>NW_028124009.1:0-5427270 GCF_965194805.1 Balaenoptera borealis
TATTGATATCTCTCTGTTAGTGTGTCAAGTGGGTGTAAAGCGGCATAAACACAGCAGTGAAAAGCAGCTAAACCCCATTATAAAAATAAATTACTTTGAAAAACCCATGAAACAAAGACAGTGAAAGAGATAGAAATTCTTACACAATGCGTTCACGGGCTGTGATGCAACCTGGATTGACCATATCTAGACCCACAGCTGGATGAGACATAAGGGTGGACACTCTTGGGGCTGAGAGGTTTGGTGAGGTTGGGTGAGCAAACGCAGACCCTTTAAAGTAATACTGCATGGTACCCATCGCATGGGTCCCATATCTCCAGGTTCAAGGGCATCTTCCTACATCGAAAACATGCATGAGAAACCCAGAAGATGGTACACCGTGTGATGTGGAAAGGTTTCTAAAACGCACCTCATTTCTCATCTCCTTGTGCCCGGATTCGCTATTCCAGCCCTTTACTAGCAATCTCCCTACTTGGAGCATCATCACCTTTAACCTCCTGTTCCGTACAGGTTGCAATTTGTCCTGAGGATGAACGGGAAGACGTGGAACCAATGAGAGACTAGCTCTTGGTGTTGGGACAGGCACAGGTCACTCTATTTTCCCATCAGGAAGAAGAATTAACCACAGGCTCAGCCTGCCCCCCGGAACCAGAACAGGGCCTGAAGCCATCCTGCGCTATTGCGGCCAGCTCCCTAAAAAGCGAGTTGTAAAATGGAGGTTCAGGGCACTGCAATTCACAAACCTGCAGAGTTATAAATGATAACTCTCGTCCACAAATATATTGAGGGAAGGCAAAGAAGAGGATTTGAAATCAAGGCAGAATTGCAGGAAACAGATTTCAGGAGGTAGATTCGAATCGCCTTTAAAGCACATGAAAAGCGGAAAAACGTTGACAATGATGCCCTTGGCCAAAAAGGGCGTATGCGTTTTTTCCTGAATATATTCAGGAAAAAACGCATACGCCCTTTTTGGCCAACCAAGCAACCTGGAAAGGCAAATCAGCGCTACAAAGATGTCTCGCTTCCCTTCGGTTAAAAAGGCCATGCTCAAAAAAGTGTCAAAACCAGAAATGCAGGACAGGCCATGGAGAAATGGGAGCCTTGCTACACTGATGGGCGGGATGTAAATTGCCAACAGCCACTCTGGAGAAGCGTACGGTGAGTCCTGAAACATCTAAAAAACAAAGCTTAGAGAGCATAGGGCACTTCCACTCATGGGGTTATAAATTGGGAAAATGAAAAATCAGCAAGACACAAGCACCCCAAAGTTTAGGGCTGCTCTGTTGACAAGGACCTCCACTTCATTCCACCTTCAATATCCCAGGAAAGAGAAAAATGGATAAAGAAGTTGTGGTCCTTATGTACAATGGAATATCACTCAGCCATGAAATCAATGTCATAAGGCTAGTAGCAGCATGATGAGTGGATTTAGGTACGACGATTCTAAGTGAAATAAGTCACACAGAAAAGGACACTTCTCATAAGGTATCACTGATAGAGGGAATGTAAAAACCGTTACACTTGAACTGAATTACAAAACAGAACAGAGTCACACATGCAGAAAACACACTATGGCTGCTTAACGGGAAAGGTGAGGTGGGGTGATACATAAAACAAGGGTTTCAAATTAGCTCAGATACCGTTCCATAAACCCAATATGTAATAGACAAGACCTACTCCTTGCTCAGAGAACTGGACTCAACACGCCCTATTCACCGCACAAGAATATATCTGACTAGTAATAATCTTAAAACCTATGTATTGATATCTCTCTGTTAGTGTGTCAAGTGGGTAAAAAGCGGCATAAACACAGCAGTGAAAAGCAGCTAAACCCCATTATAAAAATAAATTACTTTGAAAAACCCATGAAACAAAGACAGTGAAAGAGAGAGAAATTCTTACACAATGCGTTCAGGGGCTGTGATGCAACCTGGATTGACCATATCTAGACCCACAGCTGGATGAGACATAAGGGTGGACACTGTTGCGGCTGAGAGGTTTGGTGAGGTTGGGTGAGCAAACGCAGACCCTTTAAAGTAATACTGCGTGGTACCCATCGCATGGGTCCCAAATCTCCAGGTTGAAGGGCATCTTCCTACATCGTAAACATGCATGAGATACCCAGAAGATGGTACACCGTGTGATGGGGAAAGGTTTCTAAAACGCACCTCATTTCTCATCTGCCTGTGCCCGGGTTTGCCATTCCAGCCACTTTACTAGCAATCTCCCTCCTTGGAGCCTCATCACCTTTAACCTCCTGTTCCGTACAGGTTGCAATTTGTCCTGAGGATGAACGGGAAGACGTGGAACCAATGAGAGACTAGCTCTTGGTGTTGGGACAGGCACAGGTCACTCTATTTTCCCATCAGGAAGAAGAATTAACCACAGGCTCCGCCTGCCCCCCGGATCAAGAACAGGGCCTGAAGCCATCCTGCGCTTTTGCGGCCATCTCCCAAAAACGCGAGTTGTAAAATGGAGGTTCAGGGCACTGCAATTCACAAACCTGCAGAGTTATAAATGATAACTCTCGTCCACAAATATATTGAGGGAAGGCAAAGAAGAGGATTTGAAATCAAGGCAGAATTGCAGGAAACAGATTTCAGGAGGTAGATTCGAATCGCCTTTAAAGCACATGAAAAGCGGCAAAACGTTGACAATGATGCCCTTGGCCAAAAAGGGCGTATGCGTTTTTTCCTGAATATATTCAGGAAAAAACGCATACGCCCTTTTTGGCCAACCAAGCAACCTGGAAAGGCAAATCAGCGCTACAAAGAAGTCTCGCTTCCCATCGGTTAAAAGGGCCATGCTGAAAAAAGTGTCAAAACCAGAAATGCAGGACAGGCCATGGAGAAATGGGAGCCTTGCTACACTGATGGGCGGGATGTAAATTGCCAACAGCCACTCTGGAGAAGAGTACGGTGTGTCCTGAAACATCTAAAAAACACAGCTTAGAGAGCATAGGGCACTTCCACTCATGGGGGTATAAATTGGGAAAATGAAAAATCAGCAAGACACAAGCACCCCAAAGTTTAGGGCTGCTCTGTTGACAAGGACCTCCACTTCATTCCACCTTCAATATCCCAGGAAAGAGAAAAATGGATAAAGAAGTTGTGGTCCTTATGTACAATGGAATATCACTCAGCCATGAAATCAATGTCATAAGGCTAGTAGCAGCATGATGAGTGGATTTAGGTACGACGATTCTAAGTGAAATAAGTCACACAGAAAAGGACACTTCTCATAAGGTATCACTGATAGAGGGAATGTAAAAACCGTTACACTTGAACTGAATTACAAAACAGAACAGAGTCACACATGCAGAAAACACACTATGGCTGCTTAACGGGAAAGGTGAGGTGGGGTGATACATAAAACAAGGGTTTCAAATTAGCTCAGATACCGTTCCATAAACCCAATATGTAATAGACAAGACCTACTCCTTGCTCAGAGAACTGGACTCAACACGCCCTATTCACCGCACAAGAATATATCTGACTAGTAATAATCTTAAAACCTATGTATTGATATCTCTCTGTTAGTGTGTCAAGTGGGTAAAAAGCGGCATAAACACAGCAGTGAAAAGCAGCTAAACCCCATTATAAAAATAAATTACTTTGAAAAACCCATGAAACAAAGACAGTGAAAGAGAGAGAAATTCTTACACAATGCGTTCAGGGGCTGTGATGCAACCTGGATTGACCATATCTAGACCCACAGCTGGATGAGACATAAGGGTGGACACTGTTGCGGCTGAGAGGTTTGGTGAGGTTGGGTGAGCAAACGCAGACCCTTTAAAGTAATACTGCGTGGTACCCATCGCATGGGTCCCAAATCTCCAGGTTGAAGGGCATCTTCCTACATCGTAAACATGCATGAGATACCCAGAAGATGGTACACCGTGTGATGGGGAAAGGTTTCTAAAACGCACCTCATTTCTCATCTGCCTGTGCCCGGGTTTGCCATTCCAGCCACTTTACTAGCAATCTCCCTCCTTGGAGCCTCATCACCTTTAACCTCCTGTTCCGTACAGGTTGCAATTTGTCCTGAGGATGAACGGGAAGACGTGGAACCAATGAGAGACTAGCTCTTGGTGTTGGGACAGGCACAGGTCACTCTATTTTCCCATCAGGAAGAAGAATTAACCACAGGCTCCGCCTGCCCCCCGGATCAAGAACAGGGCCTGAAGCCATCCTGCGCTTTTGCGGCCATCTCCCAAAAACGCGAGTTGTAAAATGGAGGTTCAGGGCACTGCAATTCACAAACCTGCAGAGTTATAAATGATAACTCTCGTCCACAAATATATTGAGGGAAGGCAAAGAAGAGGATTTGAAATCAAGGCAGAATTGCAGGAAACAGATTTCAGGAGGTAGATTCGAATCGCCTTTAAAGCACATGAAAAGCGGCAAAACGTTGACAATGATGCCCTTGGCCAAAAAGGGCGTATGCGTTTTTTCCTGAATATATTCAGGAAAAAACGCATACGCCCTTTTTGGCCAACCAAGCAACCTGGAAAGGCAAATCAGCGCTACAAAGAAGTCTCGCTTCCCATCGGTTAAAAGGGCCATGCTGAAAAAAGTGTCAAAACCAGAAATGCAGGACAGGCCATGGAGAAATGGGAGCCTTGCTACACTGATGGGCGGGATGTAAATTGCCAACAGCCACTCTGGAGAAGAGTACGGTGTGTCCTGAAACATCTAAAAAACACAGCTTAGAGAGCATAGGGCACTTCCACTCATGGGGGTATAAATTGGGAAAATGAAAAATCAGCAAGACACAAGCACCCCAAAGTTTAGGGCTGCTCTGTTGACAAGGACCTCCACTTCATTCCACCTTCAATATCCCAGGAAAGAGAAAAATGGATAAAGAAGTTGTGGTCCTTATGTACAATGGAATATCACTCAGCCATGAAATCAATGTCATAAGGCTAGTAGCAGCATGATGAGTGGATTTAGGTACGACGATTCTAAGTGAAATAAGTCACACAGAAAAGGACACTTCTCATAAGGTATCACTGATAGAGGGAATGTAAAAACCGTTACACTTGAACTGAATTACAAAACAGAACAGAGTCACACATGCAGAAAACACACTATGGCTGCTTAACGGGAAAGGTGAGGTGGGGTGATACATAAAACAAGGGTTTCAAATTAGCTCAGATACCGTTCCATAAACCCAATATGTAATAGACAAGACCTACTCCTTGCTCAGAGAACTGGACTCAACACGCCCTATTCACCGCACAAGAATATATCTGACTAGTAATAATCTTAAAACCTATGTATTGATATCTCTCTGTTAGTGTGTCAAGTGGGTAAAAAGCGGCATAAACACAGCAGTGAAAAGCAGCTAAACCCCATTATAAAAATAAATTACTTTGAAAAACCCATGAAACAAAGACAGTGAAAGAGAGAGAAATTCTTACACAATGCGTTCAGGGGCTGTGATGCAACCTGGATTGACCATATCTAGACCCACAGCTGGATGAGACATAAGGGTGGACACTGTTGCGGCTGAGAGGTTTGGTGAGGTTGGGTGAGCAAACGCAGACCCTTTAAAGTAATACTGCGTGGTACCCATCGCATGGGTCCCAAATCTCCAGGTTGAAGGGCATCTTCCTACATCGTAAACATGCATGAGATACCCAGAAGATGGTACACCGTGTGATGGGGAAAGGTTTCTAAAACGCACCTCATTTCTCATCTGCCTGTGCCCGGGTTTGCCATTCCAGCCACTTTACTAGCAATCTCCCTCCTTGGAGCATCATCACCTTTAACCTCCTGTTCCGTACAGGTTGCAATTTGTCCTGAGGATGAACGGGAAGACGTGGAACCAATGAGAGACTAGCTCTTGGTATTGGGACAGGCACAGGTCACTCTATTTTCCCATCAGGAAGAAGAATTAACCACAGGCTCCGCCTGCCCCCCGGATCAAGAACAGGGCCTGAAGCCATCCTGCGCTTTTGCGGCCAGCTCCCAAAAACGCGAGTTGTAAAATGGAGGTTCAGGGCACTGCAATTCACAAACCTGCAGAGTTATAAATGATAACTCTCGTCCACAAATATATTGAGGGAAGGCAAAGAAGAGGATTTGAAATCAAGGCAGAATTGCAGGAAACAGATTTCAGGAGGTAGATTCGAATCGCCTTTAAAGCACATGAAAAGCGGCAAAACGTTGACAATGATGCCCTTGGCCAAAAAGGGCGTATGCGTTTTTTCCTGAATATATTCAGGAAAAAACGCATACGCCCTTTTTGGCCAACCAAGCAACCTGGAAAGGCAAATCAGCGCTACAAAGAAGTCTCGCTTCCCATCGGTTAAAAGGGCCATGCTGAAAAAAGTGTCAAAACCAGAAATGCAGGACAGGCCATGGAGAAATGGGAGCCTTGCTACACTGATGGGCGGGATGTAAATTGCCAACAGCCACTCTGGAGAAGAGTACGGTGTGTCCTGAAACATCTAAAAAACACAGCTTAGAGAGCATAGGGCACTTCCACTCATGGGGGTATAAATTGGGAAAATGAAAAATCAGCAAGACACAAGCACCCCAAAGTTTAGGGCTGCTCTGTTGACAAGGACCTCCACTTCATTCCACCTTCAATATCCCAGGAAAGAGAAAAATGGATAAAGAAGTTGTGGTCCTTATGTACAATGGAATATCACTCAGCCATGAAATCAATGTCATAAGGCTAGTAGCAGCATGATGAGTGGATTTAGGTACGACGATTCTAAGTGAAATAAGTCACACAGAAAAGGACACTTCTCATAAGGTATCACTGATAGAGGGAATGTAAAAACCGTTACACTTGAACTGAATTACAAAACAGAACAGAGTCACACATGCAGAAAACACACTATGGCTGCTTAACGGGAAAGGTGAGGTGGGGTGATACATAAAACAAGGGTTTCAAATTAGCTCAGATACCGTTCCATAAACCCAATATGTAATAGACAAGACCTACTCCTTGCTCAGAGAACTGGACTCAACACGCCCTATTCACCGCACAAGAATATATCTGACTAGTAATAATCTTAAAACCTATGTATTGATATCTCTCTGTTAGTGTGTCAAGTGGGTAAAAAGCGGCATAAACACAGCAGTGAAAAGCAGCTAAACCCCATTATAAAAATAAATTACTTTGAAAAACCCATGAAACAAAGACAGTGAAAGAGAGAGAAATTCTTACACAATGCGTTCAGGGGCTGTGATGCAACCTGGATTGACCATATCTAGACCCACAGCTGGATGAGACATAAGGGTGGACACTGTTGCGGCTGAGAGGTTTGGTGAGGTTGGGTGAGCAAACGCAGACCCTTTAAAGTAATACTGCGTGGTACCCATCGCATGGGTCCCAAATCTCCAGGTTGAAGGGCATCTTCCTACATCGTAAACATGCATGAGATACCCAGAAGATGGTACACCGTGTGATGGGGAAAGGTTTCTAAAACGCACCTCATTTCTCATCTGCCTGTGCCCGGGTTTGCCATTCCAGCCACTTTACTAGCAATCTCCCTCCTTGGAGCATCATCACCTTTAACCTCCTGTTCCGTACAGGTTGCAATTTGTCCTGAGGATGAACGGGAAGACGTGGAACCAATGAGAGACTAGCTCTTGGTATTGGGACAGGCACAGGTCACTCTATTTTCCCATCAGGAAGAAGAATTAACCACAGGCTCCGCCTGCCCCCCGGATCAAGAACAGGGCCTGAAGCCATCCTGCGCTTTTGCGGCCAGCTCCCAAAAACGCGAGTTGTAAAATGGAGGTTCAGGGCACTGCAATTCACAAACCTGCAGAGTTATAAATGATAACTCTCGTCCACAAATATATTGAGGGAAGGCAAAGAAGAGGATTTGAAATCAAGGCAGAATTGCAGGAAACAGATTTCAGGAGGTAGATTCGAATCGCCTTTAAAGCACATGAAAAGCGGCAAAACGTTGACAATGATGCCCTTGGCCAAAAAGGGCGTATGCGTTTTTTCCTGAATATATTCAGGAAAAAACGCATACGCCCTTTTTGGCCAACCAAGCAACCTGGAAAGGCAAATCAGCGCTACAAAGAAGTCTCGCTTCCCATCGGTTAAAAGGGCCATGCTGAAAAAAGTGTCAAAACCAGAAATGCAGGACAGGCCATGGAGAAATGGGAGCCTTGCTACACTGATGGGCGGGATGTAAATTGCCAACAGCCACTCTGGAGAAGAGTACGGTGTGTCCTGAAACATCTAAAAAACACAGCTTAGAGAGCATAGGGCACTTCCACTCCTGGGGGTATAAATTGGGAAAATGAAAAATCAGCAAGACACAAGCACCCCAAAGTTTAGGGCTGCTCTGTTGACAAGGACCTCCACTTCATTCCACCTTCAATATCCCAGGAAAGAGAAAAATGGATAAAGAAGTTGTGGTCCTTATGTACAATGGAATATCACTCAGCCATGAAATCAATGTCATAAGGCTAGTAGCAGCATGATGAGTGGATTTAGGTACGACGATTCTAAGTGAAATAAGTCACACAGAAAAGGACACTTCTCATAAGGTATCACTGATAGAGGGAATGTAAAAACCGTTACACTTGAACTGAATTACAAAACAGAACAGAGTCACACATGCAGAAAACACACTATGGCTGCTTAACGGGAAAGGTGAGGTGGGGTGATACATAAAACAAGGGTTTCAAATTAGCTCAGATACCGTTCCATAAACCCAATATGTAATAGACAAGACCTACTCCTTGCTCAGAGAACTGGACTCAACACGCCCTATTCACCGCACAAGAATATATCTGACTAGTAATAATCTTAAAACCTATGTATTGATATCTCTCTGTTAGTGTGTCAAGTGGGTAAAAAGCGGCATAAACACAGCAGTGAAAAGCAGCTAAACCCCATTATAAAAATAAATTACTTTGAAAAACCCATGAAACAAAGACAGTGAAAGAGAGAGAAATTCTTACACAATGCGTTCAGGGGCTGTGATGCAACCTGGATTGACCATATCTAGACCCACAGCTGGATGAGACATAAGGGTGGACACTGTTGCGGCTGAGAGGTTTGGTGAGGTTGGGTGAGCAAACGCAGACCCTTTAAAGTAATACTGCGTGGTACCCATCGCATGGGTCCCAAATCTCCAGGTTGAAGGGCATCTTCCTACATCGTAAACATGCATGAGATACCCAGAAGATGGTACACCGTGTGATGGGGAAAGGTTTCTAAAACGCACCTCATTTCTCATCTGCCTGTGCCCGGGTTTGCCATTCCAGCCACTTTACTAGCAATCTCCCTCCTTGGAGCATCATCACCTTTAACCTCCTGTTCCGTACAGGTTGCAATTTGTCCTGAGGATGAACGGGAAGACGTGGAACCAATGAGAGACTAGCTCTTGGTGTTGGGACAGGCACAGGTCACTCTATTTTCCCATCAGGAAGAAGAATTAACCACAGGCTCCGCCTGCCCCCCGGATCAAGAACAGGGCCTGAAGCCATCCTGCGCTTTTGCGGCCAGCTCCCAAAAACGCGAGTTGTAAAATGGAGGTTCAGGGCACTGCAATTCACAAACCTGCAGAGTTATAAATGATAACTCTCGTCCACAAATATATTGAGGGAAGGCAAAGAAGAGGATTTGAAATCAAGGCAGAATTGCAGGAAACAGATTTCAGGAGGTAGATTCGAATCGCCTTTAAAGCACATGAAAAGCGGCAAAACGTTGACAATGATGCCCTTGGCCAAAAAGGGCGTATGCGTTTTTTCCTGAATATATTCAGGAAAAAACGCATACGCCCTTTTTGGCCAACCAAGCAACCTGGAAAGGCAAATCAGCGCTACAAAGAAGTCTCGCTTCCCATCGGTTAAAAGGGCCATGCTGAAAAAAGTGTCAAAACCAGAAATGCAGGACAGGCCATGGAGAAATGGGAGCCTTGCTACACTGATGGGCGGGATGTAAATTGCCAACAGCCACTCTGGAGAAGAGTACGGTGTGTCCTGAAACATCTAAAAAACACAGCTTAGAGAGCATAGGGCACTTCCACTCATGGGGGTATAAATTGGGAAAATGAAAAATCAGCAAGACACAAGCACCCCAAAGTTTAGGGCTGCTCTGTTGACAAGGACCTCCACTTCATTCCACCTTCAATATCCCAGGAAAGAGAAAAATGGATAAAGAAGTTGTGGTCCTTATGTACAATGGAATATCACTCAGCCATGAAATCAATGTCATAAGGCTAGTAGCAGCATGATGAGTGGATTTAGGTACGACGATTCTAAGTGAAATAAGTCACACAGAAAAGGACACTTCTCATAAGGTATCACTGATAGAGGGAATGTAAAAACCGTTACACTTGAACTGAATTACAAAACAGAACAGAGTCACACATGCAGAAAACACACTATGGCTGCTTAACGGGAAAGGTGAGGTGGGGTGATACATAAAACAAGGGTTTCAAATTAGCTCAGATACCGTTCCATAAACCCAATATGTAATAGACAAGACCTACTCCTTGCTCAGAGAACTGGACTCAACACGCCCTATTCACCGCACAAGAATATATCTGACTAGTTATAATCTTAAAACCTATGTATTGATATCTCTCTGTTAGTGTGTCAAGTGGGTAAAAAGCGGCATAAACACAGCAGTGAAAAGCAGCTAAACCCCATTATAAAAATAAATTACTTTGAAAAACCCATGAAACAAAGACAGTGAAAGAGAGAGAAATTCTTACACAATGCGTTCAGGGGCTGTGATACAACCTGGATTGACCATATCTAGACCCACAGCTGGATGAGACATAAGGGTGGACACTGTTGCGGCTGAGAGGTTTGGTGAGGTTGGGTGAGCAAACGCAGACCCTTTAAAGTAATACTGCGTGGTACCCATCGCATGGGTCCCAAATCTCCAGGTTGAAGGGCATCTTCCTACATCGTAAACATGCATGAGATACCCAGAAGATGGTACACCGTGTGATGGGGAAAGGTTTCTAAAACGCACCTCATTTCTCATCTGCCTGTGCCCGGGTTTGCCATTCCAGCCACTTTACTAGCAATCTCCCTCCTTGGAGCATCATCACCTTTAACCTCCTGTTCCGTACAGGTTGCAATTTGTCCTGAGGATGAACGGGAAGACGTGGAACCAATGAGAGACTAGCTCTTGGTGTTGGGACAGGCACAGGTCACTCTATTTTCCCATCAGGAAGAAGAATTAACCACAGGCTCCGCCTGCCCCCCGGATCAAGAACAGGGCCTGAAGCCATCCTGCGCTTTTGCGGCCAGCTCCCAAAAACGCGAGTTGTAAAATGGAGGTTCAGGGCACTGCAATTCACAAACCTGCAGAGTTATAAATGATAACTCTCGTCCACAAATATATTGAGGGAAGGCAAAGAAGAGGATTTGAAATCAAGGCAGAATTGCAGGAAACAGATTTCAGGAGGTAGATTCGAATCGCCTTTAAAGCACATGAAAAGCGGCAAAACGTTGACAATGATGCCCTTGGCCAAAAAGGGCGTATGCGTTTTTTCCTGAATATATTCAGGAAAAAACGCATACGCCCTTTTTGGCCAACCAAGCAACCTGGAAAGGCAAATCAGCGCTACAAAGAAGTCTCGCTTCCCATCGGTTAAAAGGGCCATGCTGAAAAAAGTGTCAAAACCAGAAATGCAGGACACGCCATGGAGAAATGGGAGCCTTGCTACACTGATGGGTGGGATGTAAATTGCCAACAGCCACTCTGGAGAAGAGTACGGTGTGTCCTGAAACATCTAAAAAACACAGCTTAGAGAGCATAGGGCACTTCCACTCATGGGGGTATAAATTGGGAAAATGAAAAATCAGCAAGACACAAGCACCCCAAAGTTTAGGGCTGCTCTGTTGACAAGGACCTCCACTTCATTCCACCTTCAATATCCCAGGAAAGAGAAAAATGGATAAAGAAGTTGTGGTCCTTATGTACAATGGAATATCACTCAGCCATGAAATCAATGTCATAAGGCTAGTAGCAGCATGATGAGTGGATTTAGGTACGACGATTCTAAGTGAAATAAGTCACACAGAAAAGGACACTTCTCATAAGGTATCACTGATAGAGGGAATGTAAAAACCGTTACACTTGAACTGAATTACAAAACAGAACAGAGTCACACATGCAGAAAACACACTATGGCTGCTTAACGGGAAAGGTGAGGTGGGGTGATACATAAAACAAGGGTTTCAAATTAGCTCAGATACCGTTCCATAAACCCAATATGTAATAGACAAGACCTACTCCTTGCTCAGAGAACTGGACTCAACACGCCCTATTCACCGCACAAGAATATATCTGACTAGTAATAATCTTAAAACCTATGTATTGATATCTCTCTGTTAGTGTGTCAAGTGGGTGTAAAGCGGCATAAACACAGCAGTGAAAAGCAGCTAAACCCCATTATAAAAATAAATTACTTTGAAAAACCCATGAAACAAAGACAGTGAAAGAGAGAGAAATTCTTACACAAAGCGTTCACGGGCTGTGATGCAACCTGGATTGACCATATCTAGACCCACAGCTGGATGAGACATAAGGGTGGACACTCTTGGGGCTGAGAGGTTTGGTGAGGTTGGGTGAGCAAACGCAGACCCTTTAAAGTAATACTGCATGGTACCCATCGCATGGGTCCCATATCTCCAGGTTCAAGGGCATTTTCCTACATCGAAAACATGCATGAGAAACCCAGAAGATGGTACACCGTGTGATGTGGAAAGGTTTCTAAAACGCACCTCATTTCTCATCTCCTTGTGCCCGGATTCGCTATTCCAGCTGCTTTACTAGCAATCTCCCTACTTGGAGCATCATCACCTTTAACCTCCTGTTCCGTACAGGTTGCAATTTGTCCTGAGGATGAACGGGAAGACGTGGAACCAATGAGAGACTAGCTCTTGGTGTTGGGACAGGCACAGGTCACTCTATTTTCCCATCAGGAAGAAGAATTAACCACAGGCTCAGCCTGCCCCCCGGAACCAGAACAGGGCCTGAAGCCATCCTGCGCTATTGCGGCCAGCTCCCTAAAAAGCGAGTTGTAAAATGGAGGTTCAGGGCACTGCAATTCACAAACCTGCAGAGTTATAAATGATAACTCTCGTCCACAAATATATTGAGGGAAGGCAAAGAAGAGGAATTGAAATCAAGGCAGAATTGCAGGAAACAGATTTCACGAGGTAGATTCGAATCGCCTTTAAAGCACATGAAAAGCGGCAAAACGTTGACAATGATGCCCTTGGCCAAAAAGGGCGTATGCGTTTTTTCCTGAATATATTCAGGAAAAAACGCATACGCCCTTTTTGGCCAACCAAGCAACCTGGAAAGGCAAATCAGCGCTACAAAGAAGTCTCGCTTCCCATCGGTTAAAAGGGCCATGCTGAAAAAAGTGTCAAAACCAGAAATGCAGGACAGGCCATGGAGAAATGGGAGCCTTGCTACACTGATGGGCGGGATGTAAATTGCCAACAGCCACTCTGGAGAAGCGTACGGTGAGTCCTGAAACATCTTAAAAACACAGCTTAGAGAGCATAGGGCACTTCTACTCATGGGGGTATAAATTGGGAAAATGAAAAATCAGCAAGACACAAGCACCCCAAAGTTTAGGGCTGCTCTGTTGACAAGGACCTCCACTTCATTCCACCTTCAATATCCCAGGAAAGAGAAAAATGGATAAAAGAGTTGTGGTCCTTATGTACAAAGGAATATCACTCAGCCATGAAATCAATGTCATAAGTCTAGTAGCAGCATGATGAGTGGATTTAGGTACGACGACTCTAAGTGAAATAAGTCACACAGAAAAGGACACTTCTCATAAGGTATCACTGATAGAGGGAATGTAAAAACCGTTACACTTGAACTGAATTACAAAACAGAACGGAGTCACACATGCAGAAAACACACTATGGCTGCTTAACGGGAAAGGTGAGGTGGGGTGATACATAAAACAAGGGTTTCAAATTAGCTCAGATACCGTTCCATAAACCCAATATGTAATAGACAAGACCTACTCCTTGCTCAGAGAACTGGACTCAACACGCCCTATTCACCGCACAAGAATATATCTGACTAGTAATAATCTTAAAACCTATGTATTGATATCTCTCTGTTAGTGTGTCAAGTGGGTGTAAAGCGGCATAAACACAGCAGTGAAAAGCAGCTAAACCCCATTATAAAAATAAATTTCTTTGAAAAACCCATGAAACAAAGACAGTGAAAGAGAGCGAAATTCTTACACAATGCGTTCAGGGGCTGTGATGCAACCTGGATTGACCATATCTAGACCCACAGCTGGATGAGACATAAGGGTGGACACTGTTGCGGCTGAGAGGTTTGGTGAGGTTGGGTGAGCAAACGCAGACCCTTTAAAGTAATACTGCGTGGTACCCATCGCATGGGTCCCAAATCTCCAGGTTGAAGGGCATCTTCCTACATCGTAAACATGCATGAGATACCCAGAAGATGGTACACCGTGTGATGGGGAAAGGTTTCTAAAACGCACCTCATTTCTCATCTGCCTGTGCCCGGGTTTGCCATTCCAGCCACTTTACTAGCAATCTCCCTCCTTGGAGCATCATCACCTTTAACCTCCTGTTCCGTACAGGTTGCAATTTGTCCTGAGGATGAACGGGAAGACGTGGAACCAATGAGAGACTAGCTCTTGGTGTTGGGACAGGCACAGGTCACTCTATTTTCCCATCAGGAAGAAGAATTAACCACAGGCTCCGCCTGCCCCCCGGATCAAGAACAGGGCCTGAAGCCATCCTGCGCTTTTGCGGCCAGCTCCCAAAAACGCGAGTTGTAAAATGGAGGTTCAGGGCACTGCAATTCACAAACCTGCAGAGTTATAAATGATAACTCTCGTCCACAAATATATTGAGGGAAGGCAAAGAAGAGGATTTGAAATCAAGGCAGAATTGCAGGAAACAGATTTCAGGAGGTAGATTCGAATCGCCTTTAAAGCACATGAAAAGCGGCAAAACGTTGACAATGATGCCCTTGGCCAAAAAGGGCGTATGCGTTTTTTCCTGAATATATTCAGGAAAAAACGCATACGCCCTTTTTGGCCAACCAAGCAACCTGGAAAGGCAAATCAGCGCTACAAAGAAGTCTCGCTTCCCATCGGTTAAAAGGGCCATGCTGAAAAAAGTGTCAAAACCAGAAATGCAGGACAGGCCATGGAGAAATGGGAGCCTTGCTACACTGATGGGCGGGATGTAAATTGCCAACAGCCACTCTGGAGAAGAGTACGGTGTGTCCTGAAACATCTAAAAAACACAGCTTAGAGAGCATAGGGCACTTCCACTCATGGGGGTATAAATTGGGAAAATGAAAAATCAGCAAGACACAAGCACCCCAAAGTTTAGGGCTGCTCTGTTGACAAGGACCTCCACTTCATTCCACCTTCAATATCCCAGGAAAGAGAAAAATGGATAAAGAAGTTGTGGTCCTTATGTACAATGGAATATCACTCAGCCATGAAATCAATGTCATAAGGCTAGTAGCAGCATGATGAGTGGATTTAGGTACGACGATTCTAAGTGAAATAAGTCACACAGAAAAGGACACTTCTCATAAGGTATCACTGATAGAGGGAATGTAAAAACCGTTACACTTGAACTGAATTACAAAACAGAACAGAGTCACACATGCAGAAAACACACTATGGCTGCTTAACGGGAAAGGTGAGGTGGGGTGATACATAAAACAAGGGTTTCAAATTAGCTCAGATACCGTTCCATAAACCCAATATGTAATAGACAAGACCTACTCCTTGCTCAGAGAACTGGACTCAACACGCCCTATTCACCGCACAAGAATATATCTGACTAGTAATAATCTTAAAACCTATGTATTGATATCTCTCTGTTAGTGTGTCAAGTGGGTGTAAAGCGGCATAAACACAGCAGTGAAAAGCAGCTAAACCCCATTATAAAAATAAATTACTTTGAAAAACCCATGAAACAAAGACAGTGAAAGAGATAGAAATTCTTACACAAAGCGTTCACGGGCTGTGATGCAACCTGGATTGACCATATCTAGACCCACAGCTGGATGAGACATAAGGGTGGACACTCTTGGGGCTGAGAGGTTTGGTGAGGTTGGGTGAGCAAACGCAGACCCTTTAAAGTAATACTGCATGGTACCCATCGCATGGGTCCCATATCTCCAGGTTCAAGGGCATCTTCCTACATCGAAAACATGCATGAGAAACCCAGAAGATGGTACACCGTGTGATGTGGAAAGGTTTCTAAAACGCACCTCATTTCTCATCTCCTTGTGCCCGGATTCGCTATTCCAGCCGCTTTACTAGCAATCTCCCTACTTGGAGCATCATCACCTTTAACCTCCTGTTCCGTACAGGTTGCAATTTGTCCTGAGGATGAACGGGAAGACGTGGAACCAATGAGAGACTAGCTCTTGGTGTTGGGACAGGCACAGGTCACTCTATTTTCCCATCAGGAAGAAGAATTAACCACAGGCTCAGCCTGCCCCCCGGAACCAGAACAGGGCCTGAAGCCATCCTGCGCTATTGCGGCCAGCTCCCTAAAAAGCGAGTTGTAAAATGGAGGTTCAGGGCACTGCAATTCACAAACCTGCAGAGTTATAAATGATAACTCTCGTCCACAAATATATTGAGGGAAGGCAAAGAAGAGGATTTGAAATCAAGGCAGAATTGCAGGAAACAGATTTCACGAGGTAGATTCGAATCGCCTTTAAAGCACATGAAAAGCGGCAAAACGTTGACAATGATGCCCTTGGCCAAAAAGGGCGTATGCGTTTTTTCCTGAATATATTCAGGAAAAAACGCATACGCCCTTTTTGGCCAACCAAGCAACCTGGAAAGGCAAATCAGCGCTACAAAGAAGTCTCGCTTCCCATCGGTTAAAAGGGCCATGCTGAAAAAAGTGTCAAAACCAGAAATGCAGGACAGGCCATGGAGAAATGGGAGCCTTGCTACACTGATGGGCGGGATGTAAATTGCCAACAGCCACTCTGGAGAAGCGTACGGTGAGTCCTGAAACATCTAAAAAACACAGCTTAGAGAGCATAGGGCACTTCTACTCATGGGGGTATAAATTGGGAAAATGAAAAATCAGCAAGACACAAGCACCCCAAAGTTTAGGGCTGCTCTGTTGACAAGGACCTCCACTTCATTCCACCTTCAATATCCCAGGAAAGAGAAAAATGGATAAAAGAGTTGTGGTCCTTATGTACAAAGGAATATCACTCAGCCATGAAATCAATGTCATAAGGCTAGTAGCAGCATGATGAGTGGATTTAGGTACGACGATTCTAAGTGAAGTAAGTCACACAGAAAAGGACACTTCTCATAAGGTATCACTGATAGAGGGAATGTAAAAACCGTTACACTTGAACTGAATTACAAAACAGAACGGAGTCACACATGCAGAAAACACACTATGGCTGCTTAACGGGAAAGGGGAGGTGGGGTGATACATAAAACAAGGGTTTCAAATTAGCTCAGATACCGTTCCATAAACCCAATATGTAATAGACAAGACCTACTCCTTGCTCAGAGAACTGGACTCAACACGCCCTATTCACCGCACAAGAATATATCTGACTAGTAATAATCTTAAAACCTATGTATTGATATCTCTCTGTTAGTGTGTCAAGTGGGTGTAAAGCGGCATAAACACAGCAGTGAAAAGCAGCTAAACCCCATTATAAGAATAAATTACTTTTTCAAACCCATGAAACAAAGACAGTGAAAGAGAGCGAAATTCTTACACAATGCGTTCAGGGGCTGTGATGCAACCTGGATTGACCATATCTAGACCCACAGCTGGATGAGACATAAGGGTGGACACTCTTGAGGCTGAGAGGTTTGGTGAGGTTGGGTGAGCAAACGCAGACCCTTTAAAGTAATACTGCGTGGTACCCATCGCATGGGTCCCAAATCTCCAGGTTCAAGGGCATCTTCTTCCATCGAAAACATGCATGAGAAACCCAGAAGATGGTACACCGTGTGATGGGGAAAGGTTTCTAAAACGCACCTCATTTCTCATCTCCTTGTGCTCGGGTTCGCCATTCCAGCCACTTTACTAGCAATCTCCCTCCTTGGAGCATCAGCACCTTTAACTTCCTGTTCCGTACAGGTTGCAATTTGTCCTGAGGATGAACGGGAAGACGTGGAACCAATGAGAGACTAGCTCTTGGTTTTGGGACACGCAGAGGTCACTCTATTTTCCCATCAGGAAGAAGAATTAACCACAGGCTCAGCCTGCCCCCCGGAACCAGAACAGGGCCTGAAGCCATCCTGCGCTTTTGCGGCCATCTCCCAAAAACGCGAGTTGTAAAATGGAGGTTCAGGGCACTGCAATTCACAAACCTGCAGAGTTATAAATGATACCTCTCGTCCACAAATATATTGAGGGAAGGCAAAGAAGAGGATTTGAAATCAAGGCAGAATTGCAGGAAACAGATTTCACGAGGTAGATTCGAATCGCCTTTAAAGCACATGAAAAGCGGCAAATCGTTGACAATGATGCCCTTGGCCAAAAAGGGCGTATGCATTTTTTCCTGAATATATTCAGGAAAAAACGCATACGCCCTTTTTGGCCAACCAAGCAACCTGGAAAGGCAAATCAGCGCTACAAAGAAGTCTCGCTTCCCATCGGTCAAAAGGGCCATGCTGAAAAAAGTGTCAAAACCAGAAATGCAGGACAGGCCATGGAGAAATGGGAGCCTTGCTACACTGATGGGCGGGATGTAAATTGTCAACAGCCACTCTGGAGAAGTGTACGGTGAGTCCTGAAACGTCTAAAAAGCAAAGCTTAGAGAGCATAGGGCACTTCCACTCATGGGGGTATAAATTGGGAAAATGAAAAATCAGCAAGACACAAGCACCCCAAAGTTTAGGGCTGCTCTGTTGACAAGGACCTCCACTTCATTCCACCTTCAATATCCCAGGAAAGAGAAAAATGGATAAAGAAGTTGTGGTCCTTATGTACAATGGAATATCACTCAGCCATGAAATCAATGTCATAAGGCTAGTAGCAGCATGATGAGTGGATTTAGGTACGACGACTCTAAGTGAAATAAGTCACACAGAAAAGGACACTTCTCATAAGGTATCACTTATAGAGGGAATGTAAAAACCGTTACACTTGAACTGAATTACAAAACAGAACAGAGTCACACATGCAGAAAACACACTATGGCTGCTTAACGGGAAAGGTGAGGTGGGGTGATACATAAAACAAGGGTTTCAAATTAGCTCAGATACCGTTCCATAAACCCAATATGTAATAGACAAGACCTACTCCTTGCTCAGAGAACTGGACTCAACACGCCCTATTCACCGCACAAGAATATATCTGACTAGTAATAATCTTAAAACCTATGTATTGATATCTCTCTGTTAGTGTGTCAAGTGGGTGTAAAGCGGCATAAAGACAGCAGTGAAAAGCAGCTAAACCCCATTATAAAAATTTCTTTGAAAAACCCATGAAACAAAGACAGTGAAAGAAAGCGAAATTCTTACACAATGCGTTCAGGGGCTGTGATGCAACCTGGATTGACCATATCTAGACCCACAGCTGGATGAGACATAAGGGTGGACACTCTTGGGGCTGAGAGGTTTGGTGAGGTTGGGTGAGCAAATGCAGACCCTTTAAAGCAATACTGCGTGGTACCCATCGCATGGGTCCCAAATCTCCAGGTTCAAGGGCATCTTCCTACATCGAAAACATGCATGAGAAACCCAGAAGATGGTACACCGTGTGATGGGGAAAGGTTTCTAAAACGCACCTCATTTCTCATCTCCTTGTGCCCGGGTTCGGTATTCCAGCCGCTTTACTAGCAATCTCCCTACTTGGAGCATCAGCACCTTTAACCTCCTGTTCCGTACAGGTTCCAATTTGTCCTGAGTGTGAACGGGAAGACGTGGAACCAATGAGAGACTAGCTCTTGGTGTTGGGACAGGCACAGGTCACTCTATTTTCCCATCAGGAAGAAGAATTAACCACAGGCTCAGCCTGCCCCCCGGAACCAGAACAGGGCCTGAAGCCATCCTGCGCTATTGCGGCCAGCTCCCTAAAAAGCGAGTTGTAAAATGGAGGTTCAGGGCACTGCATTTCACAAACCTGCAGACTTATAAATGATAACTCTCGTCCACAAATATATTGAGGGAAGGCAAAGAAGAGGATTTGAAATCAAGGCAGAATTGCAGGAAACAGATTTCAGGAGGTAGATTCGAATCGCCTTTAAAGCACATGAAAAGCGGAAAAACTTTGTCAATGATGCCCTTGGTCAAAAAGGGCGTATGCGTTTTTTCCTGAATATATTCAGGAAAAAACGCATACGCCCTTTTTGGCCAACCAAGCAACCTGGAAAGGCAAATCAGCGCTACAAAGAAGTCTCGCTTCCCATTGGTTAAAAGG
Organism: Balaenoptera borealis; assembly: GCF_965194805.1. NCBI lineage: Eukaryota > Metazoa > Chordata > Mammalia > Artiodactyla > Balaenopteridae > Balaenoptera > Balaenoptera borealis. The sequence continues at coordinate 20,397 of NW_028124009.1, forward strand.
GCCATGCTGAAAAAAGTGTCAAAACCAGAAATGCAGGACAGGCCATGGAGAAATGGGAGCCTTGCTACACTGATGGGCGGGATGTAAATTGCCAACAGCCACTCTGGAGAAGAGTACGGTGTGTCCTGAAACATCTAAAAAACACAGCTTAGAGAGCATAGGGCACTTCCACTCATGGGGGTATAAATTGGGAAAATGAAAAATCAGCAAGACACAAGCACCCCAAAGTTTATTGTTGCTTTGTTGACAAGGACCTCCACTTCATTCCACCTTAAATATGCCAGGAAAGAGAAAAATGGATAAAAGAGTTGTGGTCCTTATGTACAAAGGAATATCACTCAGCCATGAAATCAATGTCATAAGGCTAGTAGCAGCATGATGAGTGGATTTAGGTACGACGATTCTAAGTGAAGTAAGTTACACAGAAAAGGACACTTCTCATAAGGTATCACTGATAGAGGGAATGTAAAAACCGTTACACTTGAACTGAATTACAAAACAGAACGGAGTCACACATGCAGAAAACACACTATGGCTGCTTAACGGGAAAGGTGAGGTGGGGTGATACATAAAACAAGGGTTTCAAATTAGCTCAGATACCGTTCCATAAACCCAATATGTAATAGACAAGACCTACTCCTTGCTCAGAGAACTGGACTCAACACGCCCTATTCACCGCACAAGAATATATCTGACTAGTAATAATCTTAAAACCTATGTATTGATATCTCTCTGTTAGTGTGTCAAGTGGGTGTAAAGCGGCATAAACAAAGCAGTGAAAAGCAGCTAAACCCCATTATAAAAATAAATTACTTTGAAAAACCCATGAAACAAAGACAGTGAAAGAGATAGAAATTCTTACACAAAGCGTTCACGGGCTGTGATGCAACCTGGATTGACCATATCTAGACCCACAGCTGGATGAGACATAAGGGTGGACACTCTTGGGGCTGAGAGGTTTGGTGAGGTTGGGTGAGCAAACGCAGACCCTTTAAAGTAATACTGCATGGTACCCATCGCATGGGTCCCATATCTCCAGGTTCAAGGGCATCTTCCTACATCGAAAACATGCATGAGAAACCCAGAAGATGGTACACCGTGTGATGTGGAAAGGTTTCTAAAACGCACCTCATTTCTCATCTCCTTGTGCCCGGATTCGCTATTCCAGCCGCTTTACTAGCAATCTCCCTACTTGGAGCATCATCACCTTTAACCTCCTGTTCCGTACAGGTTGCAATTTGTCCTGAGGATGAACGGGAAGACGTGGAACCAATGAGAGACTAGCTCTTGGTGTTGGGACAGGCACAGGTCACTCTATTTTCCCATCAGGAAGAAGAATTAACCACAGGCTCAGCCTGCCCCCCGGAACCAGAACAGGGCCTGAAGCCATCCTGCGCTATTGCGGCCAGCTCCCTAAAAAGCGAGTTGTAAAATGGAGGTTCAGGGCACTGCAATTCACAAACCTGCAGAGTTATAAATGATAACTCTCGTCCACAAATATATTGAGGGAAGGCAAAGAAGAGGATTTGAAATCAAGGCAGAATTGCAGGAAACAGATTTCACGAGGTAGATTCGAATCGCCTTTAAAGCACATGAAAAGCGGCAAAACGTTGACAATGATGCCCTTGGCCAAAAAGGGCGTATGCGTTTTTTCCTGAATATATTCAGGAAAAAACGCATACGCCCTTTTTGGCCAACCAAGCAACCTGGAAAGGCAAATCAGCGCTACAAAGAAGTCTCGCTTCCCATCGGTTAAAAGGGCCATGCTGAAAAAAGTGTCAAAACCAGAAATGCAGGACAGGCCATGGAGAAATGGGAGCCTTGCTACACTGATGGGCGGGATGTAAATTGCCAACAGCCACTCTGGAGAAGCGTACGGTGAGTCCTGAAACATCTAAAAAACACAGCTTAGAGAGCATAGGGCACTTCTACTCATGGGGGTATAAATTGGGAAAATGAAAAATCAGCAAGACACAAGCACCCCAAAGTTTAGGGCTGCTCTGTTGACAAGGACCTCCACTTCATTCCACCTTCAATATCCCAGGAAAGAGAAAAATGGATAAAAGAGTTGTGGTCCTTATGTACAAAGGAATATCACTCAGCCATGAAATCAATGTCAAAAGGCTAGTAGCAGCATGATGAGTGGATTTAGGTACGACGATTCTAAGTGAAGTAAGTCACACAGAAAAGGACACTTCTCATAAGGTATCACTGATAGAGGGAATGTAAAAACCGTTACACTTGAACTGAATTACAAAACAGAACGGAGTCACACATGCAGAAAACACACTATGGCTGCTTAACGGGAAAGGTGAGGTGGGGTGATACATAAAACAAGGGTTTCAAATTAGCTCAGATACCGTTCCATAAACCCAATATGTAATAGACAAGACCTACCCCTTGCTCAGAGAACTGGACTCAACACGCCCTATTCACCGCACAAGAATATATCTGACTAGAAATAATCTTAAAACCTATGTATTCATATCTCTCTGTTAGTGTGTCAAGTGGGTGTAAAGCGGCATAAACACAGCAGTGAAAAGCAGCTAAACCCCATTATAAAAATAAATTACTTTTTCAAACCCATGAAACAAAGACAGTGAAAGAGAGCGAAATTCTTACACAATGCGTTCAGGGGCTATGATCCAACCTGGATTGACCATATCTAGACCCACAGCTGGATGAGACATAAGGGTGGACACTCTTGAGGCTGAGAGGTTTGGTGAGGTTGGGTGAGCAAACGCAGACCCTTTAAAGTAATACTGCGTGGTACCCATCGCATGGGTCCCAAATCTCCAGGTTCAAGGGCATCTTCCTCCATCGAAAACATGCATGAGAAACCCAGAAGATGGTACACCGTGTGATGGGGAAAGGTTTCTAAAACGCACCTCATTTCTCATCTCCTTGTGCTCGGGTTCGCCATTCCAGCCACTTTACTAGCAATCTCCCTCCTTGGAGCATCAGCACCTTTAACCTCCTGTTCCGTACAGGTTGCAATTTGTCCTGAGGATGAACGGGAAGACGTGGAACCAATGAGAGACTAGCTCTTGGTGTTGGGACACGCAGAGGTCACTCTATTTTCCCATCAGGAAGAAGAATTAACCACAGGCTAAGCCTGCCCCCCGGAACCAGAACAGGGCCTGAAGCCATCCTGAGCTTTTGCGGCCATCTCCCAAAAACGCGAGTTGTAAAATGGAGGTTCAGGGCACTGCAATTCACAAACCTGCAGAGTTATAAATGATACCTCTCGTCCACAAATATATTGAGGGAAGGCAAAGAAGAGGATTTGAAATCAAGGCAGAATTGCAGGAAACAGATTTCAGGAGGTAGATTCGAATCGCCTTTAAAGCACATGAAAAGCGGCAAAACGTTGACAATGATGCCCTTGGCCAAAAAGGGCGTATGCGTTTTTTCCTGAATATATTCAGGAAAAAACGCATACGCCCTTTTTGGCCAACCAAGCAACCTGGAAAGGCAAATCAGCGCTACAAAGAAGTCTCGCTTCCCATCGGTCAAAAGGGCCATGCTGAAAAAAGTGTCAAAACCAGAAATGCAGGACAGGCCATGGAGAAATGGGAGCCTTGCTACACTGATGGGCGGGATGTAAATTGTCAACAGCCACTCTGGAGAAGTGTACGGTGAGTCCTGAAACGTCTAAAAAGCAAAGCTTACAGAGCATAGGGCACTTCCACTCATGGGGGTATAAATTGGGAAAATGAAAAATCAGCAAGACACAAGCACCCCAAAGTTTAGGGCTGCTCTGTTGACAAGGACCTCCACTTCATTCCACCTTCAATATCCCAGGAAAGAGAAAAATGGATAAAGAAGTTGTGGTCCTTATGTACAATGGAATATCACTCAGCCATGAAATCAATGTCATAAGGCTAGTAGCAGCATGATGAGTGGATTTAGGTACGACGACTCTAAGTGAAATAAGTCACACAGAAAAGGACACTTCTCATAAGGTATCACTGATAGAGGGAATGTAAAAACCGTTACACTTGAACTGAATTACAAAACAGAACAGAGTCACACATGCAGAAAACACACTATGGCTGCTTAACGGGAAAGGTGAGGTGGGGTGATACATAAAACAAGGGTTTCAAATTAGCTCAGATACCGTTCCATAAACCCAATATGTAATAGACAAGACCTACTCCTTGCTCAGAGAACTGGACTCAACACGCCCTATTCACCGCACAAGAATATATCTGACTAGTAATAATCTTAAAACCTATGTATTGATATCTCTCTGTTAGTGTGTCAAGTGGGTGTAAAGCGGCATAAACACAGCAGTGAAAAGCAGCTAAACCCCATTATAAAAATAAATTACTTTGAAAAACCCATGAAACAAAGACAGTGAAAGAGATAGAAATTCTTACACAAAGCGTTCACGGGCTGTGATGCAACCTGGATTGACCATATCTAGACCCACAGCTGGATGAGACATAAGGGTGGACACTCTTGGGGCTGAGAGGTTTGGTGAGGTTGGGTGAGCAAACGCAGACCCTTTAAAGTAATACTGCATGGTACCCATCGCATGGGTCCCATATCTCCAGGTTCAAGGGCATCTTCCTACATCGAAAACATGCATGAGAAACCCAGAAGATGGTACACCGTGTGATGTGGAAAGGTTTCTAAAACGCACCTCATTTCTCATCTCCTTGTGCCCGGATTCGCTATTCCAGCCGCTTTACTAGCAATCTCCCTACTTGGAGCATCATCACCTTTAACCTCCTGTTCCGTACAGGTTGCAATTTGTCCTGAGGATGAACGGGAAGACGTGGAACCAATGAGAGACTAGCTCTTGGTGTTGGGACAGGCACAGGTCACTCTATTTTCCCATCAGGAAGAAGAATTAACCACAGGCTCAGCCTGCCCCCCGGAATCAGAACAGGGCCTGAAGCCATCCTGCGCTATTGCGGCCAGCTCCCTAAAAAGCGAGTTGTAAAATGGAGGTTCAGGGCACTGCAATTCACAAACCTGCAGAGTTATAAATGATAACTCTCGTCCACAAATATATTGAGGGAAGGCAAAGAAGAGGATTTGAAATCAAGGCAGAATTGCAGGAAACAGATTTCACGAGGTAGATTCGAATCGCCTTTAAAGCACATGAAAAGCGGCAAAACGTTGACAATGATGCCCTTGGCCAAAAAGGGCGTATGCGTTTTTTCCTGAATATATTCAGGAAAAAACGCATACGCCCTTTTTGGCCAACCAAGCAACCTGGAAAGGCAAATCAGCGCTACAAAGAAGTCTCGCTTCCCATCGGTTAAAAGGGCCATGCTGAAAAAAGTGTCAAAACCAGAAATGCAGGACAGGCCATGGAGAAATGGGAGCCTTGCTACACTGATGGGCGGGATGTAAATTGCCAACAGCCACTCTGGAGAAGCGTACGGTGAGTCCTGAAACATCTAAAAAACACAGCTTAGAGAGCATAGGGCACTTCTACTCATGGGGGTATAAATTGGGAAAATGAAAAATCAGCAAGACACAAGCACCCCAAAGTTTAGGGCTGCTCTGTTGACAAGGACCTCCACTTCATTCCACCTTCAATATCCCAGGAAAGAGAAAAATGGATAAAAGAGTTGTGGTCCTTATGTACAAAGGAATATCACTCAGCCATGAAATCAATGTCATAAGGCTAGTAGCAGCATGATGAGTGGATTTAGGTACGACGATTCTAAGTGAAGTAAGTCACACAGAAAAGGACACTTCTCATAAGGTATCACTGATAGAGGGAATGTAAAAACCGTTACACTTGAACTGAATTACAAAACAGAACGGAGTCACACATGCAGAAAACACACTATGGCTGCTTAACGGGAAAGGTGAGGTGGGGTGATACATAAAACAAGGGTTTCAAATTAGCTCAGATACCGTTCCATAAACCCAATATGTAATAGACAAGACCTACCCCTTGCTCAGAGAACTGGACTCAACACGCCCTATTCACCGCACAAGAATATATCTGACTAGAAATAATCTTAAAACCTATGTATTCATATCTCTCTGTTAGTGTGTCAAGTGGGTGTAAAGCGGCATAAACACAGCAGTGAAAAGCAGCTAAACCCCATTATAAAAATAAATTACTTTTTCAAACCCATGAAACAAAGACAGTGAAAGAGAGCGAAATTCTTACACAATGCGTTCAGGGGCTATGATCCAACCTGGATTGACCATATCTAGACCCACAGCTGGATGAGACATAAGGGTGGACACTCTTGGGGCTGAGAGGTTTGGTGAGGTTGGGTGAGCAAACGCAGACCCTTTAAAGTAATACTGCGTGGTACCCATCGCATGGGTCCCAAATCTCCAGGTTCAAGGGCATCTTCCTCCATCGAAAACATGCATGAGAAACCCAGAAGATGGTACACCGTGTGATGGGGAAAGGTTTCTAAAACGCACCTCATTTCTCATCTCCTTGTGCTCGGGTTCGCCATTCCAGCCACTTTACTAGCAATCTCCCTTCTTGGAGCATCAGCACCTTTACCCTCCTGTTCCGTACAGGTTGCAATTTGTCCTGAGGATGAACGGGAAGACGTGGAACCAATGAGAGACTAGCTCTTGGTGTTGGGACACGCAGAGGTCACTCTATTTTCCCATCAGGAAGAAGAATTAACCACAGGCTAAGCCTGCCCCCCGGAACCAGAACAGGGCCTGAAGCCATCCTGAGCTTTTGCGGCCATCTCCCAAAAACGCGAGTTGTAAAATGGAGGTTCAGGGCACTGCAATTCACAAACCTGCAGAGTTATAAATGATACCTCTCGTCCACAAATATATTGAGGGAAGGCAAAGAAGAGGATTTGAAATCAAGGCAGAATTGCAGGAAACAGATTTCAGGAGGTAGATTCGAATCGCCTTTAAAGCACATGAAAAGCGGCAAAACGTTGACAATGATGCCCTTGGCCAAAAAGGGCGTATGCGTTTTTTCCTGAATATATTCAGGAAAAAACGCATACGCCCTTTTTGGCCAACCAAGCAACCTGGAAAGGCAAATCAGCGCTACAAAGAAGTCTCGCTTCCCATCGGTCAAAAGGGCCATGCTGAAAAAAGTGTCAAAACCAGAAATGCAGGACAGGCCATGGAGAAATGGGAGCCTTGCTACACTGATGGGCGGGATGTAAATTGTCAACAGCCACTCTGGAGAAGTGTACGGTGAGTCCTGAAACGTCTAAAAAGCAAAGCTTAGAGAGCATAGGGCACTTCCACTCATGGGGGTATAAATTGGGAAAATGAAAAATCAGCAAGACACAAGCACCCCAAAGTTTAGGGCTGCTCTGTTGACAAGGACCTCCACTTCATTCCACCTTCAATATCCCAGGAAAGAGAAAAATGGATAAAGAAGTTGTGGTCCTTATGTACAATGGAATATCACTCAGCCATGAAATCAATGTCATAAGGCTAGTAGCAGCATGATGAGTGGATTTAGGTACGACGACTCTAAGTGAAATAAGTCACACAGAAAAGGACACTTCTCATAAGGTATCACTGATAGAGGGAATGTAAAAACCGTTACACTTGAACTGAATTACAAAACAGAACAGAGTCACACATGCAGAAAACACACTATGGCTGCTTAACGGGAAAGGTGAGGTGGGGTGATACATAAAACAAGGGTTTCAAATTAGCTCAGATACCGTTCCATAAACCCAATATGTAATAGACAAGACCTACTCCTTGCTCAGAGAACTGGACTCAACACGCCCTATTCACCGCACAAGAATATATCTGACTAGTAATAATCTTAAAACCTATGTATTGATATCTCTCTGTTAGTGTGTCAAGTGGGTGTAAAGCGGCATAAACACAGCAGTGAAAAGCAGCTAAACCCCATTATAAAAATAAATTACTTTGAAAAACCCATGAAACAAAGACAGTGAAAGAGATAGAAATTCTTACACAAAGCGTTCACGGGCTGTGATGCAACCTGGATTGACCATATCTAGACCCACAGCTGGATGAGACATAAGGGTGGACACTCTTGGGGCTGAGAGGTTTGGTGAGGTTGGGTGAGCAAACGCAGACCCTTTAAAGTAATACTGCATGGTACCCATCGCATGGGTCCCATATCTCCAGGTTCAAGGGCATCTTCCTACATCGAAAACATGCATGAGAAACCCAGAAGATGGTACACCGTGTGATGTGGAAAGGTTTCTAAAACGCACCTCATTTCTCATCTCCTTGTGCCCGGATTCGCTATTCCAGCCGCTTTACTAGCAATCTCCCTACTTGGAGCATCATCACCTTTAACCTCCTGTTCCGTACAGGTTGCAATTTGTCCTGAGGATGAACGGGAAGACGTGGAACCAATGAGAGACTAGCTCTTGGTGTTGGGACAGGCACAGGTCACTCTATTTTCCCATCAGGAAGAAGAATTAACCACAGGCTCAGCCTGCCCCCCGGAATCAGAACAGGGCCTGAAGCCATCCTGCGCTATTGCGGCCAGCTCCCTAAAAAGCGAGTTGTAAAATGGAGGTTCAGGGCACTGCAATTCACAAACCTGCAGAGTTATAAATGATAACTCTCGTCCACAAATATATTGAGGGAAGGCAAAGAAGAGGATTTGAAATCAAGGCAGAATTGCAGGAAACAGATTTCACGAGGTAGATTCGAATCGCCTTTAAAGCACATGAAAAGCGGCAAAACGTTGACAATGATGCCCTTGGCCAAAAAGGGCGTATGCGTTTTTTCCTGAATATATTCAGGAAAAAACGCATACGCCCTTTTTGGCCAACCAAGCAACCTGGAAAGGCAAATCAGCGCTACAAAGAAGTCTCGCTTCCCATCGGTTAAAAGGGCCATGCTGAAAAAAGTGTCAAAACCAGAAATGCAGGACAGGCCATGGAGAAATGGGAGCCTTGCTACACTGATGGGCGGGATGTAAATTGCCAACAGCCACTCTGGAGAAGCGTACGGTGAGTCCTGAAACATCTAAAAAACACAGCTTAGAGAGCATAGGGCACTTCTACTCATGGGGGTATAAATTGGGAAAATGAAAAATCAGCAAGACACAAGCACCCCAAAGTTTAGGGCTGCTCTGTTGACAAGGACCTCCACTTCATTCCACCTTCAATATCCCAGGAAAGAGAAAAATGGATAAAAGAGTTGTGGTCCTTATGTACAAAGGAATATCACTCAGCCATGAAATCAATGTCATAAGGCTAGTAGCAGCATGATGAGTGGATTTAGGTACGACGATTCTAAGTGAAGTAAGTCACACAGAAAAGGACACTTCTCATAAGGTATCACTGATAGAGGGAATGTAAAAACCGTTACACTTGAACTGAATTACAAAACAGAACGGAGTCACACATGCAGAAAACACACTATGGCTGCTTAACGGGAAAGGTGAGGTGGGGTGATACATAAAACAAGGGTTTCAAATTAGCTCAGATACCGTTCCATAAACCCAATATGTAATAGACAAGACCTACCCCTTGCTCAGAGAACTGGACTCAACACGCCCTATTCACCGCACAAGAATATATCTGACTAGAAATAATCTTAAAACCTATGTATTCATATCTCTCTGTTAGTGTGTCAAGTGGGTGTAAAGCGGCATAAACACAGCAGTGAAAAGCAGCTAAACCCCATTATAAAAATAAATTACTTTTTCAAACCCATGAAACAAAGACAGTGAAAGAGAGCGAAATTCTTACACAATGCGTTCAGGGGCTATGATCCAACCTGGATTGACCATATCTAGACCCACAGCTGGATGAGACATAAGGGTGGACACTCTTGGGGCTGAGAGGTTTGGTGAGGTTGGGTGAGCAAACGCAGACCCTTTAAAGTAATACTGCGTGGTACCCATCGCATGGGTCCCAAATCTCCAGGTTCAAGGGCATCTTCCTCCATCGAAAACATGCATGAGAAACCCAGAAGATGGTACACCGTGTGATGGGGAAAGGTTTCTAAAACGCACCTCATTTCTCATCTCCTTGTGCTCGGGTTCGCCATTCCAGCCACTTTACTAGCAATCTCCCTCCTTGGAGCATCAGCACCTTTAACCTCCTGTTCCGTACAGGTTGCAATTTGTCCTGAGGATGAACGGGAAGACGTGGAACCAATGAGAGACTAGCTCTTGGTGTTGGGACACGCAGAGGTCACTCTATTTTCCCATCAGGAAGAAGAATTAACCACAGGCTCAGCCTGCCCCCCGGAACCAGAACAGGGCCTGAAGCCATCCTGAGCTTTTGCGGCCATCTCCCAAAAACGCGAGTTGTAAAATGGAGGTTCAGGGCACTGCAATTCACAAACCTGCAGAGTTATAAATGATACCTCTCGTCCACAAATATATTGAGGGAAGGCAAAGAAGAGGATTTGAAATCAAGGCAGAATTGCAGGAAACAGATTTCAGGAGGTAGATTCGAATCGCCTTTAAAGCACATGAAAAGCGGCAAAACGTTGACAATGATGCCCTTGGCCAAAAAGGGCGTATGCGTTTTTTCCTGAATATATTCAGGAAAAAACGCATACGCCCTTTTTGGCCAACCAAGCAACCTGGAAAGGCAAATCAGCGCTACAAAGAAGTCTCGCTTCCCATCGGTCAAAAGGGCCATGCTGAAAAAAGTGTCAAAACCAGAAATGCAGGACAGGCCATGGAGAAATGGGAGCCTTGCTACACTGATGGGCGGGATGTAAATTGTCAACAGCCACTCTGGAGAAGTGTACGGTGAGTCCTGAAACGTCTAAAAAGCAAAGCTTAGAGAGCATAGGGCACTTCCACGCATGGGGGTATAAATTGGGAAAATGAAAAATCAACAAGACACAAGCACCCCAAAGTTTAGGGCTGCTCTGTTGACAAGGACCTCCACTTCATTCCACCTTCAATATCCCAGGAAAGAGAAAAATGGATAAAGAAGTTGTGGTCCTTATGTACAATGGAATATCACTCAGCCATGAAATCAATGTCATAAGGCTAGTAGCAGCATGATGAGTGGATTTAGGTACGACGACTCTAAGTGAAATAAGTCACACAGAAAAGGACACTTCTCATAAGGTATCACTGATAGAGGGAATGTAAAAACCGTTACACTTGAACTGAATTACAAAACAGAACAGAGTCACACATGCAGAAAACACACTATGGCTGCTTAACGGGAAAGGTGAGGTGGGGTGATACATAAAACAAGGGTTTCAAATTAGCTCAGATACCGTTCCATAAACCCAATATGTAATAGACAAGACCTACTCCTTGCTCAGAGAACTGGACTCAACACGCCCTATTCACCGCACAAGAATATATCTGACTAGTAATAATCTTAAAACCTATGTATTGATATCTCTCTGTTAGTGTGTCAAGTGGGTGTAAAGCGGCATAAACACAGCAGTGAAAAGCAGCTAAACCCCATTATAAAAATAAATTACTTTGAAAAACCCATGAAACAAAGACAGTGAAAGAGATAGAAATTCTTACACAAAGCGTTCACGGGCTGTGATGCAACCTGGATTGACCATATCTAGACCCACAGCTGGATGAGACATAAGGGTGGACACTCTTGGGGCTGAGAGGTTTGGTGAGGTTGGGTGAGCAAACGCAGACCCTTTAAAGTAATACTGCATGGTACCCATCGCATGGGTCCCATATCTCCAGGTTCAAGGGCATCTTCCTACATCGAAAACATGCATGAGAAACCCAGAAGATGGTACACCGTGTGATGTGGAAAGGTTTCTAAAACGCACCTCATTTCTCATCTCCTTGTGCCCGGATTCGCTATTCCAGCCGCTTTACTAGCAATCTCCCTACTTGGAGCATCATCACCTTTAACCTCCTGTTCCGTACAGGTTGCAATTTGTCCTGAGGATGAACGGGAAGACGTGGAACCAATGAGAGACTAGCTCTTGGTGTTGGGACAGGCACAGGTCACTCTATTTTCCCATCAGGAAGAAGAATTAACCACAGGCTCAGCCTGCCCCCCGGAATCAGAACAGGGCCTGAAGCCATCCTGCGCTATTGCGGCCAGCTCCCTAAAAAGCGAGTTGTAAAATGGAGGTTCAGGGCACTGCAATTCACAAACCTGCAGAGTTATAAATGATAACTCTCGTCCACAAATATATTGAGGGAAGGCAAAGAAGAGGATTTGAAATCAAGGCAGAATTGCAGGAAACAGATTTCACGAGGTAGATTCGAATCGCCTTTAAAGCACATGAAAAGCGGCAAAACGTTGACAATGATGCCCTTGGCCAAAAAGGGCGTATGCGTTTTTTCCTGAATATATTCAGGAAAAAACGCATACGCCCTTTTTGGCCAACCAAGCAACCTGGAAAGGCAAATCAGCGCTACAAAGAAGTCTCGCTTCCCATCGGTTAAAAGGGCCATGCTGAAAAAAGTGTCAAAACCAGAAATGCAGGACAGGCCATGGAGAAATGGGAGCCTTGCTACACTGATGGGCGGGATGTAAATTGCCAACAGCCACTCTGGAGAAGCGTACGGTGAGTCCTGAAACATCTAAAAAACACAGCTTAGAGAGCATAGGGCACTTCTACTCATGGGGGTATAAATTGGGAAAATGAAAAATCAGCAAGACACAAGCACCCCAAAGTTTAGGGCTGCTCTGTTGACAAGGACCTCCACTTCATTCCACCTTCAATATCCCAGGAAAGAGAAAAATGGATAAAAGAGTTGTGGTCCTTATGTACAAAGGAATATCACTCAGCCATGAAATCAATGTCATAAGGCTAGTAGCAGCATGATGAGTGGATTTAGGTACGACGATTCTAAGTGAAGTAAGTCACACAGAAAAGGACACTTCTCATAAGGTATCACTGATAGAGGGAATGTAAAAACCGTTACACTTGAACTGAATTACAAAACAGAACGGAGTCACACATGCAGAAAACACACTATGGCTGCTTAACGGGAAAGGTGAGGTGGGGTGATACATAAAACAAGGGTTTCAAATTAGCTCAGATACCGTTCCATAAACCCAATATGTAATAGACAAGACCTACCCCTTGCTCAGAGAACTGGACTCAACACGCCCTATTCACCGCACAAGAATATATCTGACTAGAAATAATCTTAAAACCTATGTATTCATATCTCTCTGTTAGTGTGTCAAGTGGGTGTAAAGCGGCATAAACACAGCAGTGAAAAGCAGCTAAACCCCATTATAAAAATAAATTACTTTTTCAAACCCATGAAACAAAGACAGTGAAAGAGAGCGAAATTCTTACACAATGCGTTCAGGGGCTATGATCCAACCTGGATTGACCATATCTAGACCCACAGCTGGATGAGACATAAGGGTGGACACTCTTGGGGCTGAGAGGTTTGGTGAGGTTGGGTGAGCAAACGCAGACCCTTTAAAGTAATACTGCGTGGTACCCATCGCATGGGTCCCAAATCTCCAGGTTCAAGGGCATCTTCCTCCATCGAAAACATGCATGAGAAACCCAGAAGATGGTACACCGTGTGATGGGGAAAGGTTTCTAAAACGCACCTCATTTCTCATCTCCTTGTGCTCGGGTTCGCCATTCCAGCCACTTTACTAGCAATCTCCCTCCTTGGAGCATCAGCACCTTTAACCTCCTGTTCCGTACAGGTTGCAATTTGTCCTGAGGATGAACGGGAAGACGTGGAACCAATGAGAGACTAGCTCTTGGTGTTGGGACACGCAGAGGTCACTCTATTTTCCCATCAGGAAGAAGAATTAACCACAGGCTCAGCCTGCCCCCCGGAACCAGAACAGGGCCTGAAGCCATCCTGAGCTTTTGCGGCCATCTCCCAAAAACGCGAGTTGTAAAATGGAGGTTCAGGGCACTGCAATTCACAAACCTGCAGAGTTATAAATGATACCTCTCGTCCACAAATATATTGAGGGAAGGCAAAGAAGAGGATTTGAAATCAAGGCAGAATTGCAGGAAACAGATTTCAGGAGGTAGATTCGAATCGCCTTTAAAGCACATGAAAAGCGGCAAAACGTTGACAATGATGCCCTTGGCCAAAAAGGGCGTATGCGTTTTTTCCTGAATATATTCAGGAAAAAACGCATACGCCCTTTTTGGCCAACCAAGCAACCTGGAAAGGCAAATCAGCGCTACAAAGAAGTCTCGCTTCCCATCGGTCAAAAGGGCCATGCTGAAAAAAGTGTCAAAACCAGAAATGCAGGACAGGCCATGGAGAAATGGGAGCCTTGCTACACTGATGGGCGGGATGTAAATTGTCAACAGCCACTCTGGAGAAGTGTACGGTGAGTCCTGAAACGTCTAAAAAGCAAAGCTTAGAGAGCATAGGGCACTTCCACGCATGGGGGTATAAATTGGGAAAATGAAAAATCAACAAGACACAAGCACCCCAAAGTTTAGGGCTGCTCTGTTGACAAGGACCTCCACTTCATTCCACCTTCAATATCCCAGGAAAGAGAAAAATGGATAAAAGAGTTGTGGTCCTTATGTACAATGGAATATCACTCAGCCATGAAATCAATGTCTTAAGACTAGTAGCAGCATGATAAGTGGATTTAGGTACGACGATTCTAAGTGAAATAAGTCACACAGAAAAGGACACTTCTCATAAGGTATCACTTATAGAGGGAATGTAAAAACCGTTACACTTGAACTGAATTACAAATCAGAACAGAGTCACACATGCAGAAAACACACTATGGCTGCTTAACGGGAAAGGTGAGGTGGGGTGATACATAAAACAAGGGTTTCAAATTAGCTCAGATACCGTTCCATAAACCCAATATGTAATAGACAAGACCTACTCCTTGCTCAGAGAACTGGACTCAACACGCCCTATTCACCGCACAAGAATATATCTGAGTAGTAATAATCTTAAAACCTATGTATTGATATCTCTCTTTTTGTGTGTCAAGTGGGTGTAAAGCGGCATAAACACAGCAGTGAAAAGCAGCTAAACCCCATTATAAAAATAAATTACTTTGAAAAACCCATGAAACAAAGAAAGTGAAAGAGAGCGAAATTCTTACACAATGCGTTCAGGGGCTGTGATGCAACCTGGATTGACCATATCTAGACCCACAGCTGGATGAGACATAAGGGTGGACACTCTTGGGGCTGAGAGGTTTGGTGAGGTTGGGTGAGCAAACGCAGACCCTTTAAAGTAATACTGCTTGGTACCCATCGCATGGGTCCCAAATCTCCAGGTTCAAGGGCATCTTCCTACATCGAAAACATGCATGAGAAACCCAGAAGATGGTACACCGTGTGATGGGGAAAGGTTTCTAAAACGCACCTCATTTCTCATCTCCTTGTGCCCGGGTTCGGTATTCCAGCCGCTTTACTAGCAATCTCCCTCCTTGTAGCATCAGCACCTTTAACCTCCTGTTCCGTACAGGTTGCAATTTGTCCTGAGGGTGAACGGGAAGACGTGGAACCAATGAGAGACTAGCTCTTGGTGTTGGCACAGGCACAGGTCACTCTATTTTCCCATCAGGAAGAAGAATTAACCACAGGCTCAGCCTGCCACCCGGAACCAGAACAGGGCCTGAAGCCATCCTGCGCTATTGCGGCCAGCTCCCTAAAAAGCGAGTTGTAAAATGGAGGTTCAGGGCACTGCAATTCACAAACCTGCAGACTTATAAATGATAACTCTCGTCCACAAATATATTGAGGGAAGGCAAAGAAGAGGATTTGAAATCAAGGCAGAATTGCAGGAAACAGATTTCAGGAGGTAGATTCGAATCGCCTTTAAAGCACATGAAAAGCGGCAAAACGTTGACAATGATGCCCTTGGCCAAAAAGGGCGTATGCGTTTTTTCCTGAATATATTCAGGAAAAAACGCATACGCCCTTTTTGGCCAACCAAGCAACCTGGAAAAGCAAATCAGCGCTACAAAGAAGTCTCGCTTCCCATCGGTTAAAAGGGCCATGCTGAAAAAAGTGTCAAAACCAGAAATGCAGGACAGGCCATGGAGAAATGGGAGCCTTGCTACACTGATGGGCGGGATGTAAATTGCCAACTGCCACTCTGGAGAAGAGTACGGTGTGTCCTGAAACGTCTAAAAAACACAGCTTAGAGAGCATAGGGCACTTCCACTCATGGGGGTATAAATTGGGAAAATGAAAAATCAGCAAGACACAAGCACCCCAAAGTTTAGGGTTGCTCTGTTGACAAGGACCTCCACTTCATTCCACCTTAAATATGCCAGGAAAGAGAAAAATGAATGAAGGAGTTGTGGTCCCTATGTACAATGGAATATCACTCAGCCATGAAATCAATGTCATAAGGCTAGTAGCAGCATGATGAGTGGATTTAGGTACGACAATTCTAAGTGAAATAAATCACACAGAAAAGGACACTTCTCATAAGGTATCACTGATAGAGGGAATGTAAAAACCGTTACACTTGAACTGAATTACAAAACAGAACGAGTCACACATGCAGAAAACACACTATGGCTGCTTAACGGGAAAGGGGAGGTGGGGTGATACATAAAACAAGGGTTTCAAATTAGCTCAGATACCGTTCCATAAACCCAATGTGTAATAGACAAGACCTACTCCTTGCTCAGAGAACTGGACTCAACACGCCGTATTCACCGCACAAGAGTATATCTGACTAGTAATAATCTTAAAACCTATGTATTGATATCTCTCTGTTAGTGTGTCAAGTGGGTGTAAAGCAGCATAAACACAGCAGTGAAAAGCAGCTAAACCCCATTATAAAAATAAATTACTTTGAAAAACCCATGAAACAAAGACAGTGAAAGAGAGAGAAATTCTTACACAATTCGTTCAGGGGCTGTGATGCAACCTGGATTGACCATATCTAGACCCACAGCTGGATGAGACATAAGGGTGGACACTCTTGGGGCTGAGGGGTTTGGTGAGGTTGGGTGAGCAAACGCAGACCCTTTAAAGTAATACTGCGTGGTACCCATCCCATGGGTCCCAAATCTCCAGGTTCAAGGGCATCTTCCTACATCGAAAACATGCATGAGAAACCCAGAAGATGGTACACCGTGTGATGGGGAAAGGTTTCTAAAACGCACCTCATTTCTCAACTCCTTGTGCCCGGGTTCGCCATTCCAACCGCTCTACTAGAAATCTCCCTACTTGGAGCATCAGCACCTTTAACCTCTTGTTTCGTACAGGTTGCAATTTGTCCTGAGGATGAACGGGAAGATGGGGAACGAATGAGAGACTAGCTCTTGGTGTTGGGACAGGCAGAGGTCACTCTATTTTCCCATCAGGAAGAAGAATTAACCACATGATCAGCCTGCCCCCTGGAACCAGAACAGGGCCTGAAGCCATCCTGCGCTTTTGCGGCCAGCTCCCAAAAAAGCGAGTTGTAAAATGGAGGTTCACGGCACTGCAATTCACAAACCTGCAGAGTTATAAATGATAACTCTCGTCCACAAATATATTGAGGGAAGGCAAAGAAGAGGATTTGAAATCAAGGCAGAATTGCAGGAAACAGATTTCAGGAGGTAGATTCGAATCGCCTTAAAGCACATGAAAAGCGGCAAAACGTTGACAATGATGCCCTTGGCCAAAAAGGGCGTATGCGTTTTTTCCTGAATATATTCAGGAAAAAACGCATACGCCCTTTTTGGCCAACCAAGCAACCTGGAAAGGCAAATCAGCGATACAAAGAAGACTCGCTTCCCATCGGTCAAAAGGGCCATGCTGAAAAAAGTGTCAAAACCAGAAATGCAGGACATGCCATGGAGAAATGGGAGCCTTGCTACACTGATGGGCGGGATGTAAATTGCCAACAGCCACTCTGGAGAAGTGTACGGTGTGTCCTGAAACATCTAAAAAACACAGCTTAGAGAGCATAGGGCACTTCCACTCATGGGGGTATAAATTGGGAAAATTAAAAATCAGCAAGACACAAGCACCCCAAAGTTTAGGGCTGCTCTGTTGACAAGGACCTCCACTTCATTCCACCTTCAATATCCCAGGAAAGAGAAAAATGGATAAAGAAGTTGTGGTCCTTATGTACAATGGAATATCACTCAGCCATGAAATCAATGTCATAAGGCTAGTAGCAGCATGATGAGTGGATTTAGGTACGACGATTCTAAGTGAAATAAGTCACACAGAAAAGGACATTTCTCATAAGGTATCACTTATAGAGGGAATGTAAAAACCATTACACTTGAAGTGAATTACAAAACAGAACAGAGTCACACATTTAGAAAACACACTATGGCTGCTTAACGGGAAAGGTGAAGTGGGGTGATGCATAAAACAAGGGTTTCATATTAGCTCAAATACCGATCCATATACCCAATATGTAATAGACAAGACCTATTCCTTGCTCAGTGAAGTGGATGCAACACCCCCTATTCAACGAACAAGAATATATCTGACTAGTAAAAATCTTAAATCCTATGTATTGATGTCTCTCTGTTAGTGTGTCAATTGGGTGTAAAGGGGCATAAACACAGCAGTGAAAATCAGGTAAACCCCATTATAAAAATAAATTACTTTGAAAAACCCATGAAACAAAGACAGTGAAAGAGAGAGAAATTCTTACACAATTCTTTCAGGGGCTGTGATGCGACCTGGTGTGACCATATCTAGATCCACAGCCTGATGAGAAATAAAGCTGGACACTCTTGGGGCTGAAGGTCTCTTTCCCTATTTACCAGATTAGGAACGTAGAAAGGCTGCCACCCTCTGGCCGTTACCTGCAAACGCAGCTTTAAAACATGTGCTAATGGTCACTTCATATGAACAAGTACTTCAGGGCTGTAAATGAAACGTGCCCTCAAAATGTCTTGAGGGAGGTAATGGCCAAAAATTTTCAAAATGTGACACTTACTTTAAGAAAACACTTTGAAGAACTGAGCTGTAATCACAGTTTGATAAATAAAAAGGGCATGCTTTAAAGCTCAATTTCAACAGATTATGGGACACATGCAAATTCAACCACAGATAGGCATCAGCTCGCACCGGTTAGAATAACCATCAGCAAGAAAACTACAAACAATAAATATTGAAGGTGTTTTGGAGAAATGCATACCCTCAATTTTAAGTGGGACGTAACCTGGAAAGAGCCACTAATGAGAACTGAATGGTGGTGCCTTTAAAACATACACACTGAGCTACCATATGATACAGCAAGCCCACTCCTTGGCCTATAACATAAGAAGATATAACTGGAAAGACACAGGCAAACAAATGTGCATTGCAGCAGTATTACAATAGCCAAGACATGGAGGCAACCAGAAAGTCCATCAAGAGGTGCGTGCCCAAAGAAGAACTGGTACACGTACAGATGGAATATTAGCCAGGGAAAAAAATGAAACAATGCCATTTGCAGCACCATGTATGATTCTTGAGGTAATCAGGCAAATTGTACTAAGTCAGAAAGCAAAAGACACATATCCTATAATATCACTTATAGGTCTTAGCTAAAAATTGATACCAATGAAAATATTTCCACAGAGAAATGCAATCACAGATTCATTAAACAAACTTATGGTTCACCAAATGGAAAGGTGTGAGGATTGGATACATTAGGATATTGGGGTTAAGATAGATATAGAAACACATGTGAAATATGTAATCACCAAAGACCTACGTAATACCAAGACAAGACTACTCAACATTGTGTCATAACCTACATGGGAAAATGATCCAAAGAAGAATAGATATATGTATATGTTTAAAAGAACCACATCTTTCACACCTAGAAGAAACAAAACATTTTAATTAAATTTGCTCTGACAAAAAATAAAAATTAAATTAAAAAAAGAACAAGAAGTAATGAGACATAAACTTAAGGGGCTATTTGCTGGCACATTGCATTCTAATTTACAACCAGAACATGACTTCCATTAAGGCTCTGTCATCACTAATAAAGCAGCTTTATAAGCAATGTTGAAGGTAGCTTAAAAGAAGTCTCACTAATTATTGATAGTAACAAGGAAACAAAGAAAAGTAAAAATCTCACTGCAAAAAGTATACATAGGGTAAGGATAGTAGATCAAACACTTATTAAACTTCTGTAAAGAATAAAAGACAACAGTAGTATGTTTTTTTAAAAAGAGAGGGCCCAAATAAATCTGAAATGAAAGAGATGATGTTACAACAGACACCACAGAAATACAAAGTATCCTAAGATACACACAGGGTAACTCAGGGCTCAGACTGGACAGAGCCCACTCTCCAGTCCCCTGTACATGACTTACAGGAGCCTCAGGAACTGAGGAGGGGGTCCCTGAGGAGAGGCTCAAGATAGAATATGGTAGGCATTAACATGACTGCATTCATCTTAAACATGCCTGAACTACATTCACACGAGATGATTTTGTCCTGTATGTACATCGGCACCTCTAGTTGGAACTGCAAATCTTTGGCTTCAACACCTCTACTGACAACATTAGCGTCACCTGCTGTGGACCGTCTCCTATAGGATTTCTAGAATCACAAAACATCGAAGCTTCACAGGACCCAGAGTCTGTGCAACTCCACACAGAGTCTCAGAGTCTCAACTCCACTCAGATACTCCACTCTTGGAGGGCACACACAAAGTAGTGTGCACATCAGGACCCAGGGGAAGGAGCAGTGACCCTGTAGGAGAATGACCAGAACTACCTGCTACTTTTAGAGGGTCTCGTGCAGAGGCAGGTGGTGGCTGTGGCTGTGGCTCACCGTGAGGACAACGACACTGGCAGCAGAAGTTCTGGGAAATACTCCTTGGTGTGAGCCCTCCCAGAGTCCGCCATTAGCCCCACCAAGAGCAAGGTAGGCTCCAGGGCTGGGTCGCCTCAGGCCAAACAACCAACAGGGAGGGAACCCAGCCCCATGCATCAGCAGACAAGCGGATTAAACTTTTTATTAAAGTTTTATTTAATCCGTAGACAAGCGGATTAAAGCTCTGCCCACCAAAGCAACACCCAGCTCTACCCACCACCAGTCCCTCCCATCAGGAAGCTTGCACAAGCCTCTAAGATAGACTCATCCACCGGAGAGCAGACAGCAGAAGCAAGAAGAACTACAATTCTGCAGCCTGTGGAAGGAAAACCACATTCACAGAAAGATAGACAAAATGAAAAGGCAGAGGACTTTATACCAGATCAAGGAACAAGATAAAACCCCAGAAAAAAAATGAAATGAGGTGGAGATAGGGAACCTTCCAGAAAAAGAATTCAGAATAATGATAGTGAAGTTGAGCCAAGACCTTGGAAAAAGAAAGGAGGCAAAGATCGAGAAGATGCAAGAAATGTTTAACAAAGACCTAGAAGAATTAAGGAACAAACACCTAGAAGAATTAAAGAACAAACAAACAGAGGTGAACAATGGAATAACTGAAATGAAAAATACACTAGAAGGAATCAGTAGCAGAATAACTGTGGCAGAAGAACGGATAAGTGACCTGGAAGACAGAAAGGTGGAAATCACTGCCATGGAACAGAATAAAGAAAAAGAATGAAAATAAACGAAGATACCCCAAGAGTCCTCTGGGACAACTTTAAACGCAACAACATTCGCATTATAGGGGTCCCAGAAGGAGAAGAGAGAGAGAAAGGACCCGAGAATATATTTGAAGAGATTATGGTCAAAAACTTCCCTAGCATGGGAAAAGAAATAGCCACCCAAGTCCAGAAGCACAGAGTGTCCCAGGCAGGATAAACCAAAGGAGAAAAATGACAAGACACATAGTAATCAAATTGACAAAAATTAACGACAAAGAAAAATGATTGAAACCAGCAAGGGAAAAATGACAAATAACATACAAGGGAACTCCCATAAGGATAACAACTGATTTCTCAGCAGAAAATCTACAAGCCAGAAGGAAGTGGCATGATAAATTTAAAGTGATGAAAGGGAAGAACCTACAACCAAGAGTACTCCACCCTGCAAAGAGCTCATTCAGATTTGATGGAGAAATCAAAAGCCTTACAGACAAGCAAAAGCTAAGAGAATTCAGCACCATGAAACCAGCTCTACACCAAATGCTAAAGGAACTTCTCTAAGTGGGAAACACAAGAGAAGAAAAGGACCCACCAAGACAAACCCATAACAATTAAGAAAATAGTAGTAGGAACATACATATCGATAATTACCTTAAACGTGAATGCACTACATGTTCCAACCAAAAGACACAGGCTCGCTGAATGGATACAAAAACAAGACCCATATATATGCTGTCTACAAGAGATCCATTTCAGACCTAGGGACACATACAGACTCAAAGTGAGGCGATGGAAAAATATATTCTATGCAAATGAAAATCAAAAGAAAGCTGGAGTAGCAATACTCATATCAGATAAAATAGACTTTAAAATAAAGAATGTTACAAGAGACGAGGAAAGGCACTACATAATGGTCAGGGGATCAATCCAAGAAGAAGATATAACAATTATAAATATATATGTACCCAAAATAGGAGCAGCTCAATGTATAAGGCAACTGCTAACAGCTATAAAAGAGGAAATCGACAGTAACACAATAATAGCGGGGGACTTTAACAGCTCACTTACACCAGTGGAGATCAGCCAGACAGACAATTAATAAGGAAACACAAGCTTTAAATGACACAATAGACCAGATAGAGTTAATTGATATTTATAGGACATTCCATCCAAAAACAGCAGATTACACGTGCTTCTCAACTGCACACGGAACATTCTCCAGGATAGATAACATCTTGGGTCACAGATAAAGCCTCAGTAAATTTAAGAAAACTGAAATCATATCAAGCAGCTGTTCCGACCACAATGCTATGAGATTAGAAATCAATTACACGGAAAAAACCGTAAAAAACACAAACACATGGAAGCTAAACAATACGTTACTAAATAACCAAGAGATCACTGAAGAAATCAAAGAGGAAATCAAAAACTACCTAGAGACAAATGACAACAAAAACACGATGATCCAAAACCTATGGGATGCAGCAAAAGGAGTTCTAAGAGGGAAGTTTATAGCAATACAAGCCTACCTCAAGAAACAAGAAAAATCTCAAATAAACAATCTAACCTTACACCTAGAGGAACTAGAGAAAGAAGAACAAAACCCAAAGTTAGTAGAAGGAAAGAAATCATAAAGATCAGAGCAGAAATAAATGAAATAGAAACAAAGAAAACGAAAGCAAAGATCAATAAAACTAAAAGCTGGTTCTTTGAGAAGATAAGCAAAAATGATCAACCTTTAGCCAGACTCCAGAAAAAGAGGGAGAGGACGCAAATCAACAAAATTAGAAGTGAAAAAGCAGAAGTTACAACAGACACCACAGGAATACAAAGCATCCTAAGAGACTACTACAAGCAACTCTAGGCCAATAAAATGGACAATCTGGAAGAAATGGACAAATTCTTAGAAAGGGATAACCTTCTAAGACTGAACCAGGAAGAAATAGAAAATATGAACAAACCTATCACAAGCAATGAAATTGAAACTGTGATTAAAAATCTTCCAACAAACAAAAGTCCAGAACCAGATGGCATCACAGGTGAATTCTATCAAACATTTAGAGAAGAGCTAACACCCAACCTTCTCAAATTCTTCAAAACAATTGCAGGGGAAGGAACACTCCCAAACTCATTCTATGAGACCACCATCACCCTGATACCAAAATCAGACAGAGATACTACAAGGAAAGAAAATTATAGACCAATATCACTGATGAATATAGATGTAAAAATCCTCAACAAAATACTAGCAAACAGAATCGAACAACACATGAAAAGGATCATACACCATGATCAAGTGGGGTTTATCCCAGGGATGCGAGGATTCTTCAATATACACAAATCAATGTGATACACCATATTAACAAATTGTAGAATAAAACCATATGATCATCTCAATAGCTGAAGGAAAAGATTTTGAGAAAATTCAACACTCATTTACGATAAAAACTCTGCAGAGTGTGGGCATAGAGGGAAACTACCTCAACATAATAAAGGCCATATATGACAAACCCACAGCAAACAGCATTCTCAATGGTGAAAAACTGAAAGCGTTTCCTCTAAGATCAGGAACAAGACGAGGATGTCCACTCTCACCACTGCTATTCAACATAGTTTTGGAAGTCCTAGCCATGGCAATCAGAGAAGAAAAAGAAATAAAAGGAATACAAAAAGGAAAAGAAGAAGTAAAATTGTCACTGTTTGCAGATGACATGATATCATAGATAGAGAATCCTAAAGATGCCACCAGAAAACCACTGGAGCTAATCAATGAATTTGGTAAAGTTGCAGGATACAAAATTAATGCACAGAAATTGCTTGCATTCCTATACACTAACAATGAAAGATCAGAAAGAGAAATTAAGGAAACAATCCCATTACCACTGCAACAAAAAGAATAAAATACCTAGGAATAAACCTACCTAAGGAAGTAAAAGACCTGTACTCAGAAAACTATAAGACACTGATGAAAGAAATCAAAGATGATATAAACAGATGGAGACATATACCATGTTCTCGGATTAGAAGAATCAATATTGTGAAAATGACTATACTACCCAAAGCAATCTACAGATTCAATGCAATCCCGATCAAAATACCTTTGGCATTTTCTACAGAACAAGAAAAAAAAATCTTAAAATTTGTAGGGAGACACAAAAGACCCTGGATAGCCAAAGCAGTCTTGAGGGGGGAAAAAAAAGAGCTCGAGGAATCAGACTTCCAGACTTCAGACTATATTGCAAAGCTACAGTAATCAAGATAATATGGTACTGACACAAGAACAGAAATATAGGTCAATAGAACAGGATAGAAAGCACAGAGATAAACCCACGTACCTATGGTTCACTAATCTATGACAAAGGAGGCAAGGGTATACAATGGAGAAAAGACAGTGTCTTCAGCAAGTGGTGCTGGGAAAACTGGACAGTTACATGTAAAAGAATGAAATTAGTACACTCCCTAACACCATACACAAAAATAAACTCAAAATGGATTAGAGACCTAAATATAAGACCAGCCACTATAAAACTCTTAGAGGAAAACATAAGCAGAACAGTCTATGACATAAATCACAGCAAGATCCTTTTTGACCCACCTCCTAGAGAAATGGAAATAAAAACAAAAATAAAAAAATGGGACCGAATGAAACATAAATTCTTTTGCACAGCAAAGGAAAACATAAGCAAGATGAAAAGACAACCATCAGAATGGGAGAAAATATTTTCAAATGAAGCAAATGGCAAAGGATTAATCTCCAAAAAGCAGCTCATGTAGCTCAATATCACAAAACCAAACAACCCAATCCAAAAATGGGCAGAAGACCTAAATAGACATTTCTCCAAAGAAGATATACAGGTTGCCAACAAACACATGAAAGGATGCTGAACATCACTAATCATTAGAGAAATGCAAATCAAAACTACAGTGAGGTATCACCTCACACCAGTCAGAATGGCCATCATCAAAAAATCTACCAACAATAAATGCTGGAGAGGCATTTATTGGAGCAAAGGGAACCCTCTTGCACTGTTGGTGGGAATGTAAATTGATATAGCCACTAGGGAGAACGGTATGGGGGTTCCTTAAAAACTAAAAATAGAACTACCATACAACCCAGCAAACCCACTCCTGGACATTTACCCTCAGAAAACCATAATTCAAAAAGAGTCATGTACCACAATGTTCACTGTAGCTCTATTTACAATAGCCAGGACATGGAAGCAACCTAAGTGTCCATCAACAGATAAATGGATAAGGAAGATGTGGCACAAATATACAATGGAACATTATTCAGCCATAAAAAGAAACGAAATTGAGTTACTTTTAGTGAGGTGGATGGATCTAGAGTCTGTCCTACAGAGTGAAGTAAGTCAGAAAGAGAAAAACAAATACCGTATGCTAACACATATATATGGAATCTTAAAAAAAAAAGTTTATGAAGAACCTAGGGGCAGGAAAGGATTAAGGACACAGACGTAGAGAAAGGACTTGAGGACATGGGGAGAGGGAAGGGTAAGCTGGGACAAAGTGAGAGAGTGGTATGGACATATATACACTACCAAATGTAAAATTGATAGCTACTGGGAAGCAGCCACATAGCACAGGGAGATCAGCTCTGTGCTTTGTGACCACCTAAAAGGGTGGGATAAGGGAGTGAGAGGGAGGTGCAAGAGGGAGGGGATATGGTGTTATATGTATACGCACAGCTGATTCACTTTTTTATACAGCAGAAACTAACACACAAGTGTAAAGCAATTATACTCCAATAAAGATGTAAAAGAAAAAAAAAAGCCCAGAGATAAACCTACACACCTATGGCCCACTAATCTATGACAAAGGAGGCAAGGGTATACAAAGGAGAAAAGACAGTCTCTTCAATAAGTGGTGCTGGGAAAAATGGACAGCTACATGTAAAAGAATGAAATTAGAACACTCCCTAACACCATACACAAAAAATAAACTCAAAATGGATTAGAGACCGAAATGTAAGACCGGACACTATAAAACTCTTAGAGGAAAACATAGGAAGAATACTCTTTGACATAAATCACAGCAAGATCTTTTTTGATCCACCTCCTAGAGTAATGGAATAAAAAAAAAATAAACATATGGGAGCAAATGAAACCTAAAAGCTTTTGCAAAGCAAAGGAAACTACAAACAAGACGAAAAGACAACCCTCACAATGGGAGAAAATATTTGCAAACGAATCAATGGACAAAGGATTAATCTCCAATGTATATAAACAGCTCATGCAGCTCAACAGTAAAAAAACAAACAACCCAATCCAAAAATGGGCAGATGACGTAAATAGACATTTGTCCCAAGAAGACATACAGATGACCAAGAAGCACATGAAAAGCTGCTCAACATCACTAATTATTAGAGAAATATAAACCAAAACTACAATGAGGTATCGCCTCACACGAGTTAGAATGGGCATCATCAGAAAATCTACAAGCAACAAATGCTGGAGAGGGTGTGGAGAAAAGGGAACCCTCTTACACTATTTGTGGGAATGTAAATTGATACAGTCACGATGGAGAACAGTATGGAGGTTCCTTAAGAAACTAAAAATAGAATTACCATATGACCCAGCAATCCCACTACTGGCCATATACCCAGAGAAAACCATAATTCAAAAAGACATATTCACCACAATATTCATTGCAGCACTATTTACAATAGCCAGGTCATGGAAGCAACCTAAATGCCCATAGACAGACGAACAGAAAAGATGTGCTACATATATAAAATGGAATATTACTCAGCCATAAAAAGGAATGAAATTGGGTCATTTGTAGAGACGTGGATAGATCTAGAGACTGTCATACAGAGTGAAGTAAGTCAGAAAGAGAAAAACAAATATCGTATATTAACGCATACATGTGGAACCTAGAAAAATGGTAAAGATGAACCGGTTTGCAAGGCACAAATAGAGACACAGATGTAGAGAACAAATGTATGGACACCAAGGGGGGAAAGTGGCAGGGTGGTGGTGGTGGGATGAATTGCGAGCCTGGGATTGACATATATACACTTATATGTATAAAATAGGTTACCAATAAGAGCCTGCTGTATAAAAAAATGAATAAAATAAATTCAAAAATTAAAAAATAAGTAATACTTAAAAAAATAAAACAGAAAAAAAGTTCTGTCCTTCCCATAGACGTATTTATATGAATGAATTATTTCCATGCTTATATCCATAAATACAAAAAGAGGAATAAAACTTACCTTGAACCAAAAAAGAAAAAAAAAAAAACAGAACCCACTGGTCATACAGAGGAAAACCCTATCAGGGCACTTGCTCCAGGGGTAAACAATTCTGAAGTTGGTCACAGGTGGGGAATCATCTCCCATGCAGCCAGCAGCCCCCACACGAGGAGCGTCCTCATTGCAAAGCTGGGGGACCATGAGGAGGCGTCTCTGAGTAAACGTGAGCTGAGCCCCAGGCCAGCTGCTGCTGAACTTTTCCCACCCTTCCCAGGTAAAACACCTGAATGTGTGCAAAGACTTTCAAAACTAGAGGAAGGGGCTTGGAGTCACACCAGCGACAGCACGCAGGCCGACTTGGTGCCTGCAGGCCAGCCAGGATGGTCCTGGCCCCGGGCGCTCGTCTGGAAGCTTTCCATTTCCCTGCCTGAGGTACCTCTCCTGTCCCGGCCCCCACTGCTTTTTTCCTTCCTCACCTCTGCCCGGGGAGAAATTCCAGCAGCAAGTATGGGTGACACATCCTCTTCTTTAGCAGGTGGCAGCCCGGCAACTCCTGCAGAAAGTCCAGCAGAGCCCCAGTCACACTGGGCCACTCATAGAGCCGTGGGCCCTACTCCCTCCCACCAGCCCAACCCCGAGACTGCTGACGGGGCAGAGAATATGGCGTCAGGCACAGCTGCAGAGGCTTTTGCTGCCTGGAGGGGTGTTTATATTGACCTCAACCCAGGCACACCTGGGAAGGGCTGGCCGGCCGGGTCAGGCTGCCCAGGTCAGCCAATCCTCGCCCCTCAGGGGCTCAGAGTTGCAGAAAATGGGCCTTGCTGCACCGGCCAGATCCAAGGAACAGGTGTAGGGTCCCGAGAGTCAGGATAGATAAGGGGCGGCAGCCCTGGCTTGTTTTCGAATCATTTTATCTGGTCCATGAGTGGGAGACAACTTCAAGAAGACCCTCTGCTAATGAGAGGAACCCAGGAGTCAGGGAGAGGAGGGGTGGTGGGTGGAGACAGAGGCCTGGTGCCCCGGCTGCAGTGGAAGCCCCTGGAAGACCAGGCAGAGGGAGGCCGCACAGAGTGAAGCCTAGGGTCACAGACCTGTTGGAGCTGCTGTTTGTTAGTTCAAGCTCTGCTCTGAGGTGCTCTGTGTCAGCTCTGAGTGACAGGGGTGCTGGGGGTGCTCTGCAATGAGGGCTACGTGCACGGTTCCTGTGTGCCCAGCCCTGCCGGGGTACCTGTCCACGGGAGCTCCATATCCAGGGAGGGGCCTGCCCACGAGAGCCCCGTGGGCTGCTGCGTACCTGCCCAGGTGAGCTCCATATCCTGGGAGGGGCCTGACCACAAGAGCCCCGTGGGCTGCTGGGGACCTGGTAGAGGACGCCAGGACAGTCAGTGAAGCCACAGAGGATATACATCTAGTAGTTCCTAATTCCTACACCCTGCTGGTCATTCTACCATCCACCAGGACATGGCATTCTGTATTAGACTTCAATGATGCCTTCTTCTGTATTCCATTAGTCCCAGAGTCACAAGAAATTTTGGCTGTGAGTGGCAGGACTCAACCTACAACAAAAACAATACTGCTGGGCCGTCCTGCCCCAGGGGTTCAAAAATTCCCACACCATCTTTGGGGAAACGTTAGCTAAAGACCTAAAAGATCTACCTCTGGAGAAGGGAACCCTCCTTCAATATGCAGATGACATTCTGATCACCAGCCCGACTAAGGAGGCCTCTGAACTACCTAGCCAATAAAAGATAGAAGGTGTCCAAGGAAAAGGCTCAAATATCACAAACTAAGGTGGCCTTCCTGGGCTTCATTCGCACAGAAGGTCGGAGAAGCCCACCCCAGGAAAGGGAAGAAGCCATTTACAGCCTCACCTTTCCTGAAACTAGAAGACAGCTTAGGGGTTCCTGGGGAGACCGGGGTTTGCTGCATCTGGATCCCTAACTACAGTCTAATAGCTGGGCCTCTATATGAAACACTGAAAGGAAAAGATGATGATCCTTTTGAATAGAATCCAGAAGCGGCCTTTCAAGAATGGAAAGAGCAGTCAATTCAGACCCTGGCCCTGGACCTCCCTAAGTTAGCTAAACCCTTTGACCTTTACATTCCTGGTCCAAGGCGAATCGCCCTTGGAGTATTAGTGCAAAAACTGGGACCACTTGAAATGGAACAATGTAAGAATGCCCTCCAGGCATTGGCCAGCCACCCCATCCGACCAGGATACTGGGGGTATCTAAAAACCTGGAAATCAGCAGCCCGCAAGGCCAGCTCCCTCCTAAGGGAAAAGGACGCCACTTGGTGATCCTAACCACCCACCATGCCCTGAAGTTGCAGGGATTGCTCCGTGGGCACAATGACCTCGAGTGAGGAGGCCCTCCAACACCAACCTCCAGAGAGACAACCTGGGGCAATGGGCCCCCATGACGACTCGTGTGACCATCACTTGACCTGGAGCTTCTCTCAGAAAACAACAAGAGTGTGCCCCAAAAGAGCAGACTATTGCTTACAGGACTTACTGCACCCAGAGCGGAGCTAATAAACTTGGCAGGGGAACCGTAAATAACGCTGCCACCATAGAAAAGCCTACAGACACCGCAGTGACGGCGGCCAATGAGACCGGCTGTACTCCTGGCTACTTCAAAAGGCCGTTGACTGAGTGGCCGTCATGGTCCTGGATCACCACCGGCCCTGGACTGTCTGGGAGTTGAGCAAGCAGGGCTCTGACACCTGGTGCTGTTTGTACGTTAATTCAGTGGCCTAACTGAAGAAAGCACAGACTACTGGTCAGAGCATCTAGGCTGGCAGAAACCATCAGCCTAAGGGGGCCGAACCAATGTGGAGCAGGGTAAAACCGCCCACCCCCCCAGCGTCTCTGCACATCTCTTTCCTGGACCCTTAAAGGTCATTAGAATCTATAAAACTTCCAATGCTGGTGCTCAGGCAGACGAGCAGTGAGGGAGGAGGCCTGCGGACAATCAACCTCACCTGGAGGCTGCTGGGGAGAAGTCCTGCCCCTCCCCCCGGGTATGAGGACACCCAACTCAGCATGAAGCATTTACAGAAGACGTGTCTGCACCCTCAGCGCCCCAAGAATGAGGAATGGGACAAAAGGCAGAGGAGGGCTTTGTCACTGGCAAAGCCCATTAAAAATTCCTGGGAGATAAAAATAGAATCTGGGCAATAAAATAAAGTCTAACCATTTTTTCCTTTGTGCTTTGTCTAATTTCACTTGCTCCTAGGTTTCCACATGCAGAGGTCCCACACCCGACACTTCAGACCCGATTTCCTCGTGCAAAATGGCTGGGCCGACACCTCAGCTCGTGGGGCCCCGTGCAGACTCTGCGACATAGAGCCTGAGCTCCAGCCAACCTGGCCCTCGAGAGCTCCGCCCCCTCCCTCCCGCTGATGCTGACAGGATCCCTACACAGCAGCCCGGCCCACAACCCGCAGGGGAGCACACACTCTCACCTCTCCATTCTCTGATCAAAATATAAAGTTTTCCTTTGCTTCTGAACCAAAGTCAGTCTCGATCTGTTGGCTCCAATGACACTGGGCAGGGAGACCCTTGTTGGGGCCCACTCTGCAGGATCAGTAACAGAATTTGAGAACATTGTAACTTCAATGCACAGATGTGTGAGCCAAACTGTAATTAACATAGAGCAGTGTATAAGGCTCGTGTAAAATAAGATGTTTCTAACACTTCCATTTGATATTTCCATCACTTTATTATAAGCAAGTTCAGTGGAGGGGATTGTCTTATTTGGCAGGTCAAGAGTAGAGAAATGCAGTGATTTCTTTCCAAGGATGTACATCTAATAATCTTGGTTGAAGTTTCAACCTTGTTTTGAATGATTTTCCATTGAAAATGATACCTCTCTTTCAGCTCCTAGATTTCTGAGAAGTATAAAATCTTATATTTTTTATTACCAAAGGGGAAAGGTGGGAGGAGGGATAAATTAACAGTTTCAGATTAACATATACACACTGCTATGTATAAAATATATCAACAGGGAACTACTGTATAGCACAGGGAACTATACTCAATATTTTGTAATGACCCCTGAGGGGAAATAATCTGAAAAACAATAGATATCTATATCGACATCATCTATCAACTACAGATAAAATGGAAACTAAAGGAGGCCGATGGTGAGCGTTTCTGAACCTGAAGACTTCAATCATCTAAAGTTCGGACTCTGCCTACGGCCCAAGTCCCTTAATGAACACACATGTACCAGTAGCTTAAAAATTCCCCAGATTGGAGTTCGGGGAGACACTGATTTGGAAAAATCCCTTGTGTTCTCCTTACATACACGGGACCTTTCCTACAGCTAAAACATGCCTGTGACACCCAGAAGATGGAACACGGTTGGATCAGGAAGATTTTGGAAAAGGCACCAAAACGCCTAATTTCCTGGTTGTTGGGTTCACCCCTCCAGCCTTTTTCCTTAAAATCTCCCCACTAGAGGATGTCAGCACCTTCAACATCCAGTTGCACAGAAATCGGAATTTGTCCAAAGGAAGAAGGGGAAGGAGGAGAAACAAGGAGAGCCAAGCCCTAGATGTTCGGAGAGGCACATGTCACTCTACTTTCCAGTCAGGAAGAAGAATTAAGCAAAGGCTTAGCCTGCCACCGGGAACCAGAGTAGGGACAGAAGCAAACGAGCGGTTCTGCAGAAAGCTCCCAAAAAAGCGAGTTGAAAAATGGAGCTCAGGGGCACTGCAATTCACAAACCTGCAGAGTTATAAATGATAACTCTCGTCCATAAATATATTGAGTGAAGGCAACGAAGAGGATTTGAAATTAAGGCAGAATTGCAGGAAACAGATTTCAGGAGATAGATTCGAATCACCACTAAAGCACATGAAAAGCGGCAAAACGTCGACAATGATGCACTTGGCCAAAAAGAGCATATGCGTTTTGTTCTGAATGAATTCAGGAAAAAACCCATAGGCCCTTTTTGGCCAACCAAACAAGCCGGAAATGCAATTCAGCGCTACAAAGAAGTCTGACTTCCCATCGGTCAAAATGGCCTTCCTAAAAAAGTGTAAAACAAGAAAAGCAGGAGAGGCCAGGGAGGAAACAGAGCCTTGCTACACTGATGGGCGGGATGTAAATGGCCAACAGCCACTCTGGAGAAGCGTACGGTGTGTCCTGAAACATCTAAAAAACACAGCTTAGAGAGAATAGGGCACTTCCACTCATGGGGGTATAAATTGGGAAAATGAAAAATCAGCAAGACACAAGCACACCAAAGTTTAGGGCTGCTCTCTTGAAAAGGACCTCCACTTCATTCCACCTTAAATATCCCAGGAAAGAGAAAAATGGATAAAGAAGTTGTGGTCCTTATGTACAATGGAATATCACTCAGCCATGAAATCAATGTCATAAGGCTAGTAGCAGCATGATGAGTGGATTTAGGTACGACGATTCTAAGTGAAATAAGTCACACAGAAAAGGACACTTCTCATAAGGTCTCACTGATAGAGGGAATGTAAAAACCGTTACACTTGAACTGAATTACAAAAGAGAACAGAGTCACACATGCAGAAAACACACTATGGGTGCTAACGGGAAAGGTGAGGTGGGGTGATACATAAAACAAGGGTTTCAAATTAGCTCAGATACCGTTCCATAAACCCAATATGTAATATACAAGACCTACTCCTTGCTCAGAGAACTGGACTCAACACGCCCTGTTCACCGCACAACATTATATCTGACTAGTAATAATCTTAAAACCTATATATTGATATCTCTCTGTTAGTGTGTCAAGTGGATGTAAAGCGGCATAAACACAACAGTGAAAAGCACCTAAAACCCATTATAAAAATAAATAACTTTGAAAAACCCATGAAACAAAGACAGTGAAAGAGAGCGAAATTCTTACACAATGCGTTCAGGGGCTGTGATGAAACTTGGATTGACCATATCTAGACCCACAGCTGGATGAGACATAAGGGTGGACACTCTTGCGGCTGAGAGGTTTGGTGAGGTTGGGTGAGCAAATGCAGACCCTTTAAAGTACTACTGCGTGGTACCCATCCCATGGGTCCCAAATCTCCAGGTTCAAGGGCATCTTCCTACATCGAAAACATGCATGAGAAACCCAGAAGATGGTACACCGTGTGATGGGGAAAGGTTTCTAAAACGCACCTCATTTCTCATCTCCTTGTGCCTGGGTTCGCCATTCCAGCCGCTTTTCTAGCAAGCTCCCTACTTGGAGCATCAGCACCTTTAACCTCCTGTTCCATACAGGTTGCAATTTGTCCTGAGGATGAACGGGTAGATGGGGAACCAATGAGAGACTAGTTCTTGGTGTTGGGACAGGCAAAGGTCACACTATTGTCCCATCAGGAAGAAGAATTTACCACAGACTCAGCCTGCCCCCCGGAACCAGAACAGGGCCTGAAGCCATCCTGCGCTTTTGCGGCCATCTCCAAAAAAGCGAGTTGTAAAATGGAGCTACAAGGCACTGCAATTCACAAACCTGCAGAATTATAAATGATAACTCTCGTCCACAAATATATTGAGGGAAGGCAAAGAAGAGGATTTGAAATCAAGGCAGAATTGCAGGAAACAGATTTCACGAGGTAGATTCGAATCGCCTTTAAAGCACATGAAAAGCGGCAAAACGTCGACAATGATGCCCTTGGCCAAAAAGGGCGTATGCGTTTTTTCCTGAATATATTCAGGAAAAAACGCATACGCCCTTTTTGGCCAACCAAGCAACCTGGAAAGGCAAATCAGCGTTACAAAGAAGACTCGCTACCCATCGCTCAAAAGGGCCATGCTGAAAAAAGTGTCAAAACCAGAAATGCAGGACAGGCCATGGAGAAATGGGTGCCTTGCTACACTGATGGGCGGGATGTAAATTGCCAACAGCCACTCTGGAGAAGTGTACGGTGTGTCCTGAAACATCTAAAAAACACAGCTTAGAGAGCATAGGGCACTTCCACTCATGGGGGTATAAATTGGGAAAATGAAAAATCAGCAAGACACAAGCACCCCAAAGTTTAGGGCTGCTCTGTTGACAAGGACCTCCACTTCATTCCACCTTCAATATCCCAGGAAAGAGAAAAATGGATAAAGAAGTTGTGGTCCTTATGTACAATGGAATATCACTCAGCCGTGAAATCAATGTCATAAGGCTAGTAGCAGCATGATGAGTGGATTTAGGTACGACGACTCTAAGTGAAATAAGTCACACAGAAAAGGACACTTCTCATAAGGTATCACTTATAGAGGGAATGTAAAAACCGTTACACTTGAACTGAATTACAAAACAGAACAGAGTCACACATGCAGAAAACACACTATAGTTGCTTAACGGGAAAGGTGAGGTGGGGTGATACATAAAACAAGGGTTTCAAATTAGCTCAGATACCGTTCCATAAACCCAATATGTAATAGACAAGACCTACTCCTTGCTCAGAGAACTGGACTCAACACGCCCTATTCACCGCACAAGAATATATCTGACTAGTAATAATCTTAAAACCTATGTATTGATATCTCTCTGTTAGTGTGTCAAGTGGGTGTAAAGCGGCATAAACACAGCGGTGAAAAGCAGCTAAACCCCATTATGAAAATAAATTACTTTGAAAAACCCATGAAACAAAGACAGTGAAAGAGAGAGAAATTCTTACACAATGCGTTCAGGGGCTGTGATGCAACCTGGATTGACCATATCTAGACCCACAGCTGGATGAGATCTAAGGGTGGACACTCTTGGGGCTGAGAGGTTTGGTGAGCTTGGGTGAGCAAACGCAGACCCTTTAAAGTAATACTGCGTGGTACCCATCGCATGGGTCCCAAATCACCAGGTTCAAGGGCATCTTCCTACATCGAAAACATGCATGAGAAACCCAGAAGATGGTAAACCGTGTGATGGGGAAAGGTTTCTAAAACGCACCTCATTTCTCATCTCCTTGTGCCCGGGTTCGCCATTCCAGCCGCTTTACTAGCAATCTCCCTACTTGGAGCATCAGCACCTTTAACCTCTTGCTCCGTACAGGTTGCAATTTGTCCTGAGTGTGAACGGGAAGACGGGGAACCAATGAGAGACTGGCTCTTGGTGTTGGGACAGGCACAGGTCACTCTATTTTCCCATCAGGAAGAAGAATTAACCACAGGCTCAGCCTGCCACCCGGAACCAGAACAGGGCCTGAAGGCATCCTGCGCTTTTGCGGCCAGCTCCCTAAAAAGCGAGTTGTAAAATGGAGGTTCAGGGCACTGCAATTCACAAACCTGCAGAGTTATAAATGATAACTCTCGTCCACAAATATATTGAGGGAAGGCAAAGAAGAGGATTTGAAATCAAGGCAGAATTGCAGGAAACAGATTTCAGGAGGTAGATTCGAATCGCCTTTAAAGCACATGAAAAACGGCAAAACGTTGACAATGATGCCCTTGGCCAAAAAGGGCGTATGCGTTTTTTCCTGAATATATTCAGGAAAAAACGCATACGCCCTTTTTGGCCAACCAAGCAACCTGGAAAGGCAAATCAGCGCTACAAAGATGTCTCGCTTCCCATCGGTTAAAAAGGCCATGCTGAAAAAAGTGTCAAAACCAGAAATGCAGGACAGGCCATGGAGAAATGGGAGCCTTGCTACACTGATGGGCGGGATGTAAATTGCCAACAGCCACTCTGGAGAAGCGTACGGTGAGTCCTGAAACATCTAAAAAACAAAGCTTAGAGAGCATAGGGCACTTCCACTCATGGGGTTATAAATTGGGAAAATGAAAAATCAGCAAGACACAAGCACCCCAAAGTTTAGGGCTGCTCTGTTGACAAGGACCTCCACTTCATTCCACCTTCAATATCCCAGGAAAGAGAAAAATGGATAAAGAAGTTGTGGTCCTTATGTACAATGGAATATCACTCAGCCGTGAAATCAATGTCATAAGGCTAGTAGCAGCATGATGAGTGGATTTAGGTACGACGATTCTAAGTGAAATAAGTCACACAGAAAAGGACACTTCTCATAAGGTATCACTTATAGAGGGAATGTAAAAACCGTTACACTTGAACTGAATTACAAAACATAACAGAGTCACACATGCAGAAAACACACTATGGCTGCTTAACGGGAAAGGTGAGGTGGGGTGATACATAAAACAAGGGTTTCAAATTAGCTCAGATACCGTTCCATAAACCCAATATGTAATAGACAAGACCTACTCCTTGCTCAGAGAACTGGACTCAACACGCCCTATTCACCGCACAAGAATATATCTGACTAGTAATAATCTTAAAACCTATGTATTGATATCTCTCTGTTAGTATGTCAAGTGGGTGTAAAGCGGCATAAACACAGCAGTGAAAAGCAGCTAAACCCCATTATAAAAATAAATTACTTTGAAAAACCCATGAAACAAAGACAGTGAAAGAGATAGAAATTCTTACACAATGCGTTCAGGGGCTGTGATGCAACCTGGATTGACCATATCTAGACCCACAGCTGGATGAGACATAAGGGTGGACACTCTTGGGGCTGAGAGGTTTGGTGAGGTTGGGTGAGCAAACGCAGACCCTTTCAACTAATACTGCGTGGTACCCATCGCATGGGTCCCAAATCTCCAGGTTCAAGGGCATCTTCCTACATCGAAAACATGCATGAGAAACCCAGAAGATGGTACACCATGTGATGTGGAAAGGTTTCTAAAACGCACCTCATTTCTCATCTCCTTGCGCCCGGGTTCGCTATTCCAGCCGCTTTACTAGCAATCTCCCTACTTGGAGCATCAGCACCTTTAAGCTCCTGCTCCGTACAGGTTGCAATTTGTCCTGAGGGTGAACGGGAAGACGTGGAACCAATGAGAGACTAGCTCTTGGTGTTGGGACAGGCACAGGTCACTCTATTTTCCCATCAGGAAGAAGAATTAACCACAGGCTCAGCCTGCCCCCGGAACCAGAACAGGGCCTGAAGGCATCCTGTGCTTTTGCGGCCAGCTCCCTAAAAAGCGAGTTGTAAAATGGAGGTTCAGGGCACTGCAATTCACAAACCTGCAGAGTTATAAATGATAACTCTCGTCCACAAATATATTGAGGGAAGGCAAAGAAGAGGATTTGAAATCAAGGCAGAATTGCAGGAAACAGATTTCAGGAGGTAGATTCGAATCGCCTTTAAAGCACATGAAAAGCGGCAAAACGTTGACAATGATGCCCTTGGCCAAAAAGGGCGTATGCGTTTTTTCCTGAATATATTCAGGAAAAAACGCATACGCCCTTTTTGGCCAACCAAGCAACCTGGAAAGGCAAATCAGCGCTACAAAGATGTCTCGCTTCCCATCGGTCAAAAGGGCCATGCTGAAAAAAGTCTCAAAACCAAAAATGCAGGACAGGCCATGGAGAAATGGGAGCCTTGCTACACTGATGGGCGGGATGTAAATTGTCAACAGCCACTCTGGAGAAGTGTACGGTGAGTCCTGAAATGTCTAAAAAGCAAAGCTTAGAGAGCATAGGGCACTTCCACTCATGGGGGTATAAATTGGGAAAATGAAAAATCAGCAAGACACAAGCACCCCAAAGTTTAGGGCTGCTCTGTTGACCAGGACCTCCACTTCATTCCACCTTAAATATCCCAGGAAAGAAAAATGGATAAAGAAGTTGTGGTCCTTATGTACAATGGAATATCACTCAGCCGTGAAATCAATGTCATAAGGCTAGTAGCAGCATGATGAGTGGATTTAGGTACGACGACTCTAAGTGAAATAAGTCACACAGAAAAGGACACTTCTCATAAGTTATCACTTATAGAGGGAATGTAAAAACCGTTACACTTGAACTGAATTACAAAACAGAACAGAGTCACACATGCAGAAAACACACTATGGCTACTTAACGGGAAAGGTGAGGTGGGGTGATACATAAAACAAGGGTTTCAAATTAGCTCAGATACCGTTCCATAAAACCAATATGTAATAGACAAGACCTACTCCTTGCTCAGAGAACTGGACTCAACACGCCCTATTCACCGCACAAGAATATATCTGACTAGTAATAATCTTAAAAGCTATGTATTGATATCTCTCTGTTAGTGTGTCAAGTGGGTGTAAAGCGGCATAAACACAGCAGTGAAAAGCAGCTAAACCCCATTATAAAAATAAATTACTTTGAAAAACCCATGAAACAAAGACAGTGAAAGAGAGCGAAATTCTTACACAATGCGTTCAGGGGCTGTGATGCAACCTGGATTGACCATATCTAGACCCACAGCTGAATGAGACATAAGGGTGGACACTGTTGCGGCTGAGAGGTTTGGTGAGGTTGGGTGAGCAAACGCAGCCCCTTTAAAGTAATACTGCGTGGTACCCATCGCATGGGTCCCAAATCTCCAGGTTCAAGGGCATCTTCCTACATCGGAAACATGCATGAGAAACCCAGAAGATGGTACACCGTGTGATGGGGAAAGGTTTCTAAAACGCACCTCATTTCTCATCTCCTTGTGCTCGGGTTCTCCATTCCAGCCACTTTACTAGCAATCTCCCTCTTTGGAGCATCATCACCTTTAACCTCCTGTTCCGTACAGGTTGCAATTTGTCCTGAGGATGAACGGGAAGACGTGAAACCAATGAGAGACTATCTCTTGGTGTTGGGACAGGCACAGGTCACTCTATTTTCCCATCAGGAAGAAGAATTAACCACAGGCTCAGCCTGCCCCCCGGAACAAGAACAGGGCCTGAAGCCATCCTGCGCTTTTGCGGCCATCTCCCAAAAACGCGAGTTGTAAAATGGAGGTTCAGGGCACTGCAATTCACAAACCTGCAGAGTTATAAATGATAACTCTCGTCCACAAATATATTGAGGGAAGGCAAAGAAGAGGATTTGAAATCAAGGCAGAATTGCAGGAAACAGATTTCAGGAGGTAGATTCGAATCGCCTTTAAAGCACATGAAAAGCGGCAAAACGTTGACAATGATGCCCTTGGCCAAAAAGGGCGTATGCGTTTTTTCCTGAATATATTCAGGAAAAAACGCATACGCCCTTTTTGGCCAACCAAGCAACCTGGAAAGGCAAATCAGCGCTACAAAGATGTCTCGCTTCCCATCGGTCAAAAGGGCCATGCTGAAAAAAGTGTCAAAACCAGAAATGCAGGACAGGCCATGGAGAAATGGGAGCCTTGCTACACTGATGGGCGGGATGTAAATTGTCAACAGCCACTCTGGAGAAGCGTATGGTGAGTCCTGAAACGTCTAAAAAGCAAAGCTTAGAGAGCATAGGGCACTTCCACTCATGGGGGTATAAATTGGGAAAATTAAAAATCAGCAAGACACAAGCACCCCAAAGTTTAGGGCTGCTCTGTTGACAAGGACCTCCACTTCATTCCACCTTCAATATCCCAGGAAAGAGAAAAATGGATAAAGAAGTTGTGGTCCTTATGTACAATGGAATATCACTCAGCCATGAAATCAATGTCATAAGGCTAGTAGCAGCATGATGAGTGGATTTAGGTACGACGATTCTAAGTGAAATAAGTCACACAGAAAAGGACACTTCTCATAAGGTATCACTGATAGAGGGAATGTAAAAACCGTTACACTTGAACTGAATTACAAAACAGAACAGAGTCACACATGCAGAAAACACACTATGGCTGCTTCACGGGAAAGGTGAGGTGGGGTGATACATAAAACAAGGGTTTCAAATTAGCTCAGATACCGTTCCATAAAACCAATATGTAATAGACAAGACCTACTCCTTGCTCAGAGAACTGGACTCAACACGCCCTATTCACCGCACAAGAATATATCTGACTAGTAATAATCTTAAAACCTATGTATAGATATCTCTCTGTTAGTGTGTCAAGTGGATGTAAAGCGGCATAAACACAGAAGTGAAAAGCAGCTAAACCCCATTATAAAAATAAATTACTTTGAATAACCCATGAAACAAAGACAGTGAAAGAGAGCGAAATTCTTACACAATTCGTTCAGGGGCTGTGATGCAACCTGGATTGACCATATCTAGACCCACAGCTGGATGAGACATAAGGGTGGACACTCTTGGGGCTGAGAGGTTTGGTGAGGTTGGGTGAGCAAACGCAGACCCTTTACAGTAATACTGCATGGTACCCATCGCATGGGTCACAAATCTCCAGGTTCAAGGGCATCTTCCTACATCGAAAACATGCATGAGAAACCCAGAAGATGGTACACCGTGTGATGGGGAAAGGTTTCTAAAACGCACCTCATTTCTCATCTCCTTGCGCCCGGGTTCGCTATTCCAGCCGCTTTACTAGCAATCTCCCTACTTGGAGCATCAGCACCTTTAAGCTCCTGCTCCGTACAGGTTGCAATTTGTCCTGAGGGTGAACGGGAAGACGTGGAACCAATGAGAGACTAGCTCTTGGTGTTGGGACAGGCACAGGTCACTCTATTTTCCCATCAGGAAGAAGAATTAACCACAGGCTCAGCCTGCCCCCGGAACCAGAACAGGGCCTGAAGGCATCCTGCGCTTTTGCGGCCAGCTCCCTAAAAAGCGAGTTGTAAAATGGAGGTTCAGGGCACTGCAATTCACAAACCTGCAGAGTTATAAATGATAACTCTCGTCCACAAATATATTGAGGGAAGGCAAAGAAGAGGATTTGAAATCAAGGCAGAATTGCAGGAAACAGATTTCAGGAGGTAGATTCGAATCGCCTTTAAAGCACATGAAAAGCGGCAAAACGTTGACAATGATGCCCTTGGCCAAAAAGGGCGTATGCGTTTTTTCCTGAATATATTCAGGAAAAAACGCATACGCCCTTTTTGGCCAACCAAGCAACCTGGAAAGGCAAATCAGCGCTACAAAGATGTCTCGCTTCCCATTGGTCAAAAGGGCCATGCTGAAAAAAGTCTCAAAACCAAAAATGCAGGACAGGCCATGGAGAAATGGGAGCCTTGCTACACTGATGGGCGGGATGTAAATTGTCAACAGCCACTCTGGAGAAGTGTACGGTGAGTCCTGAAACGTCTAAAAAGCAAAGCTTAGAGAGCATAGGGCACTTCCACTCATGGGGGTATAAATTGGGAAAATGAAAAATCAGCAAGACACAAGCACCCCAAAGTTTAGGGCTGCTCTGTTGACAAGGACCTCCACTTCATTCCACCTTCAATATCCCAGGAAAGAGAAAAATGGATAAAGAAGTTGTGGTCCTTATGTACAATGGAATATCACTCAGCCGTGAAATCAATGTCATAAGGCTAGTAGCAGCATGATGAGTGGATTTAGGTACGACGACTCTAAGTGAAATAAGTCACACAGAAAAGGACACTTCTCATAAGGTATCACTTATAGAGGGAATGTAAAAACCGTTACACTTGAACTGAATTACAAAACAGAACAGAGTCACACATGCAGAAAACACACTATGGCTGCTTCACGGGAAAGGTGAGGTGGGGTGATACATAAAACAAGGGTTTCAAATTAGCTCAGATACCGTTCCATAAACCCAATATGTAATAGACAAGACCTACTCCTTGCTCAGAGAACTGGACTCAACACGCCCTATTCACCGCACAAGAATATATCTGACTAGTAATAATCTTAAAACCTATGTATTGATATCTCTCTGTTAGTGTGTCAAGTGGGTGTAAAGCGGCATAAACACAGCAGTGAAAAGCAGCTAAACCCCATTATAAAAATAAATTACTTTGAAAAACCCATGAAACAAAGACAGTGAAAGAGAGCGAAATTTTTACACAATGCGTTCAGGGGCTGTGATGCAACCTGGATTGACCATATCTAGACCCACAGCTGGATGAGACATAAGGGTGGACACTGTTGCGGCTGAGAGGTTTGGTGAGGTTGGGTGAGCAAACGCAGCCCCTTTAAAGTAATACTGCGTGGTACCCATCGCATGGGTCCCAAATCTCCAGGTTCAAGGGCATCTTCCTACATCGGAAACATGCATGAGAAACCCAGAAGATGGTACACCGTGTGATGGGGAAAGGTTTCTAAAACGCACCTCATTTCTCATCTCCTTGTGCTCGGGTTCGCCATTCCAGCCACTTTACTAGCAATCTCCCTCCTTGGAGCATCATCACCTTTAACCTCCTGTTCCGTACAGGTTGCAATTTGTCCTGAGGATGAACGGGAAGACGTGAAACCAATGAGAGACTATCTCTTGGTGTTGGGACAGGCACAGGTCACTCTATTTTCCCATCAGGAAGAAGAATTCACCACAGGCTCAGCCTGCCCCCCGGAACAAGAACAGGGCCTGAAGCCATCCTGCGCTTTTGCGGCCATCTCCCAAAAACGCGAGTTGTAAAATGGAGGTTCAGGGCACTGCAATTCACAAACCTGCAGAGTTATAAATGATAACTCTCGTCCACAAATATATTGAGGGAAGGCAAAGAAGAGGATTTGAAATCAAGGCAGAATTGCAGGAAACAGATTTCAGGAGGTAGATTCGAATTGCCTTTAAAGCACATGAAAAGCGGCAAAACGTTGACAATGATGCCCTTGGCCAAAAAGGGCGTATGCGTTTTTTCCTGAATATATTCAGGAAAAAACGCATACGCCCTTTTTGGCCAACCAAGCAACCTGGAAAGGCAAATCAGCGCTACAAAGATGTCTCGCTTCCCATCGGTCAAAAGGGCCATGCTAAAAAAAGTCTCAAAACCAGAAATGCAGGACAGGCCATGGAGAAATGGGAGCCTTGCTACACTGATGGGCGGGATGTAAATTGTCAACAGCCACTCTGGAGAAGCGTACGGTGAGTCCTGAAACGTCTAAAAAGCAAAGCTTAGAGAGCATAGGGCACTTCCACTCATGGGGGTATAAATTGGGAAAATGAAAAATCAGCAAGACACAAGCACCCCAAAGTTTAGGGCTGCTCTGTTGACAAGGACCTCCACTTCATTCCACCTTCAATATCCCAGGAAAGAGAAAAATGGATAAAGAAGTTGTGGTCCTTATGTACAATGGAATATCACTCAGCCATGAAATCAATGTCATAAGGCTAGTAGCAGCATGATGAGTGGATTTAGGTACGACGATTCTAAGTGAAATAAGTCACACAGAAAAGGACACTTCTCATAAGGTATCACTGATAGAGGGAATGTAAAAACCGTTACACTTGAACTGAATTACAAAACAGAACAGAGTCACACATGCAGAAAACACACTATGGCTGCTTCACGGGAAAGGTGAGGTGGGGTGATACATAAAACAAGGGTTTCAAATTAGCTCAGATACCGTTCCATAAACCCAATATGTAATAGACAAGACCTACTCCTTGCTCAGAGAACTGGACTCAACACGCCCTATTCACCGCACAAGAATATATCTGACTAGTAATAATCTTAAAACCTATGTATAGATATCTCTCTGTTAGTGTGTCAAGTGGGTGTAAAGCGGCATAAACACAGAAGTGAAAAGCAGCTAAACCCCATTATAAAAATAAATTACTTTGAATAACCCATGAAACAAAGACAGTGAAAGAGAGCGAAATTCTTACACAATTCGTTCAGGGGCTGTGATGCAACCTGGATTGACCATATCTAGACCCACAGCTGGATGAGACATAAGGGTGGACACTCTTGGGGCTGAGAGTTTTGGTGAGGTTGGGTGAGCAAACGCAGACCCTTTACAGTAATACTGCATGGTACCCATCGTATGGGTCACAAATCTCCAGGTTCAAGGGCATCTTCCTACATCGAAAACATGCATGAGAAACCCAGAAGATGGTACACCGTGTGATGTGGAAAGGTTTCTAAAACGCACCTCATTTCTCATCTCCTTGTGCCCGGGTTCGCTATTCCAGCCGCTTTACTAGCAATCTCCCTACTTGGAGCATCAGCACCTTTAAGCTCCTGTTCCGTACAGGTTGCAATTTGTCCTGAGGATGAACTGGAAGACGTGGAACCAATGAGAGACTAGCTCTTGGTGTTGGGACAGGCACAGGTCACTCTATTTTCCCATCAGGAAGAAGAATTAACCACAGGCTCAGCCTGCCCCCGGAACCAGAACAGGGCCTGAAGGCATCCTGCGCTTTTGCGGCCAGCTCCCTAAAAAGCGAGTTGTAAAATGGAGGTTCAGGGCACTGCAATTCACAAACCTGCAGAGTTATAAATGATAACTCTCGTCCACAAATATATTGAGGGAAGGCAAAGAAGAGGATTTGAAATCAAGGCAGAATTGCAGGAAACAGATTTCAGGAGGTAGATTCGAATCGCCTTTAAAGCACATGAAAAGCGGCAAAACGTTGACAATGATGCCCTTGGCCAAAAGGGCGTATGCGTTTTTTCCTGAATATATTCAGGAAAAAACGCATACGCCCTTTTTGGCCAACCAAGCAACCTGGAAAGGCAAATCA
Organism: Balaenoptera borealis; assembly: GCF_965194805.1. Lineage (NCBI taxonomy): Eukaryota > Metazoa > Chordata > Mammalia > Artiodactyla > Balaenopteridae > Balaenoptera > Balaenoptera borealis. Next base: position 65,259 of record NW_028124009.1, read on the forward strand.
GCGCTACAAAGATGTCTCGCTTCCCATCGGTCAAAGGGCCATGCTGAAAAAAGTCTCAAAACCAAAAATGCAGGACAGGCCATGGAGAAATGGGAGCCTTGCTACACTGATGGGCGGGATGTAAATTGTCAACAGCCACTCTGGAGAAGTGTACGGTGAGTCCTGAAACGTCTAAAAAGCAAAGCTTAGAGAGCATAGGGCACTTCCACTCATGGGGGTATAAATTGGGAAAATGAAAAATCAGCAAGACACAAGCACCCCAAAGTTTAGGGCTGCTCTGTTGACAAGGACCTCCACTTCATTCTACCTTCAATATCCCAGGAAAGAGAAAAATGGATAAAGAAGTTGTGGTCCTTATGTACAATGGAATATCACGCAGCCGTGAAATCAATGTCATAAGGCTAGTAGCAGCATGATGAGTGGATTTAGGTACGACGACTCTAAGTGAAATAAGTCACACAGAAAAGGACACTTCTCATAAGGTATCACTTATAGAGGGAATGTAAAAACCGTTACACTTGAACTGAATTACAAAACAGAACAGAGTCACACATGCAGAAAACACACTATGGCTGCTTAACGGGAAAGGTGAGGTGGGGTGATACATAAAACAAGGGTTTCAAATTAGCTCAGATACCGTTCCATAAACCCAATATGTAATAGACAAGACCTACTCCTTGCTCAGAGAACTGGACTCAACACGCCCTATTCACCGCACAAGAATATATCTGACTAGTAATAATCTTAAAAGCTATGTATTGATATCTCTCTGTTAGTGTGTCAAGTGGGTGTAAAGCGGCATAAACACAGCAGTGAAAAGCAGCTAAACCCCATTATAAAAATAAATTACTTTGAAAAACCCATGAAACAAAGACAGTGAAAGAGAGCGAAATTCTTACACAATGCGTTCAGGGGCTGTGATGCAACCTGGATTGACCATATCTAGACCCACAGCTGAATGAGACATAAGGGTGGACACTGTTGCGGCTGAGAGGTTTGGTGAGGTTGGGTGAGCAAACGCAGCCCCTTTAAAGTAATACTGCGTGGTACCCATCGCATGGGTCCCAAATCTCCAGGTTCAAGGGCATCTTCCTACATCGGAAACATGCATGAGAAACCCAGAAGATGGTACACCGTGTGATGGGGAAAGGTTTCTAAAACGCACCTCATTTCTCATCTCCTTGTGCTCGGGTTCGCCATTCCAGCCACTTTACTAGCAATCTCCCTCCTTGGAGCATCATCACCTTTAACCTCCTGTTCCGTACAGGTTGCAATTTGTCCTGAGGATGAACGGGAAGACGTGAAACCAATGAGAGACTATCTCTTGGTGTTGGGACAGGCACAGGTCACTCTATTTTCCCATCAGGAAGAAGAATTAACCACAGGCTCAGCCTGCCCCCCGGACCCAGAACAGGGCCTGAAGCCATCCTGCGCTTTTGCGGCCATCTCCCAAAAACGCGAGTTGTAAAATGGAGGTTCAGGGCACTGCAATTCACAAACCTGCAGAGTTATAAATGATAACTCTCGTCCACAAATATATTGAGGGAAGGCAAAGAAGAGGATTTGAAATCAAGGCAGAATTGCAGGAAACAGATTTCAGGAGGTAGATTCGAATCGCCTTTAAAGCACATGAAAAGCGGCAAAACGTTGACAATGATGCCCTTGGCCAAAAAGGGCGTATGCGTTTTTTCCTGAATATATTCAGGAAAAAACGCATACGCCCTTTTTGGCCAACCAAGCAACCTGGAAAGGCAAATCAGCGCTACAAAGATGTCTCGCTTCCCATCGGTCAAAAGGGCCATGCTGAAAAAAGTGTCAAAACCAGAAATGCAGGACAGGCCATGGAGAAATGGGAGCCTTGCTACACTGATGGGCGGGATGTAAATTGTCAACAGCCACTCTGGAGAAGCGTACGGTGAGTCCTGAAACGTCTAAAAAGCAAAGCTTAGAGAGCATAGGGCACTTCCACTCATGGGGGTATAAATTGGGAAAATGAAAAATCAGCAAGACACAAGCACCCCAAAGTTTAGGGCTGCTCTGTTGACAAGGACCTCCACTTCATTCCACCTTCAATATCCCAGGAAAGAGAAAAATGGATAAAGAAGTTGTGGTCCTTATGTACAATGGAATATCACTCAGCCGTGAAATCAATGTCATAAGGCTAGTAGCAGCATGATGAGTGGATTTAGGTACGACGATTCTAAGTGAAATAAGTCACACAGAAAAGGACACTTCTCATAAGGTATCACTGATAGAGGGAATGTAAAAAGCGTTACACTTGAACTGAATTACAAAACAGAACAGAGTCACACATGCAGAAAACACACTATGGCTGCTTCACGGGAAAGGTGAGGTGGGGTGATACATAAAACAAGGGTTTCAAATTAGCTCAGATACCGTTCCATAAAACCAATATGTAATAGACAAGACCTACTCCTTGCTCAGAGAACTGGACTCAACACGCCCTATTCACCGCACAAGAATATATCTGACTAGTAATAATCTTAAAACCTATGTATAGATATCTCTCTGTTAGTGTGTCAAGTGGGTGTAAAGCGGCATAAACACAGAAGTGAAAAGCAGCTAAACCCCATTATAAAAATAAATTACTTTGAATAACCCATGAAACAAAGACAGTGAAAGAGAGCGAAATTCTTACACAATTCGTTCAGGGGCTGTGATGCAACCTGGATTGACCATATCTAGACCCACAGCTGGATGAGACATAAGGGTGGACACTCTTGGGGCTGAGAGGTTTGGTGAGGTTGGGTGAGCAAACGCAGACCCTTTACAGTAATACTGCATGGTACCCATCGCATGGGTCACAAATCTCCAGGTTCAAGGGCATCTTCCTACATCGAAAACATGCATGAGAAACCCAGAAGATGGTACACCGTGTGATGTGGAAAGGTTTCTAAAACGCACCTCATTTCTCATCTCCTTGTGCCCGGGTTCGCTATTCCAGCCGCTTTACTAGCAATCTCCCTACTTGGAGCATCAGCACCTTTAAGCTCCTGTTCCGTACAGGTTGCAATTTGTCCTGAGGATGAACTGGAAGACGTGGAACCAATGAGAGACTAGCTCTTGGTGTTGGGACAGGCACAGGTCACTCTATTTTCCCATCAGGAAGAAGAATTAACCACAGGCTCAGCCTGCCCCCGGAACCAGAACAGGGCCTGAAGGCATCCTGCGCTTTTGCGGCCAGCTCCCTAAAAAGCGAGTTGTAAAATGGAGGTTCAGGGCACTGCAATTCACAAACCTGCAGAGTTATAAATGATAACTCTCGTCCACAAATATATTGAGGGAAGGCAAAGAAGAGGATTTGAAATCAAGGCAGAATTGCAGGAAAGAGATTTCAGGAGGTAGATTCGAATCGCCTTTAAAGCACATGAAAAGCGGCAAAACGTTGACAATGATGCCCTTGGCCAAAAAGGGCGTATGCGTTTTTTCCTGAATATATTCAGGAAAAAACGCATACGCCCTTTTTGGCCAACCAAGCAACCTGGAAAGGCAAATCAGCGCTACAAAGATGTCTCGCTTCCCATCGGTCAAAAGGGCCATGCTGAAAAAAGTCTCAAAACCAAAAATGCAGGACAGGCCATGGAGAAATGGGAGCCTTGCTACACTGATGGGCGGGATGTAAATTGTCAACAGCCACTCTGGAGAAGTGTACGGTGAGTCCTGAAACGTCTAAAAAGCAAAGCTTAGAGAGCATAGGGCACTTCCACTCATGGGGGTATAAATTGGGAAAATGAAAAATCAGCAAGACACAAGCACCCCAAAGTTTAGGGCTGCTCTGTTGACAAGGACCTCCACTTCATTCCACCTTCAATATCCCAGGAAAGAGAAAAATGGATAAAGAAGTTGTGGTCCTTATGTACAATGGAATATCACTCAGCCGTGAAATCAATGTCATAAGGCTAGTAGCAGCATGATGAGTGGATTTAGGTACGACGACTCTAAGTGAAATAAGTCACACAGAAAAGGACACTTCTCATAAGGTATCACTGATAGAGGGAATGTAAAAACCGTTACACTTGAACTGAATTACAAAACAGAACAGAGTCACACATGTAGAAAACACACTATGGCTGCTTAACGGGAAAGGTGAGGTGGGGTGATACATAAAACAAGGGTTTCAAATTAGCTCAGATACCGTTCCATAAACCCAATATGTAATAGACAAGACCTACTCCTTGCTCAGAGAACTGGACTCAACACGCCCTATTCACCGCACAAGAATATATCTGACTAGTAATAATCTTAAAAGCTATGTATTGATATCTCTCTGTTAGTGTGTCAAGTGGGTGTAAAGCGGCATAAACACAGCAGTGAAAAGCAGCTAAACCCCATTATAAAAATAAATTACTTTGAAAAACCCATGAAACAAAGACAGTGAAAGAGAGCGAAATTCTTACACAATGCGTTCAGGGGCTGTGATGCAACCTGGATTGACCATATCTAGACCCACAGCTGAATGAGACATAAGGGTGGACACTGTTGCGGCTGAGAGGTTTGGTGAGGTTGGGTGAGCAAACGCAGCCCCTTTAAAGTAATACTGCGTGGTACCCATCGCATGGGTCCCAAATCTCCAGGTTCAAGGGCATCTTCCTACATCGGAAACATGCATGAGAAACCCAGAAGATGGTACACCGTGTGATGGGGAAAGGTTTCTAAAACGCACCTCATTTCTCATCTCCTTGTGCTCGGGTTCGCCATTCCAGCCACTTTACTAGCAATCTCCCTCCTTGGAGAATCATCACCTTTAACCTCCTGTTCCGTACAGGTTGCAATTTGTCCTGAGGATGAACGGGAAGACGTGAAACCAATGAGAGACTATCTCTTGGTGTTGGGACAGGCACAGGTCACTCTATTTTCCCATCAGGAAGAAGAATTAACCACAGGCTCAGCCTGCCCCCCGGACCCAGAACAGGGCCTGAAGCCATCCTGCGCTTTTGCGGCCATCTCCCAAAAACGCGAGTTGTAAAATGGAGGTTCAGGGCACTGCAATTCACAAACCTGCAGAGTTATAAATGATAACTCTCGTCCACAAATATATTGAGGGAAGGCAAAGAAGAGGATTTGAAATCAAGGCAGAATTGCAGGAAACAGATTTCAGGAGGTAGATTCGAATCGCCTTTAAAGCACATGAAAAGCGGCAAAACGTTGACAATGATGCCCTTGGCCAAAAAGGGCGTATGCGTTTTTTCCTGAATATATTCAGGAAAAAACGCATACGCCCTTTTTGGCCAACCAAGCAACCTGGAAAGGCAAATCAGCGCTACAAAGATGTCTCGCTTCCCATCGGTCAAAAGGGCCATGCTGAAAAAAGTGTCAAAACCAGAAATGCAGGACAGGCCATGGAGAAATGGGAGCCTTGCTACACTGATGGGCGGGATGTAAATTGTCAACAGCCACTCTGGAGAAGCGTACGGTGAGTCCTGAAACGTCTAAAAAGCAAAGCTTAGAGAGCATAGGGCACTTCCACTCATGGGGGTATAAATTGGGAAAATGAAAAATCAGCAAGACACAAGCACCCCAAAGTTTAGGGCTGCTCTGTTGACAAGGACCTCCACTTCATTCCACCTTCAATATCCCAGGAAAGAGAAAAATGGATAAAGAAGTTGTGGTCCTTATGTACAATGGAATATCACTCAGCCGTGAAATCAATGTCATAAGGCTAGTAGCAGCATGATGAGTGGATTTAGGTACGACGATTCTAAGTGAAATAAGTCACACAGAAAAGGACACTTCTCATAAGGTATCACTGATAGAGGGAATGTAAAAAGCGTTACACTTGAACTGAATTACAAAACAGAACAGAGTCACACATGCAGAAAACACACTATGGCTGCTTCACGGGAAAGGTGAGGTGGGGTGATACATAAAACAAGGGTTTCAAATTAGCTCAGATACCGTTCCATAAAACCAATATGTAATAGACAAGACATACTCCTTGCTCAGAGAACTGGACTCAACACGCCCTATTCACCGCACAAGAATATATCTGACTAGTAATAATCTTAAAACCTATGTATAGATATCTGTCTGTTAGTGTGTCAAGTGGGTGTAAAGCGGCATAAACACAGAAGTGAAAAGCAGCTAAACCCCATTATAAAAATAAATTACTTTGAATAACCCATGAAACAAAGACAGTGAAAGAGAGCGAAATTCTTACACAATTCGTTCAGGGGCTGTGATGCAACCTGGATTGACCATATCTAGACCCACAGCTGGATGAGACATAAGGGTGGACACTCTTGGGGCTGAGAGGTTTGGTGAGGTTGGGTGAGCAAACGCAGACCCTTTACAGTAATACTGCATGGTACCCATCGCATGGGTCACAAATCTCCAGGTTCAAGGGCATCTTCCTACATCGAAAACATGCATGAGAAACCCAGAAGATGGTACACCGTGTGATGTGGAAAGGTTTCTAAAACGCACCTCATTTCTCATCTCCTTGTGCCCGGGTTCGCTATTCCAGCCGCTTTACTAGCAATCTCCCTACTTGGAGCATCAGCACCTTTAACCTCCTGTTCCGTACAGGTTGCAATTTGTCCTGAGGATGAACTGGAAGACGTGGAACCAATGAGAGACTAGCTCTTGGTGTTGGGACAGGCACAGGTCACTCTATTTTCCCATCAGGAAGAAGAATTAACCACAGGCTCAGCCTGCCCCCGGAACCAGAACAGGGCCTGAAGGCATCCTGCGCTTTTGCGGCCAGCTCCCTAAAAAGCGAGTTGTAAAATGGAGGTTCAGGGCACTGCAATTCACAAACCTGCAGAGTTATAAATGATAACTCTCGTCCACAAATATATTGAGGGAAGGCAAAGAAGAGGATTTGAAATCAAGGCAGAATTGCAGGAAACAGATTTCAGGAGGTAGATTCGAATCGCCTTTAAAGCACATGAAAAGCGGCAAAACGTTGACAATGATGCCCTTGGCCAAAAAGGGCGTATGCGTTTTTTCCTGAATATATTCAGGAAAAAACGCATACGCCCTTTTTGGCCAACCAAGCAACCTGGAAAGGCAAATCAGCGCTACAAAGATGTCTCGCTTCCCATCGGTCAAAAGGGCCATGCTGAAAAAAGTCTCAAAACCAAAAATGCAGGACAGGCCATGGAGAAATGGGAGCCTTGCTACACTGATGGGCGGGATGTAAATTGTCAACAGCCACTCTGGAGAAGCGTACGGTGAGTCCTGAAACGTCTAAAAAGCAAAGCTTAGAGAGCATAGGGCACTTCCACTCATGGGGGTATAAATTGGGAAAATGAAAAATCAGCAAGACACAAGCACCCCAAAGTTTAGGGCTGCTCTGTTGACAAGGACCTCCACTTCATTCCACCTTCAATATCCCAGGAAAGAGAAAAATGGATAAAGAAGTTGTGGTCCTTATGTACAATGGAATATCACTCAGCCGTGAAATCAATGTCATAAGGCTAGTAGCAGCATGATGAGTGGATTTAGGTACGACGACTCTAAGTGAAATAAGTCACACAGAAAAGGACACTTCTCATAAGGTATCACTGATAGAGGGAATGTAAAAACCGTTACACTTGAACTGAATTACAAAACAGAACAGAGTCACACATGCAGAAAACACACTATGGCTGCTTAACGGGAAAGGTGAGGTGGGGTGATACATAAAACAAGGGTTTCAAATTAGCTCAGATACCGTTCCATAAACCCAATATGTAATAGACAAGACCTACTCCTTGCTCAGAGAACTGGACTCAACACGCCCTATTCACCGCACAAGAATATATCTGACTAGTAATAATCTTAAAAGCTATGTATTGATATCTCTCTGTTAGTGTGTCAAGTGGGTGTAAAGCGGCATAAACACAGCAGTGAAAAGCAGCTAAACCCCATTATAAAAATAAATTACTTTGAAAAACCCATGAAACAAAGACAGTGAAAGAGAGCGAAATTCTTACACAATGCGTTCAGGGGCTGTGATGCAACCTGGATTGACCATATCTAGACCCACAGCTGAATGAGACATAAGGGTGGACACTGTTGCGGCTGAGAGGTTTGGTGAGGTTGGGTGAGCAAACGCAGCCCCTTTAAAGTAATACTGCGTGGTACCCATCGCATGGGTCCCAAATCTCCAGGTTCAAGGGCATCTTCCTACATCGGAAACATGCATGAGAAACCCAGAAGATGGTACACCGTGTGATGGGGAAAGGTTTCTAAAACGCACCTCATTTCTCATCTCCTTGTGCTCGGGTTCGCCATTCCAGCCACTTTACTAGCAATCTCCCTCCTTGGAGCATCATCACCTTTAACCTCCTGTTCCGTACAGGTTGCAATTTGTCCTGAGGATGAACGGGAAGACGTGAAACCAATGAGAGACTATCTCTTGGTGTTGGGACAGGCACAGGTCACTCTATTTTCCCATCAGGAAGAAGAATTAACCACAGGCTCAGCCTGCCCCCCGGACCCAGAACAGGGCCTGAAGCCATCCTGCGCTTTTGCGGCCATCTCCCAAAAACGCGAGTTGTAAAATGGAGGTTCAGGGCACTGCAATTCACAAACCTGCAGAGTTATAAATGATAACTCTCGTCCACAAATATATTGAGGGAAGGCAAAGAAGAGGATTTGAAATCAAGGCAGAATTGCAGGAAACAGATTTCAGGAGGTAGATTCGAATCGCCTTTAAAGCACATGAAAAGCGGCAAAACGTTGACAATGATGCCCTTGGCCAAAAAGGGCGTATGCGTTTTTTCCTGAATATATTCAGGAAAAAACGCATACGCCCTTTTTGGCCAACCAAGCAACCTGGAAAGGCAAATCAGCGCTACAAAGATGTCTCGCTTCCCATCAGTCAAAAGGGCCATGCTGAAAAAAGTGTCAAAACCAGAAATGCAGGACAGGCCATGGAGAAATGGGAGCCTTGCTACACTGATGGGCGGGATGTAAATTGTCAACAGCCACTCTGGAGAAGCGTACGGTGAGTCCTGAAACGTCTAAAAAGCAAAGCTTAGAGAGCATAGGGCACTTCCACTCATGGGGGTATAAATTGGGAAAATGAAAAATCAGCAAGACACAAGCACCCCAAAGTTTAGGGCTGCTCTGTTGACAAGGACCTCCACTTCATTCCACCTTCAATATCCCAGGAAAGAGAAAAATGGATAAAGAAGTTGTGGTCCTTATGTACAATGGAATATCACTCAGCCGTGAAATCAATGTCATAAGGCTAGTAGCAGCATGATGAGTGGATTTAGGTACGACGATTCTAAGTGAAATAAGTCACACAGAAAAGGACACTTCTCATAAGGTATCACTGATAGAGGGAATGTAAAAAGCGTTACACTTGAACTGAATTACAAAACAGAACAGAGTCACACATGCAGAAAACACACTATGGCTGCTTCACGGGAAAGGTGAGGTGGGGTGATACATAAAACAAGGGTTTCAAATTAGCTCAGATACCGTTCCATAAAACCAATATGTAATAGACAAGACCTACTCCTTGCTCAGAGAACTGGACTCAACACGCCCTATTCACCGCACAAGAATATATCTGACTAGTAATAATCTTAAAACCTATGTATAGATATCTGTCTGTTAGTGTGTCAAGTGGGTGTAAAGCGGCATAAACACAGAAGTGAAAAGCAGCTAAACCCCATTATAAAAATAAATTACTTTGAATAACCCATGAAACAAAGACAGTGAAAGAGAGCGAAATTCTTACACAATTCGTTCAGGGGCTGTGATGCAACCTGGATTGACCATATCTAGACCCACAGCTGGATGAGACATAAGGGTGGACACTCTTGGGGCTGAGAGGTTTGGTGAGGTTGGGTGAGCAAACGCAGACCCTTTACAGTAATACTGCATGGTACCCATCGCATGGGTCACAAATCTCCAGGTTCAAGGGCATCTTCCTACATCGAAAACATGCATGAGAAACCCAGAAGATGGTACACCGTGTGATGTGGAAAGGTTTCTAAAACGCACCTCATTTCTCATCTCCTTGTGCCCGGGTTCGCTATTCCAGCCGCTTTACTAGCAATCTCCCTACTTGGAGCATCAGCACCTTTAAGCTCCTGTTCCGTACAGGTTGCAATTTGTCCTGAGGATGAACTGGAAGACGTGGAACCAATGAGAGACTAGCTCTTGGTGTTGGGACAGGCACAGGTCACTCTATTTTCCCATCAGGAAGAAGAATTAACCACAGGCTCAGCCTGCCCCCGGAACCAGAACAGGGCCTGAAGGCATCCTGCGCTTTTGCGGCCAGCTCCCTAAAAAGCGAGTTGTAAAATGGAGGTTCAGGGCACTGCAATTCACAAACCTGCAGAGTTATAAATGATAACTCTCGTCCACAAATATATTGAGGGAAGGCAAAGAAGAGGATTTGAAATCAAGGCAGAATTGCAGGAAACAGATTTCAGGAGGTAGATTCGAATCGCCTTTAAAGCACATGAAAAGCGGCAAAACGTTGACAATGATGCCCTTGGCCAAAAAGGGCGTATGCGTTTTTTCCTGAATATATTCAGGAAAAAACGCATACGCCCTTTTTGGCCAACCAAGCAACCTGGAAAGGCAAATCAGCGCTACAAAGATGTCTCGCTTCCCATCGGTCAAAAGGGCCATGCTGAAAAAAGTCTCAAAACCAAAAATGCAGGACAGGCCATGGAGAAATGGGAGCCTTGCTACACTGATGGGCGGGATGTAAATTGTCAACAGCCACTCTGGAGAAGCGTACGGTGAGTCCTGAAACGTCTAAAAAGCAAAGCTTAGAGAGCATAGGGCACTTCCACTCATGGGGGTATAAATTGGGAAAATGAAAAATCAGCAAGACACAAGCACCCCAAAGTTTAGGGCTGCTCTGTTGACAAGGACCTCCACTTCATTCCACCTTCAATATCCCAGGAAAGAGAAAAATGGATAAAGAAGTTGTGGTCCTTATGTACAATGGAATATCACTCAGCCGTGAAATCAATGTCATAAGGCTAGTAGCAGCATGATGAGTGGATTTAGGTACGACGATTCTAAGTGAAATAAGTCACACAGAAAAGGACACTTCTCATAAGGTATCACTGATAGAGGGAATGTAAAAACCGTTACACTTGAACTGAATTACAAAACAGAACAGAGTCACACATGCAGAAAACACACTATGGCTGCTTAACGGGAAAGGTGAGGTGGGGTGATACATAAAACAAGGGTTTCAAATTAGCTCAGATACCGTTCCATAAACCCAATATGTAATAGACAAGACCTACTCCTTGCTCAGAGAACTGGACTCAACACGCCCTATTCACCGCACAAGAATATATCTGACTAGTAATAATCTTAAAAGCTATGTATTGATATCTCTCTGTTAGTGTGTCAAGTGGGTGTAAAGCGGCATAAACACAGCAGTGAAAAGCAGCTAAACCCCATTATAAAAATAAATTACTTTGAAAAACCCATGAAACAAAGACAGTGAAAGAGAGCGAAATTCTTACACAATGCGTTCAGGGGCTGTGATGCAACCTGGATTGACCATATCTAGACCCACAGCTGAATGAGACATAAGGGTGGACACTGTTGCGGCTGAGAGGTTTGGTGAGGTTGGGTGAGCAAACGCAGCCCCTTTAAAGTAATACTGCGTGGTACCCATCGCATGGGTCCCAAATCTCCAGGTTCAAGGGCATCTTCCTACATCGGAAACATGCATGAGAAACCCAGAAGATGGTACACCGTGTGATGGGGAAAGGTTTCTAAAACGCACCTCATTTCTCATCTCCTTGTGCTCGGGTTCGCCATTCCAGCCACTTTACTAGCAATCTCCCTCCTTGGAGCATCATCACCTTTAACCTCCTGTTCCGTACAGGTTGCAATTTGTCCTGAGGATGAACGGGAAGACGTGAAACCAATGACAGACTATCTCTTGGTGTTGGGACAGGCACAGGTCACTCTATTTTCCCATCAGGAAGAATTAACCACAGGCTCAGCCTGCCCCCCGGACCCAGAACAGGGCCTGAAGCCATCCTGCGCTTTTGCGGCCATCTCCCAAAAACGCGAGTTGTAAAATGGAGGTTCAGGGCACTGCAATTCACAAACCTGCAGAGTTATAAATGATAACTCTCGTCCACAAATATATTGAGGGAAGGCAAAGAAGAGGATTTGAAATCAAGGCAGAATTGCAGGAAACAGATTTCAGGAGGTAGATTCGAATCGCCTTTAAAGCACATGAAAAGCGGCAAAACGTTGACAATGATGCCCTTGGCCAAAAAGGGCGTATGCGTTTTTTCCTGAATATATTCAGGAAAAAACGCATACGCCCTTTTTGGCCAACCAAGCAACCTGGAAAGGCAAATCAGCGCTACAAAGATGTCTCGCTTCCCATCGGTCAAAAGGGCCATGCTGAAAAAAGTGTCAAAACCAGAAATGCAGGACAGGCCATGGAGAAATGGGAGCCTTGCTACACTGATGGGCGGGATGTAAATTGTCAACAGCCACTCTGGAGAAGCGTACGGTGAGTCCTGAAACGTCTAAAAAGCAAAGCTTAGAGAGCATAGGGCACTTCCACTCATGGGGGTATAAATTGGGAAAATGAAAAATCAGCAAGACACAAGCACCCCAAAGTTTAGGGCTGCTCTGTTGACAAGGACCTCCACTTCATTCCACCTTCAATATCCCAGGAAAGAGAAAAATGGATAAAGAAGTTGTGGTCCTTATGTACAATGGAATATCACTCAGCCGTGAAATCAATGTCATAAGGCTAGTAGCAGCATGATGAGTGGATTTAGGTACGACGATTCTAAGTGAAATAAGTCACACAGAAAAGGACACTTCTCATAAGGTATCACTGATAGAGGGAATGTAAAAAGCGTTACACTTGAACTGAATTACAAAACAGAACAGAGTCACACATGCAGAAAACACACTATGGCTGCTTCACGGGAAAGGTGAGGTGGGGTGATACATAAAACAAGGGTTTCAAATTAGCTCAGATACCGTTCCATAAAACCAATATGTAATAGACAAGACCTACTCCTTGCTCAGAGAACTGGACTCAACACGCCCTATTCACCGCACAAGAATATATCTGACTAGTAATAATCTTAAAACCTATGTATAGATATCTCTCTGTTAGTGTGTCAAGTGGGTGTAAAGCGGCATAAACACAGAAGTGAAAAGCAGCTAAACCCCATTATAAAAATAAATTACTTTGAATAACCCATGAAACAAAGACAGTGAAAGAGAGCGAAATTCTTACACAATTCGTTCAGGGGCTGTGATGCAACCTGGATTGACCATATCTAGACCCACAGCTGGATGAGACATAAGGGTGGACACTCTTGGGGCTGAGAGGTTTGGTGAGGTTGGGTGAGCAAACGCAGACCCTTTACAGTAATACTGCATGGTACCCATCGCATGGGTCACAAATCTCCAGGTTCAAGGGCATCTTCCTACATCGAAAACATGCATGAGAAACCCAGAAGATGGTACACCGTGTGATGTGGAAAGGTTTCTAAAACGCACCTCATTTCTCATCTCCTTGTGCCCGGGTTCGCTATTCCAGCCGCTTTACTAGCAATCTCCCTACTTGGAGCATCAGCACCTTTAAGCTCCTGTTCCGTACAGGTTGCAATTTGTCCTGAGGATGAACTGGAAGACGTGGAACCAATGAGAGACTAGCTCTTGGTGTTGGGACAGGCACAGGTCACTCTATTTTCCCATCAGGAAGAAGAATTAACCACAGGCTCAGCCTGCCCCCGGAACCAGAACAGGGCCTGAAGGCATCCTGCGCTTTTGCGGCCAGCTCCCTAAAAAGCGAGTTGTAAAATGGAGGTTCAGGGCACTGCAATTCACAAACCTGCAGAGTTATAAATGATAACTCTCGTCCACAAATATATTGAGGGAAGGCAAAGAAGAGGATTTGAAATCAAGGCAGAATTGCAGGAAACAGATTTCAGGAGGTAGATTCGAATCGCCTTTAAAGCACATGAAAAGCGGCAAAACGTTGACAATGATGCCCTTGGCCAAAAAGGGCGTATGCGTTTTTTCCTGAATATATTCAGGAAAAAACGCATACGCCCTTTTTGGCCAACCAAGCAACCTGGAAAGGCAAATCAGCGCTACAAAGATGTCTCGCTTCCCATCGGTCAAAAGGGCCATGCTGAAAAAAGTCTCAAAACCAAAAATGCAGGACAGGCCATGGAGAAATGGGAGCCTTGCTACACTGATGGGCGGGATGTAAATTGTCAACAGCCACTCTGGAGAAGCGTACGGTGAGTCCTGAAACGTCTAAAAAGCAAAGCTTAGAGAGCATAGGGCACTTCCACTCATGGGGGTATAAATTGGGAAAATGAAAAATCAGCAAGACACAAGCACCCCAAAGTTTAGGGCTGCTCTGTTGACAAGGACCTCCACTTCATTCCACCTTCAATATCCCAGGAAAGAGAAAAATGGATAAAGAAGTTGTGGTCCTTATGTACAATGGAATATCACTCAGCCGTGAAATCAATGTCATAAGGCTAGTAGCAGCATGATGAGTGGATTTAGGTACGACGACTCTAAGTGAAATAAGTCACACAGAAAAGGACACTTCTCATAAGGTATCACTGATAGAGGGAATGTAAAAACCGTTACACTTGAACTGAATTACAAAACAGAACAGAGTCACACATGCAGAAAACACACTATGGCTGCTTAACGGGAAAGGTGAGGTGGGGTGATACATAAAACAAGGGTTTCAAATTAGCTCAGATACCGTTCCATAAACCCAATATGTAATAGACAAGACCTACTCCTTGCTCAGAGAACTGGACTCAACACGCCCTATTCACCGCACAAGAATATATCTGACTAGTAATAATCTTAAAAGCTATGTATTGATATCTCTCTGTTAGTGTGTCAAGTGGGTGTAAAGCGGCATAAACACAGCAGTGAAAAGCAGCTAAACCCCATTATAAAAATAAATTACTTTGAAAAACCCATGAAACAAAGACAGTGAAAGAGAGCGAAATTCTTACACAATGCGTTCAGGGGCTGTGATGCAACCTGGATTGACCATATCTAGACCCACAGCTGAATGAGACATAAGGGTGGACACTGTTGCGGCTGAGAGGTTTGGTGAGGTTGGGTGAGCAAACGCAGCCCCTTTAAAGTAATACTGCGTGGTACCCATCGCATGGGTCCCAAATCTCCAGGTTCAAGGGCATCTTCCTACATCGGAAACATGCATGAGAAACCCAGAAGATGGTACACCGTGTGATGGGGAAAGGTTTCTAAAACGCACCTCATTTCTCATCTCCTTGTGCTCGGGTTCGCCATTCCAGCCACTTTACTAGCAATCTCCCTCCTTGGAGCATCATCACCTTTAACCTCCTGTTCCGTACAGGTTGCAATTTGTCCTGAGGATGAACGGGAAGACGTGAAACCAATGAGAGACTATCTCTTGGTGTTGGGACAGGCACAGGTCACTCTATTTTCCCATCAGGAAGAAGAATTAACCACAGGCTCAGCCTGCCCCCCGGAACAAGAACAGGGCCTGAAGCCATCCTGCGCTTTTGCGGCCATCTCCCAAAAACGCGAGTTGTAAAATGGAGGTTCAGGGCACTGCAATTCACAAACCTGCAGAGTTATAAATGATAACTCTCGTCCACAAATATATTGAGGGAAGGCAAAGAAGAGGATTTGAAATCAAGGCAGAATTGCAGGAAACAGATTTCAGGAGGTAGATTCGAATCGCCTTTAAAGCACATGAAAAGCGGCAAAACGTTGACAATGATGCCCTTGGCCAAAAAGGGCGTATGCGTTTTTTCCTGAATATATTCAGGAAAAAACGCATACGCCCTTTTTGGCCAACCAAGCAACCTGGAAAGGCAAATCAGCGCTACAAAGATGTCTCGCTTCCCATCGGTCAAAAGGGCCATGCTGAAAAAAGTCTCAAAACCAGAAATGCAGGACAGGCCATGGAGAAATGGGAGCCTTGCTACACTGATGGGCGGGATGTAAATTGTCAACAGCCACTCTGGAGAAGTGTACGGTGAGTCCTGAAACGTCTAAAAAGCAAAGCTTAGAGAGCATAGGGCACTTCCACTCATGGGGGTATAAATTGGGAAAATGAAAAATCAGCAAGACACAAGCACCCCAAAGTTTAGGGCTGCTCTGTTGACAAGGACCTCCACTTCATTCCACCTTCAATATCCCAGGAAAGAGAAAAATGGATAAAGAAGTTGTGGTCCTTATGTACAATGGAATATCACTCAGCCGTGAAATCAATGTCATAAGGCTAGTAGCAGCATGATGAGTGGATTTAGGTACGACGACTCTAAGTGAAATAAGTCACACAGAAAAGGACACTTCTCATAAGGTATCACTGATAGAGGGAATGTAAAAACCGTTACACTTGAACTGAATTACAAAACAGAACAGAGTCACACATGCAGAAAACACACTATGGCTGCTTAACGGGAAAGGTGAGGTGGGGTGATACATAAAACAAGGGTTTCAAATTAGCTCAGATACCGTTCCATAAACCCAATATGTAATAGACAAGACCTACTCCTTGCTCAGAGAACTGGACTCAACACGCCCTATTCACCGCACAAGAATATATCTGACTAGTAATAATCTTAAAACCTATGTATTGATATCTCTCTGTTAGTGTGTCAAGTGGGTGTAAAGCGGCATAAACACAGCAGTGAAAAGCAGCTAAACCCCATTATAAAAATAAATTACTTTGAAAAACCCATGAAACAAAGACAGTGAAAGAGAGCGAAATTCTTACACAATGCGTTCAGGGGCTGTGATGCAACCTGGATTGACCATATCTAGACCCACAGCTGGATGAGACATAAGGGTGGACACTGTTGCGGCTGAGAGGTTTGGTGAGGTTGGGTGAGCAAACGCAGCCCCTTTAAAGTAATACTGCGTGGTACCCATCGCATGGGTCCCAAATCTCCAGGTTCAAGGGCATCTTCCTATATCGGAAACATGCATGAGAAACCCAGAAGATGGTACACCGTGTGATGTGGAAAGGTTTCTAAAACGCACCTCATTTCTCATCTCCTTGTGCCCGGGTTCGCTATTCCAGCCGCTTTACTAGCAATCTCCCTACTTGGAGCATCAGCACCTTTAAGCTCCTGTTCCGTACAGGTTGCAATTTGTCCTGAGGATGAACTGGAAGACGTGGAACCAATGAGAGACTAGCTCTTGGTATTGGGACAGGCACAGGTCACTCTATTTTCCCATCAGGAAGAAGAATTAACCACAGGCTCAGCCTGCCCCCGGAACCAGAACAGGGCCTGAAGGCATCCTGCGCTTTTGCGGCCAGCTCCCTAAAAAGCGAGTTGTAAAATGGAGGTTCAGGGCACTGCAATTCACAAACCTGCAGAGTTATAAATGATAACTCTCGTCCACAAATATATTGAGGGAAGGCAAAGAAGAGGATTTGAAATCAAGGCAGAATTGCAGGAAACAGATTTCAGGAGGTAGATTCGAATCGCCTTTAAAGCACATGAAAAGCGTCAAAACGTTGACAATGATGCCCTTGGCCAAAAAGGGCGTATGCGTTTTTTCCTGAAGATATTCAGGAAAAAACGCATACGCCCTTTTTGGCCAACCAAGCAACCTGGAAAGGCAAATCAGCGCTACAAAGATGTCTCACTTCCCATCGGTCAAAAGGGCCATGCTGAAAAAAGTCTCAAAACCAAAAATGCAGGACAGGCCATGGAGAAATGGGAGCCTTGCTACACTGATGGGCGGGATGTAAATTGTCAACAGCCACTCTGGAGAAGTGTACGGTGAGTCCTGAAACGTCTAAAAAGCAAAGCTTAGAGAGCATAGGGCACTTCCACTCATGGGGGTATAAATTGGGAAAATTAAAAATCAGCAAGACACAAGCACCCCAAAGTTTAGGGCTGCTCTGTTGACAAGGACCTCCACTTCATTCCACCTTCAATATCCCAGGAAAGAGAAAAATGGATAAAGAAGTTGTGGTCCTTATGTACAATGGAATATCACTCAGCCGTGAAATCAATGTCATAAGGCTAGTAGCAGCATGATGAGTGGATTTAGGTACGACGACTCTAAGTGAAATAAGTCACACAGAAAAGGACACTTCTCATAATGTATCACTGATAGAGGGAATGTAAAAACCGTTACACTTGAACTGAATTACAAAACAGAACAGAGTCACACATGCAGAAAACACACTATGGCTGCTTAACGGGAAAGGTGAGGTGGGGTGATACATAAAACAAGGGTTTCAAATTAGCTCAGATACCGTTCCATAAACCCAATATGTAATAGACAAGACCTACTCCTTGCTCAGAGAACTGGACTCAACACGCCCTATTCACCGCACAAGAATATATCTGACTAGTAATAATCTTAAAACCTATGTATTGATATCTCTCTGTTAGTGTGTCAAGTGGGTGTAAAGCGGCATAAACACAGCAGTGAAAAGCAGCTAAACCCCATTATAAAAATAAATTACTTTGAAAAACCCATGAAACAAAGACAGTGAAAGAGAGCGAAGTTCTTACACAATGCGTTCAGGGGCTGTGATGCAACCTGGATTGACCATATCTAGACCCACAGCTGGATGAGACATAAGGGTGGACACTGTTGCGGCTGAGAGGTTTGGTGAGGTTGGGTGAGCAAACGCAGCCCCTTTAAAGTAATACTGCGTGGTACCCATCGCATGGGTCCCAAATCTCCAGGTTCAAGGGCATCTTCCTACATCGAAAACATGCATGAGAAACCCAGAAGATGGTACACCGTGTGATGGGGAAAGGTTTCTAAAACGCACCTCATTTCTCATCTCTTTGTGCTCGGGTTCGCCATTCCAGCCACTTTACTAGCAATCTCCCTCCTTGGAGCATCATAACCTTTAACCTCCTGTTCCGTACAGGTTGCAATTTGTCCTGAGGATGAACGGGAAGACGTGAAACCAATGAGAGACTATCTCTTGGTGTTGGGACAGGCACAGGTCACTCTATTTTCCCATCAGGAAGAAGAATTAACCAAAGGCTCAGCCTGCCCCCCGGAACAAGAACAGGGCCTGAAGCCATCCTGCGCTTTTGCGGCCATCTCCCAAAAACGCGAGTTGTAAAATGGAGGTTCAGGGCACTGCAATTCACAAACCTGCAGAGTTATAAATGATAACTCTCGTCCACAAATATATTGAGGGAAGGCAAAGAAGAGGATTTGAAATCAAGGCAGAATTGCAGGAAACAGATTTCAGGAGGTAGATTCGAATCGCCTTTAAAGCACATGAAAAGCGGCAAAACGTTGACAATGATGCCCTTGGCCAAAAAGGGCGTATGCGTTTTTTCCTGAATATATTCAGGAAAAAACGCATACGCCCTTTTTGGCCAACCAAGCAACCTGGAAAGGCAAATCAGCGCTACAAAGATGTCTCGCTTCCCATCGGTCAAAAGGGCCATGCTGAAAAAAGTCTCAAAACCAAAAATGCAGGACAGGCCATGGAGAAATGGGAGCCTTGCTACACTGATGGGCGGGATGTAAATTGTCAACAGCCACTCTGGAGAAGTGTACGGTGAGTCCTGAAACGTCTAAAAAGCAAAGCTTAGAGAGCATAGGGCACTTCCACTCATGGGGGTATAAATTGGGAAAATGAAAAATCAGCAAGACACAAGCACCCCAAAGTTTAGGGCTGCTCTGTTGACAAGGACCTCCACTTCATTCCACCTTCAATATCCCAGGAAAGAGAAAAATGGATAAAGAAGTTGTGGTCCTTATGTACAATGGAATATCACTCAGCCGTGAAATCAATGTCATAAGGCTAGTAGCAGCATGATGAGTGGATTTAGGTACGACGACTCTAAGTGAAATAAGTCACACAGAAAAGGACACTTCTCATAATGTATCACTGATAGAGGGAATGTAAAAACCGTTACACTTGAACTGAATTACAAAACAGAACAGAGTCACACATGCAGAAAACACACTATGGCTGCTTCACGGGAAAGGTGAGGTGGGGTGATACATAAAACAAGGGTTTCAAATTAGCTCAGATACCGTTCCATAAACCCAATATGTAATAGACAAGACCTACTCCTTGCTCAGAGAACTGGACTCAACACGCCCTATTCACCGCACAAGAATATATCTGACTAGTAATAATCTTAAAACCTATGTATTGATATCTCTCTGTTAGTGTGTCAAGTGGGTGTAAAGCGGCATAAACACAGCAGTGAAAAGCAGCTAAACCCCATTATAAAAATAAATTACTTTGAAAAACCCATGAAACAAAGACAGTGAAAGAGAGCGAAGTTCTTACACAATGCGTTCAGGGGCTGTGATGCAACCTGGATTGACCATATCTAGACCCACAGCTGGATGAGACATAAGGGTGGACACTGTTGCGGCTGAGAGGTTTGGTGAGGTTGGGTGAGCAAACGCAGACCATTTAAAGTAATACTGCGTGGTACCCATCGCATGGGTCCCAAATCTCCAGGTTCAAGGGCATCTTCCTACATCGGAAACATGCATGAGAAACCCAGAAGATGGTACACCGTGTGATGGGGAAAGGTTTCTAAAACGCACCTCATTTCTCATCTCCTTGTGCTCGGGTTCGCCATTCCAGCCACTTTACTAGCAATCTCCCTCCTTGGAGCATCATCACCTTTAACCTCCTGTTCCGTACAGGTTGCAATTTGTCCTGAGGATGAACGGGAAGACGTGAAACCAATGAGAGACTATCTCTTGGTGTTGGGACAGGCACAGGTCACTCTATTTTCCCATCAGGAAGAAGAATTAACCACAGGCTCAGCCTGCCCCCCGGAACAAGAACAGGGCCTGAAGCCATCCTGCGCTTTTGCGGCCATCTCCCAAAAACGCGAGTTGTAAAATGGAGGTTCAGGGCACTGCAATTCACAAACCTGCAGAGTTATAAATGATAACTCTCGTCCACAAATATATTGAGGGAAGGCAAAGAAGAGGATTTGAAATCAAGGCAGAATTGCAGGAAACAGATTTCAGGAGGTAGATTCGAATCGCCTTTAAAGCACATGAAAAGCGGCAAAACGTTGACAATGATGCCCTTGGCCAAAAAGGGCGTATGCGTTTTTTCCTGAATATATTCAGGAAAAAACGCATACGCCCTTTTTGGCCAACCAAGCAACCTGGAAAGGCAAATCAGCGCTACAAAGATGTCTCGCTTCCCATCGGTCAAAAGGGCCATGCTGAAAAAAGTCTCAAAACCAAAAATGCAGGACAGGCCATGGAGAAATGGGAGCCTTGCTACACTGATGGGCGGGATGTAAATTGTCAACAGCCACTCTGGAGAAGTGTACGGTGAGTCCTGAAACGTCTAAAAAGCAAAGCTTAGAGAGCATAGGGCACTTCCACTCATGGGGGTATAAATTGGGAAAATGAAAAATCAGCAAGACACAAGCACCCCAAAGTTTAGGGCTGCTCTGTTGACAAGGACCTCCACTTCATTCCACCTTCAATATCCCAGGAAAGAGAAAAATGGATAAAGAAGTTGTGGTCCTTATGTACAATGGAATATCACTCAGCCGTGAAATCAATGTCATAAGGCTAGTAGCAGCATGATGAGTGGATTTAGGTACGACGACTCTAAGTGAAATAAGTCACACAGAAAAGGACACTTCTCATAAGGTATCACTTATAGAGGGAATGTAAAAACCGTTACACTTGAACTGAATTACAAAACAGAACAGAGTCACACATGCAGAAAACACACTATGGCTACTTAACGGGAAAGGTGAGGTGGGGTGATACATAAAACAAGGGTTTCAAATTAGCTCAGATACCGTTCCATAAAACCAATATGTAATAGACAAGACCTACTCCTTGCTCAGAGAACTGGACTCAACACGCCCTATTCACCGCACAAGAATATATCTGACTAGTAATAATCTTAAAAGCTATGTATTGATATCTCTCTGTTAGTGTGTCAAGTGGGTGTAAAGCGGCATAAACACAGCAGTGAAAAGCAGCTAAACCCCATTATAAAAATAAATTACTTTGAAAAACCCATGAAACAAAGACAGTGAAAGAGAGCGAAATTCTTACACAATGCGTTCAGGGGCTGTGATGCAACCTGGATTGACCATATCTAGACCCACAGCTGAATGAGACATAAGGGTGGACACTGTTGCGGCTGAGAGGTTTGGTGAGGTTGGGTGAGCAAACGCAGCCCCTTTAAAGTAATACTGCGTGGTACCCATCGCATGGGTCCCAAATCTCCAGGTTCAAGGGCATCTTCCTACATCGGAAACATGCATGAGAAACCCAGAAGATGGTACACCGTGTGATGGGGAAAGGTTTCTAAAACGCACCTCATTTCTCATCTCCTTGTGCTCGGGTTCGCCATTCCAGCCACTTTACTAGCAATCTCCCTACTTGGAGCATCAGCACCTTTAACCTCCTGTTCCGTACAGGTTGCAATTTGTCCTGAGGATGAACGGGAAGACGTGAAACCAATGAGAGACTATCTCTTGGTGTTGGGACAGGCACAGGTCACTCTATTTTCCCATCAGGAAGAAGAATTAACCAAAGGCTCAGCCTGCCCCCCGGAACAAGAACAGGGCCTGAAACCATCCTGCGCTTTTGCGGCCATCTCCCAAAAACGCGAGTTGTAAAATGGAGGTTCAGGGCACTGCAATTCACAAACCTGCAGAGTTATAAATGATAACTCTCGTCCACAAATATATTGAGGGAAGGCAAAGAAGAGGATTTGAAATCAAGGCAGAATTGCAGGAAACAGATTTCAGGAGGTAGATTCGAATCGCCTTTAAAGCACATGAAAAGCGGCAAAACGTTGACAATGATGCCCTTGGCCAAAAAGGGCGTATGCGTTTTTTCCTGAATATATTCAGGAAAAAACGCATACGCCCTTTTTGGCCAACCAAGCAACCTGGAAAGGCAAATCAGCGCTACAAAGATGTCTCACTTCCCATCGGTCAAAAGGGCCATGCTGAAAAAAGTGTCAAAACCAGAAATGCAGGACAGGCCATGGAGAAATGGGAGCCTTGCTACACTGATGGGCGGGATGTAAATTGTCAACAGCCACTCTGGAGAAGCGTACGGTGAGTCCTGAAACGTCTAAAAAGCAAAGCTTAGAGAGCATAGGGCACTTCCACTCATGGGGGTATAAATTGGGAAAATTAAAAATCAGCAAGACACAAGCACCCCAAAGTTTAGGGCTGCTCTGTTGACAAGGACCTCCACTTCATTCCACCTTCAATATCCCAGGAAAGAGAAAAATGGATAAAGAAGTTGTGGTCCTTATGTACAATGGAATATCACTCAGCCATGAAATCAATGTCATAAGGCTAGTAGCAGCATGATGAGTGGATTTAGGTACGACGATTCTAAGTGAAATAAGTCACACAGAAAAGGACACTTCTCATAAGGTATCACTGATAGAGGGAATGTAAAAACCGTTACACTTGAACTGAATTACAAAACAGAACAGAGTCACACATGCAGAAAACACACTATGGCTGCTTCACGGGAAAGGTGAGGTGGGGTGATACATAAAACAAGGGTTTCAAATTAGCTCAGATACCGTTCCATAAAACCAATATGTAATAGACAAGACCTACTCCTTGCTCAGAGAACTGGACTCAACACGCCCTATTCACCGCACAAGAATATATCTGACTAGTAATAATCTTAAAACCTATGTATAGATATCTCTCTGTTAGTGTGTCAAGTGGGTGTAAAGCGGCATAAACACAGAAGTGAAAAGCAGCTAAACCCCATTATAAAAATAAATTACTTTGAATAACCCATGAAACAAAGACAGTGAAAGAGAGCGAAATTCTTACACAATTCGTTCAGGGGCTGTGATGCAACCTGGATTGACCATATCTAGACCCACAGCTGGATGAGACATAAGGGTGGACACTCTTGGGGCTGAGAGGTTTGGTGAGGTTGGGTGAGCAAACGCAGACCCTTTACAGTAATACTGCATGGTACCCATCGCATGGGTCACAAATCTCCAGGTTCAAGGGCATCTTCCTACATCGAAAACATGCATGAGAAACCCAGAAGATGGTACACCGTGTGATGTGGAAAGGTTTCTAAAACGCACCTCATTTCTCATCTCCTTGTGCCCGGGTTCGCTATTCCAGCCGCTTTACTAGCAATCTCCCTACTTGGAGCATCAGCACCTTTAAGCTCCTGTTCCGTACAGGTTGCAATTTGTCCTGAGGATGAACTGGAAGACGTGGAACCAATGAGAGACTAGCTCTTGGTGTTGGGACAGGCACAGGTCACTCTATTTTCCCATCAGGAAGAAGAATTAACCACAGGCTCAGCCTGCCCCCCAGAACCAGAACAGGGCCTGAAGGCATCCTGCGCTTTTGCGGCCAGCTCCCTAAAAAGCGAGCTGTAAAATGGAGGTTCAGGGCACTGCAATTCACAAACCTGCAGAGTTATAAATGATAACTCTCGTCCACAAATATATTGAGGGAAGGCAAAGAAGAGGATTTGAAATCAAGGCAGAATTGCAGGAAACAGATTTCAGGAGGTAGATTCGAATCGCCTTTAAAGCACATGAAAAGCGGCAAAACGTTGATAATGATGCCCTTGGCCAAAAAGGGCGTATGCGTTTTTTCCTGAATATATTCAGGAAAAAACGCATACGCCCTTTTTGGCCAACCAAGCAACCTGGAAAGGCAAATCAGCGCTACAAAGATGTCTCGCTTCCCATCGGTCAAAAGGGCCATGCTGAAAAAAGTCTCAAAACCAAAAATGCAGGACAGGCCATGGAGAAATGGGAGCCTTGCTACACTGATGGGCGGGATGTAAATTGTCAACAGCCACTCTGGAGAAGTGTACGGTGAGTCCTGAAACGTCTAAAAAGCAAAGCTTAGAGAGCATAGGGCACTTCCACTCATGGGGGTATAAATTGGGAAAATTAAAAATCAGCAAGACACAAGCACCCCAAAGTTTAGGGCTGCTCTGTTGACAAGGACCTCCACTTCATTCCACCTTCAATATCCCAGGAAAGAGAAAAATGGATAAAGAAGTTGTGGTCCTTATGTACAATGGAATATCACTCAGCCATGAAATCAATGTCATAAGGCTAGTAGCAGCATGATGAGTGGATTTAGGTACGACGACTCTAAGTGAAATAAGTCACACAGAAAAGGACACTTCTCATAAGGTATCACTTATAGAGGGAATGTAAAAACCGTTACACTTGAACTGAATTACAAAACAGAACAGAGTCACACATGCAGAAAACACACTATGGCTGCTTAACGGGAAAGGTGAGGTGGGGTGATACATAAAACAAGGGTTTCAAATTAGCTCAGATACCGTTCCATAAACCCAATATGTAATAGACAAGACCTACTCCTTGCTCAGAGAACTGGACTCAACACGCCCTATTCACCGCACAAGAATATATCTGACTAGTAATAATCTTAAAAGCTATGTATTGATATCTCTCTGTTAGTGTGTCAAGTGGGTGTAAAGCGGCATAAACACAGCAGTGAAAAGCAGCTAAACCCCATTATAAAAATAAATTACTTTGAAAAACCCATGAAACAAAGACAGTGAAAGAGAGCGAAATTCTTACACAATGCGTTCAGGGGCTGTGATGCAACCTGGATTGACCATATCTAGACCCACAGCTGAATGAGACATAAGGGTGGACACTGTTGCGGCTGAGAGGTTTGGTGAGGTTTGGTGAGCAAACGCAGCCCCTTTAAAGTAATACTGCGTGGTACCCATCGCATGGGTCCCAAATCTCCAGGTTCAAGGGCATCTTCCTACATCGGAAACATGCATGAGAAACCCAGAAGATGGTACACCGTGTGATGGGGAAAGGTTTCTAAAACGCACCTCATTTCTCATCTCCTTGTGCTCGGGTTCGCCATTCCAGCCACTTTACTAGCAATCTCCCTCCTTGGAGCATCATCACCTTTAACCTCCTGTTCCGTACAGGTTGCAATTTGTCCTGAGGATGAACGGGAAGACGTGAAACCAATGAGAGACTATCTCTTGGTGTTGGGACAGGCACAGGTCACTCTATTTTCCCATCAGGAAGAAGAATTAACCACAGGCTCAGCCTGCCCCCCGGAACAAGAACAGGGCCTGAAGCCATCCTGCGCTTTTGCGGCCATCTCCCAAAAACGCGAGTTGTAAAATGGAGGTTCAGGGCACTGCAATTCACAAACCTGCAGAGTTATAAATGATAACTCTCGTCCACAAATATATTGAGGGAAGGCAAAGATGAGGATTTGAAATCAAGGCAGAATTGCAGGAAACAGATTTCAGGAGGTAGATTCGAATCGCCTTTAAAGCACATGAAAAGCGGCAAAACGTTGACAATGATGCCCTTGGCCAAAAAGGGCGTATGCGTTTTTTCCTGAATATATTCAGGAAAAAACGCATACGCCCTTTTTGGCCAACCAAGCAACCTGGAAAGGCAAATCAGCGCTACAAAGATGTCTCACTTCCCATCGGTCAAAAGGGCCATGCTGAAAAAAGTGTCAAAACCAGAAATGCAGGACAGGCCATGGAGAAATGGGAGCCTTGCTACACTGATGGGCGGGATGTAAATTGTCAACAGCCACTCTGGAGAAGCGTACGGTGAGTCCTGAAACGTCTAAAAAGCAAAGCTTAGAGAGCATAGGGCACTTCCACTCATGGGGGTATAAATTGGGAAAATTAAAAATCAGCAAGACACAAGCACCCCAAAGTTTAGGGCTGCTCTGTTGACAAGGACCTCCACTTCATTCCACCTTCAATATCCCAGGAAAGAGAAAAATGGATAAAGAAGTTGTGGTCCTTATGTACAATGGAATATCACTCAGCCATGAAATCAATGTCATAAGGCTAGTAGCAGCATGATGAGTGGATTTAGGTACGACGATTCTAAGTGAAATAAGTCACACAGAAAAGGACACTTCTCATAAGGTATCACTGATAGAGGGAATGTAAAAACCGTTACACTTGAACTGAATTACAAAACAGAACAGAGTCACACATGCAGAAAACACACTATGGCTGCTTCACGGGAAAGGTGAGGTGGGGTGATACATAAAACAAGGGTTTCAAATTAGCTCAGATACCGTTCCATAAAACCAATATGTAATAGACAAGACCTACTCCTTGCTCAGAGAACTGGACTCAACACGCCCTATTCACCGCACAAGAATATATCTGACTAGTAATAATCTTAAAACCTATGTATAGATATCTCTCTGTTAGTGTGTCAAGTGGGTGTAAAGCGGCATAAACACAGAAGTGAAAAGCAGCTAAACCCCATTATAAAAATAAATTACTTTGAATAACCCATGAAACAAAGACAGTGAAAGAGAGCGAAATTCTTACACAATTCGTTCAGGGGCTGTGATGCAACCTGGATTGACCATATCTAGACCCACAGCTGGATGAGACATAAGGGTGGACACTCTTGGGGCTGAGAGGTTTGGTGAGGTTGGGTGAGCAAACGCAGACCCTTTACAGTAATACTGCATGGTACCCATCGCATGGGTCACAAATCTCCAGGTTCAAGGGCATCTTCCTACATCGAAAACATGCATGAGAAACCCAGAAGATGGTACACCGTGTGATGTGGAAAAGTTTCTAAAACGCACCTCATTTCTCATCTCCTTGTGGCCGGGTTCGCTATTCCAGCCGCTTTACTAGCAATCTCCCTACTTGGAGCATCAGCACCTTTAAGCTCCTGTTCCGTACAGGTTGCAATTTGTCCTGAGGATGAACTGGAAGACGTGGAACCAATGAGAGACTAGCTCTTGGTGTTGGGACAGGCACAGGTCACTCTATTTTCCCATCAGGAAGAAGAATTAACCACAGGCTCAGCCTGCCCCCCGGAACCAGAACAGGGCCTGAAGGCATCCTGCGTTTTGCGGCCAGCTCCCTAAAAAGCGAGCTGTAAAATGGAGGTTCAGGGCACTGCAATTCACAAACCTGCAGAGTTATAAATGATAACTCTCGTCCACAAATATATTGAGGGAAGGCAAAGAAGAGGATTTGAAATCAAGGCAGAATTGCAGGAAACAGATTTCAGGAGGTAGATTCGAATCGCCTTTAAAGCACATGAAAAGCGGCAAAACGTTGATAATGATGCCCTTGGCCAAAAAGGGCGTATGCGTTTTTTCCTGAATATATTCAGGAAAAAACGCATACGCCCTTTTTGGCCAACCAAGCAACCTGGAAAGGCAAATCAGCGCTACAAAGATGTCTCGCTTCCCATCGGTCAAAAGGGCCATGCTGAAAAAAGTCTCAAAACCAAAAATGCAGGACAGGCCATGGAGAAATGGGAGCCTTGCTACACTGATGGGCGGGATGTAAATTGTCAACAGCCACTCTGGAGAAGTGTACGGTGAGTCCTGAAACGTCTAAAAAGCAAAACTTAGAGAGCATAGGGCACTTCCACTCATGGGGGTATAAATTGGGAAAATTAAAAATCAGCAAGACACAAGCACCCCAAAGTTTAGGGCTGCTCTGTTGACAAGGACCTCCACTTCATTCCACCTTCAATATCCCAGGAAAGAGAAAAATGGATAAAGAAGTTGTGGTCCTTATGTACAATGGAATATCACTCAGCCATGAAATCAATGTCATAAGGCTAGTAGCAGCATGATGAGTGGATTTAGGTACGACGACTCTAAGTGAAATAAGTCACACAGAAAAGGACACTTCTCATAAGGTATCACTTATAGAGGGAATGTAAAAACCGTTACACTTGAACTGAATTACAAAACAGAACAGAGTCACACATGCAGAAAACACACTATGGCTGCTTAACGGGAAAGGTGAGGTGGGGTGATACATAAAACAAGGGTTTCAAATTAGCTCAGATACCGTTCCATAAACCCAATATGTAATAGACAAGACCTACTCCTTGCTCAGAGAACTGGACTCAACACGCCCTATTCACCGCACAAGAATATATCTGACTAGTAATAATCTTAAAAGCTATGTATTGATATCTCTCTGTTAGTGTGTCAAGTGGGTGTAAAGCGGCATAAACACAGCAGTGAAAAGCAGCTAAACCCCATTATAAAAATAAATTACTTTGAAAAACCCATGAAACAAAGACAGTGAAAGAGAGCGAAATTCTTACACAATGCGTTCAGGGGCTGTGATGCAACCTGGATTGACCATATCTAGACCCACAGCTGAATGAGACATAAGGGTGGACACTGTTTCGGCTGAGAGGTTTGGTGAGGTTGGGTGAGCAAACACAGCCCCTTTAAAGTAATACTGCGTGGTACCCATCGCATGGGTCCCAAATCTCCAGGTTCAAGGGCATCTTCCTACATCGGAAACATGCATGAGAAACCCAGAAGATGGTACACCGTGTGATGGGGAAAGGTTTCTAAAACGCACCTCATTTCTCATCTCCTTGTGCTCGGGTTCGCCATTCCAGCCACTTTACTAGCAATCTCCCTCCTTGGAGCATCATCACCTTTAACCTCCTGTTCCGTACAGGTTGCAATTTGTCCTGAGGATGAACGGGAAGACGTGAAACCAATGAGAGACTATCTCTTGGTGTTGGGACAGGCACAGGTCACTCTATTTTCCCATCAGGAAGAAGAATTAACCACAGGCTCAGCCTGCCCCCCGGAACAAGAACAGGGCCTGAAGCCATCCTGCGCTTTTGCGGCCATCTCCCAAAAACGCGAGTTGTAAAATGGAGGTTCAGGGCACTGCAATTCACAAACCTGCAGAGTTATAAATGATAACTCTCGTCCACAAATATATTGAGGGAAGGCAAAGAAGAGGATTTGAAATCAAGGCAGAATTGCAGGAAACAGATTTCAGGAGGTAGATTCGAATCGCCTTTAAAGCACATGAAAAGCGGCAAAACGTTGACAATGATGCCCTTGGCCAAAAAGGGCGTATGCGTTTTTTCCTGAATATATTCAGGAAAAAACGCATACGCCCTTTTTGGCCAACCAAGCAACCTGGAAAGGCAAATCAGCGCTACAAAGATGTCTCGCTTCCCATCGGCCAAAAGGGCCATGCTGAAAAAAGTGTCAAAACCAGAAATGCAGGACAGGCCATGGAGAAATGGGAGCCTTGCTACACTGATGGGCGGGATGTAAATTGTCAACAGCCACTCTGGAGAAGCGTACGGTGAGTCCTGAAACGTCTAAAAAGCAAAGCTTAGAGAGCATAGGGCACTTCCACTCATGGGGGTATAAATTGGGAAAATTAAAAATCAGCAAGACACAAGCACCCCAAAGTTTAGGGCTGCTCTGTTGACAAGGACCTCCACTTCATTCCACCTTCAATATCCCAGGAAAGAGAAAAATGGATAAAGAAGTTGTGGTCCTTATGTACAATGGAATATCACTCAGCCATGAAATCAATGTCATAAGGCTAGTAGCAGCATGATGAGTGGATTTAGGTACGACGATTCTAAGTGAAATAAGTCACACAGAAAAGGACACTTCTCATAAGGTATCACTGATAGAGGGAATGTAAAAACCGTTACACTTGAACTGAATTACAAAACAGAACAGAGTCACACATGCAGAAAACACACTATGGCTGCTTCACGGGAAAGGTGAGGTGGGGTGATACATAAAACAAGGGTTTCAAATTAGCTCAGATACCGTTCCATAAACCCAATATGTAATAGACAAGACCTACTCCTTGCTCAGAGAACTGGACTCAACACGCCCTATTCACCGCACAAGAATATATCTGACTAGTAATAATCTTAAAACCTATGTATTGATATCTCTCTGTTAGTGTGTCAAGTGGGTGTAAAGCGGCATAAACACAGCAGTGAAAAGCAGCTAAACCCCATTATAAAAATAAATTACTTTGAAAAACCCATGAAACAAAGACAGTGAAAGAGAGCGAAATTCTTACACAATGCGTTCAGGGGCTGTGATGCAACCTGGATTGACCATATCTAGACCCACAGCTGGATGAGACATAAGGGTGGACACTGTTGCGGCTGAGAGGTTTGGTGAGGTTGGGTGAGCAAACGCAGCCCCTTTAAAGTAATACTGCGTGGTACCCATCGCATGGGTCCCAAATCTCCAGGTTCAAGGGCATCTTCCTACATCGGAAACATGCATGAGAAACCCAGAAGATGGTACACCGTGTGATGGGGAAAGGTTTCTAAAACGCACCTCATTTCTCATCTCCTTGTGCTCGGGTTCGCCATTCCAGCCACTTTACTAGCAATCTCCCTCCTTGGAGCATCATCACCTTTAACCTCCTGTTCCGTACAGGTTGCAATTTGTCCTGAGGATGAACGGGAAGACGTGAAACCAATGAGAGACTATCTCTTGGTGTTGGGACAGGCACAGGTCACTCTATTTTCCCATCAGGAAGAAGAATTAACCACAGGCTCAGCCTGCCCCCCGGAACAAGAACAGGGCCTGAAGCCATCCTGCGCTTTTGTGGCCATCTCCCAAAAACGCGAGTTGTAAAATGGAGGTTCAGGGCACTGCAATTCACAAACCTGCAGAGTTATAAATGATAACTCTCGTCCACAAATATATTGAGGGAAGGCAAAGAAGAGGATTTGAAATCAAGGCAGAATTGCAGGAAACAGATTTCAGGAGGTAGATTCGAATCGCCTTTAAAGCACATGAAAAGCGGCAAAACGTTGACAATGATGCCCTTGGCCAAAAAGGGCGTATGCGTTTTTTCCTGAATATATTCAGGAAAAAACGCATACGCCCTTTTTGGCCAACCAAGCAACCTGGAAAGGCAAATCAGCGCTACAAAGATGTCTCGCTTCCCATCGGCCAAAAGGGCCATGCTGAAAAAAGTGTCAAAACCAGAAATGCAGGACAGGCCATGGAGAAATGGGAGCCTTGCTACACTGATGGGCGGGATGTAAATTGTCAACAGCCACTCTGGAGAAGCGTACGGTGAGTCCTGAAACGTCTAAAAAGCAAAGCTTAGAGAGCATAGGGCACTTCCACTCATGGGGGTATAAATTGGGAAAATTAAAAATCAGCAAGACACAAGCACCCCAAAGTTTAGGGCTGCTCTGTTGACAAGGACCTCCACTTCATTCCACCTTCAATATCCCAGGAAAGAGAAAAATGGATAAAGAAGTTGTGGTCCTTATGTACAATGGAATATCACTCAGCCATGAAATCAATGTCATAAGGCTAGTAGCAGCATGATGAGTGGATTTAGGTACGACGATTCTAAGTGAAATAAGTCACACAGAAAAGGACACTTCTCATAAGGTATCACTGATAGAGGGAATGTAAAAACCGTTACACTTGAACTGAATTACAAAACAGAACAGAGTCACACATGCAGAAAACACACTATGGCTGCTTCACGGGAAAGGTGAGGTGGGGTGATACATAAAACAAGGGTTTCAAATTAGCTCAGATACCGTTCCATAAACCCAATATGTAATAGACAAGACCTACTCCTTGCTCAGAGAACTGGACTCAACACGCCCTATTCACCGCACAAGAATATATCTGACTAGTAATAATCTTAAAACCTATGTATAGATATCTCTCTGTTAGTGTGTCAAGTGGGTGTAAAGCGGCATAAACACAGCAGTGAAAAGCAGCTAAACCCCATTATAAAAATAAATTACTTTGAAAAACCCATGAAACAAAGACAGTGAAAGAGAGCGAAATTCTTACACAATTCGTTCAGGGGCTGTGATGCAACCTGGATTGACCATATCTAGACCCACAGCTGGATGAGACATAAGGGTGGACACTGTTGCGGCTGAGAGGTTTGGTGAGGTTGGGTGAGCAAACGCAGACCCTTTACAGTAATACTGCATGGTACCCATCGCATGGGTCACAAATCTCCAGGTTCAAGGGCATCTTCCTACATCGAAAACATGCATGAGAAACCCAGAAGATGGTACACCGTGTGATGTGGAAAGGTTTCTAAAACGCACCTCATTTCTCATCTCCTTGTGGCCGGGTTCGCTATTCCAGCCGCTTTACTAGCAATCTCCCTACTTGGAGCATCAGCACCTTTAAGCTCCTGTTCCGTACAGGTTGCAATTTGTCCTGAGGATGAACTGGAAGACGTGGAACCAATGAGAGACTAGCTCTTGGTGTTGGGACAGGCACAGGTCACTCTATTTTCCCATCAGGAAGAAGAATTAACCACAGGCTCAGCCTGCCCCCGGAACCAGAACAGGGCCTGAAGGCATCCTGCGCTTTTGCGGCCAGCTCCCTAAAAAGCGAGTTGTAAAATGGAGGTTCAGGGCACTGCAATTCACAAACCTGCAGAGTTATAAATGATAACTCTCGTCCACAAACATATTGAGGGAAGGCAAAGAAGAGGATTTGAAATCAAGGCAGAATTGCAGGAAACAGATTTCAGGAGGTAGATTCGAATCGCCTTTAAAGCACATGAAAAGCGGCAAAACGTTGACAATGATGCCCTTGGCCAAAAAGGGCGTATGCGTTTTTTCCTGAAGATATTCAGGAAAAAACGCATACGCCCTTTTTGGCCAACCAAGCAACCTGGAAAGGCAAATCAGCGCTACAAAGATGTCTCGCTTCCCATCGGTCAAAAGGGCCATGCTGAAAAAAGTGTCAACACCAGAAATGCAGGACAGGCCATGGAGAAATGGGAGCCTTGCTACACTGATGGGCGGGATGTAAATTGTCAACAGCCACTCTGGAGAAGCGTACGGTAAGTCCTGAAAAGTCTAAAAAGCAAAGCTTAGAGAGCATAGGGCACTTCCACTCATGGGGGTATAAATTGGGAAAATTAAAAATCAGCAAGACACAAGCACCCCAAAGTTTAGGGCTGCTCTGTTGACAAGGACCTCCACTTCATTCCACCTTCAATATCCCAGGAAAGAGAAAAATGGATAAAGAAGTTGTGGTCCTTATGTACAATGGAATATCACTCAGCCATGAAATCAATGTCATAAGGCTAGTAGCAGCATGATGAGTGGATTTAGGTACGACGATTCTAAGTGAAATAAGTCACACAGAAAAGGACACTTCTCATAAGGTATCACTGATAGAGGGAATGTAAAAACCGTTACACTTGAACTGAATTACAAAACAGAACAGAGTCACACATGCAGAAAACACACTATGGCTGCTTAACGGGAAAGGTGAGGTGGGGTGACACATAAAACAAGGGTTTCAAATTAGCTCAGATACCGTTCCATAAACCCAATATGTAATAGACAAGACCTACTCCTTGCTCAGAGAACTGGACTCAACACGCCCTATTCACCACACAAGAATATATCTGACTAGTAATAATCTTAAAACCTATGTATTGATATCTCTCTGTTAGTGTGTCAAGTGGGTAAAAAGCGGCATAAACACAGCAGTGAAAAGCAGCTAAACCCCATTATAAAAATAAATTATTTTGAAAAACCCATGAAACAAAGACAGTGAAAGAGAGAGAAATTCTTACACAATGCGTTCAGGGGCTGTGATGCAACCTGGATTGACCATATCTAGACCCACAGCTGGATGAGACATAAGGGTGGACACTGTTGCGGCTGAGAGGTTTGGTGAGGTTGGGTGAGCAAACGCAGACCCTTTAAAGTAATACTGCGTGGTACCCATCGCATGGGTCCCAAATCTCCAGGTTCAAGGTCATCTTCCTACATCGAAAACATGCATGAGATACCCAGAAGATGGTACACCGTGTGATGGGGAAAGGTTTCTAAAACGCACCTCATTTCTCATCTGCTTGTGCCCGGGTTCGCCATTCCAGCCACTTTACTAGCAATCTCCCTCCTTGGAGCATCAGCACCTTTAACCTCCTGTTCCGTACAGGTTGCAATTTGTACTGAGGATGAACGGGAAGACGTGGAACCAATGAAAGACAAGCTCTTGGTGTTGGGACAGGCACAGGTCACTCTATTTTCCCATCAGGAAGAAGAATTAACCACAGGCTCAGCCTGCCCCCCAGAACCAGAACAGGGCCTGAAGCCATCCTGCGCTTTTGCGGCCAGCTCCCTAAAAAGCGAGTTGTAAAATGGAGGTTCAGGGCACTGCAATTCACAAACCTGCAGAGTTATAAATGATAACTCTCATCCACAAATATATTGAGGGAAGGCAAAGAAGAGGATTTGAAATCAAGGCAGAATTGCAGGAAACAGATTTCAGGAGGTAGATTCGAATCGCCTTTAAAGCACATGAAAAGCGGAAAAACGTTGACAATGATGCCCTTGGCCAAAAAGGGCGTATGCGTTTTTTCCTGAATATATTCAGGAAAAAACGCATACGCCCTTTTTGGCCAACCAAGCAACCTGGAAAGGCAAATCAGCGCTACAAAGATGTCTCGCTTCCCATCGGTCAAAAGGGCCATGCTGAAAAAAGTCTCAAAACCAGAAATGCAGGACAGGCCATGGAGAAATGGGAGCCTTGCTACACTGATGGGCGGGATGTAAATTGTCAACAGCCACTCTGGAGAAGTGTACGGTGAGTCCTGAAACGTCTAAAAAGCAAAGCTTAGAGAGCATAGGGCACTTCCACTCATGGGGGTATAAATTGGGAAAATGAAAAATCAGCAAGACACAAGCACCCCAAAGTTTATTGCTGCTCTGTTGACAAGGACCTCCACTTCATTCCACCTTCAATATCCCAGGAAAGAGAAAACTGGATAAAGAAGTTGTGGTCCTTATGTACAATGGAATATCACTCAGCCATGAAATCAATGTCATAAGGCTAGTAGCAGCATGATGAGTGGATTTAGGTACGACGACTCTAAGTGAAATAAGTCACACAGAAAAGGACACTTCTCATAAGGTATCACTGATAGAGGGAATGTAAAAACCGTTACACTTGAACTGAATTACAAAACAGAACAGAGTCACACATGCAGAAAACACACTATGGCTGCTTAACGGGAAAGGTGAGGTGGGGTGATACATAAAACAAGGGTTTCAAATTAGCTCAGATACCGTTCCATAAACCCAATATGTAATAGACAAGACCTACTCCTTGCTCAGAGAACTGGACTCAACACGCCCTATTCACCGCACAAGAATATATCTGTCTAGTAATAAACTTAAAACCTATGTATTGATATCTCTCTGTTAGTGTGTCAAGTGGGTGTAAAGCGGCATAAACACAGCAGTGAAAAGCAGCTGAACACCATTATAAAAATAAATTACTTTGAAAAACCCGTGAAACAAAGACAGTGAAAGAGAGCGATATTCTTACACAATGCGTTCAGGGGCTGTGATGCAACCTGGATTGACCATATCTAGACCCACAGCTGGATGAGACCTAAGGGTGGACACTGTTGTGGCTGAGAGGTTTGGTGAGGTTGGGTGAGCAAACGCAGACCCTTTAAAGTAATACTGCGTGGTACCCATCGCATGGGTCCCAAATCTCCAGGTTCAAGGGCATCTTCCTACATCGAAAACATGCATGAGATACCCTGAAGATGGTACACCGTGTGATGGGGAAAGGTTTCTAAAACGCACCTCATTTCTCATTTGCTTGTGCCCGGGTTCGCCATTCCAGCCACTTTACTAGCAATCTCCCTCCTTGGAGCATCAGCACCTTTAACCTCCTGTTCCGTACAGGTTGCAATTAGTACTGAGGATGAACGGGAAGACGTGGAACCAATGAAAGACTAGCTCTTGGTGTTGGGACAGGCACAGGTCACTCTATTTTCCCATCAGGAAGAAGAATTAACCACAGGCTCAGCCTGCCCCCCGGACGCAGAACAGGGCCTGAAGCCATCCTGCGCTTTTGCGGCCAGCTCCCTAAAAAGCGAGTTGTAAAATGGAAGTTCAGGGCACTGCAATTCACAAACCTGCAGAGTTATAAATGATAACTCTCATCCACAAATATATTGAGGGAAGGCAAAGAAGAGGATTTGAAATCAAGGCAGAATTGCAGGAAACAGATTTCAGGAGGTAGATTCGAATCGCCTTTAAAGCACATGAAAAGCGACAAAACGTTGACAATGATGCCCTTGGCCAAAAAGGGCGTATGCGTTTTTTCCTGAATATATTCAGGAAAAAACGCATACGCCATTTTGGCCAACCAAGCAACCTGGAAAGGCAAATCAGCGCTACAAAGATGTCTCGCTTCCCATTGGTCAAAAGGGCCATGCTGAAAAAAGTGTCAAAACCAGAAATGCAGGACAGGCCATGGAGAAATGGGAGCCTTGCTACACTGATGGGCGGGATGTAAATTGTCAACAGCCACTCTGGAGAAGTGTACGGTGAGTCCTGAAACGTCTAAAAAGCAAAGCTTAGAGAGCATAGGGCACTTCCACTCATGGGGTTATAAATTGGGAAAATGAAAAATCAGCAAGACACAAGCACCCCAAAGTTTAGGGCTGCTCTGTTGACAAGGACCTCCACTTCATTCCACCTTCAATATCCCAGGAAAGAGAAAAATGGATAAAGAAGTTGTGGTCCTTATGTACAATGGAATATCACTCAGCCGTGAAATCAATGTCATAAGGCTAGTAGCAGCATGATGAGTGGATTTAGGTACGACGACTCTAAGTGAAATAAGTCACACAGAAAAGGACACTTCTCATAAGGTATCACTGATAGAGGGAATGTAAAAACCGTTACACTTGAACTGAATTACAAAACAGAACAGAGTCACACATGCAGAAAACACACTATGGCTGCTTAACGGGAAAGGTGAGGTGGGGTGATACATAAAACAAGGGTTTCAAATTAGCTCAGATACCGTTCCATAAACCCAATATGTAATAGACAAGACCTACTCCTTGCTCAGAGAACTGGACTCAACACGCCCTATTCACCGCACAAGAATATATCTGACTAGTAATAATCTTAAAACCTATGTATTGATATCTCTCTGTTAGTGTGTCAAGTGGGTAAAAAGCGGCATAAACACAGCAGTGAAAAGCAGCTAAACCCCATTATAAAAATAAATTACTTTGAAAAACCCATGAAACAAAGACAGTGAAAGAGAGAGAAATTCTTACACAATGCGTTCAGGGGCTGTGATGCAACCTGGATTGACCATATCTAGACCCACAGCTGGATGAGACATAAGGGTGGACACTGTTGCGGCTGAGAAGTTTGGTGAGGTTGGGTGAGCAAACGCAGACCCTTTAAAGTAATACTGCGTGGTACCCATCGCATGGGTCCCAAATCTCCAGGTTCAAGGGCATCTTCCTACATCGAAAACATGCATGAGATACCCAGAAGATGGTACACCGTGTGATGGGGAAAGGTTTCTAAAACGCACCTCATTTCTCATCTGCTTGTGCCCGGGTTCGCCATTCCAGCCACTTTACTAGAAATCTCCCTCCTTGGAGCATCAGCACCTTTAACCTCCTGTTCCGTACAGGTTGCAATTAGTACTGAGGATGAACGGGAAGACGTGGAACCAATGAAAGACTAGCTCTTGGTGTTGGGACAGGCACAGGTCACTCTATTTTCCCATCAGGAAGAAGAATTAACCACAGGATCAGCCTGCCCCCCGGAACCAGAACCGGGCCTGAAGCCATCCTGCGCTTTTGCGGCCAGCTCCCTAAAAAGCGAGTTGTAAAATGGAGGTTCAGGGCACTGCAATTCACAAACCTGCAGAGTTATAAATGATAACTCTCGTCCACAAATATATTGAGGGAAGGCAAAGAAGAGGATTTGAAATCAAGGCAGAATTGCAGGAAACAGATTTCAGGAGGTAGATTCGAATCGCCTTTAAATCACATGAAAAGCAGAAAATCGTTGACAATGATGACCTTGGCCAAAAAGGGCGTATGCGTTTTTTCCTGAATATATTCAGGAAAAAACGCATACGCCCTTTTTGGCCAACCAAGCAACCTGGAAAGGCAAATCAGCGCTACAAACAAGTCTCGCTTCCCATCGGTCAAAAGGGCCATGCTGAAAAAAATGTCAAAACCAGAAATGCAGGACAGGCCATGGAGAAATGGGAGCCTTCCTATACTGATGGGCGTGATGTAAATTGCCAACAGCCACTCTGCAGAAGTGTACGGTGTGTCCTGAAACATCTAAAAAACACAGCTTAGAGAGCATAGGGCACTTCCACTCATGGGGGTATAAATTGGGAAAATTAAAAATCAGCAAGACACAAGCACCCCAAAGTTTAGGGCTGCTCTGTTGACAAGGACCTCCACTTCATTCCACCTTCAATATCCCAGGAAAGAGAAAAATGGATAAAGAAGTTGTGGTCCTTATGTACAATGGAATATCACTCAGCCGTGAAATCAATGTCATAAGGCTAGTAGCAGCATGATGAGTGGATTTAGGTACAACGACTCTAAGTGAAATAAGTCACACAGAAAAGGACACTTCTCATAAGGTATCACTGATAGAGGGAATGTAAAAACCGTTACACTTGAACTGAATTACAAAACAGAACAGAGTCACACATGCAGAAAACACACTATGGCTGCTTAACGGGAAAGGTGAGGTGGGGTGATACATAAAACAAGGGTTTCAAATTAGCTCAGATACCGTTCCATAAAACCAATATGTAATAGACAAGACCTACTCCTTGCTCAGAGAACTGGACTCAACACGCCCTATTCACCGCACAAGAATATATCTGAATAGTAATAATCTTAAAACCTATGTATTGATATCTCTCTGTTAGTGTGTCAAGTGGGTGAAAAGCGGCATAAACACAGCAGTGAAAAGCAGCTAAACCCATTTATAAAAATAAATTACTTTGAAAAACCCATGAAACAAAGACAGTGAAAGAGAGAGAAATTCTTACACAATGCGTTCACGGGCTGTGATGCAACCTGGATTGACCATATCTAGACCCACAGCTGGATGAGACATAAGGGTGGACACTGTTGCGGCTGAGAGGTTTGGTGAGGTTGGGTGAGCAAACGCAGACCTTTTAAAGTAATACTGCGTGGTACCCATCGCATGGGTCCCAAATCTCCAGGTTCAAGGGCATCTTCCTACATCGAAAACATGCATGAGATACCCAGAAGATGGTACACCGTATGATGGGGAAAGGTTTCTAAAACGCACCTCATTTCTCATCTGCTTGTGCCCGGGTTCGCCATTCCAGCCACTTTACTAGCAATCTCCCTCCTTGGAGCATCAGCACCTTTAACCTCCTGTTCCGTACAGGTTGCAATTTGTACTGAGGATGAACGGGAAGACGTGGAACCAATGAAAGACTAGCTCTTGGTGTTGGGACAGGCACAGGTCACTCTATTTTCCCATCAGGAAGAAGAATTAACCACAGGCTCAGCCTGCCCCCCGGAACAAGAAGAGGGCCTGAAGCCATCCTGCGCTTTTGCGGCCATCTCCCAAAAACGCGAGTTGTAAAATGGAGGTTCAGGGCACTGCAATTCACAAACCTGCAGAGTTATAAATGATAACTCTCGTCCACAAATATATTGAGGGTAGGCAAAGAAGAGGATTTGAAATCAAGGCAGAATTGCAGGAAACATATTTCAGGAGGTAGATTCGAATCGCCTTTAAAGCACATGAAAAGCGGCAAAACGTTGACAATGATGCCCTTGGCCAAAAAGGGCGTATGCGTTTTTTCCTGAATATATTCAGGAAAAAACGCATACGCACTTTTTGGCCAACCAAGCAACCTGGAAAGGCAAATCAGCGCTACAAAGATGTCTCGCTTCCCATCGGTTAAAAAGGCCATGCTGAATAAAGTGTCAAAACCAGAAATGCAGGACAGGCCATGGAGAAATGGGAGCCTTGCTACACTGATGGGCGGGATGTAAATTGCCAACAGCCACTCTGGAGAAGTGTACGGTGAGTCCTGAAACATCTAAAAAACAAAGCTTAGAGAGCATAGGGCACTTCCACTCATGGGGTTATAAATTGGGAAAATTAAAAATCA
Organism: Balaenoptera borealis; assembly: GCF_965194805.1. NCBI lineage: Eukaryota > Metazoa > Chordata > Mammalia > Artiodactyla > Balaenopteridae > Balaenoptera > Balaenoptera borealis. The sequence goes on from NW_028124009.1 coordinate 105,971, forward strand.
GCAAGACACAAGCACCCCAAAGTTTAGGGCTGCTCTGTTGACAAGGACCTCCACTTCATTCCACCTTCAATATCCCAGGAAAGAGAAAAATGGATAAAGAAGTTGTGGTCCTTATGTACAATGGAATATCACTCAGCCGTGAAATCAATGTCATAAGGCTAGTACCAGCATGATGAGTGGATTTAGGTACGATGACTCTAAGTGAAATAAGTCACACAGAAAAGGGCACTTCTCATAAGGTATCACTTATAGAGGGAATGTAAAAACCGTTACACTTGAACTGAATTACAAAACAGAACAGAGTCACACATGCAGAAAACACACTATGGCTGCTTAACGGGAAAGGTGAGGTGGGGTGATACATAAAACAAGGGTTTCAAATTAGCTCAGATACCGTTCCATAAAACCAATATGTAATAGACAAGACCTACTCCTTGCTCAGAGAACTGGACTCAACACGCCCTATTCACCGCACAAGAATACATCTGACTAGTAATAATCTTAAAAAATATGTACTGATATCTCTCTGTTAGTGTGTCAAGTGGTTAAAAAGCGGCATAAACACAGCAGTGAAAAGCAGCTAAACCCCATTATAAAAATAAATTCTTTGAAAAACCCATGAAACAAAGACAGTGAAAGAGAGAGAAATTCTTACACAATGCGTTCAGGGGCTGTGATGCAACCTGGATTGACCATATCTAGACCCACAGCTGGATGAGACATAAGGGTGGACACTGTTGCGGCTGAGAGGTTTGGTGAGGTTGGGTGAGCAAACGCAGACCCTTTAAAGTAATACTGCGTGGTACCCATCGCATGGGTCCCAAATCTCCAGGTTCAAGGGCATCTTCCTAGATCGAAAACATGCATGAGAAACCCAGAAGATGGTACACCGTGTGATGGGGAAAGGTTTCTAAAACGCACCTCATTTCTCATCTGCTTGTGCCCGGGTTCGCCATTCCAGCCACTTTACTAGCAATCTCCCTCCTTGGAGCATCAGCACCTTTAACCTCCTCTTCCGTACAGGTTGCAATTTGTCCTGAGGATGAACTGGAAGACGTGGAACCAATGAGAGACTAGCTCTTGGTGTTGGGACAGGCACAGGTCACTCTATTTTCCCATCAGGAAGAAGAATTAACCACAGGCTCAGCCTGCCCCCCGGAACCAGAACAGGGCCTGAAGCCATCCTGTGCTATTGCGGCCAGCTCCCTAAAAAGCGAGTTGTAAAATGGAGGTTCAGGGCACTGCAATTCACAAACCTGCAGACTTATAAATGATAACTCTCGTCCACAAATATATTGAGGGAAGGCAAAGAAGAGGATTTGAAATCAAGGCAGAATTGCAGGAAACAGATTTCAGGAGGTAGATTCGAATCGCCTTTAAAGCACATGAAAAGCGGCAAAACGTTGACAATGATGCCCTTGGCCAAATAGGGCGTATGCGTTTTTTCCTGAATATATTCAGGAAAAAACGCATACGCCCTTTTTGGCCAACCAAGCAACCTGGAAAGGCAAATCAGCGCTACAAAGATGTCTCGCTTCCCATCGGTCAAAAGGGCCATGCTGAAAAAAGTGTCAAAACCAGAAATGCAGGACAGGCCATGGAGAAATGGGAGCCTTGCTACAGTGATGGGCGGGATGTAAATTGTCAACAGCCACTCTGGAGAAGTGTACGGTGAGTCCTGAAACTTCTAAAAAGCAAAGCTAAGAGAGCATAGGGCACATCCACTCATGGGGGTATAAATTGGGAAAATTAAAAATCAGCAAGACACAAGCACCCCAAAGTTTAGGGCTGCTCTGTTGACAAGGACCTCCACTTCATTCCACCTTCAATATCCCAGGAAAGAGAAAAATGGATAAAGAAGTTGTGGTCCTTATGTACAATGGAATATCACTCAGCCATGAAATCACTGTCATAAGGCTAGTAGCAGCATGATGAGTGGATTTAGGTACGACGATTCAAAGTGAAATAAGTCAAACAGAAAAGGACACTTCTCATAAGGTATCACTGATAGAGGGAATGTAAAAACCGTTACACTTGAACTGAATTACAAAACAGAACAGAGTCACACATGCAGAAAACACACTATGGCTGCTTAACGGGAAAGGTGAGGTGGCGTGATACATAAAACAAGGGTTTCAAATTAGCTCAGATACCGTTCCATAAACCCAATATGTAATAGACAAGACCTATTCCTTGCTCAGAGAACTGGACTCAACACGCCCTATTCACCGCACAAGAATATATCTGACTAGTAATAATCTTAAAACCTATGTATTGATATCTCTCTGTTAGTGTGTCAAGTGGGTAAAAAGCGGCATAAACACAGCAGTGAAAAGCAGCTAAACCCCATTATAAAAATAAATTACTTTGAAAAACCCATGAAACAAAGACAGTGAAAGAGAGAGAAATTCTTACACAATGCGTTCAGGGGCTGTGATGCAACCTGGATTGACCATATCTAGACCCACAGCTGGATGAGACATAAGGGTGGACACTGTTGCGGCTGAGAAGTTTGGTGAGGTTGGGTGAGCAAACGCAGACCCTTTAAAGTAATACTGCGTGGTACCCATCGCATGGGTCCCAAATCTCCAGGTTCAAGGGCATCTTCCTACATCGAAAACATGCATGAGATACCCAGAAGATGGTACACCGTGTGATGGGGAAAGGTTTCTAAAACGCACCTCATTTCTCATCTGCTTGTGCCCGGGTTCGCCATTCCAGCCACTTTACTAGAAATCTCCCTCCTTGGAGCATCAGCACCTTTAACCTCCTGTTCCGTACAGGTTGCAATTTGTCCTGAGGATGAACGGGAAAACGGGGAACCAACGAGAGACTAGCTCTTGGTGTTGGGACAGGCACAGGTCACTCTATTTTCCCATCAGGAAGAAGAATTAACCACAGGCTCAGCCTGCCCCCCGGAACCAGAACCGGGCCTGAAGCCATCCTGCGCTTTTGCGGCCAGCTCCCTAAAAAGCGAGTTGTAAAATGGAGGTTCAGGGCACTGCAATTCACAAACCTGCAGAGTTATAAATGATAACTCTCGTCCACAAATATATTGAGGGAAGGCAAAGAAGAGGATTTGAAATCAAGGCAGAATTGCAGGAAACAGATTTCAGGAGGTAGATTCGAATCGCCTTTAAATCACATGAAAAGCAGAAAATCGTTGACAATGATGCCCTTGGCCAAAAAGGGCGTATGCGTTTTTTCCTGAATATATTCAGGAAAAAACGCATACGCCCTTTTTGGCCAACCAAGCAACCTGGAAAGGCAAATCAGCGCTACAAACAAGTCTCGCTTCCCATCGGTCAAAAGGGCCATGCTGAAAAAAATGTCAAAACCAGAAATGCAGGACAGGCCATGGAGAAATGGGAGCCTTCCTATACTGATGGGCGGGATGTAAATTGCCAACAGCCACTCTGCAGAAGTGTACGGTGTGTCCTGAAACATCTAAAAAACACAGCTTAGAGAGCATAGGGCACTTCCACTCATGGGGGTATAAATTGGGAAAATTAAAAATCAGCAAGACACAAGCACCCCAAAGTTTAGGGCTGCTCTGTTGACAAGGACCTCCACTTCATTCCACCTTCAATATCCCAGGAAAGAGAAAAATGGATAAAGAAGTTGTGGTCCTTATGTACAATGGAATATCACTCAGCCGTGAAATCAATGTCATAAGGCTAGTAGCAGCATGATGAGTGGATTTAGGTACAACGACTCTAAGTGAAATAAGTCACACAGAAAAGGACACTTCTCATAAGGTATCACTGATAGAGGGAATGTAAAAACCGTTACACTTGAACTGAATTACAAAACAGAACAGAGTCACACATGCAGAAAACACACTATGGCTGCTTAACGGGAAAGGTGAGGTGGGGTGATACATAAAACAAGGGTTTCAAATTAGCTCAGATACCGTTCCATAAAACCAATATGTAATAGACAAGACCTACTCCTTGCTCAGAGAACTGGACTCAACACGCCCTATTCACCGCACAAGAATATATCTGAATAGTAATAATCTTAAAACCTATGTATTGATATCTCTCTGTTAGTGTGTCAAGTGGGTGAAAAGCGGCATAAACACAGCAGTGAAAAGCAGCTAAACCCATTTATAAAAATAAATTACTTTGAAAAACCCATGAAACAAAGACAGTGAAAGAGAGAGAAATTCTTACACAATGCGTTCACGGGCTGTGATGCAACCTGGATTGACCATATCTAGACCCACAGCTGGATGAGACATAAGGGTGGACACTGTTGCGGCTGAGAGGTTTGGTGAGGTTGGGTGAGCAAACGCAGACCTTTTAAAGTAATACTGCGTGGTACCCATCGCATGGGTCCCAAATCTCCAGGTTCAAGGGCATCTTCCTACATCGAAAACATGCATGAGATACCCAGAAGATGGTACACCGTATGATGGGGAAAGGTTTCTAAAACGCACCTCATTTCTCATCTGCTTGTGCCCGGGTTCGCCATTCCAGCCACTTTACTAGCAATCTCCCTCCTTGGAGCATCAGCACCTTTAACCTCCTGTTCCGTACAGGTTGCAATTTGTACTGAGGATGAACGGGAAGACGTGGAACCAATGAAAGACTAGCTCTTGGTGTTGGGACAGGCACAGGTCACTCTATTTTCCCATCAGGAAGAAGAATTAACCACAGGCTCAGCCTGCCCCCCGGAACAAGAAGAGGGCCTGAAGCCATCCTGCGCTTTTGCGGCCATCTCCCAAAAACGCGAGTTGTAAAATGGAGGTTCAGGGCACTGCAATTCACAAACCTGCAGAGTTATAAATGATAACTCTCGTCCACAAATATATTGAGGGTAGGCAAAGAAGAGGATTTGAAATCAAGGCAGAATTGCAGGAAACATATTTCAGGAGGTAGATTCGAATCGCCTTTAAAGCACATGAAAAGCGGCAAAACGTTGACAATGATGCCCTTGGCCAAAAAGGGCGTATGCGTTTTTTCCTGAATATATTCAGGAAAAAACGCATACGCACTTTTTGGCCAACCAAGCAACCTGGAAAGGCAAATCAGCGCTACAAAGATGTCTCGCTTCCCATCGGTTAAAAAGGCCATGCTGAATAAAGTGTCAAAACCAGAAATGCAGGACAGGCCATGGAGAAATGGGAGCCTTGCTACACTGATGGGCGGGATGTAAATTGCCAACAGCCACTCTGGAGAAGTGTACGGTGAGTCCTGAAACATCTAAAAAACAAAGCTTAGAGAGCATAGGGCACTTCCACTCATGGGGTTATAAATTGGGAAAATTAAAAATCAGCAAGACACAAGCACCCCAAAGTTTAGGGCTGCTCTGTTGACAAGGACCTCCACTTCATTCCACCTTCAATATCCCAGGAAAGAGAAAAATGGATAAAGAAGTTGTGGTCCTTATGTACAATGGAATATCACTCAGCCGTGAAATCAATGTCATAAGGCTAGTACCAGCATGATGAGTGGATTTAGGTACGATGACTCTAAGTGAAATAAGTCACACAGAAAAGGGCACTTCTCATAAGGTATCACTTATAGAGGGAATGTAAAAACCGTTACACTTGAACTGAATTACAAAACAGAACAGAGTCACACATGCAGAAAACACACTATGGCTGCTTAACGGGAAAGGTGAGGTGGGGTGATACATAAAACAAGGGTTTCAAATTAGCTCAGATACCGTTCCATAAAACCAATATGTAATAGACAAGACCTACTCCTTGCTCAGAGAACTGGACTCAACACGCCCTATTCACCGCACAAGAATACATCTGACTAGTAATAATCTTAAAAAATATGTACTGATATCTCTCTGTTAGTGTGTCAAGTGGTTAAAAAGCGGCATAAACACAGCAGTGAAAAGCAGCTAAACCCCATTATAAAAATAAATTCTTTGAAAAACCCATGAAACAAAGACAGTGAAAGAGAGAGAAATTCTTACACAATGCGTTCAGGGGCTGTGATGCAACCTGGATTGACCATATCTAGACCCACAGCTGGATGAGACATAAGGGTGGACACTGTTGCGGCTGAGAGGTTTGGTGAGGTTGGGTGAGCAAACGCAGACCCTTTAAAGTAATACTGCGTGGTACCCATCGCATGGGTCCCAAATCTCCAGGTTCAAGGGCATCTTCCTAGATCGAAAACATGCATGAGAAACCCAGAAGATGGTACACCGTGTGATGGGGAAAGGTTTCTAAAACGCACCTCATTTCTCATCTGCTTGTGCCCGGGTTCGCCATTCCAGCCACTTTACTAGCAATCTCCCTCCTTGGAGCATCAGCACCTTTAACCTCCTCTTCCGTACAGGTTGCAATTTGTCCTGAGGATGAACTGGAAGACGTGGAACCAATGAGAGACTAGCTCTTGGTGTTGGGACAGGCACAGGTCACTCTATTTTCCCATCAGGAAGAAGAATTAACCACAGGCTCAGCCTGCCCCCCGGAACCAGAACAGGGCCTGAAGCCATCCTGTGCTATTGCGGCCAGCTCCCTAAAAAGCGAGTTGTAAAATGGAGGTTCAGGGCACTGCAATTCACAAACCTGCAGACTTATAAATGATAACTCTCGTCCACAAATATATTGAGGGAAGGCAAAGAAGAGGATTTGAAATCAAGGCAGAATTGCAGGAAACAGATTTCAGGAGGTAGATTCGAATCGCCTTTAAAGCACATGAAAAGCGGCAAAACGTTGACAATGATGCCCTTGGCCAAATAGGGCGTATGCGTTTTTTCCTGAATATATTCAGGAAAAAACGCATACGCCCTTTTTGGCCAACCAAGCAACCTGGAAAGGCAAATCAGCGCTACAAAGATGTCTCGCTTCCCATCGGTCAAAAGGGCCATGCTGAAAAAAGTGTCAAAACCAGAAATGCAGGACAGGCCATGGAGAAATGGGAGCCTTGCTACAGTGATGGGCGGGATGTAAATTGTCAACAGCCACTCTGGAGAAGTGTACGGTGAGTCCTGAAACTTCTAAAAAGCAAAGCTAAGAGAGCATAGGGCACATCCACTCATGGGGGTATAAATTGGGAAAATTAAAAATCAGCAAGACACAAGCACCCCAAAGTTTAGGGCTGCTCTGTTGACAAGGACCTCCACTTCATTCCACCTTCAATATCCCAGGAAAGAGAAAAATGGATAAAGAAGTTGTGGTCCTTATGTACAATGGAATATCACTCAGCCATGAAATCACTGTCATAAGGCTAGTAGCAGCATGATGAGTGGATTTAGGTACGACGATTCAAAGTGAAATAAGTCAAACAGAAAAGGACACTTCTCATAAGGTATCACTGATAGAGGGAATGTAAAAACCGTTACACTTGAACTGAATTACAAAACAGAACAGAGTCACACATGCAGAAAACACACTATGGCTGCTTAACGGGAAAGGTGAGGTGGCGTGATACATAAAACAAGGGTTTCAAATTAGCTCAGATACCGTTCCATAAACCCAATATGTAATAGACAAGACCTATTCCTTGCTCAGAGAACTGGACTCAACACGCCCTATTCACCGCACAAGAATATATCTGACTAGTAATAATCTTAAAACCTATGTATTGATATCTCTCTGTTAGTGTGTCAAGTGGGTAAAAAGCGGCATAAACACAGCAGTGAAAAGCAGCTAAACCCCATTATAAAAATAAATTACTTTGAAAAACCCATGAAACAAAGACAGTGAAAGAGAGAGAAATTCTTACACAATGCGTTCAGGGGCTGTGATGCAACCTGGATTGACCATATCTAGACCCACAGCTGGATGAGACATAAGGGTGGACACTGTTGCGGCTGAGAAGTTTGGTGAGGTTGGGTGAGCAAACGCAGACCCTTTAAAGTAATACTGCGTGGTACCCATCGCATGGGTCCCAAATCTCCAGGTTCAAGGGCATCTTCCTACATCGAAAACATGCATGAGATACCCAGAAGATGGTACACCGTGTGATGGGGAAAGGTTTCTAAAACGCACCTCATTTCTCATCTGCTTGTGCCCGGGTTCGCCATTCCAGCCACTTTACTAGAAATCTCCCTCCTTGGAGCATCAGCACCTTTAACCTCCTGTTCCGTACAGGTTGCAATTTGTCCTGAGGATGAACGGGAAAACGGGGAACCAACGAGAGACTAGCTCTTGGTGTTGGGACAGGCACAGGTCACTCTATTTTCCCATCAGGAAGAAGAATTAACCACAGGCTCAGCCTGCCCCCCGGAACCAGAACCGGGCCTGAAGCCATCCTGCGCTTTTGCGGCCAGCTCCCTAAAAAGCGAGTTGTAAAATGGAGGTTCAGGGCACTGCAATTCACAAACCTGCAGAGTTATAAATGATAACTCTCGTCCACAAATATATTGAGGGAAGGCAAAGAAGAGGATTTGAAATCAAGGCAGAATTGCAGGAAACAGATTTCAGGAGGTAGATTCGAATCGCCTTTAAATCACATGAAAAGCAGAAAATCGTTGACAATGATGCCCTTGGCCAAAAAGGGCGTATGCGTTTTTTCCTGAATATATTCAGGAAAAAACGCATACGCCCTTTTTGGCCAACCAAGCAACCTGGAAAGGCAAATCAGCGCTACAAACAAGTCTCGCTTCCCATCGGTCAAAAGGGCCATGCTGAAAAAAATGTCAAAACCAGAAATGCAGGACAGGCCATGGAGAAATGGGAGCCTTCCTATACTGATGGGCGGGATGTAAATTGCCAACAGCCACTCTGCAGAAGTGTACGGTGTGTCCTGAAACATCTAAAAAACACAGCTTAGAGAGCATAGGGCACTTCCACTCATGGGGGTATAAATTGGGAAAATTAAAAATCAGCAAGACACAAGCACCCCAAAGTTTAGGGCTGCTCTGTTGACAAGGACCTCCACTTCATTCCACCTTCAATATCCCAGGAAAGAGAAAAATGGATAAAGAAGTTGTGGTCCTTATGTACAATGGAATATCACTCAGCCGTGAAATCAATGTCATAAGGCTAGTAGCAGCATGATGAGTGGATTTAGGTACAACGACTCTAAGTGAAATAAGTCACACAGAAAAGGACACTTCTCATAAGGTATCACTGATAGAGGGAATGTAAAAACCGTTACACTTGAACTGAATTACAAAACAGAACAGAGTCACACATGCAGAAAACACACTATGGCTGCTTAACGGGAAAGGTGAGGTGGGGTGATACATAAAACAAGGGTTTCAAATTAGCTCAGATACCGTTCCATAAAACCAATATGTAATAGACAAGACCTACTCCTTGCTCAGAGAACTGGACTCAACACGCCCTATTCACCGCACAAGAATATATCTGAATAGTAATAATCTTAAAACCTATGTATTGATATCTCTCTGTTAGTGTGTCAAGTGGGTGAAAAGCGGCATAAACACAGCAGTGAAAAGCAGCTAAACCCATTTATAAAAATAAATTACTTTGAAAAACCCATGAAACAAAGACAGTGAAAGAGAGAGAAATTCTTACACAATGCGTTCACGGGCTGTGATGCAACCTGGATTGACCATATCTAGACCCACAGCTGGATGAGACATAAGGGTGGACACTGTTGCGGCTGAGAGGTTTGGTGAGGTTGGGTGAGCAAACGCAGACCTTTTAAAGTAATACTGCGTGGTACCCATCGCATGGGTCCCAAATCTCCAGGTTCAAGGGCATCTTCCTACATCGAAAACATGCATGAGATACCCAGAAGATGGTACACCGTATGATGGGGAAAGGTTTCTAAAACGCACCTCATTTCTCATCTGCTTGTGCCCGGGTTCGCCATTCCAGCCACTTTACTAGCAATCTCCCTCCTTGGAGCATCAGCACCTTTAACCTCCTGTTCCGTACAGGTTGCAATTTGTACTGAGGATGAACGGGAAGACGTGGAACCAATGAAAGACTAGCTCTTGGTGTTGGGACAGGCACAGGTCACTCTATTTTCCCATCAGGAAGAAGAATTAACCACAGGCTCAGCCTGCCCCCCGGAACAAGAAGAGGGCCTGAAGCCATCCTGCGCTTTTGCGGCCATCTCCCAAAAACGCGAGTTGTAAAATGGAGGTTCAGGGCACTGCAATTCACAAACCTGCAGAGTTATAAATGATAACTCTCGTCCACAAATATATTGAGGGTAGGCAAAGAAGAGGATTTGAAATCAAGGCAGAATTGCAGGAAACATATTTCAGGAGGTAGATTCGAATCGCCTTTAAAGCACATGAAAAGCGGCAAAACGTTGACAATGATGCCCTTGGCCAAAAAGGGCGTATGCGTTTTTTCCTGAATATATTCAGGAAAAAACGCATACGCACTTTTTGGCCAACCAAGCAACCTGGAAAGGCAAATCAGCGCTACAAAGATGTCTCGCTTCCCATCGGTTAAAAAGGCCATGCTGAATAAAGTGTCAAAACCAGAAATGCAGGACAGGCCATGGAGAAATGGGAGCCTTGCTACACTGATGGGCGGGATGTAAATTGCCAACAGCCACTCTGGAGAAGTGTACGGTGAGTCCTGAAACATCTAAAAAACAAAGCTTAGAGAGCATAGGGCACTTCCACTCATGGGGTTATAAATTGGGAAAATTAAAAATCAGCAAGACACAAGCACCCCAAAGTTTAGGGCTGCTCTGTTGACAAGGACCTCCACTTCATTCCACCTTCAATATCCCAGGAAAGAGAAAAATGGATAAAGAAGTTGTGGTCCTTATGTACAATGGAATATCACTCAGCCGTGAAATCAATGTCATAAGGCTAGTACCAGCATGATGAGTGGATTTAGGTACGATGACTCTAAGTGAAATAAGTCACACAGAAAAGGGCACTTCTCATAAGGTATCACTTATAGAGGGAATGTAAAAACCGTTACACTTGAACTGAATTACAAAACAGAACAGAGTCACACATGCAGAAAACACACTATGGCTGCTTAACGGGAAAGGTGAGGTGGGGTGATACATAAAACAAGGGTTTCAAATTAGCTCAGATACCGTTCCATAAAACCAATATGTAATAGACAAGACCTACTCCTTGCTCAGAGAACTGGACTCAACACGCCCTATTCACCGCACAAGAATACATCTGACTAGTAATAATCTTAAAAAATATGTACTGATATCTCTCTGTTAGTGTGTCAAGTGGTTAAAAAGCGGCATAAACACAGCAGTGAAAAGCAGCTAAACCCCATTATAAAAATAAATTCTTTGAAAAACCCATGAAACAAAGACAGTGAAAGAGAGAGAAATTCTTACACAATGCGTTCAGGGGCTGTGATGCAACCTGGATTGACCATATCTAGACCCACAGCTGGATGAGACATAAGGGTGGACACTGTTGCGGCTGAGAGGTTTGGTGAGGTTGGGTGAGCAAACGCAGACCCTTTAAAGTAATACTGCGTGGTACCCATCGCATGGGTCCCAAATCTCCAGGTTCAAGGGCATCTTCCTACATCGAAAACATGCATGAGAAACCCAGAAGATGGTACACCGTGTGATGGGGAAAGGTTTCTAAAACGCACCTCATTTCTCATCTGCTTGTGCCCGGGTTCGCCATTCCAGCCACTTTACTAGCAATCTCCCTCCTTGGAGCATCAGCACCTTTAACCTCCTCTTCCGTACAGGTTGCAATTTGTCCTGAGGATGAACTGGAAGACGTGGAACCAATGAGAGACTAGCTCTTGGTGTTGGGACAGGCACAGGTCACTCTATTTTCCCATCAGGAAGAAGAATTAACCACAGGCTCAGCCTGCCACCCGGAACCAGAACAGGGCCTGAAGCCATCCTGTGCTATTGCGGCCAGCTCCCTAAAAAGCGAGTTGTAAAATGGAGGTTCAGGGCACTGCAATTCACAAACCTGCAGACTTATAAATGATAACTCTCGTCCACAAATATATTGAGGGAAGGCAAAGAAGAGGATTTGAAATCAAGGCAGAATTGCAGGAAACAGATTTCAGGAGGTAGATTCGAATCGCCTTTAAAGCACATGAAAAGCGGCAAAACGTTGACAATGATGCCCTTGGCCAAATAGGGCGTATGCGTTTTTTCCTGAATATATTCAGGAAAAAACGCATACGCCCTTTTTGGCCAACCAAGCAACCTGGAAAGGCAAATCAGCGCTACAAAGATGTCTCGCTTCCCATCGGTCAAAAGGGCCATGCTGAAAAAAGTGTCAAAACCAGAAATGCAGGACAGGCCATGGAGAAATGGGAGCCTTGCTACAGTGATGGGCGGGATGTAAATTGTCAACAGCCACTCTGGAGAAGTGTACGGTGAGTCCTGAAACTTCTAAAAAGCAAAGCTAAGAGAGCATAGGGCACATCCACTCATGGGGGTATAAATTGGGAAAATTAAAAATCAGCAAGACACAAGCAACCCAAAGTTTAGGGCTGCTCTGTTGACAAGGACCTCCACTTCATTCCACCTTCAATATCCCAGGAAAGAGAAAAATGGATAAAGAAGTTGTGGTCCTTATGTACAATGGAATATCACTCAGCCATGAAATCACTGTCATAAGGCTAGTAGCAGCATGATGAGTGGATTTAGGTACGACGATTCAAAGTGAAATAAGTCAAACAGAAAAGGACACTTCTCATAAGGTATCACTGATAGAGGGAATGTAAAAACCGTTACACTTGAACTGAATTACAAAACAGAACAGAGTCACACATGCAGAAAACACACTATGGCTGCTTAACGGGAAAGGTGAGGTGGCGTGATACATAAAACAAGGGTTTCAAATTAGCTCAGATACCGTTCCATAAACCCAATATGTAATAGACAAGACCTATTCCTTGCTCAGAGAACTGGACTCAACACGCCCTATTCACCGCACAAGAATATATCTGACTAGTAATAATCTTAAAACCTATGTATTGATATCTCTCTGTTAGTGTGTCAAGTGGGTAAAAAGCGGCATAAACACAGCAGTGAAAAGCAGCTAAACCCCATTATAAAAATAAATTACTTTGAAAAACCCATGAAACAAAGACAGTGAAAGAGAGAGAAATTCTTACACAATGCGTTCAGGGGCTGTGATGCAACCTGGATTGACCATATCTAGACCCACAGCTGGATGAGACATAAGGGTGGACACTGTTGCGGCTGAGAAGTTTGGTGAGGTTGGGTGAGCAAACGCAGACCCTTTAAAGTAATACTGCGTGGTACCCATCGCATGGGTCCCAAATCTCCAGGTTCAAGGGCATCTTCCTACATCGAAAACATGCATGAGATACCCAGAAGATGGTACACCGTGTGATGGGGAAAGGTTTCTAAAACGCACCTCATTTCTCATCTGCTTGTGCCCGGGTTCGCCATTCCAGCCACTTTACTAGAAATCTCCCTCCTTGGAGCATCAGCACCTTTAACCTCCTGTTCCGTACAGGTTGCAATTTGTCCTGAGGATGAACGGGAAGACGGGGAACCAACGAGAGACTAGCTCTTGGTGTTGGGACAGGCACAGGTCACTCTATTTTCCCATCAGGAAGAAGAATTAACCACAGGCTCAGCCTGCCCCCCGGAACCAGAACCGGGCCTGAAGCCATCCTGCGCTTTTGCGGCCAGCTCCCTAAAAAGCGAGTTGTAAAATGGAGGTTCAGGGCACTGCAATTCACAAACCTGCAGAGTTATAAATGATAACTCTCGTCCACAAATATATTGAGGGAAGGCAAAGAAGAGGATTTGAAATCAAGGCAGAATTGCAGGAAACAGATTTCAGGAGGTAGATTCGAATCGCCTTTAAATCACATGAAAAGCAGAAAATCGTTGACAATGATGCCCTTGGCCAAAAAGGGCGTATGCGTTTTTTCCTGAATATATTCAGGAAAAAACGCATACGCCCTTTTTGGCCAACCAAGCAACCTGGAAAGGCAAATCAGCGCTACAAACAAGTCTCGCTTCCCATCGGTCAAAAGGGCCATGCTGAAAAAAATGTCAAAACCAGAAATGCAGGACAGGCCATGGAGAAATGGGAGCCTTCCTATACTGATGGGCGGGATGTAAATTGCCAACAGCCACTCTGCAGAAGTGTACGGTGTGTCCTGAAACATCTAAAAAACACAGCTTAGAGAGCATAGGGCACTTCCACTCATGGGGGTATAAATTGGGAAAATGAAAAATCAGCAAGACACAAGCACCCCAAAGTTTAGGGCTGCTCTGTTGACAAGGACCTCCACTTCATTCCACCTTCAATATCCCAGGAAAGAGAAAAATGGATAAAGAAGTTGTGGTCCTTATGTACAATGGAATATCACTCAGCCGTGAAATCAATGTCATAAGGCTAGTAGCAGCATGATGAGTGGATTTAGGTACAACGACTCTAAGTGAAATAAGTCACACAGAAAAGGACACTTCTCATAAGGTATCACTGATAGAGGGAATGTAAAAACCGTTACACTTGAACTGAATTACAAAACAGAACAGAGTCACACATGCAGAAAACACACTATGGCTGCTTAACGGGAAAGGTGAGGTGGGGTGATACATAAAACAAGGGTTTCAAATTAGCTCAGATACCGTTCCATAAAACCAATATGTAATAGACAAGACCTACTCCTTGCTCAGAGAACTGGACTCAACACGCCCTATTCACCGCACAAGAATATATCTGAATAGTAATAATCTTAAAACCTATGTATTGATATCTCTCTGTTAGTGTGTCAAGTGGGTGAAAAGCGGCATAAACACAGCAGTGAAAAGCAGCTAAACCCATTTATAAAAATAAATTACTTTGAAAAACCCATGAAACAAAGACAGTGAAAGAGAGAGAAATTCTTACACAATGCGTTCACGGGCTGTGATGCAACCTGGATTGACCATATCTAGACCCACAGCTGGATGAGACATAAGGGTGGACACTGTTGCGGCTGAGAGGTTTGGTGAGGTTGGGTGAGCAAACGCAGACCTTTTAAAGTAATACTGCGTGGTACCCATCGCATGGGTCCCAAATCTCCAGGTTCAAGGGCATCTTCCTACATCGAAAACATGCATGAGATACCCAGAAGATGGTACACCGTATGATGGGGAAAGGTTTCTAAAACGCACCTCATTTCTCATCTGCTTGTGCCCGGGTTCGCCATTCCAGCCACTTTACTAGCAATCTCCCTCCTTGGAGCATCAGCACCTTTAACCTCCTGTTCCGTACAGGTTGCAATTTGTACTGAGGATGAACGGGAAGACGTGGAACCAATGAAAGACTAGCTCTTGGTGTTGGGACAGGCACAGGTCACTCTATTTTCCCATCAGGAAGAAGAATTAACCACAGGCACAGCCTGCCCCCCGGAACAAGAAGAGGGCCTGAAGCCATCCTGCACTTTTGCGGCCATCTCCCAAAAACGCGAGTTGTAAAATGGAGGTTCAGGGCACTGCAATTCACAAACCTGCAGAGTTATAAATGATAACTCTCGTCCACAAATATATTGAGGGTAGGCAAAGAAGAGGATTTGAAATCAAGGCAGAATTGCAGGAAACATATTTCAGGAGGTAGATTCGAATCGCCTTTAAAGCACATGAAAAGCGGCAAAACGTTGACAATGATGCCCTTGGCCAAAAAGGGCGTATGCGTTTTTTCCTGAATATATTCAGGAAAAAACGCATAAGCCCTTTTTGGCCAACCAAGCAACCTGGAAAGGCAAATCAGCGCTACAAAGATGTCTCGCTTCCCATCGGTTAAAAAGGCCATGCTGAATAAAGTGTCAAAACCAGAAATGCAGGACAGGCCATGGAGAAATGGGAGCCTTGCTACACTGATGGGCGGGATGTAAATTGCCAACAGCCACTCTGGAGAAGTGTACGGTGAGTCCTGAAACATCTAAAAAACAAAGCTTAGAGAGCATAGGGCACTTCCACTCATGGGGTTATAAATTGGGAAAATGAAAAATCAGCAAGACACAAGCACCCCAAAGTTTAGGGCTGCTCTGTTGACAAGGACCTCCACTTCATTCCACCTTCAATATCCCAGGAAAGAGAAAAATGGATAAAGAAGTTGTGGTCCTTATGTACAATGGAATATCACTCAGCCGTGAAATCAATGTCATAAGGCTAGTACCAGCATGATGAGTGGATTTAGGTACGACGACTCTAAGTGAAATAAGTCACACAGAAAAGGGCACTTCTCATAAGGTATCACTTATAGAGGGAATGTAAAAACCGTTACACTTGAACTGAATTACAAAACAGAACAGAGTCACACATGCAGAATACACACTATGGCTGCTTAACGGGAAAGGTGAGGTGGGGTGATACATAAAACAAGGGTTTCAAATTAGCTCAGATACCGTTCCATAAAACCAATATGTAATAGACAAGACCTACTCCTTGCTCAGAGAACTGGACTCAACACGCCCTATTCACCGCACAAGAATACATCTGACTAGTAATAATCTTAAAAAATATGTACTGATATCTCTCTGTTAGTGTGTCAAGTGGTTAAAAAGCGGCATAAACACAGCAGTGAAAAGCAGCTAAACCCCATTATAAAAATAAATTCTTTGAAAAACCCATGAAACAAAGACAGTGAAAGAGAGAGAAATTCTTACACAATGCGTTCAGGGGCTGTGATGCAACCTGGATTGACCATATCTAGACCCACAGCTGGATGAGACATAAGGGTGGACACTGTTGCGGCTGAGAGGTTTGGTGAGGTTGGGTGAGCAAACGCAGACCCTTTAAAGTAATACTGCGTGGTACCCATCGCATGGGTCCCAAATCTCCAGGTTCAAGGGCATCTTCCTACATCGAAAACATGCATGAGAAACCCAGAAGATGGTACACCGTGTGATGGGGAAAGGTTTCTAAAACGCACCTCATTTCTCATCTGCTTGTGCCCGGGTTCGCCATTCCAGCCACTTTACTAGCAATCTCCCTCCTTGGAGCATCAGCACCTTTAACCTCCTCTTCCGTACAGGTTGCAATTTGTCCTGAGGATGAACTGGAAGACGTGGAACCAATGAGAGACTAGCTCTTGGTGTTGGGACAGGCACAGGTCACTCTATTTTCCCATCAGGAAGAAGAATTAACCACAGGCTCAGCCTGCCACCCGGAACCAGAACAGGGCCTGAAGCCATCCTGTGCTATTGCGGCCAGCTCCCTAAAAAGCGAGTTGTAAAATGGAGGTTCAGGGCACTGCAATTCACAAACCTGCAGACTTATAAATGATAACTCTCGTCCACAAATATATTGAGGGAAGGCAAAGAAGAGGATTTGAAATCAAGGCAGAATTGCAGGAAACAGATTTCAGGAGGTAGATTCGAATCGCCTTTAAAGCACATGAAAAGCGGCAAAACGTTGACAATGATGCCCTTGGCCAAATAGGGCGTATGCGTTTTTTCCTGAATATATTCAGGAAAAAACGCATACGCCCTTTTTGGCCAACCAAGCAACCTGGAAAGGCAAATCAGCGCTACAAAGATGTCTCGCTTCCCATCGGTCAAAAGGGCCATGCTGAAAAAAGTGTCAAAACCAGAAATGCAGGACAGGCCATGGAGAAATGGGAGCCTTGCTACAGTGATGGGCGGGATGTAAATTGTCAACAGCCACTCTGGAGAAGTGTACGGTGAGTCCTGAAACTTCTAAAAAGCAAAGCTAAGAGAGCATAGGGCACATCCACTCATGGGGGTATAAATTGGGAAAATTAAAAATCAGCAAGACACAAGCAACCCAAAGTTTAGGGCTGCTCTGTTGACAAGGACCTCCACTTCATTCCACCTTCAATATCCCAGGAAAGAGAAAAATGGATAAAGAAGTTGTGGTCCTTATGTACAATGGAATATCACTCAGCCATGAAATCACTGTCATAAGGCTAGTAGCAGCATGATGAGTGGATTTAGGTACGACGATTCTAAGTGAAATAAGTCAAACAGAAAAGGACACTTCTCATAAGGTATCACTGATAGAGGGAATGTAAAAACCGTTACACTTGAACTGAATTACAAAACAGAACAGAGTCACACATGCAGAAAACACACTATGGCTGCTTAACGGGAATGGTGAGGTGGCGTGATACATAAAACAAGGGTTTCAAATTAGCTCAGATACCGTTCCATAAACCCAATATGTAATAGACAAGACCTATTCCTTGCTCAGAGAACTGGACTCAACACGCCCTATTCACCGCACAAGAATATATCTGACTAGTAATAATCTTAAAACCTATGTATTGATATCTCTCTGTTAGTGTGTCAAGTGGGTAAAAAGCGGCATAAACACAGCAGTGAAAAGCAGCTAAACCCCATTATAAAAATAAATTACTTTGAAAAACCCATGAAACAAAGACAGTGAAAGAGAGAGAAATTCTTACACAATGCGTTCAGGGGCTGTGATGCAACCTGGATTGACCATATCTAGACCCACAGCTGGATGAGACATAAGGGTGGACACTGTTGCGGCTGAGAAGTTTGGTGAGGTTGGGTGAGCAAACGCAGACCCTTTAAAGTAATACTGCGTGGTACCCATCGCATGGGTCCCAAATCTCCAGGTTCAAGGGCATCTTCCTACATCGAAAACATGCATGAGATACCCAGAAGATGGTACACCGTGTGATGGGGAAAGGTTTCTAAAACGCACCTCATTTCTCATCTGCTTGTGCCCGGGTTCGCCATTCCAGCCACTTTACTAGAAATCTCCCTCCTTGGAGCATCAGCACCTTTAACCTCCTGTTCCGTACAGGTTGCAATTTGTCCTGAGGATGAACGGGAAGACGGGGAACCAACGAGAGACTAGCTCTTGGTGTTGGGACAGGCACAGGTCACTCTATTTTCCCATCAGGAAGAAGAATTAACCACAGGCTCAGCCTGCCCCCCGGAACCAGAACCGGGCCTGAAGCCATCCTGCGCTTTTGCGGCCAGCTCCCTAAAAAGCGAGTTGTAAAATGGAGGTTCAGGGCACTGCAATTCACAAACCTGCAGAGTTATAAATGATAACTCTCGTCCACAAATATATTGAGGGAAGGCAAAGAAGAGGATTTGAAATCAAGGCAGAATTGCAGGAAACAGATTTCAGGAGGTAGATTCGAATCGCCTTTAAATCACATGAAAAGCAGAAAATCGTTGACAATGATGCCCTTGGCCAAAAAGGGCGTATGCGTTTTTTCCTGAATATATTCAGGAAAAAACGCATACGCCCTTTTTGGCCAACCAAGCAACCTGGAAAGGCAAATCAGCGCTACAAACAAGTCTCGCTTCCCATCGGTCAAAAGGGCCATGCTGAAAAAAATGTCAAAACCAGAAATGCAGGACAGGCCATGGAGAAATGGGAGCCTTCCTATACTGATGGGCGGGATGTAAATTGCCAACAGCCACTCTGCAGAAGTGTACGGTGTGTCCTGAAACATCTAAAAAACACAGCTTAGAGAGCATAGGGCACTTCCACTCATGGGGGTATAAATTGGGAAAATGAAAAATCAGCAAGACACAAGAACCCCAAAGTTTAGGGCTGCTCTGTTGACAAGGACCTCCACTTCATTCCACCTTCAATATCCCAGGAAAGAGAAAAATGGATAAAGAAGTTGTGGTCCTTATGTACAATGGAATATCACTCAGCCGTGAAATCAATGTCATAAGGCTAGTAGCAGCATGATGAGTGGATTTAGGTACAACGACTCTAAGTGAAATAAGTCACACAGAAAAGGACACTTCTCATAAGGTATCACTGATAGAGGGAATGTAAAAACCGTTACACTTGAACTGAATTACAAAACAGAACAGAGTCACACATGCAGAAAACACACTATGGCTGCTTAACGGGAAAGGTGAGGTGGGGTGATACATAAAACAAGGGTTTCAAATTAGCTCAGATACCGTTCCATAAAACCAATATGTAATAGACAAGACCTACTCCTTGCTCAGAGAACTGGACTCAACACGCCCTATTCACCGCACAAGAATATATCTGAATAGTAATAATCTTAAAACATATGTATTGATATCTCTCTGTTAGTGTGTCAAGTGGGTGAAAAGCGGCATAAACACAGCAGTGAAAAGCAGCTAAACCCATTTATAAAAATAAATTACTTTGAAAAACCCATGAAACAAAGACAGTGAAAGAGAGAGAAATTCTTACACAATGCGTTCACGGGCTGTGATGCAACCTGGATTGACCATATCTAGACCCACAGCTGGATGAGACATAAGGGTGGACACTGTTGCGGCTGAGAGGTTTGGTGAGGTTGGGTGAGCAAACGCAGACCCTTTAAAGTAATACTGCGTGGTACCCATCGCATGGGTCCCAAATCTCCAGGTTCAAGGGCATCTTCCTACATCGAAAACATGCATGAGATACCCAGAAGATGATACACCGTATGATGGGGAAAGGTTTCTAAAACGCACCTCATTTCTCATCTGTTTGTGCCCGGGTTCGCCATTCCAGCCACTTTACTAGCAATCTCCCTCCTTGGAGCATCAGCACCTTTAACCTCCTGTTCCGTACAGGTTGCAATTTGTCCTGAGGATGAACGGGAAGACGTGGAACCAACGAGAGACTAGCTCTTGGTGTTGGGACAGGCACAGGTCACTCTATTTTCCCATCAGGAAGAAGAATTAACCACAGGCTCAGCCTGCCCCCCGGAACAAGAACAGGGCCTGAAGCCATCCTGCGCTTTTGCGGCCATCTCCCAAAAACGCGAGTTGTAAAATGGAGGTTCAGGGCACTGCAATTCACAAACCTGCAGAGTTATAAATGATAACTCTCGTCCACAAATATATTGAGGGAAGGCAAAGAAGAGGATTTGAAATCAAGGCAGAATTGCAGGAAACAGATTTCAGGAGGTAGATTCGAATCGCCTTTAAAGCACATGAAAAGCGGCAAAACGTTGACAATGATGCCCTTGGCCAAAAAGGGCGTATGCGTTTTTTCCTGAATATATTCAGGAAAAAACGCATACGCCCTTTTTGGCCAACCAAGCAACCTGGAAAGGCAAATCAGCGCTACAAAGATGTCTCGCTTCCCATCGGTTAAAAAGGCCATGCTGAATAAAGTGTCAAAACCAGAAATGCAGGACAGGCCATGGAGAAATGGGAGCCTTGCTACACTGATGGGCGGGATGTAAATTGCCAACAGCCACTCTGGAGAAGCGTACGGTGAGTCCTGAAACATCTAAAAAACAAAGCTTAGAGAGCATAGGGCACTTCCACTCATGGGGTTATAAATTGGGAAAATTAAAAATCAGCAAGACACAAGCACCCCAAAGTTTAGGGCTGCTCTGTTGACAAGGACCTCCACTTCATTCCACCTTCAATATCCCAGGAAAGAGAAAAATGGATAAAGAAGTTGTGGTCCTTATGTACAATGGAATATCACTCAGCCGTGAAATCAATGTCATAAGGCTAGTACCAGCATGATGAGTGGATTTAGGTACGACGACTCTAAGTGAAATAAGTCACACAGAAAAGGGCACTTCTCATAAGGTATCACTTATAGAGGGAATGTAAAAACCGTTACACTTGAACTGAATTACAAAACAGAACAGAGTCACACATGCAGAAAACACACTATGGCTGCTTAACGGGAAAGGTGAGGTGGGGTGATACATAAAACAAGGGTTTCAAATTAGCTCAGATACCGTTCCATAAACCCAATATGTAATAGACAAGACCTACTCCTTGCTCAGAGAACTGGACTCAACACGCCCTATTCACCGCACAAGAATATATCTGACTAGTAATAATCTTAAAACCTATGAATTGATATCTCTCTGTTAGTGTGTCAAGTGGGTGTAAAGCGGCATAAACACAGCAGTGAAAAGCAGCTAAACCCCATTATAAAAATAAATTTCTTTGAAAAACCCATGAAACAAAGACAGTGAAAGAGAGAGAAATTCTTACACAATGCGTTCAGGGGCTGTGATGCAAACTGGATTGACCATATCTAGACCCACAGCTGGATGAGACATAAGGGTGGACACTGTTGCGGCTGAGAGGTTTGGTGAGGTTGGGTGAGCAAACACAGACCCTTTAAAGTAATACTGCGTGGTACCCATCGCATGGTCCCAAATCTCCAGGTTCAAGGGCATCTTCCTACATCGAAAACATGCATGAGATACCCAGAAGATGGTACACCGTGTGATGGGGAAAGATTTCTAAAACGCACCTCATTTCTCATCTGCTTGTGCCCGGGTTCGCCATTCCAGCCACTTTACTAGCAATCTCCCTCCTTGGAGCATCAGCACCTTTAACCTCCTGTTCCGTACAGGTTGCAATTTGTCCTGAGGATGAACGGGAAGACGTGGAACCAACGAGAGACTAGCTCTTGGTGTTGGGACAGGCACAGGTCACTCTATTTTCCCATCAGGAAGAAGAATTAACCACAGGATCAGCCTGCCCCCCGGAACCAGAACCGGGCCTGAAGCCATCCTGCGCTTTTGCGGCCAGCTCCCTAAAAAGCGAGTTGTAAAATGGAGGTTCAGGGCACTGCAATTCACAAACCTGCAGAGTTATAAATGATAACTCTCATCCACAAATATATTGAGGGAAGGCAAAGAAGAGGATTTGAAATCAAGGCAGAATTGCAGGAAACAGATTTCAGGAGGTAGATTCGAATCGCCTTTAAATCACATGAAAAGCAGAAAATCGTTGACAATGATGCCCTTGGCCAAAAAGGGCGTATGCGTTTTTTCCTGAATATATTCAGGAAAAAACGCATACGCCCTTTTTGGCCAACCAAGCAACCTGGAAAGGCAAATCAGCGCTACAAACAAGTCTCGCTTCCCATCGGTCAAAAGGGCCATGCTGAAAAAAATGTCAAAACCAGAAATGCAGGACAGGCCATGGAGAAATGGGAGCCTTCCTATACTGATGGGCGGGATGTAAATTGCCAACAGCCACTCTGCAGAAGTGTACGGTGTGTCCTGAAACATCTAAAAAACACAGCTTAGAGAGCATAGGGCACTTCCAATCATGGGGGTATAAATTGGGAAAATTAAAAATCAGCAAGACACAAGCACCCCAAAGTTTAGGGCTGCTCTGTTGACAAGGACCTCCACTTCATTCCACCTTCAATATCCCAGGAAAGAGAAAAATGGATAAAGAAGTTGTGGTCCTTATGTACAATGGAATATCACTCAGCCATGAAATCAATGTCATAAGGCTAGTAGCAGCATGATGAGTGGATTTAGGTACGACGATTCTAAGTGAAATAAGTCACAGAGAAAAGGACACTTCTCATAAGGTATCACTTATAGAGGGAATGTAAAAACCGTTACACTTGAACTGAATCAGAAAACAGAACAGAGTCACACATGCAGAAAACACACTATGGCTGCTTAACGGGAAAGGTGAGGTGGGGTGATACATAAAACAAGGGATTCAAATTAGCTCAGATACAGTTCCATAAACCCAATATGTAATAGCCAAGACCTACTCCTTGCTCAGAGAACTGGACTCAACACGCCCTATTCACCACACAAGAATATATCTGACTAGTAATAATCTTAAAACCTATGTATTGATATCTCTCTGTTAGTGTGTCAAGTGGGTAAAAAGCGGCATAAACACAGCAGTGAAAAGCAGCTAAACCCCATTATAAAAATAAATTATTTTGAAAAACCCATGAAACAAAGACAGTGAAAGAGAGAGAAATTCTTACACAATGCGTTCAGGGGCTATGATGCAACCTGGATTGACCATATCTAGACCCACAGCTGGATGAGACATAAAGGTGGACACTGTTGCGGCTGAGAGGTTTGGTGAGGTTGGGTGAGCAAACGCAGACCCTTTAAAGTAATACTGCGTGGTACCCATCGCATGGGTCCCAAATCTCCAGGTTCAAGGGCATCTTCCTACATCGAAAACATGCATGAGATACCCAGAAGATGGTACACCGTATGATGGGGAAAGGTTTCTAAAACGCACCTCATTTCTCATCTGCTTGTGCCCGGGTTCGCCATTCCAGCCACTTTACTAGCAATCTCCCTCCTTGGAGCATCAGCACCTTTAACCTCCTGTTCCGTACAGGTTGCAATTTGTACTGAGGATGAACGGGAAGACGTGGAACCAATGAAAGACTAGCTCTTGGTGTTGGGACAGGCACAGGTCACTCTATTTTCCCATCAGGAAGAAGAATTAACCACAGGCTCAGCCTGCCCCCCGGAACAAGAACAGGGCCTGAAGCCATCCTGCGCTTTTGCGGCCATCTCCCAAAAACGCGAGTTATAAAATGGAGGTTCAGGGCACTGCAATTCACAAACCTGCAGAGTTATAAATGATAACTCTCGTCCACAAATATATTGAGGGAAGGCAAAGAAGAGGATTTGAAATCAAGGCAGAATTGCAGGAAACATATTTCAGGAGGTAGATTCGAATCGCCTTTAAAGCACATGAAAAGCGGCAAAACGTTGACAATGATGCCCTTGGCCAAAAAGGGCGTATGCGTTTTTTCCTGAATATATTCAGGAAAAAACGCATACGCCCTTTTTGGCCAACCAAGCAACCTGGAAAGGCAAATCAGCGCTACAAAGATGTCTCGCTTCCCATCGGTTAAAAAGGCCATGCTGAATAAAGTGTCAAAACCAGAAATGCAGGACAGGCCATGGAGAAATGGGAGCCTTGCTACACTGATGGGCGGGATGTAAATTGCCAACAGCCACTCTGGAGAAGCGTACGGTGAGTCCTGAAACATCTAAAAAACAAAGCTTAGAGAGCATAGGGCACTTCCACTCATGGGGTTATAAATTGGGAAAATTAAAAATCAGCAAGACACAAGCACCCCAAAGTTTAGGGCTGCTCTGTTGACAAGGACCTCCACTTCATTCCACCTTCAATATCCCAGGAAAGAGAAAAATGGATAAAGAAGTTGTGGTCCTTATGTACAATGGAATATCACTGAGCCGTGAAATCAATGTCATAAGGCTAGTACCAGCATGATGAGTGGATTTAGGTACGACGACTCTAAGTGAAATAAGTCACACAGAAAAGGGCACTTCTCATAAGGTATCACTTATAGAGGGAATGTAAAAACCGTTACACTTGAACTGAATTACAAAACAGAACAGAGTCACACATGCAGAAAACACACTATGGCTGCTTAACGGGAAAGGTGAGGTGGGGTGATACATAAAACAAGGGTTTCAAATTAGCTCAGATACCGTTCCATAAACCCAATATGTAATAGACAAGACCTACTCCTTGCTCAGAGAACTGGACTCAACACGCCCTATTCACCGCACAAGAATATATCTGACTAGTAATAATCTTAAAACCTATGTATTGATATCTCTCTGTTAGTGTGTCAAGTGGGTGTAAAGCGGCATAAACACAGCAGTGAAAAGCAGCTAAACCCCATTATAAAAATAAATTTCTTTGAAAAACCCATGAAACAAAGACAGTGAAAGAGAGAGAAATTCTTACACAATGCGTTCAGGGGCTGTGATGCAAACTGGATTGACCATATCTAGACCCACAGCTGGATGAGACATAAGGGTGGACACTGTTGCGGCTGAGAGGTTTGGTGAGGTTGGGTGAGCAAACACAGACCCTTTAAAGTAATACTGCGTGGTACCCATCGCATGGGTCCCAAATCTCCAGGTTCAAGGGCATCTTCCTACATCGAAAACATGCATGAGATACCCAGAAGATGGTACACCGTGTGATGGGGAAAGGTTTCTAAAACGCACCTCATTTCTCATCTGCTTGTGCCCGGGTTCGCCATTCCAGCCACTTTACTAGCAATCTCCCTCCTTGGAGCATCAGCACCTTTAACCTCCTGTTCCGTACAGGTTGCAATTTGTCCTGAGGATGAACGGGAAGACGTGGAACCAACGAGAGACTAGCTCTTGGTGTTGGGACAGGCACAGGTCACTCTATTTTCCCATCAGGAAGAAGAATTAACCACAGGATCAGCCTGCCCCCCGGAACCAGAACCGGGCCTGAAGCCATCCTGCGCTTTTGCGGCCAGCTCCCTAAAAAGCGAGTTGTAAAATGGAGGTTCAGGGCACTGCAATTCACAAACCTGCAGAGTTATAAATGATAACTCTCATCCACAAATATATTGAGGGAAGGCAAAGAAGAGGATTTGAAATCAAGGCAGAATTGCAGGAAACAGATTTCAGGAGGTAGATTCGAATCGCCTTTAAATCACATGAAAAGCAGAAAATCGTTGACAATGATGCCCTTGGCCAAAAAGGGCGTATGCGTTTTTTCCTGAATATATTCAGGAAAAAACGCATACGCCCTTTTTGGCCAACCAAGCAACCTGGAAAGGCAAATCAGCGCTACAAACAAGTCTCGCTTCCCATCGGTCAAAAGGGCCATGCTGAAAAAAATGTCAAAACCAGAAATGCAGGACAGGCCATGGAGAAATGGGAGCCTTCCTATACTGATGGGCGGGATGTAAATTGCCAACAGCCACTCTGCAGAAGTGTACGGTGTGTCCTGAAACATCTAAAAAACACAGCTTAGAGAGCATAGGGCACTTCCACTCATGGGGGTATAAATTGGGAAAATTAAAAATCAGCAAGACACAAGCACCCCAAAGTTTAGGGCTGCTCTGTTGACAAGGACCTCCACTTCATTCCACCTTCAATATCCCAGGAAAGAGAAAAATGGATAAAGAAGTTGTGGTCCTTATGTACAATGGAATATCACTCAGCCATGAAATCAATGTCATAAGGCTAGTAGCAGCATGATGAGTGGATTTAGGTACGACGATTCTAAGTGAAATAAGTCACAGAGAAAAGGACACTTCTCATAAGGTATCACTTATAGAGGGAATGTAAAAACCGTTACACTTGAACTGAATCAGAAAACAGAACAGAGTCACACATGCAGAAAACACACTATGGCTGCTTAACGGGAAAGGTGAGGTGGGGTGATACATAAAACAAGGGATTCAAATTAGCTCAGATACAGTTCCATAAACCCAATATGTAATAGCCAAGACCTACTCCTTGCTCAGAGAACTGGACTCAACACGCCGTATTCACCACACAAGAATATATCTGACTAGTAATAATCTTAAAACCTATGTATTGATATCTCTCTGTTAGTGTGTCAAGTGGGTAAAAAGCGGCATAAACACAGCAGTGAAAAGCAGCTAAACCCCATTATAAAAATAAATTATTTTGAAAAACCCATGAAACAAAGACAGTGAAAGAGAGAGAAATTCTTACACAATGCGTTCAGGGGCTGTGATGCAACCTGGATTGACCATATCTAGACCCACAGCTGGATGAGACATAAAGGTGGACACTGTTGCGGCTGAGAGGTTTGGTGAGGTTGGGTGAGCAAACGCAGACCCTTTAAAGTAATACTGCGTGGTACCCATCGCATGGGTCCCAAATCTCCAGGTTCAAGGGCATCTTCCTACATCGAAAACATGCATGAGATACCCAGAAGATGGTACACCGTATGATGGGGAAAGGTTTCTAAAACGCACCTCATTTCTCATCTGCTTGTGCCCGGGTTCGCCATTCCAGCCACTTTACTAGCAATCTCCCTCCTTGGAGCATCAGCACCTTTAACCTCCTGTTCCGTACAGGTTGCAATTTGTACTGAGGATGAACGGGAAGACGTGGAAGCAATGAAAGACTAGCTCTTGGTGTTGGGACAGGCACAGGTCACTCTATTTTCCCATCAGGAAGAAGAATTAACCACAGGCTCAGCCTGCCCCCCGGAACAAGAACAGGGCCTGAAGCCATCCTGCGCTTTTGCGGCCATCTCCCAAAAACGCGAGTTATAAAATGGAGGTTCAGGGCACTGCAATTCACAAACCTGCAGAGTTATAAATGATAACTCTCGTCCACAAATATATTGAGGGAAGGCAAAGAAGAGGATTTGAAATCAAGGCAGAATTGCAGGAAACATATTTCAGGAGGTAGATTCGAATCGCCTTTAAAGCACATGAAAAGCGGCAAAACGTTGACAATGATGCCCTTGGCCAAAAAGGGCGTATGCGTTTTTTCCTGAATATATTCAGGAAAAAACGCATACGCCCTTTTTGGCCAACCAAGCAACCTGGAAAGGCAAATCAGTGCTACAAAGATGTCTCGCTTCCCATCGGTTAAAAAGGCCATGCTGAATAAAGTGTCAAAACCAGAAATGCAGGACAGGCCATGGAGAAATGGGAGCCTTGCTACACTGATGGGCGGGATGTAAATTGCCAACAGCCACTCTGGAGAAGCGTACGGTGAGTCCTGAAACATCTAAAAAACAAAGCTTAGAGAGCATAGGGCACTTCCACTCATGGGGTTATAAATTGGGAAAATTAAAAATCAGCAAGACACAAGCACCCCAAAGTTTAGGGCTGCTCTGTTGACAAGGACCTCCACTTCATTCCACCTTCAATATCCCAGGAAAGAGAAAAATGGATAAAGAAGTTGTGGTCCTTATGTACAATGGAATATCACTCAGCCGTGAAATCAATGTCATAAGGCTAGTACCAGCATGATGAGTGGATTTAGGTACGACGACTCTAAGTGAAATAAGTCACACAGAAAAGGGCACTTCTCATAAGGTATCACTTATAGAGGGAATGTAAAAACCGTTACACTTGAACTGAATTACAAAACAGAACAGAGTCACACATGCAGAAAACACACTATGGCTGCTTAACGGGAAAGGTGAGGTGGGGTGATACATAAAACAAGGGTTTCAAATTAGCTCAGATACCGTTCCATAAACCCAATATGTAATAGACAAGACCTACTCCTTGCTCAGAGAACTGGACTCAACACGCCCTATTCACCGCACAAGAATATATCTGACTAGTAATAATCTTAAAACCTATGTATTGATATCTCTCTGTTAGTGTGTCAAGTGGGTAAAAAGCGGCATAAACACAGCAGTGAAAAGCAGCTAAACCCCATTATAAAAATAAATTACTTTGAAAAACCCATGAAACAAAGACAGTGAAAGAGAGAGAAATTCTTACACAATGCGTTCAGGGGCTGTGATGCAACCTGGATTGACCATATCTAGACCCACAGCTGGATGAGACATAAGGGTGGACACTGTTGCGGCTGAGAGGTTTGGTGAGGTTGGGTGAGCAAACACAGACCCTTTAAAGTAATACTGCGTGGTACCCATCGCATGGGTCCCAAATCTCCAGGTTCAAGGGCATCTTCCTACATCGAAAACATGCATGAGATACCCAGAAGTTGGTACACCGTGTGATGGGGAAAGGTTTCTAAAACGCACCTCATTTCTCATCTGCTTGTGCCCGGGTTCGCCATTCCAGCCACTTTACTAGCAATCTCCCTCCTTGGAGCATCAGCACCTTTAACCTCCTGTTCCGTACAGGTTGCAATTTGTCCTGAGGATGAACGGGAAGACGTGGAACCAACGAGAGACTAGCTCTTGGTGTTGGGACAGGCACAGGTCACTCTATTTTCCCATCAGGAAGAAGAATTAACCACAGGATCAGCCTGCCCCCCAGAACCAGAACCGGGCCTGAAGCCATCCTGCGCTTTTGCGGCCAGCTCCCTAAAAAGCGAGTTGTAAAATGGAGGTTCAGGGCACTGCAATTCACAAACCTGCAGAGTTATAAATGATACCTCTCATCCACAAATATTTTGAGGGAAGGCAAAGAAGAGGATTTGAAATCAAGGCAGAATTGCAGGAAACAGATTTCAGGAGGTAGATTCGAATCGCCTTTAAATCACATGAAAAGCAGAAAATCGTTGACAATGATGCCCTTGGCCAAAAAGGGCGTATGCGTTTTTTCCTGAATATATTCAGGAAAAAACGCATACGCCCTTTTTGGCCAACCAAGCAACCTGGAAAGGCAAATCAGCGCTACAAACAAGTCTCGCTTCCCATCGGTCAAAAGGGCCATGCTGAAAACAATGTCAAAACCAAAAATGCAGGACAGGCCATGGAGAAATGGGAGCCTTCCTATACTGATGGGCGGGATGTAAACTGCCAACAGCCACTCTGCAGAAGTGTACGGTGTGTCCTGAAACATCTAAAAAACACAGCTTAGAGAGCATAGGGCACTTCCACTCAAGGGGGTATAAATTGGCAAAATGAAAAATCAGCAAGACACAAGCACCCCAAAGTTTAGGGCTGCTCTGTTGACAAGGACCTCCACTTCATTCCACCTTCAATATCCCAGGAAAGAGAAAAATGGATAAAGAAGTTGTGGTCCTTATGTACAATGGAATATCACTCAGCCATGAAATCAATGTCATAAGGCTAGTAGCAGCATGATGAGTGGATTTAGGTACGACGATTCTAAGTGAAATAAGTCACACAGAAAAGGACACTTCTCATACGGTATCACTTATAGAGGGAATGTAAAAACCGTTACACTTGAACTGAATCAGAAAACAGAACAGAGTCACACATGCAGAAAACACACTATGGCTGCTTAACGGGAAAGGTGAGGTGGGGTGATACATAAAACAAGGGATTCAAATTAGCTCAGATACCGTTCCATAAACCCAATATGTAATAGACAAGACCTACTCCTTGCTCAGAGAACTGGACTCAACACGCCCTATTCACCGCACAAGAATATATCTGACTAGTAATAATCTTAAAACCTATGTATTGATATCTCTCTGTTAGTGTGTCAAGTGGGTAAAAAGCGGCATAAACACAGCAGTGAAAAGCAGCTAAACCCCATTATAAAAATAAATTATTTTGAAAAACCCATGAAACAAAGACAGTGAAAGAGAGAGAAATTCTTACACAATGCGTTCAGGGGCTGTGATGCAACCTGGATTGACCATATCTAGACCCACAGCTGGATGAGACATAAGGGTGGACACTGTTGCGGCTGAGAGGTTTGGTGAGGTTGGGTGAGCAAACGCAGACCCTTTAAAGTAATACTGCGTGGTACCCATCGCATGGGTCCCAAATCTCCAGGTTCAAGGGCATCTTCCTACATCGAAAACATGCATGAGATACCCAGAAGATGGTACACCGTGTGATGGGGAAAGGTTTCTAAAACGCACCTCATTTCTCATCTGCTTGTGCCCGGGTTCGCCATTCCAGCCACTTTACTAGCAATCTCCCTCCTTGGAGCATCAGCACCTTTAACCTCCTGTTCCGTACAGGTTGCAATTTGTCCTGAGGATGAACGGGAAGACGTGGAACCAACGAGAGACTAGCTCTTGGTGTTGGGACAGGCACAGGTCACTCTATTTTCCCATCAGGAAGAAGAATTAACCACAGGATCAGCCTGCCCCCCGGAACCAGAACCGGGCCTGAAGCCATCCTGCGCTTTTGCGGCCAGCTCCCTAAAAAGCGAGTTGTAAAATGGAGGTTCAGGGCACTGCAATTCACAAACCTGCAGAGTTATAAATGATAACTCTCATCCACAAATATATTGAGGGAAGGCAAAGAAGAGGATTTGAAATCAAGGCAGAATTGCAGGAAACAGATTTCAGGAGGTAGATTCGAATCGCCTTTAAATCACATGAAAAGCAGAAAATCGTTGACAATGATGCCCTTGGCCAAAAAGGGCGTATGCGTTTTTTCCTGAATATATTCAGGAAAAAACGCATACGCCCTTTTTGGCCAACCAAGCAACCTGGAAAGGCAAATCAGCGCTACAAACAAGTCTCGCTTCCCATCGGTCAAAAGGGCCATGCTGAAAAAAATGTCAAAACCAGAAATGCAGGACAGGCCATGGAGAAATGGGAGCCTTCCTATACTGATGGGTGGGATGTAAATTGCCAACAGCCACTCTGCAGAAGTGTACGGTGTGTCCTGAAACATCTAAAAAACACAGCTTAGAGAGCATAGGGCACTTCCACTCATGGGGGTATAAATTGGGAAAATTAAAAATCAGCAAGACACAAGCACCCCAAAGTTTAGGGCTGCTCTGTTGACAAGGACCTCCACTTCATTCCACCTTCAATATCCCAGGAAAGAGAAAAATGGATAAAGAAGTTGTGGTCCTTATGTACAATGGAATATCACTCAGCCATGAAATCAATGTCATAAGGCTAGTAGCAGCATGATGAGTGGATTTAGGTACGACGATTCTAAGTGAAATAAGTCACAGAGAAACGGACACTTCTCATAAGGTATCACTTATAGAGGGAATGTAAAAACCGTTACACTTGAACTGAATCAGAAAACAGAACAGAGTCACACATGCAGAAAACACACTATGGCTGCTTAACGGGAAAGGTGAGGTGGGGTGATACATAAAACAAGGGATTCAAATTAGCTCAGATACAGTTCCATAAACCCAATATGTAATAGCCAAGACCTACTCCTTGCTCAGAGAACTGGACTCAACACGCCGTATTCACCACACAAGAATATATCTGACTAGTAATAATCTTAAAACCTATGTATTGATATCTCTCTGTTAGTGTGTCAAGTGGGTAAAAATCGGCATAAACACAGCAGTGAAAAGCAGCTAAACCCCATTATAAAAATAAATTATTTTGAAAAACCCATGAAACAAAGACAGTGAAAGAGAGAGAAATTCTTACACAATGCGTTCAGGGGCTGTGATGCAACCTGGATTGACCATATCTAGACCCACAGCTGGATGAGACATAAAGGTGGACACTGTTGCGGCTGAGAGGTTTGGTGAGGTTGGGTGAGCAAACGCAGACCCT
The DNA here is from genome assembly GCF_965194805.1 of Balaenoptera borealis. Taxonomy (NCBI): domain Eukaryota; kingdom Metazoa; phylum Chordata; class Mammalia; order Artiodactyla; family Balaenopteridae; genus Balaenoptera; species Balaenoptera borealis. Next base: position 138,431 of record NW_028124009.1, read on the forward strand.
TTAAAGTAATACTGCGTGGTACCCATCGCATGGGTCCCAAATCTCCAGGTTCAAGGGCATCTTCCTACATCGAAAACATGCATGAGATACCCAGAAGATGGTACACCGTATGATGGGGAAAGGTTTCTAAAACGCACCTCATTTCTCATCTGCTTGTGCCCGGGTTCGCCATTCCAGCCACTTTACTAGCAATCTCCCTCCTTGGAGCATCAGCACCTTTAACCTCCTGTTCCGTACAGGTTGCAATTTGTACTGAGGATGAACGGGAAGACGTGGAAGCAATGAAAGACTAGCTCTTGGTGTTGGGACAGGCACAGGTCACTCTATTTTCCCATCAGGAAGAAGAATTAACCACAGGCTCAGCCTGCCCCCCGGAACAAGAACAGGGCCTGAAGCCATCCTGCGCTTTTGCGGCCATCTCCCAAAAACGCGAGTTATAAAATGGAGGTTCAGGGCACTGCAATTCACAAACCTGCAGAGTTATAAATGATAACTCTCGTCCACAAATATATTGAGGGAAGGCAAAGAAGAGGATTTGAAATCAAGGCAGAATTGCAGGAAACATATTTCAGGAGGTAGATTCGAATCGCCTTTAAAGCACATGAAAAGCGGCAAAACGTTGACAATGATGCCCTTGGCCAAAAAGGGCGTATGCGTTTTTTCCTGAATATATTCAGGAAAAAACGCATACGCCCTTTTTGGCCAACCAAGCAACCTGGAAAGGCAAATCAGTGCTACAAAGATGTCTCGCTTCCCATCGGTTAAAAAGGCCATGCTGAATAAAGTGTCAAAACCAGAAATGCAGGACAGGCCATGGAGAAATGGGAGCCTTGCTACACTGATGGGCGGGATGTAAATTGCCAACAGCCACTCTGGAGAAGCGTACGGTGAGTCCTGAAACATCTAAAAAACAAAGCTTAGAGAGCATAGGGCACTTCCACTCATGGGGTTATAAATTGGGAAAATTAAAAATCAGCAAGACACAAGCACCCCAAAGTTTAGGGCTGCTCTGTTGACAAGGACCTCCACTTCATTCCACCTTCAATATCCCAGGAAAGAGAAAAATGGATAAAGAAGTTGTGGTCCTTATGTACAATGGAATATCACTCAGCCGTGAAATCAATGTCATAAGGCTAGTACCAGCATGATGAGTGGATTTAGGTACGACGACTCTAAGTGAAATAAGTCACACAGAAAAGGGCACTTCTCATAAGGTATCACTTATAGAGGGAATGTAAAAACCGTTACACTTGAACTGAATTACAAAACAGAACAGAGTCACACATGCAGAAAACACACTATGGCTGCTTAACGGGAAAGGTGAGGTGGGGTGATACATAAAACAAGGGTTTCAAATTAGCTCAGATACCGTTCCATAAACCCAATATGTAATAGACAAGACCTACTCCTTGCTCAGAGAACTGGACTCAACACGCCCTATTCACCGCACAAGAATATATCTGACTAGTAATAATCTTAAAACCTATGTATTGATATCTCTCTGTTAGTGTGTCAAGTGGGTAAAAAGCGGCATAAACACAGCAGTGAAAAGCAGCTAAACCCCATTATAAAAATAAATTACTTTGAAAAACCCATGAAACAAAGACAGTGAAAGAGAGAGAAATTCTTACACAATGCGTTCAGGGGCTGTGATGCAACCTGGATTGACCATATCTAGACCCACAGCTGGATGAGACATAAGGGTGGACACTGTTGCGGCTGAGAGGTTTGGTGAGGTTGGGTGAGCAAACACAGACCCTTTAAAGTAATACTGCGTGGTACCCATCGCATGGGTCCCAAATCTCCAGGTTCAAGGGCATCTTCCTACATCGAAAACATGCATGAGATACCCAGAAGATGGTACACCGTGTGATGGGGAAAGGTTTCTAAAACGCACCTCATTTCTCATCTGCTTGTGCCCGGGTTCGCCATTCCAGCCACTTTACTAGCAATCTCCCTCCTTGGAGCATCAGCACCTTTAACCTCCTGTTCCGTACAGGTTGCAATTTGTCCTGAGGATGAACGGGAAGACGTGGAACCAACGAGAGACTAGCTCTTGGTGTTGGGACAGGCACAGGTCACTCTATTTTCCCATCAGGAAGAAGAATTAACCACAGGATCAGCCTGCCCCCCAGAACCAGAACCGGGCCTGAAGCCATCCTGCGCTTTTGCGGCCAGCTCCCTAAAAAGCGAGTTGTAAAATGGAGGTTCAGGGCACTGCAATTCACAAACCTGCAGAGTTATAAATGATACCTCTCATCCACAAATATTTTGAGGGAAGGCAAAGAAGAGGATTTGAAATCAAGGCAGAATTGCAGGAAACAGATTTCAGGAGGTAGATTCGAATCGCCTTTAAATCACATGAAAAGCAGAAAATCGTTGACAATGATGCCCTTGGCCAAAAAGGGCGTATGCGTTTTTTCCTGAATATATTCAGGAAAAAACGCATACGCCCTTTTTGGCCAACCAAGCAACCTGGAAAGGCAAATCAGCGCTACAAACAAGTCTCGCTTCCCATCGGTCAAAAGGGCCATGCTGAAAACAATGTCAAAACCAGAAATGCAGGACAGGCCATGGAGAAATGGGAGCCTTCCTATACTGATGGGCGGGATGTAAACTGCCAACAGCCACTCTGCAGAAGTGTACGGTGTGTCCTGAAACATCTAAAAAACACAGCTTAGAGAGCATAGGGCACTTCCACTCAAGGGGGTATAAATTGGCAAAATGAAAAATCAGCAAGACACAAGCACCCCAAAGTTTAGGGCTGCTCTGTTGACAAGGACCTCCACTTCATTCCACCTTCAATATCCCAGGAAAGAGAAAAATGGATAAAGAAGTTGTGGTCCTTATGTACAATGGAATATCACTCAGCCATGAAATCAATGTCATAAGGCTAGTAGCAGCATGATGAGTGGATTTAGGTACGACGATTCTAAGTGAAATAAGTCACACAGAAAAGGACACTTCTCATACGGTATCACTTATAGAGGGAATGTAAAAACCGTTACACTTGAACTGAATCAGAAAACAGAACAGAGTCACACATGCAGAAAACACACTATGGCTGCTTAACGGGAAAGGTGAGGTGGGGTGATACATAAAACAAGGGATTCAAATTAGCTCAGATACCGTTCCATAAACCCAATATGTAATAGACAAGACCTACTCCTTGCTCAGAGAACTGGACTCAACACGCCCTATTCACCGCACAAGAATATATCTGACTAGTAATAATCTTAAAACCTATGTATTGATATCTCTCTGTTAGTGTGTCAAGTGGGTAAAAAGCGGCATAAACACAGCAGTGAAAAGCAGCTAAACCCCATTATAAAAATAAATTATTTTGAAAAACCCATGAAACAAAGACAGTGAAAGAGAGAGAAATTCTTACACAATGCGTTCAGGGGCTGTGATGCAACCTGGATTGACCATATCTAGACCCACAGCTGGATGAGACATAAGGGTGGACACTGTTGCGGCTGAGAGGTTTGGTGAGGTTGGGTGAGCAAACGCAGACCCTTTAAAGTAATACTGCGTGGTACCCATCGCATGGGTCCCAAATCTCCAGGTTCAAGGGCATCTTCCTACATCGAAAACATGCATGAGATACCCAGAAGATGGTACACCGTGTGATGGGGAAAGGTTTCTAAAACGCACCTCATTTCTCATCTGCTTGTGCCCGGGTTCGCCATTCCAGCCACTTTACTAGCAATCTCCCTCCTTGGAGCATCAGCACCTTTAACCTCCTGTTCCATACAGGTTGCAATTTGTACTGAGGATGAACGGGAAGACGTGGAACCAATGAAAGACTAGCTCTTGGTGTTGGGACAGGCACAGGTCACTCTATTTTCCCATCAGGAAGAAGAATTAACCACAGGATCAGCCTGCCCCCCGGAACCAGAACCGGGCCTGAAGCCATCCTGCGCTTTTGCGGCCAGCTCCCTAAAAAGCGAGTTGTAAAATGGAGGTTCAGGGCACTGCAATTCACAAACCTGCAGAGTTATAAATGATAACTCTCATCCACAAATATATTGAGGGAAGGCAAAGAAGAGGATTTGAAATCAAGGCAGAATTGCAGGAAACAGATTTCAGGAGGTAGATTCGAATCGCCTTTAAAGCACATGAAAACGGCAAAACGTTGACAATGATGCCCTTGGCCAAAAAGGGCGTATGCGTTTTTTCCTGAATATATTCAGGAAAAAACACATACGCCCTTTTTGGCCAACCAAGCAACCTGGAAAGGCAAATCAGTGCTAGAAAGATGTCTCGCTTCCCATCGGTCAAAAGGGCCATGCTGAAAAAAGTGTCAAAACCAGAAATGCAGGACAGGCCATGGAGAAATGGGAGCCTCGCTACACTGATGGGCGGGATGTAAATTGTCAACAGCCACTCTGGAGAAGTGTACGGTGAGTCCTGAAACGTCTAAAAAGCAAAGCTTAGAGAGCATAGGGCACTTCCACTCATGGGGGTATAAATTGGGAAAATGAAAAATCAGCAAGACACAAGCACCCCAAAGTTGAGGGCTGCTCTGTTGACAAGGACCTCCACTTCATTCCACCTTCAATATCCCAGGAAAGAGAAAAATGGATAAAGAAGTTGTGGTCCTTATGTACAATGGAATATCACTCAGCCATGAAATCAATGTCATAAGGCTAGTAGCAGCATGATGAGTGGATTTAGGTACGACGACTCTAAGTGAAATAAGTCACACAGAAAAGGACACTTCTCATAAGGTATCACTGATAGAGGGAATGTAAAAACCGTTACACTTGAACTGAATTACAAAACAGAACAGAGTCACACATGCAGAAAACACACTATGGCTGCTTAACGGGAAAGGTGAGGTGGGGTGATACATAAAACAAGGGTTTCAAATTAGCTCAGATACCGTTCCATAAACCCAATATGTAATAGACAAGACCTACTCCTTGCTCAGAGAACTGGACTCAACACGCCCTATTCACCGCACAAGAATATATCTGACTAGTAATAATCTTAAAACCTATGTATTGATATCTCTCTGTTAATGTGTCAAGTGGGTAAAAAGCGGCATAAACACAGCAGTGAAAAGCAGCTAAACCCCATTATAAAAATAAATTACTTTGAAAAACCCATGAAACAAAGACAGTGAAAGAGAGAGAAATTCTTACACAATGCGTTCACGGGCTGTGATGCAACCTGGATTGACCATATCTAGACCCACAGCTGGATGAGACATAAGGGTGGACACTGTTGCGGCTGAGAGGTTTGGTGAGGTTGGGTGAGCAAACGCAGACCCTTTAAAGTAATACTGCGTGGTACCCATCGCATGGGTCCCAAATCTCCAGGTTCAAGGGCATCTTCCTACATCGAAAACATGCATGAGATACCCAGAAGATGGTACACCGTGTGATGGGGAAAGGTTTCTAAAACGCACCTCATTTCTCATCTGCTTGTGCCCGGGTTTGCCATTCCAGCCACTTTACTAGCAATCTCCCTCCTTGGAGCATCAGCACCTTTAACCTCCTGTTCCGTACAGGTTGCAATTTGTCCTGAGGATGAACGGGAAGACGTGGAACCAACGAGAGACTAGCTCTTGGTGTTGGGACAGGCACAGGTCACTCTATTTTCCCATCAGGAAGAAGAATTAACCACAGGATCAGCCTGCCCCCCGGAACCAGAACCGGGCCTGAAGCCATCCTGCGCTTTTGCGGCCAGCTCCCTAAAAAGCGAGTTGTAAAATGGAGGTTCAGGGCACTGCAATTCACAAACCTGCAGAGTTATAAATGATAACTCTCGTCCACAAATATATTGAGGGAAGGCAAAGAAGAGGATTTGAAATCAAGGCAGAATTGCAGGAAACAGATTTCAGGAGGTAGATTCGAATCGCCTTTAAATCACATGAAAAGCAGAAAATCGTTGACAATGATGCCCTTGGCCAAAAAGGGCGTATGCGTTTTTTCCTGAATATATTCAGGAAAAAACGCATACGCCCTTTTTGGCCAACCAAGCAACCTGGAAAGGCAAATCAGCGCTACAAAGATGTCTCGCTTCCCATCGGTTAAAAAGGCCATGCTGAATAAAGTGTCAAAACCAGAAATGCAGGACAGGCCATGGAGAAATGGGAGCCTTGCTACACTGATGGGCGGGATGTAAATTGCCAACAGCCACTCTGGAGAAGCGTACGGTGAGTCCTGAAACATCTAAAAAACAAAGCTTAGAGAGCATAGGGCACTTCCACTCATGGGGTTATAAATTGGGAAAATTAAAAATCAGCAAGACACAAGCACCCCAAAGTTTAGGGCTGCTCTGTTGACAAGGACCTCCACTTCATTCCACCTTCAATATCCCAGGAAAGAGAAAAATGGATAAAGAAGTTGTGGTCCTTATGTACAATGGAATATCACTCAGCCGTGAAATCAATGTCATAAGGCTAGTAGCAGCATGATGAGTGGATTTAGGTACAACGACTCTAAGTGAAATAAGTCACACAGAAAAGGACACTTCTCATAAGGTATCACTGATAGAGGGAATGTAAAAACCGTTACACTTGAACTGAATTACAAAACAGAACAGAGTCACACATGCAGAAAACACACTATGGCTGCTTAACGGGAAAGGTGAGGTGGGGTGATACATAAAACAAGGGTATCAAATTAGCTCAGATACCGTTCCATAAACCCAATATGTAATAGACAAGACCTACTCCTTGCTCAGAGAACTGGACTCAACACGCCCTATTCACCGCACAAGAATATATCTGACTAGTAATAATCTTAAAACCTATGTATTGATATCTCTCTGTTAGTGTGTCAAGTGGGTGAAAAGCGGCATAAACACAGCAGTGAAAAGCAGCTAAACCCATTTATAAAAATAAATTACTTTGAAAAACCCATGAAACAAAGACAGTGAAAGAGAGCGAAATTCTTACACAATGCGTTCACGGGCTGTGATGCAAAGTGGATTGACCATATCTAGACCCACAGCTGGATGAGACATAAGGGTGGACACTGTTGCGGCTGAGAGGTTTGGTGAGGTTGGGTGAGCAAACGCAGACCCTTTAAAGTAATACTGCGTGGTACCCATCGCATGGGTCCCAAATCTCCAGGTTCAAGGGCATCTTCCTACATCGAAAACATGCATGAGATACCCAGAAGATGGTACACCGTATGATGGGGAAAGGTTTCTAAAACGCACCTCATTTCTCATCTGCTTGTGCCCGGGTTCGCCATTCCAGCCACTTTACTAGCAATCTCCCTCCTTGGAGCATCAGCACCTTTAACCTCCTGTTCCGTACAGGTTGCAATTTGTACTGAGGATGAACGGGAAGACGTGGAACCAATGAAAGACTAGCTCTTGGTGTTGGGACAGGCACAGGTCACTCTATTTTCCCATCAGGAAGAAGAATTAACCACAGGCTCAGCCTGCCCCCCGGAACAAGAACAGGGCCTGAAGCCATCCTGTGCTTTTGCGGCCATCTCCCAAAAACGCGAGTTGTAAAATGGAGGTTCAGGGCACTGCAATTCACAAACCTGCAGAGTTATAAATGATAACTCTCGTCCACAAATATATTGAGGGAAGGCAAAGAAGAGGATTTGAAATCAAGGCAGAATTGCAGGAAACATATTTCAGGAGGTAGATTCGAATCGCCTTTAAAGCACATGAAAAGCGGCAAAACGTTGACAATGATGCCCTTGGCCAAAAAGGGCGTATGCGTTTTTTCCTGAATATATTCAGGAAAAAACGCATACGCCCTTTTTGGCCAACCAAGCAACCTGGAAAGGCAAATCAGCGCTACAAAGATGTCTCGCTTCCCATCGGTTAAAAAGGCCATGCTGAATAAAGTGTCAAAACCAGAAATGCAGGACAGGCCATGGAGAAATGGGAGCCTTGCTACACTGATGGGCGGGATGTAAATTGCCAACAGCCACTCTGGAGAAGCGTACGGTGAGTCCTGAAACATCTAAAAAACAAAGCTTAGAGAGCATAGGGCACTTCCACTCATGGGGTTATAAATTGGGAAAATTAAAAATCAGCAAGACACAAGCACCCCAAAGTTTAGGGCTGCTCTGTTGACAAGGACCTCCACTTCATTCCACCTTCAATATCCCAGGAAAGAGAAAAATGGATAAAGAAGTTGTGGTCCTTATGTACAATGGAATATCACTCAGCCGTGAAATCAATGTCATAAGGCTAGTACCAGCATGATGAGTGGATTTAGGTACGATGATTCTAAGTGAAATAAGTCACACAGAAAAGGGCACTTCTCATAAGGTATCACTTATAGAGGGAATGTAAAAACCGTTACACTTGAACTGAATTACAAAACAGAACAGAGTCACACATGCAGAAAACACACTATGCCTGCTTAACGGGAAAGGTGAGGTGGGGTGATACATAAAACAAGGGTTTCAAATTAGCTCAGATACCGTTCCATAAACCCAATATGTAATAGACAAGACCTACTCCTTGCTCAGAGAACTGGACTCAACACGCCCTATTCACCGCACAAGAATATATCTGACTAGTAATAATCTTAAAACCTATGTATTGATATCTCTCTGTTAGTGTGTCAAGTGGGTAAAAAGCGGCATAAACACAGCAGTGAAAAGCAGCTAAACCCCATTATAAAAATAAATTACTTTGAAAAACCCATGAAACAAAGACAGTGAAAGAGAGAGAAATTCTTACACAATGCGTTCAGGGGCTGTGATGCAACCTGGATTGACCATATCTAGACCCACAGCTGGATGAGACATAAGGGTGGACACTGTTGCGGCTGAGAGGTTTGGTGAGGTTGGGTGAGCAAACGCAGACCCTTTAAAGAAATACTGCGTGGTACCCATCGCATGGGTCCCAAATCTCCAGGTTCAAGGGCATCTTCCTACATCGAAAACATGCATGAGATACCCAGAAGATGGTACACCGTGTGATGGGGAAAGGTTTCTAAAACGCACCTCATTTCTCATCTGCTTGTGCCCGGGTTCGCCATTCCAGCCACTTTACTAGCAATCTCCCTCCTTGGAGCATCAGCACCTTTAACCTCCTGTTCCGTACAGGTTGCAATTTGTCCTGAGGATGAACGGGAAGACGTGGAACCAACGAGAGACTAGCTCTTGGTGTTGGGACAGGCACAGGTCACTCTATTTTCCCATCAGGAAGAAGAATTAACCACAGGATCAGCCTGCCCCCCGGAACCAGAACCGGGCCTGAAGCCATCCTGCGCTTTTGCGGCCAGCTCCCTAAAAAGCGAGTTGTAAAATGGAGGTTCAGGGCACTGCAATTCACAAACCTGCAGAGTTATAAATGATAACTCTCGTCCACAAATATATTGAGGGAAGGCAAAGAAGAGGATTTGAAATCAAGGCAGAATTGCAGGAAACAGATTTCAGGAGGTAGATTCGAATCGCCTTTAAATCACATGAAAAGCAGAAAATCGTTGACAATGATGCCCTTGGCCAAAAAGGGCGTATGCGTTTTTTCCTGAATATATTCAGGAAAAAACGCATACGCCCTTTTTGGCCAACCAAGCAACCTGGAAAGGCAAATCAGCGCTACAAACAAGTCTCGCTTCCCATCGGTCAAAAGGGCCATGCTGAAAAAAATGTCAAAACCAGAAATGCAGGACAGGCCATGGAGAAATGGGAGCCTTCCTATACTGATGGGCGGGATGTAAATTGCCAACAGCCACTCTGCAGAAGTGTACGGTGTGTCCTGAAACATCTAAAAAACACAGCTTAGAGAGCATAGGGCACTTCCACTCATGGGGGTATAAATTGGGAAAATGAAAAATCAGCAAGACACAAGAACCCCAAAGTTTAGGGCTGCTCTGTTGACAAGGACCTCCACTTCATTCCACCTTCAATATCCCAGGAAAGAGAAAAATGGATAAAGAAGTTGTGGTCCTTATGTACAATGGAATATCACTCAGCCGTGAAATCAATGTCATAAGGCTAGTAGCAGCATGATGAGTGGATTTAGGTACAACGACTCTAAGTGAAATAAGTCACACAGAAAAGGACACTTCTCATAAGGTATCACTGATAGAGGGAATGTAAAAACCGTTACACTTGAACTGAATTACAAAACAGAACAGAGTCACACATGCAGAAAACACACTATGGCTGCTTAACGGGAAAGGTGAGGTGGGGTGATACATAAAACAAGGGTATCAAATTAGCTCAGATACCGTTCCGTAAACCCAATATGTAATAGACAAGACCTACTCCTTGCTCAGAGAACTGGACTCAACACGCCCTATTCACCGCACAAGAATATATCTGACTAGTAATAATCTTAAAACCTATGTATTGATATCTCTCTGTTAGTGTGTCAAGTGGGTGAAAAGCGGCATAAACACAGCAGTGAAAAGCAGCTAAACCCATTTATAAAAATAAATTACTTTGAAAAACCCATGAAACAAAGACAGTGAAAGAGAGAGAAATTCTTACACAATGCGTTCACGGGCTGTGATGCAACCTGGATTGACCATATCTAGACCCACAGCTGGATGAGACATAAGGGTGGACACTGTTGCGGCTGAGAGGTTTGGTGAGGTTGGGTGAGCAAACGCAGACCCTTTAAAGTAATACTGCGTGGTACCCATCGCATGGGTCCCAAATCTCCAGGTTCAAGGGCATCTTCCTACATCGAAAACATGCATGAGATACCCAGAAGATGGTAAACCGTATGATGGGGAAAGGTTTCTAAAACGCACCTCATTTCTCATCTGCTTGTGCCCGGGTTCGCCATTCCAGCCACTTTATTAGCAATCTCCCTCCTTGGAGCATCAGCACCTTTAACCTCCTGTTCCGTACAGGTTGCAATTTGTACTGAGGATGAACGGGAAGACGTGGAACCAATGAAAGACTAGGTCTTGGTGTTGGGACAGGCACAGGTCACTCTATTTTCCCATCAGGAAGAAGAATTAACCACAGGCTCAGCCTGCCCCCCGGAACAAGAACAGGGCCTGAAGCCATCCTGCGCTTTTGCGGCCATCTCCCAAAAACGCGAGTTGTAAAATGGAGGTTCAGGGCACTGCAATTCACAAACCTGCAGAGTTATAAATGATAACTCTCGTCCACAAATATATTGAGGGAAGGCAAAGAAGAGGATTTGAAATCAAGGCAGAATTGCAGGAAACATATTTCAGGAGGTAGATTCGAATCGCCTTTAAAGCACATGAAAAGCGGCAAAACGTTGACAATGATGCCCTTGGCCAAAAAGGGCGTATGCGTTTTTTCCTGAATATATTCAGGAAAAAACGCATACGCCCTTTTTGGCCAACCAAGCAACCTGGAAAGGCAAATCAGCGCTACAAAGATGTCTCGCTTCCCATCGGTTAAAAAGGCCATGCTGAATAAAGTGTCAAAACCAGAAATGCAGGACAGGCCATGGAGAAATGGGAGCCTTGCTACACTGATGGGCGGGATGTAAATTGCCAGCAGCCACTCTGGAGAAGCGTACGGTGAGTCCTGAAACATCTAAAAAACAAAGCTTAGAGAGCATAGGGCACTTCCACTCATGGGGTTATAAATTGGGAAAATTAAAAATCAGCAAGACACAAGCACCCCAAAGTTTAGGGCTGCTCTGTTGACAAGGACCTCCACTTCATTCCACCTTCAATATCCCAGGAAAGAGAAAAATGGATAAAGAAGTTGTGGTCCTTATGTACAATGGAATATCACTCAGCCGTGAAATCAATGTCATAAGGCTAGTAGCAGCATGATGAGTGGATTTAGGTACAACGACTCTAAGTGAAATAAGTCACACAGAAAAGGACACTTCTCATAAGGTATCACTGATAGAGGGAATGTAAAAACCGTTACACTTGAACTGAATTACAAAACAGAACAGAGTCACACATGCAGAAAACACACTATGGCTGCTTAACGGGAAAGGTGAGGTGGGGTGATACATAAAACAAGGGTATCAAATTAGCTCAGATACCGTTCCATAAACCCAATATGTAATAGACAAGACCTACTCCTTGCTCAGAGAACTGGACTCAACACGCCCTATTCACCGCACAAGAATATATCTGACTAGTAATAATCTTAAAACCTATGTATTGATATCTCTCTGTTAGTGTGTCAAGTGGGTGAAAAGCGGCATAAACACAGCAGTGAAAAGCAGCTAAACCCATTTATAAAAATAAATTACTTTGAAAAACCCATGAAACAAAGACAGTGAAAGAGAGCGAAATTCTTACACAATGCGTTCACGGGCTGTGATGCAAAGTGGATTGACCATATCTAGACCCACAGCTGGATGAGACATAAGGGTGGACACTGTTGCGGCTGAGAGGTTTGGTGAGGTTGGGTGAGCAAACGCAGACCCTTTAAAGTAATACTGCGTGGTACCCATCGCATGGGTCCCAAATCTCCAGGTTCAAGGGCATCTTCCTACATCGAAAACATGCATGAGATACCCAGAAGATGGTACACCGTGTGATGGGGAAAGGTTTCTAAAACGCACCTCATTTCTCATCTCCTTGTGCCCGGGTTCGCCATCCCAGCCGCTTTACTAGCAATCTCCCTACTTGGAGCATCAGCACCTTTAACCTCCTGTTCCCTACAGGTTGCAATTTTTCCTGAGGATGAACGGGAAGACGGGGAACCAATGAGAGACTGGCTCTTGGTGTTGGGACAGGCACAGGTCACTCTATTTTCCCATCAGGAAGAAGAATTAACCACAGGCTCAGCCTGCCCCCCGGAACCAGAACAGGGCCTGAAGCCATCCTGCGCTTTTGCGGCCAGCTCCCAAAAACGCGAGGTGTAAAATCGAGCTTCATGGCACTGCAATTCACAAACCTGCAGAGTTATAAATGATAACTCTCGTCCACAAATATATTGAGGGAAGGCAACGAAGAGGATTTGAAATCAAGGCAGAATTGCAGGAAACAGATTACAGGAGGTAGATTCGAATCTCCTTTAAAGCACATGAAAAGCGGCAAAACGTTGACAATGATGCCCTTGGCCAAAAAGGGCGTATGCGTTTTTTCCTGAATATATTCAGGAAAAAACGCATACGCCCTTTTTGGCCAACCAAGCAACCTGGAAAGGCAAATCAGCGCTACAAAGAAGTCTCGCTTCCCATCGGTCAAAAGGGCCATGCTGAAAAAAGTGTCAAAACCAGAAATGCAGGACAGGCCATGGAGAAATGGGAGCCTTGCTACACTGATGGGCGGGATGTAAATTGCCAACAGCCACTCTGGAGAAGTGTACGGTGAGTCCTGAAACATCTAAAAAACACAGCTTAGAGAGCATAGGGCACTTCCACTCATGGGGGTATAAATTGGGAAAATGAAAAATCAGCAAGACACAAGCACCCCAAAGTTTAGGGCTGCTCTGTTGACAAGGACCTCCACTTCATTCCACCTTAAATATCCCAGGAAAGAGAAAAATGGGTAAAGAAGTTCTGGTCCTTATGTACAATGGAATATCACTCAGCCATGAAATCAATGTCATAAGGCTAGTAGCAGCATGATGAGTGGATTTAGGTACGACGACTCTAAGTGAAATAAGTCACACAGAAAAGGACACTTCTCATAAGGTATCACTGATAGAGGGAATGTAAAAACCGTTACACTTGAACTGAATCAGAAAACAGAACAGAGTCACACATGCAGAAAACACACTATGGCTGCTTAACGGGAAAGGTGAGGTGGGGTGATACATAAAACAAGGGATTCAAATTAGCTCAGATACCGTTCCATAAACCCAATATGTAATAGACAAGACCTACTCCTTGCTCAGAGAACTGGACTCAACACGCCCTATTCACCGCACAAGAATATATCTGACTAGTAATAATCTTAAAACCTATGTATTGATATCTCTCTGTTAGTGTGTCAAGTGGGTAAAAAGCGGCATAAACACAGCAGTGAAAAGCAGCTAAACCCCATTATAAAAATAAATTATTTTGAAAAACCCATGAAACAAAGACAGTGAAAGAGAGAGAAATTCTTACACAATGCGTTCAGGGGCTGTGATGCAACCTGGATTGACCATATCTAGACCCACAGCTGGATGAGACATAAGGGTGGACACTGTTGCGGCTGAGAGGTTTGGTGAGGTTGGGTGAGCAAACGCAGACCCTTTAAAGTAATACTGCGTGGTACCCATCGCATGGGTCCCAAATCTCCAGGTTCAAGGGCATCTTCCTACATCGAAAACATGCATGAGATACCCAGAAGATGGTACACCGTGTGATGGGGAAAGGTTTCTAAAACGCACCTCATTTCTCATCTGCTTGTGCCCGGGTTCGCCATTCCAGCCACTTTACTAGCAATCTCCCTCCTTGGAGCATCAGCACCTTTAACCTCCTGTTCCATACAGGTTGCAATTTGTACTGAGGATGAACGGGAAGACGTGGAACCAATGAAAGACTAGCTCTTGGTGTTGGGACAGGCACAGGTCACTCTATTTTCCCATCAGGAAGAAGAATTAACCACAGGATCAGCCTGCCCCCCGGAACCAGAACCGGGCCTGAAGCCATCCTGCGCTTTTGCGGCCAGCTCCCTAAAAAGCGAGTTGTAAAATGGAGGTTCAGGGCACTGCAATTCACAAACCTGCAGAGTTATAAATGATAACTCTCATCCACAAATATATTGAGGGAAGGCAAAGAAGAGGATTTGAAATCAAGGCAGAATTGCAGGAAACAGATTTCAGGAGGTAGATTCGAATCGCCTTTAAAGCACATGAAAACGGCAAAACGTTGACAATGATGCCCTTGGCCAAAAAGGGCGTATGCGTTTTTTCCTGAATATATTCAGGAAAAAACACATACGCCCTTTTTGGCCAACCAAGCAACCTGGAAAGGCAAATCAGTGCTAGAAAGATGTCTCGCTTCCCATCGGTCAAAAGGGCCATGCTGAAAAAAGTGTCAAAACCAGAAATGCAGGACAGGCCATGGAGAAATGGGAGCCTCGCTACACTGATGGGCGGGATGTAAATTGTCAACAGCCACTCTGGAGAAGTGTACGGTGAGTCCTGAAACGTCTAAAAAGCAAAGCTTAGAGAGCATAGGGCACTTCCACTCATGGGGGTATAAATTGGGAAAATGAAAAATCAGCAAGACACAAGCACCCCAAAGTTGAGGGCTGCTCTGTTGACAAGGACCTCCACTTCATTCCACCTTCAATATCCCAGGAAAGAGAAAAATGGATAAAGAAGTTGTGGTCCTTATGTACAATGGAATATCACTCAGCCATGAAATCAATGTCATAAGGCTAGTAGCAGCATGATGAGTGGATTTAGGTACGACGACTCTAAGTGAAATAAGTCACACAGAAAAGGACACTTCTCATAAGGTATCACTGATAGAGGGAATGTAAAAACCGTTACACTTGAACTGAATTACAAAACAGAACAGAGTCACACATGCAGAAAACACACTATGGCTGCTTAACGGGAAAGGTGAGGTGGGGTGATACATAAAACAAGGGTTTCAAATTAGCTCAGATACCGTTCCATAAACCCAATATGTAATAGACAAGACCTACTCCTTGCTCAGAGAACTGGACTCAACACGCCCTATTCACCGCACAAGAATATATCTGACTAGTAATAATCTTAAAACCTATGTATTGATATCTCTCTGTTAATGTGTCAAGTGGGTAAAAAGCGGCATAAACACAGCAGTGAAAAGCAGCTAAACCCCATTATAAAAATAAATTACTTTGAAAAACCCATGAAACAAAGACAGTGAAAGAGAGAGAAATTCTTACACAATGCGTTCACGGGCTGTGATGCAACCTGGATTGACCATATCTAGACCCACAGCTGGATGAGACATAAGGGTGGACACTGTTGCGGCTGAGAGGTTTGGTGAGGTTGGGTGAGCAAACGCAGACCCTTTAAAGTAATACTGCGTGGTACCCATCGCATGGGTCCCAAATCTCCAGGTTCAAGGGCATCTTCCTACATCGAAAACATGCATGAGATACCCAGAAGATGGTACACCGTGTGATGGGGAAAGGTTTCTAAAACGCACCTCATTTCTCATCTGCTTGTGCCCGGGTTTGCCATTCCAGCCACTTTACTAGCAATCTCCCTCCTTGGAGCATCAGCACCTTTAACCTCCTGTTCCGTACAGGTTGCAATTTGTCCTGAGGATGAACGGGAAGACGTGGAACCAACGAGAGACTAGCTCTTGGTGTTGGGACAGGCACAGGTCACTCTATTTTCCCATCAGGAAGAAGAATTAACCACAGGATCAGCCTGCCCCCCGGAACCAGAACCGGGCCTGAAGCCATCCTGCGCTTTTGCGGCCAGCTCCCTAAAAAGCGAGTTGTAAAATGGAGGTTCAGGGCACTGCAATTCACAAACCTGCAGAGTTATAAATGATAACTCTCGTCCACAAATATATTGAGGGAAGGCAAAGAAGAGGATTTGAAATCAAGGCAGAATTGCAGGAAACAGATTTCAGGAGGTAGATTCGAATCGCCTTTAAATCACATGAAAAGCAGAAAATCGTTGACAATGATGCCCTTGGCCAAAAAGGGCGTATGCGTTTTTTCCTGAATATATTCAGGAAAAAACGCATACGCCCTTTTTGGCCAACCAAGCAACCTGGAAAGGCAAATCAGCGCTACAAAGATGTCTCGCTTCCCATCGGTTAAAAAGGCCATGCTGAATAAAGTGTCAAAACCAGAAATGCAGGACAGGCCATGGAGAAATGGGAGCCTTGCTACACTGATGGGCGGGATGTAAATTGCCAACAGCCACTCTGGAGAAGCGTACGGTGAGTCCTGAAACATCTAAAAAACAAAGCTTAGAGAGCATAGGGCACTTCCACTCATGGGGTTATAAATTGGGAAAATTAAAAATCAGCAAGACACAAGCACCCCAAAGTTTAGGGCTGCTCTGTTGACAAGGACCTCCACTTCATTCCACCTTCAATATCCCAGGAAAGAGAAAAATGGATAAAGAAGTTGTGGTCCTTATGTACAATGGAATATCACTCAGCCGTGAAATCAATGTCATAAGGCTAGTAGCAGCATGATGAGTGGATTTAGGTACAACGACTCTAAGTGAAATAAGTCACACAGAAAAGGACACTTCTCATAAGGTATCACTGATAGAGGGAATGTAAAAACCGTTACACTTGAACTGAATTACAAAACAGAACAGAGTCACACATGCAGAAAACACACTATGGCTGCTTAACGGGAAAGGTGAGGTGGGGTGATACATAAAACAAGGGTATCAAATTAGCTCAGATACCGTTCCATAAACCCAATATGTAATAGACAAGACCTACTCCTTGCTCAGAGAACTGGACTCAACACGCCCTATTCACCGCACAAGAATATATCTGACTAGTAATAATCTTAAAACCTATGTATTGATATCTCTCTGTTAGTGTGTCAAGTGGGTGAAAAGCGGCATAAACACAGCAGTGAAAAGCAGCTAAACCCATTTATAAAAATAAATTACTTTGAAAAACCCATGAAACAAAGACAGTGAAAGAGAGCGAAATTCTTACACAATGCGTTCACGGGCTGTGATGCAAAGTGGATTGACCATATCTAGACCCACAGCTGGATGAGACATAAGGGTGGACACTGTTGCGGCTGAGAGGTTTGGTGAGGTTGGGTGAGCAAACGCAGACCCTTTAAAGTAATACTGCGTGGTACCCATCGCATGGGTCCCAAATCTCCAGGTTCAAGGGCATCTTCCTACATCGAAAACATGCATGAGATACCCAGAAGATGGTACACCGTATGATGGGGAAAGGTTTCTAAAACGCACCTCATTTCTCATCTGCTTGTGCCCGGGTTCGCCATTCCAGCCACTTTACTAGCAATCTCCCTCCTTGGAGCATCAGCACCTTTAACCTCCTGTTCCGTACAGGTTGCAATTTGTACTGAGGATGAACGGGAAGACGTGGAACCAATGAAAGACTAGCTCTTGGTGTTGGGACAGGCACAGGTCACTCTATTTTCCCATCAGGAAGAAGAATTAACCACAGGCTCAGCCTGCCCCCCGGAACAAGAACAGGGCCTGAAGCCATCCTGTGCTTTTGCGGCCATCTCCCAAAAACGCGAGTTGTAAAATGGAGGTTCAGGGCACTGCAATTCACAAACCTGCAGAGTTATAAATGATAACTCTCGTCCACAAATATATTGAGGGAAGGCAAAGAAGAGGATTTGAAATCAAGGCAGAATTGCAGGAAACATATTTCAGGAGGTAGATTCGAATCGCCTTTAAAGCACATGAAAAGCGGCAAAACGTTGACAATGATGCCCTTGGCCAAAAAGGGCGTATGCGTTTTTTCCTGAATATATTCAGGAAAAAACGCATACGCCCTTTTTGGCCAACCAAGCAACCTGGAAAGGCAAATCAGCGCTACAAAGATGTCTCGCTTCCCATCGGTTAAAAAGGCCATGCTGAATAAAGTGTCAAAACCAGAAATGCAGGACAGGCCATGGAGAAATGGGAGCCTTGCTACACTGATGGGCGGGATGTAAATTGCCAACAGCCACTCTGGAGAAGCGTACGGTGAGTCCTGAAACATCTAAAAAACAAAGCTTAGAGAGCATAGGGCACTTCCACTCATGGGGTTATAAATTGGGAAAATTAAAAATCAGCAAGACACAAGCACCCCAAAGTTTAGGGCTGCTCTGTTGACAAGGACCTCCACTTCATTCCACCTTCAATATCCCAGGAAAGAGAAAAATGGATAAAGAAGTTGTGGTCCTTATGTACAATGGAATATCACTCAGCCGTGAAATCAATGTCATAAGGCTAGTACCAGCATGATGAGTGGATTTAGGTACGATGATTCTAAGTGAAATAAGTCACACAGAAAAGGGCACTTCTCATAAGGTATCACTTATAGAGGGAATGTAAAAACCGTTACACTTGAACTGAATTACAAAACAGAACAGAGTCACACATGCAGAAAACACACTATGCCTGCTTAACGGGAAAGGTGAGGTGGGGTGATACATAAAACAAGGGTTTCAAATTAGCTCAGATACCGTTCCATAAACCCAATATGTAATAGACAAGACCTACTCCTTGCTCAGAGAACTGGACTCAACACGCCCTATTCACCGCACAAGAATATATCTGACTAGTAATAATCTTAAAACCTATGTATTGATATCTCTCTGTTAGTGTGTCAAGTGGGTAAAAAGCGGCATAAACACAGCAGTGAAAAGCAGCTAAACCCCATTATAAAAATAAATTACTTTGAAAAACCCATGAAACAAAGACAGTGAAAGAGAGAGAAATTCTTACACAATGCGTTCAGGGGCTGTGATGCAACCTGGATTGACCATATCTAGACCCACAGCTGGATGAGACATAAGGGTGGACACTGTTGCGGCTGAGAGGTTTGGTGAGGTTGGGTGAGCAAACGCAGACCCTTTAAAGTAATACTGCGTGGTACCCATCGCATGGGTCCCAAATCTCCAGGTTCAAGGGCATCTTCCTACATCGAAAACATGCATGAGATACCCAGAAGATGGTACACCGTGTGATGGGGAAAGGTTTCTAAAACGCACCTCATTTCTCATCTGCTTGTGCCCGGGTTCGCCATTCCAGCCACTTTACTAGCAATCTCCCTCCTTGGAGCATCAGCACCTTTAACCTCCTGTTCCGTACAGGTTGCAATTTGTCCTGAGGATGAACGGGAAGACGTGGAACCAACGAGAGACTAGCTCTTGGTGTTGGGACAGGCACAGGTCACTCTATTTTCCCATCAGGAAGAAGAATTAACCACAGGATCAGCCTGCCCCCCGGAACCAGAACCGGGCCTGAAGCCATCCTGCGCTTTTGCGGCCAGCTCCCTAAAAAGCGAGTTGTAAAATGGAGGTTCAGGGCACTGCAATTCACAAACCTGCAGAGTTATAAATGATAACTCTCGTCCACAAATATATTGAGGGAAGGCAAAGAAGAGGATTTGAAATCAAGGCAGAATTGCAGGAAACAGATTTCAGGAGGTAGATTCGAATCGCCTTTAAATCACATGAAAAGCAGAAAATCGTTGACAATGATGCCCTTGGCCAAAAAGGGCGTATGCGTTTTTTCCTGAATATATTCAGGAAAAAACGCATACGCCCTTTTTGGCCAACCAAGCAACCTGGAAAGGCAAATCAGCGCTACAAACAAGTCTCGCTTCCCATCGGTCAAAAGGGCCATGCTGAAAAAAATGTCAAAACCAGAAATGCAGGACAGGCCATGGAGAAATGGGAGCCTTCCTATACTGATGGGCGGGATGTAAATTGCCAACAGCCACTCTGCAGAAGTGTACGGTGTGTCCTGAAACATCTAAAAAACACAGCTTAGAGAGCATAGGGCACTTCCACTCATGGGGGTATAAATTGGGAAAATGAAAAATCAGCAAGACACAAGAACCCCAAAGTTTAGGGCTGCTCTGTTGACAAGGACCTCCACTTCATTCCACCTTCAATATCCCAGGAAAGAGAAAAATGGATAAAGAAGTTGTGGTCCTTATGTACAATGGAATATCACTCAGCCGTGAAATCAATGTCATAAGGCTAGTAGCAGCATGATGAGTGGATTTAGGTACAACGACTCTAAGTGAAATAAGTCACACAGAAAAGGACACTTCTCATAAGGTATCACTGATAGAGGGAATGTAAAAACCGTTACACTTGAACTGAATTACAAAACAGAACAGAGTCACACATGCAGAAAACACACTATGGCTGCTTAACGGGAAAGGTGAGGTGGGGTGATACATAAAACAAGGGTATCAAATTAGCTCAGATACCGTTCCGTAAACCCAATATGTAATAGACAAGACCTACTCCTTGCTCAGAGAACTGGACTCAACACGCCCTATTCACCGCACAAGAATATATCTGACTAGTAATAATCTTAAAACCTATGTATTGATATCTCTCTGTTAGTGTGTCAAGTGGGTGAAAAGCGGCATAAACACAGCAGTGAAAAGCAGCTAAACCCATTTATAAAAATAAATTACTTTGAAAAACCCATGAAACAAAGACAGTGAAAGAGAGAGAAATTCTTACACAATGCGTTCACGGGCTGTGATGCAACCTGGATTGACCATATCTAGACCCACAGCTGGATGAGACATAAGGGTGGACACTGTTGCGGCTGAGAGGTTTGGTGAGGTTGGGTGAGCAAACGCAGACCCTTTAAAGTAATACTGCGTGGTACCCATCGCATGGGTCCCAAATCTCCAGGTTCAAGGGCATCTTCCTACATCGAAAACATGCATGAGATACCCAGAAGATGGTAAACCGTATGATGGGGAAAGGTTTCTAAAACGCACCTCATTTCTCATCTGCTTGTGCCCGGGTTCGCCATTCCAGCCACTTTATTAGCAATCTCCCTCCTTGGAGCATCAGCACCTTTAACCTCCTGTTCCGTACAGGTTGCAATTTGTACTGAGGATGAACGGGAAGACGTGGAACCAATGAAAGACTAGGTCTTGGTGTTGGGACAGGCACAGGTCACTCTATTTTCCCATCAGGAAGAAGAATTAACCACAGGCTCAGCCTGCCCCCCGGAACAAGAACAGGGCCTGAAGCCATCCTGCGCTTTTGCGGCCATCTCCCAAAAACGCGAGTTGTAAAATGGAGGTTCAGGGCACTGCAATTCACAAACCTGCAGAGTTATAAATGATAACTCTCGTCCACAAATATATTGAGGGAAGGCAAAGAAGAGGATTTGAAATCAAGGCAGAATTGCAGGAAACATATTTCAGGAGGTAGATTCGAATCGCCTTTAAAGCACATGAAAAGCGGCAAAACGTTGACAATGATGCCCTTGGCCAAAAAGGGCGTATGCGTTTTTTCCTGAATATATTCAGGAAAAAACGCATACGCCCTTTTTGGCCAACCAAGCAACCTGGAAAGGCAAATCAGCGCTACAAAGATGTCTCGCTTCCCATCGGTTAAAAAGGCCATGCTGAATAAAGTGTCAAAACCAGAAATGCAGGACAGGCCATGGAGAAATGGGAGCCTTGCTACACTGATGGGCGGGATGTAAATTGCCAGCAGCCACTCTGGAGAAGCGTACGGTGAGTCCTGAAACATCTAAAAAACAAAGCTTAGAGAGCATAGGGCACTTCCACTCATGGGGTTATAAATTGGGAAAATTAAAAATCAGCAAGACACAAGCACCCCAAAGTTTAGGGCTGCTCTGTTGACAAGGACCTCCACTTCATTCCACCTTCAATATCCCAGGAAAGAGAAAAATGGATAAAGAAGTTGTGGTCCTTATGTACAATGGAATATCACTCAGCCGTGAAATCAATGTCATAAGGCTAGTAGCAGCATGATGAGTGGATTTAGGTACAACGACTCTAAGTGAAATAAGTCACACAGAAAAGGACACTTCTCATAAGGTATCACTGATAGAGGGAATGTAAAAACCGTTACACTTGAACTGAATTACAAAACAGAACAGAGTCACACATGCAGAAAACACACTATGGCTGCTTAACGGGAAAGGTGAGGTGGGGTGATACATAAAACAAGGGTATCAAATTAGCTCAGATACCGTTCCATAAACCCAATATGTAATAGACAAGACCTACTCCTTGCTCAGAGAACTGGACTCAACACGCCCTATTCACCGCACAAGAATATATCTGACTAGTAATAATCTTAAAACCTATGTATTGATATCTCTCTGTTAGTGTGTCAAGTGGGTGAAAAGCGGCATAAACACAGCAGTGAAAAGCAGCTAAACCCATTTATAAAAATAAATTACTTTGAAAAACCCATGAAACAAAGACAGTGAAAGAGAGCGAAATTCTTACACAATGCGTTCACGGGCTGTGATGCAAAGTGGATTGACCATATCTAGACCCACAGCTGGATGAGACATAAGGGTGGACACTGTTGCGGCTGAGAGGTTTGGTGAGGTTGGGTGAGCAAACGCAGACCCTTTAAAGTAATACTGCGTGGTACCCATCGCATGGGTCCCAAATCTCCAGGTTCAAGGGCATCTTCCTACATCGAAAACATGCATGAGATACCCAGAAGATGGTACACCGTGTGATGG
Organism: Balaenoptera borealis; assembly: GCF_965194805.1. NCBI lineage: Eukaryota > Metazoa > Chordata > Mammalia > Artiodactyla > Balaenopteridae > Balaenoptera > Balaenoptera borealis. Next base: position 161,425 of record NW_028124009.1, read on the forward strand.
GGAAAGGTTTCTAAAACGCACCTCATTTCTCATCTCCTTGTGCCCGGGTTCGCCATCCCAGCCGCTTTACTAGCAATCTCCCTACTTGGAGCATCAGCACCTTTAACCTCCTGTTCCCTACAGGTTGCAATTTTTCCTGAGGATGAACGGGAAGACGGGGAACCAATGAGAGACTGGCTCTTGGTGTTGGGACAGGCACAGGTCACTCTATTTTCCCATCAGGAAGAAGAATTAACCACAGGCTCAGCCTGCCCCCCGGAACCAGAACAGGGCCTGAAGCCATCCTGCGCTTTTGCGGCCAGCTCCCAAAAACGCGAGGTGTAAAATCGAGCTTCATGGCACTGCAATTCACAAACCTGCAGAGTTATAAATGATAACTCTCGTCCACAAATATATTGAGGGAAGGCAACGAAGAGGATTTGAAATCAAGGCAGAATTGCAGGAAACAGATTACAGGAGGTAGATTCGAATCTCCTTTAAAGCACATGAAAAGCGGCAAAACGTTGACAATGATGCCCTTGGCCAAAAAGGGCGTATGCGTTTTTTCCTGAATATATTCAGGAAAAAACGCATACGCCCTTTTTGGCCAACCAAGCAACCTGGAAAGGCAAATCAGCGCTACAAAGAAGTCTCGCTTCCCATCGGTCAAAAGGGCCATGCTGAAAAAAGTGTCAAAACCAGAAATGCAGGACAGGCCATGGAGAAATGGGAGCCTTGCTACACTGATGGGCGGGATGTAAATTGCCAACAGCCACTCTGGAGAAGTGTACGGTGAGTCCTGAAACATCTAAAAAACACAGCTTAGAGAGCATAGGGCACTTCCACTCATGGGGGTATAAATTGGGAAAATTAAAAATCAGCAAGACACAAGCACCCCAAAGTTTAGGGCTGCTCTGTTGACAAGGACCTCCACTTCATTCCACCTTAAATATCCCAGGAAAGAGAAAAATGGGTAAAGAAGTTCTGGTCCTTATGTACAATGGAATATCACTCAGCCATGAAATCAATGTCATAAGGCTAGTAGCAGCATGATGAGTGGATTTAGGTACGACGATTCTAAGTGAAATAAGTCACACAGAAAAGGACACTTCTCATAAGGTATCACTGATAGAGGGAATGTAAAAACCGTTACACTTGAACTGAATTACAAAACAGAACAGAGTCACACATGCAGAAAACACACTATGACTGCTTAACGGGAAAGGTGAGGTGGGGTGATACATAAAACAAGGGTTTCAAATTAGCTCAGATACCGTTCCATAAACCCAATATGTAATAGACAAGACCTACTCCTTGCTCAGAGAACTGGACTCAACACGCCCTATTCACCGCACAAGAATATATCTGACTACTAATAATCTTAAAACCTATGTATTGATATCTCTCTGTTAGTGTGTCAAGTGGGTGTAAAGCGGCATAAACACAGCAGTGAAAAGCAGCTAAACCGCATTATGAAAATAAATTACTTTGAAAAACCCATGAAAGAAAGACAGTGAAAGAGAGAGACATTCTTACACAATGCGTTCAGGGGCTGTGATGCAACCTGGATTGACCATATCTAGACCCACAGCTGGATGAGACATAAGGGTGGACACTCTTGGGGCTGAGAGGTTTGGTGAGGTTGGGTGAGCAAACGCAGACCCTTTATAGTAATACTGCGTGGTACCCATCGCATGGGTCCCATATCTCCAGGTTCAAGGGCATCTTCCTACATCGAAAACATGCATGAGAAACCCAGAAGATGGTACACCGTGTGATGGGGAAAGGTTTCTAAAACGCACCTCATTTCTCATCTCCTTGTGCCCGGGTTCGCCATTTCAGCCGCTTTACTAGCAATCTCCCTACTTGGAGCATCAGCACCTTTAACCTCCTGTTCCGTACAGGTTACAATTTTTCCTGAGGATGAACGGGAAGACGGGGAACCAATGAGAGACTGGCTCTTGGTGTTGGGACAGGCACAGGTCACTCTATTTTCCCATCAGGAAGAAGAATTAACCACAGGCTCAGCCTGACCCCGGAACCAGAACAGGGCCTGAAGCCATCCTGCGCTTTTGCGGCCAGCTCCCAAAAACGCGAGTTGTAAAATCGAGCTTCATGGCACTGCAATTCACAAACCTGCAGAGTTATAAATGATAACTCTCGTCCACAAATATATTGAGGGAAGGCAAAGAAGAGGATTTGAAATCAAGGCAGAATTGCAGGAAACAGATTTCAGGAGGTAGATTCGAATCTCCTTTAAAGCACATGAAAAGCGGCAAAACGTTGACAATGATGCCCTTGGCCAAAAAGGGCGTATGCGTTTTTTCCTGAATATATTCAGGAAAAAACGCATACGCCCTTTTTGGCCAACCAAGCAACCTGGAAAGGCAAATCAGCGCTACAAAGAAGTCTCGCTTCCCATCGGTCAAAAGGGCCATGCTGAAAAAAGTGTCAAAACCAGAAATGCAGGACAGGCCATGGAGAAATGGGAGCCTTGCTACACTGATGGGCGGGATGTAAATTGCCAACAGCCACTCTGGAGAAGTGTACGGTGAGTCCTGAAACATCTAAAAAACACAGCTTAGAGAGCATAGGGCACTTCCACTCATGGGGGTATAAATTGGGAAAATGAAAAATCAGCAAGACACAAGCACCCCAAAGTTTAGGGCTGCTCTGTTGACAAGGACCTCCACTTCATTCCACCTTAAATATCCCAGGAAAGAGAAAAATGGGTAAAGAAGTTCTGGTCCTTATGTACAATGGAATATCACTCAGCCATGAAATCAATGTCATAAGGCTAGGAGCAGCATGATGAGTGGATTTAGGTACGACGATTCTAAGTGAAATAAGTCACACAGAAAAGGACACTTCTCATAAGGTATCACTGATAGAGGGAATGTAAAAACCGTTACACTTGAACTGAATTACAAAACAGAACAGAGTCACACATGCAGAAAACACACTATGGCTGCTTAACGGGAAAGGTGAGGTGGGGTGATACATAAAACAAGGGTTTCAAATTAGCTCAGATACCGTTCCATAAACCCAATATGTAATAGACAAGACCTACTCCTTGCTCAGAGAACTGGACTCAACACGCCCTATTCACCGCACAAGAATATATGTGACTACTAATAATCTTAAAACCTATGTATTGATATCTCTCTGTTAGTGTGTCAAGTGGGTGTAAAGCGGCATAAACACAGCAGTGAAAAGCAGCTAAACCGCATTATGAAAATAAATTACTTTGAAAAACCCATGAAAGAAAGACAGTGAAAGAGAGAGACATTCTTACACAATGCGTTCAGGGGCTGTGATGCAACCTGGATTGACCATATCTAGACCCACAGCTGGATGAGACATAAGGGTGGACACTCTTGGGGCTGAGAGTTTTGGTGAGGTTGGGTGAGCAAACGCAGACCCTTTATAGTAATACTGCGTGGTACCCATCGCATGGGTCCCATATCTCCAGGTTCAAGGGCATCTTCCTACATCGAAAACATGCATGAGAAACCCAGAAGATGGTACACCGTGTGATGGGGAAAGGTTTCTAAAACGCACCTCATTTCTCATCTCCTTGTGCCCGGGTTCGCCATTTCAGCCGCTTTACTAGCAATCTCCCTACTTGGAGCATCAGCACCTTTAACCTCCTGTTCCGTACAGGTTACAATTTTTCCTGAGGATGAACGGGAAGACGGGGAACCAATGAGAGACTGGCTCTTGGTGTTGGGACAGGCACAGGTCACTCTATTTTCCCATCAGGAAGAAGAATTAACCACAGGCTCAGCCTGACCCCGGAACCAGAACAGGGCCTGAAGCCATCCTGCGCTTTTGCGGCCAGCTCCCAAAAACGCGAGTTGTAAAATCGAGCTTCAGGGCACTGCAATTCACAAACCTGCAGAGTTATAAATGATAACTCTCGTCCACAAATATATTGAGGGAAGGCAAAGAAGAGGATTTGAAATCAAGGCAGAATTGCAGGAAACAGATTTCAGGAGGTAGATTCGAATCTCCTTTAAAGCACATGAAAAGCGGCAAAACGTTGACAATGATGCCCTTGGCCAAAAAGGGCGTATTCGTTTTTTCCTGAATATATTCAGGAAAAAACGCATACGCCCTTTTTGGCCAACCAAGCAACCTGGAAAGGCAAATCAGCGCTACAAAGAAGTCTCGCTTCCCATCGGTCAAAAGGGCCATGCTGAAAAAAGTGTCAAAACCAGAAATGCAGGACAGGCCATGGAGAAATGGGAGCCTTGCTACACTGATGGGCGGGATGTAAATTGCCAACAGCCATTCTGGAGAAGTGTACGGTGAGTCCTGAAATATCTAAAAAACACAGCTTAGAGAGCATAGGGCACTTCCACTCATGGGGGTATAAATTGGGAAAATGAAAAATCAGCAAGACACAAGCACCCCAAAGTTTAGGGCTGCTCTGTTGACAAGGACCTCCACTTCATTCCACCTTAAATATCCCAGGAAAGAGAAAAATGGATAAAGAAGTTGTGGTCCTTATGTACAATGGAATATCACTCAGCCATGAAATCAATGTCCTAAGGCTAGTAGCAGCATGATGAGTGGATTTAGGTACGACGATTCTAAGTGAAATAAATCACACAGAAAAGGACACTTCTCATAAGGTATCACTTATAGAGGGAATGTAAAAACCGTTACAGTTGAACTGAATTACAAAACAGAATAGAGTCACATATGCAGAAAACACACTATGGCTGCTTAACGGGAAAGGGGAGGTGGGGTGACACATAAAACAAGGGTTTCAAATTAGCTCAGATACCGTTCCATAAACCCAATATGTAATAGACAAGACCTACTCCTTGCTCAGAGAACTGGACTCAACACGCCCTATTCACCGCACAAGAATATATCTGACTAGTAATAACCTTAAAACCTATGTATTGATATCTCTCTGTTAGTGTGTCAAGTGGGTATAAAGCGGCATAAACACAGCAGTGAAAAGCAGCTAAACCGCATTATGAAAATAAATTACTTTTAAAAACCCATGAAACAAAGACAGTGAAAGAGAGAGAAATTCTTACACAATGCGTTCATGGGCTGTGATGCAACCTGGATTGACCGTATCTAGACCCACAGCTGGATGAGACATAAGGGTGGACACTCTTGGGGCTGAGAGGTTTGGTGAGGTTGGGTGAGCAAACGCAGACCCTTTAAAGTAATACTGCGTGGTACCCATCGCATGGGTCCCATATCTCCAGGTTCAAGGTCATCTTCCTACATCGAAAACATGAATGAGAAACCCAGAAGATGGTACACCGTGTGATGGGGAAAGGTTTCTAAAACGCACCTCATTTCTCATCTCCTTGTGCCCGGGTTCGCCATTCCAGCCACTTTACTCGCAATCTCCCTACTTGGAGCATCAGCACCTTTAACCTCCTGTTCCCTACAGGTTGCAATTTTTCCTGAGGATGAATGGGAAGAAGGGGAACCAATGAGAGACTGGCTCTTGGTGTTGGGACAGGCACAGGTCACTCTATTTTCCCATCTGGAAGAAGAATTAACCACAGGCTCAACCTGCCCCCCGGAACCAGAACTGGGCCTGAAGCCATCCTGCGCTTTTGCGACCAGCTCCCAAAAACGCGAGTTGTAAAATTGAGCTTCAGGGCACTGCAATTCACAAAACTGCAGAGCTATAAATGATAACTCTCGTCCACAAATATATTGAGGGAAGGCAAAGAAGAGGATTTGAAATCAAGGCAGAATTGCAGGAAACAGATTTCAGGAGGTAGATTCGAATCTCCTTTAAAGCACATGAAAAGCGGCAAAACGTTGACAATGATGCCCTTGGCCAAAAAGGGCGTATGCGTTTTTTCCTGAATATATTCAGGAAAAAACGCATACGCCCTTTTTGGCCAACCAAGCAACCTGGAAAGGCAAATCAGCGCTACAAAGAAGTCTTGCTTCCCATCGGTCAAAAGGGCCATGCTGAAAAAAGTGTCAAAACCAGAAATGCAGGACAGGCCATGGAGAAATGGGAGCCTTGCTACACTGATGGGCGGGATGTAAATTGCCAAAAGCCACTCTGGAGAAGTGTACGGTGAGTCGTGAAACATCTAAAAAACACAGCTTAGAGAGCATAGGGCACTTCCACTCATGGGGGTATAAATTGGGAAAATGAAAAATCAGCAAGACACAAGCACCCCAAAGTTTAGGGCTGCTCTGTTGACAAGGACCTCCACTTCATTCCAACTTAAATATCCCAGGAAAGAGAAAAATGGATAAAGAAGTTGTGGTCCTTATGTACAATGGAAAATCACTCAGCCATGAAATCAATGTCATAAGGCTAGGAGCAGCATGATGAGTGGATTTAGGTACGACGATTCTAAGTGAAATAAGTCACACACAAAAGGACACTTCTCATAAGGTATCACTGATATAGGGAATGTAAAAACCGTTACACATGAACTGAATTACAAAACAGAACAGAGTCACACATGCAGAAAACACACTATGGCTGCTTAACGGGAAAGGTGAGGTGGGGTGATACATAAAACAAGGGTTTCAAATTAGCTCAGATACCGTTCCATAAACCCAACATGTAATAGACAAGACCTACTCTTTGCTCAGAGAACTGGACTCAACACGCCCTATTCACCGCACAAGAATATATCTGACTAGTAATAATCTTAAAACCTATGTATTGATATCTCTCTGTTAGTGTGTCAAGTGGGTGTAAAGCGGCATAAACACAGCAGTGAAAAGCAGCTAAACCCCATTATGAAAATAAATTACTTTTAAAAACCCATGAAACAAAGACAGTGAAAGAGAGAGACATTCTTACACAATGCGTTCAGGGGCTGTGATGCAACCTGGATTGACCATATCTAGACCCACAGCTGGATGAGACCTAAGGGTGGACACTCTTGGGGCTGAGAGGTTTGGTGAGGTTGGGTGAGCAAACGCAGACCCTTTAAAGTAATACTGCGTGGTACCCATCGCATGGGTCCCAAATCTCCAGGTTCAAGGGCATCTTCCTACATCGAAAACATGCATGAGAAACCCAGAAGATGGTACACCGTGTGATGGGGAAAGGTTTCTAAAACGCACCTCATTTCTCATCTCCTTGTGCCCGGGTTCACCATTCCAGCCGCTTTACTAGCAATCTCCCTACTTGGAGCATCAGCACCTTTAACCTCCTGTTCCGTACAGGTTACAATTTTTCCTGAGGATGAACGGGAAGATGGGGAACCAATGAGAGACTGGCTCTTGGTGTTGGGACAGGCACAGGTCACTCTATTTTCCCATCAGGAAGAAGAATTAACCACAGGCTCAGCCTGCCCCCCGGAACCAGAACAGGGCCTGAAGCCATCCTGCGCTTTTGCGGCCAGCTCCCAAAAACGCGAGGTGTAAAATCGAGCTTCATGGCACTGCAATTCACAAACCTGCAGAGTTATAAATGATAACTCTCGTCCACAAATATATTGAGGGAAGGCAACGAAGAGGATTTGAAATCAAGGCAGAATTGCAGGAAACAGATTACAGGAGGTAGATTCGAATCTCCTTTAAAGCACATGAAAAGCAGCAAAACGTTGACAATGATGCCCTTGGCCAAAAAGGGCGTATGCGTTTTTTCCTGAATATATTCAGGAAAAAACGCATACGCCCTTTTTGGCCAACCAAGCAACCTGGAAAGGCAAATCAGCGCTACAAAGAAGTCTCGCTTCCCATCGGTCAAAAGGGCCATGCTGAAAAAAGTGTCAAAACCAGAAATGCAGGACAGGCCATGGAGAAATGGGAGCCTTGCTACACTGATGGGCGGGATGTAAATTGCCAACAGCCACTCTGGAGAAGTGTACGGTGAGTCCTGAAACATCTAAAAAACACAGCTTAGAGAGCATAGGGCACTTCCACTCATGGGGGTATAAATTGGGAAAATTAAAAATCAGCAAGACACAAGCACCCCAAAGTTTAGGGCTGCTCTGTTGACAAGGACCTCCACTTCATTCCACCTTAAATATCCCAGGAAAGAGAAAAATGGGTAAAGAAGTTCTGGTCCTTATGTACAATGGAATATCACTCAGCCATGAAATCAATGTCATAAGGCTAGTAGCAGCATGATGAGTGGATTTAGGTACGACGATTCTAAGTGAAATAAGTCACACAGAAAAGGACACTTCTCATAAGGTATCACTGATAGAGGGAATGTAAAAACCGTTACACTTGAACTGAATTACAAAACAGAACAGAGTCACACATGCAGAAAACACACTATGGCTGTTTAACGGGAAAGGTGAGGTGGGGTGATACATAAAACAAGGGTTTCAAATTAGCTCAGATACCGTTCCATAAACCCAATATGTAATAGACAAGACCTACTCCTTGCTCAGAGAACTGGACTCAACACGCCCTATTCACCGCAAAAGAATATATCTGACTACTAATAATCTTAAAACCTATGTATTGATATCTCTCTGTTAGTGTGTCAAGTGGGTAAAAAGCGGCATAAACACAGCAGTGAAAAGCAGCTAAACCGCATTATGAAAATAAATTACTTTTAAAAACCCATGAAACAAAGACAGTGAAAGAGAGAAATTCTTACACAATGCGTTCAGGGGCTGTGATGCAACCTGGATTGACCATATCTAGACCCACAGCTGGATGAGACCTAAGGGTGGACACTCTTGGGGCTGAGAGGTTTGGTGAGGTTGGGTGAGCAAACGCAGACCCTTTAAAGTAATACTGCGTGGTACCCATCGCATGGGTCCCAAATCTCCATGTTCAAGGGCATCTTCCTACATCAAAAACATGCATGAGAAACCCAGAAGATGGTACACCGTGTGATGGGGAAAGGTTTCTAAAACGCACCTCATTTCTCATCTCCTTGTGCCCGGGTTCGCCATCCCAGCCGCTTTACTAGCAATCTCCCTACTTGGAGCATCAGCACCTTTAACCTCCTGTTCCCTACAGGTTGCAATTTTTCCTGAGGATGAACGGGAAGACGGGGAACCAATGAGAGACTGGCTCTTGGTGTTGGGACAGGCACAGGTCACTCTATTTTCCCATCAGGAAGAAGAATTAACCACAGGCTCAGCCTGCCCCCCGGAACCAGAACAGGGCCTGAAGCCATCCTGCGCTTTTGCGGCCAGCTCCCAAAAACGCGAGGTGTAAAATCGAGCTTCATGGCACTGCAATTCACAAACCTGCAGAGTTATAAATGATAACTCTCGTCCACAAATATATTGAGGGAAGGCAACGAAGAGGATTTGAAATCAAGGCAGAATTGCAGGAAACAGATTACAGGAGGTAGATTCGAATCTCCTTTAAAGCACATGAAAAGCCGCAAAACGTTGACAATGATGCCCTTGGCCAAAAAGGGCGTATGCGTTTTTTCCTGAATATATTCAGGAAAAAACGCATACGCCCTTTTTGGCCAACCAAGCAACCTGGAAAGGCAAATCAGCGCTACAAAGAAGTCTCGCTTCCCATCGGTCAAAAGGGCCATGCTGAAAAAAGTGTCAAAACCAGAAATGCAGGACAGGCCATGGAGAAATGGGAGCCTTGCTACACTGATGGGCGGGATGTAAATTGCCAACAGCCACTCTGGAGAAGTGTACGGTGAGTCCTGAAACATCTAAAAAACACAGCTTAGAGAGCATAGGGCACTTCCACTCATGGGGGTATAAATTGGGAAAATTAAAAATCAGCAAGACACAAGCACCCCAAAGTTTAGGGCTGCTCTGTTGACAAGGACCTCCACTTCATTCCACCTTAAATATCCCAGGAAAGAGAAAAATGGGTAAAGAAGTTCTGGTCCTTATGTACAATGGAATATCACTCAGCCATGAAATCAATGTCATAAGGCTAGTAGCAGCATGATGAGTGGATTTAGGTACGACGATTCTAAGTGAAATAAGTCACACAGAAAAGGACACTTCTCATAAGGTATCACTGATAGAGGGAATGTAAAAACCGTTACACTTGAACTGAATTACAAAACAGAACAGAGTCACACATGCAGAAAACACACTATGACTGCTTAACGGGAAAGGTGAGGTGGGGTGATACATAAAACAAGGGTTTCAAATTAGCTCAGATACCGTTCCATAAACCCAATATGTAATAGACAAGACCTACTCCTTGCTCAGAGAACTGGACTCAACACGCCCTATTCACCGCACAAGAATATATGTGACTACTAATAATCTTAAAACCTATGTATTGATATCTCTCTGTTAGTGTGTCAAGTGGGTGTAAAGCGGCATAAACACAGCAGTGAAAAGCAGCTAAACCGCATTATGAAAATAAATTACTTTGAAAAACCCATGAAAGAAAGACAGTGAAAGAGAGAGACATTCTTACACAATGCGTTCAGGGGCTGTGATGCAACCTGGATTGACCATATCTAGACCCACAGCTGGATGAGACATAAGGGTGGACACTCTTGGGGCTGAGAGGTTTGGTGAGGTTGGGTGAGCAAACGCAGACCCTTTATAGTAATACTGCGTGGTACCCATCGCATGGGTCCCATATCTCCAGGTTCAAGGGCATCTTCCTACATCGAAAACATGCATGAGAAACCCAGAAGATGGTACACCGTGTGATGGGGAAAGGTTTCTAAAACGCACCTCATTTCTCATCTCCTTGTGCCCGGGTTCGCCATTTCAGCCGCTTTACTAGCAATCTCCCTACTTGGAGCATCAGCACCTTTAACCTCCTGTTCCGTACAGGTTACAATTTTTCCTGAGGATGAACGGGAAGACGGGGAACCAATGAGAGACTGGCTCTTGGTGTTGGGACAGGCACAGGTCACTCTATTTTCCCATCAGGAAGAAGAATTAACCACAGGCTCAGCCTGACCCCGGAACCAGAACAGGGCCTGAAGCCATCCTGCGCTTTTGCGGCCAGCTCCCAAAAACGCGAGTTGTAAAATCGAGCTTCAGGGCACTGCAATTCACAAACCTGCAGAGTTATAAATGATAACTCTCGTCCACAAATATATTGAGGGAAGGCAAAGAAGAGGATTTGAAATCAAGGCAGAATTGCAGGAAACAGATTTCAGGAGGTAGATTCGAATCTCCTTTAAAGCACATGAAAAGCGGCAAAACGTTGACAATGATGCCCTTGGCCAAAAAGGGCGTATTCGTTTTTTCCTGAATATATTCAGGAAAAAACGCATACGCCCTTTTTGGCCAACCAAGCAACCTGGAAAGGCAAATCAGCGCTACAAAGAAGTCTCGCTTCCCATCGGTCAAAAGGGCCATGCTGAAAAAAGTGTCAAAACCAGAAATGCAGGACAGGCCATGGAGAAATGGGAGCCTTGCTACACTGATGGGCGGGATGTAAATTGCCAACAGCCATTCTGGAGAAGTGTACGGTGAGTCCTGAAATATCTAAAAAACACAGCTTAGAGAGCATAGGGCACTTCCACTCATGGGGGTATAAATTGGGAAAATGAAAAATCAGCAAGACACAAGCACCCCAAAGTTTAGGGCTGCTCTGTTGACAAGGACCTCCACTTCATTCCACCTTAAATATCCCAGGAAAGAGAAAAATGGATAAAGAAGTTGTGGTCCTTATGTACAATGGAATATCACTCAGCCATGAAATCAATGTCCTAAGGCTAGTAGCAGCATGATGAGTGGATTTAGGTACGACGATTCTAAGTGAAATAAATCACACAGAAAAGGACACTTCTCATAAGGTATCACTTATAGAGGGAATGTAAAAACCGTTACAGTTGAACTGAATTACAAAACAGAACAGAGTCACATATGCAGAAAACACACTATGGCTGCTTAACGGGAAAGGGGAGGTGGGGTGACACATAAAACAAGGGTTTCAAATTAGCTCAGATACCGTTCCATAAACCCAATATGTAATAGACAAGACCTACTCCTTGCTCAGAGAACTGGACTCAACACGCCCTATTCACCGCACAAGAATATATCTGACTAGTAATAACCTTAAAACTTATGTATTGATATCTCTCTGTTAGTGTGTCAAGTGGGTATAAAGCGGCATAAGCACAGCAGTGAAAAGCAGCTAAACCCCATTATGAAAATAAATTACTTTTAAAAACCCATGAAACAAAGACAGTGAAAGAGAGAGAAATTCTTACACAATGCGTTCATGGACTGTGATGCAACCTGGATTGACCGTATCTAGACCCACAGCTGGATGAGACATAAGGGTGGACACTCTTGGGGCTGAGAGGTTTGGTGAGGTTGGGTGAGCAAACGCAGACCCTTTAAAGTAATACTGCGTGGTACCCATCGCATGGGTCCCATATCTCCAGGTTCAAGGTCATCTTCCTACATCGAAAACATGAATGAGAAACCCAGAAGATGGTACACCGTGTGATGGGGAAAGGTTTCTAAAACGCACCTCATTTCTCATCTCCTTGTGCCCGGGTTCGCCATTCCAGCCACTTTACTAGCAATCTCCCTACTTGGAGCATCAGCACCTTTAACCTCCTGTTCCGTACAGGTTGCAATTTTTCCTGAGGATGAATGGGAAGAAGGGGAACCAATGAGAGACTGGCTCTTGGTGTTGGGACAGGCACAGGTCACTCTATTTTCCCATCTGGAAGAAGAATTAACCACAGGCTCAACCTGCCCCCCGGAACCAGAACTGGGCCTGAAGCCATCCTGCGCTTTTGCGACCAGCTCCCAAAAACGCGAGTTGTAAAATTGAGCTTCAGGGCACTGCAATTCACAAAACTGCAGAGCTATAAATGATAACTCTCGTCCACAAATATATTGAGGGAAGGCAAAGAAGAGGATTTGAAATCAAGGCAGAATTGCAGGAAACAGATTTCAGGAGGTAGATTCGAATCTCCTTTAAAGCACATGAAAAGCGGCAAAACGTTGACAATGATGCCCTTGGCCAAAAAGGGCGTATGCGTTTTTTCCTGAATATATTCAGGAAAAAACGCATACGCCCTTTTTGGCCAACCAAGCAACCTGGAAAGGCAAATCAGCGCTACAAAGAAGTCTTGCTTCCCATCGGTCAAAAGGGCCATGCTGAAAAAAGTGTCAAAACCAGAAATGCAGGACAGGCCATGGAGAAATGGGAGCCTTGCTACACTGATGGGCGGGATGTAAATTGCCAAAAGCCACTCTGGAGAAGTGTACGGTGAGTCGTGAAACATCTAAAAAACACAGCTTAGAGAGCATAGGGCACTTCCACTCATGGGGGTATAAATTGGGAAAATGAAAAATCAGCAAGACACAAGCACCCCAAAGTTTAGGGCTGCTCTGTTGACAAGGACCTCCACTTCATTCCACCTTAAATATCCCAGGAAAGAGAAAAATGGGTAAAGAAGTTGTGGTCCTTATGTACAATGGAAAATCACTCAGCCATGAAATCAATGTCATAAGGCTAGGAGCAGCATGATGAGTGGATTTAGGTACGACGATTCTAAGTGAAATAAGTCACACACAAAAGGACACTTCTCATAAGGTATCACTGATAGAGGGAATGTAAAAACCGTTACACATGAACTGAATTACAAAACAGAACAGAGTCACACATGCAGAAAACACACTATGGCTGCTTAACGGGAAAGGTGAGGTGGGGTGATACATAAAACAAGGGTTTCAAATTAGCTCAGATACCGTTCCATAAACCCAATATGTAATAGACAAGACCTACTCTTTGCTCAGAGAACTGGACTCAACATGCCCTATTCACCGCACAAGAATATATCTGACTAGTAATAATCTTAAAACCTATGTATTGATATCTCTCTGTTAGTGTGTCAAGTGGGTGTAAAGCGGCATAAACACAGCAGTGAAAAGCAGCTAAACCCCATTATGAAAATAAATTACTTTTAAAAACCCATGAAACAAAGACAGTGAAAGAGAGAGACATTCTTACACAATGCGTTCAGGGGCTGTGATGCAACCTGGATTGACCATATCTAGACCCACAGCTGGATGAGACCTAAGGGTGGACACTCTTGGGGCTGAGAGGTTTGGTGAGGTTGGGTGAGCAAACGCAGACCCTTTAAAGTAATACTGCGTGGTACCCATCGCATGGGTCCCAAATCTCCAGGTTCAAGGGCATCTTCCTACATCGAAAACATGCATGAGAAACCCAGAAGATGGTACACCGTGTGATGGGGAAAGGTTTCTAAAACGCACCTCATTTCTCATCTCCTTGTGCCCGGGTTCGCCATTCCAGCCGCTTTACTAGCAATCTCCCTACTTGGAGCATCAGCACCTTTAACCTCCTGTTTGTACAGGTTACAATTTTTCCTGAGGATGAACGGGAAGATGGGGAACCAATGAGAGACTGGCTCTTGGTTTTGGGACAGGCACAGGTCACTCTATTTTCCCATCAGGAAGAAGAATTAACCACAGGCTCAGCCTGACCCCGGAACCAGAACAGGGCCTGAAGCCATCCTGCGCTTTTGCGGCCAGCGCCCAAAAACGCGAGGTGTAAAATCGAGCTTCATGGCACTGCAATTCACAAACCTGCAGAGTTATAAATGATAACTCTCGTCCACAAATATATTGAGGGAAGGCAAAGAAGAGGATTTGAAATCAAGGCAGAATTGCAGGAAACAGATTACAGGAGGTAGATTCGAATCTCCTTTAAAGCACATGAAAAGCGGCAAAACGTTGACAATGATGCCCTTGGCCAAAAAGGGCGTATGCGTTTTTTCCTGAATATATTCAGGAAAAAACGCATACGCCCTTTTTGGCCAACCAAGCAACCTGGAAAGGCAAATCAGCGCTACAAAGAAGTCTCGCTTCCCATCGGTCAAAAGGGCCATGCTGAAAAAAGTGTCAAAACCAGAAATGCAGGACAGGCCATGGAGAAATGGGAGCCTTGCTACACTGATGGGCGGGATGTAAATTGCCAACAGCCACTCTGGAGAAGTGTACGGTGAGTCCTGAAACATCTAAGAAACACAGCTTAGAGAGCATAGGGCACTTCCACTCATGGGGGTATAAATTGGGAAAATGAAAAATCAGCAAGACACAAGCACCCCAAAGTTTAGGGCTGCTCTGTTGACAAGGACCTCCACTTCATTCCACCTTAAATATCCCAGGAAAGAGAAAAATGGGTAAAGAAGTTCTGGTCCTTATGTACAATGGAATATCACTCAGCCATGAAATCAATGTCATAAGGCTAGTAGCAGCATGATGAGTGGATTTAGGTACGACGATTCTAAGTGAAATAAGTCACACAGAAAAGGACACTTCTCATAAGGTATCACTTATAGAGGGAATGTAAAAACCGTTAAACTTGAACTGAATTACAAAACAGGACAGAGTCACACATGCAGAAAACACACTATGGCTGTTTAACGGGAAAGGTGAGGTGGGGTGATACATAAAACAAGGGTTTCAAATTAGCTCAGATACCGTTCCATAAACCCAACATGTAATAGACAAGACCTACTCTTTGCTCAGAGAACTGGACTCAACACGCCCTATTCACCGCACAAGAATATATCTGACTAGTAATAATCTTAAAACCTATGTATTGATATCTCTCTGTTAGTGTGTCAAGTGGGTGTAAAGCGGCATAAACACAGCAGTGAAAAGCAGCTAAACCCCATTATGAAAATAAATTACTTTTAAAAACCCATGAAACAAAGACAGTGAAAGAGAGAGACATTCTTACACAATGCGTTCAGGGGCTGTGATGCAACCTGGATTGACCATATCTAGACCCACAGCTGGATGAGACCTAAGGGTGGACACTCTTGGGGCTGAGAGGTTTGGTGAGGTTGGGTGAGCAAACGCAGACCCTTTAAAGTAATACTGCGTGGTACCCATCGCATGGGTCCCAAATCTCCAGGTTCAAGGGCATCTTCCTACATCGAAAACATGCATGAGAAACCCAGAAGATGGTACACCGTGTGATGGGGAAAGGTTTCTAAAACGCACCTCATTTCTCATCTCCTTGTGCCCGGGTTCGCCATTCCAGCCACTTTACTCGCAATCTCCCTACTTGGAGCATCAGCACCTTTAACCTCCTGTTCCCTACAGGTTGCAATTTTTCCTGAGGATGAATGGGAAGAAGGGGAACCAATGAGAGACTGGCTCTTGGTGTTGGGACAGGCACAGGTCACTCTATTTTCCCATCTGGAAGAAGAATTAACCACAGGCTCAACCTGCCCCCCGGAACCAGAACTGGGCCTGAAGCCATCCTGCGCTTTTGCGACCAGCTCCCAAAAACGCGAGTTGTAAAATTGAGCTTCAGGGCACTGCAATTCACAAAACTGCAGAGCTATAAATGATAACTCTCGTCCACAAATATATTGAGGGAAGGCAAAGAAGAGGATTTGAAATCAAGGCAGAATTGCAGGAAACAGATTTCAGGAGGTAGATTCGAATCTCCTTTAAAGCACATGAAAAGCGGCAAAACGTTGACAATGATGCCCTTGGCCAAAAAGGGCGTATGCGTTTTTTCCTGAATATATTCAGGAAAAAACGCATACGCCCTTTTTGGCCAACCAAGCAACCTGGAAAGGCAAATCAGCGCTACAAAGAAGTCTTGCTTCCCATCGGTCAAAAGGGCCATGCTGAAAAAAGTGTCAAAACCAGAAATGCAGGACAGGCCATGGAGAAATGGGAGCCTTGCTACACTGATGGGCGGGATGTAAATTGCCAAAAGCCACTCTGGAGAAGTGTACGGTGAGTCGTGAAACATCTAAAAAACACAGCTTAGAGAGCATAGGGCACTTCCACTCATGGGGGTATAAATTGGGAAAATGAAAAATCAGCAAGACACAAGCACCCCAAAGTTTAGGGCTGCTCTGTTGACAAGGACCTCCACTTCATTCCAACTTAAATATCCCAGGAAAGAGAAAAATGGATAAAGAAGTTGTGGTCCTTATGTACAATGGAAAATCACTCAGCCATGAAATCAATGTCATAAGGCTAGGAGCAGCATGATGAGTGGATTTAGGTACGACGATTCTAAGTGAAATAAGTCACACACAAAAGGACACTTCTCATAAGGTATCACTGATATAGGGAATGTAAAAACCGTTACACATGAACTGAATTACAAAACAGAACAGAGTCACACATGCAGAAAACACACTATGGCTGCTTAACGGGAAAGGTGAGGTGGGGTGATACATAAAACAAGGGTTTCAAATTAGCTCAGATACCGTTCCATAAACCCAACATGTAATAGACAAGACCTACTCTTTGCTCAGAGAACTGGACTCAACACGCCCTATTCACCGCACAAGAATATATCTGACTAGTAATAATCTTAAAACCTATGTATTGATATCTCTCTGTTAGTGTGTCAAGTGGGTGTAAAGCGGCATAAACACAGCAGTGAAAAGCAGCTAAACCCCATTATGAAAATAAATTACTTTTAAAAACCCATGAAACAAAGACAGTGAAAGAGAGAGACATTCTTACACAATGCGTTCAGGGGCTGTGATGCAACCTGGATTGACCATATCTAGACCCACAGCTGGATGAGACCTAAGGGTGGACACTCTTGGGGCTGAGAGGTTTGGTGAGGTTGGGTGAGCAAACGCAGACCCTTTAAAGTAATACTGCGTGGTACCCATCGCATGGGTCCCAAATCTCCAGGTTCAAGGGCATCTTCCTACATCGAAAACATGCATGAGAAACCCAGAAGATGGTACACCGTGTGATGGGGAAAGGTTTCTAAAACGCACCTCATTTCTCATCTCCTTGTGCCCGGGTTCACCATTCCAGCCGCTTTACTAGCAATCTCCCTACTTGGAGCATCAGCACCTTTAACCTCCTGTTCCGTACAGGTTACAATTTTTCCTGAGGATGAACGGGAAGATGGGGAACCAATGAGAGACTGGCTCTTGGTGTTGGGACAGGCACAGGTCACTCTATTTTCCCATCAGGAAGAAGAATTAACCACAGGCTCAGCCTGCCCCCCGGAACCAGAACAGGGCCTGAAGCCATCCTGCGCTTTTGCGGCCAGCTCCCAAAAACGCGAGGTGTAAAATCGAGCTTCATGGCACTGCAATTCACAAACCTGCAGAGTTATAAATGATAACTCTCGTCCACAAATATATTGAGGGAAGGCAACGAAGAGGATTTGAAATCAAGGCAGAATTGCAGGAAACAGATTACAGGAGGTAGATTCGAATCTCCTTTAAAGCACATGAAAAGCAGCAAAACGTTGACAATGATGCCCTTGGCCAAAAAGGGCGTATGCGTTTTTTCCTGAATATATTCAGGAAAAAACGCATACGCCCTTTTTGGCCAACCAAGCAACCTGGAAAGGCAAATCAGCGCTACAAAGAAGTCTCGCTTCCCATCGGTCAAAAGGGCCATGCTGAAAAAAGTGTCAAAACCAGAAATGCAGGACAGGCCATGGAGAAATGGGAGCCTTGCTACACTGATGGGCGGGATGTAAATTGCCAACAGCCACTCTGGAGAAGTGTACGGTGAGTCCTGAAACATCTAAAAAACACAGCTTAGAGAGCATAGGGCACTTCCACTCATGGGGGTATAAATTGGGAAAATGAAAAATCAGCAAGACACAAGCACCCCAAAGTTTAGGGCTGCTCTGTTGACAAGGACCTCCACTTCATTCCACCTTAAATATCCCAGGAAAGAGAAAAATGGGTAAAGAAGTTCTGGTCCTTATGTACAATGGAATATCACTCAGCCATGAAATCAATGTCATAAGGCTAGTAGCAGCATGATGAGTGGATTTAGGTACGACGATTCTAAGTGAAATAAGTCACACAGAAAAGGACACTTCTCATAAGGTATCACTGATAGAGGGAATGTAAAAACCGTTACACTTGAACTGAATTACAAAACAGAACAGAGTCACACATGCAGAAAACACACTATGGCTGTTTAACGGGAAAGGTGAGGTGGGGTGATACATAAAACAAGGGTTTCAAATTAGCTCAGATACCGTTCCATAAACCCAATATGTAATAGACAAGACCTACTCCTTGCTCAGAGAACTGGACTCAACACGCCCTATTCACCGCAAAAGAATATATCTGACTACTAATAATCTTAAAACCTATGTATTGATATCTCTCTGTTAGTGTGTCAAGTGGGTAAAAAGCGGCATAAACACAGCAGTGAAAAGCAGCTAAACCGCATTATGAAAATAAATTACTTTTAAAAACCCATGAAACAAAGACAGTGAAAGAGAGAAATTCTTACACAATGCGTTCAGGGGCTGTGATGCAACCTGGATTGACCATATCTAGACCCACAGCTGGATGAGACCTAAGGGTGGACACTCTTGGGGCTGAGAGGTTTGGTGAGGTTGGGTGAGCAAACGCAGACCCTTTAAAGTAATACTGCGTGGTACCCATCGCATGGGTCCCAAATCTCCATGTTCAAGGGCATCTTCCTACATCAAAAACATGCATGAGAAACCCAGAAGATGGTACACCGTGTGATGGGGAAAGGTTTCTAAAACGCACCTCATTTCTCATCTCCTTGTGCCCGGGTTCGCCATCCCAGCCGCTTTACTAGCAATCTCCCTACTTGGAGCATCAGCACCTTTAACCTCCTGTTCCCTACAGGTTGCAATTTTTCCTGAGGATGAACGGGAAGACGGGGAACCAATGAGAGACTGGCTCTTGGTGTTGGGACAGGCACAGGTCACTCTATTTTCCCATCAGGAAGAAGAATTAACCACAGGCTCAGCCTGCCCCCCGGAACCAGAACAGGGCCTGAAGCCATCCTGCGCTTTTGCGGCCAGCTCCCAAAAACGCGAGGTGTAAAATCGAGCTTCATGGCACTGCAATTCACAAACCTGCAGAGTTATAAATGATAACTCTCGTCCACAAATATATTGAGGGAAGGCAACGAAGAGGATTTGAAATCAAGGCAGAATTGCAGGAAACAGATTACAGGAGGTAGATTCGAATCTCCTTTAAAGCACATGAAAAGCCGCAAAACGTTGACAATGATGCCCTTGGCCAAAAAGGGCGTATGCGTTTTTTCCTGAATATATTCAGGAAAAAACGCATACGCCCTTTTTGGCCAACCAAGCAACCTGGAAAGGCAAATCAGCGCTACAAAGAAGTCTCGCTTCCCATCGGTCAAAAGGGCCATGCTGAAAAAAGTGTCAAAACCAGAAATGCAGGACAGGCCATGGAGAAATGGGAGCCTTGCTACACTGATGGGCGGGATGTAAATTGCCAACAGCCACTCTGGAGAAGTGTACGGTGAGTCCTGAAACATCTAAAAAACACAGCTTAGAGAGCATAGGGCACTTCCACTCATGGGGGTATAAATTGGGAAAATTAAAAATCAGCAAGACACAAGCACCCCAAAGTTTAGGGCTGCTCTGTTGACAAGGACCTCCACTTCATTCCACCTTAAATATCCCAGGAAAGAGAAAAATGGGTAAAGAAGTTCTGGTCCTTATGTACAATGGAATATCACTCAGCCATGAAATCAATGTCATAAGGCTAGTAGCAGCATGATGAGTGGATTTAGGTACGACGATTCTAAGTGAAATAAGTCACACAGAAAAGGACACTTCTCATAAGGTATCACTGATAGAGGGAATGTAAAAACCGTTACACTTGAACTGAATTACAAAACAGAACAGAGTCACACATGCAGAAAACACACTATGACTGCTTAACGGGAAAGGTGAGGTGGGGTGATACATAAAACAAGGGTTTCAAATTAGCTCAGATACCGTTCCATAAACCCAATATGTAATAGACAAGACCTACTCCTTGCTCAGAGAACTGGACTCAACACGCCCTATTCACCGCACAAGAATATATGTGACTACTAATAATCTTAAAACCTATGTATTGATATCTCTCTGTTAGTGTGTCAAGTGGGTGTAAAGCGGCATAAACACAGCAGTGAAAAGCAGCTAAACCGCATTATGAAAATAAATTACTTTGAAAAACCCATGAAAGAAAGACAGTGAAAGAGAGAGACATTCTTACACAATGCGTTCAGGGGCTGTGATGCAACCTGGATTGACCATATCTAGACCCACAGCTGGATGAGACATAAGGGTGGACACTCTTGGGGCTGAGAGGTTTGGTGAGGTTGGGTGAGCAAACGCAGACCCTTTATAGTAATACTGCGTGGTACCCATCGCATGGGTCCCATATCTCCAGGTTCAAGGGCATCTTCCTACATCGAAAACATGCATGAGAAACCCAGAAGATGGTACACCGTGTGATGGGGAAAGGTTTCTAAAACGCACCTCATTTCTCATCTCCTTGTGCCCGGGTTCGCCATTTCAGCCGCTTTACTAGCAATCTCCCTACTTGGAGCATCAGCACCTTTAACCTCCTGTTCCGTACAGGTTACAATTTTTCCTGAGGATGAACGGGAAGACGGGGAACCAATGAGAGACTGGCTCTTGGTGTTGGGACAGGCACAGGTCACTCTATTTTCCCATCAGGAAGAAGAATTAACCACAGGCTCAGCCTGACCCCGGAACCAGAACAGGGCCTGAAGCCATCCTGCGCTTTTGCGGCCAGCTCCCAAAAACGCGAGTTGTAAAATCGAGCTTCAGGGCACTGCAATTCACAAACCTGCAGAGTTATAAATGATAACTCTCGTCCACAAATATATTGAGGGAAGGCAAAGAAGAGGATTTGAAATCAAGGCAGAATTGCAGGAAACAGATTTCAGGAGGTAGATTCGAATCTCCTTTAAAGCACATGAAAAGCGGCAAAACGTTGACAATGATGCCCTTGGCCAAAAAGGGCGTATTCGTTTTTTCCTGAATATATTCAGGAAAAAACGCATACGCCCTTTTTGGCCAACCAAGCAACCTGGAAAGGCAAATCAGCGCTACAAAGAAGTCTCGCTTCCCATCGGTCAAAAGGGCCATGCTGAAAAAAGTGTCAAAACCAGAAATGCAGGACAGGCCATGGAGAAATGGGAGCCTTGCTACACTGATGGGCGGGATGTAAATTGCCAACAGCCATTCTGGAGAAGTGTACGGTGAGTCCTGAAATATCTAAAAAACACAGCTTAGAGAGCATAGGGCACTTCCACTCATGGGGGTATAAATTGGGAAAATGAAAAATCAGCAAGACACAAGCACCCCAAAGTTTAGGGCTGCTCTGTTGACAAGGACCTCCACTTCATTCCACCTTAAATATCCCAGGAAAGAGAAAAATGGATAAAGAAGTTGTGGTCCTTATGTACAATGGAATATCACTCAGCCATGAAATCAATGTCCTAAGGCTAGTAGCAGCATGATGAGTGGATTTAGGTACGACGATTCTAAGTGAAATAAATCACACAGAAAAGGACACTTCTCATAAGGTATCACTTATAGAGGGAATGTAAAAACCGTTACAGTTGAACTGAATTACAAAACAGAACAGAGTCACATATGCAGAAAACACACTATGGCTGCTTAACGGGAAAGGGGAGGTGGGGTGACACATAAAACAAGGGTTTCAAATTAGCTCAGATACCGTTCCATAAACCCAATATGTAATAGACAAGACCTACTCCTTGCTCAGAGAACTGGACTCAACACGCCCTATTCACCGCACAAGAATATATCTGACTAGTAATAACCTTAAAACTTATGTATTGATATCTCTCTGTTAGTGTGTCAAGTGGGTATAAAGCGGCATAAGCACAGCAGTGAAAAGCAGCTAAACCCCATTATGAAAATAAATTACTTTTAAAAACCCATGAAACAAAGACAGTGAAAGAGAGAGAAATTCTTACACAATGCGTTCATGGACTGTGATGCAACCTGGATTGACCGTATCTAGACCCACAGCTGGATGAGACATAAGGGTGGACACTCTTGGGGCTGAGAGGTTTGGTGAGGTTGGGTGAGCAAACGCAGACCCTTTAAAGTAATACTGCGTGGTACCCATCGCATGGGTCCCATATCTCCAGGTTCAAGGTCATCTTCCTACATCGAAAACATGAATGAGAAACCCAGAAGATGGTACACCGTGTGATGGGGAAAGGTTTCTAAAACGCACCTCATTTCTCATCTCCTTGTGCCCGGGTTCGCCATTCCAGCCACTTTACTAGCAATCTCCCTACTTGGAGCATCAGCACCTTTAACCTCCTGTTCCGTACAGGTTGCAATTTTTCCTGAGGATGAATGGGAAGAAGGGGAACCAATGAGAGACTGGCTCTTGGTGTTGGGACAGGCACAGGTCACTCTATTTTCCCATCTGGAAGAAGAATTAACCACAGGCTCAACCTGCCCCCCGGAACCAGAACTGGGCCTGAAGCCATCCTGCGCTTTTGCGACCAGCTCCCAAAAACGCGAGTTGTAAAATTGAGCTTCAGGGCACTGCAATTCACAAAACTGCAGAGCTATAAATGATAACTCTCGTCCACAAATATATTGAGGGAAGGCAAAGAAGAGGATTTGAAATCAAGGCAGAATTGCAGGAAACAGATTTCAGGAGGTAGATTCGAATCTCCTTTAAAGCACATGAAAAGCGGCAAAACGTTGACAATGATGCCCTTGGCCAAAAAGGGCGTATGCGTTTTTTCCTGAATATATTCAGGAAAAAACGCATACGCCCTTTTTGGCCAACCAAGCAACCTGGAAAGGCAAATCAGCGCTACAAAGAAGTCTTGCTTCCCATCGGTCAAAAGGGCCATGCTGAAAAAAGTGTCAAAACCAGAAATGCAGGACAGGCCATGGAGAAATGGGAGCCTTGCTACACTGATGGGCGGGATGTAAATTGCCAAAAGCCACTCTGGAGAAGTGTACGGTGAGTCGTGAAACATCTAAAAAACACAGCTTAGAGAGCATAGGGCACTTCCACTCATGGGGGTATAAATTGGGAAAATGAAAAATCAGCAAGACACAAGCACCCCAAAGTTTAGGGCTGCTCTGTTGACAAGGACCTCCACTTCATTCCACCTTAAATATCCCAGGAAAGAGAAAAATGGGTAAAGAAGTTGTGGTCCTTATGTACAATGGAAAATCACTCAGCCATGAAATCAATGTCATAAGGCTAGGAGCAGCATGATGAGTGGATTTAGGTACGACGATTCTAAGTGAAATAAGTCACACACAAAAGGACACTTCTCATAAGGTATCACTGATAGAGGGAATGTAAAAACCGTTACACATGAACTGAATTACAAAACAGAACAGAGTCACACATGCAGAAAACACACTATGGCTGCTTAACGGGAAAGGTGAGGTGGGGTGATACATAAAACAAGGGTTTCAAATTAGCTCAGATACCGTTCCATAAACCCAATATGTAATAGACAAGACCTACTCTTTGCTCAGAGAACTGGACTCAACATGCCCTATTCACCGCACAAGAATATATCTGACTAGTAATAATCTTAAAACCTATGTATTGATATCTCTCTGTTAGTGTGTCAAGTGGGTGTAAAGCGGCATAAACACAGCAGTGAAAAGCAGCTAAACCCCATTATGAAAATAAATTACTTTTAAAAACCCATGAAACAAAGACAGTGAAAGAGAGAGACATTCTTACACAATGCGTTCAGGGGCTGTGATGCAACCTGGATTGACCATATCTAGACCCACAGCTGGATGAGACCTAAGGGTGGACACTCTTGGGGCTGAGAGGTTTGGTGAGGTTGGGTGAGCAAACGCAGACCCTTTAAAGTAATACTGCGTGGTACCCATCGCATGGGTCCCAAATCTCCAGGTTCAAGGGCATCTTCCTACATCGAAAACATGCATGAGAAACCCAGAAGATGGTACACCGTGTGATGGGGAAAGGTTTCTAAAACGCACCTCATTTCTCATCTCCTTGTGCCCGGGTTCGCCATTCCAGCCGCTTTACTAGCAATCTCCCTACTTGGAGCATCAGCACCTTTAACCTCCTGTTTGTACAGGTTACAATTTTTCCTGAGGATGAACGGGAAGATGGGGAACCAATGAGAGACTGGCTCTTGGTTTTGGGACAGGCACAGGTCACTCTATTTTCCCATCAGGAAGAAGAATTAACCACAGGCTCAGCCTGACCCCGGAACCAGAACAGGGCCTGAAGCCATCCTGCGCTTTTGCGGCCAGCGCCCAAAAACGCGAGGTGTAAAATCGAGCTTCATGGCACTGCAATTCACAAACCTGCAGAGTTATAAATGATAACTCTCGTCCACAAATATATTGAGGGAAGGCAAAGAAGAGGATTTGAAATCAAGGCAGAATTGCAGGAAACAGATTACAGGAGGTAGATTCGAATCTCCTTTAAAGCACATGAAAAGCGGCAAAACGTTGACAATGATGCCCTTGGCCAAAAAGGGCGTATGCGTTTTTTCCTGAATATATTCAGGAAAAAACGCATACGCCCTTTTTGGCCAACCAAGCAACCTGGAAAGGCAAATCAGCGCTACAAAGAAGTCTCGCTTCCCATCGGTCAAAAGGGCCATGCTGAAAAAAGTGTCAAAACCAGAAATGCAGGACAGGCCATGGAGAAATGGGAGCCTTGCTACACTGATGGGCGGGATGTAAATTGCCAACAGCCACTCTGGAGAAGTGTACGGTGAGTCCTGAAACATCTAAGAAACACAGCTTAGAGAGCATAGGGCACTTCCACTCATGGGGGTATAAATTGGGAAAATGAAAAATCAGCAAGACACAAGCACCCCAAAGTTTAGGGCTGCTCTGTTGACAAGGACCTCCACTTCATTCCACCTTAAATATCCCAGGAAAGAGAAAAATGGGTAAAGAAGTTCTGGTCCTTATGTACAATGGAATATCACTCAGCCATGAAATCAATGTCATAAGGCTAGTAGCAGCATGATGAGTGGATTTAGGTACGACGATTCTAAGTGAAATAAGTCACACAGAAAAGGACACTTCTCATAAGGTATCACTGATAGAGGGAATGTAAAAACCGTTAAACTTGAACTGAATTACAAAACAGGACAGAGTCACACATGCAGAAAACACACTATGGCTGTTTAACGGGAAAGGTGAGGTGGGGTGATACATAAAACAAGGGTTTCAAATTAGCTCAGATACCGTTCCATAAACCCAATATGTAATAGACAAGACCTACTCCTTGCTCAGAGAATTGGACTCAAAACGCCCTATTCACCGCACAAGAATATATCTGACTAGTAATAATCTTAAAACATATGTATTGATATCTCTCTGTTAGTGTGTCAAGTGGGTGTAAAGCGGCATAAACACAGCAGTGAAAAGCAGCTAAACCGCATTATGAAAATAAATTACTTTTAAAAAACCATGAAACAAAGACAGTGAAAGAGAGAAATTCTTACACAATGCGTTCAGGGGCTGTGATGCAACCTGGATTGACCATATCTAGACCCACAGCTGGATGAGACCTAAGGGTGGACACTCTTGGGGCTGAGAGGTTTGGTGAGGTTGGGTGAGCAAACGCAGACCCTTTAAAGTAATACTGCGTGGTACCCATCGCATGGGTCCCAAATCTCCATGTTCAAGGGCATCTTCCTACATCAAAAACATGCATGAGAAACACAGAAGATGGTACACCGTGTGATGGGGAAAGGTTTCTAAAACGCACCTCATTTCTCATCTCCTTGTGCCCGGGTTCGCCATCCCAGCCGCTTTACTAGCAATCTCCCTACTTGGAGCATCAGCACCTTTAACCTCCTGTTCCCTACAGGTTGCAATTTTTCCTGAGGATGAACGGGAAGACGGGGAACCAATGAGAGACTGGCTCTTGGTGTTGGGACAGGCACAGGTCACTCTATTTTCCCATCAGGAAGAAGAATTAACCACAGGCTCAGCCTGCCCCCCGGAACCAGAACAGGGCCTGAAGCCATCCTGCGCTTTTGCGGCCAGCTCCCAAAAACGCGAGGTGTAAAATCGAGCTTCATGGCACTGCAATTCACAAACCTGCAGAGTTATAAATGATAACTCTCGTCCACAAATATATTGAGGGAAGGCAACGAAGAGGATTTGAAATCAAGGCAGAATTGCAGGAAACAGATTACAGGAGGTAGATTCGAATCTCCTTTAAAGCACATGAAAAGCGGCAAAACGTTGACAATGATGCCCTTGGCCAAAAAGGGCGTATGCGTTTTTTCCTGAATATATTCAGGAAAAAACGCATACGGCCTTTTTGGCCAACCAAGCAACCTGGAAAGGCAAATCAGCGCTACAAAGAAGTCTCGCTTCCCATCGGTCAAAAGGGCCATGCTGAAAAAAGTGTCAAAACCAGAAATGCAGGACAGGCCATGGAGAAATGGGAGCCTTGCTACACTGATGGGCGGGATGTAAATTGCCAACAGCCACTCTGGAGAAGTGTACGGTGAGTCCTGAAACATCTAAAAAACACAGCTTAGAGAGCATAGGGCACTTCCACTCATGGGGGTATAAATTGGGAAAATTAAAAATCAGCAAGACACAAGCACCCCAAAGTTTAGGGCTGCTCTGTTGACAAGGACCTCCACTTCATTCCACCTTAAATATCCCAGGAAAGAGAAAAATGGGTAAAGAAGTTGTGGTCCTTATGTACAATGGAATATCACTCAGCCATGAAATCAATGTCATAAGGCTAGTAGCAGCATGATGAGTGGATTTAGGTACGACGATTCTAAGTGAAATAAGTCACACAGAAAAGGACACTTCTCATAAGGTATCACTGATAGAGGGAATGTAAAAACCGTTACACTTGAACTGAATTACAAAACAGAACAGAGTCACACATGCAGAAAACACACTATGGCTGCTTAACGGGAAAGGTGAGGTGGGGTGATACATAAAACAAGGGTTTCAAATTAGCTCAGATACCGTTCCATAAACCCAATATGTAATAGACAAGACCTACTCCTTGCTCAGAGAACTGGACTCAACACGCCCTATTCACGGCACAAGAATATATCTGACTAGTAATAATCGTAAAACCTATGTATTGATATCTCTCTGTTAGTGTGTCAAGTGGGTGTAAAGCGGCATAAACACAGCAGTGAAAAGCAGCTAAACCGCATTATGAAAATAAATTACTTTGAAAAACCCATGAAAGAAAGACAGTGAAAGAGAGAGACATTCTTACACAATGCGTTCAGGGGCTGTGATGCAACCTGGATTGACCATATCTAGACCCACAGCTGGATGAGACATAAGGGTGGACACTCTTGGGGCTGAGAGGTTTGGTGAGGTTGGGTGAGCAAACGCAGACCCTTTATAGTAATACTGCGTGGTACCCATCGCATGGGTCCCATATCTCCAGGTTCAAGGGCATCTTCCTACATCGAAAACATGCATGAGAAACCCAGAAGATGGTACACCGTGTGATGGGGAAAGGTTTCTAAAACGCACCTCATTTCTCATCTCCTTGTGCCCGGGTTCGCCATTTCAGCCGCTTTACTAGCAATCTCCCTACTTGGAGCATCAGCACCTTT
Source organism: Balaenoptera borealis (assembly GCF_965194805.1). Classification (NCBI taxonomy): domain Eukaryota; kingdom Metazoa; phylum Chordata; class Mammalia; order Artiodactyla; family Balaenopteridae; genus Balaenoptera; species Balaenoptera borealis. Next base: position 189,675 of record NW_028124009.1, read on the forward strand.
AACCTCCTGTTCCGTACAGGTTACAATTTTTCCTGAGGATGAACGGGAAGACGGGGAACCAATGAGAGACTGGCTCTTGGTGTTGGGACAGGCACAGGTCACTCTATTTTCCCATCAGGAAGAAGAATTAACCACAGGCTCAGCCTGACCCCGGAACCAGAACAGGGCCTGAAGCCATCCTGCGCTTTTGCGGCCAGCTCCCAAAAACGCGAGTTGTAAAATCGAGCTTCAGGGCACTGCAATTCACAAACCTGCAGAGTTATAAATGATAACTCTCGTCCACAAATATATTGAGGGAAGGCAAAGAAGAGGATTTGAAATCAAGGCAGAATTGCAGGAAACAGATTACAGGAGGTAGATTCGAATCTCCTTTAAAGCACATGAAAAGCGGCAAAACGTTGACAATGATGCCCTTGGCCAAAAAGGGCGTATGCGTTTTTTCCTGAATATATTCAGGAAAAAACGCATACGCCCTTTTTGGCCAACCAAGCAACCTGGAAAGGCAAATCAGCGCTACAAAGAAGTCTCGCTTCCCATCGGTCAAAAGGGCCATGCTGAAAAAAGTGTCAAAACCAGAAATGCAGGACAGGCCATGGAGAAATGGGAGCCTTGCTACACTGATGGGCGGGATGTAAATTGGCAACAGCCACTCTGGAGAAGTGTACGGTGAGTCCTGAAACATCTAAGAAACACAGCTTAGAGAGCATAGGGCACTTCCACTCATGGGGGTATAAATTGGGAAAATGAAAAATCAGCAAGACACAAGCACCCCAAAGTTTAGGGCTGCTCTGTTGACAAGGACCTCCACTTCATTCCACCTTAAATATCCCAGGAAAGAGAAAAATGGGTAAAGAAGTTCTGGTCCTTATGTACAATGGAATATCACTCAGCCATGAAATCAATGTCATAAGGCTAGTAGCAGCATGATGAGTGGATTTAGGTACGACGATTCTAAGTGAAATAAGTCACACAGAAAAGGACACTTCTCATAAGGTATCACTGATAGAGGGAATGTAAAAACCGTTAAACTTGAACTGAATTACAAAACAGGACAGAGTCACACATGCAGAAAACACACTATGGCTGTTTAACGGGAAAGGTGAGGTGGGGTGATACATAAAACAAGGGTTTCAAATTAGCTCAGATACCGTTCCATAAACCCAATATGTAATAGACAAGACCTACTCCTTGCTCAGAGAATTGGACTCAAAACGCCCTATTCACCGCACAAGAATATATCTGACTAGTAATAATCTTAAAACATATGTATTGATATCTCTCTGTTAGTGTGTCAAGTGGGTGTAAAGCGGCATAAACACAGCAGTGAAAAGCAGCTAAACCGCATTATGAAAATAAATTACTTTTAAAAAACCATGAAACAAAGACAGTGAAAGAGAGAAATTCTTACACAATGCGTTCAGGGGCTGTGATGCAACCTGGATTGACCATATCTAGACCCACAGCTGGATGAGACCTAAGGGTGGACACTCTTGGGGCTGAGAGGTTTGGTGAGGTTGGGTGAGCAAACGCAGACCCTTTAAAGTAATACTGCGTGGTACCCATCGCATGGGTCCCAAATCTCCATGTTCAAGGGCATCTTCCTACATCAAAAACATGCATGAGAAACCCAGAAGATGGTACACCGTGTGATGGGGAAAGGTTTCTAAAACGCACCTCATTTCTCATCTCCTTGTGCCCGGGTTCGCCATCCCAGCCGCTTTACTAGCAATCTCCCTACTTGGAGCATCAGCACCTTTAACCTCCTGTTCCCTACAGGTTGCAATTTTTCCTGAGGATGAACGGGAAGACGGGGAACCAATGAGAGACTGGCTCTTGGTGTTGGGACAGGCACAGGTCACTCTATTTTCCCATCAGGAAGAAGAATTAACCACAGGCTCAGCCTGCCCCCCGGAACCAGAACAGGGCCTGAAGCCATCCTGCGCTTTTGCGGCCAGCTCCCAAAAACGCGAGTTGTAAAATCGAGCTTCATGGCACTGCAATTCACAAACCTGCAGAGTTATAAATGATAACTCTCGTCCACAAATATATTGAGGGAAGGCAACGAAGAGGATTTGAAATCAAGGCAGAATTGCAGGAAACAGATTACAGGAGGTAGATTCGAATCTCCTTTAAAGCACATGAAAAGCGGCAAAACGTTGACAATGATGCCCTTGGCCAAAAAGGGCGTATGCGTTTTTTCCTGAATATATTCAGGAAAAAACGCATACGGCCTTTTTGGCCAACCAAGCAACCTGGAAAGGCAAATCAGCGCTACAAAGAAGTCTCGCTTCCCATCGGTCAAAAGGGCCATGCTAAAAAAAGTGTCAAAACCAGAAATGCAGGACAGGCCATGGAGAAATGGGAGCCTTGCTACACTGATGGGCGGGATGTAAATTGCCAACAGCCACTCTGGAGAAGTGTACGGTGAGTCCTGAAACATCTAAAAAACACAGCTTAGAGAGCATAGGGCACTTCCACTCATGGGGGTATAAATTGGGAAAATTAAAAATCAGCAAGACACAAGCACCCCAAAGTTTAGGGCTGCTCTGTTGACAAGGACCTCCACTTCATTCCACCTTAAATATCCCAGGAAAGAGAAAAATGGGTAAAGAAGTTCTGGTCCTTATGTACAATGGAATATCACTCAGCCATGAAATCAATGTCATAAGGCTAGTAGCAGCATGATGAGTGGATTTAGGTACGACGATTCTAAGTGAAATAAGTCACACAGAAAAGGACACTTCTCATAAGGTATCACTGATAGAGGGAATGTAAAAACCGTTACACTTGAACTGAATTACAAAACAGAACAGAGTCACACATGCAGAAAACACACTATGGCTGCTTAACGGGAAAGGTGAGGTGGGGTGATACATAAAACAAGGGTTTCAAATTAGCTCAGATACCGTTCCATAAACCCAATATGTAATAGACAAGACCTACTCCTTGCTCAGAGAACTGGACTCAACACGCCCTATTCACGGCACAAGAATATATCTGACTAGTAATAATCGTAAAACCTATGTATTGATATCTCTCTGTTAGTGTGTCAAGTGGGTGTAAAGCGGCATAAACACAGCAGTGAAAAGCAGCTAAACCGCATTATGAAAATAAATTACTTTGAAAAACCCATGAAAGAAAGACAGTGAAAGAGAGAGACATTCTTACACAATGCGTTCAGGGGCTGTGATGCAACCTGGATTGACCATATCTAGACCCACAGCTGGATGAGACATAAGGGTGGACACTCTTGGGGCTGAGAGGTTTGGTGAGGTTGGGTGAGCAAACGCAGACCCTTTATAGTAATACTGCGTGGTACCCATCGCATGGGTCCCATATCTCCAGGTTCAAGGGCATCTTCCTACATCGAAAACATGCATGAGAAACCCAGAAGATGGTACACCGTGTGATGGGGAAAGGTTTCTAAAACGCACCTCATTTCTCATCTCCTTGTGCCCGGGTTCGCCATTTCAGCCGCTTTACTAGCAATCTCCCTACTTGGAGCATCAGCACCTTTAACCTCCTGTTCCGTACAGGTTACAATTTTTCCTGAGGATGAACGGGAAGACGGGGAACCAATGAGAGACTGGCTCTTGGTGTTGGGACAGGCACAGGTCACTCTATTTTCCCATCAGGAAGAAGAATTAACCACAGGCTCAGCCTGACCCCGGAACCAGAACAGGGCCTGAAGCCATCCTGCGCTTTTGCGGCCAGCTCCCAAAAACGCGAGTTGTAAAATCGAGCTTCAGGGCACTGCAATTCACAAACCTGCAGAGTTATAAATGATAACTCTCGTCCACAAATATATTGAGGGAAGGCAAAGAAGAGGATTTGAAATCAAGGCAGAATTGCAGGAAACAGATTTCAGGAGGTAGATTCGAATCTCCTTTAAAGCACATGAAAAGCGGCAAAACGTTGACAATGATGCCCTTGGCCAAAAAGGGCGTATTCGTTTTTTCCTGAATATATTCAGGAAAAAACGCATACGCCCTTTTTGGCCAACCAAGCAACCTGGAAAGGCAAATCAGCGGTACAAAGAAGTCTCGCTTCCCATCGGTCAAAAGGGCCATGCTGAAAAAAGTGTCAAAACCAGAAATGCAGGACAGGCCATGGAGAAATGGGAGCCTTGCTACACTGATGGGCGGGATGTAAATTGCCAACAGCCACTCTGGAGAAGTGTACGGTGAGTCCTGAAACATCTAAAAAACACAGCTTAGAGAGCATAGGGCACTTCCACTCATGGGGGTATAAATTGGGAAAATGAAAAATCAGCAAGACACAAGCACCCCAAAGTTTAGGGCTGCTCTGTTGACAAGGACCTCCACTTCATTCCACCTTAAATATCCCAGGAAAGAGAAAAATGGGTAAAGAAGTTCTGGTCCTTATGTACAATGGAATATCACTCAGCCATGAAATCAATGTCATAAGGCTAGGAGCAGCATGATGAGTGGATTTAGGTACGACGATTCTAAGTGAAATAAGTCACACAGAAAAGGACACTTCTCATAAGGTATCACTGATAGAGGGAAGGTAAAAACCGTTACACTTGAACTGAATTACAAAACAGAACAGAGTCACACATGCAGAAAACACACTATAGCTGTTTAACGGGAAACGTGAGGTGGGGTGATACATAAAACAAGGGTTTCAAATTAGCTCAGATACCGTTCCATAAACCCAATATGTAATAGACAAGACCTACTCCTTGCTCAGAGAATTGGACTCAAAACGCCCTATTCACCGCACAAGAATATATCTGACTAGTAATAATCTTAAAACCTATGTATTGATATCTCTCTGTTAGTGTGTCAAGTGGGTGTAAAGCGGCATAAACACAGCAGTGAAAAGCAGCTAAACCACATTATGAAAATAAATTACTTTGAAAAACCCATGAAAGAAAGACAGTGAAAGAGAGAGACATTCTTACACAATGCGTTCAGGGGCTGTGATGCAACCTGGATTGACCATATCTAGACCCACAGCTGGATGAGACATAAGGGTGGACACTCTTGGGGCTGAGAGGTTTGGTGAGGTTGGGTGAGCAAACGCAGACCCTTTATAGTAATACTGCGTGGTACCCATCGCATGGGTCCCATATCTCCAGGTTCAAGGGCATCTTCCTACATCGAAAACATGCATGAGAAACCCAGAAGATGGTACACCGTGTGATGGGGAAAGGTTTCTAAAACGCACCTCATTTCTCATCTCCTTGTGCCCGGGTTCGCCATTTCAGCCGCTTTACTAGCAATCTCCCTACTTGGAGCATCAGCACCTTTAACCTCCTGTTCCGTACAGGTTACAATTTTTCCTGAGGATGAACGGGAAGACGGGGAACCAATGAGAGACTGGCTCTTGGTGTTGGGACAGGCACAGGTCACTCTATTTTCCCATCAGGAAGAAGAATTAACCACAGGCTCAGCCTGACCCCGGAACCAGAACAGGGCCTGAAGCCATCCTGCGCTTTTGCGGCCAGCTCCCAAAAACGCGAGTTGTAAAATCGAGCTTCAGGGCACTGCAATTCACAAACCTGCAGAGTTATAAATGATAACTCTCGTCCACAAATATATTGAGGGAAGGCAAAGAAGAGGATTTGAAATCAAGGCAGAATTGCAGGAAACAGATTTCAGGAGGTAGATTCGAATCTCCTTTAAAGCACATGAAAAGCGGCAAAACGTTGACAATGATGCCCTTGGCCAAAAAGGGCGTATGCGTTTTTTCCTGAATATATTCAGGAAAAAACGCATACGCCCTTTTTGGCCAACCAAGCAACCTGGAAAGGCAAATCAGCGCTACAAAGAAGTCTTGCTTCCCATCGGTCAAAAGGGCCATGCTGAAAAAAGTGTCAAAACCAGAAATGCAGGACAGGCCATGGAGAAATGGGAGCCTTGCTACACTGATGGGCGGGATGTAAATTGCCAAAAGCCACTCTGGAGAAGTGTACGGTGAGTCGTGAAACATCTAAAAAACACAGCTTAGAGAGCATAGGGCACTTCCACTCATGGGGGTATAAATTGGGAAAATGAAAAATCAGCAAGACACAAGCACCCCAAAGTTTAGGGCTGCTCTGTTGACAAGGACCTCCACTTCATTCCACCTTAAATATCCCAGGAAAGAGAAAAATGGGTAAAGAAGTTGTGGTCCTTATGTACAATGGAAAATCACTCAGCCATGAAATCAATGTCATAAGGCTAGGAGCAGCATGATGAGTGGATTTAGGTACGACGATTCTAAGTGAAATAAGTCACACACAAAAGGACACTTCTCATAAGGTATCACTGATAGAGGGAATGTAAAAACCGTTACACATGAACTGAATTACAAAACAGAACAGAGTCACACATGCAGAAAACACACTATGGCTGCTTAACGGGAAAGGTGAGGTGGGGTGATACATAAAACAAGGGTTTCAAATTAGCTCAGATACCGTTCCATAAACCCAATATGTAATAGACAAGACCTACTCTTTGCTCAGAGAACTGGACTCAACATGCCCTATTCACCGCACAAGAATATATCTGACTAGTAATAATCTTAAAACCTATGTATTGATATCTCTCTGTTAGTGTGTCAAGTGGGTGTAAAGCGGCATAAACACAGCAGTGAAAAGCAGCTAAACCCCATTATGAAAATAAATTACTTTTAAAAACCCATGAAACAAAGACAGTGAAAGAGAGAGACATTCTTACACAATGCGTTCAGGGGCTGTGATGCAACCTGGATTGACCATATCTAGACCCACAGCTGGATGAGACCTAAGGGTGGACACTCTTGGGGCTGAGAGGTTTGGTGAGGTTGGGTGAGCAAACGCAGACCCTTTAAAGTGATACTGCGTGGTACCCATCGCATGGGTCCCAAATCTCCAGGTTCAAGGGCATCTTCCTACATCGAAAACATGCATGAGAAACCCAGAAGATGGTACACCGTGTGATGGGGAAAGGTTTCTAAAACGCACCTCATTTCTCATCTCCTTGTGCCCGGGTTCGCCATTCCAGCCGCTTTACTAGCAATCTCCCTACTTGGAGCATCAGCACCTTTAACCTCCTGTTTGTACAGGTTACAATTTTTCCTGAGGATGAACGGGAAGATGGGGAACCAATGAGAGACTGGCTCTTGGTTTTGGGACAGGCACAGGTCACTCTATTTTCCCATCAGGAAGAAGAATTAACCACAGGCTCAGCCTGACCCCGGAACCAGAACAGGGCCTGAAGCCATCCTGCGCTTTTGCGGCCAGCGCCCAAAAACGCGAGGTGTAAAATCGAGCTTCATGGCACTGCAATTCACAAACCTGCAGAGTTATAAATGATAACTCTCGTCCACAAATATATTGAGGGAAGGCAAAGAAGAGGATTTGAAATCAAGGCAGAATTGCAGGAAACAGATTACAGGAGGTAGATTCGAATCTCCTTTAAAGCACATGAAAAGCGGCAAAACGTTGACAATGATGCCCTTGGCCAAAAAGGGCGTATGCGTTTTTTCCTGAATATATTCAGGAAAAAACGCATACGCCCTTTTTGGCCAACCAAGCAACCTGGAAAGGCAAATCAGCGCTACAAAGAAGTCTCGCTTCCCATCGGTCAAAAGGGCCATGCTGAAAAAAGTGTCAAAACCAGAAATGCAGGACAGGCCATGGAGAAATGGGAGCCTTGCTACACTGATGGGCGGGATGTAAATTGCCAACAGCCACTCTGGAGAAGTGTACGGTGAGTCCTGAAACATCTAAGAAACACAGCTTAGAGAGCATAGGGCACTTCCACTCATGGGGGTATAAATTGGGAAAATGAAAAATCAGCAAGACACAAGCACCCCAAAGTTTAGGGCTGCTCTGTTGACAAGGACCTCCACTTCATTCCACCTTAAATATCCCAGGAAAGAGAAAAATGGGTAAAGAAGTTCTGGTCCTTATGTACAATGGAATATCACTCAGCCATGAAATCAATGTCATAAGGCTAGTAGCAGCATGATGAGTGGATTTAGGTACGACGATTCTAAGTGAAATAAGTCACACAGAAAAGGACACTTCTCATAAGGTATCACTGATAGAGGGAATGTAAAAACCGTTAAACTTGAACTGAATTACAAAACAGGACAGAGTCACACATGCAGAAAACACACTATGGCTGTTTAACGGGAAAGGTGAGGTGGGGTGATACATAAAACAAGGGTTTCAAATTAGCTCAGATACCGTTCCATAAACCCAATATGTAATAGACAAGACCTACTCCTTGCTCAGAGAATTGGACTCAAAACGCCCTATTCACCGCACAAGAATATATCTGACTAGTAATAATCTTAAAACATATGTATTGATATCTCTCTGTTAGTGTGTCAAGTGGGTGTAAAGCGGCATAAACACAGCAGTGAAAAGCAGCTAAACCGCATTATGAAAATAAATTACTTTTAAAAAACCATGAAACAAAGACAGTGAAAGAGAGAAATTCTTACACAATGCGTTCAGGGGCTGTGATGCAACCTGGATTGACCATATCTAGACCCACAGCTGGATGAGACCTAAGGGTGGACACTCTTGGGGCTGAGAGGTTTGGTGAGGTTGGGTGAGCAAACGCAGACCCTTTAAAGTAATACTGCGTGGTACCCATCGCATGGGTCCCAAATCTCCATGTTCAAGGGCATCTTCCTACATCAAAAACATGCATGAGAAACACAGAAGATGGTACACCGTGTGATGGGGAAAGGTTTCTAAAACGCACCTCATTTCTCATCTCCTTGTGCCCGGGTTCGCCATCCCAGCCGCTTTACTAGCAATCTCCCTACTTGGAGCATCAGCACCTTTAACCTCCTGTTCCCTACAGGTTGCAATTTTTCCTGAGGATGAACGGGAAGACGGGGAACCAATGAGAGACTGGCTCTTGGTGTTGGGACAGGCACAGGTCACTCTATTTTCCCATCAGGAAGAAGAATTAACCACAGGCTCAGCCTGCCCCCCGGAACCAGAACAGGGCCTGAAGCCATCCTGCGCTTTTGCGGCCAGCTCCCAAAAACGCGAGGTGTAAAATCGAGCTTCATGGCACTGCAATTCACAAACCTGCAGAGTTATAAATGATAACTCTCGTCCACAAATATATTGAGGGAAGGCAACGAAGAGGATTTGAAATCAAGGCAGAATTGCAGGAAACAGATTACAGGAGGTAGATTCGAATCTCCTTTAAAGCACATGAAAAGCGGCAAAACGTTGACAATGATGCCCTTGGCCAAAAAGGGCGTATGCGTTTTTTCCTGAATATATTCAGGAAAAAACGCATACGGCCTTTTTGGCCAACCAAGCAACCTGGAAAGGCAAATCAGCGCTACAAAGAAGTCTCGCTTCCCATCGGTCAAAAGGGCCATGCTGAAAAAAGTGTCAAAACCAGAAATGCAGGACAGGCCATGGAGAAATGGGAGCCTTGCTACACTGATGGGCGGGATGTAAATTGCCAACAGCCACTCTGGAGAAGTGTACGGTGAGTCCTGAAACATCTAAAAAACACAGCTTAGAGAGCATAGGGCACTTCCACTCATGGGGGTATAAATTGGGAAAATTAAAAATCAGCAAGACACAAGCACCCCAAAGTTTAGGGCTGCTCTGTTGACAAGGACCTCCACTTCATTCCACCTTAAATATCCCAGGAAAGAGAAAAATGGGTAAAGAAGTTGTGGTCCTTATGAACAATGGAATATCACTCAGCCATGAAATCAATGTCATAAGGCTAGTAGCAGCATGATGAGTGGATTTAGGTACGACGATTCTAAGTGAAATAAGTCACACAGAAAAGGACACTTCTCATAAGGTATCACTGATAGAGGGAATGTAAAAACCGTTACACTTGAACTGAATTACAAAACAGAACAGAGTCACACATGCAGAAAACACACTATGGCTGCTTAACGGGAAAGGTGAGGTGGGGTGATACATAAAACAAGGGTTTCAAATTAGCTCAGATACCGTTCCATAAACCCAATATGTAATAGACAAGACCTACTCCTTGCTCAGAGAACTGGACTCAACACGCCCTATTCACGGCACAAGAATATATCTGACTAGTAATAATCGTAAAACCTATGTATTGATATCTCTCTGTTAGTGTGTCAAGTGGGTGTAAAGCGGCATAAACACAGCAGTGAAAAGCAGCTAAACCGCATTATGAAAATAAATTACTTTGAAAAACCCATGAAAGAAAGACAGTGAAAGAGAGAGACATTCTTACACAATGCGTTCAGGGGCTGTGATGCAACCTGGATTGACCATATCTAGACCCACAGCTGGATGAGACATAAGGGTGGACACTCTTGGGGCTGAGAGGTTTGGTGAGGTTGGGTGAGCAAACGCAGACCCTTTATAGTAATACTGCGTGGTACCCATCGCATGGGTCCCATATCTCCAGGTTCAAGGGCATCTTCCTACATCGAAAACATGCATGAGAAACCCAGAAGATGGTACACCGTGTGATGGGGAAAGGTTTCTAAAACGCACCTCATTTCTCATCTCCTTGTGCCCGGGTTCGCCATTTCAGCCGCTTTACTAGCAATCTCCCTACTTGGAGCATCAGCACCTTTAACCTCCTGTTCCGTACAGGTTACAATTTTTCCTGAGGATGAACGGGAAGACGGGGAACCAATGAGAGACTGGCTCTTGGTGTTGGGACAGGCACAGGTCACTCTATTTTCCCATCAGGAAGAAGAATTAACCACAGGCTCAGCCTGACCCCGGAACCAGAACAGGGCCTGAAGCCATCCTGCGCTTTTGCGGCCAGCTCCCAAAAACGCGAGTTGTAAAATCGAGCTTCAGGGCACTGCAATTCACAAACCTGCAGAGTTATAAATGATAACTCTCGTCCACAAATATATTGAGGGAAGGCAAAGAAGAGGATTTGAAATCAAGGCAGAATTGCAGGAAACAGATTACAGGAGGTAGATTCGAATCTCCTTTAAAGCACATGAAAAGCGGCAAAACGTTGACAATGATGCCCTTGGCCAAAAAGGGCGTATGCGTTTTTTCCTGAATATATTCAGGAAAAAACGCATACGCCCTTTTTGGCCAACCAAGCAACCTGGAAAGGCAAATCAGCGCTACAAAGAAGTCTCGCTTCCCATCGGTCAAAAGGGCCATGCTGAAAAAAGTGTCAAAACCAGAAATGCAGGACAGGCCATGGAGAAATGGGAGCCTTGCTACACTGATGGGCGGGATGTAAATTGCCAACAGCCACTCTGGAGAAGTGTACGGTGAGTCCTGAAACATCTAAGAAACACAGCTTAGAGAGCATAGGGCACTTCCACTCATGGGGGTATAAATTGGGAAAATGAAAAATCAGCAAGACACAAGCACCCCAAAGTTTAGGGCTGCTCTGTTGACAAGGACCTCCACTTCATTCCACCTTAAATATCCCAGGAAAGAGAAAAATGGGTAAAGAAGTTCTGGTCCTTATGTACAATGGAATATCACTCAGCCATGAAATCAATGTCATAAGGCTAGTAGCAGCATGATGAGTGGATTTAGGTACGACGATTCTAAGTGAAATAAGTCACACAGAAAAGGACACTTCTCATAAGGTATCACTGATAGAGGGAATGTAAAAACCGTTAAACTTGAACTGAATTACAAAACAGGACAGAGTCACACATGCAGAAAACACACTATGGCTGTTTAACGGGAAAGGTGAGGTGGGGTGATACATAAAACAAGGGTTTCAAATTAGCTCAGATACCGTTCCATAAACCCAATATGTAATAGACAAGACCTACTCCTTGCTCAGAGAATTGGACTCAAAACGCCCTATTCACCGCACAAGAATATATCTGACTAGTAATAATCTTAAAACATATGTATTGATATCTCTCTGTTAGTGTGTCAAGTGGGTGTAAAGCGGCATAAACACAGCAGTGAAAAGCAGCTAAACCGCATTATGAAAATAAATTACTTTTAAAAAACCATGAAACAAAGACAGTGAAAGAGAGAAATTCTTACACAATGCGTTCAGGGGCTGTGATGCAACCTGGATTGACCATATCTAGACCCACAGCTGGATGAGACCTAAGGGTGGACACTCTTGGGGCTGAGAGGTTTGGTGAGGTTGGGTGAGCAAACGCAGACCCTTTAAAGTAATACTGCGTGGTACCCATCGCATGGGTCCCAAATCTCCATGTTCAAGGGCATCTTCCTACATCAAAAACATGCATGAGAAACCCAGAAGATGGTACACCGTGTGATGGGGAAAGGTTTCTAAAACGCACCTCATTTCTCATCTCCTTGTGCCCGGGTTCGCCATCCCAGCCGCTTTACTAGCAATCTCCCTACTTGGAGCATCAGCACCTTTAACCTCCTGTTCCCTACAGGTTGCAATTTTTCCTGAGGATGAACGGGAAGACGGGGAACCAATGAGAGACTGGCTCTTGGTGTTGGGACAGGCACAGGTCACTCTATTTTCCCATCAGGAAGAAGAATTAACCACAGGCTCAGCCTGCCCCCCGGAACCAGAACAGGGCCTGAAGCCATCCTGCGCTTTTGCGGCCAGCTCCCAAAAACGCGAGGTGTAAAATCGAGCTTCATGGCACTGCAATTCACAAACCTGCAGAGTTATAAATGATAACTCTCGTCCACAAATATATTGAGGGAAGGCAACGAAGAGGATTTGAAATCAAGGCAGAATTGCAGGAAACAGATTACAGGAGGTAGATTCGAATCTCCTTTAAAGCACATGAAAAGCGGCAAAACGTTGACAATGATGCCCTTGGCCAAAAAGGGCGTATGCGTTTTTTCCTGAATATATTCAGGAAAAAACGCATACGGCCTTTTTGGCCAACCAAGCAACCTGGAAAGGCAAATCAGCGCTACAAAGAAGTCTCGCTTCCCATCGGTCAAAAGGGCCATGCTGAAAAAAGTGTCAAAACCAGAAATGCAGGACAGGCCATGGAGAAATGGGAGCCTTGCTACACTGATGGGCGGGATGTAAATTGCCAACAGCCACTCTGGAGAAGTGTACGGTGAGTCCTGAAACATCTAAAAAACACAGCTTAGAGAGCATAGGGCACTTCCACTCATGGGGGTATAAATTGGGAAAATGAAAAATCAGCAAGACACAAGCACCCCAAAGTTTAGGGCTGCTCTGTTGACAAGGACCTCCACTTCATTCCACCTTAAATATCCCAGGAAAGAGAAAAATGGGTAAAGAAGTTCTGGTCCTTATGTACAATGGAATATCACTCAGCCATGAAATCAATGTCATAAGGCTAGGAGCAGCATGATGAGTGGATTTAGGTACGACGATTCTAAGTGAAATAAGTCACACAGAAAAGGACACTTCTCATAAGGTATCACTGATAGAGGGAAGGTAAAAACCGTTACACTTGAACTGAATTACAAAACAGAACAGAGTCACACATGCAGAAAACACACTATAGCTGTTTAACGGGAAACGTGAGGTGGGGTGATACATAAAACAAGGGTTTCAAATTAGCTCAGATACCGTTCCATAAACCCAATATGTAATAGACAAGACCTACTCCTTGCTCAGAGAATTGGACTCAAAACGCCCTATTCACCGCACAAGAATATATCTGACTAGTAATAATCTTAAAACCTATGTATTGATATCTCTCTGTTAGTGTGTCAAGTGGGTGTAAAGCGGCATAAACACAGCAGTGAAAAGCAGCTAAACCACATTATGAAAATAAATTACTTTGAAAAACCCATGAAAGAAAGACAGTGAAAGAGAGAGACATTCTTACACAATGCGTTCAGGGGCTGTGATGCAACCTGGATTGACCATATCTAGACCCACAGCTGGATGAGACATAAGGGTGGACACTCTTGGGGCTGAGAGGTTTGGTGAGGTTGGGTGAGCAAACGCAGACCCTTTATAGTAATACTGCGTGGTACCCATCGCATGGGTCCCATATCTCCAGGTTCAAGGGCATCTTCCTACATCGAAAACATGCATGAGAAACCCAGAAGATGGTACACCGTGTGATGGGGAAAGGTTTCTAAAACGCACCTCATTTCTCATCTCCTTGTGCCCGGGTTCGCCATTTCAGCCGCTTTACTAGCAATCTCCCTACTTGGAGCATCAGCACCTTTAACCTCCTGTTCCGTACAGGTTACAATTTTTCCTGAGGATGAACGGGAAGACGGGGAACCAATGAGAGACTGGCTCTTGGTGTTGGGACAGGCACAGGTCACTCTATTTTCCCATCAGGAAGAAGAATTAACCACAGGCTCAGCCTGACCCCGGAACCAGAACAGGGCCTGAAGCCATCCTGCGCTTTTGCGGCCAGCTCCCAAAAACGCGAGTTGTAAAATCGAGCTTCAGGGCACTGCAATTCACAAACCTGCAGAGTTATAAATGATAACTCTCGTCCACAAATATATTGAGGGAAGGCAAAGAAGAGGATTTGAAATCAAGGCAGAATTGCAGGAAACAGATTTCAGGAGGTAGATTCGAATCTCCTTTAAAGCACATGAAAAGCGGCAAAACGTTGACAATGATGCCCTTGGCCAAAAAGGGCGTATTCGTTTTTTCGTGAATATATTCAGGAAAAAACGCATACGCCCTTTTTGGCCAACCAAGCAACCTGGAAAGGCAAATCAGCGCTACAAAGAAGTCTCGCTTCCCATCGGTCAAAAGGGCCATGCTGAAAAAAGTGTCAAAACCAGAAATGCAGGACAGGCCATGGAGAAATGGGAGCCTTGCTACACTGATGGGCGGGATGTAAATTGCCAACAGCCATTCTGGAGAAGTGTACGGTGAGTCCTGAAATATCTAAAAAACACAGCTTAGAGAGCATAGGGCACTTCCACTCATGGGGGTATAAATTGGGAAAATGAAAAATCAGCAAGACACAAGCACCCCAAAGTTTAGGGCTGCTCTGTTGACAAGGACCTCCACTTCATTCCACCTTAAATATCCCAGGAAAGAGAAAAATGGATAAAGAAGTTGTGGTCCTTATGTACAATGGAATATCACTCAGCCATGAAATCAATGTCCTAAGGCTAGTAGCAGCATGATGAGTGGATTTAGGTACGACGATTCTAAGTGAAATAAATCACACAGAAAAGGACACTTCTCATAAGGTATCACTTATAGAGGGAATGTAAAAACCGTTACAGTTGAACTGAATTACAAAACAGAACAGAGTCACATATGCAGAAAACACACTATGGCTGCTTAACGGGAAAGGGGAGGTGGGGTGACACATAAAACAAGGGTTTCAAATTAGCTCAGATACCGTTCCATAAACCCAATATGTAATAGACAAGACCTACTCCTTGCTCAGAGAACTGGACTCAACACGCCCTATTCACCGCACAAGAATATATCTGACTAGTAATAACCTTAAAACCTATGTATTGATATCTCTCTGTTAGTGTGTCAAGTGGGTATAAAGCGGCATAAACACAGCAGTGAAAAGCAGCTAAACCGCATTATGAAAATAAATTACTTTTAAAAACCCATGAAACAAAGACAGTGAAAGAGAGAGAAATTCTTACACAATGCGTTCATGGGCTGTGATGCAACCTGGATTGACCGTATCTAGACCCACAGCTGGATGAGACATAAGGGTGGACACTCTTGGGGCTGAGAGGTTTGGTGAGGTTGGGTGAGCAAACGCAGACCCTTTAAAGTAATACTGCGTGGTACCCATCGCATGGGTCCCATATCTCCAGGTTCAAGGTCATCTTCCTACATCGAAAACATGAATGAGAAACCCAGAAGATGGTACACCGTGTGATGGGGAAAGGTTTCTAAAACGCACCTCATTTCTCATCTCCTTGTGCCCGGGTTCGCCATTCCAGCCACTTTACTAGCAATCTCCCTACTTGGAGCATCAGCACCTTTAACCTCCTGTTCCGTACAGGTTGCAATTTTTCCTGAGGATGAATGGGAAGAAGGGGAACCAATGAGAGACTGGCTCTTGGTGTTGGGACAGGCACAGGTCACTCTATTTTCCCATCTGGAAGAAGAATTAACCACAGGCTCAACCTGCCCCCCGGAACCAGAACTGGGCCTGAAGCCATCCTGCGCTTTTGCGACCAGCTCCCAAAAACGCGAGTTGTAAAATTGAGCTTCAGGGCACTGCAATTCACAAAACTGCAGAGCTATAAATGATAACTCTCGTCCACAAATATATTGAGGGAAGGCAAAGAAGAGGATTTGAAATCAAGGCAGAATTGCAGGAAACAGATTTCAGGAGGTAGATTCGAATCTCCTTTAAAGCACATGAAAAGCGGCAAAACGTTGACAATGATGCCCTTGGCCAAAAAGGGCGTATGCGTTTTTTCCTGAATATATTCAGGAAAAAACGCATACGCCCTTTTTGGCCAACCAAGCAACCTGGAAAGGCAAATCAGCGCTACAAAGAAGTCTTGCTTCCCATCGGTCAAAAGGGCCATGCTGAAAAAAGTGTCAAAACCAGAAATGCAGGACAGGCCATGGAGAAATGGGAGCCTTGCTACACTGATGGGCGGGATGTAAATTGCCAAAAGCCACTCTGGAGAAGTGTACGGTGAGTCGTGAAACATCTAAAAAACACAGCTTAGAGAGCATAGGGCACTTCCACTCATGGGGGTATAAATTGGGAAAATGAAAAATCAGCAAGACACAAGCACCCCAAAGTTTAGGGCTGCTCTGTTGACCAGGACCTCCACTTCATTCCACCTTAAATATCCCAAGAAAGAGAAAAATGGGTAAAGAAGTTGTGGTCCTTATGTACAATGGAAAATCACTCAGCCATGAAATCAATGTCATAAGGCTAGGAGCAGCATGATGAGTGGATTTAGGTACGACGATTCTAAGTGAAATAAGTCACACACAAAAGGACACTTCTCATAAGGTATCACTGATAGAGGGAATGTAAAAACCGTTACACATGAACTGAATTACAAAACAGAACAGAGTCACACATGCAGAAAACACACTATGGCTGCTTAACGGGAAACGTGAGGTGGGGTGATACATAAAACAAGGGTTTCAAATTAGCTCAGATACCGTTCCATAAACCCAATATGTAATAGACAAGACCTACTCTTTGCTCAGAGAACTGGACTCAACACGCCCTATTCACCGCACAAGAATATATCTGACTAGTAATAATCTTAAAACCTATGTATTGATATCTCTCTGTTAGTGTGTCAAGTGGGTGTAAAGCGGCATAAACACAGCAGTGAAAAGCAGCTAAACCCCATTATGAAAATAAATTACTTTTAAAAACCCATGAAACAAAGACAGTGAAAGAGAGAGACATTCTTACACAATGCGTTCAGGGGCTGTGATGCAACCTGGATTGACCATATCTAGACCCACAGCTGGATGAGACCTAAGGGTGGACACTCTTGGGGCTGAGAGGTTTGGTGAGGTTGGGTGAGCAAACGCAGACCCTTTAAAGTAATACTGCGTGGTACCCATCGCATGGGTCCCAAATCTCCAGGTTCAAGGGCATCTTCCTACATCGAAAACATGCATGAGAAACCCAGAAGATGGTACACCGTGTGATGGGGAAAGGTTTCTAAAACGCACCTCATTTCTCATCTGCTTGTGCCCGGGTTCGCCATTCCAGCCACTTTACTAGCAATCTCCCTCCTTGGAGCATCAGCACCTTTAACCTCCTGTTCCGTACAGGTTGCAATTTGTACTGAGGATGAACGCGAAGACGTGGAACCAATGAAAGACTAGCTCTTGGTGTTGGGACAGGCACAGGTCACTCTATTTTCCCATCAGGAAGAAGAATTAACCACAGGCTCAGCCTGACCCCGGAACCAGAACAGGGCCTGAAGCCATCCTGCGCTTTTGCGGCCAGCGCCCAAAAACGCGAGGTGTAAAATCGAGCTTCATGGCACTGCAATTCACAAACCTGCAGAGTTATAAATGATAACTCTCGTCCACAAATATATTGAGGGAAGGCAAAGAAGAGGATTTGAAATCAAGGCAGAATTGCAGGAAACAGATTTCAGGAGGTAGATTCGAATCTCCTTTAAAGCACATGAAAAGCGGCAAAACGTTGACAATGATGCCCTTGGCCAAAAAGGGCGTATGCGTTTTTTCCTGAATATATTCAGGAAAAAACGCATACGCCCTTTTTGGCCAACCAAGCAACCTGGAAAGGCAAATCAGCGCTACAAAGAAGTCTCGCTTCCCATCGGTCAAAAGGGCCATGCTGAAAAAAGTGTCAAAACCAGAAATGCAGGACAGGCCATGGAGAAATGGGAGCCTTGCTACACTGATGGGCGGGATGTAAATTGCCAACAGCCACTCTGGAGAAGTGTACGGTGAGTCCTGAAACATCTAAGAAACACAGCTTAGAGAGCATAGGGCACTTCCACTCATGGGGGTATAAATTGGGAAAATGAAAAATCAGCAAGACACAAGCACCCCAAAGTTTAGGGCTGCTCTGTTGACAAGGACCTCCACTTCATTCCACCTTAAATATCCCAGGAAAGAGAAAAATGGGTAAAGAAGTTCTGGTCCTTATGTACAATGGAATATCACTCAGCCATGAAATCAATGTCATAAGGCTAGTAGCAGCATGATGAGTGGATTTAGGTACGACGATTCTAAGTGAAATAAGTCACACAGAAAAGGACACTTCTCATAAGGTATCACTGATAGAGGGAATGTAAAAACCGTTACACTTGAACTGAATTACAAAACAGAACAGAGTCACACATGCAGAAAACACACTATGGCTGTTTAACGGGAAAGGTGAGGTGGGGTGATACATAAAACAAGGGTTTCAAATTAGCTCAGATACCGTTCCATAAACCCAATATGTAATAGACAAGACCTACTCCTTGCTCAGAGAATTGGACTCAAAACGCCCTATTCACCGCACAAGAATATATCTGACTAGTAATAATCTTAAAACCTATGTATTGATATCTCTCTGTTAGTGTGTCAAGTGGGTGTAAAGCGGCATAAACACAGCAGTGAAAAGCAGCTAAACCACATTATGAAAATAAATTACTTTTAAAAACCCATGAAACAAAGACACTGAAAGAGAGAAATTCTTACACAATGCGTTCAGGGGCTGTGATGCAACCTGGATTGACCATATCTAGACCCACAGCTGGATGAGACCTAAGGGTGGACACTCTTGGGGCTGAGAGGTTTGGTGAGGTTGGGTGAGCAAACGCAGACCCTTTAAAGTAATACTGCGTGGTACCCATCGCATGGGTCCCAAATCTCCATGTTCAAGGGCATCTTCCTACATCAAAAACATGCATGAGAAACCCAGAAGATGGTACACCGTGTGATGGGGAAAGGTTTCTAAAACGCACCTCATTTCTCATCTCCTTGTGCCCGGGTTCGCCATCCCAGCCGCTTTACTAGCAATCTCCCTACTTGGAGCATCAGCACCTTTAACCTCCTGTTCCCTACAGGTTGCAATTTTTCCTGAGGATGAACGGGAAGACGGGGAACCAATGAGAGACTGGCTCTTGGTGTTGGGACAGGCACAGGTCACTCTATTTTCCCATCAGGAAGAAGAATTAACCACAGGCTCAGCCTGCCCCCCGGAACCAGAACAGGGCCTGAAGCCATCCTGCGCTTTTGCGGCCAGCTCCCAAAAACGCGAGGTGTAAAATCGAGCTTCATGGCACTGCAATTCACAAACCTGCAGAGTTATAAATGATAACTCTCGTCCACAAATATATTGAGGGAAGGCAACGAAGAGGATTTGAAATCAAGGCAGAATTGCAGGAAACAGATTACAGGAGGTAGATTCGAATCTCCTTTAAAGCACATGAAAAGCGGCAAAACGTTGACAATGATGCCCTTGGCCAAAAAGGGCGTATGCGTTTTTTCCTGAATATATTCAGGAAAAAACGCATACGCCCTTTTTGGCCAACCAAGCAACCTGGAAAGGCAAATCAGCGCTACAAAGAAGTCTCGCTTCCCATCGGTCAAAAGGGCCATGCTGAGAAAAGTGTCAAAACCAGAAATGCAGGACAGGCCATGGAGAAATGGGAGCCTTGCTACACTGATGGGCGGGATGTAAATTGCCAACAGCCACTCTGGAGAAGTGTACGGTGAGTCCTGAAACATCTAAAAAACACAGCTTAGAGAGCATAGGGCACTTCCACTCATGGGGGTATAAATTGGGAAAATTAAAAATCAGCAAGACACAAGCACCCCAAAGTTTAGGGCTGCTCTGTTGACAAGGACCTCCACTTCATTCCACCTTAAATATCCCAGGAAAGAGAAAAATGGGTAAAGAAGTTGTGGTCCTTATGTACAATGGAATATCACTCAGCCATGAAATCAATGTCATAAGGCTAGTAGCAGCATGATGAGTGGATTTAGGTACGACGATTCTAAGTGAAATAAGTCACACAGAAAAGGACACTTCTCATAAGGTATCACTGATAGAGGGAATGTAAAAACCGTTACACTTGAACTGAATTACAAAACAGAACAGAGTCACACATGCAGAAAACACACTATGGCTGCTTAACGGGAAAGGTGAGGTGGGGTGATACATAAAACAAGGGTTTCAAATTAGCTCAGATACCGTTCCATAAACCCAATATGTAATAGACAAGACCTACTCCTTGCTCAGAGAACTGGACTCAACACGCCCTATTCACGGCACAAGAATATATCTGACTAGTAATAATCGTAAAACCTATGTATTGATATCTCTCTGTTAGTGTGTCAAGTGGGTGTAAAGCGGCATAAACACAGCAGTGAAAAGCAGCTAAACCGCATTATGAAAATAAATTACTTTGAAAAACCCATGAAAGAAAGACAGTGAAAGAGAGAGACATTCTTACACAATGCGTTCAGGGGCTGTGATGCAACCTGGATTGACCATATCTAGACCCACAGCTGGATGAGACATAAGGGTGGACACTCTTGGGGCTGAGAGGTTTGGTGAGGTTGGGTGAGCAAACGCAGACCCTGTATAGTAATACTGCGTGGTACCCATCGCATGGGTCCCATATCTCCAGGTTCAAGGGCATCTTCCTACATCGAAAACATGCATGAGAAACCCAGAAGATGGTACACCGTGTGATGGGGAAAGGTTTCTAAAACGCACCTCATTTCTCATCTCCTTGTGCCCGGGTTCGCCATTTCAGCCGCTTTACTAGCAATCTCCCTACTTGGAGCATCAGCACCTTTAACCTCCTGTTCCGTACAGGTTACAATTTTTCCTGAGGATGAACGGGAAGATGGGGAACCAATGAGAGACTGGCTCTTGGTGTTGGGACAGGCACAGGTCACTCTATTTTCCCATCAGGAAGAAGAATTAACCACAGGCTCAGCCTGACCCCGGAACCAGAACAGGGCCTGAAGCCATCCTGCGCTTTTGCGGCCAGCTCCCAAAAACGCGAGTTGTAAAATCGAGCTTCAGGGCACTGCAATTCACAAACCTGCAGAGTTATAAATGATAACTCTCGTCCACAAATATATTGAGGGAAGGCAAAGAAGAGGATTTGAAATCAAGGCAGAATTGCAGGAAACAGATTTCAGGAGGTAGATTCGAATCTCTTTAAAGCACATGAAAAGCGGCAAAACGTTGACAATGATGCCCTTGGCCAAAAAGGGCGTATTCGTTTTTTCCTGAATATATTCAGGAAAAAACGCATACGCCCTTTTTGGCCAACCAAGCAACCTGGAAAGGCAAATCAGCGGTACAAAGAAGTCTCGCTTCCCATCGGTCAAAAGGGCCATGCTGAAAAAAGTGTCAAAACCAGAAATGCAGGACAGGCCATGGAGAAATGGGAGCCTTGCTACACTGATGGGCGGGATGTAAATTGCCAACAGCCACTCTGGAGAAGTGTACGGTGAGTCCTGAAACATCTAAAAAACACAGCTTAGAGAGCATAGGGCACTTCCACTCATGGGGGTATAAATTGGGAAAATGAAAAATCAGCAAGACACAAGCACCCCAAAGTTTAGGGCTGCTCTGTTGACAAGGACCTCCACTTCATTCCACCTTAAATATCCCAGGAAAGAGAAAAATGGGTAAAGAAGTTCTGGTCCTTATGTACAATGGAATATCACTCAGCCATGAAATCAATGTCATAAGGCTAGGAGCAGCATGATGAGTGGATTTAGGTACGACGATTCTAAGTGAAATAAGTCACACAGAAAAGGACACTTCTCATAAGGTATCACTGATAGAGGGAAGGTAAAAACCGTTACACTTGAACTGAATTACAAAACAGAACAGAGTCACACATGCAGAAAACACACTATAGCTGTTTAACGGGAAACGTGAGGTGGGGTGATACATAAAACAAGGGTTTCAAATTAGCTCAGATACCGTTCCATAAACCCAATATGTAATAGACAAGACCTACTCCTTGCTCAGAGAATTGGACTCAAAACGCCCTATTCACCGCACAAGAATATATCTGACTAGTAATAATCTTAAAACCTATGTATTGATATCTCTCTGTTAGTGTGTCAAGTGGGTGTAAAGCGGCATAAACACAGCAGTGAAAAGCAGCTAAACCGCATTATGAAAATAAATTACTTTTAAAAACCCATGAAACAAAGACAGTGAAAGAGAGAAATGCTTACACAATGCGTTCAGGGGCTGTGATGCAACCTGGATTGACCATATCTAGACCCACAGCTGGATGAGACCTAAGGGTGGACACTCTTGGGGCTGAGAGGTTTGGTGAGGTTGGGTGAGCAAACGCAGACCCTTTAAAGTAATACTGCGTGGTACCCATCGCATGGGTCCCAAATCTCCATGTTCAAGGGCATCTTCCTACATCAAAAACATGCATGAGAAACCCAGAAGATGGTACACCGTGTGATGGGGAAAGGTTTCTAAAACGCACCTCATTTCTCATCTCCTTGTGCCCAGGTTCGCCATCCCAGCCGCTTTACTAGCAATCTCCCTACTTGGAGCATCAGCACCTTTAACCTCCTGTTCCCTACAGGTTGCAATTTTTCCTGAGGATGAACGGGAAGACGGGGAACCAATGAGAGACTGGCTCTTGGTGTTGGGACAGGCACAGGTCACTCTATTTTCCCATCAGGAAGAAGAATTAACCACAGGCTCAGCCTGCCCCCCGGAACCAGAACAGGGCCTGAAGCCATCCTGCGCTTTTGCGGCCAGCTCCCAAAAACGCGAGGTGTAAAATCGAGCTTCATGGCACTGCAATTCACAAACCTGCAGAGTTATAAATGATAACTCTCGTCCACAAATATATTGAGGGAAGGCAACGAAGAGGATTTGAAATCAAGGCAGAATTGCAGGAAACAGATTACAGGAGGTAGATTCGAATCTCCTTTAAAGCACATGAAAAGCGGCAAAACGTTGACAATGATGCCCTTGGCCAAAAAGGGCGTATGCGTTTTTTCCTGAATATATTCAGGAAAAAACGCATACGCCCTTTTTGGCCAACCAAGCAACCTGGAAAGGCAAATCAGCGCTACAAAGAAGTCTCGCTTCCCATCGGTCAAAAGGGCCATGCTGAGAAAAGTGTCAAAACCAGAAATGCAGGACAGGCCATGGAGAAATGGGAGCCTTGCTACACTGATGGGCGGGATGTAAATTGCCAACAGCCACTCTGGAGAAGTGTACGGTGAGTCGTGAAACATCTAAAAAACACAGCTTAGAGAGCATAGGGCACTTCCACTCATGGGGGTATAAATTGGGAAAATTAAAAATCAGCAAGACACAAGCACCCCAAAGTTTAGGGCTGCTCTGTTGACAAGGACCTCCACTTCATTCCACCTTAAATATCCCAGGAAAGAGAAAAATGGGTAAAGAAGTTGTGGTCCTTATGTACAATGGAATATCACTCAGCCATGAAATCAATGTCATAAGGCTAGTAGCAGCATGATGAGTGGATTTAGGTACGACGATTCTAAGTGAAATAAGTCACACAGAAAAGGACACTTCTCATAAGGTATCACTGATAGAGGGAATGTAAAAACCGTTACACTTGAACTGAATTACAAAACAGAACAGAGTCACACATGCAGAAAACACACTATGGCTGCTTAACGGGAAAGGTGAGGTGGGGTGATACATAAAACAAGGGTTTCAAATTAGCTCAGATACCGTTCCATAAACCCAATATGTAATAGACAAGACCTACTCCTTGCTCAGAGAACTGGACTCAACACGCCCTATTCACCACACAAGAATATATCTGACTACTAATAATCTTAAAACCTATGTATTGATATCTCTCTGTTAGTGTGTCAAGTGATGTAAAGCGGCATAAACACAGCAGTGAAAAGCAGCTAAACCGCATTATGAAAATAAATTACTTTGAAAAACCCATGAAAGAAAGACAGTGAAAGAGAGAGACATACTTACACAATGCGTTCAGGGGCTGTGATGCAACCTGGATTGACCATATCTAGACCCACAGCTGGATGAGACATAAGGGTGGACACTCTTGGGGCTGAGAGGTTTGGTGAGGTTGGGTGAGCAAACGCAGACCCTTTATAGTAATACTGCGTGGTACCCATCGCATGGGTCCCATATCTCCAGGTTCAAGGGCATCTTCCTACATCGAAAACATGCATGAGAAACCCAGAAGATGGTACACCGTGTGATGGGGAAAGGTTTCTAAAACGCACCTCATTTCTCATCTCCTTGTGCCCGGGTTCGCCATTCCAGCCACTTTACTAGCAATCTCCCTACTTGGAGCATCAGCACCTTTAACCTCCTGTTCCGTACAGGTTGCAATTTTTCCTGAGGATGAACGGGAAGACGGGGAACCAATGAGAGACTGGCTCTTGGTGTTGGGACAGGCACAGGTCACTCTATTTTCCCATCAGGAAGAAGAATTAACCACAGGCTCAGCCTGCCCCCCGGAACCAGAACTGGGTCTGAAGCCATCCTGCGCTTTTGCGGCCAGCTCCCAAAAACGCGAGTTGTAAAATCGAGCTTCAGGGCACTGCAATTCACAAACCTGCAGAGTTATAAATGATAACTCTCGTCCACAAATATATTGAGGGAAGGCAAAGAAGGGGATTTGAAATCAAGGCAGAATTGCAGGAAACAGATTTCAGGAGGTAGATTCGAATCTCCTTTAAAGCACATGAAAAGCGGCAAAACGTTGACAATGATGCCCTTGGCCAAAAAGGGCGTATGCGTTTTTTCCTGAATATATTCAGGAAAAAACGCATACGCCCTTTTTGGCCAACCAAGCAACCTGGAAAGGCAAATCAGCGCTACAAAGAAGTCTCGCTTCCCATCGGTCAAAAGGGCCATGCTGAAAAAAGTGTCAAAACCAGAAATGCAGGACAGGCCATGGAGAAATGGGAGCCTTGCTACACTGATGGGCGGGATGTAAATTGCCAACAGCCACTCTGGAGAAGTGTACGGTGAGTCCTGAAACATCTAAAAAACACAGCTTAGAGAGCATAGGGCACTTCCACTCATGGGGGTATAAATTGGGAAAATTAAAAATCAGCAAGACACAAGCACCCCAAAGTTTAGGGCTGCTCTGTTGACAAGGACCTCCACTTCATTCCACCTTAAATATCCCAGGAAAGAGAAAAATGGGTAAAGAAGTTGTGGTCCTTATGTACAATGGAATATCACTCAGCCATGAAATCAATGTCCTAAGGCTAGTAGCAGCATGAAGAGTGGATTTAGGTACGACGATTCTAAGTGAAATAAGTCACACAGAAAAGGACACTTCTCATAAGGTATCACTGATAGAGGGAATGTAAAAACCGTTACACTTGAACTGAATTACAAAACAGAACAGAGTCACACATGCAGAAAACACACTATGGCTGCTTAACGGGAAAGGTGAGGTGGGGTGATACATAAAACAAGGGTTTCAAATTAGCTCAGATACCGTTCCATAAACCCAATATGTAATAGACAAGACCTACTCCTTGCTCAGAGAACTGGACTCAACACGCCCTATTCACCGCACAAGAATATATCTGACTAGTAATAATCTTAAAACCTATGTATTGATATCTCTCTGTTAGTGTGTCAAGTGGGGGTAAAGCGGCATAAACACAGCAGTGAAAAGCAGCTAAACCCCATTATGAAAATAAATTACTTTGAAAAACCCATGAAAGAAAGACAGTGAAAGAGAGAGACATTCTTACACAATGCGTTCAGGGGCTGTGATGCAACCTGGATTGACCATATCTAGACCCACAGCTGGATGAGACCTAAGGGTGGACACTCTTGGGGCTGAGAGGTTTGGTGAGGTTGGGTGAGCAAACGCAGACCCTTTAAAGTAATACTGCGTGGTACCCATCGCATGGGTCCCAAATCTCCATGTTCAAGGGCATCTTCCTACATCAAAAACATGCATGAGAAACCCAGAAGATGGTACACCGTGTGATGGGGAAAGGTTTCTAAAACGCACCTCATTTCTCATCTCCTTGTGCCCGGGTTCGCCATCCCAGCCACTTTACTAGCAATCTCCCTACTTGGAGCATCAGCACCTTTAACCTCCTGTTCCCTACAGGTTGCAATTTTTCCTGAGGATGAACGGGAAGACGGGGAACCAATGAAAGACTGGCTCTTGGTGTTGGGACAGGCACAGGTCACTCTATTTTCCCATCAGGAAGAAGAATTAACCACAGGCTCAGCCTGCCCCCCGGAACCAGAACAGGGCCTGAAGCCATCCTGCGCTTTTGCGGCCAGCTCCCAAAAACGCGAGGTGTAAAATCGAGCTTCATGGCACTGCAATTCACAAACCTGCAGAGTTATAAATGATAACTCTCGTCCACAAATATATTGAGGGAAGGCAACGAAGAGGATTTGAAATCAAGGCAGAATTGCAGGAAACAGATTACAGGAGGTAGATTCGAATCTCCTTTAAAGCACATGAAAAGCGGCAAAACGTTGACAATGATGCCCTTGGCCAAAAAGGGCGTATGCGTTTTTTCCTGAATATATTCAGGAAAAAACGCATACGCCCTTTTTGGCCAACCAAGCAACCTGGAAAGGCAAATCAGCGCTACAAAGAAGTCTCGCTTCCCATCGGTCAAAAGGGCCATGCTGAAAAATGTGTCAAAACCAGAAATGCAGGACAGGCCATGGAGAAATGGGAGCCTTGCTACACTGATGGGCGGGATGTAAATTGCCAACAGCCACTCTGGAGAAGTGTACGGTGAGTCCTGAAACATCTAAAAAACACAGCTTAGAGAGCATAGGGCACTTCCACTCATGGGGGTATAAATTGGGAAAATTAAAAATCAGCAAGACACAAGCACCCCAAAGTTTAGGGCTGCTCTGTTGACAAGGACCTCCACTTCATTCCACCTTAAATATCCCAGGAAAGAGAAAAATGGGTAAAGAAGTTGTGGTCCTTATGTACAATGGAATATCACTCAGCCATGAAATCAATGTCCTAAGGCTAGTAGCAGCATGATGAGTGGATTTAGGTACGACGATTCTAAGTGAAATAAGTCACACAGAAAAGGACACTTCTCATAAGGTATCACTGATAGAGGGAATGTAAAAACCGTTACACTTGAACTGAATTACAAAACAGAACAGAGTCACACATGCAAAAAACACACTATGGCTGCTTAACGGGAAAGGTGAGGTGGGGTGATACATAAAACAAGGGTTTCAAATTAGCTCAGATACCGTTCCATAAACCCAATATGTAATAGACAAGACCTACTCCTTGCTCAGAGAACTGGACTCAACACGCCCTATTCACCGCACAAGAATATATCTGACTAGTAATAATCTTAAAACCTATGTATTGATATCTCTCTGTTAGTGTGTCAAGTGGGTGTAAAGCGGCATAAACACAGCAGTGAAAAGCAGCTAAACCCCATTATGAAAATAAATTACTTTGAAAAACCCATGAAAGAAAGACAGTGAAAGAGAGAGACATTCTTACACAATGCGTTCAGGGGCTGTGATGCAACCTGGATTGACCATATCTAGACCCACAGCTGGATGAGACATAAGGGTGGACACTCTTGGGGCTGAGAGGTTTGGTGAGGTTGGGTCAGCAAACGCAGACCATTTAAAGTAATACTGCGTGGTACCCATCGCATGGGTCCCAAATCTCCATGTTCAAGGGCATCTTCCTACATCGAAAACATGCATGAGAAACCCAGAAGATGGTACACCGTGTGATGGGGAAAGGTTTCTAAAACGCACCTCATTTCTCATCTCCTTGTGCCCGGGTTCGCCATTCCAGCCGCTTTACTAGCAATCTCCCTACTTGGAGCATCAGCACCTTTAACCTCCTGTTCCGTATAGGTTGCAATTTTTCCTGACGATGAACGGGAAGACGGGGAACCAATGAGAGACTGGCTCTTGGTGTTGGGACAGGCACAGGTCACTCTATTTTCCCATCAGGAAGAAGAATTAACCACAGGCTCATCATCCCCCCAGGAACCAGAACAGGGCCTGAAGCCATCCAGTGCTTTTGCGGCCAGCTCCCAAAAAAGCGAGTTGTAAAATGGAGCTTCAGGGCACTGCAATTCACAAACCTGCAGAGTTATAAATGATAACTCTCGTCCACAAATATATTGAGGGAAGGCAACGAAGAGGATTTGAAATCAAGGCAGAATTGCAGGAAACAGATTTCAGGAGGTAGATTCGAATCTCCTTTAAAGCACATGAAAAGCGGCAAAACGTTGACAATGATGCCCTTGGCCAAAAAGGGCGTATGCGTTTTTTCCTGAATATATTCAGGAAAAAACGCATACGCCCTTTTTGGCCAACCAAGCAACCTGGAAAGGCAAATCAGCGCTACAAAGAAGTCTCGCTTCCCATCCGTCAAAAGGGCCATGCTGAAAAAAGTGTCAAAACCAGAAATGCAGGACAGGCCATGGAGAAATGGGAGCCTTGCTACACTGATGGGCGGGATGTAAATTGCCAACAGCCACTGTGGAGAAGTGTCCGGTGAGTCCTGAAACATCTAAAAAACACAGCTTAGAGAGCATAGGGCATTTCCACTTATGGGGTTATGAATTGGGAAAACTAAAAATCAGCTAGACACAGGCACACCAAAGTTTAGGGCTGCTCTGTTGACAAGAACCTCCTCTTCATTACACCTTAAATATCCCAGGAAATAGGAAAATGGATAACGATGTTGTGGTCCTTATGTACAATGGAATATCACTCAGCCATGAAATCAATGTCATAAGGCTATTAGCCGCATGATGAGTGGATTTATGTTCGACGATTCTAAGTGAAATAAGTCACACAGAAAAAGACACTTATCATAAGATATCACTTGTAGAGGGAATGGAAAAACCGTTACACTTGAACTGAATTACAAAACAGAACAGAGTCACACATTTAGAAAACACACTATGGCTGCTTAACGGGAAAGGTGAGGTGGGGTGATGCATAAAACGAGGGTTTCATATTAGCTCAAATACCGATCCATAAACCCAATATGTAATAGACAAGACCTACTCCTTGCTCAGTGAAGTGGATGCAACACCCCCTATTCAACGAACAAGAATATATCTGACTAGTAAAAATCTTAAAACCTATGTATTGATTTCTCTCTGTAAGTGAATCAAGTGGGTGTAAAGGGGCATAAACACAGCAGTGAAAATCAGGTAAACCCCATTATAAAAATAAATTACTTTAAAATCCCAAAAAACAAAGACAGTGATAGAGGGAGAAATTTTTACATAATTCGTTCCGGGGCTGTGATGCAACCTGGTGTGACCATATCTAGACCCACAGCTGGATGAGAAATAAAGCTGGACACTCTTGGGACTGAAGGTCTCTTTCCCTATTTACCAGATTGGGAACGTAGAAAGCCTGCCACCCTCTGGCCGTTACCTGCAAAAGCAGCTTTAAAACCTGTGCTAATGGTCACTTCATATGAACAAGTACTTCAGGGCTGTAAATGAAACGTGCCCTCCAAATGTCTTGAGGGAGGTAATGGCCAAAAATTTTCAAAATGTGACACTTACTTTAAGAAAACACTTTGAAGAACTAAGCTGTAATCACAGTTTGATAAATAAAAGGGCATGCTTTAAAGCTCAATTTCAACAGATTATGGGACACATGCAAATTCAACCACAGATAGGTATCAGCTCGCACCTGTTAGAATGACCATCAGCAAGAAAACTACAAACAATAAATATTGAAGGTGTTTTGGAGAAATGCATACCCTCAATTTTAAGTGGGACATAACCTGGAAAGAGCCACTAATGAGAACTGAATGGTGGTGCCTTTAAAACATACACACTGAGCTACCATATGATACAGCAAGCCCACTCCTTGGCCTATAACATAAGAAGATATAACTGGAAAGACACAGGCAAGCAAATGTGCATTGCAGCAGTATTACAATAGCCAAGACATGGAGGCAACCAGAAAGTCCATCAAGAGGTGCGTGGCCAAAGAAGAACTGGTACACGTACAGATGGAATATTAGCCAGGGAAAAAAATGAAACAATGCCATTTGCAGCACCATGTATGATTCTTGAGGTAATCAGGCAAATTGTACTAAGTCAGAAAGCAAAAGACACATATCCTATAATATCACTTATAGGTCTTAGCTAAAAATTGATACCAATGAAGATATTTCCACAGAGAAATGCAATCACAGATTCATTAAACAAACTTATGGTTCACCAAATGGAAAGGTGTGAGGATTGGATACATTAGGATATTGGGGTTAAGATAGATATAGAAACACATGTGAAATATGTAATCACCAAAGACCTACGTAATACCAAGACAAGACTACTCAACATCGTGTCATAACCTACATGGGAAAATGATCCAAAGAAGAATAGATATATGTATATGTTTAAAAGAACCACATCTTTCACACCTAGAAGAAACAAAACATTTTAATTAAATTTGCTCTGACAAAAAATAAAAATTAAATTAAAAAAAGAACAAGAAGTAATGAGACATAAACTTAAGGGGCTATTTGCTGGCACATTGCATTCTAATTTACAACCAGAACATGACTTCCATTAAGGCTCTGTCATCACTAATAAAGCAGCTTTATAAGCAATGTTGAAGGTAGCTTAAAAGAAGTCTCACTAATTATTGATAGTAACAAGGAAACAAAGAAAAGTAAAAAATCTCACTGCAAAAAGTATACATAGGGTAAGGATAGTAGATCAAACACTTATTAAACTTCTGTAAAGAATAAAAGACAACAGTAGTATGTTTTTTTAAAAAGAGAGGGCCCAAATAAATCTGAAATGAAAGAGATGATGTTACAACGGACACCGCAGAAATACAAAGTATCCTAAGATACACACAGGGTAACTCAGGGCTCAGACTGGACAGAGCCCACTCTCCAGTCCCCTGTACATGACTTACAGGAGCCTCAGGAACTGAGGAGGGGGTCCCTGAGGAGAGGCTCAAGATAGAATATGGTAGGCATTAACATGACTGCATTCATCTTAAACATGCCTGAACTACATTCACACGAGATGATTTTGTCCTGTATGTACATCGGCACCTCTAGTTGGAACTGCAGATCTTTGGCTTCAACACCTCTACTGACAACATTAGCGTCACCTGCTGTGGACCGTCTCCTATAGGATTTCTAGAATCACAAAACATCGAAGCTTCACAGGACCCAGAGTCTGTGCAACTCCACACAGAGTCTCAGAGTCTCAACTCCACTCAGATACTCCACTCTTGGAGGGCACACACAAAGTAGTGTGCACATCAGGACCCAGGGGAAGGAGCAGTGACCCTGTAGGAGAATGACCAGAACTACCTGCTACTTTTAGAGGGTCTCCTGCAGAGGCAGGTGGTGGCTGTGGCTGTGGCTCACCGTGAGGACAACGACACTGGCAGCAGAAGTTCTGGGAAATACTCCTTGGTGTGAGCCCTCCCAGAGTCCGCCATTAGCCCCACCAAGAGCAAGGTAGGCTCCAGGGCTGGGTCGCCTCAGGCCAAACAACCAACAGGGAGGGAACCCAGCCCCATGCATCAGCAGACAAGCGGATTAAACTTTTTATTAAAGTTTTATTTAATCCGTAGACAAGCGGATTAAAGCTCTGCCCACCAAAGCAACACCCAGCTCTACCCACCACCAGTCCTTCCCATCAGGAAGCTTGCACAAGCCTCTAAGATAGACTCATCCACCGGAGAGCAGACAGCAGAAGCAAGAAGAACTACAATTCTGCAGCCTGTGGAAGGAAAACCACATTCACAGAAAGATAGACAAAATGAAAAGGCAGAGGACTTTATACCAGATCAAGGAACAAGATAAAACCCCAGAAAAAAAAACGAAATGAGGTGGAGATAGGGAACCTTCCAGAAAAAAAATTCAGAATAATGATAGTGAAGTTGAGCCAAGACCTTGGAAAAAGAAAGGAGGCAAAGATCGAGAAGATGCAAGAAATGTTTAACAAAGACCTAGAAGAATTAAGGAACAAACACCTAGAAGAATTAAAGAACAAACAAACAGAGGTGAACAATGGAATAACTGAAATGAAAAATACACTAGAAGGAATCAGTAGCAGAATAACTGTGGCAGAAGAACGGATAAGTGACCTGGAAGACAGAAAGGTGGAAATCACTGCCATGGAACAGAATAAAGAAAAAGAATGAAAATAAACGAAGACACCCCAAGAGTCCTCTGGGACAACATTAAACGCAACAACATTCGCATTATAGGGGTCCCAGAAGGAGAAGAGAGAGAGAAAGGACCCGAGAATATATTTAAAGAGATAATGGTCAAAAACTTCCCTAGCATGGGAAAAGAAATAGCCACCCAAGTCCAGAAGCACAGAGTGTCCCAGGCAGGATAAACCAAAGGAGAAAAATGACAAGACACATAGTAATCAAATTGACAAAAATTAACGACAAAGAAAAATGATTGAAAGCAGCAAGGGAAAAATGACAAATAACATACAAGGGAACTCCCATAAGGATAACAACTGATTTCTCAGCAGAAAATCTACAAGCCAGAAGGAAGTGGCATGATAAATTTAAAGTGATGAAAGGGAAGAACCTACAACCAAGAGTACTCCACCCTGCAAAGAGCTCATTCAGATTTGATGGAGAAATCAAAAGCCTTACAGACAAGCAAAAGTTAAGAGAATTCAGCACCATGAAACCAGCTCTACACCAAATGCTAAAGGAACTTCTCTAAGTGGGAAACACAAGAGAAGAAAAGGACCCACCAAGACAAACCCATAACAATTAAGAAAATAGTAGTAGGAACATACATATCGATAATTACCTTAAACGTGAATGCACTACATGTTCCAACCAAAAGACACAGGCTCGCTGAATGGATACAAAAACAAGACCCATATATATGCTGTCTACAAGAGATCCATTTCAGACCTAGGGACACATACAGACTCAAAGTGAGGCGATGGAAAAATATATTCTATGCAAATGAAAATCAAAAGAAAGCTGGAGTAGCAATACTCATATCAGATAAAATAGACTTTAAAATAAAGAATGTTACAAGAGACAAGGAAAGGCACTACATAATGGTCAGGGGATCAATCCAAGAAGAAGATATAACAATTATAAATATATATGTACCCAAAATAGGAGCAGCTCAATGTATAAGGCAACTGCTAACAGCTATAAAAGAGTAAATCGACAGTAACACAATAATAGCGGGGGACTTTAACAGCTCACTTACACCAGTGGAGATCAGCCAGACAGAAAATTAATAAGGAAACACAAGCTTTAAATGACACAATAGACCAGATAGAGTTAATTGATATTTATAGGACATTCCATCCAAAAACAGCAGATTACACGTTCTTCTCAACTGCACACGGAACATTCTCCAGGATAGATCACATCTTGGGTCACAGATAAAGCCTCAGTAAATTTAAGAAAACTGAAATCATATCAAGCAGCTGTTCCGACCACAATGCTATGAGATTAGAAATCAATTACACGGAAAAAACCGTAAAAAACACAAACACATGGAGGCTAAACAACACGTTACTAAATAACCAAGCGATCACTGAAGAAATCAAAGAGGAAATCAAAAACTACCTAGAGACAAATGACAACAAAAACACGATGATCCAAAACCTATGGGATGCAGCAAAAGGAGTTCTAAGAGGGAAGTTTATAGCAATACAAGCCTACCTCAAGAAACAAGAAAAATCTCAAATAAACAATCTAACCTTACACCTAGAGGAACTAGAGAAAGAAGAACAAAACCCAAAGTTAGTAGAAGGAAAGAAATCATAAAGATCAGAGCAGAAATAAATGAAATAGAAACAAAGAAAACGAAAGCAAAGATCAATAAAACTAAAAGCTGGTTCTTTGAGAAGATAAGCAAAAATGATCAACCTTTAGCCGGACTCCAGAAAAAGAGGGAGAGGACGCAAATCAACAAAATTAGAAGTGAAAAAGCAGAAGTTATAACAGACACCACAGGAATACAAAGCATCCTAAGAGACTACTACAAGCAACTCTAGGCCAATAAAATGGACAATCTGGAAGAAATGGACAAATTCTTAGAAAGGGATAACCTTCTAAGACTGAACCAGGAAGAAATAGAAAATATGAACAAACCTATCACAAGCAATGAAATTGAAACTGTGATTAAAAATCTTCCAACAAACAAAAGTCCAGAACCAGATGGCATCACAGGTGAATTCTATCAAACATTTAGAGCAGAGCTAACACCCAACCTTCTCAAATTCTTCAAAACAATTGCAGCGGAAGGAACACTCCCAAACTCATTCTATGAGACCACCATCACCCTGATACCAAAATCAGACAGAGATACTACAAGGAAAGAAAATTATAGACCAATATCACTGATGAATATAGATGTAAAAATCCTCAACAAAATACTAGCAAACAGAATCGAACAACACATTAAAAGGATCATACACCATGATCAAGTGGGGTTTATCCCAGGGATGCAAGGATTCTTCAATATACACAAATCAATGTGATACACCATATTAACAAATTGTAGAATAAAACCATATGATCATCTCAATAGATGAAGGAAAAGATTTTGAGAAAATTCAACACTCATTTACGATAAAAACTCTGCAGAGTGTGGGCATAGAGGGAAACTACCTCAACATAATAAAGGCCATATATGACAAACCCACAGCAAACAACATTCTCAATGGTGAAAAACTGAAAGCGTTTCCTCTAAGATCAGGAACAAGACGAGGATGTCCACTCTCACCACTGCTATTCAACATAGTTTTGGAAGTCCTAGCCATGGCAATCAGAGAAGAAAAAGAAATAAAAGGAATACAAAAAGGAAAAGAAGAAGTAAAATTGTCACTGTTTGCAGATGACATGATATTACAGATAGAGAATCCTAAAGATGCCACCAGAAAACCACTGGAGCTAATCAATGAATTTGGTAAAGTTGCAGGATACAAAATTAATGCACAGAAATTGCTTGCATTCCTATACACTAACAATGAAAGATCAGAAAGAGAAATTAAGGAAACAATCCCATTACCACTGCAACAAAAAGAATAAAATACCTAGGAATAAACCTACCTAAGGAAGTAAAAGACCTGTACTCAGAAAACTATAAGACACTGATGAAAGAAATCAAAGATGATATAAACAGATGGAGACATATACCATGTTCTCGGATTAGAAGAATCAATATTGTGAAAATGACTATACTACCCAAAGCAATCTACAGATTCAATGCAATCCCGATCAAAATACCTTTGGCATTTTCTACAGAACAAGAAAAAAAAAATCTTAAAATTTGTAGGGAGACACAAAAGACCCTGGATAGCCAAAGCAGTCTTGAGGGGGGAAAAAAAAGAGCTGGAGGAATCAGACTTCCAGACTTCAGACTATATTGCAAAGCTACAGTAATCAAGATAATATGGTACTGACACAAGAACAGAAATATAGGTCAATAGAACAGGATAGAAAGCACAGAGATAAACCCACGTACCTATGGTTCACTAATCTATGACAAAGGAGGCAAGGGTATACAATGGAGAAAAGACAGTGTCTTCAGCAAGTGGTGCTGGGAAAACTGGACAGTTACATGTAAAAGAATGAAATTAGTACACACCCTAACACCATACACAAAAATAAACTCAAAATGGATTAGAGACCTAAATATAAGACCAGCCACTATAAAACTCTTAGAGGAAAACATAAGCAGAACAGTCTATGACATAAATCACAGCAAGATCCTTTTTGACCCACCTCCTAGAGAAATGGAAATAAAAACAAAAATAAAAAAATGGGACCGAATGAAACATAAATTCTTTTGCACAGCAAAGGAAAACATAAGCAAGATGAAAAGACAACCATCAGAATGGGAGAAAATATTTTCAAATGAAGCAAATGGCAAAGGATTAATCTCCAAAAAGCAGCTCATGTAGCTCAATATCACAAAACCAAACAACCCAATCCAAAAATGGGCAGAAGACCTAAATAGACATTTCTCCAAAGAAGATATACAGGTTGCCAACAAACACATGAAAGGATGCTGAACATCACTAATCATTAGAGAAATGCAAATCAAAACTACAGTGAGGTATCACCTCACACCAGTCAGAATGGCCATCATCAAAAAATCTACCAACAATAAATGCTGGAGAGGCATTTATTGGAGCAAAGGGAACCCTCTTGCACTGTTGGTGGGAATGTAAATTGATATAGCCACTAGGGAGAACGGTATGGGGGTTCCTTAAAAACTAAAAATAGAACTACCATACAACCCAGCAAACCCACTCCTGGACATTTACCCTGAGAAAACCATAATTCAAAAAGAGTCATGTACCACAATGTTCACTGTAGCTCTATTTACAATAGCCAGGACATGGAAGCAACCTAAGTGTCCATCAACAGATAAATGGATAAGGAAGATGTGGCACAAATATACAATGGAACATTATTCAGCCATAAAAAGAAACGAAATTGAGTTACTTTTAGTGAGGTGGATGGATCTAGAGTCTGTCCTACAGAGTGAAGTAAGTCAGAAAGAGAAAAACAAATACCGTATGCTAACACATATATATGGAATCTTAAAAAAAAAGTTTATGAAGAACCTAGGGGCAGGAAAGGATTAAGGACACAGACGTAGAGAAAGGACTTGAGGACATGGGGAGAGGGAAGGGTAAGCTGGGACAAAGTGAGAGAGTGGTATGGACATATATACACTACCAAATGTAAAATTGATAGCTACTGGGAAGCAGCCACATAGCACAGGGAGATCAGCTCTGTGCTTTGTGACCACCTAAAAGGGTGGGATAAGGGAGTGAGAGGGAGGTGCAAGAGGGAGGGGATATGGTGTTATATGTATACGCACAGCTGATTCACTTTTTTATACAGCAGAAACTAACACACAATTGTAAAGCAATTATACTCCAATAAAGATGTAAAAGAAAAAAAAAAGCCCAGAGATAAACCTACACACCTATGGCCCACTAATCTATGACAAAGGAGGCAAGGGTATACAAAGGAGAAAAGACAGTCTCTTCAATAAGTGGTGCTGGGAAAAATGGACAGCTACATGTA
This sequence comes from Balaenoptera borealis, assembly GCF_965194805.1. Taxonomy (NCBI): domain Eukaryota; kingdom Metazoa; phylum Chordata; class Mammalia; order Artiodactyla; family Balaenopteridae; genus Balaenoptera; species Balaenoptera borealis. Next base: position 227,025 of record NW_028124009.1, read on the forward strand.
AAAGAATGAAATTAGAACACTCCCTAACACCATACACAAAAAATAAACTCAAAATGGATTAGAGACCGAAATGTAAGACCGGACACTATAAAACTCTTAGAGGAAAACATAGGAAGAATACTCTTTGACATAAATCACAGCAAGATCTTTTTTGATCCACCTCCTAGAGTAATGGAATAAAAAAAATAAACATATGGGAGCAAATGAAACCTAAAAGCTTTTGCAAAGCAAAGGAAACTACAAACAAGACGAAAAGACAACCCTCACAATGGGAGAAAATATTTGCAAACGAATCAATGGACAAAGGATTAATCTCCAATGTATATAAACAGCTCATGCAGCTCAACAGTAAAAAAAACAAACAACCCAATCCAAAAATGGGCAGATGACGTAAATAGACATTTGTCCCAAGAAGACATACAGATGACCAAGAAGCACATGAAAAGCTGCTCAACATCACTAATTATTAGAGAAATATAAACCAAAACTACAATGAGGTATCGCCTCACACGAGTTAGAATGGGCATCATCAGAAAATCTACAAGCAACAAATGCTGGAGAGGGTGTGGAGAAAAGGGAACCCTCTTACACTATTTGTGGGAATGTAAATTGATACAGTCACGATGGAGAACAGTATGGAGGTTCCTTAAAAAACTAAAAATAGAATTACCATATGACCCAGCAATCCCACTACTGGCCATATACCCAGAGAAAACCATAATTCAAAAAGACATATTCACCACAATATTCATTGCAGCACTATTTACAATAGCCAGGTCATGGAAGCAACCTAAATGCCCATAGACAGACGAACAGAAAAGATGTGCTACATATATAAAATGGAATATTACTCAGCCATAAAAAGGAATGAAATTGGGTCATTTGTAGAGACGTGGATAGATCTAGAGACTGTCATACAGAGTGAAGTAAGTCAGAAAGAGAAAAACAAATATCGTATATTAACGCATACATGTGGAACCTAGAAAAATGGTAAAGATGAACCGGTTTGCAAGGCAGAAATAGAGACACAGATGTAGAGAACAAATGTATGGACACCAAGGGGGGAAAGTGGCAGGGTGGTGGTGGTGGGATGAATTGCGAGCCTGGGATTGACATATATACACTTATATGTATAAAATAGGTTACCAATAAGAGCCTGCTGTATAAAAAAATGAATAAAATAAATTCAAAAATTAAAAAATAAGTAATACTTAAAAAAATAAAACAGAAAAAAAAGTTCTGTCCTTCCCATAGACGTATTTATATGAATGAATTATTTCCATGCTTATATCCATAAATACAAAAAGAGGAATAAAACTTACCTTGAACCAAAAAAGAAAAAAAAAAAAAAAAACAGAACCCACTGGTCATACAGAGGAAAACCCTATCAGGGCACTTGCTCCAGGGGTAAACAATTCTGAAGTTGGTCACAGGTGGGGAATCATCTCCCATGCAGCCAGCAGCCCCCACACGAGGAGCGTCCTCATTGCAAAGCTGGGGGACCGTGAGGAGGCGTCTCTGAGTAAACGTGAGCTGAGCCCCAGGCCAGCTGCTGCTGAACTTTTCCCACCCTTCCCAGGTAAAACACCTGAATGTGTGCAAAGACTTTAAAAACTAGAGGAAGGGGCTTGGAGTCACACCAGCGACAGCACGCAGGCCGACTTGGTGCCTGCAGGCCAGCCAGGATGGTCCTGGCCCCGGGCGCTCGTCTGGAAGCTTTCCATTTCCCTGCCTGAGGTACCCCTCCTGTCCCGGCCCCCACTGCTTTTTTCCTTCCTCACCTCTGCCCGGGGAGAAATTCCAGCAGCAAGTATGGGTGACACATCCTCTTCTTTAGCAGGTGGCAGCCCGGCAACTCCTGCAGAAAGTCCAGCAGAGCCCCAGTCACACTGGGCCACTCATAGAGCCGTGGGCCCTACTCCCTCCCACCAGCCCAACCCCGAGACTGCTGACGGGGCAGAGAATATGGCGTCAGGCACAGCTGCAGAGGCTTTTGCTGCCTGGAGGGGTGTTTATATTGACCTCAACCCAGGCACACCTGGGAAGGGCTGGCCGGCCGGGTCAGGCTGCCCAGGTCAGCCAATCCTCGCCCCTCAGGGGCTCAGAGTTGCAGGAAATGGGCCTTGCTGCACCGGCCAGATCCAAGGAACAGGTGTAGGGTCCCGAGAGTCAGGATAGATAAGGGGCGGCAGCCCTGGCTTGTTTTCGAATCATTTTATCTGGTCCATGAGTGGGAGACAACTTCAAGAAGACCCTCTGCTAATGAGAGGAACCCAGGAGTCAGGGAGAGGAGGGGTGGTGGGTGGAGACAGAGGCCTGGTGCCCTGGCTGCAGTGGAAGCCCCTGGAAGACCAGGCAGAGGGAGGCCGCACAGAGTGAAGCCTAGGGTCACAGACCTGTTGGAGCTGCTGTTTGTTAGTTCAAGCTCTGCTCTGAGGTGCTCTGTGTCAGCTCTGAGTGACAGGGGTGCTGGGGGTGCTCTGCAATGAGGGCTACGTGCACGGTTCCTGTGTGCCCAGCCCTGCCGGGGTACCTGTCCACGGGAGCTCCATATCCAGGGAGGGGCCTGCCCACGAGAGCCCCGTGGGCTGCTGCGTACCTGCCCAGGTGAGCTCCATATCCTGGGAGGGGCCTGACCACAAGAGCCCCGTGGGCTGCTGGGGACCTGGTAGAGGACGCCAGGACAGTCAGTGAAGCCACAGAGGATATACATCTAGTAGTTCCTAATTCCTACACCCTGCTGGTCATTCTACCATCCACCAGGACATGGCATTCTGTATTAGACTTCAATGATGCCTTCTTCTGTATTCCATTAGTCCCAGAGTCACAAGAAATTTTGCCTGTGAGTGGCAGGACTCAACCTACAACAAAAACAATACTGCTGGGCCGTCCTGTCCCAGGGGTTCAAAAATTCCCACACCATCTTTGGGGAAACGTTAGCTAAAGACCTAAAAGATCTACCTCTGGAGAAGGGAACCCTCCTTCAATATGCAGATGACATTCTGATCACCAGCCCGACTAAGGAGGCCTCTGAACTACCTAGCCAATAAAAGATAGAAGGTGTCCAAGGAAAAGGCTCAAATATCACAAACTAAGGTGGCCTTCCTGGGCTTCATTCGCACAGAAGGTCGGAGAAGCCCACCCCAGGAAAGGGAAGAAGCCATTTGCAGCCTCACCTTTCCTGAAACTAGAAGACAGCTTAGGGGTTCCTGGGGAGACCGGGGTTTGCTGCATCTGGATCCCTAACTACAGTCTAATAGCTGGGCCTCTATATGAAACACTGAAAGGAAAAGATGATGATCCTTTTGAATAGAATCCAGAAGCAGCCTTTCAAGAATGGAAAGAGCAGTCAATTCAGACCCTGGCCCTGGACCTCCCTAATTTAGCTAAACCCTTTGACCTTTACAATCCTGGTCCAAGGCGAATCGCCCTTGGAGTATTAGTGCAAAAACTGGGACCACTTGAAATGGAACAATGCAAGAATGCCCTCCAGGCATTGGCCAGCCACCCCATCCGACCAGGATACTGGGGGTATCTAAAAATCTGGAAATCAACAGCCCGCAATGCCAGCTCCCTCCTAAGGGAAAAGGACGCCACTTGGTGATCCTAACCACCCACCATGCCCTGAAGTTGCAGGGATTGCTCCTTGGCACAATGACCTCGAGTGAGGAGGCCCTCCAACGCCAACCTCCAGAGAGACAACCTGGGGCAATGGGCCCCCATGACGACTCGTGTGACCATCACTTGACCTGGAGCTTCTCTCAGAAAACAACAAGAGTGTGCCCCAAAAGAGCAGACTATTGCTTACAGGACTTACTGCACCCAGAGCGGAGCTAATAAACTTGGCAGGGGAACCGTAAATAACGCTGCCACCATAGAAAAGCCTACAGACACCGCGGTGACGGCGGCCAGTGAGACCGGCTGTACTCCTGGCTACTTCAAAAGGCCGTTGACTGAGTGGCCGTCATGGTCCTGGATCACCACCGGCCCTGGACTGTCTGGGAGTTGAGCAAGCAGGGCTCTGACACCTGGTCCTGTTTGTACGTTAATTCAGTGGCCTAACTGAAGAAAGCACAGACTACTGGTCAGAGCATCTAGGCTGGCAGAAACCGTTCAGCCTAAGGGGGCCGAACCAATGTGGAGCAGGGTAAAACCGCCCACCCCCCCAGCGTCTCTGCACATCTCTTTCCTGGACCCTTAAAGGTCATTAGAATCTATAAAACTTCCAATGCTGGTGCTCAGGCAGACGAGCAGTGAGGGAGGAGGCCTGCGGACAATCAACCTCACCTGGAGGCTGCTGGGGAGAAGTCCTGCCCCTCCCCCCGGGTATGAGGACACCCAACTCAGCATGAAGCATTTACAGAAGACGTGTCTGCACCCTCAGCGCCCCAAGAATGAGGAATGGGACAAAAGGCAGAGGAGGGCTTTGTCACTGGCAAAGCCCATTAAAAATTCCTGGGAGATAAAAATAGAATCTGGGCAATAAAATAAAGTCTAACCATTTTTTCCTTTGTGCTTTGTCTAATTTCACTTGCTCCTAGGTTTCCACATGCAGAGGTCCCACACCCGACACTTCAGACCCGATTTCCTCGTGCAAAATGGCTGGGCCGACACCTCAGCTCGTGGGGCCCCGTGCAGACTCTGCGACATAGAGCCTGAGCTCCAGGCAACCTGGCCCTCGAGAGCTCCGCCCCCTCCCTCCCGCTGATGCTGACAGGATCCCTACACAGCAGCCCGGCCCACAACCCGCAGGGGAGCACACACTCTCACCTCTCCATTCTCTGATCAAAATGTAAAGTTTTCCTTTGCTTCTGAACCAAAGTCAGTCTCGATCTGTTGGCTCCAATGACACTGGGCAGGGAGACCCTTGTTGGGGCCCACTCTGCAGGATCAGTAACAGAATTTGAGAACATTGTAACTTCAATGAACAGATGTGTGAGCCAAACTGTAATTAACATAGAGCAGTGTATAAGGCTCGTGTAAAAGAAGATGTTTCTAACACTTCCATTTGATATTTCCATCACTTTATTATAAGCAAGTTCAGTGGAGGGGTTTGTCTTATTTGTCAGGTCAAGAGTAGAGAAATGCAGTGATTTCTTTCCAAGGATGTACATCTAATAATCTTGGTTGAAGTTTCAACCTTGTTTGGAATGATTTTCCATTGAAAATGATACCTCTCTTTCAGCTCCTAGATTTCTGAGAAGTATAAAATCTTATATTTTTTATTACCAAAGGGGAAAGGTGGGAGGAGGGATAAATTAACAGTTTCAGATTAACATATACACACTGCTATGTATAAAATATATCATCAACAAGGAACTACTGTATAGCACAGGGAACTATACTCAATATTTTGTAATGACCCCTGAGGGGAAATAATCTGAAAAACAATAGATATCTATATCGACATCATCTATCAACTACAGATAAAATGGAAACTAAAGGAGGCCGATGGTGAGCGTTTCTGAACCTGAAGACTTCAATCATCTAAAGTTCGGACTCTGCCTACGGCCCAAGTCCCTTAATGAACACACATGTACCAGTAGCTTAAAAATTCCCCAGATTGGAGTTCGGGGAGACACTAATTTGGAAAAATCCCTTGTGTTCTCCTTACATACACGGGACCTTTCCTACAGCTAAAACATGCCTGTGACACCCAGAAGATGGAACACGGTTGGATCAGGAAGATTTTGGAAAAGGCACCAAAACGCCTAATTTCCTGGTTGTTGGGTTCACCCCTCCAGCCTTTTTCCTTAAAATCTCCCCACTTGAGGATGTCAGCACCTTCAACATCCAGTTGCACAGAAATCGGAATTTGTCCAAAGGAAGAAGGGGAAGGAGGAGAAACAAGGAGAGCCAAGCCCTAGATATTCGGAGAGGCACATGTCACTCTATTTTCCAGTCAGGAAGAAGAATTAAGCAAAGGCTTAGCCTGCCACCGGGAACCAGAGTAGGGCCAGAAGCAAACAAGCGGTTCTGCGGAAAGCTCCCAAAAAAGCGAGTTGAAAAATGGAGCTCATGGGCACTGCAATTAACAAATCTGCAGAGTTATAAATGATAACTCTCGTCCACAAATATATTGAGGGAAGGCAACGAAGAGGATTTGAAATCAAGGCAGAATTGCAGGAAACAGATTTCAGGAGTTAGATTCGAATCACCCCTAAAGCACATGAAAAGCGTCAAAACGTCGACAATGATGCACTTGGCCAAAAAGAGCATATGCGTTTTTTTCTGAATGAATTCAGGAAAAAACCCATAGGCCCTTTTTGGCCAACCAAGCAAGCCGGATATGCAATTCAGCTCTACAAAGAAGTCTGACATCCCATCGGTCAAAATGGCTTTCCTACAAAAGTGTAAAAACAAGAAAAGCAGGAGAGGCCAGGGAGTAAAGGGAGCTTTGTTACACTGATGGGTGGGGTGTAAATTGCCAATGATGACTCTGGAGAAGGGTATGGTGTTTCCTAAAACATCTAAAAAACACAGCTAGAGAGAAAGGGGCACATCGACTCATGGGCGTATAAATTGGGAAAACTAAAAATCAGCAAGACACAGGCACCCCAAACTTTAGGGCTGCTCTGTTGACAAGAACCTCCACTTAATTCCACCTTAAATATCCAAGGAAAGAGAAAAATGGATAAAGAAGTTGTGGTCCTTATGTACAATGGAATATCACTCAGCCATGAAATCAATGTCCTAAGGTTAGTAGCAGCATGATGAGTGGATTTAGGTACGACGATTCTAAGTGAAATAAGTCACACAGAAAAAGACACTTCTCATAAGGTATCACTTATAGAGGGAATGTAAAAAGCGTTACACTTGAACTGAATTACAAAACAGAACAAAGTCACACATGCAGAAAACACACTATGGCTGCTTAACGGGAAAGGTGAGGTGGGGTGATACATAAAAAAAGGGTTTCAAACTAGCTCAGATACCGTTCCATAAACCCAATATGTAATAGACAAGACCTACTCCTTGCTCAGAGAACTGGACTCAACACGCCCTATTCACCGCACAAGAATATATCTGACTAGTAATAATCGTAAAACCTATGTATTGATATCTCTCTGTTAGTGTGTCAAGTGGGTGTAAAGCGGCATAAACACAGCAGTGAAAAGCAGCTAAACCCCATTATGAAAATAAATTACTTTGAAAAACCCATGAAACAAAGACAGTGAAAGAGAGAGAAATTCTTACACAATTCGTTCAGGGGCTGTGATGCAAACTGGATTGACCATATCTAGACGCACAGTTGGATGACACATAAGGGTGGACACTCTTGGGGCTGAGAGGTTTGGTGAGGTTGGGTGAGCAAATGCAGACCCTTTAAAGTAATACTGCGTGGTACCCATCGCATGGGTCCCAAATCTCCAGGTTCAAGGGCATCTTCCTACATCGAAATCATGCATGAGAAACCCAGAAGATGGTACACCGTGTGATGGGGAGAGGTTTCTAAAACGCACCTCATTTCTCATCTCCTTGTGCTCGGGTTTGCGATTCCAGCCACTTTACTAGCAATCTCCCTACTTGGAGCATCAGCACCTTTAACCTCCTGTTCTGTACAGGTTGCAATTTCTATTGAGGATGAACGGGAAGACGGGGAACCAATGAGAGACTGGCTCTTGGTGTTGGGACAGGCACAGGTCACTCTATTTTCCCATCAGGAAGAAGAATTAACCACAGGCTCAGCCTGCCCCCCGGAACCAGAACTGGGCCTGAAGGCATCCTGCGCTTTTGCGGCCAGCTCCCAAAAACGGGAGTTGTAAAATCGAGCTTCAGGGCACTCCAATTCACAAACCTGCAGAGTTATAAATGATAACTCTCGTCCACAAATATATTGAGGGAAGGCAAAGAAGAGGATTTGAAATCAAGGCAGAATTGCAGGAAACAGATTTCAGGAGGTAGATTCGAATCTCCTTTAAAGCACATGAAAAGCGGCAAAACGTTGACAATGATGCCCTTGGCCAAAAAGGGCGTATGCGGTTTTTCCTGAATATATTCAGGAAAAAACGCATACGCCCTTTTTGGCCAACCAAGCAACCTGGAAAGGCAAATCAGTGCTACAAAGAAGTCTCGCTTCCCATCGGTCAAAAGGGCCATGCTGAAAAAAGTGTCAAAACCAGAAATGCAGGACAGGCCATGGAGAAATGGGAGCCTTGCTACACTGATGGGCGGGATGTAAATTGCCAACAGCCACTCTGGAGAAGTGTACGGTGAGTCCTGAAACATCTAAAAAACACAGCTTAGAGAGCATAGGGCACTTCCACTCATGGGGGTATAAATTGGGAAAATGAAAAATCAGCAAGACACAAGCACCCCAAAGTTTAGGGCTGCTCTGTTGACCAGGACCTCCACTTCATTCCACCTTAAATATCCCAGGAAAGAGAAAAATGGGTAAAGAAGTTGTGGTCCTTATGTACAATGGAATATCACTCAGCCATGAAATCAATGTCCTAAGGCTAGTAGCAGCATGATGAGTGGATTTAGGTACGACGATTCTAAGTGAAATAAGTCACACAGAAAAGGACACTTCTGATAAGGTATCACTGATAGAGGGAATGTAAAAACCGTTACACATGAACTGAATTACAAAACAGAACAGAGTCACACATGCAGAAAACACACTATGGCTGCTTAACGGGAAAGGGGAGGTGGGGTGATACATCAAACAAGGGTTTCAAATTAGCTCAGATACCGTTCCATAAACCCAATATGTAATAAACAAGACCTACCCCTTGCTCAGAGAACTGGACTCAACACGCCCTATTCATCACACAAGAATATATCTGACTAATAATAATCGTAAAACCTATGTATTGATATCTCTCTGTTAGTGTGTCAAGTGGGTGTAAAGCGGCATAAACACAGCAGTGAAAAGCAGCTAAACCCCATTATAAAAATAAATTACTTTGAAACACCCATGAAAGAAAGACAGTGAAAGTGAGAGAAATTCTTACACAATGCGTTCAGGGCCTGTGATGCAACCTGGATTGACCATATCTAGACCCACAGCTGGATGAGACATAAGGGTGGACACTCTTGGGGCTGAGAGGTTTGGTGAGGTTGGGTGAGCAAACACAGACCCTTTAAAGTAATACTGCGTGGTACCCATCGCATGGGTCCCAAATCTCCAGGTTCAAGGGCATCTTCCTACATCGAAAACATGCATGAGAAACCCAGAAGATGGTACACCGTGTGATGGGGAAAGGTTTCTAAAAGGCACCTCATTTCTCATCTCCTTGTGCCCGGGTTCGCCATTCCAGCCGCTTTACTAGAAAGCTCCCTACTTGGAGCATCAGCACCTTTAACCTCCTGTTCCATACAGGTTGCAATCTGTCCTGAGGATAAACGGGAAGACGTGGAACCAACGAGAGACTAGCTCTTGGTGTTGGGACAGGCACAGGTCACTCTATATTCCCATCAGAAAGAAGAATTAACCACAGGCTCAGCCTGCCCCCCGGAACCAGAACAGGGCCTGAAGCCATTCTGCGATTTTGCGGCCAGCTCCCTTAAAAACTAGTTGTAAAATGGAGGTTCAGGGCACTGCAATTCACAAACCTGCAGAGTTATAAATGATAAGTCTCGTCCACAAATATATTGAGGGAAGGCAAAGAAGAGGATATGAAATCAAGGCAGAATTGCAGGAAACAGATTTCAAGAGGTAGATTCGAATCGCATTTAAAGCACATGAAAAGCGGCAAAACGTTGACAATGATGCCCTTGGCCAAAAAGGGCGTATGCGTTTTTTCCTGAATATATTCAGGAAAAAACGCATACGCCCTTTTTGGCCAACCAAGCAACCTGGAAAGGCAAATCAGCGCTACAAAGAAGTCTCGCTTCCCATCGGTCAAAAGGGCCATGCTGAAAAAAGTGTCAAAACCAGAAATGCAGGACAGGCCATGGAGAAATGGGAGCCTTGCTACACTGATGGGCGGGATGTAAATTGCCAACAGCCACTGTGGAGAAGTGTACGGTGAGTCCTGAAACATCTGAAAAACACAGCTTAGAGAGCATAGGGCACTTCCACTCATGGGGGTATAAATTGGGAAAATGAAAAATCAGCAAGACACAAGCACCCCAAAGTTTAGGGCTGCTCTGTTGACCAGGACCTCCACTTCATTCCACCTTAAATATCCCAGGAAAGAGAAAAATGGGTAAAGAAGTTGTGGTCCTTATGTACAATGGAATATCACTCAGCCATGAAATCAATGTCATAAGGCTAGTAGCAGCATGATGAGTGGATTTAGGTACGACGATTCTAAGTGAAATAAGTCACACAGAAAAGGACACTTCTCATAAGGTATCACTGATAGAGGGAATGTAAAAACCGTTACACTTGAACTGAATTACAAAACAGAACAGAGTCACACATGCAGAAAACACACTATGGCTGCTTAACGGGAAAGGGGAGGTGGGGTGATACATAAAAGAAGGTTTTCAATTTAGCTCAGATACCGTTCCATAAACCCAATATGTAATAGACAAGACCTACTCCTTGCTCAGAGAACTGGACTCAACACGCCCTATTCACCGCACAAGAATATATCTGACTAATAATAATCGTAAAACCTATGTATTGATATCTCTCTGTTAGTGTGTCAAGTGGGTGTAAAGCGGCATAAACACAGCAGTGAAAAGCAGCTAAATCCCATTATGAAAATAAATTACTTTGAAAAACCCATGAAACAAAGACAGTGAAAGACAGAGAAATTCTTACACAATGCGTTCAGGGCCTGTGATGCAACCTGGATTGACCATATCTAGACCCACAGCTGGATGAGACATAAGGGTGGACACTCTTGGGGCTGAGAGGTTTGGTGAGGTTGGGTGAGCAAACACAGACCCTTTAAAGTAATACTGCGTGGTACCCATCGCATGGGTCCCAAATCTCCAGGTTCAAGGGCATCTTCCTACATCGAAAACATGCATGAGAAACCCAGAAGATGGTACACCGTGTGATGGGGAAAGGTTTCTAAAACGCACCTCATTTCTCATCTCCTTGTGCCCGGTTTCGCCATTCCAGCCGCTTTACTAGCAATCTCCCTACTTGGAGCATCAGCACCTTTAACCTCCTGTTCCGTACAGGTTGCAATTTGTCCTGAGGATGAACGGGAAGACGTGGAACCAACGAGAGACTAGCTCTTGGTGTTGGGACATGCACAGGTCACTCTATTTTCCCATCAGGAAGAAGAATTAACCACAAGCTCAGCCTGCCCCCCGGAACCAGAACAGGGCCTGAAGCCATCCTGCGCTTTTACGGCCAGCTACCAAAAAAGCGAGTTGTAAAATGGAGGTTCAGGGCACTGCAATTCACAAACCTGCAGAGTTATAAATAATAACTCTCGTCCACAAATATATTGAGGGAAGGCAAAGAAGAGGATTTGAAATCAAGGCAGAATTGCAGGAAACAGATTTCAGGAGGTATATTCGAATCGCCTTTAAAGCACATGAAAAGCGGCAAAACGTTGACAATGATGCCCTTGGCCAAAAAGGGCGTATGCGTTTTTTCCTGAATATATTCAGGAAAAAACGCATACGCCCTTTTTGGCCAACCAAGCAACCAGGAAAGGCAAATCAACGCTACAAAGAAGTCTCGCTTCCCATCGGTCAAAAGGGCCATGCTGAAAAAAGTGTCAAAACCAGAAATGCAGGACAGGCCATGGAGAAATGGGAGCCTTGCTACACTGATGGGCAGGATGTAAATTGCCAAGAGCCACTCTGGAGAAGTGTCCGGTGAGTCCTGAAACATCTGAAAAACACAGCTTAGAGAGCATAGGGCACTTCCTCTCATGGGGGTATAAATAGGGAAAATGAAAAATCAGCAAGACACAAGCACCCCAAAGTTTAGGGCTGCTCTGTTGAGAATGACCTCCACTTCATTCCACTTTAAATATCCCAGGAAAGAGAAAAATGGATAAAGAAGTTGTGGTCCTTATGTACAATGGAATATCACTCAGCCATGAAATCAATGTTGTAAGGTTAGTAGCAGCATGATGAGTGGATTTAGTTACGACGATTCTAAGTGAAATAAGTCACACAGAAAAGGACACTTCTCATAAGGTATCACTGATAGAGGGAATTTAAAAACCGTTACACTTGAACTGAATTACAAAACAGAACAGAGTCACACATGCAGAAAACACACTATGGCTGCTTAACGGAAAAGGTGAGGTGGGGTGATACATAAAACAAGGGTATCAAATTAGCTCAGATACCGTTCCATAAACCCAATATGTAATAGACAAGACCTACTCCTTGCTCAGAGAAGTGGACACAACACGCCCTATTCACCGCACAAGAATATATCTGACTAATAATAATCGTAAAACCTATGTATTGATATCTCTCTGTTAGTGTGTCAAGTGGGTGTAAAGCGGCATAAACACAGCAGTGAAAAGCAGCTAAACCCCATTATAAAAATAAATTACTTTGAAACACCCATGAAACAAAGACAGTGAAAGAGAGAGAAATTCTTAGACAATGCGTTCAGGGGCTGTGATGCAACCTGGATTGACCATATCTAGACGCACAGCTGGATGAGACATAAGGGTGGACACTCTTGGGGCTGAGACGTTTGTTGAGGTTGGGTGAGCAAACACAGACCCTTTAAAGTAATACTGCGTGGTACCCATCGCATGGGTCCCAAATCTCCAGGTTCAAGGGCATCTTCCTACATCAAAAACATGCATGAGAAACCCAGAAGATGGTACACCGTGTGATGGGGAAAGGTTTCTAAAACGCACCTCATTTCTCATCTCCTTGTGCCTGGGTTCGCAATTCCAGCCACTTTACTAGCAAGCTCCCTACTTGGAGCATCAGCACCTTTAACCTCCTGTTCCATACAGGTTGCAATATGTCCTGAGGATAAACGGGAAGACGTGGAACCACCGAGAGACTAGCTCTTGGTGTTGGGACAGGCACAGGTCACCCTATATTCCCATCAGAAAGAAGAATTAACCACAGGCTCATCCTGCCCCCCGGAACCAGAACAGGGCCTGAAGCCGTCCTGCCCTTTTGCGGCCAGCTACCAAAAAAGCGAGTTGTAAAATGGAGCTTCATGGCACTGCAATTCACAAACCTGCAGAGTTATAAATGATAACTCTCGTCCACAAATATATTGAGGGAAGGCAAAGAAAAGGATTTGAAACCATGGCAGAATTGCAGGAAACAGATTTCAGGAGGTAGATACGAATCGCCTTTAAAGCACATGAAAAGCGGCAAAACGTTGACAATGATGCCCTTGCCCAAAAAGGGCGTATGCGTTTTTTCCTGAATATATTCAGGAAAAAACGCATACGCCCTTTTTGGCCAACCAAGCAACCTGGAAAGGCAAATCAGCGCTACAAAGAAGTCTCGCTTCCCATCGGTCAAAAGGGCCATGCTGAAAAAAGTGTCAAAACCAGAAATGCAGGACAGGCCATGGAGAAATGGGAGCCTTGCTATACTGATGGGCGGGATGTAAATTGCCAAGAGCCACTCTGGAGAAGTGTCCGGTGAGTCCTGAAACATCTGAAAAACACAGCTTAGAGAGCATAGGGCACTTCCACTCATGGGGGTATAAATTGGGAAAATTAAAAATCAGCAAGACACAAGCACCCCAAAGTTTAGGGCTGCTCTGTTGACCAGGACCTCCACTTCATTCCACCTTAAATATCCCAGGAAAGAGAAAAATGGATAAAGAAGTTGTGGTCCTTATGTACAATGGAATATCACTCAGCCATGAAATCAATGTCGTAAGGTTAGTAGCAGCATGATGAGTGGATTTAGGTACGACGATTCTAAGTGAAATAAGTCACACAGAAAAGGACACTTCTCATAAGGTATCACGGATAGAGGGAATGTAAAAACCGTTACACTTGAACTGAATTACAAAACAGAACAGAGTCACACATGCAGAAAACACACTATGGCTGCTTAACGGGAAATGTGAGGTGGGGTGATACATAAAACAAGGGTTTCAAATTAGCTCAGATACCGTTCCATAAACCCAATATGTAATAGACAAGACCTACTCCTTGCTCAGAGAACTGGACTCAACACGCCCTATTCACCGCACAAGAATATATCTGACTAATAATAATCGTAAAACCTATGTATTGATATATCTCTGTTAGTGTGTCAAGTGGGTGTAAAGCGGCATAAACACAGCAGTGAAAAGCAGCTAAACCCCATTATAAAAATAAATTACTTTGAAACACCCATGAAACAAAGACAGTGAAAGAGAGAGAAATTCTTACACAATGCGTTCAGGGGCTGCGATGCAACCTGGATTGACCATATCTAGACGCACAGCTGGATGAGACATAAGGGTGGACACTCTTGGGGCTGAGAGATTTGGTGAGTTTGGGTGAGCAAACGCAGACCCTTTAAAGTCATACTGCGTGGTACCCATCGCATGGGTCCCAAATCTCCAGGTTCAAGGGCATCTTCCTACATCAAAAACATGCATGAGAAACCCAGAAGATGGTACACTGTGTGATGGGGAAAGCTTTCTAAAAGGCACCTCATTTCTCATCTCCTTGTGCCCGGGTTCGCCATTCCAGCCGCTTTACTAGCAAGCTCCCTACTTGGAGCATCAGCACCTTTAACCTCCTGTTCCATACAGGTTGCAATCTGTCCTGAGGATAAACGGGAAGACGTGGAACCAACGAGAGACTAGCTCTTGGTGTTGGGACAGGCACAGGTCACTCTATATTCCCATCAGAAAGAAGAATTAACCACAGGCTCAGCCTGCCCCCCGGAACCAGAACAGGGCCTGAAGCCATCCAGTGCTTTTGCGGCCAGCTACCAAAAAAGCGAGTTGTAAAATGGAGGTTCAGGGCACTGCAATTCACAAACCTGCAGAATTATAAATGATAACTCTCGTCCACAAATATATTGAGGGAAGGCAAAGAAGAGGATTTGAAATCAAGGCAGAATTGCAGGAAACAGATTTCAGGAGGTAGATTCGAATCGCATTTAAAGCACATGAAAAGCGGCAAAACGTTGACAATGATGCCCTTGGCCAAAAAGGGCGTATGCGTTTTTTCCTGAATATATTCAGGAAAAAGCGCATACGCCCTTTTTGGCCAACCAAGCAACCTGGAAAGGCAAATCAGCGCTACAAAGAAGTCTCGCTTCCCATCGGTCAAAAGGGCCATGCTGAAAAAAGTGTCAAAACCAGAAATGCAGGACAGGCCATGGAGAAATGGGAGCCTTGCTACACTGATGGGCGGGATGTAAATTGCCAACAGCCACTGTGGAGAAGTGTACGGTGAGTCCTGCAACATCTGAAAAACACAGCTTAGAGAGCATAGGGCACTTCCACTCATGGGGGTATAAATTGGGAAAATGAAAAATCAGCAAGACACAAGCACCCCAAAGTTTAGAGCTGCTCTGTTGACCAGGACCTCCACTTCATTCCACCTTAAATATCCCAGGAAAGAGAAAAATGGGTAAAGAAGTTGTGGTCCTTATGTACAATGGAATATCACTCAGCCATGAAATCAATGTCATAAGGCTAGTAGCAGCATGATGAGTGGATTTAGGTACGACGATTCTAAGTGAAATAAGTCACACAGAAAAGGACACTTCTCATAAGGTATCACTGATAGAGGGAATGTAAAAACCGTTACACTTGAACTGAATTACAAAACAGAACAGAGTCACACATGCAGAAAACACACTATGGCTGCTTAACGGGAAAGGTGAGGTGGGGTGATACATAAAAGAAGGTTTTCAATTTAGCTCAGATACCGTTCCATAAACCCAATATGTAATAGACAAGACCTACTCCTTGCTCAGAGAACTGGACTCAACACGCCCTATTCACGGCACAAGAATATATCTGACTAGTAATAATCGTAAAACCTATGTATTGATATCTCTCTGTTAGTGTGTCAAGTGGGTGTAAAGCGGCATAAGCACAGCAGTGAAAAGCAGCTAAATCCCATTATGAAAATAAATTACTTTGAAAAACCCATGAAACAAAGACAGTGAAAGAGAGAGAAATTCTTACACAATGCGTTCAGGGCCTGTGATGCAACCTGGATTGACCATATCTAGACCCACAGCTGGATGAGACATAAGGGTGGACACTCTTGGGGCTGAGAGGTTTGGTGAGGTTGGGTGAGCAAACACAGACCCTTTAAAGTAATACTGCGTGGTACCCATCGCATGGGTCCCAAATCTCCAGGTTCAAGGGCATCTTCCTACATCGAAAACATGCATGAGAAACCCAGAAGATGGTACACCGTGTGATGGGGAAAGGTTTCTAAAACGCACCTCATTTCTCATCTCATTGTGCCCGGGTTCACCATTCCAGCCGCTTTACTAGCAATCTCCCTACTTGGAGCATCAGCACCTTTAACCTCCTGTTCCGTACAGGTTGCAATTTGTCCTGAGGATGAACGGGAAGACGTGGAACCAACGAGAGACTAGCTCTTGGTGTTGGGACATGCACAGGTCACTCTATTTTCCCATCAGGAAGAAGAATTAACCACAGGCTCAGCCTGCCCCCCGGAACCAGAACAGGGCCTGAAGCCATCCTGCACTTTTACGGCCAGCTACCAAAAAAGCGAGTTGTAAAATGGAGGTTCAGGGCACTGCAATTCACAAACCTGCAGAGTTATAAATGATAACTCTCGTCCACAAATATATTGAGGGAAGGCAAAGAAGAGGATTTGAAATCAAGGCAGAATTGCAGGAAACAGATTTCAGGAGGTATATTCGAATCGCCGTTAAAGCACATGAAAAGCGGCAAAACGTTGACAATGATGCCCTTGGCCAAAAAGGGCGTATGCGTTTTTTCCTGAATATATTCAGGAAAAAACGCATACGCCCTTTTTGGCCAACCAAGCAACCAGGAAAGGCAAATCAGCGCTACAAAGAAGTCTCGCTTCCCATCGGTCAAAAGGGCCATGCTGAAAAAAGTGTCAAAACCAGAAATGCAGGACAGGCCATGGAGAAATGGGAGCCTTGCTACACTGATGGGCAGGATGTAAATTGCCAAGAGCCACTCTGGAGAAGTGTCCGGTGAGTCCTGAAACATCTGAAAAACACAGCTTAGAGAGCATAGGGCACTTCCACTCATGGGGGTATAAATTGGGAAAATGAAAAATCAGCAAGACACAAGCACCCCAAAGTTTAGGGCTGCTCTGTTGACAATGACCTCCACTTCATTCCACTTTAAATATCCC
Source organism: Balaenoptera borealis (assembly GCF_965194805.1). Classification (NCBI taxonomy): domain Eukaryota; kingdom Metazoa; phylum Chordata; class Mammalia; order Artiodactyla; family Balaenopteridae; genus Balaenoptera; species Balaenoptera borealis. Next base: position 244,202 of record NW_028124009.1, read on the forward strand.
AGGAAAGAGAAAAATGGATAAAGAAGTTGTGGTCCTTATGTACAATGGAATATCACTCAGCCATGAAATCAATGTTGTAAGGTTAGTAGCAGCATGATGAGTGGATTTAGTTACGACGATTCTAAGTGAAATAAGTCACACAGAAAAGGACACTTCTCATAAGGTATCACTGATAGAGGGAATTTAAAAACCGTTACACTTGAACTGAATTACAAAACAGAACAGAGTCACACATGCAGAAAACACACTATGGCTGCTTAACGGAAAAGGTGAGGTGGGGTGATACATAAAACAAGGGTATCAAATTAGCTCAGATACCGTTCCATAAACCCAATATGTAATAGACAAGACCTACTCCTTGCTCAGAGAAGTGGACACAACACGCCCTATTCACCGCACAAGTATATATCTGACTAATAATAATCGTAAAACCTATGTATTGATATCTCTCTGTTAGTGTGTCAAGTGGGTGTAAAGCGGCATAAACACAGCAGTGAAAAGCAGCTAAACCCCATTATAAAAATAAATTACTTTGAAACACCCATGAAACAAAGACAGTGAAAGAGAGAGAAATTCTTAGACAATGCGTTCAGGGGATGTGATGCAACCTGGATTGACCATATCTAGACGCACAGCTGGATGAGACATAAGGGTGGACACTCTTGGGGCTGAGACGTTTGGTGAGGTTGGGTGAGCAAACACAGACCCTTTAAAGTAATACTGCGTGGTACCCATCGCATGGGTCCCAAATCTCCAGGTTCAAGGGCATCTTCCTACATCAAAAACATGCATGAGAAACCCAGAAGATGGTACACCGTGTGATGGGGAAAGGTTTCTAAAACGCACCTCATTTCTCATCTCCTTGTGCCTGGGTTCGCAATTCCAGCCACTTTACTAGCAAGCTCCCTACTTGGAGCATCAGCACCTTTAACCTCCTGTTCCATACAGGTTGCAATCTGTCCTGAGGATAAACGGGAAGACGTGGAACCAACGAGAGACTAGCTCTTGGTGTTGGGACAGGCACAGGTCACTCTATATTCCCATCAGAAAGAAGAATTAACCACAGGCTCAGCCTGCCCCCCGGAACCAGAACAGGGCCTGAAGCCGTCCTGCCCTTTTGCGGCCAGCTACCAAAAAAGCGAGTTGTAAAATGGAGGTTCAGGGCACTGCAATTCACAAACCTGCAGAGTTATAAATGATAACTCTCGTCCACAAATATATTGAGGGAAGGCAAAGAAAAGGATTTGAAATCATGGCAGAATTGCAGGAAACAGATTTCAGGAGGTAGATTCGAATCGCCTTTAAAGCACATGAAAAGCGGCAAAACGTTGACAATGATGCCCTTGGCCAAAAAGGGCGTATGCGTTTTTTCCTGAATATATTCAGGAAAAAACGCATACGCCCTTTTTGGCCAACCAAGCAACCTGGAAAGGCAAATCAGCGCTACAAAGAAGTCTCGCTTCCCATCGGTCAAAAGGGCCATGCTGAAAAAAGTGTCAACACCAGAAATGCAGGACAGGCCATGGAGAAATGGGAGCCTTGCTACACTGATGGGCGGGATGTAAATTGCCAAGAGCCACTCTGGAGAAGTGTCCGGTGAGTCCTGAAACATCTGAAAAACACAGCTTAGAGAGCATAGGGCACTTCCACTCATGGGGGTATAAATTGGGAAAATGAAAAATCAGCAAGAAACAAGCACCCCAAAGTTTAGGGCTGCTCTGTTGACCAGGACCTCCACTTCATTCCACCTTAAATATCCCAGGAAAGAGAAAAATGGATAAAGAAGTTGTGGTCCTTATGTACAATGGAATATCACTCAGCCATGAAATCAATGTCGTAAGGTTAGTAGCAGCATGATGAGTGGATTTAGGTACGACGATTCTAAGTGAAATAAGTCACACAGAAAAGGACACTTCTCATAAGGTATCACTGATAGAGGGAATGTAAAAACCGTTACACTTGAACTGAATTACAAAACAGAACAGAGTCACACATGCAGAAAACACACTATGGCTGCTTAACGGGAAAGGTGAGGTGGGGTGATACATAAAACAAGGGTATCAAATTAGCTCAGATACCGTTCCATAAACCCAATATGTAATAGACAAGACCTACTCCTTGCTCAGAGAACTGGACTCAACACGCCCTATTCACCACACAAGAATATATCTGACTAATAATAATCGTAAAACCTATGTATTGATATCTCTCTGTTAGTGTGTCAAGTGGGTGTAAAGCGGCATAAACACAGCAGTGAAAAGCAGCTAAACCCCATTATAAAAATAAATTACTTTGAAACACCTATGAAAGAAAGACAGTGAAAGTGAGAGAAATTCTTACACAATGCGTTCAGGGCCTGTGATGCAACCTGGATTGACCATATCTAGACCCACAGCTGGATGAGACATAAGGGTGGACACTCTTGGGGCTGAGAGGTTTGGTGAGGTTGGGTGAGCAAACACAGACCCTTTAAAGTAATACTGCGTGGTACCCATCGCATGGGTCCCAAATCTCCAGGTTCAAGGGCATCTTCCTACATCGAAAACATGCATGAGAAACCCAGAAGATGGTACACCGTGTGATGGGGAAAGGTTTCTAAAACGCACCTCATTTCTCATCTCCTTGTGCCCGGGTTCGCCATTCCAGCCGCTTTACTAGAAAGCTCCCTACTTGGAGCATCAGCACCTTTAACCTCCTGTTCCATACAGGTTGCAATCTGTCCTGAGGATAAACGGGAAGACGTGGAACCAACGAGAGACTAGCTCTTGGTGTTGGGACAGGCACAGGTCACTCTATATTCCCATCAGAAAGAAGAATTAACCACAGGCTCAGCCTGCCCCCCGGAACCAGAACAGGGCCTGAAGCCATTCTGCGATTTTGCGGCAAGCTCCCTTAAAAACGAGTTGTAAAATGGAGGTTCAGGGCACTGCAATTCACAAACCTGCAGAGTTATAAATGATAAGTCTCGTCCACAAATATATTGAGGGAAGGCAAAGAAGAGGATATGAAATCAAGGCAGAATTGCAGGAAACAGATTTCAGGAGGTAGATTCGAATCGCATTTAAAGCACATGAAAAGCGGCAAAACGTTGACAATGATGCCCTTGGCCAAAAAGGGCGTATGCGTTTTTTCCTGAATATATTCAGGAAAAAACGCATACGCCCTTTTTGGCCAACCAAGCAACCTGGAAAGGCAAATCAGCGCTACAAAGAAGTCTCGCTTCCCATCGGTCAAAAGGGCCATGCTGAAAAAAGTGTCAAAACCAGAAATGCAGGACAGGCCATGGAGAAATGGGAGCCTTGCTACACTGATGGGCGGGATGTAAATTGCCAACAGCCACTGTGGAGACGTGTACGGTGAGTCCTGAAACATCTGAAAAACACAGCTTAGAGAGCATAGGGCACTTCCACTCATGGGGGTATAAATTGGGAAAATGAAAAATCAGCAAGACACAAGCACCCCAAAGTTTAGGGCTGCTCTGTTGACCAGGACCTCCACTTCATTCCACCTTAAATATCCCAAGAAAGAGAAAAATGGGTAAAGAAGTTGTGGTCCTTATGTACAATAGAATATCACTCAGCCATGAAATCAATGTCATAAGGCTAGTAGCAGCATGATGAGTGGATTTAGGTACGACGATTCTAAGTGAAATAAGTCACACAGAAAAGGACACTTCTCATAAGGTATCACTGATAGAGGGAATGTAAAAACCGTTACACTTGAACTGAATTACAAAACAGAACAGAGTCACACATGCAGAAAACACACTATGGCTGCTTAACGGGAAAGGTGAGGTGGGGTGATACATAAAAGAAGGTTTTCAATTTAGCTCAGATACCGTTCCATAAACCCAATATGTAATAGACAAGACCTACTCCTTGCTCAGAGAACTGGACTCAACACGCCCTATTCACCGCACAAGAATATATCTGACTAGTAATAATCGTAAAACCTATGTATTGATATCTCTCTGTTAGTGTGTCAAGTGGGTGTAAAGCGGCATAAGCACAGCAGTGAAAAGCAGCTAAATCCCATTATGAAAATAAATTACTTTGAAAAACCCATGAAACAAAGATGGTGAAAGAGAGAGAAATTCTTACACAATGCGTTCAGGGCCTGTGATGCAACCTGGATTGACCATATCTAGACCCACAGCTGGATGAGACATAAGGGTGGACACTCTTGGGGCTGAGAGGTTTGGTGAGGTTGGGTGAGCAAACACAGACCCTTTAAAGTAATACTGCGTGGTACCCATCGCATGGGTCCCAAATCTCCAGGTTCAAGGGCATCTTCCTACATCGAAAACATGCATGAGAAACCCAGAAGATGGTACACCGTGTGATGGGGAAAGGTTTCTAAAACGCACCTCATTTCTCATCTCCTTGTGCCCGGATTCGCCATTCCAGCCGCTTTACTAGCAATCTCCCTACTTGGAGCATCAGCACCTTTAACCTCCTGTTCCGTACAGGTTGCAATTTGTCCTGAGGATGAACGGGAAGACGTGGAACCAACGAGAGACTAGCTCTTGGTGTTGGGACAGGCACAGGTCACTCTATTTTCCCATCAGGAAGAAGAATTAACCACAGGCTCATGCCGCCCCCCGGAACCAGAACAGGGCCTGAAGCCATCCTGCGCTTTTACGGCCAGCTACCAAAAAAGCGAGTTGTAAAATGGAGGTTCAAGGCACTGCAATTCACAAACCTGCAGAGTTATAAATGATAACTCTCGTCCACAAATATATTGAGGGAAGGCAAAGAAGAGGATTTGAAATCAAGGCAGAATTGCAGGAAATAGATTTCAGGAGGTATATTCGAATCGCCTTTAAAGCACATGAAAAGCGGCAAAACGTTGACAATGATGCCCTTGGCCAAAAAGGGCGTATGCGTTTTTTCCTGAATATATTCAGGAAAAAACGCATACGCCCTTTTTGGCCAACCAAGCAACCAGGAAAGGCAAATCAACGCTACAAAGAAGTCTCGCTTCCCATCAGTCAAAAGGGCCATGCTGAAAAAAGTGTCAAAACCAGAAATGCAGGACAGGCCATGGAGAAATGGGAGCCTTGCTACACTGATGGGCAGGATGTAAATTGCCAAGAGCCACTCTGGAGAAGTGTCCGGTGAGTCCTGAAACATCTGAAAAACACAGCTTAGAGAGCATAGGGCACTTCCACTCATGGGGGTATAAATTGGGAAAATGAAAAATCAGCAAGACACAAGCACCCCAAAGTTTAGGGCTGCTCTGTTGACAACGACCTCCACTTCATTCCACTTTAAATATCCCAGGAAAGAGAAAAATGGATAAAGAAGTTGTGGTCCTTATGAACAATGGAATATCACTCAGCCATGAAATCAATGTTGTAAGGTTAGTAGCAGCATGATGAGTGGATTTAGTTACGACGATTCTAAGTGAAATAAGTCACACAGAAAAGGACACTTCTCATAAGGTATCACTGATAGAGGGAATTTAAAAACCGTTACACTTGAACTGAATTACAAAACAGAACAGAGTCACACATGCAGAAAACACACTATGGCTGCTTAACGGAAAAGGTGAGGTGGGGTGATACATAAAACAAGGGTATCAAATTAGCTCAGATACCGTTCCATAAACCCAATATGTAATAAACAAGACCTACTCCTTGCTCAGAGAAGTGGACACAACACGCCCTATTCACCGCACAAGAATATATCTGACTAATAATAATCGTAAAACCTATGTATTGATATCTCTCTGTTAGTGTGTCAAGTGGGTGTAAAGCGGCATAAACACAGCAGTGAAAAGCAGCTAAACACCATTATAAAAATAAATTACTTTGAAACACCCATGAAACAAAGACAGTGAAAGAGAGAGAAATTCTTAGACAATGCGTTCAGGGGATGTGATGCAACCTGGATTGACCATATCTAGACGCACAGCTGGATGAGACATAAGGGTGGACACTCTTGGGGCTGAGACGTTTGGTGAGGTTGGGTGAGCAAACACAGACCCTTTAAAGTAATACTGCGTGGTACCCATCGCATGGGTCCCAAATCTCCAGGTTCAAGGGCATCTTCCTACATCAAAAACATGCATGAGAAACCCAGAAGATGGTACACCGTGTGATGGGGAAAGGTTTCTAAAACGCACCTCATTTCTCATCTCCTTGTGCCTGGGTTCGCAATTCCAGCCACTTTACTAGCAAGCTCCCTACTTGGAGCATCAGCACCTTTAACCTCCTGTTCCATACAGGTTGCAATCTGTCCTGAGGATAAACGGGAAGACGTGGAACCAACGAGAGACTAGCTCTTGGTGTTGGGACAGGCACAGGTCACTCTATATTCCCATCAGAAAGAAGAATTAACCACAGGCTCAGCCTGCCCCCCGGAACCAGAACAGGGCCTGAAGCCGTCCTGCCCTTTTGCGGCCAGCTACCAAAAAAGCGAGTTGTAAAATGGAGGTTCAGGGCACTGCAATTCACAAACCTGCAGAGTTATAAATGATAACTCTCGTCCACAAATATATTGAGGGAAGGCAAAGAAAAGGATTTGAAATCATGGCAGAATTGCAGGAAACAGATTTCAGGAGGTAGATTCGAATCGCCTTTAAAGCACATGAAAAGCGGCAAAACGTTGACAATGATGCCCTTGGCCAAAAAGGGCGTATGCGTTTTTTCCTGAATATATTCAGGAAAAAACGCATACGCCCTTTTTGGCCAACCAAGCAACCTGGAAAGGCAAATCAGCGCTACAAAGAAGTCTCGCTTCCCATCGGTCAAAAGGGCCATGCTGAAAAAAGTGTCAACACCAGAAATGCAGGACAGGCCATGGAGAAATGGGAGCCTTGCTACACTGATGGGCGGGATGTAAATTGCCAAGAGCCACTCTGGAGAAGTGTCCGGTGAGTCCTGAAACATCTGAAAAACACAGCTTAGAGAGCATAGGGCACTTCCACTCATGGGGGTATAAATTGGGAAAATGAAAAATCAGCAAGACACAAGCACCCCAAAGTTTAGGGCTGCTCTGTTGACCAGGACCTCCACTTCATTCCACCTTAAATATCCCAGGAAAGAGAAAAATGGATAAAGAATTTGTGGTCCTTATGTACAATGGAATATCACTCAGCCATGAAATCAATGTCGTAAGGTTAGTAGCAGCATGATGAGTGGATTTAGGTACGACGATTCTAAGTGAAATAAGTCACACAGAAAAGGACACTTCTCATAAGGTATCACTGATAGAGGGAATGTAAAAACCGTTACACTTGAACTGAATTACAAAACAGAACAGAGTCACACATGCAGAAAACACACTATGGCTGCTTAACGGGAAAGGTGAGGTGGGGTGATACATAAAACAAGGGTATCAAATTAGCTCAGATACCGTTCCATAAACCCAATATGTAATAGACAAGACCTACTCCTTGCTCAGAGAACTGGACTCAACACGCCCTATTCACCACACAAGAATATATCTGACTAATAATAATCGTAAAACCTATGTATTGATATCTCTCTGTTAGTGTGTCAAGTGGGTGTAAAGCGGCATAAACACAGCAGTGAAAAGCAGCTAAACCCCATTATAAAAATAAATTACTTTGAAACACCTATGAAAGAAAGACAGTGAAAGTGAGAGAAATTCTTACACAATGCGTTCAGGGCCTGTGATGCAACCTGGATTGACCATATCTAGACCCACAGCTGGATGAGACATAAGGGTGGACACTCTTGGGGCTGAGAGGTTTGGTGAGGTTGGGTGAGCAAACACAGACCCTTTAAAGTAATACTGCGTGGTACCCATCGCATGGGTCCCAAATCTCCAGGTTCAAGGGCATCTTCCTACATCGAAAACATGCATGAGAAACCCAGAAGATGGTACACCGTGTGATGGGGAAAGGTTTCTAAAACGCACCTCATTTCTCATCTCCTTGTGCCCGGGTTCGCCATTCCAGCCGCTTTACTAGAAAGCTCCCTACTTGGAGCATCAGCACCTTTAACCTCCTGTTCCATACAGGTTGCAATCTGTCCTGAGGATAAACGGGAAGACGTGGAACCAACGAGAGACTAGCTCTTGGTGTTGGGACAGGCACAGGTCACTCTATATTCCCATCAGAAAGAAGAATTAACCACAGGCTCAGCCTGCCCCCCGGAACCAGAACAGGGCCTGAAGCCATTCTGCGATTTTGCGGCCAGCTCCCTTAAAAACGAGTTGTAAAATGGAGGCTCAGGGCACTGCAATTCACAAACCTGCAGAGTTATAAATGATAACTCTCGTCCACAAATATATTGAGGGAAGGCAACGAAGAGGATTTGAAATCAAGGCAGAATTGCAGGAAACAGATTTCAGGAGGTAGATTCGAATCGCCTTTAAAGCACATGAAAAGCGGCAAAACGTTGACAATGATGCCCTTGGCCAAAAAGGGCGTATGCGTTTTTTCCTGAATATATTCAGGAAAAAACGCATACGCCCTTTCTGGCCAACCAAGCAACCTGGAAAGGCAAATCAGCGCTACAAAGAAGTCTCGCATCCCATCGGTCAAAAGGGCCATGCTGAAAAAAGTGTCAAAACCAGAAATGCAGGACAAGCCATGGAGAAATGGGAGCCTTGCTACACTGATGGGCGGGATGTAAATTGCCAACAGCCACTCTGGAGAAGTGTACGGTGAGTCCTGAAACATCTAAAAAACACAGCTTAGAGAGCATAGGGCACTTCCACTCATGGGGGTATAAATTGGGAAAATGAAAAATCAGCAAGACACAAGCACCCCAAAGTTTAGGGCTGCTCTGTTGACAAGGACCTCCACTTCATTCCACCTTAAATATCCCAGGAAAGAGAAAAATGGGTAAAGAAGTTGTGTTCCTTATGTACAATGGAATATCACTCAGCCATGAAATCAATGTCCTAAGGCTAGTAGCAGCATGATGAGTGGATTTAGGTACGACGATTCTAAGTGAAATAAGTCACACAGAAAAGGACACTTCTCATAAGGTATCACTGATAGAGGGAATGTAAAAACCGTTACACATGAACTGAATTACAAAACAGAACAGAGTCACACATGCAGAAAACACACTATGGCTGCTTAACGGGAAAGGGGAGGTGGGGTGATACATAAAACAAGGGTTTCAAATTAGCTCAGATACCGTTCCATAAACCCAATATGTAATAGACAAGACCTACTCCTTGCTCAGAGAACTGGACTCAACACACCCTATTGACCGCACAAGAATATATCTGACTAGTAATAATCTTAAAACCTATGTATTGATATCTCTCTGTTAGTGTGTCAAGTGGGTGTAAAGCGGCATAAACACAGCAGTGAAAAGCAGCTAAACCCATTATGAAAATAAATTACTTTGAAAAACCCATGAAAGAAAGACAGTGAAAGAGAGAGACATTCTTACACAATGCGTTCAGGGGCTGTGATGCAACCTGGATTGACCATATCTAGACCCACAGCTGGATGAGACCTAAGGGTAGATACTCTTGGGGCTGAGAGGTTTGGTGAGGTTGGGTGAGCAAACGCAGACCATTTAAAGTAACACTGCGTGGTACCCATCACATGGGTCCCAAATCTCCAGGTTCAAGGGCATCTTCCTATATCGAAAATATGCATGAGAAACCCAGAAGATGGTACACCGTGTGATGGGGAAAGGTTTCTAAAACGCACCTCATTTCTCATCTCCTTGTGCCCGGGTTCGCCATTCCAGCCGCTTTACTAGCAATCTCCCTACTTGGAGCATCAGCACCTTTAACCTCCTGTTCCGTACAGGTTGCCATTTTTCCTGACGATGAACGGGAAGACGGGGAACCAATGAGAGACTGGCTCTTGGTGTTGGGAAAGGCACAGGTCACTCTATTTTCCCATCAGGAAGAAGAATTAACCACAGGCTCATGCCGCCCCCCGGAACCAGAACAGGGCCTGAAGCCATCCTGCGCTTTTGCGGCCAGCTCCCAAAAACACGAGTTGTAAAATGGAGGCTCAGGGCACTGCAATTCACAAACCTGCAGAGTTATAAATGATAACTCTCGTCCACAAATATATTGAGGGAAGGCAACGAAGAGGATTTGAAATCAAGGCAGAATTGCAGGAAACAGATTTCAGGAGGTAGATTCGAATCGCCTTTAAAGCACATGAAAAGCGGCAAAACGTTGACAATGATGCCCTTGGCCAAAAAGGGCGTATGCGTTTTTTCCTGAATATATTCAGGAAAAAACGCATACGCCCTTTTTGGCCAACCAAGCAACCTGGAAAGGCAAATCAGCGCTACAAAGAAGTCTCGCATCCCATCGGTCAAAAGGGCCATGCTGAAAAAAGTGTCAAAACCAGAAATGCAGGACAGGCCATGGAGAAATGGGAGCCTTGCTACACTGATGGGCGGGATGTAAATTGCCAACAGCCACTCTGGAGAAGTGTACGGTGAGTCCTGAAACATCTAAAAAACACAGCTTAGAGAGCATAGGGCACTTCCACTCATGGGGGTATAAATTGGGAAAATGAAAAATCAGCAAGACACAAGCACCCCAAAGTTTAGGGCTGCTCTGTTGACAAGGACCTCCACTTCATTCCACCTTAAATATCCCAGGAAAGAGAAAAATGGGTAAAGAAGTTGTGTTCCTTATGTACAATGGAATATCACTCAGCCATGAAATCAATGTCCTAAGGCTAGTAGCAGCATGATGAGTGGATTTAGGTACGACGATTCTAAGTGAAATAAGTCACACAGAAAAGGACACTTCTCATAAGGTATCACTGATAGAGGGAATGTAAAAACCGTTACACATGAACTGAATTACAAAACAGAACAGAGTCACACATGCAGAAAACACACTATGGTTGCTTAACGGGAAAGGGGAGGTGGGGTGATACATAAAACAAGGGTTTCAAATTAGCTCAGATACCGTTCCATAAACCCAATATGTAATAGACAAGACCTACTCCTTGCTCAGAGAACTGGACTCAACACGCCCTATTCACCGCACAAGAATATATCTGACTAGTAATAATCTTAAAACCTATGTATTGATATCTCTCTGTTAGTGTGTCAAGTGGGTGTAAAGCGGCATAAACACAGCAGTGAAAAGCAGCTAAACCCCATTATGAAAATAAATTATTTTGAAAAACCCATGAAAGAAAGACAGTGAAAGAGAGAGACATTCTTACACAATGCGTTCAGGGGCTGTGATGCAACCTGGATTGACCATATCTAGACCCACAGCTGGATGAGACCTAAGGGTAGACACTCTTGGGGCTGAGAGGTTTGGTGAGGTTGGGGGAGCAAACGCAGACCCTTTAAAGTAATACTGCGTGGTACCCATCGCATGGGTCCCAAATCTCCAGGTTCAAGGGCATCTTCCTACATCGAAAACATGCATGAGAAACCCAGAAGATGGTACACCGTGTGATGGGGAAAGGTTTCTAAAACGCACCTCATTTCTCATCTCCTTGTGCCCGGGTTCGCCATTCCAGCCGCTTTACTAGCAATCTCCCTACTTGGAGCATCAGCACCTTTAACCTCCTGTTCCGTACAGGTTGCAAATTTTCCTGAGGATGAACGGGAAGACGGGGAACCAATGAGAGACTGGCTCTTGGTGTTGGGAAAGGCACAGGTCACTCTATTTTCCCATCAGGAAGAAGAATTAACCACAGGCTCATCCCGACCCCGGAACCAGAACAGGGCCTGAAGCCATCCTGCGCTTTTGCGGCCAGCTCCCAAAAACACGAGTTGTAAAATGGAGGCTCAGGGCACTGCAATTCACAAACCTGCAGAGTTATAAATGATAACTCTCGTCCACAAATATATTGAGGGAAGGCAACGAAGAGGATTTGAAATCAAGGCAGAATTGCAGGAAACAGATTTCAGGAGGTAGATTCGAATCTCCTTTAAAGCACATGAAAAGCGGCAAAACGTTGACAATGATGCCCTTGGCCAAAAAGGGCGTATGCGTTTTTTCCTGAATATATTCAGGAAAAAACGCATACGCCCTTTTTGGCCAACCAAGCAACCTGGAAAGGCAAATCAGCGGTACAAAGAATTCTCGCTGCCCATCGGTTAAAAGGGCCATGCTGAAAAAAGTGTCAAAACCAGAAATGCAGGAAAGGCCATGGAGAAATGGGAGCCTTGCTACACTGATGGGCGGGATGTAAATTGCCAACAGCCACTCTGGAGAAGTGTACGGTGAGTCCTGAAACATCTAAAAAACACAGCTTAGAGAGCATAGGGCACTTCCACTCATGGGGGTATAAATTGGGAAAATGAAAAATCAGCAAGACACAAGCACCCCAAAGTTTAGGGCTGCTCTGTTGACAAGGACCTCCACTTCATTCCACCTTAAATATCCCAGGAAAGAGAAAAATGGGTAAAGAAGTTGTGTTCCTTATGTACAATGGAATATCACTCAGCCATGAAATCAATGTCCTAAGGCTAGTAGCAGCATGATGAGTGGATTTAGGTACGACGATTCTAAGTGAAATAAGTCACACAGAAAAGGACACTTCTCATAAGGTATCACTGATAGAGGGAATGTAAAAACCGTTACACATGAACTGAATTACAAAACAGAACAAAACAGAACAGAGTCACACATGCAGAAAACACACTATGGCTGCTTAACGGGAAAGGGGAGGTGGGGTGATACATAAAACAAGGGTTTCAAATTAGCTCAGATACCGTTCCATAAACCCAATATGTAATAGACAAGACCTACTCCTTGCTCAGAGAACTGGACTCAACACGCCCTATTGACCGCACAAGAATATATCTGACTAGTAATAATCTTAAAACCTATGTATTGATATCTCTCTGTTAGTGTGTCAAGTGGGTGTAAAGCGGCATAAACACAGCAGTGAAAAGCAGCTAAACCCATTATGAAAATAAATTACTTTGAAAAACCCGTGAAAGAAAGACAGTGAAAGAGAGAGACATTCTTACACAATGCGTTCAGGGGCTGTGATGCAACCTGGATTGACCATATCTAGACCCACAGCTGGATGAGACCTAAGGGTAGATACTCTTGGGGCTGAGAGGTTTGGTGAGGTTGGGTGAGCAAACGCAGACCATTTAAAGTAACACTGCGTGGTACCCATCACATGGGTCCCAAATCTCCAGGTTCAAGGGCATCTTCCTACATCGAAAACATGCATGAGAAACCCAGAAGATGGTACACCGTGTGATGGGGAAAGGTTTCTAAAACGCACCTCATTTCTCATCTCCTTGTGCCCGGGTTCGCCATTCCAGCCGCTTTACTAGCAATCTCCCTACTTGGAGCATCAGCACCTTTAACCTCCTGTTCCGTACAGGTTGCCATTTTTCCTGACGATGAACGGGAAGACGGGGAACCAATGAGAGACTGGCTCTTGGTGTTGGGAAAGGCACAGGTCACTCTATTTTCCCATCAGGAAGAAGAATTAACCACAGGCTCATCCCGCCCCCCGGAACCAGAACAGGGCCTGAAGCCATCCTGCGCTTTTGCGGCCAGCTCCCAAAAACACGAGTTGTAAAATGGAGGCTCAGGGCACTGCAATTCACAAACCTGCAGAGTTATAAATGATAACTCTCGTCCACAAATATATTGAGGGAAGGCAACGAAGAGGATTTGAAATCAAGGCAGAATTGCAGGAAACAGATTTCAGGAGGTAGATTCGAATCGCCTTTAAAGCACATGAAAAGCGGCAAAACGTTGACAATGATGCCCTTGGCCAAAAAGGGCGTATGCGTTTTTTCCTGAATATATTCAGGAAAAAACGCATACGCCCTTTTTGGCCAACCAAGCAACCTGGAAAGGCAAATCAGCGCTACAAAGAAGTCTCGCATCCCATCGGTCAAAAGGGCCATGCTGAAAAAAGTGTCAAAACCAGAAATGCAGGACAGGCCATGGAGAAATGGGAGCCTTGCTACACTGATGGGCGGGATGTAAATTGCCAACAGCCACTCTGGAGAAGTGTACGGTGAGTCCTGAAACATCTAAAAAACACAGCTTAGAGAGCATAGGGCACTTCCACTCATGGGGGTATAAATTGGGAAAATGAAAAATCAGCAAGACACAAGCACCCCAAAGTTTAGGGCTGCTCTGTTGACAAGGACCTCCACTTCATTCCACCTTAAATATCCCAGGAAAGAGAAAAATGGGTAAAGAAGTTGTGTTCCTTATGTACAATGGAATATCACTCAGCCATGAAATCAATGTCCTAAGGCTAGTAGCAGCATGATGAGTGGATTTAGGTACGACGATTCTAAGTGAAATAAGTCACACAGAAAAGGACACTTCTCATAAGGTATCACTGATAGAGGGAATGTAAAAACCGTTACACATGAACTGAATTACAAAACAGAACAAAACAGAACAGAGTCACACATGCAGAAAACACACTATGGCTGCTTAACGGGAAAGGGGAGGTGGGGTGATACATAAAACAAGGTTTTCAAATTAGCTCAGATACCGTTCCATAAACCCAATATGTAATAGACAAGACCTACTCCTTGCTCAGAGAACTGGACTCAACACGCCCTATTGACCGCACAAGAATATATCTGACTAGTAATAATCTTAAAACCTATGTATTGATATCTCTCTGTTAGTGTGTCAAGTGGGTGTAAAGCGGCATAAACACAGCAGTGAAAAGCAGCTAAACCCATTATGAAAATAAATTACTTTGAAAAACCCGTGAAAGAAAGACAGTGAAAGAGAGAGACATTCTTACACAATGCGTTCAGGGGCTGTGATGCAACCTGGATTGACCATATCTAGACCCACAGCTGGATGAGACCTAAGGGTAGATACTCTTGGGGCTGAGAGGTTTGGTGAGGTTGGGTGAGCAAATGCAGACCATTTAAAGTAACACTGCGTGGTACCCATCACATGGGTCCCAAATCTCCAGGTTCAAGGGCATCTTCCTATATCGAAAATATGCATGAGAAACCCAGAAGATGGTACACCGTGTGATGGGGAAAGGTTTCTAAAACGCACCTCATTTCTCATCTCCTTGTGCCCGGTTTCGCCATTCCAGCCGCTTTACTAGCAATCTCCCTACTTGGAGCATCAGCACCTTTAACCTCCTGTTCCGTACAGGTTGCCATTTTTCCTGACGATGAACGGGAAGACGGGGAACCAATGAGAGACTGGCTCTTGGTGTTGGGAAAGGCACAGGTCACTCTATTTTCCCATCAGGAAGAAGAATTAACCACAGGCTCATCCCGCCCCCCGGAACCAGAACAGGGCCTGAAGCCATCCTGCGCTTTTGCGGCCAGCTCCCAAAAACACGAGTTGTAAAATGGAGGCTCAGGGCACTGCAATTCACAAACCTGCAGAGTTATAAATGATAACTCTCGTCCACAAATATATTGAGGGAAGGCAACGAAGAGGATTTGAAATCAAGGCAGAATTGCAGGAAACAGATTTCAGGAGGTAGATTCGAATCGCCTTTAAAGCACATGAAAAGCGGCAAAACGTTGACAATGATGCCCTTGGCCAAAAAGGGCGTATGCGTTTTTTCCTGAATATATTCAGGAAAAAACGCATACGCCCTTTTTGGCCAACCAAGCAACCTGGAAAGGCAAATCAGCGCTACAAAGAAGTCTCGCATCCCATCGGTCAAAAGGGCCATGCTGAAAAAAGTGTCAAAACCAGAAATGCAGGACAGGCCATGGAGAAATGGGAGCCTTGCTACACTGATGGGCGGGATGTAAATTGCCAACAGCCACTCTGGAGAAGTGTACGGTGAGTCCTGAAACATCTAAAAAACACAGCTTAGAGAGCATAGGGCACTTCCACTCATGGGGGTATAAATTGGGAAAATGAAAAATCAGCAAGACACAAGCACCCCAAAGTTTAGGGCTGCTCTGTTGACAAGGACCTCCACTTCATTCCACCTTAAATATCCCAGGAAAGAGAAAAATGGGTAAAGAAGTTGTGGTCCTTATGTACAATGGAATATCACTCAGCCATGAAATCAATGTCCTAAGGCTACTAGCAGCATGATGAGTGGATTTAGGTACGACGATTCTAAGTGAAATAAGTCACACAGAAAAGGACACTTCTCATAAGGTATCACTGATAGAGGGAATGTAAAAACCGTTACACATGAACTGAATTACAAAACAGAACAGAGTCACACATGCAGAAAACACACTATGGCTGCTTAACGGGAAAGGGGAGGTGGGGTGATACATAAAACAAGGGTTTCAAATTAGCTCAGATACCGTTCCATAAACCCAATATGTAATAGACAAGACCTACTCCTTGCTCAGAGAACTGGACTCAACACGCCCTATTGACCGCACAAGAATATATCTGACTAGTAATAATCTTAAAACCTATGTATTGATATCTCTCTGTTAGTGTGTCAAGTGGGTGTAAAGCGGCATAAACACAGCAGTGAAAAGCAGCTAAACCCATTATGAAAATAAATTACTTTGAAAAACCCGTGAAAGAAAGACAGTGAAAGAGAGAGACATTCTTACACAATGCGTTCAGGGGCTGTGATGCAACCTGGATTGACCATATCTAGACCCACAGCTGGATGAGACCTAAGGGTAGATACTCTTGGGGCTGAGAGGTTTGGTGAGGTTGGGTGAGCAAACGCAGACCATTTAAAGTAACACTGCGTGGTACCCATCACATGGGTCCCAAATCTCCAGGTTGAAGGGCATCTTCCTATATCGAAAATATGCATGAGAAACCCAGAAGATGGTACACCGTGTGATGGGGAAAGGTTTCTAAAACGCACCTCATTTCTCATCTCCTTGTGCCCGGGTTCGCCATTCCAGCCGCTTTACTAGCAATCTCCCTACTTGGAGCATCAGCACCTTTAACCTCCTGTTCCGTACAGGTTGCCATTTTTCCTGACGATGAACGGGAAGACGGGGAACCAATGAGAGACTGGCTCTTGGTGTTGGGAAAGGCACAGGTCACTCTATTTTCCCATCAGGAAGAAGAATTAACCACAGGCTCATGCCGCCCCCCGGAACCAGAACAGGGCCTGAAGCCATCCTGCGCTTTTGCGGCCAGCTCCCAAAAACACGAGTTGTAAAATGGAGGCTCAGGGCACTGCAATTCACAAACCTGCAGAGTTATAAATGATAACTCTCGTCCACAAATATATTGAGGGAAGGCAACGAAGAGGATTTGAAATCAAGGCAGAATTGCAGGAAACAGATTTCAGGAGGTAGATTCGAATCGCCTTTAAAGCACATGAAAAGCGGCAAAACGTTGACAATGATGCCCTTGGCCAAAAAGGGCGTATGCGTTTTTTCCTGAATATATTCAGGAAAAAACGCATACGCCCTTTTTGGCCAACCAAGCAACCTGGAAAGGCAAATCAGCGCTACAAAGAAGTCTCGCATCCCATCGGTCAAAAGGGCCATGCTGAAAAAAGTGTCAAAACCAGAAATGCAGGACAGGCCATGGAGAAATGGCAGCCTTGCTACACTGATGGGTGGGATGTAAATTGCCAACAGCCACTCTGGAGAAGTGTACGGTGAGTCCTGAAACATCTAAAAAACACAGCTTAGAGAGCATAGGGCACTTCCACTCATGGGGGTATAAATTGGGAAAATGAAAAATCAGCAAGACACAAGCACCCCAAAGTTTAGGGCTGCTCTGTTGACAAGGACCTCCACTTCATTCCACCTTAAATATCCCAGGAAAGAGAAAAATGGGTAAAGAAGTTGTGTTCCTTATGTACAATGGAATATCACTCAGCCATGAAATCAATGTCCTAAGGCTAGTAGCAGCATGATGAGTGGATTTAGGTACGACGATTCTAAGTGAAATAAGTCACACAGAAAAGGACACTTCTCATAAGGTATCACTGATAGAGGGAATGTAAAAACCGTTACACATGAACTGAATTACAAAACAGAACAAAACAGAACAGAGTCACACATGCAGAAAACACACTATGGCTGCTTAACGGGAAAGGGGAGGTGGGGTGATACATAAAACAAGGGTTTCAAATTAGCTCAGATACCGTTCCATAAACCCAATATGTAATAGACAAGACCTACTCCTTGCTCAGAGAACTGGACTCAACACGCCCTATTGACCGCACAAGAATATATCTGACTAGTAATAATCTTAAAACCTATGTATTGATATCTCTCTGTTAGTGTGTCAAGTGGGTGTAAAGCGGCATAAACACAGCAGTGAAAAGCAGCTAAACCCATTATGAAAATAAATTACTTTGAAAAACCCGTGAAAGAAAGACAGTGAAAGAGAGAGACATTCTTACACAATGCGTTCAGGGGCTGTGATGCAACCTGGATTGACCATATCTAGACCCACAGCTGGATGAGACCTAAGGGTAGATACTCTTGCGGCTGAGAGGTTTGGTGAGGTTGGGTGAGCAAACGCAGACCATTTAAAGTAACACTGCGTGGTACCCATCACATGGGTCCCAAATCTCCAGGTTCAAGGGCATCTTCCTATATCGAAAATATGCATGAGAAACCCAGAAGATGGTACACCGTGTGATGGGGAAAGGTTTCTAAAACGCACCTCATTTCTCATCTCCTTGTGCCCGGGTTCGCCATTCCAGCCGCTTTACTAGCAATCTCCCTACTTGGAGCATCAGCACCTTTAACCTCCTGTTCCGTACAGGTTGCCATTTTTCCTGACGATGAACGGGAAGACGGGGAACCAATGAGAGACTGGCTCTTGGTGTTGGGAAAGGCACAGGTCACTCTATTTTCCCATCAGGAAGAAGAATTAACCACAGGCTCATGCCGCCCCCCGGAACCAGAACAGGGCCTGAAGCCATCCTGCGCTTTTGCGGCCAGCTCCCAAAAACACGAGTTGTAAAATGGAGGCTCAGGGCACTGCAATTCACAAACCTGCAGAGTTATAAATGATAACTCTCGTCCACAAATATATTGAGGGAAGGCAACGAAGAGGATTTGAAATCAAGGCAGAATTGCAGGAAACAGATTTCAGGAGGTAGATTCGAATCGCCTTTAAAGCACATGAAAAGCGGCAAAACGTTGACAATGATGCCCTTGGCCAAAAAGGGCGTATGCGTTTTTTCCTGAATATATTCAGGAAAAAACGCATACGCCCTTTTTGGCCAACCAAGCAACCTGGAAAGGCAAATCAGCGCTACAAAGAAGTCTCGCATCCCATCGGTCAAAAGGGCCATGCTGAAAAAAGTGTCAAAACCAGAAATGCAGGACAGGCCATGGAGAAATGGGAGCCTTGCTACACTGATGGGCGGGATGTAAATTGCCAACAGCCACTCTGGAGAAGTGTACGGTGAGTCCTGAAACATCTAAAAAACACAGCTTAGAGAGCATAGGGCACTTCCACTCATGGGGGTATAAATTGGGAAAATGAAAAATCAGCAAGACACAAGCACCCCAAAGTTTAGGGCTGCTCTGTTGACAAGGACCTCCACTTCATTCCACCTTAAATATCCCAGGAAAGAGAAAAATGGGTAAAGAAGTTGTGGTCCTTATGTACAATGGAATATCACTCAGCCATGAAATCAATGTCATAAGGCTAGTAGCAGCATGATGAGTGGATTTAGGTACGACGATTCTAAGTGAAATAAGTCACACAGAAAAGGACACTTCTCATAAGGTATCACTGATAGAGGGAATGTAAAAACCGTTACACATGAACTGAATTACAAAACAGAACAGAGTCACACATGCAGAAAACACACTATGGCTGCTTAACGGGAAAGGGGAGGTGGGGTGATACATAAAACAAGGGTTTCAAATTAGCTCAGATACCGTTCCATAAACCCAATATGTAATAGACAAGACCTACTCCTTGCTCAGAGAACTGGACTCAACACGCCCTATTCACCGCACAAGAATATATCTGACTAGTAATAATCTTAAAACCTATGTATTGATATCTCTCTGTTAGTGTGTCAAGTGGGTGTAAAGCGGCATAAACACAGCAGTGAAAAGCAGCTAAACCCCATTATGAAAATAAATTACTTTGAAAAACCCGTGAAAGAAAGACAGTGAAAGAGAGAGACATTCTTACACAATGCGTTCAGGGGCTGTGATGCAACCTGGATTGACCATATCTAGACCCACAGCTGGATGAGACCTAAGGGTAGACACTCTTGGGGCTGAGAGGTTTGGTGAGGTTGGGTGAGCAAACGCAGACCATTTAAATTAATACTGCGTGGTACCCATCGCATGGGTCCCAAATCTCCAGGTTCAAGGGCATCTTCCTACATCGAAAACATGCATGAGAAACCCAGAAGATGGTACACCGTGTGATGGGGAAAGGTTTCTAAAACGCACCTCATTTCTCATCTCCTTGTGCCCGGGTTCGCCATTCCAGCCGCTTTACTAGCAATCTCCCTACTTGGAGCATCAGCACCTTTAACCTCCTGTTCCGTACAGGTTGCCTTTTTTCCTGACGATGAACTGGAAAACGGGGAACCAATGAGAGACTGGCTCTTGGTGTTGGGAAAGGCACAGGTCACTCTATTTTCCCATCAGGAAGAAGAATTAACCACAGGCTCATCCCGCCCCCCGGAACCAGAACAGGGCCTGAAGCCATCCTGCGCTTTTGCGGCCAGCTCCCAAAAACACGAGTAGTAAAATGGAGGCTCAGGGCACTGCAATTCACAAACCTGCAGAGTTATAAATGATAACTCTCGTCCACAAATATATTGAGGGAAGGCAACGAAGAGGATTTGAAATCAAGGCAGAATTGCAGGAAACAGATTTCAGGAGGTAGATTCGAATCGCCTTTAAAGCACATGAAAAGCGGCAAAACGTTGACAATGATGCCCTTGGCCAAAAAGGGCGTATGCGTTTTTTCCTGAATATATTCAGGAAAAAACGCATACGCCCTTTTTGGCCAACCAAGCAACCTGGAAAGGCAAATCAGCGCTACAAAGAAGTCTCGCATCCCATCGGTCAAAAGGGCCATGCTGAAAAAAGTGTCAAAACCAGAAATGCAGGACAGGCCATGGAGAAATGGGAGCCTTGCTACACTGATGGGCGGGATGTAAATTGCCAACAGCCACTCTGGAGAAGTGTACGGTGAGTCCTGAAACATCTAAAAAACACAGCTTAGAGAGCATAGGGCACTTCCACTCATGGGGGTATAAATTGGGAAAATGAAAAATCAGCAAGACACAAGCACCCCAAAGTTTAGGGCTGCTCTGTTGACAAGGACCTCCACTTCATTCCACCTTAAATATCCCAGGAAAGAGAAAAATGGGTAAAGAAGTTGTGGTCCTTATGTACAATGGAATATCACTCAGCCATGAAATCAATGTCCTAAGGCTACTAGCAGCATGATGAGTGGATTTAGGTACGACGATTCTAAGTGAAATAAGTCACACAGAAAAGGACACTTCTCATAAGGTATCACTGATAGAGGGAATGTAAAAACCGTTACACATGAACTGAATTACAAAACAGAACAGAGTCACACATGCAGAAAACACACTATGGCTGCTTAACGGGAAAGGGGAGGTGGGGTGATACATAAAACAAGGGTTTCAAATTAGCTCAGATACCGTTCCATAAACCCAATATGTAATAGACAAGACCTACTCCTTGCTCAGAGAACTGGACTCAACACGCCCTATTGACCGCACAAGAATATATCTGACTAGTAATAATCTTAAAACCTATGTATTGATATCTCTCTGTTAGTGTGTCAAGTGGGTGTAAAGCGGCATAAACACAGCAGTGAAAAGCAGCTAAACCCATTATGAAAATAAATTACTTTGAAAAACCCGTGAAAGAAAGACAGTGAAAGAGAGAGACATTCTTACACAATGCGTTCAGGGGCTGTGATGCAACCTGGATTGACCATATCTAGACCCACAGCTGGATGAGACCTAAGGGTAGATACTCTTGGGGCTGAGAGGTTTGGTGAGGTTGGGTGAGCAAACGCAGACCATTTAAAGTAACACTGCGTGGTACCCATCACATGGGTCCCAAATCTCCAGGTTCAAGGGCATCTTCCTATATCGAAAATATGCATGAGAAACCCAGAAGATGGTACACCGTGTGATGGGGAAAGGTTTCTAAAACGCACCTCATTTCTCATCTCCTTGTGCCCGGGTTCGCCATTCCAGCCGCTTTACTAGCAATCTCCCTACTTGGAGCATCAGCACCTTTAACCTCCTGTTCCGTACAGGTTGCCATTTTTCCTGACGATGAACGGGAAGACGGGGAACCAATGAGAGACTGGCTCTTGGTGTTGGGAAAGGCACAGGTCACTCTATTTTCCCATCAGGAAGAAGAATTAACCACAGGCTCATGCCGCCCCCCGGAACCAGAACAGGGCCTGAAGCCATCCTGCGCTTTTGCGGCCAGCTCCCAAAAACACGAGTTGTAAAATGGAGGCTCAGGGCACTGCAACTCACAAACCTGCAGAGTTATAAATGATAACTCTCGTCCACAAATATATTGAGGGAAGGCAACGAAGAGGATTTGAAATCAAGGCAGAATTGCAGGAAACAGATTTCAGGAGGTAGATTCGAATCGCCTTTAAAGCACATGAAAAGCGGCAAAACGTTGACAATGATGCCCTTGGCCAAAAAGGGCGTATGCGTTTTTTCCTGAATATATTCAGGAAAAAACGCATACGCCCTTTTTGGCCAACCAAGCAACCTGGAAAGGCAAATCAGCGCTACAAAGAAGTCTCGCATCCCATCGGTCAAAAGGGCCATGCTGAAAAAAGTGTCAAAACCAGAAATGCAGGACAGGCCATGGAGAAATGGGAGCCTTGCTACACTGATGGGCGGGATGTAAATTGCCAACAGCCACTCTGGAGAAGTGTACGGTGAGTCCTGAAACATCTAAAAAACACAGCTTAGAGAGCATAGGGCACTTCCACTCATGGGGGTATAAATTGGGAAAATGAAAAATCAGCAAGACACAAGCACCCCAAAGTTTAGGGCTGCTCTGTTGACAAGGACCTCCACTTCATTCCACCTTAAATATCCCAGGAAAGAGAAAAATGGGTAAAGAAGTTGTGGTCCTTATGTACAATGGAATATCACTCAGCCATGAAATCAATGTCATAAGGCTAGTAGCAGCATGATGAGTGGATTTAGGTACGACGATTCTAAGTGAAATAAGTCACACAGAAAAGGACACTTCTCATAAGGTATCACTGATAGAGGGAATGTAAAAACCGTTACACTTGAACTGAATTACAAAACAGAACAGAGTCACACATGCAGAAAACACACTATGGCTGCTTAACGGGAAAGGGGAGGTGGGGTGATACATAAAACAAGGGTTTCAAATTAGCTCAGATACCGTTCCATAAACCCAATATGTAATAGACAAGACCTACTCCTTGCTCAGAGAACTGGACTCAACACGCCCTATTCACCGCACAAGAATATATCTGACTAGTAATAATCTTAAAACCTATGTATTGATATCTCTCTGTTAGTGTGTCAAGTGGGTGTAAAGCGGCATAAACACAGCAGTGAAAAGCAGCTAAACCCCATTATGAAAATAAATTACTTTGAAAAACCCGTGAAAGAAAGACAGTGAAAGAGAGAGACATTCTTACACAATGCGTTCAGGGGCTGTGATGCAACCTGGATTGACCATATCTAGACCCACAGCTGGATGAGACCTAAGGGTAGACACTCTTGGGGCTGAGAGGTTTGGTGAGGTTGGGTGAGCAAACGCAGACCATTTAAATTAATACTGCGTGGTACCCATCGCATGGGTCCCAAATCTCCAGGTTCAAGGGCATCTTCCTACATCGAAAACATGCATGAGAAACCCAGAAGATGGTACACCGTGTGATGGGGAAAGGTTTCTAAAACGCACCTCATTTCTCATCTCCTTGTGCCCGGGTTCGCCATTCCAGCCGCTTTACTAGCAATCTCCCTACTTGGAGCATCAGCACCTTTAACCTCCTGTTCCGTACAGGTTGCCTTTTTTCCTGACGATGAACTGGAAAACGGGGAACCAATGAGAGACTGGCTCTTGGTGTTGGGACAGGCAGAGTTCACTCTATTTTCCCATCAGGAAGAAGAATTAACCACAGGCTCATCCCGCCCCCCGGAACCAGAACAGGGCCTGAAGCCATCCTGCGCTTTTGCGGCCAGCTCCCAAAAACACGAGTAGTAAAATGGAGGCTCAGGGCACTGCAATTCACAAACCTGCAGAGTTATAAATGATAACTCACGTCCACAAATATATTGAGGGAAGGCAACGAAGAGGATTTGAAATCAAGGCAGAATTGCAGGAAACAGATTTCAGGAGGTAGATTCGAATCGCCTTTAAAGCACATGAAAAGCGGCAAAACGTTGACAATGATGCCCTTGGCCAAAAAGGGCGTATGCGTTTTTTCCTGAATATATTCAGGAAAAAACGCATACGCCCTTTTTGGCCAACCAAGCAACCTGGAAAGGCAAATCAGCGCTACAAACAAGTCTCGCATCCCATCGGTCAAAAGGGCCATGCTGAAAAAAGTGTCAAAACCAGAAATGCAGGACAGGCCATGGAGAAATGGGAGCCTTGCTACACTGATGGGCGGGATGTAAATTGCCAACAGCCACTCTGGAGAAGTGTACGGTGAGTCCTGAAACATCTAAAAAACACAGCTTAGAGAGCATAGGGCACTTCCACTCATGGGGGTATAAATTGGGAAAATGAAAAATCAGCAAGACACAAGCACCCCAAAGTTTAGGGCTGCTCTGTTGACAAGGACCTCCACTTCATTCCACCTTAAATATCCCAGGAAAGAGAAAAATGGGTAAAGAAGTTGTGTTCCTTATGTACAATGGAATATCACTCAGCCATGAAATCAATGTCCTAAGGCTAGTAGCAGCATGATGAGTGGATTTAGGTACGACGATTCTAAGTGAAATAAGTCACACAGAAAAGGACACTTCTCATAAGGTATCACTGATAGAGGGAATGTAAAAACCGTTACACATGAACTGAATTACAAAACAGAACAGAGTCACACATGCAGAAAACACACTATGGCTGCTTAACGGGAAAGGGGAGGTGGGGTGATACATAAAACAAGGGTTTCAAATTAGCTCAGATACCGTTCCATAAACCCAATATGTAATAGACAAGACCTACTCCTTGCTCAGAGAACTGGACTCAACACGCCCTATTCACCGCACAAGAATATATCTGACTAGTAATAATCTTAAAACCTATGTATTGATATCTCTCTGTTAGTGTGTCAAGTGGGTGTAAAGCGGCATAAACACAGCAGTGAAAAGCAGCTAAACCCCATTATGAAAATAAATTATTTTGAAAAACCCATGAAAGAAAGACAGTGAAAGAGAGAGACATTCTTACACAATGCGTTCAGGGGCTGTGATGCAACCTGGATTGACCATATCTAGACCCACAGCTGGATGAGACCTAAGGGTAGACACTCTTGGGGCTGAGAGGTTTGGTGAGGTTGGGGGAGCAAACGCAGACCCTTTAAAGAAATACTGCGTGGTACCCATCGCATGGGTCCCAAATCTCCAGGTTCAAGGGCATCTTCCTACATCGAAAACATGCATGAGAAACCCAGAAGATGGTACACCGTGCGATGGGGAAAGGTTTCTAAAACGCACCTCATTTCTCATCTCCTTGTGCCCGGGTTCGCCATTCCAGCCGCTTTACTAGCAATCTCCCTACTTGGAGCATCAGCACCTTTAACCTCCTGTTCCGTACAGGTTGCAAATTTTCCTGAGGATGAACGGGAAGACGGGGAACCAATGAGAGACTGGCTCTTGGTGTTGGGAAAGGCACAGGTCACTCTATTTTCCCATCAGGAAGAAGAATTAACCACAGGCTCATCCCGACCCCGGAACCAGAACAGGGCCTGAAGCCATCCTGCGCTTTTGCGGCCAGCTCCCAAAAACACGAGTTGTAAAATGGAGGCTCAGGGCACTGCAATTCACAAACCTGCAGAGTTATAAATGATAACTCTCGTCCACAAATATATTGAGGGAAGGCAACGAAGAGGATTTGAAATCAAGGCAGAATTGCAGGAAACAGATTTCAGGAGGTAGATTCGAATCTCCTTTAAAGCACATGAAAAGCGGCAAAACGTTGACAATGATGCCCTTGGCCAAAAAGGGCGTATGCGTTTTTTCCTGAATATATTCAGGAAAAAACGCATACGCCCTTTTTAGCCAACCAAGCAACCTGGAAAGGCAAATCAGCGGTACAAAGAATTCTCGCTGCCCATCGGTTAAAAGGGCCATGCTGAAAAAAGTGTCAAAACCAGAAATGCAGGACAGGCCATGGAGAAATGGGAGCCTTGCTACACTGATGGGCGGGATGTAAATTGCCAACAGCCACTCTGGAGAAGTGTACGGTGAGTCCTGAAACATCTAAAAAACACAGCTTAGAGAGCATAGGGCACTTCCACTCATGGGGGTATAAATTGGGAAAATGAAAAATCAGCAAGACACAAGCACCCCAAAGTTTAGGGCTGCTCTGTTGACAAGGACCTCCACTTCATTCCACCTTAAATATCCCAGGAAAGAGAAAAATGGATAAAGAAGTTGTGGTCCTTATGTACAATGGAATATCACTCAGCCATGAAATCAATGTCCTAAGGCTAGTAGCAGCATGATGAGTGGATTTAGGTACGACGATTCTAAGTGAAATAAGTCACACAGAAAAGGACACTTCTCATAAGGTATCACTGATAGAGGGAATGTAAAAACCGTTACACATGAACTGAATTACAAAACAGAACAGAGTCACACATGCAGAAAACATACTATGGCTGCTTAACGGGAAAGGGGAGGTGGGGTGATACATAAAACAAGGGTTTCAAATTAGCTCAGATACCGTTCCATAAACCCAATATGTAATAGACAAGACCTACTCCTTGCTCAGAGAACTGGACTCAACACGCCCTATTGACCGCACAAGAATATATCTGACTAGTAATAATCTTAAAACCTATGTATTGATATCTCTCTGTTAGTGTGTCAAGTGGGTGTAAAGTGGCATAAACACAGCAGTGAAAAGCAGCTAAACCCATTATGAAAATAAATTACTTTGAAAAACCCGTGAAAGAAAGACAGTGAAAGAGAGAGACATTCTTACACAATGCGTTCAGGGGCTGTGATGCAACCTGGATTGACCATATCTAGACCCACAGCTGGATGAGACCTAAGGGTAGATACTCTTGGGGCTGAGAGGTTTGGTGAGGTTGGGTGAGCAAACGCAGACCATTTAAAGTAACACTGCGTGGTACCCATCACATGGGTCCCAAATCTCCAGGTTCAAGGGCATCTTCCTACATCGAAAACATGCATGAGAAACCCAGAAGATGGTACACCGTGTGATGGGGAAAGGTTTCTAAAACGCACCTCATTTCTCATCTCCTTGTGCCCGGGTTCGCCATTCCAGCCGCTTTACTAGCAAGCTCCCTACTTGGAGCATCAGCACCTTTAACCTCCTGTTCCGTACAGGTTGCCATTTTTCCTGAGGATGAACGGGAAGACGGGGAACCAATGAGAGACTGGCTCTTGGTGTTGGGAAAGGCACAGGTCACTCTATTTTCCCATCAGGAAGAAGAATTAACCACAGGCTCATCCCGCCCCCCGGAACCAGAACAGGGCCTGAAGCCATCCTGCGCTTTTGCGGCCAGCTCCCAAAAACACGAGTTGTAAAATGGAGGCTCAGGGCACTGCAATTCACAAACCTGCAGAGTTATAAATGATAACTCTCGTCCACAAATATATTGAGGGAAGGCAACGAAGAGGATTTGAAATCAAGGCAGAATTGCAGGAAACAGATTTCAGGAGGTAGATTCGAATCGCCTTTAAAGCACATGAAAAGCGGCAAAACGTTGACAATGATGCCCTTGGCCAAAAAGGGCGTATGCGTTTTTTCCTGAATATATTCAGGAAAAAACGCATACGCCCTTTTTGGCCAACCAAGCAACCTGGAAAGGCAAATCAGCGCTACAAAGAAGTCTCGCATCCCATCGGTCAAAAGGGCCATGCTGAAAAAAGTGTCAAAACCAGAAATGCAGGACAGGCCATGGAGAAATGGGAGCCTTGCTACACTGATGGGCGGGATGTAAATTGCCAACAGCCACTCTGGAGAAGTGTACGGTGAGTCCTGAAACATCTAAAAAACACAGCTTAGAGAGCATAGGGCACTTCTACTCATGGGGGTATAAATTGGGAAAATGAAAAATCAGCAAGACACAAGCACCCCAAAGTTTAGGGCTGCTCTGTTGACAAGGACCTCCACTTCATTCCACCTTAAATATCCCAGGAAAGAGAAAAATGGGTAAAGATGTTGTGGTCCTTATGTACAATGGAATATCACTCAGCCATGAAATCAATGTCCTAAGGCTAGTAGCAGCATGATGAGTGGATTTAGGTACGACGATTCTAAGTGAAATAAGTCACACAGAAAAGGACACTTCTCATAAGTTATCACTTATAGAGGGAATGTAAAAACCGTTACACTTGAACTGAATTACAAAACAGAACAGAGTCACACATGCAGAAAACACACTATGGCTGCTTAACGGGAAAGGGGAGGTGGGGTGATACATAAAACAAGGGTTTCAAATTAGCTCAGATACCGTTCCATAAACCCAATATGTAATAGACAAGACCTACTCCTTGCTCAGAGAACTGGACTCAACACGCCCTATTGACCGCACAAGAATATATCTGACTAGTAATAATCTTAAAACCTATGTATTGATATCTCTCTGTTAGTGTGTCAAGTGGGTGTAAAGCGGCATAAACACAGCAGTGAAAAGCAGCTAAACCCATTATGAAAATAAATTACTTTGAAAAACCCGTGAAAGAAAGACAGTGAAAGAGAGAGACATTCTTACACAATGCGTTTAGGGGCTGTGATGCAACCTGGATTGACCATATCTAGACCCACAGCTGGATGAGACCTAAGGGTAGATACTCTTGGGGCTGAGAGGTTTGGTGAGGTTGGGTGAGCAAACGCAGACCATTTAAAGTAACACTGCGTGGTACCCATCACATGGGTCCCAAATCTCCAGGTTCAAGGGCATCTTCCTATATCGAAAATATGCATGAGAAACCCAGAAGATGGTACACCGTGTGATGGGGAAAGGTTTCTAAAACGCACCTCATTTCTCATCTCCTTGTGCCCGGGTTCGCCATTCCAGCCGCTTTACTAGCAATCTCCCTACTTGGAGCATCAGCACCTTTAACCTCCTGTTCCGTACAGGTTGCCATTTTTCCTGACGATGAACGGGAAGACGGGGAACCAATGAGAGACTGGCTCTTGGTGTTGGGAAAGGCACAGGTCACTCTATTTTCCCATCAGGAAGAAGAATTAACCACAGGCTCATCCCGCCCCCCGGAACCAGAACAGGGCCTGAAGCCATCCTGCGCTTTTGCGGCCAGCTCCCAAAAACACGAGTTGTAAAATGGAGGCTCAGGGCACTGCAATTCACAAACCTGCAGAGTTATAAATGATAACTCTCGTCCACAAATATATTGAGGGAAGGCAAAGAAGAGGATGTGAAATCAAGGCAGAATTGCAGGAAACAGATTTCAGGAGGTAGATTCGAATCGCCTTTAAAGCACATGAAAAGCGGCAAAACGTTGACAATGATGCCCTTGGCCAAAAAGGGCGTATGCGTTTTTTCCTGAATATATTCAGGAAAAAACGCATACGCCCTTTTTGGCCAACCAAGCAACCTGGAAAGGCAAATCAGCACTACAAAGAAGTCTCGCATCCCATCGGTCAAAAGGGCCATGCTGAAAAAAGTGTCAAAACCAGAAATGCAGTACAGGCCATGGAGAAATGGGAGCCTTGCTACACTGATGGGCGGGATGTAAATTGCCAACAGCCACTCTGGAGAAGTGTACGGTGAGTCCTGAAACATCTAAAAAACACAGCTTAGAGAGCATAGGGCACTTCCACTCATGGGGGTATAAATTGGGAAAATGAAAAATCAGCAAGACACAAGCACCCCAAAGTTTAGGGCTGCTCTGTTGACAATGACCTCCACTTCATTCCACTTTAAATATCCCAGGAAAGAGAAAAATGGATAAAGAAGTTGTGGTCCTTATGTACAATGGAATATCACTCAGCCATGAAATCAATGTTGTAAGGTTAGTAGCAGCATGATGAGTGGATTTAGGTACGACGATTCTAAGTGAAATAAGTCACACAGAAAAGGACACTTCTCATAAGGTATCACTGATAGAGGGAATTTAAAAACCGTTACACTTGAACTGAATTACAAAACAGAACAGAGTCACACATGCAGAAAACACACTATGGCTGCTTAACGGAAAAGGTGAGGTGGGGTGATACATAAAACAAAGGTATCAAATTAGCTCAGATACCGTTCCATAAACCAAATATGTAATAGACAAGACCTACTCCTTGCTCAGAGAAGTGGACACAACACGCCCTATTCACCGCACAAGAATATATCTGACTAGTAATAATCTTAAAACCTATGTATTGATATCTCTCTGTTAGTGTGTCAAGTGGGTGTAAAGCGGCATAAACACAGCAGTGAAAAGCAGCTAAACCCCATTATAAAAATAAATTACTTTGAAACACCCATGAAAGAAAGACAGTGAAAGTGAGAGAAATTCTTACACAATGCGTTCAGGGCCTGTGATGCAACCTGGATTGACCATATCTAGACCCACAGCTGGATGAGACATAAGGGTGGACACTCTTGGGGCTGAGAGGTTTGGTGAGGTTGGGTGAGCAAACACAGACCCTTTAAAGTAATACTGCGTGGTACCCATCGCATGGGTCCCAAATCTCCAGGTTCAAGGGCATCTTCCTACATCGAAAACATGCATGAGAAACCCAGAAGATGGTACACCGTGTGATGGGGAAAGGTTTCTAAAACGCACCTCATTTCTCATCTCCTTGTGCCCGGGTTCGCCATTCCAGCCGCTTTACTAGAAAGCTCCCTACTTGGAGCATCAGCACCTTTAACCTCCTGTTCCATACAGGTTGCAATCTGTCCTGAGGATAAACGGGAAGACGTGGAACCAACGAGAGACTAGCTCTTGGTGTTGGGACAGGCACAGGTCACTCTATATTCCCATCAGAAAGAAGAATTAACCACAGGCTCAGCCTGCCCCCCGGAACCAGAACAGGGCCTGAAGCCATTCTGCGATTTTGCGGCCAGCTCCCTTAAAAACGAGTTGTAAAATGGAGGTTCAGGGCACTGCAATTCACAAACCTGCAGAGTTATAAATGATAAGTCTCGTCCACAAATATATTGAGGGAAGGCAAAGAAGAGGATATGAAATCAAGGCAGAATTGCAGGAAACAGATTTCAGGAGGTAGATTCGAATCGCATTTAAAGCACATGAAAAGCGGCAAAACGTTGACAATGATGCCCTTGGCCAAAAAGGGCGTATGCGTTTTTTCCTGAATATATTCAGGAAAAAACGCATACGCCCTTTTTGGCCAACCAAGCAACCTGGAAAGGCAAATCAGCGCTACAAAGAAGTCTCGCTTCCCATCGGTCAAAAGGGCCATGCTGAAAAAAGTGTCAAAACCAGAAATGCAGGACAGGCCATGGAGAAATGGGAGCCTTGCTACACTGATGGGCGGGATGTAAATTGCCAACAGCCACTCTGGAGAAGTGTACGGTGAGTCCTGAAACATCTGAAAAACACAGCTTAGAGAGCATAGGGCACTTCCACTCATGGGGGTATAAATTGGGAAAATTAAAAATCAGCAAGACACAAGCACCCCAAAGTTTAGGGCTGCTCTGTTGACCAGGACCTCCACTTCATTCCACCTTAAATATCCCAGGAAAGAGAAAAATGGGTAAAGAAGTTGTGGTCCTTATGTACAATAGAATATCACTCAGCCATGAAATCAATGTCATAAGGCTAGTAGCAGCATGATGAGTGGATTTAGGTACGACGATTCTAAGTGAAATAAGTCACACAGAAAAGGACACTTCTCATAAGGTATCACTGATAGAGGGAATGTAAAAACCGTTACACTTGAACTGAATTACAAAACAGAACAGAGTCACACATGCAGAAAACACACTATGGCTGCTTAACGGGAAAGGTGAGGTGG
Source organism: Balaenoptera borealis (assembly GCF_965194805.1). NCBI lineage: Eukaryota > Metazoa > Chordata > Mammalia > Artiodactyla > Balaenopteridae > Balaenoptera > Balaenoptera borealis. The sequence continues at coordinate 276,180 of NW_028124009.1, forward strand.
GGTGATACATAAAAGAAGGTTTTCAATTTAGCTCAGATACCGTTCCATAAACCCAATATGTAATAGACAAGACCTACTCCTTGCTCAGAGAACTGGACTCAACACGCCCTATTCACCGCACAAGAATATATCTGACTAGAAATAATCGTAAAACCTATGTATTGATATCTCTCTGTTAGTGTGTCAAGTGGGTGTAAAGCAGCATAAGCACAGCAGTGAAAAGCAGCTAAATCCCATTATGAAAATAAATTACTTTGAAAAACCCATGAAACAAAGGCAGTGAAAGAGAGAGAAATTCTTACACAATGCGTTCAGGGCCTGTGATGCAACCTGGATTGACCATATCTAGACCCACAGCTGGATGAGACATAAGGGTGGACACTCTTGGGGCTGAGAGGTTTGGTGAGGTTGGGTGAGCAAACACAGACCCTTTAAAGTAATACTGCGTGGTACCCATCGCATGGGTCCCAAATCTCCAGGTTCAAGGGCATCTTCCTACATCGAAAACATGCATGAGAAACCCAGAAGATGGTACACCGTGTGATGGGGAAAGGTTTCTAAAACGCACCTCATTTCTCACCTCATTGTGCCCGGGTTCGCCATTCCAGCCGCTTTACTAGCAATCTCCCTACTTGGAGCATCAGCACCTTTAACCTCCTGTTCCGTACAGGTTGCAAATTTTCCTGAGGATGAACGGGAAGACGGGGAACCAATGAGAGACTGGCTCTTGGTGTTGGGAAAGGCACAGGTCACTCTATTTTCCCATCAGGAAGAAGAATTAACCACAGGCTCATCCCGCCCCCCGGAACCAGAACAGGGCCTGAAGCCATCCTGCGCTTTTGCGGCCAGCTCCCAAAAACACGAGTTGTAAAATGGAGGCTCAGGGCACTGCAATTCACAAACCTGCAGAGTTATAAATGATAACTCTCGTCCACAAATATATTGAGGGAAGGCAACGAAGAGGATTTGAAATCAAGGCAGAATTGCAGGAAACAGATTTCAGGAGGTAGATTCGAATCGCCTTTAAAGCACATGAAAAGCGGCAAAACGTTGACAATGATGCCCTTGGCCAAAAAGGGCGTATGCGTTTTTTCCTGAATATATTCAGGAAAAAACGCATACGCCCTTTTTGGCCAACCAAGCAACCTGGAAAGGCAAATCAGCGGTACCAAGAAGTCTCGCTGCCCATCGGTTAAAAGGGCCATGCTGAAAAAAGTGTCAAAACCAGAAATGCAGGACAGGCCATGGAGAAATGGGAGCCTTGCTACACTGATGGGCGGGATGTAAATTGCCAACAGCCACTCTGGAGAAGTGTACGGTGAGTCCTGAAACATCTAAAAAACACAGCTTAGAGAGCATAGGGCACTTCCACTCATGGGGGTATAAATTGGGAAAATGAAAAATCAGCAAGACACAAGCACCCCAAAGTTTAGGGCTGCTCTGTTGACAAGGACCTCCACTTCATTCCACCTTAAATATCCCAGGAAAGAGAAAAATGGGTAAAGAAGTTGTGTTCCTTATGTACAATGGAATATCACTCAGCCATGAAATCAATGTCCTAAGGCTAGTAGCAGCATGATGAGTGGATTTAGGTACGACGATTCTAAGTGAAATAAGTCACACAGAAAAGGACACTTCTCATAAGGTATCACTGATAGAGGGAATGTAAAAACCGTTACACATGAACTGAATTACAAAACAGAACAAAACAGAACAGAGTCACACATGCAGAAAACACACTATGGCTGCTTAACGGGAAAGGGGAGGTGGGGTGATACATAAAACAAGGGTTTCAAATTAGCTCAGATACCGTTCCATAAACCCAATATGTAATAGACAAGACCTACTCCTTGCTCAGAGAACTGGACTCAACACGCCCTATTGACCGCACAAGAATATATCTGACTAGTAATAATCTTAAAACCTATGTATTGATATCTCTCTGTTAGTGTGTCAAGTGGGTGTAAAGCGGCATAAACACAGCAGTGAAAAGCAGCTAAACCCATTATGAAAATAAATTACTTTGAAAAACCCGTGAAAGAAAGACAGTGAAAGAGAGAGACATTCTTACACAATGCGTTCAGGGGCTGTGATGCAACCTGGATTGACCATATCTAGACCCACAGCTGGATGAGACCTAAGGGTAGATACTCTTGGGGCTGAGAGGTTTGGTGAGGTTGGGTGAGCAAACGCAGACCATTTAAAGTAACACTGCGTGGTACCCATCACATGGGTCCCAAATCTCCAGGTTCAAGGGCATCTTCCTATATCGAAAATATGCATGAGAAACCCAGAAGATGGTACACCGTGTGATGGGGAAAGGTTTCTAAAACGCACCTCATTTCTCATCTCCTTGTGCCCGGGTTCGCCATTCCAGCCGCTTTACTAGCAATCTCCCTACTTGGAGCATCAGCACCTTTAACCTCCTGTTCCGTACAGGTTGCCATTTTTCCTGACGATGAACGGGAAGACGGGGAACCAATGAGAGACTGGCTCTTGGTGTTGGGAAAGGCACAGGTCACTCTATTTTCCCATCAGGAAGAAGAATTAACCACAGGCTCATCCCGCCCCCCGGAACCAGAACAGGGCCTGAAGCCATCCTGCGCTTTTGCGGCCAGCTCCCAAAAACACGAGTTGTAAAATGGAGGCTCAGGGCACTGCAATTCACAAACCTGCAGAGTTATAAATGATAACTCTCGTCCACAAATATATTGAGGGAAGGCAACGAAGAGGATTTGAAATCAAGGCAGAATTGCAGGAAACAGATTTCAGGAGGTAGATTCGAATCGCCTTTAAAGCACATGAAAAGCGGCAAAACGTTGACAATGATGCCCTTGGCCAAAAAGGGCGTATGCGTTTTTTCCTAAATATATTCAGGAAAAAACGCATACGCCCTTTTTGGCCAACCAAGCAACCTGGAAAGGCAAATCAGCGCTACAAAGAAGTCTCGCATCCCATCGGTCAAAAGGGCCATGCTGAAAAAAGTGTCAAAACCAGAAATGCAGGACAGGCCATGGAGAAATGGGAGCCTTGCTACACTGATGGGTGGGATGTAAATTGCCAACAGCCACTCTGGAGAAGTGTACGGTGAGTCCTGAAACATCTAAAAAACACAGCTTAGAGAGCATAGGGCACTTCCACTCATGGGGGTATAAATTGGGAAAATGAAAAATCAGCAAGACACAAGCACCCCAAAGTTTAGGGCTGCTCTGTTGACAAGGACCTCCACTTCATTCCACCTTAAATATCCCAGGAAAGAGAAAAATGGGTAAAGAAGTTGTGTTCCTTATGTACAATGGAATATCACTCAGCCATGAAATCAATGTCCTAAGGCTAGTAGCAGCATGATGAGTGGATTTAGGTACGACGATTCTAAGTGAAATAAGTCACACAGAAAAGGACACTTCTCATAAGGTATCACTGATAGAGGGAATGTAAAAACCGTTACACATGAACTGAATTACAAAACAGAACAGAGTCACACATGCAGAAAACACACTATGGTTGCTTAACGGGAAAGGGGAGGTGGGGTGATACATAAAACAAGGGTTTCAAATTAGCTCAGATACCGTTCCATAAACCCAATATGTAATAGACAAGACCTACTCCTTGCTCAGAGAACTGGACTCAACACGCCCTATTGACCGCACAAGAATATATCTGACTAGTAATAATCTTAAAACCTATATATTGATATCTCTCTGTTAGTGTGTCAAGTGGGTGTAAAGCGGCATAAACACAGCAGTGAAAAGCAGCTAAACCCCATTATGAAAATAAATTATTTTGAAAAACCCATGAAAGAAAGACAGTGAAAGAGAGAGACATTCTTACACAATGCGTTCAGGGGCTGTGATGCAACCTGGATTGACCATATCTAGACCCACAGCTGGATGAGACCTAAGGGTAGACACTCTTGGGGCTGAGAGGTTTGGTGAGGTTGGGGGAGCAAACGCAGACCCTTTAAAGTAATACTGCGTGGTACCCATCGCATGGGTCCCAAATCTCCAGGTTCAAGGGCATCTTCCTACATCGAAAACATGCATGAGAAACCCAGAAGATGGTACACCGTGTGATGGGGAAAGGTTTCTAAAACGCACCTCATTTCTCATCTCCTTGTGCCCGGGTTCGCCATTCCAGCCGCTTTACTAGCAATCTCCCTACTTGGAGCATCAGCACCTTTAACCTCCTGTTCCGTACAGGTTGCAAATTTTCCTGAGGATGAACGGGAAGACGGGGAACCAATGAGAGACTGGCTCTTGGTGTTGGGAAAGGCACAGGTCACTCTATTTTCCCATCAGGAAGAAGAATTAACCACAGGCTCATCCCGACCCCGGAACCAGAACAGGGCCTGAAGCCATCCTGCGCTTTTGCGGCCAGCTCCCAAAAACACGAGTTGTAAAATGGAGGCTCAGGGCACTGCAATTCACAAACCTGCAGAGTTATAAATGATAACTCTCGTCCACAAATATATTGAGGGAAGGCAACGAAGAGGATTTGAAATCAAGGCAGAATTGCAGGAAACAGATTTCAGGAGGTAGATTCGAATCGCCTTTAAAGCACATGAAAAGCGGCAAAACGTTGACAATGATGCCCTTGGCCAAAAAGGGCGTATGCGTTTTTTCCTGAATATATTCAGGAAAAAACGCATACGCCCTTTTTGGCCAACCAAGCAACCTGGAAAGGCAAATCAGCGGTACCAAGAAGTCTCGCTGCCCATCGGTTAAAAGGGCCATGCTGAAAAAAGTGTCAAAACCAGAAATGCAGGACAGGCCATGGAGAAATGGGAGCCTTGCTACACTGATGGGCGGGATGTAAATTGCCAACAGCCACTCTGGAGAAGTGTACGGTGAGTCCTGAAACATCTAAAAAACACAGCTTAGAGAGCATAGGGCACTTCCACTCATGGGGGTATAAATTGGGAAAATGAAAAATCAGCAAGACACAAGCACCCCAAAGTTTAGGGCTGCTCTGTTGACAAGGACCTCCACTTCATTCCACCTTAAATATCCCAGGAAAGAGAAAAATGGGTAAAGAAGTTGTGTTCCTTATGTACAATGGAATATCACTCAGCCATGAAATCAATGTCCTAAGGCTAGTAGCAGCATGATGAGTGGATTTAGGTACGACGATTCTAAGTGAAATAAGTCACACAGAAAAGGACACTTCTCATAAGGTATCACTGATAGAGGGAATGTAAAAACCGTTACACATGAACTGAATTACAAAACAGAACAAAACAGAACAGAGTCACACATGCAGAAAACACACTATGGCTGCTTAACGGGAAAGGGGAGGTGGGGTGATACATAAAACAAGGGTTTCAAATTAGCTCAGATACCGTTCCATAAACCCAATATGTAATAGACAAGACCTACTCCTTGCTCAGAGAACTGGACTCAACACGCCCTATTGACCGCACAAGAATATATCTGACTAGTAATAATCTTAAAACCTATGTATTGATATCTCTCTGTTAGTGTGTCAAGTGGGTGTAAAGCGGCATAAACACAGCAGTGAAAAGCAGCTAAACCCATTATGAAAATAAATTACTTTGAAAAACCCGTGAAAGAAAGACAGTGAAAGAGAGAGACATTCTTACACAATGCGTTCAGGGGCTGTGATGCAACCTGGATTGACCATATCTAGACCCACAGCTGGATGAGACCTAAGGGTAGATACTCTTGGGGCTGAGAGGTTTGGTGAGGTTGGGTGAGCAAACGCAGACCATTTAAAGTAACACTGCGTGGTACCCATCACATGGGTCCCAAATCTCCAGGTTCAAGGGCATCTTCCTATATCGAAAATATGCATGAGAAACCCAGAAGATGGTACACCGTGTGATGGGGAAAGGTTTCTAAAACGCACCTCATTTCTCATCTCCTTGTGCCCGGGTTCGCCATTCCAGCCGCTTTACTAGCAATCTCCCTACTTGGAGCATCAGCAACTTTAACCTCCTGTTCCGTACAGGTTGCCATTTTTCCTGACGATGAACGGGAAGACGGGGAACCAATGAGAGACTGGCTCTTGGTGTTGGGAAAGGCACAGGTCACTCTATTTTCCCATCAGGAAGAAGAATTAACCACAGGCTCATCCCGCCCCCCGGAACCAGAACAGGGCCTGAAGCCATCCTGCGCTTTTGCGGCCAGCTCCCAAAAACACGAGTTGTAAAATGGAGGCTCAGGGCACTGCAATTCACAAACCTGCAGAGTTATAAATGATAACTCTCGTCCACAAATATATTGAGGGAAGGCAACGAAGAGGATTTGAAATCAAGGCAGAATTGCAGGAAACAGATTTCAGGAGGTAGATTCGAATCGCCTTTAAAGCACATGAAAAGCGGCAAAACGTTGACAATGATGCCCTTGGCCAAAAAGGGCGTATGCGTTTTTTCCTGAATATATTCAGGAAAAAACGCATACGCCCTTTTTGGCCAACCAAGCAACCTGGAAAGGCAAATCAGCGCTACAAAGAAGTCTCGCATCCCATCGGTCAAAAGGGCCATGCTGAAAAAAGTGTCAAAACCAGAAATGCAGGACAGGCCATGGAGAAATGGGAGCCTTGCTACACTGATGGGCGGGATGTAAATTGCCAACAGCCACTCTGAAGAAGTGTACGGTGAGTCCTGAAACATCTAAAAAACACAGCTTAGAGAGCATAGGGCACTTCCACTCATGGGGGTATAAATTGGGAAAATGAAAAATCAGCAAGACACAAGCACCCCAAAGTTTAGGGCTGCTCTGTTGACAAGGACCTCCACTTCATTCCACCTTAAATATCCCAGGAAAGAGAAAAATGGGTAAAGAAGTTGTGTTCCTTATGTACAATGGAATATCACTCAGCCATGAAATCAATGTCCTAAGGCTAGTAGCAGCATGATGAGTGGATTTAGGTACGACGATTCTAAGTGAAATAAGTCACACAGAAAAGGACACTTCTCATAAGGTATCACTGATAGAGGGAATGTAAAAACCGTTACACATGAACTGAATTACAAAACAGAACAGAGTCACACATGCAGAAAACACACTATGGTTGCTTAACGGGAAAGGGGAGGTGGGGTGATACATAAAACAAGGGTTTCAAATTAGCTCAGATACCGTTCCATAAACCCAATATGTAATAGACAAGACCTACTCCTTGCTCAGAGAACTGGACTCAACACGCCCTATTCACCGCACAAGAATATATCTGACTAGTAATAATCTTAAAACCTATATATTGATATCTCTCTGTTAGTGTGTCAAGTGGGTGTAAAGCGGCATAAACACAGCAGTGAAAAGCAGCTAAACCCCATTATGAAAATAAATTATTTTGAAAAACCCATGAAAGAAAGACAGTGAAAGAGAGAGACATTCTTACACAATGCGTTCAGGGGCTGTGATGCAACCTGGATTGACCATATCTAGACCCACAGCTGGATGAGACCTAAGGGTAGACACTCTTGGGGCTGAGAGGTTTGGTGAGGTTGGGGGAGCAAACGCAGACCCTTTAAAGTAATACTGCGTGGTACCCATCGCATGGGTCCCAAATCTCCAGGTTCAAGGGCATCTTCCTACATCGAAAACATGCATGAGAAACCCAGAAGATGGTACACCGTGTGATGGGGAAAGGTTTCTAAAACGCACCTCATTTCTCATCTCCTTGTGCCCGGGTTCGCCATTCCAGCCGCTTTACTAGCAATCTCCCTACTTGGAGCATCAGCACCTTTAACCTCCTGTTCCGTACAGGTTGCAAATTTTCCTGAGGATGAACGGGAAGACGGGGAACCAATGAGAGACTGGCTCTTGGTGTTGGGAAAGGCACAGGTCACTCTATTTTCCCATCAGGAAGAAGAATTAACCACAGGCTCATCCCGACCCCGGAACCAGAACAGGGCCTGAAGCCATCCTGCGCTTTTGCGGCCAGCTCCCAAAAACACGAGTTGTAAAATGGAGGCTCAGGGCACTGCAATTCACAAACCTGCAGAGTTATAAATGATAACTCTCGTCCACAAATATATTGAGGGAAGGCAACGAAGAGGATTTGAAATCAAGGCAGAATTGCAGGAAACAGATTTCAGGAGGTAGATTCGAATCGCCTTTAAAGCACATGAAAAGCGGCAAAACGTTGACAATGATGCCCTTGGCCAAAAAGGGCGTATGCGTTTTTTCCTGAATATATTCAGGAAAAAACGCATACGCCCTTTTTGGCCAACCAAGCAACCTGGAAAGGCAAATCAGCGGTACCAAGAAGTCTCGCTGCCCATCGGTTAAAAGGGCCATGCTGAAAAAAGTGTCAAAACCAGAAATGCAGGACAGGCCATGGAGAAATGGGAGCCTTGCTACACTGATGGGCGGGATGTAAATTGCCAACAGCCACTCTGGAGAAGTGTACGGTGAGTCCTGAAACATCTAAAAAACACAGCTTAGAGAGCATAGGGCACTTCCACTCATGGGGGTATAAATTGGGAAAATGAAAAATCAGCAAGACACAAGCACCCCAAAGTTTAGGGCTGCTCTGTTGACAAGGACCTCCACTTCATTCCACCTTAAATATCCCAGGAAAGAGAAAAATGGGTAAAGAAGTTGTGTTCCTTATGTACAATGGAATATCACTCAGCCATGAAATCAATGTCCTAAGGCTAGTAGCAGCATGATGAGTGGATTTAGGTACGACGATTCTAAGTGAAATAAGTCACACAGAAAAGGACACTTCTCATAAGGTATCACTGATAGAGGGAATGTAAAAACCGTTACACATGAACTGAATTACAAAACAGAACAAAACAGAACAGAGTCACACATGCAGAAAACACACTATGGCTGCTTAACGGGAAAGGGGAGGTGGGGTGATACATAAAACAAGGGTTTCAAATTAGCTCAGATACCGTTCCATAAACCCAATATGTAATAGACAAGACCTACTCCTTGCTCAGAGAACTGGACTCAACACGCCCTATTGACCGCACAAGAATATATCTGACTAGTAATAATCTTAAAACCTATGTATTGATATCTCTCTGTTAGTGTGTCAAGTGGGTGTAAAGCGGCATAAACACAGCAGTGAAAAGCAGCTAAACCCATTATGAAAATAAATTACTTTGAAAAACCCGTGAAAGAAAGACAGTGAAAGAGAGAGACATTCTTACACAATGCGTTCAGGGGCTGTGATGCAACCTGGATTGACCATATCTAGACCCACAGCTGGATGAGACCTAAGGGTAGATACTCTTGGGGCTGAGAGGTTTGGTGAGGTTGGGTGAGCAAACGCAGACCATTTAAAGTAACACTGCGTGGTACCCATCACATGGGTCCCAAATCTCCAGGTTCAAGGGCATCTTCCTATATCGAAAATATGCATGAGAAACCCAGAAGATGGTACACCGTGTGATGGGGAAAGGTTTCTAAAACGCACCTCATTTCTCATCTCCTTGTGCCCGGGTTCGCCATTCCAGCCGCTTTACTAGCAATCTCCCTACTTGGAGCATCAGCAACTTTAACCTCCTGTTCCGTACAGGTTGCCATTTTTCCTGACGATGAACGGGAAGACGGGGAACCAATGAGAGACTGGCTCTTGGTGTTGGGAAAGGCACAGGTCACTCTATTTTCCCATCAGGAAGAAGAATTAACCACAGGCTCATCCCGCCCCCCGGAACCAGAACAGGGCCTGAAGCCATCCTGCGCTTTTGCGGCCAGCTCCCAAAAACACGAGTTGTAAAATGGAGGCTCAGGGCACTGCAATTCACAAACCTGCAGAGTTATAAATGATAACTCTCGTCCACAAATATATTGAGGGAAGGCAACGAAGAGGATTTGAAATCAAGGCAGAATTGCAGGAAACAGATTTCAGGAGGTAGATTCGAATCGCCTTTAAAGCACATGAAAAGCGGCAAAACGTTGACAATGATGCCCTTGGCCAAAAAGGGCGTATGCGTTTTTTCCTGAATATATTCAGGAAAAAACGCATACGCCCTTTTTGGCCAACCAAGCAACCTGGAAAGGCAAATCAGCGCTACAAAGAAGTCTCGCATCCCATCGGTCAAAAGGGCCATGCTGAAAAAAGTGTCAAAACCAGAAATGCAGGACAGGCCATGGAGAAATGGGAGCCTTGCTACACTGATGGGCGGGATGTAAATTGCCAACAGCCACTCTGAAGAAGTGTACGGTGAGTCCTGAAACATCTAAAAAACACAGCTTAGAGAGCATAGGGCACTTCCACTCATGGGGGTATAAATTGGGAAAATGAAAAATCAGCAAGACACAAGCACCCCAAAGTTTAGGGCTGCTCTGTTGACAAGGACCTCCACTTCATTCCACCTTAAATATCCCAGGAAAGAGAAAAATGGGTAAAGAAGTTGTGTTCCTTATGTACAATGGAATATCACTCAGCCATGAAATCAATGTCCTAAGGCTAGTAGCAGCATGATGAGTGGATTTAGGTACGACGATTCTAAGTGAAATAAGTCACACAGAAAAGGACACTTCTCATAAGGTATCACTGATAGAGGGAATGTAAAAACCGTTACACATGAACTGAATTACAAAACAGAACAGAGTCACACATGCAGAAAACACACTATGGCTGCTTAACGGGAAAGGGGAGGTGGGGTGATACATAAAACAAGGGTTTCAAATTAGCTCAGATACCGTTCCATAAACCCAATATGTAATAGACAAGACCTACTCCTTGCTCAGAGAACTGGACTCAACACACCCTATTGACCGCACAAGAATATATCTGACTAGTAATAATCTTAAAACCTATGTATTGATATCTCTCTGTTAGTGTGTCAAGTGGGTGTAAAGCGGCATAAACACAGCAGTGAAAAGCAGCTAAACCCATTATGAAAATAAATTACTTTGAAAAACCCGTGAAAGAAAGACAGTGAAAGAGAGAGACATTCTTACACAATGCGTTCAGGGGCTGTGATGCAACCTGGATTGACCATATCTAGACCCACAGCTGGATGAGACCTAAGGGTAGATACTCTTGGGGCTGAGAGGTTTGGTGAGGTTGGGTGAGCAAACGCAGACCATTTAAAGTAACACTGCGTGGTACCCATCACATGGGTCCCAAATCTCCAGGTTCAAGGGCATCTTCCTATATCGAAAATATGCATGAGAAACCCAGAAGATGGTACACCGTGTGATGGGGAAAGGTTTCTAAAACGCACCTCATTTCTCATCTCCTTGTGCCCGGGTTCGCCATTCCAGCCGCTTTACTAGCAATCTCCCTACTTGGAGCATCAGCACCTTTAACCTCCTGTTCCGTACAGGTTGCCATTTTTCCTGACGATGAACGGGAAGACGGGGAACCAATGAGAGACTGGCTCTTGGTGTTGGGAAAGGCACAGGTCACTCTATTTTCCCATCAGGAAGAAGAATTAACCACAGGCTCATCCCGCCCCCCGGAACCAGAACAGGGCCTGAAGCCATCCTGCGCTTTTGCGGCCAGCTCCCAAAAACACGAGTTGTAAAATGGAGGCTCAGGGCACTGCAATTCACAAACCTGCAGAGTTATAAATGATAACTCTCGTCCACAAATATATTGAGGGAAGGCAACGAAGAGGATTTGAAATCAAGGCAGAATTGCAGGAAACAGATTTCAGGAGGTAGATTCGAATCGCCTTTAAAGCACATGAAAAGCGGCAAAACGTTGACAATGATGCCCTTGGCCAAAAAGGGCGTATGCGTTTTTTCCTGAATATATTCAGGAAAAAACGCATACGCCCTTTTTGGCCAACCAAGCAACCTGGAAAGGCAAATCAGCGCTACAAAGAAGTCTCGCATCCCATCGGTCAAAAGGGCCATGCTGAAAAAAGTGTCAAAACCAGAAATGCAGGACAGGCCATGGAGAAATGGGAGCCTTGCTACACTGATGGGCGGGATGTAAATTGCCAACAGCCACTCTGGAGAAGTGTACGGTGAGTCCTGAAACATCTAAAAAACACAGCTTAGAGAGCATAGGGCACTTCCACTCATGGGGGTATAAATTGGGAAAATGAAAAATCAGCAAGACACAAGCACCCCAAAGTTTAGGGCTGCTCTGTTGACAAGGACCTCCACTTCATTCCACCTTAAATATCCCAGGAAAGAGAAAAATGGGTAAAGAAGTTGTGTTCCTTATGTACAATGGAATATCACTCAGCCATGAAATCAATGTCCTAAGGCTAGTAGCAGCATGATGAGTGGATTTAGGTACGACGATTCTAAGTGAAATAAGTCACACAGAAAAGGACACTTCTCATAAGGTATCACTGATAGAGGGAATGTAAAAACCGTTACACATGAACTGAATTACAAAACAGAACAAAACAGAACAGAGTCACACATGCAGAAAACACACTATGGCTGCTTAACGGGAAAGGGGAGGTGGGGTGATACATAAAACAAGGGTTTCAAATTAGCTCAGATACCGTTCCATAAACCCAATATGTAATAGACAAGACCTACTCCTTGCTCAGAGAACTGGACTCAACACGCCCTATTCACCGCACAAGAATATATCTGACTAGTAATAATCTTAAAACCTATGTATTGATATCTCTCTGTTAGTGTGTCAAGTGGGTGTAAAGCGGCATAAACACAGCAGTGAAAAGCAGCTAAACCCATTATGAAAATAAATTACTTTGAAAAACCCGTGAAAGAAAGACAGTGAAAGAGAGAGACATTCTTACACAATGCGTTCAGGGGCTGTGATGCAACCTGGATTGACCATATCTAGACCCACAGCTGGATGAGACCTAAGGGTAGACACTCTTGGGGCTGAGAGGTTTGGTGAGGTTGGGGGAGCAAACGCAGACCCTTTAAAGAAATACTGCGTGGTACCCATCGCATGGGTCCCAAATCTCCAGGTTCAAGGGCATCTTCCTACATCGAAAACATGCATGAGAAACCCAGAAGATGGTACACCGTGCGATGGGGAAAGGTTTCTAAAACGCACCTCATTTCTCATCTCCTTGTGCCCGGGTTCGCCATTCCAGCCGCTTTACTAGCAATCTCCCTACTTGGAGCATCAGCACCTTTAACCTCCTGTTCCGTACAGGTTGCAAATTTTCCTGAGGATGAACGGGAAGACGGGGAACCAATGAGAGACTGGCTCTTGGTGTTGGGAAAGGCACAGGTCACTCTATTTTCCCATCAGGAAGAAGAATTAACCACAGGCTCATCCCGACCCCGGAACCAGAACAGGGCCTGAAGCCATCCTGCGCTTTTGCGGCCAGCTCCCAAAAACACGAGTTGTAAAATGGAGGCTCAGGGCACTGCAATTCACAAACCTGCAGAGTTATAAATGATAACTCTCGTCCACAAATATATTGAGGGAAGGCAACGAAGAGGATTTGAAATCAAGGCAGAATTGCAGGAAACAGATTTCAGGAGGTAGATTCGAATCTCCTTTAAAGCACATGAAAAGCGGCAAAACGTTGACAATGATGCCCTTGGCCAAAAAGGGCGTATGCGTTTTTTCCTGAATATATTCAGGAAAAAACGCATACGCCCTTTTTAGCCAACCAAGCAACCTGGAAAGGCAAATCAGCGGTACAAAGAATTCTCGCTGCCCATCGGTTAAAAGGGCCATGCTGAAAAAAGTGTCAAAACCAGAAATGCAGGACAGGCCATGGAGAAATGGGAGCCTTGCTACACTGATGGGCGGGATGTAAATTGCCAACAGCCACTCTGGAGAAGTGTACGGTGAGTCCTGAAACATCTAAAAAACACAGCTTAGAGAGCATAGGGCACTTCCACTCATGGGGGTATAAATTGGGAAAATGAAAAATCAGCAAGACACAAGCACCCCAAAGTTTAGGGCTGCTCTGTTGACAAGGACCTCCACTTCATTCCACCTTAAATATCCCAGGAAAGAGAAAAATGGATAAAGAAGTTGTGGTCCTTATGTACAATGGAATATCACTCAGCCATGAAATCAATGTCCTAAGGCTAGTAGCAGCATGATGAGTGGATTTAGGTACGACGATTCTAAGTGAAATAAGTCACACAGAAAAGGACACTTCTCATAAGGTATCACTGATAGAGGGAATGTAAAAACCGTTACACATGAACTGAATTACAAAACAGAACAGAGTCACACATGCAGAAAACACACTATGGCTGCTTAACGGGAAAGGGGAGGTGGGGTGATACATAAAACAAGGGTTTCAAATTAGCTCAGATACCGTTCCATAAACCCAATATGTAATAGACAAGACCTACTCCTTGCTCAGAGAACTGGACTCAACACGCCCTATTGACCGCACAAGAATATATCTGACTAGTAATAATCTTAAAACCTATGTATTGATATCTCTCTGTTAGTGTGTCAAGTGGGTGTAAAGCGGCATAAACACAGCAGTGAAAAGCAGCTAAACCCATTATGAAAATAAATTACTTTGAAAAACCCGTGAAAGAAAGACAGTGAAAGAGAGAGACATTCTTACACAATGCGTTCAGGGGCTGTGATGCAACCTGGATTGACCATATCTAGACCCACAGCTGGATGAGACCTAAGGGTAGACACTCTTGGGGCTGAGAGGTTTGGTGAGGTTGGGTGAGCAAACGCAGACCATTTAAATTAATACTGCGTGGTACCCATCGCATGGGTCCCAAATCTCCAGGTTCAAGGGCATCTTCCTACATCGAAAACATGCATGAGAAACCCAGAAGATGGTACACCGTGTGATGGGGAAAGGTTTCTAAAACGCACCTCATTTCTCATCTCCTTGTGCCCGGGTTCGCCATTCCAGCCGCTTTACTAGCAATCTCCCTACTTGGAGCATCAGCACCTTTAACCTCCTGTTCCGTACAGGTTGCCATTTTTCCTGACGATGAACGGGAAGACGGGGAACCAATGAGAGACTGGCTCTTGGTGTTGGGAAAGGCACAGGTCACTCTATTTTCCCATCAGGAAGAAGAATTAACCACAGGCTCATCCCGCCCCCCGGAACCAGAACAGGGCCTGAAGCCATCCTGCGCTTTTGCGGCCAGCTCCCAAAAACACGAGTTGTAAAATGGAGGCTCAGGGCACTGCAATTCACAAACCTGCAGAGTTATAAATGATAACTCTCGTCCACAAATATATTGAGGGAAGGCAACGAAGAGGATTTGAAATCAAGGCAGAATTGCAGGAAACAGATTTCAGGAGGTAGATTCGAATCTCCTTTAAAGCACATGAAAAGCGGCAAAACGTTGACAATGATGCCCTTGGCCAAAAAGGGCGTATGCGTTTTTTCCTGAATATATTCAGGAAAAAACGCATACGCCCTTTTTGGCCAACCAAGCAACCTGGAAAGGCAAATCAGCGGTACAAAGAATTCTCGCTGCCCATCGGTTAAAAGGGCCATGCTGAAAAAAGTGTCAAAACCAGAAATGCAGGAAAGGCCATGGAGAAATGGGAGCCTTGCTACACTGATGGGCGGGATGTAAATTGCCAACAGCCACTCTGGAGAAGTGTACGGTGAGTCCTGAAACATCTAAAAAACACAGCTTAGAGAGCATAGGGCACTTCCACTCATGGGGGTATAAATTGGGAAAATGAAAAATCAGCAAGACACAAGCACCCCAAAGTTTAGGGCTGCTCTGTTGACAAGGACCTCCACTTCATTCCACCTTAAATATCCCAGGAAAGAGAAAAATGGGTAAAGAAGTTGTGTTCCTTATGTACAATGGAATATCACTCAGCCATGAAATCAATGTCCTAAGGCTAGTAGCAGCATGATGAGTGGATTTAGGTACGACGATTCTAAGTGAAATAAGTCACACAGAAAAGGACACTTCTCATAAGGTATCACTGATAGAGGGAATGTAAAAACCGTTACACATGAACTGAATTACAAAACAGAACAAAACAGAACAGAGTCACACATGCAGAAAACACACTATGGCTGCTTAACGGGAAAGGGGAGGTGGGGTGATACATAAAACAAGGGTTTCAAATTAGCTCAGATACCGTTCCATAAACCCAATATGTAATAGACAAGACCTACTCCTTGCTCAGAGAACTGGACTCAACACGCCCTATTGACCGCACAAGAATATATCTGACTAGTAATAATCTTAAAACCTATGTATTGATATCTCTCTGTTAGTGTGTCAAGTGGGTGTAAAGCGGCATAAACACAGCAGTGAAAAGCAGCTAAACCCATTATGAAAATAAATTACTTTGAAAAACCCGTGAAAGAAAGACAGTGAAAGAGAGAGACATTCTTACACAATGCGTTCAGGGGCTGTGATGCAACCTGGATTGACCATATCTAGACCCACAGCTGGATGAGACCTAAGGGTAGATACTCTTGGGGCTGAGAGGTTTGGTGAGGTTGGGTGAGCAAACGCAGACCATTTAAAGTAACACTGCGTGGTACCCATCACATGGGTCCCAAATCTCCAGGTTCAAGGGCATCTTCCTATATCGAAAATATGCATGAGAAACCCAGAAGATGGTACACCGTGTGATGGGGAAAGGTTTCTAAAACGCACCTCATTTCTCATCTCCTTGTGCCCGGGTTCGCCATTCCAGCCGCTTTACTAGCAATCTCCCTACTTGGAGCATCAGCACCTTTAACCTCCTGTTCCGTACAGGTTGCCATTTTTCCTGACGATGAACGGGAAGACGGGGAACCAATGAGAGACTGGCTCTTGGTGTTGGGAAAGGCACAGGTCACTCTATTTTCCCATCAGGAAGAAGAATTAACCACAGGCTCATCCCGCCCCCCGGAACCAGAACAGGGCCTGAAGCCATCCTGCGCTTTTGCGGCCAGCTCCCAAAAACACGAGTTGTAAAATGGAGGCTCAGGGCACTGCAATTCACAAACCTGCAGAGTTATAAATGATAACTCTCGTCCACAAATATATTGAGGGAAGGCAACGAAGAGGATTTGAAATCAAGGCAGAATTGCAGGAAACAGATTTCAGGAGGTAGATTCGAATCGCCTTTAAAGCACATGAAAAGCGGCAAAACGTTGACAATGATGCCCTTGGCCAAAAAGGGCGTATGCGTTTTTTCCTGAATATATTCAGGAAAAAACGCATACGCCCTTTTTGGCCAACCAAGCAACCTGGAAAGGCAAATCAGCGCTACAAAGAAGTCTCGCATCCCATCGGTCAAAAGGGCCATGCTGAAAAAAGTGTCAAAACCAGAAATGCAGGACAGGCCATGGAGAAATGGGAGCCTTGCTACACTGATGGGCGGGATGTAAATTGCCAACAGCCACTCTGGAGAAGTGTACGGTGAGTCCTGAAACATCTAAAAAACACAGCTTAGAGAGCATAGGGCACTTCCACTCATGGGGGTATAAATTGGGAAAATGAAAAATCAGCAAGACACAAGCACCCCAAAGTTTAGGGCTGCTCTGTTGACAAGGACCTCCACTTCATTCCACCTTAAATATCCCAGGAAAGAGAAAAATGGGTAAAGAAGTTGTGTTCCTTATGTACAATGGAATATCACTCAGCCATGAAATCAATGTCCTAAGGCTAGTAGCAGCATGATGAGTGGATTTAGGTACGACGATTCTAAGTGAAATAAGTCACACAGAAAAGGACACTTCTCATAAGGTATCACTGATAGAGGGAATGTAAAAACCGTTACACATGAACTGAATTACAAAACAGAACAAAACAGAACAGAGTCACACATGCAGAAAACACACTATGGCTGCTTAACGGGAAAGGGGAGGTGGGGTGATACATAAAACAAGGGTTTCAAATTAGCTCAGATACCGTTCCATAAACCCAATATGTAATAGACAAGACCTACTCCTTGCTCAGAGAACTGGACTCAACACGCCCTATTGACCGCACAAGAATATATCTGACTAGTAATAATCTTAAAACCTATGTATTGATATCTCTCTGTTAGTGTGTCAAGTGGGTGTAAAGCGGCATAAACACAGCAGTGAAAAGCAGCTAAACCCATTATGAAAATAAATTACTTTGAAAAACCCGTGAAAGAAAGACAGTGAAAGAGAGAGACATTCTTACACAATGCGTTCAGGGGCTGTGATGCAACCTGGATTGACCATATCTAGACCCACAGCTGGATGAGACCTAAGGGTAGACACTCTTGGGGCTGAGAGGTTTGGTGAGGTTGGGGGAGCAAACGCAGACCCTTTAAAGAAATACTGCGTGGTACCCATCGCATGGGTCCCAAATCTCCAGGTTCAAGGGCATCTTCCTACATCGAAAACATGCATGAGAAACCCAGAAGATGGTACACCGTGCGATGGGGAAAGGTTTCTAAAACGCACCTCATTTCTCATCTCCTTGTGCCCGGGTTCGCCATTCCAGCCGCTTTACTAGCAATCTCCCTACTTGGAGCATCAGCACCTTTAACCTCCTGTTCCGTACAGGTTGCAAATTTTCCTGAGGATGAACGGGAAGACGGGGAACCAATGAGAGACTGGCTCTTGGTGTTGGGAAAGGCACAGGTCACTCTATTTTCCCATCAGGAAGAAGAATTAACCACAGGCTCATCCCGACCCCGGAACCAGAACAGGGCCTGAAGCCATCCTGCGCTTTTGCGGCCAGCTCCCAAAAACACGAGTTGTAAAATGGAGGCTCAGGGCACTGCAATTCACAAACCTGCAGAGTTATAAATGATAACTCTCGTCCACAAATATATTGAGGGAAGGCAACGAAGAGGATTTGAAATCAAGGCAGAATTGCAGGAAACAGATTTCAGGAGGTAGATTCGAATCTCCTTTAAAGCACATGAAAAGCGGCAAAACGTTGACAATGATGCCCTTGGCCAAAAAGGGCGTATGCGTTTTTTCCTGAATATATTCAGGAAAAAACGCATACGCCCTTTTTAGCCAACCAAGCAACCTGGAAAGGCAAATCAGCGGTACAAAGAATTCTCGCTGCCCATCGGTTAAAAGGGCCATGCTGAAAAAAGTGTCAAAACCAGAAATGCAGGACAGGCCATGGAGAAATGGGAGCCTTGCTACACTGATGGGCGGGATGTAAATTGCCAACAGCCACTCTGGAGAAGTGTACGGTGAGTCCTGAAACATCTAAAAAACACAGCTTAGAGAGCATAGGGCACTTCCACTCATGGGGGTATAAATTGGGAAAATGAAAAATCAGCAAGACACAAGCACCCCAAAGTTTAGGGCTGCTCTGTTGACAAGGACCTCCACTTCATTCCACCTTAAATATCCCAGGAAAGAGAAAAATGGATAAAGAAGTTGTGGTCCTTATGTACAATGGAATATCACTCAGCCATGAAATCAATGTCCTAAGGCTAGTAGCAGCATGATGAGTGGATTTAGGTACGACGATTCTAAGTGAAATAAGTCACACAGAAAAGGACACTTCTCATAAGGTATCACTGATAGAGGGAATGTAAAAACCGTTACACATGAACTGAATTACAAAACAGAACAGAGTCACACATGCAGAAAACACACTATGGCTGCTTAACGGGAAAGGGGAGGTGGGGTGATACATAAAACAAGGGTTTCAAATTAGCTCAGATACCGTTCCATAAACCCAATATGTAATAGACAAGACCTACTCCTTGCTCAGAGAACTGGACTCAACACGCCCTATTGACCGCACAAGAATATATCTGACTAGTAATAATCTTAAAACCTATGTATTGATATCTCTCTGTTAGTGTGTCAAGTGGGTGTAAAGCGGCATAAACACAGCAGTGAAAAGCAGCTAAACCCATTATGAAAATAAATTACTTTGAAAAACCCGTGAAAGAAAGACAGTGAAAGAGAGAGACATTCTTACACAATGCGTTCAGGGGCTGTGATGCAACCTGGATTGACCATATCTAGACCCACAGCTGGATGAGACCTAAGGGTAGACACTCTTGGGGCTGAGAGGTTTGGTGAGGTTGGGTGAGCAAACGCAGACCATTTAAATTAATACTGCGTGGTACCCATCGCATGGGTCCCAAATCTCCAGGTTCAAGGGCATCTTCCTACATCGAAAACATGCATGAGAAACCCAGAAGATGGTACACCGTGTGATGGGGAAAGGTTTCTAAAACGCACCTCATTTCTCATCTCCTTGTGCCCGGGTTCGCCATTCCAGCCGCTTTACTAGCAATCTCCCTACTTGGAGCATCAGCACCTTTAACCTCCTGTTCCGTACAGGTTGCCATTTTTCCTGACGATGAACGGGAAGACGGGGAACCAATGAGAGACTGGCTCTTGGTGTTGGGAAAGGCACAGGTCACTCTATTTTCCCATCAGGAAGAAGAATTAACCACAGGCTCATCCCGCCCCCCGGAACCAGAACAGGGCCTGAAGCCATCCTGCGCTTTTGCGGCCAGCTCCCAAAAACACGAGTTGTAAAATGGAGGCTCAGGGCACTGCAATTCACAAACCTGCAGAGTTATAAATGATAACTCTCGTCCACAAATATATTGAGGGAAGGCAACGAAGAGGATTTGAAATCAAGGCAGAATTGCAGGAAACAGATTTCAGGAGGTAGATTCGAATCTCCTTTAAAGCACATGAAAAGCGGCAAAACGTTGACAATGATGCCCTTGGCCAAAAAGGGCGTATGCGTTTTTTCCTGAATATATTCAGGAAAAAACGCATACGCCCTTTTTGGCCAACCAAGCAACCTGGAAAGGCAAATCAGCGGTACAAAGAATTCTCGCTGCCCATCGGTTAAAAGGGCCATGCTGAAAAAAGTGTCAAAACCAGAAATGCAGGAAAGGCCATGGAGAAATGGGAGCCTTGCTACACTGATGGGCGGGATGTAAATTGCCAACAGCCACTCTGGAGAAGTGTACGGTGAGTCCTGAAACATCTAAAAAACACAGCTTAGAGAGCATAGGGCACTTCCACTCATGGGGGTATAAATTGGGAAAATGAAAAATCAGCAAGACACAAGCACCCCAAAGTTTAGGGCTGCTCTGTTGACAAGGACCTCCACTTCATTCCACCTTAAATATCCCAGGAAAGAGAAAAATGGGTAAAGAAGTTGTGTTCCTTATGTACAATGGAATATCACTCAGCCATGAAATCAATGTCCTAAGGCTAGTAGCAGCATGATGAGTGGATTTAGGTACGACGATTCTAAGTGAAATAAGTCACACAGAAAAGGACACTTCTCATAAGGTATCACTGATAGAGGGAATGTAAAAACCGTTACACATGAACTGAATTACAAAACAGAACAAAACAGAACAGAGTCACACATGCAGAAAACACACTATGGCTGCTTAACGGGAAAGGGGAGGTGGGGTGATACATAAAACAAGGGTTTCAAATTAGCTCAGATACCGTTCCATAAACCCAATATGTAATAGACAAGACCTACTCCTTGCTCAGAGAACTGGACTCAACACGCCCTATTGACCGCACAAGAATATATCTGACTAGTAATAATCTTAAAACCTATGTATTGATATCTCTCTGTTAGTGTGTCAAGTGGGTGTAAAGCGGCATAAACACAGCAGTGAAAAGCAGCTAAACCCATTATGAAAATAAATTACTTTGAAAAACCCGTGAAAGAAAGACAGTGAAAGAGAGAGACATTCTTACACAATGCGTTCAGGGGCTGTGATGCAACCTGGATTGACCATATCTAGACCCACAGCTGGATGAGACCTAAGGGTAGATACTCTTGGGGCTGAGAGGTTTGGTGAGGTTGGGTGAGCAAACGCAGACCATTTAAAGTAACACTGCATGGTACCCATCACATGGGTCCCAAATCTCCAGGTTCAAGGGCATCTTCCTACATCGAAAACATGCATGAGAAACCCAGAAGATGGTACACCGTGTGATGGGGAAAGGTTTCTAAAACGCACCTCATTTCTCATCTCCTTGTGCCCGGGTTCGCCATTCCAGCCGCTTTACTAGCAAGCTCCCTACTTGGAGCATCAGCACCTTTAACCTCCTGTTCCGTACAGGTTGCCATTTTTCCTGAGGATGAACGGGAAGACGGGGAACCAATGAGAGACTGGCTCTTGGTGTTGGGAAAGGCACAGGTCACTCTATTTTCCCATCAGGAAGAAGAATTAACCACAGGCTCATCCCGCCCCCCGGAACCAGAACAGGGCCTGAAGCCATCCTGCGCTTTTGCGGCCAGCTCCCAAAAACACGAGTTGTAAAATGGAGGCTCAGGGCACTGCAATTCACAAACCTGCAGAGTTATAAATGATAACTCTCGTCCACAAATATATTGAGGGAAGGCAACGAAGAGGATTTGAAATCAAGGCAGAATTGCAGGAAACAGATTTCAGGAGGTAGATTCGAATCGCCTTTAAAGCACATGAAAAGCGGCAAAACGTTGACAATGATGCCCTTGGCCAAAAAGGGCGTATGCGTTTTTTCCTGAATATATTCAGGAAAAAACGCATACGCCCTTTTTGGCCAACCAAGCAACCTGGAAAGGCAAATCAGCGCTACAAAGAAGTCTCGCATCCCATCGGTCAAAAGGGCCATGCTGAAAAAAGTGTCAAAACCAGAAATGCAGGACAGGCCATGGAGAAATGGGAGCCTTGCTACACTGATGGGCGGGATGTAAATTGCCAACAGCCACTCTGGAGAAGTGTACGGTGAGTCCTGAAACATCTAAAAAACACAGCTTAGAGAGCATAGGGCACTTCCACTCATGGGGGTATAAATTGGGAAAATGAAAAATCAGCAAGACACAAGCACCCCAAAGTTTAGGGCTGCTCTGTTGACAAGGACCTCCACTTCATTCCACCTTAAATATCCCAGGAAAGAGAAAAATGGGTAAAGATGTTGTGGTCCTTATGTACAATGGAATATCACTCAGCCATGAAATCAATGTCCTAAGGCTAGTAGCAGCATGATGAGTGGATTTAGGTACGACGATTCTAAGTGAAATAAGTCACACAGAAAAGGACACTTCTCATAAGTTATCACTTATAGAGGGAATGTAAAAACCGTTACACTTGAACTGAATTACAAAACAGAACAGAGTCACACATGCAGAAAACACACTATGGCTGCTTAACGGGAAAGGGGAGGTGGGGTGATACATAAAACAAGGGTTTCAAATTAGCTCAGATACCGTTCCATAAACCCAATATGTAATAGACAAGACCTACTCCTTGCTCAGAGAACTGGACTCAACACGCCCTATTGACCGCACAAGAATATATCTGACTAGTAATAATCTTAAAACCTATGTATTGATATCTCTCTGTTAGTGTGTCAAGTGGGTGTAAAGCGGCATAAACACAGCAGTGAAAAGCAGCTAAACCCATTATGAAAATAAATTACTTTGAAAAACCCGTGAAAGAAAGACAGTGAAAGAGAGAGACATTCTTACACAATGCGTTTAGGGGCTGTGATGCAACCTGGATTGACCATATCTAGACCCACAGCTGGATGAGACCTAAGGGTAGATACTCTTGGGGCTGAGAGGTTTGGTGAGGTTGGGTGAGCAAACGCAGACCATTTAAAGTAACACTGCGTGGTACCCATCACATGGGTCCCAAATCTCCAGGTTCAAGGGCATCTTCCTATATCGAAAATATGCATGAGAAACCCAGAAGATGGTACACCGTGTGATGGGGAAAGGTTTCTAAAACGCACCTCATTTCTCATCTCCTTGTGCCCGGGTTCGCCATTCCAGCCGCTTTACTAGCAATCTCCCTACTTGGAGCATCAGCACCTTTAACCTCCTGTTCCGTACAGGTTGCCATTTTTCCTGACGATGAACGGGAAGACGGGGAACCAATGAGAGACTGGCTCTTGGTGTTGGGAAAGGCACAGGTCACTCTATTTTCCCATCAGGAAGAAGAATTAACCACAGGCTCATCCCGCCCCCCGGAACCAGAACAGGGCCTGAAGCCATCCTGCGCTTTTGCGGCCAGCTCCCAAAAACACGAGTTGTAAAATGGAGGCTCAGGGCACTGCAATTCACAAACCTGCAGAGTTATAAATGATAACTCTCGTCCACAAATATATTGAGGGAAGGCAAAGAAGAGGATGTGAAATCAAGGCAGAATTGCAGGAAACAGATTTCAGGAGGTAGATTCGAATCGCCTTTAAAGCACATGAAAAGCGGCAAAACGTTGACAATGATGCCCTTGGCCAAAAAGGGCGTATGCGTTTTTTCCTGAATATATTCAGGAAAAAACGCATACGCCCTTTTTGGCCAACCAAGCAACCTGGAAAGGCAAATCAGCACTACAAAGAAGTCTCGCATCCCATCGGTCAAAAGGGCCATGCTGAAAAAAGTGTCAAAACCAGAAATGCAGTACAGGCCATGGAGAAATGGGAGCCTTGCTACACTGATGGGCGGGATGTAAATTGCCAACAGCCACTCTGGAGAAGTGTACGGTGAGTCCTGAAACATCTAAAAAACACAGCTTAGAGAGCATAGGGCACTTCCACTCATGGGGGTATAAATTGGGAAAATGAAAAATCAGCAAGACACAAGCACCCCAAAGTTTAGGGCTGCTCTGTTGACAATGACCTCCACTTCATTCCACTTTAAATATCCCAGGAAAGAGAAAAATGGATAAAGAAGTTGTGGTCCTTATGTACAATGGAATATCACTCAGCCATGAAATCAATGTTGTAAGGTTAGTAGCAGCATGATGAGTGGATTTAGGTACGACGATTCTAAGTGAAATAAGTCACACAGAAAAGGACACTTCTCATAAGGTATCACTGATAGAGGGAATTTAAAAACCGTTACACTTGAACTGAATTACAAAACAGAACAGAGTCACACATGCAGAAAACACACTATGGCTGCTTAACGGAAAAGGTGAGGTGGGGTGATACATAAAACAAAGGTATCAAATTAGCTCAGATACCGTTCCATAAACCAAATATGTAATAGACAAGACCTACTCCTTGCTCAGAGAAGTGGACACAACACGCCCTATTCACCGCACAAGAATATATCTGACTAGTAATAATCTTAAAACCTATGTATTGATATCTCTCTGTTAGTGTGTCAAGTGGGTGTAAAGCGGCATAAACACAGCAGTGAAAAGCAGCTAAACCCCATTGTAAAAATAAATTACTTTGAAACACCCATGAAAGAAAGACAGTGAAAGTGAGAGAAATTCTTACACAATGCGTTCAGGGCCTGTGATGCAACCTGGATTGAACATATCTAGACCCACAGCTGGATGAGACATAAGGGTGGACACTCTTGGGGCTGAGAGGTTTGGTGAGGTTGGGTGAGCAAACACAGACCCTTTAAAGTAATACTGCGTGGTACCCATCGCATGGGTCCCAAATCTCCAGGTTCAAGGGCATCTTCCTACATCGAAAACATGCATGAGAAACCCAGAAGATGGTACACCGTGTGATGGGGAAAGGTTTCTAAAACGCACCTCATTTCTCATCTCCTTGTGCCCGGGTTCGCCATTCCAGCCGCTTTACTAGAAAGCTCCCTACTTGGAGCATCAGCACCTTTAACCTCCTGTTCCATACAGGTTGCAATCTGTCCTGAGGATAAACGGGAAGACGTGGAACCAACGAGAGACTAGCTCTTGGTGTTGGGACAGGCACAGGTCACTCTATATTCCCATCAGAAAGAAGAATTAACCACAGGCTCAGCCTGCCCCCCGGAACCAGAACAGGGCCTGAAGCCATTCTGCGATTTTGCGGCCAGCTCCCTTAAAAACGAGTTGTAAAATGGAGGTTCAGGGCACTGCAATTCACAAACCTGCAGAGTTATAAATGATAAGTCTCGTCCACAAATATATTGAGGGAAGGCAAAGAAGAGGATATGAAATCAAGGCAGAATTGCAGGAAACAGATTTCAGGAGGTAGATTCGAATCGCATTTAAAGCACATGAAAAGCGGCAAAACGTTGACAATGATGCCCTTGGCCAAAAAGGGCGTATGCGTTTTTTCCTGAATATATTCAGGAAAAAACGCATACGCCCTTTTTGGCCAACCAAGCAACCTGGAAAGGCAAATCAGCGCTACAAAGAAGTCTCGCTTCCCATCGGTCAAAAGGGCCATGCTGAAAAAAGTGTCAAAACCAGAAATGCAGGACAGGCCATGGAGAAATGGGAGCCTTGCTACACTGATGGGCGGGATGTAAATTGCCAACAGCCACTCTGGAGAAGTGTACGGTGAGTCCTGAAACATCTGAAAAACACAGCTTAGAGAGCATAGGGCACTTCCACTCATGGGGGTATAAATTGGGAAAATTAAAAATCAGCAAGACACAAGCACCCCAAAGTTTAGGGCTGCTCTGTTGACCAGGACCTCCACTTCATTCCACCTTAAATATCCCAGGAAAGAGAAAAATGGGTAAAGAAGTTGTGGTCCTTATGTACAATAGAATATCACTCAGCCATGAAATCAATGTCATAAGGCTAGTAGCAGCATGATGAGTGGATTTAGGTACGACGATTCTAAGTGAAATAAGTCACACAGAAAAGGACACTTCTCATAAGGTATCACTGATAGAGGGAATGTAAAAACCGTTACACTTGAACTGAATTACAAAACAGAACAGAGTCACACATGCAGAAAACACACTATGGCTGCTTAACGGGAAAGGTGAGGTGGGGTGATACATAAAAGAAGGTTTTCAATTTAGCTCAGATACCGTTCCATAAACCCAATATGTAATAGACAAGACCTACTCCTTGCTCAGAGAACTGGACTCAACACGCCCTATTCACCGCACAAGAATATATCTGACTAGAAATAATCGTAAAACCTATGTATTGATATCTCTCTGTTAGTGTGTCAAGTGGGTGTAAAGCAGCATAAGCACAGCAGTGAAAAGCAGCTAAATCCCATTATGAAAATAAATTACTTTGAAAAACCCATGAAACAAAGGCAGTGAAAGAGAGAGAAATTCTTACACAATGCGTTCAGGGCCTGTGATGCAACCTGGATTGACCATATCTAGACCCACAGCTGGATGAGACATAAGGGTGGACACTCTTGGGGCTGAGAGGTTTGGTGAGGTTGGGTGAGCAAACACAGACCCTTTAAAGTAATACTGCGTGGTACCCATCGCATGGGTCCCAAATCTCCAGGTTCAAGGGCATCTTCCTACATCGAAAACATGCATGAGAAACCCAGAAGATGGTACACCGTGTGATGGGGAAAGGTTTCTAAAACGCACCTCATTTCTCACCTCATTGTGCCCGGGTTCGCCATTCCAGCTGCTTTACTAGCAATCTCCCTACTTGGAGCATCAGCACCTTTAACCTCCTGTTCCGTACAGGTTGCAAATTTTCCTGAGGATGAACGGGAAGATGGGGAACCAATGAGAGACTGGCTCTTGGTGTTGGGAAAGGCACAGGTCACTCTATTTTCCCATCAGGAAGAAGAATTAACCACAGGCTCATCCCGCCCCCCGGAACCAGAACAGGGCCTGAAGCCATCCTGCGCTTTTGCGGCCAGCTCCCAAAAACACGAGTTGTAAAATGGAGGCTCAGGGCACTGCAATTCACAAACCTGCAGAGTTATAAATGATAACTCTCGTCCACAAATATATTGAGGGAAGGCAACGAAGAGGATTTGAAATCAAGGCAGAATTGCAGGAAACAGATTTCAGGAGGTAGATTCGAATCGCCTTTAAAGCACATGAAAAGCGGCAAAACGTTGACAATGATGCCCTTGGCCAAAAAGGGCGTATGCGTTTTTTCCTGAATATATTCAGGAAAAAACGCATACGCCCTTTTTGGCCAACCAAGCAACCAGAAAAGGCAAATCAGCGCTACAAAGAAGTCTCGCTTCCCATCGGTCAAAAGGGCCATGCTGAAAAAAGTGTCAAAACCAGAAAGGCAGGACAGGCCATGGAGAAATGGGAGCCTTGCTACACTGATGGGCGGGATGTAAATTGCCAAGAGCCACTGTGGAGAAGTGTACGGTGAGTCCTGAAACATCTAAAAAACACAGCTTAGAGAGCATAGGGCACTTCCACTCATGGGGGTATAAATTGGGAAAATGAAAAATCAGCAAGACACAAGCACCCCAAAGTTTAGGGCTGCTCTGTTGACAAGGACCTCCACTTCATTCCACCTTAAATATCCCAGGAAAGAGAAAAATGGGTAAAGAAGTTGTGTTCCTTATGTACAATGGAATATCACTCAGCCATGAAATCAATGTCCTAAGGCTAGTAGCAGCATGATGAGTGGATTTAGGTACGACGATTCTAAGTGAAATAAGTCACACAGAAAAGGACACTTCTCATAAGGTATCACTGATAGAGGGAATGTAAAAACCGTTACACATGAACTGAATTACAAAACAGAACAGAGTCACACATGCAGAAAACACACTATGGCTGCTTAACGGGAAAGGGGAGGTGGGGTGATACATAAAACAAGGGTTTCAAATTAGCTCAGATACCGTTCCATAAACCCAATATGTAATAGACAAGACCTACTCCTTGCTCAGAGAACTGGACTCAACACACCCTATTGACTGCACAAGAATATATCTGACTAGTAATAATCTTAAAACCTATGTATTGATATCTCTCTGTTAGTGTGTCAAGTGGGTGTAAAGCGGCATAAACACAGCAGTGAAAAGCAGCTAAACCCATTATGAAAATAAATTACTTTGAAAAACCCGTGAAAGAAAGACAGTGAAAGAGAGAGACATTCTTACACAATGCGTTCAGGGGCTGTGATGCAACCTGGATTGACCATATCTAGACCCACAGCTGGATGAGACCTAAGGGTAGATACTCTTGGGGCTGAGAGGTTTGGTGAGGTTGGGTGAGCAAACGCAGACCATTTAAAGTAACACTGCGTGGTACCCATCACATGGGTCCCAAATCTCCAGGTTCAAGGGCATCTTCCTATATCGAAAATATGCATGAGAAACCCAGAAGATGGTACACCGTGTGATGGGGAAAGGTTTCTAAAACGCACCTCATTTCTCATCTCCTTGTGCCCGGGTTCGCCATTCCAGCCGCTTTACTAGCAATCTCCCTACTTGGAGCATCAGCACCTTTAACCTCCTGTTCCGTACAGGTTGCCATTTTTCCTGACGATGAACGGGAAGACGGGGAACCAATGAGAGACTGGCTCTTGGTGTTGGGAAAGGCACAGGTCACTCTATTTTCCCATCAGGAAGAAGAATTAACCACAGGCTCATCCCGCCCCCCGGAACCAGAACAGGGCCTGAAGCCATCCTGCGCTTTTGCGGCCAGCTCCCAAAAACACGAGTTGTAAAATGGAGGCTCAGGGCACTGCAATTCACAAACCTGCAGAGTTATAAATGATAACTCTCGTCCACAAATATATTGAGGGAAGGCAACGAAGAGGATTTGAAATCAAGGCAGAATTGCAGGAAACAGATTTCAGGAGGTAGATTCGAATCGCCTTTAAAGCACATGAAAAGCGGCAAAACGTTGACAATGATGCCCTTGGCCAAAAAGGGCGTATGCGTTTTTTCCTGAATATATTCAGGAAAAAACGCATACGCCCTTTTTGGCCAACCAAGCAACCTGGAAAGGCAAATCAGCGCTACAAAGAAGTCTCGCATCCCATCGGTCAAAAGGGCCATGCTGAAAAAAGTGTCAAAACCAGAAATGCAGGACAGGCCATGGAGAAATGGGAGCCTTGCTACACTGATGGGCGGGATGTAAATTGCCAACAGCCACTCTGGAGAAGTGTACGGTGAGTCCTGAAACATCTAAAAAACACAGCTTAGAGAGCATAGGGCACTTCCACTCATGGGGGTATAAATTGGGAAAATGAAAAATCAGCAAGACACAAGCACCCCAAAGTTTAGGGCTGCTCTGTTGACAAGGACCTCCACTTCATTCCACCTTAAATATCCCAGGAAAGAGAAAAATGGGTAAAGAAGTTGTGTTCCTTATGTACAATGGAATATCACTCAGCCATGAAATCAATGTCCTAAGGCTAGTAGCAGCATGATGAGTGGATTTAGGTACGACGATTCTAAGTGAAATAAGTCACACAGAAAAGGACACTTCTCATAAGGTATCACTGATAGAGGGAATGTAAAAACCGTTACACATGAACTGAATTACAAAACAGAACAGAGTCACACATGCAGAAAACACACTATGGTTGCTTAACGGGAAAGGGGAGGTGGGGTGATACATAAAACAAGGGTTTCAAATTAGCTCAGATACCGTTCCATAAACCCAATATGTAATAGACAAGACCTACTCCTTGCTCAGAGAACTGGACTCAACACGCCCTATTCACCGCACAAGAATATATCTGACTAGTAATAATCTTAAAACCTATGTATTGATATCTCTCTGTTAGTGTGTCAAGTGGGTGTAAAGCGGCATAAACACAGCAGTGAAAAGCAGCTAAACCCCATTATGAAAATAAATTATTTTGAAAAACCCATGAAAGAAAGACAGTGAAAGAGAGAGACATTCTTACACAATGCGTTCAGGGGCTGTGATGCAACCTGGATTGACCATATCTAGACCCACAGCTGGATGAGACCTAAGGGTAGACACTCTTGGGGCTGAGAGGTTTGGTGAGGTTGGGGGAGCAAACGCAGACCCTTTAAAGTAATACTGCGTGGTACCCATCGCATGGGTCCCAAATCTCCAGGTTCAAGGGCATCTTCCTACATCGAAAACATGCATGAGAAACCCAGAAGATGGTACACCGTGTGATGGGGAAAGGTTTCTAAAACGCACCTCATTTCTCATCTCCTTGTGCCCGGGTTCGCCATTCCAGCCGCTTTACTAGCAATCTCCCTACTTGGAGCATCAGCACCTTTAACCTCCTGTTCCGTACAGGTTGCAAATTTTCCTGAGGATGAACGGGAAGACGGGGAACCAATGAGAGACTGGCTCTTGGTGTTGGGAAAGGCACAGGTCACTCTATTTTCCCATCAGGAAGAAGAATTAACCACAGGCTCATCCCGACCCCGGAACCAGAACAGGGCCTGAAGCCATCCTGCGCTTTTGCGGCCAGCTCCCAAAAACACGAGTTGTAAAATGGAGGCTCAGGGCACTGCAATTCACAAACCTGCAGAGTTATAAATGATAACTCTCGTCCACAAATATATTGAGGGAAGGCAACGAAGAGGATTTGAAATCAAGGCAGAATTGCAGGAAACAGATTTCAGGAGGTAGATTCGAATCTCCTTTAAAGCACATGAAAAGCGGCAAAACGTTGACAATGATGCCCTTGGCCAAAAAGGGCGTATGCGTTTTTTCCTGAATATATTCAGGAAAAAACGCATACGCCCTTTTTGGCCAACCAAGCAACCTGGAAAGGCAAATCAGCGGTACAAAGAATTCTCGCTGCCCATCGGTTAAAAGGGCCATGCTGAAAAAAGTGTCAAAACCAGAAATGCAGGAAAGGCCATGGAGAAATGGGAGCCTTGCTACACTGATGGGCGGGATGTAAATTGCCAACAGCCACTCTGGAGAAGTGTAGGGTGAGTCCTGAAACATCTAAAAAACACAGCTTAGAGAGCATAGGGCACTTCCACTCATGGGGGTATAAATTGGGAAAATGAAAAATCAGCAAGACACAAGCACCCCAAAGTTTAGGGCTGCTCTGTTGACAAGGACCTCCACTTCATTCCACCTTAAATATCCCAGGAAAGAGAAAAATGGGTAAAGAAGTTGTGTTCCTTATGTACAATGGAATATCACTCAGCCATGAAATCAATGTCCTAAGGCTAGTAGCAGCATGATGAGTGGATTTAGGTACGACGATTCTAAGTGAAATAAGTCACACAGAAAAGGACACTTCTCATAAGGTATCACTGATAGAGGGAATGTAAAAACCGTTACACATGAACTGAATTACAAAACAGAACAAAACAGAACAGAGTCACACATGCAGAAAACACACTATGGCTGCTTAACGGGAAAGGGGAGGTGGGGTGATACATAAAACAAGGGTTTCAAATTAGCTCAGATACCGTTCCATAAACCCAATATGTAATAGACAAGACCTACTCCTTGCTCAGAGAACTGGACTCAACACGCCCTATTGACCGCACAAGAATATATCTGACTAGTAATAATCTTAAAACCTATGTATTGATATCTCTCTGTTAGTGTGTCAAGTGGGTGTAAAGCGGCATAAACACAGCAGTGAAAAGCAGCTAAACCCATTATGAAAATAAATTACTTTGAAAAACCCGTGA
Organism: Balaenoptera borealis; assembly: GCF_965194805.1. Classification (NCBI taxonomy): domain Eukaryota; kingdom Metazoa; phylum Chordata; class Mammalia; order Artiodactyla; family Balaenopteridae; genus Balaenoptera; species Balaenoptera borealis. Next base: position 308,191 of record NW_028124009.1, read on the forward strand.
AAGAAAGACAGTGAAAGAGAGAGACATTCTTACACAATGCGTTCAGGGGCTGTGATGCAACCTGGATTGACCATATCTAGACCCACAGCTGGATGAGACCTAAGGGTAGATACTCTTGGGGCTGAGAGGTTTGGTGAGGTTGGGTGAGCAAACGCAGACCATTTAAAGTAACACTGCGTGGTACCCATCACATGGGTCCCAAATCTCCAGGTTCAAGGGCATCTTCCTACATCGAAAACATGCATGAGAAACCCAGAAGATGGTACACCGTGTGATGGGGAAAGGTTTCTAAAACGCACCTCATTTCTCATCTCCTTGTGCCCGGGTTCGCCATTCCAGCCGCTTTACTAGCAATCTCCCTACTTGGAGCATCAGCACCTTTAACCTCCTGTTCCGTACAGGTTGCCATTTTTCCTGACGATGAACGGGAAGACGGGGAACCAATGAGAGACTGGCTCTTGGTGTTGGGAAAGGCACAGGTCACTCTATTTTCCCATCAGGAAGAAGAATTAACCACAGGCTCATCCCGCCCCCCGGAACCAGAACAGGGCCTGAAGCCATCCTGCGCTTTTGCGGCCAGCTCCCAAAAACACGAGTTGTAAAATGGAGGCTCAGGGCACTGCAATTCACAAACCTGCAGAGTTATAAATGATAACTCTCGTCCACAAATATATTGAGGGAAGGCAACGAAGAGGATTTGAAATCAAGGCAGAATTGCAGGAAACAGATTTCAGGAGGTAGATTCGAATCGCCTTTAAAGCACATGAAAAGCGGCAAAACGTTGACAATGATGCCCTTGGCCAAAAAGGGCGTATGCGTTTTTTCCTGAATATATTCAGGAAAAAACGCATACGCCCTTTTTGGCCAACCAAGCAACCTGGAAAGGCAAATCAGCGCTACAAACAAGTCTCGCATCCCATCGGTCAAAAGGGCCATGCTGAAAAAAGTGTCAAAACCAGAAATGCAGGACAGGCCATGGAGAAATGGGAGCCTTGCTACACTGATGGGCGGGATGTAAATTGCCAACAGCCACTCTGGAGAAGTGTACGGTGAGTCCTGAAACATCTAAAAAACACAGCTTAGAGAGCATAGGGCACTTCCACTCATGGGGGTATAAATTGGGAAAATGAAAAATCAGCAAGACACAAGCACCCCAAAGTTTAGGGCTGCTCTGTTGACAAGGACCTCCACTTCATTCCACCTTAAATATCCCAGGAAAGAGAAAAATGGGTAAAGAAGTTGTGTTCCTTATGTACAATGGAATATCACTCAGCCATGAAATCAATGTCCTAAGGCTAGTAGCAGCATGATGAGTGGATTTAGGTACGACGATTCTAAGTGAAATAAGTCACACAGAAAAGGACACTTCTCATAAGGTATCACTGATAGAGGGAATGTAAAAACCGTTACACATGAACTGAATTACAAAACAGAACAAAACAGAACAGAGTCACACATGCAGAAAACACACTATGGCTGCTTAACGGGAAAGGGGAGGTGGGGTGATACATAAAACAAGGGTTTCAAATTAGCTCAGATACCGTTCCATAAACCCAATATGTAATAGACAAGACCTACTCCTTGCTCAGAGAACTGGACTCAACACGCCCTATTGACCGCACAAGAATATATCTGACTAGTAATAATCTTAAAACCTATGTATTGATATCTCTCTGTTAGTGTGTCAAGTGGGTGTAAAGCGGCATAAACACAGCAGTGAAAAGCAGCTAAACCCATTATGAAAATAAATTACTTTGAAAAACCCGTGAAAGAAAGACAGTGAAAGAGAGAGACATTCTTACACAATGCGTTCAGGGGCTGTGATGCAACCTGGATTGACCATATCTAGACCCACAGCTGGATGAGACCTAAGGGTAGATACTCTTGGGGCTGAGAGGTTTGGTGAGGTTGGGTGAGCAAATGCAGACCATTTAAAGTAACACTGCGTGGTACCCATCACATGGGTCCCAAATCTCCAGGTTCAAGGGCATCTTCCTATATCGAAAATATGCATGAGAAACCCAGAAGATGGTACACCGTGTGATGGGGAAAGGTTTCTAAAACGCACCTCATTTCTCATCTCCTTGTGCCCGGTTTCGACATTCCAGCCGCTTTACTAGCAATCTCCCTACTTGGAGCATCAGCACCTTTAACCTCCTGTTCCGTACAGGTTGCCATTTTTCCTGACGATGAACGGGAAGACGGGGAACAAATGAGAGACTGGCTCTTGGTGTTGGGAAAGGCACAGGTCACTCTATTTTCCCATCAGGAAGAAGAATTAACCACAGGCTCATCCCGCCCCCCGGAACCAGAACAGGGCCTGAAGCCATCCTGCGCTTTTGCGGCCAGCTCCCAAAAACACGAGTTGTAAAATGGAGGCTCAGGGCACTGCAATTCACAAACCTGCAGAGTTATAAATGATAACTCTCGTCCACAAATATATTGAGGGAAGGCAACGAAGAGGATTTGAAATCAAGGCAGAATTGCAGGAAACAGATTTCAGGAGGTAGATTCGAATCGCCTTTAAAGCACATGAAAAGCGGCAAAACGTTGACAATGATGCCCTTGGCCAAAAAGGGCGTATGCGTTTTTTCCTGAATATATTCAGGAAAAAACGCATACGCCCTTTTTGGCCAACCAAGCAACCTGGAAAGGCAAATCAGCGCTACAAAGAAGTCTCGCATCCCATCGGTCAAAAGGGCCATGCTGAAAAAAGTGTCAAAACCAGAAATGCAGGACAGGCCATGGAGAAATGGGAGCCTTGCTACACTGATGGGCGGGATGTAAATTGCCAACAGCCACTCTGGAGAAGTGTACGGTGAGTCCTGAAACATCTAAAAAACACAGCTTAGAGAGCATAGGGCACTTCCACTCATGGGGGTATAAATTGGGAAAATGAAAAATCAGCAAGACACAAGCACCCCAAAGTTTAGGGCTGCTCTGTTGACAAGGACCTCCACTTCATTCCACCTTAAATATCCCAGGAAAGAGAAAAATGGGTAAAGAAGTTGTGTTCCTTATGTACAATGGAATATCACTCAGCCATGAAATCAATGTCCTAAGGCTAGTAGCAGCATGATGAGTGGATTTAGGTACGACGATTCTAAGTGAAATAAGTCACACAGAAAAGGACACTTCTCATAAGGTATCACTGATAGAGGGAATGTAAAAACCGTTACACATGAACTGAATTACAAAACAGAACAGAGTCACACATGCAGAAAACACACTATGGCTGCTTAACGGGAAAGGGGAGGTGGGGTGATACATAAAACAAGGGTTTCAAATTAGCTCAGATACCGTTCCATAAACCCAATATGTAATAGACAAGACCTACTCCTTGCTCAGAGAACTGGACTCAACACGCCCTATTGACCGCACAAGAATATATCTGACTAGTAATAATCTTAAAACCTATGTATTGATATCTCTCTGTTAGTGTGTCAAGTGGGTGTAAAGCGGCATAAACACAGCAGTGAAAAGCAGCTAAACCCATTATGAAAATAAATTACTTTGAAAAACCCGTGAAAGAAAGACAGTGAAAGAGAGAGACATTCTTACACAATGCGTTCAGGGGCTGTGATGCAACCTGGATTGACCATATCTAGACCCACAGCTGGATGAGACCTAAGGGTAGATACTCTTGGGGCTGAGAGGTTTGGTGAGGTTGGGTGAGCAAACGCAGACCATTTAAAGTAACACTGCGTGGTACCCATCACATGGGTCCCAAATCTCCAGGTTGAAGGGCATCTTCCTATATCGAAAATATGCATGAGAAACCCAGAAGATGGTACACCGTGTGATGGGGAAAGGTTTCTAAAACGCACCTCATTTCTCATCTCCTTGTGCCCGGGTTCGCCATTCCAGCCGCTTTACTAGCAATCTCCCTACTTGGAGCATCAGCACCTTTAACCTCCTGTTCCGTACAGGTTGCCATTTTTCCTGACGATGAACGGGAAGACGGGGAACCAATGAGAGACTGGCTCTTGGTGTTGGGAAAGGCACAGGTCACTCTATTTTCCCATCAGGAAGAAGAATTAACCACAGGCTCATGCCGCCCCCCGGAACCAGAACAGGGCCTGAAGCCATCCTGCGCTTTTGCGGCCAGCTCCCAAAAACACGAGTTGTAAAATGGAGGCTCAGGGCACTGCAATTCACAAACCTGCAGAGTTATAAATGATAACTCTCGTCCACAAATATATTGAGGGAAGGCAACGAAGAGGATTTGAAATCAAGGCAGAATTGCAGGAAACAGATTTCAGGAGGTAGATTCGAATCGCCTTTAAAGCACATGAAAAGCGGCAAAACGTTGACAATGATGCCCTTGGCCAAAAAGGGCGTATGCGTTTTTTCCTGAATATATTCAGGAAAAAACGCATACGCCCTTTTTGGCCAACCAAGCAACCTGGAAAGGCAAATCAGCGCTACAAAGAAGTCTCGCATCCCATCGGTCAAAAGGGCCATGCTGAAAAAAGTGTCAAAACCAGAAATGCAGGACAGGCCATGGAGAAATGGGAGCCTTGCTACACTGATGGGCGGGATGTAAATTGCCAACAGCCACTCTGGAGAAGTGTACGGTGAGTCCTGAAACATCTAAAAAACACAGCTTAGAGAGCATAGGGCACTTCCACTCATGGGGGTATAAATTGGGAAAATGAAAAATCAGCAAGACACAAGCACCCCAAAGTTTAGGGCTGCTCTGTTGACAAGGACCTCCACTTCATTCCACCTTAAATATCCCAGGAAAGAGAAAAATGGGTAAAGAAGTTGTGTTCCTTATGTACAATGGAATATCACTCAGCCATGAAATCAATGTCCTAAGGCTAGTAGCAGCATGATGAGTGGATTTAGGTACGACGATTCTAAGTGAAATAAGTCACACAGAAAAGGACACTTCTCATAAGGTATCACTGATAGAGGGAATGTAAAAACCGTTACACATGAACTGAATTACAAAACAGAACAAAACAGAACAGAGTCACACATGCAGAAAACACACTATGGCTGCTTAACGGGAAAGGGGAGGTGGGGTGATACATAAAACAAGGGTTTCAAATTAGCTCAGATACCGTTCCATAAACCCAATATGTAATAGACAAGACCTACTCCTTGCTCAGAGAACTGGACTCAACACGCCCTATTGACCGCACAAGAATATATCTGACTAGTAATAATCTTAAAACCTATGTATTGATATCTCTCTGTTAGTGTGTCAAGTGGGTGTAAAGCGGCATAAACACAGCAGTGAAAAGCAGCTAAACCCATTATGAAAATAAATTACTTTGAAAAACCCGTGAAAGAAAGACAGTGAAAGAGAGAGACATTCTTACACAATGCGTTCAGCGGCTGTGATGCAACCTGGATTGACCATATCTAGACCCACAGCTGGATGAGACCTAAGGGTAGATACTCTTGGGGCTGAGAGGTTTGGTGAGGTTGGGTGAGCAAACGCAGACCATTTAAATTAATACTGCGTGGTACCCATCGCATGGGTCCCAAATCTCCAGGTTCAAGGGCATCTTCCTACATCGAAAACATGCATGAGAAACCCAGAAGATGGTACACCGTGTGATGGGGAAAGGTTTCTAAAACGCACCTCATTTCTCATCTCCTTGTGCCCGGGTTCGCCATTCCAGCCGCTTTACTAGCAATCTCCCTACTTGGAGCATCAGCACCTTTAACCTCCTGTTCCGTACAGGTTGCCTTTTTTCCTGACGATGAACTGGAAAACGGGGAACCAATGAGAGACTGGCTCTTGGTGTTGGGAAAGGCACAGGTCACTCTATTTTCCCATCAGGAAGAAGAATTAACCACAGGCTCATCCCGCCCCCCGGAACCAGAACAGGGCCTGAAGCCATCCTGCGCTTTTGCGGCCAGCTCCCAAAAACACGAGTAGTAAAATGGAGGCTCAGGGCACTGCAATTCACAAACCTGCAGAGTTATAAATGATAACTCTCGTCCACAAATATATTGAGGGAAGGCAACGAAGAGGATTTGAAATCAAGGCAGAATTGCAGGAAACAGATTTCAGGAGGTAGATTCGAATCGCCTTTAAAGCACATGAAAAGCGGCAAAACGTTGACAATGATGCCCTTGGCCAAAAAGGGCGTATGCGTTTTTTCCTGAATATATTCAGGAAAAAACGCATACGCCCTTTTTGGCCAACCAAGCAACCTGGAAAGGCAAATCAGCGCTACAAACAAGTCTCGCATCCCATCGGTCAAAAGGGCCATGCTGAAAAAAGTGTCAAAACCAGAAATGCAGGACAGGCCATGGAGAAATGGGAGCCTTGCTACACTGATGGGCGGGATGTAAATTGCCAACAGCCACTCTGGAGAAGTGTACGGTGAGTCCTGAAACATCTAAAAAACACAGCTTAGAGAGCATAGGGCACTTCCACTCATGGGGGTATAAATTGGGAAAATGAAAAATCAGCAAGACACAAGCACCCCAAAGTTTAGGGCTGCTCTGTTGACAAGGACCTCCACTTCATTCCACCTTAAATATCCCAGGAAAGAGAAAAATGGGTAAAGAAGTTGTGTTCCTTATGTACAATGGAATATCACTCAGCCATGAAATCAATGTCCTAAGGCTAGTAGCAGCATGATGAGTGGATTTAGGTACGACGATTCTAAGTGAAATAAGTCACACAGAAAAGGACACTTCTCATAAGGTATCACTGATAGAGGGAATGTAAAAACCGTTACACATGAACTGAATTACAAAACAGAACAGAGTCACACATGCAGAAAACACACTATGGCTGCTTAACGGGAAAGGGGAGGTGGGGTGATACATAAAACAAGGGTTTCAAATTAGCTCAGATACCGTTCCATAAACCCAATATGTAATAGACAAGACCTACTCCTTGCTCAGAGAACTGGACTCAACACGCCCTATTGACCGCACAAGAATATATCTGACTAGTAATAATCTTAAAACCTATGTATTGATATCTCTCTGTTAGTGTGTCAAGTGGGTGTAAAGCGGCATAAACACAGCAGTGAAAAGCAGCTAAACCCCATTATGAAAATAAATTATTTTGAAAAACCCATGAAAGAAAGACAGTGAAAGAGAGAGACATTCTTACACAATGCGTTCAGGGGCTGTGATGCAACCTGGATTGACCATATCTAGACCCACAGCTGGATGAGACCTAAGGGTAGACACTCTTGGGGCTGAGAGGTTTGGTGAGGTTGGGGGAGCAAACGCAGACCCTTTAAAGTAATACTGCGTGGTACCCATCGCATGGGTCCCAAATCTCCAGGTTCAAGGGCATCTTCCTACATCGAAAACATGCATGAGAAACCCAGAAGATGGTACACCGTGTGATGGGGAAAGGTTTCTAAAACGCACCTCATTTCTCATCTCCTTGTGCCCGGGTTCGCCATTCCAGCCGCTTTACTAGCAATCTCCCTACTTGGAGCATCAGCACCTTTAACCTCCTGTTCCGTACAGGTTGCAAATTTTCCTGAGGATGAACGGGAAGACGGGGAACCAATGAGAGACTGGCTCTTGGTGTTGGGAAAGGCACAGGTCACTCTATTTTCCCATCAGGAAGAAGAATTAACCACAGGCTCATCCCGACCCAGGAACCAGAACAGGGCCTGAAGCCATCCTGCGCTTTTGCGGCCAGCTCCCAAAAACACGAGTTGTAAAATGGAGGCTCAGGGCACTGCAATTCACAAACCTGCAGAGTTATAAATGATAACTCTCGTCCACAAATATATTGAGGGAAGGCAACGAAGAGGATTTGAAATCAAGGCAGAATTGCAGGAAACAGATTTCAGGAGGTAGATTCGAATCGCCTTTAAAGCACATGAAAAGCGGCAAAACGTTGACAATGATGCCCTTGGCCAAAAAGGGCGTATGCGTTTTTTCCTGAATATATTCAGGAAAAAACGCATACGCCCTTTTTGGCCAACCAAGCAACCTGGAAAGGCAAATCAGCGCTACAAAGAAGTCTCGCATCCCATCGGTCAAAAGGGCCATGCTGAAAAAAGTGTCAAAACCAGAAATGCAGGACAGGCCATGGAGAAATGGGAGCCTTGCTACACTGATGGGCGGGATGTAAATTGCCAACAGCCACTCTGGAGAAGTGTACGGTGAGTCCTGAAACATCTAAAAAACACAGCTTAGAGAGCATAGGGCACTTCCACTCATGGGGGTATAAATTGGGAAAATGAAAAATCAGCAAGACACAAGCACCCCAAAGTTTAGGGCTGCTCTGTTGACAAGGACCTCCACTTCATTCCACCTTAAATATCCCAGGAAAGAGAAAAATGGGTAAAGAAGTTGTGTTCCTTATGTACAATGGAATATCACTCAGCCATGAAATCAATGTCCTAAGGCTAGTAGCAGCATGATGAGTGGATTTAGGTACGACGATTCTAAGTGAAATAAGTCACACAGAAAAGGACACTTCTCATAAGGTATCACTGATAGAGGGAATGTAAAAACCGTTACACATGAACTGAATTACAAAACAGAACAGAGTCACACATGCAGAAAACACACTATGGCTGCTTAACGGGAAAGGGGAGGTGGGGTGATACATAAAACAAGGGTTTCAAAATAGCTCAGATACCGTTCCATAAACCCAATATGTAATAGACAAGACCTACTCCTTGCTCAGAGAACTGGACTCAACACGCCCTATTGACCGCACAAGAATATATCTGACTAGTAATAATCTTAAAACCTATGTATTGATATCTCTCTGTTAGTGTGTCAAGTGGGTGTAAAGCGGCATAAACACAGCAGTGAAAAGCAGCTAAACCCATTATGAAAATAAATTACTTTGAAAAACCCGTGAAAGAAAGACAGTGAAAGAGAGAGACATTCTTACACAATGCGTTCAGGGGCTGTGATGCAACCTGGATTGACCATATCTAGACCCACAGCTGGATGAGACCTAAGGGTAGATACTCTTGGGGCTGAGAGGTTTGGTGAGGTTGGGTGAGCAAACGCAGACCATTTAAAGTAACACTGCGTGGTACCCATCACATGGGTCCCAAATCTCCAGGTTCAAGGGCATCTTCCTATATCGAAAATATGCATGAGAAACCCAGAAGATGGTACACCGTGTGATGGGGAAAGGTTTCTAAAACGCACCTCATTTCTCATCTCCTTGTGCCCGGGTTCGCCATTCCAGCCGCTTTACTAGCAATCTCCCTACTTGGAGCATCAGCACCTTTAACCTCCTGTTCCGTACAGGTTGCCATTTTTCCTGACGATGAACGGGAAGACGGGGAACCAATGAGAGACTGGCTCTTGGTGTTGGGAAAGGCACAGGTCACTCTATTTTCCCATCAGGAAGAAGAATTAACCACAGGCTCATGCCGCCCCCCGGAACCAGAACAGGGCCTGAAGCCATCCTGCGCTTTTGCGGCCAGCTCCCAAAAACACGAGTTGTAAAATGGAGGCTCAGGGCACTGCAACTCACAAACCTGCAGAGTTATAAATGATAACTCTCGTCCACAAATATATTGAGGGAAGGCAACGAAGAGGATTTGAAATCAAGGCAGAATTGCAGGAAACAGATTTCAGGAGGTAGATTCGAATCGCCTTTAAAGCACATGAAAAGCGGCAAAACGTTGACAATGATGCCCTTGGCCAAAAAGGGCGTATGCGTTTTTTCCTGAATATATTCAGGAAAAAACGCATACGCCCTTTTTGGCCAACCAAGCAACCTGGAAAGGCAAATCAGCGCTACAAAGAAGTCTCGCATCCCATCGGTCAAAAGGGCCATGCTGAAAAAAGTGTCAAAACCAGAAATGCAGGACAGGCCATGGAGAAATGGGAGCCTTGCTACACTGATGGGCGGGATGTAAATTGCCAACAGCCACTCTGGAGAAGTGTACGGTGAGTCCTGAAACATCTAAAAAACACAGCTTAGAGAGCATAGGGCACTTCCACTCATGGGGGTATAAATTGGGAAAATGAAAAATCAGCAAGACACAAGCACCCCAAAGTTTAGGGCTGCTCTGTTGACAAGGACCTCCACTTCATTCCACCTTAAATATCCCAGGAAAGAGAAAAATGGGTAAAGAAGTTGTGGTCCTTATGTACAATGGAATATCACTCAGCCATGAAATCAATGTCCTAAGGCTAGTAGCAGCATGATGAGTGGATTTAGGTACGACGATTCTAAGTGAAATAAGTCACACAGAAAAGGACACTTCTCATAAGGTATCACTGATAGAGGGAATGTAAAAACCGTTACACTTGAACTGAATTACAAAACAGAACAGAGTCACACATGCAGAAAACACACTATGGCTGCTTAACGGGAAAGGGGAGGTGGGGTGATACATAAAACAAGGGTTTCAAATTAGCTCAGATACCGTTCCATAAACCCAATATGTAATAGACAAGACCTACTCCTTGCTCAGAGAACTGGACTCAACACGCCCTATTCACCGCACAAGAATATATCTGACTAGTAATAATCTTAAAACCTATGTATTGATATCTCTCTGTTAGTGTGTCAAGTGGGTGTAAAGCGGCATAAACACAGCAGTGAAAAGCAGCTAAACCCCATTATGAAAATAAATTATTTTGAAAAACCCATGAAAGAAAGACAGTGAAAGAGAGAGACATTCTTACACAATGCGTTCAGGGGCTGTGATGCAACCTGGATTGACCATATCTAGACCCACAGCTGGATGAGACCTAAGGGTAGACACTCTTGGGGCTGAGAGGTTTGGTGAGGTTGGGGGAGCAAACGCAGACCCTTTAAAGAAATACTGCGTGGTACCCATCGCATGGGTCCCAAATCTCCAGGTTCAAGGGCATCTTCCTACATCGAAAACATGCATGAGAAACCCAGAAGATGGTACACCGTGTGATGGGGAAAGGTTTCTAAAACGCACCTCATTTCTCATCTCCTTGTGCCCGGGTTCGCCATTCCAGCCGCTTTACTAGCAATCTCCCTACTTGGAGCATCAGCACCTTTAACCTCCTGTTCCGTACAGGTTGCAAATTTTCCTGAGGATGAACGGGAAGACGGGGAACCAATGAGAGACTGGCTCTTGGTGTTGGGAAAGGCACAGGTCACTCTATTTTCCCATCAGGAAGAAGAATTAACCACAGGCTCATCCCGACCCCGGAACCAGAACAGGGCCTGAAGCCATCCTGCGCTTTTGCGGCCAGCTCCCAAAAACACGAGTTGTAAAATGGAGGCTCAGGGCACTGCAATTCACAAACCTGCAGAGTTATAAATGATAACTCTCGTCCACAAATATATTGAGGGAAGGCAACGAAGAGGATTTGAAATCAAGGCAGAATTGCAGGAAACAGATTTCAGGAGGTAGATTCGAATCTCCTTTAAAGCACATGAAAAGCGGCAAAACGTTGACAATGATGCCCTTGGCCAAAAAGGGCGTATGCGTTTTTTCCTGAATATATTCAGGAAAAAACGCATACGCCCTTTTTAGCCAACCAAGCAACCTGGAAAGGCAAATCAGCGGTACAAAGAATTCTCGCTGCCCATCGGTTAAAAGGGCCATGCTGAAAAAAGTGTCAAAACCAGAAATGCAGGACAGGCCATGGAGAAATGGGAGCCTTGCTACACTGATGGGCGGGATGTAAATTGCCAACAGCCACTCTGGAGAAGTGTACGGTGAGTCCTGAAACATCTAAAAAACACAGCTTAGAGAGCATAGGGCACTTCCACTCATGGGGGTATAAATTGGGAAAATGAAAAATCAGCAAGACACAAGCACCCCAAAGTTTAGGGCTGCTCTGTTGACAAGGACCTCCACTTCATTCCACCTTAAATATCCCAGGAAAGAGAAAAATGGATAAAGAAGTTGTGGTCCTTATGTACAATGGAATATCACTCAGCCATGAAATCAATGTCCTAAGGCTAGTAGCAGCATGATGAGTGGATTTAGGTACGACGATTCTAAGTGAAATAAGTCACACAGAAAAGGACACTTCTCATAAGGTATCACTGATAGAGGGAATGTAAAAACCGTTACACATGAACTGAATTACAAAACAGAACAGAGTCACACATGCAGAAAACACACTATGGCTGCTTAACGGGAAAGGGGAGGTGGGGTGATACATAAAACAAGGGTTTCAAATTAGCTCAGATACCGTTCCATAAACCCAATATGTAATAGACAAGACCTACTCCTTGCTCAGAGAACTGGACTCAACACGCCCTATTGACCGCACAAGAATATATCTGACTAGTAATAATCTTAAAACCTATGTATTGATATCTCTCTGTTAGTGTGTCAAGTGGGTGTAAAGCGGCATAAACACAGCAGTGAAAAGCAGCTAAACCCATTATGAAAATAAATTACTTTGAAAAACCCGTGAAAGAAAGACAGTGAAAGAGAGAGACATTCTTACACAATGCGTTCAGGGGCTGTGATGCAACCTGGATTGACCATATCTAGACCCACAGCTGGATGAGACCTAAGGGTAGACACTCTTGGGGCTGAGAGGTTTGGTGAGGTTGGGTGAGCAAACGCAGACCATTTAAATTAATACTGCGTGGTACCCATCGCATGGGTCCCAAATCTCCAGGTTCAAGGGCATCTTCCTACATCGAAAACATGCATGAGAAACCCAGAAGATGGTACACCGTGTGATGGGGAAAGGTTTCTAAAACGCACCTCATTTCTCATCTCCTTGTGCCCGGGTTCGCCATTCCAGCCGCTTTACTAGCAATCTCCCTACTTGGAGCATCAGCACCTTTAACCTCCTGTTCCGTACAGGTTGCCATTTTTCCTGACGATGAACGGGAAGACGGGGAACCAATGAGAGACTGGCTCTTGGTGTTGGGAAAGGCACAGGTCACTCTATTTTCCCATCAGGAAGAAGAATTAACCACAGGCTCATCCCGCCCCCCGGAACCAGAACAGGGCCTGAAGCCATCCTGCGCTTTTGCGGCCAGCTCCCAAAAACACGAGTTGTAAAATGGAGGCTCAGGGCACTGCAATTCACAAACCTGCAGAGTTATAAATGATAACTCTCGTCCACAAATATATTGAGGGAAGGCAAAGAAGAGGATTTGAAATCAAGGCAGAATTGCAGGAAACAGATTTCAGGAGGTAGATTCGAATCGCCTTTAAAGCACATGAAAAGCGGCAAAACGTTGACAATGATGCCCTTGGCCAAAAAGGGCGTATGCGTTTTTTCCTGAATATATTCAGGAAAAAACGCATACGCCCTTTTTGGCCAACCAAGCAACCTGGAAAGGCAAATCAGCGCTACAAAGAAGTCTCGCATCCCATCGGTCAAAAGGGCCATGCTGAAAAAAGTGTCAAAACCAGAAATGCAGGACAGGCCATGGAGAAATGGGAGCCTTGCTACACTGATGGGCGGGATGTAAATTGCCAACAGCCACTCTGGAGAAGTGTACGGTGAGTCCTGAAACATCTAAAAAACACAGCTTAGAGAGCATAGGGCACTTCCACTCATGGGGGTATAAATTGGGAAAAGGAAAATCAGCAAGACACAAGCACCCCAAAGTTTAGGGCTGCTCTGTTGACAAGGACCTCCACTTCATTCCACCTTAAATATCCCAGGAAAGAGAAAAATGGGTAAAGAAGTTGTGTTCCTTATGTACAATGGAATATCACTCAGCCATGAAATCAATGTCCTAAGGCTAGTAGCAGCATGATGAGTGGATTTAGGTACGACGATTCTAAGTGAAATAAGTCACACAGAAAAGGACACTTCTCATAAGGTATCACTGATAGAGGGAATGTAAAAACCGTTACACATGAACTGAATTACAAAACAGAACAGAGTCACACATGCAGAAAACACACTATGGCTGCTTAACGGGAAAGGGGAGGTGGGGTGATACATAAAACAAGGGTTTCAAATTAGCTCAGATACCGTTCCATAAACCCAATATGTAATAGACAAGACCTACTCCTTGCTCAGAGAACTGGACTCAACACGCCCTATTGACCGCACAAGAATATATCTGACTAGTAATAATCTTAAAACCTATGTATTGATATCTCTCTGTTAGTGTGTCAAGTGGGTGTAAAGCGGCATAAACACAGCAGTGAAAAGCAGCTAAACCCATTATGAAAATAAATTACTTTGAAAAACCCGTGAAAGAAAGACAGTGAAAGAGAGAGACATTCTTACACAATGCGTTCAGGGGCTGTGATGCAACCTGGATTGACCATATCTAGACCCACAGCTGGATGAGACCTAAGGGTAGATACTCTTGGGGCTGAGAGGTTTGGTGAGGTTGGGTGAGCAAACGCAGACCATTTAAAGTAACACTGCGTGGTACCCATCACATGGGTCCCAAATCTCCAGGTTCAAGGGCATCTTCCTACATCGAAAACATGCATGAGAAACCCAGAAGATGGTACACCGTGTGATGGGGAAAGGTTTCTAAAACGCACCTCATTTCTCATCTCCTTGTGCCCGGGTTCGCCATTCCAGCCGCTTTACTAGCAATCTCCCTACTTGGAGCATCAGCACCTTTAACCTCCTGTTCCGTACAGGTTGCCATTTTTCCTGAGGATGAACGGGAAGACGGGGAACCAATGAGAGACTGGCTCTTGGTGTTGGGAAAGGCACAGGTCACTCTATTTTCCCATCAGGAAGAAGAATTAACCACAGGCTCATCCCGCCCCCCGGAACCAGAACAGGGCCTGAAGCCATCCTGCGCTTTTGCGGCCAGCTCCCAAAAACACGAGTTGTAAAATGGAGGCTCAGGGCACTGCAATTCACAAACCTGCAGAGTTATAAATGATAACTCTCGTCCACAAATATATTGAGGGAAGGCAACGAAGAGGATTTGAAATCAAGGCAGAATTGCAGGAAACAGATTTCAGGAGGTAGATTCGAATCGCCTTTAAAGCACATGAAAAGCGGCAAAACGTTGACAATGATGCCCTTGGCCAAAAAGGGCGTATGCGTTTTTTCCTGAATATATTCAGGAAAAAACGCATACGCCCTTTTTGGCCAACCAAGCAACCTGGAAAGGCAAATCAGCGCTACAAAGAAGTCTCGCATCCCATCGGTCAAAAGGGCCATGCTGAAAAAAGTGTCAAAACCAGAAATGCAGGACAGGCCATGGAGAAATGGGAGCCTTGCTACACTGATGGGCGGGATGTAAATTGCCAACAGCCACTCTGGAGAAGTGTACGGTGAGTCCTGAAACATCTAAAAAACACAGCTTAGAGAGCATAGGGCACTTCCACTCATGGGGGTATAAATTGGGAAAATGAAAAATCAGCAAGACACAAGCACCCCAAAGTTTAGGGCTGCTCTGTTGACAAGGACCTCCACTTCATTCCACCTTAAATATCCCAGGAAAGAGAAAAATGGGTAAAGAAGTTGTGGTCCTTATGTACAATGGAATATCACTCAGCCATGAAATCAATGTCCTAAGGCTAGTAGCAGCATGATGAGTGGATTTAGGTACGACGATTCTAAGTGAAATAAGTCACACAGAAAAGGACACTTCTCATAAGTTATCACTTATAGAGGGAATGTAAAAACCGTTACACTTGAACTGAATTACAAAACAGAACAGAGTCACACATGCAGAAAACACACTATGGCTGCTTAACGGGAAAGGGGAGGTGGGGTGATACATAAAACAAGGGTTTCAAATTAGCTCAGATACCGTTCCATAAACCCAATATGTAATAGACAAGACCTACTCCTTGCTCAGAGAACTGGACTCAACACGCCCTATTGACCGCACAAGAATATATCTGACTAGTAATAATCTTAAAACCTATGTATTGATATCTCTCTGTTAGTGTGTCAAGTGGGTGTAAAGCGGCATAAACACAGCAGTGAAAAGCAGCTAAACCCATTATGAAAATAAATTACTTTGAAAAACCCGTGAAAGAAAGACAGTGAAAGAGAGAGACATTCTTACACAATGCGTTTAGGGGCTGTGATGCAACCTGGATTGACCATATCTAGACCCACAGCTGGATGAGACCTAAGGGTAGATACTCTTGGGGCTGAGAGGTTTGGTGAGGTTGGGTGAGCAAACGCAGACCATTTAAAGTAACACTGCGTGGTACCCATCACATGGGTCCCAAATCTCCAGGTTCAAGGGCATCTTCCTATATCGAAAATATGCATGAGAAACCCAGAAGATGGTACACCGTGTGATGGGGAAAGGTTTCTAAAACGCACCTCATTTCTCATCTCCTTGTGCCCGGGTTCGCCATTCCAGCCGCTTTACTAGCAATCTCCCTACTTGGAGCATCAGCACCTTTAACCTCCTGTTCCGTACAGGTTGCCATTTTTCCTGACGATGAACGGGAAGACGGGGAACCAATGAGAGACTGGCTCTTGGTGTTGGGAAAGGCACAGGTCACTCTATTTTCCCATCAGGAAGAAGAATTAACCACAGGCTCATCCCGCCCCCCGGAACCAGAACAGGGCCTGAAGCCATCCTGCGCTTTTGCGGCCAGCTCCCAAAAACACGAGTTGTAAAATGGAGGCTCAGGGCACTGCAATTCACAAACCTGCAGAGTTATAAATGATAACTCTCGTCCACAAATATATTGAGGGAAGGCAAAGAAGAGGATGTGAAATCAAGGCAGAATTGCAGGAAACAGATTTCAGGAGGTAGATTCGAATCGCCTTTAAAGCACATGAAAAGCGGCAAAACGTTGACAATGATGCCCTTGGCCAAAAAGGGCGTATGCGTTTTTTCCTGAATATATTCAGGAAAAAACGCATACGCCCTTTTTGGCCAACCAAGCAACCTGGAAAGGCAAATCAGCACTACAAAGAAGTCTCGCATCCCATCGGTCAAAAGGGCCATGCTGAAAAAAGTGTCAAAACCAGAAATGCAGTACAGGCCATGGAGAAATGGGAGCCTTGCTACACTGATGGGCGGGATGTAAATTGCCAACAGCCACTCTGGAGAAGTGTACGGTGAGTCCTGAAACATCTAAAAAACACAGCTTAGAGAGCATAGGGCACTTCCACTCATGGGGGTATAAATTGGGAAAATGAAAAATCAGCAAGACACAAGCACCCCAAAGTTTAGGGCTGCTCTGTTGACAAGGACCTCCACTTCATTCCACCTTAAATATCCCAGGAAAGAGAAAAATGGGTAAAGAAGTTGTGTTCCTTATGTACAATGGAATATCACTCATCCATGAAATCAATGTCCTAAGGCTAGTAGCAGCATGATGAGTGGATTTAGGTACGACGATTCTAAGTGAAATAAGTCACACAGAAAAGGACACTTCTCATAAGGTATCACTGATAGAGGGAATGTAAAAACCGTTACACATGAACTGAATTACAAAACAGAACAGAGTCACACATGCAGAAAACACACTATGGCTGCTTAACGGGAAAGGTGAGGTGGGGTGATACATAAAACAAGGGTATCAAATTAGCTCAGATACCATTCCATAAACCCAATATGTAATAGACAAGACCTACTCCTTGCTCAGAGAACTGGACTCAACACGCCCTATTTCACCGCACAAGAATATATCTGACTAGTAATAATCTTAAAACCTATGTATTGATATCTCTCTGTTAGTGTGTCAAGTGGGTGTAAAGCGGCATAAACACAGCAGTGAAAAGCAGCTAAACCCATTATGAAAATAAATTACTTTGAAAAACCCGTGAAAGAAAGACAGTGAAAGAGAGAGACATTCTTACACAATGCGTTCAGGGGCTGTGATGCAACCTGGATTGACCATATCTAGACCCACAGCTGGATGAGACCTAAGGGTAGATACTCTTGGGGCTGAGAGGTTTGGTGAGGTTGGGTGAGCAAACGCAGACCATTTAAAGTAACACTGCGTGGTACCCATCACATGGGTCCCAAATCTCCAGGTTCAAGGGCATCTTCCTATATCGAAAATATGCATGAGAAACCCAGAAGATGGTACACCGTGTGATGGGGAAAGGTTTCTAAAACGCACCTCATTTCTCATCTCCTTGTGCCCGGGTTCGCCATTCCAGCCGCTTTACTAGCAATCTCCCTACTTGGAGCATCAGCACCTTTAACCTCCTGTTCCGTACAGGTTGCCATTTTTCCTGACGATGAACGGGAAGACGGGGAACCAATGAGAGACTGGCTCTTGGTGTTGGGAAAGGCACAGGTCACTCTATTTTCCCATCAGGAAGAAGAATTAACCACAGGCTCATCCCGCCCCCCGGAACCAGAACAGGGCCTGAAGCCATCCTGCGCTTTTGCGGCCAGCTCCCAAAAACACGAGTTGTAAAATGGAGGCTCAGGGCACTGCAATTCACAAACCTGCAGAGTTATAAATGATAACTCTCGTCCACAAATATATTGAGGGAAGGCAAAGAAGAGGATGTGAAATCAAGGCAGAATTGCAGGAAACAGATTTCAGGAGGTAGATTCGAATCGCCTTTAAAGCACATGAAAAGCGGCAAAACGTTGACAATGATGCCCTTGGCCAAAAAGGGCGTATGCGTTTTTTCCTGAATATATTCAGGAAAAAACGCATACGCCCTTTTTGGCCAACCAAGCAACCTGGAAAGGCAAATCAGCACTACAAAGAAGTCTCGCATCCCATCGGTCAAAAGGGCCATGCTGAAAAAAGTGTCAAAACCAGAAATGCAGGACAGGCCATGGAGAAATGGGAGCCTTGCTACACTGATGGGCGGGATGTAAATTGCCAACAGCCACTCTGGAGAAGTGTACGGTGAGTCCTGAAACATCTAAAAAACACAGCTTAGAGAGCATAGGGCACTTCCATTCATGGGGGTATAAATTGGGAAAATGAAAAATCAGCAAGACACAAGCACCCCAAAGTTTAGGGCTGCTCTGTTGACAAGGACCTCCACTTCATTCCACCTTAAATATCCCAGGAAAGAGAAAAATGGGTAAAGAAGTTGTGTTCCTTATGTACAATGGAATATCACTCAGCCATGAAATCAATGTCCTAAGGCTAGTAGCAGCATGATGAGTGGATTTAGGTACGACGATTCTAAGTGAAATAAGTCACACAGAAAAGGACACTTCTCATAAGGTATCACTGATAGAGGGAATGTAAAAACCGTTACACATGAACTGAATTACAAAACAGAACAGAGTCACACATGCAGAAAACACACTATGGCTGCTTAACGGGAAAGGGGAGGTGGGGTGATACATAAAACAAGGGTTTCAAATTAGCTCAGATACCGTTCCATAAACCCAATATGTAATAGACAAGACCTACTCCTTGCTCAGAGAACTGGACTCAACACGCCCTATTCACCGCACAAGAATATATCTGACTAGTAATAATCTTAAAACCTATGTATTGATATCTCTCTGTTAGTGTGTCAAGTGGGTGTAAAGCGGCATAAACACAGCAGTGAAAAGCAGCTAAACCCCATTATGAAAATAAATTACTTTGAAAAACCCGTGAAAGAAAGACAGTGAAAGAGAGAGACATTCTTACACAATGCGTTCAGGGGCTGTGATGCAACCTGGATTGACCATATCTAGACCCACAGCTGGATGAGACCTAAGGGTAGACACTCTTGGGGCTGAGAGGTTTGGTGAGGTTGGGTGAGCAAACGCAGACCATTTAAATTAATACTGCGTGGTACCCATCGCATGGGTCCCAAATCTCCAGGTTCAAGGGCATCTTCCTACATCGAAAATATGCATGAGAAACCCAGAAGATGGTACACCGTGTGATGGGGAAAGGTTTCTAAAACGCACCTCATTTCTCATCTCCTTGTGCCCGGGTTCGCCATTCCAGCCGCTTTACTAGCAATCTCCCTACTTGGAGCATCAGCACCTTTAACCTCCTGTTCCGTACAGGTTGCAATTTTTCCTGACGATGAACGGGAAGACGGGGAACCAATGAGAGACTGGCTCTTGGCGTTGGGAAAGGCACAGGTCACTCTATTTTCCCATCAGGAAGAAGAATTAACCACAGGCTCATCCCGCCCCCCGGAACCAGAACAGGGCCTGAAGCCATCCTGCGCTTTTGCGGCCAGCTCCCAAAAACACGAGTTGTAAAATGGAGGCTCAGGGCACTGCAATTCACAAACCTGCAGAGTTATAAATGATAACTCTCGTCCACAAATATATTGAGGGAAGGCAACGAAGAGGATTTGAAATCAAGGCAGAATTGCAGGAAACAGATTTCAGGAGGTAGATTCGAATCGCCTTTAAAGCACATGAAAAGCAGCAAAACGTTGACAATGATGCCCTTGGCCAAAAAGGGCGTATGCGTTTTTTCCTGAATATATTCAGGAAAAAACGCATACGCCCTTTTTGGCCAACCAAGCAACCTGGAAAGGCAAATCAGCGCTACAAAGAAGTCTCGCATCCCATCGGTCAAAAGGGCCATGCTGAAAAAAGTGTCAAAACCAGAAATGCAGGACAGGCCATGGAGAAATGGGAGCCTTGCTACACTGATGGGCGGGATGTAAATTGCCAACAGCCACTCTGGAGAAGTGTACGGTGAGTCCTGAAACATCTAAAAAACACAGCTTAGAGAGCATAGGGCACTTCCACTCATGGGGGTATAAATTGGGAAAATGAAAAATCAGCAAGACACAAGCACCCCAAAGTTTAGGGCTGCTCTGTTGACAAGGACCTCCACTTCATTCCACCTTAAATATCCCAGGAAAGAGAAAAATGGGTAAAGATGTTGTGGTCCTTATGTACAATGGAATATCACTCAGCCATGAAATCAATGTCCTAAGGCTAGTAGCAGCATGATGAGTGGATTTAGGTACGACGATTCTAAGTGAAATAAGTCACACAGAAAAGGACACTTCTCATAAGGTATCACTTATAGAGGGAATGTAAAAACCGTTACACTTGAACTGAATTACAAAACAGAACAGAGTCACACATGCAGAAAACACACTATGGCTGCTTAACGGGAAAGGGGAGGTGGGGTGATACATAAAACAAGGGTTTCAAATTAGCTCAGATACCGTTCCATAAACCCAATATGTAATAGACAAGACCTACTCCTTGCTCAGAGAACTGGACTCAACACGCCCTATTCACCGCACAAGAATATATCTGACTACTAATAATCTTAAAACCTATGTATTGATATCTCTCTGTTAGTGTGTCAAGTGGGTGTAAAGCGGCATAAACACAGCAGTGAAAAGCAGCTAAACCGCATTATGAAAATAAATTACTTTGAAAAACCCATGAAAGAAAGACAGTGAAAGAGAGAGACATTCTTACACAATGCGTTCAGGGGCTGTGATGCAACCTGGATTGACCATATCTAGACCCACAGCTGGATGAGACCTAAGGGTAGACACTCTTGGGGCTGAGAGGTTTGGTGAGGTTGGGTGAGCAAACGCAGACCATTTAAAGTAACACTGCGTGGTACCCATCGCATGGGTCCCAAATCTCCAGGTTCAAGGGCATCTTCCTACATCGAAATCATGCATGAGAAACCCAGAAGATGGTACACCGTGTGATGGGGAAAGGTTTCTAAAACGCACCTCATTTCTCATCTCCTTGTGCCCGGGTTCGCCATTCCAGCCGCTTTACTAGCAATCTCCCTACTTGGAGCATCAGCACCTTTAACCTCCTGTTCCGTACAGGTTGCCATTTTTCCTGACGATGAACGGGAAGACGGGGAACCAATGAGAGACTGGCTCTTGGTGTTGGGAAAGGCACAGGTCACTCTATTTTCCCATCAGGAAGAAGAATTAACCACAGGCTCATCCCGCCCCCCGGAACCAGAACAGGGCCTGAAGCCATCCTGCGCTTTTGCGGCCAGCTCCCAAAAACACGAGTTGTAAAATGGAGGCTCAGGGCACTGCAATTCACAAACCTGCAGAGTTATAAATGATAACTCTCGTCCACAAATATATTGAGGGAAGGCAACGAAGAGGATTTGAAATCAAGGCAGAATTGCAGGAAACAGATTTCAGGAGGTAGATTCGAATCGCCTTTAAAGCACATGAAAAGCGGCAAAACGTTGACAATGATGCCCTTGGCCAAAAAGGGCGTATGCGTTTTTTCCTGAATATATTCAGGAAAAAACGCATACGCCCTTTTTGGCCAACCAAGCAACCTGGAAAGGCAAATCAGCGCTACAAAGAAGTCTCGCATCCCATCGGTCAAAAGGGCCATGCTGAAAAAAGTGTCAAAACCAGAAATGCAGGACAGGCCATGGAGAAATGGGAGCCTTGCTACACTGATGGGCGGGATGTAAATTGCCAACAGCCACTCTGGAGAAGTGTACGGTGAGTCCTGAAACATCTAAAAAACACAGCTTAGAGAGCATAGGGCACTTCCACTCATGGGGGTATAAATTGGGAAAATGAAAAATCAGCAAGACACAAGCACCCCAAAGTTTAGGGCTGCTCTGTTGACAAGGACCTCCACTTCATTCCACCTTAAATATCCCAGGAAAGAGAAAAATGGGTAAAGAAGTTGTGTTCCTTATGTACAATGGAATATCACTCAGCCATGAAATCAATGTCCTAAGGCTAGTAGCAGCATGATGAGTGGATTTAGGTACCACGATTCTAAGTGAAATAAGTCACACAGAAAAGGACACTTCTCATAAGGTATCACTGATAGAGGGAATGTAAAAACCGTTACACATGAACTGAATTACAAAACAGAACAGAGTCACACATGCAGAAAACACACTATGGCTGCTTAACGGGAAAGGGGAGGTGGGGTGATACATAAAACAAGGGTTTCAAATTAGCTCAGATACCGTTCCATAAACCCAATATGTAATAGACAAGACCTACTCCTTGCTCAGAGAACTGGACTCAACACGCCCTATTCACCGCACAAGAATATATCTGACTAGTAATAATCTTAAAACCTATGTATTGATATCTCTCTGTTAGTGTGTCAAGTGGGTGTAAAGCGGCATAAACACAGCAGTGAAAAGCAGCTAAACCCCATTATGAAAATAAATTACTTTGAAAAACCCGTGAAAGAAAGACAGTGAAAGAGAGAGACATTCTTACACAATGCGTTCAGGGGCTGTGATGCAACCTGGATTGACCATATCTAGACCCACAGCTGGATGAGACCTAAGGGTAGACACTCTTGGGGCTGAGAGGTTTGGTGAGGTTGGGTGAGCAAACGCAGACCATTTAAAGTAATACTGCGTGGTACCCATCGCATGGGTCCCAAATCTCCAGGTTCAAGGGCATCTTCCTACATCGAAAACATGCATGAGAAACCCAGAAGATGGTACACCGTGTGATGGGGAAAGGTTTCTAAAACGCACCTCATTTCTCATCTCCTTGTGCCCGGGTTCGCCATTCCAGCCGCTTTACTAGCAATCTCCCTACTTGGAGCATCAGCACCTTTAACCTCCTGTTCCGTACAGGTTGCCATTTTTCCTGACGATGAACGGGAAGACGGGGAACCAATGAGAGACTGGCTCTTGGTGTTGGGAAAGGCACAGGTCACTCTATTTTCCCATCAGGAAGAAGAATTAACCACAGGCTCATCCCGCCCCCCGGAACCAGAACAGGGCCTGAAGCCATCCTGCGCTTTTGCGGCCAGCTCCCAAAAACACGAGTAGTAAAATGGAGGCTCAGGGCACTGCAATTCACAAACCTGCAGAGTTATAAATGATAACTCTCGTCCACAAATATATTGAGGGAAGGCAACGAAGAGGAATTGAAATCAAGGCAGAATTGCAGGAAACAGATTTCAGGAGGTAGATTCGAATCGCCTTTAAAGCACATGAAAAGCGGCAAAACGTTGACAATGATGCCCTTGGCCAAAAAGGGCGTATGCGTTTTTTCCTGAATATATTCAGGAAAAAACGCATACGCCCTTTTTGGCCAACCAAGCAACCTGGAAAGGCAAATCAGCGCTACAAAGAAGTCTCGCATCCCATCGGTCAAAAGGGCCATGCTGAAAAAAGTGTCAAAACCAGAAATGCAGGACAGGCCATGGAGAAATGGGAGCCTTGCTACACTGATGGGCGGGATGTAAATTGCCAACAGCCACTCTGGAGAAGTGTACGGTGAGTCCTGAAACATCTAAAAAACACAGCTTAGAGAGCATAGGGCACTTCCACTCATGGGGGTATAAATTGGGAAAATGAAAAATCAGCAAGACACAAGCACCCCAAAGTTTAGGGCTGCTCTGTTGACAAGGACCTCCACTTCATTCCACCTTAAATATCCCAGGAAAGAGAAAAATGGGTAAAGAAGTTGTGTTCCTTATGTACAATGGAATATCACTCAGCCATGAAATCAATGTCCTAAGGCTAGTAGCAGCATGATGAGTGGATTTAGGTACCACGATTCTAAGTGAAATAAGTCACACAGAAAAGGACACTTCTCATAAGGTATCACTGATAGAGGGAATGTAAAAACCGTTACACATGAACTGAATTACAAAACAGAACAGAGTCACACATGCAGAAAACACACTATGGCTGCTTAACGGGAAAGGGGAGGTGGGGTGATACATAAAACAAGGGTTTCAAATTAGCTCAGATACCGTTCCATAAACCCAATATGTAATAGACAAGACCTACTCCTTGCTCAGAGAACTGGACTCAACACGCCCTATTCACCGCACAAGAATATATCTGACTAGTAATAATCTTAAAACCTATGTATTGATATCTCTCTGTTAGTGTGTCAAGTGGGTGTAAAGCGGCATAAACACAGCAGTGAAAAGCAGCTAAACCCCATTATGAAAATAAATTACTTTGAAAAACCCGTGAAAGAAAGACAGTGAAAGAGAGAGACATTCTTACACAATGCGTTCAGGGGCTGTGATGCAACCTGGATTGACCATATCTAGACCCACAGCTGGATGAGACCTAAGGGTAGACACTCTTGGGGCTGAGAGGTTTGGTGAGGTTGGGTGAGCAAACGCAGACCATTTAAAGTAATACTGCGTGGTACCCATCGCATGGGTCCCAAATCTCCAGGTTCAAGGGCATCTTCCTACATCGAAAACATGCATGAGAAACCCAGAAGATGGTACACCGTGTGATGGGGAAAGGTTTCTAAAACGCACCTCATTTCTCATCTCCTTGTGCCCGGGTTCGCCATTCCAGCCGCTTTACTAGCAATCTCCCTACTTGGAGCATCAGCACCTTTAACCTCCTGTTCCGTACAGGTTGCCATTTTTCCTGACGATGAACGGGAAGACGGGGAACCAATGAGAGACTGGCTCTTGGTGTTGGGAAAGGCACAGGTCACTCTATTTTCCCATCAGGAAGAAGAATTAACCACAGGCTCATCCCGCCCCCCGGAACCAGAACAGGGCCTGAAGCCATCCTGCGCTTTTGCGGCCAGCTCCCAAAAACACGAGTAGTAAAATGGAGGCTCAGGGCACTGCAATTCACAAACCTGCAGAGTTATAAATGATAACTCTCGTCCACAAATATATTGAGGGAAGGCAACGAAGAGGAATTGAAATCAAGGCAGAATTGCAGGAAACAGATTTCAGGAGGTAGATTCGAATCGCCTTTAAAGCACATGAAAAGCGGCAAAACGTTGACAATGATGCCCTTGGCCAAAAAGGGCGTATGCGTTTTTTCCTGAATATATTCAGGAAAAAACGCATACGCCCTTTTTGGCCAACCAAGCAACCTGGAAAGGCAAATCAGCGCTACAAAGAAGTCTCGCATCCCATCGGTCAAAAGGGCCATGCTGAAAAAAGTGTCAAAACCAGAAATGCAGGACAGGCCATGGAGAAATGGGAGCCTTGCTACACTGATGGGCGGGATGTAAATTGCCAACAGCCACTCTGGAGAAGTGTACGGTGAGTCCTGAAACATCTAAAAAACACAGCTTAGAGAGCATAGGGCACTTCCACTCATGGGGGTATAAATTGGGAAAATGAAAAATCAGCAAGACACAAGCACCCCAAAGTTTAGGGCTGCTCTGTTGACAAGGACCTCCACTTCATTCCACCTTAAATATCCCAGGAAAGAGAAAAATGGGTAAAGAAGTTGTGTTCCTTATGTACAATGGAATATCACTCAGCCATGAAATCAATGTCCTAAGGCTAGTAGCAGCATGATGAGTGGATTTAGGTACGACGATTCTAAGTGAAATAAGTCACACAGAAAAGGACACTTCTCATAAGGTATCACTGATAGAGGGAATGTAAAAACCGTTACACATGAACTGAATTACAAAACAGAACAGAGTCACACATGCAGAAAACACACTATGGCTGCTTAACGGGAAAGGGGAGGTGGGGTGATACATAAAACAAGGGTTTCAAATTAGCTCAGATACCGTTCCATAAACCCAATATGTAATAGACAAGACCTACTCCTTGCTCAGAGAACTGGACTCAACACGCCCTATTCACCGCACAAGAATATATCTGACTAGTAATAATCTTAAAACCTATGTATTGATATCTCTCTGTTAGTGTGTCAAGTGGGTGTAAAGCGGCATAAACACAGCAGTGAAAAGCAGCTAAACCCCATTATGAAAATAAATTACTTTGAAAAACCCGTGAAAGAAAGACAGTGAAAGAGAGAGACATTCTTACACAATGCGTTCAGGGGCTGTGATGCAACCTGGATTGACCATATCTAGACCCACAGCTGGATGAGACCTAAGGGTAGACACTCTTGGGGCTGAGAGGTTTGGTGAGGTTGGGTGAGCAAACGCAGACCATTTAAATTAATACTGCGTGGTACCCATTGCATGGGTCCCAAATCTCCAGGTTCAAGGGCATCTTCCTACATCGAAAATATGCATGAGAAACCCAGAAGATGGTACACCGTGTGATGGGGAAAGGTTTCTAAAACGCACCTCATTTCTCATCTCCTTGTGCCCGGGTTCGCCATTCCAGCCGCTTTACTAGCAATCTCCCTACTTGGAGCATCAGCACCTTTAACCTCCTGTTCCGTACAGGTTGCAATTTTTCCTGACGATGAACGGGAAGACGGGGAACCAATGAGAGACTGGCTCTTGGTGTTGGGAAAGGCACAGGTCACTCTATTTTCCCATCAGGAAGAAGAATTAACCACAGGCTCATCCCGCCCCCCGGAACCAGAACAGGGCCTGAAGCCATCCTGCGCTTTTGCGGCCAGCTCCCAAAAACACGAGTTGTAAAATGGAGGCTCAGGGCACTGCAATTCACAAACCTGCAGAGTTATAAATGATAACTCTCGTCCACAAATATATTGAGGGAAGGCAACGAAGAGGATTTGAAATCAAGGCAGAATTGCAGGAAACAGATTTCAGGAGGTAGATTCGAATCGCCTTTAAAGCACATGAAAAGCGGCAAAACGTTGACAATGATGCCCTTGGCCAAAAAGGGCGTATGCGTTTTTTCCTGAATATATTCAGGAAAAAACGCATACGCCCTTTTTGGCCAACCAAGCAACCTGGAAAGGCAAATCAGCGCTACAAAGAAGTCTCGCATCCCATCGGTCAAAAGGGCCATGCTGAAAAAAGTGTCAAAACCAGAAATGCAGGACAGGCCATGGAGAAATGGGAGCCTTGCTACACTGATGGGCGGGATGTAAATTGCCAACAGCCACTCTGGAGAAGTGTACGGTGAGTCCTGAAACATCTAAAAAACACAGCTTAGAGAGCATAGGGCACTTCCACTCATGGGGGTATAAATTGGGAAAATGAAAAATCAGCAAGACACAAGCACCCCAAAGTTTAGGGCTGCTCTGTTGACAAGGACCTCCACTTCATTCCACCTTAAATATCCCAGGAAAGAGAAAAATGGGTAAAGATGTTGTGGTCCTTATGTACAATGGAATATCACTCAGCCATGAAATCAATGTCCTAAGGCTAGTAGCAGCATGATGAGTGGATTTAGGTACGACGATTCTAAGTGAAATAAGTCACACAGAAAAGGACACTTCTCATAAGGTATCACTTATAGAGGGAATGTAAAAACCGTTACACTTGAACTGAATTACAAAACAGAACAGAGTCACACATGCAGAAAACACACTATGGCTGCTTAACGGGAAAGGGGAGGTGGGGTGATACATAAAACAAGGGTTTCAAATTAGCTCAGATACCGTTCCATAAACCCAATATGTAATAGACAAGACCTACTCCTTGCTCAGAGAACTGGACTCAACACGCCCTATTCACCGCACAAGAATATATCTGACTACTAATAATCTTAAAACCTATGTATTGATATCTCTCTGTTAGTGTGTCAAGTGGGTGTAAAGCGGCATAAACACAGCAGTGAAAAGCAGCTAAACCGCATTATGAAAATAAATTACTTTGAAAAACCCATGAAAGAAAGACAGTGAAAGAGAGAGACATTCTTACACAATGCGTTCAGGGGCTGTGATGCAACCTGGATTGACCATATCTAGACCCACAGCTGGATGAGACCTAAGGGTAGACACTCTTGGGGCTGAGAGGTTTGGTGAGGTTGGGTGAGCAAACGCAGACCATTTAAAGTAACACTGCGTGGTACCCATCGCATGGGTCCCAAATCTCCAGGTTCAAGGGCATCTTCCTACATCGAAATCATGCATGAGAAACCCAGAAGATGGTACACCGTGTGATGGGGAAAGGTTTCTAAAACGCACCTCATTTCTCATCTCCTTGTGCCCGGGTTCGCCATTCCAGCCGCTTTACTAGCAATCTCCCTACTTGGAGCATCAGCACCTTTAACCTCCTGTTCCGTACAGGTTGCCATTTTTCCTGACGATGAACGGGAAGACGGGGAACCAATGAGAGACTGGCTCTTGGTGTTGGGAAAGGCACAGGTCACTCTATTTTCCCATCAGGAAGAAGAATTAACCACAGGCTCATAGCGCCCCCCGGAACCACCACGATTCTAAGTGAAATAAGTCACACAGAAAAGGACACTTCTCATAAGGTATCACTGATAGAGGGAATGTAAAAACCGTTACACATGAACTGAATTACAAAACAGAACAGAGTCACACATGCAGAAAACACACTATGGCTGCTTAACGGGAAAGGGGAGGTGGGGTGATACATAAAACAAGGGTTTCAAATTAGCTCAGATACCGTTCCATAAACCCAATATGTAATAGACAAGACCTACTCCTTGCTCAGAGAACTGGACTCAACACGCCCTATTCACCACACAAGAATATATCTGACTAATAATAATCTTAAAACCTTTGTATTGATATCTCTCTGTTAGTGTGTCAAGTGGGTGTAAAGCGGCATAAACACAGCAGTGAAAAGCAGCTAAACCCATTATGAAAATAAATTACTTTGAAAAACCCGTGAAAGAAAGACAGTGAAAGAGACAGACATTCTTACACAATGCGTTCAGGGGCTGTGATGCAACCTGGATTGACCATATCTAGACCCACAGCTGGATGAGACCTAAGAGTAGATACTCTTGGGGCTGAGAGGTTTGGTGAGGTTGGGTGAGCAAACGCAGACTATTTAAAGTAACACTGCGTGGTACCCATCGCATGGGTCCCAAATCTCCAGGTTCAAGGGCATCTTCCTATATCGAAAATATGCATGAGAAACCCAGAAGATGGTACACCGTGTGATGGGGAAAGGTTTCTAAAACGCACCTCATTTCTCATCTCCTTGTGCCCGGGTTCGCCATTCCAGCCGCTTTACTAGCAATCTCCCTACTTGGAGCATCAGCACCTTTAACCTCCTGTTCCGTACAGGTTGCCATTTTTCCTGACGATGAACGGGAAGACGGGGAACCAATGAGAGACTGGCTCTTGGTGTTGGGAAAGGCACAGGTCACTCTATTTTCCCATCAGGAAGAAGAATTAACCACAGGCTCATCCCGCCCCCCGGAACCAGAACAGGGCCTGAAGCCATCCTGCGCTTTTGCGGCCAGCTCCCAAAAACACGAGTTGTAAAATGGAGGCTCAGGGCACTGCAATTCACAAACCTGCAGAGTTATAAATGATAACTCTCGTCCACAAATATATTGAGGGAAGGCAACGAAGAGGATTTGAAATCAAGGCAGAATTGCAGGAAACAGATTTCAGGAGGTAGATTCGAATCGCCTTTAAAGCACATGAAAAGCGGCAAAACGTTGACAATGATGCCCTTGGCCAAAAAGGGCGTATGCGTTTTTTCCTGAATATATTCAGGAAAAAACGCATACGCCCTTTTTGGCCAACCAAGCAACCTGGAAAGGCAAATCAGCGCTACAAAGAAGTCTCGCATCCCATCGGTCAAAAGGGCCATGCTGAAAAAAGTGTCAAAACCAGAAATGCAGGACAGGCCATGGAGAAATGGGAGCCTTGCTACACTGATGGGCGGGATGTAAATTGCCAACAGCCACTCTGGAGAAGTGTACGGTGAGTCCTGAAACATCTAAAAAACACAGCTTAGAGAGCATAGGGCACTTCCACTCATGGGGGTATAAATTGGGAAAATGAAAAATCAGCAAGACACAAGCACCCCAAAGTTTAGGGCTGCTCTGTTGACAAGGACCTCCACTTCATTCCACCTTAAATATCCCAGGAAAGAGAAAAATGGGTAAAGAAGTTGTGTTCCTTATGTACAATGGAATATCACTCAGCCATGAAATCAATGTCCTAAGGCTAGTAGCAGCATGATGAGTGGATTTAGGTACCACGATTCTAAGTGAAATAAGTCACACAGAAAAGGACACTTCTCATAAGGTATCACTGATAGAGGGAATGTAAAAACCGTTACACATGAACTGAATTACAAAACAGAACAGAGTCACACATGCAGAAAACACACTATGGCTGCTTAACGGGAAAGGGGAGGTGGGGTGATACATAAAACAAGGGTTTCAAATTAGCTCAGATACCGTTCCATAAACCCAATATGTAATAGACAAGACCTACTCCTTGCTCAGAGAACTGGACTCAACACGCCCTATTCACCGCACAAGAATATATCTGACTAGTAATAATCTTAAAACCTATGTATTGATATCTCTCTGTTAGTGTGTCAAGTGGGTGTAAAGCGGCATAAACACAGCAGTGAAAAGCAGCTAAACCCCATTATGAAAATAAATTACTTTGAAAAACCCGTGAAAGAAAGACAGTGAAAGAGAGAGACATTCTTACACAATGCGTTCAGGGGCTGTGATGCAACCTGGATTGACCATATCTAGACCCACAGCTGGATGAGACCTAAGGGTAGACACTCTTGGGGCTGAGAGGTTTGGTGAGGTTGGGTGAGCAAACGCAGACCATTTAAAGTAATACTGCGTGGTACCCATCGCATGGGTCCCAAATCTCCAGGTTCAAGGGCATCTTCCTACATCGAAAACATGCATGAGAAACCCAGAAGATGGTACACCGTGTGATGGGGAAAGGTTTCTAAAACGCACCTCATTTCTCATCTCCTTGTGCCCGGGTTCGCCATTCCAGCCGCTTTACTAGCAATCTCCCTACTTGGAGCATCAGCACCTTTAACCTCCTGTTCCGTACAGGTTGCCATTTTTCCTGACGATGAACGGGAAGACGGGGAACCAATGAGAGACTGGCTCTTGGTGTTGGGAAAGGCACAGGTCACTCTATTTTCCCATCAGGAAGAAGAATTAACCACAGGCTCATCCCGCCCCCCGGAACCAGAACAGGGCCTGAAGCCATCCTGCGCTTTTGCGGCCAGCTCCCAAAAACACGAGTAGTAAAATGGAGGCTCAGGGCACTGCAATTCACAAACCTGCAGAGTTATAAATGATAACTCTCGTCCACAAATATATTGAGGGAAGGCAACGAAGAGGAATTGAAATCAAGGCAGAATTGCAGGAAACAGATTTCAGGAGGTAGATTCGAATCGCCTTTAAAGCACATGAAAAGCGGCAAAACGTTGACAATGATGCCCTTGGCCAAAAAGGGCGTATGCGTTTTTTCCTGAATATATTCAGGAAAAAACGCATACGCCCTTTTTGGCCAACCAAGCAACCTGGAAAGGCAAATCAGCGCTACAAAGAAGTCTCGCATCCCATCGGTCAAAAGGGCCATGCTGAAAAAAGTGTCAAAACCAGAAATGCAGGACAGGCCATGGAGAAATGGGAGCCTTGCTACACTGATGGGCGGGATGTAAATTGCCAACAGCCACTCTGGAGAAGTGTACGGTGAGTCCTGAAACATCTAAAAAACACAGCTTAGAGAGCATAGGGCACTTCCACTCATGGGGGTATAAATTGGGAAAATGAAAAATCAGCAAGACACAAGCACCCCAAAGTTTAGGGCTGCTCTGTTGACAAGGACCTCCACTTCATTCCACCTTAAATATCCCAGGAAAGAGAAAAATGGGTAAAGAAGTTGTGTTCCTTATGTACAATGGAATATCACTCAGCCATGAAATCAATGTCCTAAGGCTAGTAGCAGCATGATGAGTGGATTTAGGTACCACGATTCTAAGTGAAATAAGTCACACAGAAAAGGACACTTCTCATAAGGTATCACTGATAGAGGGAATGTAAAAACCGTTACACATGAACTGAATTACAAAACAGAACAGAGTCACACATGCAGAAAACACACTATGGCTGCTTAACGGGAAAGGGGAGGTGGGGTGATACATAAAACAAGGGTTTCAAATTAGCTCAGATACCGTTCCATAAACCCAATATGTAATAGACAAGACCTACTCCTTGCTCAGAGAACTGGACTCAACACGCCCTATTCACCGCACAAGAATATATCTGACTAGTAATAATCTTAAAACCTATGTATTGATATCTCTCTGTTAGTGTGTCAAGTGGGTGTAAAGCGGCATAAACACAGCAGTGAAAAGCAGCTAAACCCCATTATGAAAATAAATTACTTTGAAAAACCCATGAAAGAAAGACAGTGAAAGAGAGAGACATTCTTACACAATGCGTTCAGGGGCTGTGATGCAACCTGGATTGACCATATCTAGACCCACAGCTGGATGAGACCTAAGGGTAGACACTCTTGGGGCTGAGAGGTTTGGAGAGGTTGGGGGAGCAAACGCAGACCCTTTAAAGTAATACTGTGTGGTACCCATCGCATGGGTCCCAAATCTCCAGGTTCAAGGGCATCTTCCTACATCGAAAACATGCATGAGAAACCCAGAAGATGGTACACCGTGTGATGGGGAAAGGTTTCTAAAACGCACCTCATTTCTCATCTCCTTGTGCCCGGGTTCGCCATTCCAGCCGCTTTACTAGCAATCTCCCTACTTGGAGCATCAGCACCTTTAACCTCCTGTTCCGTACAGGTTGCAAATTTTCCTGAGGATGAACGGGAAGACGGGGAACCAATGAGAGACTGGCTCTTGGTGTTGGGAAAGGCACAGGTCACTCTATTTTCCCATCAGGAAGAAGAATTAACCACAGGCTCATCCCGCCCCCCGGAACCAGAACAGGGCCTGAAGCCATCCTGCGCTTTTGCGGCCAGCTCCCAAAAACACGAGTAGTAAAATGGAGGCTCAGGGCACTGCAATTCACAAACCTGCAGAGTTATAAATGATAACTCTCGTCCACAAATATATTGAGGGAAGGCAACGAAGAGGATTTGAAATCAAGGCAGAATTGCAGGAAACAGATTTCAGGAGGTAGATTCGAATCTCCTTTAAAGCACATGAAAAGCGGCAAAACGTTGACAATGATGCCCTTGGCCAAAAAGGGCGTATGCGTTTTTTCCTGAATATATTCAGGAAAAAACGCATACGCCCTTTTTGGCCAACCAAGCAACCTGGAAAGGCAAATCAGCGCTACAAAGAAGTCTCGCATCCCATCGGTCAAAAGGGCCATGCTGAAAAAAGTGTCAAAACCAGAAATGCAGGACAGGCCATGGAGAAATGGGAGCCTTGCTACACTGATGGGCGGGATGTAAATTGCCAACAGCCACTCTGGAGAAGTGTACGGTGAGTCCTGAAACATCTAAAAAACACAGCTTAGAGAGCATAGGGCACTTCCACTCATGGGGGTATAAATTGGGAAAATGAAAAATCAGCAAGACACAGGCACCCCAAAGTTTAGGGCTGCTCTGTTGACAAGGACCTCCACTTCATTCCACCTTAAATATCCCAGGAAAGAGAAAAATGGGTAAAGAAGTTGTGTTCTTTATGTACAATGGAATATCACTCAGCCATGAAATCAATGTCCTAAGGCTAGTAGCAGCATGATGAGTGGATTTAGGTACGACGATTCTAAGTGAAATAAGTCACACAGAAAAGGACACTTCTCATAAGGTATCACTTATAGAGGGAATGTAAAAACCGTTACACATGAACTGAATTACAAAACAGAACAGAGTCACACATGCAGAAAACACACTATGGCTGCTTAACAGGAAAGGGGAGGTGGGGTGATACATAAAACAAGGGTTTCAAATTAGCTCAGATACCGTTCCATAAACCCAATATGTAATAGACAAGACCTACTCCTTGCTCAGAGAACTGGACTCAACACGCCCTATTCACCGCACAAGAATATATCTGACTAGTAATAATCTTAAAACCTATGTATTGATATCTCTCTTTTAGTGTGTCAAGTGTGTGTAAAGCGGCATAAACACAGCAGTGAAAAGCAGATAAACCCCATTATGAAAATAAATTACTTTGAAAAACCCATGAAAGAAAGACAGTGAAAGAGAGAGACATTCTTACACAATGCGTTCAGGGGCTGTGATGCAACCTGGATTGACCATATCTAGACCCACAGCTGGATGAGACCTAAGGGTAGACACTCTTGGGGCTGAGAGGTTTGGTGAGGTTGGGTGAGCAAACGCAGACCCTTTAAAGTAATACTGCGTGGTACCCATCGCATGGGTCCCAAATCTCCAGGTTCAAGGGCATCTTCCTACATCGAAAACGTGCATGAGAAACCCAGAAGATGGTACACCGTGTGATGGGGAACGGTTTCCAAAACGCACCTCATTTCTCATCTCCTTGTGCCCGGGTTCGCCATTCCAGCCGCTTTACTAGCAATCTCCCTACTTGGAGCATCAGCACCTTTAACTTCCTGTTCCGTACAGGTTGCCATTTTTCCTGACGATGAACGGGAAGACGGGGAACCAATGAGAGACTGGCTCTTGGTGTTGGGAAAGGCACAGGTCACTCTATTTTCCCATCAGGAAGAAGAATTAACCACAGGCTCATCCCGCCCCCCGGAACCAGAACAGGGCCTGAAGCCATCCTGCGCTTTTGCGGCCAGCTCCCAAAAACACGAGTTGTAAAATGGAGGCTCAGGGCACTGCAATTCACAAACCTGCAGAGTTATAAATGATAACTCTCGTCCACAAATATATTGAGGGAAGGCAACGAAGAGGATTTGAAATCAAGGCAGAATTGCAGGAAACAGATTTCAGGAGGTAGATTCGAATCGCCTTTAAAGCACATGAAAAGCGGCAAAACGTTGACAATGATGCCCTTGGCCAAAAAGGGCGTATGCGTTTTTTCCTGAATATATTCAGGAAAAAACGCATACGCCCTTTTTGGCCAACCAAGCAACCTGGAAAGGCAAATCAGCGCTACAAAGAAGTCTCGCATCCCATCGGTCAAAAGGGCCATGCTGAAAAAAGTGTCAAAACCAGAAATGCAGGACAGGCCATGGAGAAATGGGAGCCTTGCTACACTGATGGGCGGGATGTAAATTGCCAACAGCCACTCTGGAGAAGTGTACGGTGAGTCCTGAAACATCTAAAAAACACAGCTTAGAGAGCATAGGGCACTTCCACTCATGGGGGTATAAATTGGGAAAATGAAAAATCAGCAAGACACAAGCACCCCAAAGTTTAGGGCTGCTCTGTTGACAAGGACCTCCACTTCATTCCACCTTAAATATCCCAGGAAAGAGAAAAATGGGTAAAGAAGTTGTGGTCCTTATGTACAATGGAATATCACTCAGCCATGAAATCAATGTCCTAAGGCTACTAGCAGCATGATGAGTGGATTTAGGTATGACGATTCTAAGTGAAATAAGTCACACAGAAAAGGACACTTCTCATAAGGTATCACTTATAGAGGGAATGTAAAAACCGTTACACTTGAACTGAATTACAAAACAGAACAGAGTCACACATGCAGAAAACACACTATGGCTGCTTAACGGGAAAGGGGAGGTGGGGTGATACATAAAACAAGGGTTTCAAATTAGCTCAGATACCGTTCCATAAACCCAATATGTAATAGACAAGACCTACTCCTTGCTCAGAGAACTGGACTCAACACGCCCTATTCACCGCACAAGAATATATCTGACTAGTTATAATCTTAAAACCTATGTATTGATATCTCTCTTTTAGTGTGTCAAGTGGGTGTAAAGCGGCATAAACACAGCAGTGAAAAGCAGATAAACCCCATTATGAAAATAAATTACTTTGTAAAACCCATGAAAGAAAGACAGTGAAAGAGAGAGACATTCTTACACAATGCGTTCAGGGGCTGTGATGCAACCTGGATTGACCATATCTAGACCCACAGCTGGATGAGACCTAAGGGTAGACACTCTTGGGGCTGAGAGGTTTGGTGAGGTTGGGTGAGCAAACGCAGACCCTTTAAAGTAATACTGCGTGGTACCCATCGCATGGGTCCCAAATCTCCAGGTTCAAGGGCATCTTCCTATATCGAAAACGTGCATGAGAAACCCAGAAGATGGTACACCGTGTGATGGGGAAAGGTTTCTAAAACGCACCTCATTTCTCATCTCCTTGTGCCCGGGTTCGCCATTCCAGCCGCTTTACTAGCAATCTCCCTACTTGGAGCATCAGCACCTTTAACCTCCTGTTCCGTACAGGTTGCAATTTTTCCTGACGATGAACGGGAAGACGGGGAACCAATGAGAGACTGGCTCTTGGTGTTGGGAAAGGCACAGGTCACTCTATTTTCCCATCAGGAAGAAGAATTAACCACAGGCTCATCCCGCCCCCCGGAACCAGAACAGGGCCTGAAGCCATCCTGCGCTTTTGCGGCCAGCTCCCAAAAACACGAGTAGTAAAATGGAGGCTCAGGGCACTGCAATTCACAAACCTGCAGAGTTATAAATGATAACTCTCGTCCACAAATATATTGAGGGAAGGCAACGAAGAGGATTTGAAATCAAGGCAGAATTGCAGGAAACAGATTTCAGGAGGTAGATTCGAATCGCCTTTAAAGCACATGAAAAGCGGCAAAACGTTGACAATGATGCCCTTGGCCAAAAAGGGCGTATGCGTTTTTTCCTGAATATATTCAGGAAAAAACGCATACGCCCTTTTTGGCCAACCAAGCAACCTGGAAAGGCAAATCAGCGCTACAAAGAAGTCTCGCATCCCATCGGTCAAAAGGGCCATGCTGAAAAAAGTGTCAAAACCAGAAATGCAGGACAGGCCATGGAGAAATGGGAGCCTTGCTACACTGATGGGCGGGATGTAAATTGCCAACAGCCACTCTGGAGAAGTGTACGGTGAGTCCTGAAACATCTAAAAAACACAGCTTAGAGAGCATAGGGCACTTCCACTCATGGGGGTATAAATTGGGAAAATGAAAAATCAGCAAGACACAAGCACCCCAAAGTTTAGGGCTGCTCTGTTGACAAGGACCTCCACTTCATTCCACCTTAAATATCCCAGGAAAGAGAAAAATGGGTAAAGAAGTTGTGTTCCTTATGTACAATGGAATATCACTCAGCCATGAAACCAATGTCCTAAGGCTACTAGCAGCATGATGAGTGGATTTAGGTATGACGATTCTAAGTGAAATAAGTCACACAGAAAAGGACACTTCTCATAAGGTATCACTTATAGAGGGAATGTAAAAACCGTTACACTTGAACTGAATTACAAAACAGAACAGAGTCACACATGCAGAAAACACACTATGGCTGCTTAACGGGAAAGGGGAGGTGGGGTGATACATAAAACAAGGGTTTCAAATTAGCTCAGATACCGTTCCATAAACCCAATATGTAATAGACAAGACCTACTCCTTGCTCAGAGAACTGGACTCAACACGCCCTATTCACCGCACAAGAATATATCTGACTAGTAATAATCTTAAAACCTATGTATTGATATCTCTCTGTTAGTGTGTCAAGTGGGTGTAAAGCGGCATAAACACAGCAGTGAAAAGCAGCTAAACCCCATTATGAAAATAAATTACTTTGAAAAACCCATGAAAGAAAGACAGTGAAAGAGAGAGACATTCTTACACAATGCGTTCAGGGGCTGTGATGCAACCTGGATTGACCATATCTAGACCCACAGCTGGATGAGACCTAAGGGTAGACACTCTTGGGGCTGAGAGGTTTGGAGAGGTTGGGGGAGCAAACGCAGACCCTTTAAAGTAATACTGCGTGGTACCCATCGCATGGGTCCCAAATCTCCAGGTTCAAGGGCATCTTCCTACATCGAAAACATGCATGAGAAACCCAGAAGATGGTACACCGTGTGATGGGGAAAGGTTTCTAAAACGCACCTCATTTCTCATCTCCTTGTGCCCGGGTTCGCCATTCCAGCCGCTTTACTAGCAATCTCCCTACTTGGAGCATCAGCACCTTTAACCTCCTGTTCCGTACAGGTTGCAAATTTTCCTGAGGATGAACGGGAAGACGGGGAACCAATGAGAGACTGGCTCTTGGTGTTGGGAAAGGCACAGGTCACTCTATTTTCCCATCAGGAAGAAGAATTAACCACAGGCTCATCCCGCCCCCCGGAACCAGAACAGGGCCTGAAGCCATCCTGCGCTTTTGCGGCCAGCTCCCAAAAACACGAGTAGTAAAATGGAGGCTCAGGGCACTGCAATTCACAAACCTGCAGAGTTATAAATGATAACTCTCGTCCACAAATATATTGAGGGATGGCAACGAAGAGGATTTGAAATCAAGACAGAATTGCAGGAAACAGATTTCAGGAGGTAGATTCGAATCTCCTTTAAAGCACATGAAAAGCGGCAAAACGTTGACAATGATGCCCTTGGCCAAAAAGGGCGTATGCGTTTTTTCCTGAATATATTCAGGAAAAAACGCATACGCCCTTTTTGGCCAACCAAGCAACCTGGAAAGGCAAATCAGCGCTACAAAGAAGTCTCGCATCCCATCGGTCAAAAGGGCCATGCTGAAAAAAGTGTCAAAACCAGAAATGCAGGACAGGCCATGGAGAAATGGGAGCCTTGCTACACTGATGGGCGGGATGTAAATTGCCAACAGCCACTCTGGAGAAGTGTACGGTGAGTCCTGAAACATCTAAAAAACACAGCTTAGAGAGCATAGGGCACTTCCACTCATGGGGGTATAAATTGGGAAAATGAAAAATCAGCAAGACACAGGCACCCCAAAGTTTAGGGCTGCTCTGTTGACAAGGACCTCCACTTCATTCCACCTTAAATATCCCAGGAAAGAGAAAAATGGGTAAAGAAGTTGTGTTCCTTATGTACAATGGAATATCACTCAGCCATGAAATCAATGTCCTAAGGCTAGTAGCAGCATGATGAGTGGATTTAGGTACGACGATTCTAAGTGAAATAAGTCACACAGAAAAGGACACTTCTCATAAGGTATCACTTATAGAGGGAATGTAAAAACCGTTACACATGAACTGAATTACAAAACAGAACAGAGTCACACATGCAGAAAACACACTATGGCTGCTTAACGGGAAAGGTGAGGTGGGGTGATACATAAAACAAGGGTTTCAAATTAGCTCAGATACCGTTCCATAAACCCAATATGTAATAGACAAGACCTACTCCTTGCTCAGAGAACTGGACTCAACACGCCCTATTCACCGCACAAGAATATATCTGACTAGTAATAATCTTAAAACCTATGTATTGATATCTCTCTTTTAGTGTGTCAAGTGTGTGTAAAGCGGCATAAACACAGCAGTGAAAAGCAGATAAACCCCATTATGAAAATAAATTACTTTGAAAAACCCATGAAAGAAAGACAGTGAAAGAGAGAGACATTCTTACACAATGCGTTCAGGGGCTGTGATGCAACCTGGATTGACCATATCTAGACCCACAGCTGGATGAGACCTAAGGGTAGACACTCTTGGGGCTGAGAGGTTTGGTGAGGTTGGGTGAGCAAACGCAGACCCTTTAAAGTAATACTGCGTGGTACCCATCGCATGGGTCCCAAATCTCCAGGTTCAAGGGCATCTTCCTACATCGAAAACGTGCATGAGAAACCCAGAAGATGGTACACCGTGTGATGGGGAACGGTTTCCAAAACGCACCTCATTTCTCATCTCCTTGTGCCCGGGTTCGCCATTCCAGCCGCTTTACTAGCAATCTCCCTACTTGGAGCATCAGCACCTTTAACTTCCTGTTCCGTACAGGTTGCCATTTTTCCTGACGATGAACGGGAAGACGGGGAACCAATGAGAGACTGGCTCTTGGTGTTGGGAAAGGCACAGGTCACTCTATTTTCCCATCAGGAAGAAGAATTAACCACAGGCTCATCCCGCCCCCCGGAACCAGAACAGGGCCTGAAGCCATCCTGCGCTTTTGCGGCCAGCTCCCAAAAACACGAGTTGTAAAATGGAGGCTCAGGGCACTGCAATTCACAAACCTGCAGAGTTATAAATGATAACTCTCGTCCACAAATATATTGAGGGAAGGCAACGAAGAGGATTTGAAATCAAGGCAGAATTGCAGGAAACAGATTTCAGGAGGTAGATTCGAATCGCCTTTAAAGCACATGAAAAGCGGCAAAACGTTGACAATGATGCCCTTGGCCAAAAAGGGCGTATGCGTTTTTTCCTGAATATATTCAGGAAAAAACGCATACGCCCTTTTTGGCCAACCAAGCAACCTGGAAAGGCAAATCAGCGCTACAAAGAAGTCTCGCATCCCATCGGTCAAAAGGGCCATGCTGAAAAAAGTGTCAAAACCAGAAATGCAGGACAGGCCATGGAGAAATGGGAGCCTTGCTACACTGATGGGCGGGATGTAAATTGCCAACAGCCACTCTGGAGAAGTGTACGGTGAGTCCTGAAACATCTAAAAAACACAGCTTAGAGAGCATAGGGCACTTCCACTCATGGGGGTATAAATTGGGAAAATGAAAAATCAGCAAGACACAAGCACCCCAAAGTTTAGGGCTGCTCTGTTGACAAGGACCTCCACTTCATTCCACCTTAAATATCCCAGGAAAGAGAAAAATGGGTAAAGAAGTTGTGGTCCTTATGTACAATGGAATATCACTCAGCCATGAAATCAATGTCCTAAGGCTACTAGCAGCATGATGAGTGGATTTAGGTATGACGATTCTAAGTGAAATAAGTCACACAGAAAAGGACACTTCTCATAAGGTATCACTTATAGAGGGAATGTAAAAACCGTTACACTTGAACTGAATTACAAAACAGAACAGAGTCACACATGCAGAAAACACACTATGGCTGCTTAACGGGAAAGGGGAGGTGGGGTGATACATAAAACAAGGGTTTCAAATTAGCTCAGATACCGTTCCATAAACCCAATATGTAATAGACAAGACCTACTCCTTGCTCAGAGAACTGGACTCAACACGCCCTATTCACCGCACAAGAATATATCTGACTAGTTATAATCTTAAAACCTATGTATTGATATCTCTCTTTTAGTGTGTCAAGTGGGTGTAAAGCGGCATAAACACAGCAGTGAAAAGCAGATAAACCCCATTATGAAAATAAATTACTTTGTAAAACCCATGAAAGAAAGACAGTGAAAGAGAGAGACATTCTTACACAATGCGTTCAGGGGCTGTGATGCAACCTGGATTGACCATATCTAGACCCACAGCTGGATGAGACCTAAGGGTAGACACTCTTGGGGCTGAGAGGTTTGGTGAGGTTGGGTGAGCAAACGCAGACCCTTTAAAGTAATACTGCGTGGTACCCATCGCATGGGTCCCAAATCTCCAGGTTCAAGGGCATCTTCCTACATCGAAAACGTGCATGAGAAACCCAGAAGATGGTACACCGTGTGATGGGGAAAGGTTTCTAAAACGCACCTCATTTCTCATCTCCTTGTGCCCGGGTTCGCCATTCCAGCCGCTTTACTAGCAATCTCCCTACTTGGAGCATCAGCACCTTTAACCTCCTGTTCCGTACAGGTTGCAATTTTTCCTGACGATGAACGGGAAGACGGGGAACCAATGAGAGACTGGCTCTTGGTGTTGGGAAAGGCACAGGTCACTCTATTTTCCCATCAGGAAGAAGAATTAACCACAGGCTCATCCCGCCCCCCGGAACCAGAACAGGGCCTGAAGCCATCCTGCGCTTTTGCGTCCAGCTCCCAAAAACACGAGTAGTAAAATGGAGGCTCAGGGCACTGCAATTCACAAACCTGCAGAGTTATAAATGATAACTCTCGTCCACAAATATATTGAGGGAAGGCAACGAAGAGGATTTGAAATCAAGGCAGAATTGCAGGAAACAGATTTCAGGAGGTAGATTCGAATCGCCTTTAAAGCACATGAAAAGCGGCAAAACGTTGACAATGATGCCCTTGGCCAAAAAGGGCGTATGCGTTTTTTCCTGAATATATTCAGGAAAAAACGCATACGCCCTTTTTGGCCAACCAAGCAACCTGGAAAGGCAAATCAGCGCTACAAAGAAGTCTCGCATCCCATCGGTCAAAAGGGCCATGCTGAAAAAAGTGTCAAAACCAGAAATGCAGGACAGGCCATGGAGAAATGGGAGCCTTGCTACACTGATGGGCGGGATGTAAATTGCCAACAGCCACTCTGGAGAAGTGTACGGTGAGTCCTGAAACATCTAAAAAACACAGCTTAGAGAGCATAGGGCACTTCCACTCATGGGGGTATAAATTGGGAAAATGAAAAATCAGCAAGACACAAGCACCCCAAAGTTTAGGGCTGCTCTGTTGACAAGGACCTCCACTTCATTCCACCTTAAATATCCCAGGAAAGAGAAAAATGGGTAAAGAAGTTGTGTTCCTTATGTACAATGGAATATCACTCAGCCATGAAACCAATGTCCTAAGGCTACTAGCAGCATGATGAGTGGATTTAGGTATGACGATTCTAAGTGAAATAAGTCACACAGAAAAGGACACTTCTCATAAGGTATCACTTATAGAGG
Source organism: Balaenoptera borealis (assembly GCF_965194805.1). Taxonomy (NCBI): domain Eukaryota; kingdom Metazoa; phylum Chordata; class Mammalia; order Artiodactyla; family Balaenopteridae; genus Balaenoptera; species Balaenoptera borealis. The sequence goes on from NW_028124009.1 coordinate 351,048, forward strand.
GAATGTAAAAACCGTTACACTTGAACTGAATTACAAAACAGAACAGAGTCACACATGCAGAAAACACACTATGGCTGCTTAACGGGAAAGGGGAGGTGGGGTGATACATAAAACAAGGGTTTCAAATTAGCTCAGATACCGTTCCATAAACCCAATATGTAATAGACAAGACCTACTCCTTGCTCAGAGAACTGGACTCAACACGCCCTATTCACCGCACAAGAATATATCTGACTAGTAATAATCTTAAAACCTATGTATTGATATCTCTCTGTTAGTGTGTCAAGTGGGTGTAAAGCGGCATAAACACAGCAGTGAAAAGCAGCTAAACCCCATTATGAAAATAAATTACTTTGAAAAACCCATGAAAGAAAGACAGTGAAAGAGAGAGACATTCTTACACAACGCGTTCAGGGGCTGTGATGCAACCTGGATTGACCATATCTAGACCCACAGCTGGATGAGACCTAAGGGTAGACACTCTTGGGGCTGAGAGGTTTGGTGAGGTTGGGTGAGCAAACGCAGACCATTTAAAGTAATACTGCGTGGTACCCATCGCATGGGTCCCAAATCTCCAGGTTCAAGGGCATCTTCCTACATTGAAAACATGCATGAGAAACCCAGAAGATGGTACACCGTGTGATGGGGAAAGGTTTCTAAAACGCACCTCATTTCTCATCTCCTTGTGCCCGGGTTCACCATTCCAGCCGCTTTACTAGCAATCTCCCTACTTGGAGCATCAGCACCTTTAACCTCCTGTTCCGTACAGGTTGCCTTTTTTCCTGACGATGAACGGGAAGACGGGGAACCAATGAGAGACTGGCTCTTCGTGTTGGGAAAGGCACAGGTCACTCTATTTTCCCATCAGGAAGAAGAATTAACCACAGGCTCATCCCGCCCCCCGGAACCAGAACAGGGCCTGAAGCCATCCTGCGATTTTGCGGCCAGCTCCCAAAAACACGAGTTGTAAAATGGAGGCTCAGGGCACTGCAATTCACAAACCTGCAGAGTTATAAATGATAACTCTCGTCCAGAAATATATTGAGGGAAGGCAACGAAGAGGATTTGAAATCAAGGCAGAATTGCAGGAAACAGATTTCAGGAGGTAGATTCGAATCGCCTTTAAAGCACATGAAAAGCGGCAAAACGTTGACAATGATGCCCTTGGCCAAAAAGGGCGTATGCGTTTTTTCCTGAATATATTCAGGAAAAAACGCATACGCCCTTTTTGGCCAACCAAGCAACCTGGAAAGGCAAATCAGCGCTACAAAGAAGTCTCGCATCCCATCTGTCAAAAGGGCCATGCTGAAAAAAGTGTCAAAACCAGAAATGCAGGACAGGCCATGGAGAAATGGGAGCCTTGCTACACTGATGGGCGGGATGTAAATTGCCAACAGCCACTCTGGAGAAGTGTACGGTGAGTCCTGAAACATCTAAAAAACACAGCTTAGAGAGCATAGGGCACTTCCACTCATGGGGGTATAAATTGGGAAAATGAAAATTCAGCCAGACACAGGCACCCCAAAGTTTAGGGCTGCTCTGTTGACAAGGACCTCCACTTCATTCCACCTTAAATATCCCAGGAAAGAGAAAAATGGGTAAAGAAGTTGTGGTCCTTATGTACAATGGAATATCACTCAGCCATGAAATCAATGTCCTAAGGCTAGTAGCAGCATAATGAGTGGATTTAGGTACGACGATTCTAAGTGAAATAAGTCACACAGAAAAGGACACTTCTCATAAGGTATCACTTATAGAGGGAATGTAAAAACCGTTACACATGAACTGAATTACAAAACAGAACAGAGTCACACATGCAGAAAACACACTATGGCTGCTTAACGGGAAAGGTGAGGTGGGGTGATACATAAAACAAGGGTTTCAAATTAGCTCAGATACCTTTCCATAAACCCAATATGTAATAGACAAGACCTACTCCTTGCTCAGAGAACTGGACTCAACACGCCCTATTCACCGCACAAGAATATATCTGACTAGTAATAATCTTAAAACCTATGTATTGATATCTCTCTTTTAGTGTGTCAAGTGTGTGTAAAGCGGCATAAACACAGCAGTGAAAAGCAGATAAACCCCATTATGAAAATAAATTACTTTGAAAAACCCGTGAAAGAAAGACAGTGAAAGAGAGAGACATTCTTACACAATGCGTTCAGGGGCTGTGATGCAACCTGGATTGACCATATCTAGACCCACAGCTGGATGAGACCTAAGGGTAGACACTCTTGGGGCTGAGAGGTTTCGTGAGGTTGGGTGAGCAAACACAGACCCTTTAAAGTAATACTGCGTGGTACCCATCGCATGGGTCCCAAATCTCCAGGTTCAAGGGCATCTTCCTACATCGAAACCATGCATGAGAAACCCAGAAGATGGTACACCGTGTGATGGGGAAAGGTTTCTAAAACGCACCTCATTTCTCATCTCCTTGTGCCCGGGTTCGCCATTCCAGCCGCTTTACTAGCAATCTCCCTACTTGGAGCATCAGCACCTTTAACCTCCTGTTCCGTACAGGTTGCAATTTTTCCTGACGATGAACGGGAAGACGGGGAACCAATGAGAGACTGGCTCTTGGTGTTGGGAAAGGCACAGGTCACTCTATTTTCCCATCAGGAAGAAGAATTAACCACAGGCTCATCCCGCCCCCCGGAACCAGAACAGGGCCTGAAGCCATCCTGCGCTTTTGCGGCCAGCTCCCAAAAACACGAGTTGTAAAATGGAGGCTCAGGGCACTGCAATTCACAAACCTGCAGAGTTATAAATGATAACTCTCGTCCAGAAATATATTGAGGGAAGGCAACGAAGAGGATTTGAAATCAAGGCAGAATTGCAGGAAACAGATTTCAGGAGGTAGATTCGAATCGCCTTTAAAGCACATGAAAAGCGGCAAAACGTTGACAATGATGCCCTTGGCCAAAAAGGGCGTATGGGTTTTTTCCTGAATATATTCAGGAAAAAACGCATACGCCCTTTTTGGCCAACCAAGCAACCTGGAAAGGCAAATCAGCGCTACAAAGAAGTCTCGCATCCCATCGGTCAAAAGGGCCATGCTGAAAAAAGTGTCAAAACCAGAAATGCAGGACAGGCCATGGAGAAATGGGAGCCTTGCTACACTGATGGGCGGGATGTAAATTGCCAACAGCCACTCTGGAGAAGTGTACGGTGAGTCCTGAAACATCTAAAAAACACAGCTTAGAGAGCATAGGGCACTTCCACTCATGGGGGTATAAATTGGGAAAATGAAAAATCAGCAAGACACAAGCACCCCAAAGTTTAGGGCTGCTCTGTTGACAAGGACCTCCAATTCATTCCACCTTAAATATCCCAGGAAAGAGACAAATGGGTAAAGAAGTTGTGTTCCTTATGTACAATGGAATATCACTCAGCCATGAAATCAATGTCCTAAGGCTAGTAGCAGCATGATGAGTGGATTTAGGTACAACGATTCTAAGTGAAATAAGTCACACAGAAAAGGACACTTCTCATAAGGTATCACTGATAGAGGGAATGTAAAAACCGTTACACATGAACTGAATTACAAAACAGAACAGAGTCACACATGCAGAAAACACACTATGGCTGCTTAACGGGAAAGGGGAGGTGGGGTGATACATAAAACAAGGGTTTCAAATTAGCTCAGATACCGTTCCATAAACCCAATATGTAATAGACAAGACCTACTCCTTGCTCAGAGAACTGGACTCAACACGCCCTATTCACCGCACAAGAATATATCTGACTAGTAATAATCTTAAAACCTATGTATTGATATCTCTCTTTTAGTGTGTCAAGTGTGTGTAAAGCGGCATAAACACAGCAGTGAAAAGCAGATAAACCCCATTATGAAAATAAATTACTTTGAAAAACCCGTGAAAGAAAGACAGTGAAAGAGAGAGACATTCTTACACAATGCGTTCAGGGGCTGTGATGCAACCTGGATTGACCATATCTAGACCCACAGCTGGATGAGACCTAAGGGTAGACACTCTTGGGGCTGAGAGGTTTCGTGAGGTTGGGTGAGCAAACACAGACCCTTTAAAGTAATACTGCGTGGTACCCATCGCATGGGTCCCAAATCTCCAGGTTCAAGGGCATCTTCCTACATCGAAACCATGCATGAGAAACCCAGAAGATGGTACACCGTGTGATGGGGAAAGGTTTCTAAAACGCACCTCATTTCTCATCTCCTTGTGCCCGGGTTCGCCATTCCAGCCGCTTTACTAGCAATCTCCCTACTTGGAGCATCAGCACCTTTAACCTCCTGTTCCGTACAGGTTGCAATTTTTCCTGACGATGAACGGGAAGACGGGGAACCAATGAGAGACTGGCTCTTGGTGTTGGGAAAGGCACAGGTCACTCTATTTTCCCATCAGGAAGAAGAATTAACCACAGGCTCATCCCGCCCCCCGGAACCAGAACAGGGCCTGAAGCCATCCTGCGCTTTTGCGGCCAGCTCCCAAAAACACGAGTTGTAAAATGGAGGCTCAGGGCACTGCAATTCACAAACCTGCAGAGTTATAAATGATAACTCTCGTCCAGAAATATATTGAGGGAAGGCAACGAAGAGGATTTGAAATCAAGGCAGAATTGCAGGAAACAGATTTCAGGAGGTAGATTCGAATCGCCTTTAAAGCACATGAAAAGCGGCAAAACGTTGACAATGATGCCCTTGGCCAAAAAGGGCGTATGCGTTTTTTCCTGAATATATTCAGGAAAAAACGCATACGCCCTTTTTGGCCAACCAAGCAACCTGGAAAGGCAAATCAGCGCTACAAAGAAGTCTCGCATCCCATCGGTCAAAAGGGCCATGCTGAAAAAAGTGTCAAAACCAGAAATGCAGGACAGGCCATGGAGAAATGGGAGCCTTGCTACACTGATGGGCGGGATGTAAATTGCCAACAGCCACTCTGGAGAAGTGTACGGTGAGTCCTGAAACATCTAAAAAACACAGCTTAGAGAGCATAGGGCACTTCCACTCATGGGGGTATAAATTGGGAAAATGAAAAATCAGCAAGACACAAGCACCCCAAAGTTTAGGGCTGCTCTGTTGACAAGGACCTCCAATTCATTCCACCTTAAATATCCCAGGAAAGAGACAAATGGGTAAAGAAGTTGTGTTCCTTATGTACAATGGAATATCACTCAGCCATGAAATCAATGTCCTAAGGCTAGTAGCAGCATGATGAGTGGATTTAGGTACAACGATTCTAAGTGAAATAAGTCACACAGAAAAGGACACTTCTCATAAGGTATCACTGATAGAGGGAATGTAAAAACCGTTACACATGAACTGAATTACAAAACAGAACAGAGTCACACATGCAGAAAACACACTATGGCTGCTTAACGGGAAAGGGGAGGTGGGGTGATACATAAAACAAGGGTTTCAAATTAGCTCAGATACCGTTCCATAAACCCAATATGTAATAGACAAGACCTACTCCTTGCTCAGAGAACTGGACTCAACACGCCCTATTCACCGCACAAGAATATATCTGACTAGTAATAATCTTAAAACCTATGTATTGATATCTCTCTGTTAGTATGTCAAGTGGGTGTAAAGCGGCATAAACACAGCAGTGAAAAGCAGCTAAACCCCATTATGAAAATAAATTACTTTGGAAAACCCATGAAAGAAAGGCAGTGAAAGAGAGAGACATTCTTACACAATGCGTTCAGGGGCTGTGATGCAACCTGGATTGACCATATCTAGACCCACAGCTGGATGAGACCTAAGGGTAGACACTCTTGGGGCTGAGAGGTTTGGTGAGGTTGGGTGAGCAAACGCAGACCATTTAAAGTAATACTGCGTGGTACCCATCGCATGGGTCCCAAATCTCCAGGTTCAAGGGCATCTTCCTACATCGAAAACATGCATGAGAAACCCAGAAGATGGTACACCGTGTGATGGGGAAAGGTTTCTAAAACGCACCTCATTTCTCATCTCCTTGTGCCCGTGTTCGCCATTCCAGCCGATTTACTAGCAATCTCCCTCCTTGGAGCATCAGCACCTTTAACCTCCTGTTCCGTACAGGTTGCAATTTTTCCTGACGATGAACGGGAAGACGGGGAACCAATGAGAGACTGGCTCTTGGTGTTGGGAAAGGCACAGGTCACTCTATTTTCCCATCAGGAAGAAGAATTAACCACAGGCTCATCCCGCCCCCCGGAACCAGAACAGGGCCTGAAGCCATCCTGCGCTTTTGCGGCCAGCTCCCAAAAACACGAGTTGTAAAATGGAGGCTCAGGGCACTGCAATTCACAAACCTGCAGAGTTATAAATGATAACTCTCGTCCACAAATATATTGAGGGAAGGCAACGAAGAGGATTTGAAATCAAGGCAGAATTGCAGGAAACAGATTTCAGGAGGTAGATTCGAATCGCCTTTAAAGCACATGAAAAGCGGCAAAACGTTGACAATGATGCCCTTGGCCAAAAAGGGCGTATGCGTTTTTTCCTGAATATATTCAGGAAAAAACGCATACGCCCTTTTTGGCCAACCAAGCAACCTGGAAAGGCAAATCAGCGCTACAAAGAAGTCTCGCATCCCATCGGTCAAAAGGGCCATGCTGAAAAAAGTGTCAAAACCAGAAATGCAGGACAGGCCATGGAGAAATGGGAGCCTTGCTACACTGATGGGCGGGATGTAAATTGCCAACAGCCACTCTGGAGAAGTGTACGGTGAGTCCTGAAACATCTAAAAAACACAGCTTAGAGAGCATAGGGCACTTCCACTCATGGGGGTATAAATTGGGAAAATGAAAAATCAGCAAGACACAAGCACCCCAAAGTTTACGGCTGCTCTGTTGACAAGGACCTCCACTTCATTCCACCTTAAATATCCCAGGAAAGAGAAAAATGGGTAAAGAAGTTGTGGTCCTTATGTACAATGGAATATCACTCAGCCATGAAATCAATGTCCTAAGGCTACTAGCAGCATGATGAGTGGATTTAGGTATGACGATTCTAAGTGAAATAAGTCACACAGAAAAGGACACTTCTCATAAGGTATCACTGATAGAGGGAATGTAAAAACCGTTACACTTGAACTGAATTACAAAACAGAACAGAGTCACACATGCAGAAAACACACTATGGCTGCTTAACGGGAAAGGGGAGGTGGGGTGATACATAAAACAAGGGTTTCAAATTAGCTCAGATACCGTTCCATAAACCCAATATGTAATAGACAAGACCTACTCCTTGCTCAGAGAACTGGACTCAACACGCCCTATTCACCGCACAAGAATATATCTGACTAGTTATAATCTTAAAACCTATGTATTGATATCTCTCTTTTAGTGTGTCAAGTGGGTGTAAAGCGGCATAAACACAGCAGTGACAAGCAGATAAACCCCATTATGAAAATAAATTACTTTGTAAAACCCATGAAAGAAAGACAGTGAAAGAGAGAGACATTCTTACACAATGCGTTCAGGGGCTGTGATGCAACCTGGATTGACCATATCTAGACCCACAGCTGGATGAGACATAAGGGTGGACACTCTTGGGGCTGAGAGGTTTGGTGAGGTTGGTTGAGCAAACGCAGACCCTTTAAAGTAATACTGCGTGGTACCCATCGCATGGGTCCCAAATCTCCAGGTTCAAGGGCATCTTCCTACATCGAAAACGTGCATGAGAAACCCAGAAGATGGTACACCGTGTGATGGGGAAAGGTTTCTAAAACGCACCTCATTTCTCATCTCCTTGTGCCCGGGTTCGCCATTCCAGCCGCTTTACTAGCAATCTCCCTCCTTGGAGCATCAGCACCTTTAACTTCCTGTTCCGTACAGGTTGCCATTTTTCCTGACGATGAACGGGAAGACGGGGAACCAATGAGAGACTGGCTCTTGGTGTTGGGAAAGGCACAGGTCACTCTATTTTCCCATCAGGAAGAAGAATTAACCACAGGCTCATCCCGCCCCCCGGAACCAGAACAGGGCCTGAAGCCATCCTGCGCTTTTGCGGCCAGCTCCCAAAAACACGAGTTGTAAAATGGAGGCTCAGGGCACTGCAATTCACAAACCTGCAGAGTTATAAATGATAACTCTCGTCCACAAATATATTGAGGGAAGGCAACGAAGAGGATTTGAAATCAAGGCAGAATTGCAGGAAACAGATTTCAGGAGGTAGATTCGAATCGCCTTTAAAGCACATGAAAAGCGGCAAAACGTTGACAATGATGCCCTTGGCCAAAAAGGGCGTATGCGTTTTTTCCTGAATATATTCAGGAAAAAACGCATACGCCCTTTTTGGCCAACCAAGCAACCTGGAAAGGCAAATCAGCGCTACAAAGAAGTCTCGCATCCCATCGGTCAAAAGGGCCATGCTGAAAAAAGTGTCAAAACCAGAAATGCAGGACAGGCCATGGAGAAATGGGAGCCTTGCTACACTGATGGGCGGGATGCAAATTGACAACAGCCACTCTGGAGAAGTGTACGGTGAGTCCTGAAACATCTAAAAAACACAGCTTAGAGAGCATAGGGCACTTCCACTCATGGGGGTATAAATTGGGAAAATGAAAAATCAGCAAGACACAAGCACCCCAAAGTTTAGGGCTGCTCTGTTGACAAGGACCTCCACTTCATTCCACCTTAAATATCCCAGGAAAGAGAAAAATGGGTAAAGAAGTTGTGGTCCTTATGTACAATGGAATATCACTCAGCCATGAAACCAATGTCCTAAGGCTACTAGCAGCATGATGAGTGGATTTAGGTATGACGATTCTAAGTGAAATAAGTCACACAGAAAAGGACACTTCTCATAAGGTATCACTTATAGAGGGAATGTAAAAACCGTTACACTTGAACTGAATTACAAAACAGAACAGAGTCACACATGCAGAAAACACACTATGGCTGCTTAACGGGAAAGGGGAGGTGGGGTGATACATAAAACAAGGGTTTCAAATTAGCTCAGATACCGTTCCATAAACCCAATATGTAATAGACAAGACCTACTCCTTGCTCAGAGAACTGGACTCAACACGCCCTATTCACCGCACAAGAATATATCTGACTAGTAATAATCTTAAAACCTATGTATTGATATCTCTCTGTTAGTGTGTCAAGTGGGTGTAAAGCGGCATAAACACAGCAGTGAAAAGCAGCTAAACCCCATTATGAAAATAAATTACTTTGAAAAACCCATGAAAGAAAGACAGTGAAAGAGAGAGACATTCTTACACAACGCGTTCAGGGGCTGTGATGCAACCTGGATTGACCATATCTAGACCCACAGCTGGATGAGACCTAAGGGTAGACACTCTTGGGGCTGAGAGGTTTGGTGAGGTTGGGTGAGCAAACGCAGACCATTTAAAGTAATACTGCGTGGTACCCATCGCATGGGTCCCAAATCTCCAGGTTCAAGTGCATCTTCCTACATCGAAAACATGCATGAGAAACCCAGAAGATGGTACACCGTGTGATGGGGAAAGGTTTCTAAAACGCACCTCATTTCTCATCTCCTTGTGCCCGGGTTCGCCATTCCAGCCGCTTTACTAGCAATCTCCCTACTTGGAGCATCAGCACCTTTAACCTCCTGTTCCGTACAGGTTGCCTTTTTTCCTGACGATGAACGGGAAGACGGGGAACCAATGAGAGACTGGCTCTTGGTGTTGGGAAAGGCACAGGTCACTCTATTTTCCCATCAGGAAGAAGAATTAACCACAGGCTCATCCCGCCCCCCGGAACCAGAACAGGGCCTGAAGCCATCCTGCGATTTTGCGGCCAGCTCCCAAAAACACGAGTTGTAAAATGGAGGCTCAGGGCACTGCAATTCACAAACCTGCAGAGTTATAAATGATAACTCTCGTCCACAAATATATTGAGGGAAGGCAACGAAGAGGATTTGAAATCAAGGCAGAATTGCAGGAAACAGATTTCAGGAGGTAGATTCGAATCGCCTTTAAAGCACATGAAAAGCGGCAAAACGTTGACAATGATGCCCTTGGCCAAAAAGGGCGTATGCGTTTTTTCCTGAATATATTCAGGAAAAAACGCATACGCCCTTTTTGGCCAACCAAGCAACCTGGAAAGGCAAATCAGCGCTACAAAGAAGTCTCGCATCCCATCGGTCAAAAGGGCCATGCTGAAAAAAGTGTCAAAACCAGAAATGCAGGACAGGCCATGGAGAAATGGGAGCCTTGCTACACTGATGGGCGGGATGTAAATTGCCAACCGCCACTCTGGAGAAGTGTACGGTGAGTCCTGAAACATCTAAAAAACACAGCTTAGAGAGCATAGGGCACTTCCACTCATGGGGGTATAAATTGGGAAAATGAAAATTCAGCAAGACACAGGCACCCCAAAGTTTAGGGCTGCTCTGTTGACAAGGACCTCCACTTCATTCCACCTTAAATATCCCAGGAAAGAGAAAAATGGGTAAAGAAGTTGTGTTCCTTATGTACAATGGAATATCACTCAGCCATGAAATCAATGTCCTAAGGCTAGTAGCAGCATGATGAGTGGATTTAGGTACGACGATTCTAAGTGAAATAAGTCACACAGAAAAGGACACTTCTCATAAGGTATCACTTATAGAGGGAATGTAAAAACCGTTACACATGAACTGAATTACAAAACAAAACAGAGTCACACATGCAGAAAACACACTATGGCTGCTTAACGGGAAAGGTGAGGTGGGGTGATACATAAAACAAGGGTTTCAAATTAGCTCAGATACCTTTCCATAAACCCAATATGTAATAGACAAGACCTACTCCTTGCTCAGAGAACTGGACTCAACACGCCCTATTCACCGCACAAGAATATATCTGACTAGTAATAATCTTAAAACCTATGTATTGATATCTCTCTTTTAGTGTGTCAAGTGGGTGTAAAGCGGCATAAACACAGCAGTGAAAAGCAGATAAACCCCATTATGAAAATAAATTACTTTGAAAAACCCATGAAAGAAAGACAGTGAAAGAGAGAGACATTCTTACACAATGCGTTCAGGGGCTGTGATGCAACCTGGATTGACCATATCTAGCCCCACAGCTGGATGAGACCTAAGGGTAGACACTCTTGGGGCTGAGAGGTTTCGTGAGGTTGGGTGAGCAAACACAGACCCTTTAAAGTAATACTGCGTGGTACCCATCGCATGGGTCCCAAATCTCCAGGTTCAAGGGCATCTTCCTACATCGAAACCATGCATGAGAAACCCAGAAGATGGTACACCGTGTGATGGGGAAAGGTTTCTAAAACGCACCTCATTTCTCATCTCCTTGTGCCCGGGTTCGCCATTCCAGCCGCTTTACTAGCAATCTCCCTACTTGGAGCATCAGCACCTTTAACCTCCTGTTCCGTACAGGTTGCAATTTTTCCTGACGATGAACGGGAAGACGGGGAACCAATGAGAGACTGGCTCTTGGTGTTGGGAAAGGCACAGGTCACTCTATTTTCCCATCAGGAAGAAGAATTAACCACAGGCTCATCCCGCCCCCCGGAACCAGAACAGGTCCTGAAGCCATCCTGCGCTTTTGCGGCCAGCTCCCAAAATCACGAGTTGTAAAATGGAGGCTCAGGGCACTGCAATTCACAAACCTGTAGAGTTATAAATGATAACTCTCGTCCAGAAATATATTGAGGGAAGGCAACGAAGAGGATTTGAAATCAAGGCAGAATTGCAGGAAACAGATTTCAGGAGGTAGATTCGAATCGCCTTTAAAGCACATGAAAAGCGGCAAAACGTTGACAATGATGCCCTTGGCCAAAAAGGGCGTATGCGTTTTTTCCTGAATATATTCAGGAAAAAACGCATACGCCCTTTTTGGCCAACCAAGCAACCTGGAAAGGCAAATCAGCGCTACAAAGAAGTCTCGCATCCCATCGGTCAAAAGGGCCATGCTGAAAAAAGTGTCAAAACCAGAAATGCAGGACAGGCCATGGAGAAATGGGAGCCTTGCTACACTGATGGGCGGGATGTAAATTGCCAACAGCCACTCTGGAGAAGTGTACGGTGAGTCCTGAAACATCTAAAAAACACAGCTTAGAGAGCATAGGGCACTTCCACTCATGGGGGTATAAATTGGGAAAATGAAAAATCAGCAAGACACAAGCACCCCAAAGTTTAGGGCTGCTCTGTTGACAAGGACCTCCACTTCATTCCACCTTAAATATCCCAGGAAAGAGAAAAATGGATAAAGAAGTTGTGGTCCTTTTGTACAATGGAATATCACTCAGCCATGAAATCAATGTCCTAAGGCTAGTAGCAGCATGATGAGTGGATTTAAGTACGACGATTCTAAGTGAAATAAGTCACACAGAAAAGGACACTTCTCATAAGGTATCACTTATAGAGGGAATGTAAAAACCGTTACACATGAACTGAATTACAAAACAGAACAGAGTCACACATGCAGAAAACACACTATGGCTGCTTAACGGGAAAGGTGAGGTGGGGTGATACATAAAACAAGGGTTTCAAATTAGCTCAGATACCGTTCCATAAACCCAATATGTAATAGACAAGACCTACTCCTTGCTCAGAGAACTGGACTCAACACGCCCTATTCACCGCACAAGAATATATCTGACTAGTAATAATCTTAAAACCTATGTATTGATATCTCTCTGTTAGTGTGTCAAGTGGGTGTAAAGCGGCATAAACACAGCAGTGAAAAGCAGATAAACCCCATTATGAAAATAAATTACTTTGAAAAACCCATGAAAGAAAGACAGTGAAAGAGAGAGACATTCTTACACAACGCGTTCAGGGGCTGTGATGCAACCTGGATTGACCATATCTAGACCCACAGCTGGATGAGACCTAAGGGTAGACACTCTTGGGGCTGAGAGGTTTGGTGAGGTTGGGTGAGCAAACGCAGACCCTTTAAAGTAATACTGCGTGGTACCCATCGCATGGGTCCCAAATCTCCAGGTTCAAGGGCATCTTCCTACATCGAAAACGTGCATGAGAAACCCAGAAGATGGTACACCGTGTGATGGGGAACGGTTTCCAAAACGCACCTCATTTCTCATCTCCTTGTGCCCGGGTTCGCCATTCCAGCCGCTTTACTAGCAATCTCCCTACTTGGAGCATCAGCACCTTTAACCTCCTGTTCCGTACAGGTTGCCATTTTTCCTGACGATGAACGGGAAGACGGGGAACCAATGAGAGACTGGCTCTTGGTGTTGGGAAAGGCACAGGTCACTCTGTTTTCCCATCAGGAAGAAGAATTAACCACAGGCTCATCCCGCCCCCCGGAACCAGAACAGGGCCTGAAGCCATCCTGCGCTTTTGCGGCCAGCTCCCAAAAACACGAGTAGTAAAATGGAGGCTCAGGGCACTGCAATTCACAAACCTGCAGAGTTATAAATGATAACTCTCGTCCACAAATATATTGAGGGAAGGCAACGAAGAGGATTTGAAATCAAGGCAGAATTGCAGGAAAGAGATTTCAGGAGGTAGATTCGAATCGCCTTTAAAGCACATGAAAAGCGGCAAAACGTTGACAATGATGCCCTTGGCCAAAAAGGGCGTATGCGTTTTTTCCTGAATATATTCAGGAAAAAACGCATACGCCCTTTTTGGCCAACCAAGCAACCTGGAAAGGCAAATCAGCGCTACAAAGAAGTCTCGCATCCCATCGGTCAAAAGGGCCATGCTGAAAAAAGTGTCAAAACCAGAAATGCAGGACAGGCCATGGAGAAATGGGAGCCTTGCTACACTGATGGGCAGGATGGAAATTGCCAACAGCCACTCTGGAGAAGTGTACGGTGAGTCCTGAAACATCTAAAAAACACAGCTTAGAGATCATAGGGCACTTCCACTCATGGGGGTATAAATTGGGAAAATGAAAAATCAGCAAGACACAAGCACCCCAAAGTTTAGGGCTGCTCTGTTGACAAGGACCTCCACTTCATTCCACCTTAAATATCCCAGGAAAGAGAAAAATGGGTAAAGAAGTTGTGTTCCTTATGTACAATGGAATATCACTCAGCCATGAAATCAATGTCCTAAGGCTAGTAGCAGCATGATGAGTGGATTTAGGTACGACGATTCTAAGTGAAATAAGTCACACAGAAAAGGACACTTCTCATAAGGTATCACTGATCGAGGGAATGTAAAAACCGTTACACTTAAACTGAATTACAAAACAGAACAGAGTCACACATGCAGAAAACACACTATGGCTGCTTAACGGGAAAGGGGAGGTGGGGTGATACATAAAACAAGGGTTTCAAATTAGCTCAGATACCGTTCCATAAACCCAATATGTAATAGACAAGACCTACTCCTTGCTCAGAGAACTGGACTCAACACGCCCTATTCACCGCACAAGAATATATCTGACTAGTAATAATCTTAAAACCTATGTATTGATATCTCTCTGTTAGTGTGTCAAGTGGGTGTAAAGCGGCATAAACACAGCAGTGAAAAGCCGCTAAACCCCATTATGAAAATAAATTACTTTGAAAAACCCATGAAAGAAAGACAGTGAAAGAGAGAGACATTCTTACACAATGCGTTCAGGGGCTGTGATGCAACCTGGATTGACCATATCTAGACCCACAGCTGGATGAGACCTAAGGGTAGACACTCTTGGGGCTGAGAGGTTTGGTGAGGTTGGGTGAGCAAACGCAGACCCTTTAAAGTAATACTGCGTGGTACCCATCGCATGGGTCCCAAATCTCCAGGTTAAAGGGCATCTTCTTACATCGAAAACGTGCATGAGAAACCCAGAATATGGTACACCGTGTGATGGGGAACGGTTTCCAAAACGCACCTCATTTCTCATCTCCTTGTGCCCGGGTTCGCCATTCCAGCCGCTTTACTAGCAATCTCCCTACTTGGAGCATCAGCACCTTTAACCTCCTGTTCCGTACAGGTTGCCATTTTTCCTGACGATGAACGGGAAGACGGGGAACCAATGAGAGACTGGCTCTTGGTGTTGGGAAAGGCACAGGTCACTCTGTTTTCCCATCAGGAAGAAGAATTAACCACAGGCTCATCCCGCCCCCCGGAACCAGAACAGGGCCTGAAGCCATCCTGCGCTTTTGCGGCCAGCTCCCAAAAACACGAGTAGTAAAATGGAGGCTCAGGGCACTGCAATTCACAAACCTGCAGAGTTATAAATGATAACTCTCGTCCACAAATATATTGAGGGAAGGCAACGAAGAGGATTTGAAATCAAGGCAGAATTGCAGGAAACAGATTTCAGGAGGTAGATTCGAATCGCCTTTAAAGCACATGAAAAGCGGCAAAACGTTGACAATGATGCCCTTGGCCAAAAAGGGCGTATGCGTTTTTTCCTGAATATATTCAGGAAAAAACGCATACGCCCTTTTTGGCCAACCAAGCAACCTGGAAAGGCAAATCAGCGCTACAAAGAAGTCTCGCATCCCATCGGTCAAAAGGGCCATGCTGAAAAAAGTGTCAAAACCAGAAATGCAGGACAGGCCATGGAGAAATGGGAGCCTTGCTACACTGATGGGCGGGATGTAAATTGCCAACAGCCACTCTGGAGAAGTGTACGGTGAGTCGTGAAACATCTAAAAAACACAGCTTAGAGAGCATAGGGCACTTCCACTCATGGGGGTATAAATTGGGAAAATGAAAAATCAGCAAGACACAAGCACCCCAAAGTTTAGGGCTGCTCTGTTGACAAGGACCTCCACTTCATTCCACCTTAAATATCCCAGGAAAGAGAAAAATGGATAAAGAAGTTGTGGTCCTTTTGTACAATGGAATATCACTCAGCCATGAAATCAATGTCCTAAGGCTAGTAGCAGCATGATGAGTGGATTTAAGTACGACGATTCTAAGTGAAATAAGTCACACAGAAAAGGACACTTCTCATAAGGTATCACTTATAGAGGGAATGTAAAAACCGTTACACATGAACTGAATTACAAAACAGAACAGAGTCACACATGCAGAAAACACACTATGGCTGCTTAACGGGAAAGGTGAGGTGGGGTGATACATAAAACAAGGGTTTCAAATTAGCTCAGATACCGTTCCATAAACCCAATATGTAATAGACAAGACCTACTCCTTGCTCAGAGAACTGGACTCAACACGCCCTATTCACCGCACAAGAATATATCTGACTAGTAATAATCTTAAAACCTATGTATTGATATCTCTCTGTTAGTGTGTCAAGTGGGTGTAAAGCGGCATAAACACAGCAGTGAAAAGCAGATAAACCCCATTATGAAAATAAATTACTTTGAAAAACCCATGAAAGAAAGACAGTGAAAGAGAGAGACATTCTTACACAACGCGTTCAGGGGCTGTGATGCAACCTGGATTGACCATATCTAGACCCACAGCTGGATGAGACCTAAGGGTAGACACTCTTGGGGCTGAGAGGTTTGGTGAGGTTGGGTGAGCAAACGCAGACCCTTTAAAGTAATACTGCGTGGTACCCATCGCATGGGTCCCAAATCTCCAGGTTCAAGGGCATCTTCCTACATCGAAAACGTGCATGAGAAACCCAGAAGATGGTACACCGTGTGATGGGGAACGGTTTCCAAAACGCACCTCATTTCTCATCTCCTTGTGCCCGGGTTCGCCATTCCAGCCGCTTTACTAGCAATCTCCCTACTTGGAGCATCAGCACCTTTAACCTCCTGTTCCGTACAGGTTGCCATTTTTCCTGACGATGAACGGGAAGACGGGGAACCAATGAGAGACTGGCTCTTGGTGTTGGGAAAGGCACAGGTCACTCTGTTTTCCCATCAGGAAGAAGAATTAACCACAGGCTCATCCCGCCCCCCGGAACCAGAACAGGGCCTGAAGCCATCCTGCGCTTTTGCGGCCAGCTCCCAAAAACACGAGTAGTAAAATGGAGGCTCAGGGCACTGCAATTCACAAACCTGCAGAGTTATAAATGATAACTCTCGTCCACAAATATATTGAGGGAAGGCAACGAAGAGGATTTGAAATCAAGGCAGAATTGCAGGAAAGAGATTTCAGGAGGTAGATTCGAATCGCCTTTAAAGCACATGAAAAGCGGCAAAACGTTGACAATGATGCCCTTGGCCAAAAAGGGCGTATGCGTTTTTTCCTGAATATATTCAGGAAAAAACGCATACGCCCTTTTTGGCCAACCAAGCAACCTGGAAAGGCAAATCAGCGCTACAAAGAAGTCTCGCATCCCATCGGTCAAAAGGGCCATGCTGAAAAAAGTGTCAAAACCAGAAATGCAGGACAGGCCATGGAGAAATGGGAGCCTTGCTACACTGATGGGCAGGATGGAAATTGCCAACAGCCACTCTGGAGAAGTGTACGGTGAGTCCTGAAACATCTAAAAAACACAGCTTAGAGATCATAGGGCACTTCCACTCATGGGGGTATAAATTGGGAAAATGAAAAATCAGCAAGACACAAGCACCCCAAAGTTTAGGGCTGCTCTGTTGACAAGGACCTCCACTTCATTCCACCTTAAATATCCCAGGAAAGAGAAAAATGGGTAAAGAAGTTGTGTTCCTTATGTACAATGGAATATCACTCAGCCATGAAATCAATGTCCTAAGGCTAGTAGCAGCATGATGAGTGGATTTAGGTACGACGATTCTAAGTGAAATAAGTCACACAGAAAAGGACACTTCTCATAAGGTATCACTGATCGAGGGAATGTAAAAACCGTTACACTTGAACTGAATTACAAAACAGAACAGAGTCACACATGCAGAAAACACACTATGGCTGCTTAACGGGAAAGGGGAGGTGGGGTGATACATAAAACAAGGGTTTCAAATTAGCTCAGATACCGTTCCATAAACCCAATATGTAATAGACAAGACCTACTCCTTGCTCAGAGAACTGGACTCAACACGCCCTATTCACCGCACAAGAATATATCTGACTAGTAATAATCTTAAAACCTATGTATTGATATCTCTCTGTTAGTGTGTCAAGTGGGTGTAAAGCGGCATAAACACAGCAGTGAAAAGCCGCTAAACCCCATTATGAAAATAAATTACTTTGAAAAACCCATGAAAGAAAGACAGTGAAAGAGAGAGACATTCTTACACAATGCGTTCAGGGGCTGTGATGCAACCTGGATTGACCATATCTAGACCCACAGCTGGATGAGACCTAAGGGTAGACACTCTTGGGGCTGAGAGGTTTGGTGAGGTTGGGTGAGCAAACGCAGACCCTTTAAAGTAATACTGCGTGGTACCCATCGCATGGGTCCCAAATCTCCAGGTTAAAGGGCATCTTCTTACATCGAAAACGTGCATGAGAAACCCAGAATATGGTACACCGTGTGATGGGGAACGGTTTCCAAAACGCACCTCATTTCTCATCTCCTTGTGCCCGGGTTCGCCATTCCAGCCGCTTTACTAGCAATCTCCCTACTTGGAGCATCAGCACCTTTAACCTCCTGTTCCGTACAGGTTGCCATTTTTCCTGACGATGAACGGGAAGACGGGGAACCAATGAGAGACTGGCTCTTGGTGTTGGGAAAGGCACAGGTCACTCTGTTTTCCCATCAGGAAGAAGAATTAACCACAGGCTCATCCCGCCCCCCGGAACCAGAACAGGGCCTGAAGCCATCCTGCGCTTTTGCGGCCAGCTCCCAAAAACACGAGTAGTAAAATGGAGGCTCAGGGCACTGCAATTCACAAACCTGCAGAGTTATAAATGATAACTCTCGTCCACAAATATATTGAGGGAAGGCAACGAAGAGGATTTGAAATCAAGGCAGAATTGCAGGAAAGAGATTTCAGGAGGTAGATTCGAATCGCCTTTAAAGCACATGAAAAGCGGCAAAACGTTGACAATGATGCCCTTGGCCAAAAAGGGCGTATGCGTTTTTTCCTGAATATATTCAGGAAAAAACGCATACGCCCTTTTTGGCCAACCAAGCAACCTGGAAAGGCAAATCAGCGCTACAAAGAAGTCTCGCATCCCATCGGTCAAAAGGGCCATGCTGAAAAAAGTGTCAAAACCAGAAATGCAGGACAGGCCATGGAGAAATGGGAGCCTTGCTACACTGATGGGCGGGATGTAAATTGCCAACAGCCACTCTGGAGAAGTGTACGGTGAGTCGTGAAACATCTAAAAAACACAGCTTAGAGAGCATAGGGCACTTCCACTCATGGGGGTATAAATTGGGAAAATGAAAAATCAGCAAGACACAAGCACCCCAAAGTTTAGGGCTGCTCTGTTGACAAGGACCTCCACTTCATTCCACCTTAAATATCCCAGGAAAGAGAAAAATGGGTAAAGAAGTTGTGTTCCTTATGTACAATGGAATATCACTCAGCCATGAAATCAATGTCCTAAGGCTAGTAGCAGCATGATGAGTGGATTTAGGTACGACGATTCTAAGTGAAATAAGTCACACAGAAAAGGACACTTCTCATAAGGTATCACTGAGAGAGGGAATGTAAAAACCGTTACACATGAACTGAATTACAAAACAGAACAGAGTCACACATGCAGAAAACACACTATGGCTGCTTAACGGGAAAGGTGAGGTGGGGTGATACATAAAACAAGGGTTTCAAATTAGCTCAGATACCGTTCCATAAACCCAATATGTAATAGACAAGACCTACTCCTTGCTCAGAGAACTGGACTCAACACGCCCTATTCACCGCACAAGAATATATCTGACTAGTAATAATCTTAAAACCTATGTATTGATATCTCTCTGTTAGTGTGTCAAGTGGGTGTAAAGCGGCATAAACACAGCAGTGAAAAGCAGCTAAACTGCATTACGAAAATAAATTACTTTGAAAAACCCATGAAAGAAAGACAGTGAAAGAGAGAGACATTCTTACACAATGCGTTCAGGGGCTGTGATGCAACCTGGATTGACCATATCTAGACCCACAGCTGGATGAGACCTAAGGGTGGACACTATTGTGGCTGAGAGGTTTGGTGAAGTTGGGTGAGCAAACGC
The DNA here is from genome assembly GCF_965194805.1 of Balaenoptera borealis. Lineage (NCBI taxonomy): Eukaryota > Metazoa > Chordata > Mammalia > Artiodactyla > Balaenopteridae > Balaenoptera > Balaenoptera borealis. The sequence continues at coordinate 370,931 of NW_028124009.1, forward strand.
AGACCATTTAAAGTAATACTGCATGGTACCCATCGCATGGGTCCCAAATCTCCAGGTTCAAGGGCATCTTCCTACATCGAAAACATGCATGAGAAACCCAGAAGATGGTACACCGTGTGATGGGGAAAGGTTTCTAAAACGCACCTCATTTCTCATCTCCTTGTGCCCGGGTTCGCCATTCCAGCCGCTTTACTAGCAATCTCCCTCCTTGGAGCATCAGCACCTTTAACTTCCTGTTCCGTACAGGTTGCCATTTTTCCTGACGATGAACGGGAAGATGGGGAACCAATGAGAGACTGGCTCTTGGTGTTGGGAAAGGCACAGGTCACTCTATTTTCCCATCAGGAAGAAGAATTAACCACAGGCTCATCCCGCCCCCCGGAACCAGAACAGGGCCTGAAGCCATCCTGCGCTTTTGCGGCCAGCTCCCAAAAACACGAGTTGTAAAATGGAGGCTCAGGGCACTGCAATTCACAAACCTGCAGAGTTATAAATGATAACTCTCGTCCACAAATATATTGAGGGAAGGCAACGAAGAGGATTTGAAATCAAGGCAGAATTGCAGGAAAGAGATTTCAGGAGGTAGATTCGAATCGCCTTTAAAGCACATGAAAAGCGGCAAAACGTTGACAATGATGCCCTTGGCCAAAAAGGGCGTATGCGTTTTTTCCTGAATATATTCAGGAAAAAACGCATACGCCCTTTTTGGCCAACCAAGCAACCTGGAAAGGCAAATCAGCGCTACAAAGAAGTCTCGCATCCCATCGGTCAAAAGGGCCATGCTGAAAAAAGTGTCAAAACCAGAAATGCAGGACAGGCCATGGAGAAATGGGAGCCTTGCTACACTGATGGGCGGGATGCAAATTGACAACAGCCACTCTGGAGAAGTGTACGGTGAGTCCTGAAACATCTAAAAAACACAGCTTAGAGAGCATAGGGCACTTCCACTCATGGGGGTATAAATTGGGAAAATGAAAAATCAGCAAGACACAAGCACCCCAAAGTTTAGGGCTGCTCTGTTGACAAGGACCTCCACTTCATTCCACCTTAAATATCCCAGGAAAGAGAAAAATGGGTAAAGAAGTTGTGGTCCTTCTGTACAATGGAATATCACTCAGCCATGAAATCAATGTCCTAAGGCTACTAGCAGCATGATGAGTGGATTTAAGTACGACGATTCTAAGTGAAATAAGTCACACAGAAAAGGACACTTCTCATAAGGTATCACTTATAGAGGGAATGTAAAAACCGTTACACTTGAACTGAATTACAAAACAGAACAGAGTCACACATGCAGAAAACACACTATGGCTGCTTAACGGGAAAGGGGAGGTGGGGTGATACATAAAACAAGGGTTTCAAATTAGCTCAGATACCGTTCCATAAACCCAATATGTAATAGACAAGACCTACTCCTTGCTCAGAGAACTGGACTCAACACGCCCTATTCACCGCACAAGAATATATCTGACTAGTAATAATCTTAAAACCTATGTATTGATATCTCTCTGTTAGTGTGTCAAGTGGGTGTAAAGCGGCATAAACACAGCAGTGAAAAGCCGCTAAACCCCATTATGAAAATAAATTACTTTGAAAAACCCATGAAAGAAAGACAGTGAAAGAGAGAGACATTCTTACACAATGCGTTCAGGGGCTGTGATGCAACCTGGATTGACCATATCTAGACCCATAGCTGGATGAGACCTAAGGGTAGACACTCTTGGGGCTGAGAGGTTTGGTGAGGTTGGGTGAGCAAACGCAGACCCTTTAAAGTAATACTGCGTGGTACCCATCGCATGGGTCCCAAATCTCCAGGTTCAAGGGCATCTTCCTACATCGAAAACGTGCATGAGAAACCCAGAAGATGGTACACCGTGTGATGGGGAACGGTTTCCAAAACGCACCTCATTTCTCATCTCCTTGTGCCCGGGTTCGCCATTCCAGCCGCTTTACTAGCAATCTCCCTACTTGGAGCATCAGCACCTTTAACCTCCTGTTCCGTACAGGTTGCCATTTTTCCTGACGATGAACGGGAAGACGGGGAACCAATGAGAGACTGGCTCTTGGTGTTGGGAAAGGCACAGGTCACTCTGTTTTCCCATCAGGAAGAAGAATTAACCACAGGCTCATCCCGCCCCCCGGAACCAGAACAGGGCCTGAAGCCATCCTGCGCTTTTGCGGCCAGCTCCCAAAAACACGAGTAGTAAAATGGAGGCTCAGGGCACTGCAATTCACAAACCTGCAGAGTTATAAATGATAACTCTCGTCCACAAATATATTGAGGGAAGGCAACGAAGAGGATTTGAAATCAAGGCAGAATTGCAGGAAAGAGATTTCAGGAGGTAGATTCGAATCGCCTTTAAAGCACATGAAAAGCGGCAAAACGTTGACAATGATGCCCTTGGCCAAAAAGGGCGTATGCGTTTTTTCCTGAATATATTCAGGAAAAAACGCATACGCCCTTTTTGGCCAACCAAGCAACCTGGAAAGGCAAATCAGCGCTACAAAGAAGTCTCGCATCCCATCGGTCAAAAGGGCCATGCTGAAAAAAGTGTCAAAACCAGAAATGCAGGACAGGCCATGGAGAAATGGGAGCCTTGCTACACTGATGGGCGGGATGTAAATTGCCAACAGCCACTCTGGAGAAGTGTACGGTGAGTCGTGAAACATCTAAAAAACACAGCTTAGAGAGCATAGGGCACTTCCACTCATGGGGGTATAAATTGGGAAAATGAAAAATCAGCAAGACACAAGCACCCCAAAGTTTAGGGCTGCTCTGTTGACAAGGACCTCCACTTCATTCCACCTTAAATATCCCAGGAAAGAGAAAAATGGATAAAGAAGTTGTGGTCCTTTTGTACAATGGAATATCACTCAGCCATGAAATCAATGTCCTAAGGCTAGTAGCAGCATGATGAGTGGATTTAAGTACGACGATTCTAAGTGAAATAAGTCACACAGAAAAGGACACTTCTCATAAGGTATCACTTATAGAGGGAATGTAAAAACCGTTACACATGAACTGAATTACAAAACAGAACAGAGTCACACATGCAGAAAACACACTATGGCTGCTTAACGGGAAAGGTGAGGTGGGGTGATACATAAAACAAGGGTTTCAAATTAGCTCAGATACCGTTCCATAAACCCAATATGTAATAGACAAGACCTACTCCTTGCTCAGAGAACTGGACTCAACACGCCCTATTCACCGCACAAGAATATATCTGACTAGTAATAATCTTAAAACCTATGTATTGATATCTCTCTGTTAGTGTGTCAAGTGGGTGTAAAGCGGCATAAACACAGCAGTGAAAAGCAGATAAACCCCATTATGAAAATAAATTACTTTGAAAAACCCATGAAAGAAAGACAGTGAAAGAGAGAGACATTCTTACACAACGCGTTCAGGGGCTGTGATGCAACCTGGATTGACCATATCTAGACCCACAGCTGGATGAGACCTAAGGGTAGACACTCTTGGGGCTGAGAGGTTTGGTGAGGTTGGGTGAGCAAACGCAGACCCTTTAAAGTAATACTGCGTGGTACCCATCGCATGGGTCCCAAATCTCCAGGTTCAAGGGCATCTTCCTACATCGAAAACGTGCATGAGAAACCCAGAAGATGGTACACCGTGTGATGGGGAACGGTTTCCAAAACGCACCTCATTTCTCATCTCCTTGTGCCCGGGTTCGCCATTCCAGCCGCTTTACTAGCAATCTCCCTACTTGGAGCATCAGCACCTTTAACCTCCTGTTCCGTACAGGTTGCCATTTTTCCTGACGATGAACGGGAAGACGGGGAACCAATGAGAGACTGGCTCTTGGTGTTGGGAAAGGCACAGGTCACTCTGTTTTCCCATCAGGAAGAAGAATTAACCACAGGCTCATCCCGCCCCCCGGAACCAGAACAGGGCCTGAAGCCATCCTGCGCTTTTGCGGCCAGCTCCCAAAAACACGAGTAGTAAAATGGAGGCTCAGGGCACTGCAATTCACAAACCTGCAGAGTTATAAATGATAACTCTCGTCCACAAATATATTGAGGGAAGGCAACGAAGAGGATTTGAAATCAAGGCAGAATTGCAGGAAAGAGATTTCAGGAGGTAGATTCGAATCGCCTTTAAAGCACATGAAAAGCGGCAAAACGTTGACAATGATGCCCTTGGCCAAAAAGGGCGTATGCGTTTTTTCCTGAATATATTCAGGAAAAAACGCATACGCCCTTTTTGGCCAACCAAGCAACCTGGAAAGGCAAATCAGCGCTACAAAGAAGTCTCGCATCCCATCGGTCAAAAGGGCCATGCTGAAAAAAGTGTCAAAACCAGAAATGCAGGACAGGCCATGGAGAAATGGGAGCCTTGCTACACTGATGGGCAGGATGGAAATTGCCAACAGCCACTCTGGAGAAGTGTACGGTGAGTCCTGAAACATCTAAAAAACACAGCTTAGAGATCATAGGGCACTTCCACTCATGGGGGTATAAATTGGGAAAATGAAAAATCAGCAAGACACAAGCACCCCAAAGTTTAGGGCTGCTCTGTTGACAAGGACCTCCACTTCATTCCACCTTAAATATCCCAGGAAAGAGAAAAATGGGTAAAGAAGTTGTGTTCCTTATGTACAATGGAATATCACTCAGCCATGAAATCAATGTCCTAAGGCTAGTAGCAGCATGATGAGTGGATTTAGGTACGACGATTCTAAGTGAAATAAGTCACACAGAAAAGGACACTTCTCATAAGGTATCACTGATCGAGGGAATGTAAAAACCGTTACACTTGAACTGAATTACAAAACAGAACAGAGTCACACATGCAGAAAACACACTATGGCTGCTTAACGGGAAAGGGGAGGTGGGGTGATACATAAAACAAGGGTTTCAAATTAGCTCAGATACCGTTCCATAAACCCAATATGTAATAGACAAGACCTACTCCTTGCTCAGAGAACTGGACTCAACACGCCCTATTCACCGCACAAGAATATATCTGACTAGTAATAATCTTAAAACCTATGTATTGATATCTCTCTGTTAGTGTGTCAAGTGGGTGTAAAGCGGCATAAACACAGCAGTGAAAAGCCGCTAAACCCCATTATGAAAATAAATTACTTTGAAAAACCCATGAAAGAAAGACAGTGAAAGAGAGAGACATTCTTACACAATGCGTTCAGGGGCTGTGATGCAACCTGGATTGACCATATCTAGACCCACAGCTGGATGAGACCTAAGGGTAGACACTCTTGGGGCTGAGAGGTTTGGTGAGGTTGGGTGAGCAAACGCAGACCCTTTAAAGTAATACTGCGTGGTACCCATCGCATGGGTCCCAAATCTCCAGGTTAAAGGGCATCTTCTTACATCGAAAACGTGCATGAGAAACCCAGAATATGGTACACCGTGTGATGGGGAACGGTTTCCAAAACGCACCTCATTTCTCATCTCCTTGTGCCCGGGTTCGCCATTCCAGCCGCTTTACTAGCAATCTCCCTACTTGGAGCATCAGCACCTTTAACCTCCTGTTCCGTACAGGTTGCCATTTTTCCTGACGATGAACGGGAAGACGGGGAACCAATGAGAGACTGGCTCTTGGTGTTGGGAAAGGCACAGGTCACTCTGTTTTCCCATCAGGAAGAAGAATTAACCACAGGCTCATCCCGCCCCCCGGAACCAGAACAGGGCCTGAAGCCATCCTGCGCTTTTGCGGCCAGCTCCCAAAAACACGAGTAGTAAAATGGAGGCTCAGGGCACTGCAATTCACAAACCTGCAGAGTTATAAATGATAACTCTCGTCCACAAATATATTGAGGGAAGGCAACGAAGAGGATTTGAAATCAAGGCAGAATTGCAGGAAAGAGATTTCAGGAGGTAGATTCGAATCGCCTTTAAAGCACATGAAAAGCGGCAAAACGTTGACAATGATGCCCTTGGCCAAAAAGGGCGTATGCGTTTTTTCCTGAATATATTCAGGAAAAAACGCATACGCCCTTTTTGGCCAACCAAGCAACCTGGAAAGGCAAATCAGCGCTACAAAGAAGTCTCGCATCCCATCGGTCAAAAGGGCCATGCTGAAAAAAGTGTCAAAACCAGAAATGCAGGACAGGCCATGGAGAAATGGGAGCCTTGCTACACTGATGGGCGGGATGTAAATTGCCAACAGCCACTATGGAGAAGTGTACGGTGAGTCGTGAAACATCTAAAAAACACAGCTTAGAGAGCATAGGGCACTTCCACTCATGGGGGTATAAATTGGGAAAATGAAAAATCAGCAAGACACAAGCACCCCAAAGTTTAGGGCTGCTCTGTTGACAAGGACCTCCACTTCATTCCACCTTAAATATCCCAGGAAAGAGAAAAATGGGTAAAGAAGTTGTGTTCCTTATGTACAATGGAATATCACTCAGCCATGAAATCAATGTCCTAAGGCTAGTAGCAGCATGATGAGTGGATTTAGGTACGACGATTCTAAGTGAAATAAGTCACACAGAAAAGGACACTTCTCATAAGGTATCACTGAGAGAGGGAATGTAAAAACCGTTACACATGAACTGAATTACAAAACAGAACAGAGTCACACATGCAGAAAACACACTATGGCTGCTTAACGGGAAAGGTGAGGTGGGGTGATACATAAAACAAGGGTTTCAAATTAGCTCAGATACCGTTCCATAAACCCAATATGTAATAGACAAGACCTACTCCTTGCTCAGAGAACTGGACTCAACACGCCCTATTCACCGCACAAGAATATATCTGACTAGTAATAATCTTAAAACCTATGTATTGATATCTCTCTGTTAGTGTGTCAAGTGGGTGTAAAGCGGCATAAACACAGCAGTGAAAAGCAGCTAAACTGCATTACGAAAATAAATTACTTTGAAAAACCCATGAAAGAAAGACAGTGAAAGAGAGAGACATTCTTACACAATGCGTTCAGGGGCTGTGATGCAACCTGGATTGACCATATCTAGACCCACAGCTGGATGAGACCTAAGGGTGGACACTATTGTGGCTGAGAGGTTTGGTGAAGTTGGGTGAGCAAACGCAGACCATTTAAAGTAATACTGCATGGTACCCATCGCATGGGTCCCAAATCTCCAGGTTCAAGGGCATCTTCCTACATCGAAAACATGCATGAGAAACCCAGAAGATGGTACACCGTGTGATGGGGAAAGGTTTCTAAAACGCACCTCATTTCTCATCTCCTTGTGCCCGGGTTCGCCATTCCAGCCGCTTTACTAGCAATCTCCCTCCTTGGAGCATCAGCACCTTTAACTTCCTGTTCCGTACAGGTTGCCATTTTTCCTGACGATGAACGGGAAGATGGGGAACCAATGAGAGACTGGCTCTTGGTGTTGGGAAAGGCACAGGTCACTCTATTTTCCCATCAGGAAGAAGAATTAACCACAGGCTCATCCCGCCCCCCGGAACCAGAACAGGGCCTGAAGCCATCCTGCGCTTTTGCGGCCAGCTCCCAAAAACACGAGTTGTAAAATGGAGGCTCAGGGCACTGCAATTCACAAACCTGCAGAGTTATAAATGATAACTCTCGTCCACAAATATATTGAGGGAAGGCAACGAAGAGGATTTGAAATCAAGGCAGAATTGCAGGAAAGAGATTTCAGGAGGTAGATTCGAATCGCCTTTAAAGCACATGAAAAGCGGCAAAACGTTGACAATGATGCCCTTGGCCAAAAAGGGCGTATGCGTTTTTTCCTGAATATATTCAGGAAAAAACGCATACGCCCTTTTTGGCCAACCAAGCAACCTGGAAAGGCAAATCAGCGCTACAAAGAAGTCTCGCATCCCATCGGTCAAAAGGGCCATGCTGAAAAAAGTGTCAAAACCAGAAATGCAGGACAGGCCATGGAGAAATGGGAGCCTTGCTACACTGATGGGCGGGATGCAAATTGACAACAGCCACTCTGGAGAAGTGTACGGTGAGTCCTGAAACATCTAAAAAACACAGCTTAGAGAGCATAGGGCACTTCCACTCATGGGGGTATAAATTGGGAAAATGAAAAATCAGCAAGACACAAGCACCCCAAAGTTTAGGGCTGCTCTGTTGACAAGGACCTCCACTTCATTCCACCTTAAATATCCCAGGAAAGAGAAAAATGGGTAAAGAAGTTGTGGTCCTTCTGTACAATGGAATATCACTCAGCCATGAAATCAATGTCCTAAGGCTACTAGCAGCATGATGAGTGGATTTAAGTACGACGATTCTAAGTGAAATAAGTCACACAGAAAAGGACACTTCTCATAAGGTATCACTTATAGAGGGAATGTAAAAACCGTTACACTTGAACTGAATTACAAAACAGAACAGAGTCACACATGCAGAAAACACACTATGGCTGCTTAACGGGAAAGGGGAGGTGGGGTGATACATAAAACAAGGGTTTCAAATTAGCTCAGATACCGTTCCATAAACCCAATATGTAATAGACAAGACCTACTCCTTGCTCAGAGAACTGGACTCAACACGCCCTATTCACCGCACAAGAATATATCTGACTAGTAATAATCTTAAAACCTATGTATTGATATCTCTCTGTTAGTGTGTCAAGTGGGTGTAAAGCGGCATAAACACAGCAGTGAAAAGCCGCTAAACCCCATTATGAAAATAAATTACTTTGAAAAACCCATGAAAGAAAGACAGTGAAAGAGAGAGACATTCTTACACAATGCGTTCAGGGGCTGTGATGCAACCTGGATTGACCATATCTAGACCCATAGCTGGATGAGACCTAAGGGTAGACACTCTTGGGGCTGAGAGGTTTGGTGAGGTTGGGTGAGCAAACGCAGACCCTTTAAAGTAATACTGCGTGGTACCCATCGCATGGGTCCCAAATCTCCAGGTTCAAGGGCATCTTCCTACATCGAAAACGTGCATGAGAAACCCAGAAGATGGTACACCGTGTGATGGGGAACGGTTTCCAAAACGCACCTCATTTCTCATCTCCTTGTGCCCGGGTTCGCCATTCCAGCCGCTTTACTAGCAATCTCCCTACTTGGAGCATCAGCACCTTTAACCTCCTGTTCCGTACAGGTTGCCATTTTTCCTGACGATGAACGGGAAGACGGGGAACCAATGAGAGACTGGCTCTTGGTGTTGGGAAAGGCACAGGTCACTCTGTTTTCCCATCAGGAAGAAGAATTAACCACAGGCTCATCCCGCCCCCCGGAACCAGAACAGGGCCTGAAGCCATCCTGCGCTTTTGCGGCCAGCTCCCAAAAACACGAGTAGTAAAATGGAGGCTCAGGGCACTGCAATTCACAAACCTGCAGAGTTATAAATGATAACTCTCGTCCACAAATATATTGAGGGAAGGCAACGAAGAGGATTTGAAATCAAGGCAGAATTGCAGGAAACAGATTTCAGGAGGTAGATTCGAATCGCCTTTAAAGCACATGAAAAGCGGCAAAACGTTGACAATGATGCCCTTGGCCAAAAAGGGCGTATGCGTTTTTTCCTGAATATATTCAGGAAAAAACGCATACGCCCTTTTTGGCCAACCAAGCAACCTGGAAAGGCAAATCAGCGCTACAAAGAAGTCTCGCATCCCATCGGTCAAAAGGGCCATGCTGAAAAAAGTGTCAAAACCAGAAATGCAGGACAGGCCATGGAGAAATGGGAGCCTTGCTACACTGATGGGCGGGATGTAAATTGCCAACAGCCACTCTGGAGAAGTGTACGGTGAGTCGTGAAACATCTAAAAAACACAGCTTAGAGAGCATAGGGCACTTCCACTCATGGGGGTATAAATTGGGAAAATGAAAAATCAGCAAGACACAAGCACCCCAAAGTTTAGGGCTGCTCTGTTGACAAGGACCTCCACTTCATTCCACCTTAAATATCCCAGGAAAGAGAAAAATGGGTAAAGAAGTTGTGTTCCTTATGTACAATGGAATATCACTCAGCCATGAAATCAATGTCCTAAGGCTAGTAGCAGCATGATGAGTGGATTTAGGTACGACGATTCTAAGTGAAATAAGTCACACAGAAAAGGACACTTCTCATAAGGTATCACTGAGAGAGGGAATGTAAAAACCGTTACACATGAACTGAATTACAAAACAGAACAGAGTCACACATGCAGAAAACACACTATGGCTGCTTAACGGGAAAGGTGAGGTGGGGTGATACATAAAACAAGGGTTTCAAATTAGCTCAGATACCGTTCCATAAACCCAATATGTAATAGACAAGACCTACTCCTTGCTCAGAGAACTGGACTCAACACGCCCTATTCACCGCACAAGAATATATCTGACTAGTAATAATCTTAAAACCTATGTATTGATATCTCTCTGTTAGCGTGTCAAGTGGGTGTAAAGCGGCATAAACACAGCAGTGAAAAGCCGCTAAACCCCATTATGAAAATAAATTACTTTGAAAAACCCATGAAAGAAAGACAGTGAAAGAGAGAGACATTCTTACACAATGCGTTCAGGGGCTGTGATGCAACCTGGATTGACCATATCTAGACCCACAGCTGGATGAGACCTAAGGGTAGACACTCTTGGGGCTGAGAGGTTTGGTGAGGTTGGGTGAGCAAACGCACACCCTTTAAAGTAATACTGCGTGGTACCCATCGCATGGGTCCCAAATCTCCAGGTTCAAGGGCATCTTCCTACATCAAAAACGTGCATGAGAAACCCAGAAGATGGTACACCGTGTGATGGGGAACGGTTTCCAAAACGCACCTCATTTCTCATCTCCTTGTGCCCGGGTTCGCCATTCCAGCCGCTTTACTAGCAATCTCCCTACTTGGAGCATCAGCACCTTTAACCTCCTGTTCCGTACAGGTTGCCATTTTTCCTGACGATGAACGGGAAGACGGGGAACCAATGAGAGACTGGCTCTTGGTGTTGGGAAAGGCACAGGTCACTCTGTTTTCCCATCAGGAAGAAGAATTAACCACAGGCTCATCCCGCCCCCCGGAACCAGAACAGGGCCTGAAGCCATCCTGCGCTTTTGCGGCCAGCTCCCAAAAACACGAGTAGTAAAATGGAGGCTCAGGGCACTGCAATTCACAAACCTGCAGAGTTATAAATGATAACTCTCGTCCACAAATATATTGAGGGAAGGCAACGAAGAGGATTTGAAATCAAGGCAGAATTGCAGGAAAGAGATTTCAGGAGGTAGATTCGAATCGCCTTTAAAGCACATGAAAAGCGGCAAAACGTTGACAATGATGCCCTTGGCCAAAAAGGGCGTATGCGTTTTTTCCTGAATATATTCAGGAAAAAACGCATACGCCCTTTTTGGCCAACCAAGCAACCTGGAAAGGCAAATCAGCGCTACAAAGAAGTCTCGCATCCCATCGGTCAAAAGGGCCATGCTGAAAAAAGTGTCAAAACCAGAAATGCAGGACAGGCCATGGAGAAATGGGAGCCTTGCTACACTGATGGGCAGGATGGAAATTGCCAACAGCCACTCTGGAGAAGTGTACGGTGAGTCCTGAAACATCTAAAAAACACAGCTTAGAGATCATAGGGCACTTCCACTCATGGGGGTATAAATTGGGAAAATGAAAAATCAGCAAGACACAAGCACCCCAAAGTTTAGGGCTGCTCTGTTGACAAGGACCTCCACTTCATTCCACCTTAAATATCCCAGGAAAGAGAAAAATGGGTAAAGAAGTTGTGTTCCTTATGTACAATGGAATATCACTCAGCCATGAAATCAATGTCCTAAGGCTAGTAGCAGCATGATGAGTGGATTTAGGTACGACGATTCTAAGTGAAATAAGTCACACAGAAAAGGACACTTCTCATAAGGTATCACTGATAGAGGGAATGTAAAAACCGTTACACATGAACTGAATTACAAAACAGAACAGAGTCAGAGTCACACATGCAGAAAACACACTATGGCTGCTTAACGGGAAAGGTGAGGTGGGGTGATACATAAAACAAGGGTTTCAAATTAGCTCAGATACCGTTCCATAAACCCAATATGTAATAGACAAGACCTACTCCTTGCTCAGAGAACTGGACTCAACACGCCCTATTCACCGCACAAGAATATATCTGACTAGTAATAATCTTAAAACCTATGTATTGATATCTCTCTGTTAGTGTGTCAAGTGGGTGTAAAGCGGCATAAACACAGCAGTGAAAAGCAGCTAAACTGCATTACGAAAATAAATTACTTTGAAAAACCCATGAAAGAAAGACAGTGAAAGAGAGAGACATTCTTACACAATGCGTTCAGGGGCTGTGATGCAACCTGGATTGACCATATCTAGACCCACAGCTGGATGAGACCTAAGGGTGGACACTATTGTGGCTGAGTGGTTTGGTGAAGTTGGGTGAGCAAACGCAGACCATTTAAAGTAATACTGCATGGTACCCATCGCATGGGTCCCAAATCTCCAGGTTCAAGGGCATCTTCCTACATCGAAAACATGCATGAGAAACCCAGAAGATGGTACACCGTGTGATGGGGAAAGGTTTCTAAAACGCACCTCATTTCTCATCTCCTTGTGCCCGGGTTCGCCATTCCAGCCGCTTTACTAGCAATCTCCCTCCTTGGAGCATCAGCACCTTTAACTTCCTGTTCCGTACAGGTTGCCATTTTTCCTGACGATGAACGGGAAGATGGGGAACCAATGAGAGACTGGCTCTTGGTGTTGGGAAAGGCACAGGTCACTCTATTTTCCCATCAGGAAGAAGAATTAACCACAGGCTCATCCCGCCCCCCGGAACCAGAACAGGGCCTGAAGCCATCCTGCGCTTTTGCGGCCAGCTCCCAAAAACACGAGTTGTAAAATGGAGGCTCAGGGCACTGCAATTCACAAACCTGCAGAGTTATAAATGATAACTCTCGTCCACAAATATATTGAGGGAAGGCAACGAAGAGGATTTGAAATCAAGGCAGAATTGCAGGAAAGAGATTTCAGGAGGTAGATTCGAATCGCCTTTAAAGCACATGAAAAGCGGCAAAACGTTGACAATGATGCCCTTGGCCAAAAAGGGCGTATGCGTTTTTTCCTGAATATATTCAGGAAAAAACGCATACGCCCTTTTTGGCCAACCAAGCAACCTGGAAAGGCAAATCAGCGCTACAAAGAAGTCTCGCATCCCATCGGTCAAAAGGGCCATGCTGAAAAAAGTGTCAAAACCAGAAATGCAGGACAGGCCATGGAGAAATGGGAGCCTTGCTACACTGATGGGCGGGATGCAAATTGACAACAGCCACTCTGGAGAAGTGTACGGTGAGTCCTGAAACATCTAAAAAACACAGCTTAGAGAGCATAGGGCACTTCCACTCATGGGGGTATAAATTGGGAAAATGAAAAATCAGCAAGACACAAGCACCCCAAAGTTTAGGGCTGCTCTGTTGACAAGGACCTCCACTTCATTCCACCTTAAATATCCCAGGAAAGAGAAAAATGGGTAAAGAAGTTGTGGTCCTTCTGTACAATGGAATATCACTCAGCCATGAAATCAATGTCCTAAGGCTACTAGCAGCATGATGAGTGGATTTAAGTACGACGATTCTAAGTGAAATAAGTCACACAGAAAAGGACACTTCTCATAAGGTATCACTTATAGAGGGAATGTAAAAACCGTTACACTTGAACTGAATTACAAAACAGAACAGAGTCACACATGCAGAAAACACACTATGGCTGCTTAACGGGAAAGGGGAGGTGGGGTGATACATAAAACAAGGGTTTCAAATTAGCTCAGATACCGTTCCATAAACCCAATATGTAATAGACAAGACCTACTCCTTGCTCAGAGAACTGGACTCAACACGCCCTATTCACCGCACAAGAATTTATCTGACTAGTAATAATCTTAAAACCTATGTATTGATATCTCTCTGTTAGTGTGTCAAGTGGGTGTAAAGCGGCATAAACACAGCAGTGAAAAGCCGCTAAACCCCATTATGAAAATAAATTACTTTGAAAAACCCATGAAAGAAAGACAGTGAAAGAGAGAGACATTCTTACACAATGCGTTCAGGGGCTGTGATGCAACCTGGATTGACCATATCTAGACCCATAGCTGGATGAGACCTAAGGGTAGACACTCTTGGGGCTGAGAGGTTTGGTGAGGTTGGGTGAGCAAACGCAGACCCTTTAAAGTAATACTGCGTGGTACCCATCGCATGGGTCCCAAATCTCCAGGTTCAAGGGCATCTTCCTACATCGAAAACGTGCATGAGAAACCCAGAAGATGGTACACCGTGTGATGGGGAACGGTTTCCAAAACGCACCTCATTTCTCATCTCCTTGTGCCCGGGTTCGCCATTCCAGCCGCTTTACTAGCAATCTCCCTACCTGGAGCATCAGCACCTTTAACCTCCTGTTCCGTACAGGTTGCCATTTTTCCTGACGATGAACGGGAAGACGGGGAACCAATGAGAGACTGGCTCTTGGTGTTGGGAAAGGCACAGGTCACTCTGTTTTCCCATCAGGAAGAAGAATTAACCACAGGCTCATCCCGCCCCCCGGAACCAGAACAGGGCCTGAAGCCATCCTGCGCTTTTGCGGCCAGCTCCCAAAAACACGAGTAGTAAAATGGAGGCTCAGGGCACTGCAATTCACAAACCTGCAGAGTTATAAATGATAACTCTCGTCCACAAATATATTGAGGGAAGGCAACGAAGAGGATTTGAAATCAAGGCAGAATTGCAGGAAACAGATTTCAGGAGGTAGATTCGAATCGCCTTTAAAGCACATGAAAAGCGGCAAAACGTTGACAATGATGCCCTTGGCCAAAAAGGGCGTATGCGTTTTTTCCTGAATATATTCAGGAAAAAACGCATACGCCCTTTTTGGCCAACCAAGCAACCTGGAAAGGCAAATCAGCGCTACAAAGAAGTCTCGCATCCCATCGGTCAAAAGGGCCATGCTGAAAAAAGTGTCAAAACCAGAAATGCAGGACAGGCCATGGAGAAATGGGAGCCTTGCTACACTGATGGGCAGGATGGAAATTGCCAACAGCCACTCTGGAGAAGTGTACGGTGAGTCCTGAAACATCTAAAAAACACAGCTTAGAGATCATAGGGCACTTCCACTCATGGGGGTATAAATTGGGAAAATGAAAAATCAGCAAGACACAAGCACCCCAAAGTTTAGGGCTGCTCTGTTGACAAGGACCTCCACTTCATTCCACCTTAAATATCCCAGGAAAGAGAAAAATGGGTAAAGAAGTTGTGTTCCTTATGTACAATGGAATATCACTCAGCCATGAAATCAATGTCCTAAGGCTAGTAGCAGCATGATGAGTGGATTTAGGTACGACGATTCTAAGTGAAATAAGTCACACAGAAAAGGACACTTCTCATAAGGTATCACTGATAGAGGGAATGTAAAAACCGTTACACATGAACTGAATTACAAAACAGAACAGAGTCACACATGCAGAAAACACACTATGGCTGCTTAACGGGAAAGGTGAGGTGGGGTGATACATAAAACAAGGGTTTCAAATTAGCTCAGATACCGTTCCATAAACCCAATATGTAATAGACAAGACCTACTCCTTGCTCAGAGAACTGGACTCAACACGCCCTATTCACCGCACAAGAATATATCTGACTAGTAATAATCTTAAAACCTATGTATTGATATCTCTCTGTTAGTGTGTCAAGTGGGTGTAAAGCGGCATAAACACAGCAGTGAAAAGCAGCTAAACTGCATTATGAAAATAAATTACTTTGAAAAACCCATGAAAGAAAGACAGTGAAAGAGAGAGACATTCTTACACAATGCGTTCAGGGGCTGTGATGCAACCTGGATTGACCATATCTAGACCCACAGCTGGATGAGACCTAAGGGTGGACACTATTGTGGCTGAGAGGTTTGGTGAGGTTGGGTGAGCAAACGCAGACCATTTAAAGTAATACTGCATGGTACCCATCGCATGGGTCCCAAATCTCCAGGTTCAAGGGCATCTTCCTACATCGAAAACATGCATGAGAAACCCAGAAGATGGTACACCGTGTGATGGGGAAACGTTTCTAAAACGCACCTCATTTCTCATCTCCTTGTGCCCGGGTTCGCCATTCCAGCCGCTTTACTAGCAATCTCCCTCCTTGGAGCATCAGCACCTTTAACTTCCTGTTCCGTACAGGTTGCCATTTTTCCTGACGATGAACGGGAAGATGGGGAACCAATGAGAGACTGGCTCTTGGTGTTGGGAAAGGCACAGGTCACTCTATTTTCCCATCAGGAAGAAGAATTAACCACAGGCTCATCCCGCCCCCCGGAACCAGAACAGGGCCTGAAGCCATCCTGCGCTTTTGCGGCCAGCTCCCAAAAACACGAGTTGTAAAATGGAGGCTCAGGGCACTGCAATTCACAAACCTGCAGAGTTATAAATGATAACTCTCGTCCACAAATATATTGAGGGAAGGCAACGAAGAGGATTTGAAATCAAGGCAGAATTGCAGGAAAGAGATTTCAGGAGGTAGATTCGAATCGCCTTTAAAGCACATGAAAAGCGGCAAAACGTTGACAATGATGCCCTTGGCCAAAAAGGGCGTATGCGTTTTTTCCTGAATATATTCAGGAAAAAACGCATACGCCCTTTTTGGCCAACCAAGCAACCTGGAAAGGCAAATCAGCGCTACAAAGAAGTCTCGCTTCCCATCGGTCAAAAGGGCCATGCTGAAAAATGTGTCAAAACCAGAAATGCAGGACAGGCCATGGAGAAATGGGAGCCTTGCTACACTGATGGGCGGGATGTAAATTGCCAACAGCCACTCTGGAGAAGTGTACGGTGAGTCCTGAAACATCTAAAAAACACAGCTTAGAGAGCATAGGGCACTTCCACTCATGGGGGTATAAATTGGGAAAATGAAAAATCAGCAAGACACAAGCACCCCAAAGTTTAGGGCTGCTCTGTTGACAAGGACCTCCACTTCATTCCACCTTAAATATCCCAGGAAAGAGAAAAATGGGTAAAGAAGTTGTGTTCCTTATGTACAATGGAATATCACTCAGCCATGAAATCAATGTCCTAAGGCTAGTAGCAGCATGATGAGTGGATTTAGGTACGACGATTCTAAGTGAAATAAGTCACACAGAAAAGGACACTTCTCATAAGGTATCACTGATAGAGGGAATGTAAAAACCGTTACACATGAACTGAATTACAAAACAGAACAGAGTTACACATGCAGAAAACACACTATGGCTGCTTAACGGGAAAGGTGAGGTGGGGTGATACATAAAACAAGGGTTTCAAATTAGCTCAGATACCGTTCCATAAACCCAATATGTAATAGACAAGACCTACTCCTTGCTCAGAGAACTGGACTCAACACGCCCTATTCACCGCACAAGAATATATCTGACTAGTAATAATCTTAAAACCTATGTATTGATATCTCTCTGTTAGTGTGTCAAGTGGGTGTAAAGCGGCATAAACACAGCAGTGAAAAGCAGCTAAACCCCATTATGAAAATAAATTACTTTGGAAAACCCATGAAAGAAAGGCAGTGAAAGAGAGAGACATTCTTACACAATGCGTTCAGGGGCTGTGATGCAACCTGGATTGACCATATCTAGACCCACAGCTGGATGAGACCTAAGGGTAGACACTCTTGGGGCTGAGAGGTTTGGTGAGGTTGGGTGAGCAAACGCAGACCATTTAAAGTAATACTGCGTGGTACCCATCGCATGGGTCCCAAATCTCCAGGTTCAAGGGCATCTTCCTACATCGAAAACATGCATGAGAAACCCAGAAGATGGTACACCGTGTGATGGGGAAAGGTTTCTAAAACGCACCTCATTTCTCATCTCCTTGTGCCCGTGTTCGCCATTCCAGCCGATTTACTAGCAATCTCCCTCCTTGGAGCATCAGCACCTTTAACTTCCTGTTCCGTACAGGTTGCAATTTTTCCTGACGATGAACGGGAAGACGGGTAACCAATGAGAGACTGGCTCTTGGTGTTGGGAAAGGCACAGGTCACTCTATTTTCCCATCAGGAAGAAGAATTAACAACAGGCTCATCCCGCCCCCCGGAACCAGAACAGGGCCTGAAGCCATCCTGCGCTTTTGCGGCCAGCTCCCAAAATCACGAGTTGTAAAATGGAGGCTCAGGGCACTGCAATTCACAAACCTGTAGAGTTATAAATGATAACTCTCGTCCAGAAATATATTGAGGGAAGGCAACGAAGAGGATTTGAAATCAAGGCAGAATTGCAGGAAACAGATTTCAGGAGGTAGATTCGAATCGCCTTTAAAGCACATGAAAAGCGGCAAAACGTTGACAATGATGCCCTTGGCCAAAAAGGGCGTATGCGTTTTTTCCTGAATATATTCAGGAAAAAACGCATACGCCCTTTTTGGCCAACCAAGCAACCTGGAAAGGCAAATCAGCGCTACAAAGAAGTCTCGCATCCCATCGGTCAAAAGGGCCATGCTGAAAAAAGTGTCAAAACCAGAAATGCAGGACAGGCCATGGAGAAATGGGAGCCTTGCTACACTGATGGGCAGGATGGAAATTGCCAACAGCCACTCAGGAGAAGTGTACGGTGAGTCCTGAAACATCTAAAAAACACAGCTTAGAGATCATAGGGCACTTCCACTCATGGGGGTATAAATTGGGAAAATGAAAAATCAGCAAGACACAAGCACCCCAAAGTTTAGGGCTGCTCTGTTGACAAGGACCTCCACTTCATTCCACCTTAAATATCCCAGGAAAGAGAAAAATGGGTAAAGAAGTTGTGTTCCTTATGTACAATGGAATATCACTCAGCCATGAAATCAATGTCCTAAGGCTAGTAGCAGCATGATGAGTGGATTTAGGTACGACGATTCTAAGTGAAATAAGTCACACAGAAAAGGACACTTCTCATAAGGTATCACTGATAGAGGGAATGTAAAAACCGTTACACATGAACTGAATTACAAAACAGAACAGAGTCACACATGCAGAAAACACACTATGGCTGCTTAACGGGAAAGGTGAGGTGGGGTGATACATCAAACAAGGGTTTCAAATTAGCTCAGATACCGTTCCATAAACCCAATATGTAATAGACAAGACCTACTCCTTGCTCAGAGAACTGGACTCAACACGCCCTATTCACCGCACAAGAATATATCTGACTAGTAATAATCTTAAAACCTATGTATTGATATCTCTCTGTTAGTGTGTCAAGTGGGTGTAAAGCGGCATAAACACAGCAGTGAAAAGCAGATAAACCCCATTATGAAAATAAATTACTTTGAAAAACCCATGAAAGAAAGACAGTGAAAGAGAGAGACATTCTTACACAATGCGTTCAGGGGCTGTGATGCAACCTGGATTGACCATATCTAGACCCACAGCTGGATGAGACCTAAGGGTAGACACTCTTGGGGCTGAGAGGTTTGGTGAGGTTGGGTGAGCAAACGCAGACCTTTTAAAGTAATACTGCGTGGTACCCATCGCATGGGTCCCAAATCTCCAGGTTCAAGGGCATCTTCCTACATCGAAAACGTGCATGAGAAACCCAGAAGATGGTACACCGTGTGATGGGGAACGGTTTCCAAAACGCACCTCATTTCTCATCTCCTTGTGCCCGGGTTCGCCATTCCAGCCGCTTTACTAGCAATCTCCCTACTTGGAGCATCAACACCTTTAACCTCCTGTTCCGTACAGGTTGCCATTTTTCCTGACGATGAACGGGAAGACGGGGAACCAATGAGAGACTGGCTCTTGGTGTTGGGAAAGGCACAGGTCACTCTGTTTTCCCATCAGGAAGAAGAATTAACCACAGGCTCATCCCGCCCCCCGGAACCAGAACAGGGCCTGAAGCCATCCTGCGCTTTTGCGGCCAGCTCCCAAAAACACGAGTAGTAAAATGGAGGCTCAGGGCACTGCAATTCACAAACCTGCAGAGTTATAAATGATAACTCTCGTCCACAAATATATTGAGGGAAGGCAACGAAGAGGATTTGAAATCAAGGCAGAATTGCAGGAAAGAGATTTCAGGAGGTAGATTCGAATCGCCTTTAAAGCACATGAAAAGCGGCAAAACGTTGACAATGATGCCCTTGGCCAAAAAGGGCGTATGCGTTTTTTCCTGAATATATTCAGGAAAAAACGCATACGCCCTTTTTGGCCAACCAAGCAACCTGGAAAGGCAAATCAGCGCTACAAAGAAGTCTCGCTTCCCATCGGTCAAAAGGGCCATGCTGAAAAATGTGTCAAAACCAGAAATGCAGGACAGGCCATGGAGAAATGGGAGCCTTGCTACACTGATGGGCGGGATGTAAATTGCCAACAGCCACTCTGGAGAAGTGTACGGTGAGTCCTGAAACATCTAAAAAACACAGCTTAGAGAGCATAGGGCACTTCCACTCATGGGGGTATAAATTGGGAAAATGAAAAATCAGCAAGACACAAGCACCCCAAAGTTTAGGGCTGCTCTGTTGACAAGGACCTCCACTTCATTCCACCTTAAATATCCCAGGAAAGAGAAAAATGGGTAAAGAAGTTGTGTTCCTTATGTACAATGGAATATCACTCAGCCATGAAATCAATGTCCTAAGGCTAGTAGCAGCATGATGAGTGGATTTAGGTACGACGATTCTAAGTGAAATAAGTCACACAGAAAAGGACACTTCTCATAAGGTATCACTGATAGAGGGAATGTAAAAACCGTTACACATGAACTGAATTACAAAACAGAACAGAGTCACACATGCAGAAAACACACTATGGCTGCTTAACGGGAAAGGTGAGGTGCGTTGATACATAAAACAAGGGTTTCAAATTAGCTCAGATACCGTTCCATAAACCCAATATGTAATAGACAAGACCTACTCCTTGCTCAGAGAACTGGACTCAACACGCCCTATTCACCGCACAAGAATATATCTGACTAGTAATAATCTTAAAACTTATGTATTGATATCTCTCTGTTAGTGTGTCAAGTGGGTGTAAAGCGGCATAAACACAGCAGTGAAAAGCAGCTAAACCCCATTATGAAAATAAATTACTTTGGAAAACCCATGAAAGAAAGGCAGTGAAAGAGAGAGACATTCTTACACAATGCGTTCAGGGGCTGTGATGCAACCTGGATTGACCATATCTAGACCCACAGCTGGATGAGACCTAAGGGTAGACACTCTTGGGGCTGAGAGGTTTGGTGAGGTTGGGTGAGCAAACGCAGACCATTTAAAGTAATACTGCGTGGTACCCATCGCATGGGTCCCAAATCTCCAGGTTCAAGGGCATCTTCCTACATCGAAAACATGCATGAGTAACCCAGAAGATGGTACACCGTGTGATGGGGAAAGGTTTCTAAAACGCACCTCATTTCTCATCTCCTTGTGCCCGTGTTCGCCATTCCAGCCGATTTACTAGCAATCTCCCTCCTTGGAGCATCAGCACCTTTAACCTCCTGTTCCGTACAGGTTGCAATTTTTCCTGACGATGAACGGGAAGACGGGTAACCAATGAGAGACTGGCTCTTGGTGTTGGGAAAGGCACAGGTCACTCTATTTTCCCATCAGGAAGAAGAATTAACAACAGGCTCATCCCGCCCCCCGGAACCAGAACAGGGCCTGAAGCCATCCTGCGCTTTTGCGGCCAGCTCCCAAAATCACGAGTTGTAAAATGGAGGCTCAGGGCACTGCAATTCACAAACCTGTAGAGTTATAAATGATAACTCTCGTCCAGAAATATATTGAGGGAAGGCAACGAAGAGGATTTGAAATCAAGGCAGAATTGCAGGAAACAGATTTCAGGAGGTAGATTCGAATCGCCTTTAAAGCACATGAAAAGCGGCAAAACGTTGACAATAATGCCCTTGGCCAAAAAGGGCGTATGCGTTTTTTCCTGAATATATTCAGGAAAAAACGCATACGCCCTTTTTGGCCAACCAAGCAACCTGGAAAGGCAAATCAGCGCTACAAAGAAGTCTCGCATCCCATTGGTCAAAAGGGCCATGCTGAAAAAAGGGTCCAAACCAGAAATGCAGGACAGGCTATGGAGAAATGGGAGCCTTGCTACACTGATGGGTGGGATGGAAATTGCCAACAGCCACTCTGATGAAGTGTACGGTGAGTCCTGAAACATCTAAAAAACACAACTTAGAGAGCATAGGGCACTTCCACTCATGGGGGTATAAATTGGGAAAATGAAAAATCAGCAAGACACAAGCACCCCAAAGTTTAGGGCTGCTCTGTTGACAAGGACCTCCACTTCATTCCAACTTAAATATCCCAGGAAAGAGAAAAATGGATAAAGAAGTTGTGGTCCTTTTGTACAATGGAATATCACTCAGCCATGAAATCAATGTCTTAAGGCTAGTAGCAGCATGATGAGTGGATTTAAGTACGACGATTCTAAGTGAAATAAGTCACACAGAAAAGGACACTTCTCATAAGGTATCACTTATAGAGGGAAGGTAAAAACCGTTACACATGAACTGAATTACAAAACAGAACAGAGTCACACATGCAGAAAACACACTATGGCTGCTTAACGGGAAAGGTGAGGTGGGGTGATACATCAAACAAGGGTTTCAAATTAGCTCAGATACCGTTCCATAAACCCAATATGTAATAGACAAGACCTACTCCTTGCTCAGAGAACTGGACTCAACACGCCCTATTCACCGCACAAGAATATATCTGACTAGTAATAATCTTAAAACCTATGTATTGATATCTCTCTGTTAGTGTGTCAAGTGGGTGTAAAGCGGCATAAACACAGCAGTGAAAAGCAGATAAACCCCATTATGAAAATAAATTACTTTGAAAAACCCATGAAAGAAAGACAGTGAAAGAGAGAGACATTCTTACACAATGCGTTCAGGGGCTGTGATGCAACCTGGATTGACCATATCTAGACCCACAGCTGGATGAGACCTAAGGGTAGACACTCTTGGGGCTGAGAGGTTTGGTGAGGTTGGGTGAGCAAACGCAGACCCTTTAAAGTAATACTGCGTGGTACCCATCGCATGGGTCCCAAATCTCCAGGTTCAAGGGCCTCTTCCTACATCGAAAACGTGCATGAGAAACCCAGAAGATGGTACACCGTGTGATGGGGAACGGTTTCCAAAACGCACCTCATTTCTCATCTCCTTGTGCCCGGGTTCGCCATTCCAGCCGCTTTACTAGCAATCTCCCTACTTGGAGCATCAGCACCTTTAACCTCCTGTTCCGTACAGGTTGCCATTTTTCCTGACGATGAACGGGAAGACGGGGAACCAATGAGAGACTGGCTCTTGGTGTTGGGAAAGGCACAGGTCACTCTGTTTTCCCATCAGGAAGAAGAATTAACCACAGGCTCATCCCGCCCCCCGGAACCAGAACAGGGCCTGAAGCCATCCTGCGCTTTTGCGGCCAGCTCCCAAAAACACGAGTAGTAAAATGGAGGCTCAGGGCACTGCAATTCACAAACCTGCAGAGTTATAAATGATAACTCTCGTCCACAAATATATTGAGGGAAGGCAACGAAGAGGATTTGAAATCAAGGCAGAATTGCAGGAAACAGATTTCAGGAGGTAGATTCGAATCGCCTTTAAAGCACATGAAAAGCGGCAAAACGTTGACAATGATGCCCTTGGCCAAAAAGGGCGTATGCGTTTTTTCCTGAATATATTCAGGAAAAAACGCATACGCCCTTTTTGGCCAACCAAGCAACCTGGAAAGGCAAATCAGCGCTACAAAGAAGTCTCGCATCCCATCGGTCAAAAGGGCCATGCTGAAAAAAGTGTCAAAACCAGAAATGCAGGACAGGCCATGGAGAAATGGGAGCCTTGCTACACTGATGGGCAGGATGGAAATTGCCAACAGCCACTCAGGAGAAGTGTACGGTGAGTCCTGAAACATCTAAAAATCACAGCTTAGAGATCATAGGGCACTTCCACTCATGGGGGTATAAATTGGGAAAATGAAAAATCAGCAAGACACAAGCACCCCAAAGTTTAGGGCTGCTCTGTTGACAAGGACCTCCACTTCATTCCACCTTAAATATCCCAGGAAAGAGAAAAATGGGTAAAGAAGTTGTGTTCCTTATGTACAATGGAATATCACTCAGCCATGAAATCAATGTCCTAAGGCTAGTAGCAGCATGATGAGTGGATTTAGGTACGACGATTCTAAGTGAAATAAGTCACACAGAAGAGGACACTTCTCATAAGGTATCACTGATAGAGGGAATGTAAAAACCGTTACACATGAACTGAATTACAAAACAGAACAGAGTCACACATGCAGAAAACACACTATGGCTGCTTAACGGGAAAGGGGAGGTGGGGTGATACATAAAACAAGGGTTTCAAATTAGCTCAGATACCGTTCCATAAAACCAATATGTAATAGACAAGACCTACTCCTTGCTCAGAGAACTGGACTCAACACGCCCTATTCACCGCACAAGAATATATCTGACTAGTAATAATCTTAAAACCTATGTATTGATATCTCTCTGTTAGTGTGTCAAGTGGGTGTAAAGCGGCATAAACACAGCAGTGAAAAGCAGCTAAACCCCATTATGAAAATAAATTACTTTGAAAAACCCATGAAAGAAAGGCAGTGAAAGAGAGAGACATTCTTACACAATGCGTTCAGGGGCTGTGATGCAACCTGGATTGACCATATCTAGACCCACAGCTGGATGAGACCTAAGGGTAGACACTCTTGGGGCTGAGAGGTTTGGTGAGGTTGGGTGAGCAAACGCAGACCATTTAAAGAAATACTGCGTGGTACCCATCGCATGGGTCCCAAATCTCCAGGTTCAAGGGCATCTTCCTACATCGAAAACATGCATGAGAAACCCAGAAGATGGTACACCGTGTGATGGGGAACGGTTTCCAAAACGCACCTCATTTCTCATCTCCTTGTGCCCGGGTTCGCCATTCCAGCCGCTTTACTAGCAATCTCCCTACTTGGAGCATCAGCACCTTTAACCTCCTGTTCCGTACAGGTTGCCATTTTTCCTGACGATGAACGGGAAGACGGGGAACCAATGAGAGACTGGCTCTTGGTGTTGGGAAAGGCACAGGTCACTCTGTTTTCCCATCAGGAAGAAGAATTAACCACAGGCTCATCCCGCCCCCCGGAACCAGAACAGGGCCTGAAGCCATCCTGCGCTTTTGCGGCCAGCTCCCAAAAACACGAGTAGTAAAATGGAGGCTCAGGGCACTGCAATTCACAAACCTGCAGAGTTATAAATGATAACTCTCGTCCACAAATATATTGAGGGAAGGCAACGAAGAGGATTTGAAATCAAGGCAGAATTGCAGGAAACAGATTTCAGGAGGTAGATTCGAATCGCCTTTAAAGCACATGAAAAGCGGCAAAACGTTGACAATGATGCCCTTGGCCAAAAAGGGCGTATGCGTTTTTTCCTGAATATATTCAGGAAAAAACGCATACGCCCTTTTTGGCCAACCAAGCAACCTGGAAAGGCAAATCAGCGCTACAAAGAAGTCTCGCTTCCCATCGGTCAAAAGGGCCATGCTGAAAAATGTGTCAAAACCAGAAATGCAGGACAGGCCATGGAGAAATGGGAGCCTTGCTACACTGATGGGCGGGATGTAAATTGCCAACAGCCACTCTGGAGAAGTGTACGGTGAGTCCTGAAACATCTAAAAAACACAGCTTAGAGAGCATAGGGCACTTCCACTCATGGGGGTATAAATTGGGAAAATGAAAAATCAGCAAGACACAAGCACCCCAAAGTTTAGGGCTGCTCTGTTGACAAGGACCTCCACTTCATTCCACCTTAAATATCCCAGGAAAGAGAAAAATGGGTAAAGAAGTTGTGTTCCTTATGTACAATGGAATATCACTCAGCCATGAAATCAATGTCCTAAGGCTAGTAGCAGCATGATGAGTGGATTTAGGTATGACGATTCTAAGTGAAATAAGTCACACAGAAAAGGACACTTCTCATAAGGTATCACTGATAGAGGGAATGTAAAAACCGTTACACATGAACTGAATTACAAAACAGAACAGAGTCACACATGCAGAAAACACACTATGGCTGCTTAACGGGAAAGGTGAGGTGGGGTGATACATAAAACAAGGGTTTCAAATTAGCTCAGATACCGTTCCATAAACCCAATATGTAATAGACAAGACCTACTCCTTGCTCAGAGAACTGGACTCAACACGCCCTATTCACCGCACAAGAATATATCTGACTAGTAATAATCTTAAAACCTATGTATTGATATCTCTCTGTTAGTGTGTCAAGTGGGTGTAAAGCGGCATAAACACAGCAGTGAAAAGCAGCTAAACCCCATTATGAAAATAAATTACTTTGGAAAACCCATGAAAGAAAGGCAGTGAAAGAGAGAGACATTCTTACACAATGCGTTCAGGGGCTGTGATGCAACCTGGATTGACCATATCTAGACCCACAGCTGGATGAGACCTAAGGGTAGACACTCTTGGGGCTGAGAGGTTTGGTGAGGTTGGGTGAGCAAACGCAGACCCTTTAAAGTAATACTGCGTGGTACCCATCGCATGGGTCCCAAATCTCCAGGTTCAAGGGCATCTTCCTACATCGAAAACATGCATGAGTAACCCAGAAGATGGTACACCGTGTGATGGGGAAAGGTTTCTAAAACGCACCTCATTTCTCATCTCCTTGTGCCCGTGTTCGCCATTCCAGCCGATTTACTAGCAATCTCCCTCCTTGGAGCATCAGCACCTTTAACCTCCTGTTCCGTACAGGTTGCAATTTTTCCTGACGATGAACGGGAAGACGGGTAACCAATGAGAGACTGGCTCTTGGTGTTGGGAAAGGCACAGGTCACTCTATTTTCCCATCAGGAAGAAGAATTAACAACAGGCTCATCCCGCCCCCCGGAACCAGAACAGGGCCTGAAGCCATAATGCGCTTTTGCGGCCAGCTCCCAAAATCACGAGTTGTAAAATGGAGGCTCAGGGCACTGCAATTCACAAACCTGTAGAGTTATAAATGATAACTCTCGTCCAGAAATATATTGAGGGAAGGCAACGAAGAGGATTTGAAATCAAGGCAGAATTGCAGGAAACAGATTTCAGGAGGTAGATTCGAATCGCCTTTAAAGCACATGAAAAGCGGCAAAACGTTGACAATGATGCCCTTGGCCAAAAAGGGCGTATGCGTTTTTTCCTGAATATATTCAGGAAAAAACGCATACGCCCTTTTTGGCCAACCAAGCAACCTGGAAAGGCAAATCAGCGCTACAAAGAAGTCTCGCATCCCATTGGTCAAAAGGGCCATGCTGAAAAAAGGGTCCAAACCAGAAATGCAGGACAGGCTATGGAGAAATGGGAGCCTTGCTACACTGATGGGTGGGATGGAAATTGCCAACAGCCACTCTGATGAAGTGTACGGTGAGTCCTGAAACATCTAAAAAACACAACTTAGAGAGCATAGGGCACTTCCACTCATGGGGGTATAAATTGGGAAAATGAAAAATCAGCAAGACACAAGCACCCCAAAGTTTAGGGCTGCTCTGTTGACAAGGACCTCCACTTCATTCCACCTTAAATATCCCAGGAAAGAGAAAAATGGATAAAGAAGTTGTGGTCCTTTTGTACAATGGAATATCACTCAGCCATGAAATCAATGTCCTAAGGCTAGTAGCAGCATGATGAGTGGATTTAAGTACGACGATTCTAAGTGAAATAAGTCACACAGAAAAGGACACTTCTCATAAGGTATCACTTATAGAGGGAAGGTAAAAACCGTTACACATGAACTGAATTACAAAACAGAACAGAGTCACACATGCAGAAAACACAC
Source organism: Balaenoptera borealis (assembly GCF_965194805.1). Taxonomy (NCBI): domain Eukaryota; kingdom Metazoa; phylum Chordata; class Mammalia; order Artiodactyla; family Balaenopteridae; genus Balaenoptera; species Balaenoptera borealis. The sequence continues at coordinate 398,643 of NW_028124009.1, forward strand.
TATGGCTGCTTAACGGGAAAGGTGAGGTGGGGTGATACATCAAACAAGGGTTTCAAATTAGCTCAGATACCGTTCCATAAACCCAATATGTAATAGACAAGACCTACTCCTTGCTCAGAGAACTGGACTCAACACGCCCTATTCACCGCACAAGAATATATCTGACTAGTAATAATCTTAAAACCTATGTATTGATATCTCTCTGTTAGTGTGTCAAGTGGGTGTAAAGTGGCATAAACACAGCAGTGAAAAGCAGCTAAACCCCATTATGAAAATAAATTACTTTGAAAAACCCATGAAAGAAAGACAGTGAAAGAGAGAGACATTCTTACACAATGCGTTCAGGGGCTGTGATGCAACCTGGATTGACCATATCTAGACCCACAGCTGGATGAGACCTAAGGGTAGACACTCTTGGGGCTGAGAGGTTTGGTGAGGTTGGGTGAGCAAACGCAGACCCTTTAAAGTAATACTGCGTGGTACCCATCGCATGGGTCCCAAATCTCCAGGTTCAAGGGCATCTTCCTACATCGAAAACGTGCATGAGAAACCCAGAAGATGGTACACCGTGTGATGGGGAACGGTTTCCAAAACGCACCTCATTTCTCATCTCCTTGTGCCCGGGTTCGCCATTCCAGCCGCTTTACTAGCAATCTCCCTACTTGGAGCATCAGCACCTTTAACCTCCTGTTCCGTACAGGTTGCCATTTTTCCTGACGATGAACGGGAAGACGGGGAACCAATGAGAGACTGGCTCTTGGTGTTGGGAAAGGCACAGGTCACTCTGTTTTCCCATCAGGAAGAAGAATTAACCACAGGCTCATCCCGCCCCCCGGAACCAGAACAGGGCCTGAAGCCATCCTGCGCTTTTGCGGCCAGCTCCCAAAAACACGAGTAGTAAAATGGAGGCTCAGGGCACTGCAATTCACAAACCTGCAGAGTTATAAATGATAACTCTCGTCCACAAATATATTGAGGGAAGGCAACGAAGAGGATTTGAAATCAAGGCAGAATTGCAGGAAACAGATTTCAGGAGGTAGATTCGAATCGCCTTTAAAGCACATGAAAAGCGGCAAAACGTTGACAATGATGCCCTTGGCCAAAAAGGGCGTATGCGTTTTTTCCTGAATATATTCAGGAAAAAACGCATACGCCCTTTTTGGCCAACCAAGCAACCTGGAAAGGCAAATCAGCGCTACAAAGAAGTCTCGCATCCCATCGGTCAAAAGGGCCATGCTGAAAAAAGTGTCAAAACCAGAAATGCAGGACAGGCCATGGAGAAATGGGAGCCTTGCTACACTGATGGGCAGGATGGAAATTGCCAACAGCCACTCAGGAGAAGTGTACGGTGAGTCCTGAAACATCTAAAAATCACAGCTTAGAGATCATAGGGCACTTCCACTCATGGGGGTATAAATTGGGAAAATGAAAAATCAGCAAGACACAAGCACCCCAAAGTTTAGGGCTGCTCTGTTGACAAGGACCTCCACTTCATTCCACCTTAAATATCCCAGGAAAGAGAAAAATGGGTAAAGAAGTTGTGTTCCTTATGTACAATGGAATATCACTCAGCCATGAAATCAATGTCCTAAGGCTAGTAGCAGCATGATGAGTGGATTTAGGTACCACGATTCTAAGTGAAATAAGTCACACAGAAGAGGACACTTCTCATAAGGTATCACTGATAGAGGGAATGTAAAAACCGTTACACATGAACTGAATTACAAAACAGAACAGAGTCACACATGCAGAAAACACACTATGGCTGCTTAACGGGAAAGGGGAGGTGGGGTGATACATAAAACAAGGGTTTCAAATTAGCTCAGATACCGTTCCATAAAACCAATATGTAATAGACAAGACCTACTCCTTGCTCAGAGAACTGGACTCAACACGCCCTATTCACCGCACAAGAATATATCTGACTAGTAATAATCTTAAAACCTATGTATTGATATCTCTCTGTTAGTGTGTCAAGTGGGTGTAAAGCGGCATAAACACAGCAGTGAAAAGCAGCTAAACCCCATTATGAAAATAAATTACTTTGAAAAACCCATGAAAGAAAGGCAGTGAAAGAGAGAGACATTCTTACACAATGCGTTCAGGGGCTGTGATGCAACCTGGATTGACCATATCTAGACCCACAGCTGGATGAGACCTAAGGGTAGACACTCTTGGGGCTGAGAGGTTTGGTGAGGTTGGGTGAGCAAACGCAGACCATTTAAAGAAATACTGCGTGGTACCCATCGCATGGGTCCCAAATCTCCAGGTTCAAGGGCATCTTCCTACATCGAAAACATGCATGAGAAACCCAGAAGATGGTACACGGTGTGATGGGGAACGGTTTCCAAAACGCACCTCATTTCTCATCTCCTTGTGCCCGGGTTCGCCATTCCAGCCGCTTTACTAGCAATCTCCCTACTTGGAGCATCAGCACCTTTAACCTCCTGTTCCGTACAGGTTGCCATTTTTCCTGACGATGAACGGGAAGACGGGGAACCAATGAGAGACTGGCTCTTGGTGTTGGGAAAGGCACAGGTCACTCTGTTTTCCCATCAGGAAGAAGAATTAACCACAGGCTCATCCCGCCCCCCGGAACCAGAACAGGGCCTGAAGCCATCCTGCGCTTTTGCGGCCAGCTCCCAAAAACACGAGTAGTAAAATGGAGGCTCAGGGCACTGCAATTCACAAACCTGCAGAGTTATAAATGATAACTCTCGTCCACAAATATATTGAGGGAAGGCAACGAAGAGGATTTGAAATCAAGGCAGAATTGCAGGAAACAGATTTCAGGAGGTAGATTCGAATCGCCTTTAAAGCACATGAAAAGCGGCAAAACGTTGACAATGATGCCCTTGGCCAAAAAGGGCGTATGCGTTTTTTCCTGAATATATTCAGGAAAAAACGCATACGCCCTTTTTGGCCAACCAAGCAACCTGGAAAGGCAAATCAGCGCTACAAAGAAGTCTCGCTTCCCATCGGTCAAAAGGGCCATGCTGAAAAATGTGTCAAAACCAGAAATGCAGGACAGGCCATGGAGAAATGGGAGCCTTGCTACACTGATGGGCGGGATGTAAATTGCCAACAGCCACTCTGGAGAAGTGTACGGTGAGTCCTGAAACATCTAAAAAACACAGCTTAGAGAGCATAGGGCACTTCCACTCATGGGGGTATAAATTGGGAAAATGAAAAATCAGCAAGACACAAGCACCCCAAAGTTTAGGGCTGCTCTGTTGACAAGGACCTCCACTTCATTCCACCTTAAATATCCCAGGAAAGAGAAAAATGGGTAAAGAAGTTGTGTTCCTTATGTACAATGGAATATCACTCAGCCATGAAATCAATGTCCTAAGGCTAGTAGCAGCATGATGAGTGGATTTAGGTATGACGATTCTAAGTGAAATAAGTCACACAGAAAAGGACACTTCTCATAAGGTATCACTGATAGAGGGAATGTAAAAACCGTTACACATGAACTGAATTACAAAACAGAACAGAGTCACACATGCAGAAAACACACTATGGCTGCTTAACGGGAAAGGTGAGGTGGGGTGATACATAAAACAAGGGTTTCAAATTAGCTCAGATACCGTTCCATAAACCCAATATGTAATAGACAAGACCTACTCCTTGCTCAGAGAACTGGACTCAACACGCCCTATTCACCGCACAAGAATATATCTGACTAGTAATAATCTTAAAACCTATGTATTGATATCTCTCTGTTAGTGTGTCAAGTGGGTGTAAAGCGGCATAAACACAGCAGTGAAAAGCAGCTAAACCCCATTATGAAAATAAATTACTTTGGAAAACCCATGAAAGAAAGGCAGTGAAAGAGAGAGACATTCTTACACAATGCGTTCAGGGGCTGTGATGCAACCTGGATTGACCATATCTAGACCCACAGCTGGATGAGACCTAAGGGTAGACACTCTTGGGGCTGAGAGGTTTGGTGAGGTTGGGTGAGCAAACGCAGACCCTTTAAAGTAATACTGCGTGGTACCCATCGCATGGGTCCCAAATCTCCAGGTTCAAGGGCATCTTCCTACATCGAAAACATGCATGAGTAACCCAGAAGATGGTACACCGTGTGATGGGGAAAGGTTTCTAAAACGCACCTCATTTCTCATCTCCTTGTGCCCGTGTTCGCCATTCCAGCCGATTTACTAGCAATCTCCCTCCTTGGAGCATCAGCACCTTTAACCTCCTGTTCCGTACAGGTTGCAATTTTTCCTGACGATGAACGGGAAGACGGGTAACCAATGAGAGACTGGCTCTTGGTGTTGGGAAAGGCACAGGTCACTCTATTTTCCCATCAGGAAGAAGAATTAACAACAGGCTCATCCCGCCCCCCGGAACCAGAACAGGGCCTGAAGCCATCCTGCGCTTTTGCAGCCAGCTCCCAAAATCACGAGTTGTAAAATGGAGGCTCAGGGCACTGCAATTCACAAACCTGTAGAGTTATAAATGATAACTCTCGTCCAGAAATATATTGAGGGAAGGCAACGAAGAGGATTTGAAATCAAGGCAGAATTGCAGGAAACAGATTTCAGGAGGTAGATTCGAATCGCCTTTAAAGCACATGAAAAGCGGCAAAACGTTGACAATGATGCCCTTGGCCAAAAAGGGCGTATGCGTTTTTTCCTGAATATATTCAGGAAAAAACGCATACGCCCTTTTTGGCCAACCAAGCAACCTGGAAAGGCAAATCAGCGCTACAAAGAAGTCTCGCATCCCATTGGTCAAAAGGGCCATGCTGAAAAAAGGGTCCCAACCAGAAATGCAGGACAGGCTATGGAGAAATGGGAGCCTTGCTACACTGATGGGTGGGATGGAAATTGCCAACAGCCACTCTGATGAAGTGTACGGTGAGTCCTGAAACATCTAAAAAACACAACTTAGAGAGCATAGGGCACTTCCACTCATGGGGGTATAAATTGGGAAAATGAAAAATCAGCAAGACACAAGCACCCCAAAGTTTAGGGCTGCTCTGTTGACAAGGACCTCCACTTCATTCCACCTTAAATATCCCAGGAAAGAGAAAAATGGATAAAGAAGTTGTGGTCCTTTTGTACAATGGAATATCACTCAGCCATGAAATCAATGTCCTAAGGCTAGTAGCAGCATGATGAGTGGATTTAAGTACGACGATTCTAAGTGAAATAAGTCACACAGAAAAGGACACTTCTCATAAGGTATCACTTATAGAGGGAAGGTAAAAACCGTTACACATGAACTGAATTACAAAACAGAACAGAGTCACACATGCAGAAAACACACTATGGCTGCTTAACGGGAAAGGTGAGGTGGGGTGATACATCAAACAAGGGTTTCAAATTAGCTCAGATACCGTTCCATAAACCCAATATGTAATAGACAAGACCTACTCCTTGCTCAGAGAACTGGACTCAACACGCCCTATTCACCGCACAAGAATATATCTGACTAGTAATAATCTTAAAACCTATGTATTGATATCTCTCTGTTAGTGTGTCAAGTGGGTGTAAAGCGGCATAAACACAGCAGTGAAAAGCAGATAAACCCCATTATGAAAATAAATTACTTTGAAAAACCCATGAAAGAAAGACAGTGAAAGAGAGAGACATTCTTACACAATGCGTTCAGGGGCTGTGATGCAACCTGGATTGACCATATCTAGACCCACAGCTGGATGAGACCTAAGGGTAGACACTCTTGGGGCTGAGAGGTTTGGTGAGGTTGGGTGAGCAAACGCAGACCCTTTAAAGTAATACTGCGTGGTACCCATCGCATGGGTCCCAAATCTCCAGGTTCAAGGGCATCTTCCTACATCGAAAACGTGCATGAGAAACCCAGAAGATGGTACACCGTGTGATGGGGAACGGTTTCCAAAACGCACCTCATTTCTCATCTCCTTGTGCCCGGGTTCGCCATTCCAGCCGCTTTACTAGCAATCTCCCTACTTGGAGCATCAGCACCTTTAACCTCCTGTTCCGTACAGGTTGCCATTTTTCCTGACGATGAACGGGAAGACGGGGAACCAATGAGAGACTGGCTCTTGGTGTTGGGAAAGGCACAGGTCACTCTGTTTTCCCATCAGGAAGAAGAATTAACCACAGGCTCATCCCGCCCCCCGGAACCAGAACAGGGCCTGAAGCCATCCTGCGCTTTTGCGGCCAGCTCCCAAAAACACGAGTAGTAAAATGGAGGCTCAGGGCACTGCAATTCACAAACCTGCAGAGTTATAAATGATAACTCTCGTCCACAAATATATTGAGGGAAGGCAACGAAGAGGATTTGAAATCAAGGCAGAATTGCAGGAAACAGATTTCAGGAGGTAGATTCGAATCGCCTTTAAAGCACATGAAAAGCGGCAAAACGTTGACAATGATGCCCTTGGCCAAAAAGGGCGTATGCGTTTTTTCCTGAATATATTCAGGAAAAAACGCATACGCCCTTTTTGGCCAACCAAGCAACCTGGAAAGGCAAATCAGCGCTACAAAGAAGTCTCGCTTCCCATCGGTCAAAAGGGCCATGCTGAAAAATGTGTCAAAACCAGAAATGCAGGACAGGCCATGGAGAAATGGGAGCCTTGCTACACTGATGGGCGGGATGTAAATTGCCAACAGCCACTCTGGAGAAGTGTACGGTGAGGCCTGAAACATCTAAAAAACACAGCTTAGAGATCATAGGGCACTTCCACTCATGGGGGTATAAATTGGGAAAATGAAAAATCAGCAAGACACAAGCACCCCAAAGTTTAGGGCTGCTCTGTTGACAAGGACCTCCACTTCATTCCACCTTAAATATCCCAGGAAAGAGAAAAATGGGTAAAGAAGTTGTGTTCCTTATGTACAATGGAATATCACTCAGCCATGAAATCAATGTCCTAAGGCTAGTAGCAGCATGATGAGTGGATTTAGGTACGACGATTCTAAGTGAAATAAGTCACACAGAAAAGGACACTTCTCATAAGGTATCACTGATAGAGGGAATGTAAAAACCGTTACACATGAACTGAATTACAAAACAGAACAGAGTCACACATGCAGAAAACACACTATGGCTGCTTAACGGGAAAGGGGAGGTGGGGTGATACATAAAACAAGGGTTTCAAATTAGCTCAGATACCGTTCCATAAACCCAATATGTAATAGACAAGACCTACTCCTTGCTCAGAGAACTGGACTCAACACGCCCTATTCACCGCACAAGAATATATCTGACTAGTAATAATCTTAAAACCTATGTATTGATATCTCTCTGTTAGTGTGTCAAGTGGGTGTAAAGCGGCATAAACACAGCAGTGAAAAGCAGCTAAACCCCATTATGAAAATAAATTACTTTGGAAAACCCATGAAAGAAAGGCAGTGAAAGAGAGAGACATTCTTACACAATGTGTTCAGGGGCTGTGATGCAACCTGGATTGACCATATCTAGACCCACAGCTGGATGAGACCTAAGGGTAGACACTCTTGGGGCTGAGAGGTTTGGTGAGGTTGGGTGAGCAAACGCAGACCATTTAAAGAAATACTGCGTGGTACCCATCGCATGGGTCCCAAATCTCCAGGTTCAAGGGCATCTTCCTACATCGAAAACATGCATGAGAAACCCAGAAGATGGTACACCGTGTGATGGGGAAAGGTTTCTAAAACGCACCTCATTTCTCATCTCCTTGTGCCCGTGTTTGCCATTCCAGCCGATTTACTAGCAATCTCCCTCCTTGGAGCATCAGCACCTTTAACCTCCTGTTCCGTACAGGTTGCAATTTTTCCTGACGATGAACGGGAAGACGAGTAACCAATGAGAGACTGGCTCTTGGTGTTGGGAAAGGCACAGGTCACTCTATTTTCCCATCAGGAAGAAGAATTAACAACAGGCTCATCCCGCCCCCCGGAACCAGAACAGGGCCTGAAGCCATCCTGCGCTTTTGCGGCCAGCTCCCAAAATCACGAGTTGTAAAATGGAGGCTCAGGGCACTGCAATTCACAAACCTGTAGAGTTATAAATGATAACTCTCGTCCAGAAATATATTGAGGGAAGGCAACGAAGAGGATTTGAAATCAAGGCAGAATTGCAGGAAACAGATTTCAGGAGGTAGATTCGAATCGCCTTTAAAGCACATGAAAAGCGGCAAAACGTTGACAATGATGCCCTTGGCCAAAAAGGGCGTATGCGTTTTTTCCTGAATATATTCAGGAAAAAACGCATACGCCCTTTTTGGCCAACCAAGCAACCTGGAAAGGCAAATCAGCGCTACAAAGAAGTCTCGCTTCCCATCGGTCAAAAGGGCCATGCTGAAAAAAGTGTCAAAACCAGAAATGCAGGACAGGCCATGGAGAAATGGGAGCCTTGCTACACTGATGGGCGGGATGTAAATTGCCAACAGCCACTCTGATGAAGTGTACGGTGAGTCCTGAAACATCTAAAAAACACAACTTAGAGAGCATAGGGCACTTCCACTCATGGGGGTATAAATTGGGAAAATGAAAAATCAGCAAGACACAAGCACCCCAAAGTTTAGGGCTGCTCTGTTGACAAGGACCTCCACTTCATTCCACCTTAAATATCCCAGGAAAGAGAAAAATGGATAAAGAAGTTGTGGTCCTTTTGTACAATGGAATATCACTCAGCCATGAAATCAATGTCCTAAGGCTAGTAGCAGCATGATGAGTGGATTTAGGTACGACGATTCTAAGTGAAATAAGTCACACAGAAAAGGACACTTCTCATAAGGTATCACTGATAGAGGGAATGTAAAAACCGTTACACATGAACTGAATTACAAAACAGAACAGAGTCACACATGCAGAAAACACACTATGGCTGCTTAACGGGAAAGGTGAGGTGGGGTGATACATCAAACAAGGGTTTCAAATTAGCTCAGATACCGTTCCATAAACCCAATATGTAATAGACAAGACCTACTCCTTGCTCAGAGAACTGGACTCAACACGCCCTATTCACCGCACAAGAATATATCTGACTAGTAATAATCTTAAAACCTATGTATTGATATCTCTCTGTTAGTGTGTCAAGTGGGTGTAAAGCGGCATAAACACAGCAGTGAAAAGCAGCTAAACCCCATTATGAAAATAAATTACTTTGGAAAACCCATGAAAGAAAGGCAGTGAAAGAGAGAGACATTCTTACACAATGCGTTCAGGGGCTGTGATGCAACCTGGATTGACCATATCTAGACCCACAGCTGGATGAGACCTAAGGGTAGACACTCTTGGGGCTGAGAGGTTTGGTGAGGTTGGGTGAGCAAACGCAGACCATTTAAAGTAATACTGCGTGGTACCCATCGCATGGGTCCCAAATCTCCAGGTTCAAGGGCATCTTCCTACATCGAAAACATGCATGAGAAACCCAGAAGATGGTACACCGTGTGATGGGGAAAGGTTTCTAAAACGCACCTCATTTCTCATCTCCTTGTGCCCGTGTTCGCCATTCCAGCCGATTTACTAGCAATCTCCCTCCTTGGAGCATCAGCACCTTTAACCTCCTGTTCCGTACAGGTTGCAATTTTTCCTGACGATGAACGGGAAGACGGGTAACCAATGAGAGACTGGCTCTTGGTGTTGGGAAAGGCACAGGTCACTCTATTTTCCCATCAGGAAGAAGAATTAACAACAGGCTCATCCCGCCCCCCGGAACCAGAACAGGGCCTGAAGCCATCCTGCGCTTTTGCGGCCAGCTCCCAAAATCACGAGTTGTAAAATGGAGGCTCAGGGCACTGCAATTCACAAACCTGTAGAGTTATAAATGATAACTCTCGTCCAGAAATATATTGAGGGAAGGCAACGAAGAGGATTTGAAATCAAGGCAGAATTGCAGGAAACAGATTTCAGGAGGTAGATTCGAATCGCCTTTAAAGCACATGAAAAGCGGCAAAACGTTGACAATGATGCCCTTGGCCAAAAAGGGCGTATGCGTTTTTTCCTGAATATATTCAGGAAAAAACGCATACGCCCTTTTTGGCCAACCAAGCAACCTGGAAAGGCAAATCAGCGCTACAAAGAAGTCTCGCATCCCATTGGTCAAAAGGGCCATGCTGAAAAAAGGGTCCAAACCAGAAATGCAGGACAGGCTATGGAGAAATGGGAGCCTTGCTACACTGATGGGTGGGATGGAAATTGCCAACAGCCACTCTGATGAAGTGTACGGTGAGTCCTGAAACATCTAAAAAACACAACTTAGAGAGCATAGGGCACTTCCACTCATGGGGGTATAAATTGGGAAAATGAAAAATCAGCAAGACACAAGCACCCCAAAGTTTAGGGCTGCTCTGTTGACAAGGACCTCCACTTCATTCCACCTTAAATATCCCAGGAAAGAGAAAAATGGATAAAGAAGTTGTGGTCCTTTTGTACAATGGAATATCACTCAGCCATGAAATCAATGTCCTAAGGCTAGTAGCAGCATGATGAGTGGATTTAAGTACGACGATTCTAAGTGAAATAAGTCACACAGAAAAGGACACTTCTCATAAGGTATCACTTATAGAGGGAAGGTAAAAACCGTTACACATGAACTGAATTACAAAACAGAACAGAGTCACACATGCAGAAAACACACTATGGCTGCTTAACGGGAAAGGTGAGGTGGGGTGATACATCAAACAAGGGTTTCAAATTAGCTCAGATACCGTTCCATAAACCCAATATGTAATAGACAAGACCTACTCCTTGCTCAGAGAACTGGACTCAACACGCCCTATTCACCGCACAAGAATATATCTGACTAGTAATAATCTTAAAACCTATGTATTGATATCTCTCTGTTAGTGTGTCAAGTGGGTGTAAAGCGGCATAAACACAGCAGTGAAAAGCAGATAAACCCCATTATGAAAATAAATTACTTTGAAAAACCCATGAAAGAAAGACAGTGAAAGAGAGAGACATTCTTACACAATGCGTTCAGGGGCTGTGATGCAACCTGGATTGACCATATCTAGACCCACAGCTGGATGAGACCTAAGGGTAGACACTCTTGGGGCTGAGAGGTTTGGTGAGGTTGGGTGAGCAAACGCAGACCCTTTAAAGTAATACTGCGTGGTACCCATCGCATGGGTCCCAAATCTCCAGGTTCAAGGGCATCTTCCTACATCGAAAACGTGCATGAGAAACCCAGAAGATGGTACACCGTGTGATGGGGAACGGTTTCCAAAACGCACCTCATTTCTCATCTCCTTGTGCCCGGGTTCGCCATTCCAGCCGCTTTACTAGCAATCTCCCTACTTGGAGCATCAGCACCTTTAACCTCCTGTTCCGTACAGGTTGCCATTTTTCCTGACGATGAACGGGAAGACGGGGAACCAATGAGAGACTGGCTCTTGGTGTTGGGAAAGGCACAGGTCACTCTGTTTTCCCATCAGGAAGAAGAATTAACCACAGGCTCATCCCGCCCCCCGGAACCAGAACAGGGCCTGAAGCCATCCTGCGCTTTTGCGGCCAGCTCCCAAAAACACGAGTAGTAAAATGGAGGCTCAGGGCACTGCAATTCACAAACCTGCAGAGTTATAAATGATAACTCTCGTCCACAAATATATTGAGGGAAGGCAACGAAGAGGATTTGAAATCAAGGCAGAATTGCAGGAAACAGATTTCAGGAGGTAGATTCGAATCGCCTTTAAAGCACATGAAAAGCGGCAAAACGTTGACAATGATGCCCTTGGCCAAAAAGGGCGTATGCGTTTTTTCCTGAATATATTCAGGAAAAAACGCATACGCACTTTTTGGCCAACCAAGCAACCTGGAAAGGCAAATCAGCGCTACAAAGAAGTCTCGCATCCCATCGGTCAAAAGGGCCATGCTGAAAAAAGTGTCAAAACCAGAAATGCAGGACAGGCCATGGAGAAATGGGAGCCTTGCTACACTGATGGGCAGGATGGAAATTGCCAACAGCCACTCAGGAGAAGTGTACGGTGAGTCCTGAAACATCTAAAAATCACAGCTTAGAGATCATAGGGCACTTCCACTCATGGGGGTATAAATTGGGAAAATGAAAAATCAGCAAGACACAAGCACCCCAAAGTTTAGGGCTGCTCTGTTGACAAGGACCTCCACTTCATTCCACCTTAAATATCCCAGGAAAGAGAAAAATGGGTAAAGAAGTTGTGTTCCTTATGTACAATGGAATATCACTCAGCCATGAAATCAATGTCCTAAGGCTAGTAGCAGCATGATGAGTGGATTTAGGTATGACGATTCTAAGTGAAATAAGTCACACAGAAAAGGACACTTCTCATAAGGTATCACTGATAGAGGGAATGTAAAAACCGTTACACATGAACTGAATTACAAAACAGAACAGAGTCACACATGCAGAAAACACACTATGGCTGCTTAACGGGAAAGGGGAGGTGGGGTGATACATAAAACAAGGGTTTCAAATTAGCTCAGATACCGTTCCATAAACCCAATATGTAATAGACAAGACCTACTCCTTGCTCAGAGAACTGGACTCAACACGCCCTATTCACCGCACAAGAATATATCTGACTAGTAATAATCGTAAAACCTATGTATTGATATCTCTCTGTTAGTGTGTCAAGTGGGTGTAAAGCGGCATAAACACAGCAGTGAAAAGCAGCTAAACCCCATTATGAAAATAAATTACTTTGAAAAACCCATGAAAGAAAGGCAGTGAAAGAGAGAGACATTCTTACACAATGCGTTCAGGGGCTGTGATGCAACCTGGATTGACCATATCTAGACCCACAGCTGGATGAGACCTAAGGGTAGACACTCTTGGGGCTGAGAGGTTTGGTGAGGTTGGGTGAGCAAACGCAGACCATTTAAAGAAATACTGCGTGGTACCCATCGCATGGGTCCCAAATCTCCAGGTTCAAGGGCATCTTCCTACATCGAAAACATGCATGAGAAACCCAGAAGATGGTACACCGTGTGATGGGGAAAGGTTTCTAAAACGCACCTCATTTCTCATCTCCTTGTGCCCGTGTTTGCCATTCCAGCCGATTTACTAGCAATCTCCCTCCTTGGAGCATCAGCACCTTTAACCTCCTGTTCCGTACAGGTTGCAATTTTTCCTGACGATGAACGGGAAGACGGGTAACCAATGAGAGACTGGCTCTTGGTTTTGGGAAAGGCACAGGTCACTCTATTTTCCCATCAGGAAGAAGAATTAACAACAGGCTCATCCCGCCCCCCGGAACCAGAACAGGGCCTGAAGCCATCCTGCGCTTTTGCGGCCAGCTCCCAAAATCACGAGTTGTAAAATGGAGGCTCAGGGCACTGCAATTCACAAACCTGTAGAGTTATAAATGATAACTCTCGTCCAGAAATATATTGAGGGAAGGCAACGAAGAGGATTTGAAATCAAGGCAGAATTGCAGGAAACAGATTTCAGGAGGTAGATTCGAATCGCCTTTAAAGCACATGAAAAGCGGCAAAACGTTGACAATGATGCCCTTGGCCAAAAAGGGCGTATGCGTTTTTTCCTGAATATATTCAGGAAAAAACGCATACGCCCTTTTTGGCCAACCAAGCAACCTGGAAAGGCAAATCAGCGCTACAAAGAAGTCTCGCATCCCATCGGTCAAAAGGGCCATGCTGAAAAAAGTGTCAAAACCAGAAATGCAGGACAGGCCATGGAGAAATGGGAGCCTTGCTACACTGATGGGCGGGATGTAAATTGCCAACAGCCACTCTGGAGAAGTGTACGGTGAGTCCTGAAACATCTAAAAAACACAGCTTAGAGAGCATAGGGCACTTCCACTCATGGGGGTATAAATTGGGAAAATGAAAAATCAGCAAGACACAAGCACCCCAAAGTTTAGGGCTGCTCTGTTGACAAGGACCTCCACTTCATTCCACCTTAAATATCCCAGGAAAGAGAAAAATGGGTAAAGAAGTTGTGTTCCTTATGTACAATGGAATATCACTCAGCCATGAAATCAATGTCCTAAGGCTAGTAGCAGCATGATGAGTGGATTTAGGTACGACGATTCTAAGTGAAATAAGTCACACAGAAAAGGACACTTCTCATAAGGTATCACTGATAGAGGGAATGTAAAAACCGTTACACATGAACTGAATTACAAAACAGAACAGAGTCACACATGCAGAAAACACACTATGGCTGCTTAACGGGAAAGGGGAGGTGGGGTGATACATAAAACAAGGGTTTCAAATTAGCTCAGATACCGTTCCATAAACCCAATATGTAATAGACAAGACCTACTCCTTGCTCAGAGAACTGGACTCAACACGCCCTATTCACCGCACAAGAATATATCTGACTAGTAATAATCTTAAAACCTATGTATTGATATCTCTCTGTTAGTGTGTCAAGTGGGTGTAAAGCGGCATAAACACAGCAGTGAAAAGCAGCTAAAGCCCATTATGAAAATAAATTACTTTGGAAAACCCATGAAAGAAAGGCAGTGAAAGAGAGAGACATTCTTACACAATGCGTTCAGGGGCTGTGATGCAACCTGGATTGACCATATCTAGACCCACAGCTGGATGAGACCTAAGGGTAGACACTCTTGGGGCTGAGAGGTTTGGTGAGGTTGGGTGAGCAAACGCAGACCATTTAAAGTAATACTGCGTGGTACCCATCGCATGGGTCCCAAATCTCCAGGTTCAAGGGCATCTTCCTACATCGAAAACATGCATGAGAAACCCAGAAGATGGTACACCGTGTGATGGGGAAAGGTTTCTAAAACGCACCTCATTTCTCATCTCCTTGTGCCCATGTTCGCCATTCCAGCCGATTTACTAGCAATCTCCCTCCTTGGAGCATCAGCACCTTTAACTTCCTGTTCCGTACAGGTTGCAATTTTTCCTGACGATGAACGGGAAGACGGGTAACCAATGAGAGACTGGCTCTTGGTGTTGGGAAAGGCACAGGTCACTCTATTTTCCCATCAGGAAGAAGAATTAACAACAGGCTCATCCCGCCCCCCGGAACCAGAACAGGGCCTGAAGCCATCCTGCGCTTTTGCGGCCAGCTCCCAAAATCACGAGTTGTAAAATGGAGGCTCAGGGCACTGCAATTCACAAACCTGTAGAGTTATAAATGATAACTCTCGTCCAGAAATATATTGAGGGAAGGCAACGAAGAGGATTTGAAATCAAGGCAGAATTGCAGGAAACAGATTTCAGGAGGTAGATTCGAATCGCCTTTAAAGCACATGAAAAGCGGCAAAACGTTGACAATGATGCCCTTGGCCAAAAAGGGCGTATGCGTTTTTTCCTGAATATATTCAGGAAAAAACGCATACGCCCTTTTTGGCCAACCAAGCAACCTGGAAAGGCAAATCAGCGCTACAAAGAAGTCTCGCTTCCCATCGGTCAAAAGGGCCATGCTGAAAAATGTGTCAAAACCAGAAATGCAGGACAGGCCATGGAGAAATGGGAGCCTTGCTACACTGATGGGCGGGATGTAAATTGCCAACAGCCACTCTGGAGAAGTGTACGGTGAGTCCTGAAACATCTAAAAAACACAGCTTAGAGAGCATAGGGCACTTCCACTCATGGGGGTATAAATTGGGAAAATGAAAAATCAGCAAGACACAAGCACCCCAAAGTTTAGGGCTGCTCTGTTGACAAGGACCTCCACTTCATTCCACCTTAAATATCCCAGGAAAGAGAAAAATGGGTAAAGAAGTTGTGTTCCTTATGTACAATGGAATATCACTCAGCCATGAAATCAATGTCCTAAGGCTAGTAGCAGCATGATGAGTGGATTTAGGTACGACGATTCTAAGTGAAATAAGTCACACAGAAAAGGACACTTCTCATAAGGTATCACTGATAGAGGGAATGTAAAAACCGTTACACATGAACTGAATTACAAAACAGAACAGAGTCACACATGCAGAAAACACACTATGGCTGCTTAACGGGAAAGGTGAGGTGGGGTGATACATCAAACAAGGGTTTCAAATTAGCTCAGATACCGTTCCATAAACCCAATATGTAATAGACAAGACCTACTCCTTGCTCAGAGAACTGGACTCAACACGCCCTATTCACCGCACAAGAATATATCTGACTAGTAATAATCTTAAAACCTATGTATTGATATCTCTCTGTTAGTGTGTCAAGTGGGTGTAAAGCGGCATAAACACAGCAGTGAAAAGCAGCTAAACCCCATTATGAAAATAAATTACTTTGGAAAACCCATGAAAGAAAGGCAGTGAAAGAGAGAGACATTCTTACACAATGCGTTCAGGGGCTGTGATGCAACCTGGATTGACCATATCTAGACCCACAGCTGGATGAGACCTAAGGGTAGACACTCTTGGGGCTGAGAGGTTTGGTGAGGTTGGGTGAGCAAACGCAGACCATTTAAAGAAATACTGCGTGGTACCCATCGCATGGGTCCCAAATCTCCAGGTTCAAGGGCATCTTCCTACATCGAAAACATGCATGAGAAACCCAGAAGATGGTACACCGTGTGATGGGGAAAGGTTTCTAAAACGCACCTCATTTCTCATCTCCTTGTGCCCGTGTTTGCCATTCCAGCCGATTTACTAGCAATCTCCCTCCTTGGAGCATCAGCACCTTTAACCTCCTGTTCCGTACAGGTTGCAATTTTTCCTGACGATGAACGGGAAGACGGGTAACCAATGAGAGACTGGCTCTTGGTGTTGGGAAAGGCACAGGTCACTCTATTTTCCCATCAGGAAGAAGAATTAACAACAGGCTCATCCCGCCCCCCGGAACCAGAACAGGGCCTGAAGCCATCCTGCGCTTTTGCGGCCAGCTCCCAAAATCACGAGTTGTAAAATGGAGGCTCAGGGCACTGCAATTCACAAACCTGTAGAGTTATAAATGATAACTCTCGTCCAGAAATATATTGAGGGAAGGCAACGAAGAGGATTTGAAATCAAGGCAGAATTGCAGGAAACAGATTTCAGGAGGTAGATTCGAATCGCCTTTAAAGCACATGAAAAGCGGCAAAACGTTGACAATGATGCCCTTGGCCAAAAAGGGCGTATGCGTTTTTTCCTGAATATATTCAGGAAAAAACGCATACGCCCTTTTTGGCCAACCAAGCAACCTGGAAAGGCAAATCAGCGCTACAAAGAAGTCTCGCATCCCATTGGTCAAAAGGGCCATGCTGAAAAAAGGGTCCAAACCAGAAATGCAGGACAGGCTATGGAGAAATGGGAGCCTTGCTACACTGATGGGTGGGATGGAAATTGCCAACAGCCACTCTGATGAAGTGTACGGTGAGTCCTGAAACATCTAAAAAACACAACTTAGAGAGCATAGGGCACTTCCACTCATGGGGGTATAAATTGGGAAAATGAAAAATCAGCAAGACACAAGCACCCCAAAGTTTAGGGCTGCTCTGTTGACAAGGACCTCCACTTCATTCCACCTTAAATATCCCAGGAAAGAGAAAAATGGATAAAGAAGTTGTGGTCCTTTTGTACAATGGAATATCACTCAGCCATGAAATCAATGTCCTAAGGCTAGTAGC
Organism: Balaenoptera borealis; assembly: GCF_965194805.1. Taxonomy (NCBI): domain Eukaryota; kingdom Metazoa; phylum Chordata; class Mammalia; order Artiodactyla; family Balaenopteridae; genus Balaenoptera; species Balaenoptera borealis. Next base: position 416,085 of record NW_028124009.1, read on the forward strand.
AGCATGATGAGTGGATTTAAGTACGACGATTCTAAGTGAAATAAGTCACACAGAAAAGGACACTTCTCATAAGGTATCACTTATAGAGGGAAGGTAAAAACCGTTACACATGAACTGAATTACAAAACAGAACAGAGTCACACATGCAGAAAACACACTATGGCTGCTTAACGGGAAAGGTGAGGTGGGGTGATACATCAAACAAGGGTTTCAAATTAGCTCAGATACCGTTCCATAAACCCAATATGTAATAGACAAGACCTACTCCTTGCTCAGAGAACTGGACTCAACACGCCCTATTCACCGCACAAGAATATATCTGACTAGTAATAATCTTAAAACCTATGTATTGATATCTCTCTGTTAGTGTGTCAAGTGGGTGTAAAGCGGCATAAACACAGCAGTGAAAAGCAGATAAACCCCATTATGAAAATAAATTACTTTGAAAAACCCATGAAAGAAAGACAGTGAAAGAGAGAGACATTCTTACACAATGCGTTCAGGGGCTGTGATGCAACCTGGATTGACCATATCTAGACCCACAGCTGGATGAGACCTAAGGGTAGACACTCTTGGGGCTGAGAGGTTTGGTGAGGTTGGGTGAGCAAACGCAGACCCTTTAAAGTAATACTGCGTGGTACCCATCGCATGGGTCCCAAATCTCCAGGTTCAAGGGCATCTTCCTACATCGAAAACGTGCATGAGAAACCCAGAAGATGGTACACCGTGTGATGGGGAACGGTTTCCAAAACGCACCTCATTTCTCATCTCCTTGTGCCCGGGTTCGCCATTCCAGCCGCTTTACTAGCAATCTCCCTACTTGGAGCATCAGCACCTTTAACCTCCTGTTCCGTACAGGTTGCCATTTTTCCTGACGATGAACGGGAAGACGGGGAACCAATGAGAGACTGGCTCTTGGTGTTGGGAAAGGCACAGGTCACTCTGTTTTCCCATCAGGAAGAAGAATTAACCACAGGCTCATCCCGCCCCCCGGAACCAGAACAGGGCCTGAAGCCATCCTGCGCTTTTGCGGCCAGCTCCCAAAAACACGAGTAGTAAAATGGAGGCTCAGGGCACTGCAATTCACAAACCTGCAGAGTTATAAATGATAACTCTCGTCCACAAATATATTGAGGGAAGGCAACGAAGAGGATTTGAAATCAAGGCAGAATTGCAGGAAACAGATTTCAGGAGGTAGATTCGAATCGCCTTTAAAGCACATGAAAAGCGGCAAAACGTTGACAATGATGCCCTTGGCCAAAAAGGGCGTATGCGTTTTTTCCTGAATATATTCAGGAAAAAACGCATACGCCCTTTTTGGCCAACCAAGCAACCTGGAAAGGCAAATCAGCGCTACAAAGAAGTCTCGCTTCCCATCGGTCAAAAGGGCCATGCTGAAAAATGTGTCAAAACCAGAAATGCAGGACAGGCCATGGAGAAATGGGAGCCTTGCTACACTGATGGGCGGGATGTAAATTGCCAACAGCCACTCTGGAGAAGTGTACGGTGAGTCCTGAAACATCTAAAAAACACAGCTTAGAGATCATAGGGCACTTCCACTCATGGGGGTATAAATTGGGAAAATGAAAAATCAGCAAGACACAAGCACCCCAAAGTTTAGGGCTGCTCTGTTGACAAGGACCTCCACTTCATTCCACCTTAAATATCCCAGGAAAGAGAAAAATGGGTAAAGAAGTTGTGTTCCTTATGTACAATGGAATATCACTCAGCCATGAAATCAATGTCCTAAGGCTAGTAGCAGCATGATGAGTGGATTTAGGTACGACGATTCTAAGTGAAATAAGTCACACAGAAAAGGACACTTCTCATAAGGTATCACTGATAGAGGGAATGTAAAAACCGTTACACATGAACTGAATTACAAAACAGAACAGAGTCACACATGCAGAAAACACACTATGGCTGCTTAACGGGAAAGGGGAGGTGGGGTGATACATAAAACAAGGGTTTCAAATTAGCTCAGATACCGTTCCATAAACCCAATATGTAATAGACAAGACCTACTCCTTGCTCAGAGAACTGGACTCAACACGCCCTATTCACCGCACAAGAATATATCTGACTAGTAATAATCTTAAAACCTATGTATTGATATCTCTCTGTTAGTGTGTCAAGTGGGTGTAAAGCGGCATAAACACAGCAGTGAAAAGCAGCTAAACCCCATTATGAAAATAAATTACTTTGGAAAACCCATGAAAGAAAGGCAGTGAAAGAGAGAGACATTCTTACACAATGTGTTCAGGGGCTGTGATGCAACCTGGATTGACCATATCTAGACCCACAGCTGGATGAGACCTAAGGGTAGACACTCTTGGGGCTGAGAGGTTTGGTGAGGTTGGGTGAGCAAACGCAGACCATTTAAAGAAATACTGCGTGGTACCCATCGCATGGGTCCCAAATCTCCAGGTTCAAGGGCATCTTCCTACATCGAAAACATGCATGAGAAACCCAGAAGATGGTACACCGTGTGATGGGGAAAGGTTTCTAAAACGCACCTCATTTCTCATCTCCTTGTGCCCGTGTTTGCCATTCCAGCCGATTTACTAGCAATCTCCCTCCTTGGAGCATCAGCACCTTTAACCTCCTGTTCCGTACAGGTTGCAATTTTTCCTGACGATGAACGGGAAGACGGGTAACCAATGAGAGACTGGCTCTTGGTGTTGGGAAAGGCACAGGTCACTCTATTTTCCCATCAGGAAGAAGAATTAACAACAGGCTCATCCCGCCCCCCGGAACCAGAACAGGGCCTGAAGCCATCCTGCGCTTTTGCGGCCAGCTCCCAAAATCACGAGTTGTAAAATGGAGGCTCAGGGCACTGCAATTCACAAACCTGTAGAGTTATAAATGATAACTCTCGTCCAGAAATATATTGAGGGAAGGCAACGAAGAGGATTTGAAATCAAGGCAGAATTGCAGGAAACAGATTTCAGGAGGTAGATTCGAATCGCCTTTAAAGCACATGAAAAGCGGCAAAACGTTGACAATGATGCCCTTGGCCAAAAAGGGCGTATGCGTTTTTTCCTGAATATATTCAGGAAAAAACGCATACGCCCTTTTTGGCCAACCAAGCAACCTGGAAAGGCAAATCAGCGCTACAAAGAAGTCTCGCATCCCATTGGTCAAAAGGGCCATGCTGAAAAAAGGGTCCAAACCAGAAATGCAGGACAGGCTATGGAGAAATGGGAGCCTTGCTACACTGATGGGTGGGATGTAAATTGCCAACAGCCACTCTGATGAAGTGTACGGTGAGTCCTGAAACATCTAAAAAACACAACTTAGAGAGCATAGGGCACTTCCACTCATGGGGGTATAAATTGGGAAAATGAAAAATCAGCAAGACACAAGCACCCCAAAGTTTAGGGCTGCTCTGTTGACAAGGACCTCCACTTCATTCCACCTTAAATATCCCAGGAAAGAGAAAAATGGATAAAGAAGTTGTGGTCCTTTTGTACAATGGAATATCACTCAGCCATGAAATCAATGTCCTAAGGCTAGTAGCAGCATGATGAGTGGATTTAAGTACGACGATTCTAAGTGAAATAAGTCACACAGAAAAGGACACTTCTCATAAGGTATCACTTATAGAGGGAAGGTAAAAACCGTTACACATGAACTGAATTACAAAACAGAACAGAGTCACACATGCAGAAAACACACTATGGCTGCTTAACGGGAAAGGTGAGGTGGGGTGATACATAAAACAAGGGTTTCAAATTAGCTCAGATACCGTTCCATAAACCCAATATGTAATAGACAAGACCTACTCCTTGCTCAGAGAACTGGACTCAACACGCCCTATTCACCGCACAAGAATATATCTGACTAGTAATAATCTTAAAACCTATGTATTGATATCTCTCTGTTAGTGTGTCAAGTGGGTGTAAAGCGGCATAAACACAGCAGTGAAAAGCAGATAAACCCCATTATGAAAATAAATTACTTTGAAAAACCCATGAAAGAAAGACAGTGAAAGAGAGAGACATTCTTACACAATGCGTTCAGGGGCTGTGATGCAACCTGGATTGACCATATCTAGACCCACAGCTGGATGAGACCTAAGGGTAGACACTCTTGGGGCTGAGAGGTTTGGTGAGGTTGGGTGAGCAAACGCAGACCCTTTAAAGTAATACTGCGTGGTACCCATCGCATGGGTCCCAAATCTCCAGGTTCAAGGGCATCTTCCTACATCGAAAACGTGCATGAGAAACCCAGAAGATGGTACACCGTGTGATGGGGAACGGTTTCCAAAACGCACCTCATTTCTCATCTCCTTGTGCCCGGGTTCGCCATTCCAGCCGCTTTACTAGCAATCTCCCTACTTGGAGCATCAGCACCTTTAACCTCCTGTTCCGTACAGGTTGCCATTTTTCCTGACGATGAACGGGAAGACGGGGAACCAATGAGAGACTGGCTCTTGGTGTTGGGAAAGGCACAGGTCACTCTGTTTTCCCATCAGGAAGAAGAATTAACCACAGGCTCATCCCGCCCCCCGGAACCAGAACAGGGCCTGAAGCCATCCTGCGCTTTTGCGGCCAGCTCCCAAAAACACGAGTAGTAAAATGGAGGCTCAGGGCACTGCAATTCACAAACCTGCAGAGTTATAAATGATAACTCTCGTCCACAAATATATTGAGGGAAGGCAACGAAGAGGATTTGAAATCAAGGCAGAATTGCAGGAAACAGATTTCAGGAGGTAGATTCGAATCGCCTTTAAAGCACATGAAAAGCGGCAAAACGTTGACAATGATGCCCTTGGCCAAAAAGGGCGTATGCGTTTTTTCCTGAATATATTCAGGAAAAAACGCATACGCCCTTTTTGGCCAACCAAGCAACCTGGAAAGGCAAATCAGCGCTACAAAGAAGTCTCGCTTCCCATCGGTCAAAAGGGCCATGCTGAAAAATGTGTCAAAACCAGAAATGCAGGACAGGCCATGGAGAAATGGGAGCCTTGCTACACTGATGGGCGGGATGTAAATTGCCAACAGCCACTCTGGAGAAGTGTACGGTGAGTCCTGAAACATCTAAAAAACACAGCTTAGAGATCATAGGGCACTTCCACTCATGGGGGTATAAATTGGGAAAATGAAAAATCAGCAAGACACAAGCACCCCAAAGTTTAGGGCTGCTCTGTTGACAAGGACCTCCACTTCATTCCACCTTAAATATCCCAGGAAAGAGAAAAATGGGTAAAGAAGTTGTGTTCCTTATGTACAATGGAATATCACTCAGCCATGAAATCAATGTCCTAAGGCTAGTAGCAGCATGATGAGTGGATTTAGGTACGACGATTCTAAGTGAAATAAGTCACACAGAAAAGGACACTTCTCATAAGGTATCACTGATAGAGGGAATGTAAAAACCGTTACACATGAACTGAATTACAAAACAGAACAGAGTCACACATGCAGAAAACACACTATGGCTGCTTAACGGGAAAGGGGAGGTGGGGTGATACATAAAACAAGGGTTTCAAATTAGCTCAGATACCGTTCCATAAACCCAATATGTAATAGACAAGACCTACTCCTTGCTCAGAGAACTGGACTCAACACGCCCTATTCACCGCACAAGAATATATCTGACTAGTAATAATCTTAAAACCTATGTATTGATATCTCTCTGTTAGTGTGTCAAGTGGGTGTAAAGCGGCATAAACACAGCAGTGAAAAGCAGCTAAACCCCATTATGAAAATAAATTACTTTGGAAAACCCATGAAAGAAAGGCAGTGAAAGAGAGAGACATTCTTACACAATGTGTTCAGGGGCTGTGATGCAACCTGGATTGACCATATCTAGACCCACAGCTGGATGAGACCTAAGGGTAGACACTCTTGGGGCTGAGAGGTTTGGTGAGGTTGGGTGAGCAAACGCAGACCATTTAAAGAAATACTGCGTGGTACCCATCGCATGGGTCCCAAATCTCCAGGTTCAAGGGCATCTTCCTACATCGAAAACATGCATGAGAAACCCAGAAGATGGTACACCGTGTGATGGGGAAAGGTTTCTAAAACGCACCTCATTTCTCATCTCCTTGTGCCCGTGTTTGCCATTCCAGCCGATTTACTAGCAATCTCCCTCCTTGGAGCATCAGCACCTTTAACCTCCTGTTCCGTACAGGTTGCAATTTTTCCTGACGATGAACGGGAAGACGGGTAACCAATGAGAGACTGGCTCTTGGTGTTGGGAAAGGCACAGGTCACTCTATTTTCCCATCAGGAAGAAGAATTAACAACAGGCTCATCCCGCCCCCCGGAACCAGAACAGGGCCTGAAGCCATCCTGCGCTTTTGCGGCCAGCTCCCAAAATCACGAGTTGTAAAATGGAGGCTCAGGGCACTGCAATTCACAAACCTGTAGAGTTATAAATGATAACTCTCGTCCAGAAATATATTGAGGGAAGGCAACGAAGAGGATTTGAAATCAAGGCAGAATTGCAGGAAACAGATTTCAGGAGGTAGATTCGAATCGCCTTTAAAGCACATGAAAAGCGGCAAAACGTTGACAATGATGCCCTTGGCCAAAAAGGACGTATGCGTTTTTTCCTGAATATATTCAGGAAAAAACGCATACGCCCTTTTTGGCCAACCAAGCAACCTGGAAAGGCAAATCAGCGCTACAAAGAAGTCTCGCATCCCATTGGTCAAAAGGGCCATGCTGAAAAAAGGGTCCAAACCAGAAATGCAGGACAGGCTATGGAGAAATGGGAGCCTTGCTACACTGATGGGTGGGATGTAAATTGCCAACAGCCACTCTGATGAAGTGTACGGTGAGTCCTGAAACATCTAAAAAACACAACTTAGAGAGCATAGGGCACTTCCACTCATGGGGGTATAAATTGGGAAAATGAAAAATCAGCAAGACACAAGCACCCCAAAGTTTAGGGCTGCTCTGTTGACAAGGACCTCCACTTCATTCCACCTTAAATATCCCAGGAAAGAGAAAAATGGATAAAGAAGTTGTGGTCCTTTTGTACAATGGAATATCACTCAGCCATGAAATCAATGTCCTAAGGCTAGTAGCAGCATGATGAGTGGATTTAGGTACGACGATTCTAAGTGAAATAAGTCACACAGAAAAGGACACTTCTCATAAGGTATCACTGATAGAGGGAATGTAAAAACCGTTACACATGAACTGAATTACAAAACAGAACAGAGTCACACATGCAGAAAACACACTATGGCTGCTTAACGGGAAAGGTGAGGTGGGGTGATACATCAAACAAGGGTTTCAAATTAGCTCAGATACCGTTCCATAAACCCAATATGTAATAGACAAGACCTACTCCTTGCTCAGAGAACTGGACTCAACACGCCCTATTCACCGCACAAGAATATATCTGACTAGTAATAATCTTAAAACCTATGTATTGATATCTCTCTGTTAGTGTGTCAAGTGGGTGTAAAGCGGCATAAACACAGCAGTGAAAAGCAGCTAAACCCCATTATGAAAATAAATTACTTTGGAAAACCCATGAAAGAAAGGCAGTGAAAGAGAGAGACATTCTTACACAATGCGTTCAGGGGCTGTGATGCAACCTGGATTGACCATATCTAGACCCACAGCTGGATGAGACCTAAGGGTAGACACTCTTGGGGCTGAGAGGTTTGGTGAGGTTGGGTGAGCAAACGCAGACCATTTAAAGAAATACTGCGTGGTACCCATCGCATGGGTCCCAAATCTCCAGGTTCAAGGGCATCTTCCTACATCGAAAACATGCATGAGAAACCCAGAAGATGGTACACCGTGTGATGGGGAAAGGTTTCTAAAACGCACCTCATTTCTCATCTCCTTGTGCCCGTGTTCGCCATTCCAGCCGATTTACTAGCAATCTCCCTCCTTGGAGCATCAGCACCTTTAACCTCCTGTTCCGTACAGGTTGCAATTTTTCCTGACGATGAACGGGAAGACGGGTAACCAATGAGAGACTGGCTCTTGGTGTTGGGAAAGGCACAGGTCACTCTATTTTCCCATCAGGAAGAAGAATTAACAACAGGCTCATCCCGCCCCCCGGAACCAGAACAGGGCCTGAAGCCATCCTGCGCTTTTGCGGCCAGCTCCCAAAATCACGAGTTGTAAAATGGAGGCTCAGGGCACTGCAATTCACAAACCTGTAGAGTTATAAATGATAACTCTCGTCCAGAAATATATTGAGGGAAGGCAACGAAGAGGATTTGAAATCAAGGCAGAATTGCAGGAAACAGATTTCAGGAGGTAGATTCGAATCGCCTTTAAAGCACATGAAAAGCGGCAAAACGTTGACAATGATGCCCTTGGCCAAAAAGGGCGTATGCGTTTTTTCCTGAATATATTCAGGAAAAAACGCATACGCCCTTTTTGGCCAACCAAGCAACCTGGAAAGGCAAATCAGCGCTACAAAGAAGTCTCGCATCCCATTGGTCAAAAGGGCCATGCTGAAAAAAGGGTCCAAACCAGAAATGCAGGACAGGCTATGGAGAAATGGGAGCCTTGCTACACTGATGGGTGGGATGGAAATTGCCAACAGCCACTCTGATGAAGTGTACGGTGAGTCCTGAAACATCTAAAAAACACAACTTAGAGAGCATAGGGCACTTCCACTCATGGGGGTATAAATTGGGAAAATGAAAAATCAGCAAGACACAAGCACCCCAAAGTTTAGGGCTGCTCTGTTGACAAGGACCTCCACTTCATTCCACCTTAAATATCCCAGGAAAGAGAAAAATGGATAAAGAAGTTGTGGTCCTTTTGTACAATGGAATATCACTCAGCCATGAAATCAATGTCCTAAGGCTAGTAGCAGCATGATGAGTGGATTTAAGTACGACGATTCTAAGTGAAATAAGTCACACAGAAAAGGACACTTCTCATAAGGTATCACTTATAGAGGGAAGGTAAAAACCGTTACACATGAACTGAATTACAAAACAGAACAGAGTCACACATGCAGAAAACACACTATGGCTGCTTAACGGGAAAGGTGAGGTGGGGTGATACATCAAACAAGGGTTTCAAATTAGCTCAGATACCGTTCCATAAACCCAATATGTAATAGACAAGACCTACTCCTTGCTCAGAGAACTGGACTCAACACGCCCTATTCACCGCACAAGAATATATCTGACTAGTAATAATCTTAAAACCTATGTATTGATATCTCTCTGTTAGTGTGTCAAGTGGGTGTAAAGCGGCATAAACACAGCAGTGAAAAGCAGATAAACCCCATTATGAAAATAAATTACTTTGAAAAACCCATGAAAGAAAGACAGTGAAAGAGAGAGACATTCTTACACAATGCGTTCAGGGGCTGTGATGCAACCTGGATTGACCATATCTAGACCCACAGCTGGATGAGACCTAAGGGTAGACACTCTTGGGGCTGAGAGGTTTGGTGAGGTTGGGTGAGCAAACGCAGACCCTTTAAAGTAATACTGCGTGGTACCCATCGCATGGGTCCCAAATCTCCAGGTTCAAGGGCATCTTCCTACATCGAAAACGTGCATGAGAAACCCAGAAGATGGTACACCGTGTGATGGGGAACGGTTTCCAAAACGCACCTCATTTCTCATCTCCTTGTGCCCGGGTTCGCCATTCCAGCCGCTTTACTAGCAATCTCCCTACTTGGAGCATCAGCACCTTTAACCTCCTGTTCCGTACAGGTTGCCATTTTTCCTGACGATGAACGGGAAGACGGGGAACCAATGAGAGACTGGCTCTTGGTGTTGGGAAAGGCACAGGTCACTCTGTTTTCCCATCAGGAAGAAGAATTAACCACAGGCTCATCCCACCCCCCGGAACCAGAACAGGGCCTGAAGCCATCCTGCGCTTTTGCGGCCAGCTCCCAAAAACACGAGTAGTAAAATGGAGGCTCAGGGCACTGCAATTCACAAACCTGCAGAGTTATAAATGATAACTCTCGTCCACAAATATATTGAGGGAAGGCAACGAAGAGGATTTGAAATCAAGGCAGAATTGCAGGAAACAGATTTCAGGAGGTAGATTCGAATCGCCTTTAAAGCACATGAAAAGCGGCAAAACGTTGACAATGATGCCCTTGGCCAAAAAGGGCGTATGCGTTTTTTCCTGAATATATTCAGGAAAAAACGCATACGCACTTTTTGGCCAACCAAGCAACCTGGAAAGGCAAATCAGCGCTACAAAGAAGTCTCGCATCCCATCGGTCAAAAGGGCCATGCTGAAAAAAGTGTCAAAACCAGAAATGCAGGACAGGCCATGGAGAAATGGGAGCCTTGCTACACTGATGGGCAGGATGGAAATTGCCAACAGCCACTCTGGAGAAGTGTACGGTGAGTCCTGAAACATCTAAAAAACACAGCTTAGAGAGCATAGGGCACTTCCACTCATGGGGGTATAAATTGGGAAAATGAAAAATCAGCAAGACACAAGCACCCCAAAGTTTAGGGCTGCTCTGTTGACAAGGACCTCCACTTCATTCCACCTTAAATATCCCAGGAAAGAGAAAAATGGGTAAAGAAGTTGTGTTCCTTATGTACAATGGAATATCACTCAGCCATGAAATCAATGTCCTAAGGCTAGTAGCAGCATGATGAGTGGATTTAGGTACGACGATTCTAAGTGAAATAAGTCACACAGAAAAGGACACTTCTCATAAGGTATCACTGATAGAGGGAATGTAAAAACCGTTACACATGAACTGAATTACAAAACAGAACAGAGTCACACATGCAGAAAACACACTATGGCTGCTTAACGGGAAAGGGGAGGTGGGGTGATACATAAAACAAGGGTTTCAAATTAGCTCAGATACCGTTCCATAAACCCAATATGTAATAGACAAGACCTACTCCTTGCTCAGAGAACTGGACTCAACACGCCCTATTCACCGCACAAGAATATATCTGACTAGTAATAATCTTAAAACCTATGTATTGATATCTCTCTGTTAGTGTGTCAAGTGGGTGTAAAGCGGCATAAACACAGCAGTGAAAAGCAGCTAAAGCCCATTATGAAAATAAATTACTTTGGAAAACCCATGAAAGAAAGGCAGTGAAAGAGAGAGACATTCTTACACAATGCGTTCAGGGGCTGTGATGCAACCTGGATTGACCATATCTAGACCCACAGCTGGATGAGACCTAAGGGTAGACACTCTTGGGGCTGAGAGGTTTGGTGAGGTTGGGTGAGCAAACGCAGACCATTTAAAGTAATACTGCGTGGTACCCATCGCATGGGTCCCAAATCTCCAGGTTCAAGGGCATCTTCCTACATCGAAAACATGCATGAGAAACCCAGAAGATGGTACACCGTGTGATGGGGAAAGGTTTCTAAAACGCACCTCATTTCTCATCTCCTTGTGCCCATGTTCGCCATTCCAGCCGATTTACTAGCAATCTCCCTCCTTGGAGCATCAGCACCTTTAACTTCCTGTTCCGTACAGGTTGCAATTTTTCCTGACGATGAACGGGAAGACGGGTAACCAATGAGAGACTGGCTCTTGGTGTTGGGAAAGGCACAGGTCACTCTATTTTCCCATCAGGAAGAAGAATTAACAACAGGCTCATCCCGCCCCCCGGAACCAGAACAGGGCCTGAAGCCATCCTGCGCTTTTGCGGCCAGCTCCCAAAATCACGAGTTGTAAAATGGAGGCTCAGGGCACTGCAATTCACAAACCTGTAGAGTTATAAATGATAACTCTCGTCCAGAAATATATTGAGGGAAGGCAACGAAGAGGATTTGAAATCAAGGCAGAATTGCAGGAAACAGATTTCAGGAGGTAGATTCGAATCGCCTTTAAAGCACATGAAAAGCGGCAAAACGTTGACAATGATGCCCTTGGCCAAAAAGGGCGTATGCGTTTTTTCCTGAATATATTCAGGAAAAAACGCATACGCCCTTTTTGGCCAACCAAGCAACCTGGAAAGGCAAATCAGCGCTACAAAGAAGTCTCGCTTCCCATCGGTCAAAAGGGCCATGCTGAAAAATGTGTCAAAACCAGAAATGCAGGACAGGCCATGGAGAAATGGGAGCCTTACTACACTGATGGGTGGGATGTAAATTGCCAACAGCCACTCTGGAGAAGTGTACGGTGAGTCCTGAAACATCTAAAAAACACAGCTTAGAGAGCATAGGGCACTTCCACTCATGGGGGTATAAATTGGGAAAATGAAAAATCAGCAAGACACAAGCACCCCAAAGTTTAGGGCTGCTCTGTTGACAAGAACCTCCACTTCATTCCACCTTAAATATCCCAGGAAAGAGAAAAATGGGTAAAGAAGTTGTGTTCCTTATGTACAATGGAATATCACTCAGCCATGAAATCAATGTCCTAAGGCTAGTAGCAGCATGATGAGTGGATTTAGGTACGACGATTCTAAGTGAAATAAGTCACACAGAAAAGGACACTTCTCATAAGGTATCACTGATAGAGGGAATGTAAAAACCGTTACACATGAACTGAATTACAAAACAGAACAGAGTCACACATGCAGAAAACACACTATGGCTGCTTAACGGGAAAGGTGAGGTGGGGTGATACATAAAACAAGGGTTTCAAATTAGCTCAGATACCGTTCCATAAACCCAATATGTAATAGACAAGACCTACTCCTTGCTCAGAGAACTGGACTCAACACGCCCTATTCACCGCACAAGAATATATCTGACTAGTAATAATCTTAAAACCTATGTATTGATATCTCTCTGTTAGTGTGTCAAGTGGGTGTAAAGCGGCATAAACACAGCAGTGAAAAGCAGCTAAACCCCATTATGAAAATAAATTACTTTGGAAAACCCATGAAAGAAAGGCAGTGAAAGAGAGAGACATTCTTACACAATGCGTTCAGGGGCTGTGATGCAACCTGGATTGACCATATCTAGACCCACACCTGGATGAGACCTAAGGGTAGACACTCTTGGGGCTGAGAGGTTTGGTGAGGTTGGGTGAGCAAACGCAGACCATTTAAAGTAATACTGCGTGGTACCCATCGCATGGGTCCCAAATCTCCAGGTTCAAGGGCATCTTCCTACATCGAAAACATGCATGAGAAACCCAGAAGATGGTACACCGTGTGATGGGGAAAGGTTTCTAAAACGCACCTCATTTCTCATCTCCTTGTGCCCGTGTTCGCCATTCCAGCCGATTTACTAGCAATCTCCCTCCTTGGAGCATCAGCACCTTTAACCTCCTGTTCCGTACAGGTTGCAATTTTTCCTGACGATGAACGGGAAGACGGGTAACCAATGAGAGACTGGCTCTTGGTGTTGGGAAAGGCACAGGTCACTCTATTTTCCCATCAGGAAGAAGAATTAACAACAGGCTCATCCCGCCCCCCGGAACCAGAACAGGGCCTGAAGCCATCCTGCGCTTTTGCGGCCAGCTCCCAAAATCACGAGTTGTAAAATGGAGGCTCAGGGCACTGCAATTCACAAACCTGTAGAGTTATAAATGATAACTCTCGTCCAGAAATATATTGAGGGAAGGCAACGAAGAGGATTTGAAATCAAGGCAGAATTGCAGGAAACAGATTTCAGGAGGTAGATTCGAATCGCCTTTAAAGCACATGAAAAGCGGCAAAACGTTGACAATGATGCCCTTGGCCAAAAAGGGCGTATGCGTTTTTTCCTGAATATATTCAGGAAAAAACGCATACGCCCTTTTTGGCCAACCAAGCAACCTGGAAAGGCAAATCAGCGCTACAAACAAGTCTCGCTTCCCATCGGTCAAAAGGGCCATGCTGAAAAAAGTGTCAAAACCAGAAATGCAGGACAGGCCATGGAGAAATGGGAGCCTTGCTACACTGATGGGTGGGATGTAAATTGCCAACAGCCACTCTGATGAAGTGTACGGTGAGTCCTGAAACATCTAAAAAACACAACTTAGAGAGCATAGGGCACTTCCACTCATGGGGGTATAAATTGGGAAAATGAAAAATCAGCAAGACACAAGCACCCCAAAGTTTAGGGCTGCTCTGTTGACAAGGACCTCCACTTCATTCCACCTTAAATATCCCAGGAAAGAGAAAAATGGATAAAGAAGTTGTGGTCCTTTGGTACAATGGAATATCACTCAGCCATGAAATCAATCTCCTAAGGCTAGTAGCATCATGATGAGTGGATTTAAGTACGATGATTCTAAGTGAAATAAGTCACACAGAAAAGGACACTACTCATAAGGTATCACTTATAGAGGGAAGGTAAAAACCGTTACACATGAACTGAATTACAAAACAGAACAGAGTCACACATGCAGAAAACACACTATGGCTGCTTAACGGGAAAGGTGAGGTGGGGTGATACATCAAACAAGGGTTTCAAATTAGCTCAGATACCGTTCCATAAACCCAATATGTAATAGACAAGACCTACTCCTTGCTCAGAGAACTGGACTCAACACGCCCTATTCACCGCACAAGAATATATCTGACTAGTAATAATCTTAAAACCTATGTATTGATATCTCTCTGTTAGTGTGTCAAGTGGGTGTAAAGCGGCATAAACACAGCAGTGAAAAGCAGATAAACCCCATTATGAAAATAAATTACTTTGAAAAACCCATGAAAGAAAGACAGTGAAAGAGAGAGACATTCTTACACAATGCGTTCAGGGGCTGTGATGCAACCTGGATTGACCATATCTAGACCCACAGCTGGATGAGACCTAAGGGTAGACACTCTTGGGGCTGAGAGGTTTGGTGAGGTTGGGTGAGCAAACGCAGACCCTTTAAAGTAATACTGCGTGGTACCCATCGCATGGGTCCCAAATCTCCAGGTTCAAGGGCATCTTCCTACATCGAAAACGTGCATGAGAAACCCAGAAGATGGTACACCGTGTGATGGGGAACGGTTTCCAAAACGCACCTCATTTCTCATCTCCTTGTGCCCGGGTTCGCCATTCCAGCCGCTTTACTAGCAATCTCCCTACTTGGAGCATCAGCACCTTTAACCTCCTGTTCCGTACAGGTTGCAATTTTTCCTGACGATGAACGGGAAGACGGGTAACCAATGAGAGACTGGCTCTTGGTGTTGGGAAAGGCACAGGTCACTCTATTTTCCCATCAGGAAGAAGAATTAACAACAGGCTCATCCCGCCCCCCGGAACCAGAACAGGGCCTGAAGCCATCCTGCGCTTTTGCGGCCAGCTCCCAAAATCACGAGTTGTAAAATGGAGGCTCAGGGCACTGCAATTCACAAACCTGTAGAGTTATAAATGATAACTCTCGTCCAGAAATATATTGAGGGAAGGCAACGAAGAGGATTTGAAATCAAGGCAGAATTGCAGGAAACAGATTTCAGGAGGTAGATTCGAATCGCCTTTAAAGCACATGAAAAGCGGCAAAACGTTGACAATGATGCCCTTGGCCAAAAAGGGCGTATGCGTTTTTTCCTGAATATATTCAGGAAAAAACGCATACGCCCTTTTTGGCCAACCAAGCAACCTGGAAAGGCAAATCAGCGCTACAAAGAAGTCTCGCATCCCATTGGTCAAAAGGGCCATGCTGAAAAAAGGGTCCAAACCAGAAATGCAGGACAGGCTATGGAGAAATGGGAGCCTTGCTACACTGATGGGTGGGATGTAAATTGCCAACAGCCACTCTGATGAAGTGTACGGTGAGTCCTGAAACATCTAAAAAACACAACTTAGAGAGCATAGGGCACTTCCACTCATGGGGGTATAAATTGGGAAAATGAAAAATCAGCAAGACACAAGCACCCCAAAGTTTAGGGCTGCTCTGTTGACAAGGACCTCCACTTCATTCCACCTTAAATATCCCAGGAAAGAGAAAAATGGATAAAGAAGTTGTGGTCCTTTGGTACAATGGAATATCACTCAGCCATGAAATCAATCTCCTAAGGCTAGTAGCATCATGATGAGTGGATTTAAGTAGGATGATTCTAAGTGAAATAAGTCACACAGAAAAGGACACTACTCATAAGGTATCACTTATAGAGGGAAGGTAAAAACCGTTACACATGAACTGAATTACAAAACAGAACAGAGTCACACATGCAGAAAACACACTATGGCTGCTTAACGGGAAAGGTGAGGTGGGGTGATACATCAAACAAGGGTTTCAAATTAGCTCAGATACCGTTCTATAAACCCAATATGTAATAGACAAGACCTACTCCTTGCTCAGAGAACTGGACTCAACACGCCCTATTCACCGCACAAGAATATATCTGACTAGTAATAATCTTAAAACCTATGTATTGATATCTCTCTGTTAGTGTGTCAAGTGGGTGTAAAGCGGCATAAACACAGCAGTGAAAAGCAGATAAACCCCATTATGAAAATAAATTACTTTGAAAAACCCATGAAAGAAAGACAGTGAAAGAGAGAGACATTCTTACACAATGCGTTCAGGGGCTGTGATGCAACCTGGATTGACCATATCTAGACCCACAGCTGGATGAGACCTAAGGGTAGACACTCTTGGGGCTGAGAGGTTTGGTGAGGTTGGGTGAGCAAACGCAGACCCTTTAAAGTAATACTGCGTGGTACCCATCGCATGGGTCCCAAATCTCCAGGTTCAAGGGCATCTTCCTACATCGAAAACGTGCATGAGAAACCCAGAAGATGGTACACCGTGTGATGGGGAACGGTTTCCAAAACGCACCTCATTTCTCATCTCCTTGTGCCCGGGTTCGCCATTCCAGCCGCTTTACTAGCAATCTCCCTACTTGGAGCATCAGCACCTTTAACCTCCTGTTCCGTACAGGTTGCCATTTTTCCTGACGATGAACGGGAAGACGGGGAACCAATGAGAGACTGGCTCTTGGTGTTGGGAAAGGCACAGGTCACTCTGTTTTCCCATCAGGAAGAAGAATTAACCACACGCTCATCCCGCCCCCCGGAACCAGAACAGGGCCTGAAGCCATCCTGCGCTTTTGCGGCCAGCTCCCAAAAACACGAGTAGTAAAATGGAGGCTCAGGGCACTGCAATTCACAAACCTGCAGAGTTATAAATGATAACTCTCGTCCACAAATATATTGAGGGAAGGCAACGAAGAGGATTTGAAATCAAGGCAGAATTGCAGGAAACAGATTTCAGGAGGTAGATTCGAATCGCCTTTAAAGCACATGAAAAGCGGCAAAACGTTGACAATGATGCCCTTGGCCAAAAAGGGCGTATGCGTTTTTTCCTGAATATATTCAGGAAAAAACGCATACGCCCTTTTTGGCCAACCAAGCAACCTGGAAAGGCAAATCAGCGCTACAAAGAAGTCTCGCATCCCATCGGTCAAAAGGGCCATGCTGAAAAAAGTGTCAAAACCAGAAATGCAGGACAGGCCATGGAGAAATGGGAGCCTTGCTACACTGATGGGCAGGATGGAAATTGCCAACAGCCACTCAGGAGAAGTGTACGGTGAGTCCTGAAACATCTAAAAATCACAGCTTAGAGATCATAGGGCACTTCCACTCATGGGGGTATAAATTGGGAAAATGAAAAATCAGCAAGACACAAGCACCCCAAAGTTTAGGGCTGCTCTGTTGACAAGGACCTCCACTTCATTCCACCTTAAATATCCCAGGAAAGAGAAAAATGGGTAAAGAAGTTGTGTTCCTTATGTACAATGGAATATCACTCAGCCATGAAATCAATGTCCTAAGGCTAGTAGCAGCATGATGAGTGGATTTAGGTACGACGATTCTAAGTGAAATAAGTCACACAGAAAAGGACACTTCTCATAAGGTATCACTGATAGAGGGAATGTAAAAACCGTTACACATGAACTGAATTACAAAACAGAACAGAGTCACACATGCAGAAAACACACTATGGCTGCTTAACGGGAAAGGGGAGGTGGGGTGATACATAAAACAAGGGTTTCAAATTAGCTCAGATACCGTTCCATAAACCCAATATGTAATAGACAAGACCTACTCCTTGCTCAGAGAACTGGACTCAACACGCCCTATTCACCGCACAAGAATATATCTGACTAGTAATAATCTTAAAACCTATGTATTGATATCTCTCTGTTAGTGTGTCAAGTGGGTGTAAAGCGGCATAAACACAGCAGTGAAAAGCAGCTAAACCCCATTATGAAAATAAATTACTTTGAAAAACCCATGAAAGAAAGGCAGTGAAAGAGAGAGACATTCTTACACAATGCGTTCAGGGGCTGTGATGCAACCTGGATTGACCATATCTAGACCCACAGCTGGATGAGACCTAAGGGTAGACACTCTTGGGGCTGAGAGGTTTGGTGAGGTTGGGTGAGCAAACGCAGACCATTTAAAGAAATACTGCGTGGTACCCATCGCATGGGTCCCAAATCTCCAGGTTAAAGGGCATCTTCCTACATCGAAAACATGCATGAGAAACCCAGAAGATGGTACACCGTGTGATGGGGAAAGGTTTCTAAAACGCACCTCATTTCTCATCTCCTTGTGCCCGTGTTTGCCATTCCAGCCGATTTACTAGCAATCTCCCTCCTTGGAGCATCAGCACCTTTAACCTCCTGTTCCGTACAGGTTGCAATTTTTCCTGACGATGAACGGGAAGACGGGTAACCAATGAGAGACTGGCTCTTGGTTTTGGGAAAGGCACAGGTCACTCTATTTTCCCATCAGGAAGAAGAATTAACAACAGGCTCATGCCGCCCCCCGGAACCAGAACAGGGCCTGAAGCCATCCTGCGCCTTTGCGGCCAGCTCCCAAAATCACGAGTTGTAAAATGGAGGCTCAGGGCACTGCAATTCACAAACCTGTAGAGTTATAAATGATAACTCTCGTCCAGAAATATATTGAGGGAAGGCAACGAAGAGGATTTGAAATCAAGGCAGAATTGCAGGAAACAGATTTCAGGAGGTAGATTCGAATCGCCTTTAAAGCACATGAAAAGCGGTAAAACGTTGACAATGATGCCCTTGGCCAAAAAGGGCGTATGCGTTTTTTCCTGAATATATTCAGGAAAAAACGCATACGCCCTTTTTGGCCAACCAAGCAACCTGGAAAGGCAAATCAGCGCTACAAAGAAGTCTCGCATCCCATCGGTCAAAAGGGCCATGCTGAAAAAAGGGTCCAAACCAGAAATGCAGGACAGGCTATGGAGAAATGGGAGCCTTGCTACACTGATGGGTGGGATGTAAATTGCCAACAGCCACTCTGATGAAGTGTACGGTGAGTCCTGAAACATCTAAAAAACACAACTTAGAGAGCATAGGGCACTTCCACTCATGGGGGTATAAATTGGGAAAATGAAAAATCAGCAAGACACAAGCACCCCAAAGTTTAGGGCTGCTCTGTTGAGAAGGACCTCCACTTCATTCCACCTTAAATATCCCAGGAAAGAGAAAAATGGATAAAGAAGTTGTGGTCCTTTTGTACAATGGAATATCACTCAGCCATGAAATCAATGTCCTAAGGCTAGTAGCAGCATGATGAGTGGATTTAAGTACGACGATTCTAAGTGAAATAAGTCACACAGAAAAGGACACTTCTCATAAGGTATCACTTATAGAGGGAATGTAAAAACCGTTACACATGAACTGAATTACAAAACAGAACAGAGTCACACATGCAGAAAACACACTATGGCTGCTTAACGGGAAAGGTGAGGTGGGGTGATACATCAAACAAGGGTTTCAAATTAGCTCAGATACCGTTCCATAAACCCAATATGTAATAGACAAGACCTACTCCTTGCTCAGAGAACTGGACTCAACACGCCCTATTCACCGCACAAGAATATATCTGACTAGTAATAATCTTAAAACCTATGTATTGATATCTCTCTGTTAGTGTGTCAAGTGGGTGTAAAGCGGCATAAACACAGCAGTGAAAAGCAGATAAACCCCATTATGAAAATAAATTACTTTGAAAAACCCATGAAAGAAAGACAGTGAAAGAGAGAGACATTCTTACACAATGCGTTCAGGGGCTGTGATGCAACCTGGATTGACCATATCTAGACCCACAGCTGGATGAGACCTAAGGGTAGACACTCTTGGGGCTGAGAGGTTTGGTGAGGTTGGGTGAGCAAACGCAGACCCTTTAAAGTAATACTGCGTGGTACCCATCGCATGGGTCCCAAATCTCCAGGTTCAAGGGCATCTTCCTACATCGAAAACGTGCATGAGAAACCCAGAAGATGGTACACCGTGTGATGGGGAACGGTTTCCAAAACGCACCTCATTTCTCATCTCCTTGTGCCCGGGTTCGCCATTCCAGCCGCTTTACTAGCAATCTCCCTACTTGGAGCATCAGCACCTTTAACCTCCTGTTCCGTACAGGTTGCCATTTTTCCTGACGATGAACGGGAAGACGGGGAACCAATGAGAGACTGGCTCTTGGTGTTGGGAAAGGCACAGGTCACTCTGTTTTCCCATCAGGAAGAAGAATTAACCACAGGCTCATCCCGCCCCCCGGAACCAGAACAGGGCCTGAAGCCATCCTGCGCTTTTGCGTCCAGCTCCCAAAAACACGAGTAGTAAAATGGAGGCTCAGGGCACTGCAATTCACAAACCTGCAGAGTTATAAATGATAACTCTCGTCCACAAATATATTGAGGGAAGGCAACGAAGAGGATTTGAAATCAAGGCAGAATTGCAGGAAACAGATTTCAGGAGGTAGATTCGAATCGCCTTTAAAGCACATGAAAAGCGGCAAAACGTTGACAATGATGCCCTTGGCCAAAAAGGGCGTATGCGTTTTTTCCTGAATATATTCAGGAAAAAACGCATACGCCCTTTTTGGCCAACCAAGCAACCTGGAAAGGCAAATCAGCGCTACAAAGAAGTCTCGCATCCCATCGGTCAAAAGGGCCATGCTGAAAAAAGTGTCAAAACCAGAAATGCAGGACAGGCCATGGAGAAATGGGAGCCTTGCTACACTGATGGGCAGGATGGAAATTGCCAACAGCCACTCAGGAGAAGTGTACGGTGAGTCCTGAAACATCTAAAAATCACAGCTTAGAGATCATAGGGCACTTCCACTCATGGGGGTATAAATTGGGAAAATGAAAAATCAGCAAGACACAAGCACCCCAAAGTTTAGGGCTGCTCTGTTGACAAGGACCTCCACTTCATTCCACCTTAAATATCCCAGGAAAGAGAAAAATGGGTAAAGAAGTTGTGTTCCTTATGTACAATGGAATATCACTCAGCCATGAAATCAATGTCCTAAGGCTAGTAGCAGCATGATGAGTGGATTTAGGTACGACGATTCTAAGTGAAATAAGTCACACAGAAAAGGACACTTCTCATAAGGTATCACTGATAGAGGGAATGTAAAAACCGTTACACATGAACTGAATTACAAAACAGAACAGAGTCACACATGCAGAAAACACACTATGGCTGCTTAACGGGAAAGGGGAGGTGGGGTGATACATAAAACAAGGGTTTCAAATTAGCTCAGATACCGTTCCATAAACCCAATATGTAATAGACAAGACCTACTCCTTGCTCAGAGAACTGGACTCAACACGCCCTATTCACCGCACAAGAATATATCTGACTAGTAATAATCTTAAAACCTATGTATTGATATCTCTCTGTTAGTGTGTCAAGTGGGTGTAAAGCGGCATAAACACAGCAGTGAAAAGCAGCTAAACCCCATTATGAAAATAAATTACTTTGAAAAACCCATGAAAGAAAGGCAGTGAAAGAGAGAGACATTCTTACACAATGCGTTCAGGGGCTGTGATGCAACCTGGATTGACCATATCTAGACCCACAGCTGGATGAGACCTAAGGGTAGACACTCTTGGGGCTGAGAGGTTTGGTGAGGTTGGGTGAGCAAACGCAGACCATTTAAAGAAATACTGCGTGGTACCCATCGCATGGGTCCCAAATCTCCAGGTTCAAGGGCATCTTCCTACATCGAAAACATGCATGAGAAACCCAGAAGATGGTACACCGTGTGATGGGGAAAGGTTTCTAAAACGCACCTCATTTCTCATCTCCTTGTGCCCGTGTTTGCCATTCCAGCCGATTTACTAGCAATCTCCCTCCTTGGAGCATCAGCACCTTTAACCTCCTGTTCCGTACAGGTTGCAATTTTTCCTGACGATGAACGGGAAGACGGGTAACCAATGAGAGACTGGCTCTTGGTTTTGGGAAAGGCACAGGTCACTCTATTTTCCCATCAGGAAGAAGAATTAACAACAGGCTCATCCCGCCCCCCGGAACCAGAACAGGGCCTGAAGCCATCCTGCGCTTTTGCGGCCAGCTCCCAAAATCACGAGTTGTAAAATGGAGGCTCAGGGCACTGCAATTCACAAACCTGTAGAGTTATAAATGATAACTCTCGTCCAGAAATATATTGAGGGAAGGCAACGAAGAGGATTTGAAATCAAGGCAGAATTGCAGGAAACAGATTTCAGGAGGTAGATTCGAATCGCCTTTAAAGCACATGAAAAGCGGCAAAACGTTGACAATGATGCCCTTGGCCAAAAAGGGCGTATGCGTTTTTTCCTGAATATATTCAGGAAAAAACGCATACGCCCTTTTTGGCCAACCAAGCAACCTGGAAAGGCAAATCAGCGCTACAAAGAAGTCTCGCATCCCATCGGTCAAAAGGGCCATGCTGAAAAAAGGGTCCAAACCAGAAATGCAGGACAGGCTATGGAGAAATGGGAGCCTTGCTACACTGATGGGTGGGATGTAAATTGCCAACAGCCACTCTGATGAAGTGTACGGTGAGTCCTGAAACATCTAAAAAACACAACTTAGAGAGCATAGGGCACTTCCACTCATGGGGGTATAAATTGGGAAAATGAAAAATCAGCAAGACACAAGCACCCCAAAGTTTAGGGCTGCTCTGTTGAGAAGGACCTCCACTTCATTCCACCTTCAATATCCCAGGAAAGAGAAAAATGGATAAAGAAGTTGTGGTCCTTTTGTACAATGGAATATCACTCAGCCATGAAATCAATGTCCTAAGGCTAGTAGCAGCATGATGAGTGGATTTAAGTACGACGATTCTAAGTGAAATAAGTCACACAGAAAAGGACACTTCTCATAAGGTATCACTTATAGAGGGAATGTAAAAACCGTTACACATGAACTGAATTACAAAACAGAACAGAGTCACACATGCAGAAAACACACTATGGCTGCTTAACGGGAAAGGTGAGGTGGGGTGATACATCAAACAAGGGTTTCAAATTAGCTCAGATACCGTTCCATAAACCCAATATGTAATAGACAAGACCTACTCCTTGCTCAGAGAACTGGACTCAACACGCCCTATTCACCGCACAAGAATATATCTGACTAGTAATAATCTTAAAACCTATGTATTGATATCTCTCTGTTAGTGTGTCAAGTGGGTGTAAAGCGGCATAAACACAGCAGTGAAAAGCAGATAAACCCCATTATGAAAATAAATTACTTTGAAAAACCCATGAAAGAAAGACAGTGAAAGAGAGAGACATTCTTACACAATGCGTTCAGGGGCTGTGATTCAACCTGGATTGACCATATCTAGACCCACAGCTGGATGAGACCTAAGGGTAGACACTCTTGGGGCTGAGAGGTTTGGTGAGGTTGGGTGAGCAAACGCAGACCCTTTAAAGTAATACTGCGTGGTACCCATCGCATGGGTCCCAAATCTCCAGGTTCAAGGGCATCTTCCTACATCGAAAACGTGCATGAGAAACCCAGAAGATGGTACACCGTGTGATGGGGAACGGTTTCCAAAACGCACCTCATTTCTCATCTCCTTGTGCCCGGGTTCGCCATTCCAGCCGCTTTACTAGCAATCTCCCTACTTGGAGCATCAGCACCTTTAACCTCCTGTTCCGTACAGGTTGCCATTTTTCCTGACGATGAACGGGAAGACGGGGAACCAATGAGAGACTGGCTCTTGGTGTTGGGAAAGGCACAGGTCACTCTGTTTTCCCATCAGGAAGAAGAATTAACCACAGGCTCATCCCGCCCCCCGGAACCAGAACAGGGCCTGAAGCCATCCTGCGCTTTTGCGGCCAGCTCCCAAAACCACGAGTAGTAAAATGGAGGCTCAGGGCACTGCAATTCACAAACCTGCAGAGTTATAAATGATAACTCTCGTCCACAAATATACTGAGGGAAGGCAACGAAGAGGATTTGAAATCAAGGCAGAATTGCAGGAAACAGATTTCAGGAGGTAGATTCGAATCGCCCTTAAAGCACATGAAAAGCGGCAAATCGTTGACAATGATGCCCTTGGCCAAAAAGGGCGTATGCGTTTTTTCCTGAATATATTCAGGAAAAAACGCATACGCCCTTTTTGGCCAACCAAGCAACCTGGAAAGGCAAATCAGCGCTACAAAGAAGTCTCGCATCCCATCGGTCAAAAGGGCCATGCTGAAAAAAGTGTCAAAACCAGAAATGCAGGACAGGTCATGGAGAAATGGGAGCCTTGCTACACTGATGGGCAGGATGGAAATTGCCAACAGCCACTCTGGAGAAGTGTACGGTGAGTCCTGAAACATCTAAAAAACACAGCTTAGAGATCATAGGGCACTTCCACTCATAGGGGTATAAATTGGGAAAATGAAAAATCAGCAAGACACAAGCACCCCAAAGTTTAGGGCTGCTCTGTTGACAAGGACCTCCACTTCATTCCACCTTAAATATCCCAGGAAAGAGAAAAATGGGTAAAGTTGTGTTCCTTATGTACAATGGAATATCACTCAGCCATGAAATCAATGTCCTAAGGCTAGTAGCAGCATGATGAGTGGATTTAGGTACGACGATTCTAAGTGAAATAAGTCACACAGAAAAGGACACTTCTCATAAGGTATCACTGATAGAGGGAATGTAAAAACCGTTACACATGAACTGAATTACAAAACAGAACAGAGTCACACATGCAGAAAACACACTATGGCTGCTTAACGGGAAAGGTGAGGTGGGTGATACATAAAACAAGGGTTTCAAATTAGCTCAGATACCGTTCCATAAACCCAATATGTAATAGACAAGACCTACTCCTTGCTCAGAGAACTGGACTCAACACGCCCTATTCACCGCACAAGAATATATCTGACTAGTAATAATCTTAAAACCTATGTATTGATATCTCTCTGTTAGTGTGTCAAGTGGGTGTAAAGCGGCATAAACACAGCAGTGTAAAGCAGCTAAACCGCATTATGAAAATAAATTACTTTGAAAAACCCATGAAAGAAAGACAGTGAAAGAGAGAGACATTCTTACACAATGCGTTCAGGGGCTGTGATGCAACCTGGATTGACCATATCTAGATCCACAGCTGGATGAGACCTAAGGGTGGACACTATTGTGGCTGAGAGGTTTGGTGAGGTTGGGTGAGCAAACGCAGACCATTTAAAGTAATACTGCGTGGTACCCATCGCATGGGTCCCAAATCTCCAGGTTCAAGGGCATCTTCCTACATCGAAAACATGCATGAGAAACCCAGAAGATGGTACACCGTGTGATGGGGAAAGGTTTCTAAAACGCACCTCATTTCTCATCTCCTTGTGCCCGGGTTCGCCATTCCAGCCGCTTTACTAGCAATCTCCCTCCTTGGAGCATCAGCACCTTTAACTTCCTGTTCCGTACAGGTTGCCATTTTTCCTGACGATGAACGGGAAGACGGGGAACCAATGAGAGACTGGCTCTTGGTGTTGGGAAAGGCACAGGTCACTCTATTTTCCCATCAGGAAGAAGAATTAACCACAGGCTCATCCCGCCCCCCGGAACCAGAACAGGGCCTGAAGCCATCCTGCGCTTTTGCGGCCAGCTCCCAAAAACACGAGTTGTAAAATGGAGGCTCAGGGCACTGCAATTCACAAACCTGCAGAGTTATAAATGATAACTCTCGTCCACAAATATATTGAGGGAAGGCAACGAAGAGGATTTGAATTCAAGGCAGAATTGCAGGAAACAGATTTCAGGAGGTAGATTCGAATCGCCTTTAAAGCACATGAAAAGCGGCAAAACGTTGACAATGATTCCCTTGGCCAAAAAGGGCGTATGCGTTTTTTCCTGAATATATTCAGGAAAAAACGCATACGCCCTTTTTGGCCAACCAAGCAACCTGGAAAGGCAAATCAGCGCTACAAAGAAGTCTCGCATCCCATCGGTCAAAAGGGCCATGCTGAAAAAAGTGTCAAAACCAGAAATGCAGGACAGGCCATGGAGAAATGGGAGCCTTGCTACACTGATGGGCGGGATGCAAATTGACAACAGCCACTCTGGAGAAGTGTACGGTGAGTCCTGAAACATCTAAAAAACACAGCTTAGAGAGCATAGGGCACTTCCACTCATGGGGGTATAAATTGGGAAAATGAAAAATCAGCAAGACACAAGCACCCCAAAGTTTAGGGCTGCTCTGTTAACAAGGACCTCCACTTCATTCCACCTTAAATATCCCAGGAAAGAGAAAAATGGGTAAAGAAGTTGTGGTCCTTATGTACAATGGAATATCACTCAGCCATGAAATCAATGTCCTAAGGCTACTAGCAGCATGATGAGTGGATTTAGGTATGACGATTCTAAGTGAAATAAGTCACACAGAAAAGGACACTTCTCATAAGGTATCACTTATAGAGGGAATGTAAAAACCGTTACACTTGAATTGAATTACAAAACAGAACAGAGTCACACATGCAGAAAACACACTATGGCTGCTTAACGGGAAAGGGGAGGTGGGGTGATACATAAAACAAGGGTTTCAAATTAGCTCAGATACCGTTCCATAAACCCAATATGTAATAGACAAGACCTACTCCTTGCTCAGAGAACTGGACTCAACACGCCCTATTCACCGCACAAGAATATATCTGACTAGTAATAATCTTAAAACCTATGTATTGATATCTCTCTGTTAGTGTGTCAAGTGGGTGTAAAGCGGCATAAACACAGCAGTGAAAAGCCGCTAAACCCCATTATGAAAATAAATTACTTTGAAAAACCCATGAAAGAAAGACAGTGAAAGAGAGAGACATTCTTACACAATGCGTTCAGGGGCTGTGATGCAACCTGGATTGACCATATCTAGACACACAGCTGGATGAGACCTAAGTGTAGACACTCCTGGGGCTGAGAGGTTTGGTGAGGTTGGGTGAGCAAACGCAGACCATTTAAAGTAATACTGCGTGGTACCCATCGCATGGGTCCCAAATCTCCAGGTTCAAGGGCATCTTCCTACATCGAAAACATGCATGAGAAACCCAGAAGATGGTACACCGTGTGATGGGGAAAGGTTTCTAAAACGCACCTCATTTCTCATCTCCTTGTGCCCGTGTTCGCCATTCCAGCTGCTTTACTAGTAATCTCCCTACTTGGAGCATCAGCACCTTTAACCTCCTGTTCCGTACAGGTTGCCATTTCTCCTGACGATGAACGGGAAGACGGGGAACCAATGAGAGACTGGCTCTTGGTGTTGGGAAAGGCACAGGTCACTCTATTTTCCCATCAGGAAGAAGAATTAACCACACGCTCATCCCGCCCCCCGGAACCAGAACAGGGCCTGAAGCCATCCTGCGCTTTTGCGGCCAGCTCCCAAAAACACGAGTTGTAAAATGGAGGCTCAGGGCACTGCAATTCACAAACCTGCAGAGTTATAAATGATAACTCTCGTCCACAAATATATTGAGTGAAGGCAACGAAGAGGATTTGAAATCAAGGCAGAATTGCAGGAAACAGATTTCAGGAGGTAGATTCGAATCGCCTTTAAAGCACATGAAAAGCGGCAAAACGTTGACAATGATGCCCTTGGCCAAAAAGGGCGTATGCGTTTTTTCCTGAATATATTCAGGAAAAAACGCATACGCCCTTTTTGGCCAACCAAGCAACCTGGAAAGGCAAATCAGCGCTACAAAGAAGTCTCGCATCCCATCGGTCAAAAGGGCCATGCTGAAAAAAGTGTCAAAACCAGAAATGCAGGACAGGCTATGGAGAAATGGGAACCTTGCTACACTGATGGGTGGGATGTAAATTGCCAACAGCCACTCTGGAGAAGTGTACGGTGAGTCCTGAAACATCTAAAAAACACAGCTTAGAGAGCATAGGGCACTTCCACTCATGGGGGTATAAATTGGGAAAATGAAAAATCAGCAAGACACAAGCACCCCAAAGTTTAGGGCTGCTCTGTTGAGAAGGACCTCCACTTCATTCCACCTTAAATATCCCAGGAAAGAGAAAAATGGATAAAGAAGTTGTGGTCCTTATGTACAATGGAATATCACTCAGCCATGAAATCAATGTCCTAAGGCTAGTAGCAGCATGATGAGTGGATTTAGGTACGACGATTCTAAGTGAAATAAATCACACAGAAAAGGACACTTCTCATAAGGTATCACTTATAGAGGGAATGTAAAAACCGTTACACTTGAACTGAATTACAAATCAGAACACAGTCACACATGCAGAAAACACACTATGGCTGCTTAACCGGAAAGGGGAGGTGGGGTGATACATAAAACAAGGGTTTCAAATTAGCTCAGATACCGTTCCATAAACCCAATATGTAATAGACAAGACCTACTCCTTGCTCAGAGAACTGGACTCAACACGCCCTATTCACCGCACAAGAATATATCTGACTAATAATAATCGTAAAACCTATGTATTGATATCTCTCTGTTAGTGTGTCAAGTGGGTGTAAAGCGGCATAAACACAGCAGTGAAAAGCAGCTAAACCGCATTATGAAAATAAATTACTTTGAAAAACCCATGAAAGAAAGACAGTGAAAGAGAGAGACATTATTACACAATGCGTTCAGGGGCTGTGATGCAACCTGGATTGACCATATCTAGACCCACAGCTGGATGAGACATAAGGGTGGACACTCTTGGGGCTGAGAGGTTTGGTGAGGTTGGGTGAGCAAATGCAGACCCTTTAAAGTAATACTGCGTGGTACCCATCGCATGGGTCCCATATCTCCAGGTTCAAGGGCATCTTCCTACATCGAAAACATGAATGAGAAACCCAGAAGATGGTACACCGTGTGATGGGGAAAGGTTTCTAAAACACACCTCATTTCTCATCTCCTTGTGCCCGGGTTCGCCATTCCAGCCGCTTTACTAGCAATCTCCCTACTTGGAGCATCAGCACCTTTAACCTCCTGTTCCGTACAGGTTGCCATTTCTCCTGACGATGAACGGGAAGACGGGGAACCAATGAGAGACTGGCTCTTGGTGTTGGGAAAGGCACAGGTCACTCTATTTTCCCATCAGGAAGAAGAATTAACAACAGGCTCATCCCGCCCCCCGGAACCAGAACAGGGCCTGAAGCCATCCTGCGCTTTTGCGGCCAGCTCCCAAAATCACGAGTTGTAAAATGGAGGCTCAGGGCACTGCAATTCACAAACCTGCAGAGTTATAAATGATAACTCTCGTCCACAAATATATTGAGGGAAGGCAACGAAGAGGATTTGAATTCAAGGCAGAATTGCAGGAAACAGATTTCAGGAGGTAGATTCGAATCGCCTTTAAAGCACATGAAAAGCGGCAAAACGTTGACAATGATTCCCTTGGCCAAAAAGGGCGTATGCGTTTTTTCCTGAATATATTCAGGAAAAAACGCATACGCCCTTTTTGGCCAACCAAGCAACCTGGAAAGGCAAATCAGCGCTACAAAGAAGTCTCGCATCCCATCGGTCAAAAGGGCCATGCTGAAAAAAGTGTCAAAACCAGAAATGCAGGACAGGCCATGGAGAAATGGGAGCCTTGCTACACTGATGGGCGGGATGCAAATTGACAACAGCCACTCTGGAGAAGTGTACGGTGAGTCCTGAAACATCTAAAAAACACAGCTTAGAGAGCATAGGGCACTTCCACTCATGGGGGTATAAATTGGGAAAATGAAAAATCAGCAAGACACAAGCACCCCAAAGTTTAGGGCTGCTCTGTTAACAAGGACCTCCACTTCATTCCACCTTAAATATCCCAGGAAAGAGAAAAATGGGTAAAGAAGTTGTGGTCCTTATGTACAATGGAATATCACTCAGCCATGAAATCAATGTCCTAAGGCTACTAGCAGCATGATGAGTGGATTTAGGTATGACGATTCTAAGTGAAATAAGTCACACAGAAAAGGACACTTCTCATAAGGTATCACTTATAGAGGGAATGTAAAAACCGTTACACTTGAACTGAATTACAAAACAGAACAGAGTCACACATGCAGAAAACACACTATGGCTGCTTAACGGGAAAGGGGAGGTGGGGTGATACATAAAACAAGGGTTTCAAATTAGCTCAGATACCGTTCCATAAACCCAATATGTAATAGACAAGACCTACTCCTTGCTCAGAGAACTGGACTCAACACGCCCTATTCACCGCACAAGAATATATCTGACTAGTAATAATCTTAAAACCTATGTATTGATATCTCTCTGTTAGTGTGTCAAGTGGGTGTAAAGCGGCATAAACACAGCAGTGAAAAGCCGCTAAACCCCATTATGAAAATAAATTACTTTGAAAAACCCATGAAAGAAAGACAGTGAAAGAGAGAGACATTCTTACACAACGCGTTCAGGGGCTGTGATGCAACCTGGATTGACCATATCTAGACACACAGCTGGATGAGACCTAAGTGTAGACACTCTTGGGGCTGAGAGGTTTGGTGAGGTTGGGTGAGCAAACGCAGACCATTTAAAGTAATACTGCGTGGTACCCATCGCATGGGTCCCAAATCTCCAGGTTCAAGGGCATCTTCCTACATCGAAAACATGCATGAGAAACCCAGAAGATGGTACACCGTGTGATGGGGAAAGGTTTCTAAAACGCACCTCATTTCTCATCTCCTTGTGCCCGTGTTCGCCATTCCAGCTGCTTTACTAGTAATCTCCCTACTTGGAGCATCAGCACCTTTAACCTCCTGTTCCGTACAGGTTGCCATTTCTCCTGACGATGAACGGGAAGACGGGGAACCAATGAGAGACTGGCTCTTGGTGTTGGGAAAGGCACAGGTCACTCTATTTTCCCATCAGGAAGAAGAATTAACCACACGCTCATCCCGCCCCCCGGAACCAGAACAGGGCCTGAAGCCATCCTGCGCTTTTGCGGCCAGCTCCCAAAAACACGAGTTGTAAAATGGAGGCTCAGGGCACTGCAATTCACAAACCTGCAGAGTTATAAATGATAACTCTCGTCCACAAATATATTGAGTGAAGGCAACGAAGAGGATTTGAAATCAAGGCAGAATTGCAGGAAACAGATTTCAGGAGGTAGATTCGAATCGCCTTTAAAGCACATGAAAAGCGGCAAAACGTTGACAATGATGCCCTTGGCCAAAAAGGGCGTATGCGTTTTTTCCTGAATATATTCAGGAAAAAACGCATACGCCCTTTTTGGCCAACCAAGCAACCTGGAAAGGCAAATCAGCGCTACAAAGAAGTCTCGCATCCCATCGGTCAAAAGGGCCATGCTGAAAAAAGTGTCAAAACCAGAAATGCAGGACAGGCTATGGAGAAATGGGAACCTTGCTACACTGATGGGTGGGATGTAAATTGCCAACAGCCACTCTGGAGAAGTGTACGGTGAGTCCTGAAACATCTAAAAAACACAGCTTAGAGAGCATAGGGCACTTCCACTCATGGGGGTATAAATTGGGAAAATGAAAAATCAGCAAGACACAAGCACCCCAAAGTTTAGGGCTGCTCTGTTGAGAAGGACCTCCACTTCATTCCACCTTAAATATCCCAGGAAAGAGAAAAATGGATAAAGAAGTTGTGGTCCTTATGTACAATGGAATATCACTCAGCCATGAAATCAATGTCCTAAGGCTAGTAGCAGCATGATGAGTGGATTTAGGTACGACGATTCTAAGTGAAATAAATCACACAGAAAAGGACACTTCTCATAAGGTATCACTTATAGAGGGAATGTAAAAACCGTTACACTTGAACTGAATTACAAATCAGAACACAGTCACACATGCAGAAAACACACTATGGCTGCTTAACCGGAAAGGGGAGGTGGGGTGATACATAAAACAAGGGTTTCAAATTAGCTCAGATACCGTTCCATAAACCCAATATGTAATAGACAAGACCTACTCCTTGCTCAGAGAACTGGACTCAACACGCCCTATTCACCGCACAAGAATATATCTGACTAATAATAATCGTAAAACCTATGTATTGATATCTCTCTGTTAGTGTGTCAAGTGGGTGTAAAGCGGCATAAACACAGCAGTGAAAAGCAGCTAAACCGCATTATGAAAATAAATTACTTTGAAAAACCCATGAAAGAAAGACAGTGAAAGAGAGAGACATTATTACACAATGCGTTCAGGGGCTGTGATGCAACCTGGATTGACCATATCTAGACCCACAGCTGGATGAGACATAAGGGTGGACACTCTTGGGGCTGAGAGGTTTGGTGAGGTTGGGTGAGCAAACGCAGACCCTTTAAAGTAATACTGCGTGGTACCCATCGCATGGGTCCCATATCTCCAGGTTCAAGGGCATCTTCCTACATCGAAAACATGAATGAGAAACCCAGAAGATGGTACACCGTGTGATGGGGAAAGGTTTCTAAAACACACCTCATTTCTCATCTCCTTGTGCCCGGGTTCGCCATTCCAGCCGCTTTACTAGCAATCTCCCTACTTGGAGCATCAGCACCTTTAACCTCCTGTTCCGTAGAGGTTGCCATTTCTCCTGAGGATGAACGGGAAGACGGAGAACCAATGAGAGACTGGCTCTTGGTGTTGGGAAAGGCACAGGTCACTCTATTTTCCCATCAGGAAGAAGAATTAACAACAGGCTCATCCCGCCCCCCGGAACCAGAACAGGGCCTGAAGCCATCCTGCGCTTTTGCGGCCAGCTCCCAAAATCACGAGTTGTAAAATGGAGGCTCAGGGCACTGCAATTCACAAACCTGTAGAGTTATAAATGATAACTCTCGTCCAGAAATATATTGAGGGAAGGCAACGAAGAGGATTTGAAATCAAGGCAGAATTGCAGGAAACAGATTTCAGGAGGTAGATTCGAATCGCCTTTAAAGCACATGAAAAGCGGCAAAACGTTGACAATGATGCCCTTGGCCAAAAAGGGCGTATGCGTTTTTTCCTGAATATATTCAGGAAAAAACGCATACGCCCTTTTTGGCCAACCAAGCAACCTGGAAAGGCAAATCAGCGCTACAAAGAAGTCTCGCATCCCATCTGTCAAAAGGGCCATGCTGAAAAAAGGGTCCAAACCAGAAATGCAGGACAGGCTATGAAGAAATGGGAGCCTTGCTACACTGATGGGCAGGATGGAAATTGCCAACAGCCACTCTGATGAAGTGTACGGTGAGTCCTGAAACATCTAAAAAACACAACTTAGAGAGCATAGGGCACTTCCACTCATGGGGGTATAAATTGGGAAAATGAAAAATCAGCAAGACACAAGCACCCCAAAGTTTAGGGCTGCTCTGTTAACAAGGACCTCCACTTCATTCCACCTTAAATATCCCAGGAAAGAGAAAAATGGGTAAAGAAGTTGTGGTCCTTATGTACAATGGAATATCACTCAGCCATGAAATCAATGTCCTAAGGCTACTAGCAGCATGATGAGTGGATTTAGGTATGACGATTCTAAGTGAAATAAGTCACACAGAAAAGGACACTTCTCATAAGGTATCACTTATAGAGGGAATGTAAAAACCGTTACACTTGAACTGAATTACAAAACAGAACAGAGTCACACATGCAGAAAACACACTATGGCTGCTTAACGGGAAAGGGGAGGTGGGGTGATACATAAAACAAGGGTTTCAAATTAGCTCAGATACCGTTCCATAAACCCAATATGTAATAGACAAGACCTACTCCTTGCTCAGAGAACTGGACTCAACACGCCCTATTCACCGCACAAGAATATATCTGACTAGTAATAATCTTAAAACCTATGTATTGATATCTCTCTGTTAGTGTGTCAAGTGGGTGTAAAGCGGCATAAACACAGCAGTGAAAAGCCGCTAAACCCCATTATGAAAATAAATTACTTTGAAAAACCCATGAAAGAAAGACAGTGAAAGAGAGAGACATTCTTACACAACGCGTTCAGGGGCTGTGATGCAACCTGGATTGACCATATCTAGACACACAGCTGGATGAGACCTAAGTGTAGACACTCTTGGGGCTGAGAGGTTTGGTGAGGTTGGGTGAGCAAACGCAGACCATTTAAAGTAATACTGCGTGGTACCCATCGCATGGGTCCCAAATCTCCAGGTTCAAGGGCATCTTCCTACATCGAAAACATGCATGAGAAACCCAGAAGATGGTACACCGTGTGATGGGGAAAGGTTTCTAAAACGCACCTCATTTCTCATCTCCTTGTGCCCGTGTTCGCCATTCCAGCTGCTTTACTAGTAATCTCCCTACTTGGAGCATCAGCACCTTTAACCTCCTGTTCCGTACAGGTTGCCATTTCTCCTGACGATGAACGGGAAGACGGGGAACCAATGAGAGACTGGCTCTTGGTGTTGGGAAAGGCACAGGTCACTCTATTTTCCCATCAGGAAGAAGAATTAACCACACGCTCATCCCGCCCCCCGGAACCAGAACAGGGCCTGAAGCCATCCTGCGCTTTTGCGGCCAGCTCCCAAAAACACGAGTTGTAAAATGGAGGCTCAGGGCACTGCAATTCACAAACCTGCAGAGTTATAAATGATAACTCTCGTCCACAAATATATTGAGTGAAGGCAACGAAGAGGATTTGAAATCAAGGCAGAATTGCAGGAAACAGATTTCAGGAGGTAGATTCGAATCGCCTTTAAAGCACATGAAAAGCGGCAAAACGTTGACAATGATGCCCTTGGCCAAAAAGGGCGTATGCGTTTTTTCCTGAATATATTCAGGAAAAAACGCATACGCCCTTTTTGGCCAACCAAGCAACCTGGAAAGGCAAATCAGCGCTACAAAGAAGTCTCGCATCCCATCGGTCAAAAGGGCCATGCTGAAAAAAGTGTCAAAACCAGAAATGCAGGACAGGCTATGGAGAAATGGGAACCTTGCTACACTGATGGGTGGGATGTAAATTGCCAACAGCCACTCTGGAGAAGTGTACGGTGAGTCCTGAAACATCTAAAAAACACAGCTTAGAGAGCATAGGGCACTTCCACTCATGGGGGTATAAATTGGGAAAATGAAAAATCAGCAAGACACAAGCACCCCAAAGTTTAGGGCTGCTCTGTTGAGAAGGACCTCCACTTCATTCCACCTTAAATATCCCAGGAAAGAGAAAAA
Organism: Balaenoptera borealis; assembly: GCF_965194805.1. NCBI lineage: Eukaryota > Metazoa > Chordata > Mammalia > Artiodactyla > Balaenopteridae > Balaenoptera > Balaenoptera borealis. The sequence continues at coordinate 451,205 of NW_028124009.1, forward strand.
TGGATAAAGAAGTTGTGGTCCTTATGTACAATGGAATATCACTCAGCCATGAAATCAATGTCCTAAGGCTAGTAGCAGCATGATGAGTGGATTTAGGTACGACGATTCTAAGTGAAATAAATCACACAGAAAAGGACACTTCTCATAAGGTATCACTTATAGAGGGAATGTAAAAACCGTTACACTTGAACTGAATTACAAATCAGAACACAGTCACACATGCAGAAAACACACTATGGCTGCTTAACCGGAAAGGGGAGGTGGGGTGATACATAAAACAAGGGTTTCAAATTAGCTCAGATACCGTTCCATAAACCCAATATGTAATAGACAAGACCTACTCCTTGCTCAGAGAACTGGACTCAACACGCCCTATTCACCGCACAAGAATATATCTGACTAATAATAATCGTAAAACCTATGTATTGATATCTCTCTGTTAGTGTGTCAAGTGGGTGTAAAGCGGCATAAACACAGCAGTGAAAAGCAGCTAAACCGCATTATGAAAATAAATTACTTTGAAAAACCCATGAAAGAAAGACAGTGAAAGAGAGAGACATTATTACACAATGCGTTCAGGGGCTGTGATGCAACCTGGATTGACCATATCTAGACCCACAGCTGGATGAGACATAAGGGTGGACACTCTTGGGGCTGAGAGGTTTGGTGAGGTTGGGTGAGCAAACGCAGACCCTTTAAAGTAATACTGCGTGGTACCCATCGCATGGGTCCCATATCTCCAGGTTCAAGGGCATCTTCCTACATCGAAAACATGAATGAGAAACCCAGAAGATGGTACACCGTGTGATGGGGAAAGGTTTCTAAAACACACCTCATTTCTCATCTCCTTGTGCCCGGGTTCGCCATTCCAGCCGCTTTACTAGCAATCTCCCTACTTGGAGCATCAGCACCTTTAACCTCCTGTTCCGTAGAGGTTGCCATTTCTCCTGAGGATGAACGGGAAGACGGAGAACCAATGAGAGACTGGCTCTTGGTGTTGGGAAAGGCACAGGTCACTCTATTTTCCCATCAGGAAGAAGAATTAACAACAGGCTCATCCCGCCCCCCGGAACCAGAACAGGGCCTGAAGCCATCCTGCGCTTTTGCGGCCAGCTCCCAAAATCACGAGTTGTAAAATGGAGGCTCAGGGCACTGCAATTCACAAACCTGTAGAGTTATAAATGATAACTCTCGTCCAGAAATATATTGAGGGAAGGCAACGAAGAGGATTTGAAATCAAGGCAGAATTGCAGGAAACAGATTTCAGGAGGTAGATTCGAATCGCCTTTAAAGCACATGAAAAGCGGCAAAACGTTGACAATGATGCCCTTGGCCAAAAAGGGCGTATGCGTTTTTTCCTGAATATATTCAGGAAAAAACGCATACGCCCTTTTTGGCCAACCAAGCAACCTGGAAAGGCAAATCAGCGCTACAAAGAAGTCTCGCATCCCATCTGTCAAAAGGGCCATGCTGAAAAAAGGGTCCAAACCAGAAATGCAGGACAGGCTATGAAGAAATGGGAGCCTTGCTACACTGATGGGCAGGATGGAAATTGCCAACAGCCACTCTGATGAAGTGTACGGTGAGTCCTGAAACATCTAAAAAACACAACTTAGAGAGCATAGGGCACTTCCACTCATGGGGGTATAAATTGGGAAAATGAAAAATCAGCAAGACACAAGCACCCCAAAGTTTAGGGCTGCTCTGTTGAGAAGGACCTCCACTTCATTCCACCTTAAATATCCCAGGAAAGAGAAAAATGGATAAAGAAGTTGTGGTCCTTATGTACAATGGAATATCACTCAGCCATGAAATCAATGTCCTAAGGCTAGTAGCAGCATGATGAGTGGATTTAAGTACGACGATTCTAAGTGAAATAAGTCACACAGAAAAGGACACTTCTCATAAGGTATCACTTATAGAGGGAATGTAAAAACCGTTACACATGAACTGAATTACAAAACAGAACAGAGTCACACATGCAGAAAACACACTATGGCTGCTTAACGGGAAAGGTGAGGTGGGGTGATACATAAAACAAGGGTTTCAAATTAGCTCAGATACCGTTCCATAAACCCAATATGTAATAGACAAGACCTACTCCTTGCTCAGAGAACTGGACTCAACACGCCCTATTCACCGCACAAGAATATATCTGACTAGTAATAATCTTAAAACCTATGTATTGATATCTCTCTGTTAGTGTGTCAAGTGGGTGTAAAGCGGCATAAACACAGCAGTGAAAAGCCGCTAAACCCCATTATGAAAATAAATTACTTTGAAAAACCCATGAAAGAAAGACAGTGAAAGAGAGAGACATTCTTACACAACGCGTTCAGGGGCTGTGATGCAACCTGGATTGACCATATCTAGACACACAGCTGGATGAGACCTAAGTGTAGACACTCTTGGGGCTGAGAGGTTTGGTGAGGTTGGGTGAGCAAACGCAGACCATTTAAAGTAATACTGCGTGGTACCCATCGCATGGGTCCCAAATCTCCAGGTTCAAGGGCATCTTCCTACATCGAAAACATGCATGAGAAACCCAGAAGATGGTACACCGTGTGATGGGGAAAGGTTTCTAAAACGCACCTCATTTCTCATCTCCTTGTGCCCGTGTTCGCCATTCCAGCTGCTTTACTAGTAATCTCCCTACTTGGAGCATCAGCACCTTTAACCTCCTGTTCCGTACAGGTTGCCATTTCTCCTGACGATGAACGGGAAGACGGGGAACCAATGAGAGACTGGCTCTTGGTGTTGGGAAAGGCACAGGTCACTCTATTTTCCCATCAGGAAGAAGAATTAACCACACGCTCATCCCGCCCCCCGGAACCAGAACAGGGCCTGAAGCCATCCTGCGCTTTTGCGGCCAGCTCCCAAAAACGCGAGTTGTAAAATGGAGGCTCAGGGCACTGCAATTCACAAACCTGCAGAGTTATAAATGATAACTCTCGTCCACAAATATATTGAGTGAAGGCAACGAAGAGGATTTGAAATCAAGGCAGAATTGCAGGAAACAGATTTCAGGAGGTAGATTCGAATCGCCTTTAAAGCACATGAAAAGCGGCAAAACGTTGACAATGATGCCCTTGGCCAAAAAGGGCGTATGCGTTTTTTCCTGAATATATTCAGGAAAAAACGCATACGCCCTTTTTGGCCAACCAAGCAACCTGGAAAGGCAAATCAGCGCTACAAAGAAGTCTCGCATCCCATCGGTCAAAAGGGCCATGCTGAAAAAAGTGTCAAAACCAGAAATGCAGGACAGGCTATGGAGAAATGGGAACCTTGCTACATTGATGGGTGGGATGTAAATTGCCAACAGCCACTCTGGAGAAGTGTACGGTGAGTCCTGAAACGTCTAAAAAGCAAAGCTTAGAGAGCATAGGGCACTTCCACTCATGGGGGTATAAATTGGGAAAATGAAAAATCAGCAAGACACAGGCACCCCAAAGTTTAGGGCTGCTCTGTTGACAAGGACCTCCACTTCATTCCACCTTAAATATCCCAGGAAAGAGAAAAATGGGTAAAGAAGTTGTGTTCCTTATGTACAATGGAATATCACTCAGCCATGAAATCAATGTCCTAAGGCTAGTAGCAGCATGATGAGTGGATTTAGGTAGGAGACGATTCTAAGTGAAATAAGTCACACAGAAAAGGACACTTCTCATAAGGTATCACTTATAGAGGGAATGTAAAAACCGTTACACATGAACTGAATTACAAAACAGAACAGAGTCACACATGCAGAAAACACACTATGGCTGCTTAACGGGAAAGGTGAGGTGGGGTGATACATCAAACAAGGGTTTCAAATTAGCTCAGATACCGTTCCATAAACCCAATATGTAATAGAAAAGACCTACTCCTTGCTCAGAGAACTGGACTCAACACGCCCTATTCACCGCACAAGAATATATCTGACTAGTAATAATCTTAAAACCTATGTATTGATATCTCTCTGTTAGTGTGTCAAGTGGGTGTAAAGCGGCATAAACACAGCAGTGAAAAGCAGCTAAACCCCATTATGAAAATAAATTACTTTGAAAAACCCATGAAAGAAAGACAGTGAAAGAGAGAGACATTCTTACACAATGCGTTCAGGGGCTGTGATGCAACCTGGATTGACCATATCTAGACCCACAGCTGGATGAGACATAAGGGTGGACACTCTTGGGGCTGAGAGGTTTGGTGAGGTTGGGTGAGCAAACGCAGACCATTTAAAGTAATACTGCGTGGTACCCATCGCATGGGTCCCAAATCTCCAGGTTCAAGGGCATCTTCCTACATCGAAAACATGCATGAGAAACCCAGAAGATGGTACACCATGTGATGGGGAAAGGTTTCTAAAACGCACCTCATTTCTCATCTCCTTGTGCCCGTGTTCGCCATTCCAGCTGCTTTACTAGTAATCTCCCTACTTGGAGCATCAGCACCTTTAACCTCCTGTTCCGTACAGGTTGCCATTTCTCCTGACGATGAACGGGAAGACGGGGAACTAATGAGAGACTGGCTCTTGGTGTTGGGAAAGGCACAGGTCACTCTATTTTCCCATCAGGAAGAAGAATTAACCACACGCTCATCCCGCCCCCCGGAACCAGAACAGGGCCTGAAGCCATCCTGCGCTTTTGCGGCCAGCTCCCAAAAACACGAGTTGTAAAATGGAGGCTCAGGGCACTGCAATTCACAAACCTGCAGAGTTATAAATGATAACTCTCGTCCACAAATATATTGAGTGAAGGCAACGAAGAGGATTTGAAATCAAGGCAGAATTGCAGGAAACAGATTTCAGGAGGTAGATTCGAATCGCCTTTAAAGCACATGAAAAGCGGCAAAACGTTGACAATGATGCCCTTGGCCAAAAAGGGCGTATGCGTTTTTTCCTGAATATATTCAGGAAAAAACGCATACGCCCTTTTTGGCCAACCAAGCAACCTGGAAAGGCAAATCAGCGCTACAAAGAAGTCTCGCATCCCATCGGTCAAAAGGGCCATGCTGAAAAAAGTGTCAAAACCAGAAATGCAGGACAGGCTATGGAGAAATGGGAACCTTGCTACACTGATGTGTGGGATGTAAATTGCCAACAGCCACTCTGGAGAAGTGTACGGTGAGTCCTGAAACATCTAAAAAACACAGCTTAGAGAGCATAGGGCACTTCCACTCATGGGGGTATAAATTGGGAAAATGAAAAATCAGCAAGACACAAGCACCCCAAAGTTTAGGGCTGCTCTGTTGAGAAGGACCTCCACTTCATTCCACCTTAAATATCCCAGGAAAGAGAAAAATGGATAAAGAAGTTGTGGTCCTTATGTACAATGGAATATCACTCAGCCATGAAATCAATGTCCTAAGGCTAGTAGCAGCATGATGAGTGGATTTAGGTACGACGATTCTAAGTGAAATAAATCACACAGAAAAGGACACTTCTCATAAGGTATCACTTATAGAGGGAATGTAAAAACCGTTACACTTGAACTGAATTACAAATCAGAACACAGTCACACATGCAGAAAACACACTATGGCTGCTTAACCGGAAAGGGGAGGTGGGGTGATACATAAAACAAGGGTTTCAAATTAGCTCAGATACCGTTCCATAAACCCAATATGTAATAGACAAGACCTACTCCTTGCTCAGAGAACTGGACTCAACACGCCCTATTCACCGCACAAGAATATATCTGACTAATAATAATCGTAAAACCTATGTATTGATATCTCTCTGTTAGTGTGTCAAGTGGGTGTAAAGCGGCATAAACACAGCAGTGAAAAGCAGCTAAACCGCATTATGAAAATAAATTACTTTGAAAAACCCATGAAAGAAAGACAGTGAAAGAGAGAGACATTATTACACAATGCGTTCAGGGGCTGTGATGCAACCTGGATTGACCATATCTAGACCCACAGCTGGATGAGACATAAGGGTGGACACTCTTGGGGCTGAGAGGTTTGGTGAGGTTGGGTGAGCAAACGCAGACCATTTAAAGTAATACTGCGTGGTACCCATCGCATGGGTCCCATATCTCCAGGTTCAAGGGCATCTTCCTACATCGAAAACATGAATGAGAAACCCAGAAGATGGTACACCGTGTGATGGGGAAAGGTTTCTAAAACACACCTCATTTCTCATCTCCTTGTGCCCGGGTTCGCCATTCCAGCCGCTTTACTAGCAATCTCCCTACTTGGAGCATCAGCACCTTTAACCTCCTGTTCCGTAGAGGTTGCCATTTCTCCTGAGGATGAACGGGAAGACGGGGAACCAATGAGAGACTGGCTCTTGGTGTTGGGAAAGGCACAGGTCACTCTATTTTCCCATCAGGAAGAAGAATTAACAACAGGCTCATCCCGCCCCCCGGAACCAGAACAGGGCCTGAAGCCATCCTGCGCTTTTGCGGCCAGCTCCCAAAATCACGAGTTGTAAAATGGAGGCTCAGGGCACTGCAATTCACAAACCTGTAGAGTTATAAATGATAACTCTCGTCCAGAAATATATTGAGGGAAGGCAACGAAGAGGATTTGAAATCAAGGCAGAATTGCAGGAAACAGATTTCAGGAGGTAGATTCGAATCGCCTTTAAAGCACATGAAAAGCGGCAAAACGTTGACAATGATGCCCTTGGCCAAAAAGGGCGTATGCGTTTTTTCCTGAATATATTCAGGAAAAAACGCATACGCCCTTTTTGGCCAACCAAGCAACCTGGAAAGGCAAATCAGCGCTACAAAGAAGTCTCGCATCCCATCGGTCAAAAGGGCCATGCTGAAAAAAGGGTCCAAACCAGAAATGCAGGACAGGCTATGGAGAAATGGGAGCCTTGCTACACTGATGGGTGGGATGTAAATTGCCAACAGCCACTCTGATGAAGTGTACGGTGAGTCCTGAAACATCTAAAAAACACAACTTAGAGAGCATAGGGCACTTCCACTCATGGGGGTATAAATTGGGAAAATGAAAAATCAGCAAGACACAAGCACCCCAAAGTTTAGGGCTGCTCTGTTGACAAGGACCTCCACTTCATTCCACCTTAAATATCCCAGGAAAGAGAAAAATGGATAAAGAAGTTGTGGTCCTTATGTACAATGGAATATCACTCAGCCATGAAATCAATGTCCTAAGGCTAGTAGCAGCATGATGAGTGGATTTAAGTACGACGATTCTAAGTGAAATAAGTCACACAGAAAAGGACACTTCTCATAAGGTATCACTTATAGAGGGAATGTAAAAACCGTTACACATGAACTGAATTACAAAACAGAACAGAGTCACACATGCAGAAAACACACTATGGCTGCTTAACGGGAAAGGTGAGGTGGGGTGATACATAAAACAAGGGTTTCAAATTAGCTCAGATACCGTTCCATAAACCCAATATGTAATAGACAAGACCTACTCCTTGCTCAGAGAACTGGACTCAACACGCCCTATTCACCGCACAAGAATATATCTGACTAGTAATAATCTTAAAACCTATGTATTGATATCTCTCTGTTAGTGTGTCAAGTGGGTGTAAAGCGGCATAAACACAGCAGTGAAAAGCAGATAAACCCCATTATGAAAATAAATTACTTTGAAAAACCCATGAAAGAAAGACAGTGAAAGAGAGAGACATTCTTACACAATGCGTTCAGGGGCTGTGATGCAACCTGGATTGACCATATCTAGACCCACAGCTGGATGAGACCTAAGGGTAGACACTCTTGGGGCTGAGAGGTTTGGTGAGGTTGGGTGAGCAAACGCAGACCCTTTAAAGTAATACTGCGTGGTACCCATCGCATGGGTCCCAAATCTCCAGGTTCAAGGGCATCTTCCTACATCGAAAACGTGCATGAGAAACCCAGAAGATGGTACACCGTGTGATGGGGAACGGTTTCCAAAACGCACCTCATTTCTCATCTCCTTGTGCCCGGGTTCGCCATTCCAGCCGCTTTACTAGCAATCTCCCTACTTGGAGCATCAGCACCTTTAACCTCCTGTTCCGTACAGGTTGCCATTTTTCCTGACGATGAACGGGAAGACGGGGAACCAATGAGAGACTGGATCTTGGTGTTGGGAAAGGCACAGGTCACTCTGTTTTCCCATCAGGAAGAAGAATTAACCACAGGCTCATCCCGCCCCCCGGAACCAGAACAGGGCCTGAAGCCATCCTGCGCTTTTGCGTCAAGCTCCCAAAAACACGAGTAGTAAAATGGAGGCTCAGGGCACTGCAATTCACAAACCTGCAGAGTTATAAATGATAACTCTCGTCCACAAATATATTGAGGGAAGGCAACGAAGAGGATTTGAAATCAAGGCAGAATTGCAGGAAACAGATTTCAGGAGGTAGATTCGAATCGCCTTTAAAGCACATGAAAAGCGGCAAAACGTTGAGAATGATGCCCTTGGCCAAAAAGGGCGTATGCGTTTTTTCCTGAATATATTCAGGAAAAAACGCATACGCCCTTTTTGGCCAACCAAGCAACCTGGAAAGGCAAATCAGCGCTACAAAGAAGTCTCGCATCCCATCGGTCAAAAGGGCCATGCTGAAAAATGTGTCAAAACCAGAAATGCAGGACAGGCCATGGAGAAATGGGAGCCTTGCCACACTGATGGGCAGGATGGAAATTGCCAACAGCCACTCAGAAGTGTACGGTGAGTCCTGAAACATCTAAAAAACACAGCTTAGAGAGCATAGGGCACTTCCACTCATGGGGGTATAAATTGGGAAAATGAAAAATCAGCAAGACACAAGCACCCCAAAGTTTAGGGCTGCTCTGTTGAGAAGGACCTCCACTTCATTCCACCTTAAATATCCCAGGAAAGAGAAAAATGGATAAAGAAGTTGTGGTCCTTATGTACAATGGAATATCACTCAGCCATGAAATCAATGTCCTAAGGCTAGTAGCAGCATGATGAGTGGATTTAGGTACGACGATTCTAAGTGAAATAAATCACACAGAAAAGGACACTTCTCATAAGGTATCACTTATAGAGGGAATGTAAAAACCGTTACACTTGAACTGAATTACAAATCAGAACACAGTCACACATGCAGAAAACACACTATGGCTGCTTAACCGGAAAGGGGAGGTGGGGTGATACATAAAACAAGGGTTTCAAATTAGCTCAGATACCGTTCCATAAACCCAATATGTAATAGACAAGACCTACTCCTTGCTCAGAGAACTGGACTCAACACGCCCTATTCACCGCACAAGAATATATCTGACTAATAATAATCGTAAAACCTATGTATTGATATCTCTCTGTTAGTGTGTCAAGTGGGTGTAAAGCGGCATAAACACAGCAGTGAAAAGCAGCTAAACCGCATTATGAAAATAAATTACTTTGAAAAACCCATGAAAGAAAGACAGTGAAAGAGAGAGACATTATTACACAATGCGTTCAGGGGCTGTGATGCAACCTGGATTGACCATATCTAGACCCACAGCTGGATGAGACATAAGGGTGGACACTCTTGGGGCTGAGAGGTTTGGTGAGGTTGGGTGAGCAAACGCAGACCCTTTAAAGTAATACTGCGTGGTACCCATCGCATGGGTCCCATATCTCCAGGTTCAAGGGCATCTTCCTACATCGAAAACATGAATGAGAAACCCAGAAGATGGTACACCGTGTGATGGGGAAAGGTTTCTAAAACACACCTCATTTCTCATCTCCTTGTGCCCGGGTTCGCCATTCCAGCCGCTTTACTAGCAATCTCCCTACTTGGAGCATCAGCACCTTTAACCTCCTGTTCCGTAGAGGTTGCCATTTCTCCTGAGGATGAACGGGAAGACGGAGAACCAATGAGAGACTGGCTCTTGGTGTTGGGAAAGGCACAGGTCACTCTATTTTCCCATCAGGAAGAAGAATTAACAACAGGCTCATCCCGCCCCCCGGAACCAGAACAGGGCCTGAAGCCATCCTGCGCTTTTGCGGCCAGCTCCCAAAATCACGAGTTGTAAAATGGAGGCTCAGGGCACTGCAATTCACAAACCTGTAGAGTTATAAATGATAACTCTCGTCCAGAAATATATTGAGGGAAGGCAACGAAGAGGATTTGAAATCAAGGCAGAATTGCAGGAAACAGATTTCAGGAGGTAGATTCGAATCGCCTTTAAAGCACATGAAAAGCGGCAAAACGTTGACAATGATGCCCTTGGCCAAAAAGGGCGTATGCGTTTTTTCCTGAATATATTCAGGAAAAAACGCATACGCCCTTTTTGGCCAACCAAGCAACCTGGAAAGGCAAATCAGCGCTACAAAGAAGTCTCGCATCCCATCTGTCAAAAGGGCCATGCTGAAAAAAGGGTCCAAACCAGAAATGCAGGACAGGCTATGAAGAAATGGGAGCCTTGCTACACTGATGGGCAGGATGGAAATTGCCAACAGCCACTCTGATGAAGTGTACGGTGAGTCCTGAAACATCTAAAAAACACAACTTAGAGAGCATAGGGCACTTCCACTCATGGGGGTATAAATTGGGAAAATGAAAAATCAGCAAGACACAAGCACCCCAAAGTTTAGGGCTGCTCTGTTGAGAAGGACCTCCACTTCATTCCACCTTAAATATCCCAGGAAAGAGAAAAATGGATAAAGAAGTTGTGGTCCTTATGTACAATGGAATATCACTCAGCCATGAAATCAATGTCCTAAGGCTAGTAGCAGCATGATGAGTGGATTTAAGTACGACGATTCTAAGTGAAATAAGTCACACAGAAAAGGACACTTCTCATAAGGTATCACTTATAGAGGGAATGTAAAAACCGTTACACATGAACTGAATTACAAAACAGAACAGAGTCACACATGCAGAAAACACACTATGGCTGCTTAACGGGAAAGGTGAGGTGGGGTGATACATAAAACAAGGGTTTCAAATTAGCTCAGATACCGTTCCATAAACCCAATATGTAATAGACAAGACCTACTCCTTGCTCAGAGAACTGGACTCAACACGCCCTATTCACCGCACAAGAATATATCTGACTAGTAATAATCTTAAAACCTATGTATTGATATCTCTCTGTTAGTGTGTCAAGTGGGTGTAAAGCGGCATAAACACAGCAGTGAAAAGCCGCTAAACCCCATTATGAAAATAAATTACTTTGAAAAACCCATGAAAGAAAGACAGTGAAAGAGAGAGACATTCTTACACAACGCGTTCAGGGGCTGTGATGCAACCTGGATTGACCATATCTAGACACACAGCTGGATGAGACCTAAGTGTAGACACTCTTGGGGCTGAGAGGTTTGGTGAGGTTGGGTGAGCAAACGCAGACCATTTAAAGTAATACTGCGTGGTACCCATCGCATGGGTCCCAAATCTCCAGGTTCAAGGGCATCTTCCTACATCGAAAACATGCATGAGAAACCCAGAAGATGGTACACCGTGTGATGGGGAAAGGTTTCTAAAACGCACCTCATTTCTCATCTCCTTGTGCCCGTGTTCGCCATTCCAGCTGCTTTACTAGTAATCTCCCTACTTGGAGCATCAGCACCTTTAACCTCCTGTTCCGTACAGGTTGCCATTTCTCCTGACGATGAACGGGAAGACGGGGAACCAATGAGAGACTGGCTCTTGGTGTTGGGAAAGGCACAGGTCACTCTATTTTCCCATCAGGAAGAAGAATTAACCACACGCTCATCCCGCCCCCCGGAACCAGAACAGGGCCTGAAGCCATCCTGCGCTTTTGCGGCCAGCTCCCAAAAACGCGAGTTGTAAAATGGAGGCTCAGGGCACTGCAATTCACAAACCTGCAGAGTTATAAATGATAACTCTCGTCCACAAATATATTGAGTGAAGGCAACGAAGAGGATTTGAAATCAAGGCAGAATTGCAGGAAACAGATTTCAGGAGGTAGATTCGAATCGCCTTTAAAGCACATGAAAAGCGGCAAAACGTTGACAATGATGCCCTTGGCCAAAAAGGGCGTATGCGTTTTTTCCTGAATATATTCAGGAAAAAACGCATACGCCCTTTTTGGCCAACCAAGCAACCTGGAAAGGCAAATCAGCGCTACAAAGAAGTCTCGCATCCCATCGGTCAAAAGGGCCATGCTGAAAAAAGTGTCAAAACCAGAAATGCAGGACAGGCTATGGAGAAATGGGAACCTTGCTACATTGATGGGTGGGATGTAAATTGCCAACAGCCACTCTGGAGAAGTGTACGGTGAGTCCTGAAACATCTAAAAAACACAGCTTAGAGAGCATAGGGCACTTCCACTCATGGGGGTATAAATTGGGAAAATGAAAAATCAGCAAGACACAGGCACCCCAAAGTTTAGGGCTGCTCTGTTGACAAGGACCTCCACTTCATTCCACCTTAAATATCCCAGGAAAGAGAAAAATGGGTAAAGAAGTTGTGTTCCTTATGTACAATGGAATATCACTCAGCCATGAAATCAATGTCCTAAGGCTAGTAGCAGCATGATGAGTGGATTTAGGTAGGAGACGATTCTAAGTGAAATAAGTCACACAGAAAAGGACACTTCTCATAAGGTATCACTTATAGAGGGAATGTAAAAACCGTTACACATGAACTGAATTACAAAACAGAACAGAGTCACACATGCAGAAAACACACTATGGCTGCTTAACGGGAAAGGTGAGGTGGGGTGATACATCAAACAAGGGTTTCAAATTAGCTCAGATACCGTTCCATAAACCCAATATGTAATAGACAAGACCTACTCCTTGCTCAGAGAACTGGACTCAACACGCCCTATTCACCGCACAAGAATATATCTGACTAGTAATAATCTTAAAACCTATGTATTGATATCTCTCTGTTAGTGTGTCAAGTGGGTGTAAAGCGGCATAAACACAGCAGTGAAAAGCAGCTAAACCCCATTATGAAAATAAATTACTTTGAAAAACCCATGAAAGAAAGACAGTGAAAGAGAGAGACATTCTTACACAATGCGTTCAGGGGCTGTGATGCAACCTGGATTGACCATATCTAGACCCACAGCTGGATGAGACATAAGGGTGGACACTCTTGGGGCTGAGAGGTTTGGTGAGGTTGGGTGAGCAAACGCAGACCATTTAAAGTAATACTGCGTGGTACCCATCGCATGGGTCCCAAATCTCCAGGTTCAAGGGCATCTTCCTACATCGAAAACATGCATGAGAAACCCAGAAGATGGTACACCATGTGATGGGGAAAGGTTTCTAAAACGCACCTCATTTCTCATCTCCTTGTGCCCGTGTTCGCCATTCCAGCTGCTTTACTAGTAATCTCCCTACTTGGAGCATCAGCACCTTTAACCTCCTGTTCCGTACAGGTTGCCATTTCTCCTGACGATGAACGGGAAGACGGGGAACTAATGAGAGACTGGCTCTTGGTGTTGGGAAAGGCACAGGTCACTCTATTTTCCCATCAGGAAGAAGAATTAACCACACGCTCATCCCGCCCCCCGGAACCAGAACAGGGCCTGAAGCCATCCTGCGCTTTTGCGGCCAGCTCCCAAAAACACGAGTTGTAAAATGGAGGCTCAGGGCACTGCAATTCACAAACCTGCAGAGTTATAAATGATAACTCTCGTCCACAAATATATTGAGTGAAGGCAACGAAGAGGATTTGAAATCAAGGCAGAATTGCAGGAAACAGATTTCAGGAGGTAGATTCGAATCGCCTTTAAAGCACATGAAAAGCGGCAAAACGTTGACAATGATGCCCTTGGCCAAAAAGGGCGTATGCGTTTTTTCCTGAATATATTCAGGAAAAAACGCATACGCCCTTTTTGGCCAACCAAGCAACCTGGAAAGGCAAATCAGCGCTACAAAGAAGTCTCGCATCCCATCGGTCAAAAGGGCCATGCTGAAAAAAGTGTCAAAACCAGAAATGCAGGACAGGCTATGGAGAAATGGGAACCTTGCTACACTGATGTGTGGGATGTAAATTGCCAACAGCCACTCTGGAGAAGTGTACGGTGAGTCCTGAAACATCTAAAAAACACAGCTTAGAGAGCATAGGGCACTTCCACTCATGGGGGTATAAATTGGGAAAATGAAAAATCAGCAAGACACAAGCACCCCAAAGTTTAGGGCTGCTCTGTTGAGAAGGACCTCCACTTCATTCCACCTTAAATATCCCAGGAAAGAGAAAAATGGATAAAGAAGTTGTGGTCCTTATGTACAATGGAATATCACTCAGCCATGAAATCAATGTCCTAAGGCTAGTAGCAGCATGATGAGTGGATTTAGGTACGACGATTCTAAGTGAAATAAATCACACAGAAAAGGACACTTCTCATAAGGTATCACTTATAGAGGGAATGTAAAAACCGTTACACTTGAACTGAATTACAAATCAGAACACAGTCACACATGCAGAAAACACACTATGGCTGCTTAACCGGAAAGGGGAGGTGGGGTGATACATAAAACAAGGGTTTCAAATTAGCTCAGATACCGTTCCATAAACCCAATATGTAATAGACAAGACCTACTCCTTGCTCAGAGAACTGGACTCAACACGCCCTATTCACCGCACAAGAATATATCTGACTAATAATAATCGTAAAACCTATGTATTGATATCTCTCTGTTAGTGTGTCAAGTGGGTGTAAAGCGGCATAAACACAGCAGTGAAAAGCAGCTAAACCGCATTATGAAAATAAATTACTTTGAAAAACCCATGAAAGAAAGACAGTGAAAGAGAGAGACATTATTACACAATGCGTTCAGGGGCTGTGATGCAACCTGGATTGACCATATCTAGACCCACAGCTGGATGAGACATAAGGGTGGACACTCTTGGGGCTGAGAGGTTTGGTGAGGTTGGGTGAGCAAACGCAGACCATTTAAAGTAATACTGCGTGGTACCCATCGCATGGGTCCCATATCTCCAGGTTCAAGGGCATCTTCCTACATCGAAAACATGAATGAGAAACCCAGAAGATGGTACACCGTGTGATGGGGAAAGGTTTCTAAAACACACCTCATTTCTCATCTCCTTGTGCCCGGGTTCGCCATTCCAGCCGCTTTACTAGCAATCTCCCTACTTGGAGCATCAGCACCTTTAACCTCCTGTTCCGTAGAGGTTGCCATTTCTCCTGAGGATGAACGGGAAGACGGGGAACCAATGAGAGACTGGCTCTTGGTGTTGGGAAAGGCACAGGTCACTCTATTTTCCCATCAGGAAGAAGAATTAACAACAGGCTCATCCCGCCCCCCGGAACCAGAACAGGGCCTGAAGCCATCCTGCGCTTTTGCGGCCAGCTCCCAAAATCACGAGTTGTAAAATGGAGGCTCAGGGCACTGCAATTCACAAACCTGTAGAGTTATAAATGATAACTCTCGTCCAGAAATATATTGAGGGAAGGCAACGAAGAGGATTTGAAATCAAGGCAGAATTGCAGGAAACAGATTTCAGGAGGTAGATTCGAATCGCCTTTAAAGCACATGAAAAGCGGCAAAACGTTGACAATGATGCCCTTGGCCAAAAAGGGCGTATGCGTTTTTTCCTGAATATATTCAGGAAAAAACGCATACGCCCTTTTTGGCCAACCAAGCAACCTGGAAAGGCAAATCAGCGCTACAAAGAAGTCTCGCATCCCATCTGTCAAAAGGGCCATGCTGAAAAAAGGGTCCAAACCAGAAATGCAGGACAGGCTATGGAGAAATGGGAGCCTTGCTACACTGATGGGTGGGATGTAAATTGCCAACAGCCACTCTGATGAAGTGTACGGTGAGTCCTGAAACATCTAAAAAACACAACTTAGAGAGCATAGGGCACTTCCACTCATGGGGGTATAAATTGGGAAAATGAAAAATCAGCAAGACACAAGCACCCCAAAGTTTAGGGCTGCTCTGTTGACAAGGACCTCCACTTCATTCCACCTTAAATATCCCAGGAAAGAGAAAAATGGATAAAGAAGTTGTGGTCCTTATGTACAATGGAATATCACTCAGCCATGAAATCAATGTCCTAAGGCTAGTAGCAGCATGATGAGTGGATTTAAGTACGACGATTCTAAGTGAAATAAGTCACACAGAAAAGGACACTTCTCATAAGGTATCACTTATAGAGGGAATGTAAAAACCGTTACACATGAACTGAATTACAAAACAGAACAGAGTCACACATGCAGAAAACACACTATGGCTGCTTAACGGGAAAGGTGAGGTGGGGTGATACATAAAACAAGGGTTTCAAATTAGCTCAGATACCGTTCCATAAACCCAATATGTAATAGACAAGACCTACTCCTTGCTCAGAGAACTGGACTCAACACGCCCTATTCACCGCACAAGAATATATCTGACTAGTAATAATCTTAAAACCTATGTATTGATA
The DNA here is from genome assembly GCF_965194805.1 of Balaenoptera borealis. Taxonomy (NCBI): domain Eukaryota; kingdom Metazoa; phylum Chordata; class Mammalia; order Artiodactyla; family Balaenopteridae; genus Balaenoptera; species Balaenoptera borealis. Next base: position 467,477 of record NW_028124009.1, read on the forward strand.
TCTCTCTGTTAGTGTGTCAAGTGGGTGTAAAGCGGCATAAACACAGCAGTGAAAAGCAGATAAACCCCATTATGAAAATAAATTACTTTGAAAAACCCATGAAAGAAAGACAGTGAAAGAGAGAGACATTCTTACACAATGCGTTCAGGGGCTGTGATGCAACCTGGATTGACCATATCTAGACCCACAGCTGGATGAGACCTAAGGGTAGACACTCTTGGGGCTGAGAGGTTTGGTGAGGTTGGGTGAGCAAACGCAGACCCTTTAAAGTAATACTGCGTGGTACCCATCGCATGGGTCCCAAATCTCCAGGTTCAAGGGCATCTTCCTACATCGAAAACGTGCATGAGAAACCCAGAAGATGGTACACCGTGTGATGGGGAACGGTTTCCAAAACGCACCTCATTTCTCATCTCCTTGTGCCCGGGTTCGCCATTCCAGCCGCTTTACTAGCAATCTCCCTACTTGGAGCATCAGCACCTTTAACCTCCTGTTCCGTACAGGTTGCCATTTTTCCTGACGATGAACGGGAAGACGGGGAACCAATGAGAGACTGGATCTTGGTGTTGGGAAAGGCACAGGTCACTCTGTTTTCCCATCAGGAAGAAGAATTAACCACAGGCTCATCCCGCCCCCCGGAACCAGAACAGGGCCTGAAGCCATCCTGCGCTTTTGCGTCAAGCTCCCAAAAACACGAGTAGTAAAATGGAGGCTCAGGGCACTGCAATTCACAAACCTGCAGAGTTATAAATGATAACTCTCGTCCACAAATATATTGAGGGAAGGCAACGAAGAGGATTTGAAATCAAGGCAGAATTGCAGGAAACAGATTTCAGGAGGTAGATTCGAATCGCCTTTAAAGCACATGAAAAGCGGCAAAACGTTGAGAATGATGCCCTTGGCCAAAAAGGGCGTATGCGTTTTTTCCTGAATATATTCAGGAAAAAACGCATACGCCCTTTTTGGCCAACCAAGCAACCTGGAAAGGCAAATCAGCGCTACAAAGAAGTCTCGCATCCCATCGGTCAAAAGGGCCATGCTGAAAAATGTGTCAAAACCAGAAATGCAGGACAGGCCATGGAGAAATGGGAGCCTTGCCACACTGATGGGCAGGATGGAAATTGCCAACAGCCACTCAGAAGTGTACGGTGAGTCCTGAAACATCTAAAAAACACAGCTTAGAGATCATAGGGCACTTCCACTCATGGGGGTATAAATTGGGAAAATGAAAAATCAGCAAGACACAAGCACCCCAAAGTTTAGGGCTGCTCTGTTGACAAGGACCTCCACTTCATTCCACCTTAAATATCCCAGGAAAGAGAAAAATGGGTAAAGAAGTTGTGTTCCTTATGTACAATGGAATATCACCCAGCCATGAAATCAATGTCCTAAGGCTAGTAGCAGCATGATGAGTGGATTTAGGTATGACGATTCTAAGTGAAATAAGTCACACAGAAAAGGACACTTCTCATAAGGTATCACTTATAGAGGGAATGTAAAAACCGTTACACTTGAACTGAATTACAAAACAGAACAGAGTCACACATGCAGAAAACACACTATGGCTGCTTAACGGGAAAGGGGAGGTGGGGTGATACATAAAACAAGGGTTTCAAATTAGCTCAGATACCGTTCCATAAACCCAATATGTAATAGACAAGACCTACTCCTTGCTCAGAGAACTGGACTCAACACGCCCTATTCACCGCACAAGAATATATCTGACTAGTAATAATCTTAAAACCTATGTATTGATATCTCTCTGTTAGTGTGTCAAGTGGGTGTAAAGCGGCATAAACACAGCAGTGAAAAGCCGCTAAACCCCATTATGAAAATAAATTACTTTGAAAAACCCATGAAAGAAAGACAGTGAAAGAGAGAGACATTCTTACACAACGCGTTCAGGGGCTGTGATGCAACCTGGATTGACCATATCTAGACACACAGCTGGATGAGACCTAAGTGTAGACACTCTTGGGGCTGAGAGGTTTGGTGAGGTTGGGTGAGCAAACGCAGACCATTTAAAGTAATACTGCGTGGTACCCATCGCATGGGTCCCAAATCTCCAGGTTCAAGGGCATCTTCCTACATCGAAAACATGCATGAGAAACCCAGAAGATGGTACACCGTGTGATGGGGAAAGGTTTCTAAAACGCACCTCATTTCTCATCTCCTTGTGCCCGTGTTCGCCATTCCAGCTGCTTTACTAGTAATCTCCCTACTTGGAGCATCAGCACCTTTAACCTCCTGTTCCGTACAGGTTGCCATTTCTCCTGACGATGAACGGGAAGACGGGGAACCAATGAGAGACTGGCTCTTGGTGTTGGGAAAGGCACAGGTCACTCTATTTTCCCATCAGGAAGAAGAATTAACCACACGCTCATCCCGCCCCCCGGAACCAGAACAGGGCCTGAAGCCATCCTGCGCTTTTGCGGCCAGCTCCCAAAAACACGAGTTGTAAAATGGAGGCTCAGGGCACTGCAATTCACAAACCTGCAGAGTTATAAATGATAACTCTCGTCCACAAATATATTGAGTGAAGGCAACGAAGAGGATTTGAAATCAAGGCAGAATTGCAGGAAACAGATTTCAGGAGGTAGATTCGAATCGCCTTTAAAGCACATGAAAAGCGGCAAAACGTTGACAATGATGCCCTTGGCCAAAAAGGGCGTATGCGTTTTTTCCTGAATATATTCAGGAAAAAACGCATACGCCCTTTTTGGCCAACCAAGCAACCTGGAAAGGCAAATCAGCGCTACAAAGAAGTCTCGCATCCCATCGGTCAAAAGGGCCATGCTGAAAAAAGTGTCAAAACCAGAAATGCAGGACAGGCTATGGAGAAATGGGAACCTTGCTACACTGATGGGTGGGATGTAAATTGCCAACAGCCACTCTGGAGAAGTGTACGGTGAGTCCTGAAACATCTAAAAAACACAGCTTAGAGAGCATAGGGCACTTCCACTCATGGGGGTATAAATTGGGAAAATGAAAAATCAGCAAGACACAAGCACCCCAAAGTTTAGGGCTGCTCTGTTGACAAGGACCTCCACTTCATTCCACCTTAAATATCCCAGGAAAGAGAAAAATGGATAAAGAAGTTGTGGTCCTTATGTACAATGGAATATCACTCAGCCATGAAATCAATGTCCTAAGGCTAGTAGCAGCATGATGAGTGGATTTAGGTACGACGATTCTAAGTGAAATAAATCACACAGAAAAGGACACTTCTCATAAGGTATCACTTATAGAGGGAATGTAAAAACCGTTACACTTGAACTGAATTACAAATCAGAACACAGTCACACATGCAGAAAACACACTATGGCTGCTTAACCGGAAAGGGGAGGTGGGGTGATACATAAAACAAGGGTTTCAAATTAGCTCAGATACCGTTCCATAAACCCAATATGTAATAGACAAGACCTACTCCTTGCTCAGAGAACTGGACTCAACACGCCCTATTCACCGCACAAGAATATATCTGACTAATAATAATCGTAAAACCTATGTATTGATATCTCTCTGTTAGTGTGTCAAGTGGGTGTAAAGCGGCATAAACACAGCAGTGAAAAGCAGCTAAACCGCATTATGAAAATAAATTACTTTGAAAAACCCATGAAAGAAAGACAGTGAAAGAGAGAGACATTATTACACAATGCGTTCAGGGGCTGTGATGCAACCTGGATTGACCATATCTAGACCCACAGCTGGATGAGACATAAGGGTGGACACTCTTGGGGCTGAGAGGTTTGGTGAGGTTGGGTGAGCAAACGCAGACCCTTTAAAGTAATACTGCGTGGTACCCATCGCATGGGTCCCATATCTCCAGGTTCAAGGGCATCTTCCTACATCGAAAACATGAATGAGAAACCCAGAAGATGGTACACCGTGTGATGGGGAAAGGTTTCTAAAACACACCTCATTTCTCATCTCCTTGTGCCCGGGTTCGCCATTCCAGCCGCTTTACTAGCAATCTCCCTACTTGGAGCATCAGCACCTTTAACCTCCTGTTCCGTAGAGGTTGCCATTTCTCCTGAGGATGAACGGGAAGACGGGGAACCAATGAGAGACTGGCTCTTGGTGTTGGGAAAGGCACAGGTCACTCTATTTTCCCATCAGGAAGAAGAATTAACAACAGGCTCATCCCGCCCCCCGGAACCAGAACAGGGCCTGAAGCCATCCTGCGCTTTTGCGGCCAGCTCCCAAAATCACGAGTTGTAAAATGGAGGCTCAGGGCACTGCAATTCACAAACCTGTAGAGTTATAAATGATAACTCTCGTCCAGAAATATATTGAGGGAAGGCAACGAAGAGGATTTGAAATCAAGGCAGAATTGCAGGAAACAGATTTCAGGAGGTAGATTCGAATCGCCTTTAAAGCACATGAAAAGCGGCAAAACGTTGACAATGATGCCCTTGGCCAAAAAGGGCGTATGCGTTTTTTCCTGAATATATTCAGGAAAAAACGCATACGCCCTTTTTGGCCAACCAAGCAACCTGGAAAGGCAAATCAGCGCTACAAAGAAGTCTCGCATCCCATCTGTCAAAAGGGCCATGCTGAAAAAAGGGTCCAAACCAGAAATGCAGGACAGGCTATGGAGAAATGGGAGCCTTGCTACACTGATGGGTGGGATGTAAATTGCCAACAGCCACTCTGATGAAGTGTACGGTGAGTCCTGAAACATCTAAAAAACACAACTTAGAGAGCATAGGGCACTTCCACTCATGGGGGTATAAATTGGGAAAATGAAAAATCAGCAAGACACAAGCACCCCAAAGTTTAGGGCTGCTCTGTTGACAAGGACCTCCACTTCATTCCACCTTAAATATCCCAGGAAAGAGAAAAATGGATAAAGAAGTTGTGGTCCTTATGTACAATGGAATATCACTCAGCCATGAAATCAATGTCCTAAGGCTAGTAGCAGCATGATGAGTGGATTTAAGTACGACGATTCTAAGTGAAATAAGTCACACAGAAAAGGACACTTCTCATAAGGTATCACTTATAGAGGGAATGTAAAAACCGTTACACATGAACTGAATTACAAAACAGAACAGAGTCACACATGCAGAAAACACACTATGGCTGCTTAACGGGAAAGGGGAGGTGGGGTGATACATAAAACAAGGGTTTCAAATTAGCTCAGATACCGTTCCATAAACCCAATATGTAATAGACAAGACCTACTCCTTGCTCAGAGAACTGGACTCAACACGCCCTATTCACCGCACAAGAATATATCTGACTAGTAATAATCTTAAAACCTATGTATTGATATCTCTCTGTTAGTGTGTCAAGTGGGTGTAAAGCGGCATAAACACAGCAGTGAAAAGCCGCTAAACCCCATTATGAAAATAAATTACTTTGAAAAACCCATGAAAGAAAGACAGTGAAAGAGAGAGACATTCTTACACAACGCGTTCAGGGGCTGTGATGCAACCTGGATTGACCATATCTAGACACACAGCTGGATGAGACCTAAGTGTAGACACTCTTGGGGCTGAGAGGTTTGGTGAGGTTGGGTGAGCAAACGCAGACCATTTAAAGTAATACTGCGTGGTACCCATCGCATGGGTCCCAAATCTCCAGGTTCAAGGGCATCTTCCTACATCGAAAACATGCATGAGAAACCCAGAAGATGGTACACCGTGTGATGGGGAAAGGTTTCTAAAACGCACCTCATTTCTCATCTCCTTGTGCCCGTGTTCGCCATTCCAGCTGCTTTACTAGTAATCTCCCTACTTGGAGCATCAGCACCTTTAACCTCCTGTTCCGTACAGGTTGCCATTTCTCCTGACGATGAACGGGAAGATGGGGAACCAATGAGAGACTGGCTCTTGGTGTTGGGAAAGGCACAGGTCACTCTATTTTCCCATCAGGAAGAAGAATTAACCACACGCTCATCCCGCCCCCCGGAACCAGAACAGGGCCTGAAGCCATCCTGCGCTTTTGCGGCCAGCTCCCAAAAACACGAGTTGTAAAATGGAGGCTCAGGGCACTGCAATTCACAAACCTGCAGAGTTATAAATGATAACTCTCGTCCACAAATATATTGAGTGAAGGCAACGAAGAGGATTTGAAATCAAGGCAGAATTGCAGGAAACAGATTTCAGGAGGTAGATTCGAATCGCCTTTAAAGCACATGAAAAGCGGCAAAACGTTGACAATGATGCCCTTGGCCAAAAAGGGCGTATGCGTTTTTTCCTGAATATATTCAGGAAAAAACGCATACGCCCTTTTTGGCCAACCAAGCAACCTGGAAAGGCAAATCAGCGCTACAAAGAAGTCTCGCATCCCATCGGTCAAAAGGGCCATGCTGAAAAAAGTGTCAAAACCAGAAATGCAGGACAGGCTATGGAGAAATGGGAACCTTGCTACATTGATGGGTGGGATGTAAATTGCCAACAGCCACTCTGGAGAAGTGTACGGTGAGTCCTGAAACATCTAAAAAACACAGCTTAGAGAGCATAGGGCACTTCCACTCATGGGGGTATAAATTGGGAAAATGAAAAATCAGCAAGACACAGGCACCCCAAAGTTTAGGGCTGCTCTGTTGACAAGGACCTCCACTTCATTCCTCCTTAAATATCCCAGGAAAGAGAAAAATGGGTAAAGAAGTTGTGTTCCTTATGTACAATGGAATATCACTCAGCCATGAAATCAATGTCCTAAGGCTAGTAGCAGCATGATGAGTGGATTTAGGTAGGAGACGATTCTAAGTGAAATAAGTCACACAGAAAAGGACACTTCTCATAAGGTATCACTTATAGAGGGAATGTAAAAACCGTTACACATGAACTGAATTACAAAACAGAACAGAGTCACACATGCAGAAAACACACTATGGCTGCTTAACGGGAAAGGTGAGGTGGGGTGATACATCAAACAAGGGTTTCAAATTAGCTCAGATACCGTTCCATAAACCCAATATGTAATAGACAAGACCTACTCCTTGCTCAGAGAACTGGACTCAACACGCCCTATTCACCGCACAAGAATATATCTGACTAGTAATAATCTTAAAACCTATGTATTGATATCTCTCTGTTAGTGTGTCAAGTGGGTGTAAAGCGGCATAAACACAGCAGTGAAAAGCAGCTAAACCCCATTATGAAAATAAATTACTTTGAAAAACCCATGAAAGAAAGACAGTGAAAGAGAGAGACATTCTTACACAATGCGTTCAGGGGCTGTGATGCAACCTGGATTGACCATATCTAGACCCACAGCTGGATGAGACATAAGGGTGGACACTCTTGGGGCTGAGAGGTTTGGTGAGGTTGGGTGAGCAAACGCAGACCATTTAAAGTAATACTGCGTGGTACCCATCGCATGGGTCCCAAATCTCCAGGTTCAAGGGCATCTTCCTACATCGAAAACATGCATGAGAAACCCAGAAGATGGTACACCATGTGATGGGGAAAGGTTTCTAAAACGCACCTCATTTCTCATCTCCTTGTGCCCGTGTTCGCCATTCCAGCTGCTTTACTAGTAATCTCCCTACTTGGAGCATCAGCACCTTTAACCTCCTGTTCCGTACAGGTTGCCATTTCTCCTGACGATGAACGGGAAGACGGGGAACCAATGAGAGACTGGCTCTTGGTGTTGGGAAAGGCACAGGTCACTCTATTTTCCCATCAGGAAGAAGAATTAACCACACGCTCATCCCGCCCCCCGGAACCAGAACAGGGCCTGAAGCCATCCTGCGCTTTTGCGGCCAGCTCCCAAAAACACGAGTTGTAAAATGGAGGCTCAGGGCACTGCAATTCACAAACCTGCAGAGTTATAAATGATAACTCTCGTCCACAAATATATTGAGTGAAGGCAACGAAGAGGATTTGAAATCAAGGCAGAATTGCAGGAAACAGATTTCAGGAGGTAGATTCGAATCGCCTTTAAAGCACATGAAAAGCGGCAAAACGTTGACAATGATGCCCTTGGCCAAAAAGGGCGTATGCGTTTTTTCCTGAATATATTCAGGAAAAAACGCATACGCCCTTTTTGGCCAACCAAGCAACCTGGAAAGGCAAATCAGCGCTACAAAGAAGTCTCGCATCCCATCGGTCAAAAGGGCCATGCTGAAAAAAGTGTCAAAACCAGAAATGCAGGACAGGCTATGGAGAAATGGGAACCTTGCTACACTGATGGGTGGGATGTAAATTGCCAACAGCCACTCTGGAGAAGTGTACGGTGAGTCCTGAAACATCTAAAAAACACAGCTTAGAGAGCATAGGGCACTTCCACTCATGGGGGTATAAATTGGGAAAATGAAAAATCAGCAAGACACAAGCACCCCAAAGTTTAGGGCTGCTCTGTTGAGAAGGACCTCCACTTCATTCCACCTTAAATATCCCAGGAAAGAGAAAAATGGATAAAGAAGTTGTGGTCCTTATGTACAATGGAATATCACTCAGCCATGAAATCAATGTCCTAAGGCTAGTAGCAGCATGATGAGTGGATTTAGGTACGACGATTCTAAGTGAAATAAATCACACAGAAAAGGACACTTCTCATAAGGTATCACTTATAGAGGGAATGTAAAAACCGTTACACTTGAACTGAATTACAAATCAGAACACAGTCACACATGCAGAAAACACACTATGGCTGCTTAACCGGAAAGGGGAGGTGGGGTGATACATAAAACAAGGGTTTCAAATTAGCTCAGATACCGTTCCATAAACCCAATATGTAATAGACAAGACCTACTCCTTGCTCAGAGAACTGGACTCAACACGCCCTATTCACCGCACAAGAATATATCTGACTAATAATAATCGTAAAACCTATGTATTGATATCTCTCTGTTAGTGTGTCAAGTGGGTGTAAAGCGGCATAAACACAGCAGTGAAAAGCAGCTAAACCGCATTATGAAAATAAATTACTTTGAAAAACCCATGAAAGAAAGACAGTGAAAGAGAGAGACATTATTACACAATGCGTTCAGGGGCTGTGATGCAACCTGGATTGACCATATCTAGACCCACAGCTGGATGAGACATAAGGGTGGACACTCTTGGGGCTGAGAGGTTTGGTGAGGTTGGGTGAGCAAACGCAGACCATTTAAAGTAATACTGCGTGGTACCCATCGCATGGGTCCCATATCTCCAGGTTCAAGGGCATCTTCCTACATCGAAAACATGAATGAGAAACCCAGAAGATGGTACACCGTGTGATGGGGAAAGGTTTCTAAAACACACCTCATTTCTCATCTCCTTGTGCCCGGGTTCGCCATTCCAGCCGCTTTACTAGCAATCTCCCTACTTGGAGCATCAGCACCTTTAACCTCCTGTTCCGTAGAGGTTGCCATTTCTCCTGAGGATGAACGGGAAGACGGGGAACCAATGAGAGACTGGCTCTTGGTGTTGGGAAAGGCACAGGTCACTCTATTTTCCCATCAGGAAGAAGAATTAACCACAGGCTCATCCCGCCCCCCGGAACCAGAACAGGGCCTGAAGCCATCCTGCGCTTTTGCGGCCAGCTCCCAAAATCACGAGTTGTAAAATGGAGGCTCAGGGCACTGCAATTCACAAACCTGTAGAGTTATAAATGATAACTCTCGTCCAGAAATATATTGAGGGAAGGCAACGAAGAGGATTTGAAATCAAGGCAGAATTGCAGGAAACAGATTTCAGGAGGTAGATTCGAATCGCCTTTAAAGCACATGAAAAGCGGCAAAACGTTGACAATGATGCCCTTGGCCAAAAAGGGCGTATGCGTTTTTTCCTGAATATATTCAGGAAAAAACGCATACGCCCTTTTTGGCCAACCAAGCAACCTGGAAAGGCAAATCAGCGCTACAAAGAAGTCTCGCATCCCATCTGTCAAAAGGGCCATGCTGAAAAAAGGGTCCAAACCAGAAATGCAGGACAGGCTATGGAGAAATGGGAGCCTTGCTACACTGATGGGTGGGATGTAAATTGCCAACAGCCACTCTGATGAAGTGTACGGTGAGTCCTGAAACATCTAAAAAACACAACTTAGAGAGCATAGGGCACTTCCACTCATGGGGGTATAAATTGGGAAAATGAAAAATCAGCAAGACACAAGCACCCCAAAGTTTAGGGCTGCTCTGTTGACAAGGACCTCCACTTCATTCCACCTTAAATATCCCAGGAAAGAGAAAAATGGATAAAGAAGTTGTGGTCCTTATGTACAATGGAATATCACTCAGCCATGAAATCAATGTCCTAAGGCTAGTAGCAGCATGATGAGTGGATTTAAGTACGAGGATTCTAAGTGAAATAAGTCACACAGAAAAGGACACTTCTCATAAGGTATCACTTATAGAGGGAATGTAAAAACCGTTACACATGAACTGAATTACAAAACAGAACAGAGTCACACATGCAGAAAACACACTATGGCTGCTTAACGGGAAAGGTGAGGTGGGGTGATACATAAAACAAGGGTTTCAAATTAGCTCAGATACCGTTCCATAAACCCAATATGTAATAGACAAGACCTACTCCTTGCTCAGAGAACTGGACTCAACACGCCCTATTCACCGCACAAGAATATATCTGACTAGTAATAATCTTAAAACCTATGTATTGATATCTCTCTGTTAGTGTGTCAAGTGGGTGTAAAGCGGCATAAACACAGCAGTGAAAAGCAGATAAACCCCATTATGAAAATAAATTACTTTGAAAAACCCATGAAAGAAAGACAGTGAAAGAGAGAGACATTCTTACACAATGCGTTCAGGGGCTGTGATGCAACCTGGATTGACCATATCTAGACCCACAGCTGGATGAGACCTAAGGGTAGACACTCTTGGGGCTGAGAGGTTTGGTGAGGTTGGGTGAGCAAACGCAGACCCTTTAAAGTAATACTACGTGGTACCCATCGCATGGGTCCCAAATCTCCAGGTTCAAGGGCATCTTCCTACATCGAAAACGTGCATGAGAAACCCAGAAGATGGTACACCGTGTGATGGGGAACGGTTTCCAAAACGCACCTCATTTCTCATCTCCTTGTGCCCGGGTTCGCCATTCCAGCCGCTTTACTAGCAATCTCCCTACTTGGAGCATCAGCACCTTTAACCTCCTGTTCCGTACAGGTTGCCATTTTTCCTGACGATGAACGGGAAGACGGGGAACCAATGAGAGACTGGCTCTTGGTGTTGGGAAAGGCACAGGTCACTCTGTTTTCCCATCAGGAAGAAGAATTAACCACAGGCTCATCCCGCCCCCCGGAACCAGAACAGGGCCTGAAGCCATCCTGCGCTTTTGCGTCAAGCTCCCAAAAACACGAGTAGTAAAATGGAGGCTCAGGGCACTGCAATTCACAAACCTGCAGAGTTATAAATGATAACTCTCGTCCACAAATATATTGAGGGAAGGCAACGAAGAGGATTTGAAATCAAGGCAGAATTGCAGGAAACAGATTTCAGGAGGTAGATTCGAATCGCCTTTAAAGCACATGAAAAGCGGCAAAACGTTGACAATGATGCCCTTGGCCAAAAAGGGCGTATGCGTTTTTTCCTGAATATATTCAGGAAAAAACGCATACGCCCTTTTTGGCCAACCAAGCAACCTGGAAAGGCAAATCAGCGCTACAAAGAAGTCTCGCATCCCATCGGTCAAAAGGGCCATGCTGAAAAATGTGTCAAAACCAGAAATGCAGGACAGGCCATGGAGAAATGGGAGCCTTGCCACACTGATGGGCAGGATGGAAATTGCCAACAGCCACTCAGGAGAAGTGTATGGTGAGTCCTGAAACATCTAAAAAACACAGCTTAGAGATCATAGGGCACTTCCACTCATGGGGGTATAAATTGGGAAAATGAAAAATCAGCAAGACACAAGCACCCCAAAGTTTAGGGCTGCTCTGTTGACAAGGACCTCCACTTCATTCCACCTTAAATATCCCAGGAAAGAGAAAAATGGGTAAAGAAGTTGTGTTCCTTATGTACAATGGAATATCACTCAGCCATGAAATCAATGTCCTAAGGCTAGTAGCAGCATGATGAGTGGATTTAGGTACAACGATTCTAAGTGAAATAAGTCACACAGAAAAGGACACTTCTCATAAGGTATCACTGATAGAGGGAATGTAAAAACCGTTACACATGAACTGAATTACAAAACAGAACAGAGTCACACATGCAGAAAACACACTATGGCTGCTTAACGGGAAAGGTGAGGTGGGGTGATACATAAAACAAGGGTTTCAAATTAGCTCAGATACCGTTCCATAAACCCAATATGTAATAGACAAGACCTACTCCTTGCTCAGAGAACTGGACTCAACACGCCCTATTCACCGCACAAGAATATATCTGACTAGTAATAATCTTAAAACCTATGTATTGATATCTCTCTGTTAGTGTGTCAAGTGGGTGTAAAGCGGCATAAACACAGCAGTGAAAAGCAGCTAAACCCCATTATGAAAATAAATTACTTTGAAAAACCCATGAAAGAAAGGCAGTGAAAGAGAGAGACATTCTTACACAATGCGTTCAGGGGCTGTGATTCAACCTGGATTGACCATATCTAGACCCACAGCTGGATGAGACCTAAGGGTGGACAATCTTGGGGCTGAGAGGTTTGGTGAGGTTGGGTGAGCAAACGCAGACCATTTAAAGTAATACTGCGTGGTACCCATCGCATGGGTCCCAAATCTCCAGGTTCAAGGGCATCTTCCTACATCGAAAACATGCATGAGAAACCCAGAAGATGGTACACCGTGTGATGGGGAAAGGTTTCTAAAACGCACCTCATTTCTCATCTCCTTGTGCCCGTGTTCGCCATTCCAGCCGATTTACTAGCAATCTCCCTCCTTGGAGCATCAGCACCTTTAATCTCCTGTTCCGTACAGGTTGCAATTTTTCCTGACGATGAACGGGAAGACGGGTAACCAATGAGAGACTGGCTCTTGGTGTTGGGAAAGGCACAGGTCCCTCTATTTTCCCATCAGGAAGAAGAATTAACAACAGGCTCATCCCGCCCCCCGGAACCAGAACAGGGCCTGAAGCCATCCTGCGCTTTTGCGGCCAGCTCCCAAAATCACGAGTTGTAAAATGGAGGCTCAGGGCACTGCAATTCACAAACCTGTAGAGTTATAAATGATAACTCTCGTCCAGAAATATATTGAGGGAAGGCAACGAAGAGGATTTGAAATCAAGGCAGAATTGCAGGAAACAGATTTCAGGAGGTAGATTCGAATCGCCTTTAAAGCACATGAAAAGCGGCAAAACGTTGACAATGATGCCCTTGGCCAAAAAGGGCGTATGCGTTTTTTCCTGAATATATTCAGGAAAAAACGCATACGCCCTTTTTGGCCAACCAAGCAACCTGGAAAGGCAAATCAGCGCTACAAAGAAGTCTCGCATCCCATCAGTCAAAAGGGCCATGCTGAAAAAAGGGTCCAAACCAGAAATGCAGGACAGGCTATGGAGAAATGGGAGCCTTGCTACACTGATGGGTGGGATGTAAATTGCCAACAGCCACTCTGATGAAGTGTACAGTGAGTCCTGAAACATCTAAAAAACACAACTTAGAGAGCATAGGGCACTTCCACTCATGGGGGTATAAATTGGGAAAATGAAAAATCAGCAAGACACAAGCACCCCAAAGTTTAGGGCTGCTCTGTTGACAAGGACCTCCACTTCATTCCACCTTAAATATCCCAGGAAAGAGAAAAATGGATAAAGAAGTTGTGGTCCTTTTGTACAATGGAATATCACTCAGCCATGAAATCAATGTCCTAAGGCTAGTAGCAGCATGATGAGTGGATTTAAGTACGACGATTCTAAGTGAAATAAGTCACACAGAAAAGGACACTTCTCATAAGGTATCACTTATAGAGGGAATGTAAAAACCGTTACACATGAACTGAATTACAAAACAGAACAGAGTCACACATGCAGAAAACACACTATGGCTGTTTAACGGGAAAGGTGAGGTGGGGTGATACATCAAACAAGGGTTTCAAATTAGCTCAGATACCGTTCCATAAACCCAATATGTAATAGACAAGACCTACTCCTTGCTCAGAGAACTGGACTCAACACGCCCTATTCACCGCACAAGAATATATCTGACTAGTAATAATCTTAAAACCTATGTATTGATATCTCTCTGTTAGTGTGTCAAGTGGGTGTAAAGCGGCATAAACACAGCAGTGAAAAGCAGATAAACCCCATTATGAAAATAAATTACTTTGAAAAACCCATGAAAGAAAGACAGTGAAAGAGAGAGACATTCTTACACAATGCGTTCAGGGGCTGTGATGCAACCTGGATTGACCATATCTAGACCCACAGCTGGATGAGACCTAAGGGTAGACACTCTTGGGGCTGAGAGGTTTGGTGAGGTTGGGTGAGCAAACGCAGACCATTTAAAGTAATACTGCGTGGTACCCATCGCATGGGTCCCAAATCTCCAGGTTCAAGGGCATCTTCCTACATCGAAAACATGCATGAGAAACCCAGAAGATGGTACACCGTGTGATGGGGAAAGGTTTCTAAAACGCACCTCATTTCTCATCTCCTTGTGCCCGTGTTCGCCATTCCAGCCGATTTACTAGCAATCTCCCTCCTTGGAGCATCAGCACCTTTAACCTCCTGTTCCGTACAGGTTGCAATTTTTCCTGACGATGAACGGGAAGACGGGTAACCAATGAGAGACTGGCTCTTGGTGTTGGGAAAGGCACAGGTCCCTCTATTTTCCCATCAGGAAGAAGAATTAACAACAGGCTCATCCCGCCCCCCGGAACCAGAACAGGGCCTGAAGCCATCCTGCGCTTTTGCGGCCAGCTCCCAAAATCACGAGTTGTAAAATGGAGGCTCAGGGCACTGCAATTCACAAACCTGTAGAGTTATAAATGATAACTCTCGTCCAGAAATATATTGAGGGAAGGCAACGAAGAGGATTTGAAATCAAGGCAGAATTGCAGGAAACAGATTTCAGGAGGTAGATTCGAATCGCCTTTAAAGCACATGAAAAGCGGCAAAACGTTGAGAATGATGCCCTTGGCCAAAAAGGGCGTATGCGTTTTTTCCTGAATATATTCAGGAAAAAACGCATACGCCCTTTTTGGCCAACCAAGCAACCTGGAAAGGCAAATCAGCGCTACAAAGAAGTCTCGCATCCCATCGGTCAAAAGGGCCATGCTGAAAAAAGGGTCCAAACCAGAAATGCAGGACAGGCTATGGAGAAATGGGAGCCTTGCTACACTGATGGGCGGGATGTAAATTGCCAACAGCCACTCTGATGAAGTGTACGGTGAGTCCTGAAACATCTAAAAAACACAGCTTAGAGATCATAGGGCACTTCCACTCATGGGGGTATAAATTGGGAAAATGAAAAATCAGCAAGACACAAGCACCCCAAAGTTTAGGGCTGCTCTGTTGACAAGGACCTCCACTTCATTCCACCTTAAATATCCCAGGAAAGAGAAAAATGGGTAAAGAAGTTGTGTTCCTTATGTACAATGGAATATCACTCAGCCATGAAATCAATGTCCTAAGGCTAGTAGCAGCATGATGAGTGGATTTAGGTACGACGATTCTAAGGGACATAAGTCACACAGAAAAGGACACTTCTCATAAGGTATCACTGATAGAGGGAATGTAAAAACCGTTACACATGAACTGAATTACAAAACAGAACAGAGTCACACATGCAGAAAACACACTATGGCTGCTTAACGGGAAAGGGGAGGTGGGGTGATACATCAAACAAGGGTTTCAAATTAGCTCAGATACCGTTCCATAAACCCAATATGTAATAGACAAGACCTACTCCTTGCTCAGAGAACTGGACTCAACACGCCCTATTCACCGCACAAGAATATATCTGACTAGTAATAATCTTAAAACCTATGTATTGATATCTCTCTGTTAGTGTGTCAAGTGGGTGTAAAGCGGCATAAACACAGCAGTGAAAAGCACCTAAACCCCATTATGAAAATAAATTACTTTGAAAAACCCATGAAAGAAAGACAGTGAAAGAGAGAGACATTCTTACACAATGCGTTCAGGGGCTGTGATGCAACCTGGATTGACCATATCTAGACCCACAGCTGGATGAGACCTAAGGGTAGACACTCCTGGGGCTGAGAGGTTTGGTGAGGTTGGGTGAGCAAACGCAGACTCTTTAAAGTAATACTGCGTGGTACCCATCGCATGGGTCCCAAATCTCCAGGTTCAAGGGCATCTTCCTACATCGAAAACGTGCATGAGAAACCCAGAAAATGGTACACCGTGTGATGGGGAACGGTTTCCAAAACGCACCTCATTTCTCATCTCCTTGTGCCCGGGTTCGCCATTCCAGCCGCTTTACTAGCAATCTCCCTACTTGGAGCATCAGCACCTTTAACCTCCTGTTCCGTACAGGTTGCCATTTTTCCTGACGATGAACGGGAAGACGGGGAACCAATGAGAGACTGGCTCTTGGTGTTGGGAAAGGCACAGGTCACTCTATTTTCCCATCAGGAAGAAGAATTAACCACAGGCTCATCCCGCCCCCCGGAACCAGAACAGGGCCTGAAGCCATCCTGCGCTTTTGCGGCCAGCTCCCAAAAACACGAGTAGTAAAATGGAGGCTCAGGGCACTGCAATTCACAAACCTGCAGAGTTATAAATGATAACTCTCGTCCACAAATATATTGAGGGAAGGCAACGAAGAGGATTTGAAATCAAGGCAGAATTGCAGGAAACAGATTTCAGGAGGTAGATTCGAATCTCCTTTAAAGCACATGAAAAGCGGCAAAACGTTGACAATGATGCCCTTGGCCAAAAAGGGCGTATGCGTTTTTTCCTGAATATATTCAGGAAAAAACGCATACGCCCTTTTTGGCCAACCAAGCAACCTGGAAAGGCAAATCAGCGCTACAAAGAAGTCTCGCTTCCCATCGGTCAAAAGGGCCATGCTGAAAAAAGTGTCAAAACCAGAAATGCAGGACAGGCCATGGAGAAATGGGAGCCTTGCTACACTGATGGGTGGGATGTAAATTGCCAACAGCCACTCTGGAGAAGTGTACGGTGAGTCGTGAAACATCTAAAAAACACAGCTTAGAGAGCATAGGGCACTTCCACTCATGGGGGTATAAATTGGGAAAATGAAAAATCAGCAAGACACAAGCACCCCAAAGTTTAGGGCTGCTCTGTTGACAAGGACCTCCACTTCATTCCACCTTAAATATCCCAGGAAAGAGACAAATGGGTAAAGAAGTTGTGTTCCTTATGTACAATGGAATATCACTCAGCCATGAAATCAATGTCCTAAGGCTAGTAGCAGCATGATGAGTGGATTTAGGTACGACGATTCTAAGTGAAATAAATCACACAGAAAAGGACACTTCTCATAAGGTATCACTGATAGAGGGAATGTAAAAACCGTTACACATGAACTGAATTACAAAACAGAACAGAGTCACACATGCAGAAAACACACTATGGCTGCTTAACGGGAAAGGTGAGGTGGGGTGATACATAAAACAAGGGTTTCAAATTAGCTCAGATACCGTTCCATAAACCCAATATGTAATAGACAAGACCTACTCCTTGCTCAGAGAACTGGACTCAACATGCCCTATTCACCGCACAAGAATATATCTGACTAGTAATAATCTTAAAACCTATGTATTGATATCTCTCTGTTAGTGTGTCAAGTGGGTGTAAAGCGGCATAAACAAAACAGTGAAAAGCAGCTAAACTGCATTATGAAAATAAATTACTTTGAAAAACCCATGAAAGAAAGACAGTGAAAGAGAGAGTCATTCTTACACAATGCGTTCAGGGGCTGTGATGCAACCTGGATTGACCATATCTAGACCCACAGCTGGATGAGACCTAAGGGTGGACACTATTGTGGCTGAGAGGTTTGGTGAGGTTGGGTGAGCAAACGCAGACCATTTAAAGTAATACTGCGTGGTACCCATCGCATGGGTCCCAAATCTCCAGGTTCAAGGGCATCTTCCTACATCGAAAACATGCATGAGAAACCCAGAAGATGGTACACCGTGTGATGGGGAAAGGTTTCTAAAATGCACCTCATTTCTCATCTCCTTGTGCCCGGGTTCACCATTCCAGCCGCTTTACTAGCAATCTCCCTCCTTGGAGCATCAGCACCTTTAACTTCCTGTTCCGTACAGGTTGCCATTTTTCCTGACGATGAACGGGAAGACGGGGAACCAATGAGAGACTGGCTCTTGGTGTTGGGAAAGGCACAGGTCACTCTATTTTCCCATCAGGAAGAAGAATTAACCACACGCTCATCCCGCCCCCCGGAACCAGAACAGGGCCTGAAGCCATCCTGCGCTTTTGCGGCCAGCTCCCAAAAACACGAGTTGTAAAATGGAGGCTCAGGGCACTGCAATTCACAAACCTGCAGAGTTATAAATGATAACTCTCGTCCACAAATATATTGAGGGAAGGCAACGAAGAGGATTTGAAATCAAGGCAGAATTGCAGGAAACAGATTTCAGGAGGTAGATTCGAATCGCCTTTAAAGCACATGAAAAGCGGCAAAACGTTGACAATGATGCCCTTGGCCAAAAAGGGCGTATGCGTTTTTTCCTGAATATATTCAGGAAAAAACGCATACGCCCTTTTTGGCCAACCAAGCAACCTGGAAAGGCAAATCAGCGCTACAAAGAAGTCTCGCATCCCATCGGTCAAAAGGGCCATGCTGAAAAAAGTGTCAAAACCAGAAATGCAGGACAGGCCATGGAGAAATGGGAGCCTTGCTACACTGATGGGCGGGATGCAAATTGACAACAGCCACTCTGGAGAAGTGTACGGTGAGTCCTGAAACATCTAAAAAACACAGCTTAGAGAGCATAGGGCACTTCCACTCATGGGGGTATAAATTGGGAAAATGAAAAATCAGCAAGACACAAGCACCCCAAAGTTTAGGGCTGCTCTGTTGACAAGGACCTCCACTTCATTCCACCTTAAATATCCCAGGAGAGAGAAAAATGGGTAAAGAAGTTGTGGTCCTTATGTACAATGGAATATCACTCAGCCATGAAATCAATGTCCTAAGGCTACTAGCAGCATGATGAGTGGATTTAGGTATGACGATTCTAAGTGAAATAAGTCACACAGAAAAGGACACTTCTCATAAGGTATCACTTATAGAGGGAATGTAAAAACCGTTACACTTGAACTGAATTACAAAACAGAACAGAGTCACACATGCAGAAAACACACTATGGCTGCTTAACGGGAAAGGGGAGGTGGGGTGATACATAAAACAAGGGTTTCAAATTAGCTCAGATACCGTTCCATAAACCCAATATGTAATAGACAAGACCTACTCCTTGCTCAGAGAACTGGACTCAACACGCCCTATTCACCGCACAAGAATATATCTGACTAGTAATAATCTTAAAACCCATGTATTGATATCTCTCTGTTAGTGTGTCAAGTGGGTGTAAAGCGGCATAAACACAGCAGTGAAAAGCCGCTAAACCCCATTTTGAAAATAAATTACTTTGAAAAACCCATGAAAGAAAGACAGTGAAAGAGAGAGACATTCTTACACAACGCGTTCAGGGGCTGTGATGCAACCTGGATTGACCATATCTAGACACACAGCTGGATGAGACCTAAGTGTAGACACTATTGTGGCTGAGAGGTTTGGTGAGGTTGGGTGAGCAAACGCAGACCATTTAAAGTAATACTGCGTGGTACCCATCGCATGGGTCCCAAATCTCCAGGTTCAAGGGCATCTTCCTACATCGAAAACATGCATGAGAAACCCAGAAGATGGTACACCGTGTGATGGGGAAAGGTTTCTAAAACGCACCTCATTTCTCATCTCCTTGTGCCCGGGTTCGCCATTCCAGCCGCTTTACTAGCAATCTCCCTACTTGGAGCATCAGCACCTTTAACCTCCTGTTCCGTACAGGTTGCCTTTTTCCTGACGATGAACGGGAAGACGGGGAACCAATGAGAGACTGGCTCTTTGTGTTGGGAAAGGCACAGGTCACTCTATTTTCCCATCAGGAAGAAGAATTAACCACACGCTCATCCCGCCCCCCGGAACCAGAACAGGGCCTGAAGCCATCCTGCGATTTTGCGGCCAGCTCCCAAAAACACGAGTTGTAAAATGGAGGCTCAGGGCACTGCAATTCACAAACCTGCAGAGTTATAAATGATAACTCTCGTCCACAAATATATTGAGGGAAGGCAACGAAGAGGATTTGAAATCAAGGCAGAATTGCAGGAAACAGATTTCAGGAGGTAGATTCGAATCGCCTTTAAAGCACATGAAAAGCGGCAAAACGTTGAGAATGATGCCCTTGGCCAAAAAGGGCGTATGCGTTTTTTCCTGAATATATTCAGGAAAAAACGCATACGCCCTTTTTGGCCAACCAAGCAACCTGGAAAGGCAAATCAGCGCTACAAAGAAGTCTCGCATCCCATCGGTCAAAAGGGCCATGCTGAAAAAAGTGTCAAAACCAGAAATGCAGGACAGGCCATGGAGAAATGGGAGCCTTGCTACACTGATGGGCGGGATGTAAATTGCCAACAGCCACTCTGGAGAAGTGTACGGTGAGTCCTGAAACATCTAAAAAACACAGCTTAGAGAGCATAGGGCACTTCCACTCATGGGGGTATAAATTGGGAAAATGAAAAATCAGCAAGACACAGGCACCCCAAAGTTTAGGGCTGCTCTGTTGACAAGGACCTCCACTTCATTCCACCTTAAATATCCCAGGAAAGAGAAAAATAGGTAAAGAAGTTGTGTTCCTTATGTACAATGGAATATCACTCAGCCATGAAATCAATGTCCTAAGGCTAGTAGCAGCATGATGAGTGGATTTAGGTACGACGATTCTAAGTGAAATAAGTCACACAGAAAAGGACACTTCTCATAAGGTATCACTTATAGAGGGAATGTAAAAACCGTTACACATGAACTGAATTACAAAACAGAACAGAGTCACACATGCAGAAAACACACTATGGCTGCTTAACGGGAAAGGTGAGGTGGGGTGATACATCAAACAAGGGTTTCAAATTAGCTCAGATACCGTTCCATAAACCAATATGTAATAGACAAGACCTACTCCTTGCTCAGAGAACTGGACTCAACACGCCCTATTCACCGCACAAGAATATATCTGACTAGTAATAATCTTAAAACCTATGTATTGATATCTCTCTTTTAGTGTGTCAAGTGGGTGTAAAGCGGCATAAACACAGCAGTGAAAAGCAGCTAAACCCCATTATGAAAATAAATTACTTTGAATAACCCATGAAAGAAAGACAGTGAAAGAGAGAGACATTCTTACACAATGCGTTCAGGGGCTGTGATGCAACCTGGATTGACCATATCTAGACCCACAGCTGGATGAGACATAAGGGTGGACACTCTTGGGGCTGAGAGGTTTGGTGAGGTTGGGTGAGCAAACGCAGACCATTTAAAGTAATACTGCGTGGTACCCATCGCATGGGTCCCAAATCTCCAGGTTCAAGGGCATCTTCCTACATCGAAAACATGCATGAGAAACCCAGAAGATGGTACACCATGTGATGGGGAAAGGTTTCTAAAACGCACCTCATTTCTCATCTCCTTGTGCCCGTGTTCGCCATTCCAGCCGCTTTACTAGTAATCTCCCTACTTGGAGCATCAGCACCTTTAACCTCCTGTTCCGTACAGGTTGCCATTTCTCCTGACGATGAACGGGAAGACGGGGAACCAATGAGAGACTGGCTCTTGGTGTTGGGAAAGGCACAGGTCACTCTATTTTCCCATCAGGAAGAAGAATTAACCACACGCTCATCCCGCCCCCCGGAACCAGAACAGGGCCTGAAGCCATCCTGCGCTTTTGCGGCCAGCTCCCAAAAACACGAGTTGTAAAATGGAGGCTCAGGGCACTGCAATTCACAAACCTGCAGAGTTATAAATGATAACTCTCGTCCACAAATATATTGAGGGAAGGCAACGAAGAGGATTTGAAATCAAGGCAGAATTGCAGGAAACAGATTTCAGGAGGTAGATTCGAATCGCCTTTAAAGCACATGAAAAGCGGCAAAACGTTGACAATGATGCCCTTGGCCAAAAAGGGCGTATGCGTTTTTTCCTGAATATATCCAGGAAAAAACGCATACGCCCTTTTTGGCCAACCAAGCAACCTGGAAAGGCAAATCAGCGCTACAAAGAAGTCTCGCATCCCATCAGTCAAAAGGGCCATGCTGAAAAAAGGGTCCAAACCAGAAATGCAGGACAGGTTATGGAGAAATGGGAGCCTTGCTACACTGATGGGCGGGATGTAAATTGCCAAGAGCCACTCTGGAGAAGTGTCCGGTGAGTCCTGAAACATCTGAAAAACACAGCTTAGAGAGCATAGGGCACTTCCACTCATGGGGGTATAAATTGGGAAAATGAAAAATCAGCAAGACACAGGCACCCCAAAGTTTAGGGCTGCTCTGTTGACAAGGACCTCCACTTCATTCCACCTTAAATATCCCAGGAAAGAGAAAAATAGGTAAAGAAGTTGTGTTCCTTATGTACAATGGAATATCACTCAGCCATGAAATCAATGTCCTAAGGCTAGTAGCAGCATGATGAGTGGATTTAGGTACAACGATTGTAAGTGAAATAAGTAACACAGAAAAGGACACTTCTCATAAGGTATCACTTATAGAGGGAATGTAAAAACCGTTACACATGAACTGAATTACAAAACAGAACAGAGTCACACATGCAGAAAACACACTATGGCTGCTTAACGGGAAAGGTGAGGTGGGGTGATACATCAAACAAGGGTTTCAAATTAGCTCAGATACCGTTCCATAAACCAATATGTAATAGACAAGACCTACTCCTTGCTCAGAGAACTGGACTCAACACGCCCTATTCACCGCACAAGAATATATCTGACTAGTAATAATCTTAAAACCTATGTATTGATATCTCTCTTTTAGTGTGTCAAGTGGGTGTAAAGCGGCATAAACACAGCAGTGAAAAGCAGCTAAACCCCATTATGAAAATAAATTACTTTGAATAACCCATGAAAGAAAGACAGTGAAAGAGAGAGACATTCTTACACAATGCGTTCAGGGGCTGTGATGCAACCTGGATTGACCATATCTAGACCCACAGCTGGATGAGACATAAGGGTGGACACTCTTGGGGCTGAGAGGTTTGGTGAGGTTGGGTGAGCAAACGCAGACCATTTAAAGTAATACTGCGTGGTACCCATCGCATGGGTCCCAAATCTCCAGGTTCAAGGGCATCTTCCTACATCGAAAACATGCATGAGAAACCCAGAAGATGGTACACCATGTGATGGGGAAAGGTTTCTAAAACGCACCTCATTTCTCATCTCCTTGTGCCCGTGTTCGCCATTCCAGCCGCTTTACTAGTAATCTCCCTACTTGGAGCATCAGCACCTTTAACCTCCTGTTCCGTACAGGTTGCCATTTCTCCTGACGATGAACGGGAAGACGGGGAACCAATGAGAGACTGGCTCTTGGTGTTGGGAAAGGCACAGGTCACTCTATTTTCCCATCAGGAAGAAGAATTAACCACACGCTCATCCCGCCCCCCGGAACCAGAACAGGGCCTGAAGCCATCCTGCGCTTTTGCGGCCAGCTCCCAAAAACACGAGTTGTAAAATGGAGGCTCAGGGCACTGCAATTCACAAACCTGCAGAGTTATAAATGATAACTCTCGTCCACAAATATATTGAGGGAAGGCAACGAAGAGGATTTGAAATCAAGGCAGAATTGCAGGAAACAGATTTCAGGAGGTAGATTCGAATCGCCTTTAAAGCACATGAAAAGCGGCAAAACGTTGACAATGATGCCCTTGGCCAAAAAGGGCGTATGCGTTTTTTCCTGAATATATCCAGGAAAAAACGCATACGCCCTTTTTGGCCAACCAAGCAACCTGGAAAGGCAAATCAGCGCTACAAAGAAGTCTCGCATCCCATCGGTCAAAAGGGCCATGCTGAAAAAAGTGTCAAAACCAGAAATGCAGGACAGGCCATGGAGAAATGGGAGCCTTGCTACACTGATGGGCGGGATGCAAATTGACAACAGCCACTCTGGAGAAGTGTACGGTGAGTCCTGAAACATCTAAAAAACACAGCTTAGAGAGCATAGGGCACTTCCACTCATGGGGGTATAAATTGGGAAAATGAAAAATCAGCAAGACACAAGCACCCCAAAGTTTAGGGCTGCTCTGTTGACAAGGACCTCCACTTCATTCCACCTTAAATATCCCAGGAAAGAGAAAAATGGGTAAAGAAGTTGTGGTCCTTATGTACAATGGAATATCACTCAGCCATGAAATCAATGTCCTAAGGCTACTAGCAGCATGATGAGTGGATTTAGGTATGACGATTCTAAGTGAAATAAGTCACACAGAAAAGGACACTTCTCATAAGGTATCACTTATAGAGGGAATGTAAAAACCGTTACACTTGAACTGAATTACAAAACAGAACAGAGTCACACATGCAGAAAACACACTATGGCTGCTTAACGGGAAAGGGGAGGTGGGGTGATACATAAAACAAGGGTTTCAAATTAGCTCAGATACCGTTCCATAAACCCAATATGTAATAGACAAGACCTACTCCTTGCTCAGAGAACTGGACTCAACACGCCCTATTCACCGCACAAGAATATATCTGACTAGTAATAATCTTAAAACCCATGTATTGATATCTCTCTGTTAGTGTGTCAAGTGGGTGTAAAGCGGCATAAACACAGCAGTGAAAAGCCGCTAAACCCCATTTTGAAAATAAATTACTTTGAAAAACCCATGAAAGAAAGACAGTGAAAGAGAGAGACATTCTTACACAACGCGTTCAGGGGCTGTGATGCAACCTGGATTGACCATATCTAGACACACAGCTGGATGAGACCTAAGTGTAGACACTATTGTGGCTGAGAGGTTTGGTGAGGTTGGGTGAGCAAACGCAGACCATTTAAAGTAATACTGCGTAGTACCCATCGCATGGGTCCCAAATCTCCAGGTTCAAGGGCATCTTCCTACATCGAAAACATGCATGAGAAACCCAGAAGATGGTACACCGTGTGATGGGGAAAGGTTTCTAAAACGCACCTCATTTCTCATCTCCTTGTGCCCGGGTTCACCATTCCAGCCGCTTTACTAGCAATCTCCCTACTTGGAGCATCAGCACCTTTAACCTCCTGTTCCGTACAGGTTGCCTTTTTCCTGACGATGAACGGGAAGACGGGGAACCAATGAGAGACTGGCTCTTTGTGTTGGGAAAGGCACAGGTCACTCTATTTTCCCATCAGGAAGAAGAATTAACCACACGCTCATCCCGCCCCCCGGAACCAGAACAGGGCCTGAAGCCATCCTGCGATTTTGCGGCCAGCTCCCAAAAACACGAGTTGTAAAATGGAGGCTCAGGGCACTGCAATTCACAAACCTGCAGAGTTATAAATGATAACTCTCGTCCACAAATATATTGAGGGAAGGCAACGAAGAGGATTTGAAATCAAGGCAGAATTGCAGGAAACAGATTTCAGGAGGTAGATTCGAATCGCCTTTAAAGCACATGAAAAGCGGCAAAACGTTGAGAATGATGCCCTTGGCCAAAAAGGGCGTATGCGTTTTTTCCTGAATATATTCAGGAAAAAACGCATACGCCCTTTTTGGCCAACCAAGCAACCTGGAAAGGCAAATCAGCGCTACAAAGAAGTCTCGCATCCCATCGGTCAAAAGGGCCATGCTGAAAAAAGTGTCAAAACCAGAAATGCAGGACAGGCCATGGAGAAATGGGAGCCTTGCTACACTGATGGGCGGGATGTAAATTGCCAACAGCCACTCTGGAGAAGTGTACGGTGAGTCCTGAAACATCTAAAAAACACAGCTTAGAGAGCATAGGGCACTTCCACTCATGGGGGTATAAATTGGGAAAATGAAAAATCAGCAAGACACAGGCACCCCAAAGTTTAGGGCTGCTCTGTTGACAAGGACCTCCACTTCATTCCACCTTAAATATCCCAGGAAAGAGAAAAATAGGTAAAGAAGTTGTGTTCCTTATGTACAATGGAATATCACTCAGCCATGAAATCAATGTCCTAAGGCTAGTAGCAGCATGATGAGTGGATTTAGGTACGACGATTCTAAGTGAAATAAGTCACACAGAAAAGGACACTTCTCATAAGGTATCACTTATAGAGGGAATGTAAAAACCGTTACACATGAACTGAATTACAAAACAGAACAGAGTCACACATGCAGAAAACACACTATGGCTGCTTAACGGGAAAGGTGAGGTGGGGTGATACATCAAACAAGGGTTTCAAATTAGCTCAGATACCGTTCCATAAACCAATATGTAATAGACAAGACCTACTCCTTGCTCAGAGAACTGGACTCAACACGCCCTATTCACGGCACAAGAATATATCTGACTAGTAATAATCTTAAAACCTATGTATTGATATCTCTCTTTTAGTGTGTCAAGTGGGTGTAAAGCGGCATAAACACAGCAGTGAAAAGCAGCTAAACCCCATTATGAAAATAAATTACTTTGAATAACCCATGAAAGAAAGACAGTGAAAGAGAGAGACATTCTTACACAATGCGTTCAGGGGCTGTGATGCAACCTGGATTGACCATATCTAGACCCACAGCTGGATGAGACATAAGGGTGGACACTCTTGGGGCTGAGAGGTTTGGTGAGGTTGGGTGAGCAAACGCAGACCATTTAAAGTAATACTGCGTGGTACCCATCGCATGGGTCCCAAATCTCCAGGTTCAAGGGCATCTTCCTACATCGAAAACATGCATGAGAAACCCAGAAGATGGTACACCATGTGATGGGGAAAGGTTTCTAAAACGCACCTCATTTCTCATCTCCTTGTGCCCGTGTTCGCCATTCCAGCCGCTTTACTAGTAATCTCCCTACTTGGAGCATCAGCACCTTTAACCTCCTGTTCCGTACAGGTTGCCATTTCTCCTGACGATGAACGGGAAGACGGGGAACCAATGAGAGACTGGCTCTTGGTGTTGGGAAAGGCACAGGTCACTCTATTTTCCCATCAGGAAGAAGAATTAACCACACGCTCATCCCGCCCCCCGGAACCAGAACAGGGCCTGAAGCCATCCTGCGCTTTTGCGGCCAGCTCCCAAAAACACGAGTTGTAAAATGGAGGCTCAGGGCACTGCAATTCACAAACCTGCAGAGTTATAAATGATAACTCTCGTCCACAAATATATTGAGGGAAGGCAACGAAGAGGATTTGAAATCAAGGCAGAATTGCAGGAAACAGATTTCAGGAGGTAGATTCGAATCGCCTTTAAAGCACATGAAAAGCGGCAAAACGTTGACAATGATGCCCTTGGCCAAAAAGGGCGTATGCGTTTTTTCCTGAATATATCCAGGAAAAAACGCATACGCCCTTTTTGGCCAACCAAGCAACCTGGAAAGGCAAATCAGCGCTACAAAGAAGTCTCGCATCCCATCGGTCAAAAGGGCCATGCTGAAAAAAGGGTCCAAACCAGAAATGCAGGACAGGCTATGGAGAAATGGGAGCCTTGCTACACTGATGGGTGGGATGTAAATTGCCAACAGCCACTCTGATGAAGTGTACAGTGAGTCCTGAAACATCTAAAAAACACAGCTTAGAGAGCATAGGGCACTTCCACTCATGGGGGTATAAATTGGGAAAATGAAAAATCAGCAAGACACAGGCACCCCAAAGTTTAGGGCTGCTCTGTTGACAAGGACCTCCACTTCATTCCACCTTAAATATCCCAGGAAAGAGAAAAATAGGTAAAGAAGTTGTGTTCCTTATGTACAATGGAATATCACTCAGCCATGAAATCAATGTCCTAAGGCTAGTAGCAGCATGATGAGTGGATTTAGGTACGACGATTCTAAGTGAAATAAGTCACACAGAAAAGGACACTTCTCATAAGGTATCACTTATAGAGGGAATGTAAAAACCGTTACACATGAACTGAATTACAAAACAGAACAGAGTCACACATGCAGAAAACACACTATGGCTGCTTAACGGGAAAGGTGAGGTGGGGTGATACATCAAACAAGGGTTTCAAATTAGCTCAGATACCGTTCCATAAACCAATATGTAATAGACAAGACCTACTCCTTGCTCAGAGAACTGGACTCAACACGCCCTATTCACCGCACAAGAATATATCTGACTAGTAATAATCTTAAAACCTATGTATTGATATCTCTCTTTTAGTGTGTCAAGTGGGTGTAAAGCGGCATAAACACAGCAGTGAAAAGCAGCTAAACCCCATTATGAAAATAAATTACTTTGAATAACCCATGAAAGAAAGACAGTGAAAGAGAGAGACATTCTTACACAATGCGTTCAGGGGCTGTGATGCAACCTGGATTGACCATATCTAGACCCACAGCTGGATGAGACATAAGGGTGGACACTCTTGGGGCTGAGAGGTTTGGTGAGGTTGGGTGAGCAAACGCAGACCATTTAAAGTAATACTGCGTGGTACCCATCGCATGGGTCCCAAATCTCCAGGTTCAAGGGCATCTTCCTACATCGAAAACATGCATGAGAAACCCAGAAGATGGTACACCATGTGATGGGGAAAGGTTTCTAAAACGCACCTCATTTCTCATCTCCTTGTGCCCGTGTTCGCCATTCCAGCCGCTTTACTAGTAATCTCCCTACTTGGAGCATCAGCACCTTTAACCTCCTGTTCCGTACAGGTTGCCATTTCTCCTGACGATGAACGGGAAGACGGGGAACCAATGAGAGACTGGCTCTTGGTGTTGGGAAAGGCACAGGTCACTCTATTTTCCCATCAGGAAGAAGAATTAACCACACGCTCATCCCGCCCCCCGGAACCAGAACAGGGCCTGAAGCCATCCTGTGCTTTTGCGGCCAGCTCCCAAAAACACGAGTTGTAAAATGGAGGCTCAGGGCACTGCAATTCACAAACCTGCAGAGTTATAAATGATAACTCTCGTCCACAAATATATTGAGGGAAGGCAACGAAGAGGATTTGAAATCAAGGCAGAATTGCAGGAAACAGATTTCAGGAGGTAGATTCGAATCGCCTTTAAAGCACATGAAAAGCGGCAAAACGTTGACAATGATGCCCTTGGCCAAAAAGGGCGTATGCGTTTTTTCCTGAATATATCCAGGAAAAAACGCATACGCCCTTTTTGGCCAACCAAGCAACCTGGAAAGGCAAATCAGCGCTACAAAGAAGTCTCGCATCCCATCGGTCAAAAGGGCCATGCTGAAAAAAGGGTCCAAACCAGAAATGCAGGACAGGCTATGGAGAAATGGGAGCCTTGCTACACTGATGGGTGGGATGTAAATTGCCAACAGCCACTCTGATGAAGTGTACAGTGAGTCCTGAAACATCTAAAAAACACAACTTAGAGAGCATAGGGCACTTCCACTCATGGGGGTATAAATTGGGAAAATGAAAAATCAGCAAGACACAAGCACCCCAAAGTTTAGGGCTGCTCTGTTGACAAGGACCTCCACTTCATTCCACCTTAAATATCCCAGGAAAGAGAAAAATGGATAAAGAAGTTGTGGTCCTTTTGTACAATGGAATATCACTCAGCCATGAAATCAATGTCCTAAGGCTAGTAGCAGCATGATGAGTGGATTTAAGTACGACGATTCTAAGTGAAATAAGTCACACAGAAAAGGACACTTCTCATAAGGTACCACTTATAGAGGGAATGTAAAAACCGTTACACATGAACTGAATTACAAAACAGAACAGAGTCACACATGCAGAAAACACACTATGGCTGCTTAACGGGAAAGGTGAGGTGGGGTGATACATAAAACAAGGGTTTCAAATTAGCTCAGATACCGTTCCATAAACCCAATATGTAATAGACAAGACCTACTCCTTGCTCAGAGAACTGGACTCAACACGCCCTATTCACCGCACAAGAATATATCTGACTAGTAATAATCTTAAAACCTATGTATTGATATCTCTCTGTTAGTGTGTCAAGTGGGTGTAAAGCGGCATAAACACAGCAGTGAAAAGCAGATAAACCCCATTATGAAAATAAATTACTTTGAAAAACCCATGAAAGAAAGACAGTGAAAGAGAGAGACATTCTTACACAATGCGTTCAGGGGCTGTGATGCAACCTGGATTGACCATATCTAGACCCACAGCTGGATGAGACCTAAGGGTAGACACTCTTGGGGCTGAGAGGTTTGGTGAGGTTGGGTGAGCAAACGCAGACCCTTTAAAGTAATACTGCGTGGTACCCATCGCATGGGTCCCAAATCTCCAGGTTCAAGGGCATCTTCCTACATCGAAAACGTGCATGAGAAACCCAGAAGATGGTACACCGTGTGATGGGGAACGGTTTCCAAAACGCACCTCATTTCTCAACTCCTTGTGCCCGGGTTTGCCATTCCAGCCGCTTTACTAGCAATCTCCCTACTTGGAGCATCAGCACCTTTAACCTCCTGTTCCGTACAGGTTGCCATTTTTCCTGACGATGAACGGGAAGACGGGGAACCAATGAGAGACTGGCTCTTGGTGTTGGGAAAGGCACAGGTCACTCTGTTTTCCCATCAGGAAGAAGAATTAACCACAGGCTCATCCCGCCCCCCGGAACCAGAACAGGGCCTGAAGCCATCCTGCGCTTTTGCGTCCAGCTCCCAAAATCACGAGTTGTAAAATGGAGGCTCAGGGCACTGCAATTCACAAACCTGCAGAGTTATAAATGATAACTCTCGTCCACAAATATATTGAGGGAAGGCAACGAAGAGGATTTGAAATCAAGGCAGAATTGCAGGAAACAGATTTCAGGAGGTAGATTCGAATCGCCTTTAAAGCACATGAAAAGCGGCAAAACGTTGACAATGATGCCCTTGGCCAAAAAGGGCGTATGCGTTTTTTCCTGAATATATTCAGGAAAAAACGCATACGCCCTTTTTGGCCAACCAAGCAACCTGGAAAGGCAAATCAGCGCTACAAAGAAGTCTCGCATCCCATCGGTCAAAAGGGCCATGCTGAAAAAAGTGTCAAAACCAGAAATGCAGGACAGGCCATGGAGAAATGGGAGCCTTGCTACACTGATGGGCGGGATGCAAATTGACAACAGCCACTCTGGAGAAGTGTACGGTGAGTCCTGAAACATCTAAAAAACACAGCTTAGAGAGCATAGGGCACTTCCACTCATGGGGGTATAAATTGGGAAAATGAAAAATCAGCAAGACACAAGCACCCCAAAGTTTAGGGCTGCTCTGTTGACAAGGACCTCCACTTCATTCCACCTTAAATATCCCAGGAAAGAGAAAAATGGGTAAAGAAGTTGTGGTCCTTATGTACAATGGAATATCACTCAGCCATGAAATCAATGTCCTAAGGCTACTAGCAGCATGATGAGTGGATTTAGGTATGACGATTCTAAGTGAAATAAGTCACACAGAAAAGGACACTTCTCATAAGGTATCACTTATAGAGGGAATGTAAAAACCGTTACACTTGAACTGAATTACAAAACAGAACAGAGTCACACATGCAGAAAACACACTATGGCTGCTTAACGGGAAAGGGGAGGTGGGGTGATACATAAAACAAGGATTTCAAATTAGCTCAGATACCGTTCCATAAACCCAATATGTAATAGACAAGACCTACTCCTTGCTCAGAGAACTGGACTCAACACGCCCTATTCACCGCACAAGAATATATCTGACTAGTAATAATCTTAAAACCTATGTATTGATATCTCTCTGTTAGTGTGTCAAGTGGGTGTAAAGCGGCATAAACACAGCAGTGAAAAGCCGCTAAACCCCATTTTGAAAATAAATTACTTTGAAAAACCCATGAAAGAAAGACAGTGAAAGAGAGAGACATTCTTACACAACGCGTTCAGGGGCTGTGATGCAACCTGGATTGACCATATCTAGACACACAGCTGGATGAGACCTAAGTGTAGACACTCTTGGGGCTGAGAGGTTTGGTGAGGTTGGGTGAGCAAACGCAGACCATTTAAAGTAATACTGCGTGGTACCCATCGCATGGGTCCCAAATCTCCAGGTTCAAGGGCATCTTCCTACATCGAAAACATGCATGAGAAACCCAGAAGATGGTACACCGTGTGATGGGGAAAGGTTTCTAAAACGCACCTCATTTCTCATCTCCTTGTGCCCGGGTTCGCCATTCCAGCCGCTTTACTAGCAATCTCCCTACTTGGAGCATCAGCACCTTTAACCTCCTGTTCCGTACAGGTTGCCTTTTTCCTGACGATGAACGGGAAGACGGGGAACCAATGAGAGACTGGCTCTTTGTGTTGGGAAAGGCACAGGTCACTCTATTTTCCCATCAGGAAGAAGAATTAACCACAGGCTCATCCCGCCCCCCGGAACCAGAACAGGGCCTGAAGCCATCCTGCGATTTTGCGGCCAGCTCCCAAAAACACGAGTTGTAAAATGGAGGCTCAGGGCACTGCAATTCACAAACCTGCAGAGTTATAAATGATAACTCTCGTCCACAAATATATTGAGGGAAGGCAACGAAGAGGATTTGAAATCAAGGCAGAATTGCAGGAAACAGATTTCAGGAGGTAGATTCGAATCGCCTTTAAAGCACATGAAAAGCGGCAAAACGTTGACAATGATGCCCTTGGCCAAAAAGGGCGTATGCGTTTTTTCCTGAATATATTCAGGAAAAAACGCATACGCCCTTTTTGGCCAACCAAGCAACCTGGAAAGGCAAATCAGCGCTACAAAGAAGTCTCGCATCCCATCGGTCAAAAGGGCCATGCTGAAAAAAGTGTCAAAACCAGAAATGCAGGACAGGCCATGGAGAAATGGGAGCCTTGCTACACTGATGGGCGGGATGTAAATTGCAAACAGCCACTCTGGAGAAGTGTACGGTGAGTCCTGAAACATCTAAAAAACACAGCTTAGAGAGCATAGGGCACTTCCACTCATGGGGGTATAAATTGGGAAAATGAAAAATCAGCAAGACACAGGCACCCCAAAGTTTAGGGCTGCTCTGTTGACAAGGACCTCCACTTCATTCCACCTTAAATATCCCAGGAAAGAGAAAAATAGGTAAAGAAGTTGTGTTCCTTATGTACAATGGAATATCACTCAGCCATGAAATCAATGTCCTAAGGCTAGTAGCAGCATGATGAGTGGATTTAGGTACGACGATTCTAAGTGAAATAAGTCACACAGAAAAGGACACTTCTCATAAGGTATCACTTATAGAGGGAATGTAAAAACCGTTACACATGAACTGAATTACAAAACAGAACAGAGTCACACATGCAGAAAACACACTATGGCTGCTTAACGGGAAAGGTGAGGTGGGGTGATACATCAAACAAGGGTTTCAAATTAGCTCAGATACCGTTCCATAAACCAATATGTAATAGACAAGACCTACTCCTTGCTCAGAGAACTGGACTCAACACGCCCTATTCACCGCACAAGAATATATCTGACTAGTAATAATCTTAAAACCTATGTATTGATATCTCTCTTTTAGTGTGTCAAGTGGGTGTAAAGCGGCATAAACACAGCAGTGAAAAGCAGCTAAACCCCATTATGAAAATAAATTACTTTGAATAACCCATGAAAGAAAGACAGTGAAAGAGAGAGACATTCTTACACAATGCGTTCAGGGGCTGTGATGCAACCTGGATTGACCATATCTAGACCCACAGCTGGATGAGACATAAGGGTGGACACTCTTGGGGCTGAGAGGTTTGGTGAGGTTGGGTGAGCAAACGCAGACCATTTAAAGTAATACTGCGTGGTACCCATCGCATGGGTCCCAAATCTCCAGGTTCAAGGGCATCTTCCTACATCGAAAACATGCATGAGAAACCCAGAAGATGGTACACCATGTGATGGGGAAAGGTTTCTAAAACGCACCTCATTTCTCATCTCCTTGTGCCCGTGTTCGCCATTCCAGCTGCTTTACTAGTAATCTCCCTACTTGGAGCATCAGCACCTTTAACCTCCTGTTCCGTACAGGTTGCCATTTCTCCTGACGATGAACGGGAAGACGGGGAACCAATGAGAGACTGGCTCTTGGTGTTGGGAAAGGCACAGGTCACTCTATTTTCCCATCAGGAAGAAGAATTAACCACACGCTCATCCCGCCCCCCGGAACCAGAACAGGGCCTGAAGCCATCCTGCGCTTTTGCGGCCAGCTCCCAAAAACACGAGTTGTAAAATGGAGGCTCAGGGCACTGCAATTCACAAACCTGCAGAGTTATAAATGATAACTCTCGTCCACAAATATATTGAGGGAAGGCAACGAAGAGGATTTGAAATCAAGGCAGAATTGCAGGAAACAGATTTCAGGAGGTAGATTCGAATCGCCTTTAAAGCACATGAAAAGCGGCAAAACGTTGACAATGATGCCCTTGGCCAAAAAGGGCGTATGCGTTTTTTCCTGAATATATTCAGGAAAAAACGCATACGCCCTTTTTGGCCAACCAAGCAACCTGGAAAGGCAAATCAGCGCTACAAAGAAGTCTCGCATCCCATCGGTCAAAAGGGCCATGCTGAAAAAAGGGTCCAAACCAGAAATGCAGGACAGGCTATGGAGAAATGGGAGCCTTGCTACACTGATGGGTGGGATGTAAATTGCCAACAGCCACTCTGATGAAGTGTACAGTGAGTCCTGAAACATCTAAAAAACACAACTTAGAGAGCATAGGGCACTTCCACTCATGGGGGTATAAATTGGGAAAATGAAAAATCAGCAAGACACAAGCACCCCAAAGTTTAGGGCTGCTCTGTTGACAAGGACCTCCACTTCATTCCACCTTAAATAATCCAGGAAAGAGAAAAATGGATAAAGAAGTTGTGGTCCTTTTGTACAATGGAATATCACTCAGCCATGAAATCAATGTCCTAAGGCTAGTAGCAGCATGATGAGTGGATTTAAGTACGACGATTCTAAGTGAAATAAGTCACACAGAAAAGGACACTTCTCATAAGGTATCACTTATAGAGGGAATGTAAAAACCGTTACACATGAACTGAATTACAAAACAGAACAGAGTCACACATGCAGAAAACACACTATGGCTGCTTAACGGGAAAGGTGAGGTGGGGTGATACATAAAACAAGGGTTTCAAATTAGCTCAGATACCGTTCCATAAACCCAATATGTAATAGACAAGACCTACTCCTTGCTCAGAGAACTGGACTCAACACGCCCTATTCACCGCACAAGAATATATCTGACTAGTAATAATCTTAAAACCTATGTATTGATATCTCTCTGTTAGTGTGTCAAGTGGGTGTAAAGTGGCATAAACACAGCAGTGAAAAGCAGATAAACCCCATTATGAAAATAAATTACTTTGAAAAACCCATGAAAGAAAGACAGTGAAAGAGAGAGACATTCTTACACAATGCGTTCAGGGGCTGTGATGCAACCTGGATTGACCATATCTAGACCCACAGCTGGATGAGACCTAAGGGTAGACACTCTTGGGGCTGAGAGGTTTGGTGAGGTTGGGTGAGCAAACGCAGACCCTTTAAAGTAATACTGCGTGGTACCCATCGCATGTGTCCCAAATCTCCAGGTTCAAGGGCATCTTCCTACATCGAAAACGTGCATGAGAAACCCAGAAGATGGTACACCGTGTGATGGGGAACGGTTTCCAAAACGCACCTCATTTCTCAACTCCTTGTGCCCGGGTTCGCCATTCCAGCCGCTTTACTAGCAATCTCCCTACTTGGAGCATCAGCACCTTTAACCTCCTGTTCCGTACAGGTTGCCATTTTTCCTGACGATGAACGGGAAGACGGGGAACCAATGAGAGACTGGCTCTTGGTGTTGGGAAAGGCACAGGTCACTCTGTTTTCCCATCAGGAAGAAGAATTAACCACAGGCTCATCCCGCCCCCCGGAACCAGAACAGGGCCTGAAGCCATCCTGCGCTTTTGCGTCCAGCTCCCAAAAACACGAGTAGTAAAATGGAGGCTCAGGGCACTGCAATTCACAAACCTGCAGAGTTATAAATGATAACTCTCGTCCACAAATATATTGAGGGAAGGCAACGAAGAGGATTTGAAATCAAGGCAGAATTGCAGGAAACAGATTTCAGGAGGTAGATTCGAATCGCCTTTAAAGCACATGAAAAGCGGCAAAACGTTGAGAATGATGCCCTTGGCCAAAAAGGGCGTATGCGTTTTTTCCTGAATATATTCAGGAAAAAACGCATACGCCCTTTTTGGCCAACCAAGCAACCTGGAAAGGCAAATCAGCGCTACAAAGAAGTCTCGCATCCCATCGGTCAAAAGGGCCATGCTGAAAAAAGTGTCAAAACCAGAAATGCAGGACAGGCCATGGAGAAATGGGAGCCTTGCTACACTGATGGGCGGGATGCAAATTGACAACAGCCACTCTGGAGAAGTGTACGGTGAGTCCTGAAACATCTAAAAAACACAGCTTAGAGAGCATAGGGCACTTCCACTCATGGGGGTATAAATTGGGAAAATGAAAAATCAGCAAGACACAAGCACCCCAAAGTTTAGGGCTGCTCTGTTGACAAGGACCTCCACTTCATTCCACCTTAAATATCCCAGGAAAGAGAAAAATGGGTAAAGAAGTTGTGGTCCTTATGTACAATGGAATATCACTCAGCCATGAAATCAATGTCCTAAGGCTACTAGCAGCATGATGAGTGGATTTAGGTATGACGATTCTAAGTGAAATAAGTCACACAGAAAAGGACACTTCTCATAAGGTATCACTTATAGAGGGAATGTAAAAACCGTTACACTTGAACTGAATTACAAAACAGAACAGAGTCACACATGCAGAAAACACACTATGGCTGCTTAACGGGAAAGGGGAGGTGGGGTGATACATAAAACAAGGGTTTCAAATTAGCTCAGATACCGTTCCATAAACCCAATATGTAATAGACAAGACCTACTCCTTGCTCAGAGAACTGGACTCAACACGCCCTATTCACCGCACAAGAATATATCTGACTAGTAATAATCTTAAAACCCATGTATTGATATCTCTCTGTTAGTGTGTCAAGTGGGTGTAAAGCGGCATAAACACAGCAGTGAAAAGCCGCTAAACCCCATTTTGAAAATAAATTACTTTGAAAAACCCATGAAAGAAAGACAGTGAAAGAGAGAGACATTCTTACACAACGCGTTCAGGGGCTGTGATGCAACCTGGATTGACCATATCTAGACACACAGCTGGATGAGACCTAAGTGTAGACACTATTGTGGCTGAGAGGTTTGGTGAGGTTGGGTGAGCAAACGCAGACCATTTAAAGTAATACTGCGTGGTACCCATCGCATGGGTCCCAAATCTCCAGGTTCAAGGGCATCTTCCTACATCGAAAACATGCATGAGAAACCCAGAAGATGGTACACCGTGTGATGGGGAAAGGTTTCTAAAACGCACCTCATTTCTCATCTCCTTGTGCCCGGGTTCGCCATTCCAGCCGCTTTACTAGCAATCTCCTTACTTGGAGCATCAGCACCTTTAACCTCCTGTTCCGTACAGGTTGCCTTTTTCCTGACGATGAACGGGAAGACGGGGAACCAATGAGAGACTGGCTCTTTGTGTTGGGAAAGGCACAGGTCACTC
Source organism: Balaenoptera borealis (assembly GCF_965194805.1). Classification (NCBI taxonomy): domain Eukaryota; kingdom Metazoa; phylum Chordata; class Mammalia; order Artiodactyla; family Balaenopteridae; genus Balaenoptera; species Balaenoptera borealis. Next base: position 505,015 of record NW_028124009.1, read on the forward strand.
TATTTTCCCATCAGGAAGAAGAATTAACCACACGCTCATCCCGCCCCCCGGAACCAGAACAGGGCCTGAAGCCATCCTGCGATTTTGCGGCCAGCTCCCAAAAACACGAGTTGTAAAATGGAGGCTCAGGGCACTGCAATTCACAAACCTGCAGAGTTATAAATGATAACTCTCGTCCACAAATATATTGAGGGAAGGCAACGAAGAGGATTTGAAATCAAGGCAGAATTGCAGGAAACAGATTTCAGGAGGTAGATTCGAATCGCCTTTAAAGCACATGAAAAGCGGCAAAACGTTGAGAATGATGCCCTTGTCCAAAAAGGGCGTATGCGTTTTTTCCTGAATATATTCAGGAAAAAACGCATACGCCCTTTTTGGCCAACCAAGCAACCTGGAAAGGCAAATCAGCGCTACAAAGAAGTCTCGCATCCCATCGGTCAAAAGGGCCATGCTGAAAAAAGTGTCAAAACCAGAAATGCAGGACAGGCCATGGAGAAATGGGAGCCTTGCTACACTGATGGGCGGGATGTAAATTGCCAACAGCCACTCTGGAGAAGTGTACAGTGAGTCCTGAAACATCTAAAAAACACAGCTTAGAGAGCATAGGGCACTTCCACTCATGGGGGTATAAATTGGGAAAATGAAAAATCAGCAAGACACAGGCACCCCAAAGTTTAGGGCTGCTCTGTTGACAAGGACCTCCACTTCATTCCACCTTAAATATCCCAGGAAAGAGAAAAATAGGTAAAGAAGTTGTGTTCCTTATGTACAATGGAATATCACTCAGCCATGAAATCAATGTCCTAAGGCTAGTAGCAGCATGATGAGTGGATTTAGGTACGACGATTCTAAGTGAAATAAGTCACACAGAAAAGGACACTTCTCATAAGGTATCACTTATAGAGGGAATGTAAAAACTGTTACACATGAACTGAATTACAAAACAGAACAGAGTCACACATGCAGAAAACACACTATGGCTGCTTAACGGGAAAGGTGAGGTGGGGTGATACATCAAACAAGGGTTTCAAATTAGCTCAGATACCGTTCCATAAACCAATATGTAATAGACAAGACCTACTCCTTGCTCAGAGAACTGGACTCAACACGCCCTATTCACCGCACAAGAATATATCTGACTAGTAATAATCTTAAAACCTATGTATTGATATCTCTCTTTTAGTGTGTCAAGTGGGTGTAAAGCGGCATAAACACAGCAGTGAAAAGCAGCTAAACCCCATTATGAAAATAAATTACTTTGAATAACCCATGAAAGAAAGACAGTGAAAGAGAGAGACATTCTTACACAATGCGTTCAGGGGCTGTGATGCAACCTGGATTGACCATATCTAGACCCACAGCTGGATGAGACATAAGGGTGGACACTCTTGGGGCTGAGAGGTTTGGTGAGGTTGGGTGAGCAAACGCAGACCATTTAAAGTAATACTGCGTGGTACCCATTGCATGGGTCCCAAATCTCCAGGTTCAAGGGCATCTTCCTACATCGAAAACATGCATGAGAAACCCAGAAGATGGTACACCATGTGATGGGGAAAGGTTTCTAAAACGCACCTCATTTCTCATCTCCTTGTGCCCGTGTTCGCCATTCCAGCCGCTTTACTAGTAATCTCCCTACTTGGAGCATCAGCACCTTTAACCTCCTGTTCCGTACAGGTTGCCATTTCTCCTGACGATGAACGGGAAGACGGGGAACCAATGAGAGACTGGCTCTTGGTGTTGGGAAAGGCACAGGTCACTCTATTTTCCCATCAGGAAGAAGAATTAACCACACGCTCATCCCGCCCCCCGGAACCAGAACAGGGCCTGAAGCCATCCTGCGCTTTTGCGGCCAGCTCCCAAAAACACGAGTTGTAAAATGGAGGCTCAGGGCACTGCAATTCACAAACCTGCAGAGTTATAAATGATAACTCTCGTCCACAAATATATTGAGGGAAGGCAACGAAGAGGATTTGAAATCAAGGCAGAATTGCAGGAAACAGATTTCAGGAGGTAGATTCGAATCGCCTTTAAAGCACATGAAAAGCGGCAAAACGTTGACAATGATGCCCTTGGCCAAAAAGGGCGTATGCGTTTTTTCCTGAATATATTCAGGAAAAAACGCATACGCCCTTTTTGGCCAACCAAGCAACCTGGAAAGGCAAATCAGCGCTACAAAGAAGTCTCGCATCCCATCGGTCAAAAGGGCCATGCTGAAAAAAGGGTCCAAACCAGAAATGCAGGACAGGCTATGGAGAAATGGGAGCCTTGCTACACTGATGGGTGGGATGTAAATTGCCAACAGCCACTCTGATGAAGTGTACAGTGAGTCCTGAAACATCTAAAAAACACAACTTAGAGAGCATAGGGCACTTCCACTCATGGGGGTATAAATTGGGAAAATGAAAAATCAGCAAGACACAAGCACCCCAAAGTTTAGGGCTGCTCTGTTGACAAGGACCTCCACTTCATTCCACCTTAAATATCCCAGGAAAGAGAAAAATGGATAAAGAAGTTGTGGTCCTTTTGTACAATGGAATATCACTCAGCCATGAAATCAATGTCCTAAGGCTAGTAGCAGCATGATGAGTGGATTTAAGTACGACGATTCTAAGTGAAATAAGTCACACAGAAAAGGACACTTCTCATAAGGTATCACTTATAGAGGGAATGTAAAAACCGTTACACATGAACTGAATTACAAAACAGAACAGAGTCACACATGCAGAAAACACACTATGGCTGCTTAACGGGAAAGGTGAGGTGGGGTGATACATAAAACAAGGGTTTCAAATTAGCTCAGATACCGTTCCATAAACCCAATATGTAATAGACAAGACCTACTCCTTGCTCAGAGAACTGGACTCAACACGCCCTATTCACCGCACAAGAATATATCTGACTAGTAATAATCTTAAAACCTATGTATTGATATCTCTCTGTTAGTGTGTCAAGTGGGTGTAAAGTGGCATAAACACAGCAGTGAAAAGCAGATAAACCCCATTATGAAAATAAATTACTTTGAAAAACCCATGAAAGAAAGACAGTGAAAGAGAGAGACATTCTTACACAATGCGTTCAGGGGCTGTGATGCAACCTGGATTGACCATATCTAGACCCACAGCTGGATGAGACCTAAGGGTAGACACTCTTGGGGCTGAGAGGTTTGGTGAGGTTGGGTGAGCAAACGCAGACCCTTTAAAGTAATACTGCGTGGTACCCATCGCATGGGTCCCAAATCTCCAGGTTCAAGGGCATCTTCCTACATCGAAAACGTGCATGAGAAACCCAGAAGATGGTACACCGTGTGATGGGGAACGGTTTCCAAAACGCACCTCATTTCTCAACTCCTTGTGCCCGGGTTCGCCATTCCAGCCGCTTTACTAGCAATCTCCCTACTTGGAGCATCAGCACCTTTAACCTCCTGTTCCGTACAGGTTGCCATTTTTCCTGACGATGAACGGGAAGACGGGGAACCAATGAGAGACTGGCTCTTGGTGTTGGGAAAGGCACAGGTCACTCTGTTTTCCCATCAGGAAGAAGAATTAACCACAGGCTCATCCCGCCCCCCGGAACCAGAACAGGGCCGGAAGCCATCCTGCGCTTTTGCGGCCAGCTCCCAAAAACACGAGTAGTAAAATGGAGGCTCAGGGCACTGCAATTCACAAACCTGCAGAGTTATAAATGATAACTCTCGTCCACAAATATATTGAGGGAAGGCAACGAAGAGGATTTGAAATCAAGGCAGAATTGCAGGAAACAGATTTCAGGAGGTAGATTCGAATCGCCTTTAAAGCACATGAAAAGCGGCAAAACGTTGACAATGATGCCCTTGGCCAAAAAGGGCGTATGCGTTTTTTCCTGAATATATTCAGGAAAAAACGCATACGCCCTTTTTGGCCAACCAAGCAACCTGGAAAGGCAAATCAGCGCTACAAAGAAGTCTCGCATCCCATCGGTCAAAAGGGCCATGCTGAAAAAAGTGTCAAAACCAGAAATGCAGGACAGGCCATGGAGAAATGGGAGCCTTGCTACACTGATGGGCGGGATGCAAATTGACAACAGCCACTCTGGAGAAGTGTACGGTGAGTCCTGAAACATCTAAAAAACACAGCTTAGAGAGCATAGGGCACTTCCACTCATGGGGGTATAAATTGGGAAAATGAAAAATCAGCAAGACACAAGCACCCCAAAGTTTAGGGCTGCTCTGTTGACAAGGACCTCCACTTCATTCCACCTTAAATATCCCAGGAAAGAGAAAAATGGATAAAGAAGTTGTGGTCCTTATGTACAATGGAATATCACTCAGCCATGAAATCAATGTCCTAAGGCTACTAGCAGCATGATGAGTGGATTTAGGTATGACGATTCTAAGTGAAATAAGTCACACAGAAAAGGACACTTCTCATAAGGTATCACTTATAGAGGGAATGTAAAAACCGTTACACTTGAACTGAATTACAAAACAGAACAGAGTCACACATGCAGAAAACACACTATGGCTGCTTAACGGGAAAGGGGAGGTGGGGTGATACATAAAACAAGGGTTTCAAATTAGCTCAGATACCGTTCCATAAACCCAATATGTAATAGACAAGACCTACTCCTTGCTCAGAGAACTGGACTCAACACGCCCTATTCACCGCACAAGAATATATCTGACTAGTAATAATCTTAAAACCCATGTATTGATATCTCTCTGTTAGTGTGTCAAGTGGGTGTAAAGCGGCATAAACACAGCAGTGAAAAGCCGCTAAACCCCATTTTGAAAATAAATTACTTTGAAAAACCCATGAAAGAAAGACAGTGAAAGAGAGAGACATTCTTACACAACGCGTTCAGGGGCTGTGATGCAACCTGGATTGACCATATCTAGACACACAGCTGGATGAGACCTAAGTGTAGACACTATTGTGGCTGAGAGGTTTGGTGAGGTTGGGTGAGCAAACGCAGACCATTTAAAGTAATACTGCGTGGTACCCATCGCATGGGTCCCAAATCTCCAGGTTCAAGGGCATCTTCCTACATCGAAAACATGCATGAGAAACCCAGAAGATGGTACACCGTGTGATGGGGAAAGGTTTCTAAAACGCACCTCATTTCTCATCTCCTTGTGCCCGGGTTCGCCATTCCAGCCGCTTTACTAGCAATCTCCTTACTTGGAGCATCAGCACCTTTAACCTCCTGTTCCGTACAGGTTGCCTTTTTCCTGACGATGAACGGGAAGACGGGGAACCAATGAGAGACTGGCTCTTTGTGTTGGGAAAGGCACAGGTCACTCTATTTTCCCATCAGGAAGAAGAATTAACCACACGCTCATCCCGCCCCCCGGAACCAGAACAGGGCCTGAAGCCATCCTGCGATTTTGCGGCCAGCTCCCAAAAACACGAGTTGTAAAATGGAGGCTCAGGGCACTGCAATTCACAAACCTGCAGAGTTATAAATGATAACTCTCGTCCACAAATATATTGAGGGAAGGCAACGAAGAGGATTTGAAATCAAGGCAGAATTGCAGGAAACAGATTTCAGGAGGTAGATTCGAATCGCCTTTAAAGCACATGAAAAGCGGCAAAACGTTGAGAATGATGCCCTTGTCCAAAAAGGGCGTATGCGTTTTTTCCTGAATATATTCAGGAAAAAACGCATACGCCCTTTTTGGCCAACCAAGCAACCTGGAAAGGCAAATCAGCGCTACAAAGAAGTCTCGCATCCCATCGGTCAAAAGGGCCATGCTGAAAAAAGTGTCAAAACCAGAAATGCAGGACAGGCCATGGAGAAATGGGAGCCTTGCTACACTGATGGGCGGGATGTAAATTGCCAACAGCCACTCTGGAGAAGTGTACAGTGAGTCCTGAAACATCTAAAAAACACAGCTTAGAGAGCATAGGGCACTTCCACTCATGGGGGTATAAATTGGGAAAATGAAAAATCAGCAAGACACAGGCACCCCAAAGTTTAGGGCTGCTCTGTTGACAAGGACCTCCACTTCATTCCACCTTAAATATCCCAGGAAAGAGAAAAATAGGTAAAGAAGTTGTGTTCCTTATGTACAATGGAATATCACTCAGCCATGAAATCAATGTCCTAAGGCTAGTAGCAGCATGATGAGTGGATTTAGGTACGACGATTCTAAGTGAAATAAGTCACACAGAAAAGGACACTTCTCATAAGGTATCACTTATAGAGGGAATGTAAAAACTGTTACACATGAACTGAATTACAAAACAGAACAGAGTCACACATGCAGAAAACACACTATGGCTGCTTAACGGGAAAGGTGAGGTGGGGTGATACATCAAACAAGGGTTTCAAATTAGCTCAGATACCGTTCCATAAACCAATATGTAATAGACAAGACCTACTCCTTGCTCAGAGAACTGGACTCAACACGCCCTATTCACCGCACAAGAATATATCTGACTAGTAATAATCTTAAAACCTATGTATTGATATCTCTCTTTTAGTGTGTCAAGTGGGTGTAAAGCGGCATAAACACAGCAGTGAAAAGCAGCTAAACCCCATTATGAAAATAAATTACTTTGAATAACCCATGAAAGAAAGACAGTGAAAGAGAGAGACATTCTTACACAATGCGTTCAGGGGCTGTGATGCAACCTGGATTGACCATATCTAGACCCACAGCTGGATGAGACATAAGGGTGGACACTCTTGGGGCTGAGAGGTTTGGTGAGGTTGGGTGAGCAAACGCAGACCATTTAAAGTAATACTGCGTGGTACCCATTGCATGGGTCCCAAATCTCCAGGTTCAAGGGCATCTTCCTACATCGAAAACATGCATGAGAAACCCAGAAGATGGTACACCATGTGATGGGGAAAGGTTTCTAAAACGCACCTCATTTCTCATCTCCTTGTGCCCGTGTTCGCCATTCCAGCCGCTTTACTAGTAATCTCCCTACTTGGAGCATCAGCACCTTTAACCTCCTGTTCCGTACAGGTTGCCATTTCTCCTGACGATGAACGGGAAGACGGGGAACCAATGAGAGACTGGCTCTTGGTGTTGGGAAAGGCACAGGTCACTCTATTTTCCCATCAGGAAGAAGAATTAACCACACGCTCATCCCGCCCCCCGGAACCAGAACAGGGCCTGAAGCCATCCTGCGCTTTTGCGGCCAGCTCCCAAAAACACGAGTTGTAAAATGGAGGCTCAGGGCACTGCAATTCACAAACCTGCAGAGTTATAAATGATAACTCTCGTCCACAAATATATTGAGGGAAGGCAACGAAGAGGATTTGAAATCAAGGCAGAATTGCAGGAAACAGATTTCAGGAGGTAGATTCGAATCGCCTTTAAAGCACATGAAAAGCGGCAAAACGTTGACAATGATGCCCTTGGCCAAAAAGGGCGTATGCGTTTTTTCCTGAATATATCCAGGAAAAAACGCATACGCCCTTTTTGGCCAACCAAGCAACCTGGAAAGGCAAATCAGCGCTACAAAGAAGTCTCGCATCCCATCGGTCAAAAGGGCCATGCTGAAAAAAGTGTCAAAACCAGAAATGCAGGACAGGCCATGGAGAAATGGGAGCCTTGCTACACTGATGGGCGGGATGCAAATTGACAACAGCCACTCTGGAGAAGTGTACGGTGAGTCCTGAAACATCTAAAAAACACAGCTTAGAGAGCATAGGGCACTTCCACTCATGGGGGTATAAATTGGGAAAATGAAAAATCAGCAAGACACAAGCACCCCAAAGTTTAGGGCTGCTCTGTTGACAAGGACCTCCACTTCATTCCACCTTAAATATCCCAGGAAAGAGAAAAATGGGTAAAGAAGTTGTGGTCCTTATGTACAATGGAATATCACTCAGCCATGAAATCAATGTCCTAAGGCTACTAGCAGCATGATGAGTGGATTTAGGTATGACGATTCTAAGTGAAATAAGTCACACAGAAAAGGACACTTCTCATAAGGTATCACTTATAGAGGGAATGTAAAAACCGTTACACTTGAACTGAATTACAAAACAGAACAGAGTCACACATGCAGAAAACACACTATGGCTGCTTAACGGGAAAGGGGAGGTGGGGTGATACATAAAACAAGGGTTTCAAATTAGCTCAGATACCGTTCCATAAACCCAATATGTAATAGACAAGACCTACTCCTTGCTCAGAGAACTGGACTCAACACGCCCTATTCACCGCACAAGAATATATCTGACTAGTAATAATCTTAAAACCCATGTATTGATATCTCTCTGTTAGTGTGTCAAGTGGGTGTAAAGCGGCATAAACACAGCAGTGAAAAGCCGCTAAACCCCATTTTGAAAATAAATTACTTTGAAAAACCCATGAAAGAAAGACAGTGAAAGAGAGAGACATTCTTACACAACGCGTTCAGGGGCTGTGATGCAACCTGGATTGACCATATCTAGACACACAGCTGGATGAGACCTAAGTGTAGACACTATTGTGGCTGAGAGGTTTGGTGAGGTTGGGTGAGCAAACGCAGACCATTTAAAGTAATACTGCGTGGTACCCATCGCATGGGTCCCAAATCTCCAGGTTCAAGGGCATCTTCCTACATCGAAAACATGCATGAGAAACCCAGAAGATGGTACACCGTGTGATGGGGAAAGGTTTCTAAAACGCACCTCATTTCTCATCTCCTTGTGCCCGGGTTCGCCATTCCAGCCGCTTTACTAGCAATCTCCCTACTTGGAGCATCAGCACCTTTAACCTCCTGTTCCGTACAGGTTGCCTTTTTCCTGACGATGAACGGGAAGACGGGGAACCAATGAGAGACTGGCTCTTTGTGTTGGGAAAGGCACAGGTCACTCTATTTTCCCATCAGGAAGAAGAATTAACCACACGCTCATCCCGCCCCCCGGAACCAGAACATGGCCTGAAGCCATCCTGCGATTTTGCGGCCAGCTCCCAAAAACACGAGTTGTAAAATGGAGGCTCAGGGCACTGCAATTCACAAACCTGCAGAGTTATAAATGATAACTCTCGTCCACAAATATATTGAGGGAAGGCAACGAAGAGGATTTGAAATCAAGGCAGAATTGCAGGAAACAGATTTCAGGAGGTAGATTCGAATCGCCTTTAAAGCACATGAAAAGCGGCAAAACGTTGAGAATGATGCCCTTGGCCAAAAAGGGCGTATGCGTTTTTTCCTGAATATATTCAGGAAAAAACGCATACGCCCTTTTTGGCCAACCAAGCAACCTGGAAAGGCAAATCAGCGCTACAAAGAAGTCTCGCATCCCATCGGTCAAAAGGGCCATGCTGAAAAAAGTGTCAAAACCAGAAATGCAGGACAGGCCATGGAGAAATGGGAGCCTTGCTACACTGATGGGCGGGATGTAAATTGCCAACAGCCACTCTGGAAAAGTGTACGGTGAGTCCTGAAACATCTAAAAAACACAGCTTAGAGAGCATAGGGCACTTCCACTCATGGGGGTATAAATTGGGAAAATGAAAAATCAGCAAGACACAGGCACCCCAAAGTTTAGGGCTGCTCTGTTGACAAGGACCTCCACTTCATTCCACCTTAAATATCCCAGGAAAGAGAAAAATAGGTAAAGAAGTTGTGTTCCTTATGTACAATGGAATATCACTCAGCCATGAAATCAATGTCCTAAGGCTAGTAGCAGCATGATGAGTGGATTTAGGTACGACGATTCTAAGTGAAATAAGTCACACAGAAAAGGACACTTCTCATAAGGTATCACTTATTGAGGGAATGTAAAAACCGTTACACATGAACTGAATTACAAAACAGAACAGAGTCACACATGCAGAAAACACACTATGGCTGCTTAACGGGAAAGGTGAGGTGGGGTGATACATCAAACAAGGGTTTCAAATTAGCTCAGATACCGTTCCATAAACCAATATGTAATAGACAAGACCTACTCCTTGCTCAGAGAACTGGACTCAACACGCCCTATTCACCGCACAAGAATATATCTGACTAGTAATAATCTTAAAACCTATGTATTGATATCTCTCTTTTAGTGTGTCAAGTGGGTGTAAAGCGGCATAAACACAGCAGTGAAAAGCAGCTAAACCCCATTATGAAAATAAATTACTTTGAATAACCCATGAAAGAAAGACAGTGAAAGAGAGAGACATTCTTACACAATGCGTTCAGGGGCTGTGATGCAACCTGGATTGACCATATCTAGACACACAGCTGGATGAGACCTAAGTGTAGACACTCCTGGGGCTGAGAGGTTTGGTGAGGTTGGGTGAGCAAACGCAGACCATTTAAAGTAATACTGCGTGGTACCCATCGCATGGGTCCCAAATCTCCAGGTTCAAGGGCATCTTCCTACATCGAAAACATGCATGAGAAACCCAGAAGATGGTACACCGTGTGATGGGGAAAGGTTTCTAAAACGCACCTCATTTCTCATCTCCTTGTGCCCGTGTTCGCCATTCCAGCTGCTTTACTAGTAATCTCCCTACTTGGAGCATCAGCACCTTTAACCTCCTGTTCCGTACAGGTTGCCATTTCTCCTGACGATGAACGGGAAGACGGGGAACCAATGAGAGACTGGCTCTTGGTGTTGGGAAAGGCACAGGTCACTCTATTTTCCCATCAGGAAGAAGAATTAACCACACGCTCATCCCGCCCCCCGGAACCAGAACAGGGCCTGAAGCCATCCTGCGCTTTTGCGGCCAGCTCCCAAAAACACGAGTTGTAAAATGGAGGCTCAGGGCACTGCAATTCACAAACCTGCAGAGTTATAAATGATAACTCTCGTCCACAAATATATTGAGTGAAGGCAACGAAGAGGATTTGAAATCAAGGCAGAATTGCAGGAAACAGATTTCAGGAGGTAGATTCGAATCGCCTTTAAAGCACATGAAAAGCGGCAAAACGTTGACAATGATGCCCTTGGCCAAAAAGGGCGTATGCGTTTTTTCCTGAATATATTCAGGAAAAAACGCATACGCCCTTTTTGGCCAACCAAGCAACCTGGAAAGGCAAATCAGCGCTACAAAGAAGTCTCGCATCCCATCGGTCAAAAGGGCCATGCTGAAAAAAGTGTCAAAACCAGAAATGCAGGACAGGCTATGGAGAAATGGGAACCTTGCTACACTGATGGGTGGGATGTAAATTGCCAACAGCCACTCTGGAGAAGTGTACGGTGAGTCCTGAAACATCTAAAAAACACAGCTTAGAGAGCATAGGGCACTTCCACTCATGGGGGTATAAATTGGGAAAATGAAAAATCAGCAAGACACAAGCACCCCAAAGTTTAGGGCTGCTCTGTTGAGAAGGACCTCCACTTCATTCCACCTTAAATATCCCAGGAAAGAGAAAAATGGATAAAGAAGTTGTGGTCCTTATGTACAATGGAATATCACTCAGCCATGAAATCAATGTCCTAAGGCTAGTAGCAGCATGATGAGTGGATTTAGGTACGACGATTCTAAGTGAAATAAATCACACAGAAAAGGACACTTCTCATAAGGTATCACTTATAGAGGGAATGTAAAAACCGTTACACTTGAACTGAATTACAAATCAGAACACAGTCACACATGCAGAAAACACACTATGGCTGCTTAACCGGAAAGGGGAGGTGGGGTGATACATAAAACAAGGGTTTCAAATTAGCTCAGATACCGTTCCATAAACCCAATATGTAATAGACAAGACCTACTCCTTGCTCAGAGAACTGGACTCAACACGCCCTATTCACCGCACAAGAATATATCTGACTAATAATAATCGTAAAACCTATGTATTGATATCTCTCTGTTAGTGTGTCAAGTGGGTGTAAAGCGGCATAAACACAGCAGTGAAAAGCAGCTAAACCGCATTATGAAAATAAATTACTTTGAAAAACCCATGAAAGAAAGACAGTGAAAGAGAGAGACATTATTACACAATGCGTTCAGGGGCTGTGATGCAACCTGGATTGACCATATCTAGACCCACAGCTGGATGAGACATAAGGGTGGACACTCTTGGGGCTGAGAGGTTTGGTGAGGTTGGGTGAGCAAATGCAGACCCTTTAAAGTAATACTGCGTGGTACCCATCGCATGGGTCCCATATCTCCAGGTTCAAGGGCATCTTCCTACATCGAAAACATGAATGAGAAACCCAGAAGATGGTACACCGTGTGATGGGGAAAGGTTTCTAAAACACACCTCATTTCTCATCTCCTTGTGCCCGGGTTCGCCATTCCAGCCGCTTTACTAGCAATCTCCCTACTTGGAGCATCAGCACCTTTAACCTCCTGTTCCGTACAGGTTGCCATTTCTCCTGACGATGAACGGGAAGACGGGGAACCAATGAGAGACTGGCTCTTGGTGTTGGGAAAGGCACAGGTCACTCTATTTTCCCATCAGGAAGAAGAATTAACAACAGGCTCATCCCGCCCCCCGGAACCAGAACAGGGCCTGAAGCCATCCTGCGCTTTTGCGGCCAGCTCCCAAAATCACGAGTTGTAAAATGGAGGCTCAGGGCACTGCAATTCACAAACCTGCAGAGTTATAAATGATAACTCTCGTCCACAAATATATTGAGGGAAGGCAACGAAGAGGATTTGAATTCAAGGCAGAATTGCAGGAAACAGATTTCAGGAGGTAGATTCGAATCGCCTTTAAAGCACATGAAAAGCGGCAAAACGTTGACAATGATTCCCTTGGCCAAAAAGGGCGTATGCGTTTTTTCCTGAATATATTCAGGAAAAAACGCATACGCCCTTTTTGGCCAACCAAGCAACCTGGAAAGGCAAATCAGCGCTACAAAGAAGTCTCGCATCCCATCGGTCAAAAGGGCCATGCTGAAAAAAGTGTCAAAACCAGAAATGCAGGACAGGCCATGGAGAAATGGGAGCCTTGCTACACTGATGGGCGGGATGCAAATTGACAACAGCCACTCTGGAGAAGTGTACGGTGAGTCCTGAAACATCTAAAAAACACAGCTTAGAGAGCATAGGGCACTTCCACTCATGGGGGTATAAATTGGGAAAATGAAAAATCAGCAAGACACAAGCACCCCAAAGTTTAGGGCTGCTCTGTTAACAAGGACCTCCACTTCATTCCACCTTAAATATCCCAGGAAAGAGAAAAATGGGTAAAGAAGTTGTGGTCCTTATGTACAATGGAATATCACTCAGCCATGAAATCAATGTCCTAAGGCTACTAGCAGCATGATGAGTGGATTTAGGTATGACGATTCTAAGTGAAATAAGTCACACAGAAAAGGACACTTCTCATAAGGTATCACTTATAGAGGGAATGTAAAAACCGTTACACTTGAACTGAATTACAAAACAGAACAGAGTCACACATGCAGAAAACACACTATGGCTGCTTAACGGGAAAGGGGAGGTGGGGTGATACATAAAACAAGGGTTTCAAATTAGCTCAGATACCGTTCCATAAACCCAATATGTAATAGACAAGACCTACTCCTTGCTCAGAGAACTGGACTCAACACGCCCTATTCACCGCACAAGAATATATCTGACTAGTAATAATCTTAAAACCTATGTATTGATATCTCTCTGTTAGTGTGTCAAGTGGGTGTAAAGCGGCATAAACACAGCAGTGAAAAGCCGCTAAACCCCATTATGAAAATAAATTACTTTGAAAAACCCATGAAAGAAAGACAGTGAAAGAGAGAGACATTCTTACACAACGCGTTCAGGGGCTGTGATGCAACCTGGATTGACCATATCTAGACACACAGCTGGATGAGACCTAAGTGTAGACACTCTTGGGGCTGAGAGGTTTGGTGAGGTTGGGTGAGCAAACGCAGACCATTTAAAGTAATACTGCGTGGTACCCATCGCATGGGTCCCAAATCTCCAGGTTCAAGGGCATCTTCCTACATCGAAAACATGCATGAGAAACCCAGAAGATGGTACACCGTGTGATGGGGAAAGGTTTCTAAAACGCACCTCATTTCTCATCTCCTTGTGCCCGTGTTCGCCATTCCAGCTGCTTTACTAGTAATCTCCCTACTTGGAGCATCAGCACCTTTAACCTCCTGTTCCGTACAGGTTGCCATTTCTCCTGACGATGAACGGGAAGACGGGGAACCAATGAGAGACTGGCTCTTGGTGTTGGGAAAGGCACAGGTCACTCTATTTTCCCATCAGGAAGAAGAATTAACCACACGCTCATCCCGCCCCCCGGAACCAGAACAGGGCCTGAAGCCATCCTGCGCTTTTGCGGCCAGCTCCCAAAAACACGAGTTGTAAAATGGAGGCTCAGGGCACTGCAATTCACAAACCTGCAGAGTTATAAATGATAACTCTCGTCCACAAATATATTGAGTGAAGGCAACGAAGAGGATTTGAAATCAAGGCAGAATTGCAGGAAACAGATTTCAGGAGGTAGATTCGAATCGCCTTTAAAGCACATGAAAAGCGGCAAAACGTTGACAATGATGCCCTTGGCCAAAAAGGGCGTATGCGTTTTTTCCTGAATATATTCAGGAAAAAACGCATACGCCCTTTTTGGCCAACCAAGCAACCTGGAAAGGCAAATCAGCGCTACAAAGAAGTCTCGCATCCCATCGGTCAAAAGGGCCATGCTGAAAAAAGTGTCAAAACCAGAAATGCAGGACAGGCTATGGAGAAATGGGAACCTTGCTACACTGATGGGTGGGATGTAAATTGCCAACAGCCACTCTGGAGAAGTGTACGGTGAGTCCTGAAACATCTAAAAAACACAGCTTAGAGAGCATAGGGCACTTCCACTCATGGGGGTATAAATTGGGAAAATGAAAAATCAGCAAGACACAAGCACCCCAAAGTTTAGGGCTGCTCTGTTGAGAAGGACCTCCACTTCATTCCACCTTAAATATCCCAGGAAAGAGAAAAATGGATAAAGAAGTTGTGGTCCTTATGTACAATGGAATATCACTCAGCCATGAAATCAATGTCCTAAGGCTAGTAGCAGCATGATGAGTGGATTTAGGTACGACGATTCTAAGTGAAATAAATCACACAGAAAAGGACACTTCTCATAAGGTATCACTTATAGAGGGAATGTAAAAACCGTTACACTTGAACTGAATTACAAATCAGAACACAGTCACACATGCAGAAAACACACTATGGCTGCTTAACCGGAAAGGGGAGGTGGGGTGATACATAAAACAAGGGTTTCAAATTAGCTCAGATACCGTTCCATAAACCCAATATGTAATAGACAAGACCTACTCCTTGCTCAGAGAACTGGACTCAACACGCCCTATTCACCGCACAAGAATATATCTGACTAATAATAATCGTAAAACCTATGTATTGATATCTCTCTGTTAGTGTGTCAAGTGGGTGTAAAGCGGCATAAACACAGCAGTGAAAAGCAGCTAAACCGCATTATGAAAATAAATTACTTTGAAAAACCCATGAAAGAAAGACAGTGAAAGAGAGAGACATTATTACACAATGCGTTCAGGGGCTGTGATGCAACCTGGATTGACCATATCTAGACCCACAGCTGGATGAGACATAAGGGTGGACACTCTTGGGGCTGAGAGGTTTGGTGAGGTTGGGTGAGCAAACGCAGACCCTTTAAAGTAATACTGCGTGGTACCCATCGCATGGGTCCCATATCTCCAGGTTCAAGGGCATCTTCCTACATCGAAAACATGAATGAGAAACCCAGAAGATGGTACACCGTGTGATGGGGAAAGGTTTCTAAAACACACCTCATTTCTCATCTCCTTGTGCCCGGGTTCGCCATTCCAGCCGCTTTACTAGCAATCTCCCTACTTGGAGCATCAGCACCTTTAACCTCCTGTTCCGTAGAGGTTGCCATTTCTCCTGAGGATGAACGGGAAGACGGAGAACCAATGAGAGACTGGCTCTTGGTGTTGGGAAAGGCACAGGTCACTCTATTTTCCCATCAGGAAGAAGAATTAACAACAGGCTCATCCCGCCCCCCGGAACCAGAACAGGGCCTGAAGCCATCCTGCGCTTTTGCGGCCAGCTCCCAAAATCACGAGTTGTAAAATGGAGGCTCAGGGCACTGCAATTCACAAACCTGTAGAGTTATAAATGATAACTCTCGTCCAGAAATATATTGAGGGAAGGCAACGAAGAGGATTTGAAATCAAGGCAGAATTGCAGGAAACAGATTTCAGGAGGTAGATTCGAATCGCCTTTAAAGCACATGAAAAGCGGCAAAACGTTGACAATGATGCCCTTGGCCAAAAAGGGCGTATGCGTTTTTTCCTGAATATATTCAGGAAAAAACGCATACGCCCTTTTTGGCCAACCAAGCAACCTGGAAAGGCAAATCAGCGCTACAAAGAAGTCTCGCATCCCATCTGTCAAAAGGGCCATGCTGAAAAAAGGGTCCAAACCAGAAATGCAGGACAGGCTATGAAGAAATGGGAGCCTTGCTACACTGATGGGCAGGATGGAAATTGCCAACAGCCACTCTGATGAAGTGTACGGTGAGTCCTGAAACATCTAAAAAACACAACTTAGAGAGCATAGGGCACTTCCACTCATGGGGGTATAAATTGGGAAAATGAAAAATCAGCAAGACACAAGCACCCCAAAGTTTAGGGCTGCTCTGTTGAGAAGGACCTCCACTTCATTCCACCTTAAATATCCCAGGAAAGAGAAAAATGGATAAAGAAGTTGTGGTCCTTATGTACAATGGAATATCACTCAGCCATGAAATCAATGTCCTAAGGCTAGTAGCAGCATGATGAGTGGATTTAAGTACGACGATTCTAAGTGAAATAAGTCACACAGAAAAGGACACTTCTCATAAGGTATCACTTATAGAGGGAATGTAAAAACCGTTACACATGAACTGAATTACAAAACAGAACAGAGTCACACATGCAGAAAACACACTATGGCTGCTTAACGGGAAAGGTGAGGTGGGGTGATACATAAAACAAGGGTTTCAAATTAGCTCAGATACCGTTCCATAAACCCAATATGTAATAGACAAGACCTACTCCTTGCTCAGAGAACTGGACTCAACACGCCCTATTCACCGCACAAGAATATATCTGACTAGTAATAATCTTAAAACCTATGTATTGATATCTCTCTGTTAGTGTGTCAAGTGGGTGTAAAGCGGCATAAACACAGCAGTGAAAAGCCGCTAAACCCCATTATGAAAATAAATTACTTTGAAAAACCCATGAAAGAAAGACAGTGAAAGAGAGAGACATTCTTACACAACGCGTTCAGGGGCTGTGATGCAACCTGGATTGACCATATCTAGACACACAGCTGGATGAGACCTAAGTGTAGACACTCTTGGGGCTGAGAGGTTTGGTGAGGTTGGGTGAGCAAACGCAGACCATTTAAAGTAATACTGCGTGGTACCCATCGCATGGGTCCCAAATCTCCAGGTTCAAGGGCATCTTCCTACATCGAAAACATGCATGAGAAACCCAGAAGATGGTACACCGTGTGATGGGGAAAGGTTTCTAAAACGCACCTCATTTCTCATCTCCTTGTGCCCGTGTTCGCCATTCCAGCTGCTTTACTAGTAATCTCCCTACTTGGAGCATCAGCACCTTTAACCTCCTGTTCCGTACAGGTTGCCATTTCTCCTGACGATGAACGGGAAGACGGGGAACCAATGAGAGACTGGCTCTTGGTGTTGGGAAAGGCACAGGTCACTCTATTTTCCCATCAGGAAGAAGAATTAACCACACGCTCATCCCGCCCCCCGGAACCAGAACAGGGCCTGAAGCCATCCTGCGCTTTTGCGGCCAGCTCCCAAAAACGCGAGTTGTAAAATGGAGGCTCAGGGCACTGCAATTCACAAACCTGCAGAGTTATAAATGATAACTCTCGTCCACAAATATATTGAGTGAAGGCAACGAAGAGGATTTGAAATCAAGGCAGAATTGCAGGAAACAGATTTCAGGAGGTAGATTCGAATCGCCTTTAAAGCACATGAAAAGCGGCAAAACGTTGACAATGATGCCCTTGGCCAAAAAGGGCGTATGCGTTTTTTCCTGAATATATTCAGGAAAAAACGCATACGCCCTTTTTGGCCAACCAAGCAACCTGGAAAGGCAAATCAGCGCTACAAAGAAGTCTCGCATCCCATCGGTCAAAAGGGCCATGCTGAAAAAAGTGTCAAAACCAGAAATGCAGGACAGGCTATGGAGAAATGGGAACCTTGCTACATTGATGGGTGGGATGTAAATTGCCAACAGCCACTCTGGAGAAGTGTACGGTGAGTCCTGAAACATCTAAAAAACACAGCTTAGAGAGCATAGGGCACTTCCACTCATGGGGGTATAAATTGGGAAAATGAAAAATCAGCAAGACACAGGCACCCCAAAGTTTAGGGCTGCTCTGTTGACAAGGACCTCCACTTCATTCCACCTTAAATATCCCAGGAAAGAGAAAAATGGGTAAAGAAGTTGTGTTCCTTATGTACAATGGAATATCACTCAGCCATGAAATCAATGTCCTAAGGCTAGTAGCAGCATGATGAGTGGATTTAGGTAGGAGACGATTCTAAGTGAAATAAGTCACACAGAAAAGGACACTTCTCATAAGGTATCACTTATAGAGGGAATGTAAAAACCGTTACACATGAACTGAATTACAAAACAGAACAGAGTCACACATGCAGAAAACACACTATGGCTGCTTAACGGGAAAGGTGAGGTGGGGTGATACATCAAACAAGGGTTTCAAATTAGCTCAGATACCGTTCCATAAACCCAATATGTAATAGACAAGACCTACTCCTTGCTCAGAGAACTGGACTCAACACGCCCTATTCACCGCACAAGAATATATCTGACTAGTAATAATCTTAAAACCTATGTATTGATATCTCTCTGTTAGTGTGTCAAGTGGGTGTAAAGCGGCATAAACACAGCAGTGAAAAGCAGCTAAACCCCATTATGAAAATAAATTACTTTGAAAAACCCATGAAAGAAAGACAGTGAAAGAGAGAGACATTCTTACACAATGCGTTCAGGGGCTGTGATGCAACCTGGATTGACCATATCTAGACCCACAGCTGGATGAGACATAAGGGTGGACACTCTTGGGGCTGAGAGGTTTGGTGAGGTTGGGTGAGCAAACGCAGACCATTTAAAGTAATACTGCGTGGTACCCATCGCATGGGTCCCAAATCTCCAGGTTCAAGGGCATCTTCCTACATCGAAAACATGCATGAGAAACCCAGAAGATGGTACACCATGTGATGGGGAAAGGTTTCTAAAACGCACCTCATTTCTCATCTCCTTGTGCCCGTGTTCGCCATTCCAGCTGCTTTACTAGTAATCTCCCTACTTGGAGCATCAGCACCTTTAACCTCCTGTTCCGTACAGGTTGCCATTTCTCCTGACGATGAACGGGAAGACGGGGAACTAATGAGAGACTGGCTCTTGGTGTTGGGAAAGGCACAGGTCACTCTATTTTCCCATCAGGAAGAAGAATTAACCACACGCTCATCCCGCCCCCCGGAACCAGAACAGGGCCTGAAGCCATCCTGCGCTTTTGCGGCCAGCTCCCAAAAACACGAGTTGTAAAATGGAGGCTCAGGGCACTGCAATTCACAAACCTGCAGAGTTATAAATGATAACTCTCGTCCACAAATATATTGAGTGAAGGCAACGAAGAGGATTTGAAATCAAGGCAGAATTGCAGGAAACAGATTTCAGGAGGTAGATTCGAATCGCCTTTAAAGCACATGAAAAGCGGCAAAACGTTGACAATGATGCCCTTGGCCAAAAAGGGCGTATGCGTTTTTTCCTGAATATATTCAGGAAAAAACGCATACGCCCTTTTTGGCCAACCAAGCAACCTGGAAAGGCAAATCAGCGCTACAAAGAAGTCTCGCATCCCATCGGTCAAAAGGGCCATGCTGAAAAAAGTGTCAAAACCAGAAATGCAGGACAGGCCATGGAGAAATGGGAGCCTTGCTACACTGATGGGCGGGATGTAAATTGCCAACAGCCACTCTGGAAAAGTGTACGGTGAGTCCTGAAACATCTAAAAAACACAGCTTAGAGAGCATAGGGCACTTCCACTCATGGGGGTATAAATTGGGAAAATGAAAAATCAGCAAGACACAGGCACCCCAAAGTTTAGGGCTGCTCTGTTGACAAGGACCTCCACTTCATTCCACCTTAAATATCCCAGGAAAGAGAAAAATAGGTAAAGAAGTTGTGTTCCTTATGTACAATGGAATATCACTCAGCCATGAAATCAATGTCCTAAGGCTAGTAGCAGCATGATGAGTGGATTTAGGTACGACGATTCTAAGTGAAATAAGTCACACAGAAAAGGACACTTCTCATAAGGTATCACTTATTGAGGGAATGTAAAAACCGTTACACATGAACTGAATTACAAAACAGAACAGAGTCACACATGCAGAAAACACACTATGGCTGCTTAACGGGAAAGGTGAGGTGGGGTGATACATCAAACAAGGGTTTCAAATTAGCTCAGATACCGTTCCATAAACCAATATGTAATAGACAAGACCTACTCCTTGCTCAGAGAACTGGACTCAACACGCCCTATTCACCGCACAAGAATATATCTGACTAGTAATAATCTTAAAACCTATGTATTGATATCTCTCTTTTAGTGTGTCAAGTGGGTGTAAAGCGGCATAAACACAGCAGTGAAAAGCAGCTAAACCCCATTATGAAAATAAATTACTTTGAATAACCCATGAAAGAAAGACAGTGAAAGAGAGAGACATTCTTACACAATGCGTTCAGGGGCTGTGATGCAACCTGGATTGACCATATCTAGACACACAGCTGGATGAGACCTAAGTGTAGACACTCCTGGGGCTGAGAGGTTTGGTGAGGTTGGGTGAGCAAACGCAGACCATTTAAAGTAATACTGCGTGGTACCCATCGCATGGGTCCCAAATCTCCAGGTTCAAGGGCATCTTCCTACATCGAAAACATGCATGAGAAACCCAGAAGATGGTACACCGTGTGATGGGGAAAGGTTTCTAAAACGCACCTCATTTCTCATCTCCTTGTGCCCGTGTTCGCCATTCCATCTGCTTTACTAGTAATCTCCCTACTTGGAGCATCAGCACCTTTAACCTCCTGTTCCGTACAGGTTGCCATTTCTCCTGACGATGAACGGGAAGACGGGGAACCAATGAGAGACTGGCTCTTGGTGTTGGGAAAGGCACAGGTCACTCTATTTTCCCATCAGGAAGAAGAATTAACCACACGCTCATCCCGCCCCCCGGAACCAGAACAGGGCCTGAAGCCATCCTGCGCTTTTGCGGCCAGCTCCCAAAAACACGAGTTGTAAAATGGAGGCTCAGGGCACTGCCATTCACAAACCTGCAGAGTTATAAATGATAACTCTCGTCCACAAATATATTGAGTGAAGGCAACGAAGAGGATTTGAAATCAAGGCAGAATTGCAGGAAACAGATTTCAGGAGGTAGATTCGAATCGCCTTTAAAGCACATGAAAAGCGGCAAAACGTTGACAATGATGCCCTTGGCCAAAAAGGGCGTATGCGTTTTTTCCTGAATATATTCAGGAAAAAACGCATACGCCCTTTTTGGCCAACCAAGCAACCTGGAAAGGCAAATCAGCGCTACAAAGAAGTCTCGCATCCCATCGGTCAAAAGGGCCATGCTGAAAAAAGTGTCAAAACCAGAAATGCAGGACAGGCTATGGAGAAATGGGAACCTTGCTACACTGATGGGTGGGATGTAAATTGCCAACAGCCACTCTGGAGAAGTGTACGGTGAGTCCTGAAACATCTAAAAAACACAGCTTAGAGAGCATAGGGCACTTCCACTCATGGGGGTATAAATTGGGAAAATGAAAAATCAGCAAGACACAAGCACCCCAAAGTTTAGGGCTGCTCTGTTGAGAAGGACCTCCACTTCATTCCACCTTAAATATCCCAGGAAAGAGAAAAATGGATAAAGAAGTTGTGGTCCTTATGTACAATGGAATATCACTCAGCCATGAAATCAATGTCCTAAGGCTAGTAGCAGCATGATGAGTGGATTTAGGTACGACGATTCTAAGTGAAATAAATCACACAGAAAAGGACACTTCTCATAAGGTATCACTTATAGAGGGAATGTAAAAACCGTTACACTTGAACTGAATTACAAATCAGAACACAGTCACACATGCAGAAAACACACTATGGCTGCTTAACCGGAAAGGGGAGGTGGGGTGATACATAAAACAAGGGTTTCAAATTAGCTCAGATACCGTTCCATAAACCCAATATGTAATAGACAAGACCTACTCCTTGCTCAGAGAACTGGACTCAACACGCCCTATTCACCGCACAAGAATATATCTGACTAATAATAATCGTAAAACCTATGTATTGATATCTCTCTGTTAGTGTGTCAAGTGGGTGTAAAGCGGCATAAACACAGCAGTGAAAAGCAGCTAAACCGCATTATGAAAATAAATTACTTTGAAAAACCCATGAAAGAAAGACAGTGAAAGAGAGAGACATTATTACACAATGCGTTCAGGGGCTGTGATGCAACCTGGATTGACCATATCTAGACCCACAGCTGGATGAGACATAAGGGTGGACACTCTTGGGGCTGAGAGGTTTGGTGAGGTTGGGTGAGCAAATGCAGACCCTTTAAAGTAATACTGCGTGGTACCCATCGCATGGGTCCCATATCTCCAGGTTCAAGGGCATCTTCCTACATCGAAAACATGAATGAGAAACCCAGAAGATGGTACACCGTGTGATGGGGAAAGGTTTCTAAAACACACCTCATTTCTCATCTCCTTGTGCCCGGGTTCGCCATTCCAGCCGCTTTACTAGCAATCTCCCTACTTGGAGCATCAGCACCTTTAACCTCCTGTTCCGTACAGGTTGCCATTTCTCCTGACGATGAACGGGAAGACGGGGAACCAATGAGAGACTGGCTCTTGGTGTTGGGAAAGGCACAGGTCACTCTATTTTCCCATCAGGAAGAAGAATTAACAACAGGCTCATCCCGCCCCCCGGAACCAGAACAGGGCCTGAAGCCATCCTGCGCTTTTGCGGCCAGCTCCCAAAATCACGAGTTGTAAAATGGAGGCTCAGGGCACTGCAATTCACAAACCTGCAGAGTTATAAATGATAACTCTCGTCCACAAATATATTGAGGGAAGGCAACGAAGAGGATTTGAATTCAAGGCAGAATTGCAGGAAACAGATTTCAGGAGGTAGATTCGAATCGCCTTTAAAGCACATGAAAAGCGGCAAAACGTTGACAATGATTCCCTTGGCCAAAAAGGGCGTATGCGTTTTTTCCTGAATATATTCAGGAAAAAACGCATACGCCCTTTTTGGCCAACCAAGCAACCTGGAAAGGCAAATCAGCGCTACAAAGAAGTCTCGCATCCCATCGGTCAAAAGGGCCATGCTGAAAAAAGTGTCAAAACCAGAAATGCAGGACAGGCCATGGAGAAATGGGAGCCTTGCTACACTGATGGGCGGGATGCAAATTGACAACAGCCACTCTGGAGAAGTGTACGGTGAGTCCTGAAACATCTAAAAAACACAGCTTAGAGAGCATAGGGCACTTCCACTCATGGGGGTATAAATTGGGAAAATGAAAAATCAGCAAGACACAAGCACCCCAAAGTTTAGGGCTGCTCTGTTAACAAGGACCTCCACTTCATTCCACCTTAAATATCCCAGGAAAGAGAAAAATGGGTAAAGAAGTTGTGGTCCTTATGTACAATGGAATATCACTCAGCCATGAAATCAATGTCCTAAGGCTACTAGCAGCATGATGAGTGGATTTAGGTATGACGATTCTAAGTGAAATAAGTCACACAGAAAAGGACACTTCTCATAAGGTATCACTTATAGAGGGAATGTAAAAACCGTTACACTTGAACTGAATTACAAAACAGAACAGAGTCACACATGCAGAAAACACACTATGGCTGCTTAACGGGAAAGGGGAGGTGGGGTGATACATAAAACAAGGGTTTCAAATTAGCTCAGATACCGTTCCATAAACCCAATATGTAATAGACAAGACCTACTCCTTGCTCAGAGAACTGGACTCAACACGCCCTATTCACCGCACAAGAATATATCTGACTAGTAATAATCTTAAAACCTATGTATTGATATCTCTCTGTTAGTGTGTCAAGTGGGTGTAAAGCGGCATAAACACAGCAGTGAAAAGCCGCTAAACCCCATTATGAAAATAAATTACTTTGAAAAACCCATGAAAGAAAGACAGTGAAAGAGAGAGACATTCTTACACAACGCGTTCAGGGGCTGTGATGCAACCTGGATTGACCATATCTAGACACACAGCTGGATGAGACCTAAGTGTAGACACTCTTGGGGCTGAGAGGTTTGGTGAGGTTGGGTGAGCAAACGCAGACCATTTAAAGTAATACTGCGTGGTACCCATCGCATGGGTCCCAAATCTCCAGGTTCAAGGGCATCTTCCTACATCGAAAACATGCATGAGAAACCCAGAAGATGGTACACCGTGTGATGGGGAAAGGTTTCTAAAACGCACCTCATTTCTCATCTCCTTGTGCCCGTGTTCGCCATTCCAGCTGCTTTACTAGTAATCTCCCTACTTGGAGCATCAGCACCTTTAACCTCCTGTTCCGTACAGGTTGCCATTTCTCCTGACGATGAACGGGAAGACGGGGAACCAATGAGAGACTGGCTCTTGGTGTTGGGAAAGGCACAGGTCACTCTATTTTCCCATCAGGAAGAAGAATTAACCACACGCTCATCCCGCCCCCCGGAACCAGAACAGGGCCTGAAGCCATCCTGCGCTTTTGCGGCCAGCTCCCAAAAACACGAGTTGTAAAATGGAGGCTCAGGGCACTGCAATTCACAAACCTGCAGAGTTATAAATGATAACTCTCGTCCACAAATATATTGAGTGAAGGCAACGAAGAGGATTTGAAATCAAGGCAGAATTGCAGGAAACAGATTTCAGGAGGTAGATTCGAATCGCCTTTAAAGCACATGAAAAGCGGCAAAACGTTGACAATGATGCCCTTGGCCAAAAAGGGCGTATGCGTTTTTTCCTGAATATATTCAGGAAAAAACGCATACGCCCTTTTTGGCCAACCAAGCAACCTGGAAAGGCAAATCAGCGCTACAAAGAAGTCTCGCATCCCATCGGTCAAAAGGGCCATGCTGAAAAAAGTGTCAAAACCAGAAATGCAGGACAGGCTATGGAGAAATGGGAACCTTGCTACACTGATGGGTGGGATGTAAATTGCCAACAGCCACTCTGGAGAAGTGTACGGTGAGTCCTGAAACATCTAAAAAACACAGCTTAGAGAGCATAGGGCACTTCCACTCATGGGGGTATAAATTGGGAAAATGAAAAATCAGCAAGACACAAGCACCCCAAAGTTTAGGGCTGCTCTGTTGAGAAGGACCTCCACTTCATTCCACCTTAAATATCCCAGGAAAGAGAAAAATGGATAAAGAAGTTGTGGTCCTTATGTACAATGGAATATCACTCAGCCATGAAATCAATGTCCTAAGGCTAGTAGCAGCATGATGAGTGGATTTAGGTACGACGATTCTAAGTGAAATAAATCACACAGAAAAGGACACTTCTCATAAGGTATCACTTATAGAGGGAATGTAAAAACCGTTACACTTGAACTGAATTACAAATCAGAACACAGTCACACATGCAGAAAACACACTATGGCTGCTTAACCGGAAAGGGGAGGTGGGGTGATACATAAAACAAGGGTTTCAAATTAGCTCAGATACCGTTCCATAAACCCAATATGTAATAGACAAGACCTACTCCTTGCTCAGAGAACTGGACTCAACACGCCCTATTCACCGCACAAGAATATATCTGACTAATAATAATCGTAAAACCTATGTATTGATATCTCTCTGTTAGTGTGTCAAGTGGGTGTAAAGCGGCATAAACACAGCAGTGAAAAGCAGCTAAACCGCATTATGAAAATAAATTACTTTGAAAAACCCATGAAAGAAAGACAGTGAAAGAGAGAGACATTATTACACAATGCGTTCAGGGGCTGTGATGCAACCTGGATTGACCATATCTAGACCCACAGCTGGATGAGACATAAGGGTGGACACTCTTGGGGCTGAGAGGTTTGGTGAGGTTGGGTGAGCAAACGCAGACCCTTTAAAGTAATACTGCGTGGTACCCATCGCATGGGTCCCATATCTCCAGGTTCAAGGGCATCTTCCTACATCGAAAACATGAATGAGAAACCCAGAAGATGGTACACCGTGTGATGGGGAAAGGTTTCTAAAACACACCTCATTTCTCATCTCCTTGTGCCCGGGTTCGCCATTCCAGCCGCTTTACTAGCAATCTCCCTACTTGGAGCATCAGCACCTTTAACCTCCTGTTCCGTAGAGGTTGCCATTTCTCCTGAGGATGAACGGGAAGACGGAGAACCAATGAGAGACTGGCTCTTGGTGTTGGGAAAGGCACAGGTCACTCTATTTTCCCATCAGGAAGAAGAATTAACAACAGGCTCATCCCGCCCCCCGGAACCAGAACAGGGCCTGAAGCCATCCTGCGCTTTTGCGGCCAGCTCCCAAAATCACGAGTTGTAAAATGGAGGCTCAGGGCACTGCAATTCACAAACCTGTAGAGTTATAAATGATAACTCTCGTCCAGAAATATATTGAGGGAAGGCAACGAAGAGGATTTGAAATCAAGGCAGAATTGCAGGAAACAGATTTCAGGAGGTAGATTCGAATCGCCTTTAAAGCACATGAAAAGCGGCAAAACGTTGACAATGATGCCCTTGGCCAAAAAGGGCGTATGCGTTTTTTCCTGAATATATTCAGGAAAAAACGCATACGCCCTTTTTGGCCAACCAAGCAACCTGGAAAGGCAAATCAGCGCTACAAAGAAGTCTCGCATCCCATCTGTCAAAAGGGCCATGCTGAAAAAAGGGTCCAAACCAGAAATGCAGGACAGGCTATGAAGAAATGGGAGCCTTGCTACACTGATGGGCAGGATGGAAATTGCCAACAGCCACTCTGATGAAGTGTACGGTGAGTCCTGAAACATCTAAAAAACACAACTTAGAGAGCATAGGGCACTTCCACTCATGGGGGTATAAATTGGGAAAATGAAAAATCAGCAAGACACAAGCACCCCAAAGTTTAGGGCTGCTCTGTTGAGAAGGACCTCCACTTCATTCCACCTTAAATATCCCAGGAAAGAGAAAAATGGATAAAGAAGTTGTGGTCCTTATGTACAATGGAATATCACTCAGCCATGAAATCAATGTCCTAAGGCTAGTAGCAGCATGATGAGTGGATTTAAGTACGACGATTCTAAGTGAAATAAGTCACACAGAAAAGGACACTTCTCATAAGGTATCACTTATAGAGGGAATGTAAAAACCGTTACACATGAACTGAATTACAAAACAGAACAGAGTCACACATGCAGAAAACACACTATGGCTGCTTAACGGGAAAGGTGAGGTGGGGTGATACATAAAACAAGGGTTTCAAATTAGCTCAGATACCGTTCCATAAACCCAATATGTAATAGACAAGACCTACTCCTTGCTCAGAGAACTGGACTCAACACGCCCTATTCACCGCACAAGAATATATCTGACTAGTAATAATCTTAAAACCTATGTATTGATATCTCTCTGTTAGTGTGTCAAGTGGGTGTAAAGCGGCATAAACACAGCAGTGAAAAGCCGCTAAACCCCATTATGAAAATAAATTACTTTGAAAAACCCATGAAAGAAAGACAGTGAAAGAGAGAGACATTCTTACACAACGCGTTCAGGGGCTGTGATGCAACCTGGATTGACCATATCTAGACACACAGCTGGATGAGACCTAAGTGTAGACACTCTTGGGGCTGAGAGGTTTGGTGAGGTTGGGTGAGCAAACGCAGACCATTTAAAGTAATACTGCGTGGTACCCATCGCATGGGTCCCAAATCTCCAGGTTCAAGGGCATCTTCCTACATCGAAAACATGCATGAGAAACCCAGAAGATGGTACACCGTGTGATGGGGAAAGGTTTCTAAAACGCACCTCATTTCTCATCTCCTTGTGCCCGGGTTCGCCATTCCAGCTGCTTTACTAGTAATCTCCCTACTTGGAGCATCAGCACCTTTAACCTCCTGTTCCGTACAGGTTGCCATTTCTCCTGACGATGAACGGGAAGACGGGGAACCAATGAGAGACTGGCTCTTGGTGTTGGGAAAGGCACAGGTCACTCTATTTTCCCATCAGGAAGAAGAATTAACCACACGCTCATCCCGCCCCCCGGAACCAGAACAGGGCCTGAAGCCATCCTGCGCTTTTGCGGCCAGCTCCCAAAAACGCGAGTTGTAAAATGGAGGCTCAGGGCACTGCAATTCACAAACCTGCAGAGTTATAAATGATAACTCTCGTCCACAAATATATTGAGTGAAGGCAACGAAGAGGATTTGAAATCAAGGCAGAATTGCAGGAAACAGATTTCAGGAGGTAGATTCGAATCGCCTTTAAAGCACATGAAAAGCGGCAAAACGTTGACAATGATGCCCTTGGCCAAAAAGGGCGTATGCGTTTTTTCCTGAATATATTCAGGAAAAAACGCATACGCCCTTTTTGGCCAACCAAGCAACCTGGAAAGGCAAATCAGCGCTACAAAGAAGTCTCGCATCCCATCGGTCAAAAGGGCCATGCTGAAAAAAGTGTCAAAACCAGAAATGCAGGACAGGCTATGGAGAAATGGGAACCTTGCTACATTGATGGGTGGGATGTAAATTGCCAACAGCCACTCTGGAGAAGTGTACGGTGAGTCCTGAAACATCTAAAAAACACAGCTTAGAGAGCATAGGGCACTTCCACTCATGGGGGTATAAATTGGGAAAATGAAAAATCAGCAAGACACAGGCACCCCAAAGTTTAGGGCTGCTCTGTTGACAAGGACCTCCACTTCATTCCACCTTAAATATCCCAGGAAAGAGAAAAATGGGTAAAGAAGTTGTGTTCCTTATGTACAATGGAATATCACTCAGCCATGAAATCAATGTCCTAAGGCTAGTAGCAGCATGATGAGTGGATTTAGGTAGGAGACGATTCTAAGTGAAATAAGTCACACAGAAAAGGACACTTCTCATAAGGTATCACTTATAGAGGGAATGTAAAAACCGTTACACATGAACTGAATTACAAAACAGAACAGAGTCACACATGCAGAAAACACACTATGGCTGCTTAACGGGAAAGGTGAGGTGGGGTGATACATCAAACAAGGGTTTCAAATTAGCTCAGATACCGTTCCATAAACCCAATATGTAATAGACAAGACCTACTCCTTGCTCAGAGAACTGGACTCAACACGCCCTATTCACCGCACAAGAATATATCTGACTAGTAATAATCTTAAAACCTATGTATTGATATCTCTCTGTTAGTGTGTCAAGTGGGTGTAAAGCGGCATAAACACAGCAGTGAAAAGCAGCTAAACCCCATTATGAAAATAAATTAC
Organism: Balaenoptera borealis; assembly: GCF_965194805.1. Classification (NCBI taxonomy): domain Eukaryota; kingdom Metazoa; phylum Chordata; class Mammalia; order Artiodactyla; family Balaenopteridae; genus Balaenoptera; species Balaenoptera borealis. Next base: position 534,431 of record NW_028124009.1, read on the forward strand.
TTTGAAAAACCCATGAAAGAAAGACAGTGAAAGAGAGAGACATTCTTACACAATGCGTTCAGGGGCTGTGATGCAACCTGGATTGACCATATCTAGACCCACAGCTGGATGAGACATAAGGGTGGACACTCTTGGGGCTGAGAGGTTTGGTGAGGTTGGGTGAGCAAACGCAGACCATTTAAAGTAATACTGCGTGGTACCCATCGCATGGGTCCCAAATCTCCAGGTTCAAGGGCATCTTCCTACATCGAAAACATGCATGAGAAACCCAGAAGATGGTACACCATGTGATGGGGAAAGGTTTCTAAAACGCACCTCATTTCTCATCTCCTTGTGCCCGTGTTCGCCATTCCAGCTGCTTTACTAGTAATCTCCCTACTTGGAGCATCAGCACCTTTAACCTCCTGTTCCGTACAGGTTGCCATTTCTCCTGACGATGAACGGGAAGACGGGGAACTAATGAGAGACTGGCTCTTGGTGTTGGGAAAGGCACAGGTCACTCTATTTTCCCATCAGGAAGAAGAATTAACCACACGCTCATCCCGCCCCCCGGAACCAGAACAGGGCCTGAAGCCATCCTGCGCTTTTGCGGCCAGCTCCCAAAAACACGAGTTGTAAAATGGAGGCTCAGGGCACTGCAATTCACAAACCTGCAGAGTTATAAATGATAACTCTCGTCCACAAATATATTGAGTGAAGGCAACGAAGAGGATTTGAAATCAAGGCAGAATTGCAGGAAACAGATTTCAGGAGGTAGATTCGAATCGCCTTTAAAGCACATGAAAAGCGGCAAAACGTTGACAATGATGCCCTTGGCCAAAAAGGGCGTATGCGTTTTTTCCTGAATATATTCAGGAAAAAACGCATACGCCCTTTTTGGCCAACCAAGCAACCTGGAAAGGCAAATCAGCGCTACAAAGAAGTCTCGCATCCCATCGGTCAAAAGGGCCATGCTGAAAAAAGTGTCAAAACCAGAAATGCAGGACAGGCTATGGAGAAATGGGAACCTTGCTACACTGATGTGTGGGATGTAAATTGCCAACAGCCACTCTGGAGAAGTGTACGGTGAGTCCTGAAACATCTAAAAAACACAGCTTAGAGAGCATAGGGCACTTCCACTCATGGGGGTATAAATTGGGAAAATGAAAAATCAGCAAGACACAAGCACCCCAAAGTTTAGGGCTGCTCTGTTGAGAAGGACCTCCACTTCATTCCACCTTAAATATCCCAGGAAAGAGAAAAATGGATAAAGAAGTTGTGGTCCTTATGTACAATGGAATATCACTCAGCCATGAAATCAATGTCCTAAGGCTAGTAGCAGCATGATGAGTGGATTTAGGTACGACGATTCTAAGTGAAATAAATCACACAGAAAAGGACACTTCTCATAAGGTATCACTTATAGAGGGAATGTAAAAACCGTTACACTTGAACTGAATTACAAATCAGAACACAGTCACACATGCAGAAAACACACTATGGCTGCTTAACCGGAAAGGGGAGGTGGGGTGATACATAAAACAAGGGTTTCAAATTAGCTCAGATACCGTTCCATAAACCCAATATGTAATAGACAAGACCTACTCCTTGCTCAGAGAACTGGACTCAACACGCCCTATTCACCGCACAAGAATATATCTGACTAATAATAATCGTAAAACCTATGTATTGATATCTCTCTGTTAGTGTGTCAAGTGGGTGTAAAGCGGCATAAACACAGCAGTGAAAAGCAGCTAAACCGCATTATGAAAATAAATTACTTTGAAAAACCCATGAAAGAAAGACAGTGAAAGAGAGAGACATTATTACACAATGCGTTCAGGGGCTGTGATGCAACCTGGATTGACCATATCTAGACCCACAGCTGGATGAGACATAAGGGTGGACACTCTTGGGGCTGAGAGGTTTGGTGAGGTTGGGTGAGCAAACGCAGACCATTTAAAGTAATACTGCGTGGTACCCATCGCATGGGTCCCATATCTCCAGGTTCAAGGGCATCTTCCTACATCGAAAACATGAATGAGAAACCCAGAAGATGGTACACCGTGTGATGGGGAAAGGTTTCTAAAACACACCTCATTTCTCATCTCCTTGTGCCCGGGTTCGCCATTCCAGCCGCTTTACTAGCAATCTCCCTACTTGGAGCATCAGCACCTTTAACCTCCTGTTCCGTAGAGGTTGCCATTTCTCCTGAGGATGAACGGGAAGACGGGGAACCAATGAGAGACTGGCTCTTGGTGTTGGGAAAGGCACAGGTCACTCTATTTTCCCATCAGGAAGAAGAATTAACAACAGGCTCATCCCGCCCCCCGGAACCAGAACAGGGCCTGAAGCCATCCTGCGCTTTTGCGGCCAGCTCCCAAAATCACGAGTTGTAAAATGGAGGCTCAGGGCACTGCAATTCACAAACCTGTAGAGTTATAAATGATAACTCTCGTCCAGAAATATATTGAGGGAAGGCAACGAAGAGGATTTGAAATCAAGGCAGAATTGCAGGAAACAGATTTCAGGAGGTAGATTCGAATCGCCTTTAAAGCACATGAAAAGCGGCAAAACGTTGACAATGATGCCCTTGGCCAAAAAGGGCGTATGCGTTTTTTCCTGAATATATTCAGGAAAAAACGCATACGCCCTTTTTGGCCAACCAAGCAACCTGGAAAGGCAAATCAGCGCTACAAAGAAGTCTCGCATCCCATCTGTCAAAAGGGCCATGCTGAAAAAAGGGTCCAAACCAGAAATGCAGGACAGGCTATGGAGAAATGGGAGCCTTGCTACACTGATGGGTGGGATGTAAATTGCCAACAGCCACTCTGATGAAGTGTACGGTGAGTCCTGAAACATCTAAAAAACACAACTTAGAGAGCATAGGGCACTTCCACTCATGGGGGTATAAATTGGGAAAATGAAAAATCAGCAAGACACAAGCACCCCAAAGTTTAGGGCTGCTCTGTTGACAAGGACCTCCACTTCATTCCACCTTAAATATCCCAGGAAAGAGAAAAATGGATAAAGAAGTTGTGGTCCTTATGTACAATGGAATATCACTCAGCCATGAAATCAATGTCCTAAGGCTAGTAGCAGCATGATGAGTGGATTTAAGTACGACGATTCTAAGTGAAATAAGTCACACAGAAAAGGACACTTCTCATAAGGTATCACTTATAGAGGGAATGTAAAAACCGTTACACATGAACTGAATTACAAAACAGAACAGAGTCACACATGCAGAAAACACACTATGGCTGCTTAACGGGAAAGGTGAGGTGGGGTGATACATAAAACAAGGGTTTCAAATTAGCTCAGATACCGTTCCATAAACCCAATATGTAATAGACAAGACCTACTCCTTGCTCAGAGAACTGGACTCAACACGCCCTATTCACCGCACAAGAATATATCTGACTAGTAATAATCTTAAAACCTATGTATTGATATCTCTCTGTTAGTGTGTCAAGTGGGTGTAAAGCGGCATAAACACAGCAGTGAAAAGCAGATAAACCCCATTATGAAAATAAATTACTTTGAAAAACCCATGAAAGAAAGACAGTGAAAGAGAGAGACATTCTTACACAATGCGTTCAGGGGCTGTGATGCAACCTGGATTGACCATATCTAGACCCACAGCTGGATGAGACCTAAGGGTAGACACTCTTGGGGCTGAGAGGTTTGGTGAGGTTGGGTGAGCAAACGCAGACCCTTTAAAGTAATACTGCGTGGTACCCATCGCATGGGTCCCAAATCTCCAGGTTCAAGGGCATCTTCCTACATCGAAAACGTGCATGAGAAACCCAGAAGATGGTACACCGTGTGATGGGGAACGGTTTCCAAAACGCACCTCATTTCTCATCTCCTTGTGCCCGGGTTCGCCATTCCAGCCGCTTTACTAGCAATCTCCCTACTTGGAGCATCAGCACCTTTAACCTCCTGTTCCGTACAGGTTGCCATTTTTCCTGACGATGAACGGGAAGACGGGGAACCAATGAGAGACTGGATCTTGGTGTTGGGAAAGGCACAGGTCACTCTGTTTTCCCATCAGGAAGAAGAATTAACCACAGGCTCATCCCGCCCCCCGGAACCAGAACAGGGCCTGAAGCCATCCTGCGCTTTTGCGTCAAGCTCCCAAAAACACGAGTAGTAAAATGGAGGCTCAGGGCACTGCAATTCACAAACCTGCAGAGTTATAAATGATAACTCTCGTCCACAAATATATTGAGGGAAGGCAACGAAGAGGATTTGAAATCAAGGCAGAATTGCAGGAAACAGATTTCAGGAGGTAGATTCGAATCGCCTTTAAAGCACATGAAAAGCGGCAAAACGTTGAGAATGATGCCCTTGGCCAAAAAGGGCGTATGCGTTTTTTCCTGAATATATTCAGGAAAAAACGCATACGCCCTTTTTGGCCAACCAAGCAACCTGGAAAGGCAAATCAGCGCTACAAAGAAGTCTCGCATCCCATCGGTCAAAAGGGCCATGCTGAAAAATGTGTCAAAACCAGAAATGCAGGACAGGCCATGGAGAAATGGGAGCCTTGCCACACTGATGGGCAGGATGGAAATTGCCAACAGCCACTCAGAAGTGTACGGTGAGTCCTGAAACATCTAAAAAACACAGCTTAGAGATCATAGGGCACTTCCACTCATGGGGGTATAAATTGGGAAAATGAAAAATCAGCAAGACACAAGCACCCCAAAGTTTAGGGCTGCTCTGTTGACAAGGACCTCCACTTCATTCCACCTTAAATATCCCAGGAAAGAGAAAAATGGGTAAAGAAGTTGTGTTCCTTATGTACAATGGAATATCACTCAGCCATGAAATCAATGTCCTAAGGCTAGTAGCAGCATGATGAGTGGATTTAGGTATGACGATTCTAAGTGAAATAAGTCACACAGAAAAGGACACTTCTCATAAGGTATCACTTATAGAGGGAATGTAAAAACCGTTACACTTGAACTGAATTACAAAACAGAACAGAGTCACACATGCAGAAAACACACTATGGCTGCTTAACGGGAAAGGGGAGGTGGGGTGATACATAAAACAAGGGTTTCAAATTAGCTCAGATACCGTTCCATAAACCCAATATGTAATAGACAAGACCTACTCCTTGCTCAGAGAACTGGACTCAACACGCCCTATTCACCGCACAAGAATATATCTGACTAGTAATAATCTTAAAACCTATGTATTGATATCTCTCTGTTAGTGTGTCAAGTGGGTGTAAAGCGGCATAAACACAGCAGTGAAAAGCCGCTAAACCCCATTATGAAAATAAATTACTTTGAAAAACCCATGAAAGAAAGACAGTGAAAGAGAGAGACATTCTTACACAACGCGTTCAGGGGCTGTGATGCAACCTGGATTGACCATATCTAGACACACAGCTGGATGAGACCTAAGTGTAGACACTCTTGGGGCTGAGAGGTTTGGTGAGGTTGGGTGAGCAAACGCAGACCATTTAAAGTAATACTGCGTGGTACCCATCGCATGGGTCCCAAATCTCCAGGTTCAAGGGCATCTTCCTACATCGAAAACATGCATGAGAAACCCAGAAGATGGTACACCGTGTGATGGGGAAAGGTTTCTAAAACGCACCTCATTTCTCATCTCCTTGTGCCCGTGTTCGCCATTCCAGCTGCTTTACTAGTAATCTCCCTACTTGGAGCATCAGCACCTTTAACCTCCTGTTCCGTACAGGTTGCCATTTCTCCTGACGATGAACGGGAAGACGGGGAACCAATGAGAGACTGGCTCTTGGTGTTGGGAAAGGCACAGGTCACTCTATTTTCCCATCAGGAAGAAGAATTAACCACACGCTCATCCCGCCCCCCGGAACCAGAACAGGGCCTGAAGCCATCCTGCGCTTTTGCGGCCAGCTCCCAAAAACACGAGTTGTAAAATGGAGGCTCAGGGCACTGCAATTCACAAACCTGCAGAGTTATAAATGATAACTCTCGTCCACAAATATATTGAGTGAAGGCAACGAAGAGGATTTGAAATCAAGGCAGAATTGCAGGAAACAGATTTCAGGAGGTAGATTCGAATCGCCTTTAAAGCACATGAAAAGCGGCAAAACGTTGACAATGATGCCCTTGGCCAAAAAGGGCGTATGCGTTTTTTCCTGAATATATTCAGGAAAAAACGCATACGCCCTTTTTGGCCAACCAAGCAACCTGGAAAGGCAAATCAGCGCTACAAAGAAGTCTCGCATCCCATCGGTCAAAAGGGCCATGCTGAAAAAAGTGTCAAAACCAGAAATGCAGGACAGGCTATGGAGAAATGGGAACCTTGCTACACTGATGGGTGGGATGTAAATTGCCAACAGCCACTCTGGAGAAGTGTACGGTGAGTCCTGAAACATCTAAAAAACACAGCTTAGAGAGCATAGGGCACTTCCACTCATGGGGGTATAAATTGGGAAAATGAAAAATCAGCAAGACACAAGCACCCCAAAGTTTAGGGCTGCTCTGTTGACAAGGACCTCCACTTCATTCCACCTTAAATATCCCAGGAAAGAGAAAAATGGATAAAGAAGTTGTGGTCCTTATGTACAATGGAATATCACTCAGCCATGAAATCAATGTCCTAAGGCTAGTAGCAGCATGATGAGTGGATTTAGGTACGACGATTCTAAGTGAAATAAATCACACAGAAAAGGACACTTCTCATAAGGTATCACTTATAGAGGGAATGTAAAAACCGTTACACTTGAACTGAATTACAAATCAGAACACAGTCACACATGCAGAAAACACACTATGGCTGCTTAACCGGAAAGGGGAGGTGGGGTGATACATAAAACAAGGGTTTCAAATTAGCTCAGATACCGTTCCATAAACCCAATATGTAATAGACAAGACCTACTCCTTGCTCAGAGAACTGGACTCAACACGCCCTATTCACCGCACAAGAATATATCTGACTAATAATAATCGTAAAACCTATGTATTGATATCTCTCTGTTAGTGTGTCAAGTGGGTGTAAAGCGGCATAAACACAGCAGTGAAAAGCAGCTAAACCGCATTATGAAAATAAATTACTTTGAAAAACCCATGAAAGAAAGACAGTGAAAGAGAGAGACATTATTACACAATGCGTTCAGGGGCTGTGATGCAACCTGGATTGACCATATCTAGACCCACAGCTGGATGAGACATAAGGGTGGACACTCTTGGGGCTGAGAGGTTTGGTGAGGTTGGGTGAGCAAACGCAGACCATTTAAAGTAATACTGCGTGGTACCCATCGCATGGGTCCCATATCTCCAGGTTCAAGGGCATCTTCCTACATCGAAAACATGAATGAGAAACCCAGAAGATGGTACACCGTGTGATGGGGAAAGGTTTCTAAAACACACCTCATTTCTCATCTCCTTGTGCCCGGGTTCGCCATTCCAGCCGCTTTACTAGCAATCTCCCTACTTGGAGCATCAGCACCTTTAACCTCCTGTTCCGTAGAGGTTGCCATTTCTCCTGAGGATGAACGGGAAGACGGGGAACCAATGAGAGACTGGCTCTTGGTGTTGGGAAAGGCACAGGTCACTCTATTTTCCCATCAGGAAGAAGAATTAACAACAGGCTCATCCCGCCCCCCGGAACCAGAACAGGGCCTGAAGCCATCCTGCGCTTTTGCGGCCAGCTCCCAAAATCACGAGTTGTAAAATGGAGGCTCAGGGCACTGCAATTCACAAACCTGTAGAGTTATAAATGATAACTCTCGTCCAGAAATATATTGAGGGAAGGCAACGAAGAGGATTTGAAATCAAGGCAGAATTGCAGGAAACAGATTTCAGGAGGTAGATTCGAATCGCCTTTAAAGCACATGAAAAGCGGCAAAACGTTGACAATGATGCCCTTGGCCAAAAAGGGCGTATGCGTTTTTTCCTGAATATATTCAGGAAAAAACGCATACGCCCTTTTTGGCCAACCAAGCAACCTGGAAAGGCAAATCAGCGCTACAAAGAAGTCTCGCATCCCATCTGTCAAAAGGGCCATGCTGAAAAAAGGGTCCAAACCAGAAATGCAGGACAGGCTATGGAGAAATGGGAGCCTTGCTACACTGATGGGTGGGATGTAAATTGCCAACAGCCACTCTGATGAAGTGTACGGTGAGTCCTGAAACATCTAAAAAACACAACTTAGAGAGCATAGGGCACTTCCACTCATGGGGGTATAAATTGGGAAAATGAAAAATCAGCAAGACACAAGCACCCCAAAGTTTAGGGCTGCTCTGTTGACAAGGACCTCCACTTCATTCCACCTTAAATATCCCAGGAAAGAGAAAAATGGATAAAGAAGTTGTGGTCCTTATGTACAATGGAATATCACTCAGCCATGAAATCAATGTCCTAAGGCTAGTAGCAGCATGATGAGTGGATTTAAGTACGACGATTCTAAGTGAAATAAGTCACACAGAAAAGGACACTTCTCATAAGGTATCACTTATAGAGGGAATGTAAAAACCGTTACACATGAACTGAATTACAAAACAGAACAGAGTCACACATGCAGAAAACACACTATGGCTGCTTAACGGGAAAGGGGAGGTGGGGTGATACATAAAACAAGGGTTTCAAATTAGCTCAGATACCGTTCCATAAACCCAATATGTAATAGACAAGACCTACTCCTTGCTCAGAGAACTGGACTCAACACGCCCTATTCACCGCACAAGAATATATCTGACTAGTAATAATCTTAAAACCTATGTATTGATATCTCTCTGTTAGTGTGTCAAGTGGGTGTAAAGCGGCATAAACACAGCAGTGAAAAGCAGATAAACCCCATTATGAAAATAAATTACTTTGAAAAACCCATGAAAGAAAGACAGTGAAAGAGAGAGACATTCTTACACAATGCGTTCAGGGGCTGTGATGCAACCTGGATTGACCATATCTAGACCCACAGCTGGATGAGACCTAAGGGTAGACACTCTTGGGGCTGAGAGGTTTGGTGAGGTTGGGTGAGCAAACGCAGACCCTTTAAAGTAATACTGCGTGGTACCCATCGCATGGGTCCCAAATCTCCAGGTTCAAGGGCATCTTCCTACATCGAAAACGTGCATGAGAAACCCAGAAGATGGTACACCGTGTGATGGGGAACGGTTTCCAAAACGCACCTCATTTCTCATCTCCTTGTGCCCGGGTTCGCCATTCCAGCCGCTTTACTAGCAATCTCCCTACTTGGAGCATCAGCACCTTTAACCTCCTGTTCCGTACAGGTTGCCATTTTTCCTGACGATGAACGGGAAGACGGGGAACCAATGAGAGACTGGATCTTGGTGTTGGGAAAGGCACAGGTCACTCTGTTTTCCCATCAGGAAGAAGAATTAACCACAGGCTCATCCCGCCCCCCGGAACCAGAACAGGGCCTGAAGCCATCCTGCGCTTTTGCGTCAAGCTCCCAAAAACACGAGTAGTAAAATGGAGGCTCAGGGCACTGCAATTCACAAACCTGCAGAGTTATAAATGATAACTCTCGTCCACAAATATATTGAGGGAAGGCAACGAAGAGGATTTGAAATCAAGGCAGAATTGCAGGAAACAGATTTCAGGAGGTAGATTCGAATCGCCTTTAAAGCACATGAAAAGCGGCAAAACGTTGAGAATGATGCCCTTGGCCAAAAAGGGCGTATGCGTTTTTTCCTGAATATATTCAGGAAAAAACGCATACGCCCTTTTTGGCCAACCAAGCAACCTGGAAAGGCAAATCAGCGCTACAAAGAAGTCTCGCATCCCATCGGTCAAAAGGGCCATGCTGAAAAATGTGTCAAAACCAGAAATGCAGGACAGGCCATGGAGAAATGGGAGCCTTGCCACACTGATGGGCAGGATGGAAATTGCCAACAGCCACTCAGAAGTGTACGGTGAGTCCTGAAACATCTAAAAAACACAGCTTAGAGATCATAGGGCACTTCCACTCATGGGGGTATAAATTGGGAAAATGAAAAATCAGCAAGACACAAGCACCCCAAAGTTTAGGGCTGCTCTGTTGACAAGGACCTCCACTTCATTCCACCTTAAATATCCCAGGAAAGAGAAAAATGGGTAAAGAAGTTGTGTTCCTTATGTACAATGGAATATCACTCAGCCATGAAATCAATGTCCTAAGGCTAGTAGCAGCATGATGAGTGGATTTAGGTATGACGATTCTAAGTGAAATAAGTCACACAGAAAAGGACACTTCTCATAAGGTATCACTTATAGAGGGAATGTAAAAACCGTTACACTTGAACTGAATTACAAAACAGAACAGAGTCACACATGCAGAAAACACACTATGGCTGCTTAACGGGAAAGGGGAGGTGGGGTGATACATAAAACAAGGGTTTCAAATTAGCTCAGATACCGTTCCATAAACCCAATATGTAATAGACAAGACCTACTCCTTGCTCAGAGAACTGGACTCAACACGCCCTATTCACCGCACAAGAATATATCTGACTAGTAATAATCTTAAAACCTATGTATTGATATCTCTCTGTTAGTGTGTCAAGTGGGTGTAAAGCGGCATAAACACAGCAGTGAAAAGCCGCTAAACCCCATTATGAAAATAAATTACTTTGAAAAACCCATGAAAGAAAGACAGTGAAAGAGAGAGACATTCTTACACAACGCGTTCAGGGGCTGTGATGCAACCTGGATTGACCATATCTAGACACACAGCTGGATGAGACCTAAGTGTAGACACTCTTGGGGCTGAGAGGTTTGGTGAGGTTGGGTGAGCAAACGCAGACCATTTAAAGTAATACTGCGTGGTACCCATCGCATGGGTCCCAAATCTCCAGGTTCAAGGGCATCTTCCTACATCGAAAACATGCATGAGAAACCCAGAAGATGGTACACCGTGTGATGGGGAAAGGTTTCTAAAACGCACCTCATTTCTCATCTCCTTGTGCCCGTGTTCGCCATTCCAGCTGCTTTACTAGTAATCTCCCTACTTGGAGCATCAGCACCTTTAACCTCCTGTTCCGTACAGGTTGCCATTTCTCCTGACGATGAACGGGAAGACGGGGAACCAATGAGAGACTGGCTCTTGGTGTTGGGAAAGGCACAGGTCACTCTATTTTCCCATCAGGAAGAAGAATTAACCACACGCTCATCCCGCCCCCCGGAACCAGAACAGGGCCTGAAGCCATCCTGCGCTTTTGCGGCCAGCTCCCAAAAACACGAGTTGTAAAATGGAGGCTCAGGGCACTGCAATTCACAAACCTGCAGAGTTATAAATGATAACTCTCGTCCACAAATATATTGAGTGAAGGCAACGAAGAGGATTTGAAATCAAGGCAGAATTGCAGGAAACAGATTTCAGGAGGTAGATTCGAATCGCCTTTAAAGCACATGAAAAGCGGCAAAACGTTGACAATGATGCCCTTGGCCAAAAAGGGCGTATGCGTTTTTTCCTGAATATATTCAGGAAAAAACGCATACGCCCTTTTTGGCCAACCAAGCAACCTGGAAAGGCAAATCAGCGCTACAAAGAAGTCTCGCATCCCATCGGTCAAAAGGGCCATGCTGAAAAAAGTGTCAAAACCAGAAATGCAGGACAGGCTATGGAGAAATGGGAACCTTGCTACACTGATGGGTGGGATGTAAATTGCCAACAGCCACTCTGGAGAAGTGTACGGTGAGTCCTGAAACATCTAAAAAACACAGCTTAGAGAGCATAGGGCACTTCCACTCATGGGGGTATAAATTGGGAAAATGAAAAATCAGCAAGACACAAGCACCCCAAAGTTTAGGGCTGCTCTGTTGACAAGGACCTCCACTTCATTCCACCTTAAATATCCCAGGAAAGAGAAAAATGGATAAAGAAGTTGTGGTCCTTATGTACAATGGAATATCACTCAGCCATGAAATCAATGTCCTAAGGCTAGTAGCAGCATGATGAGTGGATTTAGGTACGACGATTCTAAGTGAAATAAATCACACAGAAAAGGACACTTCTCATAAGGTATCACTTATAGAGGGAATGTAAAAACCGTTACACTTGAACTGAATTACAAATCAGAACACAGTCACACATGCAGAAAACACACTATGGCTGCTTAACCGGAAAGGGGAGGTGGGGTGATACATAAAACAAGGGTTTCAAATTAGCTCAGATACCGTTCCATAAACCCAATATGTAATAGACAAGACCTACTCCTTGCTCAGAGAACTGGACTCAACACGCCCTATTCACCGCACAAGAATATATCTGACTAATAATAATCGTAAAACCTATGTATTGATATCTCTCTGTTAGTGTGTCAAGTGGGTGTAAAGCGGCATAAACACAGCAGTGAAAAGCAGCTAAACCGCATTATGAAAATAAATTACTTTGAAAAACCCATGAAAGAAAGACAGTGAAAGAGAGAGACATTATTACACAATGCGTTCAGGGGCTGTGATGCAACCTGGATTGACCATATCTAGACCCACAGCTGGATGAGACATAAGGGTGGACACTCTTGGGGCTGAGAGGTTTGGTGAGGTTGGGTGAGCAAACGCAGACCCTTTAAAGTAATACTGCGTGGTACCCATCGCATGGGTCCCATATCTCCAGGTTCAAGGGCATCTTCCTACATCGAAAACATGAATGAGAAACCCAGAAGATGGTACACCGTGTGATGGGGAAAGGTTTCTAAAACACACCTCATTTCTCATCTCCTTGTGCCCGGGTTCGCCATTCCAGCCGCTTTACTAGCAATCTCCCTACTTGGAGCATCAGCACCTTTAACCTCCTGTTCCGTAGAGGTTGCCATTTCTCCTGAGGATGAACGGGAAGACGGGGAACCAATGAGAGACTGGCTCTTGGTGTTGGGAAAGGCACAGGTCACTCTATTTTCCCATCAGGAAGAAGAATTAACAACAGGCTCATCCCGCCCCCCGGAACCAGAACAGGGCCTGAAGCCATCCTGCGCTTTTGCGGCCAGCTCCCAAAATCACGAGTTGTAAAATGGAGGCTCAGGGCACTGCAATTCACAAACCTGTAGAGTTATAAATGATAACTCTCGTCCAGAAATATATTGAGGGAAGGCAACGAAGAGGATTTGAAATCAAGGCAGAATTGCAGGAAACAGATTTCAGGAGGTAGATTCGAATCGCCTTTAAAGCACATGAAAAGCGGCAAAACGTTGACAATGATGCCCTTGGCCAAAAAGGGCGTATGCGTTTTTTCCTGAATATATTCAGGAAAAAACGCATACGCCCTTTTTGGCCAACCAAGCAACCTGGAAAGGCAAATCAGCGCTACAAAGAAGTCTCGCATCCCATCTGTCAAAAGGGCCATGCTGAAAAAAGGGTCCAAACCAGAAATGCAGGACAGGCTATGGAGAAATGGGAGCCTTGCTACACTGATGGGTGGGATGTAAATTGCCAACAGCCACTCTGATGAAGTGTACGGTGAGTCCTGAAACATCTAAAAAACACAACTTAGAGAGCATAGGGCACTTCCACTCATGGGGGTATAAATTGGGAAAATGAAAAATCAGCAAGACACAAGCACCCCAAAGTTTAGGGCTGCTCTGTTGACAAGGACCTCCACTTCATTCCACCTTAAATATCCCAGGAAAGAGAAAAATGGATAAAGAAGTTGTGGTCCTTATGTACAATGGAATATCACTCAGCCATGAAATCAATGTCCTAAGGCTAGTAGCAGCATGATGAGTGGATTTAAGTACGACGATTCTAAGTGAAATAAGTCACACAGAAAAGGACACTTCTCATAAGGTATCACTTATAGAGGGAATGTAAAAACCGTTACACATGAACTGAATTACAAAACAGAACAGAGTCACACATGCAGAAAACACACTATGGCTGCTTAACGGGAAAGGGGAGGTGGGGTGATACATAAAACAAGGGTTTCAAATTAGCTCAGATACCGTTCCATAAACCCAATATGTAATAGACAAGACCTACTCCTTGCTCAGAGAACTGGACTCAACACGCCCTATTCACCGCACAAGAATATATCTGACTAGTAATAATCTTAAAACCTATGTATTGATATCTCTCTGTTAGTGTGTCAAGTGGGTGTAAAGCGGCATAAACACAGCAGTGAAAAGCCGCTAAACCCCATTATGAAAATAAATTACTTTGAAAAACCCATGAAAGAAAGACAGTGAAAGAGAGAGACATTCTTACACAACGCGTTCAGGGGCTGTGATGCAACCTGGATTGACCATATCTAGACACACAGCTGGATGAGACCTAAGTGTAGACACTCTTGGGGCTGAGAGGTTTGGTGAGGTTGGGTGAGCAAACGCAGACCATTTAAAGTAATACTGCGTGGTACCCATCGCATGGGTCCCAAATCTCCAGGTTCAAGGGCATCTTCCTACATCGAAAACATGCATGAGAAACCCAGAAGATGGTACACCGTGTGATGGGGAAAGGTTTCTAAAACGCACCTCATTTCTCATCTCCTTGTGCCCGTGTTCGCCATTCCAGCTGCTTTACTAGTAATCTCCCTACTTGGAGCATCAGCACCTTTAACCTCCTGTTCCGTACAGGTTGCCATTTCTCCTGACGATGAACGGGAAGATGGGGAACCAATGAGAGACTGGCTCTTGGTGTTGGGAAAGGCACAGGTCACTCTATTTTCCCATCAGGAAGAAGAATTAACCACACGCTCATCCCGCCCCCCGGAACCAGAACAGGGCCTGAAGCCATCCTGCGCTTTTGCGGCCAGCTCCCAAAAACACGAGTTGTAAAATGGAGGCTCAGGGCACTGCAATTCACAAACCTGCAGAGTTATAAATGATAACTCTCGTCCACAAATATATTGAGTGAAGGCAACGAAGAGGATTTGAAATCAAGGCAGAATTGCAGGAAACAGATTTCAGGAGGTAGATTCGAATCGCCTTTAAAGCACATGAAAAGCGGCAAAACGTTGACAATGATGCCCTTGGCCAAAAAGGGCGTATGCGTTTTTTCCTGAATATATTCAGGAAAAAACGCATACGCCCTTTTTGGCCAACCAAGCAACCTGGAAAGGCAAATCAGCGCTACAAAGAAGTCTCGCATCCCATCGGTCAAAAGGGCCATGCTGAAAAAAGTGTCAAAACCAGAAATGCAGGACAGGCTATGGAGAAATGGGAACCTTGCTACATTGATGGGTGGGATGTAAATTGCCAACAGCCACTCTGGAGAAGTGTACGGTGAGTCCTGAAACATCTAAAAAACACAGCTTAGAGAGCATAGGGCACTTCCACTCATGGGGGTATAAATTGGGAAAATGAAAAATCAGCAAGACACAGGCACCCCAAAGTTTAGGGCTGCTCTGTTGACAAGGACCTCCACTTCATTCCTCCTTAAATATCCCAGGAAAGAGAAAAATGGGTAAAGAAGTTGTGTTCCTTATGTACAATGGAATATCACTCAGCCATGAAATCAATGTCCTAAGGCTAGTAGCAGCATGATGAGTGGATTTAGGTAGGAGACGATTCTAAGTGAAATAAGTCACACAGAAAAGGACACTTCTCATAAGGTATCACTTATAGAGGGAATGTAAAAACCGTTACACATGAACTGAATTACAAAACAGAACAGAGTCACACATGCAGAAAACACACTATGGCTGCTTAACGGGAAAGGTGAGGTGGGGTGATACATCAAACAAGGGTTTCAAATTAGCTCAGATACCGTTCCATAAACCCAATATGTAATAGACAAGACCTACTCCTTGCTCAGAGAACTGGACTCAACACGCCCTATTCACCGCACAAGAATATATCTGACTAGTAATAATCTTAAAACCTATGTATTGATATCTCTCTGTTAGTGTGTCAAGTGGGTGTAAAGCGGCATAAACACAGCAGTGAAAAGCAGCTAAACCCCATTATGAAAATAAATTACTTTGAAAAACCCATGAAAGAAAGACAGTGAAAGAGAGAGACATTCTTACACAATGCGTTCAGGGGCTGTGATGCAACCTGGATTGACCATATCTAGACCCACAGCTGGATGAGACATAAGGGTGGACACTCTTGGGGCTGAGAGGTTTGGTGAGGTTGGGTGAGCAAACGCAGACCATTTAAAGTAATACTGCGTGGTACCCATCGCATGGGTCCCAAATCTCCAGGTTCAAGGGCATCTTCCTACATCGAAAACATGCATGAGAAACCCAGAAGATGGTACACCATGTGATGGGGAAAGGTTTCTAAAACGCACCTCATTTCTCATCTCCTTGTGCCCGTGTTCGCCATTCCAGCTGCTTTACTAGTAATCTCCCTACTTGGAGCATCAGCACCTTTAACCTCCTGTTCCGTACAGGTTGCCATTTCTCCTGACGATGAACGGGAAGACGGGGAACCAATGAGAGACTGGCTCTTGGTGTTGGGAAAGGCACAGGTCACTCTATTTTCCCATCAGGAAGAAGAATTAACCACACGCTCATCCCGCCCCCCGGAACCAGAACAGGGCCTGAAGCCATCCTGCGCTTTTGCGGCCAGCTCCCAAAAACACGAGTTGTAAAATGGAGGCTCAGGGCACTGCAATTCACAAACCTGCAGAGTTATAAATGATAACTCTCGTCCACAAATATATTGAGTGAAGGCAACGAAGAGGATTTGAAATCAAGGCAGAATTGCAGGAAACAGATTTCAGGAGGTAGATTCGAATCGCCTTTAAAGCACATGAAAAGCGGCAAAACGTTGACAATGATGCCCTTGGCCAAAAAGGGCGTATGCGTTTTTTCCTGAATATATTCAGGAAAAAACGCATACGCCCTTTTTGGCCAACCAAGCAACCTGGAAAGGCAAATCAGCGCTACAAAGAAGTCTCGCATCCCATCGGTCAAAAGGGCCATGCTGAAAAAAGTGTCAAAACCAGAAATGCAGGACAGGCTATGGAGAAATGGGAACCTTGCTACACTGATGGGTGGGATGTAAATTGCCAACAGCCACTCTGGAGAAGTGTACGGTGAGTCCTGAAACATCTAAAAAACACAGCTTAGAGAGCATAGGGCACTTCCACTCATGGGGGTATAAATTGGGAAAATGAAAAATCAGCAAGACACAAGCACCCCAAAGTTTAGGGCTGCTCTGTTGAGAAGGACCTCCACTTCATTCCACCTTAAATATCCCAGGAAAGAGAAAAATGGATAAAGAAGTTGTGGTCCTTATGTACAATGGAATATCACTCAGCCATGAAATCAATGTCCTAAGGCTAGTAGCAGCATGATGAGTGGATTTAGGTACGACGATTCTAAGTGAAATAAATCACACAGAAAAGGACACTTCTCATAAGGTATCACTTATAGAGGGAATGTAAAAACCGTTACACTTGAACTGAATTACAAATCAGAACACAGTCACACATGCAGAAAACACACTATGGCTGCTTAACCGGAAAGGGGAGGTGGGGTGATACATAAAACAAGGGTTTCAAATTAGCTCAGATACCGTTCCATAAACCCAATATGTAATAGACAAGACCTACTCCTTGCTCAGAGAACTGGACTCAACACGCCCTATTCACCGCACAAGAATATATCTGACTAATAATAATCGTAAAACCTATGTATTGATATCTCTCTGTTAGTGTGTCAAGTGGGTGTAAAGCGGCATAAACACAGCAGTGAAAAGCAGCTAAACCGCATTATGAAAATAAATTACTTTGAAAAACCCATGAAAGAAAGACAGTGAAAGAGAGAGACATTATTACACAATGCGTTCAGGGGCTGTGATGCAACCTGGATTGACCATATCTAGACCCACAGCTGGATGAGACATAAGGGTGGACACTCTTGGGGCTGAGAGGTTTGGTGAGGTTGGGTGAGCAAACGCAGACCCTTTAAAGTAATACTGCGTGGTACCCATCGCATGGGTCCCATATCTCCAGGTTCAAGGGCATCTTCCTACATCGAAAACATGAATGAGAAACCCAGAAGATGGTACACCGTGTGATGGGGAAAGGTTTCTAAAACACACCTCATTTCTCATCTCCTTGTGCCCGGGTTCGCCATTCCAGCCGATTTACTAGCAATCTCCCTACTTGGAGCATCAGCACCTTTAACCTCCTGTTCCGTAGAGGTTGCCATTTCTCCTGAGGATGAACGGGAAGACGGGGAACCAATGAGAGACTGGCTCTTGGTGTTGGGAAAGGCACAGGTCACTCTATTTTCCCATCAGGAAGAAGAATTAACAACAGGCTCATCCCGCCCCCCGGAACCAGAACAGGGCCTGAAGCCATCCTGCGCTTTTGCGGCCAGCTCCCAAAATCACGAGTTGTAAAATGGAGGCTCAGGGCACTGCAATTCACAAACCTGTAGAGTTATAAATGATAACTCTCGTCCAGAAATATATTGAGGGAAGGCAACGAAGAGGATTTGAAATCAAGGCAGAATTGCAGGAAACAGATTTCAGGAGGTAGATTCGAATCGCCTTTAAAGCACATGAAAAGCGGCAAAACGTTGACAATGATGCCCTTGGCCAAAAAGGGCGTATGCGTTTTTTCCTGAATATATTCAGGAAAAAACGCATACGCCCTTTTTGGCCAACCAAGCAACCTGGAAAGGCAAATCAGCGCTACAAAGAAGTCTCGCATCCCATCTGTCAAAAGGGCCATGCTGAAAAAAGGGTCCAAACCAGAAATGCAGGACAGGCTATGGAGAAATGGGAGCCTTGCTACACTGATGGGTGGGATGTAAATTGCCAACAGCCACTCTGATGAAGTGTACGGTGAGTCCTGAAACATCTAAAAAACACAACTTAGAGAGCATAGGGCACTTCCACTCATGGGGGTATAAATTGGGAAAATGAAAAATCAGCAAGACACAAGCACCCCAAAGTTTAGGGCTGCTCTGTTGACAAGGACCTCCACTTCATTCCACCTTAAATATCCCAGGAAAGAGAAAAATGGATAAAGAAGTTGTGGTCCTTATGTACAATGGAATATCACTCAGCCATGAAATCAATGTCCTAAGGCTAGTAGCAGCATGATGAGTGGATTTAAGTACGAGGATTCTAAGTGAAATAAGTCACACAGAAAAGGACACTTCTCATAAGGTATCACTTATAGAGGGAATGTAAAAACCGTTACACATGAACTGAATTACAAAACAGAACAGAGTCACACATGCAGAAAACACACTATGGCTGCTTAACGGGAAAGGTGAGGTGGGGTGATACATAAAACAAGGGTTTCAAATTAGCTCAGATACCGTTCCATAAACCCAATATGTAATAGACAAGACCTACTCCTTGCTCAGAGAACTGGACTCAACACGCCCTATTCACCGCACAAGAATATATCTGACTAGTAATAATCTTAAAACCTATGTATTGATATCTCTCTGTTAGTGTGTCAAGTGGGTGTAAAGCGGCATAAACACAGCAGTGAAAAGCAGATAAACCCCATTATGAAAATAAATTACTTTGAAAAACCCATGAAAGAAAGACAGTGAAAGAGAGAGACATTCTTACACAATGCGTTCAGGGGCTGTGATGCAACCTGGATTGACCATATCTAGACCCACAGCTGGATGAGACCTAAGGGTAGACACTCTTGGGGCTGAGAGGTTTGGTGAGGTTGGGTGAGCAAACGCAGACCCTTTAAAGTAATACTACGTGGTACCCATCGCATGGGTCCCAAATCTCCAGGTTCAAGGGCATCTTCCTACATCGAAAACGTGCATGAGAAACCCAGAAGATGGTACACCGTGTGATGGGGAACGGTTTCCAAAACGCACCTCATTTCTCATCTCCTTGTGCCCGGGTTCGCCATTCCAGCCGCTTTACTAGCAATCTCCCTACTTGGAGCATCAGCACCTTTAACCTCCTGTTCCGTACAGGTTGCCATTTTTCCTGACGATGAACGGGAAGACGGGGAACCAATGAGAGACTGGCTCTTGGTGTTGGGAAAGGCACAGGTCACTCTGTTTTCCCATCAGGAAGAAGAATTAACCACAGGCTCATCCCGCCCCCCGGAACCAGAACAGGGCCTGAAGCCATCCTGCGCTTTTGCGTCAAGCTCCCAAAAACACGAGTAGTAAAATGGAGGCTCAGGGCACTGCAATTCACAAACCTGCAGAGTTATAAATGATAACTCTCGTCCACAAATATATTGAGGGAAGGCAACGAAGAGGATTTGAAATCAAGGCAGAATTGCAGGAAACAGATTTCAGGAGGTAGATTCGAATCGCCTTTAAAGCACATGAAAAGCGGCAAAACGTTGACAATGATGCCCTTGGCCAAAAAGGGCGTATGCGTTTTTTCCTGAATATATTCAGGAAAAAACGCATACGCCCTTTTTGGCCAACCAAGCAACCTGGAAAGGCAAATCAGCGCTACAAAGAAGTCTCGCATCCCATCGGTCAAAAGGGCCATGCTGAAAAATGTGTCAAAACCAGAAATGCAGGACAGGCCATGGAGAAATGGGAGCCTTGCCACACTGATGGGCAGGATGGAAATTGCCAACAGCCACTCAGGAGAAGTGTACGGTGAGTCCTGAAACATCTAAAAAACACAGCTTAGAGATCATAGGGCACTTCCACTCATGGGGGTATAAATTGGGAAAATGAAAAATCAGCAAGACACAAGCACCCCAAAGTTTAGGGCTGCTCTGTTGACAAGGACCTCCACTTCATTCCACCTTAAATATCCCAGGAAAGAGAAAAATGGGTAAAGAAGTTGTGTTCCTTATGTACAATGGAATATCACTCAGCCATGAAATCAATGTCCTAAGGCTAGTAGCAGCATGATGAGTGGATTTAGGTACAACGATTCTAAGTGAAATAAGTCACACAGAAAAGGACACTTCTCATAAGGTATCACTGATAGAGGGAATGTAAAAACCGTTACACATGAACTGAATTACAAAACAGAACAGAGTCACACATGCAGAAAACACACTATGGCTGCTTAACGGGAAAGGTGAGGTGGGGTGATACATAAAACAAGGGTTTCAAATTAGCTCAGATACCGTTCCATAAACCCAATATGTAATAGACAAGACCTACTCCTTGCTCAGAGAACTGGACTCAACACGCCCTATTCACCGCACAAGAATATATCTGACTAGTAATAATCTTAAAACCTATGTATTGATATCTCTCTGTTAGTGTGTCAAGTGGGTGTAAAGCGGCATAAACACAGCAGTGAAAAGCAGCTAAACCCCATTATGAAAATAAATTACTTTGAAAAACCCATGAAAGAAAGGCAGTGAAAGAGAGAGACATTCTTACACAATGCGTTCAGGGGCTGTGATTCAACCTGGATTGACCATATCTAGACCCACAGCTGGATGAGACCTAAGGGTGGACAATCTTGGGGCTGAGAGGTTTGGTGAGGTTGGGTGAGCAAACGCAGACCATTTAAAGTAATACTGCGTGGTACCCATCGCATGGGTCCCAAATCTCCAGGTTCAAGGGCATCTTCCTACATCGAAAACATGCATGAGAAACCCAGAAGATGGTACACCGTGTGATGGGGAAAGGTTTCTAAAACGCACCTCATTTCTCATCTCCTTGTGCCCGTGTTCGCCATTCCAGCCGATTTACTAGCAATCTCCCTCCTTGGAGCATCAGCACCTTTAATCTCCTGTTCCGTACAGGTTGCAATTTTTCCTGACGATGAACGGGAAGACGGGTAACCAATGAGAGACTGGCTCTTGGTGTTGGGAAAGGCACAGGTCCCTCTATTTTCCCATCAGGAAGAAGAATTAACAACAGGCTCATCCCGCCCCCCGGAACCAGAACAGGGCCTGAAGCCATCCTGCGCTTTTGCGGCCAGCTCCCAAAATCACGAGTTGTAAAATGGAGGCTCAGGGCACTGCAATTCACAAACCTGTAGAGTTATAAATGATAACTCTCGTCCAGAAATATATTGAGGGAAGGCAACGAAGAGGATTTGAAATCAAGGCAGAATTGCAGGAAACAGATTTCAGGAGGTAGATTCGAATCGCCTTTAAAGCACATGAAAAGCGGCAAAACGTTGACAATGATGCCCTTGGCCAAAAAGGGCGTATGCGTTTTTTCCTGAATATATTCAGGAAAAAACGCATACGCCCTTTTTGGCCAACCAAGCAACCTGGAAAGGCAAATCAGCGCTACAAAGAAGTCTCGCATCCCATCAGTCAAAAGGGCCATGCTGAAAAAAGGGTCCAAACCAGAAATGCAGGACAGGCTATGGAGAAATGGGAGCCTTGCTACACTGATGGGTGGGATGTAAATTGCCAACAGCCACTCTGATGAAGTGTACAGTGAGTCCTGAAACATCTAAAAAACACAACTTAGAGAGCATAGGGCACTTCCACTCATGGGGGTATAAATTGGGAAAATGAAAAATCAGCAAGACACAAGCACCCCAAAGTTTAGGGCTGCTCTGTTGACAAGGACCTCCACTTCATTCCACCTTAAATATCCCAGGAAAGAGAAAAATGGATAAAGAAGTTGTGGTCCTTTTGTACAATGGAATATCACTCAGCCATGAAATCAATGTCCTAAGGCTAGTAGCAGCATGATGAGTGGATTTAAGTACGACGATTCTAAGTGAAATAAGTCACACAGAAAAGGACACTTCTCATAAGGTATCACTTATAGAGGGAATGTAAAAACCGTTACACATGAACTGAATTACAAAACAGAACAGAGTCACACATGCAGAAAACACACTATGGCTGTTTAACGGGAAAGGTGAGGTGGGGTGATACATCAAACAAGGGTTTCAAATTAGCTCAGATACCGTTCCATAAACCCAATATGTAATAGACAAGACCTACTCCTTGCTCAGAGAACTGGACTCAACACGCCCTATTCACCGCACAAGAATATATCTGACTAGTAATAATCTTAAAACCTATGTATTGATATCTCTCTGTTAGTGTGTCAAGTGGGTGTAAAGCGGCATAAACACAGCAGTGAAAAGCAGATAAACCCCATTATGAAAATAAATTACTTTGAAAAACCCATGAAAGAAAGACAGTGAAAGAGAGAGACATTCTTACACAATGCGTTCAGGGGCTGTGATGCAACCTGGATTGACCATATCTAGACCCACAGCTGGATGAGACCTAAGGGTAGACACTCTTGGGGCTGAGAGGTTTGGTGAGGTTGGGTGAGCAAACGCAGACCATTTAAAGTAATACTGCGTGGTACCCATCGCATGGGTCCCAAATCTCCAGGTTCAAGGGCATCTTCCTACATCGAAAACATGCATGAGAAACCCAGAAGATGGTACACCGTGTGATGGGGAAAGGTTTCTAAAACGCACCTCATTTCTCATCTCCTTGTGCCCGTGTTCGCCATTCCAGCCGATTTACTAGCAATCTCCCTCCTTGGAGCATCAGCACCTTTAACCTCCTGTTCCGTACAGGTTGCAATTTTTCCTGACGATGAACGGGAAGACGGGTAACCAATGAGAGACTGGCTCTTGGTGTTGGGAAAGGCACAGGTCCCTCTATTTTCCCATCAGGAAGAAGAATTAACAACAGGCTCATCCCGCCCCCCGGAACCAGAACAGGGCCTGAAGCCATCCTGCGCTTTTGCGGCCAGCTCCCAAAATCACGAGTTGTAAAATGGAGGCTCAGGGCACTGCAATTCACAAACCTGTAGAGTTATAAATGATAACTCTCGTCCAGAAATATATTGAGGGAAGGCAACGAAGAGGATTTGAAATCAAGGCAGAATTGCAGGAAACAGATTTCAGGAGGTAGATTCGAATCGCCTTTAAAGCACATGAAAAGCGGCAAAACGTTGAGAATGATGCCCTTGGCCAAAAAGGGCGTATGCGTTTTTTCCTGAATATATTCAGGAAAAAACGCATACGCCCTTTTTGGCCAACCAAGCAACCTGGAAAGGCAAATCAGCGCTACAAAGAAGTCTCGCATCCCATCGGTCAAAAGGGCCATGCTGAAAAAAGGGTCCAAACCAGAAATGCAGGACAGGCTATGGAGAAATGGGAGCCTTGCTACACTGATGGGCGGGATGTAAATTGCCAACAGCCACTCTGATGAAGTGTACGGTGAGTCCTGAAACATCTAAAAAACACAGCTTAGAGATCATAGGGCACTTCCACTCATGGGGGTATAAATTGGGAAAATGAAAAATCAGCAAGACACAAGCACCCCAAAGTTTAGGGCTGCTCTGTTGACAAGGACCTCCACTTCATTCCACCTTAAATATCCCAGGAAAGAGAAAAATGGGTAAAGAAGTTGTGTTCCTTATGTACAATGGAATATCACTCAGCCATGAAATCAATGTCCTAAGGCTAGTAGCAGCATGATGAGTGGATTTAGGTACGACGATTCTAAGGGACATAAGTCACACAGAAAAGGACACTTCTCATAAGGTATCACTGATAGAGGGAATGTAAAAACCGTTACACATGAACTGAATTACAAAACAGAACAGAGTCACACATGCAGAAAACACACTATGGCTGCTTAACGGGAAAGGGGAGGTGGGGTGATACATCAAACAAGGGTTTCAAATTAGCTCAGATACCGTTCCATAAACCCAATATGTAATAGACAAGACCTACTCCTTGCTCAGAGAACTGGACTCAACACGCCCTATTCACCGCACAAGAATATATCTGACTAGTAATAATCTTAAAACCTATGTATTGATATCTCTCTGTTAGTGTGTCAAGTGGGTGTAAAGCGGCATAAACACAGCAGTGAAAAGCACCTAAACCCCATTATGAAAATAAATTACTTTGAAAAACCCATGAAAGAAAGACAGTGAAAGAGAGAGACATTCTTACACAATGCGTTCAGGGGCTGTGATGCAACCTGGATTGACCATATCTAGACCCACAGCTGGATGAGACCTAAGGGTAGACACTCCTGGGGCTGAGAGGTTTGGTGAGGTTGGGTGAGCAAACGCAGACTCTTTAAAGTAATACTGCGTGGTACCCATCGCATGGGTCCCAAATCTCCAGTTTCAAGGGCATCTTCCTACATCGAAAACGTGCATGAGAAACCCAGAAAATGGTACACCGTGTGATGGGGAACGGTTTCCAAAACGCACCTCATTTCTCATCTCCTTGTGCCCGGGTTCGCCATTCCAGCCGCTTTACTAGCAATCTCCCTACTTGGAGCATCAGCACCTTTAACCTCCTGTTCCGTACAGGTTGCCATTTTTCCTGACGATGAACGGGAAGACGGGGAACCAATGAGAGACTGGCTCTTGGTGTTGGGAAAGGCACAGGTCACTCTATTTTCCCATCAGGAAGAAGAATTAACCACAGGCTCATCCCGCCCCCCGGAACCAGAACAGGGCCTGAAGCCATCCTGCGCTTTTGCGGCCAGCTCCCAAAAACACGAGTAGTAAAATGGAGGCTCAGGGCACTGCAATTCACAAACCTGCAGAGTTATAAATGATAACTCTCGTCCACAAATATATTGAGGGAAGGCAACGAAGAGGATTTGAAATCAAGGCAGAATTGCAGGAAACAGATTTCAGGAGGTAGATTCGAATCTCCTTTAAAGCACATGAAAAGCGGCAAAACGTTGACAATGATGCCCTTGGCCAAAAAGGGCGTATGCGTTTTTTCCTGAATATATTCAGGAAAAAACGCATACGCCCTTTTTGGCCAACCAAGCAACCTGGAAAGGCAAATCAGCGCTACAAAGAAGTCTCGCTTCCCATCGGTCAAAAGGGCCATGCTGAAAAAAGTGTCAAAACCAGAAATGCAGGACAGGCCATGGAGAAATGGGAGCCTTGCTACACTGATGGGTGGGATGTAAATTGCCAACAGCCACTCTGGAGAAGTGTACGGTGAGTCGTGAAACATCTAAAAAACACAGCTTAGAGAGCATAGGGCACTTCCACTCATGGGGGTATAAATTGGGAAAATGAAAAATCAGCAAGACACAAGCACCCCAAAGTTTAGGGCTGCTCTGTTGACAAGGACCTCCACTTCATTCCACCTTAAATATCCCAGGAAAGAGACAAATGGGTAAAGAAGTTGTGTTCCTTATGTACAATGGAATATCACTCAGCCATGAAATCAATGTCCTAAGGCTAGTAGCAGCATGATGAGTGGATTTAGGTACGACGATTCTAAGTGAAATAAATCACACAGAAAAGGACACTTCTCATAAGGTATCACTGATAGAGGGAATGTAAAAACCGTTACACATGAACTGAATTACAAAACAGAACAGAGTCACACATGCAGAAAACACACTATGGCTGCTTAACGGGAAAGGTGAGGTGGGGTGATACATAAAACAAGGGTTTCAAATTAGCTCAGATACCGTTCCATAAACCCAATATGTAATAGACAAGACCTACTCCTTGCTCAGAGAACTGGACTCAACATGCCCTATTCACCGCACAAGAATATATCTGACTAGTAATAATCTTAAAACCTATGTATTGATATCTCTCTGTTAGTGTGTCAAGTGGGTGTAAAGCGGCATAAACAAAACAGTGAAAAGCAGCTAAACTGCATTATGAAAATAAATTACTTTGAAAAACCCATGAAAGAAAGACAGTGAAAGAGAGAGTCATTCTTACACAATGCGTTCAGGGGCTGTGATGCAACCTGGATTGACCATATCTAGACCCACAGCTGGATGAGACCTAAGGGTGGACACTATTGTGGCTGAGAGGTTTGGTGAGGTTGGGTGAGCAAACGCAGACCATTTAAAGTAATACTGCGTGGTACCCATCGCATGGGTCCCAAATCTCCAGGTTCAAGGGCATCTTCCTACATCGAAAACATGCATGAGAAACCCAGAAGATGGTACACCGTGTGATGGGGAAAGGTTTCTAAAATGCACCTCATTTCTCATCTCCTTGTGCCCGGGTTCACCATTCCAGCCGCTTTACTAGCAATCTCCCTCCTTGGAGCATCAGCACCTTTAACTTCCTGTTCCGTACAGGTTGCCATTTTTCCTGACGATGAACGGGAAGACGGGGAACCAATGAGAGACTGGCTCTTGGTGTTGGGAAAGGCACAGGTCACTCTATTTTCCCATCAGGAAGAAGAATTAACCACACGCTCATCCCGCCCCCCGGAACCAGAACAGGGCCTGAAGCCATCCTGCGCTTTTGCGGCCAGCTCCCAAAAACACGAGTTGTAAAATGGAGGCTCAGGGCACTGCAATTCACAAACCTGCAGAGTTATAAATGATAACTCTCGTCCACAAATATATTGAGGGAAGGCAACGAAGAGGATTTGAAATCAAGGCAGAATTGCAGGAAACAGATTTCAGGAGGTAGATTCGAATCGCCTTTAAAGCACATGAAAAGCGGCAAAACGTTGACAATGATGCCCTTGGCCAAAAAGGGCGTATGCGTTTTTTCCTGAATATATTCAGGAAAAAACGCATACGCCCTTTTTGGCCAACCAAGCAACCTGGAAAGGCAAATCAGCGCTACAAAGAAGTCTCGCATCCCATCGGTCAAAAGGGCCATGCTGAAAAAAGTGTCAAAACCAGAAATGCAGGACAGGCCATGGAGAAATGGGAGCCTTGCTACACTGATGGGCGGGATGCAAATTGACAACAGCCACTCTGGAGAAGTGTACGGTGAGTCCTGAAACATCTAAAAAACACAGCTTAGAGAGCATAGGGCACTTCCACTCATGGGGGTATAAATTGGGAAAATGAAAAATCAGCAAGACACAAGCACCCCAAAGTTTAGGGCTGCTCTGTTGACAAGGACCTCCACTTCATTCCACCTTAAATATCCCAGGAAAGAGAAAAATGGGTAAAGAAGTTGTGGTCCTTATGTACAATGGAATATCACTCAGCCATGAAATCAATGTCCTAAGGCTACTAGCAGCATGATGAGTGGATTTAGGTATGACGATTCTAAGTGAAATAAGTCACACAGAAAAGGACACTTCTCATAAGGTATCACTTATAGAGGGAATGTAAAAACCGTTACACTTGAACTGAATTACAAAACAGAACAGAGTCACACATGCAGAAAACACACTATGGCTGCTTAACGGGAAAGGGGAGGTGGGGTGATACATAAAACAAGGGTTTCAAATTAGCTCAGATACCGTTCCATAAACCCAATATGTAATAGACAAGACCTACTCCTTGCTCAGAGAACTGGACTCAACACGCCCTATTCACCGCACAAGAATATATCTGACTAGTAATAATCTTAAAACCTATGTATTGATATCTCTCTGTTAGTGTGTCAAGTGGGTGTAAAGCGGCATAAACACAGCAGTGAAAAGCCGCTAAACCCCATTTTGAAAATAAATTACTTTGAAAAACCCATGAAAGAAAGACAGTGAAAGAGAGAGACATTCTTACACAACGCGTTCAGGGGCTGTGATGCAACCTGGATTGACCATATCTAGACACACAGCTGGATGAGACCTAAGTGTAGACACTCTTGGGGCTGAGAGGTTTGGTGAGGTTGGGTGAGCAAACGCAGACCATTTAAAGTAATACTGCGTGGTACCCATCGCATGGGTCCCAAATCTCCAGGTTCAAGGGCATCTTCCTACATCGAAAACATGCATGAGAAACCCAGAAGATGGTACACCGTGTGATGGGGAAAGGTTTCTAAAACGCACCTCATTTCTCATCTCCTTGTGCCCGGGTTCGCCATTCCAGCCGCTTTACTAGCAATCTCCCTACTTGGAGCATCAGCACCTTTAACCTCCTGTTCCGTACAGGTTGCCTTTTTCCTGACGATGAACGGGAAGACGGGGAACCAATGAGAGACTGGCTCTTTGTGTTGGGAAAGGCACAGGTCACTCTATTTTCCCATCAGGAAGAAGAATTAACCACAGGCTCATCCCGCCCCCTGGAACCAGAACAGGGCCTGAAGCCATCCTGCGATTTTGCGGCCAGCTCCCAAAAACACGAGTTGTAAAATGGAGGCTCAGGGCACTGCAATTCACAAACCTGCAGAGTTATAAATGATAACTCTCGTCCACAAATATATTGAGGGAAGGCAACGAAGAGGATTTGAAATCAAGGCAGAATTGCAGGAAACAGATTTCAGGAGGTAGATTCGAATCGCCTTTAAAGCACATGAAAAGCGGCAAAACGTTGACAATGATGCCCTTGGCCAAAAAGGGCGTATGCGTTTTTTCCTGAATATATTCAGGAAAAAACGCATACGCCCTTTTTGGCCAACCAAGCAACCTGGAAAGGCAAATCAGCGCTACAAAGAAGTCTCGCATCCCATCGGTCAAAAGGGCCATGCTGAAAAAAGTGTCAAAACCAGAAATGCAGGACAGGCCATGGAGAAATGGGAGCCTTGCTACACTGATGGGCGGGATGTAAATTGCCAACAGCCACTCTGGAGAAGTGTACGGTGAGTCCTGAAACATCTAAAAAACACAGCTTAGAGAGCATAGGGCACTTCCACTCATGGGGGTATAAATTGGGAAAATGAAAAATCAGCAAGACACAGGCACCCCAAAGTTTAGGGCTGCTCTGTTGACAAGGACCTCCACTTCATTCCACCTTAAATATCCCAGGAAAGAGAAAAATAGGTAAAGAAGTTGTGTTCCTTATGTACAATGGAATATCACTCAGCCATGAAATCAATGTCCTAAGGCTAGTAGCAGCATGATGAGTGGATTTAGGTACAACGATTGTAAGTGAAATAAGTAACACAGAAAAGGACACTTCTCATAAGGTATCACTTATAGAGGGAATGTAAAAACCGTTACACATGAACTGAATTACAAAACAGAACAGAGTCACACATGCAGAAAACACACTATGGCTGCTTAACGGGAAAGGTGAGGTGGGGTGATACATCAAACAAGGGTTTCAAATTAGCTCAGATACCGTTCCATAAACCAATATGTAATAGACAAGACCTACTCCTTGCTCAGAGAACTGGACTCAACACGCCCTATTCACCGCACAAGAATATATCTGACTAGTAATAATCTTAAAACCTATGTATTGATATCTCTCTTTTAGTGTGTCAAGTGGGTGTAAAGCGGCATAAACACAGCAGTGAAAAGCAGCTAAACCCCATTATGAAAATAAATTACTTTGAATAACCCATGAAAGAAAGACAGTGAAAGAGAGAGACATTCTTACACAATGCGTTCAGGGGCTGTGATGCAACCTGGATTGACCATATCTAGACCCACAGCTGGATGAGACATAAGGGTGGACACTCTTGGGGCTGAGAGGTTTGGTGAGGTTGGGTGAGCAAACGCAGACCATTTAAAGTAATACTGCGTGGTACCCATCGCATGGGTCCCAAATCTCCAGGTTCAAGGGCATCTTCCTACATCGAAAACATGCATGAGAAACCCAGAAGATGGTACACCATGTGATGGGGAAAGGTTTCTAAAACGCACCTCATTTCTCATCTCCTTGTGCCCGTGTTCGCCATTCCAGCCGCTTTACTAGTAATCTCCCTACTTGGAGCATCAGCACCTTTAACCTCCTGTTCCGTACAGGTTGCCATTTCTCCTGACGATGAACGGGAAGACGGGGAACCAATGAGAGACTGGCTCTTGGTGTTGGGAAAGGCACAGGTCACTCTATTTTCCCATCAGGAAGAAGAATTAACCACACGCTCATCCCGCCCCCCGGAACCAGAACAGGGCCTGAAGCCATCCTGCGCTTTTGCGGCCAGCTCCCAAAAACACGAGTTGTAAAATGGAGGCTCAGGGCACTGCAATTCACAAACCTGCAGAGTTATAAATGATAACTCTCGTCCACAAATATATTGAGGGAAGGCAACGAAGAGGATTTGAAATCAAGGCAGAATTGCAGGAAACAGATTTCAGGAGGTAGATTCGAATCGCCTTTAAAGCACATGAAAAGCGGCAAAACGTTGACAATGATGCCCTTGGCCAAAAAGGGCGTATGCGTTTTTTCCTGAATATATCCAGGAAAAAACGCATACGCCCTTTTTGGCCAACCAAGCAACCTGGAAAGGCAAATCAGCGCTACAAAGAAGTCTCGCATCCCATCGTTCAAAAGGGCCATGCTGAAAAAAGGGTCCAAACCAGAAATGCAGGACAGGCTATGGAGAAATGGGAGCCTTGCTACACTGATGGGTGGGATGTAAATTGCCAACAGCCACTCTGATGAAGTGTACAGTGAGTCCTGAAACATCTAAAAAACACAGCTTAGAGAGCATAGGGCACTTCCACTCATGGGGGTATAAATTGGGAAAATGAAAAATCAGCAAGACACAGGCACCCCAAAGTTTAGGGCTGCTCTGTTGACAAGGACCTCCACTTCATTCCACCTTAAATATCCCAGGAAAGAGAAAAATAGGTAAAGAAGTTGTGTTCCTTATGTACAATGGAATATCACTCAGCCATGAAATCAATGTCCTAAGGCTAGTAGCAGCATGATGAGTGGATTTAGGTACGACGATTCTAAGTGAAATAAGTCACACAGAAAAGGACACTTCTCATAAGGTATCACTTATAGAGGGAATGTAAAAACCGTTACACATGAACTGAATTACAAAACAGAACAGAGTCACACATGCAGAAAACACACTATGGCTGCTTAACGGGAAAGGTGAGGTGGGGTGATACATCAAACAAGGGTTTCAAATTAGCTCAGATACCGTTCCATAAACCAATATGTAATAGACAAGACCTACTCCTTGCTCAGAGAACTGGACTCAACACGCCCTATTCACCGCACAAGAATATATCTGACTAGTAATAATCTTAAAACCTATGTATTGATATCTCTCTTTTAGTGTGTCAAGTGGGTGTAAAGCGGCATAAACACAGCAGTGAAAAGCAGCTAAACCCCATTATGAAAATAAATTACTTTGAATAACCCATGAAAGAAAGACAGTGAAAGAGAGAGACATTCTTACACAATGCGTTCAGGGGCTGTGATGCAACCTGGATTGACCATATCTAGACCCACAGCTGGATGAGACATAAGGGTGGACACTCTTGGGGCTGAGAGGTTTGGTGAGGTTGGGTGAGCAAACGCAGACCATTTAAAGTAATACTGCGTGGTACCCATCGCATGGGTCCCAAATCTCCAGGTTCAAGGGCATCTTCCTACATCGAAAACATGCATGAGAAACCCAGAAGATGGTACACCATGTGATGGGGAAAGGTTTCTAAAACGCACCTCATTTCTCATCTCCTTGTGCCCGTGTTCGCCATTCCAGCCGCTTTACTAGTAATCTCCCTACTTGGAGCATCAGCACCTTTAACCTCCTGTTCCGTACAGGTTGCCATTTCTCCTGACGATGAACGGGAAGACGGGGAACCAATGAGAGACTGGCTCTTGGTGTTGGGAAAGGCACAGGTCACTCTATTTTCCCATCAGGAAGAAGAATTAACCACACGCTCATCCCGCCCCCCGGAACCAGAACAGGGCCTGAAGCCATCCTGCGCTTTTGCGGCCAGCTCCCAAAAACACGAGTTGTAAAATGGAGGCTCAGGGCACTGCAATTCACAAACCTGCAGAGTTATAAATGATAACTCTCGTCCACAAATATATTGAGGGAAGGCAACGAAGAGGATTTGAAATCAAGGCAGAATTGCAGGAAACAGATTTCAGGAGGTAGATTCGAATCGCCTTTAAAGCACATGAAAAGCGGCAAAACGTTGACAATGATGCCCTTGGCCAAAAAGGGCGTATGCGTTTTTTCCTGAATATATCCAGGAAAAAACGCATACGCCCTTTTTGGCCAACCAAGCAACCTGGAAAGGCAAATCAGCGCTACAAAGAAGTCTCGCATCCCATCAGTCAAAAGGGCCATGCTGAAAAAAGGGTCCAAACCAGAAATGCAGGACAGGTTATGGAGAAATGGGAGCCTTGCTACACTGATGGGTGGGATGTAAATTGCCAACAGCCACTCTGATGAAGTGTACAGTGAGTCCTGAAACATGTAAAAAACACAGCTTAAAGAGCATAGGGCACTTCCACTCATGGGGGTATAAATTGGGAAAATGAAAAATCAGCAAGACACAGGCACCCCAAAGTTTAGGGCTGCTCTGTTGACAAGGACCTCCACTTCATTCCACCTTAAATATCCCAGGAAAGAGAAAAATAGGTAAAGAAGTTGTGTTCCTTATGTACAATGGAATATCACTCAGCCATGAAATCAATGTCCTAAGGCTAGTAGCAGCATGATGAGTGGATTTAGGTACGACGATTCTAAGTGAAATAAGTCACACAGAAAAGGACACTTCTCATAAGGTATCACTTATAGAGGGAATGTAAAAACCGTTACACATGAACTGAATTACAAAACAGAACAGAGTCACACATGCAGAAAACACACTATGGCTGCTTAACGGGAAAGGTGAGGTGGGGTGATACATCAAACAAGGGTTTCAAATTAGCTCAGATACCGTTCCATAAACCAATATGTAATAGACAAGACCTACTCCTTGCTCAGAGAACTGGACTCAACACGCCCTATTCACGGCACAAGAATATATCTGACTAGTAATAATCTTAAAACCTATGTATTGATATCTCTCTTTTAGTGTGTCAAGTGGGTGTAAAGCGGCATAAACACAGCAGTGAAAAGCAGCTAAACCCCATTATGAAAATAAATTACTTTGAATAACCCATGAAAGAAAGACAGTGAAAGAGAGAGACATTCTTACACAATGCGTTCAGGGGCTGTGATGCAACCTGGATTGACCATATCTAGACCCACAGCTGGATGAGACATAAGGGTGGACACTCTTGGGGCTGAGAGGTTTGGTGAGGTTGGGTGAGCAAACGCAGACCATTTAAAGTAATACTGCGTGGTACCCATCGCATGGGTCCCAAATCTCCAGGTTCAAGGGCATCTTCCTACATCGAAAACATGCATGAGAAACCCAGAAGATGGTACACCATGTGATGGGGAAAGGTTTCTAAAACGCACCTCATTTCTCATCTCCTTGTGCCCGTGTTCGCCATTCCAGCCGCTTTACTAGTAATCTCCCTACTTGGAGCATCAGCACCTTTAACCTCCTGTTCCGTACAGGTTGCCATTTCTCCTGACGATGAACGGGAAGACGGGGAACCAATGAGAGACTGGCTCTTGGTGTTGGGAAAGGCACAGGTCACTCTATTTTCCCATCAGGAAGAAGAATTAACCACACGCTCATCCCGCCCCCCGGAACCAGAACAGGGCCTGAAGCCATCCTGCGCTTTTGCGGCCAGCTCCCAAAAACACGAGTTGTAAAATGGAGGCTCAGGGCACTGCAATTCACAAACCTGCAGAGTTATAAATGATAACTCTCGTCCACAAATATATTGAGGGAAGGCAACGAAGAGGATTTGAAATCAAGGCAGAATTGCAGGAAACAGATTTCAGGAGGTAGATTCGAATCGCCTTTAAAGCACATGAAAAGCGGCAAAACGTTGACAATGATGCCCTTGGCCAAAAAGGGCGTATGCGTTTTTTCCTGAATATATCCAGGAAAAAACGCATACGCCCTTTTTGGCCAACCAAGCAACCTGGAAAGGCAAATCAGCGCTACAAAGAAGTCTCGCATCCCATCGGTCAAAAGGGCCATGCTGAAAAAAGTGTCAAAACCAGAAATGCAGGACAGGCCATGGAGAAATGGGAGCCTTGCTACACTGATGGGCGGGATGCAAATTGACAACAGCCACTCTGGAGAAGTGTACGGTGAGTCCTGAAACATCTAAAAAACACAGCTTAGAGAGCATAGGGCACTTCCACTCATGGGGGTATAAATTGGGAAAATGAAAAATCAGCAAGACACAAGCACCCCAAAGTTTAGGGCTGCTCTGTTGACAAGGACCTCCACTTCATTCCACCTTAAATATCCCAGGAAAGAGAAAAATGGGTAAAGAAGTTGTGGTCCTTATGTACAATGGAATATCACTCAGCCATGAAATCAATGTCCTAAGGCTACTAGCAGCATGATGAGTGGATTTAGGTATGACGATTCTAAGTGAAATAAGTCACACAGAAAAGGACACTTCTCATAAGGTATCACTTATAGAGGGAATGTAAAAACCGTTACACTTGAACTGAATTACAAAACAGAACAGAGTCACACATGCAGAAAACACACTATGGCTGCTTAACGGGAAAGGGGAGGTGGGGTGATACATAAAACAAGGGTTTCAAATTAGCTCAGATACCGTTCCATAAACCCAATATGTAATAGACAAGACCTACTCCTTGCTCAGAGAACTGGACTCAACACGCCCTATTCACCGCACAAGAATATATCTGACTAGTAATAATCTTAAAACCCATGTATTGATATCTCTCTGTTAGTGTGTCAAGTGGGTGTAAAGCGGCATAAACACAGCAGTGAAAAGCCGCTAAACCCCATTTTGAAAATAAATTACTTTGAAAAACCCATGAAAGAAAGACAGTGAAAGAGAGAGACATTCTTACACAACGCGTTCAGGGGCTGTGATGCAACCTGGATTGACCATATCTAGACACACAGCTGGATGAGACCTAAGTGTAGACACTATTGTGGCTGAGAGGTTTGGTGAGGTTGGGTGAGCAAACGCAGACCATTTAAAGTAATACTGCGTAGTACCCATCGCATGGGTCCCAAATCTCCAGGTTCAAGGGCATCTTCCTACATCGAAAACATGCATGAGAAACCCAGAAGATGGTACACCGTGTGATGGGGAAAGGTTTCTAAAACGCACCTCATTTCTCATCTCCTTGTGCCCGGGTTCACCATTCCAGCCGCTTTACTAGCAATCTCCCTACTTGGAGCATCAGCACCTTTAACCTCCTGTTCCGTACAGGTTGCCTTTTTCCTGACGATGAACGGGAAGACGGGGAACCAATGAGAGACTGGCTCTTTGTGTTGGGAAAGGCACAGGTCACTCTATTTTCCCATCAGGAAGAAGAATTAACCACACGCTCATCCCGCCCCCCGGAACCAGAACAGGGCCTGAAGCCATCCTGCGATTTTGCGGCCAGCTCCCAAAAACACGAGTTGTAAAATGGAGGCTCAGGGCACTGCAATTCACAAACCTGCAGAGTTATAAATGATAACTCTCGTCCACAAATATATTGAGGGAAGGCAACGAAGAGGATTTGAAATCAAGGCAGAATTGCAGGAAACAGATTTCAGGAGGTAGATTCGAATCGCCTTTAAAGCACATGAAAAGCGGCAAAACGTTGAGAATGATGCCCTTGGCCAAAAAGGGCGTATGCGTTTTTTCCTGAATATATTCAGGAAAAAACGCATACGCCCTTTTTGGCCAACCAAGCAACCTGGAAAGGCAAATCAGCGCTACAAAGAAGTCTCGCATCCCATCGGTCAAAAGGGCCATGCTGAAAAAAGTGTCAAAACCAGAAATGCAGGACAGGCCATGGAGAAATGGGAGCCTTGCTACACTGATGGGCGGGATGTAAATTGCCAACAGCCACTCTGGAGAAGTGTACGGTGAGTCCTGAAACATCTAAAAAACACAGCTTAGAGAGCATAGGGCACTTCCACTCATGGGGGTATAAATTGGGAAAATGAAAAATCAGCAAGACACAGGCACCCCAAAGTTTAGGGCTGCTCTGTTGACAAGGACCTCCACTTCATTCCACCTTAAATATCCCAGGAAAGAGAAAAATAGGTAAAGAAGTTGTGTTCCTTATGTACAATGGAATATCACTCAGCCATGAAATCAATGTCCTAAGGCTAGTAGCAGCATGATGAGTGGATTTAGGTACGACGATTCTAAGTGAAATAAGTCACACAGAAAAGGACACTTCTCATAAGGTATCACTTATAGAGGGAATGTAAAAACCGTTACACATGAACTGAATTACAAAACAGAACAGAGTCACACATGCAGAAAACACACTATGGCTGCTTAACGGGAAAGGTGAGGTGGGGTGATACATCAAACAAGGGTTTCAAATTAGCTCAGATACCGTTCCATAAACCAATATGTAATAGACAAGACCTACTCCTTGCTCAGAGAACTGGACTCAACACGCCCTATTCACGGCACAAGAATATATCTGACTAGTAATAATCTTAAAACCTATGTATTGATATCTCTCTTTTAGTGTGTCAAGTGGGTGTAAAGCGGCATAAACACAGCAGTGAAAAGCAGCTAAACCCCATTATGAAAATAAATTACTTTGAATAACCCATGAAAGAAAGACAGTGAAAGAGAGAGACATTCTTACACAATGCGTTCAGGGGCTGTGATGCAACCTGGATTGACCATATCTAGACCCACAGCTGGATGAGACATAAGGGTGGACACTCTTGGGGCTGAGAGGTTTGGTGAGGTTGGGTGAGCAAACGCAGACCATTTAAAGTAATACTGCGTGGTACCCATCGCATGGGTCCCAAATCTCCAGGTTCAAGGGCATCTTCCTACATCGAAAACATGCATGAGAAACCCAGAAGATGGTACACCATGTGATGGGGAAAGGTTTCTAAAACGCACCTCATTTCTCATCTCCTTGTGCCCGTGTTCGCCATTCCAGCCGCTTTACTAGTAATCTCCCTACTTGGAGCATCAGCACCTTTAACCTCCTGTTCCGTACAGGTTGCCATTTCTCCTGACGATGAACGGGAAGACGGGGAACCAATGAGAGACTGGCTCTTGGTGTTGGGAAAGGCACAGGTCACTCTATTTTCCCATCAGGAAGAAGAATTAACCACACGCTCATCCCGCCCCCCGGAACCAGAACAGGGCCTGAAGCCATCCTGCGCTTTTGCGGCCAGCTCCCAAAAACACGAGTTGTAAAATGGAGGCTCAGGGCACTGCAATTCACAAACCTGCAGAGTTATAAATGATAACTCTCGTCCACAAATATATTGAGGGAAGGCAACGAAGAGGATTTGAAATCAAGGCAGAATTGCAGGAAACAGATTTCAGGAGGTAGATTCGAATCGCCTTTAAAGCACATGAAAAGCGGCAAAACGTTGACAATGATGCCCTTGGCCAAAAAGGGCGTATGCGTTTTTTCCTGAATATATCCAGGAAAAAACGCATACGCCCTTTTTGGCCAACCAAGCAACCTGGAAAGGCAAATCAGCGCTACAAAGAAGTCTCGCATCCCATCGGTCAAAAGGGCCATGCTGAAAAAAGTGTCAAAACCAGAAATGCAGGACAGGCCATGGAGAAATGGGAGCCTTGCTACACTGATGGGCGGGATGCAAATTGACAACAGCCACTCTGGAGAAGTGTACGGTGAGTCCTGAAACATCTAAAAAACACAGCTTAGAGAGCATAGGGCACTTCCACTCATGGGGGTATAAATTGGGAAAATGAAAAATCAGCAAGACACAAGCACCCCAAAGTTTAGGGCTGCTCTGTTGACAAGGACCTCCACTTCATTCCACCTTAAATATCCCAGGAAAGAGAAAAATGGGTAAAGAAGTTGTGGTCCTTATGTACAATGGAATATCACTCAGCCATGAAATCAATGTCCTAAGGCTACTAGCAGCATGATGAGTGGATTTAGGTATGACGATTCTAAGTGAAATAAGTCACACAGAAAAGGACACTTCTCATAAGGTATCACTTATAGAGGGAATGTAAAAACCGTTACACTTGAACTGAATTACAAAACAGAACAGAGTCACACATGCAGAAAACACACTATGGCTGCTTAACGGGAAAGGGGAGGTGGGGTGATACATAAAACAAGGGTTTCAAATTAGCTCAGATACCGTTCCATAAACCCAATATGTAATAGACAAGACCTACTCCTTGCTCAGAGAACTGGACTCAACACGCCCTATTCACCGCACAAGAATATATCTGACTAGTAATAATCTTAAAACCCATGTATTGATATCTCTCTGTTAGTGTGTCAAGTGGGTGTAAAGCGGCATAAACACAGCAGTGAAAAGCCGCTAAACCCCATTTTGAAAATAAATTACTTTGAAAAACCCATGAAAGAAAGACAGTGAAAGAGAGAGACATTCTTACACAACGCGTTCAGGGGCTGTGATGCAACCTGGATTGACCATATCTAGACACACAGCTGGATGAGACCTAAGTGTAGACACTATTGTGGCTGAGAGGTTTGGTGAGGTTGGGTGAGCAAACGCAGACCATTTAAAGTAATACTGCGTAGTACCCATCGCATGGGTCCCAAATCTCCAGGTTCAAGGGCATCTTCCTACATCGAAAACATGCATGAGAAACCCAGAAGATGGTACACCGTGTGATGGGGAAAGGTTTCTAAAACGCACCTCATTTCTCATCTCCTTGTGCCCGGGTTCACCATTCCAGCCGCTTTACTAGCAATCTCCCTACTTGGAGCATCAGCACCTTTAACCTCCTGTTCCGTACAGGTTGCCTTTTTCCTGACGATGAACGGGAAGACGGGGAACCAATGAGAGACTGGCTCTTTGTGTTGGGAAAGGCACAGGTCACTCTATTTTCCCATCAGGAAGAAGAATTAACCACACGCTCATCCCGCCCCCCGGAACCAGAACAGGGCCTGAAGCCATCCTGCGATTTTGCGGCCAGCTCCCAAAAACACGAGTTGTAAAATGGAGGCTCAGGGCACTGCAATTCACAAACCTGCAGAGTTATAAATGATAACTCTCGTCCACAAATATATTGAGGGAAGGCAACGAAGAGGATTTGAAATCAAGGCAGAATTGCAGGAAACAGATTTCAGGAGGTAGATTCGAATCGCCTTTAAAGCACATGAAAAGCGGCAAAACGTTGAGAATGATGCCCTTGGCCAAAAAGGGCGTATGCGTTTTTTCCTGAATATATTCAGGAAAAAACGCATACGCCCTTTTTGGCCAACCAAGCAACCTGGAAAGGCAAATCAGCGCTACAAAGAAGTCTCGCATCCCATCGGTCAAAAGGGCCATGCTGAAAAAAGTGTCAAAACCAGAAATGCAGGACAGGCCATGGAGAAATGGGAGCCTTGCTACACTGATGGGCGGGATGTAAATTGCCAACAGCCACTCTGGAGAAGTGTACGGTGAGTCCTGAAACATCTAAAAAACACAGCTTAGAGAGCATAGGGCACTTCCACTCATGGGGGTATAAATTGGGAAAATGAAAAATCAGCAAGACACAGGCACCCCAAAGTTTAGGGCTGCTCTGTTGACAAGGACCTCCACTTCATTCCACCTTAAATATCCCAGGAAAGAGAAAAATAGGTAAAGAAGTTGTGTTCCTTATGTACAATGGAATATCACTCAGCCATGAAATCAATGTCCTAAGGCTAGTAGCAGCATGATGAGTGGATTTAGGTACGACGATTCTAAGTGAAATAAGTCACACAGAAAAGGACACTTCTCATAAGGTATCACTTATAGAGGGAATGTAAAAACCGTTACACATGAACTGAATTACAAAACAGAACAGAGTCACACATGCAGAAAACACACTATGGCTGCTTAACGGGAAAGGTGAGGTGGGGTGATACATCAAACAAGGGTTTCAAATTAGCTCAGATACCGTTCCATAAACCAATATGTAATAGACAAGACCTACTCCTTGCTCAGAGAACTGGACTCAACACGCCCTATTCACGGCACAAGAATATATCTGACTAGTAATAATCTTAAAACCTATGTATTGATATCTCTCTTTTAGTGTGTCAAGTGGGTGTAAAGCGGCATAAACACAGCAGTGAAAAGCAGCTAAACCCCATTATGAAAATAAATTACTTTGAATAACCCATGAAAGAAAGACAGTGAAAGAGAGAGACATTCTTACACAATGCGTTCAGGGGCTGTGATGCAACCTGGATTGACCATATCTAGACCCACAGCTGGATGAGACATAAGGGTGGACACTCTTGGGGCTGAGAGGTTTGGTGAGGTTGGGTGAGCAAACGCAGACCATTTAAAGTAATACTGCGTGGTACCCATCGCATGGGTCCCAAATCTCCAGGTTCAAGGGCATCTTCCTACATCGAAAACATGCATGAGAAACCCAGAAGATGGTACACCATGTGATGGGGAAAGGTTTCTAAAACGCA
This sequence comes from Balaenoptera borealis, assembly GCF_965194805.1. Classification (NCBI taxonomy): domain Eukaryota; kingdom Metazoa; phylum Chordata; class Mammalia; order Artiodactyla; family Balaenopteridae; genus Balaenoptera; species Balaenoptera borealis. The sequence goes on from NW_028124009.1 coordinate 575,213, forward strand.
CCTCATTTCTCATCTCCTTGTGCCCGTGTTCGCCATTCCAGCCGCTTTACTAGTAATCTCCCTACTTGGAGCATCAGCACCTTTAACCTCCTGTTCCGTACAGGTTGCCATTTCTCCTGACGATGAACGGGAAGACGGGGAACCAATGAGAGACTGGCTCTTGGTGTTGGGAAAGGCACAGGTCACTCTATTTTCCCATCAGGAAGAAGAATTAACCACACGCTCATCCCGCCCCCCGGAACCAGAACAGGGCCTGAAGCCATCCTGCGCTTTTGCGGCCAGCTCCCAAAAACACGAGTTGTAAAATGGAGGCTCAGGGCACTGCAATTCACAAACCTGCAGAGTTATAAATGATAACTCTCGTCCACAAATATATTGAGGGAAGGCAACGAAGAGGATTTGAAATCAAGGCAGAATTGCAGGAAACAGATTTCAGGAGGTAGATTCGAATCGCCTTTAAAGCACATGAAAAGCGGCAAAACGTTGACAATGATGCCCTTGGCCAAAAAGGGCGTATGCGTTTTTTCCTGAATATATCCAGGAAAAAACGCATACGCCCTTTTTGGCCAACCAAGCAACCTGGAAAGGCAAATCAGCGCTACAAAGAAGTCTCGCATCCCATCGGTCAAAAGGGCCATGCTGAAAAAAGGGTCCAAACCAGAAATGCAGGACAGGCTATGGAGAAATGGGAGCCTTGCTACACTGATGGGTGGGATGTAAATTGCCAACAGCCACTCTGATGAAGTGTACAGTGAGTCCTGAAACATCTAAAAAACACAGCTTAGAGAGCATAGGGCACTTCCACTCATGGGGGTATAAATTGGGAAAATGAAAAATCAGCAAGACACAGGCACCCCAAAGTTTAGGGCTGCTCTGTTGACAAGGACCTCCACTTCATTCCACCTTAAATATCCCAGGAAAGAGAAAAATAGGTAAAGAAGTTGTGTTCCTTATGTACAATGGAATATCACTCAGCCATGAAATCAATGTCCTAAGGCTAGTAGCAGCATGATGAGTGGATTTAGGTACGACGATTCTAAGTGAAATAAGTCACACAGAAAAGGACACTTCTCATAAGGTATCACTTATAGAGGGAATGTAAAAACCGTTACACATGAACTGAATTACAAAACAGAACAGAGTCACACATGCAGAAAACACACTATGGCTGCTTAACGGGAAAGGTGAGGTGGGGTGATACATCAAACAAGGGTTTCAAATTAGCTCAGATACCGTTCCATAAACCAATATGTAATAGACAAGACCTACTCCTTGCTCAGAGAACTGGACTCAACACGCCCTATTCACCGCACAAGAATATATCTGACTAGTAATAATCTTAAAACCTATGTATTGATATCTCTCTTTTAGTGTGTCAAGTGGGTGTAAAGCGGCATAAACACAGCAGTGAAAAGCAGCTAAACCCCATTATGAAAATAAATTACTTTGAATAACCCATGAAAGAAAGACAGTGAAAGAGAGAGACATTCTTACACAATGCGTTCAGGGGCTGTGATGCAACCTGGATTGACCATATCTAGACCCACAGCTGGATGAGACATAAGGGTGGACACTCTTGGGGCTGAGAGGTTTGGTGAGGTTGGGTGAGCAAACGCAGACCATTTAAAGTAATACTGCGTGGTACCCATCGCATGGGTCCCAAATCTCCAGGTTCAAGGGCATCTTCCTACATCGAAAACATGCATGAGAAACCCAGAAGATGGTACACCATGTGATGGGGAAAGGTTTCTAAAACGCACCTCATTTCTCATCTCCTTGTGCCCGTGTTCGCCATTCCAGCCGCTTTACTAGTAATCTCCCTACTTGGAGCATCAGCACCTTTAACCTCCTGTTCCGTACAGGTTGCCATTTCTCCTGACGATGAACGGGAAGACGGGGAACCAATGAGAGACTGGCTCTTGGTGTTGGGAAAGGCACAGGTCACTCTATTTTCCCATCAGGAAGAAGAATTAACCACACGCTCATCCCGCCCCCCGGAACCAGAACAGGGCCTGAAGCCATCCTGTGCTTTTGCGGCCAGCTCCCAAAAACACGAGTTGTAAAATGGAGGCTCAGGGCACTGCAATTCACAAACCTGCAGAGTTATAAATGATAACTCTCGTCCACAAATATATTGAGGGAAGGCAACGAAGAGGATTTGAAATCAAGGCAGAATTGCAGGAAACAGATTTCAGGAGGTAGATTCGAATCGCCTTTAAAGCACATGAAAAGCGGCAAAACGTTGACAATGATGCCCTTGGCCAAAAAGGGCGTATGCGTTTTTTCCTGAATATATCCAGGAAAAAACGCATACGCCCTTTTTGGCCAACCAAGCAACCTGGAAAGGCAAATCAGCGCTACAAAGAAGTCTCGCATCCCATCGGTCAAAAGGGCCATGCTGAAAAAAGGGTCCAAACCAGAAATGCAGGACAGGCTATGGAGAAATGGGAGCCTTGCTACACTGATGGGTGGGATGTAAATTGCCAACAGCCACTCTGATGAAGTGTACAGTGAGTCCTGAAACATCTAAAAAACACAACTTAGAGAGCATAGGGCACTTCCACTCATGGGGGTATAAATTGGGAAAATGAAAAATCAGCAAGACACAAGCACCCCAAAGTTTAGGGCTGCTCTGTTGACAAGGACCTCCACTTCATTCCACCTTAAATATCCCAGGAAAGAGAAAAATGGATAAAGAAGTTGTGGTCCTTTTGTACAATGGAATATCACTCAGCCATGAAATCAATGTCCTAAGGCTAGTAGCAGCATGATGAGTGGATTTAAGTACGACGATTCTAAGTGAAATAAGTCACACAGAAAAGGACACTTCTCATAAGGTATCACTTATAGAGGGAATGTAAAAACCGTTACACATGAACTGAATTACAAAACAGAACAGAGTCACACATGCAGAAAACACACTATGGCTGCTTAACGGGAAAGGTGAGGTGGGGTGATACATAAAACAAGGGTTTCAAATTAGCTCAGATACCGTTCCATAAACCCAATATGTAATAGACAAGACCTACTCCTTGCTCAGAGAACTGGACTCAACACGCCCTATTCACCGCACAAGAATATATCTGACTAGTAATAATCTTAAAACCTATGTATTGATATCTCTCTGTTAGTGTGTCAAGTGGGTGTAAAGCGGCATAAACACAGCAGTGAAAAGCAGATAAACCCCATTATGAAAATAAATTACTTTGAAAAACCCATGAAAGAAAGACAGTGAAAGAGAGAGACATTCTTACACAATGCGTTCAGGGGCTGTGATGCAACCTGGATTGACCATATCTAGACCCACAGCTGGATGAGACCTAAGGGTAGACACTCTTGGGGCTGAGAGGTTTGGTGAGGTTGGGTGAGCAAACGCAGACCCTTTAAAGTAATACTGCGTGGTACCCATCGCATGGGTCCCAAATCTCCAGGTTCAAGGGCATCTTCCTACATCGAAAACGTGCATGAGAAACCCAGAAGATGGTACACCGTGTGATGGGGAACGGTTTCCAAAACGCACCTCATTTCTCAACTCCTTGTGCCCGGGTTTGCCATTCCAGCCGCTTTACTAGCAATCTCCCTACTTGGAGCATCAGCACCTTTAACCTCCTGTTCCGTACAGGTTGCCATTTTTCCTGACGATGAACGGGAAGACGGGGAACCAATGAGAGACTGGCTCTTGGTGTTGGGAAAGGCACAGGTCACTCTGTTTTCCCATCAGGAAGAAGAATTAACCACAGGCTCATCCCGCCCCCCGGAACCAGAACAGGGCCTGAAGCCATCCTGCGCTTTTGCGTCCAGCTCCCAAAATCACGAGTTGTAAAATGGAGGCTCAGGGCACTGCAATTCACAAACCTGCAGAGTTATAAATGATAACTCTCGTCCACAAATATATTGAGGGAAGGCAACGAAGAGGATTTGAAATCAAGGCAGAATTGCAGGAAACAGATTTCAGGAGGTAGATTCGAATCGCCTTTAAAGCACATGAAAAGCGGCAAAACGTTGACAATGATGCCCTTGGCCAAAAAGGGCGTATGCGTTTTTTCCTGAATATATTCAGGAAAAAACGCATACGCCCTTTTTGGCCAACCAAGCAACCTGGAAAGGCAAATCAGCGCTACAAAGAAGTCTCGCATCCCATCGGTCAAAAGGGCCATGCTGAAAAAAGTGTCAAAACCAGAAATGCAGGACAGGCCATGGAGAAATGGGAGCCTTGCTACACTGATGGGCGGGATGCAAATTGACAACAGCCACTCTGGAGAAGTGTACGGTGAGTCCTGAAACATCTAAAAAACACAGCTTAGAGAGCATAGGGCACTTCCACTCATGGGGGTATAAATTGGGAAAATGAAAAATCAGCAAGACACAAGCACCCCAAAGTTTAGGGCTGCTCTGTTGACAAGGACCTCCACTTCATTCCACCTTAAATATCCCAGGAAAGAGAAAAATGGGTAAAGAAGTTGTGGTCCTTATGTACAATGGAATATCACTCAGCCATGAAATCAATGTCCTAAGGCTACTAGCAGCATGATGAGTGGATTTAGGTATGACGATTCTAAGTGAAATAAGTCACACAGAAAAGGACACTTCTCATAAGGTATCACTTATAGAGGGAATGTAAAAACCGTTACACTTGAACTGAATTACAAAACAGAACAGAGTCACACATGCAGAAAACACACTATGGCTGCTTAACGGGAAAGGGGAGGTGGGGTGATACATAAAACAAGGGTTTCAAATTAGCTCAGATACCGTTCCATAAACCCAATATGTAATAGACAAGACCTACTCCTTGCTCAGAGAACTGGACTCAACACGCCCTATTCACCGCACAAGAATATATCTGACTAGTAATAATCTTAAAACCTATGTATTGATATCTCTCTGTTAGTGTGTCAAGTGGGTGTAAAGCGGCATAAACACAGCAGTGAAAAGCCGCTAAACCCCATTTTGAAAATAAATTACTTTGAAAAACCCATGAAAGAAAGACAGTGAAAGAGAGAGACATTCTTACACAACGCGTTCAGGGGCTGTGATGCAACCTGGATTGACCATATCTAGACACACAGCTGGATGAGACCTAAGTGTAGACACTCTTGGGGCTGAGAGGTTTGGTGAGGTTGGGTGAGCAAACGCAGACCATTTAAAGTAATACTGCGTGGTACCCATCGCATGGGTCCCAAATCTCCAGGTTCAAGGGCATCTTCCTACATCGAAAACATGCATGAGAAACCCAGAAGATGGTACACCGTGTGATGGGGAAAGGTTTCTAAAACGCACCTCATTTCTCATCTCCTTGTGCCCGGGTTCGCCATTCCAGCCGCTTTACTAGCAATCTCCCTACTTGGAGCATCAGCACCTTTAACCTCCTGTTCCGTACAGGTTGCCTTTTTCCTGACGATGAACGGGAAGACGGGGAACCAATGAGAGACTGGCTCTTTGTGTTGGGAAAGGCACAGGTCACTCTATTTTCCCATCAGGAAGAAGAATTAACCACAGGCTCATCCCGCCCCCCGGAACCAGAACAGGGCCTGAAGCCATCCTGCGATTTTGCGGCCAGCTCCCAAAAACACGAGTTGTAAAATGGAGGCTCAGGGCACTGCAATTCACAAACCTGCAGAGTTATAAATGATAACTCTCGTCCACAAATATATTGAGGGAAGGCAACGAAGAGGATTTGAAATCAAGGCAGAATTGCAGGAAACAGATTTCAGGAGGTAGATTCGAATCGCCTTTAAAGCACATGAAAAGCGGCAAAACGTTGAGAATGATGCCCTTGGCCAAAAAGGGCGTATGCGTTTTTTCCTGAATATATTCAGGAAAAAACGCATACGCCCTTTTTGGCCAACCAAGCAACCTGGAAAGGCAAATCAGCGCTACAAAGAAGTCTCGCATCCCATCGGTCAAAAGGGCCATGCTGAAAAAAGTGTCAAAACCAGAAATGCAGGACAGGCCATGGAGAAATGGGAGCCTTGCTACACTGATGGGCGGGATGTAAATTGCAAACAGCCACTCTGGAGAAGTGTACGGTGAGTCCTGAAACATCTAAAAAACACAGCTTAGAGAGCATAGGGCACTTCCACTCATGGGGGTATAAATTGGGAAAATGAAAAATCAGCAAGACACAGGCACCCCAAAGTTTAGGGCTGCTCTGTTGACAAGGACCTCCACTTCATTCCACCTTAAATATCCCAGGAAAGAGAAAAATAGGTAAAGAAGTTGTGTTCCTTATGTACAATGGAATATCACTCAGCCATGAAATCAATGTCCTAAGGCTAGTAGCAGCATGATGAGTGGATTTAGGTACGACGATTCTAAGTGAAATAAGTCACACAGAAAAGGACACTTCTCATAAGGTATCACTTATAGAGGGAATGTAAAAACCGTTACACATGAACTGAATTACAAAACAGAACAGAGTCACACATGCAGAAAACACACTATGGCTGCTTAACGGGAAAGGTGAGGTGGGGTGATACATCAAACAAGGGTTTCAAATTAGCTCAGATACCGTTCCATAAACCAATATGTAATAGACAAGACCTACTCCTTGCTCAGAGAACTGGACTCAACACGCCCTATTCACCGCACAAGAATATATCTGACTAGTAATAATCTTAAAACCTATGTATTGATATCTCTCTTTTAGTGTGTCAAGTGGGTGTAAAGCGGCATAAACACAGCAGTGAAAAGCAGCTAAACCCCATTATGAAAATAAATTACTTTGAATAACCCATGAAAGAAAGACAGTGAAAGAGAGAGACATTCTTACACAATGCGTTCAGGGGCTGTGATGCAACCTGGATTGACCATATCTAGACCCACAGCTGGATGAGACATAAGGGTGGACACTCTTGGGGCTGAGAGGTTTGGTGAGGTTGGGTGAGCAAACGCAGACCATTTAAAGTAATACTGCGTGGTACCCATCGCATGGGTCCCAAATCTCCAGGTTCAAGGGCATCTTCCTACATCGAAAACATGCATGAGAAACCCAGAAGATGGTACACCATGTGATGGGGAAAGGTTTCTAAAACGCACCTCATTTCTCATCTCCTTGTGCCCGTGTTCGCCATTCCAGCTGCTTTACTAGTAATCTCCCTACTTGGAGCATCAGCACCTTTAACCTCCTGTTCCGTACAGGTTGCCATTTCTCCTGACGATGAACGGGAAGACGGGGAACCAATGAGAGACTGGCTCTTGGTGTTGGGAAAGGCACAGGTCACTCTATTTTCCCATCAGGAAGAAGAATTAACCACACGCTCATCCCGCCCCCCGGAACCAGAACAGGGCCTGAAGCCATCCTGCGCTTTTGCGGCCAGCTCCCAAAAACACGAGTTGTAAAATGGAGGCTCAGGGCACTGCAATTCACAAACCTGCAGAGTTATAAATGATAACTCTCGTCCACAAATATATTGAGGGAAGGCAACGAAGAGGATTTGAAATCAAGGCAGAATTGCAGGAAACAGATTTCAGGAGGTAGATTCGAATCGCCTTTAAAGCACATGAAAAGCGGCAAAACGTTGACAATGATGCCCTTGGCCAAAAAGGGCGTATGCGTTTTTTCCTGAATATATTCAGGAAAAAACGCATACGCCCTTTTTGGCCAACCAAGCAACCTGGAAAGGCAAATCAGCGCTACAAAGAAGTCTCGCATCCCATCGGTCAAAAGGGCCATGCTGAAAAAAGGGTCCAAACCAGAAATGCAGGACAGGCTATGGAGAAATGGGAGCCTTGCTACACTGATGGGTGGGATGTAAATTGCCAACAGCCACTCTGATGAAGTGTACAGTGAGTCCTGAAACATCTAAAAAACACAACTTAGAGAGCATAGGGCACTTCCACTCATGGGGGTATAAATTGGGAAAATGAAAAATCAGCAAGACACAAGCACCCCAAAGTTTAGGGCTGCTCTGTTGACAAGGACCTCCACTTCATTCCACCTTAAATAATCCAGGAAAGAGAAAAATGGATAAAGAAGTTGTGGTCCTTTTGTACAATGGAATATCACTCAGCCATGAAATCAATGTCCTAAGGCTAGTAGCAGCATGATGAGTGGATTTAAGTACGACGATTCTAAGTGAAATAAGTCACACAGAAAAGGACACTTCTCATAAGGTATCACTTATAGAGGGAATGTAAAAACCGTTACACATGAACTGAATTACAAAACAGAACAGAGTCACACATGCAGAAAACACACTATGGCTGCTTAACGGGAAAGGTGAGGTGGGGTGATACATAAAACAAGGGTTTCAAATTAGCTCAGATACCGTTCCATAAACCCAATATGTAATAGACAAGACCTACTCCTTGCTCAGAGAACTGGACTCAACACGCCCTATTCACCGCACAAGAATATATCTGACTAGTAATAATCTTAAAACCTATGTATTGATATCTCTCTGTTAGTGTGTCAAGTGGGTGTAAAGTGGCATAAACACAGCAGTGAAAAGCAGATAAACCCCATTATGAAAATAAATTACTTTGAAAAACCCATGAAAGAAAGACAGTGAAAGAGAGAGACATTCTTACACAATGCGTTCAGGGGCTGTGATGCAACCTGGATTGACCATATCTAGACCCACAGCTGGATGAGACCTAAGGGTAGACACTCTTGGGGCTGAGAGGTTTGGTGAGGTTGGGTGAGCAAACGCAGACCCTTTAAAGTAATACTGCGTGGTACCCATCGCATGGGTCCCAAATCTCCAGGTTCAAGGGCATCTTCCTACATCGAAAACGTGCATGAGAAACCCAGAAGATGGTACACCGTGTGATGGGGAACGGTTTCCAAAACGCACCTCATTTCTCAACTCCTTGTGCCCGGGTTCGCCATTCCAGCCGCTTTACTAGCAATCTCCCTACTTGGAGCATCAGCACCTTTAACCTCCTGTTCCGTACAGGTTGCCATTTTTCCTGACGATGAACGGGAAGACGGGGAACCAATGAGAGACTGGCTCTTGGTGTTGGGAAAGGCACAGGTCACTCTGTTTTCCCATCAGGAAGAAGAATTAACCACAGGCTCATCCCGCCCCCCGGAACCAGAACAGGGCCGGAAGCCATCCTGCGCTTTTGCGGCCAGCTCCCAAAAACACGAGTAGTAAAATGGAGGCTCAGGGCACTGCAATTCACAAACCTGCAGAGTTATAAATGATAACTCTCGTCCACAAATATATTGAGGGAAGGCAACGAAGAGGATTTGAAATCAAGGCAGAATTGCAGGAAACAGATTTCAGGAGGTAGATTCGAATCGCCTTTAAAGCACATGAAAAGCGGCAAAACGTTGACAATGATGCCCTTGGCCAAAAAGGGCGTATGCGTTTTTTCCTGAATATATTCAGGAAAAAACGCATACGCCCTTTTTGGCCAACCAAGCAACCTGGAAAGGCAAATCAGCGCTACAAAGAAGTCTCGCATCCCATCGGTCAAAAGGGCCATGCTGAAAAAAGTGTCAAAACCAGAAATGCAGGACAGGCCATGGAGAAATGGGAGCCTTGCTACACTGATGGGCGGGATGCAAATTGACAACAGCCACTCTGGAGAAGTGTACGGTGAGTCCTGAAACATCTAAAAAACACAGCTTAGAGAGCATAGGGCACTTCCACTCATGGGGGTATAAATTGGGAAAATGAAAAATCAGCAAGACACAAGCACCCCAAAGTTTAGGGCTGCTCTGTTGACAAGGACCTCCACTTCATTCCACCTTAAATATCCCAGGAAAGAGAAAAATGGGTAAAGAAGTTGTGGTCCTTATGTACAATGGAATATCACTCAGCCATGAAATCAATGTCCTAAGGCTACTAGCAGCATGATGAGTGGATTTAGGTATGACGATTCTAAGTGAAATAAGTCACACAGAAAAGGACACTTCTCATAAGGTATCACTTATAGAGGGAATGTAAAAACCGTTACACTTGAACTGAATTACAAAACAGAACAGAGTCACACATGCAGAAAACACACTATGGCTGCTTAACGGGAAAGGGGAGGTGGGGTGATACATAAAACAAGGGTTTCAAATTAGCTCAGATACCGTTCCATAAACCCAATATGTAATAGACAAGACCTACTCCTTGCTCAGAGAACTGGACTCAACACGCCCTATTCACCGCACAAGAATATATCTGACTAGTAATAATCTTAAAACCCATGTATTGATATCTCTCTGTTAGTGTGTCAAGTGGGTGTAAAGCGGCATAAACACAGCAGTGAAAAGCCGCTAAACCCCATTTTGAAAATAAATTACTTTGAAAAACCCATGAAAGAAAGACAGTGAAAGAGAGAGACATTCTTACACAACGCGTTCAGGGGCTGTGATGCAACCTGGATTGACCATATCTAGACACACAGCTGGATGAGACCTAAGTGTAGACACTATTGTGGCTGAGAGGTTTGGTGAGGTTGGGTGAGCAAACGCAGACCATTTAAAGTAATACTGCGTGGTACCCATCGCATGGGTCCCAAATCTCCAGGTTCAAGGGCATCTTCCTACATCGAAAACATGCATGAGAAACCCAGAAGATGGTACACCGTGTGATGGGGAAAGGTTTCTAAAACGCACCTCATTTCTCATCTCCTTGTGCCCGGGTTCGCCATTCCAGCCGCTTTACTAGCAATCTCCTTACTTGGAGCATCAGCACCTTTAACCTCCTGTTCCGTACAGGTTGCCTTTTTCCTGACGATGAACGGGAAGACGGGGAACCAATGAGAGACTGGCTCTTTGTGTTGGGAAAGGCACAGGTCACTCTATTTTCCCATCAGGAAGAAGAATTAACCACACGCTCATCCCGCCCCCCGGAACCAGAACAGGGCCTGAAGCCATCCTGCGATTTTGCGGCCAGCTCCCAAAAACACGAGTTGTAAAATGGAGGCTCAGGGCACTGCAATTCACAAACCTGCAGAGTTATAAATGATAACTCTCGTCCACAAATATATTGAGGGAAGGCAACGAAGAGGATTTGAAATCAAGGCAGAATTGCAGGAAACAGATTTCAGGAGGTAGATTCGAATCGCCTTTAAAGCACATGAAAAGCGGCAAAACGTTGAGAATGATGCCCTTGTCCAAAAAGGGCGTATGCGTTTTTTCCTGAATATATTCAGGAAAAAACGCATACGCCCTTTTTGGCCAACCAAGCAACCTGGAAAGGCAAATCAGCGCTACAAAGAAGTCTCGCATCCCATCGGTCAAAAGGGCCATGCTGAAAAAAGTGTCAAAACCAGAAATGCAGGACAGGCCATGGAGAAATGGGAGCCTTGCTACACTGATGGGCGGGATGTAAATTGCCAACAGCCACTCTGGAGAAGTGTACAGTGAGTCCTGAAACATCTAAAAAACACAGCTTAGAGAGCATAGGGCACTTCCACTCATGGGGGTATAAATTGGGAAAATGAAAAATCAGCAAGACACAGGCACCCCAAAGTTTAGGGCTGCTCTGTTGACAAGGACCTCCACTTCATTCCACCTTAAATATCCCAGGAAAGAGAAAAATAGGTAAAGAAGTTGTGTTCCTTATGTACAATGGAATATCACTCAGCCATGAAATCAATGTCCTAAGGCTAGTAGCAGCATGATGAGTGGATTTAGGTACGACGATTCTAAGTGAAATAAGTCACACAGAAAAGGACACTTCTCATAAGGTATCACTTATAGAGGGAATGTAAAAACTGTTACACATGAACTGAATTACAAAACAGAACAGAGTCACACATGCAGAAAACACACTATGGCTGCTTAACGGGAAAGGTGAGGTGGGGTGATACATCAAACAAGGGTTTCAAATTAGCTCAGATACCGTTCCATAAACCAATATGTAATAGACAAGACCTACTCCTTGCTCAGAGAACTGGACTCAACACGCCCTATTCACCGCACAAGAATATATCTGACTAGTAATAATCTTAAAACCTATGTATTGATATCTCTCTTTTAGTGTGTCAAGTGGGTGTAAAGCGGCATAAACACAGCAGTGAAAAGCAGCTAAACCCCATTATGAAAATAAATTACTTTGAATAACCCATGAAAGAAAGACAGTGAAAGAGAGAGACATTCTTACACAATGCGTTCAGGGGCTGTGATGCAACCTGGATTGACCATATCTAGACCCACAGCTGGATGAGACATAAGGGTGGACACTCTTGGGGCTGAGAGGTTTGGTGAGGTTGGGTGAGCAAACGCAGACCATTTAAAGTAATACTGCGTGGTACCCATTGCATGGGTCCCAAATCTCCAGGTTCAAGGGCATCTTCCTACATCGAAAACATGCATGAGAAACCCAGAAGATGGTACACCATGTGATGGGGAAAGGTTTCTAAAACGCACCTCATTTCTCATCTCCTTGTGCCCGTGTTCGCCATTCCAGCCGCTTTACTAGTAATCTCCCTACTTGGAGCATCAGCACCTTTAACCTCCTGTTCCGTACAGGTTGCCATTTCTCCTGACGATGAACGGGAAGACGGGGAACCAATGAGAGACTGGCTCTTGGTGTTGGGAAAGGCACAGGTCACTCTATTTTCCCATCAGGAAGAAGAATTAACCACACGCTCATCCCGCCCCCCGGAACCAGAACAGGGCCTGAAGCCATCCTGCGCTTTTGCGGCCAGCTCCCAAAAACACGAGTTGTAAAATGGAGGCTCAGGGCACTGCAATTCACAAACCTGCAGAGTTATAAATGATAACTCTCGTCCACAAATATATTGAGGGAAGGCAACGAAGAGGATTTGAAATCAAGGCAGAATTGCAGGAAACAGATTTCAGGAGGTAGATTCGAATCGCCTTTAAAGCACATGAAAAGCGGCAAAACGTTGACAATGATGCCCTTGGCCAAAAAGGGCGTATGCGTTTTTTCCTGAATATATTCAGGAAAAAACGCATACGCCCTTTTTGGCCAACCAAGCAACCTGGAAAGGCAAATCAGCGCTACAAAGAAGTCTCGCATCCCATCGGTCAAAAGGGCCATGCTGAAAAAAGGGTCCAAACCAGAAATGCAGGACAGGCTATGGAGAAATGGGAGCCTTGCTACACTGATGGGTGGGATGTAAATTGCCAACAGCCACTCTGATGAAGTGTACAGTGAGTCCTGAAACATCTAAAAAACACAACTTAGAGAGCATAGGGCACTTCCACTCATGGGGGTATAAATTGGGAAAATGAAAAATCAGCAAGACACAAGCACCCCAAAGTTTAGGGCTGCTCTGTTGACAAGGACCTCCACTTCATTCCACCTTAAATATCCCAGGAAAGAGAAAAATGGATAAAGAAGTTGTGGTCCTTTTGTACAATGGAATATCACTCAGCCATGAAATCAATGTCCTAAGGCTAGTAGCAGCATGATGAGTGGATTTAAGTACGACGATTCTAAGTGAAATAAGTCACACAGAAAAGGACACTTCTCATAAGGTATCACTTATAGAGGGAATGTAAAAACCGTTACACATGAACTGAATTACAAAACAGAACAGAGTCACACATGCAGAAAACACACTATGGCTGCTTAACGGGAAAGGTGAGGTGGGGTGATACATAAAACAAGGGTTTCAAATTAGCTCAGATACCGTTCCATAAACCCAATATGTAATAGACAAGACCTACTCCTTGCTCAGAGAACTGGACTCAACACGCCCTATTCACCGCACAAGAATATATCTGACTAGTAATAATCTTAAAACCTATGTATTGATATCTCTCTGTTAGTGTGTCAAGTGGGTGTAAAGTGGCATAAACACAGCAGTGAAAAGCAGATAAACCCCATTATGAAAATAAATTACTTTGAAAAACCCATGAAAGAAAGACAGTGAAAGAGAGAGACATTCTTACACAATGCGTTCAGGGGCTGTGATGCAACCTGGATTGACCATATCTAGACCCACAGCTGGATGAGACCTAAGGGTAGACACTCTTGGGGCTGAGAGGTTTGGTGAGGTTGGGTGAGCAAACGCAGACCCTTTAAAGTAATACTGCGTGGTACCCATCGCATGGGTCCCAAATCTCCAGGTTCAAGGGCATCTTCCTACATCGAAAACGTGCATGAGAAACCCAGAAGATGGTACACCGTGTGATGGGGAACGGTTTCCAAAACGCACCTCATTTCTCAACTCCTTGTGCCCGGGTTCGCCATTCCAGCCGCTTTACTAGCAATCTCCCTACTTGGAGCATCAGCACCTTTAACCTCCTGTTCCGTACAGGTTGCCATTTTTCCTGACGATGAACGGGAAGACGGGGAACCAATGAGAGACTGGCTCTTGGTGTTGGGAAAGGCACAGGTCACTCTGTTTTCCCATCAGGAAGAAGAATTAACCACAGGCTCATCCCGCCCCCCGGAACCAGAACAGGGCCGGAAGCCATCCTGCGCTTTTGCGGCCAGCTCCCAAAAACACGAGTAGTAAAATGGAGGCTCAGGGCACTGCAATTCACAAACCTGCAGAGTTATAAATGATAACTCTCGTCCACAAATATATTGAGGGAAGGCAACGAAGAGGATTTGAAATCAAGGCAGAATTGCAGGAAACAGATTTCAGGAGGTAGATTCGAATCGCCTTTAAAGCACATGAAAAGCGGCAAAACGTTGACAATGATGCCCTTGGTCAAAAAGGGCGTATGCGTTTTTTCCTGAATATATTCAGGAAAAAACGCATACGCCCTTTTTGGCCAACCAAGCAACCTGGAAAGGCAAATCAGCGCTACAAAGAAGTCTCGCATCCCATCGGTCAAAAGGGCCATGCTGAAAAAAGTGTCAAAACCAGAAATGCAGGACAGGCCATGGAGAAATGGGAGCCTTGCTACACTGATGGGCGGGATGCAAATTGACAACAGCCACTCTGGAGAAGTGTACGGTGAGTCCTGAAACATCTAAAAAACACAGCTTAGAGAGCATAGGGCACTTCCACTCATGGGGGTATAAATTGGGAAAATGAAAAATCAGCAAGACACAAGCACCCCAAAGTTTAGGGCTGCTCTGTTGACAAGGACCTCCACTTCATTCCACCTTAAATATCCCAGGAAAGAGAAAAATGGATAAAGAAGTTGTGGTCCTTATGTACAATGGAATATCACTCAGCCATGAAATCAATGTCCTAAGGCTACTAGCAGCATGATGAGTGGATTTAGGTATGACGATTCTAAGTGAAATAAGTCACACAGAAAAGGACACTTCTCATAAGGTATCACTTATAGAGGGAATGTAAAAACCGTTACACTTGAACTGAATTACAAAACAGAACAGAGTCACACATGCAGAAAACACACTATGGCTGCTTAACGGGAAAGGGGAGGTGGGGTGATACATAAAACAAGGGTTTCAAATTAGCTCAGATACCGTTCCATAAACCCAATATGTAATAGACAAGACCTACTCCTTGCTCAGAGAACTGGACTCAACACGCCCTATTCACCGCACAAGAATATATCTGACTAGTAATAATCTTAAAACCCATGTATTGATATCTCTCTGTTAGTGTGTCAAGTGGGTGTAAAGCGGCATAAACACAGCAGTGAAAAGCCGCTAAACCCCATTTTGAAAATAAATTACTTTGAAAAACCCATGAAAGAAAGACAGTGAAAGAGAGAGACATTCTTACACAACGCGTTCAGGGGCTGTGATGCAACCTGGATTGACCATATCTAGACACACAGCTGGATGAGACCTAAGTGTAGACACTATTGTGGCTGAGAGGTTTGGTGAGGTTGGGTGAGCAAACGCAGACCATTTAAAGTAATACTGCGTGGTACCCATCGCATGGGTCCCAAATCTCCAGGTTCAAGGGCATCTTCCTACATCGAAAACATGCATGAGAAACCCAGAAGATGGTACACCGTGTGATGGGGAAAGGTTTCTAAAACGCACCTCATTTCTCATCTCCTTGTGCCCGGGTTCGCCATTCCAGCCGCTTTACTAGCAATCTCCCTACTTGGAGCATCAGCACCTTTAACCTCCTGTTCCGTACAGGTTGCCTTTTTCCTGACGATGAACGGGAAGACGGGGAACCAATGAGAGACTGGCTCTTTGTGTTGGGAAAGGCACAGGTCACTCTATTTTCCCATCAGGAAGAAGAATTAACCACACGCTCATCCCGCCCCCCGGAACCAGAACATGGCCTGAAGCCATCCTGCGATTTTGCGGCCAGCTCCCAAAAACACGAGTTGTAAAATGGAGGCTCAGGGCACTGCAATTCACAAACCTGCAGAGTTATAAATGATAACTCTCGTCCACAAATATATTGAGGGAAGGCAACGAAGAGGATTTGAAATCAAGGCAGAATTGCAGGAAACAGATTTCAGGAGGTAGATTCGAATCGCCTTTAAAGCACATGAAAAGCGGCAAAACGTTGAGAATGATGCCCTTGGCCAAAAAGGGCGTATGCGTTTTTTCCTGAATATATTCAGGAAAAAACGCATACGCCCTTTTTGGCCAACCAAGCAACCTGGAAAGGCAAATCAGCGCTACAAAGAAGTCTCGCATCCCATCGGTCAAAAGGGCCATGCTGAAAAAAGTGTCAAAACCAGAAATGCAGGACAGGCCATGGAGAAATGGGAGCCTTGCTACACTGATGGGCGGGATGTAAATTGCCAACAGCCACTCTGGAAAAGTGTACGGTGAGTCCTGAAACATCTAAAAAACACAGCTTAGAGAGCATAGGGCACTTCCACTCATGGGGGTATAAATTGGGAAAATGAAAAATCAGCAAGACACAGGCACCCCAAAGTTTAGGGCTGCTCTGTTGACAAGGACCTCCACTTCATTCCACCTTAAATATCCCAGGAAAGAGAAAAATAGGTAAAGAAGTTGTGTTCCTTATGTACAATGGAATATCACTCAGCCATGAAATCAATGTCCTAAGGCTAGTAGCAGCATGATGAGTGGATTTAGGTACGACGATTCTAAGTGAAATAAGTCACACAGAAAAGGACACTTCTCATAAGGTATCACTTATTGAGGGAATGTAAAAACCGTTACACATGAACTGAATTACAAAACAGAACAGAGTCACACATGCAGAAAACACACTATGGCTGCTTAACGGGAAAGGTGAGGTGGGGTGATACATCAAACAAGGGTTTCAAATTAGCTCAGATACCGTTCCATAAACCAATATGTAATAGACAAGACCTACTCCTTGCTCAGAGAACTGGACTCAACACGCCCTATTCACCGCACAAGAATATATCTGACTAGTAATAATCTTAAAACCTATGTATTGATATCTCTCTTTTAGTGTGTCAAGTGGGTGTAAAGCGGCATAAACACAGCAGTGAAAAGCAGCTAAACCCCATTATGAAAATAAATTACTTTGAATAACCCATGAAAGAAAGACAGTGAAAGAGAGAGACATTCTTACACAATGCGTTCAGGGGCTGTGATGCAACCTGGATTGACCATATCTAGACCCACAGCTGGATGAGACATAAGGGTGGACACTCTTGGGGCTGAGAGGTTTGGTGAGGTTGGGTGAGCAAACGCAGACCATTTAAAGTAATACTGCGTGGTACCCATCGCATGGGTCCCAAATCTCCAGGTTCAAGGGCATCTTCCTACATCGAAAACATGCATGAGAAACCCAGAAGATGGTACACCATGTGATGGGGAAAGGTTTCTAAAACGCACCTCATTTCTCATCTCCTTGTGCCCGTGTTCGCCATTCCAGCCGCTTTACTAGTAATCTCCCTACTTGGAGCATCAGCACCTTTAACCTCCTGTTCCGTACAGGTTGCCATTTCTCCTGACGATGAACGGGAAGACGGGGAACCAATGAGAGACTGGCTCTTGGTGTTGGGAAAGGCACAGGTCACTCTATTTTCCCATCAGGAAGAAGAATTAACCACACGCTCATCCCGCCCCCCGGAACCAGAACAGGGCCTGAAGCCATCCTGCGCTTTTGCGGCCAGCTCCCAAAAACACGAGTTGTAAAATGGAGGCTCAGGGCACTGCAATTCACAAACCTGCAGAGTTATAAATGATAACTCTCGTCCACAAATATATTGAGGGAAGGCAACGAAGAGGATTTGAAATCAAGGCAGAATTGCAGGAAACAGATTTCAGGAGGTAGATTCGAATCGCCTTTAAAGCACATGAAAAGCGGCAAAACCTTGACAATGATGCCCTTGGCCAAAAAGGGCGTATGCGTTTTTTCCTGAATATATCCAGGAAAAAACGCATACGCCCTTTTTGGCCAACCAAGCAACCTGGAAAGGCAAATCAGCGCTACAAAGAAGTCTCGCATCCCATCGGTCAAAAGGGCCATGCTGAAAAAAGGGTCCAAACCAGAAATGCAGGACAGGCTATGGAGAAATGGGAGCCTTGCTACACTGATGGGTGGGATGTAAATTGCCAACAGCCACTCTGATGAAGTGTACAGTGAGTGCTGAAACATCTAAAAAACACAGCTTAGAGAGCATAGGGCACTTCCACTCATGGGGGTATAAATTGGGAAAATGAAAAATCAGCAAGACACAGGCACCCCAAAGTTTAGGGCTGCTCTGTTGACAAGGACCTCCACTTCATTCCACCTTAAATATCCCAGGAAAGAGAAAAATAGGTAAAGAAGTTGTGTTCCTTATGTACAATGGAATATCACTCAGCCATGAAATCAATGTCCTAAGGCTAGTAGCAGCATGATGAGTGGATTTAGGTACGACGATTCTAAGTGAAATAAGTCACACAGAAAAGGACACTTCTCATAAGGTATCACTTATAGAGGGAATGTAAAAATCGTTACACATGAACTGAATTACAAAACAGAACAGAGTCACACATGCAGAAAACACACTATGGCTGCTTAACGGGAAAGGTGAGGTGGGGTGATACATCAAACAAGGGTTTCAAATTAGCTCAGATACCGTTCCATAAACCAATATGTAATAGACAAGACCTACTCCTTGCTCAGAGAACTGGACTCAACACGCCCTATTCACCGCACAAGAATATATCTGACTAGTAATAATCTTAAAACCTATGTATTGATATCTCTCTTTTAGTGTGTCAAGTGGGTGTAAAGCGGCATAAACACAGCAGTGAAAAGCAGCTAAACCCCATTATGAAAATAAATTACTTTGAATAACCCATGAAAGAAAGACAGTGAAAGAGAGAGACATTCTTACACAATGCGTTCAGGGGCTGTGATGCAACCTGGATTGACCATATCTAGACCCACAGCTGGATGAGACATAAGGGTGGACACTCCTGGGGCTGAGAGGTTTGGTGAGGTTGGGTGAGCAAACGCAGACCATTTAAAGTAATACTGCGTGGTACCCATCGCATGGGTCCCAAATCTCCAGGTTCAAGGGCATCTTCCTACATCGAAAACATGCATGAGAAACCCAGAAGATGGTACACCATGTGATGGGGAAAGGTTTCTAAAACGCACCTCATTTCTCATCTCCTTGTGCCCGTGTTCGCCATTCCAGCCGCTTTACTAGTAATCTCCCTACTTGGAGCATCAGCACCTTTAACCTCCTGTTCCGTACAGGTTGCCATTTCTCCTGACGATGAACGGGAAGACGGGGAACCAATGAGAGACTGGCTCTTGGTGTTGGGAAAGGCACAGGTCACTCTATTTTCCCATCAGGAAGAAGAATTAACCACACGCTCATCCCGCCCCCCGGAACCAGAACAGGGCCTGAAGCCATCCTGCGCTTTTGCGGCCAGCTCCCAAAAACACGAGTTGTAAAATGGAGGCTCAGGGCACTGCAATTCACAAACCTGCAGAGTTATAAATGATAACTCTCGTCCACAAATATATTGAGGGAAGGCAACGAAGAGGATTTGAAATCAAGGCAGAATTGCAGGAAACAGATTTCAGGAGGTAGATTCGAATCGCCTTTAAAGCACATGAAAAGCGGCAAAACGTTGACAATGATGCCCTTGGCCAAAAAGGGCGTATGCGTTTTTTCCTGAATATATCCAGGAAAAAACGCATACGCCCTTTTTGGCCAACCAAGCAACCTGGAAAGGCAAATCAGCGCTACAAAGAAGTCTCGCATCCCATCGGTCAAAAGGGCCATGCTGAAAAAAGGGTCCAAACCAGAAATGCAGGACAGGCTATGGAGAAATGGGAGCCTTGCTACACTGATGGGTGGGATGTAAATTGCCAACAGCCACTCTGATGAAGTGTACAGTGAGTCCTGAAACATCTAAAAAACACAGCTTAGAGAGCATAGGGCACTTCCACTCATGGGGGTATAAATTGGGAAAATGAAAAATCAGCAAGACACAGGCACCCCAAAGTTTAGGGCTGCTCTGTTGACAAGGACCTCCACTTCATTCCACCTTAAATATCCCAGGAAAGAGAAAAATAGGTAAAGAAGTTGTGTTCCTTATGTACAATGGAATATCACTCAGCCATGAAATCAATGTCCTAAGGCTAGTAGCAGCATGATGAGTGGATTTAGGTACGACGATTCTAAGTGAAATAAGTCACACAGAAAAGGACACTTCTCATAAGGTATCACTTATAGAGGGAATGTAAAAATCGTTACACATGAACTGAATTACAAAACAGAACAGAGTCACACATGCAGAAAACACACTATGGCTGCTTAACGGGAAAGGTGAGGTGGGGTGATACATCAAACAAGGGTTTCAAATTAGCTCAGATACCGTTCCATAAACCAATATGTAATAGACAAGACCTACTCCTTGCTCAGAGAACTGGACTCAACACGCCCTATTCACCGCACAAGAATATATCTGACTAGTAATAATCTTAAAACCTATGTATTGATATCTCTCTTTTAGTGTGTCAAGTGGGTGTAAAGCGGCATAAACACAGCAGTGAAAAGCAGCTAAACCCCATTATGAAAATAAATTACTTTGAATAACCCATGAAAGAAAGACAGTGAAAGAGAGAGACATTCTTACACAATGCGTTCAGGGGCTGTGATGCAACCTGGATTGACCATATCTAGACCCACAGCTGGATGAGACATAAGGGTGGACACTCTTGGGGCTGAGAGGTTTGGTGAGGTTGGGTGAGCAAACGCAGACCATTTAAAGTAATACTGCGTGGTACCCATCGCATGGGTCCCAAATCTCCAGGTTCAAGGGCATCTTCCTACATCGAAAACATGCATGAGAAACCCAGAAGATGGTACACCATGTGATGGGGAAAGGTTTCTAAAACGCACCTCATTTCTCATCTCCTTGTGCCCGTGTTCGCCATTCCAGCCGCTTTACTAGTAATCTCCCTACTTGGAGCATCAGCACCTTTAACCTCCTGTTCCGTACAGGTTGCCATTTCTCCTGACGATGAACGGGAAGACGGGGAACCAATGAGAGACTGGCTCTTGGTGTTGGGAAAGGCACAGGTCACTCTATTTTCCCATCAGGAAGAAGAATTAACCACACGCTCATCCCGCCCCCCGGAACCAGAACAGGGCCTGAAGCCATCCTGCGCTTTTGCGGCCAGCTCCCAAAAACACGAGTTGTAAAATGGAGGCTCAGGGCACTGCAATTCACAAACCTGCAGAGTTATAAATGATAACTCTCGTCCACAAATATATTGAGGGAAGGCAACGAAGAGGATTTGAAATCAAGGCAGAATTGCAGGAAACAGATTTCAGGAGGTAGATTCGAATCGCCTTTAAAGCACATGAAAAGCGGCAAAACGTTGACAATGATGCCCTTGGCCAAAAAGGGCGTATGCGTTTTTTCCTGAATATATCCAGGAAAAAACGCATACGCCCTTTTTGGCCAACCAAGCAACCTGGAAAGGCAAATCAGCGCTACAAAGAAGTCTCGCATCCCATCGGTCAAAAGGGCCATGCTGAAAAAAGGGTCCAAACCAGAAATGCAGGACAGGCTATGGAGAAATGGGAGCCTTGCTACACTGATGGGTGGGATGTAAATTGCCAACAGCCACTCTGATGAAGTGTACAGTGAGTCCTGAAACATCTAAAAAACACAACTTAGAGAGCATAGGGCACTTCCACTCATGGGGGTATAAATTGGGAAAATGAAAAATCAGCAAGACACAAGCACCCCAAAGTTTAGGGCTGCTCTGTTGACAAGGACCTCCACTTCATTCCACCTTAAATATCCCAGGAAAGAGAAAAATGGATAAAGAAGTTGTGGTCCTTTTGTACAATGGAATATCACTCAGCCATGAAATCAATGTCCTAAGGCTAGTAGCAGCATGATGAGTGGATTTAGGTACGATGATTCTAAGTGAAATAAGTCACACAGAAAAGGACACTTCTCATAAGGTATCACTTATAGAGGGAATGTAAAAACCGTTACACATGAACTGAATTACAAAACAGAACAGAGTCACACATGCAGAAAACACACTATGGCTGCTTAACGGGAAAGGTGAGGTGGGGTGATACATAAAACAAGGGTTTCAAATTAGCTCAGATACCGTTCCATAAACCCAATATGTAATAGACAAGACCTACTCCTTGCTCAGAGAACTGGACTCAACACGCCCTATTCACCGCACAAGAATATATCTGACTACTAATAATCTTAAAACCTATGTATTGATATCTCTCTGTTAGTGTGTCAAGTGGGTGTAAAGCGGCATAAACACAGCAGTGAAAAGCAGATAAACCCCATTATGAAAATAAATTACTTTGAAAAACCCATGAAAGAAAGACAGTGAAAGAGAGAGACATTCTTACACAATGCGTTCAGGGGCTGTGATGCAACCTGGATTGACCATATCTAGACCCACAGCTGGATGAGACCTAAGGGTAGACACTCTTGGGGCTGAGAGGTTTGGTGAGGTTGGGTGAGCAAACGCAGACCCTTTAAAGTAATACTGCGTGGTACCCATCGCATGGGTCCCAAATTTCCAGGTTCAAGGGCATCTTCCTACATCGAAAACATGCATGAGAAACCCAGAAGATGGTACACCGTGTGATGGGGAACGGTTTCCAAAACGCACCTCATTTCTCAACTCCTTGTGCCCGGGTTCGCCATTCCAGCCGCTTTACTAGCAATCTCCCTACTTGGAGCATCAGCACCTTTAACCTCCTGTTCCGTACAGGTTGCCATTTTTCCTGACGATGAACGGGAAGACGGGGAACCAATGAGAGACTGGCTCTTGGTGTTGGGAAAGGCACAGGTCACTCTGTTTTCCCATCAGGAAGAAGAATTAACCACACGCTCATCCCGCCCCCCGGAACCAGAACAGGGCCTGAAGCCATCCTGCGCTTTTGCGTCCAGCTCCCAAAAACACGAGTAGTAAAATGGAGGCTCAGGGCACTGCAATTCACAAACCTGCAGAGTTATAAATGATAACTCTCGTCCACAAATATATTGAGGGAAGGCAACGAAGAGGATTTGAAATCAAGGCAGAATTGCAGGAAACAGATTTCAGGAGGTAGATTCGAATCGCCTTTAAAGCACATGAAAAGCGGCAAAACGTTGACAATGATGCCCTTGGCCAAAAAGGGCGTATGCGTTTTTTCCTGAATATATTCAGGAAAAAACGCATACGCCCTTTTTGGCCAACCAAGCAACCTGGAAAGGCAAATCAGCGCTACAAAGAAGTCTCGCATCCCATCGGTCAAAAGGGCCATGCTGAAAAAAGTGTCAAAACCAGAAATGCAGGACAGGCCATGGAGAAATGGGAGCCTTGCTACACTGATGGGCAGGATGGAAATTGCCAACAGCCACTCAGGAGAAGTGTACGGTGAGTCCTGAAACATCTAAAAAACACAGCTTAGAGATCATAGGGCACTTCCACTCATGGGGGTATAAATTGGGAAAATGAAAAATCAGCAAGACACAAGCACCCCAAAGTTTAGGGCTGCTCTGTTGACAAGGACCTCCACTTCATTCCACCTTAAATATCCCAGGAAAGAGAAAAATGGGTAAAGAAGTTGTGTTCCTTATGTACAATGGAATATCACTCAGCCATGAAATCAATGTCCTAAGGCTAGTAGCAGCATGATGAGTGGATTTAGGTACGACGATTCTAAGTGAAATAAGTCACACAGAAAAGGACACTTCTCATAAGGTATCACTGATAGAGGGAATGTAAAAACCGTTACACATGAACTGAATTACAAAACAGAACAGAGTCACACATGCAGAAAACACACTATGGCTGCTTAACGGGAAAGGTGAGGTGGGGTGATACATAAAACAAGGGTTTCAAATTAGCTCAGATACCGTTCCATAAACCCAATATGTAATAGACAAGACCTACTCCTTGCTCAGAGAACTGGACTCAACACGCCCTATTCACCGCACAAGAATATATCTGACTAGTAATAATCTTAAAACCTATGTATTGATATCTCTCTGTTAGTGTGTCAAGTGGGTGTAAAGCGGCATAAACACAGCAGTGAAAAGCAGCTAAACCCCATTATGAAAATAAATTACTTTGAAAAACCCATGAAAGAAAGGCAGTGAAAGAGAGAGACATTCTTACACAATGCGTTCAGGGGCTGTGATGCAACCTGGATTGACCATATCTAGACCCACAGCTGGATGAGACCTAAGGGTGGACACTCTTGGGGCTGAGAGGTTTGGTGAGGTTGGGTGAGCAAACGCAGACCATTTAAAGTAATACTGCGTGGTACCCATCGCATGGGTCCCAAATCTCCAGGTTCAAGGGCATCTTCCTACATCGAAAACATGCATGAGAAACCCAGAAGATGGTACACCGTGTGATGGGGAAAGGTTTCTAAAACGCACCTCATTTCTCATCTCCTTGTGCCCGGGTTCGCCATTCCAGCCGCTTTACTAGCAATCTCCCTCCTTGGAGCATCAGCACCTTTAACTTCCTGTTCTGTACAGGTTGCCATTTTTCCTGACGATGAACGGGAAGACGGGGAACCAATGAGAGACTGGCTGTTGGTGTTGGGAAAGGCACAGGTCACTCTGTTTTCCCATCAGGAAGAAGAATTAACCACAGGCTCATCCCGCCCCCCGGAACCAGAACAGGGCCTGAAGCCATCCTGCGCTTTTGCGGCCAGCTCCCAAAAACACGAGTTGTAAAATGGAGGCTCAGGGCACTGCAATTCACAAACCTGCAGAGTTATAAATGATAACTCTCGTCCACAAATATATTGAGGGAAGGCAACGAAGAGGATTTGAAATCAAGGCAGAATTGCAGGAAACAGATTTCAGGAGGTAGATTCGAATCGCCTTTAAAGCACATGAAAAGCGGCAAAACGTTGACAATGATGCCCTTGGCCAAAAAGGGCGTATGCGTTTTTTCCTGAATATATTCAGGAAAAAACGCATACGCCCTTTTTGGCCAACCAAGCAACCTGGAAAGGCAAATCAGCGCTACAAAGAAGTCTCGCATCCCATCGGTCAAAAGGGCCATGCTGAAAAAAGTGTCAAAACCAGAAATGCAGGACAGGCCATGGAGAAATGGGAGCCTTGCTACACTGATGGGCGGGATGTAAATTGCCAACAGCCACTCTGGAGAAGTGTACGGTGAGTCCTGAAACATCTAAAAAACACAGCTTAGAGAGCATAGGGCACTTCCACTCATGGGGGTATAAATTGGGAAAATGAAAAATCAGCAAGACACAGGCACCCCAAAGTTTACGGCTGCTCTGTTGACAAGGACCTCCACTTCATTCCACCTTAAATATCCCAGGAAAGAGAAAAATGGATAAAGAAGTTGTGGTCCTTATGTACAATGGAATATCACTCAGCAATGAAATCAATGTCCTAAGGCTAGTAGCAGCATGATGAGTGGATTTAGGTACGACGATTCTAAGTGAAATAAGTCACACAGAAAAGGACACTTCTCATAAGGTATCACTGATAGAGGGAATGTAAAAACCGTTACACATGAACTGAATTACAAAACAGAACAGAGTCACACATGCAGAAAACACACTATGGCTGCTTAACGGGAAAGGTGAGGTGGGGTGATACATAAAACAAGGGTTTCAAATTAGC
Source organism: Balaenoptera borealis (assembly GCF_965194805.1). NCBI lineage: Eukaryota > Metazoa > Chordata > Mammalia > Artiodactyla > Balaenopteridae > Balaenoptera > Balaenoptera borealis. The sequence continues at coordinate 601,069 of NW_028124009.1, forward strand.
TCAGATACCGTTCCATAAACCCAATATGTAATAGACAAGACCTACTCCTTGCTCAGAGAACTGGACTCAACACGCCCTATTCACCGCACAAGAATATATCTGACTACTAATAATCTTAAAACCTATGTATTGATATCTCTCTGTTAGTGTGTCAAGTGGGTGTAAAGCGGCATAAACACAGCAGTGAAAAGCAGATAAACCCCATTATGAAAATAAATTACTTTGAAAAACCCATGAAAGAAAGACAGTGAAAGAGAGAGACATTCTTACACAATGCGTTCAGGGGCTGTGATGCAACCTGGATTGACCATATCTAGACCCACAGCTGGATGAGACCTAAGGGTAGACACTCTTGGGGCTGAGAGGTTTGGTGAGGTTGGGTGAGCAAACGCAGACCCTTTAAAGTAATACTGCGTGGTACCCATCGCATGGGTCCCAAATCTCCAGGTTCAAGGGCATCTTCCTACATCGAAAACGTGCATGAGAAACCCAGAAGATGGTACACCGTGTGATGGGGAACGGTTTCCAAAACGCACCTCATTTCTCAACTCCTTGTGCCCGGGTTCGCCATTCCAGCCGCTTTACTAGCAATCTCCCTACTTGGAGCATCAGCACCTTTAACCTCCTGTTCCGTACAGGTTGCCATTTTTCCTGACGATGAACGGGATGACGGGGAACCAATGAGAGACTGGCTCTTGGTGTTGGGAAAGGCACAGGTCACTCTGTTTTCCCATCAGGAAGAAGAATTAACCACAGGCTCATCCCGCCCCCCGGAACCAGAACAGGGCCTGAAGCCATCCTGCGCTTTTGCGTCCAGCTCCCAAAAACACGAGTAGTAAAATGGAGGCTCAGGGCACTGCAATTCACAAACCTGCAGAGTTATAAATGATAACTCTCGTCCACAAATATATTGAGGGAAGGCAACGAAGAGGATTTGAAATCAAGGCAGAATTGCAGGAAACAGATTTCAGGAGGTAGATTCGAATCGCCTTTAAAGCACATGAAAAGCGGCAAAACGTTGAGAATGATGCCCTTGGCCAAAAAGGGCGTATGCGTTTTTTCCTGAATATATTCAGGAAAAAACGCATACGCCCTTTTTGGCCAACCAAGCAACCTGGAAAGGCAAATCAGCGCTACAAAGAAGTCTCGCATCCCATCGGTCAAAAGGGCCATGCTGAAAAAAGTGTCAAAACCAGAAATGCAGGACAGGCCATGGAGAAATGGGAGCCTTGCTACACTGATGGGCAGGATGGAAATTGCCAACAGCCACTCAGGAGAAGTGTACGGTGAGTCCTGAAACATCTAAAAAACACAGCTTAGAGAGCATAGGGCACTTCCACTCATGGGGGTATAAATTGGGAAAATGAAAAATCAGCAAGACACAAGCACCCCAAAGTTTAGGGCTGCTCTGTTGACAAGGACCTCCACTTCATTCCACCTTCAATATCCCAGGAAAGAGAAAAATGGGTAAAGAAGTTGTGTTCCTTATGTACAATGGAATATCACTCAGCCATGAAATCAATGTCCTAAGGCTAGTAGCAGCATGATGAGTGGATTTAGGTACGACGATTCTAAGTGAAATAAGTCACACAGAAAAGGACACTTCTCATAAGGTATCACTGATAGAGGGAATGTAAAAACCGTTACACATGAACTGAATTACAAAACAGAACAGAGTCACACATGCAGAAAACACACTATGGCTGCTTAACGGGAAAGGTGAGGTGGGGTGATACATCAAACAAGGGTTTCAAATTAGCTCAGATACCGTTCCATAAACCCAATATGTAATAGACAAGACCTACTCCTTGCTCAGAGAACTGGACTCAACACGCCCTATTCACCGCACAAGAATATATCTGACTAGTAATAATCTTAAAACCTATGTATTGATATCTCTCTGTTAGTGTGTCAAGTGGGTGTAAAGCGGCATAAACACAGCAGTGAAAAGCAGCTAAACCCCATTATGAAAATAAATTACTTTGAAAAACGCATGAAAGAAAGGCAGTGAAAGAGAGAGACATTCTTACACAATGCGTTCAGGGGCTGTGATGCAACCTGGATTGACCATATCTAGACCCACAGCTGGATGAGACCTAAGGGTGGACACTCTTGGGGCTGAGAGGTTTGGTGAGGTTGGGTGAGCAAACGCAGACCATTTAAAGTAATACTGCGTGGTACCCATCGCATGGGTCCCAAATCTCCAGGTTCAAGGGCATCTTCCTACATCGAAAACATGCATGAGAAACCCAGAAGATGGTACACCGTGTGATGGGGAAAGGTTTCTAAAACGCACCTCATTTCTCATCTCCTTGTGCCCGTGTTCGCCATTCCAGCCGATTTACTAGCAATCTCCCTCCTTGGAGCATCAGCACCTTTAACCTCCTGTTCCGTACAGGTTGCAATTTTTCCTGACGATGAACGGGAAGACGGGTAACCAATGAGAGACTGGCTCTTGGTGTTGGGAAAGGCACAGGTCCCTCTATTTTCCCATCAGGAAGAAGAATTAACAACAGGCTCATCCCGCCCCCCGGAACCAGAACAGGGCCTGAAGCCATCCTGCGCTTTTGCGGCCAGCTCCCAAAATCACGAGTTGTAAAATGGAGGCTCAGGGCACTGCAATTCACAAACCTGTAGAGTTATAAATGATAACTCTCCTCCAGAAATATATTGAGGGAAGGCAACGAAGAGGATTTGAAATCAAGGCAGAATTGCAGGAAAGAGATTTCAGGAGGTAGATTCGAATCGCCTTTAAAGCACATGAAAAGCGGCAAAACGTTGACAATGATGCCCTTGGCCAAAAAGGGCGTATGCGTTTTTTCCTGAATATATTCAGGAAAAAACGCATACGCCCTTTTTGGCCAACCAAGCAACCTGGAAAGGCAAATCAGCGCTACAAAGAAGTCTCGCATCCCATCGGTCAAAAGGGCCATGCTGAAAAAAGGGTCCAAACCAGAAATGCAGGACAGGCTATGGAGAAATGGGAGCCTTGCTACACTGATGGGTGGGATGTAAATTGCCAACAGCCACTCTGATGAAGTGTACGGTGAGTCCTGAAACATCTAAAAAACACAACTTAGAGAGCATAGGGCACTTCCACTCATGGGGGTATAAATTGGGAAAATGAAAAATCAGCAAGACACAAGCACCCCAAAGTTTAGGGCTGCTCTGTTGACAAGGACCTCCACTTCATTCCACCTTAAATATCCCAGGAAAGAGAAAAATGGATAAAGAAGTTGTGGTCCTTTTGTACAATGGAATATCACTCAGCCATGAAATCAATGTCCTAAGGCTAGTAGCAGCATGATGAGTGGATTTAGGTACGACGATTCTAAGTGAAATAAGTCACACAGAAAAGGACACTTCTCATAAGGTATCACTTATAGAGGGAATGTAAAAACCGTTACACATGAACTGAATTACAAAACAGAACAGAGTCACACATGCAGAAAACACACTATGGCTGCTTAACGGGAAAGGTGAGGTGGGGTGATACATCAAACAAGGGTTTCAAATTAGCTCAGATACCGTTCCATAAACCAATATGTAATAGACAAGACCTACTCCTTGCTCAGAGAACTGGACTCAACACGCCCTATTCACCGCACAAGAATATATCTGACTAGTAATAATCTTAAAACCTATGTATTGATATCTCTTTTTAGTGTGTCAAGTGGGTGTAAAGCGGCATAAACACAGCAGTGAAAAGCCGCTAAACCCCATTATGAAAATAAATTACTTTGAATAACCCATGAAAGAAAGACAGTGAAAGAGACATTCTTACACAATGCGTTCAGGGGCTGTGATGCAACCTGGATTGACCATATCTAGACCCACAGCTGGATGAGACATAAGGGTGGACACTCTTGGGGCTGAGAGGTTTGGTGAGGTTGGGTCAGCAAACGCAGACCATTTAAAGTAATACTGCGTGGTACCCATCGCATGGGTCCCAAATCTCCAGGTTCAAGGGCATCTTCCTACATCGAAAACATGCATGAGAAACCCAGAAGATGGTACACCATGTGATGGGGAAAGGTTTCTAAAACGCACCTCATTTCTCATCTCCTTGTGCCCGTGTTCGCCATTCCAGCCGCTTTACTAGTAATCTCCCTACTTGGAGCATCAGCACCTTTAACCTCCTGTTCCGTACAGGTTGCCATTTCTCCTGACGATGAACGGGAAGACGGGGAACCAATGAGAGACTGGCTCTTGGTGTTGGGAAAGGCACAGGTCACTCTATTTTCCCATCAGGAAGAAGAATTAACCACACGCTCATCCCGCCCCCCGGAACCAGAACAGGGCCTGAAGCCATCCTGCGCTTTTGCGGCCAGCTCCCAAAAACACGAGTAGTAAAATGGAGGCTCAGGGCACTGCAATTCACAAACCTGCAGAGTTATAAATGATAACTCTCGTCCACAAATATATTGAGGGAAGGCAACGAAGAGGATTTGAAATCAAGGCAGAATTGCAGGAAACAGATTTCAGGAGGTAGATTCGAATCGCCTTTAAAGCACATGAAAAGCGGCAAAACGTTGACAATGATGCCCTTGGCCAAAAAGGGCGTATGCGTTTTTTCCTGAATATATCCAGGAAAAAACGCATACGCCCTTTTTGGCCAACCAAGCAACCTGGAAAGGCAAATCAGCGCTACAAAGAAGTCTCGCATCCCATCGGTCAAAAGGGCCATGCTGAAAAAAGGGTCCAAACCAGAAATGCAGGACAGGCTATGGAGAAATGGGAGCCTTGCTACACTGATGGGTGGGATGTAAATTGCCAACAGCCACTCTGATGAAGTGTACAGTGAGTCCTGAAACATCTAAAAAACACAACTTAGAGAGCATAGGGCACTTCCACTCATGGGGGTATAAATTGGGAAAATGAAAAATCAGCAAGACACAAGCACCCCAAAGTTTAGGGCTGCTCTGTTGACAAGGACCTCCACTTCATTCCACCTTAAATATCCCAGGATAGAGAAAAATGGATAAAGAAGTTGTGGTCCTTTTGTACAATGGAATATCACTCAGCCATGAAATCAATGTCCTAAGGCTAGTAGCAGCATGATGAGTGGATTTAAGTACGACGATTCTAAGTGAAATAAGTCACACAGAAAAGGACACTTCTCATAAGGTATCACTTATAGAGGGAATGTAAAAACCGTTACACATGAACTGAATTACAAAACAGAACAGAGTCACACATGCAGAAAACACACTATGGCTGCTTAACGGGAAAGGGGAGGTGGGGTGATACATAAAACAAGGGTTTCAAATTAGCTCAGATACCGTTCCATAAACCCAATATGTAATAGACAAGACCTACTCCTTGCTCAGAGAACTGGACTCAACACGCCCTATTCACCGCACAAGAATATATCTGACTAGTAATAATCTTAAAACCTATGTATTGATATCTCTCTGTTAGTGTGTCAAGTGGGTGTAAAGCGGCATAAACACAGCAGTGAAAAGCAGCTAAACCCCATTATGAAAATAAATTACTTTGAAAAACCCATGAAAGAAAGACAGTGAAAGAGAGAGACATTCTTACACAATGCGTTCAGGGGCTGTGATGCAACCTGGATTGACCATATCTAGACCCACAGCTGGATGAGACCTAAGGGTAGACACTCTTGGGGCTGAGAGGTTTGGTGAGGTTGGGTGAGCAAACGCAGACCCTTTAAAGTAATACTGCGTGGTACCCATCGCATAGGTCCCAAATCTCCAGGTTCAAGGGCATCTTCCTACATCGCAAACGTGCATGAGAAACCCAGAAGATGGTACACCGTGTGATGGGGAACGGTTTCCAAAACCCACCTCATTTCTCAACTCCTTGTGCCCGGGTTCGCCATTCCAGCCGCTTTACTAGCAATCTCCCTACTTGGAGCATCAGCACCTTTAACCTCCTGTTCCGTACAGGTTGCCATTTTTCCTGACGATGAACGGGAAGACGGGGAACCAATGAGAGACTGGCTGTTGGTGTTGGGAAAGGCACAGGTCACTCTGTTTTCCCATCAGGAAGAAGAATTAACCACAGGCTCATCCCGCCCCCCGGAACCAGAACAGGGCCTGAAGCCATCCTGCGCTTTTGCGTCCAGCTCCCAAAAACACGAGTAGTAAAATGGAGGCTCAGGGCACTGCAATTCACAAACCTGCAGAGTTATAAATGATAACTCTCGTCCACAAATATATTGAGGGAAGGCAACGAAGAGGATTTGAAATCAAGGCAGAATTGCAGGAAACAGATTTCAGGAGGTAGATTCGAATCGCCTTTAAAGCACATGAAAAGCGGCAAAACGTTGACAATGATGCCCTTGGCCAAAAAGGGCGTATGCGTTTTTTCCTGAATATATTCAGGAAAAAACGCATACGCCCTTTTTGGCCAACCAAGCAACCTGGAAAGGCAAATCAGCGCTACAAAGAAGTCTCGCATCCCATCGGTCAAAAGGGCCATGCTGAAAAAAGTGTCAAAACCAGAAATGCAGGACAGGCCATGGAGAAATGGGAGCCTTGCTACACTGATGGGCGGGATGCAAATTGACAACAGCCACTCTGGAGAAGTGTACGGTGAGTCCTGAAACATCTAAAAAACACAGCTTAGAGAGCATAGGGCACTTCCACTCATGGGGGTATAAATTGGGAAAATGAAAAATCAGCAAGACACAAGCACCCCAAAGTTTAGGGCTGCTCTGTTGACAAGGACCTCCACTTCATTCCACCTTAAATATCCCAGGAAAGAGAAAAATGGGTAAAGAAGTTGTGGTCCTTATGTACAATGGAATATCACTCAGCCATGAAATCAATGTCCTAAGGCTAGTAGCAGCATGATGAGTGGATTTAGGTACGACGATTCTAAGTGAAATAAGTCACACAGAAAAGGACACTTCTCATAAGGTATCACTTATAGAGGGAATGTAAAAACCGTTACACATGAACTGAATTACAAAACAGAACAGAGTCACACATGCAGAAAACACACTATGGCTGCTTAACGGGAAAGGTGAGGTGGGGTGATACATCAAACAAGGGTTTCAAATTAGCTCAGATACCGTTCCATAAACCAGTATGTAATAGACAAGACCTACTCCTTGCTCAGAGAACTGGACTCAACACGCCCTATTCACCGCACAAGAATATATCTGACTAGTAATAATCTTAAAACCTATGTATTGATATCTCTCTTTTAGTGTGTCAAGTGGGTGTAAAGCGGCATAAACACAGCAGTGAAAAGCAGCTAAACCCCATTATGAAAATAAATTACTTTGAATAACCCATGAAAGAAAGACAGTGAAAGAGAGAGACATTCTTACACAATGCGTTCAGGGGCTGTGATGCAACCTGGATTGACCATATCTAGACCCACAGCTGGATGAGACATAAGGGTGGACACTCTTGGGGCTGAGAGGTTTGGTGAGGTTGGGTGAGCAAACGCAGACCATTTAAAGTAATACTGCGTGGTACCCATCGCATGGGTCCCAAATCTCCAGGTTCAAGGGCATCTTCCTACATCGAAAACATGCATGAGAAACCCAGAAGATGGTACGCCATGTGATGGGGAAAGGTTTCTAAAACGCACCTCATTTCTCATCTCCTTGTGCCCGTGTTCGCCATTCCAGCTGCTTTACTAGTAATCTCCCTACTTGGAGCATCAGCACCTTTAACCTCCTGTTCCGTACAGGTTGCCATTTCTCCTGACGATGAACGGGAAGACGGGGAACCAATGAGAGACTGGCTCTTGGTGTTGGGAAAGGCACAGGTCACTCTATTTTCCCATCAGGAAGAAGAATTAACCACACGCTCATCCCGCCCCCCGGAACCAGAACAGGGCCTGAAGCCATCCTGCGCTTTTGCGGCCAGCTCCCAAAAACACGAGTTGTAAAATGGAGGCTCAGGGCACTGCAATTCACAAACCTGCAGAGTTATAAATGATAACTCTCGTCCACAAATATATTGAGGGAAGGCAACGAAGAGGATTTGAAATCAAGGCAGAATTGCAGGAAACAGATTTCAGGAGGTAGATTCGAATCGCCTTTAAAGCACATGAAAAGCGGCAAAACGTTGACAATGATGCCCTTGGCCAAAAAGGGCGTATGCGTTTTTTCCTGAATATATTCAGGAAAAAACGCATACGCCCTTTTTGGCCAACCAAGCAACCTGGAAAGGCAAATCAGCGCTACAAAGAAGTCTCGCATCCCATCGGTCAAAAGGGCCATGCTGAAAAAAGGGTCCAAACCAGAAATGCAGGACAGGCTATGGAGAAATGGGAGCCTTGCTACACTGATGGGTGGGATGTAAATTGCCAACAGCCACTCTGATGAAGTGTACAGTGAGTCCTGAAACATCTAAAAAACACAACTTAGAGAGCATAGGGCACTTCCACTCATGGGGGTATAAATTGGGAAAATGAAAAATCAGCAAGACACAAGCACCCCAAAGTTTAGGGCTGCTCTGTTGACAAGGACCTCCACTTCATTCCACCTTAAATATCCCAGGAAAGAGAAAAATGGATAAAGAAGTTGTGGTCCTTTTGTACAATGGAATATCACTCAGCCATGAAATCAATGTCCTAAGGCTAGTAGCAGCATGATGAGTGGATTTAAGTACGACGATTCTAAGTGAAATAAGTCACACAGAAAAGGACACTTCTCATAAGGTATCACTTATAGAGGGAATGTAAAAACCGTTACACATGAACTGAATTACAAAACAGAACAGAGTCACACATGCAGAAAACACACTATGGCTGCTTAACGGGAAAGGTGAGGTGGGGTGATACATAAAACAAGGGTTTCAAATTAGCTCAGATACCGTTCCATAAACCCAATATGTAATAGACAAGACCTACTCCTTGCTCAGAGAACTGGACTCAACACGCCCTATTCACCGCACAAGAATATATCTGACTAGTAATAATCTTAAAACCTATGTATTGATATCTCTCTGTTAGTGTGTCAAGTGGGTGTAAAGTGGCATAAACACAGCAGTGAAAAGCAGATAAACCCCATTATGAAAATAAATTACTTTGAAAAACCCATGAAAGAAAGACAGTGAAAGAGAGAGACATTCTTACACAATGCGTTCAGGGGCTGTGATGCAACCTGGATTGACCATATCTAGACCCACAGCTGGATGAGACCTAAGGGTAGACACTCTTGGGGCTGAGAGGTTTGGTGAGGTTGGGTGAGCAAACGCAGACCCTTTAAAGTAATACTGCGTGGTACCCATCGCATGGGTCCCAAATCTCCAGGTTCAAGGGCATCTTCCTACATCGAAAACGTGCATGAGAAACCCAGAAGATGGTACACCGTGTGATGGGGAACGGTTTCCAAAACGCACCTCATTTCTCAACTCCTTGTGCCCGGGTTCGCCATTCCAGCCGCTTTACTAGCAATCTCCCTACTTGGAGCATCAGCACCTTTAACCTCCTGTTCCGTACAGGTTGCCATTTTTCCTGACGATGAACGGGAAGACGGGGAACCAATGAGAGACTGGCTCTTGGTGTTGGGAAAGGCACAGGTCACTCTGTTTTCCCATCAGGAAGAAGAATTAACCACAGGCTCATCCCGCCCCCCGGAACCAGAACAGGGCCTGAAGCCATCCTGCGCTTTTGCGTCCAGCTCCCAAAAACACGAGTAGTAAAATGGAGGCTCAGGGCACTGCAATTCACAAACCTGCAGAGTTATAAATGATAACTCTCGTCCACAAATATATTGAGGGAAGGCAACGAAGAGGATTTGAAATCAAGGCAGAATTGCAGGAAACAGATTTCAGGAGGTAGATTCGAATCGCCTTTAAAGCACATGAAAAGCGGCAAAACGTTGACAATGATGCCCTTGGCCAAAAAGGGCGTATGCGTTTTTTCCTGAATATATTCAGGAAAAAACGCATACGCCCTTTTTGGCCAACCAAGCAACCTGGAAAGGCAAATCAGCGCTACAAAGAAGTCTCGCATCCCATCGGTCAAAAGGGCCATGCTGAAAAAAGTGTCAAAACCAGAAATGCAGGACAGGCCATGGAGAAATGGGAGCCTTGCTACACTGATGGGCGGGATGCAAATTGACAACAGCCACTCTGGAGAAGTGTACGGTGAGTCCTGAAACATCTAAAAAACACAGCTTAGAGAGCATAGGGCACTTCCACTCATGGGGGTATAAATTGGGAAAATGAAAAATCAGCAAGACACAAGCACCCCAAAGTTTAGGGCTGCTCTGTTGACAAGGACCTCCACTTCATTCCACCTTAAATATCCCAGGAAAGAGAAAAATGGGTAAAGAAGTTGTGGTCCTTATGTACAATGGAATATCACTCAGCCATGAAATCAATGTCCTAAGGCTACTAGCAGCATGATGAGTGGATTTAGGTATGACGATTCTAAGTGAAATAAGTCACACAGAAAAGGACACTTCTCATAAGGTATCACTTATAGAGGGAATGTAAAAACCGTTACACTTGAACTGAATTACAAAACAGAACAGAGTCACACATGCAGAAAACACACTATGGCTGCTTAACGGGAAAGGGGAGGTGGGGTGATACATAAAACAAGGGTTTCAAATTAGCTCAGATACCGTTCCATAAACCCAATATGTAATAGACAAGACCTACTCCTTGCTCAGAGAACTGGACTCAACACGCCCTATTCACCGCACAAGAATATATCTGACTAGTAATAATCTTAAAACCCATGTATTGATATCTCTCTGTTAGTGTGTCAAGTGGGTGTAAAGCGGCATAAACACAGCAGTGAAAAGCCGCTAAACCCCATTTTGAAAATAAATTACTTTGAAAAACCCATGAAAGAAAGACAGTGAAAGAGAGAGACATTCTTACACAACGCGTTCAGGGGCTGTGATGCAACCTGGATTGACCATATCTAGACACACAGCTGGATGAGACCTAAGTGTAGACACTATTGTGGCTGAGAGGTTTGGTGAGGTTGGGTGAGCAAACGCAGACCATTTAAAGTAATACTGCGTGGTACCCATCGCATGGGTCCCAAATCTCCAGGTTCAAGGGCATCTTCCTACATCGAAAACATGCATGAGAAACCCAGAAGATGGTACACCGTGTGATGGGGAAAGGTTTCTAAAACGCACCTCATTTCTCATCTCCTTGTGCCCGGGTTCGCCATTCCAGCCGCTTTACTAGCAATCTCCTTACTTGGAGCATCAGCACCTTTAACCTCCTGTTCCGTACAGGTTGCCTTTTTCCTGACGATGAACGGGAAGACGGGGAACCAATGAGAGACTGGCTCTTTGTGTTGGGAAAGGCACAGGTCACTCTATTTTCCCATCAGGAAGAAGAATTAACCACACGCTCATCCCGCCCCCCGGAACCAGAACAGGGCCTGAAGCCATCCTGCGATTTTGCGGCCAGCTCCCAAAAACACGAGTTGTAAAATGGAGGCTCAGGGCACTGCAATTCACAAACCTGCAGAGTTATAAATGATAACTCTCGTCCACAAATATATTGAGGGAAGGCAACGAAGAGGATTTGAAATCAAGGCAGAATTGCAGGAAACAGATTTCAGGAGGTAGATTCGAATCGCCTTTAAAGCACATGAAAAGCGGCAAAACGTTGAGAATGATGCCCTTGTCCAAAAAGGGCGTATGCGTTTTTTCCTGAATATATTCAGGAAAAAACGCATACGCCCTTTTTGGCCAACCAAGCAACCTGGAAAGGCAAATCAGCGCTACAAAGAAGTCTCGCATCCCATCGGTCAAAAGGGCCATGCTGAAAAAAGTGTCAAAACCAGAAATGCAGGACAGGCCATGGAGAAATGGGAGCCTTGCTACACTGATGGGCGGGATGTAAATTGCCAACAGCCACTCTGGAGAAGTGTACAGTGAGTCCTGAAACATCTAAAAAACACAGCTTAGAGAGCATAGGGCACTTCCACTCATGGGGGTATAAATTGGGAAAATGAAAAATCAGCAAGACACAGGCACCCCAAAGTTTAGGGCTGCTCTGTTGACAAGGACCTCCACTTCATTCCACCTTAAATATCCCAGGAAAGAGAAAAATAGGTAAAGAAGTTGTGTTCCTTATGTACAATGGAATATCACTCAGCCATGAAATCAATGTCCTAAGGCTAGTAGCAGCATGATGAGTGGATTTAGGTACGACGATTCTAAGTGAAATAAGTCACACAGAAAAGGACACTTCTCATAAGGTATCACTTATAGAGGGAATGTAAAAACTGTTACACATGAACTGAATTACAAAACAGAACAGAGTCACACATGCAGAAAACACACTATGGCTGCTTAACGGGAAAGGTGAGGTGGGGTGATACATCAAACAAGGGTTTCAAATTAGCTCAGATACCGTTCCATAAACCAATATGTAATAGACAAGACCTACTCCTTGCTCAGAGAACTGGACTCAACACGCCCTATTCACCGCACAAGAATATATCTGACTAGTAATAATCTTAAAACCTATGTATTGATATCTCTCTTTTAGTGTGTCAAGTGGGTGTAAAGCGGCATAAACACAGCAGTGAAAAGCAGCTAAACCCCATTATGAAAATAAATTACTTTGAATAACCCATGAAAGAAAGACAGTGAAAGAGAGAGACATTCTTACACAATGCGTTCAGGGGCTGTGATGCAACCTGGATTGACCATATCTAGACCCACAGCTGGATGAGACATAAGGGTGGACACTCTTGGGGCTGAGAGGTTTGGTGAGGTTGGGTGAGCAAACGCAGACCATTTAAAGTAATACTGCGTGGTACCCATTGCATGGGTCCCAAATCTCCAGGTTCAAGGGCATCTTCCTACATCGAAAACATGCATGAGAAACCCAGAAGATGGTACACCATGTGATGGGGAAAGGTTTCTAAAACGCACCTCATTTCTCATCTCCTTGTGCCCGTGTTCGCCATTCCAGCCGCTTTACTAGTAATCTCCCTACTTGGAGCATCAGCACCTTTAACCTCCTGTTCCGTACAGGTTGCCATTTCTCCTGACGATGAACGGGAAGACGGGGAACCAATGAGAGACTGGCTCTTGGTGTTGGGAAAGGCACAGGTCACTCTATTTTCCCATCAGGAAGAAGAATTAACCACACGCTCATCCCGCCCCCCGGAACCAGAACAGGGCCTGAAGCCATCCTGCGCTTTTGCGGCCAGCTCCCAAAAACACGAGTTGTAAAATGGAGGCTCAGGGCACTGCAATTCACAAACCTGCAGAGTTATAAATGATAACTCTCGTCCACAAATATATTGAGGGAAGGCAACGAAGAGGATTTGAAATCAAGGCAGAATTGCAGGAAACAGATTTCAGGAGGTAGATTCGAATCGCCTTTAAAGCACATGAAAAGCGGCAAAACGTTGACAATGATGCCCTTGGCCAAAAAGGGCGTATGCGTTTTTTCCTGAATATATCCAGGAAAAAACGCATACGCCCTTTTTGGCCAACCAAGCAACCTGGAAAGGCAAATCAGCGCTACAAAGAAGTCTCGCATCCCATCGGTCAAAAGGGCCATGCTGAAAAAAGTGTCAAAACCAGAAATGCAGGACAGGCCATGGAGAAATGGGAGCCTTGCTACACTGATGGGCGGGATGCAAATTGACAACAGCCACTCTGGAGAAGTGTACGGTGAGTCCTGAAACATCTAAAAAACACAGCTTAGAGAGCATAGGGCACTTCCACTCATGGGGGTATAAATTGGGAAAATGAAAAATCAGCAAGACACAAGCACCCCAAAGTTTAGGGCTGCTCTGTTGACAAGGACCTCCACTTCATTCCACCTTAAATATCCCAGGAAAGAGAAAAATGGGTAAAGAAGTTGTGGTCCTTATGTACAATGGAATATCACTCAGCCATGAAATCAATGTCCTAAGGCTACTAGCAGCATGATGAGTGGATTTAGGTATGACGATTCTAAGTGAAATAAGTCACACAGAAAAGGACACTTCTCATAAGGTATCACTTATAGAGGGAATGTAAAAACCGTTACACTTGAACTGAATTACAAAACAGAACAGAGTCACACATGCAGAAAACACACTATGGCTGCTTAACGGGAAAGGGGAGGTGGGGTGATACATAAAACAAGGGTTTCAAATTAGCTCAGATACCGTTCCATAAACCCAATATGTAATAGACAAGACCTACTCCTTGCTCAGAGAACTGGACTCAACACGCCCTATTCACCGCACAAGAATATATCTGACTAGTAATAATCTTAAAACCCATGTATTGATATCTCTCTGTTAGTGTGTCAAGTGGGTGTAAAGCGGCATAAACACAGCAGTGAAAAGCCGCTAAACCCCATTTTGAAAATAAATTACTTTGAAAAACCCATGAAAGAAAGACAGTGAAAGAGAGAGACATTCTTACACAACGCGTTCAGGGGCTGTGATGCAACCTGGATTGACCATATCTAGACACACAGCTGGATGAGACCTAAGTGTAGACACTATTGTGGCTGAGAGGTTTGGTGAGGTTGGGTGAGCAAACGCAGACCATTTAAAGTAATACTGCGTGGTACCCATCGCATGGGTCCCAAATCTCCAGGTTCAAGGGCATCTTCCTACATCGAAAACATGCATGAGAAACCCAGAAGATGGTACACCGTGTGATGGGGAAAGGTTTCTAAAACGCACCTCATTTCTCATCTCCTTGTGCCCGGGTTCGCCATTCTAGCCGCTTTACTAGCAATCTCCCTACTTGGAGCATCAGCACCTTTAACCTCCTGTTCCGTACAGGTTGCCTTTTTCCTGACGATGAACGGGAAGACGGGGAACCAATGAGAGACTGGCTCTTTGTGTTGGGAAAGGCACAGGTCACTCTATTTTCCCATCAGGAAGAAGAATTAACCACACGCTCATCCCGCCCCCCGGAACCAGAACATGGCCTGAAGCCATCCTGCGATTTTGCGGCCAGCTCCCAAAAACACGAGTTGTAAAATGGAGGCTCAGGGCACTGCAATTCACAAACCTGCAGAGTTATAAATGATAACTCTCGTCCACAAATATATTGAGGGAAGGCAACGAAGAGGATTTGAAATCAAGGCAGAATTGCAGGAAACAGATTTCAGGAGGTAGATTCGAATCGCCTTTAAAGCACATGAAAAGCGGCAAAACGTTGAGAATGATGCCCTTGGCCAAAAAGGGCGTATGCGTTTTTTCCTGAATATATTCAGGAAAAAACGCATACGCCCTTTTTGGCCAACCAAGCAACCTGGAAAGGCAAATCAGCGCTACAAAGAAGTCTCGCATCCCATCGGTCAAAAGGGCCATGCTGAAAAAAGTGTCAAAACCAGAAATGCAGGACAGGCCATGGAGAAATGGGAGCCTTGCTACACTGATGGGCGGGATGTAAATTGCCAACAGCCACTCTGGAAAAGTGTACGGTGAGTCCTGAAACATCTAAAAAACACAGCTTAGAGAGCATAGGGCACTTCCACTCATGGGGGTATAAATTGGGAAAATGAAAAATCAGCAAGACACAGGCACCCCAAAGTTTAGGGCTGCTCTGTTGACAAGGACCTCCACTTCATTCCACCTTAAATATCCCAGGAAAGAGAAAAATAGGTAAAGAAGTTGTGTTCCTTATGTACAATGGAATATCACTCAGCCATGAAATCAATGTCCTAAGGCTAGTAGCAGCATGATGAGTGGATTTAGGTACGACGATTCTAAGTGAAATAAGTCACACAGAAAAGGACACTTCTCATAAGGTATCACTTATTGAGGGAATGTAAAAACCGTTACACATGAACTGAATTACAAAACAGAACAGAGTCACACATGCAGAAAACACACTATGGCTGCTTAACGGGAAAGGTGAGGTGGGGTGATACATCAAACAAGGGTTTCAAATTAGCTCAGATACCGTTCCATAAACCAATATGTAATAGACAAGACCTACTCCTTGCTCAGAGAACTGGACTCAACACGCCCTATTCACCGCACAAGAATATATCTGACTAGTAATAATCTTAAAACCTATGTATTGATATCTCTCTTTTAGTGTGTCAAGTGGGTGTAAAGCGGCATAAACACAGCAGTGAAAAGCAGCTAAACCCCATTATGAAAATAAATTACTTTGAATAACCCATGAAAGAAAGACAGTGAAAGAGAGAGACATTCTTACACAATGCGTTCAGGGGCTGTGATGCAACCTGGATTGACCATATCTAGACCCACAGCTGGATGAGACATAAGGGTGGACACTCTTGGGGCTGAGAGGTTTGGTGAGGTTGGGTGAGCAAACGCAGACCATTTAAAGTAATACTGCGTGGTACCCATCGCATGGGTCCCAAATCTCCAGGTTCAAGGGCATCTTCCTACATCGAAAACATGCATGAGAAACCCAGAAGATGGTACACCATGTGATGGGGAAAGGTTTCTAAAACGCACCTCATTTCTCATCTCCTTGTGCCCGTGTTCGCCATTCCAGCCGCTTTACTAGTAATCTCCCTACTTGGAGCATCAGCACCTTTAACCTCCTGTTCCGTACAGGTTGCCATTTCTCCTGACGATGAACGGGAAGACGGGGAACCAATGAGAGACTGGCTCTTGGTGTTGGGAAAGGCACAGGTCACTCTATTTTCCCATCAGGAAGAAGAATTAACCACACGCTCATCCCGCCCCCCGGAACCAGAACAGGGCCTGAAGCCATCCTGCGCTTTTGCGGCCAGCT
Organism: Balaenoptera borealis; assembly: GCF_965194805.1. Taxonomy (NCBI): domain Eukaryota; kingdom Metazoa; phylum Chordata; class Mammalia; order Artiodactyla; family Balaenopteridae; genus Balaenoptera; species Balaenoptera borealis. Next base: position 617,717 of record NW_028124009.1, read on the forward strand.
CCCAAAAACACGAGTTGTAAAATGGAGGCTCAGGGCACTGCAATTCACAAACCTGCAGAGTTATAAATGATAACTCTCGTCCACAAATATATTGAGGGAAGGCAACGAAGAGGATTTGAAATCAAGGCAGAATTGCAGGAAACAGATTTCAGGAGGTAGATTCGAATCGCCTTTAAAGCACATGAAAAGCGGCAAAACGTTGACAATGATGCCCTTGGCCAAAAAGGGCGTATGCGTTTTTTCCTGAATATATCCAGGAAAAAACGCATACGCCCTTTTTGGCCAACCAAGCAACCTGGAAAGGCAAATCAGCGCTACAAAGAAGTCTCGCATCCCATCGGTCAAAAGGGCCATGCTGAAAAAAGGGTCCAAACCAGAAATGCAGGACAGGCTATGGAGAAATGGGAGCCTTGCTACACTGATGGGTGGGATGTAAATTGCCAACAGCCACTCTGATGAAGTGTACAGTGAGTCCTGAAACATCTAAAAAACACAGCTTAGAGAGCATAGGGCACTTCCACTCATGGGGGTATAAATTGGGAAAATGAAAAATCAGCAAGACACAGGCACCCCAAAGTTTAGGGCTGCTCTGTTGACAAGGACCTCCACTTCATTCCACCTTAAATATCCCAGGAAAGAGAAAAATAGGTAAAGAAGTTGTGTTCCTTATGTACAATGGAATATCACTCAGCCATGAAATCAATGTCCTAAGGCTAGTAGCAGCATGATGAGTGGATTTAGGTACGACGATTCTAAGTGAAATAAGTCACACAGAAAAGGACACTTCTCATAAGGTATCACTTATAGAGGGAATGTAAAAATCGTTACACATGAACTGAATTACAAAACAGAACAGAGTCACACATGCAGAAAACACACTATGGCTGCTTAACGGGAAAGGTGAGGTGGGGTGATACATCAAACAAGGGTTTCAAATTAGCTCAGATACCGTTCCATAAACCAATATGTAATAGACAAGACCTACTCCTTGCTCAGAGAACTGGACTCAACACGCCCTATTCACCGCACAAGAATATATCTGACTAGTAATAATCTTAAAACCTATGTATTGATATCTCTCTTTTAGTGTGTCAAGTGGGTGTAAAGCGGCATAAACACAGCAGTGAAAAGCAGCTAAACCCCATTATGAAAATAAATTACTTTGAATAACCCATGAAAGAAAGACAGTGAAAGAGAGAGACATTCTTACACAATGCGTTCAGGGGCTGTGATGCAACCTGGATTGACCATATCTAGACCCACAGCTGGATGAGACATAAGGGTGGACACTCTTGGGGCTGAGAGGTTTGGTGAGGTTGGGTGAGCAAACGCAGACCATTTAAAGTAATACTGCGTGGTACCCATCGCATGGGTCCCAAATCTCCAGGTTCAAGGGCATCTTCCTACATCGAAAACATGCATGAGAAACCCAGAAGATGGTACACCATGTGATGGGGAAAGGTTTCTAAAACGCACCTCATTTCTCATCTCCTTGTGCCCGTGTTCGCCATTCCAGCCGCTTTACTAGTAATCTCCCTACTTGGAGCATCAGCACCTTTAACCTCCTGTTCCGTACAGGTTGCCATTTCTCCTGACGATGAACGGGAAGACGGGGAACCAATGAGAGACTGGCTCTTGGTGTTGGGAAAGGCACAGGTCACTCTATTTTCCCATCAGGAAGAAGAATTAACCACACGCTCATCCCGCCCCCCGGAACCAGAACAGGGCCTGAAGCCATCCTGCGCTTTTGCGGCCAGCTCCCAAAAACACGAGTTGTAAAATGGAGGCTCAGGGCACTGCAATTCACAAACCTGCAGAGTTATAAATGATAACTCTCGTCCACAAATATATTGAGGGAAGGCAACGAAGAGGATTTGAAATCAAGGCAGAATTGCAGGAAACAGATTTCAGGAGGTAGATTCGAATCGCCTTTAAAGCACATGAAAAGCGGCAAAACGTTGACAATGATGCCCTTGGCCAAAAAGGGCGTATGCGTTTTTTCCTGAATATATCCAGGAAAAAACGCATACGCCCTTTTTGGCCAACCAAGCAACCTGGAAAGGCAAATCAGCGCTACAAAGAAGTCTCGCATCCCATCGGTCAAAAGGGCCATGCTGAAAAAAGGGTCCAAACCAGAAATGCAGGACAGGCTATGGAGAAATGGGAGCCTTGCTACACTGATGGGTGGGATGTAAATTGCCAACAGCCACTCTGATGAAGTGTACAGTGAGTCCTGAAACATCTAAAAAACACAACTTAGAGAGCATAGGGCACTTCCACTCATGGGGGTATAAATTGGGAAAATGAAAAATCAGCAAGACACAAGCACCCCAAAGTTTAGGGCTGCTCTGTTGACAAGGACCTCCACTTCATTCCACCTTAAATATCCCAGGAAAGAGAAAAATGGATAAAGAAGTTGTGGTCCTTTTGTACAATGGAATATCACTCAGCCATGAAATCAATGTCCTAAGGCTAGTAGCAGCATGATGAGTGGATTTAGGTACGATGATTCTAAGTGAAATAAGTCACACAGAAAAGGACACTTCTCATAAGGTATCACTTATAGAGGGAATGTAAAAACCGTTACACATGAACTGAATTACAAAACAGAACAGAGTCACACATGCAGAAAACACACTATGGCTGCTTAACGGGAAAGGTGAGGTGGGGTGATACATAAAACAAGGGTTTCAAATTAGCTCAGATACCGTTCCATAAACCCAATATGTAATAGACAAGACCTACTCCTTGCTCAGAGAACTGGACTCAACACGCCCTATTCACCGCACAAGAATATATCTGACTACTAATAATCTTAAAACCTATGTATTGATATCTCTCTGTTAGTGTGTCAAGTGGGTGTAAAGCGGCATAAACACAGCAGTGAAAAGCAGATAAACCCCATTATGAAAATAAATTACTTTGAAAAACCCATGAAAGAAAGACAGTGAAAGAGAGAGACATTCTTACACAATGCGTTCAGGGGCTGTGATGCAACCTGGATTGACCATATCTAGACCCACAGCTGGATGAGACCTAAGGGTAGACACTCTTGGGGCTGAGAGGTTTGGTGAGGTTGGGTGAGCAAACGCAGACCCTTTAAAGTAATACTGCGTGGTACCCATCGCATGGGTCCCAAATTTCCAGGTTCAAGGGCATCTTCCTACATCGAAAACATGCATGAGAAACCCAGAAGATGGTACACCGTGTGATGGGGAACGGTTTCCAAAACGCACCTCATTTCTCAACTCCTTGTGCCCGGGTTCGCCATTCCAGCCGCTTTACTAGCAATCTCCCTACTTGGAGCATCAGCACCTTTAACCTCCTGTTCCGTACAGGTTGCCATTTTTCCTGACGATGAACGGGAAGACGGGGAACCAATGAGAGACTGGCTCTTGGTGTTGGGAAAGGCACAGGTCACTCTGTTTTCCCATCAGGAAGAAGAATTAACCACAGGCTCATCCCGCCCCCCGGAACCAGAACAGGGCCTGAAGCCATCCTGCGCTTTTGCGTCCAGCTCCCAAAAACACGAGTAGTAAAATGGAGGCTCAGGGCACTGCAATTCACAAACCTGCAGAGTTATAAATGATAACTCTCGTCCACAAATATATTGAGGGAAGGCAACGAAGAGGATTTGAAATCAAGGCAGAATTGCAGGAAACAGATTTCAGGAGGTAGATTCGAATCGCCTTTAAAGCACATGAAAAGCGGCAAAACGTTGACAATGATGCCCTTGGCCAAAAAGGGCGTATGCGTTTTTTCCTGAATATATTCAGGAAAAAACGCATACGCCCTTTTTGGCCAACCAAGCAACCTGGAAAGGCAAATCAGCGCTACAAAGAAGTCTCGCATCCCATCGGTCAAAAGGGCCATGCTGAAAAAAGTGTCAAAACCAGAAATGCAGGACAGGCCATGGAGAAATGGGAGCCTTGCTACACTGATGGGCAGGATGGAAATTGCCAACAGCCACTCAGGAGAAGTGTACGGTGAGTCCTGAAACATCTAAAAAACACAGCTTAGAGATCATAGGGCACTTCCACTCATGGGGGTATAAATTGGGAAAATGAAAAATCAGCAAGACACAAGCACCCCAAAGTTTAGGGCTGCTCTGTTGACAAGGACCTCCACTTCATTCCACCTTAAATATCCCAGGAAAGAGAAAAATGGGTAAAGAAGTTGTGTTCCTTATGTACAATGGAATATCACTCAGCCATGAAATCAATGTCCTAAGGCTAGTAGCAGCATGATGAGTGGATTTAGGTACGACGATTCTAAGTGAAATAAGTCACACAGAAAAGGACACTTCTCATAAGGTATCACTGATAGAGGGAATGTAAAAACCGTTACACATGAACTGAATTACAAAACAGAACAGAGTCACACATGCAGAAAACACACTATGGCTGCTTAACGGGAAAGGTGAGGTGGGGTGATACATAAAACAAGGGTTTCAAATTAGCTCAGATACCGTTCCATAAACCCAATATGTAATAGACAAGACCTACTCCTTGCTCAGAGAACTGGACTCAACACGCCCTATTCACCGCACAAGAATATATCTGACTAGTAATAATCTTAAAACCTATGTATTGATATCTCTCTGTTAGTGTGTCAAGTGGGTGTAAAGCGGCATAAACACAGCAGTGAAAAGCAGCTAAACCCCATTATGAAAATAAATTACTTTGAAAAACCCATGAAAGAAAGGCAGTGAAAGAGAGAGACATTCTTACACAATGCGTTCAGGGGCTGTGATGCAACCTGGATTGACCATATCTAGACCCACAGCTGGATGAGACCTAAGGGTGGACACTCTTGGGGCTGAGAGGTTTGGTGAGGTTGGGTGAGCAAACGCAGACCATTTAAAGTAATACTGCGTGGTACCCATCGCATGGGTCCCAAATCTCCAGGTTCAAGGGCATCTTCCTACATCGAAAACATGCATGAGAAACCCAGAAGATGGTACACCGTGTGATGGGGAAAGGTTTCTAAAACGCACCTCATTTCTCATCTCCTTGTGCCCGGGTTCGCCATTCCAGCCGCTTTACTAGCAATCTCCCTCCTTGGAGCATCAGCACCTTTAACTTCCTGTTCTGTACAGGTTGCCATTTTTCCTGACGATGAACGGGAAGACGGGGAACCAATGAGAGACTGGCTCTTGGTGTTGGGAAAGGCACAGGTCACTCTATTTTCCCATCAGGAAGAAGAATTAACCACAGGCTCATCCCGCCCCCCGGAACCAGAACAGGGCCTGAAGCCATCCTGCGCTTTTGCGGCCAGCTCCCAAAAACACGAGTTGTAAAATGGAGGCTCAGGGCACTGCAATTCACAAACCTGCAGAGTTATAAATGATAACTCTCGTCCACAAATATATTGAGGGAAGGCAACGAAGAGGATTTGAAATCAAGGCAGAATTGCAGGAAACAGATTTCAGGAGGTAGATTCGAATCGCCTTTAAAGCACATGAAAAGCGGCAAAACGTTGACAATGATGCCCTTGGCCAAAAAGGGCGTATGCGTTTTTTCCTGAATATATTCAGGAAAAAACGCATACGCCCTTTTTGGCCAACCAAGCAACCTGGAAAGGCAAATCAGCGCTACAAAGAAGTCTCGCATCCCATCGGTCAAAAGGGCCATGCTGAAAAAAGTGTCAAAACCAGAAATGCAGGACAGGCCATGGAGAAATGGGAGCCTTGCTACACTGATGGGCGGGATGTAAATTGCCAACAGCCACTCTGGAGAAGTGTACGGTGAGTCCTGAAACATCTAAAAAACACAGCTTAGAGAGCATAGGGCACTTCCACTCATGGGGGTATAAATTGGGAAAATGAAAAATCAGCAAGACACAGGCACCCCAAAGTTTACGGCTGCTCTGTTGACAAGGACCTCCACTTCATTCCACCTTAAATATCCCAGGAAAGAGAAAAATGGATAAAGAAGTTGTGGTCCTTATGTACAATGGAATATCACTCAGCAATGAAATCAATGTCCTAAGGCTAGTAGCAGCATGATGAGTGGATTTAGGTACGACGATTCTAAGTGAAATAAGTCACACAGAAAAGGACACTTCTCATAAGGTATCACTGATAGAGGGAATGTAAAAACCGTTACACATGAACTGAATTACAAAACAGAACAGAGTCACACATGCAGAAAACACACTATGGCTGCTTAACGGGAAAGGTGAGGTGGGGTGATACATAAAACAAGGGTTTCAAATTAGCTCAGATACCGTTCCATAAACCCAATATGTAATAGACAAGACCTACTCCTTGCTCAGAGAACTGGACTCAACACGCCCTATTCACCGCACAAGAATATATCTGACTACTAATAATCTTAAAACCTATGTATTGATATCTCTCTGTTAGTGTGTCAAGTGGGTGTAAAGCGGCATAAACACAGCAGTGAAAAGCAGATAAACCCCATTATGAAAATAAATTACTTTGAAAAACCCATGAAAGAAAGACAGTGAAAGAGAGAGACATTCTTACACAATGCGTTCAGGGGCTGTGATGCAACCTGGATTGACCATATCTAGACCCACAGCTGGATGAGACCTAAGGGTAGACACTCTTGGGGCTGAGAGGTTTGGTGAGGTTGGGTGAGCAAACGCAGACCCTTTAAAGTAATACTGCGTGGTACCCATCGCATGGGTCCCAAATCTCCAGGTTCAAGGGCATCTTCCTACATCGAAAACGTGCATGAGAAACCCAGAAGATGGTACACCGTGTGATGGGGAACGGTTTCCAAAACGCACCTCATTTCTCAACTCCTTGTGCCCGGGTTCGCCATTCCAGCCGCTTTACTAGCAATCTCCCTACTTGGAGCATCAGCACCTTTAACCTCCTGTTCCGTACAGGTTGCCATTTTTCCTGACGATGAACGGGATGACGGGGAACCAATGAGAGACTGGCTCTTGGTGTTGGGAAAGGCACAGGTCACTCTGTTTTCCCATCAGGAAGAAGAATTAACCACAGGCTCATCCCGCCCCCCGGAACCAGAACAGGGCCTGAAGCCATCCTGCGCTTTTGCGTCCAGCTCCCAAAAACACGAGTAGTAAAATGGAGGCTCAGGGCACTGCAATTCACAAACCTGCAGAGTTATAAATGATAACTCTCGTCCACAAATATATTGAGGGAAGGCAACGAAGAGGATTTGAAATCAAGGCAGAATTGCAGGAAACAGATTTCAGGAGGTAGATTCGAATCGCCTTTAAAGCACATGAAAAGCGGCAAAACGTTGAGAATGATGCCCTTGGCCAAAAAGGGCGTATGCGTTTTTTCCTGAATATATTCAGGAAAAAACGCATACGCCCTTTTTGGCCAACCAAGCAACCTGGAAAGGCAAATCAGCGCTACAAAGAAGTCTCGCATCCCATCGGTCAAAAGGGCCATGCTGAAAAAAGTGTCAAAACCAGAAATGCAGGACAGGCCATGGAGAAATGGGAGCCTTGCTACACTGATGGGCAGGATGGAAATTGCCAACAGCCACTCAGGAGAAGTGTACGGTGAGTCCTGAAACATCTAAAAAACACAGCTTAGAGAGCATAGGGCACTTCCACTCATGGGGGTATAAATTGGGAAAATGAAAAATCAGCAAGACACAAGCACCCCAAAGTTTAGGGCTGCTCTGTTGACAAGGACCTCCACTTCATTCCACCTTCAATATCCCAGGAAAGAGAAAAATGGGTAAAGAAGTTGTGTTCCTTATGTACAATGGAATATCACTCAGCCATGAAATCAATGTCCTAAGGCTAGTAGCAGCATGATGAGTGGATTTAGGTACGACGATTCTAAGTGAAATAAGTCACACAGAAAAGGACACTTCTCATAAGGTATCACTGATAGAGGGAATGTAAAAACCGTTACACATGAACTGAATTACAAAACAGAACAGAGTCACACATGCAGAAAACACACTATGGCTGCTTAACGGGAAAGGTGAGGTGGGGTGATACATCAAACAAGGGTTTCAAATTAGCTCAGATACCGTTCCATAAACCCAATATGTAATAGACAAGACCTACTCCTTGCTCAGAGAACTGGACTCAACACGCCCTATTCACCGCACAAGAATATATCTGACTAGTAATAATCTTAAAACCTATGTATTGATATCTCTCTGTTAGTGTGTCAAGTGGGTGTAAAGCGGCATAAACACAGCAGTGAAAAGCAGCTAAACCCCATTATGAAAATAAATTACTTTGAAAAACGCATGAAAGAAAGGCAGTGAAAGAGAGAGACATTCTTACACAATGCGTTCAGGGGCTGTGATGCAACCTGGATTGACCATATCTAGACCCACAGCTGGATGAGACCTAAGGGTGGACACTCTTGGGGCTGAGAGGTTTGGTGAGGTTGGGTGAGCAAACGCAGACCATTTAAAGTAATACTGCGTGGTACCCATCGCATGGGTCCCAAATCTCCAGGTTCAAGGGCATCTTCCTACATCGAAAACATGCATGAGAAACCCAGAAGATGGTACACCGTGTGATGGGGAAAGGTTTCTAAAACGCACCTCATTTCTCATCTCCTTGTGCCCGTGTTCGCCATTCCAGCCGATTTACTAGCAATCTCCCTCCTTGGAGCATCAGCACCTTTAACCTCCTGTTCCGTACAGGTTGCAATTTTTCCTGACGATGAACGGGAAGACGGGTAACCAATGAGAGACTGGCTCTTGGTGTTGGGAAAGGCACAGGTCCCTCTATTTTCCCATCAGGAAGAAGAATTAACAACAGGCTCATCCCGCCCCCCGGAACCAGAACAGGGCCTGAAGCCATCCTGCGCTTTTGCGGCCAGCTCCCAAAATCACGAGTTGTAAAATGGAGGCTCAGGGCACTGCAATTCACAAACCTGTAGAGTTATAAATGATAACTCTCCTCCAGAAATATATTGAGGGAAGGCAACGAAGAGGATTTGAAATCAAGGCAGAATTGCAGGAAAGAGATTTCAGGAGGTAGATTCGAATCGCCTTTAAAGCACATGAAAAGCGGCAAAACGTTGACAATGATGCCCTTGGCCAAAAAGGGCGTATGCGTTTTTTCCTGAATATATTCAGGAAAAAACGCATACGCCCTTTTTGGCCAACCAAGCAACCTGGAAAGGCAAATCAGCGCTACAAAGAAGTCTCGCATCCCATCGGTCAAAAGGGCCATGCTGAAAAAAGGGTCCAAACCAGAAATGCAGGACAGGCTATGGAGAAATGGGAGCCTTGCTACACTGATGGGTGGGATGTAAATTGCCAACAGCCACTCTGATGAAGTGTACGGTGAGTCCTGAAACATCTAAAAAACACAACTTAGAGAGCATAGGGCACTTCCACTCATGGGGGTATAAATTGGGAAAATGAAAAATCAGCAAGACACAAGCACCCCAAAGTTTAGGGCTGCTCTGTTGACAAGGACCTCCACTTCATTCCACCTTAAATATCCCAGGAAAGAGAAAAATGGATAAAGAAGTTGTGGTCCTTTTGTACAATGGAATATCACTCAGCCATGAAATCAATGTCCTAAGGCTAGTAGCAGCATGATGAGTGGATTTAGGTACGACGATTCTAAGTGAAATAAGTCACACAGAAAAGGACACTTCTCATAAGGTATCACTTATAGAGGGAATGTAAAAACCGTTACACATGAACTGAATTACAAAACAGAACAGAGTCACACATGCAGAAAACACACTATGGCTGCTTAACGGGAAAGGTGAGGTGGGGTGATACATCAAACAAGGGTTTCAAATTAGCTCAGATACCGTTCCATAAACCAATATGTAATAGACAAGACCTACTCCTTGCTCAGAGAACTGGACTCAACACGCCCTATTCACCGCACAAGAATATATCTGACTAGTAATAATCTTAAAACCTATGTATTGATATCTCTTTTTAGTGTGTCAAGTGGGTGTAAAGCGGCATAAACACAGCAGTGAAAAGCCGCTAAACCCCATTATGAAAATAAATTACTTTGAATAACCCATGAAAGAAAGACAGTGAAAGAGACATTCTTACACAATGCGTTCAGGGGCTGTGATGCAACCTGGATTGACCATATCTAGACCCACAGCTGGATGAGACATAAGGGTGGACACTCTTGGGGCTGAGAGGTTTGGTGAGGTTGGGTCAGCAAACGCAGACCATTTAAAGTAATACTGCGTGGTACCCATCGCATGGGTCCCAAATCTCCAGGTTCAAGGGCATCTTCCTACATCGAAAACATGCATGAGAAACCCAGAAGATGGTACACCATGTGATGGGGAAAGGTTTCTAAAACGCACCTCATTTCTCATCTCCTTGTGCCCGTGTTCGCCATTCCAGCCGCTTTACTAGTAATCTCCCTACTTGGAGCATCAGCACCTTTAACCTCCTGTTCCGTACAGGTTGCCATTTCTCCTGACGATGAACGGGAAGACGGGGAACCAATGAGAGACTGGCTCTTGGTGTTGGGAAAGGCACAGGTCACTCTATTTTCCCATCAGGAAGAAGAATTAACCACACGCTCATCCCGCCCCCCGGAACCAGAACAGGGCCTGAAGCCATCCTGCGCTTTTGCGGCCAGCTCCCAAAAACACGAGTAGTAAAATGGAGGCTCAGGGCACTGCAATTCACAAACCTGCAGAGTTATAAATGATAACTCTCGTCCACAAATATATTGAGGGAAGGCAACGAAGAGGATTTGAAATCAAGGCAGAATTGCAGGAAACAGATTTCAGGAGGTAGATTCGAATCGCCTTTAAAGCACATGAAAAGCGGCAAAACGTTGACAATGATGCCCTTGGCCAAAAAGGGCGTATGCGTTTTTTCCTGAATATATCCAGGAAAAAACGCATACGCCCTTTTTGGCCAACCAAGCAACCTGGAAAGGCAAATCAGCGCTACAAAGAAGTCTCGCATCCCATCGGTCAAAAGGGCCATGCTGAAAAAAGGGTCCAAACCAGAAATGCAGGACAGGCTATGGAGAAATGGGAGCCTTGCTACACTGATGGGTGGGATGTAAATTGCCAACAGCCACTCTGATGAAGTGTACAGTGAGTCCTGAAACATCTAAAAAACACAACTTAGAGAGCATAGGGCACTTCCACTCATGGGGGTATAAATTGGGAAAATGAAAAATCAGCAAGACACAAGCACCCCAAAGTTTAGGGCTGCTCTGTTGACAAGGACCTCCACTTCATTCCACCTTAAATATCCCAGGATAGAGAAAAATGGATAAAGAAGTTGTGGTCCTTTTGTACAATGGAATATCACTCAGCCATGAAATCAATGTCCTAAGGCTAGTAGCAGCATGATGAGTGGATTTAAGTACGACGATTCTAAGTGAAATAAGTCACACAGAAAAGGACACTTCTCATAAGGTATCACTTATAGAGGGAATGTAAAAACCGTTACACATGAACTGAATTACAAAACAGAACAGAGTCACACATGCAGAAAACACACTATGGCTGCTTAACGGGAAAGGTGAGGTGGGGTGATACATAAAACAAGGGTTTCAAATTAGCTCAGATACCGTTCCATAAACCCAATATGTAATAGACAAGACCTACTCCTTGCTCAGAGAACTGGACTCAACACGCCCTATTCACCGCACAAGAATATATCTGACTAGTAATAATCTTAAAACCTATGTATTGATATCTCTCTGTTAGTGTGTCAAGTGGGTGTAAAGCGGCATAAACACAGCAGTGAAAAGCAGCTAAACCCCATTATGAAAATAAATTACTTTGAAAAACCCATGAAAGAAAGACAGTGAAAGAGAGAGACATTCTTACACAATGCGTTCAGGGGCTGTGATGCAACCTGGATTGACCATATCTAGACCCACAGCTGGATGAGACCTAAGGGTAGACACTCTTGGGGCTGAGAGGTTTGGTGAGGTTGGGTGAGCAAACGCAGACCCTTTAAAGTAATACTGCGTGGTACCCATCGCATAGGTCCCAAATCTCCAGGTTCAAGGGCATCTTCCTACATCGCAAACGTGCATGAGAAACCCAGAAGATGGTACACCGTGTGATGGGGAACGGTTTCCAAAACCCACCTCATTTCTCAACTCCTTGTGCCCGGGTTCGCCATTCCAGCCGCTTTACTAGCAATCTCCCTACTTGGAGCATCAGCACCTTTAACCTCCTGTTCCGTACAGGTTGCCATTTTTCCTGACGATGAACGGGAAGACGGGGAACCAATGAGAGACTGGCTGTTGGTGTTGGGAAAGGCACAGGTCACTCTGTTTTCCCATCAGGAAGAAGAATTAACCACAGGCTCATCCCGCCCCCCGGAACCAGAACAGGGCCTGAAGCCATCCTGCGCTTTTGCGTCCAGCTCCCAAAAACACGAGTAGTAAAATGGAGGCTCAGGGCACTGCAATTCACAAACCTGCAGAGTTATAAATGATAACTCTCGTCCACAAATATATTGAGGGAAGGCAACGAAGAGGATTTGAAATCAAGGCAGAATTGCAGGAAACAGATTTCAGGAGGTAGATTCGAATCGCCTTTAAAGCACATGAAAAGCGGCAAAACGTTGACAATGATGCCCTTGGCCAAAAAGGGCGTATGCGTTTTTTCCTGAATATATTCAGGAAAAAACGCATACGCCCTTTTTGGCCAACCAAGCAACCTGGAAAGGCAAATCAGCGCTACAAAGAAGTCTCGCATCCCATCGGTCAAAAGGGCCATGCTGAAAAAAGTGTCAAAACCAGAAATGCAGGACAGGCCATGGAGAAATGGGAGCCTTGCTACACTGATGGGCGGGATGCAAATTGACAACAGCCACTCTGGAGAAGTGTACGGTGAGTCCTGAAACATCTAAAAAACACAGCTTAGAGAGCATAGGGCACTTCCACTCATGGGGGTATAAATTGGGAAAATGAAAAATCAGCAAGACACAAGCACCCCAAAGTTTAGGGCTGCTCTGTTGACAAGGACCTCCACTTCATTCCACCTTAAATATCCCAGGAAAGAGAAAAATGGGTAAAGAAGTTGTGGTCCTTATGTACAATGGAATATCACTCAGCCATGAAATCAATGTCCTAAGGCTAGTAGCAGCATGATGAGTGGATTTAGGTATGACGATTCTAAGTGAAATAAGTCACACAGAAAAGGACACTTCTCATAAGGTATCACTTATAGAGGGAATGTAAAAACCGTTACACTTGAACTGAATTACAAAACAGAACAGAGTCACACATGCAGAAAACACACTATGGCTGCTTAACGGGAAAGGGGAGGTGGGGTGATACATAAAACAAGGGTTTCAAATTAGCTCAGATACCGTTCCATAAACCCAATATGTAATAGACAAGACCTACTCCTTGCTCAGAGAACTGGACTCAACACGCCCTATTCACCGCACAAGAATATATCTGACTAGTAATAATCTTAAAACCTATGTATTGATATCTCTCTGTTAGTGTGTCAAGTGGGTGTAAAGCGGCATAAACACAGCAGTGAAAAGCCGCTAAACCCCATTTTGAAAATAAATTACTTTGAAAAACCCATGAAAGAAAGACAGTGAAAGAGAGAGACATTCTTACACAACGCGTTCAGGGGCTGTGATGCAACCTGGATTGACCATATCTAGACACACAGCTGGATGAGACCTAAGTGTAGACACTCTTGGGGCTGAGAGGTTTGGTGAGGTTGGGTGAGCAAACGCAGACCATTTAAAGTAATACTGCGTGGTACCCATCGCATGGGTCCCAAATCTCCAGGTTCAAGGGCATCTTCCTACATCGAAAACATGCATGAGAAACCCAGAAGATGGTACACCGTGTGATGGGGAAAGGTTTCTAAAACGCACCTCATTTCTCATCTCCTTGTGCCCGGGTTCGCCATTCCAGCCGCTTTACTAGCAATCTCCCTACTTGGAGCATCAGCACCTTTAACCTCCTGTTCCGTACAGGTTGCCTTTTTCCTGACGATGAACGGGAAGACGGGGAACCAATGAGAGACTGGCTCTTTGTGTTGGGAAAGGCACAGGTCACTCTATTTTCCCATCAGGAAGAAGAATTAACCACAGGCTCATCCCGCCCCCCGGAACCAGAACAGGGCCTGAAGCCATCCTGCGATTTTGCGGCCAGCTCCCAAAAACACGAGTTGTAAAATGGAGGCTCAGGGCACTGCAATTCACAAACCTGCAGAGTTATAAATGATAACTCTCGTCCACAAATATATTGAGGGAAGGCAACGAAGAGGATTTGAAATCAAGGCAGAATTGCAGGAAACAGATTTCAGGAGGTAGATTCGAATCGCCTTTAAAGCACATGAAAAGCGGCAAAACGTTGACAATGATGCCCTTGGCCAAAAAGGGCGTATGCGTTTTTTCCTGAATATATTCAGGAAAAAACGCATACGCCCTTTTTGGCCAACCAAGCAACCTGGAAAGGCAAATCAGCGCTACAAAGAAGTCTCGCATCCCATCGGTCAAAAGGGCCATGCTGAAAAAAGTGTCAAAACCAGAAATGCAGGACAGGCCATGGAGAAATGGGAGCCTTGCTACACTGATGGGCGGGATGTAAATTGCCAACAGCCACTCTGGAGAAGTGTACGGTGAGTCCTGAAACATCTAAAAAACACAGCTTAGAGAGCATAGGGCACTTCCACTCATGGGGGTATAAATTGGGAAAATGAAAAATCAGCAAGACACAGGCACCCCAAAGTTTAGGGCTGCTCTGTTGACAAGGACCTCCACTTCATTCCACCTTAAATATCCCAGGAAAGAAAAAAATAGGTAAAGAAGTTGTGTTCCTTATGTACAATGGAATATCACTCAGCCATGAAATCAATGTCCTAAGGCTAGTAGCAGCATGATGAGTGGATTTAGGTACGACGATTCTAAGTGAAATAAGTCACACAGAAAAGGACACTTCTCATAAGGTATCACTTATAGAGGGAATGTAAAAACCGTTACACATGAACTGAATTACAAAACAGAACAGAGTCACACATGCAGAAAACACACTATGGCTGCTTAACGGGAAAGGTGAGGTGGGGTGATACATCAAACAAGGGTTTCAAATTAGCTCAGATACCGTTCCATAAACCAATATGTAATAGACAAGACCTACTCCTTGCTCAGAGAACTGGACTCAACACGCCCTATTCACCGCACAAGAATATATCTGACTAGTAATAATCTTAAAACCTATGTATTGATATCTCTCTTTTAGTGTGTCAAGTGGGTGTAAAGCGGCATAAACACAGCAGTGAAAAGCAGGTAAACTGCATTATGAAAATAAATTACTTTGAATAACCCATGAAAGAAAGACAGTGAAAGAGAGAGACATTCTTACACAATGCGTTCAGGGGCTGTGATGCAACCTGGATTGACCATATCTAGACCCACAGCTGGATGAGACATAAGGGTGGACACTCTTGGGGCTGAGAGGTTTGGTGAGGTTGGGTGAGCAAACGCAGACCATTTAAAGTAATACTGCGTGGTACCCATCGCATGGGTCCCAAATCTCCAGGTTCAAGGGCATCTTCCTACATCGAAAACATGCATGAGAAACCCAGAAGATGGTACACCATGTGATGGGGAAAGGTTTCTAAAACGCACCTCATTTCTCATCTCCTTGTGCCCGTGTTCGCCATTCCAGCCGCTTTACTAGTAATCTCCCTACTTGGAGCATCAGCACCTTTAACCTCCTGTTCCGTACAGGTTGCCATTTCTCCTGACGATGAACGGGAAGACGGGGAACCAATGAGAGACTGGCTCTTGGTGGTGGGAAAGGCACAGGTCACTCTATTTTCCCATCAGGAAGAAGAATTAACCACACGCTCATCCCGCCCCCCGGAACCAGAACAGGGCCTGAAGCCATCCTGCGCTTTTGCGGCCAGCTCCCAAAAACACGAGTTGTAAAATGGAGGCTCAGGGCACTGCAATTCACAAACCTGCAGAGTTATAAATGATAACTCTCGTCCACAAATATATTGAGGGAAGGCAAAGAAGAGGATGTGAAATCAAGGCAGAATTGCAGGAAACAGATTTCAGGAGGTAGATTCGAATCGCCTTTAAAGCACATGAAAAGCGGCAAAACGTTGACAATGATGCCCTTGGCCAAAAAGGGCGTATGCGTTTTTTCCTGAATATATTCAGGAAAAAACGCATACGCCCTTTTTGGCCAACCAAGCAACCTGGAAAGGCAAATCAGCGCTACAAAGAAGTCTCGCATCCCATCGGTAAAAAGGGCCATGCTGAAAAAAGGGTCCAAACCAGAAATGCAGGACAGGCTATGGAGAAATGGGAGCCTTGCTACACTGATGGGTGGGATGTAAATTGCCAACAGCCACTCTGATGAAGTGTACAGTGAGTCCTGAAACATCTAAAAAACACAACTTAGAGAGCATAGGGCACTTTCACTCATGGGGGTATAAATTGGGAAAATGAAAAATCAGCAAGACACAAGCACCCCAAAGTTTAGGGCTGCTCTGTTGACAAGGACCTCCACTTCATTCCACCTTAAATATCCCAGGAAAGAGAAAAATGGATAAAGAAGTTGTGGTCCTTTTGTACAATGGAATATCACTCAGCCATGAAATCAATGTCCTAAGGCTAGTAGCAGCATGATGAGTGGATTTAAGTACGACGATTCTAAGTGAAATAAGTCACACAGAAAAGGACACTTCTCATAAGGTATCACTTATAGAGGGAATGTAAAAACCGTTACACATGAACTGAATTACAAAACAGAACAGAGTCACACATGCAGAAAACACACTATGGCTGCTTAACGGGAAAGGTGAGGTGGGGTGATACATAAAACAAGGGTTTCAAATTAGCTCAGATACCGTTCCATAAACCCAATATGTAATAGACAAGACCTACTCCTTGCTCAGAGAACTGGACTCAACACGCCCTATTCACCGCACAAGAATATATCTGACTAGTAATAATCTTAAAACCTATGTATTGATATCTCTCTGTTAGTGTGTCAAGTGGGTGTAAAGCGGCATAAACACAGCAGTGAAAAGCAGCTAAACCCCATTATGAAAATAAATTACTTTGAAAAACCCATGAAAGAAAGACAGTGAAAGAGAGAGACATTCTTACACAATGCGTTCAGGGGCTGTGATGCAACCTGGATTGACCATATCTAGACCCACAGCTGGATGAGACCTAAGGGTAGACACTCTTGGGGCTGAGAGGTTTGGTGAGGTTGGGTGAGCAAACGCAGACCCTTTAAAGTAATACTGCGTGGTACCCATCGCATGGGTCCCAAATCTCCAGGTTCAAGGGCATCTTCCTACATCGAAAACGTGCATGAGAAACCCAGAAGATGGTACACCGTGTGATGGGGAACGGTTTCCAAAACGCACCTCATTTCTCAACTCCTTGTGCCCGGGTTCGCCATTCCAGCCGCTTTACTAGCAATCTCCCTACTTGGAGCATCAGCACCTTTAACCTCCTGTTCCATACAGGTTGCCTTTTTCCTGACGATGAACGGGAAGACGGGGAACCAATGAGAGACTGGCTCTTGGTGTTGGGAAAGGCACAGGTCACTCTGTTTTCCCATCAGGAAGAAGAATTAACCACAGGCTCATCCCGCCCCCCGGAACCAGAACAGGGCCTGAAGCCATCCTGCGCTTTTGCGTCCAGCTCCCAAAAACACGAGTACTAAAATGGAGGCTCAGGGCACTGCAATTCACAAACCTGCAGAGTTATAAATGATAACTCTCGTCCACAAATATATTGAGGGAAGGCAACGAAGAGGATTTGAAATCAAGGCAGAATTGCAGGAAACAGATTTCAGGAGGTAGATTCGAATCGCCTTTAAAGCACATGAAAAGCGGCAAAACGTTGACAATGATGCCCTTGGCCAAAAAGGGCGTATGCGTTTTTTCCTGAATATATTCAGGAAAAAACGCATACGCCCTTTTTGGCCAACCAAGCAACCTGGAAAGGCAAATCAGCGCTACAAAGAAGTCTCGCATCCCATCGGTCAAAAGGGCCATGCTGAAAAAAGTGTCAAAACCAGAAATGCAGGACAGGCCATGGAGAAATGGGAGCCTTGCTACACTGATGGGCGGGATGCAAATTGCCAACAGCCACTCTGGAGAAGTGTACGGTGAGTCCTGAAACATCTAAAAAACACAGCTTAGAGAGCATAGGGCACTTCCACTCATGGGGGTATAAATTGGGAAAATGAAAAATCAGCAAGACACAAGCACCCCAAAGTTTAGGGCTGCTCTGTTGACAAGGACCTCCACTTCATTCCACCTTAAATATCCCAGGAAAGAGAAAAATGGGTAAAGAAGTTGTGGTCCTTATGTACAATGGAATATCACTCAGCCATGAAATCAATGTCCTAAGGCTACTAGCAGCATGATGAGTGGATTTAGGTATGACGATTCTAAGTGAAATAAGTCACACAGAAAAGGACACTTCTCATAAGGTATCACTTATAGAGGGAATGTAAAAACCGTTACACTTGAACTGAATTACAAAACAGAACAGAGTCACACATGCAGAAAACACACTATGGCTGCTTAACGGGAAAGGGGAGGTGGGGTGATACATAAAACAAGGGTTTCAAATTAGCTCAGATACCGTTCCATAAACCCAATATGTAATAGACAAGACCTACTCCTTGCTCAGAGAACTGGACTCAACACGCCCTATTCACCGCACAAGAATATATCTGACTAGTAATAATCTTAAAACCTATGTATTGATATCTCTCTGTTAGTGTGTCAAGTGGGTGTAAAGCGGCATAAACACAGCAGTGAAAAGCAGCTAAACCCCATTATGAAAATAAATTACTTTGAAAAACCCATGAAAGAAAGACAGTGAAAGAGAGAGACATTCTTACACAACGCGTTCAGGGGCTGTGATGCAACCTGGATTGACCATATCTAGACCCACAGCTGGATGAGACCTAAGTGTAGACACTCTTGGGGCTGAGAGGTTTGGTGAGGTTGGGTGAGCAAACGCAGACCATTTAAAGTAATACTGCGTGGTACCCATCGCATGGGTCCCAAATCTCCAGGTTCAAGGGCATCTTCCTACATCGAAAACATGCATGAGAAACCCAGAAGATGGTACACCGTGTGATGGGGAAAGGTTTCTAAAACGCACCTCATTTCTCATCTCCTTGTGCCCGGGTTCGCCATTCCAGCCGCTTTACTAGCAATCTCCCTACTTGGAGCATCAGCACCTTTAACCTCCTGTTCCGTACAGGTTGCCTTTTTCCTGACGATGAACGGGAAGACGGGGAACCAATGAGAGACTGGCTCTTTGTGTTGGGAAAGGCACAGGTCACTCTATTTTCCCATCAGGAAGAAGAATTAACCACAGGCTCATCCCGCCCCCGGGAACCAGAACAGGGCCTGAAGCCATCCTGCGATTTTGCGGCCAGCTCCCAAAAACACGAGTTGTAAAATGGAGGCTCAGGGCACTGCAATTCACAAACCTGCAGAGTTATAAATGATAACTCTCGTCCACAAATATATTGAGGGAAGGCAACGAAGAGGATTTGAAATCAAGGCAGAATTGCAGGAAACAGATTTCAGGAGGTAGATTCGAATCGCCTTTAAAGCACATGAAAAGCGGCAAAACGTTGAGAATGATGCCCTTGGCCAAAAAGGGCGTATGCGTTTTTTCCTGAATATATTCAGGAAAAAACGCATACGCCCTTTTTGGCCAACCAAGCAACCTGGAAAGGCAAATCAGCGCTACAAAGAAGTCTCGCATCCCATCGGTCAAAAGGGCCATGCTGAAAAAAGTGTCAAAACCAGAAATGCAGGACAGGCCATGGAGAAATGGGAGCCTTGCTACACTGATGGGCAGGATGGAAATTGCCAACAGCCACTCAGGAGAAATGTACGGTGAGTCCTGAAACATCTAAAAAACACAGCTTAGAGATCATAGGGCACTTCCACTCATGGGGGTATAAATTGGGAAAATGAAAAATCAGCAAGACACAAGCACCCCAAAGTTTAGGGCTGCTCTGTTGACAAGGACCTCCACTTCATTCCACCTTAAATATCCCAGGAAAGAGAAAAATGGGTAAAGAATTTGTGTTCCTTATGTACAATGGAATATCACTCAGCCATGAAATCAATGTCCTAAGGCTAGTAGCAGCATGATGAGTGGATTTAGGTACGACGATTCTAAGTGAAATAAGTCACACAGAAAAGGACACTTCTCATAAGGAATCACTGATAGAGGGAATGTAAAAACCGTTACACATGAACTGAATTACAAAACAGAACAGAGTCACACATGCAGAAAACACACTATGGCTGCTTAACGGGAAAGGTGAGGTGGGGTGATACATAAAACAAGGGTTTCAAATTAGCTCAGATACCGTTCCATAAACCCAATATGTAATAGACAAGACCTACTCCTTGCTCAGAGAACTGGACTCAACACGCCCTATTCACCGCACAAGAATATATCTGACTAGTAATAATCTTAAAACCTATGTATTGATATCTCTCTGTTAGTGTGTCAAGTGGGTGTAAAGCGGCATAAACACAGCAGTGAAAAGCAGCTAAACCCCATTATGAAAATAAATTACTTTGAAAAACCCATGAAAGAAAGGCAGTGAAAGAGAGAGACATTCTTACACAATGCGTTCAGGGGCTGTGATGCAACCTGGATTGACCATATCTAGACCCACAGCTGGATGAGACCTAAGGGTGGACACTCTTGGGGCTGAGAGGTTTGGTGAGGTTGGGTGAGCAAACGCAGACCATTTAAAGTAATACTGCGTGGTACCCATCGCATGGGTCCCAAATCTCCAGGTTCAAGGGCATCTTCCTACATCGAAAACATGCATGAGAAACCCAGAAGATGGTACACCGTGTGATGGGGAAAGGTTTCTAAAACGCACCTCATTTCTCATCTCCTTGTGCCCGTGTTCGCCATTCCAGCCGATTTACTAGCAATCTCCCTCCTTGGAGCATCAGCACCTTTAACCTCCTGTTCCGTACAGGTTGCAATTTTTCCTGACGATGAACGGGAAGACGGGTAACCAATGAGAGACTGGCTCTTGGTGTTGGGAAAGGCACAGGTCCCTCTATTTTCCCATCAGGAAGAAGAATTAACAACAGGCTCATCCCGCCCCCCGGAACCAGAACAGGGCCTGAAGCCATCCTGCGCTTTTGCGGCCAGCTCCCAAAATCACGAGTTGTAAAATGGAGGCTCAGGGCACTGCAATTCACAAACCTGTAGAGTTATAAATGATAACTCTCGTCCAGAAATATATTGAGGGAAGGCAACGAAGAGGATTTGAAATCAAGGCAGAATTGCAGGAAACAGATTTCAGGAGGTAGATTTGAATCGCCTTTAAAGCACATGAAAAGCGGCAAAACGTTGACAATGATGCCCTTGGCCAAAAAGGGCGTATGCGTTTTTTCCTGAATATATTCAGGAAAAAACGCATACGCCCTTTTTGGCCAACCAAGCAACCTGGAAAGGCAAATCAGCGCTACAAAGAAGTCTCGCATCCCATCGGTCAAAAGGGCCATGCTGAAAAAAGGGTCCAAACCAGAAATGCAGGACAGGCTATGGAGAAATGGGAGCCTTGCTACACTGATGGGTGGGATGTAAATTGCCAACAGCCACTCTGATGAAGTGTACGGTGAGTCCTGAAACATCTAAAAAACACAACTTAGAGAGCATAGGGCACTTCCACTCATGGGGGTATAAATTGGGAAAATGAAAAATCAGCAAGACACAAGCACCCCAAAGTTTAGGGCTGCTCTGTTGACAAGGACCTCCACTTCATTCCACCTTAAATATCCCAGGAAAGAGAAAAATGGATAAAGAAGTTGTGGTCCTTTTGTACAATGGAATATCACTCAGCCATGAAATCAATGTCCTAAGGCTAGTAGCAGCATGATGAGTGGATTTAAGTACGACGATTCTAAGTGAAATAAGTCACACAGAAAAGGACACTTCTCATAAGGTATCACTTATAGAGGGAATGTAAAAACCGTTACACATGAACTGAATTACAAAACAGAACAGAGTCACACATGCAGAAAACACACTATGGCTGCTTAACGGGAAAGGTGAGGTGGGGTGATACATAAAACAAGGGTTTCAAATTAGCTCAGATACCGTTCCATAAACCCAATATGTAATAGACAAGACCTACTCCTTGCTCAGAGAACTGGACTCAACACGCCCTATTCACCGCACAAGAATATATCTGACTAGTAATAATCTTAAAACCTATGTATTGATATCTCTCTGTTAGTGTGTCAAGTGGGTGTAAAGCGGCATAAACACAGCAGTGAAAAGCAGATAAACCCCATTATGAAAATAAATTACTTTGAAAAACCCATGAAAGAAAGACAGTGAAAGAGAGAGACATTCTTACACAATGCGTTCAGGGGCTGTGATGCAACCTGGATTGACCATATCTAGACCCACAGCTGGATGAGACCTAAGGGTAGACACTCTTGGGGCTGAGAGGTTTGGTGAGGTTGGGTGAGCAAACGCAGACCCTTTAAAGTAATACTGCGTGGTACCCATCGCATGGGTCCCAAATCTCCAGGTTCAAGGGCATCTTCCTACATCGAAAACGTGCATGAGAAACCCAGAAGATGGTACACCGTGTGATGGGGAACGGTTTCCAAAACGCACCTCATTTCTCAACTCCTTGTGCCCGGGTTCGCCATTCCAGCCGCTTTACTAGCAATCTCCCTACTTGGAGCATCAGCACCTTTAACCTCCTGTTCCATACAGGTTGCCTTTTTCCTGACGATGAACGGGAAGACGGGGAACCAATGAGAGACTGGCTCTTGGTGTTGGGAAAGGCACAGGTCACTCTGTTTTCCCATCAGGAAGAAGAATTAACCACAGGCTCATCCCGCCCCCCGGAACCAGAACAGGGCCTGAAGCCATCCTGCGCTTTTGCGTCCAGCTCCCAAAAACACGAGTAGTAAAATGGAGGCTCAGGGCACTGCAATTCACAAACCTGCAGAGTTATAAATGATAACTCTCGTCCAGAAATATATTGAGGGAAGGCAACGAAGAGGATTTGAAATCAAGGCAGAATTGCAGGAAACAGATTTCAGGAGGTAGATTCGAATCGCCTTTAAAGCACATGAAAAGCGGCAAAACGTTGACAATGATGCCCTTGGCCAAAAAGGGCGTATGCGTTTTTTCCTGAATATATTCAGGAAAAAACGCATACGCCCTTTTTGGCCAACCAAGCAACCTGGAAAGGCAAATCAGCGCTACAAAGAAGTCTCGCATCCCATCGGTCAAAAGGGCCATGCTGAAAAAACGGTCCAAACCAGAAATGCAGGACAGGCTATGGAGAAATGGGAGCCTTGCTACACTGATGGGTGGGATGTAAATTGCCAACAGCCACTCTGATGAAGTGTACGGTGAGTCCTGAAACATCTAAAAAACACAACTTAGAGAGCATAGGGCACTTCCACTCATGGGGGTATAAATTGGGAAAATGAAAAATCAGCAAGACACAAGCACCCCAAAGTTTAGGGCTGCTCTGTTGACAAGGACCTCCACTTCATTCCACCTTAAATATCCCAGGAAAGAGAAAAATGGATAAAGAAGTTGTGGTCCTTTTGTACAATGGAATATCCCTCAGCCATGAAATCAATGTCCTAAGGCTAGTAGCAGCATGATGAGTGGATTTAGGTACGACGATTCTAAGTGAAATAAGTCACACAGAAAAGGACACTTCTCATAAGGTATCACTTATAGAGGGAATGTAAAAACCGTTACACATGAACTGAATTACAAAACAGAACAGAGTCACACATGCAGAAAACACACTATGGCTGCTTAACGGGAAAGGTGAGGTGGGGTGGTACATAAAACAAGGGTTTCAAATTAGCTCAGATACCGTTCCATAAACCCAATATGTAATAGACAAGACCTACTCCTTGCTCAGAGAACTGGACTCAACACGCCCTATTCACCGCACAAGAATATATCTGACTAGTAATAATCTTAAAACCTATGTATTGATATCTCTCTGTTAGTGTGTCAAGTGGGTGTAAAGCGGCATAAACACAGCAGTGAAAAGCAGCTAAACCCCATTATGAAAATAAATTACTTTGAAAAACCCATGAAAGAAAGACAGTGAAAGAGAGAGACATTCTTACACAATGCGTTCAGGGGCTGTGATGCAACCTGGATTGACCATATCTAGACCCACAGCTGGATGAGACCTAAGGGTAGACACTCTTGGGGCTGAGAGGTTTGGTGAGGTTGGGTGAGCAAACGCAGACCATTTAAAGTAATACTGCGTGGTACCCATCGCATGGGTCCCAAATCTCCAGGTTCAAGGGCATCTTCCTACATCCAAAACGTGCATGAGAAACCCAGAAGATGGTACACCGTGTGATGGGGAACGGTTTCCAAAACGCACCTCATTTCTCATCTCCTTGTGCCCGGGTTCGCCATTCCAGCCGCTTTACTAGCAATCTCCCTACTTGGAGCATCAGCACCTTTAACCTCCTGTTCCGTACAGGTTGCCATTTTTCCTGACGATGAACGGGAAGACGGGGAACCAATGAGAGACTGGCTCTTGGTGTTGGGAAAGGCACAGGTCACTCTATTTTCCCATCAGGAAGAAGAATTAACCACAGGCTCATCCCGCCCCCCCGGAACCAGAACAGGGCCTGAAGCCATCCTGCGCTTTTGCGGCCAGCTCCCAAAAACACGAGTAGTAAAATGGAGGCTCAGGGCACTGCAATTCACAAACCTGCAGAGTTATAAATGATAACTCTCGTCCACAAATATATTGAGGGAAGGCAACGAAGAGGATTTGAAATCAAGGCAGAATTGCAGGAAACAGATTTCAGGAGGTAGATTCGAATCGCCTTTAAAGCACATGAAAAGCGGCAAAACGTTGACAATGATGCCCTTGGCCAAAAAGGGCGTATGCGTTTTTTCCTGAATATATTCAGGAAAAAACGCATACGCCCTTTTTGGCCAACCAAGCAACCTGGAAAGGCAAATCAGCGCTACAAAGAAGTCTCGCATCCCATCGGTCAAAAGGGCCATGCTGAAAAAAGTGTCAAAACCAGAAATGCAGGACAGGCCATGGAGAAATGGGAGCCTTGCTACACTGATGGGCGGGATGCAAATTGACAACAGCCACTCTGGAGAAGTGTACGGTGAGTCCTGAAACATCTAAAAAACACAGCTTAGAGAGCATAGGGCACTTCCACTCATGGGGGTATAAATTGGGAAAATGAAAAATCAGCAAGACACAAGCACCCCAAAGTTTAGGGCTGCTCTGTTGACAAGGACCTCCACTTCATTCCACCTTAAATATCCCAGGAAAGAGAAAAATGGGTTAAGAAGTTGTGGTCCTTATGTACAATGGAATATCACTCAGCCATGAAATCAATGTCCTAAGGCTACTAGCAGCATGATGAGTGGATTTAGGTATGACGATTCTAAGTGAAATAAGTCACACAGAAAAGGACACTTCTCATAAGGTATCACTTATAGAGGGAATGTAAAAAACGTTACACTTGAACTGAATTACAAAACAGAACAGAGTCACACATGCAGAAAACACACTATGGCTGCTTAACGGGAAAGGGGAGGTGGGGTGATACATAAAACAAGGGTTTCAAATTAGCTCAGATACCGTTCCATAAACCCAATATGTAATAGACAAGACCTACTCCTTGCTCAGAGAACTGGACTCAACACGCCCTATTCACCGCACAAGAATATATCTGACTAGTAATAATCTTAAAACCTATGTATTGATATCTCTCTGTTAGTGTGTCAAGTGGGTGTAAAGCGGCATAAACACAGCAGTGAAAAGCCGCTAAACCCCATTATGAAAATAAATTACTTTGAAAAACCCATGAAAGAAAGACAGTGAAAGAGAGAGACATTCTTACACAACGCGTTCAGGGGCTGTGATGCAACCTGGATTGACCATATCTAGACACACAGCTGGATGAGACCTAAGTGTAGACACTCTTGGGGCTGAGAGGTTTGGTGAGGTTGGGTGAGCAAACGCAGACCATTTAAAGTAATACTGCGTGGTACCCATCGCATGGGTCCCAAATCTCCAGGTTCAAGGGCATCTTCCTACATCGAAAACATGCATGAGAAACCCAGAAGATGGTACACCGTGTGATGGGGAAAGGTTTCTAAAACGCACCTCATTTCTCATCTCCTTGTGCCCGGGTTCGCCATTCCAGCCGCTTTACTAGCAATCTCCCTACTTGGAGCATCAGCACCTTTAACCTCCTGTTCCGTACAGGTTGCCTTTTTCCTGACGATGAACGGGAAGACGGGGAACCAATGAGAGACTGGCTCTTTGTGTTGGGAAAGGCACAGGTCACTCTATTTTCCCATCAGGAAGAAGAATTAACCACAGGCTCATCCCGCCCCCCGGAACCAGAACAGGGCCTGAAGCCATCCTGCGATTTTGCGGCCAGCTCCCAAAAACACGAGTTGTAAAATGGAGGCTCAGGGCACTGCAATTCACAAACCTGCAGAGTTATAAATGATAACTCTCGTCCACAAATATATTGAGGGAAGGCAACGAAGAGGATTTGAAATCAAGGCAGAATTGCAGGAAACAGATTTCAGGAGGTAGATTCGAATCGCCTTTAAAGCACATGAAAAGCGGCAAAACGTTGAGAATGATGCCCTTGGCCAAAAAGGGCGTATGCGTTTTTGCCTGAATATATTCAGGAAAAAACGCATACGCCCTTTTTGGCCAACCAAGCAACCTGGAAAGGCAAATCAGCGCTACAAAGAAGTCTCGCATCCCATCGGTCAAAAGGGCCATGCTGAAAAAAGTGTCAAAACCAGAAATGCAGGACAGGCCATGGAGAAATGGGAGCCTTGCTACACTGATGGGCGGGATGTAAATTGCCAACAGCCACTCTGGAAAAGTGTACGGTGAGTCCTGAAACATCTAAAAAACACAGCTTAGAGAGCAAAGGGCACTTCCACTCATGGGGGTATAAATTGGGAAAATGAAAAATCAGCAAGACACAGGCACCCCAAAGTTTAGGGCTGCTCTGTTGACAAGGACCTCCACTTCATTCCACCTTAAATATCCCAGGAAAGAGAAAAATAGGTAAAGAAGTTGTGTTCCTTATGTACAATGGAATATCACTCAGCCATGAAATCAATGTCCTAAGGCTAGTAGCAGCATGATGAGTGGATTTAGGTACGACGATTCTAAGTGAAATAAGTCACACAGAAAAGGACACTTCTCATAAGGTATCACTTATAGAGGGAATGTAAATACCGTTACACATGAACTGAATTATAAAACAGAACAGAGTCACACATGCAGAAAACACACTATGGCTGCTTAACGGGAAAGGTGAGGTGGGGTGATACATCAAACAAGGGTTTCAAATTAGCTCAGATACCGTTCCATAAACCAATATGTAATAGACAAGACCTACTCCTTGCTCAGAGAACTGGACTCAACACGCCCTATTCACCGCACAAGAATATATCTGACTAGTAATAATCTTAAAACCTATGTATTGATATCTCTCTGTTAGTGTGTCAAGTGGGTGTAAAGCGGCATAAACACAGCAGTGAAAAGCCGCTAAACCCCATTATGAAAATAAATTACTTTGAAAAACCCATGAAAGAAAGACAGTGAAAGAGAGAGACATTCTTACACAACGCGTTCAGGGGCTGTGATGCAACCTGGATTGACCATATCTAGACACACAGCTGGATGAGACCTAAGTGTAGACACTCTTGGGGCTGAGAGGTTTGGTGAGGTTGGGTGAGCAAACGCAGACCATTTAAAGTAATACTGCGTGGTACCCATTGCATGGGTCCCAAATCTCCAGGTTCAAGGGCATCTTCCTACATCGAAAACATGCATGAGAAACCCAGAAGATGGTACACCGTGTGATGGGGAAAGGTTTCTAAAACGCACCTCATTTCTCATCTCCTTGTGCCCGGGTTCGCCATTCCAGCCGCTTTACTAGCAATCTCCCTACTTGGAGCATCAGCACCTTTAACCTCCTGTTCCGTACAGGTTGCCTTTTTCCTGACGATGAACGGGAAGACGGGGAACCAATGAGAGACTGGCTCTTTGTGTTGGGAAAGGCACAGGTCACTCTATTTTCCCATCAGGAAGAAGAATTAACCAAAGGCTCATCCCGCCCCCCGGAACCAGAACAGGGCCTGAAGCCATCCTGCGATTTTGCGGCCAGCTCCCAAAAACACGAGTTGTAAAATGGAGGCTCAGGGCACTGCAATTCACAAACCTGCAGAGTTATAAATGATAACTCTCGTCCACAAATATATTGAGGGAAGGCAACGAAGAGGATTTGAAATCAAGGCAGAATTGCAGGAAACAGATTTCAGGAGGTAGATTCGAATCGCCTTTAAAGCACATGAAAAGCGGCAAAACGTTGAGAATGATGCCCTTGGCCAAAAAGGGCGTATGCGTTTTTTCCTGAATATATTCAGGAAAAAACGCATACGCCCTTTTTGGCCAACCAAGCAACCTGGAAAGGCAAATCAGCGCTACAAAGAAGTCTCGCATCCCATCGGTCAAAAGGGCCATGCTGAAAAAAGTGTCAAAACCAGAAATGCAGGACAGGCCATGGAGAAATGGGAGCCTTGCTACACTGATGGGCGGGATGTAAATTGCCAACAGCCACTCTGGAAAAGTGTACGGTGAGTCCTGAAACATCTAAAAAACACAGCTTAGAGAGCATAGGGCACTTCCACTCATGGGGGTATAAATTGGGAAAATGAAAAATCAGCAAGACACAGGCACCCCAAAGTTTAGGGCTGCTCTGTTGACAAGGACCTCCACTTCATTCCACCTTAAATATCCCAGGAAAGAGAAAAATAGGTAAAGAAGTTGTGTTCCTTATGTACAATGGAATATCCCTCAGCCATGAAATCAATGTCCTAAGGCTAGTAGCAGCATGATGAGTGGATTTAGGTACGACGATTCTAAGTGAAATAAGTCACACAGAAAAGGACACTTCTCATAAGGTATCACTTATAGAGGGAATGTAAAAACCGTTACACATGAACTGAATTACAAAACAGAACAGAGTCACACATGCAGAAAACACACTATGGCTGCTTAACGGGAAAGGTGAGGTGGGGTGATACATCAAACAAGGGTTTCAAATTAGCTCAGATACCGTTCCATAAACCAATATGTAATAGACAAGACCTACTCCTTGCTCAGAGAACTGGACTCAACACGCCCTATTCACCGCACAAGAATATATCTGACTAGTAATAATCTTAAAACCTATGTATTGATATCTCTCTTTTAGTGTGTCAAGTGGGTGTAAAGCGGCATAAACACAGCAGTGAAAAGCAGCTAAACCCCATTATGAAAATAAATTACTTTGAATAACCCATGAAAGAAAGACAGTGAAAGAGAGAGACATTCTTACACAATGCGTTCAGGGGCTGTGATGCAACCTGGATTGACCATATCTAGACCCACAGCTGGATGAGACATAAGGGTGGACACTCTTGGGGCTGAGAGGTTTGGTGAGGTTGGGTGAGCAAACGCAGACCATTTAAAGTAATACTGCGTGGTACCCATCGCATGGGTCCCAAATCTCCAGGTTCAAGGGCATCTTCCTACATCGAAAACATGCATGAGAAACCCAGAAGATGGTACACCATGTGATGGGGAAAGGTTTCTAAAACGCACCTCATTTCTCATCTCCTTGTGCCCGTGTTCGCCATTCCAGCCGCTTTACTAGTAATCTCCCTACTTGGAGCATCAGCACCTTTAACCTCCTGTTCCGTACAGGTTGCCATTTCTCCTGACGATGAACGGGAAGACGGGGAACCAATGAGAGACTGGCTCTTGGTGTTGGGAAAGGCACAGGTCACTCTATTTTCCCATCAGGAAGAAGAATTAACCACACGCTCATCCCGCCCCCCGGAACCAGAACAGGGCCTGAAGCCATCCTGCGCTTTTGCGGCCAGCTCCCAAAAACACGAGTTGTAAAATGGAGGCTCAGGGCACTGCAATTCACAAACCTGCAGAGTTATAAATGATAACTCTCGTCCACAAATATATTGAGGGAAGGCAACGAAGAGGATTTGAAATCAAGGCAGAATTGCAGGAAACAGATTTCAGGAGGTAGATTCGAATCGCCTTTAAAGCACATGAAAAGCAGCAAAACGTTGACAATGATGCCCTTGGCCAAAAAGGGCGTATGCGTTTTTTCCTGAATATATCCAGGAAAAAACGCATACGCCCTTTTTGGCCAACCAAGCAACCTGGAAAGGCAAATCAGCGCTACAAAGAAGTCTCGCATCCCATCGGTCAAAAGGGCCATGCTGAAAAAAGTGTCAAAACCAGAAATGCAGGACAGGCTATGGAGAAATGGGAACCTTGCTACACTGATGGGTGGGATGTAAATTGCCAACAGCCACTCTGGAGAAGTGTACGGTGAGTCCTGAAACATCTAAAAAACACAGCTTAGAGAGCATAGGGCACTTCCACTCATGTGGGTATAAATTGGGAAAATGAAAAATCAGCAAGACACAAGCACCCCAAAGTTTAGGGCTGCTCTGTTGAGAAGGACCTCCACTTCATTCCACCTTCAATATCCCAGGAAAGAGAAAAATGGATAAAGAAGTTGTGGTCCTTATGTACAATGGAATATCACTCAGCCATGAAATCAATGTCCTAAGGCTAGTAGCAGCATGATGAGTGGATTTAGGTACGACGATTCTAAGTGAAATAAGTCACACAGAAAAGGACACTTCTCATAAGGTATCACTTATAGAGGGAATGTAAAAACCGTTACACATGAACTGAATTACAAAACAGAACAGAGTCACACATGCAGAAAACACACTATGGCTGCTTAACGGGAAAGGTGAGGTGGGGTGATACATCAAACAAGGGTTTCAAATTAGCTCAGATACCGTTCCATAAACCAATATGTAATAGACAAGACCTACTCCTTGCTCAGAGAACTGGACTCAACACGCCCTATTCACCGCACAAGAATATATCTGACTAGTAATAATCTTAAAACCTATGTATTGATATCTCTCTGTTAGTGTGTCAAGTGGGTGTAAAGCGGCATAAACACAGCAGTGAAAAGCCGCTAAACCCCATTATGAAAATAAATTACTTTGAAAAACCCATGAAAGAAAGACAGTGAAAGAGAGAGACATTCTTACACAACGCGTTCAGGGGCTGTGATGCAACCTGGATTGACCATATCTAGACACACAGCTGGATGAGACCTAAGTGTAGACACTCTTGGGGCTGAGAGGTTTGGTGAGGTTGGGTGAGCAAACGCAGACCATTTAAAGTAATACTGCGTGGTACCCATTGCATGGGTCCCAAATCTCCAGGTTCAAGGGCATCTTCCTACATCGAAAACATGCATGAGAAACCCAGAAGATGGTACACCGTGTGATGGGGAAAGGTTTCTAAAACGCACCTCATTTCTCATCTCCTTGTGCCCGGGTTCGCCATTCCAGCCGCTTTACTAGCAATCTCCCTACTTGGAGCATCAGCACCTTTAACCTCCTGTTCCGTACAGGTTGCCTTTTTCCTGACGATGAACGGGAAGACGGGGAACCAATGAGAGACTGGCTCTTTGTGTTGGGAAAGGCACAGGTCACTCTATTTTCCCATCAGGAAGAAGAATTAACCAAAGGCTCATCCCGCCCCCCGGAACCAGAAAAGGGCCTGAAGCCATCCTGCGATTTTGCGGCCAGCTCCCAAAAACACGAGTTGTAAAATGGAGGCTCAGGGCACTGCAATTCACAAACCTGCAGAGTTATAAATGATAACTCTCGTCCACAAATATATTGAGGGAAGGCAACGAAGAGGATTTGAAATCAAGGCAGAATTGCAGGAAACAGATTTCAGGAGGTAGATTCGAATCGCCTTTAAAGCACATGAAAAGCGGCAAAACGTTGAGAATGATGCCCTTGGCCAAAAAGGGCGTATGCGTTTTTGCCTGAATATATTCAGGAAAAAACGCATACGCCCTTTTTGGCCAACCAAGCAACCTGGAAAGGCAAATCAGCGCTACAAAGAAGTCTCGCATCCCATCGGTCAAAAGGGCCATGCTGAAAAAAGTGTCAAAACCAGAAATGCAGGACAGGCCATGGAGAAATGGGAGCCTTGCTACACTGATGGGCGGGATGTAAATTGCCAACAGCCACTCTGGAAAAGTGTACGGTGAGTCCTGAAACATCTAAAAAACACAGCTTAGAGAGCATAGGGCACTTCCACTCATGGGGGTATAAATTGGGAAAATGAAAAATCAGCAAGACACAGGCACCCCAAAGTTTAGGGCTGCTCTGTTGACAAGGACCTCCACTTCATTCCACCTTAAATATCCCAGGAAAGAGAAAAATAGGTAAAGAAGTTGTGTTCCTTATGTACAATGGAATATCCCTCAGCCATGAAATCAATGTCCTAAGGCTAGTAGCAGCATGATGAGTGGATTTAGGTACGACGATTCTAAGTGAAATAAGTCACACAGAAAAGGACACTTCTCATAAGGTATCACTTATAGAGGGAATGTAAAAACCGTTACACATGAACTGAATTACAAAACAGAACAGAGTCACACATGCAGAAAACACACTATGGCTGCTTAACGGGAAAGGTGAGGTGGGGTGATACATCAAACAAGGGTTTCAAATTAGCTCAGATACCGTTCCATAAACCAATATGTAATAGACAAGACCTACTCCTTGCTCAGAGAACTGGACTCAACATGCCCTATTCACCGCACAAGAATATATCTGACTAGTAATAATCTTAAAACCTATGTATTGATATATCTCTTTTAGTGTGTCAAGTGGGTGTAAAGCGGCATAAACACAGCAGTGAAAAGCAGCTAAACCCCATTATGAAAATAAATTACTTTGAATAACCCATGAAAGAAAGACAGTGAAAGAGAGAGACATTCTTACACAATGCGTTCAGGGGCTGTGATGCAACCTGGATTGACCATATCTAGACCCACAGCTGGATGAGACATAAGGGTGGACACTCTTGGGGCTGAGAGGTTTGGTGAGGTTGGGTGAGCAAACGCAGACCATTTAAAGTAATACTGCGTGGTACCCATCGCATGGGTCCCAAATCTCCAGGTTCAAGGGCATCTTCCTACATCGAAAACATGCATGAGAAACCCAGAAGATGGTACACCATGTGATGGGGAAAGGTTTCTAAAACGCACCTCATTTCTCATCTCCTTGTGCCCGTGTTCGCCATTCCAGCCGCTTTACTAGTAATCTCCCTACTTGGAGCATCAGCACCTTTAACCTCCTGTTCCGTACAGGTTGCCATTTCTCCTGACGATGAACGGGAAGACGGGGAACCAATGAGAGACTGGCTCTTGGTGTTGGGAAAGGCACAGGTCACTCTATTTTCCCATCAGGAAGAAGAATTAACCACACGCTCATCCCGCCCCCCGGAACCAGAACAGGGCCTGAAGCCATCCTGCGCTTTTGCGGCCAGCTCCCAAAAACACGAGTTGTAAAATGGAGGCTCAGGGCACTGCAATTCACAAACCTGCAGAGTTATAAATGATAACTCTCGTCCACAAATATATTGAGGGAAGGCAACGAAGAGGATTTGAAATCAAGGCAGAATTGCAGGAAACAGATTTCAGGAGGTAGATTCGAATCGCCTTTAAAGCACATGAAAAGCAGCAAAACGTTGACAATGATGCCCTTGGCCAAAAAGGGCGTATGCGTTTTTTCCTGAATATATCCAGGAAAAAACGCATACGCCCTTTTTGGCCAACCAAGCAACCTGGAAAGGCAAATCAGCGCTACAAAGAAGTCTCGCATCCCATCGGTCAAAAGGGCCATGCTGAAAAAAGTGTCAAAACCAGAAATGCAGGACAGGCTATGGAGAAATGGGAACCTTGCTACACTGATGGGTGGGATGTAAATTGCCAACAGCCACTCTGGAGAAGTGTACGGTGAGTCCTGAAACATCTAAAAAACACAGCTTAGAGAGCATAGGGCACTTCCACTCATGTGGGTATAAATTGGGAAAATGAAAAATCAGCAAGACACAAGCACCCCAAAGTTTAGGGCTGCTCTGTTGAGAAGGACCTCCACTTCATTCCACCTTCAATATCCCAGGAAAGAGAAAAATGGATAAAGAAGTTGTGGTCCTTATGTACAATGGAATATCACTCAGCCATGAAATCAATGTCCTAAGGCTAGTAGCAGCATGATGAGTGGATTTAGGTACGACGATTCTAAGTGAAATAAGTCACACAGAAAAGGACACTTCTCATAAGGTATCACTTATAGAGGGAATGTAAAAACCGTTACACATGAACTGAATTACAAAACAGAACAGAGTCACACATGCAGAAAACACACTATGGCTGCTTAACGGGAAAGGTGAGGTGGGGTGATACATCAAACAAGGGTTTCAAATTAGCTCAGATACCGTTCCATAAACCAATATGTAATAGACAAGACCTACTCCTTGCTCAGAGAACTGGACTCAACACGCCCTATTCACCGCACAAGAATATATCTGACTAGTAATAATCTTAAAACCTATGTATTGATATCTCTCTGTTAGTGTGTCAAGTGGGTGTAAAGCGGCATAAACACAGCAGTGAAAAGCCGCTAAACCCCATTATGAAAATAAATTACTTTGAAAAACCCATGAAAGAAAGACAGTGAAAGAGAGAGACATTCTTACACAACGCGTTCAGGGGCTGTGATGCAACCTGGATTGACCATATCTAGACACACAGCTGGATGAGACCTAAGTGTAGACACTCTTGGGGCTGAGAGGTTTGGTGAGGTTGGGTGAGCAAACGCAGACCATTTAAAGTAATACTGCGTGGTACCCATTGCATGGGTCCCAAATCTCCAGGTTCAAGGGCATCTTCCTACATCGAAAACATGCATGAGAAACCCAGAAGATGGTACACCGTGTGATGGGGAAAGGTTTCTAAAACGCACCTCATTTCTCATCTCCTTGTGCCCGGGTTCGCCATTCCAGCCGCTTTACTAGCAATCTCCCTACTTGGAGCATCAGCACCTTTAACCTCCTGTTCCGTACAGGTTGCCTTTTTCCTGACGATGAACGGGAAGACGGGGAACCAATGAGAGACTGGCTCTTTGTGTTGGGAAAGGCACAGGTCACTCTATTTTCCCATCAGGAAGAAGAATTAACCAAAGGCTCATCCCGCCCCCCGGAACCAGAACAGGGCCTGAAGCCATCCTGCGATTTTGCGGCCAGCTCCCAAAAACACGAGTTGTAAAATGGAGGCTCAGGGCACTGCAATTCACAAACCTGCAGAGTTATAAATGATAACTCTCGTCCACAAATATATTGAGGGAAGGCAACGAAGAGGATTTGAAATCAAGGCAGAATTGCAGGAAACAGATTTCAGGAGGTAGATTCGAATCGCCTTTAAAGCACATGAAAAGCGGCAAAACGTTGAGAATGATGCCCTTGGCCAAAAAGGGCGTATGCGTTTTTTCCTGAATATATTCAGGAAAAAACGCATACGCCCTTTTTGGCCAACCAAGCAACCTGGAAAGGCAAATCAGCGCTACAAAGAAGTCTCGCATCCCATCGGTCAAAAGGGCCATGCTGAAAAAAGTGTCAAAACCAGAAATGCAGGACAGGCCATGGAGAAATGGGAGCCTTGCTACACTGATGGGCGGGATGTAAATTGCCAACAGCCACTCTGGAAAAGTGTACGGTGAGTCCTGAAACATCTAAAAAACACAGCTTAGAGAGCATAGGGCACTTCCACTCATGGGGGTATAAATTGGGAAAATGAAAAATCAGCAAGACACAGGCACCCCAAAGTTTAGGGCTGCTCTGTTGACAAGGACCTCCACTTCATTCCACCTTAAATATCCCAGGAAAGAGAAAAATAGGTAAAGAAGTTGTGTTCCTTATGTACAATGGAATATCCCTCAGCCATGAAATCAATGTCCTAAGGCTAGTAGCAGCATGATGAGTGGATTTAGGTACGACGATTCTAAGTGAAATAAGTCACACAGAAAAGGACACTTCTCATAAGGTATCACTTATAGAGGGAATGTAAAAACCGTTACACATGAACTGAATTACAAAACAGAACAGAGTCACACATGCAGAAAACACACTATGGCTGCTTAACGGGAAAGGTGAGGTGGGGTGATACATCAAACAAGGGTTTCAAATTAGCTCAGATACCGTTCCATAAACCAATATGTAATAGACAAGACCTACTCCTTGCTCAGAGAACTGGACTCAACACGCCCTATTCACCGCACAAGAATATATCTGACTAGTAATAATCTTAAAACCTATGTATTGATATCTCTCTTTTAGTGTGTCAAGTGGGTGTAAAGCGGCATAAACACAGCAGTGAAAAGCAGCTAAACCCCATTATGAAAATAAATTACTTTGAATAACCCATGAAAGAAAGACAGTGAAAGAGAGAGACATTCTTACACAATGCGTTCAGGGGCTGTGATGCAACCTGGATTGACCATATCTAGACCCACAGCTGGATGAGACATAAGGGTGGACACTCTTGGGGCTGAGAGGTTTGGTGAGGTTGGGTGAGCAAACGCAGACCATTTAAAGTAATACTGCGTGGTACCCATCGCATGGGTCCCAAATCTCCAGGTTCAAGGGCATCTTCCTACATCGAAAACATGCATGAGAAACCCAGAAGATGGTACACCATGTGATGGGGAAAGGTTTCTAAAACGCACCTCATTTCTCATCTCCTTGTGCCCGTGTTCGCCATTCCAGCCGCTTTACTAGTAATCTCCCTACTTGGAGCATCAGCACCTTTAACCTCCTGTTCCGTACAGGTTGCCATTTCTCCTGACGATGAACGGGAAGACGGGGAACCAATGAGAGACTGGCTCTTGGTGTTGGGAAAGGCACAGGTCACTCTATTTTCCCATCAGGAAGAAGAATTAACCACACGCTCATCCCGCCCCCCGGAACCAGAACAGGGCCTGAAGCCATCCTGCGCTTTTGCGGCCAGCTCCCAAAAACACGAGTTGTAAAATGGAGGCTCAGGGCACTGCAATTCACAAACCTGCAGAGTTATAAATGATAACTCTCGTCCACAAATATATTGAGGGAAGGCAACGAAGAGGATTTGAAATCAAGGCAGAATTGCAGGAAACAGATTTCAGGAGGTAGATTCGAATCGCCTTTAAAGCACATGAAAAGCAGCAAAACGTTGACAATGATGCCCTTGGCCAAAAAGGGCGTATGCGTTTTTTCCTGAATATATCCAGGAAAAAACGCATACGCCCTTTTTGGCCAACCAAGCAACCTGGAAAGGCAAATCAGCGCTACAAAGAAGTCTCGCATCCCATCGGTCAAAAGGGCCATGCTGAAAAAAGTGTCAAAACCAGAAATGCAGGACAGGCTATGGAGAAATGGGAACCTTGCTACACTGATGGGTGGGATGTAAATTGCCAACAGCCACTCTGGAGAAGTGTACGGTGAGTCCTGAAACATCTAAAAAACACAGCTTAGAGAGCATAGGGCACTTCCACTCATGTGGGTATAAATTGGGAAAATGAAAAATCAGCAAGACACAAGCACCCCAAAGTTTAGGGCTGCTCTGTTGAGAAGGACCTCCACTTCATTCCACCTTCAATATCCCAGGAAAGAGAAAAATGGATAAAGAAGTTGTGGTCCTTATGTACAATGGAATATCACTCAGCCATGAAATCAATGTCATAAGGCTAGTAGCAGCATGATGAGTGGATTTAGGTACGACGATTCTAAGTGAAGTAAATCACACAGAAAAGGACACTTCTCATAAGGTATCACTTATAGAGGGAATGTAAAAACCGTTACACTTGAACTGAATTACAAATCAGAACACAGTCACACATGCAGAAAACACACTATGGCTGCTTAACGGGAAAGGGGAGGTGGGGTGATACATAAAACAAGGGTTTCAAATTAGCTCAGATACCGTTCCATAAACCCAATATGTAATAGACAAGACCTACTCCTTGCTCAGAGAACTGGACTCAACACGCCCTATTCACCGCACAAGAATATATCTGACTAGTAATAATCTTAAAACCTATGTATTGATATCTCTCTGTTAGTGTGTCAAGTGGGTGTAAAGCGGCATAAACACAGCAGTGAAAATCAGCTAAACCCCATTATGAAAATAAATTACTTAGAAAAACCCATGAAAGACAGACAGTGAAAGAGAGAGACATTCTTACACAATGCGTTCAGGGGCTGTGATGCAACCTGGATTGACCATATCTAGACCCACAGCAGGATGAGACCTATGGGTGGACACTCTTGGGGCTGAGAGGTTTGGTGAGGTTGGGTGAGCAAACGCAGACCATTTAAAGTAATACTGCGTGGTACCCATCGCATGGGTCCCAAATCTCCAGGTTCAAGGGCATCTTCCTACATCGAAAACATGCATGAGAAACCCAGAAGATGGTACACCGTGTGATGGGGAAAGGTTTCTAAAACGCACCTCATTTCTCATCTCCTTGTGCCCGTGTTCGCCATTCCAGCCGCTTTACTAGCAATCTCCCTACTTGGAACATCAGCACCTTTAACCTCCTGTTCCGTACAGGTTGCCATTTTTCCTGACGATGAAAGGGAAGACGGGGAACCAATGAGAGACTGGCTCTTGGTGTTGGGACAGGCACAGGTCACTCTATTTTCCCATCAGGAAGAAGAATTAACCACAGGCTCAGCCTGCCCCCCGGAACCAGAACTGGGCCTGAAGCCATCCTGCGCTTTTGCGGCCACCTCCCAAAAACGCGAGTTGTAAAATCGAGCTTCAGGGCACTGCAATTCACAAACCTGCAGAGTTATAAATGATAACTCTCGTCCACAAATATATTGAGGGAAGGCAAAGAAGAGGATTTGAAATCAAGGCAGAATTGCAGGAAACAGATTTCAGGAGGTAGATTCGAATCGCCTTTAAAGCACATGAAAAGCGGCAAAACGTTGACAATGATGCCCTTGGCCAAAAAGGGCGTATGCGTTTTTTCCTGAATATATTCAGGAAAAAACGCATACGCCCTTTTTGGCCAAGCAAGCAACCTGGAAAGGCAAATCAGCGCTACAAAGAAGTCTCGCTTCCCATCGGTCAAAAGGGCCATGCTGAAAAAAGTGTCAAAACCAGAAATGCAGGACAGGCCATGGAGAAATGGGAGCCTTGCTACACTGATGGGCGGGATGTAAATTGCCAACAGCCACTCTGGAGAAGTGTACGGTGAGTCCTGAAACATCTAAAAAACACAGCTTAGAGAGCATAGGGCACTTCCACTCATGGGGGTATAAATTGGGAAAATGAAAAATCAGCAA
Source organism: Balaenoptera borealis (assembly GCF_965194805.1). NCBI lineage: Eukaryota > Metazoa > Chordata > Mammalia > Artiodactyla > Balaenopteridae > Balaenoptera > Balaenoptera borealis. The sequence continues at coordinate 656,975 of NW_028124009.1, forward strand.
GACACAAGCACCCCAAAGTTTAGGGCTGCTCTGTTCACAAGGACCTCCACTTCATTCCACCTTAAATATCCCAGGAAAGAGAAAAATGGATAAAGAAGTTGTGGTCCTTATGTACAATGGAATATCACTCAGCCATGAAATCAATGTCATAAGGCTAGTAGCAGCATGATGAGTAGATTTAGGGACGACGATTCTAAGTGAAATATGTCACACAGAAAAGGACACTTCTCATAAGGTATCACTGATAGAGGGAATGTAAAAACCGTTACACTTGAACTGAATTACAAAACAGAACAGAGTCACACATGCAGAAAACACACTATGGCTGTTTAACGGGAAAGGTGTGGTGGGGTGATACATAAAACAAGGGTTTCAAATTAGCTCAGATACCGTTCCATAAACCCAATATGTAATAGACAAGACCTACTCCTTGCTCAGAGAACTGGACTCAACACGCCCTATTCACCGCACAAGAATATATCTGACTACTAATAATCTTAAAACCTATGTATTGATATCTCTCTGTTAGTGTGTCAAGTGGGTGTAAAGCGGCATAAACACAGCAGTGAAAAGCAGGTAAACCGCATTATGAAAATAAATTACTTTTAAAAACCCATGAAACAAAGACAGTGAAAGAGAGAGAAATTCTTACACAATGCGTTCAGGGGCTGTGATGCAACCTGGATTGACCATATCTAGACCCACAGCTGGATGAGACCTAAGGGTGGACACTCTTGGGGCTGAGAGGTTTGGTGAGGTTGGGTGAGAAAACGCAGACCCTTTAAAATAATACTGCGTGGTACCCATCGCATGGGTCCCAAATCTCCAGGTTCAAGGGCATCTTCCTACATCGAAAACATGCATGAGAAACCCAGAAGATGGTACACCGTGTGATGGGGATAGGTTTCTAAAACGCACCTCATTTTTCATCTCCTTGTGCCCGGGTTCGCCATCCCAGCCGCTTTACTAGCAATCTCCCTACTTGGAGCATCAGCACCTTTAACCTCCTGTTCCGTACAGGTTGCAATTTTTCCTGAGGATGAACGGGAAGACGGGGAACCAATGAGAGACTGGCTCTTGGTGTTGGGACAGGCACAGGTCACTCTATTTTCCCATCAGGAAGAAGAATTAACAACAGGCTCATCCCGCCCCCCGGAACCTGAACAGGGCCTGAAGCCATCCTGCGCTTTTGCGGCCAGCTCCCAAAATCACGAGTTGTAAAATGGAGGCTCAGGGCACTGCAATTCACAAACCTGCAGAGTTATAAATGATAACTCTCGTCCAGAAATATATTGAGGGAAGGCAACGAAGAGGATTTGAAATCAAGGCAGAATTGCAGGAAACAGATTTCAGGAGGTAGATTCGAATCGCCTTTAAAGCACATGAAAAGCGGCAAAACGTTGACAATGATGCCCTTGGCCAAAAAGGGCGTATGCGTTTTTTCCTGAATATATTCAGGAAAAAACGCATACGCCCTTTTTGGCCAACCAAGCAACCTGGAAAGGCAAATCAGCGCTACAAAGAAGTCTCGCTTCCCATCGGTCAAAAGGGCCATGCTGAAAAAAGTGTCAAAACCAGAAATGCAGGACAGGCCATGGAGAAATGGGAGCCTTGCTACACTGATGGGTGGGATGTAAATTGCCAACAGCCACTCTGGAGAAGTGTACGGTGAGTCCTGAAACATCTAAAAAACACAGCTTAGAGAGCATAGGGCACTTCCACTCATGGGGGTATAAATTGGGAAAATGAAAAATCAGCAAGACACAAGCACCCCAAAGTTTAGGGCTGCTCTGTTCACAAGGACCTCCACTTCATTCCACCTTAAATATCCCAGGAAAGAGAAAAATGGATAAAGAAGTTGTGGTCCTTATGTACAATGGAATATCACTCAGCCATGAAATCAATGTCATAAGGCTAGTAGCAGCATGATGAGTAGATTTAGGGACGACGATTCTAAGTGAAATATGTCACACAGAAAAGGACACTTCTCATAAGGTATCACTGATAGAGGGAATGTAAAAACCGTTACACTTGAACTGAATTACAAAACAGAACAGAGTCACACATGCAGAAAACACACTATGGCTGTTTAACGGGAAAGGTGTGGTGGGGTGATACATAAAACAAGGGTTTCAAATTAGCTCAGATACCGTTCCATAAACCCAATATGTAATAGACAAGACCTACTCCTTGCTCAGAGAACTGGACTCAACACGCCCTATTCACCGCACAAGAATATATCTGACTACTAATAATCTTAAAACCTATGTATTGATATCTCTCTGTTAGTGTGTCAAGTGGGTGTAAAGCGGCATAAACACAGCAGTGAAAAGCAGGTAAACCGCATTATGAAAATAAATTACTTTTAAAAACCCATGAAACAAAGACAGTGAAAGAGAGAGAAATTCTTACACAATGCGTTCAGGGGCTGTGATGCAACCTGGATTGACCATATCTAGACCCACAGCTGGATGAGACCTAAGGGTGGACACTCTTGGGGCTGAGAGGTTTGGTGAGGTTGGGTGAGAAAACGCAGACCCTTTAAAATAATACTGCGTGGTACCCATCGCATGGGTCCCAAATCTCCAGGTTCAAGGGCATCTTCCTACATCGAAAACATGCATGAGAAACCCAGAAGATGGTACACCGTGTGATGGGGAAAGGTTTCTAAAACGCACCTCATTTTTCATCTCCTTGTGCCCGGGTTCTCCATCCCAGCCGCTTTACTAGCAATCTCCCTACTTGGAGCATCAGCACCTTTAACCTCCTGTTCCGTACAGGTTGCAATTTTTCCTGAGGATGAACGGGAAGACGGGGAACCAATGAGAGACTGGCTCTTGGTGTTGGGACAGGCACAGGTCACTCTATTTTCCCATCAGGAAGAAGAATTAACAACAGGCTCATCCCGCCCCCCGGAACCTGAACAGGGCCTGAAGCCATCCTGCGCTTTTGCGGCCAGCTCCCAAAATCACGAGTTGTAAAATGGAGGCTCAGGGCACTGCAATTCACAAACCTGCAGAGTTATAAATGATAACTCTCGTCCAGAAATATATTGAGGGAAGGCAACGAAGAGGATTTGAAATCAAGGCAGAATTGCAGGAAACAGATTTCAGGAGGTAGATTCGAATCGCCTTTAAAGCACATGAAAAGCGGCAAAACGTTGACAATGATGCCCTTGGCCAAAAAGGGCGTATGCGTTTTTTCCTGAATATATTCAGGAAAAAACGCATACGCCCTTTTTGGCCAACCAAGCAACCTGGAAAGGCAAATCAGCGCTACAAAGAAGTCTCGCTTCCCATCGGTCAAAAGGGCCATGCTGAAAAAAGTGTCAAAACCAGAAATGCAGGACAGGCCATGGAGAAATGGGAGCCTTGCTACACTGATGGGCGGGATGTAAATTGCCAACAGCCACTCTGGAGAAGTGTACGGTGAGTCCTGAAACATCTAAAAAACACAGCTTAGAGACCATAGGGCACTTCCACTCATGGGGGTATAAATTGGGAAAATGAAAAATCAGCAAGACACAAGCACCCCAAAGTTTAGGGCTGCTCTGTTGACAAGGACCTCCACTTCATTCCACCTTAAATATCCCAGGAAAGAGAAAAATGGGTAAAGAAGTTGTGGTCCTTATGTACAATGGAATATCACTCAGCCATGAAATCAATGTCCTAAGGCTAGTAGCAGCATGATGAGTGGATTTAGGTACGAGGATTCTACGTGAAATAAGTCACACAGAAAAGGACACTTCTCATAAGGTATCACTGATAGAGGGAATGTAAAAACCGTTACACTTGAACTGAATTACAAAACAGAGCAGAGTCACACATGCAGCAAACACACTATGGCTGCTTAACGGGAAAGGGGAGGTGGGGTGATACATAAAACAAGGGTTTCAAATTAGCTCAGATACCGTTCCATAAACCCAATATGTAATAGACAAGACCTACTCCTTGCTCAGAGAACTGGACTCAACACGCCCTATTCACCGCACAAGAATATATCTGACTAGTAATAATCTTCAAACCTATGTATTGATATCTCTCTGTTAGTGTGTCAAGTGGGTGTAAAGCGGCATAAACACAGCAGTGAAAAGCAGCTAAACCCCATTATGAAAATAAATTACTTTGAAAAACCCATGAAAGAAAGACAGTGAAAGAGAGAGACATTCTTACACAATGCGTTCAGGGGCTGTGATGCAACCTGGATTGACCATATCTAGACCCACAGCTGGATGAGACCTAAGGGTGGACAATCTTGGGGCTGAGAGGTTTGGTGAGGTTGGGTGAGCAAACGCAGACCCTTTAAAGTAATACTGCGTGGTACCCATCGCATGGGTCCCAAATCTCCAGGATCAAGGGCATCTTCCTACATCGAAAACATGCATGAGAAACCCAGAAGATGGTACACCGTGTGATGGGGAAAGGTTTCTAAAACGCACCTCATTTCTCATCTCCTTGTGCCCGGGTTCGCCATTCCAGCCGATTTACTAGCAATCTCCCTCCTTGGAGCATCAGCACCTTTAACCTCCTGTTCCGTACAGGTTGCAATTTTTCCTGACGATGAACGGGAAGACGGGTAACCAATGAGAGACTGGCTCTTGGTGTTGGGAAAGGCACAGGTCAGTCTATTTTCCCATCAGGAAGAAGAATTAACCACAGGCTCATCCCGCCCCCCGGAACCAGAACAGGGCCTGAAGCCATCCTGCGCTTTTGCGGCCAGCTCCCAAAATCACGAGTTGTAAAATGGAGGCTCAGGGCACTGCAATTCACAAACCTGTAGAGTTATAAATGATAACTCTCGTCCAGAAATATATTGAGGGAAGGCAACGAAGAGGATTTGAAATCAAGGCAGAATTGCAGGAAACAGATTTCAGGAGGTAGATTCGAATCGCCTTTAAAGCACATGAAAAGCGGCAAAACGTTGACAATGATGCCCTTGGCCAAAAAGGGCGTATGCGTTTTTTCCTGAATATATTCAGGAAAAAACGCATACGCCCTTTTTGGCCAACCAAGCAACCTGGAAAGGCAAATCAGCGCTACAAAGAAGTCTCGCATCCCATCGGTCAAAAGGGCCATGCTGAAAAAAGGGTCCAAACCAGAAATGCAGGACAGGCTATGGAGAAATGGGAGCCTTGCTACACTGATGGGTGGGATGTAAATTGCCAACAGCCACTCTGATGAAGTGTACGGTGAGTCTTGAAACATCTAAAAAACACAACTTAGAGAGCATAGGGAACTTCCACTCATGGGGGTATAAATTGGGAAAATGAAAAATCAGCAAGACACAAGCACCCCAAAGTTTAGGGCTGCTCTGTTGACAAGGACCTCCACTTCATTCCACCTTAAATATCCCAGGAAAGAGAAAAATGGGTAAAGAAGTTGTGGTCCTTATGTACAATGGAATATCACTCAGCCATGAAATCAATGTCCTAAGGCTAGTAGCAGCATGATGAGTGGATTTAGGTACGACGATTCTAAGTGAAATAAGTCACACAGAAAAGGACACTTCTCATAAGGTATCACTGATAGAGGGAATGTAAAAACCGTTACACATGAACTGAATTACAAAACAGAACAGAGTCACACATGCAGAAAACACACTATGGCTGCTTAACGGGAAAGGTGAGGTGGGGTGATACATAAAACAAGGGTTTCAAATTAGCTCAGATACCGTTCCATAAACCCAATATGTAATAGACAAGACCTACTCCTTGCTCAGAGAACTGGACTCAACACGCCCTATTCACCGCACAAGAATATATCTGACTAGTAATAATCTTAAAACCTATGTATTGATATCTCTCTGTTAGTGTGTCAAGTGGGTGTAAAGCGGCATAAACACAGCAGTGAAAAGCAGATAAACCCCATTATGAAAATAAATTACTTTGAAAAACCCATGAAAGAAAGACAGTGAAAGAGAGAGACATTCTTACACAATGCGTTCAGGGGCTGTGATGCAACCTGGATTGACCATATCTAGACACACAGCTGGATGAGACCTAAGTGTAGACACTCTTGGGGCTGAGAGGTTTGGTGAGGTTGGGTGAGCAAACGCAGACCATTTAAAGTAATACTGCGTGGTACCCATCGCATGGGTCCCAAATCTCCAGGTTCAAGGGCATCTTCCTACATCGAAAACATGCATGAGAAACCCAGAAGATGGTACACCGTGTGATGGGGAAAGGTTTCTAAAACGCACCTCATTTCTCATCTCCTTGTGCCCGGGTTCGCCATTCCAGCCGCTTTACTAGCAATCTCCCTACTTGGAGCATCAGCACCTTTAACCTCCTGTTCCGTACAGGTTGCCTTTTTTCCTGACGATGAACGGGAAGACGGGGAACCAATGAGAGACTGGCTCTTTGTGTTGGGAAAGGCACAGGTCACTCTATTTTCCCATCAGGAAGAAGAATTAACCACAGGCTCATCCCGCCCCCCGGAACCAGAACAGGGCCTGAAGCCATCCTGCGATTTTGCGGCCAGCTCCCAAAAACGCGAGGTGTAAAATGGAGGCTCAGGGCACTGCAATTCACAAACCTGCAGAGTTATAAATGATAACTCTCGTCCACAAATATATTGAGGGAAGGCAACGAAGAGGATTTGAAATCAAGGCAGAATTGCAGGAAACAGATTTCAGGAGGTAGATTCGAATCGCCTTTAAAGCACATGAAAAGCGGCAAAACGTTGACAATGATGCCCTTGGCCAAAAAGGGCGTATGCGTTTTTTCCTGAATATATTCAGGAAAAAACGCATACGCCCTTTTTGGCCAACCAAGCAACCTGGAAAGGCAAATCAGCGCGACAAAGAAGTCTCGCATCCCATCGGTCAAAAGGGCCATGCTGAAAAAAGTGTCAAAACCAGAAATGCAGGACAGGCCATGGAGAAATGGGAGCCTTGCTACACTGATGGGCGGGATGTAAATTGCCAACAGCCACTCTGGAGAACTGTACGGTGAGTCCTGAAACATGTAAAAAACACAGCTTAGAGAGCATAGGGCACTTCCACTCATGGGGGTATAAATTGGGAAAATGAAAAATCAGCAAGACACAGGCACCCCAAAGTTTACGGCTGCTCTGTTGACAAGGACCTCCACTTCATTCCACCTTAAATATCCCAGGAAAGAGACAAATGGGTAAAGAAGTTGTGTTCCTTATGTACAATGGAATATCACTCAGCCATGAAATCAATGTCCTAAGGCTAGTAGCAGCATGATGAGTGGATTTAGGTACGACGATTCTAAGTGAAATAAGTCACACAGAAAAGGACACTTCTCATAAGGTATCACTTATAGAGGGAATGTAAAAACCGTTACACATGAACTGAATTACAAAACAGAACAGAGTCACACATGCAGAAAACACACTATGGCTGCTTAACGGGAAAGGGGAGGTGGGGTGATACATCAAACAAGGGTTTCAAATTAGCTCAGATACCGTTCCATAAACCCAATATGTAATAGACAAGACCTACTCCTTGCTCAGAGAACTGGACTCAACACACCCTATTCACCGCACAAGAATATATCTGACTAATAATAATCGTAAAACCTATGTATTGATATCTCTCTGTTAGTGTGTCAAGTGGGTGTAAAGCGGCATAAACACAGCAGTGAAAAGCAGCTAAACCGCATTATGAAAATAAATTACTTTGAAAAACCCATGAAAGAAAGACAGTGAAAGAGAGAGACATTCTTACACAATGCGTTCAGGGGCTGTGATGCAACCTGGATTGACCATATCTAGACTCACGGCTGGATGAGACATAAGGGTGGACACTCTTGGGGCTGAGAGGTTTGGTGAGGTTGGGTGAGCAAACGCAGACCCTTTAAAGTAATACTGCGTGGTACCCATCGCATGGGTCCCATATATCCAGGTTCAAGGGCATCTTCCTACATCGAAAACATGAATGAGAAACCCAGAAGATGGTACACCGTGTGATGGGGAAAGGTTTCTAAAACGCACCTCATTTCTCATCTCCTTGTGCCTGGGTTCGCCATTCCAGCCGCTTTACTAGCAATCTCCCTACTTGGAGCATCAGCACCTTTAACCTCCTGTTCCGTACAGGTTGCCATTTCTCCTGAGGATGAACGGGAAGACGGGGAACCAATGAGAGACTGGCTCTTGGTGTTGGGAAAGGCACAGGTCACTCTATTTTCCCATCAGGAAGAAGAATTAACCACAGGCTCATCCCGCCCCCCGGAACTAGAACAGGGCCTGAAGCCATCCTGCGCTTTTGCGGCCAGCTCCCATAAACACGAGTTGTAAAATGGAGGCTCAGGGCACTGCAATTCACAAACCTGCAGTTATAAATGATAATTCTCGTCCACAAATATATTGAGGGAAGGCAACGAAGAGGATTTGAAATCAAGGCAGAATTGCAGGAAACAGATTTCAGGAGGTAGATTCGAATCGCCTTTAAAGCACATGAAAAGCGGCAAAACGTTGACAATGATGCCCTTGGCCAAAAAGGGCGTATGCGTTTTTTCCTGAATATATTCAGGAAAAAACGCATACGCCCTTTTTGGCCAACCAAGCAACCTGGAAAGGCAAATCAGCGCTACAAAGAAGTCTCACATCCCATCGGTCAAAAGGGCCATGCTGAAAAAAGTGTCAAAACCAGAAATGCAGGACAGGCTATGGAGAAATGGGAGCCTTGCTACACTGATGGGTGGGATGTAAATTGCCAACAGCCACTCTGGAGAAGTGTACGGTGAGTCCTGAAACATCTAAAAAACACAGCTTAGAGAGCATAGGGCACTTCCACTCATGGGGGTATAAATTGGGAAAATGAAAAATCAGCAAGACACAAGCACCCCAAAGATTAGGGCTGCTCTGTTGACAAGGACCTCCACTTCATTCCACCTTAAATATCCCAGGAAAGAGAAAAATGGATAAACATTTTGTGGTCCTTATGTACAATGGAATATCACTCAGCCATGAAATCAATGTCATAAGGCTAGTAGCAGCATGATGAATGGATTTAGGTACGACGATTCTAAGTGAAATAAGTCACACACAAAAGGACACTTCTCATAAGGTATCACTGATAGAGGGAATGTAAAAACCGTTACACATGAACTGAATTACAAAACAGAACAGAGTCACACATGCAGAAAACACACTATGGCTGCTTAACGGGAAAGGGGAGGTGGGGTGATACATCAAACAAGGGTTTCAAATTAGCTCAGATACCGTTCCATAAACCCAATATGTAATAGACAAGACCTACTCCTTGCTCTGAGAACTGGACTCAACACGCCCTATTCACCGCACAAGAATATATCTGACTAGTAATAATCTTAAAACCTATGTATTGATATCTCTCTGTTAGTGTGTCAAGTGGGTATAAAGCGGCATAAACACAGCAGTGAAAAGCAGCTAAACCGCATTATGAAAATAAATTACTTTTAAAAACCCATGAAACAAAGACATTGAAAGAGAGAGACATTCTTACACAATGCGTTCAGGGGCTGTGATGCAACCTGGATTGACCATATCTAGACCCACAGCTGGATGAGACATAAGGGTGGACACTCTTGGGGCTGAGAGGTTTGGTGAGGTTGGGTGAGCACACACAGACCCTTTAAAGTAATACTGCGTGGTACCCATCGCATGGGTCCCATATCTCCAGGTTCAAGGGCATCTTCCTACATCGAAAACATGTATGAGAAACCCAGAAGATGGTACACCGTGTGATGGGGAAAGGTTTCTAAAACGCACCTCATTTCTCATCTCCTTGTGCCTGGGTTCGCCATTCCAGCCGCTTTACTAGCAATCTCCCTACTTGGAGCATCAGCACCTTTAACCTCCTGTTCCGTACAGGTTGCAATTTTTCCTGAGGATGAATGGGAAGACAGGGAACCAATGAGAGACTGGCTCTTGGTGTTGGGACAGGCACACGTCACTCTATTTTCCCATCAGGAAGAAGAATTAACCACAGGCTCATCCTGCCCCCTGGAAAGAGAACAGGGCCTGAAGCCATCATGCGCTTTTGCGGCCAGCTCCCAAAAACACGAGTTGTAAAATGGAGGCTCAGGGCACTGCAATTCACAAACCTGCAGAGTTATAAATGATAACTCTCGTCCACAAATATATTGAGTGAAGGCAACGAAGAGGATTGGAAATCAAGGCAGAATTGCAGGAAACAGATTTCAGGAGGTAGATTCGAATCGCCTTTAAAGCACATGAAAAGCGGCAAAACGTTGACAATGATGCCCTTGGCCAAAAAGGGCGTATGCGTTTTTTCCTGAATATATTCAGGAAAAAACGCATACGCCCTTTTTGGCCAACCAAGCAACCTGGAAAGGCAAATCAGCGCTACAAAGAAGTCTCGCTTCCCATCGGTCAAAAGGGCCATGCTGAAAAAAGTGTCAAAACCAGAAATGCAGGACAGGCCATGGAGAAATGGGAGCCTTGCTACACTGATGGGCGGGATGTAAATTGCCAACAGCCACTCTGGAGAAGTGTACGGTGAGTCCTGAAACATCTAAAAAACACAGCTTAGAGAGCATAGGGCACTTCCACTCATGGGGGTATAAATTGGGAAAATGAAAAATCAGCAAGACACAAGCACCCCAAAGTTTAGAGCTGCTCTGTTGACAAGGACCTCCACTTCATTCCACCTTAAATATCCCAGGAAAGAGAAAAATGGGTAAAGAAGTTGTGGTCCTTATGTACAATGGAATATCACTCAGCCATGAAATCAATGTCCTAAGGCTAGTAGCAGCATGATGAGTGGATTTAGGTACCACGATTCTAAGTGAAATAAGTCACACAGAAAAGGACACTTCTCATAAGGTATCACTGATAGAGGGAATGTAAAAACCGTTACACTTGAACTGAATTACAAAACAGAGCAGAGTCACACATGCAGAAAACACACTATGTCTGCTTAACGGGAAAGGGGAGGTGGGGTGCTACATAAAACAAGGGTTTCAAATTAGCTCAGATACCGTTCCATAAACCCAATATGTAATAGACAAGACCTACTCCTTGCTCAGAGAACTGGACTCAACACGCCCTATTCACCGCACAAGAATATATCTGACTACTAATAATCTTAAAACCTATGTATTGATATCTCTCTGTTAGTGTGTCAAGTGGGTGTAAAGCGGCATAAACACAGCAGTGAAAAGCAGCTAAACCCCATTATGAAAATAAATTACTTTGAAAAACCCATGAAAGAAAGACAGTGAAAGAGAGAGACATTCTTATACAATGCGTTCAGGGGCTGTGATGCAACCTGGATTGACCATATCTAGACCCACAGCTGGATGAGACCTAAGGGTGGACACTCTTGCGGCTGAGAGGTTTGGTGAGGTTGGGTGAGCAAACGCAGACCATTTAAAGTAATACTGCGTGGTACCCATCGCATGGGTCCCAAATCTCCAGGTTCAAGGGCATCTTCCTACATCGAAAACATGCATGAGAAACCCAGAAGATGGTACACCGTGTGATGGGGAAAGGTTTCTAAAACGCACCTCATTTCTCATCTCCTTGTGTCCGGGTTCGCCATTCCAGCCGCTTTACTAGCAATCTCCCTACTTGGAGCATCAGCACCTTTAACCTCCTGTTCCGTACAGGTTGCCATTTCTCCTGACAATGAACGGGAAGACGGGGAACCAATGAGAGACTGGCTCTTCGTGTTGGGAAAGGCAGAGGTCACTCTATTTTCCCATCAGGAAGAAGAATTAACCACAGGCTCATCCCGCACCCCGGAACCAGAACAGGGCCTGAAGCCATCCTACGCTTTTGCGGCCAGCTCCCATAAACACGAGTTGTAAAATGGACGCTCAGGGCACTGCAATTCACAAACCTGCAGAGTTATAAATGATAACTCTCGTCCACAAATATATTGAGGGAAGGCAACGAAGAGGATTTGAAATCAAGGCAGAATTGCAGGAAACAGATTTCAGGAGGTAGATTCGAATCGCCTTTAAAGCACATGAAAAGCGGCAAAACGTTGACAATGATGCCCTTGGCCAAAAAGGGCGTATGCGTTTTTTCCTGAATATATTCAAGAAAAAACGCATACGCCCTTTTTGGCCAACCAAGCAACCTGGAAAGGCAAATCAGCGCTACAAAGAAGTCTCGCATCCCATCGGTCAAAAGGGCCATGCTGAAAAAAGTGTCAAAACCAGAAATGCAGGACAGGCTATGGAGAAATGGGAACCTTGCTACACTGATGGGTGGGATGTAAATTGCCAACAGCCACTCTGGAGAAGTGTACGGTGAGTCCTGAAACATCTAAAAAACACAGCTTAGAGAGCATAGGGCACTTCCACTCATGGGGGTATAAATTGGGAAAATGAAAAATCAGCAAGACACAAGCACCCCAAAGTTTAGGGCTGCTCTGTTGACAAGGACCTCCACTTCATTCCACCTTCAATATCCCAGGAAAGAGAAAAATGGATAAAGAAGTTGTGGTCCTTATGTACAATGGAATATCACTCAGCCATGAAATCAATGTCATAAGGCTAGTAGCAGCATGATGAGTGGATTTAGGTACGACGATTCTAAGTGAAATAAATCACACAGAAAAGGACACTTCTCATAAGGTATCACTTATAGAGGGAATGTAAAAACCGTTACACTTGAACTGAATTACAAAACAGAACAGAGTCACACATGCAGAAAACACACTATGGCTGCTTAACGGGAAAGGGGAGGTGGGGTGATACATAAAACAAGGGTTTCAAATTAGCTCAGATACCGTTCCATAAACCCAATATGTAATAGACAAGACCTACTCCTTGCTCAGAGAACTGGACTCAACACGCCCTATTCACCGCACAAGAATATATCTGACTAGTAATAATCTTAAAACCTATGTATTGATATCTCTCTGTTAGTGTGTCAAGTGGGTGTAAAGCGGCATAAACACAGCAGTGAAAATCAGCTAAACCCCATTATGAAAATAAATTACTTTGAAAAACCCATGAAAGACAGACAGTGAAAGAGAGAGACATTCTTACACAATGCGTTCAGGGGCTGTGATACAACCTGGATTGACCATATCTAGACCCACAGCTGGATGAGACATAAGGGTGGACACTCTTGGGGCTGAGAGGTTTGGTGAGGTTGGGTGAGCAAACGCAGACCCTTTAAAGTAATACTGCGTGGTACCCATCGCGTGGGTCCCAAATCTCCAGGTTCAAGGGCATCTTCCTACATCGAAAACATGCATGAGAAACCCAGAAGATGGTACACCGTGTGATGGGGAAAGGTTTCTAAAACGCACCTCATTTCTCATCTCCTTGTGCCCGGGTTCCCCATTCCAGCCGCTTTACTAGCAATCTCCCTACTTGGAGCATCAGCACCTTTAACCTCCTGTTCCGTACAGGTTGCAATTTTTCCTGAGGATGAACGGGAAGACGGGGAACCAATGAGAGACTGGCTCTTGGTTTTGGGACAGGTACAGGTCACTCTATTTTCCCATCAGGAAGAAGAATTAACCACAGGCTCAGCCTGCCCCCCGGAACCAGAACAGGGCCTGAAGCCATCCTGCGCTTTTGCGGCCAGCTCCCAAAAACGCGAGGTGTAAAATCGAGCTTCATGGCACTGCAATTCACAAACCTGCAGAGTTATAAGTGATAACTCTCGTCCACAAATATATTGAGGGAAGGCAAAGAAGAGGATTTGAAATCAAGGCAGAATTGCCGGAAACAGATTTCAGGAGGTAGATTCGAATCGCCTTTAAAGCACATGAAAAGCGGCAAAATGTTGACAATGATGTCCTTGGCCAAAAAGGGCGTATGCGTTTTTTCCTGAATATATTCAGGTAAAAACGCATACGCCCTTTTTGGCCAACCAAGCAACCTGGAAAGGCAAATCAGCGCTACAAAGAAGTCTCGCTTCCCATCGGTCAAAAGGGCCATGCTGAAAAAAGTGTCAAAACCAGAAATGCAGGACAGGCCATGGAGAAATGGGAGCCTTGCTACACTGATGGGCGGGATGTAAATTGCCAACAGCCACTCTGGAGAAGTGTACGGTGAGTCCTGAAACATCTAAAAAACACAGCTTAGAGAGCATAGGGCACTTCCACTCATGGGGGTATAAATTGGGAAAATGAAAAATCAGCAAGACACAAGCACCCCAAAGTTTAGGGCTGCTCTGTTGAGAAGGACCTCCACTTCATTCCACCTTAAATATCCCAGGAAAGAGAAAAATGGGTAAAGAAGTTGTGGTCCTTATGTACAATGGAATATCACTCAGCCATGAAATCAATGTCCTAAGGCTAGTAGCAGCATGATGAGTGGATTTAGGGACGACGATTCTAAGTGAAATAAGTCACACAGAAAAGGACACTTCTCATAAGGTATCACTGATAGAGGGAATGTAAAAACCGTTACACTTGAACTGAATTACAAAACAGAACAGAGTCACACATGCAGAAAACACACTATGGCTGTTTAACGGGAAAGGTGAGGTGGGGTGATACATAAAACAAGGGTTTCAAATTAGCTCAGATACCGTTCCATAAACCCAATATGTAATAGACAAGACCTACTCCTTGCTCAGAGAACTGGACTCAACACGCCCTATTCAACGCACAAGAATATATCTGACTACTAATAATCTTAAAACCTATGTATTGATATCTCTCTGTTAGTGTGTCAAGTGGGTGTAAAGCGGCATAAACACAGCAGTGAAAAGCAGGTAAACCGCATTATGAAAATAAATTACTTGTAAAAACCCATGAAACAAAGACAGTGAAAGAGAGAGAAATTCTTACACAATGCGTTCAGGGGCTGTGATGCAACCTGGATTGACCATATCTAGACCCACAGCTGGATGAGACCTAAGGGTGGACACTCTTGGGGCTGAGAGGTTTGGTGAGGTTGGGTGAGAAAACGCAGACCCTTTAAAATAATACTGCGTGGTACCCATTGCATGGGTCCCAAATCTCCAGGTTCAAGGGCATCTTCCTACATCGAAAACATGCATGAGAAACCCAGGAGATGGTACACCGTGTGATGGGGAAAGGTTTCTAAAACGCACCTCATTTCTCATCTCCTTGTGCCCGGGTTCACCATCCCAGCCGCTTTACTAGCAATCTCCCTACTTGGAGCATCAGCACCTTTAACCTCCTGTTCCGTACAGGTTGCAATTTTTCCTGAGGATGAACGGGACGATGGGGAACCAATGAGAGACTGGCTCTTGGTGTTGGGACAGGCACAGGTCACTCTATTTTCCCATCAGGAAGAAGAATTAACAACAGGCTCATCCCGCCCCCCGGAACCTGAACAGGGCCTGAAGCCATCCTGCGCTTTTGCGGCCAGCTCCCAAAATCACGAGTTGTAAAATGGAGGCTCAGGGCACAGCAATTCACAATCCTGCAGAGTTATAAATGATAACTCTCGTCCAGAAATATATTGAGGGAAGGCAACGAAGAGGATTTGAAATCAAGGCAGAATTGCAGGAAACAGATTTCAGGAGGTAGATTCGAATCGCCTTTAAAGCACATGAAAAGTGGCAAAACGTTGACAATGATGCCCTTGGCCAAAAAGGGCGTATGCGTTTTTTCCTGAATATATTCAGGAAAAAACGCATACGCCCTTTTTGGCCAACCAAGCAACCTGGAAAGGCAAATCAGCGCTACAAAGAAGTCTCGCTTCCCATCGGTCAAAAGGGCCATGCTGAAAAAAGTGTCAAAACCAGAAATGCAGGACAGGCCATGGAGAAATGGGAGCCTTGCTACACTGATGGGCGGGATGTAAATTGCCAACAGCCACTCTGGAAAAGTGTACGGTGAGTCCTGAAACATCTAAAAAACACAGCTTAGAGACCATAGGGCACTTCCACTCATGGGGGTATAAATTGGGAAAATGAAAAATCAGCAAGACACAAGCACCCCAAAGTTAAGGCTGCTCTGTTGACAAGGACCTCCACTTCATTCCACCTTAAATATCCCAGGAAAGAGAAAAATGGGTAAAGAAGTTGTGGTCCTTATGTACAATGGAATATCACTCAGCCATGAAATCAATGTCCTAAGGCTAGTAGCAGCATGATGAGTGGATTTAGGTACGATGATTCTACGTGAAATAAGTCACACAGAAAAGGACACTTCTCATAAGGTATCACTGATAGAGGGAATGTAAAAACCGTTACACTTGAACTGAATTACAAAACAGAGCAGAGTCACACATGCAGAAAACACACTATGGCTGCTTAACGGGAAAGGGGAGGTGGGGTGCTACATAAAACAAGGGTTTCAAATTAGCTCAGATACCGTTCCATAAACCCAATATGTAATAGACAAGACCTACTCCTTGCTCAGAGAACTGGACTCAACACGCCCTATTCACCGCACAAGAATATATCTGACTACTAATAATCTTAAAACCTATGTATTGATATCTCTCTGTTAGTGTGTCAAGTGGGTGTAAAGCGGCATAAACACAGCAGTGAAAAGCAGCTAAACCCCATTATGAAAATAAATTACTTTGAAAAACCCATGAAAGAAAGACAGTGAAAGAGAGAGACATTCTTATACAATGCGTTCAGGGGCTGTGATGCAACCTGGATTGACCATATCTAGACCCACAGCTGGATGAGACCTAAGGGTGGACACTCTTGGGGCTGAGAGGTTTGGTGAGGTTGGGTGAGCAAACGCAGACCATTTAAAGTAATACTGCGTGGTACCCATCGCATGGGTCCCAAATCTCCAGGTTCAAGGGCATCTTCCTACATCGAAAACATGCATGAGAAACCCAGAAGATGGTACACCGTGTGATGGGGAAAGGTTTCTAAAACGCACCTCATTTCTCATCTCCTTGTGTCCGGGTTCGCCATTCCAGCCGCTTTACTAGCAATCTCCCTACTTGGAGCATCAGCACCTTTAACCTCCTGTTCCGTACAGGTTGCCATTTCTCCTGACAATGAACGAGAAGACGGGGAACCAATGAGAGACTGGCTCTTCGTGTTGGGAAAGGCACAGGTCACTCTATTTTCCCATCAGGAAGAAGAATTAACCACAGGCTCATCCCGCACCCCGGAACCAGAACAGGGCCTGAAGCCATCCTGCGCTTTTGCGGACAGCTCCCAAAAACACGAGTTGTAAAATGGAGGCTCAGGGCACTGCAATTCACAAACCTGCAGAGTTATAAATGATAACTCTCGTCCACAAATATATTGAGGGAAGGCAACGAAGAGGATTTGAAATCAAGGCAGAATTGCAGGAAACAGATTTCAGGAGGTAGATTCGAATCGCCTTTAAAGCACATGAAAAGCGGCAAAACGTTGACAATGATGCCCTTGGCCAAAAAGGGCGTATGCGTTTTTTCCTGAATATATTCAGGAAAAAACGCATACGCCCTTTTTGGCCAACCAAGCAACCTGGAAAGGCAAATCAGCGCTACAAAGAAGTCTCGCTTCCCATCGGTCAAAAGGGCCATGCTGAAGAAAGTGTCAAAACCAGAAATGCAGGAGAGGCCATGGAGAAATGGGAGCCTTGCTACACTGATGGGCGGGATGTAAATTGCCAACAGCCACTGTGGAGAAGTGTACGGTGAGTCCTGAAACATCTAAAAAACACAGCTTAGAGAGCATAGGGCACTTCCACTCAAGGGGGTATAAATTGGGAAAATGAAAAATCAGCAAGACACAAGCACCCCAAAGTTTAGGGCTGCTCTGTTGACAAGGACCTCCACTTCATTCCACCTTAAATATCCCAGGAAAGAGAAAAATGGGTAAAGAAGTTGTGGTCCTTATGTACAATGGAATATCACTCAGCCATGAAATCAATGTCCTAAGGCTAGTAGCAGCATGATGAGTGGATTTAGGTACGACGATTCTAAGTGAAATAAGTCACACAGAAAAGGACACTTCTCATAAGGTATCACTGATAGAGGGAATGTAAAAACCGTTACACATGAACTGAATTACAAAACAGAACAGAGTCACACATGCAGAAAACACACTATGGCTGCTTAACGGGAAAGGTGAGGTGGGGTGATACATCAAACAAGGGTTTCAAATTAGCTCAGATACCGTTCCATAAACCCAATATGTAATAGACAAGACCTACTCCTTGCTCAGAGAACTGGACTCAACACGCCCTATTCACCGCACAAGAATATATCTGACTAGTAATAATCTTAAAACCTATGTATTGATATCTCTCTTTTAGTGTGTCAAGTGGGTGTAAAGCGGCATAAACACAGCAGTGAAAAGCAGCTAAACCCCATTATGAAAATAAATTACTTTGAAAAACCCATGAAAGAAAGACAGTGAAAGAGAGAGACATTCTTACACAATGCGTTCAGGGGCTGTGATGCAACCTGGATTGACCATATCTAGACCCACAGCTGGATGAGACCTAAGGGTGGACACTCTTGGGGCTGAGAGGTTTGGTGAGGTTGGGTGAGCAAACGCAGACCATTTAAAGTAATACTGCGTGGTACCCATCGCATGGGTCCCAAATCTCCAGGTTCAAGGGCATCTTCCTACATCGAAAACATGCATGAGAAACCCAGAAGATGGTACACCATGTGATGGGGAAAGGTTTCTAAAACGCACCTCATTTCTCATCTCCTTGTGCCCGTGTTCGCCATTCCAGCCGCTTTACTAGTAATCTCCCTACTTGGAGCATCAGCACCTTTAACCTCCTGTTCCGTACAGGTTGCCATTTCTCCTGACGATGAACGGGAAGACGGGGAACCAATGAGAGACTGGCTCTTGGTGTTGGGAAAGGCACAGGTCACTCTATTTTCCCATCAGGAAGAAGAATTAACCACACGCTCATCCCGCCCCCCGGAACCAGAACAGGGCCTGAAGCCATCCTGCGCTTTTGCGGCCAGCTCCCAAAAACACGAGTTGTAAAATGGAGGCTCAGGGCACTGCAATTCACAAACCTGCAGAGTTATAAATGATAACTCTCGTCCACAAATATATTGAGTGAAGGCAACGAAGAGGATTTGAAATCAAGGCAGAATTGCAGGAAACAGATTTCAGGAGGTAGATTCGAATCGCCTTTAAAGCACATGAAAAGCGGCAAAACGTTGACAATGATGCCCTTGGCCAAAAAGGGCGTATGCGTTTTTTCCTGAATATATTCAGGAAAAAACGCATACGCCCTTTTTGGCCAACCAAGCAACCTGGAAAGGCAAATCAGCGCTACAAAGAAGTCTCGCTTCCCATCGGTCAAAAGGGCCATGCTGAAAAAAGTGTCAAAACCAGAAATGCAGGACAGGCCATGGAGAAATGGGAGCCTTGCTACACTGATGGGCGGGATGTAAATTGCCAACAGCCACTCTGGAGAAGTGTACGGTGAGTCCTGAAACATCTAAAAAACACAGCTTAGAGAGCATAGGGCACTTCCACTCATGGGGGTATAAATTGGGAAAATGAAAAATCAGCAAGACACAAGCACCCCAAAGTTTAGAGCTGCTCTGTTGACAAGGACCTCCACTTCATTCCACCTTAAATATCCCAGGAAAGAGAAAAATGGGTAAAGAAGTTGTGGTCCTTATGTACAATGGAATATCACTCAGCCATGAAATCAATGTCCTAAGGCTAGTAGCAGCATGATGAGTGGATTTAGGTACGATGATTCTACGTGAAATAAGTCACACAGAAAAGGACACTTCTCATAAGGTATCACTGATAGAGGGAATGTAAAAACCGTTACACTTGAACTGAATTACAAAACAGAGCAGAGTCACACATGCAGAAAACACACTATGGCTGCTTAACGGGAAAGGGGAGGTGGGGTGCTACATAAAACAAGGGTTTCAAATTAGCTCAGATACCGTTCCATAAACCCAATATGTAATAGACAAGACCTACTCCTTGCTCAGAGAACTGGACACAACACGCCCTATTCACCGCACAAGAATATATCTGACTACTAATAATCTTAAAACCTATGTATTGATATCTCTCTGTTAGTGTGTCAAGTGGGTGTAAAGCGGCATAAACACAGCAGTGAAAAGCAGCTAAACCCCATTATGAAAATAAATTACTTTGAAAAACCCATGAAAGAAAGACAGTGAAAGAGAGAGACATTCTTATACAATGCGTTCAGGGGCTGTGATGCAACCTGGATTGACCATATCTAGACCCACAGCTGGATGAGACCTAAGGGTGGACACTCTTGGGGCTGAGAGGTTTGGTGAGGTTGGGTGAGCAAACGCAGACCATTTAAAGTAATACTGCGTGGTACCCATCGCATGGGTCCCAAATCTCCAGGTTCAAGGGCATCTTCCTACATCGAAAACATGCATGAGAAACCCAGAAGATGGTACACCGTGTGATGGGGAAAGGTTTCTAAAACGCACCTCATTTCTCATCTCCTTGTGCCCGGGTTCCCCATTCCAGCCGCTTTACTAGCAATCTCCCTACTTGGAGCATCAGCACCTTTAACCTCCTGTTCCGTACAGGTTGCAATTTTTCCTGAGGATGAACGGGAAGACTGGGAACCAATGAGAGACTGGCTCTTGGTTTTGGGACAGGTACAGGTCACTCTATTTTCCCATCAGGAAGAAGAATTAACCACAGGCTCAGCCTGCCCCCCGGAACCAGAACAGGGCCTGAAGCCATCCTGCGCTTTTGCGGCCAGCTCCCAAAAACGCGAGGTGTAAAATCGAGCTTCAGGGCACTGCAATTCACAAACCTGCAGAGTTATAAGTGATAACTCTCGTCCACAAATATATTGAGGGAAGGCAAAGAAGAGGATTTGAAATCAAGGCAGAATTGCCGGAAACAGATTTCAGGAGGTAGATTCGAATCGCCTTTAAAGCACATGAAAAGCGGCAAAATGTTGACAATGATGCCCTTGGCCAAAAAGGGCGTATGCGTTTTTTCCTGAATATATTCAGGTAAAAACGCATACGCCCTTTTTGGCCAACCAAGCAACCTGGAAAGGCAAATCAGCGCTACAAAGAAGTCTCGCTTCCCATCGGTCAAAAGGGCCATGCTGAAAAAAGTGTCAAAACCAGAAATGCAGGACAGGCCATGGAGAAATGGGAGCCTTGCTACACTGATGGGCGGGATGTAAATTGCCAACAGCCACTCTGGAGAAGTGTACGGTGAGTCCTGAAACATCTAAAAAACACAGCTTAGAGAGCATAGGGCACTTCCACTCATGGGGGTATAAATTGGGAAAATGAAAAATCAGCAAGACACAAGCACCCCAAAGTTTAGGGCTGCTCTGTTGAGAAGGACCTCCACTTCATTCCACCTTAAATATCCCAGGAAAGAGAAAAATGGATAAAGAAGTTGTGGTCCTTATGTACAATGGAATATCACTCAGCCATGAAATCAATGTCCTAAGGCTAGTAGCAGCATGATGAGTGGATTTAGGGACGACGATTCTAAGTGAAATAAGTCACACAGAAAAGGACACTTCTCATAAGGTATCACTGATAGAGGGAATGTAAAAACCGTTACACTTGAACTGAATTACAAAACAGAACAGAGTCACACATGCAGAAAACACACTATGGCTGTTTAACGGGAAAGGTGAGGTGGGGTGATACATAAAACAAGGGTTTCAAATTAGCTCAGATACCGTTCCATAAACCCAATATGTAATAGACAAGACCTACTCCTTGCTCAGAGAACTGGACTCAACACGCCCTATTCACCGCACAAGAATATATCTGACTACTAATAATCTTAAAACCTATGTATTGATATCTCTCTGTTAGTGTGTCAAGTGGGTGTAAAGCGGCATAAACACAGCAGTGAAAAGCAGGTAAACCGCATTATGAAAATAAATTACTTGTAAAAACCCATGAAACAAAGACAGTGAAAGAGAGAGAAATTCTTACACAATGCGTTCAGGGGCTGTGATGCAACCTGGATTGACCATATCTAGACCCACAGCTGGATGAGACCTAAGGGTGGACACTCTTGGGGCTGAGAGGTTTGGTGAGGTTGGGTGAGAAAACGCAGACCCTTTAAAATAATACTGCGTGGTACCCATTGCATGGGTCCCAAATCTCCAGGTTCAAGGGCATCTTCCTACATCGAAAACATGCATGAGAAACCCAGGAGATGGTACACCGTGTGATGGGGAAAGGTTTCTAAAACGCACCTCATTTCTCATCTCCTTGTGCCCGGGTTCACCATCCCAGCCGCTTTACTAGCAATCTCCCTACTTGGAGCATCAGCACCTTTAACCTCCTGTTCCGTACAGGTTGCAATTTTTCCTGAGGATGAACGGGACGACGGGGAACCAATGAGAGACTGGCTCTTGGTGTTGGGACAGGCACAGGTCACTCTATTTTCCCATCAGGAAGAAGAATTAACAACAGGCTCATCTCGCCCCCCGGAACCTGAACAGGGCCTGAAGCCATCCTGCGCTTTTGCGGCCAGCTCCCAAAATCACGAGTTGTAAAATGGAGGCTCAGGGCACTGCAATTCACAATCCTGCAGAGTTATAAATGATAACTCTCGTCCAGAAATATATTGAGGGAAGGCAACGAAGAGGATTTGAAATCAAGGCAGAATTGCAGGAAACAGATTTCAGGAGGTAGATTCGAATCGCCTTTAAAGCACATGAAAAGCGGCAAAACGTTGACAATGATGCCCTTGGCCAAAAAGGGCGTATGCGTTTTTTCCTGAATATATTCAGGAAAAAACGCATACGCCCTTTTTGGCCAACCAAGCAACCTGGAAAGGCAAATCAGCGCTACAAAGAAGTCTCGCTTCCCATCGGTCAAAAGGGCCATGCTGAAGAAAGTGTCAAAACCAGAAATGCAGGAGAGGCCATGGAGAAATGGGAGCCTTGCTACACTGATGGGCGGGATGTAAATTGCCAACAGCCACTGTGGAGAAGTGTACGGTGAGTCCTGAAACATCTAAAAAACACAGCTTAGAGAGCATAGGGCACTTCCACTCAAGGGGGTATAAATTGGGAAAATGAAAAATCAGCAAGACACAAGCACCCCAAAGTTTAGGGCTGCTCTGTTGACAAGGACCTCCACTTCATTCCACCTTAAATATCCCAGGAAAGAGAAAAATGGGTAAAGAAGTTGTGGTCCTTATGTACAATGGAATATCACTCAGCCATGAAATCAATGTCCTAAGGCTAGTAGCAGCATGATGAGTGGATTTAGGTACGACGATTCTAAGTGAAATAAGTCACACAGAAAAGGACACTTCTCATAAGGTATCACTGATAGAGGGAATGTAAAAACCGTTACACATGAACTGAATTACAAAACAGAACAGAGTCACACATGCAGAAAACACACTATGGCTGCTTAACGGGAAAGGTGAGGTGGGGTGATACATCAAACAAGGGTTTCAAATTAGCTCAGATACCGTTCCATAAACCCAATATGTAATAGACAAGACCTACTCCTTGCTCAGAGAACTGGACTCAACACGCCCTATTCACCGCACAAGAATATATCTGACTAGTAATAATCTTAAAACCTATGTATTGATATCTCTCTTTTAGTGTGTCAAGTGGGTGTAAAGCGGCATAAACACAGCAGTGAAAAGCAGCTAAACCCCATTATGAAAATAAATTACTTTGAAAAACCCATGAAAGAAAGACAGTGAAAGAGAGAGACATTCTTACACAATGCGTTCAGGGGCTGTGATGCAACCTGGATTGACCATATCTAGACCCACAGCTGGATGAGACCTAAGGGTGGACACTCTTGGGGCTGAGAGGTTTGGTGAGGTTGGGTGAGCAAACGCAGACCATTTAAAGTAATACTGCGTGGTACCCATCGCATGGGTCCCAAATCTCCAGGTTCAAGGGCATCTTCCTACATCGAAAACATGCATGAGAAACCCAGAAGATGGTACACCATGTGATGGGGAAAGGTTTCTAAAACGCACCTCATTTCTCATCTCCTTGTGCCCGTGTTCGCCATTCCAGCCGCTTTACTAGTAATCTCCCTACTTGGAGCATCAGCACCTTTAACCTCCTGTTCCGTACAGGTTGCCATTTCTCCTGACGATGAACGGGAAGACGGGGAACCAATGAGAGACTGGCTCTTGGTGTTGGGAAAGGCACAGGTCACTCTATTTTCCCATCAGGAAGAAGAATTAACCACACGCTCATCCCGCCCCCCGGAACCAGAACAGGGCCTGAAGCCATCCTGCGCTTTTGCGGCCAGCTCCCAAAAACACGAGTTGTAAAATGGAGGCTCAGGGCACTGCAATTCACAAACCTGCAGAGTTATAAATGATAACTCTCGTCCACAAATATATTGAGGGAAGGCAACGAAGAGGATTTGAAATCAAGGCAGAATTGCAGGAAACAGATTTCAGGAGGTAGATTCGAATCGCCTTTAAAGCACATGAAAAGCGGCAAAACGTTGACAATGATGCCCTTGGCCAAAAAGGGCGTATGCGTTTTTTCCTGAATATATTCAGGAAAAAACGCATACGCCCTTTTTGGCCAACCAAGCAACCTGGAAAGGCAAATCAGCGCTACAAAGAAGTCTCGCTTCCCATCGGTCAAAAGGGCCATGCTGAAGAAAGTGTCAAAACCAGAAATGCAGGAGAGGCCATGGAGAAATGGGAGCCTTGCTACACTGATGGGCGGGATGTAAATTGCCAACAGCCACTCTGGAGAAGTGTACGCTGAGTCCTGAAACATCTAAAAAACACAGCTTAGAGAGCATAGGGCACTTCCACTCATGGGGGTATAAATTGGGAAAATGAAAAATCAGCAAGACACAAGCACCCCAAAGTTTAGAGCTGCTCTGTTGACAAGGACCTCCACTTCATTCCACCTTAAATATCCCAGGAAAGAGAAAAATGGGTAAAGAAGTTGTGGTCCTTATGTACAATGGAATATCACTCAGCCATGAAATCAATGTCCTAAGGCTAGTAGCAGCATGATGAGTGGATTTAGGTACGACGATTCTAAGTGAAATAAGTCACACAGAAATGGACACTTCTCATAAGGTATCACTGATAGAGGGAATGTAAAAACCGTTACACTTGAACTGAATTACAAAACAGAACAGAGTAACACATGCAGAAAACACACTATGGCTGTTTAACGGGAAAGGTGAGGTGGGGTGATACATAAAACAAGGGTTTCAAATTAGCTCAGATACTGTTCCATAAACCCAATATGTAATAGACAAGACCTACTCCTTGCTCAGAGAACTGGACTCAACACGCCCTATTCACCGCACAAGAATATATCTGACTACTAATAATCTTAAAACCTTTGTATTGATATCTCTCTGTTAGTGTGTCAAGTGGGTGTAAAGCGGCATAAACACAGCAGTGAAAAGCAGCTAAACCCCATTATGAAAATAAATTACTTTGACAAACCCATGAAAGAAAGACAGTGAAAGAGAGAGACATTCTTACACAATGCGTTCAGGGGCTGTGATGCAACCTGGATTGACCATATCTAGACCCACAGCTGGATGAGACATAAGGGTGGACACTCTTGGGGCTGAGAGGTTTGGTGAGGTTGGGTGAGCAAACGCAGACCCTTTAAAGTAATACTGCGTGGTACCCATCGCATGGGTCCCAAATCTCCAGGTTCAAGGGCATCTTCCTACATCGAAAACATGCATGAGAAACCCAGAAGATGGTACACCATGTGATTGGGAAAGTTTTCTAAAACGCACCTCATTTCTCATCTCCTTGTGCCCGTGTTCGCCATTCCAGCCGCTTTACTAGTAATCTCCCTACTTGGAGCATCAGCACCTTTAACCTCCTGTTCCGTACAGGTTGCCATTTCTCCTGACGATGAACGGGAAGACGGGGAACCAATGAGAGACTGGCTCTTGGTGTTGGGAAAGGCACAGGTCACTCTATTTTCCCATCAGGAAGAAGAATTAACCACACGCTCACCCCGCCCCCCGGAACCAGAACAGGGCCTGAAGCCATCCTGCGCTTTTGCGGCCAGCTCCCAAAAACACGAGTTGTAAAATGGAGGCTCAGGGCACTGCAATTCACAAACCTGTAGAGTTATAAATGATAACTCTCGTCCACAAATATATTGAGGGAAGGCAACGAAGAGGATTTGAAATCAAGGCAGAATTGCAGGAAACAGATTTCAGGAGGTAGATTCGAATCGCCTTTAAAGCACATGAAAAGCGGCAAAACGTTGACAATGATGCCCTTGGCCAAAAAGGGCGTATGCGTTTTTTCCTGAATATATTCAGGAAAAAACGCATACGCCCTTTTTGGCCAACCAAGCAACCTGGAAAGGCAAATCAGCGCTACAAAGAAGTCTCGCTTCCCATCGGTCAAAAGGGCCATGCTGAAGAAAGTGTCAAAACCAGAAATGCAGGAGAGGCCATGGAGAAATGGGAGCCTTGCTACACTGATGGGCGGGATGTAAATTGCCAACAGCCACTGTGGAGAAGTGTACGGTGAGTCCTGAAACATCTAAAAAACACAGCTTAGAGAGCATAGGGCACTTCCACTCAAGGGGGTATAAATTGGGAAAATGAAAAATCAGCAAGACACAAGCACCCCAAAGTTTAGGGCTGCTCTGTTGACAAGGACCTCCACTTCATTCCACCTTAAATATCCCAGGAAAGAGAAAAATGGGTAAAGAAGTTGTGGTCCTTATGTACAATGGAATATCACTCAGCCATGAAATCAATGTCCTAAGGCTAGTAGCAGCATGATGAGTGGATTTAGGTACGACGATTCTAAGTGAAATAAGTCACACAGAAAAGGACACTTCTCATAAGGTATCACTGATAGAGGGAATGTAAAAACCGTTACACATGAACTGAATTACAAAACAGAACAGAGTCACACATGCAGAAAACACACTATGGCTGCTTAACGGGAAAGGTGAGGTGGGGTGATACATCAAACAAGGGTTTCAAATTAGCTCAGATACCGTTCCATAAACCCAATATGTAATAGACAAGACCTACTCCTTGCTCAGAGAACTGGACTCAACACGCCCTATTCACCGCACAAGAATATATCTGACTACTAATAATCTTAAAACCTATGTATTGATATCTCTCTGTTAGTGTGTCAAGTGGGTGTAAAGCGGCATAAACACAGCAGTGAAAAGCAGCTAAACCCCATTATGAAAATAAATTACTTTGAAAAACCCATGAAAGAAAGACAGTGAAAGAGAGAGACATTCTTATACAATGCGTTCAGGGGCTGTGATGCAACCTGGATTGACCATATCTAGACCCACAGCTGGATGAGACCTAAGGGTGGACACTCTTGGGGCTGAGAGGTTTGGTGAGGTTGGGTGAGCAAACGCAGACCATTTAAAGTAATACTGCGTGGTACCCATCGCATGGGTCCCAAATCTCCAGGTTCAAGGGCATCTTCCTACATCGAAAACATGCATGAGAAACCCAGAAGATGGTACACCGTGTGATGGGGAAAGGTTTCTAAAACGCACCTCATTTCTCATCTCCTTGTGTCCGGGTTCGCCATTCCAGCCGCTTTACTAGCAATCTCCCTACTTGGAGCATCAGCACCTTTAACCTCCTGTTCCGTACAGGTTGCCATTTCTCCTGACAATGAACGGGAAGACGGGGAACCAATGAGAGACTGGCTCTTCGTGTTGGGAAAGGCACAGGTCACTCTATTTTCCCATCAGGAAGAAGAATTAACCACAGGCTCATCCCGCACCCCGGAACCAGAACAGGGCCTGAAGCCATCCTGCGCTTTTGCGGCCAGCTCCCAAAAACACGAGTTGTAAAATGGAGGCTCAGGGCACTGCAATTCACAAATCTGCAGAGTTATAAATGATAACTCTCGTCCACAAATATATTGAGGGAAGGCAACGAAGAGGATTTGAAATCAAGGCAGAATTGCAGGAAACAGATTTCAGGAGGTAGATTCGAATCGCCTTTAAAGCACATGAAAAGCGGCAAAACGTTGACAATGATGCCCTTGGCCAAAAAGGGCGTATGCGTTTTTTCCTGAATATATTCAGGAAAAAACGCATACGCCCTTTTTGGCCAACCAAGCAACCTGGAAAGGCAAATCAGCGCTACAAAGAAGTCTCGCTTCCCATCGGTCAAAAGGGCCATGCTGAAGAAAGTGTCAAAACCAGAAATGCAGGAGAGGCCATGGAGAAATGGGAGCCTTGCTACACTGATGGGCGGGATGTAAATTGCCAACAGCCACTGTGGAGAAGTGTACGGTGAGTCCTGAAACATCTAAAAAACACAGCTTAGAGAGCATAGGGCACTTCCACTCAAGGGGGTATAAATTGGGAAAATGAAAAATCAGCAAGACACAAGCATCCCAAAGTTTAGGGCTGCTCTGTTGACAAGGACCTCCACTTCATTCCACCTTAAATATCCCAGGAAAGAGAAAAATGGGTAAAGAAGTTGTGGTCCTTATGTACAATGGAATATCACTCAGCCATGAAATCAATGTCCTAAGGCTAGTAGCAGCATGATGAGTGGATTTAGGTACGACGATTCTAAGTGAAATAAGTCACACAGAAAAGGACACTTCTCATAAGGTATCACTGATAGAGGGAATGTAAAAACCGTTACACTTGAACTGAATTACAAAACAGAACAGAGTCACACATGCAGAAAACACACTATGGCTGCTTAACGGGAAAGGTGAGGTGGGGTGATACATCAAACAAGGGTTTCAAATTAGCTCAGATACCGTTCCATAAACCCAATATGTAATAGACAAGACCTACTCCTTGCTCAGAGAACTGGACTCAACACGCCCTATTCACCGCACAAGAATATATCTGACTAGTAATAATCTTAAAACCTATGTATTGATATCTCTCTTTTAGTGTGTCAAGTGGGTGTAAAGCGGCATAAACACAGCAGTGAAAAGCAGCTAAACCCCATTATGAAAATAAATTACTTTGAAAAACCCATGAAAGAAAGACAGTGAAAGAGAGAGACATTCTTACACAATGCGTTCAGGGGCTGTGATGCAACCTGGATTGACCATATCTAGACCCACAGCTGGATGAGACCTAAGGGTGGACACTCTTGGGGCTGAGAGGTTTGGTGAGGTTGGGTGAGCAAACGCAGACCATTTAAAGTAATACTGCGTGGTACCCATCGCATGGGTCCCAAATCTCCAGGTTCAAGGGCATCTTCCTACATCGAAAACATGCATGAGAAACCCAGAAGATGGTACACCATGTGATGGGGAAAGGTTTCTAAAACGCACCTCATTTCTCATCTCCTTGTGCCCGTGTTCGCCATTCCAGCCGCTTTACTAGTAATCTCCCTACTTGGAGCATCAGCACCTTTAACCTCCTGTTCCGTACAGGTTGCCATTTCTCCTGACGATGAACGGGAAGACGGGGAACCAATGAGAGACTGGCTCTTGGTGTTGGGAAAGGCACAGGTCACTCTATTTTCCCATCAGGAAGAAGAATTAACCACACGCTCATCCCGCCCCCCGGAACCAGAACAGGGCCTGAAGCCATCCTGCGCTTTTGCGGCCAGCTCCCAAAAACACGAGTTGTAAAATGGAGGCTCAGGGCACTGCAATTCACAAACCTGCAGAGTTATAAATGATAACTCTCGTCCACAAATATATTGAGTGAAGGCAACGAAGAGGATTTGAAATCAAGGCAGAATTGCAGGAAACAGATTTCAGGAGGTAGATTCGAATCGCCTTTAAAGCACATGAAAAGCGGCAAAACGTTGACAATGATGCCCTTGGCCAAAAAGGGCGTATGCGTTTTTTCCTGAATATATTCAGGAAAAAACGCATACGCCCTTTTTGGCCAACCAAGCAACCTGGAAAGGCAAATCAGCGCTACAAAGAAGTCTCGCTTCCCATCGGTCAAAAGGGCCATGCTGAAAAAAGTGTCAAAACCAGAAATGCAGGACAGGCCATGGAGAAATGGGAGCCTTGCTACACTGATGGGCGGGATGTAAATTGCCAACAGCCACTCTGGAGAAGTGTACGGTGAGTCCTGAAACATCTAAAAAACACAGCTTAGAGAGCATAGGGCACTTCCACTCATGGGGGTATAAATTGGGAAAATGAAAAATCAGCAAGACACAAGCACCCCAAAGTTTAGAGCTGCTCTGTTGACAAGGACCTCCACTTCATTCCACCTTAAATATCCCAGGAAAGAGAAAAATGGGTAAAGAAGTTGTGGTCCTTATGTACAATGGAATATCACTCAGCCATGAAATCAATGTCCTAAGGCTAGTAGCAGCATGATGAGTGGATTTAGGTACGACGATTCTAAGTGAAATAAGTCACACAGAAATGGACACTTCTCATAAGGTATCACTGATAGAGGGAATGTAAAAACCGTTACACTTGAACTGAATTACAAAACAGAACAGAGTAACACATGCAGAAAACACACTATGGCTGTTTAACGGGAAAGGTGAGGTGGGGTGATACATAAAACAAGGGTTTCAAATTAGCTCAGATACTGTTCCATAAACCCAATATGTAATAGACAAGACCTACTCCTTGCTCAGAGAACTGGACTCAACACGCCCTATTCACCGCACAAGAATATATCTGACTACTAATAATCTTAAAACCTTTGTATTGATATCTCTCTGTTAGTGTGTCAAGTGGGTGTAAAGCGGCATAAACACAGCAGTGAAAAGCAGCTAAACCCCATTATGAAAATAAATTACTTTGACAAACCCATGAAAGAAAGACAGTGAAAGAGAGAGACATTCTTACACAATGCGTTCAGGGGCTGTGATGCAACCTGGATTGACCATATCTAGACCCACAGCTGGATGAGACATAAGGGTGGACACTCTTGGGGCTGAGAGGTTTGGTGAGGTTGGGTGAGCAAACGCAGACCCTTTAAAGTAATACTGCGTGGTACCCATCGCATGGGTCCCAAATCTCCAGGTTCAAGGGCATCTTCCTACATCGAAAACATGCATGAGAAACCCAGAAGATGGTACACCATGTGATGGGGAAAGTTTTCTAAAACGCA
This sequence comes from Balaenoptera borealis, assembly GCF_965194805.1. Lineage (NCBI taxonomy): Eukaryota > Metazoa > Chordata > Mammalia > Artiodactyla > Balaenopteridae > Balaenoptera > Balaenoptera borealis. The sequence goes on from NW_028124009.1 coordinate 687,809, forward strand.
CCTCATTTCTCATCTCCTTGTGCCCGTGTTCGCCATTCCAGCCGCTTTACTAGTAATCTCCCTACTTGGAGCATCAGCACCTTTAACCTCCTGTTCCGTACAGGTTGCCATTTCTCCTGACGATGAACGGGAAGACGGGGAACCAATGAGAGACTGGCTCTTGGTGTTGGGAAAGGCACAGGTCACTCTATTTTCCCATCAGGAAGAAGAATTAACCACACGCTCACCCCGCCCCCCGGAACCAGAACAGGGCCTGAAGCCATCCTGCGCTTTTGCGGCCAGCTCCCAAAAACACGAGTTGTAAAATGGAGGCTCAGGGCACTGCAATTCACAAACCTGTAGAGTTATAAATGATAACTCTCGTCCACAAATATATTGAGGGAAGGCAACGAAGAGGATTTGAAATCAAGGCAGAATTGCAGGAAACAGATTTCAGGAGGTAGATTCGAATCGCCTTTAAAGCACATGAAAAGCGGCAAAACGTTGACAATGATGCCCTTGGCCAAAAAGGGCGTATGCGTTTTTTCCTGAATATATTCAGGAAAAAACGCATACGCCCTTTTTGGCCAACCAAGCAACCTGGAAAGGCAAATCAGCGCTACAAAGAAGTCTCGCTTCCCATCGGTCAAAAGGGCCATGCTGAAGAAAGTGTCAAAACCAGAAATGCAGGAGAGGCCATGGAGAAATGGGAGCCTTGCTACACTGATGGGCGGGATGTAAATTGCCAACAGCCACTGTGGAGAAGTGTACGGTGAGTCCTGAAACATCTAAAAAACACAGCTTAGAGAGCATAGGGCACTTCCACTCAAGGGGGTATAAATTGGGAAAATGAAAAATCAGCAAGACACAAGCACCCCAAAGTTTAGGGCTGCTCTGTTGACAAGGACCTCCACTTCATTCCACCTTAAATATCCCAGGAAAGAGAAAAATGGGTAAAGAAGTTGTGGTCCTTATGTACAATGGAATATCACTCAGCCATGAAATCAATGTCCTAAGGCTAGTAGCAGCATGATGAGTGGATTTAGGTACGACGATTCTAAGTGAAATAAGTCACACAGAAAAGGACACTTCTCATAAGGTATCACTGATAGAGGGAATGTAAAAACCGTTACACATGAACTGAATTACAAAACAGAACAGAGTCACACATGCAGAAAACACACTATGGCTGCTTAACGGGAAAGGTGAGGTGGGGTGATACATCAAACAAGGGTTTCAAATTAGCTCAGATACCGTTCCATAAACCCAATATGTAATAGACAAGACCTACTCCTTGCTCAGAGAACTGGACTCAACACGCCCTATTCACCGCACAAGAATATATCTGACTACTAATAATCTTAAAACCTATGTATTGATATCTCTCTGTTAGTGTGTCAAGTGGGTGTAAAGCGGCATAAACACAGCAGTGAAAAGCAGCTAAACCCCATTATGAAAATAAATTACTTTGAAAAACCCATGAAAGAAAGACAGTGAAAGAGAGAGACATTCTTATACAATGCGTTCAGGGGCTGTGATGCAACCTGGATTGACCATATCTAGACCCACAGCTGGATGAGACCGAAGGGTGGACACTCTTGGGGCTGAGAGGTTTGGTGAGGTTGGGTGAGCAAACGCAGACCATTTAAAGTAATACTGCGTGGTACCCATCGCATGGGTCCCAAATCTCCAGGTTCAAGGGCATCTTCCTACATCGAAAACATGCATGAGAAACCCAGAAGATGGTACACCGTGTGATGGGGAAAGGTTTCTAAAACGCACCTCATTTCTCATCTCCTTGTGTCCGGGTTCGCCATTCCAGCCGCTTTACTAGCAATCTCCCTACTTGGAGCATCAGCACCTTTAACCTCCTGTTCCGTACAGGTTGCCATTTCTCCTGACAATGAACGGGAAGACGGGGAACCAATGAGAGACTGGCTCTTCGTGTTGGGAAAGGCACAGGTCACTCTATTTTCCCATCAGGAAGAAGAATTAACCACAGGCTCATCCCGCACCCCGGAACCAGAACAGGGCCTGAAGCCATCCTGCGCTTTTGCGGCCAGCTCCCAAAAACACGAGTTGTAAAATGGAGGCTCAGGGCACTGCAATTCACAAACCTGCAGAGTTATAAATGATAACTCTCGTCCACAAATATATTGAGGGAAGGCAACGAAGAGGATTTGAAATCAAGGCAGAATTGCAGGAAACAGATTTCAGGAGGTAGATTCGAATCGCCTTTAAAGCACATGAAAAGCGGCAAAACGTTGACAATGATGCCCTTGGCCAAAAAGGGCGTATGCGTTTTTTCCTGAATATATTCAGGAAAAAACGCATACGCCCTTTTTGGCCAACCAAGCAACCTGGAAAGGCAAATCAGCGCTACAAAGAAGTCTCGCTTCCCATCGGTCAAAAGGGCCATGCTGAAGAAAGTGTCAAAACCAGAAATGCAGGAGAGGCCATGGAGAAATGGGAGCCTTGCTACACTGATGGGCGGGATGTAAATTGCCAACAGCCACTGTGGAGAAGTGTACGGTGAGTCCTGAAACATCTAAAAAACACAGCTTAGAGAGCATAGGGCACTTCCACTCAAGGGGGTATAAATTGGGAAAATGAAAAATCAGCAAGACACAAGCACCCCAAAGTTTAGGGCTGCTCTGTTGACAAGGACCTCCACTTCATTCCACCTTAAATATCCCAGGAAAGAGAAAAATGGGTAAAGAAGTTGTGGTCCTTATGTACAATGGAATATCACTCAGCCATGAAATCAATGTCCTAAGGCTAGTAGCAGCATGATGAGTGGATTTAGGTACGACGATTCTAAGTGAAATAAGTCACACAGAAAAGGACACTTCTCATAAGGTATCACTGATAGAGGGAATGTAAAAACCGTTACACATGAACTGAATTACAAAACAGAACAGAGTCACACATGCAGAAAACACACTATGGCTGCTTAACGGGAAAGGTGAGGTGGGGTGATACATCAAACAAGGGTTTCAAATTAGCTCAGATACCGTTCCATAAACCCAATATGTAATAGACAAGACCTACTCCTTGCTCAGAGAACTGGACTCAACACGCCCTATTCACCGCACAAGAATATATCTGACTAGTAATAATCTTAAAACCTATGTATTGATATCTCTCTTTTAGTGTGTCAAGTGGCTGTAAAGCGGCATAAACACAGCAGTGAAAAGCAGCTAAACCCCATTATGAAAATAAATTACTTTGAAAAACCCATGAAAGAAAGACAGTGAAAGAGAGAGACATTCTTACACAATGCGTTCAGGGGCTGTGATGCAACCTGGATTGACCATATCTAGACCCACAGCTGGATGAGACCTAAGGGTGGACACTCTTGGGGCTGAGAGGTTTGGTGAGGTTGGGTGAGCAAACGCAGACCCTTTAAAGTAATACTGCGTGGTACCCATCGCATGGGTCCCAAATCTCCAGGTTCAAGGGCATCTTCCTACATCGAAAACATGCATGAGAAACCCAGAAGATGGTACACCATGTGATGGGGAAAGTTTTCTAAAACGCACCTCATTTCTCATCTCCTTGTGCCCGTGTTCGCCATTCCAGCCGCTTTACTAGTAATCTCCCTACTTGGAGCATCAGCACCTTTAACCTCCTGTTCCGTACAGGTTGCCATTTCTCCTGACGATGAACGGGAAGACGGGGAACCAATGAGAGACTGGCTCTTGGTGTTGGGAAAGGCACAGGTCACTCTATTTTCCCATCAGGAAGAAGAATTAACCACACGCTCATCCCGCCCCCCGGAACCAGAACAGGGCCTGAAGCCATCCTGCGCTTTTGCGGCCAGCTCCCAAAAACACGAGTTGTAAAATGGAGGCTCAGGGCACTGCAATTCACAAACCTGCAGAGTTATAAATGATAACTCTCGTCCACAAATATATTGAGTGAAGGCAACGAAGAGGATTTGAAATCAAGGCAGAATTGCAGGAAACAGATTTCAGGAGGTAGATTCGAATCGCCTTTAAAGCACATGAAAAGCGGCAAAACGTTGACAATGATGCCCTTGGCCAAAAAGGGCGTATGCGTTTTTTCCTGAATATATTCAGGAAAAAACGCATACGCCCTTTTTGGCCAACCAAGCAACCTGGAAAGGCAAATCAGCGCTACAAAGAAGTCTCGCATCCCATCGGTCAAAAGGGCCATGCTGAAAAAAGTGTCAAAACCAGAAATGAAGGACAGGCTATGGAGAAATGGGAACCTTGCTACACTGATGGGTGGGATGTAAATTGCCAACAGCCACTCTGGAGAAGTGTACGGTGAGTCCTGAAACATCTAAAAAACACAGCTTAGAGAGCATAGGGCACTTCCACTCATGGGGGTATAAATTGGGAAAATGAAAAATCAGCAAGACACAAGCACCCCAAAGTTTAGGGCTGCTCTGTTGAGAAGGACCTCCACTTCATTCCACCTTCAATATCCCAGGAAAGAGAAAAATGGATAAAGAAGTTGTGGTCCTTATGTACAATGGAATATCACTCAGCCATGAAATCAATGTCATAAGGCTAGTAGCAGCATGATGAGTGGATTTAGGTACGACGATTCTAAGTGAAATAAATCACACAGAAAAGGACACTTCTCATAAGGTATCACTTATAGAGGGAATGTAAAAACCGTTACACTTGAACTGAATTACAAATCAGAACACAGTCACACATGCAGAAAACACACTATGGCTGCTTAACGGGAAAGGGGAGGTGGGGTGATACATAAAACAAGGGTTTCAAATTAGCTCAGATACCGTTCCATAAACCCAATATGTAATAGACAAGACCTACTCCTTGCTCAGAGAACTGGACTCAACACGCCCTATTCACCGCACAAGAATATATCTGACTAGTAATAATCTTAAAACCTATGTATTGATATCTCTCTTTTAGTGTGTCAAGTGGGTGTAAAGCGGCATAAACACAGCAGTGAAAAGCAGCTAAACCCCATTATGAAAATAAATTACTTTGAAAAACCCATGAAAGACAGACAGTGAAAGAGAGAGACATTCTTACACAATGCGTTCAGGGGCTGTGATGCAACCTGGATTGACCATATCTAGACCCACAGCTGGATGAGACCTAAGGGTGGACACTCTTGGGGCTGAGAGGTTTGGTGAGGTTGGGTGAGCAAACGCAGACCCTTTAAAGTAATACTGCGTGGTACCCATCGCATGGGTCCCAAATCTCCAGGTTCAAGGGCATCTTCCTACATCGAAAACATGCATGAGAAACCCAGAAGATGGTACACCATGTGATGGGGAAAGTTTTCTAAAACGCACCTCATTTCTCATCTCCTTGTGCCCGTGTTCGCCATTCCAGCCGCTTTACTAGTAATCTCCCTACTTGGAGCATCAGCACCTTTAACCTCCTGTTCCGTACAGGTTGCCATTTCTCCTGACGATGAACGGGAAGACGGGGAACCAATGAGAGACTGGCTCTTGGTGTTGGGAAAGGCACAGGTCACTCTATTTTCCCATCAGGAAGAAGAATTAACCACACGCTCATCCCGCCCCCCGGAACCAGAACAGGGCCTGAAGCCATCCTGCGCTTTTGCGGCCAGCTCCCAAAAACACGAGTTGTAAAATGGAGGCTCAGGGCACTGCAATTCACAAACCTGCAGAGTTATAAATGATAACTCTCGTCCACAAATATATTGAGTGAAGGCAACGAAGAGGATTTGAAATCAAGGCAGAATTGCAGGAAACAGATTTCAGGAGGTAGATTCGAATCGCCTTTAAAGCACATGAAAAGCGGCAAAACGTTGACAATGATGCCCTTGGCCAAAAAGGGCGTATGCGTTTTTTCCTGAATATATTCAGGAAAAAACGCATACGCCCTTTTTGGCCAACCAAGCAACCTGGAAAGGCAAATCAGCGCTACAAAGAAGTCTCGCATCCCATCGGTCAAAAGGGCCATGCTGAAAAAAGTGTCAAAACCAGAAATGAAGGACAGGCTATGGAGAAATGGGAACCTTGCTACACTGATGGGTGGGATGTAAATTGCCAACAGCCACTCTGGAGAAGTGTACGGTGAGTCCTGAAACATCTAAAAAACACAGCTTAGAGAGCATAGGGCACTTCCACTCATGGGGGTATAAATTGGGAAAATGAAAAATCAGCAAGACACAAGCACCCCAAAGTTTAGGGCTGCTCTGTTGAGAAGGACCTCCACTTCATTCCACCTTCAATATCCCAGGAAAGAGAAAAATGGATAAAGAAGTTGTGGTCCTTATGTACAATGGAATATCACTCAGCCATGAAATCAATGTCATAAGGCTAGTAGCAGCATGATGAGTGGATTTAGGTACGACGATTCTAAGTGAAATAAATCACACAGAAAAGGACACTTCTCATAAGGTATCACTTATAGAGGGAATGTAAAAACCGTTACACTTGAACTGAATTACAAATCAGAACACAGTCACACATGCAGAAAACACACTATGGCTGCTTAACGGGAAAGGGGAGGTGGGGTGATACATAAAACAAGGGTTTCAAATTAGCTCAGATACCGTTCCATAAACCCAATATGTAATAGACAAGACCTACTCCTTGCTCAGAGAACTGGACTCAACACGCCCTATTCACCGCACAAGAATATATCTGACTAGTAATAATCTTAAAACCTATGTATTGATATCTCTCTTTTAGTGTGTCAAGTGGGTGTAAAGCGGCATAAACACAGCAGTGAAAAGCAGCTAAACCCCATTATGAAAATAAATTACTTTGAAAAACCCATGAAAGACAGACAGTGAAAGAGAGAGACATTCTTACACAATGCGTTCAGGGGCTGTGATGCAACCTGGATTGACCATATCTAGACCCACAGCTGGATGAGACCTAAGGGTGGACACTCTTGGGGCTGAGAGGTTTGGTGAGGTTGGGTGAGCAAACGCAGACCCTTTAAAGTAATACTGCGTGGTACCCATCGCATGGGTCCCAAATCTCCAGGTTCAAGGGCATCTTCCTACATCGAAAACATGCATGAGAAACCCAGAAGATGGTACACCATGTGATGGGGAAAGTTTTCTAAAACGCACCTCATTTCTCATCTCCTTGTGCCCGTGTTCGCCATTCCAGCCGCTTTACTAGTAATCTCCCTACTTGGAGCATCAGCACCTTTAACCTCCTGTTCCGTACAGGTTGCCATTTCTCCTGACGATGAACGGGAAGACGGGGAACCAATGAGAGACTGGCTCTTGGTGTTGGGAAAGGCACAGGTCACTCTATTTTCCCATCAGGAAGAAGAATTAACCACACGCTCATCCCGCCCCCCGGAACCAGAACAGGGCCTGAAGCCATCCTGCGCTTTTGCGGCCAGCTCCCAAAAACACGAGTTGTAAAATGGAGGCTCAGGGCACTGCAATTCACAAACCTGCAGAGTTATAAATGATAACTCTCGTCCACAAATATATTGAGTGAAGGCAACGAAGAGGATTTGAAATCAAGGCAGAATTGCAGGAAACAGATTTCAGGAGGTAGATTCGAATCGCCTTTAAAGCACATGAAAAGCGGCAAAACGTTGACAATGATGCCCTTGGCCAAAAAGGGCGTATGCGTTTTTTCCTGAATATATTCAGGAAAAAACGCATACGCCCTTTTTGGCCAACCAAGCAACCTGGAAAGGCAAATCAGCGCTACAAAGAAGTCTCGCTTCCCATCGGTCAAAAGGGCCATGCTGAAAAAAGTGTCAAAACCAGAAATGCAGGACAGGCTATGGAGAAATGGGAACCTTGCTACACTGATGGGTGGGATGTAAATTGCCAACAGCCACTCTGGAGAAGTGTACGGTGAGTCCTGAAACATCTAAAAAACACAGCTTAGAGAGCATAGGGCACTTCCACTCATGGGGGTATAAATTGGGAAAATGAAAAATCAGCAAGACACAAGCACCCCAAAGTTTAGGGCTGCTCTGTTGACAAGGACCTCCACTTCATTCCACCTTCAATATCCCAGGAAAGAGAAAAATGGATAAAGAAGTTGTGGTCCTTATGTACAATGGAATATCACTCAGCCATGAAATCAATGTCATAAGGCTAGTAGCAGCATGATGAGTGGATTTAGGTACGACGATTCTAAGTGAAATAAATCACACAGAAAAGGACACTTCTCATAAGGTATCACTTATAGAGGGAATGTAAAAACCGTTACACTTGAACTGAATTACAAATCAGAACACAGTCACACATGCAGAAAACACACTATGGCTGCTTAACGGGAAAGGGGAGGTGGGGTGATACATAAAACAAGGGTTTCAAATTAGCTCAGATACCGTTCCATAAACCCAATATGTAATAGACAAGACCTACTCCTTGCTCAGAGAACTGGACTCAACACGCCCTATTCACCGCACAAGAATATATCTGACTAGTAATAATCTTAAAACCTATGTATTGATATCTCTCTGTTAGTGTGTCAAGTGGGTGTAAAGCGGCATAAACACAGCAGTGAAAATCAGCTAAACCCCATTATGAAAATAAATTACTTTGAAAAACCCATGAAAGACAGACAGTGAAAGAGAGAGACATTCTTACACAATGCGTTCAGGGGCTGTGATACAACCTGGATTGACCATATCTAGACCCACAGCTGGATGAGACATAAGGGTGGACACTCTTGGGGCTGAGAGGTTTGGTGAGGTTGGGTGAGCAAACGCAGACCCTTTAAAGTAATACTGCGTGGTACCCATCGCATGGGTCCCAAATCTCCAGGTTCAAGGGCATCTTCCTACATCGAAAACATGCATGAGAAACCCAGAAGATGGTACACCGTGTGATGGGGAAAGGTTTCTAAAACGCACCTCATTTCTCATCTCCTTGTGCCCGGGTTCCCCATTCCAGCCGCTTTACTAGCAATCTCCCTACTTGGAGCATCAGCACCTTTAACCTCCTGTTCCGTACAGGTTGCAATTTTTCCTGAGGATGAACGGGAAGACGGGGAACCAATGAGAGACTGGCTCTTGGTGTTGGGACAGGTACAGGTCACTCTATTTTCCCATCAGGAAGAAGAATTAACCACAGGCTCAGCCTGCCCCCCGGAACCAGAACAGGGCCTGAAGCCATCCTGCGCTTTTGCGGCCAGCTCCCAAAAACGCGAGGTGTAAAATCGAGCTTCATGGCACTGCAATTCACAAACCTGCAGAGTTATAAGTGATAACTCTCGTCCACAAATATATTGAGGGAAGGCAAAGAAGAGGATTTGAAATCAAGGCAGAATTGCAGGAAACAGATTTCAGGAGGTAGATTCGAATCGCCTTTAAAGCACATGAAAAGCGGCAAAACGTTGACAATGATGCCCTTGGCCAAAAAGGGCGTATGCGTTTTTTCCTGAATATATTCAGGAAAAAACGCATACGCCCTTTTTGGCCAACCAAGCAACCTGGAAAGGCAAATCAGCGCTACAAAGAAGTCTCGCTTCCCATCGGTCAAAAGGGCCATGCTGAAGAAAGTGTCAAAACCAGAAATGCAGGAGAGGCCATGGAGAAATGGGAGCCTTGCTACACTGATGGGCGGGATGTAAATTGCCAACAGCCACTGTGGAGAAGTGTACGGTGAGTCCTGAAACATCTAAAAAACACAGCTTAGAGAGCATAGGGCACTTCCACTCAAGGGGGTATAAATTGGGAAAATGAAAAATCAGCAAGACACAAGCACCCCAAAGTTTAGGGCTGCTCTGTTGACAAGGACCTCCACTTCATTCCACCTTAAATATCCCAGGAAAGAGAAAAATGGGTAAAGAAGTTGTGGTCCTTATGTACAATGGAATATCACTCAGCCATGAAATCAATGTCCTAAGGCTAGTAGCAGCATGATGAGTGGATTTAGGTACGACGATTCTAAGTGAAATAAGTCACACAGAAAAGGACACTTCTCATAAGGTATCACTGATAGAGGGAATGTAAAAACCGTTACACATGAACTGAATTACAAAACAGAACAGAGTCACACATGCAGAAAACACACTATGGCTGCTTAACGGGAAAGGTGAGGTGGGGTGATACATCAAACAAGGGTTTCAAATTAGCTCAGATACCGTTCCATAAACCCAATATGTAATAGACAAGACCTACTCCTTGCTCAGAGAACTGGACTCAACACGCCCTATTCACCGCACAAGAATATATCTGACTAGTAATAATCTTAAAACCTATGTATTGATATCTCTCTTTTAGTGTGTCAAGTGGCTGTAAAGCGGCATAAACACAGCAGTGAAAAGCAGCTAAACCCCATTATGAAAATAAATTACTTTGAAAAACCCATGAAAGAAAGACAGTGAAAGAGAGAGACATTCTTACACAATGCGTTCAGGGGCTGTGATGCAACCTGGATTGACCATATCTAGACCCACAGCTGGATGAGACCTAAGGGTGGACACTCTTGGGGCTGAGAGGTTTGGTGAGGTTGGGTGAGCAAACGCAGACCCTTTAAAGTAATACTGCGTGGTACCCATCGCATGGGTCCCAAATCTCCAGGTTCAAGGGCATCTTCCTACATCGAAAACATGCATGAGAAACCCAGAAGATGGTACACCATGTGATGGGGAAAGTTTTCTAAAACGCACCTCATTTCTCATCTCCTTGTGCCCGTGTTCGCCATTCCAGCCGCTTTACTAGTAATCTCCCTACTTGGAGCATCAGCACCTTTAACCTCCTGTTCCGTACAGGTTGCCATTTCTCCTGACGATGAACGGGAAGACGGGGAACCAATGAGAGACTGGCTCTTGGTGTTGGGAAAGGCACAGGTCACTCTATTTTCCCATCAGGAAGAAGAATTAACCACACGCTCATCCCGCCCCCCGGAACCAGAACAGGGCCTGAAGCCATCCTGCGCTTTTGCGGCCAGCTCCCAAAAACACGAGTTGTAAAATGGAGGCTCAGGGCACTGCAATTCACAAACCTGCAGAGTTATAAATGATAACTCTCGTCCACAAATATATTGAGTGAAGGCAACGAAGAGGATTTGAAATCAAGGCAGAATTGCAGGAAACAGATTTCAGGAGGTAGATTCGAATCGCCTTTAAAGCACATGAAAAGCGGCAAAACGTTGACAATGATGCCCTTGGCCAAAAAGGGCGTATGCGTTTTTTCCTGAATATATTCAGGAAAAAACGCATACGCCCTTTTTGGCCAACCAAGCAACCTGGAAAGGCAAATCAGCGCTACAAAGAAGTCTCGCATCCCATCGGTCAAAAGGGCCATGCTGAAAAAAGTGTCAAAACCAGAAATGCAGGACAGGCTATGGAGAAATGGGAACCTTGCTACACTGATGGGTGGGATGTAAATTGCCAACAGCCACTCTGGAGAAGTGTACGGTGAGTCCTGAAACATCTAAAAAACACAGCTTAGAGAGCATAGGGCACTTCCACTCATGGGGGTATAAATTGGGAAAATGAAAAATCAGCAAGACACAAGCACCCCAAAGTTTAGGGCTGCTCTGTTGAGAAGGACCTCCACTTCATTCCACCTTCAATATCCCAGGAAAGAGAAAAATGGATAAAGAAGTTGTGGTCCTTATGTACAATGGAATATCACTCAGCCATGAAATCAATGTCATAAGGCTAGTAGCAGCATGATGAGTGGATTTAGGTACGACGATTCTAAGTGAAATAAATCACACAGAAAAGGACACTTCTCATAAGGTATCACTTATAGAGGGAATGTAAAAACCGTTACACTTGAACTGAATTACAAATCAGAACACAGTCACACATGCAGAAAACACACTATGGCTGCTTAACGGGAAAGGGGAGGTGGGGTGATACATAAAACAAGGGTTTCAAATTAGCTCAGATACCGTTCCATAAACCCAATATGTAATAGACAAGACCTACTCCTTGCTCAGAGAACTGGACTCAACACGCCCTATTCACCGCACAAGAATATATCTGACTAGTAATAATCTTAAAACCTATGTATTGATATCTCTCTTTTAGTGTGTCAAGTGGGTGTAAAGCGGCATAAACACAGCAGTGAAAAGCAGCTAAACCCCATTATGAAAATAAATTACTTTGAAAAACCCATGAAAGACAGACAGTGAAAGAGAGAGACATTCTTACACAATGCGTTCAGGGGCTGTGATGCAACCTGGATTGACCATATCTAGACCCACAGCTGGATGAGACCTAAGGGTGGACACTCTTGGGGCTGAGAGGTTTGGTGAGGTTGGGTGAGCAAACGCAGACCCTTTAAAGTAATACTGCGTGGTACCCATCGCATGGGTCCCAAATCTCCAGGTTCAAGGGCATCTTCCTACATCGAAAACATGCATGAGAAACCCAGAAGATGGTACACCATGTGATGGGGAAAGTTTTCTAAAACGCACCTCATTTCTCATCTCCTTGTGCCCGTGTTCGCCATTCCAGCCGCTTTACTAGTAATCTCCCTACTTGGAGCATCAGCACCTTTAACCTCCTGTTCCGTACAGGTTGCCATTTCTCCTGACGATGAACGGGAAGACGGGGAACCAATGAGAGACTGGCTCTTGGTGTTGGGAAAGGCACAGGTCACTCTATTTTCCCATCAGGAAGAAGAATTAACCACACGCTCATCCCGCCCCCCGGAACCAGAACAGGGCCTGAAGCCATCCTGCGCTTTTGCGGCCAGCTCCCAAAAACACGAGTTGTAAAATGGAGGCTCAGGGCACTGCAATTCACAAACCTGCAGAGTTATAAATGATAACTCTCGTCCACAAATATATTGAGTGAAGGCAACGAAGAGGATTTGAAATCAAGGCAGAATTGCAGGAAACAGATTTCAGGAGGTAGATTCGAATCGCCTTTAAAGCACATGAAAAGCGGCAAAACGTTGACAATGATGCCCTTGGCCAAAAAGGGCGTATGCGTTTTTTCCTGAATATATTCAGGAAAAAACGCATACGCCCTTTTTGGCCAACCAAGCAACCTGGAAAGGCAAATCAGCGCTACAAAGAAGTCTCGCTTCCCATCGGTCAAAAGGGCCATGCTGAAAAAAGTGTCAAAACCAGAAATGCAGGACAGGCTATGGAGAAATGGGAACCTTGCTACACTGATGGGTGGGATGTAAATTGCCAACAGCCACTCTGGAGAAGTGTACGGTGAGTCCTGAAACATCTAAAAAACACAGCTTAGAGAGCATAGGGCACTTCCACTCATGGGGGTATAAATTGGGAAAATGAAAAATCAGCAAGACACAAGCACCCCAAAGTTTAGGGCTGCTCTGTTGACAAGGACCTCCACTTCATTCCACCTTCAATATCCCAGGAAAGAGAAAAATGGATAAAGAAGTTGTGGTCCTTATGTACAATGGAATATCACTCAGCCATGAAATCAATGTCATAAGGCTAGTAGCAGCATGATGAGTGGATTTAGGTACGACGATTCTAAGTGAAATAAATCACACAGAAAAGGACACTTCTCATAAGGTATCACTTATAGAGGGAATGTAAAAACCGTTACACTTGAACTGAATTACAAATCAGAACACAGTCACACATGCAGAAAACACACTATGGCTGCTTAACGGGAAAGGGGAGGTGGGGTGATACATAAAACAAGGGTTTCAAATTAGCTCAGATACCGTTCCATAAACCCAATATGTAATAGACAAGACCTACTCCTTGCTCAGAGAACTGGACTCAACACGCCCTATTCACCGCACAAGAATATATCTGACTAGTAATAATCTTAAAACCTATGTATTGATATCTCTCTGTTAGTGTGTCAAGTGGGTGTAAAGCGGCATAAACACAGCAGTGAAAATCAGCTAAACCCCATTATGAAAATAAATTACTTTGAAAAACCCATGAAAGACAGACAGTGAAAGAGAGAGACATTCTTACACAATGCGTTCAGGGGCTGTGATACAACCTGGATTGACCATATCTAGACCCACAGCTGGATGAGACATAAGGGTGGACACTCTTGGGGCTGAGAGGTTTGGTGAGGTTGGGTGAGCAAACGCAGACCCTTTAAAGTAATACTGCGTGGTACCCATCGCATGGGTCCCAAATCTCCAGGTTCAAGGGCATCTTCCTACATCGAAAACATGCATGAGAAACCCAGAAGATGGTACACCGTGTGATGGGGAAAGGTTTCTAAAACGCACCTCATTTCTCATCTCCTTGTGCCCGGGTTCCCCATTCCAGCCGCTTTACTAGCAATCTCCCTACTTGGAGCATCAGCACCTTTAACCTCCTGTTCCGTACAGGTTGCAATTTTTCCTGAGGATGAACGGGAAGACGGGGAACCAATGAGAGACTGGCTCTTGGTGTTGGGACAGGTACAGGTCACTCTATTTTCCCATCAGGAAGAAGAATTAACCACAGGCTCAGCCTGCCCCCCGGAACCAGAACAGGGCCTGAAGCCATCCTGCGCTTTTGCGGCCAGCTCCCAAAAACGCGAGGTGTAAAATCGAGCTTCATGGCACTGCAATTCACAAACCTGCAGAGTTATAAGTGATAACTCTCGTCCACAAATATATTGAGGGAAGGCAAAGAAGAGGATTTGAAATCAAGGCAGAATTGCAGGAAACAGATTTCAGGAGGTAGATTCGAATCGCCTTTAAAGCACATGAAAAGCGGCAAAACGTTGACAATGATGCCCTTGGCCAAAAAGGGCGTATGCGTTTTTTCCTGAATATATTCAGGAAAAAACGCATACGCCCTTTTTGGCCAACCAAGCAACCTGGAAAGGCAAATCAGCGCTACAAAGAAGTCTCGCTTCCCATCGGTCAAAAGGGCCATGCTGAAAAAAGTGTCAAAACCAGAAATGCAGGAGAGGCCATGGAGAAATGGGAGCCTTGCTACACTGATGGGCGGGATGTAAATTGCCAACAGCCACTGTGGAGAAGTGTACGGTGAGTCCTGAAACATCTAAAAAACACTGCTTAGAGAGCATAGGGCACTTCCACTCAAGGGGGTATAAATTGGGAAAATGAAAAATCAGCAAGACACAAGCACCCCAAAGTTTAGGGCTGCTCTGTTGACAAGGACCTCCACTTCATTCCACCTTAAATATCCCAGGAAAGAGAAAAATGGGTAAAGAAGTTGTGGTCCTTATGTACAATGGAATATCACTCAGCCATGAAATCAATGTCCTAAGGCTAGTAGCAGCATGATGAGTGGATTTAGGTACGACGATTCTAAGTGAAATAAGTCACACAGAAAAGGACACTTCTCATAAGGTATCACTGATAGAGGGAATGTAAAAACCGTTACACATGAACTGAATTACAAAACAGAACAGAGTCACACATGCAGAAAACACACTATGGCTGCTTAACGGGAAAGGTGAGGTGGGGTGATACATCAAACAAGGGTTTCAAATTAGCTCAGATACCGTTCCATAAACCCAATATGTAATAGACAAGACCTACTCCTTGCTCAGAGAACTGGACTCAACACGCCCTATTCACCGCACAAGAATATATCTGACTAATAATAATCGTAAAACCTATGTATTGATATCTCTCTGTTAGTGTGTCAAGTGGGTGTAAAGCGGCATAAACACAGCAGTGAAAAGCAGCTAAACCGCATTATGAAAATAAATTACTTTGAAAAACCCATGAAAGAAAGACAGTGAAAGAGAGAGACATTCTTACACAATGCGTTCAGGGGCTGTGATGCAACCTGGATTGACCATATCTAGACTCACGGCTGGATGAGACATAAGGGTGGACACTCTTGGGGCTGAGAGGTTTGGTGAGGTTGGGTGAGCAAACGCAGACCCTTTAAAGTAATACTGCGTGGTACCCATCGCATGGGTCCCATATCTCCAGGTTCAAGGGCATCTTCCTACATCGAAAACATGAATGAGAAACCCAGAAGATGGTACACCGTGTGATGGGGAAAGGTTTCTAAAACGCACCTCATTTCTCATCTCCTTGTGCCCGGGTTCGCCATTCCAGCCGCTTTACTAGCAATCTCCCTACTTGGAGCATCAGCACCTTTAACCTCCTGTTCCGTACAGGTTGCCATTTCTCCTGAGGATGAACGGGAAGACGGGGAACCAATGAGAGACTGGCTCTTGGTGTGGGGAAAGGCACAGGTCACTCTATTTTCCCATCAGGAAGAAGAATTAACCACAGGCTCATCCCGCCCCCCGGAACTAGAACAGGGCCTGAAGCCATCCTGCGCTTTTGCGGCCAGCTCCCATAAACACGAGTTGTAAAATGGAGGCTCAGGGCACTGCAATTCACAAACCTGCAGTTATAAATGATAACTCTCGTCCACAAATATATTGAGGGAAGGCAACGAAGAGGATTTGAAATCAAGGCAGAATTGCAGGAAACAGATTTCAGGAGGTAGATTCGAATCGCCTTTAAAGCACATGAAAAGCGGCAAAACGTTGACAATGATGCCCTTGGCCAAAAAGGGCGTATGCGTTTTTTCCTGAATATATTCAGGAAAAAACGCATACGCCCTTTTTGGCCAACCAAGCAATCTGGAAAGGCAAATCAGCGCTACAAAGAAGTCTCGCATCCCATCGGTCAAAAGGGCCATGCTGAAAAAAGTGTCAAAACCAGAAATGCAGGACAGGCCATGGAGAAATGGGAACCTTGCTACACTGATGGGCGGGATGTAAATTGCCAACAGCCACTCTGGAGAAGTGTACGGTGAGTCCTGAAACATCTAAAAAACACAGCTTAGAGAGCATAGGGCACTTCCACTCATGGGGGTATAAATTGGGAAAATGAAAAATCAGCAAGACACAAGCACCCCAAAGTTTAGGGCTGCTCTGTTGACAAGGACCTCCACTTCATTCCACCTTAAATATCCCAGGAAAGAGAAAAATGGATAAAGAAGTTGTGGTCCTTATGTACAATGGAATATCACTCAGCCATGAAATCAATGTCCTAAGGCTAGTAGCAGCATGATGAGTGGATTTAGGTACGACGATTCTAAGTGAAATAAATCACACAGAAAAGGACACTTCTCATAAGGTATCACTTATAGAGGGAATGTAAAAACCGTTACACTTGAAATGAATTACAAAACAGAACAGAGTCACACATGCAGAAAACACACTATGGCTGCTTAACGGGAAAGGGGAGGTGGGGTGATACATAAAACAAGGGTTTCAAATTAGCTCAGATACCGTTCCATAAACCCAATATGTAATAGACAAGACCTACTCCTTGCTCAGAGAACTGGACTCAACACGCCCTATTCACCGCACAAGAATATATCTGACTAGTAATAATCTTAAAACCTATGTATTTATATCTCTCTGTTAGTGTGTCAAGTGGGTGTAAAGCGGCATAAACACAGCAGTGAAAAGCAGCTAAACCCCATTATGAAAATAAATTACTTTGAAAAACCCATGAAAGAAAGACAGTGAAAGAGAGAGACATTCTTATACAATGCGTTCAGGGGCTGTGATGCAACCTGGATTGACCATATCTAGACCCACAGCTGGATGAGACCTAAGGGTGGACACTCTTGGGGCTGAGAGGTTTGGTGAGGTTGGGTGAGCAAACGCAGACCATTTAAAGTAATACTGCGTGGTACCCATCGCATGGGTCCCAAATCTCCAGGTTCAAGGGCATCTTCCTACATCGAAAACATGCATGAGAAACCCAGAAGTTAGTACACCGTGTGATGGGGAAAGGTTTCCAAAACGCACCTCATTTCTCATCTCCTTGTGTCCGGGTTCGCCATTCCAGCCGCTTTACTAGCAATCTCCCTACTTGGAGCATCAGCACCTTTAACCTCCTGTTCCGTACAGGTTGCCATTTCTCCTGACAATGAACGGGAAGACGGGGAACCAATGAGAGACTGGCTCTTCGTGTTGGGAAAGGCACAGGTCACTCTATTTTCCCATCAGGAAGAAGAATTAACCACAGGCTCATCCCGCACCCCGGAACCAGAACAGGGCCTGAAGCCATCCTGCGCTTTTGCGGCCAGCTCCCAAAAACACGAGTTGTAAAATGGAGGCTCAGGGCACTGCAATTCACAAACCTGCAGAGTTATAAATGATAACTCTCGTCCACAAATATATTGAGGGAAGGCAAGGAAGAGGATTTGAAATCAAGGCAGAATTGCAGGAAACAGATTTCAGGAGGTAGATTCGAATCGCCTTTAAAGCACATGAAAAGCGGCAAAACGTTGACAATGATGCCCTTGGCCAAAAAGGGCGTATGCGTTTTTTCCTGAATATATTCAGGAAAAAACGCATACGCCCTTTTTGGCCAACCAAGCAACCTGGAAAGGCAAATCAGCGCTACAAAGAAGTCTCGCTTCCCATCGGTCAAAAGGGCCATGCTGAAGAAAGTGTCAAAACCAGAAATGCAGGAGAGGCCATGGAGAAATGGGAGCCTTGCTACACTGATGGGCGGGATGTAAATTGCCAACAGCCACTGTGGAGAAGTGTACGGTGAGTCCTGAAACATCTAAAAAACACAGCTTAGAGAGCATAGGGCACTTCCACTCAAGGGGGTATAAATTGGGAAAATGAAAAATCAGCAAGACACAAGCACCCCAAAGTTTAGGGCTGCACTGTTGACAAGGACCTCCACTTCATTCCACCTTAAATATCCCAGGAAAGAGACAAATGGGTAAAGAAGTTGTGTTCCTTATGTACAATGGAATATCACTCAGCCATGAAATCAATGTCCTAAGGCTAGTAGCAGCATGATGAATGGATTTAGGTACGAGATTCTAAGTGAAATAAGTCACACACAAAAGGACACTTCTCATAAGGTATCACTGATAGAGGGAATGTAAAAACCAAGTGAAATAAGTCACACACAAAAGGACACTTCTCATAAGGTATCACTGATAGAGGGAATGTAAAAACCGTTACACATGAACTGAATTACAAAACAGAACAGAGTCACACATGCAGAAAACACACTATGGCTGCTTAACGGGAAAGGGGAGGTGGGGTGATACATCAAACAAGGGTTTCAAATTAGCTCAGATACCGTTCCATAAACCCAATATGTAATAGACAAGACCTACTCCTTCCTCTGAGAACTGGACTCAACACGCCCTATTCACCGCACAAGAATATATCTGACTAGTAATAATCTTAAAACCTATGTATTGATATCTCTCTGTTAGTGTGTCAAGTGGGTATAAAGCGGCATAAACACAGCAGTGAAAAGCAGCTAAACCGCATTATGAAAATAAATTACTTTTAAAAACCCATGAAACAAAGACAGTGAAAGAGAGAGACATTCTTACACAATGCGTTCAGGGGCTGTGATGCAACCTGGATTGACCATATCTAGACCCACAGCTGGATGAGACATAAGGGTGGACACTCTTGGGGCTGAGAGGTTTGGTGAGGTTGGGTGAGCAAACACAGACCCTTTAAAGTAATACTGCGTGGTACCCATCGCATGGGTCCCATATCTCCAGGCTCAAGGGCATCTTCCTACATCGAAAACATGAATGAGAAACCCAGAAGATGGTACACCGTGTGATGGGGAAAGGTTTCTAAAACGCACCTCATTTCTCATCTCCTTGTGCCTGGGTTCGCCATTCCAGCCGCTTTACAAGCAATCTCCCTACTTGTAGCATCAGCACCTTTAACCTCCTGTTCCGTACAGGTTGCAATTTTTCCTGAGGATGAAGGGGAAGACAGGGAACCAATGAGAGACTGGCTCTTGGTGTTGGGACAGGCACACGTCACTCTATTTTCCCATCAGGAAGAAGAATTAACCACAGGCTCAGCCTGCCCCCCGGAACCAGAACAGTGCCTGAAGCCATCCTGCGCTTTTGCGGCCAGCTCCCAAAAACACGAGTTGTAAAATGGAGGCTCAGGGCACTGCAATTCACAAACCTGCAGAGTTATAAATGATAACTCTCGTCCACAAATATATTGAGGGAAGGCAACGAAGAGGATTTGAAATCAAGGCAGAATTGCAGGAAACAGATTTCAGGAGGTAGATTCGAATCTCCTTTAAAGCACATGAAAAGCGGCAAAATGTTGACAATGATGCCCTTGGCCAAAAAGGGCGTATGCGTTTTTTCCTGAATACATTCAGGAAAAAACGCATACGCCCTTTTTGGCCAACCAAGCAACCTGGAAAGGCAAATCAGCGCTACAAAGAAGTCTCGCATCCCATCGGTCAAAAGGGCCATGCTGAAAAAAGTGTCAAAACCAGAAATGCAGGACAGGCCATGGAGAAATGGGAGCCTTGCTACACTGATGGGCGGGATGTAAATTGCCAACAGCCACTCTGGAGAAGTGTACGGTGAGTCCTGAAACATCTAAAAAACACAGCTTAGAGAGCATAGGGCACTTCCACTCATGGGGGTATAAATTGGGAAAATGAAAAATCAGCAAGACACAAGCACCCCAAAGTTTAGGGCTGCTCTGTTGACAAGGACCTCCACTTCATTCCACCTTAAATATCCCAGGAAAGAGAAAAATGGATAAAGAAGTTGTGTTCCTTATGTACAATGGAATATCACTCAGGCATGAAATCAATGTCCTAAGGCTAGTAGCAGCATGATGAGTGGATTTAGGTAAAACGATTCTAAGTGAAATAAATCACACAGAAAAGGACACTTCTCATAAGGTATCACTGATAGAGGGAATGTAAAAACCGTTACACTTGAACTGAATTACAAAACAGAACAGAGTCACACATGCAGAAAACAAACTATGGCTGCTTAACGGGAAAGGGGAGGTGGGGTGATACATAAAACAAGGGTTTCAAATTAGCTCAGGTACCGTTCCATAAACCCAATATGTAATAGACAAGACCTACTCCTTGCTCAGAGAACTGGACTCAACACGCCCTATTCACCGCACAAGAATATATCTGACTAGTAATAATCTTAAAACCTATGTATTGATATCTCTCTTTTAGTGTGTCAAGTGGGTGTAAAGCGGCATAAACACAGCCGTGAAAAGCAGCTAAACCCCATTATGAAAATAAATTACTTTGAAAAACCCATGAAAGAAAGACAGTGAAAGAGAGAGACATTCTTACACAATGCGTTCAGGGGCTGTGATGCAACCTGGATTGACCATATCTAGACCCACAGCTGGATGAGACCTAAGGGTGGACACTCTTGGGGCTGAGAGGTTTGGTGAGGTTGGGTGAGCAAACGCAGACCATTTAAAGTAATACTGCGTGGTAGCCATCGCATGGGTCCCAAATCTCCAGGTTCAAGGGCATCTTCCTACATCGAAAACATGCATGAGAAACCCAGAAGATGGTACACCGTGTGATGGGGAAAGGTTTCTAAAACGCACCTCATTTCTCATCTCCTTGTGCCCGGGTTCGCCATTCCAGCCGCTTTACTAGCAATCTCCCTACTTGGAGCATCAGCACCTTTAACCTCCTGTTCCGTATAGGTTGCAATTTTTCCTGACGATGAACGGGAAGACGGGGAACCAATGAGAGACTGGCTCTTGGTGTGGGGAAAGGCACAGGTCACTCTATTTTCCCATCAGGAAGAAGAATTAACAACAGGCTCATCCCGCCCCCCGGAACCTGAACAGGGCCTGAAGCCATCCTGCGCTTTTGCGGCCCGCTCCCAAAATCACGAGTTGTAAAATGGAGGCTCAGGGCACTGCAATTCACAAACCTGCAGAGTTATAAATGATAACTCTCGTCCAGAAATATATTGAGGGAAGGCAACGAAGAGGATTTGAAATCAAGGCAGAATTGCAGGAAACAGATTTCAGGAGGTAGATTCGAATCGCCTTTAAAGCACATGAAAAGCGGCAAAACGTTGACAATGATGCCCTTGGCCAAAAAGGGCGTATGCGTTTTTTCCTGAATATATTCAGGAAAAAACGCATACGCCCTTTTTGGCCAACCAAGCAACCTGGAAAGGCAAATCAGCGCTACAAAGAAGTCTCGCATCCCATCGGTCAAAAGGGCCATGCTGAAAAAAGTGTCAAAACCAGAAATGCAGGACAGGCCATGGAGAAATGGGAGCCTTGCTACACTGATGGGCGGGATGTAAATTGCCAACAGCCACTCTGGAGAAGTGTACGGTGAGTCCTGAAACATCTAAAAAACACAGCTTAGAGAGCATAGGGCACTTCCACTCATGGGGGTATAAATTGGGAAAATGAAAAATCAGCAAGACACAAGCACCCCAAAGTTTAGGGCTGCTCTGTTGACAAGGACCTCCACTTCATTCCACCTTAAATATCCCAGGAAAGAGAAAAATGGATAAAGAAGTTGTGTTCCTTATGTACAATGGAATATCACTCAGGCATGAAATCAATGTCCTAAGGCTAGTAGCAGCATGATGAGTGGATTTAGGTACAACGATTCTAAGTGAAATAAATCACACAGAAAAGGACACTTCTCATAAGGTATCACTGATAGAGGGAATGTAAAAACCGTTACACTTGAACTGAATTACAAAACAGAACAGAGTCACACATGCAGAAAACAAACTATGGCTGCTTAACGGGAAAGGGGAGGTGGGGTGATACATAAAACAAGGGTTTCAAATTAGCTCAGGTACCGTTCCATAAACCCAATATGTAATAGACAAGACCTACTCCTTGCTCAGAGAACTGGACTCAACACGCCCTATTCACCGCACAAGAATATATCTGACTAGTAATAATCTTAAAACCTATGTATTGATATCTCTCTTTTAGTGTGTCAAGTGGGTGTAAAGCGGCATAAACACAGCCGTGAAAAGCAGCTAAACCCCATTATGAAAATAAATTACTTTGAAAAACCCATGAAAGAAAGACAGTGAAAGAGAGAGACATTCTTACACAATGCGTTCAGGGGCTGTGATGCAACCTGGATTGACCATATCTAGACCCACAGCTGGATGAGACCTAAGGGTGGACACTCTTGGGGCTGAGAGGTTTGGTGAGGTTGGGTGAGCAAACGCAGACCATTTAAAGTAATACTGCGTGGTAGCCATCGCATGGGTCCCAAATCTCCAGGTTCAAGGGCATCTTCCTACATCGAAAACATGCATGAGAAACCCAGAAGATGGTACACCGTGTGATGGGGAAAGGTTTCTAAAACGCACCTCATTTCTCATCTCCTTGTGCCCGGGTTCGCCATTCCAGCCGCTTTACTAGCAATCTCCCTACTTGGAGCATCAGCACCTTTAACCTCCTGTTCCGTATAGGTTGCAATTTTTCCTGACGATGAACGGGAAGACGGGGAACCAATGAGAGACTGGCTCTTGGTGTGGGGAAAGGCACAGGTCACTCTATTTTCCCATCAGGAAGAAGAATTAACAACAGGCTCATCCCGCCCCCCGGAACCTGAACAGGGCCTGAAGCCATCCTGCGCTTTTGCGGCCCGCTCCCAAAATCACGAGTTGTAAAATGGAGGCTCAGGGCACTGCAATTCACAAACCTGCAGAGTTATAAATGATAACTCTCGTCCAGAAATATATTGAGGGAAGGCAACGAAGAGGATTTGAAATCAAGGCAGAATTGCAGGAAACAGATTTCAGGAGGTAGATTCGAATCGCCTTTAAAGCACATGAAAAGCGGCAAAACGTTGACAATGATGCCCTTGGCCAAAAAGGGCGTATGCGTTTTTTCCTGAATATATTCAGGAAAAAACGCATACGCCCTTTTTGGCCAACCAAGCAACCTGGAAAGGCAAATCAGCGCTACAAAGAAGTCTCGCTTCCCATCGGTCAAAAGGGCCATGCTGAAAAAAGTGTCAAAACCAGAAATGCAGGACAGGCCATGGAGAAATGGGAGCCTTGCTACACTGATGGGTGGGATGTAAATTGCCAACAGCCACTGTGGAGAAGTGTACGGTGAGTCCTGAAACATCTAAAAAACACAGCTTAGAGAGCATAGGGCACTTCCACTCATGGGGGTATAAATTGGGAAAATGAAAAATCAGCAAGACACAAGCACCCCAAAGTTTAGGGCTGCTCTGTTGACAAGGACCTCCACTTCATTCCACCTTAAATATCCCAGGAAAGAGACAAATGGGTAAAGAAGTTGTGTTCCTTATGTACAATGGAATATCACTCAGGCATGAAATCAATGTCCTAAGGCTAGTAGCAGCATGATGAGTGGATTTAGGTACAAGGATTCTAAGTGAAATAAATCACACAGAAAAGGACACTTCTCATAAGGTATCACTGATAGAGGGAATGTAAAAACCGTTACACTTGAACTGAATTACAAAACAGAACAGAGTCACACGTGCAGAAAACAAACTATGGCTGCTTAACGGGAAAGGGGAGGTGGGGTGATACATAAAACAAGGGTTTCAAATTAGCTCAGGTACCGTTCCATAAACCCAATATGTAATAGACAAGACCTACTCCTTGCTCAGAGAACTGGACTCAACACGCCCTATTCACCGCACAAGAATATATCTGACTAGTAATAATCTTAAAACCTATGTATTGATATCTCTCTTTTAGTGTGTCAAGTGGGTGTAAAGCGGCATAAACACAGCAGTGAAAAGCAGCTAAACCCCATTATGAAAATAAATTACTTTGAAAAACCCATGAAAGAAAGACAGTGAAAGAGAGAGACATTCTTACACAATGCGTTCAGGGGCTGTGATGCAACCTGGATTGACCATATCTAGACCCACAGCTGGATGAGACCTAAGGGTGGACACTCTTGGGGCTGAGAGGTTTGGTGAGGTTGGGTGAGCAAACGCAGACCATTTAAAGTAATACTGCGTGGTAGCCATCGCATGGGTCCCAAATCTCCAGGTTCAAGGGCATCTTCCTACATCGAAAACATGCATGAGAAACCCAGAAGATGGTACACCGTGTGATGGGGAAAGGTTTCTAAAACGCACCTCATTTCTCATCTCCTTGTGCCCGGGTTCGCCATTCCAGCCGCTTTACTAGCAATCTCCCTACTTGGAGCATCAGCACCTTTAACCTCCTGTTCCGTATAGGTTGCAATTTTTCCTGACGATGAACGGGAAGACGGGGAACCAATGAGAGACTGGCTCTTGGTGTGGGGAAAGGCACAGGTCACTCTATTTTCCCATCAGGAAGAAGAATTAACAACAGGCTCATCCCGCCCCCCGGAACCTGAACAGGGCCTGAAGCCATCCTGCGCTTTTGCGGCCCGCTCCCAAAATCACGAGTTGTAAAATGGAGGCTCAGGGCACTGCAATTCACAAACCTGCAGAGTTATAAATGATAACTCTCGTCCAGAAATATATTGAGGGAAGGCAACGAAGAGGATTTGAAATCAAGGCAGAATTGCAGGAAACAGATTTCAGGAGGTAGATTCGAATCGCCTTTAAAGCACATGAAAAGCGGCAAAACGTTGACAATGATGCCCTTGGCCAAAAAGGGCGTATGCGTTTTTTCCTGAATATATTCAGGAAAAAACGCATACGCCCTTTTTGGCCAACCAAGCAACCTGGAAAGGCAAATCAGCGCTACAAAGAAGTCTCGCTTCCCATCGGTCAAAAGGGCCATGCTGAAAAAAGTGTCAAAACCAGAAATGCAGGACAGGCCATGGAGAAATGGGAGCCTTGCTACACTGATGGGTGGGATGTAAATTGCCAACAGCCACTGTGGAGAAGTGTACGGTGAGTCCTGAAACATCTAAAAAACACAGCTTAGAGAGCATAGGGCACTTCCACTCATGGGGGTATAAATTGGGAAAATGAAAAATCAGCAAGACACAAGCACCCCAAAGTTTAGGGCTGCTCTGTTGACAAGGACCTCCACTTCATTCCACCTTAAATATCCCAGGAAAGAGACAAATGGGTAAAGAAGTTGTGTTCCTTATGTACAATGGAATATCACTCAGCCATGAAATCAATGTCCTAAGGCTAGTAGCAGCATGATGAATGGATTTAGGTACGAGATTCTAAGTGAAATAAGTCACACACAAAAGGACACTTCTCATAAGGTATCACTGATAGAGGGAATGTAAAAACCGTTACACATGAACTGAATTACAAAACAGAACAGAGTAACACATGCAGAAAACACACTATGGCTGCTTAACGGGAAAGGGGAGGTGGGGTGATACATCAAACAAGGGTTTCAAATTAGCTCAGATACCGTTCCATAAACCCAATATGTAATAGACAAGACCTACTCCTTGCTCTGAGAACTGGACTCAACACGCCCTATTCACCGCACAAGAATATATCTGACTAGTAATAATCTTAAAACCTATGTATTGATATCTCTCTGTTAGTGTGTCAAGTGGGTATAAAGCGGCATAAACACAGCAGTGAAAAGCAGCTAAACCACATTATGAAAATAAATTACTTTTAAAAACCCATGAAACAAAGACAGTGAAAGAGAGAGACATTCTTACACAATGCGTTCAGGGGCTGTGATGCAACCTGGATTGACCATATCTAGACCCACAGCTGGATGAGACATAAGGGTGGACACTCTTGGGGCTGAGAGGTTTGGTGAGGTTGGGTGAGCAAACACAGACCCTTTAAAGTAATACTGCGTGGTACCCATCGCATGGGTCCCATATCTCCAGGTTCAAGGGCATCTTCCTACATCGAAAACATGAATGAGAAACCCAGAAGATGGTACACCGTGTGATGGGGAAAGGTTTCTAAAACGCACCTCATTTCTCATCTCCTTGTGCCTGGGTTCGCCATTCCAGCCGCTTTACTAGCAATCTCCCTACTTGGAGCATCAGCACCTTTAACCTCCTGTTCCGTACAGGTTGCAATTTTTCCTGAGGATGAAAGGGAAGACAGGGAACCAATGAGAGACTGGCTCTTGGTGTTGGGACAGGCACACGTCACTCTATTTTCCCATCAGGAAGAAGAATTAACCACAGGCTCATCCTGCCCCCTGGAAAGAGAACAGGGCCTGAAGCCATCCTGCGCTTTTGCGGCCAGCTCCCAAAAACGCGAGTTGTAAAATCGAGCTTCAGGGCACTGCAATTCACAAACCTGCAGAGTTATAAATGATAACTCTCGTCCACAAATATATTGAGGGAAGGCAAAGAAGAGGATTTGAAATCAAGGCAGAATTGCAGGAAACAGATTTCAGGAGGTAGATTCGAATCGCCTTTAAAGCACATGAAAAGCGGCAAAACGTTGACAATGATGCCCTTGGCCAAAAAGGGCGTATGCGTTTTTTCCTGAATATATTCAGGAAAAAACGCATACGCCCTTTTTGGCCAACCAAGCAACCTGGAAAGGCAAATCAGCGCTACAAAGAAGTCTCGCTTCCCATCGGTCAAAAGGGCCATGCTGAAAAAAGTGTCAAAACCAGAAATGCAGGACAGGCCATGGAGAAATGGGAGCCTTGCTACACTGATGGGCGGGATGTAAATTGCCAACAGCCACTCTGGAGAAGTGTACGGTGAGTCCTGAAACATCTAAAAAACACAGCTTAGAGAGCATAGGGCACTTCCACTCATGGGGGTATAAATTGGGAAAATAAAAAATCAGCAAGACACAAGCACCCCAAAGTTTAGGGCTGCTCTGTTGACAAGGACCTCCACTTCATTCCACCTTAAATATCCCAGGAAAGAGACAAATGGGTAAAGAAGTTGTGTTCCTTATGTACAATGGAATATCACTCAGCCATGAAATCAATGTCCTAAGGCTAGTAGCAGCATGATGAATGGATTTAGGTACGAGATTCTAAGTGAAATAAGTCACACACAAAAGGACACTTCTCATAAGGTATCACTGATAGAGGGAATGTAAAAACTGTTACACATGAACTGAATTACAAAACAGAACAGAGTCACACATGCAGAAAACACACTATGGCTGCTTAACGGGAAAGGGGAGGTGGGGTGATACATCAAACAAGGGTTTCAAATTAGCTCAGATACCGTTCCATAAACCCAATATGTAATAGACAAGACCTACTCCTTGCTCTGAGAACTGGACTCAACACGCCCTATTCACCGCACAAGAATATATCTGACTAGTAATAATCTTAAAACCTATGTATTGATATCTCTCTGTTAGTGTGTCAAGTGGGTATAAAGCGGCATAAACACAGCAGTGAAAAGCAGCTAAACCACATTATGAAAATAAATTACTTTTAAAAACCCATGAAACAAAGACAGTGAAAGAGAGAGACATTCTTACACAATGCGTTCAGGGGCTGTGATGCAACCTGGATTGACCATATCTAGACCCACAGCTGGATGAGACCTAAGGGTGGACACTCTTGGGGCTGAGAGGTTTGGTGAGGTTGGGTGAGCAAACGCAGACCCTTTAAAGTAATACTGCGTGGTACCCATCGCATGGGTCCCATATCTCCAGGTTCAAGGGCATCTTCCTACATCGAAAACATGAATGAGAAACCCAGAAGATGGTACACCGTGTGATGGGGAAAGGTTTCTAAAACGCACCTCATTTCTCATCTCCTTGTGCCTGGGTTCGCCATTCCAGCCGCTTTACTAGCAATCTCCCTACTTGGAGCATCAGCACCTTTAACCTCCTGTTCCGTACAGGTTGCAATTTTTCCTGAGGATGAAAGGGAAGACAGGGAACCAATGAGAGACTGGCTCTTGGTGTTGGGACAGGCACACGTCACTCTATTTTCCCATCAGGAAGAAGAATTAACCACAGGCTCAGCCTGCCCCCCGGAACCAGAACAGTGCCTGAAGCCATCCTGCGCTTTTGCGGCCAGCTCCCAAAAACACGAGTTGTAAAATGGAGGCTCAGGGCACTGCAATTCACAAACCTGCAGAGTTATAAATGATAACTCTCGTCCACAAATATATTGAGGGAAGGCAACGAAGAGGATTTGAAATCAAGGCAGAATTGCAGGAAACAGATTTCAGGAGGTAGATTCGAATCTCCTTTAAAGCACATGAAAAGCGGCAAAATGTTGACAATGATGCCCTTGGCCAAAAAGGGCGTATGCGTTTTTTCCTGAATACATTCAGGAAAAAACGCATACGCCCTTTTTGGCCAACCAAGCAACCTGGAAAGGCAAATCAGCGCTACAAAGAAGTCTCGCATCCCATCGGTCAAAAGGGCCATGCTGAAAAAAGTGTCAAAACCAGAAATGCAGGACAGGCCATGGAGAAATGGGAGCCTTGCTACACTGATGGGCGGGATGTAAATTGCCAACAGCCACTCTGGAGAAGTGTACGGTGAGTCCTGAAACATCTAAAAAACACAGCTTAGAGAGCATAGGGCACTTCCACTCATGGGGGTATAAATTGGGAAAATGAAAAATCAGCAAGACACAAGCACCCCAAAGTTTAGGGCTGCTCTGTTGACAAGGACCTCCACTTCATTCCACCTTAAATATCCCAGGAAAGAGAAAAATGGATAAAGAAGTTGTGGTCCTTATGTACAATGCAATATCACTCAGGCATGAAATCAATGTCCTAAGGCTAGTAGCAGCATGATGAGTGGATTTAGGTACAACGATTCTAAGTGAAATAAATCACACAGAAAAGGACACTTCTCATAAGGTATCACTGATAGAGGGAATGTAAAAACCGTTACACTTGAACTGAATTACAAAACAGAACAGAGTCACACATGCAGAAAACAAACTATGGCTGCTTAACGGGAAAGGGGAGGTGGGGTGATACATAAAACAAGGGTTTCAAATTAGCTCAGGTACCGTTCCATAAACCCAATATGTAATAGACAAGACCTACTCCTTGCTCAGAGAACTGGACTCAACACGCCCTATTCACCGCACAAGAATATATCTGACTAGTAATAATCTTAAAACCTATGTATTGATATCTCTCTTTTAGTGTGTCAAGTGGGTGTAAAGCGGCATAAACACAGCCGTGAAAAGCAGCTAAACCCCATTATGAAAATAAATTACTTTGAAAAACCCATGAAAGAAAGACAGTGAAAGAGAGAGACATTCTTACACAATGCGTTCAGGGGCTGTGATGCAACCTGGATTGACCATATCTAGACCCACAGCTGGATGAGACCTAAGGGTGGACACTCTTGGGGCTGAGAGGTTTGGTGAGGTTGGGTGAGCAAACGCAGACCATTTAAAGTAATACTGCGTGGTAGCCATCGCATGGGTCCCAAATCTCCAGGTTCAAGGGCATCTTCCTACATCGAAAACATGCATGAGAAACCCAGAAGATGGTACACCGTGTGATGGGGAAAGGTTTCTAAAACGCACCTCATTTCTCATCTCCTTGTGCCCGGGTTCGCCATTCCAGCCGCTTTACTAGCAATCTCCCTACTTGGAGCATCAGCACCTTTAACCTCCTGTTCCGTATAGGTTGCAATTTTTCCTGACGATGAACGGGAAGACGGGGAACCAATGAGAGACTGGCTCTTGGTGTGGGGAAAGGCACAGGTCACTCTATTTTCCCATCAGGAAGAAGAATTAACAACAGGCTCATCCCGCCCCCCGGAACCTGAACAGGGCCTGAAGCCATCCTGCGCTTTTGCGGCCCGCTCCCAAAATCACGAGTTGTAAAATGGAGGCTCAGGGCACTGCAATTCACAAACCTGCAGAGTTATAAATGATAACTCTCGTCCAGAAATATATTGAGGGAAGGCAACGAAGAGGATTTGAAATCAAGGCAGAATTGCAGGAAACAGATTTCAGGAGGTAGATTCGAATCGCCTTTAAAGCACATGAAAAGCGGCAAAACGTTGACAATGATGCCCTTGGCCAAAAAGGGCGTATGCGTTTTTTCCTGAATATATTCAGGAAAAAACGCATACGCCCTTTTTGGCCAACCAAGCAACCTGGAAAGGCAAATCAGCGCTACAAAGAAGTCTCGCTTCCCATCGGTCAAAAGGGCCATGCTGAAAAAAGTGTCAAAACCAGAAATGCAGGACAGGCCATGGAGAAATGGGAGCCTTGCTACACTGATGGGTGGGATGTAAATTGCCAACAGCCACTGTGGAGAAGTGTACGGTGAGTCCTGAAACATCTAAAAAACACAGCTTAGAGAGCATAGGGCACTTCCACTCATGGGGGTATAAATTGGGAAAATGAAAAATCAGCAAGACACAAGCACCCCAAAGTTTAGGGCTGCTCTGTTGACAAGGACCTCCACTTCATTCCACCTTAAATATCCCAGGAAAGAGACAAATGGGTAAAGAAGTTGTGTTCCTTATGTACAATGGAATATCACTCAGCCATGAAATCAATGTCCTAAGGCTAGTAGCAGCATGATGCATGGATTTAGGTACGAGATTCTAAGTGAAATAAGTCACACACAAAAGGACACTTCTCATAAGGTATCACTGATAGAGGGAATGTAAAAACCGTTACACATGAACTGAATTACAAAACAGAACAGAGTAACACATGCAGAAAACACACTATGGCTGCTTAACGGGAAAGGGGAGGTGGGGTGATACATCAAACAAGGGTTTCAAATTAGCTCAGATACCGTTCCATAAACCCAATATGTAATAGACAAGACCTACTCCTTGCTCTGAGAACTGGACTCAACACGCCCTATTCACCGCACAAGAATATATCTGACTAGTAATAATCTTAAAACCTATGTATTGATATCTCTCTGTTAGTGTGTCAAGTGGGTATAAAGCGGCATAAACACAGCAGTGAAAAGCAGCTAAACCACATTATGAAAATAAATTACTTTTAAAAACCCATGAAACAAAGACAGTGAAAGAGAGAGACATTCTTACACAATGCGTTCAGGGGCTGTGATGCAACCTGGATTGACCATATCTAGACCCACAGCTGGATGAGACATAAGGGTGGACACTCTTGGGGCTGAGAGGTTTGGTGAGGTTGGGTGAGCAAACACAGACCCTTTAAAGTAATACTGCGTGGTACCCATCGCATGGGTCCCATATCTCCAGGTTCAAGGGCATCTTCCTACATCGAAAACATGAATGAGAAACCCAGAAGATGGTACACCGTGTGATGGGGAAAGGTTTCTAAAACGCACCTCATTTCTCATCTCCTTGTGCCTGGGTTCGCCATTCCAGCCGCTTTACTAGCAATCTCCCTACTTGGAGCATCAGCACCTTTAACCTCCTGTTCCGTACAGGTTGCAATTTTTCCTGAGGATGAAAGGGAAGACAGGGAACCAATGAGAGACTGGCTCTTGGTGTTGGGACAGGCACACGTCACTCTATTTTCCCATCAGGAAGAAGAATTAACCACAGGCTCATCCTGCCCCCTGGAAAGAGAACAGGGCCTGAAGCCATCCTGCGCTTTTGCGGCCAGCTCCCAAAAACGCGAGTTGTAAAATCGAGCTTCAGGGCACTGCAATTCACAAACCTGCAGAGTTATAAATGATAACTCTCGTCCACAAATATATTGAGGGAAGGCAAAGAAGAGGATTTGAAATCAAGGCAGAATTGCAGGAAACAGATTTCAGGAGGTAGATTCGAATCGCCTTTAAAGCACATGAAAAGCGGCAAAACGTTGACAATGATGCCCTTGGCCAAAAAGGGCGTATGCGTTTTTTCCTGAATATATTCAGGAAAAAACGCATACGCCCTTTTTGGCCAACCAAGCAACCTGGAAAGGCAAATCAGCGCTACAAAGAAGTCTCGCTTCCCATCGGTCAAAAGGGCCATGCTGAAAAAAGTGTCAAAACCAGAAATGCAGGACAGGCCATGGAGAAATGGGAGCCTTGCTACACTGATGGGCGGGATGTAAATTGCCAACAGCCACTCTGGAGAAGTGTACGGTGAGTCCTGAAACATCTAAAAAACACAGCTTAGAGAGCATAGGGCACTTCCACTCATGGGGGTATAAATTGGGAAAATAAAAAATCAGCAAGACACAAGCACCCCAAAGTTTAGGGCTGCTCTGTTGACAAGGACCTCCACTTCATTCCACCTTAAATATCCCAGGAAAGAGACAAATGGGTAAAGAAGTTGTGTTCCTTATGTACAATGGAATATCACTCAGCCATGAAATCAATGTCCTAAGGCTAGTAGCAGCATGATGAATGGATTTAGGTACGAGATTCTAAGTGAAATAAGTCACACACAAAAGGACACTTCTCATAAGGTATCACTGATAGAGGGAATGTAAAAACTGTTACACATGAACTGAATTACAAAACAGAACAGAGTCACACATGCAGAAAACACACTATGGCTGCTTAACGGGAAAGGGGAGGTGGGGTGATACATCAAACAAGGGTTTCAAATTAGCTCAGATACCGTTCCATAAACCCAATATGTAATAGACAAGACCTACTCCTTGCTCTGAGAACTGGACTCAACACGCCCTATTCACCGCACAAGAATATATCTGACTAGTAATAATCTTAAAACCTATGTATTGATATCTCTCTGTTAGTGTGTCAAGTGGGTATAAAGCGGCATAAACACAGCAGTGAAAAGCAGCTAAACCACATTATGAAAATAAATTACTTTTAAAAACCCATGAAACAAAGACAGTGAAAGAGAGAGACATTCTTACACAATGCGTTCAGGGGCTGTGATGCAACCTGGATTGACCATATCTAGACCCACAGCTGGATGAGACCTAAGGGTGGACACTCTTGGGGCTGAGAGGTTTGGTGAGGTTGGGTGAGCAAACGCAGACCCTTTAAAGTAATACTGCGTGGTACCCATCGCATGGGTCCCATATCTCCAGGTTCAAGGGCATCTTCCTACATCGAAAACATGAATGAGAAACCCAGAAGATGGTACACCGTGTGATGGGGAAAGGTTTCTAAAACGCACCTCATTTCTCATCTCCTTGTGCCTGGGTTCGCCATTCCAGCCGCTTTACTAGCAATCTCCCTACTTGGAGCATCAGCACCTTTAACCTCCTGTTCCGTACAGGTTGCAATTTTTCCTGAGGATGAAAGGGAAGACAGGGAACCAATGAGAGACTGGCTCTTGGTGTTGGGACAGGCACACGTCACTCTATTTTCCCATCAGGAAGAAGAATTAACCACAGGCTCAGCCTGCCCCCCGGAACCAGAACAGTGCCTGAAGCCATCCTGCGCTTTTGCGGCCAGCTCCCAAAAACACGAGTTGTAAAATGGAGGCTCAGGGCACTGCAATTCACAAACCTGCAGAGTTATAAATGATAACTCTCGTCCACAAATATATTGAGGGAAGGCAACGAAGAGGATTTGAAATCAAGGCAGAATTGCAGGAAACAGATTTCAGGAGGTAGATTCGAATCTCCTTTAAAGCACATGAAAAGCGGCAAAATGTTGACAATGATGCCCTTGGCCAAAAAGGGCGTATGCGTTTTTTCCTGAATACATTCAGGAAAAAACGCATACGCCCTTTTTGGCCAACCAAGCAACCTGGAAAGGCAAATCAGCGCTACAAAGAAGTCTCGCATCCCATCGGTCAAAAGGGCCATGCTGAAAAAAGTGTCAAAACCAGAAATGCAGGACAGGCCATGGAGAAATGGGAGCCTTGCTACACTGATGGGCGGGATGTAAATTGCCAACAGCCACTCTGGAGAAGTGTACGGTGAGTCCTGAAACATCTAAAAAACACAGCTTAGAGAGCATAGGGCACTTCCACTCATGGGGGTATAAATTGGGAAAATGAAAAATCAGCAAGACACAAGCACCCCAAAGTTTAGGGCTGCTCTGTTGACAAGGACCTCCACTTCATTCCACCTTAAATATCCCAGGAAAGAGAAAAATGGATAAAGAAGTTGTGTTCCTTATGTACAATGGAATATCACTCAGGCATGAAATCAATGTCCTAAGGCTAGTAGCAGCATGATGAGTGGATTTAGGTACAACGATTCTAAGTGAAATAAATCACACAGAAAAGGACACTTCTCATAAGGTATCACTGATAGAGGGAATGTAAAAACCGTTACACTTGAACTGAATTACAAAACAGAACAGAGTCACACATGCAGAAAACAAACTATGGCTGCTTAACGGGAAAGGGGAGGTGGGGTGATACATAAAACAAGGGTTTCAAATTAGCTCAGGTACCGTTCCATAAACCCAATATGTAATAGACAAGACCTACTCCTTGCTCAGAGAACTGGACTCAACACGCCCTATTCACCGCACAAGAATATATCTGACTAGTAATAATCTTAAAACCTATGTATTGATATCTCTCTTTTAGTGTGTCAAGTGGGTGTAAAGCGGCATAAACACAGCCGTGAAAAGCAGCTAAACCCCATTATGAAAATAAATTACTTTGAAAAACCCATGAAAGAAAGACAGTGAAAGAGAGAGACATTCTTACACAATGCGTTCAGGGGCTGTGATGCAACCTGGATTGACCATATCTAGACCCGCAGCTGGATGAGACCTAAGGGTGGACACTCTTGGGGCTGAGAGGTTTGGTGAGGTTGGGTGAGCAAACGCAGACCATTTAAAGTAATACTGCGTGGTAGCCATCGCATGGGTCCCAAATCTCCAGGTTCAAGGGCATCTTCCTACATCGAAAACATGCATGAGAAACCCAGAAGATGGTACACCGTGTGATGGGGAAAGGTTTCTAAAACGCACCTCATTTCTCATCTCCTTGTGCCCGGGTTCGCCATTCCAGCCGCTTTACTAGCAATCTCCCTACTTGGAGCATCAGCACCTTTAACCTCCTGTTCCGTATAGGTTGCAATTTTTCCTGACGATGAACGGGAAGACGGGGAACCAATGAGAGACTGGCTCTTGGTGTGGGGAAAGGCACAGGTCACTCTATTTTCCCATCAGGAAGAAGAATTAACAACAGGCTCATCCCGCCCCCCGGAACCTGAACAGGGCCTGAAGCCATCCTGCGCTTTTGCGGCCCGCTCCCAAAATCACGAGTTGTAAAATGGAGGCTCAGGGCACTGCAATTCACAAACCTGCAGAGTTATAAATGATAACTCTCGTCCAGAAATATATTGAGGGAAGGCAACGAAGAGGATTTGAAATCAAGGCAGAATTGCAGGAAACAGATTTCAGGAGGTAGATTCGAATCGCCTTTAAAGCACATGAAAAGCGGCAAAACGTTGACAATGATGCCCTTGGCCAAAAAGGGCGTATGCGTTTTTTCCTGAATATATTCAGGAAAAAACGCATACGCCCTTTTTGGCCAACCAAGCAACCTGGAAAGGCAAATCAGCGCTACAAAGAAGTCTCGCATCCCATCGGTCAAAAGGGCCATGCTGAAAAAAGTGTCAAAACCAGAAATGCAGGACAGGCCATGGAGAAATGGGAGCCTTGCTACACTGATGGGCGGGATGTAAATTGCCAACAGCCACTCTGGAGAAGTGTACGGTGAGTCCTGAAACATCTAAAAAACACAGCTTAGAGAGCATAGGGCACTTCCACTCATGGGGGTATAAATTGGGAAAATGAAAAATCAGCAAGACACAAGCACCCCAAAGTTTAGGGCTGCTCTGTTGACAAGGACCTCCACTTCATTCCACCTTAAATATCCCAGGAAAGAGAAAAATGGATAAAGAAGTTGTGTTCCTTATGTACAATGGAATATCACTCAGGCATGAAATCAATGTCCTAAGGCTAGTAGCAGCATGATGAGTGGATTTAGGTACAACGATTCTAAGTGAAATAAATCACACAGAAAAGGACACTTCTCATAAGGTATCACTGATAGAGGGAATGTAAAAACCGTTACACTTGAACTGAATTACAAAACAGAACAGAGTCACACATGCAGAAAACAAACTATGGCTGCTTAACGGGAAAGGGGAGGTGGGGTGATACATAAAACAAGGGTTTCAAATTAGCTCAGGTACCGTTCCATAAACCCAATATGTAATAGACAAGACCTACTCCTTGCTCAGAGAACTGGACTCAACACGCCCTATTCACCGCACAAGAATATATCTGACTAGTAATAATCTTAAAACCTATGTATTGATATCTCTCTTTTAGTGTGTCAAGTGGGTGTAAAGCGGCATAAACACAGCCGTGAAAAGCAGCTAAACCCCATTATGAAAATAAATTACTTTGAAAAACCCATGAAAGAAAGACAGTGAAAGAGAGAGACATTCTTACACAATGCGTTCAGGGGCTGTGATGCAACCTGGATTGACCATATCTAGACCCACAGCTGGATGAGACCTAAGGGTGGACACTCTTGGGGCTGAGAGGTTTGGTGAGGTTGGGTGAGCAAACGCAGACCATTTAAAGTAATACTGCGTGGTAGCCATCGCATGGGTCCCAAATCTCCAGGTTCAAGGGCATCTTCCTACATCGAAAACATGCATGAGAAACCCAGAAGATGGTACACCGTGTGATGGGGAAAGGTTTCTAAAACGCACCTCATTTCTCATCTCCTTGTGCCCGGGTTCGCCATTCCAGCCGCTTTACTAGCAATCTCCCTACTTGGAGCATCAGCACCTTTAACCTCCTGTTCCGTATAGGTTGCAATTTTTCCTGACGATGAACGGGAAGACGGGGAACCAATGAGAGACTGGCTCTTGGTGTGGGGAAAGGCACAGGTCACTCTATTTTCCCATCAGGAAGAAGAATTAACAACAGGCTCATCCCGCCCCCCGGAACCTGAACAGGGCCTGAAGCCATCCTGCGCTTTTGCGGCCCGCTCCCAAAATCACGAGTTGTAAAATGGAGGCTCAGGGCACTGCAATTCACAAACCTGCAGAGTTATAAATGATAACTCTCGTCCAGAAATATATTGAGGGAAGGCAACGAAGAGGATTTGAAATCAAGGCAGAATTGCAGGAAACAGATTTCAGGAGGTAGATTCGAATCGCCTTTAAAGCACATGAAAAGCGGCAAAACGTTGACAATGATGCCCTTGGCCAAAAAGGGCGTATGCGTTTTTTCCTGAATATATTCAGGAAAAAACGCATACGCCCTTTTTGGCCAACCAAGCAACCTGGAAAGGCAAATCAGCGCTACAAAGAAGTCTCGCTTCCCATCGGTCAAAAGGGCCATGCTGAAAAAAGTGTCAAAACCAGAAATGCAGGACAGGCCATGGAGAAATGGGAGCCTTGCTACACTGATGGGTGGGATGTAAATTGCCAACAGCCACTGTGGAGAAGTGTACGGTGAGTCCTGAAACATCTAAAAAACACAGCTTAGAGAGCATAGGGCACTTCCACTCATGGGGGTATAAATTGGGAAAATGAAAAATCAGCAAGACACAAGCACCCCAAAGTTTAGGGCTGCTCTGTTGACAAGGACCTCCACTTCATTCCACCTTAAATATCCCAGGAAAGAGACAAATGGGTAAAGAAGTTGTGTTCCTTATGTACAATGGAATATCACTCAGCCATGAAATCAATGTCCTAAGGCTAGTAGCAGCATGATGAATGGATTTAGGTACGAGATTCTAAGTGAAATAAGTCACACACAAAAGGACACTTCTCATAAGGTATCACTGATAGAGGGAATGTAAAAACCGTTACACATGAACTGAATTACAAAACAGAACAGAGTAACACATGCAGAAAACACACTATGGCTGCTTA
The DNA here is from genome assembly GCF_965194805.1 of Balaenoptera borealis. Taxonomy (NCBI): domain Eukaryota; kingdom Metazoa; phylum Chordata; class Mammalia; order Artiodactyla; family Balaenopteridae; genus Balaenoptera; species Balaenoptera borealis. Next base: position 726,005 of record NW_028124009.1, read on the forward strand.
ACGGGAAAGGGGAGGTGGGGTGATACATCAAACAAGGGTTTCAAATTAGCTCAGATACCGTTCCATAAACCCAATATGTAATAGACAAGACCTACTCCTTGCTCTGAGAACTGGACTCAACACGCCCTATTCACCGCACAAGAATATATCTGACTACTAATAATCTTAAAACCTATGTATTGATATCTCTCTGTTAGTGTGTCAAGTGGGTATAAAGCGGCATAAACACAGCAGTGAAAAGCAGCTAAACCACATTATGAAAATAAATTACTTTTAAAAACCCATGAAACAAAGACAGTGAAAGAGAGAGACATTCTTACACAATGCGTTCAGGGGCTGTGATGCAACCTGGATTGACCATATCTAGACCCACAGCTGGATGAGACATAAGGGTGGACACTCTTGGGGCTGAGAGGTTTGGTGAGGTTGGGTGAGCAAACACAGACCCTTTAAAGTAATACTGCGTGGTACCCATCGCATGGGTCCCATATCTCCAGGTTCAAGGGCATCTTCCTACATCGAAAACATGCATGAGAAACCCAGAAGATGGTACACCGTGTGATGGGGAAAGGTTTCTAAAACGCACCTCATTTCTCATCTCCTTGTGCCCGGGTTCGCCATTCCAGCCGCTTTACTAGCAATCTCCCTACTTGGAGCATCAGCACCTTTAACCTCCTGTTCCGTATAGGTTGCAATTTTTCCTGACGATGAACGGGAAGACGGGGAACCAATGAGAGACTGGCTCTTGGTGTGGGGAAAGGCACAGGTCACTCTATTTTCCCATCAGGAAGAAGAATTAACAACAGGCTCATCCCGCCCCCCGGAACCTGAACAGGGCCTGAAGCCATCCTGCGCTTTTGCGGCCCGCTCCCAAAATCACGAGTTGTAAAATGGAGGCTCAGGGCACTGCAATTCACAAACCTGCAGAGTTATAAATGATAACTCTCGTCCAGAAATATATTGAGGGAAGGCAACGAAGAGGATTTGAAATCAAGGCAGAATTGCAGGAAACAGATTTCAGGAGGTAGATTCGAATCGCCTTTAAAGCACATGAAAAGCGGCAAAACGTTGACAATGATGCCCTTGGCCAAAAAGGGCGTATGCGTTTTTTCCTGAATATATTCAGGAAAAAACGCATACGCCCTTTTTGGCCAACCAAGCAACCTGGAAAGGCAAATCAGCGCTACAAAGAAGTCTCGCATCCCATCGGTCAAAAGGGCCATGCTGAAAAAAGTGTCAAAACCAGAAATGCAGGACAGGCCATGGAGAAATGGGAGCCTTGCTACACTGATGGGCGGGATGTAAATTGCCAACAGCCACTCTGGAGAAGTGTACGGTGAGTCCTGAAACATCTAAAAAACACAGCTTAGAGAGCATAGGGCACTTCCACTCATGGGGGTATAAATTGGGAAAATGAAAAATCAGCAAGACACAAGCACCCCAAAGTTTAGGGCTGCTCTGTTGACAAGGACCTCCACTTCATTCCACCTTAAATATCCCAGGAAAGAGAAAAATGGATAAAGAAGTTGTGTTCCTTATGTACAATGGAATATCACTCAGGCATGAAATCAATGTCCTAAGGCTAGTAGCAGCATGATGAGTGGATTTAGGTACAACGATTCTAAGTGAAATAAATCACACAGAAAAGGACACTTCTCATAAGGTATCACTGATAGAGGGAATGTAAAAACCGTTACACTTGAACTGAATTACAAAACAGAACAGAGTCACACATGCAGAAAACAAACTATGGCTGCTTAACGGGAAAGGGGAGGTGGGGTGATACATAAAACAAGGGTTTCAAATTAGCTCAGGTACCGTTCCATAAACCCAATATGTAATAGACAAGACCTACTCCTTGCTCAGAGAACTGGACTCAACACGCCCTATTCACCGCACAAGAATATATCTGACTAGTAATAATCTTAAAACCTATGTATTGATATCTCTCTTTTAGTGTGTCAAGTGGGTGTAAAGCGGCATAAACACAGCCGTGAAAAGCAGCTAAACCCCATTATGAAAATAAATTACTTTGAAAAACCCATGAAAGAAAGACAGTGAAAGAGAGAGACATTCTTACACAATGCGTTCAGGGGCTGTGATGCAACCTGGATTGACCATATCTAGACCCACAGCTGGATGAGACCTAAGGGTGGACACTCTTGGGGCTGAGAGGTTTGGTGAGGTTGGGTGAGCAAACGCAGACCATTTAAAGTAATACTGCGTGGTAGCCATCGCATGGGTCCCAAATCTCCAGGTTCAAGGGCATCTTCCTACATCGAAAACATGCATGAGAAACCCAGAAGATGGTACACCGTGTGATGGGGAAAGGTTTCTAAAACGCACCTCATTTCTCATCTCCTTGTGCCCGGGTTCGCCATTCCAGCCGCTTTACTAGCAATCTCCCTACTTGGAGCATCAGCACCTTTAACCTCCTGTTCCGTATAGGTTGCAATTTTTCCTGACGATGAACGGGAAGACGGGGAACCAATGAGAGACTGGCTCTTGGTGTGGGGAAAGGCACAGGTCACTCTATTTTCCCATCAGGAAGAAGAATTAACAACAGGCTCATCCCGCCCCCCGGAACCTGAACAGGGCCTGAAGCCATCCTGCGCTTTTGCGGCCCGCTCCCAAAATCACGAGTTGTAAAATGGAGGCTCAGGGCACTGCAATTCACAAACCTGCAGAGTTATAAATGATAACTCTCGTCCAGAAATATATTGAGGGAAGGCAACGAAGAGGATTTGAAATCAAGGCAGAATTGCAGGAAACAGATTTCAGGAGGTAGATTCGAATCGCCTTTAAAGCACATGAAAAGCGGCAAAACGTTGACAATGATGCCCTTGGCCAAAAAGGGCGTATGCGTTTTTTCCTGAATATATTCAGGAAAAAACGCATACGCCCTTTTTGGCCAACCAAGCAACCTGGAAAGGCAAATCAGCGCTACAAAGAAGTCTCGCTTCCCATCGGTCAAAAGGGCCATGCTGAAAAAAGTGTCAAAACCAGAAATGCAGGACAGGCCATGGAGAAATGGGAGCCTTGCTACACTGATGGGTGGGATGTAAATTGCCAACAGCCACTGTGGAGAAGTGTACGGTGAGTCCTGAAACATCTAAAAAACACAGCTTAGAGAGCATAGGGCACTTCCACTCATGGGGGTATAAATTGGGAAAATGAAAAATCAGCAAGACACAAGCACCCCAAAGTTTAGGGCTGCTCTGTTGACAAGGACCTCCACTTCATTCCACCTTAAATATCCCAGGAAAGAGACAAATGGGTAAAGAAGTTGTGTTCCTTATATACAATGGAATATCACTCAGCCATGAAATCAATGTCCTAAGGCTAGTAGCAGCATGATGCATGGATTTAGGTACGAGATTCTAAGTGAAATAAGTCACACACAAAAGGACACTTCTCATAAGGTATCACTGATAGAGGGAATGTAAAAACCGTTACACATGAACTGAATTACAAAACAGAACAGAGTAACACATGCAGAAAACACACTATGGCTGCTTAACGGGAAAGGGGAGGTGGGGTGATACATCAAACAAGGGTTTCAAATTAGCTCAGATACCGTTCCATAAACCCAATATGTAATAGACAAGACCTACTCCTTGCTCTGAGAACTGGACTCAACACGCCCTATTCACCGCACAAGAATATATCTGACTAGTAATAATCTTAAAACCTATGTATTGATATCTCTCTGTTAGTGTGTCAAGTGGGTATAAAGCGGCATAAACACAGCAGTGAAAAGCAGCTAAACCACATTATGAAAATAAATTACTTTTAAAAACCCATGAAACAAAGACAGTGAAAGAGAGAGACATTCTTACACAATGCGTTCAGGGGCTGTGATGCAACCTGGATTGACCATATCTAGACCCACAGCTGGATGAGACATAAGGGTGGACACTCTTGGGGCTGAGAGGTTTGGTGAGGTTGGGTGAGCAAACACAGACCCTTTAAAGTAATACTGCGTGGTACCCATCGCATGGGTCCCATATCTCCAGGTTCAAGGGCATCTTCCTACATCGAAAACATGAATGAGAAACCCAGAAGATGGTACACCGTGTGATGGGGAAAGGTTTCTAAAACGCACCTCATTTCTCATCTCCTTGTGCCTGGGTTCGCCATTCCAGCCGCTTTACTAGCAATCTCCCTACTTGGAGCATCAGCACCTTTAACCTCCTGTTCCGTACAGGTTGCAATTTTTCCTGAGGATGAAAGGGAAGACAGGGAACCAATGAGAGACTGGCTCTTGGTGTTGGGACAGGCACACGTCACTCTATTTTCCCATCAGGAAGAAGAATTAACCACAGGCTCATCCTGCCCCCTGGAAAGAGAACAGGGCCTGAAGCCATCCTGCGCTTTTGCGGCCAGCTCCCAAAAACGCGAGTTGTAAAATCGAGCTTCAGGGCACTGCAATTCACAAACCTGCAGAGTTATAAATGATAACTCTCGTCCACAAATATATTGAGGGAAGGCAAAGAAGAGGATTTGAAATCAAGGCAGAATTGCAGGAAACAGATTTCAGGAGGTAGATTCGAATCGCCTTTAAAGCACATGAAAAGCGGCAAAACGTTGACAATGATGCCCTTGGCCAAAAAGGGCGTATGCGTTTTTTCCTGAATATATTCAGGAAAAAACGCATACGCCCTTTTTGGCCAACCAAGCAACCTGGAAAGGCAAATCAGCGCTACAAAGAAGTCTCGCTTCCCATCGGTCAAAAGGGCCATGCTGAAAAAAGTGTCAAAACCAGAAATGCAGGACAGGCCATGGAGAAATGGGAGCCTTGCTACACTGATGGGCGGGATGTAAATTGCCAACAGCCACTCTGGAGAAGTGTACGGTGAGTCCTGAAACATCTAAAAAACACAGCTTAGAGAGCATAGGGCACTTCCACTCATGGGGGTATAAATTGGGAAAATAAAAAATCAGCAAGACACAAGCACCCCAAAGTTTAGGGCTGCTCTGTTGACAAGGACCTCCACTTCATTCCACCTTAAATATCCCAGGAAAGAGACAAATGGGTAAAGAAGTTGTGTTCCTTATGTACAATGGAATATCACTCAGCCATGAAATCAATGTCCTAAGGCTAGTAGCAGCATGATGAATGGATTTAGGTACGAGATTCTAAGTGAAATAAGTCACACACAAAAGGACACTTCTCATAAGGTATCACTGATAGAGGGAATGTAAAAACTGTTACACATGAACTGAATTACAAAACAGAACAGAGTCACACATGCAGAAAACACACTATGGCTGCTTAACGGGAAAGGGGAGGTGGGGTGATACATCAAACAAGGGTTTCAAATTAGCTCAGATACCGTTCCATAAACCCAATATGTAATAGACAAGACCTACTCCTTGCTCTGAGAACTGGACTCAACACGCCCTATTCACCGCACAAGAATATATCTGACTAGTAATAATCTTAAAACCTATGTATTGATATCTCTCTGTTAGTGTGTCAAGTGGGTATAAAGCGGCATAAACACAGCAGTGAAAAGCAGCTAAACCACATTATGAAAATAAATTACTTTTAAAAACCCATGAAACAAAGACAGTGAAAGAGAGAGACATTCTTACACAATGCGTTCAGGGGCTGTGATGCAACCTGGATTGACCATATCTAGACCCACAGCTGGATGAGACCTAAGGGTGGACACTCTTGGGGCTGAGAGGTTTGGTGAGGTTGGGTGAGCAAACGCAGACCCTTTAAAGTAATACTGCGTGGTACCCATCGCATGGGTCCCATATCTCCAGGTTCAAGGGCATCTTCCTACATCGAAAACATGAATGAGAAACCCAGAAGATGGTACACCGTGTGATGGGGAAAGGTTTCTAAAACGCACCTCATTTCTCATCTCCTTGTGCCTGGGTTCGCCATTCCAGCCGCTTTACTAGCAATCTCCCTACTTGGAGCATCAGCACCTTTAACCTCCTGTTCCGTACAGGTTGCAATTTTTCCTGAGGATGAAAGGGAAGACAGGGAACCAATGAGAGACTGGCTCTTGGTGTTGGGACAGGCACACGTCACTCTATTTTCCCATCAGGAAGAAGAATTAACCACAGGCTCAGCCTGCCCCCCGGAACCAGAACAGTGCCTGAAGCCATCCTGCGCTTTTGCGGCCAGCTCCCAAAAACACGAGTTGTAAAATGGAGGCTCAGGGCACTGCAATTCACAAACCTGCAGAGTTATAAATGATAACTCTCGTCCACAAATATATTGAGGGAAGGCAACGAAGAGGATTTGAAATCAAGGCAGAATTGCAGGAAACAGATTTCAGGAGGTAGATTCGAATCTCCTTTAAAGCACATGAAAAGCGGCAAAATGTTGACAATGATGCCCTTGGCCAAAAAGGGCGTATGCGTTTTTTCCTGAATACATTCAGGAAAAAACGCATACGCCCTTTTTGGCCAACCAAGCAACCTGGAAAGGCAAATCAGCGCTACAAAGAAGTCTCGCATCCCATCGGTCAAAAGGGCCATGCTGAAAAAAGTGTCAAAACCAGAAATGCAGGACAGGCCATGGAGAAATGGGAGCCTTGCTACACTGATGGGCGGGATGTAAATTGCCAACAGCCACTCTGGAGAAGTGTACGGTGAGTCCTGAAACATCTAAAAAACACAGCTTAGAGAGCATAGGGCACTTCCACTCATGGGGGTATAAATTGGGAAAATGAAAAATCAGCAAGACACAAGCACCCCAAAGTTTAGGGCTGCTCTGTTGACAAGGACCTCCACTTCATTCCACCTTAAATATCCCAGGAAAGAGAAAAATGGATAAAGAAGTTGTGTTCCTTATGTACAATGGAATATCACTCAGGCATGAAATCAATGTCCTAAGGCTAGTAGCAGCATGATGAGTGGATTTAGGTACAACGATTCTAAGTGAAATAAATCACACAGAAAAGGACACTTCTCATAAGGTATCACTGATAGAGGGAATGTAAAAACCGTTACACTTGAACTGAATTACAAAACAGAACAGAGTCACACATGCAGAAAACAAACTATGGCTGCTTAACGGGAAAGGGGAGGTGGGGTGATACATAAAACAAGGGTTTCAAATTAGCTCAGGTACCGTTCCATAAACCCAATATGTAATAGACAAGACCTACTCCTTGCTCAGAGAACTGGACTCAACACGCCCTATTCACCGCACAAGAATATATCTGACTAGTAATAATCTTAAAACCTATGTATTGATATCTCTCTTTTAGTGTGTCAAGTGGGTGTAAAGCGGCATAAACACAGCCGTGAAAAGCAGCTAAACCCCATTATGAAAATAAATTACTTTGAAAAACCCATGAAAGAAAGACAGTGAAAGAGAGAGACATTCTTACACAATGCGTTCAGGGGCTGTGATGCAACCTGGATTGACCATATCTAGACCCACAGCTGGATGAGACCTAAGGGTGGACACTCTTGGGGCTGAGAGGTTTGGTGAGGTTGGGTGAGCAAACGCAGACCATTTAAAGTAATACTGCGTGGTAGCCATCGCATGGGTCCCAAATCTCCAGGTTCAAGGGCATCTTCCTACATCGAAAACATGCATGAGAAACCCAGAAGATGGTACACCGTGTGATGGGGAAAGGTTTCTAAAACGCACCTCATTTCTCATCTCCTTGTGCCCGGGTTCGCCATTCCAGCCGCTTTACTAGCAATCTCCCTACTTGGAGCATCAGCACCTTTAACCTCCTGTTCCGTATAGGTTGCAATTTTTCCTGACGATGAACGGGAAGACGGGGAACCAATGAGAGACTGGCTCTTGGTGTGGGGAAAGGCACAGGTCACTCTATTTTCCCATCAGGAAGAAGAATTAACAACAGGCTCATCCCGCCCCCCGGAACCTGAACAGGGCCTGAAGCCATCCTGCGCTTTTGCGGCCCGCTCCCAAAATCACGAGTTGTAAAATGGAGGCTCAGGGCACTGCAATTCACAAACCTGCAGAGTTATAAATGATAACTCTCGTCCAGAAATATATTGAGGGAAGGCAACGAAGAGGATTTGAAATCAAGGCAGAATTGCAGGAAACAGATTTCAGGAGGTAGATTCGAATCGCCTTTAAAGCACATGAAAAGCGGCAAAACGTTGACAATGATGCCCTTGGCCAAAAAGGGCGTATGCGTTTTTTCCTGAATATATTCAGGAAAAAACGCATACGCCCTTTTTGGCCAACCAAGCAACCTGGAAAGGCAAATCAGCGCTACAAAGAAGTCTCGCATCCCATCGGTCAAAAGGGCCATGCTGAAAAAAGTGTCAAAACCAGAAATGCAGGACAGGCCATGGAGAAATGGGAGCCTTGCTACACTGATGGGCGGGATGTAAATTGCCAACAGCCACTCTGGAGAAGTGTACGGTGAGTCCTGAAACATCTAAAAAACACAGCTTAGAGAGCATAGGGCACTTCCACTCATGGGGGTATAAATTGGGAAAATGAAAAATCAGCAAGACACAAGCACCCCAAAGTTTAGGGCTGCTCTGTTGACAAGGACCTCCACTTCATTCCACCTTAAATATCCCAGGAAAGAGAAAAATGGATAAAGAAGTTGTGTTCCTTATGTACAATGGAATATCACTCAGGCATGAAATCAATGTCCTAAGGCTAGTAGCAGCATGATGAGTGGATTTAGGTACAACGATTCTAAGTGAAATAAATCACACAGAAAAGGACACTTCTCATAAGGTATCACTGATAGAGGGAATGTAAAAACCGTTACACTTGAACTGAATTACAAAACAGAACAGAGTCACACATGCAGAAAACAAACTATGGCTGCTTAACGGGAAAGGGGAGGTGGGGTGATACATAAAACAAGGGTTTCAAATTAGCTCAGGTACCGTTCCATAAACCCAATATGTAATAGACAAGACCTACTCCTTGCTCAGAGAACTGGACTCAACACGCCCTATTCACCGCACAAGAATATATCTGACTAGTAATAATCTTAAAACCTATGTATTGATATCTCTCTTTTAGTGTGTCAAGTGGGTGTAAAGCGGCATAAACACAGCCGTGAAAAGCAGCTAAACCCCATTATGAAAATAAATTACTTTGAAAAACCCATGAAAGAAAGACAGTGAAAGAGAGAGACATTCTTACACAATGCGTTCAGGGGCTGTGATGCAACCTGGATTGACCATATCTAGACCCACAGCTGGATGAGACCTAAGGGTGGACACTCTTGGGGCTGAGAGGTTTGGTGAGGTTGGGTGAGCAAACGCAGACCATTTAAAGTAATACTGCGTGGTAGCCATCGCATGGGTCCCAAATCTCCAGGTTCAAGGGCATCTTCCTACATCGAAAACATGCATGAGAAACCCAGAAGATGGTACACCGTGTGATGGGGAAAGGTTTCTAAAACGCACCTCATTTCTCATCTCCTTGTGCCCGGGTTCGCCATTCCAGCCGCTTTACTAGCAATCTCCCTACTTGGAGCATCAGCACCTTTAACCTCCTGTTCCGTATAGGTTGCAATTTTTCCTGACGATGAACGGGAAGACGGGGAACCAATGAGAGACTGGCTCTTGGTGTGGGGAAAGGCACAGGTCACTCTATTTTCCCATCAGGAAGAAGAATTAACAACAGGCTCATCCCGCCCCCCGGAACCTGAACAGGGCCTGAAGCCATCCTGCGCTTTTGCGGCCCGCTCCCAAAATCACGAGTTGTAAAATGGAGGCTCAGGGCACTGCAATTCACAAACCTGCAGAGTTATAAATGATAACTCTCGTCCAGAAATATATTGAGGGAAGGCAACGAAGAGGATTTGAAATCAAGGCAGAATTGCAGGAAACAGATTTCAGGAGGTAGATTCGAATCGCCTTTAAAGCACATGAAAAGCGGCAAAACGTTGACAATGATGCCCTTGGCCAAAAAGGGCGTATGCGTTTTTTCCTGAATATATTCAGGAAAAAACGCATACGCCCTTTTTGGCCAACCAAGCAACCTGGAAAGGCAAATCAGCGCTACAAAGAAGTCTCGCTTCCCATCGGTCAAAAGGGCCATGCTGAAAAAAGTGTCAAAACCAGAAATGCAGGACAGGCCATGGAGAAATGGGAGCCTTGCTACACTGATGGGTGGGATGTAAATTGCCAACAGCCACTGTGGAGAAGTGTACGGTGAGTCCTGAAACATCTAAAAAACACAGCTTAGAGAGCATAGGGCACTTCCACTCATGGGGGTATAAATTGGGAAAATGAAAAATCAGCAAGACACAAGCACCCCAAAGTTTAGGGCTGCTCTGTTGACAAGGACCTCCACTTCATTCCACCTTAAATATCCCAGGAAAGAGACAAATGGGTAAAGAAGTTGTGTTCCTTATGTACAATGGAATATCACTCAGCCATGAAATCAATGTCCTAAGGCTAGTAGCAGCATGATGAATGGATTTAGGTACGAGATTCTAAGTGAAATAAGTCACACACAAAAGGACACTTCTCATAAGGTATCACTGATAGAGGGAATGTAAAAACCGTTACACATGAACTGAATTACAAAACAGAACAGAGTAACACATGCAGAAAACACACTATGGCTGCTTAACGGGAAAGGGGAGGTGGGGTGATACATCAAACAAGGGTTTCAAATTAGCTCAGATACCGTTCCATAAACCCAATATGTAATAGACAAGACCTACTCCTTGCTCTGAGAACTGGACTCAACACGCCCTATTCACCGCACAAGAATATATCTGACTACTAATAATCTTAAAACCTATGTATTGATATCTCTCTGTTAGTGTGTCAAGTGGGTATAAAGCGGCATAAACACAGCAGTGAAAAGCAGCTAAACCACATTATGAAAATAAATTACTTTTAAAAACCCATGAAACAAAGACAGTGAAAGAGAGAGACATTCTTACACAATGCGTTCAGGGGCTGTGATGCAACCTGGATTGACCATATCTAGACCCACAGCTGGATGAGACATAAGGGTGGACACTCTTGGGGCTGAGAGGTTTGGTGAGGTTGGGTGAGCAAACACAGACCCTTTAAAGTAATACTGCGTGGTACCCATCGCATGGGTCCCATATCTCCAGGTTCAAGGGCATCTTCCTACATCGAAAACATGCATGAGAAACCCAGAAGATGGTACACCGTGTGATGGGGAAAGGTTTCTAAAACGCACCTCATTTCTCATCTCCTTGTGCCCGGGTTCGCCATTCCAGCCGCTTTACTAGCAATCTCCCTACTTGGAGCATCAGCACCTTTAACCTCCTGTTCCGTATAGGTTGCAATTTTTCCTGACGATGAACGGGAAGACGGGGAACCAATGAGAGACTGGCTCTTGGTGTGGGGAAAGGCACAGGTCACTCTATTTTCCCATCAGGAAGAAGAATTAACAACAGGCTCATCCCGCCCCCCGGAACCTGAACAGGGCCTGAAGCCATCCTGCGCTTTTGCGGCCCGCTCCCAAAATCACGAGTTGTAAAATGGAGGCTCAGGGCACTGCAATTCACAAACCTGCAGAGTTATAAATGATAACTCTCGTCCAGAAATATATTGAGGGAAGGCAACGAAGAGGATTTGAAATCAAGGCAGAATTGCAGGAAACAGATTTCAGGAGGTAGATTCGAATCGCCTTTAAAGCACATGAAAAGCGGCAAAACGTTGACAATGATGCCCTTGGCCAAAAAGGGCGTATGCGTTTTTTCCTGAATATATTCAGGAAAAAACGCATACGCCCTTTTTGGCCAACCAAGCAACCTGGAAAGGCAAATCAGCGCTACAAAGAAGTCTCGCATCCCATCGGTCAAAAGGGCCATGCTGAAAAAAGTGTCAAAACCAGAAATGCAGGACAGGCCATGGAGAAATGGGAGCCTTGCTACACTGATGGGCGGGATGTAAATTGCCAACAGCCACTCTGGAGAAGTGTACGGTGAGTCCTGAAACATCTAAAAAACACAGCTTAGAGAGCATAGGGCACTTCCACTCATGGGGGTATAAATTGGGAAAATGAAAAATCAGCAAGACACAAGCACCCCAAAGTTTAGGGCTGCTCTGTTGACAAGGACCTCCACTTCATTCCACCTTAAATATCCCAGGAAAGAGAAAAATGGATAAAGAAGTTGTGTTCCTTATGTACAATGGAATATCACTCAGGCATGAAATCAATGTCCTAAGGCTAGTAGCAGCATGATGAGTGGATTTAGGTACAACGATTCTAAGTGAAATAAATCACACAGAAAAGGACACTTCTCATAAGGTATCACTGATAGAGGGAATGTAAAAACCGTTACACTTGAACTGAATTACAAAACAGAACAGAGTCACACATGCAGAAAACAAACTATGGCTGCTTAACGGGAAAGGGGAGGTGGGGTGATACATAAAACAAGGGTTTCAAATTAGCTCAGGTACCGTTCCATAAACCCAATATGTAATAGACAAGACCTACTCCTTGCTCAGAGAACTGGACTCAACACGCCCTATTCACCGCACAAGAATATATCTGACTAGTAATAATCTTAAAACCTATGTATTGATATCTCTCTTTTAGTGTGTCAAGTGGGTGTAAAGCGGCATAAACACAGCCGTGAAAAGCAGCTAAACCCCATTATGAAAATAAATTACTTTGAAAAACCCATGAAAGAAAGACAGTGAAAGAGAGAGACATTCTTACACAATGCGTTCAGGGGCTGTGATGCAACCTGGATTGACCATATCTAGACCCACAGCTGGATGAGACCTAAGGGTGGACACTCTTGGGGCTGAGAGGTTTGGTGAGGTTGGGTGAGCAAACGCAGACCATTTAAAGTAATACTGCGTGGTAGCCATCGCATGGGTCCCAAATCTCCAGGTTCAAGGGCATCTTCCTACATCGAAAACATGCATGAGAAACCCAGAAGATGGTACACCGTGTGATGGGGAAAGGTTTCTAAAACGCACCTCATTTCTCATCTCCTTGTGCCCGGGTTCGCCATTCCAGCCGCTTTACTAGCAATCTCCCTACTTGGAGCATCAGCACCTTTAACCTCCTGTTCCGTATAGGTTGCAATTTTTCCTGACGATGAACGGGAAGACGGGGAACCAATGAGAGACTGGCTCTTGGTGTGGGGAAAGGCACAGGTCACTCTATTTTCCCATCAGGAAGAAGAATTAACAACAGGCTCATCCCGCCCCCCGGAACCTGAACAGGGCCTGAAGCCATCCTGCGCTTTTGCGGCCCGCTCCCAAAATCACGAGTTGTAAAATGGAGGCTCAGGGCACTGCAATTCACAAACCTGCAGAGTTATAAATGATAACTCTCGTCCAGAAATATATTGAGGGAAGGCAACGAAGAGGATTTGAAATCAAGGCAGAATTGCAGGAAACAGATTTCAGGAGGTAGATTCGAATCGCCTTTAAAGCACATGAAAAGCGGCAAAACGTTGACAATGATGCCCTTGGCCAAAAAGGGCGTATGCGTTTTTTCCTGAATATATTCAGGAAAAAACGCATACGCCCTTTTTGGCCAACCAAGCAACCTGGAAAGGCAAATCAGCGCTACAAAGAAGTCTCGCTTCCCATCGGTCAAAAGGGCCATGCTGAAAAAAGTGTCAAAACCAGAAATGCAGGACAGGCCATGGAGAAATGGGAGCCTTGCTACACTGATGGGTGGGATGTAAATTGCCAACAGCCACTGTGGAGAAGTGTACGGTGAGTCCTGAAACATCTAAAAAACACAGCTTAGAGAGCATAGGGCACTTCCACTCATGGGGGTATAAATTGGGAAAATGAAAAATCAGCAAGACACAAGCACCCCAAAGTTTAGGGCTGCTCTGTTGACAAGGACCTCCACTTCATTCCACCTTAAATATCCCAGGAAAGAGACAAATGGGTAAAGAAGTTGTGTTCCTTATGTACAATGGAATATCACTCAGCCATGAAATCAATGTCCTAAGGCTAGTAGCAGCATGATGAATGGATTTAGGTACGAGATTCTAAGTGAAATAAGTCACACACAAAAGGACACTTCTCATAAGGTATCACTGATAGAGGGAATGTAAAAACCGTTACACATGAACTGAATTACAAAACAGAACAGAGTAACACATGCAGAAAACACACTATGGCTGCTTAACGGGAAAGGGGAGGTGGGGTGATACATCAAACAAGGGTTTCAAATTAGCTCAGATACCGTTCCATAAACCCAATATGTAATAGACAAGACCTACTCCTTGCTCTGAGAACTGGACTCAACACGCCCTATTCACCGCACAAGAATATATCTGACTAGTAATAATCTTAAAACCTATGTATTGATATCTCTCTGTTAGTGTGTCAAGTGGGTATAAAGCGGCATAAACACAGCAGTGAAAAGCAGCTAAACCACATTATGAAAATAAATTACTTTTAAAAACCCATGAAACAAAGACAGTGAAAGAGAGAGACATTCTTACACAATGCGTTCAGGGGCTGTGATGCAACCTGGATTGACCATATCTAGACCCACAGCTGGATGAGACATAAGGGTGGACACTCTTGGGGCTGAGAGGTTTGGTGAGGTTGGGTGAGCAAACACAGACCCTTTAAAGTAATACTGCGTGGTACCCATCGCATGGGTCCCATATCTCCAGGTTCAAGGGCATCTTCCTACATCGAAAACATGAATGAGAAACCCAGAAGATGGTACACCGTGTGATGGGGAAAGGTTTCTAAAACGCACCTCATTTCTCATCTCCTTGTGCCTGGGTTCGCCATTCCAGCCGCTTTACTAGCAATCTCCCTACTTGGAGCATCAGCACCTTTAACCTCCTGTTCCGTACAGGTTGCAATTTTTCCTGAGGATGAAAGGGAAGACAGGGAACCAATGAGAGACTGGCTCTTGGTGTTGGGACAGGCACACGTCACTCTATTTTCCCATCAGGAAGAAGAATTAACCACAGGCTCATCCTGCCCCCTGGAAAGAGAACAGGGCCTGAAGCCATCCTGCGCTTTTGCGGCCAGCTCCCAAAAACGCGAGTTGTAAAATCGAGCTTCAGGGCACTGCAATTCACAAACCTGCAGAGTTATAAATGATAACTCTCGTCCACAAATATATTGAGGGAAGGCAAAGAAGAGGATTTGAAATCAAGGCAGAATTGCAGGAAACAGATTTCAGGAGGTAGATTCGAATCGCCTTTAAAGCACATGAAAAGCGGCAAAACGTTGACAATGATGCCCTTGGCCAAAAAGGGCGTATGCGTTTTTTCCTGAATATATTCAGGAAAAAACGCATACGCCCTTTTTGGCCAACCAAGCAACCTGGAAAGGCAAATCAGCGCTACAAAGAAGTCTCGCTTCCCATCGGTCAAAAGGGCCATGCTGAAAAAAGTGTCAAAACCAGAAATGCAGGACAGGCCATGGAGAAATGGGAGCCTTGCTACACTGATGGGCGGGATGTAAATTGCCAACAGCCACTCTGGAGAAGTGTACGGTGAGTCCTGAAACATCTAAAAAACACAGCTTAGAGAGCATAGGGCACTTCCACTCATGGGGGTATAAATTGGGAAAATAAAAAATCAGCAAGACACAAGCACCCCAAAGTTTAGGGCTGCTCTGTTGACAAGGACCTCCACTTCATTCCACCTTAAATATCCCAGGAAAGAGACAAATGGGTAAAGAAGTTGTGTTCCTTATGTACAATGGAATATCACTCAGCCATGAAATCAATGTCCTAAGGCTAGTAGCAGCATGATGAATGGATTTAGGTACGAGATTCTAAGTGAAATAAGTCACACACAAAAGGACACTTCTCATAAGGTATCACTGATAGAGGGAATGTAAAAACTGTTACACATGAACTGAATTACAAAACAGAACAGAGTCACACATGCAGAAAACACACTATGGCTGCTTAACGGGAAAGGGGAGGTGGGGTGATACATCAAACAAGGGTTTCAAATTAGCTCAGATACCGTTCCATAAACCCAATATGTAATAGACAAGACCTACTCCTTGCTCTGAGAACTGGACTCAACACGCCCTATTCACCGCACAAGAATATATCTGACTAGTAATAATCTTAAAACCTATGTATTGATATCTCTCTGTTAGTGTGTCAAGTGGGTATAAAGCGGCATAAACACAGCAGTGAAAAGCAGCTAAACCACATTATGAAAATAAATTACTTTTAAAAACCCATGAAACAAAGACAGTGAAAGAGAGAGACATTCTTACACAATGCGTTCAGGGGCTGTGATGCAACCTGGATTGACCATATCTAGACCCACAGCTGGATGAGACCTAAGGGTGGACACTCTTGGGGCTGAGAGGTTTGGTGAGGTTGGGTGAGCAAACGCAGACCCTTTAAAGTAATACTGCGTGGTACCCATCGCATGGGTCCCATATCTCCAGGTTCAAGGGCATCTTCCTACATCGAAAACATGAATGAGAAACCCAGAAGATGGTACACCGTGTGATGGGGAAAGGTTTCTAAAACGCACCTCATTTCTCATCTCCTTGTGCCTGGGTTCGCCATTCCAGCCGCTTTACTAGCAATCTCCCTACTTGGAGCATCAGCACCTTTAACCTCCTGTTCCGTACAGGTTGCAATTTTACCTGAGGATGAAAGGGAAGACAGGGAACCAATGAGAGACTGGCTCTTGGTGTTGGGACAGGCACACGTCACTCTATTTTCCCATCAGGAAGAAGAATTAACCACAGGCTCATCCTGCCCCCTGGAAAGAGAACAGGGCCTGAAGCCATCCTGCGCTTTTGCGGCCAGCTCCCAAAAACGCGAGTTGTAAAATCGAGCTTCAGGGCACTGCAATTCACAAACCTGCAGAGTTATAAATGATAACTCTCGTCCACAAATATATTGAGGGAAGGCAAAGAAGAGGATTTGAAATCAAGGCAGAATTGCAGGAAACAGATTTCAGGAGGTAGATTCGAATCGCCTTTAAAGCACATGAAAAGCGGCAAAACGTTGACAATGATGCCCTTGGCCAAAAAGGGCGTATGCGTTTTTTCCTGAATATATTCAGGAAAAAACGCATACGCCCTTTTTGGCCAACCAAGCAACCTGGAAAGGCAAATCAGCGCTACAAAGAAGTCTCGCTTCCCATCGGTCAAAAGGGCCATGCTGAAAAAAGTGTCAAAACCAGAAATGCAGGACAGGCCATGGAGAAATGGGAGCCTTGCTACACTGATGGGCGGGATGTAAATTGCCAACAGCCACTCTGGAGAAGTGTACGGTGAGTCCTGAAACATCTAAAAAACACAGCTTAGAGAGCATAGGGCACTTCCACTCATGGGGGTATAAATTGGGAAAATAAAAAATCAGCAAGACACAAGCACCCCAAAGTTTAGGGCTGCTCTGTTGACAAGGACCTCCACTTCATTCCACCTTAAATATCCCAGGAAAGAGACAAATGGGTAAAGAAGTTGTGTTCCTTATGTACAATGGAATATCACTCAGCCATGAAATCAATGTCCTAAGGCTAGTAGCAGCATGATGAATGGATTTAGGTACGAGATTCTAAGTGAAATAAGTCACACACAAAAGGACACTTCTCATAAGGTATCACTGATAGAGGGAATGTAAAAACTGTTACACATGAACTGAATTACAAAACAGAACAGAGTCACACATGCAGAAAACACACTATGGCTGCTTAACGGGAAAGGGGAGGTGGGGTGATACATCAAACAAGGGTTTCAAATTAGCTCAGATACCGTTCCATAAACCCAATATGTAATAGACAAGACCTACTCCTTGCTCTGAGAACTGGACTCAACACGCCCTATTCACCGCACAAGAATATATCTGACTACTAATAATCTTAAAACCTATGTATTGATATCTCTCTGTTAGTGTGTCAAGTGGGTATAAAGCGGCATAAACACAGCAGTGAAAAGCAGCTAAACCACATTATGAAAATAAATTACTTTTAAAAACCCATGAAACAAAGACAGTGAAAGAGAGAGACATTCTTACACAATGCGTTCAGGGGCTGTGATGCAACCTGGATTGACCATATCTAGACCCACAGCTGGATGAGACCTAAGGGTGGACACTCTTGGGGCTGAGAGGTTTGGTGAGGTTGGGTGAGCAAACGCAGACCCTTTAAAGTAATACTGCGTGGTACCCATCGCATGGGTCCCATATCTCCAGGTTCAAGGGCATCTTCCTACATCGAAAACATGAATGAGAAACCCAGAAGATGGTACACCGTGTGATGGGGAAAGGTTTCTAAAACGCACCTCATTTCTCATCTCCTTGTGCCTGGGTTCGCCATTCCAGCCGCTTTACTAGCAATCTCCCTACTTGGAGCATCAGCACCTTTAACCTCCTGTTCCGTACAGGTTGCAATTTTTCCTGAGGATGAAAGGGAAGACAGGGAACCAATGAGAGACTGGCTCTTGGTGTTGGGACAGGCACACGTCACTCTATTTTCCCATCAGGAAGAAGAATTAACCACAGGCTCATCCTGCCCCCTGGAAAGAGAACAGGGCCTGAAGCCATCCTGCGCTTTTGCGGCCAGCTCCCAAAAACGCGAGTTGTAAAATCGAGCTTCAGGGCACTGCAATTCACAAACCTGCAGAGTTATAAATGATAACTCTCGTCCAGAAATATATTGAGGGAAGGCAACGAAGAGGATTTGAAATCAAGGCAGAATTGCAGGAAACAGATTTCAGGAGGTAGATTCGAATCGCCTTTAAAGCACATGAAAAGCGGCAAAACGTTGACAATGATGCCCTTGGCCAAAAAGGGCGTATGCGTTTTTTCCTGAATATATTCAGGAAAAAACGCATACGCCCTTTTTGGCCAACCAAGCAACCTGGAAAGGCAAATCAGCGCTACAAAGAAGTCTCGCATCCCATCGGTCAAAAGGGCCATGCTGAAAAAAGTGTCAAAACCAGAAATGCAGGACAGGCCATGGAGAAATGGGAGCCTTGCTACACTGATGGGCGGGATGTAAATTGCCAACAGCCACTCTGGAGAAGTGTACGGTGAGTCCTGAAACATCTAAAAAACACAGCTTAGAGAGCATAGGGCACTTCCACTCATGGGGGTATAAATTGGGAAAATGAAAAATCAGCAAGACACAAGCACCCCAAAGTTTAGGGCTGCTCTGTTGACAAGGACCTCCACTTCATTCCACCTTAAATATCCCAGGAAAGAGAAAAATGGATAAAGAAGTTGTGTTCCTTATGTACAATGGAATATCACTCAGGCATGAAATCAATGTCCTAAGGCTAGTAGCAGCATGATGAGTGGATTTAGGTACAATGATTCTAAGTGAAATAAATCACACAGAAAAGGACACTTCTCATAAGGTATCACTGATAGAGGGAATGTAAAAACCGTTACACTTGAACTGAATTACAAAACAGAACAGAGTCACACATGCAGAAAACAAACTATGGCTGCTTAACGGGAAAGGGGAGGTGGGGTGATACATAAAACAAGGGTTTCAAATTAGCTCAGGTACCGTTCCATAAACCCAATATGTAATAGACAAGACCTACTCCTTGCTCAGAGAACTGGACTCAACACGCCCTATTCACCGCACAAGAATATATCTGACTAGTAATAATCTTAAAACCTATGTATTGATATCTCTCTTTTAGTGTGTCAAGTGGGTGTAAAGCGGCATAAACACAGCCGTGAAAAGCAGCTAAACCCCATTATGAAAATAAATTACTTTGAAAAACCCATGAAAGAAAGACAGTGAAAGAGAGAGACATTCTTACACAATGCGTTCAGGGGCTGTGATGCAACCTGGATTGACCATATCTAGACCCACAGCTGGATGAGACCTAAGGGTGGACACTCTTGGGGCTGAGAGGTTTGGTGAGGTTGGGTGAGCAAACGCAGACCATTTAAAGTAATACTGCGTGGTAGCCATCGCATGGGTCCCAAATCTCCAGGTTCAAGGGCATCTTCCTACATCGAAAACATGCATGAGAAACCCAGAAGATGGTACACCGTGTGATGGGGAAAGGTTTCTAAAACGCACCTCATTTCTCATCTCCTTGTGCCCGGGTTCGCCATTCCAGCCGCTTTACTAGCAATCTCCCTACTTGGAGCATCAGCACCTTTAACCTCCTGTTCCGTATAGGTTGCAATTTTTCCTGACGATGAACGGGAAGACGGGGAACCAATGAGAGACTGGCTCTTGGTGTGGGGAAAGGCACAGGTCACTCTATTTTCCCATCAGGAAGAAGAATTAACAACAGGCTCATCCCGCCCCCCGGAACCTGAACAGGGCCTGAAGCCATCCTGCGCTTTTGCGGCCCGCTCCCAAAATCACGAGTTGTAAAATGGAGGCTCAGGGCACTGCAATTCACAAACCTGCAGAGTTATAAATGATAACTCTCGTCCAGAAATATATTGAGGGAAGGCAACGAAGAGGATTTGAAATCAAGGCAGAATTGCAGGAAACAGATTTCAGGAGGTAGATTCGAATCGCCTTTAAAGCACATGAAAAGCGGCAAAACGTTGACAATGATGCCCTTGGCCAAAAAGGGCGTATGCGTTTTTTCCTGAATATATTCAGGAAAAAACGCATACGCCCTTTTTGGCCAACCAAGCAACCTGGAAAGGCAAATCAGCGCTACAAAGAAGTCTCGCATCCCATCGGTCAAAAGGGCCATGCTGAAAAAAGTGTCAAAACCAGAAATGCAGGACAGGCCATGGAGAAATGGGAGCCTTGCTACACTGATGGGCGGGATGTAAATTGCCAACAGCCACTCTGGAGAAGTGTACGGTGAGTCCTGAAACATCTAAAAAACACAGCTTAGAGAGCATAGGGCACTTCCACTCATGGGGGTATAAATTGGGAAAATGAAAAATCAGCAAGACACAAGCACCCCAAAGTTTAGGGCTGCTCTGTTGACAAGGACCTCCACTTCATTCCACCTTAAATATCCCAGGAAAGAGAAAAATGGATAAAGAAGTTGTGTTCCTTATGTACAATGGAATATCACTCAGGCATGAAATCAATGTCCTAAGGCTAGTAGCAGCATGATGAGTGGATTTAGGTACAACGATTCTAAGTGAAATAAATCACACAGAAAAGGACACTTCTCATAAGGTATCACTGATAGAGGGAATGTAAAAACCGTTACACTTGAACTGAATTACAAAACAGAACAGAGTCACACATGCAGAAAACAAACTATGGCTGCTTAACGGGAAAGGGGAGGTGGGGTGATACATAAAACAAGGGTTTCAAATTAGCTCAGGTACCGTTCCATAAACCCAATATGTAATAGACAAGACCTACTCCTTGCTCAGAGAACTGGACTCAACACGCCCTATTCACCGCACAAGAATATATCTGACTAGTAATAATCTTAAAACCTATGTATTGATATCTCTCTTTTAGTGTGTCAAGTGGGTGTAAAGCGGCATAAACACAGCCGTGAAAAGCAGCTAAACCCCATTATGAAAATAAATTACTTTGAAAAACCCATGAAAGAAAGACAGTGAAAGAGAGAGACATTCTTACACAATGCGTTCAGGGGCTGTGATGCAACCTGGATTGACCATATCTAGACCCACAGCTGGATGAGACCTAAGGGTGGACACTCTTGGGGCTGAGAGGTTTGGTGAGGTTGGGTGAGCAAACGCAGACCATTTAAAGTAATACTGCGTGGTAGCCATCGCATGGGTCCCAAATCTCCAGGTTCAAGGGCATCTTCCTACATCGAAAACATGCATGAGAAACCCAGAAGATGGTACACCGTGTGATGGGGAAAGGTTTCTAAAACGCACCTCATTTCTCATCTCCTTGTGCCCGGGTTCGCCATTCCAGCCGCTTTACTAGCAATCTCCCTACTTGGAGCATCAGCACCTTTAACCTCCTGTTCCGTATAGGTTGCAATTTTTCCTGACGATGAACGGGAAGACGGGGAACCAATGAGAGACTGGCTCTTGGTGTGGGGAAAGGCACAGGTCACTCTATTTTCCCATCAGGAAGAAGAATTAACAACAGGCTCATCCCGCCCCCCGGAACCTGAACAGGGCCTGAAGCCATCCTGCGCTTTTGCGGCCCGCTCCCAAAATCACGAGTTGTAAAATGGAGGCTCAGGGCACTGCAATTCACAAACCTGCAGAGTTATAAATGATAACTCTCGTCCAGAAATATATTGAGGGAAGGCAACGAAGAGGATTTGAAATCAAGGCAGAATTGCAGGAAACAGATTTCAGGAGGTAGATTCGAATCGCCTTTAAAGCACATGAAAAGCGGCAAAACGTTGACAATGATGCCCTTGGCCAAAAAGGGCGTATGCGTTTTTTCCTGAATATATTCAGGAAAAAACGCATACGCCCTTTTTGGCCAACCAAGCAACCTGGAAAGGCAAATCAGCGCTACAAAGAAGTCTCGCTTCCCATCGGTCAAAAGGGCCATGCTGAAAAAAGTGTCAAAACCAGAAATGCAGGACAGGCCATGGAGAAATGGGAGCCTTGCTACACTGATGGGCGGGATGTAAATTGCCAACAGCCACTCTGGAGAAGTGTACGGTGAGTCCTGAAACATCTAAAAAACACAGCTTAGAGAGCATAGGGCACTTCCACTCATGGGGGTATAAATTGGGAAAATGAAAAATCAGCAAGACACAAGCACCCCAAAGCTTAGGGCTGCTCTGTTGACAAGGACCTCCACTTCATTCCACCTTAAATATCCCAGGAAAGAGAAAAATGGATAAACAATTTGAGGTCCTTATGTACAATGGAATATCACTCAGCCATGAAATCAATGTCCTAAGGCTAGTAGCAGCATGATGAATGGATTTAGGTACGAGATTCTAAGTGAAATAAGTCACACACAAAAGGACACTTCTCATAAGGTATCACTGATAGAGGGAATGTAAAAACCGTTACACATGAACTGAATTACAAAACAGAACAGAGTCACACATGCAGAAAACACACTATGGCTGCTTAAAGGGAAAGGGGAGGTGGGGTGATACATCAAACAAGGGTTTCAAATTAGCTCAGATACCGTTCCATAAACCCAATATGTAATAGACAAGACCTACTCCTTGCTCTGAGAACTGGACTCAACACGCCCTATTCACCGCACAAGAATATATCTGACTAGTAATAATCTTAAAACCTATGTATTGATATCTCTCTGTTAGTGTGTCAAGTGGGTATAAAGCGGCATAAACACAGCAGTGAAAAGCAGCTAAACCGCATTATGAAAATAAATTACTTTTAAAAACCCATGAAACAAAGACAGTGAAAGAGAGAGACATTCTTACACAATGCGTTCAGGGGCTGTGATGCAACCTGGATTGACCATATCTAGACCCACAGCTGGATGAGACATAAGGGTGGACACTCTTGGGGCTGAGAGGTTTGGTGAGGTTGGGTGAGCACACACAGACCCTTTAAAGTAATACTGCGTGGTACCCATCGCATGGGTCCCATATCTCCAGGTTCAAGGGCATCTTCCTACATCGAAAACATGAATGAGAAACCCAGAAGATGGTACACCGTGTGATGGGGAAAGGTTTCTAAAACGCACCTCATTTCTCATCTCCTTGTGCCTGGGTTCGCCATTCCAGCCGCTTTACTAGCAATCTCCCTACTTGGAGCATCAGCACCTTTAACCTCCTGTTCCGTACAGGTTGCAATTTTTCCTGAGGATGAAAGGGAAGACGGGGAACCAATGAGAGACTGGCTCTTGGTGTTGGGACAGGCACACGTCACTCTATTTTCCCATCAGGAAGAAGAATTAACCACAGGCTCATCCTGCCCCCTGGAAAGAGAACAGGGCCTGAAGCCATCCTGCGCTTTTGCGGCCAGCTCCCAAAAACGCGAGTTGTAAAATCGAGCTTCAGGGCACTGCAATTCACAAACCTGCAGAGTTATAAATGATAACTCTCGTCCACAAATATATTGAGGGAAGGCAAAGAAGAGGATTTGAAATCAAGGCAGAATTGCAGGAAACAGATTTCAGGAGGTAGATTCGAATTGCCTTTAAAGCACATGAAAAGCGGCAAAACGTTGACAATGATGCCCTTGGCCAAAAAGGGCGTATGCGTTTTTTCCTGAATATATTCAGGAAAAAACGCATACGCCCTTTTTGGCCAACCAAGCAACCTGGAAAGGCAAATCAGCGCTACAAAGAAGTCTCGCTTCCCATCGGTCAAAAGGGCCATGCTGAAAAAAGTGTCAAAACCAGAAATGCAGGACAGGCCATGGAGAAATGGGAGCCTTGCTACACTGATGGGCGGGATGTAAATTGCCAACAGCCACTCTGGAGAAGTGTACGGTGAGTCCTGAAACATCTAAAAAACACAGCTTAGAGAGCATAGGGCACTTCCACTCATGGGGGTATAAATTGGGAAAATGAAAAATCAGCAAGACACAAGCACCCCAAAGTTTAGGGCTGCTCTGTTGACAAGGACCTCCACTTCATTCCACCTTAAATATCCCAGGAAAGAGAAAAATGGGTAAAGAATTTGTGGTCCTTATGTACAATGGAATATCACTCAGCCATGAAATCAATCTCCTAAGGCTAGTAGCAGCATGATGAGTGGATTTAGGTACGACGATTCTAAGTGAAATAAATCACACAGAAAAGGACACTTTTCATAAGGTATCACTTATAGAGGGAATGTAAAAACCGTTACAGTTGAACTGAATTACAAAACAGAACAGAGTCACACATGCAGAAAACACACTATGGCTGCTTAACGGGAAAGGGGAGGTGGGGTGATACATCAAACAAGGGTTTCAAATTAGCTCAGATACCGTTCCATAAACCCAATATGTAATAGACAAGACCTACTCCTTGCTCAGAGAACTGGACTCAACACGCCCTATTCACCGCACAAGAATATATCTGACTAGTAATAATCTTAAAACCTATGTATTGATATCTCTCTGTTAGTGTGTCAAGTGGGTGTAAAGAGGCATAAACACAGCAGTGAAAAGCAGCTAAACCCCATTATGAAAATAAATTACTTTGAAAAACCCATGAAAGAAAGACAGTGAAAGAGAGAGACATTCTTACACAATGCGTTCAGGGGCTGTGATGCAACCTGGATTGACAATATCTAGACCCACAGCTGGATGAGACCTAAGGGTGGACACTCTTGGGGCTGAGAGGTTTGGTGAGGTTGGGTGAGCAAACGCAGACCATTTAAAGTAATACTGCGTGGTACCCATCGCATGGGTCCCAAATCTCCAGGTTCAAGGGCATCTTCCTACATCGAAAACATGCATGAGAAACCCAGAAGATGGTACACCGTGTGATGGGGAAAGGTTTCTAAAACGCACCTCATTTCTCATCTCCTTGTGTCCGGGTTCGCCATTCCAGCCGCTTTACTAGCAATCTCCCTACTTTGAGCATCAGCACCTTTAACCTCCTGTTCCGTACAGGTTGCCATTTCTCCTGACAATGAACGGGAAGACGGGGAACCAATAAGAGACTGGCTCTTGGTGTTGGGAAAGGCACAGGTCACTCTATTTTCCCATCAGGAAGAAGAATTAACCACAGGCTCATCCCGCACCCCGGAACCAGAACACGGCCTGAAGCCATCCTGCGCTTTTGCGGCCAGCTCCCAAAAACACGAGTTGTAAAATGGAGGCTCAGGGCACTGCAATTCACAAACCTGCAGAGTTATAAATGCTAACTCTCGTCCACAAATATATTGAGGGAAGGCAATGAAGAGGATTTGAAATCAAGGCAGAATTGCAGGAAACAGATTTCAGGAGGTAGATTCGAATCGCCTTTAAAGCACATGAAAAGCGGCAAAACGTTGACAATGATGCCCTTGGCCAAAAAGGGCGTATGCGTTTTTTCCTGAATATATTCAGGAAAAAACGCATACGCCCTTTTTGGCCAACCAAGCAACCTGGAAAGGCAAATCAGCGCTACAAAGAAGTCTCGCTTCCCATCGGTCAAAAGGGCCATGCTGAAGAAAGTGTCAAAACCAGAAATGCAGGACAGGCCATGGAGAAATGGGAGCCTTGCTACACTGATGGGCGGGATGTAAATTGCCAACAGCCACTCTGGAGAAGTGTACGGTGAGTCCTGAAACATCTAAAAAACACAGCTTAGAGAGCATAGGGCACTTCCACTCAAGGGGGTATAAATTGGGAAAATGAAAAATCAGCAAGACACAAGCACCCCAAAGTTTAGGGCTGCTCTGTTGACAAGGACCTCCACTTCATTCCACCTTAAATATCCCAGGAAAGAGAAAAATGGGTAAAGAAGTTGTGGTCCTTATGTACAATGGAATATCACTCAGCCATGAAATCAATGTCCTAAGGCTAGTAGCAGCATGATGAGTGGATTTAGGTACGACGATTCTAAGTGAAATAAGTCACACAGAAAAGGACACTTCTCATAAGGTATCACTGATAGAGGGAATGTAAAAACCGTTACACATGAACTGAATTACAAAACAGAACAGAGTCACACATGCAGAAAACACACTATGGCTGCTTAAGGGGAAAGGTGAGGTGGGGTGATACATCAAACAAGGGTTTCAAATTAGCTCAGATACCGTTCCATAAACCCAATATGTAATAGACAAGACCTACTCCTTGCTCAGAGAACTGGACTCAACACGCCCTATTCACCGCACAAGAATATATCTGACTAATAATAATCGTAAAACCTATGTATTGATATCTCTCTGTTAGTGTGTCAAGTGGGTGTAAAGCGGCATAAACACAGCAGTGAAAAGCAGCTAAACCGCATTATGAAAATAAATTACTTTGAAAAACCCATGAAAGAAAGACAGTGAAAGAGAGAGACATTCATACACAATGCGTTCAGGGGCTGTGATGCAACCTGGATTGACCATATCTAGACTCACGGCTGGATGAGACATAAGGGTGGACACTCTTGGGGCTGAGAGGTTTGGTGAGGTTGGGTGAGCAAACGCAGACCCTTTAAAGTAATACTGCGTGGTACCCATCGCATGGGTCCCATATCTCCAGGTTCAAGGGCATCTTCCTACATCGAAAACATGAATGAGAAACCCAGAAGATGGTACACCGTGTGATGGGGAAAGGTTTCTAAAACGCACCTCATTTCTCATCTCCTTGTGCCTGGGTTCGCCATTCCAGCCGCTTTACTAGCAATCTCCCTACTTGGAGCATCAGCCCCTTTAACCTCCTGTTCCGTACAGGTTGCCATTTCTCCTGAGGATGAACGGGAAGACGGGGAACCAATGAGAGACTGGCTCTTGGTGTTGGGAAAGGCACAGGTCACTCTATTTTCCCATCAGGAAGAAGAATTAACCACAGGCTCATCCCGCCCCCCGGAACTAGAACAGGGCCTGAAGCCATCCTGCGCTTTTGCGGCCAGCTCCCATAAACACGAGTTGTAAAATGGAGGCTCAGGGCACTGCAATTCACAAACCTGCAGAGTTATAAATGATAACTCTCGTCCACAAATATATTGAGGGAAGGCAACGAAGAGGATTTGAAATCAAGGCAGAATTGCAGGAAACAGATTTCAGGAGGTAGATTCGAATCGCCTTTAAAGCACATGAAAAGCGGCAAAACGTTGACAATGATGCCCTTGGCCAAAAAGGGCGTATGCGTTTTTTCCTGAATATATTCAGGAAAAAACGCATACGCCCTTTTTGGCCAACCAAGCAACCTGGAAAGGCAAATCAGCGCTACAAAGAAGTCTCACATCCCATCGGTCAAAAGGGCCATGCTGAAAAAAGTGTCAAAACCAGAAATGCAGGACAGGCTATGGAGAAATGGGAGCCTTGCTACACTGATGGGTGGGATGTAAATTGCCAACAGCCACTCTGGAGAAGTGTACGGTGAGTCCTGAAACATCTAAAAAACACAGCTTAGAGAGCATAGGGCACTTCCACTCATGGGGGTATAAATTGGGAAAATGAAAAATCAGCAAGACACAAGCACCCCAAAGCTTAGGGCTGCTCTGTTGACAAGGACCTCCACTTCATTCCACCTTAAATATCCCAGGAAAGAGAAAAATGGATAAACAATTTGTGGTCCTTATGTACAATGGAATATCACTCAGCCATGAAATCAATGTCATAAGGCTAGTAGCAGCATGATGAATGGATTTAGGTACGAGATTCTAAGTGAAATAAGTCACACAGAAAAGGACACTTCTCATAAGGTATCACTGATAGAGGGAATGTAAAAACCGTTACACATGAACTGAATTACAAAACAGAACAGAGTCACACATGCAGAAAACACACTATGGCTGCTTAACGGGAAAGGGGAGGTGGGGTGATACATCAAACAAGGGTTTCAAATTAGCTCAGATACCGTTCCATAAACCCAATATGTAATAGACAAGACCTACTCCTTGCTCTGAGAACTGGACTCAACACGCCCTATTCACCGCACAAGAATATATCTGACTAGTAATAATCTTAAAACCTATGTATTGATATCTCTCTGTTAGTGTGTCAAGTGGGTATAAAGCGGCATAAACACAGCAGTGAAAAGCAGCTAAACCGCATTATGAAAATAAATTACTTTTAAAAACCCATGAAACAAAGACAGTGAAAGAGAGAGACATTCTTACACAATGCGTTCAGGGGCTGTGATGCAACCTGGATTGACCATATCTAGACCCACAGCTGGATGAGACATAAGGGTGGACACTCTTGGGGCTGAGAGGTTTGGTGAGGTTGGGTGAGCACACACAGACCCTTTAAAGTAATACTGCGTGGTACCCATCGCATGGGTCCCATATCTCCAGGTTCAAGGGCATCTTCCTACATCGAAAACATGAATGAGAAACCCAGAAGATGGTACACCGTGTGATGGGGAAAGGTTTCTAAAACGCACCTCATTTCTCATCTCCTTGTGCCTGGGTTCGCCATTCCAGCCGCTTTACTAGCAATCTCCCTACTTGGAGCATCAGCACCTTTAACCTCCTGTTCCGTACAGGTTGCAATTTTTCCTGAGGATGAAAGGGAAGACAGGGAACCAATGAGAGACTGGCTCTTGGTGTTGGGACAGGCACACGTCACTCTATTTTCCCATCAGGAAGAAGAATTAACCACAGGCTCATCCTGCCCCCTGGAAAGAGAACAGGGCCTGAAGCCATCCTGCGCTTTTGCGGCCAGCTCCCAAAAACGCGAGTTGTAAAATCGAGCTTCAGGGCACTGCAATTCACAAACCTGCAGAGTTATAAATGATAACTCTCGTCCACAAATATATTGAGGGAAGGCAAAGAAGAGGATTTGAAATCAAGGCAGAATTGCAGGAAACAGATTTCAGGAGGTAGATTCGAATCGCCTTTAAAGCACATGAAAAGCGGCAAAACGTTGACAATGATGCCCTTGGCCAAAAAGGGCGTATGCGTTTTTTCATGAATATATTCAGGAAAAAACGCATACGCCCTTTTTGGCCAACCAAGCAACCTGGAAAGGCAAATCAGCGCTACAAAGAAGTCTCGCTTCCCATCGGTCAAAAGGGCCATGCTGAAAAAAGTGTCAAAACCAGAAATGCAGGACAGGCCATGGAGAAATGGGAGCCTTGCTACACTGATGGGCGGGATGTAAATTGCCAACAGCCACTCTGGAGAAGTGTACGGTGAGTCCTGAAACATCTAAAAAACACAGCTTAGAGAGCATAGGGCACTTCCACTCATGGGGGTATAAATTGGGAAAATGAAAAATCAGCAAGACACAAGCACCCCAAAGTTTAGGGCTGCTCTGTTGACAAGGACCTCCACTTCATTCCACCTTAAATATCCCAGGAAAGAGAAAAATGGGTAAAGAATTTGTGGTCCTTATGTACAATGGAATATCACTCAGCCATGAAATCAATGTCCTAAGGCTAGTAGCAGCATGATGAGTGGATTTAGGTACGACGATTCTAAGTGAAATAAATCACACAGAAAAGGACACTTTTCATAAGGTATCACTTATAGAGGGAATGTAAAAACCGTTACAGTTGAACTGAATTACAAAACAGAACAGAGTCACACATGCAGAAAACACACTATGGCTGCTTAACGGGAAAGGGGAGGTGGGGTGATACATCAAACAAGGGTTTCAAATTAGCTCAGATACCGTTCCATAAACCCAATATGTAATAGACAAGACCTACTCCTTGCTCAGAGAACTGGACTCAACACGCCCTATTCACCGCACAAGAATATATCTGACTAGTAATAATCTTAAAACCTATGTATTGATATCTCTCTGTTAGTGTGTCAAGTGGGTGTAAAGAGGCATAAACACAGCAGTGAAAAGCAGCTAAACCCCATTATGAAAATAAATTACTTTGAAAAACCCATGAAAGAAAGACAGTGAAAGAGAGAGACATTCTTACACAATGCGTTCAGGGGCTGTGATGCAACCTGGATTGACAATATCTAGACCCACAGCTGGATGAGACATAAGGGTGGACACTCTTGGGGCTGAGAGGTTTGGTGAGGTTGGGTGAGCAAACGCAGACCATTTAAAGTAATACTGCGTGGTACCCATCGCATGGGTCCCAAATCTCCAGGTTCAAGGGCATCTTCCTACATCGAAAACATGCATGAGAAACCCAGAAGATGGTACACCGTGTGATGGGGAAAGGTTTCTAAAACGCACCTCATTTCTCATCTCCTTGTGTCCGGGTTCGCCATTCCAGCCGCTTTACTAGCAATCTCCCTACTTTGAGCATCAGCACCTTTAACCTCCTGTTCCGTACAGGTTGCCATTTCTCCTGACAATGAACGGGAAGACGGGGAACCAATAAGAGACTGGCTCTTTGTGTTGGGAAAGGCACAGGTCACTCTATTTTCCCATCAGGAAGAAGAATTAACCACAGGCTCATCCCGCACCCCGGAACCAGAACACGGCCTGAAGCCATCCTGCGCTTTTGCGGCCAGCTCCCAAAAACACGAGTTGTAAAATGGAGGCTCAGGGCACTGCAATTCACAAACCTGCAGAGTTATAAATGCTAACTCTCGTCCACAAATATATTGAGGGAAGGCAACGAAGAGGATTTGAAATCAAGGCAGAATTGCAGGAAACAGATTTCAGGAGGTAGATTCGAATCGCCTTTAAAGCACATGAAAAGCGGCAAAACGTTGACAATGATGCCCTTGGCCAAAAAGGGCGTATGCGTTTTTTCCTGAATATATTCAGGAAAAAACGCATACGCCCTTTTTGGCCAACCAAGCAACCTGGAAAGGCAAATCAGCGCTACAAAGAAGTCTCGCTTCCCATCGGTCAAAAGGGCCATGCTGAAGAAAGTGTCAAAACCAGAAATGCAGGACAGGCCATGGAGAAATGGGAGCCTTGCTACACTGATGGGCGGGATGTAAATTGCCAACAGCCACTCTGGAGAAGTGTACGGTGAGTCCTGAAACATCTAAAAAACACAGCTTAGAGAGCATAGGGCACTTCCACTCAAGGGGGTATAAATTGGGAAAATGAAAAATCAGCAAGACACAAGCACCCCAAAGTTTAGGGCTGCTCTGTTGACAAGGACCTCCACTTCATTCCACCTTAAATATCCCAGGAAAGAGAAAAATGGGTAAAGAAGTTCTGGTCCTTATGTACAATGGAATATCACTCAGCCATGAAATCAATGTCCTAAGGCTAGTAGCAGCATGATGAGTGGATTTAGGTACGACGATTCTAAGTGAAATAAGTCACACAGAAAAGGACACTTCTCATAAGGTATCACTGATAGAGGGAATGTAAAAACCGTTACACATGAACTGAATTACAAAACAGAACAGAGTCACACATGCAGAAAACACACTATGGCTGCTTAACGGGAAAGGTGAGGTGGGGTGATACATCAAACAAGGGTTTCAAATTAGCTCAGATACCGTTCCATAAACCCAATATGTAATAGACAAGACCTACTCCTTGCTCAGAGAACTGGACTCAACACGCCCTATTCACCGCACAAGAATATATCTGACTAATAATAATCGTAAAACCTATGTATTGATATCTCTCTGTTAGTGTGTCAATTGGGTGTAAAGCGGCATAAACACAGCAGTGAAAAGCAGCTAAACCGCATTATGAAAATAAATTACTTTGAAAAACCCATGAAACAAAGACAGTGAAAGAGAGAGACATTCTTACACAATGCGTTCAGGGGCTGTGATGCAACCTGGATTGACCATATCTAGACTCACGGCTGGATGAGACATAAGGGTGGACACTCTTGGGGCTGAGAGGTTTGGTGAGGTTGGGTGAGCAAACGCAGGCCCTTTAAAGTAATACTGCGTGGTACCCATCGCATGGGTCCCATATCTCCAGGTTCAAGGGCATCTTCCTACATCGAAAACATGAATGAGAAACCCAGAAGATGGTACACCGTGTGATGGGGAAAGGTTTCTAAAACGCACCTCATTTCTCATCTCCTTGTGCCCGGGTTCGCCATTCCAGCCACTTTACTAGCAATCTCCCTACTTGGAGCATCAGCCCCTTTAACCTCCTGTTCCGTACAGGTTGCCATTTCTCCTGAGGATGAACGGGAAGACGGGGAACCAATGAGAGACTGGCTCTTGGTGTTGGGAAAGGCACAGGTCACTCTATTTTCCCATCAGGAAGAAGAATTAACCACAGGCTCATCCCGCCCCCCGGAACTAGAACAGGGCCTGAAGCCATCCTGCGCTTTTGCGGCCAGCTCCCATAAACACGAGTTGTAAAATGGAGGCTCAGGGCACTGCAATTCACAAACCTGCAGAGTTATAAATGATAACTCTCGTCCACAAATATATTGAGGGAAGGCAACGAAGAGGATTTGAAATCAAGGCAGAATTGCAGGAAACAGATTTCAGGAGGTAGATTCGAATCGCCTTTAAAGCACATGAAAAGCGGCAAAACGTTGACAATGATGCCCTTGGCCAAAAAGGGCGTATGCGTTTTTTCCTGAATATATTCAGGAAAAAACGCATACGCCCTTGTTGGCCAACCAAGCAACCTGGAAAGGCAAATCAGCGCTACAAAGAAGTCTCGCTTCCCATCGGTCAAAAGGGCCATGCTGAAAAAAGTGTCAAAACCAGAAATGCAGGACAGGCCATGGAGAAATGGGAGCCTTGCTACACTGATGGGCGGGATGTAAATTGCCAACAGCCACTCTGGAGAAGTGTACGGTGAGTCCTGAAACATCTAAAAAACACAGCTTAGAGAGCATAGGGCACTTCCACTCAAGGGGGTATAAATTGGGAAAATGAAAAATCAGCAAGACACAAGCACCCCAAAGTTTAGGGCTGCTCTGTTGACAAGGACCTCCACTTCATTCCACCTTAAATATCCCAGGAAAGAGAAAAATGGGTAAAGAAGTTGTGGTCCTTATGTACAATGGAATATCACTCAGCCATGAAATCAATGTCCTAAGGCTAGTAGCAGCATGATGAGTGGATTTAGGTACGACGATTCTAAGTGAAATAAGTCACACAGAAAAGGACACTTCTCATAAGGTATCACTGATAGAGGGAATGTAAAAACCGTTACACATGAACTGAATTACAAAACAGAACAGAGTCACACATGCAGAAAACACACTATGGCTGCTTAACGGGAAAGGTGAGGTGGGGTGATACATCAAACAAGGGTTTCAAATTAGCTCAGATACCGTTCCATAAACCCAATATGTAATAGACAAGACCTACTCCTTGCTCAGAGAACTGGACTCAACACGCCCTATTCACCGCACAAGAATATATCTGACTAATAATAATCGTAAAACCTATGTATTGATATCTCTCTGTTAGTGTGTCAAGTGGGTGTAAAGCGGCATAAACACAGCAGTGAAAAGCAGCTAAACCGCATTATGAAAATAAATTACTTTGAAAAACCCATGAAAGAAAGACAGTGAAAGAGAGAGACATTCTTACACAATGCGTTCAGGGGCTGTGATGCAACCTGGATTGACCATATCTAGACTCACGGCTGGATGAGACATAAGGGTGGACACTCTTGGGGCTGAGAGGTTTGGTGAGGTTGGGTGAGCAAACGCAGACCCTTTAAAGTAATACTGCGTGGTACCCATCGCATGGGTCCCATATCTCCAGGTTCAAGGGCATCTTCCTACATCGAAAACATGAATGAGAAACCCAGAAGATGGTACACCGTGTGATGGGGAAAGGTTTCTAAAACGCACCTCATTTCTCATCTCCTTGTGCCCGGGTTCGCCATTCCAGCCGCTTTACTAGCAATCTCCCTACTTGGAGCATCAGCCCCTTTAACCTCCTGTTCCGTACAGGTTGCCATTTCTCCTGAGGATGAACGGGAAGACGGGGAACCAATGAGAGACTGGCTCTTGGTGTTGGGAAAGGCACAGGTCACTCTATTTTCCCATCAGGAAGAAGAATTAACCACAGGCTCATCCCGCCCCCCGGAACTAGAACAGGGCCTGAAGCCATCCTGCGCTTTTGCGGCCAGCTCCCATAAACACGAGTTGTAAAATGGAGGCTCAGGTCACTGCAATTCACAAACCTGCAGTTATAAATGATAACTCTCGTCCACAAATATATTGAGGGAAGGCAACGAAGAGGATTTGAAATCAAGGCAGAATTGCAGGAAACAGATTTCAGGAGGTAGATTCGAATCGCCTTTAAAGCACATGAAAAGCGGCAAAACGTTGACAATGATGCCCTTGGCCAAAAAGGGCGTATGCGTTTTTTCCTGAATATATTCAGGAAAAAACGCATACGCCCTTTTTGGCCAACCAAGCAACCTGGAAAGGCAAATCAGCGCTACAAAGAAGTCTCACATCCCATCGGTCAAAAGGGCCATGCTGAAAAAAGTGTCAAAACCAGAAATGCAGGACAGGCTATGGAGAAATGGGAGCCTTGCTACACTGATGGGTGGGATGTAAATTGCCAACAGCCACTCTGGAGAAGTGTACGGTGAGTCCTGAAACATCTAAAAAACACAGCTTAGAGAGCATAGGGCACTTCCACTCATGGGGGTATAAATTGGGAAAATGAAAAATCAGCAAGACACAAGCACCCCAAAGCTTAGGGCTGCTCTGTTGACAAGGACCTCCACTTCATTCCACCTTAAATATCCCAGGAAAGAGAAAAATGGATAAACAATTTGTGGTCCTTATGTACAATGGAATATCACTCAGCCATGAAATCAATGTCATAAGGCTAGTAGCAGCATGATGAATGGATTTAGGTACGAGATTCTAAGTGAAATAAGTCACACAGAAAAGGACACTTCTCATAAGGTATCACTGATAGAGGGAATGTAAAAACCGTTACACATGAACTGAATTACAAAACAGAACAGAGTCACACATGCAGAAAACACACTATGGCTGCTTAACGGGAAAGGGGAGGTGGGGTGATACATCAAACAAGGGTTTCAAATTAGCTCAGATACCGTTCCATAAACCCAATATGTAATAGACAAGACCTACTCCTTGCTCTGAGAACTGGACTCAACACGCCCTATTCACCGCACAAGAATATATCTGACTAGTAATAATCTTAAAACCTATGTATTGATATCTCTCTGTTAGTGTGTCAAGTGGGTATAAAGCGGCATAAACACAGCAGTGAAAAGCAGCTAAACCGCATTATGAAAATAAATTACTTTTAAAAACCCATGAAACAAAGACATTGAAAGAGAGAGACATTCTTACACAATGCGTTCAGGGGCTGTGATGCAACCTGGATTGACCATATCTAGACCCACAGCTGGATGAGACATAAGGGTGGACACTCTTGGGGCTGAGAGGTTTGGTGAGGTTGGGTGAGCAAACACAGACCCTTTAAAGTAATACTGCGTGGTACCCATCGCATGGGTCCCAAATCTCCAGGTTCAAGGGCATCTTCCTACATCGAAAACATGCATGAGAAACCCAGAAGTTGGTACACCGTGTGATGGGGAAAGGTTTCCAAAACGCACCTCATTTCTCATCTCCTTGTGTCCGGGTTCGCCATTCCAGCCGCTTTACTAGCAATCTCCCTACTTGGAGCATCAGCACCTTTAACCTCCTGTTCCGTACAGGTTGCCATTTCTCCTGACAATGAACGGGAAGACGGGGAACCAATGAGAGACTGGCTCTTCGTGTTGGGAAAGGCACAGGTCACTCTATTTTCCCATCAGGAAGAAGAATTAACCACAGGCTCATCCCGCACCCCGGAACCAGAACAGGGCCTGAAGCCATCCTGCGCTTTTGCGGCCAGCTCCCAAAAACACGAGTTGTAAAATGGAGGCTCAGGGCACTGCAATTCACAAACCTGCAGAGTTATAAATGATAACTCTCGTCCACAAATATATTGAGGGAAGGCAAGGAAGAGGATTTGAAATCAAGGCAGAATTGCAGGAAACAGATTTCAGGAGGTAGATTCGAATCGCCTTTAAAGCACATGAAAAGCGGCAAAACGTTGACAATGATGCCCTTGGCCAAAAAGGGCGTATGCGTTTTTTCCTGAATATATTCAGGAAAAAACGCATACGCCCTTTTTGGCCAACCAAGCAACCTGGAAAGGCAAATCAGCGCTACAAAGAAGTCTCGCTTCCCATCGGTCAAAAGGGCCATGCTGAAGAAAGTGTCAAAACCAGAAATGCAGGAGAGGCCATGGAGAAATGGGAGCCTTGCTACACTGATGGGCGGGATGTAAATTGCCAACAGCCACTGTGGAGAAGTGTACGGTGAGTCCTGAAACATCTAAAAAACACAGCTTAGAGAGCATAGGGCACTTCCACTCATGGGGGTATAAATTGGGAAAATGAAAAATCAGCAAGACACAAGCACCCCAAAGTTTAGGGCTGCACTGTTGACAAGGACCTCCACTTCATTCCACCTTAAATATCCCAGGAAAGAGACAAATGGGTAAAGAAGTTGTGTTCCTTATGTACAATGGAATATCACTCAGCCATGAAATCAATGTCCTAAGGCTAGTAGCAGCATGATGAATGGATTTAGGTACGAGATTCTAAGTGAAATAAGTCACACACAAAAGGACACTTCTCATAAGGTATCACTGATAGAGGGAATGTAAAAACCAAGTGAAATAAGTCACACACAAAAGGACACTTCTCATAAGGTATCACTGATAGAGGGAATGTAAAAACCGTTACACATGAACTGAATTACAAAACAGAACAGAGTCACACATGCAGAAAACACACTATGGCTGCTTAACGGGAAAGGGGAGGTGGGGTGATACATCAAACAAGGGTTTCAAATTAGCTCAGATACCGTTCCATAAACCCAATATGTAATAGACAAGACCTACTCCTTCCTCTGAGAACTGGACTCAACACGCCCTATTCACCGCACAAGAATATATCTGACTAGTAATAATCTTAAAACCTATGTATTGATATCTCTCTGTTAGTGTGTCAAGTGGGTATAAAGCGGCATAAACACAGCAGTGAAAAGCAGCTAAACCGCATTATGAAAATAAATTACTTTTAAAAACCCATGAAACAAAGACAGTGAAAGAGAGAGACATTCTTACACAATGCGTTCAGGGGCTGTGATGCAACCTGGATTGACCATATCTAGACCCACAGCTGGATGAGACATAAGGGTGGACACTCTTGGGGCTGAGAGGTTTGGTGAGGTTGGGTGAGCAAACACAGACCCTTTAAAGTAATACTGCGTGGTACCCATCGCATGGGTCCCATATCTCCAGGCTCAAGGGCATCTTCCTACATCGAAAACATGAATGAGAAACCCAGAAGATGGTACACCGTGTGATGGGGAAAGGTTTCTAAAACGCACCTCATTTCTCATCTCCTTGTGCCTGGGTTCGCCATTCCAGCCGCTTTACAAGCAATCTCCCTACTTGTAGCATCAGCACCTTTAACCTCCTGTTCCGTACAGGTTGCAATTTTTCCTGAGGATGAAAGGGAAGACAGGGAACCAATGAGAGACTGGCTCTTGGTGTTGGGACAGGCACACGTCACTCTATTTTCCCATCAGGAAGAAGAATTAACCACAGGCTCAGCCTGCCCCCCGGAACCAGAACAGTGCCTGAAGCCATCCTGCGCTTTTGCGGCCAGCTCCCAAAAACACGAGTTGTAAAATGGAGGCTCAGGGCACTGCAATTCACAAACCTGCAGAGTTATAAATGATAACTCTCGTCCACAAATATATTGAGGGAAGGCAACGAAGAGGATTTGAAATCAAGGCAGAATTGCAGGAAACAGATTTCAGGAGGTAGATTCGAATCTCCTTTAAAGCACATGAAAAGCGGCAAAATGTTGACAATGATGCCCTTGGCCAAAAAGGGCGTATGCGTTTTTTCCTGAATACATTCAGGAAAAAACGCATACGCCCTTTTTGGCCAACCAAGCAACCTGGAAAGGCAAATCAGCGCTACAAAGAAGTCTCGCATCCCATCGGTCAAAAGGGCCATGCTGAAAAAAGTGTCAAAACCAGAAATGCAGGACAGGCCATGGAGAAATGGGAGCCTTGCTACACTGATGGGCGGGATGTAAATTGCCAACAGCCACTCTGGAGAAGTGTACGGTGAGTCCTGAAACATCTAAAAAACACAGCTTAGAGAGCATAGGGCACTTCCACTCATGGGGGTATAAATTGGGAAAATGAAAAATCAGCAAGACACAAGCACCCCAAAGTTTAGGGCTGCTCTGTTGACAAGGACCTCCACTTCATTCCACCTTAAATATCCCAGGAAAGAGAAAAATGGATAAAGAAGTTGTGGTCCTTATGTACAATGCAATATCACTCAGGCATGAAATCAATGTCCTAAGGCTAGTAGCAGCATGATGAGTGGATTTAGGTACAACGATTCTAAGTGAAATAAATCACACAGAAAAGGACACTTCTCATAAGGTATCACTGATAGAGGGAATGTAAAAACCGTTACACTTGAACTGAATTACAAAACAGAACAGAGTCACACATGCAGAAAACAAACTATGGCTGCTTAACGGGAAAGGGGAGGTGGGGTGATACATAAAACAAGGGTTTCAAATTAGCTCAGGTACCGTTCCATAAACCCAATATGTAATAGACAAGACCTACTCCTTGCTCAGAGAACTGGACTCAACACGCCCTATTCACCGCACAAGAATATATCTGACTAGTAATAATCTTAAAACCTATGTATTGATATCTCTCTTTTAGTGTGTCAAGTGGGTGTAAAGCGGCATAAACACAGCCGTGAAAAGCAGCTAAACCCCATTATGAAAATAAATTACTTTGAAAAACCCATGAAAGAAAGACAGTGAAAGAGAGAGACATTCTTACACAATGCGTTCAGGGGCTGTGATGCAACCTGGATTGACCATATCTAGACCCACAGCTGGATGAGACCTAAGGGTGGACACTCTTGGGGCTGAGAGGTTTGGTGAGGTTGGGTGAGCAAACGCAGACCATTTAAAGTAATACTGCGTGGTAGCCATCGCATGGGTCCCAAATCTCCAGGTTCAAGGGCATCTTCCTACATCGAAAACATGCATGAGAAACCCAGAAGATGGTACACCGTGTGATGGGGAAAGGTTTCTAAAACGCACCTCATTTCTCATCTCCTTGTGCCCGGGTTCGCCATTCCAGCCGCTTTACTAGCAATCTCCCTACTTGGAGCATCAGCACCTTTAACCTCCTGTTCCGTATAGGTTGCAATTTTTCCTGACGATGAACGGGAAGACGGGGAACCAATGAGAGACTGGCTCTTGGTGTGGGGAAAGGCACAGGTCACTCTATTTTCCCATCAGGAAGAAGAATTAACAACAGGCTCATCCCGCCCCCCGGAACCTGAACAGGGCCTGAAGCCATCCTGCGCTTTTGCGGCCCGCTCCCAAAATCACGAGTTGTAAAATGGAGGCTCAGGGCACTGCAATTCACAAACCTGCAGAGTTATAAATGATAACTCTCGTCCAGAAATATATTGAGGGAAGGCAACGAAGAGGATTTGAAATCAAGGCAGAATTGCAGGAAACAGATTTCAGGAGGTAGATTCGAATCGCCTTTAAAGCACATGAAAAGCGGCAAAACGTTGACAATGATGCCCTTGGCCAAAAAGGGCGTATGCGTTTTTTCCTGAATATATTCAGGAAAAAACGCATACGCCCTTTTTGGCCAACCAAGCAACCTGGAAAGGCAAATCAGCGCTACAAAGAAGTCTCGCATCCCATCGGTCAAAAGGGCCATGCTGAAAAAAGTGTCAAAACCAGAAATGCAGGACAGGCCATGGAGAAATGGGAGCCTTGCTACACTGATGGGCGGGATGTAAATTGCCAACAGCCACTCTGGAGAAGTGTACGGTGAGTCCTGAAACATCTAAAAAACACAGCTTAGAGAGCATAGGGCACTTCCACTCATGGGGGTATAAATTGGGAAAATGAAAAATCAGCAAGACACAAGCACCCCAAAGTTTAGGGCTGCTCTGTTGACAAGGACCTCCACTTCATTCCACCTTAAATATCCCAGGAAAGAGAAAAATGGATAAAGAAGTTGTGTTCCTTATGTACAATGGAATATCACTCAGGCATGAAATCAATGTCCTAAGGCTAGTAGCAGCATGATGAGTGGATTTAGGTACAACGATTCTAAGTGAAATAAATCACACAGAAAAGGACACTTCTCATAAGGTATCACTGATAGAGGGAATGTAAAAACCGTTACACTTGAACTGAATTACAAAACAGAACAGAGTCACACATGCAGAAAACAAACTATGGCTGCTTAACGGGAAAGGGGAGGTGGGGTGATACATAAAACAAGGGTTTCAAATTAGCTCAGGTACCGTTCCATAAACCCAATATGTAATAGACAAGACCTACTCCTTGCTCAGAGAACTGGACTCAACACGCCCTATTCACCGCACAAGAATATATCTGACTAGTAATAATCTTAAAACCTATGTATTGATATCTCTCTTTTAGTGTGTCAAGTGGGTGTAAAGCGGCATAAACACAGCCGTGAAAAGCAGCTAAACCCCATTATGAAAATAAATTACTTTGAAAAACCCATGAAAGAAAGACAGTGAAAGAGAGAGACATTCTTACACAATGCGTTCAGGGGCTGTGATGCAACCTGGATTGACCATATCTAGACCCACAGCTGGATGAGACCTAAGGGTGGACACTCTTGGGGCTGAGAGGTTTGGTGAGGTTGGGTGAGCAAACGCAGACCATTTAAAGTAATACTGCGTGGTAGCCATCGCATGGGTCCCAAATCTCCAGGTTCAAGGGCATCTTCCTACATCGAAAACATGCATGAGAAACCCAGAAGATGGTACACCGTGTGATGGGGAAAGGTTTCTAAAACGCACCTCATTTCTCATCTCCTTGTGCCCGGGTTCGCCATTCCAGCCGCTTTACTAGCAATCTCCCTACTTGGAGCATCAGCACCTTTAACCTCCT
Source organism: Balaenoptera borealis (assembly GCF_965194805.1). Classification (NCBI taxonomy): domain Eukaryota; kingdom Metazoa; phylum Chordata; class Mammalia; order Artiodactyla; family Balaenopteridae; genus Balaenoptera; species Balaenoptera borealis. The sequence continues at coordinate 767,219 of NW_028124009.1, forward strand.
GTTCCGTATAGGTTGCAATTTTTCCTGACGATGAACGGGAAGACGGGGAACCAATGAGAGACTGGCTCTTGGTGTGGGGAAAGGCACAGGTCACTCTATTTTCCCATCAGGAAGAAGAATTAACAACAGGCTCATCCCGCCCCCCGGAACCTGAACAGGGCCTGAAGCCATCCTGCGCTTTTGCGGCCCGCTCCCAAAATCACGAGTTGTAAAATGGAGGCTCAGGGCACTGCAATTCACAAACCTGCAGAGTTATAAATGATAACTCTCGTCCAGAAATATATTGAGGGAAGGCAACGAAGAGGATTTGAAATCAAGGCAGAATTGCAGGAAACAGATTTCAGGAGGTAGATTCGAATCGCCTTTAAAGCACATGAAAAGCGGCAAAACGTTGACAATGATGCCCTTGGCCAAAAAGGGCGTATGCGTTTTTTCCTGAATATATTCAGGAAAAAACGCATACGCCCTTTTTGGCCAACCAAGCAACCTGGAAAGGCAAATCAGCGCTACAAAGAAGTCTCGCTTCCCATCGGTCAAAAGGGCCATGCTGAAAAAAGTGTCAAAACCAGAAATGCAGGACAGGCCATGGAGAAATGGGAGCCTTGCTACACTGATGGGTGGGATGTAAATTGCCAACAGCCACTGTGGAGAAGTGTACGGTGAGTCCTGAAACATCTAAAAAACACAGCTTAGAGAGCATAGGGCACTTCCACTCATGGGGGTATAAATTGGGAAAATGAAAAATCAGCAAGACACAAGCACCCCAAAGTTTAGGGCTGCTCTGTTGACAAGGACCTCCACTTCATTCCACCTTAAATATCCCAGGAAAGAGACAAATGGGTAAAGAAGTTGTGTTCCTTATGTACAATGGAATATCACTCAGCCATGAAATCAATGTCCTAAGGCTAGTAGCAGCATGATGAATGGATTTAGGTACGAGATTCTAAGTGAAATAAGTCACACACAAAAGGACACTTCTCATAAGGTATCACTGATAGAGGGAATGTAAAAACCGTTACACATGAACTGAATTACAAAACAGAACAGAGTAACACATGCAGAAAACACACTATGGCTGCTTAACGGGAAAGGGGAGGTGGGGTGATACATCAAACAAGGGTTTCAAATTAGCTCAGATACCGTTCCATAAACCCAATATGTAATAGACAAGACCTACTCCTTGCTCTGAGAACTGGACTCAACACGCCCTATTCACCGCACAAGAATATATCTGACTAGTAATAATCTTAAAACCTATGTATTGATATCTCTCTGTTAGTGTGTCAAGTGGGTATAAAGCGGCATAAACACAGCAGTGAAAAGCAGCTAAACCACATTATGAAAATAAATTACTTTTAAAAACCCATGAAACAAAGACAGTGAAAGAGAGAGACATTCTTACACAATGCGTTCAGGGGCTGTGATGCAACCTGGATTGACCATATCTAGACCCACAGCTGGATGAGACATAAGGGTGGACACTCTTGGGGCTGAGAGGTTTGGTGAGGTTGGGTGAGCAAACACAGACCCTTTAAAGTAATACTGCGTGGTACCCATCGCATGGGTCCCATATCTCCAGGTTCAAGGGCATCTTCCTACATCGAAAACATGAATGAGAAACCCAGAAGATGGTACACCGTGTGATGGGGAAAGGTTTCTAAAACGCACCTCATTTCTCATCTCCTTGTGCCTGGGTTCGCCATTCCAGCCGCTTTACTAGCAATCTCCCTACTTGGAGCATCAGCACCTTTAACCTCCTGTTCCGTACAGGTTGCAATTTTTCCTGAGGATGAAAGGGAAGACAGGGAACCAATGAGAGACTGGCTCTTGGTGTTGGGACAGGCACACGTCACTCTATTTTCCCATCAGGAAGAAGAATTAACCACAGGCTCATCCTGCCCCCTGGAAAGAGAACAGGGCCTGAAGCCATCCTGCGCTTTTGCGGCCAGCTCCCAAAAACGCGAGTTGTAAAATCGAGCTTCAGGGCACTGCAATTCACAAACCTGCAGAGTTATAAATGATAACTCTCGTCCACAAATATATTGAGGGAAGGCAAAGAAGAGGATTTGAAATCAAGGCAGAATTGCAGGAAACAGATTTCAGGAGGTAGATTCGAATCGCCTTTAAAGCACATGAAAAGCGGCAAAACGTTGACAATGATGCCCTTGGCCAAAAAGGGCGTATGCGTTTTTTCCTGAATATATTCAGGAAAAAACGCATACGCCCTTTTTGGCCAACCAAGCAACCTGGAAAGGCAAATCAGCGCTACAAAGAAGTCTCGCTTCCCATCGGTCAAAAGGGCCATGCTGAAAAAAGTGTCAAAACCAGAAATGCAGGACAGGCCATGGAGAAATGGGAGCCTTGCTACACTGATGGGCGGGATGTAAATTGCCAACAGCCACTCTGGAGAAGTGTACGGTGAGTCCTGAAACATCTAAAAAACACAGCTTAGAGAGCATAGGGCACTTCCACTCATGGGGGTATAAATTGGGAAAATAAAAAATCAGCAAGACACAAGCACCCCAAAGTTTAGGGCTGCTCTGTTGACAAGGACCTCCACTTCATTCCACCTTAAATATCCCAGGAAAGAGACAAATGGGTAAAGAAGTTGTGTTCCTTATGTACAATGGAATATCACTCAGCCATGAAATCAATGTCCTAAGGCTAGTAGCAGCATGATGAATGGATTTAGGTACGAGATTCTAAGTGAAATAAGTCACACACAAAAGGACACTTCTCATAAGGTATCACTGATAGAGGGAATGTAAAAACTGTTACACATGAACTGAATTACAAAACAGAACAGAGTCACACATGCAGAAAACACACTATGGCTGCTTAACGGGAAAGGGGAGGTGGGGTGATACATCAAACAAGGGTTTCAAATTAGCTCAGATACCGTTCCATAAACCCAATATGTAATAGACAAGACCTACTCCTTGCTCTGAGAACTGGACTCAACACGCCCTATTCACCGCACAAGAATATATCTGACTAGTAATAATCTTAAAACCTATGTATTGATATCTCTCTGTTAGTGTGTCAAGTGGGTATAAAGCGGCATAAACACAGCAGTGAAAAGCAGCTAAACCACATTATGAAAATAAATTACTTTTAAAAACCCATGAAACAAAGACAGTGAAAGAGAGAGACATTCTTACACAATGCGTTCAGGGGCTGTGATGCAACCTGGATTGACCATATCTAGACCCACAGCTGGATGAGACCTAAGGGTGGACACTCTTGGGGCTGAGAGGTTTGGTGAGGTTGGGTGAGCAAACGCAGACCCTTTAAAGTAATACTGCGTGGTACCCATCGCATGGGTCCCATATCTCCAGGTTCAAGGGCATCTTCCTACATCGAAAACATGAATGAGAAACCCAGAAGATGGTACACCGTGTGATGGGGAAAGGTTTCTAAAACGCACCTCATTTCTCATCTCCTTGTGCCTGGGTTCGCCATTCCAGCCACTTTACTAGCAATCTCCCTACTTGGAGCATCAGCACCTTTAACCTCCTGTTCCGTACAGGTTGCAATTTTTCCTGAGGATGAAAGGGAAGACAGGGAACCAATGAGAGACTGGCTCTTGGTGTTGGGACAGGCACACGTCACTCTATTTTCCCATCAGGAAGAAGAATTAACCACAGGCTCATCCTGCCCCCTGGAAAGAGAACAGGGCCTGAAGCCATCCTGCGCTTTTGCGGCCAGCTCCCAAAAACGCGAGTTGTAAAATGGAGGCTCAGGGCACTGCAATTCACAAACCTGCAGAGTTATAAATGATAACTCTCGTCCAGAAATATATTGAGGGAAGGCAACGAAGAGGATTTGAAATCAAGGCAGAATTGCAGGAAACAGATTTCAGGAGGTAGATTCGAATCGCCTTTAAAGCACATGAAAAGCGGCAAAACGTTGACAATGATGCCCTTGGCCAAAAAGGGCGTATGCGTTTTTTCCTGAATATATTCAGGAAAAAACGCATACGCCCTTTTTGGCCAACCAAGCAACCTGGAAAGGCAAATCAGCGCTACAAAGAAGTCTCGCATCCCATCGGTCAAAAGGGCCATGCTGAAAAAAGTGTCAAAACCAGAAATGCAGGACAGGCCATGGAGAAATGGGAGCCTTGCTACACTGATGGGCGGGATGTAAATTGCCAACAGCCACTCTGGAGAAGTGTACGGTGAGTCCTGAAACATCTAAAAAACACAGCTTAGAGAGCATAGGGCACTTCCACTCATGGGGGTATAAATTGGGAAAATAAAAAATCAGCAAGACACAAGCACCCCAAAGTTTAGGGCTGCTCTGTTGACAAGGACCTCCACTTCATTCCACCTTAAATATCCCAGGAAAGAGACAAATGGGTAAAGAAGTTGTGTTCCTTATGTACAATGGAATATCACTCAGCCATGAAATCAATGTCCTAAGGCTAGTAGCAGCATGATGAATGGATTTAGGTACGAGATTCTAAGTGAAATAAGTCACACACAAAAGGACACTTCTCATAAGGTATCACTGATAGAGGGAATGTAAAAACCGTTACACATGAACTGAATTACAAAACAGAACAGAGTAACACATGCAGAAAACACACTATGGCTGCTTAACGGGAAAGGGGAGGTGGGGTGATACATCAAACAAGGGTTTCAAATTAGCTCAGATACCGTTCCATAAACCCAATATGTAATAGACAAGACCTACTCCTTGCTCTGAGAACTGGACTCAACACGCCCTATTCACCGCACAAGAATATATCTGACTAGTAATAATCTTAAAACCTATGTATTGATATCTCTCTGTTAGTGTGTCAAGTGGGTATAAAGCGGCATAAACACAGCAGTGAAAAGCAGCTAAACCACATTATGAAAATAAATTACTTTTAAAAACCCATGAAACAAAGACAGTGAAAGAGAGAGACATTCTTACACAATGCGTTCAGGGGCTGTGATGCAACCTGGATTGACCATATCTAGACCCACAGCTGGATGAGACATAAGGGTGGACACTCTTGGGGCTGAGAGGTTTGGTGAGGTTGGGTGAGCAAACACAGACCCTTTAAAGTAATACTGCGTGGTACCCATCGCATGGGTCCCATATCTCCAGGTTCAAGGGCATCTTCCTACATCGAAAACATGAATGAGAAACCCAGAAGATGGTACACCGTGTGATGGGGAAAGGTTTCTAAAACGCACCTCATTTCTCATCTCCTTGTGCCTGGGTTCGCCATTCCAGCCGCTTTACTAGCAATCTCCCTACTTGGAGCATCAGCACCTTTAACCTCCTGTTCCGTACAGGTTGCAATTTTTCCTGAGGATGAAAGGGAAGACAGGGAACCAATGAGAGACTGGCTCTTGGTGTTGGGACAGGCACACGTCACTCTATTTTCCCATCAGGAAGAAGAATTAACCACAGGCTCATCCTGCCCCCTGGAAAGAGAACAGGGCCTGAAGCCATCCTGCGCTTTTGCGGCCAGCTCCCAAAAACGCGAGTTGTAAAATCGAGCTTCAGGGCACTGCAATTCACAAACCTGCAGAGTTATAAATGATAACTCTCGTCCACAAATATATTGAGGGAAGGCAAAGAAGAGGATTTGAAATCAAGGCAGAATTGCAGGAAACAGATTTCAGGAGGTAGATTCGAATCGCCTTTAAAGCACATGAAAAGCGGCAAAACGTTGACAATGATGCCCTTGGCCAAAAAGGGCGTATGCGTTTTTTCCTGAATATATTCAGGAAAAAACGCATACGCCCTTTTTGGCCAACCAAGCAACCTGGAAAGGCAAATCAGCGCTACAAAGAAGTCTCGCTTCCCATCGGTCAAAAGGGCCATGCTGAAAAAAGTGTCAAAACCAGAAATGCAGGACAGGCCATGGAGAAATGGGAGCCTTGCTACACTGATGGGCGGGATGTAAATTGCCAACAGCCACTCTGGAGAAGTGTACGGTGAGTCCTGAAACATCTAAAAAACACAGCTTAGAGAGCATAGGGCACTTCCACTCATGGGGGTATAAATTGGGAAAATAAAAAATCAGCAAGACACAAGCACCCCAAAGTTTAGGGCTGCTCTGTTGACAAGGACCTCCACTTCATTCCACCTTAAATATCCCAGGAAAGAGACAAATGGGTAAAGAAGTTGTGTTCCTTATGTACAATGGAATATCACTCAGCCATGAAATCAATGTCCTAAGGCTAGTAGCAGCATGATGAATGGATTTAGGTACGAGATTCTAAGTGAAATAAGTCACACACAAAAGGACACTTCTCATAAGGTATCACTGATAGAGGGAATGTAAAAACTGTTACACATGAACTGAATTACAAAACAGAACAGAGTCACACATGCAGAAAACACACTATGGCTGCTTAACGGGAAAGGGGAGGTGGGGTGATACATCAAACAAGGGTTTCAAATTAGCTCAGATACCGTTCCATAAACCCAATATGTAATAGACAAGACCTACTCCTTGCTCTGAGAACTGGACTCAACACGCCCTATTCACCGCACAAGAATATATCTGACTAGTAATAATCTTAAAACCTATGTATTGATATCTCTCTGTTAGTGTGTCAAGTGGGTATAAAGCGGCATAAACACAGCAGTGAAAAGCAGCTAAACCACATTATGAAAATAAATTACTTTTAAAAACCCATGAAACAAAGACAGTGAAAGAGAGAGACATTCTTACACAATGCGTTCAGGGGCTGTGATGCAACCTGGATTGACCATATCTAGACCCACAGCTGGATGAGACCTAAGGGTGGACACTCTTGGGGCTGAGAGGTTTGGTGAGGTTGGGTGAGCAAACGCAGACCCTTTAAAGTAATACTGCGTGGTACCCATCGCATGGGTCCCATATCTCCAGGTTCAAGGGCATCTTCCTACATCGAAAACATGAATGAGAAACCCAGAAGATGGTACACCGTGTGATGGGGAAAGGTTTCTAAAACGCACCTCATTTCTCATCTCCTTGTGCCTGGGTTCGCCATTCCAGCCACTTTACTAGCAATCTCCCTACTTGGAGCATCAGCACCTTTAACCTCCTGTTCCGTACAGGTTGCAATTTTTCCTGAGGATGAAAGGGAAGACAGGGAACCAATGAGAGACTGGCTCTTGGTGTTGGGACAGGCACACGTCACTCTATTTTCCCATCAGGAAGAAGAATTAACCACAGGCTCATCCTGCCCCCTGGAAAGAGAACAGGGCCTGAAGCCATCCTGCGCTTTTGCGGCCAGCTCCCAAAAACGCGAGTTGTAAAATGGAGGCTCAGGGCACTGCAATTCACAAACCTGCAGAGTTATAAATGATAACTCTCGTCCAGAAATATATTGAGGGAAGGCAACGAAGAGGATTTGAAATCAAGGCAGAATTGCAGGAAACAGATTTCAGGAGGTAGATTCGAATCGCCTTTAAAGCACATGAAAAGCGGCAAAACGTTGACAATGATGCCCTTGGCCAAAAAGGGCGTATGCGTTTTTTCCTGAATATATTCAGGAAAAAACGCATACGCCCTTTTTGGCCAACCAAGCAACCTGGAAAGGCAAATCAGCGCTACAAAGAAGTCTCGCATCCCATCGGTCAAAAGGGCCATGCTGAAAAAAGTGTCAAAACCAGAAATGCAGGACAGGCCATGGAGAAATGGGAGCCTTGCTACACTGATGGGCGGGATGTAAATTGCCAACAGCCACTCTGGAGAAGTGTACGGTGAGTCCTGAAACATCTAAAAAACACAGCTTAGAGAGCATAGGGCACTTCCACTCATGGGGGTATAAATTGGGAAAATAAAAAATCAGCAAGACACAAGCACCCCAAAGTTTAGGGCTGCTCTGTTGACAAGGACCTCCACTTCATTCCACCTTAAATATCCCAGGAAAGAGACAAATGGGTAAAGAAGTTGTGTTCCTTATGTACAATGGAATATCACTCAGCCATGAAATCAATGTCCTAAGGCTAGTAGCAGCATGATGAATGGATTTAGGTACGAGATTCTAAGTGAAATAAGTCACACACAAAAGGACACTTCTCATAAGGTATCACTGATAGAGGGAATGTAAAAACTGTTACACATGAACTGAATTACAAAACAGAACAGAGTCACACATGCAGAAAACACACTATGGCTGCTTAACGGGAAAGGGGAGGTGGGGTGATACATCAAACAAGGGTTTCAAATTAGCTCAGATACCGTTCCATAAACCCAATATGTAATAGACAAGACCTACTCCTTGCTCTGAGAACTGGACTCAACACGCCCTATTCACCGCACAAGAATATATCTGACTAGTAATAATCTTAAAACCTATGTATTGATATCTCTCTGTTAGTGTGTCAAGTGGGTATAAAGCGGCATAAACACAGCAGTGAAAAGCAGCTAAACCACATTATGAAAATAAATTACTTTTAAAAACCCATGAAACAAAGACAGTGAAAGAGAGAGACATTCTTACACAATGCGTTCAGGGGCTGTGATGCAACCTGGATTGACCATATCTAGACCCACAGCTGGATGAGACCTAAGGGTGGACACTCTTGGGGCTGAGAGGTTTGGTGAGGTTGGGTGAGCAAACGCAGACCCTTTAAAGTAATACTGCGTGGTACCCATCGCATGGGTCCCATATCTCCAGGTTCAAGGGCATCTTCCTACATCGAAAACATGAATGAGAAACCCAGAAGATGGTACACCGTGTGATGGGGAAAGGTTTCTAAAACGCACCTCATTTCTCATCTCCTTGTGCCTGGGTTCGCCATTCCAGCCGCTTTACTAGCAATCTCCCTACTTGGAGCATCAGCACCTTTAACCTCCTGTTCCGTACAGGTTGCAATTTTTCCTGAGGATGAAAGGGAAGACAGGGAACCAATGAGAGACTGGCTCTTGGTGTTGGGACAGGCACACGTCACTCTATTTTCCCATCAGGAAGAAGAATTAACCACAGGCTCATCCTGCCCCCTGGAAAGAGAACAGGGCCTGAAGCCATCCTGCGCTTTTGCGGCCAGCTCCCAAAAACGCGAGTTGTAAAATGGAGGCTCAGGGCACTGCAATTCACAAACCTGCAGAGTTATAAATGATAACTCTCGTCCAGAAATATATTGAGGGAAGGCAACGAAGAGGATTTGAAATCAAGGCAGAATTGCAGGAAACAGATTTCAGGAGGTAGATTCGAATCGCCTTTAAAGCACATGAAAAGCGGCAAAACGTTGACAATGATGCCCTTGGCCAAAAAGGGCGTATGCGTTTTTTCCTGAATATATTCAGGAAAAAACGCATACGCCCTTTTTGGCCAACCAAGCAACCTGGAAAGGCAAATCAGCGCTACAAAGAAGTCTCGCATCCCATCGGTCAAAAGGGCCATGCTGAAAAAAGTGTCAAAACCAGAAATGCAGGACAGGCCATGGAGAAATGGGAGCCTTGCTACACTGATGGGCGGGATGTAAATTGCCAACAGCCACTCTGGAGAAGTGTACGGTGAGTCCTGAAACATCTAAAAAACACAGCTTAGAGAGCATAGGGCACTTCCACTCATGGGGGTATAAATTGGGAAAATGAAAAATCAGCAAGACACAAGCACCCCAAAGTTTAGGGCTGCTCTGTTGACAAGGACCTCCACTTCATTCCACCTTAAATATCCCAGGAAAGAGAAAAATGGATAAAGAAGTTGTGTTCCTTATGTACAATGGAATATCACTCAGGCATGAAATCAATGTCCTAAGGCTAGTAGCAGCATGATGAGTGGATTTAGGTACAATGATTCTAAGTGAAATAAATCACACAGAAAAGGACACTTCTCATAAGGTATCACTGATAGAGGGAATGTAAAAACCGTTACACTTGAACTGAATTACAAAACAGAACAGAGTCACACATGCAGAAAACAAACTATGGCTGCTTAACGGGAAAGGGGAGGTGGGGTGATACATAAAACAAGGGTTTCAAATTAGCTCAGGTACCGTTCCATAAACCCAATATGTAATAGACAAGACCTACTCCTTGCTCAGAGAACTGGACTCAACACGCCCTATTCACCGCACAAGAATATATCTGACTAGTAATAATCTTAAAACCTATGTATTGATATCTCTCTTTTAGTGTGTCAAGTGGGTGTAAAGCGGCATAAACACAGCCGTGAAAAGCAGCTAAACCCCATTATGAAAATAAATTACTTTGAAAAACCCATGAAAGAAAGACAGTGAAAGAGAGAGACATTCTTACACAATGCGTTCAGGGGCTGTGATGCAACCTGGATTGACCATATCTAGACCCACAGCTGGATGAGACCTAAGGGTGGACACTCTTGGGGCTGAGAGGTTTGGTGAGGTTGGGTGAGCAAACGCAGACCATTTAAAGTAATACTGCGTGGTAGCCATCGCATGGGTCCCAAATCTCCAGGTTCAAGGGCATCTTCCTACATCGAAAACATGCATGAGAAACCCAGAAGATGGTACACCGTGTGATGGGGAAAGGTTTCTAAAACGCACCTCATTTCTCATCTCCTTGTGCCCGGGTTCGCCATTCCAGCCGCTTTACTAGCAATCTCCCTACTTGGAGCATCAGCACCTTTAACCTCCTGTTCCGTATAGGTTGCAATTTTTCCTGACGATGAACGGGAAGACGGGGAACCAATGAGAGACTGGCTCTTGGTGTGGGGAAAGGCACAGGTCACTCTATTTTCCCATCAGGAAGAAGAATTAACAACAGGCTCATCCCGCCCCCCGGAACCTGAACAGGGCCTGAAGCCATCCTGCGCTTTTGCGGCCCGCTCCCAAAATCACGAGTTGTAAAATGGAGGCTCAGGGCACTGCAATTCACAAACCTGCAGAGTTATAAATGATAACTCTCGTCCAGAAATATATTGAGGGAAGGCAACGAAGAGGATTTGAAATCAAGGCAGAATTGCAGGAAACAGATTTCAGGAGGTAGATTCGAATCGCCTTTAAAGCACATGAAAAGCGGCAAAACGTTGACAATGATGCCCTTGGCCAAAAAGGGCGTATGCGTTTTTTCCTGAATATATTCAGGAAAAAACGCATACGCCCTTTTTGGCCAACCAAGCAACCTGGAAAGGCAAATCAGCGCTACAAAGAAGTCTCGCATCCCATCGGTCAAAAGGGCCATGCTGAAAAAAGTGTCAAAACCAGAAATGCAGGACAGGCCATGGAGAAATGGGAGCCTTGCTACACTGATGGGCGGGATGTAAATTGCCAACAGCCACTCTGGAGAAGTGTACGGTGAGTCCTGAAACATCTAAAAAACACAGCTTAGAGAGGATAGGGCACTTCCACTCATGGGGGTATAAATTGGGAAAATGAAAAATCAGCAAGACACAAGCACCCCAAAGTTTAGGGCTGCTCTGTTGACAAGGACCTCCACTTCATTCCACCTTAAATATCCCAGGAAAGAGAAAAATGGATAAAGAAGTTGTGTTCCTTATGTACAATGGAATATCACTCAGGCATGAAATCAATGTCCTAAGGCTAGTAGCAGCATGATGAGTGGATTTAGGTACAACGATTCTAAGTGAAATAAATCACACAGAAAAGGACACTTCTCATAAGGTATCACTGATAGAGGGAATGTAAAAACCGTTACACTTGAACTGAATTACAAAACAGAACAGAGTCACACATGCAGAAAACAAACTATGGCTGCTTAACGGGAAAGGGGAGGTGGGGTGATACATAAAACAAGGGTTTCAAATTAGCTCAGGTACCGTTCCATAAACCCAATATGTAATAGACAAGACCTACTCCTTGCTCAGAGAACTGGACTCAACACGCCCTATTCACCGCACAAGAATATATCTGACTAGTAATAATCTTAAAACCTATGTATTGATATCTCTCTTTTAGTGTGTCAAGTGGGTGTAAAGCGGCATAAACACAGCCGTGAAAAGCAGCTAAACCCCATTATGAAAATAAATTACTTTGAAAAACCCATGAAAGAAAGACAGTGAAAGAGAGAGACATTCTTACACAATGCGTTCAGGGGCTGTGATGCAACCTGGATTGACCATATCTAGACCCACAGCTGGATGAGACCTAAGGGTGGACACTCTTGGGGCTGAGAGGTTTGGTGAGGTTGGGTGAGCAAACGCAGACCATTTAAAGTAATACTGCGTGGTAGCCATCGCATGGGTCCCAAATCTCCAGGTTCAAGGGCATCTTCCTACATCGAAAACATGCATGAGAAACCCAGAAGATGGTACACCGTGTGATGGGGAAAGGTTTCTAAAACGCACCTCATTTCTCATCTCCTTGTGCCCGGGTTCGCCATTCCAGCCGCTTTACTAGCAATCTCCCTACTTGGAGCATCAGCACCTTTAACCTCCTGTTCCGTATAGGTTGCAATTTTTCCTGACGATGAACGGGAAGACGGGGAACCAATGAGAGACTGGCTCTTGGTGTGGGGAAAGGCACAGGTCACTCTATTTTCCCATCAGGAAGAAGAATTAACAACAGGCTCATCCCGCCCCCCGGAACCTGAACAGGGCCTGAAGCCATCCTGCGCTTTTGCGGCCCGCTCCCAAAATCACGAGTTGTAAAATGGAGGCTCAGGGCACTGCAATTCACAAACCTGCAGAGTTATAAATGATAACTCTCGTCCAGAAATATATTGAGGGAAGGCAACGAAGAGGATTTGAAATCAAGGCAGAATTGCAGGAAACAGATTTCAGGAGGTAGATTCGAATCGCCTTTAAAGCACATGAAAAGCGGCAAAACGTTGACAATGATGCCCTTGGCCAAAAAGGGCGTATGCGTTTTTTCCTGAATATATTCAGGAAAAAACGCATACGCCCTTTTTGGCCAACCAAGCAACCTGGAAAGGCAAATCAGCGCTACAAAGAAGTCTCGCATCCCATCGGTCAAAAGGGCCATGCTGAAAAAAGTGTCAAAACCAGAAATGCAGGACAGGCCATGGAGAAATGGGAGCCTTGCTACACTGATGGGCGGGATGTAAATTGCCAACAGCCACTCTGGAGAAGTGTACGGTGAGTCCTGAAACATCTAAAAAACACAGCTTAGAGAGCATAGGGCACTTCCACTCATGGGGGTATAAATTGGGAAAATGAAAAATCAGCAAGACACAAGCACCCCAAAGTTTAGGGCTGCTCTGTTGACAAGGACCTCCACTTCATTCCACCTTAAATATCCCAGGAAAGAGAAAAATGGATAAAGAAGTTGTGTTCCTTATGTACAATGGAATATCACTCAGGCATGAAATCAATGTCCTAAGGCTAGTAGCAGCATGATGAGTGGATTTAGGTACAATGATTCTAAGTGAAATAAATCACACAGAAAAGGACACTTCTCATAAGGTATCACTGATAGAGGGAATGTAAAAACCGTTACACTTGAACTGAATTACAAAACAGAACAGAGTCACACATGCAGAAAACAAACTATGGCTGCTTAACGGGAAAGGGGAGGTGGGGTGATACATAAAACAAGGGTTTCAAATTAGCTCAGGTACCGTTCCATAAACCCAATATGTAATAGACAAGACCTACTCCTTGCTCAGAGAACTGGACTCAACACGCCCTATTCACCGCACAAGAATATATCTGACTAGTAATAATCTTAAAACCTATGTATTGATATCTCTCTTTTAGTGTGTCAAGTGGGTGTAAAGCGGCATAAACACAGCCGTGAAAAGCAGCTAAACCCCATTATGAAAATAAATTACTTTGAAAAACCCATGAAAGAAAGACAGTGAAAGAGAGAGACATTCTTACACAATGCGTTCAGGGGCTGTGATGCAACCTGGATTGACCATATCTAGACCCACAGCTGGATGAGACCTAAGGGTGGACACTCTTGGGGCTGAGAGGTTTGGTGAGGTTGGGTGAGCAAACGCAGACCATTTAAAGTAATACTGCGTGGTAGCCATCGCATGGGTCCCAAATCTCCAGGTTCAAGGGCATCTTCCTACATCGAAAACATGCATGAGAAACCCAGAAGATGGTACACCGTGTGATGGGGAAAGGTTTCTAAAACGCACCTCATTTCTCATCTCCTTGTGCCCGGGTTCGCCATTCCAGCCGCTTTACTAGCAATCTCCCTACTTGGAGCATCAGCACCTTTAACCTCCTGTTCCGTATAGGTTGCAATTTTTCCTGACGATGAACGGGAAGACGGGGAACCAATGAGAGACTGGCTCTTGGTGTGGGGAAAGGCACAGGTCACTCTATTTTCCCATCAGGAAGAAGAATTAACAACAGGCTCATCCCGCCCCCCGGAACCTGAACAGGGCCTGAAGCCATCCTGCGCTTTTGCGGCCCGCTCCCAAAATCACGAGTTGTAAAATGGAGGCTCAGGGCACTGCAATTCACAAACCTGCAGAGTTATAAATGATAACTCTCGTCCAGAAATATATTGAGGGAAGGCAACGAAGAGGATTTGAAATCAAGGCAGAATTGCAGGAAACAGATTTCAGGAGGTAGATTCGAATCGCCTTTAAAGCACATGAAAAGCGGCAAAACGTTGACAATGATGCCCTTGGCCAAAAAGGGCGTATGCGTTTTTTCCTGAATATATTCAGGAAAAAACGCATACGCCCTTTTTGGCCAACCAAGCAACCTGGAAAGGCAAATCAGCGCTACAAAGAAGTCTCGCATCCCATCGGTCAAAAGGGCCATGCTGAAAAAAGTGTCAAAACCAGAAATGCAGGACAGGCCATGGAGAAATGGGAGCCTTGCTACACTGATGGGCGGGATGTAAATTGCCAACAGCCACTCTGGAGAAGTGTACGGTGAGTCCTGAAACATCTAAAAAACACAGCTTAGAGAGCATAGGGCACTTCCACTCATGGGGGTATAAATTGGGAAAATGAAAAATCAGCAAGACACAAGCACCCCAAAGTTTAGGGCTGCTCTGTTGACAAGGACCTCCACTTCATTCCACCTTAAATATCCCAGGAAAGAGAAAAATGGATAAAGAAGTTGTGTTCCTTATGTACAATGGAATATCACTCAGGCATGAAATCAATGTCCTAAGGCTAGTAGCAGCATGATGAGTGGATTTAGGTACAACGATTCTAAGTGAAATAAATCACACAGAAAAGGACACTTCTCATAAGGTATCACTGATAGAGGGAATGTAAAAACCGTTACACTTGAACTGAATTACAAAACAGAACAGAGTCACACATGCAGAAAACAAACTATGGCTGCTTAACGGGAAAGGGGAGGTGGGGTGATACATAAAACAAGGGTTTCAAATTAGCTCAGGTACCGTTCCATAAACCCAATATGTAATAGACAAGACCTACTCCTTGCTCAGAGAACTGGACTCAACACGCCCTATTCACCGCACAAGAATATATCTGACTAGTAATAATCTTAAAACCTATGTATTGATATTTCTCTTTTAGTGTGTCAAGTGGGTGTAAAGCGGCATAAACACAGCCGTGAAAAGCAGCTAAACCCCATTATGAAAATAAATTACTTTGAAAAACCCATGAAAGAAAGACAGTGAAAGAGAGAGACATTCTTACACAATGCGTTCAGGGGCTGTGATGCAACCTGGATTGACCATATCTAGACCCACAGCTGGATGAGACCTAAGGGTGGACACTCTTGGGGCTGAGAGGTTTGGTGAGGTTGGGTGAGCAAACGCAGACCATTTAAAGTAATACTGCATGGTAGCCATCGCATGGGTCCCAAATCTCCAGGTTCAAGGGCATCTTCCTACATCGAAAACATGCATGAGAAACCCAGAAGATGGTACACCGTGTGATGGGGAAAGGTTTCTAAAACGCACCTCATTTCTCATCTCCTTGTGCCCGGGTTCGCCATTCCAGCCGCTTTACTAGCAATCTCCCTACTTGGAGCATCAGCACCTTTAACCTCCTGTTCCGTATAGGTTGCAATTTTTCCTGACGATGAACGGGAAGACGGGGAACCAATGAGAGACTGGCTCTTGGTGTGGGGAAAGGCACAGGTCACTCTATTTTCCCATCAGGAAGAAGAATTAACAACAGGCTCATCCCGCCCCCCGGAACCTGAACAGGGCCTGAAGCCATCCTGCGCTTTTGCGGCCCGCTCCCAAAATCACGAGTTGTAAAATGGAGGCTCAGGGCACTGCAATTCACAAACCTGCAGAGTTATAAATGATAACTCTCGTCCAGAAATATATTGAGGGAAGGCAACGAAGAGGATTTGAAATCAAGGCAGAATTGCAGGAAACAGATTTCAGGAGGTAGATTCGAATCGCCTTTAAAGCACATGAAAAGCGGCAAAACGTTGACAATGATGCCCTTGGCCAAAAAGGGCGTATGCGTTTTTTCCTGAATATATTCAGGAAAAAACGCATACGCCCTTTTTGGCCAACCAAGCAACCTGGAAAGGCAAATCAGCGCTACAAAGAAGTCTCGCTTCCCATCGGTCAAAAGGGCCATGCTGAAAAAAGTGTCAAAACCAGAAATGCAGGACAGGCCATGGAGAAATGGGAGCCTTGCTACACTGATGGGTGGGATGTAAATTGCCAACAGCCACTGTGGAGAAGTGTACGGTGAGTCCTGAAACATCTAAAAAACACAGCTTAGAGAGCATAGGGCACTTCCACTCATGGGGGTATAAATTGGGAAAATGAAAAATCAGCAAGACACAAGCACCCCAAAGTTTAGGGCTGCTCTGTTGACAAGGACCTCCACTTCATTCCACCTTAAATATCCCAGGAAAGAGACAAATGGGTAAAGAAGTTGTGTTCCTTATGTACAATGGAATATCACTCAGCCATGAAATCAATGTCCTAAGGCTAGTAGCAGCATGATGAATGGATTTAGGTACGAGATTCTAAGTGAAATAAGTCACACACAAAAGGACACTTCTCATAAGGTATCACTGATAGAGGGAATGTAAAAACCGTTACACATGAACTGAATTACAAAACAGAACAGAGTAACACATGCAGAAAACACACTATGGCTGCTTAACGGGAAAGGGGAGGTGGGGTGATACATCAAACAAGGGTTTCAAATTAGCTCAGATACCGTTCCATAAACCCAATATGTAATAGACAAGACCTACTCCTTGCTCTGAGAACTGGACTCAACACGCCCTATTCACCGCACAAGAATATATCTGACTACTAATAATCTTAAAACCTATGTATTGATATCTCTCTGTTAGTGTGTCAAGTGGGTATAAAGCGGCATAAACACAGCAGTGAAAAGCAGCTAAACCACATTATGAAAATAAATTACTTTTAAAAACCCATGAAACAAAGACAGTGAAAGAGAGAGACATTCTTACACAATGCGTTCAGGGGCTGTGATGCAACCTGGATTGACCATATCTAGACCCACAGCTGGATGAGACATAAGGGTGGACACTCTTGGGGCTGAGAGGTTTGGTGAGGTTGGGTGAGCAAACACAGACCCTTTAAAGTAATACTGCGTGGTACCCATCGCATGGGTCCCATATCTCCAGGTTCAAGGGCATCTTCCTACATCGAAAACATGAATGAGAAACCCAGAAGATGGTACACCGTGTGATGGGGAAAGGTTTCTAAAACGCACCTCATTTCTCATCTCCTTGTGCCTGGGTTCGCCATTCCAGCCGCTTTACTAGCAATCTCCCTACTTGGAGCATCAGCACCTTTAACCTCCTGTTCCGTACAGGTTGCAATTTTTCCTGAGGATGAAAGGGAAGACAGGGAACCAATGAGAGACTGGCTCTTGGTGTTGGGACAGGCACACGTCACTCTATTTTCCCATCAGGAAGAAGAATTAACCACAGGCTCATCCTGCCCCCTGGAAAGAGAACAGGGCCTGAAGCCATCCTGCGCTTTTGCGGCCAGCTCCCAAAAACGCGAGTTGTAAAATCGAGCTTCAGGGCACTGCAATTCACAAACCTGCAGAGTTATAAATGCTAACTCTCGTCCACAAATATATTGAGGGAAGGCAACGAAGAGGATTTGAAATCAAGGCAGAATTGCAGGAAACAGATTTCAGGAGGTAGATTCGAATCGCCTTTAAAGCACATGAAAAGCGGCAAAACGTTGACAACGATGCCCTTGGCCAAAAAGGGCGTATGCGTTTTTTCCTGAATATATTCAGGAAAAAACGCATACGCCCTTTTTGGCCAACCAAGCAACCTGGAAAGGCAAATCAGCGCTACAAAGAAGTCTCACATCCCATCGGTCAAAAGGGCCATGCTGAAAAAAGTGTCAAAACCAGAAATGCAGGACAGGCTATGGAGAAATGGGAGCCTTGCTACACTGATGGGTGGGATGTAAATTGCCAACAGCCACTCTGGAGAAGTGTACGGTGAGTCCTGAAACATCTAAAAAACACAGCTTAGAGAGCATAGGGCACTTCCACTCATGGGGGTATAAATTGGGAAAATGAAAAATCAGCAAGACACAAGCACCCCAAAGCTTAGGGCTGCTCTGTTGACAAGGACCTCCACTTCATTCCACCTTAAATATCCCAGGAAAGAGAAAAATGGATAAACAATTTGTGGTCCTTATGTACAATGGAATATCACTCAGCCATGAAATCAATGTCATAAGGCAAGTAGCAGCATGATGAATGGATTTAGGTACCAGATTCTAAGTGAAATAAGTCACACACAAAAGGACACTTCTCATAAGGTATCACTGATAGAGGGAATGTAAAAACCGTTACACATGAACTGAATTACAAAACAGAACAGAGTCACACATGCAGAAAACACACTATGGCTGCTTAACGGGAAAGGGGAGGTGGGGTGATACATCAAACAAGGGTTTCAAATTAGCTCAGATACCGTTCCATAAACCCAATATGTAATAGACAAGACCTACTCCTTGCTCTGAGAACTGGACTCAACACGCCCTATTCACCGCACAAGAATATATCTGACTAGTAATAATCTTAAAACCTATGTATTGATATCTCTCTGTTAGTGTGTCAAGTGGGTATAAAGCGGCATAAACACAGCAGTGAAAAGCAGCTAAACCGCATTATGAAAATAAATTACTTTTAAAAACCCATGAAACAAAGACAGTGAAAGAGAGAGACATTCTTACACAATGCGTTCAGGGGCTGTGATGCAACCTGGATTGACCATATCTAGACCCACAGCTGGATGAGACATAAGGGTGGACACTCTTGGGGCTGAGAGGTTTGGTGAGGTTGGGTGAGCACACACAGACCCTTTAAAGTAATACTGCGTGGTACCCATCGCATGGGTCCCATATCTCCAGGTTCAAGGGCATCTTCCTACATCGAAAACATGAATGAGAAACCCAGAAGATGGTACACCGTGTGATGGGGAAAGGTTTCTAAAACGCACCTCATTTCTCATCTCCTTGTGCCTGGGTTCGCCATTCCAGCCGCTTTACTAGCAATCTCCCTACTTGGAGCATCAGCACCTTTAACCTCCTGTTCCGTACAGGTTGCAATTTTTCCTGAGGATGAAAGGGAAGACAGGGAACCAATGAGAGACTGGCTCTTGGTGTTGGGACAGGCACACGTCACTCTATTTTCCCATCAGGAAGAAGAATTAACCACAGGCTCATCCTGCCCCCTGGAAAGAGAACAGGGCCTGAAGCCATCCTGCGCTTTTGCGGCCAGCTCCCAAAAACGCGAGTTGTAAAATCGAGCTTCAGGGCACTGCAATTCACAAACCTGCAGAGTTATAAATGATAACTCTCGTCCACAAATATATTGAGGGAAGGCAACGAAGAGGATTTGAAATCAAGGCAGAATTGCAGGAAACAGATTTCAGGAGGTAGATTCGAATCACCTTTAAAGCACATGAAAAGCGGCAAAACGTTGACAATGATGCCCTTGGCCAAAAAGGGCGTATGCGTTTTTTCCTGAATATATTCAGGAAAAAACGCATACGCCCTTTTTGGCCAACCAAGCAACCTGGAAAGGCAAATCAGCGCTACAAAGAAGTCTCGCTTCCCATCGGTCAAAAGGGCCATGCTGAAGAAAGTGTCAAAACCAGAAATGCAGGACAGGCCATGGAGAAATGGGAGCCTTGCTACACTGATGGGCGGGATGTAAATTGCCAACAGCCACTCTGGAGAAGTGTACGGTGAGTCCTGAAACATCTAAAAAACACAGCTTAGAGAGCATAGGGCACTTCCACTCAAGGGGGTATAAATTGGGAAAATGAAAAATCAGCAAGACACAAGCACCCCAAAGTTTAGGGCTGCTCTGTTGACAAGGACCTCCACTTCATTCCACCTTAAATATCCCAGGAAAGAGAAAAATGGGTAAAGAAGTTGTGGTCCTTATGTACAATGGAATATCACTCAGCCATGAAATCAATGTCCTAAGGCTAGTAGCAGCATGATGAGTGGATTTAGGTACGACGATTCTAAGTGAAATAAGTCACACAGAAAAGGACACTTCTCATAAGGTATCACTGATAGAGGGAATGTAAAAACCGTTACACATGAACTGAA
Organism: Balaenoptera borealis; assembly: GCF_965194805.1. Lineage (NCBI taxonomy): Eukaryota > Metazoa > Chordata > Mammalia > Artiodactyla > Balaenopteridae > Balaenoptera > Balaenoptera borealis. The sequence continues at coordinate 787,604 of NW_028124009.1, forward strand.
TTACAAAACAGAACAGAGTCACACATGCAGAAAACACACTATGGCTGCTTAACGGGAAAGGTGAGGTGGGGTGATACATCAAACAAGGGTTTCAAATTAGCTCAGATACCGTTCCATAAACCCAATATGTAATAGACAAGACCTACTCCTTGCTCAGAGAACTGGACTCAACACGCCCTATTCACCGCACAAGAATATATCTGACTAATAATAATCGTAAAACCTATGTATTGATATCTCTCTGTTAATGTGTCAAGTGGGTGTAAAGCGGCATAAACACAGCAGTGAAAAGCAGCTAAACCGCATTATGAAAATAAATTACTTTGAAAAACCCATGAAAGAAAGACAGTGAAAGAGAGAGACATTCTTACACAATGCGTTCAGGGGCTGTGATGCAACCTGGATTGACCATATCTAGACTCACGGCTGGATGAGACATAAGGGTGGACACTCTTGGGGCTGAGAGGTTTGGTGAGGTTGGGTGAGCAAACGCAGACCCTTTAAAGTAATACTGCGTGGTACCCATCGCATGGGTCCCATATCTCCAGGTTCAAGGGCATCTTCCTACATCGAAAACATGAATGAGAAACCCAGAAGATGGTACACCGTGTGATGGGGAAAGGTTTCTAAAACGCACCTCATTTCTCATCTCCTTGTGCCTGGGTTCGCCATTCCAGCCGCTTTACTAGCAATCTCCCTACTTGGAGCATCAGCACCTTTAACCTCCTGTTCCGTACAGGTTGCCATTTCTCCTGAGGATGAACGGGAAGACGGGGAACCAATGAGAGACTGGCTCTTGGTGTTGGGAAAGGCACAGGTCACTCTATTTTCCCATCAGGAAGAAGAATTAACCACAGGCTCATCCCGCCCCCCGGAACTAGAACAGGGCCTGAAGCCATCCTGCGCTTTTGCGGCCAGCTCCCATAAACACGAGTTGTAAAATGGAGGCTCAGGGCACTGCAATTCACAAACCTGCAGTTATAAATGATAATTCTCGTCCACAAATATATTGAGGGAAGGCAACGAAGAGGATTTGAAATCAAGGCAGAATTGCAGGAAACAGATTTCAGGAGGTAGATTCGAATCGCCTTTAAAGCACATGAAAAGCGGCAAAACGTTGACAATGATGCCCTTGGCCAAAAAGGGCGTATGCGTTTTTTCCTGAATATATTCAGGAAAAAACGCATACGCCCTTTTTGGCCAACCAAGCAACCTGGAAAGGCAAATCAGCGCTACAAAGAAGTCTCACATCCCATCGGTCAAAAGGGCCATGCTGAAAAAAGTGTCAAAACCAGAAATGCAGGACAGGCTATGGAGAAATGGGAGCCTTGCTACACTGATGGGTGGGATGTAAATTGCCAACAGCCACTCTGGAGAAGTGTACGGTGAGTCCTGAAACATCTAAAAAACACAGCTTAGAGAGCATAGGGCACTTCCACTCATGGGGGTATAAATTGGGAAAATGAAAAATCAGCAAGACACAAGCACCCCAAAACTTAGGGCTGCTCTGTTGACAAGGACCTCCACTTCATTCCACCTTAAATATCCCAGGAAAGAGAAAAATGGATAAACAATTTGTGGTCCTTATGTACAATGGAATATCACTCAGCCATGAAATCAATGTCATAAGGCTAGTAGCAGCATGATGAATGGATTTAGGTACGAGATTCTAAGTGAAATAAGTCACACACAAAAGGACACTTCTCATAAGGTATCACTGATAGAGGGAATGTAAAAACCGTTACACATGAACTGAATTACAAAACAGAACAGAGTCACACATGCAGAAAACACACTATGGCTGCTTAAAGGGAAAGGGGAGGTGGGGTGATACATCAAACAAGGGTTTCAAATTAGCTCAGATACCGTTCCATAAACCCAATATGTAATAGACAAGACCTACTCCTTGCTCTGAGAACTGGACTCAACACGCCCTATTCACCGCACAAGAATATATCTGACTAGTAATAATCTTAAAACCTATGTATTGATATCTCTCTGTTAGTGTGTCAAGTGGGTATAAAGCGGCATAAACACAGCAGTGAAAAGCAGCTAAACCGCATTATGAAAATAAATTACTTTTAAAAACCCATGAAACAAAGACAGTGAAAGAGAGAGACATTCTTACACAATGCGTTCAGGGGCTGTGATGCAACCTGGATTGACCATATCTAGACCCACAGCTGGATGAGACATAAGGGTGGACACTCTTGGGGCTGAGAGGTTTGGTGAGGTTGGGTGAGCACACACAGACCCTTTAAAGTAATACTGCGTGGTACCCATCGCATGGGTCCCATATCTCCAGGTTCAAGGGCATCTTCCTACATCGAAAACATGAATGAGAAACCCAGAAGATGGTACACCGTGTGATGGGGAAAGGTTTCTAAAACGCACCTCATTTCTCATCTCCTTGTGCCTGGGTTCGCCATTCCAGCCGCTTTACTAGCAATCTCCCTACTTGGAGCATCAGCACCTTTAACCTCCTGTTCCGTACAGGTTGCAATTTTTCCTGAGGATGAAAGGGAAGACAGGGAACCAATGAGAGACTGGCTCTTGGTGTTGGGACAGGCACACGTCACTCTATTTTCCCATCAGGAAGAAGAATTAACCACAGGCTCATCCTGCCCCCTGGAAAGAGAACAGGGCCTGAAGCCATCCTGCGCTTTTGCGGCCAGCTCCCAAAAACGCGAGTTGTAAAATCGAGCTTCAGGGCACTGCAATTCACAAACCTGCAGAGTTATAAATGATAACTCTCGTCCACAAATATATTGAGGGAAGGCAAAGAAGAGGATTTGAAATCAAGGCAGAATTGCAGGAAACAGATTTCAGGAGGTAGATTCGAATTGCCTTTAAAGCACATGAAAAGCGGCAAAACGTTGACAATGATGCCCTTGGCCAAAAAGGGCGTATGCGTTTTTTCCTGAATATATTCAGGAAAAAACGCATACGCCCTTTTTGGCCAACCAAGCAACCTGGAAAGGCAAATCAGCGCTACAAAGAAGTCTCGCTTCCCATCGGTCAAAAGGGCCATGCTGAAAAAAGTGTCAAAACCAGAAATGCAGGACAGGCCATGGAGAAATGGGAGCCTTGCTACACTGATGGGCGGGATGTAAATTGCCAACAGCCACTCTGGAGAAGTGTACGGTGAGTCCTGAAACATCTAAAAAACACAGCTTAGAGAGCATAGGGCACTTCCACTCATGGGGGTATAAATTGGGAAAATGAAAAATCAGCAAGACACAAGCACCCCAAAGTTTAGGGCTGCTCTGTTGACAAGGACCTCCACTTCATTCCACCTTAAATATCCCAGGAAAGAGAAAAATGGGTAAAGAATTTGTGGTCCTTATGTACAATGGAATATCACTCAGCCATGAAATCAATCTCCTAAGGCTAGTAGCAGCATGATGAGTGGATTTAGGTACGACGATTCTAAGTGAAATAAATCACACAGAAAAGGACACTTTTCATAAGGTATCACTTATAGAGGGAATGTAAAAACCGTTACAGTTGAACTGAATTACAAAACAGAACAGAGTCACACATGCAGAAAACACACTATGGCTGCTTAACGGGAAAGGGGAGGTGGGGTGATACATCAAACAAGGGTTTCAAATTAGCTCAGATACCGTTCCATAAACCCAATATGTAATAGACAAGACCTACTCCTTGCTCAGAGAACTGGACTCAACACGCCCTATTCACCGCACAAGAATATATCTGACTAGTAATAATCTTAAAACCTATGTATTGATATCTCTCTGTTAGTGTGTCAAGTGGGTGTAAAGAGGCATAAACACAGCAGTGAAAAGCAGCTAAACCCCATTATGAAAATAAATTACTTTGAAAAACCCATGAAAGAAAGACAGTGAAAGAGAGAGACATTCTTACACAATGCGTTCAGGGGCTGTGATGCAACCTGGATTGACAATATCTAGACCCACAGCTGGATGAGACCTAAGGGTGGACACTCTTGGGGCTGAGAGGTTTGGTGAGGTTGGGTGAGCAAACGCAGACCATTTAAAGTAATACTGCGTGGTACCCATCGCATGGGTCCCAAATCTCCAGGTTCAAGGGCATCTTCCTACATCGAAAACATGCATGAGAAACCCAGAAGATGGTACACCGTGTGATGGGGAAAGGTTTCTAAAACGCACCTCATTTCTCATCTCCTTGTGTCCGGGTTCGCCATTCCAGCCGCTTTACTAGCAATCTCCCTACTTTGAGCATCAGCACCTTTAACCTCCTGTTCCGTACAGGTTGCCATTTCTCCTGACAATGAACGGGAAGACGGGGAACCAATAAGAGACTAGCTCTTGGTGTTGGGAAAGGCACAGGTCACTCTATTTTCCCATCAGGAAGAAGAATTAACCACAGGCTCATCCCGCACCCCGGAACCAGAACACGGCCTGAAGCCATCCTGCGCTTTTGCGGCCAGCTCCCAAAAACACGAGTTGTAAAATGGAGGCTCAGGGCACTGCAATTCACAAACCTGCAGAGTTATAAATGCTAACTCTCGTCCACAAATATATTGAGGGAAGGCAACGAAGAGGATTTGAAATCAAGGCAGAATTGCAGGAAACAGATTCCAGGAGGTAGATTCGAATCGCCTTTAAAGCACATGAAAAGCGGCAAAACGTTGACAATGATGCCCTTGGCCAAAAAGGGCGTATGCGTTTTTTCCTGAATATATTCAGGAAAAAACGCATACGCCCTTTTTGGCCAACCAAGCAACCTGGAAAGGCAAATCAGCGCTACAAAGAAGTCTCGCTTCCCATCGGTCAAAAGGGCCATGCTGAAGAAAGTGTCAAAACCAGAAATGCAGGACAGGCCATGGAGAAATGGGAGCCTTGCTACACTGATGGGCGGGATGTAAATTGCCAACAGCCACTCTGGAGAAGTGTACGGTGAGTCCTGAAACATCTAAAAAACACAGCTTAGAGAGCATAGGGCACTTCCACTCAAGGGGGTATAAATTGGGAAAATGAAAAATCAGCAAGACACAAGCACCCCAAAGTTTAGGGCTGCTCTGTTGACAAGGACCTCCACTTCATTCCACCTTAAATATCCCAGGAAAGAGAAAAATGGGTAAAGAAGTTGTGGTCCTTATGTACAATGGAATATCACTCAGCCATGAAATCAATGTCCTAAGGCTAGTAGCAGCATGATGAGTGGATTTAGGTACGACGATTCTAAGTGAAATAAGTCACACAGAAAAGGACACTTCTCATAAGGTATCACTGATAGAGGGAATGTAAAAACCGTTACACATGAACTGAATTACAAAACAGAACAGAGTCACACATGCAGAAAACACACTATGGCTGCTTAACGGGAAAGGTGAGGTGGGGTGATACATCAAACAAGGGTTTCAAATTAGCTCAGATACCGTTCCAAAAACCCAATATGTAATAGACAAGACCTACTCCTTGCTCAGAGAACTGGACTCAACACGCCCTATTCACCGCACAAGAATATATCTGACTAATAATAATCGTAAAACCTATGTATTGCTATCTCTCTGTTAGTGTGTCAAGTGGGTGTAAAGCGGCATAAACACAGCAGTGAAAAGCAGCTAAACCGCATTATGAAAATAAATTACTTTGAAAAACCCATGAAAGAAAGACAGTGAAAGAGAGAGACATTCATACACAATGCGTTCAGGGGCTGTGATGCAACCTGGATTGACCATATCTAGACTCACGGCTGGATGAGACATAAGGGTGGACACTCTTGGGGCTGAGAGGTTTGGTGAGGTTGGGTGAGCAAACGCAGACCCTTTAAAGTAATACTGCGTGGTACCCATCGCATGGGTCCCATATCTCCAGGTTCAAGGGCATCTTCCTACATCGAAAACATGAATGAGAAACCCAGAAGATGGTACACCGTGTGATGGGGAAAGGTTTCTAAAACGCACCTCATTTCTCATCTCCTTGTGCCTGGGTTCGCCATTCCAGCCGCTTTACTAGCAATCTCCCTACTTGGAGCATCAGCCCCTTTAACCTCCTGTTCCGTACAGGTTGCCATTTCTCCTGAGGATGAACGGGAAGACGGGGAACCAATGAGAGACTGGCTCTTGGTGTTGGGAAAGGCACAGGTCACTCTATTTTCCCATCAGGAAGAAGAATTAACCACAGGCTCATCCCGCCCCCCGGAACTAGAACAGGGCCTGAAGCCATCCTGCGCTTTTGCGGCCAGCTCCCATAAACACGAGTTGTAAAATGGAGGCTCAGGGCACTGCAATTCACAAACCTGCAGAGTTATAAATGATAACTCTCGTCCACAAATATATTGAGGGAAGGCAACGAAGAGGATTTGAAATCAAGGCAGAATTGCAGGAAACAGATTTCAGGAGGTAGATTCGAATCGCCTTTAAAGCACATGAAAAGCGGCAAAACGTTGACAATGATGCCCTTGGCCAAAAAGGGCGTATGCGTTTTTTCCTGAATATATTCAGGAAAAAACGCATACGCCCTTTTTGGCCAACCAAGCAACCTGGAAAGGCAAATCAGCGCTACAAAGAAGTCTCACATCCCATCGGTCAAAAGGGCCATGCTGAAAAAAGTGTCAAAACCAGAAATGCAGGACAGGCTATGGAGAAATGGGAGCCTTGCTACACTGATGGGTGGGATGTAAATTGCCAACAGCCACTCTGGAGAAGTGTACGGTGAGTCCTGAAACATCTAAAAAACACAGCTTAGAGAGCATAGGGCACTTCCACTCATGGGGGTATAAATTGGGAAAATGAAAAATCAGCAAGACACAAGCACCCCAAAGCTTAGGGCTGCTCTGTTGACAAGGACCTCCACTTCATTCCACCTTAAATATCCCAGGAAAGAGAAAAATGGATAAACAATTTGTGGTCCTTATGTACAATGGAATATCACTCAGCCATGAAATCAATGTCATAAGGCTAGTAGCAGCATGATGAATGGATTTAGGTACGAGATTCTAAGTGAAAAAAGTCACACACAAAAGGACACTTCTCATAAGGTATCACTGATAGAGGGAATGTAAAAACCGTTACACATGAACTGAATTACAAAACAGAACAGAGTCACACATGCAGAAAACACACTATGGCTGCTTAACGGGAAAGGGGAGGTGGGGTGATACATCAAACAAGGGTTTCAAATTAGCTCAGATACCGTTCCATAAACCCAATATGTAATAGACAAGACCTACTCCTTGCTCTGAGAACTGGACTCAACACGCCCTATTCACCGCACAAGAATATATCTGACTAGTAATAATCTTAAAACCTATGTATTGATATCTCTCTGTTAGTGTGTCAAGTGGGTATAAAGCGGCATAAACACAGCAGTGAAAAGCAGCTAAACCGCATTATGAAAATAAATTACTTTTAAAAACCCATGAAACAAAGTCAGTGAAAGAGAGAGACATTCTTACACAATGCGTTCAGGGGCTGTGATGCAACCTGGATTGACCATATCTAGACCCACAGCTGGATGAGACATAAGGGTGGACACTCTTGGGGCTGAGAGGTTTGGTGAGGTTGGGTGAGCACACACAGACCCTTTAAAGTAATACTGCGTGGTACCCATCGCATGGGTCCCATATCTCCAGGTTCAAGGGCATCTTCCTACATCGAAAACATGAATGAGAAACCCAGAAGATGGTACACCGTGTGATGGGGAAAGGTTTCTAAAACGCACCTCATTTCTCATCTCCTTGTGCCTGGGTTCGCCATTCCAGCCGCTTTACTAGCAATCTCCCTACTTGGAGCATCAGCACCTTTAACCTCCTGTTCCGTACAGGTTGCAATTTTTCCTGAGGATGAAAGGGAAGACAGGGAACCAATGAGAGACTGGCTCTTGGTGTTGGGACAGGCACACGTCACTCTATTTTCCCATCAGGAAGAAGAATTAACCACAGGCTCATCCTGCCCCCTGGAAAGAGAACAGGGCCTGAAGCCATCCTGCGCTTTTGCGGCCAGCTCCCAAAAACGCGAGTTGTAAAATCGAGCTTCAGGGCACTGCAATTCACAAACCTGCAGAGTTATAAATGATAACTCTCGTCCACAAATATATTGAGGGAAGGCAAAGAAGAGGATTTGAAATCAAGGCAGAATTGCAGGAAACAGATTTCAGGAGGTAGATTCGAATCGCCTTTAAAGCACATGAAAAGCGGCAAAACGTTGACAATGATGCCCTTGGCCAAAAAGGGCGTATGCGTTTTTTCCTGAATATATTCAGGAAAAAACGCATACGCCCTTTTTGGCCAACCAAGCAACCTGGAAAGGCAAATCAGCGCTACAAAGAAGTCTCGCTTCCCATCGGTCAAAAGGGCCATGCTGAAAAAAGTGTCAAAACCAGAAATGCAGGACAGGCCATGGAGAAATGGGAGCCTTGCTACACTGATGGGCGGGATGTAAATTGCCAACAGCCACTCTGGAGAAGTGTACGGTGAGTCCTGAAACATCTAAAAAACACAGCTTAGAGAGCATAGGGCACTTCCACTCATGGGGGTATAAATTGGGAAAATGAAAAATCAGCAAGACACAAGCACCCCAAAGTTTAGGGCTGCTCTGTTGACAAGGACCTCCACTTCATTCCACCTTAAATATCCCAGGAAAGAGAAAAATGGGTAAAGAATTTGTGGTCCTTATGTACAATGGAATATCACTCAGCCATGAAATCAATGTCCTAAGGCTAGTAGCAGCATGATGAGTGGATTTAGGTACGACGATTCTAAGTGAAATAAATCACACAGAAAAGGACACTTTTCATAAGGTATCACTTATAGAGGGAATGTAAAAACCGTTACAGTTGAACTGAATTACAAAACAGAACAGAGTCACACATGCAGAAAACACACTATGGCTGCTTAACGGGAAAGGGGAGGTGGGGTGATACATCAAACAAGGGTTTCAAATTAGCTCAGATACCGTTCCATAAACCCAATATGTAATAGACAAGACCTACTCCTTGCTCAGAGAACTGGACTCAACACGCCCTATTCACCGCACAAGAATATATCTGACTAGTAATAATCTTAAAACCTATGTATTGATATCTCTCTGTTAGTGTGTCAAGTGGGTGTAAAGAGGCATAAACACAGCAGTGAAAAGCAGCTAAACCCCATTATGAAAATAAATTACTTTGAAAAACCCATGAAAGAAAGACAGTGAAAGAGAGAGACATTCTTACACAATGCGCTCAGGGGCTGTGATGCAACCTGGATTGACAATATCTAGACCCACAGCTGGATGAGACCTAAGGGTGGACACTCTTGGGGCTGAGAGGTTTGGTGAGGTTGGGTGAGCAAACGCAGACCATTTAAAGTAATACTGCGTGGTACCCATCGCATGGGTCCCAAATCTCCAGGTTCAAGGGCATCTTCCTACATCGAAAACATGCATGAGAAACCCAGAAGATGGTACACCGTGTGATGGGGAAAGGTTTCTAAAACGCACCTCATTTCTCATCTCCTTGTGTCCGGGTTCGCCATTCCAGCCGCTTTACTAGCAATCTCCCTATTTTGAGCATCAGCACCTTTAACCTCCTGTTCCGTACAGGTTGCCATTTCTCCTGACAATGAACGGGAAGACGGGGAACCAATAAGAGACTGGCTCTTTGTGTTGGGAAAGGCACAGGTCACTCTATTTTCCCATCAGGAAGAAGAATTAACCACAGGCTCATCCCGCACCCCGGAACCAGAACACGGCCTGAAGCCATCCTGCGCTTTTGCGGCCAGCTCCCAAAAACACGAGTTGTAAAATGGAGGCTCAGGGCACTGCAATTCACAAACCTGCAGAGTTATAAATGATAACTCTCGTCCACAAATATATTGAGGGAAGGCAACGAAGAGGATTTGAAATCAAGGCAGAATTGCAGGAAACAGATTTCAGGAGGTAGATTCGAATCGCCTTTAAAGCACATGAAAAGCGGCAAAACGTTGACAATGATGCCCTTGGCCAAAAAGGGCGTATGCGTTTTTTCCTGAATATATTCAGGAAAAAACGCATACGCCCTTTTTGGCCAACCAAGCAACCTGGAAAGGCAAATCAGCGCTACAAAGAAGTCTCACATCCCATCGGTCAAAAGGGCCATGCTGAAAAAAGTGTCAAAACCAGAAATGCAGGACAGGCTATGGAGAAATGGGAGCCTTGCTACACTGATGGGTGGGATGTAAATTGCCAACAGCCACTCTGGAGAAGTGTACGGTGAGTCCTGAAACATCTAAAAAACACAGCTTAGAGAGCATAGGGCACTTCCACTCATGGGGGTATAAATTGGGAAAATGAAAAATCAGCAAGACACAAGCACCCCAAAGCTTAGGGCTGCTCTGTTGACAAGGACCTCCACTTCATTCCACCTTAAATATCCCAGGAAAGAGAAAAATGGATAAACAATTTGTGGTCCTTATGTACAATGGAATATCACTCAGCCATGAAATCAATGTCATAAGGCTAGTAGCAGCATGATGAATGGATTTAGGTACGAGATTCTAAGTGAAAAAAGTCACACACAAAAGGACACTTCTCATAAGGTATCACTGATAGAGGGAATGTAAAAACCGTTACACATGAACTGAATTACAAAACAGAACAGAGTCACACATGCAGAAAACACACTATGGCTGCTTAACGGGAAAGGGGAGGTGGGGTGATACATCAAACAAGGGTTTCAAATTAGCTCAGATACCGTTCCATAAACCCAATATGTAATAGACAAGACCTACTCCTTGCTCTGAGAACTGGACTCAACACGCCCTATTCACCGCACAAGAATATATCTGACTAGTAATAATCTTAAAACCTATGTATTGATATCTCTCTGTTAGTGTGTCAAGTGGGTATAAAGCGGCATAAACACAGCAGTGAAAAGCAGCTAAACCGCATTATGAAAATAAATTACTTTTAAAAACCCATGAAACAAAGACAGTGAAAGAGAGAGACATTCTTACACAATGCGTTCAGGGGCTGTGATGCAACCTGGATTGACCATATCTAGACCCACAGCTGGATGAGACATAAGGGTGGACACTCTTGGGGCTGAGAGGTTTGGTGAGGTTGGGTGAGCACACACAGACCCTTTAAAGTAATACTGCGTGGTACCCATCGCATGGGTCCCATATCTCCAGGTTCAAGGGCATCTTCCTACATCGAAAACATGAATGAGAAACCCAGAAGATGGTACACCGTGTGATGGGGAAAGGTTTCTAAAACGCACCTCATTTCTCATCTCCTTGTGCCTGGGTTCGCCATTCCAGCCGCTTTACTAGCAATCTCCCTACTTGGAGCATCAGCACCTTTAACCTCCTGTTCCGTACAGGTTGCAATTTTTCCTGAGGATGAAAGGGAAGACAGGGAACCAATGAGAGACTGGCTCTTGGTGTTGGGACAGGCACACGTCACTCTATTTTCCCATCAGGAAGAAGAATTAACCACAGGCTCATCCTGCCCCCTGGAAAGAGAACAGGGCCTGAAGCCATCCTGCGCTTTTGCGGCCAGCTCCCAAAAACGCGAGTTGTAAAATCGAGCTTCAGGGCACTGCAATTCACAAACCTGCAGAGTTATAAATGATAACTCTCGTCCACAAATATATTGAGGGAAGGCAAAGAAGAGGATTTGAAATCAAGGCAGAATTGCAGGAAACAGATTTCAGGAGGTAGATTCGAATCGCCTTTAAAGCACATGAAAAGCGGCAAAACGTTGACAATGATGCCCTTGGCCAAAAAGGGCGTATGCGTTTTTTCCTGAATATATTCAGGAAAAAACGCATACGCCCTTTTTGGCCAACCAAGCAACCTGGAAAGGCAAATCAGCGCTACAAAGAAGTCTCGCTTCCCATCGGTCAAAAGGGCCATGCTGAAAAAAGTGTCAAAACCAGAAATGCAGGACAGGCCATGGAGAAATGGGAGCCTTGCTACACTGATGGGCGGGATGTAAATTGCCAACAGCCACTCTGGAGAAGTGTACGGTGAGTCCTGAAACATCTAAAAAACACAGCTTAGAGAGCATAGGGCACTTCCACTCATGGGGGTATAAATTGGGAAAATGAAAAATCAGCAAGACACAAGCACCCCAAAGTTTAGGGCTGCTCTGTTGACAAGGACCTCCACTTCATTCCACCTTAAATATCCCAGGAAAGAGAAAAATGGGTAAAGAATTTGTGGTCCTTATGTACAATGGAATATCACTCAGCCATGAAATCAATGTCCTAAGGCTAGTAGCAGCATGATGAGTGGATTTAGGTACGACGATTCTAAGTGAAATAAATCACACAGAAAAGGACACTTTTCATAAGGTATCACTTATAGAGGGAATGTAAAAACCGTTACAGTTGAACTGAATTACAAAACAGAACAGAGTCACACATGCAGAAAACACACTATGGCTGCTTAACGGGAAAGGGGAGGTGGGGTGATACATCAAACAAGGGTTTCAAATTAGCTCAGATACCGTTCCATAAACCCAATATGTAATAGACAAGACCTACTCCTTGCTCAGAGAACTGGACTCAACACGCCCTATTCACCGCACAAGAATATATCTGACTAGTAATAATCTTAAAACCTATGTATTGATATCTCTCTGTTAGTGTGTCAAGTGGGTGTAAAGAGGCATAAACACAGCAGTGAAAAGCAGCTAAACCCCATTATGAAAATAAATTACTTTGAAAAACCCATGAAAGAAAGACAGTGAAAGAGAGAGACATTCTTACACAATGCGCTCAGGGGCTGTGATGCAACCTGGATTGACAATATCTAGACCCACAGCTGGATGAGACCTAAGGGTGGACACTCTTGGGGCTGAGAGGTTTGGTGAGGTTGGGTGAGCAAACGCAGACCATTTAAAGTAATACTGCGTGGTACCCATCGCATGGGTCCCAAATCTCCAGGTTCAAGGGCATCTTCCTACATCGAAAACATGCATGAGAAACCCAGAAGATGGTACACCGTGTGATGGGGAAAGGTTTCTAAAACGCACCTCATTTCTCATCTCCTTGTGTCCGGGTTCGCCATTCCAGCCGCTTTACTAGCAATCTCCCTATTTTGAGCATCAGCACCTTTAACCTCCTGTTCCGTACAGGTTGCCATTTCTCCTGACAATGAACGGGAAGACGGGGAACCAATAAGAGACTGGCTCTTTGTGTTGGGAAAGGCACAGGTCACTCTATTTTCCCATCAGGAAGAAGAATTAACCACAGGCTCATCCCGCACCCCGGAACCAGAACACGGCCTGAAGCCATCCTGCGCTTTTGCGGCCAGCTCCCAAAAACACGAGTTGTAAAATGGAGGCTCAGGGCACTGCAATTCACAAACCTGCAGAGTTATAAATGCTAACTCTCGTCCACAAATATATTGAGGGAAGGCAACGAAGAGGATTTGAAATCAAGGCAGAATTGCAGGAAACAGATTTCAGGAGGTAGATTCGAATCGCCTTTAAAGCACATGAAAAGCGGCAAAACGTTGACAATGATGCCCTTGGACAAAAAGGGCGTATGCGTTTTTTCCTGAATATATTCAGGAAAAAACGCATACGCCCTTTTTGGCCAACCAAGCAACCTGGAAAGGCAAATCAGCGCTACAAAGAAGTCTCGCTTCCCATCGGTCAAAAGGGCCATGCTGAAGAAAGTGTCAAAACCAGAAATGCAGGACAGGCCATGGAGAAATGGGAGCCTTGCTACACTGATGGGCGGGATGTAAATTGCCAACAGCCACTCTGGAGAAGTGTACGGTGAGTCCTGAAACATCTAAAAAACACAGCTTAGAGAGCATAGGGCACTTCCACTCAAGGGGGTATAAATTGGGAAAATGAAAAATCAGCAAGACACAAGCACCCCAAAGTTTAGGGCTGCTCTGTTGACAAGGACCTCCACTTCATTCCACCTTAAATATCCCAGGAAAGAGAAAAATGGGTAAAGAAGTTGTGGTCCTTATGTACAATGGAATATCACTCAGCCATGAAATCAATGTCCTAAGGCTAGTAGCAGCATGATGAGTGGATTTAGGTACGACGATTCTAAGTGAAATAAGTCACACAGAAAAGGACACTTCTCATAAGGTATCACTGATAGAGGGAATGTAAAAACCGTTACACATGAACTGAATTACAAAACAGAACAGAGTCACACATGCAGAAAACACACTATGGCTGCTTAACGGGAAAGGTGAGGTGGGGTGATACATCAAACAAGGGTTTCAAATTAGCTCAGATACCGTTCCATAAACCCAATATGTAATAGACAAGACCTACTCCTTGCTCAGAGAACTGGACTCAACACGCCCTATTCACCGCACAAGAATATATCTGACTAATAATAATCGTAAAACCTATGTATTGATATCTCTCTGTTAGTGTGTCAAGTGGGTGTAAAGCGGCATAAACACAGCAGTGAAAAGCAGCTAAACCGCATTATGAAAATAAATTACTTTGAAAAACCCATGAAACAAAGACAGTGAAAGAGAGAGACATTCTTACACAATGCGTTCAGGGGCTGTGATGCAACCTGGATTGACCATATCTAGACTCACGGCTGGATGAGACATAAGGGTGGACACTCTTGGGGCTGAGAGGTTTGGTGAGGTTGGGTGAGCAAACGCAGACCCTTTAAAGTAATACTGCGTGGTACCCATCGCATGGGTCCCATATCTCCAGGTTCAAGGGCATCTTCCTACATCGAAAACATGAATGAGAAACCCAGAAGATGGTACACCGTGTGATGGGGAAAGGTTTCTAAAACGCACCTCATTTCTCATCTCCTTGTGCCTGGGTTCGCCATTCCAGCCGCTTTACTAGCAATCTCCCTACTTGGAGCATCAGCCCCTTTAACCTCCTGTTCCGTACAGGTTGCCATTTCTCCTGAGGATGAACGGGAAGACGGGGAACCAATGAGAGACTGGCTCTTGGTGTTGGGAAAGGCACAGGTCACTCTATTTTCCCATCAGGAAGAAGAATTAACCACAGGCTCATCCCGCCCCCCGGAACTAGAACAGGGCCTGAAGCCATCCTGCGCTTTTGCGGCCAGCTCCCATAAACACGAGTTGTAAAATGGAGGCTCAGGGCACTGCAATTCACAAACCTGCAGAGTTATAAATGATAACTCTCGTCCACAAATATATTGAGGGAAGGCAACGAAGAGGATTTGAAATCAAGGCAGAATTGCAGGAAACAGATTTCAGGAGGTAGATTCGAATCGCCTTTAAAGCACATGAAAAGCGGCAAAACGTTGACAATGATGCCCTTGGCCAAAAAGGGCGTATGCGTTTTTTCCTGAATATATTCAGGAAAAAACGCATACGCCCTTTTTGGCCAACCAAGCAACCTGGAAAGGCAAATCAGCGCTACAAAGAAGTCTCACATCCCATCGGTCAAAAGGGCCATGCTGAAAAAAGTGTCAAAACCAGAAATGCAGGACAGGCTATGGAGAAATGGGAGCCTTGCTACACTGATGGGTGGGATGTAAATTGCCAACAGCCACTCTGGAGAAGTGTACGGTGAGTCCTGAAACATCTAAAAAACACAGCTTAGAGAGCATAGGGCACTTCCACTCATGGGGGTATAAATTGGGAAAATGAAAAATCAGCAAGACACAAGCACCCCAAAGCTTAGGGCTGCTCTGTTGACAAGGACCTCCACTTCATTCCACCTTAAATATCCCAGGAAAGAGAAAAATGGATAAACAATTTGTGGTCCTTATGTACAATGGAATATCACTCAGCCATGAAATCAATGTCATAAGGCTAGTAGCAGCATGATGAATGGATTTAGGTACGAGATTCTAAGTGAAATAAGTCACACAGAAAAGGACACTTCTCATAAGGTATCACTGATAGAGGGAATGTAAAAACCGTTACACATGAACTGAATTACAAAACAGAACAGAGTCACACATGCAGAAAACACACTATGGCTGCTTAACGGGAAAGGGGAGGTGGGGTGATACATCAAACAAGGGTTTCAAATTAGCTCAGATACCGTTCCATAAACCCAATATGTAATAGACAAGACCTACTCCTTGCTCTGAGAACTGGACTCAACACGCCCTATTCACCGCACAAGAATATATCTGACTAGTAATAATCTTAAAACCTATGTATTGATATCTCTCTGTTAGTGTGTCAAGTGGGTATAAAGCGGCATAAACACAGCAGTGAAAAGCAGCTAAACCGCATTATGAAAATAAATTACTTTTAAAAACCCATGAAACAAAGACAGTGAAAGAGAGAGACATTCTTACACAATGCGTTCAGGGGCTGTGATGCAACCTGGATTGACCATATCTAGACCCACAGCTGGATGAGACATAAGGGTGGACACTCTTGGGGCTGAGAGGTTTGGTGAGGTTGGGTGAGCACACACAGACCCTTTAAAGTAATACTGCGTGGTACCCATCGCATGGGTCCCATATCTCCAGGTTCAAGGGCATCTTCCTACATCGAAAACATGAATGAGAAACCCAGAAGATGGTACACCGTGTGATGGGGAAAGGTTTCTAAAACGCACCTCATTTCTCATCTCCTTGTGCCTGGGTTCGCCATTCCAGCCGCTTTACTAGCAATCTCCCTACTTGGAGCATCAGCACCTTTAACCTCCTGTTCCGTACAGGTTGCAATTTTTCCTGAGGATGAAAGGGAAGACAGGGAACCAATGAGAGACTGGCTCTTGGTGTTGGGACAGGCACACGTCACTCTATTTTCGCATCAGGAAGAAGAATTAACCACAGGCTCATCCTGCCCCCTGGAAAGACAACAGGGCCTGAAGCCATCCTGCGCTTTTGCGGCCAGCTCCCAAAAACGCGAGTTGTAAAATCGAGCTTCAGGGCACTGCAATTCACAAACCTGCAGAGTTATAAATGATAACTCTCGTCCACAAATATATTGAGGGAAGGCAAAGAAGAGGATTTGAAATCAAGGCAGAATTGCAGGAAACAGATTTCAGGAGGTAGATTCGAATCGCCTTTAAAGCACATGAAAAGCGGCAAAACGTTGACAATGATGCCCTTGGCCAAAAAGGGCGTATGCGTTTTTTCCTGAATATATTCAGGAAAAAACGCATACGCCCTTTTTGGCCAACCAAGCAACCTGGAAAGGCAAATCAGCGCTACAAAGAAGTCTCGCTTCCCATCGGTCAAAAGGGCCATGCTGAAAAAAGTGTCAAAACCAGAAATGCAGGACAGGCCATGGAGAAATGGGAGCCTTGCTACACTGATGGGCGGGATGTAAATTGCCAACAGCCACTCTGGAGAAGTGTACGGTGAGTCCTGAAACATCTAAAAAACACAGCTTAGAGAGCATAGGGCACTTCCACTCATGGGGGTATAAATTGGGAAAATGAAAAATCAGCAAGACACAAGCACCCCAAAGTTTAGGGCTGCTCTGTTGACAAGGACCTCCACTTCATTCCACCTTAAATATCCCAGGAAAGAGAAAAATGGGTAAAGAATTTGAGGTCCTTATGTACAATGGAATATCACTCAGCCATGAAATCAATGTCATAAGGCTAGTAGCAGCATGATCAGTGGATTTAGGTACGACGATTCTAAGTGAAATAAATCACACAGAAAAGGACACTTTTCATAAGGTATCACTTATAGAGGGAATGTAAAAACCGTTACAGTTGAACTGAATTACAAAACAGAACAGAGTCACACATGCAGAAAACACACTATGGCTGCTTAACGGGAAAGGGGAGGTGGGGTGATACATCAAACAAGGGTTTCAAATTAGCTCAGATACCGTTCCATAAACCCAATATGTAATAGACAAGACCTACTCCTTGCTCAGAGAACTGGACTCAACACGCCCTATTCACCGCACAAGAATATATCTGACTAGTAATAATCTTAAAACCTATGTATTGATATCTCTCTGTTAGTGTGTCAAGTGGGTGTAAAGAGGCATAAACACAGCAGTGAAAAGCAGCTAAACCCCATTATGAAAATAAATTACTTTGAAAAACCCATGAAAGAAAGACAGTGAAAGAGAGAGACATTCTTACACAATGCGTTCAGGGGCTGTGATGCAACCTGGATTGACAATATCTAGACCCACAGCTGGATGAGACCTAAGGGTGGACACTCTTGGGGCTGAGAGGTTTGGTGAGGTTGGGTGAGCAAACGCAGACCATTTAAAGTAATACTGCGTGGTACCCATCGCATGGGTCCCAAATCTCCAGGTTCAAGGGCATCTTCCTACATCGAAAACATGCATGAGAAACCCAGAAGATGGTACACCGTGTGATGGGGAAAGGTTTCTAAAACGCACCTCATTTCTCATCTCCTTGTGTCCGGGTTCGCCATTCCAGCCGCTTTACTAGCAATCTCCCTATTTTGAGCATCAGCACCTTTAACCTCCTGTTCCGTACAGGTTGCCATTTCTCCTGACAATGAACGGGAAGACGGGGAACCAATAAGAGACTGGCTCTTTGTGTTGGGAAAGGCACAGGTCACTCTATTTTCCCATCAGGAAGAAGAATTAACCACAGGCTCATCCCGCACCCCGGAACCAGAACACGGCCTGAAGCCATCCTGCGCTTTTGCGGCCAGCTCCCAAAAACACGAGTTGTAAAATGGAGGCTCAGGGCACTGCAATTCACAAACCTGCAGAGTTATAAATGCTAACTCTCGTCCACAAATATATTGAGGGAAGGCAACGAAGAGGATTTGAAATCAAGGCAGAATTGCAGGAAACAGATTTCAGGAGGTAGATTCGAATCGCCTTTAAAGCACATGAAAAGCGGCAAAACGTTGACAATGATGCCCTTGGCCAAAAAGGGCGTATGCGTTTTTTCCTGAATATATTCAGGAAGAAACGCATACGCCCTTTTTGGCCAACCAAGCAACCTGGAAAGGCAAATCAGCGCTACAAAGAAGTCTCGCTTCCCATCGGTCAAAAGGGCCATGCTGAAGAAAGTGTCAAAACCAGAAATGCAGGACAGGCCATGGAGAAATGGGAGCCTTGCTACACTGATGGGCGGGATGTAAATTGCCAACAGCCACTCTGGAGAAGTGTACGGTGAGTCCTGAAACATCTAAAAAACACAGCTTAGAGAGCATAGGGCACTTCCACTCAAGGGGGTATAAATTGGGAAAATGAAAAATCAGCAAGACACAAGCACCCCAAAGTTTAGGGCTGCTCTGTTGACAAGGACCTCCACTTCATTCCACCTTAAATATCCCAGGAAAGAGAAAAATGGGTAAAGAAGTTCTGGTCCTTATGTACAATGGAATATCACTCAGCCATGAAATCAATGTCCTAAGGCTAGTAGCAGCATGATGAGTGGATTTAGGTACGACGATTCTAAGTGAAATAAGTCACACAGAAAAGGACACTTCTCATAAGGTATCACTGATAGAGGGAATGTAAAAACCGTTACACATGAACTGAATTACAAAACAGAACAGAGTCACACATGCAGAAAACACACTATGGCTGCTTAACGGGAAAGGTGAGGTGGGGTGATACATCAAACAAGGGTTTCAAATTAGCTCAGATACCGTTCCATAAACCCAATATGTAATAGACAAGACCTACTCCTTGCTCAGAGAACTGGACTCAACACGCCCTATTCACCGCACAAGAATATATCTGACTAATAATAATCGTAAAACCTATGTATTGATATCTCTCTGTTAGTGTGTCAAGTGGGTGTAAAGCGGCATAAACACAGCAGTGAAAAGCAGCTAAACCGCATTATGAAAATAAATTACTTTGAAAAACCCATGAAACAAAGACAGTGAAAGAGAGAGACATTCTTACACAATGCGTTCAGGGGCTGTGATGCAACCTGGATTGACCATATCTAGACTCACGGCTGGATGAGACATAAGGGTGGACACTCTTGGGGCTGAGAGGCTTGGTGAGGTTGGGTGAGCAAACGCAGGCCCTTTAAAGTAATACTGCGTGGTACCCATCGCATGGGTCCCATATCTCCAGGTTCAAGGGCATCTTCCTACATCGAAAACATGAATGAGAAACCCAGAAGATGGTACACCGTGTGATGGGGAAAGGTTTCTAAAACGCACCTCATTTCTCATCTCCTTGTGCCCGGGTTCGCCATTCCAGCCACTTTACTAGCAATCTCCCTACTTGGAGCATCAGCCCCTTTAACCTCCTGTTCCGTACAGGTTGCCATTTCTCCTGAGGATGAACGGGAAGACGGGGAACCAATGAGAGACTGGCTCTTGGTGTTGGGAAAGGCACAGGTCACTCTATTTTCCCATCAGGAAGAAGAATTAACCACAGGCTCATCCCGCCCCCCGGAACTAGAACAGGGCCTGAAGCCATCCTGCGCTTTTGCGGCCAGCTCCCATAAACACGAGTTGTAAAATGGAGGCTCAGGGCACTGCAATTCACAAACCTGCAGAGTTATAAATGATAACTCTCGTCCACAAATATATTGAGGGAAGGCAACGAAGAGGATTTGAAATCAAGGCAGAATTGCAGGAAACAGATTTCAGGAGGTAGATTCGAATCGCCTTTAAAGCACATGAAAAGCGGCAAAACGTTGACAATGATGCCCTTGGCCAAAAAGGGCGTATGCGTTTTTTCCTGAATATATTCAGGAAAAAACGCATACGCCCTTGTTGGCCAACCAAGCAACCTGGAAAGGCAAATCAGCGCTACAAAGAAGTCTCGCTTCCCATCGGTCAAAAGGGCCATGCTGAAAAAAGTGTCAAAACCAGAAATGCAGGACAGGCCATGGAGAAATGGGAGCCTTGCTACACTGATGGGCGGGATGTAAATTGCCAACAGCCACTCTGGAGAAGTGTACGGTGAGTCCTGAAACATCTAAAAAACACAGCTTAGAGAGCATAGGGCACTTCCACTCAAGGGGGTATAAATTGGGAAAATGAAAAATCAGCAAGACACAAGCACCCCAAAGTTTAGGGCTGCTCTGTTGACAAGGACCTCCACTTCATTCCACCTTAAATATCCCAGGAAAGAGAAAAATGGGTAAAGAAGTTGTGGTCCTTATGTACAATGGAATATCACTCAGCCATGAAATCAATGTCCTAAGGCTAGTAGCAGCATGATGAGTGGATTTAGGTACGACGATTCTAAGTGAAATAAGTCACACAGAAAAGGACACTTCTCATAAGGTATCACTGATAGAGGGAATGTAAAAACCGTTACACATGAACTGAATTACAAAACAGAACAGAGTCACACATGCAGAAAACACACTATGGCTGCTTAACGGGAAAGGTGAGGTGGGGTGATACATCAAACAAGGGTTTCAAATTAGCTCAGATACCGTTCCATAAACCCAATATGTAATAGACAAGACCTACTCCTTGCTCAGAGAACTGGACTCAACACGCCCTATTCACCGCACAAGAATATATCTGACTAATAATAATCGTAAAACCTATGTATTGATATCTCCCTGTTAGTGTGTCAAGTGGGTGTAAAGCGGCATAAACACAGCAGTGAAAAGCAGCTAAACCGCATTATGAAAATAAATTACTTTGAAAAACCCATGAAAGAAAGACAGTGAAAGAGAGAGACATTCTTACACAATGCGTTCAGGGGCTGTGATGCAACCTGGATTGACCATATCTAGACTCACGGCTGGATGAGACATAAGGGTGGACACTCTTGGGGCTGAGAGGTTTGGTGAGGTTGGGTGAGCAAACGCAGACCCTTTAAAGTAATACTGCGTGGTACCCATCGCATGGGTCCCATATCTCCAGGTTCAAGGGCATCTTCCTACATCGAAAACATGAATGAGAAACCCAGAAGATGGTACACCGTGTGATGGGGAAAGGTTTCTAAAACGCACCTCATTTCTCATCTCCTTGTGCCCGGGTTCGCCATTCCAGCCGCTTTACTAGCAATCTCCCTACTTGGAGCATCAGCCCCTTTAACCTCCTGTTCCGTACAGGTTGCCATTTCTCCTGAGGATGAACGGGAAGACGGGGAACCAATGAGAGACTGGCTCTTGGTGTTGGGAAAGGCACAGGTCACTCTATTTTCCCATCAGGAAGAAGAATTAACCACAGGCTCATCCCGCCCCCCGGAACTAGAACAGGGCCTGAAGCCATCCTGCGCTTTTGCGGCCAGCTCCCATAAACACGAGTTGTAAAATGGAGGCTCAGGTCACTGCAATTCACAAACCTGCAGTTATAAATGATAACTCTCGTCCACAAATATATTGAGGGAAGGCAACGAAGAGGATTTGAAATCAAGGCAGAATTGCAGGAAACAGATTTCAGGAGGTAGATTCGAATCGCCTTTAAAGCACATGAAAAGCGGCAAAACGTTGACAATGATGCCCTTGGCCAAAAAGGGCGTATGCGTTTTTTCCTGAATATATTCAGGAAAAAACGCATACGCCCTTTTTGGCCAACCAAGCAACCTGGAAAGGCAAATCAGCGCTACAAAGAAGTCTCACATCCCATCGGTCAAAAGGGCCATGCTGAAAAAAGTGTCAAAACCAGAAATGCAGGACAGGCTATGGAGAAATGGGAGCCTTGCTACACTGATGGGTGGGATGTAAATTGCCAACAGCCACTCTGGAGAAGTGTACGGTGAGTCCTGAAACATCTAAAAAACACAGCTTAGAGAGCATAGGGCACTTCCACTCATGGGGGTATAAATTGGGAAAATGAAAAATCAGCAAGACACAAGCACCCCAAAGCTTAGGGCTGCTCTGTTGACAAGGACCTCCACTTCATTCCACCTTAAATATCCCAGGAAAGAGAAAAATGGATAAACAATTTGTGGTCCTTATGTACAATGGAATATCACTCAGCCATGAAATCAATGTCATAAGGCTAGTAGCAGCATGATGAATGGATTTAGGTACGAGATTCTAAGTGAAATAAGTCACACAGAAAAGGACACTTCTCATAAGGTATCACTGATAGAGGGAATGTAAAAACCGTTACACATGAACTGAATTACAAAACAGAACAGAGTCACACATGCAGAAAACACACTATGGCTGCTTAACGGGAAAGGGGAGGTGGGGTGATACATCAAACAAGGGTTTCAAATTAGCTCAGATACCGTTCCATAAACCCAATATGTAATAGACAAGACCTACTCCTTGCTCTGAGAACTGGACTCAACACGCCCTATTCACCGCACAAGAATATATCTGACTAGTAATAATCTTAAAACCTATGTATTGATATCTCTCTGTTAGTGTGTCAAGTGGGTATAAAGCGGCATAAACACAGCAGTGAAAAGCAGCTAAACCGCATTATGAAAATAAATTACTTTTAAAAACCCATGAAACAAAGACAGTGAAAGAGAGAGACATTCTTACACAATGCGTTCAGGGGCTGTGATGCAACCTGGATTGACCATATCTAGACCCACAGCTGGATGAGACATAAGGGTGGACACTCTTGGGGCTGAGAGGTTTGGTGAGGTTGGGTGAGCAAACACAGACCCTTTAAAGTAATACTGCGTGGTACCCATCGCATGGGTCCCATATCTCCAGGTTCAAGGGCATCTTCCTACATCGAAAACATGAATGAGAAACCCAGAAGATGGTACACCGTGTGATGGGGAAAGGTTTCTAAAACGCACCTCATTTCTCATCTCCTTGTGCCTGGGTTCGCCATTCCAGCCGCTTTACTAGCAATCTCCCTACTTGGAGCATCAGCACCTTTAACCTCCTGTTCCGTACAGGTTGCAATTTTTCCTGAGGATGAAAGGGAAGACAGGGAACCAATGAGAGACTGGCTCTTGGTGTTGGGACAGGCACACGTCACTCTATTTTCCCATCAGGAAGAAGAATTAACCACAGGCTCATCCTGCCCCCTGGAAAGAGAACAGGGCCTGAAGCCATCCTGCGC
Organism: Balaenoptera borealis; assembly: GCF_965194805.1. NCBI lineage: Eukaryota > Metazoa > Chordata > Mammalia > Artiodactyla > Balaenopteridae > Balaenoptera > Balaenoptera borealis. The sequence goes on from NW_028124009.1 coordinate 811,381, forward strand.
TTTTGCGGCCAGCTCCCAAAAACGCGAGTTGTAAAATCGAGCTTCAGGGCACTGCAATTCACAAACCTGCAGAGTTATAAATGATAACTCTCGTCCACAAATATATTGAGGGAAGGCAAAGAAGAGGATTTGAAATCAAGGCAGAATTGCAGGAAACAGATTTCAGGAGGTAGATTCGAATCGCCTTTAAAGCACATGAAAAGCGGCAAAACGTTGACAATGATGCCCTTGGCCAAAAAGGGCGTATGCGTTTTTTCCTGAATATATTCAGGAAAAAACGCATACGCCCTTTTTGGCCAACCAAGCAACCTGGAAAGGCAAATCAGCGCTACAAAGAAGTCTCGCTTCCCATCGGTCAAAAGGGCCATGCTGAAAAAAGTGTCAAAACCAGAAATGCAGGACAGGCCATGGAGAAATGGGAGCCTTGCTACACTGATGGGCGGGATGTAAATTGCCAACAGCCACTCTAGAGAAGTGTACGGTGAGTCCTGAAACATCTAAAAAAGACAGCTTAGAGAGCATAGGGCACTTCCACTCATGGGGGTATAAATTGGGAAAATGAAAAATCAGCAAGACACAAGCACCCCAAAGTTTAGGGCTGCTCTGTTGACAAGGACCTCCACTTCATTCCACCTTAAATATCCCAGGAAAGAGAAAAATGGGTAAAGAAGTTGTGGTCCTTATGTACAATGGAATATCACTCAGCCATGAAATCAATGTCCTAAGGCTAGTAGCAGCATGATGAGTGGATTTAGGTACGACGATTCTAAGTGAAATAAGTCACACAGAAAAGGACACTTCTCATAAGGTATCACTGATAGAGGGAATGTAAAAACCGTTACACATGAACTGAATTACAAAACAGAACAGAGTCACACATGCAGAAAACACACTATGGCTGCTTAACGGGAAAGGTGAGGTGGGGTGATACATCAAACAAGGGTTTCAAATTAGCTCAGATACCGTTCCATAAACCCAATATGTAATAGACAAGACCTACTCCTTGCTCAGAGAACTGGACTCAACACGCCCTATTCACCGCACAAGAATATATCTGACTAATAATAATCGTAAAACCTATGTATTGATATCTCTCTGTTAGTGTGTCAAGTGGGTGTAAAGCGGCATAAACACAGCAGTGAAAAGCAGCTAAACCGCATTATGAAAATAAATTACTTTGAAAAACCCATGAAAGAAAGACAGTGAAAGAGAGAGACATTCTTACACAATGCGTTCAGGGGCTGTGATGCAACCTGGATTGACCATATCTAGACTCACGGCTGGATGAGACATAAGGGTGGACACTCTTGGGGCTGAGAGGTTTGGTGAGGTTGGGTGAGCAAACGCAGACCCTTTAAAGTAATACTGCGTGGTACCCATCGCATGGGTCCCATATCTCCAGGTTCAAGGGCATCTTCCTACATCGAAAACATGAATGAGAAACCCAGAAGATGGTACACCGTGTGATGGGGAAAGGTTTCTAAAACGCACCTCATTTCTCATCTCCTTGTGCCCGGGTTCGCCATTCCAGCCGCTTTACTAGCAATCTCCCTCCTTGGAGCATCAGCACCTTTAACCTCCTGTTCCGTACAGGTTGCCATTTCTCCTGAGGATGAACGGGAAGACGGGGAACCAATGAGAGACTGGCTCTTGGTGTTGGGAAAGGCACAGGTCACTCTATTTTCCCATCAGGAAGAAGAATTAACCACAGGCTCATCCCGCCCCCCGGAACTAGAACAGGGCCTGAAGCCATCCTGCGCTTTTGCGGCCAGCTCCCATAAACACGAGTTGTAAAATGGAGGCTCAGGGCACTGCAATTCACAAACCTGCAGAGTTATAAATGATAACTCTCGTCCACAAATATATTGAGGGAAGGCAACGAAGAGGATTTGAAATCAAGGCAGAATTGCAGGAAACAGATTTCAGGAGGTAGATTCGAATCGCCTTTAAAGCACATGAAAAGCGGCAAAACGTTGACAATGATGCCCTTGGCCAAAAAGGGCGTATGCGTTTTTTCCTGAATATATTCAGGAAAAAACGCATACGCCCTTGTTGGCCAACCAAGCAACCTGGAAAGGCAAATCAGCGCTACAAAGAAGTCTCGCTTCCCATCGGTCAAAAGGGCCATGCTGAAGAAAGTGTCAAAACCAGAAATGCAGGACAGGCCATGGAGAAATGGGAGCCTTGCTACACTGATGGGCGGGATGTAAATTGCCAACAGCCACTCTGGAGAAGTGTACGGTGAGTCCTGAAACATCTAAAAAACACAGCTTAGAGAGCATAGGGCACTTCCACTCAAGGGGGTATAAATTGGGAAAATGAAAAATCAGCAAGACACAAGCACCCCAAAGTTTAGGGCTGCTCTGTTGACAAGGACCTCCACTTCATTCCACCTTAAATATCCCAGGAAAGAGAAAAATGGGTAAAGAAGTTGTGGTCCTTATGTACAATGGAATATCACTCAGCCATGAAATCAATGTCCTAAGGCTAGTAGCAGCATGATGAGTGGATTTAGGTATGACGATTCTAAGTGAAATAAGTCACACAGAAAAGGACACTTCTCATAAGGTATCACTGATAGAGGGAATGTAAAAACCGTTACACATGAACTGAATTACAAAACAGAACAGAGTCACACATGCAGAAAACACACTATGGCTGCTTAACGGGAAAGGTGAGGTGGGGTGATACATCAAACAAGGGTTTCAAATTAGCTCAGATACCGTTCCATAAACCCAACATGTAATAGACAAGACCTACTCCTTGCTCAGAGAACTGGACTCAACACGCCCTATTCACCGCACAAGAATATATCTGACTAATAATAATCGTAAAACCTATGTATTGATATCTCTCTGTTAGTGTGTCAAGTGGGTGTAAAGCGGCATAAACACAGCAGTGAAAAGCAGCTAAACCGCATTATGAAAATAAATTACTTTGAAAAACCCATGAAAGAAAGACAGTGAAAGAGAGAGACATTCTTACACAATGCGTTCAGGGGCTGTGATGCAACCTGGATTGACCATATCTAGACTCACGGCTGGATGAGACATAAGGGTGGACACTCTTGGGGCTGAGAGGTTTGGTGAGGTTGGGTGAGCAAACGCAGACCCTTTAAAGTAATACTGCGTGGTACCCATCGCATGGGTCCCATATCTCCAGGTTCAAGGGCATCTTCCTACATCGAAAACATGAATGAGAAACCCAGAAGATGGTACACCGTGTGATGGGGAAAGGTTTCTAAAACGCACCTCATTTCTCATCTCCTTGTGCCCGGGTTCGCCATTCCAGCCGCTTTACTAGCAATCTCCCTACTTGGAGCATCAGCCCCTTTAACCTCCTGTTCCGTACAGGTTGCCATTTCTCCTGAGGATGAACGGGAAGACGGGGAACCAATGAGAGACTGGCTCTTGGTGTTGGGAAAGGCACAGGTCACTCTATTTTCCCATCAGGAAGAAGAATTAACCACAGGCTCATCCCGCCCCCCGGAACTAGAACAGGGCCTGAAGCCATCCTGCGCTTTTGCGGCCAGCTCCCATAAACACGAGTTGTAAAATGGAGGCTCAGGGCACTGCAATTCACAAACCTGCAGTTATAAATGATAACTCTCGTCCACAAATATATTGAGGGAAGGCAACGAAGAGGATTTGAAATCAAGGCAGAATTGCAGGAAACAGATTTCAGGAGGTAGATTCGAATCGCCTTTAAAGCACATGAAAAGCGGCAAAACGTTGACAATGATGCCCTTGGCCAAAAAGGGCGTATGCGTTTTTTCCTGAATATATTCAGGAAAAAACGCATACGCCCTTGTTGGCCAACCAAGCAACCTGGAAAGGCAAATCAGCGCTACAAAGAAGTCTCGCTTCCCATCGGTCAAAAGGGCCATGCTGAAGAAAGTGTCAAAACCAGAAATGCAGGACAGGCCATGGAGAAATGGGAGCCTTGCTACACTGATGGGCGGGATGTAAATTGCCAACAGCCACTCTGGAGAAGTGTACGGTGAGTCCTGAAACATCTAAAAAACACAGCTTAGAGAGCATAGGGCACTTCCACTCAAGGGGGTATAAATTGGGAAAATGAAAAATCAGCAAGACACAAGCACCCCAAAGTTTAGGGCTGCTCTGTTGACAAGGACCTCCACTTCATTCCACCTTAAATATCCCAGGAAAGAGAAAAATGGGTAAAGAAGTTGTGGTCCTTATGTACAATGGAATATCACTCAGCCATGAAATCAATGTCCTAAGGCTAGTAGCAGCATGATGAGTGGATTTAGGTAAGACGATTCTAAGTGAAATAAGTCACACAGAAAAGGACACTTTTCATAAGGTATCACTTATAGAGGGAATGTAAAAACCGTTACAGTTGAACTGAATTACAAAACAGAACAGAGTCACACATGCAGAAAACACACTATGGCTGCTTAACGGGAAAGGGGAGGTGGGGTGATACATAAAACAAGGGTTTCAAATTAGCTCAGATACCGTTCCATAAACCCAATATGTAATAGACAAGACCTACTCCTTGCTCAGAGAACTGGACTCAACAGGCCCTATTCACCGCACAAGAATATATCTGACTAGTAATAATCTTAAAACCTATGTATTGATATCTCTCTGTTAGTGTGTCAAGTGGGTGTAAAGCGGCATAAACACAGCAGTTAAAAGCAGCTAAATCCCATAATGAAAATAAATTATTTGAAAAACCCATGAAACAAAGACAGTGAAAGAGAGAGAAATTCTTACACAATGCGTTCAGGGGCTGTGATGCAACCTGGATTGACCATATCTAGACGCACAGCTGGATGAGACATAAGGGTGGACACTCTTGGGGCTGAGAGGTTTGGTGAGGTTGGGTGAGCAAACGCAGACCCTTTAAAGTAATACTGCGTGGTACCCATCGCATGGGTCCCATATCTCCAGGTTCAAGGGCATCTTCCTACATCGAAAACATGAATGAGAAACCCAGAAGATGGTACACCGTGTGATGGGGAAAGGTTTCTAAAACGCACCTCATTTCTCATCTCCTTGTGCCTGGGTTCGCCATTCCAGCCGCTTTACTAGCAATCTCCCTACTTGGAGCATCAGCACCTTTAACCTCCTGTTCCGTACAGGTTGCAATTTTTCCTGAGTATGAAAGGGAAGACAGGGAACCAATGAGAGACTGGCTCTTGGTGTTGGGACAGGCACACGTCACTCTATTTTCCCATCAGGAAGAAGAATTAACCACAGGCTCATCCTGCCCCCTGGAAAGAGAACAGGGCCTGAAGCCATCCTGCGCTTTTGCGGCCAGCTCCCAAAAACGCGAGTTGTAAAATCGAGCTTCAGGGCACTGCAATTCACAAACCTGCAGAGTTATAAATGATAACTCTCGTCCACAAATATATTGAGGGAAGGCAAAGAAGAGGATTTGAAATCAAGGCAGAATTGCAGGAAACAGATTTCAGGAGGTAGATTCGAATCGCCTTTAAAGCACATGAAAAGTGGCAAAACGTTGACAATGATGCCCTTGGCCAAAAAGGGCGTATGCGTTTTTTCCTGAATATATTCAGGAAAAAACGCATACGCCCTTTTTGGCCAACCAAGCAACCTGGAAAGGCAAATCAGCGCTACAAAGAAGTCTCGCTTCCCATCGGTCAAAAGGGCCATGCTGAAAAAAGTGTCAAAACCAGAAATGCAGGACAGGCCATGGAGAAATGGGAGCCTTGCTACACTGATGGGCGGGATGTAAATTGCCAACAGCCACTCTGGAAAAGTGTACGGTGAGTCCTGAAACATCTAAAAAACACAGCTTAGAGAGCATAGGGCACTTCCACTCATGGGGGTATAAATTGGGAAAATGAAAAATCAGCAAGACACAAGCACCCCAAAGTTTAGGGCTGCTCTGTTGACAAGGACCTCCACTTCATTCCACCTTAAATATCCCAGGAAAGAGAAAAATGGATAAAGAAGTTGTGGTCCTTATGTACAATGGAATATCACTCAGCCATGAAATCAATGTCCTAAGGCTAGTAGCAGCATGATGAGTGGTTTTAGGTACGACGATTCTAAGTGAAATAAATCACACAGAAAAGGACACTTCTCATAAGGTATCACTTATAGAGGGAATGTAAAAACCGTTACAGTTGAACTGAATTACAAAACAGAACAGAGTCACACATGCAGAAAACACACTATGGCTGTTTAACGGGAAAGGTGAGGTGGGGTGATACATAAAACAAGGGTTTCAAATTAGCTCAGATACCGTTCCATAAACCCAATATGTAATAGACAAGACCTACTCCTTGCTCAGAGAACTGGACTCAACACGCCCTATTCACCGCACAAGAATATATCTGACTACTAATAATCTTCAAACCTATGTATTGATATCTCTCTGTTAGTGTGTCAAGTGGGTGTAAAGCGGCATAAACACAGCAGTGAAAAGCAGCTAAACCGCATTATGAAAATAAATTACTTTGAAAAACCCATGAAAGAAAGACAGTGAAAGAGAGAGACATTCTTACACAATGCGTTCAGGGGCTGTGATGCAACCTGGATTGACCATATCTAGACCCACAGCTGGATCAGACATAAGGGTGGACACTCTTGGGGCTGAGAGGTTTGGTGAGGTTGGGTGAGCAAACGCAGACCCTTTAAAGTAATACTGCGTGGTACCCATCGCATGGGTCCCATATCTCCAGGTTCAAGGGCATCTTCCTACATCGAAAACATGAATGAGAAACCCAGAAGATGGTACACCGTGTGATGGAGAAAGGTTTCTAAAACGCACCTCAGTTCTCATCTCCTTGTGTCCGGGTTCGCCATTCCAGCCGCTTTACTAGCAATCTCCCTACTTGGAGCATCAGCACCTTTAACCTCCTGTTCCGTACAGTTTGCCATTTCTCCTGACGATGAACGGGAAGACGGGGAACCAATGAGAGATTGGCTCTTCGTGTTGGGAAAGGCACAGGTCACTCTATTTTCCCATCAGGAAGAAGAATTAACCACAGGCTCATCCCGCCCCCCGGAACCAAAACAGGGCCTGAAGCCATCCTGCGCTTTTGCGGCCAGCTCCCAAAAACACGAGTTGTAAAATGGAGGCTCAGGGCACTGCAATTCACAAACCTGCAGAGTTATAAATGATAACTCTCGTCCACAAATATATTGAGGGAAGGCAACGAAGAGGATTTGAAATCAAGGCAGAATTGCAGGAAACAGATTTCAGGAGGTAGATTCGAATCGCCTTTAAAGCACATGAAAAGCGGCAAAACGTTGACAATGATGCCCTTGGCCAAAAAGGGCGTATGCGTTTTTTCCTGAATACATTCAGGAAAAAACGCATACGCCCTTTTTGGCCAACCAAGCAACCTGGAAAGGCAAATCAGCGCTACAAAGAAGTCTCGCATCCCATCGGTCAAAAGGGCCATGCTGAAAAAAGTGTCAAAACCAGAAATGCAGGACAGGCCATGGAGAAATGGGAGCCTTGCTACACTGATGGGCGGGATGTAAATTGCCAACAGCCACTCTGGAGAAGTGTACGGTGAGTCCTGAAACATCTAAAAAACACAGCTTAGAGAGCATAGGGCACTTCCACTCATGGGGGTATAAATTGGGAAAATGAAAAATCAGCAAGACACAAGCACCCCAAAGTTTAGGGCTGCTCTGTTGACAAGGACCTCCACTTCATTCCACCTTAAATATCCCAGGAAAGAGAAAAATGGGTAAAGAAGTTGTGGTCCTTATGTACAATGGAATATCACTCAGCCATGAAATCAATGTCCTAAGGCTAGTAGCAGCATGATGAGTGGATTTAGGTACAACGATTCTAAGTGAAATAAGTCACACAGAAAAGGACACTTCTCATAAGGTATCACTGATAGAGGGAATGTAAAAACCGTTACACTTGAACTGAATTACAAAACAGAAAAGAGTCACACATGCAGAAAACACACTATGGCTGCTTAACGGGAAAGGTGAGGTGGGGTGATACATAAAACAAGGGTTTCAAATTAGCTCAGATACCGTTCCATAAACCCAATATGTAATAGACAAGACCTACTCCTTGCTCAGAGAACTGGACTCAACACGCCCTATTCACCGCACAAGAATATATCTGACTACTAATAATCTTCAAACCTATGTATTGATATCTCTCTGTTAGTGTGTCAAGTGGGTGTAAAGCGGCATAAACACAGCAGTGAAAAGCAGCTAAACCGCATTATGAAAATAAATTACTTTGAAAAACCCATGAAAGAAAGACAGTGAAAGAGAGAGACATTCTTACACAATGCGTTCAGGGGCTGTGATGCAACCTGGATTGACCATATCTAGACCCACAGCTGGATGAGACATAAGGGTGGACACTCTTGGGGCTGAGAGGTTTGGTGAGGTTGGGTGAGCAAACGCAGACCCTTTAAAGTAATACTGCGTGGTACCCATCGCATGGGTCCCATATCTCCAGGTTCAAGGGCATCTTCCTACATCGAAAACATGAATGAGAAACCCAGAAGATGGTACACCGTGTGATGGAGAAAGGTTTCTAAAACGCACCTCATTTCTCATCTCCTTGTGCCCGGGTTCGCCATTCCAGCCGTTTTACTAGCAATCTCCCTACTTGGAGCATCAGCACCTTTAACCTCCTGTTCCGTAGAGGTTGCCATTTCTCCTGAGGATGAACGGGAAGACGGGGAACCAATGAGAGACTGGCTCTTGGTGTTGGGAAAGGCACAGGTCACTCTATTTTCCCATCAGGAAGAAGAATTAACCACAGGCTCATCCCGCGCCCCGGAACCAGAACAGGGCCTGAAGCCATCCTGCGCTTTTGCGGCCAGCTCCCATAAACACGAGTTGTAAAATGGAGGCTCAGGGCACTGCAATTCACAAACCTGCAGAGTTATAAATGATAACTCTCGTCCACAAATATATTGAGGGAAGGCAACGAAGAGGATTTGAAATCAAGGCAGAATTGCAGGAAACAGATTTCAGGAGGTAGATTCGAATCGCCTTTAAAGCACATGAAAAGCGGCAAAACGTTGACAATGATGCCCTTGGCCAAAAAGGGCGTATGCGTTTTTTCCTGAATATATTCAGGTAAAAACGCATACGCCCTTTTTGGCCAACCAAGCAACCTGGAAAGGCAAATCAGCGCTACAAAGAAGTCTCACATCCCATCGTTCAAAAGGGCCATGCTGAAAAAAGTGTCAAAACCAGAAATGCAGGACAGGCTATGGAGAAATGGGAGCCTTGCTACACTGATGGGTGGGATGTAAATTGCCAACAGCCACTCTGGAGAAGTGTACGGTGAGTCCTGAAACATCTAAAAAACACAGCTTAGAGAGCATAGGGCACTTCCACTCATGGGGGTATAAATTGGGAAAATGAAAAATCAGCAAGACACAAGCACCCCAAAGCTTAGGGCTGCTCTGTTGACAAGGACCTCCACTTCATTCCACCTTAAATATCCCAGGAAAGAGAAAAATGGATAAACAATTTGTGGTCCTTATGTACAATGGAATATCACTCAGCCATGAAATCAATGTCATAAGGCTAGTAGCAGCATGATCAGTGGATTTAGGGACGACGATTCTAAGTGAAATAAATCACACAGAAAAGGACACTTTTCATAAGGTATCACTTATAGAGGGAATGTAAAAACCGTTACAGTTGAACTGAATTACAAAACAGAACAGAGTCACACATGCAGAAAACACACTATGGCTGCTTAACGGGAAAGGGGAGGTGGGGTGATACATCAAACAAGGGTTTCAAATTAGCTCAGATACCGTTCCATAAACCCAATATGTAATAGACAAGACCTACTCCTTGCTCAGAGAACTGGACTCAGCACGCCCTATTCACCGCACAAGAATATATCTGACTACTAATAATCTTAAAACCTATGTATTGATATCTCTCTGTTAGTGTGTCAAGTGGGTGTAAAGCGGCATAAACACAGCAGTGAAAAGCAGCTAAACCCCATTATGAAAATAAATTACTTTGAAAAACCCATGAAAGAAAGACAGTGAAAGAGAGAGACATTCTTACACAATGCGTTCAGGGGCTGTGATGCAACCTGGATTGACCATATCTAGACCCACAGCTGGATGAGACATAAGGGTGGACACTCTTGGGGCTGAGAGGTTTGGTGAGGTTGGGTGAGCAAACGCAGACCATTTAAAGTAATACTGCGTGGTACCCATCGCATGGGTCCCAAATCTCCAGGTTCAAGGGCATCTTCCTACATCGAAAACATGCATGAGAAACCCAGAAGATGGTACACCGTGTGATGGGGAAAGGATTCTAAAACGCACCTCATTTCTCATCTCCTTGTGCCCGGGTTCGCCATTCCAGCCGCTTTACTAGCAATCTCCCTACTTGGAGCATCAGCACCTTTAACCTCCTGTTCCGTACAGGTTGCCATTTCTCCTGACAATGAACGGGAAGACGGGGAACCAATGAGAGACTGGCTCTTGGTGTTGGGACAGGCACAGGTCACTCTATTTTCCCATCAGGAAGAAGAATTAACCACAGGCTCATCCCGCCCCCCGGAACCAGAACATGGCCTGAAGCCATCCTGCGCTTTTGTGGCCAGCTCCCAAAAACACGAGTTGTAAAATGGAGGCTCAGGGCACTGCAATTCACAAACCTGCAGAGTTATAAATGATAACTCTCGTCCACAAATATATTGAGGGAAGGCAACGAAGAGGATTTGAAATCAAGGCAGAATTGCAGGAAACAGATTTCAGGAGGTAGATTCGAATCGCCTTTAAAGCACATGAAAAGCGGTAAAACGTTGACAATGATGCCCTTGGCCAAAAAGGGCGTATGCGTTTCTTCCTGAATATATTCAGGAAAAAAACGCATACGCCCTTTTTGGCCAACCAAGCAACCTGGAAAGGCAAATCAGCGCCACAAAGAAGTCTCGCATCCCATCGGTCAAAAGGGCCATGCTGAAAAAAGTTTCAAAACTAGAAATGCAGGACAGGCCATGGAGAAATGGGAGCCTTGCTACACTGATGGGCGGGATGTAAATTGCCAACAGCCACTCTGGAGAAGTGTACGGTGAGTCCTGAAACATCTAAAAAACACAGCTTAGAGAGCATAGGGCACTTCCACTCATGGGGGTATAAATTGGGAAAATGAAAAATCAGCAAGACACAAGCACCCCAAAGTTTAGGGCTGCTCTGTTGACAAGGACCTCCACTTCATTCCACCTTAAATATCCCAGGAAAGAGACAAATGGGTAAAAAAGTTGTGTTCCTTAAGTACAATGGAATATCAATCAGCCATGAAATCAATGTCCTAAGGCTAGTAGCAGCATGATGAATGGATTTAGGTACGAGATTCTAAGTGAAATAAGTCACACAGAAAAGGACACTTCTCATAAGGTATCACTGATAGAGGGAATGTAAAAACCGTTACACATGAACTGAATTACAAAACAGAACAGAGTCACACATGCAGAAAACACACTATGGCTGCTTAACGGGAAAGGGGAGGTGGGGTGATACATCAAACAAGGGTTTCAAATTAGCTCAGATACCGTTCCATAAACCCAATATGTAATAGACAAGACCTACTCCTTGCTCAGAGAACTGGACTCAACACGCCCTATTCACCGCACAAGAATATATCTGACTACTAATAATCTTCAAACCTATGTATTGATATCTCTCTGTTAGTGTGTCAAGTGGGTGTAAAGCGGCATAAACACAGCAGTGAAAAGCAGCTAAACCGCATTATGAAAATAAATTACTTTGAAAAACCCATGAAAGAAAGACAGTGAAAGAGAGAGACATTCTTACACAATGCGTTCAGGGGCTGTGATGCAACCTGGATTGACCATATCTAGACCCACAGCTGGATGAGACATAAGGGTGGACACTCTTGGGGCTGAGAGGTTTGGTGAGGTTGGGTGAGCAAACGCAGACCCTTTAAAGTAATACTGCGTGGTACCCATCGCATGGGTCCCATATCTCCAGGTTCAAGGGCATCTTCCTACATCGAAAACATGAATGAGAAACCCAGAAGATGGTACACCGTGTGATGGAGAAAGGTTTCTAAAACTCACCTCATTTCTCATCTCCTTGTGCCCGGGTTCGTCATTCCAGCCGTTTTACTAGCAATCTCCCTACTTGGAGCATCAGCACCTTTAACCTCCTGTTCCGTACAGGTTGCCATTTCTCCTGAGGATGAACGGGAAGACGGGGAACCAATGAGAGACTGGCTCTTGGTGTTGGGAAAGGCACAGGTCACTCTATTTTCCCATCAGGAAGAAGAATTAACCACAGGCTCATCCCGCCCCCCGGAACCAGAACAGGGCCTGAAGCCATCCTGCGCTTTTGCGGCCAGCTCCCATAAACACGAGTTGTAAAATGGAGGCTCAGGGCACTGCAATTCACAAACCTGCAGAGTTATAAATGATAACTCTCGTCCACAAATATATTGAGGGAAGGCAACGAAGAGGATTTGAAATCAAGGCAGAATTGCAGGAAACAGATTTCAGGAGGTAGATTCGAATCGCCTTTAAAGCACATGAAAAGCGGCAAAACGTTGACAATGATGCCCTTGGCCAAAAAGGGCGTATGCGTTTTTTCCTGAATATATTCAGGTAAAAACGCATACGCCCTTTTTAGCCAACCAAGCAACCTGGAAAGGCAAATCAGCGCTACAAAGAAGTCTCACATCCCATCGTTCAAAAGGGCCATGCTGAAAAAAGTGTCAAAACCAGAAATGCAGGACAGGCTATGGAGAAATGGGAGCCTTGCTACACTGATGGGTGGGATGTAAATTGCCAACAGCCACTCTGGAGAAGTGTACGGTGAGTCCTGAAACATCTAAAAAACACAGCTTAGAGAGCATAGGGCACTTCCACTCATGGGGGTATAAATTGGGAAAATGAAAAATCAGCAAGACACAAGCACCCCAAAGCTTAGGGCTGCTCTGTTGACAAGGACCTCCACTTCATTCCACCTTAAATATCCCAGGAAAGAGAAAAATGGATAAACAATTTGTGGTCCTTATGTACAATGGAATATCACTCAGCCATGAAATCAATGTCATAAGGCTAGTAGCAGCATGATCAGTGGATTTAGGGACGACGATTCTAAGTGAAATAAATCACACAGAAAAGGACACTTTTCATAAGGTATCACTTATAGAGGGAATGTAAAAACCGTTACAGTTGAACTGAATTACAAAACAGAACAGAGTCACACATGCAGAAAACACACTATGGCTGCTTAACGGGAAAGGGGAGGTGGGGTGATACATCAAACAAGGGTTTCAAATTAGCTCAGATACCGTTCCATAAACCCAATATGTAATAGACAAGACCTACTCCTTGCTCAGAGAACTGGACTCAACACGCCCTATTCACCGCACAAGAATATATCTGACTACTAATAATCTTAAAACCTATGTATTGATATCTCTCTGTTAGTGTGTCAAGTGGGTGTAAAGCGGCATAAACACAGCAGTGAAAAGCAGCTAAACCCCATTATGAAAATAAATTACTTTGAATAACCCATGAAAGAAAGACAGTGAAAGAGAGATACATTCTTACACAATGCGTTCAGGGGCTGTGATGCAACCTGGATTGACCATATCTAGACCCACAGCTGGATGAGACCTAAGGGTGGACACTCTTGGGGCTGACAGGTTTGGTGAGGTTGGGTGAGCAAACGCAGACCATTTAAAGTAATACTGCGTGGTACCCATCGCATGGGTCCCAAATCTCCAGGTTCAAGGGCATCTTCCTACATCGAAAACATGCATGAGAAACCCAGAAGATGGTACACCGTGTGATGGGGAAAGGTTTCTAAAACGCACCTCATTTCTCATCTCCTTGTGTCCGGGTTCGCCATTCCAGCCACTTTACTAGCAATCTCCCTACTTGGAGCATCAGCACCTTTAACCTCCTGTTCCGTACAGGTTGCCATTTCTCCTGACAATGAACGGGAAGACGGGGAACCAATGAGAGACTGGCTCTTGGTGTTGGGAAAGGCACAGGTCACTCTATTTTCCCATCAGGAAGAAGAATTAACCACAGGCTCATCCCGCCCCCCGGAACCAGAACATGGCCTGAAGCCATCCTGCGCTTTTGCGGCCAGCTCCCAAAAACACGAGTTGTAAAATGGAGGCTCAGGGCACTGCAATTCACAAACCTGCAGAGTTATAAATGATAACTGTCATCCACAAATATATTGAGGGAAGGCAACGAAGAGGATTTGAAATCAAGGCAGAATTGCAGGAAACAGATTTCAGGAGGTAGATTCGAATCGCCTTTAAAGCACATGAAAAGCGGCAAAACGTTGACAATGATGCCCTTGGCCAAAAAGGGCGTATGCGTTTCTATTTGAATATATTCAGGAAAAAAACGCATACGCCCTTTTTGGCCAACCAAGCAACCTGGAAAGGCAAATCAGCGCTACAAAGAAGTCTCGCATCCCATCGGTCAAAAGGGCCATGCTGAAAAAAGTGTCAAAACCAGAAATGCAGGACAGGCCATGGAGAAATGGGAGCCTTGCTACACTGATGGGCGGGATGTAAATTGCCAACAGCCACTCTGGAGAAGTGTACGGTGAGTCCTGAAACATCTAAAAAACACAGCTTAGAGAGCATAGGGCACTTCCACTCATGGGGGTATAAATTGGGAAAATGAAAAATCAGCAAGACACAAGCACCCCAAAGTTTAGGGCTGCTCTGTTGACAAGGACCTCCACTTCATTCCACCTTAAATATCCCAGGAAAGAGACAAATGGGTAAAGAAGTTGTGTTCCTTAAGTACAATGGAATATCACTCAGCCATGAAATCAATGTCCTAAGGCTAGTAGCAGCATGATGAATGGATTTAGGTACGAGATTCTAAGTGAAATAAGTCACACAGAAAAGGACACTTCTCATAAGGTATCACTGATAGAGGGAATGTAAAAACCATTACACATGAACTGAATTACAAAACAGAACAGAGTCACACATGCAGAAAACACACTATGGCTGCTTAACGGGAAAGGTGAGGTGGGGTGATACATCAAACAAGGGTTTCAAATTAGCTCAGATACCGTTCCATAAACCCAATATGTAATAGACAAGACCTACTCCTTGCTCTGAGAACTGGACTCAACACGCCCTATTCACCGCACAAGAATATATCTGACTAGTAATAATCTTAAAACCTATGTATTGATATCTCTCTGTTAGTGTGTCAAGTGGGTATAAAGCGGCATAAACACAGCAGTGAAAAGCAGCTAAACCGCATTATGAAAATAAATTACTTTTAAAAACCCATGAAACAAAGACAGTGAAAGAGAGAGAAATTCTTACACAATGCGTTCAGGGGCTGTGATGCAACCTGGATTGACCATATCTAGACCCACAGCTGGATGAGACATAAGGGTGGACACTCTTGGGGCTGAGAGGTTTGGTGAGGTTGGGTGAGCAAACGCAGACCCTTTAAAGTAATACTGCGTGGTACCCATCGCATGGGTCCCATATCTCCAGGTTCAAGGGCATCTTCCTACATCGAAAACATGAATGAGAAACCCAGAAGATGGTACACCGTGTGATGGGGAAAGGTTTCTAAAACGCACCTCATTTCTCATCTCCTTGTGCCTGGGTTCGCCATTCCAGCCGCTTTACTAGCAATCTCCCTACTTGGAGCATCAGCACCTTTAACCTCCTCTTCCGTACAGGTTGCAATTTTTCCTGAGGATGAACGGGAAGACAGGGAACCAATGAGAGACTGGCTCTTGGTGTTGGGACAGGCACACGTCACTCTATTTTCCCATCAGGAAGAAGAATTAACCACAGGCTCAGCCTGCCCCCTGGAAAGAGAACAGGGCCTGAAGCCATCCTGCGCTTTTGCGGCCAGCTCCCAAAAACGCGAGTTGTAAAATCGAGCTTCAGGGCACTGCAATTCACAAACCTGCAGAGTTATAAATGATAACTCTCGTCCACAAATATATTGAGGGAAGGCAAAGAAGAGGATTTGAAATCAAGGCAGAATTGCAGGAAACAGATTTCAGGAGGTAGATTCGAATCGCCTTTAAAGCACATGAAAAGCGGCAAAACGTTGACAATGATGCCCTTGGCCAAAAAGGGCGTATGCGTTTTTTCCTGAATATATTCAGGAAAAAACGCATACGCCCTTTTTGGCCAACCAAGCAACCTGGAAAGGCAAATCAGCGCTACAAAGAAGTCTCGCTTCCCATCGGTCAAAAGGGCCATGCTGAAAAAAGTGTCAAAACCAGAAATGCAGGACAGGCCATGGAGAAATGGGAGCCTTGCTACACTGATGGGCGGGATGTAAATTGCCAACAGCCACTCTGGAGAAGTGTACGGTGAGTCCTGAAACATCTAAAAAACACAGCTTAGAGAGCATAGGGCACTTCCACTCATGGGGGTATAAATTGGGAAAATGAAAAATCAGCAAGACACAAGCACCCCAAAGTTTAGGGCTGCTCTGTTGACAAGGACCTCCACTTCATTCCACCTTAAATATCCCAGGAAAGAGAAAAATGGGTAAAGAAGTTGTGGTCCTTATGTACAATGGAATATCACTCAGCCATGAAATCAATGTCATAAGGCTAGTAGCAGCATGATGAGTGGATTTAGGTACGACGATTCTAAGTGAAATAAGTCACACAGAAAAGGACACTTCTCATAAGGTATCACTGATAGAGGGAATGTAAAAACCGTTACACTTGAACTGAATTACAAAACAGAACAGAGTCACACATGCAGAAAACACACTATGGCTGTTTAACGGGAAAGGTGAGGTGGGGTGATACATAAAACAAGGGTTTCAAATTAGCTCAGATACCGTTCCATAAACCCAATATGTAATAGACAAGACCTACTCCTTGCTCAGAGAACTGGACTCAACACGCCCTATTCACCGCACAAGAATATATCTGACTACTAATAATCTTCAAACCTATGTATTGATATCTCTCTGTTAGTGTGTCAAGTGGGTGTAAAGCGGCATAAACACAGCAGTGAAAAGCAGCTAAACCGCATTATGAAAATAAATTACTTTGAAAAACCCATGAAAGAAAGACAGTGAAAGAGAGAGACATTCTTACACAATGCGTTCAGGGGCTGTGATGCAACCTGGATTGACCATATCTAGACCCACAGCTGGATGAGACATAAGGGTGGACACTCTTGGGGCTGAGAGGTTTGGTGAGGTTGGGTGAGCAAACGCAGACCCTTTAAAGTAATACTGCGTGGTACCCATCGCATGGGTCCCATATCTCCAGGTTTAAGGGCATCTTCCTACATCGAAAACATGAATGAGAAACCCAGAAGATGGTACACTGTGTGATGGAGAAAGGTTTCTAAAACGCACCTCATTTCTCATCTCCTTGTGCCCGGGTTCGCCATTCCAGCCGTTTTACTAGCAATCTCCCTACTTGGAGCATCAGCACCTTTAACCTCCTGTTCCGTACAGGTTGCCATTTCTCCTGAGGATGAACGGGAAGACGGGGAACCAATGAGAGACTGGCTCTTGGTGTTGGGAAAGGCACAGGTCACTCTATTTTCCCATCAGGAAGAAGAATTAACCACAGGCTCATCCCGCCCCCCGGAACCAGAACAGGGCCTGAAGCCATCCTGCGCTTTTGCGGCCAGCTCCCATAAACACGAGTTGTAAAATGGAGGCTCAGGGCACTGCAATTCACAAACCTGCAGAGTTATAAATGATAACTCTCGTCCACAAATATATTGAGGGAAGGCAACGAAGAGGATTTGAAATCAAGGCAGAATTGCAGGAAACAGATTTCAGGAGGTAGATTCGAATCGCCTTTAAAGCACATGAAAAGCGGCAAAACGTTGACAATGATGCCCTTGGCCAAAAAGGGCGTATGCGTTTTTTCCTGAATATATTCAGGTAAAAACGCATACGCCCTTTTTGGCCAACCAAGCAACCTGGAAAGGCAAATCAGCGCTACAAAGAAGTCTCACATCCCATCGTTCAAAAGGGCCATGCTGAAAAAAGTGTCAAAACCAGAAATGCAGGACAGGCTATGGAGAAATGGGAGCCTTGCTACACTGATGGGTGGGATGTAAATTGCCAACAGCCACTCTGGAGAAGTGTACGGTGAGTCCTGAAACATCTAAAAAACACAGCTTAGAGAGCATAGGGCACTACCACTCATGGGGGTATAAATTGGGAAAATGAAAAATCAGCAAGACACAAGCACCCCAAACCTTAGGGCTGCTCTGTTGACAAGGACCTCCACTTCATTCCACCTTAAATATCCCAGGAAAGAGAAAAATGGATAAACAATTTGTGGTCCTTATGTACAATGGAATATCACTCAGCCATGAAATCTATGTCATAAGGCTAGTAGCAGCATGATCAGTGGATTTAGGGACGACGATTCTAAGTGAAATAAATCACACAGAAAAGGACACTTTTCATAAGGTATCACTTATAGAGGGAATGTAAAAACCGTTACAGTTGAACTGAATTACAAAACAGAACAGAGTCACACATGCAGAAAACACACTATGGCTGCTTAACGGGAAAGGGGAGGCGGGGTGATACATCAAACAAGGGTTTCAAATTAGCTCAGATACCGTTCCATAAACCCAATATGTAATAGACAAGACCTACTCCTTGCTCAGAGAACTGGACTCAACACGCCCTATTCACCGCACAAGAATATATCTGACTAGTAATAATCTTAAAACCTATGTATTTATATCTCTCTGTTAGTGTGTCAAGTGGGTGTAAAGCGGCATAAACACAGCAGTGAAAAGCAGCTAAACCCCATTATGAAAATAAATTACTTTGAAAAACCCATGAAAGAAAGACAGTGAAAGAGAGAGACATTCTTACACAATGCGTTCAGGGGCTGTGATGCAACCTGGATTGACCATATCTAGACCCACAGCTGGATGAGACCTAAGGGTGGACACTCTTGGGGCTGAGAGGTTTGGTGAGGTTGGGTGAGCAAACGCAGACCATTTAAAATAATACTGCGTGGTACCCATCGCATGGGTCCCAAATCTCCAGGTTCAAGGGCATCTTCCTACATCGAAAACATGCATGAGAAACCCAGAAGATGGTACACCGTGTGATGGGGAAAGGTTTCTAAAACGCACCTCATTTCTCATCTCCTTGTGTCCGGGTTCGCCATTCCAGCCGCTTTACTAGCAATCTCCCTACTTGGAGCATCAGCACCTTTAACCTCCTGTTCCGTACAGGTTGCCATTTCTCCTGACAATGAACGGGAAGACGGGGAACCAATGAGAGACTGGCTCTTGGTGTTGGGAAAGGCACAGGTCACTCTATTTTCCCATCAGGAAGAAGAATTAACCACAGGCTCATCCCGCACCCCGGAACCAGAACAGGGCCTGAAGCCATCCTGCGCTTTTGCGGCCAGCTCCCAAAAACACGAGTTGTAAAATGGAGGCTCAGGGCACTGCAATTCACAAACCTGCAGAGTTATAAATGATAACTCTCGTCCACAAATATATTGAGGGAAGGCAACGAAGAGGATTTGAAATCAAGGCAGAATTGCAGGAAACAGATTTCAGGAGGTAGATTCGAATCGCCTTTAAAGCACATGAAAAGCGGCAAAACGTTGATAATGATGCCCTTGGCCAAAAAGGGCGTATGCGATTCTTCCTGAATATATTCAGGAAAAAAACGCATACGCCCTTTTTGGCCAACCAAGCAACCTGGAAAGGCAAATCAGCGCTACAAAGAAGTCTCGCTTCCCATCGGTCAAAAGGGCCATGCTGAAAAAAGTGTCAAAACCAGAAAGGCAGGACAGGCCATGGAGAAATGGGAGGCTTGCTACACTGATGGGCGGGATGTAAATTGCCAACAGCCACTCTGGAGAAGTGTACGGTGAGTCCTGAAACATCTAAAAAACACAGCTTAGAGACCATAGGGCACTTCCACTCATGGGGGTATAAATTGGGAAAATGAAAAATCAGCAAGACACAAGCACCCCAAAGTTTAGGGCTGCTCTGTTGACAAGGACCTCCACTTCATTCCACCTTAAATATCCCAGGAAAGAGACAAATGGGTAAAGAAGTTGTGTTCCTTAAGTACAATGGAATATCACTCAGCCATGAAATCAATGTCCTAAGGCTAGTAGCAGCATGATGAATGGATTTAGGTACGAGATTCTAAGTGAAATAAGTCACACAGAAAAGGACACTTCTCATAAGGTATCACTGATAGAGGGAATGTAAAAACCGTTACACATGAACTGAATTACAAAACAGAACAGAGTCACACATGCAGAAAACACACTATGGCTGCTTAACGGGAAAGGGGAGGTGGGGTGATACATCAAACAAGGGTTTCAAATTAGCTCAGATACCGTTCCATAAACCCAATATGTAATAGACAAGACCTACTCCTTGCTCTGAGAAGTGGACTCAACACGCCCTATTCACCGCACAAGAATATATCTGACTAGTAATAATCTTAAAACCTATGTATTGATATCTCTCTGTTAGTGTGTCAAGTGGGTATAAAGCGGCATAAACACAGCAGTGAAAAGCAGCTAAACCGCATTATGAAAATAAATTACTTTTAAAAACCCATGAAAGAAAGACAGTGAAAGAGAGAGACATTCTTACACAATGCGTTCAGGGGCTGTGATGCAACCTGGATTGACCATATCTAGACCCACAGCTGGATGAGACATAAGGGTGGACACTCTTGGGGCTGAGAGGTTTGGTGAGGTTGGGTGAGCAAACGCAGACCCTTTAAAGTAATACTGCGTGGTACCCATCGCATGGGTCCCATATCTCCAGGTTCAAGGGCATCTTCCTACATCGAAAACATGAATGAGAAACCCAGAAGATGGTACACCGTGTGATGGGGAAAGGTTTCTAAAACGCACCTCATTTCTCATCTCCTTGTGCCTGGGTTCGCCATTCCAGCCGCTTTACTAGCAATCTCCCTACTTGGAGCATCAGCACCTTTAACCTCCTGTTCCGTAGAGGTTGCCATTTCTCCTGAGGATGAACGGGAAGACGGGGAACCAATGAGAGACTGGCTCTTGGTGTTGGGAAAGGCACAGGTCACTCTATTTTCCCATCAGGAAGAAGAATTAACCACAGGCTCATCCCGCGCCCCGGAACCAGAACAGGGCCTGAAGCCATCCTGCGCTTTTGCGGCCAGCTCCCATAAACACGAGTTGTAAAATGGAGGCTCAGGGCACTGCAATTCACAAACCTGCAGAGTTATAAATGATAACTCTCGTCCACAAATATATTGAGGGAAGGCAACGAAGAGGATTTGAAATCAAGGCAGAATTGCAGGAAACAGATTTCAGGAGGTAGATTCGAATCGCCTTTAAAGCACATGAAAAGCGGCAAAACGTTGACAATGATGCCCTTGGCCAAAAAGGGCGTATGCGTTTTTTCCTGAATATATTCAGGTAAAAACGCATACGCCCTTTTTGGCCAACCAAGCAACCTGGAAAGGCAAATCAGCGCTACAAAGAAGTCTCACATCCCATCGTTCAAAAGGGCCATGCTGAAAAAAGTGTCAAAACCAGAAATGCAGGACAGGCTATGGAGAAATGGGAGCCTTGCTACACTGATGGGTGGGATGTAAATTGCCAACAGCCACTCTGGAGAAGTGTACGGTGAGTCCTGAAACATCTAAAAAACACAGCTTAGAGAGCATAGGGCACTTCCACTCATGGGGGTATAAATTGGGAAAATGAAAAATCAGCAAGACACAAGCACCCCAAAGCTTAGGGCTGCTCTGTTGACAAGGACCTCCACTTCATTCCACCTTAAATATCCCAGGAAAGAGAAAAATGGATAAACAATTTGTGGTCCTTATGTACAATGGAATATCACTCAGCCATGAAATCAATGTCATAAGGCTAGTAGCAGCATGATCAGTGGATTTAGGGACGACGATTCTAAGTGAAATAAATCACACAGAAAAGGACACTTTTCATAAGGTATCACTTATAGAGGGAATGTAAAAACCGTTACAGTTGAACTGAATTACAAAACAGAACAGAGTCACACATGCAGAAAACACACTATGGCTGCTTAACGGGAAAGGGGAGGTGGGGTGATACATCAAACAAGGGTTTCAAATTAGCTCAGATACCGTTCCATAAACCCAATATGTAATAGACAAGACCTACTCCTTGCTCAGAGAACTGGACTCAACACGCCCTATTCACCGCACAAGAATATATCTGACTACTAATAATCTTAAAACCTATGTATTGATATCTCTCTGTTAGTGTGTCAAGTGGGTGTAAAGCGGCATAAACACAGCAGTGAAAAGCAGCTAAACCCCATTATGAAAATAAATTACTTTGAAAAACCCATGAAAGAAAGACAGTGAAAGAGAGAGACATTCTTACACAATGCGTTCAGGGGCTGTGATGCAACCTGGATTGACCATATCTAGACCCACAGCTGGATGAGACATAAGGGTGGACACTCTTGGGGCTGAGAGGTTTGGTGAGGTTGGGTGAGCAAACGCAGACCATTTAAAGTAATACTGCGTGGTACCCATCGCATGGGTCCCAAATCTCCAGGTTCAAGGGCATCTTCCTACATCGAAAACATGCATGAGAAACCCAGAAGATGGTACACCGTGTGATGGGGAAAGGATTCTAAAACGCACCTCATTTCTCATCTCCTTGTGTCCGGGTTCGCCATTCCAGCCGCTTTACTAGCAATCTCCCTACTTGGAGCATCAGCACCTTTAACCTCCTGTTCCGTACAGGTTGCCATTTCTCCTGACAATGAACGGGAAGACGGGGAACCAATGAGAGACTGGCTCTTGGTGTTGGGACAGGCACAGGTCACTCTATTTTCCCATCAGGAAGAAGAATTAACCACAGGCTCATCCCGCCCCCCGGAACCAGAACATGGCCTGAAGCCATCCTGCGCTTTTGTGGCCAGCTCCCAAAAACACGAGTTGTAAAATGGAGGCTCAGGGCACTGCAATTCACAAACCTGCAGAGTTATAAATGATAACTCTCGTCCACAAATATATTGAGGGAAGGCAACGAAGAGGATTTGAAATCAAGGCAGAATTGCAGGAAACAGATTTCAGGAGGTAGATTCGAATCGCCTTTAAAGCACATGAAAAGCGGTAAAACGTTGACAATGATGCCCTTGGCCAAAAAGGGCGTATGCGTTTCTTCCTGAATATATTCAGGAAAAAAACGCATACGCCCTTTTTGGCCAACCAAGCAACCTGGAAAGGCAAATCAGCGCCACAAAGAAGTCTCGCATCCCATCGGTCAAAAGGGCCATGCTGAAAAAAGTTTCAAAACCAGAAATGCAGGACAGGCCATGGAGAAATGGGAGCCTTGCTACACTGATGGGCGGGATGTAAATTGCCAACAGCCACTCTGGAGAAGTGTACGGTGAGTCCTGAAACATCTAAAAAACACAGCTTAGAGAGCATAGGGCACTTCCACTCATGGGGGTATAAATTGGGAAAATGAAAAATCAGCAAGACACAAGCACCCCAAAGTTTAGGGCTGCTCTGTTGACAAGGACCTCCACTTCATTCCACCTTAAATATCCCAGGAAAGAGACAAATGGGTAAAAAAGTTGTGTTCCTTAAGTACAATGGAATATCACTCAGCCATGAAATCAATGTCCTAAGGCTAGTAGCAGCATGATGAATGGATTTAGGTACGAGATTCTAAGTGAAATAAGTCACACAGAAAAGGACACTTCTCATAAGGTATCACTGATAGAGGGAATGTAAAAACCGTTACAGTTGAACTGAATTACAAAACAGAACAGAGTCACACATGCAGAAAACACACTATGGCTGCTTAACGGGAAAGGGGAGGCGGGGTGATACATCAAACAAGGGTTTCAAATTAGCTCAGATACCGTTCCATAAACCCAATATGTAATAGACAAGACCTACTCCTTGCTCAGAGAACTGGACTCAACACGCCCTATTCACCGCACAAGA
Organism: Balaenoptera borealis; assembly: GCF_965194805.1. Classification (NCBI taxonomy): domain Eukaryota; kingdom Metazoa; phylum Chordata; class Mammalia; order Artiodactyla; family Balaenopteridae; genus Balaenoptera; species Balaenoptera borealis. Next base: position 835,306 of record NW_028124009.1, read on the forward strand.
ATATATCTGACTAGTAATAATCTTAAAACCTATGTATTTATATCTCTCTGTTAGTGTGTCAAGTGGGTGTAAAGCGGCATAAACACAGCAGTGAAAAGCAGCTAAACCCCATTATGAAAATAAATTACTTTGAAAAACCCATGAAAGAAAGACAGTGAAAGAGAGAGACATTCTTACACAATGCGTTCAGGGGCTGTGATGCAACCTGGATTGACCATATCTAGACCCACAGCTGGATGAGACCTAAGGGTGGACACTCTTGGGGCTGAGAGGTTTGGTGAGGTTGGGTGAGCAAACGCAGACCATTTAAAATAATACTGCGTGGTACCCATCGCATGGGTCCCAAATCTCCAGGTTCAAGGGCATCTTCCTACATCGAAAACATGCATGAGAAACCCAGAAGATGGTACACCGTGTGATGGGGAAAGGTTTCTAAAACGCACCTCATTTCTCATCTCCTTGTGTCCGGGTTCGCCATTCCAGCCGCTTTACTAGCAATCTCCCTACTTGGAGCATCAGCACCTTTAACCTCCTGTTCCGTACAGGTTGCCATTTCTCCTGACAATGAACGGGAAGACGGGGAACCAATGAGAGACTGGCTCTTGGTGTTGGGAAAGGCACAGGTCACTCTATTTTCCCATCAGGAAGAAGAATTAACCACAGGCTCATCCCGCACCCCGGAACCAGAACAGGGCCTGAAGCCATCCTGCGCTTTTGCGGCCAGCTCCCAAAAACACGAGTTGTAAAATGGAGGCTCAGGGCACTGCAATTCACAAACCTGCAGAGTTATAAATGATAACTCTCGTCCACAAATATATTGAGGGAAGGCAACGAAGAGGATTTGAAATCAAGGCAGAATTGCAGGAAACAGATTTCAGGAGGTAGATTCGAATCGCCTTTAAAGCACATGAAAAGCGGCAAAACGTTGATAATGATGCCCTTGGCCAAAAAGGGCGTATGCGATTCTTCCTGAATATATTCAGGAAAAAAACGCATACGCCCTTTTTGGCCAACCAAGCAACCTGGAAAGGCAAATCAGCGCTACAAAGAAGTCTCGCTTCCCATCGGTCAAAAGGGCCATGCTGAAAAAAGTGTCAAAACCAGAAAGGCAGGACAGGCCATGGAGAAATGGGAGGCTTGCTACACTGATGGGCGGGATGTAAATTGCCAACAGCCACTCTGGAGAAGTGTACGGTGAGTCCTGAAACATCTAAAAAACACAGCTTAGAGACCATAGGGCACTTCCACTCATGGGGGTATAAATTGGGAAAATGAAAAATCAGCAAGACACAAGCACCCCAAAGTTTAGGGCTGCTCTGTTGACAAGGACCTCCACTTCATTCCACCTTAAATATCCCAGGAAAGAGACAAATGGGTAAAGAAGTTGTGTTCCTTAAGTACAATGGAATATCACTCAGCCATGAAATCAATGTCCTAAGGCTAGTAGCAGCATGATGAATGGATTTAGGTACGAGATTCTAAGTGAAATAAGTCACACAGAAAAGGACACTTCTCATAAGGTATCACTGATAGAGGGAATGTAAAAACCGTTACACATGAACTGAATTACAAAACAGAACAGAGTCACACATGCAGAAAACACACTATGGCTGCTTAACGGGAAAGGGGAGGTGGGGTGATACATCAAACAAGGGTTTCAAATTAGCTCAGATACCGTTCCATAAACCCAATATGTAATAGACAAGACCTACTCCTTGCTCTGAGAAGTGGACTCAACACGCCCTATTCACCGCACAAGAATATATCTGACTAGTAATAATCTTAAAACCTATGTATTGATATCTCTCTGTTAGTGTGTCAAGTGGGTATAAAGCGGCATAAACACAGCAGTGAAAAGCAGCTAAACCGCATTATGAAAATAAATTACTTTTAAAAACCCATGAAAGAAAGACAGTGAAAGAGAGAGACATGCTTACACAATGCGTTCAGGGGCTGTGATGCAACCTGGATTGACCATATCTAGACCCACAGCTGGATGAGACATAAGGGTGGACACTCTTGGGGCTGAGAGGTTTGGTGAGGTTGGGTGAGCAAACGCAGACCCTTTAAAGTAATACTGCGTGGTACCCATCGCATGGGTCCCATATCTCCAGGTTCAAGGGCATCTTCCTACATCGAAAACATGAATGAGAAACCCAGAAGATGGTACACCGTGTGATGGGGAAAGGTTTCTAAAACGCACCTCATTTCTCATCTCCTTGTGCCTGGGTTCGCCATTCCAGCCGCTTTACTAGCAATCTCCCTACTTGGAGCATCAGCACCTTTAACCTCCTGTTCCGTAGAGGTTGCCATTTCTCCTGAGGATGAACGGGAAGACGGGGAACCAATGAGAGACTGGCTCTTGGTGTTGGGAAAGGCACAGGTCACTCTATTTTCCCATCAGGAAGAAGAATTAACCACAGGCTCATCCCGCGCCCCGGAACCAGAACAGGGCCTGAAGCCATCCTGCGCTTTTGCGGCCAGCTCCCATAAACACGAGTTGTAAAATGGAGGCTCAGGGCACTGCAATTCACAAACCTGCAGAGTTATAAATGATAACTCTCGTCCACAAATATATTGAGGGAAGGCAACGAAGAGGATTTGAAATCAAGGCAGAATTGCAGGAAACAGATTTCAGGAGGTAGATTCGAATCGCCTTTAAAGCACATGAAAAGCGGCAAAACGTTGACAATGATGCCCTTGGCCAAAAAGGGCGTATGCGTTTTTTCCTGAATATATTCAGGTAAAAACGCATACGCCCTTTTTGGCCAACCAAGCAACCTGGAAAGGCAAATCAGCGCTACAAAGAAGTCTCACATCCCATCGTTCAAAAGGGCCATGCTGAAAAAAGTGTCAAAACCAGAAATGCAGGACAGGCTATGGAGAAATGGGAGCCTTGCTACACTGATGGGTGGGATGTAAATTGCCAACAGCCACTCTGGAGAAGTGTACGGTGAGTCCTGAAACATCTAAAAAACACAGCTTAGAGAGCATAGGGCACTTCCACTCATGGGGGTATAAATTGGGAAAATGAAAAATCAGCAAGACACAAGCACCCCAAAGCTTAGGGCTGCTCTGTTGACAAGGACCTCCACTTCATTCCACCTTAAATATCCCAGGAAAGAGAAAAATGGATAAACAATTTGTGGTCCTTATGTACAATGGAATATCACTCAGCCATGAAATCAATGTCATAAGGCTAGTAGCAGCATGATCAGTGGATTTAGGGACGACGATTCTAAGTGAAATAAATCACACAGAAAAGGACACTTTTCATAAGGTATCACTTATAGAGGGAATGTAAAAACCGTTACAGTTGAACTGAATTACAAAACAGAACAGAGTCACACATGCAGAAAACACACTATGGCTGCTTAACGGGAAAGGGGAGGTGGGGTGATACATCAAACAAGGGTTTCAAATTAGCTCAGATACCGTTCCATAAACCCAATATGTAATAGACAAGACCTACTCCTTGCTCAGAGAACTGGACTCAACACGCCCTATTCACCGCACAAGAATATATCTGACTACTAATAATCTTAAAACCTATGTATTGATATCTCTCTGTTAGTGTGTCAAGTGGGTGTAAAGCGGCATAAACACAGCAGTGAAAAGCAGCTAAACCCCATTATGAAAATAAATTACTTTGAAAAACCCATGAAAGAAAGACAGTGAAAGAGAGAGACATTCTTACACAATGCGTTCAGGGGCTGTGATGCAACCTGGATTGACCATATCTAGACCCACAGCTGGATGAGACATAAGGGTGGACACTCTTGGGGCTGAGAGGTTTGGTGAGGTTGGGTGAGCAAACGCAGACCATTTAAAGTAATACTGCGTGGTACCCATCGCATGGGTCCCAAATCTCCAGGTTCAAGGGCATCTTCCTACATCGAAAACATGCATGAGAAACCCAGAAGATGGTACACCGTGTGATGGGGAAAGGATTCTAAAACGCACCTCATTTCTCATCTCCTTGTGTCCGGGTTCGCCATTCCAGCCGCTTTACTAGCAATCTCCCTACTTGGAGCATCAGCACCTTTAACCTCCTGTTCCGTACAGGTTGCCATTTCTCCTGACAATGAACGGGAAGACGGGGAACCAATGAGAGACTGGCTCTTGGTGTTGGGACAGGCACAGGTCACTCTATTTTCCCATCAGGAAGAAGAATTAACCACAGGCTCATCCCGCCCCCCGGAACCAGAACATGGCCTGAAGCCATCCTGCGCTTTTGTGGCCAGCTCCCAAAAACACGAGTTGTAAAATGGAGGCTCAGGGCACTGCAATTCACAAACCTGCAGAGTTATAAATGATAACTCTCGTCCACAAATATATTGAGGGAAGGCAACGAAGAGGATTTGAAATCAAGGCAGAATTGCAGGAAACAGATTTCAGGAGGTAGATTCGAATCGCCTTTAAAGCACATGAAAAGCGGTAAAACGTTGACAATGATGCCCTTGGCCAAAAAGGGCGTATGCGTTTCTTCCTGAATATATTCAGGAAAAAAACGCATACGCCCTTTTTGGCCAACCAAGCAACCTGGAAAGGCAAATCAGCGCCACAAAGAAGTCTCGCATCCCATCGGTCAAAAGGGCCATGCTGAAAAAAGTTTCAAAACCAGAAATGCAGGACAGGCCATGGAGAAATGGGAGCCTTGCTACACTGATGGGCGGGATGTAAATTGCCAACAGCCACTCTGGAGAAGTGTACGGTGAGTCCTGAAACATCTAAAAAACACAGCTTAGAGACCATAGGGCACTTCCACTCATGGGGGTATAAATTGGGAAAATGAAAAATCAGCAAGACACAAGCACCCCAAAGTTTAGGGCTGCTCTGTTGACAAGGACCTCCACTTCATTCCACCTTAAATATCCCAGGAAAGAGACAAATGGGTAAAAAAGTTGTGTTCCTTAAGTACAATGGAATATCAATCAGCCATGAAATCAATGTCCTAAGGCTAGTAGCAGCATGATGAATGGATTTAGGTACGAGATTCTAAGTGAAATAAGTCACACAGAAAAGGACACTTCTCATAAGGTATCACTGATAGAGGGAATGTAAAAACCGTTACACATGAACTGAATTACAAAACAGAACAGAGTCACACATGCAGAAAACACACTATGGCTGCTTAACGGGAAAGGGGAGGTGGGGTGATACATCAAACAAGGGTTTCAAATTAGCTCAGATACCGTTCCATAAACCCAATATGTAATAGACAAGACCTACTCCTTGCTCAGAGAACTGGACTCAACACGCCCTATTCACCGCACAAGAATATATCTGACTACTAATAATCTTCAAACCTATGTATTGATATCTCTCTGTTAGTGTGTCAAGTGGGTGTAAAGCGGCATAAACACAGCAGTGAAAAGCAGCTAAACCGCATTATGAAAATAAATTACTTTGAAAAACCCATGAAAGAAAGACAGTGAAAGAGAGAGACATTCTTACACAATGCGTTCAGGGGCTGTGATGCAACCTGGATTGACCATATCTAGACCCACAGCTGGATGAGACATAAGGGTGGACACTCTTGGGGCTGAGAGGTTTGGTGAGGTTGGGTGAGCAAACGCAGACCCTTTAAAGTAATACTGCGTGGTACCCATCACATGGGTCCCATATCTCCAGGTTCAAGGGCATCTTCCTACATCGAAAACATGAATGAGAAACCCAGAAGATGGTACACCGTGTGATGGAGAAAGGTTTCTAAAACTCACCTCATTTCTCATCTCCTTGTGCCCGGGTTCGCCATTCCAGCCGTTTTACTAGCAATCTCCCTACTTGGAGCATCAGCACCTTTAACCTCCTGTTCCGTACAGGTTGCCATTTCTCCTGAGGATGAACGGGAAGACGGGGAACCAATGAGAGACTGGCTCTTGGTGTTGGGAAAGGCACAGGTCACTCTATTTTCCCATCAGGAAGAAGAATTAACCACAGGCTCATCCCGCCCCCCGGAACCAGAACAGGGCCTGAAGCCATCCTGCGCTTTTGCGGCCAGCTCCCATAAACACGAGTTGTAAAATGGAGGCTCAGGGCACTGCAATTCACAAACCTGCAGAGTTATAAATGATAACTCTCGTCCACAAATATATTGAGGGAAGGCAACGAAGAGGATTTGAAATCAAGGCAGAATTGCAGGAAACAGATTTCAGGAGGTAGATTCGAATCGCCTTTAAAGCACATGAAAAGCGGCAAAACGTTGACAATGATGCCCTTGGCCAAAAAGGGCGTATGCGTTTTTTCCTGAATATATTCAGGTAAAAACGCATACGCCCTTTTTAGCCAACCAAGCAACCTGGAAAGGCAAATCAGCGCTACAAAGAAGTCTCACATCCCATCGTTCAAAAGGGCCATGCTGAAAAAAGTGTCAAAACCAGAAATGCAGGACAGGCTATGGAGAAATGGGAGCCTTGCTACACTGATGGGTGGGATGTAAATTGCCAACAGCCACTCTGGAGAAGTGTACGGTGAGTCCTGAAACATCTAAAAAACACAGCTTAGAGAGCATAGGGCACTTCCACTCATGGGGGTATAAATTGGGAAAATGAAAAATCAGCAAGACACAAGCACCCCAAAGCTTAGGGCTGCTCTGTTGACAAGGACCTCCACTTCATTCCACCTTAAATATCCCAGGAAAGAGAAAAATGGATAAACAATTTGTGGTCCTTATGTACAATGGAATATCACTCAGCCATGAAATCAATGTCATAAGGCTAGTAGCAGCATGATCAGTGGATTTAGGGACGACGATTCTAAGTGAAATAAATCACACAGAAAAGGACACTTTTCATAAGGTATCACTTATAGAGGGAATGTAAAAACCGTTACAGTTGAACTGAATTACAAAACAGAACAGAGTCACACATGCAGAAAACACACTATGGCTGCTTAACGGGAAAGGGGAGGTGGGGTGATACATCAAACAAGGGTTTCAAATTAGCTCAGATACCGTTCCATAAACCCAATATGTAATAGACAAGACCTACTCCTTGCTCAGAGAACTGGACTCAACACGCCCTATTCACCGCACAAGAATATATCTGACTACTAATAATCTTAAAACCTATGTATTGATATCTCTCTGTTAGTGTGTCAAGTGGGTGTAAAGCGGCATAAACACAGCAGTGAAAAGCAGCTAAACCCCATTATGAAAATAAATTACTTTGAATAACCCATGAAAGAAAGACAGTGAAAGAGAGAGACATTCTTACACAATGCGTTCAGGGGCTGTGATGCAACCTGGATTGACCATATCTAGACCCACAGCTGGATGAGACCTAAGGGTGGACACTCTTGGGGCTGACAGGTTTGGTGAGGTTGGGTGAGCAAACGCAGACCATTTAAAGTAATACTGCGTGGTACCCATCGCATGGGTCCCAAATCTCCAGGTTCAAGGGCATCTTCCTACATCGAAAACATGCATGAGAAACCCAGAAGATGGTACACCGTGTGATGGGGAAAGGTTTCTAAAACGCACCTCATTTCTCATCTCCTTGTGTCCGGGTTCGCCATTCCAGCCACTTTACTAGCAATCTCCCTACTTGGAGCATCAGCACCTTTAACCTCCTGTTCCGTACAGGTTGCCATTTCTCCTGACAATGAACGGGAAGACGGGGAACCAATGAGAGACTGGCTCTTGGTGTTGGGAAAGGCACAGGTCACTCTATTTTCCCATCAGGAAGAAGAATTAACCACAGGCTCATCCCGCCCCCCGGAACCAGAACATGGCCTGAAGCCATCCTGCGCTTTTGCGGCCAGCTCCCAAAAACACGAGTTGTAAAATGGAGGCTCAGGGCACTGCAATTCACAAACCTGCAGAGTTATAAATGATAACTGTCATCCACAAATATATTGAGGGAAGGCAACGAAGAGGATTTGAAATCAAGGCAGAATTGCAGGAAACAGATTTCAGGAGGTAGATTCGAATCGCCTTTAAAGCACATGAAAAGCGGCAAAACGTTGACAATGATGCCCTTGGCCAAAAAGGGCGTATGCGTTTCTATCTGAATATATTCAGGAAAAAAACGCATACGCCCTTTTTGGCCAACCAAGCAACCTGGAAAGGCAAATCAGCGCTACAAAGAAGTCTCGCATCCCATCGGTCAAAAGGGCCATGCTGAAAAAAGTGTCAAAACCAGAAATGCAGGACAGGCCATGGAGAAATGGGAGCCTTGCTACACTGATGGGCGGGATGTAAATTGCCAACAGCCACTCTGGAGAAGTGTACGGTGAGTCCTGAAACATCTAAAAAACACAGCTTAGAGAGCATAGGGCACTTCCACTCATGGGGGTATAAATTGGGAAAATGAAAAATCAGCAAGACACAAGCACCCCAAAGTTTAGGGCTGCTCTGTTGACAAGGACCTCCACTTCATTCCACCTTAAATATCCCAGGAAAGAGACAAATGGGTAAAGAAGTTGTGTTCCTTAAGTACAATGGAATATCACTCAGCCATGAAATCAATGTCCTAAGGCTAGTAGCAGCATGATGAATGGATTTAGGTACGAGATTCTAAGTGAAATAAGTCACACAGAAAAGGACACTTCTCATAAGGTATCACTGATAGAGGGAATGTAAAAACCATTACACATGAACTGAATTACAAAACAGAACAGAGTCACACATGCAGAAAACACACTATGGCTGCTTAACGGGAAAGGTGAGGTGGGGTGATACATCAAACAAGGGTTTCAAATTAGCTCAGATACCGTTCCATAAACCCAATATGTAATAGACAAGACCTACTCCTTGCTCTGAGAACTGGACTCAACACGCCCTATTCACCGCACAAGAATATATCTGACTAGTAATAATCTTAAAACCTATGTATTGATATCTCTCTGTTAGTGTGTCAAGTGGGTATAAAGCGGCATAAACACAGCAGTGAAAAGCAGCTAAACCGCATTATGAAAATAAATTACTTTTAAAAACCCATGAAACAAAGACAGTGAAAGAGAGAGAAATTCTTACACAATGCGTTCAGGGGCTGTGATGCAACCTGGATTGACCATATCTAGACCCACAGCTGGATGAGACATAAGGGTGGACACTCTTGGGGCTGAGAGGTTTGGTGAGGTTGGGTGAGCAAACGCAGACCCTTTAAAGTAATACTGCGTGGTACCCATCGCATGGGTCCCATATCTCCAGGTTCAAGGGCATCTTCCTACATCGAAAACATGAATGAGAAACCCAGAAGATGGTACACCGTGTGATGGGGAAAGGTTTCTAAAACGCACCTCATTTCTCATCTCCTTGTGCCTGGGTTCGCCATTCCAGCCGCTTTACTAGCAATCTCCCTACTTGGAGCATCAGCACCTTTAACCTCCTCTTCCGTACAGGTTGCAATTTTTCCTGAGGATGAACGGGAAGACAGGGAACCAATGAGAGACTGGCTCTTGGTGTTGGGACAGGCACACGTCACTCTATTTTCCCATCAGGAAGAAGAATTAACCACAGGCTCAGCCTGCCCCCTGGAAAGAGAACAGGGCCTGAAGCCATCCTGCGCTTTTGCGGCCAGCTCCCAAAAACGCGAGTTGTAAAATCGAGCTTCAGGGCACTGCAATTCACAAACCTGCAGAGTTATAAATGATAACTCTCGTCCACAAATATATTGAGGGAAGGCAAAGAAGAGGATTTGAAATCAAGGCAGAATTGCAGGAAACAGATTTCAGGAGGTAGATTCGAATCGCCTTTAAAGCACATGAAAAGCGGCAAAACGTTGACAATGATGCCCTTGGCCAAAAAGGGCGTATGCGTTTTTTCCTGAATATATTCAGGAAAAAACGCATACGCCCTTTTTGGCCAACCAAGCAACCTGGAAAGGCAAATCAGCGCTACAAAGAAGTCTCGCTTCCCATCGGTCAAAAGGGCCATGCTGAAAAAAGTGTCAAAACCAGAAATGCAGGACAGGCCATGGAGAAATGGGAGCCTTGCTACACTGATGGGCGGGATGTAAATTGCCAACAGCCACTCTGGAGAAGTGTACGGTGAGTCCTGAAACATCTAAAAAACACAGCTTAGAGAGCATAGGGCACTTCCACTCATGGGGGTATAAATTGGGAAAATGAAAAATCAGCAAGACACAAGCACCCCAAAGTTTAGGGCTGCTCTGTTGACAAGGACCTCCACTTCATTCCACCTTAAATATCCCAGGAAAGAGAAAAATGGGTAAAGAAGTTGTGGTCCTTATGTACAATGGAATATCACTCAGCCATGAAATCAATGTCCTAAGGCTAGTAGCAGCATGATGAGTGGATTTAGGTACGACGATTCTAAGTGAAATAAGTCACACAGAAAAGGACACTTCTCATAAGGTATCACTGATAGAGGGAATGTAAAAACCGTTACACATGAACTGAATTACAAAACAGAACAGAGTCACACATGCAGAAAACACACTATGGCTGCTTAACGGGAAAGGTGAGGTGGGGTGATACATCAAACAAGGGTTTCAAATTAGCTCAGATACCGTTCCATAAACCCAATATGTAATAGACAAGACCTACTCCTTGCTCAGAGAACTGGACTCAACACGCCCTATTCACCGCACAAGAATATATCTGACTAATAATAATCGTAAAACCTATGTATTGATATCTCTCTGTTAGTGTGTCAAGTGGGTGTAAAGCGGCATAAACACAGCAGTGAAAAGCAGCTAAACCGCATTATGAAAATAAATTACTTTGAAAAACCCATGAAAGAAAGACAGTGAAAGAGAGAGACATTCTTACACAATGCGTTCAGGGGCTGTGATGCAACCTGGATTGACCATATCTAGACTCACGGCTGGATGAGACATAAGGGTGGACACTCTTGGGGCTGAGAGGTTTGGTGAGGTTGGGTGAGCAAACGCAGACCCTTTAAAGTAATACTGCGTGGTACCCATCGCATGGGTCCCATATCTCCAGGTTCAAGGGCATCTTCCTACATCGAAAACATGAATGAGAAACCCAGAAGATGGTACACCGTGTCATGGGGAAAGGTTTCTAAAACGCACCTCATTTCTCATCTCCTTGTGCCCGGGTTCGCCATTCCAGCCGCTTTACTAGCAATCTCCCTCCTTGGAGCATCAGCACCTTTAACCTCCTGTTCCGTACAGGTTGCCATTTCTCCTGAGGATGAACGGGAAGACGGGGAACCAATGAGAGACTGGCTCTTGGTGTTGGGAAAGGCACAGGTCACTCTATTTTCCCATCAGGAAGAAGAATTAACCACAGGCTCATCCCGCCCCCCGGAACTAGAACAGGGCCTGAAGCCATCCTGCGCTTTTGCGGCCAGCTCCCATAAACACGAGTTGTAAAATGGAGGCTCAGGGCACTGCAATTCACAAACCTGCAGAGTTATAAATGATAACTCTCGTCCACAAATATATTGAGGGAAGGCAACGAAGAGGATTTGAAATCAAGGCAGAATTGCAGGAAACAGATTTCAGGAGGTAGATTCGAATCGCCTTTAAAGCACATGAAAAGCGGCAAAACGTTGACAATGATGCCCTTGGCCAAAAAGGGCGTATGCGTTTTTTCCTGAATATATTCAGGAAAAAACGCATACGCCCTTTTTGGCCAACCAAGCAACCTGGAAAGGCAAATCAGCGCTACAAAGAAGTCTCGCTTCCCATCGGTCAAAAGGGCCATGCTGAAAAAAGTGTCAAAACCAGAAATGCAGGACAGGCCATGGAGAAATGGGAGCCTTGCTACACTGATGGGCGGGATGTAAATTGCCAACAGCCACTCTGGAGAAGTGTACGGTGAGTCCTGAAACATCTAAAAAACACAGCTTAGAGAGCATAGGGCACTTCCACTCATGGGGGTATAAATTGGGAAAATGAAAAATCAGCAAGACACAAGCACCCCAAAGTTTAGGGCTGCTCTGTTGACAAGGACCTCCACTTCATTCCACCTTAAATATCCCAGGAAAGAGAAAAATGGGTAAAGAAGTTGTGGTCCTTATGTACAATGGAATATCACTCAGCCATGAAATCAATGTCCTAAGGCTAGTAGCAGCATGATGAGTGGATTTAGGTACGACGATTCTAAGTGAAATAAGTCACACAGAAAAGGACACTTCTCATAAGGTATCACTTATAGAGGGAATGTAAAAACCGTTACACTTGAACTGAATTACAAAACAGAACAGAGTCACACATGCAGAAAACACACTATGGCTGCTTAACGGGAAAGGGGAGGTGGGGTGATACATCAAACAAGGGTTTCAAATTAGCTCAGATACCGTTCCATAAACCCAATATGTAATAGACAAGACCTACTCCTTGCTCAGAGAACTGGACTCAACACGCCCTATTCACCGCACAAGAATATATCTGACTAGTAATAATCTTAAAACCTATGTATTGATATCTCTCTGTTAGTGTGTCAAGTGGGTATAAAGCGGCATAAACACAGCAGTGAAAAGCAGCTAAACCGCATTATGAAAATAAATTACTTTTAAAAACCCATGAAACAAAGACAGTGAAAGAGAGAGACATTCTTACACAATGCATTCAGGGGCTGTGATGCAACCTGGATTGACCATATCTAGACCCACAGCTGGATGAGACATAAGGGTGGACACTCTTGGGGCTGAGAGGTTTGGTGAGGTTGGGTGAGCAAACGCACACCCTTTAAAGTAATACTGCGTGGTACCCATCGCATGGGTCCCAAATCTCCAGGTTCAAGGGCATCTTCCTACATCGAAAACATGCATGAGAAACCCAGAAGATGGTACACCGTGTGATGGGGAAAGGTTTCTAAAACGCACCTTATTTCTCATCTCCTTGTGCCCGGGTTGGCCATTCCAGCCACTTTACTAGCAATCTCCCTACTTGGAGCATCAGCAACTTTAACCTCCTGTTCCGAACAGGTTGCAATTTTTCCTGAGGATGAACGGGAAGACGGGGAACCAATGAGAGACTGGCTCTTGGTGTTGGGACAGGTACAGGTCACTCTATTTTCCCATCAGGAAGAAGAATTAACCACAGGCTCAGCCTGCCCCCCGGAACCAGAACAGGGCCTGAAGCCATCCTGCGCTTTTGCGGCCAGCTCCCAAAAACGCGAGGTGTAAAATCGAGCTTCATGGCACTGCAATTCACAAACCTGCAGAGTTATAAGTGATAACTCTCGTCCACAAATATATTGAGGGAAGGCAACGAAGAGGATTTGAAATCAAGGCAGAATTGCAGGAAACAGATTTCAGGAGGTAGATTCGAATCGCCTTTAAAGCACATGAAAAGCGGCAAAACGTTGACAATGATGCCCTTGGCCAAAAAGGGCGTATGCGTTTTTTCCTGAATATATTCAGGAAAAAACGCATACGCCCTTTTTGGCCAACCAAGCAACCTGGAAAGGCAAATCAGCGCTACAAAGAAGTCTCGCTTCCCATCGGTCAAAAGGGCCATGCTGAAAAAAGTGTCAAAACCAGAAATGCAGGACAGGCCATGGAGAAATGGGAGCCTTGCTACACTGATGGGCGGGATGTAAATTGCCAACAGCCACTCTGGAGAAGTGTACGGTGAGTCCTGAAACATCTAAAAAACACAGCTTAGAGAGCATAGGGCACTTCCACTCATGGGGGTATAAATTGGGAAAATGAAAAATCAGCAAGACACAAGCACCCCAAAGTTTAGGGCTGCTCTGTTGACAAGGACCTCCACTTCATTCCACCTTAAATATCCCAGGAAAGAGAAAAATGGGTAAAGAAGTTGTGGTCCTTATGTACAATGGAATATCACTCAGCCATGAAATCAATGTCCTAAGGCTAGTAGCAGCATGATGAGTGGATTTAGGTACGACGATTCTAAGTGAAATAAGTCACACAGAAAAGGACACTTCTCATAAGGTATCACTGATAGAGGGAATGTAAAAACCGTTACACATGAACTGAATTACAAAACAGAACAGAGTCACACATGCAGAAAACACACTATGGCTGCTTAACGGGAAAGGTGAGGTGGGGTGATACATCAAACAAGGGTTTCAAATTAGCTCAGATACCGTTCCATAAACCCAATATGTAATAGACAAGACCTACTCCTTGCTCAGAGAACTGGACTCAACACGCCCTATTCACCGCACAAGAATATATCTGACTAATAATAATCGTAAAACCTATGTATTGATATCTCTCTGTTAGTGTGTCAAGTGGGTGTAAAGCGGCATAAACACAGCAGTGAAAAGCAGCTAAACCGCATTATGAAAATAAATTACTTTGAAAAACCCATGAAAGAAAGACAGTGAAAGAGAGAGACATTCTTACACAATGCGTTCAGGGGCTGTGATGCAACCTGGATTGACCATATCTAGACTCACGGCTGGATGAGACATAAGGGTGGACACTCTTGGGGCTGAGAGGTTTGGTGAGGTTGGGTGAGCAAACGCAGACCCTTTAAAGTAATACTGCGTGGTACCCATCGCATGGGTCCCATATCTCCAGGTTCAAGGGCATCTTCCTACATCGAAAACATGAATGAGAAACCCAGAAGATGGTACACCGTGTCATGGGGAAAGGTTTCTAAAACGCACCTCATTTCTCATCTCCTTGTGCCCGGGTTCGCCATTCCAGCCGCTTTACTAGCAATCTCCCTCCTTGGAGCATCAGCACCTTTAACCTCCTGTTCCGTACAGGTTGCCATTTCTCCTGAGGATGAACGGGAAGACGGGGAACCAATGAGAGACTGGCTCTTGGTGTTGGGAAAGGCACAGGTCACTCTATTTTCCCATCAGGAAGAAGAATTAACCACAGGCTCATCCCGCCCCCCGGAACTAGAACAGGGCCTGAAGCCATCCTGCGCTTTTGCGGCCAGCTCCCATAAACACGAGTTGTAAAATGGAGGCTCAGGGCACTGCAATTCACAAACCTGCAGAGTTATAAATGATAACTCTCGTCCACAAATATATTGAGGGAAGGCAACGAAGAGGATTTGAAATCAAGGCAGAATTGCAGGAAACAGATTTCAGGAGGTAGATTCGAATCGCCTTTAAAGCACATGAAAAGCGGCAAAACGTTGACAATGATGCCCTTGGCCAAAAAGGGCGTATGCGTTTTTTCCTGAATATATTCAGGAAAAAACGCATACGCCCTTTTTGGCCAACCAAGCAACCTGGAAAGGCAAATCAGCGCTACAAAGAAGTCTCGCTTCCCATCGGTCAAAAGGGCCATGCTGAAAAAAGTGTCAAAACCAGAAATGCAGGACAGGCCATGGAGAAATGGGAGCCTTGCTACACTGATGGGCGGGATGTAAATTGCCAACAGCCACTCTGGAGAAGTGTACGGTGAGTCCTGAAACATCTAAAAAACACAGCTTAGAGAGCATAGGGCACTTCCACTCATGGGGGTATAAATTGGGAAAATGAAAAATCAGCAAGACACAAGCACCCCAAAGTTTAGGGCTGCTCTGTTGACAAGGACCTCCACTTCATTCCACCTTAAATATCCCAGGAAAGAGAAAAATGGGTAAAGAAGTTGTGGTCCTTATGTACAATGGAATATCACTCAGCCATGAAATCAATGTCCTAAGGCTAGTAGCAGCATGATGAGTGGATTTAGGTACGACGATTCTAAGTGAAATAAGTCACACAGAAAAGGACACTTCTCATAAGGTATCACTTATAGAGGGAATGTAAAAACCGTTACACATGAACTGAATTACAAAACAGAACAGAGTCACACATGCAGAAAACACACTATGGCTGCTTAACGGGAAAGGTGAGGTGGGGTGATACATCAAACAAGGGTTTCAAATTAGCTCAGATACCGTTCCATAAACCCAATATGTAATAGACAAGACCTACTCCTTGCTCAGAGAACTGGACTCAACACGCCCTATTCACCGCACAAGAATATATCTGACTAGTAATAATCTTAAAACCTATGTATTGATATCTCTCTTTTAGTGTGTCAAGTGGGTGTAAAGCGGCATAAACACAGCAGTGAAAAGCAGCTAAACCCCATTATGAAAATAAATTACTTTGAAAAACCCATGAAAGAAAGACAGCGAAAGAGAGAGACATTCTTACACAATGCGTTCAGGGGCTGTGATGCAACCTGGATTGACCATATCTAGACCCACAGCTGGATGAGACATAAGGGTGGACACTCTTGGGGCTGAGAGGTTTGGTGAGGTTGGGTGAGCAAACGCAGACCCTTTAAAGTAATACTGCGTGGTACCCATCGCATGGGTCCCAAATCTCCAGGTTCAAGGGCATCTTCCTACATCGAAAACATGCATGAGAAACCCAGAAGATGGTACACCATGTGATGGGGAAAGTTTTCTAAAACGCACCTCATTTCTCATCTCCTTGTGCCCGTGTTCGCCATTCCAGCCACTTTACTAGTAATCTCCCTACTTGGAGCATCAGCACCTTTAACCTCCTGTTCCGTACAGGTTGCCATTTCTCCTGACGATGAACGGGAAGACGGGGAACCAATGAGAGAATGGCTCTTGGTGTTGGGAAAGGCACAGGTCACTCTATTTTCCCATCAGGAAGAAGAATTAACCACAGGCTCATCCCGCCCCCCGGAACCAGAAC
The DNA here is from genome assembly GCF_965194805.1 of Balaenoptera borealis. NCBI lineage: Eukaryota > Metazoa > Chordata > Mammalia > Artiodactyla > Balaenopteridae > Balaenoptera > Balaenoptera borealis. The sequence goes on from NW_028124009.1 coordinate 851,836, forward strand.
AGGGCCTGAAGCCATCCTGCGCTTTTGCGGCCAGCTCCCAAAAACACGAGTTGTAAAATGGAGGCTCAGGGCACTGCAATTCACAAACCTGCAGAGTTATAAATGATAACTCTCGTCCACAAATATATTGAGGGAAGGCAACGAAGAGGATTTGAAATCAAGGCAGAATTGCAGGAAACAGATTTCAGGAGGTAGATTCGAATCGCCTTTAAAGCACATGAAAAGCGGCAAAACGTTGACAATGATGCCCTTGGCCAAAAAGGGCGTATGCGTTTTTTCCTGAATATATTCAGGTAAAAACGCATACGCCCTTTTTGGCCAACCAAGCAACCTGGAAAGGCAAATCAGCGCTACAAAGAAGTCTCGCTTCCCATCGGTCAAAAGGGCCATGCTGAAAAAAGTGTCAAAACCAGAAATGCAGGACAGGGCATGGAGAAATGGGAGCCTTGCTACACTGATGGGCGGGATGTAAATTGCCAACAGCCACTCTGGAGAAGTGTACGGTGAGTCCTGAAACATCTAAAAAACACAGCTTAGAGAGCATAGGGCACTTCTACTCATGGGGGTATAAATTGGGAAAATGAAAAATCAGCAAGACACAAGCACCCCAAAGTTTAGGGCTGCTCTGTTGACAAGGACCTCCACTTCATTCCACCTTAAATATCCCAGGAAAGAGAAAAATGGATAAAGAAGTTGTGGTCCTTATGTACAATGGAATATCACTCAGCCATGAAATCAATGTCCTAAGGCTAGTAGCAGCATGATGAGTGGATTTAGGTACAACGATTCTAAGTGAAATAAATCACACAGAAAAGGACACTTCTCATAAGGTATCACTTATAGAGGGAATGTAAAAACCGTTACACTTGAACTGAATTACAAAACAGAACAGAGTCACACATGCAGAAAACACACTATGGCTGCTTAACGGGAAAGGGGAGGTGGGGTGATACATAAAACAAGGGTTTCAAATTAGCTCAGATACCGTTCCATAAACCCAATATGTAATAGACAAGACCTACTCCTTGCTCAGAGAACTGGACTCAACACGCCCTATTCACCGCACAAGAATATATCTGACTAGTAATAATCTTAAAACCTATGTATTGATATCTCTCTGTTAGTGTGTCAAGTGGGTATAAAGCGGCATAAACACAGCAGTGAAAAGCAGCTAAACCGCATTATGAAAATAAATTACTTTTAAAAACCCATGAAACAAAGACAGTGAAAGAGAGAGACATTCTTACACAATGCATTCAGGGGCTGTGATGCAACCTGGATTGACCATATCTAGACCCACAGCTGGATGAGACATAAGGGTGGACACTCTTGGGGCTGAGAGGTTTGGTGAGGTTGGGTGAGCAAACGAACACCCTTTAAAGTAATACTGCGTGGTACCCATCGCATGGGTCCCAAATCTCCAGGTTCAAGGGCATCTTCCTACATCGAAAACATGCATGAGAAACCCAGAAGATGGTACACCGTGTGATGGGGAAAGGTTTCTAAAACGCACCTTATTTCTCATCTCCTTGTGCCCGGGTTGGCCATTCCAGCCACTTTACTAGCAATCTCCCTACTTGGAGCATCAGCAACTTTAACCTCCTGTTCCGAACAGGTTGCAATTTTTCCTGAGGATGAACGGGAAGACGGGGAACCAATGAGAGACTGGCTCTTGGTGTTGGGACAGGTACAGGTCACTCTATTTTCCCATCAGGAAGAAGAATTAACCACAGGCTCAGCCTGCCCCCCGGAACCAGAACAGGGCCTGAAGCCATCCTGCGCTTTTGCGGCCAGCTCCCAAAAACGCGAGGTGTAAAATCGAGCTTCATGGCACTGCAATTCACAAACCTGCAGAGTTATAAGTGATAACTCTCGTCCACAAATATATTGAGGGAAGGCAAAGAAGAGGATTTGAAATCAAGGCAGAATTGCAGGAAACAGATTTCAGGAGGTAGATTCGAATCGCCTTTAAAGCACATGAAAAGCGGCAAAATGTTGACAATGATGCCCTTGGCCAAAAAGGGCGTATGCGTTTTTTCCTGAATATATTCAGGTAAAAACGCATACGCCCTTTTTGGCCAACCAAGCAACCTGGAAAGGCAAATCAGCGCTACAAAGAAGTCTCGCTTCCCATCGGTCAAAAGGGCCATGCTGAAAAAAGTGTCAAAACCAGAAATGCAGGACAGGCCATGGAGAAATGGGAGCCTTGCTACACTGATGGGCGGGATGTAAATTGCCAACAGCCACTCTGGAGAAGTGTACGGTGAGTCCTGAAACATCTAAAAAACACAGCTTAGAGAGCATAGGGCACTTCCACTCATGGGGGTATAAATTGGGAAAATGAAAAATCAGCAAGACACAAGCACCCCAAAGTTTAGGGCTGCTCTGTTGACAAGGACCTCCACTTCATTCCACCTTAAATATCCCAGGAAAGAGAAAAATGGGTAAAGAAGTTGTGGTCCTTATGTACAATGAAATATCACTCAGCCATGAAATCAATGTCATAAGGCTAGTAGCAGCATGATGAGTAGATTTAGGGACGACGATTCTAAGTGAAATAAGTCACACAGAAAAGGACACTTCTCATAAGGTATCACTGATAGAGGGAATGTAAAAACCGTTACACTTGAACTGAATTACAAAACAGAACAGAGTCACACATGCAGAAAACACACTATGGCTGTTTAACGGGAAAGGTGAGGTGGGGTGATACATAAAACAAGGGTTTCAAATTAGCTCAGATACCATTCCATAAACCCAATATGTAATAGACAAGACCTACTCCTTGCTCAGAGAACTGGACTCAACACGCCCTATTCACCGCACAAGAATATATCTGACTACTAATAATCTTAAAACCTATGTATTGATATCTCTCTGTTAGTGTGTCAAGTGGGTGTAAAGCGGCATAAACACAGCAGTGAAAAGCAGGTAAACCGCATTATGAAAATAAATTACTTGTAAAAACCCATGAAACAAAGACAGTGAAAGAGAGAGAAATTCTTACACAATGCGTTCAGGGGCTGTGATGCAACCTGGATTGACCATATCTAGACCCACAGCTGGATGAGACCTAAGGGTGGACACTCTTGGGGCTGAGAGGTTTGGTGAGGTTGGGTGAGAAAACGCAGACCCTTTAAAATAATACTGCGTGGTACCCATTGCATGGGTCCCAAATCTCCAGGTTCAAGGGCATCTTCCTACATCGAAAACATGCATGAGAAACCCAGAAGATGGTACACCGTGTGATGGGGAAAGGTTTCTAAAACGCACCTCATTTTTCATCACCTTGTGCCCGGGTTCACCATCCCAGCCGCTTTACTAGCAATCTCCCTACTTGGAGCATCAGCACCTTTAACCTCCTGTTCCGTACAGGTTGCAATTTTTCCTGAGGATGAACGGGACGACGGGGAACCAATGAGAGACTGGCTCTTGGTGTTGGGACAGGCACAGGTCACTCTATTTTCCCATCAGGAAGAAGAATTAACAACAGGCTCATCCCGCCCCCCGGAACCTGAACAGGGCCTGAAGCCATCCTGCGCTTTTGCGGCCAGCTCCCAAAATCACGAGTTGTAAAATGGAGGCTCAGGGCACTGCAATTCACAATCCTGCAGAGTTATAAATGATAACTCTCGTCCAGAAATATATTGAGGGAAGGCAACGAAGAGGATTTGAAATCAAGGCAGAATTGCAGGAAACAGATTTCAGGAGGTAGATTCGAATCGCCTTTAAAGCACATGAAAAGCGGCAAAACGTTGACAATGATGCCCTTGGCCAAAAAGGGCGTATGCGTTTTTTCCTGAATATATTCAGGAAAAAACGCATACGCCCTTTTTGGCCAACCAAGCAACCTGGAAAGGCAAATCAGCGCTACAAAGAAGTCTCGCTTCCCATCGGTCAAAAGGGCCATGCTGAAAAAAGTGTCAAAACCAGAAATGCAGGACAGGCCATGGAGAAATGGGAGCCTTGCTACACTGATGGGCGGGATGTAAATTGCCAACAGCCACTCTGGAGAAGTGTACGGTGAGTCCTGAAACATCTAAAAAACACAGCTTAGAGAGCATAGGGCACTTCCACTCATGGGGGTATAAATTGGGAAAATGAAAAATCAGCAAGACACAAGCACCCCAAAGTTTAGGGCTGCTCTGTTGACAAGGACCTCCACTTCATTCCACCTTAAATATCCCAGGAAAGAGAAAAATGGGTAAAGAAGTTGTGGTCCTTATGTACAATGGAATATCACTCAGCCATGAAATCAATGTCCTAAGGCTAGTAGCAGCATGATGAGTGGATTTAGGTACGACGATTCTAAGTGAAATAAGTCACACAGAAAAGGACACTTCTCATAAGGTATCACTGATAGAGGGAATGTAAAAACCGTTACACATGAACTGAATTACAAAACAGAACAGAGTCACACATGCAGAAAACACACTATGGCTGCTTAACGGGAAAGGTGAGGTGGGGTGATACATCAAACAAGGGTTTCAAATTAGCTCAGATACCGTTCCATAAACCCAATATGTAATAGACAAGACCTACTCCTTGCTCAGAGAACTGGACTCAACACGCCCTATTCACCGCACAAGAATATATCTGACTAGTAATAATCTTAAAACCTATGTATTGATATCTCTCTTTTAGTGTGTCAAGTGGGTGTAAAGCGGCATAAACACAGCAGTGAAAAGCAGCTAAACCCCATTATGAAAATAAATTACTTTGAAAAACCCATGAAAGAAAGACAGCGAAAGAGAGAGACATTCTTACACAATGCGTTCAGGGGCTGTGATGCAACCTGGATTTACCATATCTAGACCCACAGATGGATGAGACATAAGGGTGGACACTCTTGGGGCTGAGAGGTTTGGTGAGGTTGGGTGAGCAAACGCAGACCATTTAAAGTAATACTGCGTGGTACCCATCGCATGGGTCCCAAATCTCCAGGTTCAAGGGCATCTTCCTACATCGAAAACATGCATGAGAAACCCAGAAGATGGTACACCATGTGATGGGGAAAAGTTTCTAAAACGCACCTCATTTCTCATCTCCTTGTGCCCGTGTTCGCCATTCCAGCCGCTTTACTAGTAATCTCCCTACTTGGAGCATCAGCACCTTTAACCTCCTGTTCCGTACAGGTTGCCATTTCTCCTGACGATGAACGGGAAGACGGGGAACCAATGAGAGACTGGCTCTTGGTGTTGGGAAAGGCACAGGTCACTCTATTTTCCCATCAGGAAGAAGAATTAACCACACGCTCATCCCGCCCCCCGGAACCAGAACAGGGCCTGAAGCCATCCTGCGCTTTTGCGGCCAGCTCCCAAAAACACGAGTTGTAAAATGGAGGCTCAGGGCACTGCAATTCACAAACCTGCAGAGTTATAAATGATAACTCTCGTCCACAAATATATTGAGTGAAGGCAACGAAGAGGATTTGAAATCAAGGCAGAATTGCAGGAAACAGATTTCAGGAGGTAGATTCGAATCGCCTTTAAAGCACATGAAAAGCGGCAAAACGTTGACAATGATGCCCTTGGCCAAAAAGGGCGTATGCGTTTTTTCCTGAATATATTCAGGAAAAAACGCATACGCCCTTTTTGGCCAACCAAGCAACCTGGAAAGGCAAATCAGCGCTACAAAGAAGTCTCGCTTCCCATCGGTCAAAAGGGCCATGCTGAAAAAAATTGTCAAAACCAGAAATGCAGGACAGGCCATGGAGAAATGGGAGCCTTGCTACACTGATGGGCGGGATGTAAATTGCCAACAGCACTCTGGAGAAGTGTACGGTGAGTCCTGAAACATCTAAAAAACACAGCTTAGAGAGCATAGGGCACTTCCACTCATGGGGGTATAAATTGGGAAAATGAAAAATCAGCAAGACACAAGCACCCCAAAGATTAGAGCTGCTCTGTTGACAAGGACCTCCACTTCATTCCACCTTAAATATCCCAGGAAAGAGAAAAATGGGTAAAGAAGTTGTGGTCCTTATGTACAATGGAATATCACTCAGCCATGAAATCAATGTCCTAAGGCTAGTAGCAGCATGATGAGTGGATTTAGGTACGACGATTCTAAGTGAAATAAGTCACACAGAAAAGGACACTTCTCATAAGGTATCACTGATAGAGGGAATGTAAAAACCGTTACACTTGAACTGAATTACAAAACAGAACAGAGTCACACATGCAGAAAACACACTATGGCTGTTTAACGGGAAAGGTGAGGTGGGGTGATACATAAAACAAGGGTTTCAAATTAGCTCAGATACTGTTCCATAAACCCAATATGTAATAGACAAGACCTACTCCTTGCTCAGAGAACTGGACTCAACACGCCCTATTCACCGCACAAGAATATATCTGACTACTAATAATCTTAAAACCTTTGTATTGATATCTCTCTGTTAGTGTGTCAAGTGGGTGTAAAGCGGAATAAACACAGCCGTGAAAAGCAGCTAAACCCCATTATGAAAATAAATTACTTTGACAAACCCATGAAAGAAAGACAGTGAAAGAGAGAGACATTCTTACACAATGCGTTCAGGGGCTGTGATGCAACCTGGATTGACCATATCTAGACCCACAGCTGGATGAGACATAAGGGTGGACACTCTTGGGGCTGAGAGGTTTGGTGAGGTTGGGTGAGCAAACGCAGACCCTTTAAAGTAATACTGCGTGGTACCCATCGCATGGGTCCCAAATCTCCAGGTTCAAGGGCATCTTCCTACATCGAAAACATGCATGAGAAACCCAGAAGATGGTACACCATGTGATGGGGAAAGTTTTCTAAAACGCACCTCATTTCTCATCTCCTTGTGCCCGTGTTCGCCATTCCAGCCGCTTTACTAGTAATCTCCCTACTTGGAGCATCAGCACCTTTAACCTCCTGTTCCGTACAGGTTGCCATTTCTCCTGACGATGAACGGGAAGACGGGGAACCAATGAGAGAATGGCTCTTGGTGTTGGGAAAGGCACAGGTCACTCTATTTTCCCATCAGGAAGAAGAATTAACCACACGCTCATCCCGCCCCCCGGAACCAGAACAGGGCCTGAAGCCATCCTGCGCTTTTGCGGCCAGCTCCCAAAAACACGAGTTGTAAAATGGAGGCTCAGGGCACTGCAATTCACAAACCTGCAGAGTTATAAATGATAACTCTCGTCCACAAATATATTGAGGGAAGGCAACGAAGAGGATTTGAAATCAAGGCAGAATTGCAGGAAACAGATTTCAGGAGGTAGATTCGAATCGCCTTTAAAGCACATGAAAAGCGGCAAAACGTTGACAATGATGCCCTTGGCCAAAAAGGGCGTATGCGTTTTTTCCTGAATATATTCAGGTAAAAACGCATACGCCCTTTTTGGCCAACCAAGCAACCTGGAAAGGCAAATCAGCGCTACAAAGAAGTCTCGCTTCCCATCGGTCAAAAGGGCCATGCTGAAAAAAGTGTCAAAACCAGAAATGCAGGACAGGGCATGGAGAAATGGGAGCCTTGCTACACTGATGGGCGGGATGTAAATTGCCAACAGCCACTCTGGAGAAGTGTACGGTGAGTCCTGAAACATCTAAAAAACACAGCTTAGAGAGCATAGGGCACTTCTACTCATGGGGGTATAAATTGGGAAAATGAAAAATCAGCAAGACACAAGCACCCCAAAGTTTAGGGCTGCTCTGTTGACAAGGACCTCCACTTCATTCCACCTTAAATATCCCAGGAAAGAGAAAAATGGATAAAGAAGTTGTGGTCCTTATGTACAATGGAATATCACTCAGCCATGAAATCAATGTCCTAAGGCTAGTAGCAGCATGATGAGTGGATTTAGGTACAACGATTCTAAGTGAAATAAATCACACAGAAAAGGACACTTCTCATAAGGTATCACTTATAGAGGGAATGTAAAAACCGTTACACTTGAACTGAATTACAAAACAGAACAGAGTCACACATGCAGAAAACACACTATGGCTGCTTAACGGGAAAGGGGAGGTGGGGTGATACATAAAACAAGGGTTTCAAATTAGCTCAGATACCGTTCCATAAACCCAATATGTAATAGACAAGACCTACTCCTTGCTCAGAGAACTGGACTCAACACGCCCTATTCACCGCACAAGAATATATCTGACTAGTAATAATCTTAAAACCTATGTATTGATATCTCTCTGTTAGTGTGTCAAGTGGGTATAAAGCGGCATAAACACAGCAGTGAAAAGCAGCTAAACCGCATTATGAAAATAAATTACTTTTAAAAACCCATGAAACAAAGACAGTGAAAGAGAGAGACATTCTTACACAATGCATTCAGGGGCTGTGATGCAACCTGGATTGACCATATCTAGACCCACAGCTGGATGAGACATAAGGGTGGACACTCTTGGGGCTGAGAGGTTTGGTGAGGTTGGGTGAGCAAACGCACACCCTTTAAAGTAATACTGCGTGGTACCCATCGCATGGGTCCCAAATCTCCAGGTTCAAGGGCATCTTCCTACATCGAAAACATGCATGAGAAACCCAGAAGATGGTACACCGTGTGATGGGGAAAGGTTTCTAAAACGCACCTTATTTCTCATCTCCTTGTGCCCGGGTTGGCCATTCCAGCCACTTTACTAGCAATCTCCCTACTTGGAGCATCAGCAACTTTAACCTCCTGTTCCGAACAGGTTGCAATTTTTCCTGAGGATGAACGGGAAGACGGGGAACCAATGAGAGACTGGCTCTTGGTGTTGGGACAGGTACAGGTCACTCTATTTTCCCATCAGGAAGAAGAATTAACCACAGGCTCAGCCTGCCCCCCGGAACCAGAACAGGGCCTGAAGCCATCCTGCGCTTTTGCGGCCAGCTCCCAAAAACGCGAGGTGTAAAATCGAGCTTCATGGCACTGCAATTCACAAACCTGCAGAGTTATAAGTGATAACTCTCGTCCACAAATATATTGAGGGAAGGCAAAGAAGAGGATTTGAAATCAAGGCAGAATTGCAGGAAACAGATTTCAGGAGGTAGATTCGAATCGCCTTTAAAGCACATGAAAAGCGGCAAAATGTTGACAATGATGCCCTTGGCCAAAAAGGGCGTATGCGTTTTTTCCTGAATATATTCAGGTAAAAACGCATACGCCCTTTTTGGCCAACCAAGCAACCTGGAAAGGCAAATCAGCGCTACAAAGAAGTCTCGCTTCCCATCGGTCAAAAGGGCCATGCTGAAAAAAGTGTCAAAACCAGAAATGCAGGACAGGCCATGGAGAAATGGGAGCCTTGCTACACTGATGGGCGGGATGTAAATTGCCAACAGCCACTCTGGAGAAGTGTACGGTGAGTCCTGAAACATCTAAAAAACACAGCTTAGAGAGCATAGGGCACTTCCACTCATGGGGGTATAAATTGGGAAAATGAAAAATCAGCAAGACACAAGCACCCCAAAGTTTAGGGCTGCTCTGTTGACAAGGACCTCCACTTCATTCCACCTTAAATATCCCAGGAAAGAGAAAAATGGGTAAAGAAGTTGTGGTCCTTATGTACAATGAAATATCACTCAGCCATGAAATCAATGTCATAAGGCTAGTAGCAGCATGATGAGTAGATTTAGGGACGACGATTCTAAGTGAAATAAGTCACACAGAAAAGGACACTTCTCATAAGGTATCACTGATAGAGGGAATGTAAAAACCGTTACACTTGAACTGAATTACAAAACAGAACAGAGTCACACATGCAGAAAACACACTATGGGTGTTTAACGGGAAAGGTGAGGTGGGGTGATACATAAAACAAGGGTTTCAAATTAGCTCAGATACCATTCCATAAACCCAATATGTAATAGACAAGACCTACTCCTTGCTCAGAGAACTGGACTCAACACGCCCTATTCACCGCACAAGAATATATCTGACTACTAATAATCTTAAAACCTATGTATTGATATCTCTCTGTTAGTGTGTCAAGTGGGTGTAAAGCGGCATAAACACAGCAGTGAAAAGCAGGTAAACCGCATTATGAAAATAAATTACTTGTAAAAACCCATGAAACAAAGACAGTGAAAGAGAGAGAAATTCTTACACAATGCGTTCAGGGGCTGTGATGCAACCTGGATTGACCATATCTAGACCCACAGCTGGATGAGACCTAAGGGTGGACACTCTTGGGGCTGAGAGGTTTGGTGAGGTTGGGTGAAAAAACGCAGACCCTTTAAAATAATACTGCGTGGTACCCATTGCATGGGTCCCAAATCTCCAGGTTCAAGGGCATCTTCCTACATCGAAAACATGCATGAGAAACCCAGAAGATGGTACACCGTGTGATGGGGAAAGGTTTCTAAAACGCACCTCATTTTTCATCACCTTGTGCCCGGGTTCACCATCCCAGCCGCTTTACTAGCAATCTCCCTACTTGGAGCATCAGCACCTTTAACCTCCTGTTCCGTACAGGTTGCAATTTTTCCTGAGGATGAACGGGACGACGGGGAACCAATGAGAGACTGGCTCTTGGTGTTGGGACAGGCACAGGTCACTCTATTTTCCCATCAGGAAGAAGAATTAACAACAGGCTCATCCCGCCCCCCGGAACCTGAACAGGGCCTGAAGCCATCCTGCGCTTTTGCGGCCAGCTCCCAAAATCACGAGTTGTAAAATGGAGGCTCAGGGCACTGCAATTCACAATCCTGCAGAGTTATAAATGATAACTCTCGTCCAGAAATATATTGAGGGAAGGCAACGAAGAGGATTTGAAATCAAGGCAGAATTGCAGGAAACAGATTTCAGGAGGTAGATTCGAATCGCCTTTAAAGCACATGAAAAGCGGCAAAACGTTGACAATGATGCCCTTGGCCAAAAAGGGCGTATGCGTTTTTTCCTGAATACATTCAGGAAAAAACGCATACGCCCTTTTTGGCCAACCAAGCAACCTGGAAAGGCAAATCAGCGCTACAAAGAAGTCTCGCATCCCATCGGTCAAAAGGGCCATGCTGAAAAAAGTGTCAAAACCAGAAATGCAGGACAGGCCATGGAGAAATGGGAGCCTTGCTACACTGTTGGGCAGGATGTAAATTGCCAACAGCCACTCTGGAGAAGTGTACGGTGAGTCCTGAAACATCTAAAAAACACAGCTTAGAGAGCATAGGGCACTTCCACTCATGGGGGTATAAATTGGGAAAATGAAAAATCAGCAAGACACAAGCACCCCAAAGTTTAGGGCTGCTCTGTTGACAAGGACCTCCACTTCATTCCACCTTAAATATCCCAGGAAAGAGAAAAATGGGTAAAGAAGTTGTGGTCCTTATGTACAATGGAATATCACTCAGCCATGAAATCAATGTCCTAAGGCTAGTAGCAGCATGATGAGTGGATTTAGGTACGACGATTCTAAGTGAAATAAATCACACAGAAAAGGACACTTCTCATAAGGTATCACTTATAGAGGGAATGTAAAAACCGTTACACTTGAACTGAATTACAAAACAGAACAGAGTCACACATGCCGAAAACACACTATGGCTGCTTAACGGGAAAGGGGAGGTGGGGTGATACATAAAACAAGGGTTTCAAATTAGCTCAGATACCGTTCCATAAACCCAATATGTAATAGACAAGACCTACTCCTTGCTCAGAGAACTGGACTCAACACGCCCTATTCACCGCACAAGAATATATCTGACTAGTAATAATCTTAAAACCTATGTATTGATATCTCTCTGTTAGTGTGTCAAGTGGGTGTAAAGCGGCATAAACACAGCAGTGAAAAGCAGCTAAACCCCATTATGAAAATAAATTACTTTGAAAAACCCATGAAAGAAAGACAGTGAAAGAGAGAGACATTCTTACACAATGCGTTCAGGGGCTGTGATGCAACCTGGATTGACCATATCTAGACCCACAGCTGGATGAGACCTAAGGGTGGACACTCTTGGGGCTGAGAGGTTTGGTGAGGTTGGGTGAGCAAACTCAGACCATTTAAAGTAATACTGCGTGGTACCCATCGCATGGGTCCCAAATCTCCAGGTTCAAGGGCATCTTCCTACATCGAAAACATGCATGAGAAACCCAGAAGATGGTACACCGTGTGATGGGGAAAGGTTTCTAAAACGCACCTCATTTCTCATCTCCTTGTGTCCGGGTTCGCCATTCCAGCCGCTTTACTAGCAATCTCCCTACTTGGAGCATCAGCACCTTTAACCTCCTGTTCCGTACAGGTTGCCATTTCTCCTGACAATGAACGGGAAGACGGGGAACCAATGAGAGACTGGCTCTTCGTGTTGGGAAAGGCACAGGTCACTCTATTTTCCCATCAGGAAGAAGAATTAACCACAGGCTCATCCCGCACCCCGGAACCAGAACAGGGCCTGAAGCCATCCTGCGCTTTTGCGGCCAGCTCCCAAAAACACGAGTTGTAAAATGGAGGCTCAGGGCACTGCAATTCACAAACCTGCAGAGTTATAAATGATAACTCTCGTCCACAAATATATTGAGGGAAGGCAACGAAGAGGATTTGAAATCAAGGCAGAATTGCAGGAAACAGATTTCAGGAGGTAGATTCGAATCGCCTTTAAAGCACATGAAAAGCGGCAAAACGTTGACAATGATGCCCTTGGCCAAAAAGGGCGTATGCGTTTTTTCCTGAATATATTCAGGAAAAAACGCATACGCCCTTTTTGGCCAACCAAGCAACCTGGAAAGGCAAATCAGCACTACAAAGAAGTCTCACATCCCATCGGTCAAAAGGGCCATGCTGAAAAAAGTGTCAAAACCAGAAATGCAGGACAGGCTATGGAGAAATGGGAGCCTTGCTACACTGATGGGTGGGATGTAAATTGCCAACAGCCACTCTGGAGAAGTGTACGGTGAGTCCTGAAACATCTAAAAAACACAGCTTAGAGAGCATAGGGCACTTCCACTCATGGGGGTATAAATTGGGAAAATGAAAAATCAGCAAGACACAAGCACCCCAAAGCTTAGGGCTGCTCTGTTGACAAGGACCTCCACTTCATTCCACCTTAAATATCCCAGGAAAGAGAAAAATGGATAAACAATTTGTGGTCCTTATGTACAATGGAATATCACTCAGCCATGAAATCAATGTCATAAGGCTAGTAGCAGCATGATCAGTGGATTTAGGTACGACGATTCTAAGTGAAATAAATCACACAGAAAAGGACACTTTTCATAAGGTATCACTTATAGAGGGAATGTAAAAACCGTTACAGTTGAACTGAATTACAAAACAGAACAGAGTCACACATGCAGAAAACACACTATGGCTGCTTAACGGGAAAAGGGAGGTGGGGTGATACATAAAACAAGGGTTTCAAATTAGCTCAGATACCGTTCCATAAACCCAATATGTAATAGACAAGACCTACTCCTTGCTCAGAGAACTGGACTCAACACGCCCTATTCACCGCACAAGAATATATCTGACTAGTAATAGTCTTAAAACCTATGTATTGATATCTCTCTGTTAGTGTGTCAAGTGGGTGTAAAGCGGCATAAACACAGCAGTGAAAAGCAGCTAAACCCCATTATGAAAATAAATTACTTTGAAAAACCCATGAAAGAAAGACAGTGAAAGAGAGAGACATTCTTACACAATGCGTTCAGGGGCTGTGATGCAACCTGGATTGACCATATCTAGACCCACAGCTGGATGAGACATAAGGGTGGACACTCTTGGGGCTGAGAGGTTTGGTGAGGTTGGGTGAGCAAACGCAGACCATTTAAAGTAATACTGCGTGGTACCCATCGCATGGGTCCCAAATCTCCAGGTTCAAGAGCATCTTCCTACATCGAAAACATGCATGAGAAACCCAGAAGATGGTACACCGTGTGATGGGGAAAGGTTTCTAAAACGCACCTCATTTCTCATCTCCTTGTGCCCGGGTTTGCCATTCCAGCCGCTTTACTAGCAATCTCCCTACTTGGAGCATCAGCACCTTTAACCTCCTGTTCCGTACAGGTTGCAATTTTTCCTGAGGATGAACGGGAAGACGGGGAACCAATGAGAGACTGGCTCTTGGTGTTGGGACAGGCACAGGTCACTCTATTTTCCCATCAGGAAGAAGAATTAACAACAGGCTCATCCCGCCCCCCGGAACCTGAACAGGGCCTGAAGCCATCCTGCGCTTTTGCGGCCAGCTCCCAAAATCACGAGTTGTAAAATGGAGGCTCAGGGCACTGCAATTCACAAACCTGCAGAGTTATAAATGATAACTCTCGTCCAGAAATATATTGAGGGAAGGCAACGAAGAGGATTTGAAATCAAGGCAGAATTGCAGGAAACAGATTTCAGGAGGTAGATTCGAATCGCCTTTAAAGCACATGAAAAGCGGCAAAACGTTGACAATGATGCCCTTGGCCAAAAAGGGCGTATGCGTTTTTTCCTGAATATATTCAGGAAAAAACGCATACGCCCTTTTTGGCCAACCAAGCAACCTGGAAAGGCAAATCAGCGCTACAAAGAAGTCTCGCTTCCCATCGGTCAAAAGGGCCATGCTGAAAAAAGTGTCAAAACCAGAAATGCAGGACAGGCTATGGAGAAATGGGAGCCTTGCTACACTGATGGGTGGGATGTAAATTGCCAACAGCCACTCTGGAGAAGTGTACGGTGAGTCCTGAAACATCTAAAAAACACAGCTTAGAGAGCATAGGGCACTTCCACTCATGGGGGTATAAATTGGGAAAATGAAAAATCAGCAAGACACAAGCACCCCAAAGCTTAGGGCTGCTCTGTTGACAAGGACCTCCACTTCATTCCACCTTAAATATCCCAGGAAAGAGAAAAATGGATAAACAATTTGTGGTCCTTATGTACAATGGAATATCACTCAGCCATGAAATCAATGTCATAAGGCTAGTAGCAGCATGATCAGTGGATTTAGGTACGACGATTCTAAGTGAAATAAATCACACAGAAAAGGACACTTTTCATAAGGTATCACTTATAGAGGGAATGTAAAAACCGTTACAGTTGAACTGAATTACAAAACAGAACAGAGTCACACATGCAGAAAACACACTATGGCTGCTTAACGGGAAAAGGGAGGTGGGGTGATACATAAAACAAGGGTTTCAAATTAGCTCAGATACCGTTCCATAAACCCAATATGTAATAGACAAGACCTACTCCTTGCTCAGAGAACTGGACTCAACACGCCCTATTCACCGCACAAGAATATATCTGACTAGTAATAGTCTTAAAACCTATGTATTGATATCTCTCTGTTAGTGTGTCAAGTGGGTGTAAAGCGGCATAAACACAGCAGTGAAAAGCAGCTAAACCCCATTATGAAAATAAATTACTTTGAAAAACCCATGAAAGAAAGACAGTGAAAGAGAGAGACATTCTTACACAATGCGTTCAGGGGCTGTGATGCAACCTGGATTGACCATATCTAGACCCACAGCTGGATGAGACATAAGGGTGGACACTCTTGGGGCTGAGAGGTTTGGTGAGGTTGGGTGAGCAAACGCAGACCATTTAAAGTAATACTGCGTGGTACCCATCGCATGGGTCCCAAATCTCCAGGTTCAAGAGCATCTTCCTACATCGAAAACATGCATGAGAAACCCAGAAGATGGTACACCGTGTGATGGGGAAAGGTTTCTAAAACGCACCTCATTTCTCATCTCCTTGTGCCCGGGTTTGCCATTCCAGCCGCTTTACTAGCAATCTCCCTACTTGGAGCATCAGCACCTTTAACCTCCTGTTCCGTACAGGTTGCAATTTTTCCTGAGGATGAACGGGAAGACGGGGAACCAATGAGAGACTGGCTCTTGGTGTTGGGACAGGCACAGGTCACTCTATTTTCCCATCAGGAAGAAGAATTAACAACAGGCTCATCCCGCCCCCCGGAACCTGAACAGGGCCTGAAGCCATCCTGCGCTTTTGCGGCCAGCTCCCAAAATCACGAGTTGTAAAATGGAGGCTCAGGGCACTGCAATTCACAAACCTGCAGAGTTATAAATGATAACTCTCGTCCAGAAATATATTGAGGGAAGGCAACGAAGAGGATTTGAAATCAAGGCAGAATTGCAGGAAACAGATTTCAGGAGGTAGATTCGAATCGCCTTTAAAGCACATGAAAAGCGGCAAAACGTTGACAATGATGCCCTTGGCCAAAAAGGGCGTATGCGTTTTTTCCTGAATATATTCAGGAAAAAACGCATACGCCCTTTTTGGCCAACCAAGCAACCTGGAAAGGCAAATCAGCGCTACAAAGAAGTCTCGCTTCCCATCGGTCAAAAGGGCCATGCTGAAAAAAGTGTCAAAACCAGAAATGCAGGACAGGCCATGGAGAAATGGGAGCCTTGCTACACTGATGGGCGGGATGTAAATTGCCAACAGCCACTCTGGAGAAGTGTACGGTGAGTCCTGAAACATCTAAAAAACACAGCTTAGAGACCATAGGGCACTTCCACTCATGGGGGTATAAATTGGGAAAATGAAAAATCAGCAAGACACAAGCACCCCAAAGTTTAGGGCTGCTCTGTTGACAAGGACCTCCACTTCATTCCACCTTAAATATCCCAGGAAAGAGAAAAATGGATAAACAATTTGTGGTCCTTATGTACAATGGAATATCACTCAGCCATGAAATCAATGTCATAAGGCTAGTAGCAGCATGATCAGTGGATTTAGGTACGACGATTCTAAGTGAAATAAATCACACAGAAAAGGACACTTTTCATAAGGTATCACTTATAGAGGGAATGTAAAAACCGTTACAGTTGAACTGAATTACAAAACAGAACAGAGTCACACATGCAGAAAACACACTATGGCTGCTTAACGGGAAAAGGGAGGTGGGGTGATACATAAAACAAGGGTTTCAAATTAGCTCAGATACCGTTCCATAAACCCAATATGTAATAGACAAGACCTACTCCTTGCTCAGAGAACTGGACTCAACACGCCCTATTCACCGCACAAGAATATATCTGACTAGTAATAGTCTTAAAACCTATGTATTGATATCTCTCTGTTAGTGTGTCAAGTGGGTGTAAAGCGGCATAAACACAGCAGTGAAAAGCAGCTAAACCCCATTATGAAAATAAATTACTTTGAAAAACCCATGAAAGAAAGACAGTGAAAGAGAGAGACATTCTTACACAATGCGTTCAGGGGCTGTGATGCAACCTGGATTGACCATATCTAGACCCACAGCTGGATGAGACATAAGGGTGGACACTCTTGGGGCTGAGAGGTTTGGTGAGGTTGGGTGAGCAAACGCAGACCATTTAAAGTAATACTGCGTGGTACCCATCGCATGGGTCCCAAATCTCCAGGTTCAAGAGCATCTTCCTACATCGAAAACATGCATGAGAAACCCAGAAGATGGTACACCGTGTGATGGGGAAAGGTTTCTAAAACGCACCTCATTTCTCATCTCCTTGTGCCCGGGTTTGCCATTCCAGCCGCTTTACTAGCAATCTCCCTACTTGGAGCATCAGCACCTTTAACCTCCTGTTCCGTACAGGTTGCAATTTTTCCTGAGGATGAACGGGAAGACGGGGAACCAATGAGAGACTGGCTCTTGGTGTTGGGACAGGCACAGGTCACTCTATTTTCCCATCAGGAAGAAGAATTAACAACAGGCTCATCCCGCCCCCCGGAACCTGAACAGGGCCTGAAGCCATCCTGCGCTTTTGCGGCCAGCTCCCAAAATCACGAGTTGTAAAATGGAGGCTCAGGGCACTGCAATTCACAAACCTGCAGAGTTATAAATGATAACTCTCGTCCAGAAATATATTGAGGGAAGGCAACGAAGAGGATTTGAAATCAAGGCAGAATTGCAGGAAACAGATTTCAGGAGGTAGATTCGAATCGCCTTTAAAGCACATGAAAAGCGGCAAAACGTTGACAATGATGCCCTTGGCCAAAAAGGGCGTATGCGTTTTTTCCTGAATATATTCAGGAAAAAACGCATACGCCCTTTTTGGCCAACCAAGCAACCTGGAAAGGCAAATCAGCGCTACAAAGAAGTCTCGCTTCCCATCGGTCAAAAGGGCCATGCTGAAAAAAGTGTCAAAACCAGAAATGCAGGACAGGCCATGGAGAAATGGGAGCCTTGCTACACTGATGGGCGGGATGTAAATTGCCAACAGCCACTCTGGAGAAGTGTACGGTGAGTCCTGAAACATCTAAAAAACACAGCTTAGAGACCATAGGGCACTTCCACTCATGGGGGTATAAATTGGGAAAATGAAAAATCAGCAAGACACAAGCACCCCAAAGTTTAGGGCTGCTCTGTTGACAAGGACCTCCACTTCATTCCACCTTAAATATCCCTGGAAAGAGAAAAATGGGTAAAGAAGTTGTGGTCCTTATGTACAATGGAATATCACTCAGCCATGAAATCAATGTCCTAAGGCTAGTAGCAGCATGATGAGTGGATTTAGGTACGATGATTCTACGTGAAATAAGTCACACAGAAAAGGACACTTCTCATAAGGTATCACTGATAGAGGGAATGTAAAAACCGTTACACTTGAACTGAATTACAAAACAGAGCAGAGTCACACATGCAGAAAACACACTATGGCTGCTTAACGGGAAAGGGGAGGTGGGGTGATACATAAAACAAGGGTTTCAAATTAGCTCAGATACCGTTCCATAAACCCAATATGTAATAGACAAGACCTACTCCTTGCTCAGAGAACTGGACTCAACACGCCCTATTCACCGCACAAGAATATATCTGACTACTAATAATCTTAAAACCTATGTATTGATATCTCTCTGTTAGTGTGTCAAGTGGGTGTAAAGCGGCATAAACACAGCAGTGAAAAGCAGCTAAACCCCATTATGAAAATAAATTACTTTGAAAAACCCATGAAAGAAAGACAGTGAAAGAGAGAGACATTCTTACACAATGCGTTCAGGGGCTGTGATGCAACCTGGATTGACCATATCTAGACCCACAGCTGGATGAGACCTAAGGGTGGACACTCTTGGGGCTGAGAGGTTTGGTGAGGTTGGGTGAGCAAACGCAGACCATTTAAAGTAATACTGCATGGTACCCATCGCATGGGTCCCAAATCTCCAGGTTCAAGGGCATCTTCCTACATCGAAAACATGCATGAGAAACCCAGAAGATGGTACACCGTGTGATGGGGAAAGGTTTCTAAAACGCACCTCATTTCTCATCTCCTTGTGCCCGGGTTCGCCATTCCAGCCGCTTTACTAGCAATCTCCCTACTTGGAGCATCAGCACCTTTAACCTCCTGTTCCGTACAGGTTGCCATTTCTCCTGACAATGAACGGGAAGACGGGGAACCAATGAGAGACTGGCTCTTCGTGTTGGGAAAGGCACAGGTCACTCTATTTTCCCATCAGGAAGAAGAATTAACCACAGGCTCATCCCGCACCCCGGAACCAGAACAGGGCCGGAAGCCATCCTGCGCTTTTGCGGCCAGCTCCCAAAAACACGAGTTGTAAAATGGAGGCTCAGGGCACTGCAATTCACAAACCTGCAGAGTTATAAATGATAACTCTCGTCCACAAATATATTGAGGGAAGGCAACGAAGAGGATTTGAAATCAAGGCAGAATTGCAGGAAACAGATTTCAGGAGGTAGGTTCGAATCGCCTTTAAAGCACATGAAAAGCGGCAAAACGTTGACAATGATGCCCTTGGCCAAAAAGGGCGTATGCGTTTTTTCCTGAATATATTCAGGAAAAAACGCATACGCCCTTTTTGGCCAACCAAGCAACCTGGAAAGGCAAATCAGCGCTACAAAGAAGTCTCGCTTCCCATCGGTCAAAAGGGCCATGCTGAAAAAAGTGTCAAAACCAGAAATGCAGGACAGGCCATGGAGAAATGGGAGCCTTGCTACACTGATGGGCGGGATGTAAATTGCCAACAGCCACTCTGGAGAAGTGTACGGTGAGTCCTGAAACATCTAAAAAACACAGCTTAGAGAGCATAGGGCACTTCTACTCATGGGGGTATAAATTGGGAAAATGAAAAATCAGCAAGACACAAGCACCCCAAAGTTTAGGGCTGCTCTGTTGACAAGGACCTCCACTTCATTCCACCTTAAATATCCCAGGAAAGAGAAAAATGGATAAAGAAGTTGTGGTCCTTATGTACAATGGAATATCACTCAGCCATGAAATCAATGTCCTAAGGCTAGTAGCAGCATGATGAGTGGATTTAGGTACAACGATTCTAAGTGAAATAAATCACACAGAAAAGGACACTTCTCATAAGGTATCACTTATAGAGGGAATGTAAAAACCGTTACACTTGAACTGAATTACAAAACAGAACAGAGTCACACATGCAGAAAACACACTATGGCTGCTTAACGGGAAAGGGGAGGTGGGGTGATACATAAAACAAGGGTTTCAAATTAGCTCAGATACCGTTCCATAAACCCAATATGTAATAGACAAGACCTACTCCTTGCTCAGAGAACTGGACTCAACACGCCCTATTCACCGCACAAGAATATATCTGACTAGTAATAATCTTAAAACCTATGTATTGATATCTCTCTGTTAGTGTGTCAAGTGGGTATAAAGCGGCATAAACACAACAGTGAAAAGCAGCTAAACCGCATTATGAAAATAAATTACTTTTAAAAACCCATGAAACAAAGACAGTGAAAGAGAGAGACATTCTTACACAATGCATTCAGGGGCTGTGATGCAACCTGGATTGACCATATCTAGACCCACAGCTGGATGAGACATAAGGGTGGACACTCTTGGGGCTGAGAGGTTTGGTGAGGTTGGGTGAGCAAACGCACACCCTTTAAAGTAATACTGCGTGGTACCCATCGCATGGGTCCCAAATCTCCAGGTTCAAGGGCATCTTCCTACATCGAAAACATGCATGAGAAACCCAGAAGATGGTACACCGTGTGATGGGGAAAGGTTTCTAAAACGCACCTTATTTCTCATCTCCTTGTGCCCGGGTTGGCCATTCCAGCCACTTTACTAGCAATCTCCCTACTTGGAGCATCAGCAACTTTAACCTCCTGTTCCGAACAGGTTGCAATTTTTCCTGAGGATGAACGGGAAGACGGGGAACCAATGAGAGACTGGCTCTTGGTGTTGGGACAGGTACAGGTCACTCTATTTTCCCATCAGGAAGAAGAATTAACCACAGGCTCAGCCTGCCCCCCGGAACCAGAACAGGGCCTGAAGCCATCCTGCGCTTTTGCGGCCAGCTCCCAAAAACGCGAGGTGTAAAATCGAGCTTCATGGCACTGCAATTCACAAACCTGCAGAGTTATAAGTGATAACTCTCGACCACAAGTATATTGAGGGAAGGCAAAGAAGAGGATTTGAAATCAAGGCAGAATTGCAGGAAACAGATTTCAGGAGGTAGATTCGAATCGACTTTAAAGCACATGAAAAGCGGCAAATTTTTGACAATGATGCCCTTGGCCAAAAAGGGCGTATGCGTTTTTTCCTGAATATATTCAGGTAAAAACGCATACGCCCTTTTTGGCCAACCAAGCAACCTGGAAAGGCAAATCAGCGCTACAAAGAAGTCTCGCTTCCCATCGGTCAAAAGGGCCATGCTGAAAAAAGTGTCAAAACCAGAAATGCAGGACAGGCCATGGAGAAATGGGAGCCTTGCTACACTGATGGGCGGGATGTAAATTGCCAACAGCCACTCTGGAGAAGTGTACGGTGAGTCCTGAAACATCTAAAAAACACAGCTTAGAGAGCATAGGGCACTTCCACTCATGGGGGTATAAATTGGGAAAATGAAAAATCAGCAAGACACAAGCACCCCAAAGTTTAGGGCTGCTCTGTTGACAAGGACCTCCACTTCATTCCACCTTAAATATCCCAGGAAAGAGAAAAATGGGTAAAGAAGTTGTGGTCCTTATGTACAATGAAATATCACTCAGCCATGAAATCAATGTCATAAGGCTAGTAGCAGCATGATGAGTAGATTTAGGGACGACGATTCTAAGTGAAATAAGTCACACAGAAAAGGACACTTCTCATAAGGTATCACTGATAGAGGGAATGTAAAAACCGTTACACTTGAACTGAATTACAAAACAGAACAGAGTCACACATGCAGAAAACACACTATGGCTGTTTAACGGGAAAGGTGAGGTGGGGTGATACATAAAACAAGGGTTTCAAATTAGCTCAGATACCGTTCCATAAACCCAATATGTAATAGACAAGACCTACTCCTTGCTCAGAGAACTGGACTCAACACGCCCTATTCACCGCACAAGAATATATCTGACTACTAATAATCTTAAAACCTATGTATTGATATCTCTCTGTTAGTGTGTCAAGTGGGTGTAAAGCGGCATAAACACAGCAGTGAAAAGCAGGTAAACCGCATTATGAAAATAAATTACTTGTAAAAACCCATGAAACAAAGACAGTGAAAGAGAGAGAAATTCTTACACAATGCGTTCAGGGGCTGTGATGCAACCTGGATTGACCATATCTAGACCCACAGCTGGATGAGACCTAAGGGTGGACACTCTTGGGGCTGAGAGGTTTGGTGAGGTTGGGTGAGAAAACGCAGACCCTTTAAAATAATACTGCGTGGTACCCATTGCATGGGTCCCAAATCTCCAGGTTCAAGGGCATCTTCCTACATCGAAAACATGCATGAGAAACCCAGAAGATGGTACACCGTGTGATGGGGAAAGGTTTCTAAAACGCACCTCATTTTTCATCACCTTGTGCCCGGGTTCACCATCCCAGCCGCTTTACTAGCAATCTCCCTACTTGGAGCATCAGCACCTTTAACCTCCTGTTCCGTACAGGTTGCAATTTTTCCTGAGGATGAACGGGACGACGGGGAACCAATGAGAGACTGGCTCTTGGTGTTGGGACAGGCACAGGTCACTGTATTTTCCCATCAGGAAGAAGAATTAACAACAGGCTCATCCCGCCCCCCGGAACCTGAACAGGGCCTGAAGCCATCCTGCGCTTTTGCGGCCAGCTCCCAAAATCACGAGTTGTAAAATGGATGCTCAGGGCACTGCAATTCACAATCCTGCAGAGTTATAAATGATAACTCTCGTCCAGAAATATATTGAGGGAAGGCAACGAAGAGGATTTGAAATCAAGGCAGAATTGCAGGAAACAGATTTCAGGAGGTAGATTCGAATCGCCTTTAAAGCACATGAAAAGCGGCAAAACGTTGACAATGATGCCCTTGGCCAAAAAGGGCGTATGCGTTTTTTCCTGAATATATTCAGGAAAAAACGCATACGCCCTTTTTGGCCAACCAAGCAACCTGGAAAGGCAAATCAGTGCTACAAAGAAGTCTCACTTCCCATCGGTCAAAAGGGCCATGCTGAAAAAAGTGTCAAAACCAGAAATGCAGGACAGGCCATGGAGAAATGGGAGCCTTGCTACACTGATGGGCGGGATGTAAATTGCCAACAGCCACTCTGGAGAAGTGTACGGTGAGTCCTGAAACATCTAAAAAACACAGCTTAGAGACCATAGGGCACTTCCACTCATGGGGGTATAAATTGGGAAAATGAAAAATCAGCAAGACACAAGCACCCCAAAGTTTAGGGCTGCTCTGTTGACAAGGACCTCCACTTCATTCCACCTTAAATATCCCAGGAAAGAGAAAAATGGGTAAAGAAGTTGTGGTCCTTATGTACAATGGAATATCACTCAGCCATGAAATCAATGTCCTAAGGCTAGTAGCAGCATGATGAATGGATTTAGGTACGATGATTCTACGTGAAATAAGTCACACAGAAAAGGACACTTCTCATAAGGTATCACTGATAGAGGGAATGTAAAAACCGTTACACTTGAACTGAATTACAAAACAGAGCAGAGTCACACATGCAGAAAACACACTATGGCTGCTTAACGGGAAAGGGGAGGTGGGGTGATACATAAAACAAGGGTTTCAAATTAGCTCAGATACTGTTCCATAAACCCAATATGTAATAGACAAGACCTACTCCTTGCTCAGAGAACTGGACTCAACACGCCCTATTCACCGCACAAGAATATATCTGACTACTAATAATCTTAAAACCTATGTATTGATATCTCTCTGTTAGTGTGTCAAGTGGGTGTAAAGCGGCATAAACACAGCAGTGAAAAGCAGCTAAACCCCATTATGAAAATAAATTACTTTGAAAAACCCATGAAAGAAAGACAGTGAAAGAGAGAGACATTCTTACACAATGCGTTCAGGGGCTGTGATGCAACCTGGATTGACCATATCTAGACCCACAGCTGGATGAGACCTAAGGGTGGACACTCTTGGGGCTGAGAGGTTTGGTGAGGTTGGGTGAGCAAACGCAGACCATTTAAAGTAATACTGCATGGTACCCATCGCATGGGTCCCAAATCTCCAGGTTCAAGGGCATCTTCCTACATCGAAAACATGCATGAGAAACCCAGAAGATGGTACACCGTGTGATGGGGAAAGGTTTCTAAAACGCACCTCATTTCTCATCTCCTTGTGCCCGGGTTCGCCATTCCAGCCGCTTTACTAGCAATCTCCCTACTTGGAGCATCAGCACCTTTAACCTCCTGTTCCGTACAGGTTGCCATTTCTCCTGACAATGAACGGGAAGACGGGGAACCAATGAGAGACTGGCTCTTCGTGTTGGGAAAGGCACAGGTCACTCTATTTTCCCATCAGGAAGAAGAATTAACCACAGGCTCATCCCGCACCCCGGAACCAGAACAGGGCCGGAAGCCATCCTGCGCTTTTGCGGCCAGCTCCCAAAAACACGAGTTGTAAAATGGAGGCTCAGGGCACTGCAATTCACAAACCTGCAGAGTTATAAATGATAACTCTCGTCCACAAATATATTGAGGGAAGGCAACGAAGAGGATTTGAAATCAAGGCAGAATTGCAGGAAACAGATTTCAGGAGGTAGGTTCGAATCGCCTTTAAAGCACATGAAAAGCGGCAAAACGTTGACAATGATGCCCTTGGCCAAAAAGGGCGTATGCGTTTTTTCCTGAATATATTCAGGAAAAAACGCATACGCCCTTTTTGGCCAACCAAGCAACCTGGAAAGGCAAATCAGCGCTACAAAGAAGTCTCGCTTCCCATCGGTCAAAAGGGCCATGCTGAAAAAAGTGTCAAAACCAGAAATGCAGGACAGGCCATGGAGAAATGGGAGCCTTGCTACACTGATGGGCGGGATGTAAATTGCCAACAGCCACTCTGGAGAAGTGTACGGTGAGTCCTGAAACATCTAAAAAACACAGCTTAGAGAGCATAGGGCACTTCTACTCATGGGGGTATAAATTGGGAAAATGAAAAATCAGCAAGACACAAGCACCCCAAAGTTTAGGGCTGCTCTGTTGACAAGGACCTCCACTTCATTCCACCTTAAATATCCCAGGAAAGAGAAAAACGGATAAAGAAGTTGTGGTCCTTATGTACAATGGAATATCACTCAGCCATGAAATCAATGTCCTAAGGCTAGTAGCAGCATGATGAGTGGATTTAGGTACGACGATTCTAAGTGAAATAAATCACACAGAAAAGGACACTTCTCATAAGGTATCACTTATAGAGGGAATGTAAAAACCGTTACACTTGAACTGAATTACAAAACAGAACACAGTCACACATGCCGAAAACACACTATGGCTGCTTAACGGGAAAGGGGAGGTGGGGTGATACATAAAACAAGGGTTTCAAATTAGCTCAGATACCGTTCCATAAACCCAATATGTAATAGACAAGACCTACTCCTTGCTCAGAGAACTGGACTCAACACGCCCTATTCACCGCACAAGAATATATCTGACTAGTAATAATCTTAAAACCTATGTATTGATATCTCTCTGTTAGTGTGTCAAGTGGGTGTAAAGCGGCATAAACACAGCAGTGAAAAGCAGCTAAACCCCATTATGAAAATAAATTACTTTGAAAAACCCATGAAAGAAAGACAGTGAAAGAGAGAGACATTCTTATACAATGCGTTCAGGGGCTGTGATGCAACCTGGATTGACCATATCTAGACCCACAGCTGGATGAGACCTAAGGGTGGACACTCTTGGGGCTGAGAGGTTTGGTGAGGTTGGGTGAGCAAACTCAGACCATTTAAAGTAATACTGCGTGGTACCCATCGCATGGGTCCCAAATCTCCAGGTTCAAGGGCATCTTCCTACATCGAAAACATGCATGAGAAACCCAGAAGATGGTACACCGTGTGATGGGGAATGGTTTCTAAAACGCACCTCATTTCTCATCTCCTTGTGTCCGGGTTCGCCATTCCAGCCGCTTTACTAGCAATCTCCCTACTTGGAGCATCAGCACCTTTAACCTCCTGTTCCGTACAGGTTGCCATTTCTCCTGACAATGAACGGGAAGACGGGGAACCAATGAGAGACTGGCTCTTCGTGTTGGGAAAGGCACAGGTCACTCTATTTTCCCATCAGGAAGAAGAATTAACCACAGGCTCATCCCGCACCCCGGAACCAGAACAGGGCCTGAAGCCATCCTGCGCTTTTGCGGCCAGCTCCCAAAAACACGAGTTGTAAAATGGAGGCTCAGGGCACTGCAATTCACAAACCTGCAGAGTTATAAATGATAACTCTCGTCCACAAATATATTGAGGGAAGGCAACGAAGAGGATTTGAAATCAAGGCAGAATTGCAGGAAACAGATTTCAGGAGGTAGATTCGAATCGCCTTTAAAGCACATGAAAAGCGGCAAAACGTTGACAATGATGCCCTTGGCCAAAAAGGGCGTATGCGTTTTTTCCTGAATATATTCAGGAAAAAACGCATACGCCCTTTTTGGCCAACCAAGCAACCTGGAAAGGCAAATCAGCGCTACAAAGAAGTCTCACATCCCATCGGTCAAAAGGGCCATGCTGAAAAAAGTGTCAAAACCAGAAATGCAGGACAGGCTATGGAGAAATGGGAGCCTTGCTACACTGATGGGTGGGATGTAAATTGCCAACAGCCACTCTGGAGAAGTGTACGGTGAGTCCTGAAACATCTAAAAAACACAGCTTAGAGAGCATAGGGCACTTCCACTCATGGGGGTATAAATTGGGAAAATGAAAAATCAGCAAGACACAAGCACCCCAAAGCTTAGGGCTGCTCTGTTGACAAGGACCTCCACTTCATTCCACCTTAAATATCCCAGGAAAGAGAAAAATGGATAAACAATTTGTGGTCCTTATGTACAATGGAATATCCCTCAGCCATGAAATCAATGTCATAAGGCTAGTAGCAGCATGATCAGTGGATTTAGGTACGACGATTCTAAGTGAAATAAATCACACAGAAAAGGACACTTTTCATAAGGTATCACTTATAGAGGGAATGTAAAAACCGTTACAGTTGAACTGAATTACAAAACAGAACAGAGTCACACATGCAGAAAACACACTATGGCTGCTTAACGGGAAAAGGGAGGTGGGGTGATACATAAAACAAGGGTTTCAAATTAGCTCAGATACCGTTCCATAAACCCAATATGTAATAGACAAGACCTACTCCTTGCTCAGAGAACTGGACTCAACACGCCCTATTCACCGCACAAGAATATATCTGACTAGTAATAATCTTAAAACCTATGTATTGATATCTCTCTGTTAGTGTGTCAAGTGGGTGTAAAGCGGCATAAACACAGCAGTGAAAAGCAGCTAAACCCCATTATGAAAATAAATTACTTTGAAAAACCCATGAAAGAAAGACAGTGAAAGAGAGAGACATTCTTACACAATGCGTTCAGGGGCTGTGATGCAACCTGGATTGACCATATCTAGACCCACAGCTGGATGAGACATAAGGGTGGACACTCTTGGGGCTGAGAGGTTTGGTGAGGTTGGGTGAGCAAACGCAGACCATTTAAAGTAATACTGCGTGGTACCCATCGCATGGGTCCCAAATCTCCAGGTTCAAGAGCATCTTCCTACATCGAAAACATGCATGAGAAACCCAGAAGATGGTACACCGTGTGATGGGGAAAGGTTTCTAAAACGCACCTCATTTCTCATCTCCTTGTGCCCGGGTTTGCCATTCCAGCCGCTTTACTAGCAATCTCCCTACTTGGAGCATCAGCACCTTTAACCTCCTGTTCCGTACAGGTTGCAATTTTTCCTGAGGATGAACGGGAAGACGGGGAACCAATGAGAGACTGGCTCTTGGTGTTGGGACAGGCACAGGTCACTCTATTTTCCCATCAGGAAGAAGAATTAACAACAGGCTCATCCCGCCCCCCGGAACCTGAACAGGGCCTGAAGCCATCCTGCGCTTTTGCGGCCAGCTCCCAAAATCACGAGTTGTAAAATGGAGGCTCAGGGCACTGCAATTCACAAACCTGCAGAGTTATAAATGATAACTCTCGTCCAGAAATATATTGAGGGAAGGCAACGAAGAGGATTTGAAATCAAGGCAGAATTGCAGGAAACAGATTTCAGGAGGTAGATTCGAATCGCCTTTAAAGCACATGAAAAGCGGCAAAACGTTGACAATGATGCCCTTGGCCAAAAAGGGCGTATGCGTTTTTTCCTGAATATATTCAGGAAAAAACGCATACGCCCTTTTTGGCCAACCAAGCAACCTGGAAAGGCAAATCAGCGCTACAAAGAAGTCTCGCTTCCCATCGGTCAAAAGGGCCATGCTGAAAAAAGTGTCAAAACCAGAAATGCAGGACAGGCCATGGAGAAATGGGAGCCTTGCTACACTGATGGGCGGGATGTAAATTGCCAACAGCCACTCTGGAGAAGTGTACGGTGAGTCCTGAAACATCTAAAAAACACAGCTTAGAGACCATAGGGCACTTCCACTCATGGGGGTATAAATTGGGAAAATGAAAAATCAGCAAGACACAAGCACCCCAAAGTTTAGGGCTGCTCTGTTGACAAGGACCTCCACTTCATTCCACCTTAAATATCCCAGGAAAGAGAAAAATGGGTAAAGAAGTTGTGGTCCTTATGTACAATGGAATATCACTCAGCCATGAAATCAATGTCCTAAGGCTAGTAGCAGCATGATGAGTGGATTTAGGTACGATGATTCTACGTGAAATAAGTCACACAGAAAAGGACACTTCTCATAAGGTATCACTGATAGAGGGAATGTAAAAACCGTTACACTTGAACTGAATTACAAAACAGAGCAGAGTCACACATGCAGAAAACACACTATGGCTGCTTAACGGGAAAGGGGAGGTGGGGTGATACATAAAACAAGGGTTTCAAATTAGCTCAGATACCGTTCCATAAACCCAATATGTAATAGACAAGACCTACTCCTTGCTCAGAGAACTGGACTCAACACGCCCTATTCACCGCACAAGAATATATCTGACTACTAATAATCTTAAAACCTATGTATTGATATCTCTCTGTTAGTGTGTCAAGTGGGTGTAAAGCGGCATAAACACAGCAGTGAAAAGCAGCTAAACCCCATTATGAAAATAAATTACTTTGAAAAACCCATGAAAGAAAGACAGTGAAAGAGAGAGACATTCTTACACAATGCGTTCAGGGGCTGTGATGCAACCTGGATTGACCATATCTAGACCCACAGCTGGATGAGACCTAAGGGTGGACACTCTTGGGGCTGAGAGGTTTGGTGAGGTTGGGTGAGCAAACGCAGACCATTTAAAGTAATACTGCATGGTACCCATCGCATGGGTCCCAAATCTCCAGGTTCAAGGGCATCTTCCTACATCGAAAACATGCATGAGAAACCCAGAAGATGGTACACCGTGTGATGGGGAAAGGTTTCTAAAACGCACCTCATTTCTCATCTCCTTGTGCCCGGGTTCGCCATTCCAGCCGCTTTACTAGCAATCTCCCTACTTGGAGCATCAGCACCTTTAACCTCCTGTTCCGTACAGGTTGCCATTTCTCCTGACAATGAACGGGAAGACGGGGAACCAATGAGAGACTGGCTCTTCGTGTTGGGAAAGGCACAGGTCACTCTATTTTCCCATCAGGAAGAAGAATTAACCACAGGCTCATCCCGCACCCCGGAACCAGAACAGGGCCGGAAGCCATCCTGCGCTTTTGCGGCCAGCTCCCAAAAACACGAGTTGTAAAATGGAGGCTCAGGGCACTGCAATTCACAAACCTGCAGAGTTATAAATGATAACTCTCGTCCACAAATATATTGAGGGAAGGCAACGAAGAGGATTTGAAATCAAGGCAGAATTGCAGGAAACAGATTTCAGGAGGTAGGTTCGAATCGCCTTTAAAGCACATGAAAAGCGGCAAAACGTTGACAATGATGCCCTTGGCCAAAAAGGGCGTATGCGTTTTTTCCTGAATATATTCAGGAAAAAACGCATACGCCCTTTTTGGCCAACCAAGCAACCTGGAAAGGCAAATCAGCGCTACAAAGAAGTCTCGCTTCCCATCGGTCAAAAGGGCCATGCTGAAAAAAGTGTCAAAACCAGAAATGCAGGACAGGCCATGGAGAAATGGGAGCCTTGCTACACTGATGGGCGGGATGTAAATTGCCAACAGCCACTCTGGAGAAGTGTACGGTGAGTCCTGAAACATCTAAAAAACACAGCTTAGAGAGCATAGGGCACTTCTACTCATGGGGGTATAAATTGGGAAAATGAAAAATCAGCAAGACACAAGCACCCCAAAGTTTAGGGCTGCTCTGTTGACAAGGACCTCCACTTCATTCCACCTTAAATATCCCAGGAAAGAGAAAAACGGATAAAGAAGTTGTGGTCCTTATGTACAATGGAATATCACTCAGCCATGAAATCAATGTCCTAAGGCTAGTAGCAGCATGATGAGTGGATTTAGGTACGACGATTCTAAGTGAAATAAATCACACAGAAAAGGACACTTCTCATAAGGTATCACTTATAGAGGGAATGTAAAAACGGTTACACTTGAACTGAATTACAAAACAGAACAGAGTCACACATGCCGAAAACACACTATGGCTGCTTAACGGGAAAGGGGAGGTGGGGTGATACATAAAACAAGGGTTTCAAATTAGCTCAGATACCGTTCCATAAACCCAATATGTAATAGACAAGACCTACTCCTTGCTCAGAGAACTGGACTCAACACGCCCTATTCACCGCACAAGAATATATCTGACTAGTAATAATCTTAAAACCTATGTATTGATATCTCTCTGTTAGTGTGTCAAGTGGGTGTAAAGCGGCATAAACACAGCAGTGAAAAGCAGCTAAACCCCATTATGAAAATAAATTACTTTGAAAAACCCATGAAAGAAAGACAGTGAAAGAGAGAGACATTCTTATACAATGCGTTCAGGGGCTGTGATGCAACCTGGATTGACCATATCTAGACCCACAGCTGGATGAGACCTAAGGGTGGACACTCTTGGGGCTGAGAGGTTTGGTGAGGTTGGGTGAGCAAACTCAGACCATTTAAAGTAATACTGCGTGGTACCCATCGCATGGGTCCCAAATCTCCAGGTTCAAGGGCATCTTCCTACATCGAAAACATGCATGAGAAACCCAGAAGATGGTACACCGTGTGATGGGGAATGGTTTCTAAAACGCACCTCATTTCTCATCTCCTTGTGTCCGGGTTCGCCATTCCAGCCGCTTTACTAGCAATCTCCCTACTTGGAGCATCAGCACCTTTAACCTCCTGTTCCGTACAGGTTGCCATTTCTCCTGACAATGAACGGGAAGACGGGGAACCAATGAGAGACTGGCTCTTCGTGTTGGGAAAGGCACAGGTCACTCTATTTTCCCATCAGGAAGAAGAATTAACCACAGGCTCATCCCGCACCCCGGAACCAGAACAGGGCCTGAAGCCATCCTGCGCTTTTGCGGCCAGCTCCCAAAAACACGAGTTGTAAAATGGAGGCTCAGGGCACTGCAATTCACAAACCTGCAGAGTTATAAATGATAACTCTCGTCCACAAATATATTGAGGGAAGGCAACGAAGAGGATTTGAAATCAAGGCAGAATTGCAGGAAACAGATTTCAGGAGGTAGATTCGAATCGCCTTTAAAGCACATGAAAAGCGGCAAAACGTTGACAATGATGCCCTTGGCCAAAAAGGGCGTATGCGTTTTTTCCTGAATATATTCAGGAAAAAACGCATACGCCCTTTTTGGCCAACCAAGCAACCTGGAAAGGCAAATCAGCGCTACAAAGAAGTCTCACATCCCATCGGTCAAAAGGGCCATGCTGAAAAAAGTGTCAAAACCAGAAATGCAGGACAGGCTATGGAGAAATGGGAGCCTTGCTACACTGATGGGTGGGATGTAAATTGCCAACAGCCACTCTGGAGAAGTGTACGGTGAGTCCTGAAACATCTAAAAAACACAGCTTAGAGAGCATAGGGCACTTCCACTCATGGGGGTATAAATTGGGAAAATGAAAAATCAGCAAGACACAAGCACCCCAAAGCTTAGGGCTGCTCTGTTGACAAGGACCTCCACTTCATTCCACCTTAAATATCCCAGGAAAGAGAAAAATGGATAAACAATTTGTGGTCCTTATGTACAATGGAATATCCCTCAGCCATGAAATCAATGTCATAAGGCTAGTAGCAGCATGATCAGTGGATTTAGGTACGACGATTCTAAGTGAAATAAATCACACAGAAAAGGACACTTTTCATAAGGTATCACTTATAGAGGGAATGTAAAAACCGTTACAGTTGAACTGAATTACAAAACAGAACAGAGTCACACATGCAGAAAACACACTATGGCTGCTTAACGGGAAAAGGGAGGTGGGGTGATACATAAAACAAGGGTTTCAAATTAGCTCAGATACCGTTCCATAAACCCAATATGTAATAGACAAGACCTACTCCTTGCTCAGAGAACTGGACTCAACACGCCCTATTCACCGCACAAGAATATATCTGACTAGTAATAATCTTAAAACCTATGTATTGATATCTCTCTGTTAGTGTGTCAAGTGGGTGTAAAGCGGCATAAACACAGCAGTGAAAAGCAGCTAAACCCCATTATGAAAATAAATTACTTTGAAAAACCCATGAAAGAAAGACAGTGAAAGAGAGAGACATTCTTACACAATGCGTTCAGGGGCTGTGATGCAACCTGGATTGACCATATCTAGACCCACAGCTGGATGAGACATAAGGGTGGACACTCTTGGGGCTGAGAGGTTTGGTGAGGTTGGGTGAGCAAACGCAGACCATTTAAAGTAATACTGCGTGGTACCCATCGCATGGGTCCCAAATCTCCAGGTTCAAGAGCATCTTCCTACATCGAAAACATGCATGAGAAACCCAGAAGATGGTACACCGTGTGATGGGGAAAGGTTTCTAAAACGCACCTCATTTCTCATCTCCTTGTGCCCGGGTTTGCCATTCCAGCCGCTTTACTAGCAATCTCCCTACTTGGAGCATCAGCACCTTTAACCTCCTGTTCCGTACAGGTTGCAATTTTTCCTGAGGATGAACGGGAAGACGGGGAACCAATGAGAGACTGGCTCTTGGTGTTGGGACAGGCACAGGTCACTCTATTTTCCCATCAGGAAGAAGAATTAACAACAGGCTCATCCCGCCCCCCGGAACCTGAACAGGGCCTGAAGCCATCCTGCGCTTTTGCGGCCAGCTCCCAAAATCACGAGTTGTAAAATGGAGGCTCAGGGCACTGCAATTCACAAACCTGCAGAGTTATAAATGATAACTCTCGTCCAGAAATATATTGAGGGAAGGCAACGAAGAGGATTTGAAATCAAGGCAGAATTGCAGGAAACAGATTTCAGGAGGTAGATTCGAATCGCCTTTAAAGCACATGAAAAGCGGCAAAACGTTGACAATGATGCCCTTGGCCAAAAAGGGCGTATGCGTTTTTTCCTGAATATATTCAGGAAAAAACGCATACGCCCTTTTTGGCCAACCAAGCAACCTGGAAAGGCAAATCAGCGCTACAAAGAAGTCTCGCTTCCCATCGGTCAAAAGGGCCATGCTGAAAAAAGTGTCAAAACCAGAAATGCAGGACAGGCCATGGAGAAATGGGAGCCTTGCTACACTGATGGGCGGGATGTAAATTGCCAACAGCCACTCTGGAGAAGTGTACGGTGAGTCCTGAAACATCTAAAAAACACAGCTTAGAGACCATAGGGCACTTCCACTCATGGGGGTATAAATTGGGAAAATGAAAAATCAGCAAGACACAAGCACCCCAAAGTTTAGGGCTGCTCTGTTGACAAGGACCTCCACTTCATTCCACCTTAAATATCCCAGGAAAGAGAAAAATGGGTAAAGAAGTTGTGGTCCTTATGTACAATGGAATATCACTCAGCCATGAAATCAATGTCCTAAGGCTAGTAGCAGCATGATGAGTGGATTTAGGTACGATGATTCTACGTGAAATAAGTCACACAGAAAAGGACACTTCTCATAAGGTATCACTGATAGAGGGAATGTAAAAACCGTTACACTTGAACTGAATTACAAAACAGAGCAGAGTCACACATGCAGAAAACACACTATGGCTGCTTAACGGGAAAGGGGAGGTGGGGTGATACATAAAACAAGGGTTTCAAATTAGCTCAGATACCGTTCCATAAACCCAATATGTAATAGACAAGACCTACTCCTTGCTCAGAGAACTGGACTCAACACGCCCTATTCACCGCACAAGAATATATCTGACTACTAATAATCTTAAAACCTATGTATTGATATCTCTCTGTTAGTGTGTCAAGTGGGTGTAAAGCGGCATAAACACAGCAGTGAAAAGCAGCTAAACCCCATTATGAAAATAAATTACTTTGAAAAACCCATGAAAGAAAGACAGTGAAAGAGAGAGACATTCTTACACAATGCGTTCAGGGGCTGTGATGCAACCTGGATTGACCATATCTAGACCCACAGCTGGATGAGACCTAAGGGTGGACACTCTTGGGGCTGAGAGGTTTGGTGAGGTTGGGTGAGCAAACGCAGACCATTTAAAGTAATACTGCATGGTACCCATCGCATGGGTCCCAAATCTCCAGGTTCAAGGGCATCTTCCTACATCGAAAACATGCATGAGAAACCCAGAAGATGGTACACCGTGTGATGGGGAAAGGTTTCTAAAACGCACCTCATTTCTCATCTCCTTGTGCCCGGGTTCGCCATTCCAGCCGCTTTACTAGCAATCTCCCTACTTGGAGCATCAGCACCTTTAACCTCCTGTTCCGTACAGGTTGCCATTTCTCCTGACAATGAACGGGAAGACGGGGAACCAATGAGAGACTGGCTCTTCGTGTTGGGAAAGGCACAGGTCACTCTATTTTCCCATCAGGAAGAAGAATTAACCACAGGCTCATCCCGCACCCCGGAACCAGAACAGGGCCGGAAGCCATCCTGCGCTTTTGCGGCCAGCTCCCAAAAACACGAGTTGTAAAATGGAGGCTCAGGGCACTGCAATTCACAAACCTGCAGAGTTATAAATGATAACTCTCGTCCACAAATATATTGAGGGAAGGCAACGAAGAGGATTTGAAATCAAGGCAGAATTGCAGGAAACAGATTTCAGGAGGTAGGTTCGAATCGCCTTTAAAGCACATGAAAAGCGGCAAAACGTTGACAATGATGCCCTTGGCCAAAAAGGGCGTATGCGTTTTTTCCTGAATATATTCAGGAAAAAACGCATACGCCCTTTTTGGCCAACCAAGCAACCTGGAAAGGCAAATCAGCGCTACAAAGAAGTCTCGCTTCCCATCGGTCAAAAGGGCCATGCTGAAAAAAGTGTCAAAACCAGAAATGCAGGACAGGCCATGGAGAAATGGGAGCCTTGCTACACTGATGGGCGGGATGTAAATTGCCAACAGCCACTCTGGAGAAGTGTACGGTGAGTCCTGAAACATCTAAAAAACACAGCTTAGAGAGCATAGGGCACTTCTACTCATGGGGGTATAAATTGGGAAAATGAAAAATCAGCAAGACACAAGCACCCCAAAGTTTAGGGCTGCTCTGTTGACAAGGACCTCCACTTCATTCCACCTTAAATATCCCAGGAAAGAGAAAAATGGATAAAGAAGTTGTGGTCCTTATGTACAATGGAATATCACTCAGCCATGAAATCAATGTCCTAAGGCTAGTAGCAGCATGATGAGTGGATTTAGGTACGACGATTCTAAGTGAAATAAATCACACAGAAAAGGACACTTCTCATAAGGTATCACTTATAGAGGGAATGTAAAAACCGTTACACTTGAACTGAATTACAAAACAGAACAGAGTCACACATGCAGAAAACACACTATGGCTGCTTAACGGGAAAGGGGAGGTGGGGTGATACATAAAACAAGGGTTTCAAATTAGCTCAGATACCATTCCATAAACCCAATATGTAATAGACAAGACCTACTCCTTGCTCAGAGAACTGGACTCAACACGCCCTATTCACCGCACAAGAATATATCTGACTAGTAATAATCTTAAAACCTATGTATTGATATCTCTCTGTTAGTGTGTCAAGTGGGTGTAAAGCGGCATAAACACAGCAGTGAAAAGCAGCTAAACCCCATTATGAAAATAAATTACTTTGAAAAACCCATGAAAGAAAGACAGTGAAAGAGAGAGACATTCTTATACAATGCGTTCAGGGGCTGTGATGCAACCTGGATTGACCATATCTAGACCCACAGCTGGATGAGACCTAAGGGTGGACACTCTTGGGGCTGAGAGGTTTGGTGAGGTTCGGTGAGCAAACTCAGACCATTTAAAGTAATACTGCCTGGTAC
This sequence comes from Balaenoptera borealis, assembly GCF_965194805.1. Taxonomy (NCBI): domain Eukaryota; kingdom Metazoa; phylum Chordata; class Mammalia; order Artiodactyla; family Balaenopteridae; genus Balaenoptera; species Balaenoptera borealis. Next base: position 888,434 of record NW_028124009.1, read on the forward strand.
CCATCGCATGGGTCCCAAATCTCCAGGTTCAAGGGCATCTTCCTACATCGAAAACATGCATGAGAAACCCAGAAGATGGTACACCGTGTGATGGGGAAAGGTTTCTAAAACGCACCTCATTTCTCATCTCCTTGTGTCCGGGTTCGCCATTCCAGCCGCTTTACTAGCAATCTCCCTACTTGGAGCATCAGCACCTTTAACCTCCTGTTCCGTACAGGTTGCCATTTCTCCTGACAATGAACGGGAAGACGGGGAACCAATGAGAGACTGGCTCTTCGTGTTGGGAAAGGCACAGGTCACTCTATTTTCCCATCAGGAAAAAGAATTAACCACAGGCTCATCCCGCACCCCGGAACCAGAACAGGGCCTGAAGCCATCCTGCGCTTTTGCGGCCAGCTCCCAAAAACACGAGTTGTAAAATGGAGGCTCAGGGCACTGCAATTCACAAACCTGCAGAGTTATAAATGATATCTCTCGTCCACAAATATATTGAGGGAAGGCAACGAAGAGGATTTGAAATCAAGGCAGAATTGCAGGAAACAGATTTCAGGAGGTAGATTCGAATCGCCTTTAAAGCACATGAAAAGCGGCAAAACGTTGACAATGATGCCCTTGGCCAAAAAGGGCGTATGCGTTTTTTCCTGAATATATTCAGGAAAAAACGCATACGCCCTTTTTGGCCAACCAAGCAACCTGGAAAGGCAAATCAGCGCTACAAAGAAGTCTCACATCCCATCGGTCAAAAGGGCCATGCTGAAAAAAGTGTCAAAACCAGAAATGCAGGACAGGCTATGGAGAAATGGGAGCCTTGCTACACTGATGGGTGGGATGTAAATTGCCAACAGCCACTCTGGAGAAGTGTACGGTGAGTCCTGAAACATCTAAAAAACACAGCTTAGAGAGCATAGGGCACTTCCACTCATGGGGGTATAAATTGGGAAAATGAAAAATCAGCAAGACACAAGCACCCCAAAGCTTAGGGCTGCTCTGTTGACAAGGACCTCCACTTCATTCCACCTTAAATATCCCAGGAAAGAGAAAAATGGATAAACAATTTGTGGTCCTTATGTACAATGGAATATCACTCAGCCATGAAATCAATGTCATAAGGCTAGTAGCAGCATGATCAGTGGATTTAGGGACGACGATTCTAAGTGAAATAAATCACACAGAAAAGGACACTTTTCATAAGGTATCACTTATAGAGGGAATGTAAAAACCGTTACAGTTGAACTGAATTACAAAACAGAACAGAGTCACACATGCAGAAAACACACTATGGCTGCTTAACGGGAAAAGGGAGGTGGGGTGATACATAAAACAAGGGTTTCAAATTAGCTCAGATACCGTTCCATAAACCCAATATGTAATAGACAAGACCTACTCCTTGCTCAGAGAACTGGACTCAACACGCCCTATTCACCGCACAAGAATATATCTGACTAGTAATAATCTTAAAACCTATGTATTGATATCTCTCTGTTAGTGTGTCAAGTGGGTGTAAAGCGGCATAAACACAGCAGTGAAAAGCAGCTAAACCCCATTATGAAAATAAATTACTTTGAAAAACCCATGAAAGAAAGACAGTGAAAGAGAGAGACATTCTTACACAATGCGTTCAGGGGCTGTGATGCAACCTGGATTGACCATATCTAGACCCACAGCTGGATGAGACATAAGGGTGGACACTCTTGGGGCTGAGAGGTTTGGTGAGGTTGGGTGAGCAAACGCAGACCATTTAAAGTAACACTGCGTGGTACCCATCGCATGGGTCCCAAATCTCCAGGTTCAAGAGCATCTTCCTACATCGAAAACATGCATGAGAAACCCAGAAGATGGTACACCGTGTGATGGGGAAAGGTTTCTAAAACGCACCTCATTTCTCATCTCCTTGTGCCCGGGTTTGCCATTCCAGCCGCTTTACTAGCAATCTCCCTACTTGGAGCATCAGCACCTTTAACCTCCTGTTCCGTACAGGTTGCAAATTTTCCTGAGGATGAACGGGAAGACGGGGAACCAATGAGAGACTGGCTCTTGGTGTTGGGACAGGCACAGGTCACTCTATTTTCCCATCAGGAAGAAGAATTAACAACAGGCTCATCCCGCCCCCCGGAACCTGAACAGGGCCTGAAGCCATCCTGCGCTTTTGCGGCCAGCTCCCAAAATCACGAGTTGTAAAATGGAGGCTCAGGGCACTGCAATTCACAAACCTGCAGAGTTATAAATGATAACTCTCGTCCAGAAATATATTGAGGGAAGGCAACGAAGAGGATTTGAAATCAAGGCAGAATTGCAGGAAACAGATTTCAGGAGGTAGATTCGAATCGCCTTTAAAGCACATGAAAAGCGGCAAAACGTTGACAATGATGCCCTTGGCCAAAAAGGGCGTATGCGTTTTTTCCTGAATATATTCAGGAAAAAACGCATACGCCCTTTTTGGCCAACCAAGCAACCTGGAAAGGCAAATCAGCGCTACAAAGAAGTCTCGCTTCCCATCGGTCAAAAGGGCCATGCTGAAAAAAGTGTCAAAACCAGAAATGCAGGACAGGCCATGGAGAAATGGGAGCCTTGCTACACTGATGGGCGGGATGTAAATTGCCAACAGCCACTCTGGAGAAGTGTACGGTGAGTCCTGAAACTTCTAAAAAACACAGCTTAGAGACCATAGGGCACTTCCACTCATGGGGGTATAAATTGGGAAAATGAAAAATCAGCAAGACACAAGCACCCCAAAGTTTAGGGCTGCTCTGTTGACAAGGACCTCCACTTCATTCCACCTTAAATATCCCAGGAAAGAGAAAAATGGGTAAAGAAGTTGTGGTCCTTATGTACAATGGAATATCACTCAGCCATGAAATCAATGTCCTAAGGCTAGTAGCAGCATGATGAGTGGATTTAGGTACGAGGATTCTACGTGAAATAAGTCACACAGAAAAGGACACTTCTCATAAGGTATCACTGATAGAGGGAATGTAAAAACCGTTACACTTGAACTGAATTACAAAACAGAGCAGAGTCACACATGCAGAAAACACACTATGGCTGCTTAACGGGAAAGGGGAGGTGGGGTGATACATAAAACAAGGGTTTCAAATTAGCTCAGATACCGTTCCATAAACCCAATATGTAATAGACAAGACCTACTCCTTGCTCAGAGAACTGGACTCAACACGCCCTATTCACCGCACAAGAATATATCTGACTACTAATAATCTTAAAACCTATGTATTGATATCTCTCTGTTAGTGTGTCAAGTGGGTGTAAAGCGGCATAAACACAGCAGTGAAAAGCAGCTAAACCCCATTATGAAAATAAATTACTTTGAAAAACCCATGAAAGAAAGACAGTGAAAGAGAGAGACATTCTTACACAATGCGTTCAGGGGCTGTGATGCAACCTGGATTGACCATATCTAGACCCACAGCTGGATGAGACCTAAGGGTGGACACTCTTGGGGCTGACAGGTTTGGTGAGGTTGGGTGAGCAAACGCAGACCATTTAAAGTAATACTGCGTGGTACCCATCGCATGGGTCCCAAATCTCCAGGTTCAAGGGCATCTTCCTACATCGAAAACATGCATGAGAAACCCAGAAGATGGTACACCGTGTGATGGGGAAAGGTTTCTAAAACGCACCTCATTTCTCATCTCCTTGTGTCCGGGTTCGCCATTCCAGCCGCTTTACTAGCAATCTCCCTACTTGGAGCATCAGCACCTTTAACCTCCTGTTCCGTACAGGTTGCCATTTCTCCTGACAATGAACGGGAAGACGGGGAACCAATGAGAGACTGGCTCTTGGTGTTGGGAAAGGCACAGGTCACTCTATTTTCCCATCAGGAAGAAGAATTAACCACAGGCTCATCCCGCACCCCGGAACCAGAAGAGGGCCGGAAGCCATCCTGCGCTTTTGCGGCCAGCTCCCAAAAACACGAGTTGTAAAATGGAGGCTCAGGGCACTGCAATTCACAAACCTGCAGAGTTATAAATGATAACTCTCGTCCACAAATATATTGAGGGAAGGCAACGAAGAGGATTTGAAATCAAGGCAGAATTGCAGGAAACAGATTTCAGGAGGTAGGTTCGAATCGCCTTTAAAGCACATGAAAAGCGGCAAAACGTTGACAATGATGCCCTTGGCCAAAAAGGGCGTATGCGTTTTTTCCTGAATATATTCAGGAAAAAACGCATACGCCCTTTTTGGCCAACCAAGCAACCTGGAAAGGCAAATCAGCGCTACAAAGAAGTCTCGCTTCCCATCGGTCAAAAGGGCCATGCTGAAAAAAGTGTCAAAACCAGAAATGCAGGACAGGCCATGGAGAAATGGGAGCCTTGCTACACTGATGGGCGGGATGTAAATTGCCAACAGCCACTCTGGAGAAGTGTACGGTGAGTCCTGAAACATCTAAAAAACACAGCTTAGAGAGCATAGGGCACTTCCACTCATGGGGGTATAAATTGGGAAAATGAAAAATCAGCAAGACACAAGCACCCCAAAGTTTAGGGCTGCTCTGTTGACAAGGACCTCCACTTCATTCCACCTTAAATATCCCAGGAAAGAGAAAAATGGGTAAAGAAGTTGTGTTCCTTATGTACAATGGAATATCACTCAGCCATGAAATCAATGTCCTAAGGCTAGTAGCAGCATGATGAGTGGATGTAGGTACGACGATTCTAAGTGAAATAAGTCACACAGAAAAGGACACTTCTCATAAGGTATCACTGATAGAGGGAATGTAAAAACCGTTACACTTGAACTGAATTACAAAACAGAACAGAGTCACACATGCAGAAAACACACTATGGCTGCTTAACGGGAAAGGGGAGGTGGGGTGATACATAAAACAAGGGTTTCAAATTAGCTCAGATACCGTTCCATAAACCCAATATGTAATAGACAAGACCTACTCCTTGCTCAGAGAACTGGACTCAACACGCCCTATTCACCGCACAAGAATATATCTGACTAGTAATAATCTTAAAACCTATGTATTGATATCTCTCTGTTAGTGTGTCAAGTGGGTGTAAAGCGGCATAAACACAGCAGTGAAAAGCAGCTAAACCCCATTATGAAAATAAATTACTTTGAAAAACCCATGAAAGAAAGGCAGTGAAAGAGAGAGACATTCTTACACAATGCGTTCAGGGGCTGTGATGCAACCTGGATTGACCATATCTAGACCCACAGCTGGATGAGACCTAAGGGTAGACACTCTTGGGGCTGAGAGGTTTGGTGAGGTTGGGTGAGCAAACGCAGACCTTTTAAAGTAATACTGCGTGGTACCCATCGCATGGGTCCCAAATCTCCAGGTTCAAGGGCATCTTCCTACATCGAAAACATGCATGAGAAACCCAGAAGATGGTACACCGTGTGATGGGGAAAGGTTTCTAAAACGCACCTCATTTCTCATCTCCTTGTCCCCGGGTTCGCCATTCCAGCCGATTTACTAGCAATCTCCCTCCTTGGAGCATCAGCACCTTTAACCTCCTGTTCCGTACAGGTTGCAATTTTTCCTGACGATGAACGGGAAGACGGGTAACCAATGAGAGACTGGCTCTTGGTGTTGGGAAAGGCACAGGTCAGTCTATTTTCCCATCAGGAAGAAGAATTAACAACAGGCTCATCCCGCCCCCCGGAACCAGAACAGGGCCTGAAGCCATCCTGCGCTTTTGCGGCCAGCTCCCAAAATCACGAGTTGTAAAATGGAGGCTCAGGGCACTGCAATTCACAAACCTGTAGAGTTATAAATGATAACTCTCGTCCAGAAATATATTGAGGGAAGGCAACGAAGAGGATTTGAAATCAAGGCAGAATTGCAGGAAACAGATTTCAGGAGGTAGATTCGAATCGCCTTTAAAGCACATGAAAAGCGGCAAAACGTTGACAATGATGCCCTTGGCCAAAAAGGGCGTATGCGTTTTTTCCTGAATATATTCAGGAAAAACCGCATACGCCCTTTTTGGCCAACCAAGCAACCTGGAAAGGCAAATCAGCGCTACAAAGAAGTCTCGCATCCCATCGGTCAAAAGGGCCATGCTGAAAAAAGGGTCCAAACCAGAAATGCAGGACAGGCTATGGAGAAATGGGAGCCTTGCTACACTGATGGGTGGGATGTAAATTGCCAACAGCCACTCTGATGAAGTGTACGGTGAGTCCTGAAACATCTAAAAAACACAACTTAGAGAGCATAGGGCACTTCCACTCATGGGGGTATAAATTGGGAAAATGAAAAATCAGCAAGACACAAGCACCCCAAAGTTTAGGGCTGCTCTGTTGACAAGGACCTCCACTTCATTCCACCTTAAATATCCCAGGAAAGAGAAAAATGGGTAAAGAAGTTGTGTTCCTTATGTACAATGGAATATCACTCAGCCATGAAATCAATGTCCTAAGGCTAGTAGCAGCATGATGAGTGGATTTAGGTAGGACGATTCTAAGTGAAATAAGTCACACAGAAAAGGACACTTCTCATAAGGTATCACTGATAGAGGGAATGTAAAAACCGTTACACTTGAACTGAATTACAAAACAGAACAGAGTAACACATGCAGAAAACACACTATGGCTGTTTAACGGGAAAGGTGAGGTGGGGTGATACATAAAACAAGGGTTTCAAATTAGCTCAGATACTGTTCCATAAACCCAATATGTAATAGACAAGACCTACGCCTTGCTCAGAGAACTGGACTCAACACGCCCTATTCACCGCACAAGAATATATCTGACTACTAATAATCTTAAAACCTTTGTATTGATATCTCTCTGTTAGTGTGTCAAGTGGGTGTAAAGCGGCATAAACACAGCAGTGAAAAGCAGCTAAACCCCATTATGAAAATAAATTACTTTGACAAACCCATGAAAGAAAGACAGTGAAAGAGAGAGACATTCTTACACAATGCGTTCAGGGGCTGTGATGCAACCTGGATTGACCATATCTAGACCCACAGCTGGATGAGACATAAGGGTGGACACTCTTGGGGCTGAGAGGTTTGGTGAGGTTGGGTGAGCAAACGCAGACCCTTTAAAGTAATACTGCGTGGTACCCATCGCATGGGTCCCAAATCTCCAGGTTCAAGGGCATCTTCCTACATCGAAAACATGCATGAGAAACCCAGAAGATGGTACACCATGTGATGGGGAAAGTTTTCTAAAACGCACCTCATTTCTCATCTCCTTGTGCCCGTGTTCGCCATTCCAGCCGCTTTACTAGTAATCTCCCTACTTGGAGCATCAGCACCTTTAATCTCCTGTTCCGTACAGGTTGCCATTTCTCCTGACGATGAACGGGAAGACGGGGAACCAATGAGAGACTGGCTCTTGGTGTTGGGAAAGGCACAGGTCACTCTATTTTCCCATCAGGAAGAAGAATTAACCACACGCTCATCCCGCCCCCCGGAACCAGAACAGGGCCTGAAGCCATCCTGCGCTTTTGCGGCCAGCTCCCAAAAACACGAGTTGTAAAATGGAGGCTCAGGGCACTGCAATTCACAAACCTGCAGAGTTATAAATGATAACTCTCGTCCAGAAATATATTGAGGGAAGGCAACGAAGAGGATTTGAAATCAAGGCAGAATTGCAGGAAACAGATTTCAGGAGGTAGATTCGAATCGCCTTTAAAGCACATGAAAAGCGGCAAAACGTTGACAATGATGCCCTTGGCCAAAAAGGGCGTATGCGTTTTTTCCTGAATATATTCAGGAAAAAACGCATACGCCCTTTTTGGCCAACCAAGCAACCTGGAAAGGCAAATCAGCGCTACAAAGAAGTATCGCATCCCATCGGTCAAAAGGGCCATGCTGAAAAAAGGGTCCAAACCAGAAATGCAGGACAGGCTATGGAGAAATGGGAGCCTTGCTACACTGATGGGTGGGATGTAAATTGCCAACAGCCACTCTGATGAAGTGTACGGTGAGTCCTGAAACATCTAAAAAACACAACTTAGAGAGCATAGGGCACTTCCACTCATGGGGGTATAAATTGGGAAAATGAAAAATCAGCAAGACACAAGCACCCCAAAGTTTAGGGCTGCTCTGTTGACAAGGACCTCCACTTCATTCCACCTTAAATATCCCAGGAAAGAGAAAAATGGATAAAGAAGTTGTGGTCCTTATGTACAATGGAATATCACTCAGCCATGAAATCAATGTCCTAAGGCTAGTAGCAGCATGATGAGTGGATTTAGGTACGACGATTCTAAGTGAAATAAGTCACACAGAAAAGGACACTTCTCATAAGGTATCACTGATAGAGGGAATGTAAAAACCGTTACACATGAACTGAATTACAAAACAGAACAGAGTCACACATGCAGAAAACACACTATGGCTGCTTAACGGGAAAGGTGAGGTGGGGTGATACATAAAACAAGGGTTTCAAATTAGCTCAGATACCATTCCATAAACCCAATATGTAATAGACAAGACCTACTCCTTGCTCAGAGAACTGGACTCAACACGCCCTATTCACCGCACAAGAATATATCTGACTAGTAATAATCTTAAAACCTATGTATTGATATCTCTCTGTTAGTGTGTCAAGTGGGTGTAAAGCGGCATAAACACAGCAGTGAAAAGCAGGTAAACTGCATTATGAAAATAAATTACTTTGAAAAACCCATGAAAGAAAGACAGTGAAAGAGAGAGACATTCTTACACAATGCGTTCAGGGGCTGTGATGCAACCTGGATTGACCATATCTAGACCCACAGCTGGATGAGACATAAGGGTGGACACTATTGTGGCTGAGAGGTTTGGTGAGGTTGGGTGAGCAAACGCAGACCATTTAAAGTAATACTGCGTGGTACCCATCGCATGGGTCCCAAATCTCCAGGTTCAAGGGCATCTTCCTACATCGAAAACATGCATGAGAAACCCAGAAGATGGTACACCGTGTGATGGGGAAAGGTTTCTAAAACGCACCTCATTTCTCATCTCCTTGTGCCCGGGTTCGCCATTCCAGCCGCTTTACTAGCAATCTCCCTCCTTGGAGCATCAGCACCTTTAACTTCCTGTTCTGTACAGGTTGCCATTTTTCCTGACGATGAACGGGAAGACGGGGAACCAATGAGAGACTGGCTCTTGGTGTTGGGAAAGGCACAGGTCACTCTATTTTCCCATCAGGAAGAAGAATTAACCACAGGCTCATCCCGCCCCGCGGAACCAGAACAGGGCCTGAAGCCATCCTGCGCTTTTGCGGCCAGCTCCCAAAAACACGAGTTGTAAAATGGAGGCTCAGGGCACTGCAATTCACAAACCTGCAGAGTTATAAATGATAACTCTCGTCCACAAATATATTGAGGGAAGGCAACGAAGAGGATTTGAAATCAAGGCAGAATTGCAGGAAACAGATTTCAGGAGGTAGATTCGAATCGCCTTTAAAGCACATGAAAAGCGGCAAAACGTTGACAATGATGCCCTTGGCCAAAAAGGGCGTATGCGTTTTTTCCTGAATATATTCAGGAAAAAACGCATACGCCCTTTTTGGCCAACCAAGCAACCTGGAAAGGCAAATCAGCGCTACAAAGAAGTCTCGCATCCCATCGGTCAAAAGGGCCATGCTGAAAAAAGTGTCAAAACCAGAAATGCAGGACAGGCCATGGAGAAATGGGAGCCTTGCTACACTGATGGGCGGGATGTAAATTGCCAACAGCCACTCTGGAGAAGTGTACGGTGAGTCCTGAAACATGTAAAAAACACAGCTTAGAGAGCATAGGGCACTTCCACTCATGGGGGTATAAATTGGGAAAATGAAAAATCAGCAAGACACAGGCACCCCAAAGTTTACGGCTGCTCTGTTGACAAGGACCTCCACTTCATTCCACCTTAAATATCCCAGGAAAGAGACAAATGGGTAAAGAAGTTGTGTTCCTTATGTACAATGGAATATCACTCAGCCATGAAATCAATGTCCTAAGGCTAGTAGCAGCATGATGAGTGGATTTAGGTACGACGATTCTAAGTGAAATAAGTCACACAGAAAAGGACACTTCTCATAAGGTATCACTTATAGAGGGAATGTAAAAACCGTTACACATGAACTGAATTACAAAACAGAACAGAGTCACACATGCAGAAAACACACTATGGCTGCTTAACGGGAAAGGTGAGGTGGGGTGATACATCAAACAAGGGTTTCAAATTAGCTCAGATACCGTTCCATAAACCCAATATGTAATAGACAAGACCTACTCCTTGCTCAGAGAACTGGACTCAACACGCCCTATTCACCGCACAAGAATATATCTGACTAGTAATAATCTTAAAACCTATGTATTGATATCTCTCTTTTAGTGTGTCAAGTGGGTGTAAAGCGGCATAAACACAGCAGTGAAAAGCAGCTAAACCCCATTATGAAAATAAATTACTTTGAAAAACCTATGAAAGAAAGACAGTGAAAGAGAGAGACATTCTTACACAATGCGTTCAGGGGCTGTGATGCAACCTGGATTGACCATATCTAGACCCACAGCTGGATGAGACATAAGGGTGGACACTCTTGGGGCTGAGAGGTTTGGTGAGGTTGGGTGAGCAAACGCAGACCATTTAAAGTAATACTGCGTGGTACCCATCGCATGGGTCCCAAATCTCCAGGTTCAAGGGCATCTTCCTACATCGAAAACATGCATGAGAAACCCAGAAGATGGTACACCATGTGATGGGGAAAGGTTTCTAAAACGCACCTCATTTCTCATCTCCTTGTGCCCGTGTTCGCCATTCCAGCCGCTTTACTAGTACTCTCCCTACTTGGAGCATCAGCACCTTTAACCTCCTGTTCCGCACAGGTTGCCATTTCTCCTGACGATGAACGGGAAGACGGGGAACCAATGAGAGACTGGCTCTTGGTGTTGGGAAAGGCACAGGTCACTCTATTTTCCCATCAGGAAGAAGAATTAACCACACGCTCATCCCGCACCCCGGAACCAGAACAGGGCCTGAAGCCATCCTGCGCTTTTGCGGCCAGCTCCCAAAAACACGAGTTGTAAAATGGAGGCTCAGGGCACTGCAATTCACAAACCTGCAGAGTTATAAATGATAACTCTCGTCCACAAATATATTGAGTGAAGGCAACGAAGAGGATTTGAAATCAAGGCAGAATTGCAGGAAACAGATTTCAGGAGGTAGATTCGAATCGCCTTTAAAGCACATGAAAAGCGGCAAAACGTTGACAATGATGCCCTTGGCCAAAAAGGGCGTATGCGTTTTTTCCTGAATATATTCAGGAAAAAACGCATACGCCCTTTTTGGCCAACCAAGCAACCTGGAAAGGCAAATCAGCGCTACAAAGAAGTCTCGCTTCCCATCGGTCAAAAGGGCCATGCTGAAAAAAGTGTCAAAACCAGAAATGCAGGACAGGCCATGGAGAAATGGGAGCCTTGCTACACTGATGGGCGGGATGTAAATTGCCAACAGCCACTCTGGAGAAGTGTACGGTGAGTCCTGAAACATCTAAAAAACACAGCTTAGAGAGCATAGGGCACTTCCACTCATGGGGGTATAAATTGGGAAAATGAAAAATCAGCAAGACACAAGCACCCCAAAGTTTAGGGCTGCTCTGTTGACAAGGACCTCCACTTCATTCCACCTTAAATATCCCAGGAAAGAGAAAAATGGGTAAAGAAGTTGTGGTCCTTATGTACAATGGAATATCACTCAGCCATGAAATCAATGTCCTAAGGCTAGTAGCAGCATGATGAGTGGATTTAGGTACGACGATTCTAAGTGAAATAAGTCACACAGAAAAGGACACTTCTCATAAGGTATCACTGATAGAGGGAATGTAAAAACCGTTACACTTGAACTGAATTACAAAACAGAACAGAGTAACACATGTAGAAAACACACTATGGCTGTTTGACGGGAAAGGTGAGGTGGGGTGATACATAAAACAAGGGTTTCAAATTAGCTCAGATACTGTTCCATAAACCCAATATGTAATAGACAAGACCTACTCCTTGCTCAGAGAACTGGACTCAACACGCCCTATTCACCGCACAAGAATATATCTGACTACTAATAATCTTAAAACCTTTGTATTGATATCTCTCTGTTAGTGTGTCAAGTGGGTGTAAAGCGGCATAAACACAGCAGTGAAAAGCAGCTAAACCCCATTATGAAAATAAATTACTTTGACAAACCCATGAAAGAAAGACAGTGAAAGAGAGAGACATTCTTACACAATGCGTTCAGGGGCTGTGATGCAACCTGGATTGACCATATCTAGACCCACAGCTGGATGAGACATAAGGGTGGACACTCTTGGGGCTGAGAGGTTTGGTGAGGTTGGGTGAGCAAACGCAGACCCTTTAAAGTAATACTGCGTGGTACCCATCGCATGGGTCCCAAATCTCCAGGTTCAAGGGCATCTTCCTACATCGAAAACATGCATGAGAAACCCAGAAGATGGTACACCATGTGATGGGGAAAGGTTTCTAAAACGCACCTCATTTCTCATCTCCTTGTGTCCGGGTTCGCCATTCCAGCCGCTTTACTAGCAATCTCCCTACTTGGAGCATCAGCACCTTTAACCTCCTGTTCCGTACAGGTTGCCATTTTTCCTGACGATGAAAGGGAAGACGGGGAACCAATGAGAGACTGGCTCTTCGTGTTGGGAAAGGCACAGGTCACCCTATTTTCCCATCAGGAAGAAGAATTAATCACAGGCTCATCCCGCACCCCGGAACCAGAACAGGGCCTGAAGCCATCCTGCGCTTTTGCGGCCAGCTCCCAAAAACACGAGTTGTAAAATGGAGGCTCAGGGCACTGCAATTCACAAACCTGCAGAGTTATAAATGATAACTCTCGTCCAGAAATATATTGAGGGAAGGCAACGAAGAGGATTTGAAATCAAGGCAGAATTGCAGGAAACAGATTTCAGGAGGTAGATTCGAATCGCCTTTAAAGCACATGAAAAGCGGCAAAACGTTGACAATGATGCCCTTGGCCAAAAAGGGCGTATGCGTTTTTTCCTGAATATATTCAGGAAAAAACGCATACGCCCTTTTTGGCCAACCAAGCAACCTGGAAAGGCAAATCAGCGCTACAAAGAAGTCTCACATCCCATCGGTCAAAAGGGCCATGCTGAAAAAAGTGTCAAAACCAGAAATGCAGGACAGGCTATGGAGAAATGGGAGCCTTGCTACACTGATGGGTGGGATGTAAATTGCCAACAGCCACTCTGGAGAAGTGTACGGTGAGTCCTGAAACATCTAAAAAACACAGCTTAGAGAGCATAGGGCACTTCCACTCATGGGGGTATAAATTGGGAAAATGAAAAATCAGCAAGACACAAGCACCCCAAAGCTTAGGGCTGCTCTGTTGACAAGGACCTCCACTTCATTCCACCTTAAATATCCCAGGAAAGAGAAAAATGGATAAACAATTTGTGGTCCTTATGTACAATGGAATATCACTCAGCCATGAAATCAATGTCATAAGGCTAGTAGCAGCATGATCAGTGGATTTAGGTACGACGATTCTAAGTGAAATAAATCACACAGAAAAGGACACTTTTCATAAGGTATCACTTATAGAGGGAATGTAAAAACCGTTACAGTTGAACTGAATTACAAAACAGAACAGAGTCACACATGCAGAAAACACACTATGGCTGCTTAAGGGGAAAGGTGAGGTGGGGTGATACATAAAACAAGGGTTTCAAATTAGCTCAGATACCGTTCCATAAACCCAATATGTAATAGACAAGACCTACTCCTTGCTCAGAGAACTGGACTCAACACGCCCTATTCACCGCACAAGAATATATCTGACTAGTAATAATCTTAAAACCTATGTATTGATATCTCTCTGTTAGTGTGTCAAGTGGGTGTAAAGCGGCATAAACACAGCAGTGAAAAGCAGCTAAACCCCATTATGAAAATAAATTACTTTGAAAAACCCATGAAAGAAAGACAGTGAAAGAGAGAGACATTCTTACACAATGCGTTCAGGGGCTGTGATGCAACCTGGATTGACCATATCTAGACCCACAGCTGGATGAGACATAAGGGTGGACACTCTTGGGGCTGAGAGGTTTGGTGAGGTTGGGTGAGCAAACGCAGACCATTTAAAGTAATACTGCGTGGTACCCATCGCATGGGTCCCAAATCTCCAGGTTCAAGAGCATCTTCCTACATCGAAAACATGCATGAGAAACCCAGAAGATGGTACACCGTGTGATGGGGAAAGGTTTCTAAAACGCACCTCATTTCTCATCTCCTTGTGCCCGGGTTTGCCATTCCAGCCGCTTTACTAGCAATCTCCCTACTTGGAGCATCAGCACCTTTAACCTCCTGTTCCGTACAGGTTGCAATTTTTCCTGAGGATGAACGGGAAGACGGGGAACCAATGAGAGACTGGCTCTTGGTGTTGGGACAGGCACAGGTCACTCTATTTTCCCATCAGGAAGAAGAATTAACAACAGGCTCATCCCGCCCCCCGGAACCTGAACAGGGCCTGAAGCCATCCTGCGCTTTTGCGGCCAGCTCCCAAAATCACGAGTTGTAAAATGGAGGCTCAGGGCACTGCAATTCACAAACCTGCAGAGTTATAAATGATAACTCTCGTCCAGAAATATATTGAGGGAAGGCAACGAAGAGGATTTGAAATCAAGGCAGAATTGCAGGAAACAGATTTCAGGAGGTAGATTCGAATCGCCTTTAAAGCACATGAAAAGCGGCAAAACGTTGACAATGATGCCCTTGGCCAAAAAGGGCGTATGCGTTTTTTCCTGAATATATTCAGGAAAAAACGCATACGCCCTTTTTGGCCAACCAAGCAACCTGGAAAGGCAAATCAGCGCTACAAAGAAGTCTCGCTTCCCATCGGTCAAAAGGGCCATGCTGAAAAAAGTGTCAAAACCAGAAATGCAGGACAGGCCATGGAGAAATGGGAGCCTTGCTACACTGATGGGCGGGATGTAAATTGCCAACAGCCACTCTGGAGAAGTGTACGGTGAGTCCTGAAACATCTAAAAAACACAGCTTAGAGACCATAGGGCACTTCCACTCATGGGGGTATAAATTGGGAAAATGAAAAATCAGCAAGACACAAGCACCCCAAAGTTTAGGGCTGCTCTGTTGACAAGGACCTCCACTTCATTCCACCTTAAATATCCCAGGAAAGAGAAAAATGGGTAAAGAAGTTGTGGTCCTTATGTACAATGGAATATCACTCAGCCATGAAATCAATGTCCTAAGGCTAGTAGCAGCATGATGAGTGGATTTAGGTACGAGGATTCTACGTGAAATAAGTCACACAGAAAAGGACACTTCTCATAAGGTATCACTGATAGAGGGAATGTAAAAACCGTTACACTTGAACTGAATTACAAAACAGAGCAGAGTCACACATGCAGAAAACACACTATGGCTGCTTAACGGGAAAGGGGAGGTGGGGTGATACATAAAACAAGGGTTTCAAATTAGCTCAGATACCGTTCCATAAACCCAATATGTAATAGACAAGACCTACTCCTTGCTCAGAGAACTGGACTCAACACGCCCTATTCACCGCACAAGAATATATCTGATTACTAATAATCTTAAAACCTATGTATTGATATCTCTCTGTTAGTGTGTCAAGTGGGTGTAAAGCAGCATAAACACAGCAGTGAAAAGCAGCTAAACCCCATTATGAAAATAAATTACTTTGAAAAACCCATGAAAGAAAGACAGTGAAAGAGAGAGACATTCTTACACAATGCGTTCAGGGGCTGTGATGCAACCTGGATTGACCATATCTAGACCCACAGTTGGATGAGACCTAAGGGTGGACACTCTTGGGGCTGAGAGGTTTGGTGAGGTTGGGTGAGCAAACGCAGACCATTTAAAGTAATACTGCATGGTACCCATCGCATGGGTCCCAAATCTCCAGGTTCAAGGGCATCTTCCTACATCGAAAACATGCATGAGAAACCCAGAAGATGGTACACCGTGTGATGGGGAAAGGTTTCTAAAACGCACCTCATTTCTCATCTCCTTGTGTCCGGGTTCGCCATTCCAGCCGCTTTACTAGCAATCTCCCTACTTGGAGCATCAGCACCTTTAACCTCCTGTTCCGTACAGGTTGCCATTTCTCCTGACAATGAACGGGAAGACGGGGAACCAATGAGAGACTGGCTCTTCGTGTTGGGAAAGGCACAGGTCACTCTATTTTCCCATCAGGAAGAAGAATTAACCACAGGCTCATCCCGCACCCCGGAACCAGAACAGGGCCGGAAGCCATCCTGCGCTTTTGCGGCCAGCTCCCAAAAACACGAGTTGTAAAATGGAGGCTCAGGGCACTGCAATTCACAAACCTGCAGAGTTATAAATGATAACTCTCGTCCACAAATATATTGAGGGAAGGCAAAGAAGAGGATTTGAAATCAAGGCAGAATTGCAGGAAACAGATTTCAGGAGGTAGGTTCGAATCGCCTTTAAAGCACATGAAAAGCGGCAAAACGTTGACAATGATGCCCTTGGCCAAAAAGGGCGTATGCGTTTTTTCCTGAATATATTCAGGAAAAAACGCATACGCCCTTTTTGGCCAACCAAGCAACCTGGAAAGGCAAATCAGCGCTACAAAGAAGTCTCGCTTCCCATCGGTCAAAAGGGCCATTCTGAAAAAAGTGTCAAAACCAGAAATGCAGGACAGGCCATGGAGAAATGGGAGCCTTGCTACACTGATGGGCGGGATGTAAATTGCCAACAGCCACTCTGGAGAAGTGTACGGTGAGTCCTGAAACATCTAAAAAACACAGCTTAGAGAGCATAGGGCACTTCCACTCATGGGGGTATAAATTGGGAAAATGAAAAATCAGCAAGACACAAGCACCCCAAAGTTTAGAGCTGCTCTGTTGACAAGGACCTCCACTTCATTCCACCTTAAATATCCCAGGAAAGAGAAAAATGGGTAAAGAAGTTGTGTTCCTTATGTACAATGGAATATCACTCAGCCATGAAATCAATGTCCTAAGGCTAGTAGCAGCATGATGAGTGGATTTAGGTACGACGATTCTAAGTGAAATAAGTCACACAGAAAAGGACACTTCTCATAAGGTATCACTGATAGAGGGAATGTAAAAACCGTTACACTTGAACTGAATTACAAAACAGAACAGAGTCACACATGCAGAAAACACACTATGGCTGCTTAACGGGAAAGGGGAGGTGGGGTGATACATAAAACAAGGGTTTCAAATTAGCTCAGATACCGTTCCATAAACCCAATATGTAATAGACAAGACCTACTCCTTGCTCAGAGAACTGGACTCAACACGCCCTATTCACCGCACAAGAATATATCTGACTAGTAATAATCTTAAAACCTATGTATTGATATCTCTCTGTTAGTGTGTCAAGTGGGTGTAAAGCGGCATAAACACAGCAGTGAAAAGCAGCTAAACCCCATTATGAAAATAAATTACTTTGAAAAACCCATGAAAGAAAGGCAGTGAAAGAGAGAGACATTCTTACACAATGCGTTCAGGGGCTGTGATGCAACCTGGATTGACCATATCTAGACCCACAGCTGGATGAGACCTAAGGGTAGACACTCTTGGGGCTGAGAGGTTTGGTGAGGTTGGGTGAGCAAACGCAGACCTTTTAAAGTAATACTGCGTGGTACCCATCGCATGGGTCCCAAATCTCCAGGTTCAAGGGCATCTTCCTACATCGAAAACATGCATGAGAAACCCAGAAGATGGTACACCGTGTGATGGGGAAAGGTTTCTAAAACGCACCTCATTTCTCATCTCCTTGTGCCCGTGTTCGCCATTCCAGCCGATTTACTAGCAATCTCCCTCCTTGGAGCATCAGCACCTTTAACCTCCTGTTCCGTACAGGTTGCAATTTTTCCTGACGATGAACGGGAAGACGGGTAACCAATGAGAGACTGGCTCTTGGTGTTGGGAAAGGCACAGGTCAGTCTATTTTCCCATCAGGAAGAAGAATTAACAACAGGCTCATCCCGCCTCCCGGAACCAGAACAGGGCCTGAAGCCATCCTGCGCTTTTGCGGCCAGCTCCCAAAATCACGAGTTGTAAAATGGAGGCTCAGGGCACTGCAATTCACAAACCTGTAGAGTTATAAATGATAACTCTCGTCCAGAAATATATTGAGGGAAGGCAACGAAGAGGATTTGAAATCAAGGCAGAATTGCAGGAAACAGATTTCAGGAGGTAGATTCGAATCGCCTTTAAAGCACATGAAAAGCGGCAAAACGTTGACAATGATGCCCTTGGCCAAAAAGGGCGTATGCGTTTTTTCCTGAATATATTCAGGAAAAAACGCATACGCCCTTTTTGGCCAACCAAGCAACCTGGAAAGGCAAATCAGCGCTACAAAGAAGTCTCGCATCCCATCGGTCAAAAGGGCCATGCTGAAAAAAGGGTCCAAACCAGAAATGCAGGACAGGCTATGGAGAAATGGGAGCCTTGCTACACTGATGGGTGGGATGTAAATTGCCAACAGCCACTCTGATGAAGTGTACGGTGAGTCCTGAAACATCTAAAAAACACAACTTAGAGAGCATAGGGCACTTCCACTCATGGGGGTATAAATTGGGAAAATGAAAAATCAGCAAGACACAAGCACCCCAAAGTTTAGGGCTGCTCTGTTGACAAGGACCTCCACTTCATTCCACCTTAAATATCCCAGGAAAGAGAAAAATGGGTAAAGAAGTTGTGTTCCTTATGTACAATGGAATATCACTCAGCCATGAAATCAATGTCCTAAGGCTAGTAGCAGCATGATGAGTGGATTTAGGTACGACGATTCTAAGTGAAATAAGTCACACAGAAAAGGACACTTCTCATAAGGTATCACTGATAGAGGGAATGTAAAAACCGTTACACATGAACTGAATTACAAAACAGAACAGAGTCACACATGCAGAAAACACACTATGGCTGCTTAACGGGAAAGGTGAGGTGGGGTGATACATAAAACAAGGGTTTCAAATTAGCTCAGATACCGTTCCATAAACCCAATATGTAATAGACAAGACCTACTCCTTGCTCAGAGAACTGGACTCAACACGCCCTATTCACCGCACAAGAATATATCTGACTAGTAATAATCTTAAAACCTATGTATTGATATCTCTCTGTTAGTGTGTCAAGTGGGTGTAAAGCGGCATAAACACAGCAGTGAAAAGCAGCTAAACCCCATTATGAAAATAAATTACTTTGAAAAACCCATGAAAGAAAGACAGTGAAAGAGAGAGACATTCTTACACAATGCGTTCAGGGGCTGTGATGCAACCTGGATTGACCATATCTAGACCCACAGCTGGATGAGACCTAAGGGTAGACACTCTTGGGGCTGAGAGGTTTGGTGAGGTTGGGTGAGCAAACGCAGACCATTTAAAGTAATACTGCGTGGTACCCATCGCATGGGTCCCAAATCTCCAGGTTCAAGGGCATCTTCCTACATCGAAAACATGCATGAGAAACCCAGAAGATGGTACACCGTGTGATGGGGAAAGGTTTCTAAAACGCACCTCATTTCTCATCTCCTTGTGCCCGTGTTCGCCATTCCAGCCGATTTACTAGCAATCTCCCTCCTTGGAGCATCAGCACCTTTAACCTCCTGTTCCGTACAGGTTGCAATTTTTCCTGACGATGAACGGGAAGACGGGTAACCAATGAGAGACTGGCTCTTGGTGTTGGGAAAGGCACAGGTCAGTCTATTTTCCCATCAGGAAGAAGAATTAACCACACGCTCATCCCGCACCCCGGAACCAGAACAGGGCCTGAAGCCATCCTGCGCTTTTGCGGCCAGCTCCCAAAAACACGAGTTGTAAAATGGAGGCTCAGGGCACTGCAATTCACAAACCTGCAGAGTTATAAATGATAACTCTCGTCCACAATATATTGAGTGAAGGCAACGAAGAGGATTTGAAATCAAGGCAGAATTGCAGGAAACAGATTTCAGGAGGTAGATTCGAATCGCCTTTAAAGCACATGAAAAGCGGCAAAACGTTGACAATGATGCCCTTGGCCAAAAAGGGCGTATGCGTTTTTTCCTGAATATATTCAGGAAAAAACGCATACGCCCTTTTTGGCCAACCAAGCAACCTGGAAAGGCAAATCAGCGCTACAAAGAAGTCTCGCTTCCCATCGGTCAAAAGGGCCATGCTGAAAAAAGTGTCAAAACCAGAAATGCAGGACAGGCCATGGAGAAATGGGAGCCTTGCTACACTGATGGGCGGGATGTAAATTGCCAACAGCCACTCTGGAGAAGTGTACGGTGAGTCCTGAAACATCTAAAAAACACAGCTTAGAGAGCATAGGGCACTTCCACTCATGGGGGTATAAATTGGGAAAATGAAAAATCAGCAAGACACAAGCACCCCAAAGTTTAGAGCTGCTCTGTTGACAAGGACCTCCACTTCATTCCACCTTAAATATCCCAGGAAAGAGAAAAATGGGTAAAGAAGTTGTGGTCCTTATGTACAATGGAATATCACTCAGCCATGAAATCAATGTCCTAAGGCTAGTAGCAGCATGATGAGTGGATTTAGGTACGACGATTCTAAGTGAAATAAGTCACACAGAAAAGGACACTTCTCATAAGGTATCACTGATAGAGGGAATGTAAAAACCGTTACACATGAACTGAATTACAAAACAGAACAGAGTCACACATGCAGAAAACACACTATGGCTGCTTAACGGGAAAGGTGAGGTGGGGTGATACATCAAACAAGGGTTTCAAATTAGCTCAGATACCGTTCCATAAACCCAATATGTAATAGACAAGACCTACTCCTTGCTCAGAGAACTGGACTCAACACGCCCTATTCACCGCACAAGAATATATCTGACTAGTAATAATCTTAAAACCTATGTATTGATATCTCTCTTTTAGTGTGTCAAGTGGGTGTAAAGCGGCATAAACACAGCAGTGAAAAGCAGCTAAACCCCATTATGAAAATAAATTACTTTGAAAAACCTATGAAAGAAAGACAGTGAAAGTGAGAGACATTCTTACACAATGCGTTCAGGGGCTGTGATGCAACCTGGATTGACCATATCTAGACCCACAGCTGGATGAGACATAAGGGTGGACACTCTTGGGGCTGAGAGGTTTGGTGAGGTTGGGTGAGCAAACGCAGACCATTTAAAGTAATACTGCGTGGTACCCATCGCATGGGTCCCAAATCTCCAGGTTCAAGGGCATCTTCCTACATCGAAAACATGCATGAGAAACCCAGAAGATGGTACACCATGTGATGGGGAAAGGTTTCTAAAACGCACCTCATTTCTCATCTCCTTGTGCCCGTGTTCGCCATTCCAGCCGCTTTACTAGTACTCTCCCTACTTGGAGCATCAGCACCTTTAACCTCCTGTTCCGCACAGGTTGCCATTTCTCCTGACGATGAACGGGAAGACGGGGAACCAATGAGAGACTGGCTCTTGGTGTTGGGAAAGGCACAGGTCACTCTATTTTCCCATCAGGAAGAAGAATTAACCACACGCTCATCCCGCACCCCGGAACCAGAACAGGGCCTGAAGCCATCCTGCGCTTTTGCGGCCAGCTCCCAAAAACACGAGTTGTAAAATGGAGGCTCAGGGCACTGCAATTCACAAACCTGCAGAGTTATAAATGATAACTCTCGTCCACAAATATATTGAGTGAAGGCAACGAAGAGGATTTGAAATCAAGGCAGAATTGCAGGAAACAGATTTCAGGAGGTAGATTCGAATCGCCTTTAAAGCACATGAAAAGCGGCAAAACGTTGACAATGATGCCCTTGGCCAAAAAGGGCGTATGCGTTTTTTCCTGAATATATTCAGGAAAAAACGCATACGCCCTTTTTGGCCAACCAAGCAACCTGGAAAGGCAAATCAGCGCTACAAAGAAGTCTCGCTTCCCATCGGTCAAAAGGGCCATGCTGAAAAAAGTGTCAAAACCAGAAATGCAGGACAGGCCATGGAGAAATGGGAGCCTTGCTACACTGATGGGCGGGATGTAAATTGCCAACAGCCACTCTGGAGAAGTGTACGGTGAGTCCTGAAACATCTAAAAAACACAGCTTAGAGAGCATAGGGCACTTCCACTCATGGGGGTATAAATTGGGAAAATGAAAAATCAGCAAGACACAAGCACCCCAAAGTTTAGGGCTGCTCTGTTGACAAGGACCTCCACTTCATTCCACCTTAAATATCCCAGGAAAGAGAAAAATGGGTAAAGAAGTTGTGGTCCTTATGTACAATGGAATATCACTCAGCCATGAAATCAATGTCCTAAGGCTAGTAGCAGCATGATGAGTGGATTTAGGTACGACGATTCTAAGTGAAATAAATCACACAGAAAAGGACACTTTTCATAAGGTATCACTTATAGAGGGAATGTAAAAACCGTTACAGTTGAACTGAATTACAAAACAGAACAGAGTCACACATGCAGAAAACACACTATGGCTGCTTAAGGGGAAAGGTGAGGTGGGGTGATACATAAAACAAGGGTTTCAAATTAGCTCAGATACCGTTCCATAAACCCAATATGTAATAGACAAGACCTACTCCTTGCTCAGAGAACTGGACTCAACACGCCCTATTCACCGCACAAGAATATATCTGACTACTAATAATCTTAAAACCTATGTATTGATATCTCTCTGTTAGTGTGTCAAGTGGGTGTAAAGCGGCATAAACACAGCAGTGAAAAGCAGCTAAACCCCATTATGAAAATAAATTACTTTGAAAAACCCATGAAAGAAAGACAGTGAAAGAGAGAGACATTCTTACACAATGCGTTCAGGGGCTGTGATGCAACCTGGATTGACCATATCTAGACCCACAGCTGGATGAGACATAAGGGTGGACACTCTTGGGGCTGAGAGGTTTGGTGAGGTTGGGTGAGCAAACGCAGACCATTTAAAGTAATACTGCGTGGTACCCATCGCATGGGTCCCAAATCTCCAGGATCAAGAGCATCTTCCTACATCGAAAACATGCATGAGAAACCCAGAAGATGGTACACCGTGTGATGGGGAAAGGTTTCTAAAACGCACCTCATTTCTCATCTCCTTGTGCCCGGGTTTGCCATTCCAGCCGCTTTACTAGCAATCTCCCTACTTGGAGCATCAGCACCTTTAACCTCCTGTTCCGTACAGGTTGCAATTTTTCCTGAGGATGAACGGGAAGACGGGGAACCAATGAGAGACTGGCTCTTGGTGTTGGGACAGGCACAGGTCACTCTATTTTCCCATCAGGAAGAAGAATTAACAACAGGCTCATCCCGCCCCCCGGAACCTGAACAGGGCCTGAAGCCATCCTGCGCTTTTGCGGCCAGCTCCCAAAATCACGAGTTGTAAAATGGAGGCTCAGGGCACTGCAATTCACAAACCTGCAGAGTTATAAATGATAACTCTCGTCCAGAAATATATTGAGGGAAGGCAACGAAGAGGATTTGAAATCAAGGCAGAATTGCAGGAAACAGATTTCAGGAGGTAGATTCGAATCGCCTTTAAAGCACATGAAAAGCGGCAAAACGTTGACAATGATGCCCTTGGCCAAAAAGGGCGTATGCGTTTTTTCCTGAATATATTCAGGAAAAAACGCATACGCCCTTTTTGGCCAACCAAGCAACCTGGAAAGGCAAATCAGCGCTACAAAGAAGTCTCGCTTCCCATCGGTCAAAAGGGCCATGCTGAAAAAAGTGTCAAAACCAGAAATGCAGGACAGGCCATGGAGAAATGGGAGCCTTGCTACACTGATGGGCGGGATGTAAATTGCCAACAGCCACTCTGGAGAAGTGTACGGTGAGTCCTGAAACATCTAAAAAACACAGCTTAGAGACCATAGGGCACTTCCACTCATGGGGGTATAAATTGGGAAAATGAAAAATCAGCAAGACACAAGCACCCCAAAGTTTAGGGCTGCTCTGTTGACAAGGACCTCCACTTCATTCCACCTTAAATATCCCAGGAAAGAGAAAAATGGGTAAAGAAGTTGTGGTCCTTATGTACAATGGAATATCACTCAGCCATGAAATCAATGTCCTAAGGCTAGTAGCAGCATGATGAGTGGATTTAGGTACGAGGATTCTACGTGAAATAAGTCACACAGAAAAGGACACTTCTCATAAGGTATCACTGATAGAGGGAATGTAAAAACCGTTACACTTGAACTGAATTACAAAACAGAGCAGAGTCACACATGCAGAAAACACACTATGGCTGCTTAACGGGAAAGGGGAGGTGGGGTGATACATAAAACAAGGGTTTCAAATTAGCTCAGATACCGTTCCATAAACCCAATATGTAATAGACAAGACCTACTCCTTGCTCAGAGAACTGGACTCAACACGCCCTATTCACCGCACAAGAATATATCTGATTACTAATAATCTTAAAACCTATGTATTGATATCTCTCTGTTAGTGTGTCAAGTGGGTGTAAAGCAGCATAAACACAGCAGTGAAAAGCAGCTAAACCCCATTATGAAAATAAATTACTTTGAAAAACCCATGAAAGAAAGACAGTGAAAGAGAGAGACATTCTTACACAATGCGTTCAGGGGCTGTGATGCAACCTGGATTGACCATATCTAGACCCACAGTTGGATGAGACCTAAGGGTGGACACTCTTGGGGCTGAGAGGTTTGGTGAGGTTGGGTGAGCAAACGCAGACCATTTAAAGTAATACTGCATGGTACCCATCGCATGGGTCCCAAATCTCCAGGTTCAAGGGCATCTTCCTACATCGAAAACATGCATGAGAAACCCAGAAGATGGTACACCGTGTGATGGGGAAAGGTTTCTAAAACGCACCTCATTTCTCATCTCCTTGTGTCCGGGTTCGCCATTCCAGCCGCTTTACTAGCAATCTCCCTACTTGGAGCATCAGCACCTTTAACCTCCTGTTCCGTACAGGTTGCCATTTCTCCTGACAATGAACGGGAAGACGGGGAACCAATGAGAGACTGGCTCTTCGTGTTGGGAAAGGCACAGGTCACTCTATTTTCCCATCAGGAAGAAGAATTAACCACAGGCTCATCCCGCACCCCGGAACCAGAACAGGGCCGGAAGCCATCCTGCGCTTTTGCGGCCAGCTCCCAAAAACACGAGTTGTAAAATGGAGGCTCAGGGCACTGCAATTCACAAACCTGCAGAGTTATAAATGATAACTCTCGTCCACAAATATATTGAGGGAAGGCAAAGAAGAGGATTTGAAATCAAGGCAGAATTGCAGGAAACAGATTTCAGGAGGTAGGTTCGAATCGCCTTTAAAGCACATGAAAAGCGGCAAAACGTTGACAATGATGCCCTTGGCCAAAAAGGGCGTATGCGTTTTTTCCTGAATATATTCAGGAAAAAACGCATACGCCCTTTTTGGCCAACCAAGCAACCTGGAAAGGCAAATCAGCGCTACAAAGAAGTCTCGCTTCCCATCGGTCAAAAGGGCCATTCTGAAAAAAGTGTCAAAACCAGAAATGCAGGACAGGCCATGGAGAAATGGGAGCCTTGCTACACTGATGGGCGGGATGTAAATTGCCAACAGCCACTCTGGAGAAGTGTACGGTGAGTCCTGAAACATCTAAAAAACACAGCTTAGAGAGCATAGGGCACTTCCACTCATGGGGGTATAAATTGGGAAAATGAAAAATCAGCAAGACACAAGCACCCCAAAGTTTAGGGCTGCTCTGTTGACAAGGACCTCCACTTCATTCCACCTTAAATATCCCAGGAAAGAGAAAAATGGGTAAAGAAGTTGTGTTCCTTATGTACAATGGAATATCACTCAGCCATGAAATCAATGTCCTAAGGCTAGTAGCAGCATGATGAGTGGATTTAGGTACGACGATTCTAAGTGAAATAAGTCACACAGAAAAGGACACTTCTCATAAGGTATCACTGATAGAGGGAATGTAAAAACCGTTACACTTGAACTGAATTACAAAACAGAACAGAGTCACACATGCAGAAAACACACTATGGCTGCTTAACGGGAAAGGGGAGGTGGGGTGATACATAAAACAAGGGTTTCAAATTAGCTCAGATACCGTTCCATAAACCCAATATGTAATAGACAAGACCTACTCCTTGCTCAGAGAACTGGACTCAACACGCCCTATTCACCGCACAAGAATATATCTGACTAGTAATAATCTTAAAACCTATGTATTGATATCTCTCTGTTAGTGTGTCAAGTGGGTGTAAAGCGGCATAAACACAGCAGTGAAAAGCAGCTAAACCCCATTATGAAAATAAATTACTTTGAAAAACCCATGAAAGAAAGGCAGTGAAAGAGAGAGACATTCTTACACAATGCGTTCAGGGGCTGTGATGCAACCTGGATTGACCATATCTAGACCCACAGCTGGATGAGACCTAAGGGTAGACACTCTTGGGGCTGAGAGGTTTGGTGAGGTTGGGTGAGCAAACGCAGACCTTTTAAAGTAATACTGCGTGGTACCCATCGCATGGGTCCCAAATCTCCAGGTTCAAGGGCATCTTCCTACATCGAAAACATGCATGAGAAACCCAGAAGATGGTACACCGTGTGATGGGGAAAGGTTTCTAAAACGCACCTCATTTCTCATCTCCTTGTGCCCGTGTTCGCCATTCCAGCCGATTTACTAGCAATCTCCCTCCTTGGAGCATCAGCACCTTTAACCTCCTGTTCCGTACAGGTTGCAATTTTTCCTGACGATGAACGGGAAGACGGGTAACCAATGAGAGACTGGCTCTTGGTGTTGGGAAAGGCACAGGTCAGTCTATTTTCCCATCAGGAAGAAGAATTAACAACAGGCTCATCCCGCCTCCCGGAACCAGAACAGGGCCTGAAGCCATCCTGCGCTTTTGCGGCCAGCTCCCAAAATCACGAGTTGTAAAATGGAGGCTCAGGGCACTGCAATTCACAAACCTGTAGAGTTATAAATGATAACTCTCGTCCAGAAATATATTGAGGGAAGGCAACGAAGAGGATTTGAAATCAAGGCAGAATTGCAGGAAACAGATTTCAGGAGGTAGATTCGAATCGCCTTTAAAGCACATGAAAAGCGGCAAAACGTTGACAATGATGCCCTTGGCCAAAAAGGGCGTATGCGTTTTTTCCTGAATATATTCAGGAAAAAACGCATACGCCCTTTTTGGCCAACCAAGCAACCTGGAAAGGCAAATCAGCGCTACAAAGAAGTCTCGCATCCCATCGGTCAAAAGGGCCATGCTGAAAAAAGGGTCCAAACCAGAAATGCAGGACAGGCTATGGAGAAATGGGAGCCTTGCTACACTGATGGGTGGGATGTAAATTGCCAACAGCCACTCTGATGAAGTGTACGGTGAGTCCTGAAACATCTAAAAAACACAACTTAGAGAGCATAGGGCACTTCCACTCATGGGGGTATAAATTGGGAAAATGAAAAATCAGCAAGACACAAGCACCCCAAAGTTTAGGGCTGCTCTGTTGACAAGGACCTCCACTTCATTCCACCTTAAATATCCCAGGAAAGAGAAAAATGGGTAAAGAAGTTGTGTTCCTTATGTACAATGGAATATCACTCAGCCATGAAATCAATGTCCTAAGGCTAGTAGCAGCATGATGAGTGGATTTAGGTACGACGATTCTAAGTGAAATAAGTCACACAGAAAAGGACACTTCTCATAAGGTATCACTGATAGAGGGAATGTAAAAACCGTTACACATGAACTGAATTACAAAACAGAACAGAGTCACACATGCAGAAAACACACTATGGCTGCTTAACGGGAAAGGTGAGGTGGGGTGATACATAAAACAAGGGTTTCAAATTAGCTCAGATACCGTTCCATAAACCCAATATGTAATAGACAAGACCTACTCCTTGCTCAGAGAACTGGACTCAACACGCCCTATTCACCGCACAAGAATATATCTGACTAGTAATAATCTTAAAACCTATGTATTGATATCTCTCTGTTAGTGTGTCAAGTGGGTGTAAAGCGGCATAAACACAGCAGTGAAAAGCAGCTAAACCCCATTATGAAAATAAATTACTTTGAAAAACCCATGAAAGAAAGACAGTGAAAGAGAGAGACATTCTTACACAATGCGTTCAGGGGCTGTGATGCAACCTGGATTGACCATATCTAGACCCACAGCTGGATGAGACCTAAGGGTAGACACTCTTGGGGCTGAGAGGTTTGGTGAGGTTGGGTGAGCAAACGCAGACCATTTAAAGTAATACTGCGTGGTACCCATCGCATGGGTCCCAAATCTCCAGGTTCAAGGGCATCTTCCTACATCGAAAACATGCATGAGAAACCCAGAAGATGGTACACCGTGTGATGGGGAAAGGTTTCTAAAACGCACCTCATTTCTCATCTCCTTGTGCCCGTGTTCGCCATTCCAGCCGATTTACTAGCAATCTCCCTCCTTGGAGCATCAGCACCTTTAACCTCCTGTTCCGTACAGGTTGCAATTTTTCCTGACGATGAACGGGAAGACGGGTAACCAATGAGAGACTGGCTCTTGGTGTTGGGAAAGGCACAGGTCAGTCTATTTTCCCATCAGGAAGAAGAATTAACCACACGCTCATCCCGCACCCCGGAACCAGAACAGGGCCTGAAGCCATCCTGCGCTTTTGCGGCCAGCTCCCAAAAACACGAGTTGTAAAATGGAGGCTCAGGGCACTGCAATTCACAAACCTGCAGAGTTATAAATGATAACTCTCGTCCACAATATATTGAGTGAAGGCAACGAAGAGGATTTGAAATCAAGGCAGAATTGCAGGAAACAGATTTCAGGAGGTAGATTCGAATCGCCTTTAAAGCACATGAAAAGCGGCAAAACGTTGACAATGATGCCCTTGGCCAAAAAGGGCGTATGCGTTTTTTCCTGAATATATTCAGGAAAAAACGCATACGCCCTTTTTGGCCAACCAAGCAACCTGGAAAGGCAAATCAGCGCTACAAAGAAGTCTCGCTTCCCATCGGTCAAAAGGGCCATGCTGAAAAAAGTGTCAAAACCAGAAATGCAGGACAGGCCATGGAGAAATGGGAGCCTTGCTACACTGATGGGCGGGATGTAAATTGCCAACAGCCACTCTGGAGAAGTGTACGGTGAGTCCTGAAACATCTAAAAAACACAGCTTAGAGAGCATAGGGCACTTCCACTCATGGGGGTATAAATTGGGAAAATGAAAAATCAGCAAGACACAAGCACCCCAAAGTTTAGAGCTGCTCTGTTGACAAGGACCTCCACTTCATTCCACCTTAAATATCCCAGGAAAGAGAAAAATGGGTAAAGAAGTTGTGGTCCTTATGTACAATGGAATATCACTCAGCCATGAAATCAATGTCCTAAGGCTAGTAGCAGCATGATGAGTGGATTTAGGTACGACGATTCTAAGTGAAATAAGTCACACAGAAAAGGACACTTCTCATAAGGTATCACTGATAGAGGGAATGTAAAAACCGTTACACATGAACTGAATTACAAAACAGAACAGAGTCACACATGCAGAAAACACACTATGGCTGCTTAACGGGAAAGGTGAGGTGGGGTGATACATAAAACAAGGGTTTCAAATTAGCTCAGATACTGTTCCATAAACCCAATATGTAATAGACAAGACCTACTCCTTGCTCAGAGAACTGGACTCAACACGCCCTATTCACCGCACAAGAATATATCTGACTACTAATAATCTTAAAACCTTTGTATTGATATCTCTCTGTTAGTGTGTCAAGTGGGTGTAAAGCGGCATAAACACAGCAGTGAAAAGCAGCTAAACCCCATTATGAAAATAAATTACTTTGACAAACCCATGAAAGAAAGACAGTGAAAGAGAGAGACATTCTTACACAATGCGTTCAGGGGCTGTGATGCAACCTGGATTGACCATATCTAGACCCACAGCTGGATGAGACATAAGGGTGGACACTCTTGGGGCTGAGAGGTTTGGTGAGGTTGGGTGAGCAAACGCAGACCCTTTAAAGTAATACTGCGTGGTACCCATCGCATGGGTCCCAAATCTCCAGGTTCAAGGGCATCTTCCTACATCGAAAACATGCATGAGAAACCCAGAAGATGGTACACCATGTGATGGGGAAAGGTTTCTAAAACGCACCTCATTTCTCATCTCCTTGTGTCCGGGTTCGCCATTCCAGCCGCTTTACTAGCAATCTCCCTACTTGGAGCATCAGCACCTTTAACCTCCTGTTCCGTACAGGTTGCCATTTTTCCTGACGATGAAAGGGAAGACGGGGAACCAATGAGAGACTGGCTCTTCGTGTTGGGAAAGGCACAGGTCACCCTATTTTCCCATCAGGAAGAAGAATTAATCACAGGCTCATCCCGCACCCCGGAACCAGAACAGGGCCTGAAGCCATCCTGCGCTTTTGCGGCCAGCTCCCAAAAACACGAGTTGTAAAATGGAGGCTCAGGGCACTGCAATTCACAAACCTGCAGAGTTATAAATGATAACTCTCGTCCAGAAATATATTGAGGGAAGGCAACGAAGAGGATTTGAAATCAAGGCAGAATTGCAGGAAACAGATTTCAGGAGGTAGATTCGAATCGCCTTTAAAGCACATGAAAAGCGGCAAAACGTTGACAATGATGCCCTTGGCCAAAAAGGGCGTATGCGTTTTTTCCTGAATATATTCAGGAAAAAACGCATACGCCCTTTTTGGCCAACCAAGCAACCTGGAAAGGCAAATCAGCGCTACAAAGAAGTCTCACATCCCATCGGTCAAAAGGGCCATGCTGAAAAAAGTGTCAAAACCAGAAATGCAGGACAGGCTATGGAGAAATGGGAGCCTTGCTACACTGATGGGTGGGATGTAAATTGCCAACAGCCACTCTGGAGAAGTGTACGGTGAGTCCTGAAACATCTAAAAAACACAGCTTAGAGAGCATAGGGCACTTCCACTCATGGGGGTATAAATTGGGAAAATGAAAAATCAGCAAGACACAAGCACCCCAAAGCTTAGGGCTGCTCTGTTGACAAGGACCTCCACTTCATTCCACCTTAAATATCCCAGGAAAGAGAAAAATGGATAAACAATTTGTGGTCCTTATGTACAATGGAATATCACTCAGCCATGAAATCAATGTCATAAGGCTAGTAGCAGCATGATCAGTGGATTTAGGTACGACGATTCTAAGTGAAATAAATCACACAGAAAAGGACACTTTTCATAAGGTATCACTTATAGAGGGAATGTAAAAACCGTTACAGTTGAACTGAATTACAAAACAGAACAGAGTCACACATGCAGAAAACACACTATGGCTGCTTAAGGGGAAAGGTGAGGTGGGGTGATACATAAAACAAGGGTTTCAAATTAGCTCAGATACCGTTCCATAAACCCAATATGTAATAGACAAGACCTACTCCTTGCTCAGAGAACTGGACTCAACACGCCCTATTCACCGCACAAGAATATATCTGACTAGTAATAATCTTAAAACCTATGTATTGATATCTCTCTGTTAGTGTGTCAAGTGGGTGTAAAGCGGCATAAACACAGCAGTGAAAAGCAGCTAAACCCCATTATGAAAATAAATTACTTTGAAAAACCCATGAAAGAAAGACAGTGAAAGAGAGAGACATTCTTACACAATGCGTTCAGGGGCTGTGATGCAACCTGGATTGACCATATCTAGACCCACAGCTGGATGAGACATAAGGGTGGACACTCTTGGGGCTGAGAGGTTTGGTGAGGTTGGGTGAGCAAACGCAGACCATTTAAAGTAATACTGCGTGGTACCCATCGCATGGGTCCCAAATCTCCAGGTTCAAGAGCATCTTCCTACATCGAAAACATGCATGAGAAACCCAGAAGATGGTACACCGTGTGATGGGGAAAGGTTTCTAAAACGCACCTCATTTCTCATCTCCTTGTGCCCGGGTTTGCCATTCCAGCCGCTTTACTAGCAATCTCCCTACTTGGAGCATCAGCACCTTTAACCTCCTGTTCCGTACAGGTTGCAATTTTTCCTGAGGATGAACGGGAAGACGGGGAACCAATGAGAGACTGGCTCTTGGTGTTGGGACAGGCACAGGTCACTCTATTTTCCCATCAGGAAGAAGAATTAACAACAGGCTCATCCCGCCCCCCGGAACCTGAACAGGGCCTGAAGCCATCCTGCGCTTTTGCGGCCAGCTCCCAAAATCACGAGTTGTAAAATGGAGGCTCAGGGCACTGCAATTCACAAACCTGCAGAGTTATAAATGATAACTCTCGTCCAGAAATATATTGAGGGAAGGCAACGAAGAGGATTTGAAATCAAGGCAGAATTGCAGGAAACAGATTTCAGGAGGTAGATTCGAATCGCCTTTAAAGCACATGAAAAGCGGCAAAACGTTGACAATGATGCCCTTGGCCAAAAAGGGCGTATGCGTTTTTTCCTGAATATATTCAGGAAAAAACGCATACGCCCTTTTTGGCCAACCAAGCAACCTGGAAAGGCAAATCAGCGCTACAAAGAAGTCTCGCTTCCCATCGGTCAAAAGGGCCATGCTGAAAAAAGTGTCAAAACCAGAAATGCAGGACAGGCCATGGAGAAATGGGAGCCTTGCTACACTGATGGGCGGGATGTAAATTGCCAACAGCCACTCTGGAGAAGTGTACGGTGAGTCCTGAAACATCTAAAAAACACAGCTTAGAGACCATAGGGCACTTCCACTCATGGGGGTATAAATTGGGAAAATGAAAAATCAGCAAGACACAAGCACCCCAAAGTTTAGGGCTGCTCTGTTGACAAGGACCTCCACTTCATTCCACCTTAAATATCCCAGGAAAGAGAAAAATGGGTAAAGAAGTTGTGGTCCTTATGTACAATGGAATATCACTCAGCCATGAAATCAATGTCCTAAGGCTAGTAGCAGCATGATGAGTGGATTTAGGTACGAGGATTCTACGTGAAATAAGTCACACAGAAAAGGACACTTCTCATAAGGTATCACTGATAGAGGGAATGTAAAAACCGTTACACTTGAACTGAATTACAAAACAGAGCAGAGTCACACATGCAGAAAACACACTATGGCTGCTTAACGGGAAAGGGGAGGTGGGGTGATACATAAAACAAGGGTTTCAAATTAGCTCAGATACCGTTCCATAAACCCAATATGTAATAGACAAGACCTACTCCTTGCTCAGAGAACTGGACTCAACACGCCCTATTCACCGCACAAGAATATATCTGATTACTAATAATCTTAAAACCTATGTATTGATATCTCTCTGTTAGTGTGTCAAGTGGGTGTAAAGCAGCATAAACACAGCAGTGAAAAGCAGCTAAACCCCATTATGAAAATAAATTACTTTGAAAAACCCATGAAAGAAAGACAGTGAAAGAGAGAGACATTCTTACACAATGCGTTCAGGGGCTGTGATGCAACCTGGATTGACCATATCTAGACCCACAGTTGGATGAGACCTAAGGGTGGACACTCTTGGGGCTGAGAGGTTTGGTGAGGTTGGGTGAGCAAACGCAGACCATTTAAAGTAATACTGCATGGTACCCATCGCATGGGTCCCAAATCTCCAGGTTCAAGGGCATCTTCCTACATCGAAAACATGCATGAGAAACCCAGAAGATGGTACACCGTGTGATGGGGAAAGGTTTCTAAAACGCACCTCATTTCTCATCTCCTTGTGTCCGGGTTCGCCATTCCAGCCGCTTTACTAGCAATCTCCCTACTTGGAGCATCAGCACCTTTAACCTCCTGTTCCGTACAGGTTGCCATTTCTCCTGACAATGAACGGGAAGACGGGGAACCAATGAGAGACTGGCTCTTCGTGTTGGGAAAGGCACAGGTCACTCTATTTTCCCATCAGGAAGAAGAATTAACCACAGGCTCATCCCGCACCCCGGAACCAGAACAGGGCCGGAAGCCATCCTGCGCTTTTGCGGCCAGCTCCCAAAAACACGAGTTGTAAAATGGAGGCTCAGGGCACTGCAATTCACAAACCTGCAGAGTTATAAATGATAACTCTCGTCCACAAATATATTGAGGGAAGGCAAAGAAGAGGATTTGAAATCAAGGCAGAATTGCAGGAAACAGATTTCAGGAGGTAGGTTCGAATCGCCTTTAAAGCACATGAAAAGCGGCAAAACGTTGACAATGATGCCCTTGGCCAAAAAGGGCGTATGCGTTTTTTCCTGAATATATTCAGGAAAAAACGCATACGCCCTTTTTGGCCAACCAAGCAACCTGGAAAGGCAAATCAGCGCTACAAAGAAGTCTCGCTTCCCATCGGTCAAAAGGGCCATTCTGAAAAAAGTGTCAAAACCAGAAATGCAGGACAGGCCATGGAGAAATGGGAGCCTTGCTACACTGATGGGCGGGATGTAAATTGCCAACAGCCACTCTGGAGAAGTGTACGGTGAGTCCTGAAACATCTAAAAAACACAGCTTAGAGAGCATAGGGCACTTCCACTCATGGGGGTATAAATTGGGAAAATGAAAAATCAGCAAGACACAAGCACCCCAAAGTTTAGGGCTGCTCTGTTGACAAGGACCTCCACTTCATTCCACCTTAAATATCCCAGGAAAGAGAAAAATGGGTAAAGAAGTTGTGTTCCTTATGTACAATGGAATATCACTCAGCCATGAAATCAATGTCCTAAGGCTAGTAGCAGCATGATGAGTGGATTTAGGTACGACGATTCTAAGTGAAATAAGTCACACAGAAAAGGACACTTCTCATAAGGTATCACTGATAGAGGGAATGTAAAAACCGTTACACTTGAACTGAATTACAAAACAGAACAGAGTCACACATGCAGAAAACACACTATGGCTGCTTAACGGGAAAGGGGAGGTGGGGTGATACATAAAACAAGGGTTTCAAATTAGCTCAGATACCGTTCCATAAACCCAATATGTAATAGACAAGACCTACTCCTTGCTCAGAGAACTGGACTCAACACGCCCTATTCACCGCACAAGAATATATCTGACTAGTAATAATCTTAAAACCTATGTATTGATATCTCTCTGTTAGTGTGTCAAGTGGGTGTAAAGCGGCATAAACACAGCAGTGAAAAGCAGCTAAACCCCATTATGAAAATAAATTACTTTGAAAAACCCATGAAAGAAAGGCAGTGAAAGAGAGAGACATTCTTACACAATGCGTTCAGGGGCTGTGATGCAACCTGGATTGACCATATCTAGACCCACAGCTGGATGAGACCTAAGGGTAGACACTCTTGGGGCTGAGAGGTTTGGTGAGGTTGGGTGAGCAAACGCAGACCTTTTAAAGTAATACTGCGTGGTACCCATCGCATGGGTCCCAAATCTCCAGGTTCAAGGGCATCTTCCTACATCGAAAACATGCATGAGAAACCCAGAAGATGGTACACCGTGTGATGGGGAAAGGTTTCTAAAACGCACCTCATTTCTCATCTCCTTGTCCCCGGGTTCGCCATTCCAGCCGATTTACTAGCAATCTCCCTCCTTGGAGCATCAGCACCTTTAACCTCCTGTTCCGTACAGGTTGCAATTTTTCCTGACGATGAACGGGAAGACGGGTAACCAATGAGAGACTGGCTCTTGGTGTTGGGAAAGGCACAGGTCAGTCTATTTTCCCATCAGGAAGAAGAATTAACAACAGGCTCATCCCGCCCCCCGGAACCAGAACAGGGCCTGAAGCCATCCTGCGCTTTTGCGGCCAGCTCCCAAAATCACGAGTTGTAAAATGGAGGCTCAGGGCACTGCAATTCACAAACCTGCAGAGTTATAAATGATAACTCTCGTCCACAATATATTGAGTGAAGGCAACGAAGAGGATTTGAAATCAAGGCAGAATTGCAGGAAACAGATTTCAGGAGGTAGATTCGAATCGCCTTTAAAGCACATGAAAAGCGGCAAAACGTTGACAATGATGCCCTTGGCCAAAAAGGGCGTATGCGTTTTTTCCTGAATATATTCAGGAAAAAACGCATACGCCCTTTTTGGCCAACCAAGCAACCTGGAAAGGCAAATCAGCGCTACAAAGAAGTCTCGCTTCCCATCGGTCAAAAGGGCCATTCTGAAAAAAGTGTCAAAACCAGAAATGCAGGACAGGCCATGGAGAAATGGGAGCCTTGCTACACTGATGGGCGGGATGTAAATTGCCAACAGCCACTCTGGAGAAGTGTACGGTGAGTCCTGAAACATCTAAAAAACACAGCTTAGAGAGCATAGGGCAC
This sequence comes from Balaenoptera borealis, assembly GCF_965194805.1. NCBI lineage: Eukaryota > Metazoa > Chordata > Mammalia > Artiodactyla > Balaenopteridae > Balaenoptera > Balaenoptera borealis. The sequence goes on from NW_028124009.1 coordinate 924,544, forward strand.
TTCCACTCATGGGGGTATAAATTGGGAAAATGAAAAATCAGCAAGACACAAGCACCCCAAAGTTTAGAGCTGCTCTGTTGACAAGGACCTCCACTTCATTCCACCTTAAATATCCCAGGAAAGAGAAAAATGGGTAAAGAAGTTGTGGTCCTTATGTACAATGGAATATCACTCAGCCATGAAATCAATGTCCTAAGGCTAGTAGCAGCATGATGAGTGGATTTAGGTACGACGATTCTAAGTGAAATAAGTCACACAGAAAAGGACACTTCTCATAAGGTATCACTGATAGAGGGAATGTAAAAACCGTTACACTTGAACTGAATTACAAAACAGAACAGAGTAACACATGCAGAAAACACACTATGGCTGTTTAACGGGAAAGGTGAGGTGGGGTGATACATAAAACAAGGGTTTCAAATTAGCTCAGATACTGTTCCATAAACCCAATATGTAATAGACAAGACCTACTCCTTGCTCAGAGAACTGGACTCAACACGCCCTATTCACCGCACAAGAATATATCTGACTACTAATAATCTTAAAACCTTTGTATTGATATCTCTCTGTTAGTGTGTCAAGTGGGTGTAAAGCGGCATAAACACAGCAGTGAAAAGCAGCTAAACCCCATTATGAAAATAAATTACTTTGACAAACCCATGAAAGAAAGACAGTGAAAGAGAGAGACATTCTTACACAATGCGTTCAGGGGCTGTGATGCAACCTGGATTGACCATATCTAGACCCACAGCTGGATGAGACATAAGGGTGGACACTCTTGGGGCTGAGAGGTTTGGTGAGGTTGGGTGAGCAAACGCAGACCCTTTAAAGTAATACTGCGTGGTACCCATCGCATGGGTCCCAAATCTCCAGGTTCAAGGGCATCTTCCTACATCGAAAACATGCATGAGAAACCCAGAAGATGGTACACCATGTGATGGGGAAAGTTTTCTAAAACGCACCTCATTTCTCATCTCCTTGTGCCCGTGTTCGCCATTCCAGCCGCTTTACTAGTATTCTCCCTACTTGGAGCATCAGCACCTTTAATCTCCTGTTCCGTACAGGTTGCCATTTCTCCTGACGATGAACGGGAAGACGGGGAACCAATGAGAGACTGGCTCTTGGTGTTGGGAAAGGCACAGGTCACTCTATTTTCCCATCAGGAAGAAGAATTAACCACAGGCTCATCCCGCCCCCCGGAACCAGAACAGGGCCTGAGGCCATCCTGCGCTTTTGCGGCCAGCTCCCAAAAACACGAGTTGTAAAATGGAGGCTCAGGGCACTGCAATTCACAAACCTGCAGAGTTATAAATGATAACTCTCGTCCACAAATATATTGAGGGAAGGCAAAGAAGAGGATTTGAAATCAAGGCAGAATTGCAGGAAACAGATTTCAGGAGGTAGGTTCGAATCGCCTTTAAAGCACATGAAAAGCGGCAAAACGTTGACAATGATGCCCTTGGCCAAAAAGGGCGTATGCGTTTTTTCCTGAATATATTCAGGAAAAAACGCATACGCCCTTTTTGGCCAACCAAGCAACCTGGAAAGGCAAATCAGCGCTACAAAGAAGTCTCGCTTCCCATCGGTCAAAAGGGCCATTCTGAAAAAAGTGTCAAAACCAGAAATGCAGGACAGGCCATGGAGAAATGGGAGCCTTGCAACACTGATGGGCGGGATGTAAATTGCCAACAGCCACTCTGGAGAAGTGTACGGTGAGTCCTGAAACATCTAAAAAACACAGCTTAGAGAGCATAGGGCACTTCCACTCATGGGGGTATAAATTGGGAAAATGAAAAATCAGCAAGACACAAGCACCCCAAAGTTTAGGGCTGCTCTGTTGACAAGGACCTCCACTTCATTCCACCTTAAATATCCCAGGAAAGAGAAAAATGGGTAAAGAAGTTGTGTTCCTTATGTACAATGGAATATCACTCAGCCATGAAATCAATGTCCTAAGGCTAGTAGCAGCATGATGAGTGGATTTAGGTACGACGATTCTAAGTGAAATAAGTCACACAGAAAAGGACACTTCTCATAAGGTATCACTGATAGAGGGAATGTAAAAACCGTTACACTTGAACTGAATTACAAAACAGAACAGAGTCACACATGCAGAAAACACACTATGGCTGCTTAACGGGAAAGGGGAGGTGGGGTGATACATAAAACAAGGGTTTCAAATTAGCTCAGATACCGTTCCATAAACCCAATATGTAATAGACAAGACCTACTCCTTGCTCAGAGAACTGGACTCAACACGCCCTATTCACCGCACAAGAATATATCTGACTAGTAATAATCTTAAAACCTATGTATTGATATCTCTCTGTTAGTGTGTCAAGTGGGTGTAAAGCGGCATAAACACAGCAGTGAAAAGCAGCTAAACCCCATTATGAAAATAAATTACTTTGAAAAACCCATGAAAGAAAGGCAGTGAAAGAGAGAGACATTCTTACACAATGCGTTCAGGGGCTGTGATGCAACCTGGATTGACCATATCTAGACCCACAGCTGGATGAGACCTAAGGGTAGACACTCTTGGGGCTGAGAGGTTTGGTGAGGTTGGGTGAGCAAACGCAGACCTTTTAAAGTAATACTGCGTGGTACCCATCGCATGGGTCCCAAATCTCCAGGTTCAAGGGCATCTTCCTACATCGAAAACATGCATGAGAAACCCAGAAGATGGTACACCGTGTGATGGGGAAAGGTTTCTAAAACGCACCTCATTTCTCATCTCCTTGTGCCCGTGTTCGCCATTCCAGCCGATTTACTAGCAATCTCCCTCCTTGGAGCATCAGCACCTTTAACCTCCTGTTCCGTACAGGTTGCAATTTTTCCTGACGATGAACGGGAAGACGGGTAACCAATGAGAGACTGGCTCTTGGTGTTGGGAAAGGCACAGGTCAGTCTATTTTCCCATCAGGAAGAAGAATTAACAACAGGCTCATCCCGCCTCCCGGAACCAGAACAGGGCCTGAAGCCATCCTGCGCTTTTGCGGCCAGCTCCCAAAATCACGAGTTGTAAAATGGAGGCTCAGGGCACTGCAATTCACAAACCTGTAGAGTTATAAATGATAACTCTCGTCCAGAAATATATTGAGGGAAGGCAACGAAGAGGATTTGAAATCAAGGCAGAATTGCAGGAAACAGATTTCAGGAGGTAGATTCGAATCGCCTTTAAAGCACATGAAAAGCGGCAAAACGTTGACAATGATGCCCTTGGCCAAAAAGGGCGTATGCGTTTTTTCCTGAATATATTCAGGAAAAAACGCATACGCCCTTTTTGGCCAACCAAGCAACCTGGAAAGGCAAATCAGCGCTACAAAGAAGTCTCGCATCCCATCGGTCAAAAGGGCCATGCTGAAAAAAGGGTCCAAACCAGAAATGCAGGACAGGCTATGGAGAAATGGGAGCCTTGCTACACTGATGGGTGGGATGTAAATTGCCAACAGCCACTCTGATGAAGTGTACGGTGAGTCCTGAAACATCTAAAAAACACAACTTAGAGAGCATAGGGCACTTCCACTCATGGGGGTATAAATTGGGAAAATGAAAAATCAGCAAGACACAAGCACCCCAAAGTTTAGGGCTGCTCTGTTGACAAGGACCTCCACTTCATTCCACCTTAAATATCCCAGGAAAGAGAAAAATGGGTAAAGAAGTTGTGTTCCTTATGTACAATGGAATATCACTCAGCCATGAAATCAATGTCCTAAGGCTAGTAGCAGCATGATGAGTGGATTTAGGTACGACGATTCTAAGTGAAATAAGTCACACAGAAAAGGACACTTCTCATAAGGTATCACTGATAGAGGGAATGTAAAAACCGTTACACATGAACTGAATTACAAAACAGAACAGAGTCACACATGCAGAAAACACACTATGGCTGCTTAACGGGAAAGGTGAGGTGGGGTGATACATAAAACAAGGGTTTCAAATTAGCTCAGATACCGTTCCATAAACCCAATATGTAATAGACAAGACCTACTCCTTGCTCAGAGAACTGGACTCAACACGCCCTATTCACCGCACAAGAATATATCTGACTAGTAATAATCTTAAAACCTATGTATTGATATCTCTCTGTTAGTGTGTCAAGTGGGTGTAAAGCGGCATAAACACAGCAGTGAAAAGCAGCTAAACCCCATTATGAAAATAAATTACTTTGAAAAACCCATGAAAGAAAGACAGTGAAAGAGAGAGACATTCTTACACAATGCGTTCAGGGGCTGTGATGCAACCTGGATTGACCATATCTAGACCCACAGCTGGATGAGACCTAAGGGTAGACACTCTTGGGGCTGAGAGGTTTGGTGAGGTTGGGTGAGCAAACGCAGACCATTTAAAGTAATACTGCGTGGTACCCATCGCATGGGTCCCAAATCTCCAGGTTCAAGGGCATCTTCCTACATCGAAAACATGCATGAGAAACCCAGAAGATGGTACACCGTGTGATGGGGAAAGGTTTCTAAAACGCACCTCATTTCTCATCTCCTTATGCCCGTGTTCGCCATTCCAGCCGATTTACTAGCAATCTCCCTCCTTGGAGCATCAGCACCTTTAACCTCCTGTTCCGTACAGGTTGCAATTTTTCCTGACGATGAACGGGAAGACGGGTAACCAATGAGAGACTGGCTCTTGGTGTTGGGAAAGGCACAGGTCAGTCTATTTTCCCATCAGGAAGAAGAATTAACCACACGCTCATCCCGCACCCCGGAACCAGAACAGGGCCTGAAGCCATCCTGCGCTTTTGCGGCCAGCTCCCAAAAACACGAGTTGTAAAATGGAGGCTCAGGGCACTGCAATTCACAAACCTGCAGAGTTATAAATGATAACTCTCGTCCACAATATATTGAGTGAAGGCAACGAAGAGGATTTGAAATCAAGGCAGAATTGCAGGAAACAGATTTCAGGAGGTAGATTCGAATCGCCTTTAAAGCACATGAAAAGCGGCAAAACGTTGACAATGATGCCCTTGGCCAAAAAGGGCGTATGCGTTTTTTCCTGAATATATTCAGGAAAAAACGCATACGCCCTTTTTGGCCAACCAAGCAACCTGGAAAGGCAAATCAGCGCTACAAAGAAGTCTCGCTTCCCATCGGTCAAAAGGGCCATGCTGAAAAAAGTGTCAAAACCAGAAATGCAGGACAGGCCATGGAGAAATGGGAGCCTTGCTACACTGATGGGCGGGATGTAAATTGCCAACAGCCACTCTGGAGAAGTGTACGGTGAGTCCTGAAACATCTAAAAAACACAGCTTAGAGAGCATAGGGCACTTCCACTCATGGGGGTATAAATTGGGAAAATGAAAAATCAGCAAGACACAAGCACCCCAAAGTTTAGAGCTGCTCTGTTGACAAGGACCTCCACTTCATTCCACCTTAAATATCCCAGGAAAGAGAAAAATGGGTAAAGAAGTTGTGGTCCTTATGTACAATGGAATATCACTCAGCCATGAAATCAATGTCCTAAGGCTAGTAGCAGCATGATGAGTGGATTTAGGTACGACGATTCTAAGTGAAATAAGTCACACAGAAAAGGACACTTCTCATAAGGTATCACTGATAGAGGGAATGTAAAAACCGTTACACTTGAACTGAATTACAAAACAGAACAGAGTAACACATGCAGAAAACACACTATGGCTGTTTAACGGGAAAGGTGAGGTGGGGTGATACATAAAACAAGGGTTTCAAATTAGCTCAGATACTGTTCCATAAACCCAATATGTAATAGACAAGACCTACTCCTTGCTCAGAGAACTGGACTCAACACGCCCTATTCACCGCACAAGAATATATCTGACTACTAATAATCTTAAAACCTTTGTATTGATATCTCTCTGTTAGTGTGTCAAGTGGGTGTAAAGCGGCATAAACACAGCAGTGAAAAGCAGCTAAACCCCATTATGAAAATAAATTACTTTGACAAACCCATGAAAGAAAGACAGTGAAAGAGAGAGACATTCTTACACAATGCGTTCAGGGGCTGTGATGCAACCTGGATTGACCATATCTAGACCCACAGCTGGATGAGACATAAGGGTGGACACTCTTGGGGCTGAGAGGTTTGGTGAGGTTGGGTGAGCAAACGCAGACCCTTTAAAGTAATACTGCGTGGTACCCATCGCATGGGTCCCAAATCTCCAGGTTCAAGGGCATCTTCCTACATCGAAAACATGCATGAGAAACCCAGAAGATGGTACACCATGTGATGGGGAAAGTTTTCTAAAACGCACCTCATTTCTCATCTCCTTGTGCCCGTGTTCGCCATTCCAGCCGCTTTACTAGTATTCTCCCTACTTGGAGCATCAGCACCTTTAATCTCCTGTTCCGTACAGGTTGCCATTTCTCCTGACGATGAACGGGAAGACGGGGAACCAATGAGAGACTGGCTCTTGGTGTTGGGAAAGGCACAGGTCACTCTATTTTCCCATCAGGAAGAAGAATTAACCACAGGCTCATCCCGCCCCCCGGAACCAGAACAGGGCCTGAAGCCATCCTGCGCTTTTGCGGCCAGCTCCCAAAAACACGAGTTGTAAAATGGAGGCTCAGGGCACTGCAATTCACAAACCTGCAGAGTTATAAATGATAACTCTCGTCCAGAAATATATTGAGGGAAGGCAACGAAGAGGATTTGAAATCAAGGCAGAATTGCAGGAAACAGATTTCAGGAGGTAGATTCGAATCGCCTTTAAAGCACATGAAAAGCGGCAAAACGTTGACAATGATGCCCTTGGCCAAAAAGGGCGTATGCGTTTTTTCCTGAATATATTCAGGAAAAAACGCATACGCCCTTTTTGGCCAACCAAGCAACCTGGAAAGGCAAATCAGCGCTACAAAGAAGTCTCGCATCCCATCGGTCAAAAGGGCCATGCGAAAAAAGGGTCCAAACCAGAAATGCAGGACAGGCTATGGAGAAATGGGAGCCTTGCTACACTGATGGGTGGGATGTAAATTGCCAACAGCCACTCTGATGAAGTGTACGGTGAGTCCTGAAACATCTAAAAAACACAACTTAGAGAGCATAGGGCACTTCCACTCATGGGGGTATAAATTGGGAAAATGAAAAATCAGCAAGACACAAGCACCCCAAAGTTTAGGGCTGCTCTGTTGACAAGGACCTCCACTTCATTCCACCTTAAATATCCCAGGAAAGAGAAAAATGGATAAAGAAGTTGTGGTCCTTATGTACAATGCAATATCACTCAGCCATGAAATCAATGTCCTAAGGCTAGTAGCAGCATGATGAGTGGATTTAGGTACGACGATTCTAAGTGAAATAAGTCACACAGAAAAGGACACTTCTCATAAGGTATCACTGATAGAGGGAATGTAAAAACCGTTACACATGAACTGAATTACAAAACAGAACAGAGTCACACATGCAGAAAACACACTATGGCTGCTTAACGGGAAAGGTGAGGTGGGGTGATACATAAAACAAGGGTTTCAAATTAGCTCAGATACCGTTCCATAAACCCAATATGTAATAGACAAGACCTACTCCTTGCTCAGAGAACTGGACTCAACACGCCCTATTCACCGCACAAGAATATATCTGACTAGTAATAATCTTAAAACCTATGTATTGATATCTCTCTGTTAGTGTGTCAAGTGGGTGTAAAGCGGCATAAACACAGCAGTGAAAAGCAGGTAAACTGCATTATGAAAATAAATTACTTTGAAAAACCCATGAAAGAAAGACAGTGAAAGAGAGAGACATTCTTACACAATGCGTTCAGGGGCTGTGATGCAACCTGGATTGACCATATCTAGTCCCACAGCTGGATGAGACATAAGGGTGGACACTATTGTGGCTGAGAGGTTTGGTGAGGTTGGGTGAGCAAACGCAGACCATTTAAAGTAATACTGCGTGGTACCCATCGCATGGGTCCCAAATCTCCAGGTTCAAGGGCATCTTCCTACATCGAAAACATGCATGAGAAACCCAGAAGATGGTACACCGTGTGATGGGGAAAGGTTTCTAAAACGCACCTCATTTCTCATCTCCTTGTGCCCGGGTTCGCCATTCCAGCCGCTTTACTAGCAATCTCCCTCCTTGGAGCATCAGCACCTTTAACTTCCTGTTCTGTACAGGTTGCCATTTTTCCTGACGATGAACGGGAAGACGGGGAACCAATGAGAGACTGGCTCTTGGTGTTGGGAAAGGCACAGGTCACTCTATTTTCCCATCAGGAAGAAGAATTAACCACAGGCTCATCCCGCCCCCCGGAACCAGAACAGGGCCTGAAGCCATTCTGCGCTTTTGCGGCCAGCTCCCAAAAACACGAGTTGTAAAATGGAGGCTCAGGGCACTGCAATTCACAAACCTGCAGAGTTATAAATGATAACTCTCGTCCACAAATATATTGAGGGAAGGCAACGAAGAGGATTTGAAATCAAGGCAGAATTGCAGGAAACAGATTTCAGGAGGTAGATTCGAATCGCCTTTAAAGCACATGAAAAGCGGCAAAACGTTGACAATGATGCCCTTGGCCAAAAAGGGCGTATGCGTTTTTTCCTGAATATATTCAGGAAAAAACGCATACGCCCTTTTTGGCCAACCAAGCAACCTGGAAAGGCAAATCAGCGCTACAAAGAAGTCTCGCATCCCATCGGTCAAAAGGGCCATGCTGAAAAAAGTGTCAAAACCAGAAATGCAGGACAGGCCATGGAGAAATGGGAGCCTTGCTACACTGATGGGCGGGATGTAAATTGCCAACAGCCACTCTGGAGAAGTGTACGGTGAGTCCTGAAACATGTAAAAAACACAGCTTAGAGAGCATAGGGCACTTCCACTCATGGGGGTATAAATTGGGAAAATGAAAAATCAGCAAGACACAGGCACCCCAAAGTTTACGGCTGCTCTGTTGACAAGGACCTCCACTTCATTCCACCTTAAATATCCCAGGAAAGAGACAAATGGGTAAAGAAGTTGTGTTCCTTATATACAATGGAATATCACTCAGCCATGAAATCAATGTCCTAAGGCTAGTAGCAGCATGATGAGTGGATTTAGGTACGACGATTCTAAGTGAAATAAGTCACACAGAAAAGGACACTTCTCATAAGGTATCACTGATAGAGGGAATGTAAAAACCGTTACACATGAACTGAATTACAAAACAGAACAGAGTCACACATGCAGAAAACACACTATGGCTGCTTAACGGGAAAGGTGAGGTGGGGTGATACATCAAACAAGGGTTTCAAATTAGCTCAGATACCGTTCCATAAACCCAATATGTAATAGACAAGACCTACTCCTTGCTCAGAGAACTGGACTCAACACGCCCTATTCACCGCACAAGAATATATCTGACTAGTAATAATCTTAAAACCTATGTATTGATATCTCTCTTTTAGTGTGTCAAGTGGGTGTAAAGCGGCATAAACACAGCAGTGAAAAGCAGCTAAACCCCATTATGAAAATAAATTACTTTGAAAAACCCATGAAAGAAAGACAGTGAAAGAGAGAGACATTCTTACACAATGCGTTCAGGGGCTGTGATGCAACCTGGATTGACCATATCTAGACCCACAGCTGGATGAGACATAAGGGTGGACACTCTTGGGGCTGAGAGGTTTGGTGAGGTTGGGTGAGCAAACGCAGACCATTTAAAGTAATACTGCGTGGTACCCATCGCATGGGTCCCAAATCTCCAGGTTCAAGGGCATCTTCCTACATCGAAAACATGCATGAGAAACCCAGAAGATGGTACACCATGTGATGGGGAAAGGTTTCTAAAACGCACCTCATTTCTCATCTCCTTGTGCCCGTGTTCGCCATTCCAGCCGCTTTACTAGTAATCTCCCTACTTGGAGCATCAGCACCTTTAACCTCCTGTTCCGCACAGGATGCCATTTCTCCTGACGATGAACGGGAAGACGGGGAACCAATGAGAGACTGGCTCTTGGTGTTGGGAAAGGCACAGGTCACTCTATTTTCCCATCAGGAAGAAGAATTAACCACACGCTCATCCCGCACCCCGGAACCAGAACAGGGCCTGAAGCCATCCTGCGCTTTTGCGGCCAGCTCCCAAAAACACGAGTTGTAAAATGGAGGCTCAGGGCACTGCAATTCACAAACCTGCAGAGTTATAAATGATAACTCTCGTCCACAAATATATTGAGTGAAGGCAACGAAGAGGATTTGAAATCAAGGCAGAATTGCAGGAAACAGATTTCAGGAGGTACATTCGAATCGCCTTTAAAGCACATGAAAAGCGGCAAAACGTTGACAATGATGCCCTTGGCCAAAAAGGGCGTATGCGTTTTTTCCTGAATATATTCAGGAAAAAACGCATACGCCCTTTTTGGCCAACCAAGCAACCTGGAAAGGCAAATCAGCGCTACAAAGAAGTCTCGCTTCCCATCGGTCAAAAGGGCCATGCTGAAAAAAGTGTCAAAACCAGAAATGCAGGACAGGCCATGGAGAAATGGGAGCCTTGCTACACTGATGGGCGGGATGTAAATTGCCAACAGCCACTCTGGAGAAGTGTACGGTGAGTCCTGAAACATCTAAAAAACACAGCTTAGAGAGCATAGGGCACTTCCACTCATGGGGGTATAAATTGGGAAAATGAAAAATCAGCAAGACACAAGCACCCCAAAGTTTAGAGCTGCTCTGTTGACAAGGACCTCCACTTCATTCCACCTTAAATATCCCAGGAAAGAGAAAAATGGGTAAAGAAGTTGTGGTCCTTATGTACAATGGAATATCACTCAGCCATGAAATCAATGTCCTAAGGCTAGTAGCAGCATGATGAGTGGATTTAGGTACGACGATTCTAAGTGAAATAAGTCACACAGAAAAGGACACTTCTCATAAGGTATCACTGATAGAGGGAATGTAAAAACCGTTACACTTGAACTGAATTACAAAACAGAACAGAGTAACACATGCAGAAAACACACTATGGCTGTTTAACGGGAAAGGTGAGGTGGGGTGATACATAAAACAAGGGTTTCAAATTAGCTCAGATACTGTTCCATAAACCCAATATGTAATAGACAAGACCTACTCCTTGCTCAGAGAACTGGACTCAACACGCCCTATTCACCGCACAAGAATATATCTGACTACTAATAATCTTAAAACCTTTGTATTGATATCTCTCTGTTAGTGTGTCAAGTGGGTGTAAAGCGGCATAAACACAGCAGTGAAAAGCAGCTAAACCCCATTATGAAAATAAATTACTTTGACAAACCCATGAAAGAAAGACAGTGAAAGAGAGAGACATTCTTACACAATGCGTTCAGGGGCTGTGATGCAACCTGGATTGACCATATCTAGACCCACAGCTGGATGAGACATAAGGGTGGACACTCTTGGGGCTGAGAGGTTTGGTGAGGTTGGGTGAGCAAACACAGACCCTTTAAAGTAATACTGCGTGGTACCCATCGCATGGGTCCCAAATCTCCAGGTTCAAGGGCATCTTCCTACATCGAAAACATGCATGAGAAACCCAGAAGATGGTACACCATGTGATGGGGAAAGGTTTCTAAAACGCACCTCATTTCTCATCTCCTTGTGTCCGGGTTCGCCATTCCAGCCGCTTTACTAGCAATCTCCCTACTTGGAGCATCAGCACCTTTAACCTCCTGTTCCGTACAGGTTGCCATTTTTCCTGACGATGAACGGGAAGACGGGGAACCAATGAGAGACTGGCTCTTCGTGTTGGGAAAGGCACAGGTCACTCTATTTTCCCATCAGGAAGAAGAATTAACCACAGGCTCATCCCGCACCCCGGAACCAGAACAGGGCCTGAAGCCATCCTGCGCTTTTGCGGCCAGCTCCCAAAAACACGAGTTGTAAAATGGAGGCTCAGGGCACTGCAATTCACAAACCTGCAGAGTTATAAATGATAACTCTCGTTCACAAATATATTGAGGGAAGGCAACGAAGAGGATTTGAAATCAAGGCAGAATTGCAGGAAACAGATTTCAGGAGGTAGATTCGAATCGCCTTTAAAGCACATGAAAAGCGGCAAAACGTTGACAATGATGCCCTTGGCCAAAAAAGGCGTATGCGTTTTTTCCTGAATATATTCAGGAAAAAACGCATACGCCCTTTTTGGCCAACCAAGCAACCTGGAAAGGCAAATCAGCGCTACAAAGAAGTCTCACATCCCATCGGTCAAAAGGGCCATGCTGAAAAAAGTGTCAAAACCAGAAATGCAGGACAGGCTATGGAGAAATGGGAGCCTTGCTACACTGATGGGTGGGATGTAAATTGCCAACAGCCACTCTGGAGAAGTGTACGGTGAGTCCTGAAACATCTAAAAAACACAGCTTAGAGAGCATAGGGCACTTCCACTCATGGGGGTATAAATTGGGAAAATGAAAAATCAGCAAGACACAAGCACCCCAAAGCTTAGGGCTGCTCTGTTGACAAGGACCTCCACTTCATTCCACCTTAAATATCCCAGGAAAGAGAAAAATGGATAAACAATTTGTGGTCCTTATGTACAATGGAATATCACTCAGCCATGAAATCAATGTCCTAAGGCTAGTAGCAGCATGATGAGTGGATTTAGGTACGACGATTCTAAGTGAAATAAATCACACAGAAAAGGACACTTTTCATAAGGTATCACTTATAGAGGGAATGTAAAAACCGTTACAGTTGAACTGAATTACAAAACAGAACAGAGTCACACATGCAGAAAACACACTATGGCTGCTTAACGGGAAAGGGGAGGTGGGGTGATACATAAAACAAGGGTTTCAAATTAGCTCAGATACCGTTCCATAAACCCAATATGTAATAGACAAGACCTACTCCTTGCTCAGAGAACTGGACTCAACACGCCCTATTCACCGCACAAGAATATATCTGACTACTAATAATCTTAAAACCTATGTATTGATATCTCTCTGTTAGTGTGTCAAGTGGGTGTAAAGCGGCATAAACACAGCAGTGAAAAGCAGCTAAACCCCATTATGAAAATAAATTACTTTGAAAAACCCATGAAAGAAAGGCAGTGAAAGAGAGAGACATTCTTACACAATGCGTTCAGGGGCTGTGATGCAACCTGGATTGACCATATCTAGACCCACAGCTGGATGAGACCTAAGGGTAGACACTCTTGGGGCTGAGAGGTTTGGTGAGGTTGGGTGAGCAAATGCAGACCCTTTAAAGTAATACTGCGTGGTACCCATCGCATGGGTCCCAAATCTCCAGGTTCAAGGGCATCTTCCTACATCGAAAACATGCATGAGAAACCCAGAAGATGGTACACCGTGTGATGGGGAAAGGTTTCTAAAACGCACCTCATTTCTCATCTCCTTGTGCCCGGGTTTGCCATTCCAGCCGCTTTACTAGCAAGCTCCCTACTTGGAGCATCAGCACCTTTAACCTCCTGTTCCGTACAGGTTGCAATTTTTCCTGAGGATGAACGGGAAGACGGGGAACCAATGAGAGACTGGCTCTTGGTGTTGGGACAGGCACAGGTCACTCTATTTTCCCATCAGGAAGAAGAATTAACAACAGGCTCATCCCGCCCCCCGGAACCTGAACAGGGCCTGAAGCCATCCTGCGCTTTTGCGGCCAGCTCCCAAAATCACGAGTTGTAAAATGGAGGCTCAGGGCACTGCAATTCACAAACCTGCAGAGTTATAAATGATAACTCTCGTCCAGAAATATATTGAGGGAAGGCAACGAAGAGGATTTGAAATCAAGGCAGAATTGCAGGAAACAGATTTCAGGAGGTAGATTCGAATCGCCTTTAAAGCACATGAAAAGCGGCAAAACGTTGACAATGATGCCCTTGGCCAAAAAGGGCGTATGCGTTTTTTCCTGAATATATTCAGGAAAAAACGCATACGCCCTTTTTGGCCAACCAAGCAACCTGGAAAGGCAAATCAGCGCTACAAAGAAGTCTCGCTTCCCATCGGTCAAAAGGGCCATGCTGAAAAAAGTGTCAAAACCAGAAATGCAGGACAGGCCATGGAGAAATGGGAGCCTTGCTACACTGATGGGCGGGATGTAAATTGCCAACAGCCACTCTGGAGAAGTGTACGGTGAGTCCTGAAACATCTAAAAAACACAGCTTAGAGACCATAGGGCACTTCCACTCATGGGGGTATAAATTGGGAAAATGAAAAATCAGCAAGACACAAGCACCCCAAAGTTTAGGGCTGCTCTGTTGACAAGGACCTCCACTTCATTCCACCTTAAATATCCCAGGAAAGAGAAAAATGGGTAAAGAAGTTGTGGTCCTTATGTACAATGGAATATCACTCAGCCATGAAATCAATGTCCTAAGGCTAGTAGCAGCATGATGAGTGGATTTAGGTACGAGGATCCTACGTGAAATAAGTCACACAGAAAAGGACACTTCTCATAAGGTATCACTGATAGAGGGAATGTAAAAACCGTTACACTTGAACTGAATTACAAAACAGAGCAGAGTCACACATGCAGAAAACACACTATGGCTGCTTAACGGGATAGGGGAGGTGGGGTGATACATAAAACAAGGGTTTCAAATTAGCTCAGATACCGTTCCATAAACCCAATATGTAATAGACAAGACCTACTCCTTGCTCAGAGAACTGGACTCAACACGCCCTATTCACCGCACAAGAATATATCTGACTACTAATAATCTTAAAACCTATGTATTGATATCTCTCTGTTAGTGTGTCAAGTGGGTGTAAAGCGGCATAAACACAGCAGTGAAAAGCAGCTAAACCCCATTATGAAAATAAATTACTTTGAAAAACCCATGAAAGAAAGACAGTGAAAGAGAGAGACATTCTTACACAATGCGTTCAGGGGCTGTGATGCAACCTGGATTGACCATATCTAGACCCACAGCTGGATGAGACCTAAGGGTGGACACTCTTGGGGCTGAGAGGTTTGGTGAGGTTGGGTGAGCAAACGCAGACCATTTAAAGTAATACTGCATGGTACCCATCGCATGGGTCCCAAATCTCCAGGTTCAAGGGCATCTTCCTACATCGAAAACATGCATGAGAAACCCAGAAGATGGTACACCGTGTGATGGGGAAAGGTTTCTAAAACGCACCTCATTTCTCATCTCCTTGTGTCCGGGTTCGCCATTCCAGCCGCTTTACTAGCAATCTCCCTACTTGGAGCATCAGCACCTTTAACCTCCTGTTCCGTACAGGTTGCCATTTCTCCTGACAATGAACGGGAAGACGGGGAACCAATGAGAGACTGGCTCTTCGTGTTGGGAAAGGCACAGGTCACTCTATTTTCCCATCAGGAAGAAGAATTAACCACAGGCTCATCCCGCACCCCGGAACCAGAACAGGGCCGGAAGCCATCCTGTGCTTTTGCGGCCAGCTCCCAAAAACACGAGTTGTAAAATGGAGGCTCAGGGCACTGCAATTCACAAACCTGCAGAGTTATAAATGATAACTCTCGTCCACAAATATATTGAGGGAAGGCAAAGAAGAGGATTTGAAATCAAGGCAGAATTGCAGGAAACAGATTTCAGGAGGTAGGTTCGAATCGCCTTTAAAGCACATGAAAAGCGGCAAAACGTTGACAATGATGCCCTTGGCCAAAAAGGGCGTATGCGTTTTTTCCTGAATATATTCAGGAAAAAACGCATACGCCCTTTTTGGCCAACCAAGCAACCTGGAAAGGCAAATCAGCGCTACAAAGAAGTCTCGCTTCCCATCGGTCAAAAGGGCCATGCTGAAAAAAGTGTCAAAACTAGAAATGCAGGACAGGCCATGGAGAAATGGGAGCCTTGCTACACTGATGGGCGGGATATAAATTGCCAACAGCCACTCTGGAGAAGTGTACGGTGAGTCCTGAAACATCTAAAAAACACAGCTTAGAGAGCATAGGGCACTTCCACTCATGGGGGTATAAATTGGGAAAATGAAAAATCAGCAAGACACAAGCACCCCAAAGTTTAGGGCTGCTCTGTTGACAAGGACCTCCACTTCATTCCACCTTAAATATCCCAGGAAAGAGAAAAATGGATAAAGAAGTTGTGGTCCTTATGTACAATGGAATATCACTCAGCCATGAAATCAATGTCCTAAGGCTAGTAGCAGCATGATGAGTGGATTTAGGTACGACGATTCTAAGTGAAATAAGTCACACAGAAAAGGACACTTCTCATAAGGTATCACTGATAGAGGGAATGTAAAAACCGTTACACATGAACTGAATTACAAAACAGAACAGAGTCACACATGCAGAAAACACACTATGGCTGCTTAACGGGAAAGGTGAGGTGGGGTGATACATCAAACAAGGGTTTCAAATTAGCTCAGATACCGTTCCATAAACCCAATATGTAATAGACAAGACCTACTCCTTGCTCAGAGAACTGGACTCAACACGCCCTATTCACCGCACAAGAATATATCTGACTAGTAATAATCTTAAAACCTATGTATTGATATCTCTCTTTTAGTGTGTCAAGTGGGTGTAAAGCGGCATAAACACAGCAGTGAAAAGCAGCTAAACCCCATTATGAAAATAAATTACTTTGAAAAACCCATGAAAGAAAGACAGTGAAAGAGAGAGACATTCTTACACAATGCGTTCAGGGGCTGTGATGCAACCTGGATTGACCATATCTAGACCCACAGCTGGATGAGACATAAGGGTGGACACTCTTGGGGCTGAGAGGTTTGGTGAGGTTGGGTGAGCAAACGCAGACCATTTAAAGTAATACTGCGTGGTACCCATCGCATGGGTCCCAAATCTCCAGGTTCAAGGGCATCTTCCTACATCGAAAACATGCATGAGAAACCCAGAAGATGGTACACCATGTGATGGGGAAAGGTTTCTAAAACGCACCTCATTTCTCATCTCCTTGTGCCCGTGTTCGCCATTCCAGCCGCTTTACTAGTAATCTCCCTACTTGGAGCATCAGCACCTTTAACCTCCTGTTCCGCACAGGATGCCATTTCTCCTGACGATGAACGGGAAGACGGGGAACCAATGAGAGACTGGCTCTTGGTGTTGGGAAAGGCACAGGTCACTCTATTTTCCCATCAGGAAGAAGAATTAACCACACGCTCATCCCGCACCCCGGAACCAGAACAGGGCCTGAAGCCATCCTGCGCTTTTGCGGCCAGCTCCCAAAAACACGAGTTGTAAAATGGAGGCTCAGGGCACTGCAATTCACAAACCTGCAGAGTTATAAATGATAACTCTCGTCCACAAATATATTGAGTGAAGGCAACGAAGAGGATTTGAAATCAAGGCAGAATTGCAGGAAACAGATTTCAGGAGGTAGATTCGAATCGCCTTTAAAGCACATGAAAAGCGGCAAAACGTTGACAATGATGCCCTTGGCCAAAAAGGGCGTATGCGTTTTTTCCTGAATATATTCAGGAAAAAACGCATACGCCCTTTTTGGCCAACCAAGCAACCTGGAAAGGCAAATCAGCGCTACAAAGAAGTCTCGCTTCCCATCGGTCAAAAGGGCCATGCTGAAAAAAGTGTCAAAACCAGAAATGCAGGACAGGCCATGGAGAAATGGGAGCCTTGCTACACTGATGGGCGGGATGTAAATTGCCAACAGCCACTCTGGAGAAGTGTACGGTGAGTCCTGAAACATCTAAAAAACACAGCTTAGAGAGCATAGGGCACTTCCACTCATGGGGGTATAAATTGGGAAAATGAAAAATCAGCAAGACACAAGCACCCCAAAGTTTAGAGCTGCTCTGTTGACAAGGACCTCCACTTCATTCCACCTTAAATATCCCAGGAAAGAGAAAAATGGGTAAAGAAGTTGTGGTCCTTATGTACAATGGAATATCACTCAGCCATGAAATCAATGTCCTAAGGCTAGTAGCAGCATGATCAGTGGATTTAGGTACGACGATTCTAAGTGAAATAAATCACACAGAAAAGGACACTTTTCATAAGGTATCACTTATAGAGGGAATGTAAAAACCGTTACAGTTGAACTGAATTACAAAACAGAACAGAGTCACACATGCAGAAAACACACTATGGCTGCTTAACGGGAAAGGGGAGGTGGGGTGATACATAAAACAAGGGTTTCAAATTAGCTCAGATACCGTTCCATAAACCCAATATGTAATAGACAAGACCTACTCCTTGCTCAGAGAACTGGACTCAACACGCCCTATTCACCGCACAAGAATATATCTGACTAGTAATAATCTTAAAACCTATGTATTGATATCTCTCTGTTAGTGTGTCAAGTGGGTGTAAAGCGGCATAAACACAGCAGTGAAAAGCAGCTAAACCCCATTATGAAAATAAATTACTTTGAAAAACCCATGAAAGAAAGACAGTGAAAGAGAGAGACATTCTTACACAATGCGTTCAGGGGCTGTGATGCAACCTGGATTGACCATATCTAGACCCACAGCTGGATGAGACATAAGGGTGGACACTCTTGGGGCTGAGAGGTTTGGTGAGGTTGGGTGAGCAAACGCAGACCATTTAAAGTAATACTGCGTGGTACCCATCGCATGGGTCCCAAATCTCCAGATTGAAGGGCATCTTCCTACATCGAAAACATGCATGAGAAACCCAGAAGATGGTACACCGTGTGATGGGGAAAGGTTTCTAAAATGCACCTCATTTCTCATCTCCTTGTGCCCGGGTTTGCCATTCCAGCCGCTTTACTAGCAATCTCCCTACTTGGAGCATCAGCACCTTTAACCTCCCGTTCCGTACAGGTTGCAATTTTTCCTGAGGATGAACGGGAAGACGGGGAACCAATGAGAGACTGGCTCTTGGTGTTGGGACAGGCACAGGTCACTCTATTTTCCCATCAGGAAGAAGAATTAACAACAGGCTCATCCCGCCCCCCGGAACCTGAACAGGGCCTGAAGCCATCCTGCGCTTTTGCGGCCAGCTCCCAAAATCACGAGTTGTAAAATGGAGGCTCAGGGCACTGCAATTCACAAACCTGCAGAGTTATAAATGATAACTCTCGTCCAGAAATATATTGAGGGAAGGCAACGAAGAGGATTTGAAATCAAGGCAGAATTGCAGGAAACAGATTTCAGGAGGTAGATTCGAATCGCCTTTAAAGCACATGAAAAGCGGCAAAACGTTGACAATGATGCCCTTGGCCAAAAAGGGCGTATGCGTTTTTTCCTGAATATATTCAGGAAAAAACGCATACGCCCTTTTTGGCCAACCAAGCAACCTGGAAAGGCAAATCAGCGCTACAAAGAAGTCTCGCTTCCCATCGGTCAAAAGGGCCATGCTGAAAAAAGTGTCAAAACCAGAAATGCAGGACAGGCCATGGAGAAATGGGAGCCTTGCTACACTGATGGGCGGGATGTAAATTGCCAACAGCCACTCTGGAGAAGTGTACGGTGAGTCCTGAAACATCTAAAAAACACAGCTTAGAGACCATAGGGCACTTCCACTCATGGGGGTATAAATTGGGAAAATGAAAAATCAGCAAGACACAAGCACCCCAAAGTTTAGGGCTGCTCTGTTGACAAGGACCTCCACTTCATTCCACCTTAAATATCCCAGGAAAGAGAAAAATGGGTAAAGAAGTTGTGGTCCTTATGTACAATGGAATATCACTCAGCCATGAAATCAATGTCCTAAGGCTAGTAGCAGCATGATGAGTGGATTTAGGTACGAGGATCCTACGTGAAATAAGTCACACAGAAAAGGACACTTCTCATAAGGTATCACTGATAGAGGGAATGTAAAAACCGTTACACTTGAACTGAATTACAAAACAGAGCAGAGTCACACATGCAGAAAACACACTATGGCTGCTTAACGGGAAAGGGGAGGTGGGGTGATACATAAAACAAGGGTTTCAAATTAGCTCAGATACCGTTCCATAAACCCAATATGTAATAGACAAGACCTACTCCTTGCTCAGAGAACTGGACTCAACACGCCCTATTCACCGCACAAGAATATATCTGACTACTAATAATCTTAAAACCTATGTATTGATATCTCTCTGTTAGTGTGTCAAGTGGGTGTAAAGCGGCATAAACACAGCAGTGAAAAGCAGCTAAACCCCATTATGAAAATAAATTACTTTGAAAAACCCATGAAAGAAAGACAGTGAAAGAGAGAGACATTCTTACACAATGCGTTCAGGGGCTGTGATGCAACCTGGATTGACCATATCTAGACCCACAGCTGGATGAGACCTAAGGGTGGACACTCTTGGGGCTGAGAGGTTTGGTGAGGTTGGGTGAGCAAACGCAGACCATTTAAAGTAATACTGCATGGTACCCATCGCATGGGTCCCAAATCTCCAGGTTCAAGGGCATCTTCCTACATCGAAAACATGCATGAGAAACCCAGAAGATGGTACACCGTGTGATGGGGAAAGGTTTCTAAAACGCACCTCATTTCTCATCTCCTTGTGTCCGGGTTCGCCATTCCAGCCGCTTTACTAGCAATCTCCCTACTTGGAGCATCAGCACCTTTAACCTCCTGTTCCGTACAGGTTGCCATTTCTCCTGACAATGAACGGGAAGACGGGGAACCAATGAGAGACTGGCTCTTCGTGTTGGGAAAGGCACAGGTCACTCTATTTTCCCATCAGGAAGAAGAATTAACCACAGGCACATCCCGCACCCCGGAACCAGAACAGGGCCGGAAGCCATCCTGCGCTTTTGCGGCCAGCTCCCAAAAACACGAGTTGTAAAATGGAGGCTCAGGGCACTGCAATTCACAAACCTGCAGAGTTATAAATGATAACTCTCGTCCACAAATATATTGAGGGAAGGCAAAGAAGAGGATTTGAAATCAAGGCAGAATTGCAGGAAACAGATTTCAGGAGGTAGGTTCGAATCGCCTTTAAAGCACATGAAAAGCGGCAAAACGTTGACAATGATGCCCTTGGCCAAAAAGGGCGTATGCGTTTTTTCCTGAATATATTCAGGAAAAAACGCATACGCCCTTTTTGGCCAACCAAGCAACCTGGAAAGGCAAATCAGCGCTACAAAGAAGTCTCGCTTCCCATCGGTCAAAAGGGCCATGCTGAAAAAAGTGTCAAAACCAGAAATGCAGGACAGGCCATGGAGAAATGGGAGCCTTGCTACACTGATGGGCGGGATGTAAATTGCCAACAGCCACTCTGGAGAAGTGTACGGTGAGTCCTGAAACATCTAAAAAACACAGCTTAGAGAGCATAGGGCACTTCCACTCATGGGGGTATAAATTGGGAAAATTAAAAATCAGCAAGACACAAGCACCCCAAAGTTTAGGGCTGCTCTGTTGACAAGGACCTCCACTTCATTCCACCTTAAATATCCCAGGAAAGAGAAAAATGGGTAAAGAAGTTGTGTTCCTTATGTACAATGGAATATCACTCAGCCATGAAATCAATGTCCTAAGGCTAGTAGCAGCATGATGAGTGGATTTAGGTACGACGATTCTAAGTGAAATAAGTCACACAGAAAAGGACACTTCTCATAAGGTATCACTGATAGAGGGAATGTAAAAACCGTTACACTTGAACTGAATTACAAAACAGAACAGAGTCACACATGCAGAAAACACACTATGGCTGCTTAACGGGAAAGGGGAGGTGGGGTGATACATAAAACAAGGGTTTCAAATTAGCTCAGATACCGTTCCATAAACCCAATATGTAATAGACAAGACCTACTCCTTGCTCAGAGAACTGGACTCAACACGCCCTATTCACTGCACAAGAATATATCTGACTAGTAATAATCTTAAAACCTATGTATTGATATCTCTCTGTTAGTGTGTCAAGTGGGTGTAAAGCGGCATAAACACAGCAGTGAAAAGCAGCTAAACCCCATTATGAAAATAAATTACTTTGAAAAACCCATGAAAGAAAGGCAGTGAAAGAGAGAGACATTCTTACACAATGCGTTCAGGGGCTGTGATGCAACCTGGATTGACCATATCTAGACCCACAGCTGGATGAGACCTAAGGGTAGACACTCTTGGGGCTGAGAGGTTTGGTGAGGTTGGGTGAGCAAATGCAGACCTTTTAAAGTAATACTGCATGGTACCCATCGCATGGGTCCCAAATCTCCAGGTTCAAGGGCATCTTCCTACATCGAAAACATGCATGAGAAACCCAGAAGATGGTACACCGTGTGATGGGGAAAGGTTTCTAAAACGCACCTCATTTCTCATCTCCTTGTGCCCATGTTCGCCATTCCAGCCGATTTACTAGCAATCTCCCTCCTTGGAGCATCAGCACCTTTAACCTCCTGTTCTGTACAGGTTGCAATTTTTCCTGAGGATGAACGGGAAGACGGGGAACCAATGAGAGACTGGCTCTTGGTGTTGGGACAGGCACAGGTCACTCTATTTTCCCATCAGGAAGAAGAATTAACAACAGGCTCATCCCGCCCCCCGGAACCTGAACAGGGCCTGAAGCCATCCTGCGCTTTTGCGGCCAGCTCCCAAAATCACGAGTTGTAAAATGGAGGCTCAGGGCACTGCAATTCACAAACCTGCAGAGTTATAAATGATAACTCTCGTCCAGAAATATATTGAGGGAAGGCAACGAAGAGGATTTGAAATCAAGGCAGAATTGCAGGAAACAGATTTCAGGAGGTAGATTCGAATCGCCTTTAAAGCACATGAAAAGCGGCAAAACGTTGACAATGATGCCCTTGGCCAAAAAGGGCGTATGCGTTTTTTCCTGAATATATTCAGGAAAAAACGCATACGCCCTTTTTGGCCAACCAAGCAACCTGGAAAGGCAAATCAGCGCTACAAAGAAGTCTCGCTTCCCATCGGTCAAAAGGGCCATGCTGAAAAAAGTGTCAAAACCAGAAATGCAGGACAGGCCATGGAGAAATGGGAGCCTTGCTACACTGATGGGCGGGATGTAAATTGCCAACAGCCACTCTGGAGAAGTGTACGGTGAGTCCTGAAACATCTAAAAAACACAGCTTAGAGAGCATAGGGCACTTCCACTCATGGGGGTATAAATTGGGAAAATGAAAAATCAGCAAGACACAAGCACCCCAAAGTTTAGGGCTGCTCTGTTGACAAGGACCTCCACTTCATTCCACCTTAAATATCCCAGGAAAGAGAAAAATGGGTAAAGAAGTTGTGGTCCTTATGTACAATGGAATATCACTCAGCCATGAAATCAATGTCCTAAGGCTAGTAGCAGCATGATGAGTGGATTTAGGTACGATTCTAAGTGAAATAAGTCACACAGAAAAGGACACTTCTCATAAGGTATCACTGATAGAGGGAATGTAAAAACCGTTACACATGAACTGAATTACAAAACAGAACAGAGTCACACATGCAGAAAACACACTATGGCTGCTTAACGGGAAAGGGGAGGTGGGGTGATACATAAAACAAGGGTTTCAAATTAGCTCAGATACCGTTCCATAAACCCAATATGTAATAGACAAGACCTACTCCTTGCTCAGAGAACTGGACTCAACACGCCCTATTCACCGCACAAGAATATATCTGACTAGTAATAATCTTAAAACCTATGTATTGATATCTCTCTGTTAGTGTGTCAAGTGGGTGTAAAGCGGCATAAACACAGCAGTGAAAAGCAGCTAAACCCCATTATGAAAATAAATTACTTTGAAAAACCCATGAAAGAAAGACAGTGAAAGAGAGAGACATTCTTACACAATGCGTTCAGGGGCTGTGATGCAACCTGGATTGACCATATCTAGACCCACAGCTGGATGAGACCTAAGGGTAGACACTCTTGGGGCTGAGAGGTTTGGTGAGGTTGGGTGAGCAAACGCAGACCATTTAAAGTAATACTGCGTGGTACCCATCGCATGGGTCCCAAATCTCCAGGTTCAAGGGCATCTTCCTACATCGAAAACATGCATGAGAAACCCAGAAGATGGTACACCGTGTGATGGGGAAAGGTTTCTAAAACGCACCTCATTTCTCATCTCCTTGTGCCCGTGTTCGCCATTCCAGCCGATTTACTAGCAATCTCCCTCCTTGGAGCATCAGCACCTTTAACCTCCTGTTCCGTACAGGTTGCAATTTTTCCTGACGATGAACGGGAAGACGGGTAACCAATGAGAGACTGGCTCTTGGTGTTGGGAAAAGCACAGGTCAGTCTATTTTCCCATCAGGAAGAAGAATTAACAACAGGCTCATCCCGCCCCCCGGAACCAGAACAGGGCCTGAAGCCATCCTGCGCTTTTGCGGCCAGCTCCCAAAATCACGAGTTGTAAAATGGAGGCTCACGGCACTGCAATTCACAAACCTATAGAGTTATAAATGATAACTCTCGTCCAGAAATATATTGAGGGAAGGCAACGAAGAGGATTTGAAATCAAGGCAGAATTGCAGGAAACAGATTTCAGGAGGTAGATTCGAATCGCCTTTAAAGCACATGAAAAGTGGCAAAACGTTGACAATGATGCCCTTGGCCAAAAAGGGCGTATGCGTTTTTTCCTGAATATATTCAGGAAAAAACGCATACGCCCTTTTTGGCCAACCAAGCAACCTGGAAAGGCAAATCAGCGCTACAAAGAAGTCTCGCATCCCATCGGTCAAAAGGGCCATGCTGAAAAAAGGGTCCAAACCAGAAATGCAGGACAGGCTATGGAGAAATGGGAGCCTTGCTACACTGATGGGTGGGATGTAAATTGCCAACAGCCACTCTGATGAAGTGTACGGTGAGTCCTGAAACATCTAAAAAACACAGCTTAGAGAGCATAGGGCACTTCCACTCATGGGGGTATAAATTGGGAAAATGAAAAATCAGCAAGACACAAGCACCCCAAAGTTTAGGGCTGCTCTGTTGACAAGGACCTCCACTTCATTCCACCTTAAATATCCCAGGAAAGAGAAAAATGGATAAAGAAGTTGTGGTCCTTATGTACAATGGAATATCACTCAGCCATGAAATCAATGTCCTAAGGCTAGTAGCAGCATGATGAGTGGATTTAGGTACGACGATTCTAAGTGAAATAAGTCACACAGAAAAGGACACTTCTCATAAGGTATCACTGATAGAGGGAATGTAAAAACCGTTACACATGAACTGAATTACAAAACAGAACAGAGTCACACATGCAGAAAACACACTATGGCTGCTTAACGGGAAAGGTGAGGTGGGGTGATACATAAAACAAGGGTTTCAAATTAGCTCAGATACCGTTCCATAAACCCAATATGTAATAGACAAGACCTACTCCTTGCTCAGAGAACTGGACTCAACACGCCCTATTCACCGCACAAGAATATATCTGACTAGTAATAATCTTAAAACCTATGTATTGATATCTCTCTGTTAGTGTGTCAAGTGGGTGTAAAGCGGCATAAACACAGCAGTGAAAAGCAGGTAAACTGCATTATGAAAATAAATTACTTTGAAAAACCCATGAAAGAAAGACAGTGAAAGAGAGAGACATTCTTACACAATGCGTTCAGGGGCTGTGATGCAACCTGGATTGACCATATCTAGACCCACAGCTGGATGAGACATAAGGGTGGACACTATTGTGGCTGAGAGGTTTGGTGAGGTTGGGTGAGCAAACGCAGACCATTTAAAGTAATACTGCGTGGTACCCATCGCAAGGGTCCCAAATCTCCAGGTTCAAGGGCATCTTCCTACATCGAAAACATGCATGAGAAACCCAGAAGATGGTACACCGTGTGATGGGGAAAGGTTTCTAAAACGCACCTCATTTCTCATCTCCTTGTGCCCGGGTTCGCCATTCCAGCCGCTTTACTAGCAATCTCCCTCCTTGGAGCATCAGCACCTTTAACTTCCTGTTCTGTACAGGTTGCCATTTTTCCTGACGATGAACGGGAAGACGGGGAACCAATGAGAGACTGGCTCTTGGTGTTGGGAAAGGCACAGGTCACTCTATTTTCCCATCAGGAAGAAGAATTAACCACAGGCTCATCCCGCCCCCCGGAACCAGAACAGGGCCTGAAGCCATCCTGCGCTTTTGCGGCCAGCTCCCAAAAACACGAGTTGTAAAATGGAGGCTCAGGGCACTGCAATTCACAAACCTGCAGAGTTATAAATGATAACTCTCATCCACAAATATATTGAGGGAAGGCAACGAAGAGGATTTGAAATCAAGGCAGAATTGCAGGAAACAGATTTCAGGAGGTAGATTCGAATCGCCTTTAAAGCACATGAAAAGCGGCAAAACGTTGACAATGATGCCCTTGGCCAAAAAGGGCGTATGCGTTTTTTCCTGAATATATTCAGGAAAAAACGCATACGCCCTTTTTGGCCAACCAAGCAACCTGGAAAGGCAAATCAGCGCTACAAAGAAGTCTCGCATCCCATCGGTCAAAAGGGCCATGCTGAAAAAAGTGTCAAAACCAGAAATGCAGGACAGGCCATGGAGAAATGGGAGCCTTGCTACACTGATGGGCGGGATGTAAATTGCCAACAGCCACTCTGGAGAAGTGTACGGTGAGTCCTGAAACATGTAAAAAACACAGCTTAGAGAGCATAGGGCACTTCCACTCATGGGGGTATAAATTGGGAAAATGAAAAATCAGCAAGACACAGGCACCCCATATTTTAGGGCTGCTCTGTTGACAAGGACCTCCACTTCATTCCACCTTAAATATCCCAGGAAAGAGACAAATGGGTAAAGAAGTTGTGTTCCTTATGTACAATGGAATATCACTCAGCCATGAAATCAATGTCCTAAGGCTAGTAGCAGCATGATGAGTGGATTTAGGTATGACGATTCTAAGTGAAATTAGTCACACAGAAAAGGACACTTCTCATAAGGTATCACTTATAGAGGGAATGTAAAAACCGTTACACATGAACTGAATTACAAAACAGAACAGAGTCACACATGCAGAAAACACACTATGGCTGCTTAACGGGAAAGGTGAGGTGGGGTGATACATCAAACAAGGGTTTCAAATTAGCTCAGATACCGTTCCATAAACCCAATATGTAATAGACAAGACCTACTCCTTGCTCAGAGAACTGGACTCAACACGCCCTATTCACCGCACAAGAATATATCTGACTAGTAATAATCTTAAAACCTATGTATTGATATCTCTCTTTTAGTGTGTCAAGTGGGTGTAAAGCGGCATAAACACAGCAGTGAAAAGCAGCTAAACCCCATTATGAAAATAAATTACTTTGAAAAACCCATGAAAGAAAGACAGTGAAAGAGAGAGACATTCTTACACAATGCGTTCAGGGGCTGTGATGCAACCTGGATTGACCATATCTAGACCCACAGCTGGATGAGACATAAGGGTGGACACTCTTGGGGCTGAGAGGTTTGGTGAGGTTGGGTGAGCAAACGCAGACCATTTAAAGTAATACTGCGTGGTACCCATCGCATGGGTCCCAAATCTCCAGGTTCAAGGGCATCTTCCTACATCGAAAACATGCATGAGAAACCCAGAAGATGGAACACCATGTGATGGGGAAAGGTTTCTAAAACGCACCTCATTTCTCATCTCCTTGTGCCCGTGTTCGCCATTCCAGCCGCTTTACTAGTAATCTCCCTACTTGGAGCATCAGCACCTTTAACCTCCTGTTCCGCACAGGTTGCCATTTCTCCTGACGATGAACGGGAAGACGGGGAACCAATGAGAGACTGGCTCTTGGTGTTGGGAAAGGCACAGGTCACTCTATTTTCCCATCAGGAAGAAGAATTAACCACACGCTCATCCCGCACCCCAGAACCAGAACAGGGCCTGAAGCCATCCTGCGCTTTTGCGGCCAGCTCCCAAAAACACGAGTTGTAAAATGGAGGCTCAGGGCACTGCAATTCACAAACCTGCAGAGTTATAAATGATAACTCTCGTCCACAAATATATTGAGTGAAGGCAACGAAGAGGATTTGAAATCAAGGCAGAATTGCAGGAAACAGATTTCAGGAGGTAGATTCGAATCGCCTTTAAAGCACATGAAAAGCGGCAAAACGTTGACAATGATGCCCTTGGCCAAAAAGGGCGTATGCGTTTTTTCCTGAATATATTCAGGAAAAAACGCATACGCCCTTTTTGGCCAACCAAGCAACCTGGAAAGGCAAATCAGCGCTACAAAGAAGTCTCGCTTCCCATCGGTCAAAAGGGCCATGCTGAAAAAAGTGTCAAAACCAGAAATGCAGGACAGGCCATGGAGAAATGGGAGCCTTGCTACACTGATGGGCGGGATGTAAATTGCCAACAGCCACTCTGGAGAAGTGTACGGTGAGTCCTGAAACATCTAAAAAACACAGCTTAGAGAGCATAGGGCACTTCCACTCATGGGGGTATAAATTGGGAAAATGAAAAATCAGCAAGACACAAGCACCCCAAAGTTTAGAGCTGCTCTGTTGACAAGGACCTCCACTTCATTCCACCTTAAATATCCCAGGAAAGAGAAAAATGGGTAAAGAAGTTGTGGTCCTTATGTACAATGGAATATCACTCAGCCATGAAATCAATGTCCTAAGGCTAGTAGCAGCATGATGAGTGGATTTAGGTACGACGATTCTAAGTGAAATAAGTCACACAGAAAAGGACACTTCTCATAAGGTATCACTGATAGAGGGAATGTAAAAACCGTTACACTTGAACTGAATTACAAAACAGAACAGAGTAACACATGCAGAAAACACACTATGGCTGTTTAACGGGAAAGGTGAGGTGGGGTGATACATAAAACAAGGGTTTCAAATTAGCTCAGATACTGTTCCATAAACCCAATATGTAATAGACAAGACCTACTCCTTGCTCAGAGAACTGGACTCAACACGCCCTATTCACCGCACAAGAATATATCTGACTACTAATAATCTTAAAACCTTTGTATTGATATCTCTCTGTTAGTGTGTCAAGTGGGTGTAAAGCGGCATAAACACAGCAGTGAAAAGCAGCTAAACCCCATTATGAAAATAAATTACTTTGACAAACCCATGAAAGAAAGACAGTGAAAGAGAGAGACATTCTTACACAATGCGTTCAGGGGCTGTGATGCAACCTGGATTGACCATATCTAGACCCACAGCTGGATGAGACATAAGGGTGGACACTCTTGGGGCTGAGAGGTTTGGTGAGGTTGGGTGAGCAAACGCAGACCCTTTAAAGTAATACTGCGTGGTACCCATCGCATGGGTCCCAAATCTCCAGGTTCAAGGGCATCTTCCTACATCGAAAACATGCATGAGAAACCCAGAAGATGGTACACCATGTGATGGGGAAAGTTTTCTAAAACGCACCTCATTTCTCATCTCCTTGTGCCCGTGTTCGCCATTCCAGCCGCTTTACTAGTAATCTCCCTACTTGGAGCATCAGCACTTTAACCTCCTGTTCCGTACAGGTTGCCATTTCTCCTGACGATGAACGGGAAGACGGGGAACCAATGAGAGACTGGCTCTTGGTGTTGGGAAAGGCACAGGTCACTCTATTTTCCCATCAGGAAGAAGAATTAACCACAGGCTCATCCCGCCCCCCGGAACCAGAACAGGGCCTGAAGCCATCCTGCGCTTTTGCGGCCAGCTCCCAAAAACACGAGTTGTAAAATGGAGGCTCAGGGCACTGCAATTCACAAACCTGCAGAGTTATAAATGATAACTCTCGTCCAGAAATATATTGAGGGAAGGCAACGAAGAGGATTTGAAATCAAGGCAGAATTGCAGGAAACAGATTTCAGGAGGTAGATTCGAATCGCCTTTAAAGCACATGAAAAGCGGCAAAACGTTGACAATGATGCCCTTGGCCAAAAAGGGCGTATGCGTTTTTTCCTGAATATATTCAGGAAAAAACGCATACGCCCTTTTTGGCCAACCAAGCAACCTGGAAAGGCAAATCAGCGCTACAAAGAAGTCTCGCATCCCATCGGTCAAAAGGGCCATGCTGAAAAAAGGGTCCAAACCAGAAATGCAGGACAGGCTATGGAGAAATGGGAGCCTTGCTACACTGATGGGTGGGATGTAAATTGCCAACAGCCACTCTGATGGAGTGTACGGTGAGTCCTGAAACATCTAAAAAACACAACTTAGAGAGCATAGGGCACTTCCACTCATGGGGGTATAAATTGGGAAAATTAAAAATCAGCAAGACACAAGCACCCCAAAGTTTAGGGCTGCTCTGTTGACAAGGACCTCCACTTCATTCCACCTTAAATATCCCAGGAAAGAGAAAAATGGATAAAGAAGTTGTGGTCCTTATGTACAATGGAATATCACTCAGCCATGAAATCAATGTCCTAAGGCTAGTAGCAGCATGATGAGTGGATTTAGGTACGACGATTCTAAGTGAAATAAGTCACACAGAAAAGGACACTTCTCATAAGGTATCACTGATAGAGGGAATGTAAAAACCGTTACACATGAACTGAATTACAAAACAGAACAGAGTCACACATGCAGAAAACACACTATGGCTGCTTAACGGGAAAGGTGAGGTGGGGTGATACATAAAACAAGGGTTTCAAATTAGCTCAGATACCGTTCCATAAACCCAATATGTAATAGACAAGACCTACTCCTTGCTCAGAGAACTGGACTCAACACGCCCTATTCACCGCACAAGAATATATCTGACTAGTAATAATCTTAAAACCTATGTATTGATATCTCTCTGTTAGTGTGTCAAGTGGGTGTAAAGCGGCATAAACACAGCAGTGAAAAGCAGGTAAACTGCATTATGAAAATAAATTACTTTGAAAAACCCATGAAAGAAAGACAGTGAAAGAGAGAGACATTCTTACACAATGCGTTCAGGGGCTGTGATGCAACCTGGATTGACCATATCTAGACCCACAGCTGGATGAGACATAAGGGTGGACACTATTGTGGCTGAGAGGTTTGGTGAGGTTGGGTGAGCAAACGCAGACCATTTAAAGTAATACTGCGTGGTACCCATCGCATGGGTCCCAAATCTCCAGGTTCAAGGGCATCTTCCTACATCGAAAACATGCATGAGAAACCCAGAAGATGGTACACCGTGTGATGGGGAAAGGTTTCTAAAACGCACCTCATTTCTCATCTCCTTGTGCCCGGGTTCGCCATTCCAGCCGCTTTACTAGCAATCTCCCTCCTTGGAGCATCAGCACCTTTAACTTCCTGTTCTGTACAGGTTGCCATTTTTCCTGACGATGAACGGGAAGACGGGGAACCAATGAGAGACTGGCTCTTGGTGTTGGGAAAGGCACAGGTCACTCTATTTTCCCATCAGGAAGAAGAATTAACCACAGGCTCATCCCGCCCCCCGGAACCAGAAAAGGGCCTGAAGCCATCCTGCGCTTTTGCGGCCAGCTCCCAAAAACACGAGTTGTAAAATGGAGGTTCAGGGCACTGCAATTCACAAACCTGCAGAGTTATAAATGATAACTCTCGTCCACAAATATATTGAGGGAAGGCAACGAAGAGGATTTGAAATCAAGGCAGAATTGCAGGAAACAGATTTCAGGAGGTAGATTCGAATCGCCTTTAAAGCACATGAAAAGCGGCAAAACGTTGACAATGATGCCCTTGGCCAAAAAGGGCGTATGCGTTTTTTCCTGAATATATTCAGGAAAAAACGCATACGCCCTTTTTGGCCAACCAAGCAACCTGGGAAGGCAAATCAGCGCTACAAAGAAGTCTCGCATCCCATCGGTCAAAAGGGCCATGCTGAAAAAAGTGTCAAAACCAGAAATGCAGGACAGGCCATGGAGAAATGGGAGCCTTGCTACACTGATGGGCGGGATGTAAATTGCCAACAGCCACTCTGGAGAAGTGTACGGTGAGTCCTGAAACATGTAAAAAACACAGCTTAGAGAGCATAGGGCACTTCCACTCATGGGGGTATAAATTGGGAAAATGAAAAATCAGCAAGACACAGGCACCCCAAAGTTTACGGCTGCTCTGTTGACAAGGACCTCCACTTCATTCCACCTTAAATATCCCAGGAAAGAGACAAATGGGTAAAGAAGTTGTGTTCCTTATGTACAATGGAATATCACTCAGCCATGAAATCAATGTCCTAAGGCTAGTAGCAGCATGATGAGTGGATTTAGGTACGACGATTCTAAGTGAAATAAGTCACACAGAAAAGGACACTTCTCATAAGGTATCACTGATAGAGGGAATGTAAAAACCGTTACACATGAACTGAATTACAAAACAGAACAGAGTCACACATGCAGAAAACACACTATGGCTGCTTAACGGGAAAGGTGAGGTGGGGTGATACATAAAACAAGGGTTTCAAATTAGCTCAGATACCGTTCCATAAACCCAATATGTAATAGACAAGACCTACTCCTTGCTCAGAGAACTGGACTCAACACGCCCTATTCACCGCACAAGAATATATCTGACTAGTAATAATCTTAAAACCTATGTATTGATATCTCTCTGTTAGTGTGTCAAGTGGGTGTAAAGCGGCATAAACACAGCAGTGAAAAGCAGGTAAACTGCATTATGAAAATAAATTATTTTGAAAAACCCATGAAAGAAAGACAGTGAAAGAGAGAGACATTCTTACACAATGCGTTCAGGGGCTGTGATGCAACCTGGATTGACCATATCTAGACCCACAGCTGGATGAGACATAAGGGTGGACACTCTTGGGGCTGAGAGGTTTGGTGAGGTTGGGTGAGCAAACGCAGACCATTTAAAGTAATACTGCGTGGTACCCATCGCATGGGTCCCAAATCTCCAGGTTCAAGGGCATCTTCCTACATCGAAAACATGCATGAGAAACCCAGAAGATGGAACACCATGTGATGGGGAAAGGTTTCTAAAACGCACCTCATTTCTCATCTCCTTGTGCCCGTGTTCGCCATTCCAGCCGCTTTACTAGTAATCTCCCTACTTGGAGCATCAGCACCTTTAACCTCCTGTTCCGCACAGGTTGCCATTTCTCCTGACGATGAACGGGAAGACGGGGAACCAATGAGAGACTGGCTCTTGGTGTTGGGAAAGGCACAGGTCACTCTATTTTCCCATCAGGAAGAAGAATTAACCACACGCTCATCCCGCACCCCGGAACCAGAACAGGGCCTGAAGCCATCCTGCGCTTTTGCGGCCAGCTCCCAAAAACACGAGTTGTAAAATGGAGGCTCAGGGCACTGCAATTCACACACCTGCAGAGTTATAAATGATAACTCTCGTCCACAAATATATTGAGTGAAGGCAACGAAGAGGATTTGAAATCAAGGCAGAATTGCAGGAAACAGATTTCAGGAGGTAGATTCGAATCGCCTTTAAAGCACATGAAAAGCGGCAAAACGTTGACAATGATGCCCTTGGCCAAAAAGGGCGTATGCGTTTTTTCCTGAATATATTCAGGAAAAAACGCATACGCCCTTTTTGGCCAACCAAGCAACCTGGAAAGGCAAATCAGCGCTACAAAGAAGTCTCGCTTCCCATCGGTCAAAAGGGCCATGCTGAAAAAAGTGTCAAAACCAGAAATGCAGGACAGGCCATGGAGAAATGGGAGCCTTGCTACACTGATGGGCGGGATGTAAATTGCCAACAGCCACTCTGGAGAAGTGTACGGTGAGTCCTGAAACATCTAAAAAACACAGCTTAGAGAGCATAGGGCACTTCCACTCATGGGGGTATAAATTGGGAAAATGAAAAATCAGCAAGACACAAGCACCCCAAAGTTTAGAGCTGCTCTGTTGACAAGGACCTCCACTTCATTCCACCTTAAATATCCCAGGAAAGAGAAAAATGGGTAAAGAAGTTGTGGTCCTTATGTACAATGGAATATCACTCAGCCATGAAATCAATGTCCTAAGGCTAGTAGCAGCATGATGAGTGGATTTAGGTACGACGATTCTAAGTGAAATAAGTCACACAGAAAAGGACACTTCTCATAAGGTATCACTGATAGAGGGAATGTAAAAACCGTTACACATGAACTGAATTACAAAACAGAACAGAGTCACACATGCAGAAAACACACTATGGCTGCTTAACGGGAAAGGTGAGGTGGGGTGATACATAAAACAAGGGTTTCAAATTAGCTCAGATACCGTTCCATAAACCCAATATGTAATAGACAAGACCTACTCCTTGCTCAGAGAACTGGACTCAACACGCCCTATTCACCGCACAAGAATATATCTGACTAGTAATAATCTTAAAACCTATGTATTGATATCTCTCTGTTAGTGTGTCAAGTGGGTGTAAAGCGGCATAAACACAGCAGTGAAAAGCAGCTAAACCCCATTATGAAAATAAATTACTTTGAATAATCCATGAAAGAAAGACAGTGAAAGAGAGAGACATTCTTACACAATGCGTTCAGGGGCTGTGATGCAACCTGGATTGACCATATCTAGACCCACAGCTGGATGAGACATAAGGGTGGACACTATTGTGGCTGAGAGGTTTGGTGAGGTTGGGTGAGCAAACGCAGACCATTTAAAGTAATACTGCGTGGTACCCATCGCATGGGTCCCAAATCTCCAGGTTCAAGGGCATCTTCCTACATCGAAAACATGCATGAGAAACCCAGAAGATGGTACACCGTGTGATGGGGAAAGGTTTCTAAAACGCACCTCATTTCTCATCTCCTTGTGCCCGGGTTCGCCATTCCAGCCGCTTTACTAGCAATCTCCCTCCTTGGAGCATCAGCACCTTTAACTTCCTGTTCTGTACAGGTTGCCATTTTTCCTGACGATGAACGGGAAGACGGGGAACCAATGAGAGACTGGCTCTTGGTGTTGGGAAAGGCACAGGTCACTCTATTTTCCCATCAGGAAGAAGAATTAACCACAGGCTCATCCCGCCCCCCGGAACCAGAACAGGGCCTGAAGCCATCCTGCGCTTTTGCGGCCAGCTCCCAAAAACACGAGTTGTAAAATGGAGGCTCAGGGCACTGCAATTCACAAACCTGCAGAGTTATAAATGATAACTCTCGTCCACAAATATATTGAGGGAAGGCAACGAAGAGGATTTGAAATCAAGGCAGAATTGCAGGAAACAGATTTCAGGAGGTAGATTCGAATCGCCTTTAAAGCACATGAAAAGCGGCAAAACGTTGACAATGATGCCCTTGGCCAAAAAGGGCGTATGCGTTTTTTCCTGAATATATTCAGGAAAAAACGCATACGCCCTTTTTGGCCAACCAAGCAACCTGGGAAGGCAAATCAGCGCTACAAAGAAGTCTCGCATCCCATCGGTCAAAAGGGCCATGCTGAAAAAAGTGTCAAAACCAGAAATGCAGGACAGGCCATGGAGAAATGGGAGCCTTGCTACACTGATGGGCGGGATGTAAATTGCCAACAGCCACTCTGGAGAAGTGTACGGTGAGTCCTGAAACATGTAAAAAACACAGCTTAGAGAGCATAGGGCACTTCCACTCATGGGGGTATAAATTGGGAAAATGAAAAATCAGCAAGACACAGGCACCCCAAAGTTTACGGCTGCTCTGTTGACAAGGACCTCCACTTCATTCCACCTTAAATATCCCAGGAAAGAGACAAATGGGTAAAGAAGTTGTGTTCCTTATGTACAATGGAATATCACTCAGCCATGAAATCAATGTCCTAAGGCTAGTAGCAGCATGATGAGTGGATTTAGGTACGACGATTCTAAGTGAAATAAGTCACACAGAAAAGGACACTTCTCATAAGGTATCACTGATAGAGGGAATGTAAAAACCGTTACACATGAACTGAATTACAAAACAGAACAGAGTCACACATGCAGAAAACACACTATGGCTGCTTAACGGGAAAGGTGAGGTGGGGTGATACATAAAACAAGGGTTTCAAATTAGCTCAGATACCGTTCCATAAACCCAATATGTAATAGACAAGACCTACTCCTTGCTCAGAGAACTGGACTCAACACGCCCTATTCACCGCACAAGAATATATCTGACTAGTAATAATCTTAAAACCTATGTATTGATATCTCTCTGTTAGTGTGTCAAGTGGGTGTAAAGCGGCATAAACACAGCAGTGAAAAGCAGGTAAACTGCATTATGAAAATAAATTATTTTGAAAAACCCATGAAAGAAAGACAGTGAAAGAGAGAGACATTCTTACACAATGCGTTCAGGGGCTGTGATGCAACCTGGATTGACCATATCTAGACCCACAGCTGGATGAGACATAAGGGTGGACACTCTTGGGGCTGAGAGGTTTGGTGAGGTTGGGTGAGCAAACGCAGACCATTTAAAGTAATACTGCGTGGTACCCATCGCATGGGTCCCAAATCTCCAGGTTCAAGGGCATCTTCCTACATCGAAAACATGCATGAGAAACCCAGAAGATGGAACACCATGTGATGGGGAAAGGTTTCTAAAACGCACCTCATTTCTCATCTCCTTGTGCCCGTGTTCGCCATTCCAGCCGCTTTACTAGTAATCTCCCTACTTGGAGCATCAGCACCTTTAACCTCCTGTTCCGCACAGGTTGCCATTTCTCCTGACGATGAACGGGAAGACAGGGAACCAATGAGAGACTGGCTCTTGGTGTTGGGAAAGGCACAGGTCACTCTATTTTCCCATCAGGAAGAAGAATTAACCACACGCTCATCCCGCACCCCGGAACCAGAACAGGGCCTGAAGCCATCCTGCGCTTTTGCGGCCAGCTCCCAAAAACACGAGTTGTAAAATGGAGGCTCAGGGCACTGCAATTCACACACCTGCAGAGTTATAAATGATAACTCTCGTCCACAAATATATTGAGTGAAGGCAACGAAGAGGATTTGAAATCAAGGCAGAATTGCAGGAAACAGATTTCAGGAGGTAGATTCGAATCGCCTTTAAAGCACATGAAAAGCGGCAAAACGTTGACAATGATGCCCTTGGCCAAAAAGGGCGTATGCGTTTTTTCCTGAATATATTCAGGAAAAAACGCATACGCCCTTTTTGGCCAACCAAGCAACCTGGAAAGGCAAATCAGCGCTACAAAGAAGTCTCGCTTCCCATCGGTCAAAAGGGCCATGCTGAAAAAAGTGTCAAAACCAGAAATGCAGGACAGGCCATGGAGAAATGGGAGCCTTGCTACACTGATGGGCGGGATGTAAATTGCCAACAGCCACTCTGGAGAAGTGTACGGTGAGTCCTGAAACATCTAAAAAACACAGCTTAGAGAGCATAGGGCACTTCCACTCATGGGGGTATAAATTGGGAAAATGAAAAATCAGCAAGACACAAGCACCCCAAAGTTTAGAGCTGCTCTGTTGACAAGGACCTCCACTTCATTCCACCTTAAATATCCCAGGAAAGAGAAAAATGGGTAAAGAAGTTGTGGTCCTTATGTACAATGGAATATCACTCAGCCATGAAATCAATGTCCTAAGGCTAGTAGCAGCATGATGAGTGGATTTAGGTACGACGATTCTAAGTGAAATAAGTCACACAGAAAAGGACACTTCTCATAAGGTATCACTGATAGAGGGAATGTAAAAACCGTTACACTTGAACTGAATTACAAAACAGAACAGAGTAACACATGCAGAAAACACACTATGGCTGTTTAACGGGAAAGGTGAGGTGGGGTGATACATAAAACAAGGGTTTCAAATTAGCTCAGATACTGTTCCATAAACCCAATATGTAATAGACAAGACCTACTCCTTGCTCAGAGAACTGGACTCAACACGCCCTATTCACCGCACAAGAATATATCTGACTACTAATAATCTTAAAACCTTTGTATTGATATCTCTCAGTTAGTGTGTCAAGTGGGTGTAAAGCGGCATAAACACAGCAGTGAAAAGCAGCTAAACCCCATTATGAAAATAAATTACTTTGACAAACCCATGAAAGAAAGACAGTGAAAGAGAGAGACATTCTTACACAATGCGTTCAGGGGCTGTGATGCAACCTGGATTGACCATATCTAGACCCACAGCTGGATGAGACATAAGGGTGGACACTCTTGGGGCTGAGAGGTTTGGTGAGGTTGGGTGAGCAAACGCAGACCATTTAAAGTAATACTGCGTGGTACCCATCGCATGGGTCCCAAATCTCCAGGTTCAAGGGCATCTTCCTACATCGAAAACATGCATGAGAAACCCAGAAGATGGAACACCATGTGATGGGGAAAGGTTTCTAAAACGCACCTCATTTCTCATCTCCTTGTGCCCGTGTTCGCCATTCCAGCCGCTTTACTAGTAATCTCCCTACTTGGAGCATCAGCACCTTTAACCTCCTGTTCCGCACAGGTTGCCATTTCTCCTGACGATGAACGGGAAGACGGGGAACCAATGAGAGACTGGCTCTTGGTGTTGGGAAAGGCACAGGTCACTCTATTTTCCCATCAGGAAGAAGAATTAACCACACGCTCATCCCGCACCCCGGAACCAGAACAGGGCCTGAAGCCATCCTGCGCTTTTGCGGCCAGCTCCCAAAAACACGAGTTGTAAAATGGAGGCTCAGGGCACTGCAATTCACACACCTGCAGAGTTATAAATGATAACTCTCGTCCACAAATATATTGAGTGAAGGCAACGAAGAGGATTTGAAATCAAGGCAGAATTGCAGGAAACAGATTTCAGGAGGTAGATTCGAATCGCCTTTAAAGCACATGAAAAGCGGCAAAACGTTGACAATGATGCCCTTGGCCAAAAAGGGCGTATGCGTTTTTTCCTGAATATATTCAGGAAAAAACGCATACGCCCTTTTTGGCCAACCAAGCAACCTGGAAAGGCAAATCAGCGCTACAAAGAAGTCTCGCTTCCCATCGGTCAAAAGGGCCATGCTGAAAAAAGTGTCAAAACCAGAAATGCAGGACAGGCCATGGAGAAATGGGAGCCTTGCTACACTGATGGGCGGGATGTAAATTGCCAACAGCCACTCTGGAGAAGTGTACGGTGAGTCCTGAAACATCTAAAAAACACAGCTTAGAGAGCATAGGGCACTTCCACTCATGGGGGTATAAATTGGGAAAATGAAAAATCAGCAAGACACAAGCACCCCAAAGTTTAGAGCTGCTCTGTTGACAAGGACCTCCACTTCATTCCACCTTAAATATCCCAGGAAAGAGAAAAATGGGTAAAGAAGTTGTGGTCCTTATGTACAATGGAATATCACTCAGCCATGAAATCAATGTCCTAAGGCTAGTAGCAGCATGATGAGTGGATTTAGGTACGACGATTCTAAGTGAAATAAGTCACACAGAAAAGGACACTTCTCATAAGGTATCACTGATAGAGGGAATGTAAAAACCGTTACACTTGAACTGAATTACAAAACAGAACAGAGTAACACATGCAGAAAACACACTATGGCTGTTTAACGGGAAAGGTGAGGTGGGGTGATACATAAAACAAGGGTTTCAAATTAGCTCAGATACTGTTCCATAAACCCAATATGTAATAGACAAGACCTACTCCTTGCTCAGAGAACTGGACTCAACACGCCCTATTCACCGCACAAGAATATATCTGACTACTAATAATCTTAAAACCTTTGTATTGATATCTCTCTGTTAGTGTGTCAAGTGGGTGTAAAGCGGCATAAACACAGCAGTGAAAAGCAGCTAAACCCCATTATGAAAATAAATTACTTTGACAAACCCATGAAAGAAAGACAGTGAAAGAGAGAGACATTCTTACACAATGCGTTCAGGGGCTGTGATGCAACCTGGATTGACCATATCTAGACCCACAGCTGGATGAGACATAAGGGTGGACACTCTTGGGGCTGAGAGGTTTGGTGAGGTTGGGTGAGCAAACGCAGACCATTTAAAGTAATACTGCGTGGTACCCATCGCATGGGTCCCAAATCTCCAGGTTCAAGGGCATCTTCCTACATCGAAAACATGCATGAGAAACCCAGAAGATGGAACACCATGTGATGGGGAAAGGTTTCTAAAACGCACCTCATTTCTCATCTCCTTGTGCCCGTGTTCGCCATTCCAGCCGCTTTACTAGTAATCTCCCTACTTGGAGCATCAGCACCTTTAACCTCCTGTTCCGCACAGGTTGCCATTTCTCCTGACGATGAACGGGAAGACGGGGAACCAATGAGAGACTGGCTCTTGGTGTTGGGAAAGGCACAGGTCACTCTATTTTCCCATCAGGAAGAAGAATTAACCACAGGCTCATCCCGCCCCCCGGAACCAGAACAGGGCCTGAAGCCATCCTGCGCTTTTGCGGCCAGCTCCCAAAAACACGAGTTGTAAAATGGAGGTTCAGGGCACTGCAATTCACAAACCTGCAGAGTTATAAATGATAACTCTCGTCCACAAATATATTGAGGGAAGGCAACGAAGAGGATTTGAAATCAAGGCAGAATTGCAGGAAACAGATTTCAGGAGGTAGATTCGAATCGCCTTTAAAGCACATGAAAAGCGGCAAAACGTTGACAATGATGCCCTTGGCCAAAAAGGGCGTATGCGTTTTTTCCTGAATATATTCAGGAAAAAACGCATACGCCCTTTTTGGCCAACCAAGCAACCTGGAAAGGCAAATCAGCGCTACAAAGAAGTCTCGCTTCCCATCGGTCAAAAGGGCCATGCTGAAAAAAGTGTCAAAACCAGAAATGCAGGACAGGCCATGGAGAAATGGGAGCCTTGCTACACTGATGGGCGGGATGTAAATTGCCAACAGCCACTCTGGAGAAGTGTACGGTGAGTCCTGAAACATCTAAAAAACACAGCTTAGAGAGCATAGGGCACTTCCACTCATGGGGGTATAAATTGGGAAAATGAAAAATCAGCAAGACACAAGCACCCCAAAGTTTAGAGCTGCTCTGTTGACAAGGACCTCCACTTCATTCCACCTTAAATATCCCAGGAAAGAGAAAAATGGGTAAAGAAGTTGTGGTCCTTATGTACAATGGAATATCACTCAGCCATGAAATCAATGTCCTAAGGCTAGTAGCAGCATGATGAGTGGATTTAGGTACGACGATTCTAAGTGAAATAAGTCACACAGAAAAGGACACTTCTCATAAGGTATCACTGATAGAGGGAATGTAAAAACCGTTACACTTGAACTGAATTACAAAACAGAACAGAGTAACACATGCAGAAAACACACTATGGCTGTTTAACGGGAAAGGTGAGGTGGGGTGATACATAAAACAAGGGTTTCAAATTAGCTCAGATACTGTTCCATAAACCCAATATGTAATAGACAAGACCTACTCCTTGCTCAGAGAACTGGACTCAACACGCCCTATTCACCGCACAAGAATATATCTGACTACTAATAATCTTAAAACCTTTGTATTGATATCTCTCTGTTAGTGTGTCAAGTGGGTGTAAAGCGGCATAAACACAGCAGTGAAAAGCAGCTAAACCCCATTATGAAAATAAATTACTTTGACAAACCCATGAAAGAAAGACAGTGAAAGAGAGAGACATTCTTACACAATGCGTTCAGGGGCTGTGATGCAACCTGGATTGACCATATCTAGACCCACAGCTGGATGAGACATAAGGGTGGACACTCTTGGGGCTGAGAGGTTTGGTGAGGTTGGGTGAGCAAACGCAGACCCTTTAAAGTAATACTGCGTGGTACCCATCGCATGGGTCCCAAATCTCCAGGTTCAAGGGCATCTTCCTACATCGAAAACATGCATGAGAAACCCAGAAGATGGTACACCATGTGATGGGGAAAGTTTTCTAAAACGCACCTCATTTCTCATCTCCTTGTGCCCGTGTTCGCCATTCCAGCCGCTTTACTAGTAATCTCCCTACTTGGAGCATCAGCACTTTAACCTCCTGTTCCGTACAGGTTGCCATTTCTCCTGACGATGAACGGGAAGACGGGGAACCAATGAGAGACTGGCTCTTGGTGTTGGGAAAGGCACAGGTCACTCTATTTTCCCATCAGGAAGAAGAATTAACCACAGGCTCATCCCGCCCCCCGGAACCAGAACAGGGCCTGAAGCCATCCTGCGCTTTTGCGGCCAGCTCCCAAAAACACGAGTTGTAAAATGGAGGCTCAGGGCACTGCAATTCACAAACCTGCAGAGTTATAAATGATAACTCTCGTCCAGAAATATATTGAGGGAAGGCAACGAAGAGGATTTGAAATCAAGGCAGAATTGCAGGAAACAGATTTCAGGAGGTAGATTCGAATCGCCTTTAAAGCACATGAAAAGCGGCAAAACGTTGACAATGATGCCCTTGGCCAAAAAGGGCGTATGCGTTTTTTCCTGAATATATTCAGGAAAAAACGCATACGCCCTTTTTGGCCAACCAAGCAACCTGGAAAGGCAAATCAGCGCTACAAAGAAGTCTCGCATCCCATCGGTCAAAAGGGCCATGCTGAAAAAAGGGTCCAAACCAGAAATGCAGGACAGGCTATGGAGAAATGGGAGCCTTGCTACACTGATGGGTGGGATGTAAATTGCCAACAGCCACTCTGATGGAGTGTACGGTGAGTCCTGAAACATCTAAAAAACACAACTTAGAGAGCATAGGGCACTTCCACTCATGGGGGTATAAATTGGGAAAATGAAAAATCAGCAAGACACAAGCACCCCAAAGTTTAGGGCTGCTCTGTTGACAAGGACCTCCACTTCATTCCACCTTAAATATCCCAGGAAAGAGAAAAATGGATAAAGAAGTTGTGGTCCTTATGTACAATGGAATATCACTCAGCCATGAAATCAATGTCCTAAGGCTAGTAGCAGCATGATGAGTGGATTTAGGTACGACGATTCTAAGTGAAATAAGTCACACAGAAAAGGACACTTCTCATAAGGTATCACTGATAGAGGGAATGTAAAAACCGTTACACATGAACTGAATTACAAAACAGAACAGAGTCACACATGCAGAAAACACACTATGGCTGCTTAACGGGAAAGGTGAGGTGGGGTGATACATAAAACAAGGGTTTCAAATTAGCTCAGATACCGTTCCATAAACCCAATATGTAATAGACAAGACCTACTCCTTGCTCAGAGAACTGGACTCAACACGCCCTATTCACCGCACAAGAATATATCTGACTAGTAATAATCTTAAAACCTATGTATTGATATCTCTCTGTTAGTGTGTCAAGTGGGTGTAAAGCGGCATAAACACA
This sequence comes from Balaenoptera borealis, assembly GCF_965194805.1. Classification (NCBI taxonomy): domain Eukaryota; kingdom Metazoa; phylum Chordata; class Mammalia; order Artiodactyla; family Balaenopteridae; genus Balaenoptera; species Balaenoptera borealis. The sequence continues at coordinate 967,383 of NW_028124009.1, forward strand.
GCAGTGAAAAGCAGGTAAACTGCATTATGAAAATAAATTACTTTGAAAAACCCATGAAAGAAAGACAGTGAAAGAGAGAGACATTCTTACACAATGCGTTCAGGGGCTGTGATGCAACCTGGATTGACCATATCTAGACCCACAGCTGGATGAGACATAAGGGTGGACACTATTGTGGCTGAGAGGTTTGGTGAGGTTGGGTGAGCAAACGCAGACCATTTAAAGTAATACTGCGTGGTACCCATCGCATGGGTCCCAAATCTCCAGGTTCAAGGGCATCTTCCTACATCGAAAACATGCATGAGAAACCCAGAAGATGGTACACCGTGTGATGGGGAAAGGTTTCTAAAACGCACCTCATTTCTCATCTCCTTGTGCCCGGGTTCGCCATTCCAGCCGCTTTACTAGCAATCTCCCTCCTTGGAGCATCAGCACCTTTAACTTCCTGTTCTGTACAGGTTGCCATTTTTCCTGACGATGAACGGGAAGACGGGGAACCAATGAGAGACTGGCTCTTGGTGTTGGGAAAGGCACAGGTCACTCTATTTTCCCATCAGGAAGAAGAATTAACCACAGGCTCATCCCGCCCCCCGGAACCAGAACAGGGCCTGAAGCCATCCTGCGCTTTTGCGGCCAGCTCCCAAAAACACGAGTTGTAAAATGGAGGTTCAGGGCACTGCAATTCACAAACCTGCAGAGTTATAAATGATAACTCTCGTCCAGAAATATATTGAGGGAAGGCAACGAAGAGGATTTGAAATCAAGGCAGAATTGCAGGAAACAGATTTCAGGAGGTAGATTCGAATCGCCTTTAAAGCACATGAAAAGCGGCAAAACGTTGACAATGATGCCCTTGGCCAAAAAGGGCGTATGCGTTTTTTCCTGAATATATTCAGGAAAAAACGCATACGCCCTTTTTGGCCAACCAAGCAACCTGGGAAGGCAAATCAGCGCTACAAAGAAGTCTCGCATCCCATCGGTCAAAAGGGCCATGCTGAAAAAAGTGTCAAAACCAGAAATGCAGGACAGGCCATGGAGAAATGGGAGCCTTGCTACACTGATGGGCGGGATGTAAATTGCCAACAGCCACTCTGGAGAAGTGTACGGTGAGTCCTGAAACATGTAAAAAACACAGCTTAGAGAGCATAGGGCACTTCCACTCATGGGGGTATAAATTGGGAAAATGAAAAATCAGCAAGACACAGGCACCCCAAAGTTTACGGCTGCTCTGTTGACAAGGACCTCCACTTCATTCCACCTTAAATATCCCAGGAAAGAGACAAATGGGTAAAGAAGTTGTGTTCCTTATGTACAATGGAATATCACTCAGCCATGAAATCAATGTCCTAAGGCTAGTAGCAGCATGATGAGTGGATTTAGGTACGACGATTCTAAGTGAAATAAGTCACACAGAAAAGGACACTTCTCATAAGGTATCACTGATAGAGGGAATGTAAAAACCGTTACACATGAACTGAATTACAAAACAGAACAGAGTCACACATGCAGAAAACACACTATGGCTGCTTAACGGGAAAGGTGAGGTGGGGTGATACATAAAACAAGGGTTTCAAATTAGCTCAGATACCGTTCCATAAACCCAATATGTAATAGACAAGACCTACTCCTTGCTCAGAGAACTGGACTCAATACGCCCTATTCACCGCACAAGAATATATCTGACTAGTAATAATCTTAAAACCTATGTATTGATATCTCTCTGTTAGTGTGTCAAGTGGGTGTAAAGCGGCATAAACACAGCAGTGAAAAGCAGGTAAACTGCATTATGAAAATAAATTATTTTGAAAAACCCATGAAAGAAAGACAGTGAAAGAGAGAGACATTCTTACACAATGCGTTCAGGGGCTGTGATGCAACCTGGATTGACCATATCTAGACCCACAGCTGGATGAGACATAAGGGTGGACACTCTTGGGGCTGAGAGGTTTGGTGAGGTTGGGTGAGCAAACGCAGACCATTTAAAGTAATACTGCGTGGTACCCAACGCATGGGTCCCAAATCTCCAGGTTCAAGGGCATCTTCCTACATCGAAAACATGCATGAGAAACCCAGAAGATGGAACACCATGTGATGGGGAAAGGTTTCTAAAACGCACCTCATTTCTCATCTCCTTGTGCCCGTGTTCGCCATTCCAGCCGCTTTACTAGTAATCTCCCTACTTGGAGCATCAGCACCTTTAACCTCCTGTTCCGCACAGGTTGCCATTTCTCCTGACGATGAACGGGAAGACGGGGAACCAATGAGAGACTGGCTCTTGGTGTTGGGAAAGGCACAGGTCACTCTATTTTCCCATCAGGAAGAAGAATTAACCACACGCTCATCCCGCACCCCGGAACCAGAACAGGGCCTGAAGCCATCCTGCGCTTTTGCGGCCAGCTCCCAAAAACACGAGTTGTAAAATGGAGGCTCAGGGCACTGCAATTCACACACCTGCAGAGTTATAAATGATAACTCTCGTCCACAAATATATTGAGTGAAGGCAACGAAGAGGATTTGAAATCAAGGCAGAATTGCAGGAAACAGATTTCAGGAGGTAGATTCGAATCGCCTTTAAAGCACATGAAAAGCGGCAAAACGTTGACAATGATGCCCTTGGCCAAAAAGGGCGTATGCGTTTTTTCCTGAATATATTCAGGAAAAAACGCATACGCCCTTTTTGGCCAACCAAGCAACCTGGAAAGGCAAATCAGCGCTACAAAGAAGTCTCGCTTCCCATCGGTCAAAAGGGCCATGCTGAAAAAAGTGTCAAAACCAGAAATGCAGGACAGGCCATGGAGAAATGGGAGCCTTGCTACACTGATGGGCGGGATGTAAATTGCCAACAGCCACTCTGGAGAAGTGTACGGTGAGTCCTGAAACATCTAAAAAACACAGCTTAGAGAGCATAGGGCACTTCCACTCATGGGGGTATAAATTGGGAAAATGAAAAATCAGCAAGACACAAGCACCCCAAAGTTTAGAGCTGCTCTGTTGACAAGGACCTCCACTTCATTCCACCTTAAATATCCCAGGAAAGAGAAAAATGGGTAAAGAAGTTGTGGTCCTTATGTACAATGGAATATCACTCAGCCATGAAATCAATGTCCTAAGGCTAGTAGCAGCATGATGAGTGGATTTAGGTACGACGATTCTAAGTGAAATAAGTCACACAGAAAAGGACACTTCTCATAAGGTATCACTGATAGAGGGAATGTAAAAACCGTTACACTTGAACTGAATTACAAAACAGAACAGAGTAACACATGCAGAAAACACACTATGGCTGTTTAACGGGAAAGGTGAGGTGGGGTGATACATAAAACAAGGGTTTCAAATTAGCTCAGATACTGTTCCATAAACCCAATATGTAATAGACAAGACCTACTCCTTGCTCAGAGAACTGGACTCAACACGCCCTATTCACCGCACAAGAATATATCTGACTACTAATAATCTTAAAACCTTTGTATTGATATCTCTCTGTTAGTGTGTCAAGTGGGTGTAAAGCGGCATAAACACAGCAGTGAAAAGCAGCTAAACCCCATTATGAAAATAAATTACTTTGACAAACCCATGAAAGAAAGACAGTGAAAGAGAGAGACATTCTTACACAATGCGTTCAGGGGCTGTGATGCAACCTGGATTGACCATATCTAGACCCACAGCTGGATGAGACATAAGGGTGGACACTCTTGGGGCTGAGAGGTTTGGTGAGGTTGGGTGAGCAAACGCAGACCCTTTAAAGTCATACTGCGTGGTACCCATCGCATGGGTCCCAAATCTCCAGGTTCAAGGGCATCTTCCTACATCGAAAACATGCATGAGAAACCCAGAAGATGGTACACCATGTGATGGGGAAAGTTTTCTAAAACGCACCTCATTTCTCATCTCCTTGTGCCCGTGTTCGCCATTCCAGCCGCTTTACTAGTAATCTCCCTACTTGGAGCATCAGCACCTTTAACCTCCTGTTCCGTACAGGTTGCCATTTCTCCTGACGATGAACGGGAAGACGGGGAACCAATGAGAGACTGGCTCTTGGTGTTGGGAAAGGCACAGGTCACTCTATTTTCCCATCAGGAAGAAGAATTAACCACAGGCTCATCCCGCCCCCCGGAACCAGAACAGGGCCTGAAGCCATCCTGCGCTTTTGCGGCCAGCTCCCAAAAACACGAGTTGGAAAATGGAGGCTCAGGGCACTGCAATTCACATACCTGCAGAGTTATAAATGATAACTCTCGTCCAGAAATATATTGAGGGAAGGCAACGAAGAGGATTTGAAATCAAGGCAGAATTGCAGGAAACAGATTTCAGGAGGTAGATTCGAATCGCCTTTAAAGCACATGAAAAGCGGCAAAATGTTGACAATGATGCCCTTGGCCAAAAAGGGCGTATGCGTTTTTTCCTGAATATATTCAGGAAAAAACGCATACGCCCTTTTTGGCCAACCAAGCAACCTGGAAAGGCAAATCAGCGCTACAAAGAAGTCTCGCATCCCATCGGTCAAAAGGGCCATGCTGAAAAAAGGGTCCAAACCAGAAATGCAGGACAGGCTATGGAGAAATGGGAGCCTTGCTACACTGATGGGTGGGATGTAAATTGCCAACAGCCACTCTGATGAAGTGTACGGTGAGTCCTGAAACATCTAAAAAACACAACTTAGAGAGCATAGGGCACTTCCACTCATGGGGGTATAAATTGGGAAAATGAAAAATCAGCAAGACACAAGCACCCCAAAGTTTAGGGCTGCTCTGTTGACAAGGACCTCCACTTCATTCCACCTTAAATATCCCAGGAAAGAGAAAAATGGATAAAGAAGTTGTGGTCCTTATGTACAATGGAATATCACTCAGCCATGAAATCAATGTCCTAAGGCTAGTAGCAGCATGATGAGTGGATTTAGGTACGACGATTCTAAGTGAAATAAGTCACACAGAAAAGGACACTTCTCATAAGGTATCACTGATAGAGGGAATGTAAAAACCGTTACACATGAACTGAATTACAAAACAGAACAGAGTCACACATGCAGAAAACACACTATGGCTGCTTAACGGGAAAGGTGAGGTGGGGTGATACATAAAACAAGGGTTTCAAATTAGCTCAGATACCGTTCCATAAACCCAATATGTAATAGACAAGACCTACTCCTTGCTCAGAGAACTGGACTCAACACGCCCTATTCACCGCACAAGAATATATCTGACTAGTAATAATCTTAAAACCTATGTATTGATATCTCTCTGTTAGTGTGTCAAGTGGGTGTAAAGCGGCATAAACACAGCAGTGAAAAGCAGCTAAACCCCATTATGAAAATAAATTACTTTGAATAACCCATGAAAGAAAGACAGTGAAAGAGAGAGACATTCTTACACAATGCGTTCAGGGGCTGTGATGCAACCTGGATTGACCATATCTAGACCCACAGCTGGATGAGACATAAGGGTGGACACTATTGTGGCTGAGAGGTTTGGTGAGGTTGGGTGAGCAAACGCAGACCATTTAAAGTAATACTGCGTGGTACCCATCGCATGGGTCCCAAATCTCCAGGTTCAAGGGCATCTTCCTACATCGAAAACATGCATGAGAAACCCAGAAGATGGTACACCGTGTGATGGGGAAAGGTTTCTAAAACGCACCTCATTTCTCATCTCCTTGTGCCCGGGTTCGCCATTCCAGCCGCTTTACTAGCAATCTCCCTCCTTGGAGCATCAGCACCTTTAACTTCCTGTTCTGTACAGGTTGCCATTTTTCCTGACGATGAACGGGAAGACGGGGAACCAATGAGAGACTGGCTCTTGGTGTTGGGAAAGGCACAGGTCACTCTATTTTCCCATCAGGAAGAAGAATTAACCACAGGCTCATCCCGCACCCCGGAACCAGAACAGGGCCTGAAGCCATCCTGCGCTTTTGCGGCCAGCTCCCAAAAACACGAGTTGTAAAATGGAGGCTCAGGGCACTGCAATTCACAAACCTGCAGAGTTATAAATGATAACTCTCGTCCACAAATATATTGAGGGAAGGCAACGAAGAGGATTTGAAATCAAGGCAGAATTGCAGGAAACAGATTTCAGGAGGTAGATTCGAATCGCCTTTAAAGCACATGAAAAGCGGCAAAACGTTGACAATGATGCCCTTGGCCAAAAAGGGCGTATGCGTTTTTTCCTGAATATATTCAGGAAAAAACGCATACGCCCTTTTTGGCCAACCAAGCAACCTGGAAAGGCAAATCAGCGCTACAAAGAAGTCTCGCATCCCATCGGTCAAAAGGGCCATGCTGAAAAAAGTGTCAAAACCAGAAATGCAGGACAGGCCATGGAGAAATGGGAGCCTTGCTACACTGATGGGCGGGATGTAAATTGCCAACAGCCACTCTGGAGAAGTGTACGGTGAGTCCTGAAACATGTAAAAAACACAGCTTAGAGAGCATAGGGCACTTCCACTCATGGGGGTATAAATTGGGAAAATGAAAAATCAGCAAGACACAGGCACCCCAAAGTTTACGGCTGCTCTGTTGACAAGGACCTCCACTTCATTCCACCTTAAATATCCCAGGAAAGAGACAAATGGGTAAAGAAGTTGTGTTCCTTATGTACAATGGAATATCACTCAGCCATGAAATCAATGTCCTAAGGCTAGTAGCAGCATGATGAGTGGATTTAGGTACGACGATTCTAAGTGAAATAAGTCACACAGAAAAGGACACTTCTCATAAGGTATCACTGATAGAGGGAATGTAAAAACCGTTACACATGAACTGAATTACAAAACAGAACAGAGTCACACATGCAGAAAACACACTATGGCTGCTTAACGGGAAAGGTGAGGTGGGGTGATACATAAAACAAGGGTTTCAAATTAGCTCAGATACCGTTCCATAAACCCAATATGTAATAGACAAGACCTACTCCTTGCTCAGAGAACTGGACTCAACACGCCCTATTCACCGCACAAGAATATATCTGACTAGTAATAATCTTAAAACCTATGTATTGATATCTCTCTGTTAGTGTGTCAAGTGGGTGTAAAGCGGCATAAACACAGCAGTGAAAAGCAGGTAAACTGCATTATGAAAATAAATTATTTTGAAAAACCCATGAAAGAAAGACAGTGAAAGAGAGAGACATTCTTACACAATGCGTTCAGGGGCTGTGATGCAACCTGGATTGACCATATCTAGACCCACAGCTGGATGAGACATAAGGGTGGACACTCTTGGGGCTGAGAGGTTTGGTGAGGTTGGGTGAGCAAACGCAGACCATTTAAAGTAATACTGCGTGGTACCCATCGCATGGGTCCCAAATCTCCAGGTTCAAGGGCATCTTCCTACATCGAAAACATGCATGAGAAACCCAGAAGATGGAACACCATGTGATGGGGAAAGGTTTCTAAAACGCACCTCATTTCTCATCTCCTTGTGCCCGTGTTCGCCATTCCAGCCGCTTTACTAGTAATCTCCCTACTTGGAGCATCAGCACCTTTAACCTCCTGTTCCGCACAGGTTGCCATTTCTCCTGACGATGAACGGGAAGACGGGGAACCAATGAGAGACTGGCTCTTGGTGTTGGGAAAGGCACAGGTCACTCTATTTTCCCATCAGGAAGAAGAATTAACCACACGCTCATCCCGCACCCCGGAACCAGAACAGGGCCTGAAGCCATCCTGCGCTTTTGCGGCCAGCTCCCAAAAACACGAGTTGTAAAATGGAGGCTCAGGGCACTGCAATTCACACACCTGCAGAGTTATAAATGATAACTCTCGTCCACAAATATATTGAGTGAAGGCAACGAAGAGGATTTGAAATCAAGGCAGAATTGCAGGAAACAGATTTCAGGAGGTAGATTCGAATCGCCTTTAAAGCACATGAAAAGCGGCAAAACGTTGACAATGATGCCCTTGGCCAAAAAGGGCGTATGCGTTTTTTCCTGAATATATTCAGGAAAAAACGCATACGCCCTTTTTGGCCAACCAAGCAACCTGGAAAGGCAAATCAGCGCTACAAAGAAGTCTCGCTTCCCATCGGTCAAAAGGGCCATGCTGAAAAAAGTGTCAAAACCAGAAATGCAGGACAGGCCATGGAGAAATGGGAGCCTTGCTACACTGATGGGCGGGATGTAAATTGCCAACAGCCACTCTGGAGAAGTGTACGGTGAGTCCTGAAACATCTAAAAAACACAGCTTAGAGAGCATAGGGCACTTCCACTCATGGGGGTATAAATTGGGAAAATGAAAAATCAGCAAGACACAAGCACCCCAAAGTTTAGAGCTGCTCTGTTGACAAGGACCTCCACTTCATTCCACCTTAAATATCCCAGGAAAGAGAAAAATGGGTAAAGAAGTTGTGGTCCTTATGTACAATGGAATATCACTCAGCCATGAAATCAATGTCGTAAGGTTAGTAGCAGCATGATGAGTGGATTTAGGTACGACGATTCTAAGTGAAATAAGTCACACAGAAAAGGACACTTCTCATAAGGTATCACTGATAGAGGGAATGTAAAAACCGTTACACTTGAACTGAATTACAAAACAGAACAGAGTAACACATGCAGAAAACACACTATGGCTGTTTAACGGGAAAGGTGAGGTGGGGTGATACATAAAACAAGGGTTTCAAATTAGCTCAGATACTGTTCCATAAACCCAATATGTAATAGACAAGACCTACTCCTTGCTCAGAGAACTGGACTCAACACGCCCTATTCACCGCACAAGAATATATCTGACTACTAATAATCTTAAAACCTTTGTATTGATATCTCTCTGTTAGTGTGTCAAGTGGGTGTAAAGCGGCATAAACACAGCAGTGAAAAGCAGCTAAACCCCATTATGAAAATAAATTACTTTGACAAACCCATGAAAGAAAGACAGTGAAAGAGAGAGACATTCTTACACAATGCGTTCAGGGGCTGTGATGCAACCTGGATTGACCATATCTAGACCCACAGCTGGATGAGACATAAGGGTGGACACTCTTGGGGCTGAGAGGTTTGGTGAGGTTGGGTGAGCAAACGCAGACCATTTAAAGTAATACTGCGTGGTACCCATCGCATGGGTCCCAAATCTCCAGGTTCAAGGGCATCTTCCTACATCGAAAACATGCATGAGAAACCCAGAAGATGGAACACCATGTGATGGGGAAAGGTTTCTAAAACGCACCTCATTTCTCATCTCCTTGTGCCCGTGTTCGCCATTCCAGCCGCTTTACTAGTAATCTCCCTACTTGGAGCATCAGCACCTTTAACCTCCTGTTCCGCACAGGTTGCCATTTCTCCTGACGATGAACGGGAAGACGGGGAACCAATGAGAGACTGGCTCTTGGTGTTGGGAAAGGCACAGGTCACTCTATTTTCCCATCAGGAAGAAGAATTAACCACACGCTCATCCCGCACCCCGGAACCAGAACAGGGCCTGAAGCCATCCTGCGCTTTTGCGGCCAGCTCCCAAAAACACGAGTTGTAAAATGGAGGCTCAGGGCACTGCAATTCACACACCTGCAGAGTTATAAATGATAACTCTCGTCCACAAATATATTGAGTGAAGGCAACGAAGAGGATTTGAAATCAAGGCAGAATTGCAGGAAACAGATTTCAGGAGGTAGATTCGAATCGCCTTTAAAGCACATGAAAAGCGGCAAAACGTTGACAATGATGCCCTTGGCCAAAAAGGGCGTATGCGTTCTTTCCTGAATATATTCAGGAAAAAACGCATACGCCCTTTTTGGCCAACCAAGCAACCTGGAAAGGCAAATCAGCGCTACAAAGAAGTCTCGCTTCCCATCGGTCAAAAGGGCCATGCTGAAAAAAGTGTCAAAACCAGAAATGCAGGACAGGCCATGGAGAAATGGGAGCCTTGCTACACTGATGGGCGGGATGTAAATTGCCAACAGCCACTCTGGAGAAGTGTACGGTGAGTCCTGAAACATCTAAAAAACACAGCTTAGAGAGCATAGGGCACTTCCACTCATGGGGGTATAAATTGGGAAAATGAAAAATCAGCAAGACACAAGCACCCCAAAGTTTAGAGCTGCTCTGTTGACAAGGACCTCCACTTCATTCCACCTTAAATATCCCAGGAAAGAGAAAAATGGGTAAAGAAGTTGTGGTCCTTATGTACAATGGAATATCACTCAGCCATGAAATCAATGTCCTAAGGCTAGTAGCAGCATGATGAGTGGATTTAGGTACGACGATTCTAAGTGAAATAAGTCACACAGAAAAGGACACTTCTCATAAGGTATCACTGATAGAGGGAATGTAAAAACCGTTACACTTGAACTGAATTACAAAACAGAACAGAGTAACACATGCAGAAAACACACTATGGCTGTTTAACGGGAAAGGTGAGGTGGGGTGATACATAAAACAAGGGTTTCAAATTAGCTCAGATACTGTTCCATAAACCCAATATGTAATAGACAAGACCTACTCCTTGCTCAGAGAACTGGACTCAACACGCCCTATTCACCGCACAAGAATATATCTGACTACTAATAATCTTAAAACCTTTGTATTGATATCTCTCTGTTAGTGTGTCAAGTGGGTGTAAAGCGGCATAAACACAGCAGTGAAAAGCAGCTAAACCCCATTATGAAAATAAATTACTTTGACAAACCCATGAAAGAAAGACAGTGAAAGAGAGAGACATTCTTACACAATGCGTTCAGGGGCTGTGATGCAACCTGGATTGACCATATCTAGACCCACAGCTGGATGAGACATAAGGGTGGACACTCTTGGGGCTGAGAGGTTTGGTGAGGTTGGGTGAGCAAACGCAGACCATTTAAAGTAATACTGCGTGGTACCCATCGCATGGGTCCCAAATCTCCAGGTTCAAGGGCATCTTCCTACATCGAAAACATGCATGAGAAACCCAGAAGATGGAACACCATGTGATGGGGAAAGGTTTCTAAAACGCACCTCATTTCTCATCTCCTTGTGCCCGTGTTCGCCATTCCAGCCGCTTTACTAGTAATCTCCCTACTTGGAGCATCAGCACCTTTAACCTCCTGTTCCGCACAGGTTGCCATTTCTCCTGACGATGAACGGGAAGACGGGGAACCAATGAGAGACTGGCTCTTGGTGTTGGGAAAGGCACAGGTCACTCTATTTTCCCATCAGGAAGAAGAATTAACCACACGCTCATCCCGCACCCCGGAACCAGAACAGGGCCTGAAGCCATCCTGCGCTTTTGCGGCCAGCTCCCAAAAACACGAGTTGTAAAATGGAGGCTCAGGGCACTGCAATTCACACACCTGCAGAGTTATAAATGATAACTCTCGTCCACAAATATATTGAGTGAAGGCAACGAAGAGGATTTGAAATCAAGGCAGAATTGCAGGAAACAGATTTCAGGAGGTAGATTCGAATCGCCTTTAAAGCACATGAAAAGCGGCAAAACGTTGACAATGATGCCCTTGGCCAAAAAGGGCGTATGCGTTTTTTCCTGAATATATTCAGGAAAAAACGCATACGCCCTTTTTGGCCAACCAAGCAACCTGGAAAGGCAAATCAGCGCTACAAAGAAGTCTCGCTTCCCATCGGTCAAAAGGGCCATGCTGAAAAAAGTGTCAAAACCAGAAATGCAGGACAGGCCATGGAGAAATGGGAGCCTTGCTACACTGATGGGCGGGATGTAAATTGCCAACAGCCACTCTGGAGAAGTGTACGGTGAGTCCTGAAACATCTAAAAAACACAGCTTAGAGAGCATAGGGCACTTCCACTCATGGGGGTATAAATTGGGAAAATGAAAAATCAGCAAGACACAAGCACCCCAAAGTTTAGAGCTGCTCTGTTGACAAGGACCTCCACTTCATTCCACCTTAAATATCCCAGGAAAGAGAAAAATGGGTAAAGAAGTTGTGGTCCTTATGTACAATGGAATATCACTCAGCCATGAAATCAATGTCCTAAGGCTAGTAGCAGCATGATGAGTGGATTTAGGTACGACGATTCTAAGTGAAATAAGTCACACAGAAAAGGACACTTCTCATAAGGTATCACTGATAGAGGGAATGTAAAAACCGTTACACTTGAACTGAATTACAAAACAGAACAGAGTAACACATGCAGAAAACACACTATGGCTGTTTAACGGGAAAGGTGAGGTGGGGTGATACATAAAACAAGGGTTTCAAATTAGCTCAGATACTGTTCCATAAACCCAATATGTAATAGACAAGACCTACTCCTTGCTCAGAGAACTGGACTCAACACGCCCTATTCACCGCACAAGAATATATCTGACTACTAATAATCTTAAAACCTTTGTATTGATATCTCTCTGTTAGTGTGTCAAGTGGGTGTAAAGCGGCATAAACACAGCAGTGAAAAGCAGCTAAACCCCATTATGAAAATAAATTACTTTGACAAACCCATGAAAGAAAGACAGTGAAAGAGAGAGACATTCTTACACAATGCGTTCAGGGGCTGTTATGCAACCTGGATTGACCATATCTAGACCCACAGCTGGATGAGACATAAGGGTGGACACTCTTGGGGCTGAGAGGTTTGGTGAGGTTGGGTGAGCAAACGCAGACCCTTTAAAGTCATACTGCGTGGTACCCATCGCATGGGTCCCAAATCTCCAGGTTCAAGGGCATCTTCCTACATCGAAAACATGCATGAGAAACCCAGAAGATGGAACACCATGTGATGGGGAAAGTTTTCTAAAACGCACCTCATTTCTCATCTCCTTGTGCCCGTGTTCGCCATTCCAGCCGCTTTACTAGTAATCTCCCTACTTGGAGCATCAGCACCTTTAACCTCCTGTTCCGTACAGGTTGCCATTTCTCCTGACGATGAACGGGAAGACGGGGAACCAATGAGAGACTGGCTCTTGGTGTTGGGAAAGGCACAGGTCACTCTATTTTCCCATCAGGAAGAAGAATTAACCACAGGCTCATCCCGCCCCCCGGAACCAGAACAGGGCCTGAAGCCATCCTGCGCTTTTGCGGCCAGCTCCCAAAAACACGAGTTGTAAAATGGAGGCTCAGGGCACTGCAATTCACAAACCTGCAGAGTTATAAATGATAACTCTCGTCCACAAATATATTGAGGGAAGGCAACGAAGAGGATTTGAAATCAAGGCAGAATTGCAGGAAACAGATTTCAGGAGGTAGATTCGAATCGCCTTTAAAGCACATGAAAAGCGGCAAAACGTTGACAATGATGCCCTTGGCCAAAAAGGGCGTATGCGTTTTTTCCTGAATATATTCAGGAAAAAACGCATACGCCCTTTTTGGCCAACCAAGCAACCTGGAAAGGCAAATCAGCGCTACAAAGAAGTCTCGCATCCCATCGGTCAAAAGGGCCATGCTGAAAAAAGGGTCCAAACCAGAAATGCAGGACAGGCTATGGAGAAATGGGAGCCTTGCTACACTGATGGGTGGGATGTAAATTGCCAACAGCCACTCTGATGAAGTGTACGGTGAGTCCTGAAACATCTAAAAAACACAACTTAGAGAGCATAGGGCACTTCCACTCATGGGGGTATAAATTGGGAAAATGAAAAATCAGCAAGACACAAGCACCCCAAAGTTTAGGGCTGCTCTGTTGACAAGGACCTCCACTTCATTCCACCTTAAATATCCCAGGAAAGAGAAAAATGGATAAAGAAGTTGTGGTCCTTATGTACAATGGAATATCACTCAGCCATGAAATCAATGTCCTAAGGCTAGTAGCAGCATGATGAGTGGATTTAGGTACGACGATTCTAAGTGAAATAAGTCACACAGAAAAGGACACTTCTCATAAGGTATCACTGATAGAGGGAATGTAAAAACCGTTACACATGAACTGAATTACAAAACAGAACAGAGTCACACATGCAGAAAACACACTATGGCTGCTTAACGGGAAAGGTGAGGTGGGGTGATACATCAAACAAGGGTTTCAAATTAGCTCAGATACCGTTCCATAAACCCAATATGTAATAGACAAGACCTACTCCTTGCTCAGAGAACTGGACTCAACACGCCCTATTCACCGCAAAAGAATATATCTGACTAGTAATAATCTTAAAACCTATGTATTGATATCTCTCTGTTAGTGTGTCAAGTGGGTGTAAAGCGGCATAAACACAGCAGTGAAAAGCAGCTAAACCCCATTATGAAAATAAATTACTTTGAATAACCCATGAAAGAAAGACAGTGAAAGAGAGAGACATTCTTACACAATGCGTTCAGGGGCTGTGATGCAACCTGGATTGACCATATCTAGACCCACAGCTGGATGAGACATAAGGGTGGACACTATTGTGGCTGAGAGGTTTGGTGAGGTTGGGTGAGCAAACGCAGACCATTTAAAGTAATACTGCGTGGTACCCATCGCATGGGTCCCAAATCTCCAGGTTCAAGGGCATCTTCCTACATCGAAAACATGCATGAGAAACCCAGAAGATGGTACACCGTGTGATGGGGAAAGGTTTCTAAAACGCACCTCATTTCTCATCTCCTTGTGCCCGGGTTCGCCATTCCAGCCGCTTTACTAGCAATCTCCCTCCTTGGAGCATCAGCACCTTTAACTTCCTGTTCCGTACAGGTTGCAATTTGTCCTGAGGATGAACGGGAAGACGGGGAACCAATGAGAGACTGGCTCTTGGTGTTGGGAAAGGCACAGGTCACTCTATTTTCCCATCAGGAAGAAGAATTAACCACAGGCTCATCCCGCCCCCCGGAACCAGAACAGGGCCTGAAGCCATCCTGCGCTTTTGCGGCCAGCTCCCAAAAACACGAGTTGTAAAATGGAGGCTCAGGGCACTGCAATTCACAAACCTGCAGAGTTATAAATGATAACTCTCGTCCACAAATATATTGAGGGAAGGCAACGAAGAGGATTTGAAATCAAGGCAGAATTGCAGGAAACAGATTTCAGGAGGTAGATTCGAATCGCCTTTAAAGCACATGAAAAGCGGCAAAACGTTGACAATGATGCCCTTGGCCAAAAAGGGCGTATGCGTTTTTTCCTGAATATATTCAGGAAAAAACGCATACGCCCTTTTTGGCCAACCAAGCAACCTGGAAAGGCAAATCAGCGCTACAAAGAAGTCTCGCATCCCATCGGTCAAAAGGGCCATGCTGCAAAAAGTGTCAAAACCAGAAATGCAGGACAGGCCATGGAGAAATGGGAGCCTTGCTACACTGATGGGCGGGATGTAAATTGCCAACAGCCACTCTGGAGAAGTGTACGGTGAGTCCTGAAACATCTAAAAAACACAGCTTAGAGAGCATAGGGCACTTCCACTCATGGGGGTATAAATTGGGAAAATGAAAAATCAGCAAGACACAGGCACCCCAAAGTTTACGGCTGCTCTGTTGACAAGGACCTCCACTTCATTCCACCTTAAATATCCCAGGAAAGAGAAAAATGGTTAAAGAAGTTGTGTTCCTTATGTACAATGGAATATCACTCAGCCATGAAATCAATGTCCTAAGGCTAGTAGCAGCATGATGAGTGGATTTAGGTACGACGATTCTAAGTGAAATAAGTCACACAGAAAAGGACACTTCTCATAAGGTATCACTTATAGAGGGAATGTAAAAACCGTTACACATGAACTGAATTACAAAACAGAACAGAGTCACACATGCAGAAAACACACTATGGCTGCTTAACGGGAAAGGTGAGGTGGGGTGATACATCAAACAAGGGTTTCAAATTAGCTCAGATACCGTTCCATAAACCCAATATGTAATAGACAAGACCTACTCCTTGCTCAGAGAACTGGACTCAACACGCCCTATTCACCGCACAAGAATATATCTGACTAGTAATAATCTTAAAACCTATGTATTGATATCTCTCTTTTAGTGTGTCAAGTGGGTGTAAAGCGGCATAAACACAGCAGTGAAAAGCAGCTAAACCCCATTATGAAAATAAATTACTTTGAAAAACCCATGAAAGAAAGACAGTGAAAGAGAGAGACATTCTTACACAATGCGTTCAGGGGCTGTGATGCAACCTGGATTGACCATATCTAGACCCACAGCTGGATGAGACATAAGGGTGGACACTCTTGGGGCTGAGAGGTTTGGTGAGGTTGGGTGAGCAAACGCAGACCATTTAAAGTAATACTGCGTGGTACCCATCGCATGGGTCCCAAATCTCCAGGTTCAAGGGCATCTTCCTACATCGAAAACATGCATGAGTAACCCAGAAGATGGAACACCATGTGATGGGGAAAGGTTTCTAAAACGCACCTCATTTCTCATCTCCTTGTGCCCGTGTTCGCCATTCCAGCCGCTTTACTAGTAATCTCCCTACTTGGAGCATCAGCACCTTTAACCTCCTGTTCCGCACAGGTTGCCATTTCTCCTGACGATGAACGGGAAGACGGGGAACCAATGAGAGACTGGCTCTTGGTGTTGGGAAAGGCACAGGTCACTCTATTTTCCCATCAGGAAGAAGAATTAACCACACGCTCATCCCGCACCCCAGAACCAGAACAGGGCCTGAAGCCATCCTGCGCTTTTGCGGCCAGCTCCCAAAAACACGAGTTGTAAAATGGAGGCTCAGGGCACTGCAATTCACACACCTGCAGAGTTATAAATGATAACTCTCGTCCACAAATATATTGAGTGAAGGCAACGAAGAGGATTTGAAATCAAGGCAGAATTGCAGGAAACAGATTTCAGGAGGTAGATTCGAATCGCCTTTAAAGCACATGAAAAGCGGCAAAACGTTGACAATGATGCCCTTGGCCAAAAAGGGCGTATGCGTTCTTTCCTGAATATATTCAGGAAAAAACGCATACGCCCTTTTTGGCCAACCAAGCAACCTGGAAAGGCAAATCAGCGCTACAAAGAAGTCTCGCTTCCCATCGGTCAAAAGGGCCATGCTGAAAAAAGTGTCAAAACCAGAAATGCAGGACAGGCCATGGAGAAATGGGAGCCTTGCTACACTGATGGGCGGGATGTAAATTGCCAACAGCCACTCTGGAGAAGTGTACGGTGAGTCCTGAAACATCTAAAAAACACAGCTTAGAGAGCATAGGGCACTTCCACTCATGGGGGTATAAATTGGGAAAATGAAAAATCAGCAAGACACAAGCACCCCAAAGTTTAGAGCTGCTCTGTTGACAAGGACCTCCACTTCATTCCACCTTAAATATCCCAGGAAAGAGAAAAATGGGTAAAGAAGTTGTGGTCCTTATGTACAATGGAATATCACTCAGCCATGAAATCAATGTCCTAAGGCTAGTAGCAGCATGATGAGTGGATTTAGGTACGACGATTCTAAGTGAAATAAGTCACACAGAAAAGGACACTTCTCATAAGGTATCACTGATAGAGGGAATGTAAAAACCGTTACACTTGAACTGAATTACAAAACAGAACAGAGTAACACATGCAGAAAACACACTATGGCTGTTTAACGGGAAAGGTGAGGTGGGGTGATACATAAAACAAGGGTTTCAAATTAGCTCAGATACTGTTCCATAAACCCAATATGTAATAGACAAGACCTACTCCTTGCTCAGAGAACTGGACTCAACACGCCCTATTCACCGCACAAGAATATATCTGACTACTAATAATCTTAAAACCTTTGTATTGATATCTCTCTGTTAGTGTGTCAAGTGGGTGTAAAGCGGCATAAACACAGCAGTGAAAAGCAGCTAAACCCCATTATGAAAATAAATTACTTTGACAAACCCATGAAAGAAAGACAGTGAAAGAGAGAGACATTCTTACACAATGCGTTCAGGGGCTGTGATGCAACCTGGATTGACCATATCTAGACCCACAGCTGGATGAGACATAAGGGTGGACACTCTTGGGGCTGAGAGGTTTGGTGAGGTTGGGTGAGCAAACGCAGACCATTTAAAGTAATACTGCGTGGTACCCATCGCATGGGTCCCAAATCTCCAGGTTCAAGGGCATCTTCCTACATCGAAAACATGCATGAGAAACCCAGAAGATGGAACACCATGTGATGGGGAAAGGTTTCTAAAACGCACCTCATTTCTCATCTCCTTGTGCCCGTGTTCGCCATTCCAGCCGCTTTACTAGTAATCTCCCTACTTGGAGCATCAGCACCTTTAACCTCCTGTTCCGCACAGGTTGCCATTTCTCCTGACGATGAACGGGAAGACGGGGAACCAATGAGAGACTGGCTCTTGGTGTTGGGAAAGGCACAGGTCACTCTATTTTCCCATCAGGAAGAAGAATTAACCACACGCTCATCCCGCACCCTGGAACCAGAACAGGGCCTGAAGCCATCCTGCGCTTTTGCGGCCAGCTCCCAAAAACACGAGTTGTAAAATGGAGGCTCAGGGCACTGCAATTCACACACCTGCAGAGTTATAAATGATAACTCTCGTCCACAAATATATTGAGTGAAGGCAACGAAGAGGATTTGAAATCAAGGCAGAATTGCAGGAAACAGATTTCAGGAGGTAGATTCGAATCGCCTTTAAAGCACATGAAAAGCGGCAAAACGTTGACAATGATGCCCTTGGCCAAAAAGGGCGTATGCGTTTTTTCCTGAATATATTCAGGAAAAAACGCATACGCCCTTTTTGGCCAACCAAGCAACCTGGAAAGGCAAATCAGCGCTACAAAGAAGTCTCGCATCCCATCGGTCAAAAGGGCCATGCTGAAAAAAGGGTCCAAACCAGAAATGCAGGACAGGCTATGGAGAAATGGGAGCCTTGCTACACTGATGGGTGGGATGTAAATTGCCAACAGCCACTCTGATGAAGTGTACGGTGAGTCCTGAAACATCTAAAAAACACAACTTAGAGAGCATAGGGCACTTCCACTCATGGGGGTATAAATTGGGAAAATGAAAAATCAGCAAGACACAAGCACCCCAAAGTTTAGGGCTGCTCTGTTGACAAGGACCTCCACTTCATTCCACCTTAAATATCCCAGGAAAGAGAAAAATGGATAAAGAAGTTGTGGTCCTTATGTACAATGGAATATCACTCAGCCATGAAATCAATGTCCTAAGGCTAGTAGCAGCATGATGAGTGGATTTAGGTACGACGATTCTAAGTGAAATAAGTCACACAGAAAAGGACACTTCTCATAAGGTATCACTGATAGAGGGAATGTAAAAACCGTTACACATGAACTGAATTACAAAACAGAACAGAGTCACACATGCAGAAAACACACTATGGCTGCTTAACGGGAAAGGTGAGGTGGGGTGATACATCAAACAAGGGTTTCAAATTAGCTCAGATACCGTTCCATAAACCCAATATGTAATAGACAAGACCTACTCCTTGCTCAGAGAACTGGACTCAACACGCCCTATTCACCGCAAAAGAATATATCTGACTAGTAATAATCTTAAAACCTATGTATTGATATCTCTCTGTTAGTGTGTCAAGTGGGTGTAAAGCGGCATAAACACAGCAGTGAAAAGCAGCTAAACCCCATTATGAAAATAAATTACTTTGAATAACCCATGAAAGAAAGACAGTGAAAGAGAGAGACATTCTTACACAATGCGTTCAGGGGCTGTGATGCAACCTGGATTGACCATATCTAGACCCACAGCTGGATGAGACATAAGGGTGGACACTATTGTGGCTGAGAGGTTTGGTGAGGTTGGGTGAGCAAACGCAGACCATTTAAAGTAATACTGCGTGGTACCCATCGCATGGGTCCCAAATCTCCAGGTTCAAGGGCATCTTCCTACATCGAAAACATGCATGAGAAACCCAGAAGATGGTACACCGTGTGATGGGGAAAGGTTTCTAAAACGCACCTCATTTCTCATCTCCTTGTGCCCGGGTTCGCCATTCCAGCCGCTTTACTAGCAATCTCCCTCCTTGGAGCATCAGCACCTTTAACTTCCTGTTCCGTACAGGTTGCAATTTGTCCTGAGGATGAACGGGAAGACGGGGAACCAATGAGAGACTGGCTCTTGGTGTTGGGAAAGGCACAGGTCACTCTATTTTCCCATCAGGAAGAAGAATTAACCACAGGCTCATCCCGCCCCCCGGAACCAGAACAGGGCCTGAAGCCATCCTGCGCTTTTGCGGCCAGCTCCCAAAATCACGAGTTGTAAAATGGAGGCTCAGGGCACTGCAATTCACAAACCTGTAGAGTTATAAATGATAACTCTCGTCCAGAAATATATTGAGGGAAGGCAACGAAGAGGATTTGAAATCAAGGCAGAATTGCAGGAAACAGATTTCAGGAGGTAGATTCGAATCGCCTTTAAAGCACATGAAAAGCGGCAAAACGTTGACAATGATGCCCTTGGCCAAAAAGGGCGTATGCGTTTTTTCCTGAATATATTCAGGAAAAAACGCATACGCCCTTTTTGGCCAACCAAGCAACCTGGAAAGGCAAATCAGCGCTACAAAGAAGTCTCGCATCCCATCGGTCAAAAGGGCCATGCTGAAAAAAGTGTCAAAACCAGAAATGCAGGACAGGCCATGGAGAAATGGGAGCCTTGCTACACTGATGGGCGGGATGTAAATTGCCAACAGCCACTCTGGAGAAGTGTACGGTGAGTCCTGAAACATCTAAAAAACACAGCTTAGAGAGCATAGGGCACTTCCACTCATGGGGGTATAAATTGGGAAAATGAAAAATCAGCAAGACACAGGCACCCCAAAGTTTACGGCTGCTCTGTTGACAAGGACCTCCACTTCATTCCACCTTAAATATCCCAGGAAAGAGAAAAATGGTTAAAGAAGTTGTGTTCCTTATGTACAATGGAATATCACTCAGCCATGAAATCAATGTCCTAAGGCTAGTAGCAGCATGATGAGTGGATTTAGGTACGACGATTCTAAGTGAAATAAGTCACACAGAAAAGGACACTTCTCATAAGGTATCACTTATAGAGGGAATGTAAAAACCGTTACACATGAACTGAATTACAAAACAGAACAGAGTCACACATGCAGAAAACACACTATGGCTGCTTAACGGGAAAGGTGAGGTGGGGTGATACATCAAACAAGGGTTTCAAATTAGCTCAGATACCGTTCCATAAACCCAATATGTAATAGACAAGACCTACTCCTTGCTCAGAGAACTGGACTCAACACGCCCTATTCACCGCACAAGAATATATCTGACTAGTAATAATCTTAAAACCTATGTATTGATATCTCTCTTTTAGTGTGTCAAGTGGGTGTAAAGCGGCATAAACACAGCAGTGAAAAGCAGCTAAACCCCATTATGAAAATAAATTACTTTGAAAAACCCATGAAAGAAAGACAGTGAAAGAGAGAGACATTCTTACACAATGCGTTCAGGGGCTGTGATGCAACCTGGATTGACCATATCTAGACCCACAGCTGGATGAGACATAAGGGTGGACACTCTTGGGGCTGAGAGGTTTGGTGAGGTTGGGTGAGCAAACGCAGACCATTTAAAGTAATACTGCGTGGTACCCATCGCATGGGTCCCAAATCTCCAGGTTCAAGGGCATCTTCCTACATCGAAAACATGCATGAGTAACCCAGAAGATGGAACACCATGTGATGGGGAAAGGTTTCTAAAACGCACCTCATTTCTCATCTCCTTGTGCCCGTGTTCGCCATTCCAGCCGCTTTACTAGTAATCTCCCTACTTGGAGCATCAGCACCTTTAACCTCCTGTTCCGCACAGGTTGCCATTTCTCCTGACGATGAACGGGAAGACGGGGAACCAATGAGAGACTGGCTCTTGGTGTTGGGAAAGGCACAGGTCACTCTATTTTCCCATCAGGAAGAAGAATTAACCACACGCTCATCCCGCACCCCAGAACCAGAACAGGGCCTGAAGCCATCCTGCGCTTTTGCGGCCAGCTCCCAAAAACACGAGTTGTAAAATGGAGGCTCAGGGCACTGCAATTCACAAACCTGCAGAGTTATAAATGATAACTCTCGTCCACAAATATATTGAGTGAAGGCAACGAAGAGGATTTGAAATCAAGGCAGAATTGCAGGAAACAGATTTCAGGAGGTAGATTCGAATCGCCTTTAAAGCACATGAAAAGCGGCAAAACGTTGACAATGATGCCCTTGGCCAAAAAGGGCGTATGCGTTTTTTCCTGAATATATTCAGGAAAAAACGCATACGCCCTTTTTGGCCAACCAAGCAACCTGGAAAGGCAAATCAGCGCTACAAAGAAGTCTCGCTTCCCATCGGTCAAAAGGGCCATGCTGAAAAAAGTGTCAAAACCAGAAATGCAGGACAGGCCATGGAGAAATGGGAGCCTTGCTACACTGATGGGCGGGATGTAAATTGCCAACAGCCACTCTGGAGAAGTGTACGGTGAGTCCTGAAACATCTAAAAAACACAGCTTAGAGAGCATAGGGCACTTCCACTCATGGGGGTATAAATTGGGAAAATGAAAAATCAGCAAGACACAAGCACCCCAAAGTTTAGAGCTGCTCTGTTGACAAGGACCTCCACTTCATTCCACCTTAAATATCCCAGGAAAGAGAAAAATGGGTAAAGAAGTTGTGGTCCTTATGTACAATGGAATATCACTCAGCCATGAAATCAATGTCCTAAGGCTAGTAGCAGCATGATGAGTGGATTTAGGTACGACGATTCTAAGTGAAATAAGTCACACAGAAAAGGACACTTCTCATAAGGTATCACTGATAGAGGGAATGTAAAAACCGTTACACTTGAACTGAATTACAAAACAGAACAGAGTAACACATGCAGAAAACACACTATGGCTGTTTAACGGGAAAGGTGAGGTGGGGTGATACATAAAACAAGGGTTTCAAATTAGCTCAGATACTGTTCCATAAACCCAATATGTAATAGACAAGACCTACTCCTTGCTCAGAGAACTGGACTCAACACGCCCTATTCACCGCACAAGAATATATCTGACTACTAATAATCTTAAAACCTTTGTATTGATATCTCTCTGTTAGTGTGTCAAGTGGGTGTAAAGCGGCATAAACACAGCAGTGAAAAGCAGCTAAACCCCATTATGAAAATAAATTACTTTGACAAACCCATGAAAGAAAGACAGTGAAAGAGAGAGACATTCTTACACAATGCGTTCAGGGGCTGTGATGCAACCTGGATTGACCATATCTAGACCCACAGCTGGATGAGACATAAGGGTGGACACTCTTGGGGCTGAGAGGTTTGGTGAGGTTGGGTGAGCAAACGCAGACCCTTTAAAGTAATACTGCGTGGTACCCATCGCATGGGTCCCAAATCTCCAGGTTCAAGGGCATCTTCCTACATCGAAAACATGCATGAGAAACCCAGAAGATGGTACACCATGTGATGGGGAAAGTTTTCTAAAACGCACCTCATTTCTCATCTCCTTGTGCCCGTGTTCGCCATTCCAGCCGCTTTACTAGTAATCTCCCTACTTGGAGCATCAGCACCTTTAACCTCCTGTTCCGTACAGGTTGCCATTTCTCCTGACGATGAACGGGAAGACGGGGAACCAATGAGAGACTGGCTCTTGGTGTTGGGAAAGGCACAGGTCACTCTATTTTCCCATCAGGAAGAAGAATTAACCACAGGCTCATCCCGCCCCCCGGAACCAGAACAGGGCCTGAAGCCATCCTGCGCTTTTGCGGCCAGCTCCCAAAAACACGAGTTGTAAAATGGAGGCTCAGGGCACTGCAATTCACAAACCTGCAGAGTTATAAATGATAACTCTCGTCCAGAAATATATTGAGGGAAGGCAACGAAGAGGATTTGAAATCAAGGCAGAATTGCAGGAAACAGATTTCAGGAGGTAGATTCGAATCGCCTTTAAAGCACATGAAAAGCGGCAAAACGTTGACAATGATGCCCTTGGCCAAAAAGGGCGTATGCGTTTTTTCCTGAATATATTCAGGAAAAAACGCATACGCCCTTTTTGGCCAACCAAGCAACCTGGAAAGGCAAATCAGCGCTACAAAGAAGTCTCGCATCCCATCGGTCAAAAGGGCCATGCTGAAAAAAGGGTCCAAACCAGAAATGCAGGACAGGTTATGGAGAAATGGGAGCCTTGCTACACTGATGGGTGGGATGTAAATTGCCAACAGCCACTCTGATGAAGTGTACGGTGAGTCCTGAAACATCTAAAAAACACAACTTAGAGAGCATAGGGCACTTCCACTCATGGGGGTATAAATTGGGAAAATGAAAAATCAGCAAGACACAAGCACCCCAAAGTTTAGGGCTGCTCTGTTGACAAGGACCTCCACTTCATTCCACCTTAAATATCCCAGGAAAGAGAAAAATGGATAAAGAAGTTGTGGTCCTTATGTACAATGGAATATCACTCAGCCATGAAATCAATGTCCTAAGGCTAGTAGCAGCATGATGAGTGGATTTAGGTACGACGATTCTAAGTGAAATAAGTCACACAGAAAAGGACACTTCTCATAAGGTATCACTGATAGAGGGAATGTAAAAACCGTTACACATGAACTGAATTACAAAACAGAACAGAGTCACACATGCAGAAAACACACTATGGCTGCTTAACGGGAAAGGTGAGGTGGGGTGATACATAAAACAAGGGTTTCAAATTAGCTCAGATACCGTTCCATAAACCCAATATGTAATAGACAAGACCTACTCCTTGCTCAGAGAACTGGACTCAACACGCCCTATTCACCGCACAAGAATATATCTGACTAGTAATAATCTTAAAACCTATGTATTGATATCTCTCTGTTAGTGTGTCAAGTGGGTGTAAAGCGGCATAAACACAGCAGTGAAAAGCAGCTAAACCCCATTATCAAAATAAATTACTTTGAAAAACCCATGAAAGAAAGACAGTGAAAGAGAGAGACATTCTTACACAATGCGTTCAGGGGCTGTGATGCAACCTGGATTGACCATATCTAGACCCACAGCTGGATGAGACATAAGGGTGGACACTATTGTGGCTGAGAGGTTTGGTGAGGTTGGGTGAGCAAACGCAGACCATTTAAAGTAATAATGTGTGGTACCCATCGCATGGGTCCCAAATCTCCAGGTTCAAGGGCATCTTCCTACATCGAAAACATGCATGAGAAACCCAGAAGATGGTACACCGTGTGATGGGGAAAGGTTTCTAAAACGCACCTCATTTCTCATCTCCTTGTGCCCGGGTTCGCCATTCCAGCCGCTTTACTAGCAATCTCCCTCCTTGGAGCATCAGCACCTTTAACTTCCTGTTCTGTACAGGTTGCCATTTTTCCTGACGATGAACGGGAAGACGGGGAACCAATGAGAGACTGGCTCTTGGTGTTGGGAAAGGCACAGGTCACTCTATTTTCCCATCAGGAAGAAGAATTAACCACAGGCTCATCCCGCCCCCCGGAACCAGAACAGGGCCTGAAGCCATCCTGCGCTTTTGCGGCCAGCTCCCAAAAACACGAGTTGTAAAATGGAGGCTCAGGGCACTGCAATTCACAAACCTGCAGAGTTATAAATGATAACTCTCGTCCACAAATATATTGAGGGAAGGCAACGAAGAGGATTTGAAATCAAGGCAGAATTGCAGGAAACAGATTTCAGGAGGTAGATTCGAATCGCCTTTAAAGCACATGAAAAGCGGCAAAACGTTGACAATGATGCCCTTGGCCAAAAAGGGCGTATGCGTTTTTTCCTGAATATATTCAGGAAAAAACGCATACGCCCTTTTTGGCCAACCAAGCAACCTGGAAAGGCAAATCAGCGCTACAAAGAAGTCTCGCATCCCATCGGTCAAAAGGGCCATGCTGAAAAAAGTGTCAAAACCAGAAATGCAGGACAGGCCATGGAGAAATGGGAGCCTTGCTACACTGATGGGCGGGATGTAAATTGCCAACAGCCACTCTGGAGAAGTGTACGGTGAGTCCTGAAACATGTAAAAAACACAGCTTAGAGAGCATAGGGCACTTCCACTCATGGGGGTATAAATTGGGAAAATGAAAAATCAGCAAGACACAGGCACCCCAAAGTTTACGGCTGCTCTGTTGACAAGGACCTCCACTTCATTCCACCTTAAATATCCCAGGAAAGAGACAAATGGGTAAAGAAGTTGTGTTCCTTATGTACAATGGAATATCACTCAGCCATGAAATCAATGTCCTAAGGCTAGTAGCAGCATGATGAGTGGATTTAGGTACGACGATTCTAAGTGAAATAAGTCACACAGAAAAGGACACTTCTCATAAGGTATCACTGATAGAGGGAATGTAAAAACCGTTACACATGAACTGAATTACAAAACAGAACAGAGTCACACATGCAGAAAACACACTATGGCTGCTTAACGGGAAAGGTGAGGTGGGGTGATACATAAAACAAGGGTTTCAAATTAGCTCAGATACCGTTCCATAAACCCAATATGTAATAGACAAGACCTACTCCTTGCTCAGAGAACTGGACTCAACACGCCCTATTCACCGCACAAGAATATATCTGACTAGTAATAATCTTAAAACCTATGTATTGATATCTCTCTGTTAGTGTGTCAAGTGGGTGTAAAGCGGCATAAACACAGCAGTGAAAAGCAGGTAAACTGCATTATGAAAATAAATTATTTTGAAAAACCCATGAAAGAAAGACAGTGAAAGAGAGAGACATTCTTACACAATGCGTTCAGGGGCTGTGATGCAACCTGGATTGACCATATCTAGACCCACAGCTGGATGAGACATAAGGGTGGACACTCTTGGGGCTGAGAGGTTTGGTGAGGTTGGGTGAGCAAACGCAGACCATTTAAAGTAATACTGCGTGGTACCCATCGCATGGGTCCCAAATCTCCAGGTTCAAGGGCATCTTCCTACATCGAAAACATGCATGAGAAACCCAGAAGATGGAACACCATGTGATGGGGAAAGGTTTCTAAAACGCACCTCATTTCTCATCTCCTTGTGCCCGTGTTCGCCATTCCAGCCGCTTTACTAGTAATCTCCCTACTTGGAGCATCAGCACCTTTAACCTCCTGTTCCGCACAGGTTGCCATTTCTCCTGACGATGAACGGGAAGACGGGGAACCAATGAGAGACTGGCTCTTGGTGTTGGGAAAGGCACAGGTCACTCTATTTTCCCATCAGGAAGAAGAATTAACCACACGCTCATCCCGCACCCCGGAACCAGAACAGGGCCTGAAGCCATCCTGCGCTTTTGCGGCCAGCTCCCAAAAACACGAGTTGTAAAATGGAGGCTCAGGGCACTGCAATTCACACACCTGCAGAGTTATAAATGATAACTCTCGTCCACAAATATATTGAGTGAAGGCAACGAAGAGGATTTGAAATCAAGGCAGAATTGCAGGAAACAGATTTCAGGAGGTAGATTCGAATCGCCTTTAAAGCACATGAAAAGCGGCAAAACGTTGACAATGATGCCCTTGGCCAAAAAGGGCGTATGCGTTTTTTCCTGAATATATTCAGGAAAAAACGCATACGCCCTTTTTGGCCAACCAAGCAACCTGGAAAGGCAAATCAGCGCTACAAAGAAGTCTCGCTTCCCATCGGTCAAAAGGGCCATGCTGAAAAAAGTGTCAAAACCAGAAATGCAGGACAGGCCATGGAGAAATGGGAGCCTTGCTACACTGATGGGCGGGATGTAAATTGCCAACAGCCACTCTGGAGAAGTGTACGGTGAGTCCTGAAACATCTAAAAAACACAGCTTAGAGAGCATAGGGCACTTCCACTCATGGGGGTATAAATTGGGAAAATGAAAAATCAGCAAGACACAAGCACCCCAAAGTTTAGAGCTGCTCTGTTGACAAGGACCTCCACTTCATTCCACCTTAAATATCCCAGGAAAGAGAAAAATGGGTAAAGAAGTTGTGGTCCTTATGTACAATGGAATATCACTCAGCCATGAAATCAATGTCGTAAGGTTAGTAGCAGCATGATGAGTGGATTTAGGTACGACGATTCTAAGTGAAATAAGTCACACAGAAAAGGACACTTCTCATAAGGTATCACTGATAGAGGGAATGTAAAAACCGTTACACTTGAACTGAATTACAAAACAGAACAGAGTAACACATGCAGAAAACACACTATGGCTGTTTAACGGGAAAGGTGAGGTGGGGTGATACATAAAACAAGGGTTTCAAATTAGCTCAGATACTGTTCCATAAACCCAATATGTAATAGACAAGACCTACTCCTTGCTCAGAGAACTGGACTCAACACGCCCTATTCACCGCACAAGAATATATCTGACTACTAATAATCTTAAAACCTTTGTATTGATATCTCTCTGTTAGTGTGTCAAGTG
Source organism: Balaenoptera borealis (assembly GCF_965194805.1). Taxonomy (NCBI): domain Eukaryota; kingdom Metazoa; phylum Chordata; class Mammalia; order Artiodactyla; family Balaenopteridae; genus Balaenoptera; species Balaenoptera borealis. Next base: position 995,521 of record NW_028124009.1, read on the forward strand.
GGTGTAAAGCGGCATAAACACAGCAGTGAAAAGCAGCTAAACCCCATTATGAAAATAAATTACTTTGACAAACCCATGAAAGAAAGACAGTGAAAGAGAGAGACATTCTTACACAATGCGTTCAGGGGCTGTGATGCAACCTGGATTGACCATATCTAGACCCACAGCTGGATGAGACATAAGGGTGGACACTCTTGGGGCTGAGAGGTTTGGTGAGGTTGGGTGAGCAAACGCAGACCATTTAAAGTAATACTGCGTGGTACCCATCGCATGGGTCCCAAATCTCCAGGTTCAAGGGCATCTTCCTACATCGAAAACATGCATGAGAAACCCAGAAGATGGAACACCATGTGATGGGGAAAGGTTTCTAAAACGCACCTCATTTCTCATCTCCTTGTGCCCGTGTTCGCCATTCCAGCCGCTTTACTAGTAATCTCCCTACTTGGAGCATCAGCACCTTTAACCTCCTGTTCCGCACAGGTTGCCATTTCTCCTGACGATGAACGGGAAGACGGGGAACCAATGAGAGACTGGCTCTTGGTGTTGGGAAAGGCACAGGTCACTCTATTTTCCCATCAGGAAGAAGAATTAACCACACGCTCATCCCGCACCCCGGAACCAGAACAGGGCCTGAAGCCATCCTGCGCTTTTGCGGCCAGCTCCCAAAAACACGAGTTGTAAAATGGAGGCTCAGGGCACTGCAATTCACACACCTGCAGAGTTATAAATGATAACTCTCGTCCACAAATATATTGAGTGAAGGCAACGAAGAGGATTTGAAATCAAGGCAGAATTGCAGGAAACAGATTTCAGGAGGTAGATTCGAATCGCCTTTAAAGCACATGAAAAGCGGCAAAACGTTGACAATGATGCCCTTGGCCAAAAAGGGCGTATGCGTTTTTTCCTGAATATATTCAGGAAAAAACGCATACGCCCTTTTTGGCCAACCAAGCAACCTGGAAAGGCAAATCAGCGCTACAAAGAAGTCTCGCTTCCCATCGGTCAAAAGGGCCATGCTGAAAAAAGTGTCAAAACCAGAAATGCAGGACAGGCCATGGAGAAATGGGAGCCTTGCTACACTGATGGGCGGGATGTAAATTGCCAACAGCCACTCTGGAGAAGTGTACGGTGAGTCCTGAAACATCTAAAAAACACAGCTTAGAGAGCATAGGGCACTTCCACTCATGGGGGTATAAATTGGGAAAATGAAAAATCAGCAAGACACAAGCACCCCAAAGTTTAGAGCTGCTCTGTTGACAAGGACCTCCACTTCATTCCACCTTAAATATCCCAGGAAAGAGAAAAATGGGTAAAGAAGTTGTGGTCCTTATGTACAATGGAATATCACTCAGCCATGAAATCAATGTCCTAAGGCTAGTAGCAGCATGATGAGTGGATTTAGGTACGACGATTCTAAGTGAAATAAGTCACACAGAAAAGGACACTTCTCATAAGGTATCACTGATAGAGGGAATGTAAAAACCGTTACACTTGAACTGAATTACAAAACAGAACAGAGTAACACATGCAGAAAACACACTATGGCTGTTTAACGGGAAAGGTGAGGTGGGGTGATACATAAAACAAGGGTTTCAAATTAGCTCAGATACTGTTCCATAAACCCAATATGTAATAGACAAGACCTACTCCTTGCTCAGAGAACTGGACTCAACACGCCCTATTCACCGCACAAGAATATATCTGACTACTAATAATCTTAAAACCTTTGTATTGATATCTCTCTGTTAGTGTGTCAAGTGGGTGTAAAGCGGCATAAACACAGCAGTGAAAAGCAGCTAAACCCCATTATGAAAATAAATTACTTTGACAAACCCATGAAAGAAAGACAGTGAAAGAGAGAGACATTCTTACACAATGCGTTCAGGGGCTGTGATGCAACCTGGATTGACCATATCTAGACCCACAGCTGGATGAGACATAAGGGTGGACACTCTTGGGGCTGAGAGGTTTGGTGAGGTTGGGTGAGCAAACGCAGACCATTTAAAGTAATACTGCGTGGTACCCATCGCATGGGTCCCAAATCTCCAGGTTCAAGGGCATCTTCCTACATCGAAAACATGCATGAGAAACCCAGAAGATGGAACACCATGTGATGGGGAAAGGTTTCTAAAACGCACCTCATTTCTCATCTCCTTGTGCCCGTGTTCGCCATTCCAGCCGCTTTACTAGTAATCTCCCTACTTGGAGCATCAGCACCTTTAACCTCCTGTTCCGCACAGGTTGCCATTTCTCCTGACGATGAACGGGAAGACGGGGAACCAATGAGAGACTGGCTCTTGGTGTTGGGAAAGGCACAGGTCACTCTATTTTCCCATCAGGAAGAAGAATTAACCACACGCTCATCCCGCACCCCGGAACCAGAACAGGGCCTGAAGCCATCCTGCGCTTTTGCGGCCAGCTCCCAAAAACACGAGTTGTAAAATGGAGGCTCAGGGCACTGCAATTCACACACCTGCAGAGTTATAAATGATAACTCTCGTCCACAAATATATTGAGTGAAGGCAACGAAGAGGATTTGAAATCAAGGCAGAATTGCAGGAAACAGATTTCAGGAGGTAGATTCGAATCGCCTTTAAAGCACATGAAAAGCGGCAAAACGTTGACAATGATGCCCTTGGCCAAAAAGGGCGTATGCGTTTTTTCCTGAATATATTCAGGAAAAAACGCATACGCCCTTTTTGGCCAACCAAGCAACCTGGAAAGGCAAATCAGCGCTACAAAGAAGTCTCGCTTCCCATCGGTCAAAAGGGCCATGCTGAAAAAAGTGTCAAAACCAGAAATGCAGGACAGGCCATGGAGAAATGGGAGCCTTGCTACACTGATGGGCGGGATGTAAATTGCCAACAGCCACTCTGGAGAAGTGTACGGTGAGTCCTGAAACATCTAAAAAACACAGCTTAGAGAGCATAGGGCACTTCCACTCATGGGGGTATAAATTGGGAAAATGAAAAATCAGCAAGACACAAGCACCCCAAAGTTTAGAGCTGCTCTGTTGACAAGGACCTCCACTTCATTCCACCTTAAATATCCCAGGAAAGAGAAAAATGGGTAAAGAAGTTGTGGTCCTTATGTACAATGGAATATCACTCAGCCATGAAATCAATGTCCTAAGGCTAGTAGCAGCATGATGAGTGGATTTAGGTACGACGATTCTAAGTGAAATAAGTCACACAGAAAAGGACACTTCTCATAAGGTATCACTGATAGAGGGAATGTAAAAACCGTTACACTTGAACTGAATTACAAAACAGAACAGAGTAACACATGCAGAAAACACACTATGGCTGTTTAACGGGAAAGGTGAGGTGGGGTGATACATAAAACAAGGGTTTCAAATTAGCTCAGATACTGTTCCATAAACCCAATATGTAATAGACAAGACCTACTCCTTGCTCAGAGAACTGGACTCAACACGCCCTATTCACCGCACAAGAATATATCTGACTACTAATAATCTTAAAACCTTTGTATTGATATCTCTCTGTTAGTGTGTCAAGTGGGTGTAAAGCGGCATAAACACAGCAGTGAAAAGCAGCTAAACCCCATTATGAAAATAAATTACTTTGACAAACCCATGAAAGAAAGACAGTGAAAGAGAGAGACATTCTTACACAATGCGTTCAGGGGCTGTTATGCAACCTGGATTGACCATATCTAGACCCACAGCTGGATGAGACATAAGGGTGGACACTCTTGGGGCTGAGAGGTTTGGTGAGGTTGGGTGAGCAAACGCAGACCCTTTAAAGTCATACTGCGTGGTACCCATCGCATGGGTCCCAAATCTCCAGGTTCAAGGGCATCTTCCTACATCGAAAACATGCATGAGAAACCCAGAAGATGGAACACCATGTGATGGGGAAAGTTTTCTAAAACGCACCTCATTTCTCATCTCCTTGTGCCCGTGTTCGCCATTCCAGCCGCTTTACTAGTAATCTCCCTACTTGGAGCATCAGCACCTTTAACCTCCTGTTCCGTACAGGTTGCCATTTCTCCTGACGATGAACGGGAAGACGGGGAACCAATGAGAGACTGGCTCTTGGTGTTGGGAAAGGCACAGGTCACTCTATTTTCCCATCAGGAAGAAGAATTAACCACAGGCTCATCCCGCCCCCCGGAACCAGAACAGGGCCTGAAGCCATCCTGCGCTTTTGCGGCCAGCTCCCAAAAACACGAGTTGTAAAATGGAGGCTCAGGGCACTGCAATTCACAAACCTGCAGAGTTATAAATGATAACTCTCGTCCACAAATATATTGAGGGAAGGCAACGAAGAGGATTTGAAATCAAGGCAGAATTGCAGGAAACAGATTTCAGGAGGTAGATTCGAATCGCCTTTAAAGCACATGAAAAGCGGCAAAACGTTGACAATGATGCCCTTGGCCAAAAAGGGCGTATGCGTTTTTTCCTGAATATATTCAGGAAAAAACGCATACGCCCTTTTTGGCCAACCAAGCAACCTGGAAAGGCAAATCAGCGCTACAAAGAAGTCTCGCATCCCATCGGTCAAAAGGGCCATGCTGAAAAAAGGGTCCAAACCAGAAATGCAGGACAGGCTATGGAGAAATGGGAGCCTTGCTACACTGATGGGTGGGATGTAAATTGCCAACAGCCACTCTGATGAAGTGTACGGTGAGTCCTGAAACATCTAAAAAACACAACTTAGAGAGCATAGGGCACTTCCACTCATGGGGGTATAAATTGGGAAAATGAAAAATCAGCAAGACACAAGCACCCCAAAGTTTAGGGCTGCTCTGTTGACAAGGACCTCCACTTCATTCCACCTTAAATATCCCAGGAAAGAGAAAAATGGATAAAGAAGTTGTGGTCCTTATGTACAATGGAATATCACTCAGCCATGAAATCAATGTCCTAAGGCTAGTAGCAGCATGATGAGTGGATTTAGGTACGACGATTCTAAGTGAAATAAGTCACACAGAAAAGGACACTTCTCATAAGGTATCACTGATAGAGGGAATGTAAAAACCGTTACACATGAACTGAATTACAAAACAGAACAGAGTCACACATGCAGAAAACACACTATGGCTGCTTAACGGGAAAGGTGAGGTGGGGTGATACATCAAACAAGGGTTTCAAATTAGCTCAGATACCGTTCCATAAACCCAATATGTAATAGACAAGACCTACTCCTTGCTCAGAGAACTGGACTCAACACGCCCTATTCACCGCAAAAGAATATATCTGACTAGTAATAATCTTAAAACCTATGTATTGATATCTCTCTGTTAGTGTGTCAAGTGGGTGTAAAGCGGCATAAACACAGCAGTGAAAAGCAGCTAAACCCCATTATGAAAATAAATTACTTTGAATAACCCATGAAAGAAAGACAGTGAAAGAGAGAGACATTCTTACACAATGCGTTCAGGGGCTGTGATGCAACCTGGATTGACCATATCTAGACCCACAGCTGGATGAGACATAAGGGTGGACACTATTGTGGCTGAGAGGTTTGGTGAGGTTGGGTGAGCAAACGCAGACCATTTAAAGTAATACTGCGTGGTACCCATCGCATGGGTCCCAAATCTCCAGGTTCAAGGGCATCTTCCTACATCGAAAACATGCATGAGAAACCCAGAAGATGGTACACCGTGTGATGGGGAAAGGTTTCTAAAACGCACCTCATTTCTCATCTCCTTGTGCCCGGGTTCGCCATTCCAGCCGCTTTACTAGCAATCTCCCTCCTTGGAGCATCAGCACCTTTAACTTCCTGTTCCGTACAGGTTGCAATTTGTCCTGAGGATGAACGGGAAGACGGGGAACCAATGAGAGACTGGCTCTTGGTGTTGGGAAAGGCACAGGTCACTCTATTTTCCCATCAGGAAGAAGAATTAACCACACGCTCATCCCGCACCCCGGAACCAGAACAGGGCCTGAAGCCATCCTGCGCTTTTGCGGCCAGCTCCCAAAAACACGAGTTGTAAAATGGAGGCTCAGGGCACTGCAATTCACACACCTGCAGAGTTATAAATGATAACTCTCGTCCACAAATATATTGAGTGAAGGCAACGAAGAGGATTTGAAATCAAGGCAGAATTGCAGGAAACAGATTTCAGGAGGTAGATTCGAATCGCCTTTAAAGCACATGAAAAGCGGCAAAACGTTGACAATGATGCCCTTGGCCAAAAAGGGCGTATGCGTTTTTTCCTGAATATATTCAGGAAAAAACGCATACGCCCTTTTTGGCCAACCAAGCAACCTGGAAAGGCAAATCAGCGCTACAAAGAAGTCTCGCTTCCCATCGGTCAAAAGGGCCATGCTGAAAAAAGTGTCAAAACCAGAAATGCAGGACAGGCCATGGAGAAATGGGAGCCTTGCTACACTGATGGGCGGGATGTAAATTGCCAACAGCCACTCTGGAGAAGTGTACGGTGAGTCCTGAAACATCTAAAAAACACAGCTTAGAGAGCATAGGGCACTTCCACTCATGGGGGTATAAATTGGGAAAATGAAAAATCAGCAAGACACAAGCACCCCAAAGTTTAGAGCTGCTCTGTTGACAAGGACCTCCACTTCATTCCACCTTAAATATCCCAGGAAAGAGAAAAATGGGTAAAGAAGTTGTGGTCCTTATGTACAATGGAATATCACTCAGCCATGAAATCAATGTCCTAAGGCTAGTAGCAGCATGATGAGTGGATTTAGGTACGACGATTCTAAGTGAAATAAGTCACACAGAAAAGGACACTTCTCATAAGGTATCACTGATAGAGGGAATGTAAAAACCGTTACACTTGAACTGAATTACAAAACAGAACAGAGTAACACATGCAGAAAACACACTATGGCTGTTTAACGGGAAAGGTGAGGTGGGGTGATACATAAAACAAGGGTTTCAAATTAGCTCAGATACTGTTCCATAAACCCAATATGTAATAGACAAGACCTACTCCTTGCTCAGAGAACTGGACTCAACACGCCCTATTCACCGCACAAGAATATATCTGACTACTAATAATCTTAAAACCTTTGTATTGATATCTCTCTGTTAGTGTGTCAAGTGGGTGTAAAGCGGCATAAACACAGCAGTGAAAAGCAGCTAAACCCCATTATGAAAATAAATTACTTTGACAAACCCATGAAAGAAAGACAGTGAAAGAGAGAGACATTCTTACACAATGCGTTCAGGGGCTGTTATGCAACCTGGATTGACCATATCTAGACCCACAGCTGGATGAGACATAAGGGTGGACACTCTTGGGGCTGAGAGGTTTGGTGAGGTTGGGTGAGCAAACGCAGACCCTTTAAAGTCATACTGCGTGGTACCCATCGCATGGGTCCCAAATCTCCAGGTTCAAGGGCATCTTCCTACATCGAAAACATGCATGAGAAACCCAGAAGATGGAACACCATGTGATGGGGAAAGTTTTCTAAAACGCACCTCATTTCTCATCTCCTTGTGCCCGTGTTCGCCATTCCAGCCGCTTTACTAGTAATCTCCCTACTTGGAGCATCAGCACCTTTAACCTCCTGTTCCGTACAGGTTGCCATTTCTCCTGACGATGAACGGGAAGACGGGGAACCAATGAGAGACTGGCTCTTGGTGTTGGGAAAGGCACAGGTCACTCTATTTTCCCATCAGGAAGAAGAATTAACCACAGGCTCATCCCGCCCCCCGGAACCAGAACAGGGCCTGAAGCCATCCTGCGCTTTTGCGGCCAGCTCCCAAAAACACGAGTTGTAAAATGGAGGCTCAGGGCACTGCAATTCACAAACCTGCAGAGTTATAAATGATAACTCTCGTCCACAAATATATTGAGGGAAGGCAACGAAGAGGATTTGAAATCAAGGCAGAATTGCAGGAAACAGATTTCAGGAGGTAGATTCGAATCGCCTTTAAAGCACATGAAAAGCGGCAAAACGTTGACAATGATGCCCTTGGCCAAAAAGGGCGTATGCGTTTTTTCCTGAATATATTCAGGAAAAAACGCATACGCCCTTTTTGGCCAACCAAGCAACCTGGAAAGGCAAATCAGCGCTACAAAGAAGTCTCGCATCCCATCGGTCAAAAGGGCCATGCTGAAAAAAGGGTCCAAACCAGAAATGCAGGACAGGCTATGGAGAAATGGGAGCCTTGCTACACTGATGGGTGGGATGTAAATTGCCAACAGCCACTCTGATGAAGTGTACGGTGAGTCCTGAAACATCTAAAAAACACAACTTAGAGAGCATAGGGCACTTCCACTCATGGGGGTATAAATTGGGAAAATGAAAAATCAGCAAGACACAAGCACCCCAAAGTTTAGGGCTGCTCTGTTGACAAGGACCTCCACTTCATTCCACCTTAAATATCCCAGGAAAGAGAAAAATGGATAAAGAAGTTGTGGTCCTTATGTACAATGGAATATCACTCAGCCATGAAATCAATGTCCTAAGGCTAGTAGCAGCATGATGAGTGGATTTAGGTACGACGATTCTAAGTGAAATAAGTCACACAGAAAAGGACACTTCTCATAAGGTATCACTGATAGAGGGAATGTAAAAACCGTTACACATGAACTGAATTACAAAACAGAACAGAGTCACACATGCAGAAAACACACTATGGCTGCTTAACGGGAAAGGTGAGGTGGGGTGATACATCAAACAAGGGTTTCAAATTAGCTCAGATACCGTTCCATAAACCCAATATGTAATAGACAAGACCTACTCCTTGCTCAGAGAACTGGACTCAACACGCCCTATTCACCGCAAAAGAATATATCTGACTAGTAATAATCTTAAAACCTATGTATTGATATCTCTCTGTTAGTGTGTCAAGTGGGTGTAAAGCGGCATAAACACAGCAGTGAAAAGCAGCTAAACCCCATTATGAAAATAAATTACTTTGAATAACCCATGAAAGAAAGACAGTGAAAGAGAGAGACATTCTTACACAATGCGTTCAGGGGCTGTGATGCAACCTGGATTGACCATATCTAGACCCACAGCTGGATGAGACATAAGGGTGGACACTATTGTGGCTGAGAGGTTTGGTGAGGTTGGGTGAGCAAACGCAGACCATTTAAAGTAATACTGCGTGGTACCCATCGCATGGGTCCCAAATCTCCAGGTTCAAGGGCATCTTCCTACATCGAAAACATGCATGAGAAACCCAGAAGATGGTACACCGTGTGATGGGGAAAGGTTTCTAAAACGCACCTCATTTCTCATCTCCTTGTGCCCGGGTTCGCCATTCCAGCCGCTTTACTAGCAATCTCCCTCCTTGGAGCATCAGCACCTTTAACTTCCTGTTCCGTACAGGTTGCAATTTGTCCTGAGGATGAACGGGAAGACGGGGAACCAATGAGAGACTGGCTCTTGGTGTTGGGAAAGGCACAGGTCACTCTATTTTCCCATCAGGAAGAAGAATTAACCACAGGCTCATCCCGCCCCCCGGAACCAGAACAGGGCCTGAAGCCATCCTGCGCTTTTGCGGCCAGCTCCCAAAAACACGAGTTGTAAAATGGAGGCTCAGGGCACTGCAATTCACAAACCTGCAGAGTTATAAATGATAACTCTCGTCCACAAATATATTGAGGGAAGGCAACGAAGAGGATTTGAAATCAAGGCAGAATTGCAGGAAACAGATTTCAGGAGGTAGATTCGAATCGCCTTTAAAGCACATGAAAAGCGGCAAAACGTTGACAATGATGCCCTTGGCCAAAAAGGGCGTATGCGTTTTTTCCTGAATATATTCAGGAAAAAACGCATACGCCCTTTTTGGCCAACCAAGCAACCTGGAAAGGCAAATCAGCGCTACAAAGAAGTCTCGCATCCCATCGGTCAAAAGGGCCATGCTGCAAAAAGTGTCAAAACCAGAAATGCAGGACAGGCCATGGAGAAATGGGAGCCTTGCTACACTGATGGGCGGGATGTAAATTGCCAACAGCCACTCTGGAGAAGTGTACGGTGAGTCCTGAAACATCTAAAAAACACAGCTTAGAGAGCATAGGGCACTTCCACTCATGGGGGTATAAATTGGGAAAATGAAAAATCAGCAAGACACAGGCACCCCAAAGTTTACGGCTGCTCTGTTGACAAGGACCTCCACTTCATTCCACCTTAAATATCCCAGGAAAGAGAAAAATGGTTAAAGAAGTTGTGTTCCTTATGTACAATGGAATATCACTCAGCCATGAAATCAATGTCCTAAGGCTAGTAGCAGCATGATGAGTGGATTTAGGTACGACGATTCTAAGTGAAATAAGTCACACAGAAAAGGACACTTCTCATAAGGTATCACTTATAGAGGGAATGTAAAAACCGTTACACATGAACTGAATTACAAAACAGAACAGAGTCACACATGCAGAAAACACACTATGGCTGCTTAACGGGAAAGGTGAGGTGGGGTGATACATCAAACAAGGGTTTCAAATTAGCTCAGATACCGTTCCATAAACCCAATATGTAATAGACAAGACCTACTCCTTGCTCAGAGAACTGGACTCAACACGCCCTATTCACCGCACAAGAATATATCTGACTAGTAATAATCTTAAAACCTATGTATTGATATCTCTCTTTTAGTGTGTCAAGTGGGTGTAAAGCGGCATAAACACAGCAGTGAAAAGCAGCTAAACCCCATTATGAAAATAAATTACTTTGAAAAACCCATGAAAGAAAGACAGTGAAAGAGAGAGACATTCTTACACAATGCGTTCAGGGGCTGTGATGCAACCTGGATTGACCATATCTAGACCCACAGCTGGATGAGACATAAGGGTGGACACTCTTGGGGCTGAGAGGTTTGGTGAGGTTGGGTGAGCAAACGCAGACCATTTAAAGTAATACTGCGTGGTACCCATCGCATGGGTCCCAAATCTCCAGGTTCAAGGGCATCTTCCTACATCGAAAACATGCATGAGTAACCCAGAAGATGGAACACCATGTGATGGGGAAAGGTTTCTAAAACGCACCTCATTTCTCATCTCCTTGTGCCCGTGTTCGCCATTCCAGCCGCTTTACTAGTAATCTCCCTACTTGGAGCATCAGCACCTTTAACCTCCTGTTCCGCACAGGTTGCCATTTCTCCTGACGATGAACGGGAAGACGGGGAACCAATGAGAGACTGGCTCTTGGTGTTGGGAAAGGCACAGGTCACTCTATTTTCCCATCAGGAAGAAGAATTAACCACACGCTCATCCCGCACCCCAGAACCAGAACAGGGCCTGAAGCCATCCTGCGCTTTTGCGGCCAGCTCCCAAAAACACGAGTTGTAAAATGGAGGCTCAGGGCACTGCAATTCACACACCTGCAGAGTTATAAATGATAACTCTCGTCCACAAATATATTGAGTGAAGGCAACGAAGAGGATTTGAAATCAAGGCAGAATTGCAGGAAACAGATTTCAGGAGGTAGATTCGAATCGCCTTTAAAGCACATGAAAAGCGGCAAAACGTTGACAATGATGCCCTTGGCCAAAAAGGGCGTATGCGTTCTTTCCTGAATATATTCAGGAAAAAACGCATACGCCCTTTTTGGCCAACCAAGCAACCTGGAAAGGCAAATCAGCGCTACAAAGAAGTCTCGCTTCCCATCGGTCAAAAGGGCCATGCTGAAAAAAGTGTCAAAACCAGAAATGCAGGACAGGCCATGGAGAAATGGGAGCCTTGCTACACTGATGGGCGGGATGTAAATTGCCAACAGCCACTCTGGAGAAGTGTACGGTGAGTCCTGAAACATCTAAAAAACACAGCTTAGAGAGCATAGGGCACTTCCACTCATGGGGGTATAAATTGGGAAAATGAAAAATCAGCAAGACACAAGCACCCCAAAGTTTAGAGCTGCTCTGTTGACAAGGACCTCCACTTCATTCCACCTTAAATATCCCAGGAAAGAGAAAAATGGGTAAAGAAGTTGTGGTCCTTATGTACAATGGAATATCACTCAGCCATGAAATCAATGTCCTAAGGCTAGTAGCAGCATGATGAGTGGATTTAGGTACGACGATTCTAAGTGAAATAAGTCACACAGAAAAGGACACTTCTCATAAGGTATCACTGATAGAGGGAATGTAAAAACCGTTACACTTGAACTGAATTACAAAACAGAACAGAGTAACACATGCAGAAAACACACTATGGCTGTTTAACGGGAAAGGTGAGGTGGGGTGATACATAAAACAAGGGTTTCAAATTAGCTCAGATACTGTTCCATAAACCCAATATGTAATAGACAAGACCTACTCCTTGCTCAGAGAACTGGACTCAACACGCCCTATTCACCGCACAAGAATATATCTGACTACTAATAATCTTAAAACCTTTGTATTGATATCTCTCTGTTAGTGTGTCAAGTGGGTGTAAAGCGGCATAAACACAGCAGTGAAAAGCAGCTAAACCCCATTATGAAAATAAATTACTTTGAATAACCCATGAAAGAAAGACAGTGAAAGAGAGAGACATTCTTACACAATGCGTTCAGGGGCTGTGATGCAACCTGGATTGACCATATCTAGACCCACAGCTGGATGAGACATAAGGGTGGACACTATTGTGGCTGAGAGGTTTGGTGAGGTTGGGTGAGCAAACGCAGACCATTTAAAGTAATACTGCGTGGTACCCATCGCATGGGTCCCAAATCTCCAGGTTCAAGGGCATCTTCCTACATCGAAAACATGCATGAGAAACCCAGAAGATGGTACACCGTGTGATGGGGAAAGGTTTCTAAAACGCACCTCATTTCTCATCTCCTTGTGCCCGGGTTCGCCATTCCAGCCGCTTTACTAGCAATCTCCCTCCTTGGAGCATCAGCACCTTTAACTTCCTGTTCCGTACAGGTTGCAATTTGTCCTGAGGATGAACGGGAAGACGGGGAACCAATGAGAGACTGGCTCTTGGTGTTGGGAAAGGCACAGGTCACTCTATTTTCCCATCAGGAAGAAGAATTAACCACAGGCTCATCCCGCCCCCCGGAACCAGAACAGGGCCTGAAGCCATCCTGCGCTTTTGCGGCCAGCTCCCAAAATCACGAGTTGTAAAATGGAGGCTCAGGGCACTGCAATTCACAAACCTGTAGAGTTATAAATGATAACTCTCGTCCAGAAATATATTGAGGGAAGGCAACGAAGAGGATTTGAAATCAAGGCAGAATTGCAGGAAACAGATTTCAGGAGGTAGATTCGAATCGCCTTTAAAGCACATGAAAAGCGGCAAAACGTTGACAATGATGCCCTTGGCCAAAAAGGGCGTATGCGTTTTTTCCTGAATATATTCAGGAAAAAACGCATACGCCCTTTTTGGCCAACCAAGCAACCTGGAAAGGCAAATCAGCGCTACAAAGAAGTCTCGCATCCCATCGGTCAAAAGGGCCATGCTGAAAAAAGTGTCAAAACCAGAAATGCAGGACAGGCCATGGAGAAATGGGAGCCTTGCTACACTGATGGGCGGGATGTAAATTGCCAACAGCCACTCTGGAGAAGTGTACGGTGAGTCCTGAAACATCTAAAAAACACAGCTTAGAGAGCATAGGGCACTTCCACTCATGGGGGTATAAATTGGGAAAATGAAAAATCAGCAAGACACAGGCACCCCAAAGTTTACGGCTGCTCTGTTGACAAGGACCTCCACTTCATTCCACCTTAAATATCCCAGGAAAGAGAAAAATGGTTAAAGAAGTTGTGTTCCTTATGTACAATGGAATATCACTCAGCCATGAAATCAATGTCCTAAGGCTAGTAGCAGCATGATGAGTGGATTTAGGTACGACGATTCTAAGTGAAATAAGTCACACAGAAAAGGACACTTCTCATAAGGTATCACTTATAGAGGGAATGTAAAAACCGTTACACATGAACTGAATTACAAAACAGAACAGAGTCACACATGCAGAAAACACACTATGGCTGCTTAACGGGAAAGGTGAGGTGGGGTGATACATCAAACAAGGGTTTCAAATTAGCTCAGATACCGTTCCATAAACCCAATATGTAATAGACAAGACCTACTCCTTGCTCAGAGAACTGGACTCAACACGCCCTATTCACCGCACAAGAATATATCTGACTAGTAATAATCTTAAAACCTATGTATTGATATCTCTCTTTTAGTGTGTCAAGTGGGTGTAAAGCGGCATAAACACAGCAGTGAAAAGCAGCTAAACCCCATTATGAAAATAAATTACTTTGAAAAACCCATGAAAGAAAGACAGTGAAAGAGAGAGACATTCTTACACAATGCGTTCAGGGGCTGTGATGCAACCTGGATTGACCATATCTAGACCCACAGCTGGATGAGACATAAGGGTGGACACTCTTGGGGCTGAGAGGTTTGGTGAGGTTGGGTGAGCAAACGCAGACCATTTAAAGTAATACTGCGTGGTACCCATCGCATGGGTCCCAAATCTCCAGGTTCAAGGGCATCTTCCTACATCGAAAACATGCATGAGTAACCCAGAAGATGGAACACCATGTGATGGGGAAAGGTTTCTAAAACGCACCTCATTTCTCATCTCCTTGTGCCCGTGTTCGCCATTCCAGCCGCTTTACTAGTAATCTCCCTACTTGGAGCATCAGCACCTTTAACCTCCTGTTCCGCACAGGTTGCCATTTCTCCTGACGATGAACGGGAAGACGGGGAACCAATGAGAGACTGGCTCTTGGTGTTGGGAAAGGCACAGGTCACTCTATTTTCCCATCAGGAAGAAGAATTAACCACACGCTCATCCCGCACCCCAGAACCAGAACAGGGCCTGAAGCCATCCTGCGCTTTTGCGGCCAGCTCCCAAAAACACGAGTTGTAAAATGGAGGCTCAGGGCACTGCAATTCACAAACCTGCAGAGTTATAAATGATAACTCTCGTCCACAAATATATTGAGTGAAGGCAACGAAGAGGATTTGAAATCAAGGCAGAATTGCAGGAAACAGATTTCAGGAGGTAGATTCGAATCGCCTTTAAAGCACATGAAAAGCGGCAAAACGTTGACAATGATGCCCTTGGCCAAAAAGGGCGTATGCGTTTTTTCCTGAATATATTCAGGAAAAAACGCATACGCCCTTTTTGGCCAACCAAGCAACCTGGAAAGGCAAATCAGCGCTACAAAGAAGTCTCGCTTCCCATCGGTCAAAAGGGCCATGCTGAAAAAAGTGTCAAAACCAGAAATGCAGGACAGGCCATGGAGAAATGGGAGCCTTGCTACACTGATGGGCGGGATGTAAATTGCCAACAGCCACTCTGGAGAAGTGTACGGTGAGTCCTGAAACATCTAAAAAACACAGCTTAGAGAGCATAGGGCACTTCCACTCATGGGGGTATAAATTGGGAAAATGAAAAATCAGCAAGACACAAGCACCCCAAAGTTTAGAGCTGCTCTGTTGACAAGGACCTCCACTTCATTCCACCTTAAATATCCCAGGAAAGAGAAAAATGGGTAAAGAAGTTGTGGTCCTTATGTACAATGGAATATCACTCAGCCATGAAATCAATGTCCTAAGGCTAGTAGCAGCATGATGAGTGGATTTAGGTACGACGATTCTAAGTGAAATAAGTCACACAGAAAAGGACACTTCTCATAAGGTATCACTGATAGAGGGAATGTAAAAACCGTTACACTTGAACTGAATTACAAAACAGAACAGAGTAACACATGCAGAAAACACACTATGGCTGTTTAACGGGAAAGGTGAGGTGGGGTGATACATAAAACAAGGGTTTCAAATTAGCTCAGATACTGTTCCATAAACCCAATATGTAATAGACAAGACCTACTCCTTGCTCAGAGAACTGGACTCAACACGCCCTATTCACCGCACAAGAATATATCTGACTACTAATAATCTTAAAACCTTTGTATTGATATCTCTCTGTTAGTGTGTCAAGTGGGTGTAAAGCGGCATAAACACAGCAGTGAAAAGCAGCTAAACCCCATTATGAAAATAAATTACTTTGACAAACCCATGAAAGAAAGACAGTGAAAGAGAGAGACATTCTTACACAATGCGTTCAGGGGCTGTGATGCAACCTGGATTGACCATATCTAGACCCACAGCTGGATGAGACATAAGGGTGGACACTCTTGGGGCTGAGAGGTTTGGTGAGGTTGGGTGAGCAAACGCAGACCCTTTAAAGTAATACTGCGTGGTACCCATCGCATGGGTCCCAAATCTCCAGGTTCAAGGGCATCTTCCTACATCGAAAACATGCATGAGAAACCCAGAAGATGGTACACCATGTGATGGGGAAAGTTTTCTAAAACGCACCTCATTTCTCATCTCCTTGTGCCCGTGTTCGCCATTCCAGCCGCTTTACTAGTAATCTCCCTACTTGGAGCATCAGCACCTTTAACCTCCTGTTCCGTACAGGTTGCCATTTCTCCTGACGATGAACGGGAAGACGGGGAACCAATGAGAGACTGGCTCTTGGTGTTGGGAAAGGCACAGGTCACTCTATTTTCCCATCAGGAAGAAGAATTAACCACAGGCTCATCCCGCCCCCCGGAACCAGAACAGGGCCTGAAGCCATCCTGCGCTTTTGCGGCCAGCTCCCAAAAACACGAGTTGTAAAATGGAGGCTCAGGGCACTGCAATTCACAAACCTGCAGAGTTATAAATGATAACTCTCGTCCAGAAATATATTGAGGGAAGGCAACGAAGAGGATTTGAAATCAAGGCAGAATTGCAGGAAACAGATTTCAGGAGGTAGATTCGAATCGCCTTTAAAGCACATGAAAAGCGGCAAAACGTTGACAATGATGCCCTTGGCCAAAAAGGGCGTATGCGTTTTTTCCTGAATATATTCAGGAAAAAACGCATACGCCCTTTTTGGCCAACCAAGCAACCTGGAAAGGCAAATCAGCGCTACAAAGAAGTCTCGCATCCCATCGGTCAAAAGGGCCATGCTGAAAAAAGGGTCCAAACCAGAAATGCAGGACAGGTTATGGAGAAATGGGAGCCTTGCTACACTGATGGGTGGGATGTAAATTGCCAACAGCCACTCTGATGAAGTGTACGGTGAGTCCTGAAACATCTAAAAAACACAACTTAGAGAGCATAGGGCACTTCCACTCATGGGGGTATAAATTGGGAAAATGAAAAATCAGCAAGACACAAGCACCCCAAAGTTTAGGGCTGCTCTGTTGACAAGGACCTCCACTTCATTCCACCTTAAATATCCCAGGAAAGAGAAAAATGGATAAAGAAGTTGTGGTCCTTATGTACAATGGAATATCACTCAGCCATGAAATCAATGTCCTAAGGCTAGTAGCAGCATGATGAGTGGATTTAGGTACGACGATTCTAAGTGAAATAAGTCACACAGAAAAGGACACTTCTCATAAGGTATCACTGATAGAGGGAATGTAAAAACCGTTACACATGAACTGAATTACAAAACAGAACAGAGTCACACATGCAGAAAACACACTATGGCTGCTTAACGGGAAAGGTGAGGTGGGGTGATACATAAAACAAGGGTTTCAAATTAGCTCAGATACCGTTCCATAAACCCAATATGTAATAGACAAGACCTACTCCTTGCTCAGAGAACTGGACTCAACACGCCCTATTCACCGCACAAGAATATATCTGACTAGTAATAATCTTAAAACCTATGTATTGATATCTCTCTGTTAGTGTGTCAAGTGGGTGTAAAGCGGCATAAACACAGCAGTGAAAAGCAGCTAAACCCCATTATCAAAATAAATTACTTTGAAAAACCCATGAAAGAAAGACAGTGAAAGAGAGAGACATTCTTACACAATGCGTTCAGGGGCTGTGATGCAACCTGGATTGACCATATCTAGACCCACAGCTGGATGAGACATAAGGGTGGACACTCTTGGGGCTGAGAGGTTTGGTGAGGTTGGGTGAGCAAACGCAGACCATTTAAAGTAATACTGCGTGGTACCCATCGCATGGGTCCCAAATCTCCAGGTTCAAGGGCATCTTCCTACATCGAAAACATGCATGAGAAACCCAGAAGATGGTACACCGTGTGATGGGGAAAGGTTTCTAAAACGCACCTCATTTCTCATCTCCTTGTGCCCGGGTTCGCCATTCCAGCCGCTTTACTAGCAATCTCCCTCCTTGGAGCATCAGCACCTTTAACTTCCTGTTCTGTACAGGTTGCCATTTTTCCTGACGATGAACGGGAAGACGGGGAACCAATGAGAGACTGGCTCTTGGTGTTGGGAAAGGCACAGGTCACTCTATTTTCCCATCAGGAAGAAGAATTAACCACAGGCTCATCCCGCCCCCCGGAACCAGAACAGGGCCTGAAGCCATCCTGCGCTTTTGCGGCCAGCTCCCAAAAACACGAGTTGTAAAATGGAGGCTCAGGGCACTGCAATTCACAAACCTGCAGAGTTATAAATGATAACTCTCGTCCACAAATATATTGAGGGAAGGCAACGAAGAGGATTTGAAATCAAGGCAGAATTGCAGGAAACAGATTTCAGGAGGTAGATTCGAATCGCCTTTAAAGCACATGAAAAGCGGCAAAACGTTGACAATGATGCCCTTGGCCAAAAAGGGCGTATGCGTTTTTTCCTGAATATATTCAGGAAAAAACGCATACGCCCTTTTTGGCCAACCAAGCAACCTGGAAAGGCAAATCAGCGCTACAAAGAAGTCTCGCATCCCATCGGTCAAAAGGGCCATGCTGAAAAAAGTGTCAAAACCAGAAATGCAGGACAGGCCATGGAGAAATGGGAGCCTTGCTACACTGATGGGCGGGATGTAAATTGCCAACAGCCACTCTGGAGAAGTGTACGGTGAGTCCTGAAACATGTAAAAAACACAGCTTAGAGAGCATAGGGCACTTCCACTCATGGGGGTATAAATTGGGAAAATGAAAAATCAGCAAGACACAGGCACCCCAAAGTTTACGGCTGCTCTGTTGACAAGGACCTCCACTTCATTCCACCTTAAATATCCCAGGAAAGAGACAAATGGGTAAAGAAGTTGTGTTCCTTATGTACAATGGAATATCACTCAGCCATGAAATCAATGTCCTAAGGCTAGTAGCAGCATGATGAGTGGATTTAGGTACGACGATTCTAAGTGAAATAAGTCACACAGAAAAGGACACTTCTCATAAGGTATCACTTATAGAGGGAATGTAAAAACCGTTACACATGAACTGAATTACAAAACAGAACAGAGTCACACATGCAGAAAACACACTATGGCTGCTTAACGGGAAAGGTGAGGTGGGGTGATACATCAAACAAGGGTTTCAAATTAGCTCAGATACCGTTCCATAAACCCAATATGTAATAGACAAGACCTACTCCTTGCTCAGAGAACTGGACTCAACACGCCCTATTCACCGCACAAGAATATATCTGACTAGTAATAATCTTAAAACCTATGTATTGATATCTCTCTTTTAGTGTGTCAAGTGGGTGTAAAGCGGCATAAACACAGCAGTGAAAAGCAGCTAAACCCCATTATGAAAATAAATTACTTTGAAAAACCCATGAAAGAAAGACAGTGAAAGAGAGAGACATTCTTACACAATGCGTTCAGGGGCTGTGATGCAACCTGGATTGACCATATCTAGACCCACGGCTGGATGAGACATAAGGGTGGACACTCTTGGGGCTGAGAGGTTTGGTGAGGTTGGGTGAGCAAACGCAGACCATTTAAAGTAATACTGCGTGGTACCCATCGCATGGGTCCCAAATCTCCAGGTTCAAGGGCATCTTCCTACATCGAAAACATGCATGAGTAACCCAGAAGATGGAACACCATGTGATGGGGAAAGGTTTCTAAAACGCACCTCATTTCTCATCTCCTTGTGCCCGTGTTCGCCATTCCAGCCGCTTTACTAGTAATCTCCCTACTTGGAGCATCAGCACCTTTAACCTCCTGTTCCGCACAGGTTGCCATTTCTCCTGACGATGAACGGGAAGACGGGGAACCAATGAGAGACTGGCTCTTGGTGTTGGGAAAGGCACAGGTCACTCTATTTTCCCATCAGGAAGAAGAATTAACCACACGCTCATCCCGCACCCCAGAACCAGAACAGGGCCTGAAGCCATCCTGCGCTTTTGCGGCCAGCTCCCAAAAACACGAGTTGTAAAATGGAGGCTCAGGGCACTGCAATTCACAAACCTGCAGAGTTATAAATGATAACTCTCGTCCACAAATATATTGAGTGAAGGCAACGAAGAGGATTTGAAATCAAGGCAGAATTGCAGGAAACAGATTTCAGGAGGTAGATTCGAATCGCCTTTAAAGCACATGAAAAGCGGCAAAACGTTGACAATGATGCCCTTGGCCAAAAAGGGCGTATGCGTTTTTTCCTGAATATATTCAGGAAAAAACGCATACGCCCTTTTTGGCCAACCAAGCAACCTGGAAAGGCAAATCAGCGCTACAAAGAAGTCTCGCTTCCCATCGGTCAAAAGGGCCATGCTGAAAAAAGTGTCAAAACCAGAAATGCAGGACAGGCCATGGAGAAATGGGAGCCTTGCTACACTGATGGGCGGGATGTAAATTGCCAACAGCCACTCTGGAGAAGTGTACGGTGAGTCCTGAAACATCTAAAAAACACAGCTTAGAGAGCATAGGGCACTTCCACTCATGGGGGTATAAATTGGGAAAATGAAAAATCAGCAAGACACAAGCACCCCAAAGTTTAGAGCTGCTCTGTTGACAAGGACCTCCACTTCATTCCACCTTAAATATCCCAGGAAAGAGAAAAATGGGTAAAGAAGTTGTGGTCCTTATGTACAATGGAATATCACTCAGCCATGAAATCAATGTCCTAAGGCTAGTAGCAGCATGATGAGTGGATTTAGGTACGACGATTCTAAGTGAAATAAGTCACACAGAAAAGGACACTTCTCATAAGGTATCACTGATAGAGGGAATGTAAAAACCGTTACACATGAACTGAATTACAAAACAGAACAGAGTCACACATGCAGAAAACACACTATGGCTGCTTAACGGGAAAGGTGAGGTGGGGTGATACATAAAACAAGGGTTTCAAATTAGCTCAGATACCGTTCCATAAACCCAATATGTAATAGACAAGACCTACTCCTTGCTCAGAGAACTGGACTCAACACGCCCTATTCACCGCACAAGAATATATCTGACTACTAATAATCTTAAAACCTTTGTATTGATATCTCTCTGTTAGTGTGTCAAGTGGGTGTAAAGCGGCATAAACACAGCAGTGAAAAGCAGCTAAACCCCATTATGAAAATAAATTACTTTGACAAACCCATGAAAGAAAGACAGTGAAAGAGAGAGACATTCTTACACAATGCGTTCAGGGGCTGTGATGCAACCTGGATTGACCATATCTAGACCCACAGCTGGATGAGACATAAGGGTGGACACTCTTGGGGCTGAGAGGTTTGGTGAGGTTGGGTGAGCAAACGCAGACCCTTTAAAGTAATACTGCGTGGTACCCATCGCATGGGTCCCAAATCTCCAGCTTCAAGGGCATCTTCCTACATCGAAAACATGCATGAGTAACCCAGAAGATGGAACACCATGTGATGGGGAAAGGTTTCTAAAACGCACCTCATTTCTCATCTCCTTGTGCCCGTGTTCGCCATTCCAGCCGCTTTACTAGTAATCTCCCTACTTGGAGCATCAGCACCTTTAACCTCCTGTTCCGCACAGGTTGCCATTTCTCCTGACGATGAACGGGAAGACGGGGAACCAATGAGAGACTGGCTCTTGGTGTTGGGAAAGGCACAGGTCACTCTATTTTCCCATCAGGAAGAAGAATTAACCACACGCTCATCCCGCACCCCAGAACCAGAACAGGGCCTGAAGCCATCCTGCGCTTTTGCGGCCAGCTCCCAAAAACACGAGTTGTAAAATGGAGGCTCAGGGCACTGCAATTCACAAACCTGCAGAGTTATAAATGATAACTCTCGTCCACAAATATATTGAGTGAAGGCAACGAAGAGGATTTGAAATCAAGGCAGAATTGCAGGAAACAGATTTCAGGAGGTAGATTCGAATCGCCTTTAAAGCACATGAAAAGCGGCAAAACGTTGACAATGATGCCCTTGGCCAAAAAGGGCGTATGCGTTTTTTCCTGAATATATTCAGGAAAAAACGCATACGCCCTTTTTGGCCAACCAAGCAACCTGGAAAGGCAAATCAGCGCTACAAAGAAGTCTCGCTTCCCATCGGTCAAAAGGGCCATGCTGAAAAAAGTGTCAAAACCAGAAATGCAGGACAGGCCATGGAGAAATGGGAGCCTTGCTACACTGATGGGCGGGATGTAAATTGCCAACAGCCACTCTGGAGAAGTGTACGGTGAGTCCTGAAACATCTAAAAAACACAGCTTAGAGAGCATAGGGCACTTCCACTCATGGGGGTATAAATTGGGAAAATGAAAAATCAGCAAGACACAAGCACCCCAAAGTTTAGAGCTGCTCTGTTGACAAGGACCTCCACTTCATTCCACCTTAAATATCCCAGGAAAGAGAAAAATGGGTAAAGAAGTTGTGGTCCTTATGTACAATGGAATATCACTCAGCCATGAAATCAATGTCCTAAGGCTAGTAGCAGCATGATGAGTGGATTTACGTACGACGATTCTAAGTGAAATAAGTCACACAGAAAAGGACACTTCTCATAAGGTATCACTGATAGAGGGAATGTAAAAACCGTTACACTTGAACTGAATTACAAAACAGAACAGAGTAACACATGCAGAAAACACACTATGGCTGTTTAACGGGAAAGGTGAGGTGGGGTGATACATAAAACAAGGGTTTCAAATTAGCTCAGATACTGTTCCATAAACCCAATATGTAATAGACAAGACCTACTCCTTGCTCAGAGAACTGGACTCAACACGCCCTATTCACCGCACAAGAATATATCTGACTACTAATAATCTTAAAACCTTTGTATTGATATCTCTCTGTTAGTGTGTCAAGTGGGTGTAAAGCGGCATAAACACAGCAGTGAAAAGCAGCTAAACCCCATTATGAAAATAAATTACTTTGACAAACCCATGAAAGAAAGACAGTGAAAGAGAGAGACATTCTTACACAATGCGTTCAGGGGCTGTGATGCAACCTGGATTGACCATATCTAGACCCACAGCTGGATGAGACATAAGGGTGGACACTCTTGGGGCTGAGAGGTTTGGTGAGGTTGGGTGAGCAAACGCAGACCCTTTAAAGTAATACTGCGTGGTACCCATCGCATGGGTCCCAAATCTCCAGGTTCAAGGGCATCTTCCTACATCGAAAACATGCATGAGAAACCCAGAAGATGGTACACCATGTGATGGGGAAAGTTTTCTAAAACGCACCTCATTTCTCATCTCCTTGTGCCCGTGTTCGCCATTCCAGCCGCTTTACTAGTAATCTCCCTACTTGGAGCATCAGCACCTTTAACCTCCTGTTCCGTACAGGTTGCCATTTCTCCTGACGATGAACGGGAAGACGGGGAACCAATGAGAGACTGGCTCTTGGTGTTGGGAAAGGCACAGGTCACTCTATTTTCCCATCAGGAAGAAGAATTAACCACAGGCTCATCCCGCCCCCCGGAACCAGAACAGGGCCTGAAGCCATCCTGCGCTTTTGCGGCCAGCTCCCAAAAACACGAGTTGTAAAATGGAGGCTCAGGGCACTGCAATTCACAAACCTGCAGAGTTATAAATGATAACTCTCGTCCAGAAATATATTGAGGGAAGGCAACGAAGAGGATTTGAAATCAAGGCAGAATTGCAGGAAACAGATTTCAGGAGGTAGATTCGAATCGCCTTTAAAGCACATGAAAAGCGGCAAAACGTTGACAATGATGCCCTTGGCCAAAAAGGGCGTATGCGTTTTTTCCTGAATATATTCAGGAAAAAACGCATACGCCCTTTTTGGCCAACCAAGCAACCTGGAAAGGCAAATCAGCGCTACAAAGAAGTCTCGCATCCCATCGGTCAAAAGGGCCATGCTGAAAAAAGGGTCCAAACCAGAAATGCAGGACAGGCTATGGAGAAATGGGAGCCTTGCTACACTGATGGGTGGGATGTAAATTGCCAACAGCCACTCTGATGAAGTGTACGGTGAGTCCTGAAACATCTAAAAAACACAACTTAGAGAGCATAGGGCACTTCCACTCATGGGGGTATAAATTGGGAAAATGAAAAATCAGCAAGACACAAGCACCCCAAAGTTTAGGGCTGCTCTGTTGACAAGGACCTCCACTTCATTCCACCTTAAATATCCCAGGAAAGAGAAAAATGGATAAAGAAGTTGTGGTCCTTATGTACAATGGAATATCACTCAGCCATGAAATCAATGTCCTAAGGCTAGTAGCAGCATGATGAGTGGATTTAGGTACGACGATTCTAAGTGAAATAAGTCACACAGAAAAGGACACTTCTCATAAGGTATCACTGATAGAGGGAATGTAAAAACCGTTACACATGAACTGAATTACAAAACAGAACAGAGTCACACATGCAGAAAACACACTATGGCTGCTTAACGGGAAAGGTGAGGTGGGGTGATACATCAAACAAGGGTTTCAAATTAGCTCAGATACCGTTCCATAAACCCAATATGTAATAGACAAGACCTACTCCTTGCTCAGAGAACTGGACTCAACACGCCCTATTCACCGCACAAGAATATATCTGACTAGTAATAATCTTAAAACCTATGTATTGATATCTCTCTGTTAGTGTGTCAAGTGGGTGTAAAGCGGCATAAACACAGCAGTGAAAAGCAGGTAAACTGCATTATGAAAATAAATTACTTTGAAAAACCCATGAAAGAAAGACAGTGAAAGAGAGAGACATTCTTACACAATGCGTTCAGGGGCTGTGATGCAACCTGGATTGACCATATCTAGACCCACAGCTGGATGAGACATAAGGGTGGACACTATTGTGGCTGAGAGGTTTGGTGAGGTTGGGTGAGCAAACGCAGACCATTTAAAGTAATACTGCGTGGTACCCATCGCATGGGTCCCAAATCTCCAGGTTCAAGGGCATCTTCCTACATCGAAAACATGCATGAGAAACCCAGAAGATGGTACACCGTGTGATGGGGAAAGGTTTCTAAAACGCACCTCATTTCTCATCTCCTTGTGCCCGGGTTCGCCATTCCAGCCGCTTTACTAGCAATCTCCCTCCTTGGAGCATCAGCACCTTTAACTTCCTGTTCTGTACAGGTTGCCATTTTTCATGACGATGAACGGGAAGACGGGGAACCAATGAGAGACTGGCTCTTGGTGTTGGGAAAGGCACAGGTCACTCTATTTTCCCATCAGGAAGAAGAATTAACCACAGGCTCATCCCGCCCCCCGGAACCAGAACAGGGCCTGAAGCCATCCTGCGCTTTTGCGGCCAGCTCCCAAAAACACGAGTTGTAAAATGGAGGCTCAGGGCACTGCAATTCACAAACCTGCAGAGTTATAAATGATAACTCTCGTCCACAAATATATTGAGGGAAGGCAACGAAGAGGATTTGAAATCAAGGCAGAATTGCAGGAAACAGATTTCAGGAGGTAGATTCGAATCGCCTTTAAAGCACATGAAAAGCGGCAAAACGTTGACAATGATGCCCTTGGCCAAAAAGGGCGTATGCGTTTTTTCCTGAATATATTCAGGAAAAAACGCATACGCCCTTTTTGGCCAACCAAGCAACCTGGAAAGGCAAATCAGCGCTACAAAGAAGTCTCGCATCCCATCGGTCAAAAGGGCCATGCTGAAAAAAGTGTCAAAACCAGAAATGCAGGACAGGCCATGGAGAAATGGGAGCCTTGCTACACTGATGGGCGGGATGTAAATTGCCAACAGCCACTCTGGAGAAGTGTACGGTGAGTCCTGAAACATGTAAAAAACACAGCTTAGAGAGCATAGGGCACTTCCACTCATGGGGGTATAAATTGGGAAAATGAAAAATCAGCAAGACACAGGCACCCCAAAGTTTACGGCTGCTCTGTTGACAAGGACCTCCACTTCATTCCACCTTAAATATCCCAGGAAAGAGACAAATGGGTAAAGAAGTTGTGTTCCTTATGTACAATGGAATATCACTCAGCCATGAAATCAATGTCCTAAGGCTAGTAGCAGCATGATGAGTGGATTTAGGTACGACGATTCTAAGTGAAATAAGTCACACAGAAAAGGACACTTCTCATAAGGTATCACTTATAGAGGGAATGTAAAAACCGTTACACATGAACTGAATTACAAAACAGAACAGAGTCACACATGCAGAAAACACACTATGGCTGCTTAACGGGAAAGGTGAGGTGGGGTGATACATCAAACAAGGGTTTCAAATTAGCTCAGATACCGTTCCATAAACCCAATATGTAATAGACAAGACCTACTCCTTGCTCAGAGAACTGGACTCAACACGCCCTATTCACCGCACAAGAATATATCTGACTAGTAATAATCTTAAAACCTATGTATTGATATCTCTCTTTTAGTGTGTCAAGTGGGTGTAAAGCGGCATAAACACAGCAGTGAAAAGCAGCTAAACCCCATTATGAAAATAAATTACTTTGAAAAACCCATGAAAGAAAGACAGTGAAAGAGAGAGACATTCTTACACAATGCGTTCAGGGGCTGTGATGCAACCTGGATTGACCATATCTAGACCCACAGCTGGATGAGACCTAAGGGTGGACACTCTTGGGGCTGAGAGGTTTGGTGAGGTTGGGTGAGCAAACGCAGACCATTTAAAGTAATACTGCGTGGTACCCATCGCATGGGTCCCAAATCTCCAGGTTCAAGGGCATCTTCCTACATCGAAAACATGCATGAGAAACCCAGAAGATGGAACACCATGTGATGGGGAAAGGTTTCTAAAACGCACCTCATTTCTCATCTCCTTGTGCCCGTGTTCGCCATTCCAGCCGCTTTACTTGTAATCTCCCTACTTGGAGCATCAGCACCTTTAACCTCCTGTTCCGCACAGGTTGCCATTTCTCCTGACGATGAACGGGAAGACGGGGAACCAATGAGAGACTGGCTCTTGGTGTTGGGAAAGGCACAGGTCACTCTATTTTCCCATCAGGAAGAAGAATTAACCACACGCTCATCCCGCACCCCGGAACCAGAACAGGGCCTGAAGCCATCCTGCGCTTTTGCGGCCAGCTCCCAAAAACACGAGTTGTAAAATGGAGGCTCAGGGCACTGCAATTCACACACCTGCAGAGTTATAAATGATAACTCTCGTCCACAAATATATTGAGTGAAGGCAACGAAGAGGATTTGAAATCAAGGCAGAATTGCAGGAAACAGATTTCAGGAGGTAGATTCGAATCGCCTTTAAAGCACATGAAAAGCGGCAAAACGTTGACAATGATGCCCTTGGCCAAAAAGGGCGTATGCGTTTTTTCCTGAATATATTCAGGAAAAAACGCATACGCCCTTTTTGGCCAACCAAGCAACCTGGAAAGGCAAATCAGCGCTACAAAGAAGTCTCGCTTCCCATCGGTCAAAAGGGCCATGCTGAAAAAAGTGTCAAAACCAGAAATGCAGGACAGGCCATGGAGAAATGGGAGCCTTGCTACACTGATGGGCAGGATGTAAATTGCCAACAGCCACTCTGGAGAAGTGTACGGTGAGTCCTGAAACATCTAAAAAACACAGCTTAGAGAGCATAGGGCACTTCCACTCATGGGGGTATAAATTGGGAAAATGAAAAATCAGCAAGACACAAGCACCCCAAAGTTTAGAGCTGCTCTGTTGACAAGGACCTCCACTTCATTCCACCTTAAATATCCCAGGAAAGAGAAAAATGGGTAAAGAAGTTGTGGTCCTTATGTACAATGGAATATCACTCAGCCATGAAATCAATGTCCTAAGGCTAGTAGCAGCATGATGAGTGGATTTAGGTACGACGATTCTAAGTGAAATAAGTCACACAGAAAAGGACACTTCTCATAAGGTATCACTGATAGAGGGAATGTAAAAACCGTTACACTTGAACTGAATTACAAAACAGAACAGAGTAACACATGCAGAAAACACACTATGGCTGTTTAACGGGAAAGGTGAGGTGGGGTGATACATAAAACAAGGGTTTCAAATTAGCTCAGATACTGTTCCATAAACCCAATATGTAATAGACAAGACCTACTCCTTGCTCAGAGAACTGGACTCAACACGCCCTATTCACCGCACAAGAATATATCTGACTACTAATAATCTTAAAACCTTTGTATTGATATCTCTCTGTTAGTGTGTCAAGTGGGTGTAAAGCGGCATAAACACAGCAGTGAAAAGCAGCTAAACCCCATTATGAAAATAAATTACTTTGACAAACCCATGAAAGAAAGACAGTGAAAGAGAGAGACATTCTTACACAATGCGTTCAGGGGCTGTGATGCAACCTGGATTGACCATATCTAGACCCACAGCTGGATGAGACATAAGGGTGGACACTCTTGGGGCTGAGAGGTTTGGTGAGGTTGGGTGAGCAAACGCAGACCCTTTAAAGTCATACTGCGTGGTACCCATCGCATGGGTCCCAAATCTCCAGGTTCAAGGGCATCTTCCTACATCGAAAACATGCATGAGAAACCCAGAAGATGGTACACCGTGTGATGGGGAAAGGTTTCTAAAACGCACCTCATTTCTCATCTCCTTGTGCCCGGGTTCGCCATTCCAGCCGCTTTACTAGTAATCTCCCTACTTGGAGCATCAGCACCTTTAACCTCCTGTTCCGTACAGGTTGCCATTTCTCCTGACGATGAACGGGAAGACGGGGAACCAATGAGAGACTGGCTCTTGGTGTTGGGAAAGGCACAGGTCACTCTATTTTCCCATCAGGAAGAAGAATTAACCACAGGCTCATCCCGCCCCCCGGAACCAGAACAGGGCCTGAAGCCATCCTGCGCTTTTGCGGCCAGCTCCCAAAAACACGAGTTGTAAAATGGAGGCTCAGGGCACTGCAATTCACAAACCTGCAGAGTTATAAATGATAACTCTCGTCCAGAAATATATTGAGGGAAGGCAACGAAGAGGATTTGAAATCAAGGCAGAATTGCAGGAAACAGATTTCAGGAGGTAGATTCGAATCGCCTTTAAAGCACATGAAAAGCGGCAAAACGTTGACAATGATGCCCTTGGCCAAAAAGGGCGTATGCGTTTTTTCCTGAATATATTCAGGAAAAAACGCATACGCCCTTTTTGGCCAACCAAGCAACCTGGAAAGGCAAATCAGCGCTACAAAGAAGTCTCGCATCCCATCGGTCAAAAGGGCCATGCTGAAAAAAGGGTCCAAACCAGAAATGCAGGACAGGCTATGGAGAAATGGGAGCCTTGCTACACTGATGGGTGGGATGTAAATTGCCAACAGCCACTCTGATGAAGTGTACGGTGAGTCCTGAAACATCTAAAAAACACAACTTAGAGAGCATAGGGCACTTCCACTCATGGGGGTATAAATTGGGAAAATGAAAAATCAGCAAGACACAAGCACCCCAAAGTTTAGGGCTGCTCTGTTGACAAGGACCTCCACTTCATTCCACCTTAAATATCCCAGGAAAGAGAAAAATGGATAAAGAAGTTGTGGTCCTTATGTACAATGGAATATCACTCAGCCATGAAATCAATGTCCTAAGGCTAGTAGCAGCATGATGAGTGGATTTAGGTACGACGATTCTAAGTGAAATAAGTCACACAGAAAAGGACACTTCTCAGAAGGTATCACTGATAGAGGGAATGTAAAAACCGTTACACATGAACTGAATTACAAAACAGAACAGAGTCACACATGCAGAAAACACACTATGGCTGCTTAACGGGAAAGGTGAGGTGGGGTGATACATCAAACAAGGGTTTCAAATTAGCTCAGATACCGTTCCATAAACCCAATATGTAATAGACAAGACCTACTCCTTGCTCAGAGAACTGGACTCAACACGCCCTATTCACCGCACAAGAATATATCTGACTAGTAATAATCTTAAAACCTATGTATTGATATCTCTCTGTTAGTGTGTCAAGTGGGTGTAAAGCGGCATAAACACAGCAGTGAAAAGCAGGTAAACTGCATTATGAAAATAAATTACTTTGAAAAACCCATGAAAGAAAGACAGTGAAAGAGAGAGACATTCTTACACAATGCGTTCAGGGGCTGTGATGCAACCTGGATTGACCATATCTAGACCCACAGCTGGATGAGACATAAGGGTGGACACTATTGTGGCTGAGAGGTTTGGTGAGGTTGGGTGAGCAAACGCAGACCATTTAAAGTAATACTGCGTGGTACCCATCGCATGGGTCCCAAATCTCCAGGTTCAAGGGCATCTTCCTACATCGAAAACATGCATGAGAAACCCAGAAGATGGTACACCGTGTGATGGGGAAAGGTTTCTAAAACGCACCTCATTTCTCATCTCCTTGTGCCCGGGTTCGCCATTCCAGCCGCTTTACTAGCAATCTCCCTCCTTGGAGCATCAGCACCTTTAACTTCCTGTTCTGTACAGGTTGCCATTTTTCATGACGATGAACGGGAAGACGGGGAACCAATGAGAGACTGGCTCTTGGTGTTGGGAAAGGCACAGGTCACTCTATTTTCCCATCAGGAAGAAGAATTAACCACAGGCTCATCCCGCCCCCCGGAACCAGAACAGGGCCTGAAGCCATCCTGCGCTTTTGCGGCCAGCTCCCAAAAACACGAGTTGTAAAATGGAGGCTCAGGGCACTGCAATTCACAAACCTGCAGAGTTATAAATGATAACTCTCGTCCACAAATATATTGAGGGAAGGCAACGAAGAGGATTTGAAATCAAGGCAGAATTGCAGGAAACAGATTTCAGGAGGTAGATTCGAATCGCCTTTAAAGCACATGAAAAGCGGCAAAACGTTGACAATGATGCCCTTGGCCAAAAAGGGCGTATGCGTTTTTTCCTGAATATATTCAGGAAAAAACGCATACGCCCTTTTTGGCCAACCAAGCAACCTGGAAAGGCAAATCAGCGCTACAAAGAAGTCTCGCATCCCATCGGTCAAAAGGGCCATGCTGAAAAAAGTGTCAAAACCAGAAATGCAGGACAGGCCATGGAGAAATGGGAGCCTTGCTACACTGATGGGCGGGATGTAAATTGCCAACAGCCACTCTGGAGAAGTGTACGGTGAGTCCTGAAACATGTAAAAAACACAGCTTAGAGAGCATAGGGCACTTCCACTCATGGGGGTATAAATTGGGAAAATGAAAAATCAGCAAGACACAGGCACCCCAAAGTTTACGGCTGCTCTGTTGACAAGGACCTCCACTTCATTCCACCTTAAATATCCCAGGAAAGAGACAAATGGGTAAAGAAGTTGTGTTCCTTATGTACAATGGAATATCACTCAGCCATGAAATCAATGTCCTAAGGCTAGTAGCAGCATGATGAGTGGATTTAGGTACGACGATTCTAAGTGAAATAAGTCACACAGAAAAGGACACTTCTCATAAGGTATCACTTATAGAGGGAATGTAAAAACCGTTACACATGAACTGAATTACAAAACAGAACAGAGTCACACATGCAGAAAACACACTATGGCTGCTTAACGGGAAAGGTGAGGTGGGGTGATACATCAAACAAGGGTTTCAAATTAGCTCAGATACCGTTCCATAAACCCAATATGTAATAGACAAGACCTACTCCTTGCTCAGAGAACTGGACTCAACACGCCCTATTCACCGCACAAGAATATATCTGACTAGTAATAATCTTAAAACCTATGTATTGATATCTCTCTTTTAGTGTGTCAAGTGGGTGTAAAGCGGCATAAACACAGCAGTGAAAAGCAGCTAAACCCCATTATGAAAATAAATTACTTTGAAAAACCCATGAAAGAAAGACAGTGAAAGAGAGAGACATTCTTACACAATGCGTTCAGGGGCTGTGATGCAACCTGGATTGACCATATCTAGACCCACAGCTGGATGAGACATAAGGGTGGACACTCTTGGGGCTGAGAGGTTTGGTGAGGTTGGGTGAGCAAACGCAGACCATTTAAAGTAATACTGCGTGGTACCCATCGCATGGGTCCCAAATCTCCAGGTTCAAGGGCATCTTCCTACATCGAAAACATGCATGAGAAACCCAGAAGATGGAACACCATGTGATGGGGAAAGGTTTCTAAAACGCACCTCATTTCTCATCTCCTTGTGCCCGTGTTCGCCATTCCAGCCGCTTTACTTGTAATCTCCCTACTTGGAGCATCAGCACCTTTAACCTCCTGTTCCGCACAGGTTGCCATTTCTCCTGACGATGAACGGGAAGACGGGGAACCAATGAGAGACTGGCTCTTGGTGTTGGGAAAGGCACAGGTCACTCTATTTTCCCATCAGGAAGAAGAATTAACCACACGCTCATCCCGCACCCCGGAACCAGAACAGGGCCTGAAGCCATCCTGCGCTTTTGCGGCCAGCTCCCAAAAACACGAGTTGTAAAATGGAGGCTCAGGGCACTGCAATTCACACACCTGCAGAGTTATAAATGATAACTCTCGTCCACAAATATATTGAGTGAAGGCAACGAAGAGGATTTGAAATCAAGGCAGAATTGCAGGAAACAGATTTCAGGAGGTAGATTCGAATCGCCTTTAAAGCACATGAAAAGCGGCAAAACGTTGACAATGATGCCCTTGGCCAAAAAGGGCGTATTCGTTTTTTCCTGAATATATTCAGGAAAAAACGCATACGCCCTTTTTGGCCAACCAAGCAACCTGGAAAGGCAAATCAGCGCTACAAAGAAGTCTCGCTTCCCATCGGTCAAAAGGGCCATGCTGAAAAAAGTGTCAAAACCAGAAATGCAGGACAGGCCATGGAGAAATGGGAGCCTTGCTACACTGATGGGCAGGATGTAAATTGCCAACAGCCACTCTGGAGAAGTGTACGGTGAGTCCTGAAACATCTAAAAAACACAGCTTAGAGAGCATAGGGCACTTCCACTCATGGGGGTATAAATTGGGAAAATGAAAAATCAGCAAGACACAAGCACCCCAAAGTTTAGAGCTGCTCTGTTGACAAGGACCTCCACTTCATTCCACCTTAAATATCCCAGGAAAGAGAAAAATGGGTAAAGAAGTTGTGGTCCTTATGTACAATGGAATATCACTCAGCCATGAAATCAATGTCCTAAGGCTAGTAGCAGCATGATGAGTGGATTTAGGTACGACGATTCTAAGTGAAATAAGTCACACAGAAAAGGACACTTCTCATAAGGTATCACTGATAGAGGGAATGTAAAAACCGTTACACTTGAACTGAATTACAAAACAGAACAGAGTAACACATGCAGAAAACACACTATGGCTGTTTAACGGGAAAGGTGAGGTGGGGTGATACATAAAACAAGGGTTTCAAATTAGCTCAGATACTGTTCCATAAACCCAATATGTAATAGACAAGACCTACTCCTTGCTCAGAGAACTGGACTCAACACGCCCTATTCACCGCACAAGAATATATCTGACTACTAATAATCTTAAAACCTTTGTATTGATATCTCTCTGTTAGTGTGTCAAGTGGGTGTAAAGCGGCATAAACACAGCAGTGAAAAGCAGCTAAACCCCATTATGAAAATAAATTACTTTGACAAACCCATGAAAGAAAGACAGTGAAAGAGAGAGACATTCTTACACAATGCGTTCAGGGGCTGTGATGCAACCTGGATTGACCATATCTAGACCCACAGCTGGATGAGACATAAGGGTGGACACTCTTGGGGCTGAGAGGTTTGGTGAGGTTGGGTGAGCAAACGCAGACCCTTTAAAGTCATACTGCGTGGTACCCATCGCATGGGTCCCAAATCTCCAGGTTCAAGGGCATCTTCCTACATCGAAAACATGCATGAGAAACCCAGAAGATGGTACACCGTGTGATGGGGAAAGGTTTCTAAAACGCACCTCATTTCTCATCTCCTTGTGCCCGGGTTCGCCATTCCAGCCGCTTTACTAGTAATCTCCCTACTTGGAGCATCAGCACCTTTAACCTCCTGTTCCGTACAGGTTGCCATTTCTCCTGACGATGAACGGGAAGACGGGGAACCAATGAGAGACTGGCTCTTGGTGTTGGGAAAGGCACAGGTCACTCTATTTTCCCATCAGGAAGAAGAATTAACCACAGGCTCATCCCGCCCCCCGGAACCAGAACAGGGCCTGAAGCCATCCTGCGCTTTTGCGGCCAGCTCCCAAAAACACGAGTTGTAAAATGGAGGCTCAGGGCACTGCAATTCACAAACCTGCAGAGTTATAAATGATAACTCTCGTCCAGAAATATATTGAGGGAAGGCAACGAAGAGGATTTGAAATCAAGGCAGAATTGCAGGAAACAGATTTCAGGAGGTAGATTCGAATCGCCTTTAAAGCACATGAAAAGCGGCAAAACGTTGACAATGATGCCCTTGGCCAAAAAGGGCGTATGCGTTTTTTCCTGAATATATTCAGGAAAAAACGCATACGCCCTTTTTGGCCAACCAAGCAACCTGGAAAGGCAAATCAGCGCTACAAAGAAGTCTCGCATCCCATCGGTCAAAAGGGCCATGCTGAAAAAAGGGTCCAAACCAGAAATGCAGGACAGGCTATGGAGAAATGGGAGCCTTGCTACACTGATGGGTGGGATGTAAATTGCCAACAGCCACTCTGATGAAGTGTACGGTGAGTCCTGAAACATCTAAAAAACACAACTTAGAGAGCATAGGGCACTTCCACTCATGGGGGTATAAATTGGGAAAATGAAAAATCAGCAAGACACAAGCACCCCAAAGTTTAGGGCTGCTCTGTTGACAAGGACCTCCACTTCATTCCACCTTAAATATCCCAGGAAAGAGAAAAATGGATAAAGAAGTTGTGGTCCTTATGTACAATGGAATATCACTCAGCCATGAAATCAATGTCCTAAGGCTAGTAGCAGCATGATGAGTGGATTTAGGTACGACGATTCTAAGTGAAATAAGTCACACAGAAAAGGACACTTCTCATAAGGTATCACTGATAGAGGGAATGTAAAAACCGTTACACATGAACTGAATTACAAAACAGAACAGAGTCACACATGCAGAAAACACACTATGGCTGCTTAACGGGAAAGGTGAGGTGGGGTGATACATAAAACAAGGGTTTCAAATTAGCTCAGATACCGTTCCATAAACCCAATATGTAATAGACAAGACCTACTCCTTGCTCAGAGAACTGGACTCAACACGCCCTATTCACCGCACAAGAATATATCTGACTAGTAATAATCTTAAAACCTATGTATTGATATCTCTCTGTTAGTGTGTCAAGTGGGTGTAAAGCGGCATAAACACAGCAGTGAAAAGCAGGTAAACTGCATTATGAAAATAAATTACTTTGAAAAACCCATGAAAGAAAGACAGTGAAAGAGAGAGACATTCTTACACAATGCGTTCAGGGGCTGTGATGCAACCTGGATTGACCATATCTAGACCCACAGCTGGATGAGACATAAGGGTGGACACTATTGTGGCTGAGAGGTTTGGTGAGGTTGGGTGAGCAAACGCAGACCATTTAAAGTAATACTGCGTGGTACCCATCGCATGGGTCCCAAATCTCCAGGTTCAAGGGCATCTTCCTACATCGAAAACATGCATGAGAAACCCAGAAGATGGTACACCGTGTGATGGGGAAAGGTTTCTAAAACGCACCTCATTTCTCATCTCCTTGTGCCCGGGTTCGCCATTCCAGCCGCTTTACTAGCAATCTCCCTCCTTGGAGCATCAGCACCTTTAACTTCCTGTTCTGTACAGGTTGCCATTTTTCCTGACGATGAACGGGAAGACGGGGAACCAATGAGAGACTGGCTCTTGGTGTTGGGAAAGGCACAGGTCACTCTATTTTCCCATCAGGAAGAAGAATTAACCACAGGCTCATCCCGCCCCCCGGAACCAGAACAGGGCCTGAAGCCATCCTGCGCTTTTGCGGCCAGCTCCCAAAAACACGAGTTGTAAAATGGAGGCTCAGGGCACTGCAATTCACAAACCTGCAGAGTTATAAATGATAACTCTCGTCCACAAATATATTGAGGGAAGGCAACGAAGAGGATTTGAAATCAAGGCAGAATTGCAGGAAACAGATTTCAGGAGGTAGATTCGAATCGCCTTTAAAGCACATGAAAAGCGGCAAAACGTTGACAATGATGCCCTTGGCCAAAAAGGGCGTATGCGTTTTTTCCTGAATATATTCAGGAAAAAACGCATACGCCCTTTTTGGCCAACCAAGCAACCTGGAAAGGCAAATCAGCGCTACAAAGAAGTCTCGCATCCCATCGGTCAAAAGGGCCATGCTGAAAAAAGTGTCAAAACCAGAAATGCAGGACAGGCCATGGAGAAATGGGAGCCTTGCTACACTGATGGGCGGGATGTAAATTGCCAACAGCCACTCTGGAGAAGTGTACGGTGAGTCCTGAAACATGTAAAAAACACAGCTTAGAGAGCATAGGGCACTTCCACTCATGGGGGTATAAATTGGGAAAATGAAAAATCAGCAAGACACAGGCACCCCAAAGTTTACGGCTGCTCTGTTGACAAGGACCTCCACTTCATTCCACCTTAAATATCCCAGGAAAGAGACAAATGGGTAAAGAAGTTGTGTTCCTTATGTACAATGGAATATCACTCAGCCATGAAATCAATGTCCTAAGGCTAGTAGCAGCATGATGAGTGGATTTAGGTACGACGATTCTAAGTGAAATAAGTCACACAGAAAAGGACACTTCTCATAAGGTATCACTTATAGAGGGAATGTAAAAACCGTTACACATGAACTGAATTACAAAACAGAACAGAGTCACACATGCAGAAAACACACTATGGCTGCTTAACGGGAAAGGTGAGGTGGGGTGATACATCAAACAAGGGTTTCAAATTAGCTCAGATACCGTTCCATAAACCCAATATGTAATAGACAAGACCTACTCCTTGCTCAGAGAACTGGACTCAACACGCCCTATTCACCGCACAAGAATATATCTGACTAGTAATAATCTTAAAACCTATGTATTGATATCTCTCTTTTAGTGTGTCAAGTGGGTGTAAAGCGGCATAAACACAGCAGTGAAAAGCAGCTAAACCCCATTATGAAAATAAATTACTTTGAAAAACCCATGAAAGAAAGACAGTGAAAGAGAGAGACATTCTTACACAATGCGTTCAGGGGCTGTGATGCAACCTGGATTGACCATATCTAGACCCACAGCTGGATGAGACATAAGGGTGGACACTCTTGGGGCTGAGAGGTTTGGTGAGGTTGGGTGAGCAAACGCAGACCATTTAAAGTAATACTGCGTGGTACCCATCGCATGGGTCCCAAATCTCCAGGTTCAAGGGCATCTTCCTACATCGAAAACATGCATGAGAAACCCAGAAGATGGTACACCATGTGATGGGGAAAGGTTTCTAAAACGCACCTCATTTCTCATCTCCTTGTGCCCGTGTTCGCCATTCCAGCCGCTTTACTAGTAATCTCCCTACTTGGAGCATCAGCACCTTTAACCTCCTGTTCCGCACAGGTTGCCATTTCTCCTGACGATGAACGGGAAGACGGGGAACCAATGAGAGACTGGCTCTTGGTGTTGGGAAAGGCACAGGTCACTCTATTTTCCCATCAGGAAGAAGAATTAACCACACGCTCATCCCGCACCCCGGAACCAGAACAGGGCCTGAAGCCATCCTGCGCTTTTGCGGCCAGCTCCCAAAAACACGAGTTGTAAAATGGAGGCTCAGGGCACTGCAATTCACAAACCTGCAGAGTTATAAATGATAACTCTCGTCCACAAATATATTGAGTGAAGGCAACGAAGAGGATTTGAAATCAAGGCAGAATTGCAGGAAACAGATTTCAGGAGGTAGATTCGAATCGACTTTAAAGCACATGAAAAGCGGCAAAACGTTGACAATGATGCCCTTGGCCAAAAAGGGCGTATGCGTTTTTTCCTGAATATATTCAGGAAAAAACACATACGCCCTTTTTGGCCAACCAAGCAACCTGGAAAGGCAAATCAGCGCTACAAAGAAGTCTCGCTTCCCATCGGTCAAAAGGGCCATGCTGAAAAAAGTGTCAAAACCAGAAATGCAGGACAGGCCATGGAGAAATGGGAGCCTTGCTACACTGATGGGCGGGATGTAAATTGCCAACAGCCACTCTGGAGAAGTGTACGGTGAGTCCTGAAACATCTAAAAAACACAGCTTAGAGAGCATAGGGCACTTCCACTCATGGGGGTATAAATTGGGAAAATGAAAAATCAGCAAGACACAAGCACCCCAAAGTTTAGAGCTGCTCTGTTGACAAGGACCTCCACTTCATTCCACCTTAAATATCCCAGGAAAGAGAAAAATGGGTAAAGAAGTTGTGGTCCTTATGTACAATGGAATATCACTCAGCCATGAAATCAATGTCCTAAGGCTAGTAGCAGCATGATGAGTGGATTTAGGTACGACGATTCTAAGTGAAATAAGTCACACAGAAAAGGACACTTCTCATAAGGTATCACTGATAGAGGGAATGTAAAAACCGTTACACTTGAACTGAATTACAAAACAGAACAGAGTAACACATGCAGAAAACACACTATGGCTGTTTAACGGGAAAGGTGAGGTGGGGTGATACATAAAACAAGGGTTTCAAATTAGCTCAGATACTGTTCCATAAACCCAATATGTAATAGACAAGACCTACTCCTTGCTCAGAGAACTGGACTCAACACGCCCTATTCACCGCACAAGAATATATCTGACTACTAATAATCTTAAAACCTTTGTATTGATATCTCTCTGTTAGTGTGTCAAGTGGGTGTAAAGCGGCATAAACACAGCAGTGAAAAGCAGCTAAACCCCATTATGAAAATAAATTACTTTGACAAACCCATGAAAGAAAGACAGTGAAAGAGAGAGACATTCTTACACAATGCGTTCAGGGGCTGTGATGCAACCTGGATTGACCATATCTAGACCCACAGCTGGATGAGACATAAGGGTGGACACTCTTGGGGCTGAGAGGTTTGGTGAGGTTGGGTGAGCAAACGCAGACCCTTTAAAGTAATACTGCGTGGTACCCATCGCATGGGTCCCAAATCTCCAGGTTCAAGGGCATCTTCCTACATCGAAAACATGCATGAGAAACCCAGAAGATGGTACACCATGTGATGGGGAAAGTTTTCTAAAACGCACCTCATTTCTCATCTCCTTGTGCCCGTGTTCGCCATTCCAGCCGCTTTACTAGTAATCTCCCTACTTGGAGCATCAGCACCTTTAACCTCCTGTTCCGTACAGGTTGCCATTTCTCCTGACGATGAACGGGAAGACGGGGAACCAATGAGAGACTGGCTCTTGGTGTTGGGAAAGGCACAGGTCACTCTATTTTCCCATCAGGAAGAAGAATTAACCACAGGCTCATCCCGCCCCCCGGAACCAGAACAGGGCCTGAAGCCATCCTGCGCTTTTGCGGCCAGCTCCCAAAAACACGAGTTGTAAAATGGAGGCTCAGGGCACTGCAATTCACAAACCTGCAGAGTTATAAATGATAACTCTCGTCCAGAAATATATTGAGGGAAGGCAACGAAGAGGATTTGAAATCAAGGCAGAATTGCAGGAAACAGATTTCAGGAGGTAGATTCGAATCGCCTTTAAAGCACATGAAAAGCGGCAAAACGTTGACAATGATGCCCTTGGCCAAAAAGGGCGTATGCGTTTTTTCCTGAATATATTCAGGAAAAAACGCATACGCCCTTTTTGGCCAACCAAGCAACCTGGAAAGGCAAATCAGCGCTACAAAGAAGTCTCGCATCCCATCGGTCAAAAGGGCCATGCTGAAAAAAGGGTCCAAACCAGAAATGCAGGACAGGCTATGGAGAAATGGGAGCCTTGCTACACTGATGGGTGGGATGTAAATTGCCAACAGCCACTCTGATGAAGTGTACGGTGAGTCCTGAAACATCTAAAAAACACAACTTAGAGAGCATAGGGCACTTCCACTCATGGGGGTATAAATTGGGAAAATGAAAAATCAGCAAGACACAAGCACCCCAAAGTTTAGGGCTGCTCTGTTGACAAGGACCTCCACTTCATTCCACCTTAAATATCCCAGGAAAGAGAAAAATGGGTAAAGAAGTTGTGGTCCTTATGTACAATGGAATATCACTCAGCCATGAAATCAATGTCCTAAGGCTAGTAGCAGCATGATGAGTGGATTTAGGTAC
Organism: Balaenoptera borealis; assembly: GCF_965194805.1. Taxonomy (NCBI): domain Eukaryota; kingdom Metazoa; phylum Chordata; class Mammalia; order Artiodactyla; family Balaenopteridae; genus Balaenoptera; species Balaenoptera borealis. The sequence continues at coordinate 1,035,647 of NW_028124009.1, forward strand.
GACGATTCTAAGTGAAATAAGTCACACAGAAAAGGACACTTCTCATAAGGTATCACTGATAGAGGGAATGTAAAAACCGTTACACATGAACTGAATTACAAAACAGAACAGAGTCACACATGCAGAAAACACACTATGGCTGCTTAACGGGAAAGGTGAGGTGGGGTGATACATAAAACAAGGGTTTCAAATTAGCTCAGATACCGTTCCATAAACCCAATATGTAATAGACAAGACCTACTCCTTGCTCAGAGAACTGGACTCAACACGCCCTATTCACCGCACAAGAATATATCTGACTAGTAATAATCTTAAAACCTATGTATTGATATCTCTCTGTTAGTGTGTCAAGTGGGTGTAAAGCGGCATAAACACAGCAGTGAAAAGCAGGTAAACTGCATTATGAAAATAAATTACTTTGAAAAACCCATGAAAGAAAGACAGTGAAAGAGAGAGACATTCTTACACAATGCGTTCAGGGGCTGTGATGCAACCTGGATTGACCATATCTAGACCCACAGCTGGATGAGACATAAGGGTGGACACTATTGTGGCTGAGAGGTTTGGTGAGGTTGGGTGAGCAAACGCAGACCATTTAAAGTAATACTGCGTGGTACCCATCGCATGGGTCCCAAATCTCCAGGTTCAAGGGCATCTTCCTACATCGAAAACATGCATGAGAAACCCAGAAGATGGTACACCGTGTGATGGGGAAAGGTTTCTAAAACGCACCTCATTTCTCATCTCCTTGTGCCCGGGTTCGCCATTCCAGCCGCTTTACTAGCAATCTCCCTCCTTGGAGCATCAGCACCTTTAACTTCCTGTTCTGTACAGGTTGCCATTTTTCCTGACGATGAACGGGAAGACGGGGAACCAATGAGAGACTGGCTCTTGGTGTTGGGAAAGGCACAGGTCACTCTATTTTCCCATCAGGAAGAAGAATTAACCACAGGCTCATCCCGCCCCCCGGAACCAGAACAGGGCCTGAAGCCATCCTGCGCTTTTGCGGCCAGCTCCCAAAAACACGAGTTGTAAAATGGAGGCTCAGGGCACTGCAATTCACAAACCTGCAGAGTTATAAATGATAACTCTCGTCCACAAATATATTGAGGGAAGGCAACGAAGAGGATTTGAAATCAAGGCAGAATTGCAGGAAACAGATTTCAGGAGGTAGATTCGAATCGCCTTTAAAGCACATGAAAAGCGGCAAAACGTTGACAATGATGCCCTTGGCCAAAAAGGGCGTATGCGTTTTTTCCTGAATATATTCAGGAAAAAACGCATACGCCCTTTTTGGCCAACCAAGCAACCTGGAAAGGCAAATCAGCGCTACAAAGAAGTCTCGCATCCCATCGGTCAAAAGGGCCATGCTGAAAAAAGTGTCAAAACCAGAAATGCAGGACAGGCCATGGAGAAATGGGAGCCTTGCTACACTGATGGGCGGGATGTAAATTGCCAACAGCCACTCTGGAGAAGTGTACGGTGAGTCCTGAAACATGTAAAAAACACAGCTTAGAGAGCATAGGGCACTTCCACTCATGGGGGTATAAATTGGGAAAATGAAAAATCAGCAAGACACAGGCACCCCAAAGTTTACGGCTGCTCTGTTGACAAGGACCTCCACTTCATTCCACCTTAAATATCCCAGGAAAGAGAAAAATGGGTAAAGAAGTTGTGTTCCTTATGTACAATGGAATATCACTCAGCCATGAAATCAATGTCCTAAGGCTAGTAGCAGCATGATGAGTGGATTTAGGTACGACGATTCTAAGTGAAATAAGTCACACAGAAAAGGACACTTCTCATAAGGTATCACTTATAGAGGGAATGTAAAAACCGTTACACATGAACTGAATTACAAAACAGAACAGAGTCACACATGCAGAAAACACACTATGGCTGCTTAACGGGAAAGGTGAGGTGGGGTGATACATCAAACAAGGGTTTCAAATTAGCTCAGATACCGTTCCATAAACCCAATATGTAATAGACAAGACCTACTCCTTGCTCAGAGAACTGGACTCAACACGCCCTATTCACCGCACAAGAATATATCTGACTAGTAATAATCTTAAAACCTATGTATTGATATCTCTCTTTTAGTGTGTCAAGTGGGTGTAAAGCGGCATAAACACAGCAGTGAAAAGCAGCTAAACCCCATTATGAAAATAAATTACTTTGAAAAACCCATGAAAGAAAGACAGTGAAAGAGAGAGACATTCTTACACAATGCGTTCAGGGGCTGTGATGCAACCTGGATTGACCATATCTAGACCCACAGCTGGATGAGACATAAGGGTGGACACTCTTGGGGCTGAGAGGTTTGGTGAGGTTGGGTGAGCAAACGCAGACCATTTAAAGTAATACTGCGTGGTACCCATCGCATGGGTCCCAAATCTCCAGGTTCAAGGGCATCTTCCTACATCGAAAACATGCATGAGAAACCCAGAAGATGGAACACCATGTGATGGGGAAAGGTTTCTAAAACGCACCTCATTTCTCATCTCCTTGTGCCCGTGTTCGCCATTCCAGCCGCTTTACTAGTAATCTCCCTACTTGGAGCATCAGCACCTTTAACCTCCTGTTCCGCACAGGTTGCCATTTCTCCTGACGATGAACGGGAAGACGGGGAACCAATGAGAGACTGGCTCTTGGTGTTGGGAAAGGCACAGGTCACTCTATTTTCCCATCAGGAAGAAGAATTAACCACACGCTCATCCCGCAACCCGGAACCAGAACAGGGCCTGAAGCCATCCTGCGCTTTTGCGGCCAGCTCCCAAAAACACGAGTTGTAAAATGGAGGCTCAGGGCACTGCAATTCACAAACCTGCAGAGTTATAAATGATAACTCTCGTCCACAAATATATTGAGTGAAGGCAACGAAGAGGATTTGAAATCAAGGCAGAATTGCAGGAAACAGATTTCAGGAGGTAGATTCGAATCGCCTTTAAAGCACATGAAAAGCGGCAAAACGTTGACAATGATGCCCTTGGCCAAAAAGGGCGTATGCGTTTTTTCCTGAATATATTCAGGAAAAAACGCATACGCCCTTTTTGGCCAACCAAGCAACCTGGAAAGGCAAATCAGCGCTACAAAGAAGTCTCGCTTCCCATCGGTCAAAAGGGCCATGCTGAAAAAAGTGTCAAAACCAGAAATGCAGGACAGGCCATGGAGAAATGGGAGCCTTGCTACACTGATGGGCGGGATGTAAATTGCCAACAGCCACTCTGGAGAAGTGTACGGTGAGTCCTGAAACATCTAAAAAACACAGCTTAGAGAGCATAGGGCACTTCCACTCATGGGGGTATAAATTGGGAAAATGAAAAATCAGCAAGACACAAGCACCCCAAAGTTTAGAGCTGCTCTGTTGACAAGGACCTCCACTTCATTCCACCTTAAATATCCCAGGAAAGAGAAAAATGGGTAAAGAAGTTGTGTTCCTTATGTACAATGGAATATCACTCAGCCATGAAATCAATGTCCTAAGGCTAGTAGCAGCATGATGAGTGGATTTAGGTACGACGATTCTAAGTGAAATAAGTCACACAGAAAAGGACACTTCTCATAAGGTATCACTGATAGAGGGAATGTAAAAACCGTTACACTTGAACTGAATTACAAAACAGAACAGAGTAACACATGCAGAAAACACACTATGGCTGTTTAACGGGAAAGGTGAGGTGGGGTGATACATAAAACAAGGGTTTCAAATTAGCTCAGATACTGTTCCATAAACCCAATATGTAACAGACAAGACCTACTCCTTGCTCAGAGAACTGGACTCAACACGCCCTATTCACCGCACAAGAATATATCTGACTACTAATAATCTTAAAACCTTTGTATTGATATCTCTCTGTTAGTGTGTCAAGTGGGTGTAAAGCGGCATAAACACAGCAGTGAAAAGCAGCTAAACCCCATTATGAAAATAAATTACTTTGACAAACCCATGAAAGAAAGACAGTGAAAGAGAGAGACATTCTTACACAATGCGTTCAGGGGCTGTGATGCAACCTGGATTGACCATATCTAGACCCACAGCTGGATGAGACATAAGGGTGGACACTCTTGGGGCTGAGAGGTTTGGTGAGGTTGGGTGAGCAAACGCAGACCATTTAAAGTAATACTGCGTGGTACCCATCGCATGGGTCCCAAATCTCCAGGTTCAAGGGCATCTTCCTACATCGAAAACATGCATGAGAAACCCAGAAGATGGTACACCATGTGATGGGGAAAGGTTTCTAAAACGCACCTCATTTCTCATCTCCTTGTGCCCGTGTTCGCCATTCCAGCCGCTTTACTAGTAATCTCCCTACTTGGAGCATCAGCACCTTTAACCTCCTGTTCCGCACAGGTTGCCATTTCTCCTGACGATGAACGGGAAGACGGGGAACCAATGAGAGACTGGCTCTTGGTGTTGGGAAAGGCACAGGTCACTCTATTTTCCCATCAGGAAGAAGAATTAACCACACGCTCATCCCGCACCCCGGAACCAGAACAGGGCCTGAAGCCATCCTGCGCTTTTGCGGCCAGCTCCCAAAAACACGAGTTGTAAAATGGAGGCTCAGGGCACTGCAATTCACAAACCTGCAGAGTTATAAATGATAACTCTCGTCCACAAATATATTGAGTGAAGGCAACGAAGAGGATTTGAAATCAAGGCAGAATTGCAGGAAACAGATTTCAGGAGGTAGATTCGAATCGCCTTTAAAGCACATGAAAAGCGGCAAAACGTTGACAATGATGCCCTTGGCCAAAAAGGGCGTATGCGTTTTTTCCTGAATATATTCAGGAAAAAACACATACGCCCTTTTTGGCCAACCAAGCAACCTGGAAAGGCAAATCAGCGCTACAAAGAAGTCTCGCTTCCCATCGGTCAAAAGGGCCATGCTGAAAAAAGTGTCAAAACCAGAAATGCAGGACAGGCCATGGAGAAATGGGAGCCTTGCTACACTGATGGGCGGGATGTAAATTGCCAACAGCCACTCTGGAGAAGTGTACGGTGAGTCCTGAAACATCTAAAAAACACAGCTTAGAGAGCATAGGGCACTTCCACTCATGGGGGTATAAATTGGGAAAATGAAAAATCAGCAAGACACAAGCACCCCAAAGTTTAGAGCTGCTCTGTTGACAAGGACCTCCACTTCATTCCACCTTAAATATCCCAGGAAAGAGAAAAATGGGTAAAGAAGTTGTGGTCCTTATGTACAATGGAATATCACTCAGCCATGAAATCAATGTCCTAAGGCTAGTAGCAGCATGATGAGTGGATTTAGGTACGACGATTCTAAGTGAAATAAGTCACACAGAAAAGGACACTTCTCATAAGGTATCACTGATAGAGGGAATGTAAAAACCGTTACACTTGAACTGAATTACAAAACAGAACAGAGTAACACATGCAGAAAACACACTATGGCTGTTTAACGGGAAAGGTGAGGTGGGGTGATACATAAAACAAGGGTTTCAAATTAGCTCAGATACTGTTCCATAAACCCAATATGTAATAGACAAGACCTACTCCTTGCTCAGAGAACTGGACTCAACACGCCCTATTCACCGCACAAGAATATATCTGACTACTAATAATCTTAAAACCTTTGTATTGATATCTCTCTGTTAGTGTGTCAAGTGGGTGTAAAGCGGCATAAACACAGCAGTGAAAAGCAGCTAAACCCCATTATGAAAATAAATTACTTTGACAAACCCATGAAAGAAAGACAGTGAAAGAGAGAGACATTCTTACACAATGCGTTCAGGGGCTGTGATGCAACCTGGATTGACCATATCTAGACCCACAGCTGGATGAGACATAAGGGTGGACACTCTTGGGGCTGAGAGGTTTGGTGAGGTTGGGTGAGCAAACGCAGACCCTTTAAAGTAATACTGCGTGGTACCCATCGCATGGGTCCCAAATCTCCAGGTTCAAGGGCATCTTCCTACATCGAAAACATGCATGAGAAACCCAGAAGATGGTACACCATGTGATGGGGAAAGTTTTCTAAAACGCACCTCATTTCTCATCTCCTTGTGCCCGTGTTCGCCATTCCAGCCGCTTTACTAGTAATCTCCCTACTTGGAGCATCAGCACCTTTAACCTCCTGTTCCGTACAGGTTGCCATTTCTCCTGACGATGAACGGGAAGACGGGGAACCAATGAGAGACTGGCTCTTGGTGTTGGGAAAGGCACAGGTCACTCTATTTTCCCATCAGGAAGAAGAATTAACCACAGGCTCATCCCGCCCCCCGGAACCAGAACAGGGCCTGAAGCCATCCTGCGCTTTTGCGGCCAGCTCCCAAAAACACGAGTTGTAAAATGGAGGCTCAGGGCACTGCAATTCACAAACCTGCAGAGTTATAAATGATAACTCTCGTCCAGAAATATATTGAGGGAAGGCAACGAAGAGGATTTGAAATCAAGGCAGAATTGCAGGAAACAGATTTCAGGAGGTAGATTCGAATCGCCTTTAAAGCACATGAAAAGCGGCAAAACGTTGACAATGATGCCCTTGGCCAAAAAGGGCGTATGCGTTTTTTCCTGAATATATTCAGGAAAAAACGCATACGCCCTTTTTGGCCAACCAAGCAACCTGGAAAGGCAAATCAGCGCTACAAAGAAGTCTCGCATCCCATCGGTCAAAAGGGCCATGCTGAAAAAAGGGTCCAAACCAGAAATGCAGGACAGGCTATGGAGAAATGGGAGCCTTGCTACACTGATGGGTGGGATGTAAATTGCCAACAGCCACTCTGATGAAGTGTACGGTGAGTCCTGAAACATCTAAAAAACACAACTTAGAGAGCATAGGGCACTTCCACTCATGGGGGTATAAATTGGGAAAATGAAAAATCAGCAAGACACAAGCACCCCAAAGTTTAGGGCTGCTCTGTTGACAAAGACCTCCACTTCATTCCACCTTAAATATCCCAGGAAAGAGAAAAATGGATAAAGAAGTTGTGGTCCTTATGTACAATGGAATATCACTCAGCCATGAAATCAATGTCCTAAGGCTAGTAGCAGCATGATGAGTGGATTTAGGTACGACGATTCTAAGTGAAATAAGTCACACAGAAAAGGACACTTCTCATAAGGTATCACTGATAGAGGGAATGTAAAAACCGTTACACATGAACTGAATTACAAAACAGAACAGAGTCACACATGCAGAAAACACACTATGGCTGCTTAACGGGAAAGGTGAGGTGGGGTGATACATAAAACAAGGGTTTCAAATTAGCTCAGATACCGTTCCATAAACCCAATATGTAATAGACAAGACCTACTCCTTGCTCAGAGAACTGGACTCAACACGCCCTATTCACCGCACAAGAATATATCTGACTAGTAATAATCTTAAAACCTATGTATTGATATCTCTCTGTTAGTGTGTCAAGTGGGTGTAAAGCGGCATAAACACAGCAGTGAAAAGCAGGTAAACTGCATTATGAAAATAAATTACTTTGAAAAACCCATGAAAGAAAGACAGTGAAAGAGAGAGACATTCTTACACAATGCGTTCAGGGGCTGTGATGCAACCTGGATTGACCATATCTAGACCCACAGCTGGATGAGACATAAGGGTGGACACTATTGTGGCTGAGAGGTTTGGTGAGGTTGGGTGAGCAAACGCAGACCATTTAAAGTAATACTGCGTGGTACCCATCGCATGGGTCCCAAATCTCCAGGTTCAAGGGCATCTTCCTACATCGAAAACATGCATGAGAAACCCAGAAGATGGTACACCGTGTGATGGGGAAAGGTTTCTAAAACGCACCTCATTTCTCATCTCCTTGTGCCCGGGTTCGCCATTCCAGCCGCTTTACTAGCAATCTCCCTCCTTGGAGCATCAGCACCTTTAACTTCCTGTTCTGTACAGGTTGCCATTTTTCCTGACGATGAACGGGAAGACGGGGAACCAATGAGAGACTGGCTCTTGGTGTTGGGAAAGGCACAGGTCACTCTATTTTCCCATCAGGAAGAAGAATTAACCACAGGCTCATCCCGCCCCCCGGAACCAGAACAGGGCCTGAAGCCATCCTGCGCTTTTGCGGCCAGCTCCCAAAAACACGAGTTGTAAAATGGAGGCTCAGGGCACTGCAATTCACAAACCTGCAGAGTTATAAATGATAACTCTCGTCCACAAATATATTGAGGGAAGGCAACGAAGAGGATTTGAAATCAAGGCAGAATTGCAGGAAACAGATTTCAGGAGGTAGATTCGAATCGCCTTTAAAGCACATGAAAAGCGGCAAAACGTTGACAATGATGCCCTTGGCCAAAAAGGGCGTATGCGTTTTTTCCTGAATATATTCAGGAAAAAACGCATACGCCCTTTTTGGCCAACCAAGCAACCTGGAAAGGCAAATCAGCGCTACAAAGAAGTCTCGCATCCCATCGGTCAAAAGGGCCATGCTGAAAAAAGTGTCAAAACCAGAAATGCAGGACAGGCCATGGAGAAATGGGAGCCTTGCTACACTGATGGGCGGGATGTAAATTGCCAACAGCCACTCTGGAGAAGTGTACGGTGAGTCCTGAAACATGTAAAAAACACAGCTTAGAGAGCATAGGGCACTTCCACTCATGGGGGTATAAATTGGGAAAATGAAAAATCAGCAAGACACAGGCACCCCAAAGTTTACGGCTGCTCTGTTGACAAGGACCTCCACTTCATTCCACCTTAAATATCCCAGGAAAGAGAAAAATGGGTAAAGAAGTTGTGTTCCTTATGTACAATGGAATATCACTCAGCCATGAAATCAATGTCCTAAGGCTAGTAGCAGCATGATGAGTGGATTTAGGTACGACGATTCTAAGTGAAATAAGTCACACAGAAAAGGACACTTCTCATAAGGTATCACTTATAGAGGGAATGTAAAAACCGTTACACATGAACTGAATTACAAAACAGAACAGAGTCACACATGCAGAAAACACACTATGGCTGCTTAACGGGAAAGGTGAGGTGGGGTGATACATCAAACAAGGGTTTCAAATTAGCTCAGATACCGTTCCATAAACCCAATATGTAATAGACAAGACCTACTCCTTGCTCAGAGAACTGGACTCAACACGCCCTATTCACCGCACAAGAATATATCTGACTAGTAATAATCTTAAAACCTATGTATTGATATCTCTCTTTTAGTGTGTCAAGTGGGTGTAAAGCGGCATAAACACAGCAGTGAAAAGCAGCTAAACCCCATTATGAAAATAAATTACTTTGAAAAACCCATGAAAGAAAGACAGTGAAAGAGAGAGACATTCTTACACAATGCGTTCAGGGGCTGTGATGCAACCTGGATTGACCATATCTAGACCCACAGCTGGATGAGACATAAGGGTGGACACTCTTGGGGCTGAGAGGTTTGGTGAGGTTGGGTGAGCAAACGCAGACCATTTAAAGTAATACTGCGTGGTACCCATCGCATGGGTCCCAAATCTCCAGGTTCAAGGGCATCTTCCTACATCGAAAACATGCATGAGAAACCCAGAAGATGGAACACCATGTGATGGGGAAAGGTTTCTAAAACGCACCTCATTTCTCATCTCCTTGTGCCCGTGTTCGCCATTCCAGCCGCTTTACTAGTAATCTCCCTACTTGGAGCATCAGCACCTTTAACCTCCTGTTCCGCACAGGTTGCCATTTCTCCTGACGATGAACGGGAAGACGGGGAACCAATGAGAGACTGGCTCTTGGTGTTGGGAAAGGCACAGGTCACTCTATTTTCCCATCAGGAAGAAGAATTAACCACACGCTCATCCCGCACCCCGGAACCAGAACAGGGCCTGAAGCCATCCTGCGCTTTTGCGGCCAGCTCCCAAAAACACGAGTTGTAAAATGGAGGCTCAGGGCACTGCAATTCACAAACCTGCAGAGTTATAAATGATAACTCTCGTCCACAAATATATTGAGTGAAGGCAACGAAGAGGATTTGAAATCAAGGCAGAATTGCAGGAAACAGATTTCAGGAGGTAGATTCGAATCGCCTTTAAAGCACATGAAAAGCGGCAAAACGTTGACAATGATGCCCTTGGCCAAAAAGGGCGTATGCGTTTTTTCCTGAATATATTCAGGAAAAAACGCATACGCCCTTTTTGGCCAACCAAGCAACCTGGAAAGGCAAATCAGCGCTACAAAGAAGTCTCGCTTCCCATCGGTCAAAAGGGCCATGCTGAAAAAAGTGTCAAAACCAGAAATGCAGGACAGGCCATGGAGAAATGGGAGCCTTGCTACACTGATGGGCGGGATGTAAATTGCCAACAGCCACTCTGGAGAAGTGTACGGTGAGTCCTGAAACATCTAAAAAACACAGCTTAGAGAGCATAGGGCACTTCCACTCATGGGGGTATAAATTGGGAAAATGAAAAATCAGCAAGACACAAGCACCCCAAAGTTTAGAGCTGCTCTGTTGACAAGGACCTCCACTTCATTCCACCTTAAATATCCCAGGAAAGAGAAAAATGGGTAAAGAAGTTGTGTTCCTTATGTACAATGGAATATCACTCAGCCATGAAATCAATGTCCTAAGGCTAGTAGCAGCATGATGAGTGGATTTAGGTACGACGATTCTAAGTGAAATAAGTCACACAGAAAAGGACACTTCTCATAAGGTATCACTGATAGAGGGAATGTAAAAACCGTTACACTTGAACTGAATTACAAAACAGAACAGAGTAACACATGCAGAAAACACACTATGGCTGTTTAACGGGAAAGGTGAGGTGGGGTGATACATAAAACAAGGGTTTCAAATTAGCTCAGATACTGTTCCATAAACCCAATATGTAACAGACAAGACCTACTCCTTGCTCAGAGAACTGGACTCAACACGCCCTATTCACCGCACAAGAATATATCTGACTACTAATAATCTTAAAACCTTTGTATTGATATCTCTCTGTTAGTGTGTCAAGTGGGTGTAAAGCGGCATAAACACAGCAGTGAAAAGCAGCTAAACCCCATTATGAAAATAAATTACTTTGACAAACCCATGAAAGAAAGACAGTGAAAGAGAGAGACATTCTTACACAATGCGTTCAGGGGCTGTGATGCAACCTGGATTGACCATATCTAGACCCACAGCTGGATGAGACATAAGGGTGGACACTCTTGGGGCTGAGAGGTTTGGTGAGGTTGGGTGAGCAAACGCAGACCATTTAAAGTAATACTGCGTGGTACCCATCGCATGGGTCCCAAATCTCCAGGTTCAAGGGCATCTTCCTACATCGAAAACATGCATGAGAAACCCAGAAGATGGTACACCATGTGATGGGGAAAGGTTTCTAAAACGCACCTCATTTCTCATCTCCTTGTGCCCGTGTTCGCCATTCCAGCCGCTTTACTAGTAATCTCCCTACTTGGAGCATCAGCACCTTTAACCTCCTGTTCCGCACAGGTTGCCATTTCTCCTGACGATGAACGGGAAGACGGGGAACCAATGAGAGACTGGCTCTTGGTGTTGGGAAAGGCACAGGTCACTCTATTTTCCCATCAGGAAGAAGAATTAACCACACGCTCATCCCGCACCCCGGAACCAGAACAGGGCCTGAAGCCATCCTGCGCTTTTGCGGCCAGCTCCCAAAAACACGAGTTGTAAAATGGAGGCTCAGGGCACTGCAATTCACAAACCTGCAGAGTTATAAATGATAACTCTCGTCCACAAATATATTGAGTGAAGGCAACGAAGAGGATTTGAAATCAAGGCAGAATTGCAGGAAACAGATTTCAGGAGGTAGATTCGAATCGCCTTTAAAGCACATGAAAAGCGGCAAAACGTTGACAATGATGCCCTTGGCCAAAAAGGGCGTATGCGTTTTTTCCTGAATATATTCAGGAAAAAACACATACGCCCTTTTTGGCCAACCAAGCAACCTGGAAAGGCAAATCAGCGCTACAAAGAAGTCTCGCTTCCCATCGGTCAAAAGGGCCATGCTGAAAAAAGTGTCAAAACCAGAAATGCAGGACAGGCCATGGAGAAATGGGAGCCTTGCTACACTGATGGGCGGGATGTAAATTGCCAACAGCCACTCTGGAGAAGTGTACGGTGAGTCCTGAAACATCTAAAAAACACAGCTTAGAGAGCATAGGGCACTTCCACTCATGGGGGTATAAATTGGGAAAATGAAAAATCAGCAAGACACAAGCACCCCAAAGTTTAGAGCTGCTCTGTTGACAAGGACCTCCACTTCATTCCACCTTAAATATCCCAGGAAAGAGAAAAATGGGTAAAGAAGTTGTGGTCCTTATGTACAATGGAATATCACTCAGCCATGAAATCAATGTCCTAAGGCTAGTAGCAGCATGATGAGTGGATTTAGGTACGACGATTCTAAGTGAAATAAGTCACACAGAAAAGGACACTTCTCATAAGGTATCACTGATAGAGGGAATGTAAAAACCGTTACACTTGAACTGAATTACAAAACAGAACAGAGTAACACATGCAGAAAACACACTATGGCTGTTTAACGGGAAAGGTGAGGTGGGGTGATACATAAAACAAGGGTTTCAAATTAGCTCAGATACTGTTCCATAAACCCAATATGTAATAGACAAGACCTACTCCTTGCTCAGAGAACTGGACTCAACACGCCCTATTCACCGCACAAGAATATATCTGACTACTAATAATCTTAAAACCTTTGTATTGATATCTCTCTGTTAGTGTGTCAAGTGGGTGTAAAGCGGCATAAACACAGCAGTGAAAAGCAGCTAAACCCCATTATGAAAATAAATTACTTTGACAAACCCATGAAAGAAAGACAGTGAAAGAGAGAGACATTCTTACACAATGCGTTCAGGGGCTGTGATGCAACCTGGATTGACCATATCTAGACCCACAGCTGGATGAGACATAAGGGTGGACACTCTTGGGGCTGAGAGGTTTGGTGAGGTTGGGTGAGCAAACGCAGACCCTTTAAAGTAATACTGCGTGGTACCCATCGCATGGGTCCCAAATCTCCAGGTTCAAGGGCATCTTCCTACATCGAAAACATGCATGAGAAACCCAGAAGATGGTACACCATGTGATGGGGAAAGTTTTCTAAAACGCACCTCATTTCTCATCTCCTTGTGCCCGTGTTCGCCATTCCAGCCGCTTTACTAGTAATCTCCCTACTTGGAGCATCAGCACCTTTAACCTCCTGTTCCGTACAGGTTGCCATTTCTCCTGACGATGAACGGGAAGACGGGGAACCAATGAGAGACTGGCTCTTGGTGTTGGGAAAGGCACAGGTCACTCTATTTTCCCATCAGGAAGAAGAATTAACCACAGGCTCATCCCGCCCCCCGGAACCAGAACAGGGCCTGAAGCCATCCTGCGCTTTTGCGGCCAGCTCCCAAAAACACGAGTTGTAAAATGGAGGCTCAGGGCACTGCAATTCACAAACCTGCAGAGTTATAAATGATAACTCTCGTCCAGAAATATATTGAGGGAAGGCAACGAAGAGGATTTGAAATCAAGGCAGAATTGCAGGAAACAGATTTCAGGAGGTAGATTCGAATCGCCTTTAAAGCACATGAAAAGCGGCAAAACGTTGACAATGATGCCCTTGGCCAAAAAGGGCGTATGCGTTTTTTCCTGAATATATTCAGGAAAAAACGCATACGCCCTTTTTGGCCAACCAAGCAACCTGGAAAGGCAAATCAGCGCTACAAAGAAGTCTCGCATCCCATCGGTCAAAAGGGCCATGCTGAAAAAAGGGTCCAAACCAGAAATGCAGGACAGGCTATGGAGAAATGGGAGCCTTGCTACACTGATGGGTGGGATGTAAATTGCCAACAGCCACTCTGATGAAGTGTACGGTGAGTCCTGAAACATCTAAAAAACACAACTTAGAGAGCATAGGGCACTTCCACTCATGGGGGTATAAATTGGGAAAATGAAAAATCAGCAAGACACAAGCACCCCAAAGTTTAGGGCTGCTCTGTTGACAAAGACCTCCACTTCATTCCACCTTAAATATCCCAGGAAAGAGAAAAATGGATAAAGAAGTTGTGGTCCTTATGTACAATGGAATATCACTCAGCCATGAAATCAATGTCCTAAGGCTAGTAGCAGCATGATGAGTGGATTTAGGTACGACGATTCTAAGTGAAATAAGTCACACAGAAAAGGACACTTCTCATAAGGTATCACTGATAGAGGGAATGTAAAAACCGTTACACATGAACTGAATTACAAAACAGAACAGAGTCACACATGCAGAAAACACACTATGGCTGCTTAACGGGAAAGGTGAGGTGGGGTGATACATAAAACAAGGGTTTCAAATTAGCTCAGATACCGTTCCATAAACCCAATATGTAATAGACAAGACCTACTCCTTGCTCAGAGAACTGGACTCAACACGCCCTATTCACCGCACAAGAATATATCTGACTAGTAATAATCTTAAAACCTATGTATTGATATCTCTCTGTTAGTGTGTCAAGTGGGTGTAAAGCGGCATAAACACAGCAGTGAAAAGCAGGTAAACTGCATTATGAAAATAAATTACTTTGAAAAACCCATGAAAGAAAGACAGTGAAAGAGAGAGACATTCTTACACAATGCGTTCAGGGGCTGTGATGCAACCTGGATTGACCATATCTAGACCCACAGCTGGATGAGACATAAGGGTGGACACTATTGTGGCTGAGAGGTTTGGTGAGGTTGGGTGAGCAAACGCAGACCATTTAAAGTAATACTGCGTGGTACCCATCGCATGGGTCCCAAATCTCCAGGTTCAAGGGCATCTTCCTACATCGAAAACATGCATGAGAAACCCAGAAGATGGTACACCGTGTGATGGGGAAAGGTTTCTAAAACGCACCTCATTTCTCATCTCCTTGTGCCCGGGTTCGCCATTCCAGCCGCTTTACTAGCAATCTCCCTCCTTGGAGCATCAGCACCTTTAACTTCCTGTTCTGTACAGGTTGCCATTTTTCCTGACGATGAACGGGAAGACGGGGAACCAATGAGAGACTGGCTCTTGGTGTTGGGAAAGGCACAGGTCACTCTATTTTCCCATCAGGAAGAAGAATTAACCACAGGCTCATCCCGCCCCCCGGAACCAGAACAGGGCCTGAAGCCATCCTGCGCTTTTGCGGCCAGCTCCCAAAAACACGAGTTGTAAAATGGAGGCTCAGGGCACTGCAATTCACAAACCTGCAGAGTTATAAATGATAACTCTCGTCCACAAATATATTGAGGGAAGGCAACGAAGAGGATTTGAAATCAAGGCAGAATTGCAGGAAACAGATTTCAGGAGGTAGATTCGAATCGCCTTTAAAGCACATGAAAAGCGGCAAAACGTTGACAATGATGCCCTTGGCCAAAAAGGGCGTATGCGTTTTTTCCTGAATATATTCAGGAAAAAACGCATACGCCCTTTTTGGCCAACCAAGCAACCTGGAAAGGCAAATCAGCGCTACAAAGAAGTCTCGCATCCCATCGGTCAAAAGGGCCATGCTGAAAAAAGTGTCAAAACCAGAAATGCAGGACAGGCCATGGAGAAATGGGAGCCTTGCTACACTGATGGGCGGGATGTAAATTGCCAACAGCCACTCTGGAGAAGTGTACGGTGAGTCCTGAAACATGTAAAAAACACAGCTTAGAGAGCATAGGGCACTTCCACTCATGGGGGTATAAATTGGGAAAATGAAAAATCAGCAAGACACAGGCACCCCAAAGTTTACGGCTGCTCTGTTGACAAGGACCTCCACTTCATTCCACCTTAAATATCCCAGGAAAGAGAAAAATGGGTAAAGAAGTTGTGTTCCTTATGTACAATGGAATATCACTCAGCCATGAAATCAATGTCCTAAGGCTAGTAGCAGCATGATGAGTGGATTTAGGTACGACGATTCTAAGTGAAATAAGTCACACAGAAAAGGACACTTCTCATAAGGTATCACTTATAGAGGGAATGTAAAAACCGTTACACATGAACTGAATTACAAAACAGAACAGAGTCACACATGCAGAAAACACACTATGGCTGCTTAACGGGAAAGGTGAGGTGGGGTGATACATCAAACAAGGGTTTCAAATTAGCTCAGATACCGTTCCATAAACCCAATATGTAATAGACAAGACCTACTCCTTGCTCAGAGAACTGGACTCAACACGCCCTATTCACCGCACAAGAATATATCTGACTAGTAATAATCTTAAAACCTATGTATTGATATCTCTCTTTTAGTGTGTCAAGTGGGTGTAAAGCGGCATAAACACAGCAGTGAAAAGCAGCTAAACCCCATTATGAAAATAAATTACTTTGAAAAACCCATGAAAGAAAGACAGTGAAAGAGAGAGACATTCTTACACAATGCGTTCAGGGGCTGTGATGCAACCTGGATTGACCATATCTAGACCCACAGCTGGATGAGACATAAGGGTGGACACTCTTGGGGCTGAGAGGTTTGGTGAGGTTGGGTGAGCAAACGCAGACCATTTAAAGTAATACTGCGTGGTACCCATCGCATGGGTCCCAAATCTCCAGGTTCAAGGGCATCTTCCTACATCGAAAACATGCATGAGAAACCCAGAAGATGGAACACCATGTGATGGGGAAAGGTTTCTAAAACGCACCTCATTTCTCATCTCCTTGTGCCCGTGTTCGCCATTCCAGCCGCTTTACTAGTAATCTCCCTACTTGGAGCATCAGCACCTTTAACCTCCTGTTCCGCACAGGTTGCCATTTCTCCTGACGATGAACGGGAAGACGGGGAACCAATGAGAGACTGGCTCTTGGTGTTGGGAAAGGCACAGGTCACTCTATTTTCCCATCAGGAAGAAGAATTAACCACACGCTCATCCCGCACCCCGGAACCAGAACAGGGCCTGAAGCCATCCTGCGCTTTTGCGGCCAGCTCCCAAAAACACGAGTTGTAAAATGGAGGCTCAGGGCACTGCAATTCACAAACCTGCAGAGTTATAAATGATAACTCTCGTCCACAAATATATTGAGTGAAGGCAACGAAGAGGATTTGAAATCAAGGCAGAATTGCAGGAAACAGATTTCAGGAGGTAGATTCGAATCGCCTTTAAAGCACATGAAAAGCGGCAAAACGTTGACAATGATGCCCTTGGCCAAAAAGGGCGTATGCGTTTTTTCCTGAATATATTCAGGAAAAAACGCATACGCCCTTTTTGGCCAACCAAGCAACCTGGAAAGGCAAATCAGCGCTACAAAGAAGTCTCGCTTCCCATCGGTCAAAAGGGCCATGCTGAAAAAAGTGTCAAAACCAGAAATGCAGGACAGGCCATGGAGAAATGGGAGCCTTGCTACACTGATGGGCGGGATGTAAATTGCCAACAGCCACTCTGGAGAAGTGTACGGTGAGTCCTGAAACATCTAAAAAACACAGCTTAGAGAGCATAGGGCACTTCCACTCATGGGGGTATAAATTGGGAAAATGAAAAATCAGCAAGACACAAGCACCCCAAAGTTTAGAGCTGCTCTGTTGACAAGGACCTCCACTTCATTCCACCTTAAATATCCCAGGAAAGAGAAAAATGGGTAAAGAAGTTGTGGTCCTTATGTACAATGGAATATCACTCAGCCATGAAATCAATGTCCTAAGGCTAGTAGCAGCATGATGAGTGGATTTAGGTACGACGATTCTAAGTGAAATAAGTCACACAGAAAAGGACACTTCTCATAAGGTATCACTGATAGAGGGAATGTAAAAACCGTTACACTTGAACTGAATTACAAAACAGAACAGAGTAACACATGCAGAAAACACACTATGGCTGTTTAACGGGAAAGGTGAGGTGGGGTGATACATAAAACAAGGGTTTCAAATTAGCTCAGATACTGTTCCATAAACCCAATATGTAATAGACAAGACCTACTCCTTGCTCAGAGAACTGGACTCAACACGCCCTATTCACCGCACAAGAATATATCTGACTACTAATAATCTTAAAACCTTTGTATTGATATCTCTCTGTTAGTGTGTCAAGTGGGTGTAAAGCGGCATAAACACAGCAGTGAAAAGCAGCTAAACCCCATTATGAAAATAAATTACTTTGACAAACCCATGAAAGAAAGACAGTGAAAGAGAGAGACATTCTTACACAATGCGTTCAGGGGCTGTGATGCAACCTGGATTGACCATATCTAGACCCACAGCTGGATGAGACATAAGGGTGGACACTCTTGGGGCTGAGAGGTTTGGTGAGGTTGGGTGAGCAAACGCAGACCCTTTAAAGTCATACTGCGTGGTACCCATCGCATGGGTCCCAAATCTCCAGGTTCAAGGGCATCTTCCTACATCGAAAACATGCATGAGAAACCCAGAAGATGGTACACCATGTGATGGGGAAAGTTTTCTAAAACGCACCTCATTTCTCATCTCCTTGTGCCCGTGTTCGCCATTCCAGCCGCTTTACTAGTAATCTCCCTACTTGGAGCATCAACACCTTTAACTTCCTGTTCTGTACAGGTTGCCATTTTTCCTGACGATGAACGGGAAGACGGGGAACCAATGAGAGACTGGCTCTTGGTGTTGGGAAAGGCACAGGTCACTCTATTTTCCCATCAGGAAGAAGAATTAACCACAGGCTCATCCCGCCCCCCGGAACCAGAACAGGGCCTGAAGCCATCCTGCGCTTTTGCGGCCAGCTCCCAAAAACACGAGTTGTAAAATGGAGGCTCAGGGCACTGCAATTCACAAACCTGCAGAGTTATAAATGATAACTCTCGTCCAGAAATATATTGAGGGAAGGCAACGAAGAGGATTTGAAATCAAGGCAGAATTGCAGGAAACAGATTTCAGGAGGTAGATTCGAATCGCCTTTAAAGCACATGAAAAGCGGCAAAACGTTGACAATGATGCCCTTGGCCAAAAAGGGCGTATGCGTTTTTTCCTGAATATATTCAGGAAAAAACGCATACGCCCTTTTTGGCCAACCAAGCAACCTGGAAAGGCAAATCAGCGCTACAAAGAAGTCTCGCATCCCATCGGTCAAAAGGGCCATGCTGAAAAAAGGGTCCAAACCAGAAATGCAGGACAGGCTATGGAGAAATGGGAGCCTTGCTACACTGATGGGTGGGATGTAAATTGCCAACAGCCACTCTGATGAAGTGTACGGTGAGTCCTGAAACATCTAAAAAACACAACTTAGAGAGCATAGGGCACTTCCACTCATGGGGGTATAAATTGGGAAAATGAAAAATCAGCAAGACACAAGCACCCCAAAGTTTAGGGCTGCTCTGTTGACAAGGACCTCCACTTCATTCCACCTTAAATATCCCAGGAGAGAGAAAAATGGATAAAGAAGTTGTGGTCCTTATGTACAATGGAATATCACTCAGCCATGAAATCAATGTCCTAAGGCTAGTAGCAGCATGATGAGTGGATTTAGGTACGACGATTCTAAGTGAAATAAGTCACACAGAAAAGGACACTTCTCATAAGGTATCACTGATAGAGGGAATGTAAAAACCGTTACACATGAACTGAATTACAAAACAGAACAGAGTCACACATGCAGAAAACACACTATGGCTGCTTAACGGGAAAGGTGAGGTGGGGTGATACATAAAACAAGGGTTTCAAATTAGCTCAGATACCGTTCCATAAACCCAATATGTAATAGACAAGACCTACTCCTTGCTCAGAGAACTGGACTCAACACGCCCTATTCACCGCACAAGAATATATCTGACTAGTAATAATCTTAAAACCTATGTATTGATATCTCTCTGTTAGTGTGTCAAGTGGGTGTAAAGCGGCATAAACACAGCAGTGAAAAGCAGGTAAACTGCATTATGAAAATAAATTACTTTGAAAAACCCATGAAAGAAAGACAGTGAAAGAGAGAGACATTCTTACACAATGCGTTCAGGGGCTGTGATGCAACCTGGATTGACCATATCTAGACCCACAGCTGGATGAGACATAAGGGTGGACACTATTGTGGCTGAGAGGTTTGGTGAGGTTGGGTGAGCAAACGCAGACCATTTAAAGTAATACTGCGTGGTACCCATCGCATGGGTCCCAAATCTCCAGGTTCAAGGGCATCTTCCTACATCGAAAACATGCATGAGAAACCCAGAAGATGGTACACCGTGTGATGGGGAAAGATTTCTAAAACGCACCTCATTTCTCATCTCCTTGTGCCCGGGTTCGCCATTCCAGCCGCTTTACTAGCAATCTCCCTCCTTGGAGCATCAGCACCTTTAACTTCCTGTTTTGTACAGGTTGCCATTTTTCCTGACGATGAACGGGAAGACGGGGAACCAATGAGAGACTGGCTCTTGGTGTTGGGAAAGGCACAGGTCACTCTATTTTCCCATCAGGAAGAAGAATTAACCACAGGCTCATCCCGCCCCCCGGAACCAGAACAGGGCCTGAAGCCATCCTGCGCTTTTGCGGCCAGCTCCCAAAAACACGAGTTGTAAAATGGAGGCTCAGGGCACTGCAATTCACAAACCTGCAGAGTTATAAATGATAACTCTCGTCCACAAATATATTGAGGGAAGGCAACGAAGAGGATTTGAAATCAAGGCAGAATTGCAGGAAACAGATTTCAGGAGGTAGATTCGAATCGCCTTTAAAGCACATGAAAAGCGGCAAAACGTTGACAATGATGCCCTTGGCCAAAAAGGGCGTATGCGTTTTTTCCTGAATATATTCAGGAAAAAACGCATACGCCCTTTTTGGCCAACCAAGCAACCTGGAAAGGCAAATCAGCGCTACAAAGAAGTCTCGCATCCCATCGGTCAAAAGGGCCATGCTGAAAAAAGTGTCAAAACCAGAAATGCAGGACAGGCCATGGAGAAATGGGAGCCTTGCTACACTGATGGGCGGGATGTAAATTGCCAACAGCCACTCTGGAGAAGTGTACGGTGAGTCCTGAAACATGTAAAAAACACAGCTTAGAGAGCATAGGGCACTTCCACTCATGGGGGTATAAATTGGGAAAATGAAAAATCAGCAAGACACAGGCACCCCAAAGTTTACGGCTGCTCTGTTGACAAGGACCTCCACTTCATTCCACCTTAAATATCCCAGGAAAGAGAAAAATGGGTAAAGAAGTTGTGTTCCTTATGTACAATGGAATATCACTCAGCCATGAAATCAATGTCCTAAGGCTAGTAGCAGCATGATGAGTGGATTTAGGTACGACGATTCTAAGTGAAATAAGTCACACAGAAAAGGACACTTCTCATAAGGTATCACTTATAGAGGGAATGTAAAAACCGTTACACATGTACTGAATTACAAAACAGAACAGAGTCACACATGCAGAAAACACACTATGGCTGCTTAACGGGAAAGGTGAGGTGGGGTGATACATCAAACAAGGGTTTCAAATTAGCTCAGATACCGTTCCATAAACCCAATATGTAATAGACAAGACCTACTCCTTGCTCAGAGAACTGGACTCAACACGCCCTATTCACCGCACAAGAATATATCTGACTAGTAATAATCTTAAAACCTATGTATTGATATCTCTCTTTTAGTGTGTCAAGTGGGTGTAAAGCGGCATAAACACAGCAGTGAAAAGCAGCTAAACCCCATTATGAAAATAAATTACTTTGAAAAACCCATGAAAGAAAGACAGTGAAAGAGAGAGACATTCTTACACAATGCGTTCAGGGGCTGTGATGCAACCTGGATTGACCATATCTAGACCCACAGCTGGATGAGACATAAGGGTGGACACTCTTGGGGCTGAGAGGTTTGGTGAGGTTGGGTGAGCAAACGCAGACCATTTAAAGTAATACTGCGTGGTACCCATCGCATGGGTCCCAAATCTCCAGGTTCAAGGGCATCTTCCTACATCGAAAACATGCATGAGAAACCCAGAAGATGGTACACCATGTGATGGGGAAAGGTTTCTAAAACGCACCTCATTTCTCATCTCCTTGTGCCCGTGTTCGCCATTCCAGCCGCTTTACTAGTAATCTCCCTACTTGGAGCATCAGCACCTTTAACCTCCTGTTCCGCACAGGTTGCCATTTCTCCTGACGATGAACGGGAAGACGGGGAACCAATGAGAGACTGGCTCTTGGTGTTGGGAAAGGCACAGGTCACTCTATTTTCCCATCAGGAAGAAGAATTAACCACACGCTCATCCCGCACCCCAGAACCAGAACAGGGCCTGAAGCCATCCTGCGCTTTTGCGGCCAGCTCCCAAAAACACGAGTTGTAAAATGGAGGCTCAGGGCACTGCAATTCACAAACCTGCAGAGTTATAAATGATAACTCTCGTCCACAAATATATTGAGTGAAGGCAACGAAGAGGATTTGAAATCAAGGCAGAATTGCAGGAAACAGATTTCAGGAGGTAGATTCGAATCGCCTTTAAAGCACATGAAAAGCGGCAAAACGTTGACAATGATGCCCTTGGCCAAAAAGGGCGTATGCGTTTTTTCCTGAATATATTCAGGAAAAAACGCATACGCCCTTTTTGGCCAACCAAGCAACCTGGAAAGGCAAATCAGCGCTACAAAGAAGTCTCGCTTCCCATCGGTCAAAAGGGCCATGCTGAAAAAAGTGTCAAAACCAGAAATGCAGGACAGGCCATGGAGAAATGGGAGCCTTGCTACACTGATGGGCGGGATGTAAATTGCCAACAGCCACTCTGGAGAAGTGTACGGTGAGTCCTGAAACATCTAAAAAACACAGCTTAGAGAGCATAGGGCACTTCCACTCATGGGGGTATAAATTGGGAAAATGAAAAATCAGCAAGACACAAGCACCCCAAAGTTTAGAGCTGCTCTGTTGACAAGGACCTCCACTTCATTCCACCTTAAATATCCCAGGAAAGAGAAAAATGGGTAAAGAAGTTGTGGTCCTTATGTACAATGGAATATCACTCAGCCATGAAATCAATGTCCTAAGGCTAGTAGCAGCATGATGAGTGGATTTAGGTACGACGATTCTAAGTGAAATAAGTCACACAGAAAAGGACACTTCTCATAAGGTATCACTGATAGAGGGAATGTAAAAACCGTTACACTTGAACTGAATTACAAAACAGAACAGAGTAACACATGCAGAAAACACACTATGGCTGTTTAACGGGAAAGGTGAGGTGGGGTGATACATAAAACAAGGGTTTCAAATTAGCTCAGATACTGTTCCATAAACCCAA
Organism: Balaenoptera borealis; assembly: GCF_965194805.1. Classification (NCBI taxonomy): domain Eukaryota; kingdom Metazoa; phylum Chordata; class Mammalia; order Artiodactyla; family Balaenopteridae; genus Balaenoptera; species Balaenoptera borealis. Next base: position 1,058,747 of record NW_028124009.1, read on the forward strand.
TATGTAATAGACAAGACCTACTCCTTGCTCAGAGAACTGGACTCAACACGCCCTATTCACCGCACAAGAATATATCTGACTACTAATAATCTTAAAACCTTTGTATTGATATCTCTCTGTTAGTGTGTCAAGTGGGTGTAAAGCGGCATAAACACAGCAGTGAAAAGCAGCTAAACCCCATTATGAAAATAAATTACTTTGACAAACCCATGAAAGAAAGACAGTGAAAGAGAGAGACATTCTTACACAATGCGTTCAGGGGCTGTGATGCAACCTGGATTGACCATATCTAGACCCACAGCTGGATGAGACATAAGGGTGGACACTCTTGGGGCTGAGAGGTTTGGTGAGGTTGGGTGAGCAAACGCAGACCCTTTAAAGTAATACTGCGTGGTACCCATCGCATGGGTCCCAAATCTCCAGGTTCAAGGGCATCTTCCTACATCGAAAACATGCATGAGAAACCCAGAAGATGGTACACCATGTGATGGGGAAAGTTTTCTAAAACGCACCTCATTTCTCATCTCCTTGTGCCCGTGTTCGCCATTCCAGCCGCTTTACTAGTAATCTCCCTACTTGGAGCATCAGCACCTTTAACCTCCTGTTCCGTACAGGTTGCCATTTCTCCTGACGATGAACGGGAAGACGGGGAACCAATGAGAGACTGGCTCTTGGTGTTGGGAAAGGCACAGGTCACTCTATTTTCCCATCAGGAAGAAGAATTAACCACAGGCTCATCCCGCCCCCCGGAACCAGAACAGGGCCTGAAGCCATCCTGCGCTTTTGCGGCCAGCTCCCAAAAACACGAGTTGTAAAATGGAGGCTCAGGGCACTGCAATTCACAAACCTGCAGAGTTATAAATGATAACTCTCGTCCAGAAATATATTGAGGGAAGGCAACGAAGAGGATTTGAAATCAAGGCAGAATTGCAGGAAACAGATTTCAGGAGGTAGATTCGAATCGCCTTTAAAGCACATGAAAAGCGGCAAAACGTTGACAATGATGCCCTTGGCCAAAAAGGGCGTATGCGTTTTTTCCTGAATATATTCAGGAAAAAACGCATACGCCCTTTTTGGCCAACCAAGCAACCTGGAAAGGCAAATCAGCGCTACAAAGAAGTCTCGCATCCCATCGGTCAAAAGGGCCATGCTGAAAAAAGGGTCCAAACCAGAAATGCAGGACAGGCTATGGAGAAATGGGAGCCTTGCTACACTGATGGGTGGGATGTAAATTGCCAACAGCCACTCTGATGAAGTGTACGGTGAGTCCTGAAACATCTAAAAAACACAACTTAGAGAGCATAGGGCACTTCCACTCATGGGGGTATAAATTGGGAAAATGAAAAATCAGCAAGACACAAGCACCCCAAAGTTTAGGGCTGCTCTGTTGACAAGGACCTCCACTTCATTCCACCTTAAATATCCCAGGAAAGAGAAAAATGGGTAAAGAAGTTGTGGTCCTTATGTACAATGGAATATCACTCAGCCATGAAATCAATGTCCTAAGGCTAGTAGCAGCATGATGAGTGGATTTAGGTACGACGATTCTAAGTGAAATAAGTCACACAGAAAAGGACACTTCTCATAAGGTATCAGTGATAGAGGGAATGTAAAAACCGTTACACATGAACTGAATTACAAAACAGAACAGAGTCACACATGCAGAAAACACACTATGGCTGCTTAACGGGAAAGGTGAGGTGGGGTGATACATAAAACAAGGGTTTCAAATTAGCTCAGATACCATTCCATAAACCCAATATGTAATAGACAAGACCTACTCCTTGCTCAGAGAACTGGACTCAACACGCCCTATTCACCGCACAAGAATATATCTGACTAGTAATAATCTTAAAACCTATGTATTGATATCTCTCTGTTAGTGTGTCAAGTGGGGGTAAAGCGGCATAAACACAGCAGTGAAAAGCAGGTAAACTGCATTATGAAAATAAATTACTTTGAAAAACCCATGAAAGAAAGACAGTGAAAGAGAGAGACATTCTTACACAATGCGTTCAGGGGCTGTGATGCAACCTGGATTGACCATATCTAGACCCACAGCTGGATGAGACATAAGGGTGGACACTCTTGGGGCTGAGAGGTTTGGTGAGGTTGGGTGAGCAAATGCAGACCATTTAAAGTAATACTGCGTGGTACCCATCGCATGGGTCCCAAATCTCCAGGTTCAAGGGCATCTTCCTACATCGAAAACATGCATGAGAAACCCAGAAGATGGTACACCGTGTGATGGGGAAAGGTTTCTAAAACGCACCTCATTTCTCATCTCCTTGTGCCCGGGTTCGCCATTCCAGCCACTTTACTAGCAATCTCCCTCCTTGGAGCATCAGCACCTTTAACTTCCTGTTCTGTACAGGTTGCCATTTTTCCTGACGATGAACGGGAAGACGGGGAACCAATGAGAGACTGGCTCTTGGTGTTGGGAAAGGCACAGGTCACTCTATTTTCCCATCAGGAAGAAGAATTAACCACAGGCTCATCCCGCCCCCCGGAACCAGAACAGGGCCTGAAGCCATCCTGCGCTTTTGCGGCCAGCTCCCAAAAACACGAGTTGTAAAATGGAGGCTCAGGGCACTGCAATTCACAAACCTGCAGAGTTATAAATGATAACTCTCGTCCACAAATATATTGAGGGAAGGCAACGAAGAGGATTTGAAATCAAGGCAGAATTGCAGGAAACAGATTTCAGGAGGTAGATTCGAATCGCCTTTAAAGCACATGAAAAGCGGCAAAACGTTGACAATGATGCCCTTGGCCAAAAAGGGCGTATGCGTTTTTTCCTGAATATATTCAGGAAAAAACGCATACGCCCTTTTTGGCCAACCAAGCAACCTGGAAAGGCAAATCAGCGCTACAAAGAAGTCTCGCATCCCATCGGTCAAAAGGGCCATGCTGAAAAAAGTGTCAAAACCAGAAATGCAGGACAGGCCATGGAGAAATGGGAGCCTTGCTACACTGATGGGCGGGATGTAAATTGCCAACAGCCACTCTGGAGAAGTGTACGGTGAGTCCTGAAACATGTAAAAAACACAGCTTAGAGAGCATAGGGCACTTCCACTCATGGGGGTATAAATTGGGAAAATGAAAAATCAGCAAGACACAGGCACCCCAAAGTTTAGGGCTGCTCTGTTGACAAGGACCTCCACTTCATTCCACCTTAAATATCCCAGGAAAGAGACAAATGGGTAAAGAAGTTGTGTTCCTTATGTACAATGGAATATCACTCAGCCATGAAATCAATGTCCTAAGGCTAGTAGCAGCATGATGAGTGGATTTAGGTACGACGATTCTAAGTGAAATAAGTCACACAGAAAAGGACACTTCTCATAAGGTATCACTTATAGAGGGAATGTAAAAACCGTTACACATGAACTGAATTACAAAACAGAACAGAGTCACACATGCAGAAAACACACTATGGCTGCTTAACGGGAAAGGTGAAGTGGGGTGATACATCAAACAAGGGTTTCAAATTAGCTCAGATACCGTTCCATAAACCCAATATGTAATAGACAAGACCTACTCCTTGCTCAGAGAACTGGACTCAACACGCCCTATTCACCGCACAAGAATATATCTGACTAGTAATAATCTTAAAACCTATGTATTGATATCTCTCTTTTAGTGTGTCAAGTGGGTGTAAAGCGGCATAAACACAGCAGTGAAAAGCAGCTAAACCCCATTATGAAAATAAATTACTTTGAAAAACCCATGAAAGAAAGACAGTGAAAGAGAGAGACATTCTTACACAATGCGTTCAGGGGCTGTGATGCAACCTGGATTGACCATATCTAGACCCACAGCTGGATGAGACATAAGGGTGGACACTCTTGGGGCTGAGAGGTTTGGTGAGGTTGGGTGAGCAAACGCAGACCATTTAAAGTAATACTGCGTGGTACCCATCGCATGGGTCCCAAATCTCCAGGTTCAAGGGCATCTTCCTACATCGAAAACATGCATGAGAAACCCAGAAGATGGTACACCATGTGATGGGGAAAGGTTTCTAAAACGCACCTCATTTCTCATCTCCTTGTGCCCGTGTTCGCCATTCCAGCCGCTTTACTAGTAATCTCCCTACTTGGAGCATCAGCACCTTTAACCTCCTGTTCCGCACAGGTTGCCATTTCTCCTGACGATGAACGGAAAGACGGGGAACCAATGAGAGACTGGCTCTTGGTGTTGGGAAAGGCACAGGTCACTCTATTTTCCCATCAGGAAGAAGAATTAACCACAGGCTCATCCCGCCCCCCGGAACCAGAACAGGGCCTGAAGCCATCCTGCGCTTTTGCGGCCAGCTCCCAAAAACACGAGTTGTAAAATGGAGGCTCAGGGCACTGCAATTCACAAACCTGCAGAGTTATAAATGATAACTCTCGTCCAGAAATATATTGAGGGAAGGCAACGAAGAGGATTTGAAATCAAGGCAGAATTGCAGGAAACAGATTTCAGGAGGTAGATTCGAATCGCCTTTAAAGCACATGAAAAGCGGCAAAACGTTGACAATGATGCCCTTGGCCAAAAAGGGCGTATGCGTTTTTTCCTGAATATATTCAGGAAAAAACGCATACGCCCTTTTTGGCCAACCAAGCAACCTGGAAAGGCAAATCAGCGCTACAAAGAAGTCTCGCATCCCATCGGTCAAAAGGGCCATGCTGAAAAAAGGGTCCAAACCAGAAATGCAGGACAGGCTATGGAGAAATGGGAGCCTTGCTACACTGATGGGTGGGATGTAAATTGCCAACAGCCACTCTGATGAAGTGTACGGTGAGTCCTGAAACATCTAAAAAACACAACTTAGAGAGCATAGGGCACTTCCACTCATGGGGGTATAAATTGGGAAAATGAAAAATCAGCAAGACACAAGCACCCCAAAGTTTAGGGCTGCTCTGTTGACAAGGACCTCCACTTCATTCCACCTTAAATATCCCAGGAGAGAGAAAAATGGATAAAGAAGTTGTGGTCCTTATGTACAATGGAATATCACTCAGCCATGAAATCAATGTCCTAAGGCTAGTAGCAGCATGATGAGTGGATTTAGGTACGACGATTCTAAGTGAAATAAGTCACACAGAAAAGGACACTTCTCATAAGGTATCACTGATAGAGGGAATGTAAAAACCGTTACACATGAACTGAATTACAAAACAGAACAGAGTCACACATGCAGAAAACACACTATGGCTGCTTAACGGGAAAGGTGAGGTGGGGTGATACATAAAACAAGGGTTTCAAATTAGCTCAGATACCGTTCCATAAACCCAATATGTAATAGACAAGACCTACTCCTTGCTCAGAGAACTGGACTCAACACGCCCTATTCACCGCACAAGAATATATCTGACTAGTAATAATCTTAAAACCTATGTATTGATATCTCTCTGTTAGTGTGTCAAGTGGGTGTAAAGCGGCATAAACACAGCAGTGAAAAGCAGGTAAACTGCATTATGAAAATAAATTACTTTGAAAAACCCATGAAAGAAAGACAGTGAAAGAGAGAGACATTCTTACACAATGCGTTCAGGGGCTGTGATGCAACCTGGATTGACCATATCTAGACCCACAGCTGGATGAGACATAAGGGTGGACACTCTTGGGGCTGAGAGGTTTGGTGAGGTTGGGTGAGCAAACGCAGACCATTTAAAGTAATACTGCGTGGTACCCATCGCATGGGTCCCAAATCTCCAGGTTCAAGGGCATCTTCCTACATCGAAAACATGCATGAGAAACCCAGAAGATGGTACACCGTGTGATGGGGAAAGATTTCTAAAACGCACCTCATTTCTCATCTCCTTGTGCCCGGGTTCGCCATTCCAGCCGCTTTACTAGCAATCTCCCTCCTTGGAGCATCAGCACCTTTAACTTCCTGTTTTGTACAGGTTGCCATTTTTCCTGACGATGAACGGGAAGACGGGGAACCAATGAGAGACTGGCTCTTGGTGTTGGGAAAGGCACAGGTCACTCTATTTTCCCATCAGGAAGAAAAATTAACCACAGGCTCATCCCGCCCCCCGGAACCAGAACAGGGCCTGAAGCCATCCTGCGCTTTTGCGGCCAGCTCCCAAAAACACGAGTTGTAAAATGGAGGCTCAGGGCACTGCAATTCACAAACCTGCAGAGTTATAAATGATAACTCTCGTCCACAAATATATTGAGGGAAGGCAACGAAGAGGATTTGAAATCAAGGCAGAATTGCAGGAAACAGATTTCAGGAGGTAGATTCGAATCGCCTTTAAAGCACATGAAAAGCGGCAAAACGTTGACAATGATGCCCTTGGCCAAAAAGGGCGTATGCGTTTTTTCCTGAATATATTCAGGAAAAAACGCATACGCCCTTTTTGGCCAACCAAGCAACCTGGAAAGGCAAATCAGCGCTACAAAGAAGTCTCGCATCCCATCGGTCAAAAGGGCCATGCTGAAAAAAGTGTCAAAACCAGAAATGCAGGACAGGCCATGGAGAAATGGGAGCCTTGCTACACTGATGGGCGGGATGTAAATTGCCAACAGCCACTCTGGAGAAGTGTACGGTGAGTCCTGAAACATGTAAAAAACACAGCTTAGAGAGCATAGGGCACTTCCACTCATGGGGGTATAAATTGGGAAAATGAAAAATCAGCAAGACACAGGCACCCCAAAGTTTACGGCTGCTCTGTTGACAAGGACCTCCACTTCATTCCACCTTAAATATCCCAGGAAAGAGAAAAATGGGTAAAGAAGTTGTGTTCCTTATGTACAATGGAATATCACTCAGCCATGAAATCAATGTCCTAAGGCTAGTAGCAGCATGATGAGTGGATTTAGGTACGACGATTCTAAGTGAAATAAGTCACACAGAAAAGGACACTTCTCATAAGGTATCACTTATAGAGGGAATGTAAAAACCGTTACACATGTACTGAATTACAAAACAGAACAGAGTCACACATGCAGAAAACACACTATGGCTGCTTAACGGGAAAGGTGAGGTGGGGTGATACATCAAACAAGGGTTTCAAATTAGCTCAGATACCGTTCCATAAACCCAATATGTAATAGACAAGACCTACTCCTTGCTCAGAGAACTGGACTCAACACGCCCTATTCACCGCACAAGAATATATCTGACTAGTAATAATCTTAAAACCTATGTATTGATATCTCTCTTTTAGTGTGTCAAGTGGGTGTAAAGCGGCATAAACACAGCAGTGAAAAGCAGCTAAACCCCATTATGAAAATAAATTACTTTGAAAAACCCATGAAAGAAAGACAGTGAAAGAGAGAGACATTCTTACACAATGCGTTCAGGGGCTGTGATGCAACCTGGATTGACCATATCTAGACCCACAGCTGGATGAGACATAAGGGTGGACACTCTTGGGGCTGAGAGGTTTGGTGAGGTTGGGTGAGCAAACGCAGACCATTTAAAGTAATACTGCGTGGTACCCATCGCATGGGTCCCAAATCTCCAGGTTCAAGGGCATCTTCCTACATCGAAAACATGCATGAGAAACCCAGAAGATGGTACACCATGTGATGGGGAAAGGTTTCTAAAACGCACCTCATTTCTCATCTCCTTGTGCCCGTGTTCGCCATTCCAGCCGCTTTACTAGTAATCTCCCTACTTGGAGCATCAGCACCTTTAACCTCCTGTTCCGCACAGGTTGCCATTTCTCCTGACGATGAACGGGAAGACGGGGAACCAATGAGAGACTGGCTCTTGGTGTTGGGAAAGGCACAGGTCACTCTATTTTCCCATCAGGAAGAAGAATTAACCACACGCTCATCCCGCACCCCAGAACCAGAACAGGGCCTGAAGCCATCCTGCGCTTTTGCGGCCAGCTCCCAAAAACACGAGTTGTAAAATGGAGGCTCAGGGCACTGCAATTCACAAACCTGCAGAGTTATAAATGATAACTCTCGTCCACAAATATATTGAGTGAAGGCAACGAAGAGGATTTGAAATCAAGGCAGAATTGCAGGAAACAGATTTCAGGAGGTAGATTCGAATCGCCTTTAAAGCACATGAAAAGCGGCAAAACGTTGACAATGATGCCCTTGGCCAAAAAGGGCGTATGCGTTTTTTCCTGAATATATTCAGGAAAAAACGCATACGCCCTTTTTGGCCAACCAAGCAACCTGGAAAGGCAAATCAGCGCTACAAAGAAGTCTCGCTTCCCATCGGTCAAAAGGGCCATGCTGAAAAAAGTGTCAAAACCAGAAATGCAGGACAGGCCATGGAGAAATGGGAGCCTTGCTACACTGATGGGCGGGATGTAAATTGCCAACAGCCACTCTGGAGAAGTGTACGGTGAGTCCTGAAACATCTAAAAAACACAGCTTAGAGAGCATAGGGCACTTCCACTCATGGGGGTATAAATTGGGAAAATGAAAAATCAGCAAGACACAAGCACCCCAAAGTTTAGAGCTGCTCTGTTGACAAGGACCTCCACTTCATTCCACCTTAAATATCCCAGGAAAGAGAAAAATGGGTAAAGAAGTTGTGGTCCTTATGTACAATGGAATATCACTCAGCCATGAAATCAATGTCCTAAGGCTAGTAGCAGCATGATGAGTGGATTTAGGTACGACGATTCTAAGTGAAATAAGTCACACAGAAAAGGACACTTCTCATAAGGTATCACTGATAGAGGGAATGTAAAAACCGTTACACTTGAACTGAATTACAAAACAGAACAGAGTAACACATGCAGAAAACACACTATGGCTGTTTAACGGGAAAGGTGAGGTGGGGTGATACATAAAACAAGGGTTTCAAATTAGCTCAGATACTGTTCCATAAACCCAATATGTAATAGACAAGACCTACTCCTTGCTCAGAGAACTGGACTCAACACGCCCTATTCACCGCACAAGAATATATCTGACTACTAATAATCTTAAAACCTTTGTATTGATATCTCTCTGTTAGTGTGTCAAGTGGGTGTAAAGCGGCATAAACACAGCAGTGAAAAGCAGCTAAACCCCATTATGAAAATAAATTACTTTGACAAACCCATGAAAGAAAGACAGTGAAAGAGAGAGACATTCTTACACAATGCGTTCAGGGGCTGTGATGCAACCTGGATTGACCATATCTAGACCCACAGCTGGATGAGACATAAGGGTGGACACTCTTGGGGCTGAGAGGTTTGGTGAGGTTGGGTGAGCAAACGCAGACCCTTTAAAGTCATACTGCGTGGTACCCATCGCATGGGTCCCAAATCTCCAGGTTCAAGGGCATCTTCCTACATCGAAAACATGCATGAGAAACCCAGAAGATGGTACACCATGTGATGGGGAAAGTTTTCTAAAACGCACCTCATTTCTCATCTCCTTGTGCCCGTGTTCGCCATTCCAGCCGCTTTACTAGTAATCTCCCTACTTGGAGCATCAGCACCTTTAACCTCCTGTTCCGTACAGGTTGCCATTTCTCCTGACGATGAACGGGAAGACGGGGAACCAATGAGAGACTGGCTCTTGGTGTTGGGAAAGGCACAGGTCACTCTATTTTCCCATCAGGAAGAAGAATTAACCACAGGCTCATCCCGCCCCCCGGAACCAGAACAGGGCCTGAAGCCATCCTGCGCTTTTGCGGCCAGCTCCCAAAAACACGAGTTGTAAAATGGAGGCTCAGGGCACTGCAATTCACAAACCTGCAGAGTTATAAATGATAACTCTCGTCCAGAAATATATTGAGGGAAGGCAACGAAGAGGATTTGAAATCAAGGCAGAATTGCAGGAAACAGATTTCAGGAGGTAGATTCGAATCGCCTTTAAAGCACATGAAAAGCGGCAAAACGTTGACAATGATGCCCTTGGCCAAAAAGGGCGTATGCGTTTTTTCCTGAATATATTCAGGAAAAAACGCATACGCCCTTTTTGGCCAACCAAGCAACCTGGAAAGGCAAATCAGCGCTACAAAGAAGTCTCGCATCCCATCGGTCAAAAGGGCCATGCTGAAAAAAGGGTCCAAACCAGAAATGCAGGACAGGCTATGGAGAAATGGGAGCCTTGCTACACTGATGGGTGGGATGTAAATTGCCAACAGCCACTCTGATGAAGTGTACGGTGAGTCCTGAAACATCTAAAAAACACAACTTAGAGAGCATAGGGCACTTCCACTCATGGGGGTATAAATTGGGAAAATGAAAAATCAGCAAGACACAAGCACCCCAAAGTTTAGGGCTGCTCTGTTGACAAGGACCTCCACTTCATTCCACCTTAAATATCCCAGGAAAGAGAAAAATGGGTAAAGAAGTTGTGGTCCTTATGTACAATGGAATATCACTCAGCCATGAAATCAATGTCCTAAGGCTAGTAGCAGCATGATGAGTGGATTTAGGTACGACGATTCTAAGTGAAATAAGTCACACAGAAAAGGACACTTCTCATAAGGTATCACTGATAGAGGGAATGTAAAAACCGTTACACATGAACTGAATTACAAAACAGAACAGAGTCACACATGCAGAAAACACACTATGGCTGCTTAACGGGAAAGGTGAGGTGGGGTGATACATAAAACAAGGGTTTCAAATTAGCTCAGATACCATTCCATAAACCCAATATGTAATAGACAAGACCTACTCCTTGCTCAGAGAACTGGACTCAACACGCCCTATTCACCGCACAAGAATATATCTGACTACTAATAATCTTAAAACCTATGTATTGATATCTCTCTGTTAGTGTGTCAAGTGGGGGTAAAGCGGCATAAACACAGCAGTGAAAAGCAGGTAAACTGCATTATGAAAATAAATTACTTTGAAAAACCCATGAAAGAAAGACAGTGAAAGAGAGAGACATTCTTACACAATGCGTTCAGGGGCTGTGATGCAACCTGGATTGACCATATCTAGACCCACAGCTGGATGAGACATAAGGGTGGACACTCTTGGGGCTGAGAGGTTTGGTGAGGTTGGGTGAGCAAATGCAGACCATTTAAAGTAATACTGCGTGGTACCCATCGCATGGGTCCCAAATCTCCAGGTTCAAGGGCATCTTCCTACATCGAAAACATGCATGAGAAACCCAGAAGATGGTACACCGTGTGATGGGGAAAGGTTTCTAAAACGCACCTCATTTCTCATCTCCTTGTGCCCGGGTTCGCCATTCCAGCCACTTTACTAGCAATCTCCCTCCTTGGAGCATCAGCACCTTTAACTTCCTGTTCTGTACAGGTTGCCATTTTTCCTGACGATGAACGGGAAGACGGGGAACCAATGAGAGACTGGCTCTTGGTGTTGGGAAAGGCACAGGTCACTCTATTTTCCCATCAGGAAGAAGAATTAACCACAGGCTCATCCCGCCCCCCGGAACCAGAACAGGGCCTGAAGCCATCCTGCGCTTTTGCGGCCAGCTCCCAAAAACACGAGTTGTAAAATGGAGGCTCAGGGCACTGCAATTCACAAACCTGCAGAGTTATAAATGATAACTCTCGTCCACAAATATATTGAGGGAAGGCAACGAAGAGGATTTGAAATCAAGGCAGAATTGCAGGAAACAGATTTCAGGAGGTAGATTCGAATCGCCTTTAAAGCACATGAAAAGCGGCAAAACGTTGACAATGATGCCCTTGGCCAAAAAGGGCGTATGCGTTTTTTCCTGAATATATTCAGGAAAAAACGCATACGCCCTTTTTGGCCAACCAAGCAACCTGGAAAGGCAAATCAGCGCTACAAAGAAGTCTCGCATCCCATCGGTCAAAAGGGCCATGCTGAAAAAAGTGTCAAAACCAGAAATGCAGGACAGGCCATGGAGAAATGGGAGCCTTGCTACACTGATGGGCGGGATGTAAATTGCCAACAGCCACTCTGGAGAAGTGTACGGTGAGTCCTGAAACATGTAAAAAACACAGCTTAGAGAGCATAGGGCACTTCCACTCATGGGGGTATAAATTGGGAAAATGAAAAATCAGCAAGACACAGGCACCCCAAAGTTTAGGGCTGCTCTGTTGACAAGGACCTCCACTTCATTCCACCTTAAATATCCCAGGAAAGAGACAAATGGGTAAAGAAGTTGTGTTCCTTATGTACAATGGAATATCACTCAGCCATGAAATCAATGTCCTAAGGCTAGTAGCAGCATGATGAGTGGATTTAGGTACGACGATTCTAAGTGAAATAAGTCACACAGAAAAGGACACTTCTCATAAGGTATCACTTATAGAGGGAATGTAAAAACCGTTACACATGAACTGAATTACAAAACAGAACAGAGTCACACATGCAGAAAACACACTATGGCTGCTTAACGGGAAAGGTGAAGTGGGGTGATACATCAAACAAGGGTTTCAAATTAGCTCAGATACCGTTCCATAAACCCAATATGTAATAGACAAGACCTACTCCTTGCTCAGAGAACTGGACTCAACACGCCCTATTCACCGCACAAGAATATATCTGACTAGTAATAATCTTAAAACCTATGTATTGATATCTCTCTTTTAGTGTGTCAAGTGGGTGTAAAGCGGCATAAACACAGCAGTGAAAAGCAGCTAAACCCCATTATGAAAATAAATTACTTTGAAAAACCCATGAAAGAAAGACAGTGAAAGAGAGAGACATTCTTACACAATGCGTTCAGGGGCTGTGATGCAACCTGGATTGACCATATCTAGACCCACAGCTGGATGAGACATAAGGGTGGACACTCTTGGGGCTGAGAGGTTTGGTGAGGTTGGGTGAGCAAACGCAGACCATTTAAAGTAATACTGCGTGGTACCCATCGCATGGGTCCCAAATCTCCAGGTTCAAGGGCATCTTCCTACATCGAAAACATGCATGAGAAACCCAGAAGATGGTACACCATGTGATGGGGAAAGGTTTCTAAAACGCACCTCATTTCTCATCTCCTTGTGCCCGTGTTCGCCATTCCAGCCGCTTTACTAGTAATCTCCCTACTTGGAGCATCAGCACCTTTAACCTCCTGTTCCGCACAGGTTGCCATTTCTCCTGACGATGAACGGGAAGACGGGGAACCAATGAGAGACTGGCTCTTGGTGTTGGGAAAGGCACAGGTCACTCTATTTTCCCATCAGGAAGAAGAATTAACCACACGCTCATCCCGCACCCTGGAACCAGAACAGGGCCTGAAGCCATCCTGCGCTTTTGCGGCCAGCTCCCAAAAACACGAGTTGTAAAATGGAGGCTCAGGGCACTGCAATTCACAAACCTGCAGAGTTATAAATGATAACTCTCGTCCACAAATATATTGAGGGAAGGCAACGAAGAGGATTTGAAATCAAGGCAGAATTGCAGGAAACAGATTTCAGGAGGTAGATTCGAATCGCCTTTAAAGCACATGAAAAGCGGCAAAACGTTGACAATGATGCCCTTGGCCAAAAAGGGCGTATGCGTTTTTTCCTGAATATATTCAGGAAAAAACGCATACGCCCTTTTTGGCCAACCAAGCAACCTGGAAAGGCAAATCAGCGCTACAAAGAAGTCTCGCTTCCCATCGGTCAAAAGGGCCATGCTGAAAAAAGTGTCAAAACCAGAAATGCAGGACAGGCCATGGAGAAATGGGAGCCTTGCTACACTGATGGGCGGGATGTAAATTGCCAACAGCCACTCTGGAGAAGTGTACGGTGAGTCCTGAAACATCTAAAAAACACAGCTTAGAGAGCATAGGGCACTTCCACTCATGGGGGTATAAATTGGGAAAATGAAAAATCAGCAAGACACAAGCACCCCAAAGTTTAGGGCTGCTCTGTTGACAAGGACCTCCACTTCATTCCACCTTAAATATCCCAGGAAAGAGAAAAATGGGTAAAGAAGTTGTGGTCCTTATGTACAATGGAATATCACTCAGCCATGAAATCAATGTCCTAAGGCTACTAGCAGCATGATGAGTGGATTTAGGTATGACGATTCTAAGTGAAATAAGTCACACAGAAAAGGACACTTCTCATAAGGTATCACTTATAGAGGGAATGTAAAAACCGTTACACTTGAACTGAATTACAAAACAGAACAGAGTCACACATGCAGAAAACACACTATGGCTGCTTAACGGGAAAGGTGAGGTGGGGTGATACATAAAACAAGGGTATCAAATTAGCTCAGATACCGTTCCATAAACCCAATATGTAATAGACAAGACCTACTCCTTGCTCAGAGAACTGGACTCAACACGCCCTATTCACCGCACAAGAATATATCTGACTACTAATAATCTTAAAACCTTTGTATTGATATCTCTCTGTTAGTGTGTCAAGTGGGTGTAAAGCGGCATAAACACAGCAGTGAAAAGCAGCTAAACCCCATTATGAAAATAAATTACTTTGACAAACCCATGAAAGAAAGACAGTGAAAGAGAGAGACATTCTTACACAATGCGTTCAGGGGCTGTGATGCAACCTGGATTGACCATATCTAGACCCACAGCTGGATGAGACATAAGGGTGGACACTCTTGGGGCTGAGAGGTTTGGTGAGGTTGGGTGAGCAAACGCAGACCCTTTAAAGTAATACTGCGTGGTACCCATCGCATGGGTCCCAAATCTCCAGGTTCAAGGGCATCTTCCTACATCGAAAACATGCATGAGAAACCCAGAAGATGGTACACCATGTGATGGGGAAAGTTTTCTAAAACGCACCTCATTTCTCATCTCCTTGTGCCCGTGTTCGCCATTCCAGCCGCTTTACTAGTAATCTCCCTACTTGGAGCATCAGCACCTTTAACCTCCTGTTCCGTACAGGTTGCCATTTCTCCTGACGATGAACGGGAAGACGGGGAACCAATGAGAGACTGGCTCTTGGTGTTGGGAAAGGCACAGGTCACTCTATTTTCCCATCAGGAAGAAGAATTAACCACAGGCTCATCCCGCCCCCCGGAACCAGAACAGGGCCTGAAGCCATCCTGCGCTTTTGCGGCCAGCTCCCAAAAACACGAGTTGTAAAATGGAGGCTCAGGGCACTGCAATTCACAAACCTGCAGAGTTATAAATGATAACTGTCGTCCACAAATATATTGAGGGAAGGCAACGAAGAGGATTTGAAATCAAGGCAGAATTGCAGGAAACAGATTTCAGGAGGTAGATTCGAATCGCCTTTAAAGCACATGAAAAGCGGCAAAACGTTGACAATGATGCCCTTGGCCAAAAAGGGCGTATGCGTTTTTTCCTGAATATATTCAGGAAAAAACGCATACGCCCTTTTTGGCCAACCAAGCAACCTGGAAAGGCAAATCAGCGCTACAAAGAAGTCTCGCATCCCATCGGTCAAAAGGGCCATGCTGAAAAAAGTGTCAAAACCAGAAATGCAGGACAGGCCATGGAGAAATGGGAGCCTTGCTACACTGATGGGCGGGATGCAAATTGACAACAGCCAGTCTGGAGCAGTGTACGGTGAGTCCTGAAACATCTAAAAAACACAGCTTAGAGAGCATAGGGCACTTCCACTCATGGGGGTATAAATTGGGAAAATGAAAAATCAGCAAGACACAAGCACCCCAAAGTTTAGGGCTGCTCTGTTGACAAGGAGCTCCACTTCATTCCACCTTAAATATCCCAGGAAAGAGAAAAATGGGTAAAGAAGTTGTGGTCCTTATGTACAATGGAATATCACTCAGCCATGAAATCAATGTCCTAAGGCTACTAGCAGCATGATGAGTGGATTTAGGTATGACGATTCTAAGTGAAATAAGTCACACAGAAAAGGACACTTCTCATAAGGTATCACTTATAGAGGGAATGTAAAAACCGTTACACTTGAACTGAATTACAAAACAGAACAGAGTCACACATGCAGAAAACACACTATGGCTGCTTAACGGGAAAGGGGAGGTGGGGTGATACATAAAACAAGGGTTTCAAATTAGCTCAGATACCGTTCCATAAACCCAATATGTAATAGACAAGACCTACTCCTTGCTCAGAGAACTGGACTCAACACGCCCTATTCACCGCACAAGAATATATCTGACTAGTAATAATCTTAAAACCTATGTATTGATATCTCTCTGTTAGTGTGTCAAGTGGGTGTAAAGCGGCATAAACACAGCAGTGAAAAGCCGCTAAACCCCATTATGAAAATAAATTACTTTGAAAAACCCATGAAAGAAAGACAGTGAAAGAGAGAGACATTCTTACACAACGCGTTCAGGGGCTGTGATGCAACCTGGATTGACCATATCTAGACACACAGCTGGATGAGACCTAAGTGTAGACACTCTTGGGGCTGAGAGGTTTGGTGAGGTTGGGTGAGCAAACGCAGACCATTTAAAGTAATACTGCGTGGTACCCATCGCATGGGTCCCAAATCTCCAGGTTCAAGGGCATCTTCCTACATCGAAAACATGCATGAGAAACCCAGAAGATGGTACACCGTGTGATGGGGAAAGGTTTCTAAAACGCACCTCATTTCTCATCTCCTCGTGCCCGGGTTCGCCATTCCAGCCGCTTTACTAGCAATCTCCCTACTTGGAGCATCAGCACCTTTAACCTCCTGTTCCGTACAGGCTGCCTTTTTTCCTGACGATGAACGGGAAGACGGGGAACCAATGAGAGACTGGCTCTTTGTGTTGGGAAAGGCACAGGTCATTCTATTTTTCCATCAGGAAGAAGAATTAACCACAGGCTCATCCCGCCCCCCGGAACCAGAACAGGGTCTGAAGCCATCCTGCGATTTTGCGGCCAGCTCCCAAAAACACGAGTTGTAAAATGGAGGCTCAGGGCACTGCAATTCACAAACCTGCAGAGTTATAAATGATAACTCTCGTCCACAAATATATTGAGGGAAGGCAACGAAGAGGATTTGAAATCAAGGCAGAATTGCAGGAAACAGATTTCAGGAGGTAGGTTCGAATCGCCTTTAAAGCACATGAAAAGCGGCAAAACGTTGACAATGATGCCCTTGGCCAAAAAGGGCGTATGCGTTTTTTCTTGAATATATTCCGGAAAAAACGCATACGCCCTTTTTGGCCAACCAAGCAACCTGGAAAGGCAAATCAGCGCTACAAAGAAGTCTCGCATCCCATCGGTCAAAAGGGCCATGCTGAAAAAAGTGTCAAAACCAGAAATGCAGGACAGGCCATGGAGAAATGGGAGCCTTGCTACACTGATGGGCGGGATGTAAATTGCCAACAGCCACTCTGGAGAAGTGTACGGTGAGTCCTGAAACATGTAAAAAACACAGCTTAGAGAGCATAGGGCACTTCCACTCATGGGGGTATAAATTGGGAAAATGAAAAATCAGCAAGACACAGGCACCCCAAAGTTTACGGCTGCTCTGTTGACAAGGACCTCCACTTCATTCCACCTTAAATATCCCAGGAAAGAGAAAAATGGGTAAAGAAGTTGTGTTCCTTATGTACAATGGAATATCACTCAGCCATGAAATCAATGTCCTAAGGCTAGTAGCAGCATGATGAGTGGATTTAGGTACGACGATTCTAAGTGAAATAAGTCACACAGAAAAGGACACTTCTCATAAGGTATCACTTATAGAGGGAATGTAAAAACCGTTACACATGAACTGAATTACAAAACAGAACAGAGTCACACATGCAGAAAACACACTATGGCTGCTTAACGGGAAAGGTGAGGTGGGATGATACATCAAACAAGGGTTTCAAATTAGCTCAGATACCGTTCCATAAACCCAATATGTAATAGACAAGACCTACTCCTTGCTCAGAGAACTGGACTCAACACGCCCTATTCACCGCACAAGAATATATCTGACTACTAATAATCTTAAAACCTATGTATTGATATCTCTCTGTTAGTGTGTCAAGTGGGTGTAAAGCGGCATAAAAACAGCAGTGAAAAGCAGCTAAACCCCATTATGAAAATAAATTACTTTGAAAAACCCATGAAAGAAAGACAGTGAAAGAGAGAGACATTCTTACACAATGCGTTCAGGGGCTGTGATGCAACCTGGATTGACCATATCTAGACCCACAGCTGGATGAGACATAAGGGTGGACACTCTTGGGGCTGAGAGGTTTGGTGAGGTTGGGTGAGCAAACGCAGACCATTTAAAGTAATACTGCGTGGTACCCATCGCATGGGTCCCAAATCTCCAGGTTCAAGGGCATCTTCCTACATCGAAAACATGCATGAGAAACCCAGAAGATGGTACACCATGTGATGGGGAAAGGTTTCTAAAATGCACCTCATTTCTCATCTCCTTGTGCCCGTGTTCGCCATTCCAGCCGCTTTACTAGTAATCTCCCTACTTGGAGCATCAGCACCTTTAACCTCCTGTTCCGTACAGGTTGCCATTTCTCCTGACGATGAACGGGAAGACGGGGAACCAATGAGAGACTGGCTCTTGGTGTTGGGAAAGGCACAGGTCACTCTATTTTCCCATCAGGAAGAAGAATTAACCACACGCTCATCCCGCAGCCCGGAACCAGAACAGGGCCTGAAGCCATCCTGCGCTTTTGCGGCCAGCTCCCAAAAACACGAGTTGTAAAATGGAGGCTCAGGGCACTGCAATTCACAAACCTGCAGAGTTATAAATGATAACTCTCGTCCACAAATATATTGAGTGAAGGCAACGAAGAGGATTTGAAATCAAGGCAGAATTGCAGGAAACAGATTTCAGGAGGTAGATTCGAATCGCCTTTAAAGCACATGAAAAGCGGCAAAACGTTGACAATGATGCCCTTGGCCAAAAAGGGCGTATGCGTTTTTTCCTGAATATATTCAGGAAAAAACGCATACGCCCTTTTTGGCCAACCAAGCAACCTGGAAAGGCAAATCAGCGCTACAAAGAAGTCTCGCTTCCCATCGGTCAAAAGGGCCATGCTGAAAAAAGTGTCAAAACCAGAAATGCAGGACAGGCCATGGAGAAATGGGAGCCTTGCTACACTGATGGGCGGGATGTAAATTGCCAACAGCCACTCTGGAGAAGTGTACGGTGAGTCCTGAAACATCTAAAAAACACAGCTTAGAGAGCATAGGGCACTTCCACTCATGGGGATATAAATTGGGAAAATGAAAAATCAGCAAGACACAAGCACCCCAAAGTTTAGAGCTGCTCTGTTGACAAGGACCTCCACTTCATTCCACCTTAAATATCCCAGGAAAGAGACAAATGGGTAAAGAAGTTGTGTTCCTTATGTACAATGGAATATCACTCAGCCATGAAATCAATGTCCTAAGGCTAGTAGCAGCATGATGAGTGGATTTAGGTACGACGATTCTAAGTGAAATAAGTCACACAGAAAAGGACACTTCTCATAAGGTATCACTGATAGAGGGAATGTAAAAACCGTTACACTTGAACTGAATTACAAAACAGAACAGAGTAACACATGCAGAAAACACACTATGGCTGTTTAACGGGAAAGGTGAGGTGGGGTGATACATAAAACAAGGGTTTCAAATTAGCTCAGATACTGTTCCATAAACCCAATATGTAATAGACAAGACCTACTCCTTGCTCAGAGAACTGGACTCAACACGCCCTATTCACCGCACAAGAATATATCTGACTACTAATAATCTTAAAACCTTTGTATTGATATCTCTCTGTTAGTGTGTCAAGTGGGTGTAAAGCGGCATAAACACAGCAGTGAAAAGCAGCTAAACCCCATTATGAAAATAAATTACTTTGACAAACCCATGAAAGAAAGACAGTGAAAGAGAGAGACATTCTTACACAATGCGTTCAGGGGCTGTGATGCAACCTGGATTGACCATATCTAGACCCACAGCTGGATGAGACATAAGGGTGGACACTCGTGGGGCTGAGAGGTTTGGTGAGGTTGGGTGAGCAAACGCAGACCCTTTAAAGTAATACTGCGTGGTACCCATCGCATGGGTCCCAAATCTCCAGGTTCAAGGGCATCTTCCTACATCGAAAACATGCATGAGAAACCCAGAAGATGGTACACCGTGTGATGGGGAAAGGTTTCTAAAACGCACCTCATTTCTCATCTCCTTGTGCCCTGGTTCCCCATTCCAGCCGCTTTACTAGCAATCTCCCTACTTGGAGCATCAGCACCTTTAACCTCCTGTTCCGTACAGGTTGCAATTTTTCCTGAGGATGAACGGGAAGACGGGGAACCAATGAGAGACTGGCTCTTGGTGTTGGGACAGGTACAGGTCACTCTATTTTCCCATCAGGAAGAAGAATTAACCACAGGCTCAGCCTGCCCCCCGGAACCAGAACAGGGCCTGAAGCCATCCTGCGCTTTTGCGGCCAGCTCCCAAAAACGCGAGTTGTAAAATCGAGATTCATGGCACTGCAATTCACAAACCTGCAGAGTTATAAGTGATAACTCTCGTCCACAAATATATTGAGGGAAGGCAACGAAGAGGATTTGAAATCAAGGCAGAATTGCAGGAAACAGATTTCAGGAGGTAGATTCGAATCGCCTTTAAAGCACATGAAAAGCGGCAAAATGTTGACAATGATGCCCTTGGCCAAAAAGGGCGTATGCGTTTTTTCCTGAATATATTCAGGTAAAAACGCATACGCCCTTTTTGGCCAACCAAGCAAACTGGAAAGGCAAATCAGCGCTACAAAGAAGTCTCGCTTCCCATCGGTCAAAAGGGCCATGCTGAAAAAAGTGTCAAAACCAGAAATGCAGGACAGGCCATGGAGAAATGGGAGCCTTGCTACACTGATGGGCGGGATGTAAATTGCCAACAGCCACTCTGGAGAAGTGTACGGTGAGTCCTGAAACATCTAAAAAACACAGCTTAGAGAGCATAGGGCACTTCCACTCATGGGGGTATAAATTGGGAAAATGAAAAATCAGCAAGACACAAGCACCCCAAAGTTTAGGGCTGCTCTGTTGACAAGGACCTCCACTTCATTCCACCTTAAATATCCCAGGAAAGAGAAAAATGGGTAAAGAAGTTGTGGTCCTTATGTACAATGAAATATCACTCAGCCATGAAATCAATGTCATAAGGCTAGTAGCAGCATGATGAGTAGATTTAGGGACGACGATTCTAAGTGAAATAAGTCACACAGAAAAGGACACTTCTCATAAGGTATCACTGATAGAGGGAATGTAAAAACCGTTACACTTGAACTGAATTACAAAACAGAACAGAGTCACACATGCAGAAAACACACTATGGCTGTTTAACGGGAAAGGTGAGGTGGGGTGATACATAAAACAAGGGTTTCAAATTAGCTCAGATACCGTTCCACAAACCCAATATGTAATAGACAAGACCTACTCCTTGCTCAGAGAACTGGACTCAACACGCCCTATTCACCGCACAAGAATATATCTGACTACTAATAATCTTAAAACCTATGTATTGATATCTCTCTGTTAGTGTGTCAAGTGGGTGTAAAGCGGCATAAACACAGCAGTGAAAAGCAGGTAAACCGCATTATGAAAATAAATTACTTGTAAAAACCCATGAAACAAAGACAGTGAAAGAGAGAGAAATTCTTACACAATGCGTTCAGGGGCTGTGATGCAACCTGGATTGACCATATCTAGACCCACAGCTGGATGAGACCTAAGGGTGGACACTCTTGGGGCTGAGAGGTTTGGTGAGGTTGGGTGAGAAAACGCAGACCCTTTAAAATAATACTGCGTGGTACCCATTGCATGGGTCCCAAATCTCCAGGTTCAAGGGCATCTTCCTACATCGAAAACATGCATGAGAAACCCAGAAGATGGTACACCGTGTGATGGGGAAAGGTTTCTAAAACGCACCTCATTTCTCATCTCCTTGTGCCCGGGTTCACCATCCCAGCCGCTTTACTAGCAATCTCCCTACTTGGAGCATCAGCACCTTTAACCTCCTGTTCCGTACAGGTTGCAATTTTTCCTGAGGATGAACGGGACGACGGGGAACCAATGAGAGACTGGCTCTTGGTGTTGGGACAGGCACAGGTCACTCTATTTTCCCATCAGGAAGAAGAATTAACCACAGGCTCATCCCGCCCCCCGGAACCTGAACAGGGCCTGAAGCCATCCTGCGCTTTTGCGGCCAGCTCCCAAAATCACGAGTTGTAATATGGAGGCTCAGGGCACTGCAATTCACAATCCTGCAGAGTTATAAATGATAACTCTCGTCCAGAAATATATTGAGGGAAGGCAACGAAGAGGATTTGAAATCAAGGCAGAATTGCAGGAAACAGATTTCAGGAGGTAGATTCGAATCGCCTTTAAAGCACATGAAAAGCGGCAAAACGTTGACAATGATGCCCTTGGCCAAAAAGGGCGTATGCGTTTTTTCCTGAATATATTCAGGAAAAAACGCATACGCCCTTTTTGGCCAACCAAGCAACCTGGAAAGGCAAATCAGCGCTACAAAGAAGTCTCGCTTCCCATCGGTCAAAAGGGCCATGCTGAAAAAAGTGTCAAAACCAGAAATGCAGGACAGGCCATGGAGAAATGGGAGCCTTGCTACACTGATGGGCGGGATGTAAATTGCCAACAGCCACTCTGGAGAAGTGTACGGTGAGTCCTGAAACATCTAAAAAACACAGCTTAGAGACCATAGGGCACTTCCACTCATGGGGGTATAAATTGGGAAAATGAAAAATCAGCAAGACACAAGCACCCCAAAGTTTAGGGCTGCTCTGTTGACAAGGACCTCCACTTCATTCCACCTTAAATATCCCAGGAAAGAGAAAAATGGGTAAAGAAGTTGTGGTCCTTATGTACAATGGAATATCACTCAGCCATGAAATCAATGTCCTAAGGCTAGTAGCAGCATGATGAGTGGATTTAGGTACGAGGATCCTACGTGAAATAAGTCACACAGAAAAGGACACTTCTCATAAGGTATCACTGATAGAGGGAATGTAAAAACCGTTACACTTGAACTGAATTACAAAACAGAGCAGAGTCACACATGCAGAAAACACACTATGGCTGCTTAACGGGAAAGGGGAGGTGGGGTGATACATAAAACAAGGGTTTCAAATTAGCTCAGATACCGTTCCATAAACCCAATATGTAATAGACAAGACCTACTCCTTGCTCAGAGAACTGGACTCAACACGCCCTATTCACCGCACAAGAATATATCTGACTACTAATAATCTTAAAACCTATGTATTGATATCTCTCTGTTAGTGTGTCAAGTGGGTGTAAAGCGGCATAAACACAGCAGTGAAAAGCAGCTAAACCCCATTATGAAAATAAATTACTTTGAAAAACCCATGAAAGAAAGACAGTGAAAGAGAGAGACATACTTACACAATGCGTTCAGGGGCTGTGATGCAACCTGGATTGACCATATCTAGACCCACAGCTGGATGAGACCTAAGGGTGGACACTCTTGGGGCTGAGAGGTTTGGTGAGGTTGGGTGAGCAAACGCAGACCATTTAAAGTAATACTGCATGGTACCCATTGCATGGGTCCCAAATCTCCAGGTTCAAGGGCATCTTCCTACATCGAAAACATGCATGAGAAACCCAGAAGATGGTACACCGTGTGATGGGGAAAGGTTTCTAAAACGCACCTCATTTCTCATCTCCTTGTGTCCGGGTTCGCCATTCCAGCCGCTTTACTAGCAATCTCCCTACTTGGAGCATCAGCACCTTTAACCTCCTGTTCCGTACAGGTTGCCATTTCTCCTGACAATGAACGGGAAGACGGGGAACCAATGAGAGACTGGCTCTTCGTGTTGGGAAAGGCACAGGTCACTCTATTTTCCCATCAGGAAGAAGAATTAACCACAGGCTCATCCCGCACCCCGGAACCCGAACAGGGCCGGAAGCCATCCTGTGCTTTTGCGGCCAGCTCCCAAAAACACGAGTTGTAAAATGGAGGCTCAGGGCACTGCAATTCACAAACCTGCAGAGTTATAAATGATAACTCTCGTCCAGAAATATATTGAGGGAAGGCAACGAAGAGGATTTGAAATCAAGGAAGAATTGCAGGAAACAGATTTCAGGAGGTAGGTTCGAATCGCCTTTAAAGCACATGAAAAGCGGCAAAACGTTGACAATGATGCCCTTGGCCAAAAAGGGCGTATGCGTTTTTTCCTGAATATATTCAGGAAAAAACGCATACGCCCTTTTTGGCCAACCAAGCAACCTGGAAAGGCAAATCAGCGCTACAAAGAAGTCTCGCTTCCCATCGGTCAAAAGGGCCATGCTGAAAAAAGTGTCAAAACCAGAAATGAAGGACAGGCCATGGAGAAATGGGAGCCTTGCTACACTGATGGGCGGGATGTAAATTGCCAACATCCACTCTGGAGAAGTGTACGGTGAGTCCTGAAACATCTAAAAAACACAGCTTAGAGAGCATAGGGCACTTCCACTCATGGGGGTATAAATTGGGAAAATGAAAAATCAGCAAGACACAAGCACCCCAAAGTTTAGGGCTGCTCTGTTGACAAGGACCTCCACTTCATTCCACCTTAAATATCCCAGGAAAGAGACAAATGGATAAAGAAGTTGTGGTCCTTATGTACAATGGAATATCACTCAGCCATGAAATCAATGTCCTAAGGCTAGTAGCAGCATGATGAGTGGATTTAGGTACTACGATTCTAAGTGAAATAAGTCACACAGAAAAGGACACTTCTCATAAGGTATCACTTATAGAGGGAATGTAAAAAGCGTTACACATGAACTGAATTACAAAACAGAACAGAGTCACACATGCAGAAAACACACTATGGCTGCTTAACGGGAAAGGTGAGGTGGGGTGATACATCAAACAAGGGTTTCAAATTAGCTCAGATACCGTTCCATAAACCCAATATGTAATAGACAAGACCTACTCCTTGCTCAGAGAACTGGACTCAACACGCCCTATTCACCGCACAAGAATATATCTGACTAGTAATAATCTTAAAACCTATGTATTGATATCTCTCTTTTAGTGTGTCAAGTGGGTGTAAAGCGGCATAAAAACAGCAGTGAAAAGCAGCTAAACCCCATTATGAAAATAAATTACTTTGAAAAACCCATGAAAGAAAGACAGTGAAAGAGAGAGACATTCTTACACAATGCGTTCAGGGGCTGTGATGCAACCTGGATTGACCATATCTAGACCCACAGCTGGATGAGACATAAGGGTGGACACTCTTGGGGCTGAGAGGTTTGGTGAGGTTGGGTGAGCAAACGCAGACCATTTAAAGTAATACTGCGTGGTACCCATCGCATGGGTCCCAAATCTCCAGGTTCAAGGGCATCTTCCTACATCGAAAACATGCATGAGAAACCCAGAAGATGGTACACCGTGTGATGGGGAAAGGTTTCTAAAATGCACCTCATTTCTCATCTCCTTGTGCCCGTGTTCGCCATTCCAGCCGCTTTACTAGTAATCTCCCTACTTGGAGCATCAGCACCTTTAACCTCCTGTTCCGTACAGGTTGCCATTTCTCCTGACGATGAACGGGAAGACGGGGAACCAATGAGAGACTGGCTCTTGGTGTTGGGAAAGGCACAGGTCACTCTATTTTCCCATCAGGAAGAAGAATTAACCACACGCTCATCCCGCACCCCGGAACCAGAACAGGGCCTGAAGCCATCCTGCGCTTTTGCGGCCAGCTCCCAAAAACACGAGTTGTAAAATGGAGGCTCAGGGCACTGCAATTCACAAACCTGCAGAGTTATAAATGATAACTCTCGTCCACAAATATATTGAGTGAAGGCAACGAAGAGGATTTGAAATCAAGGCAGAATTGCAGGAAACAGATTTCAGGAGGTAGATTCGAATCGCCTTTAAAGCACATGAAAAGCGGCAAAACGTTGACAATGATGCCCTTGGCCAAAAAGGGCGTATGCGTTTTTTCCTGAATATATTCAGGAAAAAACGCATACGCCCTTTTTGGCCAACCAAGCAACCTGGAAAGGCAAATCAGCGCTACAAAGAAGTCTCGCTTCCCATCGGTCAAAAGGGCCATGCTGAAAAAAGTGTCAAAACCAGAAATGCAGGACAGGCCATGGAGAAATGGGAGCCTTGCTACACTGATGGGCGGGATGTAAATTGCCAACAGCCACTCTGGAGAAGTGTACGGTGAGTCCTGAAACATCTAAAAAACACAGCTTAGAGAGCATAGGGCACTCCACTCATGGGGGTATAAATTGGGAAAATGAAAAATCAGCAAGACACAAGCACCCCAAAGTTTAGAGCTGCTCTGTTGACAAGGACCTCCACTTCATTCCACCTTAAATATCCCAGGAAAGAGAAAAATGGGTAAAGAAGTTGTGGTCCTTATGTACAATGGAATATCACTCAGCCATGAAATCAATGTCCTAAGGCTAGTAGCAGCATGATGAGTGGATTTAGGTACGACGATTCTAAGTGAAATAAGTCACACAGAAAAGGACACTTCTCATAAGGTATCACTGATAGAGGGAATGTAAAAACCGTTACACTTGAACTGAATTACAAAACAGAACAGAGTAACACATGCAGAAAACACACTATGGCTGCTTAACGGGAAAGGTGAGGTGGGGTGATACATCAAACAAGGGTTTCAAATTAGCTCAGATACCGTTCCATAAACCCAATATGTAATAGACAAGACCTACTCCTTGCTCAGAGAACTGGACTCAACACGCCCTATTCACCGCACAAGAATATATCTGACTAGTAATAATCTTAAAACCTATGTATTGATATCTCTCTTTTAGTGTGTCAAGTGGGTGTAAAGCGGCATAAAAACAGCAGTGAAAAGCAGCTAAACCCCATTATGAAAATAAATTACTTTGAAAAACCCATGAAAGAAAGACAGTGAAAGAGAGAGACATTCTTACACAATGCGTTCAGGGGCTGTGATGCAACCTGGATTGACCATATCTAGACCCACAGCTGGATGAGACATAAGGGTGGACACTCTTGGGGCTGAGAGGTTTGGTGAGGTTGGGTGAGCAAATGCAGACCATTTAAAGTAATACTGCATGGTACCCATCGCATGGGTCCCAAATCTCCAGGTTCAAGGGCATCTTCCTACATCGAAAACATGCATGAGAAACCCAGAAGATGGTACACCATGTGATGGGGAAAGGTTTCTAAAATGCACCTCATTTCTCATCTCCTTGTGCCCGTGTTCGCCATTCCAGCCGCTTTACTAGTAATCTCCCTACTTGGAGCATCAGCACCTTTAACCTCCTGTTCCGTACAGGTTGCCATTTCTCCTGACGATGAACGGGAAGATGGGGAACCAATGAGAGACTGGCTCTTGGTGTTGGGAAAGGCACAGGTCACTCTATTTTCCCATCAGGAAGAAGAATTAACCACACGCTCATCCCGCACCCCGGAACCAGAACAGGGCCTGAAGCCATCCTGCGCTTTTGCGGCCAGCTCCCAAAAACACGAGTTGTAAAATGGAGGCTCAGGGCACTGCAATTCACAAACCTGCAGAGTTATAAATGATAACTCTCGTCCACAAATATATTGAGTGAAGGCAACGAAGAGGATTTGAAATCAAGGCAGAATTGCAGGAAACAGATTTCAGGAGGTAGATTCGAATCGCCTTTAAAGCACATGAAAAGCGGCAAAACGTTGACAATGATGCCCTTGGCCAAAAAGGGCGTATGCGTTTTTTCCTGAATATATTCAGGAAAAAACGCATACGCCCTTTTTGGCCAACCAAGCAACCTGGAAAGGCAAATCAGCGCTACAAAGAAGTCTCGCTTCCCATCGGTCAAAAGGGCCATGCTGAAAAAAGTGTCAAAACCAGAAATGCAGGACAGGCCATGGAGAAATGGGAGCCTTGCTACACTGATGGGCGGGATGTAAATTGCCAACAGCCACTCTGGAGAAGTGTACGGTGAGTCCTGAAACATCTAAAAAACACAGCTTAGAGACCATAGGGCACTTCCACTCATGGGGGTATAAATTGGGAAAATGAAAAATCAGCAAGACACAAGCACCCCAAAGTTTAGAGCTGCTCTGTTGACAAGGACCTCCACTTCATTCCACCTTAAATATCCCAGGAAAGAGAAAAATGGGTAAAGAAGTTGTGGTCCTTATGTACAATGGAATATCACTCAGCCATGAAATCAATGTCCTAAGGCTAGTAGCAGCATGATGAGTGGATTTAGGTACGACGATTCTAAGTGAAATAAGTCACACAAAAAAGGACACTTCTCATAAGGTATCACTGATAGAGGGAATGTAAAAACCGTTACACTTGAACTGAATTACAAAACAGAACAGAGTAACACATGCAGAAAACACACTATGGCTGTTTAACGGGAAAGGTGAGGTGGGGTGATACATAAAAAAAGGGTTTCAAATTAGCTCAGATACTGTTCCATAAACCCAATATGTAATAGACAAGACCTACTCCTTGCTCAGAGAACTGGACTCAACACGCCCTATTCACCGCACAAGAATATATCTGACTACTAATAATCTTAAAACCTTTGTATTGATATCTCTCTGTTAGTGTGTCAAGTGGGTGTAAAGCGGCATAAACACAGCAGTGAAAAGCAGCTAAACCCCATTATGAAAATAAATTACTTTGACAAACCCATGAAAGAAAGACAGTGAAAGAGAGAGACATTCTTACACAATGCGTTCAGGGGCTGTGATGCAACCTGGATTGACCATATCTAGACCCACAGCTGGATGAGACATAAGGGTGGACACTCTTGGGGCTGAGAGGTTTGGTGAGGTTGGGTGAGCAAACGCAGACCCTTTAAAGTAATACTGCGTGGTACCCATCGCATGGGTCCCAAATCTCCAGGTTCAAGGGCATCTTCCTACATCGAAAACATGCATGAGAAACCCAGAAGATGGTACACCGTGTGATGGGGAAAGGTTTCTAAAACGCACCTCATTTCTCATCTCCTTGTGCCCGGGTTCCCCATTCCAGCCGCTTTACTAGCAATCTCCCTACTTGGAGCATCAGCACCTTTAACCTCCTGTTCCGTACAGGTTGCAATTTTTCCTGAGGATGAACGGGAAGACGGGGAACCAATGAGAGACTGGCTCTTGGTGTTGGGACAGGTACAG
Organism: Balaenoptera borealis; assembly: GCF_965194805.1. Taxonomy (NCBI): domain Eukaryota; kingdom Metazoa; phylum Chordata; class Mammalia; order Artiodactyla; family Balaenopteridae; genus Balaenoptera; species Balaenoptera borealis. Next base: position 1,087,598 of record NW_028124009.1, read on the forward strand.
GTCACTCTATTTTCCCATCAGGAAGAAGAATTAACCACAGGCTCAGCCTGCCCCCCGGAACCAGAACAGGGCCTGAAGCCATCCTGCGCTTTTGCGGCCAGCTCCCAAAAACGCGAGGTGTAAAATCGAGCTTCATGGCACTGCAATTCACAAACCTGCAGAGTTATAAGTGATAACTCTCGTCCACAAATATATTGAGGGAAGGCAACGAAGAGGATTTGAAATCAAGGCAGAATTGCAGGAAACAGATTTCAGGAGGTAGATTCGAATCGCCTTTAAAGCACATGAAAAGCGGCAAAATGTTGACAATGATGCCCTTGGCCAAAAAGGGCGTATGCGTTTTTTCCTGAATATATTCAGGTAAAAACGCATACGCCCTTTTTGGCCAACCAAGCAACCTGGAAAGGCAAATCAGCGCTACAAAGAAGTCTCGCTTCCCATCGGTCAAAAGGGCCATGCTGAAAAAAGTGTCAAAACCAGAAATGCAGGACAGGCCATGGAGAAATGGGAGCCTTGCTACACTGATGGGCGGGATGTAAATTGCCAACAGCCACTCTGGAGAAGTGTACGGTGAGTCCTGAAACATCTAAAAAACACAGCTTAGAGAGCATAGGGCACTTCCACTCATGGGGGTATAAATTGGGAAAATGAAAAATCAGCAAGACACAAGCACCCCAAAGTTTAGGGCTGCTCTGTTGACAAGGACCTCCACTTCATTCCACCTTAAATATCCCAGGAAAGAGAAAAATGGGTAAAGAAGTTGTGGTCCTTATGTACAATGAAATATCACTCAGCCATGAAATCAATGTCATAAGGCTAGTAGCAGCATGATGAGTAGATTTAGGGACGACGATTCTAAGTGAAATAAGTCACACAGAAAAGGACACCTCTCATAAGGTATCACTGATAGAGGGAATGTAAAAACCGTTACACTTGAACTGAATTACAAAACAGAACAGAGTCACACATGCAGAAAACACACCATGGCTGTTTAACGGGAAAGGTGAGGTGGGGTGATACATAAAACAAGGGTTTCAAATTAGCTCAGATACCGTTCCACAAACCCAATATGTAATAGACAAGACCTACTCCTTGCTCAGAGAACTGGACTCAACACGCCCTATTCACCGCACAAGAATATATCTGACTACTAATAATCTTAAAACCTATGTATTGATATCTCTCTGTTAGTGTGTCAAGTGGGTGTAAAGCGGCATAAACACAGCAGTGAAAAGCAGGGAAACCGCATTATGAAAATAAATTACTTGTAAAAACCCATGAAACAAAGACAGTGAAAGAGAGAGAAATTCTTACACAATGCGTTCAGGGGCTGTGATGCAACCTGGATTGACCATATCTAGACCCACAGCTGGATGAGACCTAAGGGTGGACACTCTTGGGGCTGAGAGGTTTGGTGAGGTTGGGTGAGAAAACGCAGACCCTTTAAAATAATACTGCGTGGTACCCATTGCATGGGTCCCAAATCTCCAGGTTCAAGGGCATCTTCCTACATCGAAAACATGCATGAGAAACCCAGAAGATGGTACACCATGTGATGGGGAAAGGTTTCTAAAATGCACCTCATTTCTCATCTCCTTGTGCCCGTGTTCGCCATTCCAGCCGCTTTACTAGTAATCTCCCTACTTGGAGCATCAGCACCTTTAACCTCCTGTTCCGTACAGGTTGCCATTTCTCCTGACGATGAACGGGAAGACGGGGAACCAATGAGAGACTGGCTCTTGGTGTTGGGAAAGGCACAGGTCACTCTATTTTCCCATCAGGAAGAAGAATTAACCACACGCTCATCCCGCACCCCGGAACCAGAACAGGGCCTGAAGCCATCCTGCGCTTTTGCGGCCAGCTCCCAAAAACACGAGTTGTAAAATGGAGGCTCAGGGCACTGCAATTCACAAACCTGCAGAGTTATAAATGATAACTCTCGTCCACAAATATATTGAGTGAAGGCAACGAAGAGGATTTGAAATCAAGGCAGAATTGCAGGAAACAGATTTCAGGAGGTAGATTCGAATCGCCTTTAAAGCACATGAAAAGCGGCAAAACGTTGACAATGATGCCCTTGGCCAAAAAGGGCGTATGCGTTTTTTCCTGAATATATTCAGGAAAAAACGCATACGCCCTTTTTGGCCAACCAAGCAACCTGGAAAGGCAAATCAGCGCTACAAAGAAGTCTCGCTTCCCATCGGTCAAAAGGGCCATGCTGAAAAAAGTGTCAAAACCAGAAATGCAGGACAGGCCATGGAGAAATGGGAGCCTTGCTACACTGATGGGCGGGATGTAAATTGCCAACAGCCACTCTGGAGAAGTGTACGGTGAGTCCTGAAACATCTAAAAAACACAGCTTAGAGAGCATAGGGCACTTCCACTCATGGGGGTATAAATTGGGAAAATGAAAAATCAGCAAGACACAAGCACCCCAAAGTTTAGAGCTGCTCTGTTGACAAGGACCTCCACTTCATTCCACCTTAAATATCCCAGGAAAGAGAAAAATGGGTAAAGAAGTTGTGGTCCTTATGTACAATGGAATATCACTCAGCCATGAAATCAATGTCCTAAGGCTAGTAGCAGCATGATGAGTGGATTTAGTTACGATGATTCTAAGTGAAATAAGTCACACAAAAAAGGACACTTCTCATAAGGTATCACTGATAGAGGGAATGTAAAAACCGTTACACTTGAACTGAATTACAAAACAGAACAGAGTAACACATGCAGAAAACACACTATGGCTGTTTAACGGGAAAGGTGAGGTGGGGTGATACATAAAAAAAGGGTTTCAAATTAGCTCAGATACTGTTCCATAAACCCAATATGTAATAGACAAGACCTACTCCTTGCTCAGAGAACTGGACTCAACACGCCCTATTCACCGCACAAGAATATATCTGACTACTAATAATCTTAAAACCTTTGTATTGATATCTCTCTGTTAGTGTGTCAAGTGGGTGTAAAGCGGCATAAACACAGCAGTGAAAAGCAGCTAAACCCCATTATGAAAATAAATTACTTTGACAAACCCATGAAAGAAAGACAGTGAAAGAGAGAGACATTCTTACACAATGCGTTCAGGGGCTGTGATGCAACCTGGATTGACCATATCTAGACCCACAGCTGGATGAGACATAAGGGTGGACACTCTTGGGGCTGAGAGGTTTGGTGAGGTTGGGTGAGCAAACGCAGACCCTTTAAAGTAATACTGCGTGGTACCCATCGCATGGGTCCCAAATCTCCAGGTTCAAGGGCATCTTCCTACATCGAAAACATGCATGAGAAACCCAGAAGATGGTACACCGTGTGATGGGGAAAGGTTTCTAAAACGCACCTCATTTCTCATCTCCTTGTGCCCGGGTTCCCCATTCCAGCCGCTTTACTAGCAATCTCCCTACTTGGAGCATCAGCACCTTTAACCTCCTGTTCCGTACAGGTTGCAATTTTTCCTGAGGATGAACGGGAAGACGGGGAACCAATGAGAGACTGGCTCTTGGTGTTGGGACAGGTACAGGTCACTCTATTTTCCCATCAGGAAGAAGAATTAACCACAGGCTCAGCCTGCCCCCCGGAACCAGAACAGGGCCTGAAGCCATCCTGCGCTTTTGCGGCCAGCTCCCAAAAACGCGAGGTGTAAAATCGAGCTTCATGGCACTGCAATTCACAAACCTGCAGAGTTATAAGTGATAACTCTCGTCCACAAATATATTGAGGGAAGGCAACGAAGAGGATTTGAAATCAAGGCAGAATTGCAGGAAACAGATTTCAGGAGGTAGATTCGAATCGCCTTTAAAGCACATGAAAAGCGGCAAAATGTTGACAATGATGCCCTTGGCCAAAAAGGGCGTATGCGTTTTTTCCTGAATATATTCAGGTAAAAACGCATACGCCCTTTTTGGCCAACCAAGCAACCTGGAAAGGCAAATCAGCGCTACAAAGAAGTCTCGCTTCCCATCGGTCAAAAGGGCCATGCTGAAAAAAGTGTCAAAACCAGAAATGCAGGACAGGCCATGGAGAAATGGGAGCCTTGCTACACTGATGGGCGGGATGTAAATTGCCAACAGCCACTCTGGAGAAGTGTACGGTGAGTCCTGAAACATCTAAAAAACACAGCTTAGAGAGCATAGGGCACTTCCACTCATGGGGGTATAAATTGGGAAAATGAAAAATCAGCAAGACACAAGCACCCCAAAGTTTAGGGCTGCTCTGTTGACAAGGACCTCCACTTCATTCCACCTTAAATATCCCAGGAAAGAGAAAAATGGGTAAAGAAGTTGTGGTCCTTATGTACAATGAAATATCACTCAGCCATGAAATCAATGTCATAAGGCTAGTAGCAGCATGATGAGTAGATTTAGGGACGACGATTCTAAGTGAAATAAGTCACACAGAAAAGGACACCTCTCATAAGGTATCACTGATAGAGGGAATGTAAAAACCGTTACACTTGAACTGAATTACAAAACAGAACAGAGTCACACATGCAGAAAACACACCATGGCTGTTTAACGGGAAAGGTGAGGTGGGGTGATACATAAAACAAGGGTTTCAAATTAGCTCAGATACCGTTCCACAAACCCAATATGTAATAGACAAGACCTACTCCTTGCTCAGAGAACTGGACTCAACACGCCCTATTCACCGCACAAGAATATATCTGACTACTAATAATCTTAAAACCTATGTATTGATATCTCTCTGTTAGTGTGTCAAGTGGGTGTAAAGCGGCATAAACACAGCAGTGAAAAGCAGGGAAACCGCATTATGAAAATAAATTACTTGTAAAAACCCATGAAACAAAGACAGTGAAAGAGAGAGAAATTCTTACACAATGCGTTCAGGGGCTGTGATGCAACCTGGATTGACCATATCTAGACCCACAGCTGGATGAGACCTAAGGGTGGACACTCTTGGGGCTGAGAGGTTTGGTGAGGTTGGGTGAGAAAACGCAGACCCTTTAAAATAATACTGCGTGGTACCCATTGCATGGGTCCCAAATCTCCAGGTTCAAGGGCATCTTCCTACATCGAAAACATGCATGAGAAACCCAGAAGATGGTACACCGTGTGATGGGGAAAGGTTTCTAAAACGCACCTCATTTCTCATCTCCTTGTGCCCGGGTTCACCATCCCAGCCGCTTTACTAGCAATCTCCCTACTTGGAGCATCAGCACCTTTAACCTCCTGTTCCGTACAGGTTGCAATTTTTCCTGAGGATGAACGGGACGACGGGGAACCAATGAGAGACTGGCTCTTGGTGTTGGGACAGGCACAGGTCACTCTATTTTCCCATCAGGAAGAAGAATTAACAACAGGCTCATCCCGCCCCCCGGAACCTGAACAGGGCCTGAAGCCATCCTGCGCTTTTGCGGCCAGCTCCCAAAATCACGAGTTGTAATATGGAGGCTCAGGGCACTGCAATTCACAATCCTGCAGAGTTATAAATGATAACTCTCGTCCAGAAATATATTGAGGGAAGGCAACGAAGAGGATTTGAAATCAAGGCAGAATTGCAGGAAACAGATTTCAGGAGGTAGATTCGAATCGCCTTTAAAGCACATGAAAAGCGGCAAAACTTTGACAATGATGCCCTTGGCCAAAAAGGGCGTATGCGTTTTTTCCTGAATATATTCAGGAAAAAACGCATACGCCCTTTTTGGCCAACCAAGCAACCTGGAAAGGCAAATCAGCGCTACAAAGAAGTCTCGCTTCCCATCGGTCAAAAGGGCCATGCTGAAGAAAGTGTCAAAACCAGAAATGCAGGACAGGCCATGGAGAAATGGGAGCCTTGCTACACTGATGGGCGGGATGTAAATTGCCAACAGCCACTCTGGAGAAGTGTACGGTGAGTCCTGAAACATCTAAAAAACACAGCTTAGAGAGCATAGGGCACTTCCACTCATGGGGGTATAAATTGGGAAAATGAAAAATCAGCAAGACACAAGCACCCCAAAGTTTAGGGCTGCTCTGTTGACAAGGACCTCCACTTCATTCCACCTTAAATATCCCAGGAAAGAGAAAAATGGGTAAAGAAGTTGTGGTCCTTATGTACAATGGAATATCACTCAGCCATGAAATCAATGTCCTAAGGCTAGTAGCAGCATGATGAGTGGATTTAGGTACGATGATTCTACGTGAAATAAGTCACACACAAAAGGACACTTCTCATAAGGTATCACTGATAGAGGGAATGTAAAAACCGTTACACTTGAACTGAATTACAAAACAGAGCAGAGTCACACATGCAGAAAACACACTATGGCTGCTTAACGGGAAAGGGGAGGTGGGGTGATACATAAAACAAGGGTTTCAAATTAGCTCAGATACCGTTCCATAAACCCAATATGTAATAGACAAGACCTACTCCTTGCTCAGAGAACTGGACTCAACACGCCCTATTCACCGCACAAGAATATATCTGACTACTAATAATCTTAAAACCTATGTATTGATATCTCTCTGTTAGTGTGTCAAGTGGGTGTAAAGCAGCATAAACACAGCAGTGAAAAGCAGCTAAACCCCATTATGAAAATAAATTACTTTGAAAAACCCATGAAAGAAAGACAGTGAAAGAGAGAGACATTCTTACACAATGCGTTCAGGGGCTGTGATGCAACCTGGATTGACCATATCTAGACCCACAGCTGGATGAGACCTAAGGGTGGACACTCTTGGGGCTGAGAGGTTTGGTGAGGTTAGGTGAGCAAACGCAGACCATTTAAAGTAATACTGCATGGTACCCATCGCATGGGTCCCAAATCTCCAGGTTCAAGGGCATCTTCCTACATCGAAAACATGCATGAGAAACCCAGAAGATGGTACACCGTGTGATGGGGAAAGGTTTCTAAAACGCACCTCATTTCTCATCTCCTTGTGTCCGGGTTCGTCATTCCAGCCGCTTTACTAGCAATCTCCCTACTTGGAGCATCAGCACCTTTAACCTCCTGTTCCGTACAGGTTGCCATTTCTCCTGACAATGAACGGGAAGACGGGGAACCAATGAGAGACTGGCTCTTCGTGTTGGGAAAGGCACAGGTCACTCTATTTTCCCATCAGGAAGAAGAATTAACCACAGGCTCATCCCGCACCCCGGAACCAGAACAGGGCCGGAAGCCATCCTGTGCTTTTGCGGCCAGCTCCCAAAAACACGAGTTGTAAAATGGAGGCTCAGGGCACTGCAATTCACAAACCTGCAGAGTTATAAATGATAACTCTCGTCCAGAAATATATTGAGGGAAGGCAACGAAGAGGATTTGAAATCAAGGAAGAATTGCAGGAAACAGATTTCAGGAGGTAGGTTCGAATCGCCTTTAAAGCACATGAAAAGCGGCAAAACGTTGACAATGATGCCCTTGGCCAAAAAGGGCGTATGCGTTTTTTCCTGAATATATTCAGGAAAAAACGCATACGCCCTTTTTGGCCAACCAAGCAACCTGGAAAGGCAAATCAGCGCTACAAAGAAGTCTCGCTTCCCATCGGTCAAAAGGGCCATGCTGAAAAAAGTGTCAAAACCAGAAATGCAGGACAGGCCATGGAGAAATGGGAGCCTTGCTACACTGATGGGCGGGATGTAAATTGCCAACAGCCACTCTGGAGAAGTGTACGGTGAGTCCTGAAACATCTAAAAAACACAGCTTAGAGAGCATAGGGCACTTCCACTCATGGGGGTATAAATTGGGAAAATGAAAAATCAGCAAGACACAAGCACCCCAAAGTTTAGGGCTGCTCTGTTGACAAGGACCTCCACTTCATTCCACCTTAAATATCCCAGGAAAGAGAAAAATGGATAAAGAAGTTGTGGTCCTTATGTACAATGGAATATCACTCAGCCATGAAATCAATGTCCTAAGGCTAGTAGCAGCATGATGAGTGGATTTAGGTATGACGATTCTAAGTGAAATAAGTCACACAGAAAAGGACACTTCTCATAAGGTATCACTTATAGAGGGAATGTAAAAACCGTTACACTTGAACTGAATTACAAAACAGAACAGAGTCACACATGCAGAAAACACACTATGGCTGCTTAACGGGAAAGGGGAGGTGGGGTGATACATAAAACAAGGGTTTCAAATTAGCTCAGATACCGTTCCATAAACCCAATATGTAATAGACAAGACCTACTCCTTGCTCAGAGAACTGGACTCAACACGCCCTATTCACCGCACAAGAATATATCTGACTAGTAATAATCTTAAAACCTATGTATTGATATCTCTCTGTTAGTGTGTCAAGTGGGTGTAAAGCGGCATAAACACAGCAGTGAAAAGCAGCTAAACCCCATTATGAAAATAAATTACTTTGAAAAACCCATGAAAGAAAGACAGTGAAAGAGAGAGACATTCTTATACAATGCGTTCAGGGGCTGTGATGCAACCTGGATTGACCATATCTAGACCCACAGCTGGATGAGACCTAAGGGTGGACACTCTTGGGGCTGAGAGGTTTGGTGAGGTTGGGTGAGCAAACGCAGACCATTTAAAGTAATACTGCGTGGTACCCATCGCATGGGTACCAAATCTCCAGGTTCAAGGGCATCTTCCTACATCGAAAACATGCATGAGAAACCCAGAAGATGGTACACCGTGTGATGGGGAAAGGTTTCTAAAACGCACCTCATTTCTCATCTCCTTGTGTCCGGGTTCGCCATTCCAGCCGATTTACTAGCAATCTCCCTACTTGGAGCATCAGCACCTTTAACCTCCTGTTCCGTACAGGTTGCCATTTCTCCTGACAATGAACGGGAAGACGGGGAACCAATGAGAGACTGGCTCTTCGTGTTGGGAAAGGCACAGGTCACTCTATTTTCCCATCAGGAAGAAGAATTAACCACAGGCTCATCCCGCACCCCGGAACCAGAACAGGGCCTGAAGCCATCCTGCGCTTTTGCGGCCAGCTCCCAAAAACACGAGTTGTAAAATGGAGGCTCAGGGCACTGCAATTCACAAACCTGCAGAGTTATAAATGATAACTCTCGTCCACAAATATATTGAGGGAAGGCAACGAAGAGGATTTGAAATCAAGGCAGAATTGCAGGAAACAGATTTCAGGAGGTAGATTCGAATCGCCTTTAAAGCACATGAAAAGCGGCAAAACGTTGACAATGATGCCCTTGGCCAAAAAGGGCGTATGCGTTTTTTCCTGAATATATTCAGGAAAAAACGCATACGCCCTTTTTGGCCAACCAAGCAACCTGGAAAGGCAAATCAGCGCTACAAAGAAGTCTCGCTTCCCATCGGTCAAAAGGGCCATGCTGAAGAAAGTGTCAAAACCAGAAATGCAGGACAGGCCATGGAGAAATGGGAGCCTTGCTACACTGATGGGCGGGATGTAAATTGCCAACAGCCACTCTGGAGAAGTGTACGGTGAGTCCTGAAACATCTAAAAAACACAGCTTAGAGAGCATAGGGCACTTCCACTCAAGGGGGTATAAATTGGGAAAATGAAAAATCAGCAAGACACAAGCGCCCCAAAGTTTAGGGCTGCTCTGTTGACAAGGACCTCCACTTCATTCCACCTTAAATATCCCAGGAAAGAGACAAATGGGTAAAGAAGTTGTGTTCCTTATGTACAATGGAATATCACTCAGGCATGAAATCAATGTCCTAAGGCTAGTAGCAGCATGATGAGTGGATTTAGGTACAATGATTCTAAGTGAAATAAATCACACAGAAAAGGACACTTCTCATAAGGTATCACTTATAGAGGGAATGTAAAAACCGTTACACTTGAACTGAATTACAAAACAGAACAGAGTCACACATGCAGAAAACAAACTATGGCTGCTTAACGGGAAAGGGGAGGTGGGGTGATACATAAAACAAGGGTTTCAAATTAGCTCAGATACCGTTCCATAAACCCAATATGTAATAGACAAGACCTACTCCTTGCTCTGAGAACTGGACTCAACACGCCCTATTCACCGCACAAGAATATATCTGACTAGTAATAATCTTAAAACCTATGTATTGATATCTCTCTGTTAGTGTGTCAAGTGGGTATAAAGCGGCATAAACACAGCAGTGAAAAGCTGCTAAACCGCATTATGAAAATAAATTACTTTTAAAAACCCATGAAACAAAGACAGTGAAAGAGAGAGACATTCTTACACAATGCGTTCAGGGGCTGTGATGCAACCTGGATTGACCATATCTAGACCCACAGCTGGATGAGACATAAGGGTGGACACTCTTGGGGCTGAGAGGTTTGGTGAGGTTGGGTGAGCAAACACAGACCCTTTAAAGTAATACTGCGTGGTACCCATCGCATGGGTCCCATATCTCCAGGTTCAAGGGCATCTTCCTACATCGAAAACATGAATGAGAAACCCAGAAGATGGTACACCGTGTGATGGGGAAAGGTTTCTAAAACGCACCTCATTTCTCATCTCCTTGTGCCTGGGTGCGCCATTCCAGCCGCTTTACTAGCAATCTCCCTACTTGGAGCATCAGCACCTTTAACCTCCTGTTCCGTACAGGTTGCAATTTTTCCTGAGGATGAAAGGGAAGACAGGGAACCAATGAGAGACTGGCTCTTGGTGTTGGGACAGGCACACGTCACTCTATTTTCCCATCAGGAAGAAGAATTAACCACAGGCTCATCCTGCCCCCTGGAAAGAGAACAGGGCCTGAAGCCATCCTGCGCTTTTGCGGCCAGCTCCCAAAAACGCGAGTTGTAAAATGGAGGTTCAGGGCACTGCAATTCACAAACCTGCAGAGTTATAAATGATAACTCTCGTCCACAAATATATTGAGGGAAGGCAAAGAAGAGGATTTGAAATCAAGGCAGAATTGCAGGAAACAGATTTCAGGAGGTAGATTCGAATCGCCTTTAAAGCACATGAAAAGCGGCAAAACGTTGACAATGATGCCCTTGGCCAAAAAGGGCGTATGCGTTTTTTCCTGAATATATTCAGGAAAAAACGCATACGCCCTTTTTGGCCAACCAAGCAACCTGGAAAGGCAAATCAGCGCTACAAAGAAGTCTCGCTTCCCATCGGTCAAAAGGGCCATGCTGAAAAAAGTGTCAAAACCAGAAATGCAGGACAGGCCATGGAGAAATGGGAGCCTTGCTACACTGATGGGCGGGATGTAAATTGCCAACAGCCACTCTGGAGAAGTGTACGGTGAGTCCTGAAACATCTAAAAAACACAGCTTAGAGAGCATAGGGCACTTCCACTCATGGGGGTATAAATTGGGAAAATGAAAAATCAGCAAGACACAAGCACCCCAAAGTTTAGGGCTGCTCTGTTGACAAGGACCTCCACTTCATTCCACCTTAAATATCCCAGGAAAGAGAAAAATGGGTAAAGAAGTTGTGTTCCTTATGTACAATGGAATATCACTCAGCCATGAAATCAATGTCCTAAGGCTAGTAGCAGCATGATCAGTGGATTTAGGTACGACGATTCTAAGTGAAATAAATCACACAGAAAAGGACACTTTTCATAAGGTATCACTTATAGAGGGAATGTAAAAACCGTTACAGTTGAACTGAATTACAAAACAGAACAGAGTCACACATGCAGAAAACACACTATGGCTGCTTAACGGGAAAGGTGAGGTGGGGTGATACATAAAACAAGGGTATCAAATTAGCTCAGATACCGTTCCATAAACCCAATATGTAATAGACAAGACCTACTCCTTGCTCAGAGAACTGGACTCAACACGCCCTATTCACCGCACAAGAATATATCTGACTAGTAATAATCTTAAAACCTATGTATTGATATCTCTCTGTTAGTGTGTCAATTGGGTGTAAAGAGGCATAAACACAGCAGTGAAAAGCAGCTAAACCCCATTATGAAAATAAATTACTTTGAAAAACCCATGAAAGAAAGACAGTGAAAGAGAGTGACATTCTTACACAACGCGTTCAGGGGCTGTGATGCAACCTGGATTGACAATATCTAGACCCACAGCTGGATGAGACATAAGGGTGGACACTCTTGGGGCTGAGAGGTTTGGTGAGGTTGGGTGAGCAAACGCAGACCATTTAAAGTAATACTGCGTGGTACCCATCGCATGGGTCCCAAATCTCCAGGTTCAAGGGCATCTTCCTACATCGAAAACATGCATGAGAAACCCAGAAGATGGTACACCGTGTGATGGGGAAAGGTTTCTAAAACGCACCTCATTTCTCATCTCCTTGTGTCCGGGTTCGCCATTCCAGCCGCTTTACTAGCAATCTCCCTACTTGGAGCATCAGCACCTTTAACCTCCTGTTCCGTACAGGTTGCCATTTCTCCTGACAATGAACGGGAAGACGGGGAACCAATAAGAGACTGGCTCTTGGTGTTGGGAAAGGCACAGGTCACTCTATTTTCCCATCAGGAAGAAGAATTAACCACAGGCTCATCCCGCCCCCCGGAACCAGAACACGGCCTGAAGCCATCCTGCGCTTTTGCGGCCAGCTCCCAAAAACACGAGTTGTAAAATGGAGGCTCAGGGCACTGCAATTCACAAACCTGCAGAGTTATAAATGATAACTCTCGTCCACAAATATATTGAGGGAAGGCAACGAAGAGGATTTGAAATCAAGGCAGAATTGCAGGAAACAGATTTCAGGAGGTAGATTCGAATCGCCTTTAAAGCACATGAAAAGTGGCAAAACGTTGACAATGATGCCCTTGGCCAAAAAGGGCGTATGCGTTTTTTCCTGAATATATTCAGGAAAAAACGCATACGCCCTTTTTGGCCAACCAAGCAACCTGGAAAGGCAAATCAGCGCTACAAAGAAGTCTCGCTTCCCATCGGTCAAAAGGGCCATGCTGAAGAAAGTGTCAAAACCAGAAATGCAGGACAGGCCATGGAGAAATGGGAGCCTTGCTACACTGATGGGCGGGATGTAAATTGCCAACAGCCACTCTGGAGAAGTGTACGGTGAGTCCTGAAACATCTAAAAAACACAGCTTAGAGAGCATAGGGCACTTCCACTCAAGGGGGTATAAATTGGGAAAATGAAAAATCAGCAAGACACAAGCACCCCAAAGTTTAGGGCTGCTCTGTTGACAAGGACCTCCACTTCATTCCACCTTAAATATCCCAGGAAAGAGAAAAATGGGTAAAGAAGTTGTGGTCCTTATGTACAATGGAATATCACTCAGCCATGAAATCAATGTCCTAAGGCTAGTAGCAGCATGATGAGTGGATTTAGGTACGACGATTCTAAGTGAAATAAGTCACACAGAAAAGGACACTTCTCATAAGGTATCACTGATAGATGGAATGTAAAAACCGTTACACATGAACTGAATTACAAAACAGAACAGAGTCACACATGCAGAAAACACACTATGGCTGCTTAACGGGAAAGGTGAGGTGGGGTGATACATCAAACAAGGGTTTCAAATTAGCTCAGATACCGTTCCATAAACCCAATATGTAATAGACAAGACCTACTCCTTGCTCAGAGAACTGGACTCAACACGCCCTATTCACCGCACAAGAATATATCTGACTAATAATAATCGTAAAACCTATGTATTGATATCTCTCTGTTAGTGTGTCAAGTGGGTGTAAAGCGGCATAAACACAGCAGTGAAAAGCAGCTAAACCGCATTATGAAAATAAATTACTTTGAAAAACCCATGAAAGAAAGACAGTGAAAGAGAGAGACATTCTTACACAATGCGTTCAGGGGCTGTGATTCAACCTGGATTGACCATATCTAGACTCACGGCTGGATGAGACATAAGGGTGGACACTCTTGGGGCTGAGAGGTTTGGTGAGGTTGGGTGAGCAAACGCAGACCCTTTAAAGTAATACTGCGTGGTACCCATCGCATGGGTCCCATATCTCCAGGTTCAAGGGCATCTTCCTACATCGAAAACATGAATGAGAAACCCAGAAGATGGTACACCGTGTGATGGGGAAAGGTTTCTAAAACGCACCTCATTTCTCATCTCCTTGTGCCCGGGTTCGCCATTCCAGCCGCTTTACTAGCCATCTCCCTACTTGGAGCATCAGCACCTTTAACCTCCTGTTCCGTACAGGTTGCCATTTCTCCTGAGGATGAACGGGAAGACGGGGAACCAATGAGAGACTGGCTCTTGGTGTTGGGAAAGGCACAGGTCACTCTATTTTCCCATCAGGAAGAAGAATTAACCACAGGCTCATCCCGCCCCCCGGAACTAGAACAGGGCCTGAAGCCATCCTGCGCTTTTGCGGCCAGCTCCCATGAACACGAGTTGTAAAATGGAGGCTCAGGGCACTGCAATTCACAAACCTGCAGTTATAAATGATAACTCTCGTCCACAAATATATTGAGGGAAGGCAACGAAGAGGATTTGAAATCAAGGCAGAATTGCAGGAAACAGATTTCAGGAGGTAGATTCGAATCGCCTTTAAAGCACATGAAAAGCGGCAAAACGTTGACAATGATGCCCTTGGCCAAAAAGGGCGTATGCGTTTTTTCCTGAATATATTCAGGAAAAAACGCATACGCCCTTTTTGGCCAACCAAGCAACCTGAAAAGGCAAATCAGCGCTACAAAGAAGTCTCACATCCCATCGGTCAAAAGGGCCATGCTGAAAAAAGTGTCAAAACCAGAAATGCAGGACAGGCTATGGAGAAATGGGAGCCTTGCTACACTGATGGGTGGGATGTAAATTGCCAACAGCCACTCTGGAGAAGTGTACGGTGAGTCCTGAAACATCTAAAAAACACAGCTTAGAGAGCATAGGGCACTTCCACTCATGGGGGTATAAATTGGGAAAATGAAAAATCAGCAAGACACAAGCACCCCAAAGCTTAGGGCTGCTCTGTTGACAAGGACCTCCACTTCATTCCACCTTAAATATCCCAGGAAAGAGAAAAATGGATAAACAATTTGTGGTCCTTATGTACAATGGAATATCACTCAGCCATGAAATCAATGTCATAAGGCTAGTAGCAGCATGATCAGTGGATTTAGGTACGACGATTCTAAGTGAAATAAATCACACAGAAAAGGACACTTTTCATAAGGTATCACTTATAGAGGGAATGTAAAAACCGTTACAGTTGAACTGAATTACAAAACAGAACAGAGTCACACATGCAGAAAACACACTATGGCTGCTTAACGGGAAAGGGGAGGTGGGGTGATACATAAAACAAGGGTTTCAAATTAGCTCAGATACCGTTCCATAAACCCAATATGTAATAGACAAGACCTACTCCTTGCTCAGAGAACTGGACTCAACACGCCCTATTCACCGCACAAGAATATATCTGACTAGTAATAATCTTAAAAGCTATGTATTGATATCTCTCTGTTAGTGTGTCAAGTGGGTGTAAAGCGGCATAAACACAGCAGTGAAAAGCAGCTAAACCCCATTATGAAAATAAATTACTTTGAAAAACCCATGAAATAAAGACAGTGAAAGAGAGAGACATTCTTACACAATGCGTTCAGGGGCTGTGATGCAACCTGGATTGACCATATCTAGACCCACAGCTGGATGAGACCTAAGGGTGGACACTCTTGGGGCTGAGAGGTTTGGTGAGGTTGGGTGAGCAAACGCAGACCATTTAAAGTAATACTGCGTGGTACCCATCGCATGGGTCCCAAATCTCCAGGTTCAAGGGCATCTTCCTACATCGAAAACATGCATGAGAAACCCAGAAGATGGTACACCGTGTGATGGGGAAAGGTTTCTAAAAAGCACCTCATTTCTCATCTCCTTGTGCCCGGGTTCGCCATTCCAGCCGCTTTACTAGCAATCTCCCTACTTAGAGCATCAGCACCTTTAACCTCCTGTTCCATACAGGTTGCAGTCTGTCCTGAGGATAAACGGGAAGACGTGGAACCAACGAGAGACTAGCTCTTGGTGTTGGGACAGGCACAGGTCACTCTATATTCCCATCAGAAAGAAGAATTAACCACAGGCTCAGCCTGCCCCCCGGAACCAGAACAGGGCCTGAAGCCATCCAGTGCTTTTGCGGCCAGCTACCAAAAAAGCGAGTTGTAAAATGGAGGTTCAGGGCACTGCAATTCACAAACCTGCAGAGTTATAAATGATAACTCTCGTCCACAAATATATTGAGGGAAGGCAAAGAAGAGGATTTGAAATCAAGGCAGAATTGCAGGAAACAGATTTCAGGAGGTAGATACGAATCGCCTTTAAAGCACATGAAAAGCGGCAAAACGTTGACAATGATGCCCTTGGCCAAAAAGGGCGTATGCGTTTTTTCCTGAATATATTCAGGAAAAAACGCATACGCCATTTTTAGCCAACCAAACAACCTGGAAAGGCAAATCAGCGCTACAAAGAAGTCTCGCTTCCCATCGGTCAAAAGGGCCATGCTGAAAAAAGTGTCAAAACCAGAAATGCAGGACAGGCCATGGAGAAATGGGAGCCTTGCTACACTGATGGGCGGGATGTAAATTGCCAACAGCCACTCTGGAGAAGTGTACGGTGAGTCCTGAAACATCTGAAAAACACAGCTTAGAGAGCATAGGGCACTTCCACTCAAGGGGGTATAAATTGGGAAAATTAAAAATCAGCAAGACACAAGCACCCCAAAGTTTAGGGCTGCTCTGTTGACCAGGACCTCCACTTCATTCCACCTTAAATATCCCAGGAAAGAGAAAAATGGATAAAGAAGTTGTGGTCCTTATGTACAATGGAATATCACTCAGCCAGGAAATCAATGTCGTAAGGTTAGTAGCAGCATGATGAGTGGATTTAGGTACGACGATTCTAAGTGAAATAAGTCACACAGAAAAGGACACTTCTCATAAGGTATCACTGATAGAGGAAATGTAAAAACCGTTACACTTGAACTGAATTACAAAACAGAACAGAGTCACACATGCAGAAAACACACTATGGCTGCTTAACGGGAAAGGTGAGGTGGGGTGATACATAAAACAAGGGTATCAAATTAGCTCAGATACCGTTCCATAAACCCAATATGTAATAGACAAGACCTACTCCTTGCTCAGAGAACTGGACTCAACACGCCCTATTCACCGCACAAGAATATATCTGACTAATAATAATCGTAAAACCTATGTATTGATATCTCTCTGTTAGTGTGTCAAGTGGGTGTAAAGCGGCATAAACACAGCAGTGAAAAGCAGCTAAACCCCATTATAAAAATAAATTACTTTAAAACACCCATGAAAGAAAGACAGTGAAAGAGAGAGAAATTCTTACACAATGCGTTCAGGGCCTATGATGCAACCTGGATTGACCATATCTAGACCCACAGCTGGATGAGACATAAGGGTGGACACTCTTGGGGCTGAGAGGTTTGGTGAGGTTGGGTGAGCAAACACAGACCCTTTAAAGTAATACTGCGTGGTACCCATCGCATGGGTCCCAAATCTCCAGGTTCAAGGGCATCTTCCTACATCGAAAACATGCATGAGAAACCCAGAAGATGGTACACCGTGTGATGGGGAAAGGTTTCTAAAAGGCACCTCATTTCTCATCTCCTTGTGCCCGGGTTAGCCATTCCAGTCGCTTTACTAGAAAGCTCCCTTCTTGGAGCATCAGCACCTTTAACCTCCTGTTCCATACAGGTTGCAATCTGTCCTGAGGATAAACGGGAAGACGTGGAACCAACGAGAGACTAGCTCTTGGTGTTGGGACAGGCACAGGTCACTCTATATTCCCATCAGAAAGAAGAATTAACCACAGGCTCATCCTGCCCCCCGGAACCAGAACAGGGCCTGAAGCCGTCCTGCCCTTTTGCGGCCAGCTACCAAAAAAGCGAGTTGTAAAATGGAGGTTCAGGGCACTGCAATTCACAAACCTGCAGAGTTATAAATGATAACTCTCGTCCACAAATATATTGAGGGAAGGCAAAGAAAAGGATTTGAAATCATGGCAGAATTGCAGGAAACAGATTTCAGGAGGTAGATACGAATCGCCTTTAAAGCACATGAAAAGCGGCAAAACGTTGACAATGATGCCCTTGGCCAAAAAGGGCGTATGCGTTTTTTCCTGAATATATTCAGGAAAAAACGCATACGCCCTTTTTGGCCAACCAAGCAACCTGGAAAGGCAAATCAGCGCTACAAAGAAGTCTCGCTTCCCATCGGTCAAAAGGGCCATGCTGAAAAATGTGTCAACACCAGAAATGCAGGACAGGCCATGGAGAAATGGGAGCCTTGCTACACTGATGGGCGGGATGTAAATTGCCAAGAGCCACTCTGGAGAAGTGTCCGGTGAGTCCTGAAACATCTGAAAAACACAGCTTAGAGAGCATAGGGCACTTCCACTCATGGGGGTATAAATTGGGAAAATTAAAAATCAGCAAGACACAAGCACCCCAAAGTTTAAGGCTGCTCTGTTGACCAGGACCTCCACTTCATTCCACCTTAAATATCCCAGGAAAGAGAAAAATGGATAAAGAAGTTGTGGTCCTTATGTACAATGGAATATCACTCAGCCATGAAATCAATGTCGTAAGGTTAGTAGCAGCATGATGAGTGGATTTAGGTACGACGATTCTAAGTGAAATAAGTCACACAGAAAAGGACACTTCTCATAAGGTATCACTGATAGAGGGAATGTAAAAACCGTTACACTTGAACTGAATTACAAAACAGAACAGAGTCACACATGCAGAAAACACACTATGGCTGCTTAACGGGAAAGGTGAGGTGGGGTGATACATAAAACAAGGGTATCAAATTAGCTCAGATACCGTTCCATAAACCCAATATATAATAGACAAGACCTACTCCTTGCTCAGAGAACTGGACTCAACACGCCCTATTCACCGCACAAGAATATATCTGACTAATAATAATCGTAAAACCTATGTATTGATATCTCTCTGTTAGTGTGTCAAGTGGGTGTAAAGCGGCATAAACACAGCAGTGAAAAGCAGCTAAACCCCATTATAAAAATAAATTACTTTGAAACACCCATGAAAGAAAGACAGTGAAAGTGAGAGAAATTCTTACACAATGCGTTCAGGGCCTGTGATGCAACCTGGATTGACCATATCTAGACCCACAGCTGGATGAGACATAAGGGTGGACACTCTTGGGGCTGAGAGGTTTGGTGAGGTTGGGTGAGCAAACACAGACCCTTTAAAGTAATACTGCGTGGTACCCATCGCATGGGTCCCAAATCTCCAGGTTCAAGGGCATCTTCCTACATCGAAAACATGCATGAGAAACCCAGAAGATGGTACACCGTGTGATGGGGAAAGGTTTCTAAAAGGCACCTCATTTCTCATCTCCTTGTGCCCGGGTTCGCCATTCCAGCCGCTTTACTAGAAAGCTCCCTACTTGGAGCATCAGCACCTTTAACCTCCTGTTCCATACAGGTTGCAATCTGTCCTGAGGATAAACGGGAAGACGTGGAACCAACGAGAGACTAGCTCTTGGTGTTGGGACAGGCACAGGTCACTATATTTTCCCATCAGGAAGAAGAATTAACCACAGGCTCATCCTGCCCCCCGGAACCAGAACAGGGCCTGAAGCTATTCTGCGATTTTGCGGCCAGCTCCCTTAAAAACGAGTTGTAAAATGGAGGTTCAGGGCACTGCAATTCACAAACCTGCAGAGTTATAAATGATAACTCTCGTCCACAAATATATTGAGGGAAGGCAAAGAAGAGGATATGAAATCAAGGCAGAATTGCAGGAAACAGATTTCAGGAGGTAGATTCGAATCGCATTTAAAGCACATGAAAAGCGGCAAAACGTTGACAATGATGCCCTTGGCCAAAAAGGGCGTATGCGTTTTTTCCTGAATATATTCAGGAAAAAACGCATACGCCCTTTTTGGCCAACCAAGCAACCTGGAAAGGCAAATCAGCGCTACAAAGAAGTCTCGCTTCCCATCGGTCAAAACGGCCATGCTGAAAAAAGTGTCAAAACCAGAAAGGCAGGACAGGCCATGGAGAAATGGGAGCCTTGCTACACTGATGGGCGGGATGTAAATTGCCAAGAGCCACTCTGGAGAAGTGTCCGGTGAGTCCTGAAACATCTGAAAAACACAGCTTAGAGAGCATAGGGCACTTCCACTCATGGGGGTATAAATTGGGAAAATTAAAAATCAGCAAGACACAAGCATCCCAAAGTTTAGGGCTGCTCTGTTGACCAGGACCTCCACTTCATTCCACCTTAAATATCCCAGGAAAGAGAAAAATGGATAAAGAAGTTGTGGTCCTTATGTACAATGGAATATCACTCAGCCATGAAATCAATGTCGTAAGGTTAGTAGCAGCATGATGAGTGGATTTAGGTACGACGATTCTAAGTGAAATAAGTCACACAGAAAAGGACACTTCTCATAAGGTATCACTGATAGAGGGAATGTAAAAACCGTTACACTTGAACTGAATTACAAAACAGAACAGAGTCACACATGCAGAAAACACACTATGGCTGCTTAAGGGGAAAGGTGAGGTGGGGTGATACATAAAACAAGGGTATCAAATTAGCTCAGATACCGTTCCATAAACCCAATATATAATAGACAAGACCTACTCCTTGCTCAGAGAACTGGACTCAACACGCCCTATTCACCACACAAGAATATATCTGACTAATAATAATCGTAAAACCTATGTATTGATATCTCTCTGTTAGTGTGTCAAGTGGGTGTAAAGCGGCATAAACACAGCAGTGAAAAGCAGCTAAACCCCATTATAAAAATAAATTACTTTGAAACACCCATGAAAGAAAGACAGTGAAAGTGAGAGAAATTCTTACACAATGCGTTCAGGGGCTGTGATGCAACCTGGATTGACCATATCTAGACCCACAGCTGGATGAGACATAAGGGTGGACACTCTTGGGGCTGAGAGTTTTGGTGAGGTTGGGTGAGCAAACACAGACCCTTTAAAGTAATACTGCGTGGTACCCATCGCATGGGTCCCAAATCTCCAGGTTCAAGGGCATCTTCCTACATCGAAAACATGCATGAGAAACCCAGAAGATGGTACACCGTGTGATGGGGAAAGGTTTCTAAAAGGCACCTCATTTCTCATCTCCTTGTGCCCGGGTTCGCCATTCCAGCCGCTTTACTAGAAAGCTCCCTACTTGGAGCATCAGCACCTTTAACCTCCTGTTCCATACAGGTTGCAATCTGTCCTGAGGATAAACGGGAAGACGTGGAACCAACGAGAGACTAGCTCTTGGTGTTGGGACAGGCACAGGTCACTCTATATTCCCATCAGAAAGAAGAATTAACCACAGGCTCATCCTGCCCCCCGGAACCAGAACAGGGCCTGAAGCCATTCTGCGATTTTGCGGCCAGCTCCCTTAAAAACGAGTTGTAAAATGGAGGTTCAGGGCACTGCAATTCACAAACCTGCAGAGTTATAAATGATAACTCTAGTCCACAAATATATTGAGGGAAGGCAAAGAAGAGGATATGAAATCAAGGCAGAATTGCAGGAAACAGATTTCAGGAGGTAGATTCGAATCGCATTTAAAGCACATGAAAAGCGGCAAAACGTTGACAATGATGCCCTTGGCCAAAAAGGGCGTATGCGTTTTTTCCTGAATATATTCAGGAAAAAACGCATACGCCCTTTTTGGCCAACCAAGCAACCTGGAAAGGCAAATCAGCGCTACAAAGAAGTCTCGCTTCCCATCGGTCAAAAGGGCCATGCTGAAAAAAGTGTCAAAACCAGAAATGCAGGACAGGCCATGGAGAAATGGGAGCCTTGCTACACTGATGGGCGGGATGTAAATTGCCAAGAGCCACTCTGGAGAAGTGTCCGGTGAGTCCTGAAACATCTGAAAAACACAGCTTAGAGAGCATAGGGCACTTCCACTCATGGGGGTATAAATTGGGAAAATTAAAAATCAGCAAGACACAAGCACCCCAAAGTTTAGGGCTGCTCTGTTGACCAGGACCTCCACTTCATTCCACCTTAAATATCCCAGGAAAGAGAAAAATGGGTAAAGAAGTTGTGGTCCTTATGTACAATGGAATATCACTCAGCCATGAAATCAATGTCATAAGGCTAGTAGCAGCATGATGAGTGGATTTAGGTACGACGATTCTAAGTGAAATAAGTCACACAGAAAAGGACACTTCTCATAAGGTGTCACTGATAGAGGGAATGTAAAAACCGTTACACTTGAACTGAATTACAAAACAGAACAGAGTCACACATGCAGAAAACACACTATGGCTGCTTAACGGGAAAGGTGAGGTGGGGTGATACATAAAAGAAGGTTTTCAATTTAGCTCAGATACCGTTCCATAAACCCAATATGTAATAGACAAGACCTACTCCTTGCTCAGAGAACTGGACTCAACACGCCCTATTCACGGCACAAGAATATATCTGACTAGTAATAATCGTAAAACCTATGTATTGATATCTCTCTGTTAGTGTGTCAAGTGGGTGTAAAGCGGCATAAACACAGCAGTGAAAAGCAGCTAAATCCCATTATGAAAATAAATTACTTTGAAAAACCCATGAAACAAAGACAGTGAAAGAGAGAGAAATTCTTACACAATGCGTTCAGGGCCTGTGATGCAACCTGGATTGACCATATCTAGACCCACAGCTGGATGAGACATAAGGGTGGACACTCTTGGGGCTGAGAGGTTTGGTGAGGTTGGGTGAGCAAACACAGACCCTTTAAAGTAATACTGCGTGGTACCCATCGCATGGGTCCCAAATCTCCAGGTTCAAGGGCATCTTCCTACATCGAAAACATGCATGAGAAACCCAGAAGATGGTACACCGTGTGATGGGGAAAGGTTTCTAAAACGCACCTCATTTCTCATCTCATTGTGCCCGGGTTCGCCATTCCAGCCGCTTTACTAGCAATCTCCCTACTTGGAGCATCAGCACCTTTAACCTCCTGTTCCGTACAGGTTGCAATTTGTCCTGAGGATGAACGGGAAGACGGGGAACCAACGAGAGACTAGCTCTTGGTGTTGGGACAGGCACAGGTCACTCTATTTTCCCATCAGGAAGAAGAATTAACCACAGGCTCAGCCTGCCCCCCGGAACCAGAACAGGGCCTGAAGCCATCCTGCGCTTTTGCGGCCAGCTCCCAAAAAAGCGAGTTGTAAAATGGAGCTTCAGGGCACTGCAATTCACAAACCTGCAGAGTTATAAATGATAACTCTCGTCCACAAATATATTGAGGGAAGGCAAAGAAGAGGATTTGAAATCAAGGCAGAATTGCAGGAAACAGATTTCAGGAGGTATATTCGAATCGCCTTTAAAGCACATGAAAAGCGGCAAAACGTTGACAATGATGCCCTTGGCCAAAAAGGGCGTATGCGTTTTTTCCTGAATATATTCAGGAAAAAACGCATACGCCCTTTTTGGCCAACCAAGCAACCTGGAAAGGCAAATCAGCGCTACAAAGAAGTTTCGCTTCCCATCGGTCAAAAGGGCCATGCTGAAAAAAGTGTCAAAACCAGAAATGCAGGACAGGCCATGGAGAAATGGGAGCCTTGCTACACTGATGGGCGGGATGTAAATTGCCAAGAGCCACTCTGGAGAAGTGTCCGGTGAGTCCTGAAACATCTGAAAAACACAGCTTAGAGAGCATAGGGCACTTCCACTCATGGGGGTATAAATTGGGAAAATTAAAAATCAGCAAGACACAAGCACCCCAAAGTTTAGGGCTGCTCTGTTGACCAGGACCTCCACTTCATTCCACCTTCAATATCCCAGGAAAGAGAAAAATGGATAAAGAAGTGGTGGTCCTTATGTACAATGGAATATCACTCAGCCATGAAATCAATGTCGTAAGGTTAGTAGCAGCATGATGAGTGGATTTAGGTACGACGATTCTAAGTGAAATAAGTCACACAGAAAAGGACACTTCTCATAAGGTATCACTGATAGAGGGAATGTAAAAACCGTTACACTTGAACTGAATTACAAAACAGAACAGAGTCACACATGCAGAAAACACACTATGGCTGCTTAACGGGAAATGTGAGGTGGGGTGATACATAAAACAAGGGTATCAAATTAGCTCAGATACCGTTCCATAAACCCAATATGTAATAGACAAGACCTACTCCTTGCTCAGAGAACTGGACTCAACACGCCCTATTCACCGCACAAGAATATATCTGACTAATAAAAATCGTAAAACCTATGTATTGATATATCTCTGTTAGTGTGTCAAGTGGGTGTAAAGCGGCATAAACACAGCAGTGAAAAGCAGCTAAACCCCATTATAAAAATAAATTACTTTGAAACACCCATGAAACAAAGACAGTGAAAGAGAGAGAAATTCTTACACAATGCGTTCAGGGGCTGTGATGCAACCTGGATTGACCATATCTAGATGCACAGCTGGATGAGACATAAGGGTGGACACTCTTGGGGCTGAGAGGTTTGGTGAGGTTGGGTGAGCAAACGCAGACCCTTTAAAGTCATACTGCGTGGTACTCATCGCATGGGTCCCAAATCTCCAGGTTCAAGGGCATCTTCCTACATCAAAAACATGCATGAGAAACCCAGAAGATGGTACACTGTGTGATGGGGAAAGGTTTCTAAAACGCACCTCATTTCTCATCTCCTTGTGCCCGGGTTCGCCATTCCAGCCGCTTTACTAGCAAGCTCCCTACTTGGAGCATCAGCACCTTTAACCTCCTGTTCCATACAGGTTGCAATCTGTCCTGAGGATAAACGGGAAGACGTGGAACCAACGAGAGACTAGCTCTTGGTGTTGGGACAGGCACAGGTCACTCTATATTCCCATCAGAAAGAAGAATTAACCACAGGCTCAGCCTGCCCCCCGGAACCAGAACAGGGCCTGAAGCCATCCAGTGCTTTTGCGGCCAGCTACCAAAAAAGCGAGTTGTAAAATGGAGGTTCAGGGCACTGCAATTCACAAACCTGCAGAGTTATAAATGATAACTCTCGTCCACAAATATATTGAGGGAAGGCAAAGAAGAGGATTTGAAATCAAGGCAGAATTGCAGGAAACAGATTTCAGGAGGTAGATACGAATCGCCTTTAAAGCACATGAAAAGCGGCAAAACGTTGACAATGATGCCCTTGGCCAAAAAGGGCGTATGCGTTTTTTCCTGAATATATTCAGGAAAAAACGCATACGCCCTTTTTAGCCAACCAAACAACCTGGAAAGGCAAATCAGCGCTACAAAGAAGTCTCGCTTCCCATCGGTCAAAAGGGCCATGCTGAAAAAAGTGTCAAAACCAGAAATGCAGGACAGGCCATGGAGAAATGGGAGCCTTGCTACACTGATGGGCGGGATGTAAATTGCCAAGAGCCACTCTGGAGAAGTGTCCGGTGAGTCCTGAAACATCTGAAAAACACAGCTTAGAGAGCATAGGGCACTTCCACTCATGGGGGTATAAATTGGGAAAATTAAAAATCAGCAAGACACAAGCACCCCAAAGTTTAGGGCTGCTCTGTTGACCAGGACCTCCACTTCATTCCACCTTCAATATCCCAGGAAAGAGAAAAATGGATAAAGAAGTGGTGGTCCTTATGTACAATGGAATATCACTCAGCCATGAAATCAATGTCGTAAGGTTAGTAGCAGCATGATGAGTGGATTTAGGTACGACGATTCTAAGTGAAATAAGTCACACAGAAAAGGACACTTCTCATAAGGTATCACTGATAGAGGGAATGTAAAAACCGTTACACTTGAACTGAATTACAAAACAGAACAGAGTCACACATGCAGAAAACACACTATGGCTGCTTAACGGGAAAGGTGAGGTGGGGTGATACATAAAACAAGGGTATCAAATTAGCTCAGATACCGTTCCATAAACCCAATATGTAATAGACAAGACCTACTCCTTGCTCAGAGAACTGGACTCAACACGCCCTATTCACCACACAAGAATATATCTGACTAATAATAATCGTAAAACCTATGTATTGATATCTCTCTGTTAGTGTGTCAAGTGGGTGTAAAGCGGCATAAACACAGCAGTGAAAAGCAGCTAAACCCCATTATAAAAATAAATTACTTTGAAACACCCATTAAAGAAAGACAGTGAAAGAGAGAGAAATTCTTACACAATGCGTTCAGGGCCTATGATGCAACCTGGATTGACCATATCTAGACCCACAGCTGGATGAGACATAAGGGTGGACACTCTTGGGGCTGAGAGGTTTGGTGAGGTTGGGTGAGCAAACACAGACCCTTTAAAGTAATACTGCGTGGTACCCATCGCATGGGTCCCAAATCTCCAGGTTCAAGGGCATCTTCCTACATCGAAAACATGCATGAGAAACCCAGAAGATGGTACACCGTGTGATGGGGAAAGGTTTCTAAAAGGCACCTCATTTCTCATCTCCTTGTGCCCGGGTTCGCCATTCCAGCCGCTTTACTAGAAACCTCCCTTCTTGGAGCATCAGCACCTTTAACCTCCTGTTCCATACAGGTTGCAATCTGTCCTGAGGATAAACGGGAAGACGTGGAACCAACGAGAGACTAGCTCTTGGTGTTGGGACAGGCACAGGTCACTCTATATTCCCATCAGAAAGAAGAATTAACCACAGGCTCAGCCTGCCCCCCGAACCAGAACAGGGCCTGAAGCCATTCTGCGATTTTGCGGCCAGCTCCCTTAAAAACGAGTTGTAAAATGGAGGTTCAGGGCACTGCAATTCACAAACCTGCAGAGTTATAAATGATAACTCTCGTCCACAAATATATTGAGGGAAGGCAAAGAAGAGGATTTGAAATCAAGGCAGAATTGCAGGAAACAGATTTCAGGAGGTAGATTCGAATCGCCTTTAAAGCACATGAAAAGCGGCAAAACGTTGACAATGATGCCCTTGGCCAAAAAGGGCGTATGCGTTTTTTCCTGAATATATTCAGGAAAAAACGCATACGCCCTTTTTGGCCAACCAAGCAACCTGGAAAGGCAAATCAGCGCTACAAAGAAGTCTCGCTTCCCATCGGTCAAAAGGGCCATGCTGAAAAAAGTGTCAAAACCAGAAATGCAGGACAGGCCATGGAGAAATGGGAGCCTTGCTACACTTATGGGCGGGATGTAAATTGCCAACAGCCACTCTGGAGAAGTGTACGGTGAGTCCTGAAACATCTAAAAAACACAGCTTAGAGAGCATAGGGCACTTCCACTCATGGGGGTATAAATTGGGAAAATTAAAAATCAGCAAGACACAAGCACCCCAAAGTTTAGGGCTGCTCTGTTGACAAGGACCTCCACTTCATTCCACCTTAAATATCCCAGGAAAGAGAAAAATGGGTAAAGAAGTTGTGGTCCTTATGTACAATGGAATATCACTCAGCCATGAAATCAATGTCATAAGGCTAGTAGCAGCATGATGAGTGGATTTAGGTACGACGATTCTAAGTGAAATAAGTCACACAGAAAAGGACACTTCTCATAAGGTATCACTGATAGAGGGAATGTAAAAACCGTTACACTTGAACTGAATTACAAAACAGAACAGAGTCACACATGCAGAAAACACACTATGGCTGCTTAACGGGAAAGGTGAGGTGGGGTGATACATAAAAGAAGGTTTTCAATTTAGCTCAGATACCGTTCCATAAACCCAATATGTAATAGACAAGACCTACTCCTTGCTCAGAGAACTGGACTCAACACGCCCTATTCACGGCACAAGAATATATCTGACTAGTAATAATCGTAAAACCTATGTATTGATATCTCTCTGTTAGTGTGTCAAGTGGGTGTAAAGCGGCATAAACACAGCAGTGAAAAGCAGCTAAATCCCATTATGAAAATAAATTACTTTGAAAAACCCATGAAACAAAGACAGTGAAAGAGAGAGAAATTCTTACACAATGCGTTCAGGGCCTGTGATGCAACCTGGATTGACCATATCTAGACCCACAGCTGGATGAGACATAAGGGTGGACACTCTTGGGGCTGAGAGGTTTGGTGAGGTTGGGTGAGCAAACACAGACCCTTTAAAGTAATACTGCGTGGTACCCATCGCATGGGTCCCAAATCTCCAGGTTCAAGGGCATCTTCCTACATCGAAAACATGCATGAGAAACCCAGAAGATGGTACACCGTGTGATGGGGAAAGGTTTCTAAAACGCACCTCATTTCTCATCTCCTTGTGCCCGGGTTCGCCATTCCAGCCGCTTTACTAGAAAGCTCCCTTCTTGGAGCATCAGCACCTTTAACCTCCTGTTCCATACAGGTTGCAATCTGTCCTGAGGATAAACGGGAAGACGTGGAACCAACGAGAGACTAGCTCTTGGTGTTGGGACATGCACAGGTCACTCTATTTTCCCATCAGGAAGAAGAATTAACCACAGGCTCAGCCTGCCCCCCGGAACCAGAACAGGGCCTGAAGCCATCCTGCGCTTTTACGGCCAGCTACCAAAAAAGCGAGTTGTAAAATGGAGGTTCAGGGCACTGCAATTCACAAACCTGCAGAGTTATAAATGATAACTCTCGTCCACAAATATATTGAGGGAAGGCAACGAAGAGGATTTGAAATCAAGGCAGAATTGCAGGAAACAGATTTCAGGAGGTAGATTCGAATCGCCTTTAAAGCACATGAAAAGCGGCAAAACGTTGACAATGATGCCCTTGGCCAAAAAGGGCGTATGCGTTTTTTCCTGAATATATTCAGGAAAAAACGCATACGCCCTTTTTGGCCAACCAAGCAACCTGGAAAGGCAAATCAGCGCTACAAAGAAGTCTCGCTTCCCATCGGTCAAAAGGGCCATGCTGAAAAAAGTGTCAAAACCAGAAATGCAGGACAGGCCATGGAGAAATGGGAGCCTTGCTACACTGATGGGCGGGATGTAAATTGCCAAGAGCCACTCTGGAGAAGTGTCCGGTGAGTCCTGAAACATCTGAAAAACACAGCTTAGAGAGCATAGGGCACTTCCACTCATGGGGGTATAAATTGGGAAAATTAAAAATCAGCAAGACACAAGCACCCCAAAGTTTAGGGCTGCTCTGTTGACCAGGACCTCCACTTCATTCCACCTTCAATATCCCAGGAAAGAGAAAAATGGATAAAGAAGTGGTGGTCCTTATGTACAATGGAATATCACTCAGCCATGAAATCAATGTCGTAAGGTTAGTAGCAGCATGATGAGTGGATTTAGGTACGACGATTCTAAGTGAAATAAGTCACACAGAAAAGGACACTTCTCATAAGGTATCACTGATAGAGGGAATGTAAAAACCGTTACACTTGAACTGAATTACAAAACAGAACAGAGTCACACATGCAGAAAACACACTATGGCTGCTTAACGGGAAACGTGAGGTGGGGTGATACATAAAACAAGGGTATCAAATTAGCTCAGATACCGTTCCATAAACCCAATATGTAATAGACAAGACCTACTCCTTGCTCAGAGAACTGGACTCAACACGCCCTATTCACCGCACAAGAATATATCTGACTAATAATAATCGTAAAACCTATGTATTGATATCTCTCTGTTAGTGTGTCAAGTGGGTGTAAAGCGGCATAAACACAGCAGTGAAAAGCAGCTAAACCCCATTATAAAAATAAATTACTTTGAAACACCCATGAAACAAAGACAGTGAAAGAGAGAGAAATTCTTACACAATGCGTTCAGGGGCTGTGATGCAACCTGGATTGACCATATCTAGACGCACAGCTGGATGAGACATAAGGGTGGACACTCTTGGGGCTGAGAGGTTTGGTGAGGTTGGGTGAGCAAACGCAGACCCTTTAAAGTCATACTGCGTGGTACCCATCGCATGGGTCCCAAATCTCCAGGTTCAAGGGCATCTTCCTACATCAAAAACATGCATGAGAAACCCAGAAGATGGTACACTGTGTGATGGGGAAAGTTTTCTAAAACGCACCTCATTTCTCATCTCCTTGTGCCCGGGTTCGCCATTCCAGCCGCTTTACTAGCAAGCTCCCTACTTAGAGCATCAGCACCTTTAACCTCCTGTTCCATACAGGTTGCAGTCTGTCCTGAGGATAAACGGGAAGACGTGGAACCAACGAGAGACTAGCTCTTGGTGTTGGGACAGGCACAGGTCACTCTATATTCCCATCAGAAAGAAGAATTAACCACAGGCTCAGCCTGCCCCCCGGAACCAGAACAGGGCCTGAAGCCATCCAGTGCTTTTGCGGCCAGCTACCAAAAAAGCGAGTTGTAAAATGGAGGTTCAGGGCACTGCAATTCACAAACCTGCAGAGTTATAAATGATAACTCTCGTCCACAAATATATTGAGGGAAGGCAAAGAAGAGGATTTGAAATCAAGGCAGAATTGCAGGAAACAGATTTCAGGAGGTAGATACGAATCGCCTTTAAAGCACATGAAAAGCGGCAAAACGTTGACAATGATGCCCTTGGCCAAAAAGGGCGTATGCGTTTTTTCCTGAATATATTCAGGAAAAAACGCATACGCCATTTTTAGCCAACCAAACAACCTGGAAAGGCAAATCAGCGCTACAAAGAAGTCTCGCTTCCCATCGGTCAAAAGGGCCATGCTGAAAAAAGTGTCAAAACCAGAAATGCAGGACAGGCCATGGAGAAATGGGAGCCTTGCTACACTGATGGGCGGGATGTAAATTGCCAACAGGCACTGTGGAGAAGTGTACGGTGAGTCCTGAAACATCTGAAAAACACAGCTTAGAGAGCATAGGGCACTTCCACTCAAGGGGGTATAAATTGGGAAAATTAAAAATCAGCAAGACACAAGCACCCCAAAGTTTAGGGCTGCTCTGTTGACCAGGACCTCCACTTCATTCCACCTTAAATATCCCAGGAAAGAGAAAAATGGATAAAGAAGTTGTGGTCCTTATGTACAATGGAATATCACTCAGCCAGGAAATCAATGTCGTAAGGTTAGTAGCAGCATGATGAGTGGATTTAGGTACGACGATTCTAAGTGAAATAAGTCACACAGAAAAGGACACTTCTCATAAGGTATCACTGATAGAGGAAATGTAAAAACCGTTACACTTGAACTGAATTACAAAACAGAACAGAGTCACACATGCAGAAAACACACTATGGCTGCTTAACGGGAAAGGTGAGGTGGGGTGATACATAAAACAAGGGTATCAAATTAGCTCAGATACCGTTCCATAAACCCAATATGTAATAGACAAGACCTACTCCTTGCTCAGAGAACTGGACTCAACACGCCCTATTCACCGCACAAGAATATATCTGACTAATAATAATCGTAAAACCTATGTATTGATATCTCTCTGTTAGTGTGTCAAGTGGGTGTAAAGCGGCATAAACACAGCAGTGAAAAGCAGCTAAACCCCATTATAAAAATAAATTACTTTAAAACACCCATGAAAGAAAGACAGTGAAAGAGAGAGAAATTCTTACACAATGCGTTCAGGGCCTATGATGCAACCTGGATTGACCATATCTAGACCCACAGCTGGATGAGACATAAGGGTGGACACTCTTGGGGCTGAGAGGTTTGGTGAGGTTGGGTGAGCAAACACAGACCCTTTAAAGTAATACTGCGTGGTACCCATCGCATGGGTC
Organism: Balaenoptera borealis; assembly: GCF_965194805.1. Classification (NCBI taxonomy): domain Eukaryota; kingdom Metazoa; phylum Chordata; class Mammalia; order Artiodactyla; family Balaenopteridae; genus Balaenoptera; species Balaenoptera borealis. The sequence continues at coordinate 1,118,994 of NW_028124009.1, forward strand.
CCAAATCTCCAGGTTCAAGGGCATCTTCCTACATCGAAAACATGCATGAGAAACCCAGAAGATGGTACACCGTGTGATGGGGAAAGGTTTCTAAAAGGCACCTCATTTCTCATCTCCTTGTGCCCGGGTTAGCCATTCCAGCCGCTTTACTAGAAAGCTCCCTTCTTGGAGCATCAGCACCTTTAACCTCCTGTTCCATACAGGTTGCAATCTGTCCTGAGGATAAACGGGAAGACGTGGAACCAACGAGAGACTAGCTCTTGGTGTTGGGACAGGCACAGGTCACTCTATATTCCCATCAGAAAGAAGAATTAACCACAGGCTCATCCTGCCCCCCGGAACCAGAACAGGGCCTGAAGCCGTCCTGCCCTTTTGCGGCCAGCTACCAAAAAAGCGAGTTGTAAAATGGAGGTTCAGGGCACTGCAATTCACAAACCTGCAGAGTTATAAATGATAACTCTCGTCCACAAATATATTGAGGGAAGGCAAAGAAAAGGATTTGAAATCATGGCAGAATTGCAGGAAACAGATTTCAGGAGGTAGATACGAATCGCCTTTAAAGCACATGAAAAGCGGCAAAACGTTGACAATGATGCCCTTGGCCAAAAAGGGCGTATGCGTTTTTTCCTGAATATATTCAGGAAAAAACGCATACGCCCTTTTTGGCCAACCAAGCAACCTGGAAAGGCAAATCAGCGCTACAAAGAAGTCTCGCTTCCCATCGGTCAAAAGGGCCATGCTGAAAAATGTGTCAACACCAGAAATGCAGGACAGGCCATGGAGAAATGGGAGCCTTGCTACACTGATGGGCGGGATGTAAATTGCCAAGAGCCACTCTGGAGAAGTGTCCGGTGAGTCCTGAAACATCTGAAAAACACAGCTTAGAGAGCATAGGGCACTTCCACTCATGGGGGTATAAATTGGGAAAATTAAAAATCAGCAAGACACAAGCACCCCAAAGTTTAAGGCTGCTCTGTTGACCAGGACCTCCACTTCATTCCACCTTAAATATCCCAGGAAAGAGAAAAATGGATAAAGAAGTTGTGGTCCTTATGTACAATGGAATATCACTCAGCCATGAAATCAATGTCGTAAGGTTAGTAGCAGCATGATGAGTGGATTTAGGTACGACGATTCTAAGTGAAATAAGTCACACAGAAAAGGACACTTCTCATAAGGTATCACTGATAGAGGGAATGTAAAAACCGTTACACTTGAACTGAATTACAAAACAGAACAGAGTCACACATGCAGAAAACACACTATGGCTGCTTAACGGGAAAGGTGAGGTGGGGTGATACATAAAACAAGGGTATCAAATTAGCTCAGATACCGTTCCATAAACCCAATATATAATAGACAAGACCTACTCCTTGCTCAGAGAACTGGACTCAACACGCCCTATTCACCGCACAAGAATATATCTGACTAATAATAATCGTAAAACCTATGTATTGATATCTCTCTGTTAGTGTGTCAAGTGGGTGTAAAGCGGCATAAACACAGCAGTGAAAAGCAGCTAAACCCCATTATAAAAATAAATTACTTTGAAACACCCATGAAAGAAAGACAGTGAAAGTGAGAGAAATTCTTACACAATGCGTTCAGGGCCTGTGATGCAACCTGGATTGACCATATCTAGACCCACAGCTGGATGAGACATAAGGGTGGACACTCTTGGGGCTGAGAGGTTTGGTGAGGTTGGGTGAGCAAACACAGACCCTTTAAAGTAATACTGCGTGGTACCCATCGCATGGGTCCCAAATCTCCAGGTTCAAGGGCATCTTCCTACATCGAAAACATGCATGAGAAACCCAGAAGATGGTACACCGTGTGATGGGGAAAGGTTTCTAAAAGGCACCTCATTTCTCATCTCCTTGTGCCCGGGTTCGCCATTCCAGCCGCTTTACTAGAAAGCTCCCTACTTGGAGCATCAGCACCTTTAACCTCCTGTTCCATACAGGTTGCAATCTGTCCTGAGGATAAACGGGAAGACGTGGAACCAACGAGAGACTAGCTCTTGGTGTTGGGACAGGCACAGGTCACTATATTTTCCCATCAGGAAGAAGAATTAACCACAGGCTCATCCTGCCCCCCGGAACCAGAACAGGGCCTGAAGCTATTCTGCGATTTTGCGGCCAGCTCCCTTAAAAACGAGTTGTAAAATGGAGGTTCAGGGCACTGCAATTCACAAACCTGCAGAGTTATAAATGATAACTCTCGTCCACAAATATATTGAGGGAAGGCAAAGAAGAGGATATGAAATCAAGGCAGAATTGCAGGAAACAGATTTCAGGAGGTAGATTCGAATCGCATTTAAAGCACATGAAAAGCGGCAAAACGTTGACAATGATGCCCTTGGCCAAAAAGGGCGTATGCGTTTTTTCCTGAATATATTCAGGAAAAAACGCATACGCCCTTTTTGGCCAACCAAGCAACCTGGAAAGGCAAATCAGCGCTACAAAGAAGTCTCGCTTCCCATCGGTCAAAACGGCCATGCTGAAAAAAGTGTCAAAACCAGAAAGGCAGGACAGGCCATGGAGAAATGGGAGCCTTGCTACACTGATGGGCGGGATGTAAATTGCCAAGAGCCACTCTGGAGAAGTGTCCGGTGAGTCCTGAAACATCTGAAAAACACAGCTTAGAGAGCATAGGGCACTTCCACTCATGGGGGTATAAATTGGGAAAATTAAAAATCAGCAAGACACAAGCATCCCAAAGTTTAGGGCTGCTCTGTTGACCAGGACCTCCACTTCATTCCACCTTAAATATCCCAGGAAAGAGAAAAATGGATAAAGAAGTTGTGGTCCTTATGTACAATGGAATATCACTCAGCCATGAAATCAATGTCGTAAGGTTAGTAGCAGCATGATGAGTGGATTTAGGTACGACGATTCTAAGTGAAATAAGTCACACAGAAAAGGACACTTCTCATAAGGTATCACTGATAGAGGGAATGTAAAAACCGTTACACTTGAACTGAATTACAAAACAGAACAGAGTCACACATGCAGAAAACACACTATGGCTGCTTAAGGGGAAAGGTGAGGTGGGGTGATACATAAAACAAGGGTATCAAATTAGCTCAGATACCGTTCCATAAACCCAATATATAATAGACAAGACCTACTCCTTGCTCAGAGAACTGGACTCAACACGCCCTATTCACCACACAAGAATATATCTGACTAATAATAATCGTAAAACCTATGTATTGATATCTCTCTGTTAGTGTGTCAAGTGGGTGTAAAGCGGCATAAACACAGCAGTGAAAAGCAGCTAAACCCCATTATAAAAATAAATTACTTTGAAACACCCATGAAAGAAAGACAGTGAAAGTGAGAGAAATTCTTACACAATGCGTTCAGGGCCTGTGATGCAACCTGGATTGACCATATCTAGACCCACAGCTGGATGAGACATAAGGGTGGACACTCTTGGGGCTGAGAGTTTTGGTGAGGTTGGGTGAGCAAACACAGACCCTTTAAAGTAATACTGCGTGGTACCCATCGCATGGGTCCCAAATCTCCAGGTTCAAGGGCATCTTCCTACATCGAAAACATGCATGAGAAACCCAGAAGATGGTACACCGTGTGATGGGGAAAGGTTTCTAAAAGGCACCTCATTTCTCATCTCCTTGTGCCCGGGTTCGCCATTCCAGCCGCTTTACTAGAAAGCTCCCTACTTGGAGCATCAGCACCTTTAACCTCCTGTTCCATACAGGTTGCAATCTGTCCTGAGGATAAACGGGAAGACGTGGAACCAACGAGAGACTAGCTCTTGGTGTTGGGACAGGCACAGGTCACTCTATATTCCCATCAGAAAGAAGAATTAACCACAGGCTCATCCTGCCCCCCGGAACCAGAACAGGGCCTGAAGCCATTCTGCGATTTTGCGGCCAGCTCCCTTAAAAACGAGTTGTAAAATGGAGGTTCAGGGCACTGCAATTCACAAACCTGCAGAGTTATAAATGATAACTCTAGTCCACAAATATATTGAGGGAAGGCAAAGAAGAGGATATGAAATCAAGGCAGAATTGCAGGAAACAGATTTCAGGAGGTAGATTCGAATCGCATTTAAAGCACATGAAAAGCGGCAAAACGTTGACAATGATGCCCTTGGCCAAAAAGGGCGTATGCGTTTTTTCCTGAATATATTCAGGAAAAAACGCATACGCCCTTTTTGGCCAACCAAGCAACCTGGAAAGGCAAATCAGCGCTACAAAGAAGTCTCGCTTCCCATCGGTCAAAAGGGCCATGCTGAAAAAAGTGTCAAAACCAGAAATGCAGGACAGGCCATGGAGAAATGGGAGCCTTGCTACACTGATGGGCGGGATGTAAATTGCCAAGAGCCACTCTGGAGAAGTGTCCGGTGAGTCCTGAAACATCTGAAAAACACAGCTTAGAGAGCATAGGGCACTTCCACTCATGGGGGTATAAATTGGGAAAATTAAAAATCAGCAAGACACAAGCACCCCAAAGTTTAGGGCTGCTCTGTTGACCAGGACCTCCACTTCATTCCACCTTAAATATCCCAGGAAAGAGAAAAATGGGTAAAGAAGTTGTGGTCCTTATGTACAATGGAATATCACTCAGCCATGAAATCAATGTCATAAGGCTAGTAGCAGCATGATGAGTGGATTTAGGTACGACGATTCTAAGTGAAATAAGTCACACAGAAAAGGACACTTCTCATAAGGTGTCACTGATAGAGGGAATGTAAAAACCGTTACACTTGAACTGAATTACAAAACAGAACAGAGTCACACATGCAGAAAACACACTATGGCTGCTTAACGGGAAAGGTGAGGTGGGGTGATACATAAAAGAAGGTTTTCAATTTAGCTCAGATACCGTTCCATAAACCCAATATGTAATAGACAAGACCTACTCCTTGCTCAGAGAACTGGACTCAACACGCCCTATTCACGGCACAAGAATATATCTGACTAGTAATAATCGTAAAACCTATGTATTGATATCTCTCTGTTAGTGTGTCAAGTGGGTGTAAAGCGGCATAAACACAGCAGTGAAAAGCAGCTAAATCCCATTATGAAAATAAATTACTTTGAAAAACCCATGAAACAAAGACAGTGAAAGAGAGAGAAATTCTTACACAATGCGTTCAGGGCCTGTGATGCAACCTGGATTGACCATATCTAGACCCACAGCTGGATGAGACATAAGGGTGGACACTCTTGGGGCTGAGAGGTTTGGTGAGGTTGGGTGAGCAAACACAGACCCTTTAAAGTAATACTGCGTGGTACCCATCGCATGGGTCCCAAATCTCCAGGTTCAAGGGCATCTTCCTACATCGAAAACATGCATGAGAAACCCAGAAGATGGTACACCGTGTGATGGGGAAAGGTTTCTAAAACGCACCTCATTTCTCATCTCATTGTGCCCGGGTTCGCCATTCCAGCCGCTTTACTAGCAATCTCCCTACTTGGAGCATCAGCACCTTTAACCTCCTGTTCCGTACAGGTTGCAATTTGTCCTGAGGATGAACGGGAAGACGGGGAACCAACGAGAGACTAGCTCTTGGTGTTGGGACAGGCACAGGTCACTCTATTTTCCCATCAGGAAGAAGAATTAACCACAGGCTCAGCCTGCCCCCCGGAACCAGAACAGGGCCTGAAGCCATCCTGCGCTTTTGCGGCCAGCTCCCAAAAAAGCGAGTTGTAAAATGGAGCTTCAGGGCACTGCAATTCACAAACCTGCAGAGTTATAAATGATAACTCTCGTCCACAAATATATTGAGGGAAGGCAAAGAAGAGGATTTGAAATCAAGGCAGAATTGCAGGAAACAGATTTCAGGAGGTATATTCGAATCGCCTTTAAAGCACATGAAAAGCGGCAAAACGTTGACAATGATGCCCTTGGCCAAAAAGGGCGTATGCGTTTTTTCCTGAATATATTCAGGAAAAAACGCATACGCCCTTTTTGGCCAACCAAGCAACCTGGAAAGGCAAATCAGCGCTACAAAGAAGTTTCGCTTCCCATCGGTCAAAAGGGCCATGCTGAAAAAAGTGTCAAAACCAGAAATGCAGGACAGGCCATGGAGAAATGGGAGCCTTGCTACACTGATGGGCGGGATGTAAATTGCCAAGAGCCACTCTGGAGAAGTGTCCGGTGAGTCCTGAAACATCTGAAAAACACAGCTTAGAGAGCATAGGGCACTTCCACTCATGGGGGTATAAATTGGGAAAATTAAAAATCAGCAAGACACAAGCACCCCAAAGTTTAGGGCTGCTCTGTTGACCAGGACCTCCACTTCATTCCACCTTCAATATCCCAGGAAAGAGAAAAATGGATAAAGAAGTGGTGGTCCTTATGTACAATGGAATATCACTCAGCCATGAAATCAATGTCGTAAGGTTAGTAGCAGCATGATGAGTGGATTTAGGTACGACGATTCTAAGTGAAATAAGTCACACAGAAAAGGACACTTCTCATAAGGTATCACTGATAGAGGGAATGTAAAAACCGTTACACTTGAACTGAATTACAAAACAGAACAGAGTCACACATGCAGAAAACACACTATGGCTGCTTAACGGGAAATGTGAGGTGGGGTGATACATAAAACAAGGGTATCAAATTAGCTCAGATACCGTTCCATAAACCCAATATGTAATAGACAAGACCTACTCCTTGCTCAGAGAACTGGACTCAACACGCCCTATTCACCGCACAAGAATATATCTGACTAATAAAAATCGTAAAACCTATGTATTGATATATCTCTGTTAGTGTGTCAAGTGGGTGTAAAGCGGCATAAACACAGCAGTGAAAAGCAGCTAAACCCCATTATAAAAATAAATTACTTTGAAACACCCATGAAACAAAGACAGTGAAAGAGAGAGAAATTCTTACACAATGCGTTCAGGGGCTGTGATGCAACCTGGATTGACCATATCTAGATGCACAGCTGGATGAGACATAAGGGTGGACACTCTTGGGGCTGAGAGGTTTGGTGAGGTTGGGTGAGCAAACGCAGACCCTTTAAAGTCATACTGCGTGGTACTCATCGCATGGGTCCCAAATCTCCAGGTTCAAGGGCATCTTCCTACATCAAAAACATGCATGAGAAACCCAGAAGATGGTACACTGTGTGATGGGGAAAGGTTTCTAAAACGCACCTCATTTCTCATCTCCTTGTGCCCGGGTTCGCCATTCCAGCCGCTTTACTAGCAAGCTCCCTACTTGGAGCATCAGCACCTTTAACCTCCTGTTCCATACAGGTTGCAATCTGTCCTGAGGATAAACGGGAAGACGTGGAACCAACGAGAGACTAGCTCTTGGTGTTGGGACAGGCACAGGTCACTCTATATTCCCATCAGAAAGAAGAATTAACCACAGGCTCAGCCTGCCCCCCGGAACCAGAACAGGGCCTGAAGCCATCCAGTGCTTTTGCGGCCAGCTACCAAAAAAGCGAGTTGTAAAATGGAGGTTCAGGGCACTGCAATTCACAAACCTGCAGAGTTATAAATGATAACTCTCGTCCACAAATATATTGAGGGAAGGCAAAGAAGAGGATTTGAAATCAAGGCAGAATTGCAGGAAACAGATTTCAGGAGGTAGATACGAATCGCCTTTAAAGCACATGAAAAGCGGCAAAACGTTGACAATGATGCCCTTGGCCAAAAAGGGCGTATGCGTTTTTTCCTGAATATATTCAGGAAAAAACGCATACGCCCTTTTTAGCCAACCAAACAACCTGGAAAGGCAAATCAGCGCTACAAAGAAGTCTCGCTTCCCATCGGTCAAAAGGGCCATGCTGAAAAAAGTGTCAAAACCAGAAATGCAGGACAGGCCATGGAGAAATGGGAGCCTTGCTACACTGATGGGCGGGATGTAAATTGCCAAGAGCCACTCTGGAGAAGTGTCCGGTGAGTCCTGAAACATCTGAAAAACACAGCTTAGAGAGCATAGGGCACTTCCACTCATGGGGGTATAAATTGGGAAAATTAAAAATCAGCAAGACACAAGCACCCCAAAGTTTAGGGCTGCTCTGTTGACCAGGACCTCCACTTCATTCCACCTTCAATATCCCAGGAAAGAGAAAAATGGATAAAGAAGTGGTGGTCCTTATGTACAATGGAATATCACTCAGCCATGAAATCAATGTCGTAAGGTTAGTAGCAGCATGATGAGTGGATTTAGGTACGACGATTCTAAGTGAAATAAGTCACACAGAAAAGGACACTTCTCATAAGGTATCACTGATAGAGGGAATGTAAAAACCGTTACACTTGAACTGAATTACAAAACAGAACAGAGTCACACATGCAGAAAACACACTATGGCTGCTTAAGGGGAAAGGTGAGGTGGGGTGATACATAAAACAAGGGTATCAAATTAGCTCAGATACCGTTCCATAAACCCAATATATAATAGACAAGACCTACTCCTTGCTCAGAGAACTGGACTCAACACGCCCTATTCACCACACAAGAATATATCTGACTAATAATAATCGTAAAACCTATGTATTGATATCTCTCTGTTAGTGTGTCAAGTGGGTGTAAAGCGGCATAAACACAGCAGTGAAAAGCAGCTAAACCCCATTATAAAAATAAATTACTTTGAAACACCCATGAAAGAAAGACAGTGAAAGTGAGAGAAATTCTTACACAATGCGTTCAGGGGCTGTGATGCAACCTGGATTGACCATATCTAGACCCACAGCTGGATGAGACATAAGGGTGGACACTCTTGGGGCTGAGAGTTTTGGTGAGGTTGGGTGAGCAAACACAGACCCTTTAAAGTAATACTGCGTGGTACCCATCGCATGGGTCCCAAATCTCCAGGTTCAAGGGCATCTTCCTACATCGAAAACATGCATGAGAAACCCAGAAGATGGTACACCGTGTGATGGGGAAAGGTTTCTAAAAGGCACCTCATTTCTCATCTCCTTGTGCCCGGGTTCGCCATTCCAGCCGCTTTACTAGAAAGCTCCCTACTTGGAGCATCAGCACCTTTAACCTCCTGTTCCATACAGGTTGCAATCTGTCCTGAGGATAAACGGGAAGACGTGGAACCAACGAGAGACTAGCTCTTGGTGTTGGGACAGGCACAGGTCACTCTATATTCCCATCAGAAAGAAGAATTAACCACAGGCTCATCCTGCCCCCCGGAACCAGAACAGGGCCTGAAGCCATTCTGCGATTTTGCGGCCAGCTCCCTTAAAAACGAGTTGTAAAATGGAGGTTCAGGGCACTGCAATTCACAAACCTGCAGAGTTATAAATGATAACTCTAGTCCACAAATATATTGAGGGAAGGCAAAGAAGAGGATATGAAATCAAGGCAGAATTGCAGGAAACAGATTTCAGGAGGTAGATTCGAATCGCATTTAAAGCACATGAAAAGCGGCAAAACGTTGACAATGATGCCCTTGGCCAAAAAGGGCGTATGCGTTTTTTCCTGAATATATTCAGGAAAAAACGCATACGCCCTTTTTGGCCAACCAAGCAACCTGGAAAGGCAAATCAGCGCTACAAAGAAGTCTCGCTTCCCATCGGTCAAAAGGGCCATGCTGAAAAAAGTGTCAAAACCAGAAATGCAGGACAGGCCATGGAGAAATGGGAGCCTTGCTACACTGATGGGCGGGATGTAAATTGCCAAGAGCCACTCTGGAGAAGTGTCCGGTGAGTCCTGAAACATCTGAAAAACACAGCTTAGAGAGCATAGGGCACTTCCACTCATGGGGGTATAAATTGGGAAAATTAAAAATCAGCAAGACACAAGCACCCCAAAGTTTAGGGCTGCTCTGTTGACCAGGACCTCCACTTCATTCCACCTTAAATATCCCAGGAAAGAGAAAAATGGGTAAAGAAGTTGTGGTCCTTATGTACAATGGAATATCACTCAGCCATGAAATCAATGTCATAAGGCTAGTAGCAGCATGATGAGTGGATTTAGGTACGACGATTCTAAGTGAAATAAGTCACACAGAAAAGGACACTTCTCATAAGGTGTCACTGATAGAGGGAATGTAAAAACCGTTACACTTGAACTGAATTACAAAACAGAACAGAGTCACACATGCAGAAAACACACTATGGCTGCTTAACGGGAAAGGTGAGGTGGGGTGATACATAAAAGAAGGTTTTCAATTTAGCTCAGATACCGTTCCATAAACCCAATATGTAATAGACAAGACCTACTCCTTGCTCAGAGAACTGGACTCAACACGCCCTATTCACGGCACAAGAATATATCTGACTAGTAATAATCGTAAAACCTATGTATTGATATCTCTCTGTTAGTGTGTCAAGTGGGTGTAAAGCGGCATAAACACAGCAGTGAAAAGCAGCTAAATCCCATTATGAAAATAAATTACTTTGAAAAACCCATGAAACAAAGACAGTGAAAGAGAGAGAAATTCTTACACAATGCGTTCAGGGCCTGTGATGCAACCTGGATTGACCATATCTAGACCCACAGCTGGATGAGACATAAGGGTGGACACTCTTGGGGCTGAGAGGTTTGGTGAGGTTGGGTGAGCAAACACAGACCCTTTAAAGTAATACTGCGTGGTACCCATCGCATGGGTCCCAAATCTCCAGGTTCAAGGGCATCTTCCTACATCGAAAACATGCATGAGAAACCCAGAAGATGGTACACCGTGTGATGGGGAAAGGTTTCTAAAACGCACCTCATTTCTCATCTCATTGTGCCCGGGTTCGCCATTCCAGCCGCTTTACTAGCAATCTCCCTACTTGGAGCATCAGCACCTTTAACCTCCTGTTCCGTACAGGTTGCAATTTGTCCTGAGGATGAACGGGAAGACGGGGAACCAACGAGAGACTAGCTCTTGGTGTTGGGACAGGCACAGGTCACTCTATTTTCCCATCAGGAAGAAGAATTAACCACAGGCTCAGCCTGCCCCCCGGAACCAGAACAGGGCCTGAAGCCATCCTGCGCTTTTGCGGCCAGCTCCCAAAAAAGCGAGTTGTAAAATGGAGCTTCAGGGCACTGCAATTCACAAACCTGCAGAGTTATAAATGATAACTCTCGTCCACAAATATATTGAGGGAAGGCAAAGAAGAGGATTTGAAATCAAGGCAGAATTGCAGGAAACAGATTTCAGGAGGTATATTCGAATCGCCTTTAAAGCACATGAAAAGCGGCAAAACGTTGACAATGATGCCCTTGGCCAAAAAGGGCGTATGCGTTTTTTCCTGAATATATTCAGGAAAAAACGCATACGCCCTTTTTGGCCAACCAAGCAACCTGGAAAGGCAAATCAGCGCTACAAAGAAGTTTCGCTTCCCATCGGTCAAAAGGGCCATGCTGAAAAAAGTGTCAAAACCAGAAATGCAGGACAGGCCATGGAGAAATGGGAGCCTTGCTACACTGATGGGCGGGATGTAAATTGCCAAGAGCCACTCTGGAGAAGTGTCCGGTGAGTCCTGAAACATCTGAAAAACACAGCTTAGAGAGCATAGGGCACTTCCACTCATGGGGGTATAAATTGGGAAAATTAAAAATCAGCAAGACACAAGCACCCCAAAGTTTAGGGCTGCTCTGTTGACCAGGACCTCCACTTCATTCCACCTTCAATATCCCAGGAAAGAGAAAAATGGATAAAGAAGTGGTGGTCCTTATGTACAATGGAATATCACTCAGCCATGAAATCAATGTCGTAAGGTTAGTAGCAGCATGATGAGTGGATTTAGGTACGACGATTCTAAGTGAAATAAGTCACACAGAAAAGGACACTTCTCATAAGGTATCACTGATAGAGGGAATGTAAAAACCGTTACACTTGAACTGAATTACAAAACAGAACAGAGTCACACATGCAGAAAACACACTATGGCTGCTTAACGGGAAATGTGAGGTGGGGTGATACATAAAACAAGGGTATCAAATTAGCTCAGATACCGTTCCATAAACCCAATATGTAATAGACAAGACCTACTCCTTGCTCAGAGAACTGGACTCAACACGCCCTATTCACCGCACAAGAATATATCTGACTAATAAAAATCGTAAAACCTATGTATTGATATATCTCTGTTAGTGTGTCAAGTGGGTGTAAAGCGGCATAAACACAGCAGTGAAAAGCAGCTAAACCCCATTATAAAAATAAATTACTTTGAAACACCCATGAAACAAAGACAGTGAAAGAGAGAGAAATTCTTACACAATGCGTTCAGGGGCTGTGATGCAACCTGGATTGACCATATCTAGATGCACAGCTGGATGAGACATAAGGGTGGACACTCTTGGGGCTGAGAGGTTTGGTGAGGTTGGGTGAGCAAACGCAGACCCTTTAAAGTCATACTGCGTGGTACTCATCGCATGGGTCCCAAATCTCCAGGTTCAAGGGCATCTTCCTACATCAAAAACATGCATGAGAAACCCAGAAGATGGTACACTGTGTGATGGGGAAAGGTTTCTAAAACGCACCTCATTTCTCATCTCCTTGTGCCCGGGTTCGCCATTCCAGCCGCTTTACTAGCAAGCTCCCTACTTGGAGCATCAGCACCTTTAACCTCCTGTTCCATACAGGTTGCAATCTGTCCTGAGGATAAACGGGAAGACGTGGAACCAACGAGAGACTAGCTCTTGGTGTTGGGACAGGCACAGGTCACTCTATATTCCCATCAGAAAGAAGAATTAACCACAGGCTCAGCCTGCCCCCCGGAACCAGAACAGGGCCTGAAGCCATCCAGTGCTTTTGCGGCCAGCTACCAAAAAAGCGAGTTGTAAAATGGAGGTTCAGGGCACTGCAATTCACAAACCTGCAGAGTTATAAATGATAACTCTCGTCCACAAATATATTGAGGGAAGGCAAAGAAGAGGATTTGAAATCAAGGCAGAATTGCAGGAAACAGATTTCAGGAGGTAGATACGAATCGCCTTTAAAGCACATGAAAAGCGGCAAAACGTTGACAATGATGCCCTTGGCCAAAAAGGGCGTATGCGTTTTTTCCTGAATATATTCAGGAAAAAACGCATACGCCCTTTTTAGCCAACCAAACAACCTGGAAAGGCAAATCAGCGCTACAAAGAAGTCTCGCTTCCCATCGGTCAAAAGGGCCATGCTGAAAAAAGTGTCAAAACCAGAAATGCAGGACAGGCCATGGAGAAATGGGAGCCTTGCTACACTGATGGGCGGGATGTAAATTGCCAAGAGCCACTCTGGAGAAGTGTCCGGTGAGTCCTGAAACATCTGAAAAACACAGCTTAGAGAGCATAGGGCACTTCCACTCATGGGGGTATAAATTGGGAAAATTAAAAATCAGCAAGACACAAGCACCCCAAAGTTTAGGGCTGCTCTGTTGACCAGGACCTCCACTTCATTCCACCTTCAATATCCCAGGAAAGAGAAAAATGGATAAAGAAGTGGTGGTCCTTATGTACAATGGAATATCACTCAGCCATGAAATCAATGTCGTAAGGTTAGTAGCAGCATGATGAGTGGATTTAGGTACGACGATTCTAAGTGAAATAAGTCACACAGAAAAGGACACTTCTCATAAGGTATCACTGATAGAGGGAATGTAAAAACCGTTACACTTGAACTGAATTACAAAACAGAACAGAGTCACACATGCAGAAAACACACTATGGCTGCTTAACGGGAAAGGTGAGGTGGGGTGATACATAAAACAAGGGTATCAAATTAGCTCAGATACCGTTCCATAAACCCAATATGTAATAGACAAGACCTACTCCTTGCTCAGAGAACTGGACTCAACACGCCCTATTCACCACACAAGAATATATCTGACTAATAATAATCGTAAAACCTATGTATTGATATCTCTCTGTTAGTGTGTCAAGTGGGTGTAAAGCGGCATAAACACAGCAGTGAAAAGCAGCTAAACCCCATTATAAAAATAAATTACTTTGAAACACCCATTAAAGAAAGACAGTGAAAGAGAGAGAAATTCTTACACAATGCGTTCAGGGCCTATGATGCAACCTGGATTGACCATATCTAGACCCACAGCTGGATGAGACATAAGGGTGGACACTCTTGGGGCTGAGAGGTTTGGTGAGGTTGGGTGAGCAAACACAGACCCTTTAAAGTAATACTGCGTGGTACCCATCGCATGGGTCCCAAATCTCCAGGTTCAAGGGCATCTTCCTACATCGAAAACATGCATGAGAAACCCAGAAGATGGTACACCGTGTGATGGGGAAAGGTTTCTAAAAGGCACCTCATTTCTCATCTCCTTGTGCCCGGGTTCGCCATTCCAGCCGCTTTACTAGAAACCTCCCTTCTTGGAGCATCAGCACCTTTAACCTCCTGTTCCATACAGGTTGCAATCTGTCCTGAGGATAAACGGGAAGACGTGGAACCAACGAGAGACTAGCTCTTGGTGTTGGGACAGGCACAGGTCACTCTATATTCCCATCAGAAAGAAGAATTAACCACAGGCTCAGCCTGCCCCCCGAACCAGAACAGGGCCTGAAGCCATTCTGCGATTTTGCGGCCAGCTCCCTTAAAAACGAGTTGTAAAATGGAGGTTCAGGGCACTGCAATTCACAAACCTGCAGAGTTATAAATGATAACTCTCGTCCACAAATATATTGAGGGAAGGCAAAGAAGAGGATTTGAAATCAAGGCAGAATTGCAGGAAACAGATTTCAGGAGGTAGATTCGAATCGCCTTTAAAGCACATGAAAAGCGGCAAAACGTTGACAATGATGCCCTTGGCCAAAAAGGGCGTATGCGTTTTTTCCTGAATATATTCAGGAAAAAACGCATACGCCCTTTTTGGCCAACCAAGCAACCTGGAAAGGCAAATCAGCGCTACAAAGAAGTCTCGCTTCCCATCGGTCAAAAGGGCCATGCTGAAAAAAGTGTCAAAACCAGAAATGCAGGACAGGCCATGGAGAAATGGGAGCCTTGCTACACTTATGGGCGGGATGTAAATTGCCAACAGCCACTCTGGAGAAGTGTACGGTGAGTCCTGAAACATCTAAAAAACACAGCTTAGAGAGCATAGGGCACTTCCACTCATGGGGGTATAAATTGGGAAAATTAAAAATCAGCAAGACACAAGCACCCCAAAGTTTAGGGCTGCTCTGTTGACAAGGACCTCCACTTCATTCCACCTTAAATATCCCAGGAAAGAGAAAAATGGGTAAAGAAGTTGTGGTCCTTATGTACAATGGAATATCACTCAGCCATGAAATCAATGTCATAAGGCTAGTAGCAGCATGATGAGTGGATTTAGGTACGACGATTCTAAGTGAAATAAGTCACACAGAAAAGGACACTTCTCATAAGGTATCACTGATAGAGGGAATGTAAAAACCGTTACACTTGAACTGAATTACAAAACAGAACAGAGTCACACATGCAGAAAACACACTATGGCTGCTTAACGGGAAAGGTGAGGTGGGGTGATACATAAAAGAAGGTTTTCAATTTAGCTCAGATACCGTTCCATAAACCCAATATGTAATAGACAAGACCTACTCCTTGCTCAGAGAACTGGACTCAACACGCCCTATTCACGGCACAAGAATATATCTGACTAGTAATAATCGTAAAACCTATGTATTGATATCTCTCTGTTAGTGTGTCAAGTGGGTGTAAAGCGGCATAAACACAGCAGTGAAAAGCAGCTAAATCCCATTATGAAAATAAATTACTTTGAAAAACCCATGAAACAAAGACAGTGAAAGAGAGAGAAATTCTTACACAATGCGTTCAGGGCCTGTGATGCAACCTGGATTGACCATATCTAGACCCACAGCTGGATGAGACATAAGGGTGGACACTCTTGGGGCTGAGAGGTTTGGTGAGGTTGGGTGAGCAAACACAGACCCTTTAAAGTAATACTGCGTGGTACCCATCGCATGGGTCCCAAATCTCCAGGTTCAAGGGCATCTTCCTACATCGAAAACATGCATGAGAAACCCAGAAGATGGTACACCGTGTGATGGGGAAAGGTTTCTAAAACGCACCTCATTTCTCATCTCCTTGTGCCCGGGTTCGCCATTCCAGCCGCTTTACTAGAAAGCTCCCTTCTTGGAGCATCAGCACCTTTAACCTCCTGTTCCATACAGGTTGCAATCTGTCCTGAGGATAAACGGGAAGACGTGGAACCAACGAGAGACTAGCTCTTGGTGTTGGGACATGCACAGGTCACTCTATTTTCCCATCAGGAAGAAGAATTAACCACAGGCTCAGCCTGCCCCCCGGAACCAGAACAGGGCCTGAAGCCATCCTGCGCTTTTACGGCCAGCTACCAAAAAAGCGAGTTGTAAAATGGAGGTTCAGGGCACTGCAATTCACAAACCTGCAGAGTTATAAATGATAACTCTCGTCCACAAATATATTGAGGGAAGGCAACGAAGAGGATTTGAAATCAAGGCAGAATTGCAGGAAACAGATTTCAGGAGGTAGATTCGAATCGCCTTTAAAGCACATGAAAAGCGGCAAAACGTTGACAATGATGCCCTTGGCCAAAAAGGGCGTATGCGTTTTTTCCTGAATATATTCAGGAAAAAACGCATACGCCCTTTTTGGCCAACCAAGCAACCTGGAAAGGCAAATCAGCGCTACAAAGAAGTCTCGCTTCCCATCGGTCAAAAGGGCCATGCTGAAAAAAGTGTCAAAACCAGAAATGCAGGACAGGCCATGGAGAAATGGGAGCCTTGCTACACTGATGGGCGGGATGTAAATTGCCAAGAGCCACTCTGGAGAAGTGTCCGGTGAGTCCTGAAACATCTGAAAAACACAGCTTAGAGAGCATAGGGCACTTCCACTCATGGGGGTATAAATTGGGAAAATTAAAAATCAGCAAGACACAAGCACCCCAAAGTTTAGGGCTGCTCTGTTGACCAGGACCTCCACTTCATTCCACCTTCAATATCCCAGGAAAGAGAAAAATGGATAAAGAAGTGGTGGTCCTTATGTACAATGGAATATCACTCAGCCATGAAATCAATGTCGTAAGGTTAGTAGCAGCATGATGAGTGGATTTAGGTACGACGATTCTAAGTGAAATAAGTCACACAGAAAAGGACACTTCTCATAAGGTATCACTGATAGAGGGAATGTAAAAACCGTTACACTTGAACTGAATTACAAAACAGAACAGAGTCACACATGCAGAAAACACACTATGGCTGCTTAACGGGAAACGTGAGGTGGGGTGATACATAAAACAAGGGTATCAAATTAGCTCAGATACCGTTCCATAAACCCAATATGTAATAGACAAGACCTACTCCTTGCTCAGAGAACTGGACTCAACACGCCCTATTCACCGCACAAGAATATATCTGACTAATAATAATCGTAAAACCTATGTATTGATATCTCTCTGTTAGTGTGTCAAGTGGGTGTAAAGCGGCATAAACACAGCAGTGAAAAGCAGCTAAACCCCATTATAAAAATAAATTACTTTGAAACACCCATGAAACAAAGACAGTGAAAGAGAGAGAAATTCTTACACAATGCGTTCAGGGGCTGTGATGCAACCTGGATTGACCATATCTAGACGCACAGCTGGATGAGACATAAGGGTGGACACTCTTGGGGCTGAGAGGTTTGGTGAGGTTGGGTGAGCAAACGCAGACCCTTTAAAGTCATACTGCGTGGTACCCATCGCATGGGTCCCAAATCTCCAGGTTCAAGGGCATCTTCCTACATCAAAAACATGCATGAGAAACCCAGAAGATGGTACACTGTGTGATGGGGAAAGTTTTCTAAAACGCACCTCATTTCTCATCTCCTTGTGCCCGGGTTCGCCATTCCAGCCGCTTTACTAGCAAGCTCCCTACTTAGAGCATCAGCACCTTTAACCTCCTGTTCCATACAGGTTGCAGTCTGTCCTGAGGATAAACGGGAAGACGTGGAACCAACGAGAGACTAGCTCTTGGTGTTGGGACAGGCACAGGTCACTCTATATTCCCATCAGAAAGAAGAATTAACCACAGGCTCAGCCTGCCCCCCGGAACCAGAACAGGGCCTGAAGCCATCCAGTGCTTTTGCGGCCAGCTACCAAAAAAGCGAGTTGTAAAATGGAGGTTCAGGGCACTGCAATTCACAAACCTGCAGAGTTATAAATGATAACTCTCGTCCACAAATATATTGAGGGAAGGCAAAGAAGAGGATTTGAAATCAAGGCAGAATTGCAGGAAACAGATTTCAGGAGGTAGATACGAATCGCCTTTAAAGCACATGAAAAGCGGCAAAACGTTGACAATGATGCCCTTGGCCAAAAAGGGCGTATGCGTTTTTTCCTGAATATATTCAGGAAAAAACGCATACGCCATTTTTAGCCAACCAAACAACCTGGAAAGGCAAATCAGCGCTACAAAGAAGTCTCGCTTCCCATCGGTCAAAAGGGCCATGCTGAAAAAAGTGTCAAAACCAGAAATGCAGGACAGGCCATGGAGAAATGGGAGCCTTGCTACACTGATGGGCGGGATGTAAATTGCCAACAGGCACTGTGGAGAAGTGTACGGTGAGTCCTGAAACATCTGAAAAACACAGCTTAGAGAGCATAGGGCACTTCCACTCAAGGGGGTATAAATTGGGAAAATTAAAAATCAGCAAGACACAAGCACCCCAAAGTTTAGGGCTGCTCTGTTGACCAGGACCTCCACTTCATTCCACCTTAAATATCCCAGGAAAGAGAAAAATGGATAAAGAAGTTGTGGTCCTTATGTACAATGGAATATCACTCAGCCAGGAAATCAATGTCGTAAGGTTAGTAGCAGCATGATGAGTGGATTTAGGTACGACGATTCTAAGTGAAATAAGTCACACAGAAAAGGACACTTCTCATAAGGTATCACTGATAGAGGAAATGTAAAAACCGTTACACTTGAACTGAATTACAAAACAGAACAGAGTCACACATGCAGAAAACACACTATGGCTGCTTAACGGGAAAGGTGAGGTGGGGTGATACATAAAACAAGGGTATCAAATTAGCTCAGATACCGTTCCATAAACCCAATATGTAATAGACAAGACCTACTCCTTGCTCAGAGAACTGGACTCAACACGCCCTATTCACCGCACAAGAATATATCTGACTAATAATAATCGTAAAACCTATGTATTGATATCTCTCTGTTAGTGTGTCAAGTGGGTGTAAAGCGGCATAAACACAGCAGTGAAAAGCAGCTAAACCCCATTATAAAAATAAATTACTTTAAAACACCCATGAAAGAAAGACAGTGAAAGAGAG
Organism: Balaenoptera borealis; assembly: GCF_965194805.1. Taxonomy (NCBI): domain Eukaryota; kingdom Metazoa; phylum Chordata; class Mammalia; order Artiodactyla; family Balaenopteridae; genus Balaenoptera; species Balaenoptera borealis. The sequence goes on from NW_028124009.1 coordinate 1,138,176, forward strand.
AGAAATTCTTACACAATGCGTTCAGGGCCTATGATGCAACCTGGATTGACCATATCTAGACCCACAGCTGGATGAGACATAAGGGTGGACACTCTTGGGGCTGAGAGGTTTGGTGAGGTTGGGTGAGCAAACACAGACCCTTTAAAGTAATACTGCGTGGTACCCATCGCATGGGTCCCAAATCTCCAGGTTCAAGGGCATCTTCCTACATCGAAAACATGCATGAGAAACCCAGAAGATGGTACACCGTGTGATGGGGAAAGGTTTCTAAAAGGCACCTCATTTCTCATCTCCTTGTGCCCGGGTTAGCCATTCCAGCCGCTTTACTAGAAAGCTCCCTTCTTGGAGCATCAGCACCTTTAACCTCCTGTTCCATACAGGTTGCAATCTGTCCTGAGGATAAACGGGAAGACGTGGAACCAACGAGAGACTAGCTCTTGGTGTTGGGACAGGCACAGGTCACTCTATATTCCCATCAGAAAGAAGAATTAACCACAGGCTCATCCTGCCCCCCGGAACCAGAACAGGGCCTGAAGCCGTCCTGCCCTTTTGCGGCCAGCTACCAAAAAAGCGAGTTGTAAAATGGAGGTTCAGGGCACTGCAATTCACAAACCTGCAGAGTTATAAATGATAACTCTCGTCCACAAATATATTGAGGGAAGGCAAAGAAAAGGATTTGAAATCATGGCAGAATTGCAGGAAACAGATTTCAGGAGGTAGATACGAATCGCCTTTAAAGCACATGAAAAGCGGCAAAACGTTGACAATGATGCCCTTGGCCAAAAAGGGCGTATGCGTTTTTTCCTGAATATATTCAGGAAAAAACGCATACGCCCTTTTTGGCCAACCAAGCAACCTGGAAAGGCAAATCAGCGCTACAAAGAAGTCTCGCTTCCCATCGGTCAAAAGGGCCATGCTGAAAAATGTGTCAACACCAGAAATGCAGGACAGGCCATGGAGAAATGGGAGCCTTGCTACACTGATGGGCGGGATGTAAATTGCCAAGAGCCACTCTGGAGAAGTGTCCGGTGAGTCCTGAAACATCTGAAAAACACAGCTTAGAGAGCATAGGGCACTTCCACTCATGGGGGTATAAATTGGGAAAATTAAAAATCAGCAAGACACAAGCACCCCAAAGTTTAAGGCTGCTCTGTTGACCAGGACCTCCACTTCATTCCACCTTAAATATCCCAGGAAAGAGAAAAATGGATAAAGAAGTTGTGGTCCTTATGTACAATGGAATATCACTCAGCCATGAAATCAATGTCGTAAGGTTAGTAGCAGCATGATGAGTGGATTTAGGTACGACGATTCTAAGTGAAATAAGTCACACAGAAAAGGACACTTCTCATAAGGTATCACTGATAGAGGGAATGTAAAAACCGTTACACTTGAACTGAATTACAAAACAGAACAGAGTCACACATGCAGAAAACACACTATGGCTGCTTAACGGGAAAGGTGAGGTGGGGTGATACATAAAACAAGGGTATCAAATTAGCTCAGATACCGTTCCATAAACCCAATATATAATAGACAAGACCTACTCCTTGCTCAGAGAACTGGACTCAACACGCCCTATTCACCGCACAAGAATATATCTGACTAATAATAATCGTAAAACCTATGTATTGATATCTCTCTGTTAGTGTGTCAAGTGGGTGTAAAGCGGCATAAACACAGCAGTGAAAAGCAGCTAAACCCCATTATAAAAATAAATTACTTTGAAACACCCATGAAAGAAAGACAGTGAAAGTGAGAGAAATTCTTACACAATGCGTTCAGGGCCTGTGATGCAACCTGGATTGACCATATCTAGACCCACAGCTGGATGAGACATAAGGGTGGACACTCTTGGGGCTGAGAGGTTTGGTGAGGTTGGGTGAGCAAACACAGACCCTTTAAAGTAATACTGCGTGGTACCCATCGCATGGGTCCCAAATCTCCAGGTTCAAGGGCATCTTCCTACATCGAAAACATGCATGAGAAACCCAGAAGATGGTACACCGTGTGATGGGGAAAGGTTTCTAAAAGGCACCTCATTTCTCATCTCCTTGTGCCCGGGTTCGCCATTCCAGCCGCTTTACTAGAAAGCTCCCTACTTGGAGCATCAGCACCTTTAACCTCCTGTTCCATACAGGTTGCAATCTGTCCTGAGGATAAACGGGAAGACGTGGAACCAACGAGAGACTAGCTCTTGGTGTTGGGACAGGCACAGGTCACTATATTTTCCCATCAGGAAGAAGAATTAACCACAGGCTCATCCTGCCCCCCGGAACCAGAACAGGGCCTGAAGCTATTCTGCGATTTTGCGGCCAGCTCCCTTAAAAACGAGTTGTAAAATGGAGGTTCAGGGCACTGCAATTCACAAACCTGCAGAGTTATAAATGATAACTCTCGTCCACAAATATATTGAGGGAAGGCAAAGAAGAGGATATGAAATCAAGGCAGAATTGCAGGAAACAGATTTCAGGAGGTAGATTCGAATCGCATTTAAAGCACATGAAAAGCGGCAAAACGTTGACAATGATGCCCTTGGCCAAAAAGGGCGTATGCGTTTTTTCCTGAATATATTCAGGAAAAAACGCATACGCCCTTTTTGGCCAACCAAGCAACCTGGAAAGGCAAATCAGCGCTACAAAGAAGTCTCGCTTCCCATCGGTCAAAACGGCCATGCTGAAAAAAGTGTCAAAACCAGAAAGGCAGGACAGGCCATGGAGAAATGGGAGCCTTGCTACACTGATGGGCGGGATGTAAATTGCCAAGAGCCACTCTGGAGAAGTGTCCGGTGAGTCCTGAAACATCTGAAAAACACAGCTTAGAGAGCATAGGGCACTTCCACTCATGGGGGTATAAATTGGGAAAATTAAAAATCAGCAAGACACAAGCATCCCAAAGTTTAGGGCTGCTCTGTTGACCAGGACCTCCACTTCATTCCACCTTAAATATCCCAGGAAAGAGAAAAATGGATAAAGAAGTTGTGGTCCTTATGTACAATGGAATATCACTCAGCCATGAAATCAATGTCGTAAGGTTAGTAGCAGCATGATGAGTGGATTTAGGTACGACGATTCTAAGTGAAATAAGTCACACAGAAAAGGACACTTCTCATAAGGTATCACTGATAGAGGGAATGTAAAAACCGTTACACTTGAACTGAATTACAAAACAGAACAGAGTCACACATGCAGAAAACACACTATGGCTGCTTAAGGGGAAAGGTGAGGTGGGGTGATACATAAAACAAGGGTATCAAATTAGCTCAGATACCGTTCCATAAACCCAATATATAATAGACAAGACCTACTCCTTGCTCAGAGAACTGGACTCAACACGCCCTATTCACCACACAAGAATATATCTGACTAATAATAATCGTAAAACCTATGTATTGATATCTCTCTGTTAGTGTGTCAAGTGGGTGTAAAGCGGCATAAACACAGCAGTGAAAAGCAGCTAAACCCCATTATAAAAATAAATTACTTTGAAACACCCATGAAAGAAAGACAGTGAAAGTGAGAGAAATTCTTACACAATGCGTTCAGGGCCTGTGATGCAACCTGGATTGACCATATCTAGACCCACAGCTGGATGAGACATAAGGGTGGACACTCTTGGGGCTGAGAGTTTTGGTGAGGTTGGGTGAGCAAACACAGACCCTTTAAAGTAATACTGCGTGGTACCCATCGCATGGGTCCCAAATCTCCAGGTTCAAGGGCATCTTCCTACATCGAAAACATGCATGAGAAACCCAGAAGATGGTACACCGTGTGATGGGGAAAGGTTTCTAAAAGGCACCTCATTTCTCATCTCCTTGTGCCCGGGTTCGCCATTCCAGCCGCTTTACTAGAAAGCTCCCTACTTGGAGCATCAGCACCTTTAACCTCCTGTTCCATACAGGTTGCAATCTGTCCTGAGGATAAACGGGAAGACGTGGAACCAACGAGAGACTAGCTCTTGGTGTTGGGACAGGCACAGGTCACTCTATATTCCCATCAGAAAGAAGAATTAACCACAGGCTCATCCTGCCCCCCGGAACCAGAACAGGGCCTGAAGCCATTCTGCGATTTTGCGGCCAGCTCCCTTAAAAACGAGTTGTAAAATGGAGGTTCAGGGCACTGCAATTCACAAACCTGCAGAGTTATAAATGATAACTCTAGTCCACAAATATATTGAGGGAAGGCAAAGAAGAGGATATGAAATCAAGGCAGAATTGCAGGAAACAGATTTCAGGAGGTAGATTCGAATCGCATTTAAAGCACATGAAAAGCGGCAAAACGTTGACAATGATGCCCTTGGCCAAAAAGGGCGTATGCGTTTTTTCCTGAATATATTCAGGAAAAAACGCATACGCCCTTTTTGGCCAACCAAGCAACCTGGAAAGGCAAATCAGCGCTACAAAGAAGTCTCGCTTCCCATCGGTCAAAAGGGCCATGCTGAAAAAAGTGTCAAAACCAGAAATGCAGGACAGGCCATGGAGAAATGGGAGCCTTGCTACACTGATGGGCGGGATGTAAATTGCCAAGAGCCACTCTGGAGAAGTGTCCGGTGAGTCCTGAAACATCTGAAAAACACAGCTTAGAGAGCATAGGGCACTTCCACTCATGGGGGTATAAATTGGGAAAATTAAAAATCAGCAAGACACAAGCACCCCAAAGTTTAGGGCTGCTCTGTTGACCAGGACCTCCACTTCATTCCACCTTAAATATCACAGGAAAGAGAAAAATGGGTAAAGAAGTTGTGGTCCTTATGTACAATGGAATATCACTCAGCCATGAAATCAATGTCATAAGGCTAGTAGCAGCATGATGAGTGGATTTAGGTACGACGATTCTAAGTGAAATAAGTCACACAGAAAAGGACACTTCTCATAAGGTGTCACTGATAGAGGGAATGTAAAAACCGTTACACTTGAACTGAATTACAAAACAGAACAGAGTCACACATGCAGAAAACACACTATGGCTGCTTAACGGGAAAGGTGAGGTGGGGTGATACATAAAAGAAGGTTTTCAATTTAGCTCAGATACCGTTCCATAAACCCAATATGTAATAGACAAGACCTACTCCTTGCTCAGAGAACTGGACTCAACACGCCCTATTCACGGCACAAGAATATATCTGACTAGTAATAATCGTAAAACCTATGTATTGATATCTCTCTGTTAGTGTGTCAAGTGGGTGTAAAGCGGCATAAACACAGCAGTGAAAAGCAGCTAAATCCCATTATGAAAATAAATTACTTTGAAAAACCCATGAAACAAAGACAGTGAAAGAGAGAGAAATTCTTACACAATGCGTTCAGGGCCTGTGATGCAACCTGGATTGACCATATCTAGACCCACAGCTGGATGAGACATAAGGGTGGACACTCTTGGGGCTGAGAGGTTTGGTGAGGTTGGGTGAGCAAACACAGACCCTTTAAAGTAATACTGCGTGGTACCCATCGCATGGGTCCCAAATCTCCAGGTTCAAGGGCATCTTCCTACATCGAAAACATGCATGAGAAACCCAGAAGATGGTACACCGTGTGATGGGGAAAGGTTTCTAAAACGCACCTCATTTCTCATCTCATTGTGCCCGGGTTCGCCATTCCAGCCGCTTTACTAGCAATCTCCCTACTTGGAGCATCAGCACCTTTAACCTCCTGTTCCGTACAGGTTGCAATTTGTCCTGAGGATGAACGGGAAGACGGGGAACCAACGAGAGACTAGCTCTTGGTGTTGGGACAGGCACAGGTCACTCTATTTTCCCATCAGGAAGAAGAATTAACCACAGGCTCAGCCTGCCCCCCGGAACCAGAACAGGGCCTGAAGCCATCCTGCGCTTTTGCGGCCAGCTCCCAAAAAAGCGAGTTGTAAAATGGAGCTTCAGGGCACTGCAATTCACAAACCTGCAGAGTTATAAATGATAACTCTCGTCCACAAATATATTGAGGGAAGGCAAAGAAGAGGATTTGAAATCAAGGCAGAATTGCAGGAAACAGATTTCAGGAGGTATATTCGAATCGCCTTTAAAGCACATGAAAAGCGGCAAAACGTTGACAATGATGCCCTTGGCCAAAAAGGGCGTATGCGTTTTTTCCTGAATATATTCAGGAAAAAACGCATACGCCCTTTTTGGCCAACCAAGCAACCTGGAAAGGCAAATCAGCGCTACAAAGAAGTTTCGCTTCCCATCGGTCAAAAGGGCCATGCTGAAAAAAGTGTCAAAACCAGAAATGCAGGACAGGCCATGGAGAAATGGGAGCCTTGCTACACTGATGGGCGGGATGTAAATTGCCAAGAGCCACTCTGGAGAAGTGTCCGGTGAGTCCTGAAACATCTGAAAAACACAGCTTAGAGAGCATAGGGCACTTCCACTCATGGGGGTATAAATTGGGAAAATTAAAAATCAGCAAGACACAAGCACCCCAAAGTTTAGGGCTGCTCTGTTGACCAGGACCTCCACTTCATTCCACCTTCAATATCCCAGGAAAGAGAAAAATGGATAAAGAAGTGGTGGTCCTTATGTACAATGGAATATCACTCAGCCATGAAATCAATGTCGTAAGGTTAGTAGCAGCATGATGAGTGGATTTAGGTACGACGATTCTAAGTGAAATAAGTCACACAGAAAAGGACACTTCTCATAAGGTATCACTGATAGAGGGAATGTAAAAACCGTTACACTTGAACTGAATTACAAAACAGAACAGAGTCACACATGCAGAAAACACACTATGGCTGCTTAACGGGAAATGTGAGGTGGGGTGATACATAAAACAAGGGTATCAAATTAGCTCAGATACCGTTCCATAAACCCAATATGTAATAGACAAGACCTACTCCTTGCTCAGAGAACTGGACTCAACACGCCCTATTCACCGCACAAGAATATATCTGACTAATAAAAATCGTAAAACCTATGTATTGATATATCTCTGTTAGTGTGTCAAGTGGGTGTAAAGCGGCATAAACACAGCAGTGAAAAGCAGCTAAACCCCATTATAAAAATAAATTACTTTGAAACACCCATGAAACAAAGACAGTGAAAGAGAGAGAAATTCTTACACAATGCGTTCAGGGGCTGTGATGCAACCTGGATTGACCATATCTAGATGCACAGCTGGATGAGACATAAGGGTGGACACTCTTGGGGCTGAGAGGTTTGGTGAGGTTGGGTGAGCAAACGCAGACCCTTTAAAGTCATACTGCGTGGTACTCATCGCATGGGTCCCAAATCTCCAGGTTCAAGGGCATCTTCCTACATCAAAAACATGCATGAGAAACCCAGAAGATGGTACACTGTGTGATGGGGAAAGGTTTCTAAAACGCACCTCATTTCTCATCTCCTTGTGCCCGGGTTCGCCATTCCAGCCGCTTTACTAGCAAGCTCCCTACTTGGAGCATCAGCACCTTTAACCTCCTGTTCCATACAGGTTGCAATCTGTCCTGAGGATAAACGGGAAGACGTGGAACCAACGAGAGACTAGCTCTTGGTGTTGGGACAGGCACAGGTCACTCTATATTCCCATCAGAAAGAAGAATTAACCACAGGCTCAGCCTGCCCCCCGGAACCAGAACAGGGCCTGAAGCCATCCAGTGCTTTTGCGGCCAGCTACCAAAAAAGCGAGTTGTAAAATGGAGGTTCAGGGCACTGCAATTCACAAACCTGCAGAGTTATAAATGATAACTCTCGTCCACAAATATATTGAGGGAAGGCAAAGAAGAGGATTTGAAATCAAGGCAGAATTGCAGGAAACAGATTTCAGGAGGTAGATACGAATCGCCTTTAAAGCACATGAAAAGCGGCAAAACGTTGACAATGATGCCCTTGGCCAAAAAGGGCGTATGCGTTTTTTCCTGAATATATTCAGGAAAAAACGCATACGCCCTTTTTAGCCAACCAAACAACCTGGAAAGGCAAATCAGCGCTACAAAGAAGTCTCGCTTCCCATCGGTCAAAAGGGCCATGCTGAAAAAAGTGTCAAAACCAGAAATGCAGGACAGGCCATGGAGAAATGGGAGCCTTGCTACACTGATGGGCGGGATGTAAATTGCCAAGAGCCACTCTGGAGAAGTGTCCGGTGAGTCCTGAAACATCTGAAAAACACAGCTTAGAGAGCATAGGGCACTTCCACTCATGGGGGTATAAATTGGGAAAATTAAAAATCAGCAAGACACAAGCACCCCAAAGTTTAGGGCTGCTCTGTTGACCAGGACCTCCACTTCATTCCACCTTCAATATCCCAGGAAAGAGAAAAATGGATAAAGAAGTGGTGGTCCTTATGTACAATGGAATATCACTCAGCCATGAAATCAATGTCGTAAGGTTAGTAGCAGCATGATGAGTGGATTTAGGTACGACGATTCTAAGTGAAATAAGTCACACAGAAAAGGACACTTCTCATAAGGTATCACTGATAGAGGGAATGTAAAAACCGTTACACTTGAACTGAATTACAAAACAGAACAGAGTCACACATGCAGAAAACACACTATGGCTGCTTAACGGGAAAGGTGAGGTGGGGTGATACATAAAACAAGGGTATCAAATTAGCTCAGATACCGTTCCATAAACCCAATATGTAATAGACAAGACCTACTCCTTGCTCAGAGAACTGGACTCAACACGCCCTATTCACCACACAAGAATATATCTGACTAATAATAATCGTAAAACCTATGTATTGATATCTCTCTGTTAGTGTGTCAAGTGGGTGTAAAGCGGCATAAACACAGCAGTGAAAAGCAGCTAAACCCCATTATAAAAATAAATTACTTTGAAACACCCATTAAAGAAAGACAGTGAAAGAGAGAGAAATTCTTACACAATGCGTTCAGGGCCTATGATGCAACCTGGATTGACCATATCTAGACCCACAGCTGGATGAGACATAAGGGTGGACACTCTTGGGGCTGAGAGGTTTGGTGAGGTTGGGTGAGCAAACACAGACCCTTTAAAGTAATACTGCGTAGTACCCATCGCATGGGTCCCAAATCTCCAGGTTCAAGGGCATCTTCCTACATCGAAAACATGCATGAGAAACCCAGAAGATGGTACACCGTGTGATGGGGAAAGGTTTCTAAAAGGCACCTCATTTCTCATCTCCTTGTGCCCGGGTTCGCCATTCCAGCCGCTTTACTAGAAACCTCCCTTCTTGGAGCATCAGCACCTTTAACCTCCTGTTCCATACAGGTTGCAATCTGTCCTGAGGATAAACGGGAAGACGTGGAACCAACGAGAGACTAGCTCTTGGTGTTGGGACAGGCACAGGTCACTCTATATTCCCATCAGAAAGAAGAATTAACCACAGGCTCAGCCTGCCCCCCGAACCAGAACAGGGCCTGAAGCCATTCTGCGATTTTGCGGCCAGCTCCCTTAAAAACGAGTTGTAAAATGGAGGTTCAGGGCACTGCAATTCACAAACCTGCAGAGTTATAAATGATAACTCTCGTCCACAAATATATTGAGGGAAGGCAAAGAAGAGGATTTGAAATCAAGGCAGAATTGCAGGAAACAGATTTCAGGAGGTAGATTCGAATCGCCTTTAAAGCACATGAAAAGCGGCAAAACGTTGACAATGATGCCCTTGGCCAAAAAGGGCGTATGCGTTTTTTCCTGAATATATTCAGGAAAAAACGCATACGCCCTTTTTGGCCAACCAAGCAACCTGGAAAGGCAAATCAGCGCTACAAAGAAGTCTCGCTTCCCATCGGTCAAAAGGGCCATGCTGAAAAAAGTGTCAAAACCAGAAATGCAGGACAGGCCATGGAGAAATGGGAGCCTTGCTACACTGATGGGCGGGATGTAAATTGCCAAGAGCCACTCTGGAGAAGTGTCCGGTGAGTCCTGAAACATCTGAAAAACACAGCTTAGAGAGCATAGGGCACTTCCACTCATGGGGGTATAAATTGGGAAAATTAAAAATCAGCAAGACACAAGCACCCCAAAGTTTAGGGCTGCTCTGTTGACCAGGACCTCCACTTCATTCCACCTTCAATATCCCAGGAAAGAGAAAAATGGATAAAGAAGTGGTGGTCCTTATGTACAATGGAATATCACTCAGCCATGAAATCAATGTCGTAAGGTTAGTAGCAGCATGATGAGTGGATTTAGGTACGACGATTCTAAGTGAAATAAGTCACACAGAAAAGGACACTTCTCATAAGGTATCACTGATAGAGGGAATGTAAAAACCGTTACACTTGAACTGAATTACAAAACAGAACAGAGTCACACATGCAGAAAACACACTATGGCTGCTTAACGGGAAACGTGAGGTGGGGTGATACATAAAACAAGGGTATCAAATTAGCTCAGATACCGTTCCATAAACCCAATATGTAATAGACAAGACCTACTCCTTGCTCAGAGAACTGGACTCAACACGCCCTATTCACCGCACAAGAATATATCTGACTAATAATAATCGTAAAACCTATGTATTGATATCTCTCTGTTAGTGTGTCAAGTGGGTGTAAAGCGGCATAAACACAGCAGTGAAAAGCAGCTAAACCCCATTATAAAAATAAATTACTTTGAAACACCCATGAAACAAAGACAGTGAAAGAGAGAGAAATTCTTACACAATGCGTTCAGGGGCTGTGATGCAACCTGGATTGACCATATCTAGACGCACAGCTGGATGAGACATAAGGGTGGACACTCTTGGGGCTGAGAGGTTTGGTGAGGTTGGGTGAGCAAACGCAGACCCTTTAAAGTCATACTGCGTGGTACCCATCGCATGGGTCCCAAATCTCCAGGTTCAAGGGCATCTTCCTACATCAAAAACATGCATGAGAAACCCAGAAGATGGTACACTGTGTGATGGGGAAAGTTTTCTAAAACGCACCTCATTTCTCATCTCCTTGTGCCCGGGTTCGCCATTCCAGCCGCTTTACTAGCAAGCTCCCTACTTGGAGCATCAGCACCTTTAACCTCCTGTTCCATACAGGTTGCAATCTGTCCTGAGGATAAACGGGAAGACGTGGAACCAACGAGAGACTAGCTCTTGGTGTTGGGACAGGCACAGGTCACTCTATATTCCCATCAGAAAGAAGAATTAACCACAGGCTCAGCCTGCCCCCCGGAACCAGAACAGGGCCTGAAGCCGTCCAGTGCTTTTGCGGCCAGCTACCAAAAAAGCGAGTTGTAAAATGGAGGTTCAGGGCACTGCAATTCACAAACCTGCAGAGTTATAAATGATAACTCTCGTCCACAAATATATTGAGGGAAGGCAAAGAAGAGGATTTGAAATCAAGGCAGAATTGCAGGAAACAGATTTCAGGAGGTAGATATGAATCGCCTTTAAAGCACATGAAAAGCGGCAAAACGTTGACAATGATGCCCTTGGCCAAAAAGGGCGTATGCGTTTTTTCCTGAATATATTCAGGAAAAAACGCATACGCCCTTTTTGGCCAACCAAACAACCTGGAAAGGCAAATCAGCGCTACAAAGAAGTCTCGCTTCCCATCGGTCAAAAGGGCCATGCTGAAAAAAGTGTCAAAACCAGAAATGCAGGACAGGCCATGGAGAAATGGGAGCCTTGCTACACTGATGGGTGGGATGTAAATTGCCAAGAGCCACTCTGGAGAAGTGTCCGGTGAGTCCTGAAACATCTGAAAAACACAGCTTAGAGAGCATAGGGCACTTCCACTCATGGGGGTATAAATTGGGAAAATTAAAAATCAGCAAGACACAAGCACCCCAAAGTTTAGGGCTGCTCTGTTGACCAGGACCTCCACTTCATTCCACCTTAAATATCCCAGGAAAGAGAAAAATGGATAAAGAAGTTGTGGTCCTTATGTACATTGGAATATCACTCAGCCAGGAAATCAATGTCGTAAGGTTAGTAGCAGCATGATGAGTGGATTTAGGTACGACGATTCTAAGTGAAATAAGTCACACAGAAAAGGACACTTCTCATAAGGTATCACTGATAGAGGGAATGTAAAAACCGTTACACTTGAACTGAATTACAAAACAGAACAGAGTCACACATGCAGAAAACACACTATGGCTGCTTAACGGGAAATGTGAGGTGGGGTGATACATAAAACAAGGGTATCAAATTAGCTCAGATACCGTTCCATAAACCCAATATGTAATAGACAAGACCTACTCCTTGCTCAGAGAACTGGACTCAACACGCCCTATTCACCGCACAAGAATATATCTGACTAATAATAATCGTAAAACCTATGTATTGATATCTCTCTGTTAGTGTGTCAAGTGGGTGTAAAGCGGCATAAACACAGCAGTGAAAAGCAGCTAAATCCCTTTATGAAAATAAATTACTTTTAAAAACCCATGAAACAAAGACAGTGAAAGAGAGAGAAATTCTTACACAATGCGTTCAGGGCCTGTGATGCAACCTGGATTGACCATATCTAGACCCACAGCTGGATGAGACATAAGGGTGGACACTCTTGGGGCTGAGAGGTTTGGTGAGGTTGGGTGAGCAAACACAGACCCTTTAAAGTAATACTGCGTGGTACCCATCGCATGGGTCCCAAATCTCCAGGTTCAAGGGCATCTTCCTACATCGAAAACATGCATGAGAAACCCAGAAGATGGTACACCGTGTGATGGGGAAAGGTTTCTAAAACGCACCTCATTTCTCATCTCATTGTGCCCGGGTTCGCCATTCCAGCCGCTTTACTAGCAATCTCCCTACTTGGAGCATCAGCACCTTTAACCTCCTGTTCCGTACAGGTTGCAATTTGTCCTGAGGATGAACGGGAAGACGTGGAACCAACGAGAGACTAGCTCTTGGTGTTGGGACAGGCACAGGTCACTCTATTTTCCCATCAGGAAGAAGAATTAACCACAGGCTCAGCCTGACCCCCGGAACCAGAACAGGGCCTGAAGCCATCCTGCGCTTTTACGGCCAGCTACCAAAAAAGCGAGTTGTAAAATGGAGGTTCAGGGCACTGCAATTCACAAACCTGCAGAGTTATAAATGATAACTCTCGTCCACAAATATATTGAGGGTAGGCAATGAAGAGGATTTGAAATCAAGGCAGAATTGCAGGAAACAGATTTCAGGAGGTAGATACGAATCGCCTTTAAAGCACATGAAAAGCGGCAAAACGTTGACAATGATGCCCTTGGCCAAAAAGGGCGTATGCATTTTTTCCTGAATATATTCAGGAAAAAACGCATACGCCCTTTTTGGCCAACCAAACAACCTGGAAAGGCAAATCACCGCTACAAAGAAGTCTCGCTTCCCATCGGTCAAAAGGGCCATGCTGAAAAAAGTGTCAAAACCAGAAATGCAGGACAGGCCATGGAGAAATGGGAGCCTTGCTACACTGATTGGCGGGATGTAAATTGCCAACAGCCACTGTGGAGAAGTGTACGGTGAGTCCTGAAACATCTAAAAAACACAGCTTAGAGAGCATAGGGCACTTCCACTCATGGGGGTATAAATTGGGAAAATTAAAAATCAGCAAGACACAAGCACCCCAAAGTTTAGGGCTGCTCTGTTGACAAGGACCTCCACTTCATTCCACCTTAAATATCCCAGGAAAGAGAAAAATGGGTAAAGAAGTTGTGGTCCTTATGTACAATGGAATATCACTCAGCCATGAAATCAATGTCATAAGGCTAGTAGCAGCATGATGAGTGGATTTAGGTACGACGATTCTAAGTGAAATAAGTCACACAGAAAAGGACACTTCTCATAAGGTATCACTGATAGAGGGAATGTAAAAACCGTTACACTTGAACTGAATTACAAAACAGAACAGAGTCACACATGCAGAAAACACACTATGGCTGCTTAACGGGAAAGGTGAGGTGGGGTGATACATAAAAGAAGGTTTTCAATTTAGCTCAGATACCGTTCCAGAAACCCAATATGTAATAGACAAGACCTACTCCTTGCTCAGAGAACTGGACTCAACACGCCCTATTCACGGCACAAGAATATATCTGACTAGTAATAATCGTAAAACCTATGTATTGATATCTCTCTGTTAGTGTGTCAAGTGGGTGTAAAGCGGCATAAACACAGCAGTGAAAAGCAGCTAAATCCCATTATGAAAATAAATTATTTGAAACACCCATGAAACAAAGACAGTGAAAGAGAGAGAAATTCTTACACAATGCATTCAGGGGCTGTGATGCAACCTGGATTGACCATATCTAGACGCACAGCTGGATGAGACATAAGGGTGGACACTCTTGGGGCTGAGAGGTTTGGTGAGGTTGGGTGAGCAAACGCAGACCCTTTAAAGTAATACTGCGTGGTACCCATCGCATGGGTCCCAAATCTCCAGGTTCAAGGGCATCTTCCTACATCAAAAACATGCATGAGAAACCCAGAAGATGGTACACTGTGTGATGGGGAAAGGTTTCTAAAACGCACCTCATTTCTCATCTCCTTGTGCCCGGGTTCGCCATTCCAGCCGCTTTACTAGCAAGCTCCCTACTTGGAGCATCAGCACCTTTAACCTCCTGTTCCGTACAGGTTGCAATCTGTCCTGAGGATAAACGGGAAGACGTGGAACCAACGAGAGACTAGCTCTTGGTGTTGGGACAGGCACAGGTCACTCTATATTCCCATCAGAAAGAAGAATTAACCACAGGCTCATCCTGCCCCCCGGAACCAGAACAGGGCCTGAAGCCATCCTGCACTTTTGCGGCCAGCTCCCTTAAAGACGAGTTGTAAAATGGAGGTTCAGGGCACTGCAATTCACAAACCTGCAGAGTTATAAATGATAACTCTCGTCCACAAATATATTGAGGGAAGGCAAAGAAGAGGATTTGAAATCAAGGCAGAATTGCAGGAAATAGATTTCAGGAGGTAGATACGAATCGCCTTTAAAGCACATGAAAAGCGGCAAAACGTTGACAATGATGCCCTTGGCCAAAAAGGGCGTATGCGTTTTTTCCTGAATATATTCAGGAAAAAACGCATACGCCCTTTTTGGCCAACCAAACAACCTGGAAAGGCAAATCAGCGCTACAAAGAACTCTCGCTTCCCATCGGTCAAAAGGGCCATGCTGAAAAAAGTGTCAAAACCAGAAATGCAGGACAGGCCATGGAGAAATGGGAGCCTTGCTACACTGATGGGCGGGATGTAAATTGCCAAGAGCCACTCCGGAGAAGTGTCCGGTGAGTCCTGAAACATCTGAAAAACACAGCTTAGAGAGCATAGGGCACTTCCACTCATGGGGGTATAAATTGGGAAAATTAAAAATCAGCAAGACACAAGCACCCCAAAGTTTAGGGCTGCTCTGTTGACCAGGACCTCCACTTCATTCCACCTTAAATATCCCAGGAAAGAGAAAAATGGATAAAGAAGTTGTGGTCCTTATGTACATTGGAATATCACTCAGCCATGAAATCAATGTCGTAAGGTTAGTAGCAGCATGATGAGTGGATTTAGGTACGACGATTCTAAGTGAAATAAGTCACACAGAAAAGGACACTTCTCATAAGGTATCACTGATAGAGGGAATGTAAAAACCGTTACACTTGAACTGAATTACAAAACAGAACAGAGTCACACATGCAGAAAACACACTATGGCTGCTTAACGGGAAATGTGAGGTGGGGTGATACATAAAACAAGGGTATCAAATTAGCTCAGATACCGTTCCATAAACCCAATATGTAATAGACAAGACCTACTCCTTGCTCAGAGAACTGGACTCAACACGCCCTATTCACCACACAAGAATATATCTGACTAATAATAATCGTAAAACCTATGTATTGATATCTCTCTGTTAGTGTGTCAAGTGGGTGTAAAGCGGCATAAACACAGCAGTGAAAAGCAGCTAAACCCCATTATAAAAATAAATTACTTTGAAATACCCATGAAACAAAGACAGTGAAAGAGAGAGAAATTCTTACACAATGCGTTCAGGGCTTGTGATGCAACCTGGATTAACCATATCTAGACCCACAGCTGGATGAGACATAAGGGTGGACACTCTTGGGGCTGAGAGGTTTGGTGAGGTTGGGTGAGCAAACACAGACCCTTTAAAGTAATACTGTGTGGTACCCATCGCATGGGTCCCAAATCTCCAGGTTCAAGGGCATCTTCCTACATCAAAAACATGCATGAGAAACCCAGAAGATGGTACACCGTGTGATGGGGAAAGGTTTCTAAAAGGCACCTCATTTCTCATCTCCTTGTGCCCGGGTTCGCCATTCCAGCCATTTTACTAGAAAGCTCCCTACTTGGAGCATCAGCACCTTTAACCTCCTGTTCCATACAGGTTGCAATCTGTCCTGAGGATAAACGGGAAGACGTGGAACCAACGAGAGACTAGCTCTTGGTGTTGGGACAGGCACAGGTCACTGTATTTTCCCATCAGGAAGAAGAATTAACCACAGGCTCAGCCTGCCCCCCCGGAACGAGAACAGGGCCTGAAGCCATTCTGCGATTTTACGGCCAGCTCCCATAAAAACGAGTTGTAAAATGGAGGTTCAGGGCACTGCAATTCACAAACCTGCAGAGTTATAAATGATAACTCTTGTCCACAAATATATTGAGGGAAGGCAAAGAAGAGGATTTGAAATCAAGGCAGAATTGCCGGAAAAAGGATTTCAGGAGGTAGATTCGAATCGCCTTTAAAGCACATGAAAAGCGGCAAAACGTTGACAATGATGCCCTTGGCCAAAAAGGGCGTATGCGTTTTTTCCTGAATATATTCAGGAAAAAACGCATACGGCCTTTTTGGCCAACCAAGCAACCTGGAAAGGCAAATCAGCGCTATAAAGAAGTCTCGCTTCCCATCGGTCAAAAGGGCCATGCTGAAAAGAGTGTCAAAACCATAAATGCAGGAGAGGCCGTGGAGAAATGGGAGCCTTGCTACACTGATGGGTGGCATGTAAATTGCCAACAACCACTGTGGAGAAGTGTACGGTGAGTCCTGAAACATCTAAAAAACACAGCTTAGAGAGCATAGGGCACTTCCACTCATGGGGGTATAAATTGGGAAACTTAAAATCAGCAAGACACAAGCACCCCAAAGTTTAGGGCTGCTCTGTTGACAAGGACCTCCACTTCATTCCACCTTCAATATCCCAGGAAAGAGAAAAATGGATTAAGAAGTGGTGGTCCTTATGTACAATGGAATATCACTCAGCCATGAAATCAATGTCATAAGGCTAGTAGCAGCATGATGAGTGGATTTAGGTACGACGATTCTAAGTGAAATAAGTCACACAGAAAAGGACACTTCTCATAAGGTATCACTTATAGAGGGAATGTAAAAACCGTTACACTTGAACTGAATTACAAAACAGAACAGAGTCACACATGCAGAAAACACACTATGGCTGCTTAACGGGAAAGGTGAGGTGGGGTGATACATAAAACAAGGGTTTCAAATTAGCTCAGATACCGTTCCATAAACCCAATATGTAATAGACAAGACCTACTCCTTGCTCAGAGAACTGGACTCAACACGCCCTATTCACGGCACAAGAATATATCTGACTAGTAATAATCGTAAAACCTATGTATTGATATCTCTCTGTTAGTGTGTCAAGTGGGTGTAAAGCGGCATAAACACAGCAGTGAAAAGCAGCTAAACCCCATTATAAAAATAAATTACTTTGAAACACCCATGAAAGAAAGACAGTGAAAGAGAGAGAAATTCTTACACAATGCGTTCAGGGCCTATGATGCAACCTGGATTGACCATATCTAGACCCACAGCTGGATGAGACATAAGGGTGGACACTCTTGGGGCTGAGAGGTTTGGTGAGGTTGGGTGAGCAAATGCAGACCCTTTAAAGTAATACTGCGTGGTACCCATCGCATGGGTCCAAAATCTCCAGGTTCAAGGGCATCTTCCTACATCGAAAACATGCATGAGAAACCCAGAAGATGGTCCACCGTGTGATGGGGAAAGGTTTCTAAAAGGCACCTCATTTCTCATCTCCTTGTGCCAGGGTTCGCCATTCCAGCCGCTTTACTAGAAAGCTCCCTTCTTGGAGCATCAGCACCTTTAACCTCCTGTTCCATACAGGTTGCAATCTGTCCTGAGGATAAACGGGAAGACGTGGAACCAACGAGAGACTAGCTCTTGGTGTTGGGACAGGCACAGGTCACTCTATATTCCCATCAGAAAGAAGAATTAACCACAGGCTCCCCCTGCCCCCCGGAACCAGAACAGGGCCTGAAGCCATTCTGCGATTTTGCGGCCAGCTCCCTTAAAAACGAGTTGTAAAATGTAGGTTCAGGGCACTGCAATTCACAAACCTGCAGAGTTATAAATGATAACTCTCGTCCACAAATATATTGAGGGAAGGCAAAGAAGAGGATTTGAAATCAAGGCAGAATTGCAGGAAACAGATTTCAGGAGGTAGATTCGAATCGCCTTTAAAGCACATGAAAAGCGGCAAAACGTTGACAATGATGCCCTTGGCCAAAAAGGGCGTATGCGTTTTTTCCTGAATATATTCAGGAAAAAACGCATACGCCCTTTTTGGCCAACCAAGCAACCTGGAAAGGCAAATCAGCGCTACAAAGAAGTCTCGCTTCCCATCGGTCAAAAGGGCCATGCTGAAAAAAGTGTCAAAACCAGAAATGCAGGACAGGCCATGGAGAAATGGGAGCCTTGCTACACTGATGGGCGGGATGTAAATTGCCAACAGCCACTCTGGAGAAGTGTACGGTGAGTCCTGAAACATCTAAAAAACACAGCTTAGAGAGCATAGGGCACTTCCACTCATGGGGGTATAAATTGGGAAAATTAAAAATCAGCAAGACACAAGCACCCCAAAGTTTAGGGCTGCTCTGTTGACAAGGACCTCCACTTCATTCCACCTTAAATATCCCAGGAAAGAGAAAAATGGGTAAAGAAGTTGTGGTCCTTATGTACAATGGAATATCACTCAGCCATGAAATCAATGTCATAAGGCTAGTAGCAGCATGATGAGTGGATTTAGGTACGACGATTCTAAGTGAAATAAGTCACACAGAAAAGGACACTTCTCATAAGGTATCACTGATAGAGGGAATGTAAAAACCGTTACACTTGAACTGAATTACAAAACAGAACAGAGTCACACATGCAGAAAACACACTATGGCTGCTTAACGGGAAAGGTGAGGTGGGGTGATACATAAAAGAAGGTTTTCAATTTAGCTCAGATACCGTTCCATAAACCCAATATGTAATAGACAAGACCTACTCCTTGCTCAGAGAACTGGACTCAACACGCCCTATTCACGGCACAAGAATATATCTGACTAGTAATAATCGTAAAACCTATGTATTGATATCTCTCTGTTAGTGTGTCAAGTGGGTGTAAAGCGGCATAAACACAGCAGTGAAAAGCAGCTAAATCCCATTATGAAAATAAATTACTTTGAAAAACCCATGAAACAAAGACAGTGAAAGAGAGAGAAATTCTTACACAATGCGTTCAGGGCCTGTGATGCAACCTGGATTGACCATATCTAGACCCACAGCTGGATGAGACATAAGGGTGGACACTCTTGGGGCTGAGAGGTTTGGTGAGGTTGGGTGAGCAAACACAGACCCTTTAAAGTAATACTGCGTGGTACCCATCGCATGGGTCCCAAATCTCCAGGTTCAAGGGCATCTTCCTACATCGAAAACATGCATGAGAAACCCAGAAGATGGTACACCGTGTGATGGGGAAAGCTTTCTAAAACGCACCTCATTTCTCATCTCATTGTGCCCGGGTTCGCCATTCCAGCCGCTTTACTAGCAATCTCCCTACTTGGAGCATCAGCACCTTTAACCTCCTGTTCCGTACAGGTTGCAATTTGTCCTGAGGATGAACGGGAAGACGTGGAACCAACGAGAGACTAGCTCTTGGTGTTGGGACAGGCACAGGTCACTCTATTTTCCCATCAGGAAGAAGAATTAACCACAGGCTCAGCCTGCCCCCCGGAACCAGAACAGGGCCTGAAGCCATCCTGCGCTTTTACGGCCAGCTACCAAAAAAGCGAGTTGTAAAATGGAGGTTCAGGGCACTGCAATTCACAAACCTGCAGAGTTATAAATGATAACTCTCGTCCACAAATATATTGAGGGAAGGCAATGAAGAGGATTTGAAATCAAGGCAGAATTGCAGGAAACAGATTTCAGGAGGTAGATACGAATCGCCTTTAAAGCACATGAAAAGCGGCAAAACGTTGACAATGATGCCCTTGGCCAAAAAGGGCGTATGCGTTTTTTCCTGAATATATTCAGGAAAAAACGCATACGCCCTTTTTGGCCAATCAAGCAACCTGGAAAGGCAAATCAGCGCTACAAAGAAGTCTCGCTTCCCATCGGTCAAAAGGGCCAGGCTGAAAAAAGTGTCAAAACCAGAAATGCAGGACAGGCCATGGAGAAATGGGAGCCTTGCTACACTGATGGGCGGGATGTAAATTGCCAAGAGCCACTCTGGAGAAGTGTCCGGTGAGTCCTGAAACATCTGAAAAACACAGCTTAGAGAGCATTGGGCACTTCCACTCATGGGGGTATAAATTGGGAAAATTAAAAATCAGCAAGACACAAGCACCCCAAAGTTTAGGGCTGCTCTGTTGACCAGGACCTCCACTTCATTCCACCTTAAATATCCCAGGAAAGAGAAAAATGGATAAAGAAGTGTTGGTCCTTATGTACAATGGAATATCACTCAGCCATGAAATCAATGCCGTAAGGTTAGTAGCAGCATGATGAGTGGATTTAGGTACGACGATTCTAAGTGAAATAAGTCACACAGAAAAGGACACTTCTCATAAGGTATCACTGATAGAGGGAATGTAAAAACCGTTACACTTGAACTGAATTACAAAACAGAACAGAGTCACACATGCAGAAAACACACTATGGCTGCTTAACGGGAAATGTGAGGTGGGGTGATACATAAAACAAGGGTATCAAATTAGCTCAGATACCGTTCCATAAACCCAATATGTAATAGACAAGACCTACTCCTTGCTCAGAGAACTGGACTCAACACGCCCTATTCACCGCACAAGAATATATCTGACTAATAATAATCGTAAAACCTATGTATTGATATCTCTCTGTTAGTGTGTCAAGTGGGTTTAAAGCGGCATAAACACAGCAGTGAAAAGCAGCTAAACCCCATTATAAAAATAAATTACTTTGAAACACCCATGAAACAAAGACAGTGAAAGAGAGAGAAATTCTTACACAATGCGTTCAGGGGCTGTGATGCAACCTGGATTGACCATATCTAGACGCACAGCTGGATGAGACATAAGGGTGGACACTCTTGGGGCTGAGAGGTTTGGTGAGGTTGGGTGAGCAAACGCAGACCCTTTAAAGTCATACTGCGTGGTACCCATCGCATGGGTCCCAATCTCCAGGTTCAAGGGCATCTTCCTACATCAAAAACATGCATGAGAAACCCAGAAGATGGTACACTGTGTGATGGGGAAAGGTTTCTAAAACGCACCTCATTTCTCATCTCCTTGTGCCCGGGTTCGCCATTCCAGCCGCTTTACTAGCAAGCTCCCTACTTGGAGCATCAGCACCTTTAACCTCCTGTTCCATACAGGTTGCAATCTGTCCTGAGGATAAACGGGAAGACGTGGAACCAACGAGAGACTAGCTCTTGGTGTTGGGACAGGCACAGGTCACTCTATATTCCCATCAGAAAGAAGAATTAACCACAGGCTCAGACTGCCCCCCGGAACAAGAACAGGGCCTGAAGCCATCCTGCGCTTTTGCGTCCAGCTACCAAGAAAGCGAGTTGTAAAATGGAGGTTCAGGGCACTGCAATTCACAAACCTGCAGAGTTATAAATGATAACTCTCGTCCACAAATATATTGAGGGAAGGCAAAGAAGAGGATTTGAAATCAAGGCAGAATTGCAGGAAACAGATTTCAGGAGGTAGATACCAATCGCCTTTAAAGCACATGAAAAGCGGCAAAACGTTGACAATGATGCCCTTGGCCAAAAAGGGCGTATGCGTTTTTTCCTGAATATATTCAGGAAAAAACGCATACGCCCTTTTTAGCCAACCAAACAACCTGGAAAGGCAAATCAGCGCTACAAAGAAGTCTCGCTTCCCATCGGTCAAAAGGGCCATGCTGAAAAAAGTGTCAAAACCAGAAATGCAGGACAGGCCATGGAGAAATGGGAGCCTTGCTACACTGATGGGCGGGATGTAAATTGCCAAGAGCCACTCTGGAGAAGTGTCCGGTGAGTCCTGAAACATCTGAAAAACACAGCTTAGAGAGCATAGGGCACTTCCACTCATGGGGGTATAAATTGGGAAAATTAAAAATCAGCAAGACACAAGCACCCCAAAGTTTAGGGCTGCTCTGTTGACCAGGACCTCCACTTCATTCCACCTTAAATATCCCAGGAAAGAGAAAAATGGATAAAGAAGTGGTGGTCCTTATGTACAATGGAATATCACTCAGCCATGAAATCAATGTCGTAAGGTTAGTAGCAGCATGATGAGTGGATTTAGGTACGACGATTCTAAGTGAAATAAGTCACACAGAAAAGGACACTTCTCATAAGGTATCACTGATAGAGGGAATGTAAAAACCGTTACACTTGAACTGAATTACAAAACAGAACAGAGTCACACATGCAGAAAACACACTATGGCTGCTTAACGGGAAAGGTGAGGTGGGGTGATACATAAAACAAGGGTATCAAATTAGCTCAGATACCGTTCCATAAACCCAATATGTAATAGACAAGACCTACTCCTTGCTCAGAGAACTGGACTCAACACGCCCTATTCACCGCACAAGAATATATCTGACTAATAATAATCGTAAAACCTATGTATTGATATCTCTCTGTTAGTGTGTCAAGTGGGTGTAAAGCGGCATAAACACAGCAGTGAAAAGCAGCTAAACCCCATTATAAAAATAAATTACTTTGAAACACCCATGAAACAAAGACAGTGAAAGAGAGAGAAATTCTTACACAATGCGTTCTGGGGCTGTGATGCAACCTGGATTGACCATATCTAGACGCACAGCTGGATGAGACATAAGGGTGGACACTCTTGGGGCTGAGAGGTTTGGTGAGGTTGGGTGAGCAAATGCAGACCCTTTAAAGTAATACGGCGTGGTACCCATTGCATGGGTCCCAAATCTCCAGGTTCAAGGGCATCTTCCTACATCGAAAACATGCATGAGAAACCCAGAAGATGGTACACCGTGTGATGGGGAAAGGTTTCTAAAACGCACCTCATTTCTCATCTCCTTGTGCCCGGGTTCGCCATTCCAGCCGCTTTGCTAGCAATCTCCCTACTTGGAGCATCAGCACCTTTCACCTCCTGTTCCGTACAGGTTGCAATTTGTCCTGAGGATGAACGGGAAGACGTGAAACCAACGAGAGACTAGCTCTTGGTGTTGGGACAGGCACAGGTCACTCTATTTTCCCATCAGAAAGAAGAATTAACCACAGGCTCAGCCTGCCCCCCGGAACCAGAACAGGGCCTGAAGCCATCCTGCGCTTTTGCGGCCAGCTCCCAAAAAAGCGAGTTGTAAAATGGAGGTTCAGGGCACTGCAATTCACAAACCTGCAGAGTTATAAATAATAACTCTCGTCCACAAATATATTGAGGGAAGGCAAAGAAGAGGTTTGAAATCAAGGCAGAATTGCAGGAAACAGATTTCAGGAGGTAGATTCGAATCGCCTTTAAAGTACATGAAAAGCGGCAAAACGTTGACAATGATGCCCTTGGCCAAAAAGGGCGTATGCGTTTTTTCCTGAATATATTCAGGAAAAAACGCATACGCCCTTTTTGGCCAACCAAGCAACCTGGAAAGGCAAATCAGCGCTACAAAGAAGTCTCGCTTCCCATCGGTCAAAAGGGCCATGCTGAAAAAAGTGTCAAAACCAGAAATGCAGGAAAGGCCATGGAGAAATGGGAGCCTTGCTACACTGATGGGCGGGATGTAAATTGCCAAGAGCCACTCTGGAGAAGTGTCCGGTGAGTCCTGAAACATCTAAAAAACACAGCTTAGAGAGCATAGGGCACTTCCACTCATGGGGGTATAAATTGGGAAAATTAAAAATCAGCAAGACACAAGCACCCCAAAGTTTAGGGCTGCTCTGTTGACCAGGACCTCCACTTCATTCCACCTTCAATATCCCAGGAAAGAGAAAAATGGATAAAGCAGTGGTGGTCCTTATGTACAATGGAATATCACTCAGCCATGAAATCAATGTCGTAAGGTTAGTAGCAGCATGATGAGTGGATTTAGGTACGACGATTCTAAGTGAAATAAGTCACACAGAAAAGGACACTTCTCATAAGGTATCACTGATAGAGGGAATGTAAAAACCGTTACACTTGAACTGAATTACAAAACAGAACAGAGTCACACATGCAGAAAACACACTATGGCTGCTTAACGGGAAATGTGAGGTGGGGTGATACATAAAACAAGGGTATCAAATTAGCTCAGATACTGTTCCATAAACCCAATATGTAATAGACAAAACCTACTCCTTGCTCAGAGAACTGGACTCAACACGCCCTATTCACCGCACAAGAATATATCTGACTAATAATAATCGTAAAACCTATGTATTGATATCTCTCTGTTAGTGTGTCAAGTGGGTGTAAAGCGGCATAAACACAGCAGTGAAAAGCAGCTAAACCCCATTATAAAAATAAATTACTTTGAAACACCCATGAAACAAAGACAGTGAAAGAGAGAGAAATTCTTACACAATGCGTTCAGGGGCTGTGATGCAACCTGGATTGACCATATCTAGACGCACAGCTGGATGAGACATAAGGGTGGACACTCTTGGGGCTGAGAGGTTTGGTGAGGTTGGGTGAGCAAACGCAGACCCTTTAAAGTCATACTGCGTGGTACCCATCGCATGGGTCCCAAATCTCCAGGTTCAAGGGCATCTTCCTACATCAAAAACATGCATGAGAAACCCAGAAGATGGTACACTGTGTGATGGGGAAAGGTATCTAAAACGCACCTCATTTCTCATCTCCTTGTGCCCGGGTTCGCCATTCCAGCCGCTTTACTAGCAAGCTCCCTACTTGGAGCATCAGCACCTTTAACCTCCTGTTCCATACAGGTTGCAATCTGTCCTGAGGATAAACGGGAAGACGTGGAACCAACGAGAGACTAGCTCTTGGTGTTGGGACAGGCACAGGTCACTCTATATTCCCATCAGAAAGAAGAATTAACCACAGGCTCAGCCTGCCCCCCGGAACCAGAACAGGGCCTGAAGCCATCCAGTGCTTTTGCGGCCAGCTACCAAAAAAGCGAGTTGTAAAATGGAGGTTCAGGGCACTGCAATTCACAAACCTGCAGAGTTATAAATGATAACTCTCGTCCACAAATATATTGAGGGAAGGCAAAGAAGAGGATTTGAAATCAAGGCAGAATTGCAGGAAACAGATTTCAGGAGGTAGATACGAATCGCCTTTAAAGCACATGAAAAGCGGCAAAACGTTGACAATGATGCCCTTGGCCAAAAAAGGCGTATGCGTTTTTTCCTGAATATATTCAGGAAAAAACGCATACGCCCTTTTTGGCCAACCAAACAACCTGGAAAGGCAAATCAGCGCTACAAAGAAGTCTCGCTTCCCATCGGTCAAAAGGGCCATGCTGAAAAAAGTGTCAAAACCAGAAATGCAGGACAGGCCATGGAGAAATGGGAGCCTTGCTACACTGATGGGCGGGATGTAAATTGCCAAGAGCCACTCTGGAGAAGTGTCCGGTGAGTCCTGAAACATCTGAAAAACACAGCTTAGAGAGCATAGGGCACTTCCACTCATGGGGGTATAAATTGGGAAAATTAAAAATCAGCAAGACACAAGCACCCCAAAGTTTAGGGCTGCTCTGTTGACCAGGACCTCCACTTCATTCCACCTTAAATATCCCAGGAAAGAGAAAAATGGATAAAGAAGTGGTGGTCCTTATGTACAATGGAATATCACTAAGCCAGGAAATCAATGTCGTAAGGTTAGTAGCAGCATGATGAGTGGATTTAGGTACGACGATTCTAAGTGAAATAAGTCACACAGAAAAGGACACTTCTCATAAGGTATCACTGATAGAGGGAATGTAAAAACCGTTACACTTGAACTGAATTACAAAACAGAACAGAGTCACACATGCAGAAAACACACTATGGCTGCTTAACGGGAAAGGTGAGGTGGAGTGATACATAAAACAAGGGTATCAAATTAGCTCAGATACCATTCCATAAACCCAATATGTAATAGACAAGACCTACTCCTTGCTCAGAGAACTGGACTCAACACGCCCTATTCACCGCACAAGAATATATCTGACTACTAATAATCGTAAAACCTATGTATTGATATCTCTCTGTTAGTGTGTCAAGTGGGTGTAAAGCGGCATAAACACAGCAGTGAAAAGCAGCTAAACCCCATTATAAAAATAAATTACTCTGAAACACCCATGAAAGAAAGACAGTGAAAGAGAGAGAAATTCTTACACAATGCGTTCAGGGCCTATGATGCAACCTGGATTGACCATATCTAGACCCACAGCTGGATGAGACATAAGGGTGGACACTCTTGGGGCTGAGAGGTTTGGTGAGGTTGGGTGAGCAAACACAGACCCTTTAAAGTAATACTGCGTGGTACCCATCGCATGGGTCCCAAATCTCCAGGTTCAAGGGCATCTTCCTACATCGAAAACATGCATGAGAAACCCAGAAGATGGTACACCGTGTGATGGGGAAAGGTTTCTAAAAGGCACCTCATTTCTCATCTCCTTGTGCCCGGGTTCGCCATTCCAGCCGCTTTACTAGAAAGCTCCCTTCTTGGAGCATCAGCACCTTTAACCTCCTGTTCCATACAGGTTGCAATCTGTCCTGAGGATAAACGGGAAGACGTGGAACCAACGAGAGACTAGCTCTTGGTGTTGGGACAGGCACAGGTCACTCTATATTCCCATCAGAAAGAAGAATTAACCACAGGCTCCCCCTGCCCCCCGGAACCAGAACAGGGCCTGAAGCCATTCTGCGAATTTGCGGCCAGCTCCCTTAAAAACGAGTTGTAAAATGGAGGTTCAGGGCACTGCAATTCACAAACCTGCAGAGTTATAAATGATAACTCTCGTCCACAAATATATTGAGGGAAGGCAAAGAAGAGGATTTGAAATCAAGGCAGAATTGCAGGAAACAGATTTCAGGAGGTAGATTCGAATCGCATTTAAAGCACATGAAAAGCGGCAAAACGTTGACAATGATGCCCTTGGCCAAAAAGGGCGTATGCGTTTTTTCCTGAATATATTCAGGAAAAAACGCATACGCCCTTTTTGGCCAACCAAGCAACCTGGAAAGGCAAATCAGCGCTACAAAGAAGTCTCGCTTCCCATCGGTCAAAAGGGCCATGCTGAAAAAAGTGTCAAAACCAGAAATGCAGGACAGGCCATGGAGAAATGGGAGCCTTGCTACACTGATGGGCGGGATGTAAATTGCCAACAGCCACTGTGGAGAAGTGTACGGTGAGTCCTGAAACATCTGAAAAACACAGCTTAGAGAGCATAGGGCACTTCCACTCATGGGGGTATAAATTGGGAAAATTAAAAATCAGCAAGACACAAGGACCCCAAAGTTTAGGGCTGCTCTGTTGACAAGGACCTCCACTTCATTCCACCTAAAATATCCCAGGAAAGAGAAAAATGGGTAAAGAAGTTGTGGTCCTTATGTACAATGGTATATCACTCAGCCAGGAAATCAATGTCGTAAGGCTAGTAGCAGCATGATGAGTGGATTTAGGTACGACGATTCTAAGTGAAATAAGTCACGCAGAAAAGGACACTTCTCATAAGGTATCACTGATAGAGGGAATGTAAAAACCGTTACACTTGAACTGAATTACAAAACAGAACAGAGTCACACATGCAGAAAACACACTATGGCTGCTTAACGGGAAAGGTGAGGTGGGGTGATACATAAAACAAGGGTATCAAATTAGCTCAGATACCATTCCATAAACCCAATATGTAATAGACAAGACCTACTCCTTGCTCAGAGAACTGGACTCAACACGCCCTATTCACCGCACAAGAATATATCTGACTAATAATAATCGTAAAACCTATGTATTGATATCTCTCTGTTAGTGTGTCAAGTGGGTGTAAAGCGGCATAAACACAGCAGTGAAAAGCAGCTAAACCCCATTATAAAAATAAATTTCTTTGAAACACCCATGAAACAAAGACAGTGAAAGAGAGAGAAATTCTTGCACAATGCGTTCAGGGGCTGTGATGCAACCTGGATTGACCATATCTAGACGCACAGCTGGATGAGACATAAGGGTGGACACTCTTGGGGCTGAGAGGTTTGGTGAGGTTGGGTGAGCAAACGCAGACCCTTTAAAGTAATACTGCGTGGTACCCATCGCATGGGTCCCAAATCTCCAGGTTCAAGGGCATCTTCCTACATCAAAAACATGCATGAGAAACCCAGAAGATGGTACACCGTGTGATGGGGAAAGGTTTCTAAAACGCACCTCATTTCTCATCTCCTTGTGCCCGGGTTCGCCATTCCAGCCGCTTTACTAGTAAGCTCCCTACTTGGAGCATCAGCCCCTTTAACCTCCTGTTCCGTACAGGTTGCAATTTGTCCTGAGGATAAACGGGAAGACGTGGAACCAACGAGAGACCAGCTCTTGGTGTTGGGACAGGCACAGGTCACTCTATTTTCCCATCAGAAAGAAGAATTAACCACAGGCTCCCCCTGCCCCCCGGAACCAGAACAGGGCCTGAAGCCATTCTGCGCTTTTGCGGCCAGGTCCCATAAAAACGAGTTGTAGAATGGAGGTTCAGGGCACTGCAATTCACAAACCTGCAGAGTTATAAATGATAACTCTCGTCCACAAATATATTGAGGGAAGGCAAAGAAGAGGATTTGAAATCAAGGCAGAATTGCAGGAAACAGATTTCAGGAGGTAGATACGAATCGCCTTTAAAGCATATGAAAAGCGGCAAAACGTTGACAATGATGCCCTTGGCCAAAAAGGGCGTATGCGTTTTTTCCTGAATATATTCAGGAAAAAACGCATACGCCCTTTTTGGCCAACCAAGCAACCTGGAAAGGCAAATCAGCGCTACAAAGAAGTCTCGCTTCCCATCGGTCAAAAGGGCCATGCTGAAAAAAGTGTCAAAACCAGAAATGCAGGACAGGCCATGGAGAAATGGGAGCCTTGCTACACTGATGGGCGGGATGTAAATTGCCAAGAGCCACTCTGGAGAAGTGTCCGGTGAGTCCTGAAACATCTGAAAAACACAGCTTAGAGAGCATAGGGCACTTCCACTCATGGGGGTATAAATTGGGAAAATTAAAAATCAGCAAGACACAAGCACCCCAAAGTTTAGGGCTGCTCTGTTGACCAGGACCTCCACTTCATTCCACCTTAAATATCCCAGGAAAGAGAAAAATGGATAAAGAAGTTGTGGTCCTTATGTACAATGGAATATCACTCAGCCAGGAAATCAATGTCGTAAGGTTAGTAGCAGCATGATGAGTGGATTTAGGTACGACGATTCTAAGTGAAATAAGTCACACAGAAAAGGACACTTCTCATAAGGTATCACTGATAGAGGGAATGTAAAAACCATTACACTTGAACTGAATTACAAAACAGAACAGAGTCACACATGCAGAAAACACACTATGGCTGCTTAACGGGAAAGGTGAGGTGGGGTGATACATAAAACAAGGGTATCAAATTAGCTCAGATACCATTCCATAAACCCAATATGTAATAGACAAGACCTACTCCTTGCTCAGAGAACTGGACTCAACACGCCCTATTCACCGCACAAGAATATATCTGACTACTAATAATCGTAAAACCTATGTATTGATATCTCTCTGTTAGTGTGTCAAGTGGGTGTAAAGCGGCATAAACACAGCAGTGAAAAGCAGCTAAACCCCATTATAAAAATAAATTACTTTGAAACACCCATGAAAGAAAGACAGTGAAAGAGAGAGAAATTCTTACACAATGCGTTCAGGGCTTGTGATGCAACCTGGATTGACCATATCTAGACCCACAGCTGGATGGGACATAAGGGTGGACACTCTTGGGGCTGAGAGGTTTGGTGAGGTTGGGTGAGCAAACACAGACCCTTTAAAGTAATACTGTGTGGTACCCATCGCATGGGTCCCAAATCTCCAGGTTCAAGGGCATCTTCCTACATCGAAAACATGCATGAGAAACCCAGAAGATGGTACACCGTGTGATGGGGAAAGGTTTCTAAAAGGCACCTCATTTCTCATCTCCTTGTGCCCGGGTTCGCCATTCCAGCCGCTTTACTAGAAAGCTCCCTACTTGGAGCATCAGCACCTTTAACCTCCTGTTCCATACAGGTTGCAATCTGTCCTGAGGATAAACGGGAAGACGTGGAACCAACGAGAGACTAGCTCTTGGTGTTGGGACAGGCACAGGTCACTCTATTTTCCCATCAGGAAGAAGAATTAACCACAGGCTCAGCCTGCCCCCCCGGAACGAGAACAGGGCCTGAAGCCATTCTGCGATTTTACGGCCAGCTCCCATAAAAACGAGTTGTAAAATGGAGGTTCAGGGCACTGCAATTCACAAACCTGCAGAGTTATAAATGATAACTCTCGTCCACAAATATATTGAGGGAAGGCAAAGAAGAGGATTTGAAATCAAGGCAGAATTGCAGGAAACAGATTTCAGGAGGTAGATTCGAATCGCCTTTAAAGCACATGAAAAGCGGCAAAACGTTGACAATGATGCCCTTGGCCAAAAAGGGCGTATGCGTTTTCTCCTGAATATATTCAGGAAAAAACGCATACGCCCTTTTTGGCCAACCAAGCAACCTGGAAAGGCAAATCAGCGCTACAAAGAAGTCTCGCTTCCCATCGGTCAAAAGGGCCATGCTGAAAAAAGTGTCAAAACCAGAAATGCAGGACAGGCCATGGAGAAATGGGAGCCTTGCTACACTGATGGGCGGGATGTAAATTGCCAACAGCCACTGTGGAGAAGTGTACGGTGAGTCCTGAAACATCTGAAAAACACAGCTTAGAGAGCATAGGGCACTTCCACTCATGGGGGTATAAATTGGGAAAATTAAAAATCAGCAAGACACAAGCACCCCAAAGTTTAGGGCTGCTCTGTTGACAAGGACCTCCACTTCATTCCACCTAAAATATCCCAGGAAAGAGAAAAATGGGTAAAGAAGTTGTGGTCCTTATGTTCAATGGAATATCACTCAGCCATGAAATCAATGTCATAAGGCTAGTAGCAGCATGATGAGTGGATTTAGGTACGACGATTCTAAGTGAAATAAGTCACGCAGAAAAGGACACTTCTCATAAGGTATCTCTGATAGAGGGAATGTAAAAACCGTTACACTTGAACTGAATTACAAAACAGAACAGAGTCACACATGCAGAAAACACACTATGGCTGCTTAACGGGAAAGGTGAGGTGGGGTGATACATAAAACAAGGGTATCAAATTAGCTCAGATACCATTCCATAAACCCAATATGTAATAGACAAGACCTACTCCTTGCTCAGAGAACTGGACTCAACACGCCCTATTCACCGCACAAGAATATATCTGACTAATAATAATCGTAAAACCTATGTATTGATATCTCTCTGTTAGTGTGTCAAGTGGGTGTAAAGCGGCATAAACACAGCAGTGAAAAGCAGCTAAACCCCATTATAAAAATAAATTTCTTTGAAACACCCATGAAACAAAGACAGTGAAAGAGAGAGAAATTCTTACACAATGCATTCAGGGGCTGTGATGCAACCTGGATTGACCATATCTAGACGCACAGCTGGATGAGACATAAGGGTGGACACTCTTGGGGCTGAGAGGTTTGGTGAGGTTGGGTGAGCAAACGCAGACCCTTTAAAGGAATACTGCGTGGTACCCATCGCATGGGTCCCAAATCTCCAGGTTCAAGGGCATCTTCCTACATCAAAAACATGCATGAGAAACCCAGAAGATGGTACACCGTGTGATGGGGAAAGGTTTCTAAAACGCACCTCATTTCTCATCTCCTTGTGCCCGGGTTCGCCATTCCAGCCGCTTTACTAGTAAGCTCCCTACTTGGAGCATCAGCCCCTTTAACCTCCTGTTCCGTACAGGTTGCAATTTGTCCTGAGGATAAACGGGAAGACGTGGAACCAACGAGAGACCAGCTCTTGGTGTTGGGACAGGCACAGGTCACTCTATTTTCCCATCAGAAAGAAGAATTAACCACAGGCTCCCCCTGCCCCCCGGAACCAGAACAGGGCCTGAAGCCATCCTGCGCTTTTGCGGCCAGCTCCCATAAAAACGAGTTGTAGAATGGAGGTTCAGGGCACTGCAATTCACAAACCTGCAGAGTTATAAATGATAACTCTCGTCCACAAATATATTGAGGGAAGGCAAAGAAGAGGATTTGAAATCAAGGCAGAATTGCAGGAAACAGATTTCAGGAGGTAGATACGAATCGCCTTTAAAGCACATGAAAAGCGGCAAAACGTTGACAATGATGCCCTTGGCCAAAAAGGGCGTATGCGTTTTTTCCTGAATATATTCAGGAAAAAACGCATACGCCCTTTTTGGCCAACCAAGCAACCTGGAAAGGCAAATCAGCGCTACAAAGAAGTCTCGCTTCCCATCGGTCAAAAGGGCCATGCTGAAAAAAGTGTCAAAACCAGAAATGCAGGACAGGCCATGGAGAAATGGGAGCCTTGCTACACTGATGGGCGGGATGTAAATTGCCAAGAGCCACTCTGGAGAAGTGTCCGGTGAGTCCTGAAACATCTGAAAAACACAGCTTAGAGAGCATAGGGCACTTCCACTCATGGGGGTATAAATTGGGAAAATTAAAAATCAGCAAGACACAAGCACCCCAAAGTTTAGGGCTGCTCTGTTGACCAGGACCTCCACTTCATTCCACCTTAAATATCCCAGGAAAGAGAAAAATGGATAAAGAAGTTGTGGTCCTTATGTACAATGGAATATCACTCAGCCAGGAAATCAATGTCGTAAGGTTAGTAGCAGCATGATGAGTGGATTTAGGTACGACGATTCTAAGTGAAATAAGTCACACAGAAAAGGACACTTCTCATAAGGTATCACTGATAGAGGGAATGTAAAAACCATTACACTTGAACTGAATTACAAAACAGAACAGAGTCACACATGCAGAAAACACACTATGGCTGCTTAACGGGAAAGGTGAGGTGGGGTGATACATAAAACAAGGGTATCAAATTAGCTCAGATACCATTCCATAAACCCAATATGTAATAGACAAGACCTACTCCTTGCTCAGAGAACTGGACTCAACACGCCCTATTCACCGCACAAGAATATATCTGACTACTAATAATCGTAAAACCTATGTATTGATATCTCTCTGTTAGTGTGTCAAGTGGGTGTAAAGCGGCATAAACACAGCAGTGAAAAGCAGCTAAACCCCATTATAAAAATAAATTACTTTGAAACACCCATGAAAGAAAGACAGTGAAAGAGAGAGAAATTCTTACACAATGCGTTCAGGGCTTGTGATGCAACCTGGATTGACCATATCTAGACCCACAGCTGGATGGGACATAAGGGTGGACACTCTTGGGGCTGAGAGGTTTGGTGAGGTTGGGTGAGCAAACACAGACCCTTTAAAGTAATACTGTGTGGTACCCATCGCATGGGTCCCAAATCTCCAGGTTCAAGGGCATCTTCCTACATCGAAAACATGCATGAGAAACCCAGAAGATGGTACACCGTGTGATGGGGAAAGGTTTCTAAAAGGCACCTCATTTCTCATCTCCTTGTGCCCGGGTTCGCCATTCCAGCCGCTTTACTAGAAAGCTCCCTACTTGGAGCATCAGCACCTTTAACCTCCTGTTCCATACAGGTTGCAATCTGTCCTGAGGATAAACGGGAAGACGTGGAACCAACGAGAGACTAGCTCTTGGTGTTGGGACAGGCACAGGTCACTCTATTTTCCCATCAGGAAGAAGAATTAACCACAGGCTCAGCCTGCCCCCCCGGAACGAGAACAGGGCCTGAAGCCATTCTGCGATTTTACGGCCAGCTCCCATAAAAACGAGTTGTAAAATGGAGGTTCAGGGCACTGCAATTCACAAACCTGCAGAGTTATAAATGATAACTCTCGTCCACAAATATATTGAGGGAAGGCAAAGAAGAGGATTTGAAATCAAGGCAGAATTGCAGGAAACAGATTTCAGGAGGTAGATACGAATCGCCTTTAAAGCACATGAAAAGCGGCAAAACGTTGACAATGATGCCCTTGGCCAAAAAGGGCGTATGCGTTTTTTCCTGAATATATTCAGGAAAAAACGCATACGCCCTTTTTGGCCAACCAAGCAACCTGGAAAGGCAAATCAGCGCTACAAAGAAGTCTCGCTTCCCATCGGTCAAAAGGGCCATGCTGAAAAAAGTGTCAAAACCAGAAATGCAGGACAGGCCATGGAGAAATGGGAGCCTTGCTACACTGATGGGCGGGATGTAAATTGCCAACAGCCACTCTGGAGAAGTGTCCGGTGAGTCCTGAAACATCTGAAAAACACAGCTTAGAGAGCATAGGGCACTTCCACTCATGGGGGTATAAATTGGGAAAATTAAAAATCACCAAGACACAAGCACCCCAAAGTTTAGGGCTGCTCTGTTGACAAGGACCTCCACTTCATTCCACCTAAAATATCCCAGGAAAGAGAAAAATGGGTAAAGAAGTTGTGGTCCTTATGTTCAATGGAATATCACTCAGCCATGAAATCAATGTCATAAGGCTAGTAGCAGCATGATGAGTGGATTTAGGTACGACGATTCTAAGTGAAATAAGTCACACAGAAAAGGACACTTCTCATAAGGTATCACTGATAGAGGGAATGTAAAAACCGTTACACTTGAACTGAATTACAAAACAGAACAGAGTCACACATGCAGAAAACACACTATGGCTGCTTAACGGGAAAGGTGAGGTGGGGTGATACATAAAACAAGGGTATCAAATTAGCTCAGATACCATTCCATAAACCCAATATGTAATAGACAAGACCTACTCCTTGCTCAGAGAACTGGACTCAACACGCCCTATTCACCGCACAAGAATATATCTGACTAATAATAATCGTAAAACCTATGTATTGATATCTCTCTGTTAGTGTGTCAAGTGGGTGTAAAGCGGCATAAACACAGCAGTGAAAAGCAGCTAAACCCCATTATAAAAATAAATTTCTTTGAAACACCCATGAAACAAAGACAGTGAAAGAGAGAGAAATTCTTACACAATGCATTCAGGGGCTGTGATGCAACCTGGATTGACCATATCTAGACGCACAGCTGGATGAGACATAAGGGTGGACACTCTTGGGGCTGAGAGGTTTGGTGAGGTTGGGTGAGCAAACGCAGACCCTTTAAAGGAATACTGCGTGGTACCCATCGCATGGGTCCCAAATCTCCAGGTTCAAGGGCATCTTCCTACATCAAAAACATGCATGAGAAACCCAGAAGATGGTACACCGTGTGATGGGGAAAGGTTTCTAAAACGCACCTCATTTCTCATCTCCTTGTGCCCGGGTTCGCCATTCCAGCCGCTTTACTAGTAAGCTCCCTACTTGGAGCATCAGCCCCTTTAACCTCCTGTTCCGTACAGGTTGCAATTTGTCCTGAGGATAAACGGGAAGACGTGGAACCAACGAGAGACCAGCTCTTGGTGTTGGGACAGGCACAGGTCACTCTATTTTCCCATCAGAAAGAAGAATTAACCACAGGCTCCCCCTGCCCCCCGGAACCAGAACAGGGCCTGAAGCCATTCTGCGCTTTTGCGGCCAGCTCCCATAAAAACGAGTTGTAGAATGGAGGTTCAGGGCACTGCAATTCACAAACCTGCAGAGTTATAAATGATAACTCTCGTCCACAAATATATTGAGGGAAGGCAAAGAAGAGGATTTGAAATCAAGGCAGAATTGCAGGAAACAGATTTCAGGAGGTAGATACGAATCGCCTTTAAAGCACATGAAAAGCGGCAAAACGTTGACAATGATGCCCTTGGCCAAAAAGGGCGTATGCGTTTTTTCCTGAATATATTCAGGAAAAAACGCATACGCCCTTTTTGGCCAACCAAGCAACCTGGAAAGGCAAATCAGCGCTACAAAGAAGTCTCGCTTCCCATCGGTCAAAAGGGCCATGCTGAAAAAAGTGTCAAAACCAGAAATGCAGGACAGGCCATGGAGAAATGGGAGCCTTGCTACACTGATGGGCGGGATGTAAATTGCCAAGAGCCACTCTGGAGAAGTGTCCGGTGAGTCCTGAAACATCTGAAAAACACAGCTTAGAGAGCATAGGGCACTTCCACTCATGGGGGTATAAATTGGGAAAATTAAAAATCAGCAAGACACAAGCACCCCAAAGTTTAGGGCTGCTCTGTTGACCAGGACCTCCACTTCATTCCACCTTAAATATCCCAGGAAAGAGAAAAATGGATAAAGAAGTTGTGGTCCTTATGTACAATGGAATATCACTCAGCCAGGAAATCAATGTCGTAAGGTTAGTAGCAGCATGATGAGTGGATTTAGGTACGACGATTCTAAGTGAAATAAGTCACACAGAAAAGGACACTTCTCATAAGGTATCACTGATAGAGGGAATGTAAAAACCATTACACTTGAACTGAATTACAAAACAGAACAGAGTCACACATGCAGAAAACACACTATGGCTGCTTAACGGGAAAGGTGAGGTGGGGTGATACATAAAACAAGGGTATCAAATTAGCTCAGATACCATTCCATAAACCCAATATGTAATAGACAAGACCTACTCCTTGCTCAGAGAACTGGACTCAACACGCCCTATTCACCGCACAAGAATATATCTGACTAATAATAATCGTAAAACCTACGTATTGATATCTCTCTGTTAGTGTGTCAAGTGGGTGTAAAGCGGCATAAACACAGCAGTGAAAAGCAGCTAAACCCCATTATAAAAATAAATTACTTTGAAACACCCATGAAACAAAGACAGTGAAAGAGAGAGAAATTCTCACACAATGCGTTCAGGGGCTGTGATGCAACCTGGATTGACCATATCTAGACCCACAGCTGGATGAGACTTAAGGGTGGACACTCTTGGGGATGAGAGGTTTGGTGAGGTTGGGTGAGCAAACGCAGACCCTTTAAAGTAATACTGCGTGGTACCCATCGCATGGGTCCCAAATCTCCAGGTTCAAGGGCATCTTCCTACATCAAAAACATGCATGAGAAACCCAGAAGATGGTACATCGTGTGATGGGGAAATGTTTCTAAAACGCACCTCATTTCTCATCTCCTTGTGCCCGGGTTCGCCATTCCAGCCGCTTTACTAGCAAGCTCCCTACTTGGAGCATCAGCACCTTTAACCTCCTGTTCCGTACAGGTTGCAATTTGTCCTGAGGATAAACGGGAAGACGTGGAACCAACGTTGAGACTAGCTCTTGGTGTTGGGACAGGCACAGGTCACTCTATTTTCCCATCAGAAAGAAGAATTAACCACAGGCTCAGCCTGCCCCCCGGAACCAGAACAGGGCCTGAAGCCATTCTGCGATTTTGCGGCCAGCTCCCATAAAAACGAGTTGTAAAATGGAGGTTCAGGGCACTGCAATTCACAAACCTGCAGAGTTATAAATGATAACTCTCGTCCACAAATATATTGAGGGGAGGCAAAGAAGAGGATTTGAAATCAAGGCAGAATTGCAGGAAACAGATTTCAGGAGGTAGATACGAATCGCCTTTAAAGCACATGAAAAGCGGCAAAACGTTGACAATGATGCCCTTGGCCAAAAAGGGCGTATGCGTTTTTTCCTGAATATATTCAGGATAAAACGCACACGCCCTTTTTGGCCAACCAAGCAACCTGGAAAGGCAAATCAGCGCTACAAAGAAGTCTCGCTTCCCATCGGTCAAAAGGGCCATGCTGAAAAAAGTGTCAAAACCAGAAATGCAGGACAGGCCATGGAGAAATGGGAGCCTTGCTACACTGATGGGCGGGATGTAAATTGCCAAGAGCCACTCTGGAGAAGTGTCCGGTGAGTCCTGAAACATCTGAAAAACACAGCTTAGAGAGCATAGGGCACTTCCACTCATGGGGGTATAAATTGGGAAAATTAAAAATCAGCAAGACACAAGCACCCCAAAGTTTAGGGCTGCTCTGTTGACCAGGACCTCCACTTCATTCCACCTTAAATATCCCAGGAAAGAGAAAAATGGATAAAGAAGTTGTGGTCCTTATGTACAATGGAATATCACTCAGCCAGGAAATCAATGTCGTAAGGTTAGTAGCAGCATGATGAGTGGATTTAGGTACGACGATTCTAAGTGAAATAAGTCACACAGAAAAGGACACTTCTCATAAGGTATCACTGATAGAGGGAATGTAAAAACCGTTACACTTGAACTGAATTACAAAACAGAACAGAGTCACACATGCAGAAAACACACTATGGCTGCTTAACGGGAAAGGTGAGGTGGGGTGATACATAAAACAAGGGTATCAAATTAGCTCAGATACCATTCCATAAACCCAATATGTAATAGACAAGACCTACTCCTTGCTCAGAGAACTGGACTCAACACGCCCTATTCACCGCACAAGAATATATCTGACTAATAATAATCGTAAAACCTATGTATTGATATCTCTCTGTTAGTGTGTCAAGTGGGTGTAAAGCGGCATAAACACAGCAGTGAAAAGCAGCTAAACCCCATTATAAAAATAAATTACTTTGAAACACCCATGAAACAAAGACAGTGAAAGAGAGAGAAATTCTTACACAATGCGTTCAGGGGCTGTGATGCAACCTGGATTGACCATATCTAGACGCACAGCTGGATGAGACATAAGGGTGGACACTCTTGGGGCTGAGAGGTTTGGTGAGGTTGGGTGAGCAAACGCAGACCCTTTAAAGTCATACTGCGTGGTACCCATCGCATGGGTCCCAAATCTCCAGGTTCAAGGGCATCTTCCTACATCAAAAACATGCATGAGAAACCCAGAAGATGGTACACCGTGTGATGGGGAAAGGTTTCTAAAACGCACCTCATTTCTCATCTCCTTGTGCCCGGGTTCGCCATTCCAGCCGCTTTACTAGCAAGCTCCCTACTTGGAGGATCAGCACCTTTAACCTCCTGTTCCGTACAGGTTGCAATTTGTCCTGAGGATAAACGGGAAGACGTGGAACCAACGAGAGACTAGCTCTTGGTGTTGGGACAGGCACAGGTCACTCTATTTTCCCATCAGGAAGAAGAATTAACCACAGGCTCAGCCTGCCCCCCCGGAACGAGAACAGGGCCTGAAGCCATTCTGCGATTTTACGGCCAGCTCCCATAAAAACGAGTTGTAAAATGGAGGTTCAGGGCACTGCAATTCACAAACCTGCAGAGTTATAAATGATAACTCTCGTCCACAAATATATTGAGGGAAGGCAAAGAAGAGGATTTGAAATCAAGGCAGAATTGCAGGAAACAGATTTCAGGAGGTAGATACGAATCGCCTTTAAAGCACATGAAAAGCGGCAAAACGTTGACAATGATGCCCTTGGCCAAAAAGGGCGTATGCGTTTTTTCCTGAATATATTCAGGAAAAAACGCATACGCCCTTTTTGGCCAACCAAGCAACCTGGAAAGGCAAATCAGCGCTACAAAGAAGTCTCGCTTCCCATCGGTCAAAAGGGCCATGCTGAAAAAAGTGTCAAAACCAGAAATGCAGGACAGGCCATGGAGAAATGGGAGCCTTGCTACACTGATGGGCGGGATGTAAATTGCCAACAGCCACTGTGGAGAAGTGTCCGGTGAGTCCTGAAACATCTGAAAAACACAGCTTAGAGAGCATAGGGCACTTCCACTCATGGGGGTATAAATTGGGAAAATTAAAAATCAGCAAGACACAAGCACCCCAAAGTTTAGGGCTGCTCTGTTGACAAGGACCTCCACTTCATTCCACCTAAAATATCCCAGGAAAGAGAAAAATGGGTAAAGAAGTTGTGGTCCTTATGTTCAATGGAATATCACTCAGCCATGAAATCAATGTCATAAGGCTAGTAGCAGCATGATGAGTGGATTTAGGTACGACGATTCTAAGTGAAATAAGTCACACAGAAAAGGACACTTCTCATAAGGTATCACTGATAGAGGGAATGTAAAAACCGTTACACTTGAACTGAATTACAAAACAGAACAGAGTCACACATGCAGAAAACACACTATGGCTGCTTAACGGGAAAGGTGAGGTGGGGTGATACATAAAACAAGGGTATCAAATTAGCTCAGATACCATTCCATAAACCCAATATGTAATAGACAAGACCTACTCCTTGCTCAGAGAACTGGACTCAACACGCCCTATTCACCGCACAAGAATATATCTGACTAATAATAATCGTAAAACCTATGTATTGATATCTCTCTGTTAGTGTGTCAAGTGGGTGTAAAGCGGCATAAACACAGCAGTGAAAAGCAGCTAAACCCCATTATAAAAATAAATTTCTTTGAAACACCCATGAAACAAAGACAGTGAAAGAGAGAGAAATTCTTACACAATGCATTCAGGGGCTGTGATGCAACCTGGATTGACCATATCTAGACGCACAGCTGGATGAGACATAAGGGTGGACACTCTTGGGGCTGAGAGGTTTGGTGAGGTTGGGTGAGCAAACGCAGACCCTTTAAAGGAATACTGCGTGGTACCCATCGCATGGGTCCCAAATCTCCAGGTTCAAGGGCATCTTCCTACATCAAAAACATGCATGAGAAACCCAGAAGATGGTACACCGTGTGATGGGGAAAGGTTTCTAAAACGCACCTCATTTCTCATCTCCTTGTGCCCGGGTTCGCCATTCCAGCCGCTTTACTAGTAAGCTCCCTACTTGGAGCATCAGCCCCTTTAACCTCCTGTTCCGTACAGGTTGCAATTTGTCCTGAGGATAAACGGGAAGACGTGGAACCAACGAGAGACCAGCTCTTGGTGTTGGGACAGGCACAGGTCACTCTATTTTCCCATCAGAAAGAAGAATTAACCACAGGCTCCCCCTGCCCCCCGGAACCAGAACAGGGCCTGAAGCCATTCTGCGCTTTTGCGGCCAGCTCCCATAAAAACGAGTTGTAGAATGGAGGTTCAGGGCACTGCAATTCACAAACCTGCAGAGTTATAAATGATAACTCTCGTCCACAAATATATTGAGGGAAGGCAAAGAAGAGGATTTGAAATCAAGGCAGAATTGCAGGAAACAGATTTCAGGAGGTAGATACGAATCGCCTTTAAAGCACATGAAAAGCGGCAAAACGTTGACAATGATGCCCTTGGCCAAAAAGGGCGTATGCGTTTTTTCCTGAATATATTCAGGAAAAAACGCATACGCCCTTTTTGGCCAACCAAGCAACCTGGAAAGGCAAATCAGCGCTACAAAGAAGTCTCGCTTCCCATCGGTCAAAAGGGCCATGCTGAAAAAAGTGTCAAAACCAGAAATGCAGGACAGGCCATGGAGAAATGGGAGCCTTGCTACACTGATGGGCGGGATGTAAATTGCCAAGAGCCACTCTGGAGAAGTGTCCGGTGAGTCCTGAAACATCTGAAAAACACAGCTTAGAGAGCATAGGGCACTTCCACTCATGGGGGTATAAATTGGGAAAATTAAAAATCAGCAAGACACAAGCACCCCAAAGTTTAAGGCTGCTCTGTTGACCAGGACCTCCACTTCATTCCACCTTAAATATCCCAGGAAAGAGAAAAATGGATAAAGAAGTTGTGGTCCTTATGTACAATGGAATATCACTCAGCCAGGAAATCAATGTCGTAAGGTTAGTAGCAGCATGATGAGTGGATTTAGGTACGACGATTCTAAGTGAAATAAGTCACACAGAAAAGGACACTTCTCATAAGGTATCACTGATAGAGGGAATGTAAAAACCATTACACTTGAACTGAATTACAAAACAGAACAGAGTCACACATGCAGAAAACACACTATGGCTGCTTAACGGGAAAGGTGAGGTGGGGTGATACATAAAACAAGGGTATCAAATTAGCTCAGATACCATTCCATAAACCCAATATGTAATAGACAAGACCTACTCCTTGCTCAGAGAACTGGACTCAACACGCCCTATTCACCGCACAAGAATATATCTGACTAATAATAATCGTAAAACCTATGTATTGATATCTCTCTGTTAGTGTGTCAAGTGGGTGTAAAGCGGCATAAACACAGCAGTGAAAAGCAGCTAAACCCCATTATAAAAATAAATTACTTTGAAACACCCATGAAACAAAGACAGTGAAAGAGAGAGAAATTCTCACACAATGCGTTCAGGGGCTGTGATGCAACCTGGATTGACCATATCTAGACCCACAGCTGGATGAGACTTAAGGGTGGACACTCTTGGGGATGAGAGGTTTGGTGAGGTTGGGTGAGCAAACGCAGACCCTTTAAAGTAATACTGCGTGGTACCCATCGCATGGGTCCCAAATCTCCAGGTTCAAGGGCATCTTCCTACATCAAAAACATGCATGAGAAACCCAGAAGATGGTACATCGTGTGATGGGGAAATGTTTCTAAAACGCACCTCATTTCTCATCTCCTTGTGCCCGGGTTCGCCATTCCAGCCGCTTTACTAGCAAGCTCCCTACTTGGAGCATCAGCACCTTTAACCTCCTGTTCCGTACAGGTTGCAATTTGTCCTGAGGATAAACGGG
Source organism: Balaenoptera borealis (assembly GCF_965194805.1). NCBI lineage: Eukaryota > Metazoa > Chordata > Mammalia > Artiodactyla > Balaenopteridae > Balaenoptera > Balaenoptera borealis. Next base: position 1,180,825 of record NW_028124009.1, read on the forward strand.
AAGACGTGGAACCAACGTTGAGACTAGCTCTTGGTGTTGGGACAGGCACAGGTCACTCTATTTTCCCATCAGAAAGAAGAATTAACCACAGGCTCAGCCTGCCCCCCGGAACCAGAACAGGGCCTGAAGCCATTCTGCGATTTTGCGGCCAGCTCCCATAAAAACGAGTTGTAAAATGGAGGTTCAGGGCACTGCAATTCACAAACCTGCAGAGTTATAAATGATAACTCTCGTCCACAAATATATTGAGGGGAGGCAAAGAAGAGGATTTGAAATCAAGGCAGAATTGCAGGAAACAGATTTCAGGAGGTAGATACGAATCGCCTTTAAAGCACATGAAAAGCGGCAAAACGTTGACAATGATGCCCTTGGCCAAAAAGGGCGTATGCGTTTTTTCCTGAATATATTCCGGAATAAACGCATACGCCCTTTTTGGCCAACCAAGCAACCTGGAAAGGCAAATCAGCACTACAAAGAAGTCGCGCTTCCCATCGGTCAAAAGGGCCATGCTGAAAAAGTGTCAAAACCAGAAATGCAGGACAGGCCATGGAGAAATGGGAGCCTTGCTACACTGATGGGCGGGATGTAAATTGCCAAGAGCCACTCTGGAGAAGTGTCCGGTGAGTCCTGAAACATCTGAAAAACACAGCTTAGAGAGCATAGGGCACTTCCACTCATGGGGGTATAAATTGGGAAAATTAAAAATCAGCAAGACACAAGCACCCCAAAGTTGAGGGCTGCTCTGTTGACCAGGACCTCCACTTCATTCCACCTTAAATATCCCAGGAAAGAGAAAAATGGATAAAGAAGTTGTGGTCCTTATGTACAATGGAATATCACTCAGCCAGGAAATCAATGTCGTAAGGTTAGTAGCAGCATGATGAGTGGATTTAGGTACGACGATTCTAAGTGAAATAAGTCACACAGAAAAGGACACTTCTCATAAGGTATCACTGATAGAGGGAATGTAAAAACCGTTACACTTGAACTGAATTACAAAACAGAACAGAGTCACACATGCAGAAAACACACTATGGCTGCTTAACGGGAAAGGTGAGGTGGGGTGATACATAAAACAAGGGTATCAAATTAGCTCAGATACCATTCCATAAACCCAATATGTAATAGACAAGACCTACTCCTTGCTCAGAGAACTGGACTCAACATGCCCTATTCACCGCACAAGAATATATCTGACTAATAATAATCGTAAAACCTATGTATTGATATCTCTCTGTTAGTGTGTCAAGTGGGTGTAAAGCGGCATAAACACAGCAGTGAAAAGCAGCTAAACCCCATTATAAAAATAAATTACTTTGAAACACCCATGAAACAAAGACAGTGAAAGAGAGAGAAATTCTTACACAATGTGTTCAGGGGCTGTGATGCAACCTGGATTGACCATATCTAGACGCACAGCTGGATGAGACATAAGGGTGGACACTCTTGGGGCTGAGAGGTTTGGTGAGGTTGGGTGAGCAAACGCAGACCCTTTAAAGTAATACTGCGTGGTACCCATCGCATGGGTCCCAAATCTCCAGGTTCAAGGGCATCTTCCTACATCAAAAACATGCATGAGAAACCCAGAAGATGGTACATCGTGTGATGGGGAAATGTTTCTAAAACGCACCTCATTTCTCATCTCCTTGTGCCCGGGTTCGCCATTCCAGCCGCTTTACTAGCAAGCTCCCTACTTGGAGCATCAGCACCTTTAACCTCCTGTTCCGTACAGGTTGCAATTTGTCCTGAGGATAAACGGGAAGACGTGGAACCAACGTGAGACTAGCTCTTGGTGTTGGGACAGGCACAGGTCACTCTATTTTCCCATCAGAAAGAAGAATTAACCACAGGCTCAGCCTGCCCCCCGGAACCAGAACAGGGCCTGAAGCCATTCTGCGATTTTGCGGCCAGCTCCCATAAAAACGAGTTGTAAAATGGAGGTTCAGGGCACTGCAATTCACAAACCTGCAGAGTTATAAATGATAACTCTCGTCCACAAATATATTGAGGGAAGGCAAAGAAGAGGATTTGAAATCAAGGCAGAATTGCAGGAAACAGATTTCAGGAGGTAGATACGAATCGCCTTTAAAGCACATGAAAAGCGGCAAAACGTTGACAATGATGCCCTTGGCCAAAAAGGGCGTATGCGTTTTTTCCTGAATATATTCAGGAAAAAACGCATACGCCCTTTTTGGCCAACCAAGCAACCTGGAAAGGCAAATCAGCGCTACAAAGAAGTCTCGCTTCCCATCGGTCAAAAGGGCCATGCTGAAAAAAGTGTCAAAACCAGAAATGCAGGACAGGCCATGGAGAAATGGGAGCCTTGCTACACTGATGGGCGGGATGTAAATTGCCAAGAGCCAGCCTGGAGAAGTGTCCGGTGAGTCCTGAAACATCTGAAAAACACAGCTTAGAGAGCATAGGGCACTTCCACTCATGGGGGTATAAATTGGGAAAATTAAAAATCAGCAAGACACAAGCACCCCAAAGTTTAGGGCTGCTCTGTTGACCAGGACCTCCACTTCATTCCACCTTAAATATCCCAGGAAAGAGAAAAATGGATAAAGAAGTTGTGGTCCTTATGTACAATGGAATATCACTCAGCCAGGAAATCAATGTCGTAAGGTTAGTAGCAGCATGATGAGTGGATTTAGGTACGACGATTCTAAGTGAAATAAGTCACACAGAAAAGGACACTTCTCATAAGGTATCACTGATAGAGGGAATGTAAAAACCGTTACAATTGAACTGAATTACAAAACAGAACAGAGTCACACATGCAGAAAACACACTATGGCTGCTTAACGGGAAAGGTGAGGTGGGGTGATACATAAAACAAGGGTATCAAATTAGCTCAGATACCATTCCATAAACCCAATATGTAATAGACAAGACCTACTCCTTGCTCAGAGAACTGGACTCAACACGCCCTATTCACCGCACAAGAATATATCTGACTAATAATAATCGTAAAACCTATGTATTGATATCTCTCTGTTAGTGTGTCAAGTGGGTGTAAAGCGGCATAAACACAGCAGTGAAAAGCAGCTAAACCCCATTATAAAAATAAATTACTTTGAAACACCCATGAAACAAAGACAGTGAAAGAGAGAGAAATTCTTACACAATGCGTTCAGGGGCTGTGATGCAACCTGGATTGACCATATCTAGACGCACAGCTGGATGAGACATAAGGGTGGACACTCTTGGGGCTGAGAGGTTTGGTGAGGTTGGGTGAGCAAACGCAGACCCTTTAAAGTCATACTGCGTGGTACCCATCGCATGGGTCCCAAATCTCCAGGTTCAAGGGCATCTTCCTACATCAAAAACATGCATGAGAAACCCAGAAGATGGTACACCGTGTGATGGGGAAAGGTTTCTAAAACGCACCTCATTTCTCATCTCCTTGTGCCCGGGTTCGCCATTCCAGCCGCTTTACTAGCAAGCTCCCTACTTGGAGCATCAGCACCTTTAACCTCCTGTTCCGTACAGGTTGCAATTTGTCCTGAGGATAAACGGGAAGACGTGGAACCAATGAGAGACTAGCTCTTGGTGTTGGGACAGGCACAGGTCACTCTATTTTCCCATCAGAAAGAAGAATTAACCACAGGCTCAGCCTGCCCCCCGGAACCAGAACAGGGCCTGAAGCCATTCTGCGCTTTTGCGGCCAGCTCCCATAAAAACGAGTTGTAAAATGGAAGTTCAGGGCACTGCAATTCACAAACCTGCAGAGTTATAAATGATAACTCTCGTCCACAAATATATTGAGGGGAGGCAAAGAAGAGGATTTGAAATCAAGGCAGAATTGCAGGAAACAGATTTCAGGAGGTAGATACGAATCGCCTTTAAAGCACATGAAAAGCGGCAAAACGTTGACAATGATGCCCTTGGCCAAAAAGGGCGTATGCGTTTTTTCCTGAATATATTCAGGAAAAAACGCATACGCCCTTTTTGGCCAACCAAGCAACCTGGAAAGGCAAATCAGCACTACAAAGAAGTCTCGCTTCCCATCGGTCAAAAGGGCCATGCTGAAAAAGTGTCAAAACCAGAAATGCAGGACAGGCCATGGAGAAATGGGAGCCTTGCTACACTGATGGGCGGGATGTAAATTGCCAAGAGCCACTCTGGAGAAGTGTCCGGTGAGTCCTGAAACATCTGAAAAACACAGCTTAGAGAGCATAGGGCACTTCCACTCATGGGGGTATAAATTGGGAAAATTAAAAATCAGCAAGACACAAGCACCCCAAAGTTGAGGGCTGCTCTGTTGACCAGGACCTCCACTTCATTCCACCTTAAATATCCCAGGAAAGAGAAAAATGGATAAAGAAGTTGTGGTCCTTATGTACAATGGAATATCACTCAGCCAGGAAATCAATGTCGTAAGGTTAGTAGCAGCATGATGAGTGGATTTAGGTACGACGATTCTAAGTGAAATAAGTCACACAGAAAAGGACACTTCTCATAAGGTATCACTGATAGAGGGAATGTAAAAACCGTTACACTTGAACTGAATTACAAAACAGAACAGAGTCACACATGCAGAAAACACACTATGGCTGCTTAACGGGAAAGGTGAGGTGGGGTGATACATAAAACAAGGGTATCAAATTAGCTCAGATACCATTCCATAAACCCAATATGTAATAGACAAGACCTACTCCTTGCTCAGAGAACTGGACTCAACATGCCCTATTCACCGCACAAGAATATATCTGACTAATAATAATCGTAAAACCTATGTATTGATATCTCTCTGTTAGTGTGTCAAGTGGGTGTAAAGCGGCATAAACACAGCAGTGAAAAGCAGCTAAACCCCATTATAAAAATAAATTACTTTGAAACACCCATGAAACAAAGACAGTGAAAGAGAGAGAAATTCTTACACAATGTGTTCAGGGGCTGTGATGCAACCTGGATTGACCATATCTAGACGCACAGCTGGATGAGACATAAGGGTGGACACTCTTGGGGCTGAGAGGTTTGGTGAGGTTGGGTGAGCAAACGCAGACCCTTTAAAGTAATACTGCGTGGTACCCATCGCATGGGTCCCAAATCTCCAGGTTCAAGGGCATCTTCCTACATCAAAAACATGCATGAGAAACCCAGAAGATGGTACATCGTGTGATGGGGAAATGTTTCTAAAACGCACCTCATTTCTCATCTCCTTGTGCCCGGGTTCGCCATTCCAGCCGCTTTACTAGCAAGCTCCCTACTTGGAGCATCAGCACCTTTAACCTCCTGTTCCGTACAGGTTGCAATTTGTCCTGAGGATAAACGGGAAGACGTGGAACCAACGTGAGACTAGCTCTTGGTGTTGGGACAGGCACAGGTCACTCTATTTTCCCATCAGAAAGAAGAATTAACCACAGGCTCAGCCTGCCCCCCGGAACCAGAACAGGGCCTGAAGCCATTCTGCGATTTTGCGGCCAGCTCCCATAAAAACGAGTTGTAAAATGGAGGTTCAGGGCACTGCAATTCACAAACCTGCAGAGTTATAAATGATAACTCTCGTCCACAAATATATTGAGGGAAGGCAAAGAAGAGGATTTGAAATCAAGGCAGAATTGCAGGAAACAGATTTCAGGAGGTAGATACGAATCGCCTTTAAAGCACATGAAAAGCGGCAAAACGTTGACAATGATGCCCTTGGCCAAAAAGGGCGTATGCGTTTTTTCCTGAATATATTCAGGAAAAAACGCATACGCCCTTTTTGGCCAACCAAGCAACCTGGAAAGGCAAATCAGCGCTACAAAGAAGTCTCGCTTCCCATCGGTCAAAAGGGCCATGCTGAAAAAAGTGTCAAAACCAGAAATGCAGGACAGGCCATGGAGAAATGGGAGCCTTGCTACACTGATGGGCGGGATGTAAATTGCCAAGAGCCAGCCTGGAGAAGTGTCCGGTGAGTCCTGAAACATCTGAAAAACACAGCTTAGAGAGCATAGGGCACTTCCACTCATGGGGGTATAAATTGGGAAAATTAAAAATCAGCAAGACACAAGCACCCCAAAGTTTAGGGCTGCTCTGTTGACCAGGACCTCCACTTCATTCCACCTTAAATATCCCAGGAAAGAGAAAAATGGATAAAGAAGTTGTGGTCCTTATGTACAATGGAATATCACTCAGCCAGGAAATCAATGTCGTAAGGTTAGTAGCAGCATGATGAGTGGATTTAGGTACGACGATTCTAAGTGAAATAAGTCACACAGAAAAGGACACTTCTCATAAGGTATCACTGATAGAGGGAATGTAAAAACCGTTACACTTGAACTGAATTACAAAACAGAACAGAGTCACACATGCAGAAAACACACTATGGCTGCTTAACGGGAAAGGTGAGGTGGGGTGATACATAAAACAAGGGTATCAAATTAGCTCAGATACCATTCCATAAACCCAATATGTAATAGACAAGACCTACTCCTTGCTCAGAGAACTGGACTCAACACGCCCTATTCACCGCACAAGAATATATCTGACTAATAATAATCGTAAAACCTATGTATTGATATCTCTCTGTTAGTGTGTCAAGTGGGTGTAAAGCGGCATAAACACAGCAGTGAAAAGCAGCTAAACCCCATTATAAAAATAAATTACTTTGAAACACCCATGAAACAAAGACAGTGAAAGAGAGAGAAATTCTTACACAATGCGTTCAGGGGCTGTGATGCAACCTGGATTGACCATATCTAGACGCACAGCTGGATGAGACATAAGGGTGGACACTCTTGGGGCTGAGAGGTTTGGTGAGGTTGGGTGAGCAAACGCAGACCCTTTAAAGTCATACTGCGTGGTACCCATCGCATGGGTCCCAAATCTCCAGGTTCAAGGGCATCTTCCTACATCAAAAACATGCATGAGAAACCCAGAAGATGGTACACCGTGTGATGGGGAAAGGTTTCTAAAACGCACCTCATTTCTCATCTCCTTGTGCCCGGGTTCGCCATTCCAGCCGCTTTACTAGCAAGCTCCCTACTTGGAGCATCAGCACCTTTAACCTCCTGTTCCGTACAGGTTGCAATTTGTCCTGAGGATAAACGGGAAGACGTGGAACCAATGAGAGACTAGCTCTTGGTGTTGGGACAGGCACAGGTCACTCTATTTTCCCATCAGAAAGAAGAATTAACCACAGGCTCAGCCTGCCCCCCGGAACCAGAACAGGGCCTGAAGCCATTCTGCGCTTTTGCGGCCAGCTCCCATAAAAACGAGTTGTAAAATGGAGGTTCAGGGCACTGCAATTCACAAACCTGCAGAGTTATAAATGATAACTCTCGTCCACAAATATATTGAGGGGAGGCAAAGAAGAGGATTTGAAATCAAGGCAGAATTGCAGGAAACAGATTTCAGGAGGGAGATACGAATCGCCTTTAAAGCACATGAAAAGCGGCAAAACGTTGACAATGATGCCCTTGGCCAAAAAGGGCGTATGCGTTTTTTCCTGAATATATTCAGGAAAAAACGCATACGCCCTTTTTGGCCAACCAAGCAACCTGGAAAGGCAAATCAGCACTACAAAGAAGTCTCGCTTCCCATCGGTCAAAAGGGCCATGCTGAAAAAGTGTCAAAACCAGAAATGCAGGACAGGCCATGGAGAAATGGGAGCCTTGCTACACTGATGGGCGGGATGTAAATTGCCAAGAGCCACTCTGGAGAAGTGTCCGGTGAGTCCTGAAACATCTGAAAAACACAGCTTAGAGAGCATAGGGCACTTCCACTCATGGGGGTATAAATTGGGAAAATTAAAAATCAGCAAGACACAAGCACCCCAAAGTTGAGGGCTGCTCTGTTGACCAGGACCTCCACTTCATTCCACCTTAAATATCCCAGGAAAGAGAAAAATGGATAAAGAAGTTGTGGTCCTTATGTACAATGGAATATCACTCAGCCAGGAAATCAATGTCGTAAGGTTAGTAGCAGCATGATGAGTGGATTTAGGTACGACGATTCTAAGTGAAATAAGTCACACAGAAAAGGACACTTCTCATAAGGTATCACTGATAGAGGGAATGTAAAAACCGTTACACTTGAACTGAATTACAAAACAGAACAGAGTCACACATGCAGAAAACACACTATGGCTGCTTAACGGGACAGGTGAGGTGGGGTGATACATAAAACAAGGGTATCAAATTAGCTCAGATACCATTCCATAAACCCAATATGTAATAGACAAGACCTACACCTTGCTCAGAGAACTGGACTCAACACGCCCTATTCACCGCACAAGAATATATCTGACTAATAATAATCGTAAAACCTATGTATTGATATCTCTCTGTTAGTGTGTCAAGTGGGTGTAAAGCGGCATAAACACAGCAGTGAAAAGCAGCTAAACCCCATTATAAAAATAAATTACTTTGAAATACCCATGAAACAAAGACAGTGAAAGAGAGAGAAATTCTTACACAATGCGTTCAGGGGCTGTGATGCAACCTGGATTGACCATATCTAGACGCACAGCTGGATGAGACATAAGGGTGGACACTCTTGGGGCTGAGAGGTTTGGTGAGGTTGGGTGAGCAAACGCAGACCCTTTAAAGGAATACTGCGTGGTACCCATCGCATGGGTCCCAAATCTCCAGGTTCAAGGGCATCTTCCTACATCCAAAACATGCATGAGAAACCCAGAAGATGGTACACCGTGTGATGGGGAAAGGTTTCTAAAACGCACCTCATTTCTCATCTCCTTGTGCCCGGGTTCGCCATTCCAGCCGCTTTACTAGCAAGCTCCCTACTTGGAGCATCAGCACCTTTAACCTCCTGTTCCGTACAGGTTGCAATTTGTCCTGAGGATAAACGGGAAGACGTGGAACCAACGAGAGACTAGCTCTTGGTGTTGGGACAGGCACAGGTCACTCTATTTTCCCATCAGAAAGAAGAATTAACCACAGGCTCAGCCTGCCCCCCGGAACCAGAACACGGCCTGAAGCCATTCTGCGCTTTTGCGGCCAGCTCCCATAAAAACGAGTTGTAAAATGGAGGTTCAGGGCACTGCAATTCACAAACCTGCAGAGTTATAAATGATAACTCTCGTCCACAAATATATTGAGGGGAGGCAAAGAAGAGGATTTGAAATCAAGGCAGAATTGCAGGAAACAGATTTCAGGAGGTAGATACGAATCGCCTTTAAAGCACATGAAAAGCGGCAAAACGTTGACAATGATGCCCTTGGCCAAAAAGGGCGTATGCGTTTTTTCCTGAATATATTCAGGAAAAAACGCATACGCCCTTTTTGGCCAACCAAGCAACCTGGAAAGGCAAATCAGCACTACAAAGAAGTCTCGCTTCCCATCGGTCAAAAGGGCCATGCTGAAAAAGTGTCAAAACCAGAAATGCAGGACAGGCCATGGAGAAATGGGAGCCTTGCTACACTGATGGGCGGGATGTAAATTGCCAAGAGCCACTCTGGAGAAGTGTCCGGTGAGTCCTGAAACATCTGAAAAACACAGCTTAGAGAGCATAGGGCACTTCCACTCATGGGGGTATAAATTGGGAAAATTAAAAATCAGCAAGACACAAGCACCCCAAAGTTGAGGGCTGCTCTGTTGACCAGGACCTCCACTTCATTCCACCTTAAATATCCCAGGAAAGAGAAAAATGGATAAAGAAGTTGTGGTCCTTATGTACAATGGAATATCACTCAGCCAGGAAATCAATGTCGTAAGGTTAGTAGCAGCATGATGAGTGGATTTAGGTACGACGATTCTAAGTGAAATAAGTCACACAGAAAAGGACACTTCTCATAAGGTATCACTGATAGAGGGAATGTAAAAACCATTACACTTGAACTGAATTACAAAACAGAACAGAGTCACACATGCAGAAAACACACTATGGCTGCTTAACGGGAAAGGTGAGGTGGGGTGATACATAAAACAAGGGTATCAAATTAGCTCAGATACCATTCCATAAACCCAATATGTAATAGACAAGACCTACTCCTTGCTCAGAGAACTGGACTCAACACGCCCTATTCACCGCACAAGAATATATCTGACTAATAATAATCGTAAAACCTATGTATTGATATCTCTCTGTTAGTGTGTCAAGTGGGTGTAAAGCGGCATAAACACAGCAGTGAAAAGCAGCTAAACCCCATTATAAAAATAAATTACTTTGAAACACCCATGAAACAAAGACAGTGAAAGAGAGAGAAATTCTTACACAATGCGTTCAGGGGCTGTGATGCAACCTGGATTGACCATATCTAGACGCACAGCTGGATGAGACATAAGGGTGGACACTCTTGGGGCTGAGAGGTTTGGTGAGGTTGGGTGAGCAAACGCAGACCCTTTAAAGTAATACTGCGTGGTACCCATCGCATGGGTCCCAAATCTCCAGGTTCAAGGGCATCTTCCTACATCCAAAACATGCATGAGAAACCCAGAAGATGGTACATCGTGTGATGGGGAAATGTTTCTAAAACACACCTCATTTCTCATCTCCTTGTGCCCGGGTTCGCCATTCCAGCCGCTTTACTAGCAAGCTCCCTACTTGGAGCATCAGCACCTTTAACCTCCTGTTCCGTACAGGTTGCAATTTGTCCTGAGGATAAACGGGAAGACGTGGAACCAACGTGAGACTAGCTCTTGGTGTTGGGACAGGCACAGGTCACTCTATTTTCCCATCAGAAAGAAGAATTAACCACAGGCTCAGCCTGCCCCCCGGAACCAGAACAGGGCCTGAAGCCATTCTGCGATTTTGCGGCCAGCTCCCATAAAAACGAGTTGTAAAATGGAGGTTCAGGGCACTGCAATTCACAAACCTGCAGAGTTATAAATGATAACTCTCGTCCACAAATATATTGAGGGGAGGCAAAGAAGAGGATTTGAAATCAAGGCAGAATTGCAGGAAACAGATTTCAGGAGGTAGATACGAATCGCCTTTAAAGCACATGAAAAGCGGCAAAACGTTGACAATGATGCCCTTGGCCAAAAAGGGCGTATGCGTTTTTTCCTGAATATATTCAGGAAAAAACGCATACGCCCTTTTTGGCCAACCAAGCAACCTGGAAAGGCAAATCAGCGCTACAAAGAAGTCTCGCTTCCCATCAGTCAAAAGGGCCATGCTGAAAAAAGTGTCAAAACCAGAAATGCAGGACAGGCCATGGAGAAATGGGAGCCTTGCTACACTGATGGGCGGGATGTAAATTGCCAAGAGCCACTCTGGAGAAGTGTCCGGTGAGTCCTGAAACATCTGAAAAACACAGCTTAGAGAGCATAGGGCACTTCCACTCATGGGGGTATAAATTGGGAAAATTAAAAATCAGCAAGACACAAGCACCCCAAAGTTGAGGGCTGCTCTGTTGACCAGGACCTCCACTTCATTCCACCTTAAATATCCCAGGAAAGAGAAAAATGGATAAAGAAGTTGTGGTCCTTATGTACAATGGAATATCACTCAGCCAGGAAATCAATGTCGTAAGGTTAGTAGCAGCATGATGAGTGGATTTAGGTACGACGATTCTAAGTGAAATAAGTCACACAGAAAAGGACACTTCTCATAAGGTATCACTGATAGAGGGAATGTAAAAACCGTTACACTTGAACTGAATTACAAAACAGAACAGAGTCACACATGCAGAAAACACACTATGGCTGCTTAACGGGAAAGGTGAGGTGGGGTGATACATAAAACAAGGGTATCAAATTAGCTCAGATACCATTCCATAAACCCAATATGTAATAGACAAGACCTACTCCTTGCTCAGAGAACTGGACTCAACATGCCCTATTCACCGCACAAGAATATATCTGACTAATAATAATCGTAAAACCTATGTATTGATATCTCTCTGTTAGTGTGTCAAGTGGGTGTAAAGCGGCATAAACACAGCAGTGAAAAGCAGCTAAACCCCATTATAAAAATAAATTACTTTGAAACACCCATGAAACAAAGACAGTGAAAGAGAGAGAAATTCTTACACAATGCGTTCAGGGGCTGTGATGCAACCTGGATTGACCATATCTAGACGCACAGCTGGATGAGACATAAGGGTGGACACTCTTGGGGCTGAGAGGTTTGGTGAGGTTGGGTGAGCAAACGCAGACCCTTTAAAGTAATACTGCGTGGTACCCATCGCATGGGTCCCAAATCTCCAGGTTCAAGGGCATCTTCCTACATCAAAAACATGCATGAGAAACCCAGAAGATGGTACATCGTGTGATGGGGAAATGTTTCTAAAACGCACCTCATTTCTCATCTCCTTGTGCCCGGGTTCGCCATTCCAGCCGCTTTACTAGCAAGCTCCCTACTTGGAGCATCAGCACCTTTAACCTCCTGTTCCGTACAGGTTGCAATTTGTCCTGAGGATAAACGGGAAGACGTGGAACCAACGTGAGACTAGCTCTTGGTGTTGGGAAAGGCACAGGTCACTCTATTTTCCCATCAGAAAGAAGAATTAACCACAGGCTCAGCCTGCCCCCCGGAACCAGAACAGGGCCTGAAGCCATTCTGCGATTTTGCGGCCAGCTCCCATAAAAACGAGTTGTAAAATGGAGGTTCAGGGCACTGCAATTCACAAACCTGCAGAGTTATAAATGATAACTCTCGTCCACAAATATATTGAGGGAAGGCAAAGAAGAGGATTTGAAATCAAGGCAGAATTGCAGGAAACAGATTTCAGGAGGTAGATACGAATCGCCTTTAAAGCACATGAAAAGCGGCAAAACGTTGACAATGATGCCCTTGGCCAAAAAGGGCGTATGCGTTTTTTCCTGAATATATTCAGGAAAAAACGCATACGCCCTTTTTGGCCAACCAAGCAACCTGGAAAGGCAAATCAGCGCTACAAAGAAGTCTCGCTTCCCATCGGTCAAAAGGGCCATGCTGAAAAAAGTGTCAAAACCAGAAATGCAGGACAGGCCATGGAGAAATGGGAGCCTTGCTACACTGATGGGCGGGATGTAAATTGCCAAGAGCCACTCTGGAGAAGTGTCCGGTGAGTCCTGAAACATCTGAAAAACACAGCTTAGAGAGCATAGGGCACTTCCACTCATGGGGGTATAAATTGGGAAAATTAAAAATCAGCAAGACACAAGCACCCCAAAGTTTAGGGCTGCTCTGTTGACCAGGACCTCCACTTCATTCCACCTTAAATATCCCAGGAAAGAGAAAAATGGATAAAGAAGTTGTGGTCCTTATGTACAATGGAATATCACTCAGCCAGGAAATCAATGTCGTAAGGTTAGTAGCAGCATGATGAGTGGATTTAGGTACGACAATTCTAAGTGAAATAAGTCACACAGAAAAGGACACTTCTCATAAGGTATCACTGATAGAGGGAATGTAAAAACCGTTACACTTGAACTGAATTACAAAACAGAACAGAGTCACACATGCAGAAAACACACTATGGCTGCTTAACGGGACAGGTGAGGTGGGGTGATACATAAAACAAGGGTATCAAATTAGCTCAGATACCATTCCATAAACCCAATATGTAATAGACAAGACCTACACCTTGCTCAGAGAACTGGACTCAACACGCCCTATTCACCGCACAAGAATATATCTGACTAATAATAATCGTAAAACCTATGTATTGATATCTCTCTGTTAGTGTGTCAAGTGGGTGTAAAGCGGCATAAACACAGCAGTGAAAAGCAGCTAAACCCCATTATAAAAATAAATTACTTTGAAATACCCATGAAACAAAGACAGTGAAAGAGAGAGAAATTCTTACACAATGCGTTCAGGGGCTGTGATGCAACCTGGATTGACCATATCTAGACGCACAGCTGGATGAGACATAAGGGTGGACACTCTTGGGGCTGAGAGGTTTGGTGAGGTTGGGTGAGCAAACGCAGACCCTTTAAAGGAATACTGCGTGGTACCCATCGCATGGGTCCCAAATCTCCAGGTTCAAGGGCATCTTCCTACATCCAAAACATGCATGAGAAACCCAGAAGATGGTACACCGTGTGATGGGGAAAGGTTTCTAAAACGCACCTCATTTCTCATCTCCTTGTGCCCGGGTTCGCCATTCCAGCCGCTTTACTAGCAAGCTCCCTACTTGGAGCATCAGCACCTTTAACCTCCTGTTCCGTACAGGTTGCAATTTGTCCTGAGGATAAACGGGAAGACGTGGAACCAACGAGAGACTAGCTCTTGGTGTTGGGACAGGCACAGGTCACTCTATTTTCCCATCAGAAAGAAGAATTAACCACAGGCTCAGCCTGCCCCCCGGAACCAGAACAGGGCCTGAAGCCATTCTGCGCTTTTGCGGCCAGCTCCCATAAAAACGAGTTGTAAAATGGAGGTTCAGGGCACTGCAATTCACAAACCTGCAGAGTTATAAATGATAACTCTCGTCCACAAATATATTGAGGGGAGGCAAAGAAGAGGATTTGAAATCAAGGCAGAATTGCAGGAAACAGATTTCAGGAGGGAGATACGAATCGCCTTTAAAGCACATGAAAAGCGGCAAAACGTTGACAATGATGCCCTTGGCCAAAAAGGGCGTATGCGTTTTTTCCTGAATATATTCAGGAAAAAACGCATACGCCCTTTTTGGCCAACCAAGCAACCTGGAAAGGCAAATCAGCACTACAAAGAAGTCTCGCTTCCCATCGGTCAAAAGGGCCATGCTGAAAAAGTGTCAAAACCAGAAATGCAGGACAGGCCATGGAGAAATGGGAGCCTTGCTACACTGATGGGCGGGATGTAAATTGCCAAGAGCCACTCTGGAGAAGTGTCCGGTGAGTCCTGAAACATCTGAAAAACACAGCTTAGAGAGCATAGGGCACTTCCACTCATGGGGGTATAAATTGGGAAAATTAAAAATCAGCAAGACACAAGCACCCCAAAGTTGAGGGCTGCTCTGTTGACCAGGACCTCCACTTCATTCCACCTTAAATATCCCAGGAAAGAGAAAAATGGATAAAGAAGTTGTGGTCCTTATGTACAATGGAATATCACTCAGCCAGGAAATCAATGTCGTAAGGTTAGTAGCAGCATGATGAGTGGATTTAGGTACGACGATTCTAAGTGAAATAAGTCACACAGAAAAGGACACTTCTCATAAGGTATCACTGATAGAGGGAATGTAAAAACCATTACACTTGAACTGAATTACAAAACAGAACAGAGTCACACATGCAGAAAACACACTATGGCTGCTTAACGGGAAAGGTGAGGTGGGGTGATACATAAAACAAGGGTATCAAATTAGCTCAGATACCATTCCATAAACCCAATATGTAATAGACAAGACCTACACCTTGCTCAGAGAACTGGACTCAACACGCCCTATTCACCGCACAAGAATATATCTGACTAATAATAATCGTAAAACCTATGTATTGATATCTCTCTGTTAGTGTGTCAAGTGGGTGTAAAGCGGCATAAACACAGCAGTGAAAAGCAGCTAAACCCCATTATAAAAATAAATTACTTTGAAATACCCATGAAACAAAGACAGTGAAAGAGAGAGAAATTCTTACACAATGCGTTCAGGGGCTGTGATGCAACCTGGATTGACCATATCTAGACGCACAGCTGGATGAGACATAAGGGTGGACACTCTTGGGGCTGAGAGGTTTGGTGAGGTTGGGTGAGCAAACGCAGACCCTTTAAAGGAATACTGCGTGGTACCCATCGCATGGGTCCCAAATCTCCAGGTTCAAGGGCATCTTCCTACATCCAAAACATGCATGAGAAACCCAGAAGATGGTACACCGTGTGATGGGGAAAGGTTTCTAAAACGCACCTCATTTCTCATCTCCTTGTGCCCGGGTTCGCCATTCCAGCCGCTTTACTAGCAAGCTCCCTACTTGGAGCATCAGCACCTTTAACCTCCTGTTCCGTACAGGTTGCAATTTGTCCTGAGGATAAACGGGAAGACGTGGAACCAACGAGAGACTAGCTCTTGGTGTTGGGACAGGCACAGGTCACTCTATTTTCCCATCAGAAAGAAGAATTAACCACAGGCTCAGCCTGCCCCCCGGAACCAGAACAGGGCCTGAAGCCATTCTGCGCTTTTGCGGCCAGCTCCCATAAAAACGAGTTGTAAAATGGAGGTTCAGGGCACTGCAATTCACAAACCTGCAGAGTTATAAATGATAACTCTCGTCCACAAATATATTGAGGGGAGGCAAAGAAGAGGATTTGAAATCAAGGCAGAATTGCAGGAAACAGATTTCAGGAGGGAGATACGAATCGCCTTTAAAGCACATGAAAAGCGGCAAAACGTTGACAATGATGCCCTTGGCCAAAAAGGGCGTATGCGTTTTTTCCTGAATATATTCAGGAAAAAACGCATACGCCCTTTTTGGCCAACCAAGCAACCTGGAAAGGCAAATCAGCACTACAAAGAAGTCTCGCTTCCCATCGGTCAAAAGGGCCATGCTGAAAAAGTGTCAAAACCAGAAATGCAGGACAGGCCATGGAGAAATGGGAGCCTTGCTACACTGATGGGCGGGATGTAAATTGCCAAGAGCCACTCTGGAGAAGTGTCCGGTGAGTCCTGAAACATCTGAAAAACACAGCTTAGAGAGCATAGGGCACTTCCACTCATGGGGGTATAAATTGGGAAAATTAAAAATCAGCAAGACACAAGCACCCCAAAGTTGAGGGCTGCTCTGTTGACCAGGACCTCCACTTCATTCCACCTTAAATATCCCAGGAAAGAGAAAAATGGATAAAGAAGTTGTGGTCCTTATGTACAATGGAATATCACTCAGCCAGGAAATCAATGTCGTAAGGTTAGTAGCAGCATGATGAGTGGATTTAGGTACGACGATTCTAAGTGAAATAAGTCACACAGAAAAGGACACTTCTCATAAGGTATCACTGATAGAGGGAATGTAAAAACCATTACACTTGAACTGAATTACAAAACAGAACAGAGTCACACATGCAGAAAACACACTATGGCTGCTTAACGGGAAAGGTGAGGTGGGGTGATACATAAAACAAGGGTATCAAATTAGCTCAGATACCATTCCATAAAACCAATATGTAATAGACAAGACCTACTCCTTGCTCAGAGAACTGGACTCAACACGCCCTATTCACCGCACAAGAATATATCTGACTAATAATAATCGTAAAACCTATGTATTGATATCTCTCTGTTAGTGTGTCAAGTGGGTGTAAAGCGGCATAAACACAGCAGTGAAAAGCAGCTAAACCCCATTATAAAAATAAATTACTTTGAAACACCCATGAAACAAAGACAGTGAAAGAGAGAGAAATTCTTACACAATGCGTTCAGGGGCTGTGATGCAACCTGGATTGACCATATCTAGACCCACAGCTGGATGAGACATAAGGGTGGACACTCTTGGGGCTGAGAGGTTTGGTGAGGTTGGGTGAGCAAACGCAGACCCTTTAAAGTAATACTGCGTGGTACCCATCGCATGGGTCCCAAATCTCCAGGTTCAAGGGCATCTTCCTACATCCAAAACATGCATGAGAAACCCAGAAGATGGTACATCGTGTGATGGGGAAATGTTTCTAAAACACACCTCATTTCTCATCTCCTTGTGCCCGGGTTCGCCATTCCAGCCGCTTTACTAGCAAGCTCCCTACTTGGAGCATCAGCACCTTTAACCTCCTGTTCCGTACAGGTTGCAATTTGTCCTGAGGATAAACGGGAAGACGTGGAACCAACGTGAGACTAGCTCTTGGTGTTGGGACAGGCACAGGTCACTCTATTTTCCCATCAGAAAGAAGAATTAACCACAGGCTCAGCCTGCCCCCCGGAACCAGAACAGGGCCTGAAGCCATTCTGCGATTTTGCGGCCAGCTCCCATAAAAACGAGTTGTAAAATGGAGGTTCAGGGCACTGCAATTCACAAACCTGCAGAGTTATAAATGATAACTCTCGTCCACAAATATATTGAGGGGAGGCAAAGAAGAGGATTTGAAATCAAGGCAGAATTGCAGGAAACAGATTTCAGGAGGTAGATACGAATCGCCTTTAAAGCACATGAAAAGCGGCAAAACGTTGACAATGATGCCCTTGGCCAAAAAGGGCGTATGCGTTTTTTCCTGAATATATTCAGGAAAAAACGCATACGCCCTTTTTGGCCAACCAAGCAACCTGGAAAGGCAAATCAGCGCTACAAAGAAGTCTCGCTTCCCATCGGTCAAAAGGGCCATGCTGAAAAAAGTGTCAAAACCAGAAATGCAGGACAGGCCATGGAGAAATGGGAGCCTTGCTACACTGATGGGCGGGATGTAAATTGCCAAGAGCCACTCTGGAGAAGTGTCCGGTGAGTCCTGAAACATCTGAAAAACACAGCTTAGAGAGCATAGGGCACTTCCACTCATGGGGGTATAAATTGGGAAAATTAAAAATCAGCAAGACACAAGCACCCCAAAGTTGAGGGCTGCTCTGTTGACCAGGACCTCCACTTCATTCCACCTTAAATATCCCAGGAAATAGAAAAATGGGTAAAGAAGTTGTGGTCCTTATGTACAATGGAATATCACTCAGCCAGGAAATCAATGTCGTAAGGTTAGTAGCAGCATGATGAGTGGATTTAGGTACGACGATTCTAAGTGAAATAAGTCACACAGAAAAGGACACTTCTCATAAGGTATCACTGATAGAGGGAATGTAAAAACCGTTACACTTGAACTGAATTACAAAACAGAACAGAGTCACACATGCAGAAAACACACTATGGCTGCTTAACGGGAAAGGTGAGGTGGGGTGATACATAAAACAAGGGTATCAAATTAGCTCAGATACCGTTCCATAAACCCAATATGTAATAGACAAGACCTACTCCTTGCTCAGAGAACTGGACTCAACACGCCCTATTCACCGCACAAGAATATATCTGACTAATAATAATCGTAAAACCTATGTATTGATATCTCTCTGTTAGTGTGTCAAGTGGGTGTAAAGCGGCATAAACACAGCAGTGAAAAGCAGCTAAACCCCATTATAAAAATAAATTACTTTGAAACACCCATGAAACAAAGACAGTGAAAGAGAGAGAAATTCTTACACAATGCGTTCAGGGGCTGTGATGCAACCTGGATTGACCATATCTAGACGCACAGCTGGATGAGACATAAGGGTGGACACTCTTGGGGCTGAGAGGTTTGGTGAGGTTGGGTGAGCAAACGCAGACCCTTTAAAGTCATACTGCGTGGTACCCATCGCATGGGTCCCAAATCTCCAGGTTCAAGGGCATCTTCCTACATCCAAAACATGCATGAGAAACCCAGAAGATGGTACATCGTGTGATGGGGAAATGTTTCTAAAACGCACCTCATTTCTCATCTCCTTGTGCCCGGGTTCGCCATTCCAGCCGCTTTACTAGCAAGCTCCCTACTTGGAGCATCAGCACCTTTAACCTCCTGTTCCGTACAGGTTGCAATTTGTCCTGAGGATAAACGGGAAGACGTGGAACCAACGTGAGACTAGCTCTTGGTGTTGGGACAGGCACAGGTCACTCTATTTTCCCATCAGAAAGAAGAATTAACCACAGGCTCAGCCTGCCCCCCGGAACCAGAACAGGGCCTGAAGCCATTCTGCGATTTTGCGGCCAGCTCCCATAAAAACGAGTTGTAAAATGGAGGTTCAGGGCACTGCAATTCACAAACCTGCAGAGTTATAAATGATAACTCTCGTCCACAAATATATTGAGGGGAGGCAAAGAAGAGGATTTGAAATCAAGGCAGAATTGCAGGAAACAGATTTCAGGAGGTAGATACGAATCGCCTTTAAAGCACATGAAAAGCGGCAAAACGTTGACAATGATGCCCTTGGCCAAAAAGGGCGTATGCGTTTTTTCCTGAATATATTCAGGAAAAAATGCATACGCCCTTTTTGGCCAACCAAGCAACCTGGAAAGGCAAATCAGCGCTACAAAGAAGTCTCGCTTCCCATCGGTCAAAAGGGCCATGCTGAAAAAAGTGTCAAAACCAGAAATGCAGGACAGGCCATGGAGAAATGGGAGCCTTGCTACACTGATGGGCGGGATGTAAATTGCCAAGAGCCACTCTGGAGAAGTGTCCGGTGAGTCCTGAAACATCTGAAAAACACAGCTTAGAGAGCATAGGGCACTTCCACTCATGGGGGTATAAATTGGGAAAATTAAAAATCAGCAAGACACAAGCACCCCAAAGTTGAGGGCTGCTCTGTTGACCAGGACCTCCACTTCATTCCCCCTTAAATATCCCAGGAAAGAGAAAAATGGATAAAGAAGTTGTGGTCCTTATGTACAATGGAATATCACTCAGCCAGGAAATCAATGTCGTAAGGTTAGTAGCAGCATGATGAGTGGATTTAGGTACGACGATTCTAAGTGAAATAAGTCACACAGAAAAGGACACTTCTCATAAGGTATCACTGATAGAGGGAATGTAAAAACCGTTACACTTGAACTGAATTACAAAACAGAACAGAGTCACACATGCAGAAAACACACTATGGCTGCTTAACGGGAAAGGTGAGGTGGGGTGATACATAAAACAAGGGTATCAAATTAGCTCAGATACCGTTCCATAAACCCAATATGTAATAGACAAGACCTACTCCTTGCTCAGAGAACTGGACTCAACACGCCCTATTCACCGCACAAGAATATATCTGACTAATAATAATCGTAAAACCTATGTATTGATATCTCTCTGTTAGTGTGTCAAGTGGGTGTAAAGCGGCATAAACACAGCAGTGAAAAGCAGCTAAACCCCATTATAAAAATAAATTACTTTGAAACACCCATGAAACAAAGACAGTGAAAGAGAGAGAAATTCTTACACAATGCGTTCAGGGGCTGTGATGCAAACTGGATTGACCATATCTAGACGCACAGCTGGATGAGACATAAGGGTGGACACTCTTGGGGCTGAGAGGTTTGGTGAGGTTGGGTGAGCAAACGCAGACCCTTTAAAGTAATACTGCGTGGTACCCATCGCATGGGTCCCAAATCTCCAGGTTCAAGGGCATCTTCCTACATCCAAATCATGCATGAGAAACCCAGAAGATGGTACACCGTGTGATGGGGAAAGGTTTCTAAAACGCACCTCATTTCTCATCTCCTTGTGCCCGGGTTCGCCATTCCAGCCGCTTTACTAGCAAGCTCCCTACTTGGAGCATCAGCACCTTTAACCTCCTGTTCCGTACAGGTTGCAATTTGTCCTGAGGATAAACGGGAAGACGTGGAACCAACGTGAGACTAGCTCTTGGTGTTGGGACAGGCACAGGTCACTCTATTTTCCCATCAGAAAGAAGAATTAACCACAGGCTCAGCCTGCCCCCCGGAACCAGAACAGGGCCTGAAGCCATTCTGCGCTTTTGCGGCCAGCTCCCATAAAAACGAGTTGTAAAATGGAGGTTCAGGGCACTGCAATTCACAAACCTGCAGAGTTATAAATGATAACTCTCGTCCACAAATATATTGAGGGGAGGCAAAGAAGAGGATTTGAAATCAAGGCAGAATTGCAGGAAACAGATTTCAGGAGGTAGATACGAATCGCCTTTAAAGCACATGAAAAGCGGCAAAACGTTGACAATGATGCCCTTGGCCAAAAAGGGCGTATGCGTTTTTTCCTGAATATATTCAGGAAAAAACGCATACGCCCTTTTTGGCCAACCAAGCAACCTGGAAAGGCAAATCAGCGCTACAAAGAAGTCTCGCTTCCCATCGGTCAAAAGGGCCATGCTGAAAAAAGTGTCAAAACCAGAAATGCAGGACAGGCCATGGAGAAATGGGAGCCTTGCTACACTGATGGGCGGGATGTAAATTGCCAAGAGCCACTCTGGAGAAGTGTCCGGTGAGTCCTGAAACATCTGAAAAACACAGCTTAGAGAGCATAGGGCACTTCCACTCATGGGGGTATAAATTGGGAAAATTAAAAATCAGCAAGACACAAGCACCCCAAAGTTTAGGGCTGCTCTGTTGACCAGGACCTCCACTTCATTCCACCTTAAATATCCCAGGAAAGAGAAAAATGGATAAAGAAGTTGTGGTCCTTATGTACAATGGAATATCACTCAGCCAGGAAATCAATGTCGTAAGGTTAGTAGCAGCATGATGAGTGGATTTAGGTACGACGATTCTAAGTGAAATAAGTCACACAGAAAAGGACACTTCTCATAAGGTATCACTGATAGAGGGAATGTAAAAACCGTTACACTTGAACTGAATTACAAAACAGAACAGAGTCACACATGCAGAAAACACACTATGGCTGCTTAACGGGAAAGGTGAGGTGGGGTGATACATAAAACAAGGGTATCAAATTAGCTCAGATACCATTCCATAAACCCAATATGTAATAGACAAGACCTACTCCTTGCTCAGAGAACTGGACTCAACACGCCCTATTCACCGCACAAGAATATATCTGACTAATAATAATCGTAAAACCTATGTATTGATATCTCTCTGTTAGTGTGTCAAGTGGGTGTAAAGCGGCATAAACACAGCAGTGAAAAGCAGCTAAACCCCATTATAAAAATAAATTACTTTGAAACACCCATGAAACAAAGACAGTGAAAGAGAGAGAAATTCTTACACAATGCGTTCAGGGGCTGTGATGCAACCTGGATTGACCATATCTAGACCCACAGCTGGATGAGACATAAGGGTGGACACTCTTGGGGCTGAGAGGTTTGGTGAGGTTGGGTGAGCAAACGCAGACCCTTTAAAGTAATACTGCGTGGTACCCATCGCATGGGTCCCAAATCTCCAGGTTCAAGGGCATCTTCCTACATCCAAAACATGCATGAGAAACCCAGAAGATGGTACATCGTGTGATGGGGAAATGTTTCTAAAACACACCTCATTTCTCATCTCCTTGTGCCCGGGTTCGCCATTCCAGCCGCTTTACTAGCAAGCTCCCTACTTGGAGCATCAGCACCTTTAACCTCCTGTTCCGTACAGGTTGCAATTTGTCCTGAGGATAAACGGGAAGACGTGGAACCAACGTGAGACTAGCTCTTGGTGTTGGGACAGGCACAGGTCACTCTATTTTCCCATCAGAAAGAAGAATTAACCACAGGCTCAGCCTGCCCCCCGGAACCAGAACAGGGCCTGAAGCCATTCTGCGATTTTGCGGCCAGCTCCCATAAAAACGAGTTGTAAAATGGAGGTTCAGGGCACTGCAATTCACAAACCTGCAGAGTTATAAATGATAACTCTCGTCCACAAATATATTGAGGGGAGGCAAAGAAGAGGATTTGAAATCAAGGCAGAATTGCAGGAAACAGATTTCAGGAGGTAGATACGAATCGCCTTTAAAGCACATGAAAAGCGGCAAAACGTTGACAATGATGCCCTTGGCCAAAAAGGGCGTATGCGTTTTTTCCTGAATATATTCAGGAAAAAACGCATACGCCCTTTTTGGCCAACCAAGCAACCTGGAAAGGCAAATCAGCGCTACAAAGAAGTCTCGCTTCCCATCGGTCAAAAGGGCCATGCTGAAAAAAGTGTCAAAACCAGAAATGCAGGACAGGCCATGGAGAAATGGGAGCCTTGCTACACTGATGGGCGGGATGTAAATTGCCAAGAGCCACTCTGGAGAAGTGTCCGGTGAGTCCTGAAACATCTGAAAAACACAGCTTAGAGAGCATAGGGCACTTCCACTCATGGGGGTATAAATTGGGAAAATTAAAAATCAGCAAGACACAAGCACCCCAAAGTTGAGGGCTGCTCTGTTGACCAGGACCTCCACTTCATTCCACCTTAAATATCCCAGGAAAGAGAAAAATGGATAAAGAAGTTGTGGTCCTTATGTACAATGGAATATCACTCAGCCAGGAAATCAATGTCGTAAGGTTAGTAGCAGCATGATGAGTGGATTTAGGTACGACGATTCTAAGTGAAATAAGTCACACAGAAAAGGACACTTCTCATAAGGTATCACTGATAGAGGGAATGTAAAAACCGTTACACTTGAACTGAATTACAAAACAGAACAGAGTCACACATGCAGAAAACACACTATGGCTGCTTAACGGGAAAGGTGAGGTGGGGTGATACCTAAAACAAGGGTATCAAATTAGCTCAGATCCCATTCCATAAACCCAATATGTAATAGACAAGACCTACTCCTTGCTCAGAGAACTGGACTCAACACGCCCTATTCACCGCACAAGAATATATCTGACTAATAATAATCGTAAAACCTATGTATTGATATCTCTCTGTTAGTGTGTCAAGTGGGTGTAAAGCGGCATAAACACAGCAGTGAAAAGCAGCTAAACCCCATTATAAAAATAAATTACTTTGAAACACCCATGAAACAAAGACAGTGAAAGAGAGAGAAATTCTTACACAATGCGTTCAGGGGCTGTGATGCAACCTGGATTGAACATATCTAGACGCACAGCTGGATGAGACATAAGGGTGGACACTCTTGGGGCTGAGAGGTTTGGTGAGGTTGGGTGAGCAAACGCAGACCCTTTAAAGTAATACTGCGTGGTACCCATCGCATGGGTCCCAAATCTCCAGGTTCAAGGGCATCTTCCTACATCAAAACATGCATGAGAAACCCAGAAGATGGTACACCGTGTGATGGGGAAATGTTTCTAAAACGCACCTCATTTCTCATCTCCTTGTGCCCGGGTTCGCCATTCCAGCCACTTTACTAGCAAGCTCCCTACTTGGAGCATCAGCACCTTTAACCTCCTGTTCCGTACAGGTTGCAATTTGTCCTGAGGATAAACGGGAAGACGTGGAACCAACGTGAGACTAGCTCTTGGTGTTGGGACAGGCACAGGTCACTCTATTTTCCCATCAGAAAGAAGAATTAACCACAGGCTCAGCCTGCCCCCCGGAACCAGAACAGGGCCTGAAGCCATTCTGCGATTTTGCGGCCAGCTCCCATAAAAACGAGTTGTAAAATGGAGGTTCAGGGCACTGCAATTCACAAACCTGCAGAGTTATAAATGATAACTCTCGTCCACAAATATATTGAGGGGAGGCAAAGAAGAGGATTTGAAATCAAGGCAGAATTGCAGGAAACAGATTTCAGGAGGTAGATACGAATCGCCTTTAAAGCACATGAAAAGCGGCAAAACGTTGACAATGATGCCCTTGGCCAAAAAGGGCGTATGCGTTTTTTCCTGAATATATTCAGGAAAAAACGCATACGCCCTTTTTGGCCAACCAAGCAACCTGGAAAGGCAAATCAGCACTACAAAGAAGTCTCGCTTCCCATCGGTCAAAAGGGCCATGCTGAAAAAAGTGTCAAAACCAGAAATGCAGGACAGGCCATGGAGAAATGGGAGCCTTGCTACACTGATGGGCGGGATGTAAATTGCCAAGAGCCACTCTGGAGAAGTGTCCGGTGAGTCCTGAAACATCTGAAAAACACAGCTTAGAGAGCATAGGGCACTTCCACTCATGGGGGTATAAATTGGGAAAATTAAAAATCAGCAAGACACAAGCACCCCAAAGTTGAGGGCTGCTCTGTTGACCAGGACCTCCACTTCATTTCACCTTAAATATCCCAGGAAAGAGAAAAATGGATAAAGAAGTTGTGGTCCTTATGTACAATGGAATATCACTCAGCCAGGAAATCAATGTCGTAAGGTTAGTAGCAGCATGATGAGTGGATTTAGGTACGACGATTCTAAGTGAAATAAGTCACACAGAAAAGGACACTTCTCATAAGGTATCACTGATAGAGGGAATGTAAAAACCGTTACACTTGAACTGAATTACAAAACAGAACAGAGTCACACATGCAGAAAACACACTATGGCTGCTTAACGGGAAAGGTGAGGTGGGGTGATACATAAAACAAGGGTATCAAATTAGCTCAGATACCATTCCATAAACCCAATATGTAATAGACAAGACCTACTCCTTGCTCAGAGAACTGGACTCAACACGCCCTATTCACCGCACAAGAATATATCTGACTAATAATAATCGTAAAACCTATGTATTGATATCTCTCTGTTAGTGTGTCAAGTGGGTGTAAAGCGGCATAAACACAGCAGTGAAAAGCAGCTAAACCCCATTATAAAAATAAATTACTTTGAAACACCCATGAAACAAAGACAGTGAAAGAGAGAGAAATTCTTACACAATGCGTTCAGGGGCTGTGATGCAACCTGGATTGACCATATCTAGACGCACAGCTGGATGAGACATAAGGGTGGACACTCTTGGGGCTGAGAGGTTTGGTGAGGTTGGGTGAGCAAACGCAGACCCTTTAAAGTAATACTGCGTGGTACCCATCGCATGGGTCCCAAATCTCCAGGTTCAAGGGCATCTTCCTACATCCAAAACATGCATGAGGAACCCAGAAGATGGTACACCGTGTGATGGGGAAAGGTTTCTAAAACGCACCTCATTTCTCATCTCCTTGTGCCCGGGTTCGCCATTCCAGCCGCTTTACTAGCAAGCTCCCTACTTGGAGCATCAGCACCTTTAACCTCCTGTTCCGTACAGGTTGCAATTTGTCCTGAGGATAAACGGGAAGACGTGGAACCAACGTGAGACTAGCTCTTGGTGTTGGGACAGGCACAGGTCACTCTATTTTCCCATCAGAAAGAAGAATTAACCACAGGCTCAGCCTGCCCCCCGGAACCAGAACAGGGCCTGAAGCCATTCTGCGATTTTGCGGCCAGCTCCCATAAAAACGAGTTGTAAAATGGAGGTTCAGGGCACTGCAATTCACAAACCTGCAGAGTTATAAATGATAACTCTCGTCCACAAATATATTGAGGGGAGGCAAAGAAGAGGATTTGAAATCAAGGCAGAATTGCAGGAAACAGATTTCAGGAGGTAGATACGAATCGCCTTTAAAGCACATGAAAAGCGGCAAAACATTGACAATGATGCCCTTGGCCAAAAAGGGCGTATGCGTTTTTTCCTGAATATATTCAGGAAAAAACGCATACGCCCTTTTTGGCCAACCAAGCAACCTGGAAAGGCAAATCAGCGCTACAAAGAAGTCTCGCTTCCCATCGGTCAAAAGGGCCATGCTGAAAAAAGTGTCAAAACCAGAAATGCAGGACAGGCCATGGAGAAATGGGAGCCTTGCTACACTGATGGGCGGGATGTAAATTGCCAAGAGCCACTCTGGAGAAGTGTCCGGTGAGTCCTGAAACATCTGAAAAACACAGCTTAGAGAGCATAGGGCACTTCCACTCATGGGGGTATAAATTGGGAAAATTAAAAATCAGCAAGACACAAGCACCCCAAAGTTTAGGGCTGCTCTGTTGACCAGGACCTCCACTTCATTCCACCTTAAATATCCCAGGAAAGAGAAAAATGGATAAAGAAGTTGTGGTCCTTATGTACAATGGAATATCACTCAGCCAGGAAATCAATGTCGTAAGGTTAGTAGCAGCATGATGAGTGGATTTAGGTACGACGATTCTAAGTGAAATAAGTCACACAGAAAAGGACACTTCTCATAAGGTATCACTGATAGAGGGAATGTAAAAACCGTTACACTTGAACTGAATTACAAAACAGAACAGAGTCACACATGCAGAAAACACACTATGGCTGCTTAACGGGACAGGTGAGGTGGGGTGATACATAAAACAAGGGTATCAAATTAGCTCAGATACCGTTCCATAAACCCAATATGTAATAGACAAGACCTACTCCTTGCTCAGAGAACTGGACTCAACACGCCCTATTCACCGCACAAGAATATATCTGACTAATAATAATCGTAAAACCTATGTATTGATATCTCTCTGTTAGTGTGTCAAGTGGGTGTAAAGCGGCATAAACACAGCAGTGAAAAGCAGCTAAACCCCATTATAAAAATAAATTACTTTGAAACACCCATGAAACAAAGACAGTGAAAGAGAGAGAAATTCTTACACAATGCGTTCAGGGGCTGTGATGCAACCTGGATTGACCATATCTAGACGCACAGCTGGATGAGACATAAGGGTGGACACTCTTGGGGCTGAGAGGTTTGGTGAGGTTGGGTGAGCAAACGCAGACCCTTTAAAGTAATACTGCGTGGTACCCATCGCATGGGTCCCAAATCTCCAGGTTCAAGGGCATCTTCCTACATCCAAAACATGCATGAGAAACCCAGAAGATGGTACATCGTGTGATGGGGAAATGTTTCTAAAACACACCTCATTTCTCATCTCCTTGTGCCCGGGTTCGCCATTCCAGCCGCTTTACTAGCAAGCTCCCTACTTGGAGCATCAGCACCTTTAACCTCCTGTTCCGTACAGGTTGCAATTTGTCCTGAGGATAAACGGGAAGACGTGGAACCAACGTGAGACTAGCTCTTGGTGTTGGGACAGGCACAGGTCACTCTATTTTCCCATCAGAAAGAAGAATTAACCACAGGCTCAGCCTGCCCCCCGGAACCAGAACAGGGCCTGAAGCCATTCTGCGATTTTGCGGCCAGCTCCCATAAAAACGAGTTGTAAAATGGAGGTTCAGGGCACTGCAATTCACAAACCTGCAGAGTTATAAATGATAACTCTCGTCCACAAATATATTGAGGGAAGGCAAAGAAGAGGATTTGAAATCAAGGCAGAATTGCAGGAAACAGATTTCAGGAGGTAGATACGAATCGCCTTTAAAGCACATGAAAAGCGGCAAAACGTTGACAATGATGCCCTTGGCCAAAAAGGGCGTATGCGTTTTTTCCTGAATATATTCAGGAAAAAACGCATAGGCCCTTTTTGGCCAACCAAGCAACCTGGAAAGGCAAATCAGCGCTACAAAGAAGTCTCGCTTCCCATCGGTCAAAAGGGCCATGCTGAAAAAAGTGTCAAAACCAGAAATGCAGGACAGGCCATGGAGAAATGGGAGCCTTGCTACACTGATGGGCGGGATGTAAATTGCCAAGAGCCACTCTGGAGAAGTGTCCGGTGAGTCCTGAAACATCTGAAAAACACAGCTTAGAGAGCATAGGGCACTTCCACTCATGGGGGTATAAATTGGGAAAATTAAAAATCAGCAAGACACAAGCACCCCAAAGTTGAGGGCTGCTCTGTTGACCAGGACCTCCACTTCATTTCACCTTAAATATCCCAGGAAAAAGAAAAATGGATAAAGAAGTTGTGGTCCTTATGTACAATGGAATATCACTCAGCCATGAAATCAATGTCCTAAGGCTAGTAGCAGCATGATGAGTGGATTTAGGTACGACGATTCTAAGTGAAATAAGTCACACAGAAAAGGACACTTCTCATAAGGTATCACTGATAGAGGGAATGTAAAAACCGTTACACTTGAACTGAATTACAAAACAGAACAGAGTCACACATGCAGAAAACACACTATGGCTGCTTAACGGGAAAGGTGAGGTGGGGTGATACATAAAACAAGGGTATCAAATTAGCTCAGATACCATTCCATAAACCCAATATGTAATAGACAAGACCTACTCCTTGCTCAGAGAACTGGACTCAACACGCCCTATTCACCGCACAAGAATATATCTGACTAATAATAATCGTAAAACCTATGTATTGATATCTCTCTGTTAGTGTGTCAAGTGGGTGTAAAGCGGCATAAACACAGCAGTGAAAAGCAGCTAAACCCCATTATAAAAATAAATTACTTTGAAACACCCATGAAACAAAGACAGTGAAAGAGAGAGAAATTCTTACACAATGCGTTCAGGGGCTGTGATGCAACCTGGATTGACCATATCTAGACGCACAGCTGGATGAGACATAAGGGTGGACACTCTTGGGGCTGAGAGGTTTGGTGAGGTTGGGTGAGCAAACGCAGACCCTTTAAAGTCATACTGCGTGGTACCCATCGCATGGGTCCCAAATCTCCAGGTTCAAGGGCATCTTCCTACATCCAAAACATGCATGAGAAACCCAGAAGATGGTACACCGTGTGATGGGGAAAGGTTTCTAAAACGCACCTCATTTCTCATCTCCTTGTGCCCGGGTTCGCCATTCCAGCCGCTTTACTAGCAAGCTCCCTACTTGGAGCATCAGCACCTTTAACCTCCTGTTCCGTACAGGTTGCAATTTGTCCTGAGGATAAACGGGAAGACGTGGAACCAACGTGAGACTAGCTCTTGGTGTTGGGACAGGCACAGGTCACTCTATTTTCCCATCAGAAAGAAGAATTAACCACAGGCTCAGCCTGCCCCCCGGAACCAGAACAGGGCCTGAAGCCATTCTGCGATTTTGCGGCCAGCTCCCATAAAAACGAGTTGTAAAATGGAGGTTCAGGGCACTGCAATTCACAAACCTGCAGAGTTATAAATGATAACTCTCGTCCACAAATATATTGAGGGGAGGCAAAGAAGAGGATTTGAAATCAAGGCAGAATTGCAGGAAACAGATTTCAGGAGGTAGATACGAATCGCCTTTAAAGCACATGAAAAGCGGCAAAACGTTGACAATGATGCCCTTGGCCAAAAAGGGCGTATGCGTTTTTTCCTGAATATATTCAGGAAAAAACGCATACGCCCTTTTTGGCCAACCAAGCAACCTGGAAAGGCAAATCAGCGCTACAAAGAAGTCTCGCTTCCCATCGGTCAAAAGGGCCATGCTGAAAAAAGTGTCAAAACCAGAAATGCAGGACAGGCCATGGAGAAATGGGAGCCTTGCTACACTGATGGGCGGGATGTAAATTGCCAAGAGCCACTCCGGAGAAGTGTCCGGTGAGTCCTGAAACATCTGAAAAACACAGCTTAGAGAGCATAGGGCACTTCCACTCATGGGGGTATAAATTGGGAAAATTAAAAATCAGCAAGACACAAGCACCCCAAAGTTTAGGGCTGCTCTGTTGACCAGGACCTCCACTTCATTCCACCTTAAATATCCCAGGAAAGAGAAAAATGGATAAAGAAGTTGTGGTCCTTATGTACAATGGAATATCACTCAGCCAGGAAATCAATGTCGTAAGGTTAGTAGCAGCATGATGAGTGGATTTAGGTACGACGATTCTAAGTGAAATAAGTCACACAGAAAAGGACACTTCTCATAAGGTATCACTGATAGAGGGAATGTAAAAACCGTTACACTTGAACTGAATTACAAAACAGAACAGAGTCACACATGCAGAAAACACACTATGGCTGCTTAACGGGAAAGGTGAGGTGGGGTGATACATAAAACAAGGGTATCAAATTAGCTCAGATCCCATTCCATAAACCCAATATGTAATAGACAAGACCTACTCCTTGCTCAGAGAACTGGACTCAACACGCCCTATTCACCGCACAAGAATATATCTGACTAATAATAATCGTAAAACCTATGTATTGATATCTCTCTGTTAGTGTGTCAAGTGGGTGTAAAGCGGCATAAACACAGCAGTGAAAAGCAGCTAAACCCCATTATAAAAATAAATTACTTTGAAACACCCATGAAACAAAGACAGTGAAAGAGAGAGAAATTCTTACACAATGCGTTCAGGGGCTGTGATGCAACCTGGATTGACCATATCTAGACGCACAGCTGGATGAGACATAAGGGTGGACACTCTTGGGGCTGAGAGGTTTGGTGAGGTTGGGTGAGCAAACGCAGACCCTTTAAAGTAATACTGCGTGGTACCCATCGCATGGGTCCCAAATCTCCAGGTTCAAGGGCATCTTCCTACATCAAAACATGCATGAGAAACCCAGAAGATGGTACACCGTGTGATGGGGAAAGGTTTCTAAAACGCACCTCATTTCTCATCTCCTTGTGCCCGGGTTCGCCATTCCAGCCACTTTACTAGCAAGCTCCCTACTTGGAGCATCAGCACCTTTAACCTCCTGTTCCGTACAGGTTGCAATTTGTCCTGAGGATAAACGGGAAGACGTGGAACCAACGTGAGACTAGCTCTTGGTGTTGGGACAGGCACAGGTCACTCTATTTTCCCATCAGAAAGAAGAATTAACCACAGGCTCAGCCTGCCCCCCGGAACCAGAACAGGGCCTGAAGCCATTCTGCGATTTTGCGGCCAGCTCCCATAAAAACGAGTTGTAAAATGGAGGTTCAGGGCACTGCAATTCACAAACCTGCAGAGTTATAAATGATAACTCTCGTCCACAAATATATTGAGGGGAGGCAAAGAAGAGGATTTGAAATCAAGGCAGAATTGCAGGAAACAGATTTCAGGAGGTAGATACGAATCGCCTTTAAAGCACATGAAAAGCGGCAAAACGTTGACAATGATGCCCTTGGCCAAAAAGGGCGTATGCGTTTTTTCCTGAATATATTCAGGAAAAAACGCATACGCCCTTTTTGGCCAACCAAGCAACCTGGAAAGGCAAATCAGCGCTACAAAGAAGTCTCGCTTCCCATCGGTCAAAAGGGCCATGCTGAAAAAAGTGTCAAAACCAGAAATGCAGGACAGGCCATGGAGAAATGGGAGCCTTGCTACACTGATGGGCGGGATGTAAATTGCCAAGAGCCACTCTGGAGAAGTGTCCGGTGAGTCCTGAAACATCTGAAAAACACAGCTTAGAGAGCATAGGGCACTTCCACTCATGGGGGTATAAATTGGGAAAATTAAAAATCAGCAAGACACAAGCACCCCAAAGTTTAGGGCTGCTCTGTTGACCAGGACCTCCACTTCATTCCACCTTAAATATCCCAGGAAAGAGAAAAATGGATAAAGAAGTTGTGGTCCTTATGTACAATGGAATATCACTCAGCCAGGAAATCAATGTCGTAAGGTTAGTAGCAGCATGATGAGTGGATTTAGGTACGACGATTCTAAGTGAAATAAGTCACACAGAAAAGGACACTTCTCATAAGGTATCACTGATAGAGGGAATGTAAAAACCGTTACACTTGAACTGAATTACAAAACAGAACAGAGTCACACATGCAGAAAACACACTATGGCTGCTTAACGGGAAAGGTGAGGTGGGGTGATACATAAAACAAGGGTATCAAATTAGCTCAGATACCATTCCATAAACCCAATATGTAATAGACAAGACCTACTCCTTGCTCAGAGAACTGGACTCAACACGCCCTATTCACCGCACAAGAATATATCTGACTAATAATAATCGTAAAACCTATGTATTGATATCTCTCTGTTAGTGTGTCAAGTGGGTGTAAAGCGGCATAAACACAGCAGTGAAAAGCAGCTAAACCCCATTATAAAAATAAATTACTTTGAAACACCCATGAAACAAAGACAGTGAAAGAGAGAGAAATTCTTACACAATGCGTTCAGGGGCTGTGATGCAACCTGGATTGACCATATCTAGACGCACAGCTGGATGAGACATAAGG
Organism: Balaenoptera borealis; assembly: GCF_965194805.1. Lineage (NCBI taxonomy): Eukaryota > Metazoa > Chordata > Mammalia > Artiodactyla > Balaenopteridae > Balaenoptera > Balaenoptera borealis. The sequence continues at coordinate 1,213,934 of NW_028124009.1, forward strand.
GTGGACACTCTTGGGGCTGAGAGGTTTGGTGAGGTTGGGTGAGCAAACGCAGACCCTTTAAAGTAATACTGCGTGGTACCCATCGCATGGGTCCCAAATCTCCAGGTTCAAGGGCATCTTCCTACATCAAAACATGCATGAGAAACCCAGAAGATGGTACACCGTGTGATGGGGAAATGTTTCTAAAACGCACCTCATTTCTCATCTCCTTGTGCCCGGGTTCGCCATTCCAGCCGCTTTACTAGCAAGCTCCCTACTTGGAGCATCAGCACCTTTAACCTCCTGTTCCGTACAGGTTGCAATTTGTCCTGAGGATAAACGGGAAGACGTGGAACCAACGTGAGACTAGCTCTTGGTGTTGGGACAGGCACAGGTCACTCTATTTTCCCATCAGAAAGAAGAATTAACCACAGGCTCAGCCTGCCCCCCGGAACCAGAACAGGGCCTGAAGCCATTCTGCGATTTTGCGGCCAGCTCCCATAAAAACGAGTTGTAAAATGGAGGTTCAGGGCACTGCAATTCACAAACCTGCAGAGTTATAAATGATAACTCTCGTCCACAAATATATTGAGGGGAGGCAAAGAAGAGGATTTGAAATCAAGGCAGAATTGCAGGAAACAGATTTCAGGAGGTAGATACGAATCGCCTTTAAAGCACATGAAAAGCGGCAAAACGTTGACAATGATGCCCTTGGCCAAAAAGGGCGTATGCGTTTTTTCCTGAATATATTCAGGAAAAAACGCATACGCCCTTTTTGGCCAACCAAGCAACCTGGAAAGGCAAATCAGCGCTACAAAGAAGTCTCGCTTCCCATCGGTCAAAAGGGCCATGCTGAAAAAAGTGTCAAAACCAGAAATGCAGGACAGGCCATGGAGAAATGGGAGCCTTGCTACACTGATGGGCGGGATGTAAATTGCCAAGAGCCACTCCGGAGAAGTGTCCGGTGAGTCCTGAAACATCTGAAAAACACAGCTTAGAGAGCATAGGGCACTTCCACTCATGGGGGTATAAATTGGGAAAATTAAAAATCAGCAAGACACAAGCACCCCAAAGTTGAGGGCTGCTCTGTTGACCAGGACCTCCACTTCATTCCACCTTAAATATCCCAGGAAAGAGAAAAATGGATAAAGAAGTTGTGGTCCTTATGTACAATGGAATATCACTCAGCCAGGAAATCAATGTCGTAAGGTTAGTAGCAGCATGATGAGTGGATTTAGGTACGACGATTCTAAGTGAAATAAGTCACACAGAAAAGGACACTTCTCATAAGGTATCACTGATAGAGGGAATGTAAAAACCGTTACACTTGAACTGAATTACAAAACAGAACAGAGTCACACATGCAGAAAACACACTATGGCTGCTTAACGGGAAAGGTGAGGTGGGGTGATACATAAAACAAGGGTATCAAATTAGCTCAGATCCCGTTCCATAAACCCAATATGTAATAGACAAGACCTACTCCTTGCTCAGAGAACTGGACTCAACACGCCCTATTCACCGCACAAGAATATATCTGACTAATAATAATCGTAAAACCTATGTATTGATATCTCTCTGTTAGTGTGTCAAGTGGGTGTAAAGCGGCATAAACACAGCAGTGAAAAGCAGCTAAACCCCATTATAAAAATAAATTACTTTGAAACACCCATGAAACAAAGACAGTGAAAGAGAGAGAAATTCTTACACAATGCGTTCAGGGGCTGTGATGCAACCTGGATTGACCATATCTAGACGCACAGCTGGATGAGACATAAGGGTGGACACTCTTGGGGCTGAGAGGTTTGGTGAGGTTGGGTGAGCAAACGCAGACCCTTTAAAGTAATACTGCGTGGTACCCATCGCATGGGTCCCAAATCTCCAGGTTCAAGGGCATCTTCCTACATCAAAACATGCATGAGAAACCCAGAAGATGGTACACCGTGTGATGGGGAAATGTTTCTAAAACGCACCTCATTTCTCATCTCCTTGTGCCCGGGTTCGCCATTCCAGCCGCTTTACTAGCAAGCTCCCTACTTGGAGCATCAGCACCTTTAACCTCCTGTTCCATACAGGTTGCAATTTGTCCTGAGGATAAACGGGAAGACGTGGAACCAACGTGAGACTAGCTCTTGGTGTTGGGACAGGCACAGGTCACTCTATTTTCCCATCAGAAAGAAGAATTAACCACAGGCTCAGCCTGCCCCCCGGAACCAGAACAGGGCCTGAAGCCATTCTGCGATTTTGCGGCCAGCTCCCATAAAAACGAGTTGTAAAATGGAGGTTGAGGGCACTGCAATTCACAAACCTGCAGAGTTATAAATGATAACTCTCGTCCACAAATATATTGAGGGGAGGCAAAGAAGAGGATTTGAAATCAAGGCAGAATTGCAGGAAACAGATTTCAGGAGGTAGATACGAATCGCCTTTAAAGCACATGAAAAGCGGCAAAACGTTGACAATGATGCCCTTGGCCAAAAAGGGCGTATGCGTTTTTTCCTGAATATATTCAGGAAAAAACGCATACGCCCTTTTTGGCCAACCAAGCAACCTGGAAAGGCAAATCAGCGCTACAAAGAAGTCTCGCTTCCCATCGGTCAAAAGGGCCATGCTGAAAAAAGTGTCAACACCAGAAATGCAGGACAGGCCATGGAGAAATGGGAGCCTTGCTACACTGATGGGCGGGATGTAAATTGCCAAGAGCCACTCTGGAGAAGTGTCCGGTGAGTCCTGAAACATCTGAAAAACACAGCTTAGAGAGCATAGGGCACTTCCACTCATGGGGGTATAAATTGGGAAAATTAAAAATCAGCAAGACACAAGCACCCCAAAGTTTAGGGCTGCTCTGTTGACCAGGACCTCCACTTCATTCCACCTTAAATATCCCAGGAAAGAGAAAAATGGATAAAGAAGTTGTGGTCCTTATGTACAATGGAATATCACTCAGCCAGGAAATCAATGTCGTAAGGTTAGTAGCAGCATGATGAGTGGATTTAGGTACGACGATTCTAAGTGAAATAAGTCACACAGAAAAGGACACTTCTCATAAGGTATCACTGATAGAGGGAATGTAAAAACCGTTACACTTGAACTGAATTACAAAACAGAACAGAGTCACACATGCAGAAAACACACTATGGCTGCTTAACGGGAAAGGTGAGGTGGGGTGATACATAAAACAAGGGTATCAAATTAGCTCAGATACCGTTCCATAAACCCAATATGTAATAGACAAGACCTACTCCTTGCTCAGAGAACTGGACTCAACACGCCCTATTCACCGCACAAGAATATATCTGACTAATAATAATCGTAAAACCTATGTATTGATATCTCTCTGTTAGTGTGTCAAGTGGGTGTAAAGCGGCATAAACACAGCAGTGAAAAGCAGCTAAACCCCATTATAAAAATAAATTACTTTGAAACACCCATGAAACAAAGACAGTGAAAGAGAGAGAAATTCTTACACAATGCGTTCAGGGGCTGTGATGCAACCTGGATTGACCATATCTAGACGCACAGCTGGATGAGACATAAGGGTGGACACTCTTGGGGCTGAGAGGTTTGGTGAGGTTGGGTGAGCAAACGCAGACCCTTTAAAGTAATACTGCGTGGTACCCATCGCATGGGTCCCAAATCTCCAGGTTCAAGGGCATCTTCCTACATCCAAAACATGCATGAGAAACCCAGAAGATGGTACATCGTGTGATGGGGAAATGTTTCTAAAACACACCTCATTTCTCATCTCCTTGTGCCCGGGTTCGCCATTCCAGCCGCTTTACTAGCAAGCTCCCTACTTGGAGCATCAGCACCTTTAACCTCCTGTTCCGTACAGGTTGCAATTTGTCCTGAGGATAAACGGGAAGACGTGGAACCAACGTGAGACTAGCTCTTGGTGTTGGGACAGGCACAGGTCACTCTATTTTCCCATCAGAAAGAAGAATTAACCACAGGCTCAGCCTGCCCCCCGGAACCAGAACAGGGCCTGAAGCCATTCTGCGATTTTGCGGCCAGCTCCCATAAAAACGAGTTGTAAAATGGAGGTTCAGGGCACTGCAATTCACAAACCTGCAGAGTTATAAATGATAACTCTCGTCCACAAATATATTGAGGGAAGGCAAAGAAGAGGATTTGAAATCAAGGCAGAATTGCAGGAAACAGATTTCAGGAGGTAGATACGAATCGCCTTTAAAGCACATGAAAAGCGGCAAAACGTTGACAATGATGCCCTTGGCCAAAAAGGGCGTATGCGTTTTTTCCTGAATATATTCAGGAAAAAACGCATACGCCCTTTTTGGCCAACCAAGCAACCTGGAAAGGCAAATCAGCGCTACAAAGAAGTCTCGCTTCCCATCGGTCAAAAGGGCCATGCTGAAAAAAGTGTCAAAACCAGAAATGCAGGACAGGCCATGGAGAAATGGGAGCCTTGCTACACTGATGGGCGGGATGTAAATTGCCAAGAGCCACTCTGGAGAAGTGTCCGGTGAGTCCTGAAACATCTGAAAAACACAGCTTAGAGAGCATAGGGCACTTCCACTCATGGGGGTATAAATTGGGAAAATTAAAAATCAGCAAGACACAAGCACCCCAAAGTTGAGGGCTGCTCTGTTGACCAGGACCTCCACTTCATTTCACCTTAAATATCCCAGGAAAAAGAAAAATGGATAAAGAAGTTGTGGTCCTTATGTACAATGGAATATCACTCAGCCAGGAAATCAATGTCGTAAGGTTAGTAGCAGCATGATGAGTGGATTTAGGTACGACGATTCTAAGTGAAATAAGTCACACAGAAAAGGACACTTCTCATAAGGTATCACTGATAGAGGGAATGTAAAAACCGTTACACTTGAACTGAATTACAAAACAGAACAGAGTCACACATGCAGAAAACACACTATGGCTGCTTAACGGGAAAGGTGAGGTGGGGTGATACATAAAACAAGGGTATCAAATTAGCTCAGATACCATTCCATAAACCCAATATGTAATAGACAAGACCTACTCCTTGCTCAGAGAACTGGACTCAACACGCCCTATTCACCGCACAAGAATATATCTGACTAATAATAATCGTAAAACCTATGTATTGATATCTCTCTGTTAGTGTGTCAAGTGGGTGTAAAGCGGCATAAACACAGCAGTGAAAAGCAGCTAAACCCCATTATAAAAATAAATTACTTTGAAACACCCATGAAACAAAGACAGTGAAAGAGAGAGAAATTCTTACACAATGCGTTCAGGGGCTGTGATGCAACCTGGATTGACCATATCTAGACGCACAGCTGGATGAGACATAAGGGTGGACACTCTTGGGGCTGAGAGGTTTGGTGAGGTTGGGTGAGCAAACGCAGACCCTTTAAAGTAATACTGCGTGGTACCCATCGCATGGGTCCCAAATCTCCAGGTTCAAGGGCATCTTCCTACATCCAAAACATGCATGAGAAACCCAGAAGATGGTACATCGTGTGATGGGGAAATGTTTCTAAAACACACCTCATTTCTCATCTCCTTGTGCCCGGGTTCGCCATTCCAGCCGCTTTACTAGCAAGCTCCCTACTTGGAGCATCAGCACCTTTAACCTCCTGTTCCGTACAGGTTGCAATTTGTCCTGAGGATAAACGGGAAGACGTGGAACCAACGTGAGACTAGCTCTTGGTGTTGGGACAGGCACAGGTCACTCTATTTTCCCATCAGAAAGAAGAATTAACCACAGGCTCAGCCTGCCCCCCGGAACCAGAACAGGGCCTGAAGCCATTCTGCGATTTTGCGGCCAGCTCCCATAAAAACGAGTTGTAAAATGGAGGTTGAGGGCACTGCAATTCACAAACCTGCAGAGTTATAAATGATAACTCTCGTCCACAAATATATTGAGGGGAGGCAAAGAAGAGGATTTGAAATCAAGGCAGAATTGCAGGAAACAGATTTCAGGAGGTAGATACGAATCGCCTTTAAAGCACATGAAAAGCGGCAAAACGTTGACAATGATGCCCTTGGCCAAAAAGGGCGTATGCGTTTTTTCCTGAATATATTCAGGAAAAAACGCATACGCCCTTTTTGGCCAACCAAGCAACCTGGAAAGGCAAATCAGCGCTACAAAGAAGTCTCGCTTCCCATCGGTCAAAAGGGCCATGCTGAAAAAAGTGTCAACACCAGAAATGCAGGACAGGCCATGGAGAAATGGGAGCCTTGCTACACTGATGGGCGGGATGTAAATTGCCAAGAGCCACTCTGGAGAAGTGTCCGGTGAGTCCTGAAACATCTGAAAAACACAGCTTAGAGAGCATAGGGCACTTCCACTCATGGGGGTATAAATTGGGAAAATTAAAAATCAGCAAGACACAAGCACCCCAAAGTTTAGGGCTGCTCTGTTGACCAGGACCTCCACTTCATTCCACCTTAAATATCCCAGGAAAGAGAAAAATGGATAAAGAAGTTGTGGTCCTTATGTACAATGGAATATCACTCAGCCAGGAAATCAATGTCGTAAGGTTAGTAGCAGCATGATGAGTGGATTTAGGTACGATGATTCTAAGTGAAATAAGTCACACAGAAAAGGACACTTCTCATAAGGTATCACTGATAGAGGGAATGTAAAAACCGTTACACTTGAACTGAATTACAAAACAGAACAGAGTCACACATGCAGAAAACACACTATGGCTGCTTAACGGGAAAGGTGAGGTGGGGTGATACATAAAACAAGGGTATCAAATTAGCTCAGATACCGTTCCATAAACCCAATATGTAATAGACAAGACCTACTCCTTGCTCAGAGAACTGGACTCAACACGCCCTATTCACCGCACAAGAATATATCTGACTAATAATAATCGTAAAACCTATGTATTGATATCTCTCTGTTAGTGTGTCAAGTGGGTGTAAAGCGGCATAAACACAGCAGTGAAAAGCAGCTAAACCCCATTATAAAAATAAATTACTTTGAAACACCCATGAAACAAAGACAGTGAAAGAGAGAAATTCTTACACAATGCGTTCAGGGGCTGTGATGCAACCTGGATTGACCTTATCTAGACGCACAGCTGGATGAGACATAAGGGTGGACACTCTTGGGGCTGAGAGGTTTGGTGAGGTTGGGTGAGCAAACGCAGACCCTTTAAAGTAATACTGCGTGGTACCCATCGCATGGGTCCCAAATCTCCAGGTTCCAGGGCATCTTCCTACATCAAAAACATGCATGAGAAACCCAGAAGATGGTACATCGTGTGATGGGGAAATGTTTCTAAAATGCACCTCATTTCTCATCTCCTTGTGCCCCGGTTCGCCATTCCAGCCGCTTTACTAGCAAGCTCCCTACTTGGAGCATCAGCACCTTTAACCTCCTGTTCCGTACAGGTTGCAATTTGTCCTGAGGATAAACGGGAAGACGTGGAACCAACGTGAGACTAGCTCTTGGTGTTGGGACAGGCAGAGGTCACTCTATTTTCCCATCAGAAAGAAGAATTAACCACAGGCTCAGCCTGCCCCCCGGAACCAGAACAGGGCCTGAAGCCATTCTGCGATTTTGCGGCCAGCTCCCATAAAAACGAGTTGTAAAATGGAGGTTCAGGGCACTGCAATTCACAAACCTGCAGAGTTATAAATGATAACTCTCGTCCACAAATATATTGAGGGGAGGCAAAGAAGAGGATTTGAAATCAAGGCAGAATTGCAGGAAACAGATTTCAGGAGGTAGATACGAATCGCCTTTAAAGCACATGAAAAGCGGCAAAACGTTGACAATGATGCCCTTGGCCAAAAAGGGCGTATGCGTTTTTTCCTGAATATATTCAGGAAAAAACGCATACGCCCTTTTTGGCCAACCAAGCAACCTGTAAAGGCAAATCAGCGCTACAAAGAAGTCTCGCTTCCCATCGGTCAAAAGGGCCATGCTGAAAAAAGTGTCAAAACCAGAAATGCAGGACAGGCCATGGAGAAATGGGAGCCTTGCTACACTGATGGGCGGGATGTAAATTGCCAAGAGCCACTCTGGAGAAGTGTCCGGTGAGTCCTGAAACATCTGAAAAACACAGCTTAGAGAGCATAGGGCACTTCCACTCATGGGGGTATAAATTGGGAAAATTAAAAATCAGCAAGACACAAGCACCCCAAAGTTTAGGGCTGCTCTGTTGACCAGGACCTCCACTTCATTCCACCTTAAATATCCCAGGAAAGAGAAAAATGGATAAAGAAGTTGTGGTCCTTATGTACAATGGAATATCACTCAGCCATGAAATCAATGTCATAAGGTTAGTAGCAGCATGATGAGTGGATTTAGGTACGACGATTCTAAGTGAAATAAGTCACACAGAAAAGGACACTTCTCATAAGGTATCACTGATAGAGGGAATGTAAAAACCGTTACACTTGAACTGAATTACAAAACAGAACAGAGTCACACATGCAGAAAACACACTATGGCTGCTTAACGGGAAAGGTGAGGTGGGGTGATACATAAAACAAGGGTATCAAATTAGCTCAGATACCATTCCATAAACCCAATATGTAATAGACAAGACCTACTCCTTGCTCAGAGAACTGGACTCAACACGCCCTATTCACCGCACAAGAATATATCTGACTAATAATAATCGTAAAACCTATGTATTGATATCTCTCTGTTAGTGTGTCAAGTGGGTGTAAAGCGGCATAAACACAGCAGTGAAAAGCAGCTAAACCCCATTATAAAAATAAATTACTTTGAAACACCCATGAAACAAAGACAGTGAAAGAGAGAGAAATTCTTACACAATGCGTTCAGGGGCTGTGATGCAACCTGGATTGACCATATCTAGACGCACAGCTGGATGAGACATAAGGGTGGACACTCTTGGGGCTGAGAGGTTTGGTGAGGTTGGGTGAGCAAACGCAGACCCTTTAACGTAATACTGCGTGGTACCCATCGCATGGGTCCCAAATCTCCAGGTTCAAGGGCATCTTCCTACATCAAAAACATGCATGAGAAACCCAGAAGATGGTACATCGTGTGATGGGGAAAGGTTTCTAAAACGCACCTCATTTCTCATCTCCTTGTGCCCGGGTTCGCCATTCCAGCCGCTTTACTAGCAAGCTCCCTACTTGGAGCATCAGCACCTTTAACCTCCTGTTCCGTACAGGTTGCAATTTGTCCTGAGGATAAACGGGAAGACGTGGAACCAACGTGAGACTAGCTCTTGGTGTTGGGACAGGCAGAGGTCACTCTATTTTCCCATCAGAAAGAAGAATTAACCACAGGCTCAGGCTGCCCCCCGGAACCAGAACAGGGCCTGAAGCCATTCTGCGATTTTGCGGCCAGCTCCCATAAAAACGAGTTGTAAAATGGAGGTTCAGGGCACTGCAATTCACAAACCTGCAGAGTTATAAATGATAACTCTCGTCCACAAATATATTGAGGGGAGGCAAAGAAGAGGATTTGAAATCAAGGCAGAATTGCAGGAAACAGATTTCAGGAGGTAGATACGAATCGCCTTTAAAGCACATGAAAAGCGGCAAAACGTTGACAATGATGCCCTTGGCCAAAAAGGGCGTATGCGTTTTTTCCTGAATATATTCAGGAAAAAACGCATACGCCCTTTTTGGCCAACCAAGCAACCTGGAAAGGCAAATCAGCGCTACAAAGAAGTCTCGCTTCCCATCGGTCAAAAGGGCCATGCTGAAAAAAGTGTCAACACCAGAAATGCAGGACAGGCCATGGAGAAATGGGAGCCTTGCTACACTGATGGGCGGGATGTAAATTGCCAAGAGCCACTCTGGAGAAGTGTCCGGTGAGTCCTGAAACATCTGAAAAACACAGCTTAGAGAGCATAGGGCACTTCCACTCATGGGGGTATAAATTGGGAAAATTAAAAATCAGCAAGACACAAGCACCCCAAAGTTTAGGGCTGCTCTGTTGACCAGGACCTCCACTTCATTCCACCTTAAATATCCCAGGAAAGAGAAAAATGGATAAAGAAGTTGTGGTCCTTATGTACAATGGAATATCACTCAGCCAGGAAATCAATGTCGTAAGGTTAGTAGCAGCATGATGAGTGGATTTAGGTACGACGATTCTAAGTGAAATAAGTCACACAGAAAAGGACACTTCTCATAAGGTATCACTGATAGAGGGAATGTAAAAACCGTTACACTTGAACTGAATTACAAAACAGAACAGAGTCACACATGCAGAAAACACACTATGGCTGCTTAACGGGAAAGGTGAGGTGGGGTGATACATAAAACAAGGGTATCAAATTAGCTCAGATACCGTTCCATAAACCCAATATGTAATAGACAAGACCTACTCCTTGCTCAGAGAACTGGACTCAACACGCCCTATTCACCGCACAAGAATATATCTGACTAATAATAATCGTAAAACCTATGTATTGATATCTCTCTGTTAGTGTGTCAAGTGGGTGTAAAGCGGCATAAACACAGCAGTGAAAAGCAGCTAAACCCCATTATAAAAATAAATTACTTTGAAACACCCATGAAACAAAGACAGTGAAAGAGAGAGAAATTCTTACACAATGCGTTCAGGGGCTGTGATGCAACCTGGATTGACCATATCTAGACGCACAGCTGGATGAGACATAAGGGTGGACACTCTTGGGGCTGAGAGGTTTGGTGAGGTTGGGTGAGCAAACGCAGACCCTTTAAAGTAATACTGCGTGGTACCCATCGCATGGGTCCCAAATCTCCAGGTTCAAGGGCATCTTCCTACATCAAAAACATGCATGAGAAACCCAGAAGATGGTACATCGTGTGATGGGGAAATGTTTCTAAAACGCACCTCATTTCTCATCTCCTTGTGCCCGGGTTCGCCATTCCAGCCGCTTTACTAGCAAGCTCCCTACTTGGAGCATCAGCACCTTTAACCTCCTGTTCCGTACAGGTTGCAATTTGTCCTGAGGATAAACGGGAAGACGTGGAACCAACGAGAGACTAGCTCTTGGTGTTGGGACAGGCACAGGTCACTCTATTTTCCCATCAGAAAGAAGAATTAACCACAGGCTCAGCCTGCCCCCCGGAACCAGAACAGGGCCTGAAGCCATTCTGCGATTTTGCGGCCAGCTCCCATAAAAACGAGTTGTAAAATGGAGGTTCAGGGCACTGCAATTCACAAACCTGCAGAGTTATAAATGATAACTCTCGTCCACAAATATATTGAGGGAAGGCAAAGAAGAGGATTTGAAATCAAGGCAGAATTGCAGGAAACAGATTTCAGGAGGTAGATACGAATCGCCTTTAAAGCACATGAAAAGCGGCAAAACGTTGACAATGATGCCCTTGGCCAAAAAGGGCGTATGCGTTTTTTCCTGAATATATTCAGGAAAAAACGCATACGCCCTTTTTGGCCAACCAAGCAACCTGGAAAGGCAAATCAGCGCTACAAAGAAGTCTCGCTTCCCATCGGTCAAAAGGGCCATGCTGAAAAAAGTGTCAAAACCAGAAATGCAGGACAGGCCATGGAGAAATGGGAGCCTTGCTACACTGATGGGCGGGATGTAAATTGCCAAGAGCCACTCTGGAGAAGTGTCCGGTGAGTCCTGAAACATCTGAAAAACACAGCTTAGAGAGCATAGGGCACTTCCACTCATGGGGGTATAAATTGGGAAAATTAAAAATCAGCAAGACACAAGCACCCCAAAGTTTAGGGCTGCTCTGTTGACCAGGACCTCCACTTCATTCCACCTTAAATATCCCAGGAAAGAGAAAAATGGATAAAGAAGTTGTGGTCCTTATGTACAATGGAATATCACTCAGCCAGGAAATCAATGTCGTAAGGTTAGTAGCAGCATGATGAGTGGATTTAGGTACGACGATTCTAAGTGAAATAAGTCACACAGAAAAGGACACTTCTCATAAGGTATCACTTATAGAGGGAATGTAAAACCCGTTACACTTGAACTGAATTACAAAACAGAACAGAGTCACACATGCAGAAAACACACTATGGCTGCTTAACGGGAAAGGTGAGGTGGGGTGATACATAAAACAAGGGTATCAAATTAGCTCAGATACCATTCCATAAACCCAATATGTAATAGACAAGACCTACTCCTTGCTCAGAGAACTGGACTCAACACGCCCTATTCACCGCACAAGAATATATCTGACTAATAATAATCGTAAAACCTATGTATTGATATCTCTCTGTTACTGTGTCAAGTGGGTGTAAAGCGGCATAAACACAGCAGTGAAAAGCAGCTAAACCCCATTATAAAAATAAATTACTTTGAAACACCCATGAAACAAAGACAGTGAAAGAGAGAGAAATTCTTACACAATGCGTTCAGGGGCTGTGATGCAACCTGGATTGACCATATCTAGACCCACAGCTGGATCAGACATAAGGGTGGACACTCTTGGGGCTGAGAGGTTTGGTGAGGTTGGGTGAGCAAACGCAGACCCTTTAACGTAATACTGCGTGGTACCCATCGCATGGGTCCCAAATCTCCAGGTTCAAGGGCATCTTCCTACGTCAAAAACATGCATGAGAAAACCAGAAGATGGTACATCGTGTGATGGGGAAATGTTTCTAAAACGCACCTCATTTCTCATCTCCTTGTGCCCGGGTTCGCCATTCCAGCCGCTTTACTAGCAAGCTCCCTACTTGGAGCATCAGCACCTTTAACCTCCTGTTCCGTACAGGTTGCAATTTGTCCTGAGGATAAACGGGAAGACGTGGAACCAACGAGAGACTAGCTCTTGGTGTTGGGACAGGCACAGGTCACTCTATTTTCCCATCAGAAAGAAGAATTAACCACAGGCTCAGCCTGCCCCCCGGAACCAGAACAGGGCCTGAAGCCATTCTGCGATTTTGCGGCCAGCTCCCATAAAAACGAGTTGTAAAATGGAGGTTCAGGGCACTGCAATTCACAAACCTGCAGAGTTATAAATGATAACTCTCGTCCACAAATATATTGAGGGAAGGCAAAGAAGAGGATTTGAAATCAAGGCAGAATTGCAGGAAACAGATTTCAGGAGGTAGATACGAATCGCCTTTAAAGCACATGAAAAGCGGCAAAACGTTGACAATGATGCCCTTGGCCAAAAAGGGCGTATGCGTTTTTTCCTGAATATATTCAGGAAAAAACGCATACGCCCTTTTTGGCCAACCAAGCAACCTGGAAAGGCAAATCAGCGCTACAAAGAAGTCTCGCTTCCCATCGGTCAAAAGGGCCATGCTGAAAAAAGTGTCAAAACCAGAAATGCAGGACAGGCCATGGAGAAATGGGAGCCTTGCTACACTGATGGGCGGGATGTAAATTGCCAAGAGCCACTCTGGAGAAGTGTCCGGTGAGTCCTGAAACATCTGAAAAACACAGCTTAGAGAGCATAGGGCACTTCCACTCATGGGGGTATAAATTGGGAAAATTAAAAATCAGCAAGACACAAGCACCCCAAAGTTGAGGGCTGCTCTGTTGACCAGGACCTCCACTTCATTCCACCTTAAATATCCCAGGAAAGAGAAAAATGGATAAAGAAGTTGTGGTCCTTATGTACAATGGAATATCACTCAGCCAGGAAATCAATGTCGTAAGGTTAGTAGCAGCATGATGAGTGGATTTAGGTACGACGATTCTAAGTGAAATAAGTCACACAGAAAAGGACACTTCTCATAAGGTATCACTGATAGAGGGAATGTAAAAACCGTTACACTTGAACTGAATTACAAAACAGAACAGAGTCACACATGCAGAAAACACACTATGGCTGCTTAACGGGAAAGGTGAGGTGGGGTGATACATAAAACAAGGGTATCAAATTAGCTCAGATACCGTTCCATAAACCCAATATGTAATAGAAAAGACCTACTCCTTGCTCAGAGAACTGGACTCAACACGCCCTATTCACCGCACAAGAATATATCTGACTAATAATAATCGTAAAACCTATGTATTGATATCTCTCTGTTAGTGTGTCAAGTGGGTGTAAAGCGGCATAAACACAGCAGTGAAAAGCAGCTAAACCCCATTATAAAAATAAATTACTTTGAAACACCCATGAAACAAAGACAGTGAAAGAGAGAGAAATTCTTACACAATGCGTTCAGGGGCTGTGATGCAACCTGGATTGACCATATCTAGACGCACAGCTGGATGAGACATAAGGGTGGACACTCTTGGGGCTGAGAGGTTTGGTGAGGTTGGGTGAGCAAACGCAGACCCTTTAAAGTAATACTGCGTGGTACCCATCGCATGGGTCCCAAATCTCCAGGTTCAAGGGCATCTTCCTACATCAAAAACATGCATGAGAAACCCAGAAGATGGTACATCGTGTGATGGGGAAATGTTTCTAAAACGCACCTCATTTCTCATCTCCTTGTGCCCGGGTTCGCCATTCAAGCCGCTTTACTAGCAAGCTCCCTACTTGGAGCATCAGCACCTTTAACCTCCTGTTCCGTACAGGTTGCAATTTGTCCTGAGGATAAACGGGAAGACGTGGAACCAACGAGAGACTAGCTCTTGGTGTTGGGACAGGCACAGGTCACTCTATTTTCCCATCAGAAAGAAGAATTAACCACAGACTCAGCCTGCTCCCCGGAACCAGAACAGGGCCTGAAGCCATTCTGCGATTTTGCGGCCAGCTCCCATAAAAACGAGTTGTAAAATGGAGGTTCAGGGCACTGCAATTCACAAACCTGCAGAGTTATAAATGATAACTCTCGTCCACAAATATATTGAGGGAAGGCAAAGAAGAGGATTTGAAATCAAGGCAGAATTGCAGGAAACAGATTTCAGGAGGTAGATACGAATCGCCTTTAAAGCACATGAAAAGCGGCAAAACGTTGACAATGATGCCCTTGGCCAAAAAGGGCGTATGCGTTTTTTCCTGAATATATTCAGGAAAAAACGCATACGCCCTTTTTGGCCAACCAAGCAACCTGGAAAGGCAAATCAGCGCTACAAAGAAGTCTCGCTTCCCATCGGTCAAAAGGGCCATGCTGAAAAAAGTGTCAAAACCAGAAATGCAGGACAGGCCATGGAGAAATGGGAGCCTTGCTACACTGATGGGCGGGATGTAAATTGCCAAGAGCCACTCTGGAGAAGTGTCCGGTGAGTCCTGAAACATCTGAAAAACACAGCTTAGAGAGCATAGGGCACTTCCACTCATGGGGGTATAAATTGGGAAAATTAAAAATCAGCAAGACACAAGCACCCCAAAGTTTAGGGCTGCTCTGTTGACCAGGACCTCCACTTCATTCCACCTTAAATATCCCAGGAAAGAGAAAAATGGATAAAGAAGTTGTGGTCCTTATGTACAATGGAATATCACTCAGCCAGGAAATCAATGTCGTAAGGTTAGTAGCAGCATGATGAGTGGATTTAGGTACGACGATTCTAAGTGAAATAAGTCACACAGAAAAGGACACTTCTCATAAGGTATCAATGATAGAGGGAATGTAAAAACCGTTACACTTGAACTGAATTACAAAACAGAACAGAGTCACACATGCAGAAAACACACTATGGCTGCTTAACGGGAAAGGTGAGGTGGGGTGATACATAAAACAAGGGTATCAAATTAGCTCAGATACCATTCCATAAACCCAATATGTAATAGACAAGACCTACTCCTTGCTCAGAGAACTGGACTCAACACGCCCTATTCACCGCACAAGAATATATCTGACTAATAATAATCGTAAAACCTATGTATTGATATCTCTCTGTTACTGTGTCAAGTGGGTGTAAAGTGGCATAAACACAGCAGTGAAAAGCAGCTAAACCCCATTATAAAAATAAATTACTTTGAAACACCCATGAAACAAAGACAGTGAAAGAGAGAGAAATTCTTACACAATGCGTTCAGGGGCTGTGATGCAACCTGGATTGACCATATCTAGACCCACAGCTGGATCAGACATAAGGGTGGACACTCTTGGGGCTGAGAGGTTTGGTGAGGTTGGGTGAGCAAACGCAGACCCTTTAAAGTAATACTGCGTGGTACCCATCGCATGGGTCCCAAATCTCCAGGTTCAAGGGCATCTTCCTACGTCAAAAACATGCATGAGAAACCCAGAAGATGGTACATCGTGTGATGGGGAAATGTTTCTAAAACGCACCTCATTTCTCATCTCCTTGTGCCCGGGTTCGCCATTCCAGCCGCTTTACTAGCAAGCTCCCTACTTGGAGCATCAGCACCTTTAACCTCCTGTTCCGTACAGGTTGCAATTTGTCCTGAGGATAAACGGGAAGACGTGGAACCAACGAGAGACTAGCTCTTGGTGTTGGGACAGGCACAGGTCACTCTATTTTCCCATCAGAAAGAAGAATTAACCACAGGCTCAGCCTGCCCCCCGGAACCAGAACAGGGCCTGAAGCCATTCTGCGATTTTGCGGCCAGCTCCCATAAAAACGAGTTGTAAAATGGAGGTTCAGGGCACTGCAATTCACAAACCTGCAGAGTTATAAATGATAACTCTCGTCCACAAATATATTGAGGGGAGGCAAAGAAGAGGATTTGAAATCAAGGCAGAATTGCAGGAAACAGATTTCAGGAGGTAGATACGAATCGCCTTTAAAGCACATGAAAAGCGGCAAAACGTTGACAATGATGCCCTTGGCCAAAAAGGGCGTATGCGTTTTTTCCTGAATATATTCAGGAAAAAACGCATACGCCCTTTTTGGCCAACCAAGCAACCTGGAAAGGCAAATCAGCGCTACAAAGAAGTCTCGCTTCCCATCGGTCAAAAGGGCCATGCTGAAAAAAGTGTCAAAACCAGAAATGCAGGACAGGCCATGGAGAAATGGGAGCCTTGCTACACTGATGGGCGGGATGTAAATTGCCAAGAGCCACTCTGGAGAAGTGTCCGGTGAGTCCTGAAACATCTGAAAAACACAGCTTAGAGAGCATAGGGCACTTCCACTCATGGGGGTATAAATTGGGAAAATTAAAAATCAGCAAGACACAAGCACCCCAAAGTTGAGGGCTGCTCTGTTGACCAGGACCTCCACTTCATTCCACCTTAAATATCCCAGGAAAGAGAAAAATGGATAAAGAAGTTGTGGTCCTTATGTACAATGGAATATCACTCAGCCAGGAAATCAATGTCGTAAGGTTAGTAGCAGCATGATGAGTGGATTTAGGTACGACGATTCTAAGTGAAATAAGTCACACAGAAAAGGACACTTCTCATAAGGTATCACTGATAGAGGGAATGTAAAAACCATTACACTTGAACTGAATTACAAAACAGAACAGAGTCACACATGCAGAAAACACACTATGGCTGCTTAACGGGAAAGGTGAGGTGGGGTGATACATAAAACAAGGGTATCAAATTAGCTCAGATACCGTTCCATAAACCCAATATGTAATAGACAAGACCTACTCCTTGCTCAGAGAACTGGACTCAACACGCCCTATTCACCGCACAAGAATATATCTGACTAATAATAATCGTAAAACCTATGTATTGATATCTCTCTGTTAGTGTGTCAAGTGGGTGTAAAGCGGCATAAACACAGCAGTGAAAAGCAGCTAAACCCCATTATAAAAATAAATTACTTTGAAACACCCATGAAACAAAGACAGTGAAAGAGAGAGAAATTCTTACACAATGCGTTCAGGGGCTGTGATGCAACCTGGATTGACCATATCTAGACGCACAGCTGGATGAGACATAAGGGTGGACACTCTTGGGGCTGAGCGGTTTGGTGAGGTTGGGTGAGCAAACGCAGACCCTTTAAAGGAATACTGCGTGGTACCCATCGCATGGGTCCCAAATCTCCAGGTTCAAGGGCATCTTCCTACATCAAAAACATGCATGAGAAACCCAGAAGATGGTACATCGTGTGATTGGGAAATGTTTCTAAAACGCACCTCATTTCTCATCTCCTTGTGCCCGGGTTCGCCATTCCAGCCTCTTTACTAGCAAGCTCCCTACTTGGAGCATCAGCACCTTTAACCTCCTGTTCCGTACAGGTTGCAATTTGTCCTGAGGATAAACGGGAAGACGTGGAACCAACGTGAGACTAGCTCTTGGTGTTGGGACAGGCACAGGTCACTCTATTTTCCCATCAGAAAGAAGAATTAACCACAGGCTCAGCCTGCCCCCCAGAACCAGAACAGGGCCTGAAGCCATTCTGCGATTTTGCGGCCAGCTCCCATAAAAACGAGTTGTAAAATGGAGGTTCAGGGCACTGCAATTCACAAACCTGCAGAGTTATAAATGATAACTCTCGTCCACAAATATATTGAGGGGAGGCAAAGAAGAGGATTTGAAATCAAGGCAGAATTGCAGGAAACAGATTTCAGGAGGTAGATACGAATCGCCTTTAAAGCACATGAAAAGCGGCAAAACGTTGACAATGATGCCCTTGGCCAAAAAGGGCGTATGCGTTTTTTCCTGAATATATTCAGGAAAAAACGCATACGCCCTTTTTGGCCAACCAAGCAACCTGGAAAGGCAAATCAGCGCTACAAAGAAGTCTCGCTTCCCATCGGTCAAAAGGGCCATGCTGAAAAAAGTGTCAAAACCAGAAATGCAGGACAGGCCATGGAGAAATGGGAGCCTTGCTACACTGATGGGCGGGATGTAAATTGCCAAGAGCCACTCTGGAGAAGTGTCCGGTGAGTCCTGAAACATCTGAAAAACACAGCTTAGAGAGCATAGGGCACTTCCACTCATGGGGGTATAAATTGGGAAAATTAAAAATCAGCAAGACACAAGCACCCCAAAGTTGAGGGCTGCTCTGTTGACCAGGACCTCCACTTCATTCCACCTTAAATATCCCAGGAAAGAGAAAAATGGATAAAGAAGTTGTGGTCCTTATGTACAATGGAATATCACTCAGCCAGGAAATCAATGTCGTAAGGTTAGTAGCAGCATGATGAGTGGATTTAGGTACGACGATTCTAAGTGAAATAAGTCACACAGAAAAGGACACTTCTCATAAGGTATCAATGATAGAGGGAATGTAAAAACCGTTACACTTGAACTGAATTACAAAACAGAACAGAGTCACACATGCAGAAAACACACTATGGCTGCTTAACGGGAAAGGTGAGGTGGGGTGATACATAAAACAAGGGTATCAAATTAGCTCAGATACCATTCCATAAACCCAATATGTAATAGACAAGACCTACTCCTTGCTCAGAGAACTGGACTCAACACGCCCTATTCACCGCACAAGAATATATCTGACTAATAATAATCGTAAAACCTATGTATTGATATCTCTCTGTTACTGTGTCAAGTGGGTGTAAAGTGGCATAAACACAGCAGTGAAAAGCAGCTAAACCCCATTATAAAAATAAATTACTTTGAAACACCCATGAAACAAAGACAGTGAAAGAGAGCGAAATTCTTACACAATGCGTTCAGGGGCTGTGATGCAACCTGGATTGACCATATCTAGACCCACAGCTGGATCAGACATAAGGGTGGACACTCTTGGGGCTGAGAGGTTTGGTGAGGTTGGGTGAGCAAACGCAGACCCTTTAAAGTAATACTGCGTGGTACCCATCGCATGGGTCCCAAATCTCCAGGTTCAAGGGCATCTTCCTACGTCAAAAACATGCATGAGAAACCCAGAAGATGGTACATCGTGTGATGGGGAAATGTTTCTAAAACGCACCTCATTTCTCATCTCCTTGTGCCCGGGTTCGCCATTCCAGCCGCTTTACTAGCAAGCTCCCTACTTGGAGCATCAGCACCTTTAACCTCCTGTTCCGTACAGGTTGCAATTTGTCCTGAGGATAAACGGGAAGACGTGGAACCAACGAGAGACTAGCTCTTGGTGTTGGGACAGGCACAGGTCACTCTATTTTCCCATCAGAAAGAAGAATTAACCACAGGCTCAGCCTGCCCCCCGGAACCAGAACAGGGCCTGAAGCCATTCTGCGATTTTGCGGCCAGCTCCCATAAAAACGAGTTGTAAAATGGAGGTTCAGGGCACTGCAATTCACAAACCTGCAGAGTTATAAATGATAACTCTCGTCCACAAATATATTGAGGGGAGGCAAAGAAGAGGATTTGAAATCAAGGCAGAATTGCAGGAAACAGATTTCAGGAGGTAGATACGAATCGCCTTTAAAGCACATGAAAAGCGGCAAAACGTTGACAATGATGCCCTTGGCCAAAAAGGGCGTATGCGTTTTTTCCTGAATATATTCAGGAAAAAACGCATACGCCCTTTTTGGCCAACCAAGCAA
This sequence comes from Balaenoptera borealis, assembly GCF_965194805.1. Classification (NCBI taxonomy): domain Eukaryota; kingdom Metazoa; phylum Chordata; class Mammalia; order Artiodactyla; family Balaenopteridae; genus Balaenoptera; species Balaenoptera borealis. The sequence continues at coordinate 1,234,061 of NW_028124009.1, forward strand.
CCTGGAAAGGCAAATCAGCGCTACAAAGAAGTCTCGCTTCCCATCGGTCAAAAGGGCCATGCTGAAAAAAGTGTCAAAACCAGAAATGCAGGACAGGCCATGGAGAAATGGGAGCCTTGCTACACTGATGGGCGGGATGTAAATTGCCAAGAGCCACTCTGGAGAAGTGTCCGGTGAGTCCTGAAACATCTGAAAAACACAGCTTAGAGAGCATAGGGCACTTCCACTCATGGGGGTATAAATTGGGAAAATTAAAAATCAGCAAGACACAAGCACCCCAAAGTTGAGGGCTGCTCTGTTGACCAGGACCTCCACTTCATTCCACCTTAAATATCCCAGGAAAGAGAAAAATGGATAAAGAAGTTGTGGTCCTTATGTACAATGGAATATCACTCAGCCAGGAAATCAATGTCGTAAGGTTAGTAGCAGCATGATGAGTGGATTTAGGTACGACGATTCTAAGTGAAATAAGTCACACAGAAAAGGACACTTCTCATAAGGTATCACTGATAGAGGGAATGTAAAAACCATTACACTTGAACTGAATTACAAAACAGAACAGAGTCACACATGCAGAAAACACACTATGGCTGCTTAACGGGAAAGGTGAGGTGGGGTGATACATAAAACAAGGGTATCAAATTAGCTCAGATACCGTTCCATAAACCCAATATGTAATAGACAAGACCTACTCCTTGCTCAGAGAACTGGACTCAACACGCCCTATTCACCGCACAAGAATATATCTGACTAATAATAATCGTAAAACCTATGTATTGATATCTCTCTGTTAGTGTGTCAAGTGGGTGTAAAGCGGCATAAACACAGCAGTGAAAAGCAGCTAAACCCCATTATAAAAATAAATTACTTTGAAACACCCATGAAACAAAGACAGTGAAAGAGAGAGAAATTCTTACACAATGCGTTCAGGGGCTGTGATGCAACCTGGATTGACCATATCTAGACGCACAGCTGGATGAGACATAAGGGTGGACACTCTTGGGGCTGAGCGGTTTGGTGAGGTTGGGTGAGCAAACGCAGACCCTTTAAAGGAATACTGCGTGGTACCCATCGCATGGGTCCCAAATCTCCAGGTTCAAGGGCATCTTCCTACATCAAAAACATGCATGAGAAACCCAGAAGATGGTACATCGTGTGATGGGGAAATGTTTCTAAAACGCACCTCATTTCTCATCTCCTTGTGCCCGGGTTCGCCATTCCAGCCTCTTTACTAGCAAGCTCCCTACTTGGAGCATCAGCACCTTTAACCTCCTGTTCCGTACAGGTTGCAATTTGTCCTGAGGATAAACGGGAAGACGTGGAACCAACGTGAGACTAGCTCTTGGTGTTGGGACAGGCACAGGTCACTCTATTTTCCCATCAGAAAGAAGAATTAACCACAGGCTCAGCCTGCCCCCCAGAACCAGAACAGGGCCTGAAGCCATTCTGCGATTTTGCGGCCAGCTCCCATAAAAACGAGTTGTAAAATGGAGGTTCAGGGCACTGCAATTCACAAACCTGCAGAGTTATAAATGATAACTCTCGTCCACAAATATATTGAGGGGAGGCAAAGAAGAGGATTTGAAATCAAGGCAGAATTGCAGGAAACAGATTTCAGGAGGTAGATACGAATCGCCTTTAAAGCACATGAAAAGCGGCAAAACGTTGACAATGATGCCCTTGGCCAAAAAGGGCGTATGCGTTTTTTCCTGAATATATTCAGGAAAAAACGCATACGCCCTTTTTGGCCAACCAAGCAACCTGGAAAGGCAAATCAGCGCTACAAAGAAGTCTCGCTTCCCATCGGTCAAAAGGGCCATGCTGAAAAAAGTGTCAAAACCAGAAATGCAGGACAGGCCATGGAGAAATGGGAGCCTTGCTACACTGATGGGCGGGATGTAAATTGCCAAGAGCCACTCTGGAGAAGTGTCCGGTGAGTCCTGAAACATCTGAAAAACACAGCTTAGAGAGCATAGGGCACTTCCACTCATGGGGGTATAAATTGGGAAAATTAAAAATCAGCAAGACACAAGCACCCCAAAGTTGAGGGCTGCTCTGTTGACCAGGACCTCCACTTCATTCCACCTTAAATATCCCAGGAAAGAGAAAAATGGATAAAGAAGTTGTGGTCCTTATGTACAATGGAATATCACTCAGCCAGGAAATCAATGTCGTAAGGTTAGTAGCAGCATGATGAGTGGATTTAGGTACGACGATTCTAAGTGAAATAAGTCACACAGAAAAGGACACTTCTCATAAGGTATCACTGATAGAGGGAATGTAAAAACCGTTACACTTGAACTGAATTACAAAACAGAACAGAGTCACACATGCAGAAAACACACTATGGCTGCTTAACGGGAAAGGTGAGGTGGGGTGATACATAAAACAAGGGTATCAAATTAGCTCAGATACCATTCCATAAACCCAATATGTAATAGACAAGACCTACTCCTTGCTCAGAGAACTGGACTCAACACGCCCTATTCACCGCACAAGAATATATCTGACTAATAATAATCGTAAAACCTATGTATTGATATCTCTCTGTTAGTGTGTCAAGTGGGTGTAAAGCGGCATAAACACAGCAGTGAAAAGCAGCTAAACCCCATTATAAAAATAAATTACTTTGAAACACCCATGAAACAAAGACAGTGAAAGAGAGAGAAATTCTTACACAATGCGTTCAGGGGCTGTGATGCAACCTGGATTGACCATATCTAGACGCACAGCTGGATGAGACATAAGGGTGGACACTCTTGGGGCTGAGAGGTTTGGTGAGGTTGGGTGAGCAAACGCAGACCCTTTAAAGGAATACTGCGTGGTACCCATCGCATGGGTCCCAAATCTCCAGGTTCAAGGGCATCTTCCTACATCAAAAACATGCATGGAAACCCAGAAGATGGTACATCGTGTGATGGGGAAATGTTTCTAAAACGCACCTCATTTCTCATCTCCTTGTGCCCGGGTTCGCCATTCCAGCCGCTTTACTAGCAAGCTCCCTACTTGGAGCATCAGCACCTTTAACCTCCTGTTCCGTACAGGTTGCAATTTGTCCTGAGGATAAACGGGAAGACGTGGAACCAACGTGAGACTAGCTCTTGGTGTTGGGACAGGCAGAGGTCACTCTATTTTCCCATCAGAAAGAAGAATTAACCACAGGCTCAGCCTGCCCCCCGGAACCAGAACAGGGCCTGAAGCCATTCTGCGATTTTGCGGCCAGCTCCCATAAAAACGAGTTGTAAAATGGAGGTTCAGGGCACTGCAATTCACAAACCTGCAGAGTTATAAATGATAACTCTCGTCCACAAATATATTGAGGGGAGGCAAAGAAGAGGATTTGAAATCAAGGCAGAATTGCAGGAAACAGATTTCAGGAGGTAGATACGAATCGCCTTTAAAGCACATGAAAAGCGGCAAAACGTTGACAATGATGCCCTTGGCCAAAAAGGGCGTATGCGTTTTTTCCTGAATATATTCAGGAAAAAACGCATACGCCCTTTTTGGCCAACCAAGCAACCTGGAAAGGCAAATCAGCGCTACAAAGAAGTCTCGCTTCCCATCGGTCAAAAGGGCCATGCTGAAAAAAGTGTCAAAACCGGAAATGCAGGACAGGCCATGGAGAAATGGGAGCCTTGCTACACTGATGGGCGGGATGTAAATTGCCAAGAGCCACTCTGGAGAAGTGTCCGGTGAGTCCTGAAACATCTGAAAAACACAGCTTAGAGAGCATAGGGCACTTCCACTCATGGGGGTATAAATTGGGAAAATTAAAAATCAGCAAGACACAAGCACCCCAAAGTTTAGGGCTGCTCTGTTGACCAGGACCTCCACTTCATTCCACCTTAAATATCCCAGGAAAGAGAAAAATGGATAAAGAAGTTGTGGTCCTTATGTACAATGGAATATCACTCAGCCAGGAAATCAATGTCGTAAGGTTAGTAGCAGCATGATGAGTGGATTTAGGTACGACGATTCTAAGTGAAATAAGTCACACAGAAAAGGACACTTCTCATAAGGTATCACTGATAGAGGGAATGTAAAAACCGTTACACTTGAACTGAATTACAAAACAGAACAGAGTCACACATGCAGAAAACACACTATGGCTGCTTAACGGGAAAGGTGAGGTGGGGTGATACATAAAACAAGGGTATCAAATTAGCTCAGATACCATTCCATAAACCCAATATGTAATAGACAAGACCTACTCCTTGCTCAGAGAACTGGACTCAACACGCCCTATTCACCGCACAAGAATATATCTGACTAATAATAATCGTAAAACCTATGTATTGATATCTCTCTGTTAGTGTGTCAAGTGGGTGTAAAGCGGCATAAACACAGCAGTGAAAAGCAGCTAAACCCCATTATAAAAATAAATTACTTTGAAACACCCATGAAACAAAGACAGTGAAAGAGAGAGAAATTCTTACACAATGCGTTCAGGGGCTGTGATGCAACCTGGATTGACCATATCTAGACGCACAGCTGGATGAGACATAAGGGTGGACACTCTTGGGGCTGAGAGGTTTGGTGAGGTTGGGTGAGCAAACGCAGACCCTTTAAAGGAATACTGCGTGGTACCCATCGCATGGGTCCCAAATCTCCAGGTTCAAGGGCATCTTCCTACATCAAAAACATGCATGGAAACCCAGAAGATGGTACATCGTGTGATGGGGAAATGTTTCTAAAACGCACCTCATTTCTCATCTCCTTGTGCCCGGGTTCGCCATTCCAGCCGCTTTACTAGCAAGCTCCCTACTTGGAGCATCAGCACCTTTAACCTCCTGTTCCGTACAGGTTGCAATTTGTCCTGAGGATAAACGGGAAGACGTGGAACCAACGTGAGACTAGCTCTTGGTGTTGGGACAGGCAGAGGTCACTCTATTTTCCCATCAGAAAGAAGAATTAACCACAGGCTCAGCCTGCCCCCCGGAACCAGAACAGGGCCTGAAGCCATTCTGCGATTTTGCGGCCAGCTCCCATAAAAACGAGTTGTAAAATGGAGGTTCAGGGCACTGCAATTCACAAACCTGCAGAGTTATAAATGATAACTCTCGTCCACAAATATATTGAGGGGAGGCAAAGAAGAGGATTTGAAATCAAGGCAGAATTGCAGGAAACAGATTTCAGGAGGTAGATACGAATCGCCTTTAAAGCACATGAAAAGCGGCAAAACGTTGACAATGATGCCCTTGGCCAAAAAGGGCGTATGCGTTTTTTCCTGAATATATTCAGGAAAAAACGCATACGCCCTTTTTGGCCAACCAAGCAACCTGGAAAGGCAAATCAGCGCTACAAAGAAGTCTCGCTTCCCATCGGTCAAAAGGGCCATGCTGAAAAAAGTGTCAAAACCAGAAATGCAGGACAGGCCATGGAGAAATGGGAGCCTTGCTACACTGATGGGCGGGATGTAAATTGCCAAGAGCCACTCTGGAGAAGTGTCCGGTGAGTCCTGAAACATCTGAAAAACACAGCTTAGAGAGCATAGGGCACTTCCACTCATGGGGGTATAAATTGGGAAAATTAAAAATCAGCAAGACACAAGCACCCCAAAGTTTAGGTCTGCTCTGTTGACCAGGACCTCCACTTCATTCCACCTTAAATATCCCAGGAAAGAGAAAAATGGATAAAGAAGTTGTGGTCCTTATGTACAATGCAATATCACTCAGCCAGGAAATCAATGTCGTAAGGTTAGTAGCAGCATGATGAGTGGATTTAGGTACGACGATTCTAAGTGAAATAAGTCACACAGAAAAGGACACTTCTCATAAGGTATCACTGATAGAGGGAATGTAAAAACCGTTACACTTGAACTGAATTACAAAACAGAACAGAGTCACACATGCAGAAAACACACTATGGCTGCTTAACGGGAAAGGTGAGGTGGGGTGATACATAAAACAAGGGTATCAAATTAGCTCAGATACCATTCCATAAACCCAATATGTAATAGACAAGACCTACTCCTTGCTCAGAGAACTGGACTCAACACGCCCTATTCACCGCACAAGAATATATCTGACTAATAATAATCGTAAAACCTATGTATTGATATCTCTCTGTTAGTGTGTCAAGTGGGTGTAAAGTGGCATAAACACAGCAGTGAAAAGCAGCTAAACCCCATTATAAAAATAAATTACTTTGAAACACCCATGAAACAAAGACAGTGAAAGAGAGAGAAATTCTTACACAATGCGTTCAGGGGCTGTGATGCAACCTGGATTGACCATATCTAGACGCACAGCTGGATGAGACATAAGGGTGGACACTCTTGGGGCTGAGAGGTTTGGTGAGGTTGGGTGAGCAAACGCAGACCCTTTAAAATAATACTGCGTGGTACCCATCGCATGGGTCCCAAATCTCCAGGTTCAAGGGCATCTTCCTACGTCAAAAACATGCATGAGAAACCCAGAAGATGGTACATCGTGTGATGGGGAAATGTTTCTAAAACGCACCTCATTTCTCATCTCCTTGTGCCCGGGTTCGCCATTCCAGCCGCTTTACTAGCAAGCTCCCTACTTGGAGCATCAGCACCTTTAACCTCCTGTTCCGTACAGGTTGCAATTTGTCCTGAGGATAAACGGGAAGACGTGGAACCAACGAGAGACTAGCTCTTGGTGTTGGGACAGGCACAGGTCACTCTATTTTCCCATCAGAAAGAAGAATTAACCACAGACTCAGCCTGCCCCCCGGAACCAGAACAGGGCCTGAAGCCATTCTGCGATTTTGCGGCCAGCTCCCATAAAAACGAGTTGTAAAATGGAGGTTCAGGGCACTGCAATTCACAAACCTGCAGAGTTATAAATGATAACTCTCGTCCACAAATATATTGAGGGGAGGCAAAGAAGAGGATTTGAAATCAAGGCAGAATTGCAGGAAACAGATTTCAGGAGGTAGATACGAATCGCCTTTAAAGCACATGAAAAGCGGCAAAACGTTGACAATGATGCCCTTGGCCAAAAAGGGCGTATGCGTTTTTTCCTGAATATATTCAGGAAAAAACGCATACGCCCTTTTTGGCCAACCAAGCAACCTGGAAAGGCAAATCAGCGCTACAAAGAAGTCTCGCTTCCCAACGGTCAAAAGGGCCATGCTGAAAAAAGTGTCAAAACCAGAAATGCAGGACAGGCCATGGAGAAATGGGAGCCTTGCTACACTGATGGGCGGGATGTAAATTGCCAAGAGCCACTCTGGAGAAGTGTCCGGTGAGTCCTGAAACATCTGAAAAACACAGCTTAGAGAGCATAGGGCACTTCCACTCATGGGGGTATAAATTGGGAAAATTAAAAATCAGCAAGACACAAGCACCCCAAAGTTGAGGGCTGCTCTGTTGACCAGGACCTCCACTTCATTCCACCTTAAATATCCCAGGAAAGAGAAAAATGGATAAAGAAGTTGTGGTCCTTATGTACAATGGAATATCACTCAGCCAGGAAATCAATGTCGTAAGGTTAGTAGCAGCATGATGAGTGGATTTAGGTACGACGATTCTAAGTGAAATAAGTCACACAGAAAAGGACACTTCTCATAAGGTATCACTGATAGAGGGAATGTAAAAACCGTTACACTTGAACTGAATTACAAAACAGAACAGAGTCACACATGCAGAAAACACACTATGGCTGCTTAACGGGAAAGGTGAGGTGGGGTGATACATAAAACAAGGGTATCAAATTAGCTCAGATACCATTCCATAAACCCAATATGTAATAGACAAGACCTACTCCTTGCTCAGAGAACTGGACTCAACACGCCCTATTCACCGCACAAGAATATATCTGACTAATAATAATCGTAAAACCTATGTATTGATATCTCTCTGTTACTGTGTCAAGTGGGTGTAAAGTGGCATAAACACAGCAGTGAAAAGCAGCTAAACCCCATTATAAAAATAAATTACTTTGAAACACCCATGAAACAAAGACAGTGAAAGAGAGAGAAATTCTTACACAATGCGTTCAGGGGCTGTGATGCAACCTGGATTGACCATATCTAGACCCACAGCTGGATCAGACATAAGGGTGGACACTCTTGGGGCTGAGAGGTTTGGTGAGGTTGGGTGAGCAAACGCAGACCCTTTAAAGTAATACTGCGTGGTACCCATCGCATGGGTCCCAAATCTCCAGGTTCAAGGGCATCTTCCTACGTCAAAAACATGCATGAGAAACCCAGAAGATGGTACATCGTGTGATGGGGAAATGTTTCTAAAACGCACCTCATTTCTCATCTCCTTGTGCCCGGGTTCGCCATTCCAGCCGCTTTACTAGCAAGCTCCCTACTTGGAGCATCAGCACCTTTAACCTCCTGTTCCGTACAGGTTGCAATTTGTCCTGAGGATAAACGGGAAGACGTGGAACCAACGAGAGACTAGCTCTTGGTGTTGGGACAGGCACAGGTCACTCTATTTTCCCATCAGAAAGAAGAATTAACCACAGGCTCAGCCTGCCCCCCGGAACCAGAACAGGGCCTGAAGCCATTCTGCGATTTTGCGGCCAGCTCCCATAAAAACGAGTTGTAAAATGGAGGTTCAGGGCACTGCAATTCACAAACCTGCAGAGTTATAAATGATAACTCTCGTCCACAAATATATTGAGGGGAGGCAAAGAAGAGGATTTGAAATCAAGGCAGAATTGCAGGAAACAGATTTCAGGAGGTAGATACGAATCGCCTTTAAAGCACATGAAAAGCGGCAAAACGTTGACAATGATGCCCTTGGCCAAAAAGGGCGTATGCGTTTTTTCCTGAATATATTCAGGAAAAAACGCATACGCCCTTTTTGGCCAACCAAGCAACCTGGAAAGGCAAATCAGCGCTACAAAGAAGTCTCGCTTCCCAACGGTCAAAAGGGCCATGCTGAAAAAAGTGTCAAAACCAGAAATGCAGGACAGGCCATGGAGAAATGGGAGCCTTGCTACACTGATGGGCGGGATGTAAATTGCCAAGAGCCACTCTGGAGAAGTGTCCGGTGAGTCCTGAAACATCTGAAAAACACAGCTTAGAGAGCATAGGGCACTTCCACTCATGGGGGTATAAATTGGGAAAATTAAAAATCAGCAAGACACAAGCACCCCAAAGTTGAGGGCTGCTCTGTTGACCAGGACCTCCACTTCATTCCACCTTAAATATCCCAGGAAAGAGAAAAATGGATAAAGAAGTTGTGGTCCTTATGTACAATGGAATATCACTCAGCCAGGAAATCAATGTCGTAAGGTTAGTAGCAGCATGATGAGTGGATTTAGGTACGACGATTCTAAGTGAAATAAGTCACACAGAAAAGGACACTTCTCATAAGGTATCACTGATAGAGGGAATGTAAAAACCATTACACTTGAACTGAATTACAAAACAGAACAGAGTCACACATGCAGAAAACACACTATGGCTGCTTAACGGGAAAGGTGAGGTGGGGTGATACATAAAACAAGGGTATCAAATTAGCTCAGATACCGTTCCATAAACCCAATATGTAATAGACAAGACCTACTCCTTGCTCAGAGAACTGGACTCAACACGCCCTATTCACCGCACAAGAATATATCTGACTAATAATAATCGTAAAACCTATGTATTGATATCTCTCTGTTAGTGTGTCAAGTGGGTGTAAAGCGGCATAAACACAGCAGTGAAAAGCAGCTAAACCCCATTATAAAAATAAATTACTTTGAAACACCCATGAAACAAAGACAGTGAAAGAGAGAGAAATTCTTACACAATGCGTTCAGGGGCTGTGATGCAACCTGGATTGACCATATCTAGACGCACAGCTGGATGAGACATAAGGGTGGACACTCTTGGGGCTGAGCGGTTTGGTGAGGTTGGGTGAGCAAACGCAGACCCTTTAAAGGAATACTGCGTGGTACCCATCGCATGGGTCCCAAATCTCCAGGTTCAAGGGCATCTTCCTACATCAAAAACATGCATGAGAAACCCAGAAGATGGTACATCGTGTGATTGGGAAATGTTTCTAAAACGCACCTCATTTCTCATCTCCTTGTGCCCGGGTTCGCCATTCCAGCCTCTTTACTAGCAAGCTCCCTACTTGGAGCATCAGCACCTTTAACCTCCTGTTCCGTACAGGTTGCAATTTGTCCTGAGGATAAACGGGAAGACGTGGAACCAACGTGAGACTAGCTCTTGGTGTTGGGACAGGCACAGGTCACTCTATTTTCCCATCAGGAAGAAGAATTAACCACAGGCTCATCCCGCCCCCCGGAACCAGAACACGGCCTGAAGCCATCCTGCGCTTTTGCGGCCAGCTCCCAAAAACACGAGTTGTAAAATGGAGGCTCAGGGCACTGCAATTCACAAACCTGCAGAGTTATAAATGATAACTCTCGTCCACAAATATATTGAGAGAAGGCAACGAAGAGGATTTGAAATCAAGGCAGAATTGCAGGAAACAGATTTCAGGAGGTAGATTCGAATCGCCTTTAAAGCACATGAAAAGTGGCAAAACGTTGACAATGATGCCCTTGGCCAAAAAGGGCGTATGCGTTTTTTCCTGAATATATTCAGGAAAAAACGCATACGCCCTTTTTGGCCAACCAAGCAACCTGGAAAGGCAAATCAGCGCTACAAAGAAGTCTCGCTTCCCATCGGTCAAAAGGGCCATGCTGAAGAAAGTGTCAAAACCAGAAATGCAGGACAGGCCATGGAGAAATGGGAGCCTTGCTACACTGATGGGCGGGATGTAAATTGCCAACAGCCACTCTGGAGAAGTGTACGGTGAGTCCTGAAACATCTAAAAAACACAGCTTAGAGAGCATAGGGCACTTCCACTCAAGGGGGTATAAATTGGGAAAATGAAAAATCAGCAAGACACAAGCACCCCAAAGTTTAGGGCTGCTCTGTTGACAAGGACCTCCACTTCATTCCACCTTAAATATCCCAGGAAAGAGAAAAATGGGTAAAGAAGTTGTGGTCCTTATGTACAATGGAATATCACTCAGCCATGAAATCAATGTCCTAAGGCTAGTAGCAGCATGATGAGTGGATTTAGGTACGACGATTCTAAGTGAAATAAGTCACACAGAAAAGGACACTTCTCATAAGGTATCACTGATAGATGGAATGTAAAAACCGTTACACATGAACTGAATTACAAAACAGAACAGAGTCACACATGCAGAAAACACACTATGGCTGCTTAACGGGAAAGGTGAGGTGGGGTGATACATCAAACAAGGGTTTCAAATTAGCTCAGATACCGTTCCATAAACCCAATATGTAATAGACAAGACCTACTCCTTGCTCAGAGAACTGGACTCAACACGCCCTATTCACCGCACAAGAATATATCTGACTAATAATAATCGTAAAACCTATGTATTGATATCTCTCTGTTAGTGTGTCAAGTGGGTGTAAAGCGGCATAAACACAGCAGTGAAAAGCAGCTAAACCGCATTATGAAAATAAATTACTTTGAAAAACCCATGAAAGAAAGACAGTGAAAGAGAGAGACATTCTTACACAATGCGTTCAGGGGCTGTGATTCAACCTGGATTGACCATATCTAGACTCACGGCTGGATGAGACATAAGGGTGGACACTCTTGGGGCTGAGAGGTTTGGTGAGGTTGGGTGAGCAAACGCAGACCCTTTAAAGTAATACTGCGTGGTACCCATCGCATGGGTCCCATATCTCCAGGTTCAAGGGCATCTTCCTACATCGAAAACATGAATGAGAAACCCAGAAGATGGTACACCGTGTGATGGGGAAAGGTTTCTAAAACGCACCTCATTTCTCATCTCCTTGTGCCCGGGTTCGCCATTCCAGCCGCTTTACTAGCCATCTCCCTACTTGGAGCATCAGCACCTTTAATCTCCTGTTCCGTACAGGTTGCCATTTCTCCTGAGGATGAACGGGAAGACGGGGAACCAATGAGAGACTGGCTCTTGGTGTTGGGAAAGGCACAGGTCACTCTATTTTCCCATCAGGAAGAAGAATTAACCACAGGCTCATCCCGCCCCCCGGAACTAGAACAGGGCCTGAAGCCATCCTGCGCTTTTGCGGCCAGCTCCCATGAACACGAGTTGTAAAATGGAGGCTCAGGGCACTGCAATTCACAAACCTGCAGTTATAAATGATAACTCTCGTCCACAAATATATTGAGGGAAGGCAACGAAGAGGATTTGAAATCAAGGCAGAATGGCAGGAAACAGATTTCAGGAGGTAGATTCGAATCGCCTTTAAAGCACATGAAAAGCGGCAAAACGTTGACAATGATGCCCTTGGCCAAAAAGGGCGTATGCGTTTTTTCCTGAATATATTCAGGAAAAAACGCATACGCCCTTTTTGGCCAACCAAGCAACCTGAAAAGGCAAATCAGCGCTACAAAGAAGTCTCACATCCCATCGGTCAAAAGGGCCATGCTGAAAAAAGTGTCAAAACCAGAAATGCAGGACAGGCTATGGAGAAATGGGAGCCTTGCTACACTGATGGGTGGGATGTAAATTGCCAACAGCCACTCTGGAGAAGTGTACGGTGAGTCCTGAAACATCTAAAAAACACAGCTTAGAGAGCATAGGGCACTTCCACTCATGGGGGTATAAATTGGGAAAATGAAAAATCAGCAAGACACAAGCACCCCAAAGCTTAGGGCTGCTCTGTTGACAAGGACCTCCACTTCATTCCACCTTAAATATCCCAGGAAAGAGAAAAATGGATAAACAATTTGTGGTCCTTATGTACAATGGAATATCACTCAGCCATGAAATCAATGTCATAAGGCTAGTAGCAGCATGATCAGTGGATTTAGGTACGACGATTCTAAGTGAAATAAATCACACAGAAAAGGACACTTTTCATAAGGTATCACTTATAGAGGGAATGTAAAAACCGTTACAGTTGAACTGAATTACAAAACAGAACAGAGTCACACATGCAGAAAACACACTATGGCTGCTTAACGGGAAAGGGGAGGTGGGGTGATACATAAAACAAGGGTTTCAAATTAGCTCAGATACCGTTCCATAAACCCAATATGTAATAGACAAGACCTACTCCTTGCTCAGAGAACTGGACTCAACACGCCCTATTCACCGCACAAGAATATATCTGACTAGTAATAATCTTAAAACCTATGTATTGATATCTCTTTGTTAGTGTGTCAAGTGGGTGTAAAGCGGCATAAACACAGCAGTGAAAAGCAGCTAAACCCCATTATGAAAATAAATTACTTTGAAAAACCCATGAAATAAAGACAGTGAAAGAGAGAGACATTCTTACACAATGCGTTCAGGGGCTGTGATGCAACCTGGATTGACCATATCTAGACCCACAGCTGGATGAGACCTAAGGGTGGACACTCTTGGGGCTGAGAGGTTTGGTGAGGTTGGGTGAGCAAACGCAGACCATTTAAAGTAATACTGCGTGGTACCCATCGCATGGGTCCCAAATCTCCAGGTTCAAGGGCATCTTCCTACATCGAAAACATGCATGAGAAACCCAGAAGATGGTACACCGTGTGATGGGGAAAGGTTTCTAAAAAGCACCTCATTTCTCATCTCCTTGTGCCCGGGTTCGCCATTCCAGCCGCTTTACTAGCAATCTCCCTACTTAGAGCATCAGCACCTTTAACCTCCTGTTCCATACAGGTTGCAGTCTGTCCTGAGGATAAACGGGAAGACGTGGAACCAACGAGAGACTAGCTCTTGGTGTTGGGACAGGCACAGGTCACTCTATATTCCCATCAGAAAGAAGAATTAACCACAGGCTCAGCCTGCCCCCCGGAACCAGAACAGGGCCTGAAGCCATCCAGTGCTTTTGCGGCCAGCTACCAAAAAAGCGAGTTGTAAAATGGAGGTTCAGGGCACTGCAATTCACAAACCTGCAGAGTTATAAATGATAACTCTCGTCCACAAATATATTGAGGGAAGGCAAAGAAGAGGATTTGAAATCAAGGCAGAATTGCAGGAAACAGATTTCAGGAGGTAGATACGAATCGCCTTTAAAGCACATGAAAAGCGGCAAAACGTTGACAATGATGCCCTTGGCCAAAAAGGGCGTATGCGTTTTTTCCTGAATATATTCAGGAAAAAACGCATACGCCATTTTTAGCCAACCAAACAACCTGGAAAGGCAAATCAGCGCTACAAAGAAGTCTCGCTTCCCATCGGTCAAAAGGGCCATGCTGAAAAAAGTGTCAAAACCAGAAATGCAGGACAGGCCATGGAGAAATGGGAGCCTTGCTACACTGATGGGCGGGATGTAAATTGCCAACAGGCACTGTGGAGAAGTGTACGGTGAGTCCTGAAACATCTGAAAAACACAGCTTAGAGAGCATAGGGCACTTCCACTCAAGGGGGTATAAATTGGGAAAATTAAAAATCAGCAAGACACAAGCACCCCAAAGTTTAGGGCTGCTCTGTTGACCAGGACCTCCACTTCATTCCACCTTAAATATCCCAGGAAAGAGAAAAATGGATAAAGAAGTTGTGGTCCTTATGTACAATGGAATATCACTCAGCCAGGAAATCAATGTCGTAAGGTTAGTAGCAGCATGATGAGTGGATTTAGGTACGACGATTCTAAGTGAAATAAGTCACACAGAAAAGGACACTTCTCATAAGGTATCACTGATAGAGGAAATGTAAAAACCGTTACACTTGAACTGAATTACAAAACAGAACAGAGTCACACATGCAGAAAACACACTATGGCTGCTTAACGGGAAAGGTGAGGTGGGGTGATACATAAAACAAGGGTATCAAATTAGCTCAGATACCGTTCCATAAACCCAATATGTAATAGACAAGACCTACTCCTTGCTCAGAGAACTGGACTCAACACGCCCTATTCACCGCACAAGAATATATCTGACTAATAATAATCGTAAAACCTATGTATTGATATCTCTCTGTTAGTGTGTCAAGTGGGTGTAAAGCGGCATAAACACAGCAGTGAAAAGCAGCTAAACCCCATTATAAAAATAAATTACTTTGAAACACCCATGAAAGAAAGACAGTGAAAGTGAGAGAAATTCTTACACAATGCGTTCAGGGCCTGTGATGCAACCTGGATTGACCATATCTAGACCCACAGCTGGATGAGACATAAGGGTGGACACTCTTGGGGCTGAGAGGTTTGGTGAGGTTGGGTGAGCAAACACAGACCCTTTAAAGTAATACTGCGTGGTACCCATCGCATGGGTCCCAAATCTCCAGGTTCAAGGGCATCTTCCTACATCGAAAACATGCATGAGAAACCCAGAAGATGGTACACCGTGTGATGGGGAAAGGTTTCTAAAAGGCACCTCATTTCTCATCTCCTTGTGCCCGGGTTCACCATTCCAGCCGCTTTACTAGAAAGCTCCCTACTTGGAGCATCAGCACCTTTAACCTCCTGTTCCATACAGGTTGCAATCTGTCCTGAGGATAAACGGGAAGACGTGGAACCAACGAGAGACTAGCTCTTGGTGTTGGGACAGGCACAGGTCACTATATTTTCCCATCAGGAAGAAGAATTAACCACAGGCTCATCCTGCCCCCCGGAACCAGAACAGGGCCTGAAGCTATTCTGCGATTTTGCGGCCAGCTCCCTTAAAAACGAGTTGTAAAATGGAGGTTCAGGGCACTGCAATTCACAAACCTGCAGAGTTATAAATGATAACTCTCGTCCACAAATATATTGAGGGAAGGCAAAGAAGAGGATATGAAATCAAGGCAGAATTGCAGGAAACAGATTTCAGGAGGTAGATTCGAATCGCATTTAAAGCACATGAAAAGCGGCAAAACGTTGACAATGATGCCCTTGGCCAAAAAGGGCGTATGCGTTTTTTCCTGAATATATTCAGGAAAAAACGCATACGCCCTTTTTGGCCAACCAAGCAACCTGGAAAGGCAAATCAGCGCTACAAAGAAGTCTCGCTTCCCATCGGTCAAAACGGCCATGCTGAAAAAAGTGTCAAAACCAGAAAGGCAGGACAGGCCATGGAGAAATGGGAGCCTTGCTACACTGATGGGCGGGATGTAAATTGCCAAGAGCCACTCTGGAGAAGTGTCCGGTGAGTCCTGAAACATCTGAAAAACACAGCTTAGAGAGCATAGGGCACTTCCACTCATGGGGGTATAAATTGGGAAAATTAAAAATCAGCAAGACACAAGCATCCCAAAGTTTAGGGCTGCTCTGTTGACCAGGACCTCCACTTCATTCCACCTTAAATATCCCAGGAAAGAGAAAAATGGATAAAGAAGTTGTGGTCCTTATGTACAATGGAATATCACTCAGCCATGAAATCAATGTCGTAAGGTTAGTAGCAGCATGATGAGTGGATTTAGGTACGACGATTCTAAGTGAAATAAGTCACACAGAAAAGGACACTTCTCATAAGGTATCACTGATAGAGGGAATGTAAAAACCGTTACACTTGAACTGAATTACAAAACAGAACAGAGTCACACATGCAGAAAACACACTATGGCTGCTTAAGGGGAAAGGTGAGGTGGGGTGATACATAAAACAAGGGTATCAAATTAGCTCAGATACCGTTCCATAAACCCAATATATAATAGACAAGACCTACTCCTTGCTCAGAGAACTGGACTCAACACGCCCTATTCACCACACAAGAATATATCTGACTAATAATAATCGTAAAACCTATGTATTGATATCTCTCTGTTAGTGTGTCAAGTGGGTGTAAAGCGGCATAAACACAGCAGTGAAAAGCAGCTAAACCCCATTATAAAAATAAATTACTTTGAAACACCCATGAAAGAAAGACAGTGAAAGTGAGAGAAATTCTTACACAATGCGTTCAGGGCCTGTGATGCAACCTGGATTGACCATATCTAGACCCACAGCTGGATGAGACATAAGGGTGGACACTCTTGGGGCTGAGAGTTTTGGTGAGGTTGGGTGAGCAAACACAGACCCTTTAAAGTAATACTGCGTGGTACCCATCGCATGGGTCCCAAATCTCCAGGTTCAAGGGCATCTTCCTACATCGAAAACATGCATGAGAAACCCAGAAGATGGTACACCGTGTGATGGGGAAAGGTTTCTAAAAGGCACCTCATTTCTCATCTCCTTGTGCCCGGGTTCGCCATTCCAGCCGCTTTACTAGAAAGCTCCCTACTTGGAGCATCAGCACCTTTAACCTCCTGTTCCATACAGGTTGCAATCTGTCCTGAGGATAAACGGGAAGACGTGGAACCAACGAGAGACTAGCTCTTGGTGTTGGGACAGGCACAGGTCACTCTATATTCCCATCAGAAAGAAGAATTAACCACAGGCTCATCCTGCCCCCCGGAACCAGAACAGGGCCTGAAGCCATTCTGCGATTTTGCGGCCAGCTCCCTTAAAAACGAGTTGTAAAATGGAGGTTCAGGGCACTGCAATTCACAAACCTGCAGAGTTATAAATGATAACTCTAGTCCACAAATATATTGAGGGAAGGCAAAGAAGAGGATATGAAATCAAGGCAGAATTGCAGGAAACAGATTTCAGGAGGTAGATTCGAATCGCATTTAAAGCACATGAAAAGCGGCAAAACGTTGACAATGATGCCCTTGGCCAAAAAGGGCGTATGCGTTTTTTCCTGAATATATTCAGGAAAAAACGCATACGCCCTTTTTGGCCAACCAAGCAACCTGGAAAGGCAAATCAGCGCTACAAAGAAGTCTCGCTTCCCATCGGTCAAAAGGGCCATGCTGAAAAAAGTGTCAAAACCAGAAATGCAGGACAGGCCATGGAGAAATGGGAGCCTTGCTACACTGATGGGCGGGATGTAAATTGCCAAGAGCCACTCTGGAGAAGTGTCCGGTGAGTCCTGAAACATCTGAAAAACACAGCTTAGAGAGCATAGGGCACTTCCACTCATGGGGGTATAAATTGGGAAAATTAAAAATCAGCAAGACACAAGCACCCCAAAGTTTAGGGCTGCTCTGTTGACCAGGACCTCCACTTCATTCCACCTTAAATATCCCAGGAAAGAGAAAAATGGGTAAAGAAGTTGTGGTCCTTATGTACAATGGAATATCACTCAGCCATGAAATCAATGTCATAAGGCTAGTAGCAGCATGATGAGTGGATTTAGGTACGACGATTCTAAGTGAAATAAGTCACACAGAAAAGGACACTTCTCATAAGGTGTCACTGATAGAGGGAATGTAAAAACCGTTACACTTGAACTGAATTACAAAACAGAACAGAGTCACACATGCAGAAAACACACTATGGCTGCTTAACGGGAAAGGTGAGGTGGGGTGATACATAAAAGAAGGTTTTCAATTTAGCTCAGATACCGTTCCATAAACCCAATATGTAATAGACAAGACCTACTCCTTGCTCAGAGAACTGGACTCAACACGCCCTATTCACGGCACAAGAATATATCTGACTAGTAATAATCGTAAAACCTATGTATTGATATCTCTCTGTTAGTGTGTCAAGTGGGTGTAAAGCGGCATAAACACAGCAGTGAAAAGCAGCTAAATCCCATTATGAAAATAAATTACTTTGAAAAACCCATGAAACAAAGACAGTGAAAGAGAGAGAAATTCTTACACAATGCGTTCAGGGCCTGTGATGCAACCTGGATTGACCATATCTAGACCCACAGCTGGATGAGACATAAGGGTGGACACTCTTGGGGCTGAGAGGTTTGGTGAGGTTGGGTGAGCAAACACAGACCCTTTAAAGTAATACTGCGTGGTACCCATCGCATGGGTCCCAAATCTCCAGGTTCAAGGGCATCTTCCTACATCGAAAACATGCATGAGAAACCCAGAAGATGGTACACCGTGTGATGGGGAAAGGTTTCTAAAACGCACCTCATTTCTCATCTCATTGTGCCCGGGTTCGCCATTCCAGCCGCTTTACTAGCAATCTCCCTACTTGGAGCATCAGCACCTTTAACCTCCTGTTCCGTACAGGTTGCAATTTGTCCTGAGGATGAACGGGAAGACGGGGAACCAACGAGAGACTAGCTCTTGGTGTTGGGACAGGCACAGGTCACTCTATTTTCCCATCAGGAAGAAGAATTAACCACAGGCTCAGCCTGCCCCCCGGAACCAGAACAGGGCCTGAAGCCATCCTGCGCTTTTGCGGCCAGCTCCCAAAAAAGCGAGTTGTAAAATGGAGCTTCAGGGCACTGCAATTCACAAACCTGCAGAGTTATAAATGATAACTCTCGTCCACAAATATATTGAGGGAAGGCAAAGAAGAGGATTTGAAATCAAGGCAGAATTGCAGGAAACAGATTTCAGGAGGTATATTCGAATCGCCTTTAAAGCACATGAAAAGCGGCAAAACGTTGACAATGATGCCCTTGGCCAAAAAGGGCGTATGCGTTTTTTCCTGAATATATTCAGGAAAAAACGCATACGCCCTTTTTGGCCAACCAAGCAACCTGGAAAGGCAAATCAGCGCTACAAAGAAGTTTCGCTTCCCATCGGTCAAAAGGGCCATGCTGAAAAAAGTGTCAAAACCAGAAATGCAGGACAGGCCATGGAGAAATGGGAGCCTTGCTACACTGATGGGCGGGATGTAAATTGCCAAGAGCCACTCTGGAGAAGTGTCCGGTGAGTCCTGAAACATCTGAAAAACACAGCTTAGAGAGCATAGGGCACTTCCACTCATGGGGGTATAAATTGGGAAAATTAAAAATCAGCAAGACACAAGCACCCCAAAGTTTAGGGCTGCTCTGTTGACCAGGACCTCCACTTCATTCCACCTTCAATATCCCAGGAAAGAGAAAAATGGATAAAGAAGTGGTGGTCCTTATGTACAATGGAATATCACTCAGCCATGAAATCAATGTCGTAAGGTTAGTAGCAGCATGATGAGTGGATTTAGGTACGACGATTCTAAGTGAAATAAGTCACACAGAAAAGGACACTTCTCATAAGGTATCACTGATAGAGGGAATGTAAAAACCGTTACACTTGAACTGAATTACAAAACAGAACAGAGTCACACATGCAGAAAACACACTATGGCTGCTTAACGGGAAATGTGAGGTGGGGTGATACATAAAACAAGGGTATCAAATTAGCTCAGATACCGTTCCATAAACCCAATATGTAATAGACAAGACCTACTCCTTGCTCAGAGAACTGGACTCAACACGCCCTATTCACCGCACAAGAATATATCTGACTAATAAAAATCGTAAAACCTATGTATTGATATATCTCTGTTAGTGTGTCAAGTGGGTGTAAAGCGGCATAAACACAGCAGTGAAAAGCAGCTAAACCCCATTATAAAAATAAATTACTTTGAAACACCCATGAAACAAAGACAGTGAAAGAGAGAGAAATTCTTACACAATGCGTTCAGGGGCTGTGATGCAACCTGGATTGACCATATCTAGATGCACAGCTGGATGAGACATAAGGGTGGACACTCTTGGGGCTGAGAGGTTTGGTGAGGTTGGGTGAGCAAACGCAGACCCTTTAAAGTCATACTGCGTGGTACTCATCGCATGGGTCCCAAATCTCCAGGTTCAAGGGCATCTTCCTACATCAAAAACATGCATGAGAAACCCAGAAGATGGTACACTGTGTGATGGGGAAAGGTTTCTAAAACGCACCTCATTTCTCATCTCCTTGTGCCCGGGTTCGCCATTCCAGCCGCTTTACTAGCAAGCTCCCTACTTGGAGCATCAGCACCTTTAACCTCCTGTTCCATACAGGTTGCAATCTGTCCTGAGGATAAACGGGAAGACGTGGAACCAACGAGAGACTAGCTCTTGGTGTTGGGACAGGCACAGGTCACTCTATATTCCCATCAGAAAGAAGAATTAACCACAGGCTCAGCCTGCCCCCCGGAACCAGAACAGGGCCTGAAGCCATCCAGTGCTTTTGCGGCCAGCTACCAAAAAAGCGAGTTGTAAAATGGAGGTTCAGGGCACTGCAATTCACAAACCTGCAGAGTTATAAATGATAACTCTCGTCCACAAATATATTGAGGGAAGGCAAAGAAGAGGATTTGAAATCAAGGCAGAATTGCAGGAAACAGATTTCAGGAGGTAGATACGAATCGCCTTTAAAGCACATGAAAAGCGGCAAAACGTTGACAATGATGCCCTTGGCCAAAAAGGGCGTATGCGTTTTTTCCTGAATATATTCAGGAAAAAACGCATACGCCCTTTTTAGCCAACCAAACAACCTGGAAAGGCAAATCAGCGCTACAAAGAAGTCTCGCTTCCCATCGGTCAAAAGGGCCATGCTGAAAAAAGTGTCAAAACCAGAAATGCAGGACAGGCCATGGAGAAATGGGAGCCTTGCTACACTGATGGGCGGGATGTAAATTGCCAAGAGCCACTCTGGAGAAGTGTCCGGTGAGTCCTGAAACATCTGAAAAACACAGCTTAGAGAGCATAGGGCACTTCCACTCATGGGGGTATAAATTGGGAAAATTAAAAATCAGCAAGACACAAGCACCCCAAAGTTTAGGGCTGCTCTGTTGACCAGGACCTCCACTTCATTCCACCTTCAATATCCCAGGAAAGAGAAAAATGGATAAAGAAGTGGTGGTCCTTATGTACAATGGAATATCACTCAGCCATGAAATCAATGTCGTAAGGTTAGTAGCAGCATGATGAGTGGATTTAGGTACGACGATTCTAAGTGAAATAAGTCACACAGAAAAGGACACTTCTCATAAGGTATCACTGATAGAGGGAATGTAAAAACCGTTACACTTGAACTGAATTACAAAACAGAACAGAGTCACACATGCAGAAAACACACTATGGCTGCTTAACGGGAAAGGTGAGGTGGGGTGATACATAAAACAAGGGTATCAAATTAGCTCAGATACCGTTCCATAAACCCAATATGTAATAGACAAGACCTACTCCTTGCTCAGAGAACTGGACTCAACACGCCCTATTCACCACACAAGAATATATCTGACTAATAATAATCGTAAAACCTATGTATTGATATCTCTCTGTTAGTGTGTCAAGTGGGTGTAAAGCGGCATAAACACAGCAGTGAAAAGCAGCTAAACCCCATTATAAAAATAAATTACTTTGAAACACCCATTAAAGAAAGACAGTGAAAGAGAGAGAAATTCTTACACAATGCGTTCAGGGCCTATGATGCAACCTGGATTGACCATATCTAGACCCACAGCTGGATGAGACATAAGGGTGGACACTCTTGGGGCTGAGAGGTTTGGTGAGGTTGGGTGAGCAAACACAGACCCTTTAAAGTAATACTGCGTGGTACCCATCGCATGGGTCCCAAATCTCCAGGTTCAAGGGCATCTTCCTACATCGAAAACATGCATGAGAAACCCAGAAGATGGTACACCGTGTGATGGGGAAAGGTTTCTAAAAGGCACCTCATTTCTCATCTCCTTGTGCCCGGGTTCGCCATTCCAGCCGCTTTACTAGAAACCTCCCTTCTTGGAGCATCAGCACCTTTAACCTCCTGTTCCATACAGGTTGCAATCTGTCCTGAGGATAAACGGGAAGACGTGGAACCAACGAGAGACTAGCTCTTGGTGTTGGGACAGGCACAGGTCACTCTATATTCCCATCAGAAAGAAGAATTAACCACAGGCTCAGCCTGCCCCCCGAACCAGAACAGGGCCTGAAGCCATTCTGCGATTTTGCGGCCAGCTCCCTTAAAAACGAGTTGTAAAATGGAGGTTCAGGGCACTGCAATTCACAAACCTGCAGAGTTATAAATGATAACTCTCGTCCACAAATATATTGAGGGAAGGCAAAGAAGAGGATTTGAAATCAAGGCAGAATTGCAGGAAACAGATTTCAGGAGGTAGATTCGAATCGCCTTTAAAGCACATGAAAAGCGGCAAAACGTTGACAATGATGCCCTTGGCCAAAAAGGGCGTATGCGTTTTTTCCTGAATATATTCAGGAAAAAACGCATACGCCCTTTTTGGCCAACCAAGCAACCTGGAAAGGCAAATCAGCGCTACAAAGAAGTCTCGCTTCCCATCGGTCAAAAGGGCCATGCTGAAAAAAGTGTCAAAACCAGAAATGCAGGACAGGCCATGGAGAAATGGGAGCCTTGCTACACTTATGGGCGGGATGTAAATTGCCAACAGCCACTCTGGAGAAGTGTACGGTGAGTCCTGAAACATCTAAAAAACACAGCTTAGAGAGCATAGGGCACTTCCACTCATGGGGGTATAAATTGGGAAAATTAAAAATCAGCAAGACACAAGCACCCCAAAGTTTAGGGCTGCTCTGTTGACAAGGACCTCCACTTCATTCCACCTTAAATATCCCAGGAAAGAGAAAAATGGGTAAAGAAGTTGTGGTCCTTATGTACAATGGAATATCACTCAGCCATGAAATCAATGTCATAAGGCTAGTAGCAGCATGATGAGTGGATTTAGGTACGACGATTCTAAGTGAAATAAGTCACACAGAAAAGGACACTTCTCATAAGGTATCACTGATAGAGGGAATGTAAAAACCGTTACACTTGAACTGAATTACAAAACAGAACAGAGTCACACATGCAGAAAACACACTATGGCTGCTTAACGGGAAAGGTGAGGTGGGGTGATACATAAAAGAAGGTTTTCAATTTAGCTCAGATACCGTTCCATAAACCCAATATGTAATAGACAAGACCTACTCCTTGCTCAGAGAACTGGACTCAACACGCCCTATTTACGGCACAAGAATATATCTGACTAGTAATAATCGTAAAACCTATGTATTGATATCTCTCTGTTAGTGTGTCAAGTGGGTGTAAAGCGGCATAAACACAGCAGTGAAAAGCAGCTAAATCCCATTATGAAAATAAATTACTTTGAAAAACCCATGAAACAAAGACAGTGAAAGAGAGAGAAATTCTTACACAATGCGTTCAGGGCCTGTGATGCAACCTGGATTGACCATATCTAGACCCACAGCTGGATGAGACATAAGGGTGGACACTCTTGGGGCTGAGAGGTTTGGTGAGGTTGGGTGAGCAAACACAGACCCTTTAAAGTAATACTGCGTGGTACCCATCGCATGGGTCCCAAATCTCCAGGTTCAAGGGCATCTTCCTACATCGAAAACATGCATGAGAAACCCAGAAGATGGTACACCGTGTGATGGGGAAAGGTTTCTAAAACGCACCTCATTTCTCATCTCCTTGTGCCCGGGTTCGCCATTCCAGCCGCTTTACTAGAAAGCTCCCTTCTTGGAGCATCAGCACCTTTAACCTCCTGTTCCATACAGGTTGCAATCTGTCCTGAGGATAAACGGGAAGACGTGGAACCAACGAGAGACTAGCTCTTGGTGT
Source organism: Balaenoptera borealis (assembly GCF_965194805.1). Classification (NCBI taxonomy): domain Eukaryota; kingdom Metazoa; phylum Chordata; class Mammalia; order Artiodactyla; family Balaenopteridae; genus Balaenoptera; species Balaenoptera borealis. The sequence goes on from NW_028124009.1 coordinate 1,258,285, forward strand.
TGGGACATGCACAGGTCACTCTATTTTCCCATCAGGAAGAAGAATTAACCACAGGCTCAGCCTGCCCCCCGGAACCAGAACAGGGCCTGAAGCCATCCTGCGCTTTTACGGCCAGCTACCAAAAAAGCGAGTTGTAAAATGGAGGTTCAGGGCACTGCAATTCACAAACCTGCAGAGTTATAAATGATAACTCTCGTCCACAAATATATTGAGGGAAGGCAACGAAGAGGATTTGAAATCAAGGCAGAATTGCAGGAAACAGATTTCAGGAGGTAGATTCGAATCGCCTTTAAAGCACATGAAAAGCGGCAAAACGTTGACAATGATGCCCTTGGCCAAAAAGGGCGTATGCGTTTTTTCCTGAATATATTCAGGAAAAAACGCATACGCCCTTTTTGGCCAACCAAGCAACCTGGAAAGGCAAATCAGCGCTACAAAGAAGTCTCGCTTCCCATCGGTCAAAAGGGCCATGCTGAAAAAAGTGTCAAAACCAGAAATGCAGGACAGGCCATGGAGAAATGGGAGCCTTGCTACACTGATGGGCGGGATGTAAATTGCCAAGAGCCACTCTGGAGAAGTGTCCGGTGAGTCCTGAAACATCTGAAAAACACAGCTTAGAGAGCATAGGGCACTTCCACTCATGGGGGTATAAATTGGGAAAATTAAAAATCAGCAAGACACAAGCACCCCAAAGTTTAGGGCTGCTCTGTTGACCAGGACCTCCACTTCATTCCACCTTCAATATCCCAGGAAAGAGAAAAATGGATAAAGAAGTGGTGGTCCTTATGTACAATGGAATATCACTCAGCCATGAAATCAATGTCGTAAGGTTAGTAGCAGCATGATGAGTGGATTTAGGTACGACGATTCTAAGTGAAATAAGTCACACAGAAAAGGACACTTCTCATAAGGTATCACTGATAGAGGGAATGTAAAAACCGTTACACTTGAACTGAATTACAAAACAGAACAGAGTCACACATGCAGAAAACACACTATGGCTGCTTAACGGGAAACGTGAGGTGGGGTGATACATAAAACAAGGGTATCAAATTAGCTCAGATACCGTTCCATAAACCCAATATGTAATAGACAAGACCTACTCCTTGCTCAGAGAACTGGACTCAACACGCCCTATTCACCGCACAAGAATATATCTGACTAATAATAATCGTAAAACCTATGTATTGATATCTCTCTGTTAGTGTGTCAAGTGGGTGTAAAGCGGCATAAACACAGCAGTGAAAAGCAGCTAAACCCCATTATAAAAATAAATTACTTTGAAACACCCATGAAACAAAGACAGTGAAAGAGAGAGAAATTCTTACACAATGCGTTCAGGGGCTGTGATGCAACCTGGATTGACCATATCTAGACGCACAGCTGGATGAGACATAAGGGTGGACACTCTTGGGGCTGAGAGGTTTGGTGAGGTTGGGTGAGCAAACGCAGACCCTTTAAAGTCATACTGCGTGGTACCCATCGCATGGGTCCCAAATCTCCAGGTTCAAGGGCATCTTCCTACATCAAAAACATGCATGAGAAACCCAGAAGATGGTACACTGTGTGATGGGGAAAGTTTTCTAAAACGCACCTCATTTCTCATCTCCTTGTGCCCGGGTTCGCCATTCCAGCCGCTTTACTAGCAAGCTCCCTACTTGGAGCATCAGCACCTTTAACCTCCTGTTCCATACAGGTTGCAATCTGTCCTGAGGATAAACGGGAAGACGTGGAACCAACGAGAGACTAGCTCTTGGTGTTGGGACAGGCACAGGTCACTCTATATTCCCATCAGAAAGAAGAATTAACCACAGGCTCAGCCTGCCCCCCGGAACCAGAACAGGGCCTGAAGCCGTCCAGTGCTTTTGCGGCCAGCTACCAAAAAAGCGAGTTGTAAAATGGAGGTTCAGGGCACTGCAATTCACAAACCTGCAGAGTTATAAATGATAACTCTCGTCCACAAATATATTGAGGGAAGGCAACGAAGAGGATTTGAAATCAAGGCAGAATTGCAGGAAACAGATTTCAGGAGGTAGATTCGAATCGCCTTTAAAGCACATGAAAAGCGGCAAAACGTTGACAATGATGCCCTTGGCCAAAAAGGGCGTATGCGTTTTTTCCTGAATATATTCAGGAAAAAACGCATACGCCCTTTTTGGCCAACCAAGCAACCTGGAAAGGCAAATCAGCGCTACAAAGAAGTCTCGCTTCCCATCGGTCAAAAGGGCCATGCTGAAAAAAGTGTCAAAACCAGAAATGCAGGACAGGCCATGGAGAAATGGGAGCCTTGCTACACTGATGGGCGGGATGTAAATTGCCAAGAGCCACTCTGGAGAAGTGTCCGGTGAGTCCTGAAACATCTGAAAAACACAGCTTAGAGAGCATAGGGCACTTCCACTCATGGGGGTATAAATTGGGAAAATTAAAAATCAGCAAGACACAAGCACCCCAAAGTTTAGGGCTGCTCTGTTGACCAGGACCTCCACTTCATTCCACCTTCAATATCCCAGGAAAGAGAAAAATGGATAAAGAAGTGGTGGTCCTTATGTACAATGGAATATCACTCAGCCATGAAATCAATGTCGTAAGGTTAGTAGCAGCATGATGAGTGGATTTAGGTACGACGATTCTAAGTGAAATAAGTCACACAGAAAAGGACACTTCTCATAAGGTATCACTGATAGAGGGAATGTAAAAACCGTTACACTTGAACTGAATTACAAAACAGAACAGAGTCACACATGCAGAAAACACACTATGGCTGCTTAACGGGAAACGTGAGGTGGGGTGATACATAAAACAAGGGTATCAAATTAGCTCAGATACCGTTCCATAAACCCAATATGTAATAGACAAGACCTACTCCTTGCTCAGAGAACTGGACTCAACACGCCCTATTCACCGCACAAGAATATATCTGACTAATAATAATCGTAAAACCTATGTATTGATATCTCTCTGTTAGTGTGTCAAGTGGGTGTAAAGCGGCATAAACACAGCAGTGAAAAGCAGCTAAACCCCATTATAAAAATAAATTACTTTGAAACACCCATGAAACAAAGACAGTGAAAGAGAGAGAAATTCTTACACAATGCGTTCAGGGGCTGTGATGCAACCTGGATTGACCATATCTAGACGCACAGCTGGATGAGACATAAGGGTGGACACTCTTGGGGCTGAGAGGTTTGGTGAGGTTGGGTGAGCAAACGCAGACCCTTTAAAGTCATACTGCGTGGTACCCATCGCATGGGTCCCAAATCTCCAGGTTCAAGGGCATCTTCCTACATCAAAAACATGCATGAGAAACCCAGAAGATGGTACACTGTGTGATGGGGAAAGTTTTCTAAAACGCACCTCATTTCTCATCTCCTTGTGCCCGGGTTCGCCATTCCAGCCGCTTTACTAGCAAGCTCCCTACTTGGAGCATCAGCACCTTTAACCTCCTGTTCCATACAGGTTGCAATCTGTCCTGAGGATAAACGGGAAGACGTGGAACCAACGAGAGACTAGCTCTTGGTGTTGGGACAGGCACAGGTCACTCTATATTCCCATCAGAAAGAAGAATTAACCACAGGCTCAGCCTGCCCCCCGGAACCAGAACAGGGCCTGAAGCCGTCCAGTGCTTTTGCGGCCAGCTACCAAAAAAGCGAGTTGTAAAATGGAGGTTCAGGGCACTGCAATTCACAAACCTGCAGAGTTATAAATGATAACTCTCGTCCACAAATATATTGAGGGAAGGCAAAGAAGAGGATTTGAAATCAAGGCAGAATTGCAGGAAACAGATTTCAGGAGGTAGATATGAATCGCCTTTAAAGCACATGAAAAGCGGCAAAACGTTGACAATGATGCCCTTGGCCAAAAAGGGCGTATGCGTTTTTTCCTGAATATATTCAGGAAAAAACGCATACGCCCTTTTTGGCCAACCAAACAACCTGGAAAGGCAAATCAGCGCTACAAAGAAGTCTCGCTTCCCATCGGTCAAAAGGGCCATGCTGAAAAAAGTGTCAAAACCAGAAATGCAGGACAGGCCATGGAGAAATGGGAGCCTTGCTACACTGATGGGTGGGATGTAAATTGCCAAGAGCCACTCTGGAGAAGTGTCCGGTGAGTCCTGAAACATCTGAAAAACACAGCTTAGAGAGCATAGGGCACTTCCACTCATGGGGGTATAAATTGGGAAAATTAAAAATCAGCAAGACACAAGCACCCCAAAGTTTAGGGCTGCTCTGTTGACCAGGACCTCCACTTCATTCCACCTTAAATATCCCAGGAAAGAGAAAAATGGATAAAGAAGTTGTGGTCCTTATGTACATTGGAATATCACTCAGCCAGGAAATCAATGTCGTAAGGTTAGTAGCAGCATGATGAGTGGATTTAGGTACGACGATTCTAAGTGAAATAAGTCACACAGAAAAGGACACTTCTCATAAGGTATCACTGATAGAGGGAATGTAAAAACCGTTACACTTGAACTGAATTACAAAACAGAACAGAGTCACACATGCAGAAAACACACTATGGCTGCTTAACGGGAAAGGTGAGGTGGGGTGATACATAAAACAAGGGTATCAAATTAGCTCAGATACCGTTCCATAAACCCAATATGTAATAGACAAGACCTACTCCTTGCTCAGAGAACTGGACTCAACACGCCCTATTCACCACACAAGAATATATCTGACTAATAATAATCGTAAAACCTATGTATTGATATCTCTCTGTTAGTGTGTCAAGTGGGTGTAAAGCGGCATAAACAAAGCAGTGAAAAGCAGCTAAACCCCATTATAAAAATAAATTACTTTGAAACACCCATGAAAGAAAGACAGTGAAAGAGAGAGAAATTCTTACACAATGCGTTCAGGGCTTGTGATGCAACCTGGATTAACCATATCTAGACCCACAGCTGGATGAGACATAAGGGTGGACACTCTTGGGGCTGAGAGGTTTGGTGAGGTTGGGTGAGCAAACACAGACCCTTTAAAGTAATACTGTGTGGTACCCATCGCATGGGTCCCAAATCTCCAGGTTCAAGGGCATCTTCCTACATCGAAAACATGCATGAGAAACCCAGAAGATGGTACACCGTGTGATGGGGAAAGGTTTCTAAAAGGCACCTCATTTCTCATCTCCTTGTGCCCGGGTTCGCCATTCCAGCCGCTTTACTAGAAAGCTCCCTACTTGGAGCATCAGCACATTTAACCTCCTGTTCCATACAGGTTGCAATCTGTCCTGGGGATAAACGGGAAGACGTGGAACCAACGAGAGACTAGCTCTTGGTGTTGGGACAGGCACAGGTCACTGTATTTTCCCATCAGGAAGAAGAATTAACCACAGGCTCAGCCTGCCCCCCCGGAACGAGAACAGGGCCTGAAGCCATTCTGCGATTTTACGGCCAGCTCCCATAAAAACGAGTTGTAAAATGGAGGTTCAGGGCACTGCAATTCACAAACCTGCAGAGTTATAAATGATAACTCTTGTCCACAAATATATTGAGGGAAGGCAAAGAAGAGGATTTGAAATCAAGGCAGAATTGCCGGAAAAAGATTTCAGGAGGTAGATTCGAATCGCCTTTAAAGCACATGAAAAGCGGCAAAACGTTGACAATGATGCCCTTGGCCAAAAAGGGCGTATGCGTTTTTTCCTGAATATATTCAGGAAAAAACGCATACTGCCTTTTTGGCCAACCAAGCAACCTGGAAAGGCAAATCAGCGCTATAAAGAAGTCTCGCTTCCCATCGGTCAAAAGGGCCATGCTGAAAAAAGTGTCAAAACCATAAATGCAGGACAGGCCGTGGAGAAATGGGAGCCTTCCTACACTGATGGGTGGCATGTAAATTGCCAACAGCCACTGTGGAGAAGTGTACGGTGAGTCCTGAAACATCTAAAAAACACAGCTTAGAGAGCATAGGGCACTTCCACTCATGGGGGTATAAATTGGGAAACTTAAAATCAGCAAGACACAAGCACCCCAAAGTTTAGGGCTGCTCTGTTGACAATTACCTCCACTTCATTCCACCTTCAATATCCCAGGAAAGAGAAAAATGGATTAAGAAGTGGTGGTCCTTATGTACAATGGAATATCACTCAGCCATGAAATCAATGTCATAAGGCTAGTAGCAGCATGATGAGTGGATTTAGGTACGACGATTCTAAGTGAAATAAGTCACACAGAAAAGGACACTTCTCATAAGGTATCACTGATAGAGGGAATGTAAAAACCGTTACACTTGAACTGAATTACAAAACAGAACAGAGTCACACATGCAGAAAACACACTATGGCTTCTTAACGGGAAAGGTGAGGTGGGGTGATACATAAAACAAGGGTTTCAAATTAGCTCAGATACCGTTCCATAAACCCAATATGTAATAGACAAGACCTACTCCTTGCTCAGAGAACTGGACTCAACACGCCCTATTCACGGCACAAGAATATATCTGACTAGTAATAATCGTAAAACCTATGTATTGATATCTCTCTGTTAGTGTGTCAAGTGGGTGTAAAGCGGCATAAACACAGCAGTTAAAAGCAGCTAAATCCCATAATGAAAATAAATTATTTGAAAAACCCATGAAACAAAGACAGTGAAAGAGAGAGAAATTCTTACACAATGCGTTCAGGGGCTGTGATGCAACCTGGATTGACCATATCTAGACGCACAGCTGGATGAGACATAAGGGTGGACACTCTTGGGGCTGAGAGGTTTGGTGAGGTTGGGTGAGCAAACGCAGACCCTTTAAAGTAATACTGCGTGGTACCCATTGCATGGGTCCCAAATCTCCAGGTTCAAGGGCATCTTCCTACATCGAAAACATGCATGAGAAACCCAGAAGATGGTACACCGTGTGATGGGGAAAGGTTTCTAAAACGCACCTCATTTCTCATCTCCTTGTGCCCGGGTTCGCCATTCCAGCCGCTTTGCTAGCAATCTCCCTACTTGGAGCATCAGCACCTTTCACCTCCTGTTCCGTACAGGTTGCAATTTGTCCTGAGGATGAACGGGAAGACGTGGAACCAAAGAGAGACTAGCTCTTGGTGTTGGGAAAGGCACAGGTCACTCTATTTTCCCATCAGAAAGAAGAATTAACCACAGGCTCAGCCTGCCCCCCGGAACCAGAACAGGGCCTGAAGCCATCCTGCGCTTTTGCGGCCAGCTCCCAAAAAAGCGAGTTGTAAAATGGAGGTTCAGGGCACTGCAATTCACAAACCTGCAGAGTTATAAATAATAACTCTCGTCCACAAATATATTGAGGGAAGGCAAAGAAGAGGTTTGAAATCAAGTCAGAATTGCAGGAAACAGATTTCAGGAGGTACATTCGAATCGCATTTAAAGTACATGAAAAGCGGCAAAACGTTGACAATGATGCCCTTGGCCATAAAGGGCGTATGCGTTTTTTCCTGAATATATTCAGGAAAAAACGCATACGCCCTTTTTGGCCAACCAAGCAACCTGGAAATGCAAATCAGCGCTACAAAGAAGTCTCGCTTCCCATCGGTCAAAAGGGCCATGCTGAAAAAAGTGTCAAAACCAGAAATGCAGGACAGGCCATGGAGAAATGGGAGCCTTGCTACACTGATGGGCGGGATGTAAATTGCCACGAGCCACTCTGGAGAAGTGTCCGGTGAGTCCTGAAACATCTAAAAAACACAGCTTAGAGAGCATAGGGCACTTCCACTCATGGGGGTATAAATTGAGAAAATTAAAAATCAGCAAGACACAAGCACCCCAAAGTTTAGGGCTGCTCTGTTGACCAGGACCTCCACTTCATTCCACCTTCAATATCCCAGGAAAGAGAAAAATGGATAAAGAAGTGGTGGTCCTTATGTACAATGGAATATCACTCAGCCATGAAATCAATGTCGTAAGGTTAGTAGCAGCATGATGAGTGGATTTAGGTACGACGATTCTAAGTGAAATAAGTCACACAGAAAAGGACACTTCTCATAAGGTATCACTGATAGAGGGAATGTAAAAACCGTTACACTTGAACTGAATTACAAAACAGAACAGAGTCACACATGCAGAAAACACACTATGGCTGCTTAACGGGAAATGTGAGGTGGGGTGATACATAAAACAAGGGTATCAAATTAGCTCAGATACCGTTCCATAAACCCAATATGTAATAGACAAGACCTACTCCTTGCTCAGAGAACTGGACTCAACACGCCCTATTCACCGCACAAGAATATATCTGACTAATAATAATCGTAAAACCTATGTATTGATATCTCTCTGTTAGTGTGTCAAGTGGGTGTAAAGCGGCATAAACACAGCAGTGAAAAGCAGCTAAATCCCTTTATGAAAATAAATTACTTTTAAAAACCCATGAAACAAAGACAGTGAAAGAGAGAGAAATTCTTACACAATGCGTTCAGGGCCTGTGATGCAACCTGGATTGACCATATCTAGACCCACAGCTGGATGAGACATAAGGGTGGACACTCTTGGGGCTGAGAGGTTTGGTGAGGTTGGGTGAGCAAACACAGACCCTTTAAAGTAATACTGTGTGGTACCCATCGCATGGGTCCCAAATCTCCAGGTTCAAGGGCATCTTCCTACATCGAAAACATGCATGAGAAACCCAGAAGATGGTACACCGTGTGATGGGGAAAGGTTTCTAAAACGCACCTCATTTCTCATCTCATTGTGCCCGGGTTCGCCATTCCAGCCGCTTTACTAGCAATCTCCCTACTTGGAGCATCAGCACCTTTAACCTCCTGTTCCGTACAGGTTGCAATTTGTCCTGAGGATGAACGGGAAGACGTGGAACCAACGAGAGACTAGCTCTTGGTGTTGGGACAGGCACAGGTCACTCTATTTTCCCATCAGGAAGAAGAATTAACCACAGGCTCAGCCTGACCCCCGGAACCAGAACAGGGCCTGAAGCCATCCTGCGCTTTTACGGCCAGCTACCAAAAAAGCGAGTTGTAAAATGGAGGTTCAGGGCACTGCAATTCACAAACCTGCAGAGTTATAAATGATAACTCTCGTCCACAAATATATTGAGGGTAGGCAATGAAGAGGATTTGAAATCAAGGCAGAATTGCAGGAAACAGATTTCAGGAGGTAGATACGAATCGCCTTTAAAGCACATGAAAAGCGGCAAAACGTTGACAATGATGCCCTTGGCCAAAAAGGGCGTATGCATTTTTTCCTGAATATATTCAGGAAAAAACGCATACGCCCTTTTTGGCCAACCAAACAACCTGGAAAGGCAAATCACCGCTACAAAGAAGTCTCGCTTCCCATCGGTCAAAAGGGCCATGCTGAAAAAAGTGTCAAAACCAGAAATGCAGGACAGGCCATGGAGAAATGGGAGCCTTGCTACACTGATTGGCGGGATGTAAATTGCCAACAGCCACTGTGGAGAAGTGTACGGTGAGTCCTGAAACATCTAAAAAACACAGCTTAGAGAGCATAGGGCACTTCCACTCATGGGGGTATAAATTGGGAAAATTAAAAATCAGCAAGACACAAGCACCCCAAAGTTTAGGGCTGCTCTGTTGACAAGGACCTCCACTTCATTCCACCTTAAATATCCCAGGAAAGAGAAAAATGGGTAAAGAAGTTGTGGTCCTTATGTACAATGGAATATCACTCAGCCATGAAATCAATGTCATAAGGCTAGTAGCAGCATGATGAGTGGATTTAGGTACGACGATTCTAAGTGAAATAAGTCACACAGAAAAGGACACTTCTCATAAGGTATCACTGATAGAGGGAATGTAAAAACCGTTACACTTGAACTGAATTACAAAACAGAACAGAGTCACACATGCAGAAAACACACTATGGCTGCTTAACGGGAAAGGTGAGGTGGGGTGATACATAAAAGAAGGTTTTCAATTTAGCTCAGATACCGTTCCAGAAACCCAATATGTAATAGACAAGACCTACTCCTTGCTCAGAGAACTGGACTCAACACGCCCTATTCACGGCACAAGAATATATCTGACTAGTAATAATCGTAAAACCTATGTATTGATATCTCTCTGTTAGTGTGTCAAGTGGGTGTAAAGCGGCATAAACACAGCAGTGAAAAGCAGCTAAATCCCATTATGAAAATAAATTATTTGAAACACCCATGAAACAAAGACAGTGAAAGAGAGAGAAATTCTTACACAATGCATTCAGGGGCTGTGATGCAACCTGGATTGACCATATCTAGACGCACAGCTGGATGAGACATAAGGGTGGACACTCTTGGGGCTGAGAGGTTTGGTGAGGTTGGGTGAGCAAACGCAGACCCTTTAAAGTAATACTGCGTGGTACCCATCGCATGGGTCCCAAATCTCCAGGTTCAAGGGCATCTTCCTACATCAAAAACATGCATGAGAAACCCAGAAGATGGTACACTGTGTGATGGGGAAAGGTTTCTAAAACGCACCTCATTTCTCATCTCCTTGTGCCCGGGTTCGCCATTCCAGCCGCTTTACTAGCAAGCTCCCTACTTGGAGCATCAGCACCTTTAACCTCCTGTTCCGTACAGGTTGCAATCTGTCCTGAGGATAAACGGGAAGACGTGGAACCAACGAGAGACTAGCTCTTGGTGTTGGGACAGGCACAGGTCACTCTATATTCCCATCAGAAAGAAGAATTAACCACAGGCTCATCCTGCCCCCCGGAACCAGAACAGGGCCTGAAGCCATCCTGCACTTTTGCGGCCAGCTCCCTTAAAGACGAGTTGTAAAATGGAGGTTCAGGGCACTGCAATTCACAAACCTGCAGAGTTATAAATGATAACTCTCGTCCACAAATATATTGAGGGAAGGCAAAGAAGAGGATTTGAAATCAAGGCAGAATTGCAGGAAACAGATTTCAGGAGGTAGATACGAATCGCCTTTAAAGCACATGAAAAGCGGCAAAACGTTGACAATGATGCCCTTGGCCAAAAAGGGCGTATGCGTTTTTTCCTGAATATATTCAGGAAAAAACGCATACGCCCTTTTTGGCCAACCAAACAACCTGGAAAGGCAAATCAGCGCTACAAAGAACTCTCGCTTCCCATCGGTCAAAAGGGCCATGCTGAAAAAAGTGTCAAAACCAGAAATGCAGGACAGGCCATGGAGAAATGGGAGCCTTGCTACACTGATGGGCGGGATGTAAATTGCCAAGAGCCACTCCGGAGAAGTGTCCGGTGAGTCCTGAAACATCTGAAAAACACAGCTTAGAGAGCATAGGGCACTTCCACTCATGGGGGTATAAATTGGGAAAATTAAAAATCAGCAAGACACAAGCACCCCAAAGTTTAGGGCTGCTCTGTTGACCAGGACCTCCACTTCATTCCACCTTAAATATCCCAGGAAAGAGAAAAATGGATAAAGAAGTTGTGGTCCTTATGTACATTGGAATATCACTCAGCCATGAAATCAATGTCGTAAGGTTAGTAGCAGCATGATGAGTGGATTTAGGTACGACGATTCTAAGTGAAATAAGTCACACAGAAAAGGACACTTCTCATAAGGTATCACTGATAGAGGGAATGTAAAAACCGTTACACTTGAACTGAATTACAAAACAGAACAGAGTCACACATGCAGAAAACACACTATGGCTGCTTAACGGGAAATGTGAGGTGGGGTGATACATAAAACAAGGGTATCAAATTAGCTCAGATACCGTTCCATAAACCCAATATGTAATAGACAAGACCTACTCCTTGCTCAGAGAACTGGACTCAACACGCCCTATTCACCACACAAGAATATATCTGACTAATAATAATCGTAAAACCTATGTATTGATATCTCTCTGTTAGTGTGTCAAGTGGGTGTAAAGCGGCATAAACACAGCAGTGAAAAGCAGCTAAACCCCATTATAAAAATAAATTACTTTGAAATACCCATGAAACAAAGACAGTGAAAGAGAGAGAAATTCTTACACAATGCGTTCAGGGCTTGTGATGCAACCTGGATTAACCATATCTAGACCCACAGCTGGATGAGACATAAGGGTGGACACTCTTGGGGCTGAGAGGTTTGGTGAGGTTGGGTGAGCAAACACAGACCCTTTAAAGTAATACTGTGTGGTACCCATCGCATGGGTCCCAAATCTCCAGGTTCAAGGGCATCTTCCTACATCAAAAACATGCATGAGAAACCCAGAAGATGGTACACCGTGTGATGGGGAAAGGTTTCTAAAAGGCACCTCATTTCTCATCTCCTTGTGCCCGGGTTCGCCATTCCAGCCATTTTACTAGAAAGCTCCCTACTTGGAGCATCAGCACCTTTAACCTCCTGTTCCATACAGGTTGCAATCTGTCCTGAGGATAAACGGGAAGACGTGGAACCAACGAGAGACTAGCTCTTGGTGTTGGGACAGGCACAGGTCACTGTATTTTCCCATCAGGAAGAAGAATTAACCACAGGCTCAGCCTGCCCCCCCGGAACGAGAACAGGGCCTGAAGCCATTCTGCGATTTTACGGCCAGCTCCCATAAAAACGAGTTGTAAAATGGAGGTTCAGGGCACTGCAATTCACAAACCTGCAGAGTTATAAATGATAACTCTTGTCCACAAATATATTGAGGGAAGGCAAAGAAGAGGATTTGAAATCAAGGCAGAATTGCCGGAAAAAGGATTTCAGGAGGTAGATTCGAATCGCCTTTAAAGCACATGAAAAGCGGCAAAACGTTGACAATGATGCCCTTGGCCAAAAAGGGCGTATGCGTTTTTTCCTGAATATATTCAGGAAAAAACGCATACGGCCTTTTTGGCCAACCAAGCAACCTGGAAAGGCAAATCAGCGCTATAAAGAAGTCTCGCTTCCCATCGGTCAAAAGGGCCATGCTGAAAAGAGTGTCAAAACCATAAATGCAGGAGAGGCCGTGGAGAAATGGGAGACTTGCTACACTGATGGGTGGCATGTAAATTGCCAACAGCCACTGTGGAGAAGTGTACGGTGAGTCCTGAAACATCTAAAAAACACAGCTTAGAGAGCATAGGGCACTTCCACTCATGGGGGTATAAATTGGGAAACTTAAAATCAGCAAGACACAAGCACCCCAAAGTTTAGGGCTGCTCTGTTGACAAGGACCTCCACTTCATTCCACCTTCAATATCCCAGGAAAGAGAAAAATGGATTAAGAAGTGGTGGTCCTTATGTACAATGGAATATCACTCAGCCATGAAATCAATGTCATAAGGCTAGTAGCAGCATGATGAGTGGATTTAGGTACGACGATTCTAAGTGAAATAAGTCACACAGAAAAGGACACTTCTCATAAGGTATCACTTATAGAGGGAATGTAAAAACCGTTACACTTGAACTGAATTACAAAACAGAACAGAGTCACACATGCAGAAAACACACTATGGCTGCTTAACGGGAAAGGTGAGGTGGGGTGATACATAAAACAAGGGTTTCAAATTAGCTCAGATACCGTTCCATAAACCCAATATGTAATAGACAAGACCTACTCCTTGCTCAGAGAACTGGACTCAACACGCCCTATTCACGGCACAAGAATATATCTGACTAGTAATAATCGTAAAACCTATGTATTGATATCTCTCTGTTAGTGTGTCAAGTGGGTGTAAAGCGGCATAAACACAGCAGTGAAAAGCAGCTAAACCCCATTATAAAAATAAATTACTTTGAAACACCCATGAAAGAAAGACAGTGAAAGAGAGAGAAATTCTTACACAATGCGTTCAGGGCCTATGATGCAACCTGGATTGACCATATCTAGACCCACAGCTGGATGAGACATAAGGGTGGACACTCTTGGGGCTGAGAGGTTTGGTGAGGTTGGGTGAGCAAATGCAGACCCTTTAAAGTAATACTGCGTGGTACCCATCGCATGGGTCCAAAATCTCCAGGTTCAAGGGCATCTTCCTACATCGAAAACATGCATGAGAAACCCAGAAGATGGTCCACCGTGTGATGGGGAAAGGTTTCTAAAAGGCACCTCATTTCTCATCTCCTTGTGCCCGGGTTCGCCATTCCAGCCGCTTTACTAGAAAGCTCCCTTCTTGGAGCATCAGCACCTTTAACCTCCTGTTCCATACAGGTTGCAATCTGTCCTGAGGATAAACGGGAAGACGTGGAACCAACGAGAGACTAGCTCTTGGTGTTGGGACAGGCACAGGTCACTCTATATTCCCATCAGAAAGAAGAATTAACCACAGGCTCCCCCTGCCCCCCGGAACCAGAACAGGGCCTGAAGCCATTCTGCGATTTTGCGGCCAGCTCCCTTAAAAACGAGTTGTAAAATGTAGGTTCAGGGCACTGCAATTCACAAACCTGCAGAGTTATAAATGATAACTCTCGTCCACAAATATATTGAGGGAAGGCAAAGAAGAGGATTTGAAATCAAGGCAGAATTGCAGGAAACAGATTTCAGGAGGTAGATTCGAATCGCCTTTAAAGCACATGAAAAGCGGCAAAACGTTGACAATGATGCCCTTGGCCAAAAAGGGCGTATGCGTTTTTTCCTGAATATATTCAGGAAAAAACGCATACGCCCTTTTTGGCCAACCAAGCAACCTGGAAAGGCAAATCAGCGCTACAAAGAAGTCTCGCTTCCCATCGGTCAAAAGGGCCATGCTGAAAAAAGTGTCAAAACCAGAAATGCAGGACAGGCCATGGAGAAATGGGAGCCTTGCTACACTGATGGGCGGGATGTAAATTGCCAACAGCCACTCTGGAGAAGTGTACGGTGAGTCCTGAAACATCTAAAAAACACAGCTTAGAGAGCATAGGGCACTTCCACTCATGGGGGTATAAATTGGGAAAATTAAAAATCAGCAAGACACAAGCACCCCAAAGTTTAGGGCTGCTCTGTTGACAAGGACCTCCACTTCATTCCACCTTAAATATCCCAGGAAAGAGAAAAATGGGTAAAGAAGTTGTGGTCCTTATGTACAATGGAATATCACTCAGCCATGAAATCAATGTCATAAGGCTAGTAGCAGCATGATGAGTGGATTTAGGTACGACGATTCTAAGTGAAATAAGTCACACAGAAAAGGACACTTCTCATAAGGTATCACTGATAGAGGGAATGTAAAAACCGTTACACTTGAACTGAATTACAAAACAGAACAGAGTCACACATGCAGAAAACACACTATGGCTGCTTAACGGGAAAGGTGAGGTGGGGTGATACATAAAAGAAGGTTTTCAATTTAGCTCAGATACCGTTCCATAAACCCAATATGTAATAGACAAGACCTACTCCTTGCTCAGAGAACTGGACTCAACACGCCCTATTCACGGCACAAGAATATATCTGACTAGTAATAATCGTAAAACCTATGTATTGATATCTCTCTGTTAGTGTGTCAAGTGGGTGTAAAGCGGCATAAACACAGCAGTGAAAAGCAGCTAAATCCCATTATGAAAATAAATTACTTTGAAAAACCCATGAAACAAAGACAGTGAAAGAGAGAGAAATTCTTACACAATGCGTTCAGGGCCTGTGATGCAACCTGGATTGACCATATCTAGACCCACAGCTGGATGAGACATAAGGGTGGACACTCTTGGGGCTGAGAGGTTTGGTGAGGTTGGGTGAGCAAACACAGACCCTTTAAAGTAATACTGCGTGGTACCCATCGCATGGGTCCCAAATCTCCAGGTTCAAGGGCATCTTCCTACATCGAAAACATGCATGAGAAACCCAGAAGATGGTACACCGTGTGATGGGGAAAGCTTTCTAAAACGCACCTCATTTCTCATCTCATTGTGCCCGGGTTCGCCATTCCAGCCGCTTTACTAGCAATCTCCCTACTTGGAGCATCAGCACCTTTAACCTCCTGTTCCGTACAGGTTGCAATTTGTCCTGAGGATGAACGGGAAGACGTGGAACCAACGAGAGACTAGCTCTTGGTGTTGGGACAGGCACAGGTCACTCTATTTTCCCATCAGGAAGAAGAATTAACCACAGGCTCAGCCTGCCCCCCGGAACCAGAACAGGGCCTGAAGCCATCCTGCGCTTTTACGGCCAGCTACCAAAAAAGCGAGTTGTAAAATGGAGGTTCAGGGCACTGCAATTCACAAACCTGCAGAGTTATAAATGATAACTCTCGTCCACAAATATATTGAGGGAAGGCAATGAAGAGGATTTGAAATCAAGGCAGAATTGCAGGAAACAGATTTCAGGAGGTAGATACGAATCGCCTTTAAAGCACATGAAAAGCGGCAAAACGTTGACAATGATGCCCTTGGCCAAAAAGGGCGTATGCGTTTTTTCCTGAATATATTCAGGAAAAAACGCATACGCCCTTTTTGGCCAACCAAGCAACCTGGAAAGGCAAATCAGCGCTACAAAGAAGTCTCGCTTCCCATCGGTCAAAAGGGCCAGGCTGAAAAAAGTGTCAAAACCAGAAATGCAGGACAGGCCATGGAGAAATGGGAGCCTTGCTACACTGATGGGCGGGATGTAAATTGCCAAGAGCCACTCTGGAGAAGTGTCCGGTGAGTCCTGAAACATCTGAAAAACACAGCTTAGAGAGCATTGGGCACTTCCACTCATGGGGGTATAAATTGGGAAAATTAAAAATCAGCAAGACACAAGCACCCCAAAGTTTAGGGCTGCTCTGTTGACCAGGACCTCCACTTCATTCCACCTTAAATATCCCAGGAAAGAGAAAAATGGATAAAGAAGTGTTGGTCCTTATGTACAATGGAATATCACTCAGCCATGAAATCAATGCCGTAAGGTTAGTAGCAGCATGATGAGTGGATTTAGGTACGACGATTCTAAGTGAAATAAGTCACACAGAAAAGGACACTTCTCATAAGGTATCACTGATAGAGGGAATGTAAAAACCGTTACACTTGAACTGAATTACAAAACAGAACAGAGTCACACATGCAGAAAACACACTATGGCTGCTTAACGGGAAATGTGAGGTGGGGTGATACATAAAACAAGGGTATCAAATTAGCTCAGATACCGTTCCATAAACCCAATATGTAATAGACAAGACCTACTCCTTGCTCAGAGAACTGGACTCAACACGCCCTATTCACCGCACAAGAATATATCTGACTAATAATAATCGTAAAACCTATGTATTGATATCTCTCTGTTAGTGTGTCAAGTGGGTTTAAAGCGGCATAAACACAGCAGTGAAAAGCAGCTAAACCCCATTATAAAAATAAATTACTTTGAAACACCCATGAAACAAAGACAGTGAAAGAGAGAGAAATTCTTACACAATGCGTTCAGGGGCTGTGATGCAACCTGGATTGACCATATCTAGACGCACAGCTGGATGAGACATAAGGGTGGACACTCTTGGGGCTGAGAGGTTTGGTGAGGTTGGGTGAGCAAACGCAGACCCTTTAAAGTCATACTGCGTGGTACCCATCGCATGGGTCCCAATCTCCAGGTTCAAGGGCATCTTCCTACATCAAAAACATGCAAGAGAAACCCAGAAGATGGTACACTGTGTGATGGGGAAAGGTTTCTAAAACGCACCTCATTTCTCATCTCCTTGTGCCCGGGTTCGCCATTCCAGCCGCTTTACTAGCAAGCTCCCTACTTGGAGCATCAGCACCTTTAACCTCCTGTTCCATACAGGTTGCAATCTGTCCTGAGGATAAACGGGAAGACGTGGAACCAACGAGAGACTAGCTCTTGGTGTTGGGACAGGCACAGGTCACTCTATATTCCCATCAGAAAGAAGAATTAACCACAGGCTCAGACTGCCCCCCGGAACAAGAACAGGGCCTGAAGCCATCCTGCGCTTTTGCGGCCAGCTACCAAGAAAGCGAGTTGTAAAATGGAGGTTCAGGGCACTGCAATTCACAAACCTGCAGAGTTATAAATGATAACTCTCGTCCACAAATATATTGAGGGAAGGCAAAGAAGAGGATTTGAAATCAAGGCAGAATTGCAGGAAACAGATTTCAGGAGGTAGATACCAATCGCCTTTAAAGCACATGAAAAGCGGCAAAACGTTGACAATGATGCCCTTGGCCAAAAAGGGCGTATGCGTTTTTTCCTGAATATATTCAGGAAAAAACGCATACGCCCTTTTTAGCCAACCAAACAACCTGGAAAGGCAAATCAGCGCTACAAAGAAGTCTCGCTTCCCATCGGTCAAAAGGGCCATGCTGAAAAAAGTGTCAAAACCAGAAATGCAGGACAGGCCATGGAGAAATGGGAGCCTTGCTACACTGATGGGCGGGATGTAAATTGCCAAGAGCCACTCTGGAGAAGTGTCCGGTGAGTCCTGAAACATCTGAAAAACACAGCTTAGAGAGCATAGGGCACTTCCACTCATGGGGGTATAAATTGGGAAAATTAAAAATCAGCAAGACACAAGCACCCCAAAGTTTAGGGCTGCTCTGTTGACCAGGACCTCCACTTCATTCCACCTTAAATATCCCAGGAAAGAGAAAAATGGATAAAGAAGTGGTGGTCCTTATGTACAATGGAATATCACTCAGCCATGAAATCAATGTCGTAAGGTTAGTAGCAGCATGATGAGTGGATTTAGGTACGACGATTCTAAGTGAAATAAGTCACACAGAAAAGGACACTTCTCATAAGGTATCACTGATAGAGGGAATGTAAAAACCGTTACACTTGAACTGAATTACAAAACAGAACAGAGTCACACATGCAGAAAACACACTATGGCTGCTTAACGGGAAAGGTGAGGTGGGGTGATACATAAAACAAGGGTATCAAATTAGCTCAGATACCGTTCCATAAACCCAATATGTAATAGACAAGACCTACTCCTTGCTCAGAGAACTGGACTCAACACGCCCTATTCACCGCACAAGAATATATCTGACTAATAATAATCGTAAAACCTATGTATTGATATCTCTCTGTTAGTGTGTCAAGTGGGTGTAAAGCGGCATAAACACAGCAGTGAAAAGCAGCTAAACCCCATTATAAAAATAAATTACTTTGAAACACCCATGAAACAAAGACAGTGAAAGAGAGAGAAATTCTTACACAATGCGTTCTGGGGCTGTGATGCAACCTGGATTGACCATATCTAGACGCACAGCTGGATGAGACATAAGGGTGGACACTCTTGGGGCTGAGAGGTTTGGTGAGGTTGGGTGAGCAAATGCAGACCCTTTAAAGTAATACGGCGTGGTACCCATTGCATGGGTCCCAAATCTCCAGGTTCAAGGGCATCTTCCTACATCGAAAACATGCATGAGAAACCCAGAAGATGGTACACCGTGTGATGGGGAAAGGTTTCTAAAACGCACCTCATTTCTCATCTCCTTGTGCCCGGGTTCGCCATTCCAGCCGCTTTGCTAGCAATCTCCCTACTTGGAGCATCAGCACCTTTCACCTCCTGTTCCGTACAGGTTGCAATTTGTCCTGAGGATGAACGGGAAGACGTGAGACCAACGAGAGACTAGCTCTTGGTGTTGGGACAGGCACAGGTCACTCTATTTTCCCATCAGAAAGAAGAATTAACCACAGGCTCAGCCTGCCCCCCGGAACCAGAACAGGGCCTGAAGCCATCCTGCGCTTTTGCGGCCAGCTCCCAAAAAAGCGAGTTGTAAAATGGAGGTTCAGGGCACTGCAATTCACAAACCTGCAGAGTTATAAATAATAACTCTCGTCCACAAATATATTGAGGGAAGGCAAAGAAGAGGTTTGAAATCAAGGCAGAATTGCAGGAAACAGATTTCAGGAGGTAGATTCGAATCGCCTTTAAAGTACATGAAAAGCGGCAAAACGTTGACAATGATGCCCTTGGCCAAAAAGGGCGTATGCGTTTTTTCCTGAATATATTCAGGAAAAAACGCATACGCCCTTTTTGGCCAACCAAGCAACCTGGAAAGGCAAATCAGCGCTACAAAGAAGTCTCGCTTCCCATCGGTCAAAAGGGCCATGCTGAAAAAAGTGTCAAAACCAGAAATGCAGGAAAGGCCATGGAGAAATGGGAGCCTTGCTACACTGATGGGCGGGATGTAAATTGCCAAGAGCCACTCTGGAGAAGTGTCCGGTGAGTCCTGAAACATCTAAAAAACACAGCTTAGAGAGCATAGGGCACTTCCACTCATGGGGGTATAAATTGGGAAAATTAAAAATCAGCAAGACACAAGCACCCCAAAGTTTAGGGCTGCTCTGTTGACCAGGACCTCCACTTCATTCCACCTTCAATATCCCAGGAAAGAGAAAAATGGATAAAGCAGTGGTGGTCCTTATGTACAATGGAATATCACTCAGCCATGAAATCAATGTCGTAAGGTTAGTAGCAGCATGATGAGTGGATTTAGGTACGACGATTCTAAGTGAAATAAGTCACACAGAAAAGGACACTTCTCATAAGGTATCACTGATAGAGGGAATGTAAAAACCGTTACACTTGAACTGAATTACAAAACAGAACAGAGTCACACATGCAGAAAACACACTATGGCTGCTTAACGGGAAATGTGAGGTGGGGTGATACATAAAACAAGGGTATCAAATTAGCTCAGATACTGTTCCATAAACCCAATATGTAATAGACAAAACCTACTCCTTGCTCAGAGAACTGGACTCAACACGCCCTATTCACCGCACAAGAATATATCTGACTAATAATAATCGTAAAACCTATGTATTGATATCTCTCTGTTAGTGTGTCAAGTGGGTGTAAAGCGGCATAAACACAGCAGTGAAAAGCAGCTAAACCCCATTATAAAAATAAATTACTTTGAAACACCCATGAAACAAAGACAGTGAAAGAGAGAGAAATTCTTACACAATGCGTTCAGGGGCTGTGATGCAACCTGGATTGACCATATCTAGACGCACAGCTGGATGAGACATAAGGGTGGACACTCTTGGGGCTGAGAGGTTTGGTGAGGTTGGGTGAGCAAACGCAGACCCTTTAAAGTCATACTGCGTGGTACCCATCGCATGGGTCCCAAATCTCCAGGTTCAAGGGCATCTTCCTACATCAAAAACATGCATGAGAAACCCAGAAGATGGTACACTGTGTGATGGGGAAAGGTATCTAAAACGCACCTCATTTCTCATCTCCTTGTGCCCGGGTTCGCCATTCCAGCCGCTTTACTAGCAAGCTCCCTACTTGGAGCATCAGCACCTTTAACCTCCTGTTCCATACAGGTTGCAATCTGTCCTGAGGATAAACGGGAAGACGTGGAACCAACGAGAGACTAGCTCTTGGTGTTGGGACAGGCACAGGTCACTCTATATTCCCATCAGAAAGAAGAATTAACCACAGGCTCAGCCTGCCCCCCGGAACCAGAACAGGGCCTGAAGCCATCCAGTGCTTTTGCGGCCAGCTACCAAAAAAGCGAGTTGTAAAATGGAGGTTCAGGGCACTGCAATTCACAAACCTGCAGAGTTATAAATGATAACTCTCGTCCACAAATATATTGAGGGAAGGCAAAGAAGAGGATTTGAAATCAAGGCAGAATTGCAGGAAACAGATTTCAGGAGGTAGATACGAATCGCCTTTAAAGCACATGAAAAGCGGCAAAACGTTGACAATGATGCCCTTGGCCAAAAAAGGCGTATGCGTTTTTTCCTGAATATATTCAGGAAAAAACGCATACGCCCTTTTTGGCCAACCAAACAACCTGGAAAGGCAAATCAGCGCTACAAAGAAGTCTCGCTTCCCATCGGTCAAAAGGGCCATGCTGAAAAAAGTGTCAAAACCAGAAATGCAGGACAGGCCATGGAGAAATGGGAGCCTTGCTACACTGATGGGCGGGATGTAAATTGCCAAGAGCCACTCTGGAGAAGTGTCCGGTGAGTCCTGAAACATCTGAAAAACACAGCTTAGAGAGCATAGGGCACTTCCACTCATGGGGGTATAAATTGGGAAAATTAAAAATCAGCAAGACACAAGCACCCCAAAGTTTAGGGCTGCTCTGTTGACCAGGACCTCCACTTCATTCCACCTTAAATATCCCAGGAAAGAGAAAAATGGATAAAGAAGTGGTGGTCCTTATGTACAATGGAATATCACTCAGCCAGGAAATCAATGTCGTAAGGTTAGTAGCAGCATGATGAGTGGATTTAGGTACGACGATTCTAAGTGAAATAAGTCACACAGAAAAGGACACTTCTCATAAGGTATCACTGATAGAGGGAATGTAAAAACCGTTACACTTGAACTGAATTACAAAACAGAACAGAGTCACACATGCAGAAAACACACTATGGCTGCTTAACGGGAAAGGTGAGGTGGAGTGATACATAAAACAAGGGTATCAAATTAGCTCAGATACCATTCCATAAACCCAATATGTAATAGACAAGACCTACTCCTTGCTCAGAGAACTGGACTCAACACGCCCTATTCACCGCACAAGAATATATCTGACTACTAATAATCGTAAAACCTATGTATTGATATCTCTCTGTTAGTGTGTCAAGTGGGTGTAAAGCGGCATAAACACAGCAGTGAAAAGCAGCTAAACCCCATTATAAAAATAAATTACTCTGAAACACCCATGAAAGAAAGACAGTGAAAGAGAGAGAAATTCTTACACAATGCGTTCAGGGCCTATGATGCAACCTGGATTGACCATATCTAGACCCACAGCTGGATGAGACATAAGGGTGGACACTCTTGGGGCTGAGAGGTTTGGTGAGGTTGGGTGAGCAAACACAGACCCTTTAAAGTAATACTGCGTGGTACCCATCGCATGGGTCCCAAATCTCCAGGTTCAAGGGCATCTTCCTACATCGAAAACATGCATGAGAAACCCAGAAGATGGTACACCGTGTGATGGGGAAAGGTTTCTAAAAGGCACCTCATTTCTCATCTCCTTGTGCCCGGGTTCGCCATTCCAGCCGCTTTACTAGAAAGCTCCCTTCTTGGAGCATCAGCACCTTTAACCTCCTGTTCCATACAGGTTGCAATCTGTCCTGAGGATAAACGGGAAGACGTGGAACCAACGAGAGACTAGCTCTTGGTGTTGGGACAGGCACAGGTCACTCTATTTTCCCATCAGGAAGAAGAATTAACCACAGGCTCCCCCTGCCCCCCGGAACCAGAACAGGGCCTGAAGCCATTCTGCGCTTTTGCGGCCAGCTCCCATAAAAACGAGTTGTAGAATGGAGGTTCAGGGCACTGCAATTCACAAACCTGCAGAGTTATAAATGATAACTCTCGTCCACAAATATATTGAGGGAAGGCAAAGAAGAGGATTTGAAATCAAGGCAGAATTGCAGGAAACAGATTTCAGGAGGTAGATACGAATCGCCTTTAAAGCATATGAAAAGCGGCAAAACGTTGACAATGATGCCCTTGGCCAAAAAGGGCGTATGCGTTTTTTCCTGAATATATTCAGGAAAAAACGCATACGCCCTTTTTGGCCAACCAAGCAACCTGGAAAGGCAAATCAGCGCTACAAAGAAGTCTCGCTTCCCATCGGTCAAAAGGGCCATGCTGAAAAAAGTGTCAAAACCAGAAATGCAGGACAGGCCATGGAGAAATGGGAGCCTTGCTACACTGATGGGCGGGATGTAAATTGCCAAGAGCCACTCTGGAGAAGTGTCCGGTGAGTCCTGAAACATCTGAAAAACACAGCTTAGAGAGCATAGGGCACTTCCACTCATGGGGGTATAAATTGGGAAAATTAAAAATCAGCAAGACACAAGCACCCCAAAGTTGAGGGCTGCTCTGTTGACCAGGACCTCCACTTCATTCCACCTTAAATATCCCAGGAAAGAGAAAAATGGATAAAGAAGTTGTGGTCCTTATGTACAATGGAATATCACTCAGCCAGGAAATCAATGTCGTAAGGTTAGTAGCAGCATGATGAGTGGATTTAGGTACGACGATTCTAAGTGAAATAAGTCACACAGAAAAGGACACTTCTCATAAGGTATCACTGATAGAGGGAATGTAAAAACCATTACACTTGAACTGAATTACAAAACAGAACAGAGTCACACATGCAGAAAACACACTATGGCTGCTTAACGGGAAAGGTGAGGTGGGGTGATACATAAAACAAGGGTATCAAATTAGCTCAGATACCATTCCATAAACCCAATATGTAATAGACAAGACCTACTCCTTGCTCAGAGAACTGGACTCAACACGCCCTATTCACCGCACAAGAATATATCTGACTACTAATAATCGTAAAACCTATGTATTGATATCTCTCTGTTAGTGTGTCAAGTGGGTGTAAAGCGGCATAAACACAGCAGTGAAAAGCAGCTAAACCCCATTATAAAAATAAATTACTTTGAAACACCCATGAAAGAAAGACAGTGAAAGAGAGAGAAATTCTTACACAATGCGTTCAGGGCTTGTGATGCAACCTGGATTGACCATATCTAGACCCACAGCTGGATGGGACATAAGGGTGGACACTCTTGGGGCTGAGAGGTTTGGTGAGGTTGGGTGAGCAAACACAGACCCTTTAAAGTAATACTGTGTGGTACCCATCGCATGGGTCCCAAATCTCCAGGTTCAAGGGCATCTTCCTACATCGAAAACATGCATGAGAAACCCAGAAGATGGTACACCGTGTGATGGGGAAAGGTTTCTAAAAGGCACCTCATTTCTCATCTCCTTGTGCCCGGGTTCGCCATTCCAGCCGCTTTACTAGAAAGCTCCCTACTTGGAGCATCAGCACCTTTAACCTCCTGTTCCATACAGGTTGCAATCTGTCCTGAGGATAAACGGGAAGACGTGGAACCAACGAGAGACTAGCTCTTGGTGTTGGGACAGGCACAGGTCACTCTATTTTCCCATCAGGAAGAAGAATTAACCACAGGCTCAGCCTGCCCCCCCGGAACGAGAACAGGGCCTGAAGCCATTCTGCGATTTTACGGCCAGCTCCCATAAAAACGAGTTGTAAAATGGAGGTTCAGGGCACTGCAATTCACAAACCTGCAGAGTTATAAATGATAACTCTCGTCCACAAATATATTGAGGGAAGGCAAAGAAGAGGATTTGAAATCAAGGCAGAATTGCAGGAAACAGATTTCAGGAGGTAGATTCGAATCGCCTTTAAAGCACATGAAAAGCGGCAAAACGTTGACAATGATGCCCTTGGCCAAAAAGGGCGTATGCGTTTTCTCCTGAATATATTCAGGAAAAAACGCATACGCCCTTTTTGGCCAACCAAGCAACCTGGAAAGGCAAATCAGCGCTACAAAGAAGTCTCGCTTCCCATCGGTCAAAAGGGCCATGCTGAAAAAAGTGTCAAAACCAGAAATGCAGGACAGGCCATGGAGAAATGGGAGCCTTGCTACACTGATGGGCGGGATGTAAATTGCCAACAGCCACTGTGGAGAAGTGTACGGTGAGTCCTGAAACATCTGAAAAACACAGCTTAGAGAGCATAGGGCACTTCCACTCATGGGGGTATAAATTGGGAAAATTAAAAATCAGCAAGACACAAGCACCCCAAAGTTTAGGGCTGCTCTGTTGACAAGGACCTCCACTTCATTCCACCTAAAATATCCCAGGAAAGAGAAAAATGGGTAAAGAAGTTGTGGTCCTTATGTTCAATGGAATATCACTCAGCCATGAAATCAATGTCATAAGGCTAGTAGCAGCATGATGAGTGGATTTAGGTACGACGATTCTAAGTGAAATAAGTCACGCAGAAAAGGACACTTCTCATAAGGTATCTCTGATAGAGGGAATGTAAAAACCGTTACACTTGAACTGAATTACAAAACAGAACAGAGTCACACATGCAGAAAACACACTATGGCTGCTTAACGGGAAAGGTGAGGTGGGGTGATACATAAAACAAGGGTATCAAATTAGCTCAGATACCATTCCATAAACCCAATATGTAATAGACAAGACCTACTCCTTGCTCAGAGAACTGGACTCAACACGCCCTATTCACCGCACAAGAATATATCTGACTAATAATAATCGTAAAACCTATGTATTGATATCTCTCTGTTAGTGTGTCAAGTGGGTGTAAAGCGGCATAAACACAGCAGTGAAAAGCAGCTAAACCCCATTATAAAAATAAATTTCTTTGAAACACCCATGAAACAAAGACAGTGAAAGAGAGAGAAATTCTTACACAATGCATTCAGGGGCTGTGATGCAACCTGGATTGACCATATCTAGACGCACAGCTGGATGAGACATAAGGGTGGACACTCTTGGGGCTGAGAGGTTTGGTGAGGTTGGGTGAGCAAACGCAGACCCTTTAAAGGAATACTGCGTGGTACCCATCGCATGGGTCCCAAATCTCCAGGTTCAAGGGCATCTTCCTACATCAAAAACATGCATGAGAAACCCAGAAGATGGTACACCGTGTGATGGGGAAAGGTTTCTAAAACGCACCTCATTTCTCATCTCCTTGTGCCCGGGTTCGCCATTCCAGCCGCTTTACTAGTAAGCTCCCTACTTGGAGCATCAGCCCCTTTAACCTCCTGTTCCGTACAGGTTGCAATTTGTCCTGAGGATAAACGGGAAGACGTGGAACCAACGAGAGACCAGCTCTTGGTGTTGGGACAGGCACAGGTCACTCTATTTTCCCATCAGAAAGAAGAATTAACCACAGGCTCCCCCTGCCCCCCGGAACCAGAACAGGGCCTGAAGCCATCCTGCGCTTTTGCGGCCAGCTCCCATAAAAACGAGTTGTAGAATGGAGGTTCAGGGCACTGCAATTCACAAACCTGCAGAGTTATAAATGATAACTCTCGTCCACAAATATATTGAGGGAAGGCAAAGAAGAGGATTTGAAATCAAGGCAGAATTGCAGGAAACAGATTTCAGGAGGTAGATACGAATCGCCTTTAAAGCACATGAAAAGCGGCAAAACGTTGACAATGATGCCCTTGGCCAAAAAGGGCGTATGCGTTTTTTCCTGAATATATTCAGGAAAAAACGCATACGCCCTTTTTGGCCAACCAACCAACCTGGAAAGGCAAATCAGCGCTACAAAGAAGTCTCGCTTCCCATCGGTCAAAAGGGCCATGCTGAAAAAAGTGTCAAAACCAGAAATGCAGGACAGGCCATGGAGAAATGGGAGCCTTGCTACACTGATGGGCGGGATGTAAATTGCCAAGAGCCACTCTGGAGAAGTGTCCGGTGAGTCCTGAAACATCTGAAAAACACAGCTTAGAGAGCATAGGGCACTTCCACTCATGGGGGTATAAATTGGGAAAATTAAAAATCAGCAAGACACAAGCACCCCAAAGTTTAGGGCTGCTCTGTTGACCAGGACCTCCACTTCATTCCACCTTAAATATCCCAGGAAAGAGAAAAATGGATAAAGAAGTTGTGGTCCTTATGTACAATGGAATATCACTCAGCCAGGAAATCAATGTCGTAAGGTTAGTAGCAGCATGATGAGTGGATTTAGGTACGACGATTCTAAGTGAAATAAGTCACACAGAAAAGGACACTTCTCATAAGGTATCACTGATAGAGGGAATGTAAAAACCGTTACACTTGAACTGAATTACAAAACAGAACAGAGTCACACATGCAGAAAACACACTATGGCTGCTTAACGGGAAAGGTGAGGTGGGGTGATACATAAAACAAGGGTATCAAATTAGCTCAGATACCATTCCATAAACCCAATATGTAATAGACAAGACCTACTCCTTGCTCAGAGAACTGGACTCAACACGCCCTATTCACCGCACAAGAATATATCTGACTACTAATAATCGTAAAACCTATGTATTGATATCTCTCTGTTAGTGTGTCAAGTGGGTGTAAAGCGGCATAAACACAGCAGTGAAAAGCAGCTAAACCCCATTATAAAAATAAATTACTTTGAAACACCCATGAAAGAAAGACAGTGAAAGAGAGAGAAATTCTTACACAATGCGTTCAGGGCTTGTGATGCAACCTGGATTGACCATATCTAGACCCACAGCTGGATGGGACATAAGGGTGGACACTCTTGGGGCTGAGAGGTTTGGTGAGGTTGGGTGAGCAAACACAGACCCTTTAAAGTAATACTGTGTGGTACCCATCGCATGGGTCCCAAATCTCCAGGTTCAAGGGCATCTTCCTACATCGAAAACATGCATGAGAAACCCAGAAGATGGTACACCGTGTGATGGGGAAAGGTTTCTAAAAGGCACCTCATTTCTCATCTCCTTGTGCCCGGGTTCGCCATTCCAGCCGCTTTACTAGAAAGCTCCCTACTTGGAGCATCAGCACCTTTAACCTCCTGTTCCATACAGGTTGCAATCTGTCCTGAGGATAAACGGGAAGACGTGGAACCAACGAGAGACTAGCTCTTGGTGTTGGGACAGGCACAGGTCACTCTATTTTCCCATCAGGAAGAAGAATTAACCACAGGCTCAGCCTGCCCCCCCGGAACGAGAACAGGGCCTGAAGCCATTCTGCGATTTTACGGCCAGCTCCCATAAAAACGAGTTGTAAAATGGAGGTTCAGGGCACTGCAATTCACAAACCTGCAGAGTTATAAATGATAACTCTCGTCCACAAATATATTGAGGGAAGGCAAAGAAGAGGATTTGAAATCAAGGCAGAATTGCAGGAAACAGATTTCAGGAGGTAGATACGAATCGCCTTTAAAGCACATGAAAAGCGGCAAAACGTTGACAATGATGCCCTTGGCCAAAAAGGGCGTATGCGTTTTTTCCTGAATATATTCAGGAAAAAACGCATACGCCCTTTTTGGCCAACCAAGCAACCTGGAAAGGCAAATCAGCGCTACAAAGAAGTCTCGCTTCCCATCGGTCAAAAGGGCCATGCTGAAAAAAGTGTCAAAACCAGAAATGCAGGACAGGCCATGGAGAAATGGGAGCCTTGCTACACTGATGGGCGGGATGTAAATTGCCAACAGCCACTCTGGAGAAGTGTCCGGTGAGTCCTGAAACATCTGAAAAACACAGCTTAGAGAGCATAGGGCACTTCCACTCATGGGGGTATAAATTGGGAAAATTAAAAATCAGCAAGACACAAGCACCCCAAAGTTTAGGGCTGCTCTGTTGACAAGGACCTCCACTTCATTCCACCTAAAATATCCCAGGAAAGAGAAAAATGGGTAAAGAAGTTGTGGTCCTTATGTTCAATGGAATATCACTCAGCCATGAAATCAATGTCATAAGGCTAGTAGCAGCATGATGAGTGGATTTAGGTACGACGATTCTAAGTGAAATAAGTCACACAGAAAAGGACACTTCTCATAAGGTATCACTGATAGAGGGAATGTAAAAACCGTTACACTTGAACTGAATTACAAAACAGAACAGAGTCACACATGCAGAAAACACACTATGGCTGCTTAACGGGAAAGGTGAGGTGGGGTGATACATAAAACAAGGGTATCAAATTAGCTCAGATACCATTCCATAAACCCAATATGTAATAGACAAGACCTACTCCTTGCTCAGAGAACTGGACTCAACACGCCCTATTCACCGCACAAGAATATATCTGACTAATAATAATCGTAAAACCTATGTATTGATATCTCTCTGTTAGTGTGTCAAGTGGGTGTAAAGCGGCATAAACACAGCAGTGAAAAGCAGCTAAACCCCATTATAAAAATAAATTTCTTTGAAACACCCATGAAACAAAGACAGTGAAAGAGAGAGAAATTCTTACACAATGCATTCAGGGGCTGTGATGCAACCTGGATTGACCATATCTAGACGCACAGCTGGATGAGACATAAGGGTGGACACTCTTGGGGCTGAGAGGTTTGGTGAGGTTGGGTGAGCAAACGCAGACCCTTTAAAGGAATACTGCGTGGTACCCATCGCATGGGTCCCAAATCTCCAGGTTCAAGGGCATCTTCCTACATCAAAAACATGCATGAGAAACCCAGAAGATGGTACACCGTGTGATGGGGAAAGGTTTCTAAAACGCACCTCATTTCTCATCTCCTTGTGCCCGGGTTCGCCATTCCAGCCGCTTTACTAGTAAGCTCCCTACTTGGAGCATCAGCCCCTTTAACCTCCTGTTCCGTACAGGTTGCAATTTGTCCTGAGGATAAACGGGAAGACGTGGAACCAACGAGAGACCAGCTCTTGGTGTTGGGACAGGCACAGGTCACTCTATTTTCCCATCAGAAAGAAGAATTAACCACAGGCTCCCCCTGCCCCCCGGAACCAGAACAGGGCCTGAAGCCATTCTGCGCTTTTGCGGCCAGCTCCCATAAAAACGAGTTGTAGAATGGAGGTTCAGGGCACTGCAATTCACAAACCTGCAGAGTTATAAATGATAACTCTCGTCCACAAATATATTGAGGGAAGGCAAAGAAGAGGATTTGAAATCAAGGCAGAATTGCAGGAAACAGATTTCAGGAGGTAGATACGAATCGCCTTTAAAGCACATGAAAAGCGGCAAAACGTTGACAATGATGCCCTTGGCCAAAAAGGGCGTATGCGTTTTTTCCTGAATATATTCAGGAAAAAACGCATACGCCCTTTTTGGCCAACCAAGCAACCTGGAAAGGCAAATCAGCGCTACAAAGAAGTCTCGCTTCCCATCGGTCAAAAGGGCCATGCTGAAAAAAGTGTCAAAACCAGAAATGCAGGACAGGCCATGGAGAAATGGGAGCCTTGCTACACTGATGGGCGGGATGTAAATTGCCAAGAGCCACTCTGGAGAAGTGTCCGGTGAGTCCTGAAACATCTGAAAAACACAGCTTAGAGAGCATAGGGCACTTCCACTCATGGGGGTATAAATTGGGAAAATTAAAAATCAGCAAGACACAAGCACCCCAAAGTTTAGGGCTGCTCTGTTGACCAGGACCTCCACTTCATTCCACCTTAAATATCCCAGGAAAGAGAAAAATGGATAAAGAAGTTGTGGTCCTTATGTACAATGGAATATCACTCAGCCAGGAAATCAATGTCGTAAGGTTAGTAGCAGCATGATGAGTGGATTTAGGTACGACGATTCTAAGTGAAATAAGTCACACAGAAAAGGACACTTCTCATAAGGTATCACTGATAGAGGGAATGTAAAAACCATTACACTTGAACTGAATTACAAAACAGAACAGAGTCACACATGCAGAAAACACACTATGGCTGCTTAACGGGAAAGGTGAGGTGGGGTGATACATAAAACAAGGGTATCAAATTAGCTCAGATACCATTCCATAAACCCAATATGTAATAGACAAGACCTACTCCTTGCTCAGAGAACTGGACTCAACACGCCCTATTCACCGCACAAGAATATATCTGACTAATAATAATCGTAAAACCTACGTATTGATATCTCTCTGTTAGTGTGTCAAGTGGGTGTAAAGCGGCATAAACACAGCAGTGAAAAGCAGCTAAACCCCATTATAAAAATAAATTACTTTGAAACACCCATGAAACAAAGACAGTGAAAGAGAGAGAAATTCTCACACAATGCGTTCAGGGGCTGTGATGCAACCTGGATTGACCATATCTAGACCCACAGCTGGATGAGACTTAAGGGTGGACACTCTTGGGGATGAGAGGTTTGGTGAGGTTGGGTGAGCAAACGCAGACCCTTTAAAGTAATACTGCATGGTACCCATCGCATGGGTCCCAAATCTCCAGGTTCAAGGGCATCTTCCTACATCAAAAACATGCATGAGAAACCCAGAAGATGGTACATCGTGTGATGGGGAAATGTTTCTAAAACGCACCTCATTTCTCATCTCCTTGTGCCCGGGTTCGCCATTCCAGCCGCTTTACTAGCAAGCTCCCTACTTGGAGCATCAGCACCTTTAACCTCCTGTTCCGTACAGGTTGCAATTTGTCCTGAGGATAAACGGGAAGACGTGGAACCAACGTTGAGACTAGCTCTTGGTGTTGGGACAGGCACAGGTCACTCTATTTTCCCATCAGAAAGAAGAATTAACCACAGGCTCAGCCTGCCCCCCGGAACCAGAACAGGGCCTGAAGCCATTCTGCGATTTTGCGGCCAGCTCCCATAAAAACGAGTTGTAAAATGGAGGTTCAGGGCACTGCAATTCACAAACCTGCAGAGTTATAAATGATAACTCTCGTCCACAAATATATTGAGGGGAGGCAAAGAAGAGGATTTGAAATCAAGGCAGAATTGCAGGAAACAGATTTCAGGAGGTAGATACGAATCGCCTTTAAAGCACATGAAAAGCGGCAAAACGTTGACAATGATGCCCTTGGCCAAAAAGGGCGTATGCGTTTTTTCCTGAATATATTCAGGATAAAACGCACACGCCCTTTTTGGCCAACCAAGCAACCTGGAAAGGCAAATCAGCGCTACAAAGAAGTCTCGCTTCCCATCGGTCAAAAGGGCCATGCTGAAAAAAGTGTCAAAACCAGAAATGCAGGACAGGCCATGGAGAAATGGGAGCCTTGCTACACTGATGGGCGGGATGTAAATTGCCAAGAGCCACTCTGGAGAAGTGTCCGGTGAGTCCTGAAACATCTGAAAAACACAGCTTAGAGAGCATAGGGCACTTCCACTCATGGGGGTATAAATTGGGAAAATTAAAAATCAGCAAGACACAAGCACCCCAAAGTTGAGGGCTGCTCTGTTGACCAGGACCTCCACTTCATTCCACCTTAAATATCCCAGGAAAGAGAAAAATGGATAAAGAAGTTGTGGTCCTTATGTACAATGGAATATCACTCAGCCAGGAAATCAATGTCGTAAGGTTAGTAGCAGCATGATGAGTGGATTTAGGTACGACGATTCTAAGTGAAATAAGTCACACAGAAAAGGACACTTCTCATAAGGTATCACTGATAGAGGGAATGTAAAAACCGTTACACTTGAACTGAATTACAAAACAGAACAGAGTCACACATGCAGAAAACACACTATGGCTGCTTAACGGGAAAGGTGAGGTGGGGTGATACATAAAACAAGGGTATCAAATTAGCTCAGATCCCGTTCCATAAACCCAATATGTAATAGACAAGACCTACTCCTTGCTCAGAGAACTGGACTCAACACGCCCTATTCACCGCACAAGAATATATCTGACTAATAATAATCGTAAAACCTATGTATTGATATCTCTCTGTTAGTGTGTCAAGTGGGTGTAAAGCGGCATAAACACAGCAGTGAAAAGCAGCTAAACCCCATTATAAAAATAAATTACTTTGAAACACCCATGAAACAAAGACAGTGAAAGAGAGAGAAATTCTTACACAATGCGTTCAGGGGCTGTGATGCAACCTGGATTGACCATATCTAGACGCACAGCTGGATGAGACATAAGGGTGGACACTCTTGGGGCTGAGAGGTTTGGTGAGGTTGGGTGAGCAAACGCAGACCCTTTAAAGTCATACTGCGTGGTACCCATCGCATGGGTCCCAAATCTCCAGGTTCAAGGGCATCTTCCTACATCAAAAACATGCATGAGAAACCCAGAAGATGGTACACCGTGTGATGGGGAAAGGTTTCTAAAACGCACCTCATTTCTCATCTCCTTGTGCCCGGGTTCGCCATTCCAGCCGCTTTACTAGCAAGCTCCCTACTTGGAGGATCAGCACCTTTAACCTCCTGTTCCGTACAGGTTGCAATTTGTCCTGAGGATAAACGGGAAGACGTGGAACCAACGAGAGACTAGCTCTTGGTGTTGGGACAGGCACAGGTCACTCTATTTTCCCATCAGGAAGAAGAATTAACCACAGGCTCAGCCTGCCCCCCCGGAACGAGAACAGGGCCTGAAGCCATTCTGCGATTTTACGGCCAGCTCCCATAAAAACGAGTTGTAAAATGGAGGTTCAGGGCACTGCAATTCACAAACCTGCAGAGTTATAAATGATAACTCTCGTCCACAAATATATTGAGGGAAGGCAAAGAAGAGGATTTGAAATCAAGGCAGAATTGCAGGAAACAGATTTCAGGAGGTAGATACGAATCGCCTTTAAAGCACATGAAAAGCGGCAAAACGTTGACAATGATGCCCTTGGCCAAAAAGGGCGTATGCGTTTTTTCCTGAATATATTCAGGAAAAAACGCATACGCCCTTTTTGGCCAACCAAGCAACCTGGAAAGGCAAATCAGCGCTACAAAGAAGTCTCGCTTCCCATCGGTCAAAAGGGCCATGCTGAAAAAAGTGTCAAAACCAGAAATGCAGGACAGGCCATGGAGAAATGGGAGCCTTGCTACACTGATGGGCGGGATGTAAATTGCCAACAGCCACTGTGGAGAAGTGTCCGGTGAGTCCTGAAACATCTGAAAAACACAGCTTAGAGAGCATAGGGCACTTCCACTCATGGGGGTATAAATTGGGAAAATTAAAAATCAGCAAGACACAAGCACCCCAAAGTTTAGGGCTGCTCTGTTGACAAGGACCTCCACTTCATTCCACCTAAAATATCCCAGGAAAGAGAAAAATGGGTAAAGAAGTTGTGGTCCTTATGTTCAATGGAATATCACTCAGCCATGAAATCAATGTCATAAGGCTAGTAGCAGCATGATGAGTGGATTTAGGTACGACGATTCTAAGTGAAATAAGTCACACAGAAAAGGACACTTCTCATAAGGTATCACTGATAGAGGGAATGTAAAAACCGTTACACTTGAACTGAATTACAAAACAGAACAGAGTCACACATGCAGAAAACACACTATGGCTGCTTAACGGGAAAGGTGAGGTGGGGTGATACATAAAACAAGGGTATCAAATTAGCTCAGATACCATTCCATAAACCCAATATGTAATAGACAAGACCTACTCCTTGCTCAGAGAACTGGACTCAACACGCCCTATTCACCGCACAAGAATATATCTGACTAATAATAATCGTAAAACCTATGTATTGATATCTCTCTGTTAGTGTGTCAAGTGGGTGTAAAGCGGCATAAACACAGCAGTGAAAAGCAGCTAAACCCCATTATAAAAATAAATTTCTTTGAAACACCCATGAAACAAAGACAGTGAAAGAGAGAGAAATTCTTACACAATGCATTCAGGGGCTGTGATGCAACCTGGATTGACCATATCTAGACGCACAGCTGGATGAGACATAAGGGTGGACACTCTTGGGGCTGAGAGGTTTGGTGAGGTTGGGTGAGAAAACGCAGACCCTTTAAAGGAATACTGCGTGGTACCCATCGCATGGGTCCCAAATCTCCAGGTTCAAGGGCATCTTCCTACATCAAAAACATGCATGAGAAACCCAGAAGATGGTACACCGTGTGATGGGGAAAGGTTTCTAAAACGCACCTCATTTCTCATCTCCTTGTGCCCGGGTTCGCCATTCCAGCCGCTTTACTAGTAAGCTCCCTACTTGGAGCATCAGCCCCTTTAACCTCCTGTTCCGTACAGGTTGCAATTTGTCCTGAGGATAAACGGGAAGACGTGGAACCAACGAGAGACCAGCTCTTGGTGTTGGGACAGGCACAGGTCACTCTATTTTCCCATCAGAAAGAAGAATTAACCACAGGCTCCCCCTGCCCCCCGGAACCAGAACAGGGCCTGAAGCCATTCTGCGCTTTTGCGGCCAGCTCCCATAAAAACGAGTTGTAGAATGGAGGTTCAGGGCACTGCAATTCACAAACCTGCAGAGTTATAAATGATAACTCTCGTCCACAAATATATTGAGGGAAGGCAAAGAAGAGGATTTGAAATCAAGGCAGAATTGCAGGAAACAGATTTCAGGAGGTAGATACGAATCGCCTTTAAAGCACATGAAAAGCGGCAAAACGTTGACAATGATGCCCTTGGCCAAAAAGGGCGTATGCGTTTTTTCCTGAATATATTCAGGAAAAAACGCATACGCCCTTTTTGGCCAACCAAGCAACCTGGAAAGGCAAATCAGCGCTACAAAGAAGTCTCGCTTCCCATCGGTCAAAAGGGCCATGCTGAAAAAAGTGTCAAAACCAGAAATGCAGGACAGGCCATGGAGAAATGGGAGCCTTGCTACACTGATGGGCGGGATGTAAATTGCCAAGAGCCACTCTGGAGAAGTGTCCGGTGAGTCCTGAAACATCTGAAAAACACAGCTTAGAGAGCATAGGGCACTTCCACTCATGGGGGTATAAATTGGGAAAATTAAAAATCAGCAAGACACAAGCACCCCAAAGTTTAAGGCTGCTCTGTTGACCAGGACCTCCACTTCATTCCACCTTAAATATCCCAGGAAAGAGAAAAATGGATAAAGAAGTTGTGGTCCTTATGTACAATGGAATATCACTCAGCCAGGAAATCAATGTCGTAAGGTTAGTAGCAGCATGATGAGTGGATTTAGGTACGACGATTCTAAGTGAAATAAGTCACACAGAAAAGGACACTTCTCATAAGGTATCACTGATAGAGGGAATGTAAAAACCATTACACTTGAACTGAATTACAAAACAGAACAGAGTCACACATGCAGAAAACACACTATGGCTGCTTAACGGGAAAGGTGAGGTGGGGTGATACATAAAACAAGGGTATCAAATTAGCTCAGATACCATTCCATAAACCCAATATGTAATAGACAAGACCTACTCCTTGCTCAGAGAACTGGACTCAACACGCCCTATTCACCGCACAAGAATATATCTGACTAATAATAATCGTAAAACCTATGTATTGATATCTCTCTGTTAGTGTGTCAAGTGGGTGTAAAGCGGCATAAACACAGCAGTGAAAAGCAGCTAAACCCCATTATAAAAATAAATTACTTTGAAACACCCATGAAACAAAGACAGTGAAAGAGAGAGAAATTCTCACACAATGCGTTCAGGGGCTGTGATGCAACCTGGATTGACCATATCTAGACCCACAGCTGGATGAGACTTAAGGGTGGACACTCTTGGGGATGAGAGGTTTGGTGAGGTTGGGTGAGCAAACGCAGACCCTTTAAAGTAATACTGCGTGGTACCCATCGCATGGGTCCCAAATCTCCAGGTTCAAGGGCATCTTCCTACATCAAAAACATGCATGAGAAACCCAGAAGATGGTACATCGTGTGATGGGGAAATGTTTCTAAAACGCACCTCATTTCTCATCTCCTTGTGCCCGGGTTCGCCATTCCAGCCGCTTTACTAGCAAGCTCCCTACTTGGAGCATCAGCACCTTTAACCTCCTGTTCCGTACAGGTTGCAATTTGTCCTGAGGATAAACGGGAAGACGTGGAACCAACGTTGAGACTAGCTCTTGGTGTTGGGACAGGCACAGGTCACTCTATTTTCCCATCAGAAAGAAGAATTAACCACAGGCTCAGCCTGCCCCCCGGAACCAGAACAGGGCCTGAAGCCATTCTGCGATTTTGCGGCCAGCTCCCATAAAAACGAGTTGTAAAATGGAGGTTCAGGGCACTGCAATTCACAAACCTGCAGAGTTATAAATGATAACTCTCGTCCACAAATATATTGAGGGGAGGCAAAGAAGAGGATTTGAAATCAAGGCAGAATTGCAGGAAACAGATTTCAGGAGGTAGATACGAATCGCCTTTAAAGCACATGAAAAGCGGCAAAACGTTGACAATGATGCCCTTGGCCAAAAAGGGCGTATGCGTTTTTTCCTGAATATATTCCGGAATAAACGCATACGCCCTTTTTGGCCAACCAAGCAACCTGGAAAGGCAAATCAGCACTACAAAGAAGTCTCGCTTCCCATCGGTCAAAAGGGCCATGCTGAAAAAGTGTCAAAACCAGAAATGCAGGACAGGCCATGGAGAAATGGGAGCCTTGCTACACTGATGGGCGGGATGTAAATTGCCAAGAGCCACTCTGGAGAAGTGTCCGGTGAGTCCTGAAACATCTGAAAAACACAGCTTAGAGAGCATAGGGCACTTCCACTCATGGGGGTATAAATTGGGAAAATTAAAAATCAGCAAGACACAAGCACCCCAAAGTTGAGGGCTGCTCTGTTGACCAGGACCTCCACTTCATTCCACCTTAAATATCCCAGGAAAGAGAAAAATGGATAAAGAAGTTGTGGTCCTTATGTACAATGGAATATCACTCAGCCAGGAAATCAATGTCGTAAGGTTAGTAGCAGCATGATGAGTGGATTTAGGTACGACGATTCTAAGTGAAATAAGTCACACAGAAAAGGACACTTCTCATAAGGTATCACTGATAGAGGGAATGTAAAAACCGTTACACTTGAACTGAATTACAAAACAGAACAGAGTCACACATGCAGAAAACACACTATGGCTGCTTAACGGGAAAGGTGAGGTGGGGTGATACATAAAACAAGGGTATCAAATTAGCTCAGATACCATTCCATAAACCCAATATGTAATAGACAAGACCTACTCCTTGCTCAGAGAACTGGACTCAACATGCCCTATTCACCGCACAAGAATATATCTGACTAATAATAATCGTAAAACCTATGTATTGATATCTCTCTGTTAGTGTGTCAAGTGGGTGTAAAGCGGCATAAACACAGCAGTGAAAAGCAGCTAAACCCCATTATAAAAATAAATTACTTTGAAACACCCATGAAACAAAGACAGTGAAAGAGAGAGAAATTCTTACACAATGTGTTCAGGGGCTGTGATGCAACCTGGATTGACCATATCTAGACGCACAGCTGGATGAGACATAAGGGTGGACACTCTTGGGGCTGAGAGGTTTGGTGAGGTTGGGTGAGCAAACGCAGACCCTTTAAAGTAATACTGCGTGGTACCCATCGCATGGGTCCCAAATCTCCAGGTTCAAGGGCATCTTCCTACATCAAAAACATGCATGAGAAACCCAGAAGATGGTACATCGTGTGATGGGGAAATGTTTCTAAAACGCACCTCATTTCTCATCTCCTTGTGCCCGGGTTCGCCATTCCAGCCGCTTTACTAGCAAGCTCCCTACTTGGAGCATCAGCACCTTTAACCTCCTGTTCCGTACAGGTTGCAATTTGTCCTGAGGATAAACGGGAAGACGTGGAACCAACGTGAGACTAGCTCTTGGTGTTGGGACAGGCACAGGTCACTCTATTTTCCCATCAGAAAGAAGAATTAACCACAGGCTCAGCCTGCCCCCCGGAACCAGAACAGGGCCTGAAGCCATTCTGCGATTTTGCGGCCAGCTCCCATAAAAACGAGTTGTAAAATGGAGGTTCAGGGCACTGCAATTCACAAACCTGCAGAGTTATAAATGATAACTCTCGTCCACAAATATATTGAGGGAAGGCAAAGAAGAGGATTTGAAATCAAGGCAGAATTGCAGGAAACAGATTTCAGGAGGTAGATACGAATCGCCTTTAAAGCACATGAAAAGCGGCAAAACGTTGACAATGATGCCCTTGGCCAAAAAGGGCGTATGCGTTTTTTCCTGAATATATTCAGGAAAAAACGCATACGCCCTTTTTGGCCAACCAAGCAACCTGGAAAGGCAAATCAGCGCTACAAAGAAGTCTCGCTTCCCATCGGTCAAAAGGGCCATGCTGAAAAAAGTGTCAAAACCAGAAATGCAGGACAGGCCATGGAGAAATGGGAGCCTTGCTACACTGATGGGCGGGATGTAAATTGCCAAGAGCCAGCCTGGAGAAGTGTCCGGTGAGTCCTGAAACATCTGAAAAACACAGCTTAGAGAGCATAGGGCACTTCCACTCATGGGGGTATAAATTGGGAAAATTAAAAATCAGCAAGACACAAGCACCCCAAAGTTTAGGGCTGCTCTGTTGACCAGGACCTCCACTTCATTCCACCTTAAATATCCCAGGAAAGAGAAAAATGGATAAAGAAGTTGTGGTCCTTATGTACAATGGAATATCACTCAGCCAGGAAATCAATGTCGTAAGGTTAGTAGCAGCATGATGAGTGGATTTAGGTACGACGATTCTAAGTGAAATAAGTCACACAGAAAAGGACACTTCTCATAAGGTATCACTGATAGAGGGAATGTAAAAACCGTTACAATTGAACTGAATTACAAAACAGAACAGAGTCACACATGCAGAAAACACACTATGGCTGCTTAACGGGAAAGGTGAGGTGGGGTGATACATAAAACAAGGGTATCAAATTAGCTCAGATACCATTCCATAAACCCAATATGTAATAGACAAGACCTACTCCTTGCTCAGAGAACTGGACTCAACACGCCCTATTCACCGCACAAGAATATATCTGACTAATAATAATCGTAAAACCTATGTATTGATATCTCTCTGTTAGTGTGTCAAGTGGGTGTAAAGCGGCATAAACACAGCAGTGAAAAGCAGCTAAACCCCATTATAAAAATAAATTACTTTGAAACACCCATGAAACAAAGACAGTGAAAGAGAGAGAAATTCTTACACAATGCGTTCAGGGGCTGTGATGCAACCTGGATTGACCATATCTAGACGCACAGCTGGATGAGACATAAGGGTGGACACTCTTGGGGCTGAGAGGTTTGGTGAGGTTGGGTGAGCAAACGCAGACCCTTTAAAGTCATACTGCGTGGTACCCATCGCATGGGTCCCAAATCTCCAGGTTCAAGGGCATCTTCCTACATCAAAAACATGCATGAGAAACCCAGAAGATGGTACACCGTGTGATGGGGAAAGGTTTCTAAAACGCACCTCATTTCTCATCTCCTTGTGCCCGGGTTCGCCATTCCAGCCGCTTTACTAGCAAGCTCCCTACTTGGAGCATCAGCACCTTTAACCTCCTGTTCCGTACAGGTTGCAATTTGTCCTGAGGATAAACGGGAAGACGTGGAACCAATGAGAGACTAGCTCTTGGTGTTGGGACAGGCACAGGTCACTCTATTTTCCCATCAGAAAGAAGAATTAACCACAGGCTCAGCCTGCCCCCCGGAACCAGAACAGGGCCTGAAGCCATTCTGCGCTTTTGCGGCCAGCTCCCATAAAAACGAGTTGTAAAATGGAAGTTCAGGGCACTGCAATTCACAAACCTGCAGAGTTATAAATGATAACTCTCGTCCACAAATATATTGAGGGGAGGCAAAGAAGAGGATTTGAAATCAAGGCAGAATTGCAGGAAACAGATTTCAGGAGGTAGATACGAATCGCCTTTAAAGCACATGAAAAGCGGCAAAACGTTGACAATGATGCCCTTGGCCAAAAAGGGCGTATGCGTTTTTTCCTGAATATATTCAGGAAAAAACGCATACGCCCTTTTTGGCCAACCAAGCAACCTGGAAAGGCAAATCAGCACTACAAAGAAGTCTCGCTTCCCATCGGTCAAAAGGGCCATGCTGAAAAAGTGTCAAAACCAGAAATGCAGGACAGGCCATGGAGAAATGGGAGCCTTGCTACACTGATGGGCGGGATGTAAATTGCCAAGAGCCACTCTGGAGAAGTGTCCGGTGAGTCCTGAAACATCTGAAAAACACAGCTTAGAGAGCATAGGGCACTTCCACTCATGGGGGTATAAATTGGGAAAATTAAAAATCAGCAAGACACAAGCACCCCAAAGTTGAGGGCTGCTCTGTTGACCAGGACCTCCACTTCATTCCACCTTAAATATCCCAGGAAAGAGAAAAATGGATAAAGAAGTTGTGGTCCTTATGTACAATGGAATATCACTCAGCCAGGAAATCAATGTCGTAAGGTTAGTAGCAGCA
Organism: Balaenoptera borealis; assembly: GCF_965194805.1. Classification (NCBI taxonomy): domain Eukaryota; kingdom Metazoa; phylum Chordata; class Mammalia; order Artiodactyla; family Balaenopteridae; genus Balaenoptera; species Balaenoptera borealis. The sequence continues at coordinate 1,299,606 of NW_028124009.1, forward strand.
TGATGAGTGGATTTAGGTACGACGATTCTAAGTGAAATAAGTCACACAGAAAAGGACACTTCTCATAAGGTATCACTGATAGAGGGAATGTAAAAACCGTTACACTTGAACTGAATTACAAAACAGAACAGAGTCACACATGCAGAAAACACACTATGGCTGCTTAACGGGAAAGGTGAGGTGGGGTGATACATAAAACAAGGGTATCAAATTAGCTCAGATACCATTCCATAAACCCAATATGTAATAGACAAGACCTACTCCTTGCTCAGAGAACTGGACTCAACATGCCCTATTCACCGCACAAGAATATATCTGACTAATAATAATCGTAAAACCTATGTATTGATATCTCTCTGTTAGTGTGTCAAGTGGGTGTAAAGCGGCATAAACACAGCAGTGAAAAGCAGCTAAACCCCATTATAAAAATAAATTACTTTGAAACACCCATGAAACAAAGACAGTGAAAGAGAGAGAAATTCTTACACAATGTGTTCAGGGGCTGTGATGCAACCTGGATTGACCATATCTAGACGCACAGCTGGATGAGACATAAGGGTGGACACTCTTGGGGCTGAGAGGTTTGGTGAGGTTGGGTGAGCAAACGCAGACCCTTTAAAGTAATACTGCGTGGTACCCATCGCATGGGTCCCAAATCTCCAGGTTCAAGGGCATCTTCCTACATCAAAAACATGCATGAGAAACCCAGAAGATGGTACATCGTGTGATGGGGAAATGTTTCTAAAACGCACCTCATTTCTCATCTCCTTGTGCCCGGGTTCGCCATTCCAGCCGCTTTACTAGCAAGCTCCCTACTTGGAGCATCAGCACCTTTAACCTCCTGTTCCGTACAGGTTGCAATTTGTCCTGAGGATAAACGGGAAGACGTGGAACCAACGTGAGACTAGCTCTTGGTGTTGGGACAGGCACAGGTCACTCTATTTTCCCATCAGAAAGAAGAATTAACCACAGGCTCAGCCTGCCCCCCGGAACCAGAACAGGGCCTGAAGCCATTCTGCGATTTTGCGGCCAGCTCCCATAAAAACGAGTTGTAAAATGGAGGTTCAGGGCACTGCAATTCACAAACCTGCAGAGTTATAAATGATAACTCTCGTCCACAAATATATTGAGGGAAGGCAAAGAAGAGGATTTGAAATCAAGGCAGAATTGCAGGAAACAGATTTCAGGAGGTAGATACGAATCGCCTTTAAAGCACATGAAAAGCGGCAAAACGTTGACAATGATGCCCTTGGCCAAAAAGGGCGTATGCGTTTTTTCCTGAATATATTCAGGAAAAAACGCATACGCCCTTTTTGGCCAACCAAGCAACCTGGAAAGGCAAATCAGCGCTACAAAGAAGTCTCGCTTCCCATCGGTCAAAAGGGCCATGCTGAAAAAAGTGTCAAAACCAGAAATGCAGGACAGGCCATGGAGAAATGGGAGCCTTGCTACACTGATGGGCGGGATGTAAATTGCCAAGAGCCAGCCTGGAGAAGTGTCCGGTGAGTCCTGAAACATCTGAAAAACACAGCTTAGAGAGCATAGGGCACTTCCACTCATGGGGGTATAAATTGGGAAAATTAAAAATCAGCAAGACACAAGCACCCCAAAGTTTAGGGCTGCTCTGTTGACCAGGACCTCCACTTCATTCCACCTTAAATATCCCAGGAAAGAGAAAAATGGATAAAGAAGTTGTGGTCCTTATGTACAATGGAATATCACTCAGCCAGGAAATCAATGTCGTAAGGTTAGTAGCAGCATGATGAGTGGATTTAGGTACGACGATTCTAAGTGAAATAAGTCACACAGAAAAGGACACTTCTCATAAGGTATCACTGATAGAGGGAATGTAAAAACCGTTACACTTGAACTGAATTACAAAACAGAACAGAGTCACACATGCAGAAAACACACTATGGCTGCTTAACGGGAAAGGTGAGGTGGGGTGATACATAAAACAAGGGTATCAAATTAGCTCAGATACCATTCCATAAACCCAATATGTAATAGACAAGACCTACTCCTTGCTCAGAGAACTGGACTCAACACGCCCTATTCACCGCACAAGAATATATCTGACTAATAATAATCGTAAAACCTATGTATTGATATCTCTCTGTTAGTGTGTCAAGTGGGTGTAAAGCGGCATAAACACAGCAGTGAAAAGCAGCTAAACCCCATTATAAAAATAAATTACTTTGAAACACCCATGAAACAAAGACAGTGAAAGAGAGAGAAATTCTTACACAATGCGTTCAGGGGCTGTGATGCAACCTGGATTGACCATATCTAGACGCACAGCTGGATGAGATATAAGGGTGGACACTCTTGGGGCTGAGAGGTTTGGTGAGGTTGGGTGAGCAAACGCAGACCCTTTAAAGTCATACTGCGTGGTACCCATCGCATGGGTCCCAAATCTCCAGGTTCAAGGGCATCTTCCTACATCAAAAACATGCATGAGAAACCCAGAAGATGGTACACCGTGTGATGGGGAAAGGTTTCTAAAACGCACCTCATTTCTCATCTCCTTGTGCCCGGGTTCGCCATTCCAGCCGCTTTACTAGCAAGCTCCCTACTTGGAGCATCAGCACCTTTAACCTCCTGTTCCGTACAGGTTGCAATTTGTCCTGAGGATAAACGGGAAGACGTGGAACCAATGAGAGACTAGCTCTTGGTGTTGGGACAGGCACAGGTCACTCTATTTTCCCATCAGAAAGAAGAATTAACCACAGGCTCAGCCTGCCCCCCGGAACCAGAACAGGGCCTGAAGCCATTCTGCGCTTTTGCGGCCAGCTCCCATAAAAACGAGTTGTAAAATGGAGGTTCAGGGCACTGCAATTCACAAACCTGCAGAGTTATAAATGATAACTCTCGTCCACAAATATATTGAGGGGAGGCAAAGAAGAGGATTTGAAATCAAGGCAGAATTGCAGGAAACAGATTTCAGGAGGGAGATACGAATCGCCTTTAAAGCACATGAAAAGCGGCAAAACGTTGACAATGATGCCCTTGGCCAAAAAGGGCGTATGCGTTTTTTCCTGAATATATTCAGGAAAAAACGCATACGCCCTTTTTGGCCAACCAAGCAACCTGGAAAGGCAAATCAGCACTACAAAGAAGTCTCGCTTCCCATCGGTCAAAAGGGCCATGCTGAAAAAGTGTCAAAACCAGAAATGCAGGACAGGCCATGGAGAAATGGGAGCCTTGCTACACTGATGGGCGGGATGTAAATTGCCAAGAGCCACTCTGGAGAAGTGTCCGGTGAGTCCTGAAACATCTGAAAAACACAGCTTAGAGAGCATAGGGCACTTCCACTCATGGGGGTATAAATTGGGAAAATTAAAAATCAGCAAGACACAAGCACCCCAAAGTTGAGGGCTGCTCTGTTGACCAGGACCTCCACTTCATTCCACCTTAAATATCCCAGGAAAGAGAAAAATGGATAAAGAAGTTGTGGTCCTTATGTACAATGGAATATCACTCAGCCAGGAAATCAATGTCGTAAGGTTAGTAGCAGCATGATGAGTGGATTTAGGTACGACGATTCTAAGTGAAATAAGTCACACAGAAAAGGACACTTCTCATAAGGTATCACTGATAGAGGGAATGTAAAAACCGTTACACTTGAACTGAATTACAAAACAGAACAGAGTCACACATGCAGAAAACACACTATGGCTGCTTAACGGGAAAGGTGAGGTGGGGTGATACATAAAACAAGGGTATCAAATTAGCTCAGATACCATTCCATAAACCCAATATGTAATAGACAAGACCTACTCCTTGCTCAGAGAACTGGACTCAACATGCCCTATTCACCGCACAAGAATATATCTGACTAATAATAATCGTAAAACCTATGTATTGATATCTCTCTGTTAGTGTGTCAAGTGGGTGTAAAGCGGCATAAACACAGCAGTGAAAAGCAGCTAAACCCCATTATAAAAATAAATTACTTTGAAACACCCATGAAACAAAGACAGTGAAAGAGAGAGAAATTCTTACACAATGCGTTCAGGGGCTGTGATGCAACCTGGATTGACCATATCTAGACGCACAGCTGGATGAGACATAAGGGTGGACACTCTTGGGGCTGAGAGGTTTGGTGAGGTTGGGTGAGCAAACGCAGACCCTTTAAAGTCATACTGCGTGGTACCCATCGCATGGGTCCCAAATCTCCAGGTTCAAGGGCATCTTCCTACATCAAAAACATGCATGAGAAACCCAGAAGATGGTACACCGTGTGATGGGGAAAGGTTTCTAAAACGCACCTCATTTCTCATCTCCTTGTGCCCGGGTTCGCCATTCCAGCCGCTTTACTAGCAAGCTCCCTACTTGGAGCATCAGCACCTTTAACCTCCTGTTCCGTACAGGTTGCAATTTGTCCTGAGGATAAACGGGAAGACGTGGAACCAACGTGAGACTAGCTCTTGGTGTTGGGACAGGCACAGGTCACTCTATTTTCCCATCAGAAAGAAGAATTAACCACAGGCTCAGCCTGCCCCCCGGAACCAGAACAGGGCCTGAAGCCATTCTGCGATTTTGCGGCCAGCTCCCATAAAAACGAGTTGTAAAATGGAGGTTCAGGGCACTGCAATTCACAAACCTGCAGAGTTATAAATGATAACTCTCGTCCACAAATATATTGAGGGAAGGCAAAGAAGAGGATTTGAAATCAAGGCAGAATTGCAGGAAACAGATTTCAGGAGGTAGATACGAATCGCCTTTAAAGCACATGAAAAGCGGCAAAACGTTGACAATGATGCCCTTGGCCAAAAAGGGCATATGCGTTTTTTCCTGAATATATTCAGGAAAAAACGCATACGCCCTTTTTGGCCAACCAAGCAACCTGGAAAGGCAAATCAGCGCTACAAAGAAGTCTCGCTTCCCATCGGTCAAAAGGGCCATGCTGAAAAAAGTGTCAAAACCAGAAATGCAGGACAGGCCATGGAGAAATGGGAGCCTTGCTACACTGATGGGCGGGATGTAAATTGCCAAGAGCCACTCTGGAGAAGTGTCCGGTGAGTCCTGAAACATCTGAAAAACACAGCTTAGAGAGCATAGGGCACTTCCACTCATGGGGGTATAAATTGGGAAAATTAAAAATCAGCAAGACACAAGCACCCCAAAGTTTAGGGCTGCTCTGTTGACCAGGACCTCCACTTCATTCCACCTTAAATATCCCAGGAAAGAGAAAAATGGATAAAGAAGTTGTGGTCCTTATGTACAATGGAATATCACTCAGCCAGGAAATCAATGTCGTAAGGTTAGTAGCAGCATGATGAGTGGATTTAGGTACGACGATTCTAAGTGAAATAAGTCACACAGAAAAGGACACTTCTCATAAGGTATCACTGATAGAGGGAATGTAAAAACCGTTACACTTGAACTGAATTACAAAACAGAACAGAGTCACACATGCAGAAAACACACTATGGCTGCTTAACGGGACAGGTGAGGTGGGGTGATACATAAAACAAGGGTATCAAATTAGCTCAGATACCATTCCATAAACCCAATATGTAATAGACAAGACCTACACCTTGCTCAGAGAACTGGACTCAACACGCCCTATTCACCGCACAAGAATATATCTGACTAATAATAATCGTAAAACCTATGTATTGATATCTCTCTGTTAGTGTGTCAAGTGGGTGTAAAGCGGCATAAACACAGCAGTGAAAAGCAGCTAAACCCCATTATAAAAATAAATTACTTTGAAATACCCATGAAACAAAGACAGTGAAAGAGAGAGAAATTCTTACACAATGCGTTCAGGGGCTGTGATGCAACCTGGATTGACCATATCTAGACGCACAGCTGGATGAGACATAAGGGTGGACACTCTTGGGGCTGAGAGGTTTGGTGAGGTTGGGTGAGCAAACGCAGACCCTTTAAAGGAATACTGCGTGGTACCCATCGCATGGGTCCCAAATCTCCAGGTTCAAGGGCATCTTCCTACATCCAAAACATGCATGAGAAACCCAGAAGATGGTACACCGTGTGATGGGGAAAGGTTTCTAAAACGCACCTCATTTCTCATCTCCTTGTGCCCGGGTTCGCCATTCCAGCCGCTTTACTAGCAAGCTCCCTACTTGGAGCATCAGCACCTTTAACCTCCTGTTCCGTACAGGTTGCAATTTGTCCTGAGGATAAACGGGAAGACGTGGAACCAACGAGAGACTAGCTCTTGGTGTTGGGACAGGCACAGGTCACTCTATTTTCCCATCAGAAAGAAGAATTAACCACAGGCTCAGCCTGCCCCCCGGAACCAGAACACGGCCTGAAGCCATTCTGCGCTTTTGCGGCCAGCTCCCATAAAAACGAGTTGTAAAATGGAGGTTCAGGGCACTGCAATTCACAAACCTGCAGAGTTATAAATGATAACTCTCGTCCACAAATATATTGAGGGGAGGCAAAGAAGAGGATTTGAAATCAAGGCAGAATTGCAGGAAACAGATTTCAGGAGGTAGATACGAATCGCCTTTAAAGCACATGAAAAGCGGCAAAACGTTGACAATGATGCCCTTGGCCAAAAAGGGCGTATGCGTTTTTTCCTGAATATATTCAGGAAAAAACGCATACGCCCTTTTTGGCCAACCAAGCAACCTGGAAAGGCAAATCAGCACTACAAAGAAGTCTCGCTTCCCATCGGTCAAAAGGGCCATGCTGAAAAAGTGTCAAAACCAGAAATGCAGGACAGGCCATGGAGAAATGGGAGCCTTGCTACACTGATGGGCGGGATGTAAATTGCCAAGAGCCACTCTGGAGAAGTGTCCGGTGAGTCCTGAAACATCTGAAAAACACAGCTTAGAGAGCATAGGGCACTTCCACTCATGGGGGTATAAATTGGGAAAATTAAAAATCAGCAAGACACAAGCACCCCAAAGTTGAGGGCTGCTCTGTTGACCAGGACCTCCACTTCATTCCACCTTAAATATCCCAGGAAAGAGAAAAATGGATAAAGAAGTTGTGGTCCTTATGTACAATGGAATATCACTCAGCCAGGAAATCAATGTCGTAAGGTTAGTAGCAGCATGATGAGTGGATTTAGGTACGACGATTCTAAGTGAAATAAGTCACACAGAAAAGGACACTTCTCATAAGGTATCACTGATAGAGGGAATGTAAAAACCATTACACTTGAACTGAATTACAAAACAGAACAGAGTCACACATGCAGAAAACACACTATGGCTGCTTAACGGGAAAGGTGAGGTGGGGTGATACATAAAACAAGGGTATCAAATTAGCTCAGATACCATTCCATAAACCCAATATGTAATAGACAAGACCTACTCCTTGCTCAGAGAACTGGACTCAACACGCCCTATTCACCGCACAAGAATATATCTGACTAATAATAATCGTAAAACCTATGTATTGATATCTCTCTGTTAGTGTGTCAAGTGGGTGTAAAGCGGCATAAACACAGCAGTGAAAAGCAGCTAAACCCCATTATAAAAATAAATTACTTTGAAACACCCATGAAACAAAGACAGTGAAAGAGAGAGAAATTCTTACACAATGCGTTCAGGGGCTGTGATGCAACCTGGATTGACCATATCTAGACCCACAGCTGGATGAGACATAAGGGTGGACACTCTTGGGGCTGAGAGGTTTGGTGAGGTTGGGTGAGCAAACGCAGACCCTTTAAAGTAATACTGCGTGGTACCCATCGCATGGGTCCCAAATCTCCAGGTTCAAGGGCATCTTCCTACATCCAAAACATGCATGAGAAACCCAGAAGATGGTACATCGTGTGATGGGGAAATGTTTCTAAAACACACCTCATTTCTCATCTCCTTGTGCCCGGGTTCGCCATTCCAGCCGCTTTACTAGCAAGCTCCCTACTTGGAGCATCAGCACCTTTAACCTCCTGTTCCGTACAGGTTGCAATTTGTCCTGAGGATAAACGGGAAGACGTGGAACCAACGTGAGACTAGCTCTTGGTGTTGGGACAGGCACAGGTCACTCTATTTTCCCATCAGAAAGAAGAATTAACCACAGGCTCAGCCTGCCCCCCGGAACCAGAACAGGGCCTGAAGCCATTCTGCGATTTTGCGGCCAGCTCCCATAAAAACGAGTTGTAAAATGGAGGTTCAGGGCACTGCAATTCACAAACCTGCAGAGTTATAAATGATAACTCTCGTCCACAAATATATTGAGGGGAGGCAAAGAAGAGGATTTGAAATCAAGGCAGAATTGCAGGAAACAGATTTCAGGAGGTAGATACGAATCGCCTTTAAAGCACATGAAAAGCGGCAAAACGTTGACAATGATGCCCTTGGCCAAAAAGGGCGTATGCGTTTTTTCCTGAATATATTCAGGAAAAAACGCATACGCCCTTTTTGGCCAACCAAGCAACCTGGAAAGGCAAATCAGCGCTACAAAGAAGTCTCGCTTCCCATCAGTCAAAAGGGCCATGCTGAAAAAAGTGTCAAAACCAGAAATGCAGGACAGGCCATGGAGAAATGGGAGCCTTGCTACACTGATGGGCGGGATGTAAATTGCCAAGAGCCACTCTGGAGAAGTGTCCGGTGAGTCCTGAAACATCTGAAAAACACAGCTTAGAGAGCATAGGGCACTTCCACTCATGGGGGTATAAATTGGGAAAATTAAAAATCAGCAAGACACAAGCACCCCAAAGTTGAGGGCTGCTCTGTTGACCAGGACCTCCACTTCATTCCACCTTAAATATCCCAGGAAAGAGAAAAATGGATAAAGAAGTTGTGGTCCTTATGTACAATGGAATATCACTCAGCCAGGAAATCAATGTCGTAAGGTTAGTAGCAGCATGATGAGTGGATTTAGGTACGACGATTCTAAGTGAAATAAGTCACACAGAAAAGGACACTTCTCATAAGGTATCACTGATAGAGGGAATGTAAAAACCGTTACACTTGAACTGAATTACAAAACAGAACAGAGTCACACATGCAGAAAACACACTATGGCTGCTTAACGGGAAAGGTGAGGTGGGGTGATACATAAAACAAGGGTATCAAATTAGCTCAGATACCATTCCATAAACCCAATATGTAATAGACAAGACCTACTCCTTGCTCAGAGAACTGGACTCAACATGCCCTATTCACCGCACAAGAATATATCTGACTAATAATAATCGTAAAACCTATGTATTGATATCTCTCTGTTAGTGTGTCAAGTGGGTGTAAAGCGGCATAAACACAGCAGTGAAAAGCAGCTAAACCCCATTATAAAAATAAATTACTTTGAAACACCCATGAAACAAAGACAGTGAAAGAGAGAGAAATTCTTACACAATGCGTTCAGGGGCTGTGATGCAACCTGGATTGACCATATCTAGACGCACAGCTGGATGAGACATAAGGGTGGACACTCTTGGGGCTGAGAGGTTTGGTGAGGTTGGGTGAGCAAACGCAGACCCTTTAAAGTAATACTGCGTGGTACCCATCGCATGGGTCCCAAATCTCCAGGTTCAAGGGCATCTTCCTACATCAAAAACATGCATGAGAAACCCAGAAGATGGTACATCGTGTGATGGGGAAATGTTTCTAAAACGCACCTCATTTCTCATCTCCTTGTGCCCGGGTTCGCCATTCCAGCCGCTTTACTAGCAAGCTCCCTACTTGGAGCATCAGCACCTTTAACCTCCTGTTCCGTACAGGTTGCAATTTGTCCTGAGGATAAACGGGAAGACGTGGAACCAACGTGAGACTAGCTCTTGGTGTTGGGACAGGCACAGGTCACTCTATTTTCCCATCAGAAAGAAGAATTAACCACAGGCTCAGCCTGCCCCCCGGAACCAGAACAGGGCCTGAAGCCATTCTGCGATTTTGCGGCCAGCTCCCATAAAAACGAGTTGTAAAATGGAGGTTCAGGGCACTGCAATTCACAAACCTGCAGAGTTATAAATGATAACTCTCGTCCACAAATATATTGAGGGAAGGCAAAGAAGAGGATTTGAAATCAAGGCAGAATTGCAGGAAACAGATTTCAGGAGGTAGATACGAATCGCCTTTAAAGCACATGAAAAGCGGCAAAACGTTGACAATGATGCCCTTGGCCAAAAAGGGCGTATGCGTTTTTTCCTGAATATATTCAGGAAAAAACGCATACGCCCTTTTTGGCCAACCAAGCAACCTGGAAAGGCAAATCAGCGCTACAAAGAAGTCTCGCTTCCCATCGGTCAAAAGGGCCATGCTGAAAAAAGTGTCAAAACCAGAAATGCAGGACAGGCCATGGAGAAATGGGAGCCTTGCTACACTGATGGGCGGGATGTAAATTGCCAAGAGCCACTCTGGAGAAGTGTCCGGTGAGTCCTGAAACATCTGAAAAACACAGCTTAGAGAGCATAGGGCACTTCCACTCATGGGGGTATAAATTGGGAAAATTAAAAATCAGCAAGACACAAGCACCCCAAAGTTTAGGGCTGCTCTGTTGACCAGGACCTCCACTTCATTCCACCTTAAATATCCCAGGAAAGAGAAAAATGGATAAAGAAGTTGTGGTCCTTATGTACAATGGAATATCACTCAGCCAGGAAATCAATGTCGTAAGGTTAGTAGCAGCATGATGAGTGGATTTAGGTACGACAATTCTAAGTGAAATAAGTCACACAGAAAAGGACACTTCTCATAAGGTATCACTGATAGAGGGAATGTAAAAACCGTTACACTTGAACTGAATTACAAAACAGAACAGAGTCACACATGCAGAAAACACACTATGGCTGCTTAACGGGACAGGTGAGGTGGGGTGATACATAAAACAAGGGTATCAAATTAGCTCAGATACCATTCCATAAACCCAATATGTAATAGACAAGACCTACACCTTGCTCAGAGAACTGGACTCAACACGCCCTATTCACCGCACAAGAATATATCTGACTAATAATAATCGTAAAACCTATGTATTGATATCTCTCTGTTAGTGTGTCAAGTGGGTGTAAAGCGGCATAAACACAGCAGTGAAAAGCAGCTAAACCCCATTATAAAAATAAATTACTTTGAAATACCCATGAAACAAAGACAGTGAAAGAGAGAGAAATTCTTACACAATGCGTTCAGGGGCTGTGATGCAACCTGGATTGACCATATCTAGACGCACAGCTGGATGAGACATAAGGGTGGACACTCTTGGGGCTGAGAGGTTTGGTGAGGTTGGGTGAGCAAACGCAGACCCTTTAAAGGAATACTGCGTGGTACCCATCGCATGGGTCCCAAATCTCCAGGTTCAAGGGCATCTTCCTACATCCAAAACATGCATGAGAAACCCAGAAGATGGTACACCGTGTGATGGGGAAAGGTTTCTAAAACGCACCTCATTTCTCATCTCCTTGTGCCCGGGTTCGCCATTCCAGCCGCTTTACTAGCAAGCTCCCTACTTGGAGCATCAGCACCTTTAACCTCCTGTTCCGTACAGGTTGCAATTTGTCCTGAGGATAAACGGGAAGACGTGGAACCAACGAGAGACTAGCTCTTGGTGTTGGGACAGGCACAGGTCACTCTATTTTCCCATCAGAAAGAAGAATTAACCACAGGCTCAGCCTGCCCCCCGGAACCAGAACAGGGCCTGAAGCCATTCTGCGCTTTTGCGGCCAGCTCCCATAAAAACGAGTTGTAAAATGGAGGTTCAGGGCACTGCAATTCACAAACCTGCAGAGTTATAAATGATAACTCTCGTCCACAAATATATTGAGGGGAGGCAAAGAAGAGGATTTGAAATCAAGGCAGAATTGCAGGAAACAGATTTCAGGAGGGAGATACGAATCGCCTTTAAAGCACATGAAAAGCGGCAAAACGTTGACAATGATGCCCTTGGCCAAAAAGGGCGTATGCGTTTTTTCCTGAATATATTCAGGAAAAAACGCATACGCCCTTTTTGGCCAACCAAGCAACCTGGAAAGGCAAATCAGCACTACAAAGAAGTCTCGCTTCCCATCGGTCAAAAGGGCCATGCTGAAAAAGTGTCAAAACCAGAAATGCAGGACAGGCCATGGAGAAATGGGAGCCTTGCTACACTGATGGGCGGGATGTAAATTGCCAAGAGCCACTCTGGAGAAGTGTCCGGTGAGTCCTGAAACATCTGAAAAACACAGCTTAGAGAGCATAGGGCACTTCCACTCATGGGGGTATAAATTGGGAAAATTAAAAATCAGCAAGACACAAGCACCCCAAAGTTGAGGGCTGCTCTGTTGACCAGGACCTCCACTTCATTCCACCTTAAATATCCCAGGAAAGAGAAAAATGGATAAAGAAGTTGTGGTCCTTATGTACAATGGAATATCACTCAGCCAGGAAATCAATGTCGTAAGGTTAGTAGCAGCATGATGAGTGGATTTAGGTACGACGATTCTAAGTGAAATAAGTCACACAGAAAAGGACACTTCTCATAAGGTATCACTGATAGAGGGAATGTAAAAACCATTACACTTGAACTGAATTACAAAACAGAACAGAGTCACACATGCAGAAAACACACTATGGCTGCTTAACGGGAAAGGTGAGGTGGGGTGATACATAAAACAAGGGTATCAAATTAGCTCAGATACCATTCCATAAACCCAATATGTAATAGACAAGACCTACACCTTGCTCAGAGAACTGGACTCAACACGCCCTATTCACCGCACAAGAATATATCTGACTAATAATAATCGTAAAACCTATGTATTGATATCTCTCTGTTAGTGTGTCAAGTGGGTGTAAAGCGGCATAAACACAGCAGTGAAAAGCAGCTAAACCCCATTATAAAAATAAATTACTTTGAAATACCCATGAAACAAAGACAGTGAAAGAGAGAGAAATTCTTACACAATGCGTTCAGGGGCTGTGATGCAACCTGGATTGACCATATCTAGACGCACAGCTGGATGAGACATAAGGGTGGACACTCTTGGGGCTGAGAGGTTTGGTGAGGTTGGGTGAGCAAACGCAGACCCTTTAAAGGAATACTGCGTGGTACCCATCGCATGGGTCCCAAATCTCCAGGTTCAAGGGCATCTTCCTACATCCAAAACATGCATGAGAAACCCAGAAGATGGTACACCGTGTGATGGGGAAAGGTTTCTAAAACGCACCTCATTTCTCATCTCCTTGTGCCCGGGTTCGCCATTCCAGCCGCTTTACTAGCAAGCTCCCTACTTGGAGCATCAGCACCTTTAACCTCCTGTTCCGTACAGGTTGCAATTTGTCCTGAGGATAAACGGGAAGACGTGGAACCAACGAGAGACTAGCTCTTGGTGTTGGGACAGGCACAGGTCACTCTATTTTCCCATCAGAAAGAAGAATTAACCACAGGCTCAGCCTGCCCCCCGGAACCAGAACAGGGCCTGAAGCCATTCTGCGCTTTTGCGGCCAGCTCCCATAAAAACGAGTTGTAAAATGGAGGTTCAGGGCACTGCAATTCACAAACCTGCAGAGTTATAAATGATAACTCTCGTCCACAAATATATTGAGGGGAGGCAAAGAAGAGGATTTGAAATCAAGGCAGAATTGCAGGAAACAGATTTCAGGAGGGAGATACGAATCGCCTTTAAAGCACATGAAAAGCGGCAAAACGTTGACAATGATGCCCTTGGCCAAAAAGGGCGTATGCGTTTTTTCCTGAATATATTCAGGAAAAAACGCATACGCCCTTTTTGGCCAACCAAGCAACCTGGAAAGGCAAATCAGCACTACAAAGAAGTCTCGCTTCCCATCGGTCAAAAGGGCCATGCTGAAAAAGTGTCAAAACCAGAAATGCAGGACAGGCCATGGAGAAATGGGAGCCTTGCTACACTGATGGGCGGGATGTAAATTGCCAAGAGCCACTCTGGAGAAGTGTCCGGTGAGTCCTGAAACATCTGAAAAACACAGCTTAGAGAGCATAGGGCACTTCCACTCATGGGGGTATAAATTGGGAAAATTAAAAATCAGCAAGACACAAGCACCCCAAAGTTGAGGGCTGCTCTGTTGACCAGGACCTCCACTTCATTCCACCTTAAATATCCCAGGAAAGAGAAAAATGGATAAAGAAGTTGTGGTCCTTATGTACAATGGAATATCACTCAGCCAGGAAATCAATGTCGTAAGGTTAGTAGCAGCATGATGAGTGGATTTAGGTACGACGATTCTAAGTGAAATAAGTCACACAGAAAAGGACACTTCTCATAAGGTATCACTGATAGAGGGAATGTAAAAACCATTACACTTGAACTGAATTACAAAACAGAACAGAGTCACACATGCAGAAAACACACTATGGCTGCTTAACGGGAAAGGTGAGGTGGGGTGATACATAAAACAAGGGTATCAAATTAGCTCAGATACCATTCCATAAACCCAATATGTAATAGACAAGACCTACTCCTTGCTCAGAGAACTGGACTCAACACGCCCTATTCACCGCACAAGAATATATCTGACTAATAATAATCGTAAAACCTATGTATTGATATCTCTCTGTTAGTGTGTCAAGTGGGTGTAAAGCGGCATAAACACAGCAGTGAAAAGCAGCTAAACCCCATTATAAAAATAAATTACTTTGAAACACCCATGAAACAAAGACAGTGAAAGAGAGAGAAATTCTTACACAATGCGTTCAGGGGCTGTGATGCAACCTGGATTGACCATATCTAGACCCACAGCTGGATGAGACATAAGGGTGGACACTCTTGGGGCTGAGAGGTTTGGTGAGGTTGGGTGAGCAAACGCAGACCCTTTAAAGTAATACTGCGTGGTACCCATCGCATGGGTCCCAAATCTCCAGGTTCAAGGGCATCTTCCTACATCCAAAACATGCATGAGAAACCCAGAAGATGGTACATCGTGTGATGGGGAAATGTTTCTAAAACACACCTCATTTCTCATCTCCTTGTGCCCGGGTTCGCCATTCCAGCCGCTTTACTAGCAAGCTCCCTACTTGGAGCATCAGCACCTTTAACCTCCTGTTCCGTACAGGTTGCAATTTGTCCTGAGGATAAACGGGAAGACGTGGAACCAACGTGAGACTAGCTCTTGGTGTTGGGACAGGCACAGGTCACTCTATTTTCCCATCAGAAAGAAGAATTAACCACAGGCTCAGCCTGCCCCCCGGAACCAGAACAGGGCCTGAAGCCATTCTGCGATTTTGCGGCCAGCTCCCATAAAAACGAGTTGTAAAATGGAGGTTCAGGGCACTGCAATTCACAAACCTGCAGAGTTATAAATGATAACTCTCGTCCACAAATATATTGAGGGGAGGCAAAGAAGAGGATTTGAAATCAAGGCAGAATTGCAGGAAACAGATTTCAGGAGGTAGATACGAATCGCCTTTAAAGCACATGAAAAGCGGCAAAACGTTGACAATGATGCCCTTGGCCAAAAAGGGCGTATGCGTTTTTTCCTGAATATATTCAGGAAAAAACGCATACGCCCTTTTTGGCCAACCAAGCAACCTGGAAAGGCAAATCAGCGCTACAAAGAAGTCTCGCTTCCCATCGGTCAAAAGGGCCATGCTGAAAAAAGTGTCAAAACCAGAAATGCAGGACAGGCCATGGAGAAATGGGAGCCTTGCTACACTGATGGGCGGGATGTAAATTGCCAAGAGCCACTCTGGAGAAGTGTCCGGTGAGTCCTGAAACATCTGAAAAACACAGCTTAGAGAGCATAGGGCACTTCCACTCATGGGGGTATAAATTGGGAAAATTAAAAATCAGCAAGACACAAGCACCCCAAAGTTGAGGGCTGCTCTGTTGACCAGGACCTCCACTTCATTCCACCTTAAATATCCCAGGAAATAGAAAAATGGGTAAAGAAGTTGTGGTCCTTATGTACAATGGAATATCACTCAGCCAGGAAATCAATGTCGTAAGGTTAGTAGCAGCATGATGAGTGGATTTAGGTACGACGATTCTAAGTGAAATAAGTCACACAGAAAAGGACACTTCTCATAAGGTATCACTGATAGAGGGAATGTAAAAACCGTTACACTTGAACTGAATTACAAAACAGAACAGAGTCACACATGCAGAAAACACACTATGGCTGCTTAACGGGAAAGGTGAGGTGGGGTGATACATAAAACAAGGGTATCAAATTAGCTCAGATACCGTTCCATAAACCCAATATGTAATAGACAAGACCTACTCCTTGCTCAGAGAACTGGACTCAACACGCCCTATTCACCGCACAAGAATATATCTGACTAATAATAATCGTAAAACCTATGTATTGATATCTCTCTGTTAGTGTGTCAAGTGGGTGTAAAGCGGCATAAACACAGCAGTGAAAAGCAGCTAAACCCCATTATAAAAATAAATTACTTTGAAACACCCATGAAACAAAGACAGTGAAAGAGAGAGAAATTCTTACACAATGCGTTCAGGGGCTGTGATGCAACCTGGATTGACCATATCTAGACGCACAGCTGGATGAGACATAAGGGTGGACACTCTTGGGGCTGAGAGGTTTGGTGAGGTTGGGTGATCAAACGCAGACCCTTTAAAGGAATACTGCGTGGTACCCATCGCATGGGTCCCAAATCTCCAGGTTCAAGGGCATCTTCCTACATCAAAAACATGCATGGAAACCCAGAAGATGGTACATCGTGTGATGGGGAAATGTTTCTAAAACGCACCTCATTTCTCATCTCCTTGTGCCCGGGTTCGCCATTCCAGCCGCTTTACTAGCAAGCTCCCTACTTGGAGCATCAGCACCTTTAACCTCCTGTTCCGTACAGGTTGCAATTTGTCCTGAGGATAAACGGGAAGACGTGGAACCAACGTGAGACTAGCTCTTGGTGTTGGGACAGGCACAGGTCACTCTATTTTCCCATCAGAAAGAAGAATTAACCACAGGCTCAGCCTGCCCCCCGGAACCAGAACAGGGCCTGAAGCCATTCTGCGATTTTGCGGCCAGCTCCCATAAAAACGAGTTGTAAAATGGAGGTTCAGGGCACTGCAATTCACAAACCTGCAGAGTTATAAATGATAACTCTCGTCCACAAATATATTGAGGGGAGGCAAAGAAGAGGATTTGAAATCAAGGCAGAATTGCAGGAAACAGATTTCAGGAGGTAGATACGAATCGCCTTTAAAGCACATGAAAAGCGGCAAAACGTTGACAATGATGCCCTTGGCCAAAAAGGGCGTATGCGTTTTTTCCTGAATATATTCAGGAAAAAACGCATACGCCCTTTTTGGCCAACCAAGCAACCTGGAAAGGCAAATCAGCGCTACAAAGAAGTCTCGCTTCCCATCGGTCAAAAGGGCCATGCTGAAAAAAGTGTCAAAACCAGAAATGCAGGACAGGCCATGGAGAAATGGGAGCCTTGCTACACTGATGGGCGGGATGTAAATTGCCAAGAGCCACTCTGGAGGAGTGTCCAGTGAGTCCTGAAACATCTGAAAAACACAGCTGAGAGAGCATAGGGCACTTCCACTCATGGGGGTATAAATTGGGAAAATTAAAAATCAGCAAGACACAAGCACCCCAAAGTTTAGGGCTGCTCTGTTGACCAGGACCTCCACTTCATTCCACCTTAAATATCCCAGGAAAGAGAAAAATGGATAAAGAAGTTGTGGTCCTTATGTACAATGGAATATCACTCAGCCAGGAAATCAATGTCGTAAGGTTAGTAGCAGCATGATGAGTGGATTTAGGTACGACGATTCTAAGTGAAATAAGTCACACAGAAAAGGACACTTCTCATAAGGTATCACTGATAGAGGGAATGTAAAAACCGTTACACTTGAACTGAATTACAAAACAGAACAGAGTCACACATGCAGAAAACACACTATGGCTGCTTAACGGGAAAGGTGAGGTGGGGTGATACATAAAACAAGGGTATCAAATTAGCTCAGATACCATTCCATAAACCCAATATGTAATAGACAAGACCTACTCCTTGCTCAGAGAACTGGACTCAACACGCCCTATTCACCGCACAAGAATATATCTGACTAATAATAATCGTAAAACCTATGTATTGATATCTCTCTGTTAGTGTGTCAAGTGGGTGTAAAGCGGCATAAACACAGCAGTGAAAAGCAGCTAAACCCCATTATAAAAATAAATTACTTTGAAACACCCATGAAACAAAGACAGTGAAAGAGAGAGAAATTCTTACACAATGCGTTCAGGGGCTGTGATGCAACCTGGATTGACCATATCTAGACGCACAGCTGGATGAGACATAAGGGTGGACACTCTTGGGGCTGAGAGGTTTGGTGAGGTTGGGTGAGCAAACGCAGACCCTTTAAAGTCATACTGCGTGGTACCCATCGCATGGGTCCCAAATCTCCAGGTTCAAGGGCATCTTCCTACATCCAAAACATGCATGAGAAACCCAGAAGATGGTACATCGTGTGATGGGGAAATGTTTCTAAAACGCACCTCATTTCTCATCTCCTTGTGCCCGGGTTCGCCATTCCAGCCGCTTTACTAGCAAGCTCCCTACTTGGAGCATCAGCACCTTTAACCTCCTGTTCCGTACAGGTTGCAATTTGTCCTGAGGATAAACGGGAAGACGTGGAACCAACGTGAGACTAGCTCTTGGTGTTGGGACAGGCACAGGTCACTCTATTTTCCCATCAGAAAGAAGAATTAACCACAGGCTCAGCCTGCCCCCCGGAACCAGAACAGGGCCTGAAGCCATTCTGCGATTTTGCGGCCAGCTCCCATAAAAACGAGTTGTAAAATGGAGGTTGAGGGCACTGCAATTCACAAACCTGCAGAGTTATAAATGATAACTCTCGTCCACAAATATATTGAGGGGAGGCAAAGAAGAGGATTTGAAATCAAGGCAGAATTGCAGGAAACAGATTTCAGGAGGTAGATACGAATCGCCTTTAAAGCACATGAAAAGCGGCAAAACGTTGACAATGATGCCCTTGGCCAAAAAGGGCGTATGCGTTTTTTCCTGAATATATTCAGGAAAAAATGCATACGCCCTTTTTGGCCAACCAAGCAACCTGGAAAGGCAAATCAGCGCTACAAAGAAGTCTCGCTTCCCATCGGTCAAAAGGGCCATGCTGAAAAAAGTGTCAAAACCAGAAATGCAGGACAGGCCATGGAGAAATGGGAGCCTTGCTACACTGATGGGCGGGATGTAAATTGCCAAGAGCCACTCTGGAGAAGTGTCCGGTGAGTCCTGAAACATCTGAAAAACACAGCTTAGAGAGCATAGGGCACTTCCACTCATGGGGGTATAAATTGGGAAAATTAAAAATCAGCAAGACACAAGCACCCCAAAGTTGAGGGCTGCTCTGTTGACCAGGACCTCCACTTCATTCCACCTTAAATATCCCAGGAAAGAGAAAAATGGATAAAGAAGTTGTGGTCCTTATGTACAATGGAATATCACTCAGCCAGGAAATCAATGTCGTAAGGTTAGTAGCAGCATGATGAGTGGATTTAGGTACGACGATTCTAAGTGAAATAAGTCACACAGAAAAGGACACTTCTCATAAGGTATCACTGATAGAGGGAATGTAAAAACCGTTACACTTGAACTGAATTACAAAACAGAACAGAGTCACACATGCAGAAAACACACTATGGCTGCTTAACGGGAAAGGTGAGGTGGGGTGATACATAAAACAAGGGTATCAAATTAGCTCAGATACCGTTCCATAAACCCAATATGTAATAGACAAGACCTACTCCTTGCTCAGAGAACTGGACTCAACACGCCCTATTCACCGCACAAGAATATATCTGACTAATAATAATCGTAAAACCTATGTATTGATATCTCTCTGTTAGTGTGTCAAGTGGGTGTAAAGCGGCATAAACACAGCAGTGAAAAGCAGCTAAACCCCATTATAAAAATAAATTACTTTGAAACACCCATGAAACAAAGACAGTGAAAGAGAGAGAAATTCTTACACAATGCGTTCAGGGGCTGTGATGCAACCTGGATTGACCATATCTAGACGCACAGCTGGATGAGACATAAGGGTGGACACTCTTGGGGCTGAGAGGTTTGGTGAGGTTGGGTGAGCAAACGCAGACCCTTTAAAGTAATACTGCGTGGTACCCATCGCATGGGTCCCAAATCTCCAGGTTCAAGGGCATCTTCCTACATCCAAAACATGCATGAGAAACCCAGAAGATGGTACATCGTGTGATGGGGAAATGTTTCTAAAACGCACCTCATTTCTCATCTCCTTGTGCCCGGGTTCGCCATTCCAGCCGCTTTACTAGCAAGCTCCCTACTTGGAGCATCAGCACCTTTAACCTCCTGTTCCGTACAGGTTGCAATTTGTCCTGAGGATAAACGGGAAGACGTGGAACCAACGTGAGACTAGCTCTTGGTGTTGGGACAGGCACAGGTCACTCTATTTTCCCATCAGAAAGAAGAATTAACCACAGGCTCAGCCTGCCCCCCGGAACCAGAACAGGGCCTGAAGCCATTCTGCGATTTTGTGGCCAGCTCCCATAAAAACGAGTTGTAAAATGGAGGTTCAGGGCACTGCAATTCACAAACCTGCAGAGTTATAAATGATAACTCTCGTCCACAAATATATTGAGGGAAGGCAAAGAAGAGGATTTGAAATCAAGGCAGAATTGCAGGAAACAGATTTCAGGAGGTAGATACGAATCGCCTTTAAAGCACATGAAAAGCGGCAAAACGTTGACAATGATGCCCTTGGCCAAAAAGGGCGTATGCGTTTTTTCCTGAATATATTCAGGAAAAAACGCATACGCCCTTTTTGGCCAACCAAGCAACCTGGAAAGGCAAATCAGCGCTACAAAGAAGTCTCGCTTCCCATCGGTCAAAAGGGCCATGCTGAAAAAAGTGTCAAAACCAGAAATGCAGGACAGGCCATGGAGAAATGGGAGCCTTGCTACACTGATGGGCGGGATGTAAATTGCCAAGAGCCACTCTGGAGAAGTGTCCGGTGAGTCCTGAAACATCTGAAAAACACAGCTTAGAGAGCATAGGGCACTTCCACTCATGGGGGTATAAATTGGGAAAATTAAAAATCAGCAAGACACAAGCACCCCAAAGTTGAGGGCTGCTCTGTTGACCAGGACCTCCACTTCATTCCACCTTAAATATCCCAGGAAAGAGAAAAATGGATAAAGAAGTTGTGGTCCTTATGTACAATGGAATATCACTCAGCCAGGAAATCAATGTCGTAAGGTTAGTAGCAGCATGATGAGTGGATTTAGGTACGACGATTCTAAGTGAAATAAGTCACACAGAAAAGGACACTTCTCATAAGGTATCACTGATAGAGGGAATGTAAAAACCGTTACACTTGAACTGAATTACAAAACAGAACAGAGTCACACATGCAGAAAACACACTATGGCTGCTTAACGGGAAAGGTGAGGTGGGGTGATACATAAAACAAGGGTATCAAATTAGCTCAGATACCATTCCATAAACCCAATATGTAATAGACAAGACCTACTCCTTGCTCAGAGAACTGGACTCAACACGCCCTATTCACCGCACAAGAATATATCTGACTAATAATAATCGTAAAACCTATGTATTGATATCTCTCTGTTAGTGTGTCAAGTGGGTGTAAAGCGGCATAAACACAGCAGTGAAAAGCAGCTAAACCCCATTATAAAAATAAATTACTTTGAAACACCCATGAAACAAAGACAGTGAAAGAGAGAGAAATTCTTACACAATGCGTTCAGGGGCTGTGATGCAACCTGGATTGACCATATCTAGACGCACAGCTGGATGAGACATAAGGGTGGACACTCTTGGGGCTGAGAGGTTTGGTGAGGTTGGGTGAGCAAACGCAGACCCTTTAAAGTAATACTGCGTGGTACCCATCGCATGGGTCCCAAATCTCCAGGTTCAAGGGCATCTTCCTACATCCAAAACATGCATGAGAAACCCAGAAGATGGTACATCGTGTGATGGGGAAAGGTTTCTAAAATGCACCTCATTTCTCATCTCCTTGTGCCCGGGTTCGCCATTCCAGCCGCTTTACTAGCAAGCTCCCTACTTGGAGCATCAGCACCTTTAACCTCCTGTTCCGTACAGGTTGCAATTTGTCCTGAGGATAAACGGGAAGACGTGGAACCAACGTGAGACTAGCTCTTGGTGTTGGGACAGGCACAGGTCACTCTATTTTCCCATCAGAAAGAAGAATTAACCACAGGCTCAGCCTGCCCCCCGGAACCAGAACAGGGCCTGAAGCCATTCTGCGATTTTGCGGCCAGCTCCCATAAAAACGAGTTGTAAAATGGAGGTTCAGGGCACTGCAATTCACAAACCTGCAGAGTTATAAATGATAACTCTCGTCCACAAATATATTGAGGGGAGGCAAAGAAGAGGATTTGAAATCAAGGCAGAATTGCAGGAAACAGATTTCAGGAGGTAGATACGAATCGCCTTTAAAGCACATGAAAAGCGGCAAAACGTTGACAATGATGCCCTTGGCCAAAAAGGGCGTATGCGTTTTTTCCTGAATATATTCAGGAAAAAATGCATACGCCCTTTTTGGCCAACCAAGCAACCTGGAAAGGCAAATCAGCGCTACAAAGAAGTCTCGCTTCCCATCGGTCAAAAGGGCCATGCTGAAAAAAGTGTCAAAACCAGAAATGCAGGACAGGCCATGGAGAAATGGGAGCCTTGCTACACTGATGGGCGGGATGTAAATTGCCAAGAGCCACTCTGGAGAAGTGTCCGGTGAGTCCTGAAACATCTGAAAAACACAGCTTAGAGAGCATAGGGCACTTCCACTCATGGGGGTATAAATTGGGAAAATTAAAAATCAGCAAGACACAAGCACCCCAAAGTTGAGGGCTGCTCTGTTGACCAGGACCTCCACTTCATTCCCCCTTAAATATCCCAGGAAAGAGAAAAATGGATAAAGAAGTTGTGGTCCTTATGTACAATGGAATATCACTCAGCCAGGAAATCAATGTCGTAAGGTTAGTAGCAGCATGATGAGTGGATTTAGGTACGACGATTCTAAGTGAAATAAGTCACACAGAAAAGGACACTTCTCATAAGGTATCACTGATAGAGGGAATGTAAAAACCGTTACACTTGAACTGAATTACAAAACAGAACAGAGTCACACATGCAGAAAACACACTATGGCTGCTTAACGGGAAAGGTGAGGTGGGGTGATACATAAAACAAGGGTATCAAATTAGCTCAGATACCGTTCCATAAACCCAATATGTAATAGACAAGACCTACTCCTTGCTCAGAGAACTGGACTCAACACGCCCTATTCACCGCACAAGAATATATCTGACTAATAATAATCGTAAAACCTATGTATTGATATCTCTCTGTTAGTGTGTCAAGTGGGTGTAAAGCGGCATAAACACAGCAGTGAAAAGCAGCTAAACCCCATTATAAAAATAAATTACTTTGAAACACCCATGAAACAAAGACAGTGAAAGAGAGAGAAATTCTTACACAATGCGTTCAGGGGCTGTGATGCAAACTGGATTGACCATATCTAGACGCACAGCTGGATGAGACATAAGGGTGGACACTCTTGGGGCTGAGAGGTTTGGTGAGGTTGGGTGAGCAAACGCAGACCCTTTAAAGTAATACTGCGTGGTACCCATCGCATGGGTCCCAAATCTCCAGGTTCAAGGGCATCTTCCTACATCCAAATCATGCATGAGAAACCCAGAAGATGGTACACCGTGTGATGGGGAAAGGTTTCTAAAACGCACCTCATTTCTCATCTCCTTGTGCCCGGGTTCGCCATTCCAGCCGCTTTACTAGCAAGCTCCCTACTTGGAGCATCAGCACCTTTAACCTCCTGTTCCGTACAGGTTGCAATTTGTCCTGAGGATAAACGGGAAGACGTGGAACCAACGTGAGACTAGCTCTTGGTGTTGGGACAGGCACAGGTCACTCTATTTTCCCATCAGAAAGAAGAATTAACCACAGGCTCAGCCTGCCCCCCGGAACCAGAACAGGGCCTGAAGCCATTCTGCGCTTTTGCGGCCAGCTCCCATAAAAACGAGTTGTAAAATGGAGGTTCAGGGCACTGCAATTCACAAACCTGCAGAGTTATAAATGATAACTCTCGTCCACAAATATATTGAGGGGAGGCAAAGAAGAGGATTTGAAATCAAGGCAGAATTGCAGGAAACAGATTTCAGGAGGTAGATACGAATCGCCTTTAAAGCACATGAAAAGCGGCAAAACGTTGACAATGATGCCCTTGGCCAAAAAGGGCGTATGCGTTTTTTCCTGAATATATTCAGGAAAAAACGCATACGCCCTTTTTGGCCAACCAAGCAACCTGGAAAGGCAAATCAGCGCTACAAAGAAGTCTCGCTTCCCATCGGTCAAAAGGGCCATGCTGAAAAAAGTGTCAAAACCAGAAATGCAGGACAGGCCATGGAGAAATGGGAGCCTTGCTACACTGATGGGCGGGATGTAAATTGCCAAGAGCCACTCTGGAGAAGTGTCCGGTGAGTCCTGAAACATCTGAAAAACACAGCTTAGAGAGCATAGGGCACTTCCACTCATGGGGGTATAAATTGGGAAAATTAAAAATCAGCAAGACACAAGCACCCCAAAGTTGAGGGCTGCTCTGTTGACCAGGACCTCCACTTCATTCCACCTTAAATATCCCAGGAAAGAGAAAAATGGATAAAGAAGTTGTGGTCCTTATGTACAATGGAATATCACTCAGCCAGGAAATCAATGTCGTAAGGTTAGTAGCAGCATGATGAGTGGATTTAGGTACGACGATTCTAAGTGAAATAAGTCACACAGAAAAGGACACTTCTCATAAGGTATCACTGATAGAGGGAATGTAAAAACCGTTACACTTGAACTGAATTACAAAACAGAACAGAGTCACACATGCAGAAAACACACTATGGCTGCTTAACGGGAAAGGTGAGGT
Source organism: Balaenoptera borealis (assembly GCF_965194805.1). Taxonomy (NCBI): domain Eukaryota; kingdom Metazoa; phylum Chordata; class Mammalia; order Artiodactyla; family Balaenopteridae; genus Balaenoptera; species Balaenoptera borealis. The sequence continues at coordinate 1,324,423 of NW_028124009.1, forward strand.
GGGGTGATACATAAAACAAGGGTATCAAATTAGCTCAGATACCATTCCATAAACCCAATATGTAATAGACAAGACCTACTCCTTGCTCAGAGAACTGGACTCAACACGCCCTATTCACCGCACAAGAATATATCTGACTAATAATAATCGTAAAACCTATGTATTGATATCTCTCTGTTAGTGTGTCAAGTGGGTGTAAAGCGGCATAAACACAGCAGTGAAAAGCAGCTAAACCCCATTATAAAAATAAATTACTTTGAAACACCCATGAAACAAAGACAGTGAAAGAGAGAGAAATTCTTACACAATGCGTTCAGGGGCTGTGATGCAACCTGGATTGACCATATCTAGACGCACAGCTGGATGAGACATAAGGGTGGACACTCTTGGGGCTGAGAGGTTTGGTGAGGTTGGGTGAGCAAACGCAGACCCTTTAAAGTAATACTGCGTGGTACCCATCGCATGGGTCCCAAATCTCCAGGTTCAAGGGCATCTTCCTACATCCAAAACATGCATGAGAAACCCAGAAGATGGTACATCGTGTGATGGGGAAAGGTTTCTAAAATGCACCTCATTTCTCATCTCCTTGTGCCCGGGTTCGCCATTCCAGCCGCTTTACTAGCAAGCTCCCTACTTGGAGCATCAGCACCTTTAACCTCCTGTTCCGTACAGGTTGCAATTTGTCCTGAGGATAAACGGGAAGACGTGGAACCAACGTGAGACTAGCTCTTGGTGTTGGGACAGGCACAGGTCACTCTATTTTCCCATCAGAAAGAAGAATTAACCACAGGCTCAGCCTGCCCCCCGGAACCAGAACAGGGCCTGAAGCCATTCTGCGATTTTGCGGCCAGCTCCCATAAAAACGAGTTGTAAAATGGAGGTTCAGGGCACTGCAATTCACAAACCTGCAGAGTTATAAATGATAACTCTCGTCCACAAATATATTGAGGGGAGGCAAAGAAGAGGATTTGAAATCAAGGCAGAATTGCAGGAAACAGATTTCAGGAGGTAGATACGAATCGCCTTTAAAGCACATGAAAAGCGGCAAAACGTTGACAATGATGCCCTTGGCCAAAAAGGGCGTATGCGTTTTTTCCTGAATATATTCAGGAAAAAATGCATACGCCCTTTTTGGCCAACCAAGCAACCTGGAAAGGCAAATCAGCGCTACAAAGAAGTCTCGCTTCCCATCGGTCAAAAGGGCCATGCTGAAAAAAGTGTCAAAACCAGAAATGCAGGACAGGCCATGGAGAAATGGGAGCCTTGCTACACTGATGGGCGGGATGTAAATTGCCAAGAGCCACTCTGGAGAAGTGTCCGGTGAGTCCTGAAACATCTGAAAAACACAGCTTAGAGAGCATAGGGCACTTCCACTCATGGGGGTATAAATTGGGAAAATTAAAAATCAGCAAGACACAAGCACCCCAAAGTTGAGGGCTGCTCTGTTGACCAGGACCTCCACTTCATTCCCCCTTAAATATCCCAGGAAAGAGAAAAATGGATAAAGAAGTTGTGGTCCTTATGTACAATGGAATATCACTCAGCCAGGAAATCAATGTCGTAAGGTTAGTAGCAGCATGATGAGTGGATTTAGGTACGACGATTCTAAGTGAAATAAGTCACACAGAAAAGGACACTTCTCATAAGGTATCACTGATAGAGGGAATGTAAAAACCGTTACACTTGAACTGAATTACAAAACAGAACAGAGTCACACATGCAGAAAACACACTATGGCTGCTTAACGGGAAAGGTGAGGTGGGGTGATACATAAAACAAGGGTATCAAATTAGCTCAGATACCGTTCCATAAACCCAATATGTAATAGACAAGACCTACTCCTTGCTCAGAGAACTGGACTCAACACGCCCTATTCACCGCACAAGAATATATCTGACTAATAATAATCGTAAAACCTATGTATTGATATCTCTCTGTTAGTGTGTCAAGTGGGTGTAAAGCGGCATAAACACAGCAGTGAAAAGCAGCTAAACCCCATTATAAAAATAAATTACTTTGAAACACCCATGAAACAAAGACAGTGAAAGAGAGAGAAATTCTTACACAATGCGTTCAGGGGCTGTGATGCAAACTGGATTGACCATATCTAGACGCACAGCTGGATGAGACATAAGGGTGGACACTCTTGGGGCTGAGAGGTTTGGTGAGGTTGGGTGAGCAAACGCAGACCCTTTAAAGTAATACTGCGTGGTACCCATCGCATGGGTCCCAAATCTCCAGGTTCAAGGGCATCTTCCTACATCCAAATCATGCATGAGAAACCCAGAAGATGGTACACCGTGTGATGGGGAAAGGTTTCTAAAACGCACCTCATTTCTCATCTCCTTGTGCCCGGGTTCGCCATTCCAGCCGCTTTACTAGCAAGCTCCCTACTTGGAGCATCAGCACCTTTAACCTCCTGTTCCGTACAGGTTGCAATTTGTCCTGAGGATAAACGGGAAGACGTGGAACCAACGTGAGACTAGCTCTTGGTGTTGGGACAGGCACAGGTCACTCTATTTTCCCATCAGAAAGAAGAATTAACCACAGGCTCAGCCTGCCCCCCGGAACCAGAACAGGGCCTGAAGCCATTCTGCGCTTTTGCGGCCAGCTCCCATAAAAACGAGTTGTAAAATGGAGGTTCAGGGCACTGCAATTCACAAACCTGCAGAGTTATAAATGATAACTCTCGTCCACAAATATATTGAGGGGAGGCAAAGAAGAGGATTTGAAATCAAGGCAGAATTGCAGGAAACAGATTTCAGGAGGTAGATACGAATCGCCTTTAAAGCACATGAAAAGCGGCAAAACGTTGACAATGATGCCCTTGGCCAAAAAGGGCGTATGCGTTTTTTCCTGAATATATTCAGGAAAAAACGCATACGCCCTTTTTGGCCAACCAAGCAACCTGGAAAGGCAAATCAGCGCTACAAAGAAGTCTCGCTTCCCATCGGTCAAAAGGGCCATGCTGAAAAAAGTGTCAAAACCAGAAATGCAGGACAGGCCATGGAGAAATGGGAGCCTTGCTACACTGATGGGCGGGATGTAAATTGCCAAGAGCCACTCTGGAGAAGGGTCCGGTGAGTCCTGAAACATCTGAAAAACACAGCTTAGAGAGCATAGGGCACTTCCACTCATGGGGGTATAAATTGGGAAAATTAAAAATCAGCAAGACACAAGCACCCCAAAGTTTAGGGCTGCTCTGTTGACCAGGACCTCCACTTCATTCCACCTTAAATATCCCAGGAAAGAGAAAAATGGATAAAGAAGTTGTGGTCCTTATGTACAATGGAATATCACTCAGCCAGGAAATCAATGTCGTAAGGTTAGTAGCAGCATGATGAGTGGATTTAGGTACGACGATTCTAAGTGAAATAAGTCACACAGAAAAGGACACTTCTCATAAGGTATCACTGATAGAGGGAATGTAAAAACCGTTACACTTGAACTGAATTACAAAACAGAACAGAGTCACACATGCAGAAAACACACTATGGCTGCTTAACGGGAAAGGTGAGGTGGGGTGATACATAAAACAAGGGTATCAAATTAGCTCAGATACCATTCCATAAACCCAATATGTAATAGACAAGACCTACTCCTTGCTCAGAGAACTGGACTCAACACGCCCTATTCACCGCACAAGAATATATCTGACTAATAATAATCGTAAAACCTATGTATTGATATCTCTCTGTTAGTGTGTCAAGTGGGTGTAAAGCGGCATAAACACAGCAGTGAAAAGCAGCTAAACCCCATTATAAAAATAAATTACTTTGAAACACCCATGAAACAAAGACAGTGAAAGAGAGAGAAATTCTTACACAATGCGTTCAGGGGCTGTGATGCAACCTGGATTGACCATATCTAGACCCACAGCTGGATGAGACATAAGGGTGGACACTCTTGGGGCTGAGAGGTTTGGTGAGGTTGGGTGAGCAAACGCAGACCCTTTAAAGTAATACTGCGTGGTACCCATCGCATGGGTCCCAAATCTCCAGGTTCAAGGGCATCTTCCTACATCCAAAACATGCATGAGAAACCCAGAAGATGGTACATCGTGTGATGGGGAAATGTTTCTAAAACACACCTCATTTCTCATCTCCTTGTGCCCGGGTTCGCCATTCCAGCCGCTTTACTAGCAAGCTCCCTACTTGGAGCATCAGCACCTTTAACCTCCTGTTCCGTACAGGTTGCAATTTGTCCTGAGGATAAACGGGAAGACGTGGAACCAACGTGAGACTAGCTCTTGGTGTTGGGACAGGCACAGGTCACTCTATTTTCCCATCAGAAAGAAGAATTAACCACAGGCTCAGCCTGCCCCCCGGAACCAGAACAGGGCCTGAAGCCATTCTGCGATTTTGCGGCCAGCTCCCATAAAAACGAGTTGTAAAATGGAGGTTCAGGGCACTGCAATTCACAAACCTGCAGAGTTATAAATGATAACTCTCGTCCACAAATATATTGAGGGGAGGCAAAGAAGAGGATTTGAAATCAAGGCAGAATTGCAGGAAACAGATTTCAGGAGGTAGATACGAATCGCCTTTAAAGCACATGAAAAGCGGCAAAACGTTGACAATGATGCCCTTGGCCAAAAAGGGCGTATGCGTTTTTTCCTGAATATATTCAGGAAAAAACGCATACGCCCTTTTTGGCCAACCAAGCAACCTGGAAAGGCAAATCAGCGCTACAAAGAAGTCTCGCTTCCCATCGGTCAAAAGGGCCATGCTGAAAAAAGTGTCAAAACCAGAAATGCAGGACAGGCCATGGAGAAATGGGAGCCTTGCTACACTGATGGGCGGGATGTAAATTGCCAAGAGCCACTCTGGAGAAGTGTCCGGTGAGTCCTGAAACATCTGAAAAACACAGCTTAGAGAGCATAGGGCACTTCCACTCATGGGGGTATAAATTGGGAAAATTAAAAATCAGCAAGACACAAGCACCCCAAAGTTGAGGGCTGCTCTGTTGACCAGGACCTCCACTTCATTCCCCCTTAAATATCCCAGGAAAGAGAAAAATGGATAAAGAAGTTGTGGTCCTTATGTACAATGGAATATCACTCAGCCAGGAAATCAATGTCGTAAGGTTAGTAGCAGCATGATGAGTGGATTTAGGTACGACGATTCTAAGTGAAATAAGTCACACAGAAAAGGACACTTCTCATAAGGTATCACTGATAGAGGGAATGTAAAAACCGTTACACTTGAACTGAATTACAAAACAGAACAGAGTCACACATGCAGAAAACACACTATGGCTGCTTAACGGGAAAGGTGAGGTGGGGTGATACATAAAACAAGGGTATCAAATTAGCTCAGATCCCATTCCATAAACCCAATATGTAATAGACAAGACCTACTCCTTGCTCAGAGAACTGGACTCAACACGCCCTATTCACCGCACAAGAATATATCTGACTAATAATAATCGTAAAACCTATGTATTGATATCTCTCTGTTAGTGTGTCAAGTGGGTGTAAAGCGGCATAAACACAGCAGTGAAAAGCAGCTAAACCCCATTATAAAAATAAATTACTTTGAAACACCCATGAAACAAAGACAGTGAAAGAGAGAGAAATTCTTACACAATGCGTTCAGGGGCTGTGATGCAACCTGGATTGACCATATCTAGACGCACAGCTGGATGAGACATAAGGGTGGACACTCTTGGGGCTGAGAGGTTTGGTGAGGTTGGGTGAGCAAACGCAGACCCTTTAAAGTAATACTGCGTGGTACCCATCGCATGGGTCCCAAATCTCCAGGTTCAAGGGCATCTTCCTACATCAAAACATGCATGAGAAACCCAGAAGATGGTACACCGTGTGATGGGGAAATGTTTCTAAAACGCACCTCATTTCTCATCTCCTTGTGCCCGGGTTCGCCATTCCAGCCACTTTACTAGCAAGCTCCCTACTTGGAGCATCAGCACCTTTAACCTCCTGTTCCGTACAGGTTGCAATTTGTCCTGAGGATAAACGGGAAGACGTGGAACCAACGTGAGACTAGCTCTTGGTGTTGGGACAGGCACAGGTCACTCTATTTTCCCATCAGAAAGAAGAATTAACCACAGGCTCAGCCTGCCCCCCGGAACCAGAACAGGGCCTGAAGCCATTCTGCGATTTTGCGGCCAGCTCCCATAAAAACGAGTTGTAAAATGGAGGTTCAGGGCACTGCAATTCACAAACCTGCAGAGTTATAAATGATAACTCTCGTCCACAAATATATTGAGGGGAGGCAAAGAAGAGGATTTGAAATCAAGGCAGAATTGCAGGAAACAGATTTCAGGAGGTAGATACGAATCGCCTTTAAAGCACATGAAAAGCGGCAAAACGTTGACAATGATGCCCTTGGCCAAAAAGGGCGTATGCGTTTTTTCCTGAATATATTCAGGAAAAAACGCATACGCCCTTTTTGGCCAACCAAGCAACCTGGAAAGGCAAATCAGCGCTACAAAGAAGTCTCGCTTCCCATCGGTCAAAAGGGCCATGCTGAAAAAAGTGTCAAAACCAGAAATGCAGGACAGGCCATGGAGAAATGGGAGCCTTGCTACACTGATGGGCGGGATGTAAATTGCCAAGAGCCACTCTGGAGAAGTGTCCGGTGAGTCCTGAAACATCTGAAAAACACAGCTTAGAGAGCATAGGGCACTTCCACTCATGGGGGTATAAATTGGGAAAATTAAAAATCAGCAAGACACAAGCACCCCAAAGTTGAGGGCTGCTCTGTTGACCAGGACCTCCACTTCATTTCACCTTAAATATCCCAGGAAAGAGAAAAATGGATAAAGAAGTTGTGGTCCTTATGTACAATGGAATATCACTCAGCCAGGAAATCAATGTCGTAAGGTTAGTAGCAGCATGATGAGTGGATTTAGGTACGACGATTCTAAGTGAAATAAGTCACACAGAAAAGGACACTTCTCATAAGGTATCACTGATAGAGGGAATGTAAAAACCGTTACACTTGAACTGAATTACAAAACAGAACAGAGTCACACATGCAGAAAACACACTATGGCTGCTTAACGGGAAAGGTGAGGTGGGGTGATACATAAAACAAGGGTATCAAATTAGCTCAGATACCATTCCATAAACCCAATATGTAATAGACAAGACCTACTCCTTGCTCAGAGAACTGGACTCAACACGCCCTATTCACCGCACAAGAATATATCTGACTAATAATAATCGTAAAACCTATGTATTGATATCTCTCTGTTAGTGTGTCAAGTGGGTGTAAAGCGGCATAAACACAGCAGTGAAAAGCAGCTAAACCCCATTATAAAAATAAATTACTTTGAAACACCCATGAAACAAAGACAGTGAAAGAGAGAGAAATTCTTACACAATGCGTTCAGGGGCTGTGATGCAACCTGGATTGACCATATCTAGACGCACAGCTGGATGAGACATAAGGGTGGACACTCTTGGGGCTGAGAGGTTTGGTGAGGTTGGGTGAGCAAACGCAGACCCTTTAAAGTAATACTGCGTGGTACCCATCGCATGGGTCCCAAATCTCCAGGTTCAAGGGCATCTTCCTACATCCAAAACATGCATGAGGAACCCAGAAGATGGTACACCGTGTGATGGGGAAAGGTTTCTAAAACGCACCTCATTTCTCATCTCCTTGTGCCCGGGTTCGCCATTCCAGCCGCTTTACTAGCAAGCTCCCTACTTGGAGCATCAGCACCTTTAACCTCCTGTTCCGTACAGGTTGCAATTTGTCCTGAGGATAAACGGGAAGACGTGGAACCAACGTGAGACTAGCTCTTGGTGTTGGGACAGGCACAGGTCACTCTATTTTCCCATCAGAAAGAAGAATTAACCACAGGCTCAGCCTGCCCCCCGGAACCAGAACAGGGCCTGAAGCCATTCTGCGATTTTGCGGCCAGCTCCCATAAAAACGAGTTGTAAAATGGAGGTTCAGGGCACTGCAATTCACAAACCTGCAGAGTTATAAATGATAACTCTCGTCCACAAATATATTGAGGGGAGGCAAAGAAGAGGATTTGAAATCAAGGCAGAATTGCAGGAAACAGATTTCAGGAGGTAGATACGAATCGCCTTTAAAGCACATGAAAAGCGGCAAAACATTGACAATGATGCCCTTGGCCAAAAAGGGCGTATGCGTTTTTTCCTGAATATATTCAGGAAAAAACGCATACGCCCTTTTTGGCCAACCAAGCAACCTGGAAAGGCAAATCAGCGCTACAAAGAAGTCTCGCTTCCCATCGGTCAAAAGGGCCATGCTGAAAAAAGTGTCAAAACCAGAAATGCAGGACAGGCCATGGAGAAATGGGAGCCTTGCTACACTGATGGGCGGGATGTAAATTGCCAAGAGCCACTCTGGAGAAGTGTCCGGTGAGTCCTGAAACATCTGAAAAACACAGCTTAGAGAGCATAGGGCACTTCCACTCATGGGGGTATAAATTGGGAAAATTAAAAATCAGCAAGACACAAGCACCCCAAAGTTTAGGGCTGCTCTGTTGACCAGGACCTCCACTTCATTCCACCTTAAATATCCCAGGAAAGAGAAAAATGGATAAAGAAGTTGTGGTCCTTATGTACAATGGAATATCACTCAGCCAGGAAATCAATGTCGTAAGGTTAGTAGCAGCATGATGAGTGGATTTAGGTACGACGATTCTAAGTGAAATAAGTCACACAGAAAAGGACACTTCTCATAAGGTATCACTGATAGAGGGAATGTAAAAACCGTTACACTTGAACTGAATTACAAAACAGAACAGAGTCACACATGCAGAAAACACACTATGGCTGCTTAACGGGACAGGTGAGGTGGGGTGATACATAAAACAAGGGTATCAAATTAGCTCAGATACCGTTCCATAAACCCAATATGTAATAGACAAGACCTACTCCTTGCTCAGAGAACTGGACTCAACACGCCCTATTCACCGCACAAGAATATATCTGACTAATAATAATCGTAAAACCTATGTATTGATATCTCTCTGTTAGTGTGTCAAGTGGGTGTAAAGCGGCATAAACACAGCAGTGAAAAGCAGCTAAACCCCATTATAAAAATAAATTACTTTGAAACACCCATGAAACAAAGACAGTGAAAGAGAGAGAAATTCTTACACAATGCGTTCAGGGGCTGTGATGCAACCTGGATTGACCATATCTAGACGCACAGCTGGATGAGACATAAGGGTGGACACTCTTGGGGCTGAGAGGTTTGGTGAGGTTGGGTGAGCAATCGCAGACCCTTTAAAGTAATACTGCGTGGTACCCATCGCATGGGTCCCAAATCTCCAGGTTCAAGGGCATCTTCCTACATCCAAAACATGCATGAGAAACCCAGAAGATGGTACATCGTGTGATGGGGAAATGTTTCTAAAACACACCTCATTTCTCATCTCCTTGTGCCCGGGTTCGCCATTCCAGCCGCTTTACTAGCAAGCTCCCTACTTGGAGCATCAGCACCTTTAACCTCCTGTTCCGTACAGGTTGCAATTTGTCCTGAGGATAAACGGGAAGACGTGGAACCAACGTGAGACTAGCTCTTGGTGTTGGGACAGGCACAGGTCACTCTATTTTCCCATCAGAAAGAAGAATTAACCACAGGCTCAGCCTGCCCCCCGGAACCAGAACAGGGCCTGAAGCCATTCTGCGATTTTGCGGCCAGCTCCCATAAAAACGAGTTGTAAAATGGAGGTTCAGGGCACTGCAATTCACAAACCTGCAGAGTTATAAATGATAACTCTCGTCCACAAATATATTGAGGGAAGGCAAAGAAGAGGATTTGAAATCAAGGCAGAATTGCAGGAAACAGATTTCAGGAGGTAGATACGAATCGCCTTTAAAGCACATGAAAAGCGGCAAAACGTTGACAATGATGCCCTTGGCCAAAAAGGGCGTATGCGTTTTTTCCTGAATATATTCAGGAAAAAACGCATAGGCCCTTTTTGGCCAACCAAGCAACCTGGAAAGGCAAATCAGCGCTACAAAGAAGTCTCGCTTCCCATCGGTCAAAAGGGCCATGCTGAAAAAAGTGTCAAAACCAGAAATGCAGGACAGGCCATGGAGAAATGGGAGCCTTGCTACACTGATGGGCGGGATGTAAATTGCCAAGAGCCACTCTGGAGAAGTGTCCGGTGAGTCCTGAAACATCTGAAAAACACAGCTTAGAGAGCATAGGGCACTTCCACTCATGGGGGTATAAATTGGGAAAATTAAAAATCAGCAAGACACAAGCACCCCAAAGTTGAGGGCTGCTCTGTTGACCAGGACCTCCACTTCATTTCACCTTAAATATCCCAGGAAAAAGAAAAATGGATAAAGAAGTTGTGGTCCTTATGTACAATGGAATATCACTCAGCCATGAAATCAATGTCCTAAGGCTAGTAGCAGCATGATGAGTGGATTTAGGTACGACGATTCTAAGTGAAATAAGTCACACAGAAAAGGACACTTCTCATAAGGTATCACTGATAGAGGGAATGTAAAAACCGTTACACTTGAACTGAATTACAAAACAGAACAGAGTCACACATGCAGAAAACACACTATGGCTGCTTAACGGGAAAGGTGAGGTGGGGTGATACATAAAACAAGGGTATCAAATTAGCTCAGATACCATTCCATAAACCCAATATGTAATAGAGAAGACCTACTCCTTGCTCAGAGAACTGGACTCAACACGCCCTATTCACCGCACAAGAATATATCTGACTAATAATAATCGTAAAACCTATGTATTGATATCTCTCTGTTAGTGTGTCAAGTGGGTGTAAAGCGGCATAAACACAGCAGTGAAAAGCAGCTAAACCCCATTATAAAAATAAATTACTTTGAAACACCCATGAAACAAAGACAGTGAAAGAGAGAGAAATTCTTACACAATGCGTTCAGGGGCTGTGATGCAACCTGGATTGACCATATCTAGACGCACAGCTGGATGAGACATAAGGGTGGACACTCTTGGGGCTGAGAGGTTTGGTGAGGTTGGGTGAGCAAACGCAGACCCTTTAAAGTCATACTGCGTGGTACCCATCGCATGGGTCCCAAATCTCCAGGTTCAAGGGCATCTTCCTACATCCAAAACATGCATGAGAAACCCAGAAGATGGTACACCGTGTGATGGGGAAAGGTTTCTAAAACGCACCTCATTTCTCATCTCCTTGTGCCCGGGTTCGCCATTCCAGCCGCTTTACTAGCAAGCTCCCTACTTGGAGCATCAGCACCTTTAACCTCCTGTTCCGTACAGGTTGCAATTTGTCCTGAGGATAAACGGGAAGACGTGGAACCAACGTGAGACTAGCTCTTGGTGTTGGGACAGGCACAGGTCACTCTATTTTCCCATCAGAAAGAAGAATTAACCACAGGCTCAGCCTGCCCCCCGGAACCAGAACAGGGCCTGAAGCCATTCTGCGATTTTGCGGCCAGCTCCCATAAAAACGAGTTGTAAAATGGAGGTTCAGGGCACTGCAATTCACAAACCTGCAGAGTTATAAATGATAACTCTCGTCCACAAATATATTGAGGGGAGGCAAAGAAGAGGATTTGAAATCAAGGCAGAATTGCAGGAAACAGATTTCAGGAGGTAGATACGAATCGCCTTTAAAGCACATGAAAAGCGGCAAAACGTTGACAATGATGCCCTTGGCCAAAAAGGGCGTATGCGTTTTTTCCTGAATATATTCAGGAAAAAACGCATACGCCCTTTTTGGCCAACCAAGCAACCTGGAAAGGCAAATCAGCGCTACAAAGAAGTCTCGCTTCCCATCGGTCAAAAGGGCCATGCTGAAAAAAGTGTCAAAACCAGAAATGCAGGACAGGCCATGGAGAAATGGGAGCCTTGCTACACTGATGGGCGGGATGTAAATTGCCAAGAGCCACTCCGGAGAAGTGTCCGGTGAGTCCTGAAACATCTGAAAAACACAGCTTAGAGAGCATAGGGCACTTCCACTCATGGGGGTATAAATTGGGAAAATTAAAAATCAGCAAGACACAAGCACCCCAAAGTTTAGGGCTGCTCTGTTGACCAGGACCTCCACTTCATTCCACCTTAAATATCCCAGGAAAGAGAAAAATGGATAAAGAAGTTGTGGTCCTTATGTACAATGGAATATCACTCAGCCAGGAAATCAATGTCGTAAGGTTAGTAGCAGCATGATGAGTGGATTTAGGTACGACGATTCTAAGTGAAATAAGTCACACAGAAAAGGACACTTCTCATAAGGTATCACTGATAGAGGGAATGTAAAAACCGTTACACTTGAACTGAATTACAAAACAGAACAGAGTCACACATGCAGAAAACACACTATGGCTGCTTAACGGGAAAGGTGAGGTGGGGTGATACATAAAACAAGGGTATCAAATTAGCTCAGATCCCATTCCATAAACCCAATATGTAATAGACAAGACCTACTCCTTGCTCAGAGAACTGGACTCAACACGCCCTATTCACCGCACAAGAATATATCTGACTAATAATAATCGTAAAACCTATGTATTGATATCTCTCTGTTAGTGTGTCAAGTGGGTGTAAAGCGGCATAAACACAGCAGTGAAAAGCAGCTAAACCCCATTATAAAAATAAATTACTTTGAAACACCCATGAAACAAAGAGAGTGAAAGAGAGAGAAATTCTTACACAATGCGTTCAGGGGCTGTGATGCAACCTGGATTGACCATATCTAGACGCACAGCTGGATGAGACATAAGGGTGGACACTCTTGGGGCTGAGAGGTTTGGTGAGGTTGGGTGATCAAACGCAGACCCTTTAAAGGAATACTGCGTGGTACCCATTGCATGGGTCCCAAATCTCCAGGTTCAAGGGCATCTTCCTACATCAAAAACATGCATGGAAACCCAGAAGATGGTACATCGTGTGATGGGGAAATGTTTCTAAAACGCACCTCATTTCTCATCTCCTTGTGCCCGGGTTCGCCATTCCAGCCGCTTTACTAGCAAGCTCCCTACTTGGAGCATCAGCACCTTTAACCTCCTGTTCCGTACAGGTTGCAATTTGTCCTGAGGATAAACGGGAAGACGTGGAACCAACGTGAGACTAGCTCTTGGTGTTGGGACAGGCACAGGTCACTCTATTTTCCCATCAGAAAGAAGAATTAACCACAGGCTCAGCCTGCCCCCCGGAACCAGAACAGGGCCTGAAGCCATTCTGCGATTTTGCGGCCAGCTCCCATAAAAACGAGTTGTAAAATGGAGGTTGAGGGCACTGCAATTCACAAACCTGCAGAGTTATAAATGATAACTCTCGTCCACAAATATATTGAGGGGAGGCAAAGAAGAGGATTTGAAATCAAGGCAGAATTGCAGGAAACAGATTTCAGGAGGTAGATACGAATCGCCTTTAAAGCACATGAAAAGCGGCAAAACGTTGACAATGATGCCCTTGGCCAAAAAGGGCGTATGCGTTTTTTCCTGAATATATTCAGGAAAAAACGCATACGCCCTTTTTGGCCAACCAAGCAACCTGGAAAGGCAAATCAGCGCTACAAAGAAGTCTCGCTTCCCATCGGTCAAAAGGGCCATGCTGAAAAAAGTGTCAAAACCAGAAATGCAGGACAGGCCATGGAGAAATGGGAGCCTTGCTACACTGATGGGCGGGATGTAAATTGCCAAGAGCCACTCTGGAGAAGTGTCCGGTGAGTCCTGAAACATCTGAAAAACACAGCTTAGAGAGCATAGGGCACTTCCACTCATGGGGGTATAAATTGGGAAAATTAAAAATCAGCAAGACACAAGCACCCCAAAGTTTAGGGCTGCTCTGTTGACCAGGACCTCCACTTCATTCCACCTTAAATATCCCAGGAAAGAGAAAAATGGATAAAGAAGTTGTGGTCCTTATGTACAATGGAATATCACTCAGCCAGGAAATCAATGTCGTAAGGTTAGTAGCAGCATGATGAGTGGATTTAGGTACGACGATTCTAAGTGAAATAAGTCACACAGAAAAGGACACTTCTCATAAGGTATCACTGATAGAGGGAATGTAAAAACCGTTACACTTGAACTGAATTACAAAACAGAACAGAGTCACACATGCAGAAAACACACTATGGCTGCTTAACGGGAAAGGTGAGGTGGGGTGATACATAAAACAAGGGTATCAAATTAGCTCAGATCCCATTCCATAAACCCAATATGTAATAGACAAGACCTACTCCTTGCTCAGAGAACTGGACTCAACACGCCCTATTCACCGCACAAGAATATATCTGACTAATAATAATCGTAAAACCTATGTATTGATATCTCTCTGTTAGTGTGTCAAGTGGGTGTAAAGCGGCATAAACACAGCAGTGAAAAGCAGCTAAACCCCATTATAAAAATAAATTACTTTGAAACACCCATGAAACAAAGACAGTGAAAGAGAGAGAAATTCTTACACAATGCGTTCAGGGGCTGTGATGCAACCTGGATTGACCATATCTAGACGCACAGCTGGATGAGACATAAGGGTGGACACTCTTGGGGCTGAGAGGTTTGGTGAGGTTGGGTGAGCAAACGCAGACCCTTTAAAGTAATACTGCGTGGTACCCATCGCATGGGTCCCAAATCTCCAGGTTCAAGGGCATCTTCCTACATCAAAACATGCATGAGAAACCCAGAAGATGGTACACCGTGTGATGGGGAAATGTTTCTAAAACGCACCTCATTTCTCATCTCCTTGTGCCCGGGTTCGCCATTCCAGCCACTTTACTAGCAAGCTCCCTACTTGGAGCATCAGCACCTTTAACCTCCTGTTCCGTACAGGTTGCAATTTGTCCTGAGGATAAACGGGAAGACGTGGAACCAACGTGAGACTAGCTCTTGGTGTTGGGACAGGCACAGGTCACTCTATTTTCCCATCAGAAAGAAGAATTAACCACAGGCTCAGCCTGCCCCCCGGAACCAGAACAGGGCCTGAAGCCATTCTGCGATTTTGCGGCCAGCTCCCATAAAAACGAGTTGTAAAATGGAGGTTGAGGGCACTGCAATTCACAAACCTGCAGAGTTATAAATGATAACTCTCGTCCACAAATATATTGAGGGGAGGCAAAGAAGAGGATTTGAAATCAAGGCAGAATTGCAGGAAACAGATTTCAGGAGGTAGATACGAATCGCCTTTAAAGCACATGAAAAGCGGCAAAACGTTGACAATGATGCCCTTGGCCAAAAAGGGCGTATGCGTTTTTTCCTGAATATATTCAGGAAAAAACGCATACGCCCTTTTTGGCCAACCAAGCAACCTGGAAAGGCAAATCAGCGCTACAAAGAAGTCTCGCTTCCCATCGGTCAAAAGGGCCATGCTGAAAAAAGTGTCAAAACCAGAAATGCAGGACAGGCCATGGAGAAATGGGAGCCTTGCTACACTGATGGGCGGGATGTAAATTGCCAAGAGCCACTCTGGAGAAGTGTCCGGTGAGTCCTGAAACATCTGAAAAACACAGCTTAGAGAGCATAGGGCACTTCCACTCATGGGGGTATAAATTGGGAAAATTAAAAATCAGCAAGACACAAGCACCCCAAAGTTTAGGGCTGCTCTGTTGACCAGGACCTCCACTTCATTCCACCTTAAATATCCCAGGAAAGAGAAAAATGGATAAAGAAGTTGTGGTCCTTATGTACAATGGAATATCACTCAGCCAGGAAATCAATGTCGTAAGGTTAGTAGCAGCATGATGAGTGGATTTAGGTACGACGATTCTAAGTGAAATAAGTCACACAGAAAAGGACACTTCTCATAAGGTATCACTGATAGAGGGAATGTAAAAACCGTTACACTTGAACTGAATTACAAAACAGAACAGAGTCACACATGCAGAAAACACACTATGGCTGCTTAACGGGAAAGGTGAGGTGGGGTGATACATAAAACAAGGGTATCAAATTAGCTCAGATACCATTCCATAAACCCAATATGTAATAGACAAGACCTACTCCTTGCTCAGAGAACTGGACTCAACACGCCCTATTCACCGCACAAGAATATATCTGACTAATAATAATCGTAAAACCTATGTATTGATATCTCTCTGTTAGTGTGTCAAGTGGGTGTAAAGCGGCATAAACACAGCAGTGAAAAGCAGCTAAACCCCATTATAAAAATAAATTACTTTGAAACACCCATGAAACAAAGACAGTGAAAGAGAGAGAAATTCTTACACAATGCGTTCAGGGGCTGTGATGCAACCTGGATTGACCATATCTAGACGCACAGCTGGATGAGACATAAGGGTGGACACTCTTGGGGCTGAGAGGTTTGGTGAGGTTGGGTGAGCAAACGCAGACCCTTTAAAGTAATACTGCGTGGTACCCATCGCATGGGTCCCAAATCTCCAGGTTCAAGGGCATCTTCCTACATCAAAACATGCATGAGAAACCCAGAAGATGGTACACCGTGTGATGGGGAAATGTTTCTAAAACGCACCTCATTTCTCATCTCCTTGTGCCCGGGTTCGCCATTCCAGCCGCTTTACTAGCAAGCTCCCTACTTGGAGCATCAGCACCTTTAACCTCCTGTTCCGTACAGGTTGCAATTTGTCCTGAGGATAAACGGGAAGACGTGGAACCAACGTGAGACTAGCTCTTGGTGTTGGGACAGGCACAGGTCACTCTATTTTCCCATCAGAAAGAAGAATTAACCACAGGCTCAGCCTGCCCCCCGGAACCAGAACAGGGCCTGAAGCCATTCTGCGATTTTGCGGCCAGCTCCCATAAAAACGAGTTGTAAAATGGAGGTTCAGGGCACTGCAATTCACAAACCTGCAGAGTTATAAATGATAACTCTCGTCCACAAATATATTGAGGGGAGGCAAAGAAGAGGATTTGAAATCAAGGCAGAATTGCAGGAAACAGATTTCAGGAGGTAGATACGAATCGCCTTTAAAGCACATGAAAAGCGGCAAAACGTTGACAATGATGCCCTTGGCCAAAAAGGGCGTATGCGTTTTTTCCTGAATATATTCAGGAAAAAACGCATACGCCCTTTTTGGCCAACCAAGCAACCTGGAAAGGCAAATCAGCGCTACAAAGAAGTCTCGCTTCCCATCGGTCAAAAGGGCCATGCTGAAAAAAGTGTCAAAACCAGAAATGCAGGACAGGCCATGGAGAAATGGGAGCCTTGCTACACTGATGGGCGGGATGTAAATTGCCAAGAGCCACTCCGGAGAAGTGTCCGGTGAGTCCTGAAACATCTGAAAAACACAGCTTAGAGAGCATAGGGCACTTCCACTCATGGGGGTATAAATTGGGAAAATTAAAAATCAGCAAGACACAAGCACCCCAAAGTTGAGGGCTGCTCTGTTGACCAGGACCTCCACTTCATTCCACCTTAAATATCCCAGGAAAGAGAAAAATGGATAAAGAAGTTGTGGTCCTTATGTAGAATGGAATATCACTCAGCCAGGAAATCAATGTCGTAAGGTTAGTAGCAGCATGATGAGTGGATTTAGGTACGACGATTCTAAGTGAAATAAGTCACACAGAAAAGGACACTTCTCATAAGGTATCACTGATAGAGGGAATGTAAAAACCGTTACACTTGAACTGAATTACAAAACAGAACAGAGTCACACATGCAGAAAACACACTATGGCTGCTTAACGGGAAAGGTGAGGTGGGGTGATACATAAAACAAGGGTATCAAATTAGCTCAGATCCCGTTCCATAAACCCAATATGTAATAGACAAGACCTACTCCTTGCTCAGAGAACTGGACTCAACACGCCCTATTCACCGCACAAGAATATATCTGACTAATAATAATCGTAAAACCTATGTATTGATATCTCTCTGTTAGTGTGTCAAGTGGGTGTAAAGCGGCATAAACACAGCAGTGAAAAGCAGCTAAACCCCATTATAAAAATAAATTACTTTGAAACACCCATGAAACAAAGACAGTGAAAGAGAGAGAAATTCTTACACAATGCGTTCAGGGGCTGTGATGCAACCTGGATTGACCATATCTAGACGCACAGCTGGATGAGACATAAGGGTGGACACTCTTGGGGCTGAGAGGTTTGGTGAGGTTGGGTGAGCAAACGCAGACCCTTTAAAGTAATACTGCGTGGTACCCATCGCATGGGTCCCAAATCTCCAGGTTCAAGGGCATCTTCCTACATCAAAACATGCATGAGAAACCCAGAAGATGGTACACCGTGTGATGGGGAAATGTTTCTAAAACGCACCTCATTTCTCATCTCCTTGTGCCCGGGTTCGCCATTCCAGCCGCTTTACTAGCAAGCTCCCTACTTGGAGCATCAGCACCTTTAACCTCCTGTTCCGTACAGGTTGCAATTTGTCCTGAGGATAAACGGGAAGACGTGGAACCAACGTGAGACTAGCTCTTGGTGTTGGGACAGGCACAGGTCACTCTATTTTCCCATCAGAAAGAAGAATTAACCACAGGCTCAGGCTGCCCCCCGGAACCAGAACAGGGCCTGAAGCCATTCTGCGATTTTGCGGCCAGCTCCCATAAAAACGAGTTGTAAAATGGAGGTTGAGGGCACTGCAATTCACAAACCTGCAGAGTTATAAATGATAACTCTCGTCCACAAATATATTGAGGGGAGGCAAAGAAGAGGATTTGAAATCAAGGCAGAATTGCAGGAAACAGATTTCAGGAGGTAGATACGAATCGCCTTTAAAGCACATGAAAAGCGGCAAAACGTTGACAATGATGCCCTTGGCCAAAAAGGGCGTATGCGTTTTTTCCTGAATATATTCAGGAAAAAACGCATACGCCCTTTTTGGCCAACCAAGCAACCTGGAAAGGCAAATCAGCGCTACAAAGAAGTCTCGCTTCCCATCGGTCAAAAGGGCCATGCTGAAAAAAGTGTCAACACCAGAAATGCAGGACAGGCCATGGAGAAATGGGAGCCTTGCTACACTGATGGGCGGGATGTAAATTGCCAAGAGCCACTCTGGAGAAGTGTCCGGTGAGTCCTGAAACATCTGAAAAACACAGCTTAGAGAGCATAGGGCACTTCCACTCATGGGGGTATAAATTGGGAAAATTAAAAATCAGCAAGACACAAGCACCCCAAAGTTTAGGGCTGCTCTGTTGACCAGGACCTCCACTTCATTCCACCTTAAATATCCCAGGAAAGAGAAAAATGGATAAAGAAGTTGTGGTCCTTATGTACAATGGAATATCACTCAGCCAGGAAATCAATGTCGTAAGGTTAGTAGCAGCATGATGAGTGGATTTAGGTACGACGATTCTAAGTGAAATAAGTCACACAGAAAAGGACACTTCTCATAAGGTATCACTGATAGAGGGAATGTAAAAACCGTTACACTTGAACTGAATTACAAAACAGAACAGAGTCACACATGCAGAAAACACACTATGGCTGCTTAACGGGAAAGGTGAGGTGGGGTGATACATAAAACAAGGGTATCAAATTAGCTCAGATACCGTTCCATAAACCCAATATGTAATAGACAAGACCTACTCCTTGCTCAGAGAACTGGACTCAACACGCCCTATTCACCGCACAAGAATATATCTGACTAATAATAATCGTAAAACCTATGTATTGATATCTCTCTGTTAGTGTGTCAAGTGGGTGTAAAGCGGCATAAACACAGCAGTGAAAAGCAGCTAAACCCCATTATAAAAATAAATTACTTTGAAACACCCATGAAACAAAGACAGTGAAAGAGAGAGAAATTCTTACACAATGCGTTCAGGGGCTGTGATGCAACCTGGATTGACCATATCTAGACGCACAGCTGGATGAGACATAAGGGTGGACACTCTTGGGGCTGAGAGGTTTGGTGAGGTTGGGTGAGCAAACGCAGACCCTTTAAAGTAATACTGCGTGGTACCCATCGCATGGGTCCCAAATCTCCAGGTTCAAGGGCATCTTCCTACATCAAAAACATGCATGAGAAACCCAGAAGATGGTACATCGTGTGATGGGGAAATGTTTCTAAAACACACCTCATTTCTCATCTCCTTGTGCCCGGGTTCGCCATTCCAGCCGCTTTACTAGCAAGCTCCCTACTTGGAGCATCAGCACCTTTAACCTCCTGTTCCGTACAGGTTGCAATTTGTCCTGAGGATAAACGGGAAGACGTGGAACCAACGTGAGACTAGCTCTTGGTGTTGGGACAGGCACAGGTCACTCTATTTTCCCATCAGAAAGAAGAATTAACCACAGGCTCAGCCTGCCCCCCGGAACCAGAACAGGGCCTGAAGCCATTCTGCGATTTTGCGGCCAGCTCCCATAAAAACGAGTTGTAAAATGGAGGTTCAGGGCACTGCAATTCACAAACCTGCAGAGTTATAAATGATAACTCTCGTCCACAAATATATTGAGGGAAGGCAAAGAAGAGGATTTGAAATCAAGGCAGAATTGCAGGAAACAGATTTCAGGAGGTAGATACGAATCGCCTTTAAAGCACATGAAAAGCGGCAAAACGTTGACAATGATGCCCTTGGCCAAAAAGGGCGTATGCGTTTTTTCCTGAATATATTCAGGAAAAAACGCATACGCCCTTTTTGGCCAACCAAGCAACCTGGAAAGGCAAATCAGCGCTACAAAGAAGTCTCGCTTCCCATCGGTCAAAAGGGCCATGCTGAAAAAAGTGTCAAAACCAGAAATGCAGGACAGGCCATGGAGAAATGGGAGCCTTGCTACACTGATGGGCGGGATGTAAATTGCCAAGAGCCACTCTGGAGAAGTGTCCGGTGAGTCCTGAAACATCTGAAAAACACAGCTTAGAGAGCATAGGGCACTTCCACTCATGGGGGTATAAATTGGGAAAATTAAAAATCAGCAAGACACAAGCACCCCAAAGTTGAGGGCTGCTCTGTTGACCAGGACCTCCACTTCATTTCACCTTAAATATCCCAGGAAAAAGAAAAATGGATAAAGAAGTTGTGGTCCTTATGTACAATGGAATATCACTCAGCCAGGAAATCAATGTCGTAAGGTTAGTAGCAGCATGATGAGTGGATTTAGGTACGACGATTCTAAGTAAAATAAGTCACACAGAAAAGGACACTTCTCATAAGGTATCGCTGATAGAGGGAATGTAAAAACCGTTACACTTGAACTGAATTACAAAACAGAACAGAGTCACACATGCAGAAAACACACTATGGCTGCTTAACGGGAAAGGTGAGGTGGGGTGATACATAAAACAAGGGTATCAAATTAGCTCAGATACCATTCCATAAACCCAATATGTAATAGACAAGACCTACTCCTTGCTCAGAGAACTGGACTCAACACGCCCTATTCACCGCACAAGAATATATCTGACTAATAATAATCGTAAAACCTATGTATTGATATCTCTCTGTTAGTGTGTCAAGTGGGTGTAAAGCGGCATAAACACAGCAGTGAAAAGCAGCTAAACCCCATTATAAAAATAAATTACTTTGAAACACCCATGAAACAAAGACAGTGAAAGAGAGAGAAATTCTTACACAATGCGTTCAGGGGCTGTGATGCAACCTGGATTGACCATATCTAGACGCACAGCTGGATGAGACATAAGGGTGGACACTCTTGGGGCTGAGAGGTTTGGTGAGGTTGGGTGAGCAAACGCAGACCCTTTAAAGTAATACTGCGTGGTACCCATCGCATGGGTCCCAAATCTCCAGGTTCAAGGGCATCTTCCTACATCCAAAACATGCATGAGAAACCCAGAAGATGGTACATCGTGTGATGGGGAAATGTTTCTAAAACACACCTCATTTCTCATCTCCTTGTGCCCGGGTTCGCCATTCCAGCCGCTTTACTAGCAAGCTCCCTACTTGGAGCATCAGCACCTTTAACCTCCTGTTCCGTACAGGTTGCAATTTGTCCTGAGGATAAACGGGAAGACGTGGAACCAACGTGAGACTAGCTCTTGGTGTTGGGACAGGCACAGGTCACTCTATTTTCCCATCAGAAAGAAGAATTAACCACAGGCTCAGCCTGCCCCCCGGAACCAGAACAGGGCCTGAAGCCATTCTGCGATTTTGCGGCCAGCTCCCATAAAAACGAGTTGTAAAATGGAGGTTGAGGGCACTGCAATTCACAAACCTGCAGAGTTATAAATGATAACTCTCGTCCACAAATATATTGAGGGGAGGCAAAGAAGAGGATTTGAAATCAAGGCAGAATTGCAGGAAACAGATTTCAGGAGGTAGATACGAATCGCCTTTAAAGCACATGAAAAGCGGCAAAACGTTGACAATGATGCCCTTGGCCAAAAAGGGCGTATGCGTTTTTTCCTGAATATATTCAGGAAAAAACGCATACGCCCTTTTTGGCCAACCAAGCAACCTGGAAAGGCAAATCAGCGCTACAAAGAAGTCTCGCTTCCCATCGGTCAAAAGGGCCATGCTGAAAAAAGTGTCAACACCAGAAATGCAGGACAGGCCATGGAGAAATGGGAGCCTTGCTACACTGATGGGCGGGATGTAAATTGCCAAGAGCCACTCTGGAGAAGTGTCCGGTGAGTCCTGAAACATCTGAAAAACACAGCTTAGAGAGCATAGGGCACTTCCACTCATGGGGGTATAAATTGGGAAAATTAAAAATCAGCAAGACACAAGCACCCCAAAGTTTAGGGCTGCTCTGTTGACCAGGACCTCCACTTCATTCCACCTTAAATATCCCAGGAAAGAGAAAAATGGATAAAGAAGTTGTGGTCCTTATGTACAATGGAATATCACTCAGCCAGGAAATCAATGTCGTAAGGTTAGTAGCAGCATGATGAGTGGATTTAGGTACGATGATTCTAAGTGAAATAAGTCACACAGAAAAGGACACTTCTCATAAGGTATCACTGATAGAGGGAATGTAAAAACCGTTACACTTGAACTGAATTACAAAACAGAACAGAGTCACACATGCAGAAAACACACTATGGCTGCTTAACGGGAAAGGTGAGGTGGGGTGATACATAAAACAAGGGTATCAAATTAGCTCAGATACCGTTCCATAAACCCAATATGTAATAGACAAGACCTACTCCTTGCTCAGAGAACTGGACTCAACACGCCCTATTCACCGCACAAGAATATATCTGACTAATAATAATCGTAAAACCTATGTATTGATATCTCTCTGTTAGTGTGTCAAGTGGGTGTAAAGCGGCATAAACACAGCAGTGAAAAGCAGCTAAACCCCATTATAAAAATAAATTACTTTGAAACACCCATGAAACAAAGACAGTGAAAGAGAGAAATTCTTACACAATGCGTTCAGGGGCTGTGATGCAACCTGGATTGACCTTATCTAGACACACAGCTGGATGAGACATAAGGGTGGACACTCTTGGGGCTGAGAGGTTTGGTGAGGTTGGGTGAGCAAACGCAGACCCTTTAAAGTAATACTGCGTGGTACCCATCGCATGGGTCCCAAATCTCCAGGTTCCAGGGCATCTTCCTACATCAAAAACATGCATGAGAAACCCAGAAGATGGTACATCGTGTGATGGGGAAATGTTTCTAAAACGCACCTCATTTCTCATCTCCTTGTGCCCCGGTTCGCCATTCCAGCCGCTTTACTAGCAAGCTCCCTACTTGGAGCATCAGCACCTTTAACCTCCTGTTCCGTACAGGTTGCAATTTGTCCTGAGGATAAACGGGAAGACGTGGAACCAACGTGAGACTAGCTCTTGGTGTTGGGACAGGCAGAGGTCACTCTATTTTCCCATCAGAAAGAAGAATTAACCACAGGCTCAGCCTGCCCCCCGGAACCAGAACAGGGCCTGAAGCCATTCTGCGATTTTGCGGCCAGCTCCCATAAAAACGAGTTGTAAAATGGAGGTTCAGGGCACTGCAATTCACAAACCTGCAGAGTTATAAATGATAACTCTCGTCCACAAATATATTGAGGGGAGGCAAAGAAGAGGATTTGAAATCAAGGCAGAATTGCAGGAAACAGATTTCAGGAGGTAGATACGAATCGCCTTTAAAGCACATGAAAAGCGGCAAAACGTTGACAATGATGCCCTTGGCCAAAAAGGGCGTATGCGTTTTTTCCTGAATATATTCAGGAAAAAACGCATACGCCCTTTTTGGCCAACCAAGCAACCTGGAAAGGCAAATCAGCGCTACAAAGAAGTCTCGCTTCCCATCGGTCAAAAGGGCCATGCTGAAAAAAGTGTCAAAACCAGAAATGCAGGACAGGCCATGGAGAAATGGGAGCCTTGCTACACTGATGGGCGGGATGTAAATTGCCAAGAGCCACTCTGGAGAAGTGTCCGGTGAGTCCTGAAACATCTGAAAAACACAGCTTAGAGAGCATAGGGCACTTCCACTCATGGGGGTATAAATTGGGAAAATTAAAAATCAGCAAGACACAAGCACCCCAAAGTTTAGGGCTGCTCTGTTGACCAGGACCTCCACTTCATTCCACCTTAAATATCCCAGGAAAGAGAAAAATGGATAAAGAAGTTGTGGTCCTTATGTACAATGGAATATCACTCAGCCATGAAATCAATGTCATAAGGTTAGTAGCAGCATGATGAGTGGATTTAGGTACGACGATTCTAAGTGAAATAAGTCACACAGAAAAGGACACTTCTCATAAGGTATCACTGATAGAGGGAATGTAAAAACCGTTACACTTGAACTGAATTACAAAACAGAACAGAGTCACACATGCAGAAAACACACTATGGCTGCTTAACGGGAAAGGTGAGGTGGGGTGATACATAAAACAAGGGTATCAAATTAGCTCAGATACCATTCCATAAACCCAATATGTAATAGACAAGACCTACTCCTTGCTCAGAGAACTGGACTCAACACGCCCTATTCACCGCACAAGAATATATCTGACTAATAATAATCGTAAAACCTATGTATTGATATCTCTCTGTTAGTGTGTCAAGTGGGTGTAAAGCGGCATAAACACAGCAGTGAAAAGCAGCTAAACCCCATTATAAAAATAAATTACTTTGAAACACCCATGAAACAAAGACAGTGAAAGAGAGAGAAATTCTTACACAATGCGTTCAGGGGCTGTGATGCAACCTGGATTGACCATATCTAGACGCACAGCTGGATGAGACATAAGGGTGGACACTCTTGGGGCTGAGAGGTTTGGTGAGGTTGGGTGAGCAAACGCAGACCCTTTAACGTAATACTGCGTGGTACCCATCGCATGGGTCCCAAATCTCCAGGTTCAAGGGCATCTTCCTACATCAAAAACATGCATGAGAAACCCAGAAGATGGTACATCGTGTGATGGGGAAAGGTTTCTAAAACGCACCTCATTTCTCATCTCCTTGTGCCCGGGTTCGCCATTCCAGCCGCTTTACTAGCAAGCTCCCTACTTGGAGCATCAGCACCTTTAACCTCCTGTTCCGTACAGGTTGCAATTTGTCCTGAGGATAAACGGGAAGACGTGGAACCAACGTGAGACTAGCTCTTGGTGTTGGGACAGGCAGAGGTCACTCTATTTTCCCATCAGAAAGAAGAATTAACCACAGGCTCAGGCTGCCCCCCGGAACCAGAACAGGGCCTGAAGCCATTCTGCGATTTTGCGGCCAGCTCCCATAAAAACGAGTTGTAAAATGGAGGTTCAGGGCACTGCAATTCACAAACCTGCAGAGTTATAAATGATAACTCTCGTCCACAAATATATTGAGGGGAGGCAAAGAAGAGGATTTGAAATCAAGGCAGAATTGCAGGAAACAGATTTCAGGAGGTAGATACGAATCGCCTTTAAAGCACATGAAAAGCGGCAAAACGTTGACAATGATGCCCTTGGCCAAAAAGGGCGTATGCGTTTTTTCCTGAATATATTCAGGAAAAAACGCATACGCCCTTTTTGGCCAACCAAGCAACCTGGAAAGGCAAATCAGCGCTACAAAGAAGTCTCGCTTCCCATCGGTCAAAAGGGCCATGCTGAAAAAAGTGTCAACACCAGAAATGCAGGACAGGCCATGGAGAAATGGGAGCCTTGCTACACTGATGGGCGGGATGTAAATTGCCAAGAGCCACTCTGGAGAAGTGTCCGGTGAGTCCTGAAACATCTGAAAAACACAGCTTAGAGAGCATAGGGCACTTCCACTCATGGGGGTATAAATTGGGAAAATTAAAAATCAGCAAGACACAAGCACCCCAAAGTTTAGGGCTGCTCTGTTGACCAGGACCTCCACTTCATTCCACCTTAAATATCCCAGGAAAGAGAAAAATGGATAAAGAAGTTGTGGTCCTTATGTACAATGGAATATCACTCAGCCAGGAAATCAATGTCGTAAGGTTAGTAGCAGCATGATGAGTGGATTTAGGTACGACGATTCTAAGTGAAATAAGTCACACAGAAAAGGACACTTCTCATAAGGTATCACTGATAGAGGGAATGTAAAAACCGTTACACTTGAACTGAATTACAAAACAGAACAGAGTCACACATGCAGAAAACACACTATGGCTGCTTAACGGGAAAGGTGAGGTGGGGTGATACATAAAACAAGGGTATCAAATTAGCTCAGATACCGTTCCATAAACCCAATATGTAATAGACAAGACCTACTCCTTGCTCAGAGAACTGGACTCAACACGCCCTATTCACCGCACAAGAATATATCTGACTAATAATAATCGTAAAACCTATGTATTGATATCTCTCTGTTAGTGTGTCAAGTGGGTGTAAAGCGGCATAAACACAGCAGTGAAAAGCAGCTAAACCCCATTATAAAAATAAATTACTTTGAAACACCCATGAAACAAAGACAGTGAAAGAGAGAGAAATTCTTACACAATGCGTTCAGGGGCTGTGATGCAACCTGGATTGACCATATCTAGACGCACAGCTGGATGAGACATAAGGGTGGACACTCTTGGGGCTGAGAGGTTTGGTGAGGTTGGGTGAGCAAACGCAGACCCTTTAAAGTAATACTGCGTGGTACCCATCGCATGGGTCCCAAATCTCCAGGTTCAAGGGCATCTTCCTACATCAAAAACATGCATGAGAAACCCAGAAGATGGTACATCGTGTGATGGGGAAATGTTTCTAAAACGCACCTCATTTCTCATCTCCTTGTGCCCGGGTTCGCCATTCCAGCCGCTTTACTAGCAAGCTCCCTACTTGGAGCATCAGCACCTTTAACCTCCTGTTCCGTACAGGTTGCAATTTGTCCTGAGGATAAACGGGAAGACGTGGAACCAACGAGAGACTAGCTCTTGGTGTTGGGACAGGCACAGGTCACTCTATTTTCCCATCAGAAAGAAGAATTAACCACAGGCTCAGCCTGCCCCCCGGAACCAGAACAGGGCCTGAAGCCATTCTGCGATTTTGCGGCCAGCTCCCATAAAAACGAGTTGTAAAATGGAGGTTCAGGGCACTGCAATTCACAAACCTGCAGAGTTATAAATGATAACTCTCGTCCACAAATATATTGAGGGAAGGCAAAGAAGAGGATTTGAAATCAAGGCAGAATTGCAGGAAACAGATTTCAGGAGGTAGATACGAATCGCCTTTAAAGCACATGAAAAGCGGCAAAACGTTGACAATGATGCCCTTGGCCAAAAAGGGCGTATGCGTTTTTTCCTGAATATATTCAGGAAAAAACGCATACGCCCTTTTTGGCCAACCAAGCAACCTGGAAAGGCAAATCAGCGCTACAAAGAAGTCTCGCTTCCCATCGGTCAAAAGGGCCATGCTGAAAAAAGTGTCAAAACCAGAAATGCAGGACAGGCCATGGAGAAATGGGAGCCTTGCTACACTGATGGGCGGGATGTAAATTGCCAAGAGCCACTCTGGAGAAGTGTCCGGTGAGTCCTGAAACATCTGAAAAACACAGCTTAGAGAGCATAGGGCACTTCCACTCATGGGGGTATAAATTGGGAAAATTAAAAA
Source organism: Balaenoptera borealis (assembly GCF_965194805.1). NCBI lineage: Eukaryota > Metazoa > Chordata > Mammalia > Artiodactyla > Balaenopteridae > Balaenoptera > Balaenoptera borealis. The sequence continues at coordinate 1,352,221 of NW_028124009.1, forward strand.
TCAGCAAGACACAAGCACCCCAAAGTTTAGGGCTGCTCTGTTGACCAGGACCTCCACTTCATTCCACCTTAAATATCCCAGGAAAGAGAAAAATGGATAAAGAAGTTGTGGTCCTTATGTACAATGGAATATCACTCAGCCAGGAAATCAATGTCGTAAGGTTAGTAGCAGCATGATGAGTGGATTTAGGTACGACGATTCTAAGTGAAATAAGTCACACAGAAAAGGACACTTCTCATAAGGTATCACTTATAGAGGGAATGTAAAACCCGTTACACTTGAACTGAATTACAAAACAGAACAGAGTCACACATGCAGAAAACACACTATGGCTGCTTAACGGGAAAGGTGAGGTGGGGTGATACATAAAACAAGGGTATCAAATTAGCTCAGATACCATTCCATAAACCCAATATGTAATAGACAAGACCTACTCCTTGCTCAGAGAACTGGACTCAACACGCCCTATTCACCGCACAAGAATATATCTGACTAATAATAATCGTAAAACCTATGTATTGATATCTCTCTGTTACTGTGTCAAGTGGGTGTAAAGCGGCATAAACACAGCAGTGAAAAGCAGCTAAACCCCATTATAAAAATAAATTACTTTGAAACACCCATGAAACAAAGACAGTGAAAGAGAGAGAAATTCTTACACAATGCGTTCAGGGGCTGTGATGCAACCTGGATTGACCATATCTAGACCCACAGCTGGATCAGACATAAGGGTGGACACTCTTGGGGCTGAGAGGTTTGGTGAGGTTGGGTGAGCAAACGCAGACCCTTTAACGTAATACTGCGTGGTACCCATCGCATGGGTCCCAAATCTCCAGGTTCAAGGGCATCTTCCTACGTCAAAAACATGCATGAGAAAACCAGAAGATGGTACATCGTGTGATGGGGAAATGTTTCTAAAACGCACCTCATTTCTCATCTCCTTGTGCCCGGGTTCGCCATTCCAGCCGCTTTACTAGCAAGCTCCCTACTTGGAGCATCAGCACCTTTAACCTCCTGTTCCGTACAGGTTGCAATTTGTCCTGAGGATAAACGGGAAGACGTGGAACCAACGAGAGACTAGCTCTTGGTGTTGGGACAGGCACAGGTCACTCTATTTTCCCATCAGAAAGAAGAATTAACCACAGGCTCAGCCTGCCCCCCGGAACCAGAACAGGGCCTGAAGCCATTCTGCGATTTTGCGGCCAGCTCCCATAAAAACGAGTTGTAAAATGGAGGTTCAGGGCACTGCAATTCACAAACCTGCAGAGTTATAAATGATAACTCTCGTCCACAAATATATTGAGGGAAGGCAAAGAAGAGGATTTGAAATCAAGGCAGAATTGCAGGAAACAGATTTCAGGAGGTAGATACGAATCGCCTTTAAAGCACATGAAAAGCGGCAAAACGTTGACAATGATGCCCTTGGCCAAAAAGGGCGTATGCGTTTTTTCCTGAATATATTCAGGAAAAAACGCATACGCCCTTTTTGGCCAACCAAGCAACCTGGAAAGGCAAATCAGCGCTACAAAGAAGTCTCGCTTCCCATCGGTCAAAAGGGCCATGCTGAAAAAAGTGTCAAAACCAGAAATGCAGGACAGGCCATGGAGAAATGGGAGCCTTGCTACACTGATGGGCGGGATGTAAATTGCCAAGAGCCACTCTGGAGAAGTGTCCGGTGAGTCCTGAAACATCTGAAAAACACAGCTTAGAGAGCATAGGGCACTTCCACTCATGGGGGTATAAATTGGGAAAATTAAAAATCAGCAAGACACAAGCACCCCAAAGTTTAGGGCTGCTCTGTTGACCAGGACCTCCACTTCATTCCACCTTAAATATCCCAGGAAAGAGAAAAATGGATAAAGAAGTTGTGGTCCTTATGTACAATGGAATATCACTCAGCCAGGAAATCAATGTCGTAAGGTTAGTAGCAGCATGATGAGTGGATTTAGGTACGACGATTCTAAGTGAAATAAGTCACACAGAAAAGGACACTTCTCATAAGGTATCACTGATAGAGGGAATGTAAAAACCGTTACACTTGAACTGAATTACAAAACAGAACAGAGTCACACATGCAGAAAACACACTATGGCTGCTTAACGGGAAAGGTGAGGTGGGGTGATACATAAAACAAGGGTATCAAATTAGCTCAGATACCGTTCCATAAACCCAATATGTAATAGAAAAGACCTACTCCTTGCTCAGAGAACTGGACTCAACACGCCCTATTCACCGCACAAGAATATATCTGACTAATAATAATCGTAAAACCTATGTATTGATATCTCTCTGTTAGTGTGTCAAGTGGGTGTAAAGCGGCATAAACACAGCAGTGAAAAGCAGCTAAACCCCATTATAAAAATAAATTACTTTGAAACACCCATGAAACAAAGACAGTGAAAGAGAGAGAAATTCTTACACAATGCGTTCAGGGGCTGTGATGCAACCTGGATTGACCATATCTAGACGCACAGCTGGATGAGACATAAGGGTGGACACTCTTGGGGCTGAGAGGTTTGGTGAGGTTGGGTGAGCAAACGCAGACCCTTTAAAGTAATACTGCGTGGTACCCATCGCATGGGTCCCAAATCTCCAGGTTCAAGGGCATCTTCCTACATCAAAAACATGCATGAGAAACCCAGAAGATGGTACATCGTGTGATGGGGAAATGTTTCTAAAACGCACCTCATTTCTCATCTCCTTGTGCCCGGGTTCGCCATTCAAGCCGCTTTACTAGCAAGCTCCCTACTTGGAGCATCAGCACCTTTAACCTCCTGTTCCGTACAGGTTGCAATTTGTCCTGAGGATAAACGGGAAGACGTGGAACCAACGAGAGACTAGCTCTTGGTGTTGGGACAGGCACAGGTCACTCTATTTTCCCATCAGAAAGAAGAATTAACCACAGACTCAGCCTGCTCCCCGGAACCAGAACAGGGCCTGAAGCCATTCTGCGATTTTGCGGCCAGCTCCCATAAAAACGAGTTGTAAAATGGAGGTTCAGGGCACTGCAATTCACAAACCTGCAGAGTTATAAATGATAACTCTCGTCCACAAATATATTGAGGGAAGGCAAAGAAGAGGATTTGAAATCAAGGCAGAATTGCAGGAAACAGATTTCAGGAGGTAGATACGAATCGCCTTTAAAGCACATGAAAAGCGGCAAAACGTTGACAATGATGCCCTTGGCCAAAAAGGGCGTATGCGTTTTTTCCTGAATATATTCAGGAAAAAACGCATACGCCCTTTTTGGCCAACCAAGCAACCTGGAAAGGCAAATCAGCGCTACAAAGAAGTCTCGCTTCCCATCGGTCAAAAGGGCCATGCTGAAAAAAGTGTCAAAACCAGAAATGCAGGACAGGCCATGGAGAAATGGGAGCCTTGCTACACTGATGGGCGGGATGTAAATTGCCAAGAGCCACTCTGGAGAAGTGTCCGGTGAGTCCTGAAACATCTGAAAAACACAGCTTAGAGAGCATAGGGCACTTCCACTCATGGGGGTATAAATTGGGAAAATTAAAAATCAGCAAGACACAAGCACCCCAAAGTTTAGGGCTGCTCTGTTGACCAGGACCTCCACTTCATTCCACCTTAAATATCCCAGGAAAGAGAAAAATGGATAAAGAAGTTGTGGTCCTTATGTACAATGGAATATCACTCAGCCAGGAAATCAATGTCGTAAGGTTAGTAGCAGCATGATGAGTGGATTTAGGTACGACGATTCTAAGTGAAATAAGTCACACAGAAAAGGACACTTCTCATAAGGTATCAATGATAGAGGGAATGTAAAAACCGTTACACTTGAACTGAATTACAAAACAGAACAGAGTCACACATGCAGAAAACACACTATGGCTGCTTAACGGGAAAGGTGAGGTGGGGTGATACATAAAACAAGGGTATCAAATTAGCTCAGATACCATTCCATAAACCCAATATGTAATAGACAAGACCTACTCCTTGCTCAGAGAACTGGACTCAACACGCCCTATTCACCGCACAAGAATATATCTGACTAATAATAATCGTAAAACCTATGTATTGATATCTCTCTGTTACTGTGTCAAGTGGGTGTAAAGTGGCATAAACACAGCAGTGAAAAGCAGCTAAACCCCATTATAAAAATAAATTACTTTGAAACACCCATGAAACAAAGACAGTGAAAGAGAGAGAAATTCTTACACAATGCGTTCAGGGGCTGTGATGCAACCTGGATTGACCATATCTAGACCCACAGCTGGATCAGACATAAGGGTGGACACTCTTGGGGCTGAGAGGTTTGGTGAGGTTGGGTGAGCAAACGCAGACCCTTTAAAGTAATACTGCGTGGTACCCATCGCATGGGTCCCAAATCTCCAGGTTCAAGGGCATCTTCCTACGTCAAAAACATGCATGAGAAACCCAGAAGATGGTACATCGTGTGATGGGGAAATGTTTCTAAAACGCACCTCATTTCTCATCTCCTTGTGCCCGGGTTCGCCATTCCAGCCGCTTTACTAGCAAGCTCCCTACTTGGAGCATCAGCACCTTTAACCTCCTGTTCCGTACAGGTTGCAATTTGTCCTGAGGATAAACGGGAAGACGTGGAACCAACGAGAGACTAGCTCTTGGTGTTGGGACAGGCACAGGTCACTCTATTTTCCCATCAGAAAGAAGAATTAACCACAGGCTCAGCCTGCCCCCCGGAACCAGAACAGGGCCTGAAGCCATTCTGCGATTTTGCGGCCAGCTCCCATAAAAACGAGTTGTAAAATGGAGGTTCAGGGCACTGCAATTCACAAACCTGCAGAGTTATAAATGATAACTCTCGTCCACAAATATATTGAGGGGAGGCAAAGAAGAGGATTTGAAATCAAGGCAGAATTGCAGGAAACAGATTTCAGGAGGTAGATACGAATCGCCTTTAAAGCACATGAAAAGCGGCAAAACGTTGACAATGATGCCCTTGGCCAAAAAGGGCGTATGCGTTTTTTCCTGAATATATTCAGGAAAAAACGCATACGCCCTTTTTGGCCAACCAAGCAACCTGGAAAGGCAAATCAGCGCTACAAAGAAGTCTCGCTTCCCATCGGTCAAAAGGGCCATGCTGAAAAAAGTGTCAAAACCAGAAATGCAGGACAGGCCATGGAGAAATGGGAGCCTTGCTACACTGATGGGCGGGATGTAAATTGCCAAGAGCCACTCTGGAGAAGTGTCCGGTGAGTCCTGAAACATCTGAAAAACACAGCTTAGAGAGCATAGGGCACTTCCACTCATGGGGGTATAAATTGGGAAAATTAAAAATCAGCAAGACACAAGCACCCCAAAGTTGAGGGCTGCTCTGTTGACCAGGACCTCCACTTCATTCCACCTTAAATATCCCAGGAAAGAGAAAAATGGATAAAGAAGTTGTGGTCCTTATGTACAATGGAATATCACTCAGCCAGGAAATCAATGTCGTAAGGTTAGTAGCAGCATGATGAGTGGATTTAGGTACGACGATTCTAAGTGAAATAAGTCACACAGAAAAGGACACTTCTCATAAGGTATCACTGATAGAGGGAATGTAAAAACCATTACACTTGAACTGAATTACAAAACAGAACAGAGTCACACATGCAGAAAACACACTATGGCTGCTTAACGGGAAAGGTGAGGTGGGGTGATACATAAAACAAGGGTATCAAATTAGCTCAGATACCGTTCCATAAACCCAATATGTAATAGACAAGACCTACTCCTTGCTCAGAGAACTGGACTCAACACGCCCTATTCACCGCACAAGAATATATCTGACTAATAATAATCGTAAAACCTATGTATTGATATCTCTCTGTTAGTGTGTCAAGTGGGTGTAAAGCGGCATAAACACAGCAGTGAAAAGCAGCTAAACCCCATTATAAAAATAAATTACTTTGAAACACCCATGAAACAAAGACAGTGAAAGAGAGAGAAATTCTTACACAATGCGTTCAGGGGCTGTGATGCAACCTGGATTGACCATATCTAGACGCACAGCTGGATGAGACATAAGGGTGGACACTCTTGGGGCTGAGCGGTTTGGTGAGGTTGGGTGAGCAAACGCAGACCCTTTAAAGGAATACTGCGTGGTACCCATCGCATGGGTCCCAAATCTCCAGGTTCAAGGGCATCTTCCTACATCAAAAACATGCATGAGAAACCCAGAAGATGGTACATCGTGTGATTGGGAAATGTTTCTAAAACGCACCTCATTTCTCATCTCCTTGTGCCCGGGTTCGCCATTCCAGCCTCTTTACTAGCAAGCTCCCTACTTGGAGCATCAGCACCTTTAACCTCCTGTTCCGTACAGGTTGCAATTTGTCCTGAGGATAAACGGGAAGACGTGGAACCAACGTGAGACTAGCTCTTGGTGTTGGGACAGGCACAGGTCACTCTATTTTCCCATCAGAAAGAAGAATTAACCACAGGCTCAGCCTGCCCCCCAGAACCAGAACAGGGCCTGAAGCCATTCTGCGATTTTGCGGCCAGCTCCCATAAAAACGAGTTGTAAAATGGAGGTTCAGGGCACTGCAATTCACAAACCTGCAGAGTTATAAATGATAACTCTCGTCCACAAATATATTGAGGGGAGGCAAAGAAGAGGATTTGAAATCAAGGCAGAATTGCAGGAAACAGATTTCAGGAGGTAGATACGAATCGCCTTTAAAGCACATGAAAAGCGGCAAAACGTTGACAATGATGCCCTTGGCCAAAAAGGGCGTATGCGTTTTTTCCTGAATATATTCAGGAAAAAACGCATACGCCCTTTTTGGCCAACCAAGCAACCTGGAAAGGCAAATCAGCGCTACAAAGAAGTCTCGCTTCCCATCGGTCAAAAGGGCCATGCTGAAAAAAGTGTCAAAACCAGAAATGCAGGACAGGCCATGGAGAAATGGGAGCCTTGCTACACTGATGGGCGGGATGTAAATTGCCAAGAGCCACTCTGGAGAAGTGTCCGGTGAGTCCTGAAACATCTGAAAAACACAGCTTAGAGAGCATAGGGCACTTCCACTCATGGGGGTATAAATTGGGAAAATTAAAAATCAGCAAGACACAAGCACCCCAAAGTTGAGGGCTGCTCTGTTGACCAGGACCTCCACTTCATTCCACCTTAAATATCCCAGGAAAGAGAAAAATGGATAAAGAAGTTGTGGTCCTTATGTACAATGGAATATCACTCAGCCAGGAAATCAATGTCGTAAGGTTAGTAGCAGCATGATGAGTGGATTTAGGTACGACGATTCTAAGTGAAATAAGTCACACAGAAAAGGACACTTCTCATAAGGTATCAATGATAGAGGGAATGTAAAAACCGTTACACTTGAACTGAATTACAAAACAGAACAGAGTCACACATGCAGAAAACACACTATGGCTGCTTAACGGGAAAGGTGAGGTGGGGTGATACATAAAACAAGGGTATCAAATTAGCTCAGATACCATTCCATAAACCCAATATGTAATAGACAAGACCTACTCCTTGCTCAGAGAACTGGACTCAACACGCCCTATTCACCGCACAAGAATATATCTGACTAATAATAATCGTAAAACCTATGTATTGATATCTCTCTGTTACTGTGTCAAGTGGGTGTAAAGTGGCATAAACACAGCAGTGAAAAGCAGCTAAACCCCATTATAAAAATAAATTACTTTGAAACACCCATGAAACAAAGACAGTGAAAGAGAGCGAAATTCTTACACAATGCGTTCAGGGGCTGTGATGCAACCTGGATTGACCATATCTAGACCCACAGCTGGATCAGACATAAGGGTGGACACTCTTGGGGCTGAGAGGTTTGGTGAGGTTGGGTGAGCAAACGCAGACCCTTTAAAGTAATACTGCGTGGTACCCATCGCATGGGTCCCAAATCTCCAGGTTCAAGGGCATCTTCCTACGTCAAAAACATGCATGAGAAACCCAGAAGATGGTACATCGTGTGATGGGGAAATGTTTCTAAAACGCACCTCATTTCTCATCTCCTTGTGCCCGGGTTCGCCATTCCAGCCGCTTTACTAGCAAGCTCCCTACTTGGAGCATCAGCACCTTTAACCTCCTGTTCCGTACAGGTTGCAATTTGTCCTGAGGATAAACGGGAAGACGTGGAACCAACGAGAGACTAGCTCTTGGTGTTGGGACAGGCACAGGTCACTCTATTTTCCCATCAGAAAGAAGAATTAACCACAGGCTCAGCCTGCCCCCCGGAACCAGAACAGGGCCTGAAGCCATTCTGCGATTTTGCGGCCAGCTCCCATAAAAACGAGTTGTAAAATGGAGGTTCAGGGCACTGCAATTCACAAACCTGCAGAGTTATAAATGATAACTCTCGTCCACAAATATATTGAGGGGAGGCAAAGAAGAGGATTTGAAATCAAGGCAGAATTGCAGGAAACAGATTTCAGGAGGTAGATACGAATCGCCTTTAAAGCACATGAAAAGCGGCAAAACGTTGACAATGATGCCCTTGGCCAAAAAGGGCGTATGCGTTTTTTCCTGAATATATTCAGGAAAAAACGCATACGCCCTTTTTGGCCAACCAAGCAACCTGGAAAGGCAAATCAGCGCTACAAAGAAGTCTCGCTTCCCATCGGTCAAAAGGGCCATGCTGAAAAAAGTGTCAAAACCAGAAATGCAGGACAGGCCATGGAGAAATGGGAGCCTTGCTACACTGATGGGCGGGATGTAAATTGCCAAGAGCCACTCTGGAGAAGTGTCCGGTGAGTCCTGAAACATCTGAAAAACACAGCTTAGAGAGCATAGGGCACTTCCACTCATGGGGGTATAAATTGGGAAAATTAAAAATCAGCAAGACACAAGCACCCCAAAGTTGAGGGCTGCTCTGTTGACCAGGACCTCCACTTCATTCCACCTTAAATATCCCAGGAAAGAGAAAAATGGATAAAGAAGTTGTGGTCCTTATGTACAATGGAATATCACTCAGCCAGGAAATCAATGTCGTAAGGTTAGTAGCAGCATGATGAGTGGATTTAGGTACGACGATTCTAAGTGAAATAAGTCACACAGAAAAGGACACTTCTCATAAGGTATCACTGATAGAGGGAATGTAAAAACCATTACACTTGAACTGAATTACAAAACAGAACAGAGTCACACATGCAGAAAACACACTATGGCTGCTTAACGGGAAAGGTGAGGTGGGGTGATACATAAAACAAGGGTATCAAATTAGCTCAGATACCGTTCCATAAACCCAATATGTAATAGACAAGACCTACTCCTTGCTCAGAGAACTGGACTCAACACGCCCTATTCACCGCACAAGAATATATCTGACTAATAATAATCGTAAAACCTATGTATTGATATCTCTCTGTTAGTGTGTCAAGTGGGTGTAAAGCGGCATAAACACAGCAGTGAAAAGCAGCTAAACCCCATTATAAAAATAAATTACTTTGAAACACCCATGAAACAAAGACAGTGAAAGAGAGAGAAATTCTTACACAATGCGTTCAGGGGCTGTGATGCAACCTGGATTGACCATATCTAGACGCACAGCTGGATGAGACATAAGGGTGGACACTCTTGGGGCTGAGCGGTTTGGTGAGGTTGGGTGAGCAAACGCAGACCCTTTAAAGGAATACTGCGTGGTACCCATCGCATGGGTCCCAAATCTCCAGGTTCAAGGGCATCTTCCTACATCAAAAACATGCATGAGAAACCCAGAAGATGGTACATCGTGTGATGGGGAAATGTTTCTAAAACGCACCTCATTTCTCATCTCCTTGTGCCCGGGTTCGCCATTCCAGCCTCTTTACTAGCAAGCTCCCTACTTGGAGCATCAGCACCTTTAACCTCCTGTTCCGTACAGGTTGCAATTTGTCCTGAGGATAAACGGGAAGACGTGGAACCAACGTGAGACTAGCTCTTGGTGTTGGGACAGGCACAGGTCACTCTATTTTCCCATCAGAAAGAAGAATTAACCACAGGCTCAGCCTGCCCCCCAGAACCAGAACAGGGCCTGAAGCCATTCTGCGATTTTGCGGCCAGCTCCCATAAAAACGAGTTGTAAAATGGAGGTTCAGGGCACTGCAATTCACAAACCTGCAGAGTTATAAATGATAACTCTCGTCCACAAATATATTGAGGGGAGGCAAAGAAGAGGATTTGAAATCAAGGCAGAATTGCAGGAAACAGATTTCAGGAGGTAGATACGAATCGCCTTTAAAGCACATGAAAAGCGGCAAAACGTTGACAATGATGCCCTTGGCCAAAAAGGGCGTATGCGTTTTTTCCTGAATATATTCAGGAAAAAACGCATACGCCCTTTTTGGCCAACCAAGCAACCTGGAAAGGCAAATCAGCGCTACAAAGAAGTCTCGCTTCCCATCGGTCAAAAGGGCCATGCTGAAAAAAGTGTCAAAACCAGAAATGCAGGACAGGCCATGGAGAAATGGGAGCCTTGCTACACTGATGGGCGGGATGTAAATTGCCAAGAGCCACTCTGGAGAAGTGTCCGGTGAGTCCTGAAACATCTGAAAAACACAGCTTAGAGAGCATAGGGCACTTCCACTCATGGGGGTATAAATTGGGAAAATTAAAAATCAGCAAGACACAAGCACCCCAAAGTTGAGGGCTGCTCTGTTGACCAGGACCTCCACTTCATTCCACCTTAAATATCCCAGGAAAGAGAAAAATGGATAAAGAAGTTGTGGTCCTTATGTACAATGGAATATCACTCAGCCAGGAAATCAATGTCGTAAGGTTAGTAGCAGCATGATGAGTGGATTTAGGTACGACGATTCTAAGTGAAATAAGTCACACAGAAAAGGACACTTCTCATAAGGTATCACTGATAGAGGGAATGTAAAAACCGTTACACTTGAACTGAATTACAAAACAGAACAGAGTCACACATGCAGAAAACACACTATGGCTGCTTAACGGGAAAGGTGAGGTGGGGTGATACATAAAACAAGGGTATCAAATTAGCTCAGATACCATTCCATAAACCCAATATGTAATAGACAAGACCTACTCCTTGCTCAGAGAACTGGACTCAACACGCCCTATTCACCGCACAAGAATATATCTGACTAATAATAATCGTAAAACCTATGTATTGATATCTCTCTGTTAGTGTGTCAAGTGGGTGTAAAGCGGCATAAACACAGCAGTGAAAAGCAGCTAAACCCCATTATAAAAATAAATTACTTTGAAACACCCATGAAACAAAGACAGTGAAAGAGAGAGAAATTCTTACACAATGCGTTCAGGGGCTGTGATGCAACCTGGATTGACCATATCTAGACGCACAGCTGGATGAGACATAAGGGTGGACACTCTTGGGGCTGAGAGGTTTGGTGAGGTTGGGTGAGCAAACGCAGACCCTTTAAAGGAATACTGCGTGGTACCCATCGCATGGGTCCCAAATCTCCAGGTTCAAGGGCATCTTCCTACATCAAAAACATGCATGGAAACCCAGAAGATGGTACATCGTGTGATGGGGAAATGTTTCTAAAACGCACCTCATTTCTCATCTCCTTGTGCCCGGGTTCGCCATTCCAGCCGCTTTACTAGCAAGCTCCCTACTTGGAGCATCAGCACCTTTAACCTCCTGTTCCGTACAGGTTGCAATTTGTCCTGAGGATAAACGGGAAGACGTGGAACCAACGTGAGACTAGCTCTTGGTGTTGGGACAGGCAGAGGTCACTCTATTTTCCCATCAGAAAGAAGAATTAACCACAGGCTCAGCCTGCCCCCCGGAACCAGAACAGGGCCTGAAGCCATTCTGCGATTTTGCGGCCAGCTCCCATAAAAACGAGTTGTAAAATGGAGGTTCAGGGCACTGCAATTCACAAACCTGCAGAGTTATAAATGATAACTCTCGTCCACAAATATATTGAGGGGAGGCAAAGAAGAGGATTTGAAATCAAGGCAGAATTGCAGGAAACAGATTTCAGGAGGTAGATACGAATCGCCTTTAAAGCACATGAAAAGCGGCAAAACGTTGACAATGATGCCCTTGGCCAAAAAGGGCGTATGCGTTTTTTCCTGAATATATTCAGGAAAAAACGCATACGCCCTTTTTGGCCAACCAAGCAACCTGGAAAGGCAAATCAGCGCTACAAAGAAGTCTCGCTTCCCATCGGTCAAAAGGGCCATGCTGAAAAAAGTGTCAAAACCAGAAATGCAGGACAGGCCATGGAGAAATGGGAGCCTTGCTACACTGATGGGCGGGATGTAAATTGCCAAGAGCCACTCTGGAGAAGTGTCCGGTGAGTCCTGAAACATCTGAAAAACACAGCTTAGAGAGCATAGGGCACTTCCACTCATGGGGGTATAAATTGGGAAAATTAAAAATCAGCAAGACACAAGCACCCCAAAGTTTAGGGCTGCTCTGTTGACCAGGACCTCCACTTCATTCCACCTTAAATATCCCAGGAAAGAGAAAAATGGATAAAGAAGTTGTGGTCCTTATGTACAATGGAATATCACTCAGCCAGGAAATCAATGTCGTAAGGTTAGTAGCAGCATGATGAGTGGATTTAGGTACGACGATTCTAAGTGAAATAAGTCACACAGAAAAGGACACTTCTCATAAGGTATCACTGATAGAGGGAATGTAAAAACCGTTACACTTGAACTGAATTACAAAACAGAACAGAGTCACACATGCAGAAAACACACTATGGCTGCTTAACGGGAAAGGTGAGGTGGGGTGATACATAAAACAAGGGTATCAAATTAGCTCAGATACCATTCCATAAACCCAATATGTAATAGACAAGACCTACTCCTTGCTCAGAGAACTGGACTCAACACGCCCTATTCACCGCACAAGAATATATCTGACTAATAATAATCGTAAAACCTATGTATTGATATCTCTCTGTTACTGTGTCAAGTGGGTGTAAAGTGGCATAAACACAGCAGTGAAAAGCAGCTAAACCCCATTATAAAAATAAATTACTTTGAAACACCCATGAAACAAAGACAGTGAAAGAGAGCGAAATTCTTACACAATGCGTTCAGGGGCTGTGATGCAACCTGGATTGACCATATCTAGACCCACAGCTGGATCAGACATAAGGGTGGACACTCTTGGGGCTGAGAGGTTTGGTGAGGTTGGGTGAGCAAACGCAGACCCTTTAAAGTAATACTGCGTGGTACCCATCGCATGGGTCCCAAATCTCCAGGTTCAAGGGCATCTTCCTACGTCAAAAACATGCATGAGAAACCCAGAAGATGGTACATCGTGTGATGGGGAAATGTTTCTAAAACGCACCTCATTTCTCATCTCCTTGTGCCCGGGTTCGCCATTCCAGCCGCTTTACTAGCAAGCTCCCTACTTGGAGCATCAGCACCTTTAACCTCCTGTTCCGTACAGGTTGCAATTTGTCCTGAGGATAAACGGGAAGACGTGGAACCAACGAGAGACTAGCTCTTGGTGTTGGGACAGGCACAGGTCACTCTATTTTCCCATCAGAAAGAAGAATTAACCACAGGCTCAGCCTGCCCCCCGGAACCAGAACAGGGCCTGAAGCCATTCTGCGATTTTGCGGCCAGCTCCCATAAAAACGAGTTGTAAAATGGAGGTTCAGGGCACTGCAATTCACAAACCTGCAGAGTTATAAATGATAACTCTCGTCCACAAATATATTGAGGGGAGGCAAAGAAGAGGATTTGAAATCAAGGCAGAATTGCAGGAAACAGATTTCAGGAGGTAGATACGAATCGCCTTTAAAGCACATGAAAAGCGGCAAAACGTTGACAATGATGCCCTTGGCCAAAAAGGGCGTATGCGTTTTTTCCTGAATATATTCAGGAAAAAACGCATACGCCCTTTTTGGCCAACCAAGCAACCTGGAAAGGCAAATCAGCGCTACAAAGAAGTCTCGCTTCCCATCGGTCAAAAGGGCCATGCTGAAAAAAGTGTCAAAACCAGAAATGCAGGACAGGCCATGGAGAAATGGGAGCCTTGCTACACTGATGGGCGGGATGTAAATTGCCAAGAGCCACTCTGGAGAAGTGTCCGGTGAGTCCTGAAACATCTGAAAAACACAGCTTAGAGAGCATAGGGCACTTCCACTCATGGGGGTATAAATTGGGAAAATTAAAAATCAGCAAGACACAAGCACCCCAAAGTTGAGGGCTGCTCTGTTGACCAGGACCTCCACTTCATTCCACCTTAAATATCCCAGGAAAGAGAAAAATGGATAAAGAAGTTGTGGTCCTTATGTACAATGGAATATCACTCAGCCAGGAAATCAATGTCGTAAGGTTAGTAGCAGCATGATGAGTGGATTTAGGTACGACGATTCTAAGTGAAATAAGTCACACAGAAAAGGACACTTCTCATAAGGTATCACTGATAGAGGGAATGTAAAAACCATTACACTTGAACTGAATTACAAAACAGAACAGAGTCACACATGCAGAAAACACACTATGGCTGCTTAACGGGAAAGGTGAGGTGGGGTGATACATAAAACAAGGGTATCAAATTAGCTCAGATACCGTTCCATAAACCCAATATGTAATAGACAAGACCTACTCCTTGCTCAGAGAACTGGACTCAACACGCCCTATTCACCGCACAAGAATATATCTGACTAATAATAATCGTAAAACCTATGTATTGATATCTCTCTGTTAGTGTGTCAAGTGGGTGTAAAGCGGCATAAACACAGCAGTGAAAAGCAGCTAAACCCCATTATAAAAATAAATTACTTTGAAACACCCATGAAACAAAGACAGTGAAAGAGAGAGAAATTCTTACACAATGCGTTCAGGGGCTGTGATGCAACCTGGATTGACCATATCTAGACGCACAGCTGGATGAGACATAAGGGTGGACACTCTTGGGGCTGAGCGGTTTGGTGAGGTTGGGTGAGCAAACGCAGACCCTTTAAAGGAATACTGCGTGGTACCCATCGCATGGGTCCCAAATCTCCAGGTTCAAGGGCATCTTCCTACATCAAAAACATGCATGAGAAACCCAGAAGATGGTACATCGTGTGATGGGGAAATGTTTCTAAAACGCACCTCATTTCTCATCTCCTTGTGCCCGGGTTCGCCATTCCAGCCTCTTTACTAGCAAGCTCCCTACTTGGAGCATCAGCACCTTTAACCTCCTGTTCCGTACAGGTTGCAATTTGTCCTGAGGATAAACGGGAAGACGTGGAACCAACGTGAGACTAGCTCTTGGTGTTGGGACAGGCACAGGTCACTCTATTTTCCCATCAGAAAGAAGAATTAACCACAGGCTCAGCCTGCCCCCCAGAACCAGAACAGGGCCTGAAGCCATTCTGCGATTTTGCGGCCAGCTCCCATAAAAACGAGTTGTAAAATGGAGGTTCAGGGCACTGCAATTCACAAACCTGCAGAGTTATAAATGATAACTCTCGTCCACAAATATATTGAGGGGAGGCAAAGAAGAGGATTTGAAATCAAGGCAGAATTGCAGGAAACAGATTTCAGGAGGTAGATACGAATCGCCTTTAAAGCACATGAAAAGCGGCAAAACGTTGACAATGATGCCCTTGGCCAAAAAGGGCGTATGCGTTTTTTCCTGAATATATTCAGGAAAAAACGCATACGCCCTTTTTGGCCAACCAAGCAACCTGGAAAGGCAAATCAGCGCTACAAAGAAGTCTCGCTTCCCATCGGTCAAAAGGGCCATGCTGAAAAAAGTGTCAAAACCAGAAATGCAGGACAGGCCATGGAGAAATGGGAGCCTTGCTACACTGATGGGCGGGATGTAAATTGCCAAGAGCCACTCTGGAGAAGTGTCCGGTGAGTCCTGAAACATCTGAAAAACACAGCTTAGAGAGCATAGGGCACTTCCACTCATGGGGGTATAAATTGGGAAAATTAAAAATCAGCAAGACACAAGCACCCCAAAGTTGAGGGCTGCTCTGTTGACCAGGACCTCCACTTCATTCCACCTTAAATATCCCAGGAAAGAGAAAAATGGATAAAGAAGTTGTGGTCCTTATGTACAATGGAATATCACTCAGCCAGGAAATCAATGTCGTAAGGTTAGTAGCAGCATGATGAGTGGATTTAGGTACGACGATTCTAAGTGAAATAAGTCACACAGAAAAGGACACTTCTCATAAGGTATCACTGATAGAGGGAATGTAAAAACCGTTACACTTGAACTGAATTACAAAACAGAACAGAGTCACACATGCAGAAAACACACTATGGCTGCTTAACGGGAAAGGTGAGGTGGGGTGATACATAAAACAAGGGTATCAAATTAGCTCAGATACCATTCCATAAACCCAATATGTAATAGACAAGACCTACTCCTTGCTCAGAGAACTGGACTCAACACGCCCTATTCACCGCACAAGAATATATCTGACTAATAATAATCGTAAAACCTATGTATTGATATCTCTCTGTTAGTGTGTCAAGTGGGTGTAAAGCGGCATAAACACAGCAGTGAAAAGCAGCTAAACCCCATTATAAAAATAAATTACTTTGAAACACCCATGAAACAAAGACAGTGAAAGAGAGAGAAATTCTTACACAATGCGTTCAGGGGCTGTGATGCAACCTGGATTGACCATATCTAGACGCACAGCTGGATGAGACATAAGGGTGGACACTCTTGGGGCTGAGAGGTTTGGTGAGGTTGGGTGAGCAAACGCAGACCCTTTAAAGGAATACTGCGTGGTACCCATCGCATGGGTCCCAAATCTCCAGGTTCAAGGGCATCTTCCTACATCAAAAACATGCATGGAAACCCAGAAGATGGTACATCGTGTGATGGGGAAATGTTTCTAAAACGCACCTCATTTCTCATCTCCTTGTGCCCGGGTTCGCCATTCCAGCCGCTTTACTAGCAAGCTCCCTACTTGGAGCATCAGCACCTTTAACCTCCTGTTCCGTACAGGTTGCAATTTGTCCTGAGGATAAACGGGAAGACGTGGAACCAACGTGAGACTAGCTCTTGGTGTTGGGACAGGCAGAGGTCACTCTATTTTCCCATCAGAAAGAAGAATTAACCACAGGCTCAGCCTGCCCCCCGGAACCAGAACAGGGCCTGAAGCCATTCTGCGATTTTGCGGCCAGCTCCCATAAAAACGAGTTGTAAAATGGAGGTTCAGGGCACTGCAATTCACAAACCTGCAGAGTTATAAATGATAACTCTCGTCCACAAATATATTGAGGGGAGGCAAAGAAGAGGATTTGAAATCAAGGCAGAATTGCAGGAAACAGATTTCAGGAGGTAGATACGAATCGCCTTTAAAGCACATGAAAAGCGGCAAAACGTTGACAATGATGCCCTTGGCCAAAAAGGGCGTATGCGTTTTTTCCTGAATATATTCAGGAAAAAACGCATACGCCCTTTTTGGCCAACCAAGCAACCTGGAAAGGCAAATCAGCGCTACAAAGAAGTCTCGCTTCCCATCGGTCAAAAGGGCCATGCTGAAAAAAGTGTCAAAACCAGAAATGCAGGACAGGCCATGGAGAAATGGGAGCCTTGCTACACTGATGGGCGGGATGTAAATTGCCAAGAGCCACTCTGGAGAAGTGTCCGGTGAGTCCTGAAACATCTGAAAAACACAGCTTAGAGAGCATAGGGCACTTCCACTCATGGGGGTATAAATTGGGAAAATTAAAAATCAGCAAGACACAAGCACCCCAAAGTTTAGGGCTGCTCTGTTGACCAGGACCTCCACTTCATTCCACCTTAAATATCCCAGGAAAGAGAAAAATGGATAAAGAAGTTGTGGTCCTTATGTACAATGGAATATCACTCAGCCAGGAAATCAATGTCGTAAGGTTAGTAGCAGCATGATGAGTGGATTTAGGTACGACGATTCTAAGTGAAATAAGTCACACAGAAAAGGACACTTCTCATAAGGTATCACTGATAGAGGGAATGTAAAAACCGTTACACTTGAACTGAATTACAAAACAGAACAGAGTCACACATGCAGAAAACACACTATGGCTGCTTAACGGGAAAGGTGAGGTGGGGTGATACATAAAACAAGGGTATCAAATTAGCTCAGATACCATTCCATAAACCCAATATGTAATAGACAAGACCTACTCCTTGCTCAGAGAACTGGACTCAACACGCCCTATTCACCGCACAAGAATATATCTGACTAATAATAATCGTAAAACCTATGTATTGATATCTCTCTGTTACTGTGTCAAGTGGGTGTAAAGTGGCATAAACACAGCAGTGAAAAGCAGCTAAACCCCATTATAAAAATAAATTACTTTGAAACACCCATGAAACAAAGACAGTGAAAGAGAGCGAAATTCTTACACAATGCGTTCAGGGGCTGTGATGCAACCTGGATTGACCATATCTAGACCCACAGCTGGATCAGACATAAGGGTGGACACTCTTGGGGCTGAGAGGTTTGGTGAGGTTGGGTGAGCAAACGCAGACCCTTTAAAGTAATACTGCGTGGTACCCATCGCATGGGTCCCAAATCTCCAGGTTCAAGGGCATCTTCCTACGTCAAAAACATGCATGAGAAACCCAGAAGATGGTACATCGTGTGATGGGGAAATGTTTCTAAAACGCACCTCATTTCTCATCTCCTTGTGCCCGGGTTCGCCATTCCAGCCGCTTTACTAGCAAGCTCCCTACTTGGAGCATCAGCACCTTTAACCTCCTGTTCCGTACAGGTTGCAATTTGTCCTGAGGATAAACGGGAAGACGTGGAACCAACGAGAGACTAGCTCTTGGTGTTGGGACAGGCACAGGTCACTCTATTTTCCCATCAGAAAGAAGAATTAACCACAGGCTCAGCCTGCCCCCCGGAACCAGAACAGGGCCTGAAGCCATTCTGCGATTTTGCGGCCAGCTCCCATAAAAACGAGTTGTAAAATGGAGGTTCAGGGCACTGCAATTCACAAACCTGCAGAGTTATAAATGATAACTCTCGTCCACAAATATATTGAGGGGAGGCAAAGAAGAGGATTTGAAATCAAGGCAGAATTGCAGGAAACAGATTTCAGGAGGTAGATACGAATCGCCTTTAAAGCACATGAAAAGCGGCAAAACGTTGACAATGATGCCCTTGGCCAAAAAGGGCGTATGCGTTTTTTCCTGAATATATTCAGGAAAAAACGCATACGCCCTTTTTGGCCAACCAAGCAACCTGGAAAGGCAAATCAGCGCTACAAAGAAGTCTCGCTTCCCATCGGTCAAAAGGGCCATGCTGAAAAAAGTGTCAAAACCAGAAATGCAGGACAGGCCATGGAGAAATGGGAGCCTTGCTACACTGATGGGCGGGATGTAAATTGCCAAGAGCCACTCTGGAGAAGTGTCCGGTGAGTCCTGAAACATCTGAAAAACACAGCTTAGAGAGCATAGGGCACTTCCACTCATGGGGGTATAAATTGGGAAAATTAAAAATCAGCAAGACACAAGCACCCCAAAGTTGAGGGCTGCTCTGTTGACCAGGACCTCCACTTCATTCCACCTTAAATATCCCAGGAAAGAGAAAAATGGATAAAGAAGTTGTGGTCCTTATGTACAATGGAATATCACTCAGCCAGGAAATCAATGTCGTAAGGTTAGTAGCAGCATGATGAGTGGATTTAGGTACGACGATTCTAAGTGAAATAAGTCACACAGAAAAGGACACTTCTCATAAGGTATCACTGATAGAGGGAATGTAAAAACCATTACACTTGAACTGAATTACAAAACAGAACAGAGTCACACATGCAGAAAACACACTATGGCTGCTTAACGGGAAAGGTGAGGTGGGGTGATACATAAAAAAAGGGTATCAAATTAGCTCAGATACCGTTCCATAAACCCAATATGTAATAGACAAGACCTACTCCTTGCTCAGAGAACTGGACTCAACACGCCCTATTCACCGCACAAGAATATATCTGACTAATAATAATCGTAAAACCTATGTATTGATATCTCTCTGTTAGTGTGTCAAGTGGGTGTAAAGCGGCATAAACACAGCAGTGAAAAGCAGCTAAACCCCATTATAAAAATAAATTACTTTGAAACACCCATGAAACAAAGACAGTGAAAGAGAGAGAAATTCTTACACAATGCGTTCAGGGGCTGTGATGCAACCTGGATTGACCATATCTAGACGCACAGCTGGATGAGACATAAGGGTGGACACTCTTGGGGCTGAGCGGTTTGGTGAGGTTGGGTGAGCAAACGCAGACCCTTTAAAGGAATACTGCGTGGTACCCATCGCATGGGTCCCAAATCTCCAGGTTCAAGGGCATCTTCCTACATCAAAAACATGCATGAGAAACCCAGAAGATGGTACATCGTGTGATGGGGAAATGTTTCTAAAACGCACCTCATTTCTCATCTCCTTGTGCCCGGGTTCGCCATTCCAGCCTCTTTACTAGCAAGCTCCCTACTTGGAGCATCAGCACCTTTAACCTCCTGTTCCGTACAGGTTGCAATTTGTCCTGAGGATAAACGGGAAGACGTGGAACCAACGTGAGACTAGCTCTTGGTGTTGGGACAGGCACAGGTCACTCTATTTTCCCATCAGAAAGAAGAATTAACCACAGGCTCAGCCTGCCCCCCAGAACCAGAACAGGGCCTGAAGCCATTCTGCGATTTTGCGGCCAGCTCCCATAAAAACGAGTTGTAAAATGGAGGTTCAGGGCACTGCAATTCACAAACCTGCAGAGTTATAAATGATAACTCTCGTCCACAAATATATTGAGGGGAGGCAAAGAAGAGGATTTGAAATCAAGGCAGAATTGCAGGAAACAGATTTCAGGAGGTAGATACGAATCGCCTTTAAAGCACATGAAAAGCGGCAAAACGTTGACAATGATGCCCTTGGCCAAAAAGGGCGTATGCGTTTTTTCCTGAATATATTCAGGAAAAAACGCATACGCCCTTTTTGGCCAACCAAGCAACCTGGAAAGGCAAATCAGCGCTACAAAGAAGTCTCGCTTCCCATCGGTCAAAAGGGCCATGCTGAAAAAAGTGTCAAAACCAGAAATGCAGGACAGGCCATGGAGAAATGGGAGCCTTGCTACACTGATGGGCGGGATGTAAATTGCCAAGAGCCACTCTGGAGAAGTGTCCGGTGAGTCCTGAAACATCTGAAAAACACAGCTTAGAGAGCATAGGGCACTTCCACTCATGGGGGTATAAATTGGGAAAATTAAAAATCAGCAAGACACAAGCACCCCAAAGTTGAGGGCTGCTCTGTTGACCAGGACCTCCACTTCATTCCACCTTAAATATCCCAGGAAAGAGAAAAATGGATAAAGAAGTTGTGGTCCTTATGTACAATGGAATATCACTCAGCCAGGAAATCAATGTCGTAAGGTTAGTAGCAGCATGATGAGTGGATTTAGGTACGACGATTCTAAGTGAAATAAGTCACACAGAAAAGGACACTTCTCATAAGGTATCACTGATAGAGGGAATGTAAAAACCGTTACACTTGAACTGAATTACAAAACAGAACAGAGTCACACATGCAGAAAACACACTATGGCTGCTTAACGGGAAAGGTGAGGTGGGGTGATACATAAAACAAGGGTATCAAATTAGCTCAGATACCATTCCATAAACCCAATATGTAATAGACAAGACCTACTCCTTGCTCAGAGAACTGGACTCAACACGCCCTATTCACCGCACAAGAATATATCTGACTAATAATAATCGTAAAACCTATGTATTGATATCTCTCTGTTAGTGTGTCAAGTGGGTGTAAAGCGGCATAAACACAGCAGTGAAAAGCAGCTAAACCCCATTATAAAAATAAATTACTTTGAAACACCCATGAAACAAAGACAGTGAAAGAGAGAGAAATTCTTACACAATGCGTTCAGGGGCTGTGATGCAACCTGGATTGACCATATCTAGACGCACAGCTGGATGAGACATAAGGGTGGACACTCTTGGGGCTGAGAGGTTTGGTGAGGTTGGGTGAGCAAACGCAGACCCTTTAAAGGAATACTGCGTGGTACCCATCGCATGGGTCCCAAATCTCCAGGTTCAAGGGCATCTTCCTACATCAAAAACATGCATGGAAACCCAGAAGATGGTACATCGTGTGATGGGGAAATGTTTCTAAAACGCACCTCATTTCTCATCTCCTTGTGCCCGGGTTCGCCATTCCAGCCGCTTTACTAGCAAGCTCCCTACTTGGAGCATCAGCACCTTTAACCTCCTGTTCCGTACAGGTTGCAATTTGTCCTGAGGATAAACGGGAAGACGTGGAACCAACGTGAGACTAGCTCTTGGTGTTGGGACAGGCAGAGGTCACTCTATTTTCCCATCAGAAAGAAGAATTAACCACAGGCTCAGCCTGCCCCCCGGAACCAGAACAGGGCCTGAAGCCATTCTGCGATTTTGCGGCCAGCTCCCATAAAAACGAGTTGTAAAATGGAGGTTCAGGGCACTGCAATTCACAAACCTGCAGAGTTATAAATGATAACTCTCGTCCACAAATATATTGAGGGGAGGCAAAGAAGAGGATTTGAAATCAAGGCAGAATTGCAGGAAACAGATTTCAGGAGGTAGATACGAATCGCCTTTAAAGCACATGAAAAGCGGCAAAACGTTGACAATGATGCCCTTGGCCAAAAAGGGCGTATGCGTTTTTTCCTGAATATATTCAGGAAAAAACGCATACGCCCTTTTTGGCCAACCAAGCAACCTGGAAAGGCAAATCAGCGCTACAAAGAAGTCTCGCTTCCCATCGGTCAAAAGGGCCATGCTGAAAAAAGTGTCAAAACCAGAAATGCAGGACAGGCCATGGAGAAATGGGAGCCTTGCTACACTGATGGGCGGGATGTAAATTGCCAAGAGCCACTCTGGAGAAGTGTCCGGTGAGTCCTGAAACATCTGAAAAACACAGCTTAGAGAGCATAGGGCACTTCCACTCATGGGGGTATAAATTGGGAAAATTAAAAATCAGCAAGACACAAGCACCCCAAAGTTTAGGGCTGCTCTGTTGACCAGGACCTCCACTTCATTCCACCTTAAATATCCCAGGAAAGAGAAAAATGGATAAAGAAGTTGTGGTCCTTATGTACAATGGAATATCACTCAGCCAGGAAATCAATGTCGTAAGGTTAGTAGCAGCATGATGAGTGGATTTAGGTACGACGATTCTAAGTGAAATAAGTCACACAGAAAAGGACACTTCTCATAAGGTATCACTGATAGAGGGAATGTAAAAACCGTTACACTTGAACTGAATTACAAAACAGAACAGAGTCACACATGCAGAAAACACACTATGGCTGCTTAACGGGAAAGGTGAGGTGGGGTGATACATAAAACAAGGGTATCAAATTAGCTCAGATACCATTCCATAAACCCAATATGTAATAGACAAGACCTACTCCTTGCTCAGAGAACTGGACTCAACACGCCCTATTCACCGCACAAGAATATATCTGACTAATAATAATCGTAAAACCTATGTATTGATATCTCTCTGTTAGTGTGTCAAGTGGGTGTAAAGCGGCATAAACACAGCAGTGAAAAGCAGCTAAACCCCATTATAAAAATAAATTACTTTGAAACACCCATGAAACAAAGACAGTGAAAGAGAGAGAAATTCTTACACAATGCGTTCAGGGGCTGTGATGCAACCTGGATTGACCATATCTAGACGCACAGCTGGATGAGACATAAGGGTGGACACTCTTGGGGCTGAGAGGTTTGGTGAGGTTGGGTGAGCAAACGCAGACCCTTTAAAGGAATACTGCGTGGTACCCATCGCATGGGTCCCAAATCTCCAGGTTCAAGGGCATCTTCCTACATCAAAAACATGCATGGAAACCCAGAAGATGGTACATCGTGTGATGGGGAAATGTTTCTAAAACGCACCTCATTTCTCATCTCCTTGTGCCCGGGTTCGCCATTCCAGCCGCTTTACTAGCAAGCTCCCTACTTGGAGCATCAGCACCTTTAACCTCCTGTTCCGTACAGGTTGCAATTTGTCCTGAGGATAAACGGGAAGACGTGGAACCAACGTGAGACTAGCTCTTGGTGTTGGGACAGGCAGAGGTCACTCTATTTTCCCATCAGAAAGAAGAATTAACCACAGGCTCAGCCTGCCCCCCGGAACCAGAACAGGGCCTGAAGCCATTCTGCGATTTTGCGGCCAGCTCCCATAAAAACGAGTTGTAAAATGGAGGTTCAGGGCACTGCAATTCACAAACCTGCAGAGTTATAAATGATAACTCTCGTCCACAAATATATTGAGGGGAGGCAAAGAAGAGGATTTGAAATCAAGGCAGAATTGCAGGAAACAGATTTCAGGAGGTAGATACGAATCGCCTTTAAAGCACATGAAAAGCGGCAAAACGTTGACAATGATGCCCTTGGCCAAAAAGGGCGTATGCGTTTTTTCCTGAATATATTCAGGAAAAAACGCATACGCCCTTTTTGGCCAACCAAGCAACCTGGAAAGGCAAATCAGCGCTACAAAGAAGTCTCGCTTCCCATCGGTCAAAAGGGCCATGCTGAAAAAAGTGTCAAAACCAGAAATGCAGGACAGGCCATGGAGAAATGGGAGCCTTGCTACACTGATGGGCGGGATGTAAATTGCCAAGAGCCACTCTGGAGAAGTGTCCGGTGAGTCCTGAAACATCTGAAAAACACAGCTTAGAGAGCATAGGGCACTTCCACTCATGGGGGTATAAATTGGGAAAATTAAAAATCAGCAAGACACAAGCACCCCAAAGTTTAGGGCTGCTCTGTTGACCAGGACCTCCACTTCATTCCACCTTAAATATCCCAGGAAAGAGAAAAATGGATAAAGAAGTTGTGGTCCTTATGTACAATGCAATATCACTCAGCCAGGAAATCAATGTCGTAAGGTTAGTAGCAGCATGATGAGTGGATTTAGGTACGACGATTCTAAGTGAAATAAGTCACACAGAAAAGGACACTTCTCATAAGGTATCACTGATAGAGGGAATGTAAAAACCGTTACACTTGAACTGAATTACAAAACAGAACAGAGTCACACATGCAGAAAACACACTATGGCTGCTTAACGGGAAAGGTGAGGTGGGGTGATACATAAAACAAGGGTATCAAATTAGCTCAGATACCATTCCATAAACCCAATATGTAATAGACAAGACCTACTCCTTGCTCAGAGAACTGGACTCAACACGCCCTATTCACCGCACAAGAATATATCTGACTAATAATAATCGTAAAACCTATGTATTGATATCTCTCTGTTAGTGTGTCAAGTGGGTGTAAAGTGGCATAAACACAGCAGTGAAAAGCAGCTAAACCCCATTATAAAAATAAATTACTTTGAAACACCCATGAAACAAAGACAGTGAAAGAGAGAGAAATTCTTACACAATGCGTTCAGGGGCTGTGATGCAACCTGGATTGACCATATCTAGACGCACAGCTGGATGAGACATAAGGGTGGACACTCTTGGGGCTGAGAGGTTTGGTGAGGTTGGGTGAGCAAACGCAGACCCTTTAAAATAATACTGCGTGGTACCCATCGCATGGGTCCCAAATCTCCAGGTTCAAGGGCATCTTCCTACGTCAAAAACATGCATGAGAAACCCAGAAGATGGTACATCGTGTGATGGGGAAATGTTTCTAAAACGCACCTCATTTCTCATCTCCTTGTGCCCGGGTTCGCCATTCCAGCCGCTTTACTAGCAAGCTCCCTACTTGGAGCATCAGCACCTTTAACCTCCTGTTCCGTACAGGTTGCAATTTGTCCTGAGGATAAACGGGAAGACGTGGAACCAACGAGAGACTAGCTCTTGGTGTTGGGACAGGCACAGGTCACTCTATTTTCCCATCAGAAAGAAGAATTAACCACAGACTCAGCCTGCCCCCCGGAACCAGAACAGGGCCTGAAGCCATTCTGCGATTTTGCGGCCAGCTCCCATAAAAACGAGTTGTAAAATGGAGGTTCAGGGCACTGCAATTCACAAACCTGCAGAGTTATAAATGATAACTCTCGTCCACAAATATATTGAGGGGAGGCAAAGAAGAGGATTTGAAATCAAGGCAGAATTGCAGGAAACAGATTTCAGGAGGTAGATACGAATCGCCTTTAAAGCACATGAAAAGCGGCAAAACGTTGACAATGATGCCCTTGGCCAAAAAGGGCGTATGCGTTTTTTCCTGAATATATTCAGGAAAAAACGCATACGCCCTTTTTGGCCAACCAAGCAACCTGGAAAGGCAAATCAGCGCTACAAAGAAGTCTCGCTTCCCAACGGTCAAAAGGGCCATGCTGAAAAAAGTGTCAAAACCAGAAATGCAGGACAGGCCATGGAGAAATGGGAGCCTTGCTACACTGATGGGCGGGATGTAAATTGCCAAGAGCCACTCTGGAGAAGTGTCCGGTGAGTCCTGAAACATCTGAAAAACACAGCTTAGAGAGCATAGGGCACTTCCACTCATGGGGGTATAAATTGGGAAAATTAAAAATCAGCAAGACACAAGCACCCCAAAGTTGAGGGCTGCTCTGTTGACCAGGACCTCCACTTCATTCCACCTTAAATATCCCAGGAAAGAGAAAAATGGATAAAGAAGTTGTGGTCCTTATGTACAATGGAATATCACTCAGCCAGGAAATCAATGTCGTAAGGTTAGTAGCAGCATGATGAGTGGATTTAGGTACGACGATTCTAAGTGAAATAAGTCACACAGAAAAGGACACTTCTCATAAGGTATCACTGATAGAGGGAATGTAAAAACCGTTACACTTGAACTGAATTACAAAACAGAACAGAGTCACACATGCAGAAAACACACTATGGCTGCTTAACGGGAAAGGTGAGGTGGGGTGATACATAAAACAAGGGTATCAAATTAGCTCAGATACCATTCCATAAACCCAATATGTAATAGACAAGACCTACTCCTTGCTCAGAGAACTGGACTCAACACGCCCTATTCACCGCACAAGAATATATCTGACTAATAATAATCGTAAAACCTATGTATTGATATCTCTCTGTTACTGTGTCAAGTGGGTGTAAAGCGGCATAAACACAGCAGTGAAAAGCAGCTAAACCCCATTATAAAAATAAATTACTTTGAAACACCCATGAAACAAAGACAGTGAAAGAGAGAGAAATTCTTACACAATGCGTTCAGGGGCTGTGATGCAACCTGGATTGACCATATCTAGACCCACAGCTGGATCAGACATAAGGGTGGACACTCTTGGGGCTGAGAGGTTTGGTGAGGTTGGGTGAGCAAACGCAGACCCTTTAAAGTAATACTGCGTGGTACCCATCGCATGGGTCCCAAATCTCCAGGTTCAAGGGCATCTTCCTACGTCAAAAACATGCATGAGAAACCCAGAAGATGGTACATCGTGTGATGGGGAAATGTTTCTAAAACGCACCTCATTTCTCATCTCCTTGTGCCCGGGTTCGCCATTCCAGCCGCTTTACTAGCAAGCTCCCTACTTGGAGCATCAGCACCTTTAACCTCCTGTTCCGTACAGGTTGCAATTTGTCCTGAGGATAAACGGGAAGACGTGGAACCAACGAGAGACTAGCTCTTGGTGTTGGGACAGGCACAGGTCACTCTATTTTCCCATCAGAAAGAAGAATTAACCACAGGCTCAGCCTGCCCCCCGGAACCAGAACAGGGCCTGAAGCCATTCTGCGATTTTGCGGCCAGCTCCCATAAAAACGAGTTGTAAAATGGAGGTTCAGGGCACTGCAATTCACAAACCTGCAGAGTTATAAATGATAACTCTCGTCCACAAATATATTGAGGGGAGGCAAAGAAGAGGATTTGAAATCAAGGCAGAATTGCAGGAAACAGATTTCAGGAGGTAGATACGAATCGCCTTTAAAGCACATGAAAAGCGGCAAAACGTTGACAATGATGCCCTTGGCCAAAAAGGGCGTATGCGTTTTTTCCTGAATATATTCAGGAAAAAACGCATACGCCCTTTTTGGCCAACCAAGCAACCTGGAAAGGCAAATCAGCGCTACAAAGAAGTCTCGCTTCCCATCGGTCAAAAGGGCCATGCTGAAAAAAGTGTCAAAACCAGAAATGCAGGACAGGCCATGGAGAAATGGGAGCCTTGCTACACTGATGGGCGGGATGTAAATTGCCAAGAGCCACTCTGGAGAAGTGTCCGGTGAGTCCTGAAACATCTGAAAAACACAGCTTAGAGAGCATAGGGCACTTCCACTCATGGGGGTATAAATTGGGAAAATGAAAAATCAGCAAGACACAAGCACCCCAAAGTTGAGGGCTGCTCTGTTGACCAGGACCTCCACTTCATTCCACCTTAAATATCCCAGGAAAGAGAAAAATGGATAAAGAAGTTGTGGTCCTTATGTACAATGGAATATCACTCAGCCAGGAAATCAATGTCGTAAGGTTAGTAGCAGCATGATGAGTGGATTTAGGTACGACGATTCTAAGTGAAATAAGTCACACAGAAAAGGACACTTCTCATAAGGTATCACTGATAGAGGGAATGTAAAAACCATTACACTTGAACTGAATTACAAAACAGAACAGAGTCACACATGCAGAAAACACACTATGGCTGCTTAACGGGAAAGGTGAGGTGGGGTGATACATAAAACAAGGGTATCAAATTAGCTCAGATACCGTTCCATAAACCCAATATGTAATAGACAAGACCTACTCCTTGCTCAGAGAACTGGACTCAACACGCCCTATTCACCGCACAAGAATATATCTGACTAATAATAATCGTAAAACCTATGTATTTATATCTCTCTGTTAGTGTGTCAAGTGGGTGTAAAGCGGCATAAACACAGCAGTGAAAAGCAGCTAAACCCCATTATAAAAATAAATTACTTTGAAACACCCATGAAACAAAGACAGTGAAAGAGAGAGAAATTCTTACACAATGCGTTCAGGGGCTGTGATGCAACCTGGATTGACCATATCTAGACGCACAGCTGGATGAGACATAAGGGTGGACACTCTTGGGGCTGAGCGGTTTGGTGAGGTTGGGTGAGCAAACGCAGACCCTTTAAAGGAATACTGCGTGGTACCCATCGCATGGGTCCCAAATCTCCAGGTTCAAGGGCATCTTCCTACATCAAAAACATGCATGAGAAACCCAGAAGATGGTACATCGTGTGATGGGGAAATGTTTCTAAAACGCACCTCATTTCTCATCTCCTTGTGCCCGGGTTCGCCATTCCAGCCTCTTTACTAGCAAGCTCCCTACTTGGAGCATCAGCACCTTTAACCTCCTGTTCCGTACAGGTTGCAATTTGTCCTGAGGATAAACGGGAAGACGTGGAACCAACGTGAGACTAGCTCTTGGTGTTGGGACAGGCACAGGTCACTCTATTTTCCCATCAGAAAGAAGAATTAACCACAGGCTCAGCCTGCCCCCCAGAACCAGAACAGGGCCTGAAGCCATTCTGCGATTTTGCGGCCAGCTCCCATAAAAACGAGTTGTAAAATGGAGGTTCAGGGCACTGCAATTCACAAACCTGCAGAGTTATAAATGATAACTCTCGTCCACAAATATATTGAGGGGAGGCAAAGAAGAGGATTTGAAATCAAGGCAGAATTGCAGGAAACAGATTTCAGGAGGTAGATACGAATCGCCTTTAAAGCACATGAAAAGCGGCAAAACGTTGACAATGATGCCCTTGGCCAAAAAGGGCGTATGCGTTTTTTCCTGAATATATTCAGGAAAAAACGCATACGCCCTTTTTGGCCAACCAAGCAACCTGGAAAGGCAAATCAGCGCTACAAAGAAGTCTCGCTTCCCATCGGTCAAAAGGGCCATGCTGAAAAAAGTGTCAAAACCAGAAATGCAGGACAGGCCATGGAGAAATGGGAGCCTTGCTACACTGATGGGCGGGATGTAAATTGCCAAGAGCCACTCTGGAGAAGTGTCCGGTGAGTCCTGAAACATCTGAAAAACACAGCTTAGAGAGCATAGGGCACTTCCACTCATGGGGGTATAAATTGGGAAAATTAAAAATCAGCAAGACACAAGCACCCCAAAGTTGAGGGCTGCTCTGTTGACCAGGACCTCCACTTCATTCCACCTTAAATATCCCAGGAAAGAGAAAAATGGATAAAGAAGTTGTGGTCCTTATGTACAATGGAATATCACTCAGCCAGGAAATCAATGTCGTAAGGTTAGTAGCAGCATGATGAGTGGATTTAGGTACGACGATTCTAAGTGAAATAAGTCACACAGAAAAGGACACTTCTCATAAGGTATCACTGATAGAGGGAATGTAAAAACCGTTACACTTGAACTGAATTACAAAACAGAACAGAGTCACACATGCAGAAAACACACTATGGCTGCTTAACGGGAAAGGTGAGGTGGGGTGATACATAAAACAAGGGTATCAAATTAGCTCAGATACCATTCCATAAACCCAATATGTAATAGACAAGACCTACTCCTTGCTCAGAGAACTGGACTCAACACGCCCTATTCA
The DNA here is from genome assembly GCF_965194805.1 of Balaenoptera borealis. NCBI lineage: Eukaryota > Metazoa > Chordata > Mammalia > Artiodactyla > Balaenopteridae > Balaenoptera > Balaenoptera borealis. The sequence continues at coordinate 1,382,609 of NW_028124009.1, forward strand.
CCGCACAAGAATATATCTGACTAATAATAATCGTAAAACCTATGTATTGATATCTCTCTGTTAGTGTGTCAAGTGGGTGTAAAGCGGCATAAACACAGCAGTGAAAAGCAGCTAAACCCCATTATAAAAATAAATTACTTTGAAACACCCATGAAACAAAGACAGTGAAAGAGAGAGAAATTCTTACACAATGCGTTCAGGGGCTGTGATGCAACCTGGATTGACCATATCTAGACGCACAGCTGGATGAGACATAAGGGTGGACACTCTTGGGGCTGAGAGGTTTGGTGAGGTTGGGTGAGCAAACGCAGACCCTTTAAAGGAATACTGCGTGGTACCCATCGCATGGGTCCCAAATCTCCAGGTTCAAGGGCATCTTCCTACATCAAAAACATGCATGGAAACCCAGAAGATGGTACATCGTGTGATGGGGAAATGTTTCTAAAACGCACCTCATTTCTCATCTCCTTGTGCCCGGGTTCGCCATTCCAGCCGCTTTACTAGCAAGCTCCCTACTTGGAGCATCAGCACCTTTAACCTCCTGTTCCGTACAGGTTGCAATTTGTCCTGAGGATAAACGGGAAGACGTGGAACCAACGTGAGACTAGCTCTTGGTGTTGGGACAGGCAGAGGTCACTCTATTTTCCCATCAGAAAGAAGAATTAACCACAGGCTCAGCCTGCCCCCCGGAACCAGAACAGGGCCTGAAGCCATTCTGCGATTTTGCGGCCAGCTCCCATAAAAACGAGTTGTAAAATGGAGGTTCAGGGCACTGCAATTCACAAACCTGCAGAGTTATAAATGATAACTCTCGTCCACAAATATATTGAGGGGAGGCAAAGAAGAGGATTTGAAATCAAGGCAGAATTGCAGGAAACAGATTTCAGGAGGTAGATACGAATCGCCTTTAAAGCACATGAAAAGCGGCAAAACGTTGACAATGATGCCCTTGGCCAAAAAGGGCGTATGCGTTTTTTCCTGAATATATTCAGGAAAAAACGCATACGCCCTTTTTGGCCAACCAAGCAACCTGGAAAGGCAAATCAGCGCTACAAAGAAGTCTCGCTTCCCATCGGTCAAAAGGGCCATGCTGAAAAAAGTGTCAAAACCAGAAATGCAGGACAGGCCATGGAGAAATGGGAGCCTTGCTACACTGATGGGCGGGATGTAAATTGCCAAGAGCCACTCTGGAGAAGTGTCCGGTGAGTCCTGAAACATCTGAAAAACACAGCTTAGAGAGCATAGGGCACTTCCACTCATGGGGGTATAAATTGGGAAAATTAAAAATCAGCAAGACACAAGCACCCCAAAGTTTAGGGCTGCTCTGTTGACCAGGACCTCCACTTCATTCCACCTTAAATATCCCAGGAAAGAGAAAAATGGATAAAGAAGTTGTGGTCCTTATGTACAATGGAATATCACTCAGCCAGGAAATCAATGTCGTAAGGTTAGTAGCAGCATGATGAGTGGATTTAGGTACGACGATTCTAAGTGAAATAAGTCACACAGAAAAGGACACTTCTCATAAGGTATCACTGATAGAGGGAATGTAAAAACCGTTACACTTGAACTGAATTACAAAACAGAACAGAGTCACACATGCAGAAAACACACTATGGCTGCTTAACGGGAAAGGTGAGGTGGGGTGATACATAAAACAAGGGTATCAAATTAGCTCAGATACCATTCCATAAACCCAATATGTAATAGACAAGACCTACTCCTTGCTCAGAGAACTGGACTCAACACGCCCTATTCACCGCACAAGAATATATCTGACTAATAATAATCGTAAAACCTATGTATTGATATCTCTCTGTTAGTGTGTCAAGTGGGTGTAAAGCGGCATAAACACAGCAGTGAAAAGCAGCTAAACCCCATTATAAAAATAAATTACTTTGAAACACCCATGAAACAAAGACAGTGAAAGAGAGAGAAATTCTTACACAATGCGTTCAGGGGCTGTGATGCAACCTGGATTGACCATATCTAGACGCACAGCTGGATGAGACATAAGGGTGGACACTCTTGGGGCTGAGAGGTTTGGTGAGGTTGGGTGAGCAAACGCAGACCCTTTAAAGGAATACTGCGTGGTACCCATCGCATGGGTCCCAAATCTCCAGGTTCAAGGGCATCTTCCTACATCAAAAACATGCATGGAAACCCAGAAGATGGTACATCGTGTGATGGGGAAATGTTTCTAAAACGCACCTCATTTCTCATCTCCTTGTGCCCGGGTTCGCCATTCCAGCCGCTTTACTAGCAAGCTCCCTACTTGGAGCATCAGCACCTTTAACCTCCTGTTCCGTACAGGTTGCAATTTGTCCTGAGGATAAACGGGAAGACGTGGAACCAACGTGAGACTAGCTCTTGGTGTTGGGACAGGCACAGGTCACTCTATTTTCCCATCAGAAAGAAGAATTAACCACAGGCTCAGCCTGCCCCCCGGAACCAGAACAGGGCCTGAAGCCATTCTGCGCTTTTGCGGCCAGCTCCCATAAAAACGAGTTGTAAAATGGAGGTTCAGGGCACTGCAATTCACAAACCTGCAGAGTTATAAATGATAACTCTCGTCCACAAATATATTGAGGGGAGGCAAAGAAGAGGATTTGAAATCAAGGCAGAATTGCAGGAAACAGATTTCAGGAGGTAGATACGAATCGCCTTTAAAGCACATGAAAAGCGGCAAAACGTTGACAATGATGCCCTTGGCCAAAAAGGGCGTATGCGTTTTTTCCTGAATATATTCAGGAAAAAACGCATACGCCCTTTTTGGCCAACCAAGCAACCTGGAAAGGCAAATCAGCGCTACAAAGAAGTCTCGCTTCCCATCGGTCAAAAGGGCCATGCTGAAAAAAGTGTCAAAACCAGAAATGCAGGACAGGCCATGGAGAAATGGGAGCCTTGCTACACTGATGGGCGGGATGTAAATTGCCAAGAGCCACTCTGGAGAAGTGTCCGGTGAGTCCTGAAACATCTGAAAAACACAGCTTAGAGAGCATAGGGCACTTCCACTCATGGGGGTATAAATTGGGAAAATTAAAAATCAGCAAGACACAAGCACCCCAAAGTTTAGGGCTGCTCTGTTGACCAGGACCTCCACTTCATTCCACCTTAAATATCCCAGGAAAGAGAAAAATGGATAAAGAAGTTGTGGTCCTTATGTACAATGGAATATCACTCAGCCAGGAAATCAATGTCGTAAGGTTAGTAGCAGCATGATGAGTGGATTTAGGTACGACGATTCTAAGTGAAATAAGTCACACAGAAAAGGACACTTCTCATAAGGTATCACTGATAGAGGGAATGTAAAAACCGTTACACTTGAACTGAATTACAAAACAGAACAGAGTCACACATGCAGAAAAAACACTATGGCTGCTTAACGGGAAAGGTGAGGTGGGGTGATACATAAAACAAGGGTATCAAATTAGCTCAGATACCATTCCATAAACCCAATATGTAATAGACAAGACCTACTCCTTGCTCAGAGAACTGGACTCAACACGCCCTATTCACCGCACAAGAATATATCTGACTAATAATAATCGTAAAACCTATGTATTGATATCTCTCTGTTAGTGTGTCAAGTGGGTGTAAAGTGGCATAAACACAGCAGTGAAAAGCAGCTAAACCCCATTATAAAAATAAATTACTTTGAAACACCCATGAAACAAAGACAGTGAAAGAGAGAGAAATTCTTACACAATGCGTTCAGGGGCTGTGATGCAACCTGGATTGACCATATCTAGACGCACAGCTGGATGAGACATAAGGGTGGACACTCTTGGGGCTGAGAGGTTTGGTGAGGTTGGGTGAGCAAACGCAGACCCTTTAAAATAATACTGCGTGGTACCCATCGCATGGGTCCCAAATCTCCAGGTTCAAGGGCATCTTCCTACGTCAAAAACATGCATGAGAAACCCAGAAGATGGTACATCGTGTGATGGGGAAATGTTTCTAAAACGCACCTCATTTCTCATCTCCTTGTGCCCGGGTTCGCCATTCCAGCCGCTTTACTAGCAAGCTCCCTACTTGGAGCATCAGCACCTTTAACCTCCTGTTCCGTACAGGTTGCAATTTGTCCTGAGGATAAACGGGAAGACGTGGAACCAACGAGAGACTAGCTCTTGGTGTTGGGACAGGCACAGGTCACTCTATTTTCCCATCAGAAAGAAGAATTAACCACAGACTCAGCCTGCCCCCCGGAACCAGAACAGGGCCTGAAGCCATTCTGCGATTTTGCGGCCAGCTCCCATAAAAACGAGTTGTAAAATGGAGGTTCAGGGCACTGCAATTCACAAACCTGCAGAGTTATAAATGATAACTCTCGTCCACAAATATATTGAGGGGAGGCAAAGAAGAGGATTTGAAATCAAGGCAGAATTGCAGGAAACAGATTTCAGGAGGTAGATACGAATCGCCTTTAAAGCACATGAAAAGCGGCAAAACGTTGACAATGATGCCCTTGGCCAAAAAGGGCGTATGCGTTTTTTCCTGAATATATTCAGGAAAAAACGCATACGCCCTTTTTGGCCAACCAAGCAACCTGGAAAGGCAAATCAGCGCTACAAAGAAGTCTCGCTTCCCATCGGTCAAAAGGGCCATGCTGAAAAAAGTGTCAAAACCAGAAATGCAGGACAGGCCATGGAGAAATGGGAGCCTTGCTACACTGATGGGCGGGATGTAAATTGCCAAGAGCCACTCTGGAGAAGTGTCCGGTGAGTCCTGAAACATCTGAAAAACACAGCTTAGAGAGCATAGGGCACTTCCACTCATGGGGGTATAAATTGGGAAAATTAAAAATCAGCAAGACACAAGCACCCCAAAGTTGAGGGCTGCTCTGTTGACCAGGACCTCCACTTCATTCCACCTTAAATATCCCAGGAAAGAGAAAAATGGATAAAGAAGTTGTGGTCCTTATGTACAATGGAATATCACTCAGCCAGGAAATCAATGTCGTAAGGTTAGTAGCAGCATGATGAGTGGATTTAGGTACGACGATTCTAAGTGAAATAAGTCACACAGAAAAGGACACTTCTCATAAGGTATCACTGATAGAGGGAATGTAAAAACCGTTACACTTGAACTGAATTACAAAACAGAACAGAGTCACACATGCAGAAAACACACTATGGCTGCTTAACGGGAAAGGTGAGGTGGGGTGATACATAAAACAAGGGTATCAAATTAGCTCAGATCCCATTCCATAAACCCAATATGTAATAGACAAGACCTACTCCTTGCTCAGAGAACTGGACTCAACACGCCCTATTCACCGCACAAGAATATATCTGACTAATAATAATCGTAAAACCTATGTATTGATATCTCTCTGTTAGTGTGTCAAGTGGGTGTAAAGTGGCATAAACACAGCAGTGAAAAGCAGCTAAACCCCATTATAAAAATAAATTACTTTGAAACACCCATGAAACAAAGACAGTGAAAGAGAGAGAAATTCTTACACAATGCGTTCAGGGGCTGTGATGCAACCTGGATTGACCATATCTAGACGCACAGCTGGATGAGACATAAGGGTAGACACTCTTGGGGCTGAGAGATTTGGTGAGGTTGGGTGAGCAAACGCAGACCCTTTAAAGTAATACTGCGTGGTACCCATCGCATGGGTCCCAAATCTCCAGGTTCAAGGGCATCTTCCTACGTCAAAAACATGCATGAGAAACCCAGAAGATGGTACATCGTGTGATGGGGAAATGTTTCTAAAACGCACCTCATTTCTCATCTCCTTGTGCCCGGGTTCGCCATTCCAGCCGCTTTACTAGCAAGCTCCCTACTTGGAGCATCAGCACCTTTAACCTCCTGTTCCGTACAGGTTGCAATTTGTCCTGAGGATAAACGGGAAGACGTGGAACCAACGTGAGACTAGCTCTTGGTGTTGGGACAGGCAGAGGTCACTCTATTTTCCCATCAGAAAGAAGAATTAACCACAGGCTCAGCCTGCCCCCCGGAACCAGAACAGGGCCTGAAGCCATTCTGCGATTTTGCGGCCAGCTCCCATAAAAACGAGTTGTAAAATGGAGGTTCAGGGCACTGCAATTCACAAACCTGCAGAGTTATAAATGATAACTCTCGTCCACAAATATATTGAGGGAAGGCAAAGAAGAGGATTTGAAATCAAGGCAGAATTGCAGGAAACAGATTTCAGGAGGTAGATACGAATCGCCTTTAAAGCACATGAAAAGCGGCAAAACGTTGACAATGATGCCCTTGGCCAAAAAGGGCGTATGCGTTTTTTCCTGAATATATTCAGGAAAAAACGCATACGCCCTTTTTGGCCAACCAAGCAACCTGGAAAGGCAAATCAGCGCTACAAAGAAGTCTCGCTTCCCATCGGTCAAAAGGGCCATGCTGAAAAAAGTGTCAAAACCAGAAATGCAGGACAGGCCATGGAGAAATGGGAGCCTTGCTACACTGATGGGCGGGATGTAAATTGCCAAGAGCCACTCTGGAGAAGTGTCCGGTGAGTCCTGAAACATCTGAAAAACACAGCTTAGAGAGCATAGGGCACTTCCACTCATGGGGGTATAAATTGGGAAAATTAAAAATCAGCAAGACACAAGCACCCCAAAGTTGAGGGCTGCTCTGTTGACCAGGACCTCCACTTCATTCCATCTTAAATATCCCAGGAAAGAGAAAAATGGATAAAGAAGTTGTGGTCCTTATGTACAATGGAATATCACTCAGCCAGGAAATCAATGTCGTAAGGTTAGTAGCAGCATGATGAGTGGATTTAGGTACGACGATTCTAAGTGAAATAAGTCACACAGAAAAGGACACTTCTCATAAGGTATCACTGATAGAGGGAATGTAAAAACCATTACACTTGAACTGAATTACAAAACAGAACAGAGTCACACATGCAGAAAACACACTATGGCTGCTTAACGGGAAAGGTGAGGTGGGGTGATACATAAAACAAGGGTATCAAATTAGCTCAGATACCGTTCCATAAACCCAATATGTAATAGACAAGACCTACTCCTTGCTCAGAGAACTGGACTCAACACGCCCTATTCACCGCACAAGAATATATCTGACTAATAATAATCGTAAAACCTATGTATTGATATCTCTCTGTTAGTGTGTCAAGTGGGTGTAAAGCGGCATAAACACAGCAGTGAAAAGCAGCTAAACCCCATTATAAAAATAAATTACTTTGAAACACCCATGAAACAAAGACAGTGAAAGAGAGAGAAATTCTTACACAATGCGTTCAGGGGCTGTGATGCAACCTGGATTGACCATATCTAGACGCACAGCTGGATTAGACATAAGGGTGGACACTCTTGGGGCTGAGCGGTTTGGTGAGGTTGGGTGAGCAAACGCAGACCCTTTAAAGGAATACTGCGTGGTACCCATCGCATGGGTCCCAAATCTCCAGGTTCAAGGGCATCTTCCTACATCAAAAACATGCATGAGAAACCCAGAAGATGGTACATCGTGTGATGGGGAAATGTTTCTAAAACGCACCTCATTTCTCATCTCCTTGTGCCCGGGTTCGCCATTCCAGCCTCTTTACTAGCAAGCTCCCTACTTGGAGCATCAGCACCTTTAACCTCCTGTTCCGTACAGGTTGCAATTTGTCCTGAGGATAAACGGGAAGACGTGGAACCAACGTGAGACTAGCTCTTGGTGTTGGGACAGGCACAGGTCACTCTATTTTCCCATCAGAAAGAAGAATTAACCACAGGCTCAGCCTGCCCCCCGGAACCAGAACAGGACCTGAAGCCATTCTGCGATTTTGCGGCCAGCTCCCATAAAAACGAGTTGTAAAATGGAGGTTCAGGGCACTGCAATTCACAAACCTGCAGAGTTATAAATGATAACTCTCGTCCACAAATATATTGAGGGGAGGCAAAGAAGAGGATTTGAAATCAAGGCAGAATTGCAGGAAACAGATTTCAGGAGGTAGATACGAATCGCCTTTAAAGCACATGAAAAGCGGCAAAACGTTGGCAATGATGCCCTTGGCCAAAAAGGGCGTATGCGTTTTTTCCTGAATATATTCAGGAAAAAACGCATACGCCCTTTTTGGCCAACCAAGCAACCTGGAAAGGCAAATCAGCGCTACAAAGAAGTCTCGCTTCCCATCGGTCAAAAGGGCCATGCTGAAAAAAGTGTCAAAACCAGAAATGCAGGACAGGCCATGGAGAAATGGGAGCCTTGCTACACTGATGGGCGGGATGTAAATTGCCAAGAGCCACTCTGGAGAAGTGTCCGGTGAGTCCTGAAACATCTGAAAAACACAGCTTAGAGAGCATAGGGCACTTCCACTCATGGGGGTATAAATTGGGAAAATTAAAAATCAGCAAGACACAAGCACCCCAAAGTTGAGGGCTGCTCTGTTGACCAGGACCTCCACTTCATTCCACCTTAAATATCCCAGGAAAGAGAAAAATGGATAAAGAAGTTGTGGTCCTTATGTACAATGGAATATCACTCAGCCAGGAAATCAATGTCGTAAGGTTAGTAGCAGCATGATGAGTGGATTTAGGTACGACGATTCTAAGTGAAATAAGTCACACAGAAAAGGACACTTCTCATAAGGTATCACTGATAGAGGGAATGTAAAAACCGTTACACTTGAACTGAATTACAAAACAGAACAGAGTCACACATGCAGAAAACACACTATGGCTGCTTAACGGGAAAGGTGAGGTGGGGTGATACATAAAACAAGGGTATCAAATTAGCTCAGATCCCATTCCATAAACCCAATATGTAATAGACAAGACCTACTCCTTGCTCAGAGAACTGGACTCAACACGCCCTATTCACCGCACAAGAATATATCTGACTAATAATAATCGTAAAACCTATGTATTGATATCTCTCTGTTAGTGTGTCAAGTGGGTGTAAAGTGGCATAAACACAGCAGTGAAAAGCAGCTAAACCCCATTATAAAAATAAATTACTTTGAAACACCCATGAAACAAAGACAGTGAAAGAGAGAGAAATTCTTACACAATGCGTTCAGGGGCTGTGATGCAACCTGGATTGACCATATCTAGACGCACAGCTGGATGAGACATAAGGGTAGACACTCTTGGGGCTGAGAGGTTTGGTGAGGTTGGGTGAGCAAACGCAGACCCTTTAAAGTAATACTGCGTGGTACCCATCGCATGGGTCCCAAATCTCCAGGTTCAAGGGCATCTTCCTACGTCAAAAACATGCATGAGAAACCCAGAAGATGGTACATCGTGTGATGGGGAAATGTTTCTAAAACGCACCTCATTTCTCATCTCCTTGTGCCCGGGTTCGCCATTCCAGCCGCTTTACTAGCAAGCTCCCTACTTGGAGCATCAGCACCTTTAACCTCCTGTTCCGTACAGGTTGCAATTTGTCCTGAGGATAAACGGGAAGACGTGGAACCAACGTGAGACTAGCTCTTGGTGTTGGGACAGGCAGAGGTCACTCTATTTTCCCATCAGAAAGAAGAATTAACCACAGGCTCAGCCTGCCCCCCGGAACCAGAACAGGGCCTGAAGCCATTCTGCGATTTTGCGGCCAGCTCCCATAAAAACGAGTTGTAAAATGGAGGTTCAGGGCACTGCAATTCACAAACCTGCAGAGTTATAAATGATAACTCTCGTCCACAAATATATTGAGGGAAGGCAAAGAAGAGGATTTGAAATCAAGGCAGAATTGCAGGAAACAGATTTCAGGAGGTAGATACGAATCGCCTTTAAAGCACATGAAAAGCGGCAAAACGTTGACAATGATGCCCTTGGCCAAAAAGGGCGTATGCGTTTTTTCCTGAATATATTCAGGAAAAAACGCATACGCCCTTTTTGGCCAACCAAGCAACCTGGAAAGGCAAATCAGCGCTACAAAGAAGTCTCGCTTCCCATCGGTCAAAAGGGCCATGCTGAAAAAAGTGTCAAAACCAGAAATGCAGGACAGGCCATGGAGAAATGGGAGCCTTGCTACACTGATGGGCGGGATGTAAATTGCCAAGAGCCACTCTGGAGAAGTGTCCGGTGAGTCCTGAAACATCTGAAAAACACAGCTTAGAGAGCATAGGGCACTTCCACTCATGGGGGTATAAATTGGGAAAATTAAAAATCAGCAAGACACAAGCACCCCAAAGTTGAGGGCTGCTCTGTTGACCAGGACCTCCACTTCATTCCATCTTAAATATCCCAGGAAAGAGAAAAATGGATAAAGAAGTTGTGGTCCTTATGTACAATGGAATATCACTCAGCCAGGAAATCAATGTCGTAAGGTTAGTAGCAGCATGATGAGTGGATTTAGGTACGACGATTCTAAGTGAAATAAGTCACACAGAAAAGGACACTTCTCATAAGGTATCACTGATAGAGGGAATGTAAAAACCATTACACTTGAACTGAATTACAAAACAGAACAGAGTCACACATGCAGAAAACACACTATGGCTGCTTAACGGGAAAGGTGAGGTGGGGTGATACATAAAACAAGGGTATCAAATTAGCTCAGATACCGTTCCATAAACCCAATATGTAATAGACAAGACCTACTCCTTGCTCAGAGAACTGGACTCAACACGCCCTATTCACCGCACAAGAATATATCTGACTAATAATAATCGTAAAACCTATGTATTGATATCTCTCTGTTAGTGTGTCAAGTGGGTGTAAAGCGGCATAAACACAGCAGTGAAAAGCAGCTAAACCCCATTATAAAAATAAATTACTTTGAAACACCCATGAAACAAAGACAGTGAAAGAGAGAGAAATTCTTACACAATGCGTTCAGGGGCTGTGATGCAACCTGGATTGACCATATCTAGACGCACAGCTGGATTAGACATAAGGGTGGACACTCTTGGGGCTGAGCGGTTTGGTGAGGTTGGGTGAGCAAACGCAGACCCTTTAAAGGAATACTGCGTGGTACCCATCGCATGGGTCCCAAATCTCCAGGTTCAAGGGCATCTTCCTACATCAAAAACATGCATGAGAAACCCAGAAGATGGTACATCGTGTGATGGGGAAATGTTTCTAAAACGCACCTCATTTCTCATCTCCTTGTGCCCGGGTTCGCCATTCCAGCCTCTTTACTAGCAAGCTCCCTACTTGGAGCATCAGCACATTTAACCTCCTGTTCCGTACAGGTTGCAATTTGTCCTGAGGATAAACGGGAAGACGTGGAACCAACGTGAGACTAGCTCTTGGTGTTGGGACAGGCACAGGTCACTCTATTTTCCCATCAGAAAGAAGAATTAACCACAGGCTCAGCCTGCCCCCCGGAACCAGAACAGGACCTGAAGCCATTCTGCGATTTTGCGGCCAGCTCCCATAAAAACGAGTTGTAAAATGGAGGTTCAGGGCACTGCAATTCACAAACCTGCAGAGTTATAAATGATAACTCTCGTCCACAAATATATTGAGGGGAGGCAAAGAAGAGGATTTGAAATCAAGGCAGAATTGCAGGAAACAGATTTCAGGAGGTAGATACGAATCGCCTTTAAAGCACATGAAAAGCGGCAAAACGTTGGCAATGATGCCCTTGGCCAAAAAGGGCGTATGCGTTTTTTCCTGAATATATTCAGGAAAAAACGCATACGCCCTTTTTGGCCAACCAAGCAACCTGGAAAGGCAAATCAGCGCTACAAAGAAGTCTCGCTTCCCATCGGTCAAAAGGGCCATGCTGAAAAAAGTGTCAAAACCAGAAATGCAGGACAGGCCATGGAGAAATGGGAGCCTTGCTACACTGATGGGCGGGATGTAAATTGCCAAGAGCCACTCTGGAGAAGTGTCCGGTGAGTCCTGAAACATCTGAAAAACACAGCTTAGAGAGCATAGGGCACTTCCACTCATGGGGGTATAAATTGGGAAAATTAAAAATCAGCAAGACACAAGCACCCCAAAGTTGAGGGCTGCTCTGTTGACCAGGACCTCCACTTCATTCCACCTTAAATATCCCAGGAAAGAGAAAAATGGATAAAGAAGTTGTGGTCCTTATGTACAATGGAATATCACTCAGCCAGGAAATCAATGTCGTAAGGTTAGTAGCAGCATGATGAGTGGATTTAGGTACGACGATTCTAAGTGAAATAAGTCACACAGAAAAGGACACTTCTCATAAGGTATCACTGATAGAGGGAATGTAAAAACCGTTACACTTGAACTGAATTACAAAACAGAACAGAGTCACACATGCAGAAAACACACTATGGCTGCTTAACGGGAAAGGTGAGGTGGGGTGATACATAAAACAAGGGTATCAAATTAGCTCAGATCCCATTCCATAAACCCAATATGTAATAGACAAGACCTACTCCTTGCTCAGAGAACTGGACTCAACACGCCCTATTCACCGCACAAGAATATATCTGACTAATAATAATCGTAAAACCTATGTATTGATATCTCTCTGTTAGTGTGTCAAGTGGGTGTAAAGCGGCATAAACACAGCAGTGAAAAGCAGCTAAACCCCATTATAAAAATAAATTACTTTGAAACACCCATGAAACAAAGACAGTGAAAGAGAGAGAAATTCTTACACAATGCGTTCAGGGGCTGTCATGCAACCTGGATTGACCATATCTAGACGCACAGCTGGATGAGACATAAGGGTGGACACTCTTGGGGCTGAGAGGTTTGGTGAGGTTGGGTGAGCAAACGCAGACCCTTTAAAGGAATACTGCGTGGTACCCATCGCATGGGTCCCAAATCTCCAGGTTCAAGGGCATCTTCCTACATCAAAAACATGCATGGAAACCCAGAAGATGGTACATCGTGTGATGGGGAAATGTTTCTAAAACGCACCTCATTTCTCATCTCCTTGTGCCCGGGTTCGCCATTCCAGCCGCTTTACTAGCAAGCTCCCTACTTGGAGCATCAGCACCTTTAACCTCCTGTTCCGTACAGGTTGCAATTTGTCCTGAGGATAAACGGGAAGACGTGGAACCAACGTGAGACTAGCTCTTGGTGTTGGGACAGGCAGAGGTCACTCTATTTTCCCATCAGAAAGAAGAATTAACCACAGGCTCAGCCTGCCCCCCGGAACCAGAACAGGGCCTGAAGCCATTCTGCGATTTTGCGGCCAGCTCCCATAAAAACGAGTTGTAAAATGGAGGTTCAGGGCACTGCAATTCACAAACCTGCAGAGTTATAAATGATAACTCTCGTCCACAAATATATTGAGGGGAGGCAAAGAAGAGGATTTGAAATCAAGGCAGAATTGCAGGAAACAGATTTCAGGAGGTAGATACGAATCGCCTTTAAAGCACATGAAAAGCGGCAAAACGTTGACAATGATGCCCTTGGCCAAAAAGGGCGTATGCGTTTTTTCCTGAATATATTCAGGAAAAAACGCATACGCCCTTTTTGGCCAACCAAGCAACCTGGAAAGGCAAATCAGCGCTACAAAGAAGTCTCGCTTCCCATCGGTCAAAAGGGCCATGCTGAAAAAAGTGTCAAAACCAGAAATGCAGGACAGGCCATGGAGAAATGGGAGCCTTGCTACACTGATGGGCGGGATGTAAATTGCCAAGAGCCACTCTGGAGAAGTGTCCGGTGAGTCCTGAAACATCTGAAAAACACAGCTTAGAGAGCATAGGGCACTTCCACTCATGGGGGTATAAATTGGGAAAATTAAAAATCAGCAAGACACAAGCACCCCAAAGTTTAGGGCTGCTCTGTTGACCAGGACCTCCACTTCATTCCACCTTAAATATCCCAGGAAAGAGAAAAATGGATAAAGAAGTTGTGGTCCTTATGTACAATGGAATATCACTCAGCCAGGAAATCAATGTCGTAAGGTTAGTAGCAGCATGATGAGTGGATTTAGGTACGACGATTCTAAGTGAAATAAGTCACACAGAAAAGGACACTTCTCATAAGGTATCACTGATAGAGGGAATGTAAAAACCGTTACACTTGAACTGAATTACAAAACAGAACAGAGTCACACATGCAGAAAACACACTATGGCTGCTTAACGGGAAAGGTGAGGTGGGGTGATACATAAAACAAGGGTATCAAATTAGCTCAGATACCATTCCATAAACCCAATATGTAATAGACAAGACCTACTCCTTGCTCAGAGAACTGGACTCAACACGCCCTATTCACCGCACAAGAATATATCTGACTAATAATAATCGTAAAACCTATGTATTGATATCTCTCTGTTAGTGTGTCAAGTGGGTGTAAAGCGGCATAAACACAGCAGTGAAAAGCAGCTAAACCCCATTATAAAAATAAATTACTTTGAAACACCCATGAAACAAAGACAGTGAAAGAGAGAGAAATTCTTACACAATGCGTTCAGGGGCTGTGATGCAACCTGGATTGACCATATCTAGACGCACAGCTGGATTAGACATAAGGGTGGACACTCTTGGGGCTGAGAGGTTTGGTGAGGTTGGGTGAGCAAACGCAGACCCTTTAAAGTAATACTGCGTGGTACCCATCGCATGGGTCCCAAATCTCCAGGTTCAAGGGCATCTTCCTACATCCAAAACATGCATGAGAAACCCAGAAGATGGTACATCGTGTGATGGGGAAATGTTTCTAAAACGCACCTCATTTCTCATCTCCTTGTGCCCGGGTTCGCCATTCCAGCCGCTTTACTAGCAAGCTCCCTACTTGGAGCATCAGCACCTTTAACCTCCTGTTCCGTACAGGTTGCAATTTGTCCTGAGGATAAACGGGAAGACGTGGAACCAACGAGAGACTAGCTCTTGGTGTTGGGACAGGCACAGGTCACTCTATTTTCCCATCAGAAAGAAGAATTAACCACAGGCTCAGCCTGCCCCCCGGAACCAGAACAGGGCCTGAAGCCATTCTGCGATTTTGCGGCCAGCTCCCATAAAAACGAGTTGTAAAATGGAGGTTCAGGGCACTGCAATTCACAAACCTGCAGAGTTATAAATGATAACTCTCGTCCACAAATATATTGAGGGGAGGCAAAGAAGAGGATTTGAAATCAAGGCAGAATTGCAGGAAACAGATTTCAGGAGGTAGATACGAATCGCCTTTAAAGCACATGAAAAGCGGCAAAACGTTGACAATGATGCCCTTGGCCAAAAAGGGCGTATGCGTTTTTTCCTGAATATATTCAGGAAAAAACGCATACGCCCTTTTTGGCCAACCAAGCAACCTGGAAAGGCAAATCAGCGCTACAAAGAAGTCTCGCTTCCCATCGGTCAAAAGGGCCATGCTGAAAAAAGTGTCAAAACCAGAAATGCAGGACAGGCCATGGAGAAATGGGAGCCTTGCTACACTGATGGGCGGGATGTAAATTGCCAAGAGCCACTCTGGAGAAGTGTCCGGTGAGTCCTGAAACATCTGAAAAACACAGCTTAGAGAGCATAGGGCACTTCCACTCATGGGGTTATAAATTGGGAAAATTAAAAATCAGCAAGACACAAGCACCCCAAAGTTGAGGGCTGCTCTGTTGACCAGGACCTCCACTTCATTCCACCTTAAATATCCCAGGAAAGAGAAAAATGGATAAAGAAGTTGTGGTCCTTATGTACAATGGAATATCACTCAGCCAGGAAATCAATGTCGTAAGGTTAGTAGCAGCATGATGAGTGGATTTAGGTACGACGATTCTAAGTGAAATAAGTCACACAGAAAAGGACACTTCTCATAAGGTATCACTGATAGAGGGAATGTAAAAACCGTTACACTTGAACTGAATTACAAAACAGAACAGAGTCACACATGCAGAAAACACACTATGGCTGCTTAACGGGAAAGGTGAGGTGGGGTGATACATAAAACAAGGGTATCAAATTAGCTCAGATCCCGTTCCATAAACCCAATATGTAATAGACAAGACCTACTCCTTGCTCAGAGAACTGGACTCAACACGCCCTATTCACCGCACAAGAATATATCTGACTAATAATAATCGTAAAACCTATGTATTGATATCTCTCTGTTAGTGTGTCAAGTGGGTGTAAAGCGGCATAAACACAGCAGTGAAAAGCAGCTAAACCCCATTATAAAAATAAATTACTTTGAAACACCCATGAAACAAAGACAGTGAAAGAGAGAGAAATTCTTACACAATGCGTTCAGGGGCTGTGATGCAACCTGGATTGACCATATCTAGACGCACAGCTGGATGAGACATAAGGGTGGACACTCTTGGGGCTGAGAGGTTTGGTGAGGTTGGGTGAGCAAACGCAGACCCTTTAAAGGAATACTGCGTGGTACCCATCGCATGGGTCCCAAATCTCCAGGTTCAAGGGCATCTTCCTACATCAAAAACATGCATGGAAACCCAGAAGATGGTACATCGTGTGATGGGGAAATGTTTCTAAAACGCACCTCATTTCTCATCTCCTTGTGCCCGGGTTCGCCATTCCAGCCGCTTTACTAGCAAGCTCCCTACTTGGAGCATCAGCACCTTTAACCTCCTGTTCCGTACAGGTTGCAATTTGTCCTGAGGATAAACGGGAAGACGTGGAACCAACGTGAGACTAGCTCTTGGTGTTGGGACAGGCAGAGGTCACTCTATTTTCCCATCAGAAAGAAGAATTAACCACAGGCTCAGCCTGCCCCCCGGAACCAAAACAGGGCCTGAAGCCATTCTGCGATTTTGCGGCCAGCTCCCATAAAAACGAGTTGTAAAATGGAGGTTCAGGGCACTGCAATTCACAAACCTGCAGAGTTATAAATGATAACTCTCGTCCACAAATATATTGAGGGGAGGCAAAGAAGAGGATTTGAAATCAAGGCAGAATTGCAGGAAACAGATTTCAGGAGGTAGATACGAATCGCCTTTAAAGCACATGAAAAGCGGCAAAACGTTGACAATGATGCCCTTGGCCAAAAAGGGCGTATGCGTTTTTTCCTGAATATATTCAGGAAAAAACGCATACGCCCTTTTTGGCCAACCAAGCAACCTGGAAAGGCAAATCAGCGCTACAAAGAAGTCTCGCTTCCCATCGGTCAAAAGGGCCATGCTGAAAAAAGTGTCAAAACCAGAAATGCAGGACAGGCCATGGAGAAATGGGAGCCTTGCTACACTGATGGGCGGGATGTAAATTGCCAAGAGCCACTCTGGAGAAGTGTCCGGTGAGTCCTGAAACATCTGAAAAACACAGCTTAGAGAGCATAGGGCACTTCCACTCATGGGGGTATAAATTGGGAAAATTAAAAATCAGCAAGACACAAGCACCCCAAAGTTGAGGGCTGCTCTGTTGACCAGGACCTCCACTTCATTCCACCTTAAATATCCCAGGAAAGAGAAAAATGGATAAAGAAGTTGTGGTCCTTATGTACAATGGAATATCACTCAGCCAGGAAATCAATGTCGTAAGGTTAGTAGCAGCATGATGAGTGGATTTAGGTACGACGATTCTAAGTGAAATAAGTCACACAGAAAAGGACACTTCTCATAAGGTATCACTGATAGAGGGAATGTAAAAACCGTTACACTTGAACTGAATTACAAAACAGAACAGAGTCACACATGCAGAAAACACACTATGGCTGCTTAACGGGAAAGGTGAGGTGGGGTGATACATAAAACAAGGGTATCAAATTAGCTCAGATACCATTCCATAAACCCAATATGTAATAGACAAGACCTACTCCTTGCTCAGAGAACTGGACTCAACACGCCCTATTCACCGCACAAGAATATATCTGACTAATAATAATCGTAAAACCTATGTATTGATATCTCTCTGTTAGTGTGTCAAGTGGGTGTAAAGCGGCATAAACACAGCAGTGAAAAGCAGCTAAACCCCATTATAAAAATAAATTACTTTGAAACACCCATGAAACAAAGACAGTGAAAGAGAGAGAAATTTTTACACAATGCGTTCAGGGGCTGTCATGCAACCTGGATTGACCATATCTAGACGCACAGCTGGATGAGACATAAGGGTGGACACTCTTGGGGCTGAGAGGTTTGGTGAGGTTGGGTGAGCAAACGCAGACCCTTTAAAGGAATACTGCGTGGTACCCATCGCATGGGTCCCAAATCTCCAGGTTCAAGGGCATCTTCCTACATCAAAAACATGCATGGAAACCCAGAAGATGGTACATCGTGTGATGGGGAAATGTTTCTAAAACGCACCTCATTTCTCATCTCCTTGTGCCCGGGTTCGCCATTCCAGCCGCTTTACTAGCAAGCTCCCTACTTGGAGCATCAGCACCTTTAACCTCCTGTTCCGTACAGGTTGCAATTTGTCCTGAGGATAAACGGGAAGACGTGGAACCAACGAGAGACTAGCTCTTGGTGTTGGGACAGGCACAGGTCACTCTATTTTCCCATCAGAAAGAAGAATTAACCACAGGCTCAGCCTGACCCCCGGAACCAGAACAGGGCCTGAAGCCATTCTGCGATTTTGCGGCCAGCTCCCATAAAAACGAGTTGTAAAATGGAGGTTCAGGGCACTGCAATTCACAAACCTGCAGAGTTATAAATGATAACTCTCGTCCACAAATATATTGAGGGGAGGCAAAGAAGAGGATTTGAAATCAAGGCAGAATTGCAGGAAACAGATTTCAGGAGGTAGATACGAATCGCCTTTAAAGCACATGAAAAGCGGCAAAACGTTGACAATGATGCCCTTGGCCAAAAAGGGCGTATGCGTTTTTTCCTGAATATATTCAGGAAAAAACGCATACGCCCTTTTTGGCCAACCAAGCAACCTGGAAAGGCAAATCAGCGCTACAAAGAAGTCTCGCTTCCCATCGGTCAAAAGGGCCATGCTGAAAAAAGTGTCAAAACCAGAAATGCAGGACAGGCCATGGAGAAATGGGAGCCTTGCTACACTGATGGGCGGGATGTAAATTGCCAAGAGCCACTCTGGAGAAGTGTCCGGTGAGTCCTGAAACATCTGAAAAACACAGCTTAGAGAGCATAGGGCACTTCCACTCATGGGGGTATAAATTGGGAAAATTAAAAATCAGCAAGACACAAGCACCCCAAAGTTGAGGGCTGCTCTGTTGACCAGGACCTCCACTTCATTCCACCTTAAATATCCCAGGAAAGAGAAAAATGGATAAAGAAGTTGTGGTCCTTATGTACAATGGAATATCACTCAGCCAGGAAATCAATGTCGTAAGGTTAGTAGCAGCATGATGAGTGGATTTAGGTACGACGATTCTAAGTGAAATAAGTCACACAGAAAAGGACACTTCTCATAAGGTATCACTGATAGAGGGAATGTAAAAACCGTTACACTTGAACTGAATTACAAAACAGAACAGAGTCACACATGCAGAAAACACACTATGGCTGCTTAACGGGAAAGGTGAGGTGGGGTGATACATAAAACAAGGGTATCAAATTAGCTCAGATCCCATTCCATAAACCCAATATGTAATAGACAAGACCTACTCCTTGCTCAGAGAACTGGACTCAACACGCCCTATTCACCGCACAAGAATATATCTGACTAATAATAATCGTAAAACCTATGTATTGATATCTCTCTGTTAGTGTGTCAAGTGGGTGTAAAGCGGCATAAACACAGCAGTGAAAAGCAGCTAAACCCCATTATAAAAATAAATTACTTTGAAACACCCATGAAACAAAGACAGTGAAAGAGAGAGAAATTCTTACACAATGCGTTCAGGGGCTGTCATGCAACCTGGATTGACCATATCTAGACGCACAGCTGGATGAGACATAAGGGTGGACACTCTTGGGGCTGAGAGGTTTGGTGAGGTTGGGTGAGCAAACGCAGACCCTTTAAAGGAATACTGCGTGGTACCCATCGCATGGGTCCCAAATCTCCAGGTTCAAGGGCATCTTCCTACATCAAAAACATGCATGGAAACCCAGAAGATGGTACATCGTGTGATGGGGAAATGTTTCTAAAACGCACCTCATTTCTCATCTCCTTGTGCCCGGGTTCGCCATTCCAGCCGCTTTACTAGCAAGCTCCCTACTTGGAGCATCAGCACTTTTAACCTCCTGTTCCGTACAGGTTGCAATTTGTCCTGAGGATAAACGGGAAGACGTGGAACCAACGTGAGACTAGCTCTTGGTGTTGGGACAGGCACAGGTCACTCTATTTTCCCATCAGAAAGAAGAATTAACCACAGGCTCAGCCTGCCCCCCGGAACCAGAACAGGGCCTGAAGCCATTCTGCGATTTTGCGGCCAGCTCCCATAAAAACGAGTTGTAAAATGGAGGTTCAGGGCACTGCAATTCACAAACCTGCAGAGTTATAAATGATAACTCTCGTCCACAAATATATTGAGGGGAGGCAAAGAAGAGGATTTGAAATCAAGGCAGAATTGCAGGAAACAGATTTCAGGAGGTAGATACGAATCGCCTTTAAAGCACATGAAAAGCGGCAAAACGTTGACAATGATGCCCTTGGCCAAAAAGGGCGTATGCGTTTTTTCCTGAATATATTCAGGAAAAAACGCATACGCCCTTTTTGGCCAACCAAGCAACCTGGAAAGGCAAATCAGCGCTACAAAGAAGTCTCGCTTCCCATCGGTCAAAAGGGCCATGCTGAAAAAAGTGTCAAAACCAGAAATGCAGGACAGGCCATGGAGAAATGGGAGCCTTGCTACACTGATGGGCGGGATGTAAATTGCCAAGAGCCACTCTGGAGAAGTGTCCGGTGAGTCCTGAAACATCTGAAAAACACAGCTTAGAGAGCATAGGGCACTTCCACTCATGGGGGTATAAATTGGGAAAATTAAAAATCAGCAAGACACAAGCACCCCAAAGTTGAGGGCTGCTCTGTTGACCAGGACCTCCACTTCATTCCACCTTAAATATCCCAGGAAAGAGAAAAATGGATAAAGAAGTTGTGGTCCTTATGTACAATGGAATATCACTCAGCCAGGAAATCAATGTCGTAAGGTTAGTAGCAGCATGATGAGTGGATTTAGGTACGACGATTCTAAGTGAAATAAGTCACACAGAAAAGGACACTTCTCATAAGGTATCACTGATAGAGGGAATGTAAAAACCGTTACACTTGAACTGAATTACAAAACAGAACAGAGTCACACATGCAGAAAACACACTATGGCTGCTTAACGGGAAAGGTGAGGTGGGGTGATACATAAAACAAGGGTATCAAATTAGCTCAGATACCGTTCCATAAACCCAATATGTAATAGACAAGACCTACTCCTTGCTCAGAGAACTGGACTCAACACGCCCTATTCACCGCACAAGAATATATCTGACTACTAATAATCGTAAAACCTATGTATTGATATCTCTCTGTTAGTGTGTCAAGTGGGTGTAAAGCGGCATAAACACAGCAGTGAAAAGCAGCTAAACCCCATTATAAAAATAAATTACTTTGAAACACCCATGAAACAAAGACAGTGAAAGAGAGAGAAATTCTTACACAATGCGTTCAGGGGCTGTGATGCAACCTGGATTGACCATATCTAGACGCACAGCTGGATGAGACATAAGGGTGGACACTCTTGGGGCTGAGAGGTTTGGTGAGGTTGGGTGAGCAAACGCAGACCCTTTAAAGTAATACTGCGTGGTACCCATCGCATGGGTCCCAAATCTCCAGGTTCAAGGGCATCTTCCTACATCCAAAACATGCATGAGAAACCCAGAAGATGGTACATCGTGTGATGGGGAAATGTTTCTAAAACGCACCTCATTTCTCATCTCCTTGTGCCCGGGTTCGCCATTCCAGCCGCTTTACTAGCAAGCTCCCTACTTGGAGCATCAGCACCTTTAACCTCCTGTTCCGTACAGGTTGCAATTT
Organism: Balaenoptera borealis; assembly: GCF_965194805.1. NCBI lineage: Eukaryota > Metazoa > Chordata > Mammalia > Artiodactyla > Balaenopteridae > Balaenoptera > Balaenoptera borealis. The sequence continues at coordinate 1,404,288 of NW_028124009.1, forward strand.
GTCCTGAGGATAAACGGGAAGACGTGGAACCAACGTGAGACTAGCTCTTGGTGTTGGGACAGGCACAGGTCACTCTATTTTCCCATCAGAAAGAAGAATTAACCACAGGCTCAGCCTGCCCCCCGGAACCAGAACAGGGCCTGAAGCCATTCTGTGATTTTGCGGCCAGCTCCCATAAAAACGAGTTGTAAAATGGAGGTTCAGGGCACTGCAATTCACAAACCTGCAGAGTTATAAATGATAACTCTCGTCCACAAATATATTGAGGGGAGGCAAAGAAGAGGATTTGAAATCAAGGCAGAATTGCAGGAAACAGATTTCAGGAGGTAGATACGAATCGCCTTTAAAGCACATGAAAAGCGGCAAAACGTTGACAATGATGCCCTTGGCCAAAAAGGGCGTATGCGTTTTTTCCTGAATATATTCAGGAAAAAACGCATACGCCCTTTTTGGCCAACCAAGCAACCTGGAAAGGCAAATCAGCGCTACAAAGAAGTCTCGCTTCCCATCGGTCAAAAGGGCCATGCTGAAAAAAGTGTCAAAACCAGAAATGCAGGACAGGCCATGGAGAAATGGGAGCCTTGCTACACTGATGGGCGGGATGTAAATTGCCAAGAGCCACTCTGGAGAAGTGTCCGGTGAGTCCTGAAACATCTGAAAAACACAGCTTAGAGAGCATAGGGCACTTCCACTCATGGGGGTATAAATTGGGAAAATTAAAAATCAGCAAGACACAAGCACCCCAAAGTTGAGGGCTGCTCTGTTGACCAGGACCTCCACTTCATTCCACCTTAAATATCCCAGGAAAGAGAAAAATGGATAAAGAAGTTGTGGTCCTTATGTACAATGGAATATCACTCAGCCAGGAAATCAATGTCGTAAGGTTAGTAGCAGCATGATGAGTGGATTTAGGTACGACGATTCTAAGTGAAATAAGTCACACAGAAAAGGACACTTCTCATAAGGTATCACTGATAGAGGGAATGTAAAAACCGTTACACTTGAACTGAATTACAAAACAGAACAGAGTCACACATGCAGAAAACACACTATGGCTGCTTAACGGGAAAGGTGAGGTGGGGTGATACATAAAACAAGGGTATCAAATTAGCTCAGATACCGTTCCATAAACCCAATATGTAATAGACAAGACCTACTCCTTGCTCAGAGAACTGGACTCAACACGCCCTATTCACCGCACAAGAATATATCTGACTAATAATAATCGTAAAACCTATGTATTGATATCTCTCTGTTAGTGTGTCAAGTGGGTGTAAAGCGGCATAAACAGAGCAGTGAAAAGCAGCTAAACCCCATTATAAAAATAAATTACTTTGAAACACCCATGAAACAAAGACAGTGAAAGAGAGAGAAATTCTTACACAATGCGTTCAGGGGCTGTGATGCAACCTGGATTGACCATATCTAGACGCACAGCTGGATGAGACATAAGGGTGGACACTCTTGGGGCTGAGAGGTTTGGTGAGGTTGGGTGAGCAAACGCAGACCCTTTAAAGTAATACTGCGTGGTACCCATCGCATGGGTCCCAAATCTCCAGGTTCAAGGGCATCTTCCTACATCAAAAACATGCATGAGAAACCCAGAAGATGGTACATCGTGTGATGGGGAAATGTTTCTAAAACGCACCTCATTTCTCATCTCCTTGTGCCCGGGTTCGCCATTCCAGCCGCTTTACTAGCAAGCTCCCTACTTGGAGCATCAGCACCTTTAACCTCCTGTTCCGTACAGGTTGCAATTTGTCCTGAGGATAAACGGGAAGACGTGGAACCAACGTGAGACTAGCTCTTGGTGTTGGGACAGGCACAGGTCACTCTATTTTCCCATCAGAAAGAAGAATTAACCACAGGCTCAGGCTGCCCCCCGGAACCAGAACAGGGCCTGAAGCCATTCTGCGATTTTGCGGCCAGCTCCCATAAAAACGAGTTGTAAAATGGAGGTTCAGGGCACTGCAATTCACAAACCTGCAGAGTTATAAATGATAACTCTCGTCCACAAATATATTGAGGGGAGGCAAAGAAGAGGATTTGAAATCAAGGCAGAATTGCAGGAAACAGATTTCAGGAGGTAGATACGAATCGCCTTTAAAGCACATGAAAAGCGGCAAAACGTTGACAATGATGCCCTTGGCCAAAAAGGGCGTATGCGTTTTTTCCTGAATATATTCAGGAAAAAATGCATACGCCCTTTTTGGCCAACCAAGCAACCTGGAAAGGCAAATCAGCGCTACAAAGAAGTCTCGCTTCCCATCGGTCAAAAGGGCCATGCTGAAAAAAGTGTCAAAACCAGAAATGCAGGACAGGCCATGGAGAAATGGGAGCCTTGCTACACTGATGGGCGGGATGTAAATTGCCAAGAGCCACTCTGGAGAAGTGTCCGGTGAGTCCTGAAACATCTGAAAAACACAGCTTAGAGAGCATAGGGCACTTCCACTCATGGGGGTATAAATTGGGAAAATTAAAAATCAGCAAGACACAAGCACCCCAAAGTTTAGGGCTGCTCTGTTGACCAGGACCTCCACTTCATTCCACCTTAAATATCCCAGGAAAGAGAAAAATGGATAAAGAAGTTGTGGTCCTTATGTACAATGGAATATCACTCAGCCAGGAAATCAATGTCTTAAGGTTAGTAGCAGCATGATGAGTGGATTTAGGTACGACGATTCTAAGTGAAATAAGTCACACAGAAAAGGACACTTCTCATAAGGTATCACTGATAGAGGGAATGTAAAAACCGTTACACTTGAACTGAATTACAAAACAGAACAGAGTCACACATGCAGAAAACACACTATGGCTGCTTAACGGGAAAGGTGAGGTGGGGTGATACATAAAACAAGGGTATCAAATTAGCTCAGATACCGTTCCATAAACCCAATATGTAATAGACAAGACCTACTCCTTGCTCAGAGAACTGGACTCAACACGCCCTATTCACCGCACAAGAATATATCTGACTAATAATAATCGTAAAACCTAAGTATTGATATCTCTCTGTTAGTGTGTCAAGTGGGTGTAAAGCGGCATAAACACAGCAGTGAAAAGCAGCTAAACCCCATTATAAAAATAAATTACTTTGAAACACCCATGAAACAAAGACAGTGAAAGAGAGAGAAATTCTTACACAATGCGTTCAGGGGCTGTGATGCAACCTGGATTGACCATATCTAGACGCACAGCTGGATGAGACATAAGGGTGGACACTCTTGGGGCTGAGAGGTTTGGTGAGGTTGGGTGAGCAAACGCAGACCCTTTAAAGTAATACTGCGTGGTACCCATCGCATGGGTCCCAAATCTCCAGGTTCAAGGGCATCTTCCTACATCAAAAACATGCATGAGAAACCCAGAAGATGGTACATCGTGTGATGGGGAAATGTTTCTAAAACGCACCTCATTTCTCATCTCCTTGTGCCCGGGTTCGCCATTCCAGCCGCTTTACTAGCAAGCTCCCTACTTGGAGCATCAGCACCTTTAACCTCCTGTTCCGTACAGGTTGCAATTTGTCCTGAGGATAAACGGGAAGACGTGGAACCAACGTGAGACTAGCTCTTGGTGTTGGGACAGGCACAGGTCACTCTATTTTCCCATCAGAAAGAAGAATTAACCACAGGCTCAGCCTGCCCCCCGGAACCAGAACAGGGCCTGAAGCCATTCTGTGATTTTGCGGCCAGCTCCCATAAAAACGAGTTGTAAAATGGAGGTTCAGGGCACTGCAATTCACAAACCTGCAGAGTTATAAATGATAACTCTCGTCCACAAGTATATTGAGGGGAGGCAAAGAAGAGGATTTGAAATCAAGGCAGAATTGCAGGAAACAGATTTCAGGAGGTAGATACGAATCGCCTTTAAAGCACATGAAAAGCGGCAAAACGTTGACAATGATGCCCTTGGCCAAAAAGGGCGTATGCGTTTTTTCCTGAATATATTCAGGAAAAAACGCATACGCCCTTTTTGGCCAACCAAGCAACCTGGAAAGGCAAATCAGCGCTACAAAGAAGTCTCGCTTCCCATCGGTCAAAAGGGCCATGCTGAAAAAAGTGTCAAAACCAGAAATGCAGGACAGGCCATGGAGAAATGGGAGCCTTGCTACACTGATGGGCGGGATGTAAATTGCCAAGAGCCACTCTGGAGAAGTGTCCGGTGAGTCCTGAAACATCTGAAAAACACAGCTTAGAGAGCATAGGGCACTTCCACTCATGGGGGTATAAATTGGGAAAATTAAAAATCAGCAAGACACAAGCACCCCAAAGTTGAGGGCTGCTCTGTTGACCAGGACCTCCACTTCATTCCACCTTAAATATCCCAGGAAAGAGAAAAATGGATAAAGAAGTTGTGGTCCTTATGTACAATGGAATATCACTCAGCCAGGAAATCAATGTCGTAAGGTTAGTAGCAGCATGATGAGTGGATTTAGGTACGACGATTCTAAGTGAAATAAGTCACACAGAAAAGGACACTTCTCATAAGGTATCACTGATAGAGGGAATGTAAAAACCGTTACACTTGAACTGAATTACAAAACAGAACAGAGTCACACATGCAGAAAACACACTATGGCTGCTTAACGGGAAAGGTGAGGTGGGGTGATACATAAAACAAGGGTATCAAATTAGCTCAGATCCCATTCCATAAACCCAATATGTAATAGACAAGACCTACTCCTTGCTCAGAGAACTGGACTCAACACGCCCTATTCACCGCACAAGAATATATCTGACTAATAATAATCGTAAAACCTATGTATTGATATCTCTCTGTTAGTGTGTCAAGTGGGTGTAAAGCGGCATAAACACAGCAGTGAAAAGCAGCTAAACCCCATTATAAAAATAAATTACTTTGAAACACCCATGAAACAAAGACAGTGAAAGAGAGAGAAATTCTTACACAATGCGTTCAGGGGCTGTGATGCAACCTGGATTGACCATATCTAGACGCACAGCTGGATGAGACATAAGGGTGGACACTCTTGGGGCTGAGAGGTTTGGTGAGGTTGGGTGAGCAAACGCAGACCCTTTAAAGTAATACTGCGTGGTACCCATCGCATGGGTCCCAAATCTCCAGGTTCAAGGGCATCTTCCTACATCCAAAACATGCATGAGAAACCCAGAAGATGGTACATCGTGTGATGGGGAAATGTTTCTAAAACGCACCTCATTTCTCATCTCCTTGTGCCCGGGTTCGCCATTCCAGCCGCTTTACTAGCAAGCTCCCTACTTGGAGCATCAGCACCTTTAACCTCCTGTTCCGTACAGGTTGCAATTTGTCCTGAGGATAAACGGGAAGACGTGGAACCAACGTGAGACTAGCTCTTGGTGTTGGGACAGGCACAGGTCACTCTATTTTCCCATCAGAAAGAAGAATTAACCACAGGCTCAGCCTGCCCCCCGGAACCAGAACAGGGCCTGAAGCCATTCTGCGCTTTTGCGGCCAGCTCCCATAAAAACGAGTTGTAAAATGGAGGTTCAGGGCACTGCAATTCACAAACCTGCAGAGTTATAAATGATAACTCTCGTCCACAAATATATTGAGGGGAGGCAAAGAAGAGGATTTGAAATCAAGGCAGAATTGCAGGAAACAGATTTCAGGAGGTAGATACGAATCGCCTTTAAAGCACATGAAAAGCGGCAAAACGTTGACAATGATGCCCTTGGCCAAAAAGGGCGTATGCGTTTTTTCCTGAATATATTCAGGAAAAAACGCATACGCCCTTTTTGGCCAACCAAGCAACCTGGAAAGGCAAATCAGCGCTACAGAGAAGTCTCGCTTCCCATCGGTCAAAAGGGCCATGCTGAAAAAAGTGTCAAAACCAGAAATGCAGGACAGGCCATGGAGAAATGGGAGCCTTGCTACACTGATGGGCGGGATGTAAATTGCCAAGAGCCACTCTGGAGAAGTGTCCGGTGAGTCCTGAAACATCTGAAAAACACAGCTTAGAGAGCATAGGGCACTTCCACTCATGGGGGTATAAATTGGGAAAATTAAAAATCAGCAAGACACAAGCACCCCAAAGTTTAGGGCTGCTCTGTTGACCAGGACCTCCACTTCATTCCACCTTAAATATCCCAGGAAAGAGAAAAATGGATAAAGAAGTTGTGGTCCTTATGTACAATGCAATATCACTCAGCCAGGAAATCAATGTCGTAAGGTTAGTAGCAGCATGATGAGTGGATTTAGGTACGACGATTCTAAGTGAAATAAGTCACACAGAAAAGGACACTTCTCATAAGGTATCACTGATAGAGGGAATGTAAAAACCGTTACACTTGAACTGAATTACAAAACAGAACAGAGTCACACATGCAGAAAACACACTATGGCTGCTTAACGGGAAAGGTGAGGTGGGGTGATACATAAAACAAGGGTATCAAATTAGCTCAGATACCATTCCATAAACCCAATATGTAATAGACAAGACCTACTCCTTGCTCAGAGAACTGGACTCAACACGCCCTATTCACCGCACAAGAATATATCTGACTAATAATAATCGTAAAACCTATGTATTGATATCTCTCTGTTAGTGTGTCAAGTGGGTGTAAAGCGGCATAAACACAGCAGTGAAAAGCAGCTAAACCCCATTATAAAAATAAATTACTTTGAAACACCCATGAAACAAAGACAGTGAAAGAGAGAGAAATTCTTACACAATGCGTTCAGGGGCTGTGATGCAACCTGGATTGACCATATCTAGACGCACAGCTGGATGAAACATAAGGGTGGACACTCTTGGGGCTGAGAGGTTTGGTGAGGTTGGGTGAGCAAACGCAGACCCTTTAAAGTAATACTGCGTGGTACCCATCGCATGGGTCCCAAATCTCCAGGTTCAAGGGCATCTTCCTACATCCAAAACATGCATGAGAAACCCAGAAGATGGTACATCGTGTGATGGGGAAATGTTTCTAAAACGCACCTCATTTCTCATCTCCTTGTGCCCGGGTTCGCCATTCCAGCCGCTTTACTAGCAAGCTCCCTACTTGGAGCATCAGCACCTTTAACCTCCTGTTCCGTACAGGTTGCAATTTGTCCTGAGGATAAACGGGAAGACGTGGAACCAACGTGAGACTAGCTCTTGGTGTTGGGACAGGCACAGGTCACTCTATTTTCCCATCAGAAAGAAGAATTAACCACAGGCTCAGCCTGCCCCCCGGAACCAGAACAGGGCCTGAAGCCATTCTGCGCTTTTGCGGCCAGCTCCCATAAAAACGAGTTGTAAAATGGAGGTTCAGGGCACTGCAATTCACAAACCTGCAGAGTTATAAATGATAACTCTCGTCCACAAATATATTGAGGGGAGGCAAAGAAGAGGATTTGAAATCAAGGCAGAATTGCAGGAAACAGATTTCAGGAGGTAGATACGAATCGCCTTTAAAGCACATGAAAAGCGGCAAAACGTTGACAATGATGCCCTTGGCCAAAAAGGGCGTATGCGTTTTTTCCTGAATATATTCAGGAAAAAACGCATACGCCCTTTTTGGCCAACCAAGCAACCTGGAAAGGCAAATCAGCGCTACAGAGAAGTCTCGCTTCCCATCGGTCAAAAGGGCCATGCTGAAAAAAGTGTCAAAACCAGAAATGCAGGACAGGCCATGGAGAAATGGGAGCCTTGCTACACTGATGGGCGGGATGTAAATTGCCAAGAGCCACTCTGGAGAAGTGTCCGGTGAGTCCTGAAACATCTGAAAAACACAGCTTAGAGAGCATAGGGCACTTCCACTCATGGGGGTATAAATTGGGAAAATGAAAAATCAGCAAGACACAAGCACCCCAAAGTTTAGGGCTGCTCTGTTGACCAGGACCTCCACTTCATTCCACCTTAAATATCCCAGGAAAGAGAAAAATGGATAAAGAAGTTGTGGTCCTTATGTACAATGCAATATCACTCAGCCAGGAAATCAATGTCGTAAGGTTAGTAGCAGCATGATGAGTGGATTTAGGTACGACGATTCTAAGTGAAATAAGTCACACAGAAAAGGACACTTCTCATAAGGTATCACTGATAGAGGGAATGTAAAAACCGTTACACTTGAACTGAATTACAAAACAGAACAGAGTCACACATGCAGAAAACACACTATGGCTGCTTAACGGGAAAGGTGAGGTGGGGTGATACATAAAACAAGGGTATCAAATTAGCTCAGATCCCATTCCATAAACCCAATATGTAATAGACAAGACCTACTCCTTGCTCAGAGAACTGGACTCAACACGCCCTATTCACCGCACAAGAATATATCTGACTAATAATAATCGTAAAACCTATGTATTGATATCTCTCTGTTAGTGTGTCAAGTGGGTGTAAAGCGGCATAAACACAGCAGTGAAAAGCAGCTAAACCCCATTATAAAAATAAATTACTTTGAAACACCCATGAAACAAAGACAGTGAAAGAGAGAGAAATTCTTACACAATGCGTTCAGGGGCTGTGATGCAACCTGGATTGACCATATCTAGACGCACAGCTGGATGAGACATAAGGGTGGACACTCTTGGGGCTGAGAGGTTTGGTGAGGTTGGGTGAGCAAACGCAGACCCTTTAAAGTAATACTGCGTGGTACCCATCGCATGGGTCCCAAATCTCCAGGTTCAAGGGCATCTTCCTACATCCAAAACATGCATGAGAAACCCAGAAGATGGTACATCGTGTGATGGGGAAATGTTTCTAAAACGCACCTCATTTCTCATCTCCTTGTGCCCGGGTTCGCCATTCCAGCCGCTTTACTAGCAAGCTCCCTACTTGGAGCATCAGCACCTTTAACCTCCTGTTCCGTACAGGTTGCAATTTGTCCTGAGGATAAACGGGAAGACGTGGAACCAACGTGAGACTAGCTCTTGGTGTTGGGACAGGCACAGGTCACTCTATTTTCCCATCAGAAAGAAGAATTAACCACAGGCTCAGCCTGCCCCCCGGAACCAGAACAGGGCCTGAAGCCATTCTGCGCTTTTGCGGCCAGCTCCCATAAAAACGAGTTGTAAAATGGAGGTTCAGGGCACTGCAATTCACAAACCTGCAGAGTTATAAATGATAACTCTCGTCCACAAATATATTGAGGGGAGGCAAAGAAGAGGATTTGAAATCAAGGCAGAATTGCAGGAAACAGATTTCAGGAGGTAGATACGAATCGCCTTTAAAGCACATGAAAAGCGGCAAAACGTTGACAATGATGCCCTTGGCCAAAAAGGGCGTATGCGTTTTTTCCTGAATATATTCAGGAAAAAACGCATACGCCCTTTTTGGCCAACCAAGCAACCTGGAAAGGCAAATCAGCGCTACAGAGAAGTCTCGCTTCCCATCGGTCAAAATGGCCATGCTGAAAAAAGTGTCAAAACCAGAAATGCAGGACAGGCCATGGAGAAATGGGAGCCTTGCTACACTGATGGGCGGGATGTAAATTGCCAAGAGCCACTCTGGAGAAGTGTCCGGTGAGTCCTGAAACATCTGAAAAACACAGCTTAGAGAGCATAGGGCACTTCCACTCATGGGGGTATAAATTGGGAAAATTAAAAATCAGCAAGACACAAGCACCCCAAAGTTTAGGGCTGCTCTGTTGACCAGGACCTCCACTTCATTCCACCTTAAATATCCCAGGAAAGAGAAAAATGGATAAAGAAGTTGTGGTCCTTATGTACAATGCAATATCACTCAGCCAGGAAATCAATGTCGTAAGGTTAGTAGCAGCATGATGAGTGGATTTAGGTACGACGATTCTAAGTGAAATAAGTCACACAGAAAAGGACACTTCTCATAAGGTATCACTGATAGAGGGAATGTAAAAACCGTTACACTTGAACTGAATTACAAAACAGAACAGAGTCACACATGCAGAAAACACACTATGGCTGCTTAACGGGAAAGGTGAGGTGGGGTGATACATAAAACAAGGGTATCAAATTAGCTCAGATACCATTCCATAAACCCAATATGTAATAGACAAGACCTACTCCTTGCTCAGAGAACTGGACTCAACACGCCCTATTCACCGCACAAGAATATATCTGACTAATAATAATCGTAAAACCTATGTATTGATATCTCTCTGTTAGTGTGTCAAGTGGGTGTAAAGCGGCATAAACACAGCAGTGAAAAGCAGCTAAACCCCATTATAAAAATAAATTACTTTGAAACACCCATGAAACAAAGACAGTGAAAGAGAGAGAAATTCTTACACAATGCGTTCAGGGGCTGTGATGCAACCTGGATTGACCATATCTAGACGCACAGCTGGATGAAACATAAGGGTGGACACTCTTGGGGCTGAGAGGTTTGGTGAGGTTGGGTGAGCAAACGCAGACCCTTTAAAGTAATACTGCGTGGTACCCATCGCATGGGTCCCAAATCTCCAGGTTCAAGGGCATCTTCCTACATCCAAAACATGCATGAGAAACCCAGAAGATGGTACATCGTGTGATGGGGAAATGTTTCTAAAACGCACCTCATTTCTCATCTCCTTGTGCCCGGGTTCGCCATTCAAGCCGCTTTACTAGCAAGCTCCCTACTTGGAGCATCAGCACCTTTAACCTCCTGTTCCGTACAGGTTGCAATTTGTCCTGAGGATAAACGGGAAGACGTGGAACCAACGTGAGACTAGCTCTTGGTGTTGGGACAGGCACAGGTCACTCTATTTTCCCATCAGAAAGAAGAATTAACCACAGGCTCAGCCTGCCCCCCGGAACCAGAACAGGGCCTGAAGCCATTCTGCGCTTTTGCGGCCAGCTCCCATAAAAACGAGTTGTAAAATGGAGGTTCAGGGCACTGCAATTCACAAACCTGCAGAGTTATAAATGATAACTCTCGTCCACAAATATATTGAGGGGAGGCAAAGAAGAGGATTTGAAATCAAGGCAGAATTGCAGGAAACAGATTTCAGGAGGTAGATACGAATCGCCTTTAAAGCACATGAAAAGCGGCAAAACGTTGACAATGATGCCCTTGGCCAAAAAGGGCGTATGCGTTTTTTCCTGAATATATTCAGGAAAAAACGCATACGCCCTTTTTGGCCAACCAAGCAACCTGGAAAGGCAAATCAGCGCTACAAAGAAGTCTCGCTTCCCATCGGTCAAAAGGGCCATGCTGAAAAAAGTGTCAAAACCAGAAATGCAGGACAGGCCATGGAGAAATGGGAGCCTTGCTACACTGATGGGCGGGATGTAAATTGCCAAGAGCCACTCTGGAGAAGTGTCCGGTGAGTCCTGAAACATCTGAAAAACACAGCTTAGAGAGCATAGGGCACTTCCACTCATGGGGGTATAAATTGGGAAAATTAAAAATCAGCAAGACACAAGCACCCCAAAGTTTAGGGCTGCTCTGTTGACCAGGACCTCCACTTCATTCCACCTTAAATATCCCAGGAAAGAGAAAAATGGATAAAGAAGTTGTGGTCCTTATGTACAATGGAATATCACTCAGCCAGGAAATCAATGTCTTAAGGTTAGTAGCAGCATGATGAGTGGATTTAGGTACGACGATTCTAAGTGAAATAAGTCACACAGAAAAGGACACTTCTCATAAGGTATCACTGATAGAGGGAATGTAAAAACCGTTACACTTGAACTGAATTACAAAACAGAACAGAGTCACACATGCAGAAAACACACTATGGCTGCTTAACGGGAAAGGTGAGGTGGGGTGATACATAAAACAAGGGTATCAAATTAGCTCAGATACCGTTCCATAAACCCAATATGTAATAGACAAGACCTACTCCTTGCTCAGAGAACTGGACTCAACACGCCCTATTCACCGCACAAGAATATATCTGACTAATAATAATCGTAAAACCTAAGTATTGATATCTCTCTGTTAGTGTGTCAAGTGGGTGTAAAGCGGCATAAACACAGCAGTGAAAAGCAGCTAAACCCCATTATAAAAATAAATTACTTTGAAACACCCATGAAACAAAGACAGTGAAAGAGAGAGAAATTCTTACACAATGCGTTCAGGGGCTGTGATGCAACCTGGATTGACCATATCTAGACGCACAGCTGGATGAGACATAAGGGTGGACACTCTTGGGGCTGAGAGGTTTGGTGAGGTTGGGTGAGCAAACGCAGACCCTTTAAAGTAATACTGCGTGGTACCCATCGCATGGGTCCCAAATCTCCAGGTTCAAGGGCATCTTCCTACATCCAAAACATGCATGAGAAACCCAGAAGATGGTACATCGTGTGATGGGGAAATGTTTCTAAAACGCACCTCATTTCTCATCTCCTTGTGCCCGGGTTCGCCATTCCAGCCGCTTTACTAGCAAGCTCCCTACTTGGAGCATCAGCACCTTTAACCTCCTGTTCCGTACAGGTTGCAATTTGTCCTGAGGATAAACGGGAAGACGTGGAACCAACGTGAGACTAGCTCTTGGTGTTGGGACAGGCACAGGTCACTCTATTTTCCCATCAGAAAGAAGAATTAACCACAGGCTCAGCCTGCCCCCCGGAACCAGAACAGGGCCTGAAGCCATTCTGTGATTTTGCGGCCAGCTCCCATAAAAACGAGTTGTAAAATGGAGGTTCAGGGCACTGCAATTCACAAACCTGCAGAGTTATAAATGATAACTCTCGTCCACAAGTATATTGAGGGGAGGCAAAGAAGAGGATTTGAAATCAAGGCAGAATTGCAGGAAACAGATTTCAGGAGGTAGATACGAATCGCCTTTAAAGCACATGAAAAGCGGCAAAACGTTGACAATGATGCCCTTGGCCAAAAAGGGCGTATGCGTTTTTTCCTGAATATATTCAGGAAAAAACGCATACGCCCTTTTTGGCCAACCAAGCAACCTGGAAAGGCAAATCAGCGCTACAAAGAAGTCTCGCTTCCCATCGGTCAAAAGGGCCATGCTGAAAAAAGTGTCAAAACCAGAAATGCAGGACAGGCCATGGAGAAATGGGAGCCTTGCTACACTGATGGGCGGGATGTAAATTGCCAAGAGCCACTCTGGAGAAGTGTCCGGTGAGTCCTGAAACATCTGAAAAACACAGCTTAGAGAGCATAGGGCACTTCCACTCATGGGGGTATAAATTGGGAAAATTAAAAATCAGCAAGACACAAGCACCCCAAAGTTGAGGGCTGCTCTGTTGACCAGGACCTCCACTTCATTCCACCTTAAATATCCCAGGAAAGAGAAAAATGGATAAAGAAGTTGTGGTCCTTATGTACAATGGAATATCACTCAGCCAGGAAATCAATGTCGTAAGGTTAGTAGCAGCATGATGAGTGGATTTAGGTACGACGATTCTAAGTGAAATAAGTCACACAGAAAAGGACACTTCTCATAAGGTATCACTGATAGAGGGAATGTAAAAACCGTTACACTTGAACTGAATTACAAAACAGAACAGAGTCACACATGCAGAAAACACACTATGGCTGCTTAACGGGAAAGGTGAGGTGGGGTGATACATAAAACAAGGGTATCAAATTAGCTCAGATCCCATTCCATAAACCCAATATGTAATAGACAAGACCTACTCCTTGCTCAGAGAACTGGACTCAACACGCCCTATTCACCGCACAAGAATATATCTGACTAATAATAATCGTAAAACCTATGTATTGATATCTCTCTGTTAGTGTGTCAAGTGGGTGTAAAGCGGCATAAACACAGCAGTGAAAAGCAGCTAAACCCCATTATAAAAATAAATTACTTTGAAACACCCATGAAACAAAGACAGTGAAAGAGAGAGAAATTCTTACACAATGCGTTCAGGGGCTGTGATGCAACCTGGATTGACCATATCTAGACGCACAGCTGGATGAGACATAAGGGTGGACACTCTTGGGGCTGAGAGGTTTGGTGAGGTTGGGTGAGCAAACGCAGACCCTTTAAAGTAATACTGCGTGGTACCCATCGCATGGGTCCCAAATCTCCAGGTTCAAGGGCATCTTCCTACATCCAAAACATGCATGAGAAACCCAGAAGATGGTACATCGTGTGATGGGGAAATGTTTCTAAAACGCACCTCATTTCTCATCTCCTTGTGCCCGGGTTCGCCATTCCAGCCGCTTTACTAGCAAGCTCCCTACTTGGAGCATCAGCACCTTTAACCTCCTGTTCCGTACAGGTTGCAATTTGTCCTGAGGATAAACGGGAAGACGTGGAACCAACGTGAGACTAGCTCTTGGTGTTGGGACAGGCACAGGTCACTCTATTTTCCCATCAGAAAGAAGAATTAACCACAGGCTCAGCCTGCCCCCCGGAACCAGAACAGGGCCTGAAGCCATTCTGCGCTTTTGCGGCCAGCTCCCATAAAAACGAGTTGTAAAATGGAGGTTCAGGGCACTGCAATTCACAAACCTGCAGAGTTATAAATGATAACTCTCGTCCACAAATATATTGAGGGGAGGCAAAGAAGAGGATTTGAAATCAAGGCAGAATTGCAGGAAACAGATTTCAGGAGGTAGATACGAATCGCCTTTAAAGCACATGAAAAGCGGCAAAACGTTGACAATGATGCCCTTGGCCAAAAAGGGCGTATGCGTTTTTTCCTGAATATATTCAGGAAAAAACGCATACGCCCTTTTTGGCCAACCAAGCAACCTGGAAAGGCAAATCAGCGCTACAGAGAAGTCTCGCTTCCCATCGGTCAAAAGGGCCATGCTGAAAAAAGTGTCAAAACCAGAAATGCAGGACAGGCCATGGAGAAATGGGAGCCTTGCTACACTGATGGGCGGGATGTAAATTGCCAAGAGCCACTCTGGAGAAGTGTCCGGTGAGTCCTGAAACATCTGAAAAACACAGCTTAGAGAGCATAGGGCACTTCCACTCATGGGGGTATAAATTGGGAAAATTAAAAATCAGCAAGACACAAGCACCCCAAAGTTTAGGGCTGCTCTGTTGACCAGGACCTCCACTTCATTCCACCTTAAATATCCCAGGAAAGAGAAAAATGGATAAAGAAGTTGTGGTCCTTATGTACAATGCAATATCACTCAGCCAGGAAATCAATGTCGTAAGGTTAGTAGCAGCATGATGAGTGGATTTAGGTACGACGATTCTAAGTGAAATAAGTCACACAGAAAAGGACACTTCTCATAAGGTATCACTGATAGAGGGAATGTAAAAACCGTTACACTTGAACTGAATTACAAAACAGAACAGAGTCACACATGCAGAAAACACACTATGGCTGCTTAACGGGAAAGGTGAGGTGGGGTGATACATAAAACAAGGGTATCAAATTAGCTCAGATACCATTCCATAAACCCAATATGTAATAGACAAGACCTACTCCTTGCTCAGAGAACTGGACTCAACACGCCCTATTCACCGCACAAGAATATATCTGACTAATAATAATCGTAAAACCTATGTATTGATATCTCTCTGTTAGTGTGTCAAGTGGGTGTAAAGCGGCATAAACACAGCAGTGAAAAGCAGCTAAACCCCATTATAAAAATAAATTACTTTGAAACACCCATGAAACAAAGACAGTGAAAGAGAGAGAAATTCTTACACAATGCGTTCAGGGGCTGTGATGCAACCTGGATTGACCATATCTAGACGCACAGCTGGATGAAACATAAGGGTGGACACTCTTGGGGCTGAGAGGTTTGGTGAGGTTGGGTGAGCAAACGCAGACCCTTTAAAGTAATACTGCGTGGTACCCATCGCATGGGTCCCAAATCTCCAGGTTCAAGGGCATCTTCCTACATCCAAAACATGCATGAGAAACCCAGAAGATGGTACATCGTGTGATGGGGAAATGTTTCTAAAACGCACCTCATTTCTCATCTCCTTGTGCCCGGGTTCGCCATTCCAGCCGCTTTACTAGCAAGCTCCCTACTTGGAGCATCAGCACCTTTAACCTCCTGTTCCGTACAGGTTGCAATTTGTCCTGAGGATAAACGGGAAGACGTGGAACCAACGTGAGACTAGCTCTTGGTGTTGGGACAGGCACAGGTCACTCTATTTTCCCATCAGAAAGAAGAATTAACCACAGGCTCAGCCTGCCCCCCGGAACCAGAACAGGGCCTGAAGCCATTCTGCGCTTTTGCGGCCAGCTCCCATAAAAACGAGTTGTAAAATGGAGGTTCAGGGCACTGCAATTCACAAACCTGCAGAGTTATAAATGATAACTCTCGTCCACAAATATATTGAGGGGAGGCAAAGAAGAGGATTTGAAATCAAGGCAGAATTGCAGGAAACAGATTTCAGGAGGTAGATACGAATCGCCTTTAAAGCACATGAAAAGCGGCAAAACGTTGACAATGATGCCCTTGGCCAAAAAGGGCGTATGCGTTTTTTCCTGAATATATTCAGGAAAAAACGCATACGCCCTTTTTGGCCAACCAAGCAACCTGGAAAGGCAAATCAGCGCTACAGAGAAGTCTCGCTTCCCATCGGTCAAAAGGGCCATGCTGAAAAAAGTGTCAAAACCAGAAATGCAGGACAGGCCATGGAGAAATGGGAGCCTTGCTACACTGATGGGCGGGATGTAAATTGCCAAGAGCCACTCTGGAGAAGTGTCCGGTGAGTCCTGAAACATCTGAAAAACACAGCTTAGAGAGCATAGGGCACTTCCACTCATGGGGGTATAAATTGGGAAAATGAAAAATCAGCAAGACACAAGCACCCCAAAGTTTAGGGCTGCTCTGTTGACCAGGACCTCCACTTCATTCCACCTTAAATATCCCAGGAAAGAGAAAAATGGATAAAGAAGTTGTGGTCCTTATGTACAATGCAATATCACTCAGCCAGGAAATCAATGTCGTAAGGTTAGTAGCAGCATGATGAGTGGATTTAGGTACGACGATTCTAAGTGAAATAAGTCACACAGAAAAGGACACTTCTCATAAGGTATCACTGATAGAGGGAATGTAAAAACCGTTACACTTGAACTGAATTACAAAACAGAACAGAGTCACACATGCAGAAAACACACTATGGCTGCTTAACGGGAAAGGTGAGGTGGGGTGATACATAAAACAAGGGTATCAAATTAGCTCAGATCCCATTCCATAAACCCAATATGTAATAGACAAGACCTACTCCTTGCTCAGAGAACTGGACTCAACACGCCCTATTCACCGCACAAGAATATATCTGACTAATAATAATCGTAAAACCTATGTATTGATATCTCTCTGTTAGTGTGTCAAGTGGGTGTAAAGCGGCATAAACACAGCAGTGAAAAGCAGCTAAACCCCATTATAAAAATAAATTACTTTGAAACACCCATGAAACAAAGACAGTGAAAGAGAGAGAAATTCTTACACAATGCGTTCAGGGGCTGTGATGCAACCTGGATTGACCATATCTAGACGCACAGCTGGATGAGACATAAGGGTGGACACTCTTGGGGCTGAGAGGTTTGGTGAGGTTGGGTGAGCAAACGCAGACCCTTTAAAGTAATACTGCGTGGTACCCATCGCATGGGTCCCAAATCTCCAGGTTCAAGGGCATCTTCCTACATCCAAAACATGCATGAGAAACCCAGAAGATGGTACATCGTGTGATGGGGAAATGTTTCTAAAACGCACCTCATTTCTCATCTCCTTGTGCCCGGGTTCGCCATTCCAGCCGCTTTACTAGCAAGCTCCCTACTTGGAGCATCAGCACCTTTAACCTCCTGTTCCGTACAGGTTGCAATTTGTCCTGAGGATAAACGGGAAGACGTGGAACCAACGTGAGACTAGCTCTTGGTGTTGGGACAGGCACAGGTCACTCTATTTTCCCATCAGAAAGAAGAATTAACCACAGGCTCAGCCTGCCCCCCGGAACCAGAACAGGGCCTGAAGCCATTCTGCGCTTTTGCGGCCAGCTCCCATAAAAACGAGTTGTAAAATGGAGGTTCAGGGCACTGCAATTCACAAACCTGCAGAGTTATAAATGATAACTCTCGTCCACAAATATATTGAGGGGAGGCAAAGAAGAGGATTTGAAATCAAGGCAGAATTGCAGGAAACAGATTTCAGGAGGTAGATACGAATCGCCTTTAAAGCACATGAAAAGCGGCAAAACGTTGACAATGATGCCCTTGGCCAAAAAGGGCGTATGCGTTTTTTCCTGAATATATTCAGGAAAAAACGCATACGCCCTTTTTGGCCAACCAAGCAACCTGGAAAGGCAAATCAGCGCTACAGAGAAGTCTCGCTTCCCATCGGTCAAAATGGCCATGCTGAAAAAAGTGTCAAAACCAGAAATGCAGGACAGGCCATGGAGAAATGGGAGCCTTGCTACACTGATGGGCGGGATGTAAATTGCCAAGAGCCACTCTGGAGAAGTGTCCGGTGAGTCCTGAAACATCTGAAAAACACAGCTTAGAGAGCATAGGGCACTTCCACTCATGGGGGTATAAATTGGGAAAATTAAAAATCAGCAAGACACAAGCACCCCAAAGTTTAGGGCTGCTCTGTTGACCAGGACCTCCACTTCATTCCACCTTAAATATCCCAGGAAAGAGAAAAATGGATAAAGAAGTTGTGGTCCTTATGTACAATGCAATATCACTCAGCCAGGAAATCAATGTCGTAAGGTTAGTAGCAGCATGATGAGTGGATTTAGGTACGACGATTCTAAGTGAAATAAGTCACACAGAAAAGGACACTTCTCATAAGGTATCACTGATAGAGGGAATGTAAAAACCGTTACACTTGAACTGAATTACAAAACAGAACAGAGTCACACATGCAGAAAACACACTATGGCTGCTTAACGGGAAAGGTGAGGTGGGGTGATACATAAAACAAGGGTATCAAATTAGCTCAGATACCATTCCATAAACCCAATATGTAATAGACAAGACCTACTCCTTGCTCAGAGAACTGGACTCAACACGCCCTATTCACCGCACAAGAATATATCTGACTAATAATAATCGTAAAACCTATGTATTGATATCTCTCTGTTAGTGTGTCAAGTGGGTGTAAAGCGGCATAAACACAGCAGTGAAAAGCAGCTAAACCCCATTATAAAAATAAATTACTTTGAAACACCCATGAAACAAAGACAGTGAAAGAGAGAGAAATTCTTACACAATGCGTTCAGGGGCTGTGATGCAACCTGGATTGACCATATCTAGACGCACAGCTGGATGAAACATAAGGGTGGACACTCTTGGGGCTGAGAGGTTTGGTGAGGTTGGGTGAGCAAACGCAGACCCTTTAAAGTAATACTGCGTGGTACCCATCGCATGGGTCCCAAATCTCCAGGTTCAAGGGCATCTTCCTACATCCAAAACATGCATGAGAAACCCAGAAGATGGTACATCGTGTGATGGGGAAATGTTTCTAAAACGCACCTCATTTCTCATCTCCTTGTGCCCGGGTTCGCCATTCAAGCCGCTTTACTAGCAAGCTCCCTACTTGGAGCATCAGCACCTTTAACCTCCTGTTCCGTACAGGTTGCAATTTGTCCTGAGGATAAACGGGAAGACGTGGAACCAACGTGAGACTAGCTCTTGGTGTTGGGACAGGCACAGGTCACTCTATTTTCCCATCAGAAAGAAGAATTAACCACAGGCTCAGCCTGCCCCCCGGAACCAGAACAGGGCCTGAAGCCATTCTGCGCTTTTGCGGCCAGCTCCCATAAAAACGAGTTGTAAAATGGAGGTTCAGGGCACTGCAATTCACAAACCTGCAGAGTTATAAATGATAACTCTCGTCCACAAATATATTGAGGGGAGGCAAAGAAGAGGATTTGAAATCAAGGCAGAATTGCAGGAAACAGATTTCAGGAGGTAGATACGAATCGCCTTTAAAGCACATGAAAAGCGGCAAAACGTTGACAATGATGCCCTTGGCCAAAAAGGGCGTATGCGTTTTTTCCTGAATATATTCAGGAAAAAACGCATACGCCCTTTTTGGCCAACCAAGCAACCTGGAAAGGCAAATCAGCGTTACAGAGAAGTCTCGCTTCCCATCGGTCAAAATGGCCATGCTGAAAAAAGTGTCAAAACCAGAAATGCAGGACAGGCCATGGAGAAATGGGAGCCTTGCTACACTGATGGGCGGGATGTAAATTGCCAAGAGCCACTCTGGAGAAGTGTCCGGTGAGTCCTGAAACATCTGAAAAACACAGCTTAGAGAGCATAGGGCACTTCCACTCATGGGGGTATAAATTGGGAAAATTAAAAATCAGCAAGACACAAGCACCCCAAAGTTTAGGGCTGCTCTGTTGACCAGGACCTCCACTTCATTCCACCTTAAATATCCCAGGAAAGAGAAAAATGGATAAAGAAGTTGTGGTCCTTATGTACAATGCAATATCACTCAGCCAGGAAATCAATGTCCTAAGGCTAGTAGCAGCATGATGAGTGGATTTAGGTACGACGATTCTAAGTGAAATAAGTCACACAGAAAAGGACACTTCTCATAAGGTATCACTGATAGAGGGAATGTAAAAACCGTTACACTTGAACTGAATTACAAAACAGAACAGAGTCACACATGCAGAAAACACACTATGGCTGCTTAACGGGAAAGGTGAGGTGGCGTGATACATAAAACAAGGGTATCAAATTAGCTCAGATACCATTCCATAAACCCAATATGTAATAGACAAGACCTACTCCTTGCTCAGAGAACTGGACTCAACACGCCCTATTCACCGCACAAGAATATATCTGACTAATAATAATCGTAAAACCTATGTATTGATATCTCTCTGTTAGTGTGTCAAGTGGGTGTAAAGCGGCATAAACACAGCAGTGAAAAGCAGCTAAACCCCATTATAAAAATAAATTACTTTGAAACACCCATGAAACAAAGACAGTGAAAGAGAGAGAAATTCTTACACAATGCGTTCAGGGGCTGTGATGCAACCTGGATTGACCATATCTAGACGCACAGCTGGATGAAACATAAGGGTGGACACTCTTGGGGCTGAGAGGTTTGGTGAGGTTGGGTGAGCAAACGCAGACCCTTTAAAGTAATACTGCGTGGTACCCATCGCATGGGTCCCAAATCTCCAGGTTCAAGGGCATCTTCCTACATCAAAAACATGCATGAGAAACCCAGAAGATGGTACATCGTGTGATGGGGAAATGTTTCTAAAACGCACCTCATTTCTCATCTCCTTGTGCCCGGGTTCGCCATTCAAGCCGCTTTACTAGCAAGCTCCCTACTTGGAGCATCAGCACCTTTAACCTCCTGTTCCGTACAGGTTGCAATTTGTCCTGAGGATAAACGGGAAGACGTGGAACCAACGTGAGACTAGCTCTTGGTGTTGGGACAGGCACAGGTCACTCTATTTTCCCATCAGAAAGAAGAATTAACCACAGGCTCAGCCTGCCCCCCGGAACCAGAACAGGGCCTGAAGCCATTCTGCGATTTTGCGGCCAGCTCCCATAAAAACGAGTTGTAAAATGGAGGTTCAGGGCACTGCAATTCACAAACCTGCAGAGTTATAAATGATAACTCTCGTCCACAAATATATTGAGGGGAGGCAAAGAAGAGGATTTGAAATCAAGGCAGAATTGCAGGAAACAGATTTCAGGAGGTAGATACGAATCGCCTTTAAAGCACATGAAAAGCGGCAAAACGTTGACAATGATGCCCTTGGCCAAAAAGGGCGTATGCGTTTTTTCCTGAATATATTCAGGAAAAAACGCATACGCCCTTTTTGGCCAACCAAGCAACCTGGAAAGGCAAATCAGCGCTACAAAGAAGTCTCGCTTCCCATCGGTCAAAAGGGCCAAGCTGAAAAAAGTGTCAAAACCAGAAATGCAGGACAGGCCATGGAGAAATGGGAGCCTTGCTGCACTGATGGGCGGGATGTAAATTGCCAAGAGCCACTCTGGAGAAGTGTCCGGTGAGTCCTGAAACATCTGAAAAACACAGCTTAGAGAGCATAGGGCACTTCCACTCATGGGGGTATAAATTGGGAAAATTAAAAATCAGCAAGACACAAGCACCCCAAAGTTGAGGGCTGCTCTGTTGACCAGGACCTCCACTTCATTCCACCTTAAATATCCCAGGAAAGAGAAAAATGGATAAAGAAGTTGTGGTCCTTATGTACAATGGAATATCACTCAGCCAGGAAATCAATGTCGTAAGGTTAGTAGCAGCATGATGAGTGGATTTAGGTACGACGATTCTAAGTGAAATAAGTCACACAGAAAAGGACACTTCTCATAAGGTATCACTGATAGAGGGAATGTAAAAACCGTTACACTTGAACTGAATTACAAAACAGAACAGAGTCACACATGCAGAAAACACACTATGGCTGCTTAACGGGAAAGGTGAGGTGGGGTGATACATAAAACAAGGGTATCAAATTAGCTCAGATACCATTCCATAAACCCAATATGTAATAGACAAGACCTACTCCTTGCTCAGAGAACTGGACTCAACACGCCCTATTCACCGCACAAGAATATATCTGACTAATAATAATCGTAAAACCTATGTATTGATATCTCTCTGTTAGTGTGTCAAGTGGGTGTAAAGCGGCATAAACACAGCAGTGAAAAGCAGCTAAACCCCATTATAAAAATAAATTACTTTGAAACACCCATGAAACAAAGACAGTGAAAGAGAGAGAAATTCTTACACAATGCGTTCAGGGGCTGTGATGCAACCTGGATTGACCATATCTAGACGCACAGCTGGATGAGACATAAGGGTGGACACTCTTGGGGCTGAGAGGTTTGGTGAGGTTGGGTGAGCAAACGCAGACCCTTTAAAGTAATACTGCGTGGTACCCATCGCATGGGTCCCAAATCTCCAGGTTCAAGGGCATCTTCCTACATCCAAAACATGCATGAGAAACCCAGAAGATGGTACATCGTGTGATGGGGAAATGTTTCTAAAACGCACCTCATTTCTCATCTCCTTGTGCCCGGGTTCGCCATTCCAGCCGCTTTACTAGCAAGCTCCCTACTTGGAGCATCAGCACCTTTAACCTCCTGTTCCGTACAGGTTGCAATTTGTCCTGAGGATAAACGGGAAGACGTGGAACCAACGTGAGACTAGCTCTTGGTGTTGAGACAGGCACAGGTCACTCTATTTTCCCATCAGAAAGAAGAATTAACCACAGGCTCAGGCTGCCCCCCGGAACCAGAACAGGGCCTGAAGCCATTCTGCGATTTTGCGGCCAGCTCCCATAAAAACGAGTTGTAAAATGGAGGTTCAGGGCACTGCAATTCACAAACCTGCAGAGTTATAAATGATAACTCTCGTCCACAAATATATTGAGGGGAGGCAAAGAAGAGGATTTGAAATCAAGGCAGAATTGCAGGAAACAGATTTCAGGAGGTAGATACGAATCGCCTTCAAAGCACATGAAAAGCGGCAAAACGTTGACAATGATGCCCTTGGCCAAAAAGGGCGTATGCGTTTTTTCCTGAATATATTCAGGAAAAAACGCATACGCCCTTTTTGGCCAATCAAGCAACCTGGAAAGGCAAATCAGCGCTACAAAGAAGTCTCGCTTCCCATCGGTCAAAACGGCCATGCTGAAAAAAGTGTCAAAACCAGAAATGCAGGACAGGCCATGGAGAAATGGGAGCCTTGCTACACTGATGGGCGGGATGTAAATTGCCAAGAGCCACTCTGGAGAAGTGTCCGGTGAGTCCTGAAACATCTGAAAAACACAGCTTAGAGAGCATAGGGCACTTCCACTCATGGGGGTATAAATTGGGAAAATTAAAAATCAGCAAGACACAAGCACCCCAAAGTTTAGGGCTGCTCTGTTGACCAGGACCTCCACTTCATTCCACCTTAAATATCCCAGGAAAGAGAAAAATGGATAAAGAAGTTGTGGTCCTTATGTACAATGCAATATCACTCAGCCAGGAAATCAATGTCGTAAGGTTAGTAGCAGCATGATGAGTGGATTTAGGTACGACGATTCTAAGTGAAATAAGTCACACAGAAAAGGACACTTCTCATAAGGTATCACTGATAGAGGGAATGTAAAAACCGTTACACTTGAACTGAATTACAAAACAGAACAGAGTCACACATGCAGAAAACACACTATGGCTGCTTAACGGGAAAGGTGAGGTGGGGTGATACATAAAACAAGGGTATCAAATTAGCTCAGATACCATTCCATAAACCCAATATGTAATAGACAAGACCTACTCCTTGCTCAGAGAACTGGACTCAACACGCCCTATTCACCGCACAAGAATATATCTGACTAATAATAATCGTAAAACCTATGTATTGATATCTCTCTGTTAGTGTGTCAAGTGGGTGTAAAGCGGCATAAACACAGCAGTGAAAAGCAGCTAAACCCCATTATAAAAATAAATTACTTTGAAACACCCATGAAACAAAGACAGTGAAAGAGAGAGAAATTCTTACACAATGCGTTCAGGGGCTGTGATGCAACCTGGATTGACCATATCTAGACGCACAGCTGGATGAGACATAAGGGTGGACACTCTTGGGGCTGAGAGGTTTGGTGAGGTTGGGTGAGCAAACGCAGACCCTTTAAAGTAATACTGCGTGGTACCCATCGCATGGGTCCCAAATCTCCAGGTTCAAGGGCATCTTCCTACATCCAAAACATGCATGAGAAACCCAGAAGATGGTACATCGTGTGATGGGGAAATGTTTCTAAAACGCACCTCATTTCTCATCTCCTTGTGCCCGGGTTCGCCATTCCAGCCGCTTTACTAGCAAGCTCCCTACTTGGAGCATCAGCACCTTTAACCTCCTGTTCCGTACAGGTTGCAATTTGTCCTGAGGATAAACGGGAAGACGTGGAACCAACGTGAGACTAGCTCTTGGTGTTGGGACAGGGACAGGTCACTCTATTTTCCCATCAGAAAGAAGAATTAACCACAGGCTCAGGCTGCCCCCCGGAACCAGAACAGGGCCTGAAGCCATTCTGCGATTTTGCGGCCAGCTCCCATAAAAACGAGTTGTAAAATGGAGGTTCAGGGCACTGCAATTCACAAACCTGCAGAGTTATAAATGATAACTCTCGTCCACAAATATATTGAGGGGAGGCAAAGAAGAGGATTTGAAATCAAGGCAGAATTGCAGGAAACAGATTTCAGGAGGTAGATACGAATCGCCTTTAAAGCACATGAAAAGCGGCAAAACGTTGACAATGATGCCCTTGGCCAAAAAGGGCGTATGCGTTTTTTCCTGAATATATTCAGGAAAAAACGCATACGCCCTTTTTGGCCAACCAAGCAACCTGGAAAGGCAAATCAGCGCTACAGAGAAGTCTCGCTTCCCATCGGTCAAAAGGGCCATGCTGAAAAAAGTGTCAAAACCAGAAATGCAGGACAGGGCATGGAGAAATGGGAGCCTTGCTACACTGATGGGCGGGATGTAAATTGCCAAGAGCCACTCTGGAGAAGTGTCCGGTGAGTCCTGAAACATCTGAAAAACACAGCTTAGAGAGCATAGGGCACTTCCACTTATGGGGGTATATATTGGGAAAATTAAAAATCAGCAAGACACAAGCACCCCAAAGTTTAGGGCTGCTCTGTTGACCAGGACCTCCACTTCATTCCACCTTAAATATCCCAGGAAAGAGAAAAATGGATAAAGAAGTTGTGGTCCTTATGTACAATGCAATATCACTCAGCCAGGAAATCAATGTCGTAAGGTTAGTAGCAGCATGATGAGTGGATTTAGGTACGACGATTCTAAGTGAAATAAGTCACACAGAAAAGGACACTTCTCATAAGGTATCACTGATAGAGGGAATGTAAAAACCATTACACTTGAACTGAATTACAAAACAGAACAGAGTCACACATGCAGAAAACACACTATGGCTGCTTAACGGGAAAGGTGAGGTGGGGTGATACATAAAACAAGGGTATCAAATTAGCTCAGATACCGTTCCATAAACCCAATATGTAATAGACAAGACCTGCTCCTTGCTCAGAGAACTGGACTCAACACGCCCTATTCACCGCACAAGAATATATCTGACTAATAATAATCGTAAAACCTATGTATTGATATCTCTCTGTTAGTGTGTCAAGTGGGTGTAAAGCGGCATAAACACAGCAGTGAAAAGCAGCTAAACCCCATTATAAAAATAAATTACTTTGAAACACCCATGAAACAAAGACAGTGAAAGAGAGAGAAATTCTTACACAATGCGTTCAGGGGCTGTGATGCAACCTGGATTGACCATATCTAGACCCACAGCTGGATGAGACATAAGGGTGGACACTCTTGGGGCTGAGAGGTTTGGTGAGGTTGGGTGAACAAATGCAGACCCTTTAAAGTAATACTGCGTGGTACCCATCACATGGGTCCCAAATCTCCAGGTTCAAGGGCATCTTCCTACATCCAAAACATGCATGAGAAACCCAGAAGACGGTACATCGTGTGATGGGGAAATGTTTCTAAAACGCACCTCATTTCTCATCTCCTTGTGCCCGGGTTCGCCATTCCAGCCGCTTTACTAGCAAGCTCCCTACTTGGAGCATCAGCACCTTTAACCTCCTGTTCCGTACAGGTTGCAATTTGTCCTGAGGATAAACGGGAAGACGTGGAACCAACGTGAGACTAGCTCTTGGTGTTGGGACAGGCACAGGTCACTCTATTTTCCCATCAGAAAGAAGAATTAACCACAGGCTCAGCCTGCCCCCCGGAACCAGAACAGGGCCTGAAGCCATTCTGTGATTTTGCGGCCAGCTCCCATAAAAACGAGTTGTAAAATGGAGGTTCAGGGCACTGCAATTCACAAACCTGCAGAGTTATAAATGATAACTCTCGTCCACAAATATATTGAGGGGAGGCAAAGAAGAGGATTTGAAATCAAGGCAGAATTGCAGGAAACAGATTTCAGGAGGTAGATACGAATCGCCTTTAAAGCACATGAAAAGCGGCAAAACGTTGACAATGATGCCCTTGGCCAAAAAGGGCGTATGCGTTTTTTCCTGAATATATTCAGGAAAAAACGCATACGCCCTTTTTGGCCAACCAAGCAACCTGGAAAGGCAAATCAGCGCTACAAAGAAGTCTCGCTTCCCATCGGTCAAAAGGGCCATGCTGAAAAAAGTGTCAAAACCAGAAATGCAGGACAGGCCATGGAGAAATGGGAGCCTTGCTACACTGATGGGCGGGATGTAAATTGCCAAGAGCCACTCTGGAGAAGTGTCCGGTGAGTCCTGAAACATCTGAAAAACACAGCTTAGAGAGCATAGGGCACTTCCACTCATGGGGGTATAAATTGGGAAAATTAAAAATCAGCAAGACACAAGCACCCCAAAGTTTAGGGCTGCTCTGTTGACCAGGACCTCCACTTCATTCCACCTTAAATATCCCAGGAAAGAGAAAAATGGATAAAGAAGTTGTGGTCCTTATGTACAATGGAATATCACTCAGCCAGGAAATCAATGTCGTAAGGTTAGTAGCAGCATGATGAGTGGATTTAGGTACGACGATTCTAAGTGAAATAAGTCACACAGAAAAGGACACTTCTCATAAGGTATCACTGATAGAGGGAATGTAAAAACCATTACACTTGAACTGAATTACAAAACAGAACAGAGTCACACATGCAGAAAACACACTATGGCTGCTTAACGGGAAAGGTGAGGTGGGGTGATACATAAAACAAGGGTATCAAATTAGCTCAGATACCGTTCCATAAACCCAATATGTAATAGACAAGACCTGCTCCTTGCTCAGAGAACTGGACTCAACACGCCCTATTCACCGCACAAGAATATATCTGACTAATAATAATCGTAAAACCTATGTATTGATATCTCTCTGTTAGTGTGTCAAGTGGGTGTAAAGCGGCATAAACACAGCAGTGAAAAGCAGCTAAACCCCATTATAAAAATAAATTACTTTGAAACACCCATGAAACAAAGACAGTGAAAGAGAGAGAAATTCTTACACAATGCGTTCAGGGGCTGTGATGCAACCTGGATTGACCATATCTAGACCCACAGCTGGATGAGACATAAGGGTGGACACTCTTGGGGCTGAGAGGTTTGGTGAGGTTGGGTGAACAAACGCAGACCCTTTAAAGTAATACTGCGTGGTACCCATCACATGGGTCCCAAATCTCCAGGTTCAAGGGCATCTTCCTACATCCAAAACATGCATGAGAAACCCAGAAGACGGTACATCGTGTGATGGGGAAATGTTTCTAAAACGCACCTCATTTCTCATCTCCTTGTGCCCGGGTTCGCCATTCCAGCCGCTTTACTAGCAAGCTCCCTACTTGGAGCATCAGCACCTTTAACCTCCTGTTCCGTACAGGTTGCAATTTGTCCTGAGGATAAACGGGAAGACGTGGAACCAACGTGAGACTAGCTCTTGGTGTTGGGACAGGCACAGGTCACTCTATTTTCCCATCAGAAAGAAGAATTAACCACAGGCTCAGCCTGCCCCCCGGAACCAGAACAGGGCCTGAAGCCATTCTGTGATTTTGCGGCCAGCTCCCATAAAAACGAGTTGTAAAATGGAGGTTCAGGGCACTGCAATTCACAAACCTGCAGAGTTATAAATGATAACTCTCGTCCACAAATATATTGAGGGGAGGCAAAGAAGAGGATTTGAAATCAAGGCAGAATTGCAGGAAACAGATTTCAGGAGGTAGATACGAATCGCCTTTAAAGCACATGAAAAGCGGCAAAACGTTGACAATGATGCCCTTGGCCAAAAAGGGCGTATGCGTTTTTTCCTGAATATATTCAGGAAAAAACGCATACGCCCTTTTTGGCCAACCAAGCAACCTGGAAAGGCAAATCAGCGCTACAAAGAAGTCTCGCTTCCCATCGGTCAAAAGGGCCATGCTGAAAAAAGTGTCAAAACCAGAAATGCAGGACAGGCCATGGAGAAATGGGAGCCTTGCTACACTGATGGGCGGGATGTAAATTGCCAAGAGCCACTCTGGAGAAGTGTCCGGTGAGTCCTGAAACATCTGAAAAACACAGCTTAGAGAGCATAGGGCACTTCCACTCATGGGGGTATAAATTGGGAAAATGAAAAATCAGCAAGACACAAGCACCCCAAAGTTTAGGGCTGCTCTGTTGACCAGGACCTCCACTTCATTCCACCTTAAATATCCCAGGAAAGAGAAAAATGGATAAAGAAGTTGTGGTCCTTATGTACAATGGAATATCACTCAGCCAGGAAATCAATGTCGTAAGGTTAGTAGCAGCATGATGAGTGGATTTAGGTACGACGATTCTAAGTGAAATAAGTCACACAGAAAAGGACACTTCTCATAAGGTATCACTGATAGAGGGAATGTAAAAACCGTTACACTTGAACTGAATTACAAAACAGAACAGAGTCACACATGCAGAAAACACACTATGGCTGCTTAACGGGAAAGGTGAGGTGGGGTGATACATAAAACAATGGTATCAAATTAGCTCAGATACCATTCCATAAACCCAATATGTAATAGACAAGACCTACTCCTTGCTCAGAGAACTGGACTCAACACGCCCTATTCACCACACAAGAATATATCTGACTAATAATAATCGTAAAACCTATGTATTGATATCTCTCTGTTAGTGTGTCAAGTGGGTGTAAAGCGGCATAAACACAGCAGTGAAAAGCAGCTAAACCCCATTATAAAAATAAATTACTTTGAAACACCCATGAAACAAAGACAGTGAAAGAGAGAGAAATTCTTACACAATGCGTTCAGGGGCTGTGATGCAACCTGGATTGACCATATCTAGACGCACAGCTGGATGAGACATAAGGGTGGACACTCTTGGGGCTGAGAGGTTTGGTGAGGTTGGGTGAGCAAACGCAGACCCTTTAAAGTAATACTGCGTGGTACCCATCGCATGGGTCCCAAATCTCCAGGTTCAAGGGCATCTTCCTACATCAAAAACATGCATGAGAAACCCAGAAGATGGTACATCGTGTGATGGGGAAATGTTTCTAAAACGCACCTCATTTCTCATCTCCTTGTGCCCGGGTTCGCCATTCCAGCCGCTTTACTAGCAAGCTCCCTACTTGGAGCATCAGCACCTTTAACCTCCTGTTCCGTACAGGTTGCAATTTGTCCTGAGGATAAACGGGAAGACGTGGAACCAACGAGAGACTAGCTCTTGGTGTTGGGACAGGCACAGGTCACTCTATTTTCCCATCAGAAAGAAGAATTAACCACAGGCTCAGCCTGACCCCCGGAACCAGAACAGGGCCTGAAGCCATTCTGCGATTTTGCGGCCAGCTCCCATAAAAACGAGTTGTAAAATGGAGGTTCAGGGCACTGCAATTCACAAACCTGCAGAGTTATAAATGATAACTCTCGTCCACAAATATATTGAGGGGAGGCAAAGAAGAGGATTTGAAATCAAGGCAGAATTGCAGGAAACAGATTTCAGGAGGTAGATACGAATCGCCTTTAAAGCACATGAAAAGCGGCAAAACGTTGACAATGATGCCCTTGGCCAAAAAGGGCGTATGCGTTTTTTCCTGAATATATTCAGGAAAAAACGCATACGCCCTTTTTGGCCAACCAAGCAACCTGGAAAGGCAAATCAGCACTACAAAGAAGTCTCGCTTCCCATCGGTCAAAAGGGCCATGCTGAAAAAAGTGTCAAAACCAGAAATGCAGGACAGGCCATGGAGAAATGGGAGCCTTGCTACACTGATGGGCGGGATGTAAATTGCCAAGAGCCACTCTGGAGAAGTGTCCGGTGAGTCCTGAAACATCTGAAAAACACAGCTTAGAGAGCATAGGGCACTTCCACTCATGGGGGTATAAATTGGGAAAATGAAAAATCAGCAAGACACAAGCACCCCAAAGTTTAGGGCTGCTCTGTTGACCAGGACCTCCACTTCATTCCACCTTAAATATCCCAGGAAAGAGAAAAATGGATAAAGAAGTTGTGGTCCTTATGTACAATGGAATATCACTCAGCCAGGAAATCAATGTCGTAAGGTTAGTAGCAGCATGATGAGTGGATTTAGGTACGACGATTCTAAGTGAAATAAGTCACACAGAAAAGGACACTTCTCATAAGGTATCACTGATAGAGGGAATGTAAAAACCGTTACACTTGAACTGAATTACAAAACAGAACAGAGTCACACATGCAGAAAACACACTATGGCTGCTTAACGGGAAAGTTGAGGTGGGGTGATACATAAAACAAGGGTATCAAATTAGCTCAGATACCATTCCATAAACCCAATATTAATAGACAAGACCTACTCCTTGCTCAGAGAACTGGACTCAACACGCCCTATTCACCGCACAAGAATATATCTGACTAATAATAATCGTAAAACCTATGTATTGATATCTCTCTGTTAGTGTGTCAAGTGGGTGTAAAGCGGCATAAACACAGCAGTGAAAAGCAGCTAAACCCCATTATAAAAATAAATTACTTTGAAACACCCATGAAACAAAGACAGTGAAAGAGAGAGAAATTCTTACACAATGCGTTCAGGGGCTGTGATGCAACCTGGATTGACCATATCTAGACGCACAGCTGGATGAGACATAAGGGTGGACACTCTTGGGGCTGAGAGGTTTGGTGAGGTTGGGTGAGCAAACGCAGACCCTTTAAAGTAATACTGCGTGGTACCCATCGCATGGGTCCCAAATCTCCAGGTTCAAGGGCATCTTCCTACATCAAAAACATGCATGAGAAACCCAGAAGATGGTACATCGTGTGATGGGGAAATGTTTCTAAAACGCACCTCATTTCTCATCTCCTTGTGCCCGGGTTCGTCATTCCAGCCGCTTTACTAGCAAGCTCCCTACTTGGAGCATCAGCACCTTTAACCTCCTGTTCCGTACAGGTTGCAATTTGTCCTGAGGATAAACGGGAAGACGTGGAACCAACGTGAGACTAGCTCTTGGTGTTGGGACAGGGACAGGTCACTCTATTTTCCCATCAGAAAGAAGAATTAACCACAGGCTCAGCCTGCCCCCCGGAACCAGAACAGGGCCTGAAGCCATTCTGCGATTTTGCGGCCAGCTCCCATAAAAACGAGTTGTAGAATGGAGGTTCAGGGCACTGCAATTCACAAACCTGCAGAGTTATAAATGATAACTCTCGTCCACAAATATATTGAGGGAAGGCAAAGAAGAGGATTTGAAATCAAGGCAGAATTGCAGGAAACAGATTTCAGGAGGTAGATACGAATCGCCTTTAAAGCACATGAAAAGTGGCAAAACGTTGACAATGATGCCCTTGGCCAAAAAGGGCGTATGCGTTTTTTCCTGAATATATTCAGGAAAAAACGCATACGCCCTTTTTGGCCAACCAAGCAACCTGGAAAGGCAAATCAGCGCTACAAAGAAGTCTCGCTTCCCATCGGTCAAAAGGGCCATGCTGAAAAAAGTGTCAAAACCAGAAATGCAGGACAGGCCATGGAGAAATGGGAGCCTTGCTACACTGATGGGCGGGATGTAAATTGCCAAGAGCCACTCTGGAGAAGTGTCCGGTGAGTCCTGAAACATCTGAAAAACACAGCTTAGAGAGCATAGGGCACTTCCACTCATGGGGGTATAAATTGGGAAAATGAAAAATCAGCAAGACACAAGCACCCCAAAGTTGAGGGCTGCTCTGTTGACCAGGACCTCCACTTCATTCCACCTTAAATATCCCAGGAAAGAGAAAAATGGATAAAGAAGTTGTGGTCCTTATGTACAATGGAATATCACTCAGCCAGGAAATCAATGTCGTAAGGTTAGTAGCAGCATGATGAGTGGATTTAGGTACGACGATTCTAAGTGAAATAAGTCACACAGAAAAGGACACTTCTCATAAGGTATCACTGATAGAGGGAATGTAAAAACCATTACACTTGAACTGAATTACAAAACAGAACAGAGTCACACATGCAGAAAACACACTATGGCTGCTTAACGGGAAAGGTGAGGTGGGGTGATACATAAAACAAGGGTATCAAATTAGCTCAGATACCGTTCCATAAACCCAATATGTAATAGACAAGACCTACTCCTTGCTCAGAGAACTGGACTCAACACGCCCTATTCACCGCACAAGAATATATCTGACTAATAATAATCGTAAAACCTATGTATTGATATCTCTCTGTTAGTGTGTCAAGTGGGTGTAAAGCGGCATAAACACAGCAGTGAAAAGCAGCTAAACCCCATTATAAAAATAAATTACTTTGAAACACCCATGAAACAAAGACAGTGAAAGAGAGAGAAATTCTTACACAATGCGTTCAGGGGCTGTGATGCAACCTGGATTGACCATATCTAGACCCACAGCTGGATGAGACATAAGGGTGGACACTCTTGGGGCTGAGAGGTTTGGTGAGGTTGGGTGAGCAAACGCAGACCCTTTAAAGTAATACTGCGTGGTACCCATCACATGGGTCCCAAATCTCCAGGTTCAAGGGCATCTTCCTACATCAAAAACATGCATGAGAAACCCAGAAGACGGTACATCGTGTGATGGGGAAATGTTTCTAAAACGCACCTCATTTCTCATCTCCTTGTGCCCGGGTTCGCCATTCCAGCCGCTTTACTAGCAAGCTCCCTACTTGGAGCATCAGCACCTTTCACCTCCTGTTCCGTACAGGTTGCAATTTGTCCTGAGGATAAACGGGAAGACGTGGAACCAACGTGAGACTAGCTCTTGGTGTTGGGACAGGGACAGGTCACTCTATTTTCCCAT
This sequence comes from Balaenoptera borealis, assembly GCF_965194805.1. Classification (NCBI taxonomy): domain Eukaryota; kingdom Metazoa; phylum Chordata; class Mammalia; order Artiodactyla; family Balaenopteridae; genus Balaenoptera; species Balaenoptera borealis. Next base: position 1,437,813 of record NW_028124009.1, read on the forward strand.
CAGAAAGAAGAATTAACCACAGGCTCAGCCTGCCCCCCGGAACCAGAACAGGGCCTGAAGCCATTCTGCGATTTTGCGGCCAGCTCCCATAAAAACGAGTTGTAGAATGGAGGTTCAGGGCACTGCAATTCACAAACCTGCAGAGTTATAAATGATAACTCTCGTCCACAAATATATTGAGGGAAGGCAAAGAAGAGGATTTGAAATCAAGGCAGAATTGCAGGAAACAGATTTCAGGAGGTAGATACGAATCGCCTTTAAAGCACATGAAAAGCGGCAAAACGTTGACAATGATGCCCTTGGCCAAAAAGGGCGTATGCGTTTTTTCCTGAATATATTCAGGAAAAAACGCATACGCCCTTTTTGGCCAACCAAGCAACCTGGAAAGGCAAATCAGCGCTACAAAGAAGTCTCGCTTCCCATCGGTCAAAAGGGCCATGCTGAAAAAAGTGTCAAAACCAGAAATGCAGGACAGGCCATGGAGAAATGGGAGCCTTGCTACACTGATGGGCGGGATGTAAATTGCCAAGAGCCACTCTGGAGAAGTGTCCGGTGAGTCCTGAAACATCTGAAAAACACAGCTTAGAGAGCATAGGGCACTTCCACTCATGGGGGTATAAATTGGGAAAATTAAAAATCAGCAAGACACAAGCACCCCAAAGTTTAGGGCTGCTCTGTTGACCAGGACCTCCACTTCATTCCACCTTAAATATCCCAGGAAAGAGAAAAATGGATAAAGAAGTTGTGGTCCTTATGTACAATGGAATATCACTCAGCCAGGAAATCAATGTCGTAAGGTTAGTAGCAGCATGATGAGTGGATTTAGGTACGACGATTCTAAGTGAAATAAGTCACACAGAAAAGGACACTTCTCATAAGGTATCACTGATAGAGGGAATGTAAAAACCATTACACTTGAACTGAATTACAAAACAGAACAGAGTCACACATGCAGAAAACACACTATGGCTGCTTAACGGGAAAGGTGAGGTGGGGTGATACATAAAACAAGGGTATCAAATTAGCTCAGATACCGTTCCATAAACCCAATATGTAATAGACAAGACCTACTCCTTGCTCAGAGAACTGGACTCAACACGCCCTATTCACCGCACAAGAATATATCTGACTAATAATAATCGTAAAACCTATGTATTGATATCTCTCTGTTAGTGTGTCAAGTGGGTGTAAAGCGGCATAAACACAGCAGTGAAAAGCAGCTAAACCCCATTATAAAAATAAATTACTTTGAAACACCCATGAAACAAAGACAGTGAAAGAGAGAGAAATTCTTACACAATGCGTTCAGGGGCTGTGATGCAACCTGGATTGACCATATCTAGACCCACAGCTGGATGAGACATAAGGGTGGACACTCTTGGGGCTGAGAGGTTTGGTGAGGTTGGGTGAGCAAACGCAGACCCTTTAAAGTAATACTGCGTGGTACCCATCACATGGGTCCCAAATCTCCAGGTTCAAGGGCATCTTCCTACATCAAAAACATGCATGAGAAACCCAGAAGACGGTACATCGTGTGATGGGGAAATGTTTCTAAAACGCACCTCATTTCTCATCTCCTTGTGCCCGGGTTCGCCATTCCAGCTGCTTTACTAGCAAGCTCCCTACTTGGAGCATCAGCACCTTTCACCTCCTGTTCCGTACAGGTTGCAATTTGTCCTGAGGATAAACGGGAAGACGTGGAACCAACGTGAGACTAGCTCTTGGTGTTGGGACAGGCACAGGTCACTCTATTTTCCCATCAGAAAGAAGAATTAACCACAGGCTCAGGCTGCCCCCCGGAACCAGAACAGGGCCTGAAGCCATTCTGCGATTTTGCGGCCAGCTCCCATAAAAACGAGTTGTAAAATGGAGGTTCAGGGCACTGCAATTCACAAACCTGCAGAGTTATAAATGATAACTCTCGTCCACAAATATATTGAGGGGAGGCAAAGAAGAGGATTTGAAATCAAGGCAGAATTGCAGGAAACAGATTTCAGGAGGTAGATACGAATCGCCTTTAAAGCACATGAAAAGCGGCAAAACGTTGACAATGATGCCCTTGGCCAAAAAGGGCGTATGCGTTTTTTCCTGAATATATTCAGGAAAAAACGCATACGCCCTTTTTGGCCAACCAAGCAACCTGGAAAGGCAAATCAGCGCTACAGAGAAGTCTCGCTTCCCATCGGTCAAAATGGCCATGCTGAAAAAAGTGTCAAAACCAGAAATGCAGGACAGGCCATGGAGAAATGGGAGCCTTGCTACACTGATGGGCGGGATGTAAATTGCCAAGAGCCACTCTGGAGAAGTGTCCGGTGAGTCCTGAAACATCTGAAAAACACAGCTTAGAGAGCATAGGGCACTTCCACTCATGGGGGTATAAATTGGGAAAATTAAAAATCAGCAAGACACAAGCACCCCAAAGTTTAGGGCTGCTCTGTTGACCAGGACCTCCACTTCATTCCACCTTAAATATCCCAGGAAAGAGAAAAATGGATAAAGAAGTTGTGGTCCTTATGTACAATGCAATATCACTCAGCCAGGAAATCAATGTCGTAAGGTTAGTAGCAGCATGATGAGTGGATTTAGGTACGACGATTCTAAGTGAAATAAGTCACACAGAAAAGGACACTTCTCATAAGGTATCACTGATAGAGGGAATGTAAAAACCGTTACACTTGAACTGAATTACAAAACAGAACAGAGTCACACATGCAGAAAACACACTATGGCTGCTTAACGGGAAAGGTGAGGTGGGGTGATACATAAAACAAGGGTATCAAATTAGCTCAGATACCATTCCATAAACCCAATATGTAATAGACAAGACCTACTCCTTGCTCAGAGAACTGGACTCAACACGCCCTATTCACCGCACAAGAATATATCTGACTAATAATAATCGTAAAACCTATGTATTGATATCTCTCTGTTAGTGTGTCAAGTGGGTGTAAAGCGGCATAAACACAGCAGTGAAAAGCAGCTAAACCCCATTATAAAAATAAATTACTTTGAAACACCCATGAAACAAAGACAGTGAAAGAGAGAGAAATTCTTACACAATGCGTTCAGGGGCTGTGATGCAACCTGGATTGACCATATCTAGACGCACAGCTGGATGAGACATAAGGGTGGACACTCTTGGGGCTGAGAGGTTTGGTGAGGTTGGGTGAGCAAACGCAGACCCTTTAAAGTAATACTGCGTGGTACCCATCGCATGGGTCCCAAATCTCCAGGTTCAAGGGCATCTTCCTACATCAAAAACATGCATGAGAAACCCAGAAGATGGTACATCGTGTGATGGGGAAATGTTTCTAAAACGCACCTCATTTCTCATCTCCTTGTGCCCGGGTTCGTCATTCCAGCCGCTTTACTAGCAAGCTCCCTACTTGGAGCATCAGCACCTTTAACCTCCTGTTCCGTACAGGTTGCAATTTGTCCTGAGGATAAACGGGAAGACGTGGAACCAACGTGAGACTAGCTCTTGGTGTTGGGACAGGGACAGGTCACTCTATTTTCCCATCAGAAAGAAGAATTAACCACAGGCTCAGCCTGCCCCCCGGAACCAGAACAGGGCCTGAAGCCATTCTGCGATTTTGCGGCCAGCTCCCATAAAAACGAGTTGTAGAATGGAGGTTCAGGGCACTGCAATTCACAAACCTGCAGAGTTATAAATGATAACTCTCGTCCACAAATATATTGAGGGAAGGCAAAGAAGAGGATTTGAAATCAAGGCAGAATTGCAGGAAACAGATTTCAGGAGGTAGATACGAATCGCCTTTAAAGCACATGAAAAGTGGCAAAACGTTGACAATGATGCCCTTGGCCAAAAAGGGCGTATGCGTTTTTTCCTGAATATATTCAGGAAAAAACGCATACGCCCTTTTTGGCCAACCAAGCAACCTGGAAAGGCAAATCAGCGCTACAAAGAAGTCTCGCTTCCCATCGGTCAAAAGGGCCATGCTGAAAAAAGTGTCAAAACCAGAAATGCAGGACAGGCCATGGAGAAATGGGAGCCTTGCTACACTGATGGGCGGGATGTAAATTGCCAAGAGCCACTCTGGAGAAGTGTCCGGTGAGTCCTGAAACATCTGAAAAACACAGCTTAGAGAGCATAGGGCACTTCCACTCATGGGGGTATAAATTGGGAAAATGAAAAATCAGCAAGACACAAGCACCCCAAAGTTGAGGGCTGCTCTGTTGACCAGGACCTCCACTTCATTCCACCTTAAATATCCCAGGAAAGAGAAAAATGGATAAAGAAGTTGTGGTCCTTATGTACAATGGAATATCACTCAGCCAGGAAATCAATGTCGTAAGGTTAGTAGCAGCATGATGAGTGGATTTAGGTACGACGATTCTAAGTGAAATAAGTCACACAGAAAAGGACACTTCTCATAAGGTATCACTGATAGAGGGAATGTAAAAACCATTACACTTGAACTGAATTACAAAACAGAACAGAGTCACACATGCAGAAAACACACTATGGCTGCTTAACGGGAAAGGTGAGGTGGGGTGATACATAAAACAAGGGTATCAAATTAGCTCAGATACCGTTCCATAAACCCAATATGTAATAGACAAGACCTACTCCTTGCTCAGAGAACTGGACTCAACACGCCCTATTCACCGCACAAGAATATATCTGACTAATAATAATCGTAAAACCTATGTATTGATATCTCTCTGTTAGTGTGTCAAGTGGGTGTAAAGCGGCATAAACACAGCAGTGAAAAGCAGCTAAACCCCATTATAAAAATAAATTACTTTGAAACACCCATGAAACAAAGACAGTGAAAGAGAGAGAAATTCTTACACAATGCGTTCAGGGGCTGTGATGCAACCTGGATTGACCATATCTAGACCCACAGCTGGATGAGACATAAGGGTGGACACTCTTGGGGCTGAGAGGTTTGGTGAGGTTGGGTGAGCAAACGCAGACCCTTTAAAGTAATACTGCGTGGTACCCATCACATGGGTCCCAAATCTCCAGGTTCAAGGGCATCTTCCTACATCAAAAACATGCATGAGAAACCCAGAAGACGGTACATCGTGTGATGGGGAAATGTTTCTAAAACGCACCTCATTTCTCATCTCCTTGTGCCCGGGTTCGCCATTCCAGCCGCTTTACTAGCAAGCTCCCTACTTGGAGCATCAGCACCTTTCACCTCCTGTTCCGTACAGGTTGCAATTTGTCCTGAGGATAAACGGGAAGACGTGGAACCAACGTGAGACTAGCTCTTGGTGTTGGGACAGGGACAGGTCACTCTATTTTCCCATCAGAAAGAAGAATTAACCACAGGCTCAGCCTGCCCCCCGGAACCAGAACAGGGCCTGAAGCCATTCTGCGATTTTGCGGCCAGCTCCCATAAAAACGAGTTGTAGAATGGAGGTTCAGGGCACTGCAATTCACAAACCTGCAGAGTTATAAATGATAACTCTCGTCCACAAATATATTGAGGGAAGGCAAAGAAGAGGATTTGAAATCAAAGCAGAATTGCAGGAAACAGATTTCAGGAGGTAGATACGAATCGCCTTTAAAGCACATGAAAAGCGGCAAAACGTTGACAATGATGCCCTTGGCCAAAAAGGGCGTATGCGTTTTTTCCTGAATATATTCAGGAAAAAACGCATACGCCCTTTTTGGCCAACCAAGCAACCTGGAAAGGCAAATCAGCGCTACAAAGAAGTCTCGCTTCCCATCGGTCAAAAGGGCCATGCTGAAAAAAGTGTCAAAACCAGAAATGCAGGACAGGCCATGGAGAAATGGGAGCCTTGCTACACTGATGGGCGGGATGTAAATTGCCAAGAGCCACTCTGGAGAAGTGTCCGGTGAGTCCTGAAACATCTGAAAAACACAGCTTAGAGAGCATAGGGCACTTCCACTCATGGGGGTATAAATTGGGAAAATGAAAAATCAGCAAGACACAAGCACCCCAAAGTTTAGGGCTGCTCTGTTGACCAGGACCTCCACTTCATTCCACCTTAAATATCCCAGGAAAGAGAAAAATGGATAAAGAAGTTGTGGTCCTTATGTACAATGGAATATCACTCAGCCAGGAAATCAATGTCGTAAGGTTAGTAGCAGCATGATGAGTGGATTTAGGTACGACGATTCTAAGTGAAATAAGTCACACAGAAAAGGACACTTCTCATAAGGTATCACTGATAGAGGGAATGTAAAAACCATTACACTTGAACTGAATTACAAAACAGAACAGAGTCACACATGCAGAAAACACACTATGGCTGCTTAACGGGAAAGGTGAGGTGGGGTGATACATAAAACAAGGGTATCAAATTAGCTCAGATACCGTTCCATAAACCCAATATGTAATAGACAAGACCTACTCCTTGCTCAGAGAACTGGACTCAACACGCCCTATTCACCGCACAAGAATATATCTGACTAATAATAATCGTAAAACCTATGTATTGATATCTCTCTGTTAGTGTGTCAAGTGGGTGTAAAGCGGCATAAACACAGCAGTGAAAAGCAGCTAAACCCCATTATAAAAATAAATTACTTTGAAACACCCATGAAACAAAGACAGTGAAAGAGAGAGAAATTCTTACACAATGCGTTCAGGGGCTGTGATGCAACCTGGATTGACCATATCTAGACCCACAGCTGGATGAGACATAAGGGTGGACACTCTTGGGGCTGAGAGGTTTGGTGAGGTTGGGTGAGCAAACGCAGACCCTTTAAAGTAATACTGCGTGGTACCCATCACATGGGTCCCAAATCTCCAGGTTCAAGGGCATCTTCCTACATCAAAAACATGCATGAGAAACCCAGAAGACGGTACATCGTGTGATGGGGAAATGTTTCTAAAACGCACCTCATTTCTCATCTCCTTGTGCCCGGGTTCGCCATTCCAGCCGCTTTACTAGCAAGCTCCCTACTTGGAGCATCAGCACCTTTCACCTCCTGTTCCGTACAGGTTGCAATTTGTCCTGAGGATAAACGGGAAGACGTGGAACCAACGTGAGACTAGCTCTTGGTGTTGGGACAGGCACAGGTCACTCTATTTTCCCATCAGAAAGAAGAATTAACCACAGGCTCAGCCTGCCCCCCGGAACCAGAACAGGGCCTGAAGCCATTCTGCGATTTTGCGGCCAGCTCCCATAAAAACGAGTTGTAAAATGGAGGTTCAGGGCACTGCAATTCACAAACCTGCAGAGTTATAAATGATAACTCTCGTCCACAAATATATTGAGGGGAGGCAAAGAAGAGGATTTGAAATCAAGGCAGAATTGCAGGAAACAGATTTCAGGAGGTAGATACGAATCGCCTTTAAAGCACATGAAAAGCGGCAAAACGTTGACAATGATGCCCTTGGCCAAAAAGGGCGTATGCGTTTTTTCCTGAATATATTCAGGAAAAAACGCATACGCCCTTTTTGGCCAACCAAGCAACCTGGAAAGGCAAATCAGCGCTACAGAGAAGTCTCGCTTCCCATCGGTCAAAATGGCCATGCTGAAAAAAGTGTCAAAACCAGAAATGCAGGACAGGCCATGGAGAAATGGGAGCCTTGCTACACTGATGGGCGGGATGTAAATTGCCAAGAGCCACTCTGGAGAAGTGTCCGGTGAGTCCTGAAACATCTGAAAAACACAGCTTAGAGAGCATAGGGCACTTCCACTCATGGGGGTATAAATTGGGAAAATTAAAAATCAGCAAGACACAAGCACCCCAAAGTTTAGGGCTGCTCTGTTGACCAGGACCTCCACTTCATTCCACCTTAAATATCCCAGGAAAGAGAAAAATGGATAAAGAAGTTGTGGTCCTTATGTACAATGCAATATCACTCAGCCAGGAAATCAATGTCGTAAGGTTAGTAGCAGCATGATGAGTGGATTTAGGTACGACGATTCTAAGTGAAATAAGTCACACAGAAAAGGACACTTCTCATAAGGTATCACTGATAGAGGGAATGTAAAAACCGTTACACTTGAACTGAATTACAAAACAGAACAGAGTCACACATGCAGAAAACACACTATGGCTGCTTAACGGGAAAGGTGAGGTGGGGTGATACATAAAACAAGGGTATCAAATTAGCTCAGATACCATTCCATAAACCCAATATGTAATAGACAAGACCTACTCCTTGCTCAGAGAACTGGACTCAACACGCCCTATTCACCGCACAAGAATATATCTGACTACTAATAATCGTAAAACCTATGTATTGATATCTCTCTGTTAGTGTGTCAAGTGGGTGTAAAGCGGCATAAACACAGCAGTGAAAAGCAGCTAAACCCCATTATAAAAATAAATTACTTTGAAACACCCATGAAACAAAGACAGTGAAAGAGAGAGAAATTCTTACACAATGCGTTCAGGGGCAGTGATGCAACCTGGATTGACCATATCTAGACGCACAGCTGGATGAGACATAAGGGTGGACACTCTTGGGGCTGAGAGGTTTGGTGAGGTTGGGTGAGCAAACGCAGACCCTTTAACGTAATACTGCGTGGTACCCATCGCATGGGTCCCAAATCTCCAGGTTCAAGGGCATCTTCCTACATCAAAAACATGCATGAGAAACCCAGAAGATGGTACATCGTGTGATGGGGAAATGTTTCTAAAACGCACCTCATTTCTCATCTCCTTGTGCCCGGGTTCGCCATTCAAGCCGCTTTACTAGCAAGCTCCCTACTTGGAGCATCAGCACCTTTCACCTCCTGTTCCGTACAGGTTGCAATTTGTCCTGAGGATAAACGGGAAGACGTGGAACCAACGAGAGACTAGCTCTTGGTGTTGGGACAGGCACAGGTCACTCTATTTTCCCATCAGAAAGAAGAATTAACCACAGGCTCAGCCTGCCCCCCGGAACCAGAACAGGGCCTGAAGCCATTCTGCGATTTTGCGGCCAGCTCCCCTAAAAACGAGTTGTAAAATGGAGGTTCAGGGTACTGCAATTCACAAACCTGCAGAGTTATAAATGATAACTCTCGTCCACAAATATATTGAGGGGAGGCAAAGAAGAGGATTTGAAATCAAGGCAGAATTGCAGGAAACAGATTTCAGGAGGTAGATACGAATCGCCTTTAAAGCACATGAAAAGCGGCAAAACGTTGACAATGATGCCCTTGGCCAAAAAGGGCGTATGCGTTTTTTCCTGAATATATTCAGGAAAAAACGCATACGCCCTTTTTGGCCAACCAAGCAACCTGGAAAGGCAAATCAGCGCTACAAAGAAGTCTCGCTTCCCATCGGTCAAAAGGGCCATGCTGAAAAAAGTGTCAAAACCAGAAATGCAGGACAGGCCATGGAGAAATGGGAGCCTTGCTACACTGATGGGCGGGATGTAAATTGCCAAGAGCCACTCTGGAGAAGTGTCCGGTGAGTCCTGAAACATCTGAAAAACACAGCTTAGAGAGCATAGGGCACTTCCACTCATGGGGGTATAAATTGGGAAAATGAAAAATCAGCAAGACACAAGCACCCCAAAGTTTAGGGCTGCTCTGTTGACCAGGACCTCCACTTCATTCCACCTTAAATATCCCAGGAAAGAGAAAAATGGATAAAGAAGTTGTGGTCCTTATGTACAATGGAATATCACTCAGCCAGGAAATCAATGTCATAAGGTTAGTAGCAGCATGATGAGTGGATTTAGGTACGACGATTCTAAGTGAAATAAGTCACACAGAAAAGGACACTTCTCATAAGGTATCACTGATAGAGGGAATGTAAAAACCGTTACACTTGAACTGAATTACAAAACAGAACAGAGTCACACATGCAGAAAACACACTATGGCTGCTTAACGGGAAAGGTGAGGTGGGGTGATACATAAAACAAGGGTATCAAATTAGCTCAGATACCATTCCATAAACCCAATATGTAATAGACAAGACCTACTCCTTGCTCAGAGAACTGGACTCAACACGCCCTATTCACCGCACAAGAATATATCTGACTAATAATAATCGTAAAACCTATGTATTGATATCTCTCTGTTAGTGTGTCAAGTGGGTGTAAAGCGGCATAAACACAGCAGTGAAAAGCAGCTAAACCCCATTATAAAAATAAATTACTTTGAAACACCCATGAAACAAAGACAGTGAAAGAGAGAGAAATTCTTACACAATGCGTTCAGGGGCTGTGATGCAACCTGGATTGACCATATCTAGACGCACAGCTGGATGAGACATAAGGGTGGACACTCTTGGGGCTGAGAGGTTTGGTGAGGTTGGGTGAGCAAACGCAGACCCTTTAAAGTAATACTGCGTGGTACCCATCGCATGGGTCCCAAATCTCCAGGTTCAAGGGCATCTTCCTACATCAAAAACATGCATGAGAAACCCAGAAGATGGTACATCGTGTGATGGGGAAATGTTTCTAAAACGCACCTCATTTCTCATCTCCTTGTGCCCGGGTTCGTCATTCCAGCCGCTTTACTAGCAAGCTCCCTACTTGGAGCATCAGCACCTTTAACCTCCTGTTCCGTACAGGTTGCAATTTGTCCTGAGGATAAACGGGAAGACGTGGAACCAACGTGAGACTAGCTCTTGGTGTTGGGACAGGGACAGGTCACTCTATTTTCCCATCAGAAAGAAGAATTAACCACAGGCTCAGCCTGCCCCCCGGAACCAGAACAAGGCCTGAAGCCATTCTGCGATTTTGCGGCCAGCTCCCATAAAAACGAGTTGTAGAATGGAGGTTCAGGGCACTGCAATTCACAAACCTGCAGAGTTATAAATGATAACTCTCGTCCACAAATATATTGAGGGAAGGCAAAGAAGAGGATTTGAAATCAAGGCAGAATTGCAGGAAACAGATTTCAGGAGGTAGATACGAATCTCCTTTAAAGCACATGAAAAGCGGCAAAACGTTGACAATGATGCCCTTGGCCAAAAAGGGCGTATGCGTTTTTTCCTGAATATATTCAGGAAAAAACGCATACGCCCTTTTTGGCCAACCAAGCAACCTGGAAAGGCAAATCAGCGCTACAAAGAAGTCTCGCTTCCCATCGGTCAAAAGGGCCATGCTGAAAAAAGTGTCAAAACCAGAAATGCAGGACAGGCCATGGAGAAATGGGAGCCTTGCTACACTGATGGGCGGGATGTAAATTGCCAAGAGCCACTCTGGAGAAGTGTCCGGTGAGTCCTGAAACATCTGAAAAACACAGCTTAGAGAGCATAGGGCACTTCCACTCATGGGGGTATAAATTGGGAAAATTATATATCAGCAAGACACAAGCACCCCAAAGTTTAGGGCTGCTCTGTTGACCAGGACCTCCACTTCATTCCACCTTAAATATCCCAGGAAAGAGAAAAATGGATAAAGAAGTTGTGGTCCTTATGTACAATGGAATATCACTCAGCCAGGAAATCAATGTCGTAAGGTTAGTAGCAGCATGATGAGTGGATTTAGGTACGACGATTCTAAGTGAAATAAGTCACACAGAAAAGGACACTTCTCATAAGGTATCACTGATAGAGGGAATGTAAAAACCATTACACTTGAACTGAATTACAAAACAGAACAGAGTCACACATGCAGAAAACACACTATGGCTGCTTAACGGGAAAGGTGAGGTGGGGTGATACATAAAACAAGGGTATCAAATTAGCTCAGATACCGTTCCATAAACCCAATATGTAATAGACAAGACCTACTCCTTGCTCAGAGAACTGGACTCAACACGCCCTATTCACCGCACAAGAATATATCTGACTAATAATAATCGTAAAACCTATGTATTGATATCTCTCTGTTAGTGTGTCAAGTGGGTGTAAAGCGGCATAAACACAGCAGTGAAAAGCAGCTAAACCCCATTATAAAAATAAATTACTTTGAAACACCCATGAAACAAAGACAGTGAAAGAGAGAGAAATTCTTACACAATGCGTTCAGGGGCTGTGATGCAACCTGGATTGACCATATCTAGACCCACAGCTGGATGAGACATAAGGGTGGACACTCTTGGGGCTGAGAGGTTTGGTGAGGTTGGGTGAGCAAACGCAGACCCTTTAAAGTAATACTGCGTGGTACCCATCACATGGGTCCCAAATCTCCAGGTTCAAGGGCATCTTCCTACATCAAAAACATGCATGAGAAACCCAGAAGACGGTACATCGTGTGATGGGGAAATGTTTCTAAAACGCACCTCATTTCTCATCTCCTTGTGCCCGGGTTCGCCATTCCAGCCGCTTTACTAGCAAGCTCCCTACTTGGAGCATCAGCACCTTTCACCTCCTGTTCCGTACAGGTTGCAATTTGTCCTGAGGATAAACGGGAAGACGTGGAACCAACGTGAGACTAGCTCTTGGTGTTGGGACAGGCACAGGTCACTCTATTTTCCCATCAGAAAGAAGAATTAACCACAGGCTCAGCCTGCCCCCCGGAACCAGAACAGGGCCTGAAGCCATTCTGCGATTTTGCGGCCAGCTCCCATAAAAACGAGTTGTAAAATGGAGGTTCAGGGCACTGCAATTCACAAACCTGCAGAGTTATAAATGATAACTCTCGTCCACAAATATATTGAGGGGAGGCAAAGAAGAGGATTTGAAATCAAGGCAGAATTGCAGGAAACAGATTTCAGGAGGTAGATACGAATCGCCTTTAAAGCACATGAAAAGCGGCAAAACGTTGACAATGATGCCCTTGGCCAAAAAGGGCGTATGCGTTTTTTCCTGAATATATTCAGGAAAAAACGCATACGCCCTTTTTGGCCAACCAAGCAACCTGGAAAGGCAAATCAGCGCTACAAAGAAGTCTCGCTTCCCATCGGTCAAAAGGGCCATGCTGAAAAAAGTGTCAAAACCAGAAATGCAGGACAGGCCATGGAGAAATGGGAGCCTTGCTACACTGATGGGCGGGATGTAAATTGCCAAGAGCCACTCTGGAGAAGTGTCCGGTGAGTCCTGAAACATCTGAAAAACACAGCTTAGAGAGCATAGGGCACTTCCACTCATGGGGGTATAAATTGGGAAAATTAAAAATCAGCAAGACACAAGCACCCCAAAGTTTAGGGCTGCTCTGTTGACCAGGACCTCCACTTCATTCCACCTTAAATATCCCAGGAAAGAGAAAAATGGATAAAGAAGTTGTGGTCCTTATGTACAATGCAATATCACTCAGCCAGGAAATCAATGTCGTAAGGTTAGTAGCAGCATGATGAGTGGATTTAGGTACGACGATTCTAAGTGAAATAAGTCACACAGAAAAGGACACTTCTCATAAGGTATCACTGATAGAGGGAATGTAAAAACCGTTACACTTGAACTGAATTACAAAACAGAACAGAGTCACACATGCAGAAAACACACTATGGCTGCTTAACGGGAAAGGTGAGGTGGGGTGATACATAAAACAAGGGTATCAAATTAGCTCAGAAACCATTCCATAAACCCAATATGTAATAGACAAGACCTACTCCTTGCTCAGAGAACTGGACTCAACACGCCCTATTCACCGCACAAGAATATATCTGACTAATAATAATCGTAAAACCTATGTATTGATATCTCTCTGTTAGTGTGTCAAGTGGGTGTAAAGCGGCATAAACACAGCAGTGAAAAGCAGCTAAACCCCATTATAAAAATAAATTACTTTGAAACACCCATGAAACAAAGACAGTGAAAGAGAGAGAAATTCTTACACAATGCGTTCAGGGGCTGTGATGCAACCTGGATTGACCATATCTAGACCCACAGCTGGATGAGACATAAGGGTGGACACTCTTGGGGCTGAGAGGTTTGGTGAGGTTGGGTGAGCAAACGCAGACCCTTTAAAGTAATACTGCGTGGTACCCATCGCATGGGTCCCAAATCTCCAGGTTCAAGGGCATCTTCCTACATCAAAAACATGCATGAGAAACCCAGAAGATGGTACATCGTGTGATGGGGAAATGTTTCTAAAACGCACATCATTTCTCATCTCCTTGTGCCCGGGTTCGCCATTCCAGCCTCTTTACTAGCAAGCTCCCTACTTGGAGCATCAGCACCTTTAACCTCCTGTTCCGTACAGGTTGCAATTTGTCCTGAGGATAAACGGGAAGACGTGGAACCAACGTGAGACTAGCTCTTGGTGTTGGGACAGGCACAGGTCACTCTATTTTCCCATCAGAAAGAAGAATTAACCACAGGCTCAGCCTGCCCCCCGGAACCAGAACAGGGCCTGAGGCCATTCTGCGATTTTGCGGCCAGCTCCCATAAAAACGAGTTGTAAAATGGAGGTTCAGGGCACTGCAATTCACAAACCTGCAGAGTTATAAATGATAACTCTCGTCCACAAATATATTGAGGGGAGGCAAAGAAGAGGATTTGAAATCAAGGCAGAATTGCAGGAAACAGATTTCAGGAGGTAGATACGAATCGCCTTTAAAGCACATGAAAAGCGGCAAAACGTTGACAATGATGCCCTTGGCCAAAAAGGGCGTATGCGTTTTTTCCTGAATATATTCAGGAAAAAACGCATACGCCCTTTTTGGCCAACCAAGCAACCTGGAAAGGCAAATCAGCGCTACAAAGAAGTCTCGCTTCCCATCGGTCAAAAGGGTCATGCTGAAAAAAGTGTCAAAACCAGAAATGCAGGACAGGCCATGGAGAAATGGGAGCCTTGCTACACTGATGGGCGGGATGTAAATTGCCAAGAGCCACTCTGGAGAAGTGTCCGGTGAGTCCTGAAACATCTGAAAAACACAGCTTAGAGAGCATAGGGCACTTCCACTCATGGGGGTATAAATTGGGAAAATTAAAAATCAGCAAGACACAAGCACCCCAAAGTTTAGGGCTGCTCTGTTGACCAGGACCTCCACTTCATTCCACCTTAAATATCCCAGGAAAGAGAAAAATGGATAAAGAAGTTGTGGTCCTTATGTACAATGGAATATCACTCAGCCAGGAAATCAATGTCGTAAGGTTAGTAGCAGCATGATGAGTGGATTTAGGTACGACGATTCTAAGTGAAATAAGTCACACAGAAAAGGACACTTCTCATAAGGTATCACTGATAGAGGGAATGTAAAAACCGTTACACTTGAACTGAATTACAAAACAGAACAGAGTCACACATGCAGAAAACACACTATGGCTGCTTAACGGGAAAGGTGAGGTGGGGTGATACATAAAACAAGGGTATCAAATTAGCTCAGATACCATTCCATAAACCCAATATGTAATAGACAAGACCTACTCCTTGCTCAGAGAACTGGACTCAACACGCCCTATTCACCGCACAAGAATATATCTGACTACTAATAATCGTAAAACCTATGTATTGATATCTCTCTGTTAGTGTGTCAAGTGGGTGTAAAGCGGCATAAACACAGCAGTGAAAAGCAGCTAAACCCCATTATAAAAATAAATTACTTTGAAACACCCATGAAACAAAGACAGTGAAAGAGAGAGAAATTCTTACACAATGCGTTCAGGGGCTGTGATGCAACCTGGATTGACCATATCTAGACGCACAGCTGGATGAGACATAAGGGTGGACACTCTTGGGGCTGAGAGGTTTGGTGAGGTTGGGTGAGCAAACGCAGACCCTTTAAAGTAATACTGCGTGGTACCCATCGCATGGGTCCCAAATCTCCAGGTTCAAGGGCATCTTCCTACATCAAAAACATGCATGAGAAACCCAGAAGATGGTACATCGTGTGATGGGGAAATGTTTCTAAAACGCACCTCATTTCTCATCTCCTTGTGCCCGGGTTCGCCATTCCAGCCCCTTTACTAGCAAGCTCCCTACTTGGAGCATCAGCACCTTTAACCTCCTGTTCCGTACAGGTTGCAATTTGTCCTGAGGATAAACGGGAAGACGTGGAACCAACGAGAGACTAGCTCTTGGTGTTGGGACAGGCACAGGTCACTCTATTTTCCCATCAGAAAGAAGAATTAACCACAGACTCAGCCTGCCCCCCGGAACCAGAACAGGGCCTGAAGCCATTCTGCGATTTTGCGGCCAGCTCCCATAAAAACGAGTTGTAAAATGGAGGTTCAGGGCACTGCAATTCACAAACCTGCAGAGTTATAAATGATAACTCTCGTCCACAAATATATTGAGGGAAGGCAAAGAAGAGGATTTGAAATCAAGGCAGAATTGCAGGAAACAGATTTCAGGAGGTAGATACGAATCGCCTTTAAAGCACATGAAAAGCGGCAAAACGTTGACAATGATGCCCTTGGCCAAAAAGGGCGTATGCGTTTTTTCCTGAATATATTCAGGAAAAAACGCATACGCCCTTTTTGGCCAACCAAGCAACCTGGAAAGGCAAATCAGCGCTACAAAGAAGTCTCGCTTCCCATCGGTCAAAAGGGCCATGCTGAAAAAAGTGTCAAAACCAGAAATGCAGGACAGGCCATGGAGAAATGGGAGCCTTGCTACACTGATGGGCGGGATGTAAATTGCCAAGAGCCACTCTGGAGAAGTGTCCGGTGAGTCCTGAAACATCTGAAAAACACAGCTTAGAGAGCATAGGGCACTTCCACTCATGGGGGTATAAATTGGGAAAATTAAAAATCAGCAAGACACAAGCACCCCAAAGTTTAGGGCTGCTCTGTTGACCAGGACCTCCACTTCATTCCACCTTAAATATCCCAGGAAAGAGAAAAATGGATAAAGAAGTTGTGGTCCTTATGTACAATGCAATATCACTCAGCCAGGAAATCAATGTCGTAAGGTTAGTAGCAGCATGATGAGTGGATTTAGGTACGACGATTCTAAGTGAAATAAGTCACACAGAAAAGGACACTTCTCATAAGGTATCACTGATAGAGGGAATGTAAAAACCGTTACACTTGAACTGAATTACAAAACAGAACAGAGTCACACATGCAGAAAACACACTATGGCTGCTTAACGGGAAAGGTGAGGTGGGGTGATACATAAAACAAGGGTATCAAATTAGCTCAGAAACCATTCCATAAACCCAATATGTAATAGACAAGACCTACTCCTTGCTCAGAGAACTGGACTCAACACGCCCTATTCACCGCACAAGAATATATCTGACTAATAATAATCGTAAAACCTATGTATTGATATCTCTCTGTTAGTGTGTCAAGTGGGTGTAAAGCGGCATAAACACAGCAGTGAAAAGCAGCTAAACCCCATTATAAAAATAAATTACTTTGAAACACCCATGAAACAAAGACAGTGAAAGAGAGAGAAATTCTTACACAATGCGTTCAGGGGCTGTGATGCAACCTGGATTGACCATATCTAGACCCACAGCTGGATGAGACATAAGGGTGGACACTCTTGGGGCTGAGAGGTTTGGTGAGGTTGGGTGAGCAAACGCAGACCCTTTAAAGTAATACTGCGTGGTACCCATCGCATGGGTCCCAAATCTCCAGGTTCAAGGGCATCTTCCTACATCAAAAACATGCATGAGAAACCCAGAAGATGGTACATCGTGTGATGGGGAAATGTTTCTAAAACGCACATCATTTCTCATCTCCTTGTGCCCGGGTTCGCCATTCCAGCCTCTTTACTAGCAAGCTCCCTACTTGGAGCATCAGCACCTTTAACCTCCTGTTCCGTACAGGTTGCAATTTGTCCTGAGGATAAACGGGAAGACGTGGAACCAACGTGAGACTAGCTCTTGGTGTTGGGACAGGCACAGGTCACTCTATTTTCCCATCAGAAAGAAGAATTAACCACAGGCTCAGCCTGCCCCCCGGAACCAGAACAGGGCCTGAGGCCATTCTGCGATTTTGCGGCCAGCTCCCATAAAAACGAGTTGTAAAATGGAGGTTCAGGGCACTGCAATTCACAAACCTGCAGAGTTATAAATGATAACTCTCGTCCACAAATATATTGAGGGGAGGCAAAGAAGAGGATTTGAAATCAAGGCAGAATTGCAGGAAACAGATTTCAGGAGGTAGATACGAATCGCCTTTAAAGCACATGAAAAGCGGCAAAACGTTGACAATGATGCCCTTGGCCAAAAAGGGCGTATGCGTTTTTTCCTGAATATATTCAGGAAAAAACGCATACGCCCTTTTTGGCCAACCAAGCAACCTGGAAAGGCAAATCAGCGCTACAAAGAAGTCTCGCTTCCCATCGGTCAAAAGGGTCATGCTGAAAAAAGTGTCAAAACCAGAAATGCAGGACAGGCCATGGAGAAATGGGAGCCTTGCTACACTGATGGGCGGGATGTAAATTGCCAAGAGCCACTCTGGAGAAGTGTCCGGTGAGTCCTGAAACATCTGAAAAACACAGCTTAGAGAGCATAGGGCACTTCCACTCATGGGGGTATAAATTGGGAAAATTAAAAATCAGCAAGACACAAGCACCCCAAAGTTTAGGGCTGCTCTGTTGACCAGGACCTCCACTTCATTCCACCTTAAATATCCCAGGAAAGAGAAAAATGGATAAAGAAGTTGTGGTCCTTATGTACAATGGAATATCACTCAGCCAGGAAATCAATGTCGTAAGGTTAGTAGCAGCATGATGAGTGGATTTAGGTACGACGATTCTAAGTGAAATAAGTCACACAGAAAAGGACACTTCTCATAAGGTATCACTGATAGAGGGAATGTAAAAACCGTTACACTTGAACTGAATTACAAAACAGAACAGAGTCACACATGCAGAAAACACACTATGGCTGCTTAACGGGAAAGGTGAGGTGGGGTGATACATAAAACAAGGGTATCAAATTAGCTCAGATACCATTCCATAAACCCAATATGTAATAGACAAGACCTACTCCTTGCTCAGAGAACTGGACTCAACACGCCCTATTCACCGCACAAGAATATATCTGACTACTAATAATCGTAAAACCTATGTATTGATATCTCTCTGTTAGTGTGTCAAGTGGGTGTAAAGCGGCATAAACACAGCAGTGAAAAGCAGCTAAACCCCATTATAAAAATAAATTACTTTGAAACACCCATGAAACAAAGACAGTGAAAGAGAGAGAAATTCTTACACAATGCGTTCAGGGGCTGTGATGCAACCTGGATTGACCATATCTAGACGCACAGCTGGATGAGACATAAGGGTGGACACTCTTGGGGCTGAGAGGTTTGGTGAGGTTGGGTGAGCAAACGCAGACCCTTTAAAGTAATACTGCGTGGTACCCATCGCATGGGTCCCAAATCTCCAGGTTCAAGGGCATCTTCCTACATCAAAAACATGCATGAGAAACCCAGAAGATGGTACATCGTGTGATGGGGAAATGTTTCTAAAACGCACCTCATTTCTCATCTCCTTGTGCCCGGGTTCGCCATTCCAGCCCCTTTACTAGCAAGCTCCCTACTTGGAGCATCAGCACCTTTAACCTCCTGTTCCGTACAGGTTGCAATTTGTCCTGAGGATAAACGGGAAGACGTGGAACCAACGAGAGACTAGCTCTTGGTGTTGGGACAGGCACAGGTCACTCTATTTTCCCATCAGAAAGAAGAATTAACCACAGACTCAGCCTGCCCCCCGGAACCAGAACAGGGCCTGAAGCCATTCTGCGATTTTGCGGCCAGCTCCCATAAAAACGAGTTGTAAAATGGAGGTTCAGGGCACTGCAATTCACAAACCTGCAGAGTTATAAATGATAACTCTCGTCCACAAATATATTGAGGGAAGGCAAAGAAGAGGATTTGAAATCAAGGCAGAATTGCAGGAAACAGATTTCAGGAGGTAGATACGAATCGCCTTTAAAGCACATGAAAAGCGGCAAAACGTTGACAATGATGCCCTTGGCCAAAAAGGGCGTATGCGTTTTTTCCTGAATATATTCAGGAAAAAACGCATACGCCCTTTTTGGCCAACCAAGCAACCTGGAAAGGCAAATCAGCGCTACAAAGAAGTCTCGCTTCCCATCGGTCAAAAGGGCCATGCTGAAAAAAGTGTCAAAACCAGAAATGCAGGACAGGCCATGGAGAAATGGGAGCCTTGCTACACTGATGGGCGGGATGTAAATTGCCAAGAGCCACTCTGGAGAAGTGTCCGGTGAGTCCTGAAACATCTGAAAAACACAGCTTAGAGAGCATAGGGCACTTCCACTCATGGGGGTATAAATTGGGAAAATTAAAAATCAGCAAGACACAAGCACCCCAAAGTTTAGGGCCGCTCTGTTGACCAGGACCTCCACTTCATTCCACCTTAAATATCCCAGGAAAGAGAAAAATGGATAAAGAAGTTGTGGTCCTTATGTACAATGGAATATCACTCAGCCAGGAAATCAATGTCGTAAGGTTAGTAGCAGCATGATGAGTGGATTTAGGTACGACGATTCTAAGTGAAATAAGTCACACAGAAAAGGACACTTCTCATAAGGTATCACTGATAGAGGGAATGTAAAAACCGTTACACTTGAACTGAATTACAAAACAGAACAGAGTCACACATGCAGAAAACACACTATGGCTGCTTAACGGGAAAGGTGAGGTGGGGTGATACATAAAACAAGGGTATCAAATTAGCTCAGATACCATTCCATAAACCCAATATGTAATAGACAAGACCTACTCCTTGCTCAGAGAACTGGACTCAACACGCCCTATTCACCGCACAAGAATATATCTGACTAATAATAATCGTAAAACCTATGTATTGATATCTCTCTGTTACTGTGTCAAGTGGGTGTAAAGTGGCATAAACACAGCAGTGAAAAGCAGCTAAACCCCATTATAAAAATAAATTACTTTGAAACACCCATGAAACAAAGACAGTGAAAGAGAGAGAAATTCTTACACAATGCGTTCAGGGGCTGTGATGCAACCTGGATTGACCATATCTAGACCCACAGCTGGATCAGACATAAGGGTGGACACTCTTGGGGATGAGAGGTTTGGTGAGGTTGGGTGAGCAAACGCAGACCCTTTAAAGTAATACTGCGTGGTACCCATCGCATGGGTCCCAAATCTCCAGGTTCAAGGGCATCTTCCTACGTCAAAAACATGCATGAGAAACCCAGAAGATGGTACATCGTGTGATGGGGAAATGTTTCTAAAACGCACCTCATTTCTCATCTCCTTGTGCCCAGGTTCGCCATTCCAGCCGCTTTACTAGCAAGCTCCCTACTTGGAGCATCAGCACCTTTAACCTCCTGTTCCGTACAGGTTGCAATTTGTCCTGAGGATAAACGGGAAGACGTGGAACCAACGTGAGACTAGCTCTTGGTGTTGGGACAGGCACAGGTCACTCTATTTTCCCATCAGAAAGAAGAATTAACCACAGGCTCAGCCTGCCCCCCGGAACCAGAACAGGGCCTGAAGCCATTCTGCGATTTTGCGGCCAGCTCCCATAAAAACGAGTTGTAAAATGGAGGTTCAGGGCACTGCAATTCACAAACATGCAGAGTTATAAATGATAACTCTCGTCCACAAATATATTGAGGGAAGGCAAAGAAGAGGATTTGAAATCAAGGCAGAATTGCAGGAAACAGATTTCAGGAGGTAGATACGAATCGCCTTTAAAGCACATGAAAAGCGGCAAAACGTTGACAATGATGCCCTTGGCCAAAAAGGGCGTATGCGTTTTTTCCTGAATATATTCAGGAAAAAACGCATACGCCCTTTTTGGCCAACCAAGCAACCTGGAAAGGCAAATCAGCGCTACAAAGAAGTCTCGCTTCCCATCGGTCAAAAGGGCCATGCTGAAAAAAGTGTCAAAACCAGAAATGCAGGACAGGCCATGGAGAAATGGGAGCCTTGCTACACTGATGGGCGGGATGTAAATTGCCAAGAGCCACTCTGGAGAAGTGTCCGGTGAGTCCTGAAACATCTGAAAAACACAGCTTAGAGAGCATAGGGCACTTCCACTCATGGGGGTATAAATTGGGAAAATTAAAAATCAGCAAGACACAAGCACTCCAAAGTTTAGGGCTGCTCTGTTGACCAGGACCTCCACTTCATTCCATCTTAAATATCCCAGGAAAGAGAAAAATGGATAAAGAAGTTGTGGTCCTTATGTACAATGGAATATCACTCAGCCATGAAATCAATGTCGTAAGGTTAGTAGCAGCATGATGAGTGGATTTAGGTACGACGATTCTAAGTGAAATAAGTCACACAGAAAAGGACACTTCTCATAAGGTATCACTGATAGAGGGAATGTAAAAACCATTACACTTGAACTGAATTACAAAACAGAACAGAGTCACACATGCAGAAAACACACTATGGCTGCTTAACGGGAAAGGTGAGGTGGGGTGATACATAAAACAAGGGTATCAAATTAGCTCAGATACCGTTCCATAAACCCAATATGTAATAGACAAGACCTACTCCTTGCTCAGAGAACTGGACTCAACACGCCCTATTCACCGCACAAGAATATATCTGACTAATAATAATCGTAAAACCTATGTATTGATATCTCTCTGTTAGTGTGTCAAGTGGGTGTAAAGCGGCATAAACACAGCAGTGAAAAGCAGCTAAACCCCATTATAAAAATAAATTACTTTGAAACACCCATGAAACAAAGACAGTGAAAGAGAGAGAAATTCTTACACAATGCGTTCAGGGGCTGTGATGCAACCTGGATTGACCATATCTAGACGCACAGCTGGATGAGACATAAGGGTGGACACTCTTGGGGCTGAGAGGTTTGGTGAGGTTGGGTGAGCAAACGCAGACCCTTTAAAGTAATACTGCGTGGTACCCATCGCATGGGTCCCAAATCTCCAGGTTCAAGGGCATCTTCCTACATCCAAAACATGCATGAGAAACCCAGAAGATGGTACACCGTGTGATGGGGAAAGGTTTCTAAAACGCACCTCATTTCTCATCTCCTTGTGCCCGGGTTCGCCATTCCAGCCTCTTTACTAGCAAGCTCCCTACTTGGAGCATCAGCACCTTTAACCTCCTGTTCCGTACAGGTTGCAATTTGTCCTGAGGATAAACGGGAAGACGTGGAACCAACGTGAGACTAGCTCTTGGTGTTGGGACAGGCACAGGTCACTCTATTTTCCCATCAGAAAGAAGAATTAACCACAGGCTCAGCCTGCCCCCCGGAACCAGAACAGGGCCTGAAGCCATTCTGCGATTTTGCGGCCAGCTCCCATAAAAACGAGTTGTAAAATGGAGGTTCAGGGCACTGCAATTCACAAACCTGCAGAGTTATAAATGATAACTCTCGTCCACAAATATATTGAGGGGAGGCAAAGAAGAGGATTTGAAATCAAGGCAGAATTGCAGGAAACAGATTTCAGGAGGTAGATACGAATCGCCTTTAAAGCACATGAAAAGCGGCAAAACGTTGACAATGATGCCCTTGGCCAAAAAGGGCGTATGCGTTTTTTCCTGAATATATTCAGGAAAAAACGCATACGCCCTTTTTGGCCAACCAAGCAACCTGGAAAGGCAAATCAGCGCTACAAAGAAGTCTCGCTTCCCATCGGTCAAAAGGGCCATGCTGAAAAAAGTGTCAAAACCAGAAATGCAGGACAGGCCATGGAGAAATGGGAGCCTTGCTACACTGATGGGCGGGATGTAAATTGCCAAGAGCCACTCTGGAGAAGTGTCCGGTGAGTCCTGAAACATCTGAAAAACACAGCTTAGAGAGCATAGGGCACTTCCACTCATGGGGGTATAAATTGGGAAAATTAAAAATCAGCAAGACACAAGCACCCCAAAGTTGAGGGCTGCTCTGTTGACCAGGACCTCCACTTCATTCCACCTTAAATATCCCAGGAAAGAGAAAAATGGATAAAGAAGTTGTGGTCCTTATGTACAATGGAATATCACTCAGCCAGGAAATCAATGTCGTAAGGTTAGTAGCAGCATGATGAGTGGATTTAGGTACGACGATTCTAAGTGAAATAAGTCACACAGAAAAGGACACTTCTCATAAGGTATCACTGATAGAGGGAATGTAAAAACCATTACACTTGAACTGAATTACAAAACAGAACAGAGTCACACATGCAGAAAACACACTATGGCTGCTTAACGGGAAAGGTGAGGTGGGGTGATACATAAAACAAGGGTATCAAATTAGCTCAGATACCGTTCCATAAACCCAATATGTAATAGACAAGACCTACTCCTTGCTCAGAGAACTGGACTCAACACGCCCTATTCACCGCACAAGAATATATCTGACTAATAATAATCGTAAAACCTATGTATTGATATCTCTCTGTTAGTGTGTCAAGTGGGTGTAAAGTGGCATAAACACAGCAGTGAAAAGCAGCTAAACCCCATTATAAAAATAAATTACTTTGAAACACCCATGAAACAAAGACAGTGAAAGAGAGAGAAATTCTTACACAATGCGTTCAGGGGCTGTGATGCAACCTGGATTGACCATATCTAGACCCACAGCTGGATGAGACATAAGGGTGGACACTCTTGGGGCTGAGAGGTTTGGTGAGGTTGGGTGAGCAAACGCAGACCCTTTAAAGGAATACTGCGTGGTACCCATCGCATGGGTCCCAAATCTCCAGGTTCAAGGGCATCTTCCTACATCAAAAACATGCATGGAAACCCAGAAGATGGTACATCGTGTGATGGGGAAATGTTTCTAAAACGCACCTCATTTCTCATCTCCTTGTGCCCGGGTTCGCCATTCCAGCCACTTTACTAGCAAGCTCCCTACTTGGAGCATCAGCACCTTTCACCTCCTGTTCCGTACAGGTTGCAATTTGTCCTGAGGATAAACGGGAAGACGTGGAACCAACGTGAGACTAGCTCTTGGTGTTGGGACAGGCACAGGTCACTCTATTTTCCCATCAGAAAGAAGAATTAACCACAGGCTCAGCCTGCCCCCCGGAACCAGAACAGGGCCTGAAGCCATTCTGCGATTTTGCGGCCAGCTCCCATAAAAACGAGTTGTAAAATGGAGGTTCAGGGCACTGCAATTCACAAACCTGCAGAGTTATAAATGATAACTCTCGTCCACAAATATATTGAGGGGAGGCAAAGAAGAGGATTTGAAATCAAGGCAGAATTGCAGGAAACAGATTTCAGGAGGTAGATACGAATCGCCTTTAAAGCACATGAAAAGCGGCAAAACGTTGACAATGATGCCCTTGGCCAAAAAGGGCGTATGCGTTTTTTCCTGAATATATTCAGGAAAAAACGCATACGCCCTTTTTGGCCAACCAAGCAACCTGGAAAGGCAAATCAGCGCTACAAAGAAGTCTCGCTTCCCATCGGTCAAAAGGGCCATGCTGAAAAAAGTGTCAAAACCAGAAATGCAGAACAGGGCATGGAGAAATGGGAGCCTTGCTACACTGATGGGCGGGATGTAAATTGCCAAGAGCCACTCTGGAGAAGTGTCCGGTGAGTCCTGAAACATCTGAAAAACACAGCTTAGAGAGCATAGGGCACTTCCACTCATGGGGGTATAAATTGGGAAAATGAAAAATCAGCAAGACACAAGCACCCCAAAGTTTAGGGCTGCTCTGTTGACCAGGACCTCCACTTCATTCCACCTTAAATATCCCAGGAAAGAGAAAAATGGATAAAGAAGTTGTGGTCCTTATGTACAATGGAATATCACTCAGCCAGGAAATCAATGTCGTAAGGTTAGTAGCAGCATGATGAGTGGATTTAGGTACGACGATTCTAAGTGAAATAAGTCACACAGAAAAGGACACTTCTCATAAGGTATCACTGATCGAGGGAATGTAAAAACCGTTACACTTGAACTGAATTACAAAACAGAACATAGTCACACATGCAGAAAACACACTATGGCTGCTTAACGGGAAAGGTGAGGTGGGGTGATACATAAAACAAGGGTATCAAATTAGCTCAGATCCCGTTCCATAAACCCAATATGTAATAGACAAGACCTACTCCTTGCTCAGAGAACTGGACTCAACACGCCCTATTCACCGCACAAGAATATATCTGACTAATAATAATCGTAAAACCTATGTATTGATATCTCTCTGTTAGTGTGTCAAGTGGGTGTAAAGCGGCATAAACACAGCAGTGAAAAGCAGCTAAACCCCATTATAAAAATAAATTACTTTGAAACACCCATGAAACAAAGACAGTGAAAGAGAGAGAAATTCTTACACAATGCGTTCAGGGGCTGTGATGCAACCTGGATTGACCATATCTAGACGCACAGCTGGATGAGACATAAGGGTGGACACTCTTGGGGCTGAGAGGTTTGGTGAGGTTGGGTGAGCAAACGCAGACCCTTTAAAGTAATACTGCGTGGTACCCATCGCATGGGTCCCAAATCTCCAGGTTCAAGGGCATCTTCCTACATCAAAAACATGCATGAGAAACCCAGAAGATGGTACATCGTGTGATGGGGAAATGTTTCTAAAACGCACCTCATTTCTCATCTCCTTGTGCCCGGGTTCGCCATTCCAGCCGCTTTACTAGCAAGCTCCCTACTTGGAGCATCAGCACCTTTAACCTCCTGTTCCGTACAGGTTGCAATTTGTCCTGAGGATAAACGGGAAGACGTGGAACCAACGTGAGACTAGCTCTTGGTGTTGGGACAGGCACAGGTCACTCTATTTTCCCATCAGAAAGAAGAATTAACCACAGGCTCAGCCTGCCCCCCGGAACCAGAACAGGGCCTGAAGCCATTCTGCGATTTTGCGGCCAGCTCCCATAAAAACGAGTTGTAAAATGGAGGTTGAGGGCACTGCAATTCACAAACCTGCAGAGTTATAAATGATAACTCTCGTCCACAAATATATTGAGGGGAGGCAAAGAAGAGGATTTGAAATCAAGGCAGAATTGCAGGAAACAGATTTCAGGAGGTAGATACGAATCGCCTTTAAAGCACATGAAAAGCGGCAAAACGTTGACAATGATGCCCTTGGCCAAAAAGGGCGTATGCGTTTTTTCCTGAATATATTCAGGAAAAAACGCACACGCCCTTTTTGGCCAACCAAGCAACCTGGAAAGGCAAATCAGCGCTACAAAGAAGTCTCGCTTCCCATCGGTCAAAAGGGCCATGCTGAAAAAAGTGTCAAAACCAGAAATGCAGGACAGGCCATGGAGAAATGGGAGCCTTGCTACACTGATGGGCGGGATGTAAATTGCCAAGAGCCACTCTGGAGAAGTGTCCGGTGAGTCCTGAAACATCTGAAAAACACAGCTTAGAGAGCATAGGGCACTTCCACTCATGGGGGTATAAATTGGGAAAATGAAAAATCAGCAAGACACAAGCACCCCAAAGTTTAGGGCTGCTCTGTTGACCAGGACCTCCACTTCATTCCACCTTCAATATCCCAGGAAAGAGAAAAATGGATAAAGATGTGGTGGTCCTTATGTACAGTGGAATATCACTCAGCCATGAAATCAATGTCATAAGGTTAGTAGCAGCATGATGAGTGGATTTAGGTACGACGATTCTAAGTGAAATAAGTCACACAGAAAAGGACACTTCTGATAAGGTATCACTGATAGAGGGAATGTAAAAACCGTTACACTTGAACTGAATTACAAAACAGAACAGAGTCACACATGCAGAAAACACACTATGGCTGTTTAACGGGAAAGGTGAGGTGGGGTGATACATAAAACAAGGGTTTCAAATTAGCTCAGATACCATTCCATAAACCCAATATGTAATAGACAAGACCTACTCCTTGCTCAGAGAACTGGACTCAACACGCCCTATTCACCGCACAAGAATATATCTGACTACTAATAATCTTAAAACCTATGTATTGATATCTCTCTGTTAGTGTGTCAAGTGGGTGTAAAGCGGCATAAACACAGCAGTGAAAAGCAGCTAAACCGCATTATGAAAATAAATTACTTTTAAAAACCCATGAAACAAAGACAGTGAAAGAGAGAGAAATTCTTACACAATGCGTTCAGGGGCTGTGATACAACCTGGATTGACCATATCTAGACCCACAGCTGGATGAGACATAAGGGTGGACACTCTTGGGGCTGAGAGGTTTGGTGAGGTTGGGTGAGCAAACGCAGACCCTTTAAAGTAATACTGCGTGGTACCCATCGCATGGGTCCCAAATCTCCAGGTTCAAGGGCATCTTCCTACATCGAAAATATGCATGAGAAACCCAGAAGATGGTACACCGTGTGATGGGGAAAGTTTTCTAAAACGCACCTCATTTCTCATCTCCTTGTGCCCGGGTTCGCCATTCCAGCCGCTTTACTAGCAATCTCCCTACTTGGAGCATCAGCACCTTTAACCTCCTGTTCCGTACAGGTTGCAATTTTTCCTGAGGATGAACGGGAAGACGGGGAACCAATGAGAGACTGGCTCTTGGTGTTGGGACAGGCACAGGTCACTCTATTTTCCCATCTGGAAGAAGAATTAACCACAGGCTCAACCTGCCCCCCGGAACCAGAACTGGGCCTGAAGCCATCCTGCGCTTTTGCGACCAGCTCCCAAAAACGCGAGTTGTAAAACTGAGCTTCAGGGCACTGCAATTCACAAACCTGCAGAGCTATAAATGATAACTCTCGTCCACAAATATATTGAGGGAAGGCAAAGAAGAGGATTTGAAATCAAGGCAGAATTGCAGGAAACAGATTTCAGGAGGTAGATACGAATCGCCTTTAAAGCACATGAAAAGCGGCAAAACGTTGACAATGATGCCCTTGGCCAAAAAGGGCGTATGCGTTTTTTCCTGAATATATTCAGGAAAAAACGCATACGCCCTTTTTGGCCAACCAAGCAACCTGGAAAGGCAAATCAGCGCTACAAAGAAGTCTCGCTTCCCATCGGTCAAAAGGGCCATGCTGAAAAAAGTGTCAAAACCAGAAATGCAGGACAGGCCATGGAGAAATGGGAGCCTTGCTACACTGATGGGCGGGATGTAAATTGCCAACAGCCACTCTGGAGAAGTGTACGGTGAGTCCTGAAACATCTGAAAAACACAGCTTAGAGAGCATAGGGCACTTCCACTCATGGGGGTATAAATTGGGAAAATGAAAAATCAGCAAGACACAAGCACCCCAAAGTTTAGGGCTGCTCTGTTGACAAGGACCTCCACTTCATTCCACCTTAAATATCCCAGGAAAGAGAAAAATGGATAAAGAAGTTGTGGTCCTTATGTACAATGGAATATCACTCAGCCATGAAATCAATGTCGTAAGGCTAGTAGCAGCATGATGAGTGGATTTAGGTACGACGATTCTAAGTGAAATAAGTCACACAGAAAAGGACACTTCTCATAAGGTATCACTGATCGAGGGAATGTAAAAACCGTTACACTTGAACTGAATTACAAAACAGAACAGAGTCACACATGCAGAAAACACACTATGGCTGCTTAACGGGAAAGGTGAGGTGGGGTGATACATAAAACAAGGGTTTCAAATTAGCTCAGATACCGTTCCATAAACCCAATATGTAATAGACAAGACCTACTCCTTGCTCAGAGAACTGGACTCAACACGCCCTATTCACCGCACAAGAATATATCTGACTAGTAATAATCTTAAAACCTATGTATTGATATCTCTCTGTTAGTGTGTCAAGTGGGTGTAAAGCGGCATAAACACAGCAGTGAAAAGCAGCTAAACCACATTATGAAAATAAATTACTTTTAAAAACCCATGAAACAAAGACAGTGAAAGAGAGAGAAATTCTTACACAATGCGTTCAGGGGCTGTGATACAACCTGGATTGACCATATCTAGACCCACAGTTGGATGAGACATAAGGGTGGACACTCTTGGGGCTGAGAGGTTTGGTGAGGTTGGGTGAGCAAATGCAGACCCTTTAAAGTAATACTGCGTGGTACCCATCGCATGGGTCCCAAATCTCCAGGTTCAAGGGCATCTTCCTACATCGAAAACATGCATGAGAAACCCAGAAGATGGTACACCGTGTGATGGGGAAAGGTTTCTAAAACGCACCTCATTTCTCATCTCCTTTGCCCGGGTTCGCCATTCCAGCCGCTTTACTAGCTATCTCCATACTTGGAGCATCAGCACCTTTAACCTCCTGTTCCGTACAGGTTGCAATTTTTCCTGAGGATGAACGGGAAGACGGGGAACCAATGAGAGACTGGCTCTTGGTGTTGGGACAGGCACAGGTCACTCTATTTTCCCATCTGGAAGAAGAATTAACCACAGGCTCAACCTGCCCCCCGGAACCAGAACTGGGCCTGAAGCCATCCTGCGCTTTTGCGACCAGCTCCCAAAAACGCGAGTTGTAAAATTGAGCTTCAGGGCACTGCAATTCACAAACCTGCAGAGTTATAAATGATAACTCTCGTCCACAAATATATTGAGGGAAGGCAAAGAAGAGGATTTGAAATCAAGGCAGAATTGCAGGAAACAGATTTCAGGAGGTAGATTCGAATCTCCTTTAAAGCACATGAAAAGCGGCAAAACGTTGACAATGATGCCCTTGGCCAAAAAGGGCGTATGCGTTTTTTCCTGAATATATTCAGGAAAAAACGCATACGCCCTTTTTGGCCAACCAAGCAACCTGGAAAGGCAAATCAGCGCTACAAAGAAGTCTCGCTTCCCATCGGTCAAAAGGGCCATGCTGAAAAAAGTGTCAAAACCAGAAATGCAGGACAGGCCATGGAGAAATGGGAGCCTTGCTACACTGATGGGCGGGATATAAATTGCCAACAGCCACTCTGGAGAAGTGTACGGTGAGTCCTGAAACATCTAAAAAACACAGCTTAGAGAGCATAGGGCACTTCCACTCATGGGGGTATAAATTGGGAAAATGAAAAATCAGCAAGACACAAGCACCCCAAAGTTTAGGGCTGCTCTGTTGACAAGGACCTCCACTTCATTCCACCTTAAATATCCCAGGAAAGAGAAAAATGGATAAAGAAGTTGTGGTCCTTATGTACAATGGAATATCACTCAGCCAGGAAATCAATGTCCTAAGGCTAGTAGCAGCATGATGAGTGGATTTAGGTACGACGATTCTAAGTGAAATAAATCACACAGAAAAGGACACTTCTCATAAGGTATCACTTATAGAGGGAATGTAAAAACCGTTACAGTTGAACTGAATTACAAAACAGAACAGAGTCACATATGCAGAAAACACACTATGGCTGCTTAACGGGAAAGGGGAGGTGGGGTGATACATAAAACAAGGGTTTCAAATTAGCTCAGATACCGTTCCATAAACCCAATATGTAATAGACAAGACCTACTCCTTGCTCAGAGAACTGGACTCAACACGCCCTATTCACCGCACAAGAATATATCTGACTACTAATAATCTTAAAACCTATGTATTGATATCTCTCTGTTAGTGTGTCAAGTGGGTGTAAAGCGGCATAAACACAGCAGTGAAAAGCAGCTAAACCGCATTATGAAAATAAATTACTTTTAAAAACCCATGAAACAAAGACAGTGAAAGAGAGAGAAATTCTTACACAATGCGTTCAGGGGCTGTGATACAACCTGGATTGACCATATCTAGACCCACAGCTGGATGAGACATAAGGGTGGACACTCTTGGGGCTGAGAGGTTTGGTGAGGTGGGTGAGCAAACGCAGACCCTTTAAAGTAATACTGCGTGGTACCCATCGCATGGGTCCCAAATCTCCAGGTTCAAGGGCATCTTCCTACATCGAAAATATGCATGAGAAACCCAGAAGATGGTACACCGTGTGATGGGGAAAGGTTTCTAAAACGCACCTCATTTCTCATCTCCTTGTGCCCGGGTTCGCCATTCCAGCCGCTTTACTAGCAATCTCCCTACTTGGAGCATCAGCACCTTTAACCTCCTGTTCCGTACAGGTTGCAATTTTTCCTGAGGATGAACGGGAAGACGGGGAACCAATGAGAGACTGGCTCTTGGTGTTGGGACAGGCACAGGTCACTCTATTTTCCCATCTGGAAGAAGAATTAACCACAGGCTCAACCTGCCCCCCGGAACCAGAACTGGGCCTGAAGCCATCCTGCGCTTTTGCGACCAGCTCCCAAAAACGCGAGTTGTAAAATTGAGCTTCAGGGCACTGCAATTCACAAACCTGCAGAGTTATAAATGATAACTCTCGTCCACAAATATATTGAGGGAAGGCAAAGAAGAGGATTTGAAATCAAGGCAGAATTGCAGGAAACAGATTTCAGGAGGTAGATTCGAATCTCCTTTAAAGCACATGAAAAGCGGCAAAAAGTTGACAATGATGCCCTTGGCCAAAAAGGGCGTATGCGTTTTTTCCTGAATATATTCAGGAAAAAACGCATACGCCCTTTTTGGCCAACCAAGCAACCTGGAAAGGCAAATCAGTGCTACAAAGAAGTCTCGCTTCCCATCGGTCAAAAGGGCCATGCTGAAAAAAGTGTCAAAACCAGAAATGCAGGACAGGCCACGGAGAAATGGGAGCCTTGCTACACTGATGGGCGGGATGTAAATTGCCAACAGCCACTCTGGAGAAGTGTACGGTGAGTCCTGAAACATCTAAAAAAACACAGCTTAGAGAGCATAGGGCACTTCCACTCATGGGGGTATAAATTGGGAAAATTAAAAATCAGCAAGACACAAGCACCCCAAAGTTTAGGGCTGCTCTGTTGACAAGGACCTCCACTTCATTCCACCTTAAATATCCCAGGAAAGAGAAAAATGGGTAAAGAAGTTGTGGTCCTTATGTACAATGGAATATCACTCAGGCATGAAATCAATGTCATAAGGCTAGGAGCAGCATGATGAGTGGATTTAGGTACGACGATTCTAAGTGAAATAAGTCACACACAAAAGTACACTTCTCATAAGGTATCACTGATAGAGGGAATGTAAAAACCGTTACACTTGAACTGAATTACAAAACAGAACAGAGTCACACATGCAGAAAACACACTATGGCTGTTTAACGGGAAAGGTGAGGTGGGGTGATACATAAAACAAGGGTTTCAAATTAGCTCAGATACCGTTCCATAAACCCAATATGTAATAGACAAGACCTACTCCTTGCTCAGAGAACTGGACTCAACACGCCCTATTCACCGCACAAGAATATATCTGACTACTAATAATCTTAAAACCTATGTATTGATATCTCTCTGTTAGTGTGTCAAGTGGGTGTAAAGCGGCATAAACACAGCAGTGAAAAGCAGCTAAACCGCATTATGAAAATAAATTACTTTTAAAAACCCATGAAACAAAGACAGTGAAAGAGAGAGAAATTCTTACACAATGCGTTCAGGGGCTGTGATGCAACCTGGATTGACCATATCTAGACCCACAGCTGGATGAGACCTAAGGGTGGACACTCTTGGGGCTGAGAGGTTTGGTGAGGTTGGGTGAGCAAACGCAGACCCTTTAAAGTAATACTGCGTGGTACCCATCGCATGGGTCCCAAATCTCCATGTTCAAGGGCATCTTCCTACGTCGAAAACATGCATGAGAAACCCAGAAGATGGTACACCGTGTGATGGGGAAAGGTTTCTAAAACGCACCTCATTTCTCATCTCCTTGTGCCCGGGTTCGCCATTCCAGCCGCTTTACTAGCAAGCTCCCTACTTGGAGCATCAGCACCTTTAACCTCCTGTTCCGTACAGGTTGCAATATGTCCTGAGGATGAACAGGAAGACGGGGAACCAATGAGAGACTAGCTCTTGGTGTTTGGACAGGCACAGGTCACTCTATTTTCCCATCAGGAAGAAGAATTAACCACAGGCTCAACCTGCCCCCCGGAACCAGAACTGGGCCTGAAGCCATCCTGCGCTTTTGCGACCAGCTCCCAAAAACGCGAGTTGTAAAATTGAGCTTCAGGGCACTGCAATTCACAAACCTGCAGAGCTATAAATGATAACTCTCGTCCACAAATATATTGAGGGAAGGCAAAGAAGAGGATTTGAAATCAAGGCAGAATTGCAGGAAACAGATTTCAGGAGGTAGATTCGAATCTCCTTTAAAGCACATGAAAAGCGGCAAAACGTTGACAATGATGCCCTTGGCCAAAAAGGGCGTATGCGTTTTTTCCTGAATATATTCAGGAAAAAACGCATACGCCCTTTTTGGCCAACCAAGCAACCTGGAAAGGCAAATCAGCGCTACAAAGAAGTCTCGCTTCCCATCGGTCAAAAGGGCCATGCTGAAAAAAGTGTCAAAACCAGAAATGCAGGACAGGCCATGGAGAAATGGGAGCCTTGCTACACTGATGGGCGGGATGTAAATTGCCAACAGCCACTCTGGAGAAGTGTACGGTGAGTCCTGAAACATCTAAAAAACACAGCTTAGAGAGCATAGGGCACTTCCACTCATGGGGGTATAAATTGGGAAAATGAAAAATCAGCAAGACACAAGCACCCCAAAGTTTAGGGCTGCTCTGTTGACAAGGACCTCCACTTCATTCCACCTTAAATATCCCAGGAAATAGAAAAATGGGTAAAGAAGTTGTGGTCCTTATGTACAATGGAATATCACTCAGCCATGAAATCAATGTCATAAGGCTAGTAGCAGCATGATGAGTGGATTTAGGTACGACGATTCTAAGTGAAATAAGTCACACAGAAAAGGACACTTCTCATAAGGTATCACTGATCGAGGGAATGTAAAAACCGTTACACTTGAACTGAATTACAAAACAGAACAGAGTCACACATGCAGAAACCACACTATGGCTGCTTAACGGGAAAGGTGAGGTGGGGTGATACATAAAACAAGGGTATCAAATTAGCTCAGATACCGTTCCATAAACCCAATATGTAATAGACAAGACCTACTCCTTGCTCAGAGAACTGGACTCAACACGCCCTATTCACCGCACAAGAATATATCTGACTAGTAATAATCTTAAAACCTATGTATTGATATCTCTCTGTTAGTGTGTCAAGTGTGTATAAAGCGGCATAAACACAGCAGTGAAAAGCAGCTAAACCACATTATGAAAATAAATTACTTTTAAAAACCCATGAAACAAAGACAGTGAAAGAGAGAGAAATTCTTACACAATGCGTTCAGGGGCTGTGATACAACCTGGATTGACCATATCTAGACCCACAGTTGGATGAGACATAAGGGTGGACACTCTTGGGGCTGAGAGGTTTGGTGAGGTTGGGTGAGCAAACGCAGACCCTTTAAAGTAATACTGCGTGGTACCCATCGCATGGGTCCAAAATCTCCAGTTTCAAGGGCATCTTCCTACATCGAAAACATGCATGAGAAACCCAGAAGATGGTACACCGTGTGATGGGGAAAGGTTTCTAAAACGCACCTCATTTCTCATCTCCTTTGCCCGGGTTCGCCATTCCAGCCGCTTTACTAGCAATCTCCCTACTTGGAGCATCAGCACCTTTAACCTCCTGTTCCGTACAGGTTGCAATTTTTCCTGAGGATGAACGGGAAGACGGGGAACTAATGAGAGACTGGCTCTTGGTGTTGGGACAGGCAGAGGTCACTCTATTTTCCCATCAGGAAGAAGAATTAACCACAGGCTCAGCCTGACCCCGGAACCAGAACAGGGCCGGAAGCCATCCTGCGCTTTTGCGGCCAGCTCCCAAAAACGCAAGGTGTAAAATCGAGCTTCAGGGCACTGCAATTCACAAACCTGCAGAGTTTTAAATGATAACTCTCGTCCACAAATATATTGAGGGAAGGCAAAGAAGAGGATTTGAAATCAAGGCAGAATTGCAGGAAACAGATTTCAGGAGGTAGATACGAATCTCCTTTAAAGCACATGAAAAGCGGCAAAACGTTGACAATGATGCCCTTGGCCAAAAAGGGCGTATGCGTTTTTTCCTGAATATATTCAGGAAAAAACGCATACGCCCTTTTTGGCCAACCAAGCAACCTGGAAAGGCAAATCAGCGCTACAAAGAAGTCTCGCTTCCCATCGGTCAAAAGGGCCATGCTGAAAAAAGTGTCAAAACCAGAAATGCAGGACAGGCCATGGAGAAATGGGAGCCTTGCTACACTGATGGGCGGGATGTAAATTGCCAACAGCCACTCTGGAGAAGTGTACGGTGAGTCCTGAAACATCTAAAAAACACAGCTTAGAGAGCATAGGGCACTTCCACTCATGGGGGTATAAATTAGGAAAATAAAATATCAGCAAGACACAAGCACCCCAAAGTTTAGGGCTGCTCTGTTGACAAGGACCTCCACTTCATTCCACCTTAAATATCCCAGGAAAGAGAAAAATGGGTAAAGAAGTTGTGGTCCTTATGTACAATGGAATATCACTCAGGCATGAAATCAATGTCATAAGGCTAGGAGCAGCATGATGAGTGGATTTAGGTACGACGATTCTAAGTGAAATAAGTCACACACAAAAGGACACTTCTCATAAGGTATCACTGATAGAGGGAATGTAAAAACCGTTACACTTGAACTGAATTACAAAACAGAACAGAGTCACACATGCAGAAAACACACTATGGCTGTTTAACGGGAAAGGTGAGGTGCGGTGATACATAAAACAAGGGTTTCAAATTAGCTCAGATACCGTTCCATAAACCCAATATGTAATAGACAAGACCTACTCCTTGCTCAGAGAACTGGACTCAACACGCCCTATTCACCGCACAAGAATATATCTGACTACTAATAATCTTAAAACCTATGTATTGATATCTCTCTGTTAGTGTGTCAAGTGGGTGTAAAGCGGCATAAACACAGCAGTGAAAAGCAGCTAAACCGCATTATGAAAATAAATTACTTTTAAAAACCCATGAAACAAAGACAGTGAAAGAGAGAGAAATTCTTACACAATGCGTTCAGGGGCTGTGATGCAACCTGGATTGACCATATCTAGACCCACAGCTGGATGAGACCTAAGGGTGGACACTCTTGGGGCTGAGAGGTTTGGTGAGGTTGGGTGAGCAAACGCAGACCCTTTAAAGTAATACTGCGTGGTACCCATCGCATGGGTCCCAAATCTCCAGGTTCAAGGGCATCTTCCTACATCGAAAACATGCATGAGAAACCCAGAAGATGGTCCACCGTGTGATGGGGAAAGGTTTCTAAAACGCACCTCATTTCTCATCTCCTTGTGCCCGGGTTCGCCATTCCAGCCGCTTTACTAGCAATCTCCCTACTTGGAGCATCAGCACCTTTAACCTCCTGTTCCGTACAGGTTGCAATTTGTCCTGAGGATGAACAGGAAGACGGGGAACCAATGAGAGACTAGCTCTTGGTGTTTGGACAGGCACAGGTCACTCTATTTTCCCATCAGGAAGAAGAATTAACCACAGGCTCAACCTGCCCCCCGGAACCAGAACTGGGCCTGAAGCCATCCTGCGCTTTTGCGACCAGCTCCCAAAACGCGAGTTGTAAAATTGAGCTTCAGGGCACTGCAATTCACAAACCTGCAGAGCTATAAATGATAACTCTCGTCCACAAATATATTGAGGGAAGGCAAAGAAGAGGATTTGAAATCAAGGCAGAATTGCAGGAAACAGATTTCAGGAGGTAGATTCGAATCTCCTTTAAAGCACATGAAAAGCGGCAAAACGTTGACAATGATGCCCTTGGCCAAAAAGGGCGTATGCGTTTTTTCCTGAATATATTCAGGAAAAAACGCATACGCCCTTTTTGGCCAACCAAGCAACCTGGAAAGGCAAATCAGCGCTACAAAGAAGTCTCGCTTCCCATTGGTCAAAAGGGCCATGCTGAAAAAAGTGTCAAAACCAGAAATGCAGGACAGGCCATGGAGAAATGGGAGCCTTGCTACACTGATGGGCGGGATGTAAATTGCCAACAGCCACTCTGGAGAAGTGTACGGTGAGTCCTGAAACATCTAAAAAACACAGCTTAGAGAGCATAGGGCACTTCCACTCATGGGGGTATAAATTAGGAAAATAAAAAATCAGCAAGACACAAGCACCCCAAAGTTTAGGGCTGCTCTGTTGACAAGGACCTCCACTTCATTCCACCTTAAATATCCCAGGAAAGAGAAAAATGGGTAAAGAAGTTGTGGTCCTTATGTACAATGGAATATCACTCAGCCATGAGATCAATGTCATAAGGCTAGGAGCAGCATGATGAGTGGATTTAGGTACGACGATTCTAAGTGAAATAAGTCACACAGAAAAGGACACTTCTCATAAGGTATCACTGATAGAGGGAATGTAAAAACCGTTACACTTGAACTGAATTACAAAACAGAACAGAGTCACACATGCAGAAAACACACTATGGCTGCTTAACGGGAAAGGTGAGGTGGGGTGATACATAAAACAAGGGTTTCAAATTAGCTCAGATACCGTTCCATAAACCCAATATGTAATAGACAAGACCTACTCCTTGCTCAGAGAACTGGACTCAACACGCCCTATTCACCGCACAAGAATATATCTGACTACTAATAATCTTAAAACCTATGTATTGATATCTCTCTGTTAGTGTGTCAAGTGGGTGTAAAGCGGCATAAACACAGCAGTGAAAAGCAGCTAAACCGCATTATGAAAATAAATTACTTTTAAAAACCCATGAAACAAAGACAGTGAAAGAGAGAGAAATTCTTACACAATGCGTTCAGGGGCTGTGATGCAACCTGGATTGACCATATCTAGACCCACAGCTGGATGAGACCTAATTGTGGACACTCTTGGGGCTGAGAGGTTTGGTGAGGTTGGGTGAGCAAACGCAGACCCTTTAAAGTAATACTGCGTGGTACCCATCGCATGGGTCCCAAATCTCCAGGTTCAAGGGCATCTTCCTACATCGAAAACATGCATGAGAAACCCAGAAGATGGTACACCGTGTGATGGGGAAAGGTTTCTAAAACGCACCTCATTTCTCATCTCCTTGTGCCCGGGTTCGCCATCCCAGCCGCTTTACTAGCAATCTCCCTACTTGGAGCATCAGCACCTTTAACCTCCTGTTCCGTACAGGTTGCAATTTTTCCTGAGGATGAACGGGAAGACGGGGAACCAATGAGAGACTGGCTGTTGGTGTTGGGAAAGGCACAGGTCACTCTATTTTCCCATCAGGAAGAAGAATTAACCACAGGCTCAGCCTGCCCCCCGGAACCAGAACAGGGCCGGAAGCCATCCTGCGCTTTTGCGGCCAGCTCCCAAAAACGCGAGGTGTAAAATCGAGCTTCATGGCACTGCAATTCACAAACCTGCAGAGTTATAAATGATAACTCTCGTCCACAAATATATTGAGGGAAGGCAAAGAAGAGGATTTGAAATCAAGGCAGAATTGCAGGAAACAGATTTCAGGAGGTAGATTCGAATCTGCTTTAAAGCACATGAAAAGCGGCAAAACGTTGACAATGATGCCCTTGGCGAAAAAGGGCGTATGCGTTTTTTCCTGAATATATTCAGGAAAAAACGCATACGCCCTTTTTGGCCAACCAAGCAACCTGGAAAGGCAAATCAGCGCTACAAAGAAGTCTCGCTTCCCATCGGTCAAAAGGGCCATGCTGAAAAAAGTGTCAAAACCAGAAATGCAGGACAGGCCATGGAGAAATGGGAGCCTTGCTACACTGATGGGCGGGATGTAAATTGCCAACAGCCACTCTGGAGAAGTGTACGGTGAGTCCTGAAACATCTAAAAAACACAGCTTAGAGAGCATAGGGCACTTCCACTCATGGGGGTATAAATTGGGAAAATTAAAAATCAGCAAGACACAAGCACCCCAAAGTTTAGGGCTGCTCTGTTGACAAGGACCTCCACTTCATTCCACCTTAAATATCACAGGAAAGAGAAAAATGGGTAAAGAAGTTGTGGTCCTTATGTACAATGGAATATCACTCAGGCATGAAATCAATGTCATAAGGCTAGGAGCAGCATGATGAGTGGATTTAGGTACGACGATTCTAAGTGAAATAAGTCACACACAAAAGTACACTTCTCATAAGGTATCACTGATAGAGGGAATGTAAAAACCGTTACACTTGAACTGAATTACAAAACAGAACAGAGTCACACATGCAGAAAACACACTATGGCTGTTTAACGGGAAAGGTGAGGTGGGGTGATACATAAAACAAGGGTTTCAAATTAGCTCAGATACCGTTCCATAAACCCAATATGTAATAGACAAGACCTACTCCTTGCTCAGAGAACTGGACTCAACACGCCCTATTCACCGCACAAGAATATATCTGACTACTAATAATCTTAAAACCTATGTATTGATATCTCTCTGTTAGTGTGTCAAGTGGGTGTAAAGCGGCATAAACACAGCAGTGAAAAGCAGCTAAACCGCATTATGAAAATAAATTACTTTTAAAAACCCATGAAACAAAGACAGTGAAAGAGAGAGAAATTCTTACACAATGCGTTCAGGGGCTGTGATGCAACCTGGATTGACCATATCTAGACCCACAGCTGGATGAGACCTAAGGGTGGACACTCTTGGGGCTGAGAGGTTTGGTGAGGTTGGGTGAGCAAACGCAGACCCTTTAAAGTAATACTGCGTGGTACCCATCGCATGGGTCCCAAATCTCCATGTTCAAGGGCATCTTCCTACGTCGAAAACATGCATGAGAAACCCAGAAGATGGTACACCGTGTGATGGGGAAAGGTTTCTAAAACGCACCTCATTTCTCATCTCCTTGTGCCCGGGTTCGCCATTCCAGCCGCTTTACTAGCAAGCTCCCTACTTGGAGCATCAGCACCTTTAACCTCCTGTTCCGTACAGGTTGCAATATGTCCTGAGGATGAACAGGAAGACGGGGAACCAATGAGAGACTAGCTCTTGGTGTTTGGACAGGCACAGGTCACTCTATTTTCCCATCAGGAAGAAGAATTAACCACAGGCTCAACCTGCCCCCCGGAACCAGAACTGGGCCTGAAGCCATCCTGCGCTTTTGCGACCAGCTCCCAAAAACGCGAGTTGTAAAATTGAGCTTCAGGGCACTGCAATTCACAAACCTGCAGAGCTATAAATGATAACTCTCGTCCACAAATATATTGAGGGAAGGCAAAGAAGAGGATTTGAAATCAAGGCAGAATTGCAGGAAACAGATTTCAGGAGGTAGATTCGAATCTCCTTTAAAGCACATGAAAAGCGGCAAAACGTTGACAATGATGCCCTTGGCCAAAAAGGGCGTATGCGTTTTTTCCTGAATATATTCAGGAAAAAACGCATACGCCCTTTTTGGCCAACCAAGCAACCTGGAAAGGCAAATCAGCGCTACAAAGAAGTCTCGCTTCCCATCGGTCAAAAGGGCCATGCTGAAAAAAGTGTCAAAACCAGAAATGCAGGACAGGCCATGGAGAAATGGGAGCCTTGCTACACTGATGGGCGGGATGTAAATTGCCAACAGCCACTCTGGAGAAGTGTACGGTGAGTCCTGAAACATCTAAAAAACACAGCTTAGAGAGCATAGGGCACTTCCACTCATGGGGGTATAAATTGGGAAAATGAAAAATCAGCAAGACACAAGCACCCCAAAGTTTAGGGCTGCTCTGTTGACAAGGACCTCCACTTCATTCCACCTTAAATATCCCAGGAAATAGAAAAATGGGTAAAGAAGTTGTGGTCCTTATGTACAATGGAATATCACTCAGCCATGAAATCAATGTCATAAGGCTAGTAGCAGCATGATGAGTGGATTTAGGTACGACGATTCTAAGTGAAATAAGTCACACAGAAAAGGACACTTCTCATAAGGTATCACTGATCGAGGGAATGTAAAAACCGTTACACTTGAACTGAATTACAAAACAGAACAGAGTCACACATGCAGAAACCACACTATGGCTGCTTAACGGGAAAGGTGAGGTGGGGTGATACATAAAACAAGGGTATCAAATTAGCTCAGATACCGTTCCATAAACCCAATATGTAATAGACAAGACCTACTCCTTGCTCAGAGAACTGGACTCAACACGCCCTATTCACCGCACAAGAATATATCTGACTAGTAATAATCTTAAAACCTATGTATTGATATCTCTCTGTTAGTGTGTCAAGTGTGTATAAAGCGGCATAAACACAGCAGTGAAAAGCAGCTAAACCACATTATGAAAATAAATTACTTTTAAAAACCCATGAAACAAAGACAGTGAAAGAGAGAGAAATTCTTACACAATGCGTTCAGGGGCTGTGATACAACCTGGATTGACCATATCTAGACCCACAGTTGGATGAGACATAAGGGTGGACACTCTTGGGGCTGAGAGGTTTGGTGAGGTTGGGTGAGCAAACGCAGACCCTTTAAAGTAATACTGCGTGGTACCCATCGCATGGGTCCAAAATCTCCAGTTTCAAGGGCATCTTCCTACATCGAAAACATGCATGAGAAACCCAGAAGATGGTACACCGTGTGATGGGGAAAGGTTTCTAAAACGCACCTCATTTCTCATCTCCTTTGCCCGGGTTCGCCATTCCAGCCGCTTTACTAGCAATCTCCCTACTTGGAGCATCAGCACCTTTAACCTCCTGTTCCGTACAGGTTGCAATTTTTCCTGAGGATGAACGGGAAGACGGGGAACTAATGAGAGACTGGCTCTTGGTGTTGGGACAGGCAGAGGTCACTCTATTTTCCCATCAGGAAGAAGAATTAACCACAGGCTCAGCCTGACCCCGGAACCAGAACAGGGCCGGAAGCCATCCTGCGCTTTTGCGGCCAGCTCCCAAAAACGCAAGGTGTAAAATCGAGCTTCAGGGCACTGCAATTCACAAACCTGCAGAGTTTTAAATGATAACTCTCGTCCACAAATATATTGAGGGAAGGCAAAGAAGAGGATTTGAAATCAAGGCAGAATTGCAGGAAACAGATTTCAGGAGGTAGATACGAATCTCCTTTAAAGCACATGAAAAGCGGCAAAACGTTGACAATGATGCCCTTGGCCAAAAAGGGCGTATGCGTTTTTTCCTGAATATATTCAGGAAAAAACGCATACGCCCTTTTTGGCCAACCAAGCAACCTGGAAAGGCAAATCAGCGCTACAAAGAAGTCTCGCTTCCCATCGGTCAAAAGGGCCATGCTGAAAAAAGTGTCAAAACCAGAAATGCAGGACAGGCCATGGAGAAATGGGAGCCTTGCTACACTGATGGGCGGGATGTAAATTGCCAACAGCCACTCTGGAGAAGTGTACGGTGAGTCCTGAAACATCTAAAAAACACAGCTTAGAGAGCATAGGGCACTTCCACTCATGGGGGTATAAATTAGGAAAATAAAATATCAGCAAGACACAAGCACCCCAAAGTTTAGGGCTGCTCTGTTGACAAGGACCTCCACTTCATTCCACCTTAAATATCCCAGGAAAGAGAAAAATGGGTAAAGAAGTTGTGGTCCTTATGTACAATGGAATATCACTCAGGCATGAAATCAATGTCATAAGGCTAGGAGCAGCATGATGAGTGGATTTAGGTACGACGATTCTAAGTGAAATAAGTCACACACAAAAGGACACTTCTCATAAGGTATCACTGATAGAGGGAATGTAAAAACCGTTACACTTGAACTGAATTACAAAACAGAACAGAGTCACACATGCAGAAAACACACTATGGCTGTTTAACGGGAAAGGTGAGGTGGGGTGATACATAAAACAAGGGTTTCAAATTAGCTCAGATACCGTTCCATAAACCCAATATGTAATAGACAAGACCTACTCCTTGCTCAGAGAACTGGACTCAACACGCCCTATTCACCGCACAAGAATATATCTGACTACTAATAATCTTAAAACCTATGTATTGATATCTCTCTGTTAGTGTGTCAAGTGGGTGTAAAGCGGCATAAACACAGCAGTGAAAAGCAGCTAAACCGCATTATGAAAATAAATTACTTTTAAAAACCCATGAAACAAAGACAGTGAAAGAGAGAGAAATTCTTACACAATGCGTTCAGGGGCTGTGATGCAACCTGGATTGACCATATCTAGACCCACAGCTGGATGAGACCTAAGGGTGGACACTCTTGGGGCTGAGAGGTTTGGTGAGGTTGGGTGAGCAAACGCAGACCCTTTAAAGTAATACTGCGTGGTACCCATCGCATGGGTCCCAAATCTCCAGGTTCAAGGGCATCTTCCTACATCGAAAACATGCATGAGAAACCCAGAAGATGGTCCACCGTGTGATGGGGAAAGGTTTCTAAAACGCACCTCATTTCTCATCTCCTTGTGCCCGGGTTCGCCATTCCAGCCGCTTTACTAGCAATCTCCCTACTTGGAGCATCAGCACCTTTAACCTCCTGTTCCGTACAGGTTGCAATTTGTCCTGAGGATGAACAGGAAGACGGGGAACCAATGAGAGACTAGCTCTTGGTGTTTGGACAGGCACAGGTCACTCTATTTTCCCATCAGGAAGAAGAATTAACCACAGGCTCAACCTGCCCCCCGGAACCAGAACTGGGCCTGAAGCCATCCTGCGCTTTTGCGACCAGCTCCCAAAACGCGAGTTGTAAAATTGAGCTTCAGGGCACTGCAATTCACAAACCTGCAGAGCTATAAATGATAACTCTCGTCCACAAATATATTGAGGGAAGGCAAAGAAGAGGATTTGAAATCAAGGCAGAATTGCAGGAAACAGATTTCAGGAGGTAGATTCGAATCTCCTTTAAAGCACATGAAAAGCGGCAAAACGTTGACAATGATGCCCTTGGCCAAAAAGGGCGTATGCGTTTTTTCCTGAATATATTCAGGAAAAAACGCATACGCCCTTTTTGGCCAACCAAGCAACCTGGAAAGGCAAATCAGCGCTACAAAGAAGTCTCGCTTCCCATTGGTCAAAAGGGCCATGCTGAAAAAAGTGTCAAAACCAGAAATGCAGGACAGGCCATGGAGAAATGGGAGCCTTGCTACACTGATGGGCGGGATGTAAATTGCCAACAGCCACTCTGGAGAAGTGTACGGTGAGTCCTGAAACATCTAAAAAACACAGCTTAGAGAGCATAGGGCACTTCCACTCATGGGGGTATAAATTAGGAAAATAAAAAATCAGCAAGACACAAGCACCCCAAAGTTTAGGGCTGCTCTGTTGACAAGGACCTCCACTTCATTCCACCTTAAATATCCCAGGAAAGAGAAAAATGGGTAAAGAAGTTGTGGTCCTTATGTACAATGGAATATCACTCAGCCATGAGATCAATGTCATAAGGCTAGGAGCAGCATGATGAGTGGATTTAGGTACGACGATTCTAAGTGAAATAAGTCACACAGAAAAGGACACTTCTCATAAGGTATCACTGATAGAGGGAATGTAAAAACCGTTAC
Source organism: Balaenoptera borealis (assembly GCF_965194805.1). Lineage (NCBI taxonomy): Eukaryota > Metazoa > Chordata > Mammalia > Artiodactyla > Balaenopteridae > Balaenoptera > Balaenoptera borealis. Next base: position 1,482,718 of record NW_028124009.1, read on the forward strand.
ACTTGAACTGAATTACAAAACAGAACAGAGTCACACATGCAGAAAACACACTATGGCTGCTTAACGGGAAAGGTGAGGTGGGGTGATACATAAAACAAGGGTTTCAAATTAGCTCAGATACCGTTCCATAAACCCAATATGTAATAGACAAGACCTACTCCTTGCTCAGAGAACTGGACTCAACACGCCCTATTCACCGCACAAGAATATATCTGACTACTAATAATCTTAAAACCTATGTATTGATATCTCTCTGTTAGTGTGTCAAGTGGGTGTAAAGCGGCATAAACACAGCAGTGAAAAGCAGCTAAACCGCATTATGAAAATAAATTACTTTTAAAAACCCATGAAACAAAGACAGTGAAAGAGAGAGAAATTCTTACACAATGCGTTCAGGGGCTGTGATGCAACCTGGATTGACCATATCTAGACCCACAGCTGGATGAGACCTAATTGTGGACACTCTTGGGGCTGAGAGGTTTGGTGAGGTTGGGTGAGCAAACGCAGACCCTTTAAAGTAATACTGCGTGGTACCCATCGCATGGGTCCCAAATCTCCAGGTTCAAGGGCATCTTCCTACATCGAAAACATGCATGAGAAACCCAGAAGATGGTACACCGTGTGATGGGGAAAGGTTTCTAAAACGCACCTCATTTCTCATCTCCTTGTGCCCGGGTTCGCCATCCCAGCCGCTTTACTAGCAATCTCCCTACTTGGAGCATCAGCACCTTTAACCTCCTGTTCCGTACAGGTTGCAATTTTTCCTGAGGATGAACGGGAAGACGGGGAACCAATGAGAGACTGGCTGTTGGTGTTGGGAAAGGCACAGGTCACTCTATTTTCCCATCAGGAAGAAGAATTAACCACAGGCTCAGCCTGCCCCCCGGAACCAGAACAGGGCCGGAAGCCATCCTGCGCTTTTGCGGCCAGCTCCCAAAAACGCGAGGTGTAAAATCGAGCTTCATGGCACTGCAATTCACAAACCTGCAGAGTTATAAATGATAACTCTCGTCCACAAATATATTGAGGGAAGGCAAAGAAGAGGATTTGAAATCAAGGCAGAATTGCAGGAAACAGATTTCAGGAGGTAGATTCGAATCTGCTTTAAAGCACATGAAAAGCGGCAAAACGTTGACAATGATGCCCTTGGCGAAAAAGGGCGTATGCGTTTTTTCCTGAATATATTCAGGAAAAAACGCATACGCCCTTTTTGGCCAACCAAGCAACCTGGAAAGGCAAATCAGCGCTACAAAGAAGTCTCGCTTCCCATCGGTCAAAAGGGCCATGCTGAAAAAAGTGTCAAAACCAGAAATGCAGGACAGGCCATGGAGAAATGGGAGCCTTGCTACACTGATGGGCGGGATGTAAATTGCCAACAGCCACTCTGGAGAAGTGTACGGTGAGTCCTGAAACATCTAAAAAACACAGCTTAGAGAGCATAGGGCACTTCCACTCATGGGGGTATAAATTGGGAAAATTAAAAATCAGCAAGACACAAGCACCCCAAAGTTTAGGGCTGCTCTGTTGACAAGGACCTCCACTTCATTCCACCTTAAATATCACAGGAAAGAGAAAAATGGGTAAAGAAGTTGTGGTCCTTATGTACAATGGAATATCACTCAGGCATGAAATCAATGTCATAAGGCTAGGAGCAGCATGATGAGTGGATTTAGGTACGACGATTCTAAGTGAAATAAGTCACACACAAAAGTACACTTCTCATAAGGTATCACTGATAGAGGGAATGTAAAAACCGTTACACTTGAACTGAATTACAAAACAGAACAGAGTCACACATGCAGAAAACACACTATGGCTGTTTAACGGGAAAGGTGAGGTGGGGTGATACATAAAACAAGGGTTTCAAATTAGCTCAGATACCGTTCCATAAACCCAATATGTAATAGACAAGACCTACTCCTTGCTCAGAGAACTGGACTCAACACGCCCTATTCACCGCACAAGAATATATCTGACTACTAATAATCTTAAAACCTATGTATTGATATCTCTCTGTTAGTGTGTCAAGTGGGTGTAAAGCGGCATAAACACAGCAGTGAAAAGCAGCTAAACCGCATTATGAAAATAAATTACTTTTAAAAACCCATGAAACAAAGACAGTGAAAGAGAGAGAAATTCTTACACAATGCGTTCAGGGGCTGTGATGCAACCTGGATTGACCATATCTAGACCCACAGCTGGATGAGACCTAAGGGTGGACACTCTTGGGGCTGAGAGGTTTGGTAAGGTTGGGTGAGCAAACGCAGACCCTTTAAAGTAATACTGCGTGGTACCCATCGCATGGGTCCCAAATCTCCAGGTTCAAGGGCATCTTCCTACATCGAAAACATGCATGAGAAACCCAGAAGATGGTCCACCGTGTGATGGGGAAAGGTTTCTAAAACGCACCTCATTTCTCATCTCCTTGTGCCCGGGTTCGCCATTCCAGCCGCTTTACTAGCAATCTCCCTACTTGGAGCATCAGCACCTTTAACCTCCTGTTCCGTACAGGTTGCAATTTGTCCTGAGGATGAACAGGAAGATGGGGAACCAATGAGAGACTAGCTCTTGGTGTTTGGACAGGCACAGGTCACTCTATTTTCCCATCAGGAAGAAGAATTAACCACAGGCTCAACCTGCCCCCCGGAACCAGAACTGGGCCTGAAGCCATCCTGCGCTTTTGCGACCAGCTCCCAAAACGCGAGTTGTAAAATTGAGCTTCAGGGCAGTGCAATTCACAAACCTGCAGAGCTATAAATGATAACTCTCGTCCACAAATATATTGAGGGAAGGCAAAGAAGAGGATTTGAAATCAAGGCAGAATTGCAGGAAACAGATTTCAGGAGGTAGATTCGAATCTCCTTTAAAGCACATGAAAAGCGGCAAAACGTTGACAATGATGCCCTTGGCCAAAAAGGGCGTATGCGTTTTTTCCTGAATATATTCAGGAAAAAACGCATACGCCCTTTTTGGCCAACCAAGCAACCTGGAAAGGCAAATCAGCGCTACAAAGAAGTCTCGCTTCCCATCGGTCAAAAGGGCCATGCTGAAAAAAGTGTCAAAACCAGAAAGGCAGGACAGGCCATGGAGAAATGGGAGCCTTGCTACACTGATGGGCGGGATGTAAATTGCCAAAAGCCACTCTGGAGAAGTGTACGGTGAGTCGTGAAACATCTAAAAAACATAGCTTAGAGAGCATAGGGCACTTCCACTCATGGGGGTATAAATTGGGAAAATGAAAAATCAGCAAGACACAAGCACCCCAAAGTTTAGGGCTGCTCTGTTGACAAGGACCTCCACTTCATTCCACCTTAAATATCCCAGGAAAGAGAAAAATGGGTAAAGAAGTTGTGGTCCTTATGTACAATGGAAAATCACTCAGCCATGAAATCAATGTCATAAGGCTAGGAGCAGCATGATGAGTGGATTTAGGTACGACGATTCTAAGTGAAATAAGTCACACACAAAAGGACACTTCTCATAAGGTATCACTGATAGAGGGAATGTAAAAACCGTTACACTTGAACTGAATTACAAAACAGAACAGAGTCACACATGCAGAAAACACACTATGGCTGCTTAACGGGAAAGGTGAGGTGGGGTGATACATAAAACAAGGGTTTCAAATTAGCTCAGATACCGTTCCATAAACCCAATATGTAATAGACAAGACCTACTCCTTGCTCAGAGAACTGGACTCAACACGCCCTATTCACCGCACAAGAATATATCTGACTAGTAATAATCTTAAAACCTATGTATTGATATCTCTCTGTTAGTGTGTCAAGTGGGTATAAAGCGGCATAAACACAGCAGTGAAAAGCAGCTAAACCACATTATGAAAATAAATTACTTTTAAAAACCCATGAAACAAAGACAGTGAAAGAGAGAGAAATTCTTACACAATGCGTTCAGGGGCTGTGATACAACCTGGATTGACCATATCTAGACCCACAGCTGGATGAGACCTAAGGGTGGACACTCTTGGGGCTGAGAGGTTTGGTGAGGTTGGGTGAGCAAACGCAGACCCTTTAAAGTAATACTGCGTTGTACCCATCGCATGGGTCCCAAATCTCCAGGTTCAAGGGCATCTTCCTACATCGAAAACATGCATGAGAAACCCAGAAGATGGTACACCGTGTGATGGGGAAAGGTTTCTAAAACGCACCTCATTTCTCATCTCCTTGTGCCCGGGTTCGCCATCCCAGCCGCTTTACTAGCAATCTCCCTACTTGGAGCATCAGCACCTTTAACCTCCTGTTCCGTACAGGTTGCAATTTTTCCTGAGGATGAACAGGAAGACGGGGAACCAATGAGAGACTGGCTGTTGGTGTTGGGACAGGCACAGGCCACTCTATTTTCCCATCAGGAAGAAGAATTAACCACAGGCTCAGCCTGCCCCCCGGAACCAGAACAGGGCCGGAAGCCATCCTGCGCTTTTGCGGCCAGCTCCCAAAAACGCGAGGTGTAAAATCGAGCTTCATGGCACTGCAATTCACAAACCTGCAGAGTTATAAATGATAACTCTCGTCCACAAATATATTGAGGGAAGGCAAAGAAGAGGATTTGAAATCAAGGCAGAATTGCAGGAAACAGATTTCAGGAGGTAGATTCGAATCTCCTTTAAAGCACATGAAAAGCGGCAAAACGTTGACAATGATGCCCTTGGCCAAAAAGGGCGTATGCGTTTTTTCCTGAATATATTCAGGAAAAAACGCATACGCCCTTTTTGGCCAACCAAGCAACCTGGAAAGGCAAATCAGCGCTACAAAGAAGTCTCGCTTCCCATCGGTCAAATGGGCCATGCTGAAAAAAGTGTCAAAACCAGAAATACAGGACAGGCCATGGAGAAATGGGAGCCTTGCTACACTGATGGGCGGGATGTAAATTGCCAACAGCCACTCTGGAGAAGTGTACGGTGAGTCCTGAAACATCTAAAAAACACAGCTTAGAGAGCATAGGGCACTTCCACTCATGGGGGTATAAATTGGGAAAATTAAAAATCAGCAAGACACAAGCACCCCAAAGTTTAGGGCTGCTCTGTTGACAAGGACCTCCACTTCATTCCACCTTAAATATCCCAGGAAAGAGAAAAATGGGTAAAGAAGTTCTGGTCCTTATGTACAATGGAATATCACACAGCCATGAAATCAATGTCATAAGGCTAGTAGCAGCATGATGAGTAGATTTAGGTACGACGATTCTAAGTGAAATAAGTCACACACAAAAGGACACTTCTCATAAGGTATCACTGATAGAGGGAATGTAAAAACCATTACACTTGAACTGAATTACAAAACAGAACAGAGTCACACCTGCAGAAAACACACTATGGCTGTTTAACGGGAAAGGTGAGGTGGGGTGATACATAAAACAAGGGTTTCAAATTAGCTCAGATACCGTTGCATAAACCCAATATGTAATAGACAAGACCTACTCTTTGCTCAGAGAACTGGACTCAACACGCCCTATTCACCGCACAAGAATATATCTGACTAGTAATAATCTTAAAACCTATGTATTGATATCTCTCTCTTAGTGTGTCAAGTGGGTGTAAAGCGGCATAAACACAGCAGTGAAAAGCAGCTAAACCGCATTATGAAAATAAATTACTTTTAAAAACCCATGAAACAAAGACAGTGAAAGAGAGAGAAATTCTTACACAATGCGTTCAGGGGCTGTGATGCAACCTGGATTGACCATATCTAGACCCACAGCTGGATGAGACCTAAGGGTGGACACTCTTGGGGCTGAGAGGTTTGGTGAGGTTGGGTGAGCAAACGCAGACCCTTTAAAGTAATACTGCGTGGTACCCATCGCATGGGTCCCAAATCTCCAGGTTCAAGGGCATCTTCCTACATCGAAAACATGCATGAGAAACCCAGAAGATGGTACACCGTGTGATGGGGAAAGGTTTCTAAAACGCACCTCATTTCTCATCTCCTTGTGCCCGGGTTCGCCATCCCAGCCGCTTTACTAGCAATCTCCCTACTTGGAGCATCAGCACCTTTAACCTCCTGTTCCGTACAGGTTGCAATTTTTCCTGAGGATGAACGGGAAGACGGGGAACCAATGAGAGACTGGCTGTTGGTGTTGGGAAAGGCACAGGTCACTCTATTTTCCCATCAGGAAGAAGAATTAACCACAGGCTCAGCCTGCCCCCCGGAACCAGAACAGGGCCGGAAGCCATCCTGCGCTTTTGCGGCCAGCTCCCAAAAACGCGAGGTGTAAAATCGAGCTTCATGGCACTGCAATTCACAAACCTGCAGAGTTATAAATGATAACTCTCGTCCACAAATATATTGAGGGAAGGCAAAGAAGAGGATTTGAAATCAAGGCAGAATTGCAGGAAACAGATTTCAGGAGGTAGATTCGAATCTGCTTTAAAGCACATGAAAAGCGGCAAAACGTTGACAATGATGCCCTTGGCGAAAAAGGGCGTATGCGTTTTTTCCTGAATATATTCAGGAAAAAACGCATACGCCCTTTTTGGCCAACCAAGCAACCTGGAAAGGCAAATCAGCGCTACAAAGAAGTCTCGCTTCCCATCGGTCAAAAGGGCCATGCTGAAAAAAGTGTCAAAACCAGAAATGCAGGACAGGCCATGGAGAAATGGGAGCCTTGCTACACTGATGGGCGGGATGTAAATTGCCAACAGCCACTCTGGAGAAGTGTACGGTGAGTCCTGAAACATCTAAAAAACACAGCTTAGAGAGCATAGGGCACTTCCACTCATGGGGGTATAAATTGGGAAAATTAAAAATCAGCAAGACACAAGCACCCCAAAGTTTAGGGCTGCTCTGTTGACAAGGACCTCCACTTCATTCCACCTTAAATATCACAGGAAAGAGAAAAATGGGTAAAGAAGTTGTGGTCCTTATGTACAATGGAATATCACTCAGGCATGAAATCAATGTCATAAGGCTAGGAGCAGCATGATGAGTGGATTTAGGTACGACGATTCTAAGTGAAATAAGTCACACACAAAAGTACACTTCTCATAAGGTATCACTGATAGAGGGAATGTAAAAACCGTTACACTTGAACTGAATTACAAAACAGAACAGAGTCACACATGCAGAAAACACACTATGGCTGTTTAACGGGAAAGGTGAGGTGGGGTGATACATAAAACAAGGGTTTCAAATTAGCTCAGATACCGTTCCATAAACCCAATATGTAATAGACAAGACCTACTCCTTGCTCAGAGAACTGGACTCAACACGCCCTATTCACCGCACAAGAATATATCTGACTACTAATAATCTTAAAACCTATGTATTGATATCTCTCTGTTAGTGTGTCAAGTGGGTGTAAAGCGGCATAAACACAGCAGTGAAAAGCAGCTAAACCGCATTATGAAAATAAATTACTTTTAAAAACCCATGAAACAAAGACAGTGAAAGAGAGAGAAATTCTTACACAATGCGTTCAGGGGCTGTGATGCAACCTGGATTGACCATATCTAGACCCACAGCTGGATGAGACCTAAGGGTGGACACTCTTGGGGCTGAGAGGTTTGGTAAGGTTGGGTGAGCAAACGCAGACCCTTTAAAGTAATACTGCGTGGTACCCATCGCATGGGTCCCAAATCTCCAGGTTCAAGGGCATCTTCCTACATCGAAAACATGCATGAGAAACCCAGAAGATGGTCCACCGTGTGATGGGGAAAGGTTTCTAAAACGCACCTCATTTCTCATCTCCTTGTGCCCGGGTTCGCCATTCCAGCCGCTTTACTAGCAATCTCCCTACTTGGAGCATCAGCACCTTTAACCTCCTGTTCCGTACAGGTTGCAATTTGTCCTGAGGATGAACAGGAAGATGGGGAACCAATGAGAGACTAGCTCTTGGTGTTTGGACAGGCACAGGTCACTCTATTTTCCCATCAGGAAGAAGAATTAACCACAGGCTCAACCTGCCCCCCGGAACCAGAACTGGGCCTGAAGCCATCCTGCGCTTTTGCGACCAGCTCCCAAAACGCGAGTTGTAAAATTGAGCTTCAGGGCAGTGCAATTCACAAACCTGCAGAGCTATAAATGATAACTCTCGTCCACAAATATATTGAGGGAAGGCAAAGAAGAGGATTTGAAATCAAGGCAGAATTGCAGGAAACAGATTTCAGGAGGTAGATTCGAATCTCCTTTAAAGCACATGAAAAGCGGCAAAACGTTGACAATGATGCCCTTGGCCAAAAAGGGCGTATGCGTTTTTTCCTGAATATATTCAGGAAAAAACGCATACGCCCTTTTTGGCCAACCAAGCAACCTGGAAAGGCAAATCAGCGCTACAAAGAAGTCTCGCTTCCCATCGGTCAAAAGGGCCATGCTGAAAAAAGTGTCAAAACCAGAAAGGCAGGACAGGCCATGGAGAAATGGGAGCCTTGCTACACTGATGGGCGGGATGTAAATTGCCAAAAGCCACTCTGGAGAAGTGTACGGTGAGTCGTGAAACATCTAAAAAACATAGCTTAGAGAGCATAGGGCACTTCCACTCATGGGGGTATAAATTGGGAAAATGAAAAATCAGCAAGACACAAGCACCCCAAAGTTTAGGGCTGCTCTGTTGACAAGGACCTCCACTTCATTCCACCTTAAATATCCCAGGAAAGAGAAAAATGGGTAAAGAAGTTGTGGTCCTTATGTACAATGGAAAATCACTCAGCCATGAAATCAATGTCATAAGGCTAGGAGCAGCATGATGAGTGGATTTAGGTACGACGATTCTAAGTGAAATAAGTCACACACAAAAGGACACTTCTCATAAGGTATCACTGATAGAGGGAATGTAAAAACCGTTACACTTGAACTGAATTACAAAACAGAACAGAGTCACACATGCAGAAAACACACTATGGCTGCTTAACGGGAAAGGTGAGGTGGGGTGATACATAAAACAAGGGTTTCAAATTAGCTCAGATACCGTTCCATAAACCCAATATGTAATAGACAAGACCTACTCCTTGCTCAGAGAACTGGACTCAACACGCCCTATTCACCGCACAAGAATATATCTGACTAGTAATAATCTTAAAACCTATGTATTGATATCTCTCTCTTAGTGTGTCAAGTGGGTATAAAGCGGCATAAACACAGCAGTGAAAAGCAGCTAAACCACATTATGAAAATAAATTACTTTTAAAAACCCATGAAACAAAGACAGTGAAAGAGAGAGAAATTCTTACACAATGCGTTCAGGGGCTGTGATACAACCTGGATTGACCATATCTAGACCCACAGCTGGATGAGACCTAAGGGTGGACACTCTTGGGGCTGAGAGGTTTGGTGAGGTTGGGTGAGCAAACGCAGACCCTTTAAAGTAATACTGCGTTGTACCCATCGCATGGGTCCCAAATCTCCAGGTTCAAGGGCATCTTCCTACATCGAAAACATGCATGAGAAACCCAGAAGATGGTACACCGTGTGATGGGGAAAGGTTTCTAAAACGCACCTCATTTCTCATCTCCTTGTGCCCGGGTTCGCCATCCCAGCCGCTTTACTAGCAATCTCCCTACTTGGAGCATCAGCACCTTTAACCTCCTGTTCCGTACAGGTTGCAATTTTTCCTGAGGATGAACAGGAAGACGGGGAACCAATGAGAGACTGGCTGTTGGTGTTGGGACAGGCACAGGCCACTCTATTTTCCCATCAGGAAGAAGAATTAACCACAGGCTCAGCCTGCCCCCCGGAACCAGAACAGGGCCGGAAGCCATCCTGCGCTTTTGCGGCCAGCTCCCAAAAACGCGAGGTGTAAAATCGAGCTTCATGGCACTGCAATTCACAAACCTGCAGAGTTATAAATGATAACTCTCGTCCACAAATATATTGAGGGAAGGCAAAGAAGAGGATTTGAAATCAAGGCAGAATTGCAGGAAACAGATTTCAGGAGGTAGATTCGAATCTCCTTTAAAGCACATGAAAAGCGGCAAAACGTTGACAATGATGCCCTTGGCCAAAAAGGGCGTATGCGTTTTTTCCTGAATATATTCAGGAAAAAACGCATACGCCCTTTTTGGCCAACCAAGCAACCTGGAAAGGCAAATCAGCGCTACAAAGAAGTCTCGCTTCCTATCGGTCAAATGGGCCATGCTGAAAAAAGTGTCAAAACCAGAAATACAGGACAGGCCATGGAGAAATGGGAGCCTTGCTACACTGATGGGCGGGATGTAAATTGCCAACAGCCACTCTGGAGAAGTGTACGGTGAGTCCTGAAACATCTAAAAAACACAGCTTAGAGAGCATAGGGCACTTCCACTCATGGGGGTATAAATTGGGAAAATTAAAAATCAGCAAGACACAAGCACCCCAAAGTTTAGGGCTGCTCTGTTGACAAGGACCTCCACTTCATTCCACCTTAAATATCCCAGGAAAGAGAAAAATGGGTAAAGAAGTTCTGGTCCTTATGTACAATGGAATATCACACAGCCATGAAATCAATGTCATAAGGCTAGTAGCAGCATGATGAGTAGATTTAGGTACGACGATTCTAAGTGAAATAAGTCACACACAAAAGGACACTTCTCATAAGGTATCACTGATAGAGGGAATGTAAAAACCATTACACTTGAACTGAATTACAAAACAGAACAGAGTCACACCTGCAGAAAACACACTATGGCTGTTTAACGGGAAAGGTGAGGTGGGGTGATACATAAAACAAGGGTTTCAAATTAGCTCAGATACCGTTCCATAAACCCAATATGTAATAGACAAGACCTACTCTTTGCTCAGAGAACTGGACTCAACACGCCCTATTCACCGCACAAGAATATATCTGACTAGTAATAATCTTAAAACCTATGTATTGATATCTCTCTCTTAGTGTGTCAAGTGGGTGTAAAGCGGCATAAACACAGCAGTGAAAAGCAGCTAAACCGCATTATGAAAATAAATTACTTTTAAAAACCCATGAAACAAAGACAGTGAAAGAGAGAGAAATTCTTACACAATGCGTTCAGGGGCTGTGATGCAACCTGGATTGACCATATCTAGACCCACAGCTGGATGAGACCTAAGGGTGGACACTCTTGGGGCTGAGAGGTTTGGTGAGGTTGGGTGAGCAAACGCAGACCCTTTAAAGGAATACTGCGTGGTACCCATCGCATGGGTCCCAAATCTCCAGGTTCAAGGGCATCTTCCTACATCGAAAACATGCATGAGAAACCCAGAAGATGGTCCACCGTGTGATGGGGAAAGGTTTCTAAAATGCACCTCATTTCTCATCTCCTTGTGCCCGGGTTCGCCATTCCAGCCGCTTTACTAGCAATCTCCCTACTTGGAGCATCAGCACCTTTAACCTCCTGTTCCGTACAGGTTGCAATTTGTCCTGAGGATGAACAGGAAGACGGGGAACCAATGAGAGACTAGCTCTTGGTGTTTGGACAGGCACAGGTCACTCTATTTTCCCATCAGGAAGAAGAATTAACCACAGGCTCAACCTGCCCCCCGGAACCAGAACTGGGCCTGAAGCCATCCTGCGCTTTTGCGACCAGCTCCCAAAACGCGAGTTGTAAAATTGAGCTTCAGGGCACTGCAATTCACAAACCTGCAGAGCTATAAATGATAACTCTCGTCCACAAATATATTGAGGGAAGGCAAAGAAGAGGATTTGAAATCAAGGCAGAATTGCAGGAAACAGATTTCAGGAGGTAGATTCGAATCTCCTTTAAAGCACATGAAAAGCGGCAAAACGTTGACAATGATGCCCTTGGCCAAAAAGGGCGTATGCGTTTTTTCCTGAATATATTCAGGAAAAAACGCATACGCCCTTTTTGGCCAACCAAGCAACCTGGAAAGGCAAATCAGCGCTACAAAGAAGTCTCGCTTCCCATTGGTCAAAAGGGCCATGCTGAAAAAAGTGTCAAAACCAGAAATGCAGGACAGGCCATGGAGAAATGGGAGCCTTGCTACACTGATGGGCGGGATGTAAATTGCCAACAGCCACTCTGGAGAAGTGTACGGTGAGTCCTGAAACATCTAAAAAACACAGCTTAGAGAGCATAGGGCACTTCCACTCATGGGGGTATAAATTAGGAAAATAAAAAATCAGCAAGACACAAGCACCCCAAAGTTTAGGGCTGCTCTGTTGACAAGGACCTCCACTTCATTCCACCTTAAATATCCCAGGAAAGAGAAAAATGGGTAAAGAAGTTGTGGTCCTTATGTACAATGGAATATCACTCAGCCATGAGATCAATGTCATAAGGCTAGGAGCAGCATGATGAGTGGATTTAGGTACGACGATTCTAAGTGAAATAAGTCACACAGAAAAGGACACTTCTCATAAGGTATCACTGATAGAGGGAATGTAAAAACCGTTACACTTGAACTGAATTACAAAACAGAACAGAGTCACACATGCAGAAAACACACTATGGCTGCTTAACGGGAAAGGTGAGGTGGGGTGATACATAAAACAAGGGTTTCAAATTAGCTCAGATACCGTTCCATAAACCCAATATGTAATAGACAAGACCTACTCCTTGCTCAGAGAACTGGACTCAACACGCCCTATTCACCGCACAAGAATATATCTGACTACTAATAATCTTAAAACCTATGTATTGATATCTCTCTGTTAGTGTGTCAAGTGGGTGTAAAGCGGCATAAACACAGCAGTGAAAAGCAGCTAAACCGCATTATGAAAATAAATTACTTTTAAAAACCCATGAAACAAAGACAGTGAAAGAGAGAGAAATTCTTACACAATGCGTTCAGGGGCTGTGATGCAACCTGGATTGACCATATCTAGACCCACAGCTGGATGAGACCTAAGGGTGGACACTCTTGGGGCTGAGAGGTTTGGTAAGGTTGGGTGAGCAAACGCAGACCCTTTAAAGTAATACTGCGTGGTACCCATCGCATGGGTCCCAAATCTCCAGGTTCAAGGGCATCTTCCTACATCGAAAACATGCATGAGAAACTCAGAAGATGGTCCACCGTGTGATGGGGAATGGTTTCTAAAACGCACCTCATTTCTCATCTCCTTGTGCCCGGGTTCGCCATTCCAGCCGCTTTACTAGCAATCTCCCTACTTGGAGCATCAGCACCTTTAACCTCCTGTTCCGTACAGGTTGCAATTTGTCCTGAGGATGAACAGGAAGACGGGGAACCAATGAGAGACTAGCTCTTGGTGTTTGGACAGGCACAGGTCACTCTATTTTCCCATCAGGAAGAAGAATTAACCACAGGCTCAACCTGCCCCCCGGAACCAGAACTGGGCCTGAAGCCATCCTGCGCTTTTGCGACCAGCTCCCAAAACGCGAGTTGTAAAATTGAGCTTCAGGGCACTGCAATTCACAAACCTGCAGAGCTATAAATGATAACTCTCGTCCACAAATATATTGAGGGAAGGCAAAGAAGAGGATTTGAAATCAAGGCAGAATTGCAGGAAACAGATTTCAGGAGGTAGATTCGAATCTCCTTTAAAGCACATGAAAAGCGGCAAAACGTTGACAATGATGCCCTTGGCCAAAAAGGGCGTATGCGTTTTTTCCTGAATATATTCAGGAAAAAACGCATACGCCCTTTTTGGCCAACCAAGCAACCTGCAAAGGCAAATCAGCGCTACAAAGAAGTCTCGCTTCCCATCGGTCAAAAGGGCCATGCTGAAAAAAGTGTCAAAACCAGAAAGGCAGGACAGGCCATGGAGAAATGGGAGCCTTGCTACACTGATGGGCGGGATGTAAATTGCCAAAAGCCACTCTGGAGAAGTGTACGGTGAGTCGTGAAATATCTAAAAAACATAGCTTAGAGAGCATAGGGCACTTCCACTCATGGGGGTATAAATTGGGAAAATGAAAAATCAGCAAGACACAAGCACCCCAAAGTTTAGGGCTGCTCTGTTGACAAGGACCTCCACTTCATTCCACCTTAAATATCCCAGGAAAGAGAAAAATGGGTAAAGAAGTTGTGGTCCTTATGTACAATGGAAAATCACTCAGCCATGAAATCAATGTCATAAGGCTAGTAGCAGCATGATGAGTGGATTTAGGTACGACGATTCTAAGTGAAATAAGTCACACACAAAAGGACACTTCTCATAAGGTATCACTGATAGAGGGAATGTAAAAACCGTTACACTTGAACTGAATTACAAAACAGAACAGAGTCACACATGCAGAAAACACACTATGGCTGCTTAACGGGAAAGGTGAGGTGGGGTGATACATAAAACAAGGGTTTCAAATTAGCTCAGATACCGTTCCATAAACCCAATATGTAATAGACAAGACCTACTCCTTGCTCAGAGAACTGGACTCAACACGCCCTATTCACCGCACAAGAATATATCTGACTAGTAATAATCTTAAAACCTATGTATTGATATCTCTCTGTTAGTGTGTCAAGTGGGTATAAAGCGGCATAAACACAGCAGTGAAAAGCAGCTAAACCACATTATGAAAATAAATTACTTTTAAAAACCCATGAAACAAAGACAGTGAAAGAGAGAGAAATTCTTACACAATGCGTTCAGGGGCTGTGATACAACCTGGATTGACCATATCTAGACCCACAGCTGGATGAGACCTAAGGGTGGACACTCTTGGGGCTGAGAGGTTTGGTGAGGTTGGGTGAGCAAACGCAGACCCTTTAAAGTAATACTGCGTTGTACCCATCGCATGGGTCCCAAATCTCCAGGTTCAAGGGCATCTTCCTACATCGAAAACATGCATGAGAAACCCAGAAGATGGTACACCGTGTGATGGGGAAAGGTTTCTAAAACGCACCTCATTTCTCATCTCCTTGTGCCCGGGTTCGCCATCCCAGCCGCTTTACTAGCAATCTCCCTACTTGGAGCATCAGCACCTTTAACCTCCTGTTCCGTACAGGTTGCAATTTTTCCTGAGGATGAACAGGAAGACGGGGAACCAATGAGAGACTGGCTGTTTGTGTTGGGACAGGCACAGGTCACTCTATTTTCCCATCAGGAAGAAGAATTAACCACAGGCTCAGCCTGCCCCCCGGAACCAGAACAGGGCCGGAAGCCATCCTGCGCTTTTGCGGCCAGCTCCCAAAAACGCGAGGTGTAAAATCGAGCTTCATGGCACTGCAATTCACAAACCTGCAGAGTTATAAATGATAACTCTCGTCCACAAATATATTGAGGGAAGGCAAAGAAGAGGATTTGAAATCAAGGCAGAATTGCAGGAAACAGATTTCAGGAGGTAGATTCGAATCTCCTTTAAAGCACATGAAAAGCGGCAAAACGTTGACAATGATGCCCTTGGCCAAAAAGGGCGTATGCGTTTTTTCCTGAATATATTCAGGAAAAAACGCATACGCCCTTTTTGGCCAAACAAGCAACCTGCAAAGGCAAATCAGCGCTACAAAGAAGTCTCGCTTCCCATCGGTCAAATGGGCCATGCTGAAAAAAGTGTCAAAACCAGAAATACAGGACAGGCCATGGAGAAATGGGAGCCTTGCTACACTGATGGGCGGGATGTAAATTGCCAACAGCCACTCTGGAGAAGTGTACGGTGAGTCCTGAAACATCTAAAAAACACAGCTTAGAGAGCATAGGGCACTTCCACTCATGGGGGTATAAATTGGGAAAATTAAAAATCAGCAAGACACAAGCACCCCAAAGTTTAGGGCTGCTCTGTTGACAAGGACCTCCACTTCATTCCACCTTAAATATCCCAGGAAAGAGAAAAATGGGTAAAGAAGTTCTGGTCCTTATGTACAATGGAATATCACACAGCCATGAAATCAATGTCATAAGGCTAGTAGCAGCATGATGAGTAGATTTAGGTACGACGATTCTAAGTGAAATAAGTCACACACAAAAGGACACTTCTCATAAGGTATCACTGATAGAGGGAATGTAAAAACCATTACACTTGAACTGAATTACAAAACAGAACAGAGTCACACCTGCAGAAAACACACTATGGCTGTTTAACGGGAAAGGTGAGGTGGGGTGATACATAAAACAAGGGTTTCAAATTAGCTCAGATACCGTTCCATAAACCCAATATGTAATAGACAAGACCTACTCTTTGCTCAGAGAACTGGACTCAACACGCCCTATTCTCCGCACAAGAATATATCTGACTAGTAATAATCTTAAAACCTATGTATTGATATCTCTCTCTTAGTGTGTCAAGTGGGTGTAAAGCGGCATAAACACAGCAGTGAAAAGCAGCTAAACCGCATTATGAAAATAAATTACTTTTAAAAACCCATGAAACAAAGACAGTGAAAGAGAGAGAAATTCTTACACAATGCGTTCAGGGGCTGTGATGCAACCTGGATTGACCATATCTAGACCCACAGCTGGATGAGACCTAAGGGTGGACACTCTTGGGGCTGAGAGGTTTGGTAAGGTTGGGTGAGCAAACGCAGACCCTTTAAAGTAATACTGCGTGGTACCCATCGCATGGGTCCCAAATCTCCAGGTTCAAGGGCATCTTCCTACATCGAAAACATGCATGAGAAACTCAGAAGATGGTCCACCGTGTGATGGGGAATGGTTTCTAAAACGCACCTCATTTCTCATCTCCTTGTGCCCGGGTTCGCCATTCCAGCCGCTTTACTAGCAATCTCCCTACTTGGAGCATCAGCACCTTTAACCTCCTGTTCCGTACAGGTTGCAATTTGTCCTGAGGATGAACAGGAAGACGGGGAACCAATGAGAGACTAGCTCTTGGTGTTTGGACAGGCACAGGTCACTCTATTTTCCCATCAGGAAGAAGAATTAACCACAGGCTCAACCTGCCCCCCGGAACCAGAACTGGGCCTGAAGCCATCCTGCGCTTTTGCGACCAGCTCCCAAAACGCGAGTTGTAAAATTGAGCTTCAGGGCACTGCAATTCACAAACCTGCAGAGCTATAAATGATAACTCTCGTCCACAAATATATTGAGGGAAGGCAAAGAAGAGGATTTGAAATCAAGGCAGAATTGCAGGAAACAGATTTCAGGAGGTAGATTCGAATCTCCTTTAAAGCACATGAAAAGCGGCAAAACGTTGACAATGATGCCCTTGGCCAAAAAGGGCGTATGCGTTTTTTCCTGAATATATTCAGGAAAAAACGCATACGCCCTTTTTGGCCAACCAAGCAACCTGCAAAGGCAAATCAGCGCTACAAAGAAGTCTCGCTTCCCATCGGTCAAAAGGGCCATGCTGAAAAAAGTGTCAAAACCAGAAAGGCAGGACAGGCCATGGAGAAATGGGAGCCTTGCTACACTGATGGGCGGGATGTAAATTGCCAAAAGCCACTCTGGAGAAGTGTACGGTGAGTCGTGAAATATCTAAAAAACATAGCTTAGAGAGCATAGGGCACTTCCACTCATGGGGGTATAAATTGGGAAAATGAAAAATCAGCAAGACACAAGCACCCCAAAGTTTAGGGCTGCTCTGTTGACAAGGACCTCCACTTCATTCCACCTTAAATATCCCAGGAAAGAGAAAAATGGGTAAAGAAGTTGTGGTCCTTATGTACAATGGAAAATCACTCAGCCATGAAATCAATGTCATAAGGCTAGTAGCAGCATGATGAGTGGATTTAGGTACGACGATTCTAAGTGAAATAAGTCACACACAAAAGGACACTTCTCATAAGGTATCACTGATAGAGGGAATGTAAAAACCGTTACACTTGAACTGAATTACAAAACAGAACAGAGTCACACATGCAGAAAACACACTATGGCTGCTTAACGGGAAAGGTGAGGTGGGGTGATACATAAAACAAGGGTTTCAAATTAGCTCAGATACCGTTCCATAAACCCAATATGTAATAGACAAGACCTACTCCTTGCTCAGAGAACTGGACTCAACACGCCCTATTCACCGCACAAGAATATATCTGACTAGTAATAATCTTAAAACCTATGTATTGATATCTCTCTGTTAGTGTGTCAAGTGGGTATAAAGCGGCATAAACACAGCAGTGAAAAGCAGCTAAACCACATTATGAAAATAAATTACTTTTAAAAACCCATGAAACAAAGACAGTGAAAGAGAGAGAAATTCTTACACAATGCGTTCAGGGGCTGTGATACAACCTGGATTGACCATATCTAGACCCACAGCTGGATGAGACCTAAGGGTGGACACTCTTGGGGCTGAGAGGTTTGGTGAGGTTGGGTGAGCAAACGCAGACCCTTTAAAGTAATACTGCGTTGTACCCATCGCATGGGTCCCAAATCTCCAGGTTCAAGGGCATCTTCCTACATCGAAAACATGCATGAGAAACCCAGAAGATGGTACACCGTGTGATGGGGAAAGGTTTCTAAAACGCACCTCATTTCTCATCTCCTTGTGCCCGGGTTCGCCATCCCAGCCGCTTTACTAGCAATCTCCCTACTTGGAGCATCAGCACCTTTAACCTCCTGTTCCGTACAGGTTGCAATTTTTCCTGAGGATGAACAGGAAGACGGGGAACCAATGAGAGACTGGCTGTTTGTGTTGGGACAGGCACAGGTCACTCTATTTTCCCATCAGGAAGAAGAATTAACCACAGGCTCAGCCTGCCCCCCGGAACCAGAACAGGGCCGGAAGCCATCCTGCGCTTTTGCGGCCAGCTCCCAAAAACGCGAGGTGTAAAATCGAGCTTCATGGCACTGCAATTCACAAACCTGCAGAGTTATAAATGATAACTCTCGTCCACAAATATATTGAGGGAAGGCAAAGAAGAGGATTTGAAATCAAGGCAGAATTGCAGGAAACAGATTTCAGGAGGTAGATTCGAATCTCCTTTAAAGCACATGAAAAGCGGCAAAACGTTGACAATGATGCCCTTGGCCAAAAAGGGCGTATGCGTTTTTTCCTGAATATATTCAGGAAAAAACGCATACGCCCTTTTTGGCCAAACAAGCAACCTGCAAAGGCAAATCAGCGCTACAAAGAAGTCTCGCTTCCCATCGGTCAAATGGGCCATGCTGAAAAAAGTGTCAAAACCAGAAATACAGGACAGGCCATGGAGAAATGGGAGCCTTGCTACACTGATGGGCGGGATGTAAATTGCCAACAGCCACTCTGGAGAAGTGTACGGTGAGTCCTGAAACATCTAAAAAACACAGCTTAGAGAGCATAGGGCACTTCCACTCATGGGGGTATAAATTGGGAAAATTAAAAATCAGCAAGACACAAGCACCCCAAAGTTTAGGGCTGCTCTGTTGACAAGGACCTCCACTTCATTCCACCTTAAATATCCCAGGAAAGAGAAAAATGGGTAAAGAAGTTCTGGTCCTTATGTACAATGGAATATCACACAGCCATGAAATCAATGTCATAAGGCTAGTAGCAGCATGATGAGTAGATTTAGGTACGACGATTCTAAGTGAAATAAGTCACACACAAAAGGACACTTCTCATAAGGTATCACTGATAGAGGGAATGTAAAAACCATTACACTTGAACTGAATTACAAAACAGAACAGAGTCACACCTGCAGAAAACACACTATGGCTGTTTAACGGGAAAGGTGAGGTGGGGTGATACATAAAACAAGGGTTTCAAATTAGCTCAGATACCGTTCCATAAACCCAATATGTAATAGACAAGACCTACTCTTTGCTCAGAGAACTGGACTCAACACGCCCTATTCTCCGCACAAGAATATATCTGACTAGTAATAATCTTAAAACCTATGTATTGATATCTCTCTCTTAGTGTGTCAAGTGGGTGTAAAGCGGCATAAACCCAGCAGTGAAAAGCAGCTAAACCGCATTATGAAAATAAATTACTTTTAAAAACCCATGAAACAAAGACAGTGAAAGAGAGAGAAATTCTTACACAATGCGTTCAGGGGCTGTGATGCAACCTGGATTGACCATATCTAGACCCACAGCTGGATGAGACCTAAGGGTGGACACTCTTGGGGCTGAGAGGTTTGGTGAGGTTGGGTGAGCAAACGCAGACCCTTTAAAGTAATACTGCGTGGTACCCATCGCATGGGTCCCAAATCTCCAGGTTCAAGGGCATCTTCCTACATCGAAAACATGCATGAGAAACCCAGAAGATGGTCCACCGTGTGATGGGGAAAGGTTTCTAAAATGCACCTCATTTCTCATCTCCTTGTGCCCGGGTTCGCCATTCCAGCCGCTTTACTAGCAATCTCCCTACTTGGAGCATCAGCACCTTTAACCTCCTGTTCCGTACAGGTTGCAATTTGTCCTGAGGATGAACAGGAAGACGGGGAACCAATGAGAGACTAGCTCTTGGTGTTTGGACAGGCACAGGTCACTCTATTTTCCCATCAGGAAGAAGAATTAACCACAGGCTCAACCTGCCCCCCGGAACCAGAACTGGGCCTGAAGCCATCCTGCGCTTTTGCGACCAGCTCCCAAAACGCGAGTTGTAAAATTGAGCTTCAGGGCACTGCAATTCACAAACCTGCAGAGCTATAAATGATAACTCTCGTCCACAAATATATTGAGGGAAGGCAAAGAAGAGGATTTGAAATCAAGGCAGAATTGCAGGAAACAGATTTCAGGAGGTAGATTCGAATCTCCTTTAAAGCACATGAAAAGCGGCAAAACGTTGACAATGATGCCCTTGGCCAAAAAGGGCGTATGCGTTTTTTCCTGAATATATTCAGGAAAAAACGCATACGCCCTTTTTGGCCAACCAAGCAACCTGCAAAGGCAAATCAGCGCTACAAAGAAGTCTCGCTTCCCATCGGTCAAAAGGGCCATGCTGAAAAAAGTGTCAAAACCAGAAATGAAGGACAGGCCATGGAGAAATGGGAGCCTTGCTACACTGATGGGCGGGATGTAAATTGCCAACAGCCACTCTGGAGAAGTGTACGGTGAGTCCTGAAACATCTAAAAAACACAGCTTAGAGAGCATAGGGCACTTCCACTCATGGGGGTATAAATTAGGAAAATAAAAAATCAGCAAGACACAAGCACCCCAAAGTTTAGGGCTGCTCTGTTGACAAGGACCTCCACTTCATTCCACCTTAAATATCCCAGGAAAGAGAAAAATGGGTAAAGAAGTTGTGGTCCTTATGTACAATGGAATATCACTCAGCCATGAGATCAATGTCATAAGGCTAGGAGCAGCATGATGAGTGGATTTAGGTACGACGATTCTAAGTGAAATAAGTCACACAGAAAAGGACACTTCTCATAAGGTATCACTGATAGAGGGAATGTAAAAACCGTTACACTTGAACTGAATTACAAAACAGAACAGAGTCACACATGCAGAAAACACACTATGGCTGCTTAACGGGAAAGGTGAGGTGGGGTGATACATAAAACAAGGGTTTCAAATTAGCTCAGATACCGTTCCATAAACCCAATATGTAATAGACAAGACCTACTCCTTGCTCAGAGAACTGGACTCAACACGCCCTATTCACCGCACAAGAATATATCTGACTACTAATAATCTTAAAACCTATGTATTGATATCTCTCTGTTAGTGTGTCAAGTGGGTGTAAAGCGGCATAAACACAGCAGTGAAAAGCAGCTAAACCGCATTATGAAAATAAATTACTTTTAAAAACCCATGAAACAAAGACAGTGAAAGAGAGAGAAATTCTTACACAATGCGTTCAGGGGCTGTGATGCAACCTGGATTGACCATATCTAGACCCACAGCTGGATGAGACCTAAGGGTGGACACTCTTGGGGCTGAGAGGTTTGGTGAGGTTGGGTGAGCAAACGCAGACCCTTTAAAGTAATACTGCGTTGTACCCATCGCATGGGTCCCAAATCTCCAGGTTCAAGGGCATCTTCCTACATCGAAAACATGCATGAGAAACCCAGAAGATGGTACACCGTGTGATGGGGAAAGGTTTCTAAAACGCACCTCATTTCTCATCTCCTTGTGCCCGGGTTCGCCATCCCAGCCGCTTTACTAGCAATCTCCCTAATTGGAGCATCAGCACCTTTAACCTCCTGTTCCGTACAGGTTGCAATTTTTCCTGAGGATGAACGGGAAGACGGGGAACCAATGAGAGACTGGCTGTTGGTGTTGGGAAAGGCACAGGTCACTCTATTTTCCCATCAGGAAGAAGAATTAACCACAGGCTCAGCCTGCCCCCCGGAACCAGAACAGGGCCGGAAGCCATCCTGCGCTTTTGCGGCCAGCTCCCAAAAACGCGAGGTGTAAAATCGAGCTTCATGGCACTGCAATTCACAAACCTGCAGAGTTATAAATGATAACTCTCGTCCACAAATATATTGAGGGAAGGCAAAGAAGAGGATTTGAAATCAAGGCAGAATTGCAGGAAACAGATTTCAGGAGGTAGATTCGAATCTGCTTTAAAGCATATGAAAAGCTGCAAAATGTTGACAATGATGCCCTTGGCGAAAAAGGGCGTATGCGTTTTTTCCTGAATATATTCAGGAAAAAACGCATACGCCCTTTTTGGCCAACCAAGCAACCTGGAAAGGCAAATCAGCGCTACAAAGAAGTCTCGCTTCCCATCGGTCAAAAGGGCCATGCTGAAAAAAGTGTCAAAACCAGAAATGCAGGACAGGCCATGGAGAAATGGGAGCCTTGCTACACTGATGGGCGGGATGTAAATTGCCAACAGCCACTCTGGAGAAGTGTACGGTGAGTCCTGAAACATCTAAAAAACACAGCTTAGAGAGCATAGGGCACTTCCACTCATGGGGGTATAAATTGGGAAAATGAAAAATCAGCAAGACACAAGCACCCCAAAGTTTAGGGCTGCTCTGTTGACAAGGACCTCCACTTCATTCCACCTTAAATATCACAGGAAAGAGAAAAATGGGTAAAGAAGTTGTGGTCCTTATGTACAATGGAATATCACTCAGGCATGAAATCAATGTCATAAGGCTAGGAGCAGCATGATGAGTGGATTTAGGTACGACGATTCTAAGTGAAATAAGTCACACACAAAAGTACACTTCTCATAAGGTATCACTGATAGAGGGAATGTAAAAACCGTTACACTTGAACTGAATTACAAAACAGAACAGAGTCACACATGCAGAAAACACACTATGGCTGTTTAACGGGAAAGGTGAGGTGGGGTGATACATAAAACAAGGGTTTCAAATTAGCTCAGATACCGTTCCATAAACCCAATATGTAATAGACAAGACCTACTCCTTGCTCAGAGAACTGGACTCAACACGCCCTATTCACCGCACAAGAATATATCTGACTACTAATAATCTTAAAACCTATGTATTGATATGTCTCTGTTAGTGTGTCAAGTGGGTGTAAAGCGGCATAAACACAGCAGTGAAAAGCAGCTAAACCGCATTATGAAAATAAATTACTTTTAAAAACCCATGAAACAAAGACAGTGAAAGAGAGAGAAATTCTTACACAATGCGTTCAGGGGCTGTGATGCAACCTGGATTGACCATATCTAGACCCACAGCTGGATGAGACCTAAGGGTGGACACTCTTGGGGCTGAGAGGTTTGGTAAGGTTGGGTGAGCAAACGCAGACCCTTTAAAGTAATACTGCGTGGTACCCATCGCATGGGTCCCAAATCTCCAGGTTCAAGGGCATCTTCCTACATCGAAAACATGCATGAGAAACCCAGAAGATGGTCCACCGTGTGATGGGGAAAGGTTTCTAAAACGCACCTCATTTCTCATCTCCTTGTGCCCGGGTTCGCCATTCCAGCCGCTTTACTAGCAATCTCCCTACTTGGAGCATCAGCACCTTTAACCTCCTGTTCCGTACAGGTTGCAATTTGTCCTGAGGATGAACAGGAAGACGGGGAACCAATGAGAGACTAGCTCTTGGTGTTTGGACAGGCACAGGTCACTCTATTTTCCCATCAGGAAGAAGAATTAACCACAGGCTCAACCTGCCCCCCGGAACCAGAACTGGGCCTGAAGCCATCCTGCGCTTTTGCGACCAGCTCCCAAAACGCGAGTTGTAAAATTGAGCTTCAGGGCACTGCAATTCACAAACCTGCAGAGCTATAAATGATAACTCTCGTCCACAAATATATTGAGGGAAGGCAAAGAAGAGGATTTGAAATCAAGGCAGAATTGCAGGAAACAGATTTCAGGAGGTAGATTCGAATCTCCTTTAAAGCACATGAAAAGCGGCAAAACGTTGACAATGATGCCCTTGGCCAAAAAGGGCGTATGCGTTTTTTCCTGAATATATTCAGGAAAAAACGCATACGCCCTTTTTGGCCAACCAAGCAACCTGCAAAGGCAAATCAGCGCTACAAAGAAGTCTCGCTTCCCATCGGTCAAAAGGGCCATGCTGAAAAAAGTGTCAAAACCAGAAAGGCAGGACAGGCCATGGAGAAATGGGAGCCTTGCTACACTGATGGGCGGGATGTAAATTGCCAAAAGCCACTCTGGAGAAGTGTACGGTGAGTCGTGAAACATCTAAAAAACATAGCTTAGAGAGCATAGGGCACTTCCACTCATGGGGGTATAAATTGGGAAAATGAAAAATCAGCAAGACACAAGCACCCCAAAGTTTAGGGCTGCTCTGTTGACAAGGACCTCCACTTCATTCCACCTTAAATATCCCAGGAAAGAGAAAAATGGGTAAAGAAGTTGTGGTCCTTATGTACAATGGAAAATCACTCAGCCATGAAATCAATGTCATAAGGCTAGTAGCAGCATGATGAGTGGATTTAGGTACGACGATTCTAAGTGAAATAAGTCACACACAAAAGGACACTTCTCATAAGGTATCACTGATAGAGGGAATGTAAAAACCGTTACACTTGAACTGAATTACAAAACAGAACAGAGTCACACATGCAGAAAACACACTATGGCTGCTTAACGGGAAAGGTGAGGTGGGGTGATACATAAAACAAGGGTTTCAAATTAGCTCAGATACCGTTCCATAAACCCAATATGTAATAGACAAGACCTACTCCTTGCTCAGAGAACTGGACTCAACACGCCCTATTCACCGCACAAGAATATATCTGACTAGTAATAATCTTAAAACCTATGTATTGATATCTCTCTGTTAGTGTGTCAAGTGGGTATAAAGCGGCATAAACACAGCAGTGAAAAGCAGCTAAACCACATTATGAAAATAAATTACTTTTAAAAACCCATGAAACAAAGACAGTGAAAGAGAGAGAAATTCTTACACAATGCGTTCAGGGGCTGTGATACAACCTGGATTGACCATATCTAGACCCACAGCTGGATGAGACCTAAGGGTGGACACTCTTGGGGCTGAGAGGTTTGGTGAGGTTGGGTGAGCAAACGCAGACCCTTTAAAGTAATACTGCGTTGTACCCATCGCATGGGTCCCAAATCTCCAGGTTCAAGGGCATCTTCCTACATCGAAAACATGCATGAGAAACCCAGAAGATGGTACACCGTGTGATGGGGAAAGGTTTCTAAAACGCACCTCATTTCTCATCTCCTTGTGCCCGGGTTCGCCATCCCAGCCGCTTTACTAGCAATCTCCCTACTTGGAGCATCAGCACCTTTAACCTCCTGTTCCGTACAGGTTGCAATTTTTCCTGAGGATGAACAGGAAGACGGGGAACCAATGAGAGACTGGCTGTTGGTGTTGGGACAGGCACAGGTCACTCTATTTTCCCATCAGGAAGAAGAATTAACCACAGGCTCAGCCTGCCCCCCGGAACCAGAACAGGGCCGGAAGCCATCCTGCGCTTTTGCGGCCAGCTCCCAAAAACGCGAGGTGTAAAATCGAGCTTCATGGCACTGCAATTCACAAACCTGCAGAGTTATAAATGATAACTCTCGTCCACAAATATATTGAGGGAAGGCAAAGAAGAGGATTTGAAATCAAGGCAGAATTGCAGGAAACAGATTTCAGGAGGTAGATTCGAATCTCCTTTAAAGCACATGAAAAGCGGCAAAACGTTGACAATGATGCCCTTGGCCAAAAAGGGCGTATGCGTTTTTTCCTGAATATATTCAGGAAAAAACGCATACGCCCTTTTTGGCCAACCAAGCAACCTGCAAAGGCAAATCAGCGCTACAAAGAAGTCTCGCTTCCCATCGGTCAAATGGGCCATGCTGAAAAAAGTGTCAAAACCAGAAATACAGGACAGGCCATGGAGAAATGGGAGCCTTGCTACACTGATGGGCGGGATGTAAATTGCCAACAGCCACTCTGGAGAAGTGTACGGTGAGTCCTGAAACATCTAAAAAACACAGCTTAGAGAGCATAGGGCACTTCCACTCATGGGGGTATAAATTGGGAAAATTAAAAATCAGCAAGACACAAGCACCCCAAAGTTTAGGGCTGCTCTGTTGACAAGGACCTCCACTTCATTCCACCTTAAATATCCCAGGAAAGAGAAAAATGGGTAAAGAAGTTCTGGTCCTTATGTACAATGGAATATCACACAGCCATGAAATCAATGTCATAAGGCTAGTAGCAGCATGATGAGTAGATTTAGGTACGACGATTCTAAGTGAAATAAGTCACACACAAAAGGACACTTCTCATAAGGTATCACTGATAGAGGGAATGTAAAAACCATTACACTTGAACTGAATTACAAAACAGAACAGAGTCACACCTGCAGAAAACACACTATGGCTGTTTAACGGGAAAGGTGAGGTGGGGTGATACATAAAACAAGGGTTTCAAATTAGCTCAGATACCGTTCCATAAACCCAATATGTAATAGACAAGACCTACTCTTTGCTCAGAGAACTGGACTCAACACGCCCTATTCACCGCACAAGAATATATCTGACTAGTAATAATCTTAAAACCTATGTATTGATATCTCTCTCTTAGTGTGTCAAGTGGGTGTAAAGCGGCATAAACACAGCAGTGAAAAGCAGCTAAACCGCATTATGAAAATAAATTACTTTTAAAAACCCATGAAACAAAGACAGTGAAAGAGAGAGAAATTCTTACACAATGCGTTCAGGGGCTGTGATGCAACCTGGATTGACCATATCTAGACCCACAGCTGGATGAGACCTAAGGGTGGACACTCTTGGGGCTGAGAGGTTTGGTGAGGTTGGGTGAGCAAACGCAGACCCTTTAAAGTAATACTGCGTGGTACCCATCGCATGGGTCCCAAATCTCCAGGTTCAAGGGCATCTTCCTACATCGAAAACATGCATGAGAAACCCAGAAGATGGTCCACCGTGTGATGGGGAAAGGTTTCTAAAATGCACCTCATTTCTCATCTCCTTGTGCCCGGGTTCGCCATTCCAGCCGCTTTACTAGCAATCTCCCTAATTGGAGCATCAGCACCTTTAACCTCCTGTTCCGTACAGGTTGCAATTTTTCCTGAGGATGAACGGGAAGACGGGGAACCAATGAGAGACTGGCTGTTGGTGTTGGGAAAGGCACAGGTCACTCTATTTTCCCATCAGGAAGAAGAATTAACCACAGGCTCAGCCTGCCCCCCGGAACCAGAACTGGGCCTGAAGCCATCCTGCGCTTTTGCAACCAGCTCCCAAAACGCGAGTTGTAAAATTGAGCTTCAGGGCACTGCAATTCACAAACCTGCAGAGCTATAAATGATAACTCTCGTCCACAAATATATTGAGGGAAGGCAAAGAAGAGGATTTGAAATCAAGGCAGAATTGCAGGAAACAGATTTCAGGAGGTAGATTCGAATCTCCTTTAAAGCACATGAAAAGCGGCAAAACGTTGACAATGATGCCCTTGGCCAAAAAGGGCGTATGCGTTTTTTCCTGAATATATTCAGGAAAAAACGCATACGCCCTTTTTGGCCAACCAAGCAACCTGCAAAGGCAAATCAGCGCTACAAAGAAGTCTCGCTTCCCATCGGTCAAAAGGGCCATGCTGAAAAAAGTGTCAAAACCAGAAATGCAGGACAGGCCATGGAGAAATGGGAGCCTTGCTACACTGATGGGCGGGATGTAAATTGCCAACAGCCACTCTGGAGAAGTGTACGGTGAGTCCTGAAATATCTAAAAAACACAGCTTAGAGAGCATAGGGCACTTCCACTCATGGGGGTATAAATTAGGAAAATGAAAAATCAGCAAGACACAAGCACCCCAAAGTTTAGGGCTGCTCTGTTGACAAGGACCTCCACTTCATTCCACCTTAAATATCCCAGGAAAGAGAAAAATGGGTAAAGAAGTTGTGGTCCTTATGTACAATGGAATATCACTCAGCCATGAAATCAATGTCATAAGGCTAGGAGCAGCATGATGAGTGGATTTAGGTACGACGATTCTAAGTGAAATAAGTCACACAGAAAAGGACACTTCTCATAAGGTATCACTGATAGAGGGAATGTAAAAACCGTTACACTTGAACTGAATTACAAAACAGAACAGAGTCACACATGCAGAAAACACACTATGGCTGCTTAACGGGAAAGGTGAGGTGGGGTGATACATAAAACAAGGGTTTCAAATTAGCTCAGATACCGTTCCATAAACCCAATATGTAATAGACAAGACCTACTCCTTGCTCAGAGAACTGGACTCAACACGCCCTATTCACCGCACAAGAATATATCTGACTAGTAATAATCTTAAAACCTATGTATTGATATCTCTCTGTTAGTGTGTCAAGTGGGTGTAAAGCGGCATAAACACAGCAGTGAAAAGCAGCTAAACCGCATTATGAAAATAAATTACTTTTAAAAACCCATGAAACAAAGACAGTGAAAGAGAGAGAAATTCTTACACAATGCGTTCAGGGGCTGTGATGCAACCTGGATTGACCATATCTAGACCCACAGCTGGATGAGACCTAAGGGTGGACACTCTTGGGGCTGAGAGGTTTGGTGAGGTTGGGTGAGCAAACGCAGACGCTTTAAAGTAATACTGCGTTGTACCCATCGCATGGGTCCCAAATCTCCAGGTTCAAGGGCATCTTCCTACATCGAAAACATGCATGAGAAACCCAGAAGATGGTCCACCGTGTGATGGGGAAAGGTTTCTAAAACGCACCTCATTTCTCATCTCCTTGTGCCCGGGTTCGCCATCCCAGCCGCTTTACTAGCAATCTCCCTACTTGGAGCATCAGCACCTTTAACCTCCTGTTCCGTACAGGTTGCAATTTTTCCTGAGGATGAACAGGAAGACGGGGAACCAATGAGAGACTGGCTGTTGGTGTTGGGACAGGCACAGGTCACTCTATTTTCCCATCAGGAAGAAGAATTAACCACAGGCTCAGCCTGCCCCCCGGAACCAGAACAGGGCCGGAAGCCATCCTGCGCTTTTGCGGCCAGCTCCCAAAAACGCGAGGTGTAAAATCGAGCTTCATGGCACTGCAATTCACAAACCTGCAGAGTTATAAATGATAACTCTCGTCCACAAATATATTGAGGGAAGGCAAAGAAGAGGATTTGAAATCAAGGCAGAATTGCAGGAAACAGATTTCAGGAGGTAGATTCGAATCTCCTTTAAAGCACATGAAAAGCGGCAAAACGTTGACAATGATGCCCTTGGCCAAAAAGGGCGTATGCGTTTTTTCCTGAATATATTCAGGAAAAAACGCATACGCCCTTTTTGGCCAACCAAGCAACCTGGAAAGGCAAATCAGCGCTACAAAGAAGTCTCGCTTCCCATCGGTCAAAAGGGCCATGCTGAAAAAAGTGTCAAAACCAGAAATACAGGACAGGCCATGGAGAAATGGGAGCCTTGCTACACTGATGGGCGGGATGTAAATTGCCAACAGCCACTCTGGAGAAGTGTACGGTGAGTCCTGAAACATCTAAAAAACACAGCTTAGAGAGCATAGGGCACTTCCACTCATGGGGGTATAAATTGGGAAAATTAAAAATCAGCAAGACACAAGCACCCCAAAGTTTAGGGCTGCTCTGTTGACAAGGACCTCCACTTCATTCCACCTTAAATATCCCAGGAAAGAGAAAAATGGGTAAAGAAGTTCTGGTCCTTATGTACAATGGAATATCACACAGCCATGAAATCAATGTCATAAGGCTAGTAGCAGCATGATGAGTAGATTTAGGTACGACGATTCTAAGTGAAATAAGTCACACACAAAAGGACACTTCTCATAAGGTATCACTGATAGAGGGAATGTAAAAACCATTACACTTGAACTGAATTACAAAACAGAACAGAGTCACACCTGCAGAAAACACACTATGGCTGTTTAACGGGAAAGGTGAGGTGGGGTGATACATAAAACAAGGGTTTCAAATTAGCTCAGATACCGTTCCATAAACCCAATATGTAATAGACAAGACCTACTCTTTGCTCAGAGAACTGGACTCAACACGCCCTATTCACCGCACAAGAATATATCTGACTAGTAATAATCTTAAAACCTATGTATTGATATCTCTCTCTTAGTGTGTCAAGTGGGTGTAAAGCGGCATAAACACAGCAGTGAAAAGCAGCTAAACCGCATTATGAAAATAAATTACTTTTAAAAACCCATGAAACAAAGACAGTGAAAGAGAGAGAAATTCTTACACAATGTGTTCAGGGGCTATGATGCAACCTGGATTGACCATATCTAGACCCACAGCTGGATGAGACCTAAGGGTGGACACTCTTGGGGCTGAGAGGTTTGGTGAGGTTGGGTGAGCAAACGCAGACCCTTTAAAGTAATACTGCGTGGTACCCATCGCATGGGTCCCAAATCTCCAGGTTCAAGGGCATCTTCCTACATCGAAAACATGCATGAGAAACCCAGAAGATGGTCCACCGTGTGATGGGGAAAGGTTTCTAAAACGCACCTCATTTCTCATCTCCTTGTGCCCGGGTTCGCCATTCCAGCCGCTTTACTAGCAATCTCCCTACTTGGAGCATCAGCACCTTTAACCTCCTGTTCCGTACAGGTTGCAATTTTTCCTGAGGATGAACGGGAAGACGGGGAACTAATGAGAGACTGGCTCTTGGTGTTGGGACAGGCAGAGGTCACTCTATTTTCCCATCAGGAAGAAGAATTAACCACAGGCTCAGCCTGACCCCGGAACCAGAACAGGGCCTGAAGCCATCCTGCGCTTTTGCGGCCAGCTCCCAAAAACGCGAGGTGTAAAATCGAGCTTCATGGCACTGCAATTCACAAACCTGCAGAGTTTTAAATGATAACTCTCGTCCACAAATATATTGAGGGAAGGCAAAGAAGAGGATTTGAAATCAAGGCAGAATTGCAGGAAACAGATTTCAGGAGGTAGATACGAATCTCCTTTAAAGCACATGAAAAGCGGCAAAACGTTGACAATGATGCCCTTGGCCAAAAAGGGCGTATGCGTTTTTTCCTGAATATATTCAGGAAAAAACGCATACGCCCTTTTTGGCCAACCAAGCAACCTGCAAAGGCAAATCAGCGCTACAAAGAAGTCTCGCTTCCCATCGGTCAAAAGGGCCATGCTGAAAAAAGTGTCAAAACCAGAAATGCAGGACAGGCCATGGAGAAATGGGAGCCTTGCTACACTGATGGGCGGGATGTAAATTGCCAACAGCCACTCTGGAGAAGTGTACGGTGAGTCCTGAAACATCTAAAAAACACAGCTTAGAGAGCATAGGGCACTTCCACTCATGGGGGTATAAATTAGGAAAATAAAAAATCAGCAAGACACAAGCACCCCAAAGTTTAGGGCTGCTCTGTTGACAAGGACCTCCACTTCATTCCACCTTAAATATCCCAGGAAAGAGAAAAATGGGTAAAGAAGTTGTGGTCCTTATGTACAATGGAATATCACTCAGCCATGAAATCAATGTCATAAGGCTAGGAGCAGCATGATGAGTGGATTTAGGTACGACGATTCTAAGTGAAATAAGTCACACAGAAAAGGACACTTCTCATAAGGTATCACTGATAGAGGGAATGTAAAAACCGTTACACTTGAACTGAATTACAAAACAGAACAGAGTCACACATGCAGAAAACACACTATGGCTGCTTAACGGGAAAGGTGAGGTGGGGTGATACATAAAACAAGGGTTTCAAATTAGCTCAGATACCGTTCCATAAACCCAATATGTAATAGACAAGACCTACTCCTTGCTCAGAGAACTGGACTCAACACGCCCTATTCACCGCACAAGAATATATCTGACTACTAATAATCTTAAAACCTATGTATTGATATCTCTCTGTTAGTGTGTCAAGTGGGTGTAAAGCGGCATAAACACAGCAGTGAAAAGCAGCTAAACCGCATTATGAAAATAAATTACTTTTAAAAACCCATGAAACAAAGACAGTGAAAGAGAGAGAAATTCTTACACAATGCGTTCAGGGGCTGTGATGCAACCTGGATTGACCATATCTAGACCCACAGCTGGATGAGACCTAAGGGTGGACACTCTTGGGGCTGAGAGGTTTGGTGAGGTTGGGTGAGCAAACGCAGACCCTTTAAAGTAATACTGCGTTGTACCCATCGCATGGGTCCCAAATCTCCAGGTTCAAGGGCATCTTCCTACATCGAAAACATGCATGAGAAACCCAGAAGATGGTCCACCGTGTGATGGGGAAAGGTTTCTAAAACGCACCTCATTTCTCATCTCCTTGTGCCCGGGTTCGCCATCCCAGCCGCTTTACTAGCAATCTCCCTACTTGGAGCATCAGCACCTTTAACCTCCTGTTCCGTACAGGTTGCAATTTTTCCTGAGGATGAACGGGAAGACGGGGAACCAATGAGAGACTGGCTGTTGGTGTTGGGACAGGCACAGGTCACTCTATTTTCCCATCAGGAAGAAGAATTAACCACAGGCTCAGCCTGCCCCCCGGAACCAGAACAGGGCCGGAAGCCATCCTGCGCTTTTGCGGCCAGCTCCCAAAAACGCGAGGTGTAAAATCGAGCTTCATGGCACTGCAATTCACAAACCTGCAGAGTTATAAATGATAACTCTCGTCCACAAATATATTGAGGGAAGGCAAAGAAGAGGATTTGAAATCAAGGCAGAATTGCAGGAAACAGATTTCAGGAGGTAGATTCGAATCTCCTTTAAAGCACATGAAAAGCGGCAAAACGTTGACAATGATGCCCTTGGCCAAAAAGGGCGTATGCGTTTTTTCCTGAATATATTCAGGAAAAAACGCATACGCCCTTTTTGGCCAACCAAGCAACCTGGAAAGGCAAATCAGCGCTACAAAAAGTCTCGCTTCCCATCGGTCAAAAGGGCCATGCTGAAAAAAGTGTCAAAACCAGAAATACAGGACAGGCCATGGAGAAATGGGAGCCTTGCTACACTGATGGGCGGGATGTAAATTGCCAACAGCCACTCTGGAGAAGTGTACGGTGAGTCCTGAAACATCTAAAAAACACAGCTTAGAGAGCATAGGGCACTTCCACTCATGGGGGTATAAATTGGGAAAATTAAAAATCAGCAAGACACAAGCACCCCAAAGTTTAGGGCTGCTCTGTTGACAAGGACCTCCACTTCATTCCACCTTAAATATCCCAGGAAAGAGAAAAATGGGTAAAGAAGTTCTGGTCCTTATGTACAATGGAATATCACACAGCCATGAAATCAATGTCATAAGGCTAGTAGCAGCATGATGAGTAGATTTAGGTACGACGATTCTAAGTGAAATAAGTCACACACAAAAGGACACTTCTCATAAGGTATCACTGATAGAGGGAATGTAAAAACCATTACACTTGAACTGAATTACAAAACAGAACAGAGTCACACCTGCAGAAAACACACTATGGCTGTTTAACGGGAAAGGTGAGGTGGGGTGATACATAAAACAAGGGTTTCAAATTAGCTCAGATACCGTTCCATAAACCCAATATGTAATAGACAAGACCTACTCTTTGCTCAGAGAACTGGACTCAACACGCCCTATTCACCGCACAAGAATATATCTGACTAGTAATAATCTTAAAACCTATGTATTGATATCTCTCTCTTAGTGTGTCAAGTGGGTGTAAAGCGGCATAAACACAGCAGTGAAAAGCAGCTAAACCGCATTATGAAAATAAATTACTTTTAAAAACCCATGAAACAAAGACAGTGAAAGAGAGAGAAATTCTTACACAATGTGTTCAGGGGCTATGATGCAACCTGGATTGACCATATCTAGACCCACAGCTGGATGAGACCTAAGGGTGGACACTCTTGGGGCTGAGAGGTTTGGTGAGGTTGGGTGAGCAAACGCAGACCCTTTAAAGTAATACTGCGTGGTACCCATCGCATGGGTCCCAAATCTCCAGGTTCAAGGGCATCTTCCTACATCGAAAACATGCATGAGAAACCCAGAAGATGGTACACCGTGTGATGGGGAAAGGTTTCTAAAACGCACCTCATTTCTCATCTCCTTGTGCCCGGGTTCGCCATTCCAGCCGCTTTACTAGCAATCTCCCTACTTGGAGCATCAGCACCTTTAACCTCCTGTTCCGTACAGGTTGCAATTTTTCCTGAGGATGAACGGGAAGACGGGGAACTAATGAGAGACTGGCTCTTGGTGTTGGGACAGGCAGAGGTCACTCTATTTTCCCATCAGGAAGAAGAATTAACCACAGGCTCAGCCTGACCCCGGAACCAGAACAGGGCCTGAAGCCATCCTGCGCTTTTGCGGCCAGCTCCCAAAAACGCGAGGTGTAAAATCGAGCTTCATGGCACTGCAATTCACAAACCTGCAGAGTTTTAAATGATAACTCTCGTCCACAAATATATTGAGGGAAGGCAAAGAAGAGGATTTGAAATCAAGGCAGAATTGCAGGAAACAGATTTCAGGAGGTAGATACGAATCTCCTTTAAAGCACATGAAAAGCGGCAAAACGTTGACAATGATGCCCTTGGCCAAAAAGGGCGTATGCGTTTTTTCCTGAATATATTCAGGAAAAAACGCATACGCCCTTTTTGGCCAACCAAGCAACCTGCAAAGGCAAATCAGCGCTACAAAGAAGTCTCGCTTCCCATCGGTCAAAAGGGCCATGCTGAAAAAAGTGTCAAAACCAGAAATGCAGGACAGGCCATGGAGAAATGGGAGCCTTGCTACACTGATGGGCGGGATGTAAATTGCCAACAGCCACTCTGGAGAAGTGTACGGTGAGTCCTGAAACATCTAAAAAACACAGCTTAGAGAGCATAGGGCACTTCCACTCATGGGGGTATAAATTAGGAAAATAAAAAATCAGCAAGACACAAGCACCCCAAAGTTTAGGGCTGCTCTGTTGACAAGGACCTCCACTTCATTCCACCTTAAATATCCCAGGAAAGAGAAAAATGGGTAAAGAAGTTGTGGTCCTTATGTACAATGGAATATCACTCAGCCATGAAATCAATGTCATAAGGCTAGGAGCAGCATGATGAGTGGATTTAGGTACGACGATTCTAAGTGAAATAAGTCACACAGAAAAGGACACTTCTCATAAGGTATCACTGATAGAGGGAATGTAAAAACCGTTACACTTGAACTGAATTACAAAACAGAACAGAGTCACACATGCAGAAAACACACTATGGCTGCTTAACGGGAAAGGTGAGGTGGGGTGATACATAAAACAAGGGTTTCAAATTAGCTCAGATACCGTTCCATAAACCCAATATGTAATAGACAAGACCTACTCCTTGCTCAGAGAACTGGACTCAACACGCCCTATTCACCGCACAAGAATATATCTGACTACTAATAATCTTAAAACCTATGTATTGATATCTCTCTGTTAGTGTGTCAAGTGGGTGTAAAGCGGCATAAACACAGCAGTGAAAAGCAGCTAAACTGCATTATGAAAATAAATTACTTTTAAAAACCCATGAAACAAAGACAGTGAAAGAGAGAGAAATTCTTACACAATGCGTTCAGGGGCTGTGATGCAACCTGGATTGACCATATCTAGACCCACAGCTGGATGAGACCTAAGGGTGGACACTCTTGGGGCTGAGAGGTTTGGTGAGGTTGGGTGAGCAAACGCAGACCCTTTAAAGTAATACTGCGTTGTACCCATCGCATGGGTCCCAAATCTCCAGGTTCAAGGGCATCTTCCTACATCGAAAACATGCATGAGAAACCCAGAAGATGGTACACCGTGTGATGGGGAAAGGTTTCTAAAACGCACCTCATTTCTCATCTCCTTGTGCCCGGGTTCGCCATCCCAGCCGCTTTACTAGCAATCTCCCTACTTGGAGCATCAGCACCTTTAACCTCCTGTTCCGTACAGGTTGCAATTTTTCCTGAGGATGAACGGGAAGACGGGGAACCAATGAGAGACTGGCTGTTGGTGTTGGGACAGGCACAGGTCACTCTATTTTCCCATCAGGAAGAAGAATTAACCACAGGCTCAGCCTGCCCCCCGGAACCAGAACAGGGCCGGAAGCCATCCTGCGCTTTTGCGGCCAGCTCCCAAAAACGCGAGGTGTAAAATCGAGCTTCATGGCACTGCAATTCACAAACCTGCAGAGTTATAAATGATAACTCTCGTCCACAAATATATTGAGGGAAGGCAAAGAAGAGGATTTGAAATCAAGGCAGAATTGCAGGAAACAGATTTCAGGAGGTAGATTCGAATCTCCTTTAAAGCACATGAAAAGCGGCAAAACGTTGACAATGATGCCCTTGGCCAAAAAGGGCGTATGCGTTTTTTCCTGAATATATTCAGGAAAAAACGCATACGCCCTTTTTGGCCAACCAAGCAACCTGGAAAGGCAAATCAGCGCTACAAAGAAGTCTCGCTTCCCATCGGTCAAAAGGGCCATGCTGAAAAAAGTGTCAAAACCAGAAATGCAGGACAGGCCATGGAGAAATGGGAGCCTTGCTACACTGATGGGCGGGATGTAAATTGCCAACAGCCACTCTGGAGAAGTGTACGGTGAGTCCTGAAACATCTAAAAAACACAGCTTAGAGAGCATAGGGCACTTCCACTCATGGGGGTATAAATTGGGAAAATGAAAAATCAGCAAGACACAAGCACCCC
The DNA here is from genome assembly GCF_965194805.1 of Balaenoptera borealis. NCBI lineage: Eukaryota > Metazoa > Chordata > Mammalia > Artiodactyla > Balaenopteridae > Balaenoptera > Balaenoptera borealis. The sequence goes on from NW_028124009.1 coordinate 1,519,412, forward strand.
AAAGTTTAGGGCTGCTCTGTTGACAAGGACCTCCACTTCATTCCACCTTAAATATCCCAGGAAAGAGAAAAATGGGTAAAGAAGTTGTGGTCCTTATGTACAATGGAATATCACTCAGGCATGAAATCAATGTCATAAGGCTAGGAGCAGCATGATGAGTGGATTTAGGTAAGACGATTCTAAGTGAAATAAGTCACACACAAAAGGACACTTCTCATAAGGTATCACTGATAGAGGGAATGTAAAAACCGTTACACTTGAACTGAATTACAAAACAGAACAGAGTCACACATGCAGAAAACACACTATGGCTGTTTAACGGGAAAGGTGAGGTGGGGTGATACATAAAACAAGGGTTTCAAATTAGCTCAGATACCGTTCCATAAACCCAATATGTAATAGACAAGACCTACTCCTTGCTCAGAGAACTGGACTCAACACGCCCTATTCACCGCACAAGAATATATCTGACTACTAATAATCTTAAAACCTATGTATTGATATCTCTCTGTTAGTGTGTCAAGTGGGTGTAAAGCGGCATAAACACAGCAGTGAAAAGCAGCTAAACCGCATTATGAAAATAAATTACTTTTAAAAACCCATGAAACAAAGACAGTGAAAGAGAGAGAAATTCTTACACAATGCGTTCAGGGGCTGTGATGCAACCTGGATTGACCATATCTAGACCCACAGCTGGATGAGACCTAAGGGTGGACACTCTTGGGGCTGAGAGGTTTGGTGAGGTTGGGTGAGCAAACGCAGACCCTTTAAAGTAATACTGCGTGGTACCCATCGCATGGGTCCCAAATCTCCAGGTTCAAGGGCATCTTCCTACATCGAAAACATGCATGAGAAACCCAGAAGATGGTCCACCGTGTGATGGGGAAAGGTTTCTAAAACGCACCTCATTTCTCATCTCCTTGTGCCCGGGTTCGCCATTCCAGCCGCTTTACTAGCAATCTCCCTACTTGGAGCATCAGCACCTTTAACCTCCTGTTCCGTACAGGTTGCAATTTGTCCTGAGGATGAACAGGAAGACGGGGAACCAATGAGAGACTAGCTCTTGGTGTTTGGACAGGCACAGGTCACTCTATTTTCCCATCAGGAAGAAGAATTAACCACAGGCTCAACCTGCCCCCCGGAACCAGAACTGGGCCTGAAGCCATCCTGCGCTTTTGCGACCAGCTCCCAAAACGCGAGTTGTAAAATTGAGCTTCAGGGCAGTGCAATTCACAAACCTGCAGAGTTATAAATGATAACTCTCGTCCACAAATATATTGAGGGAAGGCAAAGAAGAGGATTTGAAATCAAGGCAGAATTGCAGGAAACAGATTTCAGGAGGTAGATTCGAATCTCCTTTAAAGCACATGAAAAGCGACAAAACGTTGACAATGATGCCCTTGGCCAAAAAGGGCGTATGCGTTTTTTCCTGAATATATTCAGGAAAAAACGCATACGCCCTTTTTGGCCAACCAAGCAACCTGGAAAGGCAAATCAGCGCTACAAAGAAGTCTCGCTTCCCATCGGTCAAAAGGGCCATGCTGAAAAAAGTGTCAAAACCAGAAATGCAGGACAGGCCATGGAGAAATGGGAGCCTTGCTACACTGATGGGCGGGATGTAAATTGCCAAAAGCCACTCTGGAGAAGTGTACGGTGAGTCGTGAAACATCTAAAAAACACAGCTTAGAGAGCATAGGGCACTTCCACTCATGGGGGTATAAATTGGGAAAATGAAAAATCAGCAAGACACAAGCACCCCAAAGTTTAGGGCTGCTCTGTTGACAAGGACCTCCACTTCATTCCACCTTAAATATCCCAGGAAAGAGAAAAATGGGTAAAGAAGTTGTGGTCCTTATGTACAATGGAAAATCACTCAGCCATGAAATCAATGTCATAAGGCTAGTAGCAGCATGATGAGTGGATTTAGGTACGACGATTCTAAGTGAAATAAGTCACACACAAAAGGACACTTCTCATAAGGTATCACTGATAGAGGGAATGTAAAAACCGTTACACTTGAACTGAATTACAAAACAGAACAGAGTCACACATGCAGAAAACACACTATGGCTGCTTAACGGGAAAGGTGAGGTGGGGTGATACATAAAACAAGGGTTTCAAATTAGCTCAGATACCGTTCCATAAACCCAATATGTAATAGACAAGACCTACTCCTTGCTCAGAGAACTGGACTCAACACGCCCTATTCACCGCACAAGAATATATCTGACTAGTAATAATCTTAAAACCTATGTATTGATATCTCTCTGTTAGTGTGTCAAGTGGGTATAAAGCGGCATAAACACAGCAGTGAAAAGCAGCTAAACCACATTATGAAAATAAATTACTTTTAAAAACCCATGAAACAAAGACAGTGAAAGAGAGAGAAATTCTTACACAATGCGTTCAGGGGCTGTGATACAACCTGGATTGACCATATCTAGACCCACAGTTGGATGAGACATAAGGGTGGACACTCTTGGGGCTGAGAGGTTTGGTGAGGTTGGGTGAGCAAACGCAGACCCTTTAAAGTAATACTGCGTGGTACCCATCGCATGGGTCCCAAATCTCCAGGTTCAAGGGCATCTTCCTACATCGAAAACATGCATGAGAAACCCAGAAGATGGTCCACCGTGTGATGGGGAAAGGTTTCTAAAACGCACCTCATTTCTCATCTCCTTGTGCCCGGGTTCGCCATTCCAGCCGCTTTACTAGCAATCTCCCTACTTGGAGCATCAGCACCTTTAACCTCCTGTTCCGTACAGGTTGCAATTTTTCCTGAGGATGAACGGGAAGACGGGGAACCAATGAGAGACTGGCTGTTGGTGTTTGGACAGGCACAGGTCACTCTATTTTCCCATCTGGAAGAAGAATTAACCACAGGCTCAGCCTGCCCCCCGGAACCAGAACTGGGCCTGAAGCCATCCTGCACTTTTGCGACCAGCTCCCAAAACGCGAGTTGTAAAATTGAGCTTCAGGGCACTGCAATTCACAAACCTGCAGAGTTATAAATGATAACTCTCGTCCACAAATATATTGAGGGAAGGCAAAGAAGAGGATTTGAAATCAAGGCAGAATTGCAGGAAACAGATTTCAGGAGGTAGATTCGAATCTCCTTTAAAGCACATGAAAAGCGGCAAAACGTTGACAATGATGCCCTTGGCCAAAAAGGGCGTATGCGTTTTTTCCTGAATATATTCAGGAAAAAACGCATACGCCCTTTTTGGCCAACCAAGCAACCTGGAAAGGCAAATCAGCGCTACAAAGAAGTCTCGCTTCCCATCGGTCAAAAGGGCCATGCTGAAAAAAGTGTCAAAACCAGAAAGGCTGGACAGGCCATGGAGAAATGGGAGCCTTGCTACACTGATGGGCGGGATGTAAATTGCCAACAGCCACTCTGGAGAAGTGTACGGTGAGTCCTGAAACATCTAAAAAACACAGCTTAGAGAGCATAGGGCACTTCCACTCATGGGGGTATAAATTGGGAAAATTAAAAATCAGCAAGACAGAAGCACCCCAAAGTTTAGGGCTGCTCTGTTGACAAGGACCTCCACTTCATTCCACCTTAAATATCCCAGGAAAGAGAAAAATGGGTAAAGAAGTTGTGGTCCTTATGTACAATGGAATATCACTCAGGCATGAAATCAATGTCATAAGGCTAGTAGCAGCATGATGAGTGGATTTAGGTACGACGATTCTAAGTGAAATAAGTCACACACAAAAGGACACTTCTCATAAGGTATCACTGATAGAGGGAATGTAAAAACCGTTACACTTGAACTGAATTACAAAACAGAACAGAGTCACACATGCAGAAAACACACTATGGCTGTTTAACGGGAAAGGTGAGGTGGGGTGATACATAAAACAAGGGTTTCAAATTAGCTCAGATACCGTTCCATAAACCCAATATGTAATAGACAAGACCTACTCCTTGCTCAGAGAACTGGACTCAACACGCCCTATTCACCGCACAAGAATATATCTGACTACTAATAATCTTAAAACCTATGTATTGATATCTCTCTGTTAGTGTGTCAAGTGGGTGTAAAGCGGCATAAACACAGCAGTGAAAAGCAGCTAAACCGCATTATGAAAATAAATTACTTTTAAAAACCCATGAAACAAAGACAGTGAAAGAGAGAGAAATTCTTACACAATGCGTTCAGGGGCTGTGATGCAACCTGGATTGACCATATCTAGACCCACAGCTGGATGAGACCTAAGGGTGGACATTCTTGGGGCTGAGAGGTTTGGTGAGGTTGGGTGAGCAAACGCAGACCCTTTAAAGTAATACTGCGTGGTACCCATCGCATGGGTCCCAAATCTCCAGGTTCAAGGGCATCTTCCTACATCGAAAACATGCATGAGAAACCCAGAAGATGGTACACCGTGTGATGGGGAAAGGTTTCTAAAACGCACCTCATTTCTCATCTCCTTGTGCCCGGGTTCGCCATTCCAGCCGCTTTACTAGCAATCTCCCTACTTGGAGCATCAGCACCTTTAACCTCCTGTTCCGTACAGGTTGCAATTTTTCCTGAAGATGAACGGGAAGACGGGGAACCAATGAGCGACTGGCTCTTGGTGTTGGGACAGGCAGAGGTCACTCTATTTTCCCATCAGGAAGAAGAATTAACCACAGGTTCAGCCTGACCCCGGAACCAGAACAGGGCCTGAAGCCATCCTGCGCTTTTGCGGCCAGCTCCCAAAAACGCGAGGTGTAAAATCGAGCTTCATGGCACTGCAATTCACAAACCTGCAGAGTTTTAAATGATAACTCTCGTCCACAAATATATTGAGGGAAGGCAAAGAAGAGGATTTGAAATCAAGGCAGAATTGCAGGAAACAGATTTCAGGAGGTAGATTCGAATCTCCTTTAAAGCACATGAAAAGCGGCAAAACGTTGACAATGATGCCCTTGGCCAAAAAGGGCGTATGCGTTTTTTCCTGAATATATTCAGGAAAAAACGCATACGCCCTTTTTGGCCAACCAAGCAACCTGGAAAGGCAAATCAGCGCTACAAAGAAGTCTCGCTTCCCATCGGTCAAAAGGGCCATGCTGAAAAAAGTGTCAAAACCAGAAATGCAGGACAGGCCATGGAGAAATGGGAGCCTTGCTACACTGATGGGCGGGATGTAAATTGCCAACAGCCACTCTGGAGAAGTGTACGGTGAGTCCTGAAATATCTAAAAAACACAGCTTAGAGAGCATAGGGCACTTCCACTCATGGGGGTATAAATTAGGAAAATGAAAAATCAGCAAGACACAAGCACCCCAAAGTTTAGGGCTGCTCTGTTGACAAGGACCTCCACTTCATTCCACCTTAAATATCCCAGGAAAGAGAAAAATGGGTAAAGAAGTTGTGGTCCTTATGTACAATGGAATATCACTCAGCCATGAAATCAATGTCATAAGGCTAGGAGCAGCATGATGAGTGGATTTAGGTACGACGATTCTAAGTGAAATAAGTCACACAGAAAAGGACACTTCTCATAAGGTATCACTGATAGAGGGAATGTAAAAACCGTTACACTTGAACTGAATTACAAAACAGAACAGAGTCACACATGCAGAAAACACACTATGGCTGCTTAACGGGAAAGGTGAGGTGGGGTGATACATAAAACAAGGGTTTCAAATTAGCTCAGATACCGTTCCATAAACCCAATATGTAATAGACAAGACCTACTCCTTGCTCAGAGAACTGGACTCAACACGCCCTATTCACCGCACAAGAATATATCTGACTACTAATAATCTTAAAACCTATGTATTGATATCTCTCTGTTAGTGTGTCAAGTGGGTGTAAAGCGGCATAAACACAGCAGTGAAAAGCAGCTAAACCGCATTATGAAAATAAATTACTTTTAAAAACCCATGAAACAAAGACAGTGAAAGAGAGAGAAATTCTTACACAATGCGTTCAGGGGCTGTGATGCAACCTGGATTGACCATATCTAGACCCACAGCTGGATGAGACCTAAGGGTGGACACTCTTGGGGCTGAGAGGTTTGGTGAGGTTGGGTGAGCAAACGCAGACCCTTTAAAGTAATACTGCGTTGTACCCATCGCATGGGTCCCAAATCTCCAGGTTCAAGGGCATCTTCCTACATCGAAAACATGCATGAGAAACCCAGAAGATGGTACACCATGTGATGGGGAAAGGTTTCTAAAACGCACCTCATTTCTCATCTCCTTGTGCCCGGGTTCGCCATCCCAGCCGCTTTACTAGCAATCTCCCTACTTGGAGCATCAGCACCTTTAACCTCCTGTTCCGTACAGGTTGCAATTTTTCCTGAGGATGAACAGGAAGACGGGGAACCAATGAGAGACTGGCTGTTGGTGTTGGGACAGGCACAGGTTACTCTATTTTCCCATCAGGAAGAAGAATTAACCACAGGCTCAGCCTGCCCCCCGGAACCAGAACAGGGCCGGAAGCCATCCTGCACTTTTGCGGCCAGCTCCCAAAAACGCGAGGTGTAAAATCGAGCTTCATGGCACTGCAATTCACAAACCTGCAGAGTTATAAATGATAACTCTCGTCCACAAATATATTGAGGGAAGGCAAAGAAGAGGATTTGAAATCAAGGCAGAATTGCAGGAAACAGATTTCAGGAGGTAGATTCGAATCTCCTTTAAAGCACATGAAAAGCGGCAAAACGTTGACAATGATGCCCTTGGCCAAAAAGGGCGTATGCGTTTTTTCCTGAATATATTCAGGAAAAAACGCATACGCCCTTTTTGGCCAACCAAGCAACCTGGAAAGGCAAATCAGTGCTACAAAGAAGTCTCGCTTCCCATCGGTCAAATGGGCCATGCTGAAAAAAGTGTCAAAACCAGAAATACAGGACAGGCCATGGAGAAATGGGAGCCTTGCTACACTGATGGGCGGGATGTAAATTGCCAACAGCCACTCTGGAGAAGTGTACGGTGAGTCCTGAAACATCTAAAAAACACAGCTTAGAGAGCATAGGGCACTTCCACTCATGGGGGTATAAATTGGGAAAATTAAAAATCAGCAAGACACAAGCACCCCAAAGTTTAGGGCTGCTCTGTTGACAAGGACCTCCACTTCATTCCACCTTAAATATCCCAGGAAAGAGAAAAATGGGTAAAGAAGTTCTGGTCCTTATGTACAATGGAATATCACACAGCCATGAAATCAATGTCATAAGGCTAGTAGCAGCATGATGAGTAGATTTAGGTACGACGATTCTAAGTGAAATAAGTCACACACAAAAGGACACTTCTCATAAGGTATCACTGATAGAGGGAATGTAAAAACCATTACACTTGAACTGAATTACAAAACAGAACAGAGTCACACCTGCAGAAAACACACTATGGCTGTTTAACGGGAAAGGTGAGGTGGGGTGATACATAAAACAAGGGTTTCAAATTAGCTCAGATACCATTCCATAAACCCAATATGTAATAGACAAGACCTACTCTTTGCTCAGAGAACTGGACTCAACACGCCCTATTCACCGCACAAGAATATATCTGACTAGTAATAATCTTAAAACCTATGTATTGATATCTCTCTGTTAGTGTGTCAAGTGGGTGTAAAGCGGCATAAACACAGCAGTGAAAAGCAGCGAAACCCCATTATGAAAATAAATTACTTTTAAAAACCCATGAAACAAAGACAGTGAAAGAGAGAGAAATTCTTACACAATGCGTTCAGGGGCTGTGATGCAACCTGGATTGACCATATCTAGACCCACAGCTGGATGAGACCTAAGGGTGGACACTCTTGGGGCTGAGAGGTTTGGTGAGGTTGGGTGAGCAAACGCAGACCCTTTAAAGTAATACTGCGTGGTACCCATCGCATGGGTCCCAAATCTCCAGGTTCAAGGGCATCTTCCTACATCGAAAACATGCATGAGAAACCCAGAAGATGGTACACCGTGTGATGGGGAAAGGTTTCTAAAACGCACCTCATTTCTCATCTCCTTGTGCCCGGGTTCGCCATTCCAGCCGCTTTACTAGCAATCTCCCTACTTGGAGCATCAGCACCTTTAACCTCCTGTTCCGTACAGGTTACAATTTTTCCTGAGGATGAACGGGAAGACGGGGAACCAATGAGAGACTGGCTCTTGGTGTTGGGACAGGCACAGGTCACTCTATTTTCCCATCAGGAAGAAGAATTAACCACAGGCTCAGCCTGACCCCGGAACCAGAACAGGGCCTGAAGCCATCCTGCGCTTTTGCGGCCAGCTCCCAAAAACGCGAGGTGTAAAATCGAGCTTCATGGCACTGCAATTCACAAACCTGCAGAGTTATAAATGATAACTCTCGTCCACAAATATATTGAGGGAAGGCAAAGAAGAGGATTTGAAATCAAGGCAGAATTGCAGGAAACAGATTTCAGGAGGTAGATTCGAATCTCCTTTAAAGCACATGAAAAGCGGCAAAACGTTGACAATGATGCCCTTGGCCAAAAAGGGCGTATGCGTTTTTTCCTGAATATATTCAGGAAAAAACGCATACGCCCTTTTTGGCCAACCAAGCAACCTGGAAAGGCAAATCAGCGCTACAAAGAAGTCTCGCTTCCCATCGGTCAAATGGGCCATGCTGAAAAAATGTCAAAACCAGAAATACAGGACAGGCCATGGAGAAATGGGAGCCTTGCTACACTGATGGGCGGGATGTAAATTGCCAACAGCCACTCTGGAGAAGTGTACGGTGAGTCCTGAAACATCTAAAAAACACAGCTTAGAGAGCATAGGGCACTTCCACTCATGGGGGTATAAATTGGGAAAATTAAAAATCAGCAAGACACAAGCACCCCAAAGTTTAGGGCTGCTCTGTTGACAAGGACCTCCACTTCATTCCACCTTAAATATCCCAGGAAAGAGAAAAATGGGTAAAGAAGTTCTGGTCCTTATGTACAATGGAATATCACACAGCCATGAAATCAATGTCATAAGGCTAGTAGCAGCATGATGAGTAGATTTAGGTACGACGATTCTAAGTGAAATAAGTCACACACAAAAGGACACTTCTCATAAGGTATCACTGATAGAGGGAATGTAAAAACCATTACACTTGAACTGAATTACAAAACAGAACAGAGTCACACCTGCAGAAAACACACTATGGCTGTTTAACGGGAAAGGTGAGGTGGGGTGATACATAAAACAAGGGTTTCAAATTAGCTCAGATACCGTTCCATAAACCCAATATGTAATAGACAAGACCTACTCTTTGCTCAGAGAACTGGACTCAACACGCCCTATTCACCGCACAAGAATATATCTGACTAGTAATAATCTTAAAACCTATGTATTGATATCTCTCTGTTAGTGTGTCAAGTGGGTGTAAAGCGGCATAAACACAGCAGTGAAAAGCAGCGAAACCCCATTATGAAAATAAATTACTTTTAAAAACCCATGAAACAAAGACAGTGAAAGAGAGAGAAATTCTTACACAATGCGTTCAGGGGCTGTGATGCAACCTGGATTGACCATATCTAGACCCACAGCTGGATGAGACCTAAGGGTGGACACTCTTGGGGCTGAGAGGTTTGGTGAGGTTGGGTGAGCAAACGCAGACCCTTTAAAGTAATACTGCGTGGTACCCATCGCATGGGTCCCAAATCTCCAGGTTCAAGGGCATCTTCCTACATCGAAAACATGCATGAGAAACCCAGAAGATGGTCCACCGTGTGATGGGGAAAGGTTTCTAAAACGCACCTCATTTCTCATCTCCTTGTGCCCAGGTTCGCCATTCCAGCCGCTTTACTAGCAATCTCCCTACTTGGAGCATCAGCACCTTTAACCTCCTGTTCCGTACAGGTTGCAATTTGTCCTGAGGATGAACAGGAAGACGGGGAACCAATGAGAGACTAGCTCTTGGTGTTTGGACAGGCACAGGTCACTCTATTTTCCCATCAGGAAGAAGAATTAACCACAGGCTCAACCTGCCCCCCGGAACCAGAACTGGGCCTGAAGCCATCCTGCGCTTTTGCGACCAGCTCCCAAAACGCGAGTTGTAAAATTGAGCTTCAGGGCACTGCAATTCACAAACCTGCAGAGCTATAAATGATAACTCTCGTCCACAAATATATTGAGGGAAGGCAAAGAAGAGGATTTGAAATCAAGGCAGAATTGCAGGAAACAGATTTCAGGAGGTAGATTCGAATCTCCTTTAAAGCACATGAAAAGCGACAAAACGTTGACAATGATGCCCTTGGCCAAAAAGGGCGTATGCGTTTTTTCCTGAATATATTCAGGAAAAAACGCATACGCCCTTTTTGGCCAACCAAGCAACCTGGAAAGGCAAATCAGCGCTACAAAGAAGTCTCGCTTCCCATCGGTCAAAAGGGCCATGCTGAAAAACGTGTCAAAACCAGAAATGCAGGACAGGCCATGGAGAAATGGGAGCCTTGCTACACTGATGGGCGGGATGTAAATTGCCAAAAGCCACTCTGGAGAAGTGTACGGTGAGTCGTGAAACATCTAAAAAACACAGCTTAGAGAGCATAGGGCACTTCCACTCATGGGGGTATAAATTGGGAAAATGAAAAATCAGCAAGACACAAGCACCCCAAAGTTTAGGGCTGCTCTGTTGACAAGGACCTCCACTTCATTCCACCTTAAATATCCCAGGAAAGAGAAAAATGGGTAAAGAAGTTGTGGTCCTTATGTACAATGGAAAATCACTCAGCCATGAAATCAATGTCATAAGGCTAGTAGCAGCATGATGAGTGGATTTAGGTAAGACGATTCTAAGTGAAATAAGTCACACACAAAAGGACACTTCTCATAAGGTATCACTGATAGAGGGAATGTAAAAACCGTTACACTTGAACTGAATTACAAAACAGAACAGAGTCACACATGCAGAAAACACACTATGGCTGCTTAACGGGAAAGGTGAGGTGGGGTGATACATAAAACAAGGGTTTCAAATTAGCTCAGATACCGTTCCATAAACCCAATATGTAATAGACAAGACCTACTCCTTGCTCAGAGAACTGGACTCAACACGCCCTATTCACCGCACAAGAATATATCTGACTAGTAATAATCTTAAAACCTATGTATTGATATCTCTCTGTTAGTGTGTCAAGTGGGTATAAAGCGGCATAAACACAGCAGTGAAAAGCAGCTAAACAACATTATGAAAATAAATTACTTTTAAAAACCCATGAAACAAAGACAGTGAAAGAGAGAGAAATTCTTACACAATGCGTTCAGGGGCTGTGATACAACCTGGATTGACCATATCTAGACCCACAGTTGGATGAGACATAAGGGTGGACACTCTTGGGGCTGAGAGGTTTGGTGAGGTTGGGTGAGCAAACGCAGACCCTTTAAAGTAATACTGCGTGGTACCCATCGCATGGGTCCCAAATCTCCAGGTTCAAGGGCATCTTCCTACATCGAAAACATGCATGAGAAACCCAGAAGATGGTCCACCGTGTGATGGGGAAAGGTTTCTAAAACGCACCTCATTTCTCATCTCCTTGTGCCCGGGTTCGCCATTCCAGCCACTTTACTAGCAATCTCCCTACTTGGAGCATCAGCACCTTTAACCTCCTGTTCCGTACAGGTTGCAATTTTTCCTGAGGATGAACGGGAAGACGGGGAACCAATGAGCGACTGGCTCTTGGTGTTGGGACAGGCAGAGGTCACTCTATTTTCCCATCAGGAAGAAGAATTAACCACAGGCTCAGCCTGACCCCGGAACCAGAACAGGGCCTGAAGCCATCCTGCGCTTTTGCGGCCAGCTCCCAAAAACGCGAGGTGTAAAATCGAGCTTCATGGCACTGCAATTCACAAACCTGCAGAGTTTTAAATGATAACTCTCGTCCACAAATATATTGAGGGAAGGCAAAGAAGAGGATTTGAAATCAAGGCAGAATTGCAGGAAACAGATTTCAGGAGGTAGATTCGAATCGCCTTTAAAGCACATGAAAAGCGGCAAAACGTTGACAATGATGCCCTTGGCCAAAAAGGGCGTATGCGTTTTTTCCTGAATATATTCAGGAAAAAACGCATACGCCCTTTTTGGCCAACCAAGCAACCTGGAAAGGCAAATCAGCGCTACAAAGAAGTCTCGCTTCCCATCGGTCAAAAGGGCCATGCTGAAAAAAGTGTCAAAACCAGAAATGCAGGACAGGCCATGGAGAAATGGGAGCCTTGCTACACTGATGGGCGGGATGTAAATTGCCAACAGCCACTCTGGAGAAGTGTACGGTGAGTCCTGAAATATCTAAAAAACACAGCTTAGAGAGCATAGGGCACTTCCACTCATGGGGGTATAAATTAGGAAAATGAAAAATCAGCAAGACACAAGCACCCCAAAGTTTAGGGCTGCTCTGTTGACAAGGACCTCCACTTCATTCCACCTTAAATATCCCAGGAAAGAGAAAAATGGGTAAAGAAGTTGTGGTCCTTATGTACAATGGAATATCACTCAGCCATGAAATCAATGTCATAAGGCTAGGAGCAGCATGATGAGTGGATTTAGGTACGACGATTCTAAGTGAAATAAGTCACACAGAAAAGGACACTTCTCATAAGGTATCACTGATAGAGGGAATGTAAAAACCGTTACACTTGAACTGAATTACAAAACAGAACAGAGTCACACATGCAGAAAACACACTATGGCTGCTTAACAGGAAAGGTGAGGTGGGGTGATACATAAAACAAGGGTTTCAAATTAGCTCAGATACCGTTCCATAAACCCAATATGTAATAGACAAGACCTACTCCTTGCTCAGAGAACTGGACTCAACACGCCCTATTCACCGCACAAGAATATATCTGACTACTAATAATCTTAAAACCTATGTATTGATATCTCTCTGTTAGTGTGTCAAGTGGGTGTAAAGCGGCATAAACACAGCAGTGAAAAGCAGCGAAACCCCATTATGAAAATAAATTACTTTTAAAAACCCATGAAACAAAGACAGTGAAAGAGAGAGAAATTCTTACACAATGCGTTCAGGGGCTGTGATGCAACCTGGATTGACCATATCTAGACCCACAGCTGGATGAGACCTAAGGGTGGACACTCTTGGGGCTGAGAGGTTTGGTGAGGTTGGGTGAGCAAACGCAGACCCTTTAAAGTAATACTGCGTGGTACCCATCGCATGGGTCCCAAATCTCCATGTTCAAGGGCATCTTCCTACATCGAAAACATGCATGAGAAACCCAGAAGATGGTACACCGTGTGATGGGGAAAGGTTTCTAAAACGCACCTCATTTCTCATCTCCTTGTGCCCGGGTTCGCCATCCCAGCCGCTTTACTAGCAATCTCCCTACTTGGAGCATCAGCACCTTTAACCTCCTGTTCCGTACAGGTTGCAATTTTTCCTGAGGATGAACGGGAAGACGGGGAACTAATGAGAGACTGGCTCTTGGTGTTGGGACAGGCAGAGGTCACTCTATTTTCCCATCAGGAAGAAGAATTAACCACAGGCTCAGCCTGACCCCGGAACCAGAACAGGGCCTGAAGCCATCCTGCGCTTTTGTGGCCAGCTCCCAAAAACGCGAGGTGTAAAATCGAGCTTCATGGCACTGCAATTCACAAACCTGCAGAGTTTTAAATGATAACTCTCGTCCACAAATATATTGAGGGAAGGCAAAGAAGAGGATTTGAAATCAAGGCAGAATTGCAGGAAACAGATTTCAGGAGGTAGATACGAATCTCCTTTAAAGCACATGAAAAGCGGCAAAACGTTGACAATGATGCCCTTGGCCAAAAAGGGCGTATGCGTTTTTTCCTGAATATATTCAGGAAAAAACGCATACGCCCTTTTTGGCCAACCAAGCAACCTGGAAAGGCAAATCAGCGCTACAAAGAAGTCTCGCTTCCCATCGGTCAAAAGGGCCATGCTGAAAAAAGTGTCAAAACCAGAAATGCAGGACAGGCCATGGAGAAATGGGAGCCTTGCTACACTGATGGGCGGGATGTAAATTGCCAACAGCCACTCTGGAGAAGTGTACGGTGAGTCCTGAAACATCTAAAAAACACAGCTTAGAGAGCATAGGGCACTTCCACTCATGGGGGTATAAATTAGGAAAATAAAAAATCAGCAAGACACAAGCACCCCAAAGTTTAGGGCTGCTCTGTTGACAAGGACCTCCACTTCATTCCACCTTAAATATCCCAGGAAAGAGAAAAATGGGTAAAGAAGTTGTGGTCCTTATGTACAATGGAATATCACTCAGCCATGAAATCAATGTCATAAGGCTAGGAGCAGCATGATGAGTGGATTTAGGTACGACGATTCTAAGTGAAATAAGTCACACAGAAAAGGACACTTCTCATAAGGTATCACTGATAGAGGGAATGTAAAAACCGTTACACTTGAACTGAATTACAAAACAGAACAGAGTCACACATGCAGAAAACACACTATGGCTGCTTAACGGGAAAGGTGAGGTGGGGTGATACATAAAACAAGGGTTTCAAATTAGCTCAGATACCGTTCCATAAACCCAATATGTAATAGACAAGACCTACTCCTTGCTCAGAGAACTGGACTCAACACGCCCTATTCACCGCACAAGAATATATCTGACTACTAATAATCTTAAAACCTATGTATTGATATCTCTCTGTTAGTGTGTCAAGTGGGTGTAAAGCGGCATAAACACAGCAGTGAAAAGCAGCTAAACTGCATTATGAAAATAAATTACTTTTAAAAACCCATGAAACAAAGACAGTGAAAGAGAGAGAAATTCTTACACAATGCGTTCAGGGGCTGTGATGCAACCTGGATTGACCATATCTAGACCCACAGCTGGATGAGACCTAAGGGTGGACACTCTTGGGGCTGAGAGGTTTGGTGAGGTTGGGTGAGCAAACGCAGACCCTTTAAAGTAATACTGCGTTGTACCCATCGCATGGGTCCCAAATCTCCAGGTTCAAGGGCATCTTCCTACATCGAAAACATGCATGAGAAACCCAGAAGATGGTACACCGTGTGATGGGGAAAGGTTTCTAAAACGCACCTCATTTCTCATCTCCTTGTGCCCGGGTTCGCCATCCCAGCCGCTTTACTAGCAATCTCCCTAATTGGAGCATCAGCACCTTTAACCTCCTGTTCCGTACAGGTTGCAATTTTTCCTGAGGATGAACGGGAAGACGGGGAACCAATGAGAGACTGGCTGTTGGTGTTGGGACAGGCACAGGTCACTCTATTTTCCCATCAGGAAGAAGAATTAACCACAGGCTCAGCCTGCCCCCCGGAACCAGAACAGGGCCGGAAGCCATCCTGCGCTTTTGCGGCCAGCTCCCAAAAACGCGAGGTGTAAAATCGAGCTTCATGGCACTGCAATTCACAAACCTGCAGAGTTATAAATGATAACTCTCGTCCACAAATATATTGAGGGAAGGCAAAGAAGAGGATTTGAAATCAAGGCAGAATTGCAGGAAACAGATTTCAGGAGGTAGATTCGAATCTCCTTTAAAGCACATGAAAAGCGGCAAAACGTTGACAATGATGCCCTTGGCCAAAAAGGGCGTATGCGTTTTTTCCTGAATATATTCAGGAAAAAACGCATACGCCCTTTTTGGCCAACCAAGCAACCTGGAAAGGCAAATCAGCGCTACAAAGAAGTCTCGCTTCCCATCGGTCAAAAGGGCCATGCTGAAAAAAGTGTCAAAACCAGAAATGCAGGACAGGCCATGGAGAAATGGGAGCCTTGCTACACTGATGGGCGGGATGTAAATTGCCAACAGCCACTCTGGAGAAGTGTACGGTGAGTCCTGAAACATCTAAAAAACACAGCTTAGAGAGCATAGGGCACTTCCACTCATGGGGGTATAAATTGGGAAAATGAAAAATCAGCAAGACACAAGCAC
The DNA here is from genome assembly GCF_965194805.1 of Balaenoptera borealis. Lineage (NCBI taxonomy): Eukaryota > Metazoa > Chordata > Mammalia > Artiodactyla > Balaenopteridae > Balaenoptera > Balaenoptera borealis. The sequence goes on from NW_028124009.1 coordinate 1,535,241, forward strand.
CCCAAAGTTTAGGGCTGCTCTTTTGACAAGGACCTCCACTTCATTCCAACTTAAATATCCCAGGAAAGAGAAAAATGGGTAAAGAAGTTGTGGTCCTTATGTACAATGGAATATCACTCAGGCATGAAATCAATGTCATAAGGCTAGGAGCAGCATGATGAGTGGATTTAGGTAAGACGATTCTAAGTGAAATAAGTCACACACAAAAGGACACTTCTCATAAGGTATCACTGATAGAGGGAATGTAAAAACCGTTACACTTGAACTGAATTACAAAACAGAACAGAGTCACACATGCAGAAAACACACTATGGCTGTTTAACGGGAAAGGTGAGGTGGGGTGATACATAAAACAAGGGTTTCAAATTAGCTCAGATACCGTTCCATAAACCCAATATGTAATAGACAAGACCTACTCCTTGCTCAGAGAACTGGACTCAACACGCCCTATTCACCGCACAAGAATATATCTGACTACTAATAATCTTAAAACCTATGTATTGATATCTCTCTGTTAGTGTGTCAAGTGGGTGTAAAGCGGCATAAACACAGCAGTGAAAAGCAGCTAAACCGCATTATGAAAATAAATTACTTTTAAAAACCCATGAAACAAAGACAGTGAAAGAGAGAGAAATTCTTACACAATGCGTTCAGGGGCTGTGATGCAACCTGGATTGACCATATCTAGACCCACAGCTGGATGAGACCTAAGGGTGGACACTCTTGGGGCTGAGAGGTTTGGTGAGGTTGGGTGAGCAAACGCAGACCCTTTAAAGTAATACTGCGTGGTACCCATCGCATGGGTCCCAAATCTCCAGGTTCAAGGGCATCTTCCTACATCGAAAACATGCATGAGAAACCCAGAAGATGGTCCACCGTGTGATGGGGAAAGGTTTCTAAAACGCACCTCATTTCTCATCTCCTTGTGCCCGGGTTCGCCATTCCAGCCGCTTTACTAGCAATCTCCCTACTTGGAGCATCAGCACCTTTAACCTCCTGTTCCGTACAGGTTGCAATTTGTCCTGAGGATGAACAGGAAGACGGGGAACCAATGAGAGACTAGCTCTTGGTGTTTGGACAGGCACAGGTCACTCTATATCCCATCAGGAAGAAGAATTAACCACAGGCTCAACCTGCCCCCCGGAACCAGAACTGGGCCTGAAGCCATCCTGCGCTTTTGCGACCAGCTCCCAAAACGCGAGTTGTAAAATTGAGCTTCAGGGCAGTGCAATTCACAAACCTGCAGAGCTATAAATGATAACTCTCGTCCACAAATATATTGAGGGAAGGCAAAGAAGAGGATTTGAAATCAAGGCAGAATTGCAGGAAACAGATTTCAGGAGGTAGATTCGAATCTCCTTTAAAGCACATGAAAAGCGACAAAACGTTGACAATGATGCCCTTGGCCAAAAAGGGCGTATGCGTTTTTTCCTGAAAATATTCAGGAAAAAACGCATATGCCCTTTTTGGCCAACCAAGCAACCTGGAAAGGCAAATCAGCGCTACAAAGAAGTCTCGCTTCCCATCGGTCAAAAGGGCCATGCTGAAAAAAGTGTCAAAACCAGAAATGCAGGACAGGCCATGGAGAAATGGGAGCCTTGCTACACTGATGGGCGGGATGTAAATTGCCAAAAGCCACTCTGGAGAAGTGTACGGTGAGTCGTGAAACATCTAAAAAACACAGCTTAGAGAGCATAGGGCACTTCCACTCATGGGGGTATAAATTGGGAAAATGAAAAATCAGCAAGACACAAGCACCCCAAAGTTTAGGGCTGCTCTGTTGACAAGGACCTCCACTTCATTCCACCTTAAATATCCCAGGAAAGAGAAAAATGGGTAAAGAAGTTGTGGTCCTTATGTACAATGGAAAATCACTCAGCCATGAAATCAATGTCATAAGGCTAGTAGCAGCATGATGAGTGGATTTAGGTACGACGATTCTAAGTGAAATAAGTCACACACAAAAGGACACTTCTCATAAGGTATCACTGATAGAGGGAATGTAAAAACCGTTACACTTGAACTGAATTACAAAACAGAACAGAGTCACACATGCAGAAAACACACTATGGCTGCTTAACGGGAAAGGTGAGGTGGGGTGATACATAAAACAAGGGTTTCAAATTAGCTCAGATACCGTTCCATAAACCCAATATGTAATAGACAAGACCTACTCCTTGCTCAGAGAACTGGACTCAACACGCCCTATTCACCGCACAAGAATATATCTGACTAGTAATAATCTTAAAACCTATGTATTGATATCTCTCTGTTAGTGTGTCAAGTGGGTAAAAAGCGGCATAAACACAGCAGTGAAAAGCAGCTAAACCACATTATGAAAATAAATTACTTTTAAAAACCCATGAAACAAAGACAGTGAAAGAGAGAGAAATTCTTACACAATGCGTTCAGGGGCTGTGATACAACCTGGATTGACCATATCTAGACCCACAGTTGGATGAGACATAAGGGTGGACACTCTTGGGGCTGAGAGGTTTGGTGAGGTTGGGTGAGCAAACGCAGACCCTTTAAAGTAATACTGCGTGGTACCCATCGCATGGGTCCCAAATCTCCAGGTTCAAGGGCATCTTCCTACATCGAAAACATGCATGAGAAACCCAGAAGATGGTCCACCGTGTGATGGGGAAAGGTTTCTAAAACGCACCTCATTTCTCATCTCCTTGTGCCCGGGTTCGCCATTCCAGCCGCTTTACTAGCAATCTCCCTACTTGGAGCATCAGCACCTTTAACCTCCTGTTCCGTACAGGTTGCAATTTTTCCTGAGGATGAACGGGAAGACGGGGAACCAATGAGAGACTGGCTGTTGGTGTTGGGACAGGCACAGGTCACTCTATTTTCCCATCTGGAAGAAGAATTAACCACAGGCTCAACCTGCCCCCCGGAACCAGAACTGGGCCTGAAGCCATCCTGCGCTTTTGCGACCAGCTCCCAAACACGCGAGTTGTAAAATTGAGCTTCAGGGCACTGCAATTCACAAACCTGCAGAGTTATAAATGATAACTCTCGTCCACAAATATATTGAGGGAAGGCAAAGAAGAGGATTTGAAATCAAGGCAGAATTGCAGGAAACAGATTTCAGGAGGTAGATTCGAATCTCCTTTAAAGCACATGAAAAGCGGCAAAACGTTGACAATGATGCCCTTGGCCAAAAAGGGCGTATGCGTTTTTTCCTGAATATATTCAGGAAAAAACGCATACGCCCTTTTTGGCCAACCAAGCAACCTGGAAAGGCAAATCAGCGCTACAAAGAAGTCTCGCTTCCCATCGGTCAAAAGGGCCATGCTGAAAAAAGTGTCAAAACCAGATAGGCAGGACAGGCCATGGAGAAATGGGAGCCTTGCTACACTGATGGGCGGGATGTAAATTGCCAACAGCCACTCTGGAGAAGTGTACGGTGAGTCCTGAAACATCTAAAAAACACAGCTTAGAGAGCATAGGGCACTTCTACTCATGGGGGTATAAATTGGGAAAATTAAAAATCAGCAAGACACAAGCACCCCAAAGTTTAGGGCTGCTCTGTTGACAAGGACCTCCACTTCATTCCACCTTAAATATCCCAGGAAAGAGAAAAATGGGTAAAGAAGTTGTGGTCCTTATGTACAATGGAATATCACTCAGCCATGAAATCAATGTCATAAGGCTAGGAGCAGCATGATGAGTGGATTTAGGTACGACGATTCTAAGTGAAATAAGTCACACACAAAAGGACACTTCTCATAAGGTATCACTGATAGAGGGAATGTAAAAACCGTTACACTTGAACTGAATTACAAAACAGAACAGAGTCACACATGCAGAAAACACACTATGGCTGTTTAACGGGAAAGGTGAGGTGGGGTGATACATAAAACAAGGGTTTCAAATTAGCTCAGATACCGTTCCATAAACCCAATATGTAATAGACAAGACCTACTCCTTGCTCAGAGAACTGGACTCAACACGCCCTATTCACCGCACAAGAATATATCTGACTACTAATAATCTTAAAACCTATGTATTGATATCTCTCTGTTAGTGTGTCAAGTGGGTGTAAAGCGGCATAAACACAGCAGTGAAAAGCAGCTAAACCGCATTATGAAAATAAATTACTTTTAAAAACCCATGAAACAAAGACAGTGAAAGAGAGAGAAATTCTTACACAATGCGTTCAGGGGCTGTGATGCAACCTGGATTGACCATATCTAGACCCACAGCTGGATGAGACCTAAGGGTGGACACTCTTGGGGCTGAGAGGTTTGGTGAGGTTGGGTGAGGAAACGCAGACCCTTTAAAGTAATACTGCGTGGTACCCATCGCATGGGTCCCAAATCTCCAGGTTCAAGGGCATCTTCCTACATCGAAAACATGCATGAGAAACCCAGAAGATGGTACACCGTGTGATGGGGAAAGGTTTCTAAAACGCACCTCATTTCTCATCTCCTTGTGCCCGGGTTCGCCATTCCAGCCGCTTTACTAGCAATCTCCCTACTTGGAGCATCAGCACCTTTAACCTCCTGTTCCGTACAGGTTGCAATTTTTCCTGAAGATGAACGGGAAGACGGGGAACCAATGAGCGACTGGCTCTTGGTGTTGGGACAGGCAGAGGTCACTCTATTTTCCCATCAGGAAGAAGAATTAACCACAGGTTCAGCCTGACCCCGGAACCAGAACAGGGCCTGAAGCCATCCTGCGCTTTTGCGGCCAGCTCCCAAAAACGCGAGGTGTAAAATCGAGCTTCATGGCACTGCAATTCACAAACCTGCAGAGTTTTAAATGATAACTCTCGTCCACAAATATATTGAGGGAAGGCAAAGAAGAGGATTTGAAATCAAGGCAGAATTGCAGGAAACAGATTTCAGGAGGTAGATTCGAATCTCCTTTAAAGCACATGAAAAGCGGCAAAACGTTGACAATGATGCCCTTGGCCAAAAAGGGCGTATGCGTTTTTTCCTGAATATATTCAGGAAAAAACGCATACGCCCTTTTTGGCCAACCAAGCAACCTGGAAAGGCAAATCAGCGCTACAAAGAAGTCTCGCTTCCCATCGGTCAAAAGGGCCATGCTGAAAAAAGTGTCAAAACCAGAAATGCAGGACAGGCCATGGAGAAATGGGAGCCTTGCTACACTGATGGGCGGGATGTAAATTGCCAACAGCCACTCTGGAGAAGTGTACGGTGAGTCCTGAAATATCTAAAAAACACAGCTTATAGAGCATAGGGCACTTCCACTCATGGGGGTATAAATTAGGAAAATGAAAAATCAGCAAGACACAAGCACCCCAAAGTTTAGGGCTGCTCTGTTGACAAGGACCTCCACTTCATTCCACCTTAAATATCCCAGGAAAGAGAAAAATGGGTAAAGAAGTTGTGGTCCTTATGTACAATGGAATATCACTCAGCCATGAAATCAATGTCATAAGGCTAGGAGCAGCATGATGAGTGGATTTAGGTACGACGATTCTAAGTGAAATAAGTCACACAGAAAAGGACACTTCTCATAAGGTATCACTGATAGAGGGAATGTAAAAACCGTTACACTTGAACTGAATTACAAAACAGAACAGAGTCACACATGCAGAAAACACACTATGGCTGCTTAACGGGAAAGGTGAGGTGGGGTGATACATAAAACAAGGGTTTCAAATTAGCTCAGATACCGTTCCATAAACCCAATATGTAATAGACAAGACCTACTCCTTGCTCAGAGAACTGGACTCAACACGCCCTATTCACCGCACAAGAATATATCTGACTACTAATAATCTTAAAACCTATGTATTGATATCTCTCTGTTAGTGTGTCAAGTGGGTGTAAAGCGGCATAAACACAGCAGTGAAAAGCAGCTAAACCGCATTATGAAAATAAATTACTTTTAAAAACCCATGAAACAAAGACAGTGAAAGAGAGAGAAATTCTTACACAATGCGTTCAGGGGCTGTGATGCAACCTGGATTGACCATATCTAGACCCACAGCTGGATGAGACCTAAGGGTGGACACTCTTGGGGCTGAGAGGTTTGGTGAGGTTGGGTGAGCAAACGCAGACCCTTTAAAGTAATACTGCGTTGTACCCATCGCATGGGTCCCAAATCTCCAGGTTCAAGGGCATCTTCCTACATCGAAAACATGCATGAGAAACCCAGAAGATGGTACACCGTGTGATGGGGAAAGGTTTCTAAAACGCACCTCATTTCTCATCTCCTTGTGCCCGGGTTCGCCATCCCAGCCGCTTTACTAGCAATCTCCCTACTTGGAGCATCAGCACCTTTAACCTCCTGTTCCGTACAGGTTGCAATTTTTCCTGAGGATGAACAGGAAGACGGGGAACCAATGAGAGACTGGCTGTTGGTGTTGGGACAGGCACAGGTCACTCTATTTTCCCATCAGGAAGAAGAATTAACCACAGGCTCAGCCTGCCCCCCGGAACCAGAACAGGGCCGGAAGCCATCCTGCACTTTTGCGGCCAGCTCCCAAAAACGCGAGGTGTAAAATCGAGCTTCATGGCACTGCAATTCACAAACCTGCAGAGTTATAAATGATAACTCTTGTCCACAAATATATTGAGGGAAGGCAACGAAGAGGATTTGAAATCAAGGCAGAATTGCAGGAAACAGATTTCAGGAGGTAGATTCGAATCTCCTTTAAAGCACATGAAAAGCGGCAAAACGTTGACAATGATGCCCTTGGCCAAAAAGGGCGTATGCGTTTTTTCCTGAATATATTCAGGAAAAAACGCATACGCCCTTTTTGGCCAACCAAGCAACCTGGAAAGGCAAATCAGCGCTACAAAGAAGTCTCGCTTCCCATCGGTCAAAAGGGCCATGCTGAAAAAAGTGTCAAAACCAGAAATGCAGGACAGGCCATGGAGAAATGGGAGCCTTGCTACACTGATGGGCGGGATGTAAATTGCCAACAGCCACTCTGGAGAAGTGTACGGTGAGTCCTGAAATATCTAAAAAACACAGCTTATAGAGCATAGGGCACTTCCACTCATGGGGGTATAAATTAGGAAAATGAAAAATCAGCAAGACACAAGCACCCCAAAGTTTAGGGCTGCTCTGTTGACAAGGACCTCCACTTCATTCCACCTTAAATATCCCAGGAAAGAGAAAAATGGGTAAAGAAGTTGTGGTCCTTATGTACAATGGAATATCACTCAGCCATGAAATCAATGTCATAAGGCTAGGAGCAGCATGATGAGTGGATTTAGGTACGACGATTCTAAGTGAAATAAGTCACACAGAAAAGGACACTTCTCATAAGGTATCACTGATAGAGGGAATGTAAAAACCGTTACACTTGAACTGAATTACAAAACAGAACAGAGTCACACATGCAGAAAACACACTATGGCTGCTTAACGGGAAAGGTGAGGTGGGGTGATACATAAAACAAGGGTTTCAAATTAGCTCAGATACCGTTCCATAAACCCAATATGTAATAGACAAGACCTACTCCTTGCTCAGAGAACTGGACTCAACACGCCCTATTCACCGCACAAGAATATATCTGACTACTAATAATCTTAAAACCTATGTATTGATATCTCTCTGTTAGTGTGTCAAGTGGGTGTAAAGCGGCATAAACACAGCAGTGAAAAGCAGCTAAACCGCATTATGAAAATAAATTACTTTTAAAAACCCATGAAACAAAGACAGTGAAAGAGAGAGAAATTCTTACACAATGCGTTCAGGGGCTGTGATGCAACCTGGATTGACCATATCTAGACCCACAGCTGGATGAGACCTAAGGGTGGACACTCTTGGGGCTGAGAGGTTTGGTGAGGTTGGGTGAGCAAACGCAGACCCTTTAAAGTAATACTGCGTTGTACCCATCGCATGGGTCCCAAATCTCCAGGTTCAAGGGCATCTTCCTACATCGAAAACATGCATGAGAAACCCAGAAGATGGTACACCGTGTGATGGGGAAAGGTTTCTAAAACGCACCTCATTTCTCATCTCCTTGTGCCCGGGTTCGCCATCCCAGCCGCTTTACTAGCAATCTCCCTACTTGGAGCATCAGCACCTTTAACCTCCTGTTCCGTACAGGTTGCAATTTTTCCTGAGGATGAACAGGAAGACGGGGAACCAATGAGAGACTGGCTGTTGGTGTTGGGACAGGCACAGGTCACTCTATTTTCCCATCAGGAAGAAGAATTAACCACAGGCTCAGCCTGCCCCCCGGAACCAGAACAGGGCCGGAAGCCATCCTGCACTTTTGCGGCCAGCTCCCAAAAACGCGAGGTGTAAAATCGAGCTTCATGGCACTGCAATTCACAAACCTGCAGAGTTATAAATGATAACTCTTGTCCACAAATATATTGAGGGAAGGCAAAGAAGAGGATTTGAAATCAAGGCAGAATTGCAGGAAACAGATTTCAGGAGGTAGATTCGAATCTCCTTTAAAGCACATGAAAAGCGGCAAAACGTTGACAATGATGCCCTTGGCCAAAAAGGGCGTATGCGTTTTTTCCTGAATATATTCAGGAAAAAACGCATACGCCCTTTTTGGCCAACCAAGCAACCTGGAAAGGCAAATCAGCGCTACAAAGAAGTCTCGCTTCCCATCGGTCAAATGGGCCATGCTGAAAAAAGTGTCAAAACCAGAAATACAGGACAGGCCATGGAGAAATGGGAGCCTTGCTACACTGATGGGCGGGATGTAAATTGCCAACAGCCACTCTGGAGAAGTGTACGGTGAGTCCTGAAACATCTAAAAAACACAGCTTAGAGAGCATAGGGCACTTCCACTCATGGGGGTATAAATTGGGAAAATTAAAAATCAGCAAGACACAAGCACCCCAAAGTTTAGGGCTGCTCTGTTGACAAGGACCTCCACTTCATTCCACCTTAAATATCCCAGGAAAGAGAAAAATGGGTAAAGAAGTTCTGGTCCTTATGTACAATGGAATATCACACAGCCATGAAATCAATGTCATAAGGCTAGTAGCAGCATGATGAGTAGATTTAGGTACGACGATTCTAAGTGAAATAAGTCACACACAAAAGGACACTTCTCATAAGGTATCACTGATAGAGGGAATGTAAAAACCATTACACTTGAACTGAATTACAAAACAGAACAGAGTCACACCTGCAGAAAACACACTATGGCTGTTTAACGGGAAAGGTGAGGTGGGGTGATACATAAAACAAGGGTTTCAAATTAGCTCAGATACCGTTCCATAAACCCAATATGTAATAGACAAGACCTACTCCTTGCTCAGAGAACTGGACTCAACACGCCCTATTCACCGCACAAGAATATATCTGACTAGTAAAAATCTTAAAACCTATGTATTGATATCTCTCTGTTAGTGTGTCAAGTGGGTGTAAAGCGGCATAAACACAGCAGTGAAAAGCAGCGAAACCCCATTATGAAAATAAATTACTTTTAAAAACCCATGAAACAAAGACAGTGAAAGAGAGAGAAATTCTTACACAATGCGTTCAGGGGCTGTGATGCAACCTGGATTGACCATATCTAGACCCACAGCTGGATGAGACCTAAGGGTGGACACTCTTGGGGCTGAGAGGTTTGGTGAGGTTGGGTGAGCAAACGCAGACCCTTTAAAGTAATACTGCATGGTACCCATCGCATGGGTCCCAAATCTCCAGGTTCAAGGGCATCTTCCTACATCGAAAACATGCATGAGAAACCCAGAAGATGGTACACCGTGTGATGGGGAAAGGTTTCTAAAACGCACCTCATTTCTCATCTCCTTGTGCCCGGGTTCGCCATTCCAGCCGCTTTACTAGCAATCTCCCTACTTGGAGCATCAGCACCTTTAACCTCCTGTTCCGTACAGGTTACAATTTTTCCTGAGGATGAACGGGAAGACGGGGAACCAATGAGAGACTGGCTCTTGGTGTTGGGACAGGCACAGGTCACTCTATTTTCCCATCAGGAAGAAGAATTAACCACAGGCTCAGCCTGACCCCGGAACCAGAACAGGGCCTGAAGCCATCCTGCGCTTTTGCGGCCAGCTCCCAAAAACGCGAGGTGTAAAATCGAGCTTCATGGCACTGCAATTCACAAACCTGCAGAGTTATAAATGATAACTCTCGTCCACAAATATATTGAGGGAAGGCAAAGAAGAGGATTTGAAATCAAGGCAGAATTGCAGGAAACAGATTTCAGGAGGTAGATTCGAATCTCCTTTAAAGCACATGAAAAGCGGCAAAACGTTGACAATGATGCCCTTGGCCAAAAAGGGCGTATGCGTTTTTTCCTGAATATATTCAGGAAAAAACGCATACGCCCTTTTTGGCCAACCAAGCAACCTGGAAAGGCAAATCAGCGCTACAAAGAAGTCTCGCTTCCCATCGGTCAAAAGGGCCATGCTGAAAAAAGTGTCAAAACCAGAAATGCAGGACAGGCCATGGAGAAATGGGAGCCTTGCTACACTGATGGGCGGGATGTAAATTGCCAACAGCCACTCTGGAGAAGTGTACGGTGAGTCCTGAAACATCTAAAAAACACAGCTTAGACAGCATAGGGCACTTCCACTCATGGGGGTATAAATTGGGAAAATGAAAAATCAGCAAGACACAAGCACCCCAAAGTTTAGGGCTGCTCTGTTGACAAGGACCTCCACTTCATTCCACCTTAAATATCCCAGGAAAGAGAAAAATGGGTAAAGAAGTTGTGGTCCTTATGTACAATGGAATATCACTCAGGCATGAAATCAATGTCATAAGGCTAGGAGCAGCATGATGAGTGGATTTAGGTAAGACGATTCTAAGTGAAATAAGTCACACACAAAAGGACACTTCTCATAAGGTATCACTGATAGAGGGAATGTAAAAACCGTTACACTTGAACTGAATTACAAAACAGAACAGAGTCACACATGCAGAAAACACACTATGGCTGTTTAACGGGAAAGGTGAGGTGGGGTGATACATAAAACAAGGGTTTCAAATTAGCTCAGATACCGTTCCATAAACCCAATATGTAATAGACAAGACCTACTCCTTGCTCAGAGAACTGGACTCAACACGCCCTATTCACCGCACAAGAATATATCTGACTACTAATAATCTTAAAACCTATGTATTGATATCTCTCTGTTAGTGTGTCAAGTGGGTGTAAAGCGGCATAAACACAGCAGTGAAAAGCAGCTAAACCGCATTATGAAAATAAATTACTTTTAAAAACCCATGAAACAAAGACAGTGAAAGAGAGAGAAATTCTTACACAATGCGTTCAGGGGCTGTGATGCAACCTGGATTGACCATATCTAGACCCACAGCTGGATGAGACCTAAGGGTGGACACTCTTGGGGCTGAGAGGTTTGGTGAGGTTGGGTGAGCAAACGCAGACCCTTTAAAGTAATACTGCGTGGTACCCATCGCATGGGTCCCAAATCTCCAGGTTCAAGGGCATCTTCCTACATCGAAAACATGCATGAGAAACCCAGAAGATGGTCCACCGTGTGATGGGGAAAGGTTTCTAAAACGCACCTCATTTCTCATCTCCTTGTGCCCAGGTTCGCCATTCCAGCCGCTTTACTAGCAATCTCCCTACTTGGAGCATCAGCACCTTTAACCTCCTGTTCCGTACAGGTTGCAATTTGTCCTGAGGATGAACAGGAAGACGGGGAACCAATGAGAGACTGGCTGTTGGTGTTGGGACAGGCACAGGTCACTCTATTTTCCCATCAGGAAGAAGAATTAACCACAGGCTCAGCCTGCCCCCCGGAACCAGAACAGGGCCGGAAGCCATCCTGCACTTTTGCGGCCAGCTCCCAAAAATGCGAGGTGTAAAATCGAGCTTCATGGCACTGCAATTCACAAACCTGCAGAGTTATAAATGATAACTCTCGTCCACAAATATATTGAGGGAAGGCAAAGAAGAGGATTTGAAATCAAGGCAGAATTGCAGGAAACAGATTTCAGGAGGTAGATTCGAATCTCCTTTAAAGCACATGAAAAGCGGCAAAACGTTGACAATGATGCCCTTGGCCAAAAAGGGCGTATGCGTTTTTTCCTGAATATATTCAGGAAAAAACGCATACGCCCTTTTTGGCCAACCAAGCAACCTGGAAAGGCAAATCAGCGCTACAAAGAAGTCTCGCTTCCCATCGGTCAAATGGGCCATGCTGAAAAAAGTGTCAAAACCAGAAATACAGGACAGGCCATGGAGAAATGGGAGCCTTGCTACACTAATGGGCGGGATGTAAATTGCCAACAGCCACTCTGGAGAAGTGTACGGTGAGTCCTGAAACATCTAAAAAACACAGCTTAGAGAGCATAGGGCACTTCCACTCATGGGGGTATAAATTGGGAAAATTAAAAATCAGCAAGACACAAGCACCCCAAAGTTTAGGGCTGCTCTGTTGACAAGGACCTCCACTTCATTCCACCTTAAATATCCCAGGAAAGAGAAAAATGGGTAAAGAAGTTCTGGTCCTTATGTACAATGGAATATCACACAGCCATGAAATCAATGTCATAAGGCTAGTAGCAGCATGATGAGTAGATTTAGGTAAGACGATTCTAAGTGAAATAAGTCACACACAAAAGGACACTTCTCATAAGGTATCACTGATAGAGGGAATGTAAAAACCATTACACTTGAACTGAATTACAAAACAGAACAGAGTCACACCTGCAGAAAACACACTATGGCTGTTTAACGGGAAAGGTGAGGTGGGGTGATACATAAAACAAGGGTTTCAAATTAGCTCAGATACCGTTCCATAAACCCAATATGTAATAGACAAGACCTACTCTTTGCTCAGAGAACTGGACTCAACACGCCCTATTCACCGCACAAGAATATATCTGACTAGTAATAATCTTAAAACCTATGTATTGATATCTCTCTGTTAGTGTGTCAAGTGGGTGTAAAGCGGCATAAACACAGCAGTGAAAAGCAGCGAAACCCCATTATGAAAATAAATTACTTTTAAAAACCCATGAAACAAAGACAGTGAAAGAGAGAGAAATTCTTACACAATGCGTTCAGGGGCTGTGATGCAACCTGGATTGACCATATCTAGACCCACAGCTGGATGAGACCTAAGGGTGGACACTCTTGGGGCTGAGAGGTTTGGTGAGGTTGGGTGAGCAAACGCAGACCCTTTAAAGTAATACTGCGTGGTACCCATCGCATGGGTCCCAAATCTCCAGGTTCAAGGGCATCTTCCTACATCGAAAACATGCATGAGAAACCCAGAAGATGGTACACCGTGTGATGGGGAAAGGTTTCTAAAACGCACCTCATTTCTCATCTCCTTGTGCCCGGGTTCGCCATTCCAGCCGCTTTACTAGCAATCTCCCTACTTGGAGCATCAGCACCTTTAACCTCCTGTTCCGTACAGGTTACAATTTTTCCTGAGGATGAACGGGAAGACGGGGAACCAATGAGAGACTGGCTCTTGGTGTTGGGACAGGCACAGGTCACTCTATTTTCCCATCAGGAAGAAGAATTAACCACAGGCTCAGCCTGACCCCGGAACCAGAACAGGGCCTGAAGCCATCCTGCGCTTTTGCGGCCAGCTCCCAAAAACGCGAGGTGTAAAATCGAGCTTCATGGCACTGCAATTCACAAACCTGCAGAGTTATAAATGATAACTCTCGTCCACAAATATATTGAGGGAAGGCAAAGAAGAGGATTTGAAATCAAGGCAGAATTGCAGGAAACAGATTTCAGGAGGTAGATTCGAATCTCCTTTAAAGCACATGAAAAGCGGCAAAACGTTGACAATGATGCCCTTGGCCAAAAAGGGCGTATGCGTTTTTTCCTGAATATATTCAGGAAAAAACGCATACGCCCTTTTTGGCCAACCAAGCAACCTGGAAAGGCAAATCAGCGCTACAAAGAAGTCTCGCTTCCCATCGGTCAAAAGGGCCATGCTGAAAAAAGTGTCAAAACCAGAAATGCAGGACAGGCCATGGAGAAATGGGAGCCTTGCTACACTGATGGGCGGGATGTAAATTGCCAACAGCCACTCTGGAGAAGTGTACGGTGAGTCCTGAAACATCTAAAAAACACAGCTTAGACAGCATAGGGCACTTCCACTCATGGGGGTATAAATTGGGAAAATGAAAAATCAGCAAGACACAAGCACCCCAAAGTTTAGGGCTGCTCTGTTGACAAGGACCTCCACTTCATTCCACCTTAAATATCCCAGGAAAGAGAAAAATGGGTAAAGAAGTTGTGGTCCTTATGTACAATGGAATATCACTCAGGCATGAAATCAATGTCATAAGGCTAGGAGCAGCATGATGAGTGGATTTAGGTAAGACGATTCTAAGTGAAATAAGTCACACACAAAAGGACACTTCTCATAAGGTATCACTGATAGAGGGAATGTAAAAACCGTTACACTTGAACTGAATTACAAAACAGAACAGAGTCACACATGCAGAAAACACACTATGGCTGTTTAACGGGAAAGGTGAGGTGGGGTGATACATAAAACAAGGGTTTCAAATTAGCTCAGATACCGTTCCATAAACCCAATATGTAATAGACAAGACCTACTCCTTGCTCAGAGAACTGGACTCAACACGCCCTATTCACCGCACAAGAATATATCTGACTACTAATAATCTTAAAACCTATGTATTGATATCTCTCTGTTAGTGTGTCAAGTGGGTGTAAAGCGGCATAAACACAGCAGTGAAAAGCAGCTAAACCGCATTATGAAAATAAATTACTTTTAAAAACCCATGAAACAAAGACAGTGAAAGAGAGAGAAATTCTTACACAATGCGTTCAGGGGCTGTGATGCAACCTGGATTGACCATATCTAGACCCACAGCTGGATGAGACCTAAGGGTGGACACTCTTGGGGCTGAGAGGTTTGGTGAGGTTGGGTGAGCAAACACAGACCCTTTAAAGTAATACTGCGTGGTACCCATCGCATGGGTCCCAAATCTCCAGGTTCAAGGGCATCTTCCTACATCGAAAACATGCATGAGAAACCCAGAAGATGGTCCACCGTGTGATGGGGAAAGGTTTCTAAAACGCACCTCATTTCTCATCTCCTTGTGCCCAGGTTCGCCATTCCAGCCGCTTTACTAGCAATCTCCCTACTTGGAGCATCAGCACCTTTAACCTCCTGTTCCGTACAGGTTGCAATTTGTCCTGAGGATGAACAGGAAGACGGGGAACCAATGAGAGACTAGCTCTTGGTGTTTGGACAGGCACAGGTCACTCTATTTTCCCATCAGGAAGAAGAATTAACCACAGGCTCAACCTGCCCCCCGGAACCAGAACTGGGCCTGAAGCCATCCTGCGCTTTTGCGACCAGCTCCCAAAACGCGAGTTGTAAAATTGAGCTTCAGGGCACTGCAATTCACAAACCTGCAGAGCTATAAATGATAACTCTCGTCCACAAATATATTGAGGGAAGGCAAAGAAGAGGATTTGAAATCAAGGCAGAATTGCAGGAAACAGATTTCAGGAGGTAGATTCGAATCTCCTTTAAAGCACATGAAAAGCGACAAAACGTTGACAATGATGCCCTTGGCCAAAAAGGGCGTATGCGTTTTTTCCTGAATATATTCAGGAAAAAACGCATACGCCCTTTTTGGCCAACCAAGCAACCTGGAAAGGCAAATCAGCGCTACAAAGAAGTCTCGCTTCCCATCGGTCAAAAGGGCCATGCTGAAAAACGTGTCAAAACCAGAAATGCAGGACAGGCCATGGAGAAATGGGAGCCTTGCTACACTGATGGGCGGGATGTAAATTGCCAAAAGCCACTCTGGAGAAGTGTACGGTGAGTCGTGAAACATCTAAAAAACACAGCTTAGAGAGCATAGGGCACTTCCACTCATGGGGGTATAAATTGGGAAAATGAAAAATCAGCAAGACACAAGCACCCCAAAGTTTAGGGCTGCTCTGTTGACAAGGACCTCCACTTCATTCCACCTTAAATATCCCAGGAAAGAGAAAAATGGGTAAAGAAGTTGTGGTCCTTATGTACAATGGAAAATCACTCAGCCATGAAATCAATGTCATAAGGCTAGTAGCAGCATGATGAGTGGATTTAGGTACGACGATTCTAAGTGAAATAAGTCACACACAAAAGGACACTTCTCATAAGGTATCACTGATAGAGGGAATGTAAAAACCGTTACACTTGAACTGAATTACAAAACAGAACAGAGTCACACATGCAGAAAACACACTATGGCTGCTTAACGGGAAAGGTGAGGTGGGGTGATACATAAAACAAGGGTTTCAAATTAGCTCAGATACCGTTCCATAAACCCAATATGTAATAGACAAGACCTACTCCTTGCTCAGAGAACTGGACTCAACACGCCCTATTCACCGCACAAGAATATATCTGACTAGTAATAATCTTAAAACCTATGTATTGATATCTCTCTGTTAGTGTGTCAAGTGGGTATAAATCGGCATAAACACAGCAGTGAAAAGCAGCTAAACCACATTATGAAAATAAATTACTTTTAAAAACCCATGAAACAAAGACAGTGAAAGAGAGAGAAATTCTTACACAATGCGTTCAGGGGCTGTGATACAACCTGGATTGACCATATCTAGACCCACAGTTGGATGAGACATAAGGGTGGACACTCTTGGGGCTGAGAGGTTTGGTGAGGTTGGGTGAGCAAACGCAGACCCTTTAAAGTAATACTGCGTGGTACCCATCGCATGGGTCCCAAATCTCCAGGTTCAAGGGCATCTTCCTACATCGAAAACATGCATGAGAAACCCAGAAGATGGTCCACCGTGTGATGGGGAAAGGTTTCTAAAACGCACCTCATTTCTCATCTCCTTGTGCCCGGGTTCGCCATTCCAGCCGCTTTACTAGCAATCTCCCTACTTGGAGCATCAGCACCTTTAACCTCCTGTTCCGTACAGGTTGCAATTTTTCCTGAGGATGAACGGGAAGACGGGGAACCAATGAGCGACTGGCTCTTGGTGTTGGGACAGGCAGAGGTCACTCTATTTTCCCATCAGGAAGAAGAATTAACCACAGGCTCAGCCTGACCCCGGAACCAGAACAGGGCCTGAAGCCATCCTGCGCTTTTGCGGCCAGCTCCCAAAAACGCGAGGTGTAAAATCGAGCTTCATGGCACTGCAATTCACAAACCTGCAGAGTTTTAAATGATAACTCTCGTCCACAAATATATTGAGGGAAGGCAAAGAAGAGGATTTGAAATCAAGGCAGAATTGCAGGAAACAGATTTCAGGAGGTAGATTCGAATCGCCTTTAAAGCACATGAAAAGCGGCAAAACGTTGACAATGATGCCCTTGGCCAAAAAGGGCGTATGCGTTTTTTCCTGAATATATTCAGGAAAAAACGCATACGCCCTTTTTGGCCAACCAAGCAACCTGGAAAGGCAAATCAGCGCTACAAAGAAGTCTCGCTTCCCATCGGTCAAAAGGGCCATGCTGAAAAAAGTGTCAAAACCAGAAATGCAGGACAGGCCATGGAGAAATGGGAGCCTTGCTACACTGATGGGCGGGATGTAAATTGCCAACAGCCACTCTGGAGAAGTGTACGGTGAGTCCTGAAATATCTAAAAAACACAGCTTAGAGAGCATAGGGCACTTCCACTCATGGGGGTATAAATTAGGAAAATGAAAAATCAGCAAGACACAAGCACCCCAAAGTTTAGGGCTGCTCTGTTGACAAGGACCTCCACTTCATTCCACCTTAAATATCCCAGGAAAGAGAAAAATGGGTAAAGAAGTTGTGGTCCTTATGTACAATGGAATATCACTCAGCCATGAAATCAATGTCATAAGGCTAGGAGCAGCATGATGAGTGGATTTAGGTACGACGATTCTAAGTGAAATAAGTCACACAGAAAAGGACACTTCTCATAAGGTATCACTGATAGAGGGAATGTAAAAACCGTTACACTTGAACTGAATTACAAAACAGAACAGAGTCACACATGCAGAAAACACACTATGGCTGCTTAACAGGAAAGGTGAGGTGGGGTGATACATAAAACAAGGGTTTCAAATTAGCTCAGATACCGTTCCATAAACCCAATATGTAATAGACAAGACCTACTCCTTGCTCAGAGAACTGGACTCAACACGCCCTATTCACCGCACAAGAATATATCTGACTACTAATAATCTTAAAACCTATGTATTGATATCTCTCTGTTAGTGTGTCAAGTGGGTGTAAAGCGGCATAAACACAGCAGTGAAAAGCAGCTAAACCGCATTATGAAAATAAATTACTTTTAAAAACCCATGAAACAAAGACAGTGAAAGAGAGAGAAATTCTTACACAATGCGTTCAGGGGCTGTGATGCAACCTGGATTGACCATATCTAGACCCACAGCTGGATGAGACCTAAGGGTGGACACTCTTGGGGCTGAGAGGTTTGGTGAGGTTGGGTGAGCAAACGCAGACCCTTTAAAGTAATACTGCGTGGTACCCATCGCATGGGTCCCAAATCTCCAGGTTCAAGGGCATCTTCCTACATCGAAAACATGCATGAGAAACCCAGAAGATGGTACACCGTGTGATGGGGAAAGGTTTCTAAAACGCACCTCATTTCTCATCTCCTTGTGCCCGGGTTCGCCATCCCAGCCGCTTTACTAGCAATCTCCCTACTTGGAGCATCAGCACCTTTAACCTCCTGTTCCGTACAGGTTGCAATTTTTCCTGAGGATGAACAGGAAGACGGGGAACCAATGAGAGACTGGCTGTTGGTGTTGGGACAGGCACAGGTCACTCTATTTTCCCATGAGGAAGAAGAATTAACCACAGGCTCAGCCTGCCCCCCGGAACCAGAACAGGGCCGGAAGCCATCCTGCGCTTTTGCGGCCAGCTCCCAAAAACGCGAGGTGTAAAATCGAGCTTCATGGCACTGCAATTCACAAACCTGCAGAGTTATAAATGATAACTCTCGTCCACAAATATATTGAGGGAAGGCAAAGAAGAGGATTTGAAATCAAGGCAGAATTGCAGGAAACAGATTTCAGGAGGTAGATTCGAATCGCCTTTAAAGCACATGAAAAGCGGCAAAACGTTGACAATGATGCCCTTGGCCAAAAAGGGCGTATGCGTTTTTTCCTGAATATATTCAGGAAAAAACGCATACGCCCTTTTTGGCCAACCAAGCAACCTGGAAAGGCAAATCAGCGCTACAAAGAAGTCTCGCTTCCCATCGGTCAAAAGGGCCATGCTGAAAAAAGTGTCAAAACCAGAAATGCAGGACAGGCCATGGAGAAATGGGAGCCTTGCTACACTGATGGGCGGGATGTAAATTGCCAACAGCCACTCTGGAGAAGTGTACGGTGAGTCCTGAAACATCTAAAAAACACAGCTTAGAGAGCATAGGGCACTTCCACTCATGGGGGTATAAATTGGGAAAATGAAAAATCAGCAAGACACAAGCACCCCAAAGTTTAGGGCTGCTCTGTTGACAAGGACCTCCACTTCATTCCACCTTAAATATCCCAGGAAAGAGAAAAATGGGTAAAGAAGTTGTGGTCCTTATGTACAATGGAATATCACTCAGGCATGAAATCAATGTCATAAGGCTAGGAGCAGCATGATGAGTGGATTTAGGTAAGACGATTCTAAGTGAAATAAGTCACACACAAAAGGACACTTCTCATAAGGTATCACTGATAGAGGGAATGTAAAAACCGTTACACTTGAACTGAATTACAAAACAGAACAGAGTCACACATGCAGAAAACACACTATGGCTGTTTAACGGGAAAGGTGAGGTGGGGTGATACATAAAACAAGGGTTTCAAATTAGCTCAGATACCGTTCCATAAACCCAATATGTAATAGACAAGACCTACTCCTTGCTCAGAGAACTGGACTCAACACGCCCTATTCACCGCACAAGAATATATCTGACTACTAATAATCTTAAAACCTATGTATTGATATCTCTCTGTTAGTGTGTCAAGTGGGTGTAAAGCGGCATAAACACAGCAGTGAAAAGCAGCTAAACCGCATTATGAAAATAAATTACTTTTAAAAACCCATGAAACAAAGACAGTGAAAGAGAGAGAAATTCTTACACAATGCGTTCAGGGGCTGTGATGCAACCTGGATTGACCATATCTAGACCCACAGCTGGATGAGACCTAAGGGTGGACACTCTTGGGGCTGAGAGGTTTGGTGAGGTTGGGTGAGCAAACGCAGACCCTTTAAAGTAATACTGCGTGGTACCCATCGCATGGGTCCCAAATCTCCAGGTTCAAGGGCATCTTCCTACATCGAAAACATGCATGAGAAACCCAGAAGATGGTCCACCGTGTGATGGGGAAAGGTTTCTAAAACGCACCTCATTTCTCATCTCCTTGTGCCCGGGTTCGCCATTCCAGCCGCTTTACTAGCAATCTCCCTACTTGGAGCATCAGCACCTTTAACCTCCTGTTCCGTACAGGTTGCAATTTGTCCTGAGGATGAACAGGAAGACGGGGAACCAATGAGAGACTAGCTCTTGGTGTTTGGACAGGCACAGGTCACTCTATTTTCCCATCAGGAAGAAGAATTAACCACAGGCTCAACCTGCCCCCCGGAACCAGAACTGGGCCTGAAGCCATCCTGCGCTTTTGCGACCAGCTCCCAAAACGCGAGTTGTAAAATTGAGCTTCAGGGCACTGCAATTCACAAACCTGCAGAGCTATAAATGTTAACTCTCGTCCACAAATATATTGAGGGAAGGCAAAGAAGAGGATTTGAAATCAAGGCAGAATTGCAGGAAACAGATTTCAGGAGGTAGATTCGAATCTCCTTTAAAGCACATGAAAAGCGACAAAACGTTGACAATGATGCCCTTGGCCAAAAAGGGCGTATGCGTTTTTTCCTGAATATATTCAGGAAAAAACGCATACGCCCTTTTTGGCCAACCAAGCAACCTGGAAAGGCAAATCAGCGCTACAAAGAAGTCTCGCTTCCCATCGGTCAAAAGGGCCATGCTGAAAAATGTGTCAAAACCAGAAATGCAGGACAGGCCATGGAGAAATGGGAGCCTTGCTACACTGATGGGCGGGATGTAAATTGCCAAAAGCCACTCTGGAGAAGTGTACGGTGAGTCGTGAAACATCTAAAAAACACAGCTTAGAGAGCATAGGGCACTTCCACTCATGGGGGTATAAATTGGGAAAATGAAAAATCAGCAAGACACAAGCACCCCAAAGTTTAGGGCTGCTCTGTTGACAAGGACCTCCACTTCATTCCACCTTAAATATCCCAGGAAAGAGAAAAATGGGTAAAGAAGTTCTGGTCCTTATGTACAATGGAAAATCACTCAGCCATGAAATCAATGTCATAAGGCAAGTAGCAGCATGATGAGTGGATTTAGGTACGACGATTCTAAGTGAAATAAGTCACACACAAAAGGACACTTCTCATAAGGTATCACTGATAGAGGGAATGTAAAAACCGTTACACTTGAACTGAATTACAAAACAGAACAGAGTCACACATGCAGAAAACACACTATGGCTGCTTAACGGGAAAGGTGAGGTGGGGTGATACATAAAACAAGGGTTTCAAATTAGCTCAGATACCGTTCCATAAACCCAATATGTAATAGACAAGACCTACTCCTTGCTCAGAGAACTGGACTCAACACGCCCTATTCACCGCACAAGAATATATCTGACTAGTAATAATCTTAAAACCTATGTATTGATATCTCTCTGTTAGTGTGTCAAGTGGGTATAAAGCGGCATAAACACAGCAGTGAAACGCAGCTAAACCACATTATGAAAATAAATTACTTTTAAAAACCCATGAAACAAAGACAGTGAAAGAGAGAGAAATTCTTACACAATGCGTTCAGGGGCTGTGCTACAACCTGGATTGACCATATCTAGACCCACAGTTGGATGAGACATAAGGGTGGACACTCTTGGGGCTGAGAGGTTTGGTGAGGTTGGGTGAGCAAACGCAGACCCTTTAAAGTAATACTGCGTGGTACCCATCGCATGGGTCCCAAATCTCCAGGTTCAAGGGCATCTTCCTACATCGAAAACATGCATGAGAAACCCAGAAGATGGTCCACCGTGTGATGGGGAAAGGTTTCTAAAACGCACCTCATTTCTCATCTCCTTTGCCCGGGTTCGCCATTCCAGCCGCTTTACTAGCAATCTCCCTACTTGGAGCATCAGCACCTTTAACCTCCTGTTCCGTACAGGTTGCAATTTTTCCTGAGGATGAACGGGAAGACGGGGAACCAATGAGAGACTGGCTGTTGGTGTTGGGACAGGCACAGGTCACTCTATTTTCCCATCTGGAAGAAGAATTAACCACAGGCTCAACCTGCCCCCCGGAACCAGAACTGGGCCTGAAGCCATCCTGCGCTTTTGCGACCAGCTCCCAAAAACGCGAGTTGTAAAATTGAGCTTCAGGGCACTGCAATTCACAAACCTGCAGAGTTATAAATGATAACTCTCGTCCACAAATATATTGAGGGAAGGCAAAGAAGAGGATTTGAAATCAAGGCAGAATTGCAGGAAACAGATTTCAGGAGGTAGATTCGAATCTCCTTTAAAGCACATGAAAAGCGGCAAAACGTTGACAATGATGCCCTTGGCCAAAAAGGGCGTATGCGTTTTTTCCTGAATATATTCAGGAAAAAACGCATACGCCCTTTTTGGCCAACCAAGCAACCTGCAAAGGCAAATCAGCGCTACAAAGAAGTCTCGCTTCCCATCGGTCAAAAGGGCCATGCTGAAAAAAGTGTCAAAACCAGAAATGCAGGACAGGCCATGGAGAAATGGGAGCCTTGCTACACTGATGGGCGGGATGTAAATTGCCAACAGCCACTCTGGAGAAGTGTACGGTGAGTCCTGAAACATCTAAAAAACACAGCTTAGAGAGCATAGGGCACTTCCACTCATGGGGGTATAAATTGGGAAAATGAAAAATCAGCAAGACACAAGCACCCCAAAGTTTAGGGCTGCTCTGTTGACAAGGACCTCCACTTCATTCCACCTTAAATATCCCAGGAAAGAGAAAAATGGGTAAAGAAGTGGTGGTCCTTATGTACAATGGAATATCACTCAGGCATGAAATCAATGTCATAAGGCTAGTAGCAGCATGATGAGTGGATTTAGGTATGACGATTCTAAGTGAAATAAGTCACACACAAAAGGACACTTCTCATAAGGTATCACTGATAGAGGGAATGTAAAAACCGTTACACTTGAACTGAATTACAAAACAGAACAGAGTCACACATGCAGAAAACACACTATGGCTGTTTAACGGGAAAGGTGAGGTGGGGTGATACATAAAACAAGGGTTTCAAATTAGCTCAGATACCGTTCCATAAACCCAATATGTAATAGACAAGACCTACTCCTTGCTCAGAGAACTGGATTCAACACGCCCTATTCACCGCACAAGAATATATCTGACTACTAATAATCTTAAAACCTATGTATTGATATCTCTCTGTTAGTGTGTCAAGTGGGTGTAAAGCGGCATAAACACAGCAGTGAAAAGCAGCTAAACCGCATTATGAAAATAAATTACTTTTAAAAACCCATGAAACAAAGACAGTGAAAGAGAGAAATGCTTACACAATGCGTCCAGGGGCTGTGATGCAACCTGGATTGACCATATCTAGACCCACAGCTGGATGAGACCTAAGGGTGGACACTCTTGGGGCTGAGAGGTTTGGTGAGGTTGGGTGAGCAAACGCAGACCATTTAAAGTAATACTGCGTGGTACCCATCGCATGGGTCCCAAATCTCCAGGTTCAAGGGCATCTTCCTACATCAAAAACATGCATGAGAAACCCAGAAGATGGTACACCGTGTGATGGGGAAAGGTTTCTAAAACGCACCTCATTTCTCATCTCCTTGTGCCCGGTTTCGCCATCCCAGCCGCTTTACTAGCAATCTCCCTACTTGGAGCATCAGCACCTTTAACCTCCTGTTCCCTACAGGTTGCAATTTTTCCTGAGGATGAACGGGAAGACGGGGAACCAATGAGAGACTGGCTCTTGGTGTTGGGACAGGCACAGGTCACTCTATTTTCCCATCAGGAAGAAGAATTAACCACAGGCTCAGCCTGCCCCCCGGAACCAGAACAGGGCCGGAAGCCATCCTGCGCTTTTGCGGCCAGCTCCCAAAAACGCGAGGTGTAAAATCGAGCTTCATGGCACTGCAATTCACAAACCTGCAGAGTTATAAATGATAACTCTCGTCCACAAATATATTGAGGGAAGGCAACGAAGAGGATTTGAAATCAAGGCAGAATTGCAGGAAACAGATTACAGGAGGTAGATTCGAATCTCCTTTAAAGCACATGAAAAGCGGCAAAACGTTGACAATGATGCCCTTGGCCAAAAAGGGCGTATGCGTTTTTTCCTGAATATATTCAGGAAAAAACGCATACGCCCTTTTTGGCCAACCAAGCAACCTGGAAAGGCAAATCAGCGCTACAAAGAAGTCTCGCTTCCCATCGGTCAAAAGGGCCATGCTGAAAAATGTGTCAAAACCAGAAATGCAGGACAGGCCATGGAGAAATGGGAGCCTTGCTACACTGATGGGCGGGATGTAAATTGCCAACAGCCACTCTGGAGAAGTGTACGGTGAGTCGTGAAACATCTAAAAAACACAGCTTAGAGAGCATAGGGCACTTCCACTCATGGGGGTATAAATTGGGAAAATTAAAAATCAGCAAGACACAAGCACCCCAAAGTTTAGGGCTGCTCTGTTGACAAGGACCTCCACTTCATTCCACCTTAAATATCCCAGGAAAGAGAAAAATGGGTAAAGAAGTTGTGGTCCTTATGTACAATGGAATATCACTCAGCCATGAAATCAATGTCATAAGGCTAGTAGCAGCATGATGAGTGGATTTAGGTACGACGATTCTAAGTGAAATAAGTCACACAGAAAAGGACACTTCTCATAAGGTATCACTGATAGAGGGAATGTAAAAACCGTTACACTTGAACTGAATTACAAAACAGAACAGAGTCACACATGCAGAAAACACACTATGGCTGCTTAACGGGAAAGGTGAGGCGGGGTGATACATAAAACAAGGGTTTCAAATTAGCTCAGATACCGTTCCATAAACCCAATATGTAATAGACAAGACCTACTCCTTGCTCAGAGAACTGGACTCAACACGCCCTATTCACCGCACAAGAATATATCTGACTACTAATAATCTTAAAACCTATGTATTGATATCTCTCTGTTAGTGTGTCAAGTGGGTGTAAAGCGGCATAAACACAGCAGTGAAAAGCAGCTAAACCGCATTATGAAAATAAATTACTTTGAAAAACCCATGAAAGAAAGACAGTGAAAGAGAGAGACATTCTTACACAATGCGTTCAGGGGCTGTGATGCAACCTGGATTGACCATATCTAGACCCACAGCTGGATGAGACATAAGGGTGGACACTCTTGGGGCTGAGAGGTTTGGTGAGGTTGGGTGAGCAAACGCAGACCCTTTATAGTAATACTGCGTGGTACCCATCGCATGGGTCCCATATCTCCAGGTTCAAGGGCATCTTCCTACATCGAAAACATGCATGAGAAACCCAGAAGATGGTACACCGTGTGATGGGGAAAGGTTTCTAAAACGCACCTCATTTCTCATCTCCTTGTGCCCGGGTTCGCCATTCCAGCCACTTTACTAGCAATCTCCCTACTTGGAGCATCAGCACCTTTAACCTCCTGTTCCGTACAGGTTACAATTTTTCCTGAGGATGAACGGGAAGACGGGGAACCAATGAGAGACTGGCTCTTGGTGTTGGGACAGGCACAGGTCACTCTATTTTCCCATCAGGAAGAAGAATTAACCACAGGCTCAGCCTGCCCCCCGGAACCAGAACTGGGTCTGAAGCCATCCTGCGCTTTTGCGGCCAGCTCCCAAAAACGCGAGTTGTAAAATCGAGCTTCAGGGCACTGCAATTCACAAACCTGCAGAGTTATAAATGATAACTCTCGTCCACAAATATATTGAGGGAAGGCAAAGAAGGGGATTTGAAATCAAGGCAGAATTGCAGGAAACAGATTTCAGGAGGTAGATTCGAATCTCCTTTAAAGCACATGAAAAGCGGCAAAACGTTGACAATGATGCCCTTGGCCAAAAAGGGCGTATGCGTTTTTTCCTGAATATATTCAGGAAAAAACGCATACGCCCTTTTTGGCCAACCAAGCAACTTGGAAAGGCAAATCAGCGCTACAAAGAAGTCTCGCTTCCCATCGGTCAAAAGGGCCATGCTGAAAAAAGTGTCAAAACCAGAAATGCAGGACAGGCCATGGAGAAATGGGAGCCTTGCTACACTGATGGGCGGGATGTAAATTGCCAACAGCCACTCTGGAGAAGTGTACGGTGAGTCCTGAAACATCTAAAAAACAGAGCTTAGAGAGCATAGGGCACTTCCACTCATGGGGGTATAAATTGGGAAAATTAAAAATCAGCAAGACACAAGCACCCCAAAGTTTAGGGCTGCTCTGTTGACAAGGACCTCCACTTCATTCCACCTTAAATATCCCAGGAAAGAGAAAAATGGGTAAAGAAGTTGTGGTCCTTATGTACAATGGAATATCACTCAGCCATGAAATCAATGTCCTAAGGCTAGTAGCAGCATGAAGAGTGGATTTAGGTACGACGATTCTAAGTGAAATAAGTCACACAGAAAAGGACACTTCTCATAAGGTATCACTGATAGAGGGAATGTAAAAACCGTTACACATGAACTGAATTACAAAACAGAACAGAGTCACACATGCAGAAAACACACTATGGCTGCTTAACGGGAAAGGTGAGGTGGGGTGATACATAAAACAAGGGTTTCAAATAAGCTCAGATACCGTTCCATAAACCCAATATGTAATAGACAAGACCTACTCCTTGCTCAGAGAACTGGACTCAACACGCCCTATTCACCGCACAAGAATATATCTGACTAGTAATAATCTTAAAACCTATGTATTGATATCTCTCTGTTAGTGTGTCAAGTGGGTGTAAAGCGGCATAAACACAGCAGTGAAAAGCAGCTAAACCCCATTATGAAAATAAATTACTTTGAAAAACCCATGAAAGAAAGACAGTGAAAGAGAGAGACATTCTTACACAATGCGTTCAGGGGCTGTGATGCAACCTGGATTGACCATATCTAGACCCACAGCTGGATGAGACCTAAGGGTGGACACTCTTGGGGCTGAGAGGTTTGGTGAGGTTGGGTGAGCAAACGCAGACCATTTAAAGTAATACTGCGTGGTACCCATCGCATGGGTCCCAAATCTCCAGGTTCAAGGGCATCTTCCTACATCGAAAACATGCATGAGAAACCCAGAAGATGGTACACCGTGTGATGGGGAAAGGTTTCTAAAACGCACCTCATTTCTCATCTCCTTGTGCCCGGGTTCGCCATTCCAGCCACGTTACTAGCAATCTCCCTACTTGGAGCATCAGCACCTTTAACCTCCTGTTCCGTACAGGTTGCAATTTGTCCTGAGGATGAACGGGAAGACGGGGAACCAATGAGAGACTGGCTCTTGGTGTTGGGACAGGCACAGGTCACTCTATTTTCCCATCAGGAAGAAGAATTAACCACAGGCTCATCATCCCCCCCGGAACCAGAACAGGGCCTGAAGCCATCCAGTGCTTTTGCGGCCAGCTCCCAAAAAAGCGAGTTGTAAAATGGAGCTTCAGGGCACTGCAATTCACAAACCTGCAGAGTTATAAATGATAACTCTCGTCCACAAATATATTGAGGGAAGGCAACGAAGAGGATTTGAAATCAAGGCAGAATTGCAGGAAACAGATTTCAGGAGGTAGATTCGAATCTCCTTTAAAGCACATGAAAAGCGGCAAAACGTTGACAATGATGCCCTTGGCCAAAAAGGGCGTATGCGTTTTTTCCTGAATATATTCAGGAAAAAACGCATACGCCCTTTTTGGCCAACCAAGCAACCTGGAAAGGCAAATCAGCGCTACAAAGAAGTCTTGCTTCCCATCCGTCAAAAGGGCCATGCTGAAAAAAGTGTCAAAACCAGAAATGCAGGACAGGCCATGGAGAAATGGGAGCCTTGCTACACTGATGGGCGGGATGTAAATTGCCAACAGCCACTCTGGAGAAGTGTCCGGTGAGTCCTGAAACATCTAAAAAACACAGCTTAGAGAGCATAGGGCATTTCCACTTATGGGGTTATGAATTGGGAAAACTAAAAATCAGCTAGACACAGGCACACCAAAGTTTAGGGCTGCTCTGTTGACAAGAACCTCCTCTTCATTACACCTTAAATATCCCAGGAAATAGGAAAATGGATAACGATGTTGTGGTCCTTATGTACAATGGAATATCACTCAGCCATGAAATCAATGTCATAAGGCTATTAGCCGCATGATGAGTGGATTTATGTTCGACGATTCTAAGTGAAATAAGTCACACAGAAAAAGACACTTATCATAAGATATCACTTGTAGAGGGAATGGAAAAACCGTTACACTTGAACTGAATTACAAAACAGAACAGAGTCACACATTTAGAAAACACACTATGGCTGCTTAACGGGAAAGGTGAGGTGGGGTGATGCATAAAACGAGGGTTTCATATTAGCTCAAATACCGATCCATAAACCCAATATGTAATAGACAAGACCTACTCCTTGCTCAGTGAAGTGGATGCAACACCCCCTATTCAACGAACAAGAATATATCTGACTAGTAAAAATCTTAAAACCTATGTATTGATTTCTCTCTGTAAGTGAATCAAGTGGGTGTAAAGGGGCATAAACACAGCAGTGAAAATCAGGTAAACCCCATTATAAAAATAAATTACTTTAAAATCCCAAAAAACAAAGACAGTGATAGAGGGAGAAATTTTTACATAATTCGTTCCGGGGCTGTGATGCAACCTGGTGTGACCATATCTAGACCCACAGCTGGATGAGAAATAAAGCTGGACACTCTTGGGACTGAAGGTCTCTTTCCC
Source organism: Balaenoptera borealis (assembly GCF_965194805.1). Taxonomy (NCBI): domain Eukaryota; kingdom Metazoa; phylum Chordata; class Mammalia; order Artiodactyla; family Balaenopteridae; genus Balaenoptera; species Balaenoptera borealis. The sequence goes on from NW_028124009.1 coordinate 1,564,135, forward strand.
TATTTACCAGATTGGGAACGTAGAAAGGCTGCCACCCTCTGGCCGTTACCTGCAAAAGCAGCTTTAAAACCTGTGCTAATGGTCACTTCATATGAACAAGTACTTCAGGGCTGTAAATGAAACGTGCCCTCCAAATGCCTTGAGGGAGGTAATGGCCAAAAATTTTCAAAATGTGACACTTACTTTAAGAAAACACTTTGAAGAACTAAGCTGTAATCACAGTTTGATAAATAAAAGGGCATGCTTTAAAGCTCAATTTCAACAGATTATGGGACACATGCAAATTCAACCACAGATAGGTATCAGCTCGCACCTGTTAGAATGACCATCAGCAAGAAAACTACAAACAATAAATATTGAAGGTGTTTTGGAGAAATGCATACCCTCAATTTTAAGTGGGACATAACCTGGAAAGAGCCACTAATGAGAACTGAATGGTGGTGCCTTTAAAACATACACACTGAGCTACCATATGATACAGCAAGCCCACTCCTTGGCCTATAACATAAGAAGATATAACTGGAAAGACACAGGCAAGCAAATGTGCATTGCAGCAGTATTACAATAGCCAAGACATGGAGGCAACCAGAAAGTCCATCAAGAGGTGCGTGGCCAAAGAAGAACTGGTACACGTACAGATGGAATATTAGCCAGGGAAAAAAATGAAACAATGCCATTTGCAGCACCATGTATGATTCTTGAGGTAATCAGGCAAATTGTACTAAGTCAGAAAGCAAAAGACACATATCCTATAATATCACTTATAGGTCTTAGCTAAAAATTGATACCAATGAAGATATTTCCACAGAGAAATGCAATCACAGATTCATTAAACAAACTTATGGTTCACCAAATGGAAAGGTGTGAGGATTGGATACATTAGGATATTGGGGTTAAGATAGATATAGAAACACATGTGAAATATGTAATCACCAAAGACCTACGTAATACCAAGACAAGACTACTCAACATCGTGTCATAACCTACATGGGAAAATGATCCAAAGAAGAATAGATATATGTATATGTTTAAAAGAACCACATCTTTCACACCTAGAAGAAACAAAACATTTTAATTAAATTTGCTCTGACAAAAAATAAAAATTAAATTAAAAAAAGAACAAGAAGTAATGAGACATAAACTTAAGGGGCTATTTGCTGGCACATTGCATTCTAATTTACAACCAGAACATGACTTCCATTAAGGCTCTGTCATCACTAATAAAGCAGCTTTATAAGCAATGTTGAAGGTAGCTTAAAAGAAGTCTCACTAATTATTGATAGTAACAAGGAAACAAAGAAAAGTAAAAAATCTCACTGCAAAAAGTATACATAGGGTAAGGATAGTAGATCAAACACTTATTAAACTTCTGTAAAGAATAAAAGACAACAGTAGTATGTTTTTTTAAAAAGAGAGGGCCCAAATAAATCTGAAATGAAAGAGATGATGTTACAACGGACACCACAGAAATACAAAGTATCCTAAGATACACACAGGGTAACTCAGGGCTCAGACTGGACAGAGCCCACTCTCCAGTCCCCTGTACATGACTTACAGGAGCCTCAGGAACTGAGGAGGGGGTCCCTGAGGAGAGGCTCAAGATAGAATATGGTAGGCATTAACATGACTGCATTCATCTTAAACATGCCTGAACTACATTCACACGAGATGATTTTGTCCTGTATGTACATCGGCACCTCTAGTTGGAACTGCAGATCTTTGGCTTCAACACCTCTACTGACAACATTAGCGTCACCTGCTGTGGACCGTCTCCTATAGGATTTCTAGAATCACAAAACATCGAAGCTTCACAGGACCCAGAGTCTGTGCAACTCCACACAGAGTCTCAGAGTCTCAACTCCACTCAGATACTCCACTCTTGGAGGGCACACACAAAGTAGTGTGCACATCAGGACCCAGGGGAAGGAGCAGTGACCCTGTAGGAGAATGACCAGAACTACCTGCTACTTTTAGAGGGTCTCCTGCAGAGGCAGGTGGTGGCTGTGGCTGTGGCTCACCGTGAGGACAACGACACTGGCAGCAGAAGTTCTGGGAAATACTCCTTGGTGTGAGCCCTCCCAGAGTCCGCCATTAGCCCCACCAAGAGCAAGGTAGGCTCCAGGGCTGGGTCGCCTCAGGCCAAACAACCAACAGGGAGGGAACCCAGCCCCATGCATCAGCAGACAAGCGGATTAAACTTTTTATTAAAGTTTTATTTAATCCGTAGACAAGCGGATTAAAGCTCTGCCCACCAAAGCAACACCCAGCTCTACCCACCACCAGTCCTTCCCATCAGGAAGCTTGCACAAGCCTCTAAGATAGACTCATCCACCGGAGAGCAGACAGCAGAAGCAAGAAGAACTACAATTCTGCAGCCTGTGGAAGGAAAACCACATTCACAGAAAGATAGACAAAATGAAAAGGCAGAGGACTTTATACCAGATCAAGGAACAAGATAAAACCCCAGAAAAAAAAACGAAATGAGGTGGAGATAGGGAACCTTCCAGAAAAAAAATTCAGAATAATGATAGTGAAGTTGAGCCAAGACCTTGGAAAAAGAAAGGAGGCAAAGATCGAGAAGATGCAAGAAATGTTTAACAAAGACCTAGAAGAATTAAGGAACAAACACCTAGAAGAATTAAAGAACAAACAAACAGAGGTGAACAATGGAATAACTGAAATGAAAAATACACTAGAAGGAATCAGTAGCAGAATAACTGTGGCAGAAGAACGGATAAGTGACCTGGAAGACAGAAAGGTGGAAATCACTGCCATGGAACAGAATAAAGAAAAAGAATGAAAATAAACGAAGACACCCCAAGAGTCCTCTGGGACAACATTAAACGCAACAACATTCGCATTATAGGGGTCCCAGAAGGAGAAGAGAGAGAGAAAGGACCCGAGAATATATTTAAAGAGATAATGGTCAAAAACTTCCCTAGCATGGGAAAAGAAATAGCCACCCAAGTCCAGAAGCACAGAGTGTCCCAGGCAGGATAAACCAAAGGAGAAAAATGACAAGACACATAGTAATCAAATTGACAAAAATTAACGACAAAGAAAAATGATTGAAAGCAGCAAGGGAAAAATGACAAATAACATACAAGGGAACTCCCATAAGGATAACAACTGATTTCTCAGCAGAAAATCTACAAGCCAGAAGGAAGTGGCATGATAAATTTAAAGTGATGAAAGGGAAGAACCTACAACCAAGAGTACTCCACCCTGCAAAGAGCTCATTCAGATTTGATGGAGAAATCAAAAGCCTTACAGACAAGCAAAAGTTAAGAGAATTCAGCACCATGAAACCAGCTCTACACCAAATGCTAAAGGAACTTCTCTAAGTGGGAAACACAAGAGAAGAAAAGGACCCACCAAGACAAACCCATAACAATTAAGAAAATAGTAGTAGGAACATACATATCGATAATTACCTTAAACGTGAATGCACTACATGTTCCAACCAAAAGACACAGGCTCGCTGAATGGATACAAAAACAAGACCCATATATATGCTGTCTACAAGAGATCCATTTCAGACCTAGGGACACATACAGACTCAAAGTGAGGCGATGGAAAAATATATTCTATGCAAATGAAAATCAAAAGAAAGCTGGAGTAGCAATACTCATATCAGATAAAATAGACTTTAAAATAAAGAATGTTACAAGAGACAAGGAAAGGCACTACATAATGGTCAGGGGATCAATCCAAGAAGAAGATATAACAATTATAAATATATATGTACCCAAAATAGGAGCAGCTCAATGTATAAGGCAACTGCTAACAGCTATAAAAGAGTAAATCGACAGTAACACAATAATAGCGGGGGACTTTAACAGCTCACTTACACCAGTGGAGATCAGCCAGACAGAAAATTAATAAGGAAACACAAGCTTTAAATGACACAATAGACCAGATAGAGTTAATTGATATTTATAGGACATTCCATCCAAAAACAGCAGATTACACGTTCTTCTCAACTGCACACGGAACATTCTCCAGGATAGATCACATCTTGGGTCACAGATAAAGCCTCAGTAAATTTAAGAAAACTGAAATCATATCAAGCAGCTGTTCCGACCACAATGCTATGAGATTAGAAATCAATTACACGGAAAAAACCGTAAAAAACACAAACACATGGAGGCTAAACAACACGTTACTAAATAACCAAGCGATCACTGAAGAAATCAAAGAGGAAATCAAAAACTACCTAGAGACAAATGACAACAAAAACACGATGATCCAAAACCTATGGGATGCAGCAAAAGGAGTTCTAAGAGGGAAGTTTATAGCAATACAAGCCTACCTCAAGAAACAAGAAAAATCTCAACTAAACAATCTAACCTTACACCTAGAGGAACTAGAGAAAGAAGAACAAAACCCAAAGTTAGTAGAAGGAAAGAAATCATAAAGATCAGAGCAGAAATAAATGAAATAGAAACAAAGAAAACGAAAGCAAAGATCAATAAAACTAAAAGCTGGTTCTTTGAGAAGATAAGCAAAAATGATCAACCTCTAGCCGGACTCCAGAAAAAGAGGGAGAGGACGCAAATCAACAAAATTAGAAGTGAAAAAGCAGAAGTTATAACAGACACCACAGGAATACAAAGCATCCTAAGAGACTACTACAAGCAACTCTAGGCCAATAAAATGGACAATCTGGAAGAAATGGACAAATTCTTAGAAAGGGATAACCTTCTAAGACTGAACCAGGAAGAAATAGAAAATATGAACAAACCTATCACAAGCAATGAAATTGAAACTGTGATTAAAAATCTTCCAACAAACAAAAGTCCAGAACCAGATGGCATCACAGGTGAATTCTATCAAACATTTAGAGCAGAGCTAACACCCAACCTTCTCAAATTCTTCAAAACAATTGCAGCGGAAGGAACACTCCCAAACTCATTCTATGAGACCACCATCACCCTGATACCAAAATCAGACAGAGATACTACAAGGAAAGAAAATTATAGACCAATATCACTGATGAATATAGATGTAAAAATCCTCAACAAAATACTAGCAAACAGAATCGAACAACACATTAAAAGGATCATACACCATGATCAAGTGGGGTTTATCCCAGGGATGCAAGGATTCTTCAATATACACAAATCAATGTGATACACCATATTAACAAATTGTAGAATAAAAGCATATGATCATCTCAATAGATGAAGGAAAAGATTTTGAGAAAATTCAACACTCATTTACGATAAAAACTCTGCAGAGTGTGGGCATAGAGGGAAACTACCTCAACATAATAAAGGCCATATATGACAAACCCACAGCAAACAACATTCTCAATGGTGAAAAACTGAAAGCGTTTCCTCTAAGATCAGGAACAAGACGAGGATGTCCACTCTCACCACTGCTATTCAACATAGTTTTGGAAGTCCTAGCCATGGCAATCAGAGAAGAAAAAGAAATAAAAGGAATACAAAAAGGAAAAGAAGAAGTAAAATTGTCACTGTTTGCAGATGACATGATATTACAGATAGAGAATCCTAAAGATGCCACCAGAAAACCACTGGAGCTAATCAATGAATTTGGTAAAGTTGCAGGATACAAAATTAATGCACAGAAATTGCTTGCATTCCTATACACTAACAATGAAAGATCAGAAAGAGAAATTAAGGAAACAATCCCATTACCACTGCAACAAAAAGAATAAAATACCTAGGAATAAACCTACCTAAGGAAGTAAAAGACCTGTACTCAGAAAACTATAAGACACTGATGAAAGAAATCAAAGATGATATAAACAGATGGAGACATATACCATGTTCTCGGATTAGAAGAATCAATATTGTGAAAATGACTATACTACCCAAAGCAATCTACAGATTCAATGCAATCCCGATCAAAATACCTTTGGCATTTTCTACAGAACAAGAAAAAAAAATCTTAAAATTTGTAGGGAGACACAAAAGACCCTGGATAGCCAAAGCAGTCTTGAGGGGGGAAAAAAAAGAGCTGGAGGAATCAGACTTCCAGACTTCAGACTATATTGCAAAGCTACAGTAATCAAGATAATATGGTACTGACACAAGAACAGAAATATAGGTCAATAGAACAGGATAGAAAGCACAGAGATAAACCCACGTACCTATGGTTCACTAATCTATGACAAAGGAGGCAAGGGTATACAATGGAGAAAAGACAGTGTCTTCAGCAAGTGGTGCTGGGAAAACTGGACAGTTACATGTAAAAGAATGAAATTAGTACACACCCTAACACCATACGCAAAAATAAACTCAAAATGGATTAGAGACCTAAATATAAGACCAGCCACTATAAAACTCTTAGAGGAAAACATAAGCAGAACAGTCTATGACATAAATCACAGCAAGATCCTTTTTGACCCACCTCCTAGAGAAATGGAAATAAAAACAAAAATAAAAAAATGGGACCGAATGAAACATAAATTCTTTTGCACAGCAAAGGAAAACATAAGCAAGATGAAAAGACAACCATCAGAATGGGAGAAAATATTTTCAAATGAAGCAAATGGCAAAGGATTAATCTCCAAAAAGCAGCTCATGTAGCTCAATATCACAAAACCAAACAACCCAATCCAAAAATGGGCAGAAGACCTAAATAGACATTTCTCCGAAGAAGATATACAGGTTGCCAACAAACACATGAAAGGATGCTGAACATCACTAATCATTAGAGAAATGCAAATCAAAACTACAGTGAGGTATCACCTCACACCAGTCAGAATGGCCATCATCAAAAAATCTACCAACAATAAATGCTGGAGAGGCATTTATTGGAGCAAAGGGAACCCTCTTGCACTGTTGGTGGGAATGTAAATTGATATAGCCACTAGGGAGAACGGTATGGGGGTTCCTTAAAAACTAAAAATAGAACTACCATACAACCCAGCAAACCCACTCCTGGACATTTACCCTGAGAAAACCATAATTCAAAAAGAGTCATGTACCACAATGTTCACTGTAGCTCTATTTACAATAGCCAGGACATGGAAGCAACCTAAGTGTCCATCAACAGATAAATGGATAAGGAAGATGTGGCACAAATATACAATGGAACATTATTCAGCCATAAAAAGAAACGAAATTGAGTTACTTTTAGTGAGGTGGATGGATCTAGAGTCTGTCCTACAGAGTGAAGTAAGTCAGAAAGAGAAAAACAAATACCGTATGCTAACACATATATATGGAATCTTAAAAAAAAAGTTTATGAAGAACCTAGGGGCAGGAAAGGATTAAGGACACAGACGTAGAGAAAGGACTTGAGGACATGGGGAGAGGGAAGGGTAAGCTGGGACAAAGTGAGAGAGTGGTATGGACATATATACACTACCAAATGTAAAATTGATAGCTACTGGGAAGCAGCCACATAGCACAGGGAGATCAGCTCTGTGCTTTGTGACCACCTAAAAGGGTGGGATAAGGGAGTGAGAGGGAGGTGCAAGAGGGAGGGGATATGGTGTTATATGTATACGCACAGCTGATTCACTTTTTTATACAGCAGAAACTAACACACAATTGTAAAGCAATTATACTCCAATAAAGATGTAAAAGAAAAAAAAAAGCCCAGAGATAAACCTACACACCTATGGCCCACTAATCTATGACAAAGGAGGCAAGGGTATACAAAGGAGAAAAGACAGTCTCTTCAATAAGTGGTGCTGGGAAAAATGGACAGCTACATGTAAAAGAATGAAATTAGAACACTCCCTAACACCATACACAAAAAATAAACTCAAAATGGATTAGAGACCGAAATGTAAGACCGGACACTATAAAACTCTTAGAGGAAAACATAGGAAGAATACTCTTTGACATAAATCACAGCAAGATCTTTTTTGATCCACCTCCTAGAGTAATGGAATAAAAAAAATAAACATATGGGAGCAAATGAAACCTAAAAGCTTTTGCAAAGCAAAGGAAACTACAAACAAGACGAAAAGACAACCCTCACAATGGGAGAAAATATTTGCAAACGAATCAATGGACAAAGGATTAATCTCCAATGTATATAAACAGCTCATGCAGCTCAACAGTAAAAAAAAACAAACAACCCAATCCAAAAATGGGCAGATGACGTAAATAGACATTTGTCCCAAGAAGACATACAGATGACCAAGAAGCACATGAAAAGCTGCTCAACATCACTAATTATTAGAGAAATATAAACCAAAACTACAATGAGGTATCGCCTCACACGAGTTAGAATGGGCATCATCAGAAAATCTACAAGCAACAAATGCTGGAGAGGGTGTGGAGAAAAGGGAACCCTCTTACACTATTTGTGGGAATGTAAATTGATACAGTCACGATGGAGAACAGTATGGAGGTTCCTTAAAAAACTAAAAATAGAATTACCATATGACCCAGCAATCCCACTACTGGCCATATACCCAGAGAAAACCATAATTCAAAAAGACATATTCACCACAATATTCATTGCAGCACTATTTACAATAGCCAGGTCATGGAAGCAACCTAAATGCCCATAGACAGACGAACAGAAAAGATGTGCTACATATATAAAATGGAATATTACTCAGCCATAAAAAGGAATGAAATTGGGTCATTTGTAGAGACGTGGATAGATCTAGAGACTGTCATACAGAGTGAAGTAAGTCAGAAAGAGAAAAACAAATATCGTATATTAACGCATACATGTGGAACCTAGAAAAATGGTAAAGATGAACCGGTTTGCAAGGCAGAAATAGAGACACAGATGTAGAGAACAAATGTATGGACACCAAGGGGGGAAAGTGGCAGGGTGGTGGTGGTGGGATGAATTGCGAGCCTGGGATTGACATATATACACTTATATGTAAAAAATAAGTTACCAATAAGAGCCTGCTGTATAAAAAAATGAATAAAATAAATTCAAAAATTAAAAAATAAGTAATACTTAAAAAAATAAAACAGAAAAAAAAGTTCTGTCCTTCCCATAGACGTATTTATATGAATGAATTATTTCCATGCTTATATCCATAAATACAAAAAGAGGAATAAAACTTACCTTGAACCAAAAAAGAAAAAAAAAAAAAAAACAGAACCCACTGGTCATACAGAGGAAAACCCTATCAGGGCACTTGCTCCAGGGGTAAACAATTCTGAAGTTGGTCACAGGTGGGGAATCATCTCCCATGCAGCCAGCAGCCCCCACACGAGGAGCGTCCTCATTGCAAAGCTGGGGGACCGTGAGGAGGCGTCTCTGAGTAAACGTGAGCTGAGCCCCAGGCCAGCTGCTGCTGAACTTTTCCCACCCTTCCCAGGTAAAACACCTGAATGTGTGCAAAGACTTTAAAAACTAGAGGAAGGGGCTTGGAGTCACACCAGCGACAGCACGCAGGCCGACTTGGTGCCTGCAGGCCAGCCAGGATGGTCCTGGCCCCGGGCGCTCGTCTGGAAGCTTTCCATTTCCCTGCCTGAGGTACCCCTCCTGTCCCGGCCCCCACTGCTTTTTTCCTTCCTCACCTCTGCCCGGGGAGAAATTCCAGCAGCAAGTATGGGTGACACATCCTCTTCTTTAGCAGGTGGCAGCCCGGCAACTCCTGCAGAAAGTCCAGCAGAGCCCCAGTCACACTGGGCCACTCATAGAGCCGTGGGCCCTACTCCCTCCCACCAGCCCAACCCCGAGACTGCTGACGGGGCAGAGAATATGGCGTCAGGCACAGCTGCAGAGGCTTTTGCTGCCTGGAGGGGTGTTTATATTGACCTCAACCCAGGCACACCTGGGAAGGGCTGGCCGGCCGGGTCAGGCTGCCCAGGTCAGCCAATCCTCGCCCCTCAGGGGCTCAGAGTTGCAGGAAATGGGCCTTGCTGCACCGGCCAGATCCAAGGAACAGGTGTAGGGTCCCGAGAGTCAGGATAGATAAGGGGCGGCAGCCCTGGCTTGTTTTCGAATCATTTTATCTGGTCCATGAGTGGGAGACAACTTCAAGAAGACCCTCTGCTAATGAGAGGAACCCAGGAGTCAGGGAGAGGAGGGGTGGTGGGTGGAGACAGAGGCCTGGTGCCCCGGCTGCAGTGGAAGCCCCTGGAAGACCAGGCAGAGGGAGGCCGCACAGAGTGAAGCCTAGGGTCACAGACCTGTTGGAGCTGCTGTTTGTTAGTTCAAGCTCTGCTCTGAGGTGCTCTGTGTCAGCTCTGAGTGACAGGGGTGCTGGGGGTGCTCTGCAATGAGGGCTACGTGCACGGTTCCTGTGTGCCCAGCCCTGCCGGGGTACCTGTCCACGGGAGCTCCATATCCAGGGAGGGGCCTGCCCACGAGAGCCCCGTGGGCTGCTGCGTACCTGCCCAGGTGAGCTCCATATCCTGGGAGGGGCCTGACCACAAGAGCCCCGTGGGCTGCTGGGGACCTGGTAGAGGACGCCAGGACAGTCAGTGAAGCCACAGAGGATATACATCTAGTAGTTCCTAATTCCTACACCCTGCTGGTCATTCTACCATCCACCAGGACATGGCATTCTGTATTAGACTTCAATGATGCCTTCTTCTGTATTCCATTAGTCCCAGAGTCACAAGAAATTTTGGCTGTGAGTGGCAGGACTCAACCTACAACAAAAACAATACTGCTGGGCCGTCCTGCCCCAGGGGTTCAAAAATTCCCACACCATCTTTGGGGAAACGTTAGCTAAAGACCTAAAAGATCTACCTCTGGAGAAGGGAACCCTCCTTCAATATGCAGATGACATTCTGATCACCAGCCCGACTAAGGAGGCCTCTGAACTACCTAGCCAATAAAAGATAGAAGGTGTCCAAGGAAAAGGCTCAAATATCACAAACTAAGGTGGCCTTCCTGGGCTTCATTCGCACAGAAGGTCGGAGAAGCCCACCCCAGGAAAGGGAAGAAGCCATTTGCAGCCTCACCTTTCCTGAAACTAGAAGACAGCTTAGGGGTTCCTGGGGAGACCGGGGTTTGCTGCATCTGGATCCCTAACTACAGTCTAATAGCTGGGCCTCTATATGAAACACTGAAAGGAAAAGATGATGATCCTTTTGAATAGAATCCAGAAGCAGCCTTTCAAGAATGGAAAGAGCAGTCAATTCAGACCCTGGCCCTGGACCTCCCTAATTTAGCTAAACCCTTTGACCTTTACAATCCTGGTCCAAGGCGAATCGCCCTTGGAGTATTAGTGCAAAAACTGGGACCACTTGAAATGGAACAATGCAAGAATGCCCTCCAGGCATTGGCCAGCCACCCCATCCGACCAGGATACTGGGGGTATCTAAAAATCTGGAAATCAACAGCCCGCAATGCCAGCTCCCTCCTAAGGGAAAAGGACGCCACTTGGTGATCCTAACCACCCACCATGCCCTGAAGTTGCAGGGATTGCTCCTTGGCACAATGACCTCGAGTGAGGAGGCCCTCCAACGCCAACCTCCAGAGAGACAACCTGGGGCAATGGGCCCCCATGACGACTCGTGTGACCATCACTTGACCTGGAGCTTCTCTCAGAAAACAACAAGAGTGTGCCCCAAAAGAGCAGACTATTGCTTACAGGACTTACTGCACCCAGAGCGGAGCTAATAAACTTGGCAGGGGAACCGTAAACAACGCTGCCACCATAGAAAAGCCTACAGACACCGCGGTGACGGCGGCCAGTGAGACCGGCTGTACTCCTGGCTACTTCAAAAGGCCGTTGACTGAGTGGCCGTCATGGTCCTGGATCACCACCGGCCCTGGACTGTCTGGGAGTTGAGCAAGCAGGGCTCTGACACCTGGTCCTGTTTGTACGTTAATTCAGTGGCCTAACTGAAGAAAGCACAGACTACTGGTCAGAGCATCTAGGCTGGCAGAAACCGTTCAGCCTAAGGGGGCCGAACCAATGTGGAGCAGGGTAAAACCGCCCACCCCCCCAGCGTCTCTGCACATCTCTTTCCTGGACCCTTAAAGGTCATTAGAATCTATAAAACTTCCAATGCTGGTGCTCAGGCAGACGAGCAGTGAGGGAGGAGGCCTGCGGACAATCAACCTCACCTGGAGGCTGCTGGGGAGAAGTCCTGCCCCTCCCCCCGGGTATGAGGACACCCAACTCAGCATGAAGCATTTACAGAAGACGTGTCTGCACCCTCAGCGCCCCAAGAATGAGGAATGGGACAAAAGGCAGAGGAGGGCTTTGTCACTGGCAAAGCCCATTAAAAATTCCTGGGAGATAAAAATAGAATCTGGGCAATAAAATAAAGTCTAACCATTTTTTCCTTTGTGCTTTGTCTAATTTCACTTGCTCCTAGGTTTCCACATGCAGAGGTCCCACACCCGACACTTCAGACCCGATTTCCTAGTGCAAAATGGCTGGGCCGACACCTCAGCTCGTGGGGCCCCGTGCAGACTCTGCGACATAGAGCCTGAGCTCCAGGCAACCTGGCCCTCGAGAGCTCCGCCCCCTCCCTCCCGCTGATGCTGACAGGATCCCTACACAGCAGCCCGGCCCACAACCCGCAGGGGAGCACACACTCTCACCTCTCCATTCTCTGATCAAAATGTAAAGTTTTCCTTTGCTTCTGAACCAAAGTCAGTCTCGATCTGTTGGCTCCAATGACACTGGGCAGGGAGACCCTTGTTGGGGCCCACTCTGCAGGATCAGTAACAGAATTTGAGAACATTGTAACTTCAATGAACAGATGTGTGAGCCAAACTGTAATTAACATAGAGCAGTGTATAAGGCTCGTGTAAAAGAAGATGTTTCTAACACTTCCATTTGATATTTCCATCACTTTATTATAAGCAAGTTCAGTGGAGGGGTTTGTCTTATTTGTCAGGTCAAGAGTAGAGAAATGCAGTGATTTCTTTCCAAGGATGTACATCTAATAATCTTGGTTGAAGTTTCAACCTTGTTTGGAATGATTTTCCATTGAAAATGATACCTCTCTTTCAGCTCCTAGATTTCTGAGAAGTATAAAATCTTATATTTTTTATTACCAAAGGGGAAAGGTGGGAGGAGGGATAAATTAACAGTTTCAGATTAACATATACACACTGCTATGTATAAAATATATCATCAACAAGGAACTACTGTATAGCACAGGGAACTATACTCAATATTTTGTAATGACCCCTGAGGGGAAATAATCTGAAAAACAATAGGTATCTATATCGACATCATCTATCAACTACAGATAAAATGGAAACTAAAGGAGGCCGATGGTGAGCGTTTCTGAACCTGAAGACTTCAATCATCTAAAGTTCGGACTCTGCCTACGGCCCAAGTCCCTTAATGAACACACATGTACCAGTAGCTTAAAAATTCCCCAGATTGGAGTTTGGGGAGACACTAATTTGGAAAAATCCCTTGTGTTCTCCTTACATACACGGGACCTTTCCTACAGCTAAAACATGCCTGTGACACCCAGAAGATGGAACACGGTTGGATCAGGAAGATTTTGGAAAAGGCACCAAAACGCCTAATTTCCTGGTTGTTGGGTTCACCCCTCCAGCCTTTTTCCTTAAAATCTCCCCACTTGAGGATGTCAGCACCTTCAACATCCAGTTGCACAGAAATCGGAATTTGTCCAAAGGAAGAAGGGGAAGGAGGAGAAACAAGGAGAGCCAAGCCCTAGATATTCGGAGAGGCACATGTCACTCTATTTTCCAGTCAGGAAGAAGAATTAAGCAAAGGCTTAGCCTGCCACCGGGAACCAGAGTAGGGCCAGAAGCAAACAAGCGGTTCTGCGGAAAGCTCCCAAAAAAGCGAGTTGAAAAATGGAGCTCATGGGCACTGCAATTAACAAATCTGCAGAGTTATAAATGATAACTCTCGTCCACAAATATATTGAGGGAAGGCAACGAAGAGGATTTGAAATCAAGGCAGAATTGCAGGAAACAGATTTCAGGAGTTAGATTCGAATCACCCCTAAAGCACATGAAAAGCGTCAAAACGTCGACAATGATGCACTTGGCCAAAAAGAGCATATGCGTTTTTTTCTGAATGAATTCAGGAAAAAACCCATAGGCCCTTTTTGGCCAACCAAGCAAGCCGGATATGCAATTCAGCTCTACAAAGAAGTCTGACATCCCATCGGTCAAAATGGCTTTCCTACAAAAGTGTAAAAACAAGAAAAGCAGGAGAGGCCAGGGAGTAAAGGGAGCTTTGTTACACTGATGGATGGGGTGTAAATTGCCAATGATGACTCTGGAGAAGGGTATGGTGTTTCCAAAAACATCTAAAAAACACAGCTAGAGAGAAAGGGGCACATCGACTCATGGGCGTATAAATTGGGAAAACTAAAAATCAGCAAGACACAGGCACCCCAAACTTTAGGGCTGCTCTGTTGACAAGAACCTCCACTTAATTCCACCTTAAATATCCAAGGAAAGAGAAAAATGGATAAAGAAGTTGTGGTCCTTATGTACAATGGAATATCACTCAGCCATGAAATCAATGTCCTAAGGTTAGTAGCAGCATGATGAGTGGATTTAGGTACGACGATTCTAAGTGAAATAAGTCACACAGAAAAACACACTTCTCATAAGGTATCACTTATAGAGGGAATGTAAAAAGCGTTACACTTGAACTGAATTACAAAACAGAACAAAGTCACACATGCAGAAAAAACACTATGGCTGCTTAACGGGAAAGGTGAGGTGGGGTGATACATAAAAAAAGGGTTTCAAACTAGCTCAGATACCGTTCCATAAACCCAATATGTAATAGACAAGACCTACTCCTTGCTCAGAGAACTGGACTCAACACGCCCTATTCACCGCACAAGAATATATCTGACTAGTAATAATCGTAAAACCTATGTATTGATATCTCTCTGTTAGTGTGTCAAGTGGGTGTAAAGCGGCATAAACACAGCAGTGAAAAGCAGCTAAACCCCATTATGAAAATAAATTACTTTGAAAAACCCATGAAACAAAGACAGTGAAAGAGAGAGAAATTCTTACACAATTCGTTCAGGGGCTGTGATGCAAACTGGATTGACCATATCTAGACGCACAGTTGGATGAGACATAAGGGTGGACACTCTTGGGGCTGAGAGGTTTGGTGAGGTTGGGTGAGCAAATGCAGACCCTTTAAAGTAATACTGCGTGGTACCCATCGCATGGGTCCCAAATCTCCAGGTTCAAGGGCATCTTCCTACATCGAAATCATGCATGAGAAACCCAGAAGATGGTACACCGTGTGATGGGGAGTGGTTTCTAAAACGCACCTCATTTCTCATCTCCTTGTGCTCGGGTTTGCGATTCCAGCCACTTTACTAGCAATCTCCCTACTTGGAGCATCAGCACCTTTAACCTCCTGTTCCGTACAGGTTGCAATTTCTCCTGAGGATGAACGGGAAGACGGGGAACCAATGAGAGACTGGCTCTTGGTGTTGGGACAGGCACAGGTCACTCTATTTTCCCATCAGGAAGAAGAATTAACCACAGGCTCATCCCGCCCCCCGGAACACGAACAGGGCCTGAAGCCATCCTGCGCTTTTGCGGCCAGCTCCCAAAATCACGAGTTGTAAAATGGAGGCTCAGGGCACTGCAATTCACAAACCTGCAGAGTTATAAATGATAACTCTCGTCCACAAATATATTGAGGGAAGGCAACGAAGAGGATTTGAAATCAAGGCAGATGCAGGAAACAGATTTCAGGAGGTAGATTCGAATCGCCTTTAAAGCACATGAAAAGCGGCAAAACGTTGACAATGATGCCCTTGGCCAAAAAGGGCGTATGCGTTTTTTCCTGAATATATTCAGGAAAAAACGCATACGCCCTTTTTGGCCAACCAAGCAACCTGGAAAGGCAAATCAGCGCTACAAAGAAGTCTCGCATCCCATCGGTCAAAAGGGCCATGCTGAAAAAAGTGTCAAAACCAGAAATGCAGGACAGGCTATGGAGAAATGGGAACCTTGCTACACTGATGGGTGGGATGTAAATTGCCAACAGCCACTCTGGAGAAGTGTACGGTGAGTCCTGAAACATCTAAAAAACACAGCTTAGAGAGCATAGGGCACTTCCACTCATGGGGGTATAAATTGGGAAAATGAAAAATCAGCAAGACACAAGCACCCCAAAGTTTAGGGCTGCTCTGTTGACAAGGACCTCCACTTCATTCCACCTTCAATATCCCAGGAAAGAGAAAAATGGATAAAGAAGTTGTGGTCCTTATGTACAATGGAATATCACTCAGCCATGAAATCAATGTCATAAGGCTAGTAGCAGCATGATGAGTGGATTTAGGTACGACGATTCTAAGTGAAATAAATCACACAGAAAAGGACACTTCTCATAAGGTATCACTTATAGAGGGAATGTAAAAACCGTTACACTTGAACTGAATTACAAATCAGAACACAGTCACACATGCAGAAAACACACTATGGCTGCTTAACGGGAAAGGGGAGGTGGGGTGATACATAAAACAAGGGTTTCAAATTAGCTCAGATACCGTTCCATAAACCCAATATGTAATAGACAAGACCTACTCCTTGCTCAGAGAACTGGACTCAACACGCCCTATTCACCGCACAAGAATATATCTGACTAGTAATAATCTTAAAACCTATGTATTGATATCTCTCTGTTAGTGTGTCAAGTGGGTGTAAAGCGGCATAAACACAGCAGTGAAAATCAGCTAAACCCCATTATGAAAATAAATTACTTTGAAAAACCCATGAAAGAAAGACAGTGAAAGAGAGAGACATTCTTATACAATGCGTTCAGGGGCTGTGATGCAACCTGGATTGACCATATCTAGACCCACAGCTGGATGAGACCGAAGGGTGGACACTCTTGGGGCTGAGAGGTTTGGTGAGGTTGGGTGAGCAAACGCAGACCATTTAAAGTAATACTGCGTGGTACCCATCGCATGGGTCCCAAATCTCCAGGTTCAAGGGCATCTTCCTACATCGAAAACATGCATGAGAAACCCAGAAGATGGTACACCGTGTGATGGGGAAAGGTTTCTAAAACGCACCTCATTTCTCATCTCCTTGTGTCCGGGTTCGCCATTCCAGCCGCTTTACTAGCAATCTCCCTACTTGGAGCATCAGCACCTTTAACCTCCTGTTCCGTACAGGTTGCCATTTCTCCTGACAATGAACGGGAAGACGGGGAACCAATGAGAGACTGGCTCTTCGTGTTGGGAAAGGCACAGGTCACTCTATTTTCCCATCAGGAAGAAGAATTAACCACAGGCTCATCCCGCACCCCGGAACCAGAACAGGGCCTGAAGCCATCCTGCGCTTTTGCGGCCAGCTCCCAAAAACACGAGTTGTAAAATGGAGGCTCAGGGCACTGCAATTCACAAACCTGCAGAGTTATAAATGATAACTCTCGTCCACAAATATATTGAGGGAAGGCAACGAAGAGGATTTGAAATCAAGGCAGAATTGCAGGAAACAGATTTCAGGAGGTAGATTCGAATCTCCTTTAAAGCACATGAAAAGCGGCAAAACGTTGACAATGATGCCCTTGGCCAAAAAGGGCGTATGCGTTTTTTCCTGAATATATTCAGGAAAAAACGCATACGCCCTTTTTGGCCAACCAAGTAACCTGGAAAGGCAAATCAGCGCTACAAAGAAGTCTCGCTTCCCATCGGTCAAAAGGGCCATGCTGAAGAAAGTGTCAAAACCAGAAATGCAGCAGAGGCCATGGAGAAATGGGAGCCTTGCTACACTGATGGGCGGGATGTAAATTGCCAACAGCCACTGTGGAGAAGTGTACGGTGAGTCCTGAAACATCTAAAAAACACAGCTTAGAGAGCATAGGGCACTTCCACTCAAGGGGGTATAAATTGGGAAAATGAAAAATCAGCAAGACACAAGCACCCCAAAGTTTAGGGCTGCTCTGTTGACAAGGACCTCCACTTCATTCCACCTTAAATATCCCAGGAAAGAGAAAAATGGGTAAAGAAGTTGTGGTCCTTATGTACAATGGAATATCACTCAGCCATGAAATCAATGTCCTAAGGCTAGTAGCAGCATGATGAGTGGATTTAGGTACGACGATTCTAAGTGAAATAAGTCACACAGAAAAGGACACTTCTCATAAGGTATCACTGATAGAGGGAATGTAAAAACCGTTACACATGAACTGAATTACAAAACAGAACAGAGTCACACATGCAGAAAACACACTATGGCTGCTTAACGGGAAAGGTGAGGTGGGGTGATACATCAAACAAGGGTTTCAAATTAGCTCAGATACCGTTCCATAAACCCAATATGTAATAGACAAGACCTACTCCTTGCTCAGAGAACTGGACTCAACACGCCCTATTCACCGCACAAGAATATATCTGACTAGTAATAATCTTAAAACCTATGTATTGATATCTCTCTTTTAGTGTGTCAAGTGGCTGTAAAGCGGCATAAACACAGCAGTGAAAAGCAGCTAAACCCCATTATGAAAATAAATTACTTTGAAAAACCCATGAAAGAAAGACAGTGAAAGAGAGAGACATTCTTACACAATGCGTTCAGGGGCTGTGATGCAACCTGGATTGACCATATCTAGACCCACAGCTGGATGAGACCTAAGGGTGGACACTCTTGGGGCTGAGAGGTTTGGTGAGGTTGGGTGAGCAAACGCAGACCATTTAAAGTAATACTGCGTGGTACCCATCGCATGGGTCCCAAATCTCCAGGTTCAAGGGCATCTTCCTACATCGAAAACATGCATGAGAAACCCAGAAGATGGTACACCATGTGATGGGGAAAGGTTTCTAAAACGCACCTCATTTCTCATCTCCTTGTGCCCGTGTTCGCCATTCCAGCCGCTTTACTAGTAATCTCCCTACTTGGAGCATCAGCACCTTTAACCTCCTGTTCCGTACAGGTTGCCATTTCTCCTGACGATGAACGGGAAGACGGGGAACCAATGAGAGACTGGCTCTTGGTGTTGGGAAAGGCACAGGGCACTCTATTTTCCCATCAGGAAGAAGAATTAACCACACGCTCATCCCGCCCCCCGGAACCAGAACAGGGCCTGAAGCCATCCTGCGCTTTTGCGGCCAGCTCCCAAAAACACGAGTTGTAAAATGGAGGCTCAGGGCACTGCAATTCACAAACCTGCAGAGTTATAAATGATAACTCTCGTCCACAAATATATTGAGTGAAGGCAACGAAGAGGATTTGAAATCAAGGCAGAATTGCAGGAAACAGATTTCAGGAGGTAGATTCGAATCGCCTTTAAAGCACATGAAAAGCGGCAAAACGTTGACAATGATGCCCTTGGCCAAAAAGGGCGTATGCGTTTTTTCCTGAATATATTCAGGAAAAAACGCATACGCCCTTTTTGGCCAACCAAGCAACCTGGAAAGGCAAATCAGCGCTACAAAGAAGTCTCGCTTCCCATCGGTCAAAAGGGCCATGCTGAAAAAAGTGTCAAAACCAGAAATGCAGGACAGGCCATGGAGAAATGGGAGCCTTGCTACACTGATGGGCGGGATGTAAATTGCCAACAGCCACTCTGGAGAAGTGTACGGTGAGTCCTGAAACATCTAAAAAACACAGCTTAGAGAGCATAGGGCACTTCCACTCATGGGGGTATAAATTGGGAAAATGAAAAATCAGCAAGACACAAGCACCCCAAAGTTTAGAGCTACTCTGTTGACAAGGACCTCCACTTCATTCCACCTTAAATATCCCAGGAAAGAGAAAAATGGGTAAAGAAGTTGTGGTCCTTATGTACAATGGAATATCACTCAGCCATGAAATCAATGTCCTAAGGCTAGTAGCATCATGATGAGTGGATTTAGGTACGACGATTCTAAGTGAAATAAGTCACACAGAAATGGACACTTCTCATAAGGTATCACTGATAGAGGGAATGTAAAAACCGTTACACTTGAACTGAATTACAAAACAGAACAGAGTAACACATGCAGAAAACACACTATGGCTGTTTAACGGGAAAGGTGAGGTGGGGTGATACATAAAACAAGGGTTTCAAATTAGCTCAGATACTGTTCCATAAACCCAATATGTAATAGACAAGACCTACTCCTTGCTCAGAGAACTGGACTCAACACGCCCTATTCACCGCACAAGAATATATCTGACTACTAATAATCTTAAAACCTTTGTATTGATATCTCTCTGTTAGTGTGTCAAGTGGGTGTAAAGCGGCATAAACACAGCAGTGAAAAGCAGCTAAACCCCATTATGAAAATAAATTACTTTGACAAACCCATGAAAGAAAGACAGTGAAAGAGAGAGACATTCTTACACAATGCGTTCAGGGGCTGTGATGCAACCTGGATTGACCATATCTAGACCCACAGCTGGATGAGACATAAGGGTGGACACTCTTGGGGCTGAGAGGTTTGGTGAGGTTGGGTGAGCAAACGCAGACCCTTTAAAGTAATACTGCGTGGTACCCATCGCATGGGTCCCAAATCTCCAGGTTCAAGGGCATCTTCCTACATCGAAAACATGCATGAGAAACCCAGAAGATGGTACACCATGTGATGGGGAAAGTTTTCTAAAACGCACCTCATTTCTCATCTCCTTGTGCCCGTGTTCGCCATTCCAGCCGCTTTACTAGTAATCTCCCTACTTGGAGCATCAGCACCTTTAACCTCCTGTTCCGTACAGGTTGCCATTTCTCCTGACGATGAACGGGAAGACGGGGAACCAATGAGAGACTGGCTCTTGGTGTTGGGAAAGGCACAGGTCACTCTATTTTCCCATCAGGAAGAAGAATTAACCACACGCTTATCCCGCCCCCCGGAACCAGAACAGGGCCTGAAGCCATCCTGCGCTTTTGCGGCCAGCTCCCAAAAACACGAGTTGTAAAATGGAGGCTCAGGGCACTGCAATTCACAAACCTGCAGAGTTATAAATGATAACTCTCGTCCACAAATATATTGAGTGAAGGCAACGAAGAGGATTTGAAATCAAGGCAGAATTGCAGGAAACAGATTTCAGGAGGTAGATTCGAATCGCCTTTAAAGCACATGAAAAGCGGCAAAACGTTGACAATGATGCCCTTGGCCAAAAAGGGCGTATGCGTTTTTTCCTGAATATATTCAGGAAAAAACGCATACGCCCTTTTTGGCCAACCAAGCAACCTGGAAAGGCAAATCAGCGCTACAAAGAAGTCTCGCATCCCATCGGTCAAAAGGGCCATGCTGAAAAAAGTGTCAAAACCAGAAATGCAGGACAGGCTATGGAGAAATGGGAACCTTGCTACACTGATGGGTGGGATGTAAATTGCCAACAGCCACTCTGGAGAAGTGTACGGTGAGTCCTGAAACATCTAAAAAACACAGCTTAGAGAGCATAGGGCACTTCCACTCATGGGGGTATAAATTGGGAAAATGAAAAATCAGCAAGACACAAGCACCCCAAAGTTTAGGGCTGCTCTGTTGAGAAGGACCTCCACTTCATTCCACCTTCAATATCCCAGGAAAGAGAAAAATGGATAAAGAAGTTGTGGTCCTTATGTACAATGGAATATCACTCAGCCATGAAATCAATGTCATAAGGCTAGTAGCAGCATGATGAGTGGATTTAGGTACGACGATTCTAAGTGAAATAAATCACACAGAAAAGGACACTTCTCATAAGGTATCACTTATAGAGGGAATGTAAAAACCGTTACACTTGAACTGAATTACAAATCAGAACACAGTCACACATGCAGAAAACACACTATGGCTGCTTAACGGGAAAGGGGAGGTGGGGTGATACATAAAACAAGGGTTTCAAATTAGCTCAGATACCGTTCCATAAACCCAATATGTAATAGACAAGACCTACTCCTTGCTCAGAGAACTGGACTCAACACGCCCTATTCACCGCACAAGAATATATCTGACTAGTAATAATCTTAAAACCTATGTATTGATATCTCTCTGTTAGTGTGTCAAGTGGGTGTAAAGCGGCATAAACACAGCAGTGAAAAGCAGCTAAACCCCATTATGAAAATAAATTACTTTGAAAAACCCATGAAAGACAGACAGTGAAAGAGAGAGACATTCTTACACAATGCGTTCAGGGGCTGTGATGCAACCTGGATTGACCATATCTAGACCCACAGCTGGATGAGACATAAGGGTGGACACTCTTGGGGCTGAGAGGTTTGGTGAGGTTGGGTGAGCAAACGCAGACCCTTTAAAGTAATACTGCGTGGTACCCATCGCATGGGTCCCAAATCTCCAGGTTCAAGGGCATCTTCCTACATCGAAAACATGCATGAGAAACCCAGAAGATGGTACACCATGTGATGGGGAAAGTTTTCTAAAACACACCTCATTTCTCATCTCCTTGTGCCCGTGTTCGCCATTCCAGCCGCTTTACTAGTAATCTCCCTACTTGGAGCATCAGCACCTTTAACCTCCTGTTCCGTACAGGTTGCCATTTCTCCTGACGATGAACGGGAAGACGGGGAACCAATGAGAGACTGGCTCTTGGTGTTGGGAAAGGCACAGGTCACTCTATTTTCCCATCAGGAAGAAGAATTAACCACACGCTCATCCCGCCCCCCGGAACCAGAACAGGGCCTGAAGCCATCCTGCGCTTTTGCGGCCAGCTCCCAAAAACACGAGTTGTAAAATGGAGGCTCAGGGCACTGCAATTCACAAACCTGCAGAGTTATAAATGATAACTCTCGTCCACAAATATATTGAGTGAAGGCAACGAAGAGGATTTGAAATCAAGGCAGAATTGCAGGAAACAGATTTCAGGAGGTAGATTCGAATCGCCTTTAAAGCACATGAAAAGCGGCAAAACGTTGACAATGATGCCCTTGGCCAAAAAGGGCGTATGCGTTTTTTCCTGAATATATTCAGGAAAAAACGCATACGCCCTTTTTGGCCAACCAAGCAACCTGGAAAGGCAAATCAGCGCTACAAAGAAGTCTCGCTTCCCATCGGTCAAAAGGGCCATGCTGAAAAAAGTGTCAAAACCAGAAATGCAGGACAGGCTATGGAGAAATGGGAACCTTGCTACACTGATGGGTGGGATGTAAATTGCCAACAGCCACTCTGGAGAAGTGTACGGTGAGTCCTGAAACATCTAAAAAACACAGCTTAGAGAGCATAGGGCACTTCCACTCATGGGGGTATAAATTGGGAAAATGAAAAATCAGCAAGACACAAGCACCCCAAAGTTTAGGGCTGCTCTGTTGACAAGGACCTCCACTTCATTCCACCTTCAATATCCCAGGAAAGAGAAAAATGGATAAAGAAGTTGTGGTCCTTATGTACAATGGAATATCACTCAGCCATGAAATCAATGTCATAAGGCTAGTAGCAGCATGATGAGTGGATTTAGGTACGACGATTCTAAGTGAAATAAATCACACAGAAAAGGACACTTCTCATAAGGTATCACTTATAGAGGGAATGTAAAAACCGTTACACTTGAACTGAATTACAAATCAGAACACAGTCACACATGCAGAAAACACACTATGGCTGCTTAACGGGAAAGGGGAGGTGGGGTGATACATAAAACAAGGGTTTCAAATTAGCTCAGATACCGTTCCATAAACCCAATATGTAATAGACAAGACCTACTCCTTGCTCAGAGAACTGGACTCAACACGCCCTATTCACCGCACAAGAATATATCTGACTAGTAATAATCTTAAAACCTATGTATTGATATCTCTCTGTTAGTGTGTCAAGTGGGTGTAAAGCGGCATAAACACAGCAGTGAAAATCAGCTAAACCCCATTATGAAAATAAATTACTTTGAAAAACCCATGAAAGACAGACAGTGAAAGAGAGAGACATTCTTACACAATGCGTTCAGGGGCTTTGATACAACCTGGATTGACCATATCTAGACCCACAGCTGGATGAGACATAAGGGTGGACACTCTTGGGGCTGAGAGGTTTGGTGAGGTTGGGTGAGCAAACGCAGACCCTTTAAAGTAATACTGCGTGGTACCCATCGCATGGGTCCCAAATCTCCAGGTTCAAGGGCATCTTCCTACATCGAAAACATGCATGAGAAACCCAGAAGATGGTACACCGTGTGATGGGGAAAGGTTTCTAAAACGCACCTCATTTCTCATCTCCTTGTGCCCGGGTTCCCCATTCCAGCCGCTTTACTAGCAATCTCACTACTTGGAGCATCAGCACCTTTAACCTCCTGTTCCGTACAGGTTGCAATTTTTCCTGAGGATGAACGGGAAGACGGGGAACCAATGAGAGACTGGCTCTTGGTGTTGGGACAGGCACAGGTCACTCTATTTTCCCATCAGGAAGAAGAATTAACCACAGGCTCAGCCTGCCCCCCGGAACCAGAACAGGGCCTGAAGCCATCCTGCGCTTTTGCGGCCAGCTCCCAAAAACGCGAGGTGTAAAATCGAGCTTCATGGCACTGCAATTCACAAACCTGCAGAGTTATAAGTGATAACTCTCGTCCACAAATATATTGAGGGAAGGCAAAGAAGAGGATTTGAAATCAAGGCAGAATTGCAGGAAACAGATTTCAGGAGGTAGATTCGAATCGCCTTTAAAGCACATGAAAAGCGGCAAAACGTTGACAATGATGCCCTTGGCCAAAAAGGGCGTATGCGTTTTTTCCTGAATATATTCAGGAAAAAACGCATACGCCCTTTTTGGCCAACCAAGCAACCTGGAAAGGCAAATCAGCGCTACAAAGAAGTCTCGCTTCCCATCGGTCAAAAGGGCCATGCTGAAGAAAGTGTCAAAACCAGAAATGCAGGAGAGGCCATGGAGAAATGGGAGCCTTGCTACACTGATGGGCGGGATGTAAATTGCCAACAGCCACTGTGGAGAAGTGTACGGTGAGTCCTGAAACATCTAAAAAACACTGCTTAGAGAGCATAGGGCACTTCCACTCAAGGGGGTATAAATTGGGAAAATGAAAAATCAGCAAGACAGAAGCACCCCAAAGTTTAGGGCTGCTCTGTTGACAAGGACCTCCACTTCATTCCACCTTAAATATCCCAGGAAAGAGAAAAATGGGTAAAGAAGTTGTGGTCCTTATGTACAATGGAATATCACTCAGCCATGAAATCAATGTCCTAAGGCTAGTAGCAGCATGATGAGTGGATTTAGGTACGACGATTCTAAGTGAAATAAGTCACACAGAAAAGGACACTTCTCATAAGGTATCACTGATAGAGGGAATGTAAAAACCGTTACACATGAACTGAATTACAAAACAGAACAGAGTCACACATGCAGAAAACACACTATGGCTGCTTAACGGGAAAGGTGAGGTGGGGTGATACATCAAACAAGGGTTTCAAATTAGCTCAGATACCGTTCCATAAACCCAATATGTAATAGACAAGACCTACTCCTTGCTCAGAGAACTGGACTCAACACGCCCTATTCACCGCACAAGAATATATCTGACTAATAATAATCGTAAAACCTATGTATTGATATCTCTCTGTTAGTGTGTCAAGTGGGTGTAAAGCGGCATAAACACAGCAGTGAAAAGCAGCTAAACCGCATTATGAAAATAAATTACTTTGAAAAACCCATGAAAGAAAGACAGTGAAAGAGAGAGACATTCTTACACAATGCGTTCAGGGGCTGTGATGCAACCTGGATTGACCATATCTAGACTCACGGCTGGATGAGACATAAGGGTGGACACTCTTGGGGCTGAGAGGTTTGGTGAGGTTGGGTGAGCAAACGCAGACCCTTTAAAGTAATACTGCGTGGTACCCATCGCATGGGTCCCATATCTCCAGGTTCAAGGGCATCTTCCTACATCGAAAACATGAATGAGAAACCCAGAAGATGGTACACCGTGTGATGGGGAAAGGTTTCTAAAACGCACCTCATTTCTCATCTCCTTGTGCCCGGGTTCGCCATTCCAGCCGCTTTACTAGCAATCTCCCTACTTGGAGCATCAGCACCTTTAACCTCCTGTTCCGTACAGGTTGCCATTTCTCCTGAGGATGAACGGGAAGACGGGGAACCAATGAGAGACTGGCTCTTGGTGTGGGGAAAGGCACAGGTCACTCTATTTTCCCATCAGGAAGAAGAATTAACCACAGGCTCATCCCGCCCCCCGGAACTAGAACAGGGCCTGAAGCCATCCTGCGCTTTTGCGGCCAGCTCCCATAAACACGAGTTGTAAAATAGAGGCTCAGGGCACTGCAATTCACAAACCTGCAGTTATAAATGATAACTCTCGTCCACAAATATATTGAGGGAAGGCAACGAAGAGGATTTGAAATCAAGGCAGAATTGCAGGAAACAGATTTCAGGAGGTAGATTCGAATCTCCTTTAAAGCACATGAAAAGCGGCAAAATGTTGACAATGATGCCCTTGGCCAAAAAGGGCGTATGCGTTTTTTCCTGAATACATTCAGGAAAAAACGCATACGCCCTTTTTGGCCAACCAAGCAACCTGGAAAGGCAAATCAGCGCTACAAAGAAGTCTCGCTTCCCATCGGTCAAAAGGGCCATGCTGAAAAAAGTGTCAAAACCAGAAATGCAGGACAGGCCATGGAGAAATGGGAGCCTTGCTACACTGATGGGTGGGATGTAAATTGCCAACAGCCACTGTGGAGAAGTGTACGGTGAGTCCTGAAACATCTAAAAAACACAGCTTAGAGAGCATAGGGCACTTCCACTCATGGGGGTATAAATTGGGAAAATGAAAAATCAGCAAGACACAAGCACCCCAAAGTTTAGGGCTGCTCTGTTGACAAGGACCTCCACTTCATTCCACCTTAAATATCCCAGGAAAGAGACAAATGGGTAAAGAAGTTGTGTTCCTTATGTACAATGGAATATCACTCAGCCATGAAATCAATGTCCTAAGGCTAGTAGCAGCATGATGAATGGATTTAGGTACGAGATTCTAAGTGAAATAAGTCACACACAAAAGGACACTTCTCATAAGGTATCACTGATAGAGGGAAAGTAAAAACCGTTACACATGAACTGAATTACAAAACAGAACAGAGTCACACATGCAGAAAACACACTATGGCTGCTTAACGGGAAAGGGGAGGTGGGGTGATACATCAAACAAGGGTTTCAAATTAGCTCAGATACCGTTCCATAAACCCAATATGTAATAGACAAGACCTACTCCTTGCTCTGAGAACTGGACTCAACACGCCCTATTCACCGCACAAGAATATATCTGACTAGTAATAATCTTAAAACCTATGTATTGATATCTCTCTGTTAGTGTGTCAAGTGGGTATAAAGCGGCATAAACACAGCAGTGAAAAGCAGCTAAACCACATTATGAAAATAAATTACTTTTAAAAACCCATGAAACAAAGACAGTGAAAGAGAGAGACATTCTTACACAATGCGTTCAGGGGCTGTGATGCAACCTGGATTGACCATATCTAGACCCACAGCTGGATGAGACATAAGGGTGGACACTCTTGGGGCTGAGAGGTTTGGTGAGGTTGGGTGAGCAAACACAGACCCTTTAAAGTAATACTGCGTGGTACCCATCGCATGGGTCCCATATCTCCAGGTTCAAGGGCATCTTCCTACATCGAAAACATGAATGAGAAACCCAGAAGATGGTACACCGTGTGATGGGGAAAGGTTTCTAAAACGCACCTCATTTCTCATCTCCTTGTGCCTGGGTTCGCCATTCCAGCCGCTTTACTAGCAATCTCCCTACTTGGAGCATCAGCACCTTTAACCTCCTGTTCCGTACAGGTTGCAATTTTTCCTGAGGATGAAAGGGAAGACAGGGAACCAATGAGAGACTGGCTCTTGGTGTTGGGACAGGCACACGTCACTCTATTTTCCCATCAGGAAGAAGAATTAACCACAGGCTCATCCTGCCCCCTGGAAAGAGAACAGGGCCTGAAGCCATCCTGCGCTTTTGCGGCCAGCTCCGAAAAACGCGAGTTGTAAAATCGAGCTTCAGGGCACTGCAATTCACAAACCTGCAGAGTTATAAATGATAACTCTCGTCCACAAATATATTGAGGGAAGGCAAAGAAGAGGATTTGAAATCAAGGCAGAATTGCAGGAAACAGATTTCAGGAGGTAGATTCGAATCGCCTTTAAAGCACATGAAAAGCGGCAAAACGTTGACAATGATGCCCTTGGCCAAAAAGGGCGTATGCGTTTTTTCCTGAATATATTCAGGAAAAAACGCATACGCCCTTTTTGGCCAACCAAGCAACCTGGAAAGGCAAATCAGCGCTACAAAGAAGTCTCGCTTCCCATCGGTCAAAAGGGCCATGCTGAAAAAAGTGTCAAAACCAGAAATGCAGGACAGGCCATGGAGAAATGGGAGCCTTGCTACACTGATGGGCGGGATGTAAATTGCCAACAGCCACTCTGGAGAAGTGTACGGTGAGTCCTGAAACATCTAAAAAACACAGCTTAGAGAGCATAGGGCACTTCCACTCATGGGGGTATAAATTGGGAAA
Source organism: Balaenoptera borealis (assembly GCF_965194805.1). Taxonomy (NCBI): domain Eukaryota; kingdom Metazoa; phylum Chordata; class Mammalia; order Artiodactyla; family Balaenopteridae; genus Balaenoptera; species Balaenoptera borealis. The sequence goes on from NW_028124009.1 coordinate 1,592,435, forward strand.
ATAAAAAATCAGCAAGACACAAGCACCCCAAAGTTTAGGGCTGCTCTGTTGACAAGGACCTCCACTTCATTCCACCTTAAATATCCCAGGAAAGAGACAAATGGGTAAAGAAGTTGTGTTCCTTATGTACAATGGAATATCACTCAGCCATGAAATCAATGTCCTAAGGCTAGTAGCAGCATGATGAATGGATTTAGGTACGAGATTCTAAGTGAAATAAGTCACACACAAAAGGACACTTCTCATAAGGTATCACTGATAGAGGGAATGTAAAAACTGTTACACATGAACTGAATTACAAAACAGAACAGAGTCACACATGCAGAAAACACACTATGGCTGCTTAACGGGAAAGGGGAGGTGGGGTGATACATCAAACAAGGGTTTCAAATTAGCTCAGATACCGTTCCATAAACCCAATATGTAATAGACAAGACCTACTCCTTGCTCTGAGAACTGGACTCAACACGCCCTATTCACCGCACAAGAATATATCTGACTAGTAATAATCTTAAAACCTATGTATTGATATCTCTCTGTTAGTGTGTCAAGTGGGTATAAAGCGGCATAAACACAGCAGTGAAAAGCAGCTAAACCACATTATGAAAATAAATTACTTTTAAAAACCCATGAAACAAAGACAGTGAAAGAGAGAGACATTCTTACACAATGCGTTCAGGGGCTGTGATGCAACCTGGATTGACCATATCTAGACCCACAGCTGGATGAGACATAAGGGTGGACACTCTTGGGGCTGAGAGGTTTGGTGAGGTTGGGTGAGCAAACGCAGACCCTTTAAAGTAATACTGCGTGGTACCCATCGCATGGGTCCCATATCTCCAGGTTCAAGGGCATCTTCCTACATCAAAAACATGAATGAGAAACCCAGAAGATGGTACACCGTGTGATGGGGAAAGGTTTCTAAAACGCACCTCATTTCTCATCTCCTTGTGCCTGGGTTCGCCATTCCAGCCGCTTTACTAGCAATCTCCCTACTTGGAGCATCAGCACCTTTAACCTCCTGTTCCGTACAGGTTGCAATTTTTCCTGAGGATGAAAGGGAAGACAGGGAACCAATGAGAGACTGGCTCTTGGTGTTGGGACAGGCACACGTCACTCTATTTTCCCATCAGGAAGAAGAATTAACCACAGGCTCATCCTGCCCCCTGGAAAGAGAACAGGGCCTGAAGCCATCCTGCGCTTTTGCGGCCAGCTCCCAAAAACGCGAGTTGTAAAATCGAGCTTCAGGGCACTGCAATTCACAAACCTGCAGAGTTATAAATGATAACTCTCGTCCACAAATATATTGAGGGAAGGCAAAGAAGAGGATTTGAAATCAAGGCAGAATTGCAGGAAACAGATTTCAGGAGGTAGATTCGAATCGCCTTTAAAGCACATGAAAAGCGGCAAAACGTTGACAATGATGCCCTTGGCCAAAAAGGGCGTATGCGTTTTTTCCTGAATATATTCAGGAAAAAACGCATACGCCCTTTTTGGCCAACCAAGCAACCTGGAAAGGCAAATCAGCGCTACAAAGAAGTCTCGCTTCCCATCGGTCAAAAGGGCCATGCTGAAAAAAGTGTCAAAACCAGAAATGCAGGACAGGCCATGGAGAAATGGGAGCCTTGCTACACTGATGGGCGGGATGTAAATTGCCAACAGCCACTCTGGAGAAGTGTACGGTGAGTCCTGAAACATCTAAAAAACACAGCTTAGAGAGCATAGGGCACTTCCACTCATGGGGGTATAAATTGGGAAAATGAAAAATCAGCAAGACACAAGCACCCCAAAGTTTAGGGCTGCTCTGTTGACAAGGACCTCCACTTCATTCCACCTTAAATATCCCAGGAAAGAGAAAAATGGGTAAAGAATTTGTGGTCCTTATGTACAATGGAATATCACTCAGCCATGAAATCAATGTCATAAGGCTAGTAGCAGCATGATCAGTGGATTTAGGTACGACGATTCTAAGTGAAATAAATCACACAGAAAAGGACACTTTTCATAAGGTATCACTTATAGAGGGAATGTAAAAACCGTTACAGTTGAACTGAATTACAAAACAGAACAGAGTCACACATGCAGAAAACACACTATGGCTGCTTAACGGGAAAGGGGAGGTGGGGTGATACATCAAACAAGGGTTTCAAATTAGCTCAGATACCGTTCCATAAACCCAATATGTAATAGACAAGACCTACTCCTTGCTCAGAGAACTGGACTCAACACGCCCTATTCACCGCACAAGAATATATCTGACTAGTAATAATCTTAAAACCTATGTATTGATATCTCTCTGTTAGTGTGTCAAGTGGGTGTAAAGAGGCATAAACACAGCAGTGAAAAGCAGCTAAACCCCATTATGAAAATAAATTACTTTGAAAAACCCATGAAAGAAAGACAGTGAAAGAGAGAGACATTCTTACACAATGCGTTCAGGGGCTGTGATGCAACCTGGATTGACAATATCTAGACCCACAGCTGGATGAGACCTAAGGGTGGACACTCTTGGGGCTGAGAGGTTTGGTGAGGTTGGGTGAGCAAACGCAGACCATTTAAAGTAATACTGCGTGGTACCCATCGCATGGGTCCCAAATCTCCAGGTTCAAGGGCATCTTCCTACATCGAAAACATGCATGAGAAACCCAGAAGATGGTACACCGTGTGATGGGGAAAGGTTTCTAAAACGCACCTCATTTCTCATCTCCTTGTGTCCGGGTTCGCCATTCCAGCCGCTTTACTAGCAATCTCCCTACTTGGAGCATCAGCACCTTTAACCTCCTGTTCCGTACAGGTTGCCATTTCTCCTGACAATGAACGGGAAGACGGGGAACCAATAAGAGACTGGCTCTTGGTGTTGGGAAAGGCACAGGTCACTCTATTTTCCCATCAGGAAGAAGAATTAACCACAGGCTCATCCCGCACCCCGGAACCAGAACACGGCCTGAAGCCATCCTGCGCTTTTGCGGCCAGCTCCCAAAAACACGAGTTGTAAAATGGAGGCTCAGGGCACTGCAATTCACAAACCTGCAGAGTTATAAATGCTAACTCTCGTCCACAAATATATTGAGGGAAGGCAACGAAGAGGATTTGAAATCAAGGCAGAATTGCAGGAAACAGATTTCAGGAGGTAGATTCGAATCGCCTTTAAAGCACATGAAAAGCGGCAAAACGTTGACAATGATGCCCTTGGCCAAAAAGGGCGTATGCGTTTTTTCCTGAATATATTCAGGAAAAAACGCATATGCCCTTTTTGGCCAACCAAGCAACCTGGAAAGGCAAATCAGCGCTACAAAGAAGTCTCACATCCCATCGGTCAAAAGGGCCATGCTGAAAAAAGTGTCAAAACCAGAAATGCAGGACAGGCTATGGAGAAATGGGAGCCTTGCTACACTGATGGGTGGGATGTAAATTGCCAACAGCCACTCTGGAGAAGTGTACGGTGAGTCCTGAAACATCTAAAAAACACAGCTTAGAGAGCATAGGGCACTTCCACTCATGGGGGTATAAATTGGGAAAATGAAAAATCAGCAAGACACAAGCACCCCAAAGCTTAGGGCTGCTCTGTTGACAAGGACCTCCACTTCATTCCACCTTAAATATCCCAGGAAAGAGAAAAATGGATAAACAATTTGTGGTCCTTATGTACAATGGAATATCACTCAGCCATGAAATCAATGTCCTAAGGCAAGTAGCAGCATGATGAATGGATTTAGGTACGAGATTCTAAGTGAAATAAGTCACACACAAAAGGACACTTCTCATAAGGTATCACTGATAGAGGGAATGTAAAAACCGTTACACATGAACTGAATTACAAAACAGAACAGAGTCACACATGCAGAAAACACACTATGGCTGCTTAACGGGAAAGGGGAGGTGGGGTGATACATCAAACAAGGGTTTCAAATTAGCTCAGATACCGTTCCATAAACCCAATATGTAATAGACAAGACCTACTCCTTGCTCTGAGAACTGGACTCAACACGCCCTATTCACCGCACAAGAATATATCTGACTAGTAATAATCTTAAAACCTATGTATTGATATCTCTCTGTTAGTGTGTCAAGTGGGTATAAAGCGGCATAAACACAGCAGTGAAAAGCAGCTAAACCGCATTATGAAAATAAATTACTTTTAAAAACCCATGAAACAAAGACAGTGAAAGAGAGAGACATTCTTACACAATGCGTTCAGGGGCTGTGATGCAACCTGGATTGACCATATCTAGACCCACAGCTGGATGAGACATAAGGGTGGACACTCTTGGGGCTGAGAGGTTTGGTGAGGTTGGGTGAGCACACACAGACCCTTTAAAGTAATACTGCGTGGTACCCATCGCATGGGTCCCATATCTCCAGGTTCAAGGGCATCTTCCTACATCGAAAACATGAATGAGAAACCCAGAAGATGGTACACCGTGTGATGGGGAAAGGTTTCTAAAACGCACCTCATTTCTCATCTCCTTGTGCCTGGGTTCGCCATTCCAGCCGCTTTACTAGCAATCTCCCTACTTGGAGCATCAGCACCTTTAACCTCCTGTTCCGTACAGGTTGCAATTTTTCCTGAGGATGAAAGGGAAGACAGGGAACCAATGAGAGACTGGCTCTTGGTGTTGGGACAGGCACACGTCACTCTATTTTCCCATCAGGAAGAAGAATTAACCACAGGCTCATCCTGCCCCCTGGAAAGAGAACAGGGCCTGAAGCCATCCTGCGCTTTTGCGGCCAGCTCCCAAAAACGCGAGTTGTAAAATCGAGCTTCAGGGCACTGCAATTCACAAACCTGCAGAGTTATAAATGATAACTCTCGTCCACAAATATATTGAGGGAAGGCAACGAAGAGGATTTGAAATCAAGGCAGAATTGCAGGAAACAGATTTCAGGAGGTAGATTCGAATCGCCTTTAAAGCACATGAAAAGCGGCAAAACGTTGACAATGATGCCCTTGGCCAAAAAGGGCGTATGCGTTTTTTCCTGAATATATTCAGGAAAAAACGCATACGCCCTTTTTGGCCAACCAAGCAACCTGGAAAGGCAAATCAGCGCTACAAAGAAGTCTCGCTTCCCATCGGTCAAAAGGGCCATGCTGAAGAAAGTGTCAAAACCAGAAATGCAGGACAGGCCATGGAGAAATGGGAGCCTTGCTACACTGATGGGCGGGATGTAAATTGCCAACAGCCACTCTGGAGAAGTGTACGGTGAGTCCTGAAACATCTAAAAAACACAGCTTAGAGAGCATAGGGCACTTCCACTCAAGGGGGTATAAATTGGGAAAATGAAAAATCAGCAAGACACAAGCACCCCAAAGTTTAGGGCTGCTCTGTTGACAAGGACCTCCACTTCATTCCACCTTAAATATCCCAGGAAAGAGAAAAATGGGTAAAGAAGTTGTGGTCCTTATGTACAATGGAATATCACTCAGCCATGAAATCAATGTCCTAAGGCTAGTAGCAGCATGATGAGTGGATTTAGGTACGACGATTCTAAGTGAAATAAGTCACACAGAAAAGGACACTTCTCATAAGGTATCACTGATAGAGGGAATGTAAAAACCGTTACACATGAACTGAATTACAAAACAGAACAGAGTCACACATGCAGAAAACACACTATGGCTGCTTAACGGGAAAGGTGAGGTGGGGTGATACATCAAACAAGGGTTTCAAATTAGCTCAGATACCGTTCCATAAACCCAATATGTAATAGACAAGACCTACTCCTTGCTCAGAGAACTGGACTCAACACGCCCTATTCACCGCACAAGAATATATCTGACTAATAATAATCGTAAAACCTATGTATTGATATCTCTCTGTTAATGTGTCAAGTGGGTGTAAAGCGGCATAAACACAGCAGTGAAAAGCAGCTAAACCGCATTATGAAAATAAATTACTTTGAAAAACCCATGAAAGAAAGACAGTGAAAGAGAGAGACATTCTTACACAATGCGTTCAGGGGCTGTGATGCAACCTGGATTGACCATATCTAGACTCACGGCTGGATGAGACATAAGGGTGGACACTCTTGGGGCTGAGAGGTTTGGTGAGGTTGGGTGAGCAAACGCAGACCCTTTAAAGTAATACTGCGTGGTACCCATCGCATGGGTCCCATATCTCCAGGTTCAAGGGCATCTTCCTACATCGAAAACATGAATGAGAAACCCAGAAGATGGTACACCGTGTGATGGGGAAAGGTTTCTAAAACGCACCTCATTTCTCATCTCCTTGTGCCTGGGTTCGCCATTCCAGCCGCTTTACTAGCAATCTCCCTACTTGGAGCATCAGCACCTTTAACCTCCTGTTCCGTACAGGTTGCCATTTCTCCTGAGGATGAACGGGAAGACGGGGAACCAATGAGAGACTGGCTCTTGGTGTTGGGAAAGGCACAGGTCACTCTATTTTCCCATCAGGAAGAAGAATTAACCACAGGCTCATCCCGCCCCCCGGAACTAGAACAGGGCCTGAAGCCATCCTGCGCTTTTGCGGCCAGCTCCCATAAACACGAGTTGTAAAATGGAGGCTCAGGGCACTGCAATTCACAAACCTGCAGTTATAAATGATAATTCTCGTCCACAAATATATTGAGGGAAGGCAACGAAGAGGATTTGAAATCAAGGCAGAATTGCAGGAAACAGATTTCAGGAGGTAGATTCGAATCGCCTTTAAAGCACATGAAAAGCGGCAAAACGTTGACAATGATGCCCTTGGCCAAAAAGGGCGTATGCGTTTTTTCCTGAATATATTCAGGAAAAAACGCATACGCCCTTTTTGGCCAACCAAGCAACCTGGAAAGGCAAATCAGCGCTACAAAGAAGTTTCACATCCCATCGGTCAAAAGGGCCATGCTGAAAAAAGTGTCAAAACCAGAAATGCAGGACAGGCTATGGAGAAATGGGAGCCTTGCTACACTGATGGGTGGGATGAAAATTGCCAACAGCCACTCTGGAGAAGTGTACGGTGAGTCCTGAAACATCTAAAAAACACAGCTTAGAGAGCATAGGGCACTTCCACTCATGGGGGTATAAATTGGGAAAATGAAAAATCAGCAAGACACAAGCACCCCAAAGCTTAGGGCTGCTCTGTTGACAAGGACCTCCACTTCATTCCACCTTAAATATCCCAGGAAAGAGAAAAATGGATAAACAATTTGTGGTCCTTATGTACAATGGAATATCACTCAGCCATGAAATCAATGTCCTAAGGCTAGTAGCAGCATGATGAATGGATTTAGGTACGAGATTCTAAGTGAAATAAGTCACACACAAAAGGACACTTCTCATAAGGTATCACTGATAGAGGGAATGTAAAAACCGTTACACATGAACTGAATTACAAAACAGAACAGAGTCACACATGCAGAAAACACACTATGGCTGCTTAACGGGAAAGGGGAGGTGGGGTGATACATCAAACAAGGGTTTCAAATTAGCTCAGATACCGTTCCATAAACCCAATATGTAATAGACAAGACCTACTCCTTGCTCTGAGAACTGGACTCAACACGCCCTATTCACCGCACAAGAATATATCTGACTAGTAATAATCTTAAAACCTATGTATTGATATCTCTCTGTTAGTGTGTCAAGTGGGTATAAAGCGGCATAAACACAGCAGTGAAAAGCAGCTAAACCGCATTATGAAAATAAATTACTTTTAAAAACCCATGAAACAAAGACAGTGAAAGAGAGAGACATTCTTACACAATGCGTTCAGGGGCTGTGATGCAACCTGGATTGACCATATCTAGACCCACAGCTGGATGAGACATAAGGGTGGACACTCTTGGGGCTGAGAGGTTTGGTGAGGTTGGGTGAGCACACACAGACCCTTTAAAGTAATACTGCGTGGTACCCATCGCATGGGTCCCATATCTCCAGGTTCAAGGGCATCTTCCTACATCGAAAACATGAATGAGAAACCCAGAAGATGGTACACCGTGTGATGGGGAAAGGTTTCTAAAACGCACCTCATTTCTCATCTCCTTGTGCCTGGGTTCGCCATTCCAGCCGCTTTACTAGCAATCTCCCTACTTGGAGCATCAGCACCTTTAACCTCCTGTTCCGTACAGGTTGCAATTTTTCCTGAGGATGAAAGGGAAGACAGGGAACCAATGAGAGACTGGCTCTTGGTGTTGGGACAGGCACACGTCACTCTATTTTCCCATCAGGAAGAAGAATTAACCACAGGCTCATCCTGCCCCCTGGAAAGAGAACAGGGCCTGAAGCCATCCTGCGCTTTTGCGGCCAGCTCCCAAAAACGCGAGTTGTAAAATCGAGCTTCAGGGCACTGCAATTCACAAACCTGCAGAGTTATAAATGATAACTCTCGTCCACAAATATATTGAGGGAAGGCAACGAAGAGGATTTGAAATCAAGGCAGAATTGCAGGAAACAGATTTCAGGAGGTAGATTCGAATCACCTTTAAAGCACATGAAAAGCGGCAAAACGTTGACAATGATGCCCTTGGCCAAAAAGGGCGTATGCGTTTTTTCCTGAATATATTCAGGAAAAAACGCATACGCCCTTTTTGGCCAACCAAGCAACCTGGAAAGGCAAATCAGCGCTACAAAGAAGTCTCGCTTCCCATCGGTCAAAAGGGCCATGCTGAAAAAAGTGTCAAAACCAGAAATGCAGGACAGGCCATGGAGAAATGGGAGCCTTGCTACACTGATGGGCGGGATGTAAATTGCCAACAGCCACTCTGGAGAAGTGTACGGTGAGTCCTGAAACATCTAAAAAACACAGCTTAGAGAGCATAGGGCACTTCCACTCATGGGGTTATAAATTGGGAAAATGAAAAATCAGCAAGACACAAGCACCCCAAAGTTTAGGGCTGCTCTGTTGACAAGGACCTCCACTTCATTCCACCTTAAATATCCCAGGAAAGAGAAAAATGGGTAAAGAATTTGTGGTCCTTATGTACAATGGAATATCACTCAGCCATGAAATCAATGTCCTAAGGCTAGTAGCAGCATGATGAGTGGATTTAGGTACAACGATTCTAAGTGAAATAAATCACACAGAAAAGGACACTTTTCATAAGGTATCACTTATAGAGGGAATGTAAAAACCGTTACAGTTGAACTGAATTACAAAACAGAACAGAGTCACACATGCAGAAAACACACTATGGCTGCTTAACGGGAAAGGGGAGGTGGGGTGATACATCAAACAAGGGTTTCAAATTAGCTCAGATACCGTTCCATAAACCCAATATGTAATAGACAAGACCTACTCCTTGCTCAGAGAACTGGACTCAACACGCCCTATTCACCGCACAAGAATATATCTGACTAGTAATAATCTTAAAACCTATGTATTGATATCTCTCTGTTAGTGTGTCAAGTGGGTGTAAAGAGGCATAAACACAGCAGTGAAAAGCAGCTAAACCCCATTATGAAAATAAATTACTTTGAAAAACCCATGAAAGAAAGACAGTGAAAGAGAGAGACATTCTTACACAATGCGTTCAGGGGCGGTGATGCAACCTGGATTGACAATATCTAGACCCACAGCTGGATGAGACCTAAGGGTGGACACTCTTGGGGCTGAGAGGTTTGGTGAGGTTGGGTGAGCAAACGCAGACCATTTAAAGTAATACTGCGTGGTACCCATCGCATGGGTCCCAAATCTCCAGGTTCAAGGGCATCTTCCTACATCGAAAACATGCATGAGAAACCCAGAAGATGGTACACCGTGTGATGGGGAAAGGTTTCTAAAACGCACCTCATTTCTCATCTCCTTGTGTCCGGGTTCGCCATTCCAGCCGCTTTACTAGCAATCTCCCTACTTTGAGCATCAGCACCTTTAACCTCCTGTTCCGTACAGGTTGCCATTTCTCCTGACAATGAACGGGAAGACGGGGAACCAATAAGAGACTGGCTCTTGGTGTTGGGAAAGGCACAGGTCACTCTATTTTCCCATCAGGAAGAAGAATTAACCACAGGCTCATCCCGCACCCCGGAACCAGAACACGGCCTGAAGCCATCCTGCGCTTTTGCGGCCAGCTCCCAAAAACACGAGTTGTAAAATGGAGGCTCAGGGCACTGCAATTCACAAACCTGCAGAGTTATAAATGCTAACTCTCGTCCACAAATATATTGAGGGAAGGCAACGAAGAGGATTTGAAATCAAGGCAGAATTGCAGGAAACAGATTTCAGGAGGTAGATTCGAATCTCCTTTAAAGCACATGAAAAGCGGCAAAATGTTGACAATGATGCCCTTGGCCAAAAAGGGCGTATGCGTTTTTTCCTGAATACATTCAGGAAAAAACGCATACGCCCTTTTTGGCCAACCAAGCAACCTGGAAAGGCAAATCAGCGCTACAAAGAAGTCTCGCATCCCATCGGTCAAAAGGGCCATGCTGAAAAAAGTGTCAAAACCAGAAATGCAGGACAGGCCATGGAGAAATGGGAGCCTTGCTACACTGATGGGCGGGATGTAAATTGCCAACAGCCACTCTGGAGAAGTGTACGGTGAGTCCTGAAACATCTAAAAAACACAGCTTAGAGAGCATAGGGCACTTCCACTCATGGGGGTATAAATTGGGAAAATGAAAAATCAGCAAGACACAAGCACCCCAAAGTTTAGGGCTGCTCTGTTGACAAGGACCTCCACTTCATTCCACCTTAAATATCCCAGGAAAGAGAAAAATGGATAAAGAAGTTGTGTTCCTTATGTACAATGGAATATCACTCAGGCATGAAATCAATGTCCTAAGGCTAGTAGCAGCATGATGAGTGGATTTAGGTACAACGATTCTAAGTGAAATAAATCACACAGAAAAGGACACTTCTCATAAGGTATCACTGATAGAGGGAATGTAAAAACCGTTACACTTGAACTGAATTACAAAACAGAACAGAGTCACACATGCAGAAAACAAACTATGGCTGCTTAACGGGAAAGGGGAGGTGGGGTGATACATAAAACAAGGGTTTCAAATTAGCTCAGGTACCGTTCCATAAACCCAATATGTAATAGACAAGACCTACTCCTTGCTCAGAGAACTGGACTCAACACGCCCTATTCACCGCACAAGAATATATCTGACTAGTAATAATCTTAAAACCTATGTATTGATATCTCTCTTTTAGTGTGTCAAGTGGGTGTAAAGCGGCATAAACACAGCCGTGAAAAGCAGCTAAACCCCATTATGAAAATAAATTACTTTGAAAAACCCATGAAAGAAAGACAGTGAAAGAGAGAGACATTCTTACACAATGCATTCAGGGGCTGTGATGCAACCTGGATTGACCATATCTAGACCCACAGCTGGATGAGACCTAAGGGTGGACACTCTTGGGGCTGAGAGGTTTGGTGAGGTTGGGTGAGCAAACGCAGACCATTTAAAGTAATACTGCGTGGTAGCCATCGCATGGGTCCCAAATCTCCAGGTTCAAGGGCATCTTCCTACATCGAAAACATGCATGAGAAACCCAGAAGATGGTACACCGTGTGATGGGGAAAGGTTTCTAAAACGCACCTCATTTCTCATCTCCTTGTGCCCGGGTTCGCCATTCCAGCCGCTTTACTAGCAATCTCCATACTTGGAGCATCAGCACCTTTAACCTCCTGTTCCGTATAGGTTGCAATTTTTCCTGACGATGAACGGGAAGACGGGGAACCAATGAGAGACTGGCTCTTGGTGTGGGGAAAGGCACAGGTCACTCTATTTTCCCATCAGGAAGAAGAATTAACCACAGGCTCATCCCGCCCCCCGGAACCTGAACAGGGCCTGAAGCCATCCTGCGCTTTTGCGGCCCGCTCCCAAAATCACGAGTTGTAAAATGGAGGCTCAGGGCACTGCAATTCACAAACCTGCAGAGTTATAAATGATAACTCTCGTCCAGAAATATATTGAGGGAAGGCAACGAAGAGGATTTGAAATCAAGGCAGAATTGCAGGAAACAGATTTCAGGAGGTAGATTCGAATCGCCTTTAAAGCACATGAAAAGCGGCAAAACGTTGACAATGATGCCCTTGGCCAAAAAGGGCGTATGCGTTTTTTCCTGAATATATTCAGGAAAAAACGCATACGCCCTTTTTGGCCAACCAAGCAACCTGGAAAGGCAAATCAGCGCTACAAAGAAGTCTCGCATCCCATCGGTCAAAAGGGCCATGCTGAAAAAAGTGTCAAAACCAGAAATGCAGGACAGGCCATGGAGAAATGGGAGCCTTGCTACACTGATGGGCGGGATGTAAATTGCCAAGAGCCACTCTGGAGAAGTGTACGGTGAGTCCTGAAACATCTAAAAAACACAGCTTAGAGAGCATAGGGCACTTCCACTCATGGGGGTATAAATTGGGAAAATGAAAAATCAGCAAGACACAAGCACCCCAAAGTTTAGGGCTGCTCTGTTGACAAGGACCTCCACTTCATTCCACCTTAAATATCCCAGGAAAGAGAAAAATGGATAAAGAAGTTGTGTTCCTTATGTACAATGGAATATCACTCAGGCATGAAATCAATGTCCTAAGGCTAGTAGCAGCATGATGAGTGGATTTAGGTAAAACGATTCTAAGTGAAATAAATCACACAGAAAAGGACACTTCTCATAAGGTATCACTGATAGAGGGAATGTAAAAACCGTTACACTTGAACTGAATTACAAAACAGAACAGAGTCACACATGCAGAAAACAAACTATGGCTGCTTATCGGGAAAGGGGAGGTGGGGTGATACATAAAACAAGGGTTTCAAATTAGCTCAGGTACCGTTCCATAAACCCAATATGTAATAGACAAGACCTACTCCTTGCTCAGAGAACTGGACTCAACACGCCCTATTCACCGCACAAGAATATATCTGACTAGTAATAATCTTAAAACCTATGTATTGATATCTCTCTTTTAGTGTGTCAAGTGGGTGTAAAGCGGCATAAACACAGCCGTGAAAAGCAGCTAAACCCCATTATGAAAATAAATTACTTTGAAAAACCCATGAAAGAAAGACAGTGAAAGAGAGAGACATTCTTACACAATGCGTTCAGGGGCTGTGATGCAACCTGGATTGACCATATCTAGACCCACAGCTGTATGAGACCTAAGGGTGGACACTCTTGGGGCTGAGAGGTTTGGTGAGGTTGGGTGAGCAAACGCAGACCATTTAAAGTAATACTGCGTGGTAGCCATCGCATGGGTCCCAAATCTCCAGGTTCAAGGGCATCTTCCTACATCGAAAACATGCATGAGAAACCCAGAAGATGGTACACCGTGTGATGGGGAAAGGTTTCTAAAACGCACCTCATTTCTCATCTCCTTGTGCCCGGGTTCGCCATTCCAGCCGCTTTACTAGCAATCTCCCTACTTGGAGCATCAGCACCTTTAACCTCCTGTTCCGTATAGGTTGCAATTTTTCCTGACGATGAACGGGAAGACGGGGAACCAATGAGAGACTGGCTCTTGGTGTGGGGAAAGGCACAGGTCACTCTATTTTCCCATCAGGAAGAAGAATTAACAACAGGCTCATCCCGCCCCCCGGAACCTGAACAGGGCCTGAAGCCATCCTGCGCTTTTGCGGCCCGCTCCCAAAATCACGAGTTGTAAAATGGAGGCTCAGGGCACTGCAATTCACAAACCTGCAGAGTTATAAATGATAACTCTCGTCCAGAAATATATTGAGGGAAGGCAACGAAGAGGATTTGAAATCAAGGCAGAATTGCAGGAAACAGATTTCAGGAGGTAGATTCGAATCGCCTTTAAAGCACATGAAAAGCGGCAAAACGTTGACAATGATGCCCTTGGCCAAAAAGGGCGTATGCGTTTTTTCCTGAATATATTCAGGAAAAAACGCATACGCCCTTTTTGGCCAACCAAGCAACCTGGAAAGGCAAATCAGCGCTACAAAGAAGTCTCGCATCCCATCGGTCAAAAGGGCCATGCTGAAAAAAGTGTCAAAACCAGAAATGCAGGACAGGCCATGGAGAAATGGGAGCCTTGCTACACTGATGGGCGGGATGTAAATTGCCAACAGCCACTCTGGAGAAGTGTACGGTGAGTCCTGAAACATCTAAAAAACACAGCTTAGAGAGCATAGGGCACTTCCACTCATGGGGGTATAAATTGGGAAAATGAAAAATCAGCAAGACACAAGCACCCCAAAGTTTAGGGCTGCTCTGTTGACAAGGACCTCCACTTCATTCCACCTTAAATATCCCAGGAAAGAGAAAAATGGATAAAGAAGTTGTGTTCCTTATGTACAATGGAATATCACTCAGGCATGAAATCAATATCCTAAGGCTAGTAGCAGCATGATGAGTGGATTTAGGTACAACGATTCTAAGTGAAATAAATCACACAGAAAAGGACACTTCTCATAAGGTATCACTGATAGAGGGAATGTAAAAACCGTTACACTTGAACTGAATTACAAAACAGAACAGAGTCACACATGCAGAAAACAAACTATGGCTGCTTATCGGGAAAGGGGAGGTGGGGTGATACATAAAACAAGGGTTTCAAATTAGCTCAGGTACCGTTCCATAAACCCAATATGTAATAGACAAGACCTACTCCTTGCTCAGAGAACTGGACTCAACACGCCCTATTCACCGCACAAGAATATATCTGACTAGTAATAATCTTAAAACCTATGTATTGATATCTCTCTTTTAGTGTGTCAAGTGGGTGTAAAGCGGCATAAACACAGCCGTGAAAAGCAGCTAAACCCCATTATGAAAATAAATTACTTTGAAAAACCCATGAAAGAAAGACAGTGAAAGAGAGAGACATTCTTACACAATGCGTTCAGGGGCTGTGATGCAACCTGGATTGACCATATCTAGACCCACAGCTGGATGAGACCTAAGGGTGGACACTCTTGGGGCTGAGAGGTTTGGTGAGGTTGGGTGAGCAAACGCAGACCATTTAAAGTAATACTGCGTGGTAGCCATCGCATGGGTCCCAAATCTCCAGGTTCAAGGGCATCTTCCTACATCGAAAACATGCATGAGAAACCCAGAAGATGGTACACCGTGTGATGGGGAAAGGTTTCTAAAACGCACCTCATTTCTCATCTCCTTGTGCACGGGTTCGCCATTCCAGCCGCTTTACTAGCAATCTCCCTACTTGGAGCATCAGCACCTTTAACCTCCTGTTCCGTATAGGTTGCAATTTTTCCTGACGATGAACGGGAAGACGGGGAACCAATGAGAGACTGGCTCTTGGTGTGGGGAAAGGCACAGGTCACTCTATTTTCCCATCAGGAAGAAGAATTAACAACAGGCTCATCCCGCCCCCCGGAACCTGAACAGGGCCTGAAGCCATCCTGCGCTTTTGCGGCCCGCTCCCAAAATCACGAGTTGTAAAATGGAGGCTCAGGGCACTGCAATTCACAAACCTGCAGAGTTATAAATGATAACTCTCGTCCAGAAATATATTGAGGGAAGGCAACGAAGAGGATTTGAAATCAAGGCAGAATTGCAGGAAACAGATTTCAGGAGGTAGATTCGAATCGCCTTTAAAGCACATGAAAAGCGGCAAAACGTTGACAATGATGCCCTTGGCCAAAAAGGGCGTATGCGTTTTTTCCTGAATATATTCAGGAAAAAACGCATACGCCCTTTTTGGCCAACCAAGCAACCTGGAAAGGCAAATCAGCGCTACAAAGAAGTCTCGCTTCCCATCGGTCAAAAGGGCCATGCTGAAAAAAGTGTCAAAACCAGAAATGCAGGACAGGCCATGGAGAAATGGGAGCCTTGCTACACTGATGGGTGGGATGTAAATTGCCAACAGCCACTGTGGAGAAGTGTACGGTGAGTCCTGAAACATCTAAAAAACACAGCTTAGAGAGCATAGGGCACTTCCACTCATGGGGGTATAAATTGGGAAAATGAAAAATCAGCAAGACACAAGCACCCCAAAGTTTAGGGCTGCTCTGTTGACAAGGACCTCCACTTCATTCCACCTTAAATATCCCAGGAAAGAGACAAATGGGTAAAGAAGTTGTGTTCCTTATGTACAATGGAATATCACTCAGCCATGAAATCAATGTCCTAAGGCTAGTAGCAGCATGATGAATGGATTTAGGTACGAGATTCTAAGTGAAATAAGTCACACACAAAAGGACACTTCTCATAAGGTATCACTGATAGAGGGAAAGTAAAAACCGTTACACATGAACTGAATTACAAAACAGAACAGAGTCACACATGCAGAAAACACACTATGGCTGCTTAACGGGAAAGGGGAGGTGGGGTGATACATCAAACAAGGGTTTCAAATTAGCTCAGATACCGTTCCATAAACCCAATATGTAATAGACAAGACCTACTCCTTGCTCTGAGAACTGGACTCAACACGCCCTATTCACCGCACAAGAATATATCTGACTAGTAATAATCTTAAAACCTATGTATTGATATCTCTCTGTTAGTGTGTCAAGTGGGTATAAAGCGGCATAAACACAGCAGTGAAAAGCAGCTAAACCGCATTATGAAAATAAATTACTTTTAAAAACCCATGAAACAAAGACAGTGAAAGAGAGAGACATTCTTACACAATGCGTTCAGGGGCTGTGATGCAACCTGGATTGACCATATCTAGACCCACAGCTGGATGAGACATAAGGGTGGACACTCTTGGGGCTGAGAGGTTTGGTGAGGTTGGGTGAGCACACACAGACCCTTTAAAGTAATACTGCGTGGTACCCATCGCATGGGTCCCATATCTCCAGGTTCAAGGGCATCTTCCTACATCGAAAACATGAATGAGAAACCCAGAAGATGGTACACCGTGTGATGGGGAAAGGTTTCTAAAACGCACCTCATTTCTCATCTCCTTGTGCCTGGGTTCGCCATTCCAGCCGCTTTACTAGCAATCTCCCTACTTGGAGCATCAGCACCTTTAACCTCCTGTTCCGTACAGGTTGCAATTTTTCCTGAGGATGAAAGGGAAGACAGGGAACCAATGAGAGACTGGCTCTTGGTGTTGGGACAGGCACACGTCACTCTATTTTCCCATCAGGAAGAAGAATTAACCACAGGCTCAGCCTGACCCCGGAACCAGAACAGGGCCTGAAGCCATCCTGCGCTTTTGCGGCCAGCTCCCAAAAACGCGAGGTGTAAAATCGAGCTTCAGGGCACTGCAATTCACAAACCTGCAGAGTTATAAATGATAACTCTCGTCCACAAATATATTGAGGGAAGGCAAAGAAGAGGATTTGAAATCAAGGCAGAATTGCAGGAAACAGATTTCAGGAGGTAGATTCGAATCGCCTTTAAAGCACATGAAAAGCGGCAAAACGTTGACAATGATGCCCTTGGCCAAAAAGGGCGTATGCGTTTTTTCCTGAATATATTCAGGAAAAAACGCATACGCCCTTTTTGGCCAACCAAGCAACCTGGAAAGGCAAATCAGCGCTACAAAGAAGTCTCGCTTCCCATCGGTCAAAAGGGCCATGCTGAAAAAAGTGTCAAAACCAGAAATGCAGGACAGGCCATGGAGAAATGGGAGCCTTGCTACACTGATGGGCGGGATGTAAATTGCCAACAGCCACTCTGGAGAAGTGTACGGTGAGTCCTGAAACATCTAAAAAACACAGCTTAGAGAGCATAGGGCACTTCCACTCATGGGGGTATAAATTGGGAAAATGAAAAATCAGCAAGACACAAGCACCCCAAAGTTTAGGGCTGCTCTGTTGACAAGGACCTCCACTTCATTCCACCTTAAATATCCCAGGAAAGAGAAAAATGGGTAAAGAATTTGTGGTCCTTATGTACAATGGAATATCACTCAGCCATGAAATCAATGTCCTAAGGCTAGTAGCAGCATGATGAGTGGATTTAGGTACGACGATTCTAAGTGAAATAAATCACACAGAAAAGGACACTTTTCATAAGGTATCACTTATAGAGGGAATGTAAAAACCGTTACAGTTGAACTGAATTACAAAACAGAACAGAGTCACACATGCAGAAAACACACTATGGCTGCTTAACGGGAAAGGGGAGGTGGGGTGATACATCAAACAAGGGTTTCAAATTAGCTCAGATACCGTTCCATAAACCCAATATGTAATAGACAAGACCTACTCCTTGCTCAGAGAACTGGACTCAACACGCCCTATTCACCGCACAAGAATATATCTGACTAGTAATAATCTTAAAACCTATGTATTGATATCTCTCTGTTAGTGTGTCAAGTGGGTGTAAAGAGGCATAAACACAGCAGTGAAAAGCAGCTAAACCCCATTATGAAAATAAATTACTTTGAAAAACCCATGAAAGAAAGACAGTGAAAGAGAGAGACATTCTTACACAATGCGTTCAGGGGCTGTGATGCAACCTGGATTGACAATATCTAGACCCACAGCTGGATGAGACCTAAGGGTGGACACTCTTGGGGCTGAGAGGTTTGGTGAGGTTGGGTGAGCAAACGCAGACCCTTTAAAGTAATACTGCGTGGTACCCATCGCATGGGTCCCAAATCTCCAGGTTCAAGGGCATCTTCCTACATCGAAAACATGCATGAGAAACCCAGAAGATGGTACACCGTGTGATGGGGAAAGGTTTCTAAAACGCACCTCATTTCTCATCTCCTTGTGTCCGGGTTCGCCATTCCAGCCGCTTTACTAGCAATCTCCCTACTTTGAGCATCAGCACCTTTAACCTCCTGTTCCGTACAGGTTGCCATTTCTCCTGACAATGAACGGGAAGACGGGGAACCAATAAGAGACTGGCTCTTGGTGTTGGGAAAGGCACAGGTCACTCTATTTTCCCATCAGGAAGAAGAATTAACCACAGGCTCATCCCGCACCCCGGAACCAGAACACGGCCTGAAGCCATCCTGCGCTTTTGCGGCCAGCTCCCAAAAACACGAGTTGTAAAATGGAGGCTCAGGGCACTGCAATTCACAAACCTGCAGAGTTATAAATGCTAACTCTCGTCCACAAATATATTGAGGGAAGGCAACGAAGAGGATTTGAAATCAAGGCAGAATTGCAGGAAACAGATTTCAGGAGGTAGATTCGAATCGCCTTTAAAGCACATGAAAAGCGGCAAAACGTTGACAATGATGCCCTTGGCCAAAAAGGGCGTATGCGTTTTTTCCTGAATATATTCAGGAAAAAACGCATACGCCCTTTTTGGCCAACCAAGCAACCTGGAAAGGCAAATCAGCGCTACAAAGAAGTCTCGCTTCCCATCGGTCAAAAGGGCCATGCTGAAGAAAGTGTCAAAACCAGAAATGCAGGACAGGCCATGGAGAAATGGGAGCCTTGCTACACTGATGGGCGGGATGTAAATTGCCAACAGCCACTCTGGAGAAGTGTACGGTGAGTCCTGAAACATCTAAAAAACACAGCTTAGAGAGCATAGGGCACTTCCACTCAAGGGGGTATAAATTGGGAAAATGAAAAATCAGCAAGACACAAGCACCCCAAAGTTTAGGGCTGCTCTGTTGACAAGGACCTCCACTTCATTCCACCTTAAATATCCCAGGAAAGAGAAAAATGGATAAACAATTTGTGGTCCTTATGTACAATGGAATATCACTCAGCCATGAAATCAATGTCCTAAGGCAAGTAGCAGCATGATGAATGGATTTAGGTACGAGATTCTAAGTGAAATAAGTCACACACAAAAGGACACTTCTCATAAGGTATCACTGATAGAGGGAATGTAAAAACCGTTACACATGAACTGAATTACAAAACAGAACAGAGTCACACATGCAGAAAACACACTATGGCTGCTTAACGGGAAAGGGGAGGTGGGGTGATACATCAAACAAGGGTTTCAAATTAGCTCAGATACCGTTCCATAAACCCAATATGTAATAGACAAGACCTACTCCTTGCTCTGAGAACTGGACTCAACACGCCCTATTCACCGCACAAGAATATATCTGACTAGTAATAATCTTAAAACCTATGTATTGATATCTCTCTGTTAGTGTGTCAAGTGGGTATAAAGCGGCATAAACACAGCAGTGAAAAGCAGCTAAACCGCATTATGAAAATAAATTACTTTTAAAAACCCATGAAACAAAGACAGTGAAAGAGAGAGACATTCTTACACAATGCGTTCAGGGGCTGTGATGCAACCTGGATTGACCATATCTAGACCCACAGCTGGATGAGACATAAGGGTGGACACTCTTGGGGCTGAGAGGTTTGGTGAGGTTGGGTGAGCACACACAGACCCTTTAAAGTAATACTGCGTGGTACCCATCGCATGGGTCCCATATCTCCAGGTTCAAGGGCATCTTCCTACATCGAAAACATGAATGAGAAACCCAGAAGATGGTACACCGTGTGATGGGGAAAGGTTTCTAAAACGCACCTCATTTCTCATCTCCTTGTGCCTGGGTTCGCCATTCCAGCCGCTTTACTAGCAATCTCCCTACTTGGAGCATCAGCACCTTTAACCTCCTGTTCCGTACAGGTTGCAATTTTTCCTGAGGATGAAAGGGAAGACAGGGAACCAATGAGAGACTGGCTCTTGGTGTTGGGACAGGCACACGTCACTCTATTTTCCCATCAGGAAGAAGAATTAACCACAGGCTCATCCTGCCCCCTGGAAAGAGAACAGGGCCTGAAGCCATCCTGCGCTTTTGCGGCCAGCTCCCAAAAACGCGAGTTGTAAAATCGAGCTTCAGGGCACTGCAATTCACAAACCTGCAGAGTTATAAATGATAACTCTCGTCCACAAATATATTGAGGGAAGGCAACGAAGAGGATTTGAAATCAAGGCAGAATTGCAGGAAACAGATTTCAGGAGGTAGATTCGAATCGCCTTTAAAGCACATGAAAAGCGGCAAAACGTTGACAATGATGCCCTTGGCCAAAAAGGGCGTATGCGTTTTTTCCTGAATATATTCAGGAAAAAACGCATACGCCCTTTTTGGCCAACCAAGCAACCTGGAAAGGCAAATCAGCGCTACAAAGAAGTCTCGCTTCCCATCGGTCAAAAGGGCCATGCTGAAGAAAGTGTCAAAACCAGAAATGCAGGACAGGCCATGGAGAAATGGGAGCCTTGCTACACTGATGGGCGGGATGTAAATTGCCAACAGCCACTCTGGAGAAGTGTACGGTGAGTCCTGAAACATCTAAAAAACACAGCTTAGAGAGCATAGGGCACTTCCACTCAAGGGGGTATAAATTGGGAAAATGAAAAATCAGCAAGACACAAGCACCCCAAAGTTTAGGGCTGCTCTGTTGACAAGGACCTCCACTTCATTCCACCTTAAATATCCCAGGAAAGAGAAAAATGGGTAAAGAAGTTGTGGTCCTTATGTACAATGGAATATCACTCAGCCATGAAATCAATGTCCTAAGGCTAGTAGCAGCATGATGAGTGGATTTAGGTACGACGATTCTAAGTGAAATAAGTCACACAGAAAAGGACACTTCTCATAAGGTATCACTGATAGAGGGAATGTAAAAACCGTTACACATGAACTGAATTACAAAACAGAACAGAGTCACACATGCAGAAAACACACTATGGCTGCTTAACGGGAAAGGTGAGGTGGGGTGATACATCAAACAAGGGTTTCAAATTAGCTCAGATACCGTTCCATAAACCCAATATGTAATAGACAAGACCTACTCCTTGCTCAGAGAACTGGACTCAACACGCCCTATTCACCGCACAAGAATATATCTGACTAATAATAATCGTAAAACCTATGTATTGATATCTCTCTGTTAATGTGTCAAGTGGGTGTAAAGCGGCATAAACACAGCAGTGAAAAGCAGCTAAACCGCATTATGAAAATAAATTACTTTGAAAAACCCATGAAAGAAAGACAGTGAAAGAGAGAGACATTCTTACACAATGCGTTCAGGGGCTGTGATGCAACCTGGATTGACCATATCTAGACTCACGGCTGGATGAGACATAAGGGTGGACACTCTTGGGGCTGAGAGGTTTGGTGAGGTTGGGTGAGCAAACGCAGACCCTTTAAAGTAATACTGCGTGGTACCCATCGCATGGGTCCCATATCTCCAGGTTCAAGGGCATCTTCCTACATCGAAAACATGAATGAGAAACCCAGAAGATGGTACACCGTGTGATGGGGAAAGGTTTCTAAAACGCACCTCATTTCTCATCTCCTTGTGCCTGGGTTCGCCATTCCAGCCGCTTTACTAGCAATCTCCCTACTTGGAGCATCAGCACCTTTAACCTCCTGTTCCGTACAGGTTGCCATTTCTCCTGAGGATGAACGGGAAGACGGGGAACCAATGAGAGACTGGCTCTTGGTGTTGGGAAAGGCACAGGTCACTCTATTTTCCCATCAGGAAGAAGAATTAACCACAGGCTCATCCCGCCCCCCGGAACTAGAACAGGGCCTGAAGCCATCCTGCGCTTTTGCGGCCAGCTCCCATAAACACGAGTTGTAAAATGGAGGCTCAGGGCACTGCAATTCACAAACCTGCAGTTATAAATGATAATTCTCGTCCACAAATATATTGAGGGAAGGCAACGAAGAGGATTTGAAATCAAGGCAGAATTGCAGGAAACAGATTTCAGGAGGTAGATTCGAATCGCCTTTAAAGCACATGAAAAGCGGCAAAACGTTGACAATGATGCCCTTGGCCAAAAAGGGCGTATGCGTTTTTTCCTGAATATATTCAGGAAAAAACGCATACGCCCTTTTTGGCCAACCAAGCAACCTGGAAAGGCAAATCAGCGCTACAAAGAAGTCTCGCTTCCCATCGGTCAAAAGGGCCATGCTGAAGAAAGTGTCAAAACCAGAAATGCAGGACAGGCCATGGAGAAATGGGAGCCTTGCTACACTGATGGGCGGGATGTAAATTGCCAACAGCCACTCTGGAGAAGTGTACGGTGAGTCCTGAAACATCTAAAAAACACAGCTTAGAGAGCATAGGGCACTTCCACTCAAGGGGGTATAAATTGGGAAAATGAAAAATCAGCAAGACACAAGCACCCCAAAGTTTAGGGCTGCTCTGTTGACAAGGACCTCCACTTCATTCCACCTTAAATATCCCAGGAAAGAGAAAAATGGATAAACAATTTGTGGTCCTTATGTACAATGGAATATCACTCAGCCATGAAATCAATGTCCTAAGGCAAGTAGCAGCATGATGAATGGATTTAGGTACGAGATTCTAAGTGAAATAAGTCACACACAAAAGGACACTTCTCATAAGGTATCACTGATAGAGGGAATGTAAAAACCGTTACACATGAACTGAATTACAAAACAGAACAGAGTCACACATGCAGAAAACACACTATGGCTGCTTAACGGGAAAGGGGAGGTGGGGTGATACATCAAACAAGGGTTTCAAATTAGCTCAGATACCGTTCCATAAACCCAATATGTAATAGACAAGACCTACTCCTTGCTCTGAGAACTGGACTCAACACGCCCTATTCACCGCACAAGAATATATCTGACTAGTAATAATCTTAAAACCTATGTATTGATATCTCTCTGTTAGTGTGTCAAGTGGGTATAAAGCGGCATAAACACAGCAGTGAAAAGCAGCTAAACCGCATTATGAAAATAAATTACTTTTAAAAACCCATGAAACAAAGACAGTGAAAGAGAGAGACATTCTTACACAATGCGTTCAGGGGCTGTGATGCAACCTGGATTGACCATATCTAGACCCACAGCTGGATGAGACATAAGGGTGGACACTCTTGGGGCTGAGAGGTTTGGTGAGGTTGGGTGAGCACACACAGACCCTTTAAAGTAATACTGCGTGGTACCCATCGCATGGGTCCCATATCTCCAGGTTCAAGGGCATCTTCCTACATCGAAAACATGAATGAGAAACCCAGAAGATGGTACACCGTGTGATGGGGAAAGGTTTCTAAAACGCACCTCATTTCTCATCTCCTTGTGCCTGGGTTCGCCATTCCAGCCGCTTTACTAGCAATCTCCCTACTTGGAGCATCAGCACCTTTAACCTCCTGTTCCGTACAGGTTGCAATTTTTCCTGAGGATGAAAGGGAAGACAGGGAACCAATGAGAGACTGGCTCTTGGTGTTGGGACAGGCACACGTCACTCTATTTTCCCATCAGGAAGAAGAATTAACCACAGGCTCATCCTGCCCCCTGGAAAGAGAACAGGGCCTGAAGCCATCCTGCGCTTTTGCGGCCAGCTCCCAAAAACGCGAGTTGTAAAATCGAGCTTCAGGGCACTGCAATTCACAAACCTGCAGAGTTATAAATGATAACTCTCGTCCACAAATATATTGAGGGAAGGCAAAGAAGAGGATTTGAAATCAAGGCAGAATTGCAGGAAACAGATTTCAGGAGGTAGATTCGAATCGCCTTTAAAGCACATGAAAAGCGGCAAAACGTTGACAATGATGCCCTTGGCCAAAAAGGGCGTATGCGTTTTTTCCTGAATATATTCAGGAAAAAACGCATACGCCCTTTTTGGCCAACCAAGCAACCTGGAAAGGCAAATCAGCGCTACAAAGAAGTCTCGCTTCCCATCGGTCAAAAGGGCCATGCTGAAAAAAGTGTCAAAACCAGAAATGCAGGACAGGCCATGGAGAAATGGGAGCCTTGCTACACTGATGGGCGGGATGTAAATTGCCAACAGCCACTCTGGAGAAGTGTACGGTGAGTCCTGAAACATCTAAAAAACACAGCTTAGAGAGCATAGGGCACTTCCACTCATGGGGGTATAAATTGGGAAAATGAAAAATCAGCAAGACACAAGCACCCCAAAGTTTAGGGCTGCTCTGTTGACAAGGACCTCCACTTCATTCCACCTTAAATATCCCAGGAAAGAGAAAAATGGGTAAAGAATTTGTGGTCCTTATGTACAATGGAATATCACTCAGCCATGAAATCAATGTCCTAAGGCTAGTAGCAGCATGATGAGTGGATTTAGGTACAACGATTCTAAGTGAAATAAATCACACAGAAAAGGACACTTTTCATAAGGTATCACTTATAGAGGGAATGTAAAAACCGTTACAGTTGAACTGAATTACAAAACAGAACAGAGTCACACATGCAGAAAACACACTATGGCTGCTTAACGGGAAAGGGGAGGTGGGGTGATACATCAAACAAGGGTTTCAAATTAGCTCAGATACCGTTCCATAAACCCAATATGTAATAGACAAGACCTACTCCTTGCTCAGAGAACTGGACTCAACACGCCCTATTCACCGCACAAGAATATATCTGACTAGTAATAATCTTAAAACCTATGTATTGATATCTCTCTGTTAGTGTGTCAAGTGGGTGTAAAGAGGCATAAACACAGCAGTGAAAAGCAGCTAAACCCCATTATGAAAATAAATTACTTTGAAAAACCCATGAAAGAAAGACAGTGAAAGAGAGAGACATTCTTACACAATGCGTTCAGGGGCTGTGATGCAACCTGGATTGACAATATCTAGACCCACAGCTGGATGAGACCTAAGGGTGGACACTCTTGGGGCTGAGAGGTTTGGTGAGGTTGGGTGAGCAAACGCAGACCATTTAAAGTAATACTGCGTGGTACCCATTGCATGGGTCCCAAATCTCCAGGTTCAAGGGCATCTTCCTACATCGAAAACATGCATGAGAAACCCAGAAGATGGTACACCGTGTGATGGGGAAAGGTTTCTAAAACGCACCTCATTTCTCATCTCCTTGTGTCCGGGTTCGCCATTCCAGCCGCTTTACTAGCAATCTCCCTACTTTGAGCATCAGCACCTTTAACCTCCTGTTCCGTACAGGTTGCCATTTCTCCTGACAATGAACGGGAAGACGGGGAACCAATAAGAGACTGGCTCTTGGTGTTGGGAAAGGCACAGGTCACTCTATTTTCCCATCAGGAAGAAGAATTAACCACAGGCTCATCCCGCACCCCGGAACCAGAACACGGCCTGAAGCCATCCTGCGCTTTTGCGGCCAGCTCCCAAAAACACGAGTTGTAAAATGGAGGCTCAGGGCACTGCAATTCACAAACCTGCAGAGTTATAAATGCTAACTCTCGTCCACAAATATATTGAGGGAAGGCAACGAAGAGGATTTGAAATCAAGGCAGAATTGCAGGAAACAGATTTCAGGAGGTAGATTCGAATCGCCTTTAAAGCACATGAAAAGCGGCAAAACGTTGACAATGATGCCCTTGGCCAAAAAGGGCGTATGCGTTTTTTCCTGAATATATTCAGGAAAAAACGCATACGCCCTTTTTGGCCAACCAAGCAACCTGGAAAGGCAAATCAGCGCTACAAAGAAGTCTCGCTTCCCATCGGTCAAAAGGGCCATGCTGAAGAAAGTGTCAAAACCAGAAATGCAGGACAGGCCATGGAGAAATGGGAGCCTTGCTACACTGATGGGCGGGATGTAAATTGCCAACAGCCACTCTGGAGAAGTGTACGGTGAGTCCTGAAACATCTAAAAAACACAGCTTAGAGAGCATAGGGCACTTCCACTCAAGGGGGTATAAATTGGGAAAATGAAAAATCAGCAAGACACAAGCACCCCAAAGTTTAGGGCTGCTCTGTTGACAAGGACCTCCACTTCATTCCACCTTAAATATCCCAGGAAAGAGAAAAATGGGTAAAGAAGTTGTGGTCCTTATGTACAATGGAATATCACTCAGCCATGAAATCAATGTCCTAAGGCTAGTAGCAGCATGATGAGTGGATTTAGGTACGACGATTCTAAGTGAAATAAGTCACACAGAAAAGGACACTTCTCATAAGGTATCACTGATAGAGGGAATGTAAAAACCGTTACACATGAACTGAATTACAAAACAGAACAGAGTCACACATGCAGAAAACACACTATGGCTGCTTAACGGGAAAGGTGAGGTGGGGTGATACATCAAACAAGGGTTTCAAATTAGCTCAGATACCGTTCCATAAACCCAATATGTAATAGACAAGACCTACTCCTTGCTCAGAGAACTGGACTCAACACGCCCTATTCACCGCACAAGAATATATCTGACTAATAATAATCGTAAAACCTATGTATTGATATCTCTCTGTTAGTGTGTCAAGTGGGTGTAAAGCGGCATAAACACAGCAGTGAAAAGCAGCTAAACCGCATTATGAAAATAAATTACTTTGAAAAACCCATGAAAGAAAGACAGTGAAAGAGAGAGACATTCATACACAATGCGTTCAGGGGCTGTGATGCAACCTGGATTGACCATATCTAGACTCACGGCTGGATGAGACATAAGGGTGGACACTCTTGGGGCTGAGAGGTTTGGTGAGGTTGGGTGAGCAAACGCAGACCCTTTAAAGTAATACTGCGTGGTACCCATCGCATGGGTCCCATATCTCCAGGTTCAAGGGCATCTTCCTACATCGAAAACATGAATGAGAAACCCAGAAGATGGTACACCGTGTGATGGGGAAAGGTTTCTAAAACGCACCTCATTTCTCATCTCCTTGTGCCTGGGTTCGCCATTCCAGCCGCTTTACTAGCAATCTCCCTACTTGGAGCATCAGCCCCTTTAACCTCCTGTTCCGTACAGGTTGCCATTTCTCCTGAGGATGAACGGGAAGACGGGGAACCAATGAGAGACTGGCTCTTGGTGTTGGGAAAGGCACAGGTCACTCTATTTTCCCATCAGGAAGAAGAATTAACCACAGGCTCATCCCGCCCCCCGGAACTAGAACAGGGCCTGAAGCCATCCTGCGCTTTTGCGGCCAGCTCCCATAAACACGAGTTGTAAAATGGAGGCTCAGGGCACTGCAATTCACAAACCTGCAGAGTTATAAATGATAACTCTCGTCCACAAATATATTGAGGGAAGGCAACGAAGAGGATTTGAAATCAAGGCAGAATTGCAGGAAACAGATTTCAGGAGGTAGATTCGAATCGCCTTTAAAGCACATGAAAAGCGGCAAAACGTTGACAATGATGCCCTTGGCCAAAAAGGGCGTATGCGTTTTTTCCTGAATATATTCAGGAAAAAACGCATACGCCCTTTTTGGCCAACCAAGCAACCTGGAAAGGCAAATCAGCGCTACAAAGAAGTCTCACATCCCATCGGTCAAAAGGGCCATGCTGAAAAAAGTGTCAAAACCAGAAATGCAGGACAGGCTATGGAGAAATGGGAGCCTTGCTACACTGATGGGTGGGATGTAAATTGCCAACAGCCACTCTGGAGAAGTGTACGGTGAGTCCTGAAACATCTAAAAAACACAGCTTAGAGAGCATAGGGCACTTCCACTCATGGGGGTATAAATTGGGAAAATGAAAAATCAGCAAGACACAAGCACCCCAAAGCTTAGGGCTGCTCTGTTGACAAGGACCTCCACTTCATTCCACCTTAAATATCCCAGGAAAGAGAAAAATGGATAAACAATTTGTGGTCCTTATGTACAATGGAATATCACTCAGCCATGAAATCAATGTCATAAGGCTAGTAGCAGCATGATGAATGGATTTAGGTACGAGATTCTAAGTGAAATAAGTCACACACAAAAGGACACTTCTCATAAGGTATCACTGATAGAGGGAATGTAAAAACCGTTACACATGAACTGAATTACAAAACAGAACAGAGTCACACATGCAGAAAACACACTATGGCCGCTTAACGGGAAAGGGGAGGTGGGGTGATACATCAAACAAGGGTTTCAAATTAGCTCAGATACCGTTCCATAAACCCAATATGTAATAGACAAGACCTACTCCTTGCTCTGAGAACTGGACTCAACACGCCCTATTCACCGCACAAGAATATATCTGACTAGTAATAATCTTAAAACCTATGTATTGATATCTCTCTGTTAGTGTGTCAAGTGGGTATAAAGCGGCATAAACACAGCAGTGAAAAGCAGCTAAACCGCATTATGAAAATAAATTACTTTTAAAAACCCATGAAACAAAGACAGTGAAAGAGAGAGACATTCTTACACAATGCGTTCAGGGGCTGTGATGCAACCTGGATTGACCATATCTAGACCCACAGCTGGATGAGACATAAGGGTGGACACTCTTGGGGCTGAGAGGTTTGGTGAGGTTGGGTGAGCACACACAGACCCTTTAAAGTAATACTGCGTGGTACCCATCGCATGGGTCCCATATCTCCAGGTTCAAGGGCATCTTCCTACATCGAAAACATGAATGAGAAACCCAGAAGATGGTACACCGTGTGATGGGGAAAGGTTTCTAAAACGCACCTCATTTCTCATCTCCTTGTGCCTGGGTTCGCCATTCCAGCCGCTTTACTAGCAATCTCCCTACTTGGAGCATCAGCACCTTTAACCTCCTGTTCCGTACAGGTTGCAATTTTTCCTGAGGATGAAAGGGAAGACAGGGAACCAATGAGAGACTGGCTCTTGGTGTTGGGACAGGCACACGTCACTCTATTTTCCCATCAGGAAGAAGAATTAACCACAGGCTCAGCCTGACCCCGGAACCAGAACAGGGCCTGAAGCCATCCTGCGCTTTTGCGGCCAGCTCCCAAAAACGCGAGGTGTAAAATCGAGCTTCAGGGCACTGCAATTCACAAACCTGCAGAGTTATAAATGATAACTCTCGTCCACAAATATATTGAGGGAAGGCAAAGAAGAGGATTTGAAATCAAGGCAGAATTGCAGGAAACAGATTTCAGGAGGTAGATTCGAATCGCCTTTAAAGCACATGAAAAGCGGCAAAACGTTGACAATGATGCCCTTGGCCAAAAAGGGCGTATGCGTTTTTTCCTGAATATATTCAGGAAAAAACGCATACGCCCTTTTTGGCCAACCAAGCAACCTGGAAAGGCAAATCAGCGCTACAAAGAAGTCTCGCTTCCCATCGGTCAAAAGGGCCATGCTGAAAAAAGTGTCAAAACCAGAAATGCAGGACAGGCCATGGAGAAATGGGAGCCTTGCTACACTGATGGGCGGGATGTAAATTGCCAACAGCCACTCTGGAGAAGTGTACGGTGAGTCCTGAAACATCTAAAAAACACAGCTTAGAGAGCATAGGGCACTTCCACTCATGGGGGTATAAATTGGGAAAATGAAAAATCAGCAAGACACAAGCACCCCAAAGTTTAGGGCTGCTCTGTTGACAAGGACCTCCACTTCATTCCACCTTAAATATCCCAGGAAAGAGAAAAATGGGTAAAGAATTTGTGGTCCTTATGTACAATGGAATATCACTCAGCCATGAAATCAATGTCCTAAGGCTAGTAGCAGCATGATGAGTGGATTTAGGTACGACGATTCTAAGTGAAATAAATCACACAGAAAAGGACACTTTTCATAAGGTATCACTTATAGAGGGAATGTAAAAACCGTTACAGTTGAACTGAATTACAAAACAGAACAGAGTCACACATGCAGAAAACACACTATGGCTGCTTAACGGGAAAGGGGAGGTGGGGTGATACATCAAACAAGGGTTTCAAATTAGCTCAGATACCGTTCCATAAACCCAATATGTAATAGACAAGACCTACTCCTTGCTCAGAGAACTGGACTCAACACGCCCTATTCAC
This sequence comes from Balaenoptera borealis, assembly GCF_965194805.1. Lineage (NCBI taxonomy): Eukaryota > Metazoa > Chordata > Mammalia > Artiodactyla > Balaenopteridae > Balaenoptera > Balaenoptera borealis. Next base: position 1,622,823 of record NW_028124009.1, read on the forward strand.
CGCACAAGAATATATCTGACTAGTAATAATCTTAAAACCTATGTATTGATATCTCTCTGTTAGTGTGTCAAGTGGGTGTAAAGAGGCATAAACACAGCAGTGAAAAGCAGCTAAACCCCATTATGAAAATAAATTACTTTGAAAAACCCATGAAAGAAAGACAGTGAAAGAGAGAGACATTCTTACACAATGCGTTCAGGGGCTGTGATGCAACCTGGATTGACAATATCTAGACCCACAGCTGGATGAGACCTAAGGGTGGACACTCTTGGGGCTGAGAGGTTTGGTGAGGTTGGGTGAGCAAACGCAGACCATTTAAAGTAATACTGCGTGGTACCCATCGCATGGGTCCCAAATCTCCAGGTTCAAGGGCATCTTCCTACATCGAAAACATGCATGAGAAACCCAGAAGATGGTACACCGTGTGATGGGGAAAGGTTTCTAAAACGCACCTCATTTCTCATCTCCTTGTGTCCGGGTTCGCCATTCCAGCCGCTTTACTAGCAATCTCCCTACTTTGAGCATCAGCACCTTTAACCTCCTGTTCCGTACAGGTTGCCATTTCTCCTGACAATGAACGGGAAGACGGGGAACCAATAAGAGACTGGCTCTTGGTGTTGGGAAAGGCACAGGTCACTCTATTTTCCCATCAGGAAGAAGAATTAACCACAGGCTCATCCCGCACCCCGGAACCAGAACACGGCCTGAAGCCATCCTGCGCTTTTGCGGCCAGCTCCCAAAAACACGAGTTGTAAAATGGAGGCTCAGGGCACTGCAATTCACAAACCTGCAGAGTTATAAATGCTAACTCTCGTCCACAAATATATTGAGGGAAGGCAACGAAGAGGATTTGAAATCAAGGCAGAATTGCAGGAAACAGATTTCAGGAGGTAGATTCGAATCGCCTTTAAAGCACATGAAAAGCGGCAAAACGTTGACAATGATGCCCTTGGCCAAAAAGGGCGTATGCGTTTTTTCCTGAATATATTCAGGAAAAAACGCATACGCCCTTTTTGGCCAACCAAGCAACCTGGAAAGGCAAATCAGCGCTACAAAGAAGTCTCGCTTCCCATCGGTCAAAAGGGCCATGCTGAAGAAAGTGTCAAAACCAGAAATGCAGGACAGGCCATGGAGAAATGGGAGCCTTGCTACACTGATGGGCGGGATGTAAATTGCCAACAGCCACTCTGGAGAAGTGTACGGTGAGTCCTGAAACATCTAAAAAACACAGCTTAGAGAGCATAGGGCACTTCCACTCAAGGGGGTATAAATTGGGAAAATGAAAAATCAGCAAGACACAAGCACCCCAAAGTTTAGGGCTGCTCTGTTGACAAGGACCTCCACTTCATTCCACCTTAAATATCCCAGGAAAGAGAAAAATGGGTAAAGAAGTTGTGGTCCTTATGTACAATGGAATATCACTCAGCCATGAAATCAATGTCCTAAGGCTAGTAGCAGCATGATGAGTGGATTTAGGTACGACGATTCTAAGTGAAATAAGTCACACAGAAAAGGACACTTCTCATAAGGTATCACTGATAGAGGGAATGTAAAAACCGTTACACATGAACTGAATTACAAAACAGAACAGAGTCACACATGCAGAAAACACACTATGGCTGCTTAACGGGAAAGGTGAGGTGGGGTGATACATCAAACAAGGGTTTCAAATTAGCTCAGATACCGTTCCATAAACCCAATATGTAATAGACAAGACCTACTCCTTGCTCAGAGAACTGGACTCAACACGCCCTATTCACCGCACAAGAATATATCTGACTAATAATAATCGTAAAACCTATGTATTGATATCTCTCTGTTAGTGTGTCAAGTGGGTGTAAAGCGGCATAAACACAGCAGTGAAAAGCAGCTAAACCGCATTATGAAAATAAATTACTTTGAAAAACCCATGAAACAAAGACAGTGAAAGAGAGAGACATTCTTACACAATGCGTTCAGGGGCTGTGATGCAACCTGGATTGACCATATCTAGACTCACGGCTGGATGAGACATAAGGGTGGACACTCTTGGGGCTGAGAGGTTTGGTGAGGTTGGGTGAGCAAACGCAGACCCTTTAAAGTAATACTGCGTGGTACCCATCGCATGGGTCCCATATCTCCAGGTTCAAGGGCATCTTCCTACATCGAAAACATGAATGAGAAACCCAGAAGATGGTACACCGTGTGATGGGGAAAGGTTTCTAAAACGCACCTCATTTCTCATCTCCTTGTGCCTGGGTTCGCCATTCCAGCCGCTTTACTAGCAATCTCCCTACTTGGAGCATCAGCCCCTTTAACCTCCTGTTCCGTACAGGTTGCCATTTCTCCTGAGGATGAACGGGAAGACGGGGAACCAATGAGAGACTGGCTCTTGGTGTTGGGAAAGGCACAGGTCACTCTATTTTCCCATCAGGAAGAAGAATTAACCACAGGCTCATCCCGCCCCCCGGAACTAGAACAGGGCCTGAAGCCATCCTGCGCTTTTGCGGCCAGCTCCCATAAACACGAGTTGTAAAATGGAGGCTCAGGGCACTGCAATTCACAAACCTGCAGAGTTATAAATGATAACTCTCGTCCACAAATATATTGAGGGAAGGCAACGAAGAGGATTTGAAATCAAGGCAGAATTGCAGGAAACAGATTTCAGGAGGTAGATTCGAATCGCCTTTAAAGCACATGAAAAGCGGCAAAACGTTGACAATGATGCCCTTGGCCAAAAAGGGCGTATGTGTTTTTTCCTGAATATATTCAGGAAAAAACGCATACGCCCTTTTTGGCCAACCAAGCAACCTGGAAAGGCAAATCAGCGCTACAAAGAAGTCTCGCTTCCCATCGGTCAAAAGGGCCATGCTGAAAAAAGTGTCAAAACCAGAAATGCAGGACAGGCTATGGAGAAATGGGAGCCTTGCTACACTGATGGGTGGGATGTAAATTGCCAACAGCCACTCTGGAGAAGTGTACGGTGAGTCCTGAAACATCTAAAAAACACAGCTTAGAGAGCATAGGGCACTTCCACTCATGGGGGTATAAATTGGGAAAATGAAAAATCAGCAAGACACAAGCACCCCAAAGCTTAGGGCTGCTCTGTTGACAAGGACCTCCACTTCATTCCACCTTAAATATCCCAGGAAAGAGAAAAATGGATAAACAATTTGTGGTCCTTATGTACAATGGAATATCACTCAGCCATGAAATCAATGTCATAAGGCTAGTAGCAGCATGATGAATGGATTTAGGTACGAGATTCTAAGTGAAATAAGTCACACAGAAAAGGACACTTCTCATAAGGTATCACTGATAGAGGGAATGTAAAAACCGTTACACATGAACTGAATTACAAAACAGAACAGAGTCACACATGCAGAAAACACACTATGGCTGCTTAACGGGAAAGGGGAGGTGGGGTGATACATCAAACAAGGGTTTCAAATTAGCTCAGATACCGTTCCATAAACCCAATATGTAATAGACAAGACCTACTCCTTGCTCAGAGAACTGGACTCAACACGCCCTATTCACCGCACAAGAATATATCTGACTAGTAATAATCTTAAAACCTATGTATTGATATCTCTCTGTTAGTGTGTCAAGTGGGTGTAAAGAGGCATAAACACAGCAGTGAAAAGCAGCTAAACCCCATTATGAAAATAAATTACTTTGAAAAACCCATGAAAGAAAGACAGTGAAAGAGAGAGACATTCTTACACAATGCGTTCAGGGGCTGTGATGCAACCTGGATTGACAATATCTAGACCCACAGCTGGATGAGACCTAAGGGTGGACACTCTTGGGGCTGAGAGGTTTGGTGAGGTTGGGTGAGCAAACGCAGACCATTTAAAGTAATACTGCGTGGTACCCATCGCATGGGTCCCAAATCTCCAGGTTCAAGGGCATCTTCCTACATCGAAAACATGCATGAGAAACCCAGAAGATGGTACACCGTGTGATGGGGAAAGGTTTCTAAAACGCACCTCATTTCTCATCTCCTTGTGTCCGGGTTCGCCATTCCAGCCGCTTTACTAGCAATCTCCCTACTTTGAGCATCAGCACCTTTAACCTCCTGTTCCGTACAGGTTGCCATTTCTCCTGACAATGAACGGGAAGACGGGGAACCAATAAGAGACTGGCTCTTGGTGTTGGGAAAGGCACAGGTCACTCTATTTTCCCATCAGGAAGAAGAATTAACCACAGGCTCATCCCGCACCCCGGAACCAGAACATGGCCTGAAGCCATCCTGCGCTTTTGCGGCCAGCTCCCAAAAACACGAGTTGTAAAATGGAGGCTCAGGGCACTGCAATTCACAAACCTGCAGAGTTATAAATGCTAACTCTCGTCCACAAATATATTGAGGGAAGGCAACGAAGAGGATTTGAAATCAAGGCAGAATTGCAGGAAACAGATTTCAGGAGGTAGATTCGAATCGCCTTTAAAGCACATGAAAAGCGGCAAAACGTTGACAATGATGCCCTTGGCCAAAAAGGGCGTATGCGTTTTTTCCTGAATATATTCAGGAAAAAACGCATACGCCCTTTTTGGCCAACCAAGCAACCTGGAAAGGCAAATCAGCGCTACAAAGAAGTCTCGCTTCCCATCGGTCAAAAGGGCCATGCTGAAGAAAGTGTCAAAACCAGAAATGCAGGACAGGCCATGGAGAAATGGGAGCCTTGCTACACTGATGGGCGGGATGTAAATTGCCAACAGCCACTCTGGAGAAGTGTACGGTGAGTCCTGAAACATCTAAAAAACACAGCTTAGAGAGCATAGGGCACTTCCACTCAAGGGGGTATAAATTGGGAAAATGAAAAATCAGCAAGACACAAGCACCCCAAAGTTTAGGGCTGCTCTGTTGACAAGGACCTCGACTTCATTCCACCTTAAATATCCCAGGAAAGAGAAAAATGGGTAAAGAAGTTGTGGTCCTTATGTACAATGGAATATCACTCAGCCATGAAATCAATGTCCTAAGGCTAGTAGCAGCATGATGAGTGGATTTAGGTACGACGATTCTAAGTGAAATAAGTCACACAGAAAAGGACACTTCTCATAAGGTATCACTGATAGAGGGAATGTAAAAACCGTTACACATGAACTGAATTACAAAACAGAACAGAGTCACACATGCAGAAAACACACTATGGCTGCTTAACGGGAAAGGTGAGGTGGGGTGATACATCAAACAAGGGTTTCAAATTAGCTCAGATACCGTTCCATAAACCCAATATGTAATAGACAAGACCTACTCCTTGCTCAGAGAACTGGACTCAACACGCCCTATTCACCGCACAAGAATATATCTGACTAATAATAATCGTAAAACCTATGTATTGATATCTCTCTGTTAGTGTGTCAAGTGGGTGTAAAGCGGCATAAACACAGCAGTGAAAAGCAGCTAAACCGCATTATGAAAATAAATTACTTTGAAAAACCCATGAAAGAAAGACAGTGAAAGAGAGAGACATTCATACACAATGCGTTCAGGGGCTGTGATGCAACCTGGATTGACCATATCTAGACTCACGGCTGGATGAGACATAAGGGTGGACACTCTTGGGGCTGAGAGGTTTGGTGAGGTTGGGTGAGCAAACGCAGACCCTTTAAAGTAATACTGCGTGGTACCCATCGCATGGGTCCCATATCTCCAGGTTCAAGGGCATCTTCCTACATCGAAAACATGAATGAGAAACCCAGAAGATGGTACACCGTGTGATGGGGAAAGGTTTCTAAAACGCACCTCATTTCTCATCTCCTTGTGCCTGGGTTCGCCATTCCAGCCGCTTTACTAGCAATCTCCCTACTTGGAGCATCAGCCCCTTTAACCTCCTGTTCCGTACAGGTTGCCATTTCTCCTGAGGATGAACGGGAAGACGGGGAACCAATGAGAGACTGGCTCTTGGTGTTGGGAAAGGCACAGGTCACTCTATTTTCCCATCAGGAAGAAGAATTAACCACAGGCTCATCCCGCCCCCCGGAACTAGAACAGGGCCTGAAGCCATCCTGCGCTTTTGCGGCCAGCTCCCATAAACACGAGTTGTAAAATGGAGGCTCAGGGCACTGCAATTCACAAACCTGCAGAGTTATAAATGATAACTCTCGTCCACAAATATATTGAGGGAAGGCAACGAAGAGGATTTGAAATCAAGGCAGAATTGCAGGAAACAGATTTCAGGAGGTAGATTCGAATCGCCTTTAAAGCACATGAAAAGCGGCAAAACGTTGACAATGATGCCCTTGGCCAAAAAGGGCGTATGCGTTTTTTCCTGAATATATTCAGGAAAAAACGCATACGCCCTTTTTGGCCAACCAAGCAACCTGGAAAGGCAAATCAGCGCTACAAAGAAGTCTCACATCCCATCGGTCAAAAGGGCCATGCTGAAAAAAGTGTCAAAACCAGAAATGCAGGACAGGCTATGGAGAAATGGGAGCCTTGCTACACTGATGGGTGGGATGTAAATTGCCAACAGCCACTCTGGAGAAGTGTACGGTGAGTCCTGAAACATCTAAAAAACACAGCTTAGAGAGCATAGGGCACTTCCACTCATGGGGGTATAAATTGGGAAAATGAAAAATCAGCAAGACACAAGCACCCCAAAGCTTAGGGCTGCTCTGTTGACAAGGACCTCCACTTCATTCCACCTTAAATATCCCAGGAAAGAGAAAAATGGATAAACAATTTGTGGTCCTTATGTACAATGGAATATCACTCAGCCATGAAATCAATGTCATAAGGCTAGTAGCAGCATGATGAATGGATTTAGGTACGAGATTCTAAGTGAAATAAGTCACACACAAAAGGACACTTCTCATAAGGTATCACTGATAGAGGGAATGTAAAAACCGTTACACATGAACTGAATTACAAAACAGAACAGAGTCACACATGCAGAAAACACACTATGGCCGCTTAACGGGAAAGGGGAGGTGGGGTGATACATCAAACAAGGGTTTCAAATTAGCTCAGATACCGTTCCATAAACCCAATATGTAATAGACAAGACCTACTCCTTGCTCTGAGAACTGGACTCAACACGCCCTATTCACCGCACAAGAATATATCTGACTAGTAATAATCTTAAAACCTATGTATTGATATCTCTCTGTTAGTGTGTCAAGTGGGTATAAAGCGGCATAAACACAGCAGTGAAAAGCAGCTAAACCGCATTATGAAAATAAATTACTTTTAAAAACCCATGAAACAAAGACAGTGAAAGAGAGAGACATTCTTACACAATGCGTTCAGGGGCTGTGATGCAACCTGGATTGACCATATCTAGACCCACAGCTGGATGAGACATAAGGGTGGACACTCTTGGGGCTGAGAGGTTTGGTGAGGTTGGGTGAGCACACACAGACCCTTTAAAGTAATACTGCGTGGTACCCATCGCATGGGTCCCATATCTCCAGGTTCAAGGGCATCTTCCTACATCGAAAACATGAATGAGAAACCCAGAAGATGGTACACCGTGTGATGGGGAAAGGTTTCTAAAACGCACCTCATTTCTCATCTCCTTGTGCCTGGGTTCGCCATTCCAGCCGCTTTACTAGCAATCTCCCTACTTGGAGCATCAGCACCTTTAACCTCCTGTTCCGTACAGGTTGCAATTTTTCCTGAGGATGAAAGGGAAGACAGGGAACCAATGAGAGACTGGCTCTTGGTGTTGGGACAGGCACACGTCACTCTATTTTCCCATCAGGAAGAAGAATTAACCACAGGCTCAGCCTGACCCCGGAACCAGAACAGGGCCTGAAGCCATCCTGCGCTTTTGCGGCCAGCTCCCAAAAACGCGAGGTGTAAAATCGAGCTTCAGGGCACTGCAATTCACAAACCTGCAGAGTTATAAATGATAACTCTCGTCCACAAATATATTGAGGGAAGGCAAAGAAGAGGATTTGAAATCAAGGCAGAATTGCAGGAAACAGATTTCAGGAGGTAGATTCGAATCGCCTTTAAAGCACATGAAAAGCGGCAAAACGTTGACAATGATGCCCTTGGCCAAAAAGGGCGTATGCGTTTTTTCCTGAATATATTCAGGAAAAAACGCATACGCCCTTTTTGGCCAACCAAGCAACCTGGAAAGGCAAATCAGCGCTACAAAGAAGTCTCGCTTCCCATCGGTCAAAAGGGCCATGCTGAAGAAAGTGTCAAAACCAGAAATGCAGGACAGGCCATGGAGAAATGGGAGCCTTGCTACACTGATGGGCGGGATGTAAATTGCCAACAGCCACTCTGGAGAAGTGTACGGTGAGTCCTGAAACATCTAAAAAACACAGCTTAGAGAGCATAGGGCACTTCCACTCAAGGGGGTATAAATTGGGAAAATGAAAAATCAGCAAGACACAAGCACCCCAAAGTTTAGGGCTGCTCTGTTGACAAGGACCTCCACTTCATTCCACCTTAAATATCCCAGGAAAGAGAAAAATGGGTAAAGAAGTTGTGGTCCTTATGTACAATGGAATATCACTCAGCCATGAAATCAATGTCCTAAGGCTAGTAGCAGCATGATGAGTGGATTTAGGTACGACGATTCTAAGTGAAATAAGTCACACAGAAAAGGACACTTCTCATAAGGTATCACTGATAGAGGGAATGTAAAAACCGTTACACATGAACTGAATTACAAAACAGAACAGAGTCACACATGCAGAAAACACACTATGGCTGCTTAACGGGAAAGGTGAGGTGGGGTGATACATCAAACAAGGGTTTCAAATTAGCTCAGATACCGTTCCATAAACCCAATATGTAATAGACAAGACCTACTCCTTGCTCAGAGAACTGGACTCAACACGCCCTATTCACCGCACAAGAATATATCTGACTAATAATAATCGTAAAACCTATGTATTGATATCTCTCTGTTAGTGTGTCAAGTGGGTGTAAAGCGGCATAAACACAGCAGTGAAAAGCAGCTAAACCGCATTATGAAAATAAATTACTTTGAAAAACCCATGAAAGAAAGACAGTGAAAGAGAGAGACATTCTTACACAATGCGTTCAGGGGCTGTGATGCAACCTGGATTGACCATATCTAGACTCACGGCTGGATGAGACATAAGGGTGGACACTCTTGGGGCTGAGAGGTTTGGTGAGGTTGGGTGAGCAAACGCAGACCCTTTAAAGTAATACTGCGTGGTACCCATCGCATGGGTCCCATATCTCCAGGTTCAAGGGCATCTTCCTACATCGAAAACATGAATGAGAAACCCAGAAGATGGTACACCGTGTGATGGGGAAAGGTTTCTAAAACGCACCTCATTTCTCATCTCCTTGTGCCCGGGTTCGCCATTCCAGCCGCTTTACTAGCAATCTCCCTACTTGGAGCATCAGCCCCTTTAACCTCCTGTTCCGTACAGGTTGCCATTTCTCCTGAGGATGAACGGGAAGACGGGGAACCAATGAGAGACTGGCTCTTGGTGTTGGGAAAGGCACAGGTCACTCTATTTTCCCATCAGGAAGAAGAATTAACCACAGGCTCATCCCGCCCCCCGGAACTAGAACAGGGCCTGAAGCCATCCTGCGCTTTTGCGGCCAGCTCCCATAAACACGAGTTGTAAAATGGAGGCTCAGGTCACTGCAATTCACAAACCTGCAGTTATAAATGATAACTCTCGTCCACAAATATATTGAGGGAAGGCAAAGAAGAGGTTTTGAAATCAAGGCAGAATTGCAGGAAACAGATTTCAGGAGGTAGATTCGAATCGCCTTTAAAGCACATGAAAAGCGGCAAAACGTTGACAATGATGCCCTTGGCCAAAAAGGGCGTATGCGTTTTTTCCTGAATATATTCAGGAAAAAACGCATACGCCCTTTTTGGCCAACCAAGCAACCTGGAAAGGCAAATCAGCGCTACAAAGAAGTCTCACATCCCATCGGTCAAAAGGGCCATGCTGAAAAAAGTGTCAAAACCAGAAATGCAGGACAGGCTATGGAGAAATGGGAGCCTTGCTACACTGATGGGTGGGATGTAAATTGCCAACAGCCACTCTGGAGAAGTGTACGGTGAGTCCTGAAACATCTAAAAAACACAGCTTAGAGAGCATAGGGCACTTCCACTCATGGGGGTATAAATTGGGAAAATGAAAAATCAGCAAGACACAAGCACCCCAAAGCTTAGGGCTGCTCTGTTGACAAGGACCTCCACTTCATTCCACCTTAAATATCCCAGGAAAGAGAAAAATGGATAAACAATTTGTGGTCCTTATGTACAATGGAATATCACTCAGCCATGAAATCAATGTCATAAGGCTAGTAGCAGCATGATGAATGGATTTAGGTACGAGATTCTAAGTGAAATAAGTCACACAGAAAAGGACACTTCTCATAAGGTATCACTGATAGAGGGAATGTAAAAACCGTTACACATGAACTGAATTACAAAACAGAACAGAGTCACACATGCAGAAAACACACTATGGCTGCTTAACGGGAAAGGGGAGGTGGGGTGATACATCAAACAAGGGTTTCAAATTAGCTCAGATACCGTTCCATAAACCCAATATGTAATAGACAAGACCTACTCCTTGCTCTGAGAACTGGACTCAACACGCCCTATTCACCGCACAAGAATATATCTGACTAGTAATAATCTTAAAACCTATGTATTGATATCTCTCTGTTAGTGTGTCAAGTGGGTATAAAGCGGCATAAACACAGCAGTGAAAAGCAGCTAAACCGCATTATGAAAATAAATTACTTTGAAAAACCCATGAAACAAAGACAGTGAAAGAGAGAGACATTCTTACACAATGCGTTCAGGGGCTGTGATGCAACCTGGATTGACCATATCTAGACTCACGGCTGGATGAGACATAAGGGTGGACACTCTTGGGGCTGAGAGGTTTGGTGAGGTTGGGTGAGCAAACGCAGACCCTTTAAAGTAATACTGCGTGGTACCCATCGCATGGGTCCCATATCTCCAGGTTCAAGGGCATCTTCCTACATCGAAAACATGAATGAGAAACCCAGAAGATGGTACACCGTGTGATGGGGAAAGGTTTCTAAAACGCACCTCATTTCTCATCTCCTTGTGCCTGGGTTCGCCATTCCAGCCGCTTTACTAGCAATCTCCCTACTTGGAGCATCAGCCCCTTTAACCTCCTGTTCCGTACAGGTTGCCATTTCTCCTGAGGATGAACGGGAAGACGGGGAACCAATGAGAGACTGGCTCTTGGTGTTGGGAAAGGCACAGGTCACTCTATTTTCCCATCAGGAAGAAGAATTAACCACAGGCTCATCCCGCCCCCCGGAACTAGAACAGGGCCTGAAGCCATCCTGCGCTTTTGCGGCCAGCTCCCATAAACACGAGTTGTAAAATGGAGGCTCAGGGCACTGCAATTCATAAACCTGCAGAGTTATAAATGATAACTCTCGTCCACAAATATATTGAGGGAAGGCAACGAAGAGGATTTGAAATCAAGGCAGAATTGCAGGAAACAGATTTCAGGAGGTAGATTCGAATCGCCTTTAAAGCACATGAAAAGCGGCAAAACGTTGACAATGATGCCCTTGGCCAAAAAGGGCGTATGTGTTTTTTCCTGAATATATTCAGGAAAAAACGCATACGCCCTTTTTGGCCAACCAAGCAACCTGGAAAGGCAAATCAGCGCTACAAAGAAGTCTCGCTTCCCATCGGTCAAAAGGGCCATGCTGAAAAAAGTGTCAAAACCAGAAATGCAGGACAGGCTATGGAGAAATGGGAGCCTTGCTACACTGATGGGTGGGATGTAAATTGCCAACAGCCACTCTGGAGAAGTGTACGGTGAGTCCTGAAACATCTAAAAAACACAGCTTAGAGAGCATAGGGCACTTCCACTCATGGGGGTATAAATTGGGAAAATGAAAAATCAGCAAGACACAAGCACCCCAAAGCTTAGGGCTGCTCTGTTGACAAGGACCTCCACTTCATTCCACCTTAAATATCCCAGGAAAGAGAAAAATGGATAAACAATTTGTGGTCCTTATGTACAATGGAATATCACTCAGCCATGAAATCAATGTCATAAGGCTAGTAGCAGCATGATGAATGGATTTAGGTACGAGATTCTAAGTGAAATAAGTCACACAGAAAAGGACACTTCTCATAAGGTATCACTGATAGAGGGAATGTAAAAACCGTTACACATGAACTGAATTACAAAACAGAACAGAGTCACACATGCAGAAAACACACTATGGCTGCTTAACGGGAAAGGGGAGGTGGGGTGATACATCAAACAAGGGTTTCAAATTAGCTCAGATACCGTTCCATAAACCCAATATGTAATAGACAAGACCTACTCCTTGCTCTGAGAACTGGACTCAACACGCCCTATTCACCACACAAGAATATATCTGACTAGTAATAATCTTAAAACCTATGTATTGATATCTCTGTGTTAGTGTGTCAAGTGGGTATAAAGCGGCATAAACACAGCAGTGAAAAGCAGCTAAACCGCATTATGAAAATAAATTACTTTTAAAAACCCATGAAACAAAGACAGTGAAAGAGAGAGACATTCTTACACAATGCGTTCAGGGGCTGTGATGCAACCTGGATTGACCATATCTAGACCCACAGCTGGATGAGACATAAGGGTGGACACTCTTGGGGCTGAGAGGTTTGGTGAGGTTGGGTGAGCACACACAGACCCTTTAAAGTAATACTGCGTGGTACCCATAGCATGGGTCCCATATCTCCAGGTTCAAGGGCATCTTCCTACATCGAAAACATGAATGAGAAACCCAGAAGATGGTACACCGTGTGATGGGGAAAGGTTTCTAAAACGCACCTCATTTCTCATCTCCTTGTGCCTGGGTTCGCCATTCCAGCCGCTTTACTAGCAATCTCCCTACTTGGAGCATCAGCACCTTTAACCTCCTGTTCCGTACAGGTTGCAATTTTTCCTGAGGATGAAAGGGAAGACAGGGAACCAATGAGAGACTGGCTCTTGGTGTTGGGACAGGCACACGTCACTCTATTTTCGCATCAGGAAGAAGAATTAACCACAGGCTCATCCTGCCCCCTGGAAAGACAACAGGGCCTGAAGCCATCCTGCGCTTTTGCGGCCAGCTCCCAAAAACGCGAGTTGTAAAATCGAGCTTCAGGGCACTGCAATTCACAAACCTGCAGAGTTATAAATGATAACTCTCGTCCACAAATATATTGAGGGAAGGCAAAGAAGAGGATTTGAAATCAAGGCAGAATTGCAGGAAACAGATTTCAGGAGGTAGATTCGAATCGCCTTTAAAGCACATGAAAAGCGGCAAAACGTTGACAATGATGCCCTTGGCCAAAAAGGGCGTATGCGTTTTTTCCTGAATATATTCAGGAAAAAACGCATACGCCCTTTTTGGCCAACCAAGCAACCTGGAAAGGCAAATCAGCGCTACAAAGAAGTCTCGCTTCCCATCGGTCAAAAGGGCCATGCTGAAAAAAGTGTCAAAACCAGAAATGCAGGACAGGCCATGGAGAAATGGGAGCCTTGCTACACTGATGGGCGGGATGTAAATTGCCAACAGCCACTCTGGAGAAGTGTACGGTGAGTCCTGAAACATCTAAAAAACACAGCTTAGAGAGCATAGGGCACTTCCACTCATGGGGGTATAAATTGGGAAAATGAAAAATCAGCAAGACACAAGCACCCCAAAGTTTAGGGCTGCTCTGTTGACAAGGACCTCCACTTCATTCCACCTTAAATATCCCAGGAAAGAGAAAAATGGGTAAAGAATTTGTGGTCCTTATGTACAATGGAATATCACTCAGCCATGAAATCAATGTCATAAGGCTAGTAGCAGCATGATCAGTGGATTTAGGTACGACGATTCTAAGTGAAATAAATCACACAGAAAAGGACACTTTTCATAAGGTATCACTTATAGAGGGAATGTAAAAACCGTTACAGTTGAACTGAATTACAAAACAGAACAGAGTCACACATGCAGAAAACACACTATGGCTGCTTAACGGGAAAGGGGAGGTGGGGTGATACATCAAACAAGGGTTTCAAATTAGCTCAGATACCGTTCCATAAACCCAATATGTAATAGACAAGACCTACTCCTTGCTCAGAGAACTGGACTCAACACGCCCTATTCACCGCACAAGAATATATCTGACTAGTAATAATCTTAAAACCTATGTATTGATATCTCTCTGTTAGTGTGTCAAGTGGGTGTAAAGAGGCATAAACACAGCAGTGAAAAGCAGCTAAACCCCATTATGAAAATAAATTACTTTGAAAAACCCATGAAAGAAAGACAGTGAAAGAGAGAGACATTCTTACACAATGCGTTCAGGGGCTGTGATGCAACCTGGATTGACAATATCTAGACCCACAGCTGGATGAGACCTAAGGGTGGACACTCTTGGGGCTGAGAGGTTTGGTGAGGTTGGGTGAGCAAACGCAGACCATTTAAAGTAATACTGCGTGGTACCCATCGCATGGGTCCCAAATCTCCAGGTTCAAGGGCATCTTCCTACATCGAAAACATGCATGAGAAACCCAGAAGATGGTACACCGTGTGATGGGGAAAGGTTTCTAAAACGCACCTCATTTCTCATCTCCTTGTGCCCGGGTTCGCCATTCCAGCCGCTTTACTAGCAATCTCCCTACTTGGAGCATCAGCACCTTTAACCTCCTGTTCCGTACAGGTTGCCATTTCTCCTGACAATGAACGGGAAGACGGGGAACCAATAAGAGACTGGCTCTTGGTGTTGGGAAAGGCACAGGTCACTCTATTTTCCCATCAGGAAGAAGAATTAACCACAGGCTCATCCCGCACCCCGGAACCAGAACACGGCCTGAAGCCATCCTGCGCTTTTGCGGCCAGCTCCCAAAAACACGAGTTGTAAAATGGAGGCTCAGGGCACTGCAATTCACAAACCTGCAGAGTTATAAATGCTAACTCTCGTCCACAAATATATTGAGGGAAGGCAACGAAGAGGATTTGAAATCAAGGCAGAATTGCAGGAAACAGATTTCAGGAGGTAGATTCGAATCGCCTTTAAAGCACATGAAAAGCGGCAAAACGTTGACAATGATGCCCTTGGCCAAAAAGGGCGTATGCGTTTTTTCCTGAATATATTCAGGAAAAAACGCATACGCCCTTTTTGGCCAACCAAGCAACCTGGAAAGGCAAATCAGCGCTACAAAGAAGTCTCGCTTCCCATCGGTCAAAAGGGCCATGCTGAAGAAAGTGTCAAAACCAGAAATGCAGGACAGGCCATGGAGAAATGGGAGCCTTGCTACACTGATGGGCGGGATGTAAATTGCCAACAGCCACTCTGGAGAAGTGTACGGTGAGTCCTGAAACATCTAAAAAACACAGCTTAGAGAGCATAGGGCACTTCCACTCAAGGGGGTATAAATTGGGAAAATGAAAAATCAGCAAGACACAAGCACCCCAAAGTTTAGGGCTGCTCTGTTGACAAGGACCTCCACTTCATTCCACCTTAAATATCCAAGGAAAGAGAAAAATGGGTAAAGAAGTTCTGGTCCTTATGTACAATGGAATATCACTCAGCCATGAAATCAATGTCCTAAGGCTAGTAGCAGCATGATGAGTGGATTTAGGTACGACGATTCTAAGTGAAATAAGTCACACAGAAAAGGACACTTCTCATAAGGTATCACTGATAGAGGGAATGTAAAAACCGTTACACATGAACTGAATTACAAAACAGAACAGAGTCACACATGCAGAAAACACACTATGGCTGCTTAACGGGAAAGGTGAGGTGGGGTGATACATCAAACAAGGGTTTCAAATTAGCTCAGATACCGTTCCATAAACCCAATATGTAATAGACAAGACCTACTCCTTGCTCAGAGAACTGGACTCAACACGCCCTATTCACCGCACAAGAATATATCTGACTAATAATAATCGTAAAACCTATGTATTGATATCTCTCTGTTAGTGTGTCAATTGGGTGTAAAGCGGCATAAACACAGCAGTGAAAAGCAGCTAAACCGCATTATGAAAATAAATTACTTTGAAAAACCCATGAAACAAAGACAGTGAAAGAGAGAGACATTCTTACACAATGCGTTCAGGGGCTGTGATGCAACCTGGATTGACCATATCTAGACTCACGGCTGGATGAGACATAAGGGTGGACACTCTTGGGGCTGAGAGGTTTGGTGAGGTTGGGTGAGCAAACGCAGGCCCTTTAAAGTAATACTGCGTGGTACCCATCGCATGGGTCCCATATCTCCAGGTTCAAGGGCATCTTCCTACATCGAAAACATGAATGAGAAACCCAGAAGATGGTACACCGTGTGATGGGGAAAGGTTTCTAAAACGCACCTCATTTCTCATCTCCTTGTGCCCGGGTTCGCCATTCCAGCCACTTTACTAGCAATCTCCCTACTTGGAGCATCAGCCCCTTTAACCTCCTGTTCCGTACAGGTTGCCATTTCTCCTGAGGATGAACGGGAAGACGGGGAACCAATGAGAGACTGGCTCTTGGTGTTGGGAAAGGCACAGGTCACTCTATTTTCCCATCAGGAAGAAGAATTAACCACAGGCTCATCCCGCCCCCCGGAACTAGAACAGGGCCTGAAGCCATCCTGCGCTTTTGCGGCCAGCTCCCATAAACACGAGTTGTAAAATGGAGGCTCAGGGCACTGCAATTCACAAACCTGCAGAGTTATAAATGATAACTCTCGTCCACAAATATATTGAGGGAAGGCAACGAAGAGGATTTGAAATCAAGGCAGAATTGCAGGAAACAGATTTCAGGAGGTAGATTCGAATCGCCTTTAAAGCACATGAAAAGCGGCAAAACGTTGACAATGATGCCCTTGGCCAAAAAGGGCGTATGCGTTTTTTCCTGAATATATTCAGGAAAAAACGCATACGCCCTTGTTGGCCAACCAAGCAACCTGGAAAGGCAAATCAGCGCTACAAAGAAGTCTCGCTTCCCATCGGTCAAAAGGGCCATGCTGAAGAAAGTGTCAAAACCAGAAATGCAGGACAGGCCATGGAGAAATGGGAGCCTTGCTACACTGATGGGCGGGATGTAAATTGCCAACAGCCACTCTGGAGAAGTGTACGGTGAGTCCTGAAACATCTAAAAAACACAGCTTAGAGAGCATAGGGCACTTCCACTCAAGGGGGTATAAATTGGGAAAATGAAAAATCAGCAAGACACAAGCACCCCAAAGTTTAGGGCTGCTCTGTTGACAAGGACCTCCACTTCATTCCACCTTAAATATCCCAGGAAAGAGAAAAATGGGTAAAGAAGTTGTGGTCCTTATGTACAATGGAATATCACTCAGCCATGAAATCAATGTCCTAAGGCTAGTAGCAGCATGATGAGTGGATTTAGGTACGACGATTCTAAGTGAAATAAGTCACACAGAAAAGGACACTTCTCATAAGGTATCACTGATAGAGGGAATGTAAAAACCGTTACACATGAACTGAATTACAAAACAGAACAGAGTCACACATGCAGAAAACACACTATGGCTGCTTAACGGGAAAGGTGAGGTGGGGTGATACATCAAACAAGGGTTTCAAATTAGCTCAGATACCGTTCCATAAACCCAATATGTAATAGACAAGACCTACTCCTTGCTCAGAGAACTGGACTCAACACGCCCTATTCACCGCACAAGAATATATCTGACTAATAATAATCGTAAAACCTATGTATTGATATCTCTCTGTTAGTGTGTCAAGTGGGTGTAAAGCGGCATAAACACAGCAGTGAAAAGCAGCTAAACCGCATTATGAAAATAAATTACTTTGAAAAACCCATGAAAGAAAGACAGTGAAAGAGAGAGACATTCTTACACAATGCGTTCAGGGGCTGTGATGCAACCTGGATTGACCATATCTAGACTCACGGCTGGATGAGACATAAGGGTGGACACTCTTGGGGCTGAGAGGTTTGGTGAGGTTGGGTGAGCAAACGCAGACCCTTTAAAGTAATACTGCGTGGTACCCATCGCATGGGTCCCATATCTCCAGGTTCAAGGGCATCTTCCTACATCGAAAACATGAATGAGAAACCCAGAAGATGGTACACCGTGTGATGGGGAAAGGTTTCTAAAACGCACCTCATTTCTCATCTCCTTGTGCCCGGGTTCGCCATTCCAGCCGCTTTACTAGCAATCTCCCTACTTGGAGCATCAGCCCCTTTAACCTCCTGTTCCGTACAGGTTGCCATTTCTCCTGAGGATGAACGGGAAGACGGGGAACCAATGAGAGACTGGCTCTTGGTGTTGGGAAAGGCACAGGTCACTCTATTTTCCCATCAGGAAGAAGAATTAACCACAGGCTCATCCCGCCCCCCGGAACTAGAACAGGGCCTGAAGCCATCCTGCGCTTTTGCGGCCAGCTCCCATAAACACGAGTTGTAAAATGGAGGCTCAGGTCACTGCAATTCACAAACCTGCAGTTATAAATGATAACTCTCGTCCACAAATATATTGAGGGAAGGCAAAGAAGAGGTTTTGAAATCAAGGCAGAATTGCAGGAAACAGATTTCAGGAGGTAGATTCGAATCGCCTTTAAAGCACATGAAAAGCGGCAAAACGTTGACAATGATGCCCTTGGCCAAAAAGGGCGTATGCGTTTTTTCCTGAATATATTCAGGAAAAAACGCATACGCCCTTTTTGGCCAACCAAGCAACCTGGAAAGGCAAATCAGCGCTACAAAGAAGTCTCACATCCCATCGGTCAAAAGGGCCATGCTGAAAAAAGTGTCAAAACCAGAAATGCAGGACAGGCTATGGAGAAATGGGAGCCTTGCTACACTGATGGGTGGGATGTAAATTGCCAACAGCCACTCTGGAGAAGTGTACGGTGAGTCCTGAAACATCTAAAAAACACAGCTTAGAGAGCATAGGGCACTTCCACTCATGGGGGTATAAATTGGGAAAATGAAAAATCAGCAAGACACAAGCACCCCAAAGCTTAGGGCTGCTCTGTTGACAAGGACCTCCACTTCATTCCACCTTAAATATCCCAGGAAAGAGAAAAATGGATAAACAATTTGTGGTCCTTATGTACAATGGAATATCACTCAGCCATGAAATCAATGTCATAAGGCTAGTAGCAGCATGATGAATGGATTTAGGTACGAGATTCTAAGTGAAATAAGTCACACAGAAAAGGACACTTCTCATAAGGTATCACTGATAGAGGGAATGTAAAAACCGTTACACATGAACTGAATTACAAAACAGAACAGAGTCACACATGCAGAAAACACACTATGGCTGCTTAACGGGAAAGGGGAGGTGGGGTGATACATCAAACAAGGGTTTCAAATTAGCTCAGATACCGTTCCATAAACCCAATATGTAATAGACAAGACCTACTCCTTGCTCTGAGAACTGGACTCAACACGCCCTATTCACCGCACAAGAATATATCTGACTAGTAATAATCTTAAAACCTATGTATTGATATCTCTCTGTTAGTGTGTCAAGTGGGTATAAAGCGGCATAAACACAGCAGTGAAAAGCAGCTAAACCGCATTATGAAAATAAATTACTTTTAAAAACCCATGAAACAAAGACATTGAAAGAGAGAGACATTCTTACACAATGCGTTCAGGGGCTGTGATGCAACCTGGATTGACCATATCTAGACCCACAGCTGGATGAGACATAAGGGTGGACACTCTTGGGGCTGAGAGGTTTGGTGAGGTTGGGTGAGCAAACACAGACCCTTTAAAGTAATACTGCGTGGTACCCATCGCATGGGTCCCATATCTCCAGGTTCAAGGGCATCTTCCTACATCGAAAACATGAATGAGAAACCCAGAAGATGGTACACCGTTTGATGGGGAAAGGTTTCTAAAACGCACCTCATTTCTCATCTCCTTGTGCCTGGGTTCGCCATTCCAGCCGCTTTACTAGCAATCTCCCTACTTGGAGCATCAGCACCTTTAACCTCCTGTTCCGTACAGGTTGCAATTTTTCCTGAGGATGAAAGGGAAGACAGGGAACCAATGAGAGACTGGCTCTTGGTGTTGGGACAGGCACACGTCACTCTATTTTCCCATCAGGAAGAAGAATTAACCACAGGCTCATCCTGCCCCCTGGAAAGAGAACAGGGCCTGAAGCCATCCTGCGCTTTTGCGGCCAGCTCCCAAAAACGCGAGTTGTAAAATCGAGCTTCAGGGCACTGCAATTCACAAACCTGCAGAGTTATAAATGATAACTCTCGTCCACAAATATATTGAGGGAAGGCAAAGAAGAGGATTTGAAATCAAGGCAGAATTGCAGGAAACAGATTTCAGGAGGTAGATTCGAATCGCCTTTAAAGCACATGAAAAGCGGCAAAACGTTGACAATGATGCCCTTGGCCAAAAAGGGCGTATGCGTTTTTTCCTGAATATATTCAGGAAAAAACGCATACGCCCTTTTTGGCCAACCAAGCAACCTGGAAAGGCAAATCAGCGCTACAAAGAAGTCTCGCTTCCCATCGGTCAAAAGGGCCATGCTGAAAAAAGTGTCAAAACCAGAAATGCAGGACAGGCCATGGAGAAATGGGAGCCTTGCTACACTGATGGGCGGGATGTAAATTGCCAACAGCCACTCTAGAGAAGTGTACGGTGAGTCCTGAAACATCTAAAAAACACAGCTTAGAGAGCATAGGGCACTTCCACTCATGGGGGTATAAATTGGGAAAATGAAAAATCAGCAAGACACAAGCACCCCAAAGTTTAGGGCTGCTCTGTTGACAAGGACCTCCACTTCATTCCACCTTAAATATCCCAGGAAAGAGAAAAATGGGTAAAGAAGTTGTGGTCCTTATGTACAATGGAATATCACTCAGCCATGAAATCAATGTCCTAAGGCTAGTAGCAGCATGATGAGTGGATTTAGGTACGACGATTCTAAGTGAAATAAGTCACACAGAAAAGGACACTTCTCATAAGGTATCACTGATAGAGGGAATGTAAAAACCGTTACACATGAACTGAATTACAAAACAGAACAGAGTCACACATGCAGAAAACACACTATGGCTGCTTAACGGGAAAGGTGAGGTGGGGTGATACATCAAACAAGGGTTTCAAATTAGCTCAGATACCGTTCCATAAACCCAATATGTAATAGACAAGACCTACTCCTTGCTCAGAGAACTGGACTCAACACGCCCTATTCACCGCACAAGAATATATCTGACTAATAATAATCGTAAAACCTATGTATTGATATCTCTCTGTTAGTGTGTCAAGTGGGTGTAAAGCGGCATAAACACAGCAGTGAAAAGCAGCTAAACCGCATTATGAAAATAAATTACTTTGAAAAACCCATGAAAGAAAGACAGTGAAAGAGAGAGACATTCTTACACAATGCGTTCAGGGGCTGTGATGCAACCTGGATTGACCATATCTAGACTCACGGCTGGATGAGACATAAGGGTGGACACTCTTGGGGCTGAGAGGTTTGGTGAGGTTGGGTGAGCAAACGCAGGCCCTTTAAAGTAATACTGCGTGGTACCCATCGCATGGGTCCCATATCTCCAGGTTCAAGGGCATCTTCCTACATCGAAAACATGAATGAGAAACCCAGAAGATGGTACACCGTGTGATGGGGAAAGGTTTCTAAAACGCACCTCATTTCTCATCTCCTTGTGCCCGGGTTCGCCATTCCAGCCACTTTACTAGCAATCTCCCTACTTGGAGCATCAGCCCCTTTAACCTCCTGTTCCGTACAGGTTGCCATTTCTCCTGAGGATGAACGGGAAGACGGGGAACCAATGAGAGACTGGCTCTTGGTGTTGGGAAAGGCACAGGTCACTCTATTTTCCCATCAGGAAGAAGAATTAACCACAGGCTCATCCCGCCCCCCGGAACTAGAACAGGGCCTGAAGCCATCCTGCGCTTTTGCGGCCAGCTCCCATAAACACGAGTTGTAAAATGGAGGCTCAGGGCACTGCAATTCACAAACCTGCAGAGTTATAAATGATAACTCTCGTCCACAAATATATTGAGGGAAGGCAACGAAGAGGATTTGAAATCAAGGCAGAATTGCAGGAAACAGATTTCAGGAGGTAGATTCGAATCGCCTTTAAAGCACATGAAAAGCGGCAAAACGTTGACAATGATGCCCTTGGCCAAAAAGGGCGTATGCGTTTTTTCCTGAATATATTCAGGAAAAAACGCATACGCCCTTGTTGGCCAACCAAGCAACCTGGAAAGGCAAATCAGCGCTACAAAGAAGTCTCGCTTCCCATCGGTCAAAAGGGCCATGCTGAAGAAAGTGTCAAAACCAGAAATGCAGGACAGGCCATGGAGAAATGGGAACCTTGCTACACTGATAGGCGGGATGTAAATTGCCAACAGCCACTCTGGAGAAGTGTATGGTGAGTCCTGAAACATCTAAAAAACACAGCTTAGAGAGCATAGGGCACTTCCACTCAAGGGGGTATAAATTGGGAAAATGAAAAATCAGCAAGACACAAGCACCCCAAAGTTTAGGGCTGCTCTGTTGACAAGGACCTCCACTTCATTCCACCTTAAATATCCCAGGAAAGAGAAAAATGGGTAAAGAAGTTGTGGTCCTTATGTACAATGGAATATCACTCAGCCATGAAATCAATGTCCTAAGGCTAGTAGCAGCATGATGAGTGGATTTAGGTACGACGATTCTAAGTGAAATAAGTCACACAGAAAAGGACACTTCTCATAAGGTATCACTGATAGAGGGAATGTAAAAACCGTTACACATGAACTGAATTACAAAACAGAACAGAGTCACACATGCAGAAAACACACTATGGCTGCTTAACGGGAAAGGTGAGGTGGGGTGATACATCAAACAAGGGTTTCAAATTAGCTCAGATACCGTTCCATAAACCCAATATGTAATAGACAAGACCTACTCCTTGCTCAGAGAACTGGACTCAACACGCCCTATTCACCGCACAAGAATATATCTGACTAATAATAATCGTAAAACCTATGTATTGATATCTCTCTGTTAGTGTGTCAAGTGGGTGTAAAGCGGCATAAACACAGCAGTGAAAAGCAGCTAAACCGCATTATGAAAATAAATTACTTTGAAAAACCCATGAAAGAAAGACAGTGAAAGAGAGAGACATTCTTACACAATGCGTTCAGGGGCTGTGATGCAACCTGGATTGACCATATCTAGACTCACGGCTGGATGAGACATAAGGGTGGACACTCTTGGGGCTGAGAGGTTTGGTGAGGTTGGGTGAGCAAACGCAGACCCTTTAAAGTAATACTGCGTGGTACCCATCGCATGGGTCCCATATCTCCAGGTTCAAGGGCATCTTCCTACATCGAAAACATGAATGAGAAACCCAGAAGATGGTACACCGTGTGATGGGGAAAGGTTTCTAAAACGCACCTCATTTCTCATCTCCTTGTGCCCGGGTTCGCCATTCCAGCCGCTTTACTAGCAATCTCCCTACTTGGAGCATCAGCCCCTTTAACCTCCTGTTCCGTACAGGTTGCCATTTCTCCTGAGGATGAACGGGAAGACGGGGAACCAATGAGAGACTGGCTCTTGGTGTTGGGAAAGGCACAGGTCACTCTATTTTCCCATCAGGAAGAAGAATTAACCACAGGCTCATCCCGCCCCCCGGAACTAGAACAGGGCCTGAAGCCATCCTGCGCTTTTGCGGCCAGCTCCCATAAACACGAGTTGTAAAATGGAGGCTCAGGTCACTGCAATTCACAAACCTGCAGTTATAAATGATAACTCTCGTCCACAAATATATTGAGGGAAGGCAACGAAGAGGATTTGAAATCAAGGCAGAATTGCAGGAAACAGATTTCAGGAGGTAGATTCGAATCGCCTTTAAAGCACATGAAAAGCGGCAAAACGTTGACAATGATGCCCTTGGCCAAAAAGGGCGTATGCGTTTTTTCCTGAATATATTCAGGAAAAAACGCATACGCCCTTTTTGGCCAACCAAGCAACCTGGAAAGGCAAATCAGCGCTACAAAGAAGTCTCACATCCCATCGGTCAAAAGGGCCATGCTGAAAAAAGTGTCAAAACCAGAAATGCAGGACAGGCTATGGAGAAATGGGAGCCTTGCTACACTGATGGGTGGGATGTAAATTGCCAACAGCCACTCTGGAGAAGTGTACGGTGAGTCCTGAAACATCTAAAAAACACAGCTTAGAGAGCATAGGGCACTTCCACTCATGGGGGTATAAATTGGGAAAATGAAAAATCAGCAAGACACAAGCACCCCAAAGCTTAGGGCTGCTCTGTTGACAAGGACCTCCACTTCATTCCACCTTAAATATCCCAGGAAAGAGAAAAATGGGTAAAGAAGTTGTGGTCCTTATGTACAATGGAATATCACTCAGCCATGAAATCAATGTCATAAGGCTAGTAGCAGCATGATGAATGGATTTAGGTACGAGATTCTAAGTGAAATAAGTCACACAGAAAAGGACACTTCTCATAAGGTATCACTGATAGAGGGAATGTAAAAACCGTTACACATGAACTGAATTACAAAACAGAACAGAGTCACACATGCAGAAAACACACTATGGCTGCTTAACGGGAAAGGGGAGGTGGGGTGATACATCAAACAAGGGTTTCAAATTAGCTCAGATACCGTTCCATAAACCCAATATGTAATAGACAAGACCTACTCCTTGCTCTGAGAACTGGACTCAACACGCCCTATTCACCGCACAAGAATATATCTGACTAGTAATAATCTTAAAACCTATGTATTGATATCTCTCTGTTAGTGTGTCAAGTGGGTATAAAGCGGCATAAACACAGCAGTGAAAAGCAGCTAAACCGCATTATGAAAATAAATTACTTTTAAAAACCCATGAAACAAAGACAGTGAAAGAGAGAGACATTCTTACACAATGCGTTCAGGGGCTGTGATGCAACCTGGATTGACCATATCTAGACCCACAGCTGGATGAGACATAAGGGTGGACACTCTTGGGGCTGAGAGGTTTGGTGAGGTTGGGTGAGCAAACACAGACCCTTTAAAGTAATACTGCGTGGTACCCATCGCATGGGTCCCATATCTCCAGGTTCAAGGGCATCTTCCTACATCGAAAACATGAATGAGAAACCCAGAAGATGGTACACCGTGTGATGGGGAAAGGTTTCTAAAACGCACCTCATTTCTCATCTCCTTGTGCCTGGGTTCGCCATTCCAGCCGCTTTACTAGCAATCTCCCTACTTGGAGCATCAGCACCTTTAACCTCCTGTTCCGTACAGGTTGCAATTTTTCCTGAGGATGAAAGGGAAGACAGGGAACCAATGAGAGACTGGCTCTTAGTGTTGGGACAGGCACACGTCACTCTATTTTCCCATCAGGAAGAAGAATTAACCACAGGCTCATCCTGCCCCCTGGAAAGAGAACAGGGCCTGAAGCCATCCTGCGCTTTTGCGGCCAGCTCCCAAAAACGCGAGTTGTAAAATCGAGCTTCAGGGCACTGCAATTCACAAACCTGCAGAGTTATAAATGATAACTCTCGTCCACAAATATATTGAGGGAAGGCAAAGAAGAGGATTTGAAATCAAGGCAGAATTGCAGGAAACAGATTTCAGGAGGTAGATTCGAATCGCCTTTAAAGCACATGAAAAGCGGCAAAACGTTGACAATGATGCCCTTGGCCAAAAAGGGCGTATGCGTTTTTTCCTGAATATATTCAGGAAAAAACGCATACGCCCTTTTTGGCCAACCAAGCAACCTGGAAAGGCAAATCAGCGCTACAAAGAAGTCTCGCTTCCCATCGGTCAAAAGGGCCATGCTGAAAAAAGTGTCAAAACCAGAAATGCAGGACAGGCCATGGAGAAATGGGAGCCTTGCTACACTGATGGGCGGGATGTAAATTGCCAACAGCCACTCTAGAGAAGTGTACGGTGAGTCCTGAAACATCTAAAAAACACAGCTTAGAGAGCATAGGGCACTTCCACTCATGGGGGTATAAATTGGGAAAATGAAAAATCAGCAAGACACAAGCACCCCAAAGTTTAGGGCTGCTCTGTTGACAAGGACCTCCACTTCATTCCACCTTAAATATCCCAGGAAAGAGAAAAATGGGTAAAGAAGTTGTGGTCCTTATGTACAATGGAATATCACTCAGCCATGAAATCAATGTCCTAAGGCTAGTAGCAGCATGATGAGTGGATTTAGGTACGACGATTCTAAGTGAAATAAGTCACACAGAAAAGGACACTTCTCATAAGGTATCACTGATAGAGGGAATGTAAAAACCGTTACACATGAACTGAATTACAAAACAGAACAGAGTCACACATGCAGAAAACACACTATGGCTGCTTAACGGGAAAGGTGAGGTGGGGTGATACATCAAACAAGGGTTTCAAATTAGCTCAGATACCGTTCCATAAACCCAATATGTAATAGACAAGACCTACTCCTTGCTCAGAGAACTGGACTCAACACGCCCTATTCACCGCACAAGAATATATCTGACTAATAATAATCGTAAAACCTATGTATTGATATCTCTCTGTTAGTGTGTCAAGTGGGTGTAAAGCGGCATAAACACAGCAGTGAAAAGCAGCTAAACCGCATTATGAAAATAAATTACTTTGAAAAACCCATGAAAGAAAGACAGTGAAAGAGAGAGACATTCTTACACAATGCGTTCAGGGGCTGTGATGCAACCTGGATTGACCATATCTAGACTCACGGCTGGATGAGACATAAGGGTGGACACTCTTGGGGCTGAGAGGTTTGGTGAGGTTGGGTGAGCAAACGCAGGCCCTTTAAAGTAATACTGCGTGGTACCCATCGCATGGGTCCCATATCTCCAGGTTCAAGGGCATCTTCCTACATCGAAAACATGAATGAGAAACCCAGAAGATGGTACACCGTGTGATGGGGAAAGGTTTCTAAAACGCACCTCATTTCTCATCTCCTTGTGCCCGGGTTCGCCATTCCAGCCACTTTACTAGCAATCTCCCTACTTGGAGCATCAGCCCCTTTAACCTCCTGTTCCGTACAGGTTGCCATTTCTCCTGAGGATGAACGGGAAGACGGGGAACCAATGAGAGACTGGCTCTTGGTGTTGGGAAAGGCACAGGTCACTCTATTTTCCCATCAGGAAGAAGAATTAACCACAGGCTCATCCCGCCCCCCGGAACTAGAACAGGGCCTGAAGCCATCCTGCGCTTTTGCGGCCAGCTCCCATAAACACGAGTTGTAAAATGGAGGCTCAGGGCACTGCAATTCACAAACCTGCAGAGTTATAAATGATAACTCTCGTCCACAAATATATTGAGGGAAGGCAACGAAGAGGATTTGAAATCAAGGCAGAATTGCAGGAAACAGATTTCAGGAGGTAGATTCGAATCGCCTTTAAAGCACATGAAAAGCGGCAAAACGTTGACAATGATGCCCTTGGCCAAAAAGGGCGTATGCGTTTTTTCCTGAATATATTCAGGAAAAAACGCATACGCCCTTGTTGGCCAACCAAGCAACCTGGAAAGGCAAATCAGCGCTACAAAGAAGTCTCGCTTCCCATCGGTCAAAAGGGCCATGCTGAAGAAAGTGTCAAAACCAGAAATGCAGGACAGGCCATGGAGAAATGGGAACCTTGCTACACTGATAGGCGGGATGTAAATTGCCAACAGCCACTCTGGAGAAGTGTATGGTGAGTCCTGAAACATCTAAAAAACACAGCTTAGAGAGCATAGGGCACTTCCACTCAAGGGGGTATAAATTGGGAAAATGAAAAATCAGCAAGACACAAGCACCCCAAAGTTTAGGGCTGCTCTGTTGACAAGGACCTCCACTTCATTCCACCTTAAATATCCCAGGAAAGAGAAAAATGGGTAAAGAAGTTGTGGTCCTTATGTACAATGGAATATCACTCAGCCATGAAATCAATGTCCTAAGGCTAGTAGCAGCATGATGAGTGGATTTAGGTACGACGATTCTAAGTGAAATAAGTCACACAGAAAAGGACACTTCTCATAAGGTATCACTGATAGAGGGAATGTAAAAACCGTTACACATGAACTGAATTACAAAACAGAACAGAGTCACACATGCAGAAAACACACTATGGCTGCTTAACGGGAAAGGTGAGGTGGGGTGATACATCAAACAAGGGTTTCAAATTAGCTCAGATACCGTTCCATAAACCCAATATGTAATAGACAAGACCTACTCCTTGCTCAGAGAACTGGACTCAACACGCCCTATTCACCGCACAAGAATATATCTGACTAATAATAATCGTAAAACCTATGTATTGATATCTCTCTGTTAGTGTGTCAAGTGGGTGTAAAGCGGCATAAACACAGCAGTGAAAAGCAGCTAAACCGCATTATGAAAATAAATTACTTTGAAAAACCCATGAAAGAAAGACAGTGAAAGAGAGAGACATTCTTACACAATGCGTTCAGGGGCTGTGATGCAACCTGGATTGACCATATCTAGACTCACGGCTGGATGAGACATAAGGGTGGACACTCTTGGGGCTGAGAGGTTTGGTGAGGTTGGGTGAGCAAACGCAGACCCTTTAAAGTAATACTGCGTGGTACCCATCGCATGGGTCCCATATCTCCAGGTTCAAGGGCATCTTCCTACATCGAAAACATGAATGAGAAACCCAGAAGATGGTACACCGTGTGATGGGGAAAGGTTTCTAAAACGCACCTCATTTCTCATCTCCTTGTGCCCGGGTTCGCCATTCCAGCCGCTTTACTAGCAATCTCCCTACTTGGAGCATCAGCCCCTTTAACCTCCTGTTCCGTACAGGTTGCCATTTCTCCTGAGGATGAACGGGAAGACGGGGAACCAATGAGAGACTGGCTCTTGGTGTTGGGAAAGGCACAGGTCACTCTATTTTCCCATCAGGAAGAAGAATTAACCACAGGCTCATCCCGCCCCCCGGAACTAGAACAGGGCCTGAAGCCATCCTGCGCTTTTGCGGCCAGCTCCCATAAACACGAGTTGTAAAATGGAGGCTCAGGTCACTGCAATTCACAAACCTGCAGTTATAAATGATAACTCTCGTCCACAAATATATTGAGGGAAGGCAACGAAGAGGATTTGAAATCAAGGCAGAATTGCAGGAAACAGATTTCAGGAGGTAGATTCGAATCGCCTTTAAAGCACATGAAAAGCGGCAAAACGTTGACAATGATGCCCTTGGCCAAAAAGGGCGTATGCGTTTTTTCCTGAATATATTCAGGAAAAAACGCATACGCCCTTTTTGGCCAACCAAGCAACCTGGAAAGGCAAATCAGCGCTACAAAGAAGTCTCACATCCCATCGGTCAAAAGGGCCATGCTGAAAAAAGTGTCAAAACCAGAAATGCAGGACAGGCTATGGAGAAATGGGAGCCTTGCTACACTGATGGGTGGGATGTAAATTGCCAACAGCCACTCTGGAGAAGTGTACGGTGAGTCCTGAAACATCTAAAAAACACAGCTTAGAGAGCATAGGGCACTTCCACTCATGGGGGTATAAATTGGGAAAATGAAAAATCAGCAAGACACAAGCACCCCAAAGCTTAGGGCTGCTCTGTTGACAAGGACCTCCACTTCATTCCACCTTAAATATCCCAGGAAAGAGAAAAATGGGTAAAGAAGTTGTGGTCCTTATGTACAATGGAATATCACTCAGCCATGAAATCAATGTCATAAGGCTAGTAGCAGCATGATGAATGGATTTAGGTACGAGATTCTAAGTGAAATAAGTCACACAGAAAAGGACACTTCTCATAAGGTATCACTGATAGAGGGAATGTAAAAACCGTTACACATGAACTGAATTACAAAACAGAACAGAGTCACACATGCAGAAAACACACTATGGCTGCTTAACGGGAAAGGGGAGGTGGGGTGATACATCAAACAAGGGTTTCAAATTAGCTCAGATACCGTTCCATAAACCCAATATGTAATAGACAAGACCTACTCCTTGCTCTGAGAACTGGACTCAACACGCCCTATTCACCGCACAAGAATATATCTGACTAGTAATAATCTTAAAACCTATGTATTGATATCTCTCTGTTAGTGTGTCAAGTGGGTATAAAGCGGCATAAACACAGCAGTGAAAAGCAGCTAAACCGCATTATGAAAATAAATTACTTTTAAAAACCCATGAAACAAAGACAGTGAAAGAGAGAGACATTCTTACACAATGCGTTCAGGGGCTGTGATGCAACCTGGATTGACCATATCTAGACCCACAGCTGGATGAGACATAAGGGTGGACACTCTTGGGGCTGAGAGGTTTGGTGAGGTTGGGTGAGCAAACACAGACCCTTTAAAGTAATACTGCGTGGTACCCATCGCATGGGTCCCATATCTCCAGGTTCAAGGGCATCTTCCTACATCGAAAACATGAATGAGAAACCCAGAAGATGGTACACCGTGTGATGGGGAAAGGTTTCTAAAACGCACCTCATTTCTCATCTCCTTGTGCCTGGGTTCGCCATTCCAGCCGCTTTACTAGCAATCTCCCTACTTGGAGCATCAGCACCTTTAACCTCCTGTTCCGTACAGGTTGCAATTTTTCCTGAGGATGAAAGGGAAGACAGGGAACCAATGAGAGACTGGCTCTTAGTGTTGGGACAGGCACACGTCACTCTATTTTCCCATCAGGAAGAAGAATTAACCACAGGCTCATCCTGCCCCCTGGAAAGAGAACAGGGCCTGAAGCCATCCTGCGCTTTTGCGGCCAGCTCCCAAAAACGCGAGTTGTAAAATCGAGCTTCAGGGCACTGCAATTCACAAACCTGCAGAGTTATAAATGATAACTCTCGTCCACAAATATATTGAGGGAAGGCAAAGAAGAGGATTTGAAATCAAGGCAGAATTGCAGGAAACAGATTTCAGGAGGTAGATTCGAATCGCCTTTAAAGCACATGAAAAGCGGCAAAACGTTGACAATGATGCCCTTGGCCAAAAAGGGCGTATGCGTTTTTTCCTGAATATATTCAGGAAAAAACGCATACGCCCTTTTTGGCCAACCAAGCAACCTGGAAAGGCAAATCAGCGCTACAAAGAAGTCTCGCTTCCCATCGGTCAAAAGGGCCATGCTGAAAAAAGTGTCAAAACCAGAAATGCAGGACAGGCCATGGAGAAATGGGAGCCTTGCTACACTGATGGGCGGGATGTAAATTGCCAACAGCCACTCTAGAGAAGTGTACGGTGAGTCCTGAAACATCTAAAAAACACAGCTTAGAGAGCATAGGGCACTTCCACTCATGGGGGTATAAATTGGGAAAATGAAAAATCAGCAAGACACAAGCACCCCAAAGTTTAGGGCTGCTCTGTTGACAAGGACCTCCACTTCATTCCACCTTAAATATCCCAGGAAAGAGAAAAATGGGTAAAGAAGTTGTGGTCCTTATGTACAATGGAATATCACTCAGCCATGAAATCAATGTCCTAAGGCTAGTAGCAGCATGATGAGTGGATTTAGGTACGACGATTCTAAGTGAAATAAGTCACACAGAAAAGGACACTTCTCATAAGGTATCACTGATAGAGGGAATGTAAAAACCGTTACACATGAACTGAATTACAAAACAGAACAGAGTCACACATGCAGAAAACACACTATGGCTGCTTAACGGGAAAGGTGAGGTGGGGTGATACATCAAACAAGGGTTTCAAATTAGCTCAGATACCGTTCCATAAACCCAATATGTAATAGACAAGACCTACTCCTTGCTCAGAGAACTGGACTCAACACGCCCTATTCACCGCACAAGAATATATCTGACTAATAATAATCGTAAAACCTATGTATTGATATCTCTCTGTTAGTGTGTCAATTGGGTGTAAAGCGGCATAAACACAGCAGTGAAAAGCAGCTAAACCGCATTATGAAAATAAATTACTTTGAAAAACCCATGAAAGAAAGACAGTGAAAGAGAGAGACATTCTTACACAATGCGTTCAGGGGCTGTGATGCAACCTGGATTGACCATATCTAGACTCACGGCTGGATGAGACATAAGGGTGGACACTCTTGGGGCTGAGAGGTTTGGTGAGGTTGGGTGAGCAAACGCAGGCCCTTTAAAGTAATACTGCGTGGTACCCATCGCATGGGTCCCATATCTCCAGGTTCAAGGGCATCTTCCTACATCGAAAACATGAATGAGAAACCCAGAAGATGGTACACCGTGTGATGGGGAAAGGTTTCTAAAACGCACCTCATTTCTCATCTCCTTGTGCCCGGGTTCGCCATTCCAGCCACTTTACTAGCAATCTCCCTACTTGGAGCATCAGCCCCTTTAACCTCCTGTTCCTTACAGGTTGCCATTTCTCCTGAGGATGAACGGGAAGACGGGGAACCAATGAGAGACTGGCTCTTGGTGTTGGGAAAGGCACAGGTCACTCTATTTTCCCATCAGGAAGAAGAATTAACCACAGGCTCATCCCGCCCCCCGGAACTAGAACAGGGCCTGAAGCCATCCTGCGCTTTTGCGGCCAGCTCCCATAAACACGAGTTGTAAAATGGAGGCTCAGGGCACTGCAATTCACAAACCTGCAGAGTTATAAATGATAACTCTCGTCCACAAATATATTGAGGGAAGGCAACGAAGAGGATTTGAAATCAAGGCAGAATTGCAGGAAACAGATTTCAGGAGGTAGATTCGAATCGCCTTTAAAGCACATGAAAAGCGGCAAAACGTTGACAATGATGCCCTTGGCCAACAAGGGCGTATGCGTTTTTTCCTGAATATATTCAGGAAAAAACGCATACGCCCTTGTTGGCCAACCAAGCAACCTGGAAAGGCAAATCAGCGCTACAAAGAAGTCTCGCTTCCCATCGGTCAAAAGGGCCATGCTGAAGAAAGTGTCAAAACCAGAAATGCAGGACAGGCCATGGAGAAATGGGAGCCTTGCTACACTGATGGGCGGGATGTAAATTGCCAACAGCCACTCTGGAGAAGTGTACGGTGAGTCCTGAAACATCTAAAAAACACAGCTTAGAGAGCATAGGGCACTTCCACTCAAGGGGGTATAAATTGGGAAAATGAAAAATCAGCAAGACACAAGCACCCCAAAGTTTAGGGCTGCTCTGTTGACAAGGACCTCCACTTCATTCCACCTTAAATATCCCAGGAAAGAGAAAAATGGGTAAAGAAGTTGTGGTCCTTATGTACAATGGAATATCACTCAGCCATGAAATCAATGTCCTAAGGCTAGTAGCAGCATGATGAGTGGATTTAGGTACGACGATTCTAAGTGAAATAAGTCACACAGAAAAGGACACTTCTCATAAGGTATCACTGATAGAGGGAATGTAAAAACCGTTACACATGAACTGAATTACAAAACAGAACAGAGTCACACATGCAGAAAACACACTATGGCTGCTTAACGGGAAAGGTGAGGTGGGGTGATACATCAAACAAGGGTTTCAAATTAGCTCAGATACCGTTCCATAAACCCAACATGTAATAGACAAGACCTACTCCTTGCTCAGAGAACTGGACTCAACACGCCCTATTCACCGCACAAGAATATATCTGACTAATAATAATCGTAAAACCTATGTATTGATATCTCTCTGTTAGTGTGTCAAGTGGGTGTAA
This sequence comes from Balaenoptera borealis, assembly GCF_965194805.1. Classification (NCBI taxonomy): domain Eukaryota; kingdom Metazoa; phylum Chordata; class Mammalia; order Artiodactyla; family Balaenopteridae; genus Balaenoptera; species Balaenoptera borealis. The sequence goes on from NW_028124009.1 coordinate 1,656,328, forward strand.
AGCGGCATAAACACAGCAGTGAAAAGCAGCTAAACCGCATTATGAAAATAAATTACTTTGAAAAACCCATGAAAGAAAGACAGTGAAAGAGAGAGACATTCTTACACAATGCGTTCAGGGGCTGTGATGCAACCTGGATTGACCATATCTAGACTCACGGCTGGATGAGACATAAGGGTGGACACTCTTGGGGCTGAGAGGTTTGGTGAGGTTGGGTGAGCAAACGCAGACCCTTTAAAGTAATACTGCGTGGTACCCATCGCATGGGTCCCATATCTCCAGGTTCAAGGGCATCTTCCTACATCGAAAACATGAATGAGAAACCCAGAAGATGGTACACCGTGTGATGGGGAAAGGTTTCTAAAACGCACCTCATTTCTCATCTCCTTGTGCCCGGGTTCGCCATTCCAGCCGCTTTACTAGCAATCTCCCTACTTGGAGCATCAGCCCCTTTAACCTCCTGTTCCGTACAGGTTGCCATTTCTCCTGAGGATGAACGGGAAGACGGGGAACCAATGAGAGACTGGCTCTTGGTGTTGGGAAAGGCACAGGTCACTCTATTTTCCCATCAGGAAGAAGAATTAACCACAGGCTCATCCCGCCCCCCGGAACTAGAACAGGGCCTGAAGCCATCCTGCGCTTTTGCGGCCAGCTCCCATAAACACGAGTTGTAAAATGGAGGCTCAGGTCACTGCAATTCACAAACCTGCAGTTATAAATGATAACTCTCGTCCACAAATATATTGAGGGAAGGCAACGAAGAGGATTTGAAATCAAGGCAGAATTGCAGGAAACAGATTTCAGGAGGTAGATTCGAATCGCCTTTAAAGCACATGAAAAGCGGCAAAACGTTGACAATGATGCCCTTGGCCAAAAAGGGCGTATGCGTTTTTTCCTGAATATATTCAGGAAAAAACGCATACGCCCTTTTTGGCCAACCAAGCAACCTGGAAAGGCAAATCAGCGCTACAAAGAAGTCTCACATCCCATCGGTCAAAAGGGCCATGCTGAAAAAAGTGTCAAAACCAGAAATGCAGGACAGGCTATGGAGAAATGGGAGCCTTGCTACACTGATGGGTGGGATGTAAATTGCCAACAGCCACTCTGGAGAAGTGTACGGTGAGTCCTGAAACATCTAAAAAACACAGCTTAGAGAGCATAGGGCACTTCCACTCATGGGGGTATAAATTGGGAAAATGAAAAATCAGCAAGACACAAGCACCCCAAAGCTTAGGGCTGCTCTGTTGACAAGGACCTCCACTTCATTCCACCTTAAATATCCCAGGAAAGAGAAAAATGGATAAACAATTTGTGGTCCTTATGTACAATGGAATATCACTCAGCCATGAAATCAATGTCATAAGGCTAGTAGCAGCATGATCAGTGGATTTAGGGACGACGATTCTAAGTGAAATAAATCACACAGAAAAGGACACTTTTCATAAGGTATCACTTATAGAGGGAATGTAAAAACCGTTACAGTTGAACTGAATTACAAAACAGAACAGAGTCACACATGCAGAAAACACACTATGGCTGCTTAACGGGAAAGGGGAGGTGGGGTGATACATAAAACAAGGGTTTCAAATTAGCTCAGATACCGTTCCATAAACCCAATATGTAATAGACAAGACCTACTCCTTGCTCAGAGAACTGGACTCAACAGGCCCTATTCACCGCACAAGAATATATCTGACTAGTAATAATCTTAAAACCTATGTATTGATATCTCTCTGTTAGTGTGTCAAGTGGGTGTAAAGCGGCATAAACACAGCAGTGAAAAGCAGCTAAACCGCATTATGAAAATAAATTACTTTGAAAAACCCATGAAAGAAAGACAGTGAAAGAGAGAGACATTCTTACACAATGCGTTCAGGGGCTGTGATGCAACCTGGATTGACCATATCTAGACCCACAGCTGGATGAGACATAAGGGTGGACACTCTTGGGGCTGAGAGGTTTGGTGAGGTTGGGTGAGCAAACGCAGACCCTTTAAAGTAATACTGCGTGGTACCCATCGCATGGGTCCCATATCTCCAGGTTCAAGGGCATCTTCCTACATCGAAAACATGAATGAGAAACCCAGAAGATGGTACACCGTGTGATGGGGAAAGGTTTCTAAAACGCACCTCATTTCTCATCTCCTTGTGCCCGGGTTCGCCATTCCAGCCGCTTTACTAGCAATCTCCCTCCTTGGAGCATCAGCACCTTTAACCTCCTGTTCCGTACAGGTTGCCATTTCTCCTGAGGATGAACGGGAAGACGGGGAACCAATGAGAGACTGGCTCTTGGTGTTGGGAAAGGCACAGGTCACTCTATTTTCCCATCAGGAAGAAGAATTAACCACAGGCTCATCCCGCCCCCCGGAACCAGAACAGGGCCTGAAGCCATCCTGCGCTTTTGCGGCCAGCTCCCATAAACACGAGTTGTAAAATGGAGGCTCAGGGCACTGCAATTCACAAAGCTGCAGAGTTATAAATGATAACTCTCGTCCACAAATATATTGAGGGAAGGCAACGAAGAGGATTTGAAATCAAGGCAGAATTGCAGGAAACAGATTTCAGGAGGTAGATTCGAATCGCCTTTAAAGCACATGAAAAGCGGCAAAACGTTGACAATGATGCCCTTGGCCAAAAAGGGCGTATGCGTTTTTTCCTGAATATATTCAGGAAAAAACGCATACGCCCTTGTTGGCCAACCAAGCAACCTGGAAAGGCAAATCAGCGCTACAAAGAAATCTCGCTTCCCATCGGTCAAAAGGGCCATGCTGAAGAAAGTGTCAAAACCAGAAATGCAGGACAGGCTATGGAGAAATGGGAGCCTTGCTACACTGATGGGTGGGATGTAAATTGCCAACAGCCACTCTGGAGAAGTGTACGGTGAGTCCTGAAACATCTAAAAAACACAGCTTAGAGAGCATAGGGCACTTCCACTCATGGGGGTATAAATTGGGAAAATGAAAAATCAGCAAGACACAAGCACCCCAAAGCTTAGGGCTGCTCTGTTGACAAGGACCTCCACTTCATTCCACCTTAAATATCCCAGGAAAGAGAAAAATGGATAAACAATTTGTGGTCCTTATGTACAATGGAATATCACTCAGCCATGAAATCAATGTCATAAGGCTAGTAGCAGCATGATCAGTGGATTTAGGGACGACGATTCTAAGTGAAATAAATCACACAGAAAAGGACACTTTTCATAAGGTATCACTTATAGAGGGAATGTAAAAACCGTTACAGTTGAACTGAATTACAAAACAGAACAGAGTCACACATGCAGAAAACACACTATGGCTGCTTAACGGGAAAGGGGAGGTGGGGTGATACATCAAACAAGGGTTTCAAATTAGCTCAGATACCGTTCCATAAACCCAATATGTAATAGACAAGACCTACTCCTTGCTCAGAGAACTGGACTCAACACGCCCTATTCACCGCACAAGAATATATCTGACTACTAATAATCTTAAAACCTATGTATTGATATCTCTCTGTTAGTGTGTCAAGTGGGTGTAAAGCGGCATAAACACAGCAGTGAAAAGCAGCTAAACCCCATTATGAAAATAAATTACTTTGAAAAACCCATGAAAGAAAGACAGTGAAAGAGAGAGACATTCTTACACAATGCGTTCAGGGGCTGTGATGCAACCTGGATTGACCATATCTAGACCCACAGCTGGATGAGACCTAAGGGTGGACACTCTTGGGGCTGAGAGGTTTGGTGAGGTTGGGTGAGCAAACGCAGACCATTTAAAGTAATACTGCGTGGTACCCATCGCATGGGTCCCAAATCTCCAGGTTCAAGGGCATCTTCCTACATCGAAAACATGCATGAGAAACCCAGAAGATGGTACACCGTGTGATGGGGAAAGGTTTCTAAAACGCACCTCATTTCTCATCTCCTTGTGTCCGGGTTCGCCATTCCAGCCACTTTACTAGCAATCTCCCTACTTGGAGCATCAGCCCCTTTAACCTCCTGTTCCGTACAGGTTGCCATTTCTCCTGAGGATGAACGGGAAGACGGGGAACCAATGAGAGACTGGCTCTTGGTGTTGGGAAAGGCACAGGTCACTCTATTTTCCCATCAGGAAGAAGAATTAACCACAGGCTCATCCCGCCCCCCGGAACTAGAACAGGGCCTGAAGCCATCCTGCGCTTTTGCGGCCAGCTCCCATAAACACGAGTTGTAAAATGGAGGCTCAGGGCACTGCAATTCACAAACCTGCAGAGTTATAAATGATAACTCTCGTCCACAAATATATTGAAGGAAGGCAAAGAAGAGGATTTGAAATCAAGGCAGAATTGCAGGAAACAGATTTCAGGAGGTAGATTCGAATCGCTTTTAAAGCACATGAAAAGCGGCAAAACGTTGACAATGATGCCCTTGGCCAAAAAGGGCGTATGCGTTTTTTCCTGAATATATTCAGGAAAAAACGCATACGCCCTTTTTGGCCAACCAAGCAACCTGGAAAGGCAAATCAGCGCTACAAAGAAGTCTCACATCCCATCGGTCAAAAGGGCCATGCTGAAAAAAGTGTCAAAACCAGAAATGCAGGACAGGCTATGGAGAAATGGGAGCCTTGCTACACTGATGGGTGGGATGTAAATTGCCAACAGCCACTCTGGAGAAGTGTACGGTGAGTCCTGAAACATCTAAAAAACACAGCTTAGAGAGCATAGGGCACTTCCACTCATGGGGGTATAAATTGGGAAAATGAAAAATCAGCAAGACACAAGCACCCCAAAGCTTAGGGCTGCTCTGTTGACAAGGACCTCCACTTCATTCCACCTTAAATATCCCAGGAAAGAGAAAAATGGATAAACAATTTGTGGTCCTTATGTACAATGGAATATCACTCAGCCATGAAATCAATGTCATAAGGCTAGTAGCAGCATGATCAGTGGATTTAGGTACGACGATTCTAAGTGAAATAAATCACACAGAAAAGGACACTTTTCATAAGGTATCACTTATAGAGGGAATGTAAAAACCGTTACAGTTGAACTGAATTACAAAACAGAACAGAGTCACACATGCAGAAAACACACTATGGCTGCTTAACGGGAAAGGGGAGGTGGGGTGATACATAAAACAAGGGTTTCAAATTAGCTCAGATACCGTTCCATAAACCCAATATGTAATAGACAAGACCTACTCCTTGCTCAGAGAACTGGACTCAACAGGCCCTATTCACCGCACAAGAATATATCTGACTAGTAATAATCTTAAAACCTATGTATTGATATCTCTCTGTTAGTGTGTCAAGTGGGTGTAAAGCGGCATAAACACAGCAGTTAAAAGCAGCTAAATCCCATAATGAAAATAAATTATTTGAAAAACCCATGAAACAAAGACAGTGAAAGAGAGAGAAATTCTTACACAATGCGTTCAGGGGCTGTGATGCAACCTGGATTGACCATATCTAGACGCACAGCTGGATGAGACATAAGGGTGGACACTCTTGGGGCTGAGAGGTTTGGTGAGGTTGGGTGAGCAAACGCAGACCCTTTAAAGTAATACTGCGTGGTACCCATCGCATGGGTCCCATATCTCCAGGTTCAAGGGCATCTTCCTACATCGAAAACATGAATGAGAAACCCAGAAGATGGTACACCATGTGATGGGGAAAGGTTTCTAAAACGCACCTCATTTCTCATCTCCTTGTGTCCGGGTTCGCCATTCCAGCCGCTTTACTAGCAATCTCCCTACTTGGAGCATCAGCACCTTTAACCTCCTGTTCCGTACAGTTTGCCATTTCTCCTGACGATGAACGGGAAGACGGGGAACCAATGAGAGATTGGCTCTTCGTGTTGGGAAAGGCACAGGTCACTCTATTTTCCCATCAGGAAGAAGAATTAACCACAGGCTCATCCCGCCCCCCGGAACCAAAACAGGGCCTGAAGCCATCCTGCGCTTTTGCGGCCAGCTCCCAAAAACACGAGTTGTAAAATGGAGGCTCAGGGCACTGCAATTCACAAACCTGCAGAGTTATAAATGATAACTCTCGTCCACAAATATATTGAGGGAAGGCAACGAAGAGGATTTGAAATCAAGGCAGAATTGCAGGAAACAGATTTCAGGAGGTAGATTCGAATCGCCTTTAAAGCACATGAAAAGCGGCAAAACGTTGACAATGATGCCCTTGGCCAAAAAGGGCGTATGCGTTTTTTCCTGAATACATTCAGGAAAAAACGCATACGCCCTTTTTGGCCAACCAAGCAACCTGGAAAGGCAAATCAGCGCTACAAAGAAGTCTCGCATCCCATCGGTCAAAAGGGCCATGCTGAAAAAAGTGTCAAAACCAGAAATGCAGGACAGGCCATGGAGAAATGGGAGCCTTGCTACACTGATGGGCGGGATGTAAATTGCCAACAGCCACTCTGGAGAAGTGTACGGTGAGTCCTGAAACATCTAAAAAACACAGCTTAGAGAGCATAGGGCACTTCCACTCATGGGGGTATAAATTGGGAAAATGAAAAATCAGCAAGACACAAGCACCCCAAAGTTTAGGGCTGCTCTGTTGACAAGGACCTCCACTTCATTCCACCTTAAATATCCCAGGAAAGAGAAAAATGGGTAAAGAAGTTGTGGTCCTTATGTACAATGGAATATCACTCAGCCATGAAATCAATGTCCTAAGGCTAGTAGCAGCATGATGAGTGGATTTAGGTACAACGATTCTAAGTGAAATAAGTCACACAGAAAAGGACACTTCTCATAAGGTATCACTGATAGAGGGAATGTAAAAACCGTTACACTTGAACTGAATTACAAAACAGAAAAGAGTCACACATGCAGAAAACACACTATGGCTGCTTAACGGGAAAGGTGAGGTGGGGTGATACATAAAACAAGGGTTTCAAATTAGCTCAGATACCGTTCCATAAACCCAATATGTAATAGACAAGACCTACTCCTTGCTCAGAGAACTGGACTCAACACGCCCTATTCACCGCACAAGAATATATCTGACTACTAATAATCTTCAAACCTATGTATTGATATCTCTCTGTTAGTGTGTCAAGTGGGTGTAAAGCGGCATAAACACAGCAGTGAAAAGCAGCTAAACCGCATTATGAAAATAAATTACTTCGAAAAACCCATGAAAGAAAGACAGTGAAAGAGAGAGACATTCTTACACAATGCGTTCAGGGGCTGTGATGCAACCTGGATTGACCATATCTAGACCCACAGCTGGATGAGACATAAGGTTGGACACTCTTGGGGCTGAGAGGTTTGGTGAGGTTGGGTGAGCAAACGCAGACCCTTTAAAGTAATACTGCGTGGTACCCATCGCATGGGTCCCATATCTCCAGGTTCAAGGGCATCTTCCTACATCGAAAACATGAATGAGAAACCCAGAAGATGGTACACCGTGTGATGGAGAAAGGTTTCTAAAACGCACCTCATTTCTCATCTCCTTGTGCCCGGGTTCGCCATTCCAGCCGTTTTACTAGCAATCTCCCTACTTGGAGCATCAGCACCTTTAACCTCCTGTTCCGTAGAGGTTGCCATTTCTCCTGAGGATGAACGGGAAGACGGGGAACCAATGAGAGACTGGCTCTTGGTGTTGGGAAAGGCACAGGTCACTCTATTTTCCCATCAGGAAGAAGAATTAACCACAGGCTCATCCCGCGCCCCGGAACCAGAACAGGGCCTGAAGCCATCCTGCGCTTTTGCGGCCAGCTCCCATAAACACGAGTTGAAAAATGGAGGCTCAGGGCACTGCAATTCACAAACCTGCAGAGTTATAAATGATAACTCTCGTCCACAAATATATTGAGGGAAGGCAACGAAGAGGATTTGAAATCAAGGCAGAATTGCAGGAAACAGATTTCAGGAGGTAGATTCGAATCGCCTTTAAAGCACATGAAAAGCGGCAAAACGTTGACAATGATGCCCTTGGCCAAAAAGGGCGTATGCGTTTTTTCCTGAATATATTCAGTTAAAAACGCATACGCCCTTTTTGGCCAACCAAGCAACCTGGAAAGGCAAATCAGCGCTACAAAGAAGTCTCACATCCCATCGTTCAAAAGGGCCATGCTGAAAAAAGTGTCAAAACCAGAAATGCAGGACAGGCTATGGAGAAATGGGAGCCTTGCTACACTGATGGGTGGGATGTAAATTGCCAACAGCCACTCTGGAGAAGTGTACGGTGAGTCCTGAAACATCTAAAAAACACAGCTTAGAGAGCATAGGGCACTTCCACTCATGGGGGTATAAATTGGGAAAATGAAAAATCAGCAAGACACAAGCACCCCAAAGCTTAGGGCTGCTCTGTTGACAAGGACCTCCACTTCATTCCACCTTAAATATCCCAGGAAAGAGAAAAATGGATAAACAATTTGTGGTCCTTATGTACAATGGAATATCACTCAGCCATGAAATCAATGTCATAAGGCTAGTAGCAGCATGATCAGTGGATTTAGGGACGACGATTCTAAGTGAAATAAATCACACAGAAAAGGACACTTTTCATAAGGTATCACTTATAGAGGGAATGTAAAAACCGTTACAGTTGAACTGAATTACAAAACAGAACAGAGTCACACATGCAGAAAACACACTATGGCTGCTTAACGGGAAAGGGGAGGTGGGGTGATACATCAAACAAGGGTTTCAAATTAGCTCAGATACCGTTCCATAAACCCAATATGTAATAGACAAGACCTACTCCTTGCTCAGAGAACTGGACTCAACACGCCCTATTCACCGCACAAGAATATATCTGACTACTAATAATCTTAAAACCTATGTATTGATATCTCTCTGTTAGTGTGTCAAGTGGGTGTAAAGCGGCATAAACACAGCAGTGAAAAGCAGCTAAACCCCATTATGAAAATAAATTACTTTGAAAAACCCATGAAAGAAAGACAGTGAAAGAGAGAGACATTCTTACACAATGCGTTCAGGGGCTGTGATGCAACCTGGATTGACCATATCTAGACCCACAGCTGGATGAGACATAAGGGTGGACACTCTTGGGGCTGAGAGGTTTGGTGAGGTTGGGTGAGCAAACGCAGACCATTTAAAGTAATACTGCGTGGTACCCATCGCATGGGTCCCAAATCTCCAGGTTCAAGGGCATCTTCCTACATCGAAAACATGCATGAGAAACCCAGAAGATGGTACACCGTGTGATGGGGAAAGGATTCTAAAACGCACCTCATTTCTCATCTCCTTGTGTCCGGGTTCGCCATTCCAGCCGCTTTACTAGCAATCTCCCTACTTGGAGCATCAGCACCTTTAACCTCCTGTTCCGTACAGGTTGCCATTTCTCCTGACAATGAACGGGAAGACGGGGAACCAATGAGAGACTGGCTCTTGGTGTTGGGACAGGCACAGGTCACTCTATTTTCCCATCAGGAAGAAGAATTAACCACAGGCTCATCCCGCCCCCCGGAACCAGAACATGGCCTGAAGCCATCCTGCGCTTTTGTGGCCAGCTCCCAAAAACACGAGTTGTAAAATGGAGGCTCAGGGCACTGCAATTCACAAACCTGCAGAGTTATAAATGATAACTCTCGTCCACAAATATATTGAGGGAAGGCAACGAAGAGGATTTGAAATCAAGGCAGAATTGCAGGAAACAGATTTCAGGAGGTAGATTCGAATCGCCTTTAAAGCACATGAAAAGCGGTAAAACGTTGACAATGATGCCCTTGGCCAAAAAGGGCGTATGCGTTTCTTCCTGAATATATTCAGGAAAAAAACGCATACGCCCTTTTTGGCCAACCAAGCAACCTGGAAAGGCAAATCAGCGCCACAAAGAAGTCTCGCATCCCATCGGTCAAAAGGGCCATGCTGAAAAAAGTTTCAAAACCAGAAATGCAGGACAGGCCATGGAGAAATGGGAGCCTTGCTACACTGATGGGCGGGATGTAAATTGCCAACAGCCACTCTGGAGAAGTGTACGGTGAGTCCTGAAACATCTAAAAAACACAGCTTAGAGAGCATAGGGCACTTCCACTCATGGGGGTATAAATTGGGAAAATGAAAAATCAGCAAGACACAAGCACCCCAAAGTTTAGGGCTGCTCTGTTGACAAGGACCTCCACTTCATTCCACCTTAAATATCCCAGGAAAGAGACAAATGGGTAAAAAAGTTGTGTTCCTTAAGTACAATGGAATATCAATCAGCCATGAAATCAATGTCCTAAGGCTAGTAGCAGCATGATGAATGGATTTAGGTACGAGATTCTAAGTGAAATAAGTCACACAGAAAAGGACACTTCTCATAAGGTATCACTGATAGAGGGAATGTAAAAACCGTTACACATGAACTGAATTACAAAACAGAACAGAGTCACACATGCAGAAAACACACTATGGCTGCTTAACGGGAAAGGGGAGGTGGGGTGATACATCAAACAAGGGTTTCAAATTAGCTCAGATACCGTTCCATAAACCCAATATGTAATAGACAAGACCTACTCCTTGCTCAGAGAACTGGACTCAACACGCCCTATTCACCGCACAAGAATATATCTGACTACTAATAATCTTCAAACCTATGTATTGATATCTCTCTGTTAGTGTGTCAAGTGGGTGTAAAGCGGCATAAACACAGCAGTGAAAAGCAGCTAAACCGCATTATGAAAATAAATTACTTTGAAAAACCCATGAAAGAAAGACAGTGAAAGAGAGAGACATTCTTACACAATGCGTTCAGGGGCTGTGATGCAACCTGGATTGACCATATCTAGACCCACAGCTGGATGAGACATAAGGGTGGACACTCTTGGGGCTGAGAGGTTTGGTGAGGTTGGGTGAGCAAACGCAGACCCTTTAAAGTAATACTGCGTGGTACCCATCGCATGGGTCCCATATCTCCAGGTTCAAGGGCATCTTCCTACATCGAAAACATGAATGAGAAACCCAGAAGATGGTACACCGTGTGATGGAGAAAGGTTTCTAAAACTCACCTCATTTCTCATCTCCTTGTGCCCGGGTTCGCCATTCCAGCCGTTTTACTAGCAATCTCCCTACTTGGAGCATCAGCACCTTTAACCTCCTGTTCCGTACAGGTTGCCATTTCTCCTGAGGATGAACGGGAAGACGGGGAACCAATGAGAGACTGGCTCTTGGTGTTGGGAAAGGCACAGGTCACTCTATTTTCCCATCAGGAAGAAGAATTAACCACAGGCTCATCCCGCCCCCCGGAACCAGAACAGGGCCTGAAGCCATCCTGCGCTTTTGCGGCCAGCTCCCATAAACACGAGTTGTAAAATGGAGGCTCAGGGCACTGCAATTCACAAACCTGCAGAGTTATAAATGATAACTCTCGTCCACAAATATATTGAGGGAAGGCAACGAAGAGGATTTGAAATCAAGGCAGAATTGCAGGAAACAGATTTCAGGAGGTAGATTCGAATCGCCTTTAAAGCACATGAAAAGCGGCAAAACGTTGACAATGATGCCCTTGGCCAAAAAGGGCGTATGCGTTTTTTCCTGAATATATTCAGGTAAAAACGCATACGCCCTTTTTAGCCAACCAAGCAACCTGGAAAGGCAAATCAGCGCTACAAAGAAGTCTCACATCCCATCGTTCAAAAGGGCCATGCTGAAAAAAGTGTCAAAACCAGAAATGCAGGACAGGCTATGGAGAAATGGGAGCCTTGCTACACTGATGGGTGGGATGTAAATTGCCAACAGCCACTCTGGAGAAGTGTACGGTGAGTCCTGAAACATCTAAAAAACACAGCTTAGAGAGCATAGGGCACTTCCACTCATGGGGGTATAAATTGGGAAAATGAAAAATCAGCAAGACACAAGCACCCCAAAGCTTAGGGCTGCTCTGTTGACAAGGACCTCCACTTCATTCCACCTTAAATATCCCAGGAAAGAGAAAAATGGATAAACAATTTGTGGTCCTTATGTACAATGGAATATCACTCAGCCATGAAATCAATGTCATAAGGCTAGTAGCAGCATGATCAGTGGATTTAGGGACGACGATTCTAAGTGAAATAAATCACACAGAAAAGGACACTTTTCATAAGGTATCACTTATAGAGGGAATGTAAAAACCGTTACAGTTGAACTGAATTACAAAACAGAACAGAGTCACACATGCAGAAAACACACTATGGCTGCTTAACGGGAAAGGGGAGGTGGGGTGATACATCAAACAAGGGTTTCAAATTAGCTCAGATACCGTTCCATAAACCCAATATGTAATAGACAAGACCTACTCCTTGCTCAGAGAACTGGACTCAACACGCCCTATTCACCGCACAAGAATATATCTGACTACTAATAATCTTAAAACCTATGTATTGATATCTCTCTGTTAGTGTGTCAAGTGGGTGTAAAGCGGCATAAACACAGCAGTGAAAAGCAGCTAAACCCCATTATGAAAATAAATTACTTTGAAAAACCCATGAAAGAAAGACAGTGAAAGAGAGAGACATTCTTACACAATGCGTTCAGGGGCTGTGATGCAACCTGGATTGACCATATCTAGACCCACAGCTGGATGAGACATAAGGGTGGACACTCTTGGGGCTGAGAGGTTTGGTGAGGTTGGGTGAGCAAACGCAGACCATTTAAAGTAATACTGCGTGGTACCCATCGCATGGGTCCCAAATCTCCAGGTTCAAGGGCATCTTCCTACATCGAAAACATGCATGAGAAACCCAGAAGATGGTACACCGTGTGATGGGGAAAGGATTCTAAAACGCACCTCATTTCTCATCTCCTTGTGTCCGGGTTCGCCATTCCAGCCGCTTTACTAGCAATCTCCCTACTTGGAGCATCAGCACCTTTAACCTCCTGTTCCGTACAGGTTGCCATTTCTCCTGACAATGAACGGGAAGACGGGGAACCAATGAGAGACTGGCTCTTGGTGTTGGGACAGGCACAGGTCACTCTATTTTCCCATCAGGAAGAAGAATTAACCACAGGCTCATCCCGCCCCCCGGAACCAGAACATGGCCTGAAGCCATCCTGCGCTTTTGTGGCCAGCTCCCAAAAACACGAGTTGTAAAATGGAGGCTCAGGGCACTGCAATTCACAAACCTGCAGAGTTATAAATGATAACTCTCGTCCACAAATATATTGAGGGAAGGCAACGAAGAGGATTTGAAATCAAGGCAGAATTGCAGGAAACAGATTTCAGGAGGTAGATTCGAATCGCCTTTAAAGCACATGAAAAGCGGTAAAACGTTGACAATGATGCCCTTGGCCAAAAAGGGCGTATGCGTTTCTTCCTGAATATATTCAGGAAAAAAACGCATACGCCCTTTTTGGCCAACCAAGCAACCTGGAAAGGCAAATCAGCGCCACAAAGAAGTCTCGCATCCCATCGGTCAAAAGGGCCATGCTGAAAAAAGTTTCAAAACCAGAAATGCAGGACAGGCCATGGAGAAATGGGAGCCTTGCTACACTGATGGGCGGGATGTAAATTGCCAACAGCCACTCTGGAGAAGTGTACGGTGAGTCCTGAAACATCTAAAAAACACAGCTTAGAGAGCATAGGGCACTTCCACTCATGGGGGTATAAATTGGGAAAATGAAAAATCAGCAAGACACAAGCACCCCAAAGTTTAGGGCTGCTCTGTTGACAAGGACCTCCACTTCATTCCACCTTAAATATCCCAGGAAAGAGACAAATGGGTAAAAAAGTTGTGTTCCTTAAGTACAATGGAATATCAATCAGCCATGAAATCAATGTCCTAAGGCTAGTAGCAGCATGATGAATGGATTTAGGTACGAGATTCTAAGTGAAATAAGTCACACAGAAAAGGACACTTCTCATAAGGTATCACTGATAGAGGGAATGTAAAAACCGTTACACATGAACTGAATTACAAAACAGAACAGAGTCACACATGCAGAAAACACACTATGGCTGCTTAACGGGAAAGGGGAGGTGGGGTGATACATCAAACAAGGGTTTCAAATTAGCTCAGATACCGTTCCATAAACCCAATATGTAATAGACAAGACCTACTCCTTGCTCAGAGAACTGGACTCAACACGCCCTATTCACCGCACAAGAATATATCTGACTACTAATAATCTTCAAACCTATGTATTGATATCTCTCTGTTAGTGTGTCAAGTGGGTGTAAAGCGGCATAAACACAGCAGTGAAAAGCAGCTAAACCGCATTATGAAAATAAATTACTTTGAAAAACCCATGAAAGAAAGACAGTGAAAGAGAGAGACATTCTTACACAATGCGTTCAGGGGCTGTGATGCAACCTGGATTGACCATATCTAGACCCACAGCTGGATGAGACATAAGGGTGGACACTCTTGGGGCTGAGAGGTTTGGTGAGGTTGGGTGAGCAAACGCAGACCCTTTAAAGTAATACTGCGTGGTACCCATCGCATGGGTCCCATATCTCCAGGTTCAAGGGCATCTTCCTACATCGAAAACATGAATGAGAAACCCAGAAGATGGTACACCGTGTGATGGAGAAAGGTTTCTAAAACTCACCTCATTTCTCATCTCCTTGTGCCCGGGTTCGCCATTCCAGCCGTTTTACTAGCAATCTCCCTACTTGGAGCATCAGCACCTTTAACCTCCTGTTCCGTACAGGTTGCCATTTCTCCTGAGGATGAACGGGAAGACGGGGAACCAATGAGAGACTGGCTCTTGGTGTTGGGAAAGGCACAGGTCACTCTATTTTCCCATCAGGAAGAAGAATTAACCACAGGCTCATCCCGCCCCCCGGAACCAGAACAGGGCCTGAAGCCATCCTGCGCTTTTGCGGCCAGCTCCCATAAACACGAGTTGTAAAATGGAGGCTCAGGGCACTGCAATTCACAAACCTGCAGAGTTATAAATGATAACTCTCGTCCACAAATATATTGAGGGAAGGCAACGAAGAGGATTTGAAATCAAGGCAGAATTGCAGGAAACAGATTTCAGGAGGTAGATTCGAATCGCCTTTAAAGCACATGAAAAGCGGCAAAACGTTGACAATGATGCCCTTGGCCAAAAAGGGCGTATGCGTTTTTTCCTGAATATATTCAGGTAAAAACGCATACGCCCTTTTTAGCCAACCAAGCAACCTGGAAAGGCAAATCAGCGCTACAAAGAAGTCTCACATCCCATCGTTCAAAAGGGCCATGCTGAAAAAAGTGTCAAAACCAGAAATGCAGGACAGGCTATGGAGAAATGGGAGCCTTGCTACACTGATGGGTGGGATGTAAATTGCCAACAGCCACTCTGGAGAAGTGTACGGTGAGTCCTGAAACATCTAAAAAACACAGCTTAGAGAGCATAGGGCACTTCCACTCATGGGGGTATAAATTGGGAAAATGAAAAATCAGCAAGACACAAGCACCCCAAAGCTTAGGGCTGCTCTGTTGACAAGGACCTCCACTTCATTCCACCTTAAATATCCCAGGAAAGAGAAAAATGGATAAACAATTTGTGGTCCTTATGTACAATGGAATATCACTCAGCCATGAAATCAATGTCATAAGGCTAGTAGCAGCATGATCAGTGGATTTAGGGACGACGATTCTAAGTGAAATAAATCACACAGAAAAGGACACTTTTCATAAGGTATCACTTATAGAGGGAATGTAAAAACCGTTACAGTTGAACTGAATTACAAAACAGAACAGAGTCACACATGCAGAAAACACACTATGGCTGCTTAACGGGAAAGGGGAGGTGGGGTGATACATCAAACAAGGGTTTCAAATTAGCTCAGATACCGTTCCATAAACCCAATATGTAATAGACAAGACCTACTCCTTGCTCAGAGAACTGGACTCAACACGCCCTATTCACCGCACAAGAATATATCTGACTACTAATAATCTTAAAACCTATGTATTGATATCTCTCTGTTAGTGTGTCAAGTGGGTGTAAAGCGGCATAAACACAGCAGTGAAAAGCAGCTAAACCCCATTATGAAAATAAATTACTTTGAAAAACCCATGAAAGAAAGACAGTGAAAGAGAGAGACATTCTTACACAATGCGTTCAGGGGCTGTGATGCAACCTGGATTGACCATATCTAGACCCACAGCTGGATGAGACCTAAGGGTGGACACTCTTGGGGCTGAGAGGTTTGGTGAGGTTGGGTGAGCAAACGCAGACCATTTAAAGTAATACTGCGTGGTACCCATCGCATGGGTCCCAAATCTCCAGGTTCAAGGGCATCTTCCTACATCGAAAACATGCATGAGAAACCCAGAAGATGGTACACCGTGTGATGGGGAAAGGTTTCTAAAACGCACCTCATTTCTCATCTCCTTGTGTCCGGGTTCGCCATTCCAGCCACTTTACTAGCAATCTCCCTACTTGGAGCATCAGCCCCTTTAACCTCCTGTTCCGTACAGGTTGCCATTTCTCCTGAGGATGAACGGGAAGACGGGGAACCAATGAGAGACTGGCTCTTGGTGTTGGGAAAGGCACAGGTCACTCTATTTTCCCATCAGGAAGAAGAATTAACCACAGGCTCATCCCGCCCCCCGGAACTAGAACAGGGCCTGAAGCCATCCTGCGCTTTTGCGGCCAGCTCCCATAAACACGAGTTGTAAAATGGAGGCTCAGGGCACTGCAATTCACAAACCTGCAGTTATAAATGATAACTCTCGTCCACAAATATATTGAGGGAAGGCAAAGAAGAGGATTTGAAATCAAGGCAGAATTGCAGGAAACAGATTTCAGGAGGTAGATTCGAATCGCTTTTAAAGCACATGAAAAGCGGCAAAACGTTGACAATGATGCCCTTGGCCAAAAAGGGCGTATGCGTTTTTTCCTGAATATATTCAGGTAAAAACGCATACGCCCTTTTTGGCCAACCAAGCAACCTGGAAAGGCAAATCAGCGCTACAAAGAAGTCTCACATCCCATCGGTCAAAAGGGCCATGCTGAAAAAAGTGTCAAAACCAGAAATGCAGGACAGGCTATGGAGAAATGGGAGCCTTGCTACACTGATGGGTGGGATGTAAATTGCCAACAGCCACTCTGGAGAAGTGTACGGTGAGTCCTGAAACATCTAAAAAACACAGCTTAGAGAGCATAGGGCACTTCCACTCATGGGGGTATAAATTGGGAAAATGAAAAATCAGCAAGACACAAGCACCCCAAAGCTTAGGGCTGCTCTGTTGACAAGGACCTCCACTTCATTCCACCTTAAATATCCCAGGAAAGAGAAAAATGGATAAACAATTTGTGGTCCTTATGTACAATGGAATATCACTCAGCCATGAAATCAATGTCATAAGGCTAGTAGCAGCATGATCAGTGGATTTAGGTACGACGATTCTAAGTGAAATAAATCACACAGAAAAGGACACTTTTCATAAGGTATCACTTATAGAGGGAATGTAAAAACCGTTACAGTTGAACTGAATTACAAAACAGAACAGAGTCACACATGCAGAAAACACACTATGGCTGCTTAACGGGAAAGGGGAGGTGGGGTGATACATAAAACAAGGGTTTCAAATTAGCTCAGATACCGTTCCATAAACCCAATATGTAATAGACAAGACCTACTCCTTGCTCAGAGAACTGGACTCAACAGGCCCTATTCACCGCACAAGAATATATCTGACTAGTAATAATCTTAAAACCTATGTATTGATATCTCTCTGTTAGTGTGTCAAGTGGGTGTAAAGCGGCATAAACACAGCAGTTAAAAGCAGCTAAATCCCATAATGAAAATAAATTATTTGAAAAACCCATGAAACAAAGACAGTGAAAGAGAGAGAAATTCTTACACAATGCGTTCAGGGGCTGTGATGCAACCTGGATTGACCATATCTAGACGCACAGCTGGATGAGACATAAGGGTGGACACTCTTGGGGCTGAGAGGTTTGGTGAGGTTGGGTGAGCAAACGCAGACCCTTTAAAGTAATACTGCGTGGTACCCATCGCATGGGTCCCATATCTCCAGGTTCAAGGGCATCTTCCTACATCGAAAACATGAATGAGAAACCCAGAAGATGGTACACCGTGTGATGGGGAAAGGTTTCTAAAACGCACCTCATTTCTCATCTCCTTGTGCCTGGGTTCGCCATTCCAGCCGCTTTACTAGCAATCTCCCTACTTGGAGCATCAGCACCTTTAACCTCCTGTTCCGTACAGGTTGCAATTTTTCCTGAGGATGAACGGGAAGACAGGGAACCAATGAGAGACTGGCTCTTGGTGTTGGGACAGGCACACGTCACTCTATTTTCCCATCAGGAAGAAGAATTAACCACAGGCTCAGCCTGCCCCCTGGAAAGAGAACAGGGCCTGAAGCCATCCTGCGCTTTTGCGGCCAGCTCCCAAAAACGCGAGTTGTAAAATCGAGCTTCAGGGCACTGCAATTCACAAACCTGCAGAGTTATAAATGATAACTCTCGTCCACAAATATATTGAGGGAAGGCAAAGAAGAGGATTTGAAATCAAGGCAGAATTGCAGGAAACAGATTTCAGGAGGTAGATTCGAATCGCCTTTATAGCACATGAAAAGCGGCAAAACGTTGACAATGATGCCCTTGGCCAAAAAGGGCGTATGCGTTTTTTCCTGAATATATTCAGGAAAAAACGCATACGCCCTTTTTGGCCAACCAAGCAACCTGGAAAGGCAAATCAGCGCTACAAAGAAGTCTCGCTTCCCATCGGTCAAAAGGGCCATGCTGAAAAAAGTGTCAAAACCAGAAATGCAGGACAGGCCATGGAGAAATGGGAGCCTTGCTACACTGATGGGCGGGATGTAAATTGCCAACAGCCACTCTGGAGAAGTGTACGGTGAGTCCTGAAACATCTAAAAAACACAGCTTAGAGAGCATAGGGCACTTCCACTCATGGGGGTATAAATTGGGAAAATGAAAAATCAGCAAGACACAAGCACCCCAAAGTTTAGGGCTGCTCTGTTGACAAGGACCTCCACTTCATTCCACCTTAAATATCCCAGGAAAGAGAAAAATGGGTAAAGAAGTTGTGGTCCTTATGTACAATGGAATATCACTCAGCCATGAAATCAATGTCATAAGGCTAGTAGCAGCATGATGAGTGGATTTAGGTACGACGATTCTAAGTGAAATAAGTCACACAGAAAAGGACACTTCTCATAAGGTATCACTGATAGAGGGAATGTAAAAACCGTTACACTTGAACTGAATTACAAAACAGAACAGAGTCACACATGCAGAAAACACACTATGGCTGTTTAACGGGAAAGGTGAGGTGGGGTGATACATAAAACAAGGGTTTCAAATTAGCTCAGATACCGTTCCATAAACCCAATATGTAATAGACAAGACCTACTCCTTGCTCAGAGCACTGGACTCAACACGCCCTATTCACCGCACAAGAATATATCTGACTACTAATAATCTTCAAACCTATGTATTGATATCTCTCTGTTAGTGTGTCAAGTGGGTGTAAAGCGGCATAAACACAGCAGTGAAAAGCAGCTAAACCGCATTATGAAAATAAATTACTTTGAAAAACCCATGAAAGAAAGACAGTGAAAGAGAGAGACATTCTTACACAATGCTTTCAGGGGCTGTGATGCAACCTGGATTGACCATATCTAGACCCACAGCTGGATGAGACATAAGGGTGGACACTCTTGGGGCTGAGAGGTTTGGTGAGGTTGGGTGAGCAAACGCAGACCCTTTAAAGTAATACTGCGTGGTACCCATCGCATGGGTCCCATATCTCCAGGTTTAAGGGCATCTTCCTACATCGAAAACATGAATGAGAAACCCAGAAGATGGTACACTGTGTGATGGAGAAAGGTTTCTAAAACGCACCTCATTTCTCATCTCCTTGTGCCCGGGTTCGCCATTCCAGCCGTTTTACTAGCAATCTCCCTACTTGGAGCATCAGCACCTTTAACCTCCTGTTCCGTACAGGTTGCCATTTCTCCTGAGGATGAACGGGAAGACGGGGAACCAATGAGAGACTGGCTCTTGGTGTTGGGAAAGGCACAGGTCACTCTATTTTCCCATCAGGAAGAAGAATTAACCACAGGCTCATCCCGCCCCCCGGAACCAGAACAGGGCCTGAAGCCATCCTGCGCTTTTGCGGCCAGCTCCCATAAACACGAGTTGTAAAATGGAGGCTCAGGGCACTGCAATTCACAAACCTGCAGAGTTATAAATGATAACTCTCGTCCACAAATATATTGAGGGAAGGCAACGAAGAGGATTTGAAATCAAGGCAGAATTGCAGGAAACAGATTTCAGGAGGTAGATTCGAATCGCCTTTAAAGCACATGAAAAGCGGCAAAACGTTGACAATGATGCCCTTGGCCAAAAAGGGCGTATGCGTTTTTTCCTGAATATATTCAGGTAAAAACGCATACGCCCTTTTTGGCCAACCAAGCAACCTGGAAAGGCAAATCAGCGCTACAAAGAAGTCTCACATCCCATCGTTCAAAAGGGCCATGCTGAAAAAAGTGTCAAAACCAGAAATGCAGGACAGGCTATGGAGAAATGGGAGCCTTGCTACACTGATGGGTGGGATGTAAATTGCCAACAGCCACTCTGGAGAAGTGTACGGTGAGTCCTGAAACATCTAAAAAACACAGCTTAGAGAGCATAGGGCACTACCACTCATGGGGGTATAAATTGGGAAAATGAAAAATCAGCAAGACACAAGCACCCCAAACCTTAGGGCTGCTCTGTTGACAAGGACCTCCACTTCATTCCACCTTAAATATCCCAGGAAAGAGAAAAATGGATAAACAATTTGTGGTCCTTATGTACAATGGAATATCACTCAGCCATGAAATCTATGTCATAAGGCTAGTAGCAGCATGATCAGTGGATTTAGGGACGACGATTCTAAGTGAAATAAATCACACAGAAAAGGACACTTTTCATAAGGTATCACTTATAGAGGGAATGTAAAAACCGTTACAGTTGAACTGAATTACAAAACAGAACAGAGTCACACATGCAGAAAACACACTATGGCTGCTTAACGGGAAAGGGGAGGTGGGGTGATACATAAAACAAGGGTTTCAAATTAGCTCAGATACCGTTCCATAAACCCAATATGTAATAGACAAGACCTACTCCTTGCTCAGAGAACTGGACTCAACAGGCCCTATTCACCGCACAAGAATATATCTGACTAGTAATAATCTTAAAACCTATGTATTGATATCTCTCTGTTAGTGTGTCAAGTGGGTGTAAAGCGGCATAAACACAGCAGTTAAAAGCAGCTAAATCCCATAATGAAAATAAATTATTTGAAAAACCCATGAAACAA
The DNA here is from genome assembly GCF_965194805.1 of Balaenoptera borealis. Lineage (NCBI taxonomy): Eukaryota > Metazoa > Chordata > Mammalia > Artiodactyla > Balaenopteridae > Balaenoptera > Balaenoptera borealis. The sequence continues at coordinate 1,677,518 of NW_028124009.1, forward strand.
AGACAGTGAAAGAGAGAGAAATTCTTACACAATGCGTTCAGGGGCTGTGATGCAACCTGGATTGACCATATCTAGACGCACAGCTGGATGAGACATAAGGGTGGACACTCTTGGGGCTGAGAGGTTTGGTGAGGTTGGGTGAGCAAACGCAGACCCTTTAAAGTAATACTGCGTGGTACCCATCGCATGGGTCCCATATCTCCAGGTTCAAGGGCATCTTCCTACATCGAAAACATGAATGAGAAACCCAGAAGATGGTACACCGTGTGATGGGGAAAGGTTTCTAAAACGCACCTCATTTCTCATCTCCTTGTGCCTGGGTTCGCCATTCCAGCCGCTTTACTAGCAATCTCCCTACTTGGAGCATCAGCACCTTTAACCTCCTGTTCCGTACAGGTTGCAATTTTTCCTGAGGATGAACGGGAAGACAGGGAACCAATGAGAGACTGGCTCTTGGTGTTGGGACAGGCACACGTCACTCTATTTTCCCATCAGGAAGAAGAATTAACCACAGGCTCAGCCTGCCCCCTGGAAAGAGAACAGGGCCTGAAGCCATCCTGCGCTTTTGCGGCCAGCTCCCAAAAACGCGAGTTGTAAAATCGAGCTTCAGGGCACTGCAATTCACAAACCTGCAGAGTTATAAATGATAACTCTCGTCCACAAATATATTGAGGGAAGGCAAAGAAGAGGATTTGAAATCAAGGCAGAATTGCAGGAAACAGATTTCAGGAGGTAGATTCGAATCGCCTTTAAAGCACATGAAAAGCGGCAAAACGTTGACAATGATGCCCTTGGCCAAAAAGGGCGTATGCGTTTTTTCCTGAATATATTCAGGAAAAAACGCATACGCCCTTTTTGGCCAACCAAGCAACCTGGAAAGGCAAATCAGCGCTACAAAGAAGTCTCGCTTCCCATCGGTCAAAAGGGCCATGCTGAAAAAAGTGTCAAAACCAGAAATGCAGGACAGGCCATGGAGAAATGGGAGCCTTGCTACACTGATGGGCGGGATGTAAATTGCCAACAGCCACTCTGGAGAAGTGTACGGTGAGTCCTGAAACATCTAAAAAACACAGCTTAGAGAGCATAGGGCACTTCCACTCATGGGGGTATAAATTGGGAAAATGAAAAATCAGCAAGACACAAGCACCCCAAAGTTTAGGGCTGCTCTGTTGACAAGGACCTCCACTTCATTCCACCTTAAATATCCCAGGAAAGAGAAAAATGGGTAAAGAAGTTGTGGTCCTTATGTACAATGGAATATCACTCAGCCATGAAATCAATGTCATAAGGCTAGTAGCAGCATGATGAGTGGATTTAGGTACGACGATTCTAAGTGAAATAAGTCACACAGAAAAGGACACTTCTCATAAGGTATCACTGATAGAGGGAATGTAAAAACCGTTACACTTGAACTGAATTACAAAACAGAACAGAGTCACACATGCAGAAAACACACTATGGCTGTTTAACGGGAAAGGTGAGGTGGGGTGATACATAAAACAAGGGTTTCAAATTAGCTCAGATACCGTTCCATAAACCCAATATGTAATAGACAAGACCTACTCCTTGCTCAGAGAACTGGACTCAACACGCCCTATTCACCGCACAAGAATATATCTGACTACTAATAATCTTCAAACCTATGTATTGATATCTCTCTGTTAGTGTGTCAAGTGGGTGTAAAGCGGCATAAACACAGCAGTGAAAAGCAGCTAAACCGCATTATGAAAATAAATTACTTTGAAAAACCCATGAAAGAAAGACAGTGAAAGAGAGAGACATTCTTACACAATGCTTTCAGGGGCTGTGATGCAACCTGGATTGACCATATCTAGACCCACAGCTGGATGAGACATAAGGGTGGACACTCTTGGGGCTGAGAGGTTTGGTGAGGTTGGGTGAGCAAACGCAGACCCTTTAAAGTAATACTGCGTGGTACCCATCGCATGGGTCCCATATCTCCAGGTTTAAGGGCATCTTCCTACATCGAAAACATGAATGAGAAACCCAGAAGATGGTACACTGTGTGATGGAGAAAGGTTTCTAAAACGCACCTCATTTCTCATCTCCTTGTGCCCGGGTTCGCCATTCCAGCCGTTTTACTAGCAATCTCCCTACTTGGAGCATCAGCACCTTTAACCTCCTGTTCCGTACAGGTTGCCATTTCTCCTGAGGATGAACGGGAAGACGGGGAACCAATGAGAGACTGGCTCTTGGTGTTGGGAAAGGCACAGGTCACTCTATTTTCCCATCAGGAAGAAGAATTAACCACAGGCTCATCCCGCCCCCCGGAACCAGAACAGGGCCTGAAGCCATCCTGCGCTTTTGCGGCCAGCTCCCATAAACACGAGTTGTAAAATGGAGGCTCAGGGCACTGCAATTCACAAACCTGCAGAGTTATAAATGATAACTCTCGTCCACAAATATATTGAGGGAAGGCAACGAAGAGGATTTGAAATCAAGGCAGAATTGCAGGAAACAGATTTCAGGAGGTAGATTCGAATCGCCTTTAAAGCACATGAAAAGCGGCAAAACGTTGACAATGATGCCCTTGGCCAAAAAGGGCGTATGCGTTTTTTCCTGAATATATTCAGGAAAAAACGCATACGCCCTTTTTGGCCAACCAAGCAACCTGGAAAGGCAAATCAGCGCTACAAAGAAGTCTCACATCCCATCGTTCAAAAGGGCCATGCTGAAAAAAGTGTCAAAACCAGAAATGCAGGACAGGCTATGGAGAAATGGGAGCCTTGCTACACTGATGGGTGGGATGTAAATTGCCAACAGCCACTCTGGAGAAGTGTACGGTGAGTCCTGAAACATCTAAAAAACACATCTTAGAGAGCATAGGGCACTACCACTCATGGGGGTATAAATTGGGAAAATGAAAAATCAGCAAGACACAAGCACCCCAAACCTTAGGGCTGCTCTGTTGACAAGGACCTCCACTTCATTCCACCTTAAATATCCCAGGAAAGAGAAAAATGGATAAACAATTTGTGGTCCTTATGTACAATGGAATATCACTCAGCCATGAAATCTATGTCATAAGGCTAGTAGCAGCATGATCAGTGGATTTAGGGACGACGATTCTAAGTGAAATAAATCACACAGAAAAGGACACTTTTCATAAGGTATCACTTATAGAGGGAATGTAAAAACCGTTACAGTTGAACTGAATTACAAAACAGAACAGAGTCACACATGCAGAAAACACACTATGGCTGCTTAACGGGAAAGGGGAGGTGGGGTGATACATCAAACAAGGGTTTCAAATTAGCTCAGATACCGTTCCAGAAACCCAATATGTAATAGACAAGACCTACTCCTTGCTCAGAGAACTGGACTCAACACGCCCTATTCACCGCACAAGAATATATCTGACTAGTAATAATCTTAAAACCTATGTATTGATATCTCTCTGTTAGTGTGTCAAGTGGGTGTAAAGCGGCATAAACACAGCAGTGAAAAGCAGCTAAACCCCATTATGAAAATAAATTACTTTGAAAAACCCATGAAAGAAAGACAGTGAAAGAGAGAGACATTCTTACACAATGCGTTCAGGGGCTGTGATGCAACCTGGATTGACCATATCTAGACCCACAGCTGGATGAGACCTAAGGGTGGACACTCTTGGGGCTGAGAGGTTTGGTGAGGTTGGGTGAGCAAACGCAGACCATTTAAAATAATACTGCGTGGTACCCATCGCATGGGTCCCAAATCTCCAGGTTCAAGGGCATCTTCCTACATCGAAAACATGCATGAGAAACCCAGAAGATGGTACACCGTGTGATGGGGAAAGGTTTCTAAAACGCACCTCATTTCTCATCTCCTTGTGTCCGGGTTCGCCATTCCAGCCGCTTTACTAGCAATCTCCCTACTTGGAGCATCAGCACCTTTAACCTCCTGTTCCGTACAGGTTGCCATTTCTCCTGACAATGAACGGGAAGACGGGGAACCAATGAGAGACTGGCTCTTGGTGTTGGGAAAGGCACAGGTCACTCTATTTTCCCATCAGGAAGAAGAATTAACCACAGGCTCATCCCGCACCCCGGAACCAGAACAGGGCCTGAAGCCATCCTGCGCTTTTGCGGCCAGCTCCCAAAAACACGAGTTGTAAAATGGAGGCTCAGGGCACTGCAATTCACAAACCTGCAGAGTTATAAATGATAACTCTCGTCCACAAATATATTGAGGGAAGGCAACGAAGAGGATTTGAAATCAAGGCAGAATTGCAGGAAACAGATTTCAGGAGGTAGATTCGAATCGCCTTTAAAGCACATGAAAAGCGGCAAAACGTTGACAATGATGCCCTTGGCCAAAAAGGGCGTATGCGTTTCTTCCTGAATATATTCAGGAAAAAAACGCATACGCCCTTTTTGGCCAACCAAGCAACCTGGAAAGGCAAATCAGCGCTACAAAGAAGTCTCGCTTCCCATCGGTCAAAAGGGCCATGCTGAAAAAAGTGTCAAAACCAGAAAGGCAGGACAGGCCATGGAGAAATGGGAGGCTTGCTACACTGATGGGCGGGATGTAAATTGCCAACAGCCACTCTGGAGAAGTGTACGGTGAGTCCTGAAACATCTAAAAAACACAGCTTAGAGAGCATAGGGCACTTCCACTCATGGGGGTATAAATTGGGAAAATGAAAAATCAGCAAGACACAAGCACCCCAAAGTTTAGGGCTGCTCTGTTGACAAGGACCTCCACTTCATTCCACCTTAAATATCCCAGGAAAGAGACAAATGGATAAAGAAGTTGTGTTCCTTAAGTACAATGGAATATCACTCAGCCATGAAATCAATGTCCTAAGGCTAGTAGCAGCATGATGAATGGATTTAGGTACGAGATTCTAAGTAAAATAAGTCACACAGAAAAGGACACTTCTCATAAGGTATCACTGATAGAGGGAATGTAAAAACCGTTACACATGAACTGAATTACAAAACAGAACAGAGTCACACATGCAGAAAACACACTATGGCTGCTTAACGGGAAAGGTGAGGTGGGGTGATACATCAAACAAGGGTTTCAAATTAGCTCAGATACCGTTCCATAAACCCAATATGTAATAGACAAGACCTACTCCTTGCTCTGAGAAGTGGACTCAACACGCCCTATTCACCGCACAAGAATATATCTGACTAGTAATAATCTTAAAACCTATGTATTGATATCTCTCTGTTAGTGTGTCAAGTGGGTATAAAGCGGCATAAACACAGCAGTGAAAAGCAGCTAAACCGCATTATGAAAATAAATTACTTTGAAAAACCCATGAAAGAAAGACAGTGAAAGAGAGAGACATTCTTACACAATGCGTTCAGGGGCTGTGATGCAACCTGGATTGACCATATCTAGACCCACAGCTGGATGAGACATAAGGGTGGACACTCTTGGGGCTGAGAGGTTTGGTGAGGTTGGGTGAGCAAACGCAGACCCTTTAAAGTAATACTGCGTGGTACCCATCGCATGGGTCCCATATCTCCAGGTTCAAGGGCATCTTCCTACATCGAAAACATGAATGAGAAACCCAGAAGATGGTACACCGTGTGATGGGGAAAGGTTTCTAAAACGCACCTCATTTCTCATCTCCTTGTGCCTGGGTTCGCCATTCCAGCCGCTTTACTAGCAATCTCCCTACTTGGAGCATCAGCACCTTTAACCTCCTGTTCCGTACAGGTTGCAATTTTTCCTGAGGATGAACGGGAAGACAGGGAACCAATGAGAGACTGGCTCTTGGTGTTGGGACAGGCACACGTCACTCTATTTTCCCATCAGGAAGAAGAATTAACCACAGGCTCAGCCTGCCCCCTGGAAAGAGAACAGGGCCTGAAGCCATCCTGCGCTTTTGCGGCCAGCTCCCAAAAACGCGAGTTGTAAAATCGAGCTTCAGGGCACTGCAATTCACAAACCTGCAGAGTTATAAATGATAACTCTCGTCCACAAATATATTGAGGGAAGGCAAAGAAGAGGATTTGAAATCAAGGCAGAATTGCAGGAAACAGATTTCAGGAGGTAGATTCGAATCGCCTTTAAAGCACATGAAAAGCGGCAAAACGTTGACAATGATGCCCTTGGCCAAAAAGGGCGTATGCGTTTTTTCCTGAATATATTCAGGAAAAAACGCATACGCCCTTTTTGGCCAACCAAGCAACCTGGAAAGGCAAATCAGCGCTACAAAGAAGTCTCGCTTCCCATCGGTCAAAAGGGCCATGCTGAAAAAAGTGTCAAAACCAGAAATGCAGGACAGGCCATGGAGAAATGGGAGCCTTGCTACACTGATGGGCGGGATGTAAATTGCCAACAGCCACTCTGGAGAAGTGTACGGTGAGTCCTGAAACATCTAAAAAACACAGCTTAGAGAGCATAGGGCACTTCCACTCATGGGGGTATAAATTGGGAAAATGAAAAATCAGCAAGACACAAGCACCCCAAAGTTTAGGGCTGCTCTGTTGACAAGGACCTCCACTTCATTCCACCTTAAATATCCCAGGAAAGAGAAAAATGGGTAAAGAAGTTGTGGTCCTTATGTACAATGGAATATCACTCAGCCATGAAATCAATGTCCTAAGGCTAGTAGCAGCATGATGAGTGGATTTAGGTACGACGATTCTAAGTGAAATAAGTCACACAGAAAAGGACACTTCTCATAAGGTATCACTGATAGAGGGAATGTAAAAACCGTTACACATGAACTGAATTACAAAACAGAACAGAGTCACACATGCAGAAAACACACTATGGCTGCTTAACGGGAAAGGTGAGGTGGGGTGATACATCAAACAAGGGTTTCAAATTAGCTCAGATACCGTTCCATAAACCCAATATGTAATAGACAAGACCTACTCCTTGCTCAGAGAACTGGACTCAACACGCCCTATTCACCGCACAAGAATATATCTGACTAATAATAATCGTAAAACCTATGTATTGATATCTCTCTGTTAGTGTGTCAAGTGGGTGTAAAGCGGCATAAACACAGCAGTGAAAAGCAGCTAAACCGCATTATGAAAATAAATTACTTTGAAAAACCCATGAAAGAAAGACAGTGAAAGAGAGAGACATTCTTACACAATGCGTTCAGGGGCTGTGATGCAACCTGGATTGACCATATCTAGACTCACGGCTGGATGAGACATAAGGGTGGACACTCTTGGGGCTGAGAGGTTTGGTGAGGTTGGGTGAGCAAACGCAGACCCTTTAAAGTAATACTGCGTGGTACCCATCGCATGGGTCCCATATCTCCAGGTTCAAGGGCATCTTCCTACATCGAAAACATGAATGAGAAACCCAGAAGATGGTACACCGTGTCATGGGGAAAGGTTTCTAAAACGCACCTCATTTCTCATCTCCTTGTGCCCGGGTTCGCCATTCCAGCCGCTTTACTAGCAATCTCCCTACTTGGAGCATCAGCACCTTTAACCTCCTGTTCCGTACAGGTTGCCATTTCTCCTGAGGATGAACGGGAAGACGGGGAACCAATGAGAGACTGGCTCTTGGTGTTGGGAAAGGCACAGGTCACTCTATTTTCCCATCAGGAAGAAGAATTAACCACAGGCTCATCCCGCCCCCCGGAACTAGAACAGGGCCTGAAGCCATCCTGCGCTTTTGCGGCCAGCTCCCATAAACACGAGTTGTAAAATGGAGGCTCAGGGCACTGCAATTCACAAACCTGCAGAGTTATAAATGATAACTCTCGTCCACAAATATATTGAGGGAAGGCAACGAAGAGGATTTGAAATCAAGGCAGAATTGCAGGAAACAGATTTCAGGAGGTAGATTCGAATCGCCTTTAAAGCACATGAAAAGCGGCAAAACGTTGACAATGATGCCCTTGGCCAAAAAGGGCGTATGCGTTTTTTCCTGAATATATTCAGGAAAAAACGCATACGCCCTTGTTGGCCAACCAAGCAACCTGGAAAGGCAAATCAGCGCTACAAAGAAGTCTCGCTTCCCATCGGTCAAAAGGGCCATGCTGAAAAATGTGTCAAAACCAGAAATGCAGGACAGGCCATGGAGAAATGGGAGCCTTGATACACTGATGGGTGGGATGTAAATTGCCAACAGCCACTCTGGAGAAGTGTACGGTGAGTCCTGAAACATCTAAAAAACACAGCTTAGAGACCATAGGGCACTTCCACTCATGGGGGTATAAATTGGGAAAATGAAAAATCAGCAAGACACAAGCACCCCAAAGTTTAGGGCTGCTCTGTTGACAAGGACCTCCACTTCATTCCACCTTAAATATCCCAGGAAAGAGAAAAATGGGTAAAGAAGTTGTGGTCCTTATGTACAATGGAATATCACTCAGCCATGAAATCAATGTCCTAAGGCTAGTAGCAGCATGATGAGTGGATTTAGGTACGACGATTCTAAGTGAAATAAGTCACACAGAAAAGGACACTTCTCATAAGGTATCACTTATAGAGGGAATGTAAAAACCGTTACACATGAACTGAATTACAAAACAGAACAGAGTCACACATGCAGAAAACACACTATGGCTGCTTAACGGGAAAGGTGAGGTGGGGTGATACATCAAACAAGGGTTTCAAATTAGCTCAGATACCGTTCCATAAACCCAATATGTAATAGACAAGACCTACTCCTTGCTCAGAGAACTGGACTCAACACGCCCTATTCACCGCACAAGAATATATCTGACTAGTAATAATCTTAAAACCTATGTATTGATATCTCTCTTTTAGTGTGTCAAGTGGGTGTAAAGCGGCATAAACACAGCAGTGAAAAGCAGCTAAACCCCATTATGAAAATAAATTACTTTGAAAAACCCATGAAAGAAAGACAGCGAAAGAGAGAGACATTCTTACACAATGCGTTCAGGGGCTGTGATGCAACCTGGATTTACCATATCTAGACCCACAGATGGATGAGACATAAGGGTGGACACTCTTGGGGCTGAGAGGTTTGGTGAGGTTGGGTGAGCAAACGCAGACCAGTTAAAGTAATACTGCGTGGTACCCATCGCATGGGTCCCAAATCTCCAGGTTCAAGGGCATCTTCCTACATCGAAAACATGCATGAGAAACCCAGAAGATGGTACACCATGTGATGGGGAAAGGTTTCTAAAACGCACCTCATTTCTCATCTCCTTGTGCCCGTGTTCGCCATTCCAGCCGCTTTACTAGTAATCTCCCTACTTGGAGCATCAGCACCTTTAACCTCCTGTTCCGTACAGGTTGCCATTTCTCCTGACGATGAACGGGAAGACGGGGAACCAATAAGAGACTGGCTCTTGGTGTTGGGAAAGGCACAGGTCACTCTATTTTCCCATCAGGAAGAAGAATTAACCACACGCTCATCCCGCACCCCGGAACCAGAACAGGGCCTGAAGCCATCCTGCGCTTTTGCGGCCAGCTCCCAAAAACACGAGTTGTAAAATGGAGGCTCAGGGCACTGCAATTCACAAACCTGCAGAGTTATAAATGATAACTCTCGTCCACAAATATATTGAGTGAAGGCAACGAAGAGGATTTGAAATCAAGGCAGAATTGCAGGAAACAGATTTCAGGAGGTAGATTCGAATCGGCTTTAAAGCACATGAAAAGCGGCAAAACGTTGACAATGATGCCCTTGGCCAAAAAGGGCGTATGCGTTTTTTCCTGAATATATTCAGGAAAAAACGCATACGCCCTTTTTGGCCAACCAAGCAACCTGGAAAGGCAAATCAGCGCTACAAAGAAGTCTCGCTTCCCATCGGTCAAAAGGGCCATGCTGAAAAAAGTGTCAAAACCAGAAATGCAGGACAGGCCATGGAGAAATGGGAGCCTTGCTACACTGATGGGCGGGATGTAAATTGCCAACAGCCACTCTGGAGAAGTGTACGGTGAGTCCTGAAACATCTAAAAAACACAGCTTAGAGAGCATAGGGCACTTCCACTCATGGGGGTATAAATTGGGAAAATGAAAAATCAGCAAGACACAAGCACCCCAAAGTTTAGGGCTGCTCTGTTGACAAGGACCTCCACTTCATTCCACCTTAAATATCCCAGGAAAGAGAAAAATGGGTAAAGAAGTTGTGGTCCTTATGTACAATGGAATATCACTCAGCCATGAAATCAATGTCCTAAGGCTAGTAGCAGCATGATGAGTGGATTTAGGTACGACGATTCTAAGTGAAATAAGTCACACAGAAAAGGACACTTCTCATAAGGTATCACTTATAGAGGGAATGTAAAAACCGTTACACATGAACTGAATTACAAAACAGAACAGAGTCACACATGCAGAAAACACACTATGGCTGCTTAACGGGAAAGGTGAGGTGGGGTGATACATCAAACAAGGGTTTCAAATTAGCTCAGATACCGTTCCATAAACCCAATATGTAATAGACAAGACCTACTCCTTGCTCAGAGAACTGGACTCAACACGCCCTATTCACCGCACAAGAATATATCTGACTAGTAATAATCTTAAAACCTATGTATTGATATCTCTCTTTTAGTGTGTCAAGTGGGTGTAAAGCGGCATAAACACAGCAGTGAAAAGCAGCTAAACCCCATTATGAAAATAAATTACTTTGAAAAACCCATGAAAGAAAGACAGCGAAAGAGAGAGACATTCTTACACAATGCGTTCAGGGGCTGTGATGCAACCTGGATTTACCATATCTAGACCCACAGATGGATGAGACATAAGGGTGGACACTCTTGGGGCTGAGAGGTTTGGTGAGGTTGGGTGAGCAAACGCAGACCATTTAAAGTAATACTGCGTGGTACCCATCGCATGGGTCCCAAATCTCCAGGTTCAAGGGCATCTTCCTACATCGAAAACATGCATGAGAAACCCAGAAGATGGTACACCATGTGATGGGGAAAGGTTTCTAAAACGCACCTCATTTCTCATCTCCTTGTGCCCGTGTTCGCCATTCCAGCCGCTTTACTAGTAATCTCCCTACTTGGAGCATCAGCACCTTTAACCTCCTGTTCCGTACAGGTTGCCATTTCTCCTGACGATGAACGGGAAGACGGGGAACCAATGAGAGACTGGCTCTTGGTGTTGGGAAAGGCACAGGTCACTCTATTTTCCCATCAGGAAGAAGAATTAACCACACGCTCATCCCGCCCCCCGGAACCAGAACAGGGCCTGAAGCCATCCTGCGCTTTTGCGGCCAGCTCCCAAAAACACGAGTTGTAAAATGGAGGCTCAGGGCACTGCAATTCACAAACCTGCAGAGTTATAAATGATAACTCTCGTCCACAAATATATTGAGTGAAGGCAACGAAGAGGATTTGAAATCAAGGCAGAATTGCAGGAAACAGATTTCAGGAGGTAGATTCGAATCGCCTTTAAAGCACATGAAAAGCGGCAAAACGTTGACAATGATGCCCTTGGCCAAAAAGGGCGTATGCGTTTTTTCCTGAATATATTCAGGAAAAAACGCATACGCCCTTTTTGGCCAACCAAGCAACCTGGAAAGGCAAATCAGCGCTACAAAGAAGTCTCGCTTCCCATCGGTCAAAAGGGCCATGCTGAAAAAAGTGTCAAAACCAGAAATGCAGGACAGGCCATGGAGAAATGGGAGCCTTGCTACACTGATGGGCGGGATGTAAATTGCCAACAGCACTCTGGAGAAGTGTACGGTGAGTCCTGAAACATCTAAAAAACACAGCTTAGAGAGCATAGGGCACTTCCACTCATGGGGGTATAAATTGGGAAAATGAAAAATCAGCAAGACACAAGCACCCCAAAGTTTAGAGCTGCTCTGTTGACAAGGACCTCCACTTCATTCCACCTTAAATATCCCAGGAAAGAGAAAAATGGGTAAAGAAGTTGTGGTCCTTATGTACAATGGAATATCACTCAGCCATGAAATCAATGTCCTAAGGCTAGTAGCAGCATGATGAGTGGATTTAGGTACGACGATTCTAAGTGAAATAAGTCACACAGAAAAGGACACTTCTCGTAAGGTATCACTGATAGAGGGAATGTAAAAACCGTTACACTTGAACTGAATTACAAAACAGAACAGAGTCACACATGCAGAAAACACACTATGGCTGTTTAACGGGAAAGGTGAGGTGGGGTGATACATAAAACAAGGGTTTCAAATTAGCTCAGATACTGTTCCATAAACCCAATATGTAATAGACAAGACCTACTCCTTGCTCAGAGAACTGGACTCAACACGCCCTATTCACCGCACAAGAATATATCTGACTACTAATAATCTTAAAACCTTTGTATTGATATCTCTCTGTTAGTGTGTCAAGTGGGTGTAAAGCGGCATAAACACAGCAGTGAAAAGCAGCTAAACCCCATTATGAAAATAAATTACTTTGACAAACCCATGAAAGAAAGACAGTGAAAGAGAGAGACATTCTTACACAATGCGTTCAGGGGCTGTGATGCAACCTGGATTGACCATATCTAGACCCACAGCTGGATGAGACATAAGGGTGGACACTCTTGGGGCTGAGAGGTTTGGTGAGGTTGGGTGAGCAAACGCAGACCCTTTAAAGTAATACTGCGTGGTACCCATCGCATGGGTCCCAAATCTCCAGGTTCAAGGGCATCTTCCTACATCGAAAACATGCATGAGAAACCCAGAAGATGGTACACCATGTGATGGGGAAAGTTTTCTAAAACGCACCTCATTTCTCATCTCCTTGTGCCCGTGTTCGCCATTCCAGCCGCTTTACTAGTAATCTCCCTACTTGGAGCATCAGCACCTTTAACCTCCTGTTCCGTACAGGTTGCCATTTCTCCTGACGATGAACGGGAAGACGGGGAACCAATGAGAGAATGGCTCTTGGTGTTGGGAAAGGCACAGGTCACTCTATTTTCCCATCAGGAAGAAGAATTAACCACACGCTCATCCCGCCCCCCGGAACCAGAACAGGGCCTGAAGCCATCCTGCGCTTTTGCGGCCAGCTCCCAAAAACACGAGTTGTAAAATGGAGGCTCAGGGCACTGCAATTCACAAACCTGCAGAGTTATAAATGATAACTCTCGTCCACAAATATATTGAGGGAAGGCAACGAAGAGGATTTGAAATCAAGGCAGAATTGCAGGAAACAGATTTCAGGAGGTAGGTTCGAATCGCCTTTAAAGCACATGAAAAGCGGCAAAACGTTGACAATGATGCCCTTGGCCAAAAAGGGCGTATGCGTTTTTTCCTGAATATATTCAGGAAAAAACGCATACGCCCTTTTTGGCCAACCAAGCAACCTGGAAAGGCAAATCAGCGCTACAAAGAAGTCTCGCTTCCCATCGGTCAAAAGGGCCATGCTGAAAAAAGTGTCAAAACCAGAAATGCAGGACAGGGCATGGAGAAATGGGAGCCTTGCTACACTGATGGGCGGGATGTAAATTGCCAACAGCCACTCTGGAGAAGTGTACGGTGAGTCCTGAAACATCTAAAAAACACAGCTTAGAGAGCATAGGGCACTTCTACTCATGGGGGTATAAATTGGGAAAATGAAAAATCAGCAAGACACAAGCACCCCAAAGTTTAGGGCTGCTCTGTTGACAAGGACCTCCACTTCATTCCACCTTAAATATCCCAGGAAAGAGAAAAATGGATAAAGAAGTTGTGGTCCTTATGTACAATGGAATATCACTCAGCCATGAAATCAATGTCCTAAGGCTAGTAGCAGCATGATGAGTGGATTTAGGTACAACGATTCTAAGTGAAATAAATCACACAGAAAAGGACACTTCTCATAAGGTATCACTGATAGAGGGAATGTAAAAACCGTTACACTTGAACTGAATTACAAAACAGAACAGAGTCACACATGCATAAAACACACTATGGCTGTTTAACGGGAAAGGTGAGGTGGGGTGATACATAAAACAAGGGTTTCAAATTAGCTCAGATACCGTTCCATAAACCCAATATGTAATAGACAAGACCTACTCCTTGCTCAGAGAACTGGACTCAACACGCCCTATTCACCGCACAAGAATATATCTGACTACTAATAATCTTAAAACCTATGTATTGATATCTCTCTGTTAGTGTGTCAAGTGGGTGTAAAGCGGCATAAACACAGCAGTGAAAAGCAGGTAAACCGCATTATGAAAATAAATTACTTGTAAAAACCCATGAAACAAAGACAGTGAAAGAGAGAGAAATTCTTACACAATGCGTTCAGGGGCTGTGATGCAACCTGGATTGACCATATCTAGACCCACAGCTGGATGAGACCTAAGGGTGGACACTCTTGTGGCTGAGAGGTTTGGTGAGGTTGGGTGAGAAAACGCAGACCCTTTAAAATAATACTGCGTGGTACCCATTGCATGGGTCCCAAATCTCCAGGTTCAAGGGCATCTTCCTACATCGAAAACATGCATGAGAAACCCAGAAGATGGTACACCGTGTGATGGGGAAAGGTTTCTAAAACGCACCTCATTTTTCATCACCTTGTGCCCGGGTTCACCATCCCAGCCGCTTTACTAGCAATCTCCCTACTTGGAGCATCAGCACCTTTAACCTCCTGTTCCGTACAGGTTGCAATTTTTCCTGAGGATGAACGGGACGACGGGGAACCAATGAGAGACTGGCTCTTGGTGTTGGGACAGGCACAGGTCACTCTATTTTCCCATCAGGAAGAAGAATTAACAACAGGCTCATCCCGCCCCCCGGAACCTGAACAGGGCCTGAAGCCATCCTGCGCTTTTGCGGCCAGCTCCCAAAATCACGAGTTGTAAAATGGAGGCTCAGGGCACTGCAATTCACAATCCTGCAGAGTTATAAATGATAACTCTCGTCCAGAAATATATTGAGGGAAGGCAACGAAGAGGATTTGAAATCAAGGCAGAATTGCAGGAAACAGATTTCAGGAGGTAGATTCGAATCGCCTTTAAAGCACATGAAAAGCGGCAAAACGTTGACAATGATGCCCTTGGCCAAAAAGGGCGTATGCGTTTTTTCCTGAATATATTCAGGAAAAAACGCATACGCCCTTTTTGGCCAACCAAGCAACCTGGAAAGGCAAATCAGTGCTACAAAGAAGTCTCGCTTCCCATCGGTCAAAAGGGCCATGCTGAAAAAAGTGTCAAAACCAGAAATGCAGGACAGGCCATGGAGAAATTGGAGCCTTGCTACACTGATGGGCGGGATGTAAATTGCCAACAGCCACTCTGGAGAAGTGTACGGTGAGTCCTGAAACATCTAAAAAACACAGCTTAGAGACCATAGGGCACTTCCACTCATGGGGGTATAAATTGGGAAAATGAAAAATCAGCAAGACACAAGCACCCCAAAGTTTAGGGCTGCTCTGTTGACAAGGACCTCCACTTCATTCCACCTTAAATATCCCAGGAAAGAGAAAAATGGGTAAAGAAGTTGTGGTCCTTATGTACAATGGAATATCACTCAGCCATGAAATCAATGTCCTAAGGCTAGTAGCAGCATGATGAGTGGATTTAGGTACGATGATTCTACGTGAAATAAGTCACACAGAAAAGGACACTTCTCATAAGGTATCACTGATAGAGGGAATGTAAAAACCGTTACACTTGAACTGAATTACAAAACAGAGCAGAGTCACACATGCAGAAAACACACTATGGCTGCTTAACGGGAAAGGGGAGGTGGGGTGATACATAAAACAAGGGTTTCAAATTAGCTCAGATACCGTTCCATAAACCCAATATGTAATAGACAAGACCTACTCCTTGCTCAGAGAACTGGACTCAACACGCCCTATTCACCGCACAAGAATATATCTGACTACTAATAATCTTAAAACCTATGTATTGATATCTCTCTGTTAGTGTGTCAAGTGGGTGTAAAGCGGCATAAACACAGCAGTGAAAAGCAGCTAAACCCCATTATGAAAATAAATTACTTTGAAAAACCCATGAAAGAAAGACAGTGAAAGAGAGAGACATTCTTACACAATGCGTTCAGGGGCTGTGATGCAACCTGGATTGACCATATCTAGACCCACAGCTGGATGAGACCTAAGGGTGGACACTCTTGGGGCTGAGAGGTTTGGTGAGGTTGGGTGAGCAAACGCAGACCATTTAAAGTAATACTGCATGGTACCCATCGCATGGGTCCCAAATCTCCAGGTTCAAGGGCATCTTCCTACATCGAAAACATGCATGAGAAACCCAGAAGATGGTACACCGTGTGATGGGGAAAGGTTTCTAAAACGCACCTCATTTCTCATCTCCTTGTGCCTGGGTTCGCCATTCCAGCCGCTTTACTAGCAATCTCCCTACTTGGAGCATCAGCACCTTTAACCTCCTGTTCCGTACAGGTTGCCATTTCTCCTGACAATGAACGGGAAGACGGGGAACCAATGAGAGACTGGCTCTTCGTGTTGGGAAAGGCACAGGTCACTCTATTTTCCCATCAGGAAGAAGAATTAACCACAGGCTCATCCCGCACCCCGGAACCAGAACAGGGCCGGAAGCCATCCTGCGCTTTTGCGGCCAGCTCCCAAAAACACGAGTTGTAAAATGGAGGCTCAGGGCACTGCAATTCACAAACCTGCAGAGTTATAAATGATAACTCTCGTCCACAAATATATTGAGGGAAGGCAACGAAGAGGATTTGAAATCAAGGCAGAATTGCAGGAAACAGATTTCAGGAGGTAGGTTCGAATCGCCTTTAAAGCACATGAAAAGCGGCAAAACGTTGACAATGATGCCCTTGGCCAAAAAGGGCGTATGCGTTTTTTCCTGAATATATTCAGGAAAAAACGCATACGCCCTTTTTGGCCAACCAAGCAACCTGGAAAGGCAAATCAGCGCTACAAAGAAGTCTCGCTTCCCATCGGTCAAAAGGGCCATGCTGAAAAAAGTGTCAAAACCAGAAATGCAGGACAGGCCATGGAGAAATGGGAGCCTTGCTACACTGATGGGCGGGATGTAAATTGCCAACAGCCACTCTGGAGAAGTGTACGGTGAGTCCTGAAACATCTAAAAAACACAGCTTAGAGAGCATAGGGCACTTCTACTCATGGGGGTATAAATTGGGAAAATGAAAAATCAGCAAGACACAAGCACCCCAAAGTTTAGGGCTGCTCTGTTGACAAGGACCTCCACTTCATTCCACCTTAAATATCCCAGGAAAGAGAAAAATGGATAAAGAAGTTGTGGTCCTTATGTACAATGGAATATCACTCAGCCATGAAATCAATGTCCTAAGGCTAGTAGCAGCATGATGAGTGGATTTAGGTACGACGATTCTAAGTGAAATAAATCACACAGAAAAGGACACTTCTCATAAGGTATCACTTATAGAGGGAATGTAAAAACCGTTACACTTGAACTGAATTACAAAACAGAACAGAGTCACACATGCCGAAAACACACTATGGCTGCTTAACGGGAAAGGGGAGGTGGGGTGATACATAAAACAAGGGTTTCAAATTAGCTCAGATACCGTTCCATAAACCCAATATGTAATAGACAAGACCTACTCCTTGCTCAGAGAACTGGACTCAACACGCCCTATTCACCGCACAAGAATATATCTGACTAGTAATAATCTTAAAACCTATGTATTGATATCTCTCTGTTAGTGTGTCAAGTGGGTGTAAAGCGGCATAAACACAGCAGTGAAAAGCAGCTAAACCCCATTATGAAAATAAATTACTTTGAAAAACCCATGAAAGAAAGACAGTGAAAGAGAGAGACATTCTTACACAATGCGTTCAGGGGCTGTGATGCAACCTGGATTGACCATATCTAGACCCACAGCTGGATGAGACCTAAGGGTGGACACTCTTGGGGCTGAGAGGTTTGGTGAGGTTGGGTGAGCAAACGCAGACCATTTAAAGTAATACTGCGTGGTACCCATCGCATGGGTCCCAAATCTCCAGGTTCAAGGGCATCTTCCTACATCGAAAACATGCATGAGAAACCCAGAAGATGGTACACCGTGTGATGGGGAAAGGTTTCTAAAACGCACCTCATTTCTCATCTCCTTGTGTCCGGGTTCGCCATTCCAGCCGCTTTACTAGCAATCTCCCTACTTGGAGCATCAGCACCTTTAACCTCCTGTTCCGTACAGGTTGCCATTTCTCCTGACAATGAACGGGAAGACGGGGAACCAATGAGAGACTGGCTCTTCGTGTTGGGAAAGGCACAGGTCACTCTATTTTCCCATCAGGAAGAAGAATTAACCACAGGCTCATCCCGCACCCCGGAACCAGAACAGGGCCTGAAGCCATCCTGCGCTTTTGCGGCCAGCTCCCAAAAACACGAGTTGTAAAATGGAGGCTCAGGGCACTGCAATTCACAAACCTGCAGAGTTATAAATGATAACTCTCGTCCACAAATATATTGAGGGAAGGCAACGAAGAGGATTTGAAATCAAGGCAGAATTGCAGGAAACAGATTTCAGGAGGTAGATTCGAATCGCCTTTAAAGCACATGAAAAGCGGCAAAACGTTGACAATGATGCCCTTGGCCAAAAAGGGCGTATGCGTTTTTTCCTGAATATATTCAGGAAAAAACGCATACGCCCTTTTTGGCCAACCAAGCAACCTGGAAAGGCAAATCAGCACTACAAAGAAGTCTCACATCCCATCGGTCAAAAGGGCCATGCTGAAAAAAGTGTCAAAACCAGAAATGCAGGACAGGCTATGGAGAAATGGGAGCCTTGCTACACTGATGGGTGGGATGTAAATTGCCAACAGCCACTCTGGAGAAGTGTACGGTGAGTCCTGAAACATCTAAAAAACACAGCTTAGAGAGCATAGGGCACTTCCACTCATGGGGGTATAAATTGGGAAAATGAAAAATCAGCAAGACACAAGCACCCCAAAGCTTAGGGCTGCTCTGTTGACAAGGACCTCCACTTCATTCCACCTTAAATATCCCAGGAAAGAGAAAAATGGATAAACAATTTGTGGTCCTTATGTACAATGGAATATCACTCAGCCATGAAATCAATGTCATAAGGCTAGTAGCAGCATGATCAGTGGATTTAGGTACGACGATTCTAAGTGAAATAAATCACACAGAAAAGGACACTTTTCATAAGGTATCACTTATAGAGGGAATGTAAAAACCGTTACAGTTGAACTGAATTACAAAACAGAACAGAGTCACACATGCAGAAAACACACTATGGCTGCTTAACGGGAAAAGGGAGGTGGGGTGATACATAAAACAAGGGTTTCAAATTAGCTCAGATACCGTTCCATAAACCCAATATGTAATAGACAAGACCTACTCCTTGCTCAGAGAACTGGACTCAACACGCCCTATTCACCGCACAAGAATATATCTGACTAGTAATAATCTTAAAACCTATGTATTGATATCTCTCTGTTAGTGTGTCAAGTGGGTGTAAAGCGGCATAAACACAGCAGTGAAAAGCAGCTAAACCCCATTATGAAAATAAATTACTTTGAAAAACCCATGAAAGAAAGACAGTGAAAGAGAGAGACATTCTTACACAATGCGTTCAGGGGCTGTGATGCAACCTGGATTGACCATATCTAGACCCACAGCTGGATGAGACATAAGGGTGGACACTCTTGGGGCTGAGAGGTTTGGTGAGGTTGGGTGAGCAAACGCAGACCATTTAAAGTAATACTGCGTGGTACCCATCGCATGGGTCCCAAATCTCCAGGTTCAAGAGCATCTTCCTACATCGAAAACATGCATGAGAAACCCAGAAGATGGTACACCGTGTGATGGGGAAAGGTTTCTAAAACGCACCTCATTTCTCATCTCCTTGTGCCCAGGTTTGCCATTCCAGCCGCTTTACTAGCAATCTCCCTACTTGGAGCATCAGCACCTTTAACCTCCTGTTCCGTACAGGTTGCAATTTTTCCTGAGGATGAACGGGAAGACGGGGAACCAATGAGAGACTGGCTCTTGGTGTTGGGACAGGCACAGGTCACTCTATTTTCCCATCAGGAAGAAGAATTAACAACAGGCTCATCCCGCCCCCCGGAACCTGAACAGGGCCTGAAGCCATCCTGCACTTTTGCGGCCAGCTCCCAAAATCACGAGTTGTAAAATGGAGGCTCAGGGCACTGCAATTCACAAACCTGCAGAGTTATAAATGATAACTCTCGTCCAGAAATATATTGAGGGAAGGCAACGAAGAGGATTTGAAATCAAGGCAGAATTGCAGGAAACAGATTTCAGGAGGTAGATTCGAATCGCCTTTAAAGCACATGAAAAGCGGCAAAACGTTGACAATGATGCCCTTGGCCAAAAAGGGCGTATGCGTTTTTTCCTGAATATATTCAGGAAAAAACGCATACGCCCTTTTTGGCCAACCAAGCAACCTGGAAAGGCAAATCAGCGCTACAAAGAAGTCTCGCTTCCCATCGGTCAAAAGGGCCATGCTGAAAAAAGTGTCAAAACCAGAAATGCAGGACAGGCCATGGAGAAATGGGAGCCTTGCTACACTGATGGGCGGGATGTAAATTGCCAACAGCCACTCTGGAGAAGTGTACGGTGAGTCCTGAAACATCTAAAAAACACAGCTTAGAGACCATAGGGCACTTCCACTCATGGGGGTATAAATTGGGAAAATGAAAAATCAGCAAGACACAAGCACCCCAAAGTTTAGGGCTGCTCTGTTGACAAGGACCTCCACTTCATTCCACCTTAAATATCCCAGGAAAGAGAAAAATGGGTAAAGAAGTTGTGGTCCTTATGTACAATGGAATATCACTCAGCCATGAAATCAATGTCCTAAGGCTAGTAGCAGCATGATGAGTGGATTTAGGTACGATGATTCTACGTGAAATAAGTCACACAGAAAAGGACACTTCTCATAAGGTATCACTGATAGAGGGAATGTAAAAACCGTTACACTTGAACTGAATTACAAAACAGAGCAGAGTCACACATGCAGAAAACACACTATGGCTGCTTAACGGGAAAGGGGAGGTGGGGTGATACATAAAACAAGGGTTTCAAATTAGCTCAGATACCGTTCCATAAACCCAATATGTAATAGACAAGACCTACTCCTTGCTCAGAGAACTGGACTCAACACGCCCTATTCACCGCACAAGAATATATCTGACTACTAATAATCTTAAAACCTATGTATTGATATCTCTCTGTTAGTGTGTCAAGTGGGTGTAAAGCGGCATAAACACAGCAGTGAAAAGCAGCTAAACCCCATTATGAAAATAAATTACTTTGAAAAACCCATGAAAGAAAGACAGTGAAAGAGAGAGACATTCTTACACAATGCGTTCAGGGGCTGTGATGCAACCTGGATTGACCATATCTAGACCCACAGCTGGATGAGACCTAAGGGTGGACACTCTTGGGGCTGAGAGGTTTGGTGAGGTTGGGTGAGCAAACGCAGACCATTTAAAGTAATACTGCATGGTACCCATCGCATGGGTCCCAAATCTCCAGGTTCAAGGGCATCTTCCTACATCGAAAACATGCATGAGAAACCCAGAAGATGGTACACCGTGTGATGGGGAAAGGTTTCTAAAACGCACCTCATTTCTCATCTCCTTGTGCCCGGGTTCGCCATTCCAGCCGCTTTACTAGCAATCTCCCTACTTGGAGCATCAGCACCTTTAACCTCCTGTTCCGTACAGGTTGCCATTTCTCCTGACAATGAACGGGAAGACGGGGAACCAATGAGAGACTGGCTCTTCGTGTTGGGAAAGGCACAGGTCACTCTATTTTCCCATCAGGAAGAAGAATTAACCACAGGCTCATCCCGCACCCCGGAACCAGAACAGGGCCGGAAGCCATCCTGCGCTTTTGCGGCCAGCTCCCAAAAACACGAGTTGTAAAATGGAGGCTCAGGGCACTGCAATTCACAAACCTGCAGAGTTATAAATGATAACTCTCGTCCACAAATATATTGAGGGAAGGCAACGAAGAGGATTTGAAATCAAGGCAGAATTGCAGGAAACAGATTTCAGGAGGTAGGTTCGAATCGCCTTTAAAGCACATGAAAAGCGGCAAAACGTTGACAATGATGCCCTTGGCCAAAAAGGGCGTATGCGTTTTTTCCTGAATATATTCAGGAAAAAACGCATACGCCCTTTTTGGCCAACCAAGCAACCTGGAAAGGCAAATCAGCGCTACAAAGAAGTCTCGCTTCCCATCGGTCAAAAGGGCCATGCTGAAAAAAGTGTCAAAACCAGAAATGCAGGACAGGCCATGGAGAAATGGGAGCCTTGCTACACTGATGGGCGGGATGTAAATTGCCAACAGCCACTCTGGAGAAGTGTACGGTGAGTCCTGAAACATCTAAAAAACACAGCTTAGAGAGCATAGGGCACTTCTACTCATGGGGGTATAAATTGGGAAAATGAAAAATCAGCAAGACACAAGCACCCCAAAGTTTAGGGCTGCTCTGTTGACAAGGACCTCCACTTCATTCCACCTTAAATATCCCAGGAAAGAGAAAAATGGATAAAGAAGTTGTGGTCCTTATGTACAATGGAATATCACTCAGCCATGAAATCAATGTCCTAAGGCTAGTAGCAGCATGATGAGTGGATTTAGGTACAACGATTCTAAGTGAAATAAATCACACAGAAAAGGACACTTCTCATAAGGTATCACTTATAGAGGGAATGTAAAAACCGTTACACTTGAACTGAATTACAAAACAGAACAGAGTCACACATGCAGAAAACACACTATGGCTGCTTAACGGGAAAGGGGAGGTGGGGTGATACATAAAACAAGGGTTTCAAATTAGCTCAGATACCGTTCCATAAACCCAATATGTAATAGACAAGACCTACTCCTTGCTCAGAGAACTGGACTCAACACGCCCTATTCACCGCACAAGAATATATCTGACTAGTAATAATCTTAAAACCTATGTATTGATATCTCTCTGTTAGTGTGTCAAGTGGGTATAAAGCGGCATAAACACAGCAGTGAAAAGCAGCTAAACCGCATTATGAAAATAAATTACTTTTAAAAACCCATGAAACAAAGACAGTGAAAGAGAGAGACATTCTTACACAATGCATTCAGGGGCTGTGATGCAACCTGGATTGA
The DNA here is from genome assembly GCF_965194805.1 of Balaenoptera borealis. NCBI lineage: Eukaryota > Metazoa > Chordata > Mammalia > Artiodactyla > Balaenopteridae > Balaenoptera > Balaenoptera borealis. Next base: position 1,700,462 of record NW_028124009.1, read on the forward strand.
CCATATCTAGACCCACAGCTGGATGAGACATAAGGGTGGACACTCTTGGGGCTGAGAGGTTTGGTGAGGTTGGGTGAGCAAACGCACACCCTTTAAAGTAATACTGCGTGGTACCCATCGCATGGGTCCCAAATCTCCAGGTTCAAGGGCATCTTCCTACATCGAAAACATGCATGAGAAACCCAGAAGATGGTACACCGTGTGATGGGGAAAGGTTTCTAAAACGCACTTTATTTCTCATCTCCTTGTGCCCGGGTTGGCCATTCCAGCCACTTTACTAGCAATCTCCCTACTTGGAGCATCAGCAACTTTAACCTCCTGTTCCGAACAGGTTGCAATTTTTCCTGAGGATGAATGGGAAGACGGGGAACCAATGAGAGACTGGCTCTTGGTGTTGGGACAGGTAGAGGTCACTCTATTTTCCCATCAGGAAGAAGAATTAACCACAGGCTCAGCCTGCCCCCCGGAACCAGAACAGGGCCTGAAGCCATCCTGCGCTTTTGCGGCCAGCTCCCAAAAACGCGAGGTGTAAAATCGAGCTTCATGGCACTGCAATTCACAAACCTGCAGAGTTATAAGTGATAACTCTCGACCACAAATATATTGAGGGAAGGCAAAGAAGAGGATTTGAAATCAAGGCAGAATTGCAGGAAACAGATTTCAGGAGGTAGATTCGAATCGACTTTAAAGCACATGAAAAGCGGCAAAATGTTGACAATGATGCCCTTGGCCAAAAAGGGCGTATGCGTTTTTTCCTGAATATATTCAGGTAAAAACGCATACGCCCTTTTTGGCCAACCAAGCAACCTGGAAAGGCAAATCAGCGCTACAAAGAAGTCTCGCTTCCCATCGGTCAAAAGGGCCATGCTGAAAAAAGTGTCAAAACCAGAAATGCAGGACAGGCCATGGAGAAATGGGAGCCTTGCTACACTGATGGGCGGGATGTAAATTGCCAACAGCCACTCTGGAGAAGTGTACGGTGAGTCCTGAAACATCTAAAAAACACAGCTTAGAGAGCATAGGGCACTTCCACTCATGGGGGTATAAATTGGGAAAATGAAAAATCAGCAAGACACAAGCACCCCAAAGTTTAGGGCTGCTCTGTTGACAAGGACCTCCACTTCATTCCACCTTAAATATCCCAGGAAAGAGAAAAATGGGTAAAGAAGTTGTGGTCCTTATGTACAATGAAATATCACTCAGCCATGAAATCAATGTCATAAGGCTAGTAGCAGCATGATGAGTAGATTTAGGGACGACGATTCTAAGTGAAATAAGTCACACAGAAAAGGACACTTCTCATAAGGTATCACTGATAGAGGGAATGTAAAAACCGTTACACTTGAACTGAATTACAAAACAGAACAGAGTCACACATGCAGAAAACACACTATGGCTGTTTAACGGGAAAGGTGAGGTGGGGTGATACATAAAACAAGGGTTTCAAATTAGCTCAGATACCGTTCCATAAACCCAATATGTAATAGACAAGACCTACTCCTTGCTCAGAGAACTGGACTCAACACGCCCTATTCACCGCACAAGAATATATCTGACTACTAATAATCTTAAAACCTATGTATTGATATCTCTCTGTTAGTGTGTCAAGTGGGTGTAAAGCGGCATAAACACAGCAGTGAAAAGCAGGTAAACCGCATTATGAAAATAAATTACTTGTAAAAACCCATGAAACAAAGACAGTGAAAGAGAGAGAAATTCTTACACAATGCGTTCAGGGGCTGTGATGCAACCTGGATTGACCATATCTAGACCCACAGCTGGATGAGACCTAAGGGTGGACACTCTTGGGGCTGAGAGGTTTGGTGAGGTTGGGTGAGAAAACGCAGACCCTTTAAAATAATACTGCGTGGTACCCATTGCATGGGTCCCAAATCTCCAGGTTCAAGGGCATCTTCCTACATCGAAAACATGCATGAGAAACCCAGAAGATGGTACACCGTGTGATGGGGAAAGGTTTCTAAAACGCACCTCATTTTTCATCACCTTGTGCCCGGGTTCACCATCCCAGCCGCTTTACTAGCAATCTCCCTACTTGGAGCATCAGCACCTTTAACCTCCTGTTCCGTACAGGTTGCAATTTTTCCTGAGGATGAACGCGACGACGGGGAACCAATGAGAGACTGGCTCTTGGTGTTGGGACAGGCACAGGTCACTCTATTTTCCCATCAGGAAGAAGAATTAACCACAGGCTCAGCCTGACCCCGGAACCAGAACAGGGCCTGAAGCCATCCTGCGCTTTTGCGGCCAGCTCCCAAAAACGCGAGGTGTAAAATCGAGCTTCATGGCACTGCAATTCACAAACCTGCAGAGTTTTAAATGATAACTCTCGTCCAGAAATATATTGAGGGAAGGCAACGAAGAGGATTTGAAATCAAGGCAGAATTGCAGGAAACAGATTTCAGGAGGTAGATTCGAATCGCCTTTAAAGCACATGAAAAGCGGCAAAACGTTGACAATGATGCCCTTGGCCAAAAAGGGCGTATGCGTTTTTTCCTGAATATATTCAGGAAAAAACGCATACGCCCTTTTTGGCCAACCAAGCAACCTGGAAAGGCAAATCAGTGCTACAAAGAAGTCTCGCTTCCCATCGGTCAAAAGGGCCATGCTGAAAAAAGTGTCAAAACCAGAAATGCAGGACAGGCCATGGAGAAATGGGAGCCTTGCTACACTGATGGGCGGGATGTAAATTGCCAACAGCCACTCTGGAGAAGTGTACGGTGAGTCCTGAAACATCTAAAAAACACAGCTTAGAGACCATAGGGCACTTCCACTCATGGGGGTATAAATTGGGAAAATGAAAAATCAGCAAGACACAAGCACCCCAAAGTTTAGGGCTGCTCTGTTGACAAGGACCTCCACTTCATTCCACCTTAAATATCCCAGGAAAGAGAAAAATGGGTAAAGAAGTTGTGGTCCTTATGTACAATGGAATATCACTCAGCCATGAAATCAATGTCCTAAGGCTAGTAGCAGCATGATGAGTGGATTTAGGTACGATGATTCTACGTGAAATAAGTCACACAGAAAAGGACACTTCTCATAAGGTATCACTGATAGAGGGAATGTAAAAACCGTTACACTTGAACTGAATTACAAAACAGAGCAGAGTCACACATGCAGAAAACACACTATGGCTGCTTAACGGGAAAGGGGAGGTGGGGTGATACATAAAACAAGGGTTTCAAATTAGCTCAGATACCGTTCCATAAACCCAATATGTAATAGACAAGACCTACTCCTTGCTCAGAGAACTGGACTCAACACGCCCTATTCACCGCACAAGAATATATCTGACTACTAATAATCTTAAAACCTATGTATTGATATCTCTCTGTTAGTGTGTCAAGTGGGTGTAAAGCGGCATAAACACAGCAGTGAAAAGCAGCTAAACCCCATTATGAAAATAAATTACTTTGAAAAACCCATGAAAGAAAGACAGTGAAAGAGAGAGACATTCTTACACAATGCGTTCAGGGGCTGTGATGCAACCTGGATTGACCATATCTAGACCCACAGCTGGATGAGACCTAAGGGTGGACACTCTTGGGGCTGAGAGGTTTGGTGAGGTTGGGTGAGCAAACGCAGACCATTTAAAGTAATACTGCATGGTACCCATCGCATGGGTCCCAAATCTCCAGGTTCAAGGGCATCTTCCTACATCGAAAACATGCATGAGAAACCCAGAAGATGGTACACCGTGTGATGGGGAAAGGTTTCTAAAACGCACCTCATTTCTCATCTCCTTGTGCCCGGGTTCGCCATTCCAGCCGCTTTACTAGCAATCTCCCTACTTGGAGCATCAGCACCTTTAACCTCCTGTTCCGTACAGGTTGCCATTTCTCCTGACAATGAACGGGAAGACGGGGAACCAATGAGAGACTGGCTCTTCGTGTTGGGAAAGGCACAGGTCACTCTATTTTCCCATCAGGAAGAAGAATTAACCACAGGCTCATCCCGCACCCCGGAACCAGAACAGGGCCGGAAGCCATCCTGCGCTTTTGCGGCCAGCTCCCAAAAACACGAGTTGTAAAATGGAGGCTCAGGGCACTGCAATTCACAAACCTGCAGAGTTATAAATGATAACTCTCGTCCACAAATATATTGAGGGAAGGCAACGAAGAGGATTTGAAATCAAGGCAGAATTGCAGGAAACAGATTTCAGGAGGTAGGTTCGAATCGCCTTTAAAGCACATGAAAAGCGGCAAAACGTTGACAATGATGCCCTTGGCCAAAAAGGGCGTATGCGTTTTTTCCTGAATATATTCAGGAAAAAACGCATACGCCCTTTTTGGCCAACCAAGCAACCTGGAAAGGCAAATCAGCGCTACAAAGAAGTCTCGCTTCCCATCGGTCAAAAGGGCCATGCTGAAAAAAGTGTCAAAACCAGAAATGCAGGACAGGCCATGGAGAAATGGGAGCCTTGCTACACTGATGGGCGGGATGTAAATTGCCAACAGCCACTCTGGAGAAGTGTACGGTGAGTCCTGAAACATCTAAAAAACACAGCTTAGAGAGCATAGGGCACTTCTACTCATGGGGGTATAAATTGGGAAAATGAAAAATCAGCAAGACACAAGCACCCCAAAGTTTAGGGCTGCTCTGTTGACAAGGACCTCCACTTCATTCCACCTTAAATATCCCAGGAAAGAGAAAAACGGATAAAGAAGTTGTGTTCCTTATGTACAATGGAATATCACTCAGCCATGAAATCAATGTCCTAAGGCTAGTAGCAGCATGATGAGTGGATTTAGGTACGACGATTCTAAGTGAAATAAATCACACAGAAAAGGACACTTCTCATAAGGTATCACTTATAGAGGGAATGTAAAAACCGTTACACTTGAACTGAATTACAAAACAGAACAGAGTCACACATGCCGAAAACACACTATGGCTGCTTAACGGGAAAGGGGAGGTGGGGTGATACATAAAACAAGGGTTTCAAATTAGCTCAGATACCGTTCCATAAACCCAATATGTAATAGACAAGACCTACTCCTTGCTCAGAGAACTGGACTCAACACGCCCTATTCACCGCACAAGAATATATCTGACTAGTAATAATCTTAAAACCTATGTATTGATATCTCTCTGTTAGTGTGTCAAGTGGGTGTAAAGCGGCATAAACACAGCAGTGAAAAGCAGCTAAACCCCATTATGAAAATAAATTACTTTGAAAAACCCATGAAAGAAAGACAGTGAAAGAGAGAGACATTCTTATACAATGCGTTCAGGGGCTGTGATGCAACCTGGATTGACCATATCTAGACCCACAGCTGGATGAGACCTAAGGGTGGACACTCTTGGGGCTGAGAGGTTTGGTGAGGTTGGGTGAGCAAACTCAGACCATTTAAAGTAATACTGCGTGGTACCCATCGCATGGGTCCCAAATCTCCAGGTTCAAGGGCATCTTCCTACATCGAAAACATGCATGAGAAACCCAGAAGATGGTACACCGTGTGATGGGGAATGGTTTCTAAAACGCACCTCATTTCTCATCTCCTTGTGTCCGGGTTCGCCATTCCAGCCGCTTTACTAGCAATCTCCCTACTTGGAGCATCAGCACCTTTAACCTCCTGTTCCGTACAGGTTGCCATTTCTCCTGACAATGAACGGGAAGATGGGGAACCAATGAGAGACTGGCTCTTCGTGTTGGGAAAGGCACAGGTCACTCTATTTTCCCATCAGGAAGAAGAATTAACCACAGGCTCATCCCGCACCCCGGAACCAGAACAGGGCCTGAAGCCATCCTGCGCTTTTGCGGCCAGCTCCCAAAAACACGAGTTGTAAAATGGAGGCTCAGGGCACTGCAATTCACAAACCTGCAGAGTTATAAATGATAACTCTCGTCCACAAATATATTGAGGGAAGGCAACGAAGAGGATTTGAAATCAAGGCAGAATTGCAGGAAACAGATTTCAGGAGGTAGATTCGAATCGCCTTTAAAGCACATGAAAAGCGGCAAAACGTTGACAATGATGCCCTTGGCCAAAAAGGGCGTATGCGTTTTTTCCTGAATATATTCAGGAAAAAACGCATACGCCCTTTTTGGCCAACCAAGCAACCTGGAAAGGCAAATCAGCGCTACAAAGAAGTCTCACATCCCATCGGTCAAAAGGGCCATGCTGAAAAAAGTGTCAAAACCAGAAATGCAGGACAGGCTATGGAGAAATGGGAGCCTTGCTACACTGATGGGTGGGATGTAAATTGCCAACAGCCACTCTGGAGAAGTGTACGGTGAGTCCTGAAACATCTAAAAAACACAGCTTAGAGAGCATAGGGCACTTCCACTCATGGGGGTATAAATTGGGAAAATGAAAAATCAGCAAGACACAAGCACCCCAAAGCTTAGGGCTGCTCTGTTGACAAGGACCTCCACTTCATTCCACCTTAAATATCCCAGGAAAGAGAAAAATGGATAAACAATTTGTGGTCCTTATGTACAATGGAATATCCCTCAGCCATGAAATCAATGTCATAAGGCTAGTAGCAGCATGATCAGTGGATTTAGGTACGACGATTCTAAGTGAAATAAATCACACAGAAAAGGACACTTTTCATAAGGTATCACTTATAGAGGGAATGTAAAAACCGTTACAGTTGAACTGAATTACAAAACAGAACAGAGTCACACATGCAGAAAACACACTATGGCTGCTTAACGGGAAAAGGGAGGTGGGGTGATACATAAAACAAGGGTTTCAAATTAGCTCAGATACCGTTCCATAAACCCAATATGTAATAGACAAGACCTACTCCTTGCTCAGAGAACTGGACTCAACACGCCCTATTCACCGCACAAGAATATATCTGACTAGTAATAATCTTAAAACCTATGTATTGATATCTCTCTGTTAGTGTGTCAAGTGGGTGTAAAGCGGCATAAACACAGCAGTGAAAAGCAGCTAAACCCCATTATGAAAATAAATTACTTTGAAAAACCCATGAAAGAAAGACAGTGAAAGAGAGAGACATTCTTACACAATGCGTTCAGGGGCTGTGATGCAACCTGGATTGACCATATCTAGACCCACAGCTGGATGAGACATAAGGGTGGACACTCTTGGGGCTGAGAGGTTTGGTGAGGTTGGGTGAGCAAACGCAGACCATTTAAAGTAATACTGCGTGGTACCCATCGCATGGGTCCCAAATCTCCAGGTTCAAGAGCATCTTCCTACATCGAAAACATGCATGAGAAACCCAGAAGATGGTACACCGTGTGATGGGGAAAGGTTTCTAAAACGCACCTCATTTCTCATCTCCTTGTGCCCGGGTTTGCCATTCCAGCCGCTTTACTAGCAATCTCCCTATTTGGAGCATCAGCACCTTTAACCTCCTGTTCCGTACAGGTTGCAATTTTTCCTGAGGATGAACGGGAAGACGGGGAACCAATGAGAGACTGGCTCTTGGTGTTGGGACAGGCACAGGTCACTCTATTTTCCCATCAGGAAGAAGAATTAACAACAGGCTCATCCCGCCCCCCGGAACCTGAACAGGGCCTGAAGCCATCCTGCGCTTTTGCGGCCAGCTCCCAAAATCACGAGTTGTAAAATGGAGGCTCAGGGCACTGCAATTCACAAACCTGCAGAGTTATAAATGATAACTCTCGTCCAGAAATATATTGAGGGAAGGCAACGAAGAGGATTTGAAATCAAGGCAGAATTGCAGGAAACAGATTTCAGGAGGTAGATTCGAATCGCCTTTAAAGCACATGAAAAGCGGCAAAACGTTGACAATGATGCCCTTGGCCAAAAAGGGCGTATGCGTTTTTTCCTGAATATATTCAGGAAAAAACGCATACGCCCTTTTTGGCCAACCAAGCAACCTGGAAAGGCAAATCAGCGCTACAAAGAAGTCTCGCTTCCCATCGGTCAAAAGGGCCATGCTGAAAAAAGTGTCAAAACCAGAAATGCAGGACAGGCCATGGAGAAATGGGAGCCTTGCTACACTGATGGGCGGGATGTAAATTGCCAACAGCCACTCTGGAGAAGTGTACGGTGAGTCCTGAAACATCTAAAAAACACAGCTTAGAGACCATAGGGCACTTCCACTCATGGGGGTATAAATTGGGAAAATGAAAAATCAGCAAGACACAAGCACCCCAAAGTTTAGGGCTGCTCTGTTGACAAGGACCTCCACTTCATTCCACCTTAAATATCCCAGGAAAGAGAAAAATGGGTAAAGAAGTTGTGGTCCTTATGTACAATGGAATATCACTCAGCCATGAAATCAATGTCCTAAGGCTAGTAGCAGCATGATGAGTGGATTTAGGTACGATGATTCTACGTGAAATAAGTCACACAGAAAAGGACACTTCTCATAAGGTATCACTGATAGAGGGAATGTAAAAACCGTTACACTTGAACTGAATTACAAAACAGAGCAGAGTCACACATGCAGAAAACACACTATGGCTGCTTAACGGGAAAGGGGAGGTGGGGTGATACATAAAACAAGGGTTTCAAATTAGCTCAGATACCGTTCCATAAACCCAATATGTAATAGACAAGACCTACTCCTTGCTCAGAGAACTGGACTCAACACGCCCTATTCACCGCACAAGAATATATCTGACTACTAATAATCTTAAAACCTATGTATTGATATCTCTCTGTTAGTGTGTCAAGTGGGTGTAAAGCGGCATAAACACAGCAGTGAAAAGCAGCTAAACCCCATTATGAAAATAAATTACTTTGAAAAACCCATGAAAGAAAGACAGTGAAAGAGAGAGACATTCTTACACAATGCGTTCAGGGGCTGTGATGCAACCTGGATTGACCATATCTAGACCCACAGCTGGATGAGACCTAAGGGTGGACACTCTTGGGGCTGAGAGGTTTGGTGAGGTTGGGTGAGCAAACGCAGACCATTTAAAGTAATACTGCATGGTACCCATCGCATGGGTCCCAAATCTCCAGGTTCAAGGGCATCTTCCTACATCGAAAACATGCATGAGAAACCCAGAAGATGGTACACCGTGTGATGGGGAAAGGTTTCTAAAACGCACCTCATTTCTCATCTCCTTGTGCCCGGGTTCGCCATTCCAGCCGCTTTACTAGCAATCTCCCTACTTGGAGCATCAGCACCTTTAACCTCCTGTTCCGTACAGGTTGCCATTTCTCCTGACAATGAACGGGAAGACGGGGAACCAATGAGAGACTGGCTCTTCGTGTTGGGAAAGGCACAGGTCACTCTATTTTCCCATCAGGAAGAAGAATTAACCACAGGCTCATCCCGCACCCCGGAACCAGAACAGGGCCGGAAGCCATCCTGCGCTTTTGCGGCCAGCTCCCAAAAACACGAGTTGTAAAATGGAGGCTCAGGGCACTGCAATTCACAAACCTGCAGAGTTATAAATGATAACTCTCGTCCACAAATATATTGAGGGAAGGCAACGAAGAGGATTTGAAATCAAGGCAGAATTGCAGGAAACAGATTTCAGGAGGTAGGTTCGAATCGCCTTTAAAGCACATGAAAAGCGGCAAAACGTTGACAATGATGCCCTTGGCCAAAAAGGGCGTATGCGTTTTTTCCTGAATATATTCAGGAAAAAACGCATACGCCCTATTTGGCCAACCAAGCAACCTGGAAAGGCAAATCAGCGCTACAAAGAAGTCTCGCTTCCCATCGGTCAAAAGGGCCATGCTGAAAAAAGTGTCAAAACCAGAAATGCAGGACAGGCCATGGAGAAATGGGAGCCTTGCTACACTGATGGGCGGGATGTAAATTGCCAACAGCCACTCTGGAGAAGTGTACGGTGAGTCCTGAAACATCTAAAAAACACAGCTTAGAGAGCATAGGGCACTTCTACTCATGGGGGTATAAATTGGGAAAATGAAAAATCAGCAAGACACAAGCACCCCAAAGTTTAGGGCTGCTCTGTTGACAAGGACCTCCACTTCATTCCACCTTAAATATCCCAGGAAAGAGAAAAATGGATAAAGAAGTTGTGGTCCTTATGTACAGTGGAATATCACTCAGCCATGAAATCAATGTCCTAAGGCTAGTAGCAGCATGATGAGTGGATTTAGGTACGACGATTCTAAGTGAAATAAATCACACAGAAAAGGACACTTCTCATAAGGTATCACTTATAGAGGGAATGTAAAAACCGTTACACTTGAACTGAATTACAAAACAGAACAGAGTCACACATGCAGAAAACACACTATGGCTGCTTAACGGGAAAGGGGAGGTGGGGTGATACATAAAACAAGGGTTTCAAATTAGCTCAGATACCGTTCCATAAACCCAATATGTAATAGACAAGACCTACTCCTTGCTCAGAGAACTGGACTCAACACGCCCTATTCACCGCACAAGAATATATCTGACTAGTAATAATCTTAAAACCTATGTATTGATATCTCTCTGTTAGTGTGTCAAGTGGGTGTAAAGCGGCATAAACACAGCAGTGAAAAGCAGCTAAACCCCATTATGAAAATAAATTACTTTGAAAAACCCATGAAAGAAAGACAGTGAAAGAGAGAGACATTCTTATACAATGCGTTCAGGGGCTGTGATGCAACCTGGATTGACCATATCTAGACCCACAGCTGGATGAGACCTAAGGGTGGACACTCTTGGGGCTGAGAGGTTTGGTGAGGTTCGGTGAGCAAACTCAGACCATTTAAAGTAATACTGCGTGGTACCCATCGCATGGGTCCCAAATCTCCAGGTTCAAGGGCATCTTCCTACATCGAAAACATGCATGAGAAACCCAGAAGATGGTACACCGTGTGATGGGGAAAGGTTTCTAAAACGCACCTCATTTCTCATCTCCTTGTGTCCGGGTTCGCCATTCCAGCCGCTTTACTAGCAATCTCCCTACTTGGAGCATCAGCACCTTTAACCTCCTGTTCCGTACAGGTTGCCATTTCTCCTGACAATGAACGGGAAGACGGGGAACCAATGAGAGACTGGCTCTTCGTGTTGGGAAAGGCACAGGTCACTCTATTTTCCCATCAGGAAGAAGAATTAACCACAGGCTCATCCCGCACCCCGGAACCAGAACAGGGCCTGAAGCCATCCTGCGCTTTTGCGGCCAGCTCCCAAAAACACGAGTTGTAAAATGGAGGCTCAGGGCACTGCAATTCACAAACCTGCAGAGTTATAAATGATAACTCTCGTCCACAAATATATTGAGGGAAGGCAACGAAGAGGATTTGAAATCAAGGCAGAATTGCAGGAAACAGATTTCAGGAGGTAGATTCGAATCGCCTTTAAAGCACATGAAAAGCGGCAAAACGTTGACAATGATGCCCTTGGCCAAAAAGGGCGTATGCGTTTTTTCCTGAATATATTCAGGAAAAAACGCATACGCCCTTTTTGGCCAACCAAGCAACCTGGAAAGGCAAATCAGCGCTACAAAGAAGTCTCACATCCCATCGGTCAAAAGGGCCATGCTGAAAAAAGTGTCAAAACCAGAAATGCAGGACAGGCTATGGAGAAATGGGAGCCTTGCTACACTGATGGGTGGGATGTAAATTGCCAACAGCCACTCTGGAGAAGTGTACGGTGAGTCCTGAAACATCTAAAAAACACAGCTTAGAGAGCATAGGGCACTTCCACTCATGGGGGTATAAATTGGGAAAATGAAAAATCAGCAAGACACAAGCACCCCAAAGCTTAGGGCTGCTCTGTTGACAAGGACCTCCACTTCATTCCACCTTAAATATCCCAGGAAAGAGAAAAATGGATAAACAATTTGTGGTCCTTATGTACAATGGAATATCACTCAGCCATGAAATCAATGTCCTAAGGCTAGTAGCAGCATGATCAGTGGATTTAGGGATGACGATTCTAAGTGAAATAAATCACACAGAAAAGGACACTTTTCATAAGGTATCACTTATAGAGGGAATGTAAAAACCGTTACACTTGAACTGAATTACAAAACAGAACAGAGTCACACATGCAGAAAACACACTATGGCTGCTTAACGGGAAAAGGGAGGTGGGGTGATACATAAAACAAGGGTTTCAAATTAGCTCAGATACCGTTCCATAAACCCAATATGTAATAGACAAGACCTACTCCTTGCTCAGAGAACTGGACTCAACACGCCCTATTCACCGCACAAGAATATATCTGACTAGTAATAATCTTAAAACCTATGTATTGATATCTCTCTGTTAGTGTGTCAAGTGGGTGTAAAGCGGCATAAACACAGCAGTGAAAAGCAGCTAAACCCCATTATGAAAATAAATTACTTTGAAAAACCCATGAAAGAAAGACAGTGAAAGAGAGAGACATTCTTACACAATGCGTTCAGGGGCTGTGATGCAACCTGGATTGACCATATCTAGACCCACAGCTGGATGAGACATAAGGGTGGACACTCTTGGGGCTGAGAGGTTTGGTGAGGTTGGGTGAGCAAACGCAGACCATTTAAAGTAACACTGCGTGGTACCCATCGCATGGGTCCCAAATCTCCAGGTTCAAGAGCATCTTCCTACATCGAAAACATGCATGAGAAACCCAGAAGATGGTACACCGTGTGATGGGGAAAGGTTTCTAAAACGCACCTCATTTCTCATCTCCTTGTGCCCGGGTTTGCCATTCCAGCCGCTTTACTAGCAATCTCCCTACTTGGAGCATCAGCACCTTTAACCTCCTGTTCCGTACAGGTTGCAATTTTTCCTGAGGATGAACGGGAAGACGGGGAACCAATGAGAGACTGGCTCTTGGTGTTGGGACAGGCACAGGTCACTCTATTTTCCCATCAGGAAGAAGAATTAACAACAGGCTCATCCCGCCCCCCGGAACCTGAACAGGGCCTGAAGCCATCCTGCGCTTTTGCGGCCAGCTCCCAAAATCACGAGTTGTAAAATGGAGGCTCAGGGCACTGCAATTCACAAACCTGCAGAGTTATAAATGATAACTCTCGTCCAGAAATATATTGAGGGAAGGCAACGAAGAGGATTTGAAATCAAGGCAGAATTGCAGGAAACAGATTTCAGGAGGTAGATTCGAATCGCCTTTAAAGCACATGAAAAGCGGCAAAACGTTGACAATGATGCCCTTGGCCAAAAAGGGCGTATGCGTTTTTTCCTGAATATATTCAGGAAAAAACGCATACGCCCTTTTTGGCCAACCAAGCAACCTGGAAAGGCAAATCAGCGCTACAAAGAAGTCTCGCTTCCCATCGGTCAAAAGGGCCATGCTGAAAAAAGTGTCAAAACCAGAAATGCAGGACAGGCCATGGAGAAATGGGAGCCTTGCTACACTGATGGGCGGGATGTAAATTGCCAACAGCCACTCTGGAGAAGTGTACGGTGAGTCCTGAAACATCTAAAAAACACAGCTTAGAGAGCATAGGGCACTTCTACTCATGGGGGTATAAATTGGGAAAATGAAAAATCAGCAAGACACAAGCACCCCAAAGTTTAGGGCTGCTCTGTTGACAAGGACCTCCACTTCATTCCACCTTAAATATCCCAGGAAAGAGAAAAACGGATAAAGAAGTTGTGTTCCTTATGTACAATGGAATATCACTCAGCCATGAAATCAATGTCCTAAGGCTAGTAGCAGCATGATGAGTGGATTTAGGTACGACGATTCTAAGTGAAATAAATCACACAGAAAAGGACACTTCTCATAAGGTATCACTTATAGAGGGAATGTAAAAACCGTTACAGTTGAACTGAATTACAAAACAGAACAGAGTCACACATGCAGAAAACACACTATGGCTGCTTAACGGGAAAAGGGAGGTGGGGTGATACATAAAACAAGGGTTTCAAATTAGCTCAGATACCGTTCCATAAACCCAATATGTAATAGACAAGACCTACTCCTTGCTCAGAGAACTGGACTCAACACGCCCTATTCACCGCACAAGAATATATCTGACTAGTAATAATCTTAAAACCTATGTATTGATATCTCTCTGTTAGTGTGTCAAGTGGGTGTAAAGCGGCATAAACACAGCAGTGAAAAGCAGCTAAACCCCATTATGAAAATAAATTACTTTGAAAAACCCATGAAAGAAAGACAGTGAAAGAGAGAGACATTCTTACACAATGCGTTCAGGGGCTGTGATGCAACCTGGATTGACCATATCTAGACCCACAGCTGGATGAGACATAAGGGTGGACACTCTTGGGGCTGAGAGGTTTGGTGAGGTTGGGTGAGCAAACGCAGACCATTTAAAGTAACACTGCGTGGTACCCATCGCATGGGTCCCAAATCTCCAGGTTCAAGAGCATCTTCCTACATCGAAAACATGCATGAGAAACCCAGAAGATGGTACACCGTGTGATGGGGAAAGGTTTCTAAAACGCACCTCATTTCTCATCTCCTTGTGCCCGGGTTTGCCATTCCAGCCGCTTTACTAGCAATCTCCCTACTTGGAGCATCAGCACCTTTAACCTCCTGTTCCGTACAGGTTGCAATTTTTCCTGAGGATGAACGGGAAGACGGGGAACCAATGAGAGACTGGCTCTTGGTGTTGGGACAGGCACAGGTCACTCTATTTTCCCATCAGGAAGAAGAATTAACAACAGGCTCATCCCGCCCCCCGGAACCTGAACAGGGCCTGAAGCCATCCTGCGCTTTTGCGGCCAGCTCCCAAAATCACGAGTTGTAAAATGGAGGCTCAGGGCACTGCAATTCACAAACCTGCAGAGTTATAAATGATAACTCTCGTCCAGAAATATATTGAGGGAAGGCAACGAAGAGGATTTGAAATCAAGGCAGAATTGCAGGAAACAGATTTCAGGAGGTAGATTCGAATCGCCTTTAAAGCACATGAAAAGCGGCAAAACGTTGACAATGATGCCCTTGGCCAAAAAGGGCGTATGCGTTTTTTCCTGAATATATTCAGGAAAAAACGCATACGCCCTTTTTGGCCAACCAAGCAACCTGGAAAGGCAAATCAGCGCTACAAAGAAGTCTCGCTTCCCATCGGTCAAAAGGGCCATGCTGAAAAAAGTGTCAAAACCAGAAATGCAGGACAGGCCATGGAGAAATGGGAGCCTTGCTACACTGATGGGCGGGATGTAAATTGCCAACAGCCACTCTGGAGAAGTGTACGGTGAGTCCTGAAACATCTAAAAAACACAGCTTAGAGAGCATAGGGCACTTCTACTCATGGGGGTATAAATTGGGAAAATGAAAAATCAGCAAGACACAAGCACCCCAAAGTTTAGGGCTGCTCTGTTGACAAGGACCTCCACTTCATTCCACCTAAAATATCCCAGGAAAGAGAAAAATGGATAAAGAAGTTGTGGTCCTTATGTACAGTGGAATATCACTCAGCCATGAAATCAATGTCCTAAGGCTAGTAGCAGCATGATGAGTGGATTTAGGTACGACGATTCTAAGTGAAATAAATCACACAGAAAAGGACACTTCTCATAAGGTATCACTTATAGAGGGAATGTAAAAACCGTTACACTTGAACTGAATTACAAAACAGAACAGAGTCACACATGCAGAAAACACACTATGGCTGCTTAACGGGAAAGGGGAGGTGGGGTGATACATAAAACAAGGGTTTCAAATTAGCTCAGATACCGTTCCATAAACCCAATATGTAATAGACAAGACCTACTCCTTGCTCAGAGAACTGGACTCAACACGCCCTATTCACCGCACAAGAATATATCTGACTAGTAATAATCTTAAAACCTATGTATTGATATCTCTCTGTTAGTGTGTCAAGTGGGTGTAAAGCGGCATAAACACAGCAGTGAAAAGCAGCTAAACCCCATTATGAAAATAAATTACTTTGAAAAACCCATGAAAGAAAGACAGTGAAAGAGAGAGACATTCTTATACAATGCGTTCAGGGGCTGTGATGCAACCTGGATTGACCATATCTAGACCCACAGCTGGATGAGACCTAAGGGTGGACACTCTTGGGGCTGAGAGGTTTGGTGAGGTTCGGTGAGCAAACTCAGACCATTTAAAGTAATACTGCGTGGTACCCATCGCATGGGTCCCAAATCTCCAGGTTCAAGGGCATCTTCCTACATCGAAAACATGCATGAGAAACCCAGAAGATGGTACACCGTGTGATGGGGAAAGGTTTCTAAAACGCACCTCATTTCTCATCTCCTTGTGTCCGGGTTCGCCATTCCAGCCGCTTTACTAGCAATCTCCCTACTTGGAGCATCAGCACCTTTAACCTCCTGTTCCGTACAGGTTGCCATTTCTCCTGACAATGAACGGGAAGACGGGGAACCAATGAGAGACTGGCTCTTCGTGTTGGGAAAGGCACAGGTCACTCTATTTTCCCATCAGGAAGAAGAATTAACCACAGGCTCATCCCGCACCCCGGAACCAGAACAGGGCCTGAAGCCATCCTGCGCTTTTGCGGCCAGCTCCCAAAAACACGAGTTGTAAAATGGAGGCTCAGGGCACTGCAATTCACAAACCTGCAGAGTTATAAATGATAACTCTCGTCCACAAATATATTGAGGGAAGGCAACGAAGAGGATTTGAAATCAAGGCAGAATTGCAGGAAACAGATTTCAGGAGGTAGATTCGAATCGCCTTTAAAGCACATGAAAAGCGGCAAAACGTTGACAATGATGCCCTTGGCCAAAAAGGGCGTATGCGTTTTTTCCTGAATATATTCAGGAAAAAACGCATACGCCCTTTTTGGCCAACCAAGCAACCTGGAAAGGCAAATCAGCGCTACAAAGAAGTCTCACATCCCATCGGTCAAAAGGGCCATGCTGAAAAAAGTGTCAAAACCAGAAATGCAGGACAGGCTATGGAGAAATGGGAGCCTTGCTACACTGATGGGTGGGATGTAAATTGCCAACAGCCACTCTGGAGAAGTGTACGGTGAGTCCTGAAACATCTAAAAAACACAGCTTAGAGAGCATAGGGCACTTCCACTCATGGGGGTATAAATTGGGAAAATGAAAAATCAGCAAGACACAAGCACCCCAAAGCTTAGGGCTGCTCTGTTGACAAGGACCTCCACTTCATTCCACCTTAAATATCCCAGGAAAGAGAAAAATGGATAAACAATTTGTGGTCCTTATGTACAATGGAATATCACTCAGCCATGAAATCAATGTCCTAAGGCTAGTAGCAGCATGATCAGTGGATTTAGGGATGACGATTCTAAGTGAAATAAATCACACAGAAAAGGACACTTTTCATAAGGTATCACTTATAGAGGGAATGTAAAAACCGTTACAGTTGAACTGAATTACAAAACAGAACAGAGTCACACATGCAGAAAACACACTATGGCTGCTTAACGGGAAAAGGGAGGTGGGGTGATACATAAAACAAGGGTTTCAAATTAGCTCAGATACCGTTCCATAAACCCAATATGTAATAGACAAGACCTACTCCTTGCTCAGAGAACTGGACTCAACACGCCCTATTCACCGCACAAGAATATATCTGACTAGTAATAATCTTAAAACCTATGTATTGATATCTCTCTGTTAGTGTGTCAAGTGGGTGTAAAGCGGCATAAACACAGCAGTGAAAAGCAGCTAAACCCCATTATGAAAATAAATTACTTTGAAAAACCCATGAAAGAAAGACAGTGAAAGAGAGAGACATTCTTACACAATGCGTTCAGGGGCTGTGATGCAACCTGGATTGACCATATCTAGACCCACAGCTGGATGAGACATAAGGGTGGACACTCTTGGGGCTGAGAGGTTTGGTGAGGTTGGGTGAGCAAACGCAGACCATTTAAAGTAACACTGCGTGGTACCCATCGCATGGGTCCCAAATCTCCAGGTTCAAGAGCATCTTCCTACATCGAAAACATGCATGAGAAACCCAGAAGATGGTACACCGTGTGATGGGGAAAGGTTTCTAAAACGCACCTCATTTCTCATCTCCTTGTGCCCGGGTTTGCCATTCCAGCCGCTTTACTAGCAATCTCCCTACTTGGAGCATCAGCACCTTTAACCTCCTGTTCCGTACAGGTTGCAATTTTTCCTGAGGATGAACGGGAAGACGGGGAACCAATGAGAGACTGGCTCTTGGTGTTGGGACAGGCACAGGTCACTCTATTTTCCCATCAGGAAGAAGAATTAACAACAGGCTCATCCCGCCCCCCGGAACCTGAACAGGGCCTGAAGCCATCCTGCGCTTTTGCGGCCAGCTCCCAAAATCACGAGTTGTAAAATGGAGGCTCAGGGCACTGCAATTCACAAACCTGCAGAGTTATAAATGATAACTCTCGTCCAGAAATATATTGAGGGAAGGCAACGAAGAGGATTTGAAATCAAGGCAGAATTGCAGGAAACAGATTTCAGGAGGTAGATTCGAATCGCCTTTAAAGCACATGAAAAGCGGCAAAACGTTGACAATGATGCCCTTGGCCAAAAAGGGCGTATGCGTTTTTTCCTGAATATATTCAGGAAAAAACGCATACGCCCTTTTTGGCCAACCAAGCAACCTGGAAAGGCAAATCAGCGCTACAAAGAAGTCTCGCTTCCCATCGGTCAAAAGGGCCATGCTGAAAAAAGTGTCAAAACCAGAAATGCAGGACAGGCCATGGAGAAATGGGAGCCTTGCTACACTGATGGGCGGGATGTAAATTGCCAACAGCCACTCTGGAGAAGTGTACGGTGAGTCCTGAAACATCTAAAAAACACAGCTTAGAGAGCATAGGGCACTTCTACTCATGGGGGTATAAATTGGGAAAATGAAAAATCAGCAAGACACAAGCACCCCAAAGTTTAGGGCTGCTCTGTTGACAAGGACCTCCACTTCATTCCACCTTAAATATCCCAGGAAAGAGAAAAACGGATAAAGAAGTTGTGTTCCTTATGTACAATGGAATATCACTCAGCCATGAAATCAATGTCCTAAGGCTAGTAGCAGCATGATGAGTGGATTTAGGTACGACGATTCTAAGTGAAATAAATCACACAGAAAAGGACACTTCTCATAAGGTATCACTTATAGAGGGAATGTAAAAACCGTTACACTTGAACTGAATTACAAAACAGAACAGAGTCACACATGCCGAAAACACACTATGGCTGCTTAACGGGAAAGGGGAGGTGGGGTGATACATAAAACAAGGGTTTCAAATTAGCTCAGATACCGTTCCATAAACCCAATATGTAATAGACAAGACCTACTCCTTGCTCAGAGAACTGGACTCAACACGCCCTATTCACCGCACAAGAATATATCTGACTAGTAATAATCTTAAAACCTATGTATTGATATCTCTCTGTTAGTGTGTCAAGTGGGTGTAAAGCGGCATAAACACAGCAGTGAAAAGCAGCTAAACCCCATTATGAAAATAAATTACTTTGAAAAACCCATGAAAGAAAGACAGTGAAAGAGAGAGACATTCTTATACAATGCGTTCAGGGGCTGTGATGCAACCTGGATTGACCATATCTAGACCCACAGCTGGATGAGACCTAAGGGTGGACACTCTTGGGGCTGAGAGGTTTGGTGAGGTTCGGTGAGCAAACTCAGACCATTTAAAGTAATACTGCGTGGTACCCATCGCATGGGTCCCAAATCTCCAGGTTCAAGGGCATCTTCCTACATCGAAAACATGCATGAGAAACCCAGAAGATGGTACACCGTGTGATGGGGAATGGTTTCTAAAACGCACCTCATTTCTCATCTCCTTGTGTCCGGGTTCGCCATTCCAGCCGCTTTACTAGCAATCTCCCTACTTGGAGCATCAGCACCTTTAACCTCCTGTTCCGTACAGGTTGCCATTTCTCCTGACAATGAACGGGAAGACGGGGAACCAATGAGAGACTGGCTCTTCGTGTTGGGAAAGGCACAGGTCACTCTATTTTCCCATCAGGAAGAAGAATTAATCACAGGCTCATCCCGCACCCCGGAACCAGAACAGGGCCTGAAGCCATCCTGCGCTTTTGCGGCCAGCTCCCAAAAACACGAGTTGTAAAATGGAGGCTCAGGGCACTGCAATTCACAAACCTGCAGAGTTATAAATGATAACTCTCGTCCACAAATATATTGAGGGAAGGCAACGAAGAGGATTTGAAATCAAGGCAGAATTGCAGGAAACAGATTTCAGGAGGTAGATTCGAATCGCCTTTAAAGCACATGAAAAGCGGCAAAACGTTGACAATGATGCCCTTGGCCAAAAAGGGCGTATGCGTTTTTTCCTGAATATATTCAGGAAAAAACGCATACGCCCTTTTTGGCCAACCAAGCAACCTGGAAAGGCAAATCAGCGCTACAAAGAAGTCTCACATCCCATCGGTCAAAAGGGCCATGCTGAAAAAAGTGTCAAAACCAGAAATGCAGGACAGGCTATGGAGAAATGGGAGCCTTGCTACACTGATGGGTGGGATGTAAATTGCCAACAGCCACTCTGGAGAAGTGTACGGTGAGTCCTGAAACATCTAAAAAACACAGCTTAGAGAGCATAGGGCACTTCCACTCATGGGGGTATAAATTGGGAAAATGAAAAATCAGCAAGACACAAGCACCCCAAAGCTTAGGGCTGCTCTGTTGACAAGGACCTCCACTTCATTCCACCTTAAATATCCCAGGAAAGAGAAAAATGGATAAACAATTTGTGGTCCTTATGTACAATGGAATATCCCTCAGCCATGAAATCAATGTCATAAGGCTAGTAGCAGCATGATCAGTGGATTTAGGTACGACGATTCTAAGTGAAATAAATCACACAGAAAAGGACACTTTTCATAAGGTATCACTTATAGAGGGAATGTAAAAACCGTTACAGTTGAACTGAATTACAAAACAGAACAGAGTCACACATGCAGAAAACACACTATGGCTGCTTAACGGGAAAAGGGAGGTGGGGTGATACATAAAACAAGGGTTTCAAATTAGCTCAGATACCGTTCCATAAACCCAATATGTAATAGACAAGACCTACTCCTTGCTCAGAGAACTGGACTCAACACGCCCTATTCACCGCACAAGAATATATCTGACTAGTAATAATCTTAAAACCTATGTATTGATATCTCTCTGTTAGTGTGTCAAGTGGGTGTAAAGCGGCATAAACACAGCAGTGAAAAGCAGCTAAACCCCATTATGAAAATAAATTACTTTGAAAAACCCATGAAAGAAAGACAGTGAAAGAGAGAGACATTCTTACACAATGCGTTCAGGGGCTGTGATGCAACCTGGATTGACCATATCTAGACCCACAGCTGGATGAGACATAAGGGTGGACACTCTTGGGGCTGAGAGGTTTGGTGAGGTTGGGTGAGCAAACGCAGACCATTTAAAGTAATACTGCGTGGTACCCATCGCATGGGTCCCAAATCTCCAGGTTCAAGAGCATCTTCCTACATCGAAAACATGCATGAGAAACCCAGAAGATGGTACACCGTGTGATGGGGAAAGGTTTCTAAAACGCACCTCATTTCTCATCTCCTTGTGCCCGGGTTTGCCATTCCAGCCGCTTTACTAGCAATCTCCCTACTTGGAGCATCAGCACCTTTAACCTCCTGTTCCGTACAGGTTGCAATTTTTCCTGAGGATGAACGGGAAGACGGGGAACCAATGAGAGACTGGCTCTTGGTGTTGGGACAGGCACAGGTCACTCTATTTTCCCATCAGGAAGAAGAATTAACAACAGGCTCATCCCGCCCCCCGGAACCTGAACAGGGCCTGAAGCCATCCTGCGCTTTTGCGGCCAGCTCCCAAAATCACGAGTTGTAAAATGGAGGCTCAGGGCACTGCAATTCACAAACCTGCAGAGTTATAAATGATAACTCTCGTCCAGAAATATATTGAGGGAAGGCAACGAAGAGGATTTGAAATCAAGGCAGAATTGCAGGAAACAGATTTCAGGAGGTAGATTCGAATCGCCTTTAAAGCACATGAAAAGCGGCAAAACGTTGACAATGATGCCCTTGGCCAAAAAGGGCGTATGCGTTTTTTCCTGAATATATTCAGGAAAAAACGCATACGCCCTTTTTGGCCAACCAAGCAACCTGGAAAGGCAAATCAGCGCTACAAAGAAGTCTCGCTTCCCATCGGTCAAAAGGGCCATGCTGAAAAAAGTGTCAAAACCAGAAATGCAGGACAGGCCATGGAGAAATGGGAGCCTTGCTACACTGATGGGCGGGATGTAAATTGCCAACAGCCACTCTGGAGAAGTGTACGGTGAGTCCTGAAACATCTAAAAAACACAGCTTAGAGACCATAGGGCACTTCCACTCATGGGGGTATAAATTGGGAAAATGAAAAATCAGCAAGACACAAGCACCCCAAAGTTTAGGGCTGCTCTGTTGACAAGGACCTCCACTTCATTCCACCTTAAATATCCCAGGAAAGAGAAAAATGGGTAAAGAAGTTGTGGTCCTTATGTACAATGGAATATCACTCAGCCATGAAATCAATGTCCTAAGGCTAGTAGCAGCATGATGAGTGGATTTAGGTACGATGATTCTACGTGAAATAAGTCACACAGAAAAGGACACTTCTCATAAGGTATCACTGATAGAGGGAATGTAAAAACCGTTACACTTGAACTGAATTACAAAACAGAGCAGAGTCACACATGCAGAAAACACACTATGGCTGCTTAACGGGAAAGGGGAGGTGGGGTGATACATAAAACAAGGGTTTCAAATTAGCTCAGATACCGTTCCATAAACCCAATATGTAATAGACAAGACCTACTCCTTGCTCAGAGAACTGGACTCAACACGCCCTATTCACCGCACAAGAATATATCTGACTACTAATAATCTTAAAACCTATGTATTGATATCTCTCTGTTAGTGTGTCAAGTGGGTGTAAAGCGGCATAAACACAGCAGTGAAAAGCAGCTAAACCCCATTATGAAAATAAATTACTTTGAAAAACCCATGAAAGAAAGACAGTGAAAGAGAGAGACATTCTTACACAATGCGTTCAGGGGCTGTGATGCAAC
Organism: Balaenoptera borealis; assembly: GCF_965194805.1. NCBI lineage: Eukaryota > Metazoa > Chordata > Mammalia > Artiodactyla > Balaenopteridae > Balaenoptera > Balaenoptera borealis. Next base: position 1,723,332 of record NW_028124009.1, read on the forward strand.
CTGGATTGACCATATCTAGACCCACAGCTGGATGAGACCTAAGGGTGGACACTCTTGGGGCTGAGAGGTTTGGTGAGGTTGGGTGAGCAAACGCAGACCATTTAAAGTAATACTGCATGGTACCCATCGCATGGGTCCCAAATCTCCAGGTTCAAGGGCATCTTCCTACATCGAAAACATGCATGAGAAACCCAGAAGATGGTACACCGTGTGATGGGGAAAGGTTTCTAAAACGCACCTCATTTCTCATCTCCTTGTGCCCGGGTTCGCCATTCCAGCCGCTTTACTAGCAATCTCCCTACTTGGAGCATCAGCACCTTTAACCTCCTGTTCCGTACAGGTTGCCATTTCTCCTGACAATGAACGGGAAGACGGGGAACCAATGAGAGACTGGCTCTTCGTGTTGGGAAAGGCACAGGTCACTCTATTTTCCCATCAGGAAGAAGAATTAACCACAGGCTCATCCCGCACCCCGGAACCAGAACAGGGCCGGAAGCCATCCTGCGCTTTTGCGGCCAGCTCCCAAAAACACGAGTTGTAAAATGGAGGCTCAGGGCACTGCAATTCACAAACCTGCAGAGTTATAAATGATAACTCTCGTCCACAAATATATTGAGGGAAGGCAACGAAGAGGATTTGAAATCAAGGCAGAATTGCAGGAAACAGATTTCAGGAGGTAGGTTCGAATCGCCTTTAAAGCACATGAAAAGCGGCAAAACGTTGACAATGATGCCCTTGGCCAAAAAGGGCGTATGCGTTTTTTCCTGAATATATTCAGGAAAAAACGCATACGCCCTTTTTGGCCAACCAAGCAACCTGGAAAGGCAAATCAGCGCTACAAAGAAGTCTCGCTTCCCATCGGTCAAAAGGGCCATGCTGAAAAAAGTGTCAAAACCAGAAATGCAGGACAGGCCATGGAGAAATGGGAGCCTTGCTACACTGATGGGCGGGATGTAAATTGCCAACAGCCACTCTGGAGAAGTGTACGGTGAGTCCTGAAACATCTAAAAAACACAGCTTAGAGAGCATAGGGCACTTCTACTCATGGGGGTATAAATTGGGAAAATGAAAAATCAGCAAGACACAAGCACCCCAAAGTTTAGGGCTGCTCTGTTGACAAGGACCTCCACTTCATTCCACCTTAAATATCCCAGGAAAGAGAAAAATGGATAAAGAAGTTGTGGTCCTTATGTACAATGGAATATCACTCAGCCATGAAATCAATGTCCTAAGGCTAGTAGCAGCATGATGAGTGGATTTAGGTACGACGATTCTAAGTGAAATAAATCACACAGAAAAGGACACTTCTCATAAGGTATCACTTATAGAGGGAATGTAAAAACCGTTACACTTGAACTGAATTACAAAACAGAACAGAGTCACACATGCAGAAAACACACTATGGCTGCTTAACGGGAAAGGGGAGGTGGGGTGATACATAAAACAAGGGTTTCAAATTAGCTCAGATACCGTTCCATAAACCCAATATGTAATAGACAAGACCTACTCCTTGCTCAGAGAACTGGACTCAACACGCCCTATTCACCGCACAAGAATATATCTGACTAGTAATAATCTTAAAACCTATGTATTGATATCTCTCTGTTAGTGTGTCAAGTGGGTGTAAAGCGGCATAAACACAGCAGTGAAAAGCAGCTAAACCCCATTATGAAAATAAATTACTTTGAAAAACCCATGAAAGAAAGACAGTGAAAGAGAGAGACATTCTTACACAATGCGTTCAGGGGCTGTGATGCAACCTGGATTGACCATATCTAGACCCACAGCTGGATGAGACCTAAGGGTGGACACTCTTGGGGCTGAGAGGTTTGGTGAGGTTCGGTGAGCAAACTCAGACCATTTAAAGTAATACTGCGTGGTACCCATCGCATGGGTCCCAAATCTCCAGGTTCAAGGGCATCTTCCTACATCGAAAACATGCATGAGAAACCCAGAAGATGGTACACCGTGTGATGGGGAAAGGTTTCTAAAACGCACCTCATTTCTCATCTCCTTGTGTCCGGGTTCGCCATTCCAGCCGCTTTACTAGCAATCTCCCTACTTGGAGCATCAGCACCTTTAACCTCCTGTTCCGTACAGGTTGCCATTTCTCCTGACAATGAACGGGAAGACGGGGAACCAATGAGAGACTGGCTCTTCGTGTTGGGAAAGGCACAGGTCACTCTATTTTCCCATCAGGAAGAAGAATTAACCACAGGCTCATCCCGCACCCCGGAACCAGAACAGGGCCTGAAGCCATCCTGCGCTTTTGCGGCCAGCTCCCAAAAACACGAGTTGTAAAATGGAGGCTCAGGGCACTGCAATTCACAAACCTGCAGAGTTATAAATGATAACTCTCGTCCACAAATATATTGAGGGAAGGCAACGAAGAGGATTTGAAATCAAGGCAGAATTGCAGGAAACAGATTTCAGGAGGTAGATTCGAATCGCCTTTAAAGCACATGAAAAGCGGCAAAACGTTGACAATGATGCCCTTGGCCAAAAAGGGCGTATGCGTTTTTTCCTGAATATATTCAGGAAAAAACGCATACGCCCTTTTTGGCCAACCAAGCAACCTGGAAAGGCAAATCAACGCTACAAAGAAGTCTCACATCCCATCGGTCAAAAGGGCCATGCTGAAAAAAGTGTCAAAACCAGAAATGCAGGACAGGCTATGGAGAAATGGGAGCCTTGCTACACTGATGGGTGGGATGTAAATTGCCAACAGCCACTCTGGAGAAGTGTACGGTGAGTCCTGAAACATCTAAAAAACACAGCTTAGAGAGCATAGGGCACTTCCACTCATGGGGGTATAAATTGGGAAAATGAAAAATCAGCAAGACACAAGCACCCCAAAGCTTAGGGCTGCTCTGTTGACAAGGACCTCCACTTCATTCCACCTTAAATATCCCAGGAAAGAGAAAAATGGATAAACAATTTGTGGTCCTTATGTACAATGGAATATCACTCAGCCATGAAATCAATGTCATAAGGCTAGTAGCAGCATGATCAGTGGATTTAGGGACGACGATTCTAAGTGAAATAAATCACACAGAAAAGGACACTTTTCATAAGGTATCACTTATAGAGGGAATGTAAAAACCGTTACAGTTGAACTGAATTACAAAACAGAACAGAGTCACACATGCAGAAAACACACTATGGCTGCTTAACGGGAAAAGGGAGGTGGGGTGATACATAAAACAAGGGTTTCAAATTAGCTCAGATACCGTTCCATAAACCCAATATGTAATAGACAAGACCTACTCCTTGCTCAGAGAACTGGACTCAACACGCCCTATTCACCGCACAAGAATATATCTGACTAGTAATAATCTTAAAACCTATGTATTGATATCTCTCTGTTAGTGTGTCAAGTGGGTGTAAAGCGGCATAAACACAGCAGTGAAAAGCAGCTAAACCCCATTATGAAAATAAATTACTTTGAAAAACCCATGAAAGAAAGACAGTGAAAGAGAGAGACATTCTTACACAATGCGTTCAGGGGCTGTGATGCAACCTGGATTGACCATATCTAGACCCACAGCTGGATGAGACATAAGGGTGGACATTCTTGGGGCTGAGAGGTTTGGTGAGGTTGGGTGAGCAAACGCAGACCATTTAAAGTAACACTGCGTGGTACCCATCGCATGGGTCCCAAATCTCCAGGTTCAAGAGCATCTTCCTACATCGAAAACATGCATGAGAAACCCAGAAGATGGTACACCGTGTGATGGGGAAAGGTTTCTAAAACGCACCTCATTTCTCATCTCCTTGTGCCCGGGTTTGCCATTCCAGCCGCTTTACTAGCAATCTCCCTACTTGGAGCATCAGCACCTTTAACCTCCTGTTCCGTACAGGTTGCAATTTTTCCTGAGGATGAACGGGAAGACGGGGAACCAATGAGAGACTGGCTCTTGGTGTTGGGACAGGCACAGGTCACTCTATTTTCCCATCAGGAAGAAGAATTAACAACAGGCTCATCCCGCCCCCCGGAACCTGAACAGGGCCTGAAGCCATCCTGCGCTTTTGCGGCCAGCTCCCAAAATCACGAGTTGTAAAATGGAGGCTCAGGGCACTGCAATTCACAAACCTGCAGAGTTATAAATGATAACTCTCGTCCAGAAATATATTGAGGGAAGGCAACGAAGAGGATTTGAAATCAAGGCAGAATTGCAGGAAACAGATTTCAGGAGGTAGATTCGAATCGCCTTTAAAGCACATGAAAAGCGGCAAAACGTTGACAATGATGCCCTTGGCCAAAAAGGGCGTATGCGTTTTTTCCTGAATATATTCAGGAAAAAACGCATACGCCCTTTTTGGCCAACCAAGCAACCTGGAAAGGCAAATCAGCGCTACAAAGAAGTCTCGCTTCCCATCGGTCAAAAGGGCCATGCTGAAAAAAGTGTCAAAACCAGAAATGCAGGACAGGCCATGGAGAAATGGGAGCCTTGCTACACTGATGGGCGGGATGTAAATTGCCAACAGCCACTCTGGAGAAGTGTACGGTGAGTCCTGAAACTTCTAAAAAACACAGCTTAGAGAGCATAGGGCACTTCCACTCATGGGGGTATAAATTGGGAAAATGAAAAATCAGCAAGACACAAGCACCCCAAAGTTTAGGGCTGCTCTGTTGACAAGGACCTCCACTTCATTCCACCTTAAATATCCCAGGAAAGAGAAAAATGGGTAAAGAAGTTGTGGTCCTTATGTACAATGGAATATCACTCAGCCATGAAATCAATGTCCTAAGGCTAGTAGGAGTATGATGAGTGGATTTAGGTACGAGGATTCTACGTGAAATAAGTCACACAGAAAAGGACACTTCTCATAAGGTATCACTGATAGAGGGAATGTAAAAACCGTTACACTTGAACTGAATTACAAAACAGAGCAGAGTCACACATGCAGAAAACACACTATGGCTGCTTAACGGGAAAGGGGAGGTGGGGTGATACATAAAACAAGGGTTTCAAATTAGCTCAGATACCGTTCCATAAACCCAATATGTAATAGACAAGACCTACTCCTTGCTCAAAGAACTGGACTCAACACGCCCTATTCACCGCACAAGAATATATCTGACTACTAATAATCTTAAAACCTATGTATTGATATCTCTCTGTTAGTGTGTCAAGTGGGTGTAAAGCGGCATAAACACAGCAGTGAAAAGCAGCTAAACCCCATTATGAAAATAAATTACTTTGAAAAACCCATGAAAGAAAGACAGTGAAAGAGAGAGACATTCTTACACAATGCGTTCAGGGGCTGTGATGCAACCTGGATTGACCATATCTAGACCCACAGCTGGATGAGACCTAAGGGTGGACACTCTTGGGGCTGAGAGGTTTGGTGAGGTTGGGTGAGCAAACGCAGACCATTTAAAGTAATACTGCATGGTACCCATCGCATGGGTCCCAAATCTCCAGGTTCAAGGGCATCTTCCTACATCGAAAACATGCATGAGAAACCCAGAAGATGGTACACCGTGTGATGGGGAAAGGTTTCTAAAACGCACCTCATTTCTCATCTCCTTGTGTCCGGGTTCGCCATTCCAGCCGCTTTACTAGCAATCTCCCTACTTGGAGCATCAGCACCTTTAACCTCCTGTTCCGTACAGGTTGCCATTTCTCCTGAGGATGAACGGGAAGACGGGGAACCAATGAGAGACTGGCTCTTGGTGTTGGGAAAGGCACAGGTCACTCTATTTTCCCATCAGGAAGAAGAATTAACCACAGGCTCATCCCGCACCCCGGAACCAGAAGAGGGCCGGAAGCCATCCTGCGCTTTTGCGGCCAGCTCCCAAAAACACGAGTTGTAAAATGGAGGCTCAGGGCACTGCAATTCACAAACCTGCAGAGTTATAAATGATAACTCTCGTCCACAAATATATTGAGGGAAGGCAACGAAGAGGATTTGAAATCAAGGCAGAATTGCAGGAAACAGATTTCAGGAGGTAGGTTCGAATCGCCTTTAAAGCACATGAAAAGCGGCAAAACGTTGACAATGATGCCCTTGGCCAAAAAGGGCGTATGCGTTTTTTCCTGAATATATTCAGGAAAAAACGCATACGCCCTTTTTGGCCAACCAAGCAACCTGGAAAGGCAAATCAGCGCTACAAAGAAGTCTCGATTCCCATCGGTCAAAAGGGCCATGCTGAAAAAAGTGTCAAAACCAGAAATGCAGGACAGGCCATGGAGAAATGGGAGCCTTGCTACACTGATGGGCGGGATGTAAATTGCCAACAGCCACTCTGGAGAAGTGTACGGTGAGTCCTGAAACATCTAAAAAACACAGCTTAGAGAGCATAGGGCACTTCCACTCATGGGGGTATAAATTGGGAAAATGAAAAATCAGCAAGACACAAGCACCCCAAAGTTTAGGGCTGCTCTGTTGACAAGGACCTCCACTTCATTCCACCTTAAATATCCCAGGAAAGAGAAAAATGGGTAAAGAAGTTGTGTTCCTTATGTACAATGGAATATCACTCAGCCATGAAATCAATGTCCTAAGGCTAGTAGCAGCATGATGAGTGGATTTAGGTACGACGATTCTAAGTGAAATAAGTCACACAGAAAAGGACACTTCTCATAAGGTATCACTGATAGAGGGAATGTAAAAACCGTTACACTTGAACTGAATTACAAAACAGAACAGAGTCACACATGCAGAAAATACACTATGGCTGCTTAACGGGAAAGGGGAGGTGGGGTGATACATAAAACAAGGGTTTCAAATTAGCTCAGATACCGTTCCATAAACCCAATATGTAATAGACAAGACCTACTCCTTGCTCAGAGAACTGGACTCAACACGCCCTATTCACCGCACAAGAATATATCTGACTAGTAATAATCTTAAAACCTATGTATTGATATCTCTCTGTTAGTGTGTCAAGTGGGTGTAAAGCGGCATAAACACAGCAGTGAAAAGCAGCTAAACCCCATTATGAAAATAAATTACTTTGAAAAACCCATGAAAGAAAGGCAGTGAAAGAGAGAGACATTCTTACACAATGCGTTCAGGGGCTGTGATGCAACCTGGATTGACCATATCTAGACCCACAGCTGGATGAGACCTAAGGGTAGACACTCTTGGGGCTGAGAGGTTTGGTGAGGTTGGGTGAGCAAACGCAGACCTTTTAAAGTAATACTGCGTGGTACCCATCGCATGGGTCCCAAATCTCCAGGTTCAAGGGCATCTTCCTACATCGAAAACATGCATGAGAAACCCAGAAGATGGTACACCGTGTGATGGGGAAAGGTTTCTAAAACGCACCTCATTTCTCATCTCCTTGTGCCCGTGTTCGCCATTCCAGCCGCTTTACTAGCAATCTCCCTCCTTGGAGCATCAGCACCTTTAACCTCCTGTTCCGTACAGGTTGCAATTTTTCCTGACGATGAACGGGAAGACGGGTAACCAATGAGAGGCTGGCTCTTGGTGTTGGGAAAGGCACAGGTCAGTCTATTTTCCCATCAGGAAGAAGAATTAACAACAGGCTCATCCCGCACCCCGGAACCAGAACAGGGCCTGAAGCCATCCTGCGCTTTTGCGGCCAGCTCCCAAAATCACGAGTTGTAAAATGGAGGCTCAGGGCACTGCAATTCACAAACCTGTAGAGTTATAAATGATAACTCTCGTCCAGAAATATATTGAGGGAAGGCAACGAAGAGGATTTGAAATCAAGGCAGAATTGCAGGAAACAGATTTCAGGAGGTAGATTCGAATCGCCTTTAAAGCACATGAAAAGCGGCAAAACGTTGACAATGATGCCCTTGGCCAAAAAGGGCGTATGCGTTTTTTCCTGAATATATTCAGGAAAAAACGCATACGCCCTTTTTGGCCAACCAAGCAACCTGGAAAGGCAAATCAGCGCTACAAAGAAGTCTCGCATCCCATCGGTCAAAAGGGCCATGCTGAAAAAAGGGTCCAAACCAGAAATGCAGGACAGGCTATGGAGAAATGGGAGCCTTGCTACACTGATGGGTGGGATGTAAATTGCCAACAGCCACTCTGATGAAGTGTACGGTGAGTCCTGAAACATCTAAAAAACACAACTTAGAGAGCATAGGGCACTTCCACTCATGGGGGTATAAATTGGGAAAATGAAAAATCAGCAAGACACAAGCACCCCAAAGTTTAGGGCTGCTCTGTTGACAAGGACCTCCACTTCATTCCACCTTAAATATCCCAGGAAAGAGAAAAATGGGTAAAGAAGTTGTGTTCCTTATGTACAATGGAATATCACTCAGCCATGAAATCAATGTCCTAAGGCTAGTAGCAGCATGATGAGTGGATTTAGGTAGGACGATTCTAAGTGAAATAAGTCACACAGAAAAGGACACTTCTCATAAGGTATCACTGATAGAGGGAATGTAAAAACCGTTACACTTGAACTGAATTACAAAACAGAACAGAGTAACACATGCAGAAAACACACTATGGCTGTTTAACGGGAAAGGTGAGGTGGGGTGATACATAAAACAAGGGTTTCAAATTAGCTCAGATACTGTTCCATAAACCCAATATGTAATAGACAAGACCTACGCCTTGCTCAGAGAACTGGACTCAACACGCCCTATTCACCGCACAAGAATATATCTGACTACTAATAATCTTAAAACCTTTGTATTGATATCTCTCTGTTAGTGTGTCAAGTGGGTGTAAAGCGGCATAAACACAGCAGTGAAAAGCAGCTAAACCCCATTATGAAAATAAATTACTTTGACAAACCCATGAAAGAAAGACAGTGAAAGAGAGAGACATTCTTACACAATGCGTTCAGGGGCTGTGATGCAACCTGGATTGACCATATCTAGACCCACAGCTGGATGAGACATAAGGGTGGACACTCTTGGGGCTGAGAGGTTTGGTGAGGTTGGGTGAGCAAACGCAGACCGTTTAAAGTAATACTGCGTGGTACCCATCGCATGGGTCCCAAATCTCCAGGTTCAAGGGCATCTTCATACATCGAAAACATGCATGAGAAACCCAGAAGATGGTACACCATGTGATGGGGAAAGTTTTCTAAAACGCACCTCATTTCTCATCTCCTTGTGCCCGTGTTCGCCATTCCAGCCGCTTTACTAGTAATCTCCCTACTTGGAGCATCAGCACCTTTAATCTCCTGTTCCGTACAGGTTGCCATTTCTCCTGACGATGAACGGGAAGACGGGGAACCAATGAGAGACTGGCTCTTGGTGTTGGGAAAGGCACAGGTCACTCTATTTACCCATCAGGAAGAAGAATTAACCACAGGCTCATCCCGCCCCCCGGAACCAGAACAGGGCCTGAAGCCATCCTGCGCTTTTGCGGCCAGCTCCCAAAAACACGAGTTGTAAAATGGAGGCTCAGGGCACTGCAATTCACAAACCTGCAGAGTTATAAATGATAACTCTCGTCCAGAAATATATTGAGGGAAGGCAACGAAGAGGATTTGAAATCAAGGCAGAATTGCAGGAAACAGATTTCAGGAGGTAGATTCGAATCGCCTTTAAAGCACATGAAAAGCGGCAAAACGTTGACAATGATGCCCTTGGCCAAAAAGGGCGTATGCGTTTTTTCCTGAATATATTCAGGAAAAAACGCATACGCCCTTTTTGGCCAACCAAGCAACCTGGAAAGGCAAATCAGCGCTACAAAGAAGTCTCGCATCCCATCGGTCAAAAGGGCCATGCTGAAAAAAGGGTCCAAACCAGAAATGCAGGACAGGCTATGGAGAAATGGGAGCCTTGCTACACTGATGGGTGGGATGTAAATTGCCAACAGCCACTCTGATGAAGTGTACGGTGAGTCCTGAAACATCTAAAAAACACAACTTAGAGAGCATAGGGCACTTCCACTCATGGGGGTATAAATTGGGAAAATGAAAAATCAGCAAGACACAAGCACCCCAAAGTTTAGGGCTGCTCTGTTGACAAGGACCTCCACTTCATTCCACCTTAAATATCCCAGGAAAGAGAAAAATGGATAAAGAAGTTGTGGTCCTTATGTACAATGGAATATCACTCAGCCATGAAATCAATGTCCTAAGGCTAGTAGCAGCATGATGAGTGGATTTAGGTACGACGATTCTAAGTGAAATAAGTCACACAGAAAAGGACATTTCTCATAAGGTATCACTGATAGAGGGAATGTAAAAACCGTTACACATGAACTGAATTACAAAACAGAACAGAGTCACACATGCAGAAAACACACTATGGCTGCTTAACGGGAAAGGTGAGGTGGGGTGATACATAAAACAAGGGTTTCAAATTAGCTCAGATACCATTCCATAAACCCAATATGTAATAGACAAGACCTACTCCTTGCTCAGAGAACTGGACTCAACACGCCCTATTCACCGCACAAGAATATATCTGACTAGTAATAATCTTAAAACCTATGTATTGATATCTCTCTGTTAGTGTGTCAAGTGGGTGTAAAGCGGCATAAACACAGCAGTGAAAAGCAGGTAAACTGCATTATGAAAATAAATTACTTTGAAAAACCCATGAAAGAAAGACAGTGAAAGAGAGAGACATTCTTACACAATGCGTTCAGGGGCTGTGATGCAACCTGGATTGACCATATCTAGACCCACAGCTGGATGAGACATAAGGGTGGACACTATTGTGGCTGAGAGGTTTGGTGAGGTTGGGTGAGCAAACGCAGACCATTTAAAGTAATACTGCGTGGTACCCATCGCATGGGTCCCAAATCTCCAGGTTCAAGGGCATCTTCCTACATCGAAAACATGCATGAGAAACCCAGAAGATGGTACACCGTGTGATGGGGAAAGGTTTCTAAAACGCACCTCATTTCTCATCTCCTTGTGCCCGGGTTCGCCATTCCAGCCGCTTTACTAGCAATCTCCCTCCTTGGAGCATCAGCACCTTTAACTTCCTGTTCTGTACAGGTTGCCATTTTTCCTGACGATGAACGGGAAGACGGGGAACCAATGAGAGACTGGCTCTTCGTGTTGGGAAAGGCACAGGTCACTCTATTTTCCCATCAGGAAGAAGAATTAACCACAGGCTCATCCCGCCCCCCGGAACCAGAACAGGGCCTGAAGCCATCCTGCGCTTTTGCGGCCAGCTCCCAAAAACACGAGTTGTAAAATGGAGGCTCAGGGCACTGCAATTCACAAACCTGCAGAGTTATAAATGATAACTCTCGTCCACAAATATATTGAGGGAAGGCAACGAAGAGGATTTGAAATCAAGGCAGAATTGCAGGAAACAGATTTCAGGAGGTAGATTCGAATCGCCTTTAAAGCACATGAAAAGCGGCAAAACGTTGACAATGATGCCCTTGGCCAAAAAGGGCGTATGCGTTTTTTCCTGAATATATTCAGGAAAAAACGCATACGCCCTTTTTGGCCAACCAAGCAACCTGGAAAGGCAAATCAGCGCTACAAAGAAGTCTCGCATCCCATCGGTCAAAAGGGCCATGCTGAAAAAAGTGTCAAAACCAGAAATGCAGGACAGGCCATGGAGAAATGGGAGCCTTGCTACACTGATGGGCGGGATGTAAATTGCCAACAGCCACTCTGGAGAAGTGTACGGTGAGTCCTGAAACATGTAAAAAACACAGCTTAGAGAGCATAGGGCACTTCCACTCATGGGGGTATAAATTGGGAAAATGAAAAATCAGCAAGACACAGGCACCCCAAAGTTTACGGCTGCTCTGTTGACAAGGACCTCCACTTCATTCCACCTTAAATATCCCAGGAAAGAGACAAATGGGTAAAGAAGTTGTGTTCCTTATGTACAATGGAATATCACTCAGCCATGAAATCAATGTCCTAAGGCTAGTAGCAGCATGATGAGTGGATTTAGGTACGACGATTCTAAGTGAAATAAGTCACACAGAAAAGGACACTTCTCATAAGGTATCACTTATAGAGGGAATGTAAAAACCGTTACACATGAACTGAATTACAAAACAGAACAGAGTCACACATGCAGAAAACACACTATGGCTGCTTAACGGGAAAGGTGAGGTGGGGTGATACATAAAACAAGGGTTTCAAATTAGCTCAGATACTGTTCCATAAACCCAATATGTAATAGACAAGACCTACGCCTTGCTCAGAGAACTGGACTCAACACGCCCTATTCACCGCACAAGAATATATCTGACTACTAATAATCTTAAAACCTTTGTATTGATATCTCTCTGTTAGTGTGTCAAGTGGGTGTAAAGCGGCATAAACACAGCAGTGAAAAGCAGCTAAACCCCATTATGAAAATAAATTACTTTGACAAACCCATGAAAGAAAGACAGTGAAAGAGAGAGACATTCTTACACAATGCGTTCAGGGGCTGTGATGCAACCTGGATTGACCATATCTAGACCCACAGCTGGATGAGACATAAGGGTGGACACTCTTGGGGCTGAGAGGTTTGGTGAGGTTGGGTGAGCAAACGCAGACCCTTTAAAGTAATACTGCGTGGTACCCATCACATGGGTCCCAAATCTCCAGGTTCAAGGGCATCTTCCTACATCGAAAACATGCATGAGAAACCCAGAAGATGGTACACCATGTGATGGGGAAAGTTTTCTAAAACGCACCTCATTTCTCATCTCCTTGTGCCCGTGTTCGCCATTCCAGCCGCTTTACTAGTAATCTCCCTACTTGGAGCATCAGCACCTTTAATCTCCTGTTCCGTACAGGTTGCCATTTCTCCTGACGATGAACGGGAAGACGGGGAACCAATGAGAGACTGGCTCTTGGTGTTGGGAAAGGCACAGGTCACTCTATTTACCCATCAGGAAGAAGAATTAACCACAGGCTCATCCCGCCCCCCGGAACCAGAACAGGGCCTGAAGCCATCCTGCGCTTTTGCGGCCAGCTCCCAAAAACACGAGTTGTAAAATGGAGGCTCAGGGCACTGCAATTCACAAACCTGCAGAGTTATAAATGATAACTCTCGTCCAGAAATATATTGAGGGAAGGCAACGAAGAGGATTTGAAATCAAGGCAGAATTGCAGGAAACAGATTTCAGGAGGTAGATTCGAATCGCCTTTAAAGCACATGAAAAGCGGCAAAACGTTGACAATGATGCCCTTGGCCAAAAAGGGCGTATGCGTTTTTTCCTGAATATATTCAGGAAAAAACGCATACGCCCTTTTTGGCCAACCAAGCAACCTGGAAAGGCAAATCAGCGCTACAAAGAAGTCTCGCATCCCATCGGTCAAAAGGGCCATGCTGAAAAAAGGGTCCAAACCAGAAATGCAGGACAGGCTATGGAGAAATGGGAGCCTTGCTACACTGATGGGTGGGATGTAAATTGCCAACAGCCACTCTGATGAAGTGTACGGTGAGTCCTGAAACATCTAAAAAACACAACTTAGAGAGCATAGGGCACTTCCACTCATGGGGGTATAAATTGGGAAAATGAAAAATCAGCAAGACACAAGCACCCCAAAGTTTAGGGCTGCTCTGTTGACAAGGACCTCCACTTCATTCCACCTTCAATATCCCAGGAAAGAGAAAAATGGATAAAGAAGTTGTGGTCCTTATGTACAATGGAATATCACTCAGCCATGAAATCAATGTCCTAAGGCTAGTAGCAGCATGATGAGTGGATTTAGGTACGACGATTCTAAGTGAAATAAGTCACACAGAAAAGGACATTTCTCATAAGGTATCACTGATAGAGGGAATGTAAAAACCGTTACACATGAACTGAATTACAAAACAGAACAGAGTCACACATGCAGAAAACACACTATGGCTGCTTAACGGGAAAGGTGAGGTGGGGTGATACATAAAACAAGGGTTTCAAATTAGCTCAGATACCATTCCATAAACCCAATATGTAATAGACAAGACCTACTCCTTGCTCAGAGAACTGGACTCAACACGCCCTATTCACCGCACAAGAATATATCTGACTAGTAATAATCTTAAAACCTATGTATTGATATCTCTCTGTTAGTGTGTCAAGTGGGTGTAAAGCGGCATAAACACAGCAGTGAAAAGCAGGTAAACTGCATTATGAAAATAAATTACTTTGAAAAACCCATGAAAGAAAGACAGTGAAAGAGAGAGACATTCTTACACAATGCGTTCAGGGGCTGTGATGCAACCTGGATTGACCATATCTAGACCCACAGCTGGATGAGACATAAGGGTGGACACTATTGTGGCTGAGAGGTTTGGTGAGGTTGGGTGAGCAAACGCAGACCATTTAAAGTAATACTGCGTGGTACCCATCGCATGGGTCCCAAATCTCCAGGTTCAAGGGCATCTTCCTACATCGAAAACATGCATGAGAAACCCAGAAGATGGTACACCGTGTGATGGGGAAAGGTTTCTAAAACGCACCTCATTTCTCATCTCCTTGTGCCCGGGTTCGCCATTCCAGCCGCTTTACTAGCAATCTCCCTCCTTGGAGCATCAGCACCTTTAACTTCCTGTTCTGTACAGGTTGCCATTTTTCCTGACGATGAACGGGAAGACGGGGAACCAATGAGAGACTGGCTCTTGGTGTTGGGAAAGGCACAGGTCACTCTATTTTCCCATCAGGAAGAAGAATTAACCACAGGCTCATCCCGCCCCCCGGAACCAGAACAGGGCCTGAAGCCATCCTGCGCTTTTGCGGCCAGCTCCCAAAAACACGAGTTGTAAAATGGAGGCTCAGGGCACTGCAATTCACAAACCTGCAGAGTTATAAATGATAACTCTCGTCCACAAATATATTGAGGGAAGGCAACGAAGAGGATTTGAAATCAAGGCAGAATTGCAGGAAACAGATTTCAGGAGGTAGATTCGAATCGCCTTTAAAGCACATGAAAAGCGGCAAAACGTTGACAATGATGCCCTTGGCCAAAAAGGGCGTATGCGTTTTTTCCTGAATATATTCAGGAAAAAACGCATACGCCCTTTTTGGCCAACCAAGCAACCTGGAAAGGCAAATCAGCGCTACAAAGAAGTCTCGCATCCCATCGGTCAAAAGGGCCATGCTGAAAAAAGTGTCAAAACCAGAAATGCAGGACAGGCCATGGAGAAATGGGAGCCTTGCTACACTGATGGGCGGGATGTAAATTGCCAACAGCCACTCTGGAGAAGTGTACGGTGAGTCCTGAAACATGTAAAAAACACAGCTTAGAGAGCATAGGGCACTTCCACTCATGGGGGTATAAATTGGGAAAATGAAAAATCAGCAAGACACAGGCACCCCAAAGTTTACGGCTGCTCTGTTGACAAGGACCTCCACTTCATTCCACCTTAAATATCCCAGGAAAGAGACAAATGGGTAAAGAAGTTGTGTTCCTTATGTACAATGGAATATCACTCAGCCATGAAATCAATGTCCTAAGGCTAGTAGCAGCATGATGAGTGGATTTAGGTACGACGATTCTAAGTGAAATAAGTCACACAGAAAAGGACACTTCTCATAAGGTATCACTTATAGAGGGAATGTAAAAACCGTTACACATGAACTGAATTACAAAACAGAACAGAGTCACACATGCAGAAAACACACTATGGCTGCTTAACGGGAAAGGTGAGGTGGGGTGATACATCAAACAAGGGTTTCAAATTAGCTCAGATACCGTTCCATAAACCCAATATGTAATAGACAAGACCTACTCCTTGCTCAGAGAACTGGACTCAACACGCCCTATTCACCGCACAAGAATATATCTGACTAGTAATAATCTTAAAACCTATGTATTGATATCTCTCTTTTAGTGTGTCAAGTGGGTGTAAAGCGGCATAAACACAGCAGTGAAAAGCAGCTAAACCCCATTATGAAAATAAATTACTTTGAAAAACCTATGAAAGAAAGACAGTGAAAGAGAGAGACATTCTTACACAATGCGTTCAGGGGCTGTGATGCAACCTGGATTGACCATATCTAGACCCACAGCTGGATGAGACATAAGGGTGGACACTCTTGGGGCTGAGAGGTTTGGTGAGGTTGGGTGAGCAAACGCAGACCATTTAAAGTAATACTGCGTGGTACCCATCGCATGGGTCCCAAATCTCCAGGTTCAAGGGCATCTTCCTACATCGAAAACATGCATGAGAAACCCAGAAGATGGTACACCATGTGATGGGGAAAGGTTTCTAAAACGCACCTCATTTCTCATCTCCTTGTGCCCGTGTTCGCCATTCCAGCCGCTTTACTAGTACTCTCCCTACTTGGAGCATCAGCACCTTTAACCTCCTGTTCCGCACAGGTTGCCATTTCTCCTGACGATGAACGGGAAGACGGGGAACCAATGAGAGACTGGCTCTTGGTGTTGGGAAAAGCACAGGTCACTCTATTTTCCCATCAGGAAGAAGAATTAACCACACGCTCATCCCGCACCCCGGAACCAGAACAGGGCCTGAAGCCATCCTGCGCTTTTGCGGCCAGCTCCCAAAAACACGAGTTGTAAAATGGAGGCTCAGGGCACTGCAATTCACAAACCTGCAGAGTTATAAATGATAACTCTCGTCCACAAATATATTGAGTGAAGGCAACGAAGAGGATTTGAAATCAAGGCAGAATTGCAGGAAACAGATTTCAGGAGGTAGATTCGAATCGCCTTTAAAGCACATGAAAAGCGGCAAAACGTTGACAATGATGCCCTTGGCCAAAAAGGGCGTATGCGTTTTTTCCTGAATATATTCAGGAAAAAACGCATACGCCCTTTTTGGCCAACCAAGCAACCTGGAAAGGCAAATCAGCGCTACAAAGAAGTCTCGCTTCCCATCGGTCAAAAGGGCCATGCTGAAAAAAGTGTCAAAACCAGAAATGCAGGACAGGCCATGGAGAAATGGGAGCCTTGCTACACTGATGGGCGGGATGTAAATTGCCAACAGCCACTCTGGAGAAGTGTACGGTGAGTCCTGAAACATCTAAAAAACACAGCTTAGAGAGCATAGGGCACTTCCACTCATGGGGGTATAAATTGGGAAAATTAAAAATCAGCAAGACACAAGCACCCCAAAGTTGAGGGCTGCTCTGTTGACCAGGACCTCCACTTCATTCCACCTTAAATATCCCAGGAAAGAGAAAAATGGGTAAAGAAGTTGTGGTCCTTATGTACAATGGAATATCACTCAGCCATGAAATCAATGTCCTAAGGCTAGTAGCAGCATGATGAGTGGATTTAGGTACGACGATTCTAAGTGAAATAAGTCACACAGAAAAGGACACTTCTCATAAGGTATCACTGATAGAGGGAATGTAAAAACCGTTACACTTGAACTGAATTACAAAACAGAACAGAGTAACACATGTAGAAAACACACTATGGCTGTTTAACGGGAAAGGTGAGGTGGGGTGATACATAAAACAAGGGTTTCAAATTAGCTCAGATACTGTTCCATAAACACAATATGTAATAGACAAGACCTACTCCTTGCTCAGAGAACTGGACTCAACACGCCCTATTCACCGCACAAGAATATATCTGACTACTAATAATCTTAAAACCTTTGTATTGATATCTCTCTGTTAGTGTGTCAAGTGGGTGTAAAGCGGCATAAACACAGCAGTGAAAAGCAGCTAAACCCCATTATGAAAATAAATTACTTTGACAAACCCATGAAAGAAAGACAGTGAAAGAGAGAGACATTCTTACACAATGCGTTCAGGGGCTGTGATGCAACCTGGATTGACCATATCTAGACCCACAGCTGGATGAGACCTAAGGGTGGACACTCTTGGGGCTGAGAGGTTTGGTGAGGTTGGGTGAGCAAACGCAGACCCTTTAAAGTAATACTGCGTGGTACCCATCGCATGGGTCCCAAATCTCCAGGTTCAAGGGCATCTTCCTACATCGAAAACATGCATGAGAAACCCAGAAGATGGTACACCATGTGATGGGGAAAGGTTTCTAAAACGCACCTCATTTCTCATCTCCTTGTGTCCGGGTTCGCCATTCCAGCCGCTTTACTAGCAATCTCCCTACTTGGAGCATCAGCACCTTTAACCTCCTGTTCCGTACAGGTTGCCATTTTTCCTGACGATGAACGGGAAGACGGGGAACCAATGAGAGACTGGCTCTTCGTGTTGGGAAAGGCACAGGTCACCCTATTTTCCCATCAGGAAGAAGAATTAATCACAGGCTCATCCCGCACCCCGGAACCAGAACAGGGCCTGAAGCCATCCTGCGCTTTTGCGGCCAGCTCCCAAAAACACGAGTTGTAAAATGGAGGCTCAGGGCACTGCAATTCACAAACCTGCAGAGTTATAAATGATAACTCTCGTCCAGAAATATATTGAGGGAAGGCAACGAAGAGGATTTGAAATCAAGGCAGAATTGCAGGAAACAGATTTCAGGAGGTAGATTCGAATCGCCTTTAAAGCACATGAAAAGCGGCAAAACGTTGACAATGATGCCCTTGGCCAAAAAGGGCGTATGCGTTTTTTCCTGAATATATTCAGGAAAAAACGCATACGCCCTTTTTGGCCAACCAAGCAACCTGGAAAGGCAAATCAGCGCTACAAAGAAGTCTCACATCCCATCGGTCAAAAGGGCCATGCTGAAAAAAGTGTCAAAACCAGAAATGCAGGACAGGCTATGGAGAAATGGGAGCCTTGCTACACTGATGGGTGGGATGTAAATTGCCAACAGCCACTCTGGAGAAGTGTACGGTGAGTCCTGAAACATCTAAAAAACACAGCTTAGAGAGCATAGGGCACTTCCACTCATGGGGGTATAAATTGGGAAAATGAAAAATCAGCAAGACACAAGCACCCCAAAGCTTAGGGCTGCTCTGTTGACAAGGACCTCCACTTCATTCCACCTTAAATATCCCAGGAAAGAGAAAAATGGATAAACAATTTGTGGTCCTTATGTACAATGGAATATCACTCAGCCATGAAATCAATGTCATAAGGCTAGTAGCAGCATGATCAGTGGATTTAGGTACGACGATTCTAAGTGAAATAAATCACACAGAAAAGGACACTTTTCATAAGGTATCACTTATAGAGGGAATGTAAAAACCGTTACAGTTGAACTGAATTACAAAACAGAACAGAGTCACACATGCAGAAAACACACTATGGCTGCTTAAGGGGAAAGGTGAGGTGGGGTGATACATAAAACAAGGGTTTCAAATTAGCTCAGATACCGTTCCATAAACCCAATATGTAATAGACAAGACCTACTCCTTGCTCAGAGAACTGGACTCAACACGCCCTATTCACCGCACAAGAATATATCTGACTAGTAATAATCTTAAAACCTATGTATTGATATCTCTCTGTTAGTGTGTCAAGTGGGTGTAAAGCGGCATAAACACAGCAGTGAAAAGCAGCTAAACCCCATTATGAAAATAAATTACTTTGAAAAACCCATGAAAGAAAGACAGTGAAAGAGAGAGACATTCTTACACAATGCGTTCAGGGGCTGTGATGCAACCTGGATTGACCATATCTAGACCCACAGCTGGATGAGACATAAGGGTGGACACTCTTGGGGCTGAGAGGTTTGGTGAGGTTGGGTGAGCAAACGCAGACCATTTAAAGTAATACTGCGTGGTACCCATCGCATGGGTCCCAAATCTCCAGGTTCAAGAGCATCTTCCTACATCGAAAACATGCATGAGAAACCCAGAAGATGGTACACCGTGTGATGGGGAAAGGTTTCTAAAACGCACCTCATTTCTCATCTCCTTGTGCCCGGGTTTGCCATTCCAGCCGCTTTACTAGCAATCTCCCTACTTGGAGCATCAGCACCTTTAACCTCCTGTTCCGTACAGGTTGCAATTTTTCCTGAGGATGAACGGGAAGACGGGGAACCAATGAGAGACTGGCTCTTGGTGTTGGGACAGGCACAGGTCACTCTATTTTCCCATCAGGAAGAAGAATTAACAACAGGCTCATCCCGCCCCCCGGAACCTGAACAGGGCCTGAAGCCATCCTGCGCTTTTGCGGCCAGCTCCCAAAATCACGAGTTGTAAAATGGAGGCTCAGGGCACTGCAATTCACAAACCTGCAGAGTTATAAATGATAACTCTCGTCCAGAAATATATTGAGGGAAGGCAACGAAGAGGATTTGAAATCAAGGCAGAATTGCAGGAAACAGATTTCAGGAGGTAGATTCGAATCGCCTTTAAAGCACATGAAAAGCGGCAAAACGTTGACAATGATGCCCTTGGCCAAAAAGGGCGTATGCGTTTTTTCCTGAATATATTCAGGAAAAAACGCATACGCCCTTTTTGGCCAACCAAGCAACCTGGAAAGGCAAATCAGCGCTACAAAGAAGTCTCGCTTCCCATCGGTCAAAAGGGCCATGCTGAAAAAAGTGTCAAAACCAGAAATGCAGGACAGGCCATGGAGAAATGGGAGCCTTGCTACACTGATGGGCGGGATGTAAATTGCCAACAGCCACTCTGGAGAAGTGTACGGTGAGTCCTGAAACATCTAAAAAACACAGCTTAGAGACCATAGGGCACTTCCACTCATGGGGGTATAAATTGGGAAAATGAAAAATCAGCAAGACACAAGCACCCCAAAGTTTAGGGCTGCTCTGTTGACAAGGACCTCCACTTCATTCCACCTTAAATATCCCAGGAAAGAGAAAAATGGGTAAAGAAGTTGTGGTCCTTATGTACAATGGAATATCACTCAGCCATGAAATCAATGTCCTAAGGCTAGTAGCAGCATGATGAGTGGATTTAGGTACGAGGATTCTACGTGAAATAAGTCACACAGAAAAGGACACTTCTCATAAGGTATCACTGATAGAGGGAATGTAAAAACCGTTACACTTGAACTGAATTACAAAACAGAGCAGAGTCACACATGCAGAAAACACACTATGGCTGCTTAACGGGAAAGGGGAGGTGGGGTGATACATAAAACAAGGGTTTCAAATTAGCTCAGATACCGTTCCATAAACCCAATATGTAATAGACAAGACCTACTCCTTGCTCAGAGAACTGGACTCAACACGCCCTATTCACCGCACAAGAATATATCTGATTACTAATAATCTTAAAACCTATGTATTGATATCTCTCTGTTAGTGTGTCAAGTGGGTGTAAAGCAGCATAAACACAGCAGTGAAAAGCAGCTAAACCCCATTATGAAAATAAATTACTTTGAAAAACCCATGAAAGAAAGACAGTGAAAGAGAGAGACATTCTTACACAATGCGTTCAGGGGCTGTGATGCAACCTGGATTGACCATATCTAGACCCACAGTTGGATGAGACCTAAGGGTGGACACTCTTGGGGCTGAGAGGTTTGGTGAGGTTGGGTGAGCAAACGCAGACCATTTAAAGTAATACTGCATGGTACCCATCGCATGGGTCCCAAATCTCCAGGTTCAAGGGCATCTTCCTACATCGAAAACATGCATGAGAAACCCAGAAGATGGTACACCGTGTGATGGGGAAAGGTTTCTAAAACGCACCTCATTTCTCATCTCCTTGTGTCCGGGTTCGCCATTCCAGCCGCTTTACTAGCAATCTCCCTACTTGGAGCATCAGCACCTTTAACCTCCTGTTCCGTACAGGTTGCCATTTCTCCTGACAATGAACGGGAAGACGGGGAACCAATGAGAGACTGGCTCTTCGTGTTGGGAAAGGCACAGGTCACTCTATTTTCCCATCAGGAAGAAGAATTAACCACAGGCTCATCCCGCACCCCGGAACCAGAACAGGGCCGGAAGCCATCCTGCGCTTTTGCGGCCAGCTCCCAAAAACACGAGTTGTAAAATGGAGGCTCAGGGCACTGCAATTCACAAACCTGCAGAGTTATAAATGATAACTCTCGTCCACAAATATATTGAGGGAAGGCAAAGAAGAGGATTTGAAATCAAGGCAGAATTGCAGGAAACAGATTTCAGGAGGTAGGTTCGAATCGCCTTTAAAGCACATGAAAAGCGGCAAAACGTTGACAATGATGCCCTTGGCCAAAAAGGGCGTATGCGTTTTTTCCTG
Organism: Balaenoptera borealis; assembly: GCF_965194805.1. Classification (NCBI taxonomy): domain Eukaryota; kingdom Metazoa; phylum Chordata; class Mammalia; order Artiodactyla; family Balaenopteridae; genus Balaenoptera; species Balaenoptera borealis. Next base: position 1,745,219 of record NW_028124009.1, read on the forward strand.
AATATATTCAGGAAAAAACGCATACGCCCTTTTTGGCCAACCAAGCAACCTGGAAAGGCAAATCAGCGCTACAAAGAAGTCTCGCTTCCCATCGGTCAAAAGGGCCATTCTGAAAAAAGTGTCAAAACCAGAAATGCAGGACAGGCCATGGAGAAATGGGAGCCTTGCTACACTGATGGGCGGGATGTAAATTGCCAACAGCCACTCTGGAGAAGTGTACGGTGAGTCCTGAAACATCTAAAAAACACAGCTTAGAGAGCATAGGGCACTTCCACTCATGGGGGTATAAATTGGGAAAATGAAAAATCAGCAAGACACAAGCACCCCAAAGTTTAGGGCTGCTCTGTTGACAAGGACCTCCACTTCATTCCACCTTAAATATCCCAGGAAAGAGAAAAATGGGTAAAGAAGTTGTGTTCCTTATGTACAATGGAATATCACTCAGCCATGAAATCAATGTCCTAAGGCTAGTAGCAGCATGATGAGTGGATTTAGGTACGACGATTCTAAGTGAAATAAGTCACACAGAAAAGGACACTTCTCATAAGGTATCACTGATAGAGGGAATGTAAAAACCGTTACACTTGAACTGAATTACAAAACAGAACAGAGTCACACATGCAGAAAACACACTATGGCTGCTTAACGGGAAAGGGGAGGTGGGGTGATACATAAAACAAGGGTTTCAAATTAGCTCAGATACCGTTCCATAAACCCAATATGTAATAGACAAGACCTACTCCTTGCTCAGAGAACTGGACTCAACACGCCCTATTCACCGCACAAGAATATATCTGACTAGTAATAATCTTAAAACCTATGTATTGATATCTCTCTGTTAGTGTGTCAAGTGGGTGTAAAGCGGCATAAACACAGCAGTGAAAAGCAGCTAAACCCCATTATGAAAATAAATTACTTTGAAAAACCCATGAAAGAAAGGCAGTGAAAGAGAGAGACATTCTTACACAATGCGTTCAGGGGCTGTGATGCAACCTGGATTGACCATATCTAGACCCACAGCTGGATGAGACCTAAGGGTAGACACTCTTGGGGCTGAGAGGTTTGGTGAGGTTGGGTGAGCAAACGCAGACCTTTTAAAGTAATACTGCGTGGTACCCATCGCATGGGTCCCAAATCTCCAGGTTCAAGGGCATCTTCCTACATCGAAAACATGCATGAGAAACCCAGAAGATGGTACACCGTGTGATGGGGAAAGGTTTCTAAAACGCACCTCATTTCTCATCTCCTTGTGCCCGTGTTCGCCATTCCAGCCGATTTACTAGCAATCTCCCTCCTTGGAGCATCAGCACCTTTAACCTCCTGTTCCGTACAGGTTGCAATTTTTCCTGACGATGAACGGGAAGACGGGTAACCAATGAGAGACTGGCTCTTGGTGTTGGGAAAGGCACAGGTCAGTCTATTTTCCCATCAGGAAGAAGAATTAACAACAGGCTCATCCCGCCCCCCGGAACCAGAACAGGGCCTGAAGCCATCCTGCGCTTTTGCGGCCAGCTCCCAAAATCACGAGTTGTAAAATGGAGGCTCAGGGCACTGCAATTCACAAACCTGCAGAGTTATAAATGATAACTCTCGTCCACAATATATTGAGTGAAGGCAACGAAGAGGATTTGAAATCAAGGCAGAATTGCAGGAAACAGATTTCAGGAGGTAGATTCGAATCGCCTTTAAAGCACATGAAAAGCGGCAAAACGTTGACAATGATGCCCTTGGCCAAAAAGGGCGTATGCGTTTTTTCCTGAATATATTCAGGAAAAAACGCATACGCCATTTTTGGCCAACCAAGCAACCTGGAAAGGCAAATCAGCGCTACAAAGAAGTCTCGCTTCCCATCGGTCAAAAGGGCCATGCTGAAAAAAGTGTCAAAACCAGAAATGCAGGACAGGCCATGGAGAAATGGGAGCCTTGCTACACTGATGGGCGGGATGTAAATTGCCAACAGCCACTCTGGAGAAGTGTACGGTGAGTCCTGAAACATCTAAAAAACACAGCTTAGAGAGCATAGGGCACTTCCACTCATGGGGGTATAAATTGGGAAAATGAAAAATCAGCAAGACACAAGCACCCCAAAGTTTAGAGCTGCTCTGTTGACAAGGACCTCCACTTCATTCCACCTTAAATATCCCAGGAAAGAGAAAAATGGGAAAAGAAGTTGTGGTCCTTATGTACAATGGAATATCACTCAGGCATGAAATCAATGTCCTAAGGCTAGTAGCAGCATGATGAGTGGATTTAGGTACGACGATTCTAAGTGAAATAAGTCACACAGAAAAGGACACTTCTCATAAGGTATCACTGATAGAGGGAATGTAAAAACCGTTACACTTGAACTGAATTACAAAACAGAACAGAGTAACACATGCAGAAAACACACTATGGCTGTTTAACGGGAAAGGTGAGGTGGGGTGATACATAAAACAAGGGTTTCAAATTAGCTCAGATACTGTTCCATAAACCCAATATGTAATAGACAAGACCTACTCCTTGCTCAGAGAACTGGACTCAACACGCCCTATTCACCGCACAAGAATATATCTGACTACTAATAATCTTAAAACCTTTGTATTGATATCTCTCTGTTAGTGTGTCAAGTGGGTGTAAAGCGGCATAAACACAGCAGTGAAAAGCAGCTAAACCCCATTATGAAAATAAATTACTTTGACAAACCCATGAAAGAAAGACAGTGAAAGAGAGAGACATTCTTACACAATGCGTTCAGGGGCTGTGATGCAACCTGGATTGACCATATCTAGACCCACAGCTGGATGAGACATAAGGGTGGACACTCTTGGGGCTGAGAGGTTTGGTGAGGTTGGGTGAGCAAACGCAGACCCTTTAAAGTAATACTGCGTGGTACCCATCGCATGGGTCCCAAATCTCCAGGTTCAAGGGCATCTTCCTACATCGAAAACATGCATGAGAAACCCAGAAGATGGTACACCATGTGATGGGGAAAGTTTTCTAAAACGCACCTCATTTCTCATCTCCTTGTGCCCGTGTTCGCCATTCCAGCCGCTTTACTAGTATTCTCCCTACTTGGAGCATCAGCACCTTTAATCTCCTGTTCCGTACAGGTTGCCATTTCTCCTGACGATGAACGGGAAGACGGGGAACCAATGAGAGACTGGCTCTTGGTGTTGGGAAAGGCACAGGTCACTCTATTTTCCCATCAGGAAGAAGAATTAACCACAGGCTCATCCCGCCCCCCGGAACCAGAACAGGGCCTGAAGCCATCCTGCGCTTTTGCGGCCAGCTCCCAAAAACACGAGTTGTAAAATGGAGGCTCAGGGCACTGCAATTCACAAACCTGCAGAGTTATAAATGATAACTCTCGTCCAGAAATATATTGAGGGAAGGCAACGAAGAGGATTTGAAATCAAGGCAGAATTGCAGGAAACAGATTTCAGGAGGTAGATTCGAATCGCCTTTAAAGCACATGAAAAGCGGCAAAACGTTGACAATGATGCCCTTGGCCAAAAAGGGCGTATGCGTTTTTTCCTGAATATATTCAGGAAAAAACGCATACGCCCTTTTTGGCCAACCAAGCAACCTGGAAAGGCAAATCAGCGCTACAAAGAAGTCTCGCATCCCATCGGTCAAAAGGGCCATGCGAACAAAGGGTCCAAACCAGAAATGCAGGACAGGCTATGGAGAAATGGGAGCCTTGCTACACTGATGGGTGGGATGTAAATTGCCAACAGCCACTCTGATGAAGTGTACGGTGAGTCCTGAAACATCTAAAAAACACAACTTAGAGAGCATAGGGCACTTCCACTCATGGGGGTATAAATTGGGAAAATGAAAAATCAGCAAGACACAAGCACCCCAAAGTTTAGGGCTGCTCTGTTGACAAGGACCTCCACTTCATTCCACCTTAAATATCCCAGGAAAGAGAAAAATGGATAAAGAAGTTGTGGTCCTTATGTACAATGGAATATCACTCAGCCATGAAATCAATGTCCTAAGGCTAGTAGCAGCATGATGAGTGGATTTAGGTACGACGATTCTAAGTGAAATAAGTCACACAGAAAAGGACACTTCTCATAAGGTATCACTGATAGAGGGAATGTAAAAACCGTTACACATGAACTGAATTACAAAACAGAACAGAGTCACACATGCAGAAAACACACTATGGCTGCTTAACGGGAAAGGTGAGGTGGGGTGATACATAAAACAAGGGTTTCAAATTAGCTCAGATACCATTCCATAAACCCAATATGTAATAGACAAGACCTACTCCTTGCTCAGAGAACTGGACTCAACACGCCCTATTCACCGCACAAGAATATATCTGACTAGTAATAATCTTAAAACCTATGTATTGATATCTCTCTGTTAGTGTGTCAAGTGGGTGTAAAGCGGCATAAACACAGCAGTGAAAAGCAGGTAAACTGCATTATGAAAATAAATTACTTTGAAAAACCCATGAAAGAAAGACAGTGAAAGAGAGAGACATTCTTACACAATGCGTTCAGGGGCTGTGATGCAACCTGGATTGACCATATCTAGTCCCACAGCTGGATGAGACATAAGGGTGGACACTATTGTGGCTGAGAGGTTTGGTGAGGTTGGGTGAGCAAACGCAGACCATTTAAAGTAATACTGCGTGGTACCCATCGCATGGGTCCCAAATCTCCAGGTTCAAGGGCATCTTCCTACATCGAAAACATGCATGAGAAACCCAGAAGATGGTACACCGTGTGATGGGGAAAGGTTTCTAAAACGCACCTCATTTCTCATCTCCTTGTGCCCGGGTTCGCCATTCCAGCCGCTTTACTAGCAATCTCCCTCCTTGGAGCATCAGCACCTTTAACTTCCTGTTCTGTACAGGTTGCCATTTTTCCTGACGATGAACGGGAAGACGGGGAACCAATGAGAGACTGGCTCTTGGTGTTGGGAAAGGCACAGGTCACTCTATTTTCCCATCAGGAAGAAGAATTAACCACAGGCTCATCCCGCCCCCCGGAACCAGAACAGGGCCTGAAGCCATTCTGCGCTTTTGCGGCCAGCTCCCAAAAACACGAGTTGTAAAATGGAGGCTCAGGGCACTGCAATTCACAAACCTGCAGAGTTATAAATGATAACTCTCGTCCAGAAATATATTGAGGGAAGGCAACGAAGAGGATTTGAAATCAAGGCAGAATTGCAGGAAACAGATTTCAGGAGGTAGATTCGAATCGCCTTTAAAGCACATGAAAAGCGGCAAAACGTTGACAATGATGCCCTTGGCCAAAAAGGGCGTATGCGTTTTTTCCTGAATATATTCAGGAAAAAACGCATACGCCCTTTTTGGCCAACCAAGCAACCTGGAAAGGCAAATCAGCGCTACAAAGAAGTCTCGCATCCCATCGGTCAAAAGGGCCATGCTGAAAAAAGTGTCAAAACCAGAAATGCAGGACAGGCCATGGAGAAATGGGAGCCTTGCTACACTGATGGGCGGGATGTAAATTGCCAACAGCCACTCTGGAGAAGTGTACGGTGAGTCCTGAAACATGTAAAAAACACAGCTTAGAGAGCATAGGGCACTTCCACTCATGGGGGTATAAATTGGGAAAATGAAAAATCAGCAAGACACAGGCACCCCAAAGTTTACAGCTGCTCTGTTGACAAGGACCTCCACTTCATTCCACCTTAAATATCCCAGGAAAGAGACAAATGGGTAAAGAATTTGTGTTCCTTATGTACAATGGAATATCACTCAGCCATGAAATCAATGTCCTAAGGCTAGTAGCAGCATGATGAGTGGATTTAGGTACGACGATTCTAAGTGAAATAAGTCACACAGAAAAGGACACTTCTCATAAGGTATCACTTATAGATGGAATGTAAAAACCGTTACACATGAACTGAATTACAAAACAGAACAGAGTCACACATGCAGAAAACACACTATGGCTGCTTAACGGGAAAGGTGAGGTGGGGTGATACATCAAACAAGGGTTTCAAATTAGCTCAGATACCGTTCCATAAACCCAATATGTAATAGACAAGACCTACTCCTTGCTCAGAGAACTGGACTCAACACGCCCTATTCACCGCACAAGAATATATCTGACTAGTAATAATCTTAAAACCTATGTATTGATATCTCTCTTTTAGTGTGTCAAGTGGGTGTAAAGCGGCATAAACACAGCAGTGAAAAGCAGCTAAACCCCATTATGAAAATAAATTACTTTGAAAAACCCATGAAAGAAAGACAGTGAAAGAGAGAGACATTCTTACACAATGCGTTCAGGGGCTGTGATGCAACCTGGATTGACCATATCTAGACCCACAGCTGGATGAGACATAAGGGTGGACACTCTTGGGGCTGAGAGGTTTGGTGAGGTTGGGTGAGCAAACGCAGACCATTTAAAGTAATACTGCGTGGTACCCATCGCATGGGTCCCAAATCTCCAGGTTCAAGGGCATCTTCCTACATCGAAAACATGCATGGAAACCCAGAAGATGGTACACCATGTGATGGGGAAAGGTTTCTAAAACGCACCTCATTTCTCATCTCCTTGTGCCCGTGTTCGCCATTCCAGCCGCTTTACTAGTAATCTCCCTACTTGGAGCATCAGCACCTTTAACCTCCTGTTCCGCACAGGATGCCATTTCTCCTGACGATGAACGGGAAGACGGGGAACCAATGAGAGACTGGCTCTTGGTGTTGGGAAAGGCACAGGTCACTCTATTTTCCCATCAGGAAGAAGAATTAACCACACGCTCATCCCGCACCCCGGAACCAGAACAGGGCCTGAAGCCATCCTGCGCTTTTGCGGCCAGCTCCCAAAAACACGAGTTGTAAAATGGAGGCTCAGGGCACTGCAATTCACAAACCTGCAGAGTTATAAATGATAACTCTCGTCCACAAATATATTGAGTGAAGGCAACGAAGAGGATTTGAAATCAAGGCAGAATTGCAGGAAACAGATTTCAGGAGGTAGATTCGAATCGCCTTTAAAGCACATGAAAAGCGGCAAAACGTTGACAATGATGCCCTTGGCCAAAAAGGGCGTATGCGTTTTTTCCTGAATATATTCAGGAAAAAACGCATACGCCCTTTTTGGCCAACCAAGCAACCTGGAAAGGCAAATCAGCGCTACAAAGAAGTTTCGCTTCCCATCGGTCAAAAGGGCCATGCTGAAAAAAGTGTCAAAACCAGAAATGCAGGACAGGCCATGGAGAAATGGGAGCCTTGCTACACTGATGGGCGGGATGTAAATTGCCAACAGCCACTCTGGAGAAGTGTACGGTGAGTCCTGAAACATCTAAAAAACACAGCTTAGAGAGCATAGGGCACTTCCACTCATGGGGGTATAAATTGGGAAAATGAAAAATCAGCAAGACACAAGCACCCCAAAGTTTAGAGCTGCTCTGTTGACAAGGACCTCCACTTCATTCCACCTTAAATATCCCAGGAAAGAGAAAAATGGGTAAAGAAGTTGTGGTCCTTATGTACAATGGAATATCACTCAGCCATGAAATCAATGTCCTAAGGCTAGTAGCAGCATGATGAGTGGATTTAGGTACGACGATTCTAAGTGAAATAAGTCACACAGAAAAGGACACTTCTCATAAGGTATCACTGATAGAGGGAATGTAAAAACCGTTACACTTGAACTGAATTACAAAACAGAACAGAGTAACACATGCAGAAAACACACTATGGCTGTTTAACGGGAAAGGTGAGGTGGGGTGATACATAAAACAAGGGTTTCAAATTAGCTCAGATACTGTTCCATAAACCCAATATGTAATAGACAAGACCTACTCCTTGCTCAGAGAACTGGACTCAACACGCCCTATTCACCGCACAAGAATATATCTGACTACTAATAATCTTAAAACCTTTGTATTGATATCTCTCTGTTAGTGTGTCAAGTGGGTGTAAAGCGGCATAAACACAGCAGTGAAAAGCAGCTAAACCCCATTATGAAAATAAATTACTTTGACAAACCCATGAAAGAAAGACAGTGAAAGAGAGAGACATTCTTACACAATGCGTTCAGGGGCTGTGATGCAACCTGGATTGACCATATCTAGACCCACAGCTGGATGAGACATAAGGGTGGACACTCTTGGGGCTGAGAGGTTTGGTGAGGTTGGGTGAGCAAACACAGACCCTTTAAAGTAATACTGCGTGGTACCCATCGCATGGGTCCCAAATCTCCAGGTTCAAGGGCATCTTCCTACATCGAAAACATGCATGAGAAACCCAGAAGATGGTACACCATGTGATGGGGAAAGGTTTCTAAAACGCACCTCATTTCTCATCTCCTTGTGTCCGGGTTCGCCATTCCAGCCGCTTTACTAGCAATCTCCCTACTTGGAGCATCAGCACCTTTAACCTCCTGTTCCGTACAGGTTGCCATTTTTCCTGACGATGAACGGGAAGACGGGGAACCAATGAGAGACTGGCTCTTCGTGTTGGGAAAGGCACAGGTCACTCTATTATCCCATCAGGAAGAAGAATTAACCACAGGCTCATCCCGCACCCCGGAACCAGAACAGGGCCTGAAGCCATCCTGCGCTTTTGCGGCCAGCTCCCAAAAACACGAGTTGTAAAATGGAGGCTCAGGGCACTGCAATTCACAAACCTGCAGAGTTATAAATGATAACTCTCGTCCACAAATATATTGAGGGAAGGCAACGAGGAGGATTTGAAATCAAGGCAGAATTGCAGGAAACAGATTTCAGGAGGTAGATTCGAATCGCCTTTAAAGCACATGAAAAGCGGCAAAACGTTGACAATGATGCCCTTGGCCAAAAAAGGCGTATGCGTTTTTTCCTGAATATATTCAGGAAAAAACGCATACGCCCTTTTTGGCCAACCAAGCAACCTGGAAAGGCAAATCAGCGCTACAAAGAAGTCTCACATCCCATCGGTCAAAAGGGCCATGCTGAAAAAAGTGTCAAAACCAGAAATGCAGGACAGGCTATGGAGAAATGGGAGCCTTGCTACACTGATGGGTGGGATGTAAATTGCCAACAGCCACTCTGGAGAAGTGTACGGTGAGTCCTGAAACATCTAAAAAACACAGCTTAGAGAGCATAGGGCACTTCCACTCATGGGGGTATAAATTGGGAAAATGAAAAATCAGCAAGACACAAGCACCCCAAAGCTTAGGGCTGCTCTGTTGACAAGGACCTCCACTTCATTCCACCTTAAATATCCCAGGAAAGAGAAAAATGGATAAACAATTTGTGGTCCTTATGTACAATGGAATATCACTCAGCCATGAAATCAATGTCATAAGGCTAGTAGCAGCATGATCAGTGGATTTAGGTACGACGATTCTAAGTGAAATAAATCACACAGAAAAGGACACTTTTCATAAGGTATCACTTATAGAGGGAATGTAAAAACCGTTACAGTTGAACTGAATTACAAAACAGAACAGAGTCACACATGCAGAAAACACACTATGGCTGCTTAACGGGAAAGGGGAGGTGGGGTGATACATAAAACAAGGGTTTCAAATTAGCTCAGATACCGTTCCATAAACCCAATATGTAATAGACAAGACCTACTCCTTGCTCAGAGAACTGGACTCAACACGCCCTATTCACCGCACAAGAATATATCTGACTGCTAATAATCTTAAAACCTATGTATTGATATCTCTCTGTTAGTGTGTCAAGTGGGTGTAAAGCGGCATAAACACAGCAGTGAAAAGCAGCTAAACCCCATTATGAAAATAAATTACTTTGAAAAACCCATGAAAGAAAGGCAGTGAAAGAGAGAGACATTCTTACACAATGCGTTCAGGGGCTGTGATGCAACCTGGATCGACCATATCTAGACCCACAGCTGGATGAGACCTAAGGGTAGACACTCTTGGGGCTGAGAGGTTTGGTGAGGTTGGGTGAGCAAATGCAGACCTTTTAAAGTAATACTGCGTGGTACCCATCGCATGGGTCCCAAATCTCCAGGTTCAAGGGCATCTTCCTACATCGAAAACATGCATGAGAAACCCAGAAGATGGTACACCGTGTGATGGGGAAAGGTTTCTAAAACGCACCTCATTTCTCATCTCCTTGTGTCCGGGTTCGCCATTCCAGCCGCTTTACTAGCAATCTCCCTACTTGGAGCATCAGCACCTTTAACCTCCTGTTCCGTACAGGTTGCCATTTCTCCTGACAATGAACGGGAAGACGGGGAACCAATGAGAGACTGGCTCTTCGTGTTGGGAAAGGCACAGGTCACTCTATTTTCCCATCAGGAAGAAGAATTAACCACAGGCTCATCCCGCACCCCGGAACCAGAACAGGGCCGGAAGCCATCCTGCGCTTTTGCGGCCAGCTCCCAAAAACACGAGTTGTAAAATGGAGGCTCAGGGCACTGCAATTCACAAACCTGCAGAGTTATAAATGATAACTCTCGTCCACAAATATATTGAGGGAAGGCAAAGAAGAGGATTTGAAATCAAGGCAGAATTGCAGGAAACAGATTTCAGGAGGTAGGTTCGAATCGCCTTTAAAGCACATGAAAAGCGGCAAAACGTTGACAATGATGCCCTTGGCCAAAAAGGGCGTATGCGTTTTTTCCTGAATATATTCAGGAAAAAACGCATACGCCCTTTTTGGCCAACCAAGCAACCTGGAAAGGCAAATCAGCGCTACAAAGAAGTCTCGCTTCCCATCGGTCAAAAGGGCCATGCTGAAAAAAGTGTCAAAACCAGAAATGCAGGACAGGCCATGGAGAAATGGGAGCCTTGCTACACTGATGGGCGGGATGTAAATTGCCAACAGCCACTCTGGAGAAGTGTACGGTGAGTCCTGAAACATCTAAAAAACACAGCTTAGAGAGCATAGGGCACTTCCACTCATGGGGGTATAAATTGGGAAAATGAAAAATCAGCAAGACACAAGCACCCCAATGTTTAGGGCTGCTCTGTTGACAAGGACCTCCACTTCATTCCACCTTAAATATCCCAGGAAAGAGAAAAATGGGTAAAGAAGTTGTGTTCCTTATGTACAATGGAATATCACTCAGCCATGAAATCAATGTCCTAAGGCTAGTAGCAGCATGATGAGTGGATTTAGGTACGACGATTCTAAGTGAAATAAGTCACACAGAAAAGGACACTTCTCATAAGGTATCACTGATAGAGGGAATGTAAAAACCGTTACACTTGAACTGAATTACAAAACAGAACAGAGTCACACATGCAGAAAACACACTATGGCTGCTTAACGGGAAAGGGGAGGTGGGGTGATACATAAAACAAGGGTTTCAAATTAGCTCAGATACCGTTCCATAAACCCAATATGTAATAGACAAGACCTACTCCTTGCTCAGAGAACTGGACTCAACACGCCCTATTCACTGCACAAGAATATATCTGACTAGTAATAATCTTAAAACCTATGTATTGATATCTCTCTGTTAGTGTGTCAAGTGGGTGTAAAGCGGCATAAACACAGCAGTGAAAAGCAGCTAAACCCCATTATGAAAATAAATTACTTTGAAAAACCCATGAAAGAAAGGCAGTGAAAGAGAGAGACATTCTTACACAATGCGTTCAGGGGCTGTGATGCAACCTGGATTGACCATATCTAGACCAACAGCTGGATGAGACCTAAGGGTAGACACTCTTGGGGCTGAGAGGTTTGGTGAGGTTGGGTGAGCAAATGCAGACCTTTTAAAGTAATACTGCGTGGTACCCATCGCATGGGTCCCAAATCTCCAGGTTCAAGGGCATCTTCCTACATCGAAAACATGCATGAGAAACCCAGAAGATGGTACACCGTGTGATGGGGAAAGGTTTCTAAAACGCACCTCATTTCTCATCTCCTTGTGCCCGTGTTCGCCATTCCAGCCGATTTACTAGCAATCTCCCTCCTTGGAGCATCAGCACCTTTAACCTCCTGTTCCGTACAGGTTGCAATTTTTCCTGAGGATGAACGGGAAGACGGGGAACCAATGAGAGACTGGCTCTTGGTGTTGGGACAGGCACAGGTCACTCTATTTTCCCATCAGGAAGAAGAATTAACAACAGGCTCATCCCGCCCCCCGGAACCTGAACAGGGCCTGAAGCCATCCTGCGCTTTTGCGGCCAGCTCCCAAAATCACGAGTTGTAAAATGGAGGCTCAGGGCACTGCAATTCACAAACCTGCAGAGTTATAAATGATAACTCTCGTCCAGAAATATATTGAGGGAAGGCAACGAAGAGGATTTGAAATCAAGGCAGAATTGCAGGAAACAGATTTCAGGAGGTAGATTCGAATCGCCTTTAAAGCACATGAAAAGCGGCAAAACGTTGACAATGATGCCCTTGGCCAAAAAGGGCGTATGCGTTTTTTCCTGAATATATTCAGGAAAAAACGCATACGCCCTTTTTGGCCAACCAAGCAACCTGGAAAGGCAAATCAGCGCTACAAAGAAGTCTCGCTTCCCATCGGTCAAAAGGGCCATGCTGAAAAAAGTGTCAAAACCAGAAATGCAGGACAGGCCATGGAGAAATGGGAGCCTTGCTACACTGATGGGCGGGATGTAAATTGCCAACAGCCACTCTGGAGAAGTGTACGGTGAGTCCTGAAACATCTAAAAAACACAGCTTAGAGAGCATAGGGCACTTCCACTCATGGGGGTATAAATTGGGAAAATGAAAAATCAGCAAGACACAAGCACCCCAAAGTTTAGGGCTGCTCTGTTGACAAGGACCTCCACTTCATTCCACCTTAAATATCCCAGGAAAGAGAAAAATGGGTAAAGAAGTTGTGTTCCTTATGTACAATGGAATATCACTCAGCCATGAAATCAATGTCCTAAGGCTAGTAGCAGCATGATGAGTGGATTTAGGTACGATTCTAAGTGAAATAAGTCACACAGAAAAGGACACTTCTCATAAGGTATCACTGATAGAGGGAATGTAAAAACCGTTACACATGAACTGAATTACAAAACAGAACAGAGTCACACATGCAGAAAACACACTATGGCTGCTTAACGGGAAAGGTGAGGTGGGGTGATACATAAAACAAGGGTTTCAAATTAGCTCAGATACCGTTCCATAAACCCAATATGTAATAGACAAGACCTACTCCTTGCTCAGAGAACTGGACTCAACACGCCCTATTCACCGCACAAGAATATATCTGACTAGTAATAATCTTAAAACCTATGTATTGATATCTCTCTGTTAGTGTGTCAAGTGGGTGTAAAGCGGCATAAACACAGCAGTAAAAAGCAGCTAAACCCCATTATGAAAATAAATTACTTTGAAAAACCCATGAAAGAAAGACAGTGAAAGAGAGAGACATTCTTACACAATGCGTTCAGGGGCTGTGATGCAACCTGGATTGACCATATCTAGACCCACAGCTGGATGAGACCTAAGGGTAGACACTCTTGGGGCTGAGAGGTTTGGTGAGGTTGGGTGAGCAAACGCAGACCATTTAAAGTAATACTGCGTGGTACCCATCGCATGGGTCCCAAATCTCCAGGTTCAAGGGCATCTTCCTACATCGAAAACATGCATGAGAAACCCAGAAGATGGTACACCGTGTGATGGGGAAAGGTTTCTAAAACGCACCTCATTTCTCATCTCCTTGTGCCCGTGTTCGCCATTCCAGCCGATTTACTAGCAATCTCCCTCCTTGGAGCATCAGCACCTTTAACCTCCTGTTCCGTACAGGTTGCAATTTTTCCTGACGATGAACGGGAAGACGGGTAACCAATGAGAGACTGGCTCTTGGTGTTGGGAAAAGCACAGGTCAGTCTATTTTCCCATCAGGAAGAAGAATTAACAACAGGCTCATCCCGCCCCCCGGAACCAGAACAGGGCCTGAAGCCATCCTGCGCTTTTGCGGCCAGCTCCCAAAATCACGAGTTGTAAAATGGAGGCTCACGGCACTGCAATTCACAAACCTGTAGAGTTATAAATGATAACTCTCGTCCAGAAATATATTGAGGGAAGGCAACGAAGAGGATTTGAAATCAAGGCAGAATTGCAGGAAACAGATTTCAGGAGGTAGATTCGAATCGCCTTTAAAGCACATGAAAAGTGGCAAAACGTTGACAATGATGCCCTTGGCCAAAAAGGGCGTATGCGTTTTTTCCTGAATATATTCAGGAAAAAACGCATACGCCCTTTTTGGCCAACCAAGCAACCTGGAAAGGCAAATCAGCGCTACAAAGAAGTCTCGCATCCCATCGGTCAAAAGGGCCATGCTGAAAAAAGGGTCCAAACCAGAAATGCAGGACAGGCTATGGAGAAATGGGAGCCTTGCTACACTGATGGGTGGGATGTAAATTGCCAACAGCCACTCTGATGAAGTGTACGGTGAGTCCTGAAACATCTAAAAAACACAACTTAGAGAGCATAGGGCACTTCCACTCATGGGGGTATAAATTGGGAAAATGAAAAATCAGCAAGACACAAGCACCCCAAAGTTTAGGGCTGCTCTGTTGACAAGGACCTCCACTTCATTCCACCTTAAATATCCCAGGAAAGAGAAAAATGGATAAAGAAGTTGTGGTCCTTATGTACAATGGAATATCACTCAGCCATGAAATCAATGTCCTAAGGCTAGTAGCAGCATGATGAGTGGATTTAGGTACGACGATTCTAAGTGAAATAAGTCACACAGAAAAGGACACTTCTCATAAGGTATCACTGATAGAGGGAATGTAAAAACCGTTACACATGAACTGAATTACAAAACAGAACAGAGTCACACATGCAGAAAACACACTATGGCTGCTTAACGGGAAAGGTGAGGTGGGGTGATACATAAAACAAGGGTTTCAAATTAGCTCAGATACCGTTCCATAAACCCAATATGTAATAGACAAGACCTACTCCTTGCTCAGAGAACTGGACTCAACACGCCCTATTCACCGCACAAGAATATATCTGACTAGTAATAATCTTAAAACCTATGTATTGATATCTCTCTGTTAGTGTGTCAAGTGGGTGTAAAGCGGCATAAACACAGCAGTGAAAAGCAGGTAAACTGCATTATGAAAATAAATTACTTTGAAAAACCCATGAAAGAAAGACAGTGAAAGAGAGAGACATTCTTACACAATGCGTTCAGGGGCTGTGATGCAACCTGGATTGACCATATCTAGACCCACAGCTGGATGAGACATAAGGGTGGACACTATTGTGGCTGAGAGGTTTGGTGAGGTTGGGTGAGCAAACGCAGACCATTTAAAGTAATACTGCGTGGTACCCATCGCATGGGTCCCAAATCTCCAGGTTCAAGGGCATCTTCCTACATCGAAAACATGCATGAGAAACCCAGAAGATGGTACACCGTGTGATGGGGAAAGGTTTCTAAAACGCACCTCATTTCTCATCTCCTTGTGCCCGGGTTCGCCATTCCAGCCGCTTTACTAGCAATCTCCCTCCTTGGAGCATCAGCACCTTTAACTTCCTGTTCTGTACAGGTTGCCATTTTTCCTGACGATGAACGGGAAGACGGGGAACCAATGAGAGACTGGCTCTTGGTGTTGGGAAAGGCACAGGTCACTCTATTTTCCCATCAGGAAGAAGAATTAACCACAGGCTCATCCCGCCCCCCGGAACCAGAACAGGGCCTGAAGCCATCCTGCGCTTTTGCGGCCAGCTCACAAAAACACGAGTTGTAAAATGGAGGCTCAGGGCACTGCAATTCACAAACCTGCAGAGTTATAAATGATAACTCTCATCCACAAATATATTGAGGGAAGGCAACGAAGAGGATTTGAAATCAAGGCAGAATTGCAGGAAACAGATTTCAGGAGGTAGATTCGAATCGCCTTTAAAGCACATGAAAAGCGGCAAAACGTTGACAATGATGCCCTTGGCCAAAAAGGGCGTATGCGTTTTTTCCTGAATATATTCAGGAAAAAACGCATACGCCCTTTTTGGCCAACCAAGCAACCTGGAAAGGCAAATCAGCGCTACAAAGAAGTCTCGCATCCCATCGGTCAAAAGGGCCATGCTGAAAAAAGTGTCAAAACCAGAAATGCAGGACAGGCCATGGAGAAATGGGAGCCTTGCTACACTGATGGGCGGGATGTAAATTGCCAACAGCCACTCTGGAGAAGTGTACGGTGAGTCCTGAAACATGTAAAAAACACAGCTTAGAGAGCATAGGGCACTTCCACTCATGGGGGTATAAATTGGGAAAATGAAAAATCAGCAAGACACAGGCACCCCAAAGTTTACGGCTGCTCTGTTGACAAGGACCTCCACTTCATTCCACCTTAAATATCCCAGGAAAGAGACAAATGGGTAAAGAAGTTGTGTTCCTTATGTACAATGGAATATCACTCAGCCATGAAATCAATGTCCTAAGGCTAGTAGCAGCATGATGAGTGGATTTAGGTATGACGATTCTAAGTGAAATTAGTCACACAGAAAAGGACACTTCTCATAAGGTATCACTTATAGAGGGAATGTAAAAACCGTTACACATGAACTGAATTACAAAACAGAACAGAGTCACACATGCAGAAAACACACTATGGCTGCTTAACGGGAAAGGTGAGGTGGGGTGATACATCAAACAAGGGTTTCAAATTAGCTCAGATACCGTTCCATAAACCCAATATGTAATAGACAAGACCTACTCCTTGCTCAGAGAACTGGACTCAACACGCCCTATTCACCGCACAAGAATATATCTGACTAGTAATAATCTTAAAACCTATGTATTGATATCTCTCTTTTAGTGTGTCAAGTGGGTGTAAAGCGGCATAAACACAGCAGTGAAAAGCAGCTAAACCCCATTATGAAAATAAATTACTTTGAAAAACCCATGAAAGAAAGACAGTGAAAGAGAGAGACATTCTTACACAATGCGTTCAGGGGCTGTGATGCAACCTGGATTGACCATATCTAGACCCACAGCTGGATGAGACATAAGGGTGGACACTCTTGGGGCTGAGAGGTTTGGTGAGGTTGGGTGAGCAAACGCAGACCATTTAAAGTAATACTGCGTGGTACCCATCGCATGGGTCCCAAATCTCCAGGTTCAAGGGCATCTTCCTACATCGAAAACATGCATGAGAAACCCAGAAGATGGAACACCGTGTGATGGGGAAAGGTTTCTAAAACGCACCTCATTTCTCATCTCCTTGTGCCCGTGTTCGCCATTCCAGCCGCTTTACTAGTAATCTCCCTACTTGGAGCATCAGCACCTTTAACCTCCTGTTCCGCACAGGTTGCCATTTCTCCTGACGATGAACGGGAAGACGGGGAACCAATGAGAGACTGGCTCTTGGTGTTGGGAAAGGCACAGGTCACTCTATTTTCCCATCAGGAAGAAGAATTAACCACACGCTCATCCCGCACCCCAGAACCAGAACAGGGCCTGAAGCCATCCTGCGCTTTTACGGCCAGCTCCCAAAAACACGAGTTGTAAAATGGAGGCTCAGGGCACTGCAATTCACAAACCTGCAGAGTTATAAATGATAACTCTCGTCCACAAATATATTGAGTGAAGGCAACGAAGAGGATTTGAAATCAAGGCAGAATTGCAGGAAACAGATTTCAGGAGGTAGATTCGAATCGCCTTTAAAGCACATGAAAAGCGGCAAAACGTTGACAATGATGCCCTTGGCCAAAAAGGGCGTATGCGTTTTTTCCTGAATATATTCAGGAAAAAACGCATACGCCCTTTTTGGCCAACCAAGCAACCTGGAAAGGCAAATCAGCGCTACAAAGAAGTCTCGCTTCCCATCGGTCAAAAGGGCCATGCTGAAAAAAGTGTCAAAACCAGAAATGCAGGACAGGCCATGGAGAAATGGGAGCCTTGCTACACTGATGGGCGGGATGTAAATTGCCAACAGCCACTCTGGAGAAGTGTACGGTGAGTCCTGAAACATCTAAAAAACACAGCTTAGAGAGCATAGGGCACTTCCACTCATGGGGGTATAAATTGGGAAAATGAAAAATCAGCAAGACACAAGCACCCCAAAGTTTAGAGCTGCTCTGTTGACAAGGACCTCCACTTCATTCCACCTTAAATATCCCAGGAAAGAGAAAAATGGGTAAAGAAGTTGTGGTCCTTATGTACAATGGAATATCACTCAGCCATGAAATCAATGTCCTAAGGCTAGTAGCAGCATGATGAGTGGATTTAGGTACGACGATTCTAAGTGAAATAAGTCACACAGAAAAGGACACTTCTCATAAGGTATCACTGATAGAGGGAATGTAAAAACCGTTACACTTGAACTGAATTACAAAACAGAACAGAGTAACACATGCAGAAAACACACTATGGCTGTTTAACGGGAAAGGTGAGGTGGGGTGATACATAAAACAAGGGTTTCAAATTAGCTCAGATACTGTTCCATAAACCCAATATGTAATAGACAAGACCTACTCCTTGCTCAGAGAACTGGACTCAACACGCCCTATTCACCGCACAAGAATATATCTGACTACTAATAATCTTAAAACCTTTGTATTGATATCTCTCTGTTAGTGTGTCAAGTGGGTGTAAAGCGGCATAAACACAGCAGTGAAAAGCAGCTAAACCCCATTATGAAAATAAATTACTTTGACAAACCCATGAAAGAAAGACAGTGAAAGAGAGAGACATTCTTACACAATGCGTTCAGGGGCTGTGATGCAACCTGGATTGACCATATCTAGACCCACAGCTGGATGAGACATAAGGGTGGACACTCTTGGGGCTGAGAGGTTTGGTGAGGTTGGGTGAGCAAACGCAGACCCTTTAAAGTAATACTGCGTGGTACCCATCGCATGGGTCCCAAATCTCCAGGTTCAAGGGCATCTTCCTACATCGAAAACATGCATGAGAAACCCAGAAGATGGTACACCATGTGATGGGGAAAGTTTTCTAAAACGCACCTCATTTCTCATCTCCTTGTGCCCGTGTTCGCCATTCCAGCCGCTTTACTAGTAATCTCCCTACTTGGAGCATCAGCACTTTAACCTCCTGTTCCGTACAGGTTGCCATTTCTCCTGACGATGAACGGGAAGACGGGGAACCAATGAGAGACTGGCTCTTGGTGTTGGGAAAGGCACAGGTCACTCTATTTTCCCATCAGGAAGAAGAATTAACCACAGGCTCATCCCGCCCCCCGGAACCAGAACAGGGCCTGAAGCCATCCTGCGCTTTTGCGGCCAGCTCCCAAAAACACGAGTTGTAAAATGGAGGCTCAGGGCACTGCAATTCACAAACCTGCAGAGTTATAAATGATAACTCTCGTCCAGAAATATATTGAGGGAAGGCAACGAAGAGGATTTGAAATCAAGGCAGAATTGCAGGAAACAGATTTCAGGAGGTAGATTCGAATCGCCTTTAAAGCACATGAAAAGCGGCAAAACGTTGACAATGATGCCCTTGGCCAAAAAGGGCGTATGCGTTTTTTCCTGAATATATTCAGGAAAAAACGCATACGCCCGTTTTGGCCAACCAAGCAACCTGGAAAGGCAAATCAGCGCTACAAAGAAGTCTCGCATCCCATCGGTCAAAAGGGCCATGCTGAAAAAAGGGTCCAAACCAGAAATGCAGGACAGGCTATGGAGAAATGGGAGCCTTGCTACACTGATGGGTGGGATGTAAATTGCCAACAGCCACTCTGATGAAGTGTACGGTGAGTCCTGAAACATCTAAAAAACACAACTTAGAGAGCATAGGGCACTTCCACTCATGGGGGTATAAATTGGGAAAATGAAAAATCAGCAAGACACAAGCACCCCAAAGTTTAGGGCTGCTCTGTTGACAAGGACCTCCACTTCATTCCACCTTAAATATCCCAGGAAAGAGAAAAATGGATAAAGAAGTTGTGGTCCTTATGTACAATGGAATATCACTCAGCCATGAAATCAATGTCCTAAGGCTAGTAGCAGCATGATGAGTGGATTTAGGTACGACGATTCTAAGTGAAATAAGTCACACAGAAAAGGACACTTCTCATAAGGTATCACTGATAGAGGGAATGTAAAAACCGTTACACATGAACTGAATTACAAAACAGAACAGAGTCACACATGCAGAAAACACACTATGGCTGCTTAACGGGAAAGGGGAGGTGGGGTGATACATAAAACAAGGGTTTCAAATTAGCTCAGATACCGTTCCATAAACCCAATATGTAATAGACAAGACCTACTCCTTGCTCAGAGAACTGGACTCAACACGCCCTATTCACCGCACAAGAATATATCTGACTAGTAATAATCTTAAAACCTATGTATTGATATCTCTCTGTTAGTGTGTCAAGTGGGTGTAAAGCGGCATAAACACAGCAGTGAAAAGCAGGTAAACTGCATTATGAAAATAAATTACTTTGAAAAACCCATGAAAGAAAGACAGTGAAAGAGAGAGACATTCTTACACAATGCGTTCAGGGGCTGTGATGCAACCTGGATTGACCATATCTAGACCCACAGCTGGATGAGACATAAGGGTGGACACTATTGTGGCTGAGAGGTTTGGTGAGGTTGGGTGAGCAAACGCAGACCATTTAAAGTAATACTGCGTGGTACCCATCGCATGGGTCCCAAATCTCCAGGTTCAAGGGCATCTTCCTACATCGAAAACATGCATGAGAAACCCAGAAGATGGTACACCGTGTGATGGGGAAAGGTTTCTAAAACGCACCTCATTTCTCATCTCCTTGTGCCCGGGTTCGCCATTCCAGCCGCTTTACTAGCAATCTCCCTCCTTGGAGCATCAGCACCTTTAACTTCCTGTTCTGTACAGGTTGCCATTTTTCCTGACGATGAACGGGAAGACGGGGAACCAATGAGAGACTGGCTCTTGGTGTTGGGAAAGGCACAGGTCACTCTATTTTCCCATTAGGAAGAAGAATTAACCACAGGCTCATCCCGCCCCCCGGAACCAGAACAGGGCCTGAAGCCATCCTGCGCTTTTGCGGCCAGCTCCCAAAAACACGAGTTGTAAAATGGAGGCTCAGGGCACTGCAATTCACAAACCTGCAGAGTTATAAATGATAACTCTCGTCCACAAATATATTGAGGGAAGGCAACGAAGAGGATTTGAAATCAAGGCAGAATTGCAGGAAACAGATTTCAGGAGGTAGATTCGAATCGCCTTTAAAGCACATGAAAAGCGGCAAAACGTTGACAATGATGCCCTTGGCCAAAAAGGGCGTATGCGTTTTTTCCTGAATATATTCAGGAAAAAACGCATACGCCCTTGTTGGCCAACCAAGCAACCTGGAAAGGCAAATCAGCGCTACAAAGAAGTCTCACATCCCATCGGTCAAAAGGGCCATGCTGAAAAAAGTGTCAAAACCAGAAATGCAGGACAGGCTATGGAGAAATGGGAGCCTTGCTACACTGATGGGTGGGATGTAAATTGCCAACAGCCACTCTGGAGAAGTGTACGGTGAGTCCTGAAACATGTAAAAAACACAGCTTAGAGAGCATAGGGCACTTCCACTCATGGGGGTATAAATTGGGAAAATGAAAAATCAGCAAGACACAGGCACCCCAAAGTTTACGGCTGCTCTGTTGACAAGGACCTCCACTTCATTCCACCTTAAATATCCCAGGAAAGAGACAAATGGGTAAAGAAGTTGTGTTCCTTATGTACAATGGAATATCACTCAGCCATGAAATCAATGTCCTAAGGCTAGTAGCAGCATGATGAGTGGATTTAGGTACGACGATTCTAAGTGAAATAAGTCACACAGAAAAGGACACTTCTCATAAGGTATCACTGATAGAGGGAATGTAAAAACCGTTACACATGAACTGAATTACAAAACAGAACAGAGTCACACATGCAGAAAACACACTATGGCTGCTTAACGGGAAAGGTGAGGCGGGGTGATACATAAAACAAGGGTTTCAAATTAGCTCAGATACCGTTCCATAAACCCAATATGTAATAGACAAGACCTACTCCTTGCTCAGAGAACTGGACTCAACACGCCCTATTCACCGCACAAGAATATATCTGACTAGTAATAATCTTAAAACCTATGTATTGATATCTCTCTGTTAGTGTGTCAAGTGGGTGTAAAGCGGCATAAACACAGCAGTGAAAAGCAGGTAAACTGCATTATGAAAATAAATTATTTTGAAAAACCCATGAAAGAAAGACAGTGAAAGAGAGAGACATTCTTACACAATGCGTTCAGGGGCTGTGATGCAACCTGGATTGACCATATCTAGACCCACAGCTGGATGAGACATAAGGGTGGACACTCTTGGGGCTGAGAGGTTTGGTGAGGTTGGGTGAGCAAACGCAGACCATTTAAAGTAATACTGCGTGGTACCCATCGCATGGGTCCCAAATCTCCAGGTTCAAGGGCATCTTCCTACATCGAAAACATGCATGAGGAACCCAGAAGATGGAACACCATGTGATGGGGAAAGGTTTCTAAAACGCACCTCATTTCTCATCTCCTTGTGCCCGTGTTCGCCATTCCAGCCGCTTTACTAGTAATCTCCCTACTTGGAGCATCAGCACCTTTAACCTCCTGTTCCGCACAGGTTGCCATTTCTCCTGACGATGAACGGGAAGACGGGGAACCAATGAGAGACTGGCTCTTGGTGTTGGGAAAGGCACAGGTCACTCTATTTTCCCATCAGGAAGAAGAATTAACCACACGCTCATCCCGCACCCCGGAACCAGAACAGGGCCTGAAGCCATCCTGCGCTTTTGCGGCCAGCTCCCAAAAACACGAGTTGTAAAATGGAGGCTCAGGGCACTGCAATTCACACACCTGCAGAGTTATAAATGATAACTCTCGTCCACAAATATATTGAGTGAAGGCAACGAAGAGGATTTGAAATCAAGGCAGAATTGCAGGAAACAGATTTCAGGAGGTAGATTCGAATCGCCTTTAAAGCACATGAAAAGCGGCAAAATGTTGACAATGATGCCCTTGGCCAAAAAGGGCGTATGCGTTTTTTCCTGAATATATTCAGGAAAAAACGCATACGCCCTTTTTGGCCAACCAAGCAACCTGGAAAGGCAAATCAGCGCTATAAAGAAGTCTCGCTTCCCATCGGTCAAAAGGGCCATGCTGAAAAAAGTGTCAAAACCAGAAATGCAGGACAGGCCATGGAGAAATGGGAGCCTTGCTACACTGATGGGCGGGATGTAAATTGCCAACAGCCACTCTGGAGAAGTGTACGGTGAGTCCTGAAACATCTAAAAAACACAGCTTAGAGAGCATAGGGCACTTCCACTCATGGGGGTATAAATTGGGAAAATGAAAAATCAGCAAGACACAAGCACCCCAAAGTTTAGAGCTGCTCTGTTGACAAGGACCTCCACTTCATTCCACCTTAAATATCCCAGGAAAGAGAAAAATGGGTAAAGAAGTTGTGGTCCTTATGTACAATGGAATATCACTCAGCCATGAAATCAATGTCCTAAGGCTAGTAGCAGCATGATGAGTGGATTTAGGTACGACGATTCTAAGTGAAATAAGTCACACAGAAAAGGACACTTCTCATAAGGTATCACTGATAGAGGGAATGTAAAAACCGTTACACTTGAACTGAATTACAAAACAGAACAGAGTAACACATGCAGAAAACACACTATGGCTGTTTAACGGGAAAGGTGAGGTGGGGTGATACATAAAACAAGGGTTTCAAATTAGCTCAGATACTGTTCCATAAACCCAATATGTAATAGACAAGACCTACTCCTTGCTCAGAGAACTGGACTCAACACGCCCTATTCACCGCACAAGAATATATCTGACTACTAATAATCTTAAAACCTTTGTATTGATATCTCTCTGTTAGTGTGTCAAGTGGGTGTAAAGCGGCATAAACACAGCAGTGAAAAGCAGCTAAACCCCATTATGAAAATAAATTACTTTGACAAACCCATGAAAGAAAGACAGTGAAAGAGAGAGACATTCTTACACAATGCGTTCAGGGGCTGTGATGCAACCTGGATTGACCATATCTAGACCCACAGCTGGATGAGACATAAGGGTGGACACTCTTGGGGCTGAGAGGTTTGGTGAGGTTGGGTGAGCAAACGCAGACCCTTTAAAGTCATACTGCGTGGTACCCATCGCATGGGTCCCAAATCTCCAGGTTCAAGGGCATCTTCCTACATCGAAAACATGCATGAGAAACCCAGAAGATGGTACACCATGTGATGGGGAAAGTTTTCTAAAACGCACCTCATTTCTCATCTCCTTGTGCCCGTGTTCGCCATTCCAGCCGCTTTACTAGTAATCTCCCTACTTGGAGCATCAGCACCTTTAACCTCCTGTTCCGTACAGGTTGCCATTTCTCCTGACGATGAACGGGAAGACGGGGAACCAATGAGAGACTGGCTCTTGGTGTTGGGAAAGGCACAGGTCACTCTATTTTCCCATCAGGAAGAAGAATTAACCACAGGCTCATCCCGCCCCCCGGAACCAGAACAGGGCCTGAAGCCATCCTGCGCTTTTGCGGCCAGCTCCCAAAAACACGAGTTGTAAAATGGAGGCTCAGGGCACTGCAATTCACATACCTGCAGAGTTATAAATGATAACTCTCGTCCAGAAATATATTGAGGGAAGGCAACGAAGAGGATTTGAAATCAAGGCAGAATTGCAGGAAACAGATTTCAGGAGGTAGATTCGAATCGCCTTTAAAGCACATGAAAAGCGGCAAAATGTTGACATTGATGCCCTTGGCCAAAAAGGGCGTATGCGTTTTTTCCTGAATATATTCAGGAAAAAACGCATACGCCCTTTTTGGCCAACCAAGCAACCTGGAAAGGCAAATCAGCGCTACAAAGAAGTCTCGCATCCCATCGGTCAAAAGGGCCATGCTGAAAAAAGGGTCCAAACCAGAAATGCAGGACAGGCTATGGAGAAATGGGAGCCTTGCTACACTGATGGGTGGGATGTAAATTGCCAACAGCCACTCTGATGAAGTGTACGGTGAGTCCTGAAACATCTAAAAAACACAACTTAGAGAGCATAGGGCACTTCCACTCATGGGGGTATAAATTGGGAAAATGAAAAATCAGCAAGACACAAGCACCCCAAAGTTTAGGGCTGCTCTGTTGACAAGGACCTCCACTTCATTCCACCTTAAATATCCCAGGAAAGAGAAAAATGGATAAAGAAGTTGTGGTCCTTATGTACAATGGAATATCACTCAGCCATGAAATCAATGTCCTAAGGCTAGTAGCAGCATGATGAGTGGATTTAGGTACGACGATTCTAAGTGAAATAAGTCACACAGAAAAGGACACTTCTCATAAGGTATCACTGATAGAGGGAATGTAAAAACCGTTACACATGAACTGAATTACAAAACAGAACAGAGTCACACATGCAGAAAACACACTATGGCTGCTTAACGGGAAAGGTGAGGTGGGGTGATACATAAAACAAGGGTTTCAAATTAGCTCAGATACCGTTCCATAAACCCAATATGTAATAGACAAGACCTACTCCTTGCTCAGAGAACTGGACTCAACACGCCCTATTCACCGCACAAGAATATATCTGACTAGTAATAATCTTAAAACCTATGTATTGATATCTCTCTGTTAGTGTGTCAAGTGGGTGTAAAGCGGCATAAACACAGCAGTGAAAAGCAGCTAAACCCCATTATGAAAATAAATTACTTTGAATAACCCATGAAAGAAAGACAGTGAAAGAGAGAGACATTCTTACACAATGCGTTCAGGGGCTGTGATGCAACCTGGATTGACCATATCTAGACCCACAGCTGGATGAGACATAAGGGTGGACACTATTGTGGCTGAGAGGTTTGGTGAGGTTGGGTGAGCAAACGCAGACCATTTAAAGTAATACTGCGTGGTACCCATCGCATGGGTCCCAAATCTCCAGGTTCAAGGGCATCTTCCTACATCGAAAACATGCATGAGAAACCCAGAAGATGGTACACCGTGTGATGGGGAAAGGTTTCTAAAACGCACCTCATTTCTCATCTCCTTGTGCCCGGGTTCGCCATTCCAGCCGCTTTACTAGCAATCTCCCTCCTTGGAGCATCAGCACCTTTAACTTCCTGTTCTGTACAGGTTGCCATTTTTCCTGACGATGAACGGGAAGACGGGGAACCAATGAGAGACTGGCTCTTGGTGTTGGGAAAGGCACAGGTCACTCTATTTTCCCATCAGGAAGAAGAATTAACCACAGGCTCATCCCGCCCCCCGGAACCAGAACAGGGCCTGAAGCCATCCTGCGCTTTTGCGGCCAGCTCCCAAAAACACGAGTTGTAAAATGGAGGCTCAGGGCACTGCAATTCACAAACCTGCAGAGTTATAAATGATAACTCTCGTCCACAAATATATTGAGGGAAGGCAACGAAGAGGATTTGAAATCAAGGCAGAATTGCAGGAAACAGATTTCAGGAGGTAGATTCGAATCGCCTTTAAAGCACATGAAAAGCGGCAAAACGTTGACAATGATGCCCTTGGCCAAAAAGGGCGTATGCGTTTTTTCCTGAATATATTCAGGAAAAAACGCATACGCCCTTTTTGGCCAACCAAGCAACCTGGAAAGGCAAATCAGCGCTACAAAGAAGTCTCGCATCCCATCGGTCAAAAGGGCCATGCTGAAAAAAGTGTCAAAACCAGAAATGCAGGACAGGCCATGGAGAAATGGGAGCCTTGCTACACTGATGGGCGGGATGTAAATTGCCAACAGCCACTCTGGAGAAGTGTACGGTGAGTCCTGAAACATGTAAAAAACACAGCTTAGAGAGCATAGGGCACTTCCACTCATGGGGGTATAAATTGGGAAAATGAAAAATCAGCAAGACACAGGCACCCCAAAGTTTACGGCTGCTCTGTTGACAAGGACCTCCACTTCATTCCACCTTAAATATCCCAGGAAAGAGACAAATGGGTAAAGAAGTTGTGTTCCTTATGTACAATGGAATATCACTCAGCCATGAAATCAATGTCCTAAGGCTAGTAGCAGCATGATGAGTGGATTTAGGTACGACGATTCTAAGTGAAATAAGTCACACAGAAAAGGACACTTCTCATAAGGTATCACTTATAGAGGGAATGTAAAAACCGTTACACATGAACTGAATTACAAAACAGAACAGAGTCACACATGCAGAAAACACACTATGGCTGCTTAACGGGAAAGGTGAGGTGGGGTGATACATAAAACAA
Source organism: Balaenoptera borealis (assembly GCF_965194805.1). Lineage (NCBI taxonomy): Eukaryota > Metazoa > Chordata > Mammalia > Artiodactyla > Balaenopteridae > Balaenoptera > Balaenoptera borealis. Next base: position 1,772,292 of record NW_028124009.1, read on the forward strand.
GGGTTTCAAATTAGCTCAGATACCGTTCCATAAACCCAATATGTAATAGACAAGACCTACTCCTTGCTCAGAGAACTGGACTCAACACGCCCTATTCACCGCACAAGAATATATCTGACTAGTAATAATCTTAAAACCTATGTATTGATATCTCTCTGTTAGTGTGTCAAGTGGGTGTAAAGCGGCATAAACACAGCAGTGAAAAGCAGGTAAACTGCATTATGAAAATAAATTATTTTGAAAAACCCATGAAAGAAAGACAGTGAAAGAGAGAGACATTCTTACACAATGCGTTCAGGGGCTGTGATGCAACCTGGATTGACCATATCTAGACCCACAGCTGGATGAGACATAAGGGTGGACACTCTTGGGGCTGAGAGGTTTGGTGAGGTTGGGTGAGCAAACGCAGACCATTTAAATTAATACTGCGTGGTACCCATCGCATGGGTCCCAAATCTCCAGGTTCAAGGGCATCTTCCTACATCGAAAACATGCATGAGAAACCCAGAAGATGGAACACCATGTGATGGGGAAAGGTTTCTAAAACGCACCTCATTTCTCATCTCCTTGTGCCCGTGTTCGCCATTCCAGCCGCTTTACTAGTAATCTCCCTACTTGGAGCATCAGCACCTTTAACCTCCTGTTCCGCACAGGTTGCCATTTCTCCTGACGATGAACGGGAAGACGGGGAACCAATGAGAGACTGGCTCTTGGTGTTGGGAAAGGCACAGGTCACTCTATTTTCCCATCAGGAAGAAGAATTAACCACACGCTCATCCCGCACCCCGGAACCAGAACAGGGCCTGAAGCCATCCTGCGCTTTTGCGGCCAGCTCCCAAAAACACGAGTTGTAAAATGGAGGCTCAGGGCACTGCAATTCACACACCTGCAGAGTTATAAATGATAACTCTCGTCCACAAATATATTGAGTGAAGGCAACGAAGAGGATTTGAAATCAAGGCAGAATTGCAGGAAACAGATTTCAGGAGGTAGATTCGAATCGCCTTTAAAGCACATGAAAAGCGGCAAAACGTTGACAATGATGCCCTTGGCCAAAAAGGGCGTATGCGTTTTTTCCTGAATATATTCAGGAAAAAACGCATACGCCCTTTTTGGCCAACCAAGCAACCTGGAAAGGCAAATCAGCGCTACAAAGAAGTCTCGCTTCCCATCGGTCAAAAGGGCCATGCTGAAAAAAGTGTCAAAACCAGAAATGCAGGACAGGCCATGGAGAAATGGGAGCCTTGCTACACTGATGGGCGGGATGTAAATTGCCAACAGCCACTCTGGAGAAGTGTACGGTGAGTCCTGAAACATCTAAAAAACACAGCTTAGAGAGCATAGGGCACTTCCACTCATGGGGGTATAAATTGGGAAAATGAAAAATCAGCAAGACACAAGCACCCCAAAGTTTAGAGCTGCTCTGTTGACAAGGACCTCCACTTCATTCCACCTTAAATATCCCAGGAAAGAGAAAAATGGGTAAAGAAGTTGTGGTCCTTATGTACAATGGAATATCACTCAGCCATGAAATCAATGTCCTAAGGCTAGTAGCAGCATGATGAGTGGATTTAGGTACGACGATTCTAAGTGAAATAAGTCACACAGAAAAGGACACTTCTCATAAGGTATCACTGATAGAGGGAATGTAAAAACCGTTACACTTGAACTGAATTACAAAACAGAACAGAGTAACACATGCAGAAAACACACTATGGCTGTTTAACGGGAAAGGTGAGGTGGGGTGATACATAAAACAAGGGTTTCAAATTAGCTCAGATACTGTTCCATAAACCCAATATGTAATAGACAAGACCTACTCCTTGCTCAGAGCACTGGACTCAACACGCCCTATTCACCGCACAAGAATATATCTGACTACTAATAATCTTAAAACCTTTGTATTGATATCTCTCTGTTAGTGTGTCAAGTGGGTGTAAAGCGGCATAAACACAGCAGTGAAAAGCAGCTAAACCCCATTATGAAAATAAATTACTTTGACAAACCCATGAAAGAAAGACAGTGAAAGAGAGAGACATTCTTACACAATGCGTTCAGGGGCTGTGATGCAACCTGGATTGACCATATCTAGACCCACAGCTGGATGAGACATAAGGGTGGACACTCTTGGGGCTGAGAGGTTTGGTGAGGTTGGGTGAGCAAACGCAGACCATTTAAAGTAATACTGCGTGGTACCCATCGCATGGGTCCCAAATCTCCAGGTTCAAGGGCATCTTCCTACATCGAAAACATGCATGAGAAACCCAGAAGATGGAACACCATGTGATGGGGAAAGGTTTCTAAAACGCACCTCATTTCTCATCTCCTTGTGCCCGTGTTCGCCATTCCAGCCGCTTTACTAGTAATCTCCCTACTTGGAGCATCAGCACCTTTAACCTCCTGTTCCGCACAGGTTGCCATTTCTCCTGACGATGAACGGGAAGACGGGGAACCAATGAGAGACTGGCTCTTGGTGTTGGGAAAGGCACAGGTCACTCTATTTTCCCATCAGGAAGAAGAATTAACCACACGCTCATCCCGCACCCCGGAACCAGAACAGGGCCTGAAGCCATCCTGCGCTTTTGCGGCCAGCTCCCAAAAACACGAGTTGTAAAATGGAGGCTCAGGGCACTGCAATTCACACACCTGCAGAGTTATAAATGATAACTCTCGTCCACAAATATATTGAGTGAAGGCAACGAAGAGGATTTGAAATCAAGGCAGAATTGCAGGAAACAGATTTCAGGAGGTAGATTCGAATCGCCTTTAAAGCACATGAAAAGCGGCAAAACGTTGACAATGATGCCCTTGGCCAAAAAGGGCGTATGCGTTTTTTCCTGAATATATTCAGGAAAAAACGCATACGCCCTTTTTGGCCAACCAAGCAACCTGGAAAGGCAAATCAGCGCTACAAAGAAGTCTCGCTTCCCATCGGTCAAAAGGGCCATGCTGAAAAAAGTGTCAAAACCAGAAATGCAGGACAGGCCATGGAGAAATGGGAGCCTTGCTACACTGATGGGCGGGATGTAAATTGCCAACAGCCACTCTGGAGAAGTGTACGGTGAGTCCTGAAACATCTAAAAAACACAGCTTAGAGAGCATAGGGCACTTCCACTCATGGGGGTATAAATTGGGAAAATGAAAAATCAGCAAGACACAAGCACCCCAAAGTTTAGAGCTGCTCTGTTGACAAGGACCTCCACTTCATTCCACCTTAAATATCCCAGGAAAGAGACAAATGGGTAAAGAAGTTGTGTTCCTTATGTACAATGGAATATCACTCAGCCATGAAATCAATGTCCTAAGGCTAGTAGCAGCATGATGAGTGGATTTAGGTACGACGATTCTAAGTGAAATAAGTCACACAGAAAAGGACACTTCTCATAAGGTATCACTTATAGAGGGAATGTAAAAACCGTTACACATGAACTGAATTACAAAACAGAACAGAGTCACACATGCAGAAAACACACTATGGCTGCTTAACGGGAAAGGTGAGGTGGGGTGATACATAAAACAAGGGTTTCAAATTAGCTCAGATACCGTTCCATAAACCCAATATGTAATAGACAAGACCTACTCCTTGCTCAGAGAACTGGACTCAACACGCCCTATTCACCGCACAAGAATATATCTGACTAGTAATAATCTTAAAACCTATGTATTGATATCTCTCTGTTAGTGTGTCAAGTGGGTGTAAAGCGGCATAAACACAGCAGTGAAAAGCAGGTAAACTGCATTATGAAAATAAATTATTTTGAAAAACCCATGAAAGAAAGACAGTGAAAGAGAGAGACATTCTTACACAATGCGTTCAGGGGCTGTGATGCAACCTGGATTGACCATATCTAGACCCACAGCTGGATGAGACATAAGGGTGGACACTCTTGGGGCTGAGAGGTTTGGTGAGGTTGGGTGAGCAAACGCAGACCATTTAAAGTAATACTGCGTGGTACCCATCGCATGGGTCCCAAATCTCCAGGTTCAAGGGCATCTTCCTACATCGAAAACATGCATGAGAAACCCAGAAGATGGAACACCATGTGATGGGGAAAGGTTTCTAAAACGCACCTCATTTCTCATCTCCTTGTGCCCGTGTTCGCCATTCCAGCCGCTTTACTAGTAATCTCCCTACTTGGAGCATCAGCACCTTTAACCTCCTGTTCCGCACAGGTTGCCATTTCTCCTGACGATGAACGGGAAGACGGGGAACCAATGAGAGACTGGCTCTTGGTGTTGGGAAAGGCACAGGTCACTCTATTTTCCCATCAGGAAGAAGAATTAACCACACGCTCATCCCGCACCCCGGAACCAGAACAGGGCCTGAAGCCATCCTGCGCTTTTGCGGCCAGCTCCCAAAAACACGAGTTGTAAAATGGAGGCTCAGGGCACTGCAATTCACACACCTGCAGAGTTATAAATGATAACTCTCGTCCACAAATATATTGAGTGAAGGCAACGAAGAGGATTTGAAATCAAGGCAGAATTGCAGGAAACAGATTTCAGGAGGTAGATTCGAATCGCCTTTAAAGCACATGAAAAGCGGCAAAACGTTGACAATGATGCCCTTGGCCAAAAAGGGCGTATGCGTTTTTTCCTGAATATATTCAGGAAAAAACGCATACGCCCTTTTTGGCCAACCAAGCAACCTGGAAAGGCAAATCAGCGCTACAAAGAAGTCTCGCTTCCCATCGGTCAAAAGGGCCATGCTGAAAAAAGTGTCAAAACCAGAAATGCAGGACAGGCCATGGAGAAATGGGAGCCTTGCTACACTGATGGGCGGGATGTAAATTGCCAACAGCCACTCTGGAGAAGTGTACGGTGAGTCCTGAAACATCTAAAAAACACAGCTTAGAGAGCATAGGGCACTTCCACTCATGGGGGTATAAATTGGGAAAATGAAAAATCAGCAAGACACAAGCACCCCAAAGTTTAGAGCTGCTCTGTTGACAAGGACCTCCACTTCATTCCACCTTAAATATCCCAGGAAAGAGAAAAATGGGTAAAGAAGTTGTGGTCCTTATGTACAATGGAATATCACTCAGCCATGAAATCAATGTCCTAAGGCTAGTAGCAGCATGATGAGTGGATTTAGGTACGACGATTCTAAGTGAAATAAGTCACACAGAAAAGGACACTTCTCATAAGGTATCACTGATAGAGGGAATGTAAAAACCGTTACACTTGAACTGAATTACAAAACAGAACAGAGTAACACATGCAGAAAACACACTATGGCTGTTTAACGGGAAAGGTGAGGTGGGGTGATACATAAAACAAGGGTTTCAAATTAGCTCAGATACTGTTCCATAAACCCAATATGTAATAGACAAGACCTACTCCTTGCTCAGAGAACTGGACTCAACACGCCCTATTCACCGCACAAGAATATATCTGACTACTAATAATCTTAAAACCTTTGTATTGATATCTCTCTGTTAGTGTGTCAAGTGGGTGTAAAGCGGCATAAACACAGCAGTGAAAAGCAGCTAAACCCCATTATGAAAATAAATTACTTTGACAAACCCATGAAAGAAAGACAGTGAAAGAGAGAGACATTCTTACACAATGCGTTCAGGGGCTGTGATGCAACCTGGATTGACCATATCTAGACCCACAGCTGGATGAGACATAAGGGTGGACACTCTTGGGGCTGAGAGGTTTGGTGAGGTTGGGTGAGCAAACGCAGACCCTTTAAAGTCATACTGCGTGGTACCCATCGCATGGGTCCCAAATCTCCAGGTTCAAGGGCATCTTCCTACATCGAAAACATGCATGAGAAACCCAGAAGATGGTACACCATGTGATGGGGAAAGTTTTCTAAAACGCACCTCATTTCTCATCTCCTTGTGCCCGTGTTCGCCATTCCAGCCGCTTTACTAGTAATCTCCCTACTTGGAGCATCAGCACCTTTAACCTCCTGTTCCGTACAGGTTGCCATTTCTCCTGACGATGAACGGGAAGACGGGGAACCAATGAGAGACTGGCTCTTGGTGTTGGGAAAGGCACAGGTCACTCTATTTTCCCATCAGGAAGAAGAATTAACCACAGGCTCATCCCGCCCCCCGGAACCAGAACAGGGCCTGAAGCCATCCTGCGCTTTTGCGGCCAGCTCCCAAAAACACGAGTTGTAAAATGGAGGCTCAGGGCACTGCAATTCACAAACCTGCAGAGTTATAAATGATAACTCTCGTCCAGAAATATATTGAGGGAAGGCAACGAAGAGGATTTGAAATCAAGGCAGAATTGCAGGAAACAGATTTCAGGAGGTAGATTCGAATCGCCTTTAAAGCACATGAAAAGCGGCAAAACGTTGACAATGATGCCCTTGGCCAAAAAGGGCGTATGCGTTTTTTCCTGAATATATTCAGGAAAAAACGCATACGCCCTTTTTGGCCAACCAAGCAACCTGGAAAGGCAAATCAGCGCTACAAAGAAGTCTCGCATCCCATCGGTCAAAAGGGCCATGCTGAAAAAAGGGTCCAAACCAGAAATGCAGGACAGGCTATGGAGAAATGGGAGCCTTGCTACACTGATGGGTGGGATGTAAATTGCCAACAGCCACTCTGATGAAGTGTACGGTGAGTCCTGAAACATCTAAAAAACACAACTTAGAGAGCATAGGGCACTTCCACTCATGGGGGTATAAATTGGGAAAATGAAAAATCAGCAAGACACAAGCACCCCAAAGTTTAGGGCTGCTCTGTTGACAAGGACCTCCACTTCATTCCACCTTAAATATCCCAGGAAAGAGAAAAATGGATAAAGAAGTTGTGGTCCTTATGTACAATGGAATATCACTCAGCCATGAAATCAATGTCCTAAGGCTAGTAGCAGCATGATGAGTGGATTTAGGTACGACGATTCTAAGTGAAATAAGTCACACAGAAAAGGACACTTCTCATAAGGTATCACTGATAGAGGGAATGTAAAAACCGTTACACATGAACTGAATTACAAAACAGAACAGAGTCACACATGCAGAAAACACACTATGGCTGCTTAACGGGAAAGGTGAGGTGGGGTGATACATAAAACAAGGGTTTCAAATTAGCTCAGATACCGTTCCATAAACCCAATATGTAATAGACAAGACCTACTCCTTGCTCAGAGAACTGGACTCAACACGCCCTATTCACCGCACAAGAATATATCTGACTAGTAATAATCTTAAAACCTATGTATTGATATCTCTCTGTTAGTGTGTCAAGTGGGTGTAAAGCGGCATAAACACAGCAGTGAAAAGCAGCTAAACCCCATTATGAAAATAAATTACTTTGAATAACCCATGAAAGAAAGACAGTGAAAGAGAGAGACATTCTTACACAATGCGTTCAGGGGCTGTGATGCAACCTGGATTGACCATATCTAGACCCACAGCTGGATGAGACATAAGGGTGGACACTATTGTGGCTGAGAGGTTTGGTGAGGTTGGGTGAGCAAACGCAGACCATTTAAAGTAATACTGCGTGGTACCCATCGCATGGGTCCCAAATCTCCAGGTTCAAGGGCATCTTCCTACATCGAAAACATGCATGAGAAACCCAGAAGATGGTACACCGTGTGATGGGGAAAGGTTTCTAAAACGCACCTCATTTCTCATCTCCTTGTGCCCGGGTTCGCCATTCCAGCCGCTTTACTAGCAATCTCCCTCCTTGGAGCATCAGCACCTTTAACTTCCTGTTCTGTACAGGTTGCCATTTTTCCTGACGATGAACGGGAAGACGGGGAACCAATGAGAGACTGGCTCTTGGTGTTGGGAAAGGCACAGGTCACTCTATTTTCCCATCAGGAAGAAGAATTAACCACAGGCTCATCCCGCCCCCCGGAACCAGAACAGGGCCTGAAGCCATCCTGCGCTTTTGCGGCCAGCTCCCAAAAACACGAGTTGTAAAATGGAGGCTCAGGGCACTGCAATTCACAAACCTGCAGAGTTATAAATGATAACTCTCGTCCACAAATATATTGAGGGAAGGCAACGAAGAGGATTTGAAATCAAGGCAGAATTGCAGGAAACAGATTTCAGGAGGTAGATTCGAATCGCCTTTAAAGCACATGAAAAGCGGCAAAACGTTGACAATGATGCCCTTGGCCAAAAAGGGCGTATGCGTTTTTTCCTGAATATATTCAGGAAAAAACGCATACGCCCTTTTTGGCCAACCAAGCAACCTGGAAAGGCAAATCAGCGCTACAAAGAAGTCTCGCATCCCATCGGTCAAAAGGGCCATGCTGAAAAAAGTGTCAAAACCAGAAATGCAGGACAGGCCATGGAGAAATGGGAGCCTTGCTACACTGATGGGCGGGATGTAAATTGCCAACAGCCACTCTGGAGAAGTGTACGGTGAGTCCTGAAACATCTAAAAAACACAGCTTAGAGAGCATAGGGCACTTCCACTCATGGGGGTATAAATTGGGAAAATGAAAAATCAGCAAGACACAGGCACCCCAAAGTTTACGGCTGCTCTGTTGACAAGGACCTCCACTTCATTCCACCTTAAATATCCCAGGAAAGAGAAAAATGGGTAAAGAAGTTGTGTTCCTTATGTACAATGGAATATCACTCAGCCATGAAATCAATGTCCTAAGGCTAGTAGCAGCATGATGAGTGGATTTAGGTACGACGATTCTAAGTGAAATAAGTCACACAGAAAAGGACACTTCTCATAAGGTATCACTTATAGAGGGAATGTAAAAACCGTTACACATGAACTGAATTACAAAACAGAACAGAGTCACACATGCAGAAAACACACTATGGCTGCTTAACGGGAAAGGTGAGGTGGGGTGATACATCAAACAAGGGTTTCAAATTAGCTCAGATACCGTTCCATAAACCCAATATGTAATAGACAAGACCTACTCCTTGCTCAGAGAACTGGACTCAACACGCCCTATTCACCGCACAAGAATATATCTGACTAGTAATAATCTTAAAACCTATCTATTGATATCTCTCTTTTAGTGTGTCAAGTGGGTGTAAAGCGGCATAAACACAGCAGTGAAAAGCAGGTAAACTGCATTATGAAAATAAATTACTTTGAAAAACCCATGAAAGAAAGACAGTGAAAGAGAGAGACATTCTTACACAATGCGTTCAGGGGCTGTGATGCAACCTGGATTGACCATATCTAGACCCACAGCTGGATGAGACATAGGGGTGGACACTCTTGGGGCTGAGAGGTTTGGTGAGGTTGGGTGAGCAAACGCAGACCATTTAAAGTAATACTGCGTGGTACCCATCGCATGGGTCCCAAATCTCCAGGTTCAAGGGCATCTTCCTACATCGAAAACATGCATGAGTAACCCAGAAGATGGAACACCATGTGATGGGGAAAGGTTTCTAAAACGCACCTCATTTCTCATCTCCTTGTGCCCGTGTTCGCCATTCCAGCCGCTTTACTAGTAATCTCCCTACTTGGAGCATCAGCACCTTTAACCTCCTGTTCCGCACAGGTTGCCATTTCTCCTGACGATGAACGGGAAGACGGGGAACCAATGAGAGACTGGCTCTTGGTGTTGGGAAAGGCACAGGTCACTCTATTTTCCCATCAGGAAGAAGAATTAACCACACGCTCATCCCGCACCCCAGAACCAGAACAGGGCCTGAAGCCATCCTGCGCTTTTGCGGCCAGCTCCCAAAAACACGAGTTGTAAAATGGAGGCTCAGGGCACTGCAATTCACAAACCTGCAGAGTTATAAATGATAACTCTCGTCCACAAATATATTGAGTGAAGGCAACGAAGAGGATTTGAAATCAAGGCAGAATTGCAGGAAACAGATTTCAGGAGGTAGATTCGAATCGCCTTTAAAGCACATGAAAAGCGGCAAAACGTTGACAATGATGCCCTTGGCCAAAAAGGGCGTATGCGTTTTTTCCTGAATATATTCAGGAAAAAACGCATACGCCCTTTTTGGCCAACCAAGCAACCTGGAAAGGCAAATCAGCGCTACAAAGAAGTCTCGCTTCCCATCGGTCAAAAGGGCCATGCTGAAAAAAGTGTCAAAACCAGAAATGCAGGACAGGCCATGGAGAAATGGGAGCCTTGCTACACTGATGGGCGGGATGTAAATTGCCAACAGCCACTCTGGAGAAGTGTACGGTGAGTCCTGAAACATCTAAAAAACACAGCTTAGAGAGCATAGGGCACTTCCACTCATGGGGGTATAAATTGGGAAAATGAAAAATCAGCAAGACACAAGCACCCCAAAGTTTAGAGCTGCTCTGTTGACAAGGACCTCCACTTCATTCCACCTTAAATATCCCAGGAAAGAGAAAAATGGGTAAAGAAGTTGTGGTCCTTATGTACAATGGAATATCACTCAGCCATGAAATCAATGTCCTAAGGCTAGTAGCAGCATGATGAGTGGATTTAGGTACGACGATTCTAAGTGAAATAAGTCACACAGAAAAGGACACTTCTCATAAGGTATCACTTATAGAGGGAATGTAAAAACCGTTACACATGAACTGAATTACAAAACAGAACAGAGTCACACATGCAGAAAACACACTATGGCTGCTTAACGGGAAAGGTGAGGTGGGGTGATACATAAAACAAGGGTTTCAAATTAGCTCAGATACCGTTCCATAAACCCAATATGTAATAGACAAGACCTACTCCTTGCTCAGAGAACTGGACTCAACACGCCCTATTCACCGCACAAGAATATATCTGACTAGTAATAATCTTAAAACCTATGTATTGATATCTCTCTGTTAGTGTGTCAAGTGGGTGTAAAGCGGCATAAACACAGCAGTGAAAAGCAGGTAAACTGCATTATGAAAATAAATTACTTTGAAAAACCCATGAAAGAAAGACAGTGAAAGAGAGAGACATTCTTACACAATGCGTTCAGGGGCTGTGATGCAACCTGGATTGACCATATCTAGACCCACACCTGGATGAGACATAAGGGTGGACACTCTTGGGGCTGAGAGGTTTGGTGAGGTTGGGTGAGCAAACGCAGACCATTTAAAGTAATACTGCGTGGTACCCATCGCATGGGTCCCAAATCTCCAGGTTCAAGGGCATCTTCCTACATCGAAAACATGCATGAGAAACCCAGAAGATGGTACACCGTGTGATGGGGAAAGGTTTCTAAAACGCACCTCATTTCTCATCTCCTTGTGCCCGGGTTCGCCATTCCAGCCGCTTTACTAGCAATCTCCCTCCTTGGAGCATCAGCACCTTTAACTTCCTGTTCTGTACAGGTTGCCATTTTTCCTGACGATGAACGGGAAGACGGGGAACCAATGAGAGACTGGCTCTTGGTGTTGGGAAAGGCACAGGTCACTCTATTTTCCCATCAGGAAGAAGAATTAACCACAGGCTCATCCCGCCCCCCGGAACCAGAACAGGGCCTGAAGCCATCCTGCGCTTTTGCGGCCAGCTCCCAAAAACACGAGTTGTAAAATGGAGGCTCAGGGCACTGCAATTCACAAACCTGCAGAGTTATAAATGATAACTCTCGTCCACAAATATATTGAGGGAAGGCAACGAAGAGGATTTGAAATCAAGGCAGAATTGCAGGAAACAGATTTCAGGAGGTAGATTCGAATCGCCTTTAAAGCACATGAAAAGCGGCAAAACGTTGACAATGATGCCCTTGGCCAAAAAGGGCGTATGCGTTTTTTCCTGAATATATTCAGGAAAAAACGCATACGCCCTTTTTGGCCAACCAAGCAACCTGGAAAGGCAAATCAGCGCTACAAAGAAGTCTCGCATCCCATCGGTCAAAAGGGCCATGCTGAAAAAAGTGTCAAAACCAGAAATGCAGGACAGGCCATGGAGAAATGGGAGCCTTGCTACACTGATGGGCGGGATGTAAATTGCCAACAGCCACTCTGGAGAAGTGTACGGTGAGTCCTGAAACATCTAAAAAACACAGCTTAGAGAGCATAGGGCACTTCCACTCATGGGGGTATAAATTGGGAAAATGAAAAATCAGCAAGACACAGGCACCCCAAAGTTTACGGCTGCTCTGTTGACAAGGACCTCCACTTCATTCCACCTTAAATATCCCAGGAAAGAGAAAAATGGGTAAAGAAGTTGTGTTCCTTATGTACAATGGAATATCACTCAGCCATGAAATCAATGTCCTAAGGCTAGTAGCAGCATGATGAGTGGATTTAGGTACGACGATTCTAAGTGAAATAAGTCACACAGAAAAGGACACTTCTCATAAGGTATCACTTATAGAGGGAATGTAAAAACCGTTACACATGAACTGAATTACAAAACAGAACAGAGTCACACATGCAGAAAACACACTATGGCTGCTTAACGGGAAAGGTGAGGTGGGGTGATACATCAAACAAGGGTTTCAAATTAGCTCAGATACCGTTCCATAAACCCAATATGTAATAGACAAGACCTACTCCTTGCTCAGAGAACTGGACTCAACACGCCCTATTCACCACACAAGAATATATCTGACTAGTAATAATCTTAAAACCTATGTATTGATATCTCTCTTTTAGTGTGTCAAGTGGGTGTAAAGCGGCATAAACACAGCAGTGAAAAGCAGCTAAACCCCATTATGAAAATAAATTACTTTGAAAAACCCATGAAAGAAAGACAGTGAAAGAGAGAGACATTCTTACACAATGCGTTCAGGGGCTGTGATGCAACCTGGATTGACCATATCTAGACCCACAGCTGGATGAGACATAAGGGTGGACACTCTTGGGGCTGAGAGGTTTGGTGAGGTTGGGTGAGCAAACGCAGACCATTTAAAGTAATACTGCGTGGTACCCATCGCATGGGTCCCAAATCTCCAGGTTCAAGGGCATCTTCCTACATCGAAAACATGCATGAGAAACCCAGAAGATGGAACACCATGTGATGGGGAAAGGTTTCTAAAACGCACCTCATTTCTCATCTCCTTGTGCCCGTGTTCGCCATTCCAGCCGCTTTACTTGTAATCTCCCTACTTGGAGCATCAGCACCTTTAACCTCCTGTTCCGCACAGGTTGCCATTTCTCCTGACGATGAACGGGAAGACGGGGAACCAATGAGAGACTGGCCCTTGGTGTTGGGAAAGGCACAGGTCACTCTATTTTCCCATCAGGAAGAAGAATTAACCACACGCTCATCCCGCACCCCGGAACCAGAACAGGGCCTGAAGCCATCCTGCGCTTTTGCGGCCAGCTCCCAAAAACACGAGTTGTAAAATGGAGGCTCAGGGCACTGCAATTCACACACCTGCAGAGTTATAAATGATAACTCTCGTCCACAAATATATTGAGTGAAGGCAACGAAGAGGATTTGAAATCAAGGCAGAATTGCAGGAAACAGATTTCAGGAGGTAGATTCGAATCGCCTTTAAAGCACATGAAAAGCGGCAAAACGTTGACAATGATGCCCTTGGCCAAAAAGGGCGTATGCGTTTTTTCCTGAATATATTCAGGAAAAAACGCATACGCCCTTTTTGGCCAACCAAGCAACCTGGAAAGGCAAATCAGCGCTACAAAGAAGGCTCGCTTCCCATCGGTCAAAAGGGCCATGCTGAAAAAAGTGTCAAAACCAGAAATGCAGGACAGGCCATGGAGAAATGGGAGCCTTGCTACACTGATGGGCGGGATGTAAATTGCCAACAGCCACTCTGGAGAAGTGTACGGTGAGTCCTGAAACATCTAAAAAACACAGCTTAGAGAGCATAGGGCACTTCCACTCATGGGGGTATAAATTGGGAAAATGAAAAATCAGCAAGACACAAGCACCCCAAAGTTTAGAGCTGCTCTGTTGACAAGGACCTCCACTTCATTCCACCTTAAATATCCCAGGAAAGAGAAAAATGGGTAAAGAAGTTGTGGTCCTTATGTACAATGGAATATCACTCAGCCATGAAATCAATGTCATAAGGTTAGTAGCAGCATGATGAGTGGATTTAGGTACGACGATTCTAAGTGAAATAAGTCACACAGAAAAGGACACTTCTCATAAGGTATCACTGATAGAGGGAATGTAAAAACCGTTACACTTGAACTGAATTACAAAACAGAACAGAGTAACACATGCAGAAAACACACTATGGCTGTTTAACGGGAAAGGTGAGGTGGGGTGATACATAAAACAAGGGTTTCAAATTAGCTCAGATACTGTTCCATAAACCCAATATGTAATAGACAAGACCTACTCCTTGCTCAGAGAACTGGACTCAACACGCCCTATTCACCGCACAAGAATATATCTGACTACTAATAATCTTAAAACCTTTGTATTGATATCTCTCTGTTAGTGTGTCAAGTGGGTGTAAAGCGGCATAAACACAGCAGTGAAAAGCAGCTAAACCCCATTATGAAAATAAATTACTTTGACAAACCCATGAAAGAAAGACAGTGAAAGAGAGAGACATTCTTACACAATGCGTTCAGGGGCTGTGATGCAACCTGGATTGACCATATCTAGACCCACAGCTGGATGAGACATAAGGGTGGACACTCTTGGGGCTGAGAGGTTTGGTGAGGTTGGGTGAGCAAACGCAGACCCTTTAAAGTCATACTGCGTGGTACCCATCGCATGGGTCCCAAATCTCCAGGTTCAAGGGCATCTTCCTACATCGAAAACATGCATGAGAAACCCAGAAGATGGTACACCGTGTGATGGGGAAAGGTTTCTAAAACGCACCTCATTTCTCATCTCCTTGTGCCCGGGTTCGCCATTCCAGCCGCTTTACTAGTAATCTCCCTACTTGGAGCATCAGCACCTTTAACCTCCTGTTCCGTACAGGTTGCCATTTCTCCTGACGATGAACGGGAAGACGGGGAACCAATGAGAGACTGGCTCTTGGTGTTGGGAAAGGCACAGGTCACTCTATTTTCCCATCAGGAAGAAGAATTAACCACAGGCTCATCCCGCCCCCCGGAACCAGAACAGGGCCTGAAGCCATCCTGCGCTTTTGCGGCCAGCTCCCAAAAACACGAGTTGTAAAATGGAGGCTCAGGGCACTGCAATTCACAAACCTGCAGAGTTATAAATGATAACTCTCGTCCAGAAATATATTGAGGGAAGGCAACAAAGAGGATTTGAAATCAAGGCAGAATTGCAGGAAACAGATTTCAGGAGGTAGATTCGAATCGCCTTTAAAGCACATGAAAAGCGGCAAAACGTTGACAATGATGCCCTTGGCCAAAAAGGGCGTATGCGTTTTTTCCTGAATATATTCAGGAAAAAACGCATACGCCCTTTTTGGCCAACCAAGCAACCTGGAAAGGCAAATCAGCGCTACAAAGAAGTCTCGCATCCCATCGGTCAAAAGGGCCATGCTGAAAAAAGGGTCCAAACCAGAAATGCAGGACAGGCTATGGAGAAATGGGAGCCTTGCTACACTGATGGGTGGGATGTAAATTGCCAACAGCCACTCTGATGAAGTGTACGGTGAGTCCTGAAACATCTAAAAAACACAACTTAGAGAGCATAGGGCACTTCCACTCATGGGGGTATAAATTGGGAAAATGAAAAATCAGCAAGACACAAGCACCCCAAAGTTTAGGGCTGCTCTGTTGACAAGGACCTCCACTTCATTCCACCTTAAATATCCCAGGAAAGAGAAAAATGGATAAAGAAGTTGTGGTCCTTATGTACAATGGAATATCACTCAGCCATGAAATCAATGTCCTAAGGCTAGTAGCAGCATGATGAGTGGATTTAGGTAGGACGATTCTAAGTGAAATAAGTCACACAGAAAAGGACACTTCTCATAAGGTATCACTGATAGAGGGAATGTAAAAACCGTTACACATGAACTGAATTACAAAACAGAACAGAGTCACACATGCAGAAAACACACTATGGCTGCTTAACGGGAAAGGTGAGGTGGGGTGATACATAAAACAAGGGTTTCAAATTAGCTCAGATACCGTTCCATAAACCCAATATGTAATAGACAAGACCTACTCCTTGCTCAGAGAACTGGACTCAACACGCCCTATTCACCGCACAAGAATATATCTGACTAGTAATAATCTTAAAACCTATGTATTGATATCTCTCTGTTAGTGTGTCAAGTGGGTGTAAAGCGGCATAAACACAGCAGTGAAAAGCAGCTAAACCCCATTATGAAAATAAATTACTTTGAATAACCCATGAAAGAAAGACAGTGAAAGAGAGAGACATTCTTACACAATGCGTTCAGGGGCTGTGATGCAACCTGGATTGACCATATCTAGACCCACAGCTGGATGAGACATAAGGGTGGACACTATTGTGGCTGAGAGGTTTGGTGAGGTTGGGTGAGCAAACGCAGACCATTTAAAGTAATACTGCGTGGTACCCATCGCATGGGTCCCAAATCTCCAGGTTCAAGGGCATCTTCCTACATCGAAAACATGCATGAGAAACCCAGAAGATGGTACACCGTGTGATGGGGAAAGGTTTCTAAAACGCACCTCATTTCTCATCTCCTTGTGCCCGGGTTCGCCATTCCAGCCGCTTTACTAGCAATCTCCCTCCTTGGAGCATCAGCACCTTTAACTTCCTGTTCTGTACAGGTTGCCATTTTTCCTGACGATGAACGGGAAGACGGGGAACCAATGAGAGACTGGTTCTTGGTGTTGGGAAAGGCACAGGTCACTCTATTTTCCCATCAGGAAGAAGAATTAACCACAGGCTCATCCCGCCCCCCGGAACCAGAACAGGGCCTGAAGCCATCCTGCGCTTTTGCGGCCAGCTCCCAAAAACACGAGTTGTAAAATGGAGGCTCAGGGCACTGCAATTCACAAACCTGCAGAGTTATAAATGATAACTCTCGTCCACAAATATATTGAGGGAAGGCAACGAAGAGGATTTGAAATCAAGGCAGAATTGCAGGAAACAGATTTCAGGAGGTAGATTCGAATCGCCTTTAAAGCACATGAAAAGCGGCAAAACGTTGACAATGATGCCCTTGGCCAAAAAGGGCGTATGCGTTTTTTCCTGAATATATTCAGGAAAAAACGCATACGCCCTTTTTGGCCAACCAAGCAACCTGGAAAGGCAAATCAGCGCTACAAAGAAGTCTCGCATCCCATCGGTCAAAAGGGCCATGCTGAAAAAAGTGTCAAAACCAGAAATGCAGGACAGGCCATGGAGAAATGGGAGCCTTGCTACACTGATGGGCGGGATGTAAATTGCCAACAGCCACTCTGGAGAAGTGTACGGTGAGTCCTGAAACATCTAAAAAACACAGCTTAGAGAGCATAGGGCACTTCCACTCATGGGGGTATAAATTGGGAAAATGAAAAATCAGCAAGACACAGGCACCCCAAAGTTTACGGCTGCTCTGTTGACAAGGACCTCCACTTCATTCCACCTTAAATATCCCAGGAAAGAGAAAAATGGGTAAAGAAGTTGTGTTCCTTATGTACAATGGAATATCACTCAGCCATGAAATCAATGTCCTAAGGCTAGTAGCAGCATGATGAGTGGATTTAGGTACAACGATTCTAAGTGAAATAAGTCACACAGAAAAGGACACTTCTCATAAGGTATCACTTATAGAGGGAATGTAAAAACCGTTACACATGAACTGAATTACAAAACAGAACAGAGTCACACATGCAGAAAACACACTATGGCTGCTTAACGGGAAAGGTGAGGTGGGGTGATACATCAAACAAGGGTTTCAAATTAGCTCAGATACCGTTCCATAAACCCAATATGTAATAGACAAGACCTACTCCTTGCTCAGAGAACTGGACTCAACACGCCCTATTCACCGCACAAGAATATATCTGACTAGTAATAATCTTAAAACCTATGTATTGATATCTCTCTTTTAGTGTGTCAAGTGGGTGTAAAGCGGCATAAACACAGCAGTGAAAAGCAGCTAAACCCCATTATGAAAATAAATTACTTTGAAAAACCCATGAAAGAAAGACAGTGAAAGAGAGAGACATTCTTACACAATGTGTTCAGGGGCTGTGATGCAACCTGGATTGACCATATCTAGACCCACAGCTGGATGAGACATAAGGGTGGACACTCTTGGGGCTGAGAGGTTTGGTGAGGTTGGGTGAGCAAACGCAGACCATTTAAAGTAATACTGCGTGGTACCCATCGCATGGGTCCCAAATCTCCAGGTTCAAGGGCATCTTCCTACATCGAAAACATGCATGAGAAACCCAGAAGATGGAACACCATGTGATGGGGAAAGGTTTCTAAAACGCACCTCATTTCTCATCTCCTTGTGCCCGTGTTCGCCATTCCAGCCGCTTTACTAGTAATCTCCCTACTTGGAGCATCAGCACCTTTAACCTCCTGTTCCGCACAGGTTGCCATTTCTCCTGACGATGAACGGGAAGACGGGGAACCAATGAGAGACTGGCTCTTGGTGTTGGGAAAGGCACAGGTCACTCTATTTTCCCATCAGGAAGAAGAATTAACCACACGCTCATCCCGCACCCCGGAACCAGAACAGGGCCTGAAGCCATCCTGCGCTTTTGCGGCCAGCTCCCAAAAACACGAGTTGTAAAATGGAGGCTCAGGGCACTGCAATTCACAAACCTGCAGAGTTATAAATGATAACTCTCGTCCACAAATATATTGAGTGAAGGCAACGAAGAGGATTTGAAATCAAGGCAGAATTGCAGGAAACAGATTTCAGGAGGTAGATTCGAATCGCCTTTAAAGCACATGAAAAGCGGCAAAACGTTGACAATGATGCCCTTGGCCAAAAAGGGCGTATGCGTTTTTTCCTGAATATATTCAGGAAAAAACGCATAGGCCCTTTTTGGCCAACCAAGCAACCTGGAAAGGCAAATCAGCGCTACAAAGAAGTCTCGCTTCCCATCGGTCAAAAGGGCCATGCTGAAAAAAGTGTCAAAACCAGAAATGCAGGACAGGCCATGGAGAAATGGGAGCCTTGCTACACTGATGGGCGGGATGTAAATTGCCAACAGCCACTCTGGAGAAGTGTACGGTGAGTCCTGAAACATCTAAAAAACACAACTTAGAGAGCATAGGGCACTTCCACTCATGGGGGTATAAATTGGGAAAATGAAAAATCAGCAAGACACAAGCACCCCAAAGTTTAGGGCTGCTCTGTTGACAAGGACCTCCACTTCATTCCACCTTAAATATCCCAGGAAAGAGAAAAATGGATAAAGAAGTTGTGGTCCTTATGTACAATGGAATATCACTCAGCCATGAAATCAATGTCCTAAGGCTAGTAGCAGCATGATGAGTGGATTTAGGTACGACGATTCTAAGTGAAATAAGTCACACAGAAAAGGACACTTCTCATAAGGTATCACTGATAGAGGGAATGTAAAAACCGTTACACATGAACTGAATTACAAAACAGAACAGAGTCACACATGCAGAAAACACACTATGGCTGCTTAACGGGAAAGGTGAGGTGGGGTGATACATAAAACAAGGGTTTCAAATTAGCTCAGATACCGTTCCATAAACCCAATATGTAATAGACAAGACCTACTCCTTGCTCAGAGAACTGGACTCAACACGCCCTATTCACCGCACAAGAATATATCTGACTAGTAATAATCTTAAAACCTATGTATTGATATCTCTCTGTTAGTGTGTCAAGTGGGTGTAAAGCGGCATAAACACAGCAGTGAAAAGCAGGTAAACTGCATTATGAAAATAAATTACTTTGAAAAACCCATGAAAGAAAGACAGTGAAAGAGAGAGACATTCTTACACAATGCGTTCAGGGGCTGTGATGCAACCTGGATTGACCATATCTAGACCCACAGCTGGATGAGACATAAGGGTGGACACTATTGTGGCTGAGAGGTTTGGTGAGGTTGGGTGAGCAAACGCAGACCATTTAAAGTAATACTGCGTGGTACCCATCGCATGGGTCCCAAATCTCCAGGTTCAAGGGCATCTTCCTACATCGAAAACATGCATGAGAAACCCAGAAGATGGTACACCGTGTGATGGGGAAAGGTTTCTAAAACGCACCTCATTTCTCATCTCCTTGTGCCCGGGTTCGCCATTCCAGCCGCTTTACTAGCAATCTCCCTCCTTGGAGCATCAGCACCTTTAACTTCCTGTTCTGTACAGGTTGCCATTTTTCCTGACGATGAACGGGAAGACGGGGAACCAATGAGAGACTGGCTCTTGGTGTTGGGAAAGGCACAGGTCACTCTATTTTCCCATCAGGAAGAAGAATTAACCACAGGCTCATCCCGCCCCCCGGAACCAGAACAGGGCCTGAAGCCATCCTGCGCTTTTGCGGCCAGCTCCCAAAAACACGAGTTGTAAAATGGAGGCTCAGGGCACTGCAATTCACAAACCTGCAGAGTTATAAATGATAACTCTCGTCCAGAAATATATTGAGGGAAGGCAACGAAGAGGATTTGAAATCAAGGCAGAATTGCAGGAAACAGATTTCAGGAGGTAGATTCGAATCGCCTTTAAAGCACATGAAAAGCGGCAAAACGTTGACAATGATGCCCTTGGCCAAAAAGGGCGTATGCGTTTTTTCCTGAATATATTCAGGAAAAAACGCATACGCCCTTTTTGGCCAACCAAGCAACCTGGAAAGGCAAATCAGCGCTACAAAGAAGTCTCGCATCCCATCGGTCAAAAGGGCCATGCTGAAAAAAGGGTCCAAACCAGAAATGCAGGACAGGCTATGGAGAAATGGGAGCCTTGCTACACTGATGGGTGGGATGTAAATTGCCAACAGCCACTCTGATGAAGTGTACGGTGAGTCCTGAAACATCTAAAAAACACAACTTAGAGAGCATAGGGCACTTCCACTCATGGGGGTATAAATTGGGAAAATGAAAAATCAGCAAGACACAAGCACCCCAAAGTTTAGGGCTGCTCTGTTGACAAGGACCTCCACTTCATTCCACCTTAAATATCCCAGGAAAGAGAAAAATGGATAAAGAAGTTGTGGTCCTTATGTACAATGGAATATCACTCAGCCATGAAATCAATGTCCTAAGGCTAGTAGCAGCATGATGAGTGGATTTAGGTAGGACGATTCTAAGTGAAATAAGTCACACAGAAAAGGACACTTCTCATAAGGTATCACTGATAGAGGGAATGTAAAAACCGTTACACATGAACTGAATTACAAAACAGAACAGAGTCACACATGCAGAAAACACACTATGGCTGCTTAACGGGAAAGGTGAGGTGGGGTGATACATAAAACAAGGGTTTCAAATTAGCTCAGATACCGTTCCATAAACCCAATATGTAATAGACAAGACCTACTCCTTGCTCAGAGAACTGGACTCAACACGCCCTATTCACCGCACAAGAATATATCTGACTAGTAATAATCTTAAAACCTATGTATTGATATCTCTCTGTTAGTGTGTCAAGTGGGTGTAAAGCGGCATAAACACAGCAGTGAAAAGCAGCTAAACCCCATTATGAAAATAAATTACTTTGAATAACCCATGAAAGAAAGACAGTGAAAGAGAGAGACATTCTTACACAATGCGTTCAGGGGCTGTGATGCAACCTGGATTGACCATATCTAGACCCACAGCTGGATGAGACATAAGGGTGGACACTATTGTGGCTGAGAGGTTTGGTGAGGTTGGGTGAGCAAACGCAGACCATTTAAAGTAATACTGCGTGGTACCCATCGCATGGGTCCCAAATCTCCAGGTTCAAGGGCATCTTCCTACATCGAAAACATGCATGAGAAACCCAGAAGATGGTACACCGTGTGATGGGGAAAGGTTTCTAAAACGCACCTCATTTCTCATCTCCTTGTGCCCGGGTTCGCCATTCCAGCCGCTTTACTAGCAATCTCCCTCCTTGGAGCATCAGCACCTTTAACTTCCTGTTCTGTACAGGTTGCCATTTTTCCTGACGATGAACGGGAAGACGGGGAACCAATGAGAGACTGGTTCTTGGTGTTGGGAAAGGCACAGGTCACTCTATTTTCCCATCAGGAAGAAGAATTAACCACAGGCTCATCCCGCCCCCCGGAACCAGAACAGGGCCTGAAGCCATCCTGCGCTTTTGCGGCCAGCTCCCAAAAACACGAGTTGTAAAATGGAGGCTCAGGGCACTGCAATTCACAAACCTGCAGAGTTATAAATGATAACTCTCGTCCACAAATATATTGAGGGAAGGCAACGAAGAGGATTTGAAATCAAGGCAGAATTGCAGGAAACAGATTTCAGGAGGTAGATTCGAATCGCCTTTAAAGCACATGAAAAGCGGCAAAACGTTGACAATGATGCCCTTGGCCAAAAAGGGCGTATGCGTTTTTTCCTGAATATATTCAGGAAAAAACGCATACGCCCTTTTTGGCCAACCAAGCAACCTGGAAAGGCAAATCAGCGCTACAAAGAAGTCTCGCATCCCATCGGTCAAAAGGGCCATGCTGAAAAAAGTGTCAAAACCAGAAATGCAGGACAGGCCATGGAGAAATGGGAGCCTTGCTACACTGATGGGCGGGATGTAAATTGCCAACAGCCACTCTGGAGAAGTGTACGGTGAGTCCTGAAACATCTAAAAAACACAGCTTAGAGAGCATAGGGCACTTCCACTCATGGGGGTATAAATTGGGAAAATGAAAAATCAGCAAGACACAGGCACCCCAAAGTTTACGGCTGCTCTGTTGACAAGGACCTCCACTTCATTCCACCTTAAATATCCCAGGAAAGAGAAAAATGGGTAAAGAAGTTGTGTTCCTTATGTACAATGGAATATCACTCAGCCATGAAATCAATGTCCTAAGGCTAGTAGCAGCATGATGAGTGGATTTAGGTACAACGATTCTAAGTGAAATAAGTCACACAGAAAAGGACACTTCTCATAAGGTATCACTTATAGAGGGAATGTAAAAACCGTTACACATGAACTGAATTACAAAACAGAACAGAGTCACACATGCAGAAAACACACTATGGCTGCTTAACGGGAAAGGTGAGGTGGGGTGATACATCAAACAAGGGTTTCAAATTAGCTCAGATACCGTTCCATAAACCCAATATGTAATAGACAAGACCTACTCCTTGCTCAGAGAACTGGACTCAACACGCCCTATTCACCGCACAAGAATATATCTGACTAGTAATAATCTTAAAACCTATGTATTGATATCTCTCTTTTAGTGTGTCAAGTGGGTGTAAAGCGGCATAAACACAGCAGTGAAAAGCAGCTAAACCCCATTATGAAAATAAATTACTTTGAAAAACCCATGAAAGAAAGACAGTGAAAGAGAGAGACATTCTTACACAATGTGTTCAGGGGCTGTGATGCAACCTGGATTGACCATATCTAGACCCACAGCTGGATGAGACATAAGGGTGGACACTCTTGGGGCTGAGAGGTTTGGTGAGGTTGGGTGAGCAAACGCAGACCATTTAAAGTAATACTGCGTGGTACCCATCGCATGGGTCCCAAATCTCCAGGTTCAAGGGCATCTTCCTACATCGAAAACATGCATGAGAAACCCAGAAGATGGAACACCATGTGATGGGGAAAGGTTTCTAAAACGCACCTCATTTCTCATCTCCTTGTGCCCGTGTTCGCCATTCCAGCCGCTTTACTAGTAATCTCCCTACTTGGAGCATCAGCACCTTTAACCTCCTGTTCCGCACAGGTTGCCATTTCTCCTGACGATGAACGGGAAGACGGGGAACCAATGAGAGACTGGCTCTTGGTGTTGGGAAAGGCACAGGTCACTCTATTTTCCCATCAGGAAGAAGAATTAACCACACGCTCATCCCGCACCCCGGAACCAGAACAGGGCCTGAAGCCATCCTGCGCTTTTGCGGCCAGCTCCCAAAAACACGAGTTGTAAAATGGAGGCTCAGGGCACTGCAATTCACAAACCTGCAGAGTTATAAATGATAACTCTCGTCCACAAATATATTGAGTGAAGGCAACGAAGAGGATTTGAAATCAAGGCAGAATTGCAGGAAACAGATTTCAGGAGGTAGATTCGAATCGCCTTTAAAGCACATGAAAAGCGGCAAAACGTTGACAATGATGCCCTTGGCCAAAAAGGGCGTATGCGTTTTTTCCTGAATATATTCAGGAAAAAACGCATAGGCCCTTTTTGGCCAACCAAGCAACCTGGAAAGGCAAATCAGCGCTACAAAGAAGTCTCGCTTCCCATCGGTCAAAAGGGCCATGCTGAAAAAAGTGTCAAAACCAGAAATGCAGGACAGGCCATGGAGAAATGGGAGCCTTGCTACACTGATGGGCGGGATGTAAATTGCCAACAGCCACTCTGGAGAAGTGTACGGTGAGTCCTGAAACATCTAAAAAACACAACTTAGAGAGCATAGGGCACTTCCACTCATGGGGGTATAAATTGGGAAAATGAAAAATCAGCAAGACACAAGCACCCCAAAGTTTAGGGCTGCTCTGTTGACAAGGACCTCCACTTCATTCCACCTTAAATATCCCAGGAAAGAGAAAAATGGATAAAGAAGTTGTGGTCCTTATGTACAATGGAATATCACTCAGCCATGAAATCAATGTCCTAAGGCTAGTAGCAGCATGATGAGTGGATTTAGGTACGACGATTCTAAGTGAAATAAGTCACACAGAAAAGGACACTTCTCATAAGGTATCACTGATAGAGGGAATGTAAAAACCGTTACACATGAACTGAATTACAAAACAGAACAGAGTCACACATGCAGAAAACACACTATGGCTGCTTAACGGGAAAGGTGAGGTGGGGTGATACATAAAACAAGGGTTTCAAATTAGCTCAGATACCGTTCCATAAACCCAATATGTAATAGACAAGACCTACTCCTTGCTCAGAGAACTGGACTCAACACGCCCTATTCACCGCACAAGAATATATCTGACTAGTAATAATCTTAAAACCTATGTATTGATATCTCTCTGTTAGTGTGTCAAGTGGGTGTAAAGCGGCATAAACACAGCAGTGAAAAGCAGGTAAACTGCATTATGAAAATAAATTACTTTGAAAAACCCATGAAAGAAAGACAGTGAAAGAGAGAGACATTCTTACACAATGCGTTCAGGGGCTGTGATGCAACCTGGATTGACCATATCTAGACCCACAGCTGGATGAGACATAAGGGTGGACACTATTGTGGCTGAGAGGTTTGGTGAGGTTGGGTGAGCAAACGCAGACCATTTAAAGTAATACTGCGTGGTACCCATCGCATGGGTCCCAAATCTCCAGGTTCAAGGGCATCTTCCTACATCGAAAACATGCATGAGAAACCCAGAAGATGGTACACCGTGTGATGGGGAAAGGTTTCTAAAACGCACCTCATTTCTCATCTCCTTGTGCCCGGGTTCGCCATTCCAGCCGCTTTACTAGCAATCTCCCTCCTTGGAGCATCAGCACCTTTAACTTCCTGTTCTGTACAGGTTGCCATTTTTCCTGACGATGAACGGGAAGACGGGGAACCAATGAGAGACTGGCTCTTGGTGTTGGGAAAGGCACAGGTCACTCTATTTTCCCATCAGGAAGAAGAATTAACCACAGGCTCATCCCGCCCCCCGGAACCAGAACAGGGCCTGAAGCCATCCTGCGCTTTTGCGGCCAGCTCCCAAAAACACGAGTTGTAAAATGGAGGCTCAGGGCACTGCAATTCACAAACCTGCAGAGTTATAAATGATAACTCTCGTCCACAAATATATTGAGGGAAGGCAACGAAGAGGATTTGAAATCAAGGCAGAATTGCAGGAAACAGATTTCAGGAGGTAGATTCGAATCGCCTTTAAAGCACATGAAAAGCGGCAAAACGTTGACAATGATGCCCTTGGCCAAAAAGGGCGTATGCGTTTTTTCCTGAATATATTCAGGAAAAAACGCATACGCCCTTTTTGGCCAACCAAGCAACCTGGAAAGGCAAATCAGCGCTACAAAGAAGTCTCGCATCCCATCGGTCAAAAGGGCCATGCTGAAAAAAGTGTCAAAACCAGAAATGCAGGACAGGCCATGGAGAAATGGGAGCCTTGCTACACTGATGGGCGGGATGTAAATTGCCAACAGCCACTCTGGAGAAGTGTACGGTGAGTCCTGAAACATCTAAAAAACACAGCTTAGAGAGCATAGGGCACTTCCACTCATGGGGGTATAAATTGGGAAAATGAAAAATCAGCAAGACACAGGCACCCCAAAGTTTACGGCTGCTCTGTTGACAAGGACCTCCACTTCATTCCACCTTAAATATCCCAGGAAAGAGACAAATGGGTAAAGAAGTTGTGTTCCTTATGTACAATGGAATATCACTCAGCCATGAAATCAATGTCCTAAGGCTAGTAGCAGCATGATGAGTGGATTTAGGTACGACGATTCTAAGTGAAATAAGTCACACAGAAAAGGACACTTCTCATAAGGTATCACTTATAGAGGGAATGTAAAAACCGTTACACATGAACTGAATTACAAAACAGAACAGAGTCACACATGCAGAAAACACACTATGGCTGCTTAACGGGAAAGGTGAGGTGGGGTGATACATCAAACAAGGGTTTCAAATTAGCTCAGATACCGTTCCATAAACCCAATATGTAATAGGCAAGACCTACTCCTTGCTCAGAGAACTGGACTCAACACGCCCTATTCACCGCACAAGAATATATCTGACTAGTAATAATCTTAAAACCTATGTATTGATATCTCTCTTTTAGTGTGTCAAGTGGGTGTAAAGCGGCATAAACACAGCAGTGAAAAGCAGCTAAACCCCATTATGAAAATAAATTACTTTGAAAAACCCATGAAAGAAAGACAGTGAAAGAGAGAGACATTCTTACACAATGCGTTCAGGGGCTGTGATGCAACCTGGATTGACCATATCTAGACCCACAGCTGGATGAGACATAAGGGTGGACACTCTTGGGGCTGAGAGGTTTGGTGAGGTTGGGTGAGCAAACACAGACCATTTAAAGTAATACTGCGTGGTACCCATCGCATGGGTCCCAAATCTCCAGGTTCAAGGGCATCTTCCTACATCGAAAACATGCATGAGAAACCCAGAAGATGGTACACCATGTGATGGGGAAAGGTTTCTAAAACGCACCTCATTTCTCATCTCCTTGTGCCCGTGTTCGCCATTCCAGCCGCTTTACTAGTAATCTCCCTACTTGGAGCATCAGCACCTTTAACCTCCTGTTCCGCACAGGTTGCCATTTCTCCTGACGATGAACGGGAAGACGGGGAACCAATGAGAGACTGGCTCTTGGTGTTGGGAAAGGCACAGGTCACTCTATTTTCCCATCAGGAAGAAGAATTAACCACACGCTCATCCCGCACCCCGGAACCAGAACAGGGCCTGAAGCCATCCTGCGCTTTTGCGGCCAGCTCCCAAAAACACGAGTTGTAAAATGGAGGCTCAGGGCACTGCAATTCACAAACCTGCAGAGTTATAAATGATAACTCTCGTCCACAAATATATTGAGTGAAGGCAACGAAGAGGATTTGAAATCAAGGCAGAATTGCAGGAAACAGATTTCAGGAGGTAGATTCGAATCGCCTTTAAAGCACATGAAAAGCGGCAAAACGTTGACAATGATGCCCTTGGCCAAAAAGGGCGTATGCGTTTTTTCCTGAATATATTCAGGAAAAAACGCATACGCCCTTTTTGGCCAACCAAGCAACCTGGAAAGGCAAATCAGCGCTACAAAGAAGTCTCGCATCCCATCGGTCAAAAGGGCCATGCTGAAAAAAGTGTCAAAACCAGAAATGCAGGACAGGCCATGGAGAAATGGGAGCCTTGCTACACTGATGGGCGGGATGTAAATTGCCAACAGCCACTCTGGAGAAGTGTACGGTGAGTCCTGAAACATCTAAAAAACACAGCTTAGAGAGCATAGGGCACTTCCACTCATGGGGGTATAAATTGGGAAAATGAAAAATCAGCAAGACACAAGCACCCCAAAGTTTAGAGCTGCTCTGTTGACAAGGACCTCCACTTCATTCCACCTTAAATATCCCAGGAAAGAGAAAAATGGGTAAAGAAGTTGTGGTCCTTATGTACAATGGAATATCACTCAGCCATGAAATCAATGTCCTAAGGCTAGTAGCAGCATGATGAGTGGATTTAGGTACGACGATTCTAAGTGAAATAAGTCACACAGAAAAGGACACTTCTCATAAGGTATCACTGATAGAGGGAATGTAAAAACCGTTACACTTGAACTGAATTACAAAACAGAACAGAGTAACACATGCAGAAAACACACTATGGCTGTTTAACGGGAAAGGTGAGGTGGGGTGATACATAAAACAAGGGTTTCAAATTAGCTCAGATACTGTTCCATAAACCCAATATGTAATAGACAAGACCTACTCCTTGCTCAGAGAACTGGACTCAACACGCCCTATTCACCGCACAAGAATATATCTGACTACTAATAATCTTAAAACCTTTGTATTGATATCTCTCTGTTAGTGTGTCAAGTGGGTGTAAAGCGGCATAAACACAGCAGTGAAAAGCAGCTAAACCCCATTATGAAAATAAATTACTTTGACAAACCCATGAAAGAAAGACAGTGAAAGAGAGAGACATTCTTACACAATGCGTTCAGGGGCTGTGATGCAACCTGGATTGACCATATCTAGACCCACAGCTGGATGAGACCTAAGGGTGGACACTCTTGGGGCTGAGAGGTTTGGTGAGGTTGGGTGAGCAAACGCAGACCATTTAAAGTAATACTGCGTGGTACCCATCGCATGGGTCCCAAATCTCCAGGTTCAAGGGCATCTTCCTACATCGAAAACATGCATGAGAAACCCAGAAGATGGAACACCATGTGATGGGGAAAGGTTTCTAAAACGCACCTCATTTCTCATCTCCTTGTGCCCGTGTTCGCCATTCCAGCCGCTTTACTAGTAATCTCCCTACTTGGAGCATCAGCACCTTTAACCTCCTGTTCCGTACAGGTTGCCATTTCTCCTGACGATGAACGGGAAGACGGGGAACCAATGAGAGACTGGCTCTTGGTGTTGGGAAAGGCACAGGTCACTCTATTTTCCCATCAGGAAGAAGAATTAACCACAGGCTCATCCCGCCCCCCGGAACCAGAACAGGGCCTGAAGCCATCCTGCGCTTTTGCGGCCAGCTCCCAAAAACACGAGTTGTAAAATGGAGGCTCAGGGCACTGCAATTCACAAACCTGCAGAGTTATAAATGATAACTCTCGTCCAGAAATATATTGAGGGAAGGCAACGAAGAGGATTTGAAATCAAGGCAGAATTGCAGGAAACAGATTTCAGGAGGTAGATTCGAATCGCCTTTAAAGCACATGAAAAGCGGCAAAACGTTGACAATGATGCCCTTGGCCAAAAAGGGCGTATGCGTTTTTTCCTGAATATATTCAGGAAAAAACGCATACGCCCTTTTTGGCCAACCAAGCAACCTGGAAAGGCAAATCAGCGCTACAAAGAAGTCTCGCATCCCATCGGTCAAAAGGGCCATGCTGAAAAAAGGGTCCAAACCAGAAATGCAGGACAGGCTATGGAGAAATGGGAGCCTTGCTACACTGATGGGTGGGATGTAAATTGCCAACAGCCACTCTGATGAAGTGTACGGTGAGTCCTGAAACATCTAAAAAACACAACTTAGAGAGCATAGGGCACTTCCACTCATGGGGGTATAAATTGGGAAAATGAAAAATCAGCAAGACACAAGCACCCCAAAGTTTAGGGCTGCTCTGTTGACAAGGACCTCCACTTCATTCCACCTTAAATATCCCAGGAAAGAGAAAAATGGGTAAAGAAGTTGTGGTCCTTATGTACAATGGAATATCACTCAGCCATGAAATCAATGTCCTAAGGCTAGTAGCAGCATGATGAGTGGATTTAGGTACGACGATTCTAAGTGAAATAAGTCACACAGAAAAGGACACTTCTCATAAGGTATCACTGATAGAGGGAATGTAAAAACCGTTACACATGAACTGAATTACAAAACAGAACAGAGTCACACATGCAGAAAACACACTATGGCTGCTTAACGGGAAAGGTGAGGTGGGGTGATACAGAAAACAAGGGTTTCAAATTAGCTCAGATACCGTTCCATAAACCCAATATGTAATAGACAAGACCTACTCCTTGCTCAGAGAACTGGACTCAACACGCCCTATTCACCGCACAAGAATATATCTGACTAGTAATAATCTTAAAACCTATGTATTGATATCTCTCTGTTAGTGTGTCAAGTGGGTGTAAAGCGGCATAAACACAGCAGTGAAAAGCAGGTAAACTGCATTATGAAAATAAATTACTTTGAAAAACCCATGAAAGAAAGACAGTGAAAGAGAGAGACATTCTTACACAATGCGTTCAGGGGCTGTGATGCAACCTGGATTGACCATATCTAGACCCACAGCTGGATGAGACATAAGGGTGGACACTATTGTGGCTGAGAGGTTTGGTGAGGTTGGGTGAGCAAACGCAGACCATTTAAAGTAATACTGCGTGGTACCCATCGCATGGGTCCCAAATCTCCAGGTTCAAGGGCATCTTCCTACATCGAAAACATGCATGAGAAACCCAGAAGATGGTACACCGTGTGATGGGGAAAGGTTTCTAAAACGCACCTCATTTCTCATCTCCTTGTGCCCGGGTTCGCCATTCCAGTCGCTTTACTAGCAATCTCCCTCCTTGGAGCATCAGCACCTTTAACTTCCTGTTCTGTACAGGTTGCCATTTTTCCTGACGATGAACGGGAAGACGGGGAACCAATGAGAGACTGGCTCTTGGTGTTGGGAAAGGCACAGGTCACTCTATTTTCCCATCAGGAAGAAGAATTAACCACACGCTCATCCCGCCCCACGGAACCAGAACAGGGCCTGAAGCCATCCTGCGCTTTTGCGGCCAGCTCCCAAAAACACGAGTTGTAAAATGGAGGCTCAGGGCACTGCAATTCACAAACCTGCAGAGTTATAAATGATAACTCTCGTCCACAAATATATTGAGGGAAGGCAACGAAGAGGATTTGAAATCAAGGCAGAATTGCAGGAAACAGATTTCAGGAGGTAGATTCGAATCGCCTTTAAAGCACATGAAAAGCGGCAAAACGTTGACAATGATGCCCTTGGCCAAAAAGGGCGTATGCGTTTTTTCCTGAATATATTCAGGAAAAAACGCATACGCCCTTTTTGGCCAACCAAGCAACCTGGAAAGGCAAATCAGCGCTACAAAGAAGTCTCGCATCCCATCGGTCAAAAGGGCCATGCTGAAAAAAGTGTCAAAACCAGAAATGCAGGACAGGCCATGGAGAAATGGGAGCCTTGCTACACTGATGGGCGGGATGTAAATTGCCAACAGCCACTCTGGAGAAGTGTACGGTGAGTCCTGAAACATGTAAAAAACACAGCTTAGAGAGCATAGGGCACTTCCACTCATGGGGGTATAAATTGGGAAAATGAAAAATCAGCAAGACACAGGCACCCCAAAGTTTACGGCTGCTCTGTTGACAAGGACCTCCACTTCATTCCACCTTAAATATCCCAGGAAAGAGAAAAATGGGTAAAGAAGTTGTGTTCCTTATGTACAATGGAATATCACTCAGCCATGAAATCAATGTCCTAAGGCTAGTAGCAGCATGATGAGTGGATTTAGGTACGACGATTCTAAGTGAAATAAGTCACACAGAAAAGGACACTTCTCATAAGGTATCACTTATAGAGGGAATGTAAAAACCGTTACACATGAACTGAATTACAAAACAGAACAGAGTCACACATGCAGAAAACACACTATGGCTGCTTAACGGGAAAGGTGAGGTGGGGTGATACATCAAACAAGGGTTTCAAATTAGCTCAGATACCGTTCCATAAACCCAATATGTAATAGACAAGACCTACTCCTTGCTCAGAGAACTGGACTCAACACGCCCTATTCACCGCACAAGAATATATCTGACTAGTAATAATCTTAAAACCTATGTATTGATATCTCTCTTTTAGTGTGTCAAGTGGGTGTAAAGCGGCATAAACACAGCAGTGAAAAGCAGCTAAACCCCATTATGAAAATAAATTACTTTGAAAAACCCATGAAAGAAAGACAGTGAAAGAGAGAGACATTCTTACACAATGCGTTCAGGGGCTGTGATGCAACCTGGATTGACCATATCTAGACCCACAGCTGGATGAGACATAAGGGTGGACACTCTTGGGGCTGAGAGGTTTGGTGAGGTTGGGTGAGCAAACGCAGACCATTTAAAGTAATACTGCGTGGTACCCATCGCATGGGTCCCAAATCTCCAGGTTCAAGGGCATCTTCCTACATCGAAAACATGCATGAGAAACCCAGAAGATGGAACACCATGTGATGGGGAAAGGTTTCTAAAACGCACCTCATTTCTCATCTCCTTGTGCCCGTGTTCGCCATTCCAGCCGCTTTACTAGTAATCTCCCTACTTGGAGCATCAGCACCTTTAACCTCCTGTTCCGCACAGGTTGCCATTTCTCCTGACGATGAACGGGAAGACGGGGAACCAATGAGAGACTGGCTCTTGGTGTTGGGAAAGGCACAGGTCACTCTATTTTCCCATCAGGAAGAAGAATTAACCACACGCTCATCCCGCACCCCGGAACCAGAACAGGGCCTGAAGCCATCCTGCGCTTTTGCGGCCAGCTCCCAAAAACACGAGTTGTAAAATGGAGGCTCAGGGCACTGCAATTCAGACACCTGCAGAGTTATAAATGATAACTCTCGTCCACAAATATATTGAGTGAAGGCAACGAAGAGGATTTGAAATCAAGGCAGAATTGCAGGAAACAGATTTCAGGAGGTAGATTCGAATCGCCTTTAAAGCACATGAAAAGCGGCAAAACGTTGACAATGATGCCCTTGGCCAAAAAGGGCGTATGCGTTTTTTCCTGAATATATTCAGGAAAAAACGCATACGCCCTTTTTGGCCAACCAAGCAACCTGGAAAGGCAAATCAGCGCTACAAAGAAGTCTCGCTTCCCATCGGTCAAAAGGGCCATGCTGAAAAAAGTGTCAAAACCAGAAATGCAGGACAGGCCATGGAGAAATGGGAGCCTTGCTACACTGATGGGCGGGATGTAAATTGCCAACAGCCACTCTGGAGAAGTGTACGGTGAGTCCTGAAACATCTAAAAAACACAGCTTAGAGAGCATAGGGCACTTCCACTCATGGGGGTATAAATTGGGAAAATGAAAAATCACAAGACACAAGCACCCCAAAGTTTAGAGCTGCTCTGTTGACAAGGACCTCCACTTCATTCCACCTTAAATATCCCAGGAAAGAGAAAAATGGGTAAAGAAGTTGTGGTCCTTATGTACAATGGAATATCACTCAGCCATGAAATCAATGTCCTAAGGCTAGTAGCAGCATGATGAGTGGATTTAGGTACGACGATTCTAAGTGAAATAAGTCACACAGAAAAGGACACTTCTCATAAGGTATCACTGATAGAGGGAATGTAAAAACCGTTACACTTGAACTGAATTACAAAACAGAACAGAGTAACACATGCAGAAAACACACTATGGCTGTTTAACGGGAAAGGTGAGGTGGGGTGATACATAAAACAAGGGTTTCAAATTAGCTCAGATACTGTTCCATAAACCCAATATGTAATAGACAAGACCTACTCCTTGCTCAGAGAACTGGACTCAACACGCCCTATTCACCGCACAAGAATATATCTGACTACTAATAATCTTAAAACCTTTGTATTGATATCTCTCTGTTAGTGTGTCAAGTGGGTGTAAAGCGGCATAAACACAGCAGTGAAAAGCAGCTAAACCCCATTATGAAAATAAATTACTTTGACAAACCCATGAAAGAAAGACAGTGAAAGAGAGAGACATTCTTACACAATGCGTTCAGGGGCTGTGATGCAACCTGGATTGACCATATCTAGACCCACAGCTGGATGAGACATAAGGGTGGACACTCTTGGGGCTGAGAGGTTTGGTGAGGTTGGGTGAGCAAACGCAGACCATTTAAAGTAATACTGCGTGGTACCCATCGCATGGGTCCCAAATCTCCAGGTTCAAGGGCATCTTCCTACATCGAAAACATGCATGAGAAACCCAGAAGATGGTACACCGTGTGATGGGGAAAGGTTTCTAAAACGCACCTCATTTCTCATCTCCTTGTGCCCGTGTTCGCCATTCCAGCCGCTTTACTAGTAATCTCCCTACTTGGAGCATCAGCACCTTTAACCTCCTGTTCCGCACAGGTTGCCATTTCTCCTGACGATGAACGGGAAGACGGGGAACCAATGAGAGACTGGCTCTTGGTGTTGGGAAAGGCACAGGTCACTCTATTTTCCCATCAGGAAGAAGAATTAACCACACGCTCATCCCGCACCCCGGAACCAGAACAGGGCCTGAAGCCATCCTGCGCTTTTGCGGCCAGCTCCCAAAAACACGAGTTGTAAAATGGAGGCTCAGGGCACTGCAATTCACAAACCTGCAGAGTTATAAATGATAACTCTCGTCCACAAATATATTGAGTGAAGGCAACGAAGAGGATTTGAAATCAAGGCAGAATTGCAGGAAACAGATTTCAGGAGGTAGATTCGAATCGCCTTTAAAGCACATGAAAAGCGGCAAAACGTTGACAATGATGCCCTTGGCCAAAAAGGGCGTATGCGTTTTTTCCTGCATATATTCAGGAAAAAACACATACGCCCTTTTTGGCCAACCAAGCAACCTGGAAAGGCAAATCAGCGCTACAAAGAAGTCTCGCTTCCCATCGGTCAAAAGGGCCATGCTGAAAAAAGTGTCAAAACCAGAAATGCAGGACAGGCCATGGAGAAATGGGAGCCTTGCTACACTGATGGGCGGGATGTAAATTGCCAACAGCCACTCTGGAGAAGTGTACGGTGAGTCCTGAAACATCTAAAAAACACAGCTTAGAGAGCATAGGGCACTTCCACTCATGGGGGTATAAATTGGGAAAATGAAAAATCAGCAAGACACAAGCACCCCAAAGTTTAGAGCTGCTCTGTTGACAAGGACCTCCACTTCATTCCACCTTAAATATCCCAGGAAAGAGAAAAATGGGTAAAGAAGTTGTGGTCCTTATGTACAATGGAATATCACTCAGCCATGAAATCAATGTCCTAAGGCTAGTAGCAGCATGATGAGTGGATTTAGGTACGACGATTCTAAGTGAAATAAGTCACACAGAAAAGGACACTTCTCATAAGGTATCACTGATAGAGGGAATGTAAAAACCGTTACACTTGAACTGAATTACAAAACAGAACAGAGTAACACATGCAGAAAACACACTATGGCTGTTTAACGGGAAAGGTGAGGTGGGGTGATACATAAAACAAGGGTTTCAAATTAGCTCAGATACTGTTCCATAAACCCAATATGTAATAGACAAGACCTACTCCTTGCTCAGAGAACTGGACTCAACACGCCCTATTCACCGCACAAGAATATATCTGACTACTAATAATCTTAAAACCTTTGTATTGATATCTCTCTGTTAGTGTGTCAAGTGGGTGTAAAGCGGCATAAACACAGCAGTGAAAAGCAGCTAAACCCCATTATGAAAATAAATTACTTTGACAAACCCATGAAAGAAAGACAGTGAAAGAGAGAGACATTCTTACACAATGCGTTCAGGGGCTGTGATGCAACCTGGATTGACCATATCTAGACCCACAGCTGGATGAGACATAAGGGTGGACACTCTTGGGGCTGAGAGGTTTGGTGAGGTTGGGTGAGCAAACGCAGACCCTTTAAAGTAATACTGCGTGGTACCCATCGCATGGGTCCCAAATCTCCAGGTTCAAGGGCATCTTCCTACATCGAAAACATGCATGAGAAACCCAGAAGATGGTACACCATGTGATGGGGAAAGTTTTCTAAAACGCACCTCATTTCTCATCTCCTTGTGCCCGTGTTCGCCATTCCAGCCGCTTTACTAGTAATCTCCCTACTTGGAGCATCAGCACCTTTAACCTCCTGTTCCGTACAGGTTGCCATTTCTCCTGACGATGAACGGGAAGACGGGGAACCAATGAGAGACTGGCTCTTGGTGTTGGGAAAGGCACAGGTCACTCTATTTTCCCATCAGGAAGAAGAATTAACCACAGGCTCATCCCGCCCCCCGGAACCAGAACAGGGCCTGAAGCCATCCTGCGCTTTTGCGGCCAGCTCCCAAAAACACGAGTTGTAAAATGGAGGCTCAGGGCACTGCAATTCACAAACCTGCAGAGTTATAAATGATAACTCTCGTCCAGAAATATATTGAGGGAAGGCAACGAAGAGGATTTGAAATCAAGGCAGAATTGCAGGAAACAGATTTCAGGAGGTAGATTCGAATCGCCTTTAAAGCACATGAAAAGCGGCAAAACGTTGACAATGATGCCCTTGGCCAAAAAGGGCGTATGCGTTTTTTCCTGAATATATTCAGGAAAAAACGCATACGCCCTTTTTGGCCAACCAAGCAACCTGGAAAGGCAAATCAGCGCTACAAAGAAGTCTCGCATCCCATCGGTCAAAAGGGCCATGCTGAAAAAAGGGTCCAAACCAGAAATGCAGGACAGGCTATGGAGAAATGGGAGCCTTGCTACACTGATGGGTGGGATGTAAATTGCCAACAGCCACTCTGATGAAGTGTACGGTGAGTCCTGAAACATCTAAAAAACACAACTTAGAGAGCATAGGGCACTTCCACTCATGGGGGTATAAATTGGGAAAATGAAAAATCAGCAAGACACAAGCACCCCAAAGTTTAGGGCTGCTCTGTTGACAAGGACCTCCACTTCAT
Organism: Balaenoptera borealis; assembly: GCF_965194805.1. Taxonomy (NCBI): domain Eukaryota; kingdom Metazoa; phylum Chordata; class Mammalia; order Artiodactyla; family Balaenopteridae; genus Balaenoptera; species Balaenoptera borealis. The sequence goes on from NW_028124009.1 coordinate 1,808,939, forward strand.
TCCACCTTAAATATCCCAGGAAAGAGAAAAATGGATAAAGAAGTTGTGGTCCTTATGTACAATGGAATATCACTCAGCCATGAAATCAATGTCCTAAGGCTAGTAGCAGCATGATGAGTGGATTTAGGTACGACGATTCTAAGTGAAATAAGTCACACAGAAAAGGACACTTCTCATAAGGTATCACTGATAGAGGGAATGTAAAAACCGTTACACATGAACTGAATTACAAAACAGAACAGAGTCACACATGCAGAAAACACACTATGGCTGCTTAACGGGAAAGGTGAGGTGGGGTGATACATAAAACAAGGGTTTCAAATTAGCTCAGATACCGTTCCATAAACCCAATATGTAATAGACAAGACCTACTCCTTGCTCAGAGAACTGGACTCAACACGCCCTATTCACCGCACAAGAATATATCTGACTAGTAATAATCTTAAAACCTATGTATTGATATCTCTCTGTTAGTGTGTCAAGTGGGTGTAAAGCGGCATAAACACAGCAGTGAAAAGCAGGTAAACTGCATTATGAAAATAAATTACTTTGAAAAACCCATGAAAGAAAGACAGTGAAAGAGAGAGACATTCTTACACAATGCGTTCAGGGGCTGTGATGCAACCTGGATTGACCATATCTAGACCCACAGCTGGATGAGACATAAGGGTGGACACTATTGTGGCTGAGAGGTTTGGTGAGGTTGGGTGAGCAAACGCAGACCATTTAAAGTAATACTGCGTGGTACCCATCGCATGGGTCCCAAATCTCCAGGTTCAAGGGCATCTTCCTACATCGAAAACATGCATGAGAAACCCAGAAGATGGTACACCGTGTGATGGGGAAAGGTTTCTAAAACGCACCTCATTTCTCATCTCCTTGTGCCCGGGTTCGCCATTCCAGCCGCTTTACTAGCAATCTCCCTCCTTGGAGCATCAGCACCTTTAACTTCCTGTTCTGTACAGGTTGCCATTTTTCCTGACGATGAACGGGAAGACGGGGAACCAATGAGAGACTGGCTCTTGGTGTTGGGAAAGGCACAGGTCACTCTATTTTCCCATCAGGAAGAAGAATTAACCACAGGCTCATCCCGCCCCCCGGAACCAGAACAGGGCCTGAAGCCATCCTGCGCTTTTGCGGCCAGCTCCCAAAAACACGAGTTGTAAAATGGAGGCTCAGGGCACTGCAATTCACAAACCTGCAGAGTTATAAATGATAACTCTCGTCCACAAATATATTGAGGGAAGGCAACGAAGAGGATTTGAAATCAAGGCAGAATTGCAGGAAACAGATTTCAGGAGGTAGATTCGAATCGCCTTTAAAGCACATGAAAAGCGGCAAAACGTTGACAATGATGCCCTTGGCCAAAAAGGGCGTATGCGTTTTTTCCTGAATATATTCAGGAAAAAACGCATACGCCCTTTTTGGCCAACCAAGCAACCTGGAAAGGCAAATCAGCGCTACAAAGAAGTCTCGCATCCCATCGGTCAAAAGGGCCATGCTGAAAAAAGTGTCAAAACCAGAAATGCAGGACAGGCCATGGAGAAATGGGAGCCTTGCTACACTGATGGGCGGGATGTAAATTGCCAACAGCCACTCTGGAGAAGTGTACGGTGAGTCCTGAAACATGTAAAAAACACAGCTTAGAGAGCATAGGGCACTTCCACTCATGGGGGTATAAATTGGGAAAATGAAAAATCAGCAAGACACAGGCACCCCAAAGTTTACGGCTGCTCTGTTGACAAGGACCTCCACTTCATTCCACCTTAAATATCCCAGGAAAGAGAAAAATGGGTAAAGAAGTTGTGTTCCTTATGTACAATGGAATATCACTCAGCCATGAAATCAATGTCCTAAGGCTAGTAGCAGCATGATGAGTGGATTTAGGTACGACGATTCTAAGTGAAATAAGTCACACAGAAAAGGACACTTCTCATAAGGTATCACTTATAGAGGGAATGTAAAAACCGTTACACATGAACTGAATTACAAAACAGAACAGAGTCACACATGCAGAAAACACACTATGGCTGCTTAACGGGAAAGGTGAGGTGGGGTGATACATCAAACAAGGGTTTCAAATTAGCTCAGATACCGTTCCATAAACCCAATATGTAATAGACAAGACCTACTCCTTGCTCAGAGAACTGGACTCAACACGCCCTATTCACCGCACAAGAATATATCTGACTAGTAATAATCTTAAAACCTATGTATTGATATCTCTCTTTTAGTGTGTCAAGTGGGTGTAAAGCGGCATAAACACAGCAGTGAAAAGCAGCTAAACCCCATTATGAAAATAAATTACTTTGACAAACCCATGAAAGAAAGACAGTGAAAGAGAGAGACATTCTTACACAATGCGTTCAGGGGCTGTGATGCAACCTGGATTGACCATATCTAGACCCACAGCTGGATGAGACATAAGGGTGGACACTCTTGGGGCTGAGAGGTTTGGTGAGGTTGGGTGAGCAAACGCAGACCATTTAAAGTAATACTGCGTGGTACCCATCGCATGGGTCCCAAATCTCCAGGTTCAAGGGCATCTTCCTACATCGAAAACATGCATGAGAAACCCAGAAGATGGTACACCATGTGATGGGGAAAGGTTTCTAAAACGCACCTCATTTCTCATCTCCTTGTGCCCGTGTTCACCATTCCAGCCGCTTTACTAGTAATCTCCCTACTTGGAGCATCAGCACCTTTAACCTCCTGTTCCGCACAGGTTGCCATTTCTCCTGACGATGAACGGGAAGACGGGGAACCAATGAGAGACTGGCTCTTGGTGTTGGGAAAGGCACAGGTCACTCTATTTTCCCATCAGGAAGAAGAATTAACCACACGCTCATCCCGCACCCCGGAACCAGAACAGGGCCTGAAGCCATCCTGCGCTTTTGCGGCCAGCTCCCAAAAACACGAGTTGTAAAATGGAGGCTCAGGGCACTGCAATTCACAAACCTGCAGAGTTATAAATGATAACTCTCGTCCACAAATATATTGAGTGAAGGCAACGAAGAGGATTTGAAATCAAGGCAGAATTGCAGGAAACAGATTTCAGGAGGTAGATTCGAATCGCCTTTAAAGCACATGAAAAGCGGCAAAACGTTGACAATGATGCCCTTGGCCAAAAAGGGCGTATGCGTTTTTTCCTGAATATATTCAGGAAAAAACACATACGCCCTTTTTGGCCAACCAAGCAACCTGGAAAGGCAAATCAGCGCTACAAAGAAGTCTCGCTTCCCATCGGTCAAAAGGGCCATGCTGAAAAAAGTGTCAAAACCAGAAATGCAGGACAGGCCATGGAGAAATGGGAGCCTTGCTACACTGATGGGCGGGATGTAAATTGCCAACAGCCACTCTGGAGAAGTGTACGGTGAGTCCTGAAACATCTAAAAAACACAGCTTAGAGAGCATAGGGCACTTCCACTCATGGGGGTATAAATTGGGAAAATGAAAAATCAGCAAGACACAAGCACCCCAAAGTTTAGAGCTGCTCTGTTGACAAGGACCTCCACTTCATTCCACCTTAAATATCCCAGGAAAGAGAAAAATGGGTAAAGAAGTTGTGGTCCTTATGTACAATGGAATATCACTCAGCCATGAAATCAATGTCCTAAGGCTAGTAGCAGCATGATGAGTGGATTTAGGTACAACGATTCTAAGTGAAATAAGTCACACAGAAAAGGACACTTCTCATAAGGTATCACTGATAGAGGGAATGTAAAAACCGTTACACTTGAACTGAATTACAAAACAGAACAGAGTAACACATGCAGAAAACACACTATGGCTGTTTAACGGGAAAGGTGAGGTGGGGTGATACATAAAACAAGGGTTTCAAATTAGCTCAGATACTGTTCCATAAACCCAATATGTAATAGACAAGACCTACTCCTTGCTCAGAGAACTGGACTCAACACGCCCTATTCACCGCACAAGAATATATCTGACTAGTAATAATCTTAAAACCTTTGTATTGATATCTCTCTGTTAGTGTGTCAAGTGGGTGTAAAGCGGCATAAACACAGCAGTGAAAAGCAGCTAAACCCCATTATGAAAATAAATTACTTTGACAAACCCATGAAAGAAAGACAGTGAAAGAGAGAGACATTCTTACACAATGCGTTCAGGGGCTGTGATGCAACCTGGATTGACCATATCTAGACCCACAGCTGGATGAGACATAAGGGTGGACACTCTTGGGGCTGAGAGGTTTGGTGAGGTTGGGTGAGCAAACGCAGACCCTTTAAAGTAATACTGCGTGGTACCCATCGCATGGGTCCCAAATCTCCAGGTTCAAGGGCATCTTCCTACATCGAAAACATGCATGAGAAACCCAGAAGATGGTACACCATGTGATGGGGAAAGTTTTCTAAAACGCACCTCATTTCTCATCTCCTTGTGCCCGTGTTCGCCATTCCAGCCGCTTTACTAGTAATCTCCCTACTTGGAGCATCAGCACCTTTAACCTCCTGTTCCGTACAGGTTGCCATTTCTCCTGACGATGAACGGGAAGACGGGGAACCAATGAGAGACTGGCTCTTGGTGTTGGGAAAGGCACAGGTCACTCTATTTTCCCATCAGGAAGAAGAATTAACCACAGGCTCATCCCGCCCCCCGGAACCAGAACAGGGCCTGAAGCCATCCTGCGCTTTTGCGGCCAGCTCCCAAAAACACGAGTTGTAAAATGGAGGCTCAGGGCACTGCAATTCACAAACCTGCAGAGTTATAAATGATAACTCTCGTCCAGAAATATATTGAGGGAAGGCAACGAAGAGGATTTGAAATCAAGGCAGAATTGCAGGAAACAGATTTCAGGAGGTAGATTCGAATCGCCTTTAAAGCACATGAAAAGCGGCAAAACGTTGACAATGATGCCCTTGGCCAAAAAGGGCGTATGCGTTTTTTCCTGAATATATTCAGGAAAAAACGCATACGCCCTTTTTGGCCAACCAAGCAACCTGGAAAGGCAAATCAGCGCTACAAAGAAGTCTCGCATCCCATCGGTCAAAAGGGCCATGCTGAAAAAAGGGTCCAAACCAGAAATGCAGGACAGGCTATGGAGAAATGGGAGCCTTGCTACACTGATGGGTGGGATGTAAATTGCCAACAGCCACTCTGATGAAGTGTACGGTGAGTCCTGAAACATCTAAAAAACACAACTTAGAGAGCATAGGGCACTTCCACTCATGGGGGTATAAATTGGGAAAATGAAAAATCAGCAAGACACAAGCACCCCAAAGTTTAGGGCTGCTCTGTTGACAAGGACCTCCACTTCATTCCACCTTAAATATCCCAGGAAAGAGAAAAATGGATAAAGAAGTTGTGGTCCTTATGTACAATGGAATATCACTCAGCCATGAAATCAATGTCCTAAGGCTAGTAGCAGCATGATGAGTGGATTTAGGTACGACGATTCTAAGTGAAATAAGTCACACAGAAAAGGACACTTCTCATAAGGTATCACTGATAGAGGGAATGTAAAAACCGTTACACATGAACTGAATTACAAAACAGAACAGAGTCACACATGCAGAAAACACACTATGGCTGCTTAACGGGAAAGGTGAGGTGGGGTGATACATAAAACAAGGGTTTCAAATTAGCTCAGATACCGTTCCATAAACCCAATATGTAATAGACAAGACCTACTCCTTGCTCAGAGAACTGGACTCAACACGCCCTATTCACCGCACAAGAATATATCTGACTAGTAATAATCTTAAAACCTATGTATTGATATCTCTCTGTTAGTGTGTCAAGTGGGTGTAAAGCGGCATAAACACAGCAGTGAAAAGCAGGTAAACTGCATTATGAAAATAAATTACTTTGAAAAACCCATGAAAGAAAGACAGTGAAAGAGAGAGACATTCTTACACAATGCGTTCAGGGGCTGTGATGCAACCTGGATTGACCATATCTAGACCCACAGCTGGATGAGACATAAGGGTGGACACTATTGTGGCTGAGAGGTTTGGTGAGGTTGGGTGAGCAAACGCAGACCATTTAAAGTAATACTGCGTGGTACCCATCGCATGGGTCCCAAATCTCCAGGTTCAAGGGCATCTTCCTACATCGAAAACATGCATGAGAAACCCAGAAGATGGTACACCGTGTGATGGGGAAAGGTTTCTAAAACGCACCTCATTTCTCATCTCCTTGTGCCCGGGTTCGCCATTCCAGCCGCTTTACTAGCAATCTCCCTCCTTGGAGCATCAGCACCTTTAACTTCCTGTTCTGTACAGGTTGCCATTTTTCCTGACGATGAACGGGAAGACGGGGAACCAATGAGAGACTGGCTCTTGGTGTTGGGAAAGGCACAGGTCACTCTATTTTCCCATCAGGAAGAAGAATTAACCACAGGCTCATCCCGCCCCCCGGAACCAGAACAGGGCCTGAAGCCATCCTGCGCTTTTGCGGCCAGCTCCCAAAAACACGAGTTGTAAAATGGAGGCTCAGGGCACTGCAATTCACAAACCTGCAGAGTTATAAATGATAACTCTCGTCCACAAATATATTGAGGGAAGGCAACGAAGAGGATTTGAAATCAAGGCAGAATTGCAGGAAACAGATTTCAGGAGGTAGATTCGAATCGCCTTTAAAGCACATGAAAAGCGGCAAAACGTTGACAATGATGCCCTTGGCCAAAAAGGGCGTATGCGTTTTTTCCTGAATATATTCAGGAAAAAACGCATACGCCCTTTTTGGCCAACCAAGCAACCTGGAAAGGCAAATCAGCGCTACAAAGAAGTCTCGCATCCCATCGGTCAAAAGGGCCATGCTGAAAAAAGTGTCAAAACCAGAAATGCAGGACAGGCCATGGAGAAATGGGAGCCTTGCTACACTGATGGGCGGGATGTAAATTGCCAACAGCCACTCTGGAGAAGTGTACGGTGAGTCCTGAAACATGTAAAAAACACAGCTTAGAGAGCATAGGGCACTTCCACTCATGGGGGTATAAATTGGGAAAATGAAAAATCAGCAAGACACAGGCACCCCAAAGTTTACGGCTGCTCTGTTGACAAGGACCTCCACTTCATTCCACCTTAAATATCCCAGGAAAGAGAAAAATGGGTAAAGAAGTTGTGTTCCTTATGTACAATGGAATATCACTCAGCCATGAAATCAATGTCCTAAGGCTAGTAGCAGCATGATGAGTGGATTTAGGTACGACGATTCTAAGTGAAATAAGTCACACAGAAAAGGACACTTCTCATAAGGTATCACTTATAGAGGGAATGTAAAAACCGTTACACATGAACTGAATTACAAAACAGAACAGAGTCACACATGCAGAAAACACACTATGGCTGCTTAACGGGAAAGGTGAGGTGGGGTGATACATAAAACAAGGGTTTCAAATTAGCTCAGATACTGTTCCATAAACCCAATATGTAATAGACAAGACCTACGCCTTGCTCAGAGAACTGGACTCAACACGCCCTATTCACCGCACAAGAATATATCTGACTACTAATAATCTTAAAACCTTTGTATTGATATCTCTCTGTTAGTGTGTCAAGTGGGTGTAAAGCGGCATAAACACAGCAGTGAAAAGCAGCTAAACCCCATTATGAAAATAAATTACTTTGACAAACCCATGAAAGAAAGACAGTGAAAGAGAGAGACATTCTTACACAATGCGTTCAGGGGCTGTGATGCAACCTGGATTGACCATATCTAGACCCACAGCTGGATGAGACATAAGGGTGGACACTCTTGGGGCTGAGAGGTTTGGTGAGGTTGGGTGAGCAAACGCAGACCATTTAAAGTAATACTGCGTGGTACCCATCGCATGGGTCCCAAATCTCCAGGTTCAAGGGCATCTTCCTACATCGAAAACATGCATGAGAAACCCAGAAGATGGTACACCGTGTGATGGGGAAAGGTTTCTAAAACGCACCTCATTTCTCATCTCCTTGTGCCCGTGTTCGCCATTCCAGCCGCTTTACTAGTAATCTCCCTACTTGGAGCATCAGCACCTTTAACCTCCTGTTCCGCACAGGTTGCCATTTCTCCTGACGATGAACGGGAAGACGGGGAACCAATGAGAGACTGGCTCTTGGTGTTGGGAAAGGCACAGGTCACTCTATTTTCCCATCAGGAAGAAGAATTAACCACACGCTCATCCCGCACCCCGGAACCAGAACAGGGCCTGAAGCCATCCTGCGCTTTTGCGGCCAGCTCCCAAAAACACGAGTTGTAAAATGGAGGCTCAGGGCACTGCAATTCACAAACCTGCAGAGTTATAAATGATAACTCTCGTCCACAAATATATTGAGTGAAGGCAACGAAGAGGATTTGAAATCAAGGCAGAATTGCAGGAAACAGATTTCAGGAGGTAGATTCGAATCGCCTTTAAAGCACATGAAAAGCGGCAAAACGTTGACAATGATGCCCTTGGCCAAAAAGGGCGTATGCGTTTTTTCCTGAATATATTCAGGAAAAAACACATACGCCCTTTTTGGCCAACCAAGCAACCTGGAAAGGCAAATCAGCGCTACAAAGAAGTCTCGCTTCCCATCGGTCAAAAGGGCCATGCTGAAAAAAGTGTCAAAACCAGAAATGCAGGACAGGCCATGGAGAAATGGGAGCCTTGCTACACTGATGGGCGGGATGTAAATTGCCAACAGCCACTCTGGAGAAGTGTACGGTGAGTCCTGAAACATCTAAAAAACACAGCTTAGAGAGCATAGGGCACTTCCACTCATGGGGGTATAAATTGGGAAAATGAAAAATCAGCAAGACACAAGCACCCCAAAGTTTAGAGCTGCTCTGTTGACAAGGACCTCCACTTCATTCCACCTTAAATATCCCAGGAAAGAGAAAAATGGGTAAAGAAGTTGTGGTCCTTATGTACAATGGAATATCACTCAGCCATGAAATCAATGTCCTAAGGCTAGTAGCAGCATGATGAGTGGATTTAGGTACGACGATTCTAAGTGAAATAAGTCACACAGAAAAGGACACTTCTCATAAGGTATCACTGATAGAGGGAATGTAAAAACCGTTACACTTGAACTGAATTACAAAACAGAACAGAGTAACACATGCAGAAAACACACTATGGCTGTTTAACGGGAAAGGTGAGGTGGGGTGATACATAAAACAAGGGTTTCAAATTAGCTCAGATACTGTTCCATAAACCCAATATGTAATAGACAAGACCTACTCCTTGCTCAGAGAACTGGACTCAACACGCCCTATTCACCGCACAAGAATATATCTGACTACTAATAATCTTAAAACCTTTGTATTGATATCTCTCTGTTAGTGTGTCAAGTGGGTGTAAAGCGGCATAAACACAGCAGTGAAAAGCAGCTAAACCCCATTATGAAAATAAATTACTTTGACAAACCCATGAAAGAAAGACAGTGAAAGAGAGAGACATTCTTACACAATGCGTTCAGGGGCTGTGATGCAACCTGGATTGACCATATCTAGACCCACAGCTGGATGAGACATAAGGGTGGACACTCTTGGGGCTGAGAGGTTTGGTGAGGTTGGGTGAGCAAACGCAGACCCTTTAAAGTAATACTGCGTGGTACCCATCGCATGGGTCCCAAATCTCCAGGTTCAAGGGCATCTTCCTACATCGAAAACATGCATGAGAAACCCAGAAGATGGTACACCATGTGATGGGGAAAGTTTTCTAAAACGCACCTCATTTCTCATCTCCTTGTGCCCGTGTTCGCCATTCCAGCCGCTTTACTAGTAATCTCCCTACTTGGAGCATCAGCACCTTTAACCTCCTGTTCCGTACAGGTTGCCATTTCTCCTGACGATGAACGGGAAGACGGGGAACCAATGAGAGACTGGCTCTTGGTGTTGGGAAAGGCACAGGTCACTCTATTTTCCCATCAGGAAGAAGAATTAACCACAGGCTCATCCCGCCCCCCGGAACCAGAACAGGGCCTGAAGCCATCCTGCGCTTTTGCGGCCAGCTCCCAAAAACACGAGTTGTAAAATGGAGGCTCAGGGCACTGCAATTCACAAACCTGCAGAGTTATAAATGATAACTCTCGTCCAGAAATATATTGAGGGAAGGCAACGAAGAGGATTTGAAATCAAGGCAGAATTGCAGGAAACAGATTTCAGGAGGTAGATTCGAATCGCCTTTAAAGCACATGAAAAGCGGCAAAACGTTGACAATGATGCCCTTGGCCAAAAAGGGCGTATGCGTTTTTTCCTGAATATATTCAGGAAAAAACGCATACGCCCTTTTTGGCCAACCAAGCAACCTGGAAAGGCAAATCAGCGCTACAAAGAAGTCTCGCATCCCATCGGTCAAAAGGGCCATGCTGAAAAAAGGGTCCAAACCAGAAATGCAGGACAGGCTATGGAGAAATGGGAGCCTTGCTACACTGATGGGTGGGATGTAAATTGCCAACAGCCACTCTGATGAAGTGTACGGTGAGTCCTGAAACATCTAAAAAACACAACTTAGAGAGCATAGGGCACTTCCACTCATGGGGGTATAAATTGGGAAAATGAAAAATCAGCAAGACACAAGCACCCCAAAGTTTAGGGCTGCTCTGTTGACAAGGACCTCCACTTCATTCCACCTTAAATATCCCAGGAAAGAGAAAAATGGATAAAGAAGTTGTGGTCCTTATGTACAATGGAATATCACTCAGCCATGAAATCAATGTCCTAAGGCTAGTAGCAGCATGATGAGTGGATTTAGGTACGACGATTCTAAGTGAAATAAGTCACACAGAAAAGGACACTTCTCATAAGGTATCACTGATAGAGGGAATGTAAAAACCGTTACACATGAACTGAATTACAAAACAGAACAGAGTCACACATGCAGAAAACACACTATGGCTGCTTAACGGGAAAGGTGAGGTGGGGTGATACATAAAACAAGGGTTTCAAATTAGCTCAGATACCGTTCCATAAACCCAATATGTAATAGACAAGACCTACTCCTTGCTCAGAGAACTGGACTCAACACGCCCTATTCACCGCACAAGAATATATCTGACTAGTAATAATCTTAAAACCTATGTATTGATATCTCTCTGTTAGTGTGTCAAGTGGGTGTAAAGCGGCATAAACACAGCAGTGAAAAGCAGGTAAACTGCATTATGAAAATAAATTACTTTGAAAAACCCATGAAAGAAAGACAGTGAAAGAGAGAGACATTCTTACACAATGCGTTCAGGGGCTGTGATGCAACCTGGATTGACCATATCTAGACCCACAGCTGGATGAGACATAAGGGTGGACACTCTCGGGGCTGAGAGGCTTGGTGAGGTTGGGGGAGCAAACGCAGACCATTTAAAGTAATACTGCGTGGTACCCATCGCATGGGTCCCAAATCTCCAGGTTCAAGGGCATCTTCCTACATCGAAAACATGCATGAGAAACCCAGAAGATGGTACACCGTGTGATGGGGAAAGGTTTCTAAAACGCACCTCATTTCTCATCTCCTTGTGCCCGGGTTCGCCATTCCAGCCGCTTTACTAGCAATCTCCCTCCTTGGAGCATCAGCACCTTTAACTTCCTGTTCTGTACAGGTTGCCATTTTTCCTGACGATGAACGGGAAGACGGGGAACCAATGAGAGACTGGCTCTTGGTGTTGGGAAAGGCACAGGTCACTCTATTTTCCCATCAGGAAGAAGAATTAACCACAGGCTCATCCCGCCCCCCGGAACCAGAACAGGGCCTGAAGCCATCCTGCGCTTTTGCGGCCAGCTCCCAAAAACACGAGTTGTAAAATGGAGGCTCAGGGCACTGCAATTCACAAACCTGCAGAGTTATAAATGATAACTCTCGTCCACAAATATATTGAGGGAAGGCAACGAAGAGGATTTGAAATCAAGGCAGAATTGCAGGAAACAGATTTCAGGAGGTAGATTCGAATCGCCTTTAAAGCACATGAAAAGCGGCAAAACGTTGACAATGATGCCCTTGGCCAAAAAGGGCGTATGCGTTTTTTCCTGAATATATTCAGGAAAAAACGCATACGCCCTTTTTGGCCAACCAAGCAACCTGGAAAGGCAAATCAGCGCTACAAAGAAGTCTCGCATCCCATCGGTCAAAAGGGCCATGCTGAAAAAAGTGTCAAAACCAGAAATGCAGGACAGGCCATGGAGAAATGGGAGCCTTGCTACACTGATGGGCGGGATGTAAATTGCCAACAGCCACTCTGGAGAAGTGTACGGTGAGTCCTGAAACATGTAAAAAACACAGCTTAGAGAGCATAGGGCACTTCCACTCATGGGGGTATAAATTGGGAAAATGAAAAATCAGCAAGACACAGGCACCCCAAAGTTTACGGCTGCTCTGTTGACAAGGACCTCCACTTCATTCCACCTTAAATATCCCAGGAAAGAGAAAAATGGGTAAAGAAGTTGTGTTCCTTATGTACAATGGAATATCACTCAGCCATGAAATCAATGTCCTAAGGCTAGTAGCAGCATGATGAGTGGATTTAGGTACGACGATTCTAAGTGAAATAAGTCACACAGAAAAGGACACTTCTCATAAGGTATCACTTATAGAGGGAATGTAAAAACCGTTACACATGAACTGAATTACAAAACAGAACAGAGTCACACATGCAGAAAACACACTATGGCTGCTTAACGGGAAAGGTGAGGTGGGGTGATACATCAAACAAGGGTTTCAAATTAGCTCAGATACCGTTCCATAAACCCAATATGTAATAGACAAGACCTACTCCTTGCTCAGAGAACTGGACTCAACACGCCCTATTCACCGCACAAGAATATATCTGACTACTAATAATCTTAAAACCTTTGTATTGATATCTCTCTGTTAGTGTGTCAAGTGGGTGTAAAGCGGCATAAACACAGCAGTGAAAAGCAGCTAAACCCCATTATGAAAATAAATTACTTTGACAAACCCATGAAAGAAAGACAGTGAAAGAGAGAGACATTCTTACACAATGCGTTCAGGGGCTGTGATGCAACCTGGATTGACCATATCTAGACCCACAGCTGGATGAGACATAAGGGTGGACACTCTTGGGGCTGAGAGGTTTGGTGAGGTTGGGTGAGCAAACGCAGACCATTTAAAGTAATACTGCGTGGTACCCATCGCATGGGTCCCAAATCTCCAGGTTCAAGGGCATCTTCCTACATCGAAAACATGCATGAGAAACCCAGAAGATGGTACACCATGTGATGGGGAAAGGTTTCTAAAACGCACCTCATTTCTCATCTCCTTGTGCCCGTGTTCGCCATTCCAGCCGCTTTACTAGTAATCTCCCTACTTGGAGCATCAGCACCTTTAACCTCCTGTTCCGCACAGGTTGCCATTTCTCCTGACGATGAACGGGAAGACGGGGAACCAATGAGAGACTGGCTCTTGGTGTTGGGAAAGGCACAGGTCACTCTATTTTCCCATCAGGAAGAAGAATTAACCACACGCTCATCCCGCACCCCGGAACCAGAACAGGGCCTGAAGCCATCCTGCGCTTTTGCGGCCAGCTCCCAAAAACACGAGTTGTAAAATGGAGGCTCAGGGCACTGCAATTCACAAACCTGCAGAGTTATAAATGATAACTCTCGTCCACAAATATATTGAGTGAAGGCAACGAAGAGGATTTGAAATCAAGGCAGAATTGCAGGAAACAGATTTCAGGAGGTAGATTCGAATCGCCTTTAAAGCACATGAAAAGCGGCAAAACGTTGACAATGATGCCCTTGGCCAAAAAGGGCGTATGCGTTTTTTCCTGAATATATTCAGGAAAAAACACATACGCCCTTTTTGGCCAACCAAGCAACCTGGAAAGGCAAATCAGCGCTACAAAGAAGTCTCGCTTCCCATCGGTCAAAAGGGCCATGCTGAAAAAAGTGTCAAAACCAGAAATGCAGGACAGGCCATGGAGAAATGGGAGCCTTGCTACACTGATGGGCGGGATGTAAATTGCCAACAGCCACTCTGGAGAAGTGTACGGTGAGTCCTGAAACATCTAAAAAACACAGCTTAGAGAGCATAGGGCACTTCCACTCATGGGGGTATAAATTGGGAAAATGAAAAATCAGCAAGACACAAGCACCCCAAAGTTTAGAGCTGCTCTGTTGACAAGGACCTCCACTTCATTCCACCTTAAATATCCCAGGAAAGAGAAAAATGGGTAAAGAAGTTGTGGTCCTTATGTACAATGGAATATCACTCAGCCATGAAATCAATGTCCTAAGGCTAGTAGCAGCATGATGAGTGGATTTAGGTACGACGATTCTAAGTGAAATAAGTCACACAGAAAAGGACACTTCTCATAAGGTATCACTGATAGAGGGAATGTAAAAACCGTTACACTTGAACTGAATTACAAAACAGAACAGAGTAACACATGCAGAAAACACACTATGGCTGTTTAACGGGAAAGGTGAGGTGGGGTGATACATAAAACAAGGGTTTCAAATTAGCTCAGATACTGTTCCATAAACCCAATATGTAATAGACAAGACCTACTCCTTGCTCAGAGAACTGGACTCAACACGCCCTATTCACCGCACAAGAATATATCTGACTACTAATAATCTTAAAACCTTTGTATTGATATCTCTCTGTTAGTGTGTCAAGTGGGTGTAAAGCGGCATAAACACAGCAGTGAAAAGCAGCTAAACCCCATTATGAAAATAAATTACTTTGACAAACCCATGAAAGAAAGACAGTGAAAGAGAGAGACATTCTTACACAATGCGTTCAGGGGCTGTGATGCAACCTGGATTGACCATATCTAGACCCACAGCTGGATGAGACATAAGGGTGGACACTCTTGGGGCTGAGAGGTTTGGTGAGGTTGGGTGAGCAAACGCAGACCCTTTAAAGTAATACTGCGTGGTACCCATCGCATGGGTCCCAAATCTCCAGGTTCAAGGGCATCTTCCTACATCGAAAACATGCATGAGAAACCCAGAAGATGGTACACCATGTGATGGGGAAAGTTTTCTAAAACGCACCTCATTTCTCATCTCCTTGTGCCCGTGTTCGCCATTCCAGCCGCTTTACTAGTAATCTCCCTACTTGGAGCATCAGCACCTTTAACCTCCTGTTCCGTACAGGTTGCCATTTCTCCTGACGATGAACGGGAAGACGGGGAACCAATGAGAGACTGGCTCTTGGTGTTGGGAAAGGCACAGGTCACTCTATTTTCCCATCAGGAAGAAGAATTAACCACAGGCTCATCCCGCCCCCCGGAACCAGAACAGGGCCTGAAGCCATCCTGCGCTTTTGCGGCCAGCTCCCAAAAACACGAGTTGTAAAATGGAGGCTCAGGGCACTGCAATTCACAAACCTGCAGAGTTATAAATGATAACTCTCGTCCAGAAATATATTGAGGGAAGGCAACGAAGAGGATTTGAAATCAAGGCAGAATTGCAGGAAACAGATTTCAGGAGGTAGATTCGAATCGCCTTTAAAGCACATGAAAAGCGGCAAAACGTTGACAATGATGCCCTTGGCCAAAAAGGGCGTATGCGTTTTTTCCTGAATATATTCAGGAAAAAACGCATACGCCCTTTTTGGCCAACCAAGCAACCTGGAAAGGCAAATCAGCGCTACAAAGAAGTCTCGCATCCCATCGGTCAAAAGGGCCATGCTGAAAAAAGGGTCCAAACCAGAAATGCAGGACAGGCTATGGAGAAATGGGAGCCTTGCTACACTGATGGGTGGGATGTAAATTGCCAACAGCCACTCTGATGAAGTGTACGGTGAGTCCTGAAACATCTAAAAAACACAACTTAGAGAGCATAGGGCACTTCCACTCATGGGGGTATAAATTGGGAAAATGAAAAATCAGCAAGACACAAGCACCCCAAAGTTTAGGGCTGCTCTGTTGACAAGGACCTCCACTTCATTCCACCTTAAATATCCCAGGAAAGAGAAAAATGGATAAAGAAGTTGTGGTCCTTATGTACAATGGAATATCACTCAGCCATGAAATCAATGTCCTAAGGCTAGTAGCAGCATGATGAGTGGATTTAGGTACGACGATTCTAAGTGAAATAAGTCACACAGAAAAGGACACTTCTCATAAGGTATCACTGATAGAGGGAATGTAAAAACCGTTACACATGAACTGAATTACAAAACAGAACAGAGTCACACATGCAGAAAACACACTATGGCTGCTTAACGGGAAAGGTGAGGTGGGGTGATACATAAAACAAGGGTTTCAAATTAGCTCAGATACCGTTCCATAAACCCAATATGTAATAGACAAGACCTACTCCTTGCTCAGAGAACTGGACTCAACACGCCCTATTCACCGCACAAGAATATATCTGACTAGTAATAATCTTAAAACCTATGTATTGATATCTCTCTGTTAGTGTGTCAAGTGGGTGTAAAGCGGCATAAACACAGCAGTGAAAAGCAGGTAAACTGCATTATGAAAATAAATTACTTTGAAAAACCCATGAAAGAAAGACAGTGAAAGAGAGAGACATTCTTACACAATGCGTTCAGGGGCTGTGATGCAACCTGGATTGACCATATCTAGACCCACAGCTGGATGAGACATAAGGGTGGACACTCTCGGGGCTGAGAGGCTTGGTGAGGTTGGGGGAGCAAACGCAGACCATTTAAAGTAATACTGCGTGGTACCCATCGCATGGGTCCCAAATCTCCAGGTTCAAGGGCATCTTCCTACATCGAAAACATGCATGAGAAACCCAGAAGATGGTACACCGTGTGATGGGGAAAGGTTTCTAAAACGCACCTCATTTCTCATCTCCTTGTGCCCGGGTTCGCCATTCCAGCCGCTTTACTAGCAATCTCCCTCCTTGGAGCATCAGCACCTTTAACTTCCTGTTCTGTACAGGTTGCCATTTTTCCTGACGATGAACGGGAAGACGGGGAACCAATGAGAGACTGGCTCTTGGTGTTGGGAAAGGCACAGGTCACTCTATTTTCCCATCAGGAAGAAGAATTAACCACAGGCTCATCCCGCCCCCCGGAACCAGAACAGGGCCTGAAGCCATCCTGCGCTTTTGCGGCCAGCTCCCAAAAACACGAGTTGTAAAATGGAGGCTCAGGGCACTGCAATTCACAAACCTGCAGAGTTATAAATGATAACTCTCGTCCACAAATATATTGAGGGAAGGCAACGAAGAGGATTTGAAATCAAGGCAGAATTGCAGGAAACAGATTTCAGGAGGTAGATTCGAATCGCCTTTAAAGCACATGAAAAGCGGCAAAACGTTGACAATGATGCCCTTGGCCAAAAAGGGCGTATGCGTTTTTTCCTGAATATATTCAGGAAAAAACGCATACGCCCTTTTTGGCCAACCAAGCAACCTGGAAAGGCAAATCAGCGCTACAAAGAAGTCTCGCATCCCATCGGTCAAAAGGGCCATGCTGAAAAAAGTGTCAAAACCAGAAATGCAGGACAGGCCATGGAGAAATGGGAGCCTTGCTACACTGATGGGCGGGATGTAAATTGCCAACAGCCACTCTGGAGAAGTGTACGGTGAGTCCTGAAACATGTAAAAAACACAGCTTAGAGAGCATAGGGCACTTCCACTCATGGGGGTATAAATTGGGAAAATGAAAAATCAGCAAGACACAGGCACCCCAAAGTTTACGGCTGCTCTGTTGACAAGGACCTCCACTTCATTCCACCTTAAATATCCCAGGAAAGAGAAAAATGGGTAAAGAAGTTGTGTTCCTTATGTACAATGGAATATCACTCAGCCATGAAATCAATGTCCTAAGGCTAGTAGCAGCATGATGAGTGGATTTAGGTACGACGATTCTAAGTGAAATAAGTCACACAGAAAAGGACACTTCTCATAAGGTATCACTTATAGAGGGAATGTAAAAACCGTTACACATGAACTGAATTACAAAACAGAACAGAGTCACACATGCAGAAAACACACTATGGCTGCTTAACGGGAAAGGTGAGGTGGGGTGATACATCAAACAAGGGTTTCAAATTAGCTCAGATACCGTTCCATAAACCCAATATGTAATAGACAAGACCTACTCCTTGCTCAGAGAACTGGACTCAACACGCCCTATTCACCGCACAAGAATATATCTGACTAGTAATAATCTTAAAACCTATGTATTGATATCTCTCTTTTAGTGTGTCAAGTGGGTGTAAAGCGGCATAAACACAGCAGTGAAAAGCAGCTAAACCCCATTATGAAAATAAATTACTTTGACAAACCCATGAAAGAAAGACAGTGAAAGAGAGAGACATTCTTACACAATGCGTTCAGGGGCTGTGATGCAACCTGGATTGACCATATCTAGACCCACAGCTGGATGAGACATAAGGGTGGACACTCTTGGGGCTGAGAGGTTTGGTGAGGTTGGGTGAGCAAACGCAGACCATTTAAAGTAATACTGCGTGGTACCCATCGCATGGGTCCCAAATCTCCAGGTTCAAGGGCATCTTCCTACATCGAAAACATGCATGAGAAACCCAGAAGATGGAACACCATGTGATGGGGAAAGGTTTCTAAAACGCACCTCATTTCTCATCTCCTTGTGCCCGTGTTCGCCATTCCAGCCGCTTTACTAGTAATCTCCCTACTTGGAGCATCAGCACCTTTAACCTCCTGTTCCGCACAGGTTGCCATTTCTCCTGACGATGAACGGGAAGACGGGGAACCAATGAGAGACTGGCTCTTGGTGTTGGGAAAGGCACAGGTCACTCTATTTTCCCATCAGGAAGAAGAATTAACCACACGCTCATCCCGCACCCCGGAACCAGAACAGGGCCTGAAGCCATCCTGCGCTTTTGCGGCCAGCTCCCAAAAACACGAGTTGTAAAATGGAGGCTCAGGGCACTGCAATTCACAAACCTGCAGAGTTATAAATGATAACTCTCGTCCACAAATATATTGAGTGAAGGCAACGAAGAGGATTTGAAATCAAGGCAGAATTGCAGGAAACAGATTTCAGGAGGTAGATTCGAATCGCCTTTAAAGCACATGAAAAGCGGCAAAACGTTGACAATGATGCCCTTGGCCAAAAAGGGCGTATGCGTTTTTTCCTGAATATATTCAGGAAAAAACGCATACGCCCTTTTTGGCCAACCAAGCAACCTGGAAAGGCAAATCAGCGCTACAAAGAAGTCTCGCTTCCCATCGGTCAAAAGGGCCATGCTGAAAAAAGTGTCAAAACCAGAAATGCAGGAAAGGCCATGGAGAAATGGGAGCCTTGCTACACTGATGGGCGGGATGTAAATTGCCAACAGCCACTCTGGAGAAGTGTACGGTGAGTCCTGAAACATCTAAAAAACACAGCTTAGAGAGCATAGGGCACTTCCACTCATGGGGGTATAAATTGGGAAAATGAAAAATCAGCAAGACACAAGCACCCCAAAGTTTAGAGCTGCTCTGTTGACAAGGACCTCCACTTCATTCCACCTTAAATATCCCAGGAAAGAGAAGAATGGGTAAAGAAGTTGTGGTCCTTATGTACAATGGAATATCACTCAGCCATGAAATCAATGTCCTAAGGCTAGTAGCAGCATGATGAGTGGATTTAGGTACGACGATTCTAAGTGAAATAAGTCACACAGAAAAGGACACTTCTCATAAGGTATCACTGATAGAGGGAATGTAAAAACCGTTACACTTGAACTGAATTACAAAACAGAACAGAGTAACACATGCAGAAAACACACTATGGCTGTTTAACGGGAAAGGTGAGGTGGGGTGATACATAAAACAAGGGTTTCAAATTAGCTCAGATACTGTTCCATAAACCCAATATGTAATAGACAAGACCTACTCCTTGCTCAGAGAACTGGACTCAACACGCCCTATTCACCGCACAAGAATATATCTGACTACTAATAATCTTAAAACCTTTGTATTGATATCTCTCTGTTAGTGTGTCAAGTGGGTGTAAAGCGGCATAAACACAGCAGTGAAAAGCAGCTAAACCCCATTATGAAAATAAATTACTTTGACAAACCCATGAAAGAAAGACAGTGAAAGAGAGAGACATTCTTACACAATGCGTTCAGGGGCTGTGATGCAACCTGGATTGACCATATCTAGACCCACAGCTGGATGAGACATAAGGGTGGACACTCTTGGGGCTGAGAGGTTTGGTGAGGTTGGGTGAGCAAACGCAGACCCTTTAAAGTAATACTGCGTGGTACCCATCGCATGGGTCCCAAATCTCCAGGTTCAAGGGCATCTTCCTACATCGAAAACATGCATGAGAAACCCAGAAGATGGTACACCATGTGATGGGGAAAGTTTTCTAAAACGCACCTCATTTCTCATCTCCTTGTGCCCGTGTTCGCCATTCCAGCCGCTTTACTAGTAATCTCCCTACTTGGAGCATCAGCACCTTTAACCTCCTGTTCCGTACAGGTTGCCATTTCTCCTGACGATGAACGGGAAGACGGGGAACCAATGAGAGACTGGCTCTTGGTGTTGGGAAAGGCACAGGTCACTCTATTTTCCCATCAGGAAGAAGAATTAACCACAGGCTCATCCCGCCCCCCGGAACCAGAACAGGGCCTGAAGCCATCCTGCGCTTTTGCGGCCAGCTCCCAAAAACACGAGTTGTAAAATGGAGGCTCAGGGCACTGCAATTCACAAACCTGCAGAGTTATAAATGATAACTCTCGTCCAGAAATATATTGAGGGAAGGCAACGAAGAGGATTTGAAATCAAGGCAGAATTGCAGGAAACAGATTTCAGGAGGTAGATTCGAATCGCCTTTAAAGCACATGAAAAGCGGCAAAACGTTGACAATGATGCCCTTGGCCAAAAAGGGCGTATGCGTTTTTTCCTGAATATATTCAGGAAAAAACGCATACGCCCTTTTTGGCCAACCAAGCAACCTGGAAAGGCAAATCAGCGCTACAAAGAAGTCTCGCATCCCATCGGTCAAAAGGGCCATGCTGAAAAAAGGGTCCAAACCAGAAATGCAGGACAGGCTATGGAGAAATGGGAGCCTTGCTACACTGATGGGTGGGATGTAAATTGCCAACAGCCACTCTGGAGAAGTGTACGGTGAGTCCTGAAACATCTAAAAAACACAACTTAGAGAGCATAGGGCACTTCCACTCATGGGGGTATAAATTGGGAAAATGAAAAATCAGCAAGACACAAGCACCCCAAAGTTTAGGGCTGCTCTGTTGACAAGGACCTCCACTTCATTCCACCTTAAATATCCCAGGAAAGAGAAAAATGGATAAAGAAGTTGTGGTCCTTATGTACAATGGAATATCACTCAGCCATGAAATCAATGTCCTAAGGCTAGTAGCAGCATGATGAGTGGATTTAGGTACGACGATTCTAAGTGAAATAAGTCACACAGAAAAGGACACTTCTCATAAGGTATCACTGATAGAGGGAATGTAAAAACCGTTACACATGAACTGAATTACAAAACAGAACAGAGTCACACATGCAGAAAACACACTATGGCTGCTTAACGGGAAAGGTGAGGTGGGGTGATACATAAAACAAGGGTTTCAAATTAGCTCAGATACCGTTCCATAAACCCAATATGTAATAGACAAGACCTACTCCTTGCTCAGAGAACTGGACTCAACACGCCCTATTCACCGCACAAGAATATATCTGACTAGTAATAATCTTAAAACCTATGTATTGATATCTCTCTGTTAGTGTGTCAAGTGGGTGTAAAGCGGCATAAACACAGCAGTGAAAAGCAGGTAAACTGCATTATGAAAATAAATTACTTTGAAAAACCCATGAAAGAAAGACAGTGAAAGAGAGAGACATTCTTACACAATGCGTTCAGGGGCTGTGATGCAACCTGGATTGACCATATCTAGACCCACAGCTGGATGAGACATAAGGGTGGACACTATTGTGGCTGAGAGGTTTGGTGAGGTTGGGTGAGCAAACGCAGACCATTTAAAGTAATACTGCGTGGTACCCATCGCATGGGTCCCAAATCTCCAGGTTCAAGGGCATCTTCCTACATCGAAAACATGCATGAGAAACCCAGAAGATGGTACACCGTGTGATGGGGAAAGGTTTCTAAAACGCACCTCATTTCTCATCTCCTTGTGCCCGGGTTCGCCATTCCAGCCGCTTTACTAGCAATCTCCCTCCTTGGAGCATCAGCACCTTTAACTTCCTGTTCTGTACAGGTTGCCATTTTTCCTGACGATGAACGGGAAGACGGGGAACCAATGAGAGACTGGCTCTTGGTGTTGGGAAAGGCACAGGTCACTCTATTTTCCCATCAGGAAGAAG
Organism: Balaenoptera borealis; assembly: GCF_965194805.1. Classification (NCBI taxonomy): domain Eukaryota; kingdom Metazoa; phylum Chordata; class Mammalia; order Artiodactyla; family Balaenopteridae; genus Balaenoptera; species Balaenoptera borealis. The sequence continues at coordinate 1,831,130 of NW_028124009.1, forward strand.
AATTAACCACAGGCTCATCCCGCCCCCCGGAACCAGAACAGGGCCTGAAGCCATCCTGCGCTTTTGCGGCCAGCTCCCAAAAACACGAGTTGTAAAATGGAGGCTCAGGGCACTGCAATTCACAAACCTGCAGAGTTATAAATGATAACTCTCGTCCACAAATATATTGAGGGAAGGCAACGAAGAGGATTTGAAATCAAGGCAGAATTGCAGGAAACAGATTTCAGGAGGTAGATTCGAATCGCCTTTAAAGCACATGAAAAGCGGCAAAACGTTGACAATGATGCCCTTGGCCAAAAAGGGCGTATGCGTTTTTTCCTGAATATATTCAGGAAAAAACGCATACGCCCTTTTTGGCCAACCAAGCAACCTGGAAAGGCAAATCAGCGCTACAAAGAAGTCTCGCATCCCATCGGTCAAAAGGGCCATGCTGAAAAAAGTGTCAAAACCAGAAATGCAGGACAGGCCATGGAGAAATGGGAGCCTTGCTACACTGATGGGCGGGATGTAAATTGCCAACAGCCACTCTGGAGAAGTGTACGGTGAGTCCTGAAACATGTAAAAAACACAGCTTAGAGAGCATAGGGCACTTCCACTCATGGGGGTATAAATTGGGAAAATGAAAAATCAGCAAGACACAGGCACCCCAAAGTTTACGGCTGCTCTGTTGACAAGGACCTCCACTTCATTCCACCTTAAATATCCCAGGAAAGAGAAAAATGGGTAAAGAAGTTGTGTTCCTTATGTACAATGGAATATCACTCAGCCATGAAATCAATGTCCTAAGGCTAGTAGCAGCATGATGAGTGGATTTAGGTACGACGATTCTAAGTGAAATAAGTCACACAGAAAAGGACACTTCTCATAAGGTATCACTTATAGAGGGAATGTAAAAACCGTTACACATGAACTGAATTACAAAACAGAACAGAGTCACACATGCAGAAAACACACTATGGCTGCTTAACGGGAAAGGTGAGGTGGGGTGATACATCAAACAAGGGTTTCAAATTAGCTCAGATACCGTTCCATAAACCCAATATGTAATAGACAAGACCTACTCCTTGCTCAGAGAACTGGACTCAACACGCCCTATTCACCGCACAAGAATATATCTGACTAGTAATAATCTTAAAACCTATGTATTGATATCTCTCTTTTAGTGTGTCAAGTGGTTGTAAAGCGGCATAAACACAGCAGTGAAAAGCAGCTAAACCCCATTATGAAAATAAATTACTTTGAAAAACCCATGAAAGAAAGACAGTGAAAGAGAGAGACATTCTTACACAATGCGTTCAGGGGCTGTGATGCAACCTGGATTGACCATATCTAGACCCACAGCTGGATGAGACATAAGGGTGGACACTCTTGGGGCTGAGAGGTTTGGTGAGGTTGGGTGAGCAAACGCAGACCATTTAAAGTAATACTGCGTGGTACCCATCGCATGGGTCCCAAATCTCCAGGTTCAAGGGCATCTTCCTACATCGAAAACATGCATGAGAAACCCAGAAGATGGAACACCATGTGATGGGGAAAGGTTTCTAAAACGCACCTCATTTCTCATCTCCTTGTGCCCGTGTTCGCCATTCCAGCCGCTTTACTAGTAATCTCCCTACTTGGAGCATCAGCACCTTTAACCTCCTGTTCCGCACAGGTTGCCATTTCTCCTGACGATGAACGGGAAGACGGGGAACCAATGAGAGACTGGCTCTTGGTGTTGGGAAAGGCACAGGTCACTCTATTTTCCCATCAGGAAGAAGAATTAACCACACGCTCATCCCGCACCCCGGAACCAGAACAGGGCCTGAAGCCATCCTGCGCTTTTGCGGCCAGCTCCCAAAAACACGAGTTGTAAAATGGAGGCTCAGGGCACTGCAATTCACAAACCTGCAGAGTTATAAATGATAACTCTCGTCCACAAATATATTGAGTGAAGGCAACGAAGAGGATTTGAAATCAAGGCAGAATTGCAGGAAACAGATTTCAGGAGGTAGATTCGAATCGCCTTTAAAGCACATGAAAAGCGGCAAAACGTTGACAATGATGCCCTTGGCCAAAAAGGGCGTATGCGTTTTTTCCTGAATATATTCAGGAAAAAACGCATACGCCCTTTTTGGCCAACCAAGCAACCTGGAAAGGCAAATCAGCGCTACAAAGAAGTCTCGCTTCCCATCGGTCAAAAGGGCCATGCTGAAAAAAGTGTCAAAACCAGAAATGCAGGAAAGGCCATGGAGAAATGGGAGCCTTGCTACACTGATGGGCGGGATGTAAATTGCCAACAGCCACTCTGGAGAAGTGTACGGTGAGTCCTGAAACATCTAAAAAACACAGCTTAGAGAGCATAGGGCACTTCCACTCATGGGGGTATAAATTGGGAAAATGAAAAATCAGCAAGACACAAGCACCCCAAAGTTTAGAGCTGCTCTGTTGACAAGGACCTCCACTTCATTCCACCTTAAATATCCCAGGAAAGAGAAAAATGGGTAAAGAAGTTGTGGTCCTTATGTACAATGGAATATCACTCAGCCATGAAATCAATGTCCTAAGGCTAGTAGCAGCATGATGAGTGGATTTAGGTACGACGATTCTAAGTGAAATAAGTCACACAGAAAAGGACACTTCTCATAAGGTATCACTGATAGAGGGAATGTAAAAACCGTTACACTTGAACTGAATTACAAAACAGAACAGAGTAACACATGCAGAAAACACACTATGGCTGTTTAACGGGAAAGGTGAGGTGGGGTGATACATAAAACAAGGGTTTCAAATTAGCTCAGATACTGTTCCATAAACCCAATATGTAATAGACAAGACCTACTCCTTGCTCAGAGAACTGGACTCAACACGCCCTATTCACCGCACAAGAATATATCTGACTACTAATAATCTTAAAACCTTTGTATTGATATCTCTCTGTTAGTGTGTCAAGTGGGTGTAAAGCGGCATAAACACAGCAGTGAAAAGCAGCTAAACCCCATTATGAAAATAAATTACTTTGACAAACCCATGAAAGAAAGACAGTGAAAGAGAGAGACATTCTTACACAATGCGTTCAGGGGCTGTGATGCAACCTGGATTGACCATATCTAGACCCACAGCTGGATGAGACATAAGGGTGGACACTCTTGGGGCTGAGAGGTTTGGTGAGGTTGGGTGAGCAAACGCAGACCCTTTAAAGTAATACTGCGTGGTACCCATCGCATGGGTCCCAAATCTCCAGGTTCAAGGGCATCTTCCTACATCGAAAACATGCATGAGAAACCCAGAAGATGGTACACCATGTGATGGGGAAAGTTTTCTAAAACGCACCTCATTTCTCATCTCCTTGTGCCCGTGTTCGCCATTCCAGCCGCTTTACTAGTAATCTCCCTACTTGGAGCATCAGCACCTTTAACCTCCTGTTCCGTACAGGTTGCCATTTCTCCTGACGATGAACGGGAAGACGGGGAACCAATGAGAGACTGGCTCTTGGTGTTGGGAAATGCACAGGTCACTCTATTTTCCCATCAGGAAGAAGAATTAACCACAGGCTCATCCCGCCCCCCGGAACCAGAACAGGGCCTGAAGCCATCCTGCGCTTTTGCGGCCAGCTCCCAAAAACACGAGTTGTAAAATGGAGGCTCAGGGCACTGCAATTCACAAACCTGCAGAGTTATAAATGATAACTCTCGTCCAGAAATATATTGAGGGAAGGCAACGAAGAGGATTTGAAATCAAGGCAGAATTGCAGGAAACAGATTTCAGGAGGTAGATTCGAATCGCCTTTAAAGCACATGAAAAGCGGCAAAACGTTGACAATGATGCCCTTGGCCAAAAAGGGCGTATGCGTTTTTTCCTGAATATATTCAGGAAAAAACGCATACGCCCTTTTTGGCCAACCAAGCAACCTGGAAAGGCAAATCAGCGCTACAAAGAAGTCTCGCATCCCATCGGTCAAAAGGGCCATGCTGAAAAAAGTGTCAAAACCAGAAATGCAGGACAGGCTATGGAGAAATGGGAGCCTTGCTACACTGATGGGTGGGATGTAAATTGCCAACAGCCACTCTGATGAAGTGTACGGTGAGTCCTGAAACATCTAAAAAACACAACTTAGAGAGCATAGGGCACTTCCACTCATGGGGGTATAAATTGGGAAAATGAAAAATCAGCAAGACACAAGCACCCCAAAGTTTAGGGCTGCTCTGTTGACAAGGACCTCCACTTCATTCCACCTTAAATATCCCAGGAAAGAGAAAAATGGATAAAGAAGTTGTGGTCCTTATGTACAATGGAATATCACTCAGCCATGAAATCAATGTCCTAAGGCTAGTAGCAGCATGATGAGTGGATTTAGGTACGACGATTCTAAGTGAAATAAGTCACACAGAAAAGGACACTTCTCATAAGGTATCACTGATAGAGGGAATGTAAAAACCGTTACACATGAACTGAATTACAAAACAGAACAGAGTCACACATGCAGAAAACACACTATGGCTGCTTAACGGGAAAGGTGAGGTGGGGTGATACATAAAACAAGGGTTTCAAATTAGCTCAGATACCGTTCCATAAACCCAATATGTAATAGACAAGACCTACTCCTTGCTCAGAGAACTGGACTCAACACGCCCTATTCACCGCACAAGAATATATCTGACTAGTAATAATCTTAAAACCTATGTATTGATATCTCTCTGTTAGTGTGTCAAGTGGGTGTAAAGCGGCATAAACACAGCAGTGAAAAGCAGGTAAACTGCATTATGAAAATAAATTACTTTGAAAAACCCATGAAAGAAAGACAGTGAAAGAGAGAGACATTCTTACACAATGCGTTCAGGGGCTGTGATGCAACCTGGATTGACCATATCTAGACCCACAGCTGGATGAGACATAAGGGTGGACACTCTTGGGGCTGAGAGGTTTGGTGAGGTTGGGTGAGCAAACGCAGACCATTTAAAGTAATACTGCGTGGTACCCATCGCATGGGTCCCAAATCTCCAGGTTCAAGGGCATCTTCCTACATCGAAAACATGCATGAGAAACCCAGAAGATGGTACACCGTGTGATGGGGAAAGGTTTCTAAAACGCACCTCATTTCTCATCTCCTTGTGCCCGGGTTCGCCATTCCAGCCGCTTTACTAGCAATCTCCCTCCTTGGAGCATCAGCACCTTTAACTTCCTGTTCTGTACAGGTTGCCATTTTTCCTGACGATGAACGGGAAGACGGGGAACCAATGAGAGACTGGCTCTTGGTGTTGGGAAAGGCACAGGTCACTCTATTTTCCCATCAGGAAGAAGAATTAACCACAGGCTCATCCCGCCCCCCGGAACCAGAACAGGGCCTGAAGCCATCCTGCGCTTTTGCGGCCAGCTCCCAAAAACACGAGTTGTAAAATGGAGGCTCAGGGCACTGCAATTCACAAACCTGCAGAGTTATAAATGATAACTCTCGTCCACAAATATATTGAGGGAAGGCAACGAAGAGGATTTGAAATCAAGGCAGAATTGCAGGAAACTGATTTCAGGAGGTAGATTCGAATCGCCTTTAAAGCACATGAAAAGCGGCAAAACGTTGACAATGATGCCCTTGGCCAAAAAGGGCGTATGCGTTTTTTCCTGAATATATTCAGGAAAAAACGCATACGCCCTTTTTGGCCAACCAAGCAACCTGGAAAGGCAAATCAGCGCTACAAAGAAGTCTCGCATCCCATCGGTCAAAAGGGCCATGCTGAAAAAAGTGTCAAAACCAGAAATGCAGGACAGGCCATGGAGAAATGGGAGCCTTGCTACACTGATGGGCGGGATGTAAATTGCCAACAGCCACTCTGGAGAAGTGTACGGTGAGTCCTGAAACATGTAAAAAACACAGCTTAGAGAGCATAGGGCACTTCCACTCATGGGGGTATAAATTGGGAAAATGAAAAATCAGCAAGACACAGGCACCCCAAAGTTTACGGCTGCTCTGTTGACAAGGACCTCCACTTCATTCCACCTTAAATATCCCAGGAAAGAGAAAAATGGGTAAAGAAGTTGTGTTCCTTATGTACAATGGAATATCACTCAGCCATGAAATCAATGTCCTAAGGCTAGTAGCAGCATGATGAGTGGATTTAGGTACGACGATTCTAAGTGAAATAAGTCACACAGAAAAGGACACTTCTCATAAGGTATCACTTATAGAGGGAATGTAAAAACCGTTACACATGTACTGAATTACAAAACAGAACAGAGTCACACATGCAGAAAACACACTATGGCTGCTTAACGGGAAAGGTGAGGTGGGGTGATACATCAAACAAGGGTTTCAAATTAGCTCAGATACCGTTCCATAAACCCAATATGTAATAGACAAGACCTACTCCTTGCTCAGAGAACTGGACTCAACACGCCCTATTCACCGCACAAGAATATATCTGACTAGTAATAATCTTAAAACCTATGTATTGATATCTCTCTTTTAGTGTGTCAAGTGGGTGTAAAGCGGCATAAACACAGCAGTGAAAAGCAGCTAAACCCCATTATGAAAATAAATTACTTTGAAAAACCCATGAAAGAAAGACAGTGAAAGAGAGAGACATTCTTACACAATGCGTTCAGGGGCTGTGATGCAACCTGGATTGACCATATCTAGACCCACAGCTGGATGAGACATAAGGGTGGACACTCTTGGGGCTGAGAGGTTTGGTGAGGTTGGGTGAGCAAACGCAGACCATTTAAAGTAATACTGCGTGGTACCCATCGCATGGGTCCCAAATCTCCAGGTTCAAGGGCATCTTCCTACATCGAAAACATGCATGAGAAACCCAGAAGATGGTACACCATGTGATGGGGAAAGGTTTCTAAAACGCACCTCATTTCTCATCTCCTTGTGCCCGTGTTCGCCATTCCAGCCGCTTTACTAGTAATCTCCCTACTTGGAGCATCAGCACCTTTAACCTCCTGTTCCGCACAGGTTGCCATTTCTCCTGACGATGAACGGGAAGACGGGGAACCAATGAGAGACTGGCTCTTGGTGTTGGGAAAGGCACAGGTCACTCTATTTTCCCATCAGGAAGAAGAATTAACCACACGCTCATCCCGCACCCCGGAACCAGAACAGGGCCTGAAGCCATCCTGCGCTTTTGCGGCCAGCTCCCAAAAACACGAGTTGTAAAATGGAGGCTCAGGGCACTGCAATTCACAAACCTGCAGAGTTATAAATGATAACTCTCGTCCACAAATATATTGAGTGAAGGCAACGAAGAGGATTTGAAATCAAGGCAGAATTGCAGGAAACAGATTTCAGGAGGTAGATTCGAATCGCCTTTAAAGCACATGAAAAGCGGCAAAACGTTGACAATGATGCCCTTGGCCAAAAAGGGCGTATGCGTTTTTTCCTGAATATATTCAGGAAAAAACACATACGCCCTTTTTGGCCAACCAAGCAACCTGGAAAGGCAAATCAGCGCTACAAAGAAGTCTCGCTTCCCATCGGTCAAAAGGGCCATGCTGAAAAAAGTGTCAAAACCAGAAATGCAGGACAGGCCATGGAGAAATGGGAGCCTTGCTACACTGATGGGCGGGATGTAAATTGCCAACAGCCACTCTGGAGAAGTGTACGGTGAGTCCTGAAACATCTAAAAAACACAGCTTAGAGAGCATAGGGCACTTCCACTCATGGGGGTATAAATTGGGAAAATGAAAAATCAGCAAGACACAAGCACCCCAAAGTTTAGAGCTGCTCTGTTGACAAGGACCTCCACTTCATTCCACCTTAAATATCCCAGGAAAGAGAAGAATGGGTAAAGAAGTTGTGGTCCTTATGTACAATGGAATATCACTCAGCCATGAAATCAATGTCCTAAGGCTAGTAGCAGCATGATGAGTGGATTTAGGTACGACGATTCTAAGTGAAATAAGTCACACAGAAAAGGACACTTCTCATAAGGTATCACTGATAGAGGGAATGTAAAAACCGTTACACTTGAACTGAATTACAAAACAGAACAGAGTAACACATGCAGAAAACACACTATGGCTGTTTAACGGGAAAGGTGAGGTGGGGTGATACATAAAACAAGGGTTTCAAATTAGCTCAGATACTGTTCCATAAACCCAATATGTAATAGACAAGACCTACTCCTTGCTCAGAGAACTGGACTCAACACGCCCTATTCACCGCACAAGAATATATCTGACTACTAATAATCTTAAAACCTTTGTATTGATATCTCTCTGTTAGTGTGTCAAGTGGGTGTAAAGCGGCATAAACACAGCAGTGAAAAGCAGCTAAACCCCATTATGAAAATAAATTACTTTGACAAACCCATGAAAGAAAGACAGTGAAAGAGAGAGACATTCTTACACAATGCGTTCAGGGGCTGTGATGCAACCTGGATTGACCATATCTAGACCCACAGCTGGATGAGACATAAGGGTGGACACTCTTGGGGCTGAGAGGTTTGGTGAGGTTGGGTGAGCAAACGCAGACCCTTTAAAGTAATACTGCGTGGTACCCATCGCATGGGTCCCAAATCTCCAGGTTCAAGGGCATCTTCCTACATCGAAAACATGCATGAGAAACCCAGAAGATGGTACACCATGTGATGGGGAAAGTTTTCTAAAACGCACCTCATTTCTCATCTCCTTGTGCCCGTGTTCGCCATTCCAGCCGCTTTACTAGTAATCTCCCTACTTGGAGCATCAGCACCTTTAACCTCCTGTTCCGTACAGGTTGCCATTTCTCCTGACGATGAACGGGAAGACGGGGAACCAATGAGAGACTGGCTCTTGGTGTTGGGAAATGCACAGGTCACTCTATTTTCCCATCAGGAAGAAGAATTAACCACAGGCTCATCCCGCCCCCCGGAACCAGAACAGGGCCTGAAGCCATCCTGCGCTTTTGCGGCCAGCTCCCAAAAACACGAGTTGTAAAATGGAGGCTCAGGGCACTGCAATTCACAAACCTGCAGAGTTATAAATGATAACTCTCGTCCAGAAATATATTGAGGGAAGGCAACGAAGAGGATTTGAAATCAAGGCAGAATTGCAGGAAACAGATTTCAGGAGGTAGATTCGAATCGCCTTTAAAGCACATGAAAAGCGGCAAAACGTTGACAATGATGCCCTTGGCCAAAAAGGGCGTATGCGTTTTTTCCTGAATATATTCAGGAAAAAACGCATACGCCCTTTTTGGCCAACCAAGCAACCTGGAAAGGCAAATCAGCGCTACAAAGAAGTCTCGCATCCCATCGGTCAAAAGGGCCATGCTGAAAAAAGTGTCAAAACCAGAAATGCAGGACAGGCTATGGAGAAATGGGAGCCTTGCTACACTGATGGGTGGGATGTAAATTGCCAACAGCCACTCTGATGAAGTGTACGGTGAGTCCTGAAACATCTAAAAAACACAACTTAGAGAGCATAGGGCACTTCCACTCATGGGGGTATAAATTGGGAAAATGAAAAATCAGCAAGACACAAGCACCCCAAAGTTTAGGGCTGCTCTGTTGACAAGGACCTCCACTTCATTCCACCTTAAATATCCCAGGAAAGAGAAAAATGGATAAAGAAGTTGTGGTCCTTATGTACAATGGAATATCACTCAGCCATGAAATCAATGTCCTAAGGCTAGTAGCAGCATGATGAGTGGATTTAGGTACGACGATTCTAAGTGAAATAAGTCACACAGAAAAGGACACTTCTCATAAGGTATCACTGATAGAGGGAATGTAAAAACCGTTACACATGAACTGAATTACAAAACAGAACAGAGTCACACATGCAGAAAACACACTATGGCTGCTTAACGGGAAAGGTGAGGTGGGGTGATACATAAAACAAGGGTTTCAAATTAGCTCAGATACCGTTCCATAAACCCAATATGTAATAGACAAGACCTACTCCTTGCTCAGAGAACTGGACTCAACACGCCCTATTCACCGCACAAGAATATATCTGACTAGTAATAATCTTAAAACCTATGTATTGATATCTCTCTGTTAGTGTGTCAAGTGGGTGTAAAGCGGCATAAACACAGCAGTGAAAAGCAGGTAAACTGCATTATGAAAATAAATTACTTTGAAAAACCCATGAAAGAAAGACAGTGAAAGAGAGAGACATTCTTACACAATGCGTTCAGGGGCTGTGATGCAACCTGGATTGACCATATCTAGACCCACAGCTGGATGAGACATAAGGGTGGACACTCTTGGGGCTGAGAGGTTTGGTGAGGTTGGGTGAGCAAACGCAGACCATTTAAAGTAATACTGCGTGGTACCCATCGCATGGGTCCCAAATCTCCAGGTTCAAGGGCATCTTCCTACATCGAAAACATGCATGAGAAACCCAGAAGATGGTACACCGTGTGATGGGGAAAGGTTTCTAAAACGCACCTCATTTCTCATCTCCTTGTGCCCGGGTTCGCCATTCCAGCCGCTTTACTAGCAATCTCCCTCCTTGGAGCATCAGCACCTTTAACTTCCTGTTCTGTACAGGTTGCCATTTTTCCTGACGATGAACGGGAAGACGGGGAACCAATGAGAGACTGGCTCTTGGTGTTGGGAAAGGCACAGGTCACTCTATTTTCCCATCAGGAAGAAGAATTAACCACAGGCTCATCCCGCCCCCCGGAACCAGAACAGGGCCTGAAGCCATCCTGCGCTTTTGCGGCCAGCTCCCAAAAACACGAGTTGTAAAATGGAGGCTCAGGGCACTGCAATTCACAAACCTGCAGAGTTATAAATGATAACTCTCGTCCACAAATATATTGAGGGAAGGCAACGAAGAGGATTTGAAATCAAGGCAGAATTGCAGGAAACTGATTTCAGGAGGTAGATTCGAATCGCCTTTAAAGCACATGAAAAGCGGCAAAACGTTGACAATGATGCCCTTGGCCAAAAAGGGCGTATGCGTTTTTTCCTGAATATATTCAGGAAAAAACGCATACGCCCTTTTTGGCCAACCAAGCAACCTGGAAAGGCAAATCAGCGCTACAAAGAAGTCTCGCATCCCATCGGTCAAAAGGGCCATGCTGAAAAAAGTGTCAAAACCAGAAATGCAGGACAGGCCATGGAGAAATGGGAGCCTTGCTACACTGATGGGCGGGATGTAAATTGCCAACAGCCACTCTGGAGAAGTGTACGGTGAGTCCTGAAACATGTAAAAAACACAGCTTAGAGAGCATAGGGCACTTCCACTCATGGGGGTATAAATTGGGAAAATGAAAAATCAGCAAGACACAGGCACCCCAAAGTTTACGGCTGCTCTGTTGACAAGGACCTCCACTTCATTCCACCTTAAATATCCCAGGAAAGAGAAAAATGGGTAAAGAAGTTGTGTTCCTTATGTACAATGGAATATCACTCAGCCATGAAATCAATGTCCTAAGGCTAGTAGCAGCATGATGAGTGGATTTAGGTACGACGATTCTAAGTGAAATAAGTCACACAGAAAAGGACACTTCTCATAAGGTATCACTTATAGAGGGAATGTAAAAACCGTTACACATGTACTGAATTACAAAACAGAACAGAGTCACACATGCAGAAAACACACTATGGCTGCTTAACGGGAAAGGTGAGGTGGGGTGATACATCAAACAAGGGTTTCAAATTAGCTCAGATACCGTTCCATAAACCCAATATGTAATAGACAAGACCTACTCCTTGCTCAGAGAACTGGACTCAACACGCCCTATTCACCGCACAAGAATATATCTGACTAGTAATAATCTTAAAACCTATGTATTGATATCTCTCTTTTAGTGTGTCAAGTGGGTGTAAAGCGGCATAAACACAGCAGTGAAAAGCAGCTAAACCCCATTATGAAAATAAATTACTTTGAAAAACCCATGAAAGAAAGACAGTGAAAGAGAGAGACATTCTTACACAATGCGTTCAGGGGCTGTGATGCAACCTGGATTGACCATATCTAGACCCACAGCTGGATGAGACATAAGGGTGGACACTCTTGGGGCTGAGAGGTTTGGTGAGGTTGGGTGAGCAAACGCAGACCATTTAAAGTAATACTGCGTGGTACCCATCGCATGGGTCCCAAATCTCCAGGTTCAAGGGCATCTTCCTACATCGAAAACATGCATGAGAAACCCAGAAGATGGTACACCATGTGATGGGGAAAGGTTTCTAAAACGCACCTCATTTCTCATCTCCTTGTGCCCGTGTTCGCCATTCCAGCCGCTTTACTAGTAATCTCCCTACTTGGAGCATCAGCACCTTTAACCTCCTGTTCCGCACAGGTTGCCATTTCTCCTGACGATGAACGGGAAGACGGGGAACCAATGAGAGACTGGCTCTTGGTGTTGGGAAAGGCACAGGTCACTCTATTTTCCCATCAGGAAGAAGAATTAACCACACGCTCATCCCGCACCCCGGAACCAGAACAGGGCCTGAAGCCATCCTGCGCTTTTGCGGCCAGCTCCCAAAAACACGAGTTGTAAAATGGAGGCTCAGGGCACTGCAATTCACAAACCTGCAGAGTTATAAATGATAACTCTCGTCCACAAATATATTGAGTGAAGGCAACGAAGAGGATTTGAAATCAAGGCAGAATTGCAGGAAACAGATTTCAGGAGGTAGATTCGAATCGCCTTTAAAGCACATGAAAAGCGGCAAAACGTTGACAATGATGCCCTTGGCCAAAAAGGGCGTATGCGTTTTTTCCTGAATATATTCAGGAAAAAACACATACGCCCTTTTTGGCCAACCAAGCAACCTGGAAAGGCAAATCAGCGCTACAAAGAAGTCTCGCTTCCCATCGGTCAAAAGGGCCATGCTGAAAAAAGTGTCAAAACCAGAAATGCAGGACAGGCCATGGAGAAATGGGAGCCTTGCTACACTGATGGGCGGGATGTAAATTGCCAACAGCCACTCTGGAGAAGTGTACGGTGAGTCCTGAAACATCTAAAAAACACAGCTTAGAGAGCATAGGGCACTTCCACTCATGGGGGTATAAATTGGGAAAATGAAAAATCAGCAAGACACAAGCACCCCAAAGTTTAGAGCTGCTCTGTTGACAAGGACCTCCACTTCATTCCACCTTAAATATCCCAGGAAAGAGAAAAATGGGTAAAGAAGTTGTGGTCCTTATGTACAATGGAATATCACTCAGCCATGAAATCAATGTCCTAAGGCTAGTAGCAGCATGATGAGTGGATTTAGGTACGACGATTCTAAGTGAAATAAGTCACACAGAAAAGGACACTTCTCATAAGGTATCACTGATAGAGGGAATGTAAAAACCGTTACACTTGAACTGAATTACAAAACAGAACAGAGTAACACATGCAGAAAACACACTATGGCTGTTTAACGGGAAAGGTGAGGTGGGGTGATACATAAAACAAGGGTTTCAAATTAGCTCAGATACTGTTCCATAAACCCAATATGTAATAGACAAGACCTACTCCTTGCTCAGAGAACTGGACTCAACACGCCCTATTCACCGCACAAGAATATATCTGACTACTAATAATCTTAAAACCTTTGTATTGATATCTCTCTGTTAGTGTGTCAAGTGGGTGTAAAGCGGCATAAACACAGCAGTGAAAAGCAGCTAAACCCCATTATGAAAATAAATTACTTTGACAAACCCATGAAAGAAAGACAGTGAAAGAGAGAGACATTCTTACACAATGCGTTCAGGGGCTGTGATGCAACCTGGATTGACCATATCTAGACCCACAGCTGGATGAGACATAAGGGTGGACACTCTTGGGGCTGAGAGGTTTGGTGAGGTTGGGTGAGCAAACGCAGACCCTTTAAAGTAATACTGCGTGGTACCCATCGCATGGGTCCCAAATCTCCAGGTTCAAGGGCATCTTCCTACATCGAAAACATGCATGAGAAACCCAGAAGATGGTACACCATGTGATGGGGAAAGTTTTCTAAAACGCACCTCATTTCTCATCTCCTTGTGCCCGTGTTCGCCATTCCAGCCGCTTTACTAGTAATCTCCCTACTTGGAGCATCAGCACCTTTAACCTCCTGTTCCGTACAGGTTGCCATTTCTCCTGACGATGAACGGGAAGACGGGGAACCAATGAGAGACTGGCTCTTGGTGTTGGGAAAGGCACAGGTCACTCTATTTTCCCATCAGGAAGAAGAATTAACCACAGGCTCATCCCGCCCCCCGGAACCAGAACAGGGCCTGAAGCCATCCTGCGCTTTTGCGGCCAGCTCCCAAAAACACGAGTTGTAAAATGGAGGCTCAGGGCACTGCAATTCACAAACCTGCAGAGTTATAAATGATATCTCTCGTCCAGAAATATATTGAGGGAAGGCAACGAAGAGGATTTGAAATCAAGGCAGAATTGCAGGAAACAGATTTCAGGAGGTAGATTCGAATCGCCTTTAAAGCACATGAAAAGCGGCAAAACGTTGACAATGATGCCCTTGGCCAAAAAGGGCGTATGCGTTTTTTCCTGAATATATTCAGGAAAAAACGCATACGCCCTTTTTGGCCAACCAAGCAACCTGGAAAGGCAAATCAGCGCTACAAAGAAGTCTCGCTTCCCATCGGTCAAAAGGGCCATGCTGAAAAAAGGGTCCAAACCAGAAATGCAGGACAGGCTATGGAGAAATGGGAGCCTTGCTACACTGATGGGTGGGATGTAAATTGCCAACAGCCACTCTGATGAAGTGTACGGTGAGTCCTGAAACATCTAAAAAACACAACTTAGAGAGCATAGGGCACTTCCACTCATGGGGGTATAAATTGGGAAAATGAAAAATCAGCAAGACACAAGCACCCCAAAGTTTAGGGCTGCTCTGTTGACAAGGACCTCCACTTCATTCCACCTTAAATATCCCAGGAAAGAGAAAAATGGATAAAGAAGTTGTGGTCCTTATGTACAATGGAATATCACTCAGCCATGAAATCAATGTCCTAAGGCTAGTAGCAGCATGATGAGTGGATTTAGGTACGACGATTCTAAGTGAAATAAGTCACACAGAAAAGGACACTTCTCATAAGGTATCACTGATAGAGGGAATGTAAAAACCGTTACACATGAACTGAATTACAAAACAGAACAGAGTCACACATGCAGAAAACACACTATGGCTGCTTAACGGGAAATGTGAGGTGGGGTGATACATAAAACAAGGGTTTCAAATTAGCTCAGATACCGTTCCATAAACCCAATATGTAATAGACAAGACCTACTCCTTGCTCAGAGAACTGGACTCAACACGCCCTATTCACCGCACAAGAATATATCTGACTAGTAATAATCTTAAAACCTATGTATTGATATCTCTCTGTTAGTGTGTCAAGTGGGTGTAAAGCGGCATAAACACAGCAGTGAAAAGCAGGTAAACTGCATTATGAAAATAAATTACTTTGAAAAACCCATGAAAGAAAGACAGTGAAAGAGAGAGACATTCTTACACAATGCGTTCAGGGGCTGTGATGCAACCTGGATTGACCATATCTAGACCCACAGCTGGATGAGACATAAGGGTGGACACTATTGTGGCTGAGAGGTTTGGTGAGGTTGGGTGAGCAAACGCAGACCATTTAAAGTAATACTGCGTGGTACCCATCGCATGGGTCCCAAATCTCCAGGTTCAAGGGCATCTTCCTACATCGAAAACATGCATGAGAAACCCAGAAGATGGTACACCGTGTGATGGGGAAAGGTTTCTAAAACGCACCTCATTTCTCATCTCCTTGTGCCCGGGTTCGCCATTCCAGCCGCTTTACTAGCAATCTCCCTCCTTGGAGCATCAGCACCTTTAACTTCCTGTTCTGTACAGGTTGCCATTTTTCCTGACGATGAACGGGAAGACGGGGAACCAATGAGAGACTGGCTCTTGGTGTTGGGAAAGGCACAGGTCACTCTATTTTCCCATCAGGAAGAAGAATTAACCACAGGCTCATCCCGCCCCCCGGAACCAGAACAGGGCCTGAAGCCATCCTGCGCTTTTGCGGCCAGCTCCCAAAAACACGAGTTGTAAAATGGAGGCTCAGGGCACTGCAATTCACAAACCTGCAGAGTTATAAATGATAACTCTCGTCCACAAATATATTGAGTGAAGGCAACGAAGAGGATTTGAAATCAAGGCAGAATTGCAGGAAACAGATTTCAGGAGGTAGATTCGAATCGCCTTTAAAGCACATGAAAAGCGGCAAAACGTTGACAATGATGCCCTTGGCCAAAAAGGGCGTATGCGTTTTTTCCTGAATATATTCAGGAAAAAACGCATACGCCCTTTTTGGCCAACCAAGCAACCTGGAAAGGCAAATCAGCGCTACAAAGAAGTCTCGCATCCCATCGGTCAAAAGGGCCATGCTGAAAAAAGTGTCAAAACCAGAAATGCAGGACAGGCCATGGAGAAATGGGAGCCTTGCTACACTGATGGGCGGGATGTAAATTGCCAACAGCCACTCTGGAGAAGTGTACGGTGAGTCCTGAAACATGTAAAAAACACAGCTTAGAGAGCATAGGGCACTTCCACTCATGGGGGTATAAATTGGGAAAATGAAAAATCAGCAAGACACAAGCACCCCAAAGTTTAGAGCTGCTCTGTTGACAAGGACCTCCACTTCATTCCACCTTAAATATCCCAGGAAAGAGACAAATGGGTAAAGAAGTTGTGTTCCTTATGTACAATGGAATATCACTCAGCCATGAAATCAATGTCCTAAGGCTAGTAGCAGCATGATGAGTGGATTTAGGTACAACGATTCTAAGTGAAATAAGTCACACAGAAAAGGACACTTCTCATAAGGTATCACTGATAGAGGGAATGTAAAAACCGTTACACTTGAACTGAATTACAAAACAGAACAGAGTAACACATGCAGAAAACACACTATGGCTGTTTAACGGGAAAGGTGAGGTGGGGTGATACATAAAACAAGGGTTTCAAATTAGCTCAGATACTGTTCCATAAACCCAATATGTAATAGACAAGACCTACTCCTTGCTCAGAGAACTGGACTCAACACGCCCTATTCACCGCACAAGAATATATCTGACTACTAATAATCTTAAAACCTTTGTATTGATATCTCTCTGTTAGTGTGTCAAGTGGGTGTAAAGCGGCATAAACACAGCAGTGAAAAGCAGCTAAACCCCATTATGAAAATAAATTACTTTGACAAACCCATGAAAGAAAGACAGTGAAAGAGAGAGACATTCTTACACAATGCGTTCAGGGGCTGTGATGCAACCTGGATTGACCATATCTAGACCCACAGCTGGATGAGACATAAGGGTGGACACTCTTGGGGCTGAGAGGTTTGGTGAGGTTGGGTGAGCAAACGCAGACCCTTTAAAGTAATACTGCGTGGTACCCATCGCATGGGTCCCAAATCTCCAGGTTCAAGGGCATCTTCCTACATCGAAAACATGCATGAGAAACCCAGAAGATGGTACACCATGTGATGGGGAAAGTTTTCTAAAACGCACCTCATTTCTCATCTCCTTGTGCCCGTGTTCGCCATTCCAGCCGCTTTACTAGTAATCTCCCTACTTGGAGCATCAGCACCTTTAACCTCCTGTTCCGTACAGGTTGCCATTTCTCCTGACGATGAACGGGAAGACGGGGAACCAATGAGAGACTGGCTCTTGGTGTTGGGAAAGGCACAGGTCACTCTATTTTCCCATCAGGAAGAAGAATTAACCACAGGCTCATCCCGCCCCCCGGAACCAGAACAGGGCCTGAAGCCATCCTGCGCTTTTGCGGCCAGCTCCCAAAAACACGAGTTGTAAAATGGAGGCTCAGGGCACTGCAATTCACAAACCTGCAGAGTTATAAATGATATCTCTCGTCCAGAAATATATTGAGGGAAGGCAACGAAGAGGATTTGAAATCAAGGCAGAATTGCAGGAAACAGATTTCAGGAGGTAGATTCGAATCGCCTTTAAAGCACATGAAAAGCGGCAAAACGTTGACAATGATGCCCTTGGCCAAAAAGGGCGTATGCGTTTTTTCCTGAATATATTCAGGAAAAAACGCATACGCCCTTTTTGGCCAACCAAGCAACCTGGAAAGGCAAATCAGCGCTACAAAGAAGTCTCGCTTCCCATCGGTCAAAAGGGCCATGCTGAAAAAAGGGTCCAAACCAGAAATGCAGGACAGGCTATGGAGAAATGGGAGCCTTGCTACACTGATGGGTGGGATGTAAATTGCCAACAGCCACTCTGATGAAGTGTACGGTGAGTCCTGAAACATCTAAAAAACACAACTTAGAGAGCATAGGGCACTTCCACTCATGGGGGTATAAATTGGGAAAATGAAAAATCAGCAAGACACAAGCACCCCAAAGTTTAGGGCTGCTCTGTTGACAAGGACCTCCACTTCATTCCACCTTAAATATCCCAGGAAAGAGAAAAATGGATAAAGAAGTTGTGGTCCTTATGTACAATGGAATATCACTCAGCCATGAAATCAATGTCCTAAGGCTAGTAGCAGCATGATGAGTGGATTTAGGTACGACGATTCTAAGTGAAATAAGTCACACAGAAAAGGACACTTCTCATAAGGTATCACTGATAGAGGGAATGTAAAAACCGTTACACATGAACTGAATTACAAAACAGAACAGAGTCACACATGCAGAAAACACACTATGGCTGCTTAACGGGAAATGTGAGGTGGGGTGATACATAAAACAAGGGTTTCAAATTAGCTCAGATACCGTTCCATAAACCCAATATGTAATAGACAAGACCTACTCCTTGCTCAGAGAACTGGACTCAACACGCCCTATTCACCGCACAAGAATATATCTGACTAGTAATAATCTTAAAACCTATGTATTGATATCTCTCTGTTAGTGTGTCAAGTGGGTGTAAAGCGGCATAAACACAGCAGTGAAAAGCAGGTAAACTGCATTATGAAAATAAATTACTTTGAAAAACCCATGAAAGAAAGACAGTGAAAGAGAGAGACATTCTTACACAATGCGTTCAGGGGCTGTGATGCAACCTGGATTGACCATATCTAGACCCACAGCTGGATGAGACATAAGGGTGGACACTATTGTGGCTGAGAGGTTTGGTGAGGTTGGGTGAGCAAACGCAGACCATTTAAAGTAATACTGCGTGGTACCCATCGCATGGGTCCCAAATCTCCAGGTTCAAGGGCATCTTCCTACATCGAAAACATGCATGAGAAACCCAGAAGATGGTACACCGTGTGATGGGGAAAGGTTTCTAAAACGCACCTCATTTCTCATCTCCTTGTGCCCGGGTTCGCCATTCCAGCCGCTTTACTAGCAATCTCCCTCCTTGGAGCATCAGCACCTTTAACTTCCTGTTCTGTACAGGTTGCCATTTTTCCTGACGATGAACGGGAAGACGGGGAACCAATGAGAGACTGGCTCTTGGTGTTGGGAAAGGCACAGGTCACTCTATTTTCCCATCAGGAAGAAGAATTAACCACAGGCTCATCCCGCCCCCCGGAACCAGAACAGGGCCTGAAGCCATCCTGCGCTTTTGCGGCCAGCTCCCAAAAACACGAGTTGTAAAATGGAGGCTCAGGGCACTGCAATTCACAAACCTGCAGAGTTATAAATGATAACTCTCGTCCACAAATATATTGAGTGAAGGCAACGAAGAGGATTTGAAATCAAGGCAGAATTGCAGGAAACAGATTTCAGGAGGTAGATTCGAATCGCCTTTAAAGCACATGAAAAGCGGCAAAACGTTGACAATGATGCCCTTGGCCAAAAAGGGCGTATGCGTTTTTTCCTGAATATATTCAGGAAAAAACGCATACGCCCTTTTTGGCCAACCAAGCAACCTGGAAAGGCAAATCAGCGCTACAAAGAAGTCTCGCATCCCATCGGTCAAAAGGGCCATGCTGAAAAAAGTGTCAAAACCAGAAATGCAGGACAGGCCATGGAGAAATGGGAGCCTTGCTACACTGATGGGCGGGATGTAAATTGCCAACAGCCACTCTGGAGAAGTGTACGGTGAGTCCTGAAACATGTAAAAAACACAGCTTAGAGAGCATAGGGCACTTCCACTCATGGGGGTATAAATTGGGAAAATGAAAAATCAGCAAGACACAAGCACCCCAAAGTTTAGAGCTGCTCTGTTGACAAGGACCTCCACTTCATTCCACCTTAAATATCCCAGGAAAGAGACAAATGGGTAAAGAAGTTGTGTTCCTTATGTACAATGGAATATCACTCAGCCATGAAATCAATGTCCTAAGGCTAGTAGCAGCATGATGAGTGGATTTAGGTACGACGATTCTAAGTGAAATAAGTCACACAGAAAAGGACACTTCTCATAAGGTATCACTTATAGAGGGAATGTAAAAACCGTTACACATGAACTGAATTACAAAACAGAACAGAGTCACACATGCAGAAAACACACTATGGCTGCTTAACGGGAAAGGTGAGGTGGGGTGATACATAAAACAAGGGTTTCAAATTAGCTCAGATACCGTTCCATAAACCCAATATGTAATAGACAAGACCTACTCCTTGCTCAGAGAACTGGACTCAACACGCCCTATTCACCGCACAAGAATATATCTGACTACTAATAATCTTAAAACCTTTGTATTGATATCTCTCTGTTAGTGTGTCAAGTGGGTGTAAAGCGGCATAAACACAGCAGTGAAAAGCAGCTAAACCCCATTATGAAAATAAATTACTTTGACAAACCCATGAAAGAAAGACAGTGAAAGAGAGAGACATTCTTACACAATGCGTTCAGGGGCTGTGATGCAACCTGGATTGACCATATCTAGACCCACAGCTGGATGAGACATAAGGGTGGACACTCTTGGGGCTGAGAGGTTTGGTGAGGTTGGGTGAGCAAACGCAGACCATTTAAAGTAATACTGCGTGGTACCCATCGCATGGGTCCCAAATCTCCAGGTTCAAGGGCATCTTCCTACATCGAAAACATGCATGAGAAACCCAGAAGATGGTACACCATGTGATGGGGAAAGGTTTCTAAAACGCACCTCATTTCTCATCTCCTTGTGCCCGTGTTCGCCATTCCAGCCGCTTTACTAGTAATCTCCCTACTTGGAGCATCAGCACCTTTAACCTCCTGTTCGGCACAGGTTGCCATTTCTCCTGACGATGAACGGGAAGACGGGGAACCAATGAGAGACTGGCTCTTGGTGTTGGGAAAGGCACAGGTCACTCTATTTTCCCATCAGGAAGAAGAATTAACCACACGCTCATCCCGCACCCCGGAACCAGAACAGGGCCTGAAGCCATCCTGCGCTTTTGCGGCCAGCTCCCAAAAACACGAGTTGTAAAATGGAGGCTCAGGGCACTGCAATTCACAAACCTGCAGAGTTATAAATGATAACTCTCGTCCACAAATATATTGAGTGAAGGCAACGAAGAGGATTTGAAATCAAGGCAGAATTGCAGGAAACAGATTTCAGGAGGTAGATTCGAATCGCCTTTAAAGCACATGAAAAGCGGCAAAACGTTGACAATGATGCCCTTGGCCAAAAAGGGCGTATGCGTTTTTTCCTGAATATATTCAGGAAAAAACACATACGCCCTTTTTGGCCAACCAAGCAACCTGGAAAGGCAAATCAGCGCTACAAAGAAGTCTCGCTTCCCATCGGTCAAAAGGGCCATGCTGAAAAAAGTGTCAAAACCAGAAATGCAGGACAGGCCATGGAGAAATGGGAGCCTTGCTACACTGATGGGCGGGATGTAAATTGCCAACAGCCACTCTGGAGAAGTGTACGGTGAGTCCTGAAACATCTAAAAAACACAGCTTAGAGAGCATAGGGCACTTCCACTCATGGGGGTATAAATTGGGAAAATGAAAAATCAGCAAGACACAAGCACCCCAAAGTTTAGAGCTGCTCTGTTGACAAGGACCTCCACTTCATTCCACCTTAAATATCCCAGGAAATAGAAAAATGGGTAAAGAAGTTGTGGTCCTTATGTACAATGGAATATCACTCAGCCATGAAATCAATGTCCTAAGGCTAGTAGCAGCATGATGAGTGGATTTAGGTACGACGATTCTAAGTGAAATAAGTCACACAGAAAAGGACACTTCTCATAAGGTATCACTGATAGAGGGAATGTAAAAACCGTTACACTTGAACTGAATTACAAAACAGAACAGAGTAACACATGCAGAAAACACACTATGGCTGTTTAACGGGAAAGGTGAGGTGGGGTGATACATAAAACAAGGGTTTCAAATTAGCTCAGATACTGTTCCATAAACCCAATATGTAATAGACAAGACCTACTCCTTGCTCAGAGAACTGGACTCAACACGCCCTATTCACCGCACAAGAATATATCTGACTACTAATAATCTTAAAACATTTGTATTGATATCTCTCTGTTAGTGTGTCAAGTGGGTGTAAAGCGGCATAAACACAGCAGTGAAAAGCAGCTAAACCCCATTATGAAAATAAATTACTTTGACAAACCCATGAAAGAAAGACAGTGAAAGAGAGAGACATTCTTACACAATGCGTTCAGGGGCTGTGATGCAACCTGGATTGACCATATCTAGACCCACAGCTGGATGAGACATAAGGGTGGACACTCTTGGGGCTGAGAGGTTTGGTGAGGTTGGGTGAGCAAACGCAGACCCTTTAAAGTAATACTGCGTGGTACCCATCGCATGGGTCCCAAATCTCCAGGTTCAAGGGCATCTTCCTACATCGAAAACATGCATGAGAAACCCAGAAGATGGTACACCATGTGATGGGGAAAGTTTTCTAAAACGCACCTCATTTCTCATCTCCTTGTGCCCGTGTTCGCCATTCCAGCCGCTTTACTAGTAATCTCCCTACTTGGAGCATCAGCACCTTTAACCTCCTGTTCCGTACAGGTTGCCATTTCTCCTGACGATGAACGGGAATACGGGGAACCAATGAGAGACTGGCTCTTGGTGTTGGGAAAGGCACAGGTCACTCTATTTTCCCATCAGGAAGAAGAATTAACCACAGGCTCATCCCGCCCCCCGGAACCAGAACAGGGCCTGAAGCCATCCTGCGCTTTTGCGGCCAGCTCCCAAAAACACGAGTTGTAAAATGGAGGCTCAGGGCACTGCAATTCACAAACCTGCAGAGTTATAAATGATAACTCTCGTCCAGAAATATATTGAGGGAAGGCAACGAAGAGGATTTGAAATCAAGGCAGAATTGCAGGAAACAGATTTCAGGAGGTAGATTCGAATCGCCTTTAAAGCACATGAAAAGCGGCAAAACGTTGACAATGATGCCCTTGGCCAAAAAGGGCGTATGCGTTTTTTCCTGAATATATTCAGGAAAAAACGCATACGCCCTTTTTGGCCAACCAAGCAACCTGGAAAGGCAAATCAGCGCTACAAAGAAGTCTCGCATCCCATCGGTCAAAAGGGCCATGCTGAAAAAAGGGTCCAAACCAGAAATGCAGGACAGGCTATGGAGAAATGGGAGCCTTGCTACACTGATGGGTGGGATGTAAATTGCCAACAGCCACTCTGATGAAGTGTACGGTGAGTCCTGAAACATCTAAAAAACACAACTTAGAGAGCATAGGGCACTTCCACTCATGGGGGTATAAATTGGGAAAATGAAAAATCAGCAAGACACAAGCACCCCAAAGTTTAGGGCTGCTCTGTTGACAAGGACCTCCACTTCATTCCACCTTAAATATCCCAGGAAAGAGAAAAATGGATAAAGAAGTTGTGGTCCTTATGTACAATGGAATATCACTCAGCCATGAAATCAATGTCCTAAGGCTAGTAGCAGCATGATGAGTGGATTTAGGTACGACGATTCTAAGTGAAATAAGTCACACAGAAAAGGACACTTCTCATAAGGTATCACTGATAGAGGGAATGTAAAAACCGTTACACATGAACTGAATTACAAAACAGAACAGAGTCACACATGCAGAAAACACACTATGGCTGCTTAACGGGAAAGGTGAGGTGGGGTGATACATAAAACAAGGGTTTCAAATTAGCTCAGATACCGTTCCATAAACCCAATATGTAATAGACAAGACCTACTCCTTGCTCAGAGAACTGGACTCAACACGCCCTATTCACCGCACAAGAATATATCTGACTAGTAATAATCTTAAAACCTATGTATTGATATCTCTCTGTTAGTGTGTCAAGTGGGTGTAAAGCGGCATAAACACAGCAGTGAAAAGCAGGTAAACTGCATTATGAAAATAAATTACTTTGAAAAACCCATGAAAGAAAGACAGTGAAAGAGAGAGACATTCTTACACAATGCGTTCAGGGGCTGTGATGCAACCTGGATTGACCATATCTAGACCCACAGCTGGATGAGACATAAGGGTGGACACTATTGTGGCTGAGAGGTTTGGTGAGGTTGGGTGAGCAAACGCAGACCCTTTAAAGTAATACTGCGTGGTACCCATCGCATGGGTCCCAAATCTCCAGGTTCAAGGGCATCTTCCTACATCGAAAACATGCATGAGAAACCCAGAAGATGGTACACCATGTGATGGGGAAAGTTTTCTAAAACGCACCTCATTTCTCATCTCCTTGTGCCCGTGTTCGCCATTCCAGCCGCTTTACTAGTAATCTCCTTACTTGGAGCATCAGCACCTTTAACCTCCTGTTCCGTACAGGTTGCCATTTCTCCTGACGATGAACGGGAAGACGGGGAACCAATGAGAGACTGGCTCTTGGTGTTGGGAAAGGCACAGGTCACTCTATTTTCCCATCAGGAAGAAGAATTAACCACAGGCTCATCCCGCCCCCCGGAACCAGAACAGGGCCTGAAGCCATCCTGCGCTTTTGCGGCCAGCTCCCAAAAACACGAGTTGTAAAATGGAGGCTCAGGGCACTGCAATTCACAAACCTGCAGAGTTATAAATGATAACTCTCGTCCAGAAATATATTGAGGGAAGGCAACGAAGAGGATTTGAAATCAAGGCAGAATTGCAGGAAACAGATTTCAGGAGGTAGATTCGAATCGCCTTTAAAGCACATGAAAAGCGGCAAAACGTTGACAATGATGCCCTTGGCCAAAAAGGGCGTATGCGTTTTTTCCTGAATATATTCAGGAAAAAACGCATACGCCCTTTTTGGCCAACCAAGCAACCTGGAAAGGCAAATCAGCGCTACAAAGAAGTCTCGCATCCCATCGGTCAAAAGGGCCATGCTGAAAAAAGGGTCCAAACCAGAAATGCAGGACAGGCTATGGAGAAATGGGAGCCTTGCTACACTGATGGGTGGGATGTAAATTGCCAACAGCCACTCTGATGAAGTGTACGGTGAGTCCTGAAACATCTAAAAAACACAACTTAGAGAGCATAGGGCACTTCCACTCATGGGGGTATAAATTGGGAAAATGAAAAATCAGCAAGACACAAGCACCCCAAAGTTTAGGGCTGCTCTGTTGACAAGGACCTCCACTTCATTCCACCTTAAATATCCCAGGAAAGAGAAAAATGGATAAAGAAGTTGTGGTCCTTATGTACAATGGAATATCACTCAGCCATGAAATCAATGTCCTAAGGCTAGTAGCAGCATGATGAGTGGATTTAGGTACGACGATTCTAAGTGAAATAAGTCACACAGAAAAGGACACTTCTCATAAGGTATCACTGATAGAGGGAATGTAAAAACCGTTACACATGAACTGAATTACAAAACAGAACAGAGTCACACATGCAGAAAACACACTATGGCTGCTTAACGGGAAAGGTGAGGTGGGGTGATACATAAAACAAGGGTTTCAAATTAGCTCAGATACCGTTCCATAAACCCAATATGTAATAGACAAGACCTACTCCTTGCTCAGAGAACTGGACTCAACACGCCCTATTCACCGCACAAGAATATATCTGACTAGTAATAATCTTAAAACCTATGTATTGATATCTCTCTGTTAGTGTGTCAAGTGGGTGTAAAGCGGCATAAACACAGCAGTGAAAAGCAGGTAAACTGCATTATGAAAATAAATTACTTTGAAAAACCCATGAAAGAAAGACAGTGAAAGAGAGAGACATTCTTACACAATGCGTTCAGGGGCTGTGATGCAACCTGGATTGACCATATCTAGACCCACAGCTGGATGAGACATAAGGGTGGACACTATTGTGGCTGAGAGGTTTGGTGAGGTTGGGTGAGCAAACGCAGACCATTTAAAGTAATACTGCGTGGTACCCATCGCATGGGTCCCAAATCTCCAGGTTCAAGGGCATCTTCCTACATCGAAAACATGCATGAGAAACCCAGAAGATGGTACACCGTGTGATGGGGAAAGGTTTCTAAAACGCACCTCATTTCTCATCTCCTTGTGCCCGGGTTCGCCATTCCAGCCGCTTTACTAGCAATCTCCCTCCTTGGAGCATCAGCACCTTTAACTTCCTGTTCTGTACAGGTTGCCATTTTTCCTGACGATGAACGGGAAGACGGGGAACCAATGAGAGACTGGCTCTTGGTGTTGGGAAAGGCACAGGTCACTCTATTTTCCCATCAGGAAGAAGAATTAACCACAGGCTCATCCCGCCCCCCGGAACCAGAACAGGGCCTGAAGCCATCCTGCGCTTTTGCGGCCAGCTCCCAAAAACACGAGTTGTAAAATGGAGGCTCAGGGCACTGCAATTCACAAACCTGCAGAGTTATAAATGATAACTCTCGTCCACAAATATATTGAGGGAAGGCAACGAAGAGGATTTGAAATCAAGGCAGAATTGCAGGAAACAGATTTCAGGAGGTAGATTCGAATCGCCTTTAAAGCACATGAAAAGCGGCAAAACGTTGACAATGATGCCCTTGGCCAAAAAGGGCGTATGCGTTTTTTCCTGAATATATTCAGGAAAAAACGCATACGCCCTTTTTGGCCAACCAAGCAACCTGGAAAGGCAAATCAGCGCTACAAAGAAGTCTCGCATCCCATCGGTCAAAAGGGCCATGCTGAAAAAAGTGTCAAAACCAGAAATGCAGGACAGGCCATGGAGAAATGGGAGCCTTGCTACACTGATGGGCGGGATGTAAATTGCCAACAGCCACTCTGGAGAAGTGTACGGTGAGTCCTGAAACATGTAAAAAACACAGCTTAGAGAGCATAGGGCACTTCCACTCATGGGGGTATAAATTGGGAAAATGAAAAATCAGCAAGACACAGGCACCCCAAAGTTTACGGCTGCTCTGTTGACAAGGACCTCCACTTCATTCCACCTTAAATATCCCAGGAAAGAGAAAAATGGGTAAAGAAGTTGTGTTCCTTATGTACAATGGAATATCACTCAGCCATGAAATCAATGTCCTAAGGCTAGTAGCAGCATGATGAGTGGATTTAGGTACGACGATTCTAAGTGAAATAAGTCACACAGAAAAGGACACTTCTCATAAGGTATCACTTATAGAGGGAATGTAAAAACCGTTACACATGAACTGAATTACAAAACAGAACAGAGTCACACATGCAGAAAACACACTATGGCTGCTTAACGGGAAAGGTGAGGTGGGGTGATACATCAAACAAGGGTTTCAAATTAGCTCAGATACCGTTCCATAAACCCAATATGTAATAGACAAGACCTACTCCTTGCTCAGAGAACTGGACTCAACACGCCCTATTCACCGCACAAGAATATATCTGACTACTAATAATCTTAAAACCTTTGTATTGATATCTCTCTGTTAGTGTGTCAAGTGGGTGTAAAGCGGCATAAACACAGCAGTGAAAAGCAGCTAAACCCCATTATGAAAATAAATTACTTTGACAAACCCATGAAAGAAAGACAGTGAAAGAGAGAGACATTCTTACACAATGCGTTCAGGGGCTGTGATGCAACCTGGATTGACCATATCTAGACCCACAGCTGGATGAGACATAAGGGTGGACACTCTTGGGGCTGAGAGGTTTGGTGAGGTTGGGTGAGCAAACGCAGACCATTTAAAGTAATACTGCGTGGTACCCATCGCATGGGTCCCAAATCTCCAGGTTCAAGGGCATCTTCCTACATCGAAAACATGCATGAGAAACCCAGAAGATGGTACACCATGTGATGGGGAAAGGTTTCTAAAACGCACCTCATTTCTCATCTCCTTGTGCCCGTGTTCGCCATTCCAGCCGCTTTACTAGTAATCTCCCTACTTGGAGCATCAGCACCTTTAACCTCCTGTTCCGCACAGGTTGCCATTTCTCCTGACGATGAACGGGAAGACGGGGAACCAATGAGAGACTGGCTCTTGGTGTTGGGAAAGGCACAGGTCACTCTATTTTCCCATCAGGAAGAAGAATTAACCACACGCTCATCCCGCACCCCGGAACCAGAACAGGGCCTGAAGCCATCCTGCGCTTTTGCGGCCAGCTCCCAAAAACACGAGTTGTAAAATGGAGGCTCAGGGCACTGCAATTCACAAACCTGCAGAGTTATAAATGATAACTCTCGTCCACAAATATATTGAGTGAAGGCAACGAAGAGGATTTGAAATCAAGGCAGAATTGCAGGAAACAGATTTCAGGAGGTAGATTCGAATCGCCTTTAAAGCACATGAAAAGCGGCAAAACGTTGACAATGATGCCCTTGGCCAAAAAGGGCGTATGCGTTTTTTCCTGAATATATTCAGGAAAAAACACATACGCCCTTTTTGGCCAACCAAGCAACCTGGAAAGGCAAATCAGCGCTACAAAGAAGTCTCGCTTCCCATCGGTCAAAAGGGCCATGCTGAAAAAAGTGTCAAAACCAGAAATGCAGGACAGGCCATGGAGAAATGGGAGCCTTGCTACACTGATGGGCGGGATGTAAATTGCCAACAGCCACTCTGGAGAAGTGTACGGTGAGTCCTGAAACATCTAAAAAACACAGCTTAGAGAGCATAGGGCACTTCCACTCATGGGGGTATAAATTGGGAAAATGAAAAATCAGCAAGACACAAGCACCCCAAAGTTTAGAGCTGCTCTGTTGACAAGGACCTCCACTTCATTCCACCTTAAATATCCCAGGAAAGAGAAAAATGGGTAAAGAAGTTGTGGTCCTTATGTACAATGGAATATCACTCAGCCATGAAATCAATGTCCTAAGGCTAGTAGCAGCATGATGAGTGGATTTAGGTACAACGATTCTAAGTGAAATAAGTCACACAGAAAAGGACACTTCTCATAAGGTATCACTGATAGAGGGAATGTAAAAACCGTTACACTTGAACTGAATTACAAAACAGAACAGAGTAACACATGCAGAAAACACACTATGGCTGTTTAACGGGAAAGGTGAGGTGGGGTGATACATAAAACAAGGGTTTCAAATTAGCTCAGATACTGTTCCATAAACCCAATATGTAATAGACAAGACCTACTCCTTGCTCAGAGAACTGGACTCAACACGCCCTATTCACCGCACAAGAATATATCTGACTACTAATAATCTTAAAACCTTTGTATTGATATCTCTCTGTTAGTGTGTCAAGTGGGTGTAAAGCGGCATAAACACAGCAGTGAAAAGCAGCTAAACCCCATTATGAAAATAAATTACTTTGACAAACCCATGAAAGAAAGACAGTGAAAGAGAGAGACATTCTTACACAATGCGTTCAGGGGCTGTGATGCAACCTGGATTGACCATATCTAGACCCACAGCTGGATGAGACATAAGGGTGGACACTCTTGGGGCTGAGAGGTTTGGTGAGGTTGGGTGAGCAAACGCAGACCCTTTAAAGTAATACTGCGTGGTACCCATCGCATGGGTCCCAAATCTCCAGGTTCAAGGGCATCTTCCTACATCGAAAACATGCATGAGAAACCCAGAAGATGGTACACCATGTGATGGGGAAAGTTTTCTAAAACGCACCTCATTTCTCATCTCCTTGTGCCCGTGTTCGCCATTCCAGCCGCTTTACTAGTAATCTCCCTACTTGGAGCATCAGCACCTTTAACCTCCTGTTCCGTACAGGTTGCCATTTCTCCTGACGATGAACGGGAAGACGGGGAACCAATGAGAGACTGGCTCTTGGTGTTGGGAAAGGCACAGGTCACTCTATTTTCCCATCAGGAAGAAGAATTAACCACAGGCTCATCCCGCCCCCCGGAACCAGAACAGGGCCTGAAGCCATCCTGCGCTTTTGCGGCCAGCTCCCAAAAACACGAGTTGTAAAATGGAGGCTCAGGGCACTGCAATTCACAAACCTGCAGAGTTATAAATGATAACTCTCGTCCAGAAATATATTGAGGGAAGGCAACGAAGAGGATTTGAAATCAAGGCAGAATTGCAGGAAACAGATTTCAGGAGGTAGATTCGAATCGCCTTTAAAGCACATGAAAAGCGGCAAAACGTTGACAATGATGCCCTTGGCCAAAAAGGGCGTATGCGTTTTTTCCTGAATATATTCAGGAAAAAACGCATACGCCCTTTTTGGCCAACCAAGCAACCTGGAAAGGCAAATCAGCGCTACAAAGAAGTCTCGCATCCCATCGGTCAAAAGGGCCATGCTGAAAAAAGGGTCCAAACCAGAAATGCAGGACAGGCTATGGAGAAATGGGAGCCTTGCTACACTGATGGGTGGGATGTAAATTGCCAACAGCCACTCTGATGAAGTGTACGGTGAGTCCTGAAACATCTAAAAAACACAACTTAGAGAGCATAGGGCACTTCCACTCATGGGGGTATAAATTGGGAAAATGAAAAATCAGCAAGACACAAGCACCCCAAAGTTTAGGGCTGCTCTGTTGACAAGGACCTCCACTTCATTCCACCTTAAATATCCCAGGAAAGAGAAAAATGGATAAAGAAGTTGTGGTCCTTATGTACAATGGAATATCACTCAGCCATGAAATCAATGTCCTAAGGCTAGTAGCAGCATGATGAGTGGATTTAGGTACAACGATTCTAAGTGAAATAAGTCACACAGAAAAGGACACTTCTCATAAGGTATCACTGATAGAGGGAATGTAAAAACCGTTACACATGAACTGAATTACAAAACAGAACAGAGTCACACATGCAGAAAACACACTATGGCTGCTTAACGGGAAAGGTGAGGTGGGGTGATACATAAAACAAGGGTTTCAAATTAGCTCAGATACCGTTCCATAAACCCAATATGTAATAGACAAGACCTACTCCTTGCTCAGAGAACTGGACTCAACACGCCCTATTCACCGCACAAGAATATATCTGACTAGTAATAATCTTAAAACCTATGTATTGATATCTCTCTGTTAGTGTGTCAAGTGGGTGTAAAGCGGCATAAACACAGCAGTGAAAAGCAGGTAAACTGCATTATGAAAATAAATTACTTTGAAAAACCCATGAAAGAAAGACAGTGAAAGAGAGAGACATTCTTACACAATGCGTTCAGGGGCTGTGATGCAACCTGGATTGACCATATCTAGACCCACAGCTGGATGAGACATAAGGGTGGACACTATTGTGGCTGAGAGGTTTGGTGAGGTTGGGTGAGCAAACGCAGACCATTTAAAGTAATACTGCGTGGTACCCATCGCATGGGTCCCAAATCTCCAGGTTCAAGGGCATCTTCCTACATCGAAAACATGCATGAGAAACCCAGAAGATGGTACACCGTGTGATGGGGAAAGGTTTCTAAAACGCACCTCATTTCTCATCTCCTTGTGCCCGGGTTCGCCATTCCAGCCGCTTTACTAGCAATCTCCCTCCTTGGAGCATCAGCACCTTTAACTTCCTGTTCTGTACAGGTTGCCATTTTTCCTGACGATGAACGGGAAGACGGGGAACCAATGAGAGACTGGCTCTTGGTGTTGGGAAAGGCACAGGTCACTCTATTTTCCCATCAGGAAGAAGAATTAACCACAGGCTCATCCCGCCCCCCGGAACCAGAACAGGGCCTGAAGCCATCCTGCGCTTTTGCGGCCAGCTCCCAAAAACACGAGTTGTAAAATGGAGGCTCAGGGCACTGCAATTCACAAACCTGCAGAGTTATAAATGATAACTCTCGTCCACAAATATATTGAGGGAAGGCAACGAAGAGGATTTGAAATCAAGGCAGAATTGCAGGAAACAGATTTCAGGAGGTAGATTCGAATCGCCTTTAAAGCACATGAAAAGCGGCAAAACGTTGACAATGATGCCCTTGGCCAAAAAGGGCGTATGCGTTTTTTCCTGAATATATTCAGGAAAAAACGCATACGCCCTTTTTGGCCAACCAAGCAACCTGGAAAGGCAAATCAGCGCTACAAAGAAGTCTCGCATCCCATCGGTCAAAAGGGCCATGCTGAAAAAAGTGTCAAAACCAGAAATGCAGGACAGGCCATGGAGAAATGGGAGCCTTGCTACACTGATGGGCGGGATGTAAATTGCCAACAGCCACTCTGGAGAAGTGTACGGTGAGTCCTGAAACATGTAAAAAACACAGCTTAGAGAGCATAGGGCACTTCCACTCATGGGGGTATAAATTGGGAAAATGAAAAATCAGCAAGACACAGGCACCCCAAAGTTTACGGCTGCTCTGTTGACAAGGACCTCCACTTCATTCCACCTTAAATATCCCAGGAAAGAGAAAAATGGATAAAGAAGTTGTGTTCCTTATGTACAATGGAATATCACTCAGCCATGAAATCAATGTCCTAAGGCTAGTAGCAGCATGATGAGTGGATTTAGGTACGACGATTCTAAGTGAAATAAGTCACACAGAAAAGGACACTTCTCATAAGGTATCACTTATAGAGGGAATGTAAAAACCGTTACACATGAACTGAATTACAAAACAGAACAGAGTCACACATGCAGAAAACACACTATGGCTGCTTAACGGGAAAGGTGAGGTGGGGTGATACATCAAACAAGGGTTTCAAATTAGCTCAGATACCGTTCCATAAACCCAATATGTAATAGACAAGACCTACTCCTTGCTCAGAGAACTGGACTCAACACGCCCTATTCACCGCACAAGAATATATCTGACTAGTAATAATCTTAAAACCTATGTATTGATATCTCTCTTTTAGTGTGTCAAGTGGGTGTAAAGCGGCATAAACACAGCAGTGAAAAGCAGCTAAACCCCATTATGAAAATAAATTACTTTGAAAAACCCATGAAAGAAAGACAGTGAAAGAGAGAGACATTCTTACACAATGCGTTCAGGGGCTGTGATGCAACCTGGATTGACCATATCTAGACCCACAGCTGGATGAGACATAAGGGTGGACACTCTTGGGGCTGAGAGGTTTGGTGAGGTTGGGTGAGCAAACGCAGACCATTTAAAGTAATACTGCGTGGTACCCATCGCATGGGTCCCAAATCTCCAGGTTCAAGGGCATCTTCCTACATCGAAAACATGCATGAGAAACCCAGAAGATGGAACACCATGTGATGGGGAAAGGTTTCTAAAACGCACCTCATTTCTCATCTCCTTGTGCCCGTGTTCGCCATTCCAGCCGCTTTACTAGTAATCTCCCTACTTGGAGCATCAGCACCTTTAACCTCCTGTTCCGCACAGGTTGCCATTTCTCCTGACGATGAACGGGAAGACGGGGAACCAATGAGAGACTGGCTCTTGGTGTTGGGAAAGGCACAGGTCACTCTATTTTCCCATCAGGAAGAAGAATTAACCACACGCTCATCCCGCACCCCGGAACCAGAACAGGGCCTGAAGCCATCCTGCGCTTTTGCGGCCAGCTCCCAAAAACACGAGTTGTAAAATGGAGGCTCAGGGCACTGCAATTCACAAACCTGCAGAGTTATAAATGATAACTCTCGTCCACAAATATATTGAGTGAAGGCAACGAAGAGGATTTGAAATCAAGGCAGAATTGCAGGAAACAGATTTCAGGAGGTAGATTCGAATCGCCTTTAAAGCACATGAAAAGCGGCAAAACGTTGACAATGATGCCCTTGGCCAAAAAGGGCGTATGCGTTTTTTCCTGAATATATTCAGGAAAAAACGCATACGCCCTTTTTGGCCAACCAAGCAACCTGGAAAGGCAAATCAGCGCTACAAAGAAGTCTCGCTTCCCATCGGTCAAAAGGGCCATGCTGAAAAAAGTGTCAAAACCAGAAATGCAGGACAGGCCATGGAGAAATGGGAGCCTTGCTACACTGATGGGCGGGATGTAAATTGCCAACAGCCACTCTGGAGAAGTGTACGGTGAGTCCTGAAACATCTAAAAAACACAGCTTAGAGAGCATAGGGCACTTCCACTCATGGGGGTATAAATTGGGAAAATGAAAAATCAGCAAGACACAAGCACCCCAAAGTTTAGAGCTGCTCTGTTGACAAGGACCTCCACTTCATTCCACCTTAAATATCCCAGGAAAGAGAAAAATGGGTAAAGAAGTTGTGGTCCTTATGTACAATGGAATATCACTCAGCCATGAAATCAATGTCCTAAGGCTAGTAGCAGCATGATGAGTGGATTTAGGTACGACGATTCTAAGTGAAATAAGTCACACAGAAAAGGACACTTCTCATAAGGTATCACTGATAGAGGGAATGTAAAAACCGTTACACTTGAACTGAATTACAAAACAGAACAGAGTAACACATGCAGAAAACACACTATGGCTGTTTAACGGGAAAGGTGAGGTGGGGTGATACATAAAACAAGGGTTTCAAATTAGCTCAGATACTGTTCCATAAACCCAATATGTAATAGACAAGACCTACTCCTTGCTCAGAGAACTGGACTCAACACGCCCTATTCACCGCACAAGAATATATCTGACTACTAATAATCTTAAAACCTTTGTATTGATATCTCTCTGTTAGTGTGTCAAGTGGGTGTAAAGCGGCATAAACACAGCAGTGAAAAGCAGCTAAACCCCATTATGAAAATAAATTACTTTGACAAACCCATGAAAGAAAGA
Source organism: Balaenoptera borealis (assembly GCF_965194805.1). NCBI lineage: Eukaryota > Metazoa > Chordata > Mammalia > Artiodactyla > Balaenopteridae > Balaenoptera > Balaenoptera borealis. The sequence continues at coordinate 1,865,831 of NW_028124009.1, forward strand.
CAGTGAAAGAGAGAGACATTCTTACACAATGCGTTCAGGGGCTGTGATGCAACCTGGATTGACCATATCTAGACCCACAGCTGGATGAGACATAAGGGTGGACACTCTTGGGGCTGAGAGGTTTGGTGAGGTTGGGTGAGCAAACGCAGACCCTTTAAAGTAATACTGCGTGGTACCCATCGCATGGGTCCCAAATCTCCAGGTTCAAGGGCATCTTCCTACATCGAAAACATGCATGAGAAACCCAGAAGATGGTACACCATGTGATGGGGAAAGTTTTCTAAAACGCACCTCATTTCTCATCTCCTTGTGCCCGTGTTCGCCATTCCAGCCGCTTTACTAGTAATCTCCCTACTTGGAGCATCAGCACCTTTAACCTCCTGTTCCGTACAGGTTGCCATTTCTCCTGACGATGAACGGGAAGACGGGGAACCAATGAGAGACTGGCTCTTGGTGTTGGGAAATGCACAGGTCACTCTATTTTCCCATCAGGAAGAAGAATTAACCACAGGCTCATCCCGCCCCCCGGAACCAGAACAGGGCCTGAAGCCATCCTGCGCTTTTGCGGCCAGCTCCCAAAAACACGAGTTGTAAAATGGAGGCTCAGGGCACTGCAATTCACAAACCTGCAGAGTTATAAATGATAACTCTCGTCCAGAAATATATTGAGGGAAGGCAACGAAGAGGATTTGAAATCAAGGCAGAATTGCAGGAAACAGATTTCAGGAGGTAGATTCGAATCGCCTTTAAAGCACATGAAAAGCGGCAAAACGTTGACAATGATGCCCTTGGCCAAAAAGGGCGTATGCGTTTTTTCCTGAATATATTCAGGAAAAAACGCATACGCCCTTTTTGGCCAACAAAGCAACCTGGAAAGGCAAATCAGCGCTACAAAGAAGTCTCGCATCCCATCGGTCAAAAGGGCCATGCTGAAAAAAGTGTCAAAACCAGAAATGCAGGAAAGGCCATGGAGAAATGGGAGCCTTGCTACACTGATGGGCGGGATGTAAATTGCCAAGAGCCACTCTGGAGAAGTGTCCAGTGAGTCCTGAAACATCTAAAAAACACAGCTTAGAGAGCATAGGGCACTTCCACTCATGGGGGTATAAATTGGGAAAATTAAAAATCAGCAAGACACAAGCACCCCAAAGTTTAGGGCTGCTCTGTTGACCAGGACCTCCACTTCATTCCACCTTCAATATCCCAGGAAAGAGAAAAATGGATAAAGCAGTGGTGGTCCTTATGTACAATGGAATATCACTCAGCCATGAAATCAATGTCGTAAGGTTAGTAGCAGCATGATGAGTGGATTTAGGTACGACGATTCTAAGTGAAATAAGTCACAGAGAAAAGGACACTTCTCATAAGGTATCACTGATAGAGGGAATGTAAAAACCGTTACACTTGAACTGAATTACAAAACAGAACAGAGTCACACATGCAGAAAACACACTATGGCTGCTTAACGGGAAATGTGAGGTGGGGTGATACATAAAACAAGGGTATCAAATTAGCTCAGATACTGTTCCATAAACCCAATATGTAATAGACAAAACCTACTCCTTGCTCAGAGAACTGGACTCAACACGCCCTATTCACCGCACAAGAATATATCTGACTAATAATAATCGTAAAACCTATGTATTGATATCTCTCTGTTAGTGTGTCAAGTGGGTGTAAAGCGGCATAAACACAGCAGTGAAAAGCAGCTAAACCCCATTATAAAAATAAATTACTTTGAAACACCCATGAAACAAAGACAGTGAAAGAGAGAGAAATTCTTACACAATGCATTCAGGGGCTGTGATGCAACCTGGATTGACCATATCTAGACGCACAGCTGGATGAGACATAAGGGTGGACACTCTTGGGGCTGAGAGGTTTGGTGAGGTTGGGTGAGCAAACGCAGACCCTTTAAAGTCATACTGCGTGGTACCCATCGCATGGGTCCCAAATCTCCAGGTTCAAGGGCATCTTCCTACATCAAAAACATGCATGAGAAACCCAGAAGATGGTACACTGTGTGATGGGGAAAGGTATCTAAAACGCACCTCATTTCTCATCTCCTTGTGCCCGGGTTCGCCATTCCAGCCGCTTTACTAGCAAGCTCCCTACTTGGAGCATCAGCACCTTTAACCTCCTGTTCCATACAGGTTGCAATCTGTCCTGAGGATAAACGGGAAGACGTGGAACCAACGAGAGACTAGCTCTTGGTGTTGGGACAGGCACAGGTCACTCTATATTCCCATCAGAAAGAAGAATTAACCACAGGCTCAGCCTGCCCCCCGGAACCAGAACAGGGCCTGAAGCCATCCAGTGCTTTTGCGGCCAGCTACCAAAAAAGCGAGTTGTAAAATGGAGGTTCAGGGCACTGCAATTCACAAACCTGCAGAGTTATAAATGATAACTCTCGTCCACAAATATATTGAGGGAAGGCAAAGAAGAGGATTTGAAATCAAGGCAGAATTGCAGGAAACAGATTTCAGGAGGTAGATACGAATCGCCTTTAAAGCACATGAAAAGCGGCAAAACGTTGACAATGATGCCCTTGGCCAAAAAAGGCGTATGCGTTTTTTCCTGAATATATTCAGGAAAAAACGCATACGCCCTTTTTGGCCAACCAAACAACCTGGAAAGGCAAATCAGCGCTACAAAGAAGTCTCGCTTCCCATCGGTCAAAAGGGCCATGCTGAAAAAAGTGTCAAAACCAGAAATGCAGGACAGGCCATGGAGAAATGGGAGCCTTGCTACACTGATGGGCGGGATGTAAATTGCCAAGAGCCACTCTGGAGAAGTGTCCGGTGAGTCCTGAAACATCTGAAAAACACAGCTTAGAGAGCATAGGGCACTTCCACTCATGGGGGTATAAATTGGGAAAATTAAAAATCAGCAAGACACAAGCACCCCAAAGTTTAGGGCTGCTCTGTTGACCAGGACCTCCACTTCATTCCACCTTAAATATCCCAGGAAAGAGAAAAATGGATAAAGAAGTGGTGGTCCTTATGTACAATGGAATATCACTCAGCCAGGAAATCAATGTCGTAAGGTTAGTAGCAGCATGATGAGTGGATTTAGGTACGACGATTCTAAGTGAAATAAGTCACACAGAAAAGGACACTTCTCATAAGGTATCACTGATAGAGGGAATGTAAAAACCGTTACACTTGAACTGAATTACAAAACAGAACAGAGTCACACATGCAGAAAACACACTATGGCTGCTTAACGGGAAAGGTGAGGTGGAGTGATACATAAAACAAGGGTATCAAATTAGCTCAGATACCATTCCATAAACCCAATATGTAATAGACAAGACCTACTCCTTGCTCAGAGAACTGGACTCAACACGCCCTATTCACCGCACAAGAATATATCTGACTACTAATAATCGTAAAACCTATGTATTGATATCTCTCTGTTAGTGTGTCAAGTGGGTGTAAAGCGGCATAAACACAGCAGTGAAAAGCAGCTAAACCCCATTATAAAAATAAATTACTCTGAAACACCCATGAAAGAAAGACAGTGAAAGAGAGAGAAATTCTTACACAATGCGTTCAGGGCCTATGATGCAACCTGGATTGACCATATCTAGACCCACAGCTGGATGAGACATAAGGGTGGACACTCTTGGGGCTGAGAGGTTTGGTGAGGTTGGGTGAGCAAACACAGACCCTTTAAAGTAATACTGCGTGGTACCCATCGCATGGGTCCCAAATCTCCAGGTTCAAGGGCATCTTCCTACATCGAAAACATGCATGAGAAACCCAGAAGATGGTACACCGTGTGATAGGGAAAGGTTTCTAAAAGGCACCTCATTTCTCATCTCCTTGTGCCCGGGTTCGCCATTCCAGCCGCTTTACTAGAAAGCTCCCTTCTTGGAGCATCAGCACCTTTAACCTCCTGTTCCATACAGGTTGCAATCTGTCCTGAGGATAAACGGGAAGACGTGGAACCAACGAGAGACTAGCTCTTGGTGTTGGGACAGGCACAGGTCACTCTATATTCCCATCAGAAAGAAGAATTAACCACAGGCTCCCCCTGCCCCCCGGAACCAGAACAGGGCCTGAAGCCATTCTGCGAATTTGCGGCCAGCTCCCTTAAAAACGAGTTGTAAAATGGAGGTTCAGGGCACTGCAATTCACAAACCTGCAGAGTTATAAATGATAACTCTCGTCCACAAATATATTGAGGGAAGGCAAAGAAGAGGATTTGAAATCAAGGCAGAATTGCAGGAAACAGATTTCAGGAGGTAGATTCGAATCGCATTTAAAGCACATGAAAAGCGGCAAAACGTTGACAATGATGCCCTTGGCCAAAAAGGGCGTATGCGTTTTTTCCTGAATATATTCAGGAAAAAACGCATACGCCCTTTTTGGCCAACCAAGCAACCTGGAAAGGCAAATCAGCGCTACAAAGAAGTCTCGCTTCCCATCGGTCAAAAGGGCCATGCTGAAAAAAGTGTCAAAACCAGAAATGCAGGACAGGCCATGGAGAAATGGGAGCCTTGCTACACTGATGGGCGGGATGTAAATTGCCAACAGCCACTGTGGAGAAGTGTACGGTGAGTCCTGAAACATCTGAAAAACACAGCTTAGAGAGCATAGGGCACTTCCACTCATGGGGGTATAAATTGGGAAAATTAAAAATCAGCAAGACACAAGGACCCCAAAGTTTAGGGCTGCTCTGTTGACAAGGACCTCCACTTCATTCCACCTAAAATATCCCAGGAAAGAGAAAAATGGGTAAAGAAGTTGTGGTCCTTATGTACAATGGAATATCACTCAGCCAGGAAATCAATGTCGTAAGGCTAGTAGCAGCATGATGAGTGGATTTAGGTACGACGATTCTAAGTGAAATAAGTCACGCAGAAAAGGACACTTCTCATAAGGTATCACTGATAGAGGGAATGTAAAAACCGTTACACTTGAACTGAATTACAAAACAGAACAGAGTCACACATGCAGAAAACACACTATGGCTGCTTAACGGGAAAGGTGAGGTGGGGTGATACATAAAACAAGGGTATCAAATTAGCTCAGATACCATTCCATAAACCCAATATGTAATAGACAAGACCTACTCCTTGCTCAGAGAACTGGACTCAACACGCCCTATTCACCGCACAAGAATATATCTGACTAATAATAATCGTAAAACCTATGTATTGATATCTCTCTGTTAGTGTGTCAAGTGGGTGTAAAGCGGCATAAACACAGCAGTGAAAAGCAGCTAAACCCCATTATAAAAATAAATTACTTTGAAACACCCATGAAACAAAGACAGTGAAAGAGAGAGAAATTCTTACACAATGCGTTCAGGGGCTGTGATGCAACCTGGATTGACCATATCTAGACCCACAGCTGGATGAGACATAAGGGTGGACACTCTTGGGGCTGAGAGGTTTGGTGAGGTTGGGTGAGCAAACGCAGACCCTTTAAAGTAATACTGCGTGGTACCCATCGCATGGGTCCCAAATCTCCAGGTTCAAGGGCATCTTCCTACATCAAAAACATGCATGAGAAACCCAGAAGATGGTACACCGTGTGATGGGGAAAGGTTTCTAAAACGCACCTCATTTCTCATCTCCTTGTGCCCGGGTTCGCCATTCCAGCCGCTTTACTAGTAAGCTCCCTACTTGGAGCATCAGCCCCTTTAACCTCCTGTTCCGTACAGGTTGCAATTTGTCCTGAGGATAAACGGGAAGACGTGGAACCAACGAGAGACCAGCTCTTGGTGTTGGGACAGGCACAGGTCACTCTATTTTCCCATCAGAAAGAAGAATTAACCACAGGCTCCCCCTGCCCCCCGGAACCAGAACAGGGCCTGAAGCCATTCTGCGCTTTTGCGGCCAGCTCCCATAAAAACGAGTTGTAGAATGGAGGTTCAGGGCACTGCAATTCACAAACCTGCAGAGTTATAAATGATAACTCTCGTCCACAAATATATTGAGGGAAGGCAAAGAAGAGGATTTGAAATCAAGGCAGAATTGCAGGAAACAGATTTCAGGAGGTAGATACGAATCGCCTTTAAAGCATATGAAAAGCGGCAAAACGTTGACAATGATGCCCTTGGCCAAAAAGGGCGTATGCGTTTTTTCCTGAATATATTCAGGAAAAAACGCATACGCCCTTTTTGGCCAACCAAGCAACCTGGAAAGGCAAATCAGCGCTACAAAGAAGTCTCGCTTCCCATCGGTCAAAAGGGCCATGCTGAAAAAAGTGTCAAAACCAGAAATGCAGGACAGGCCATGGAGAAATGGGAGCCTTGCTACACTGATGGGCGGGATGTAAATTGCCAAGAGCCACTCTGGAGAAGTGTCCGGTGAGTCCTGAAACATCTGAAAAACACAGCTTAGAGAGCATAGGGCACTTCCACTCATGGGGGTATAAATTGGGAAAATTAAAAATCAGCAAGACACAAGCACCCCAAAGTTTAGGGCTGCTCTGTTGACCAGGACCTCCACTTCATTCCACCTTAAATATCCCAGGAAAGAGAAAAATGGATAAAGAAGTTGTGGTCCTTATGTACAATGGAATATCACTCAGCCAGGAAATCAATGTCGTAAGGTTAGTAGCAGCATGATGAGTGGATTTAGGTACGACGATTCTAAGTGAAATAAGTCACACAGAAAAGGACACTTCTCATAAGGTATCACTGATAGAGGGAATGTAAAAAGCATTACACTTGAACTGAATTACAAAACAGAACAGAGTCACACATGCAGAAAACACACTATGGCTGCTTAACGGGAAAGGTGAGGTGGGGTGATACATAAAACAAGGGTATCAAATTAGCTCAGATACCATTCCATAAACCCAATATGTAATAGACAAGACCTACTCCTTGCTCAGAGAACTGGACTCAACACGCCCTATTCACCGCACAAGAATATATCTGACTAATAATAATCGTAAAACCTATGTATTGATATCTCTCTGTTAGTGTGTCAAGTGGGTGTAAAGCGGCATAAACACAGCAGTGAAAAGCAGCTAAACCCCATTATAAAAATAAATTACTTTGAAACACCCATGAAAGAAAGACAGTGAAAGAGAGAGAAATTCTTACACAATGCGTTCAGGGCTTGTGATGCAACCTGGATTGACCATATCTAGACCCACAGCTGGATGGGACATAAGGGTGGACACTCTTGGGGCTGAGAGGTTTGGTGAGGTTGGGTGAGCAAACACAGACCCTTTAAAGTAATACTGTGTGGTACCCATCGCATGGGTCCCAAATCTCCAGGTTCAAGGGCATCTTCCTACATCGAAAACATGCATGAGAAACCCAGAAGATGGTACACCGTGTGATGGGGAAAGGTTTCTAAAAGGCACCTCATTTCGCATCTCCTTGTGCCCGGGTTCGCCATTCCAGCCGCTTTACTAGAAAGCTCCCTACTTGGAGCATCAGCACCTTTAACCTCCTGTTCCATACAGGTTGCAATCTGTCCTGAGGATAAACGGGAAGACGTGGAACCAACGAGAGACTAGCTCTTGGTGTTGGGACAGGCACAGGTCACTCTATTTTCCCATCAGGAAGAAGAATTAACCACAGGCTCAGCCTGCCCCCCCGGAACGAGAACAGGGCCTGAAGCCATTCTGCGATTTTACGGCCAGCTCCCATAAAAACGAGTTGTAAAATGGAGGTTCAGGGCACTGCAATTCACAAACCTGCAGAGTTATAAATGATAACTCTCGTCCACAAATATATTGAGGGAAGGCAAAGAAGAGGATTTGAAATCAAGGCAGAATTGCAGGAAACAGATTTCAGGAGGTAGATACGAATCGCCTTTAAAGCACATGAAAAGCGGCAAAACGTTGACAATGATGCCCTTGGCCAAAAAGGGCGTATGCGTTTTTTCCTGAATATATTCAGGAAAAAACGCATACGCCCTTTTTGGCCAACCAAGCAACCTGGAAAGGCAAATCAGCGCTACAAAGAAGTCTCGCTTCCCATCGGTCAAAAGGGCCATGCTGAAAAAAGTGTCAAAACCAGAAATGCAGGACAGGCCATGGAGAAATGGGAGCCTTGCTACACTGATGGGCGGGATGTAAATTGCCAACAGCCACTGTGGAGAAGTGTACGGTGAGTCCTGAAACATCTGAAAAACACAGCTTAGAGAGCATAGGGCACTTCCACTCATGGGGGTATAAATTGGGAAAATTAAAAATCAGCAAGACACAAGCACCCCAAAGTTTAGGGCTGCTCTGTTGACAAGGACCTCCACTTCATTCCACCTAAAATATCCCAGGAAAGAGAAAAATGGGTAAAGAAGTTGTGGTCCTTATGTTCAATGGAATATCACTCAGCCATGAAATCAATGTCATAAGGCTAGTAGCAGCATGATGAGTGGATTTAGGTACGACGATTCTAAGTGAAATAAGTCACACAGAAAAGGACACTTCTCATAAGGTATCACTGATAGAGGGAATGTAAAAACCGTTACACTTGAACTGAATTACAAAACAGAACAGAGTCACACATGCAGAAAACACACTATGGCTGCTTAACGGGAAAGGTGAGGTGGGGTGATACATAAAACAAGGGTATCAAATTAGCTCAGATACCATTCCATAAACCCAATATGTAATAGACAAGACCTACTCCTTGCTCAGAGAACTGGACTCAACACGCCCTATTCACCGCACAAGAATATATCTGACTAATAATAATCGTAAAACCTATGTATTGATATCTCTCTGTTAGTGTGTCAAGTGGGTGTAAAGCGGCATAAACACAGCAGTGAAAAGCAGCTAAACCCCATTATAAAAATAAATTTCTTTGAAACACCCATGAAACAAAGACAGTGAAAGAGAGAGAAATTCTTACACAATGCATTCAGGGGCTGTGATGCAACCTGGATTGACCATATCTAGACGCACAGCTGGATGAGACATAAGGGTGGACACTCTTGGGGCTGAGAGGTTTGGTGAAGTTGGGTGAGCAAACGCAGACCCTTTAAAGGAATACTGCGTGGTACCCATCGCATGGGTCCCAAATCTCCAGGTTCAAGGGCATCTTCCTACATCAAAAACATGCATGAGAAACCCAGAAGATGGTACACCGTGTGATGGGGAAAGGTTTCTAAAACGCACCTCATTTCTCATCTCCTTGTGCCCGGGTTCGCCATTCCAGCCGCTTTACTAGTAAGCTCCCTACTTGGAGCATCAGCCCCTTTAACCTCCTGTTCCGTACAGGTTGCAATTTGTCCTGAGGATAAACGGGAAGACGTGGAACCAACGAGAGACCAGCTCTTGGTGTTGGGACAGGCACAGGTCACTCTATTTTCCCATCAGAAAGAAGAATTAACCACAGGCTCCCCCTGCCCCCCGGAACCAGAACAGGGCCTGAAGCCATTCTGCGCTTTTGCGGCCAGCTCCCATAAAAACGAGTTGTAGAATGGAGGTTCAGGGCACTGCAATTCACAAACCTGCAGAGTTATAAATGATAACTCTCGTCCACAAATATATTGAGGGAAGGCAAAGAAGAGGATTTGAAATCAAGGCAGAATTGCAGGAAACAGATTTCAGGAGGTAGATACGAATCGCCTTTAAAGCACATGAAAAGCGGCAAAACGTTGACAATGATGCCCTTGGCCAAAAAGGGCGTATGCGTTTTTTCCTGAATATATTCAGGAAAAAACGCATACGCCCTTTTTGGCCAACCAAGCAACCTGGAAAGGCAAATCAGCGCTACAAAGAAGTCTCGCTTCCCATCGGTCAAAAGGGCCATGCTGAAAAAAGTGTCAAAACCAGAAATGCAGGACAGGCCATGGAGAAATGGGAGCCTTGCTACACTGATGGGCGGGATGTAAATTGCCAACAGCCACTCTGGAGAAGTGTCCGGTGAGTCCTGAAACATCTGAAAAACACAGCTTAGAGAGCATAGGGCACTTCCACTCATGGGGGTATAAATTGGGAAAATTAAAAATCAGCAAGACACAAGCACCCCAAAGTTGAGGGCTGCTCTGTTGACCAGGACCTCCACTTCATTCCACCTTAAATATCCCAGGAAAGAGAAAAATGGATAAAGAAGTTGTGGTCCTTATGTACAATGGAATATCACTCAGCCAGGAAATCAATGTCGTAAGGTTAGTAGCAGCATGATGAGTGGATTTATGTACGACGATTCTAAGTGAAATAAGTCACACAGAAAAGGACACTTCTCATAAGGTATCACTGATAGAGGGAATGTAAAAACCATTACACTTGAACTGAATTACAAAACAGAACAGAGTCACACATGCAGAAAACACACTATGGCTGCTTAACGGGAAAGGTGAGGTGGGGTGATACATAAAACAAGGGTATCAAATTAGCTCAGATACCATTCCATAAACCCAATATGTAATAGACAAGACCTACTCCTTGCTCAGAGAACTGGACTCAACACGCCCTATTCACCGCACAAGAATATATCTGACTACTAATAATCGTAAAACCTATGTATTGATATCTCTCTGTTAGTGTGTCAAGTGGGTGTAAAGCGGCATAAACACAGCAGTGAAAAGCAGCTAAACCCCATTATAAAAATAAATTACTTTGAAACACCCATGAAAGAAAGACAGTGAAAGAGAGAGAAATTCTTACACAATGCGTTCAGGGCTTGTGATGCAACCTGGATTGACCATATCTAGACCCACAGCTGGATGGGACATAAGGGTGGACACTCTTCGGGCTGAGAGGTTTGGTGAGGTTGGGTGAGCAAACACAGACCCTTTAAAGTAATACTGTGTGGTACCCATCGCATGGGTCCCAAATCTCCAGGTTCAAGGGCATCTTCCTACATCGAAAACATGCATGAGAAACCCAGAAGATGGTACACCGTGTGATGGGGAAAGGTTTCTAAAAGGCACCTCATTTCTCATCTCCTTGTGCCCGGGTTCGCCATTCCAGCCGCTTTACTAGAAAGCTCCCTACTTGGAGCATCAGCACCTTTAACCTCCTGTTCCATACAGGTTGCAATCTGTCCTGAGGATAAACGGGAAGACGTGGAACCAACGAGAGACTAGCTCTTGGTGTTGGGACAGGCACAGGTCACTCTATTTTCCCATCAGGAAGAAGAATTAACCACAGGCTCAGCCTGCCCCCCCGGAACGAGAACAGGGCCTGAAGCCATTCTGCGATTTTACGGCCAGCTCCCATAAAAACGAGTTGTAAAATGGAGGTTCAGGGCACTGCAATTCACAAACCTGCAGAGTTATAAATGATAACTCTCGTCCACAAATATATTGAGGGAAGGCAAAGAAGAGGATTTGAAATCAAGGCAGAATTGCAGGAAACAGATTTCAGGAGGTAGATACGAATCGCCTTTAAAGCACATGAAAAGCGGCAAAACGTTGACAATGATGCCCTTGGCCAAAAAGGGCGTATGCGTTTTTTCCTGAATATATTCAGGAAAAAACGCATACGCCCTTTTTGGCCAACCAAGCAACCTGGAAAGGCAAATCAGCGCTACAAAGAAGTCTCGCTTCCCATCGGTCAAAAGGGCCATGCTGAAAAAAGTGTCAAAACCAGAAATGCAGGACAGGCCATGGAGAAATGGGAGCCTTGCTACACTGATGGGCGGGATGTAAATTGCCAACAGCCACTGTGGAGAAGTGTCCGGTGAGTCCTGAAACATCTGAAAAACACAGCTTAGAGAGCATAGGGCACTTCCACTCATGGGGGTATAAATTGGGAAAATTAAAAATCAGCAAGACACAAGCACCCCAAAGTTTAGGGCTGCTCTGTTGACAAGGACCTCCACTTCATTCCACCTAAAATATCCCAGGAAAGAGAAAAATGGGTAAAGAAGTTGTGGTCCTTATGTTCAATGGAATATCACTCAGCCATGAAATCAATGTCATAAGGCTAGTAGCAGCATGATGAGTGGATTTAGGTACGACGATTCTAAGTGAAATAAGTCACACAGAAAAGGACACTTCTCATAAGGTATCACTGATAGAGGGAATGTAAAAACCGTTACACTTGAACTGAATTACAAAACAGAACAGAGTCACACATGCAGAAAACACACTATGGCTGCTTAACGTGAAAGGTGAGGTGGGGTGATACATAAAACAAGGGTATCAAATTAGCTCAGATACCATTCCATAAACCCAATATGTAATAGACAAGACCTACTCCTTGCTCAGAGAACTGGACTCAACACGCCCTATTCACCGCACAAGAATATATCTGACTAATAATAATCGTAAAACCTATGTATTGATATCTCTCTGTTAGTGTGTCAAGTGGGTGTAAAGCGGCATAAACACAGCAGTGAAAAGCAGCTAAACCCCATTATAAAAATAAATTTCTTTGAAACACCCATGAAACAAAGACAGTGAAAGAGAGAGAAATTCTTACACAATGCATTCAGGGGCTGTGATGCAACCTGGATTGACCATATCTAGACGCACAGCTGGATGAGACATAAGGGTGGACACTCTTGGGGCTGAGAGGTTTGGTGAGGTTGGGTGAGCAAACGCAGACCCTTTAAAGGAATACTGCGTGGTACCCATCGCATGGGTCCCAAATCTCCAGGTTCAAGGGCATTTTCCTACATCAAAAACATGCATGAGAAACCCAGAAGATGGTACACCGTGTGATGGGGAAAGGTTTCTAAAACGCACCTCATTTCTCATCTCCTTGTGCCCGGGTTCGCCATTCCAGCCGCTTTACTAGTAAGCTCCCTACTTGGAGCATCAGCCCCTTTAACCTCCTGTTCCGTACAGGTTGCAATTTGTCCTGAGGATAAACGGGAAGACGTGGAACCAACGAGAGACCAGCTCTTGGTGTTGGGACAGGCACAGGTCACTCTATTTTCCCATCAGAAAGAAGAATTAACCACAGGCTCCCCCTGCCCCCCGGAACCAGAACAGGGCCTGAAGCCATTCTGCGCTTTTGCGGCCAGCTCCCATAAAAACGAGTTGTAGAATGGAGGTTCAGGGCACTGCAATTCACAAACCTGCAGAGTTATAAATGATAACTCTCGTCCACAAATATATTGAGGGAAGGCAAAGAAGAGGATTTGAAATCAAGGCAGAATTGCAGGAAACAGATTTCAGGAGGTAGATACGAATCGCCTTTAAAGCACATGAAAAGCGGCAAAACGTTGACAATGATGCCCTTGGCCAAAAAGGGCGTATGCGTTTTTTCCTGAATATATTCAGGAAAAAACGCATACGCCCTTTTTGGCCAACCAAGCAACCTGGAAAGGCAAATCAGCGCTACAAAGAAGTCTCGCTTCCCATCGGTCAAAAGGGCCATGCTGAAAAAAGTGTCAAAACCAGAAATGCAGGACAGGCCATGGAGAAATGGGAGCCTTGCTACACTGATGGGCGGGATGTAAATTGCCAAGAGCCACTCTGGAGAAGTGTCCGGTGAGTCCTGAAACATCTGAAAAACACAGCTTAGAGAGCATAGGGCACTTCCACTCATGGGGGTATAAATTGGGAAAATTAAAAATCAGCAAGACACAAGCACCCCAAAGTTTAGGGCTGCTCTGTTGACCAGGACCTCCACTTCATTCCACCTTAAATATCCCAGGAAAGAGAAAAATGGATAAAGAAGTTGTGGTCCTTATGTACAATGGAATATCACTCAGCCAGGAAATCAATGTCGTAAGGTTAGTAGCAGCATGATGAGTGGATTTAGGTACGACGATTCTAAGTGAAATAAGTCACACAGAAAAGGACACTTCTCATAAGGTATCACTGATAGAGGGAATGTAAAAACCATTACACTTGAACTGAATTACAAAACAGAACAGAGTCACACATGCAGAAAACACACTATGGCTGCTTAACGGGAAAGGTGAGGTGGGGTGATACATAAAACAAGGGTATCAAATTAGCTCAGATACCATTCCATAAACCCAATATGTAATAGACAAGACCTACTCCTTGCTCAGAGAACTGGACTCAACACGCCCTATTCACCGCACAAGAATATATCTGACTAATAATAATCGTAAAACCTATGTATTGATATCTCTCTGTTAGTGTGTCAAGTGGGTGTAAAGCGGCATAAACACAGCAGTGAAAAGCAGCTAAACCCCATTATAAAAATAAATTACTTTGAAACACCCATGAAACAAAGACAGTGAAAGAGAGAGAAATTCTCACACAATGCTTTCAGGGGCTGTGATGCAACCTGGATTGACCATATCTAGACCCACAGCTGGATGAGACTTAAGGGTGGACACTCTTGGGGATGAGAGGTTTGGTGAGGTTGGGTGAGCAAACGCAGACCCTTTAAAGTCATACTGCGTGGTACCCATCGCATGGGTCCCAAATCTCCAGGTTCAAGGGCATCTTCCTACATCAAAAACATGCATGAGAAACCCAGAAGATGGTACATCGTGTGATGGGGAAATGTTTCTAAAACGCACCTCATTTCTCATCTCCTTGTGCCCGGGTTCGCCATTCCAGCCGCTTTACTAGCAAGCTCCCTACTTGGAGCATCAGCACCTTTAACCTCCTGTTCCGTACAGGTTGCAATTTGTCCTGAGGATAAACGGGAAGACGTGGAACCAACGTTGAGACTAGCTCTTGGTGTTGGGACAGGCACAGGTCACTCTATTTTCCCATCAGAAAGAAGAATTAACCACAGGCTCAGCCTGCCCCCCGGAACCAGAACAGGGCCTGAAGCCATTCTGCGATTTTGCGGCCAGCCCCCATAAAAACGAGTTGTAAAATGGAGGTCCAGGGCACTGCAATTCACAAACCTGCAGAGTTATAAATGATAACTCTCGTCCACAAATATATTGAGGGGAGGCAAAGAAGAGGATTTGAAATCAAGGCAGAATTGCAGGAAACAGATTTCAGGAGGTAGATACGAATCGCCTTTAAAGCACATGAAAAGCGGCAAAACGTTGACAATGATGCCCTTGGCCAAAAAGGGCGTATGCGTTTTTTCCTGAATATATTCAGGATAAAACGCACACGCCCTTTTTGGCCAACCAAGCAACCTGGAAAGGCAAATCAGCGCTACAAAGAAGTCTCGCTTCCCATCGGTCAAAAGGGCCATGCTGAAAAAAGTGTCAAAACCAGAAATGCAGGACAGGCCATGGAGAAATGGGAGCCTTGCTACACTGATGGGCGGGATGTAAATTGCCAAGAGCCACTCTGGAGAAGTGTCCGGTGAGTCCTGAAACATCTGAAAAACACAGCTTAGAGAGCATAGGGCACTTCCACTCATGGGGGTATAAATTGGGAAAATTAAAAATCAGCAAGACACAAGCACCCCAAAGTTGAGGGCTGCTCTGTTGACCAGGACCTCCACTTCATTCCACCTTAAATATCCCAGGAAAGAGAAAAATGGATAAAGAAGTTGTGGTCCTTATGTACAATGGAATATCACTCAGCCAGGAAATCAATGTCGTAAGGTTAGTAGCAGCATGATGAGTGGATTTAGGTACGACGATTCTAAGTGAAATAAGTCACACAGAAAAGGACACTTCTCATAAGGTATCACTGATAGAGGGAATGTAAAAACCGTTACACTTGAACTGAATTACAAAACAGAACAGAGTCACACATGCAGAAAACACACTATGGCTGCTTAACGGGAAAGGTGAGGTGGGGTGATACATAAAACAAGGGTATCAAATTAGCTCAGATACCATTCCATAAACCCAATATGTAATAGACAAGACCTACTCCTTGCTCAGAGAACTGGACTCAACACGCCCTATTCACCGCACAAGAATATATCTGACTAATAATAATCGTAAAACCTATGTATTGATATCTCTCTGTTAGTGTGTCAAGTGGGTGTAAAGCGGCATAAACACAGCAGTGAAAAGCAGCTAAACCCCATTATAAAAATAAATTACTTTGAAACACCCATGAAACAAAGACAGTGAAAGAGAGAGAAATTCTTACACAATGCGTTCAGGGGCTGTGATGCAACCTGGATTGACCATATCTAGACGCACAGCTGGATGAGACATAAGGGTGGACACTCTTGGGGCTGAGAGGTTTGGTGAGGTTGGGTGAGCAAACGCAGACCCTTTAAAGTCATACTGCGTGGTACCCATCGCATGGGTCCCAAATCTCCAGGTTCAAGGGCATCTTCCTACATCAAAAACATGCATGAGAAACCCAGAAGATGGTACACCGTGTGATGGGGAAAGGTTTCTAAAACGCACCTCATTTCTCATCTCCTTGTGCCCGGGTTCGCCATTCCAGCCGCTTTACTAGCAAGCTCCCTACTTGGAGGATCAGCACCTTTAACCTCCTGTTCCGTACAGGTTGCAATTTGTCCTGAGGATAAACGGGAAGACGTGGAACCAACGAGAGACTAGCTCTTGGTGTTGGGACAGGCACAGGTCACTCTATTTTCCCATCAGGAAGAAGAATTAACCACAGGCTCAGCCTGCCCCCCCGGAACGAGAACAGGGCCTGAAGCCATTCTGCGATTTTACGGCCAGCTCCCATAAAAACGAGTTGTAAAATGGAGGTTCAGGGCACTGCAATTCACAAACCTGCAGAGTTATAAATGATAACTCTCGTCCACAAATATATTGAGGGAAGGCAAAGAAGAGGATTTGAAATCAAGGCAGAATTGCAGGAAACAGATTTCAGGAGGTAGATACGAATCGCCTTTAAAGCACATGAAAAGCGGCAAAACGTTGACAATGATGCCCTTGGCCAAAAAGGGCGTATGCGTTTTTTCCTGAATATATTCAGGAAAAAACGCATACGCCCTTTTTGGCCAACCAAGCAACCTGGAAAGGCAAATCAGCGCTACAAAGAAGTCTCGCTTCCCATCGGTCAAAAGGGCCATGCTGAAAAAAGTGTCAAAACCAGAAATGCAGGACAGGCCATGGAGAAATGGGAGCCTTGCTACACTGATGGGCGGGATGTAAATTGCCAACAGCCACTGTGGAGAAGTGTCCGGTGAGTCCTGAAACATCTGAAAAACACAGCTTAGAGAGCATAGGGCACTTCCACTCATGGGGGTATAAATTGGGAAAATTAAAAATCAGCAAGACACAAGCACCCCAAAGTTTAGGGCTGCTCTGTTGACAAGGACCTCCACTTCATTCCACCTAAAATATCCCAGGAAAGAGAAAAATGGGTAAAGAAGTTGTGGTCCTTATGTTCAATGGAATATCACTCAGCCATGAAATCAATGTCATAAGGCTAGTAGCAGCATGATGAGTGGATTTAGGTACGACGATTCTAAGTGAAATAAGTCACACAGAAAAGGACACTTCTCATAAGGTATCACTGATAGAGGGAATGTAAAAACCGTTACACTTGAACTGAATTACAAAACAGAACAGAGTCACACATGCAGAAAACACACTATGGCTGCTTAACGGGAAAGGTGAGGTGGGGTGATACATAAAACAAGGGTATCAAATTAGCTCAGATACCATTCCATAAACCCAATATGTAATAGACAAGACCTACTCCTTGCTCAGAGAACTGGACTCAACACGCCCTATTCACCGCACAAGAATATATCTGACTAATAATAATCGTAAAACCTATGTATTGATATCTCTCTGTTAGTGTGTCAAGTGGGTGTAAAGCGGCATAAACACAGCAGTGAAAAGCAGCTAAACCCCATTATAAAAATAAATTTCTTTGAAACACCCATGAAACAAAGACAGTGAAAGAGAGAGAAATTCTTACACAATGCATTCAGGGGCTGTGATGCAACCTGGATTGACCATATCTAGACGCACAGCTGGATGAGACATAAGGGTGGACACTCTTGGGGCTGAGAGGTTTGGTGAGGTTGGGTGAGCAAACGCAGACCCTTTAAAGGAATACTGCGTGGTACCCATCGCATGGGTCCCAAATCTCCATGTTCAAGGGCATCTTCCTACATCAAAAACATGCATGAGAAACCCAGAAGATGGTACACCGTGTGATGGGGAAAGGTTTCTAAAACGCACCTCATTTCTCATCTCCTTGTGCCCGGGTTCGCCATTCCAGCCGCTTTACTAGTAAGCTCCCTACTTGGAGCATCAGCCCCCTTAACCTCCTGTTCCGTACAGGTTGCAATTTGTCCTGAGGATAAACGGGAAGACGTGGAACCAACGAGAGACCAGCTCTTGGTGTTGGGAAAGGCACAGGTCACTCTATTTTCCCATCAGAAAGATGAATTAACCACAGGCTCCCCCTGCCCCCCGGAACCAGAACAGGGCCTGAAGCCATTCTGCGCTTTTGCGGCCAGCTCCCATAAAAACGAGTTGTAGAATGGAGGTTCAGGGCACTGCAATTCACAAACCTGCAGAGTTATAAATGATAACTCTCGTCCACAAATATATTGAGGGAAGGCAAAGAAGAGGATTTGAAATCAAGGCAGAATTGCAGGAAACAGATTTCAGGAGGTAGATACGAATCGCCTTTAAAGCACATGAAAAGCGGCAAAACGTTGACAATGATGCCCTTGGCCAAAAAGGGCGTATGCGTTTTTTCCTGAATATATTCAGGAAAAAACGCATACGCCCTTTTTGGCCAACCAAGCAACCTGGAAAGGCAAATCAGCGCTACAAAGAAGTCTCGCTTCCCATCGGTCAAAAGGGCCATGCTGAAAAAAGTGTCAAAACCAGAAATGCAGGACAGGCCATGGAGAAATGGGAGCCTTGCTACACTGATGGGCGGGATGTAAATTGCCAAGAGCCACTCTGGAGAAGTGTCCGGTGAGTCCTGAAACATCTGAAAAACACAGCTTAGAGAGCATAGGGCACTTCCACTCATGGGGGTATAAATTGGGAAAATTAAAAATCAGCAAGACACAAGCACCCCAAAGTTTAAGGCTGCTCTGTTGACCAGGACCTCCACTTCATTCCACCTTAAATATCCCAGGAAAGAGAAAAATGGATAAAGAAGTTGTGGTCCTTATGTACAATGGAATATCACTCAGCCAGGAAATCAATGTCGTAAGGTTAGTAGCAGCATGATGAGTGGATTTAGGTACGACGATTCTAAGTGAAATAAGTCACACAGAAAAGGACACTTCTCATAAGGTATCACTGATAGAGGGAATGTAAAAACCATTACACTTGAACTGAATTACAAAACAGAACAGAGTCACACATGCAGAAAACACACTATGGCTGCTTAACGGGAAAGGTGAGGTGGGGTGATACATAAAACAAGGGTATCAAATTAGCTCAGATACCATTCCATAAACCCAATATGTAATAGACAAGACCTACTCCTTGCTCAGAGAACTGGACTCAACACGCCCTATTCACCGCACAAGAATATATCTGACTAATAATAATCGTAAAACCTATGTATTGATATCTCTCTGTTAGTGTGTCAAGTGGGTGTAAAGCGGCATAAACACAGCAGTGAAAAGCAGCTAAACCCCATTATAAAAATAAATTACTTTGAAACACCCATGAAACAAAGACAGTGAAAGAGAGAGAAATTCTCACACAATGCGTTCAGGGGCTGTGATGCAACCTGGATTGACCATATCTAGACCCACAGCTGGATGAGACTTAAGGGTGGACACTCTTGGGGATGAGAGGTTTGGTGAGGTTGGGTGAGCAAACGCAGACCCTTTAAAGTAATACTGCGTGGTACCCATCGCATGGGTCCCAAATCTCCAGGTTCAAGGGCATCTTCCTACATCAAAAACATGCATGAGAAACCCAGAAGATGGTACATCGTGTGATGGGGAAATGTTTCTAAAACGCACCTCATTTCTCATCTCCTTGTGCCCGGGTTCGCCATTCCAGCCGCTTTACTAGCAAGCTCCCTACTTGGAGCATCAGCACCTTTAACCTCCTGTTCCGTACAGGTTGCAATTTGTCCTGAGGATAAACGGGAAGACGTGGAACCAACGTTGAGACTAGCTCTTGGTGTTGGGACAGGCACAGGTCACTCTATTTTCCCATCAGAAAGAAGAATTAACCACAGGCTCAGCCTGCCCCCCGGAACCAGAACAGGGCCTGAAGCCATTCTGCGATTTTGCGGCCAGCTCCCATAAAAACGAGTTGTAAAATGGAGGTTCAGGGCACTGCAATTCACAAACCTGCAGAGTTATAAATGATAACTCTCGTCCACAAATATATTGAGGGGAGGCAAAGAAGAGGATTTGAAATCAAGGCAGAATTGCAGGAAACAGATTTCAGGAGGTAGATACGAATCGCCTTTAAAGCACATGAAAAGCGGCAAAACGTTGACAATGATGCCCTTGGCCAAAAAGGGCGTATGCGTTTTTTCCTGAATATATTCAGGATAAAACGCACACGCCCTTTTTGGCCAACCAAGCAACCTGGAAAGGCAAATCAGCGCTACAAAGAAGTCTCGCTTCCCATCGGTCAAAAGGGCCATGCTGAAAAAAGTGTCAAAACCAGAAATGCAGGACAGGCCATGGAGAAATGGGAGCCTTGCTACACTGATGGGCGGGATGTAAATTGCCAAGAGCCACTCTGGAGAAGTGTCCGGTGAGTCCTGAAACATCTGAAAAACACAGCTTAGAGAGCATAGGGCACTTCCACTCATGGGGGTATAAATTGGGAAAATTAAAAATCAGCAAGACACAAGCACCCCAAAGTTTAGGGCTGCTCTGTTGACCAGGACCTCCACTTCATTCCACCTTAAATATCCCAGGAAAGAGAAAAATGGATAAAGAAGTTGTGGTCCTTATGTACAATGGAATATCACTCAGCCAGGAAATCAATGTCGTAAGGTTAGTAGCAGCATGATGAGTGGATTTAGGTACGACGATTCTAAGTGAAATAAGTCACACAGAAAAGGACACTTCTCATAAGGTATCACTGATAGAGGGAATGTAAAAACCGTTACACTTGAACTGAATTACAAAACAGAACAGAGTCACACATGCAGAAAACACACTATGGCTGCTTAACGGGAAAGGTGAGGTGGGGTGATACATAAAACAAGGGTATCAAATTAGCTCAGATACCATTCCATAAACCCAATATGTAATAGACAAGACCTACTCCTTGCTCAGAGAACTGGACTCAACACGCCCTATTCACCGCACAAGAATATATCTGACTAATAATAATCGTAAAACCTATGTATTGATATCTCTCTGTTAGTGTGTCAAGTGGGTGTAAAGCGGCATAAACACAGCAGTGAAAAGCAGCTAAACCCCATTATAAAAATAAATTACTTTGAAACACCCATGAAACAAAGACAGTGAAAGAGAGAGAAATTCTTACACAATGCGTTCAGGGGCTGTGATGCAACCTGGATTGACCATATCTAGACGCACAGCTGGATCAGACATAAGGGTGGACACTCTTGGGGCTGAGAGGTTTGGTGAGGTTGGGTGAGCAAACGCAGACCCTTTAAAGTCATACTGCGTGGTACCCATCGCATGGGTCCCAAATCTCCAGGTTCAAGGGCATCTTCCTACATCAAAAACATGCATGAGAAACCCAGAAGATGGTACACCGTGTGATGGGGAAAGGTTTCTAAAACGCACCTCATTTCTCATCTCCTTGTGCCCGGGTTCGCCATTCCAGCCGCTTTACTAGCAAGCTCCCTACTTGGAGGATCAGCACCTTTAACCTCCTGTTCCGTACAGGTTGCAATTTGTCCTGAGGATAAACGGGAAGACGTGGAACCAACGAGAGACTAGCTCTTGGTGTTGGAACAGGCACAGGTCACTCTATTTTCCCATCAGAAAGAAGAATTAACCACAGGCTCAGCCTGCCCCCGGAACCAGAACAGGGCCTGAAGCCATTCTGCGATTTTGCGGCCAGCTCCCATAAAAACGAGTTGTAAAATGGAGGTTGAGGGCACTGCAATTCACAAACCTGCAGAGTTATAAATGATAACTCTCGTCCACAAATATATTGAGGGAAGGCAAAGAAGAGGATTTGAAATCAAGGCAGAATTGCAGGAAACAGATTTCAGGAGGTAGATACGAATCGCCTTTAAAGCACATGAAAAGCGGCAAAACGTTGACAATGATGCCCTTGGCCAAAAAGGGCGTATGCGTTTTTTCCTGAATATATTCAGGAATAAACGCATACGCCCTTTTTGGCCAACCAAGCAACCTGGAAAGGCAAATCAGCACTACAAAGAAGTCTCGCTTCCCATCGGTCAAAAGGGCCATGCTGAAAAAGTGTCAAAACCAGAAATGCAGGACAGGCCATGGAGAAATGGGAGCCTTGCTACACTGATGGGCGGGATGTAAATTGCCAAGAGCCACTCTGGAGAAGTGTCCGGTGAGTCCTGAAACATCTGAAAAACACAGCTTAGAGAGCATAGGGCACTTCCACTCATGGGGGTATAAATTGCGAAAATTAAAAATCAGCAAGACACAAGCACCCCAAAGTTTAGGGCTGCTCTGTTGACCAGGACCTCCACTTCATTCCACCTTAAATATCCCAGGAAAGAGAAAAATGGATAAAGAAGTTGTGGTCCTTATGTACAATGGAATATCACTCAGCCAGGAAATCAATGTCGTAAGGTTAGTAGCAGCATGATGAGTGGATTTAGGTACGACAATTCTAAGTAAAATAAGTCACACAGAAAAGGACACTTCTCATAAGGTATCACTGATAGAGGGAATGTAAAAACCGTTACACTTGAACTGAATTACAAAACAGAACAGAGTCACACATGCAGAAAACACACTATGGCTGCTTAACGGGAAAGGTGAGGTGGGGTGATACATAAAACAAGGGTATCAAATTAGCTCAGATACCATTCCATAAACCCAATATGTAATAGACAAGACCTACTCCTTGCTCAGAGAACTGGACTCAACATGCCCTATTCACCGCACAAGAATATATCTGACTAATAATAATCGTAAAACCTATGTATTGATATCTCTCTGTTAGTGTGTCAAGTGGGTGTAAAGCGGCATAAACACAGCAGTGAAAAGCAGCTAAACCCCATTATAAAAATAAATTACTTTGAAACACCCATGAAACAAAGACAGTGAAAGAGAGAGAAATTCTTACACAATGTGTTCAGGGGCTGTGATGCAACCTGGATTGACCATATCTAGACGCACAGCTGGATGAGACATAAGGGTGGACACTCTTGGGGCTGAGAGGTTTGGTGAGGTTGGGTGAGCAAACGCAGACCCTTTAACGTAATACTGCGTGGTACCCATCGCATGGGTCCCAAATCTCCAGGTTCAAGGGCATCTTCCTACATCAAAAACATGCATGAGAAACCCAGAAGATGGTACATCGTGTGATGGGGAAATGTTTCTAAAACGCACCTCATTTCTCATCTCCTTGTGCCTGGGTTCGCCATTCCAGCCGCTTTACTAGCAAGCTCCCTACTTGGAGCATCAGCACCTTTAACCTCCTGTTCCGTACAGGTTGCAATTTGTCCTGAGGATAAACGGGAAGACGTGGAACCAACGTGAGACTAGCTCTTGGTGTTGGGACAGGCACAGGTCACTCTATTTTCCCATCAGAAAGAAGAATTAACCACAGGCTCAGCCTGCCCCCCGGAACCACAACAGGGCCTGAAGCCATTCTGCGATTTTGCGGCCAGCTCCCATAAAAACGAGTTGTAAAATGGAGGTTCAGGGCACTGCAATTCACAAACCTGCAGAGTTATAAATGATAACTCTCGTCCACAAATATATTGAGGGAAGGCAAAGAAGAGGATTTGAAATCAAGGCAGAATTGCAGGAAACAGATTTCAGGAGGTAGATACGAATCGCCTTTAAAGCACATGAAAAGCGGCAAAACGTTGACAATGATGCCCTTGGCCAAAAAGGGCGTATGCGTTTTTTCCTGAATATATTCAGGAAAAAACGCATACGCCCTTTTTGGCCAACCAAGCAACCTGGAAAGGCAAATCAGCGCTACAAAGAAGTCTCGCTTCCCATCGGTCAAAAGGGCCATGCTGAAAAAAGTGTCAAAACCAGAAATGCAGGACAGGCCATGGAGAAATGGGAGCCTTGCTACACTGATGGGCGGGATGTAAATTGCCAAGAGCCACTCTGGAGAAGTGTCCGGTGAGTCCTGAAACATCTGAAAAACACAGCTTAGAGAGCATAGGGCACTTCCACTCATGGGGGTATAAATTGGGAAAATTAAAAATCAGCAAGACACAAGCACCCCAAAGTTTAGGGCTGCTCTGTTGACCAGGACCTCCACTTCATTCCACCTTAAATATCCCAGGAAAGAGAAAAATGGATAAAGAAGTTGTGGTCCTTATGTACAATGGAATATCACTCAGCCAGGAAATCAATGTCGTAAGGTTAGTAGCAGCATGATGAGTGGATTTAGGTACGACGATTCTAAGTGAAATAAGTCACACAGAAAAGGACACTTCTCATAAGGTATCACTGATAGAGGGAATGTAAAAACCGTTACACTTGAACTGAATTACAAAACAGAACAGAGTCACACATGCAGAAAACACACTATGGCTGCTTAACGGGAAAGGTGAGGTGGGGTGATACATAAAACAAGGGTATCAAATTAGCTCAGATACCATTCCATAAACCCAATATGTAATAGACAAGACCTACTCCTTGCTCAGAGAACTGGACTCAACACGCCCTATTCACCGCACAAGAATATATCTGACTAATAATAATCGTAAAACCTATGTATTGATATCTCTCTGTTAGTGTGTCAAGTGGGTGTAAAGCGGCATAAACACAGCAGTGAAAAGCAGCTAAACCCCATTATAAAAATAAATTACTTTGAAATACCCATGAAACAAAGACAGTGAAAGAGAGAGAAATTCTTACACAATGCGTTCAGGGGCTGTGATGCAACCTGGATTGACCATATCTAGACGCACAGCTGGATGAGACATAAGGGTGGACACTCTTGGGGCTGAGAGGTTTGGTGAGGTTGGGTGAGCAAACGCAGACCCTTTAAAGTCATACTGCGTGGTACCCATCGCATGGGTCCCAAATCTCCAGGTTCAAGGGCATCTTCCTACATCAAAAACATGCATGAGAAACCCAGAAGATGGTACACCGTGTGATGGGGAAAGGTTTCTAAAACGCACCTCATTTCTCATCTCCTTGTGCCCGGGTTCGCCATTCCAGCCGCTTTACTAGCAAGCTCCCTACTTGGAGCATCAGCACCTTTAACCTCCTGTTCCGTACAGGTTGCAATTTGTCCTGAGGATAAACGGGAAGACGTGGAACCAATGAGAGACTAGCTCTTGGTGTTGGGACAGGCACAGGTCACTCTATTTTCCCATCAGAAAGAAGAATTAACCACAGGCTCAGCCTGCCCCCCGGAACCAGAACAGGGCCTGAAGCCATTCTGCGCTTTTGCGGCCAGCTCCCATAAAAACGAGTTGTAAAATGGAGGTTCAGGGCACTGCAATTCACAAACCTGCAGAGTTATAAATGATAACTCTCGTCCACAAATATATTGAGGGGAGGCAAAGAAGAGGATTTGAAATCAAGGCAGAATTGCAGGAAACAGATTTCAGGAGGTAGATACGAATCGCCTTTAAAGCACATGAAAAGCGGCAAAACGTTGACAATGATGCCCTTGGCCAAAAAGGGCGTATGCGTTTTTTCCTGAATATATTCAGGAAAAAACGCATACGCCCTTTTTGGCCAACCAAGCAACCTGGAAAGGCAAATCAGCACTACAAAGAAGTCTCGCTTCCCATCGGTCAAAAGGGCCATGCTGAAAAAGTGTCAAAACCAGAAATGCAGGACAGGCCATGGAGAAATGGGAGCCTTGCTACACTGATGGGCGGGATGTAAATTGCCAAGAGCCACTCTGGAGAAGTGTCCGGTGAGTCCTGAAACATCTGAAAAACACAGCTTAGAGAGCATAGGGCACTTCCACTCATGGGGGTATAAATTGGGAAAATTAAAAATCAGCAAGACACAAGCACCCCAAAGTTGAGGGCTGCTCTGTTGACCAGGACCTCCACTTCATTCCACCTTAAATATCCCAGGAAAGGGAAAAATGGATAAAGAAGTTGTGGTCCTTATGTACAATGGAATATCACTCAGCCAGGAAATCAATGTCGTAAGGTTAGTAGCAGCATGATGAGTGGATTTAGGTACGACGATTCTAAGTGAAATAAGTCACACAGAAAAGGACACTTCTCATAAGGTATCACTGATAGAGGGAATGTAAAAACCGTTACACTTGAACTGAATTACAAAACAGAACAGAGTCACACATGCAGAAAACACACTATGGCTGCTTAACGGGAAAGGTGAGGTGGGGTGATACATAAAACAAGGGTATCAAATTAGCTCAGATACCATTCCATAAACCCAATATGTAATAGACAAGACCTACTCCTTGCTCAGAGAACTGGACTCAACATGCCCTATTCACCGCACAAGAATATATCTGACTAATAATAATCGTAAAACCTATGTATTGATATCTCTCTGTTAGTGTGTCAAGTGGGTGTAAAGCGGCATAAACACAGCAGTGAAAAGCAGCTAAACCCCATTATAAAAATAAATTACTTTGAAACACCCATGAAACAAAGACAGTGAAAGAGAGAGAAATTCTTACACAATGTGTTCAGGGGCTGTGATGCAACCTGGATTGACCATATCTAGACGCACAGCTGGATGAGACATAAGGGTGGACACTCTTGGGGCTGAGAGGTTTGGTGAGGTTGGGTGAGCAAACGCAGACCCTTTAAAGTAATACTGCGTGGTACCCATCGCATGGGTCCCAAATCTCCAGGTTCAAGGGCATCTTCCTACATCAAAAACATGCATGAGAAACCCAGAAGATGGTACATCGTGTGATGGGGAAATGTTTCTAAAACGCACCTCATTTCTCATCTCCTTGTGCCCGGGTTCGCCATTCCAGCCGCTTTACTAACAAGCTCCCTACTTGGAGCATCAGCACCTTTAACCTCCTGTTCCGTACAGGTTGCAATTTGTCCTGAGGATAAACGGGAAGACGTGGAACCAACGTGAGACTAGCTCTTGGTGTTGGGACAGGCACAGGTCACTCTATTTTCCCATCAGAAAGAAGAATTAACCACAGGCTCAGCCTGCCCCCCGGAACCAGAACAGGGCCTGAAGCCATTCTGCGATTTTGCGGCCAGCTCCCATAAAAACGAGTTGTAAAATGGAGGTTCAGGGCACTGCAATTCACAAACCTGCAGAGTTATAAATGATAACTCTCGTCCACAAATATATTGAGGGAAGGCAAAGAAGAGGATTTGAAATCAAGGCAGAATTGCAGGAAACAGATTTCAGGAGGTAGATACGAATCGCCTTTAAAACACATGAAAAGCGGCAAAACGTTGACAATGATGCCCTTGGCCAAAAAGGGCATATGCGTTTTTTCCTGAATATATTCAGGAAAAAACGCATACGCCCTTTTTGGCCAACCAAGCAACCTGGAAAGGCAAATCAGCGCTACAAAGAAGTCTCGCTTCCCATCGGTCAAAAGGGCCATGCTGAAAAAAGTGTCAAAACCAGAAATGCAGGACAGGCCATGGAGAAATGGGAGCCTTGCTACACTGATGGGCGGGATGTAAATTGCCAAGAGCCACTCTGGAGAAGTGTCCGGTGAGTCCTGAAACATCTGAAAAACACAGCTTAGAGAGCATAGGGCACTTCCACTCATGGGGGTATAAATTGGGAAAATTAAAAATCAGCAAGACACAAGCACCCCAAAGTTTAGGGCTGCTCTGTTGACCAGGACCTCCACTTCATTCCACCTTAAATATCCCAGGAAAGAGAAAAATGGATAAAGAAGTTGTGGTCCTTATGTACAATGGAATATCACTCAGCCAGGAAATCAATGTCGTAAGGTTAGTAGCAGCATGATGAGTGGATTTAGGTACGACGATTCTAAGTGAAATAAGTCACACAGAAAAGGACACTTCTCATAAGGTATCACTGATAGAGGGAATGTAAAAACCGTTACACTTGAACTGAATTACAAAACAGAACAGAGTCACACATGCAGAAAACACACTATGGCTGCTTAACGGGACAGGTGAGGTGGGGTGATACATAAAACAAGGGTATCAAATTAGCTCAGATACCATTCCATAAACCCAATATGTAATAGACAAGACCTACACCTTGCTCAGAGAACTGGACTCAACACGCCCTATTCACCGCACAAGAATATATCTGACTAATAATAATCGTAAAACCTATGTATTGATATCTCTCTGTTAGTGTGTCAAGTGGGTGTAAAGCGGCATAAACACAGCAGTGAAAAGCAGCTAAACCCCATTATAAAAATAAATTACTTTGAAATACCCATGAAACAAAGACAGTGAAAGAGAGAGAAATTCTTACACAATGCGTTCAGGGGCTGTGATGCAACCTGGATTGACCATATCTAGACGCACAGCTGGATGAGACATAAGGGTGGACACTCTTGGGGCTGAGAGGTTTGGTGAGGTTGGGTGAGCAAACGCAGACCCTTTAAAGGAATACTGCGTGGTACCCATCGCATGGGTCCCAAATCTCCAGGTTCAAGGGCATCTTCCTACATCCAAAACATGCATGAGAAACCCAGAAGATGGTACACCGTGTGATGGGGAAAGGTTTCTAAAACGCACCTCATTTCTCATCTCCTTGTGCCCGGGTTCGCCATTCCAGCCGCTTTACTAGCAAGCTCCCTACTTGGAGCATCAGCACCTTTAACCTCCTGTTCCGTACAGGTTGCAATTTGTCCTGAGGATAAACGGGAAGACGTGGAACCAACGAGAGACTAGCTCTTGGTGTTGGGACAGGCACAGGTCACTCTATTTTCCCATCAGAAAGAAGAATTAACCACAGGCTCAGCCTGCCCCCCGGAACCAGAACAGGGCCTGAAGCCATTCTGCGATTTTGCGGCCAGCTCCCATAAAAACGAGTTGTAAAATGGAGGTTCAGGGCACTGCAATTCACAAACCTGCAGAGTTATAAATGATAACTCTCGTCCACAAATATATTGAGGGGAGGCAAAGAAGAGGATTTGAAATCAAGGCAGAATTGCAGGAAACAGATTTCAGGAGGTAGATACGAATCGCCTTTAAAGCACATGAAAAGCGGCAAAACGTTGACAATGATGCCCTTGGCCAAAAAGGGCGTATGCGTTTTTTCCTGAATATATTCAGGAAAAAACGCATACGCCCTTTTTGGCCAACCAAGCAACCTGGAAAGGCAAATCAGCGCTACAAAGAAGTCTCGCTTCCCATCAGTCAAAAGGGCCATGCTGAAAAAAGTGTCAAAACCAGAAATGCAGGACAGGCCATGGAGAAATGGGAGCCTTGCTACACTGATGGGCGGGATGTAAATTGCCAAGAGCCACTCTGGAGAAGTGTCCGGTGAGTCCTGAAACATCTGAAAAACACAGCTTAGAGAGCATAGGGCACTTCCACTCATGGGGGTATAAATTGGGAAAATTAAAAATCAGCAAGACACAAGCACCCCAAAGTTGAGGGCTGCTCTGTTGACCAGGACCTCCACTTCATTCCACCTTAAATATCCCAGGAAAGAGAAAAATGGGTAAAGAAGTTGTGGTCCTTATGTACAATGGAATATCACTCAGCCAGGAAATCAATGTCGTAAGGTTAGTAGCAGCATGATGAGTGGATTTAGGTACGACGATTCTAAGTGAAATAAGTCACACAGAAAAGGACACTTCTCATAAGGTATCACTGATAGAGGGAATGTAAAAACCGTTACACTTGAACTGAATTACAAAACAGAACAGAGTCACACATGCAGAAAACACACTATGGCTGCTTAACGGGAAAGGTGAGGTGGGGTGATACATAAAACAAGGGTATCAAATTAGCTCAGATCCCATTCCATAAACCCAATATGTAATAGACAAGACCTACTCCTTGCTCAGAGAACTGGACTCAACACGCCCTATTCACCGCACAAGAATATATCTGACTAATAATAATCGTAAAACCTATGTATTGATATCTCTCTGTTAGTGTGTCAAGTGGGTGTAAAGCGGCATAAACACAGCAGTGAAAAGCAGCTAAACCCCATTATAAAAATAAATTACTTTGAAACACCCATGAAACAAAGACAGTGAAAGAGAGAGAAATTCTTACACAATGCGTTCAGGGGCTGTGATGCAACCTGGATTGACCATATCTAGACGCACAGCTGGATGAGACATAAGGGTGGACACTCTTGGGGCTGAGAGGTTTGGTGAGGTTGGGTGAGCAAACGCAGACCCTTTAAAGTCATACTGCGTGGTACCCATCGCATGGGTCCCAAATCTCCAGGTTCAAGGGCATCTTCCTACATCAAAAACATGCATGAGAAACCCAGAAGATGGTAC
This sequence comes from Balaenoptera borealis, assembly GCF_965194805.1. Classification (NCBI taxonomy): domain Eukaryota; kingdom Metazoa; phylum Chordata; class Mammalia; order Artiodactyla; family Balaenopteridae; genus Balaenoptera; species Balaenoptera borealis. The sequence goes on from NW_028124009.1 coordinate 1,896,011, forward strand.
ATCGTGTGATGGGGAAATGTTTCTAAAACGCACCTCATTTCTCATCTCCTTGTGCCCGGGTTCGCCATTCCAGCCGCTTTACTAGCAAGCTCCCTACTTGGAGCATCAGCACCTTTAACCTCCTGTTCCGTACAGGTTGCAATTTGTCCTGAGGATAAACGGGAAGACGTGGAACCAACGTGAGACTAGCTCTTGGTGTTGGGACAGGCACAGGTCACTCTATTTTCCCATCAGAAAGAAGAATTAACCACAGGCTCAGCCTGCCCCCCGGAACCAGAACAGGGCCTGAAGCCATTCTGCGATTTTGCGGCCAGCTCCCATAAAAACGAGTTGTAAAATGGAGGTTCAGGGCACTGCAATTCACAAACCTGCAGAGTTATAAATGATAACTCTCGTCCACAAATATATTGAGGGAAGGCAAAGAAGAGGATTTGAAATCAAGGCAGAATTGCAGGAAACAGATTTCAGGAGGTAGATACGAATCGCCTTTAAAGCACATGAAAAGCGGCAAAACGTTGACAATGATGCCCTTGGCCAAAAAGGGCGTATGCGTTTTTTCCTGAATATATTCAGGAAAAAACGCATACGCCCTTTTTGGCCAACCAAGCAACCTGGAAAGGCAAATCAGCGCTACAAAGAAGTCTCGCTTCCCATCGGTCAAAAGGGCCATGCTGAAAAAAGTGTCAAAACCAGAAATGCAGGACAGGCCATGGAGAAATGGGAGCCTTGCTACACTGATGGGCGGGATGTAAATTGCCAAGAGCCACTCTGGAGAAGTGTCCGGTGAGTCCTGAAACATCTGAAAAACACAGCTTAGAGAGCATAGGGCACTTCCACTCATGGGGGTATAAATTGGGAAAATTAAAAATCAGCAAGACACAAGCACCCCAAAGTTGAGGGCTGCTCTGTTGACCAGGACCTCCACTTCATTCCACCTTAAATATCCCAGGAAAGAGAAAAATGGATAAAGAAGTTGTGGTCCTTATGTACAATGGAATATCACTCAGCCAGGAAATCAATGTCGTAAGGTTAGTAGCAGCATGATGAGTGGATTTAGGTACGACGATTCTAAGTGAAATAAGTCACACAGAAAAGGACACTTCTCATAAGGTATCACTGATAGAGGGAATGTAAAAACCGTTACACTTGAACTGAATTACAAAACAGAACAGAGTCACACATGCAGAAAACACACTATGGCTGCTTAACGGGAAAGGTGAGGTGGGGTGATACATAAAACAAGGGTATCAAATTAGCTCAGATACCATTCCATAAACCCAATATGTAATAGACAAGACCTACTCCTTGCTCAGAGAACTGGACTCAACATGCCCTATTCACCGCACAAGAATATATCTGACTAATAATAATCGTAAAACCTATGTATTGATATCTCTCTGTTAGTGTGTCAAGTGGGTGTAAAGTGGCATAAACACAGCAGTGAAAAGCAGCTAAACCCCATTATAAAAATAAATTACTTTGAAACACCCATGAAACAAAGACAGTGAAAGAGAGAGAAATTCTTACACAATGCGTTCAGGGGCTGTGATGCAACCTGGATTGACCATATCTAGACGCACAGCTGGATGAGACATAAGGGTGGACACTCTTGGGGCTGAGAGGTTTGGTGAGGTTGGGTGAGCAAACGCAGACCCTTTAAAGTAATACTGCGTGGTACCCATCGCATGGGTCCCAAATCTCCAGGTTCAAGGGCATCTTCCTACATCAAAAACATGCATGAGAAACCCAGAAGATGGTACATCGTGTGATGGGGAAATGTTTCTAAAACGCACCTCATTTCTCATCTCCTTGTGCCCGGGTTCGCCATTCCAGCCGCTTTACTAGCAAGCTCCCTACTTGGAGCATCAGCACCTTTAACCTCCTGTTCCGTACAGGTTGCAATTTGTCCTGAGGATAAACGGGAAGACGTGGAACCAACGTGAGACTAGCTCTTGGTGTTGGGACAGGCACAGGTCACTCTATTTTCCCATCAGAAAGAAGAATTAACCACAGGCTCAGCCTGCCCCCCGGAACCAGAACAGGGCCTGAAGCCATTCTGCGATTTTGCGGCCAGCTCCCATAAAAACGAGTTGTAAAATGGAGGTTCAGGGCACTGCAATTCACAAACCTGCAGAGTTATAAATGATAACTCTCGTCCACAAATATATTGAGGGAAGGCAAAGAAGAGGATTTGAAATCAAGGCAGAATTGCAGGAAACAGATTTCAGGAGGTAGATACGAATCGCCTTTAAAGCACATGAAAAGCGGCAAAACGTTGACAATGATGCCCTTGGCCAAAAAGGGCGTATGCGTTTTTTCCTGAATATATTCAGGAAAAAACGCATACGCCCTTTTTGGCCAACCAAGCAACCTGGAAAGGCAAATCAGCGCTACAAAGAAGTCTCGCTTCCCATCGGTCAAAAGGGCCATGCTGAAAAAAGTGTCAAAACCAGAAATGCAGGACAGGCCATGGAGAAATGGGAGCCTTGCTACACTGATGGGCGGGATGTAAATTGCCAAGAGCCACTCTGGAGAAGTGTCCGGTGAGTCCTGAAACATCTGAAAAACACAGCTTAGAGAGCATAGGGCACTTCCACTCATGGGGGTATAAATTGGGAAAATTAAAAATCAGCAAGACACAAGCACCCCAAAGTTTAGGGCTGCTCTGTTGACCAGGACCTCCACTTCATTCCACCTTAAATATCCCAGGAAAGAGAAAAATGGATAAAGAAGTTGTGGTCCTTATGTACAATGGAATATCACTCAGCCAGGAAATCAATGTCGTAAGGTTAGTAGCAGCATGATGAGTGGATTTAGGTACGACGATTCTAAGTGAAATAAGTCACACAGAAAAGGACACTTCTCATAAGGTATCACTGATAGAGGGAATGTAAAAACCGTTACACTTGAACTGAATTACAAAACAGAACAGAGTCACACATGCAGAAAACACACTATGGCTGCTTAACGGGACAGGTGAGGTGGGGTGATACATAAAACAAGGGTATCAAATTAGCTCAGATACCATTCCATAAACCCAATATGTAATAGACAAGACCTACACCTTGCTCAGAGAACTGGACTCAACACGCCCTATTCACCGCACAAGAATATATCTGACTAATAATAATCGTAAAACCTATGTATTGATATCTCTCTGTTAGTGTGTCAAGTGGGTGTAAAGCGGCATAAACACAGCAGTGAAAAGCAGCTAAACCCCATTATAAAAATAAATTACTTTGAAATACCCATGAAACAAAGACAGTGAAAGAGAGAGAAATTCTTACACAATGCGTTCAGGGGCTGTGATGCAACCTGGATTGACCATATCTAGACGCACAGCTGGATGAGACATAAGGGTGGACACTCTTGGGGCTGAGAGGTTTGGTGAGGTTGGGTGAGCAAACGCAGACCCTTTAAAGGAATACTGCGTGGTACCCATCGCATGGGTCCCAAATCTCCAGGTTCAAGGGCATCTTCCTACATCCAAAACATGCATGAGAAACCCAGAAGATGGTACACCGTGTGATGGGGAAAGGTTTCTAAAACGCACCTCATTTCTCATCTCCTTGTGCCCGGGTTCGCCATTCCAGCCGCTTTACTAGCAAGCTCCCTACTTGGAGCATCAGCACCTTTAACCTCCTGTTCCGTACAGGTTGCAATTTGTCCTGAGGATAAACGGGAAGACGTGGAACCAACGAGAGACTAGCTCTTGGTGTTGGGACAGGCACAGGTCACTCTATTTTCCCATCAGAAAGAAGAATTAACCACAGGCTCAGCCTGCCCCCCGGAACCAGAACAGGGCCTGAAGCCATTCTGCGCTTTTGCGGCCAGCTCCCATAAAAACGAGTTGTAAAATGGAGGTTCAGGGCACTGCAATTCACAAACCTGCAGAGTTATAAATGATAACTCTCGTCCACAAATATATTGAGGGGAGGCAAAGAAGAGGATTTGAAATCAAGGCAGAATTGCAGGAAACAGATTTCAGGAGGGAGATACGAATCGCCTTTAAAGCACATGAAAAGCGGCAAAACGTTGACAATGATGCCCTTGGCCAAAAAGGGCGTATGCGTTTTTTCCTGAATATATTCAGGAAAAAACGCATACGCCCTTTTTGGCCAACCAAGCAACCTGGAAAGGCAAATCAGCACTACAAAGAAGTCTCGCTTCCCATCGGTCAAAAGGGCCATGCTGAAAAAGTGTCAAAACCAGAAATGCAGGACAGGCCATGGAGAAATGGGAGCCTTGCTACACTGATGGGCGGGATGTAAATTGCCAAGAGCCACTCTGGAGAAGTGTCCGGTGAGTCCTGAAACATCTGAAAAACACAGCTTAGAGAGCATAGGGCACTTCCACTCATGGGGGTATAAATTGGGAAAATTAAAAATCAGCAAGACACAAGCACCCCAAAGTTGAGGGCTGCTCTGTTGACCAGGACCTCCACTTCATTCCACCTTAAATATCCCAGGAAAGAGAAAAATGGATAAAGAAGTTGTGGTCCTTATGTACAATGGAATATCACTCAGCCAGGAAATCAATGTCGTAAGGTTAGTAGCAGCATGATGAGTGGATTTAGGTACGACGATTCTAAGTGAAATAAGTCACACAGAAAAGGACACTTCTCATAAGGTATCACTGATAGAGGGAATGTAAAAACCGTTACACTTGAACTGAATTACAAAACAGAACAGAGTCACACATGCAGAAAACACACTATGGCTGCTTAACGGGAAAGGTGAGGTGGGGTGATACATAAAACAAGGGTATCAAATTAGCTCAGATCCCATTCCATAAACCCAATATGTAATAGACAAGACCTACTCCTTGCTCAGAGAACTGGACTCAACACGCCCTATTCACCGCACAAGAATATATCTGACTAATAATAATCGTAAAACCTATGTATTGATATCTCTCTGTTAGTGTGTCAAGTGGGTGTAAAGCGGCATAAACACAGCAGTGAAAAGCAGCTAAACCCCATTATAAAAATAAATTACTTTGAAACACCCATGAAACAAAGACAGTGAAAGAGAGAGAAATTCTTACACAATGCGTTCAGGGGCTGTGATGCAACCTGGATTGACCATATCTAGACGCACAGCTGGATGAGACATAAGGGTGGACACTCTTGGGGCTGAGAGGTTTGGTGAGGTTGGGTGAGCAAACGCAGACCCTTTAAAGTCATACTGCGTGGTACCCATCGCATGGGTCCCAAATCTCCAGGTTCAAGGGCATCTTCCTACATCCAAAACATGCATGAGAAACCCAGAAGATGGTACACCGTGTGATGGGGAAAGGTTTCTAAAACGCACCTCATTTCTCATCTCCTTGTGCCCGGGTTCGCCATTCCAGCCGCTTTACTAGCAAGCTCCCTACTTGGAGCATCAGCACCTTTAACCTCCTGTTCCGTACAGGTTGCAATTTGTCCTGAGGATAAACAGGAAGACGTGGAACCAACGTGAGACTAGCTCTTGGTGTTGGGACAGGCACAGGTCACTCTATTTTCCCATCAGAAAGAAGAATTAACCACAGGCTCAGCCTGCCCCCCGGAACCAGAACAGGGCCTGAAGCCATTCTGCGATTTTGCGGCCAGCTCCCATAAAAACGAGTTGTAAAATGGAGGTTCAGGGCACTGCAATTCACAAACCTGCAGAGTTATAAATGATAACTCTCGTCCACAAATATATTGAGGGGAGGCAAAGAAGAGGATTTGAAATCAAGGCAGAATTGCAGGAAACAGATTTCAGGAGGTAGATACGAATCGCCTTTAAAGCACATGAAAAGCGGCAAAACGTTGACAATGATGCCCTTGGCCAAAAAGGGCGTATGCGTTTTTTCCTGAATATATTCAGGAAAAAACGCATACGCCCTTTTTGGCCAACCAAGCAACCTGGAAAGGCAAATCAGCGCTACAAAGAAGTCTCGCTTCCCATCGGTCAAAAGGGCCATGCTGAAAAAAGTGTCAAAACCAGAAATGCAGGACAGGCCATGGAGAAATGGGAGCCTTGCTACACTGATGGGCGGGATGTAAATTGCCAAGAGCCACTCTGGAGAAGTGTCCGGTGAGTCCTGAAACATCTGAAAAACACAGCTTAGAGAGCATAGGGCACTTCCACTCATGGGGGTATAAATTGGGAAAATTAAAAATCAGCAAGACACAAGCACCCCAAAGTTGAGGGCTGCTCTGTTGACCAGGACCTCCACTTCATTCCACCTTAAATATCCCAGGAAATAGAAAAATGGGTAAAGAAGTTGTGGTCCTTATGTACAATGGAATATCACTCAGCCAGGAAATCAATGTCGTAAGGTTAGTAGCAGCATGATGAGTGGATTTAGGTACGACGATTCTAAGTGAAATAAGTCACACAGAAAAGGACACTTCTCATAAGGTATCACTGATAGAGGGAATGTAAAAACCGTTACACTTGAACTGAATTACAAAACAGAACAGAGTCACACATGCAGAAAACACACTATGGCTGCTTAACGGGAAAGGTGAGGTGGGGTGATACATAAAACAAGGGTATCAAATTAGCTCAGATACCGTTCCATAAACCCAATATGTAATAGACAAGACCTACTCCTTGCTCAGAGAACTGGACTCAACACGCCCTATTCACCGCACAAGAATATATCTGACTAATAATAATCGTAAAACCTATGTATTGATATCTCTCTGTTAGTGTGTCAAGTGGGTGTAAAGCGGCATAAACACAGCAGTGAAAAGCAGCTAAACCCCATTATAAAAATAAATTACTTTGAAACACCCATGAAACAAAGACAGTGAAAGAGAGAGAAATTCTTACACAATGCGTTCAGGGGCTGTGATGCAACCTGGATTGACCATATCTAGACGCACAGCTGGATGAGACATAAGGGTGGACACTCTTGGGGCTGAGAGGTTTGGTGAGGTTGGGTGATCAAACGCAGACCCTTTAAAGGAATACTGCGTGGTACCCATCGCATGGGTCCCAAATCTCCAGGTTCAAGGGCATCTTCCTACATCAAAAACATGCATGGAAACCCAGAAGATGGTACATCGTGTGATGGGGAAATGTTTCTAAAACGCACCTCATTTCTCATCTCCTTGTGCCCGGGTTCGCCATTCCAGCCGCTTTACTAGCAAGCTCCCTACTTGGAGCATCAGCACCTTTAACCTCCTGTTCCGTACAGGTTGCAATTTGTCCTGAGGATAAACGGGAAGACGTGGAACCAACGTGAGACTAGCTCTTGGTGTTGGGACAGGCACAGGTCACTCTATTTTCCCATCAGAAAGAAGAATTAACCACAGGCTCAGCCTGCCCCCCAGAACCAGAACAGGGCCTGAAGCCATTCTGCGATTTTGCGGCCAGCTCCCATAAAAACGAGTTGTAAAATGGAGGTTCAGGGCACTGCAATTCACAAACCTGCAGAGTTATAAATGATAACTCTCGTCCACAAATATATTGAGGGGAGGCAAAGAAGAGGATTTGAAATCAAGGCAGAATTGCAGGAAACAGATTTCAGGAGGTAGATACGAATCGCCTTTAAAGCACATGAAAAGCGGCAAAACGTTGACAATGATGCCCTTGGCCAAAAAGGGCGTATGCGTTTTTTCCTGAATATATTCAGGAAAAAACGCATACGCCCTTTTTGGCCAACCAAGCAACCTGGAAAGGCAAATCAGCGCTACAAAGAAGTCTCGCTTCCCATCGGTCAAAAGGGCCATGCTGAAAAAAGTGTCAAAACCAGAAATGCAGGACAGGCCATGGAGAAATGGGAGCCTTGCTACACTGATGGGCGGGATGTAAATTGCCAAGAGCCACTCTGGAGGAGTGTCCAGTGAGTCCTGAAACATCTGAAAAACACAGCTTAGAGAGCATAGGGCACTTCCACTCATGGGGGTATAAATTGGGAAAATTAAAAATCAGCAAGACACAAGCACCCCAAAGTTTAGGGCTGCTCTGTTGACCAGGACCTCCACTTCATTCCACCTTAAATATCCCAGGAAAGAGAAAAATGGATAAAGAAGTTGTGGTCCTTATGTACAATGGAATATCACTCAGCCAGGAAATCAATGTCGTAAGGTTAGTAGCAGCATGATGAGTGGATTTAGGTACGACGATTCTAAGTGAAATAAGTCACACAGAAAAGGACACTTCTCATAAGGTATCACTGATAGAGGGAATGTAAAAACCGTTACACTTGAACTGAATTACAAAACAGAACAGAGTCACACATGCAGAAAACACACTATGGCTGCTTAACGGGAAAGGTGAGGTGGGGTGATACATAAAACAAGGGTATCAAATTAGCTCAGATCCCATTCCATAAACCCAATATGTAATAGACAAGACCTACTCCTTGCTCAGAGAACTGGACTCAACACGCCCTATTCACCGCACAAGAATATATCTGACTAATAATAATCGTAAAACCTATGTATTGATATCTCTCTGTTAGTGTGTCAAGTGGGTGTAAAGCGGCATAAACACAGCAGTGAAAAGCAGCTAAACCCCATTATAAAAATAAATTACTTTGAAACACCCATGAAACAAAGACAGTGAAAGAGAGAGAAATTCTTACACAATGCGTTCAGGGGCTGTGATGCAACCTGGATTGACCATATCTAGACGCACAGCTGGATGAGACATAAGGGTGGACACTCTTGGGGCTGAGAGGTTTGGTGAGGTTGGGTGAGCAAACGCAGACCCTTTAAAGTCATACTGCGTGGTACCCATCGCATGGGTCCCAAATCTCCAGGTTCAAGGGCATCTTCCTACATCCAAAACATGCATGAGAAACCCAGAAGATGGTACATCGTGTGATGGGGAAATGTTTCTAAAACGCACCTCATTTCTCATCTCCTTGTGCCCGGGTTCGCCATTCCAGCCGCTTTACTAGCAAGCTCCCTACTTGGAGCATCAGCACCTTTAACCTCCTGTTCCGTACAGGTTGCAATTTGTCCTGAGGATAAACGGGAAGACGTGGAACCAACGTGAGACTAGCTCTTGGTGTTGGGACAGGCACAGGTCACTCTATTTTCCCATCAGAAAGAAGAATTAACCACAGGCTCAGCCTGCCCCCCGGAACCAGAACAGGGCCTGAAGCCATTCTGCGATTTTGCGGCCAGCTCCCATAAAAACGAGTTGTAAAATGGAGGTTCAGGGCACTGCAATTCACAAACCTGCAGAGTTATAAATGATAACTCTCGTCCACAAATATATTGAGGGGAGGCAAAGAAGAGGATTTGAAATCAAGGCAGAATTGCAGGAAACAGATTTCAGGAGGGAGATACGAATCGCCTTTAAAGCACATGAAAAGCGGCAAAATGTTGACAATGATGCCCTTGGCCAAAAAGGGCGTATGCGTTTTTTCCTGAATATATTCAGGAAAAAATGCATACGCCCTTTTTGGCCAACCAAGCAACCTGGAAAGGCAAATCAGCGCTACAAAGAAGTCTCGCTTCCCATCGGTCAAAAGGGCCATGCTGAAAAAAGTGTCAAAACCAGAAATGCAGGACAGGCCATGGAGAAATGGGAGCCTTGCTACACTGATGGGCGGGATGTAAATTGCCAAGAGCCACTCTGGAGAAGTGTCCGGTGAGTCCTGAAACATCTGAAAAACACAGCTTAGAGAGCATAGGGCACTTCCACTCATGGGGGTATAAATTGGGAAAATTAAAAATCAGCAAGACACAAGCACCCCAAAGTTGAGGGCTGCTCTGTTGACCAGGACCTCCACTTCATTCCACCTTAAATATCCCAGGAAAGAGAAAAATGGATAAAGAAGTTGTGGTCCTTATGTACAATGGAATATCACTCAGCCAGGAAATCAATGTCGTAAGGTTAGTAGCAGCATGATGAGTGGATTTAGGTACGACGATTCTAAGTGAAATAAGTCACACAGAAAAGGACACTTCTCATAAGGTATCACTGATAGAGGGAATGTAAAAACCGTTACACTTGAACTGAATTACAAAACAGAACAGAGTCACACATGCAGAAAACACACTATGGCTGCTTAACGGGAAAGGTGAGGTGGGGTGATACATAAAACAAGGGTATCAAATTAGCTCAGATACCATTCCATAAACCCAATATGTAATAGACAAGACCTACTTCTTGCTCAGAGAACTGGACTCAACACGCCCTATTCACCGCACAAGAATATATCTGACTAATAATAATCGTAAAACCTATGTATTGATATCTCTCTGTTAGTGTGTCAAGTGGGTGTAAAGCGGCATAAACACAGCAGTGAAAAGCAGCTAAACCCCATTATAAAAATAAATTACTTTGAAACACCCATGAAACAAAGACAGTGAAAGAGAGAGAAATTCTTACACAATGCGTTCAGGGGCTGTGATGCAACCTGGATTGACCATATCTAGACGCACAGCTGGATGAGACATAAGGGTGGACACTCTTGGGGCTGAGAGGTTTGGTGAGGTTGGGTGAGCAAACGCAGACCCTTTAAAGTAATACTGCGTGGTACCCATCGCATGGGTCCCAAATCTCCAGGTTCAAGGGCATCTTCCTACATCCAAAACATGCATGAGAAACCCAGAAGATGGTACATCGTGTGATGGGGAAAGGTTTCTAAAATGCACCTCATTTCTCATCTCCTTGTGCCCGGGTTCGCCATTCCAGCCGCTTTACTAGCAAGCTCCCTACTTGGAGCATCAGCACCTTTAACCTCCTGTTCCGTACAGGTTGCAATTTGTCCTGAGGATAAACGGGAAGACGTGGAACCAACGTGAGACTAGCTCTTGGTGTTGGGACAGGCACAGGTCACTCTATTTTCCCATCAGAAAGAAGAATTAACCACAGGCTCAGCCTGCCCCCCGGAACCAGAACAGGGCCTGAAGCCATTCTGCGATTTTGCGGCCAGCTCCCATAAAAACGAGTTGTAAAATGGAGGTTCAGGGCACTGCAATTCACAAACCTGCAGAGTTATAAATGATAACTCTCGTCCACAAATATATTGAGGGGAGGCAAAGAAGAGGATTTGAAATCAAGGCAGAATTGCAGGAAACAGATTTCAGGAGGTAGATACGAATCGCCTTTAAAGCACATGAAAAGCGGCAAAACGTTGACAATGATGCCCTTGGCCAAAAAGGGCGTATGCGTTTTTTCCTGAATATATTCAGGAAAAAATGCATACGCCCTTTTTGGCCAACCAAGCAACCTGGAAAGGCAAATCAGCGCTACAAAGAAGTCTCGCTTCCCATCGGTCAAAAGGGCCATGCTGAAAAAAGTGTCAAAACCAGAAATGCAGGACAGGCCATGGAGAAATGGGAGCCTTGCTACACTGATGGGCGGGATGTAAATTGCCAAGAGCCACTCTGGAGAAGTGTCCGGTGAGTCCTGAAACATCTGAAAAACACAGCTTAGAGAGCATAGGGCACTTCCACTCATGGGGGTATAAATTGGGAAAATTAAAAATCAGCAAGACACAAGCACCCCAAAGTTGAGGGCTGCTCTGTTGACCAGGACCTCCACTTCATTCCACCTTAAATATCCCAGGAAAGAGAAAAATGGATAAAGAAGTTGTGGTCCTTATGTACAATGGAATATCACTCAGCCAGGAAATCAATGTCGTAAGGTTAGTAGCAGCATGATGAGTGGATTTAGGTACGACGATTCTAAGTGAAATAAGTCACACAGAAAAGGACACTTCTCATAAGGTATCACTGATAGAGGGAATGTAAAAACCGTTACACTTGAACTGAATTACAAAACAGAACAGAGTCACACATGCAGAAAACACACTATGGCTGCTTAACGGGAAAGGTGAGGTGGGGTGATACATAAAACAAGGGTATCAAATTAGCTCAGATACCGTTCCATAAACCCAATATGTAATAGACAAGACCTACTCCTTGCTCAGAGAACTGGACTCAACACGCCCTATTCACCGCACAAGAATATATCTGACTAATAATAATCGTAAAACCTATGTATTGATATCTCTCTGTTAGTGTGTCAAGTGGGTGTAAAGCGGCATAAACACAGCAGTGAAAAGCAGCTAAACCCCATTATAAAAATAAATTACTTTGAAACACCCATGAAACAAAGACAGTGAAAGAGAGAAATTCTTACACAATGCGTTCAGGGGCTGTGATGCAAACTGGATTGACCATATCTAGACGCACAGCTGGATGAGACATAAGGGTGGACACTCTTGGGGCTGAGAGGTTTGGTGAGGTTGGGTGAGCAAACGCAGACCCTTTAAAGTAATACTGCGTGGTACCCATCGCATGGGTCCCAAATCTCCAGGTTCAAGGGCATCTTCCTACATCCAAATCATGCATGAGAAACCCAGAAGATGGTACACCGTGTGATGGGGAAAGGTTTCTAAAACGCACCTCATTTCTCATCTCCTTGTGCCCGGGTTCGCCATTCCAGCCGCTTTACTAGCAAGCTCCCTACTTGGAGCATCAGCACCTTTAACCTCCTGTTCCGTACAGGTTGCAATTTGTCCTGAGGATAAACGGGAAGACGTGGAACCAACGTGAGACTAGCTCTTGGTGTTGGGACAGGCAGAGGTCACTCTATTTTCCCATCAGAAAGAAGAATTAACCACAGGCTCAGCCTGCCCCCCGGAACCAGAACAGGGCCTGAAGCCATTCTGCGCTTTTGCGGCCAGCTCCCATAAAAACGAGTTGTAAAATGGAGGTTCAGGGCACTGCAATTCACAAACCTGCAGAGTTATAAATGATAACTCTCGTCCACAAATATATTGAGGGGAGGCAAAGAAGAGGATTTGAAATCAAGGCAGAATTGCAGGAAACAGATTTCAGGAGGTAGATACGAATCGCCTTTAAAGCACATGAAAAGCGGCAAAACGTTGACAATGATGCCCTTGGCCAAAAAGGGCGTATGCGTTTTTTCCTGAATATATTCAGGAAAAAACGCATACGCCCTTTTTGGCCAACCAAGCAACCTGGAAAGGCAAATCAGCGCTACAAAGAAGTCTCGCTTCCCATCGGTCAAAAGGGCCATGCTGAAAAAAGTGTCAAAACCAGAAATGCAGGACAGGCCATGGAGAAATGGGAGCCTTGCTACACTGATGGGCGGGATGTAAATTGCCAAGAGCCACTCTGGAGAAGTGTCCGGTGAGTCCTGAAACATCTGAAAAACACAGCTTAGAGAGCATAGGGCACTTCCACTCATGGGGGTATAAATTGGGAAAATTAAAAATCAGCAAGACACAAGCACCCCAAAGTTGAGGGCTGCTCTGTTGACCAGGACCTCCACTTCATTCCACCTTAAATATCCCAGGAAAGAGAAAAATGGATAAAGAAGTTGTGGTCCTTATGTACAATGGAATATCACTCAGCCAGGAAATCAATGTCGTAAGGTTAGTAGCAGCATGATGAGTGGATTTAGGTACGACGATTCTAAGTGAAATAAGTCACACAGAAAAGGACACTTCTCATAAGGTATCACTGATAGAGGGAATGTAAAAACCGTTACACTTGAACTGAATTACAAAACAGAACAGAGTCACACATGCAGAAAACACACTATGGCTGCTTAACGGGAAAGGTGAGGTGGGGTGATACATAAAACAAGGGTATCAAATTAGCTCAGATCCCATTCCATAAACCCAATATGTAATAGACAAGACCTACTCCTTGCTCAGAGAACTGGACTCAACACGCCCTATTCACCGCACAAGAATATATCTGACTACTAAAAATCGTAAAACCTATGTATTGATATCTCTCTGTTAGTGTGTCAAGTGGGTGTAAAGCGGCATAAACACAGCAGTGAAAAGCAGCTAAACCCCATTATAAAAATAAATTACTTTGAAACACCCATGAAACAAAGACAGTGAAAGAGAGAGAAATTCTTACACAATGCGTTCAGGGGCTGTGATGCAACCTGGATTGACCATATCTAGACGCACAGCTGGATGAGACATAAGGGTGGACACTCTTGGGGCTGAGAGGTTTGGTGAGGTTGGGTGAGCAAACGCAGACCCTTTAAAGTAATACTGCGTGGTACCCATCGCATGGGTCCCAAATCTCCAGGTTCAAGGGCATCTTCCTACATCCAAAACATGCATGAGAAACCCAGAAGATGGTACATCGTGTGATGGGGAAATGTTTCTAAAACACACCTCATTTCTCATCTCCTTGTGCCCGGGTTCGCCATTCCAGCCGCTTTACTAGCAAGCTCCCTACTTGGAGCATCAGCACCTTTAACCTCCTGTTCCGTACAGGTTGCAATTTGTCCTGAGGATAAACGGGAAGACGTGGAACCAACGTGAGACTAGCTCTTGGTGTTGGGACAGGCACAGGTCACTCTATTTTCCCATCAGAAAGAAGAATTAACCACAGGCTCAGCCTGCCCCCCGGAACCAGAACAGGGCCTGAAGCCATTCTGCGATTTTGCGGCCAGCTCCCATAAAAACGAGTTGTAAAATGGAGGTTCAGGGCACTGCAATTCACAAACCTGCAGAGTTATAAATGATAACTCTCGTCCACAAATATATTGAGGGAAGGCAAAGAAGAGGATTTGAAATCAAGGCAGAATTGCAGGAAACAGATTTCAGGAGGTAGATACGAATCGCCTTTAAAGCACATGAAAAGCGGCAAAACGTTGACAATGATGCCCTTGGCCAAAAAGGGCGTATGCGTTTTTTCCTGAATATATTCAGGAAAAAACGCATACGCCCTTTTTGGCCAACCAAGCAACCTGGAAAGGCAAATCAGCGCTACAAAGAAGTCTCGCTTCCCATCGGTCAAAAGGGCCATGCTGAAAAAAGTGTCAAAACCAGAAATGCAGGACAGGCCATGGAGAAATGGGAGCCTTGCTACACTGATGGGCGGGATGTAAATTGCCAACAGCCACTCTGGAGAAGTGTCCGGTGAGTCCTGAAACATCTGAAAAACACAGCTTAGAGAGGATAGGGCACTTCCACTCATGGGGGTATAAATTGGGAAAATTAAAAATCAGCAAGACACAAGCACCCCAAAGTTGAGGGCTGCTCTGTTGACCAGGACCTCCACTTCATTTCACCTTAAATATCCCAGGAAAAAGAAAAATGGATAAAGAAGTTGTGGTCCTTATGTACAATGGAATATCACTCAGCCAGGAAATCAATGTCGTAAGGTTAGTAGCAGCATGATGAGTGGATTTAGGTACGACGATTCTAAGTGAAATAAGTCACACAGAAAAGGACACTTCTCATAAGGTATCACTGATAGAGGGAATGTAAAAACCGTTACACTTGAACTGAATTACAAAACAGAACAGAGTCACACATGCAGAAAACACACTATGGCTGCTTAACGGGAAAGGTGAGGTGGGGTGATACATAAAACAAGGGTATCAAATTAGCTCAGATACCATTCCATAAACCCAATATGTAATAGACAAGACCTACTCCTTGCTCAGAGAACTGGACTCAACACGCCCTATTCACCGCACAAGAATATATCTGACTAATAATAATCGTAAAACCTATG
The DNA here is from genome assembly GCF_965194805.1 of Balaenoptera borealis. Lineage (NCBI taxonomy): Eukaryota > Metazoa > Chordata > Mammalia > Artiodactyla > Balaenopteridae > Balaenoptera > Balaenoptera borealis. Next base: position 1,911,471 of record NW_028124009.1, read on the forward strand.
TATTGATATCTCTCTGTTAGTGTGTCAAGTGGGTGTAAAGCGGCATAAACACAGCAGTGAAAAGCAGCTAAACCCCATTATAAAAATAAATTACTTTGAAACACCCATGAAACAAAGACAGTGAAAGAGAGAAATTCTTACACAATGCGTTCAGGGGCTGTGATGCAAACTGGATTGACCATATCTAGACGCACAGCTGGATGAGACATAAGGGTGGACACTCTTGGGGCTGAGAGGTTTGGTGAGGTTGGGTGAGCAAACGCAGACCCTTTAAAGTAATACTGCGTGGTACCCATCGCATGGGTCCCAAATCTCCAGGTTCAAGGGCATCTTCCTACATCCAAATCATGCATGAGAAACCCAGAAGATGGTACACCGTGTGATGGGGAAAGGTTTCTAAAACGCACCTCATTTCTCATCTCCTTGTGCCCGGGTTCGCCATTCCAGCCGCTTTACTAGCAAGCTCCCTACTTGGAGCATCAGCACCTTTAACCTCCTGTTCCGTACAGGTTGCAATTTGTCCTGAGGATAAACGGGAAGACGTGGAACCAACGTGAGACTAGCTCTTGGTGTTGGGACAGGCAGAGGTCACTCTATTTTCCCATCAGAAAGAAGAATTAACCACAGGCTCAGCCTGCCCCCCGGAACCAGAACAGGGCCTGAAGCCATTCTGCGCTTTTGCGGCCAGCTCCCATAAAAACGAGTTGTAAAATGGAGGTTCAGGGCACTGCAATTCACAAACCTGCAGAGTTATAAATGATAACTCTCGTCCACAAATATATTGAGGGGAGGCAAAGAAGAGGATTTGAAATCAAGGCAGAATTGCAGGAAACAGATTTCAGGAGGTAGATACGAATCGCCTTTAAAGCACATGAAAAGCGGCAAAACGTTGACAATGATGCCCTTGGCCAAAAAGGGCGTATGCGTTTTTTCCTGAATATATTCAGGAAAAAACGCATACGCCCTTTTTGGCCAACCAAGCAACCTGGAAAGGCAAATCAGCGCTACAAAGAAGTCTCGCTTCCCATCGGTCAAAAGGGCCATGCTGAAAAAAGTGTCAAAACCAGAAATGCAGGACAGGCCATGGAGAAATGGGAGCCTTGCTACACTGATGGGCGGGATGTAAATTGCCAAGAGCCACTCTGGAGAAGTGTCCGGTGAGTCCTGAAACATCTGAAAAACACAGCTTAGAGAGCATAGGGCACTTCCACTCATGGGGGTATAAATTGGGAAAATTAAAAATCAGCAAGACACAAGCACCCCAAAGTTGAGGGCTGCTCTGTTGACCAGGACCTCCACTTCATTCCACCTTAAATATCCCAGGAAAGAGAAAAATGGATAAAGAAGTTGTGGTCCTTATGTACAATGGAATATCACTCAGCCAGGAAATCAATGTCGTAAGGTTAGTAGCAGCATGATGAGTGGATTTAGGTACGACGATTCTAAGTGAAATAAGTCACACAGAAAAGGACACTTCTCATAAGGTATCACTGATAGAGGGAATGTAAAAACCGTTACACTTGAACTGAATTACAAAACAGAACAGAGTCACACATGCAGAAAACACACTATGGCTGCTTAACGGGAAAGGTGAGGTGGGGTGATACATAAAACAAGGGTATCAAATTAGCTCAGATCCCATTCCATAAACCCAATATGTAATAGACAAGACCTACTCCTTGCTCAGAGAACTGGACTCAACACGCCCTATTCACCGCACAAGAATATATCTGACTACTAAAAATCGTAAAACCTATGTATTGATATCTCTCTGTTAGTGTGTCAAGTGGGTGTAAAGCGGCATAAACACAGCAGTGAAAAGCAGCTAAACCCCATTATAAAAATAAATTACTTTGAAACACCCATGAAACAAAGACAGTGAAAGAGAGAGAAATTCTTACACAATGCGTTCAGGGGCTGTGATGCAACCTGGATTGACCATATCTAGACGCACAGCTGGATGAGACATAAGGGTGGACACTCTTGGGGCTGAGAGGTTTGGTGAGGTTGGGTGAGCAAACGCAGACCCTTTAAAGTAATACTGCGTGGTACCCATCGCATGGGTCCCAAATCTCCAGGTTCAAGGGCATCTTCCTACATCCAAAACATGCATGAGAAACCCAGAAGATGGTACATCGTGTGATGGGGAAATGTTTCTAAAACACACCTCATTTCTCATCTCCTTGTGCCCGGGTTCGCCATTCCAGCCGCTTTACTAGCAAGCTCCCTACTTGGAGCATCAGCACCTTTAACCTCCTGTTCCGTACAGGTTGCAATTTGTCCTGAGGATAAACGGGAAGACGTGGAACCAACGTGAGACTAGCTCTTGGTGTTGGGACAGGCACAGGTCACTCTATTTTCCCATCAGAAAGAAGAATTAACCACAGGCTCAGCCTGCCCCCCGGAACCAGAACAGGGCCTGAAGCCATTCTGCGATTTTGCGGCCAGCTCCCATAAAAACGAGTTGTAAAATGGAGGTTCAGGGCACTGCAATTCACAAACCTGCAGAGTTATAAATGATAACTCTCGTCCACAAATATATTGAGGGAAGGCAAAGAAGAGGATTTGAAATCAAGGCAGAATTGCAGGAAACAGATTTCAGGAGGTAGATACGAATCGCCTTTAAAGCACATGAAAAGCGGCAAAACGTTGACAATGATGCCCTTGGCCAAAAAGGGCGTATGCGTTTTTTCCTGAATATATTCAGGAAAAAACGCATACGCCCTTTTTGGCCAACCAAGCAACCTGGAAAGGCAAATCAGCGCTACAAAGAAGTCTCGCTTCCCATCGGTCAAAAGGGCCATGCTGAAAAAAGTGTCAAAACCAGAAATGCAGGACAGGCCATGGAGAAATGGGAGCCTTGCTACACTGATGGGCGGGATGTAAATTGCCAACAGCCACTCTGGAGAAGTGTCCGGTGAGTCCTGAAACATCTGAAAAACACAGCTTAGAGAGGATAGGGCACTTCCACTCATGGGGGTATAAATTGGGAAAATTAAAAATCAGCAAGACACAAGCACCCCAAAGTTGAGGGCTGCTCTGTTGACCAGGACCTCCACTTCATTTCACCTTAAATATCCCAGGAAAAAGAAAAATGGATAAAGAAGTTGTGGTCCTTATGTACAATGGAATATCACTCAGCCAGGAAATCAATGTCGTAAGGTTAGTAGCAGCATGATGAGTGGATTTAGGTACGACGATTCTAAGTGAAATAAGTCACACAGAAAAGGACACTTCTCATAAGGTATCACTGATAGAGGGAATGTAAAAACCGTTACACTTGAACTGAATTACAAAACAGAACAGAGTCACACATGCAGAAAACACACTATGGCTGCTTAACGGGAAAGGTGAGGTGGGGTGATACATAAAACAAGGGTATCAAATTAGCTCAGATACCATTCCATAAACCCAATATGTAATAGACAAGACCTACTCCTTGCTCAGAGAACTGGACTCAACACGCCCTATTCACCGCACAAGAATATATCTGACTAATAATAATCGTAAAACCTATGTATTGATATCTCTCTGTTAGTGTGTCAAGTGGGTGTAAAGCGGCATAAACACAGCAGTGAAAAGCAGCTAAACCCCATTATAAAAATAAATTACTTTGAAACACCCATGAAACAAAGACAGTGAAAGAGAGAGAAATTCTTACACAATGCGTTCAGGGGCTGTGATGCAACCTGGATTGACCATATCTAGACGCACAGCTGGATGAGACATAAGGGTGGACACTCTTGGGGCTGAGAGGTTTGGTGAGGTTGGGTGAGCAAACGCAGACCCTTTAAAGTCATACTGCGTGGTACCCATCGCATGGGTCCCAAATCTCCAGGTTCAAGGGCATCTTCCTACATCCAAAACATGCATGAGAAACCCAGAAGATGGTACACCGTGTGATGGGGAAAGGTTTCTAAAACGCACCTCATTTCTCATCTCCTTGTGCCCGGGTTCGCCATTCCAGCCGCTTTACTAGCAAGCTCCCTACTTGGAGCATCAGCACCTTTAACCTCCTGTTCCGTACAGGTTGCAATTTGTCCTGAGGATAAACGGGAAGACGTGGAACCAACGTGAGACTAGCTCTTGGTGTTGGGACAGGCACAGGTCACTCTATTTTCCCATCAGAAAGAAGAATTAACCACAGGCTCAGCCTGCCCCCCGGAACCAGAACAGGGCCTGAAGCCATTCTGCGATTTTGCGGCCAGCTCCCATAAAAACGAGTTGTAAAATGGAGGTTCAGGGCACTGCAATTCACAAACCTGCAGAGTTATAAATGATAACTCTCGTCCACAAATATATTGAGGGGAGGCAAAGAAGAGGATTTGAAATCAAGGCAGAATTGCAGGAAACAGATTTCAGGAGGTAGATACGAATCGCCTTTAAAGCACATGAAAAGCGGCAAAACGTTGACAATGATGCCCTTGGCCAAAAAGGGCGTATGCGTTTTTTCCTGAATATATTCAGGAAAAAACGCATACGCCCTTTTTGGCCAACCAAGCAACCTGGAAAGGCAAATCAGCGCTACAAAGAAGTCTCGCTTCCCATCGGTCAAAAGGGCCATGCTGAAAAAAGTGTCAAAACCAGAAATGCAGGACAGGCCATGGAGAAATGGGAGCCTTGCTACACTGATGGGCGGGATGTAAATTGCCAAGAGCCACTCCGGAGAAGTGTCCGGTGAGTCCTGAAACATCTGAAAAACACAGCTTAGAGAGCATAGGGCACTTCCACTCATGGGGGTATAAATTGGGAAAATTAAAAATCAGCAAGACACAAGCACCCCAAAGTTTAGGGCTGCTCTGTTGACCAGGACCTCCACTTCATTCCACCTTAAATATCCCAGGAAAGAGAAAAATGGATAAAGAAGTTGTGGTCCTTATGTACAATGGAATATCACTCAGCCAGGAAATCAATGTCGTAAGGTTAGTAGCAGCATGATGAGTGGATTTAGGTACGACGATTCTAAGTGAAATAAGTCACACAGAAAAGGACACTTCTCATAAGGTATCACTGATAGAGGGAATGTAAAAACCGTTACACCTGAACTGAATTACAAAACAGAACAGAGTCACACATGCAGAAAACACACTATGGCTGCTTAACGGGAAAGGTGAGGTGGGGTGATACATAAAACAAGGGTATCAAATTAGCTCAGATCCCATTCCATAAACCCAATATGTAATAGACAAGACCTACTCCTTGCTCAGAGAACTGGACTCAACACGCCCTATTCACCGCACAAGAATATATCTGACTAATAATAATCGTAAAACCTATGTATTGATATCTCTCTGTTAGTGTGTCAAGTGGGTGTAAAGCGGCATAAACACAGCAGTGAAAAGCAGCTAAACCCCATTATAAAAATAAATTACTTTGAAACACCCATGAAACAAAGACAGTGAAAGAGAGAGAAATTCTTACACAATGCGTTCAGGGGCTGTGATGCAACCTGGATTGACCATATCTAGACGCACAGCTGGATGAGACATAAGGGTGGACACTCTTGGGGCTGAGAGGTTTGGTGAGGTTGGGTGATCAAACGCAGACCCTTTAAAGGAATACTGCGTGGTACCCATTGCATGGGTCCCAAATCTCCAGGTTCAAGGGCATCTTCCTACATCAAAAACATGCATGGAAACCCAGAAGATGGTACATCGTGTGATGGGGAAATGTTTCTAAAACGCACCTCATTTCTCATCTCCTTGTGCCCGGGTTCGCCATTCCAGCCGCTTTACTAGCAAGCTCCCTACTTGGAGCATCAGCACCTTTAACCTCCTGTTCCGTACAGGTTGCAATTTGTCCTGAGGATAAACGGGAAGACGTGGAACCAACGTGAGACTAGCTCTTGGTGTTGGGACAGGCACAGGTCACTCTATTTTCCCATCAGAAAGAAGAATTAACCACAGGCTCAGCCTGCCCCCCGGAACCAGAACAGGGCCTGAAGCCATTCTGCGATTTTGCGGCCAGCTCCCATAAAAACGAGTTGTAAAATGGAGGTTGAGGGCACTGCAATTCACAAACCTGCAGAGTTATAAATGATAACTCTCGTCCACAAATATATTGAGGGGAGGCAAAGAAGAGGATTTGAAATCAAGGCAGAATTGCAGGAAACAGATTTCAGGAGGTAGATACGAATCGCCTTTAAAGCACATGAAAAGCGGCAAAACGTTGACAATGATGCCCTTGGCCAAAAAGGGCGTATGCGTTTTTTCCTGAATATATTCAGGAAAAAACGCATACGCCCTTTTTGGCCAACCAAGCAACCTGGAAAGGCAAATCAGCGCTACAAAGAAGTCTCGCTTCCCATCGGTCAAAAGGGCCATGCTGAAAAAAGTGTCAAAACCAGAAATGCAGGACAGGCCATGGAGAAATGGGAGCCTTGCTACACTGATGGGCGGGATGTAAATTGCCAAGAGCCACTCTGGAGAAGTGTCCGGTGAGTCCTGAAACATCTGAAAAACACAGCTTAGAGAGCATAGGGCACTTCCACTCATGGGGGTATAAATTGGGAAAATTAAAAATCAGCAAGACACAAGCACCCCAAAGTTTAGGGCTGCTCTGTTGACCAGGACCTCCACTTCATTCCACCTTAAATATCCCAGGAAAGAGAAAAATGGATAAAGAAGTTGTGGTCCTTATGTACAATGGAATATCACTCAGCCAGGAAATCAATGTCGTAAGGTTAGTAGCAGCATGATGAGTGGATTTAGGTACGACGATTCTAAGTGAAATAAGTCACACAGAAAAGGACACTTCTCATAAGGTATCACTGATAGAGGGAATGTAAAAACCGTTACACTTGAACTGAATTACAAAACAGAACAGAGTCACACATGCAGAAAACACACTATGGCTGCTTAACGGGAAAGGTGAGGTGGGGTGATACATAAAACAAGGGTATCAAATTAGCTCAGATCCCATTCCATAAACCCAATATGTAATAGACAAGACCTACTCCTTGCTCAGAGAACTGGACTCAACACGCCCTATTCACCGCACAAGAATATATCTGACTAATAATAATCGTAAAACCTATGTATTGATATCTCTCTGTTAGTGTGTCAAGTGGGTGTAAAGCGGCATAAACACAGCAGTGAAAAGCAGCTAAACCCCATTATAAAAATAAATTACTTTGAAACACCCATGAAACAAAGACAGTGAAAGAGAGAGAAATTCTTACACAATGCGTTCAGGGGCTGTGATGCAACCTGGATTGACCATATCTAGACGCACAGCTGGATGAGACATAAGGGTGGACACTCTTGGGGCTGAGAGGTTTGGTGAGGTTGGGTGAGCAAACGCAGACCCTTTAAAGTAATACTGCGTGGTACCCATCGCATGGGTCCCAAATCTCCAGGTTCAAGGGCATCTTCCTACATCAAAACATGCATGAGAAACCCAGAAGATGGTACACCGTGTGATGGGGAAATGTTTCTAAAACGCACCTCATTTCTCATCTCCTTGTGCCCGGGTTCGCCATTCCAGCCGCTTTACTAGCAAGCTCCCTACTTGGAGCATCAGCACCTTTAACCTCCTGTTCCGTACAGGTTGCAATTTGTCCTGAGGATAAACGGGAAGACGTGGAACCAACGTGAGACTAGCTCTTGGTGTTGGGACAGGCACAGGTCACTCTATTTTCCCATCAGAAAGAAGAATTAACCACAGGCTCAGCCTGCCCCCCGGAACCAGAACAGGGCCTGAAGCCATTCTGCGATTTTGCGGCCAGCTCCCATAAAAACGAGTTGTAAAATGGAGGTTGAGGGCACTGCAATTCACAAACCTGCAGAGTTATAAATGATAACTCTCGTCCACAAATATATTGAGGGGAGGCAAAGAAGAGGATTTGAAATCAAGGCAGAATTGCAGGAAACAGATTTCAGGAGGTAGATACGAATCGCCTTTAAAGCACATGAAAAGCGGCAAAACGTTGACAATGATGCCCTTGGCCAAAAAGGGCGTATGCGTTTTTTCCTGAATATATTCAGGAAAAAACGCATACGCCCTTTTTGGCCAACCAAGCAACCTGGAAAGGCAAATCAGCGCTACAAAGAAGTCTCGCTTCCCATCGGTCAAAAGGGCCATGCTGAAAAAAGTGTCAACACCAGAAATGCAGGACAGGCCATGGAGAAATGGGAGCCTTGCTACACTGATGGGCGGGATGTAAATTGCCAAGAGCCACTCTGGAGAAGTGTCCGGTGAGTCCTGAAACATCTGAAAAACACAGCTTAGAGAGCATAGGGCACTTCCACTCATGGGGGTATAAATTGGGAAAATTAAAAATCAGCAAGACACAAGCACCCCAAAGTTTAGGGCTGCTCTGTTGACCAGGACCTCCACTTCATTCCACCTTAAATATCCCAGGAAAGAGAAAAATGGATAAAGAAGTTGTGGTCCTTATGTACAATGGAATATCACTCAGCCAGGAAATCAATGTCGTAAGGTTAGTAGCAGCATGATGAGTGGATTTAGGTACGACGATTCTAAGTGAAATAAGTCACACAGAAAAGGACACTTCTCATAAGGTATCACTGATAGAGGGAATGTAAAAACCGTTACACTTGAACTGAATTACAAAACAGAACAGAGTCACACATGCAGAAAACACACTATGGCTGCTTAACGGGAAAGGTGAGGTGGGGTGATACATAAAACAAGGGTATCAAATTAGCTCAGATACCGTTCCATAAACCCAATATGTAATAGACAAGACCTACTCCTTGCTCAGAGAACTGGACTCAACACGCCCTATTCACCGCACAAGAATATATCTGACTAATAATAATCGTAAAACCTATGTATTGATATCTCTCTGTTAGTGTGTCAAGTGGGTGTAAAGCGGCATAAACACAGCAGTGAAAAGCAGCTAAACCCCATTATAAAAATAAATTACTTTGAAACACCCATGAAACAAAGACAGTGAAAGAGAGAGAAATTCTTACACAATGCGTTCAGGGGCTGTGATGCAACCTGGATTGACCATATCTAGACGCACAGCTGGATGAGACATAAGGGTGGACACTCTTGGGGCTGAGAGGTTTGGTGAGGTTGGGTGAGCAAACGCAGACCCTTTAAAGTCATACTGCGTGGTACCCATCGCATGGGTCCCAAATCTCCAGGTTCAAGGGCATCTTCCTACATCCAAAACATGCATGAGAAACCCAGAAGATGGTACACCGTGTGATGGGGAAAGGTTTCTAAAACGCACCTCATTTCTCATCTCCTTGTGCCCGGGTTCGCCATTCCAGCCGCTTTACTAGCAAGCTCCCTACTTGGAGCATCAGCACCTTTAACCTCCTGTTCCGTACAGGTTGCAATTTGTCCTGAGGATAAACGGGAAGACGTGGAACCAACGTGAGACTAGCTCTTGGTGTTGGGACAGGCACAGGTCACTCTATTTTCCCATCAGAAAGAAGAATTAACCACAGGCTCAGCCTGCCCCCCGGAACCAGAACAGGGCCTGAAGCCATTCTGCGATTTTGCGGCCAGCTCCCATAAAAACGAGTTGTAAAATGGAGGTTCAGGGCACTGCAATTCACAAACCTGCAGAGTTATAAATGATAACTCTCGTCCACAAATATATTGAGGGAAGGCAAAGAAGAGGATTTGAAATCAAGGCAGAATTGCAGGAAACAGATTTCAGGAGGTAGATACGAATCGCCATTAAAGCACATGAAAAGCGGCAAAACGTTGACAATGATGCCCTTGGCCAAAAAGGGCGTATGCGTTTTTTCCTGAATATATTCAGGAAAAAACGCATACGCCCTTTTTGGCCAACCAAGCAACCTGGAAAGGCAAATCAGCGCTACAAAGAAGTCTCGCTTCCCATCGGTCAAAAGGGCCATGCTGAAAAAAGTGTCAAAACCAGAAATGCAGGACAGGCCATGGAGAAATGGGAGCCTTGCTACACTGATGGGCGGGATGTAAATTGCCAAGAGCCACTCTGGAGAAGTGTCCGGTGAGTCCTGAAACATCTGAAAAACACAGCTTAGAGAGCATAGGGCACTTCCACTCATGGGGGTATAAATTGGGAAAATTAAAAATCAGCAAGACACAAGCACCCCAAAGTTGAGGGCTGCTCTGTTGACCAGGACCTCCACTTCATTTCACCTTAAATATCCCAGGAAAAAGAAAAATGGATAAAGAAGTTGTGGTCCTTATGTACAATGGAATATCACTCAGCCAGGAAATCAATGTCGTAAGGTTAGTAGCAGCATGATGAGTGGATTTAGGTACGACGATTCTAAGTGAAATAAGTCACACAGAAAAGGACACTTCTCATAAGGTATCACTGATAGAGGGAATGTAAAAACCGTTACACTTGAACTGAATTACAAAACAGAACAGAGTCACACATGCAGAAAACACACTATGGCTGCTTAACGGGAAAGGTGAGGTGGGGTGATACATAAAACAAGGGTATCAAATTAGCTCAGATACCATTCCATAAACCCAATATGTAATAGACAAGACCTACTCCTTGCTCAGAGAACTGGACTCAACACGCCCTATTCACCGCACAAGAATATATCTGACTAATAATAATCGTAAAACCTATGTATTGATATCTCTCTGTTAGTGTGTCAAGTGGGTGTAAAGCGGCATAAACACAGCAGTGAAAAGCAGCTAAACCCCATTATAAAAATAAATTACTTTGAAACACCCATGAAACAAAGACAGTGAAAGAGAGAGAAATTCTTACACAATGCGTTCAGGGGCTGTGATGCAACCTGGATTGACCATATCTAGACGCACAGCTGGATGAGACATAAGGGTGGACACTCTTGGGGCTGAGAGGTTTGGTGAGGTTGGGTGAGCAAACGCAGACCCTTTAAAGTCATACTGCGTGGTACCCATCGCATGGGTCCCAAATCTCCAGGTTCAAGGGCATCTTCCTACATCCAAAACATGCATGGAAACCCAGAAGATGGTACATCGTGTGATGGGGAAATGTTTCTAAAACGCACCTCATTTCTCATCTCCTTGTGCCCGGGTTCGCCATTCCAGCCGCTTTACTAGCAAGCTCCCTACTTGGAGCATCAGCACCTTTAACCTCCTGTTCCGTACAGGTTGCAATTTGTCCTGAGGATAAACGGGAAGACGTGGAACCAACGTGAGACTAGCTCTTGGTGTTGGGACAGGCACAGGTCACTCTATTTTCCCATCAGAAAGAAGAATTAACCACAGGCTCAGCCTGCCCCCCGGAACCAGAACAGGGCCTGAAGCCATTCTGCGATTTTGCGGCCAGCTCCCATAAAAACGAGTTGTAAAATGGAGGTTGAGGGCACTGCAATTCACAAACCTGCAGAGTTATAAATGATAACTCTCGTCCACAAATATATTGAGGGGAGGCAAAGAAGAGGATTTGAAATCAAGGCAGAATTGCAGGAAACAGATTTCAGGAGGTAGATACGAATCGCCTTTAAAGCACATGAAAAGCGGCAAAACGTTGACAATGATGCCCTTGGCCAAAAAGGGCGTATGCGTTTTTTCCTGAATATATTCAGGAAAAAACGCATACGCCCTTTTTGGCCAACCAAGCAACCTGGAAAGGCAAATCAGCGCTACAAAGAAGTCTCGCTTCCCATCGGTCAAAAGGGCCATGCTGAAAAAAGTGTCAACACCAGAAATGCAGGACAGGCCATGGAGAAATGGGAGCCTTGCTACACTGATGGGCGGGATGTAAATTGCCAAGAGCCACTCTGGAGAAGTGTCCGGTGAGTCCTGAAACATCTGAAAAACACAGCTTAGAGAGCATAGGGCACTTCCACTCATGGGGGTATAAATTGGGAAAATTAAAAATCAGCAAGACACAAGCACCCCAAAGTTTAGGGCTGCTCTGTTGACCAGGACCTCCACTTCATTCCACCTTAAATATCCCAGGAAAGAGAAAAATGGATAAAGAAGTTGTGGTCCTTATGTACAATGGAATATCACTCAGCCAGGAAATCAATGTCATAAGGTTAGTAGCAGCATGATGAGTGGATTTAGGTACGACGATTCTAAGTGAAATAAGTCACACAGAAAAGGACACTTCTCATAAGGTATCACTGATAGAGGGAATGTAAAAACCGTTACACTTGAACTGAATTACAAAACAGAACAGAGTCACACATGCAGAAAACACACTATGGCTGCTTAACGGGAAAGGTGAGGTGGGGTGATACATAAAACAAGGGTATCAAATTAGCTCAGATCCCATTCCATAAACCCAATATGTAATAGACAAGACCTACTCCTTGCTCAGAGAACTGGACTCAACACGCCCTATTCACCGCACAAGAATATATCTGACTAATAATAATCGTAAAACCTATGTATTGATATCTCTCTGTTAGTGTGTCAAGTGGGTGTAAAGCGGCATAAACACAGCAGTGAAAAGCAGCTAAACCCCATTATAAAAATAAATTACTTTGAAACACCCATGAAACAAAGACAGTGAAAGAGAGAGAAATTCTTACACAATGCGTTCAGGGGCTGTGATGCAACCTGGATTGACCATATCTAGACGCACAGCTGGATGAGACATAAGGGTGGACACTCTTGGGGCTGAGAGGTTTGGTGAGGTTGGGTGAGCAAACGCAGACCCTTTAAAGTAATACTGCGTGGTACCCATCGCATGGGTCCCAAATCTCCAGGTTCAAGGGCATCTTCCTACATCAAAACATGCATGAGAAACCCAGAAGATGGTACACCGTGTGATGGGGAAATGTTTCTAAAACGCACCTCATTTCTCATCTCCTTGTGCCCGGGTTCGCCATTCCAGCCGCTTTACTAGCAAGCTCCCTACTTGGAGCATCAGCACCTTTAACCTCCTGTTCCGTACAGGTTGCAATTTGTCCTGAGGATAAACGGGAAGACGTGGAACCAACGTGAGACTAGCTCTTGGTGTTGGGACAGGCACAGGTCACTCTATTTTCCCATCAGAAAGAAGAATTAACCACAGGCTCAGCCTGCCCCCCGGAACCAGAACAGGGCCTGAAGCCATTCTGCGATTTTGCGGCCAGCTGCCATAAAAACGAGTTGTAAAATGGAGGTTGAGGGCACTGCAATTCACAAACCTGCAGAGTTATAAATGATAACTCTCGTCCACAAATATATTGAGGGGAGGCAAAGAAGAGGATTTGAAATCAAGGCAGAATTGCAGGAAACAGATTTCAGGAGGTAGATACGAATCGCCTTTAAAGCACATGAAAAGCGGCAAAACGTTGACAATGATGCCCTTGGCCAAAAAGGGCGTATGCGTTTTTTCCTGAATATATTCAGGAAAAAACGCATACGCCCTTTTTGGCCAACCAAGCAACCTGGAAAGGCAAATCAGCGCTACAAAGAAGTCTCGCTTCCCATCGGTCAAAAGGGCCATGCTGAAAAAAGTGTCAACACCAGAAATGCAGGACAGGCCATGGAGAAATGGGAGCCTTGCTACACTGATGGGCGGGATGTAAATTGCCAAGAGCCACTCTGGAGAAGTGTCCGGTGAGTCCTGAAACATCTGAAAAACACAGCTTAGAGAGCATAGGGCACTTCCACTCATGGGGGTATAAATTGGGAAAATTAAAAATCAGCAAGACACAAGCACCCCAAAGTTTAGGGCTGCTCTGTTGACCAGGACCTCCACTTCATTCCACCTTAAATATCCCAGGAAAGAGAAAAATGGATAAAGAAGTTGTGGTCCTTATGTACAATGGAATATCACTCAGCCAGGAAATCAATGTCGTAAGGTTAGTAGCAGCATGATGAGTGGATTTAGGTACGACGATTCTAAGTGAAATAAGTCACACAGAAAAGGACACTTCTCATAAGGTATCACTGATAGAGGGAATGTAAAAACCGTTACACTTGAACTGAATTACAAAACAGAACAGAGTCACACATGCAGAAAACACACTATGGCTGCTTAACGGGAAAGGTGAGGTGGGGTGATACATAAAACAAGGGTATCAAATTAGCTCAGATACCGTTCCATAAACCCAATATGTAATAGACAAGACCTACTCCTTGCTCAGAGAACTGGACTCAACACGCCCTATTCACCGCACAAGAATATATCTGACTAATAATAATCGTAAAACCTATGTATTGATATCTCTCTGTTAGTGTGTCAAGTGGGTGTAAAGCGGCATAAACACAGCAGTGAAAAGCAGCTAAACCCCATTATAAAAATAAATTACTTTGAAACACCCATGAAACAAAGACAGTGAAAGAGAGAGAAATTCTTACACAATGCGTTCAGGGGCTGTGATGCAACCTGGATTGACCATATCTAGACGCACAGCTGGATGAGACATAAGGGTGGACACTCTTGGGGCTGAGAGGTTTGGTGAGGTTGGGTGAGCAAACGCAGACCCTTTAAAGGAATACTGCGTGGTACCCATCGCATGGGTCCCAAATCTCCAGGTTCAAGGGCATCTTCCTACATCCAAAACATGCATGAGAAACCCAGAAGATGGTACATCGTGTGATGGGGAAATGTTTCTAAAACGCACCTCATTTCTCATCTCCTTGTGCCCGGGTTCGCCATTCCAGCCGCTTTACTAGCAAGCTCCCTACTTGGAGCATCAGCACCTTTAACCTCCTGTTCCGTACAGGTTGCAATTTGTCCTGAGGATAAACGGGAAGACGTGGAACCAACGTGAGACTAGCTCTTGGTGTTGGGACAGGCACAGGTCACTCTATTTTCCCATCAGAAAGAAGAATTAACCACAGGCTCAGCCTGCCCCCCGGAACCAGAACAGGGCCTGAAGCCATTCTGCGATTTTGCGGCCAGCTCCCATAAAAACGAGTTGTAAAATGGAGGTTCAGGGCACTGCAATTCACAAACCTGCAGAGTTATAAATGATAACTCTCGTCCACAAATATATTGAGGGAAGGCAAAGAAGAGGATTTGAAATCAAGGCAGAATTGCAGGAAACAGATTTCAGGAGGTAGATACGAATCGCCTTTAAAGCACATGAAAAGCGGCAAAACGTTGACAATGATGCCCTTGGCCAAAAAGGGCGTATGCGTTTTTTCCTGAATATATTCAGGAAAAAACGCATACGCCCTTTTTGGCCAACCAAGCAACCTGGAAAGGCAAATCAGCGCTACAAAGAAGTCTCGCTTCCCATCGGTCAAAAGGGCCATGCTGAAAAAAGTGTCAAAACCAGAAATGCAGGACAGGCCATGGAGAAATGGGAGCCTTGCTACACTGATGGGCGGGATGTAAATTGCCAAGAGCCACTCTGGAGAAGTGTCCGGTGAGTCCTGAAACATCTGAAAAACACAGCTTAGAGAGCATAGGGCACTTCCACTCATGGGGGTATAAATTGGGAAAATTAAAAATCAGCAAGACACAAGCACCCCAAAGTTGAGGGCTGCTCTGTTGACCAGGACCTCCACTTCATTCCACCTTAAATATCCCAGGAAAGAGAAAAATGGATAAAGAAGTTGTGGTCCTTATGTACAATGGAATATCACTCAGCCAGGAAATCAATGTCGTAAGGTTAGTAGCAGCATGATGAGTGGATTTAGGTACGACGATTCTAAGTGAAATAAGTCACACAGAAAAGGACACTTCTCATAAGGTATCACTGATAGAGGGAATGTAAAAACCGTTACACTTGAACTGAATTACAAAACAGAACAGAGTCACACATGCAGAAAACACACTATGGCTGCTTAACGGGAAAGGTGAGGTGGGGTGATACATAAAACAAGGGTATCAAATTAGCTCAGATCCCATTCCATAAACCCAATATGTAATAGACAAGACCTACTCCTTGCTCAGAGAACTGGACTCAACACGCCCTATTCACCGCACAAGAATATATCTGACTAATAATAATCGTAAAACCTATGTATTGATATCTCTCTGTTAGTGTGTCAAGTGGGTGTAAAGCGGCATAAACACAGCAGTGAAAAGCAGCTAAACCCCATTATAAAAATAAATTACTTTGAAACACCCATGAAACAAAGACAGTGAAAGAGAGAGAAATTCTTACACAATGCGTTCAGGGGCTGTGATGCAACCTGGATTGACCATATCTAGACGCACAGCTGGATGAGACATAAGGGTGGACACTCTTGGGGCTGAGAGGTTTGGTGAGGTTGGGTGAGCAAACGCAGACCCTTTAAAGTCATACTGCGTGGTACCCATCGCATGGGTCCCAAATCTCCAGGTTCAAGGGCATCTTCCTACATCCAAAACATGCATGAGAAACCCAGAAGATGGTACACCGTGTGATGGGGAAAGGTTTCTAAAACGCACCTCATTTCTCATCTCCTTGTGCCCGGGTTCGCCATTCCAGCCGCTTTACTAGCAAGCTCCCTACTTGGAGCATCAGCACCTTTAACCTCCTGTTCCGTACAGGTTGCAATTTGTCCTGAGGATAAACGGGAAGACGTGGAACCAACGTGAGACTAGCTCTTGGTGTTGGGACAGGCACAGGTCACTCTATTTTCCCATCAGAAAGAAGAATTAACCACAGGCTCAGCCTGCCCCCCGGAACCAGAACAGGGCCTGAAGCCATTCTGCGATTTTGCGGCCAGCTCCCATAAAAACGAGTTGTAAAATGGAGGTTCAGGGCACTGCAATTCACAAACCTGCAGAGTTATAAATGATAACTCTCGTCCACAAATATATTGAGGGGAGGCAAAGAAGAGGATTTGAAATCAAGGCAGAATTGCAGGAAACAGATTTCAGGAGGTAGATACGAATCGCCTTTAAAGCACATGAAAAGCGGCAAAACGTTGACAATGATGCCCTTGGCCAAAAAGGGCGTATGCGTTTTTTCCTGAATATATTCAGGAAAAAACGCATACGCCCTTTTTGGCCAACCAAGCAACCTGGAAAGGCAAATCAGCGCTACAAAGAAGTCTCGCTTCCCATCGGTCAAAAGGGCCATGCTGAAAAAAGTGTCAAAACCAGAAATGCAGGACAGGCCATGGAGAAATGGGAGCCTTGCTACACTGATGGGCGGGATGTAAATTGCCAAGAGCCACTCCGGAGAAGTGTCCGGTGAGTCCTGAAACATCTGAAAAACACAGCTTAGAGAGCATAGGGCACTTCCACTCATGGGGGTATAAATTGGGAAAATTAAAAATCAGCAAGACACAAGCACCCCAAAGTTTAGGGCTGCTCTGTTGACCAGGACCTCCACTTCATTCCACCTTAAATATCCCAGGAAAGAGAAAAATGGATAAAGAAGTTGTGGTCCTTATGTACAATGGAATATCACTCAGCCAGGAAATCAATGTCGTAAGGTTAGTAGCAGCATGATGAGTGGATTTAGGTACGACGATTCTAAGTGAAATAAGTCACACAGAAAAGGACACTTCTCATAAGGTATCACTGATAGAGGGAATGTAAAAACCGTTACACTTGAACTGAATTACAAAACAGAACAGAGTCACACATGCAGAAAACACACTATGGCTGCTTAACGGGAAAGGTGAGGTGGGGTGATACATAAAACAAGGGTATCAAATTAGCTCAGATACCATTCCATAAACCCAATATGTAATAGACAAGACCTACTCCTTGCTCAGAGAACTGGACTCAACACGCCCTATTCACCGCACAAGAATATATCTGACTAATAATAATCGTAAAACCTATGTATTGATATCTCTCTGTTAGTGTGTCAAGTGGGTGTAAAGCGGCATAAACACAGCAGTGAAAAGCAGCTAAACCCCATTATAAAAATAAATTACTTTGAAACACCCATGAAACAAAGACAGTGAAAGAGAGAGAAATTCTTACACAATGCGTTCAGGGGCTGTGATGCAACCTGGATTGACCATATCTAGACGCACAGCTGGATGAGACATAAGGGTGGACACTCTTGGGGCTGAGAGGTTTGGTGAGGTTGGGTGATCAAACGCAGACCCTTTAAAGGAATACTGCGTGGTACCCATTGCATGGGTCCCAAATCTCCAGGTTCAAGGGCATCTTCCTACATCAAAAACATGCATGGAAACCCAGAAGATGGTACATCGTGTGATGGGGAAATGTTTCTAAAACGCACCTCATTTCTCATCTCCTTGTGCCCGGGTTCGCCATTCCAGCCGCTTTACTAGCAAGCTCCCTACTTGGAGCATCAGCACCTTTAACCTCCTGTTCCGTACAGGTTGCAATTTGTCCTGAGGATAAACGGGAAGACGTGGAACCAACGTGAGACTAGCTCTTGGTGTTGGGACAGGCACAGGTCACTCTATTTTCCCATCAGAAAGAAGAATTAACCACAGGCTCAGCCTGCCCCCCGGAACCAGAACAGGGCCTGAAGCCATTCTGCGATTTTGCGGCCAGCTCCCATAAAAACGAGTTGTAAAATGGAGGTTGAGGGCACTGCAATTCACAAACCTGCAGAGTTATAAATGATAACTCTCGTCCACAAATATATTGAGGGGAGGCAAAGAAGAGGATTTGAAATCAAGGCAGAATTGCAGGAAACAGATTTCAGGAGGTAGATACGAATCGCCTTTAAAGCACATGAAAAGCGGCAAAACGTTGACAATGATGCCCTTGGCCAAAAAGGGCGTATGCGTTTTTTCCTGAATATATTCAGGAAAAAACGCATACGCCCTTTTTGGCCAACCAAGCAACCTGGAAAGGCAAATCAGCGCTACAAAGAAGTCTCGCTTCCCATCGGTCAAAAGGGCCATGCTGAAAAAAGTGTCAACACCAGAAATGCAGGACAGGCCATGGAGAAATGGGAGCCTTGCTACACTGATGGGCGGGATGTAAATTGCCAAGAGCCACTCTGGAGAAGTGTCCGGTGAGTCCTGAAACATCTGAAAAACACAGCTTAGAGAGCATAGGGCACTTCCACTCATGGGGGTATAAATTGGGAAAATTAAAAATCAGCAAGACACAAGCACCCCAAAGTTTAGGGCTGCTCTGTTGACCAGGACCTCCACTTCATTCCACCTTAAATATCCCAGGAAAGAGAAAAATGGATAAAGAAGTTGTGGTCCTTATGTACAATGGAATATCACTCAGCCAGGAAATCAATGTCGTAAGGTTAGTAGCAGCATGATGAGTGGATTTAGGTACGACGATTCTAAGTGAAATAAGTCACACAGAAAAGGACACTTCTCATAAGGTATCACTGACAGAGGGAATGTAAAAACCGTTACACTTGAACTGAATTACAAAACAGAACAGAGTCACACATGCAGAAAACACACTATGGCTGCTTAACGGGAAAGGTGAGGTGGGGTGATACATAAAACAAGGGTATCAAATTAGCTCAGATACCGTTCCATAAACCCAATATGTAATAGACAAGACCTACTCCTTGCTCAGAGAACTGGACTCAACACGCCCTATTCACCGCACAAGAATATATCTGACTAATAATAATCGTAAAACCTATGTATTGATATCTCTCTGTTAGTGTGTCAAGTGGGTGTAAAGCGGCATAAACACAGCAGTGAAAAGCAGCTAAACCCCATTATAAAAATAAATTACTTTGAAACACCCATGAAACAAAGACAGTGAAAGAGAGAGAAATTCTTACACAATGCGTTCAGGGGCTGTGATGCAACCTGGATTGACCATATCTAGACGCACAGCTGGATGAGACATAAGGGTGGACACTCTTGGGGCTGAGAGGTTTGGTGAGGTTGGGTGAGCAAACGCAGACCCTTTAAAGTCATACTGCGTGGTACCCATCGCATGGGTCCCAAATCTCCAGGTTCAAGGGCATCTTCCTACATCCAAAACATGCATGGAAACCCAGAAGATGGTACATCGTGTGATGGGGAAATGTTTCTAAAACGCACCTCATTTCTCATCTCCTTGTGCCCGGGTTCGCCATTCCAGCCGCTTTACTAGCAAGCTCCCTACTTGGAGCATCAGCACCTTTAACCTCCTGTTCCGTACAGGTTGCAATTTGTCCTGAGGATAAACGGGAAGACGTGGAACCAACGTGAGACTAGCTCTTGGTGTTGGGACAGGCACAGGTCACTCTATTTTCCCATCAGAAAGAAGAATTAACCACAGGCTCAGCCTGCCCCCCGGAACCAGAACAGGGCCTGAAGCCATTCTGCGATTTTGCGGCCAGCTCCCATAAAAACGAGTTGTAAAATGGAGGTTGAGGGCACTGCAATTCACAAACCTGCAGAGTTATAAATGATAACTCTCGTCCACAAATATATTGAGGGGAGGCAAAGAAGAGGATTTGAAATCAAGGCAGAATTGCAGGAAACAGATTTCAGGAGGTAGATACGAATCGCCTTTAAAGCACATGAAAAGCGGCAAAACGTTGACAATGATGCCCTTGGCCAAAAAGGGCGTATGCGTTTTTTCCTGAATATATTCAGGAAAAAACGCATACGCCCTTTTTGGCCAACCAAGCAACCTGGAAAGGCAAATCAGCGCTACAAAGAAGTCTCGCTTCCCATCGGTCAAAAGGGCCATGCTGAAAAAGTGTCAAAACCAGAAATGCAGGACAGGCCATGGAGAAATGGGAGCCTTGCTACACTGATGGGCGGGATGTAAATTGCCAAGAGCCACTCTGGAGAAGTGTCCGGT
The DNA here is from genome assembly GCF_965194805.1 of Balaenoptera borealis. NCBI lineage: Eukaryota > Metazoa > Chordata > Mammalia > Artiodactyla > Balaenopteridae > Balaenoptera > Balaenoptera borealis. The sequence goes on from NW_028124009.1 coordinate 1,931,983, forward strand.
GAGTCCTGAAACATCTGAAAAACACAGCTTAGAGAGCATAGGGCACTTCCACTCATGGGGGTATAAATTGGGAAAATTAAAAATCAGCAAGACACAAGCACCCCAAAGTTGAGGGCTGCTCTGTTGACCAGGACCTCCACTTCATTCCACCTTAAATATCCCAGGAAAGAGAAAAATGGATAAAGAAGTTGTGGTCCTTATGTACAATGGAATATCACTCAGCCAGGAAATCAATGTCGTAAGGTTAGTAGCAGCATGATGAGTGGATTTAGGTACGACGATTCTAAGTGAAATAAGTCACACAGAAAAGGACACTTCTCATAAGGTATCACTGATAGAGGGAATGTAAAAACCGTTACACTTGAACTGAATTACAAAACAGAACAGAGTCACACATGCAGAAAACACACTATGGCTGCTTAACGGGAAAGGTGAGGTGGGGTGATACATAAAACAAGGGTATCAAATTAGCTCAGATACCATTCCATAAACCCAATATGTAATAGACAAGACCTACTCCTTGCTCAGAGAACTGGACTCAACATGCCCTATTCACCGCACAAGAATATATCTGACTAATAATAATCGTAAAACCTATGTATTGATATCTCTCTGTTAGTGTGTCAAGTGGGTGTAAAGCGGCATAAACACAGCAGTGAAAAGCAGCTAAACCCCATTATAAAAATAAATTACTTTGAAACACCCATGAAACAAAGACAGTGAAAGAGAGAGAAATTCTTACACAATGCGTTCAGGGGCTGTGATGCAACCTGGATTGACCATATCTAGACGCACAGCTGGATGAGACATAAGGGTGGACACTCTTGGGGCTGAGAGGTTTGGTGAGGTTGGGTGAGCAAACGCAGACCCTTTAAAGTAATACTGCGTGGTACCCATCGCATGGGTCCCAAATCTCCAGGTTCAAGGGCATCTTCCTACATCAAAAACATGCATGAGAAACCCAGAAGATGGTACATCGTGTGATGGGGAAATGTTTCTAAAACGCACCTCATTTCTCATCTCCTTGTGCCCGGGTTCGCCATTCCAGCCGCTTTACTAGCAAGCTCCCTACTTGGAGCATCAGCACCTTTAACCTCCTGTTCCGTACAGGTTGCAATTTGTCCTGAGGATAAACGGGAAGACGTGGAACCAACGTGAGACTAGCTCTTGGTGTTGGGACAGGCACAGGTCACTCTATTTTCCCATCAGAAAGAAGAATTAACCACAGGCTCAGCCTGCCCCCCGGAACCAGAACAGGGCCTGAAGCCATTCTGCGATTTTGCGGCCAGCTCCCATAAAAACGAGTTGTAAAATGGAGGTTCAGGGCACTGCAATTCACAAACCTGCAGAGTTATAAATGATAACTCTCGTCCACAAATATATTGAGGGAAGGCAAAGAAGAGGATTTGAAATCAAGGCAGAATTGCAGGAAACAGATTTCAGGAGGTAGATACGAATCGCCTTTAAAGCACATGAAAAGCGGCAAAACGTTGACAATGATGCCCTTGGCCAAAAAGGGCGTATGCGTTTTTTCCTGAATATATTCAGGAAAAAACGCATACGCCCTTTTTGGCCAACCAAGCAACCTGGAAAGGCAAATCAGCGCTACAAAGAAGTCTCGCTTCCCATCGGTCAAAAGGGCCATGCTGAAAAAAGTGTCAAAACCAGAAATGCAGGACAGGCCATGGAGAAATGGGAGCCTTGCTACACTGATGGGCGGGATGTAAATTGCCAAGAGCCACTCTGGAGAAGTGTCCGGTGAGTCCTGAAACATCTGAAAAACACAGCTTAGAGAGCATAGGGCACTTCCACTCATGGGGGTATAAATTGGGAAAATTAAAAATCAGCAAGACACAAGCACCCCAAAGTTGAGGGCTGCTCTGTTGACAAGGACCTCCACTTCATTCCACCTTAAATATCCAAGGAAAGAGAAAAATGGATAAAGAAGTTGTGGTCCTTATGTACAATGGAATATCACTCAGCCATGAAATCAATGTCATAAGGTTAGTAGCAGCATGATGAGTGGATTTAGGTACGACGATTCTAAGTGAAATAAGTCACACAGAAAAGGACACTTCTCATAATGTATCACTGATAGAGGGAATGTAAAAAGCGTTAACTTGAACTGAATTACAAAACAGAACAGAGTCAAACATGCAGAAAACAGACTATGGCTGCTTAACGGGAAAGGTGAGGTGGGGTGATACATAAAACAAGGGTATCAAATTAGCTCAGATACCGTTCCATAAACCCAATATGTAGTAGACAAGACCTACTCCTTGCTCAGAGAACTGGACTCAACACTCCCTATTCACCGCACAAGAATATACCTGACTAGTAATAATCTTAACACCTATGTATTGATATCTCTCTGTTAGTGTGTCAAGTGGGTGTAAAGCGGCATAAACACAGCAGTGAAAAGCAGCTAAACCCCATTATGAAAATAAATTACTTTGAAAAACCCATGAAACAACGACAGTGAAAGAGATAGAAATTCTTACACAATGAGTTCAGGGGCTGTGATGCAACCTGGATTGACCATATCTAGACCCACAGCTGGATGAGACATAAGGGTGGACACTCTTGGGGCTGAGAGGTTTGGTGAGGTTGGGTGAGCAAACACAGACCCTTTAAAGTAATACTGCGTGGTACCCATCGCATGGGTCCCAAATCTCCAGGTTCAAGGGCATCTTCCTACATCGAAAACATGCATGAGAAACCCAGAAGATGGTACACCGTGTGATAGGGAAAGGTTTCTAAAACGCACCTCATTTCTCATCTCCTTGTGCCCGGGTTCGCCATTCCAGCCGCTTTACTAGCAATCTCCCTACTTGGAGCATCAGCACCTTTAACCTCCTGTTCCGTACAGGTTGCAATTTGTCCTGAGGATGAACGGGAAGACGGGGAACCAACGAGAGACAAGCTCTTGGTGTCGGGACAGGCACAGGTCACTCGATTTTCCCATCAGGAAGAAGAATTAACCACAGGCTCAGCCTGCCCCCCGGAACCAGAACAGGGCCTGAAGCCATCCTGCGCTTTTGCGGCCAGCTCCCAAAAAAGCGAGTTGTAAAATGGAGGTTCAGGGCACTGCAATTCACAAACCTGCAGAGTTATAAATGATAAATCTCGTCCACAAATATATTGAGGGAAGGCAAAGAAGAGGATTTGAAATCAAGGCAGAATTGCACGAAACAGATTTCAGGAGGTAGATACGAATCGCCTTTAAAGCACATGAAAAGCGGCAAAACGTTGACAATGATGCCCTTGGCCAAAAAGGGCGTATGCGTTTTTTCCTGAATATATTCAGGAAAAAACCCATACGCCCTTTTTGGCCAACCAAGCAACCTGGAAAGGCAAATCAGCGCTACAAAGAAGTCTCGCTCCCCATCGGTCAAAAGGGCCATGCTGAAAAAAGTGTCAAAACCAGAAATGCAGAACAGGCCATGGAGAAATGAGAGCCTTGCTACACTGATGGGCGGGATGTAAATTGCCAACAGCCACTCTGGAGAAGTGTACGGTGTGTCCTGAAACATCTGAAAAACACAGCTTAGAGAGCATAGGGCACTTCCACTCATGGGGGTATAAATTGGGAAAATGAAAAATCAGCAAGACACAAGCACCCCAAAGTTGAGGGCTGCTCTGTTGACAAGGACCTCCACTTCATTCCACCTTAAATATCCAAGGAAAGAGAAAAATGGATAAAGAAGTTGTGGTCCTTATGTACAATGGAATATCACTCAGCCATGAAATCAATGTCATAAGGTTAGTAGCAGCATGATGAGTGGATTTAGGTACGACGATTCTAAGTGAAATAAGTCACACAGAAAAGGACACTTCTCATAATGTATCACTGATAGAGGGAATGTAAAAAGCGTTACACTTGAACTGAATTACAAAACAGAACAGAGTCACACATGCAGAAAACACACTATGGCTGCTTAACGGGAAAGGTGAGGTGGGGTGATACATAAAACAAGGGTATCAAATTAGCTCAGATACCGTTCCATAAACCCAATATGTAGTAGACAAGACCTACTCCTTGCTCAGAGAACTGGACTCAACACGCCCTATTCACCGCACAAGAATATATCTGACTAGTAATAATCTTAAAACCTATGTATTGATATCTCTCTGTTAGTGTGTCAAGTGGGTGTAAAGCGGCATAAACACAGCCGTGAAAAGCAGCTAAACCCCATTATGAAAATAAATTACTTTGAAAAACCCATGAAACAACGACAGTGAAAGAGATAGAAATTCTTACACAATGAGTTCAGGGGCTGTGATGCAACCTGGATTGACCATATCTAGACCCACAGCTGGATGAGACATAAGGGTGGACACTCTTGGGGCTGAGAGGTTTGGTGAGGTTGGGTGAGCAAACGCAGACCCTTTAAAGTAATACTGCGTGGTACCCATCGCATGGGTTCCAAATCTCCAGGTTCAAGGGCATCTTCCTACATCGAAAACATGCATGAGAAACCCAGAAGATGGTACACCGTGTGATGGGGAAAGGTTTCTAAAACGCACCTCATTTCTCATCTCCTTGTGCCCGGGTTCACCTTTCCAGCCGCTTTACTAGCAATCTCCCTACTTGGAGCATCAGCACCTTTAACCTCCTGTTCCGTACAGGTTGCAATTTGTCCTGAGGATGAACGGGAAGACGGGGAACCAACGAGAGACTAGCTCTTGGTGTCGGGACAGGCACAGGTCACTCTATTTTCCCATCAGGAAGAAGAATTAACCACAGGCTCAGTCTGCCCCCCGGAACCAGAACAGGGCCTGAAGCCATCCTGCGCTTTTGCGGCCAGCTCCCAAAAAAGCGAGTTGTAAAATGGAGGTTCAGGGCACTGCAATTCACAAACCTGCAGAGTTATAAATGATAACTCTCGTCCACAAATATATTGAGGGAAGGCAAAGAAGAGGATTTGAAATCAAGGCAGAATTGCAGGAAACAGATTTCAGGAGGTAGATTCGAATCGCCTTTAAAGCACATGAAAAGCGGCAAAATGTTGACAATGATGCCCTTGGCCAAAAAGGGCGTATGCGTTTTTTCCTGAATATATTCAGGAAAAAATGCATACGCCGTTTTTGACCAACCAAGCAACCGGGAAAGGCAAATCAGCGCTACAGAGAAGTCTCACTTCCCATCGGTCAAAAGGGCCATGCTGAAAAAAGTGTCAAAACCAGAAATGCAGGACAGGCCATGGAGAAATGGGAGCCTTGCTACACTGATGGGCGGGATGTAAATTGCCAACAGCCACTCTGGAGAAGTGTACGGTGTGTCCTGAAACATCTGAAAAACACAGCTTAGAGAGCATAGGGCACTTCCACTCATGGGGGTATAAATTGGGAAAATGAAAAATCAGCAAGACACAAGCACCCCAAAGCTTAGGGCTGCTCTGTTGACAAGGACCTCCACTTCATTCCACCTTAAATATCCCAGGAAAGAGAAAAATGGATAAACAATTTGTGGTCCTTATGTACAATGGAATATCACTCAGCCATGAAATCAATGTCATAAGGTTAGTAGCAGCATGATGAGTGGATTTAGGTACGACGATTCTAAGTGAAATAAGTCACACAGAAAAGGACACTTCTCATAAGGTATCACTTTTAGAGGGAATGTAAAAACCGTTACACTTGAACTGAATTACAAAAAAGAACAGAGTCACACATGCAGAAAACACACTATGGCTGCTTAACGGGAAAGGTGAGGTGGGGTGATACATAAAACAAGGGTATCAAATTAGCTCAGATACCGTTCCATAAACCCAATATGTAGTAGACAAGACCTACTCCTTGCTCAGAGAACTGGACTCAACACGCCCTATTCACCGCACAAGAATATATCTGACTAGTAATAATCTTAAAACCTATGTATTGATATCTCTCTGTTAGTGTGTCAAGTGGGTGTAAAGCGGCATAAACACAGCAGTGAAAAGCAGCTAAACCCCATTATGAAAATAAATTACTTTGAAAAACCCATGAAACAACGACAGTGAAAGAGATAGAAATTCTTACACAATGAGTTCAGGGGCTGTGATGCAACCTGGATTGACCATATCTAGACCCACAGCTGGATGAGACATAAGGGTGGACACTCTTGGGGCTGAGAGGTTTGGTGAGGTTGGGTGAGCAAACACAGACCCTTTAAAGTAATACTGCGTGGTACCCATCGCATGGGTCCCAAATCTCCAGGTTCAAGGGCATCTTCCTACATCGAAAACATGCATGAGAAACCCAGAAGATGGTACACCGTGTGATAGGGAAAGGTTTCTAAAACGCACCTCATTTCTCATCTCCTTGTGCCCGGGTTCGCCATTCCAGCCGCTTTACTAGCAATCTCCCTACTTGGAGCATCAGCACCTTTAACCTCCTGTTCCGTACAGGTTGCAATTTGTCCTGAGGATGAACGGGAAGACGGGGAACCAACGAGAGACAAGCTCTTGGTGTCGGGACAGGCACAGGTCACTCGATTTTCCCATCAGGAAGAAGAATTAACCACAGGCTCAGCCTGCCCCCCGGAACCAGAACAGGGCCTGAAGCCATCCTGCGCTTTTGCGGCCAGCTCCCAAAAAAGCGAGTTGTAAAATGGAGGTTCAGGGCACTGCAATTCACAAACCTGCAGAGTTATAAATGATAAATCTCGTCCACAAATATATTGAGGGAAGGCAAAGAAGAGGATTTGAAATCAAGGCAGAATTGCACGAAACAGATTTCAGGAGGTAGATACGAATCGCCTTTAAAGCACATGAAAAGCGGCAAAACGTTGACAATGATGCCCTTGGCCAAAAAGGGCGTATGCGTTTTTTCCTGAATATATTCAGGAAAAAACGCATACGCCCTTTTTGGCCAACCAAGCAACCTGGAAAGGCAAATCAGCGCTACAGAGAAGTCTCACTTCCCATCGGTCAAAAGGGCCATGCTGAAAAAAGTGTCAAAACCAGAAATGCAGGACAGGCCATGGAGAAATGGGAGCCTTGCTACACTGATGGGCGGGATGTAAATTGCCAACAGCCACTCTGGAGAAGTGTACGGTGTGTCCTGAAACATCTGAAAAACACAGCTTAGAGAGCATAGGGCACTTCCACTCATGGGGGTATAAATTGGGAAAATGAAAAATCAGCAAGACACAAGCACCCCAAAGTTGAGGGTTGCTCTGTTGACAAGGACCTCCACTTCATTCCACCTTCAATATCCCAGGAAAGAGAAAAATGGATAAAGAAGTTGTGGTCCTTATGTACAATGGAATATCACTCAGCCATGAAATCAATGTCATAAGGTTAGTAGCAGCATGATGAGTGGATTTAGGTACGACGATTCTAAGTGAAATAAGTCACACAGAAAAGGACACTTCTCATAAGGTATCACTGATAGAGGGAATGTAAAAACCGTTACACTTGAACTGAATTACAAAAAAGAACAGAGTCACACATGCAGAAAACACACTATGGCTGCTTAACGGGAAAGGTGAGGTGGGGTGATACATAAAACAAGGGTATCAAATTAGCTCAGATACCGTTCCATAAACCCAATATGTAGTAGACAAGACCTACTCCTTGCTCAGAGAACTGGACTCAACACGCCCTATTCACCGCACAAGAATATATCTGACTAGTAATAATCTTAAAACCTATGTATTCATATCTCTCTGTTAGTGTGTCAAGTGGGTGTAAAGCGGCATAAACACAGCCGTGAAAAGCAGCTAAACCCCATTATGAAAATAAATTACTTTGAAAAACCCATGAAACAACGACAGTGAAAGAGATAGAAATTCTTACACAATGAGTTCAGGGGCTGTGATGCAACCTGGATTGACCATATCTAGACCCACAGCTGGATGAGACATAAGGGTGGACACTCTTGGGGCTGAGAGGTTTGGTGAGGTTGGGTGAGCAAACGCAGACCCTTTAAAGTAATACTGCGTGGTACCCATCGCATGGGTCCCAAATCTCCAGCTTCAAGGGCATCTTCCTACATCGAAAACATGCATGAGAAACCCAGAAGATGGTACACCGTGTGATGGGGAAAGGTTTCTAAAACGCACCTCATTTCTCATCTCCTTGTGCCCGGGTTCACCTTTCCAGCCGCTTTACTAGCAATCTCCCTACTTGGAGCATCAGCACCTTTAACCTCCTGTTCCGTACAGGTTGCAATTTGTCCTGAGGATGAACGGGAAGACGGGGAACCAACGAGAGACTAGCTCTTGGTGTCGGGACAGGCACAGGTCACTCTATTTTCCCATCAGGAAGAAGAATTAACCACAGGCTCAGCCTGCCCCCTGGAACCAGAACAGGGCCTGAAGCCATCCTGCGCTTTTGCGGCCAGCTCCCAAAAAAGCGAGTTGTAAAATGGAGCTTCAGGGCACTGCAATTCACAAACCTGCAGAGTTATAAATGATAACTCTCGTCCACAAATATATTGAGGGAAGGCAAAGAAGAGGATTTGAAATCAAGGCAGAATTGCAGGAAACAGATTTCAGGAGGTAGATTCGAATCGCCTTTAAAGCACATGAAAAGCAGCAAAACGTTGACAATGATGCCCTTGGCCAAAAAGGGCGTATGCGTTTTTTCCTGAATATATTCAGGAAAAAACGCATACGCCCTTTTTGGCCAACCAAGCAACCTGGAAAGGCAAATCAGCGCTACAAAGAAGTCTCGCTCCCCATCAGTCAAAAGGGCCATGCTGAAAAAAGTGTCAAAACCAGAAATGCAGGACAGGCCATGGAGAAATGAGAGCCTTGCTACACTGATGGGCGGGATGTAAATTGCCAACAGCCACTCTGGAGAAGTGTACGGTGTGTCCTGAAACATCTGAAAAACACAGCTTAGAGAGCATAGGGCACTTCCACTCATGGGGGTATAAATTGGGAAAATGAAAAATCAGCAAGACACAAGCACCCCAAAGTTGAGGGCTGCTCTGTTGACAAGGACCTCCACTTCATTCCACCTTCAATATCCCAGGAAAGAGAAAAATGGATAAAGAAGTTGTGGTCCTTATGTACAATGGAATATCACTCAGCCATGAAATCAATGTCATAAGGTTAGTAGCAGCATGATGAGTGGATTTAGGTACGACGATTCTCAGTGAAATAAGTCACACAGAAAAGGACACTTCTCATAAGGTATCACTGATAGAGGGAATGTAAAAAGCGTTACACTTGAACTGAATTACAAAACAGAACAGAGTCACACATGCAGAAAACACACTATGGCTGCTTAACGGGAAAGGTGAGGTGGGGTGATACATAAAACAAGGGTATCAAATTAGCTCAGATACCGTTCCCTAAACCCAATATGTAGTAGACAAGACCTACTCCTTGCTCAGAGAACTGGACTCAACACGCCCTATTCACCGCACAAGAATATATCTGACTAGTAGTAATCTTAAAACCTATGTATTGATATCTCTCTGTTAGTGTGTCAAGTGGGTGTAAAGCGGCATAAACACAGCCGTGAAAAGCAGCTAAACCCCATTATGAAAATAAATTACTTTGAAAAACCCATGAAACCACGACAGTGAAAGAGATAGAAATTCTTACACAATGAGTTCAGGGGCTGTGATGCAACCTGGATTGACCATATCTAGACCCACAGCTGGATGAGACATAAGGGTGGACACTCTTGGGGCTGAGAGGTTTGGTGAGGTTGGGTGAGCAAACGCAGACCCTTTAAAGTAATACTGCGTGGTACCCATCGCATGGGGTCCAAATCTCCAGGTTCAAGGGCATCTTCCTACATCGAAAACATGCATGAGAAACCCAGAAGATGGTACACCGTGTGATGGGGAAATGTTTCTAAAACACACCTCATTTCTCATCTCCTTGTGCCCGGGTTCACCTTTCCAGCCGCTTTACTAGCAATCTCCCTACTTGGAGCATCAGCACCTTTAACCTCCTGTTCCGTACAGGTTGCAATTTGTCCTGAGGATGAACGGGAAGACGGGGAACCAACGAGAGACTAGCTCTTGGTGTCGGGACAGGCACAGGTCACTCTATTTTCCCATCAGGAAGAAGAATTAACCACAGGCTCAGCCTGCCCCCCGGAACCAGAACAGGGCCTGAAGCCATCCTGCGCTTTTGCGGCCAGCTCCCAAAAAAGCGAGTTGTAAAATGGAGGTTCAGGGCACTGCAATTCACAAACCTGCAGAGTTATAAATGATAACTCTCGTCCACAAATATATTGAGGGAAGGCAAAGAAGAGGATTTGAAATCAAGGCAGAATTGCAGGAAACAGATTTCAGGAGGTAGATTCGAATCGCCTTTAAAGCACATGAAAAGCGGCAAAACGTTGACAATGATGCCCTTGGCCAAAAAGGGCGTATGCGTTTTTTCCTGAATATATTCAGGAAAAAACGCATACGCCCTTTTTGGCCAACCAAGCAACCTGGAAAGGCAAATCAGCGCTACAGAGAAGTCTCGCTTCCCATCGGTCAAAAGGGTCATGCTGAAAAAAGTGTCAAAACCAGAAATGCAGGACAGGCCATGGAGAAATGGGAGCCTTGCTACACTGATGGGCGGGATGTAAATTGCCAACAGCCACTCTGGAGAAGTGTACGGTGTGTCCTGAAACATCTGAAAAACACAGCTTAGAGAGCATAGGGCACTTCCACTCATGGGGGTATAAATTGGGAAAATGAAAAATCAGCAAGACACAAGCACCCCAAAGTTGAGGGCTGCTCTGTTGACAAGGACCTCCACTTCATTCCACCTTCAATATCCCAGGAAAGAGAAAAATGGATAAAGAAGTTGTGGTCCTTATGTACAATGGAATATCACTCAGCCATGAAATCAATGTCATAAGGTTAGTAGCAGCATGATGAGTGGATTTAGGTACGACGATTCTAAGTGAAATAAGTCACACAGAAAAGGACACTTCTCATAAGGTATCACTGATAGAGGGAATGTAAAAACCGTTACACTTGAACTGAATTACAAAACAGAACAGAGTCACACATGCAGAAAACACACTATGGCTGCTTAACGGGAAAGGTGAGGTGGGGTGATACATAAAACAAGGGTATCAAATTAGCTCAGATACCGTTCCATAAACCCAATATGTAGTAGACAAGACCTACTCCTTGCTCAGAGAACTGGACTCAACACGCCCTATTCACCGCACAAGAATATATCTGACTAGTAATAATCTTAAAACCTATGTATTGATATCTCTCTGTTAGTGTGTCAAGTGGGTGTAAAGCGGCATAAACACAGCCGTGAAAAGCAGCTAAACCCCATTATGAAAATAAATTACTTTGAAAAACCCATGAAACAACGACAGTGAAAGAGATAGAAATTCTTACACAATGAGTTCAGGGGCTGTGATGCAACCTGGATTGACCATATCTAGACCCACAGCTGGATGAGACATAAGGGTGGACACTCTTGGGGCTGAGAGGTTTGGTGAGGTTGGGTGAGCAAACGCAGACCCTTTAAAGTAATACTGCGTGGTACCCATCGCATGGGTCCCAAATCTCCAGGTTCAAGGGCATGTTCCTACATCGAAAACATGCATGAGAAACCCAGAAGATGGTACACCGTGTGATGGGGAAAGGTTTCTAAAACGCACCTCATTTCTCATCTCCTTGTGCCCGGGTTCACCTTTCCAGCCGCTTTACTAGCAATCTCCCTACTTGGAGCATCAGCACCTTTAACCTCCTGTTCCGTACAGGTTGCAATTTGTCCTGAGGATGAACGGGAAGACGTGGAACCAACGAGAGACTAGCTCTTGGTGTCGGGACAGGCACAGGTCACTCTATTTTCCCATCAGGAAGAAGAATTAACCACAGGCTCAGCCTGCCCCCCGGAACCAGAACAGGGCCTGAAGCCATCCTGCGCTTTTGCGGCCAGCTCCCAAAAAAGCGAGTTGTAAAATGGAGGTTCAGGGCACTGCAATTCACAAACCTGCAGAGTTATAAATGATAACTCTCGTCCACAAATATATTGAGGGAAGGCAAAGAAGAGGATTTGAAATCAAGGCAGAATTGCACGAAACAGATTTCAGGAGGTAGATACGAATCGCCTTTAAAGCACAGGAAAAGCGGCAAAACGTTGACAATGATGCCCTTGGCCAAAAAGGGCGTATGCGTTTTTTCCTGAATATATTCAGGAAAAAACGCATACGCCCTTTTTGGCCAACCAAGCAACCTGGAAAGGCAAATCAGCGCTACAGAGAAGTCTCACTTCCCATCGGTCAAAAGGGCCATGCTGAAAAAAGTGTCAAAACCAGAAATGCAGGACAGGCCATGGAGAAATGGGAGCCTTGCTACACTGATGGGCGGGATGTAAATTGCCAACAGCCACTCTGGAGAAGTGTACGGTGTGTCCTGAAACATCTGAAAAACACAGCTTAGAGAGCATAGGGCACTTCCACTCATGGGGGTATAAATTGGGAAAATGAAAAATCAGCAAGACACAAGCACCCCAAAGTTGAGGGTTGCTCTGTTGACAAGGACCTCCACTTCATTCCACCTTAAATATCCCAGGAAAGAGAAAAATGGATAAAGAAGTTGTGGTCCTTATGTACAATGGAATATCACTCAGCCATGAAATCAATGTCATAAGGTTAGTAGCAGCATGATGAGTGGATTTAGGTACGACGATTCTAAGTGAAATAAGTCACACAGAAAAGGACACTTCTCATAAGGTATCACTGATAGAGGGAATGTAAAAACCGTTACACTTGAACTGAATTACAAAAAAGAACAGAGTCACACATGCAGAAAACACACTATGGCTGCTTAACGGGAAAGGTGAGGTGGGGTGATACATAAAACAAGGGTATCAAATTAGCTCAGATACCGTTCCATAAACCCAATATGTAGTAGACAAGACCTACTCCTTGCTCAGAGAACTGGACTCAACACGCCCTATTCACCGCACAAGAATATATCTGACTAGTAATAATCTTAAAACCTATGTATTGATATCTCTCTGTTAGTGTGTCAAGTGGGTGTAAAGCGGCATAAACACAGCCGTGAAAAGCAGCTAAACCCCATTATGAAAATAAATTACTTTGAAAAACCCATGAAATAACGACAGTGAAAGAGATAGAAATTCTTACACAATGAGTTCAGGGGCTGTGATGCAACCTGGATTGACCATATCTAGACCCACAGCTGGATGAGACATAAGGGTGGACACTCTTGGGGCTGAGAGGTTTGGTGAGGTTGGGTGAGCAAACGCAGACCCTTTAAAGTAATACTGCGTGGTACCCATCGCATGGGTCCCAAATCTCCAGGTTCAAGGGCATGTTCCTACATCGAAAACATGCATGAGAAACCCAGAAGATGGTACACCGTGTGATGGGGAAAGGTTTCTAAAACGCACCTCATTTCTCATCTCCTTGTGCCCGGGTTCACCTTTCCAGCCGCTTTACTAGCAATCTCCCTACTTGGAGCATCAGCACCTTTAACCTCCTGTTCCGTACAGGTTGCAATTTGTCCTGAGGATGAACGGGAAGACGGGGAACCAACGAGAGACTAGCTCTTGGTGTCGGGACAGGCACAGGTCACTCTATTTTCCCATCAGGAAGAAGAATTAACCACAGGCTCAGCCTGCCCCCCGGAACCAGAACAGGGCCTGAAGCCATCCTGCGCTTTTGCGGCCAGCTCCCAAAAAAGCGAGTTGTAAAATGGAGGTTCAGGGCACTGCAATTCACAAACCTGCAGAGTTATAAATGATAACTCTCGTCCACAAATATATTGAGGGAAGGCAAAGAAGAGGATTTGAAATCAAGGCAGAATTGCAGGAAACAGATTTCAGGAGGTAGATTCGAATCGCCTTTAAAGCACATGAAAAGCGGCAAAACTTTGACAATGATGCCCTTGGCCAAAAAGGGCGTATGCGTTTTTTCCTGAATATATTCAGGAAAAAACGCATACGCCCTTTTTGGCCAACCAAGCAACCTGGAAAGGCAAATCAGCGCTACAGAGAAGTCTCGCTTCCCATCGGTCAAAAGGGCCATGCTGAAAAAAGTGTCAAAACCAGAAATGCAGGACAGGCCATGGAGAAATGGGAGCCTTGCTACACTGATGGGCGGGATGTAAATTGCCAACAGCCACTCTGGAGAAGTGTACGGTGTGTCCTGAAACATCTGAAAAACACAGCTTAGAGAGCATAGGGCACTTCCACTCATGGGGGTATAAATTGGGAAAATGAAAAATCAGCAAGACACAAGCACCCCAAAGTTGAGGGCTGCTCTGTTGACAAGGACCTCCACTTCATTCCACCTTCAATATCCCAGGAAAGAGAAAAAGGGATAAAGAAGTTGTGGTCCTTATGTACAATGGAATATCACTCAGCCATGAAATCAATGTCATAAGGTTAGTAGCAGCATGATGAGTGGATTTAGGTACGACGATTCTCAGTGAAATAAGTCACACAGAAAAGGACACTTCTCATAAGGTATCACTGATAGAGGGAATGTAAAAAGCGTTACACTTGAACTGAATTACAAAACAGAACAGAGTCACACATGCAGAAAACACACTATGGCTGCTTAACGGGAAAGGTGAGGTGGGGTGATACATAAAACAAGGGTATCAAATTAGCTCAGATACCGTTCCATAAACCCAATATGTAGTAGACAAGACCTACTCCTTGCTCAGAGAACTGGACTCAACACGCCCTATTCACCGCACAAGAATATATCTGACTAGTAATAATCTTAAAACCTATGTATTGATATCTCTCTGTTAGTGTGTCAAGTGGGTGTAAAGCGGCATAAACACAGCCGTGAAAAGCAGCTAAACCCCATTATGAAAATAAATTACTTTGAAAAACCCATGAAACAACGACAGTGAAAGAGATAGAAATTCTTACACAATGAGTTCAGGGGCTGTGATGCAACCTGGATTGACCATATCTAGACCCACAGCTGGATGAGACATAAGGGTGGACACTCTTGGGGCTGAGAGGTTTGGTGAGGTTGGGTGAGCAAACGCAGACCCTTTAAAGTAATACTGCGTGGTACCCATCGCATGGGTCCCAAATCTCCAGCTTCAAGGGCATCTTCCTACATCGAAAACATGCATGAGAAACCCAGAAGATGGTACACCGTATGATGGGAAAAGGTTTCTAAAACGCACCTAATTTCTCTTCTCCTTGTGCCCGGGTTCGCCATTCCAGCCGCTTTACTAGCAATCTCCCTACTTGGAGCATCAGCACCTTTAACCTCCTGTTCCGTACAGGTTGCAATTTGTCCTGAGGATGAACGGGTAGACGGGGAACCAGTGAGAGACTAGCTCTTGGTGTTGGGACAGGCACAGGTCACTCTATTTTCCCATCAGGAAGAAGAATTAACCACAGGCTCAGCCTGCCCCCCGGAACCAGAACAGAGCCTGAAGCCATCCTGCGCTTTTGCGGCCATCTCCCAAAAATGCGAGTTGTAAAATGGAGGTTCAGGGCACTGCAATTCACAAACCTGCAGAGTTATAAATGATAACTCTCGTCCACAAATATATTGAGGGAAGGCAAAGAAGAGGATTTGAAATCAAGGCAGAATTGCAGGAAACAAATTTCAGGAGGTAGATTCGAATCGCCTTTAAAGCACATGAAAAGCGGCAAAACGTTGACAATGATGCCCTTGGCCAAAAAGGGCGTATGCGTTTTTTCCTGAATATATTCAGGAAAAAACGCATACGCCCTTTTTGGCCAACCAAGCAACCTGGAAAGGCAAATCAGCGCTACAAAGAAGTTTCGCTACCCATTGGTCAAAATGGCCATGCTGAAAAAAGTGTCAAAACCAGAAATGCAGGAAAGGCCATGGAGAAATGGGAGCCATGCTACACTGATGGGCGGGATGTAAATTGCCAACAGCCACTCTGGAGAAGTGTACGGTGAGTCCTGAAACTTCTAAAAAGCAAAGCTTAGAGAGCATAGGGCACTTCCACTCATGGGGGTATACATTGGGAAAATTAAAAATCCTCAAGACACAAGCACCCCAAAGTTTAGGGCTGCTCTCTTGACAAGGACCTCCACTTCATTCCACCTTCAATATCCCAGGAAAGAGAAAAATGGATAAAGAAGTTGTGGTCCTTATATACAATGGAATATCACTCAGCCATGAAATCAATGTCATAAGGCTAGTAGCAGCATGATGAGTGGATTTAGGTACGACGATTCTAAGTGAAATAAGTCACACAGAAAAGGACACTTCTCATAATGTATCACTTATAGAGGGAATGTAAAAACCGTTACACTTGAACTGAATTACAAAACAGAACAGAGTCACACATGCAGAAAACACACTATGGCTGCTTAACGGGAAAGGTGAGGTGGGGTGATACATAAAACAAGGGTATCAAATTAGCTCAGATACCGTTCCATAAAACCAATATGTAATAGACAAGACCTACTCCTTGCTCAGAGAACTGGACTCAACACGCCCTATTCACCACACAAGAATATATCTGACTAGTAATAATCTTAAAACCTATGTATTGGTATCTCTCTGTTAGTGTCTCAAGTGGGTGTAAAGCAGCATAAACACAGCAGTGAAAAGCAGCTAAACCCCATTATCAAAATAAATTACTTTGAAAAACCCATGAAACAAAGACAGTGAAAGAGAGAGAAATTCTTACACAATGCGTTCAGGGGCTGTGATGCAACCTGGATTGACCATATCTAGACCCACAGCTGGATGAGACATAAGGGTGGACACTCTTGGGGGTGAGAGGTTTGGTGAGGTTGGGTGAGCAAACGCAGACCCTTTAAAGTAATACTGCGTGGTACCCATCGCATGGGTCCCAAATCTCCAGGTTCAAGGGCATCTTCCTACATTGAAAACATGCATGAGAAACCCAGAAGATGGTACACCGTGTGATGGGGAAAGGTTTCTAAAACGTACCTCATTTCTCATCTCCTTGTGCCCGGGTTCGCCATAACAGCCGCTTTACTAGCAATCTCCCTACTTGGAGCATCAGCATCTTTAACCTCCTGTTCCGTACAGGTTGCAATTTGTCCTGAGGATGAACGAGAAGACATGGAACCAATGAGAGACTAGCTCTTGGTGTTGGGACATGCAGAGGTCACTCTATTTTCCCATCAGGAAGAAGAATTAACCACAGGCTCATCCTGCCCCCCGGAACCAGAACAGGGCCTGAAGCCATCCTGCGCTTTTGCGGCCATCTCCCAAAAAGGTGAGTTGTAAAATGGAGGTTCAGGGCACTGCAATTCACAAACCTGCAGAGTTATAAATGATAACTCTCGTCCACAAATATATTGAGGGAAGGCAAAGAAGAGGATTTGAAATCAAGGCAGAATTGCAGGAAACAGATTTCAGGAGGTAGATTCGAATCGCCTTTAAAGCACATGAAAAGCGGCAAAACGTTGACAATGATGCCCTTGGCCAAAAAGGGCGTATGCGTTTTTTCCTGAATATATTCAGGAAAAAACGCATACGCCCTTTTTGGCCAACCAAGCAACCTGGAAAGGCAAATCAGCGCTACAAAGAAGTCTCGCTACCCATTGGTCAAAATGGCCATGCTGAAAAAAGTGTCAAAACCAGAAATGCAGGAAAGGCCATGGAGAAATGGGAGCCATGCTACACTGATGGGCGGGATGTAAATTGCCAACAGCCACTCTGGAGAAGTGTACGGTGAGTCCTGAAACGTCTAAAAAGCAAAGCTACAGAGCATAGGGCACTTCCACTCATGGGGGTATACATTGGGAAAACTAAAAATCAGCAAGAGACAAGCACCCCAAAGTTTAGGGCTGCTCTCTTGACAAGGACCTCCACTTCATTCCACCTTCAATATCCGAGGAAAGAGAAAAATGGATAAAGAAGTTGTGGTCCTTATATACAATGGAATATCACTCAGCCATGAAATCAATGTCATAAGGCTAGTAGCAGCATGATGAGTGGATTTAGGTACGACGATTCTAAGTGAAATAAGTCACACAGAAAAGGACACTTCTCATAATGTATCACTTATAGAGGGAATGTAAAAACCGTTACACTTGAACTGAATTACAAAACAGAACAGAGTCACACATGCAGAAAACACACTATGGCTGCTTAACGGGAAAGGTGAGGTGGGGTGATACATAAAACAAGGGTTTCAAATTAGCTCAGATACCGTTCCATAAAACCAATATGTAATAGATAAGACCTACTCCTTGCTCAGAGAACTGGACTCAACACGCCCTATTCACCGCACAAGAATATATCTGACTAGTAATAATCTTAAAACCTAGGTATTGATATCTCTCTGTTAGGGTGTCAAGTGGGTGTAAAGTGGCATAAACACAGCAGTGAAAAGCAGCTAAACCCCATTATAAAAATAAATTACTTTGAAAAACCCATGAAACAAAGACAGTGAAAGAGAGAGAAATTCTTACACAATGCGTTCAGGGGCTGTGATGCAACCTGGATTGACCATATCTAGACCCACAGCTGGATGAGACATAAGGGTGGACACTCTTGGGGCTGAGAGGTTTGGTGAGGCTGGGTGAGCAAACGCAGACCCTTTAAAGTAATACTGTGTGGTACCCATCGCATGGGTCCCAAATCTCCAGGTTCAAGGGCATCTTCCTACATTGAAAACATGCATGAGAAACCCAGAAGATGGTACACCGTGTGATGGGGAAAGGTTTCTAAAACGTACCTCATTTCTCATCTCCTTGTGCCCGGGTTCGCCATAACAGCCGCTTTACTAGCAATCTCCCTACTTGGAGCATCAGCATCTTTAACCTCCTGTTCCGTACAGGTTGCAATTTGTCCTGAGGATGAACGAGAAGACATGGAACCAATGAGAGACTAGCTCTTGGTGTTGGGACATGCAGAGGTCACTCTATTTTCCCATCAGGAAGAAGAATTAACCACAGGTTCATCCTGCCCCCCGGAACCAGAACAGGGCCTGAAGCCATCCTGCGCTTTTGCGGCCATCTCCCAAAAAGGCGAGTTGTAAAATGGAGGTTCAGGGCACTGCAATTCACAAACCTGCAGAGTTATAAATGATAACTCTCGTCCACAAATATATTGAGGGAAGGCAAAGAAGAGGATTTGAAATCAAGGCAGAATTGCAGGAAACAGATTTCAGGAGGTAGATTCGAATCGCCTTTAAAGCACATGAAAAGCGGCAAAACGTTGACAATGATGCCCTTGGCCAAAAAGGGCGTATGCGTTTTTTCCTGAATATATTCAGGAAAAAACGCATACGCCCTTTTTGGCCAACCAAGCAACCTGGAAAGGCAAATCAGCGCTACAAAGAAGTCTCGCTACCCATTGGTCAAAATAGCCATGCTGAAAAAAGTGTCAAAGCCAGAAATGCAGGAAAGGCCATGGAGAAATGGGAGCCATGCTACACTGATGGGCGGGATGTAAATTGCCAACAGCCACTCTGGAGAAGTGTACGGTGAGTCCTGAAACGTCTAAAAAGCAAAGCTACAGAGCATAGGGCACTTCCACTCATGGGGGTATACATTGGGAAAATTAAAAATCAGCAAGAGACAAGAACCCCAAAGTTTAGGGCTGCTCTCTTGACAAGGACCTCCACTTCATTCCACCTTCAATATCCCAGGAGGGAGAAAAATGGATAAAGAAGTTGTGGTCCTTATGTACAATGGAATATCACTCAGCCATGAAATCAATGTCATAAGGCTAATAGCAGCATGATGAGTGGATTTAGGTATGACGATTCTAAGTGAAATAAGTCACACAGAAAAGGACACTTCTCATAAAGTATCACTTATAGAGGGAATGTAAAAACCGTTACACTTGAACTGAATTACAAAACAGAACAGAGTCACACATGCAGAAAACACACTATGGCTGCTTAACGGGAAAGGTGAGGTGGGGTGATACATAAAACAAGGGTTTCAAATTAGCTCAGATACCGTTCCATAAACCCAATATGTAATAGACAAGACCTACTCCTTGCTCAGAGAACTGGACTCAACACGCCCTATTCACCGCACAAGAATATATCTGACTAGTAATAATCTTAAAACCTATGTATTGATATCTCTCTGTTAGTGTGTCAAGTGGGTGTAAAGTGGCATAAACACAGCAGTGAAAAGCAGCTAAACCCCATTATAAAAATAAATTACTTTGAAAAACCCATGAAACAAAGACGGAGAAAGAGAGAGAAATTCTTACACAATGCGTTCAGGGGCTGTGATGCAACCTGGATTGACCATTTCTAGACCCACAGCTGGATGAGACATAAGGGTGGACACTCTTGGGGCTGAGAGGTTTGGTGAGGTTGGGTGAGCAAACGCAGACCCTTTAAAGTAATACTGCGTGGTACCCATCGCATGGGTCCCAAATCTCCAGGTTCAAGGGCATCTTCCTACATCGAAAACATGCATGAGAAAACAAAAAGATGGTACACCATGTGATGGGGAAAGGTTTCTAAAACGCACCTAATTTCTCTTCTCCTTGTGCCCGGGTTCGCCATTCCAGCTGCTTTACTAACAATCTCCCTACTTGGAGCATCAGCACCTTTAACCTCCTGTTCCGTACAGGTTGCAATTTGTCCTGAGGATGAACGGGTAGACGGGGAACCAGTGAGAGACTAGCTCTTGGTGTTGGGACAGGCACAGGTCACTCTATTTTCCCATCAGGAAGAAGAATTAACCACAGGCTCAGCCTGCCCCCCGGAACCAGAACAGGGCCTGAAGCCATCCTGCGCTTTTGCGGCCATCTCCCAAAAATGCGAGTTGTAAAATGGAGGTTCAGGGCACTGCAATTCACAAACCTGCAGAGTTATAAATGATAACTCTCGTCCACAAATATATTGAGGGAAGGCAAAGAAGAGGATTTGAAATCAAGGCAGAATTGCAGGAAACAAATTTCAGGAGGTAGATTCGAATCGCCTTTAAAGCATATGAAAAGCGGCAAAACGTTGACAATGATGCCCTTGGCCAAAAAGGGCGTATGCGTTTTTTCCTGAATATATTCAGGAAAAAACGCATACGCCCTTTTTGGCCAACCAAGCAACCTGGAAAGGCAAATCAGCGCTACAAAGAAGTTTCGCTACCCATTGGTCAAAATGGCCATGCTGAAAAAAGTGTCAAAACCAGAAATGCAGGAAAGGCCATGGAGAAATGGGAGCCATGCTACACTGATGGGCGGGATGTAAATTGCCAACAGCCACTCTGGAGAAGTGTACGGTGAGTCCTGAAACTTCTAAAAAGCAAAGCTTAGAGAGCATAGGGCACTTCCACTCATGGGGGTATACATTGGGAAAATTAAAAATCCTCAAGACACAAGCACCCCAAAGTTTAGGGCTGCTCTCTTGACAAGGACCTCCACTTCATTCCACCTTCAATATCCCAGGAAAGAGAAAAATGGATAAAGAAGTTGTGGTCCTTATATACAATGGAATATCACTCAGCCATGAAATCAATGTCATAAGGCTAGTAGCAGCATGATGAGTGGATTTAGGTACGACGATTCTAAGTGAAATAAGTCACACAGAAAAGGACACTTCTCATAATGTATCACTTATAGAGGGAATGTAAAAACCGTTACACTTGAACTGAATTACAAAACAGAACAGAGTCACACATGCAGAAAACACACTATGGCTGCTTAACGGGAAAGGTGAGGTGGGGTGATACATAAAACAAGGGTATCAAATTAGCTCAGATACCGTTCCATAAAACCAATATGTAATAGACAAGACCTACTCCTTGCTCAGAGAACTGGACTCAACACGCCCTATTCACCACACAAGAATATATCTGACTAGTAATAATCTTAAAACCTATGTATTGGTATCTCTCTGTTAGTGTGTCAAGTGGGTGTAAAGCAGCATAAACACAGCAGTGAAAAGCAGCTAAACCCCATTATCAAAATAAATTACTTTGAAAAACCCATGAAACAAAGACAGTGAAAGAGAGAGAAATTCTTACACAATGCGTTCAGGGGCTGTGATGCAACCTGGATTGACCATATCTAGACCCACAGCTGGATGAGACATAAGGGTGGACACTCTTGGGGGTGAGAGGTTTGGTGAGGTTGGGTGAGCAAACGCAGACCCTTTAAAGTAATACTGCGTGGTACCCATCGCATGGGTCCCAAATCTCCAGGTTCAAGGGCATCTTCCTACATTGAAAACATGCATGAGAAACCCAGAAGATGGTACACCGTGTGATGGGGAAAGGTTTCTAAAACGTACCTCATTTCTCATCTCCTTGTGCCCGGGTTCGCCATAACAGCCGCTTTACTAGCAATCTCCCTACTTGGAGCATCAGCATCTTTAACCTCCTGTTCCGTACAGGTTGCAATTTGTCCTGAGGATGAACGAGAAGACATGGAACCAATGAGAGACTAGCTCTTGGTGTTGGGACATGCAGAGGTCACTCTATTTTCCCATCAGGAAGAAGAATTAACCACAGGCTCATCCTGCCCCCCGGAACCAGAACAGGGCCTGAAGCCATCCTGCGCTTTTGAGGCCATCTCCCAAAAAGGTGAGTTGTAAAATGGAGGTTCAGGGCACTGCAATTCACAAACCTGCAGAGTTATAAATGATAACTCTCGTCCACAAATATATTGAGGGAAGGCAAAGAAGAGGATTTGAAATCAAGGCAGAATTGCAGGAAACAGATTTCAGGAGGTAGATTCGAATCGCCTTTAAAGCACATGAAAAGCGGCAAAACGTTGACAATGATGCCCTTGGCCAAAAAGGGCGTATGCGTTTTTTCCTGAATATATTCAGGAAAAAACGCATACGCCCTTTTTGGCCAACCAAGCAACCTGGAAAGGCAAATCAGCGCTACAAAGAAGTCTCGCTACCCATTGGTCAAAATGGCCATGCTGAAAAAAGTGTCAAAACCAGAAATGCAGGAAAGGCCATGGAGAAATGGGAGCCATGCTACACTGATGGGCGGGATGTAAATTGCCAACAGCCACTCTGGAGAAGTGTACGGTGAGTCCTGAAACGTCTAAAAAGCAAAGCTACAGAGCATAGGGCACTTCCACTCATGGGGGTATACATTGGGAAAACTAAAAATCAGCAAGAGACAAGCACCCCAAAGTTTAGGGCTGCTCTCTTGACAAGGACCTCCACTTCATTCCACCTTCAATATCCCAGGAAAGAGAAAAATGGATAAAGAAGTTGTGGTCCTTATATACAATGGAATATCACTCAGCCATGAAATCAATGTCATAAGGCTAGTAGCAGCATGATGAGTGGATTTAGGTACGACGATTCTAAGTGAAATAAGTCACACAGAAAAGGACACTTCTCATAATGTATCACTTATAGAGGGAATGTAAAAACCGTTACACTTGAACTGAATTACAAAACAGAACAGAGTCACACATGCAGAAAACACACTATGGCTGCTTAACGGGAAAGGTGAGGTGGGGTGATACATAAAACAAGGGTTTCAAATTAGCTCAGATACCGTTCCATAAAACCAATATGTAATAGATAAGACCTACTCCTTGCTCAGAGAACTGGACTCAACACGCCCTATTCACCGCACAAGAATATATCTGACTAGTAATAATCTTAAAACCTAGGTATTGATATCTCTCTGTTAGGGTGTCAAGTGGGTGTAAAGCGGCATAAACACAGCAGTGAAAAGCAGCTAAACCCCATTATAAAAATAAATTACTTTGAAAAACCCATGAAACAAAGACAGTGAAAGAGAGAGAAATTCTTACACAATGCGTTCAGGGGCTGTGATGCAACCTGGATTGACCATATCTAGACCCACAGCTGGATGAGACATAAGGGTGGACACTCTTGGGGCTGAGAGGTTTGGTGAGGCTGGGTGAGCAAACGCAGACCCTTTAAAGTAATACTGTGTGGTACCCATCGCATGGGTCCCAAATCTCCAGGTTCAAGGGCATCTTCCTACATTGAAAACATGCATGAGAAACCCAGAAGATGGTACACCGTGTGATGGGGAAAGGTTTCTAAAACGTACCTCATTTCTCATCTCCTTGTGCCCGGGTTCGCCATAACAGCCGCTTTACTAGCAATCTCCCTACTTGGAGCATCAGCATCTTTAACCTCCTGTTCCGTACAGGTTGCAATTTGTCCTGAGGATGAACGAGAAGACATGGAACCAATGAGAGACTAGCTCTTGGTGTTGGGACATGCAGAGGTCACTCTATTTTCCCATCAGGAAGAAGAATTAACCACAGGTTCATCCTGCCCCCCGGAACCAGAACAGAGCCTGAAGCCATCCTGCGCTTTTGCGGCCATCTCCCAAAAAGGCGAGTTGTAAAATGGAGGTTCAGGGCACTGCAATTCACAAACCTGCAGAGTTATAAATGATAACTCTCGTCCACAAATATATTGAGGGAAGGCAAAGAAGAGGATTTGAAATCAAGGCAGAATTGCAGGAAACAGATTTCAGGAGGTAGATTCGAATCGCCTTTAAAGCACATGAAAAGCGGCAAAACGTTGACAATGATGCCCTTGGCCAAAAAGGGCGTATGCGTTTTTTCCTGAATATATTCAGGAAAAAACGCATACGCCCTTTTTGGCCAACCAAGCAACCTGGAAAGGCAAATCAGCGCTACAAAGAAGTCTCGCTACCCATTGGTCAAAATGGCCATGGTGAAAAAAGTGTCAAAGCCAGAAATGCAGGAAAGGCCATGGAGAAATGGGAGCCATGCTACACTGATGGGCGGGATGTAAATTGCCAACAGCCACTCTGGAGAAGTGTACGGTGAGTCCTGAAACGTCTAAAAAGCAAAGCTACAGAGCATAGGGCACTTCCACTCATGGGGGTATACATTGGGAAAACTAAAAATCAGCAAGAGACAAGCACCCCAAAGTTTAGGGCTGCTCTCTTGACAAGGACCTCCACTTCATTCCACCTTCAATATCCCAGGAAAGAGAAAAATGGATAAAGAAGTTGTGGTCCTTATATACAATGGAATATCACTCAGCCATGAAATCAATGTCATAAGGCTAGTAGCAGCATGATGAGTGGATTTAGGTACGACGATTCTAAGTGAAATAAGTCACACAGAAAAGGACACTTCTCATAATGTATCACTTATAGAGGGAATGTAAAAACCGTTACACGTGAACTGAATTACAAAACAGAACAGAGTCACACATGCAGAAAACACACTATGGCTGCTTAACGGGAAAGGTGAGGTGGGGTGATACATAAAACAAGGGTTTCAAATTAGCTCAGATACCGTTCCATAAAACCAATATGTAATAGATAAGACCTACTCCTTGCTCAGAGAACTGGACTCAACACGCCCTATTCACCGCACAAGAATATATCTGACTAGTAATAATCTTAAAACCTAGGTATTGATATCTCTCTGTTAGTGTGTCAAGTGGGTGTAAAGCGGCATAAACACAGCAGTGAAAAGCAGCTAAACCCCATTATAAAAATAAATTACTTTGAAAAACCCATGAAACAAAGACAGTGAAAGAGAGCGAAATTCTTACACAATGCGTTCAGGGGCTGTGATGCAACCTGGATTGACCATATCTAGACCCACAGCTGGATGAGACATAAGGGTGGACACTCTTGGGGCTGAGAGGTTTGGTGAGGTTGGGTGAGCAAATGCAGACCCTTTAAAGTAATACTGCGTGGTACCCATCGCATGGGTCCCAAATCTCCAGGTTCAAGGGCATCTTCCTACATCGAAAACATGCATGAGAAACCCAGAAGATGGTACACCGTGTAATGGGGAAAGGTTTCTAAAACGCACCTCATTTCTCATCTCCTTGTGCTCGGGTTCGCCATTCCAGCCACTTTACTAGCAATCTCCCTACTTGGAGCATCAGCACCTTTAACCTCCTGTTCCGTACAGGTTGCAATTTGTCCTGAGGATGAACGGGAAGACGTGGAACCAAAGAGAGACTAACTCTTGGTGTAGGGACAGGCACAGGTCACTCTATTTTCCCATCAGGAAGAAGAATTAACAACAGGCTCAGCCTGCCCCCCGGAACCAGAACAGAGCCTGAAGCCATCCTGCGGTTTTGCGGCCATCTCCCAAAAACGCGAGTTGTAAAATGGAGCTTCAGGGCACTGCAATTCACAAACCTGCAGAGTTATAAATGATAACTCTCGTCCACAAATATATTGAGGGAAGGCAAAGAAGAGGATTTGAAATCAAGGCAGAATTGCAGGAAACAAATTTCAGGAGGTAGATTCGAATCGCCTTTAAAGCACATGAAAAGCGGCAAAACGTTGACAATGATGCCCATGGCCAAAAAGGGCGTAAGCGTTTTTTCCTGAATATATTCAGGAAAAAACGCATACGCCCTTTTTGGCCAACCAAGCAACCTGGAAAGGCAAATCAGCGCTACAAAGAAGTCTCGCTACCCATTGGTCAAAATGGCCATGCTGAAAAAAGTGTCAAAACCAGAAATGCAGGAAAGGCCATGGAGAAATGGGAGCCATGCTACACTGATGGGCGGGATGTAAATTGCCAACAGCCACTCTGGAGAAGTGTACGGTGAGTCCTGAAACGTCTAAAAAGCAAAGCTTAGAGAGCATAGGGCACTTCCACTCATGGGGGTATACATTGGGAAAATTAAAAATCAGCAAGAGACAAGCACCCCAAAGTTTAGGGCTGCTCTCTTAACAAGGACCTCCACTTCATTCCACCTTCAATATCCCAGGAAAGAGAAAAATGGATAAAGAAGTTGTGGTCCTTATATACAATGGAATATCACTCAGCCATGAAATCAATGTCATAAGGCTAGTAGCAGCATGATGAGTGGATTTAGGTACGACGATTCTAAGTGAAATAAGTCACACAGAAAAGGACACTTCTCATAATGTATCACTTATAGAGGGAATGTAAAAACCGTTACACTTGAACTGAATTACAAAACAGAACGGAGTCACACATGCAGAAAACACACTATGGCTGCTTAACGGGAAAGGTGAGGTGGGGTGATACATAAAACAAGGGTTTCAAATTAGCTCAGATACCGTTCCATAAAACCAATATGTAATAGACAAGACCTACTCCTTGCTCAGAGAACTGGACTCAACACGCCCTATTCACCGCACAAGAATATATCTGACTAGTAATAATCTTAAAACCTATGTATTGATATCTCTCTGTTAGTGTGTCAAGTGGGTGTAAAGCGGCATAAACACAGCAGTGAAAAGCAGCTAAACCCCATTATAAAAATAAATTACTTTGAAAAACCCATGAAACAAAGACAGTGAAAGAGAGCGAAATTCTTACACAATGCGTTCAGGGGCTGTGATGAAACCTGGATTGACCATATCTAGACCCACAGCTGGATGAGACATAAGGGTGGACACTCTTGGGGCTGAGAGGTTTGGTGAGGTTGGGTGAGCAAACGCAGACCCTTTAAAGTAATACTGCGTGGTACCCATCGCATGGGTCCCAAATCTCCAGGTTCAAGGGCATCTTCCTACATCGAAAACATGCATGAGAAAACAAAAAGATGGTACACCATGTGATGGGGAAAGGTTTCTAAAATGCACCTCATTTCTCTTCTCCTTGTGCCCGGGATCGCCATTCCAGCCGCTTTACTAACAATCTCCCTACTTGGAGCATCAGCACCTTTAACCTCCTGTTCCGTACAGGTTGCAATTTGTCCTGAGGATGAACGGGTAGACGGGGAACCAGTGAGAGACTAGCTCTTGGTGTTGGGACAGGCACAGGTCACTCTATTTTCCCATCAGGAAGAAGAATTAACCACAGGCTCATCCTCCCCCCCGGAACCAGAACAGGGACTGAAGCCATCCTGCGCTTTTGTGGCCAGCTCCCAAAAAAGCGAGTTGTAAAATGGAGCTTCAGGGCACTGCAATTCACAAACCTGCAGAGTTATAAATGATAACTTTCGTCCACAAATATATTAAGGGAAGGCAAAGAAGAGGACTTGAAATCAAGGCAGAATTGCAGGAAACAGATTTCAGGAGGTAGATTCGAATCGCCTTTAAAGCACATGAAAAGCGGCAAAACGTTGACAATGATGCCCTTGGCCAAAAAGGGCGTATGCGTTTTTTCCTGAATATATTCAGGAAAAAATGCATACGCCCTTTTTGGCCAACCAAGCAACCTGGAAAGGCAAATCAGGGCTACAAAGAAGACTCGCTACCCATCGGTCAAAAGGGCCATGCTGAAAAAAGTCTCAAAACCAGAAATGCAGGACAGGCCATGGAGAAATGGGAGCCTTGCTACACTGATGGGCGGGATGTAAATTGCCAACAGCCACTCTGGAGAAGTGTACGGTGTGTCCTGAAACATCTAAGAAACACAGCTTAGAGAGCATAGGGCACTTCCACTCATGGGGGTATAAATTGGGAAAATGAAAAATCAGCAAGACACAAGCACCCCAAAGTTTAGGGCTGCTCTGTTGAAAAGGACCTCCACTTCATTCCACCTTCAATATCCCAGGAGGGAGAAAAATGGATAAAGAAGTTGTGGTCGTTATGTACAATGGAATATCACTCAGCCATGAAATCAATGTCATAAGGCTAATAGCAGCATGATGAGTGGATTTAGGTACGACGATTCTAAGTGAAATAAGTCACATAGAAAAGGAAACTTCTCATAAGGTATCACTTATAGAGGGAATGTAAAAACCGTTACACTTGAACTGAATTACAAAACAGAACAGAGTCACACATGCAGAAAACACACTATGGCTGCTTAACGGGAAAGGTGAGGTGGGGTGATACATAAAACAAGGGTTTCAAATTAGCTCAGATACCGTTCCATAAAACCAATATGTAATAGACAAGACCTACTCCTTGCTCAGAGAACTGGACTCAACACGCCCTATTCACCGCACAAGAATATATCTGACTAGTAATAATCTTAAAACCTATGTATTGATATCTCTCTGTTAGTGTGTCAAGTGGGTGTAAAGTGGCATATACACAGCAGTGAAAAGCAGCTAAACCCCATTATAAAAATAAATTACTTTGAAAAACCCATGAAACAAAGACAGAGAAAGAGAGAGAAATTCTTACACAATGCGTTCAGGGGCTGTGATGCAACCTGGATTGACCATTTCTAGACCCACAGCTGGATGAGACATAAGGGTGGACACTCTTGGGGCTGAGAGGTTTGGTGAGGTTGGGTGAGCAAACGCAGACCCTTTAAAGTAATACTGCGTGGTACCCATCGCATGGGTCCCAAATCTCCAGGTTCAAGGGCATCTTCCTACATCGAAAACATGCATGAGAAAACAAAAAGATGGTACACCATGTGATGGGGAAAGGTTTCTAAAACGCACCTCATTTCTCTTCTCCTTGTGCCCGGGTTCGCCATTCCAGCCGCTTTACTAACAATCTCCCTACTTGGAGCATCAGCACCTTTAACCTCCTGTTCCGTACAGGTTGCAATTTGTCCTGAGGATGAACGGGTAGACGGGGAACCAGTGAGAGACTAGCTCTTGGTGTTGGGACAGGCACAGGTCACTCTATTTTCCCATCAGGAAGAAGAATTAACCACAGGCTCAGCCTGCCCCCCGGAACCAGAACAGGGCCTGAAGCCATCCTGCGCTTTTGCGGCCATCTCCCAAAAACGCGAGTTGTAAAATGGAGGTTCAGGGCACTGCAATTCACAAACCTGCAGAGTTATAAATGATAACTCTCGTCCACAAATATATTGAGGGAAGGCAAAGAAGAGGATTTGAAATCAAGGCAGAATTGCAGGAAACAAATTTCAGGAGGTAGATTCGAATCGCCTTTAAAGCACATGAAAAGCGGCAAAACGTTGACAATGATGCCCTTGGCCAAAAAGGGCGTATGCGTTTTTTCCTGAATATATTCAGGAAAAAACGCATACGCCCTTTTTGGCCAACCAAGCAACCTGGAAAGGCAAATCAGCGCTACAAAGAAGTCTCGCTACCCATTGGTCAAAATGGCCATGCTGAAAAAAGTGTCAAAACCAGAAATGCAGGAAAGGCCATGGAGAAATGGGAGCCATGCTACACTGATGGGCGGGATGTAAATTGCCAACAGCCACTCTGGAGAAGTGTACGGTGAGTCCTGAAACTTCTAAAAAGCAAAGCTTAGAGAGCATAGGGCACTTCCACTCATGGGGGTATACATTGGGAAAATTAAAAATCAGCAAGACACAAGCACCCCAAAGTTTAGGGCTGCTCTCTTGACAAGGACCTCCACTTCATTCCACCTTCAATATCCCAGGAAAGAGAAAAATGGATAAAGAAGTTGTGGTCCTTATATACAATGGAATATCACTCAGCCATGAAATCAATGTCATAAGGCTAGTAGCAGCATGATGAGTGGATTTAGGTACGACGATTCTAAGTGAAATAAGTCACACAGAAAAGGACACTTCTCATAATGTATCACTTATAGAGGGAATGTAAAAACCGTTACACTTGAACTGAATTACAAAACAGAACAGAGTCACACATGCAGAAAACACACTATGGCTGCTTAACGGGAAAGGTGAGGTGGGGTGATACATAAAACAAGGGTTTCAAATTAGCTCAGATACCGTTCCATAAAACCAATATGTAATAGACAAGACCTACTCCTTGCTCAGAGAACTGGACTCAACACGCCCTATTCACCACACAAGAATATATCTGACTAGTAATAATCTTAAAACCTATGTATTGATATCTCTCTGTTAGTGTGTCAAGTGGGTGTAAAGCAGCATAAACACAGCAGTGAAAAGCAGCTAAACCCCATTATCAAAATAAATTACTTTGAAAAACCCATGAAACAAAGACAGTGAAAGAGAGAGAAATTCTTACACAATGCGTTCAGGGGCTGTGATGCAACCTGGATTGACCATATCTAGACCCACAGCTGGATGAGACATAAGGGTGGACACTCTTGGGGGTGAGAGGTTTGGTGAGGTTGGGTGAGCAAACGCAGACCCTTTAAAGTAATACTGCGTGGTACCCATCGCATGGGTCCCAAATCTCCAGGTTCAAGGGCATCTTCCTACATTGAAAACATGCATGAGAAACCCAGAAGATGGTACACCGTGTGATGGGGAAAGGTTTCTAAAACGTACCTCATTTCTCATCTCCTTGTGCCCGGGTTCGCCATTCCAGCCGCTTTACTAGCAATCTCCCTACTTGGAGCATCAGCATCTTTAACCTCCTGTTCCGTACAGGTTGCAATTTGTCCTGAGGATGAACGAGAAGACATGGAACCAATGAGAGACTAGCTCTTGGTGTTGGGACATGCAGAGGTCACTCTATTTTCCCATCAGGAAGAAGAATTAACCACAGGCTCATCCTGCCCCCCGGAACCAGAACAGGGCCTGAAGCCATCCTGCGCTTTTGCGGCCATCTCCCAAAAAGGTGAGTTGTAAAATGGAGGTTCAGGGCACTGCAATTCACAAACCTGCAGAGTTATAAATGATAACTCTCGTCCACAAATATATTGAGGGAAGGCAAAGAAGAGGATTTGAAATCAAGGCAGAATTGCAGGAAACAGATTTCAGGAGGTAGATTCGAATCGCCTTTAAAGCACATGAAAAGCGGCAAAACGTTGACAATGATGCCCTTGGCCAAAAAGGGCGTATGCGTTTTTTCCTGAATATATTCAGGAAAAAACGCATACGCCCTTTTTGGCCAACCAAGCAACCTGGAAAGGCAAATCAGCGCTACAAAGAAGTCTCGCTACCCATTGGTCAAAATGGCCATGCTGAAAAAAGTGTCAAAACCAGAAATGCAGGAAAGGCCATGGAGAAATGGGAGCCATGCTACACTGATGGGCGGGATGTAAATTGCCAACAGCCACTCTGGAGAAGTGTACGGTGAGTCCTGAAACGTCTAAAAAGCAAAGCTACAGAGCATAGGGCACTTCCACTCATGGGGGTATACATTGGGAAAACTAAAAATCAGCAAGAGACAAGCACCCCAAAGTTTAGGGCTGCTCTCTTGACAAGGACCTCCACTTCATTCCACCTTCAATATCCCAGGAAAGAGAAAAATGGATAAAGAAGTTGTGGTCCTTATATACAATGGAATATCACTCAGCCATGAAATCAATGTCATAAGGCTAGTAGCAGCATGATGAGTGGATTTAGGTACGACGATTCTAAGTGAAATAAGTCACACAGAAAAGGACACTTCTCATAATGTATCACTTATAGAGGGAATGTAAAAACCGTTACACTTGAACTGAATTACAAAACAGAACAGAGTCACACATGCAGAAAACACACTATGGCTGCTTAACGGGAAAGGTGAGGTGGGGTGATACATAAAACAAGGGTTTCAAATTAGCTCAGATACCGTTCCATAAAACCAATATGTAATAGATAAGACCTACTCCTTGCTCAGAGAACTGGACTCAACACGCCCTATTCACCGCACAAGAATATATCTGACTAGTAATAATCTTAAAACCTAGGTATTGATATCTCTCTGTTAGGGTGTCAAGTGGGTGTAAAGCGGCATAAACACAGCAGTGAAAAGCAGCTAAACCCCATTATAAAAATAAATTACTTTGAAAAACCCATGAAACAAAGACAGTGAAAGAGAGAGAAATTCTTACACAATGCGTTCAGGGGCTGTGATGCAACCTGGATTGACCATATCTAGACCCACAGCTGGATGAGACATAAGGGTGGACACTCTTGGGGCTGAGAGGTTTGGTGAGGCTGGGTGAGCAAACGCAGACCCTTTAAAGTAATACTGTGTGGTACCCATCGCATGGGTCCCAAATCTCCAGGTTCAAGGGCATCTTCCTACATTGAAAACATGCATGAGAAACCCAGAAGATGGTACACCGTGTGATGGGGAAAGGTTTCTAAAACGTACCTCATTTCTCATCTCCTTGTGCCCGGGTTCGCCATAACAGCCGCTTTACTAGCAATCTCCCTACTTGGAGCATCAGCATCTTTAACCTCCTGTTCCGTACAGGTTGCAATTTGTCCTGAGGATGAACGAGAAGACATGGAACCAATGAGAGACTAGCTCTTGGTGTTGGGACATGCAGAGGTCACTCTATTTTCCCATCAGGAAGAAGAATTAACCACAGGTTCATCCTGCCCCCCGGAACCAGAACAGGGCCTGAAGCCATCCTGCGCTTTTGCGGCCATCTCCCAAAAAGGCGAGTTGTAAAATGGAGGTTCAGGGCACTGCAATTCACAAACCTGCAAAGTTATAAATGATAACTCTCGTCCACAAATATATTGAGGGAAGGCAAAGAAGAGGATTTGAAATCAAGGCAGAATTGCAGGAAACAGATTTCAGGAGGTAGATTCGAATCGCCTTTAAAGCACATGAAAAGCGGCAAAACGTTGACAATGATGCCCTTGGCCAAAAAGGGCGTATGCGTTTTTTCCTGAATATATTCAGGAAAAAACGCATACGCCCTTTTTGGCCAACCAAGCAACCTGGAAAGGCAAATCAGCGCTACAAAGAAGTCTCGCTACCCATTGGTCAAAATGGCCATGCTGAAAAAAGTGTCAAAGCCAGAAATGCAGGAAAGGCCATGGAGAAATGGGAGCCATGCTACACTGATGGGCGGGATGTAAATTGCCAACAGCCACTCTGGAGAAGTGTACGGTGAGTCCTGAAACGTCTAAAAAGCAAAGCTACAGAGCATAGGGCACTTCCACTCATGGGGGTATACATTGGGAAAACTAAAAATCAGCAAGAGACAAGCACCCCAAAGTTTAGGGCTGCTCTCTTGACAAGGACCTCCACTTCATTCCACCTTCAATATCCCAGGAAAGAGAAAAATGGATAAAGAAGTTGTGGTCCTTATATACAATGGAATATCACTCAGCCATGAAATCAATGTCATAAGGCTAGTAGCAGCATGATGAGTGGATTTAGGTACGACGATTCTAAGTGAAATAAGTCACACAGAAAAGGACACTTCTCATAATGTATCACTTATAGAGGGAATGTAAAAACCGTTACACGTGAACTGAATTACAAAACAGAACAGAGTCACACATGCAGAAAACACACTATGGCTGCTTAACGGGAAAGGTGAGGTGGGGTGATACATAAAACAAGGGTTTCAAATTAGCTCAGATACCGTTCCATAAAACCAATATGTAATAGATAAGACCTACTCCTTGCTCAGAGAACTGGACTCAACACGCCCTATTCACCGCACAAGAATATATCTGACTAGTAATAATCTTAAAACCTAGGTATTGATATCTCTCTGTTAGGGTGTCAAGTGGGTGTAAAGCGGCATAAACACAGCAGTGAAAAGCAGCTAAACCCCATTATAAAAATAAATTACTTTGAAAAACCCATGAAACAAAGACAGTGAAAGAGAGCGAAATTCTTACACAATGCGTTCAGGGGCTGTGATGCAACCTGGATTGACCATATCTAGACCCACAGCTGGATGAGACATAAGGGTGGACACTCTTGGGGCTGAGAGGTTTGGTGAGGTTGGGTGAGCAAATGCAGACCCTTTAAAGTAATACTGCGTGGTACCCATCGCATGGGTCCCAAATCTCCAGGTTCAAGGGCATCTTCCTACATCGAAAACATGCATGAGAAACCCAGAAGATGGTACACCGTGTAATGGGGAAAGGTTTCTAAAACGCACCTCATTTCTCATCTCCTTGTGCTCGGGTTCGCCATTCCAGCCACTTTACTAGCAATCTCCCTACTTGGAGCATCAGCACCTTTAACCTCCTGTTCCGTACAGGTTGCAATTTGTCCTGAGGATGAACGGGAAGACGTGGAACCAAAGAGAGACTAACTCTTGGTGTAGGGACAGGCACAGGTCACTCTATTTTCCCATCAGGAAGAAGAATTAACAACAGGCTCAGCCTGCCCCCCGGAACCAGAACAGAGCCTGAAGCCATCCTGCGGTTTTGCGGCCATCTCCCAAAAACGCGAGTTGTAAAATGGAGCTTCAGGGCACTGCAATTCACAAACCTGCAGAGTTATAAATGATAACTCTCGTCCACAAATATATTGAGGGAAGGCAAAGAAGAGGATTTGAAATCAAGGCAGAATTGCAGGAAACAAATTTCAGGAGGTAGATTCGAATCGCCTTTAAAGCACATGAAAAGCGGCAAAACGTTGACAATGATGCCCTTGGCCAAAAAGGGCGTAAGCGTTTTTTCCTGAATATATTCAGGAAAAAACGCATACGCCCTTTTTGGCCAACCAAGCAACCTGGAAAGGCAAATCAGCGCTACAAAGAAGTCTCGCTACCCATTGGTCAAAATGGCCATGCTGAAAAAAGTGTCAAAACCAGAAATGCAGGAAAGGCCATGGAGAAATGGGAGCCATGCTACACTGATGGGCGGGATGTAAATTGCCAACAGCCACTCTGGAGAAGTGTACGGTGAGTCCTGAAACGTCTAAAAAGCAAAGCTTAGAGAGCATAGGGCACTTCCACTCATGGGGGTATACATTGGGAAAATTAAAAATCAGCAAGAGACAAGCACCCCAAAGTTTAGGGCTGCTCTCTTAACAAGGACCTCCACTTCATTCCACCTTCAATATCCCAGGAAAGAGAAAAATGGATAAAGAAGTTGTGGTCCTTATATACAATGGAATATCACTCAGCCATGAAATCAATGTCATAAGGCTAGTAGCAGCATGATGAGTGGATTTAGGTACGACGATTCTAAGTGAAATAAGTCACACAGAAAAGGACACTTCTCATAATGTATCACTTATAGAGGGAATGTAAAAACCGTTACACTTGAACTGAATTACAAAACAGAACGGAGTCACACATGCAGAAAACACACTATGGCTGCTTAACGGGAAAGGTGAGGTGGGGTGATACATAAAACAAGGGTTTCAAATTAGCTCAGATACCGTTCCATAAAACCAATATGTAATAGACAAGACCTACTCCTTGCTCAGAGAACTGGACTCAACACGCCCTATTCACCGCACAAGAATATATCTGACTAGTAATAATCTTAAAACCTATGTATTGATATCTCTCTGTTAGTGTGTCAAGTGGGTGTAAAGCGGCATAAACACAGCAGTGAAAAGCAGCTAAACCCCATTATAAAAATAAATTACTTTGAAAAACCCATGAAACAAAGACAGTGAAAGAGAGCGAAATTCTTACACAATGCGTTCAGGGGCTGTGATGAAACCTGGATTGACCATATCTAGACCCACAGCTGGATGAGACATAAGGGTGGACACTCTTGGGGCTGAGAGGTTTGGTGAGGTTGGGTGAGCAAACGCAGACCCTTTACAGTAATACTGCGTGGGACCCATCGCATGGGTCCCAAATCTCCAGGTTCAAGGGCATCTTCCTACATCGAAAACATGCATGAGAAAACAAAAAGATGGTACACCATGTGATGGGGAAAGGTTTCTAAAATGCACCTCATTTCTCTTCTCCTTGTGCCCGGGATCGCCATTCCAGCCGCTTTACTAACAATCTCCCTACTTGGAGCATCAGCACCTTTAACCTCCTGTTCCGTACAGGTTGCAATTTGTCCTGAGGATGAACGGGTAGACGGGGAACCAGTGAGAGACTAGCTCTTGGTGTTGGGACAGGCACAGGTCACTCTATTTTCCCATCAGGAAGAAGAATTAACCACAGGCTCATCCTCCCCCCCGGAACCAGAACAGGGACTGAAGCCATCCTGCGCTTTTGTGGCCAGCTCCCAAAAAAGCGAGTTGTAAAATGGAGCTTCAGGGCACTGCAATTCACAAACCTGCAGAGTTATAAATGATAACTTTCGTCCACAAATATATTAAGGGAAGGCAAAGAAGAGGACTTGAAATCAAGGCAGAATTGCAGGAAACAGATTTCAGGAGGTAGATTCGAATCGCCTTTAAAGCACATGAAAAGCGGCAAAACGTTGACAATGATGCCCTTGGCCAAAAAGGGCGTATGCGTTTTTTCCTGAATATATTCAGGAAAACATGCATACGCCCTTTTTGGCCAACCAAGCAACCTGGAAAGGCAAATCAGGGCTACAAAGAAGACTCGCTACCCATCGGTCAAAAGGGCCATGCTGAAAAAAGTCTCAAAACCAGAAATGCAGGACAGGCCATGGAGAAATGGGAGCCTTGCTACACTGATGGGCGGGATGTAAATTGCCAACAGCCACTCTGGAGAAGTGTACGGTGTGTCCTGAAACATCTAAGAAACACAGCTTAGAGAGCATAGGGCACTTCCACTCATGGGGGTATAAATTGGGAAAATGAAAAATCAGCAAGACACAAGCACCCCAAAGTTTAGGGCTGCTCTGTTGACAAGGACCTCCACTTCATTCCACCTTCAATATCCCAGGAGGGAGAAAAATGGATAAAGAAGTTGTGGTCGTTATGTACAATGGAATATCACTCAGCCATGAAATCAATGTCATAAGGCTAATAGCAGCATGATGAGTGGATTTAGGTACGACGATTCTAAGTGAAATAAGTCACATAGAAAAGGAAACTTCTCATAAGGTATCACTTATAGAGGGAATGTAAAAACCGTTACACTTGAACTGAATTACAAAACAGAACAGAGTCACACATGCAGAAAACACACTATGGCTGCTTAACGGGAAAGGTGAGGTGGGGTGATACATAAAACAAGGGTTTCAAATTAGCTCAGATACCGTTCCATAAAACCAATATGTAATAGACAAGACCTACTCCTTGCTCAGAGAACTGGACTCAACACGCCCTATTCACCGCACAAGAATATATCTGACTAGTAATAATCTTAAAACCTATGTATTGATATCTCTCTGTTAGTGTGTCAAATGGGTGTAAAGTGGCATATACACAGCAGTGAAAAGCAGCTAAACCCCATTATAAAAATAAATTACTTTGAAAAACCCATGAAACAAAGACAGAGAAAGAGAGAGAAATTCTTACACAATGCGTTCAGGGGCTGTGATGCAACCTGGATTGACCATTTCTAGACCCACAGCTGGATGAGACATAAGGGTGGACACTCTTGGGGCTGAGAGGTTTGGTGAGGTTGGGTGAGCAAACGCAGACCCTTTAAAGTAATACTGCGTGGTACCCATCGCATGGGTCCCAAATCTCCAGGTTCAAGGGCATCTTCCTACATCGAAAACATGCATGAGAAAACAAAAAGATGGTACACCATGTGATGGGGAAAGGTTTCTAAAACGCACCTCATTTCTCTTCTCCTTGTGCCCGGGTTCGCCATTCCAGCCGCTTTACTAACAATCTCCCTACTTGGAGCATCAGCACCTTTAACCTCCTGTTCCGTACAGGTTGCAATTTGTCCTGAGGATGAACGGGTAGACGGGGAACCAGTGAGAGACTAGCTCTTGGTGTTGGGACAGGCACAGGTCACTCTATTTTCCCATCAGGAAGAAGAATTAACAACAGGCTCAGCCTGCCCCCCGGAACCAGAACAGGGCCTGAAGCCATCCTGCGCTTTTGCGGCCATCTCCCAAAAACGCGAGTTGTAAAATGGAGGTTCAGGGCACTGCAATTCACAAACCTGCAGAGTTATAAATGATAACTCTCGTCCACAAATATATTGAGGGAAGGCAAAGAAGAGGATTTGAAATCAAGGCAGAATTGCAGGAAACAAATTTCAGGAGGTAGATTCGAATCGCCTTTAAAGCACATGAAAAGCGGCAAAACGTTGACAATGATGCCCTTGGCCAAAAAGGGCGTATGCGTTTTTTCCTGAATATATTCAGGAAAAAACGCATACGCCCTTTTTGGCCAACCAAGCAACCTGGAAAGGCAAATCAGCGCTACAAAGAAGTCTCGCTACCCATTGGTCAAAATGGCCATGCTGAAAAAAGTGTCAAAACCAGAAATGCAGGAAAGGCCATGGAGAAATGGGAGCCATGCTACACTGATGGGCGGGATGTAAATTGCCAACAGCCACTCTGGAGAAGTGTACGGTGAGTCCTGAAACTTCTAAAAAGCAAAGCTTAGAGAGCATAGGGCACTTCCACTCATGGGGGTATACATTGGGAAAATTAAAAATCAGCAAGACACAAGCACCCCAAAGTTTAGGGCTGCTCTCTTGACAAGGACCTCCACTTCATTCCACCTTCAATATCCCAGGAAAGAGAAAAATGGATAAAGAAGTTGTGGTCCTTATATACAATGGAATATCACTCAGCCATGAAATCAATGTCATAAGGCTAGTAGCAGCATGATGAGTGGATTTAGGTACGACGATTCTAAGTGAAATAAGTCACACA
This sequence comes from Balaenoptera borealis, assembly GCF_965194805.1. Taxonomy (NCBI): domain Eukaryota; kingdom Metazoa; phylum Chordata; class Mammalia; order Artiodactyla; family Balaenopteridae; genus Balaenoptera; species Balaenoptera borealis. The sequence continues at coordinate 1,971,000 of NW_028124009.1, forward strand.
GAAAAGGACACTTCTCATAATGTATCACTTATAGAGGGAATGTAAAAACCGTTACACTTGAACTGAATTACAAAACAGAACAGAGTCACACATGCAGAAAACACACTATGGCTGCTTAACGGGAAAGGTGAGGTGGGGTGATACATAAAACAAGTGTTTCAAATTAGCTCAGATACCGTTCCATAAAACCAATATGTAATAGACAAGACCTACTCCTTGCTCAGAGAACTGGACTCAACACGCCCTATTCACCACACAAGAATATATCTGACTAGTAATAATCTTAAAACCTATGTATTGATATCTCTCTGTTAGTGTGTCAAGTGGGTGTAAAGCAGCATAAACACAGCAGTGAAAAGCAGCTAAACCCCATTATAAAAATAAATTACTTTGAAAAACCCATGAAACAAAGACAGTGAAAGAGAGAGAAATTCTTACACAATGCGTTCAGGGGCTGTGATGCAACCTGGATTGACCATATCTAGACCCACAGCTGGATGAGACATAAGGGTGGACACTCTTGGGGCTGAGAGGTTTGGTGAGGTTGGGTGAGCAAACGCAGACCCTTTAAAGTAATACTGCGTGGTACCCATCGCATGGGTCCCAAATCTCCAGGTTCAAGGGCATCTTCCTACATTGAAAACATGCATGAGAAACCCAGAAGATGGTACACCGTGTGATGGGGAAAGGTTTCTAAAACGTACCTCATTTCTCATCTCCTTGTGCCCGGGTTCGCCATAACAGCCGCTTTACTAGCAATCTCCCTACTTGGAGCATCAGCATCTTTAACCTCCTGTTCCGTACAGGTTGCAATTTGTCCTGAGGATGAACGAGAAGACATGGAACCAATGAGAGACTAGCTCTTGGTGTTGGGACATGCAGAGGTCACTCTATTTTCCCATCAGGAAGAAGAATTAACCACAGGCTCATCCTGCCCCCCGGAACCAGAACAGGGCCTGAAGCCATCCTGCGCTTTTGCGGCCATCTCCCAAAAAGGTGAGTTGTAAAATGGAGGTTCAGGGCACTGCAATTCACAAACCTGCAGAGTTATAAATGATAACTCTCGTCCACAAATATATTGAGGGAAGGCAAAGAAGAGGATTTGAAATCAAGGCAGAATTGCAGGAAACAGATTTCAGGAGGTAGATTCGAATCGCCTTTAAAGCACATGAAAAGCGGCAAAACGTTGACAATGATGCCCTTGGCCAAAAAGGGCGTATGCGTTTTTTCCTGAATATATTCAGGAAAAAACGCATACGCCCTTTTTGGCCAACCAAGCAACCTGGAAAGGCAAATCAGCGCTACAAAGAAGTCTCGCTACCCATTGGTCAAAATGGCCATGCTGAAAAAAGTGTCAAAACCAGAAATGCAGGAAAGGCCATGGAGAAATGGGAGCCATGCTACACTGATGGGCGGGATGTAAATTGCCAACAGCCACTCTGGAGAAGTGTACGGTGAGTCCTAAAACGTCTAAAAAGCAAAGCTACAGAGCATAGGGCACTTCCACTCATGGGTGTATACATTGGGAAAACTAAAAATCAGCAAGAGACAAGCACCCCAAAGTTTAGGGCTGCTCTCTTGACAAGGAACTCCACTTCATTCCACCTTCAATATCCCAGGAAAGAGAAAAATGGATAAAGAAGTTGTGGTCCTTATATAGAATGGAATATCACTCAGCCATGAAATCAATGTCATAAGGCTAGTAGCAGCATGATGAGTGGATTTAGGTACGACGATTCTAAGTGAAATAAGTCACACAGAAAAGGACACTTCTCATAATGTATCACTTATAGAGGGAATGTAAAAACCGTTACACTTGAACTGAATTACAAAACAGAACAGAGTCACACATGCAGAAAACACACTATGGCTGCTTAACGGGAAAGGTGAGGTGGGGTGATACATAAAACAAGGGTTTCAAATTAGCTCAGATACCGTTCCATAAAACCAATATGTAATAGATAAGACCTACTCCTTGCTCAGAGAACTGGACTCAACACGCCCTATTCACCGCACAAGAATATATCTGACTAGTAATTATCTTAAAACCTAGGTATTGATATCTCTCTGTTAGGGTGTCAAGTGGGTGTAAAGCGGCATAAACACAGCAGTGAAAAGCAGCTAAACCCCATTATAAAAATAAATTACTTTGAAAAACCCATGAAACAAAGACAGTGAAAGAGAGAGAAATTCTTACACAATGCGTTCAGGGGCTGTGATGCAACCTGGATTGACCATATCTAGACCCACAGCTGGATGAGACATAAGGGTGGACACTCTTGGGGCTGAGAGGTTTGGTGAGGTTGGGTGAGCAAACGCAGACCCTTTAAAGTAATACTGCGTGGTACCCATCGCATGGGTCCCAAATCTCCAGGTTCAAGGGCATCTTCCTACATTGAAAACATGCATGAGAAACCCAGAAGATGGTACACCGTGTGATGGGGAAAGGTTTCTAAAACGTACCTCATTTCTCATCTCCTTGTGCCCGGGTTCGCCATAACAGCCGCTTTACTAGCAATCTCCCTACTTGGAGCATCAGCATCTTTAACCTCCTGTTCCGTACAGGTTGCAATTTGTCCTGAGGATGAATGAGAAGACATGGAACCAATGAGAGACTAGCTCTTGGTGTTGGGACATGCAGAGGTCACTCTATTTTCCCATCAGGAAGTAGAATTAACCACAGGTTCATCCTGCCCCCCGGAACAAGAACAGGGCCTGAAGCCATCCTGCGCTTTTGCGGCCATCTCCCAAAAAGGCGAGTTGTAAAATGGAGGTTCAGGGCACTGCAATTCACAAACCTGCAGAGTTATAAATGATAACTCTCGTCCACAAATATATTGAGGGAAGGCAAAGAAGAGGATTTGAAATCAAGGTAGAATTGCAGGAAACAGATTTCAGGAGGTAGATTCGAATCGCATTTAAAGCACATGAAAAGCGGCAAAACGTTGACAATGATGCCCTTGGCCAAAAAGGGCGTATGCGTTTTTTCCTGAATATATTCAGGAAAAAACGCATACGCCCTTTTTGGCCAACCAAGCAACCTGGAAAGGCAAATCAGCGCTACAAAGAAGTCTCGCTACCCATTGGTCAAAATGGCCATGCTGAAAAAAGTGTCAAAACCAGAAATGCAGGAAAGGCCATGGAGAAATGGGAGCCATGCTACACTGATGGGCGGGATGTAAATTGCCAACAGCCACTCTGGAGAAGTGTACGGTGAGTCCTGAAACGTCTAAAAAGCAAAGCTACAGAGCATAGGGCACTTCCACTCATGGGGGTATACATTGGGAAAACTAAAAATCAGCAAGAGACAAGCACCCCAAAGTTTAGGGCTGCTCTCTTGACAAGGACCTCCACTTCATTCCACCTTCAATATCCCAGGAAAGAGAAAAATGGATAAAGAAGTTGTGGTCCTTATATACAATGGAATATCACTCAGCCATGAAATCAATGTCATAAGGCTAGTAGCAGCATGATGAGTGGATTTAGGTACGACGATTCTAAGTGAAATAAGTCACACAGAAAAGGACACTTCTCATAATGTATCACTTATAGAGGGAATGTAAAAACCGTTACACTTGAACTGAATTACAAAACAGAACAGAGTCACACATGCAGAAAACACACTATGGCTGCTTAACGGGAAAGGTGAGGTGGGGTGATACATAAAACAAGGGTTTCAAATTAGCTCAGATACCGTTCCATAAAACCAATATGTAATAGATAAGACCTACTCCTTGCTCAGAGAACTGGACTCAACACGCCCTATTCACCGCACAAGAATATATCTGACTAGTAATTATCTTAAAACCTAGGTATTGATATCTCTCTGTTAGGGTGTCAAGTGGGTGTAAAGCGGCATAAACACAGCAGTGAAAAGCAGCTAAACCCCATTATAAAAATAAATTACTTTGAAAAACCCATGAAACAAAGACAGTGAAAGAGAGAGAAATTCTTACACAATGCGTTCAGGGGCTGTGATGCAACCTGGATTGACCATATCTAGACCCACAGCTGGATGAGACATAAGGGTGGACACTCTTGGGGCTGAGAGGTTTGGTGAGGTTGGGTGAGCAAACGCAGACCCTTTAAAGTAATACTGCGTGGTACCCATCGCATGGGTCCCAAATCTCCAGGTTCAAGGGCATCTTCCTACATTGAAAACATGCATGAGAAACCCAGAAGATGGTACACCGTGTGATGGGGAAAGGTTTCTAAAACGTACCTCATTTCTCATCTCCTTGTGCCCGGGTTCGCCATAACAGCCGCTTTACTAGCAATCTCCCTACTTGGAGCATCAGCATCTTTAACCTCCTGTTCCGTACAGGTTGCAATTTGTCCTGAGGATGAACGAGAAGACATGGAACCAATGAGAGACTAGCTCTTGGTGTTGGGACATGCAGAGGTCACTCTATTTTCCCATCAGGAAGAAGAATTAACCACAGGTTCATCCTGCCCCCCGGAACAAGAACAGGGCCTGAAGCCATCCTGCGCTTTTGCGGCCATCTCCCAAAAAGGCGAGTTGTAAAATGGAGGTTCAGGGCACTGCAATTCACAAACCTGCAGAGTTATAAATGATAACTCTCGTCCACAAATATATTGAGGGAAGGCCAAGAAGAGGATTTGAAATCAAGGCAGAACTGCAGGAAACAGATTTCAGGAGGTAGATTCGAATCGCCTTTAAAGCACATTAAAAGCGGCAAAACGTTGACAATGATGCCCTTGGCCAAAAAGGGCGTATGCGTTTTTTCCTGAATATATTCAGGAAAAAACGCATACGCCCTTTTTGGCCAACCAAGCAACCTGGAAAGGCAAATCAGCGCTACAAAGAAGTCTCGCTACCCATTGGTCAAAATGGCCATGCTGAAAAAAGTGTCAAAACCAGAAATGCAGGAAAGGCCATGGAGAAATGGGAGCCATGCTACACTGATGGGCGGGATGTAAATTGCCAACAGCCACTCTGGAGAAGTGTACGGTGAGTCCTGAAACGTCTAAAAAGCAAAGCTACAGAGCATAGGGCACTTCCACTCATGGGGGTATACATGGGGAAAATTAAAAATCAGCAAGAGACAAGAACCCCAAAGTTTAGGGCTGCTCTCTTGACAAGGACCTCCACTTCATTCCACCTTCAATATCCCAGGAAAGAGAAAAATGGATAAAGAAGTTGTGGTCCTTATATACAATGGAATATCACTCAGCCATGAAATCAATGTCATAAGGCTAGTAGCAGCATGATGAGTGGATTTAGGTACGACGATTCTAAGTGAAATAAGTCACACAGAAAAGGACACTTCTCATAATGTATCACTTATAGAGGGAATGTAAAAACCGTTACACTTGAACTGAATTACAAAACAGAACAGAGTCACACATGCAGAAAACACACTATGGCTGCTTAACGGGAAAGGTGAGGTGGGGTGATACATAAAACAAGAGTTTCAAATTAGCTCAGATACCGTTCCATAAACCCAATATGTAATAGACAAGACGTACTCCTTGCTCAGAGAACTGGACTCAACACGCCCTATTCACCGCACAAGAATATATCTGACTAGTAATAATCTTAAAACCTAGGTATTGATATCTCTCTGTTAGGGTGTCAAGTGGGTGGAAAGCGGCATAAACACAGCAGTGAAAAGCAGCTAAACCCCATTATAAAAATAAATTACTTTGAAAAACCCATGAAACAAAGACAGTGAAAGAGAGAGAAATTCTTACACAATGCGTTCAGGGGCTGTGATGCAACCTGGATTGACCATATCTAGACCCACAGCTGGATGAGACATAAGGGTGGACACTCTTGGGGCTGAGAGGTTTGGTGAGGTTGGGTGAGCAAACGCAGACCCTTTACAGTAATACTGCGTGGTACCCATCGCATGGGTCCCAAATCTCCAGCTTCCAGGGCATCTTCCTACATCGAAAACATGCATGAGAAACCCAGAAGATGGTACACCGTGTGATGGGGAAAGGTTTCTAAAACGTACCTCATTTCTCATCTCCTTGTGCCCGGGTTCACCATAACAGCCGCTTTACTAGCAATCTCCCTACTTGGAGCATCAGCATCTTTAACCTCCTGTTCCGTACAGGTTGCAATTTGTCCTGAGGATGAACGAGAAGACATGGAACCAATGAGAGACTAGCTCTTGGTGTTGGGACATGCAGAGGTCACTCTATTTTCCCATCAGGAAGAAGAATTAACCACAGGTTCATCCTGCCCCCCGGAACCAGAACAGGGCCTGAAGCCATCCTGCGCTTTTGCGGCCATCTCCCAAAAAGGCGAGTTGTAAAATGGAGGTTCAGGGCACTGCAATTCACAAACCTGCAGAGTTATAAATGATAACTCTCGTCCACAAATATATTGAGGGAAGGCAAAGAAGAGGATTTGAAATCAAGGCAGAATTGCAGGAAACAGATTTCAGGAGGTAGATTCGAATCGCCTTTAAAGCACATGAAAAGCGGCAAAACGTTGACAATGATGCCCTTTTTGGCCAACCAAGCAACCTGGAAAGGCAAATCAGCGCTACAAAGAAGTCTCGCTACCCATTGGTCAAAATGGCCATGCTGAAAAAAGTGTCAAAACCAGAAATGCAGGAAAGGCCATGGAGAAATGGGAGCCATGCTACACTGATGGGCGGGATGTAAATTGCCAACAGCCACTCTGGAGAAGTGTACGGTGAGTCCTGAAACGTCTAAAAAGCAAAGCTACAGAGCATAGGGCACTTCCACTCATGGGGGTATACATTGGGAAAACTAAAAATCAGCAAGAGACAAGCACCCCAAAGTTTAGGGCTGCTCTCTTGACAAGGACCTCCACTTCATTCCACCTTCAATATCCCAGGAAAGAGAAAAATGGATAAAGAAGTTTTGGTCCTTATATACAATGGAATATCACTCAGCCATGAAATCAATGTCATAAGGCTAGTAGCAGCATGATGAGTGGATTTAGGTACGACGATTCTAAGTGAAATAAGTCACACAGAAAAGGACACTTCTCATAATGTATCACTTATAGAGGGAATGTAAAAACCGTTACACTTGAACTGAATTACAAAACAGAACAGAGTCACACATGCAGAAAACACACTATGGCTGCTTAACGGGAAAGGTGAGGTGGGGTGATACATAAAACAAGGGTTTCAAATTAGCTCAGATACCGTTCCATAAAACCAATATGTAATAGACAAGACCTACTCCTTGCTCAGAGAACTGGACTCAACACGCCCTATTCACCACACAAGAATATATCTGACTAGTAATAATCTTAAAACCTATGTATTGATATCTCTCTGTTAGTGTGTCAAGTGGGTGTAAAGCAGCATAAACACAGCAGTGAAAAGCAGCTAAACCCCATTATAAAAATAAATTACTTTGAAAAACCCATGAAACAAAGACAGTGAAAGAGAGAGAAATTCTTACACAATGCGTTCAGGGGCTGTGATGCAACCTGGATTGACCATATCTAGACCCACAGCTGGATGAGACATAAGGGTGGACACTCTTGGGGCTGAGAGGTTTGGTGAGGTTGGGTGAGCAAACGCAGACCCTTTAAAGTAATACTGCGTGGTACCCATCGCATGGGTCCCAAATCTCCAGGTTCAAGGGCATCTTCCTACATTGAAAACATGCATGAGAAACCCAGAAGATGGTACACCGTGTGATGGGGAAAGGTTTCTAAAACGTACCTCATTTCTCATCTCCTTGTGCCCGGGTTCGCCATAACAGCCGCTTTACTAGCAATCTCCCTACTTGGAGCATCAGCATCTTTAACCTCCTGTTCCGTACAGGTTGCAATTTGTCCTGAGGATGAACGAGAAGACATGGAACCAATGAGAGACTAGCTCTTGGTGTTGGGACATGCAGAGGTCACTCTATTTTCCCATCAGGAAGAAGAATTAACCACAGGCTCATCCTGCCCCCCGGAACCAGAACAGGGCCTGAAGCCATCCTGCGCTTTTGCGGCCATCTCCCAAAAAGGTGAGTTGTAAAATGGAGGTTCAGGGCACTGCAATTCACAAACCTGCAGAGTTATAAATGATAACTCTCGTCCACAAATATATTGAGGGAAGGCAAAGAAGAGGATTTGAAATCAAGGCAGAATTGCAGGAAACAGATTTCAGGAGGTAGATTCGAATCGCCTTTAAAGCACATGAAAAGCGGCAAAACGTTGACAATGATGCCCTTGGCCAAAAAGGGCGTATGCGTTTTTTCCTGAATATATTCAGGAAAAAACGCATACGCCCTTTTTGGCCAACCAAGCAACCTGGAAAGGCAAATCAGCGCTACAAAGAAGTCTCGCTACCCATTGGTCAAAATGGCCATGCTGAAAAAAGTGTCAAAACCAGAAATGCAGGAAAGGCCATGGAGAAATGGGAGCCATGCTACACTGATGGGCGGGATGTAAATTGCCAACAGCCACTCTGGAGAAGTGTACGGTGAGTCCTAAAACGTCTAAAAAGCAAAGCTACAGAGCATAGGGCACTTCCACTCATGGGTGTATACATTGGGAAAACTAAAAATCAGCAAGAGACAAGCACCCCAAAGTTTAGGGCTGCTCTCTTGACAAGGAACTCCACTTCATTCCACCTTCAATATCCCAGGAAAGAGAAAAATGGATAAAGAAGTTGTGGTCCTTATATAGAATGGAATATCACTCAGCCATGAAATCAATGTCATAAGGCTAGTAGCAGCATGATGAGTGGATTTAGGTACGACGATTCTAAGTGAAATAAGTCACACAGAAAAGGACACTTCTCATAATGTATCACTTATAGAGGGAATGTAAAAACCGTTACACTTGAACTGAATTACAAAACAGAACAGAGTCACACATGCAGAAAACACACTATGGCTGCTTAACGGGAAAGGTGAGGTGGGGTGATACATAAAACAAGGGTTTCAAATTAGCTCAGATACCGTTCCATAAAACCAATATGTAATAGATAAGACCTACTCCTTGCTCAGAGAACTGGACTCAACACGCCCTATTCACCGCACAAGAATATATCTGACTAGTAATAATCTTAAAACCTAGGTATTGATATCTCTCTGTTAGGGTGTCAAGTGGGTGTAAAGCAGCATAAACACAGCAGTGAAAAGCAGCTAAACCCCATTATAAAAATAAATTACTTTGAAAAACCCATGAAACAAAGACAGTGAAAGAGAGAGAAATTCTTACACAATGCGTTCAGGGGCTGTGATGCAACCTGGATTGACCATATCTAGACCCACAGCTGGATGAGACATAAGGGTGGACACTCTTGGGGCTGAGAGGTTTGGTGAGGTTGGGTGAGCAAACGCAGACCCTTTAAAGTAATACTGCGTGGTACCCATCGCATGGGTCCCAAATCTCCAGGTTCAAGGGCATCTTCCTACATTGAAAACATGCATGAGAAACCCAGAAGATGGTACACCGTGTGATGGGGAAAGGTTTCTAAAACGTACCTCATTTCTCATCTCCTTGTGCCCGGGTTCACCATAACAGCCGCTTTACTAGCAATCTCCCTACTTGGAGCATCAGCATCTTTAACCTCCTGTTCCGTACAGGTTGCAATTTGTCCTGAGGATGAACGAAAAGACATGGAACCAATGAGAGACTAGCTCTTGGTGTTGGGACATGCAGAGGTCACTCTATTTTCCCATCAGGAAGTAGAATTAACCACAGGTTCATCCTGCCCCCCGGAACAAGAACAGGGCCTGAAGCCATCCTGCGCTTTTGCGGCCATCTCCCAAAAAGGCGAGTTGTTAAATGGAGGTTCAGGGCACTGCAATTCACAAACCTGCAGAGTTATAAATGATAACTCTCGTCCACAAATATATTGAGGGAAGGCAAAGAAGAGGATTTGAAATCAAGGTAGAATTGCAGGAAACAGATTTCAGGAGGTAGATTCGAATCGCCTTTAAAGCACATGAAAAGCGGCAAAACGTTGACAATGATGCCCTTGGCCAAAAAGGGCGTATGCGTTTTTTCCTGAATATATTCAGGAAAAAACGCATACGCCCTTTTTGGCCAACCAAGCAACCTGGAAAGGCAAATCAGCGCTACAAAGAAGTCTCGCTACCCATTGGTCAAAATGGCCATGCTGAAAAAAGTGTCAAAACCAGAAATGCAGGAAAGGCCATGGAGAAATGGGAGCCATGCTACACTGATGGGCGGGATGTAAATTGCCAACAGCCACTCTGGAGAAGTGTACGGTGAGTCCTGAAACGTCTAAAAAGCAAAGCTACAGAGCATAGGGCACTTCCACTCATGGGGGTATACATTGGGAAAACTAAAAATCAGCAAGAGACAAGCACCCCAAAGTTTAGGGCTGCTCTCTTGACAAGGACCTCCACTTCATTCCACCTTCAATATCCCAGGAAAGAGAAAAATGGATAAAGAAGTTGTGGTCCTTATATACAATGGAATATCACTCAGCCATGAAATCAATGTCATAAGGCTAGTAGCAGCATGATGAGTGGATTTAGGTACGATGATTCTAAGTGAAATAAGTCACACAGAAAAGGACACTTCTCATAATGTATCACTTATAGAGGGAATGTAAAAACCGTTACACTTGAACTGAATTACAAAACAGAACAGAGTCACACATGCAGAAAACACACTATGGCTGCTTAACGGGAAAGGTGAGGTGGGGTGATACATAAAACAAGGGTTTCAAATTAGCTCAGATACCGTTCCATAAAACCAATATGTAATAGATAAGACCTACTCCTTGCTCAGAGAACTGGACTCAACACGCCCTATTCACCGCACAAGAATATATCTGACTAGTAATTATCTTAAAACCTAGGTATTGATATCTCTCTGTTAGGGTGTCAAGTGGGTGTAAAGCGGCATAAACACAGCAGTGAAAAGCAGCTAAACCCCATTATAAAAATAAATTACTTTGAAAAACCCATGAAACAAAGACAGTGAAAGAGAGAGAAATTCTTACACAATGCGTTCAGGGGCTGTGATGCAACCTGGATTGACCATATCTAGACCCACAGCTGGATGAGACATAAGGGTGGACACTCTTGGGGCTGAGAGGTTTGGTGAGGTTGGGTGAGCAAACGCAGACCCTTTAAAGTAATACTGCGTGGTACCCATCGCATGGGTCCCAAATCTCCAGGTTCAAGGGCATCTTCCTACATTGAAAACATGCATGAGAAACCCAGAAGATGGTACACCGTGTGATGGGGAAAGGTTTCTAAAACGTACCTCATTTCTCATCTCCTTGTGCCCGGGTTCGCCATAACAGCCGCTTTACTAGCAATCTCCCTACTTGGAGCATCAGCATCTTTAACCTCCTGTTCCGTACAGGTTGCAATTTGTCCTGAGGATGAACGAGAAGACATGGAACCAATGAGAGACTAGCTCTTGGTGTTGGGACATGCAGAGGTCACTCTATTTTCCCATCAGGAAGAAGAATTAACCACAGGTTCATCCTGCCCCCCGGAACAAGAACAGGGCCTGAAGCCATCCTGCGCTTTTGCGGCCATCTCCCAAAAAGGCGAGTTGTAAAATGGAGGTTCAGGGCACTGCAATTCACAAACCTGCAGAGTTATAAATGATAACTCTCGTCCACAAATATATTGAGGGAAGGCCAAGAAGAGGATTTGAAATCAAGGCAGAATTGCAGGAAACAGATTTCAGGAGGTAGATTCGAATCGCCTTTAAAGCACATGAAAAGCGGCAAAACGTTGACAATGATGCCCTTGGCCAAAAAGGGCGTATGCGTTTTTTCCTGAATATATTCAGGAAAAAACGCATACGCCCTTTTTGGCCAACCAAGCAACCTGGAAAGGCAAATCAGCGCTACAAAGAAGTCTCGCTACCCATTGGTCAAAATGGCCATGCTGAAAAAAGTGTCAAAACCAGAAATGCAGGAAAGGCCATGGAGAAATGGGAGCCATGCTACACTGATGGGCGGGATGTAAATTGCCAACAGCCACTCTGGAGAAGTGTACGGTGAGTCCTGAAACGTCTAAAAAGCAAAGCTACAGAGCATAGGGCACTTCCACTCATGGGGGTATACATGGGGAAATTTAAAAATCAGCAAGAGACAAGAACCCCAAAGTTTAGGGCTGCTCTCTTGACAAGGACCTCCACTTCATTCCACCTTCAATATCCCAGGAAAGAGAAAAATGGATAAAGAAGTTGTGGTCCTTATATACAATGGAATATCACTCAGCCATGAAATCAATGTCATAAGGCTAGTAGCAGCATGATGAGTGGATTTAGGTACGACGATTCTAAGTGAAATAAGTCACACAGAAAAGGACACTTCTCATAATGTATCACTTATAGAGGGAATGTAAAAACCGTTACACTTGAACTGAATTACAAAACAGAACAGAGTCACACATGCAGAAAACACACTATGGCTGCTTAACGGGAAAGGTGAGGTGGGGTGATACATAAAACAAGAGTTTCAAATTAGCTCAGATACCGTTCCATAAACCCAATATGTAATAGACAAGACGTACTCCTTGCTCAGAGAACTGGACTCAACACGCCCTATTCACCGCACAAGAATATATCTGACTAGTAATAATCTTAAAACCTAGGTATTGATATCTCTCTGTTAGGGTGTCAAGTGGGTGTAAAGCGGCATAAACACAGCAGTGAAAAGCAGCTAAACCCCATTATAAAAATAAATTACTTTGAAAAACCCATGAAACAAAGACAGTGAAAGAGAGAGAAATTCTTACACAATGCGTTCAGGGGCTGTGATGCAACCTGGATTGACCATATCTAGACCCACAGCTGGATGAGACATAAGGGTGGACACTCTTGGGGCTGAGAGGTTTGGTGAGGTTGGGTGAGCAAACGCAGACCCTTTACAGTAATACTGCGTGGTACCCATCGCATGGGTCCCAAATCTCCAGCTTCCAGGGCATCTTCCTACATCGAAAACATGCATGAGAAACCCAGAAGATGGTACACCGTGTGATGGGGAAAGGTTTCTAAAACGTACCTCATTTCTCATCTCCTTGTGCCCGGGTTCGCCATAACAGCCGCTTTACTAGCAATCTCCCTACTTGGAGCATCAGCATCTTTAACCTCCTGTTCCGTACAGGTTGCAATTTGTCCTGAGGATGAACGAGAAGACATGGAACCAATGAGAGACTAGCTCTTGGTGTTGGGACATGCAGAGGTCACTCTATTTTCCCATCAGGAAGAAGAATTAACCACAGGTTCATCCTGCCCCCCGGAACCAGAACAGGGCCTGAAGCCATCCTGCGCTTTTGCGGCCATCTCCCAAAAAGGCGAGTTGTAAAATGGAGGTTCAGGGCACTGCAATTCACAAACCTGCAGAGTTATAAATGATAACTCTCGTCCACAAATATATTGAGGGAAGGCAAAGAAGAGGATTTGAAATCAAGGCAGAATTGCAGGAAACAGATTTCAGGAGGTAGATTCGAATCGCCTTTAAAGCACATGAAAAGCGGCAAAACGTTGACAATGATGCCCTTTTTGGCCAACCAAGCAACCTGGAAAGGCAAATCAGCGCTACAAAGAAGTCTCGCTACCCATTGGTCAAAATGGCCATGCTGAAAAAAGTGTCAAAACCAGAAATGCAGGAAAGGCCATGGAGAAATGGGAGCCATGCTACACTGATGGGCGGGATGTAAATTGCCAACAGCCACTCTGGAGAAGTGTACGGTGAGTCCTGAAACGTCTAAAAAGCAAAGCTACAGAGCATAGGGCACTTCCACTCATGGGGGTATACATTGGGAAAACTAAAAATCAGCAAGAGACAAGCACCCCAAAGTTTAGGGCTGCTCTCTTGACAAGGACCTCCACTTCATTCCACCTTCAATATCCCAGGAAAGAGAAAAATGGATAAAGAAGTTGTGGTCCTTATATACAATGGAATATCACTCAGCCATGAAATCAATGTCATAAGGCTAGTAGCAGCATGATGAGTGGATTTAGGTACGACGATTCTAAGTGAAATAAGTCACACAGAAAAGGACACTTCTCATAATGTATCACTTATAGAGGGAATGTAAAAACCGTTACACTTGAACTGAATTACAAAACAGAACAGAGTCACACATGCAGAAAACACACTATGGCTGCTTAACGGGAAAGGTGAGGTGGGGTGATACATAAAACAAGGGTTTCAAATTAGCTCAGATACCGTTCCATAAAACCAATATGTAATAGATAAGACCTACTCCTTGCTCAGAGAACTGGACTCAACACGCCCTATTCACCGCACAAGAATATATCTGACTAGTAATTATCTTAAAACCTAGGTATTGATATCTCTCTGTTAGGGTGTCAAGTGGGTGTAAAGCGGCATAAACACAGCAGTGAAAAGCAGCTGAACCCCATTATAAAAATAAATTACTTTGAAAAATCCATGAAACAAAGACAGTGAAAGAGAGAGAAATTCTTACACAATGCGTTCAGGGGCTGTGATGCAACCTGGATTGACCATATCTAGACCCACAGCTGGATGAGACATAAGGGTGGACACTCTTGGGGCTGAGAGGTTTGGTGAGGTTGGGTGAGCAAACGCAGACCCTTTACAGTAATACTGCGTGGTACCCATCGCATGGGTCCCAAATCTCCAGCTTCCAGGGCATCTTCCTACATCGAAAACATGCATGAGAAACCCAGAAGATGGTACACCGTGTGATGGGGAAAGGTTTCTAAAACGTACCTCATTTCTCATCTCCTTGTGCCCGGGTTCGCCATAACAGCCGCTTTACTAGCAATCTCCCTACTTGGAGCATCAGCATCTTTAACCTCCTGTTCCGTACAGGTTGCAATTTGTCCTGAGGATGAACGAGAAGACATGGAACCAATGAGAGACTAGCTCTTGGTGTTGGGACATGCAGAGGTCACTCTATTTTCCCATCAGGAAGAAGAATTAACCACAGGTTCATCCTGCCCCCCGGAACCAGAACAGGGCCTGAAGCCATCCTGCGCTTTTGCGGCCATCTCCCAAAAAGGCGAGTTGTAAAATGGAGGTTCAGGGCACTGCAATTCACAAACCTGCAGAGTTATAAATGATAACTCTCGTCCACAAATATATTGAGGGAAGGCCAAGAAGAGGATTTGAAATCAAGGCAGAATTGCAGGAAACAGATTTCAGGAGGTAGATTCGAATCGCCTTTAAAGCACATTAAAAGCGGCAAAACGTTGACAATGATGCCCTTGGCCAAAAAGGGCGTATGCGTTTTTTCCTGAATATATTCAGGAAAAAACGCATACGCCCTTTTTGGCCAACCAAGCAACCTGGAAAGGCAAATCAGCGCTACAAAGAAGTCTCGCTACCCATTGGTCAAAATAGCCATGCTGAAAAAAGTGTCAAAGCCAGAAATGCAGGAAAGGCCATGGAGAAATGGGAGCCATGCTACACTGATGGGCGGGATGTAAATTGCCAACAGCCACTCTGGAGAAGTGTACGGTGAGTCCTGAAACGTCTAAAAAGCAAAGCTACAGAGCATAGGGCACTTCCACTCATGGGGGTATACATTGGGAAAATTAAAAATCAGCAAGAGACAAGCACCCCAAAGTTTAGGGCTGCTCTCTTGACAAGGACCTCCACTTCATTCCACCTTCAATATCCCAGGAAAGAGAAAAATGGATAAAGAAGTTGTGGTCCTTATATACAATGGAATATCACTCAGCCATGAAATCAATGTCATAAGGCTAGTAGCAGCATGATGAGTGGATTTAGGTACGACGATTCTAAGTGAAATAAGTCACACAGAAAAGGACACTTCTCATAATGTATCACTTATAGAGGGAATGTAAAAACCGTTACACGTGAACTGAATTACAAAACAGAACAGAGTCACACATGCAGAAAACACACTATGGCTGCTTAACGGGAAAGGTGAGGTGGGGTGATACATAAAACAAGGGTTTCAAATTAGCTCAGATACCGTTCCATAAAACCAATATGTAATAGATAAGACCTACTCCTTGCTCAGAGAACTGGACTCAACACGCCCTATTCACCGCACAAGAATATATCTGACTAGTAATAATCTTAAAACCTAGGTATTGATATCTCTCTGTTAGTGTGTCAAGTGGGTGTAAAGCGGCATAAACACAGCAGTGAAAAGCAGCTAAACCCCATTATAAAAATAAATTACTTTGAAAAACCCATGAAACAAAGACGGTGAAAGAGAGCGAAATTCTTACACAATGCGTTCAGGGGCTGTGATGCAACCTGGATTGACCATATCTAGACCCACAGCTGGATGAGACATAAGGGTGGACACTCTTGGGGCTGAGAGGTTTGGTGAGGTTGGGTGAGCAAATGCAGACCCTTTAAAGTAATACTGCGTGGTACCCATCGCATGGGTCCCAAATCTCCAGGTTCAAGGGCATCTTCCTACATCGAAAACATGCATGAGAAACCCAGAAGATGGTACACCGTGTAATGGGGAAAGGTTTCTAAAACGCACCTCATTTCTCATCTCCTTGTGCTCGGGTTCGCCATTCCAGCCACTTTACTAGCAATCTCCCTACTTGGAGCTTCAGCACCTTTAACCTCCTGTTCCGTACAGGTTGCAATTTGTCCTGAGGATGAACGGGAAGACGTGGAACCAAAGAGAGACTAGCTCTTGGTGTTGGGACATGCAGAGGTCACTCTATTTTCCCATCAGGAAGAAGAATTAACAACAGGCTCAGCCTGCCCCCCGGAACCAGAACAGAGCCTGAAGCCATCCTGCGATTTTGCGGCCATCTCCCAAAAACGCGAGTTGTAAAATGGAGCTTCAGGGCACTGCAATTCACAAACCTGCAGAGTTATAAATGATAACTCTCGTCCACAAATATATTGAGGGAAGGCAAAGAAGAGGATTTGAAATCAAGGCAGATTGCAGGAAACAAATTTCAGGAGGTAGATTCGAATCGCCTTTAAAGCACATGAAAAGCGGCAAAACGTTGACAATGATGCCCTTGGCCAAAAAGGGCGTAAGCGTTTTTTCCTGAATATATTCAGGAAAAAACGCATACGCCCTTTTTGGCCAACCAAGCAACCTGGAAAGGCAAATCAGCGCTACAGAGAAGTCTCGCTTCCCATCGGTCAAAAGGGCCATGCTGAAAAAAGTGTCAAAACCAGAAATGCAGGAAAGGCCATGGAGAAATGGGAGCCATGCTACACTGATGGGCGGGATGTAAATTGCCAACAGCCACTCTGGAGAAGTGTACGGTGAGTCCTGAAACGTCTAAAAAGCAAAGCTTAGAGAGCATAGGGCACTTCCACTCATGGGGGTATACATTGGGAAAATTAAAAATCAGCAAGACACAAGCACCCCAAAGTTTAGGGCTGCTCTGTTGACAAGGACCTCCACTTCATTCCACCTTCAATATCCCAGGAAAGAGAAAAATGGATAAAGAAGTTGTGGTCCTTATATACAATGGAATATCACTCAGCCATGAAATCAATGTCATAAGGCTAGTAGCAGCATGATGAGTGGATTTAGGTACGACGATTTTAAGTGAAATAAGTCACACAGAAAAGGACACTTCTCATAATGTATCACTTATAGAGGGAATGTAAAAACCGTTACACTTGAACTGAATTACAAAACAGAACAGAGTCACACATGCAGAAAACACACTATGGCTGCTTAACGGGAAAGGTGAGGTGGGGTGATACATAAAACAAGGGTTTCAAATTAGCTCAGATACCGTTCCATAAAACCAATATGTAATAGACAAGACCTACTCCTTGCTCAGAGAACTGGACTCAACACGCCCTATTCACCGCACAAGAATATATCTGACTAGTAATAATCTTAAAACCTATGTATTGATATCTCTCCGTTAGTGTGTCAAGTGGGTGTAAAGCGGCATAAACACAGCAGTGAAAAGCAGCTAAACCCCATTATAAAAATAAATTACTTTGAAAAACCCATGAAACAAAGACAGTGAAAGAGAGCAAAACTCTTACACAATGCGTTCAGGGGCTGTGATGCAACCTGGATTGACCATATCTAGACCCACAGCTGGATGAGACATAAGGGTGGACACTCTTGGGGCTGAGAGGTTTGGTGAGGTTGGGTGAGCAAACGCAGACCCTTTAAAGTAATATTGCGTGGTACCCATCGCATGGGTCCCAAATCTCCAGGTTCAAGGGCATCTTCCTACATCGAAAACATGCATGAGAAACCCAGAAGATGGTACACCGTGTGATGGGGAAAGGTTTCTAAAACGCACCTCATTTCTCATCTCCTTGTGCTCGGGTTCGCCATTCCAGCCACTTTACTAGCAATCTCCCTACTTGGAGCATCAGCACCTTTAACCTCCTGTTCCGTACAGGTTGCAATTTGTCCTGAGGATGAACGGGAAGACTTGGAACCAATGAGAGACTAGCTCTTGGTGTAGGGACAGGCACAGGTCTCTCTATTTTCCCATCAGGAAGAAGAATTAACCACAGGCTCAGCCTGCCCCCCGGAACCAGAACAGGGCCTGAAGCCATCCTGCGCTTTTGCGGCCAGCTCCCAAGAACGCGAGTTGTAAAATGGAGCTTCAGGGCACTGCAATTCACAAACCTGCAGAGTAATAAATGATAAGTCTCGTCCACAAATATATTGAGGGAAGGCAAAGAAGAGGATATGAAATCAAGGCAGAATTGCAGGAAACAGATTTCAGGAGGTAGATTCGAATCGCCTTTAAAGCACATGAAAAGCGGCAAAACGTTGACAATGATGCCCTTGACCAAAAAGGGCGTATGCGTTTTATCCTGAATATATTCAGGAAAAAACGCATACGCCCTTTTTGGCCAACCAAGCAAACTGGAAAGGCAAATCAGCGCTACAAAGAAGTCTCGCTTCCCATCGGTTAAAAGGGCCATGCTGAAAAAAATGTCAAAACCAGAAATGCAGGACAGGCCATGGAGAAATGGGAGCCTTGCTACACTGATGGGCGGGATGTAAATTGCCAACAGCCACTCTGGAGAAGAGTACGGTGTGTCCTGAAACATCTAAAAAACACAGCTTAGAGAGCATAGGGCACTTCCACTCATGGGGGTATAAATTGGGAAAATGAAAAATCAGCAAGACACAAGCACCCCAAAGTTTAGGGCTGCTCTGTTGACAAGGACCTCCACTTCATTCCACCTTAAATATCCCAGGAAAGAGAAAAATGGATAAAGGAGTTGTGGTCCTTATGTACAATGGAATATCACTCAGCCATGAAATCAATGTCATAAGGCTAGTAGCAGCATGATGAGTGGATTTAGGTACGACGATTCTAAGTGAAATAAGTCACACAGAAAAGCACACTTCTCATAAGGTATCACTGATAGAGGGACTGTAAAAACCGTTACACTTGAACTGAATTACAAAACAGAACGGAGTCACACATGCAGAAAACACACTATGGCTGCTTAACGGGAAAGGTGAGGTGGGGTGATACATAAAACAAGGGTTTCAAATTAGCTCAGATACCGTTCCATAAAACCAATATGTAATAGACAAGACCTACTCCTTGCTCAGAGAACTGGACTCAACACGCCCTATTCACCGCACAAGAATATATCTGACTAGTAATAATCTTAAAACCTATGTATTGATATCTCTCTGTTAGTGTGTCAAGTGGGTGTAAAGCGGCATAAACACAGCAGTGAAAAGCAGCTAAACCCCATTATAAAAATAAATTACTTTGAAAAACCCATGAAACAAAGACAGTGAAAGAGAGCGAAATTCTTACACAATGCGTTCAAGGGCTGTGATGCAATCTGGATTTACCATATCTAGACCCACAGCTGGATGAGACATAAGGGTGGACACTCTAGGGGCTGAGAGGTTTGGTGAGGTTGGGTGAGCAAACGCAGACCCTTTAAAGTAATACTGCGTGGTACCCATCGCATGGGTCCCAAATCTCCAGGTTCAAGGGCATCTTGCTACATCGAAAACATGCATGAGAAACCCAGAAGATGGTACACCGTGTGATGGGGAAAGGTTTCTAAAACGCACGTCATTTCTCATCTCCTTGTGCTCGGGTTCGCCATTCCAGCCGCTTTACTAGCAATCTCCCTACTTGGAGCATCAGCACCTTTAACCTCCTGTTCCGTACAGGTTGCAATTTGTCCTGAGGATGAACGGGAAGACTTGGAACCAATGAGAGACTAGCTCTTGGTGTAGGGACAGGCACAGGTCACTCTATTTTCCCATCAGGAAGAAGAATTAACCACAGGCTCAGCCTGCCCCCCGGAACCAGAACAGGGCCTGAAGCCATCCTTCGCTTTTGCGGCCAGCTCCCTAAAAAGCGAGTTGTAAAATGGAGCTTCAGGGCACTGCAATTCACAAACCTGCAGAGTTATAAATGATAACTCTCGTCCACAAATATATTGAGGGAAGGCAAAGAAGAGGATTTGAAATCAAGGCAGAATTGCAGGAAACAGATTTCAGGAGGTAGATTCGAATCGCCTTTAAAGCACATGAAAAGCGGCAAAACGTTGACAATGATGCCCTTGGCCAAAAAGGGCGTATGCGTTTTTTCCTGAATATATTCAGGAAAAAACGCATACGCCCTTTTTGGCCAACCAAGCAACCTGGAAAGGCAAAACAGCGTTAAAAAGAACTCTCACTACCCATTGGTCAAAATGGCCATGCTGAAAAAAGTGTCAAAACCAGAAATGCAGGAAAGGCCATGGAGAAATGGGAGCCGTGCTACACTGATGGGTGTGATGTAAATTGCCAACAGCCACTCTGGAGAAGTGTACGGTGAGTCCTGAAACGTCTAAAAAGCAAAGCTTAGAGAGCATAGGGCACTTCCACTCATGGGGGTATACATTGGGAAAATTAAAAATCAGCAAGACACAAGCACCCCAAAGTTTAGGGCTGCTCTGTTGACAAGGACCTCCACTTCATTCCACCTTCAATATCCCAGGAAAGAGAAAAATGGATAAAGAAGTTGTGGTCCTTATATACAATGGAATATCACTCAGCCATGAAATCAATGTCATAAGGCTAGTAGCAGCATGATGAGTGGATTTAGGTACGACGATTCTAAGTGAAATAAGTCACACAGAAAAGGACACTTCTCATAATGTATCACTTATAGAGGGAAAGTAAAAACCGTTACACTTGAACTGAATTACAAAACTGAACAGAGTCACACATGCAGAAAACACACTATGGCTGCTTAACGGGAAAGGTGAGGTGGGGTGATACATAAAACAAGGGTTTCAAATTAGCTCAGATACCGTTCCATAAAACCAATATGTAATAGACAAGACCTACTCCTTGCTCAGAGAACTGGACTCAACACGCCCTATTCACCGCACAAGAATATATCTGACTAGTAATAATCTTAAAACCTATGTATTGATATCTCTCTGTTAGTGTGTCAAGTGGGTGTAAAGCGGCATAAACACAGCAGTGAAAAGCAGCTAAACCCCATTATAAAAATAAATTACTTTGAAAAACCCATGAAACAAGGACAGTGAAAGATAGCGAAATTCTTACACAATGCGTTCAGGGGCTGTGATGCAACCTGGATTGACCATATCTAGACCAACAACTGGATGAGACATAAGGGTGGACACTCTTGGGGATGAGAGGTTTGGTGAGGTTGGGTGAGCAAACACAGACCCTTTAAAGTAATACTGCGTGGTACCCATCGCATGTGTCCCAAATCACCAGGTTCAAGGGCATCTTCCTACATCGAAAACATGCATGAGAAACCCAGAAGATGGTACACCGTGTGATGGGGAAAGGTTTCTAAAACGCACCTCATTTCTCATCTCCTTGTGCTCGGGTTCGCCATTCCAGACACTTTACTAGCAATCTCCCTACTTGGAGCATCAGCACCTTTAACCTCCTGTTCCGTACAGGTTGCAATTTGTCCTTAGGATGAACGGGAAGACTTGGAACCAATGAGAGACTAGCTCTTGGTGTAGGGACAGGCACAGGTCACTCTATTTTCCCATCAGGAAGAAGAATTAACCACAGGCTCAGCCTGCCCCCTGGAACCAGAACAGGGCCTGAAGCCATCCTGCGCTTTTGCGGCCAGCTCCCAAGAACGCGAGTTGTAAAATGGAGCTTCAGGGCACTGCAATTCACAAACCTGCAGAGTAATAAATGATAAGTCTCGTCCACAAATATATTGAGGGAAGGCAAAGAAGAGGATTTGAAATCAAGGCAGAATTGCAGGAAACAGATTTCAGGAGGTAGATTCGAATCGCCTTTAAAGCACATGAAAAGCGGCAAAACGTTGACAATGATGCCCTTGGCCAAAAAGGGCGTATGCGTTTTATCCTGAATATATTCAGGAAAAAACGCATACGCCCTTTTTGGCCAACCAAGCAACCTGGAAAGGCAAATCAGCGCTACAAAGCAGACTCGCTTCCCATCGGTCAAAAGGGCCATGCTGCAAAAAGTTTCAAAACCAGAAATGGAGGACAGGCCATGGAGAAATGGGAGCCTTGCTACACTGATGGGCGGATGTACATTCCCAACAGCCACTCAGGAGAAGTGTACGGTGTGTCCTGAAACATATAAAAAACACAGCTTAGAGAGCATAGGGCACTTCCACTCATGGGGGTATACACTGGGAAAATAAAAATCAGCAAGACACAAGCACCTCAAAGTTTAGGGCTGCTCTGTTGACAAGGACCTCCACTTCATTCCACCTTCAATATCCCAGGAAAGAGAAAAATGGATAAAGAAGTTGTGGTCCTTATGTACAATGGAATATCACTCAGCCATGAAATCACTGTTATAAGGCTAGTAGCAGCATGATGAGTGGATTTAGGTACGACGATTCTAAGTGAAATGAGTCACACAGAAAAGGACATTTCTCATAAGGTATCACTGATAGAGGGAATGTAAAAACCATTACACTTGAACTGAATTGCAAAACAGAACAGAGTCACACATGCAGAAAACACACTATGGCTGCTTAACGGGAAAGGTGAGGTGGGGTGATACATAAAACAAGGGTATCAAATTAGCTCAGATACCGTTCCATAAACCCAATATGTAGTAGACAAGACCTACTCCTTGCTCAGAGAACTGGACTCAACACGCCCTATTCACCGCACAAGAATATATCTGACTAGTAATAATCTTAAAACCTATGTATTGATATCTCTCTGTTAGTGTGTCAAGTGGGTATAAGGCGGCATAAACACAGCAGTGAAAAGCAGCTAAACCCCATTATAAAAATAAATTACTTTGAAAAACCCATGAAACAAAGACAGTGAAAGAGAGAGAAATTCCTATACAATTCGTTCAGGGGCTGTGATGCAACCTGGATTGACCATATCTAGACCCACAGCTGGATGAGACATAAGGGTGGACACTCTTGGGGCTGAGAGGTTTGGTGAGGTTGGGTGAGCAAACGCAGAACCTTTAAAGTAATACTGCGTGGTACCCATCGCATGGGTCCCAAATCTCCAGGTTCAAGGGCATCTTGCTACATTGAAAACATGCATGAGAAACCCAGAAGATGGTACACCGTGTGATGGGGAAAGGTTTCTAAAACGCACGTCATTTCTCATCTCCTTGTGCCCGGGTTCGCCATTCCAGCCGCTTTACTAGCAATCTCCCTACTTGGAGCATCAGCACCTTTAACCTCCTGTTCCGTACAGGTTGCAATTTGTCCTGAGGATGAACGGGAAGACGTGGAACCAATGAGAGACTAGCTCTTGGAGTTGGGACAGGCACAGGTCACTCTATTTTCCCATCAGGAAGAAGAATTAACTACAGGCTCAGCCTGCCCCCCGGAACCAGAAGAGGGCCTGAAGCCATCCTGCTCTTTTGCGGCCTGCTCCCAAAAAAGCGAGTTGTAAAATGGAGCTTCAGGGCACTGCAATTCACAAACTTGCAGAGTTATAAATGATAACTCTCGTCCACAAATATATTGAGGGAAGGCAAAGAAGACGATTTGAAATCAAGGCAGAATTGCAGGAAACAGATTTCACGAGGTAGATTCGAATCGCATTTAAAGCACATGAAAAGCGGCAAAACGTTGACAATGATGGCCTTGGCCAAAAAGGGCGTATGCGTTTTTTCCTGAATATATTCAGGAAAAAACGCATACGCCCTTTTTGGCCAACCAAGCAACCTGGAAAGGCAAATCAGCGCTACAAAGAAGACTCGCTACCCATCGGTCAAAAGGGCCATGCTGAAAAATGTCTCAAAACCAGAAATGCAGGACAGGCCATGGAGAAATGGGAGCCTTGCCACACTGATGGGCGGGTTGTAAATTGCCAACAGCCACTCTGGAGAAGTGTACGGTGTGTCCTGAAACATCTAAAAAACACAGCTTAGAGAGCATAGGGCACTTCCACTCATGGGGGTATAAATTGGGAAAATGAAAAATCAGCAAGACACAAGCACCCCAAAGTTTAGGGCTGCTCTGTTGACAAGGACCTCCACTTCATTCCACCTTCAATATCCCAGGAAAGAGAAAAATGGATAAAGAAGTTGTGGTCCTTATGTACAATGGAATATCACTCAGCCATGAAATCAATGTCATAAGGCTGGTAGCAGCATGATGAGTGGATTTAGGTACGACGATTCTAAGTGAAATGAGTCACACAGAAAAGGACATTTCTCATAAGGTATCACTTATAGAGGGAATGTAAAAACCATTACACTTGAACTGAATTGCAAAACAGAACAGAGTCACACATGCAGAAAACACACTATGGCTGCTTATCAGGAAAGGTGAGGTTGGGTGATACATAAAACAAGGGTTTCAAATTAGCTCAGATACCGTTCCATAAACCCAATATGTAATAGACAAGACCTACTCCTTGCTCAGAGAACTGGACTCAACACGCCCTATTCACCGCACAAGAATATATCTGACTAGTAATAATCTTAAAACCTATGTATTGATATCTCTCTGTTAGTGTGTCAAGTGGGTGTAAGGCGGCATAAACACAGCAGTGAAAAGCAGCTAAACCCCATTATAAAAATAAATTACTTAAAAATTCCAAAAAACAAAGACAGTGATAGAGGGAAAATTTTTACGTAATTCGTTCCGGGGCTGTGATGCAACCTGGTGTGACCATATCTAGACCCACAGCTGGATGAGAAATAATGCTGGACACTCTTGGGGCTGAAGGTCTCTTTCCCTATTTACCAGATTAGGAACGTAGAAAGGCTGCCACCCTCTGGCCGTTACCTGCAAAAGCAGCTTTAAAACCTGTGCTAATGGTCACTTCATATGAACAAGTACTTCAGGGCTGTAAATGAAACGTGCCCTCAAAATGTCTTGAGGGAGGTAATGGCCAAAAATTTTCAAAATGTGACACTTACTTTAAGAAAACACTTTGAAGAACTGAGCTGTAATCACAGTTTGATAAATAAAAAGGGCATGCTTTAAAGCTCAATTTCAACAGATTATGGGACACATGCAAATTCAACCACAGATAGGCATCAGCTCGCACCCATTAGAATAACCATCAGCAAGAAAACTACAAACAATAAATATTGAAGGTGTTTTGGAGAAATGCATACCCTCAATTTTAAGTGGGACGTAACCTGGAAAGAGCCACTAATGAGAACTGAACGGTGGTGCCTTTAAAACATACACACTGAGCTACCATATGATACAGCAAGCCCACTGCTTGGCCTATAACATAAGAAGATATAACTGGAAAGACACAGGCAAGCAAATGTGCATTGCAGCAGTATTACAATAGCCAAGACATGGAGGCAACCAGAAAGTCCATCAAGAGGTGCGTGGCCAAAGAAGAACTGGTACACGTACAGATGGAATATTAGCCAGGGAAAAAAATGAAACAATGCCATTTGCAGCACCATGTATGATTCTTGAGGTAATCAGGCAAATTGTACTAAGTCAGAAAGCAAAAGACACATATCCTATAATATCACTTATAGGTCTTAGCTAAAAATTGATACCAATGAAAATATTTCCACAGAGAAATGCAATCACAGATTCATTAAACAAACTTATGGTTCACCAAATGGAAAGGTGTGAGGATTGGATACATTAGGATATTGGGGTTAAGATAGATATAGAAACACATGTGAAATATGTAATCACCAAAGACCTACGTAATACCAAGACAAGACTACTCAACATCGTGTCATAACCTACATGGGAAAATGATCCAAAGAAGAATAGATATATGTATATGTTTAAAAGAACCACATCTTTCACACCTAGAAGAAACAAAACATTTTAATTAAATTTGCTCTGACAAAAAATAAAAATTAAATTAAAAAAAGAACAAGAAGTAATGAGACATAAACTTAAGGGGCTATTTGCTGGCACATTGCATTCTAATTTACAACCAGAACATGACTTCCATTAAGGCTCTGTCATCACTAATAAAGCAGCTTTATAAGCAATGTTGAAGGTAGCTTAAAAGAAGTCTCACTAATTATTGATAGTAACAAGGAAACAAAGAAAAGTAAAAATCTCACTGCAAAAAGTATACATAGGGTAAGGATAGTAGATCAAACACTTATTAAACTTCTGTAGAGAATAAAAGACAACAGTAGTATGTTTTTTTTAAAAAGAGAGGGCCCAAATAAATCTGAAATGAAAGAGATGATGTTACAACAGACACCACAGAAATACAAAGTATCCTAAGATACACACAGGGTAACTCAGGGCTCAGACTGGACAGAGCCCACTCTCCAGTCCCCTGTACATGACTTACAGGAGCCTCAGGAACTGAGGAGGGGGTCCCTGAGGAGAGGCTCAAGATAGAATATGGTAGGCATTAACATGACTGCATTCATCTTAAACATGCCTGAACTACATTCACACGAGATGATTTTGTCCTGTATGTACATCGGCACCTCTAGTTGGAACTGCAGATCTTTGGCTTCAACACCTCTACTGACAACATTAGCGTCACCTGCTGTGGACCGTCTCCTATAGGATTTCTAGAATCACAAAACATCGAAGCTTCACAGGACCCAGAGTCTGTGCAACTCCACACAGAGTCTCAGAGTCTCAACTCCACTCAGATACTCCACTCTTGGAGGGCACACACAAAGTAGTGTGCACATCAGGACCCAGGGGAAGGAGCAGTGACCCTGTAGGAGAATGACCAGAACTACCTGCTACTTTTAGAGGGTCTCCTGCAGAGGCAGGTGGTGGCTGTGGCTGTGGCTCACCGTGAGGACAACGACACTGGCAGCAGAAGTTCTGGGAAATACTCCTTGGTGTGAGCCCTCCCAGAGTCCGCCATTAGCCCCACCAAGAGCAAGGTAGGCTCCAGGGCTGGGTCGCCTCAGGCCAAACAACCAACAGGGAGGGAACCCAGCCCCATGCATCAGCAGACAAGCGGATTAAACTTTTTATTAAAGTTTTATTTAATCCGTAGACAAGCGGATTAAAGCTCTGCCCACCAAAGCAACACCCAGCTCTACCCACCACCAGTCCCTCCCATCAGGAAGCTTGCACAAGCCTCTAAGATAGACTCATCCACCGGAGAGCAGACAGCAGAAGCAAGAAGAACTACAATTCTGCAGCCTGTGGAAGGAAAACCACATTCACAGAAAGATAGACAAAATGAAAAGGCAGAGGACTTTATACCAGATCAAGGAACAAGATAAAACCCCAGAAAAAAAATGAAATGAGGTGGAGATAGGGAACCTTCCAGAAAAAGAATTCAGAATAATGATAGTGAAGTTGAGCCAAGACCTTGGAAAAAGAAAGGAGGCAAAGATCGAGAAGATGCAAGAAATGTTTAACAAAGACCTAGAAGAATTAAGGAACAAACACCTAGAAGAATTAAAGAACAAACAAACAGAGGTGAACAATGGAATAACTGAAATGAAAAATACACTAGAAGGAATCAGTAGCAGAATAACTGTGGCAGAAGAACGGATAAGTGACCTGGAAGACAGAAAGGTGGAAATCACTGCCATGGAACAGAATAAAGAAAAAGAATGAAAATAAACGAAGATACCCCAAGAGTCCTCTGGGACAACTTTAAACGCAACAACATTCGCATTATAGGGGTCCCAGAAGGAGAAGAGAGAGAGAAAGGACCCGAGAATATATTTGAAGAGATTATGGTCAAAAACTTCCCTAGCATGGGAAAAGAAATAGCCACCCAAGTCCAGAAGCACAGAGTGTCCCAGGCAGGATAAACCAAAGGAGAAAAATGACAAGACACATAGTAATCAAATTGACAAAAATTAACGACAAAGAAAAATGATTGAAAGCAGCAAGGGAAAAATGACAAATAACATACAAGGGAACTCCCATAAGGATAACAACTGATTTCTCAGCAGAAAATCTACAAGCCAGAAGGAAGTGGCATGATAAATTTAAAGTGATGAAAGGGAAGAACCTACAACCAAGAGTACTCCACCCTGCAAAGAGCTCATTCAGATTTGATGGAGAAATCAAAAGCCTTACAGACAAGCAAAAGCTAAGAGAATTCAGCACCATGAAACCAGCTCTACACCAAATGCTAAAGGAACTTCTCTAAGTGGGAAACACAAGAGAAGAAAAGGACCCACCAAGACAAACCCATAACAATTAAGAAAATAGTAGTAGGAACATACATATCGATAATTACCTTAAACGTGAATGCACTACATGTTCCAACCAAAAGACACAGGCTCGCTGAATGGATACAAAAACAAGACCCATATATATGCTGTCTACAAGAGATCCATTTCAGACCTAGGGACACATACAGACTCAAAGTGAGGCGATGGAAAAATATATTCTATGCAAATGAAAATCAAAAGAAAGCTGGAGTAGCAATACTCATATCAGATAAAATAGACTTTAAAATAAAGAATGTTACAAGAGACGAGGAAAGGCACTACATAATGGTCAGGGGATCAATCCAAGAAGAAGATATAACAACTATAAATATATATGTACCCAAAATAGGAGCAGCTCAATGTATAAGGCAACTGCTAACAGCTATAAAAGAGGAAATCGACAGTAACACAATAATAGCGGGGGACTTTAACAGCTCACTTACACCAGTGGAGATCAGCCAGACAGACAATTAATAAGGAAACACAAGCTTTAAATGACACAATAGACCAGATAGAGTTAATTGATATTTATAGGACATTCCATCCAAAAACAGGAGATTACACGTTCTTCTCAACTGCACACGGAACATTCTCCAGGATAGATCACATCTTGGGTCACAGATAAAGCCTCAGTAAATTTAAAAAAACTGAAATCATATCAAGCAGCTGTTCCGACCACAATGCTATGAGATTAGAAATCAATTACACGGAAAAAACCGTAAAAAACACAAACACATGGAGGCTAAACAATACGTTACTAAATAACCAAGAGATCACTGAAGAAACCAAAGAGGAAATCAAAAACTACCTAGAGACAAATGACAACAAAAACACGATGATCCAAAACCTATGGGATGCAGCAAAAGGAGTTCTAAGAGGGAAGTTTATAGCAATACAAGCCTACCTCAAGAAACAAGAAAAATCTCAAATAAACAATCTAACCTTACACCTAGAGGAACTAGAGAAAGAAGAACAAAACCCAAAGTTAGTAGAAGGAAAGAAATCATAAAGATCAGAGCAGAAATAAATGAAATAGAAACAAAGAAAACGAAAGCAAAGATCAATAAAACTAAAAGCTGGTTCTTTGAGAAGATAAGCAAAAATGATCAACCTTTAGCCAGACTCCAGAAAAAGAGGGAGAGGACGCAAATCAACAAAATTAGAAGTGAAAAAGCAGAAGTTACAACAGACACCACAGGAATACAAAGCATCCTAAGAGACTACTACAAGCAACTCTAGGCCAATAAAATGGACAATCTGGAAGAAATGGACAAATTCTTAGAAAGGGATAACCTTCTAAGACTGAACCAGGAAGAAATAGAAAATATGAACAAACCTATCACAAGCAATGAAATTGAAACTGTGATTAAAAATCTTCCAACAAACAAAAGTCCAGAACCAGATGGCATCACAGGTGAATTCTATCAAACATTTAGAGAAGAGCTAACACCCAACCTTCTCAAATTCTTCAAAACAATTGCAGCGGAAGGAACACTCCCAAACTCATTCTATGAGACCACCATCACCCTGATACCAAAATCAGACAGAGATACTACAAGGAAAGAAAATTATAGACCAATATCACTGATGAATATAGATGTAAAAATCCTCAACAAAATACTAGCAAACAGAATCGAACAACACATTAAAAGGATCATACACCATGATCAAGTGGGGTTTATCCCAGGGATGCAAGGATTCTTCAATATACACAAATCAATGTGATACACCATATTAACAAATTGTAGAATAAAAGCATATGATCATCTCAATAGAGGAAGGAAAAGATTTTGAGAAAATTCAACACTCATTTACGATAAAAACTCTGCAGAGTGTGGGCATAGAGGGAAACTACCTCAACATAATAAAGGCCATATATGACAAACCCACAGCAAACAGCATTCTCAATGGTGAAAAACTGAAAGCGTTTCCTCTAAGATCAGGAACAAGACGAGGATGTCCACTCTCACCACTGCTATTCAACATAGTTTTGGAAGTCCTAGCCATGGC
Organism: Balaenoptera borealis; assembly: GCF_965194805.1. NCBI lineage: Eukaryota > Metazoa > Chordata > Mammalia > Artiodactyla > Balaenopteridae > Balaenoptera > Balaenoptera borealis. The sequence continues at coordinate 2,001,465 of NW_028124009.1, forward strand.
AATCAGAGAAGAAAAAGAAATAAAAGGAATACAAAAAGGAAAAGAAGAAGTAAAATTGTCACTGTTTGCAGATGACATGATATCATAGAAAGAGAATCCTGAAGATGCCACCAGAAAACCACTGGAGCTAATCAATGAATTTGGTAAAGTTACAGGATACAAAATTAATGCACAGAAATTGCTTGCATTCCTATACACTAACAATGAAAGATCAGAAAGAGAAATTAAGGAAACAATCCCATTACCACTGCTACAAAAAGAATAAAATACCTAGGAATAAACCTACCTAAGGAAGTAAAAGACCTGTACTCAGAAAACTATAAGACACTGATGAAAGAAATCAAAGATGATATAAACAGATGGAGACATATACCATGTTCTCGGATTAGAAGAATCAATATTGTGAAAATGACTATACTACCCAAAGCAATCTACAGATTCAATGCAATCCCGATCAAAATACATTTGGCATTTTCTACAAAACAAGAAAAAAAAATCTTAAAATTTGTAGGGAGACACAAAAGACCCTGGATAGCCAAAGCAGTCTTGAGGGGGGAAAAAAAAGAGCTGGAGGAATCAGACTTCCAGACTTCAGACTATATTGCAAAGCTACAGTAATCAAGATAATATGGTACTGACACAAAAACAGAAATATAGGTCAATAGAACAGGATAGAAAGCACAGAGATAAACCCACGTACCTATGGTTCACTAATCTATGACAAAGGAGGCAAGGGTATACAATGGAGAAAAGACAGTGTCTTCAGCAAGTGGTGCTGGGAAAACTGGACAGTTACATGTAAAAGAATGAAATTAGTACACTCCCTAACACCATACACAAAAATAAACTCAAAATGGATTAGAGACCTAAATATAAGACCAGCCACTATAAAACTCTTAGAGGAAAACATAAGCAGAACAGTCTATGACATAAATCACAGCAAGATCCTTTTTGACCCACCTCCTAGAGAAATGGAAATAAAAACAAAAATAAAAAAATGGGACCGAATGAAACATAAATTCTTTTGCACAGCAAAGGAAAACATAAGCAAGATGAAAAGACAACCATCAGAATGGGAGAAAATATTTTCAAATGAAGCAAATGGCAAAGGATTAATCTCCAAAAAGCAGCTCATGTAGCTCAATATCACAAAACCAAACAACCCAATCCAAAAATGGGCAGAAGACCTAAATAGACATTTCTCCAAAGAAGATATACAGGTTGCCAACAAACACATGAAAGGATGCTGAACATCACTAATCATTAGAGAAATGCAAATCAAAACTACAGTGAGGTATCACCTCACACCAGTCAGAATGGCCATCATCAAAAAATCTACCAACAATAAATGCTGGAGAGGCATTTATTGGAGCAAAGGGAACCCTCTTGCACTGTTGGTGGGAATGTAAATTGATATAGCCACTAGGGAGAAAGGTATGGGGGTTCCTTAAACACTAAAAATAGAACTACCATACAACCCAGCAAACCCACTCCTGGACATTTACCCTGAGAAAACCATAATTCAAAAAGAGTCATGTACCACAATGTTCACTGTAGCTCTATTTACAATAGCCAGGACATGGAAGCAACCTAAGTGTCCATCAACAGATAAATGGATAAAGAAGATGTGGCACATATATACAATGGAACATTATTCAGCCATAAAAAGAAACGAAATTGAGTTATTTTTAGTGAGGTGGATGGATCTAGAGTCTGTCCTACAGAGTGAAGTAAGTCAGAAAGAGAAAAACAAATACCGTATGCTAACACATATATATGGAATCTTAAAAAAAAAAAATTTATGAAGAACCTAGGGGCAGGAAAGGATTAAGGACACAGACGTAGAGAAAGGACTTGAGGACATGGGGAGAGGGAAGGGTAAGCTGGGACAAAGTGAGAGAGTGGTATGGACATATATACACTACCAAATGTAAAATTGATAGCTACTGGGAAGCAGCCACATAGCACAGGGAGATCAGCTCTGTGCTTTGTGACCACCTAAAAGGGTGGGATAAGGGAGTGAGAGGGAGGTGCAAGAGGGAGGGGATATGGTGTTATATGTATACGCACAGCTGATTCACTTTTTTATACAGCAGAAACTAACACACAATTGTAAAGCAATTATACTCCAATAAAGATGTAAAAGAAAAAAAAAAGCCCAGAGATAAACCTACACACCTATGGCCCACTAATCTATGACAAAGGAGGCAAGGGTATACAAAGGAGAAAAGACAGTCTCTTCAATAAGTGGTGCTGGGAAAAATGGACAGCTACATGTAAAAGAATGAAATTAGAACACTCCCTAACACCATACACAAAAAATAAACTCAAAATGGTTTAGAGACCGAAATGTAAGACCGGACACTATAAAACTCTTAGAGGAAAACACAGGAAGAATACTCTTTGACATAAATCACAGCAAGATCTTTTTTGATCCACCTCCTAGAGTAATGGAATAAAAAAAAAATAAACATATGGGAGCAAATGAAACCTAAAAGCTTTTGCAAAGCAAAGGAAACTACAAACAAGACGAAAAGACAACCCTCACAATGGGAGAAAATATTTGCAAACGAATCAATGGACAAAGGATTAATCTCCAATGTATATAAACAGCTCATGCAGCTCAACAGTAAAAAAACAAACAACCCAATCCAAAAATGGGCAGATGACGTAAATAGACATTTGTCCCAAGAAGACATACAGATGACCAAGAAGCACATGAAAAGCTGCTCAACATCACTAATTATTAGAGAAATATAAACCAAAACTACAATGAGGTATCGCCTCACACGAGTTAGAATGGGCATCATCAGAAAATCTACAAGCAACAAATGCTGGAGAGGGTGTGGAGAAAAGGGAACCCTCTTACACTATTTGTGGGAATGTAAATTGATACAGTCACGATGGAGAACAGTATGGAGGTTCCTTAAGAAACTAAAAATAGAATTACCATATGACCCAGCAATCCCACTACTGGCCATATACCCAGAGAAAACCATAATTCAAAAAGACATATTCACCACAATATTCATTGCAGCACTGTTTACAATAGCCAGGTCATGGAAGCAACCTAAATGCCCATAGACAGACGAACAGAAAAGATGTGCTACATATATAAAATGGAATATTACTCAGCCATAAAAAGGAATGAAATTGGGTCATTTGTAGAGACGTGGATAGATCTAGAGACTGTCATACAGAGTGAAGTAAGTCAGAAAGAGAAAAACAAATATCGTATATTAACGCATACATGTGGAACCTAGAAAAATGGTAAAGATGAACCGGTTTGCAAGGCAGAAATAGAGACACAGATGTAGAGAACAAATGTATGGACACCAAGGGGGGAAAGTGGCAGGGTGGTGGTGGTGGGATGAATTGCGAGCCTGGTATTGACATATATACACTTATATGTATAAAATAGGTTACCAATAAGAGCCTGCTGTATAAAAAAAATGAATAAAATAAATTCAAAAATTAAAAAATAAGTAATACTTAAAAAAATAAAACAGAAAAAAAGTTCTGTCCTTCCCATAGACGTATTTATATGAATGAATTATTTCCATGCTTATATCCATAAATACAAAAAGAGGAATAAAACTTACCTTGAACCAAAAAAGAAAAAAAAAAAAAACAGAACCCACTGGTCATACAGAGGAAAACCCTATCAGGGCACTTGCTCCAGGGGTAAACAATTCTGAAGTTGGTCACAGGTGGGGAATCATCTCCCATGCAGCCAGCAGCCCCCACACGAGGAGCGTCCTCATTGCAAAGCTGGGGGACCGTGAGGAGGCGTCTCTGAGTAAACGTGAGCTGAGCCCCAGGCCAGCTGCTGCTGAACTTTTCCCACCCTTCCCAGGTAAAACACCTGAATGTGTGCAAAGACTTTAAAAACTAGAGGAAGGGGCTTGGAGTCACACCAGCGACAGCACGCAGGCCGACTTGGTGCCTGCAGGCCAGCCAGGATGGTCCTGGCCCCGGGCGCTCGTCTGGAAGCTTTCCATTTCCCTGCCTGAGGTACCCCTCCTGTCCCGGCCCCCACTGCTTTTTTCCTTCCTCACCTCTGCCCGGGGAGAAATTCCAGCAGCTAGTATGGGTGACACATCCTCTTCTTTAGCAGGTGGCAGCCCGGCAACTCCTGCAGAAAGTCCAGCAGAGCCCCAGTCACACTGGGCCACTCATAGAGCCGTGGGCCCTACTCCCTCCCACCAGCCCAACCCCGAGACTGCTGACGGGGCAGAGAATATGGCGTCAGGCACAGCTGCAGAGGCTTTTGCTGCCTGGAGGGGTGTTTATATTGACCTCAACCCAGGCACACCTGGGAAGGGCTGGCCGGCCGGGTCAGGCTGCCCAGGTCAGCCAATCCTCGCCCCTCAGGGGCTCAGAGTTGCAGAAAATGGGCCTTGCTGCACCGGCCAGATCCAAGGAACAGGCGTAGGGTCCCGAGAGTCAGGATAGATAAGGGGCGGCAGCCCTGGCTTGTTTTCGAATCATTTTATCTGGTCCATGAGTGGGAGACAACTTCAAGAAGACCCTCTGCTAATGAGAGGAACCCAGGAGTCAGGGAGAGGAGGGGTGGTGGGTGGAGACAGAGGCCTGGTGCCCCGGCTGCAGTGGAAGCCCCTGGAAGACCAGGCAGAGGGAGGCCGCACAGAGTGAAGCCTAGGGTCACAGACCTGTTGGAGCTGCTGTTTGTTAGTTCAAGCTCTGCTCTGAGGTGCTCTGTGTCAGCTCTGAGTGACAGGGGTGCTGGGGGTGCTCTGCAACGAGGGCTATGTGCACGGTTCCTGTGTGCCCAGCCCTGCCGGGGTACCTGTCCACGGGAGCTCCATATCCAGGGAGGGGCCTGCCCACGAGAGCCCCGTGGGCTGCTGCGTACCTGCCCAGGTGAGCTCCATATCCTGGGAGGGGCCTGACCACAAGAGCCCCGTGGGCTGCTGGGGACCTGGTAGAGGACGCCAGGACAGTCAGTGAAGCCACAGAGGATATACATCTAGTAGTTCCTAATTCCTACACCCTGCTGGTCATTCTACCATCCACCAGGACATGGCATTCTGTATTAGACTTCAATGATGCCTTCTTCTGTATTCCATTAGTCCCAGAGTCACAAGAAATTTTGGCTGTGAGTGGCAGGACTCAACCTACAACAAAAACAATACTGCTGGGCCGTCCTGCCCCAGGGGTTCAAAAATTCCCACACCATCTTTGGGGAAACGTTAGCTAAAGACCTAAAAGATCTACCTCTGGAGAAGGGAACCCTCCTTCAATATGCAGATGACATTCTGATCACCAGCCCGACTAAGGAGGCCTCTGAACTACCTAGCCAATAAAAGATAGAAGGTGTCCAAGGAAAAGGCTCAAATATCACAAACTAAGGTGGCCTTCCTGGGCTTCATTCGCACAGAAGGTCGGAGAAGCCCACCCCAGGAAAGGGAAGAAGCCATTTGCAGCCTCACCTTTCCTGAAACTAGAAGACAGCTTAGGGGTTCCTGGGGAGACCGGGGTTTGCTGCATCTGGATCCCTAACTACAGTCTAATAGCTGGGCCTCTATATGAAACACTGAAAGGAAAAGATGATGATCCTTTTGAATAGAATCCAGAAGCGGCCTTTCAAGAATGGAAAGAGCAGTCAATTCAGACCCTGGCCCTGGACCTCCCTAAGTTAGCTAAACCCTTTGACCTTTACATTCCTGGTCCAAGGCGAATCGCCCTTGGAGTATTAGTGCAAAAACTGGGACCACTTGAAATGGAACAATGCAAGAATGCCCTCCAGGCATTGGCCAGCCACCCCATCCGACCAGGATACTGGGGGTATCTAAAAACCTGGAAATCAGCAGCCCGCAAGGCCAGCTCCCTCCTAAGGGAAAAGGACGCCACTTGGTGATCCTAACCACCCACCATGCCCTGAAGTTGCAGGGATTGCTCCGTGGGCACAATGACCTCGAGTGAGGAGGCCCTCCAACACCAACCTCCAGAGAGACAACCTGGGGCAATGGGCCCCCATGACGACTCGTGTGACCATCACTTGACCTGGAGCTTCTCTCAGAAAACAACAAGAGTGTGCCCCCAAAGAGCAGACTATTGCTTACAGGACTTACTGCACCCAGAGCGGAGCTAATAAACTTGGCAGGGGAACCGTAAATAACGCTGCCACCATAGAAAAGCCTACAGACACCGCAGTGACGGCGGCCAATGAGACCGGCTGTACTCCTGGCTACTTCAAAAGGCCGTTGACTGAGTGGCCGTCATGGTCCTGGATCACCACCGGCCCTGGACTGTCTGGGAGTTGAGCAAGCAGGGCTCTGACACCTGGTGCTGTTTGTACGTTAATTCAGTGGCCTAACTGAAGAAAGCACAGACTACTGGTCAGAGCATCTAGGCTGGCAGAAACCATCAGCCTAAGGGGGCCGAACCAATGTGGAGCAGGGTAAAACCGCCCACCCCCCCAGCGTCTCTGCACATCTCTTTCTTGGACCCTTAAAGGTCATTAGATTCTATAAAACTTCCAATGCTGGTGCTCAGGCAGACGAGCAGTGAGGGAGGAGGCCTGCAGACAATCAACCTCACCTGGAGGCTGCTGGGGAGAAGTCCTGCCCCTCCCCCCGGGTATGAGGACACCCAACTCAGCATGAAGCATTTACAGAAGACGTGTCTGCACCCTCAGTGCCCCAAGAATGAGGAATGGGACAAAAGGCAGAGGAGGGCTTTGTCACTGGCAAAGCCCATTAAAAATTCCTGGGAGATAAAAATAGAATCTGGGCAATAAAATAAAGTCTAACCATTTTTTCCTTTGTGCTTTGTCTAATTTCACTTGCTCCTAGGTTTCCACATGCAGAGGTCCCACACCCGACACTTCAGACCCGATTTCCTCGTGCAAAATGGCTGGGCCGACACCTCAGCTCGTGGGGCCCCGTGCAGACTCTGCGACATAGAGCCTGAGCTCCAGCCAACCTGGCCCTCGAGAGCTCCGCCCCCTCCCTCCCGCTGATGCTGACAGGATCCCTACACAGCAGCCCGGCCCACAACCCGCAGGGGAGCACACACTCTCACCTCTCCATTCTCTGATCAAAATATAAAGTTTTCCTTTGCTTCTGAACCAAAGTCAGTCTCGATCTGTTGGCTCCAATGACACTGGGCAGGGAGACCCTTGTTGGGGCCCACTCTGCAGGATCAGTAACAGAATTTGAGAACATTGTAACTTCAATGAACAGATGTGTGAGCCAAACTGTAATTAACATAGAGCAGTGTATAAGGCTCGTGTAAAATAAGATGTTTCTAACACTTCCATTTGATATTTCCATCACTTTATTATAAGCAAGTTCAGTGGAGGGGTTTGTCTTATTTGTCAGGTCAACAGTAGAGAAATGCAGTGATTTCTTTCCAAGGATGTACATCTAATAATCTTGGTTGAAGTTTCAACCTTGTTTGGAATGATTTTCCATTGAAAATGATACCTCTCTTTCAGCTCCTAGATTTCTGAGAAGTATAAAATCTTATATTTTTTATTACCAAAGGGGAAAGGTGGGAGGAGGGATAAATTAACAGTTCCAGACTAACATATACACACTGCTATGTATAAAATATATCATCAACAAGGAACTACTGTATAGCACAGGGAACTATACTCAATATTTTGTAATGACCCCTGAGGGGAAATAATCTGAAAAACAATAGATATCTATATCGACATCATCTATCAACTACAGATAAAATGGAAACTAAAGGAGGCCGATGGTGAGCGTTTCTGAACCTGAAGACTTCAATCATCTAAAGTTCGGACTCTGCCCATGGCCCAAGTCCCTTAATGAACACACATGTACCAGTAGCTTAAAAATTCCCCAGATTGGAGTTCGGGGAGACACTGATTTGGAAAAATCCCTTGTGTTCTCCTTACATACACGGGACCTTTCCTACAGCTAAAACATGCCTGTGACACCCAGAAGATGGAACACGGTTGGATCAGGAAGATTTTGGAAAAGGCACCAAAACTCCTAATTTCCTGGTTGTTGGGTTCACCTCTCCAGCCTTTTTCCTTAAAATCTCCCCACTTGAGGATGTCAGCACCTTCAACATCCAGTTGCACAGAAATTGGAATTTGTCCAAAGGAAGAAGGGGAAGGAGGAGAAACAAGGAGAGCCAAGCCCTAGATGTTCGGAGAGGCACATGTCACTCTACTTTCCAGTCAGGAAGAAGAATTAAGAAAAGGCTTAGCCTGCCACCGGGAACCAGAGTAGGGCCAGAAGCAAATGAGAGTTTCTGCGGAAAGCTCCCAAAAAAGCGAGTTGAAAAATGGAGCTCAGGGGCACTGCAATTCACAAATCTGCAGAGTTATAAATGATAACTCTCGTCCACAAATATATTGAGGGAAGGCAACGAAGAGGATTTGAAATCAAGGCAGAATTGCAGGAAACAGATTTCAGGAGTTAGATTCCAATCACCCCTAAAGCACATGAAAAGCGGCAAAACGTCGACAATGATGCACTTGGCCAAAAAGAGCATATGCGTTTTTTTCTGAATGAATTCAGGAAAAAACCCATAGGCCCTTTGTGGCCAACCAAGCAAGCCGGAAATGCAATTCAGCACTACAAAGAAGTCTGACTTCCCATCGGTCAAAATGGCCTTGCTAAAAAAGTGTAAAAACAAGAAATGCAGGAGAGGCCAGGGAGGAAAGGGAGCCTTGTTACACTGATGGGTGGGGTATAAATTGCCAATGATGACTCTGGAGAAGGGTATGGTGTTTCCTAAAACATCTAAAAAACACAGCTAGAGAGAAAGGAGCACATCCACTCATGGGCGTAGAAATTGGGAAAACTAAAAATCAGCAAGACACAGGCACCCCAAACATTAGGGCTGCTCTGTAGACAAAAACCTCCACTTAATTCCACCTTAAATATCCAAGGAAAGAGAAAAATGGATAAAGAAGTTGTGGTCCATATGTACAATTGTATATCACTCAGGCGTGAGATAAATATTATAAGGCTGGTAGAAGCATGATGAGTGGATTTAGGTAGGACTATTCTAAGTGAAATAACTCACACAGAAAAAGACACTTATCATAAGATATCACTAACAGAGGGAATGTAAAAACTGCTACACTTGAACGGAATTACAAAACAGAACAGATTCACACATTAAGAAAACACACTATGGTTGCTTAACGGGAAAGGTGAGGTGGGGTGATGCATAAAACAAGGATTTCAAATTAGCTCAGATAACGTTCCATAAATCCAATATGTAATAGACGAGACCTACTCCTTGCTCAGTGAACTGGACTCAACACCCCCTATTCACCGCTCAAGAACATATATGACTAGTAAGAATCGTAAAACCTGTGTATTGATATCTCTCTGGAAGTGAGTCAAGTGGGTGTAAAGCTGCATAAACACAGCCGTGAAAAGCAGCTAAACCCCATTATAAAAATAAATTACTTTTAAAAACCCGTGAAACAAAGACAGTGAAAGAGAGAAATTCTTACAAAATTCGTTCAGGGGCTGTGATGCAACCTGGATTGACCAAATCTAGACCCACAGCTGGATGAGACATAAGGGTGGACACTCTCGGGGCTGAGAGGCTTGGTGAGGTTGGGGGAGCAAACGCAGAGCCTTTAAAGTAATACTGCCTGTTACCCATCCCATGGGTTCCAAATCTCCAGGTTCAAGGGCATCTTCCTACATCGAAAACATGCATGAGAAACCCAGAAGGTGGTACACTGTGTGATCGGGAAAGGTTTCTAAAACGCACCTCATTTCTCCTCTCCTTGTGCTCGGGTTCGCCATTCCAGCTGCTTTAGTAGCAATCGCCCTCCATGGAGAATCAGCACCTTTAACCTCCTGTTCCATACAGCTTGCAATTTGTCCTGAGGATGAACGGAAAGACGGGGAGCCAATGAGAGATTAGCTCTTGGTGTTGGGACAGGCACAGGTCACTCTATTTTCCCATCAGGAAGAAGAATTAACCACAGGCTCAGCGTGCCGCCCAGAACAGGAATAGTGCCTGAGGCCATCCTGCGCTTTTGCGGACAGCTCCCAAAAAAGCGAGTTGAAAAATGGAGTTCAGGGGCATTGCAATTCACAAACCAGCAGAGTTATAAATGATAACTCTCGTCCAAAAATATATTGAGGGAAGGCAACGAAGAGGATTTGAAATCAAGGCAGAATTGCAAGAAACAGATTTCAGGAGGTAGATACGAATCGCCTTTAAAGCACATGAAAAGCGGCAAAACGTTGACAATGATGCCCTTGGCCAAAAAGGGCGTATGCGTTTTTTCCTGAATATATTCAGGAAAAAACGCATACGCCCTTTTTGGCCAACCAAGCAACCTGGAAAGGCAAATCAGTGCTACAAAGAAGTCTCGCTTCCCATCAGTCAAAAGGGCCATGCTGAAAAAAGTGTCAAAACCAGAAATGCAGGACAGGCCATGGAGAAATGGGAGCCTTGCTACACTGATGGGCGGGATGTAAATTGCCAACAGCCACACTGGAGAAGTGTCCGGTGAGTCCTGAAACATCTGAAAAACACAGCTTAGAGAGCATAGGGCACTTCCACTCATGGGGGTATAAATTGGGAAAATGAAAAATCAGCAAGACACAAGCACCCCAAAGTTTAGGGCTGCTCTGTTGACCAGGACCTCCACTTCATTCCACCTTCAATATCCCAGGAAAGAGAAAAATGGATAAAGAAGTTGTGGTCCTTATGTACAATGGAATATCACTCAGCCATGAAATCAATGTCGTAAGGTTAGTAGCAGCATGATGAGTGGATTTAGGTACGACGATTCTAAGTGAAATAAGTCACACAGAAAAGGACACTTCTCATAAGGTATCACTGATAGAGGGAATGTAAAAACCGTTACACTTGAACTGAATTACAAAACAGAACAGAGTCATACATGCAGAAAACACACTATGGCTGCTTAACGGGAAAGGTGAGGTGGGGTGATACATAAAACAAGGGTATCAAATTAGCTCAGATACCGTTCCATAAACCCAATATGTAATAGACAAGACCTACTCCTTGCTCAGAAAACTGGACTCAACACGCCCTATTCACCGCACAAGAATATATCTGACTAATAATAATCGTAAAACCTATGTATTGATATCTCTCTGTTAGTGTGTCAAGTGGGTGTAAAGCGGCATAAACACAGCAGTGAAAAGCAGCTAAACCCCATTATAAAAATAAATTACTTTGTAACACCCATGAAACCAAGACGGTGAAAGAGAGAGAAATTCTTACACAATGCGTTCAGGGGCTGTGATGCAACCTGGATTGACCATATCTAGACCCACAGCTGGATGAGACATAAGGGTGGACACTCTTGGGGCTGAGAGGTTTGGTGAGGTTGGGTGAGCAAATGCAGACCCTTTAAAGTAATACTGCGTGGTACCCATCGCATGGGTCCCAAATCTCCAGGTTCAAGGGCATCTTCCTACATCAAAAACATGCATGAGAAACCCAGAAGATGGTACACCGTGTGATGGGGAAAGGTTTCTAAAACGCACCTCATTTCTCATCGCCTTGTGCCCGGGTTCGCCATTCCAGCCGCTTTACTAGCAAGCTCCCTACTTGGAGCATCAGCACCTTTAACCTCCTGTTCCGTAGAGGTTGCAATTTGTCCTGAGGATAAACGGGAAGACGTGGAACCAACGAGAGACTAGCTCTTGGTGTTGGGACAGGCACAGGTCACTCTATTTTCCCATCAGAAAGAAGAATTAACCACAGGCTCAGCCTGACCCCCGGAACCAGAACAGGGCCTGAAGCCATTCTGCGATTTTGCGGCCAGCTCCCATAAAAACAAGTTGTAAAATGGAGGTTCAGGGCACTGCAATTCACAAACCTGCAGAGTTATAAATGATAACTCTCGTCCACAAATATATTGAGGGAAGGCAAAGAAGAGGATTTGAAATCAAGGCAGAATTGCACGAAACAGATTTCAGGAGGTAGATACGAATCGCCTTTAAAGCACATGAAAAGCGGCAAAACGTTGACAATGATGCCCTTGGCCAAAAAGGGCGTATGCGTTTTTTCCTGAATATATTCAGGAAAAAACGCATACGCCCTTTTTGGCCAACCAAGCAACCTGGAAAGGCAAATCAGCGCTACAAAGAAGTCTCGCTTCCCATCGGTCAAAAGGGCCATGCTGAAAAAAGTGTCAAAACCAGAAATGCAGAACAGGCCATGGAGAAATGGGAGCCTTACTACACTGATGGGCGGGATGTAAATTGCCAAGAGCCACTCTGGAGAAGTGTCCGGTGAGTCCTGAAACATCTGAAAAACACAGCTTAGAGAGCATAGGGCACTTCCACTCATGGGGGTATAAATTGGGAAAATTAAAAATCAGCAAGACACAAGCACCCCAAAGTTTAGGGCTGCTCTGTTGACCAGGACCTCCACTTCATTCCACCTTCAATATCCCAGGAAAGAGAAAAATGGATAAAGAAGTTGTGGTCCTTATGTACAATGGAATATCACTCAGCCAGGAAATCAATGTCGTAAGGTTAGTAGCAGCATGATGAGTGGATTTAGGTACGAGGATTCTAAGTGAAATAAGTCACACAGAAAAGGACACTTCTCATAAGGTATCACTGATAGAGGGAATGTAAAAACCGTTACACTTGAACTGAATTACAAAACAGAACAGAGTCACACATGCAGAAAACACACTATGGCTGCTTAACGGGAAAGGTGAGGTGGGGTGATACATAAAACAAGGGTATCAAATTAGCTCAGATACCGTTCCATAAACCCAATATGTAATAGACAAGACCTACTCCTTGCTCAGAGAACTGGACTCAACACGCCCTATTCACCGCAGAAGAATATATCTGACTAATAATAATCGAAAAACCTATGTATTGATATCTCTCTGTTAGTGTGTCAAGTGGGTGTAAAGCGGCATAAACACAGCAGTGAAAAGCAGCTAAACCCCATTATAAAAATAAATTATTTTGAAACACCCATGAAACAAAGACAGTGAAAGAGAGAGAAATTCTTACACAATGCGTTCAGGGGCTGTGATGCAACCTGGATTGACCATATCTAGACGCACAGCTGGATGAGACATAAGGGTGGACACTCTTGGGGCTGAGAGGTTTGGTGAGGTTGGGTGAGCAAACGCAGACCCTTTAAAGGAATACTGCGTGGTACCCATCGCATGGGTCCCAAATCTCCAGGTTCAAGGGCATCTTCCTACATCAAAAACATGCATGAGAAACCCAGAAGATGGTACACCGTGTGATGGGGAAAGGTTTCTAAAACGCACCTCATTTCTCATCTCCTTGTGCCCGGGTTCGCCATTCCAGCCGCTTTACTAGCAAGCTCCCTACTTGGAGCATCAGCACCTTTAACCTCCTGTTCCGTAGAGGTTGCAATTTGTCCTGAGGATAAACGGGAAGACGTGGAACCAACGAGAGACTAGCTCTTGGTGTTGGGACAGGCACAGGTCACTCTATTTTCCCATCAGAAAGAAGAATTAACCACAGGCTCAGCCTGACCCCCGGAACCAGAACAGGGCCTGAAGCCATTCTGCGATTTTGCGGCCAGCTCCCATAAAAACGAGTTGTAAAATGGAGGTTCAGGGCACTGCAATTCACAAACCTGCAGAGTTATAAATGATAACTCTCGTCCACAAATATATTGAGGGAAGGCAAAGAAGAGGATTTGAAATCAAGGCAGAATTGCAGGAAACAGATTTCAGGAGGTAGATACGAATCGCCTTTAAAGCACATGAAAAGCGGCAAAACGTTGACAATGATGCCCTTGGCCAAAAAGGGCGTATGCGTTTTTTCCTGAATATATTCAGGAAAAAACGCATACGCCCTTTTTGGCCAACCAAGCAACCTGGAAAGGCAAATCAGCGCTACAAAGAAGTCTCGCTTCCCATCGGTCAAAAGGGCCATGCTGAAAAAAGTGTCAAAACCAGAAATGCAGGACAGGCCATGGAGAAATGGGAGCCTTGCTACACTGATGGGCGGGATGTAAATTGCCAAGAGCCACTCTGGAGAAGTGTCCGGTGAGTCCTGAAACATCTGAAAAACACAGCTTAGAGAGCATAGGGCACTTCCACTCATGGGGGTATAAATTGGGAAAATTAAAAATCAGCAAGACACAAGCACCCCAAAGTTTAGGGCTGCTCTGTTGACCAGGACCTCCACTTCATTCCACCTTAAATATCCCAGGAAAGAGAAAAATGGATAAAGAAGTTGTGGTCCTTATGTACAATGGAATATCACTCAGCCATGAAATCAATGTCGTAAGGTTAGTAGCAGCATGATGAGTGGATTTAGGTACGACGATTCTAAGTGAAATAAGTCACACAGAAAAGGACACTTCTCATAAGGTATCACTGATAGAGGGAATGTAAAAACCGTTACACTTGAACTGAATTACAAAACAGAACAGAGTCACACATGCAGAAAACACACTATGGCTGCTTAACGGGAAAGGTGAGGTGGGGTGATACATAAAACAAGGGTATCAAATTAGCTCACATACCGTTCCATAAACCCAATATGTCATAGACAAGACCTACTCCTTGCTCAGAGAACTGGACTCAACACGCCCTATTCACCGCACAAGAATATATCTGATTAATAATAATCGTAAAACCTATGTATTGATATCTCTCTGTTAGTGTGTCAAGTGGGTGTAAAGCGGCATAAACACAGCAGTGAAAAGCAGCTAAACCCCATTATAAAAATAAATTATTTTGAAACACCCATGAAACAAAGACAGTGAAAGAGAGAGAAATTCTTACACAATGCGTTCAGGGGCTGTGATGCAACCTGGATTGACCATATCTAGACGCACAGCTGGATGAGACATAAGGGTGGACACTCTTGGGGCTGAGAGGTTTGGTGAGGTTGGGTGAGCAAACGCAGACCCTTTAAAGTAATACTGCGTGGTACCCATCGCATGGGTCCCAAATCTCCAGGTTCAAGGGCATCTTCCTACATCAAAAACATGCATGAGAAACCCAGAAGATGGTACACCGTGTGATGGGGAAAGGTTTCTAAAACACACCTCATTTCTCATCTCCTTGTGCCCGGGTTCGCCATTCCAGCCTCTTTACTAGCAAGCTCCCTACTTGGAGCATCAGCACCTTTAAACTCCTGTTCCATACAGGTTGCAATTTGTCCTGAGGATAAACGGGAATACGTGGAACCAAAGAGAGACTAGCTCTTGGTGTTGGGACAGGCACAGGTCACTCTATTTTCCCATCAGAAAGAAGAATTAACCACAGGCTCAGCCTGACCCCCGGAACCAGAACAGGACCTGAAGCCATTCTGCGATTTTGCGGCCAGCTCCCATAAAAACGAGTTGTAAAACGGAGGTTCAGGGCACTGCAATTTACAAACCTGCAGAGTTATAAATGATAACTCTCGTCCACAAATATATTGAGGGAAGGCAAAGAAGAGGATTTGAAATCAAGGCAGAATTGCAGGAAACAGATTTCAAGAGGTAGATACGAATCGCCTTTAAAGCACATGAAAAGCGGCAAAACGTTGACAATGATGCCCTTGGCCAAAAAGGGCGTATGCGTTTTTTCCTGAATACATTCAGGAAAAAACGCATACGCCCTTTTTGGCCAACCAAGCCACCTGGAAAGGCAAATCAGCGCTACAAAGAAGTCTCGCTTCCCATCGGTCAAAAGGGCCATGCTGAAAAAAGTGTCAAAACCAGAAATGCAGGACAGGCCATGGAGAAATGGGAGCCTTGCTACACTGATGGGCGGGATGTAAATTGCCAAGAGCCACTCTGGAGAAGTGTCCGGTGAGTCCTGAAACATCTGAAAAACACAGCTTAGAGAGCATAGGGCACTTCCACTCATGGGGGTA
This sequence comes from Balaenoptera borealis, assembly GCF_965194805.1. NCBI lineage: Eukaryota > Metazoa > Chordata > Mammalia > Artiodactyla > Balaenopteridae > Balaenoptera > Balaenoptera borealis. The sequence continues at coordinate 2,017,298 of NW_028124009.1, forward strand.
TAAATTGGGAAAATTAAAAATCAGCAAGACACAAGCACCCCAAAGTTTAGGGCTGCTCTGTTGACCAGGACCTCCACTTCATTCCACCTTAAATATCCCAGGAAAGAGAAAAATGGATAAAGAAGTTGTGGTCCTTATGTACAATGGAATATCACTCAGCCAGGAAATCAATGTCGTAAGGTTAGTAGCAGCATGATGAGTGGATTTAGGTACGACGATTCTAAGTGAAATAAGTCACACAGAAAAGGACACTTCTCATAAGGTATCACTGATAGAGGGAATGTAAAAACCGTTACACTTGAACTGAATTACAAAACAGAACAGAGTCACACATGCAGAAAACACACTATGGCTGCTTAACGGGAAAGGTGAGGTGGGGTGATACATAAAACAAGGGTATCAAATTAGCTCACATACCGTTCCATAAACCCAATATGTCATAGACAAGACCTACTCCTTGCTCAGAGAACTGGACTCAACACGCCCTATTCACCGCACAAGAATATATCTGATTAATAATAATCGTAAAACCTATGTATTGATATCTCTCTGTTAGTGTGTCAAGTGGGTGTAAAGCGGCATAAACACAGCAGTGAAAAGCAGCTAAACCCCATTATAAAAATAAATTATTTTGAAACACCCATGAAACAAAGACAGTGAAAGAGAGAGAAATTCTTACACAATGCGTTCAGGGGCTGTGATGCAACCTGGATTGACCATATCTAGACGCACAGCTGGATGAGACATAAGGGTGGACACTCTTGGGGCTGAGAGGTTTGGTGAGGTTGGGTGAGCAAACGCAGACCCTTTAAAGTAATACTGCGTGGTACCCATCGCATGGGTCCCAAATCTCCAGGTTCAAGGGCATCTTCCTACATCAAAAACATGCATGAGAAACCCAGAAGATGGTACACCGTGTGATGGGGAAAGGTTTCTAAAACACACCTCATTTCTCATCTCCTTGTGCCCGGGTTCGCCATTCCAGCCTCTTTACTAGCAAGCTCCCTACTTGGAGCATCAGCACCTTTAAACTCCTGTTCCATACAGGTTGCAATTTGTCCTGAGGATAAACGGGAATACGTGGAACCAAAGAGAGACTAGCTCTTGGTGTTGGGACAGGCACAGGTCACTCTATTTTCCCATCAGAAAGAAGAATTAACCACAGGCTCAGCCTGACCCCCGGAACCAGAACAGGACCTGAAGCCATTCTGCGATTTTGCGGCCAGCTCCCATAAAAACGAGTTGTAAAACGGAGGTTCAGGGCACTGCAATTTACAAACCTGCAGAGTTATAAATGATAACTCTCGTCCACAAATATATTGAGGGAAGGCAAAGAAGAGGATTTGAAATCAAGGCAGAATTGCAGGAAACAGATTTCAGGAGGTAGATACGAATCGCCTTTAAAGCACATGAAAAGCGGCAAAACGTTGACAATGATGCCCTTGGCCAAAAAGGGCGTATGCGTTTTTTCCTGAATATATTCAGGAAAAAACGCATACGCCCTTTTTGGCCAACCAAGCCACCTGGAAAGGCAAATCAGCGCTACAAAGAAGTCTCGCTTCCCATCGGTCAAAAGGGCCATGCTGAAAAAAGTGTCAAAACCAGAAATGCAGGACAGGCCATGGAGAAATGGGAGCCTTGCTACACTGATGGGCGGGATGTAAATTGCCAAGAGCCACTCTGGAGAAGTGTCCGGTGAGTCCTGAAACATCTGAAAAACACAGCTTAGAGAGCATAGGGCACTTCCACTCATGGGGGTATAAATTGGGAAAATTAAAAATCAGCAAGACACAAGCACCCCAAAGTTTAGGGCTGCTCTGTTGACCAGGACCTCCACTTCATTCCACCTTAAATATCCCAGGAAAGAGAAAAATGGATAAAGAAGTTGTGGTCCTTATGTACAATGGAATATCACTCAGCCAGGAAATCAATGTCGTAAGGTTAGTAGCAGCATGATGAGTGGATTTAGGTACGACGATTCTAAGTGAAATAAGTCACACAGAAAAGGACACTTCTCATAAGGTATCACTGATAGAGGGAATGTAAAAACCGTTACACTTGAACTGAATTACAAAACAGAACAGAGTCACACATGCAGAAAACACACTATGGCTGCTTAACGGGAAAGGTGAGGTGGGGTGATACATAAAACAAGGGTATCAAATTAGCTCAGATACCGTTCCATAAACCCAATATGTAATAGACAAGACCTACTCCTTGCTCAGAGAACTGGACTCAACACGCCCTATTCACCGCACAAGAATATATCTGACTAATAATAATCGTAAAACCTATGTATTGATATCTCTCTGTTAGTGTGTCAAGTGGGTGTAAAGCGGCATAAACACAGCAGTGAAAAGCAGCTAAACACCATTATAAAAATAAATTACTTTGAAACACCCATGAAACAAAGACAGTGCAAGAGAGAGAAATTCTTACACAATGCGTTCAGGAGCTGTGATGCAACCTGGATTGACCATATCTAGACGCACAGCTGGATGAGACATAAGGGTGGACACTCTTGGGGCTGAGAGGTTTGGTGAGGTTGGGTGAGCAAACGCAGACCCTTTAAAGTAATATTGCGTGGTACCCATCACATGGGTCCCAAATCTCCAGGTTCAAGGGCATCTTCCTACATCAAAAACATGCATGAGAAACCCAGAAGATGGTACACCGTGTGATGGGGAAAGGTTTCTAAAACGCACCTCATTTCTCATCTCCTTGTGCCCGGGTTCGCCATTCCAGCCGCTTTACTAGCAAGCTCCCTACTTGGGGCATCAGCACCTTTAACCTCCTGTTCCGTAGAGGTTGCAATTTGTCCTGAGGATAAACGGGAAGACGTGGAACCAACGAGAGACTAGCTCTTGGTGTTGGGACAGGCACAGGTCACTCTATTTTCCCATCAGAAAGAAGAATTAACCACAGGCTCAGCCTGACCCCCGGAACCAGAACAGGACCTGAAGCCATTCTGCGATTTTGCGGCCAGCTCCCATAAAAACGAGTTGTAAAATGGAGGTTCAGGGCACTGCAATTTACAAAGCTGCAGAGTTATAAATGATAACTCTCGTCCACAAGTATATTGAGGGAAGGCAAAGAAGAGGATTTGAAATCAAGGCAGAATTGCAGGAAACAGATTTCAGGAGGTAGATACGAATCGCCTTTAAAGCACATGAAAAGCGGCAAAACGTTGACAATGATGCCCTTGGCCAAAAAGGGCGTATGCGTTTTTTCCTGAATATATTCAGGAAAAAACGCATACGCCATTTTTGGCCAACCAAGCAACCTGGAAAGGCAAATCAGCGCTACAAAGAAGTCTCGCTTCCCATCGGTCAAAAGGGCCATGCTGAAAAAAGTGTCAAAACCAGAAATGCAGGACAGGCTATGGAGAAATGGGAGCCTTGCTACACTGATGGGCGGGATGTAAATTGCCAAGAGCCACTCTGGAGAAGTGTCCGGTGAGTCCTGAAACATCTGAAAAACACAGCTTAGAGAGCATAGGGCACTTCCACTCATGGGGGTATAAATTGGGAAAATTAAAAATCAGCAAGACACAAGCACCCCAAAGTTTAGGGCTGCTCTGTTGACCAGGACCTCCACTTCATTCCACCTTAAATATCCCAGGAAAGAGAAAAATGGATAAAGAAGTTGTGGTCCTTATGTACAATGGAATATCACTCAGCCAGGAAATCAATGTCGTAAGGTTAGTAGCAGCATGATGAGTGGATTTAGGTACGACGATTCTAAGTGAAATAAGTCACACAGAAAAGGACACTTCTCATAAGGTATCACTGATAGAGGGAATGTAAAAACCGTTACACTTGAACTGAATTACAAAACAGAACAGAGTCACACATGCAGAAAACACACTATGGCTGCTTAACGGGAAAGGTGAGGTGGGGTGATACATAAAACAAGGGTATCAAATTAGCTCAGATACCGTTCCATAAACCCAATATGTAATAGACAAGACCTACTCCTTACTCAGAGAACTGGACTCAACACGCCCTATTCACCGCACAAGAATATATCTGACTAATAATAATCGTAAAACCTATGTATTGATATCTCTCTGTTAGTGTGTCAAGTGGGTGTAAAGCGGCATAAACACATCAGTGAAAAGCAGCTAAACCCCATTATAAAAATAAATTACTTTGAAACCACCATGAAACAAAGACAGTGAAAGAGAGAGAAATTCTTACACAATGCGTTCAGGGGCTGTGATGCAACCTGGATTGACCATATCTAGACGCACAGCTGGATGAGACATAAGGGTGGACACTCTTGGGGCTGAGAGGTTTGGTGAGGTTGGGTGAGCAAACGCAGACCCTTTAAAGGAATACTGCGTGGTACCCATCGCATGGGTCCCAAATCTCCAGGGTCAAGGGCATCTTCCTACATCAAAAACATGCATGAGAAACCCAGAAGATGGTACACCGTGTGATGGGGAAAGGTTTCTAAAACGCACCTCATTTCTCATCTCCTTGTGCCCGGGTTCGCCATTCCAGCCGCTTTACTAGCAAGCTCCCTACTTGGAGCATCAGCACCTTTAACCTCCTGTTCCGTAGAGGTTGCAATTTGTCCTGAGGATAAACGGGATGACGTGGAACCAACGAGAGACTAGCTCTTGGTGTTGGGACAGGCACAGGTCACTCTATTTTCCCATCAGAAAGAAGAATTAACCACAGGCTCAGCCTGACCCCCGGAACCAGAACAGGGCCTGAAGCCATTCTGCGATTTTGCGGCCAGCTCCCATAAAAACGAGTTGTAAAATGGAGGTTCAGGGCACTGCAATTCACAAACCTGGAGAGTTATAAATGAGAACTGTCGTCCACAAATATATTGAGGGAAGGCAAAGAAGAGGATTTGAAATCAAGGCAGAATTGCAGGAAACAGATTTCAGGAGGTAGATACGAATCGCCTTTAAAGCACATGAAAAGCGGCAAAACGTTGACAATGATGCCCTTGGCCAAAAAGGGCGTATGCGTTTTTTCCTGAATATATTCAGGAAAAAACGCATACGCCCTTTTTGGCCAACCAAGCAACCTGGAAAGGCAAATCAGCGCTACAAACAAGTCTCGCTTCCCATCGGTCAAAAGGGCCATGCTGAAAAAAGTGTCAAAACCAGAAATGCAGGACAGGCCATGGAGAAATGGGAGCCTTGCTACACTGATGGGCGGGATGTAAATTGCCAAGAGCCACTCTGGAGAAGTGTCCGGTGAGTCCTGAAACATCTGAAAAACACAGCTTAGAGAGCATAGGGCACTTCCACTCATGGGGGTATAAATTGGGAAAATTAAAAATCAGCAAGACACAAGCACCCCAAAGTTTAGGGCTGCTCTGTTGACCAGGACCTCCACTTCATTCCACCTTAAATATCCCAGGAAAGAGAAAAATGGATAAAGAAGTTGTGGTCCTTATGTACAATGGAATATCACTCAGCCAGGAAATCAATGTCGTAAGGTTAGTAGCAGCATGATGAGTGGATTTAGGTACGACGATTCTAAGTGAAATAAGTCACACAGAAAAGGACACTTCTCATAAGGTATCACTGATAGAGGGAATGTAAAAACCGTTACACTTGAACTGAATTACAAAACAGAACAGAGTCACACATGCAGAAAACACACTATGGCTGCTTAACGGGAAAGGTGAGGTGGGGTGATACATAAAACAAGGGTATCAAATTAGCTCAGATACCGTTCCATAAACCCAATATGTAATAGACAAGACCTACTCCTTGCTCAGAGAACTGGACTCAACACGCCCTATTCACCGCACAAGAATATATCTGACTAATAATAATCGTAAAACCTATGTATTGATATCTCTCTGTTAGTGTGTCAAGTGGGTGTAAAGCGGCATAAACACAGCAGTGAAAAGCAGCTAAACCCCATTATAAAAATAAATTACTTTGAAACACCCATGAAACAAAGACAGTGCAAGAGAGAGAAATTCTTACACAATGCGTTCAGGAGCTGTGATGCAACCTGGATTGACCATATCTAGACGCACACCTGGATGAGACATAAGGGTGGACACTCTTGGGGCTGAGAGGTTTGGTGAGGTTGGGTGAGCAAACGCAGACCCTTTAAAGTAATACTGCGTGGTACCCATCGCATGGGTCCCAAATCTCCAGGTTCAAGGGCATCTTCCTACATCAAAAACATGCATGAGAAACCCAGAAGATGGTACACCGTGTGATGGGGAAAGGTTTCTAAAACGCACCTCATTTCTCATCTCCTTGTGCCCGGGTTCGCCATTCCAGCCGCTTTACTAGCAAGCTCCCTACTTGGAGCATCAGCACCTTTAACCTCCTGTTCCGTAGAGGTTGCAATTTGTCCTGAGGATAAACGGGAAGACGTGGAACCAACGAGAGACTAGCTCTTGGTGTTGGGACAGGCACAGGTCACTCTATTTTCCCATCAGAAAGAAGAATTAACCACAGGCTCAGCCTGACCCCCGGAACCAGAACAGGGCCTGAAGCCATTCTGCGATTTTGCGGCCAGCTCCCATAAAAACGAGTTGTAAAATGGAGGTTCAGGGCACTGCAATTCACAAACCTGCAGAGTTATAAATGATAACTGTCATCCACAAACATATTGAGGGAAGGCAAAGAAGAGGATTTGAAATCAAGGCAGAATTGCAGGAAACAGATGTCAGGAGGTAGATACGAATCGCCTTTAAAGCACATGAAAAGCGGCAAAACGTTGACAATGATGCCCTTGGCCAAAAAGGGCGTATGCGTTTTTTCCTGAATATATTCAGGAAAAAACGCATACGCCCTTTTTGGCCAACCAAGCAACCTGGAAAGGCAAATCAGCGCTACAAACAAGTCTCGCTTCCCATCGGTCAAAAGGGCCATGCTGAAAAAAGTGTCAAAACCAGAAATGCAGGACAGGCCATGGAGAAATGGGAGCCTTGCTACACTGATGGGCGGGATGTAAATTGCCAAGAGCCACTCTGGAGAAGTGTCCGGTGAGTCCTGAAACATCTGAAAAACACAGCTTAGAGAGCATAGGGCACTTCCACTCATGGGGGTATAAATTGGGAAAATTAAAAATCAGCAAGACACAAGCACCCCAAAGTTTAGGGCTGCTCTGTTGACCAGGACCTCCACTTCATTCCACCTTCAATATCCCAGGAAAGAGAAAAATGGATAAAGAAGTTGTGGTCCTTATGTACAATGGAATATCACTCAGCCAGGAAATCAATGTCGTAAGGTTAGTAGCAGCATGATGAGTGGATTTAGGTATGACGATTCTAAGTGAAATAAGTCACACAGAAAAGGACACTTCTCATAAGGTATCACTGATAGAGGGAATGTAAAAACCGTTACACTTGAACTGAATTACAAAACAGAACAGAGTCACACATGCAGAAAACACACTATGGCTGCTTAACGGGAAAGGTGAGGTGGGGTGATACAAAAAACAAGGGTATCAAATTAGCTCAGATACCGTTCCATAAACCCAATATGTAATAGACAAGACCTACTCCTTGCTCAGAGAACTGGACTCAACACGCCCTATTCACCGCACAAGAATATATCTGACTAATAATAATCGTAAAACCTATGTATTGATATCTCTCTGTTAGTGTGTCAAGTGGGTGTAAAGCGGCATAAACACAGCAGTGAAAAGCATCTAAACCCCATTATAAAAATAAATTACTTTGAAACACCCATGAAACAAAGACAGTGAAAGAGAGAGAAATTCTTACATAATGCGTTCATGAGCTGTGATGCAACCTGGATTGACCATATCTAGACGCACACCTGGATGAGACATAAGGGTGGACACTCTTGGGGCTGAGAGGTTTGGTGAGGTTGGGTGAGCAAACGCAGACCCTTTAAAGGAATACTGCTTGGTACCCATCGCATGGGTCCCAAATCTCCAGGTTCAAGGGCATCTTCTTACATCAAAAACATGCATGAGAAACCCAGAAGATGGTACACCGTGTGATGGGGAAAGGCTTCTAAAACGCACCTCATTTCTCATCTCCTTGTGCCCGGGTTCGCCATTCCAGCCGCTTTACTAGCAAGCTCCCTACTTGGAGCATCAGCACCTTTAACCTCCTGTTCCGTAGAGGTTGCAATTTGTCCTGAGGATAAACGGGAAGACGTGGAACCAACGAGAGACTAGCTCTTGGTGTTGGGACAGGCACAGGTCACTCTATTTTCCCATCAGAAAGAAGAATTAACCACAGGCTCAGCATGACCCCCGGAACCAGAACAGGGCCTGAAGCCATTCTGCGATTTTGCGGCCAGCTCCCATAAAAATGAGTTGTAAAATGGAGGTTCAGGGCACTGCAATTCACAAACCTGCAGAGTTATAAATGATAACTCTCGTCCACAAACATATTGAGGGAAGGCAAATAAGAGGATTTGAAATCAAGGCAGAATTGCAGGAAACAGATTTCAGGAGGTAGATACGAATCGCCTTTAAAGCACATGAAAAGCGGCAAAACGTTGACAATGATGCCCTTGGCCAAAAAGGGCGTATGCGTTTTTTCCTGAATATATTCAGGAAAAAACGCATACGCCCTTTTTGGCCAACCAAGCAACCTGGAAAGGCAAATCAGCGCTACAAAGAAGTCTCGCTTCCCATCGGTCAAAAGGGCCATGCTGAAAAAAGTGTCAAAACCAGAAATGCAGGACAGGCCATGGAGAAATGGGAGCCTTGCTACACTGATGGGCGGGATGTAAATTGCCAAGAGCCACTCTGGAGAAGTGTCCGGTGAGTCCTAAAACATCTGAAAAACACAGCTTAGAGAGCATAGGGCACTTCCACTCATGGGGGTATAAATTGGGAAAATTAAAAATCAGCAAGACACAAGCACCCCAAAGTTTAGGGCTGCTCTGTTGACCAGGACCTCCACTTCATTCCACCTTAAATATCCCAGGAAAGAGAAAAATGGATAAAGAAGTTGTGGTCCTTATGTACAATGGAATATCACTCAGCCAGGAAATCAATGTCGTAAGGTTAGTAGCAGCATGATGAGTGGATTTAGGTACGACGATTCTAAGTGAAATAAGTCACACAGAAAAGGACACTTCTCATAAGGTATCACTGATAGAGGGAATGTAAAAACCGTTACACTTGAACTGAATTACAAAACAGAACAGAGTCACACATGCAGAAAACACACTATGGCTGCTTAACGGGAAAGGTGAGGTGGGGTGATACATAAAACAAGGGTATCAAATTAGCTCACATACCGTTCCATAAACCCAATATGTCATAGACAAGACCTACTCCTTGCTCAGAGAACTGGACTCAACACGCCCTATTCACCGCACAAGAATATATCTGACTAATAATAATCGTAAAACCTATGTATTGATATCTCTCTGTTAGTGTGTCAAGTGGGTGTAAAGCGGCATAAACACAGCAGTGAAAAGCAGCTAAACACCATTATAAAAATAAATTACTTTGAAACACCCATGAAACAAAGACAGTGAAAGAGAGAGAAATTCTTACACAATGCGTTCAGGAGCTGTGATGCAACCTGGATTGACCATATCTAGACGCACAGCTGGATGAGACATAAGGGTGGACACTCTTGGGGCTGAGAGGTTTGGTGAGGTTGGGTGAGCAAACGCAGACCCTTTAAAGTAATATTGCGTGGTACCCATCACATGGGTCCCAAATCTCCAGGTTCAAGGGCATCTTCCTACATCAAAAACATGCATGAGAAACCCAGAAGATGGTACACCGTGTGATGGGGAAAGGTTTCTAAAACGCACCTCATTTCTCATCTCCTTGTGCCCGGGTTCGCCATTCCAGCCGCTTTACTAGCAAGCTCCCTACTTGGGGCATCAGCACCTTTAACCTCCTGTTCCGTAGAGGTTGCAATTTGTCCTGAGGATAAACGGGAAGACGTGGAACCAACGAGAGACTAGCTCTTGGTGTTGGGACAGGCACAGGTCACTCTATTTTCCCATCAGAAAGAAGAATTAACCACAGGCTCAGCCTGACCCCCGGAACCAGAACAGGACCTGAAGCCATTCTGCGATTTTGCGGCCAGCTCCCATAAAAACGAGTTGTAAAATGGAGGTTCAGGGCACTGCAATTTACAAAGCTGCAGAGTTATAAATGATAACTCTCGTCCACAAGTATATTGAGGGAAGGCAAAGAAGGGGATTTGAAATCAAGGCAGAATTGCAGGAAACAGATTTCAGGAGGTAGATACGAATCGCCTTTAAAGCACATGAAAAGCGGCAAAACGTTGACAATGATGCCCTTGGCCAAAAAGGGCGTATGCGTTTTTTCCTGAATATATTCAGGAAAAAACGCATACGCCCTTTTTGGCCAACCAAGCAACCTGGAAAGGCAAATCAGCGCTACAAAGAAGTCTCGCTTCCCATCGGTCAAAAGGGCCATGCTGAAAAAAGTGTCAAAACCAGAAATGCAGGACAGGCTATGGAGAAATGGGAGCCTTGCTACACTGATGGGCGGGATGTAAATTGCCAAGAGCCACTCTGGAGAAGTGTCCGGTGAGTCCTGAAACATCTGAAAAACACAGCTTAGAGAGCATAGGGCACTTCCACTCATGGGGGTATAAATTGGGAAAATTAAAAATCAGCAAGACACAAGCACCCCAAAGTTTAGGGCTGCTCTGTTGACCAGGACCTCCACTTCATTCCACCTTAAATATCCCAGGAAAGAGAAAAATGGATAAAGAAGTTGTGGTCCTTATGTACAATGGAATATCACTCAGCCAGGAAATCAATGTCGTAAGGTTAGTAGCAGCATGATGAGTGGATTTAGGTACGACGATTCTAAGTGAAATAAGTCACACAGAAAAGGACACTTCTCATAAGGTATCACTGATAGAGGGAATGTAAAAACCGTTACACTTGAACTGAATTACAAAACAGAACAGAGTCACACATGCAGAAAACACACTATGGCTGCTTAACGGGAAAGGTGAGGTGGGGTGATACATAAAACAAGGGTATCAAATTAGCTCAGATACCGTTCCATAAACCCAATATGTAATAGACAAGACCTACTCCTTACTCAGAGAACTGGACTCAACACGCCCTATTCACCGCACAAGAATATATCTGACTAATAATAATCGTAAAACCTATGTATTGATATCTCTCTGTTAGTGTGTCAAGTGGGTGTAAAGCGGCATAAACACATCAGTGAAAAGCAGCTAAACCCCATTATAAAAATAAATTACTTTGAAACCACCATGAAACAAAGACAGTGAAAGAGAGAGAAATTCTTACACAATGCGTTCAGGGGCTGTGATGCAACCTGGATTGACCATATCTAGACGCACAGCTGGATGAGACATAAGGGTGGACACTCTTGGGGCTGAGAGGTTTGGTGAGGTTGGGTGAGCAAACGCAGACCCTTTAAAGGAATACTGCGTGGTACCCATCGCATGGGTCCCAAATCTCCAGGGTCAAGGGCATCTTCCTACATCAAAAACATGCATGAGAAACCCAGAAGATGGTACACCGTGTGATGGGGAAAGGTTTCTAAAACGCACCTCATTTCTCATCTCCTTGTGCCCGGGTTCGCCATTCCAGCCGCTTTACTAGCAAGCTCCCTACTTGGAGCATCAGCACCTTTAACCTCCTGTTCCGTAGAGGTTGCAATTTGTCCTGAGGATAAACGGGAAGACGTGGAACCAACGAGAGACTAGCTCTTGGTGTTGGGACAGGCACAGGTCACTCTATTTTCCCATCAGAAAGAAGAATTAACCACAGGCTCAGCCTGACCCCCGGAACCAGAACAGGGCCTGAAGCCATTCTGCGATTTTGCGGCCAGCTCCCATAAAAACGAGTTGTAAAATGGAGGTTCAGGGCACTGCAATTCACAAACCTGCAGAGTTATAAATGATAACTGTCATCCACAAACATATTGAGGGAAGGCAAAGAAGAGGATTTGAAATCAAGGCAGAATTGCAGGAAACAGATGTCAGGAGGTAGATACGAATCGCCTTTAAAGCACATGAAAAGCGGCAAAACGTTGACAATGATGCCCTTGGCCAAAAAGGGCGTATGCGTTTTTTCCTGAATATATTCAGGAAAAAACGCATACGCCCTTTTTGGCCAACCAAGCAACCTGGAAAGGCAAATCAGCGCTACAAACAAGTCTCGCTTCCCATCGGTCAAAAGGGCCATGCTGAAAAAAGTGTCAAAACCAGAAATGCAGGACAGGCCATGGAGAAATGGGAGCCTTGCTACACTGATGGGCGGGATGTAAATTGCCAAGAGCCACTCTGGAGAAGTGTCCGGTGAGTCCTGAAACATCTGAAAAACACAGCTTAGAGAGCATAGGGCACTTCCACTCATGGGGGTATAAATTGGGAAAATTAAAAATCAGCAAGACACAAGCACCCCAAAGTTTAGGGCTGCTCTGTTGATCAGGACCTCCACTTCATTCCACCTTAAATATCCCAGGAAAGAGAAAAATGGATAAAGAAGTTGTGGTCCTTATGTACAATGGAATATCACTCAGCCAGGAAATCAATGTCGTAAGGTTAGTAGCAGCATGATGAGTGGATTTAGGTATGACGATTCTAAGTGAAATAAGTCACACAGAAAAGGACACTTCTCATAAGGTATCACTGATAGAGGGAATGTAAAAACCGTTACACTTGAACTGAATTACAAAACAGAACAGAGTCACACATGCAGAAAACACACTATGGCTGCTTAACGGGAAAGGTGAGGTGGGGTGATACATAAAACAAGGGTATCAAATTAGCTCAGATACCGTTCCATAAACCCAATATGTAATAGACAAGACCTACTCCTTGCTCAGAGAACTGGACTCAACACGCCCTATTCACCGCACAAGAATATATCTGACTAATAATAATCGTAAAACCTATGTATTGATATCTCTCTGTTAGTGTGTCAAGTGGGTGTAAAGCGGCATAAACACAGCAGTGAAAAGCATCTAAACCCCATTATAAAAATAAATTACTTTGAAACACCCATGAAACAAAGACAGTGAAAGAGAGAGAAATTCTTACATAATGCGTTCATGAGCTGTGATGCAACCTGGATTGACCATATCTAGACGCACACCTGGATGAGACATAAGGGTGGACACTCTTGGGGCTGAGAGGTTTGGTGAGGTTGGGTGAGCAAACGCAGACCCTTTAAAGGAATACTGCGTGGTACCCATCGCATGGGTCCCAAATCTCCAGGTTCAAGGGCATCTTCCTACATCAAAAACATGCATGAGAAACCCAGAAGATGGTACACCGTGTGATGGGGAAAGGCTTCTAAAACGCACCTCATTTCTCATCTCCTTGTGCCCGGGTTCGCCATTCCAGCCGCTTTACTAGCAAGCTCCCTACTTGGAGCATCAGCACCTTTAACCTCCTGTTCCGTAGAGGTTGCAATTTGTCCTGAGGATAAACGGGAAGACGTGGAACCAACGAGAGACTAGCTCTTGGTGTTGGGACAGGCACAGGTCACTCTATTTTCCCATCAGAAAGAAGAATTAACCACAGGCTCAGCCTGACCCCCGGAACCAGAACAGGGCCTGAAGCCATTCTGCGATTTTGCGGCCAGCTCCCATAAAAATGAGTTGTAAAATGGAGGTTCAGGGCACTGCAATTCACAAACCTGCAGAGTTATAAATGATAACTCTCGTCCACAAACATATTGAGGGAAGGCAAATAAGAGGATTTGAAATCAAGGCAGAATTGCAGGAAACAGATTTCAGGAGGTAGATACGAATCGCCTTTAAAGCACATGAAAAGCGGCAAAACGTTGACAATGATGCCCTTGGCCAAAAAGGGCGTATGCGTTTTTTCCTGAATATATTCAGGAAAAAACGCATACGCCCTTTTTGGCCAACCAAGCAACCTGGAAAGGCAAATCAGCGCTACAAAGAAGTCTCGCTTCCCATCGGTCAAAAGGGCCATGCTGAAAAAAGTTTCAAAACCAGAAATGCAGGACAGGCCATGGAGAAATGGGAGCCTTGCTACACTGATGGGCGGGATGTAAATTGCCAAGAGCCACTCTGGAGAAGTGTCCGGTGAGTCCTAAAACATCTGAAAAACACAGCTTAGAGAGCATAGGGCACTTCCACTCATGGGGGTATAAATTGGGAAAATTAAAAATCAGCAAGACACAAGCACCCCAAAGTTTAGGGCTGCTCTGTTGACCAGGACCTCCACTTCATTCCACCTTAAATATCCCAGGAAAGAGAAAAATGGATAAAGAAGTTGTGGTCCTTATGTACAATGGAATATCACTCAGCCAGGAAATCAATGTCGTAAGGTTAGTAGCAGCATGATGAGTGGATTTAGGTACGACGATTCTAAGTGAAATAAGTCACACAGAAAAGGACACTTCTCATAAGGTATCACTGATAGAGGGAATGTAAAAACCGTTACACTTGAACTGAATTACAAAACAGAACAGAGTCACACATGCAGAAAACACACTATGGCTGCTTAACGGGAAAGGTGAGGTGGGGTGATACATAAAACAAGGGTATCAAATTAGCTCAGATACCGTTCCATAAACCCAATATGTAATAGACAAGACCTACTCCTTGCTCAGAGAACTGGACTCAACATGCCCTATTCAACGCACAAGAATATATCTGACTAATAATAATCGTAAAACCTATGTATTGATATCTCTCTGTTAGTGTGTCAAGTGGGTGTAAAGCGGCATAAACACAGCAGTGAAAAGCAGCTAAACCCCATTATAAAAATAAATTACTTTGAAACAACCATGAAACAAAGACAGTGAAAGAGAGAGAAATTCTTACACAATGCGTTCAGGGGCTGTGATGCAAACTGGATTGACCATATCTAGACGCACAGCTGGATGAGACATAAGGGTGGACACTCTTGGGGCTGAGAGGTTTGGTGAGGTTGGGTGAGCAAACGCAGACCCTTTAAAGGAATACTGCGTGGTACCCATCGCATGGGTCCCAAATCTCCAGGTTCAAGGGCATCTTCCTACATCAAAAACATGCATGAGAAACCCAGAAGATGGTACACCGTGTGATGGGGAAAGGTTTCTAAAACGCACCTCATTTCTCATCTCCTTGTGCCCGGGTTCGCCATTCCAGCCGCTTTACTAGCAAGCTCCCTACTTGGAGCATCAGAACCTTTAACCTCCTGTTCCGTACAGGTTGCAATTTGTCCTGAGGATAAACGGGAAGACGTGGAACCAACGAGAGACTAGCTCTTGGTGTTGGGACAGGCACAGGTCACTCGATTTTCCCATCAGAAAGAAGAATTAACCACAGGCTCAGCCTGACCCCCGAAACCAGAACAGGGCCTGAAGCCATTCTGCGATTTTGCGGCCAGCTCCCATAAAAACGAGTTGTAAAATGGAGGTTCAGGGCACTGCAATTCACAAACCTGCAGAGTTATAAATGATAACTCTCGTCCACAAATATATTGAGGGAAGGCAAAGAAGAGGATTTGAAATCAAGGCAGAATTGCAGGAAACAGATTTCAGGAGGTAGATACGAATCGCCTTTAAAGCACATGAAAAGCGGCAAAACGTTGACAATGATGCCCTTGGCCAAAAAGGGCGTATGCGTTTTTTCCTGAATATATTCAGGAAAAAACGCATACGCCCTTTTTGGCCAACCAAGCAACCTGGAAAGGCAAATCAGCGCTACAAAGAAGTCTCGCTTCCCATCGGTCAAAAGGGCCATGCTGAAAAAAGTGTCAAAACCAGAAATGCAGGACAGGCCATGGAGAAATGGGAGCCTTGCTACACTGATGGGCGGGATGTAAATTGCCAAGAGCCACTCTGGAGAAGTGTCCGGTGAGTCCTGAAACATCTGAAAAACACAGCTTAGAGAGCATAGGGCACTTCCACTCATGGGGGTATAAATTGGGAAAATTAAAAATCAGCAAGACACAAGCACCCCAACGTTTAGGGCTGCTCTGTTGACCAGGACCTCCACTTCATTCCACCTTAAATATCCCAGGAAAGAGAAAAATGGATAAAGAAGTTGTGGTCTTTATGTACAATGGAATATCACTCAGCCAGGAAATCAATGTCGTAAGGTTAGTAGCAGCATGATGAGTGGATTTAGGTATGACGATTCTAAGTGAAATAAGTCACACAGAAAAGGACACTTCTCATAAGGTATCACTGATAGAGGGAATGTAAAAACCGTTACACTTGAACTGAATTACAAAACAGAACAGAGTCACACATGCAGAAAACACACTATGGTTGCTTAACGGGAAAGGTGAGGTGGGGTGATACATAAAACAAGGGTATCAAATTAGCTCAGATACCGTTCCATAAACCCAATATGTAATAGACAAGACCTACTCCTTGCTCAGAGAACTGGACTCAACACGCCCTATTCACCGCACAACAATATATCTGACTAATAATAATCGTAAAACCTATGTATTGATATCTCTCTGTTAGTGTGTCAAGTGGGTGTAAAGCGGCATAAACACAGCAGTGAAAAGCAGCTAAACCCCATTATAAAAATAAATTACTTTGAAACACCCATGAAACAAAGACAGTGAAAGAGAGAGAAATTCTTACACAATGTGTTCAGGGGTTGTGATGCAACCTGGATTGACCATATCTAGACGCACAGCTGGATGAGACATAAGGGTGGACACTCTTGGGGCTGAGAGGTTTGGTGAGGTTGGGTGAGCAAACGCAGACCCTTTAAAGGAATACTGCGTGGTACCCATCGCATGGGTCCCAAATCTCCAGGTTCAAGGGCATCTTCCTACATCAAAAACATGCATGAGAAACCCAGAAGATGGTACACCGTGTGATGGGGAAAGGTTTCTAAAACGCACCTCATTTCTCATCTCCTTGTGCCCGGGTTCGCCATTCCAGCCGCTTTACTAGCAAGCTCCCTACTTGGAGCATCAGCACCTTTAACCTCCTGTTCCGTACAGGTTGCAATTTGTCCTGAGGATAAACGGGAAGACGTGGAACCAACGAGAGACTAGCTCTTGGTGTTGGGACAGGCACAGGTCACTCTATTTTCCCATCAGAAAGAAGAATTAACCACAGACTCAGCCTGACCCCCGGAACCAGAACAGGGCCTGAAGCCATTCTGCGATTTTGCGGCCAGCTCCCATAAAAACGAGTTGTAAAATGGAGGTTCAGGGCACTGCAATTCACAAACCTGCAGAGTTATAAATGAGAACTCTCGTCCACAAATATATTGAGGGAAGGCAAAGAAGAGGATTTGAAATCAAGGCAGAATTGCAGGAAACAGATTTCAGGAGGTAGATACGAATCGCCTTTAAAGCACATGAAAAGCGGCAAAACGTTGACAATGA
Organism: Balaenoptera borealis; assembly: GCF_965194805.1. Classification (NCBI taxonomy): domain Eukaryota; kingdom Metazoa; phylum Chordata; class Mammalia; order Artiodactyla; family Balaenopteridae; genus Balaenoptera; species Balaenoptera borealis. Next base: position 2,034,575 of record NW_028124009.1, read on the forward strand.
TGCCCTTGGCCAAAAAGGGCGTATGCGTTTTTTCCTGAATATATTCAGGAAAAAACGCATACGCCCTTTTTGGCCAACCAAGCAACCTGGAAAGGCAAATCAGCGCTACAAAGAAGTCTCGCTTCCCATCGGTCAAAAGAGCCATGCTGAAAAAAGTGTCAAAACCAGAAATGCAGGACAGGCCATGGAGAAATGGGAGCCTTGCTACACTGATGGGCGGGATGTAAATTGCCAAGAGCCACTCTGGAGAAGTGTCCGGTGAGTCCTGAAACATCTGAAAAACACAGCTTAGAGAGCATAGGGCACCTCCACTCATGGGGGTATAAATTGGGAAAATTAAAAATCAGCAAGACACAAGCACCCCAAAGTTTAGGGCTGCTCTGTTGACCAGGACCTCCACTTCATTCCACCTTAAATATCCCAGGAAAGAGAAAAATGGATAAAGAAGTTGTGGTCCTTATGTACAATGGAATATCACTCAGCCAGGAAATCAATGTCGTAAGGTTAGTAGCAGCATGATGAGTGGATTTAGGTACGACGATTCTAAGTGAAATAAGTCACACAGAAAAGGACACTTCTCATAAGGTATCACTGATAGAGGGAATGTAAAAACCATTACACTTGAACTGAATTACAAAACAGAACAGAGTCACACATGCAGAAAACACACTATGGCTGCTTAACGGGAAAGGTGAGGTGGGGTGATACATAAAACAAGGGTATCAAATTAGCTCAGATACCGTTCCATAAACCCAATATGTAATAGACAAGACCTACTCCTTGCTCAGAGAACTGGACTCAACACGCCCTATTCACCGCACAACAATATATCTGACTAATAATAATCGTAAAACCTATGTATTGATATCTCTCTGTTAGTGTGTCAAGTGGGTGTAAAGCGGCATAAACACATCAGTGAAAAGCAGCTAAACCCCATTATAAAAATAAATTACTTTGAAACACCCATGAAACAAAGACAGTGAAAGAGAGAGAAATTCTTACACAATGCGTTCAGGGGCTGTGATGCAACCTGGATTGACCATATCTAGACGCACAGCTGGATGAGACATAAGGGTGGACACTCTTGGGGCTGAGAGGTTTGGTGAGGTTGGGTGAGCAAACGCAGACCCTTTAAAGGAATACTGCGTGGTACCCATCGCATGGGTCCCAAATCTCCAGGTTCAAGGGCATCTTCCTACATCGAAAACATGCATGAGAAACCCAGAAGATGGTACACCGTGTGATGGGGAAAGGTTTCTAAAACGCACCTCATTTCTCATCTCCTTGTGCCCGGGTTCGCCATTCCAGCCGCTTTACTAGCAAGCTCCCTACTTGGAGCATCAGCACCTTTAACCTCCTGTTCCATACAGGTTGCAATTTGTCCTGAGGATAAACGGGAAGACGTGGAACCAACGAAAGACTAGCTCTTGGTGTTGGGACAGGCACAGGTCACTCTATTTTCCCATCAGAAAGAAGAATTAACCACAGGCTCAGCCTGCGCCCCAGAACCAGAACAGGGCCTGAAGCCATTCTGCGATTTTGCGGCCAGCTCCCATAAAAACGAGTTGTAAAATGGAGGTTCAGGGCACTGCAATTCACAAACCTGCAGAGTTATAAATGAGAACTCTCGTCCACAAATATATTGAGGGAAGGCAAAGAAGAGGATTTGAAATCAAGGCAGAATTGCAGGAAACAGATTTCAGGAGGTAGATACGAATCGCCTTTAAAGCACATGAAAAGCGGCAAAACGTTGACAATGATGCCCTTGGCCAAAAAGGGCGTATGCGTTTTTTCCTGAATATATTCAGGAAAAAACGCATACGCCCTTTTTGGCCAACCAAGCAACCTGGAAAGGCAAATCAGCGCTACAAAGAAGTCTCGCTTCCCATCGGTCAAAAGGGCCATGCTGAAAAAAGTGTCAAAACCAGAAATGCAGCACAGGCCATGGAGAAATGGGAGCCTTGCTACACTGATGGGCGGGATGTAAATTGCCAAGAGCCACTCTGGAGAAGTGTCCGGTGAGTCCTGAAACATCTGAAAAACACAGCTTAGAGAGCATAGGGCACTTCCACTCATGGGGGTATAAATTGGGAAAATTAAAAATCAGCAAGACACAAGCACCCCAACGTTTAGGGCTGCTCTGTTGACCAGGACCTCCACTTCATTCCACCTTAAATATCCCAGGAAAGAGAAAAATGGATAAAGAAGTTGTGGTCTTTATGTACAATGGAATATCACTCAGCCAGGAAATCAATGTCGTAAGGTTAGTAGCAGCATGATGAGTGGATTTAGGTATGACGATTCTAAGTGAAATAAGTCACACAGAAAAGGACACTTCTCATAAGGTATCACTGATAGAGGGAATGTAAAAACCGTTACACTTGAACTGAATTACAAAACAGAACAGAGTCACACATGCAGAAAACACACTATGGCTGCTTAACGGGAAAGGTGAGGTGGGGTGATACATAAAACAAGGGTATCAAATTAGCTCAGATACCGTTCCATAAACCCAATATGTAATAGACAAGACCTACTCCTTGCTCAGAGAACTGGACTCAACACGCCCTATTCACCGCACAACAATATATCTGACTAATAATAATCGTAAAACCTATGTATTGATATCTCTCTGTTAGTGTGTCAAGTGGGTGTAAAGCGGCATAAACACAGCAGCGAAAAGCAGCTAAACCCCATTATAAAAATAAATTACTTTGAAACCACCATGAAACAAAGACAGTGAAAGAGAGAGAAATTCTTACACAATGCGTTCAGGGGCTGTGATGCAACCTGGATTGACCATATCTAGACGCACAGCTGGATGAGACATAAGGGTGGACACTCTTGGGGCTGAGAGGTTTGGTGAGGTTGGGTGAGCAAACGCAGACCCTTTAAAGGAATACTGCGTGGTACCCATCGCATGGGTCCCAAATCTCCAGGTTCAAGGGCATCTTCCTACATCAAAAACATGCATGAGAAACCCAGAAGATGGTACACCGTGTGATGGGGAAAGGTTTCTAAAACGCACCTCATTTCTCATCTCCTTTTGCCCGGGTTCGCCATTCCAGCGGCTTTACTAGCAAGCTCCCTACTTGGAGCATCAGCACCTTTAACCTCCTGTTCCGTACAGGTTGCAATTTGTCCTGAGGATAAACGGGAAGACGTGGAACCAACGAGAGACTAGCTCTTGGTGTTGGGACAGGCACAGGTCACTCTATTTTCCCATCAGAAAGAAGAATTAACCACAGGCTCAGCCTGACCCCCGGAACCAGAACAGGGCCTGAAGCCATTCTGCGATTTTGCGGCCAGCTCCCATAAAAACGAGTTGTAAAATGGAGGTTCAGGGCACTGCAATTCACAAACCTGCAGAGTTATAAATGATAACTCTCGTCCACAAACATATTGAGGGAAGGCAAAGAAGAGGATTTGAAATCAAGGCAGAATTGCAGGAAACAGATTTCAGGAGGTAGATACGAATCGCCTTTAAAGCACATGAAAAGCGGCAAAACGTTGACAATGATGCCCTTGACCAAAAAGGGCGTATGCGTTTTTTCCTGAATATATTCAGGAAAAAACGCATACGCCCTTTTTGGCCAACCAAGCAACCTGGAAAGGCAAATCAGCGCTACAAAGAAATCTCGCTTCCCATCGGTCGAAAGGGCCATGCTGAAAAAAGTGTCAAAACCAGAAATGCAGGACAGGCCATGGAGAAATGGGAGCCTTGCTACACTGATGGGCGGGATGTAAATTGCCAACAGCCACTGTGGAGAAGTGTCCGGTGAGTCCTGAAACATCTGAAAAACACAGCTTAGAGAGCATAGGGCACTTCCACTCATGGGGGTATAAATTGGGAAAATTAAAAATCAGCAAGACACAAGCACCCCAAAGTTTAGGGCTGCTCTGTTGACCAGGACCTCCACTTCATTCCACCTTAAATATCCCAGGAAAGAGAAAAATGGATAAAGAAGTTGTGGTCCTTATGTACAATGGAATATCACTCAGCCAGGAAATCAATGTCGTAAGGTTAGTAGCAGCATGATGAGTGGATTTAGGTATGACGATTCTAAGTGAAATAAGTCACACAGAAAAGGACACTTCTCATAAGGTATCACTGATAGAGGGAATGTAAAAACCGTTACACTTGAACTGAATTACAAAACAGAACAGAGTCACACATGCAGAAAACACACTATGGCTGCTTAACGGGAAAGGTGAGGTGGGGTGATACATAAAACAAGGGTATCAAATTAGCTCAGATACCGTTCCATAAACCCAATATGTAATAGACAAGACCTACTCCTTGCTCAGAGAACTGGACTCAACACGCCCTATTCACCGCACAAGAATATATCTGACTAATAATAATCGTAAAACCTATGTATTGATATCTCTCTGTTAGTGTGTCAAGTGGGTGTAAAGCGGCATAAACACATCAGTGAAAAGCAGCTAAACCCCATTATAAAAATAAATTACTTTGAAACCACCATGAAACAAAGACAGTGAAAGAGAGAGAAATTCTTACACAATGCGTTCAGGGGCTGTGATGCAACCTGGATTGACCATATCTAGACGCACAGCTGGATGAGATATAAGGGTGGACACTCTTGGGGCTGAGAGGTTTGGTGAGGTTGGGTGAGCAAACGCAGACCCTTTAAAGGAATACTGCGTGGTACCCATCGCATGGGTCCCAAATCTCCAGGTTCAAGGGCATCTTCCTACATCAAAAACATGCATGAGAAACCCAGAAGATGGTACACCGTGTGATGGGGAAAGGTTTCTAAAACGCACCTCATTTCTCATCTCCTTGTGCCCGGGTTCGCCATTCCAGCCGCTTTACTAGCAAGCTCCCTACTTGGAGCATCAGCACCTTTAACCTCCTGTTCCGTACAGGTTGCAATTTGTCCTGAGGATAAACGGGAAGACGTGGAACCAACGAGAGACTAGCTCTTGGTGTTGGGACAGGCACAGGTCACTCTATTTTCCCATCAGAAAGAAGAATTAACCACAGGCTCAGCCTGACCCCCGGAACCAGAACAGGGCCTGAAGCCATTCTGCGATTTTGCGGCCAGCTCCCATAAAAACGAGTTGTAAAATGGAGGTTCAGGGCACTGCAATTCACAAACCTGCAGAGTTATAAATGATAACTCTCGTCCACAAACATATTGAGGGAAGGCAAAGAAGAGGATTTGAAATCAAGGCAGAATTGCAGGAAACAGATTTCAGGAGGTAGATACGAATCGCCTTTAAAGCACATGAAAAGCGGCAAAACGTTGACAATGATGCCCTTGGCCAAAAAGGGCGTATGCGTTTTTTCCTGAATATATTCAGGAAAAAACGCATACGCCCTTTTTGGCCAACCAAGCAACCTGGAAAGGCAAATCAGCGCTACAAAGAAGTCTCGCTTCCCATCGGTCAAAAGGGCCATGCTGAAAAAAGTGTCAAAACCAGAAATGCAGGACAGGCCATGGAGAAATGGGAGCCTTGCTACACTGATGGGCGGGATGTAAACTGCCAAGAGCCACTCTGGAGAAGTGTCCGGTGAGTCCTGAAACATCTGAAAAACACAGCTTAGAGAGCATAGGGCACTTCCACTCATGGGGGTATAAATTGGGAAAATTAAAAATCAGCAAGACACAAGAACCCCAAAGTTTAGGGCTGCTCTGTTGACAAGGACCTCCACTTCATTCCACCTTAAATATCCAAGGAAAGAGAAAAATGGATAAAGAAGTTGTGGTCCTTATGTACAATGGAATATCACTCAGCCAGGAAATCAATGTCGTAAGGTTAGTAGCAGCATGATGAGTGGATTTAGGTATGACGATTCTAAGTGAAATAAGTCACACAGAAAAGGACACTACTCATAAGGTATCACTGATAGAGGGAATGTAAAAACCGTTACACTTGAACTGAATTACAAAACAGAACAGAGTCACACATGCAGAAAACACACTATGGCTGCTTAACGGGAAAGGTGAGGTGGGGTGATACATAAAACAAGGGTATCAAAGTAGCTCAGATACCATTCCATAAACCCAATATGTAATAGACAAGACCTACTCCTTGCTCAGAGAACTGGACTCAACACGCCCTATTCAACGCACAAGAATATATCTGATTAATAATAATCGTAAAACCTATGTATTGATATCTCTCTGTTAGTGTGTCAAGTGGGTGTAAAGCGGCATAAACACATCAGTGAAAAGCAGCTAAACCCCATTATAAAAATAAATTACTTTGAAACACCCATGAAACAAAGACAGTGAAAGAGAGAGAAATTCTTACACAATGCGTTCAGGGGCTGTGATGCAACCTGGATTGACCATATCTAGACGCACAGCTGGATGAGACATAAGGGTGGACACTCTTGGGGCTGAGAGGTTTGGTGAGGTTGGGTGAGCAAACGCAGACCCTTTAAAGGAATACTGCGTGGTACCCATCGCATGGGTCCCAAATCTCCAGGTTCAAGGGCATCTTCCTACATCAAAAACATGCATGAGAAACCCAGAAGATGGTACACCGTGTGATGGGGAAAGGTTTCTAAAACGCACCTCATTTCTCATCTCCTTGTGCCCGGGTTCGTCATTCCAGCCGCTTTACTAGCAAGCTCCCTACTTGGAGCATCAGCACCTTTAACCTCCTGTTCCGTACAGGTTGCAATTTGTCCTGAGGATAAACGGGAAGACGTGGAACCAACGAGAGACTAGCTCTTGGTGTTGGGACAGGCACAGGTCACTCTATTTTCCCATCAGAAAGAAGAATTAACCACAGGCTCAGCCTGACCCCCGGAACCAGAACAGGGCCTGAAGCCATTCTGCGATTTTGCCGCCAGCTCCCATAAAAACGAGTTGTAAAATGGAGGTTCAGGGCACTGCAATTCACAAACCTGCAGAGTTATAAATGATAACTCTCGTCCACAAACATATTGAGGGAAGGCAAAGAAGAGGATTTGAAATCAAGGCAGAATTGCAGGAAACAGATTTCAGGAGGTAGATACGAATCGCCTTTAAAGCACATGAAAAGCGGCAAAACGTTGACAATGATGCCCTTGGCCAAAAAGGGCGTATGCGTTTTTTCCTGAATATATTCAGGAAAAAACGCATACGCCCTTTTTGGCCAACCAAGCCACCTGGAAAGGCAAATCAGCGCTACAAAGAAGTCTCGCTTCCCATCGGTCAAAAGGGCCATGCTGAAAAAAGTGTCAAAACCAGAAATGCAGGACAGGCCATGGAGAAATGGGAGCCTTGCTACACTGATGGGCGGGATGTAAATTGCCAAGAGCCACTCTGGAGAAGTGTCCGGTGAGTCCTGAAACATCTGAAAAACACAGCTTAGAGAGCATAGGGCACTTCCACTCATGGGGGTATAAATTGGGAAAATTAAAAATCAGCAAGACACAAGCACCCCAAAGTTTAGGGCTGCTCTGTTGACCAGGACCTCCACTTCATTCCACCTTAAATATCCAAGGAAAGAGAAAAATGGATAAAGAAGTTGTGGTCCTTATGTACAATGGAATATCACTCAGCCAGGAAATCAATGTCGTAAGGTTAGTAGCAGCATGATGAGTGGATTTAGGTATGACGATTCTAAGTGAAATAAGTCACACAGAAAAGGACACTTCTCATAAGGTATCACTGATAGAGGGAATGTAAAAACCGTTACACTTGAACTGAATTACAAAACAGAACAGAGTCACACATGCAGAAAACACACTATGGCTGCTTAACGGGAAAGGTGAGGTGGGGTGATACATAAAACAAGGGTATCAAATTAGCTCAGATACCGTTCCATAAACCCAATATGTAATAGACAAGACCTACTCCTTGCTCAGAGAACTGGACTCAACACGCCCTATTCAACGCACAAGAATATATCTGACTAATAATAATCGTAAAACCTATGTATTGATATCTCTCTGTTAGTGTGTCAAGTGGGTGTAAAGCGGCATAAACACAGCAGTGAAAAGCAGCTAAACCCCATTATAAAAATAAATTACTTTGAAACCACCATGAAACAAAGACAGTGAAAGAGAGAGAAATTCTTACACAATGCGTTCAGGGGCTGTGATGCAACCTGGATTGACCATATCTAGACGCACAGCTGGATGAGACATAAGGGTGGACACTCTTGGGGCTGAGAGGTTTGGTGAGGTTGGGTGAGCAAACGCAGACCCTTTAAAGGAATACTGCGTGGTACCCATCGCATGGGTCCCAAATCTCCAGGTTCAAGGGCATCTTCCTACATCAAAAACATGCATGAGAAACCCAGAAGATGGTACACCGTGTGATGGGGAAAGGTTTCTAAAACGCACCTCATTTCTCATCTCCTTGTGCCCGGGTTCGCCATTCCAGCCGCTTTACTAGCAAGCTCCCTACTTGGAGCATCAGCACCTTTAACCTCCTGTTCCGTACAGGTTGCAATTTGTCCTGAGGATAAACGGGAAGACGTGGAACCAACGAGAGACTAGCTCTTGGTGTTGGGACAGGCACAGGTCACTCTATTTTCCCATCAGAAAGAAGAATTAACCACAGGCTCAGCCTGACCCCCGGAACCAGAACAGGGCCTGAAGCCATTCTGCGATTTTGCGGCCAGCTCCCATAAAAACGAGTTGTAAAATGGAGGTTCAGGGCACTGCAATTCACAAACCTGCAGAGTTATAAATGATAACTCTCGTCCACAAACATATTGAGGGAAGGCAAAGAAGAGGATTTGAAATCAAGGCAGAATTGCAGGAAACAGATTTCAGGAGGTAGATACGAATCGCCTTTAAAGCACATGAAAAGCGGCAAAACGTTGACAATGATGCCCTTGGCCAAAAAGGGCGTATGCGTTTTTTCCTGAATATATTCAGGAAAAAACGCATACGCCCTTTTTGGCCAACCAAGCAACCTGGAAAGGCAAATCAGCGCTACAAAGAAGTCTCGCTTCCCATCGGTCAAAAGGGCCATGCTGAAAAAAGTGTCAAAACCAGAAATGCAGGACAGGCCATGGAGAAATGGGAGCCTTGCTACACTGATGGGCGGGATGTAAATTGCCAAGAGCCACTCTGGAGAAGTGTCCGGTGAGTCCTGAAACATTTGAAAAACACAGCTTAGAGAGCATAGGGCACTTCCACTCATGGGGGTATAAATTGGGAAAATTAAAAATCAGCAAGACACAAGCACCCCAAAGTTTAGGGCTGCTCTGTTGACCAGGACCTCCACTTCATTCCACCTTAAATATCCCAGGAAAGAGAAAAATGGATAAAGAAGTTGTGGTCCTTATGTACAATGGAATATCACTCAGCCAGGAAATCAATGTCGTAAGGTTAGTAGCAGCATGATGAGTGGATTTAGGTATGACGATTCTAAGTGAAATAAGTCACACAGAAAAGGACACTACTCATAAGGTATCACTGATAGAGGGAATGTAAAAACCGTTACACTTGAACTGAATTACAAAACAGAACAGAGTCACACATGCAGAAAACACACTATGGCTGCTTAACGGGAAAGGTGAGGTGGGGTGATACATAAAACAAGGGTATCAAATTAGCTCAGATACCGTTCCATAAACCCAATATGTAATAGACAAGACCTACTCCTTGCTCAGAGAACTGGACTCAACACGCCCTATTCACCGCAAAAGAATATATCTGACTAATAATAATCGTAAAACCTATGTATTGATATCTCTCTGTTAGTGTGTCAAGTGGGTGTAAAGCGGCATAAACACAGCAGTGAAAAGCAGCTAAACCCCATTATAAAAATAAATTACTTTGAAACCACCATGAAACAAAGACAGTGAAAGAGAGAGAAATTCTTACACAATGCGTTCAGGGGCTGTGATGCAACCTGGATTGACCATATCTAGACGCACAGCTGGATGAGACATAAGGGTGGACACTCTTGGGGCTGAGAGGTTTGGTGAGGTTGGGTGAGCAAACGCAGACCCTTTAAAGGAATACTGCGTGGTACCCATCGCATGGGTCCCAAATCTCCAGGTTCAAGGGCATCTTCCTACATCAAAAACATGCATGAGAAACCCAGAAGATGGTACACCGTGTGATGGGGAAAGGTTTCTAAAACGCACCTCATTTCTCATCTCCTTGTGCCCGGGTTCGCCATTCCAGCCGCTTTACTAGCAAGCTCCCTACTTGGAGCATCAGCACCTTTAACCTCCTGTTCCGTACAGGTTGCAATTTGTCCTGAGGATAAACGGGAAGACGTGGAACCAACGAGAGACTAGCTCTTGGTGTTGGGACAGGCACAGGTCACACTATTTTCCCATCAGAAAGAAGAATTAACCACAGGCTCAGCCTGACCCCCGGAACCAGAACAGGGCCTGAAGCCATTCTGCGATTTTGCGGCCAGCTCCCATAAAAACGAGTTGTAAAATGGAGGTTCAGGGCACTGCAATTCACAAACCTGCAGAGTTATAAATGATAACTCTCGTCCACAAACATATTGAGGGAAGGCAAAGAAGAGGATTTGAAATCAAGGCAGAATTGCAGGAAACAGATTTCAGGAGGTAGATACGAATCGCCTTTAAAGCACATGAAAAGCGGCAAAACGTTGACAATGATGCCCTTGGCCAAAAAGGGCGTATGCGTTTTTTCCTGAATATATTCAGGAAAAAACGCATACGCCCTTTTTGGCCAACCAAGCAACCTGGAAAGGCAAATCAGCGCTACAAAGAAGTCTCGCTTCCCATCGGTCAAAAGGGCCATGCTGAAAAAAGTGTCAAAACCAGAAATGCAGGACAGGCCATGGAGAAATGGGAGCCTTGCTACACTGATGGGCGGGATGTAAATTGCCAAGAGCCACTCTGGAGAAGTGTCCGGTGAGTCCTGAAACATCTGAAAAACACAGCTTAGAGAGCATAGGGCACTTCCACTCATGGGGGTATAAATTGGGAAAATTAAAAATCAGCAAGACACAAGCACCCCAAAGTTTAGGGCTGCTCTGTTGACCAGGACCTCCACTTCATTCCACCTTAAATATCCCAGGAAAGAGAAAAATGGATAAAGAAGTTGTGGTCCTTATGTACAATGGAATATCACTCAGCCAGGAAATCAATGTCGTAAGGTAAGTAGCAGCATGATGAGTGGATTTAGGTATGACGATTCTAAGTGAAATAAGTCACACAGAAAAGGACACTACTCATAAGGTATCACTGATAGAGGGAATGTAAAAACCGTTACACTTGAACTGAATTACAAAACAGAGCAGAGTCACACATGCAGAAAACACACTATGGCTGCTTAACGGGAAAGGTGAGGTGGGGTGATACATAAAACAAGGGTATCAAATTAGCTCAGATACCGTTCCATAAACCCAATATGTAATAGACAAGACCTACTCCTTGCTCAGAGAACTGGACTCAACACGCCCTATTCACCGCACAAGAATATATCTGACTAATAATAATCGTAAAACCTATGTATTGATATCTCTCTGTTAGTGTGTCAAGTGGGTGTAAAGCGGCATAAACACAGCAGTGAAAAGCAGCTAAACCCCATTATAAAAATAAATTACTTTGAAACCACCATGAAACAAAGACAGTGAAAGAGAGAGAAATTCTTACACAATGCGTTCAGGGGCTGTGATGCAACCTGGATTGACCATATCTAGACGCACAGCTGGATGAGACATAAGGGTGGACACTCTTGGGGCTGAGAGGTTTGGTGAGGTTGGGTGAGCAAACGCAGACCCTTTAAAGGAATACTGCGTGGTACCCATCGCATGGGTCCCAAATCTCCAGGTTCAAGGGCATCTTCCTACATCAAAAACATGCATGAGAAACCCAGAAGATGGTACACCGTGTGATGGGGAAAGGTTTCTACAACGCACCTCATTTCTCATCTCCTTGTGCCCGGGTTCGCCATTCCAGCCGCTTTACTAGCAAGCTCCCTACTTGGAGCATCAGCACCTTTAACCTCCTGTTCCGTACAGGTTGCAATTTGTCCTGAGGATAAACGGGAAGACGTGGAACCAACGAGAGACTAGCTCTTGGTGTTGGGACAGGCACAGGTCACTCAATTTTCCCATCAGAAAGAAGAATTAACCACAGGCTCAGCCTGCCCCCCGGAACCAGAACAGGGCCTGAAGCCATTCTGCGATTTTGCGGCCAGCTCCCATAAAAACGAGTTGTAAAATGGAGGTTCAGGGCACTGCAATTCACAAACCTGCAGAGTTATAAATGATAACTCTCGTCCACAAACATATTGAGGGAAGGCAAAGAAGAGGATTTGAAATCAAGGCAGAATTGCAGGAAACAGATTTCCGGAGGTAGATACGAATCGCCTTTAAAGCACATGAAAAGCGGCAAAACGTTGACAATGATGCCCTTGGCCAAAAAGGGCGTATGCGTTTTTTCCTGAATATATTCAGGAAAAAACGCATACGCCCTTTTTGGCCAACCAAGCCACCTGGAAAGGCAAATCAGCGCTACAAAGAAGTCTCGCTTCCCATCGGTCAAAAGGGCCATGCTGAAAAAAGTGTCAAAACCAGAAATGCAGGACAGGCCATGGAGAAATGGGAGCCTTGCTACACTGATGGGCGGGATGTAAATTGCCAAGAGCCACTCTGGAGAAGTGTCCGGTGAGTCCTGAAACATCTGAAAAACACAGCTTAGAGAGCATAGGGCACTTCCACTCATGGGGGTATAAATTGGGAAAATTAAAAATCAGCAAGACACAAGCACCCCAAAGTTTAGGGCTGCTCTGTTGACCAGGACCTCCACTTCATTCCACCTTAAATATCCCAGGAAAGAGAAAAATGGATAAAGAAGTTGTGGTCCTTATGTACAATGGAATATCACTCAGCCAGGAAATCAATGTCGTAAGGTTAGTAGCAGCATGATGAGTGGATTTAGGTATGACGATTCTAAGTGAAATAAGTCACACAGAAAAGGACACTTCTCATAAGGTATCACTGATAGAGGGAATGTAAAAACCGTTACACTTGAACTGAATTACAAAACAGAACAGAGTCACACATGCAGAAAACAGACTATGGCTGCTTAACAGGAAAGGTGAGGTGGGGTGATACATAAAACAAGGGTATCAAATTAGCTCAGATACCATTCCATAAACCCAATATGTAGTAGACAAGACCTACTCCTTGCTCAGAGAACTGGACTCAACACGCCCTATTCACCGCACAAGAATATATCTGACTAATAATAATCGTAAAACCTATGTATTGATATCTCTCTGTTAGTGTGTCAAGTGGGTGTAAAGCGGCATAAACACAGCAGTGAAAAGCAGCTAAACCCCATTATAAAAATAAATTACTTTGAAACCACCATGAAACAAAGACAGTGAAAGAGAGAGAAATTCTTACACAATGCGTTCAGGGGCTGTGATGCAACCTGGATTGACCATATCTAGATGCACAGCTGGATGAGACATAAGGGTGGACACTCTTGGGGCTGAGAGGTTTGGTGAGGTTGGGTGAGCGAACGCAGACCCTTTAAAGGAATACTGCGTGGTACCCATCGCATGGGTCCCAAATCTCCAGGTTCAAGGGCATCTTCCTACATCAAAAACATGCATGAGAAACCCAGAAGATGGTACACCGTGTGATGGGGAAAGGTTTCTAAAACGCACCTCATTTCTCATCTCCTTGTGCCCGGGTTCGCCATTCCAGCCGCTTTACTAGCAAGCTCCCTACTTGGAGCATCAGCACCTTTAACCTCCTGTTCCGTACAGGTTGCAATTTGTCCTGAGGATAAACGGGAAGACGTGGAACCAACGAGAGACTAGCTCTTGGTGTTGGGACAGGCACAGGTCACTCAATTTTCCCATCAGAAAGAAGAATTAACCACAGGCTCAGCCTGCCCCCCGGAACCAGAACAGGGCCTGAAGCCATTCTGCGATTTTGCGGCCAGCTCCCATAAAAACGAGTTGTAAAATGGAGGTTCAGGGCACTGCAATTCACAAACCTGCAGAGTTATAAATGATAACTCTCGTCCACAAACATATTGAGGGAAGGCAAAGAAGAGGATTTGAAATCAAGGCAGAATTGCAGGAAACAGATTTCAGGAGGTAGATACGAATCGCCTTTAAAGCACATGAAAAGCGGCAAAACGTTGACAATGATGCCCTTGGCCAAAAAGGGCATATGCGTTTTTTCCTGAATATATTCAGGAAAAAACGCATACGCCCTTTTTGGCCAACCAAGCAACCTGGAAAGGCAAATCAGCGCTACAAAGAAGTCTCGCTTCCCATCGGTCAAAAGGGCCATGCTGAAAAAAGTGTCAAAACCAGAAATGCAGGACAGGCCATGGAGAAATGGGAGCCTTGCTACACTGATGGGCGGGATGTAAATTGCCAAGAGCCACTCTGGAGAAGTGTCCGGTGAGTCCTGAAACATCTGAAAAACACAGCTTAGAGAGCATAGGGCACTTCCACTCATGGGGGTATAAATTGGGAAAATGAAAAATCAGCAAGACACAAGCACCCCAAAGTTTAGGGCTGCTCTGTTGACCAGGACCTCCACTTCATTCCACCTTAAATATCCCAGCAAAGAGAAAAATGGATAAAGAAGTTGTGGTCCTTATGTACAATGGAATATCACTCAGCCAGGAAATCAATGTCGTAAGGTTAGTAGCAGCATGATGAGTGGATTTAGGTATGACGATTCTAAGTGAAATAAGTCACACAGAAAAGGACACTACTCATAAGGTATCACTGATAGAGGGAATGTAAAAACCGTTACACTTGAACTGAATTACAAAACAGAACAGAGTCACACATGCAGAAAACACACTATGGCTGCTTAACGGGAAAGGTGAGGTGGGGTGATACATAAAACAAGGGTATCAAATTAGCTCAGATACCGTTCCATAAACCCAATATGTAATAGACAAGACCTACTCCTTGCTCAGAGAACTGGACTCAACACGCCCTATTCACCGCACAAGAATATATCTGACTAATAATAATCGTAAAACCTATGTATTGATATCTCTCTGTTAGTGTGTCAAGTGGGTGTAAAGCGGCATAAACACAGCAGTGAAAAGCAGCTAAACCCCATTATAAAAATAAATTACTTTGAAACCACCATGAAACAAAGACAGTGAAAGAGAGAGAAATTCTTACACAATGCGTTCAGGGGCTGTGATGCAACCTGGATTGACCATATCTAGACGCACAGCTGGATGAGACATAAGGGTGGACACTCTTGGGGCTGAGAGGTTTGGTGAGGTTGGGTGAGCAAACGCAGACCCTTTAAAGGAATACTGCGTGGTACCCATCGCATGGGTCCCAAATCTCCAGGTTCAAGGGCATCTTCCTACATCAAAAACATGCATGAGAAACCCAGAAGATGGTACACCGTGTGATGGGGAAAGGTTTCTAAAACGCACCTCATTTCTCATCTCCTTGTGCCCGGGTTCGCCATTCCAGCCGCTTTACTAGCAAGCTCCCTACTTGGAGCATCAGCACCTTTAACCTCCTGTTCCGTACAGGTTGCAATTTGTCCTGAGGATAAACGGGAAGACGTGGAACCAACGAGAGACTAGCTCTTGGTGTTGAGACAGGCACAGGTCACTCAATTTTCCCATCAGAAAGAAGAATTAACCACAGGCTCAGCCTGCCCCCCGGAACCAGAACAGGGCCTGAAGCCATTCTGCGATTTTGCGGCCAGCTCCCATAAAAACGAGTTGTAAAATGGAGGTTCAGGGCACTGCAATTCACAAACCTGCAGAGTTATAAATGATAACTCTCGTCCACAAACATATTGAGGGAAGGCAAAGAAGAGGATTTGAAATCAAGGCAGAATTGCAGGAAACAGATTTCAGGAGGTAGATACGAATCGCCTTTAAAGCACATGAAAAGCGGCAAAACGTTGACAATGATGCCCTTGGCCAAAAAGGGCGTATGCGTTTTTTCCTGAATATATTCAGGAAAAAACGCATACGCCCTTTTTGGCCAACCAAGCCACCTGGAAAGGCAAATCAGCGCTACAAAGAAGTCTCGCTTCCCATCGGTCAAAAGGGCCATGCTGAAAAAAGTGTCAAAACCAGAAATGCAGGACAGGCCATGGAGAAATGGGAGCCTTGCTACACTGATGGGCGGGATGTAAATTGCCAAGAGCCACTCTGGAGAAGTGTCCGGTGAGTCCTGAAACATCTGAAAAACACAGCTTAGAGAGCATAGGGCACTTCCACTCATGGGGGTATAAATTGGGAAAATTAAAAATCAGCAAGACACAAGCACCCCAAAGTTTAGGGCTGCTCTGTTGACCAGGACCTCCACTTCATTCCACCTTAAATATCCCAGGAAAGAGAAAAATGGATAAAGAAGTTGTGGTCCTTATGTACAATGGAATATCACTCAGCCAGGAAATCAATGTCGTAAGGTTAGTAGCAGCATGATGAGTGGATTTAGGTATGACGATTCTAAGTGAAATAAGTCACACAGAAAAGGACACTACTCATAAGGTATCACTGATAGAGGGAATGTAAAAACCGTTACACTTGAACTGAATTACAAAACAGAACAGAGTCACACATGCAGAAAACACACTATGGCTGCTTAACGGGAAAGGTGAGGTGGGGTGATACATAAAACAAGGGTATCAAATTAGCTCAGATACCGTTCCATAAACCCAATATGTAATAGACAAGACCTACTCCTTGCTCAGAGAACTGGACTCAACACGCCCTATTCACCGCACAAGAATATATCTGACTAATAATAATCGTAAAACCTATGTATTGATATCTCTCTGTTAGTGTGTCAAGTGGGTGTAAAGCGGCATAAACACAGCAGTGAAAAGCAGCTAAACCCCATTATAAAAATAAATTACTTTGAAACCACCATGAAACAAAGACAGTGAAAGAGAGAGAAATTCTTACACAATGCGTTCAGGGGCTGTGATGCAACCTGGATTGACCATATCTAGACGCACAGCTGGATGAGACATAAGGGTGGACACTCTTGGGGCTGAGAGGTTTGGTGAGGTTGGGTGAGCAAACGCAGACCCTTTAAAGGAATACTGCGTGGTACCCATCGCATGGGTCCCAAATCTCCAGGTTCAAGGGCATCTTCCTACATCAAAAACATGCATGAGAAACCCAGAAGATGGTACACCGTGTGATGGGGAAAGGTTTCTAAAACGCACCTCATTTCTCATCTCCTTGTGCCCGGGTTCGCCATTCCAGCCGCTTTACTAGCAAGCTCCCTACTTGGAGCATCAGCACCTTTAACCTCCTGTTCCGTACAGGTTGCAATTTGTCCTGAGGATAAACGGGAAGACGTGGAACCAACGAGAGACTAGCTCTTGGTGTTGGGACAGGCACAGGTCACTCAATTTTCCCATCAGAAAGAAGAATTAACCACAGGCTCAGCCTGCCCCCCGGAACCAGAACAGGGCCTGAAGCCATTCTGCGATTTTGCGGCCAGCTCCCATAAAAACGAGTTGTAAAATGGAGGTTCAGGGCACTGCAATTCACAAACCTGCAGAGTTATAAATGATAACTCTCGTCCACAAACATATTGAGGGAAGGCAAAGAAGAGGATTTGAAATCAAGGCAGAATTGCAGGAAACAGATTTCAGGAGGTAGATACGAATCGCCTTTAAAGCACATGAAAAGCGGCAAAACGTTGACAATGATGCCCTTGGCCAAAAAGGGCGTATGCGTTTTTTCCTGAATATATTCAGGAAAAAACGCATACGCCCTTTTTGGCCAACCAAGCCACCTGGAAAGGCAAATCAGCGCTACAAAGAAGTCTCGCTTCGCATCGGTCAAAAGGGCCATGCTGAAAAAAGTGTCAAAACCAGAAATGCAGGACAGGCCATGGAGAAATGGGAGCCTTGCTACACTGATGGGCGGGATGTAAATTGCCAAGAGCCACTCTGGAGAAGTGTCCGGTGAGTCCTGAAACATCTGAAAAACACAGCTTAGAGAGCATAGGGCACTTCCACTCATGGGGGTATAAATTGGGAAAATTAAAAATCAGCAAGACACAAGCACCCCAAAGTTTAGGGCTGCTCTGTTGACCAGGACCTCCACTTCATTCCACCTTAAATATCCCAGGAAAGAGAAAAATGGATAAAGAAGTTGTGGTCCTTATGTACAATGGAATATCACTCAGCCAGGAAATCAATGTCGTAAGGTTAGTAGCAGCATGATGAGTGGATTTAGGTATGACGATTCTAAGTGAAATAAGTCACACAGAAAAGGACACTACTCATAAGGTATCACTGATAGAGGGAATGTAAAAACCGTTACACTTGAACTGAATTACAAAACAGAACAGAGTCACACATGCAGAAAACACACTATGGCTGCTTAACGGGAAAGGTGAGGTGGGGTGATACATAAAACAAGGGTATCAAATTAGCTCAGATACCGTTCCATAAACCCAATATGTAATAGACAAGACCTACTCCTTGCTCAGAGAACTGGACTCAACACGCCCTATTCAACGCACAAGAATATATCTGACTAATAATAATCGTAAAACCTATGTATTGATATCTCTCTGTTAGTGTGTCAAGTGGGTGTAAAGCGGCATAAACACAGCAGTGAAAAGCAGCTAAACCCCATTATAAAAATAAATTACTTTGAAACACCCATGAAACAAAGACAGTGAAAGAGAGAGAAATTCTTACACAATGCGTTCAGGGGCTGTGATGCAACCTGGATTGACCATATCTAGACGCACAGCTGGATGAGACATAAGGGTGGACACTCTTGGGGCTGAGAGGTTTGGTGAGGTTGGGTGAGCGAACGCAGACCCTTTAAAGGAATACTGCGTGGTACCCATCGCATGGGTCCCAAATCTCCAGGTTCAAGGGCATCTTCCTACATCAAAAACATGCATGAGAAACCCAGAAGATGGTACACCGTGTGATGGGGAAAGGTTTCTAAAACGCACCTCATTTCTCATCTCCTTGTGCCCGGGTTCGCCATTCCAGCCGCTTTACTAGCAAGCTCCCTACTTGGAGCATCAGCACCTTTAACCTCCTGTTCCGTACAGGTTGCAATTTGTCCTGAGGATAAACGGGAAGACGTGGAACCAACGAGAGACTAGCTCTTGGTGTTGGGACAGGCACAGGTCACTCAATTTTCCCATCAGAAAGAAGAATTAACCACAGGCTCAGCCTGCCCCCCGGAACCAGAACAGGGCCTGAAGCCATTCTGCGATTTTGCGGCCAGCTCCCATAAAAACGAGTTGTAAAATGGAGGTTCAGGGCACTGCAATTCACAAACCTGCAGAGTTATAAATGATAACTCTCGTCCACAAACATATTGAGGGAAGGCAAAGAAGAGGATTTGAAATCAAGGCAGAATTGCAGGAAACAGATTTCAGGAGGTAGATACGAATCGCCTTTAAAGCACATGAAAAGCGGCAAAACGTTGACAATGATGCCCTTGGCCAAAAAGGGCGTATGCGTTTTTTCCTGAATATATTCAGGAAAAAACGCATACGCCCTTTTTGGCCAACCAAGCAACCTGGAAAGGCAAATCAGCGCTACAAAGAAGTCTCGCTTCCCATCGGTCAAAAGGGCCATGCTGAAAAAAGTGTCAAAACCAGAAATGCAGGACAGGCCATGGAGAAATGGGAGCCTTGCTACACTGATGGGCGGGATGTAAATTGCCAAGAGCCACTCTGGAGAAGTGTCCGGTGAGTCCTGAAACATCTGAAAAACACAGCTTAGAGAGCATAGGGCACTTCCACTCATGGGGGTATAAATTGGGAAAATGAAAAATCAGCAAGACACAAGCACCCCAAAGTTTAGGGCTGCTCTGTTGACCAGGACCTCCACTTCATTCCACCTTAAATATCCCAGCAAAGAGAAAAATGGATAAAGAAGTTGTGGTCCTTATGTACAATGGAATATCACTCAGCCAGGAAATCAATGTCGTAAGGTTAGTAGCAGCATGATGAGTGGATTTAGGTATGACGATTCTAAGTGAAATAAGTCACACAGAAAAGGACACTACTCATAAGGTATCACTGATAGAGGGAATGTAAAAACCGTTACACTTGAACTGAATTACAAAACAGAACAGAGTCACACATGCAGAAAACACACTATGGCTGCTTAACGGGAAAGGTGAGGTGGGGTGATACATAAAACAAGGGTATCAAATTAGCTCAGATACCGTTCCATAAACCCAATATGTAATAGACAAGACCTACTCCTTGCTCAGAGAACTGGACTCAACACGCCCTATTCACCGCACAAGAATATATCTGACTAATAATAATCGTAAAACCTATGTATTGATATCTCTCTGTTAGTGTGTCAAGTGGGTGTAAAGCGGCATAAACACAGCAGTGAAAAGCAGCTAAACCCCATTATAAAAATAAATTACTTTGAAACCACCATGAAACAAAGACAGTGAAAGAGAGAGAAATTCTTACACAATGCGTTCAGGGGCTGTGATGCAACCTGGATTGACCATATCTAGACGCACAGCTGGATGAGACATAAGGGTGGACACTCTTGGGGCTGAGAGGTTTGGTGAGGTTGGGTGAGCAAACGCAGACCCTTTAAAGGAATACTGCGTGGTACCCATCGCATGGGTCCCAAATCTCCAGGTTCAAGGGCATCTTCCTACATCAAAAACATGCATGAGAAACCCAGAAGATGGTACACCGTGTGATGGGGAAAGGTTTCTAAAACGCACCTCATTTCTCATCTCCTTGTGCCCGGGTTCGCCATTCCAGCCGCTTTACTAGCAAGCTCCCTACTTGGAGCATCAGCACCTTTAACCTCCTGTTCCGTACAGGTTGCAATTTGTCCTGAGGATAAACGGGAAGACGTGGAACCAACGAGAGACTAGCTCTTGGTGTTGGGACAGGCACAGGTCACTCAATTTTCCCATCAGAAAGAAGAATTAACCACAGGCTCAGCCTGCCCCCCGGAACCAGAACAGGGCCTGAAGCCATTCTGCGATTTTGCGGCCAGCTCCCATAAAAACGAGTTGTAAAATGGAGGTTCAGGGCACTGCAATTCACAAACCTGCAGAGTTATAAATGATAACTCTCGTCCACAAACATATTGAGGGAAGGCAAAGAAGAGGATTTGAAATCAAGGCAGAATTGCAGGAAACAGATTTCAGGAGGTAGATACGAATCGCCTTTAAAGCACATGAAAAGCGGCAAAACGTTGACAATGATGCCCTTGGCCAAAAAGGGCGTATGCGTTTTTTCCTGAATATATTCAGGAAAAAACGCATACGCCCTTTTTGGCCAACCAAGCCACCTGGAAAGGCAAATCAGCGCTACAAAGAAGTCTCGCTTCCCATCGGTCAAAAGGGCCATGCTGAAAAAAGTGTCAAAACCAGAAATGCAGGACAGGCCATGGAGAAATGGGAGCCTTGCTACACTGATGGGCGGGATGTAAATTGCCAAGAGCCACTCTGGAGAAGTGTCCGGTGAGTCCTGAAACATCTGAAAAACACAGCTTAGAGAGCATAGGGCACTTCCACTCATGGGGGTATAAATTGGGAAAATTAAAAATCAGCAAGACACAAGCACCCCAAAGTTTAGGGCTGCTCTGTTGACCAGGACCTCCACTTCATTCCACCTTAAATATCCCAGGAAAGAGAAAAATGGATAAAGAAGTTGTGGTCCTTATGTACAATGGAATATCACTCAGCCAGGAAATCAATGTCGTAAGGTTAGTAGCAGCATGATGAGTGGATTTAGGTATGACGATTCTAAGTGAAATAAGTCACACAGAAAAGGACACTACTCATAAGGTATCACTGATAGAGGGAATGTAAAAACCGTTACACTTGAACTGAATTACAAAACAGAACAGAGTCACACATGCAGAAAACACACTATGGCTGCTTAACGGGAAAGGTGAGGTGGGGTGATACATAAAACAAGGGTATCAAATTAGCTCAGATACCGTTCCATAAACCCAATATGTAATAGACAAGACCTACTCCTTGCTCAGAGAACTGGACTCAACACGCCCTATTCACCGCACAAGAATATATCTGACTAATAATAATCGTAAAACCTATGTATTGATATCTCTCTGTTAGTGTGTCAAGTGGGTGTAAAGCGGCATAAACACAGCAGTGAAAAGCAGCTAAACCCCATTATAAAAATAAATTACTTTGAAACCACCATGAAACAAAGACAGTGAAAGAGAGAGAAATTCTTACACAATGCGTTCAGGGGCTGTGATGCAACCTGGATTGACCATATCTAGACGCACAGCTGGATGAGACATAAGGGTGGACACTCTTGGGGCTGAGAGGTTTGGTGAGGTTGGGTGAGCAAACGCAGACCCTTTAAAGGAATACTGCGTGGTACCCATCGCATGGGTCCCAAATCTCCAGGTTCAAGGGCATCTTCCTACATCAAAAACATGCATGAGAAACCCAGAAGATGGTACACCGTGTGATGGGGAAAGGTTTCTAAAACGCACCTCATTTCTCATCTCCTTGTGCCCGGGTTCGCCATTCCAGCCGCTTTACTAGCAAGCTCCCTACTTGGAGCATCAGCACCTTTAACCTCCTGTTCCGTACAGGTTGCAATTTGTCCTGAGGATAAACGGGAAGACGTGGAACCAACGAGAGACTAGCTCTTGGTGTTGGGACAGGCACAGGTCACTCAATTTTCCCATCAGAAAGAAGAATTAACCACAGGCTCAGCCTGCCCCCCGGAACCAGAACAGGGTCTGAAGCCATTCTGCGATTTTGCGGCCAGCTCCCATAAAAACGAGTTGTAAAATGGAGGTTCAGGGCACTGCAATTCACAAACCTGCAGAGTTATAAATGATAACTCTCGTCCACAAACATATTGAGGGAAGGCAAAGAAGAGGATTTGAAATCAAGGCAGAATTGCAGGAAACAGATTTCAGGAGGTAGATACGAATCGCCTTTAAAGCACATGAAAAGCGGCAAAACGTTGACAATGATGCCCTTGGCCAAAAAGGGCGTATGCGTTTTTTCCTGAATATATTCAGGAAAAAACGCATACGCCCTTTTTGGCCAACCAAGCCACCTGGAAAGGCAAATCAGCGCTACAAAGAAGTCTCGCTTCCCATCGGTCAAAAGGGCCATGCTGAAAAAAGTGTCAAAACCAGAAATGCAGGACAGGCCATGGAGAAATGGGAGCCTTGCTACACTGATGGGCGGGATGTAAATTGCCAAGAGCCACTCTGGAGAAGTGTCCGGTGAGTCCTGAAACATCTGAAAAACACAGCTTAGAGAGCATAGGGCACTTCCACTCATGGGGGTATAAATTGGGAAAATTAAAAATCAGCAAGACACAAGCACCCCAAAGTTTAGGGCTGCTCTGTTGACCAGGACCTCCACTTCATTCCACCTTAAATATCCCAGGAAAGAGAAAAATGGATAAAGAAGTTGTGGTCCTTATGTACAATGGAATATCACTCAGCCAGGAAATCAATGTCGTATGGTTAGTAGCAGCATGATGAGTGGATTTAGGTATGACGATTCTAAGTGAAATAAGTCACACAGAAAAGGACACTACTCATAAGGTATCACTGATAGAGGGAATGTAAAAACCGTTACACTTGAACTGAATTACAAAACAGAACAGAGTCACACATGCAGAAAACACACTATGGCTGCTTAACGGGAAAGGTGAGGTGGGGTGATACATAAAACAAGGGTATCAAATTAGCTCAGATACCGTTCCATAAACCCAATATGTAATAGACAAGACCTACTCCTTGCTCAGAGAACTGGACTCAACACGCCCTATTCACCGCACAAGAATATATCTGACTAATAATAATCGTAAAACCTATGTATTGATATCTCTCTGTTAGTGTGTCAAGTGGGTGTAAAGCGGCATAAACACAGCAGTGAAAAGCAGCTAAACCCCATTATAAAAATAAATTACTTTGAAACCACCATGAAACAAAGACAGTGAAAGAGAGAGAAATTCTTACACAATGCGTTCAGGGGCTGTGATGCAACCTGGATTGACCATATCTAGACGCACAGCTGGATGAGGCATAAGGGTGGACACTCTTGGGGCTGAGAGGTTTGGTGAGGTTGGGTGAGCAAACGCAGACCCTTTAAAGGAATACTGCGTGGTACCCATCGCATGGGTCCCAAATCTCCAGGTTCAAGGGCATCTTCCTACATCAAAAACATGCATGAGAAACCCAGAAGATGGTACACCGTGTGATGGGGAAAGGTTTCTAAAACGCACCTCATTTCTCATCTCCTTGTGCCCGGGTTCGCCATTCCAGCCGCTTTACTAGCAAGCTCCCTACTTGGAGCATCAGCACCTTTAACCTCCTGTTCCGTACAGGTTGCAATTTGTCCTGAGGATAAACGGGAAGACGTGGAACCAACGAGAGACTAGCTCTTGGTGTTGGGACAGGCACAGGTCACTCTATTTTCCCATCAGAAAGAAGAATTAACCACAGGCTCAGCCTGCCCCCCGGAACCAGAACAGGGCCTGAAGCCATTCTGCGATTTTGTGGCCAGCTCCCATAAAAACGAGTTGTAAAATGGAGGTTCAGGGCACTGCAATTCACAAACCTGCAGAGTTATAAATGATAACTCTCGTCCACAAACATATTGAGGGAAGGCAAAGAAGAGGATTTGAAATCAAGGCAGAATTGCAGGAAACAGATTTCAGGAGGTAGATACGAATCGCCTTTAAAGCACATGAAAAGCGGCAAAACGTTGACAATGATGCCCTTGGCCAAAAAGGGCGTATGCGTTTTTTCCTGAATATATTCAGGAAAAAACGCATACGCCCTTTTTGGCCAACCAAGCCACCTGGAAAGGCAAATCAGCGCTACAAAGAAGTCTCGCTTCCCATCGGTCAAAAGGGCCATGCTGAAAAAAGTGTCAAAACCAGAAATGCAGGACAGGCCATGGAGAAATGGGAGCCTTGCTACACTGATGGGCGGGATGTAAATTGCCAAGAGCCACTCTGGAGAAGTGTCCGGTGAGTCCTGAAACATCTGAAAAACACAGCTTAGAGAGCATAGGGCACTTCCACTCATGGGGGTATAAATTGGGAAAATTAAAAATCAGCAAGACACAAGCACCCCAAAGTTTAGGGCTGCTCTGTTGACCAGGACCTCCACTTCATTCCACCTTCAATATCCCAGGAAAGAGAAAAATGGATAAAGAAGTTGTGGTCCTTATGTACAATGGAATATCACTCAGCCAGGAAATCAATGTCGTAAGGTTAGTAGCAGCATGATGAGTGGATTTAGGTATGACGATTCTAAGTGAAATAAGTCACACAGAAAAGGACACTACTCATAAGGTATCACTGATAGAGGGAATGTAAAAACCGTTACACTTGAACTGAATTACAAAACAGAACAGAGTCACACATGCAGAAAACACACTATGGCTGCTTAACGGGAAAGGTGAGGTGGGGTGATACATAAAACAAGGGTATCAAATTAGCTCAGATACCGTTCCATAAACCCAATATGTAATAGACAAGACCTACTCCTTGCTCAGAGAACTGGACTCAACACGCCCTATTCACCGCACAAGAATATATCTGACTAATAATAATCGTAAAACCTATGTATTGATATCTCTCTGTTAGTGTGTCAAGTGGGTGTAAAGCGGCATAAACACAGCAGTGAAAAGCAGCTAAACCCCATTATAAAAATAAATTACTTTGAAACCACCATGAAACAAAGACAGTGAAAGAGAGAGAAATTCTTACACAATGCGTTCAGGGGCTGTGATGCAACCTGGATTGACCATATCTAGACGCACAGCTGGATGAGGCATAAGGGTGGACACTCTTGGGGCTGAGAGGTTTGGTGAGGTTGGGTGAGCAAACGCAGACCCTTTAAAGGAATACTGCGTGGTACCCATCGCATGGGTCCCAAATCTCCAGGTTCAAGGGCATCTTCCTACATCAAAAACATGCATGAGAAACCCAGAAGATGGTACACCGTGTGATGGGGAAAGGTTTCTAAAACGCACCTCATTTCTCATCTCCTTGTGCCCGGGTTCGCCATTCCAGCCGCTTTACTAGCAAGCTCCCTACTTGGAGCATCAGCACCTTTAACCTCCTGTTCCGTACAGGTTGCAATTTGTCCTGAGGATAAACGGGAAGACGTGGAACCAACGAGAGACTAGCTCTTGGTGTTGGGACAGGCACAGGTCACTCTATTTTCCCATCAGAAAGAAGAATTAACCACAGGCTCAGCCTGCCCCCCGGAACCAGAACAGGGCCTGAAGCCATTCTGCGATTTTGTGGCCAGCTCCCATAAAAACGAGTTGTAAAATGGAGGTTCAGGGCACTGCAATTCACAAACCTGCAGAGTTATAAATGATAACTCTCGTCCACAAACATATTGAGGGAAGGCAAAGAAGAGGATTTGAAATCAAGGCAGAATTGCAGGAAACAGATTTCAGGAGGTAGATACGAATCGCCTTTAAAGCACATGAAAAGCGGCAAAACGTTGACAATGATGCCCTTGGCCAAAAAGGGCGTATGCGTTTTTTCCTGAATATATTCAGGAAAAAACGCATACGCCCTTTTTGGCCAACCAAGCCACCTGGAAAGGCAAATCAGCGCTACAAAGAAGTCTCGCTTCCCATCGGTCAAAAGGGCCATGCTGAAAAAAGTGTCAAAACCAGAAATGCAGGACAGGCCATGGAGAAATGGGAGCCTTGCTACACTGATGGGCGGGATGTAAATTGCCAAGAGCCACTCTGGAGAAGTGTCCGGTGAGTCCTGAAACATCTGAAAAACACAGCTTAGAGAGCATAGGGCACTTCCACTCATGGGGGTATAAATTGGGAAAATGAAAAATCAGCAAGACACAAGCACCCCAAAGTTTAGGGCTGCTCTGTTGACCAGGACCTCCACTTCATTCCACCTTAAATATCCCAGGAAAGAGAAAAATGGATAAAGAAGTTGTGGTCCTTATGTACAATGGAATATCACTCAGCCAGGAAATCAATGTCGTAAGGTTAGCAGCAGCATGATGAGTGGATTTAGGTATGACGATTCTAAGTGAAATAAGTCACACAGAAAAGGACACTTCTCATAAGGTATCACTGATAGAGGGAATGTAAAAACCGTTACACTTGAACTGAATTACAAAACAGAACAGAGTCACACATGCAGAAAACAGACTATGGCTGCTTAACAGGAAAGGTGAGGTGGGGTGATACATAAAACAAGGGTATCAAATTAGCTCAGATACCATTCCATAAACCCAATATGTAGTAGACAAGACCTACTCCTTGCTCAGAGAACTGGACTCAACACGCCCTATTCACCGCACAAGAATATATCTGACTAATAATAATCGTAAAACCTATGTATTGATATCTCTCTGTTAGTGTGTCAAGTGGGTGTAAAGCGGCATAAACACAGCAGTGAAAAGCAGCTAAACCCCATTATAAAAATAAATTACTTTGAAACCACCATGAAACAAAGACAGTGAAAGAGAGAGAAATTCTTACACAATGCGTTCAGGGGCTGTGATGCAACCTGGATTGACCATATCTAGACGCACAGCTGGATGAGACATAAGGGTGGACACTCTTGGGGCTGAGAGGTTTGGTGAGGTTGGGTGAGCAAACGCAGACCCTTTAAAGGAATACTGCGTGGTACCCATCGCATGGGTCCCAAATCTCCAGGTTCAAGGGCATCTTCCTACATCAAAAACATGCATGAGAAACCCAGAAGATGGTACACCGTGTGATGGGGAAAGGTTTCTAAAACGCACCTCATTTCTCATCTCCTTGTGCCCGGGTTCGCCATTCCAGCCGCTTTACTAGCAAGCTCCCTACTTGGAGCATCAGCACCTTTAACCTCCTGTTCCGTACAGGTTGCAATTTGTCCTGAGGATAAACGGGAAGACGTGGAACCAACGAGAGACTAGCTCTTGGTGTTGGGACAGGCACAGGTCACTCAATTTTCCCATCAGAAAGAAGAATTAACCACAGGCTCAGCCTGCCCCCCGGAACCAGAACAGGGCCTGAAGCCATTCTGCGATTTTGCGGCCAGCTCCCATAAAAGCGAGTTGTAAAATGGAGGTTCAGGGCACTGCAATTCACAAACCTGCAGAGTTATAAATGATAACTCTCGTCCACAAACATATTGAGGGAAGGCAAAGAAGAGGATTTGAAATCAAGGCAGAATTGCAGGAAACAGATTTCAGGAGGTAGATACGAATCGCCTTTAAAGCACATGAAAAGCGGCAAAACGTTGACGATGATGCCCTTGGCCAAAAAGGGCGTATGCGTTTTTTCCTGAATATATTCAGGAAAAAACGCATACGCCCTTTTTGGCCAACCAAGCCACCTGGAAAGGCAAATCAGCGCTACAAAGAAGTCTCGCTTCCCATCGGTCAAAAGGGCCATGCTGAAAAAAGTGTCAAAACCAGAAATGCAGGACAGGCCATGGAGAAATGGGAGCCTTGCTACACTGATGGGCGGGATGTAAATTGCCAAGAGCCACTCTGGAGAAGTGTCCGGTGAGTCCTGAAACATCTGAAAAACACAGCTTAGAGAGCATAGGGCACTTCCACTCATGGGGGTATAAATTGGGAAAATGAAAAATCAGCAAGACACAAGCACCCCAAAGTTTAGGGCTGCTCTGTTGACCAGGACCTCCACTTCATTCCACCTTAAATATCCAAGGAAAGAGAAAAATGGATAAAGAAGTTGTGGTCCTTATGTACAATGGAATATCATTCAGCCAGGAAATCAATGTCGTAAGGTTAGTAGCAGCATGATGAGTGGATTTAGGTATGACGATTCTAAGTGAAATAAGTCACACAGAAAAGGACACTACTCATAAGGTATCACTGATAGAGGGAATGTAAAAACCGTTACACTTGAACTGAATTACAAAACAGAACAGAGTCACACATGCAGAAAACACACTATGGCTGCTTAACGGGAAAGGTGAGGTGGGGTGATACATAAAACAAGGGTATCAAATTAGCTCAGATACCATTCCATAAACCCAATATGTAATAGACAAGACCTACTCCTTGCTCAGAGAACTGGACTCAACACGCCCTATTCAACGCACAAGAATATATCTGACTAATAATAATCGTAAAACCTATGTATTGATATCTCTCTGTTAGTGTGTCAAGTGGGTGTAAAGCGGCATAAACACAGCAGTGAAAAGCAGCTAAACCCCATTATAAAAGTAAATTACTTTGAAACACCCATGAAACAAAGACAGTGAAAGAGAGAGAAATTCTTACACAATGCGTTCAGGGGCTGTGATGCAACCTGGATTGACCATATCTAGATGCACAGCTGGATGAGACATAAGGGTGGACACTCTTGGGGCTGAGAGGTTTGGTGAGGTTGGGTGAGCGAACGCAGACCCTTTAAAGGAATACTGCGTGGTACCCATCGCATGGGTCCCAAATCTCCAGGTTCAAGGGCATCTTCCTACATCAAAAACATGCATGAGAAACCCAGAAGATGGTACACCGTGTGATGGGGAAAGGTTTCTAAAACGCACCTCATTTCTCATCTCCTTGTGCCCGGGTTCGCCATTCCAGCCGCTTTACTAGCAAGCTCCCTACTTGGAGCATCAGCACCTTTAACCTCCTGTTCCGTACAGGTTGCAATTTGTCCTGAGGATAAACGGGAAGACGTGGAACCAACGAGAGACTAGCTCTTGGTGTTGGGACAGGCACAGGTCACTCAATTTTCCCATCAGAAAGAAGAATTAACCACAGGCTCAGCCTGCCCCCCGGAACCAGAACAGGGCCTGAAGCCATTCTGCGATTTTGCGGCCAGCTCCCATAAAAACGAGTTGTAAAATGGAGGTTCAGGGCACTGCAATTCACAAACCTGCAGAGTTATAAATGATAACTCTCGTCCACAAACATATTGAGGGAAGGCAAAGAAGAGGATTTGAAATCAAGGCAGAATTGCAGGAAACAGATTTCAGGAGGTAGATACGAATCGCCTTTAAAGCACATGAAAAGCGGCAAAACGTTGACAATGATGCCCTTGGCCAAAAAGGGCATATGCGTTTTTTCCTGAATATATTCAGGAAAAAACGCATACGCCCTTTTTGGCCAACCAAGCAACCTGGAAAGGCAAATCAGCGCTACAAAGAAGTCTCGCTTCCCATCGGTCAAAAGGGCCATGCTGAAAAAAGTGTCAAAACCAGAAATGCAGGACAGGCCATGGAGAAATGGGAGCCTTGCTACACTGATGGGCGGGATGTAAATTGCCAAGAGCCACTCTGGAGAAGTGTCCGGTGAGTCCTGAAACATCTGAAAAACACAGCTTAGAGAGCATAGGGCACTTCCACTCATGGGGGTATAAATTGGGAAAATGAAAAATCAGCAAGACACAAGCACCCCAAAGTTTAGGGCTGCTCTGTTGACCAGGACCTCCACTTCATTCCACCTTAAATATCCCAGGAAAGAGAAAAATGGATAAAGAAGTTGTGGTCCTTATGTACAATGGAATATCACTCAGCCAGGAAATCAATGTCGTAAGGTTAGTAGCAGCATGATGAGTGGATTTAGGTATGACGATTCTAAGTGAAATAAGTCACACAGAAAAGGACACTACTCATAAGGTATCACTGATAGAGGGAATGTAAAAACCGTTACACTTGAACTGAATTACAAAACAGAACAGAGTCACACATGCAGAAAACACACTATGGCTGCTTAACGGGAAAGGTGAGGTGGGGTGATACATAAAACAAGGGTATCAAATTAGCTCAGATACCGTTCCATAAACCCAATATGTAATAGACAAGACCTACTCCTTGCTCAGAGAACTGGACTCAACACGCCCTATTCACCGCACAAGAATATATCTGACTAATAATAATCGTAAAACCTATGTATTGATATCTCTCTGTTAGTGTGTCAAGTGGGTGTAAAGCGGCATAAACACAGCAGTGAAAAGCAGCTAAACCCCATTATAAAAATAAATTACTTTGAAACCACCATGAAACAAAGACAGTGAAAGAGAGAGAAATTCTTACACAATGCGTTCAGGGGCTGTGATGCAACCTGGATTGACCATATCTAGACGCACAGCTGGATGAGACATAAGGGTGGACACTCTTGGGGCTGAGAGGTTTGGTGAGGTTGGGTGAGCAAACGCAGACCCTTTAAAGGAATACTGCGTGGTACCCATCGCATGGGTCCCAAATCTCCAGGTTCAAGGGCATCTTCCTACATCAAAAACATGCATGAGAAACCCAGAAGATGGTACACCGTGTGATGGGGAAAGGTTTCTAAAACGCACCTCATTTCTCATCTCCTTGTGCCCGGGTTCGCCATTCCAGCCGCTTTACTAGCAAGCTCCCTACTTGGAGCATCAGCACCTTTAACCTCCTGTTCCGTACAGGTTGCAATTTGTCCTGAGGATAAACGGGAAGACGTGGAACCAACGAGAGACTAGCTCTTGGTGTTGGGACAGGCACAGGTCACTCAATTTTCCCATCAGAAAGAAGAATTAACCACAGGCTCAGCCTGCCCCCCGGAACCAGAACAGGGCCTGAAGCCATTCTGCGATTTTGCGGCCAGCTCCCATAAAAACGAGTTGTAAAATGGAGGTTCAGGGCACTGCAATTCACAAACCTGCAGAGTTATAAATGATAACTCTCGTCCACAAACATATTGAGGGAAGGCAAAGAAGAGGATTTGAAATCAAGGCAGAATTGCAGGAAACAGATTTCCGGAGGTAGATACGAATCGCCTTTAAAGCACATGAAAAGCGGCAAAACGTTGACAATGATGCCCTTGGCCAAAAAGGGCGTATGCGTTTTTTCCTGAATATATTCAGGAAAAAACGCATACGCCCTTTTTGGCCAACCAAGCCACCTGGAAAGGCAAATCAGCGCTACAAAGAAGTCTCGCTTCCCATCGGTCAAAAGGGCCATGCTGAAAAAAGTGTCAAAACCAGAAATGCAGGACAGGCCATGGAGAAATGGGAGCCTTGCTACACTGATGGGCGGGATGTAAATTGCCAAGAGCCACTCTGGAGAAGTGTCCGGTGAGTCCTGAAACATCTGAAAAACACAGCTTAGAGAGCATAGGGCACTTCCACTCATGGGGGTATAAATTGGGAAAATGAAAAATCAGCAAGACACAAGCACCCCAAAGTTTAGGGCTGCTCTGTTGACCAGGACCTCCACTTCATTCCACCTTAAATATCCCAGGAAAGAGAAAAATGGATAAAGAAGTTGTGGTCCTTATGTACAATGGAATATCACTCAGCCAGGAAATCAATGTCGTAAGGTTAGTAGCAGCATGATGAGTGGATTTAGGTATGACGATTCTAAGTGAAATAAGTCACACAGAAAAGGACACTTCTCATAAGGTATCACTGATAGAGGGAATGTAAAAACCGTTACACTTGAACTGAATTACAAAACAGAACAGAGTCACACATGCAGAAAACAGACTATGGCTGCTTAACAGGAAAGGTGAGGTGGGGTGATACATAAAACAAGGGTATCAAATTAGCTCAGATACCATTCCATAAACCCAATATGTAGTAGACAAGACCTACTCCTTGCTCAGAGAACTGGACTCAACACGCCCTATTCACCGCACAAGAATATATCTGACTAATAATAATCGTAAAACCTATGTATTGATATCTCTCTGTTAGTGTGTCAAGTGGGTGTAAAGCGGCATAAACACAGCAGTGAAAAGCAGCTAAACCCCATTATAAAAATAAATTACTTTGAAACACCCATGAAACAAAGACAGTGAAAGAGAGAGAAATTCTTACACAATGCGTTCAGGGGCTGTGATGCAACCTGGATTGACCATATCTAGACGCACAGCTGGATGAGGCATAAGGGTGGACACTCTTGGGGCTGAGAGGTTTGGTGAGGTTGGGTGAGCAAACGCAGACCCTTTAAAGGAATACTGCGTGGTACCCATCGCATGGGTCCCAAATCTCCAGGTTCAAGGGCATCTTCCTACATCAAAAACATGCATGAGAAACCCAGAAGATGGTACACCGTGTGATGGGGAAAGGTTTCTAAAACGCACCTCATTTCTCATCTCCTTGTGCCCGGGTTCGCCATTCCTGCCACTTTACTAGCAAGCTCCCTACTTGGAGCATCAGCACCTTTAACCTCCTGTTCCATACAGGTTGCAATTTGTCCTGAGGATAAACGGGAAGACGTGGAACCAACGAGAGACTAGCTCTTGGTGTTGGGACAGGCACAGGTCACTCTATTTTCCCATCAGAAAGAAGAATTAACCACAGGCTCAGCCTGCCCCCCGGAACCAGAACAGGGCCTGAAGCCATTCTGCGATTTTGCGGCCAGCTCCCATAAAAACGAGTTGTAAAATGGAGGTTCAGGGCACTGCAATTCACAAACCTGCAGAGTTATAAATGATAACTCCCGTCCACAAATATATTGAGGGAAGGCAAAGAAGAGGATTTGAAATCAAGGCAGAATTGCAGGAAACAGATTTCAGGAGGTAGATACGAATCGCCTTTAAAGCACATGAAAAGCGGCAAAACGTTGACAATGATGCCCTTGGCCAAAAAGGGCGTATGCGTTTTTTCCTGAATATATTCAGGAAAAAACGCATACGCCCTTTTTGGCCAACCAAGCCACCTGGAAAGGCAAATCAGCGCTACAAAGAAGTCTCGCTTCCCATCGGTCAAAAGGGCCATGCTGAAAAAAGTGTCAAAACCAGAAATGCAGGACAGGCCATGGAGAAATGGGAGCCTTGCTACACTGATGGGCGGGATGTAAATTGCCAAGAGCCACTCTGGAGAAGTGTCCGGTGAGTCCTGAAACATCTGAAAAACACAGCTTAGAGAGCATAGGGCACTTCCACTCATGGGGGTATAAATTGGGAAAATGAAAAATCAGCAAGACACAAGCACCCCAAAGTTTAGGGCTGCTCTGTTGACCAGGACCTCCACTTCATTCCACCTTAAATATCCCAGGAAAGAGAAAAATGGATAAAGAAGTTGTGGTCCTTATGTACAATGGAATATCACTCAGCCAGGAAATCAATGTCGTAAGGTTAGTAGCAGCATGATGAGTGGATTTAGGTACGACGATTCTAAGTGAAATAAGTCACACAGAAAAGGACACTTCTCATAAGGTATCACTGATAGAGGGAATGTAAAAACCGTTACACTTGAACTGAATTACAAAACAGAACAGAGTCACACATGCAGAAAACACACTATGGCTGCTTAACGGGAAAGGTGAGGTGGGGTGATACATAAAACAAGGGTATCAAATTAGCTCAGATACCGTTCCATAAACCCAATATGTAATAGACAAGACCTACTCCTTGCTCAGAGAACTGGACTCAACACGCCCTATTCACCGCACAAGAATATATCTGACTAATAATAATCGTAAAACCTATGTATTGATATCTCTCTGTTAGTGTGTCAAGTGGGTGTAAAGCGGCATAAACACAGCAGTGAAAAGCAGCTAAACCCCATTATAAAAATAAATTACTTTGAAACCACCATGAAACAAAGACAGTGAAAGAGAGAGAAATTCTTACACAATGCGTTCAGGGGCTGTGATGCAACCTGGATTGACCATATCTAGACGCACAGCTGGATGAGGCATAAGGGTGGACACTCTTGGGGCTGAGAGGTTTGGTGAGGTTGGGTGAGCAAACGCAGACCCTTTAAAGGAATACTGCGTGGTACCCATCGCATGGGTCCCAAATCTCCAGGTTCAAGGGCATCTTCCTACATCAAAAACATGCATGAGAAACCCAGAAGATGGTACACCGTGTGATGGGGAAAGGTTTCTAAAACGCACCTCATTTCTCATCTCCTTGTGCCCGGGTTCGCCATTCCAGCCGCTTTACTAGCAAGCTCCCTACTTGGAGCATCAGCACCTTTAACCTCCTGTTCCGTACAGGTTGCAATTTGTCCTGAGGATAAACGGGAAGACGTGGAACCAACGAGAGACTAGCTCTTGGTGTTGGGACAGGCACAGGTCACTCAATTTTCCCATCAGAAAGAAGAATTAACCACAGGCTCAGCCTGCCCCCCGGAACCAGAACAGGGCCTGAAGCCATTCTGCGATTTTGTGGCCAGCTCCCATAAAAACGAGTTGTAAAATGGAGGTTCAGGGCACTGCAATTCACAAACCTGCAGAGTTATAAATGATAACTCTCGTCCACAAACATATTGAGGGAAGGCAAAGAAGAGGATTTGAAATCAAGGCAGAATTGCAGGAAACAGATTTCAGGAGGTAGATACGAATCGCCTTTAAAGCACATGAAAAGCGGCAAAACGTTGACAATGATGCCCTTGGCCAAAAAGGGCGTATGCGTTTTTTCCTGAATATATTCAGGAAAAAACGCATACGCCCTTTTTGGCCAACCAAGCCACCTGGAAAGGCAAATCAGCGCTACAAAGAAGTCTCGCTTCCCATCGGTCAAAAGGGCCATGCTGAAAAAAGTGTCAAAACCAGAAATGCAGGACAGGCCATGGAGAAATGGGAGCCTTGCTACACTGATGGGCGGGATGTAAATTGCCAAGAGCCACTCTGGAGAAGTGTCCGGTGAGTCCTGAAACATCTGAAAAACACAGCTTAGAGAGCATAGGGCACTTCCACTCATGGGGGTATAAATTGGGAAAATGAAAAATCAGCAAGACACAAGCACCCCAAAGTTTAGGGCTGCTCTGTTGACCAGGACCTCCACTTCATTCCACCTTAAATATCCCAGGAAAGAGAAAAATGGATAAAGAAGTTGTGGTCCTTATGTACAATGGAATATCACTCAGCCAGGAAATCAATGTCGTAAGGTTAGTAGCAGCATGATGAGTGGATTTAGGTATGACGATTCTAAGTGAAATAAGTCACACAGAAAAGGACACTTCTCATAAGGTATCACTGATAG
Organism: Balaenoptera borealis; assembly: GCF_965194805.1. Classification (NCBI taxonomy): domain Eukaryota; kingdom Metazoa; phylum Chordata; class Mammalia; order Artiodactyla; family Balaenopteridae; genus Balaenoptera; species Balaenoptera borealis. Next base: position 2,070,373 of record NW_028124009.1, read on the forward strand.
AGGGAATGTAAAAACCGTTACACTTGAACTGAATTACAAAACAGAACAGAGTCACACATGCAGAAAACAGACTATGGCTGCTTAACAGGAAAGGTGAGGTGGGGTGATACATAAAACAAGGGTATCAAATTAGCTCAGATACCATTCCATAAACCCAATATGTAGTAGACAAGACCTACTCCTTGCTCAGAGAACTGGACTCAACACGCCCTATTCACCGCACAAGAATATATCTGACTAATAATAATCGTAAAACCTATGTATTGATATCTCTCTGTTAGTGTGTCAAGTGGGTGTAAAGCGGCATAAACACAGCAGTGAAAAGCAGCTAAACCCCATTATAAAAATAAATTACTTTGAAACACCCATGAAACAAAGACAGTGAAAGAGAGAGAAATTCTTACACAATGCGTTCAGGGGCTGTGATGCAACCTGGATTGACCATATCTAGACGCACAGCTGGATGAGGCATAAGGGTGGACACTCTTGGGGCTGAGAGGTTTGGTGAGGTTGGGTGAGCAAACGCAGACCCTTTAAAGGAATACTGCGTGGTACCCATCGCATGGGTCCCAAATCTCCAGGTTCAAGGGCATCTTCCTACATCAAAAACATGCATGAGAAACCCAGAAGATGGTACACCGTGTGATGGGGAAAGGTTTCTAAAACGCACCTCATTTCTCATCTCCTTGTGCCCGGGTTCGCCATTCCTGCCACTTTACTAGCAAGCTCCCTACTTGGAGCATCAGCACCTTTAACCTCCTGTTCCATACAGGTTGCAATTTGTCCTGAGGATAAACGGGAAGACGTGGAACCAACGAGAGACTAGCTCTTGGTGTTGGGACAGGCACAGGTCACTCTATTTTCCCATCAGAAAGAAGAATTAACCACAGGCTCAGCCTACCCCCCGGAACCAGAACAGGGCCTGAAGCCATTCTGCGATTTTGCGGCCAGTTCCCATAAAAACGAGTTGTAAAATGGAGGTTCAGGGCACTGCAATTCACAAACCTGCAGAGTTATAAATGATAACTCCCGTCCACAAATATATTGAGGGAAGGCAAAGAAGAGGATTTGAAATCAAGGCAGAATTGCAGGAAACAGATTTCAGGAGGTAGATACGAATCGCCTTTAAAGCACATGAAAAGCGGCAAAACGTTGACAATGATGCCCTTGGCCAAAAAGGGCGTATGCGTTTTTTCCTGAATATATTCAGGAAAAAACGCATACGCCCTTTTTGGCCAACCAAGCCACCTGGAAAGGCAAATCAGCGCTACAAAGAAGTCTCGCTTCCCATCGGTCAAAAGGGCCATGCTGAAAAAAGTGTCAAAACCAGAAATGCAGGACAGGCCATGGAGAAATGGGAGCCTTGCTACACTGATGGGCGGGATGTAAATTGCCAAGAGCCACTCTGGAGAAGTGTCCGGTGAGTCCTGAAACATCTGAAAAACACAGCTTAGAGAGCATAGGGCACTTCCACTCATGGGGGTATAAATTGGGAAAATGAAAAATCAGCAAGACACAAGCACCCCAAAGTTTAGGGCTGCTCTGTTGACCAGGACCTCCACTTCATTCCACCTTAAATATCCCAGGAAAGAGAAAAATGGATAAAGAAGTTGTGGTCCTTATGTACAATGGAATATCACTCAGCCAGGAAATCAATGTCGTAAGGTTAGTAGCAGCATGATGAGTGGATTTAGGTATGACGATTCTAAGTGAAATAAGTCACACAGAAAAGGACACTTCTCATAAGGTATCACTGATAGAGGGAATGTAAAAACCGTTACACTTGAACTGAATTACAAAACAGAACAGAGTCACACATGCAGAAAACAGACTATGGCTGCTTAACAGGAAAGGTGAGGTGGGGTGATACATAAAACAAGGGTATCAAATTAGCTCAGATACCATTCCATAAACCCAATATGTAGTAGACAAGACCTACTCCTTGCTCAGAGAACTGGACTCAACACGCCCTATTCACCGCACAAGAATATATCTGACTAATAATAATCGTAAAACCTATGTATTGATATCTCTCTGTTAGTGTGTCAAGTGGGTGTAAAGCGGCATAAACACAGCAGTGAAAAGCAGCTAAACCCCATTATAAAAATAAATTACTTTGAAACACCCATGAAACAAAGACAGTGAAAGAGAGAGAAATTCTTACACAATGCGTTCAGGGGCTGTGATGCAACCTGGATTGACCATATCTAGACGCACAGCTGGATGAGGCATAAGGGTGGACACTCTTGGGGCTGAGAGGTTTGGTGAGGTTGGGTGAGCAAACGCAGACCCTTTAAAGGAATACTGCGTGGTACCCATCGCATGGGTCCCAAATCTCCAGGTTCAAGGGCATCTTCCTACATCAAAAACATGCATGAGAAACCCAGAAGATGGTACACCGTGTGATGGGGAAAGGTTTCTAAAACGCACCTCATTTCTCATCTCCTTGTGCCCGGGTTCGCCATTCCTGCCACTTTACTAGCAAGCTCCCTACTTGGAGCATCAGCACCTTTAACCTCCTGTTCCATACAGGTTGCAATTTGTCCTGAGGATAAACGGGAAGACGTGGAACCAACGAGAGACTAGCTCTTGGTGTTGGGACAGGCACAGGTCACTCTATTTTCCCATCAGAAAGAAGAATTAACCACAGGCTCAGCCTGCCCCCCGGAACCAGAACAGGGCCTGAAGCCATTCTGCGATTTTGCGGCCAGCTCCCATAAAAACGAGTTGTAAAATGGAGGTTCAGGGCACTGCAATTCACAAACCTGCAGAGTTATAAATGATAACTCTCGTCCACAAACATATTGAGGGAAGGCAAAGAAGAGGATTTGAAATCAAGGCAGAATTGCAGGAAACAGATTTCAGGAGGTAGATACGAATCGCCTTTAAAGCACATGAAAAGCGGCAAAACGTTGACAATGATGCCCTTGGCCAAAAAGGGCGTATGCGTTTTTTCCTGAATATATTCAGGAAAAAACGCATACGCCCTTTTTGGCCAACCAAGCCACCTGGAAAGGCAAATCAGCGCTACAAAGAAGTCTCGCTTCCCATCGGTCAAAAGGGCCATGCTGAAAAAAGTGTCAAAACCAGAAATGCAGGACAGGCCATGGAGAAATGGGAGCCTTGCTACACTGATGGGCGGGATGTAAATTGCCAAGAGCCACTCTGGAGAAGTGTCCGGTGAGTCCTGAAACATCTGAAAAACACAGCTTAGAGAGCATAGGGCACTTCCACTCATGGGGGTATAAATTGGGAAAATGAAAAATCAGCAAGACACAAGCACCCCAAAGTTTAGGGCTGCTCTGTTGACCAGGACCTCCACTTCATTCCACCTTAAATATCCCAGGAAAGAGAAAAATGGATAAAGAAGTTGTGGTCCTTATGTACAATGGAATATCACTCAGCCAGGAAATCAATGTCGTAAGGTTAGTAGCAGCATGATGAGTGGATTTAGGTATGACGATTCTAAGTGAAATAAGTCACACAGAAAAGGACACTTCTCATAAGGTATCACTGATAGAGGGAATGTAAAAACCATTACACTTGAACTGAATTACAAAACAGAACAGAGTCACACATGCAGAAAACACACTATGGCTGCTTAACGGGAAAGGTGAGGTGGGGTGATACATAAAACAAGGGTATCAAATTAGCTCAGATACCGTTCCATAAACCCAATATGTAATAGACAAGACCTACTCCTTGCTCAGAGAACTGGACTCAACACGCCCTATTCACCGCACAAGAATATATCTGACTAATAATAATCGTAAAACCTATGTATTGATATCTCTCTGTTAGTGTGTCAAGTGGGTGTAAAGCGGCATAAACACAGCAGTGAAAAGCAGCTAAACCCCATTATAAAAATAAATTACTTTGAAACCACCATGAAACAAAGACAGTGAAAGAGAGAGAAATTCTTACACAATGCGTTCAGGGGCTGTGATGCAACCTGGATTGACCATATCTAGACGCACAGCTGGATGAGACATAAGGGTGGACACTCTTGGGGCTGAGAGGTTTGGTGAGGTTGGGTGAGCAAACGCAGACCCTTTAAAGGAATACTGCGTGGTACCCATCGCATGGGTCCCAAATCTCCAGGTTCAAGGGCATCTTCCTACATCAAAAACATGCATGAGAAACCCAGAAGATGGTACACCGTGTGATGGGGAAAGGTTTCTAAAACGCACCTCATTTCTCATCTCCTTGTGCCCGGGTTCGCCATTCCAGCCGCTTTACTAGCAAGCTCCCTACTTGGAGCATCAGCACCTTTAACCTCCTGTTCCGTACAGGTTGCAATTTGTCCTGAGGATAAACGGGAAGACGTGGAACCAACGAGAGACTAGCTCTTGGTGTTGGGACAGGCACAGGTCACTCAATTTTCCCATCAGAAAGAAGAATTAACCACAGGCTCAGCCTGCCCCCCGGAACCAGAACAGGGCCTGAAGCCATTCTGCGATTTTGCGGCCAGCTCCCATAAAAACGAGTTGTAAAATGGAGGTTCAGGGCACTGCAATTCACAAACCTGCAGAGTTATAAATGATAACTCTCGTCCACAAACATATTGAGGGAAGGCAAAGAAGAGGATTTGAAATCAAGGCAGAATTGCAGGAAACAGATTTCAGGAGGTAGATACGAATCGCCTTTAAAGCACATGAAAAGCGGCAAAACGTTGACAATGATGCCCTTGGCCAAAAAGGGCGTATGCGTTTTTTCCTGAATATATTCAGGAAAAAACGCATACGCCCTTTTTGGCCAACCAAGCCACCTGGAAAGGCAAATCAGCGCTACAAAGAAGTCTCGCTTCCCATCGGTCAAAAGGGCCATGCTGAAAAAAGTGTCAAAACCAGAAATGCAGGACAGGCCATGGAGAAATGGGAGCCTTGCTACACTGATGGGCGGGATGTAAATTGCCAAGAGCCACTCTGGAGAAGTGTCCGGTGAGTCCTGAAACATCTGAAAAACACAGCTTAGAGAGCATAGGGCACTTCCACTCATGGGGGTATAAATTGGGAAAATTAAAAATCAGCAAGACACAAGCACCCCAAAGTTTAGGGCTGCTCTGTTGACCAGGACCTCCACTTCATTCCACCTTAAATATCCCAGGAAAGAGAAAAATGGATAAAGAAGTTGTGGTCCTTATGTACAATGGAATATCACTCAGCCAGGAAATCAATGTCGTAAGGTTAGTAGCAGCATGATGAGTGGATTTAGGTATGACGATTCTAAGTGAAATAAGTCACACAGAAAAGGACACTACTCATAAGGTATCACTGATAGAGGGAATGTAAAAACCGTTACACTTGAACTGAATTACAAAACAGAACAGAGTCACACATGCAGAAAACACACTATGGCTGCTTAACGGGAAAGGTGAGGTGGGGTGATACATAAAACAAGGGTATCAAATTAGCTCAGATACCGTTCCATAAACCCAATATGTAATAGACAAGACCTACTCCTTGCTCAGAGAACTGGACTCAACACGCCCTATTCACCGCACAAGAATATATCTGACTAATAATAATCGTAAAACCTATGTATTGATATCTCTCTGTTAGTGTGTCAAGTGGGTGTAAAGCGGCATAAACACAGCAGTGAAAAGCAGCTAAACCCCATTATAAAAATAAATTACTTTGAAACCACCATGAAACAAAGACAGTGAAAGAGAGAGAAATTCTTACACAATGCGTTCAGGGGCTGTGATGCAACCTGGATTGACCATATCTAGACGCACAGCTGGATGAGACATAAGGGTGGACACTCTTGGGGCTGAGAGGTTTGGTGAGGTTGGGTGAGCAAACGCAGACCCTTTAAAGGAATACTGCGTGGTACCCATCGCATGGGTCCCAAATCTCCAGGTTCAAGGGCATCTTCCTACATCAAAAACATGCATGAGAAACCCAGAAGATGGTACACCGTGTGATGGGGAAAGGTTTCTAAAACGCACCTCATTTCTCATCTCCTTGTGCCCGGGTTCGCCATTCCAGCCGCTTTACTAGCAAGCTCCCTACTTGGAGCATCAGCACCTTTAACCTCCTGTTCCGTACAGGTTGCAATTTGTCCTGAGGATAAACGGGAAGACGTGGAACCAACGAGAGACTAGCTCTTGGTGTTGGGACAGGCACAGGTCACTCAATTTTCCCATCAGAAAGAAGAATTAACCACAGGCTCAGCCTGCCCCCCGGAACCAGAACAGGGCCTGAAGCCATTCTGCGATTTTGCGGCCAGCTCCCATAAAAACGAGTTGTAAAATGGAGGTTCAGGGCACTGCAATTCACAAACCTGCAGAGTTATAAATGATAACTCTCGTCCACAAACATATTGAGGGAAGGCAAAGAAGAGGATTTGAAATCAAGGCAGAATTGCAGGAAACAGATTTCAGGAGGTAGATACGAATCGCCTTTAAAGCACATGAAAAGCGGCAAAACGTTGACAATGATGCCCTTGGCCAAAAAGGGCGTATGCGTTTTTTCCTGAATATATTCAGGAAAAAACGCATACGCCCTTTTTGGCCAACCAAGCCACCTGGAAAGGCAAATCAGCGCTACAAAGAAGTCTCGCTTCCCATCGGTCAAAAGGGCCATGCTGAAAAAAGTGTCAAAACCAGAAATGCAGGACAGGCCATGGAGAAATGGGAGCCTTGCTACACTGATGGGCGGGATGTAAATTGCCAAGAGCCACTCTGGAGAAGTGTCCGGTGAGTCCTGAAACATCTGAAAAACACAGCTTAGAGAGCATAGGGCACTTCCACTCATGGGGGTATAAATTGGGAAAATTAAAAATCAGCAAGACACAAGCACCCCAAAGTTTAGGGCTGCTCTGTTGACCAGGACCTCCACTTCATTCCACCTTAAATATCCCAGGAAAGAGAAAAATGGATAAAGAAGTTGTGGTCCTTATGTACAATGGAATATCACTCAGCCAGGAAATCAATGTCGTAAGGTTAGTAGCAGCATGATGAGTGGATTTAGGTATGACGATTCTAAGTGAAATAAGTCACACAGAAAAGGACACTACTCATAAGGTATCACTGATAGAGGGAATGTAAAAACCGTTACACTTGAACTGAATTACAAAACAGAACAGAGTCACACATGCAGAAAACACACTATGGCTGCTTAACGGGAAAGGTGAGGTGGGGTGATACATAAAACAAGGGTATCAAATTAGCTCAGATACCGTTCCATAAACCCAATATGTAATAGACAAGACCTACTCCTTGCTCAGAGAACTGGACTCAACACGCCCTATTCACCGCACAAGAATATATCTGACTAATAATAATCGTAAAACCTATGTATTGATATCTCTCTGTTAGTGTGTCAAGTGGGTGTAAAGCGGCATAAACACAGCAGTGAAAAGCAGCTAAACCCCATTATAAAAATAAATTACTTTGAAACCACCATGAAACAAAGACAGTGAAAGAGAGAGAAATTCTTACACAATGCGTTCAGGGGCTGTGATGCAACCTGGATTGACCATATCTAGACGCACAGCTGGATGAGGCATAAGGGTGGACACTCTTGGGGCTGAGAGGTTTGGTGAGGTTGGGTGAGCAAACGCAGACCCTTTAAAGGAATACTGCGTGGTACCCATCGCATGGGTCCCAAATCTCCAGGTTCAAGGGCATCTTCCTACATCAAAAACATGCATGAGAAACCCAGAAGATGGTACACCGTGTGATGGGGAAAGGTTTCTAAAACGCACCTCATTTCTCATCTCCTTGTGCCCGGGTTCGCCATTCCAGCCGCTTTACTAGCAAGCTCCCTACTTGGAGCATCAGCACCTTTAACCTCCTGTTCCGTACAGGTTGCAATTTGTCCTGAGGATAAACGGGAAGACGTGGAACCAACGAGAGACTAGCTCTTGGTGTTGGGACAGGCACAGGTCACTCAATTTTCCCATCAGAAAGAAGAATTAACCACAGGCTCAGCCTGCCCCCCGGAACCAGAACAGGGCCTGAAGCCATTCTGCGATTTTGTGGCCAGCTCCCATAAAAACGAGTTGTAAAATGGAGGTTCAGGGCACTGCAATTCACAAACCTGCAGAGTTATAAATGATAACTCTCGTCCACAAACATATTGAGGGAAGGCAAAGAAGAGGATTTGAAATCAAGGCAGAATTGCAGGAAACAGATTTCAGGAGGTAGATACGAATCGCCTTTAAAGCACATGAAAAGCGGCAAAACGTTGACAATGATGCCCTTGGCCAAAAAGGGCGTATGCGTTTTTTCCTGAATATATTCAGGAAAAAACGCATACGCCCTTTTTGGCCAACCAAGCCACCTGGAAAGGCAAATCAGCGCTACAAAGAAGTCTCGCTTCCCATCGGTCAAAAGGGCCATGCTAAAAAAAGTGTCAAAACCAGAAATGCAGGACAGGCCATGGAGAAATGGGAGCCTTGCTACACTGATGGGCGGGATGTAAATTGCCAAGAGCCACTCTGGAGAAGTGTCCGGTGAGTCCTGAAACATCTGAAAAACACAGCTTAGAGAGCATAGGGCACTTCCACTCATGGGGGTATAAATTGGGAAAATGAAAAATCAGCAAGACACAAGCACCCCAAAGTTTAGGGCTGCTCTGTTGACCAGGACCTCCACTTCATTCCACCTTAAATATCCCAGGAAAGAGAAAAATGGATAAAGAAGTTGTGGTCCTTATGTACAATGGAATATCACTCAGCCAGGAAATCAATGTCGTAAGGTTAGCAGCAGCATGATGAGTGGATTTAGGTATGACGATTCTAAGTGAAATAAGTCACACAGAAAAGGACACTTCTCATAAGGTATCACTGATAGAGGGAATGTAAAAACCGTTACACTTGAACTGAATTACAAAACAGAACAGAGTCACACATGCAGAAAACAGACTATGGCTGCTTAACAGGAAAGGTGAGGTGGGGTGATACATAAAACAAGGGTATCAAATTAGCTCAGATACCATTCCATAAACCCAATATGTAGTAGACAAGACCTACTCCTTGCTCAGAGAACTGGACTCAACACGCCCTATTCACCGCACAAGAATATATCTGACTAATAATAATCGTAAAACCTATGTATTGATATCTCTCTGTTAGTGTGTCAAGTGGGTGTAAAGCGGCATAAACACAGCAGTGAAAAGCAGCTAAACCCCATTATAAAAATAAATTACTTTGAAACCACCATGAAACAAAGACAGTGAAAGAGAGAGAAATTCTTACACAATGCGTTCAGGGGCTGTGATGCAACCTGGATTGACCATATCTAGACGCACAGCTGGATGAGACATAAGGGTGGACACTCTTGGGGCTGAGAGGTTTGGTGAGGTTGGGTGAGCAAACGCAGACCCTTTAAAGGAATACTGCGTGGTACCCATCGCATGGGTCCCAAATCTCCAGGTTCAAGGGCATCTTCCTACATCAAAAACATGCATGAGAAACCCAGAAGATGGTACACCGTGTGATGGGGAAAGGTTTCTAAAACGCACCTCATTTCTCACCTCCTTGTGCCCGGGTTCGCCATTCCAGCCGCTTTACTAGCAAGCTCCCTACTTGGAGCATCAGCACCTTTAACCTCCTGTTCCGTACAGGTTGCAATTTGTCCTGAGGATAAACGGGAAGACGTGGAACCAACGAGAGACTAGCTCTTGGTGTTGGGACAGGCACAGGTCACTCAATTTTCCCATCAGAAAGAAGAATTAACCACAGGCTCAGCCTGCCCCCCGGAACCAGAACAGGGCCTGAAGCCATTCTGCGATTTTGCGGCCAGCTCCCATAAAAGCGAGTTGTAAAATGGAGGTTCAGGGCACTGCAATTCACAAACCTGCAGAGTTATAAATGATAACTCTCGTCCACAAACATATTGAGGGAAGGCAAAGAAGAGGATTTGAAATCAAGGCAGAATTGCAGGAAACAGATTTCAGGAGGTAGATACGAATCGCCTTTAAAGCACATGAAAAGCGGCAAAACGTTGACGATGATGCCCTTGGCCAAAAAGGGCGTATGCGTTTTTTCCTGAATATATTCAGGAAAAAACGCATACGCCCTTTTTGGCCAACCAAGCCACCTGGAAAGGCAAATCAGCGCTACAAAGAAGTCTCGCTTCCCATCGGTCAAAAGGGCCATGCTGAAAAAAGTGTCAAAACCAGAAATGCAGGACAGGCCATGGAGAAATGGGAGCCTTGCTACACTGATGGGCGGGATGTAAATTGCCAAGAGCCACTCTGGAGAAGTGTCCGGTGAGTCCTGAAACATCTGAAAAACACAGCTTAGAGAGCATAGGGCACTTCCACTCATGGGGGTATAAATTGGGAAAATGAAAAATCAGCAAGACACAAGCACCCCAAAGTTTAGGGCTGCTCTGTTGACCAGGACCTCCACTTCATTCCACCTTAAATATCCAAGGAAAGAGAAAAATGGATAAAGAAGTTGTGGTCCTTATGTACAATGGAATATCACTCAGCCAGGAAATCAATGTCGTAAGGTTAGTAGCAGCATGATGAGTGGATTTAGGTATGACGATTCTAAGTGAAATAAGTCACACAGAAAAGGACACTACTCATAAGGTATCACTGATAGAGGGAATGTAAAAACCGTTACACTTGAACTGAATTACAAAACAGAACAGAGTCACACATGCAGAAAACACACTATGGCTGCTTAACGGGAAAGGTGAGGTGGGGTGATACATAAAACAAGGGTATCAAATTAGCTCAGATACCATTCCATAAACCCAATATGTAATAGACAAGACCTACTCCTTGCTCAGAGAACTGGACTCAACACGCCCTATTCAACGCACGAGAATATATCTGACTAATAATAATCGTAAAACCTATGTATTGATATCTCTCTGTTAGTGTGTCAAGTGGGTGTAAAGCGGCATAAACACAGCAGTGAAAAGCAGCTAAACCCCATTATAAAAATAAATTACTTTGAAACACCCATGAAACAAAGACAGTGAAAGAGAGAGAAATTCTTACACAATGCGTTCAGGGGCTGTGATGCAACCTGGATTGACCATATCTAGATGCACAGCTGGATGAGACATAAGGGTGGACACTCTTGGGGCTGAGAGGTTTGGTGAGGTTGGGTGAGCGAACGCAGACCCTTTAAAGGAATACTGCGTGGTACCCATCGCATGGGTCCCAAATCTCCAGGTTCAAGGGCATCTTCCTACATCAAAAACATGCATGAGAAACCCAGAAGATGGTACACCGTGTGATGGGGAAAGGTTTCTAAAACGCACCTCATTTCTCATCTCCTTGTGCCCGGGTTCGCCATTCCAGCCGCTTTACTAGCAAGCTCCCTACTTGGAGCATCAGCACCTTTAACCTCCTGTTCCGTACAGGTTGCAATTTGTCCTGAGGATAAACGGGAAGACGTGGAACCAACGAGAGACTAGCTCTTGGTGTTGGGACAGGCACAGGTCACTCAATTTTCCCATCAGAAAGAAGAATTAACCACAGGCTCAGCCTGCCCCCCGGAACCAGAACAGGGCCTGAAGCCATTCTGCGATTTTGCGGCCAGCTCCCATAAAAACGAGTTGTAAAATGGAGGTTCAGGGCACTGCAATTCACAAACCTGCAGAGTTATAAATGATAACTCTCGTCCACAAACATATTGAGGGAAGGCAAAGAAGAGGATTTGAAATCAAGGCAGAATTGCAGGAAACAGATTTCAGGAGGTAGATACGAATCGCCTTTAAAGCACATGAAAAGCGGCAAAACGTTGACAATGATGCCCTTGGCCAAAAAGGGCGTATGCGTTTTTTCCTGAATATATTCAGGAAAAAACGCATACGCCCTTTTTGGCCAACCAAGCAACCTGGAAAGGCAAATCAGCGCTACAAAGAAGTCTCGCTTCCCATCGGTCAAAAGGGCCATGCTGAAAAAAGTGTCAAAACCAGAAATGCAGGACAGGCCATGGAGAAATGGGAGCCTTGCTACACTGATGGGCGGGATGTAAATTGCCAAGAGCCACTCTGGAGAAGTGTCCGGTGAGTCCTGAAACATCTGAAAAACACAGCTTAGAGAGCATAGGGCACTTCCACTCATGGGGGTATAAATTGGGAAAATGAAAAATCAGCAAGACACAAGCACCCCAAAGTTTAGGGCTGCTCTGTTGACCAGGACCTCCACTTCATTCCACCTTAAATATCCCAGGAAAGAGAAAAATGGATAAAGAAGTTGTGGTCCTTATGTACAATGGAATATCACTCAGCCAGGAAATCAATGTCGTAAGGTTAGTAGCAGCATGATGAGTGGATTTAGGTATGACGATTCTAAGTGAAATAAGTCACACAGAAAAGGACACTACTCATAAGGTATCACTGATAGAGGGAATGTAAAAACCGTTACACTTGAACTGAATTACAAAACAGAACAGAGTCACACATGCAGAAAACACACTATGGCTGCTTAACGGGAAAGGTGAGGTGGGGTGATACATAAAACAAGGGTATCAAATTAGCTCAGATACCGTTCCATAAACCCAATATGTAATAGACAAGACCTACTCCTTGCTCAGAGAACTGGACTCAACACGCCCTATTCACCGCACAAGAATATATCTGACTAATAATAATCGTAAAACCTATGTATTGATATCTCTCTGTTAGTGTGTCAAGTGGGTGTAAAGCGGCATAAACACAGCAGTGAAAAGCAGCTAAACCCCATTATAAAAATAAATTACTTTGAAACCACCATGAAACAAAGACAGTGAAAGAGAGAGAAATACTTACACAATGCGTTCAGGGGCTGTGATGCAACCTGGATTGACCATATCTAGACGCACAGCTGGATGAGACATAAGGGTGGACACTCTTGGGGCTGAGAGGTTTGGTGAGGTTGGGTGAGCAAACGCAGACCCTTTAAAGGAATACTGCGTGGTACCCATCGCATGGGTCCCAAATCTCCAGGTTCAAGGGCATCTTCCTACATCAAAAACATGCATGAGAAACCCAGAAGATGGTACACCGTGTGATGGGGAAAGGTTTCTAAAACGCACCTCATTTCTCATCTCCTTGTGCCCGGGTTCGCCATTCCAGCCGCTTTACTAGCAAGCTCCCTACTTGGAGCATCAGCACCTTTAACCTCCTGTTCCGTACAGGTTGCAATTTGTCCTGAGGATAAACGGGAAGACGTGGAACCAACGAGAGACTAGCTCTTGGTGTTGGGTCAGGCACAGGTCACTCAATTTTCCCATCAGAAAGAAGAATTAACCACAGGCTCAGCCTGCCCCCCGGAACCAGAACAGGGCCTGAAGCCATTCTGCGATTTTGCGGCCAGCTCCCATAAAAACGAGTTGTAAAATGGAGGTTCAGGGCACTGCAATTCACAAACCTGCAGAGTTATAAATGATAACTCTCGTCCACAAACATATTGAGGGAAGGCAAAGAAGAGGATTTGAAATCAAGGCAGAATTGCAGGAAACAGATTTCAGGAGGTAGATACGAATCGCCTTTAAAGCACATGAAAAGCGGCAAAACGTTGACAATGATGCCCTTGGCCAAAAAGGGCGTATGCGTTTTTTCCTGAATATATTCAGGAAAAAACGCATACGCCCTTTTTGGCCAACCAAGCCACCTGGAAAGGCAAATCAGCGCTACAAAGAAGTCTCGCTTCCCATCGGTCAAAAGGGCCATGCTGAAAAAAGTGTCAAAACCAGAAATGCAGGACAGGCCATGGAGAAATGGGAGCCTTGCTACACTGATGGGCGGGATGTAAATTGCCAAGAGCCACTCTGGAGAAGTGTCCGGTGAGTCCTGAAACATCTGAAAAACACAGCTTAGAGAGCATAGGGCACTTCCACTCATGGGGGTATAAATTGGGAAAATTAAAAATCAGCAAGACACAAGCACCCCAAAGTTTAGGGCTGCTCTGTTGACCAGGACCTCCACTTCATTCCACCTTAAATATCCCAGGAAAGAGAAAAATGGATAAAGAAGTTGTGGTCCTTATGTACAATGGAATATCACTCAGCCAGGAAATCAATGTCGTAAGGTTAGTAGCAGCATGATGAGTGGATTTAGGTATGACGATTCTAAGTGAAATAAGTCACACAGAAAAGGACACTACTCATAAGGTATCACTGATAGAGGGAATGTAAAAACCGTTACACTTGAACTGAATTACAAAACAGAACAGAGTCACACATGCAGAAAACACACTATGGCTGCTTAACGGGAAAGGTGAGGTGGGGTGATACATAAAACAAGGGTATCAAATTAGCTCAGATACCGTTCCATAAACCCAATATGTAATAGACAAGACCTACTCCTTGCTCAGAGAACTGGACTCAACACGCCCTATTCACCGCACAAGAATATATCTGACTAATAATAATCGTAAAACCTATGTATTGATATCTCTCTGTTAGTGTGTCAAGTGGGTGTAAAGCGGCATAAACACAGCAGTGAAAAGCAGCTAAACCCCATTATAAAAATAAATTACTTTGAAACCACCATGAAACAAAGACAGTGAAAGAGAGAGAAATTCTTACACAATGCGTTCAGGGGCTGTGATGCAACCTGGATTGACCATATCTAGACGCACAGCTGGATGAGACATAAGGGTGGACACTCTTGGGGCTGAGAGGTTTGGTGAGGTTGGGTGAGCGAACGCAGACCCTTTAAAGGAATACTGCGTGGTACCCATCGCATGGGTCCCAAATCTCCAGGTTCAAGGGCATCTTCCTACATCAAAAACATGCATGAGAAACCCAGAAGATGGTACACCGTGTGATGGGGAAAGGTTTCTAAAACGCACCTCATTTCTCATCTCCTTGTGCCCGGGTTCGCCATTCCAGCCGCTTTACTAGCAAGCTCCCTACTTGGAGCATCAGCACCTTTAACCTCCTGTTCCGTACAGGTTGCAATTTGTCCTGAGGATAAACGGGAAGACGTGGAACCAACGAGAGACTAGCTCTTGGTGTTGGGACAGGCACAGGTCACTCAATTTTCCCATCAGAAAGAAGAATTAACCACAGGCTCAGCCTGCCCCCCGGAACCAGAACAGGACCTGAAGCCATTCTGCGATTTTGCGGCCAGCTCCCATAAAAACGAGTTGTAAAATGGAGGTTCAGGGCACTGCAATTCACAAACCTGCAGAGTTATAAATGATAACTCTCGTCCACAAACATATTGAGGGAAGGCAAAGAAGAGGATTTGAAATCAAGGCAGAATTGCAGGAAACAGATTTCAGGAGGTAGATACGAATCGCCTTTAAAGCACATGAAAAGCGGCAAAACGTTGACAATGATGCCCTTGGCCAAAAAGGGCGTATGCGTTTTTTCCTGAATATATTCAGGAAAAAACGCATACGCCCTTTTTGGCCAACCAAGCCACCTGGAAAGGCAAATCAGCGCTACAAAGAAGTCTCGCTTCCCATCGGTCAAAAGGGCCATGCTGAAAAAAGTGTCAAAACCAGAAATGCAGGACAGGCCATGGAGAAATGGGAGCCTTGCTACACTGATGGGCGGGATGTAAATTGCCAAGAGCCACTCTGGAGAAGTGTCCGGTGAGTCCTGAAACATCTGAAAAACACAGCTTAGAGAGCATAGGGCACTTCCACTCATGGGGGTATAAATTGGGAAAATGAAAAATCAGCAAGACACAAGCACCCCAAAGTTTAGGGCTGCTCTGTTGACCAGGACCTCCACTTCATTCCACCTTAAATATCCCAGGAAAGAGAAAAATGGATAAAGAAGTTGTGGTCCTTATGTACAATGGAATATCACTCAGCCAGGAAATCAATGTCGTAAGGTTAGTAGCAGCATGATGAGTGGATTTAGGTATGACGATTCTAAGTGAAATAAGTCACACAGAAAAGGACACTACTCATAAGGTATCACTGATAGAGGGAATGTAAAAACCGTTACACTTGAACTGAATTACAAAACAGAACAGAGTCACACATGCAGAAAACACACTATGGCTGCTTAACGGGAAAGGTGAGGTGGGGTGATACATAAAACAAGGGTATCAAATTAGCTCAGATACCGTTCCATAAACCCAATATGTAATAGACAAGACCTACTCCTTGCTCAGAGAACTGGACTCAACACGCCCTATTCACCGCACAAGAATATATCTGACTAATAATAATCGTAAAACCTATGTATTGATATCTCTCTGTTAGTGTGTCAAGTGGGTGTAAAGCGGCATAAACACAGCAGTGAAAAGCAGCTAAACCCCATTATAAAAATAAATTACTTTGAAACCACCATGAAACAAAGACAGTGAAAGAGAGAGAAATTCTTACACAATGCGTTCAGGGGCTGTGATGCAACCTGGATTGACCATATCTAGACGCACAGCTGGATGAGGCATAAGGGTGGACACTCTTGGGGCTGAGAGGTTTGGTGAGGTTGGGTGAGCAAACGCAGACCCTTTAAAGGAATACTGCGTGGTACCCATCGCATGGGTCCCAAATCTCCAGGTTCAAGGGCATCTTCCTACATCAAAAACATGCATGAGAAACCCAGAAGATGGTACACCGTGTGATGGGGAAAGGTTTCTAAAACGCACCTCATTTCTCATCTCCTTGTGCCCGGGTTCGCCATTCCAGCCGCTTTACTAGCAAGCTCCCTACTTGGAGCATCAGCACCTTTAACCTCCTGTTCCGTACAGGTTGCAATTTGTCCTGAGGATAAACGGGAAGACGTGGAACCAACGAGAGACTAGCTCTTGGTGTTGGGACAGGCACAGGTCACTCAATTTTCCCATCAGAAAGAAGAATTAACCACAGGCTCAGCCTGCCCCCCGGAACCAGAACAGGGCCTGAAGCCATTCTGCGATTTTGTGGCCAGCTCCCATAAAAACGAGTTGTAAAATGGAGGTTCAGGGCACTGCAATTCACAAACCTGCAGAGTTATAAATGATAACTCTCGTCCACAAACATATTGAGGGAAGGCAAAGAAGAGGATTTGAAATCAAGGCAGAATTGCAGGAAACAGATTTCAGGAGGTAGATACGAATCGCCTTTAAAGCACATGAAAAGCGGCAAAACGTTGACAATGATGCCCTTGGCCAAAAAGGGCGTATGCGTTTTTTCCTGAATATATTCAGGAAAAAACGCATACGCCCTTTTTGGCCAACCAAGCCACCTGGAAAGGCAAATCAGCGCTACAAAGAAGTCTCGCTTCCCATCGGTCAAAAGGGCCATGCTGAAAAAAGTGTCAAAACCAGAAATGCAGGACAGGCCATGGAGAAATGGGAGCCTTGCTACACTGATGGGCGGGATGTAAATTGCCAAGAGCCACTCTGGAGAAGTGTCCGGTGAGTCCTGAAACATCTGAAAAACACAGCTTAGAGAGCATAGGGCACTTCCACTCATGGGGGTATAAATTGGGAAAATGAAAAATCAGCAAGACACAAGCACCCCAAAGTTTAGGGCTGCTCTGTTGACCAGGACCTCCACTTCATTCCACCTTAAATATCCCAGGAAAGAGAAAAATGGATAAAGAAGTTGTGGTCCTTATGTACAATGGAATATCACTCAGCCAGGAAATCAATGTCGTAAGGTTAGTAGCAGCATGATGAGTGGATTTAGGTATGACGATTCTAAGTGAAATAAGTCACACAGAAAAGGACACTTCTCATAAGGTATCACTGATAGAGGGAATGTAAAAACCGTTACACTTGAACTGAATTACAAAACAGAACAGAGTCACACATGCAGAAAACAGACTATGGCTGCTTAACGGGAAAGGTGAGGTGGGGTGATACATAAAACAAGGGTATCAAATTAGCTCAGATACCATTCCATAAACCCAATATGTAGTAGACAAGACCTACTCCTTGCTCAGAGAACTGGACTCAACACGCCCTATTCACCGCACAAGAATATATCTGACTAATAATAATCGTAAAACCTATGTATTGATATCTCTCTGTTAGTGTGTCAAGTGGGTGTAAAGCGGCATAAACACAGCAGTGAAAAGCAGCTAAACCCCATTATAAAAATAAATTACTTTGAAACCACCATGAAACAAAGACAGTGAAAGAGAGAGAAATTCTTACACAATGCGTTCAGGGGCTGTGATGCAACCTGGATTGACCATATCTAGACGCACAGCTGGATGAGGCATAAGGGTGGACACTCTTGGGGCTGAGAGGTTTGGTGAGGTTGGGTGAGCAAACGCAGACCCTTTAAAGGAATACTGCGTGGTACCCATCGCATGGGTCCCAAATCTCCAGGTTCAAGGGCATCTTCCTACATCAAAAACATGCATGAGAAACCCAGAAGATGGTACACCGTGTGATGGGGAAAGGTTTCTAAAACGCACCTCATTTCTCATCTCCTTGTGCCCGGGTTCGCCATTCCAGCCGCTTTACTAGCAAGCTCCCTACTTGGAGCATCAGCACCTTTAACCTCCTGTTCCGTACAGGTTGCAATTTGTCCTGAGGATAAACGGGAAGACGTGGAACCAACGAGAGACTAGCTCTTGGTGTTGGGACAGGCACAGGTCACTCAATTTTCCCATCAGAAAGAAGAATTAACCACAGGCTCAGCCTGCCCCCCGGAACCAGAACAGGGCCTGAAGCCATTCTGCGATTTTGCGGCCAGCTCCCATAAAAACGAGTTGTAAAATGGAGGTTCAGGGCACTGCAATTCACAAACCTGCAGAGTTATAAATGATAACTCCCGTCCACAAATATATTGAGGGAAGGCAAAGAAGAGGATTTGAAATCAAGGCAGAATTGCAGGAAACAGATTTCAGGAGGTAGATACGAATCGCCTTTAAAGCACATGAAAAGCGGCAAAACGTTGACAATGATGCCCTTGGCCAAAAAGGGCGTATGCGTTTTTTCCTGAATATATTCAGGAAAAAACGCATACGCCCTTTTTGGCCAACCAAGCCACCTGGAAAGGCAAATCAGCGCTACAAAGAAGTCTCGCTTCCCATCGGTCAAAAGGGCCATGCTGAAAAAAGTGTCAAAACCAGAAATGCAGGACAGGCCATGGAGAAATGGGAGCCTTGCTACACTGATGGGCGGGATGTAAATTGCCAAGAGCCACTCTGGAGAAGTGTCCGGTGAGTCCTGAAACATCTGAAAAACACAGCTTAGAGAGCATAGGGCACTTCCACTCATGGGGGTATAAATTGGGAAAATGAAAAATCAGCAAGACACAAGCACCCCAAAGTTTAGGGCTGCTCTGTTGACCAGGACCTCCACTTCATTCCACCTTAAATATCCCAGGAAAGAGAAAAATGGATAAAGAAGTTGTGGTCCTTATGTACAATGGAATATCACTCAGCCAGGAAATCAATGTCGTAAGGTTAGTAGCAGCATGATGAGTGGATTTAGGTACGACGATTCTAAGTGAAATAAGTCACACAGAAAAGGACACTTCTCATAAGGTATCACTGATAGAGGGAATGTAAAAACCGTTACACTTGAACTGAATTACAAAACAGAACAGAGTCACACATGCAGAAAACACACTATGGCTGCTTAACGGGAAAGGTGAGGTGGGGTGATACATAAAACAAGGGTATCAAATTAGCTCAGATACCGTTCCATAAACCCAATATGTAATAGACAAGACCTACTCCTTGCTCAGAGAACTGGACTCAACACGCCCTATTCACCGCACAAGAATATATCTGACTAATAATAATCGTAAAACCTATGTATTGATATCTCTCTGTTAGTGTGTCAAGTGGGTGTAAAGCGGCATAAACACAGCAGTGAAAAGCAGCTAAACCCCATTATAAAAATAAATTACTTTGAAACACCCATGAAACAAAGACAGTGAAAGAGAGAGAAATTCTTACACAATGCGTTCAGGAGCTGTGATGCAACCTGTATTGACCATATCTAGACGCACAGCTGGATGAGACATAAGGGTGGACACTCTTGGGGCTGAGAGGTTTGGTGAGGTTGGGTGAGCAAACGCAGACCCTTTAAAGGAATACTGCGTGGTACCCATCGCATGGGTCCCAAATCTCCAGGTTCAAGGGCATCTTCCTACATCAAAAACATGCATGAGAAACCCAGAAGATGGTACACCGTGTGATGGGGAAAGGTTTCTAAAACGCACCTCATTTCTCATCTCCTTGTGCCCGGGTTCGCCATTCCAGCCGCTTTACTAGCAAGCTCCCTACTTGGAGCATCAGCACCTTTAACCTCCTGTTCCGTACAGGTTGCAATTTGTCCTGAGGATAAACGGGAAGACGTGGAACCAACGAGAGACTAGCTCTTGGTGTTGGGACAGGCACAGGTCACTCAATTTTCCCATCAGAAAGAAGAATTAACCACAGGCTCAGCCTGCCCCCCGGAACCAGAACAGGGCCTGAAGCCATTCTGCGATTTTGCGGCCAGCTCCCATAAAAACGAGTTGTAAAATGGAGGTTCAGGGCACTGCAATTCACAAACCTGCAGAGTTATAAATGATAACTCTCGTCCACAAACATATTGAGGGAAGGCAAAGAAGAGGATTTGAAATCAAGGCAGAATTGCAGGAAACAGATTTCAGGAAGTAGATACGAATCGCCTTTAAAGCACATGAAAAGCGGCAAAACGTTGACAATGATGCCCTTGGCCAAAAAGGGCGTATGCGTTTTTTCCTGAATATATTCAGGAAAAAACGCATACGCCCTTTTTGGCCAACCAAGCCACCTGGAAAGGCAAATCAGCGCTACAAAGAAGTCTCGCTTCCCATCGGTCAAAAGGGCCATGCTGAAAAAAGTGTCAAAACCAGAAATGCAGGACAGGCCATGGAGAAATGGGAGCCTTGCTACACTGATGGGCGGGATGTAAATTGCCAAGAGCCACTCTGGAGAAGTGTCCGGTGAGTCCTGAAACATCTGAAAAACACAGCTTAGAGAGCATAGGGCACTTCCACTCATGGGGGTATAAATTGGGAAAATGAAAAATCAGCAAGACACAAGCACCCCAAAGTTTAGGGCTGCTCTGTTGACCAGGACCTCCACTTCATTCCACCTTAAATATCCCAGGAAAGAGAAAAATGGATAAAGAAGTTGTGGTCCTTATGTACAATGGAATATCACTCAGCCAGGAAATCAATGTCGTAAGGTTAGTAGCAGCATGATGAGTGGATTTAGGTATGACGATTCTAAGTGAAATAAGTCACACAGAAAAGGACACTTCTCATAAGGTATCACTGATAGAGGGAATGTAAAAACCGTTACACTTGAACTGAATTACAAAACAGAACAGAGTCACACATGCAGAAAACACACTATGGCTGCTTAACGGGAAAGGTGAGGTGGGGTGATACATAAAACAAGGGTATCAAATTAGCTCAGATACCGTTCCATAAACCCAATATGTAATAGACAAGACCTACTCCTTGCTCAGAGAACTGGACTCAACACGCCCTATTCACCGCACAAGAATATATCTGACTAATAATAATCGTAAAACCTATGTATTGATATCTCTCTGTTAGTGTGTCAAGTGGGTGTAAAGCGGCATAAACACAGCAGTGAAAAGCAGCTAAACCCCATTATAAAAATAAATTACTTTGAAACCACCATGAAACAAAGACAGTGAAAGAGAGAGAAATTCTTACACAATGCGTTCAGGGGCTGTGATGCAACCTGGATTGACCATATCTAGACGCACAGCTGGATGAGGCATAAGGGTGGACACTCTTGGGGCTGAGAGGTTTGGTGAGGTTGGGTGAGCAAACGCAGACCCTTTAAAGGAATACTGCGTGGTACCCATCGCATGGGTCCCAAATCTCCAGGTTCAAGGGCATCTTCCTACATCAAAAACATGCATGAGAAACCCAGAAGATGGTACACCGTGTGATGGGGAAAGGTTTCTAAAACGCACCTCATTTCTCATCTCCTTGTGCCCGGGTTCGCCATTCCAGCCGCTTTACTAGCAAGCTCCCTACTTGGAGCATCAGCACCTTTAACCTCCTGTTCCGTACAGGTTGCAATTTGTCCTGAGGATAAACGGGAAGACGTGGAACCAACGAGAGACTAGCTCTTGGTGTTGGGACAGGCACAGGTCACTCAATTTTCCCATCAGAAAGAAGAATTAACCACAGGCTCAGCCTGCCCCCCGGAACCAGAACAGGGCCTGAAGCCATTCTGCGATTTTGTGGCCAGCTCCCATAAAAACGAGTTGTAAAATGGAGGTTCAGGGCACTGCAATTCACAAACCTGCAGAGTTATAAATGATAACTCTCGTCCACAAACATATTGAGGGAAGGCAAAGAAGAGGATTTGAAATCAAGGCAGAATTGCAGGAAACAGATTTCAGGAGGTAGATACGAATCGCCTTTAAAGCACATGAAAAGCGGCAAAACGTTGACAATGATGCCCTTGGCCAAAAAGGGCGTATGCGTTTTTTCCTGAATATATTCAGGAAAAAACGCATACGCCCTTTTTGGCCAACCAAGCCACCTGGAAAGGCAAATCAGCGCTACAAAGAAGTCTCGCTTCCCATCGGTCAAAAGGGCCATGCTGAAAAAAGTGTCAAAACCAGAAATGCAGGACAGGCCATGGAGAAATGGGAGCCTTGCTACACTGATGGGCGGGATGTAAATTGCCAAGAGCCACTCTGGAGAAGTGTCCGGTGAGTCCTGAAACATCTGAAAAACACAGCTTAGAGAGCATAGGGCACTTCCACTCATGGGGGTATAAATTGGGAAAATGAAAAATCAGCAAGACACAAGCACCCCAAAGTTTAGGGCTGCTCTGTTGACCAGGACCTCCACTTCATTCCACCTTAAATATCCCAGGAAAGAGAAAAATGGATAAAGAAGTTGTGGTCCTTATGTACAATGGAATATCACTCAGCCAGGAAATCAATGTCGTAAGGTTAGTAGCAGCATGATGAGTGGATTTAGGTATGACGATTCTAAGTGAAATAAGTCACACAGAAAAGGACACTTCTCATAAGGTATCACTGATAGAGGGAATGTAAAAACCGTTACACTTGAACTGAATTACAAAACAGAACAGAGTCACACATGCAGAAAACAGACTATGGCTGCTTAACAGGAAAGGTGAGGTGGGGTGATACATAAAACAAGGGTATCAAATTAGCTCAGATACCATTCCATAAACCCAATATGTAGTAGACAAGACCTACTCCTTGCTCAGAGAACTGGACTCAACACGCCCTATTCACCGCACAAGAATATATCTGACTAATAATAATCGTAAAACCTATGTATTGATATCTCTCTGTTAGTGTGTCAAGTGGGTGTAAAGCGGCATAAACACAGCAGTGAAAAGCAGCTAAACCCCATTATAAAAATAAATTACTTTGAAACACCCATGAAACAAAGACAGTGAAAGAGAGAGAAATTCTTACACAATGCGTTCAGGGGCTGTGATGCAACCTGGATTGACCATATCTAGACGCACAGCTGGATGAGGCATAAGGGTGGACACTCTTGGGGCTGAGAGGTTTGGTGAGGTTGGGTGAGCAAACGCAGACCCTTTAAAGGAATACTGCGTGGTACCCATCGCATGGGTCCCAAATCTCCAGGTTCAAGGGCATCTTCCTACATCAAAAACATGCATGAGAAACCCAGAAGATGGTACACCGTGTGATGGGGAAAGGTTTCTAAAACGCACCTCATTTCTCATCTCCTTGTGCCCGGGTTCGCCATTCCTGCCACTTTACTAGCAAGCTCCCTACTTGGAGCATCAGCACCTTTAACCTCCTGTTCCATACAGGTTGCAATTTGTCCTGAGGATAAACGGGAAGACGTGGAACCAACGAGAGACTAGCTCTTGGTGTTGGGACAGGCACAGGTCACTCTATTTTCCCATCAGAAAGAAGAATTAACCACAGGCTCAGCCTACCCCCCGGAACCAGAACAGGGCCTGAAGCCATTCTGCGATTTTGCGGCCAGCTCCCATAAAAACGAGTTGTAAAATGGAGGTTCAGGGCACTGCAATTCACAAACCTGCAGAGTTATAAATGATAACTCCCGTCCACAAATATATTGAGGGAAGGCAAAGAAGAGGATTTGAAATCAAGGCAGAATTGCAGGAAACAGATTTCAGGAGGTAGATACGAATCGCCTTTAAAGCACATGAAAAGCGGCAAAACGTTGACAATGATGCCCTTGGCCAAAAAGGGCGTATGCGTTTTTTCCTGAATATATTCAGGAAAAAACGCATACGCCCTTTTTGGCCAACCAAGCCACCTGGAAAGGCAAATCAGCGCTACAAAGAAGTCTCGCTTCCCATCGGTCAAAAGGGCCATGCTGAAAAAAGTGTCAAAACCAGAAATGCAGGACAGGCCATGGAGAAATGGGAGCCTTGCTACACTGATGGGCGGGATGTAAATTGCCAAGAGCCACTCTGGAGAAGTGTCCGGTGAGTCCTGAAACATCTGAAAAACACAGCTTAGAGAGCATAGGGCACTTCCACTCATGGGGGTATAAATTGGGAAAATGAAAAATCAGCAAGACACAAGCACCCCAAAGTTTAGGGCTGCTCTGTTGACCAGGACCTCCACTTCATTCCACCTTAAATATCCCAGGAAAGAGAAAAATGGATAAAGAAGTTGTGGTCCTTATGTACAATGGAATATCACTCAGCCAGGAAATCAATGTCGTAAGGTTAGTAGCAGCATGATGAGTGGATTTAGGTATGACGATTCTAAGTGAAATAAGTCACACAGAAAAGGACACTTCTCATAAGGTATCACTGATAGAGGGAATGTAAAAACCGTTACACTTGAACTGAATTACAAAACAGAACAGAGTCACACATGCAGAAAACAGACTATGGCTGCTTAACAGGAAAGGTGAGGTGGGGTGATACATAAAACAAGGGTATCAAATTAGCTCAGATACCATTCCATAAACCCAATATGTAGTAGACAAGACCTACTCCTTGCTCAGAGAACTGGACTCAACACGCCCTATTCACCGCACAAGAATATATCTGACTAATAATAATCGTAAAACCTATGTATTGATATCTCTCTGTTAGTGTGTCAAGTGGGTGTAAAGCGGCATAAACACAGCAGTGAAAAGCAGCTAAACCCCATTATAAAAATAAATTACTTTGAAACACCCATGAAACAAAGACAGTGAAAGAGAGAGAAATTCTTACACAATGCGTTCAGGGGCTGTGATGCAACCTGGATTGACCATATCTAGACGCACAGCTGGATGAGGCATAAGGGTGGACACTCTTGGGGCTGAGAGGTTTGGTGAGGTTGGGTGAGCAAACGCAGACCCTTTAAAGGAATACTGCGTGGTACCCATCGCATGGGTCCCAAATCTCCAGGTTCAAGGGCATCTTCCTACATCAAAAACATGCATGAGAAACCCAGAAGATGGTACACCGTGTGATGGGGAAAGGTTTCTAAAACGCACCTCATTTCTCATCTCCTTGTGCCCGGGTTCGCCATTCCTGCCACTTTACTAGCAAGCTCCCTACTTGGAGCATCAGCACCTTTAACCTCCTGTTCCATACAGGTTGCAATTTGTCCTGAGGATAAACGGGAAGACGTGGAACCAACGAGAGACTAGCTCTTGGTGTTGGGACAGGCACAGGTCACTCTATTTTCCCATCAGAAAGAAGAATTAACCACAGGCTCAGCCTACCCCCCGGAACCAGAACAGGGCCTGAAGCCATTCTGCGATTTTGCGGCCAGCTCCCATAAAAACGAGTTGTAAAATGGAGGTTCAGGGCACTGCAATTCACAAACCTGCAGAGTTATAAATGATAACTCCCGTCCACAAATATATTGAGGGAAGGCAAAGAAGAGGATTTGAAATCAAGGCAGAATTGCAGGAAACAGATTTCAGGAGGTAGATACGAATCGCCTTTAAAGCACATGAAAAGCGGCAAAACGTTGACAATGATGCCCTTGGCCAAAAAGGGCGTATGCGTTTTTTCCTGAATATATTCAGGAAAAAACGCATACGCCCTTTTTGGCCAACCAAGCCACCTGGAAAGGCAAATCAGCGCTACAAAGAAGTCTCGCTTCCCATCGGTCAAAAGGGCCATGCTGAAAAAAGTGTCAAAACCAGAAATGCAGGACAGGCCATGGAGAAATGGGAGCCTTGCTACACTGATGGGCGGGATGTAAATTGCCAAGAGCCACTCTGGAGAAGTGTCCGGTGAGTCCTGAAACATCTGAAAAACACAGCTTAGAGAGCATAGGGCACTTCCACTCATGGGGGTATAAATTGGGAAAATGAAAAATCAGCAAGACACAAGCACCCCAAAGTTTAGGGCTGCTCTGTTGACCAGGACCTCCACTTCATTCCACCTTAAATATCCCAGGAAAGAGAAAAATGGATAAAGAAGTTGTGGTCCTTATGTACAATGGAATATCACTCAGCCAGGAAATCAATGTCGTAAGGTTAGTAGCAGCATGATGAGTGGATTTAGGTATGACGATTCTAAGTGAAATAAGTCACACAGAAAAGGACACTTCTCATAAGGTATCGCTGATAGAGGGAATGTAAAAACCGTTACACTTGAACTGAATTACAAAACAGAACAGAGTCACACATGCAGAAAACAGACTATGGCTGCTTAACAGGAAAGGTGAGGTGGGGTGATACATAAAACAAGGGTATCAAATTAGCTCAGATACCATTCCATAAACCCAATATGTAGTAGACAAGACCTACTCCTTGCTCAGAGAACTGGACTCAACACGCCCTATTCACCGCACAAGAATATATCTGACTAATAATAATCGTAAAACCTATGTATTGATATCTCTCTGTTAGTGTGTCAAGTGGGTGTAAAGCGGCATAAACACAGCAGTGAAAAGCAGCTAAACCCCATTATAAAAATAAATTACTTTGAAACACCCATGAAACAAAGACAGTGAAAGAGAGAGAAATTCTTACACAATGCGTTCAGGGGCTGTGATGCAACCTGGATTGACCATATCTAGACGCACAGCTGGATGAGGCATAAGGGTGGACACTCTTGGGGCTGAGAGGTTTGGTGAGGTTGGGTGAGCAAACGCAGACCCTTTAAAGGAATACTGCGTGGTACCCATCGCATGGGTCCCAAATCTCCAGGTTCAAGGGCATCTTCCTACATCAAAAACATGCATGAGAAACCCAGAAGATGGTACACCGTGTGATGGGGAAAGGTTTCTAAAACGCACCTCATTTCTCATCTCCTTGTGCCTGGGTTCGCCATTCCTGCCGCTTTACTAGCAAGCTCCCTACTTGGAGCATCAGCACCTTTAACCTCCTGTTCCGTACAGGTTGCAATTTGTCCTGAGGATAAACGGGAAGACGTGGAACCAACGAGAGACTAGCTCTTGGTGTTGGGACAGGCACAGGTCACTCTATTTTCCCATCAGAAAGAAGAATTAACCACAGGCTCAGCCTGCCCCCCGGAACCAGAACAGGGCCTGAAGCCATTCTGCGATTTTGCGGCCAGCTCCCATAAAAACGAGTTGTAAAATGGAGGTTCAGGGCACTGCAATTCACAAACCTGCAGAGTTATAAATGATAACTCTCGTCCACAAACATATTGAGGGAAGGCAAAGAAGAGGATTTGAAATCAAGGCAGAATTGCAGGAAACAGATTTCAGGAGGTAGATACGAATCGCCTTTAAAGCACATGAAAAGCGGCAAAACGTTGACAATGATGCCCTTGGCCAAAAAGGGCGTATGCGTTTTTTCCTGAATATATTCAGGAAAAAACGCATACGCCCTTTTTGGCCAACCAAGCCACCTGGAAAGGCAAATCAGCGCTACAAAGAAGTCTCGCTTCCCATCGGTCAAAAGGGCCATGCTGAAAAAAGTGTCAAAACCAGAAATGCAGGACAGGCCATGGAGAAATGGGAGCCTTGCTACACTGATGGGCGGGATGTAAATTGCCAACAGCCACTCTGGAGAAGTGTCCGGTGAGTCCTGAAACATCTGAAAAACACAGCTTAGAGAGCATAGGGCACTTCCACTCATGGGGGTATAAATTGGGAAAATGAAAAATCAGCAAGACACAAGCACCCCAAAGTTTAGGGCTGCTCTGTTGACCAGGACCTCCACTTCATTCCACCTTAAATATCCCAGGAAAGAGAAAAATGGATAAAGAAGTTGTGGTCCTTATGTACAATGGAATATCACTCAGCCAGGAAATCAATGTCGTAAGGTTAGTAGCAGCATGATGAGTGGATTTAGGTACGACGATTCTAAGTGAAATAAGTCACACAGAAAAGGACACTTCTCATAAGGTATCACTGATAGAGGGAATGTAAAAACCGTTACACTTGAACTGAATTACAAAACAGAACAGAGTCACACATGCAGAAAACACACTATGGCTGCTTAACGGGAAAGGTGAGGTGGGGTGATACATAAAACAAGGGTATCAAATTAGCTCAGATACCGTTCCATAAACCCAATATGTAATAGACAAGACCTACTCCTTGCTCAGAGAACTGGACTCAACACGCCCTATTCACCGCACAAGAATATATCTGACTAATAATAATCGTAAAACCTATGTATTGATATCTCTCTGTTAGTGTGTCAAGTGGGTGTAAAGCGGCATAAACACAGCAGTGAAAAGCAGCTAAACCCCATTATAAAAATAAATTACTTTGAAACCACCATGAAACAAAGACAGTGAAAGAGAGAGAAATTCTTACACAATGCGTTCAGGGGCTGTGATGCAACCTGGATTGACCATATCTAGACGCACAGCTGGATGAGACATAAGGGTGGACACTCTTGGGGCTGAGAGGTTTGGTGAGGTTGGGTGAGCAAACGCAGACCCTTTAAAGGAATACTGCGTGGTACCCATCGCATGGGTCCCAAATCTCCAGGTTCAAGGGCATCTTCCTACATCAAAAACATGCATGAGAAACCCAGAAGATGGTACACCGTGTGATGGGGAAAGGTTTCTAAAACGCACCTCATTTCTCATCTCCTTGTGCCCGGGTTCGCCATTCCAGCCGCTTTACTAGCAAGCTCCCTACTTGGAGCATCAGCACCTTTAACCTCCTGTTCCGTACAGGTTGCAATTTGTCCTGAGGATAAACGGGAAGACGTGGAACCAACGAGAGACTAGCTCTTGGTGTTGGGACAGGCACAGGTCACTCAATTTTCCCATCAGAAAGAAGAATTAACCACAGGCTCAGCCTGCCCCCCGGAACCAGAACAGGGCCTGAAGCCATTCTGCGATTTTGCGGCCAGCTCCCATAAAAACGAGTTGTAAAATGGAGGTTCAGGGCACTGCAATTCACAAACCTGCAGAGTTATAAATGATAACTCTCGTCCACAAACATATTGAGGGAAGGCAAAGAAGAGGATTTGAAATCAAGGCAGAATTGCAGGAAACAGATTTCAGGAAGTAGATACGAATCGCCTTTAAAGCACATGAAAAGCGGCAAAACGTTGACAATGATGCCCTTGGCCAAAAAGGGCGTATGCGTTTTTTCCTGAATATATTCAGGAAAAAACGCATACGCCCTTTTTGGCCAACCAAGCCACCTGGAAAGGCAAATCAGCGCTACAAAGAAGTCTCGCTTCCCATCGGTCAAAAGGGCCATGCTGAAAAAAGTGTCAAAACCAGAAATGCAGGACAGGCCATGGAGAAATGGGAGCCTTGCTACACTGATGGGCGGGATGTAAATTGCCAAGAGCCACTCTGGAGAAGTGTCCGGTGAGTCCTGAAACATCTGAAAAACACAGCTTAGAGAGCATAGGGCACTTCCACTCATGGGGGTATAAATTGGGAAAATGAAAAATCAGCAAGACACAAGCACCCCAAAGTTTAGGGCTGCTCTGTTGACCAGGACCTCCACTTCATTCCACCTTAAATATCCCAGGAAAGAGAAAAATGGATAAAGAAGTTGTGGTCCTTATGTACAATGGAATATCACTCAGCCAGGAAATCAATGTCGTAAGGTTAGTAGCAGCATGATGAGTGGATTTAGGTATGACGATTCTAAGTGAAATAAGTCACACAGAAAAGGACACTTCTCATAAGGTATCACTGATAGAGGGAATGTAAAAACCGTTACACTTGAACTGAATTACAAAACAGAACAGAGTCACACATGCAGAAAACAGACTATGGCTGCTTAACAGGAAAGGTGAGGTGGGGTGATACATAAAACAAGGGTATCAAATTAGCTCAGATACCATTCCATAAACCCAATATGTAGTAGACAAGACCTACTCCTTGCTCAGAGAACTGGACTCAACACGCCCTATTCACCGCACAAGAATATATCTGACTAATAATAATCGTAAAACCTATGTATTGATATCTCTCTGTTAGTGTGTCAAGTGGGTGTAAAGCGGCATAAACACATCATTGAAAAGCAGCTAAACCCCATTATAAAAATAAATTACTTTGAAACCACCATGAAACAAAGACAGTGAAAGAGAGAGAAATTCTTACACAATGCGTTCAGGGGCTGTGATGCAACCTGGATTGACCATATCTAGACGCACAGCTGGATGAGATATAAGGGTGGACACTCTTGGGGCTGAGAGGTTTGGTGAGGTTGGGTGAGCAAACGCAGACCCTTTAAAGGAATACTGCGTGGTACCCATCGCATGGGTCCCAAATCTCCAGGTTCAAGGGCATCTTCCTACATCAAAAACATGCATGAGAAACCCAGAAGATGGTACACCGTGTGATGGGGAAAGGTTTCTAAAACGCACCTCATTTCTCATCTCCTTGTGCCCAGGTTCGCCATTCCAGCCGCTTTACTAGCAAGCTCCCTACTTGGAGCATCAGCACCTTTAACCTCCTGTTCCGTACAGGTTGCAATTTGTCCTGAGGATAAACGGGAAGACGTGGAACCAACGAGAGACTAGCTCTTGGTGTTGGGACAGGCACAGGTCACTCAATTTTCCCATCAGAAAGAAGAATTAACCACAGGCTCAGCCTGCCCCCCGGAACCAGAACAGGGCCTGAAGCCATTCTGCGATTTTGCGGCCAGCTCCCATAAAAACGAGTTGTAAAATGGAGGTTCAGGGCACTGCAATTCACAAACCTGCAGAGTTATAAATGATAACTCTCGTCCACAAACATATTGAGGGAAGGCAAAGAAGAGGATTTGAAATCAAGGCAGAATTGCAGGAAACAGATTTCAGGAGGTAGATACGAATCGCCTTTAAAGCACATGAAAAGCGGCAAAACGTTGACAATGATGCCCTTGGCCAAAAAGGGCGTATGCGTTTTTTCCTGAATATATTCAGGAAAAAACGCATACGCCCTTTTTGGCCAACCAAGCCACCTGGAAAGGCAAATCAGCGCTACAAAGAAGTCTCGCTTCCCATCGGTCAAAAGGGCCATGCTGAAAAAAGTGTCAAAACCAGAAATGCAGGACAGGCCATGGAGAAATGGGAGCCTTGCTACACTGATGGGCGGGATGTAAATTGCCAAGAGCCACTCTGGAGAAGTGTCCAGTGAGTCCTGAAACATCTGAAAAACACAGCTTAGAGAGCATAGGGCACTTCCACTCATGGGGGTATAAATTGGGAAAATGAAAAATCAGCAAGACACAAGCACCCCAAAGTTTAGGGCTGCTCTGTTGACCAGGACCTCCACTTCATTCCACCTTAAATATCCCAGGAAAGAGAAAAATGGATAAAGAAGTTGTGGTCCTTATGTACAATGGAATATCACTCAGCCAGGAAATCAATGTCATAAGGTTAGTAGCAGCATGATGAGTGGATTTAGGTATGACGATTCTAAGTGAAATAAGTCACACAGAAAAGGACACTTCTCATAAGGTATCACTGATAGAGGGAATGTAAAAACCGTTACACTTGAACTGAATTACAAAACAGAACAGAGTCACACATGCAGAAAAGAGACTATGGCTGCTTAACAGGAAAGGTGAGGTGGGGTGATACATAAAACAAGGGTATCAAATTAGCTCAGATACCATTCCATAAACCCAATATGTAGTAGACAAGACCTACTCCTTGCTCAGAGAACTGGACTCAACACGCCCTATTCACCGCACAAGAATATATCTGACTAATAATAATCGTAAAACCTATGTATTGATATCTCTCTGTTAGTGTGTCAAGTGGGTGTAAAGCGGCATAAACACAGCAGTGAAAAGCAGCTAAACCCCATTATCAAAATAAATTACTTTGAAACACCCATGAAACAAAGACAGTGAAAGAGAGAGAAATTCTTACACAATGCGTTCAGGGGCTGTGATGCAACCTGGATTGACCATATCTAGACGCACAGCTGGATGAGACATAAGGGTGGACACTCTTGGGGCTGAGAGGTTTGGTGAGGTTGGGTGAGCAAACGCAGACCCTTTAAAGGAATACTGCGTGGTACCCATCGCATGGGTCCCAAATCTCCAGGTTCAAGGGCATCTTCCTACATCAAAAACATGCATGAGAAACCCAGAAGATGGTACACCGTGTGATGGGGAAAGGTTTCTAAAACGCACCTCATTTCTCATCTCCTTGTGCCCGGGTTCGCCATTCCAGCAGCTTTACTAGCAAGCTCCCTACTTGGAGCATCAGCACCTTTAACCTCCTGTTCCGTACAGGTTGCAATTTGTCCTGAGGATAAACGGGAAGACGTGGAACCAACGAGAGACTAGCTCTTGGTGTTGGGACAGGCACAGGTCACTCAATTTTCCCATCAGAAAGAAGAATTAACCACAGGCTCAGCCTGCCCCCCGGAACCAGAACAGGGCCTGAAGCCATTCTGCGATTTTGCGGCCAGCTCCCATAAAAACGAGTTGTAAAATGGAGGTTCAGGGCACTGCAATTCACAAACCTGCAGAGTTATAAATGATAACTCTCGTCCACAAACATATTGAGGGAAGGCAAAGAAGAGGATTTGAAATCAAGGCAGAATTGCAGGAAACAGATTTCAGGAAGTAGATACGAATCGCCTTTAAAGCACATGAAAAGCGGCAAAACGTTGACGATGATGCCCTTGGCCAAAAAGGGCGTATGCGTTTTTTCCTGAATATATTCAGGAAAAAACGCATACGCCCTTTTTGGCCAACCAAGCCACCTGGAAAGGCAAATCAGCGCTACAAAGAAGTCTCGCTTCCCATCGGTCAAAAGGGCCATGCTGAAAAAAGTGTCAAAACCAGAAATGCAGGACAGGCCATGGAGAAATGGGAGCCTTGCTACACTGATGGGCGGGATGTAAATTGCCAAGAGCCACTCTGGAGAAGTGTCCGGTGAGTCCTGAAACATCTGAAAAACACAGCTTAGAGAGCATAGGGCACTTCCACTCATGGGGGTATAAATTGGGAAAATGAAAAATCAGCAAGACACAAGCACCCCAAAGTTTAGGGCTGCTCTGTTGACCAGGACCTCCACTTCATTCCACCTTAAATATCCCAGGAAAGAGAAAAATGGATAAAGAAGTTGTGGTCCTTATGTACAATGGAATATCACTCAGCCAGGAAATCAATGTCGTAAGGTTAGTAGCAGCATGATGAGTGGATTTAGGTATGACGATTCTAAGTGAAATAAGTCACACAGAAAAGGACACTACTCATAAGGTATCACTGATAGAGGGAATGTAAAAACCGTTACACTTGAACTGAATTACAAAACAGAACAGAGTCACACATGCAGAAAACAGACTATGGCTGCTTAACGGGAAAGGTGAGGTGGGGTGATACATAAAACAAGGGTATCAAATTAGCTCAGATACCATTCCATAAACCCAATATGTAGTAGACAAGACCTACTCCTTGCTCAGAGAACTGGACTCAACACGCCCTATTCACCGCACAAGAATATATCTGACTAATAATAATCGTAAAACCTATGTATTGATATCTCTCTGTTAGTGTGTCAAGTGGGTGTAAAGCGGCATAAACACAGCAGTGAAAAGCAGCTAAACCCCATTATCAAAATAAATTACTTTGAAACACCCATGAAACAAAGACAGTGAAAGAGAGAGAAATTCTTACACAATGCGTTCAGGGGCTGTGATGCAACCTGGATTGACCATATCTAGACGCACAGCTGGATGAGACATAAGGGTGGACACTCTTGGGGCTGAGAGGTTTGGTGAGGTTGGGTGAGCAAACGCAGACCCTTTAAAAGAATACTGCGTGGTACCCATCGCATGGGTCCCAAATCTCCAGGTTCAAGGGCATCTTCCTACATCAAAAACATGCATGAGAAACCCAGAAGATGGTACACCGTGTGATGGGGAAAGGTTTCTAAAACGCACCTCATTTCTCATCTCCTTGTGCCCGGGTTCGCCATTCCAGCCGCTTTACTAGCAAGCTCCCTACTTGGAGCATCAGCACCTTTAACCTCCTGTTCCGTACAGGTTGCAATTTGTCCTGAGGATAAACGGGAAGACGTGGAACCAACGAGAGACTAGCTCTTGGTGTTGGGACAGGCACAGGTCACTCTATTTTCCCATCAGAAAGAAGAATTAACCACAGGCTCAGCCTGACCCCCGGAACCAGAACAGGGCCTGAAGCCATTCTGCGATTTTGCGGCCAGCTCCCATAAAAACGAGTTGTAAAATGGAGGTTCAGGGCACTGCAATTCACAAACCTGCAGAGTTATAAATGATAACTCTCGTCCACAAACATATTGAGGGAAGGCAAAGAAGAGGATTTGAAATCAAGGCAGAATTGCAGGAAACAGATTTCAGGAGGTAGATACGAATCGCCTTTAAAGCACATGAAAAGCGGCAAAACGTTGACAATGATGCCCTTGGCCAAAAAGGGCGTATGCGTTTTTTCCTGAATATATTCAGGAAAAAACGCATACGCCCTTTTTGGCCAACCAAGCCACCTGGAAAGGCAAATCAGCGCTACAAAGAAGTCTCGCTTCCCATCGGTCAAAAGGGCCATGCTGAAAAAAGTGTCAAAACCAGAAATGCAGGACAGGCCATGGAGAAATGGGAGCCTTGCTACACTGATGGGCGGGATGTAAATTGCCAAGAGCCACTCTGGAGAAGTGTCCGGTGAGTCCTGAAACATCTGAAAAACACAGCTTAGAGAGCATAGGGCACTTCCACTCATGGGGGTATAAATTGGGAAAATTAAAAATCAGCAAGACACAAGCACCCCAAAGTTTAGGGCTGCTCTGTTGACCAGGACCTCCACTTCATTCCACCTTAAATATCCCAGGAAAGAGAAAAATGGATAAAGAAGTTGTGGTCCTTATGTACAATGGAATATCACTCAGCCAGGAAATCAATGTCATAAGGTTAGTAGCAGCATGATGAGTGGATTTAGGTATGACGATTCTAAGTGAAATAAGTCACACAGAAAAGGACACTTCTCATAAGGTATCACTGATAGAGGGAATGTAAAAACCGTTACACTTGAACTGAATTACAAAACAGAACAGAGTCACACATGCAGAAAACAGACTATGGCTGCTTAACAGGAAAGGTGAGGTGGGGTGATACATAAAACAAGGGTATCAAATTAGCTCAGATACCATTCCATAAACCCAATATGTAGTAGACAAGACCTACTCCTTGCTCAGAGAACTGGACTCAACACGCCCTATTCACCGCACAAGAATATATCTGACTAATAATAATCGTAAAACCTATGTATTGATATCTCTCTGTTAGTGTGTCAAGTGGGTGTAAAGCGGCATAAACACAGCAGTGAAAAGCAGCTAAACCCCATTATCAAAATAAATTACTTTGAAACACCCATGAAACAAAGACAGTGAAAGAGAGAGAAATTCTTACACAATGCGTTCAGGGGCTGTGATGCAACCTGGATTGACCATATCTAGACGCACAGCTGGATGAGACATAAGGGTGGACACTCTTGGGGCTGAGAGGTTTGGTGAGGTTGGGTGAGCAAACGCAGACCCTTTAAAGGAATACTGCGTGGTACCCATCGCATGGGTCCCAAATCTCCAGGTTCAAGGGCATCTTCCTACATCAAAAACATGCATGAGAAACCCAGAAGATGGTACACCGTGTGATGGGGAAAGGTTTCTAAAACGCACCTCATTTCTCATCTCCTTGTGCCCGGGTTCGCCATTCCTGCCACTTTACTAGCAAGCTCCCTACTTGGAGCATCAGCACCTTTAACCTCCTGTTCCATACAGGTTGCAATTTGTCCTGAGGATAAACGGGAAGACGTGGAACCAACGAGAGACTAGCTCTTGGTGTTGGGACAGGCACAGGTCACTCTATTTTCCCATCAGAAAGAAGAATTAACCACAGGCTCAGCCTGCCCCCCGGAACCAGAACAGGGCCTGAAGCCATTCTGCGATTTTGCGGCCAGCTCCCATAAAAACGAGTTGTAAAATGGAGGTTCAGGGCACTGCAATTCACAAACCTGCAGAGTTATAAATGATAACTCCCGTCCACAAACATATTGAGGGAAGGCAAAGAAGAGGATTTGAAATCAAGGCAGAATTGCAGGAAACAGATTTCAGGAGGTAGATACGAATCGCCTTTAAAGCACATGAAAAGCGGCAAAACGTTGACAATGATGCCCTTGGCCAAAAAGGGCGTATGCGTTTTTTCCTGAATATATTCAGGAAAAAACGCATACGCCCTTTTTGGCCAACCAAGCCACCTGGAAAGGCAAATCAGCGCTACAAAGAAGTCTCGCTTCCCATCGGTCAAAAGGGCCATGCTGAAAAAAGTGTCAAAACCAGAAATGCAGGACAGGCCATGGAGAAATGGGAGCCTTGCTACACTGATGGGCGGGATGTAAATTGCCAAGAGCCACTCTGGAGAAGTGTCCGGTGAGTCCTGAAACATCTGAAAAACACAGCTTAGAGAGCATAGGGCACTTCCACTCATGGGGGTATAAATTGGGAAAATTAAAAATCAGCAAGACACAAGCACCCCAAAGTTTAGGGCTGCTCTGTTGACCAGGACCTCCACTTCATTCCACCTTAAATATCCCAGGAAAGAGAAAAATGGATAAAGAAGTTGTGGTCCTTATGTACAATGGAATATCACTCAGCCAGGAAATCAATGTCGTAAGGTTAGTAGCAGCATGATGAGTGGATTTAGGTACGACGATTCTAATTGAAATAAGTCACACAGAAAAGGACACTACTCATAAGGTATCACTGATAGAGGGAATGTAAAAACCGTTACACTTGAACTGAATTACAAAACAGAACAGAGTCACACATGCAGAAAACACACTATGGCTGCTTAACGGGAAAGGTGAGGTGGGGTGATACATAAAACAAGGGTATCAAAGTAGCTCAGATACCGTTCCATAAACCCAATATGTAATAGACAAGACCTACTCCTTGCTCAGAGAACTGGACTCAACACGCCCTATTCACCGCACAAGAATATATCTGACTAATAATAATCGTAAAACCTATGTATTGATATCTCTCTGTTAGTGTGTCAAGTGGGTGTAAAGCGGCATAAACACAGCAGTGAAAAGCAGCTAAACCCCATTATAAAAATAAATTACTTTGAAACCACCATGAAACAAAGACAGTGAAAGAGAGAGAAATTCTTACACAATGCGTTCAGGGGCTGTGATGCAACCTGGATTGACCATATCTAGATGCACAGCTGGATGAGACATAAGGGTGGACACTCTTGGGGCTGAGAG
Organism: Balaenoptera borealis; assembly: GCF_965194805.1. Classification (NCBI taxonomy): domain Eukaryota; kingdom Metazoa; phylum Chordata; class Mammalia; order Artiodactyla; family Balaenopteridae; genus Balaenoptera; species Balaenoptera borealis. The sequence goes on from NW_028124009.1 coordinate 2,107,832, forward strand.
GTTTGGTGAGGTTGGGTGAGCAAACGCAGACCCTTTAAAGGAATACTGCGTGGTACCCATCGCATGGGTCCCAAATCTCCAGGTTCAAGGGCATCTTCCTACATCAAAAACATGCATGAGAAACCCAGAAGATGGTACACCGTGTGATGGGGAAAGGTTTCTAAAACGCACCTCATTTCTCATCTCCTTGTGCCCGGGTTCGCCATTCCAGCCGCTTTACTAGCAAGCTCCCTACTTGGAGCATCAGCACCTTTAACCTCCTGTTCCGTACAGGTTGCAATTTGTCCTGAGGATAAACGGGAAGACGTGGAACCAACGAGAGACTAGCTCTTGGTGTTGGGACAGGCACAGGTCACTCTATTTTCCCATCAGAAAGAAGAATTAACCACAGGCTCAGCCTGCCCCCCGGAACCAGAACAGGGCCTGAAGCCATTCTGCGATTTTGCGGCCAGCTCCCATAAAAACGAGTTGTAAAATGGAGGTTCAGGGCACTGCAATTCACAAACCTGCAGAGTTATAAATGATAACTCTCGTCCACAAACATATTGAGGGAAGGCAAAGAAGAGGATTTGAAATCAAGGCAGAATTGCAGGAAACAGATTTCAGGAGGTAGATACGAATCGCCTTTAAAGCACATGAAAAGCGGCAAAACGTTGACAATGATGCCCTTGGCCAAAAAGGGCGTATGCGTTTTTTCCTGAATATATTCAGGAAAAAACGCATACGCCCTTTTTGGCCAACCAAGCCACCTGGAAAGGCAAATCAGCGCTACAAAGAAGTCTCGCTTCCCATCGGTCAAAAGGGCCATGCTGAAAAAAGTGTCAAAACCAGAAATGCAGGACAGGCCATGGAGAAATGGGAGCCTTGCTACACTGATGGGCGGGATGTAAATTGCCAAGAGCCACTCTGGAGAAGTGTCCGGTGAGTCCTGAAACATCTGAAAAACACAGCTTAGAGAGCATAGGGCACTTCCACTCATGGGGGTATAAATTGGGAAAATGAAAAATCAGCAAGACACAAGCACCCCAAAGTTTAGGGCTGCTCTGTTGACCAGGACCTCCACTTCATTCCACCTTAAATATCCCAGGAAAGAGAAAAATGGATAAAGAAGTTGTGGTCCTTATGTACAATGGAATATCACTCAGCCAGGAAATCAATGTCGTAAGGTTAGTAGCAGCATGATGAGTGGATTTAGGTATGACGATTCTAAGTGAAATAAGTCACACAGAAAAGGACACTTCTCATAAGGTATCACTGATAGAGGGAATGTAAAAACCATTACACTTGAACTGAATTACAAAACAGAACAGAGTCACACATGCAGAAAACACACTATGGCTGCTTAACGGGAAAGGTGAGGTGGGGTGATACATAAAACAAGGGTATCAAATTAGCTCAGATACCGTTCCATAAACCCAATATGTAATAGACAAGACCTACTCCTTGCTCAGAGAACTGGACTCAACACGCCCTATTCACCGCACAAGAATATATCTGACTAATAATAATCGTAAAACCTATGTATTGATATCTCTCTGTTAGTGTGTCAAGTGGGTGTAAAGCGGCATAAACACAGCAGTGAAAAGCAGCTAAACCCCATTATAAAAATAAATTACTTTGAAACCACCATGAAACAAAGACAGTGAAAGAGAGAGAAATTCTTACACAATGCGTTCAGGGGCTGTGATGCAACCTGGATTGACCATATCTAGACGCACAGCTGGATGAGACATAAGGGTGGACACTCTTGGGGCTGAGAGGTTTGGTGAGGTTGGGTGAGCAAACGCAGACCCTTTAAAGGAATACTGCGTGGTACCCATCGCATGGGTCCCAAATCTCCAGGTTCAAGGGCATCTTCCTACATCAAAAACATGCATGAGAAACCCAGAAGATGGTACACCGTGTGATGGGGAAAGGTTTCTAAAACGCACCTCATTTCTCATCTCCTTGTGCCCGGGTTCGCCATTCCAGCCGCTTTACTAGCAAGCTCCCTACTTGGAGCATCAGCACCTTTAACCTCCTGTTCCGTACAGGTTGCAATTTGTCCTGAGGATAAACGGGAAGACGTGGAACCAACGAGAGACTAGCTCTTGGTGTTGGGACAGGCACAGGTCACTCAATTTTCCCATCAGAAAGAAGAATTAACCACAGGCTCAGCCTGCCCCCCGGAACCAGAACAGGGCCTGAAGCCATTCTGCGATTTTGCGGCCAGCTCCCATAAAAACGAGTTGTAAAATGGAGGTTCAGGGCACTGCAATTCACAAACCTGCAGAGTTATAAATGATAACTCTCGTCCACAAACATATTGAGGGAAGGCAAAGAAGAGGATTTGAAATCAAGGCAGAATTGCAGGAAACAGATTTCAGGAGGTAGATACGAATCGCCTTTAAAGCACATGAAAAGCGGCAAAACGTTGACAATGATGCCCTTGGCCAAAAAGGGCGTATGCGTTTTTTCCTGAATATATTCAGGAAAAAACGCATACGCCCTTTTTGGCCAACCAAGCCACCTGGAAAGGCAAATCAGCGCTACAAAGAAGTCTCGCTTCCCATCGGTCAAAAGGGCCATGCTGAAAAAAGTGTCAAAACCAGAAATGCAGGACAGGCCATGGAGAAATGGGAGCCTTGCTACACTGATGGGCGGGATGTAAATTGCCAAGAGCCACTCTGGAGAAGTGTCCGGTGAGTCCTGAAACATCTGAAAAACACAGCTTAGAGAGCATAGGGCACTTCCACTCATGGGGGTATAAATTGGGAAAATGAAAAATCAGCAAGACACAAGCACCCCAAAGTTTAGGGCTGCTCTGTTGACCAGGACCTCCACTTCATTCCACCTTAAATATCCCAGGAAAGAGAAAAATGGATAAAGAAGTTGTGGTCCTTATGTACAATGGAATATCACTCAGCCAGGAAATCAATGTCGTAAGGTTAGTAGCAGCATGATGAGTGGATTTAGGTATGACGATTCTAAGTGAAATAAGTCACACAGAAAAGGACACTTCTCATAAGGTATCACTGATAGAGGGAATGTAAAAACCGTTACACTTGAACTGAATTACAAAACAGAACAGAGTCACACATGCAGAAAACAGACTATGGCTGCTTAACAGGAAAGGTGAGGTGGGGTGATACATAAAACAAGGGTATCAAATTAGCTCAGATACCATTCCATAAACCCAATATGTAGTAGACAAGACCTACTCCTTGCTCAGAGAACTGGACTCAACACGCCCTATTCACCGCACAAGAATATATCTGACTAATAATAATCGTAAAACCTATGTATTGATATCTCTCTGTTAGTGTGTCAAGTGGGTGTAAAGCGGCATAAACACAGCAGTGAAAAGCAGCTAAACCCCATTATCAAAATAAATTACTTTGAAACACCCATGAAACAAAGACAGTGAAAGAGAGAGAAATTCTTACACAATGCGTTCAGGGGCTGTGATGCAACCTGGATTGACCATATCTAGACGCACAGCTGGATCAGACATAAGGGTGGACACTCTTGGGGCTGAGAGGTTTGGTGAGGTTGGGTGAGCAAACGCAGACCCTTTAAAGGAATACTGCGTGGTACCCATCGCATGGGTCCCAAATCTCCAGGTTCAAGGGCATCTTCCTACATCAAAAACATGCATGAGAAACCCAGAAGATGGTACACCGTGTGATGGGGAAAGGTTTCTAAAACGCACCTCATTTCTCATCTCCTTGTGCCCGGGTTCGCCATTCCAGCCGCTTTACTAGCAAGCTCCCTACTTGGAGCATCAGCACCTTTAACCTCCTGTTCCGTACAGGTTGCAATTTGTCCTGAGGATAAACGGGAAGACGTGGAACCAACGAGAGACTAGCTCTTGGTGTTGGGACAGGCACAGGTCACTCAATTTTCCCATCAGAAAGAAGAATTAACCACAGGCTCAGCCTGCCCCCCGGAACCAGAACAGGGCCTGAAGCCATTCTGCGATTTTGCGGCCAGCTCCCATAAAAACGAGTTGTAAAATGGAGGTTCAGGGCACTGCAATTCACAAACCTGCAGAGTTATAAATGATAACTCTCGTCCACAAACATATTGAGGGAAGGCAAAGAAGAGGATTTGAAATCAAGGCAGAATTGCAGGAAACAGATTTCAGGAAGTAGATACGAATCGCCTTTAAAGCACATGAAAAGCGGCAAAACGTTGACAATGATGCCCTTGGCCAAAAAGGGCGTATGCGTTTTTTCCTGAATATATTCAGGAAAAAACGCATACGCCCTTTTTGGCCAACCAAGCCACCTGGAAAGGCAAATCAGCGCTACAAAGAAGTCTCGCTTCCCATCGGTCAAAAGGGCCATGCTGAAAAAAGTGTCAAAACCAGAAATGCAGGACAGGCCATGGAGAAATGGGAGCCTTGCTACACTGATGGGCGGGATGTAAATTGCCAAGAGCCACTCTGGAGAAGTGTCCGGTGAGTCCTGAAACATCTGAAAAACACAGCTTAGAGAGCATAGGGCACTTCCACTCATGGGGGTATAAATTGGGAAAATGAAAAATCAGCAAGACACAAGCACCCCAAAGTTTAGGGCTGCTCTGTTGACCAGGACCTCCACTTCATTCCACCTTAAATATCCCAGGAAAGAGAAAAATGGATAAAGAAGTTGTGGTCCTTATGTACAATGGAATATCACTCAGCCAGGAAATCAATGTCGTAAGGTTAGTAGCAGCATGATGAGTGGATTTAGGTATGACGATTCTAAGTGAAATAAGTCACACAGAAAAGGACACTTCTCATAAGGTATCACTGATAGAGGGAATGTAAAAACCGTTACACTTGAACTGAATTACAAAACAGAACAGAGTCACACATGCAGAAAACAGACTATGGCTGCTTAACAGGAAAGGTGAGGTGGGGTGATACATAAAACAAGGGTATCAAATTAGCTCAGATACCATTCCATAAACCCAATATGTAGTAGACAAGACCTACTCCTTGCTCAGAGAACTGGACTCAACACGCCCTATTCACCGCACAAGAATATATCTGACTAATAATAATCGTAAAACCTATGTATTGATATCTCTCTGTTAGTGTGTCAAGTGGGTGTAAAGCGGCATAAACACAGCAGTGAAAAGCAGCTAAACCCCATTATAAAAATAAATTACTTTGAAACACCCATGAAACAAAGACAGTGAAAGAGAGAGAAATTCTTACACAATGCGTTCAGGGGCTGTGATGCAACCTGGATTGACCATATCTAGACGCACAGCTGGATGAGACATAAGGGTGGACACTCTTGGGGCTGAGAGGTTTGGTGAGGTTGGGTGAGCAAACGCAGACCCTTTAAAGGAATACTGCGTGGTACCCATCGCATGGGTCCCAAATCTCCAGGTTCAAGGGCATCTCCCTACATCAAAAACATGCATGAGAAACCCAGAAGATGGTACACCGTGTGATGGGGAAAGGTTTCTAAAACGCACCTCATTTCTCATCTCCTTGTGCCCGGGTTCGCCATTCCAGCCGCTTTACTAGCAAGCTCCCTACTTGGAGCATCAGCACCTTTAACCTCCTGTTCCGTACAGGTTGCAATTTGTCCTGAGGATAAACGGGAAGACGTGGAACCAACGAGAGACTAGCTCTTGGTGTTGGGACAGGCACAGGTCACTCTATTTTCCCATCAGAAAGAAGAATTAACCACAGGCTCAGCCTGACCCCCGGAACCAGAACAGGGCCTGAAGCCATTCTGCGATTTTGCGGCCAGCTCCCATAAAAACGAGTTGTAAAATGGAGGTTCAGGGCACTGCAATTCACAAACCTGCAGAGTTATAAATGATAACTCTCGTCCACAAACATATTGAGGGAAGGCAAAGAAGAGGATTTGAAATCAAGGCAGAATTGCAGGAAACAGATTTCAGGAGGTAGATACGAATCGCCTTTAAAGCACATGAAAAGCGGCAAAACGTTGACGATGATGCCCTTGGCCAAAAAGGGCGTATGCGTTTTTTCCTGAATATATTCAGGAAAAAACGCATACGCCCTTTTTGGCCAACCAAGCCACCTGGAAAGGCAAATCAGCGCTACAAAGAAGTCTCGCTTCCCATCGGTCAAAAGGGCCATGCTGAAAAAAGTGTCAAAACCAGAAATGCAGGACAGGCCATGGAGAAATGGGAGCCTTGCTACACTGATGGGCGGGATGTAAATTGCCAAGAGCCACTCTGGAGAAGTGTCCGGTGAGTCCTGAAACATCTGAAAAACACAGCTTAGAGAGCATAGGGCACTTCCACTCATGGGGGTATAAATTGGGAAAATTAAAAATCAGCAAGACACAAGCACCCCAAAGTTTAGGGCTGCTCTGTTGACCAGGACCTCCACTTCATTCCACCTTAAATATCCAAGGAAAAAGAAAAATGGATAAAGAAGTTGTGGTCCTTATGTACAATGGAATATCACTCAGCCAGGAAATCAATGTCGTAAGGTTAGTAGCAGCATGATGAGTGGATTTAGGTATGACGATTCTAAGTGAAATAAGTCACACAGAAAAGGACACTACTCATAAGGTATCACTGATAGAGGGAATGTAAAAACCGTTACACTTGAACTGAATTACAAAACAGAACAGAGTCACACATGCAGAAAACACACTATGGCTGCTTAACGGGAAAGGTGAGGTGGGGTGATACATAAAACAAGGGTATCAAATTAGCTCAGATACCGTTCCATAAACCCAATATGTAATAGACAAGACCTACTCCTTGCTCAGAGAACTGGACTCAACACGCCCTATTCAACGCACAAGAATATATCTGATTAATAATAATCGTAAAACCTATGTATTGATATCTCTCTGTTAGTGTGTCAAGTGGGTGTAAAGCGGCATAAACACAGCAGTGAAAAGCAGCTAAACCCCATTATAAAAATAAATTACTTTGAAACACCCATGAAACAAAGACAGTGAAAGAGAGAGAAATTCTTACACAATGCGTTCAGGGGCTGTGATGCAACCTGGATTGACCATATCTAGACGCACAGCTGGATCAGACATAAGGGTGGACACTCTTGGGGCTGAGAGGTTTGGTGAGGTTGGGTGAGCAAACGCAGACCCTTTAAAGGAATACTGCGTGGTACCCATCGCATGGGTCCCAAATCTCCAGGTTCAAGGGCATCTTCCTACATCAAAAACATGCATGAGAAACCCAGAAGATGGTACACCGTGTGATGGGGAAAGGTTTCTAAAACGCACCTCATTTCTCATCTCCTTGTGCCCGGGTTCGCCATTCCAGCCGCTTTACTAGCAAGCTCCCTACTTGGAGCATCAGCACCTTTAACCTCCTGTTCCGTACAGGTTGCAATTTGTCCTGAGGATAAACGGGAAGACGTGGAACCAACGAGAGACTAGCTCTTGGTGTTGGGACAGGCACAGGTCACTCTATTTTCCCATCAGAAAGAAGAATTAACCACAGGCTCATCCTGACCCCCGGAACCAGAACAGGGCCTGAAGCCATTCTGCGATTTTGCGGCCAGCTCCCATAAAAACGAGTTGTAAAATGGAGGTTCAGGGCACTGCAATTCACAAACCTGCAGAGTTATAAATGATAACTCTCGTCCACAAACATATTGAGGGAAGGCAAAGAAGAGGATTTGAAATCAAGGCAGAATTGCAGGAAACAGATTTCAGGAGGTAGATACGAATCGCCTTTAAAGCACATGAAAAGCGGCAAAACGTTGACAATGATGCCCTTGGCCAAAAAGGGCGTATGCGTTTTTTCCTGAATATATTCAGGAAAAAACGCATACGCCCTTTTTGGCCAACCAAGCAACCTGGAAAGGCAAATCAGCGCTACAAAGAAGTCTCGCTTCTCATCGGTCAAAAGGGCCATGCTGAAAAAAGTGTCAAAACCAGAAATGCAGGACAGGCCATGGAGAAATGGGAGCCTTGCTACACTGATGGGCGGGATGTAAATTGCCAAGAGCCACTCTGGAGAAGTGTCCGGTGAGTCCTGAAACATCTGAAAAACACAGCTTAGAGAGCATAGGGCACTTCCACTCATGGGGGTATAAATTGGGAAAATTAAAAATCAGCAAGACACAAGCACCCCAAAGTTTAGGGCTGCTCTGTTGACCAGGACCTCCACTTCATTCCACCTTAAATATCCCAGGAAAGAGAAAAATGGAGAAAGAAGTTGTGGTCCTTATGTACAATGGAATATCACTCAGCCATGAAATCAATGTCGTAAGGTTAGTAGCAGCATGATGAGTGGATTTAGGTACGACGATTCTAAGTGAAATAAGTCACACAGAAAAGGACACTTCTCATAAGGTATCACTGATAGAGGGAATGTAAAAACCGTTACACTTGAACTGAATTACAAAACAGAACAGAGTCACACATGCAGAAAACACACTATGGCTGCTTAACGGGAAAGGTGAGGTGGGGTGATACATAAAACAAGGGTATCAAATTAGCTCAGATACCGTTCCATAAACCCAATATGTAATAGACAAGACCTACTCCTTGCTCAGAGAACTGGACTCAACACGCCCTATTCACCGCACAAGAATATATCTGACTAATAATAATCGTAAAACCTATGTATTGATATCTCTCTGTTAGTGTGTCAAGTGGGTGTAAAGCGGCATAAACACAGCAGTGAAAAGCAGCTAAACCCCATTATCAAAATAAATTACTTTGAAACACCCATGAAACAAAGACAGTGAAAGAGAGAGAAATTCTTACACAATGCGTTCAGGGGCTGTGATGCAACCTGGATTGACCATATCTAGACGCACAGCTGGATGAGGCATAAGGGTGGACACTCTTGGGGCTGAGAGGTTTGGTGAGGTTGGGTGAGCAAACGCAGACCCTTTAAAGGAATACTGCGTGGTACCCATCGCATGGGTCCCAAATCTCCAGGTTCAAGGGCATCTTCCTACATCAAAAACATGCATGAGAAACCCAGAAGATGGTACACCGTGTGATGGGGAAAGGTTTCTAAAACGCACCTCATTTCTCATCTCCTTGTGCCCGGGTTCGCCATTCCAGCCGCTTTACTAGCAAGCTCCCTACTTGGAGCATCAGCACCTTTAACCTCCTGTTCCGTACAGGTTGCAATTTGTCCTGAGGATAAACGGGAAGACGTGGAACCAACGAGAGACTAGCTCTTGGTGTTGGGACAGGCACAGGTCACTCTATTTTCCCATCAGAAAGAAGAATTAACCACAGGCTCATCCTGACCCCCGGAACCAGAACAGGGCCTGAAGCCATTCTGCGATTTTGCGGCCAGCTCCCATAAAAACGAGTTGTAAAATGGAGGTTCAGGGCACTGCAATTCACAAACCTGCAGAGTTATAAATGATAACTCTCGTCCACAAACATATTGAGGGAAGGCAAAGAAGAGGATTTGAAATCAAGGCAGAATTGCAGGAAACAGATTTCAGGAGGTAGATACGAATCGCCTTTAAAGCACATGAAAAGCGGCAAAACGTTGACAATGATGCCCTTGGCCAAAAAGGGCGTATGCGTTTTTTCCTGAATATATTCAGGAAAAAACGCATACGCCCTTTTTGGCCAACCAAGCAACCTGGAAAGGCAAATCAGCGCTACAAAGAAGTCTCGCTTCTCATCGGTCAAAAGGGCCATGCTGAAAAAAGTGTCAAAACCAGAAATGCAGGACAGGCCATGGAGAAATGGGAGCCTTGCTACACTGATGGGCGGGATGTAAATTGCCAAGAGCCACTCTGGAGAAGTGTCCGGTGAGTCCTGAAACATCTGAAAAACACAGCTTAGAGAGCATAGGGCACTTCCACTCATGGGGGTATAAATTGGGAAAATTAAAAATCAGCAAGACACAAGCACCCCAAAGTTTAGGGCTGCTCTGTTGACCAGGACCTCCACTTCATTCCACCTTAAATATCCCAGGAAAGAGAAAAATGGATAAAGAAGTTGTGGTCCTTATGTACAATGGAATATCACTCAGCCATGAAATCAATGTCGTAAGGTTAGTAGCAGCATGATGAGTGGATTTAGGTACGACGATTCTAAGTGAAATAAGTCACACAGAAAAGGACACTTCTCATAAGGTATCACTGATAGAGGGAATGTAAAAACCGTTACACTTGAACTGAATTACAAAACAGAACAGAGTCACACATGCAGAAAACACACTATGGCTGCTTAACGGGAAAGGTGAGGTGGGGTGATACATAAAACAAGAGTATCAAATTAGCTCAGATACCGTTCCATAAACCCAATATGTAATAGACAAGACCTACTCCTTGCTCAGAGAACTGGACTCAACACGCCCTATTCACCGCACAAGAATATATCTGACTAATAATAATCGTAAAACCTATGTATTGATATCTCTCTGTTAGTGTGTCAAGTGGGTGTAAAGCGGCATAAACACAGCAGTGAAAAGCAGCTAAACCCCATTATAAAAATAAATTACTTTGAAACACCCATGAAACAAAGACAGTGAAAGAGAGAGAAATTCTTACACAATGCGTTCAGGGGCTGTGATGCAACCTGGATTGACCATATCTAGACGCACAGCTGGATGAGACATAAGGGTGGACACTCTTGGGGCTGAGAGGTTTGGTGAGGTTGGGTGAGCAAACGCAGACCCTTTAAAGGAATACTGCGTGGTACCCATCGCATGGGTCCCAAATCTCCAGGTTCAAGGGCATCTTCCTACATCAAAAACATGCATGAGAAACCCAGAAGATGGTACACCGTGTGATGGGGAAAGGTTTCTAAAACGCACCTCATTTCTCATCGCCTTGTGCCCGGGTTCGCCATTCCAGCCGCTTTACTAGCAAGCTCCCTACTTGGAGCATCAGCACCTTTAACCTCCTGTTCCGTACAGGTTGCAATTTGTCCTGAGGATAAACGGGAAGACGTGGAACCAACGAGAGACTAGCTCTTGGTGTTGGGACAGGCACAGGTCACTCTATTTTCCCATCAGAAAGAAGAATTAACCACAGGCTCAGCCTGCCCCCCGGAACCAGAACAGGGCCTGAAGCCATTCTGCGATTTTGCGGCCAGCTCCCATAAAAACGAGTTGTAAAATGGAGGTTCAGGGCACTGCAATTCACAAACCTGCAGAGTTATAAATGATAACTCTCGTCCACAAATATATTGAGGGAAGGCAAAGAAGAGGATTTGAAATCAAGGCAGAATTGCAGGAAACAGATTTCAGGAGGTAGATTCGAATCGCCTTTAAAGCACATGAAAAGCGGCAAAACGTTGACAATGATGCCCTTGGCCAAAAAGGGCGTATGCGTTTTTTCCTGAATATATTCAGGAAAAAACGCATACGCCCTTTTTGGCCAACCAAGCAACCTGGAAAGGCAAATCAGCGCTACAAAGAAGTCTCGCTTCCCATCGGTCAAAAGGGCCATGCTGAAAAAAGTGTCAAAACCAGAAATGCAGGACAGGCCATGGAGAAATGGGAGCCTTGCTACACTGATGGGCGGGATGTAAATTGCCAAGAGCCACTCTGGAGAAGTGTCCGGTGAGTCCTGAAACATCTGAAAAACACAGCTTAGAGAGCATAGGGCACTTCCACTCATGGGGGTATAAATTGGGAAAATTAAAAATCAGCAAGACACAAGCACCCCAAAGTTTAGGGCTGCTCTGTTGACCAGGACCTCCACTTCATTCCACCTTAAATATCCCAGGAAAGAGAAAAATGGAGAAAGAAGTTGTGGTCCTTATGTACAATGGAATATCACTCAGCCAGGAAATCAATGTCGTAAGGTTAGTAGCAGCATGATGAGTGGATTTAGGTACGACGATTCTAAGTGAAATAAGTCACACAGAAAAGGACACTTCTCATAAGGTATCACTGATAGAGGGAATGTAAAAACCGTTACACTTGAACTGAATTACAAAACAGAACAGAGTCACACATGCAGAAAACACACTATGGCTGCTTAACGGGAAAGGTGAGGTGGGGTGATACATAAAACAAGGGTATCAAATTAGCTCAGATACCGTTCCATAAACCCAATATGTAATAGACAAGACCTACTCCTTGCTCAGAGAACTGGACTCAACACGCCCTATTCACCGCACAAGAATATATCTGACTAATAATAATCGTAAAACCTATGTATTGATATCTCTCTGTTAGTGTGTCAAGTGGGTGTAAAGCGGCATAAACACAGCAGTGAAAAGCAGCTAAACCCCATTATAAAAATAAATTACTTTGAAACACCCATGAAACAAAGACAGTGAAAGAGAGAGAAATTCTTACACAATGCGTTCAGGGGCTGTGATGCAACCTGGATTGACCATATCTAGACGCACAGCTGGATGAGACATAAGGGTGGACACTCTTGGGGCTGAGAGGTTTGGTGAGGTTGGGTGAGCAAACGCAGACCCTTTAAAGGAATACTGCGTGGTACCCATCGCATGGGTCCCAAATCTCCAGGTTCAAGGGCATCTTCCTACATCAAAAACATGCATGAGAAACCCAGAAGATGGTACACCGTGTGATGGGGAAAGGTTTCTAAAACGCACCTCATTTCTCATCGCCTTGTGCCCGGGTTCGCCATTCCAGCCGCTTTACTAGCAAGCTCCCTACTTGGAGCATCAGCACCTTTAACCTCCTGTTCCATACAGGTTGCAATTTGTCCTGAGGATAAACGGGAAGACGTGGAACCAACGAGAGACTAGCTCTTGGTGTTGGGACAGGCACAGGTCACTCTATTTTCCCATCAGAAAGAAGAATTAACCACAGGCTCAGCCTGCCCCCCGGAACCAGAACAGGGCCTGAAGCCATTCTGCGATTTTGCGGCCAGCTCCCATAAAAACGAGTTGTAAAATGGAGGTTCAGGGCACTGCAATTCACAAAACTGCAGAGTTATAAATGATAACTCTCGTCCACAAATATATTGAGGGAAGGCAAAGAAGAGGATTTGAAATCAAGGCAGAATTGCAGGAAACAGATTTCAGGAGGTAGATTCGAATCGCCTTTAAAGCACATGAAAAGCGGCAAAACGTTGACAATGATGCCCTTGGCCAAAAAGGGCGTATGCGTTTTTTCCTGAATATATTCAGGAAAAAACGCATACGCCCTTTTTGGCCAACCAAGCAACCTGGAAAGGCAAATCAGCGCTACAAAGAAGTCTCGCTTCCCATCGGTCAAAAGGGCCATGCTGAAAAAAGTGTCAAAACCAGAAATGCAGGACAGGCCATGGAGAAATGGGAGCCTTGCTACACTGATGGGCGGGATGTAAATTGCCAAGAGCCACTCTGGAGAAGTGTCCGGTGAGTCCTGAAACATCTGAAAAACACAGCTTAGAGAGCATAGGGCACTTCCACTCATGGGGGTATAAATTGGGAAAATTAAAAATCAGCAAGACACAAGCACCCCAAAGTTTAGGGCTGCTCTGTTGACCAGGACCTCCACTTCATTCCACCTTAAATATCCCAGGAAAGAGAAAAATGGAGAAAGAAGTTGTGGTCCTTATGTACAATGGAATATCACTCAGCCAGGAAATCAATGTCGTAAGGTTAGTAGCAGCATGATGAGTGGATTTAGGTACGACGATTCTAAGTGAAATAAGTCACACAGAAAAGGACACTTCTCATAAGGTATCACTGATAGAGGGAATGTAAAAACCGTTACACTTGAACTGAATTACAAAACAGAACAGAGTCACACATGCAGAAAACACACTATGGCTGCTTAACGGGAAAGGTGAGGTGGGGTGATACATAAAACAAGGGTATCAAATTAGCTCAGATACCGTTCCATAAACCCAATATGTAATAGACAAGACCTACTCCTTGCTCAGAGAATTGGACTCAACACGCCCTATTCACCGCACAAGAATATATCTGACTAATAATAATCGTAAAACCTATGTATTGATATCTCTCTGTTAGTGTGTCAAGTGGGTGTAAAGCGGCATAAACACAGCAGTGAAAAGCAGCTAAACCCCATTATAAAAATAAATTACTTTGAAACACCCATGAAACAAAGACAGTGAAAGAGAGAGAAATTCTTACACAATGCGTTCAGGGGCTGTGATGCAACCTGGATTGACCATATCTAGACGCACAGCTGGATGAGACATAAGGGTGGACACTCTTGGGGCTGAGAGGTTTGGTGAGGTTGGGTGAGCAAACGCAGACCCTATAAAGGAATACTGCGTGGTACCCATCGCATGGGTCCCAAATCTCCAGGTTCAAGGGCATCTTCCTACATCAAAAACATGCATGAGAAACCCAGAAGATGGTACACCGTGTGATGGGGAAAGGTTTCTAAAACGCACCTCATTTCTCATCGCCTTGTGCCCGGGTTCGCCATTCCAGCCGCTTTACTAGCAAGCTCCCTACTTGGAGCATCAGCACCTTTAACCTCCTGTTCCATACAGGTTGCAATTTGTCCTGAGGATAAACGGGAAGACGTGGAACCAACGAGAGACTAGCTCTTGGTGTTGGGACAGGCACAGGTCACTCTATTTTCCCATCAGAAAGAAGAATTAACCACAGGCTCAGCCTGCCCCCCGGAACCAGAACAGGGCCTGAAGCCATTCTGCGATTTTGCGGCCAGCTCCCATAAAAACGAGTTGTAAAATGGAGGTTCAGGGCACTGCAATTCACAAACCTGCAGAGTTATAAATGATAACTCTCGTCCACAAATATATTGAGGGAAGGCAAAGAAGAGGATTTGAAATCAAGGCAGAATTGCAGGAAACAGATTTCAGGAGGTAGATTCGAATCGCCTTTAAAGCACATGAAAAGCGGCAAAACGTTGACAATGATGCCCTTGGCCAAAAAGGGCGTATGCGTTTTTTCCTGAATATATTCAGGAAAAAACGCATACGCCCTTTTTGGCCAACCAAGCAACCTGGAAAGGCAAATCAGCGCTACAAAGAAGTCTCGCTTCCCATCGGTCAAAAGGGCCATGCTGAAAAAAGTGTCAAAACCAGAAATGCAGGACAGGCCATGGAGAAATGGGAGCCTTGCTACACTGATGGGCGGGATGTAAATTGCCAAGAGCCACTCTGGAGAAGTGTCCGGTGAGTCCTGAAACATCTGAAAAACACAGCTTAGAGAGCATAGGGCACTTCCACTCATGGGGGTATAAATTGGGAAAATTAAAAATCAGCAAGACACAAGCACCCCAAAGTTTAGGGCTGCTCTGTTGACCAGGACCTCCACTTCATTCCACCTTAAATATCCCAGGAAAGAGAAAAATGGAGAAAGAAGTTGTGGTCCTTATGTACAATGGAATATCACTCAGCCAGGAAATCAATGTCGTAAGGTTAGTAGCAGCATGATGAGTGGATTTAGGTACGACGATTCTAAGTGAAATAAGTCACACAGAAAAGGACACTTCTCATAAGGTATCACTGATAGAGGGAATGTAAAAACCGTTACACTTGAACTGAATTACAAAACAGAACAGAGTCACACATGCAGAAAACACACTATGGCTGCTTAACGGGAAAGGTGAGGTGGGGTGATACATAAAACAAGGGTATCAAATTAGCTCAGATACCGTTCCATAAACCCAATATGTAATAGACAAGACCTACTCCTGGCTCAGAGAATTGGACTCAACACGCCCTATTCACCGCACAAGAATATATCTGACTAATAATAATCGTAAAACCTATGTATTGATATCTCTCTGTTAGTGTGTCAAGTGGGTGTAAAGCGGCATAAACACAGCAGTGAAAAGCAGCTAAACCCCATTATAAAAATAAATTACTTTGAAACACCCATGAAACAAAGACAGTGAAAGAGAGAGAAATTCTTACACAATGCGTTCAGGGGCTGTGATGCAACCTGGATTGACCATATCTAGACGCACAGCTGGATGAGACATAAGGGTGGACACTCTTGGGGCTGAGAGGTTTGGTGAGGTTGGGTGAGCAAACGCAGACCCTATAAAGGAATACTGCGTGGTACCCATCGCATGGGTCCCAAATCTCCAGGTTCAAGGGCATCTTCCTACATCAAAAACATGCATGAGAAACCCAGAAGATGGTACACCGTGTGATGGGGAAAGGTTTCTAAAACGCACCTCATTTCTCATCGCCTTGTGCCCGGGTTCGCCATTCCAGCCGCTTTACTAGCAAGCTCCCTACTTGGAGCATCAGCACCTTTAACCTCCTGTTCCATACAGGTTGCAATTTGTCCTGAGGATAAACGGGAAGACGTGGAACCAACGAGAGACTAGCTCTTGGTGTTGGGACAGGCACAGGTCACTCTATTTTCCCATCAGAAAGAAGAATTAACCACAGGCTCAGCCTGCCCCCCGGAACCAGAACAGGGCCTGAAGCCATTCTGCGATTTTGCGGCCAGCTCCCATAAAAACGAGTTGTAAAATGGAGGTTCAGGGCACTGCAATTCACAAACCTGCAGAGTTATAAATGATAACTCTCGTCCACAAATATATTGAGGGAAGGCAAAGAAGAGGATTTGAAATCAAGGCAGAATTGCAGGAAACAGATTTCAGGAGGTAGATTCGAATCGCCTTTAAAGCACATGAAAAGCGGCAAAACGTTGACAATGATGCCCTTGGCCAAAAAGGGCGTATGCGTTTTTTCCTGAATATATTCAGGAAAAAACGCATACGCCCTTTTTGGCCAACCAAGCAACCTGGAAAGGCAAATCAGCGCTACAAAGAAGTCTCGCTTCCCATCGGTCAAAAGGGCCATGCTGAAAAATGTGTCAAAACCAGAAATGCAGGACAGGCCATGGAGAAATGGGAGCCTTGCTACACTGATGGGCGGGATGTAAATTGGCAAGAGCCACTCTGGAGAAGTGTCCGGTGAGTCCTGAAACATCTGAAAAACAGAGCTTAGAGAGCATAGGGCACTTCCACTCATGGGGGTATAAATTGGGAAAATTAAAAATCAGCAAGACACAAGCACCCCAAAGTTTAGGGCTGCTCTGTTGACCAGGACCTCCACTTCATTCCACCTTAAATATCCCAGGAAAGAGAAAAATGGATAAAGAAGTTGTGGTCCTTATGTACATTGGAATATCACTCAGCCAGGAAATCAATGTCGTAAGGTGAGTAGCAGCATGATGAGTGGATTTAGGTACGACGATTCTAAGTGAAATAAGTCACACAGAAAAGGACACTTCTCATAAGGTATCACTGATAGAGGGAATGTAAAAACCGTTACACTTGAACTGAATTACAAAACAGAACAGAGTCACACATGCAGAAAACACACTATGGCTGCTTAATGGGAAAGGTGAGGTGGGGTGATACATAAAACAAGGGTATCAAATTAGCTCAGATACCGTTCCATAAACCCAATATGTAATAGACAAGACCTACTCCTGGCTCAGAGAACTGGACTCAACACGCCCTATTCACCGCACAAGAATATATCTGACTAATAATAATCGTAAAACCTATGTATTGATATCTCTCTGTTAGTGTGTCAAGTGGGTGTAAAGCGGCATAAACACAGCAGTGAAAAGCAGCTAAACCCCATTATAAAAATAAATTACTTTGAAACACCCATGAAACAAAGACAGTGAAAGAGAGAGAAATTCTTACACAATGCGTTCAGGGGCTGTGATGCAACCTGGATTGACCATATCTAGACGCACAGCTGGATCAGACATAAGGGTGGACACTCTTGGGGCTGAGAGGTTTGGTGAGGTTGGGTGAGCAAACGCAGACCCTTTAAAGGAATACTGCGTGGTACCCATCGCATGGGTCCCAAATCTCCAGGTTCAAGGGCATCTTCCTACATCAAAAACATGCATGAGAAACCCAGAAGATGGTACACCGTGTGATGGGGAAAGGTTTCTAAAACGCACCTCATTTCTCATCTCCTTGTGCCCGGGTTCGCCATTCCAGCCGCTTTACTAGCAAGCTCCCTACTTGGAGCATCAGCACCTTTAACCTCCTGTTCCATACAGGTTGCAATTTGTCCTGAGGATAAACGGGAAGACGTGGAACCAACGAGAGACTAGCTCTTGGTGTTGGGACAGGCACAGGTCACTCTATTTTCCCATCAGAAAGAAGAATTAACCACAGGCTCAGCCTGCCCCCCGGAACCAGAACAGGGCCTGAAGCCATTCTGCGATTTTGCGGCCAGCTCCCATAAAAACGAGTTGTAAAATGGAGGTTCAGGGCACTGCAATTCACAAACCTGCAGAGTTATAAATGATAACTCTCGTCCACAAATATATTGAGGGAAGGCAAAGAAGAGGATTTGAAATCAAGGCAGAATTGCAGGAAACAGATTTCAGGAGGTAGATTCGAATCGCCTTTAAAGCACATGAAAAGCGGCAAAACGTTGACAATGATGCCCTTGGCCAAAAAGGGCGTATGCGTTTTTTCCTGAATATATTCAGGAAAAAACGCATACGCCCTTTTTGGCCAACCAAGCAACCTGGAAAGGCAAATCAGCGCTACAAAGAAGTCTCGCTTCCCATCGGTCAAAAGGGCCATGCTGAAAAATGTGTCAAAACCAGAAATGCAGGACAGGCCATGGAGAAATGGGAGCCTTGCTACACTGATGGGCGGGATGTAAATTGGCAAGAGCCACTCTGGAGAAGTGTCCGGTGAGTCCTGAAACATCTGAAAAACAGAGCTTAGAGAGCATAGGGCACTTCCACTCATGGGGGTATAAATTGGGAAAATTAAAAATCAGCAAGACACAAGCACCCCAAAGTTTAGGGCTGCTCTGTTGACCAGGACCTCCACTTCATTCCACCTTAAATATCCCAGGAAAGAGAAAAATGGATAAAGAAGTTGTGGTCCTTATGTACATTGGAATATCACTCAGCCAGGAAATCAATGTCGTAAGGTGAGTAGCAGCATGATGAGTGGATTTAGGTACGACGATTCTAAGTGAAATAAGTCACACAGAAAAGGACACTTCTCATAAGGTATCACTGATAGAGGGAATGTAAAAACCGTTACACTTGAACTGAATTACAAAACAGAACAGAGTCACACATGCAGAAAACACACTATGGCTGCTTAATGGGAAAGGTGAGGTGGGGTGATACATAAAACAAGGGTATCAAATTAGCTCAGATACCGTTCCATAAACCCAATATGTAATAGACAAGACCTACTCCTGGCTCAGAGAACTGGACTCAACACGCCCTATTCACCGCACAAGAATATATCTGACTAATAATAATCGTAAAACCTATGTATTGATATCTCTCTGTTAGTGTGTCAAGTGGGTGTAAAGCGGCATAAACACAGCAGTGAAAAGCAGCTAAACCCCATTATAAAAATAAATTACTTTGAAACACCCATGAAACAAAGACAGTGAAAGAGAGAGAAATTCTTACACAATGCGTTCAGGGGCTGTGATGCAACCTGGATTGACCATATCTAGACGCACAGCTGGATGAGACATAAGGGTGGACACTCTTGGGGCTGAGAGGTTTGGTGAGGTTGGGTGAGCAAACGCAGACCCTTTAAAGGAATACTGCGTGGTACCCATCGCATGGGTCCCAAATCTCCAGGTTCAAGGGCATCTTCCTACATCAAAAACATGCATGAGAAACCCAGAAGATGGTACACCGTGTGATGGGGAAAGGTTTCTAAAACGCACCTCATTTCTCATCTCCTTGTGCCCGGGTTCGCCATTCCAGCCGCTTTACTAGCAAGCTCCCTACTTGGAGCATCAGCACCTTTAACCTCCTGTTCCATACAGGTTGCAATTTGTCCTGAGGATAAACGGGAAGACGTGGAACCAACGAGAGACTAGCTCTTGGTGTTGGGACAGGCACAGGTCACTCTATTTTCCCATCAGAAAGAAGAATTAACCACAGGCTCAGCCTGCCCCCCGGAACCAGAACAGGGCCTGAAGCCATTCTGCGATTTTGCGGCCAGCTCCCATAAAAACGAGTTGTAAAATGGAGGTTCAGGGCACTGCAATTCACAAACCTGCAGAGTTATAAATGATAACTCTCGTCCACAAATATATTGAGGGAAGGCAAAGAAGAGGATTTGAAATCAAGGCAGAATTGCAGGAAACAGATTTCAGGAGGTAGATTCGAATCGCCTTTAAAGCACATGAAAAGCGGCAAAACGTTGACAATGATGCCCTTGGCCAAAAAGGGCGTATGCGTTTTTTCCTGAATATATTCAGGAAAAAACGCATACGCCCTTTTTGGCCAACCAAGCAACCTGGAAAGGCAAATCAGCGCTACAAAGAAGTCTCGCTTCCCATCGGTCAAAAGGGCCATGCTGAAAAAAGTGTCAAAACCAGAAATGCAGGACAGGCCATGGAGAAATGGGAGCCTTGCTACACTGATGGGCGGGATGTAAATTGCCAACAGCCACTCTGGAGAAGTGTCCGGTGAGTCCTGAAACATCTGAAAAACACAGCTTAGAGAGCATAGGGCACTTCCACTCATGGGGGTATAAATTGGGAAAATTAAAAATCAGCAAGACACAAGCACCCCAAAGTTTAGGGCTGCTCTGTTGACCAGGACCTCCACTTCATTCCACCTTAAATATCCCAGGAAAGAGAAAAATGGATAAAGAAGTTGTGGTCCTTATGTACATTGGAATATCACTCAGCCAGGAAATCAATGTCGTAAGGTTAGTAGCAGCATGATGAGTGGATTTAGGTACGACGATTCTAAGTGAAATAAGTCACACAGAAAAGGACACTTCTCATAAGGTATCACTTATAGAGGGAATGTAAAAACCGTTACACTTGAACTGAATTACAAAACAGAACAGAGTCACACATGCAGAAAACACACTATGGCTGCTTAACGGGAAAGGTGAGGTGGGGTGATACATAAAACAAGGGTATCAAATTAGCTCAGATACCGTTCCATAAACCCAATATGTAATAGACAAGACCTACTCCTGGCTCAGAGAACTGGACTCAACACGCCCTATTCACCGCACAAGAATATATCTGACTAATAATAATCGTAAAACCTATGTATTGATATCTCTCTGTTAGTGTGTCAAGTGGGTGTAAAGCGGCATAAACACAGCAGTGAAAAGCAGCTAAACCCCATTATAAAAATAAATTACTTTGAAACACCCATGAAACAAAGACAGTGAAAGAGAGAGAAATTCTTACACAATGCGTTCAGGGGCTGTGATGCAACCTGGATTGACCATATCTAGACGCACAGCTGGATGAGACATAAGGGTGGACACTCTTGGGGCTGAGAGGTTTGGTGAGGTTGGGTGAGCAAACGCAGACCCTTTAAAGGAATACTGCGTGGTACCCATCGCATGGGTCCCAAATCTCCAGGTTCAAGGGCATCTTCCTACATCAAAAACATGCATGAGAAACCCAGAAGATGGTACACCGTGTGATGGGGAAAGGTTTCTAAAACGCACCTCATTTCTCATCTCCTTGTGCCCGGGTTCGCCATTCCAGCCGCTTTACTAGCAAGCTCCCTACTTGGAGCATCAGCACCTTTAACCTCCTGTTCCATACAGGTTGCAATTTGTCCTGAGGATAAACGGGAAGACGTGGAACCAACGAGAGACTAGCTCTTGGTGTTGGGACAGGCACAGGTCACTCTATTTTCCCATCAGAAAGAAGAATTAACCACAGGCTCAGCCTGCCCCCCGGAACCAGAACAGGGCCTGAAGCCATTCTGCGATTTTGCGGCCAGCTCCCATAAAAACGAGTTGTAAAATGGAGGTTCAGGGCACTGCAATTCACAAACCTGCAGAGTTATAAATGATAACTCTCGTCCACAAATATATTGAGGGAAGGCAAAGAAGAGGATTTGAAATCAAGGCAGAATTGCAGGAAACAGATTTCAGGAGGTAGATTCGAATCGCCTTTAAAGCACATGAAAAGCGGCAAAACGTTGACAATGATGCCCTTGGCCAAAAAGGGCGTATGCGTTTTTTCCTGAATATATTCAGGAAAAAACGCATACGCCCTTTTTGGCCAACCAAGCAACCTGGAAAGGCAAATCAGCGCTACAAAGAAGTCTCGCTTCCCATCGGTCAAAAGGGCCATGCTGAAAAAAGTGTCAAAACCAGAAATGCAGGACAGGCCATGGAGAAATGGGAGCCTTGCTACACTGATGGGCGGGATGTAAATTGCCAAGAGCCACTCTGGAGAAGTGTCCGGTGAGTCCTGAAACATCTGAAAAACACAGCTTAGAGAGCATAGGGCACTTCCACTCATGGGGGTATAAATTGGGAAAATTAAAAATCAGCAAGACACAAGCACCCCAAAGTTTAGGGCTGCTCTGTTGACCAGGACCTCCACTTCATTCCACCTTAAATATCCCAGGAAAGAGAAAAATGGAGAAAGAAGTTGTGGTCCTTATGTACATTGGAATATCACTCAGCCAGGAAATCAATGTCGTAAGGTTAGTAGCAGCATGATGAGTGGATTTAGGTACGACGATTCTAAGTGAAATAAGTCACACAGAAAAGGACACTTCTCATAAGGTATCACTGATAGAGGGAATGTAAAAACCGTTACACTTGAACTGAATTACAAAACAGAACAGAGTCACACATGCAGAAAACAAACTATGGCTGCTTAACGGGAAAGGTGAGGTGGGGTGATACATAAAACAAGGGTATCAAATTAGCTCAGATACCGTTCCATAAACCCAATATGTAATAGACAAGACCTACTCCTGGCTCAGAGAACTGGACTCAACACGCCCTATTCACCGCACAAGAATATATCTGACTAATAATAATCGTAAAACCTATGTATTGATATCTCTCTGTTAGTGTGTCAAGTGGGTGTAAAGCGGCATAAACACAGCAGTGAAAAGCAGCTAAACCCCATTATAAAAATAAATTACTTTGAAACACCCATGAAACAAAGACAGTGAAAGAGAGAGAAATTCTTACACAATGCGTTCAGGGGCTGTGATGCAACCTGGATTGACCATATCTAGACGCACAGCTGGATCAGACATAAGGGTGGACACTCTTGGGGCTGAGAGGTTTGGTGAGGTTGGGTGAGCAAACGCAGACCCTTTAAAGGAATACTGCGTGGTACCCATCGCATGGGTCCCAAATCTCCAGGTTCAAGGGCATCTTCCTACATCAAAAACATGCATGAGAAACCCAGAAGATGGTACACCGTGTGATGGGGAAAGGTTTCTAAAACGCACCTCATTTCTCATCTCCTTGTGCCCGGGTTCGCCATTCCAGCCTCTTTACTAGCAAGCTCCCTACTTGGAGCATCAGCACCTTTAACCTCCTGTTCCATACAGGTTGCAATTTGTCCTGAGGATAAACGGGAAGACGTGGAACCAACGAGAGACTAGCTCTTGGTGTTGGGACAGGCACAGGTCACTCTATTTTCCCATCAGAAAGAAGAATTAACCACAGGCTCAGCCTGACCCCCGGAACCAGAACAGGGCCTGAAGCCATTCTGCGATTTTGCGGCCAGCTCCCATAAAAACGAGTTGTAAAATGGAGGTTCAGGGCACTGCAATTCACAAACCTGCAGAGTTATAAATGATAACTGTCGTCCACAAATATACTGAGGGAAGGCAAAGAAGAGGATTTGAAATCAAGGCAGAATTGCAGGAAACAGATTTCAGGAGGTAGATTCGAATCGCCTTTAAAGCACATGAAAAGCGGCAAAACGTTGACAATGATGCCCTTGGCCAAAAAGGGCGTATGCGTTTTTTCCTGAATATATTCAGGAAAAAACGCATACGCCCTTTTTGGCCAACCAAGCAACCTGGAAAGGCAAATCAGCGCTACAAAGAAGTCTCGCTTCCCATCGGTCAAAAGGGCCATGCTGAAAAAAGTGTCAAAACCAGAAATGCAGGACAGGCCATGGAGAAATGGGAGCCTTGCTACACTGATGGGCGGGATGTAAATTGCCAAGAGCCACTCTGGAGAAGTGTCCGGTGAGTCCTGAAACATCTGAAAAACACAGCTTAGAGAGCATAGGGCACTTCCACTCATGGGGGTATAAATTGGGAAAATTAAAAATCAGCAAGACACAAGCACCCCAAAGTTTAGGGCTGCTCTGTTGACCAGGACCTCCACTTCATTCCACCTTAAATATCCCAGGAAAGAGAAAAATGGATAAAGAAGTTGTGGTCCTTATGTACATTGGAATATCACTCAGCCAGGAAATCAATGTCGTAAGGTTAGTAGCAGCATGATGAGTGGATTTAGGTACGACGATTCTAAGTGAAATAAGTCACACAGAAAAGGACACTTCTCATAAGGTATCACTGATAGAGGGAATGTAAAAACCGTTACACTTGAACTGAATTACAAAACAGAACAGAGTCACACATGCAGAAAACACACTATGGCTGCTTAACGGGAAAGGTGAGGTGGGGTGATACATAAAACAAGGGTATCAAATTAGCTCAGATACCGTTCCATAAACCCAATATGTAATAGAAAAGACCTACTCCTTGCTCAGAGAACTGGACTCAACACGCCCTATTCACCGCACAAGAATATATCTGACTAATAATAATCGTAAAACCTATGTATTGATATCTCTCTGTTAGTGTGTCAAGTGGGTGTAAAGCGGCATAAACACAGCAGTGAAAAGCAGCTAAACCCCATTATAAAAATAAATTACTTTGAAACACCCATGAAACAAAGACAGTGAAAGAGAGAGAAATTCTTACACAATGCGTTCAGGGGCTGTGATGCAACCTGGATTGACCATATCTAGACGCACAGCTGGATGAGACATAAGGGTGGACACTCTTGGGGCTGAGAGGTTTGGTGAGGTTGGGTGAGCAAACGCAGACCCTTTAAAGGAATACTGCGTGGTACCCATCGCATGGGTCCCAAATCTCCAGGTTCAAGGGCATCTTCCTACATCAAAAACATGCATGAGAAACCCAGAAGATGGTACACCGTGTGATGGGGAAAGGTTTCTAAAACGCACCTCATTTCTCATCTCCTTGTGCCCGGGTTCGCCATTCCAGCCGCTTTACTAGCAAGCTCCCTACTTGGAGCATCAGCACCTTTAACCTCCTGTTCCGTAGAGGTTGCAATTTGTCCTGAGGATAAACGGGAAGACGTGGAACCAACGAGAGACTAGCTCTTGGTGTTGGGACAGGCACAGGTCACTCTATTTTCCCATCAGAAAGAAGAATTAACCACAGGCTCAGCCTGCCCCCCGGAACCAGAACAGGGCCTGAAGCCATTCTGCGATTTTGTGGCCAGCTCCCATAAAAACGAGTTGTAAAATGGAGGTTCAGGGCACTGCAATTCACAAACCTGCAGAGTTATAAATGATAACTGTCGTCCACAAATATATTGAGGGAAGGCAAAGAAGAGGATTTGAAATCAAGGCAGAATTGCAGGAAACAGATTTCAGGAGGTAGATTCGAATCGCCTTTAAAGCACATGAAAAGCGGCAAAACGTTGACAATGATGCCCTTGGCCAAAAAGGGCGTATGCGTTTTTTCCTGAATATATTCAGGAAAAAACGCATACGCCCTTTTTGGCCAACCAAGCAACCTGGAAAGGCAAATCAGCGCTACAAAGAAGTCTCGCTTCCCATCGGTCAAAAGGGCCATGCTGAAAAAAGTGTCAAAACCAGAAATGCAGGACAGGCCATGGAGAAATGGGAGCCTTGCTACACTGATGGGCGGGATGTAAATTGCCAAGAGCCACTCCGGAGAAGTGTCCGGTGAGTCCTGAAACATCTGAAAAACACAGCTTAGAGAGCATAGGGCACTTCCACTCATGGGGGTATAAATTGGGAAAATTAAAAATCAGCAAGACACAAGCACCCCAAAGTTTAGGGCTGCTCTGTTGACCAGGACCTCCACTTCATTCCACCTTAAATATCCCAGGAAAGAGAAAAATGGATAAAGAAGTTGTGGTTCTTATGTACAATGGAATATCACTCAGCCAGGAAATCAATGTCGTAAGGTTAGTAGCAGCATGATGAGTGGATTTAGGTACGACGATTCTAAGTGAAATAAGTCACACAGAAAAGGACACTTCTCATAAGGTATCACTGATAGAGGGAATGTAAAAACCGTTACACTTGAACTGAATTACAAAACAGAACAGAGTCACACATGCAGAAAACACACTATGGCTGCTTAACGGGAAAGGTGAGGTGGGGTGATACATAAAACAAGGGTATCAAATTAGCTCAGATACCGTTCCATAAACCCAATATGTAATAGACAAGACCTACTCCTTGCTCAGAGAACTGGACTCAACACGCCCTATTCACCGCACAAGAATATATCTGACTAATAATAATCGTAAAACCTATGTATTGATATCTCTCTGTTAGTGTGTCAAGTGGGTGTAAAGCGGCATAAACACAGCAGTGAAAAGCAGCTAAACCCCATTATAAAAATAAATTACTTTGAAACACCCATGAAACAAAGACAGTGAAAGAGAGAGAAATTCTTACACAATGCGTTCAGGGGCTGTGATGCAACCTGGATTGACCATATCTAGACGCACAGCTGGATCAGACATAAGGGTGGACACTCTTGGGGCTGAGAGGTTTGGTGAGGTTGGGTGAGCAAACGCAGACCCTTTAAAGGAATACTGCGTGGTACCCATCGCATGGGTCCCAAATCTCCAGGTTCAAGGGCATCTTCCTACATCAAAAACATGCATGAGAAACCCAGAAGATGGTACACCGTGTGATGGGGAAAGGTTTCTAAAACGCACCTCATTTCTCATCTCCTTGTGCCCGGGTTCGCCATTCCAGCCTCTTTACTAGCAAGCTCCCTACTTGGAGCATCAGCACCTTTAACCTCCTGTTCCATACAGGTTGCAATTTGTCCTGAGGATAAACGGGAAGACGTGGAACCAACGAGAGACTAGCTCTTGGTGTTGGGACAGGCACAGGTCACTCTATTTTCCCATCAGAAAGAAGAATTAACCACAGGCTCAGCCTGACCCCCGGAACCAGAACAGGGCCTGAAGCCATTCTGCGATTTTGCGGCCAGCTCCCATAAAAACGAGTTGTAAAATGGAGGTTCAGGGCACTGCAATTCACAAACCTGCAGAGTTATAAATGATAACTGTCGTCCACAAATATACTGAGGGAAGGCAAAGAAGAGGATTTGAAATCAAGGCAGAATTGCAGGAAACAGATTTCAGGAGGTAGATTCGAATCGCCTTTAAAGCACATGAAAAGCGGCAAAACGTTGACAATGATGCCCTTGGCCAAAAAGGGCGTATGCGTTTTTTCCTGAATATATTCAGGAAAAAACGCATACGCCCTTTTTGGCCAACCAAGCAACCTGGAAAGGCAAATCAGCACTACAAAGAAGTCTCGCTTCCCATCGGTCAAAAGGGCCATGCTGAAAAAAGTGTCAAAACCAGAAATGCAGGACAGGCCATGGAGAAATGGGAGCCTTGCTACACTGATGGGCGGGATGTAAATTGCCAAGAGCCACTCTGGAGAAGTGTCCGGTGAGTCCTGAAACATCTGAAAAACACAGCTTAGAGAGCATAGGGCACTTCCACTCATGGGGGTATAAATTGGGAAAATTAAAAATCAGCAAGACACAAGCACCCCAAAGTTTAGGGCTGCTCTGTTGACCAGGACCTCCACTTCATTCCACCTTAAATATCCCAGGAAAGAGAAAAATGGATAAAGAAGTTGTGGTCCTTATGTACATTGGAATATCACTCAGCCAGGAAATCAATGTCGTAAGGTTAGTAGCAGCATGATGAGTGGATTTAGGTACGACGATTCTAAGTGAAATAAGTCACACAGAAAAGGACACTTCTCATAAGGTATCACTGATAGAGGGAATGTAAAAACCGTTACACTTGAACTGAATTACAAAACAGAACAGAGTCACACATGCAGAAAACACACTATGGCTGCTTAACGGGAAAGGTGAGGTGGGGTGATACATAAAACAAGGGTATCAAATTAGCTCAGATACCGTTCCATAAACCCAATATGTAATAGACAAGACCTACTCCTTGCTCAGAGAACTGGACTCAACACGCCCTATTCACCGCACAAGAATATATCTGACTAATAATAATCGTAAAACCTATGTATTGATATCTCTCTGTTAGTGTGTCAAGTGGGTGTAAAGCGGCATAAACACAGCAGTGAAAAGCAGCTAAACCCCATTATAAAAATAAATTACTTTGAAACACCCATGAAACAAAGACAGTGAAAGAGAGAGAAATTCTTACACAATGCGTTCAGGGGCTGTGATGCAACCTGGATTGACCATATCTAGACGCACAGCTGGATCAGACATAAGGGTGGACACTCTTGGGGCTGAGAGGTTTGGTGAGGTTGGGTGAGCAAACGCAGACCCTTTAAAGGAATACTGCGTGGTACCCATCGCATGGGTCCCAAATCTCCAGGTTCAAGGGCATCTTCCTACATCAAAAACATGCATGAGAAACCCAGAAGATGGTACACCGTGTGATGGGGAAAGGTTTCTAAAACGCACCTCATTTCTCATCTCCTTGTGCCCGGGTTCGCCATTCCAGCCGCTTTACTAGCAAGCTCCCTACTTGGAGCATCAGCACCTTTAACCTCCTGTTCCGTAGAGGTTGCAATTTGTCCTGAGGATAAACGGGAAGACGTGGAACCAACGAGAGACTAGCTCTTGGTGTTGGGACAGGCACAGGTCACTCTATTTTCCCATCAGAAAGAAGAATTAACCACAGGCTCAGCCTGCCCCCCGGAACCAGAACAGGGCCTGAAGCCATTCTGCGATTTTGCGGCCAGCTCCCATAAAAACGAGTTGTAAAATGGAGGTTCAGGGCACTGCAATTCACAAACCTGCAGAGTTATAAATGATAACTGTCGTCCACAAATATATTGAGGGAAGGCAAAGAAGAGGATTTGAAATCAAGGCAGAATTGCAGGAAACAGATTTCAGGAGGTAGATTCGAATCGCCTTTAAAGCACATGAAAAGCGGCAAAACGTTGACAATGATGCCCTTGGCCAAAAAGGGCGTATGCGTTTTTTCCTGAATATATTCAGGAAAAAACGCATACGCCCTTTTTGGCCAACCAAGCAACCTGGAAAGGCAAATCAGCGCTACAAAGAAGTCTCGCTTCCCATCGGTCAAAAGGGCCATGCTGAAAAAAGTGTCAAAACCAGAAATGCAGGACAGGCCATGGAGAAATGGGAGCCTTGCTACACTGATGGGCGGGATGTAAATTGCCAAGAGCCACTCCGGAGAAGTGTCCGGTGAGTCCTGAAACATCTGAAAAACACAGCTTAGAGAGCATAGGGCACTTCCACTCATGGGGGTATAAATTGGGAAAATTAAAAATCAGCAAGACACAAGCACCCCAAAGTTTAGGGCTGCTCTGTTGACCAGGACCTCCACTTCATTCCACCTTAAATATCCCAGGAAAGAGAAAAATGGATAAAGAAGTTGTGGTTCTTATGTACAATGGAATATCACTCAGCCAGGAAATCAATGTCGTAAGGTTAGTAGCAGCATGATGAGTGGATTTAGGTACGACGATTCTAAGTGAAATAAGTCACACAGAAAAGGACACTTCTCATAAGGTATCACTGATAGAGGGAATGTAAAAACCGTTACACTTGAACTGAATTACAAAACAGAACAGAGTCACACATGCAGAAAACACACTATGGCTGCTTAACGGGAAAGGTGAGGTGGGGTGATACATAAAACAAGGGTATCAAATTAGCTCAGATACCGTTCCATAAACCCAATATGTAATAGACAAGACCTACTCCTTGCTCAGAGAACTGGACTCAACACGCCCTATTCACCGCACAAGAATATATCTGACTAATAATAATCGTAAAACCTATGTATTGATATCTCTCTGTTAGTGTGTCAAGTGGGTGTAAAGCGGCATAAACACAGCAGTGAAAAGCAGCTAAACCCCATTATAAAAATAAATTACTTTGAAACACCCATGAAACAAAGACAGTGAAAGAGAGAGAAATTCTTACACAATGCGTTCAGGGGCTGTGATGCAACCTGGATTGACCATATCTAGACGCACAGCTGGATCAGACATAAGGGTGGACACTCTTGGGGCTGAGAGGTTTGGTGAGGTTGGGTGAGCAAACGCAGACCCTTTAAAGGAATACTGCGTGGTACCCATCGCATGGGTCCCAAATCTCCAGGTTCAAGGGCATCTTCCTACATCAAAAACATGCATGAGAAACCCAGAAGATGGTACACCGTGTGATGGGGAAAGGTTTCTAAAACGCACCTCATTTCTCATCTCCTTGTGCCCGGGTTCGCCATTCCAGCCTCTTTACTAGCAAGCTCCCTACTTGGAGCATCAGCACCTTTAACCTCCTGTTCCATACAGGTTGCAATTTGTCCTGAGGATAAACGGGAAGACGTGGAACCAACGAGAGACTAGCTCTTGGTGTTGGGACAGGCACAGGTCACTCTATTTTCCCATCAGAAAGAAGAATTAACCACAGGCTCAGCCTGACCCCCGGAACCAGAACAGGGCCTGAAGCCATTCTGCGATTTTGCGGCCAGCTCCCATAAAAACGAGTTGTAAAATGGAGGTTCAGGGCACTGCAATTCACAAACCTGCAGAGTTATAAATGATAACTGTCGTCCACAAATATACTGAGGGAAGGCAAAGAAGAGGATTTGAAATCAAGGCAGAATTGCAGGAAACAGATTTCAGGAGGTAGATTCGAATCGCCTTTAAAGCACATGAAAAGCGGCAAAACGTTGACAATGATGCCCTTGGCCAAAAAGGGCGTATGCGTTTTTTCCTGAATATATTCAGGAAAAAACGCATACGCCCTTTTTGGCCAACCAAGCAACCTGGAAAGGCAAATCAGCGCTACAAAGAAGTCTCGCTTCCCATCGGTCAAAAGGGCCATGCTGAAAAAAGTGTCAAAACCAGAAATGCAGGACAGGCCATGGAGAAATGGGAGCCTTGCTACACTGATGGGCGGGATGTAAATTGCCAAGAGCCACTCTGGAGAAGTGTCCGGTGAGTCCTGAAACATCTGAAAAACACAGCTTAGAGAGCATAGGGCACTTCCACTCATGGGGGTATAAATTGGGAAAATTAAAAATCAGCAAGACACAAGCACCCCAAAGTTTAGGGCTGCTCTGTTGACCAGGACCTCCACTTCATTCCACCTTAAATATCCCAGGAAAGAGAAAAATGGATAAAGAAGTTGTGGTCCTTATGTACATTGGAATATCACTCAGCCAGGAAATCAATGTCGTAAGGTTAGTAGCAGCATGATGAGTGGATTTAGGTACGACGATTCTAAGTGAAATAAGTCACACAGAAAAGGACACTTCTCATAAGGTATCACTGATAGAGGGAATGTAAAAACCGTTACACTTGAACTGAATTACAAAACAGAACAGAGTCACACATGCAGAAAACACACTATGGCTGCTTAACGGGAAAGGTGAGGTGGGGTGATACATAAAACAAGGGTATCAAATTAGCTCAGATACCGTTCCATAAACCCAATATGTAATAGACAAGACCTACTCCTTGCTCAGAGAACTGGACTCAACACGCCCTATTCACCGCACAAGAATATATCTGACTAATAATAATCGTAAAACCTATGTATTGATATCTCTCTGTTAGTGTGTCAAGTGGGTGTAAAGCGGCATAAACACAGCAGTGAAAAGCAGCTAAACCCCATTATAAAAATAAATTACTTTGAAACACCCATGAAACAAAGACAGTGAAAGAGAGAGAAATTCTTACACAATGCGTTCAGGGGCTGTGATGCAACCTGGATTGACCATATCTAGACGCACAGCTGGATCAGACATAAGGGTGGACACTCTTGGGGCTGAGAGGTTTGGTGAGGTTGGGTGAGCAAACGCAGACCCTTTAAAGGAATACTGCGTGGTACCCATCGCATGGGTCCCAAATCTCCAGGTTCAAGGGCATCTTCCTACATCAAAAACATGCATGAGAAACCCAGAAGATGGTACACCGTGTGATGGGGAAAGGTTTCTAAAACGCACCTCATTTCTCATCTCCTTGTGCCCGGGTTCGCCATTCCAGCCGCTTTACTAGCAAGCTCCCTACTTGGAGCATCAGCACCTTTAACCTCCTGTTCCGTAGAGGTTGCAATTTGTCCTGAGGATAAACGGGAAGACGTGGAACCAACGAGAGACTAGCTCTTGGTGTTGGGACAGGCACAGGTCACTCTATTTTCCCATCAGAAAGAAGAATTAACCACAGGCTCAGCCTGCCCCCCGGAACCAGAACAGGGCCTGAAGCCATTCTGCGATTTTGCGGCCAGCTCCCATAAAAACGAGTTGTAAAATGGAGGTTCAGGGCACTGCAATTCACAAACCTGCAGAGTTATAAATGATAACTGTCGTCCACAAATATATTGAGGGAAGGCAAAGAAGAGGATTTGAAATCAAGGCAGAATTGCAGGAAACAGATTTCAGGAGGTAGATTCGAATCGCCTTTAAAGCACATGAAAAGCGGCAAAACGTTGACAATGATGCCCTTGGCCAAAAAGGGCGTATGCGTTTTTTCCTGAATATATTCAGGAAAAAACGCATACGCCCTTTTTGGCCAACCAAGCAACCTGGAAAGGCAAATCAGCGCTACAAAGAAGTCTCGCTTCCCATCGGTCAAAAGGGCCATGCTGAAAAAAGTGTCAAAACCAGAAATGCAGGACAGGCCATGGAGAAATGGGAGCCTTGCTACACTGATGGGCGGGATGTAAATTGCCAAGAGCCACTCCGGAGAAGTGTCCGGTGAGTCCTGAAACATCTGAAAAACACAGCTTAGAGAGCATAGGGCACTTCCACTCATGGGGGTATAAATTGGGAAAATTAAAAATCAGCAAGACACAAGCACCCCAAAGTTTAGGGCTGCTCTGTTGACCAGGACCTCCACTTCATTCCACCTTAAATATCCCAGGAAAGAGAAAAATGGATAAAGAAGTTGTGGTTCTTATGTACAATGGAATATCACTCAGCCAGGAAATCAATGTCGTAAGGTTAGTAGCAGCATGATGAGTGGATTTAGGTACGACGATTCTAAGTGAAATAAGTCACACAGAAAAGGACACTTCTCATAAGGTATCACTGATAGAGGGAATGTAAAAACCGTTACACTTGAACTGAATTACAAAACAGAACAGAGTCACACATGCAGAAAACACACTATGGCTGCTTAACGGGAAAGGTGAGGTGGGGTGATACATAAAACAAGGGTATCAAATTAGCTCAGATACCGTTCCATAAACCCAATATGTAATAGACAAGACCTACTCCTTGCTCAGAGAACTGGACTCAACACGCCCTATTCACCGCACAAGAATATATCTGACTAATAATAATCGTAAAACCTATGTATTGATATCTCTCTGTTAGTGTGTCAAGTGGGTGTAAAGCGGCATAAACACAGCAGTGAAAAGCAGCTAAACCCCATTATAAAAATAAATTACTTTGAAACACCCATGAAACAAAGACAGTGAAAGAGAGAGAAATTCTTACACAATGCGTTCAGGGGCTGTGATGCAACCTGGATTGACCATATCTAGACGCACAGCTGGATCAGACATAAGGGTGGACACTCTTGGGGCTGAGAGGTTTGGTGAGGTTGGGTGAGCAAACGCAGACCCTTTAAAGGAATACTGCGTGGTACCCATCGCATGGGTCCCAAATCTCCAGGTTCAAGGGCATCTTCCTACATCAAAAACATGCATGAGAAACCCAGAAGATGGTACACCGTGTGATGGGGAAAGGTTTCTAAAACGCACCTCATTTCTCATCTCCTTGTGCCCGGGTTCGCCATTCCAGCCTCTTTACTAGCAAGCTCCCTACTTGGAGCATCAGCACCTTTAACCTCCTGTTCCATACAGGTTGCAATTTGTCCTGAGGATAAACGGGAAGACGTGGAACCAACGAGAGACTAGCTCTTGGTGTTGGGACAGGCACAGGTCACTCTATTTTCCCATCAGAAAGAAGAATTAACCACAGGCTCAGCCTGTCCCCCGGAACCAGAACAGGGCCTGAAGCCATTCTGCGATTTTGCGGCCAGCTCCCATAAAAACGAGTTGTAAAATGGAGGTTCAGGGCACTGCAATTCACAAACCTGCAGAGTTATAAATGATAACTGTCGTCCACAAATATACTGAGGGAAGGCAAAGAAGAGGATTTGAAATCAAGGCAGAATTGCAGGAAACAGATTTCAGGAGGTAGATTCGAATCGCCTTTAAAGCACATGAAAAGCGGCAAAACGTTGACAATGATGCCCTTGGCCAAAAAGGGCGTATGCGTTTTTTCCTGAATATATTCAGGAAAAAACGCATACGCCCTTTTTGGCCAACCAAGCAACCTGGAAAGGCAAATCAGCGCTACAAAGAAGTCTCGCTTCCCATCGGTCAAAAGGGCCATGCTGAAAAAAGTGTCAAAACCAGAAATGCAGGACAGGCCATGGAGAAATGGGAGCCTTGCTACACTGATGGGCGGGATGTAAATTGCCAAAAGCCACTCCGGAGAAGTGTCCGGTGAGTCCTGAAACATCTGAAAAACACAGCTTAGAGAGCATAGGGCACTTCCACTCATGGGGGTATAAATTGGGAAAATTAAAAATCAGCAAGACACAAGCACCCCAAAGTTTAGGGCTGCTCTGTTGACCAGGACCTCCACTTCATTCCACCTTAAATATCCCAGGAAAGAGAAAAATGGATAAAGAAGTTGTGGTCCTTATGTACATTGGAATATCACTCAGCCAGGAAATCAATGTCGTAAGGTTAGTAGCAGCATGATGAGTGGATTTAGGTACGACGATTCTAAGTGAAATAAGTCACACAGAAAAGGACACTTCTCATAAGGTATCACTGATAGAGGGAATGTAAAAACCGTTACACTTGAACTGAATTACAAAACAGAACAGAGTCACACATGCAGAAAACACACTATGGCTGCTTAACGGGAAAGGTGAGGTGGGGTGATACATAAAACAAGGGTATCAAATTAGCTCAGATACCGTTCCATAAACCCAATATGTAATAGACAAGACCTACTCCTTGCTCAGAGAACTGGACTCAACACGCCCTATTCACCGCACAAGAATATATCTGACTAATAATAATCGTAAAACCTATGTATTGATATCTCTCTGTTAGTGTGTCAAGTGGGTGTAAAGCGGCATAAACACAGCAGTGAAAAGCAGCTAAACCCCATTATAAAAATAAATTACTTTGAAACACCCATGAAACAAAGACAGTGAAAGAGAGAGAAATTCTTACACAATGCGTTCAGGGGCTGTGATGCAACCTGGATTGACCATATCTAGACGCACAGCTGGATCAGACATAAGGGTGGACACTCTTGGGGCTGAGAGGTTTGGTGAGGTTGGGTGAGCAAACGCAGACCCTTTAAAGGAATACTGCGTGGTACCCATCGCATGGGTCCCAAATCTCCAGGTTCAAGGGCATCTTCCTACATCAAAAACATGCATGAGAAACCCAGAAGATGGTACACCGTGTGATGGGGAAAGGTTTCTAAAACGCACCTCATTTCTCATCTCCTTGTGCCCGGGTTCGCCATTCCAGCCGCTTTACTAGCAAGCTCCCTACTTGGAGCATCAGCACCTTTAACCTCCTGTTCCGTAGAGGTTGCAATTTGTCCTGAGGATAAACGGGAAGACGTGGAACCAACGAGAGACTAGCTCTTGGTGTTGGGACAGGCACAGGTCACTCTATTTTCCCATCAGAAAGAAGAATTAACCACAGGCTCAGCCTGCCCCCCGGAACCAGAACAGGGCCTGAAGCCATTCTGCGATTTTGCCGCCAGCTCCCATAAAAACGAGTTGTAAAATGGAGGTTCAGGGCACTGCAATTCACAAACCTGCAGAGTTATAAATGATAACTGTCGTCCACAAATATATTGAGGGAAGGCAAAGAAGAGGATTTGAAATCAAGGCAGAATTGCAGGAAACAGATTTCAGGAGGTAGATTCGAATCGCCTTTAAAGCACATGAAAAGCGGCAAAACGTTGACAATGATGCCCTTGGCCAAAAAGGGCGTATGCGTTTTTTCCTGAATATATTCAGGAAAAAACGCATACGCCCTTTTTGGCCAACCAAGCAACCTGGAAAGGCAAATCAGCGCTACAAAGAAGTCTCGCTTCCCATCGGTCAAAAGGGCCATGCTGAAAAAAGTGTCAAAACCAGAAATGCAGGACAGGCCATGGAGAAATGGGAGCCTTGCTACACTGATGGGCGGGATGTAAATTGCCAAAAGCCACTCCGGAGAAGTGTCCGGTGAGTCCTGAAACATCTGAAAAACACAGCTTAGAGAGCATAGGGCACTTCCACTCATGGGGGTATAAATTGGGAAAATTAAAAATCAGCAAGACACAAGCACCCCAAAGTTTAGGGCTGCTCTGTTGACCAGGACCTCCACTTCATTCCACCTTAAATATCCCAGGAAAGAGAAAAATGGATAAAGAAGTTGTGGTTCTTATGTACAATGGAATATCACTCAGCCAGGAAATCAATGTCGTAAGGTTAGTAGCAGCATGATGAGTGGATTTAGGTACGACGATTCTAAGTGAAATAAGTCACACAGAAAAGGACACTTCTCATAAGGTATCACTGATAGAGGGAATGTAAAAACCGTTACACTTGAACTGAATTACAAAACAGAACAGAGTCACACATGCAGAAAACACACTATGGCTGCTTAACGGGAAAGGTGAGGTGGGGTGATACATAAAACAAGGGTATCAAATTAGCTCAGATACCGTTCCATAAACCCAATATGTAATAGACAAGACCTACTCCTTGCTCAGAGAACTGGACTCAACACGCCCTATTCACCGCACAAGAATATATCTGACTAATAATAATCGTAAAACCTATGTATTGATATCTCTCTGTTAGTGTGTCAAGTGGGTGTAAAGCGGCATAAACACAGCAGTGAAAAGCAGCTAAACCCCATTATAAAAATAAATTACTTTGAAACACCCATGAAACAAAGACAGTGAAAGAGAGAGAAATTCTTACACAATGCGTTCAGGGGCTGTGATGCAACCTGGATTGACCATATCTAGACGCACAGCTGGATCAGACATAAGGGTGGACACTCTTGGGGCTGAGAGGTTTGGTGAGGTTGGGTGAGCAAACGCAGACCCTTTAAAGGAATACTGCGTGGTACCCATCGCATGGGTCCCAAATCTCCAGGTTCAAGGGCATCTTCCTACATCAAAAACATGCATGAGAAACCCAGAAGATGGTACACCGTGTGATGGGGAAAGGTTTCTAAAACGCACCTCATTTCTCATCTCCTTGTGCCCGGGTTCGCCATTCCAGCCGCTTTACTAGCAAGCTCCCTACTTGGAGCATCAGCACCTTTAACCTCCTGTTCCGTACAGGTTGCAATTTGTCCTGAGGATAAACGGGAAGACGTGGAACCAACGAGAGACTAGCTCTTGGTGTTGGGACAGGCACAGGTCACTCTATTTTCCCATCAGAAAGAAGAATTAACCACAGGCTCAGCCTGCCCCCCGGAACCAGAACAGGGCCTGAAGCCATTCTGCGATTTTGCGGCCAGCTCCCATAAAAACGAGTTGTAAAATGGAGGTTCAGGGCACTGCAATTCACAAACCTGCAGAGTTATAAATGATAACTCTCGTCCACAAATATATTGAGGGAAGGCAAAGAAGAGGATTTGAAATCAAGGCAGAATTGCAGGAAACAGATTTCAGGAGGTAGATTCGAATCGCCTTTAAAGCACATGAAAAGCGGCAAAACGTTGACAATGATGCCCTTGGCCAAAAAGGGCGTATGCGTTTTTTCCTGAATATATTCAGGAAAAAACGCATACGCCCTTTTTGGCCAACCAAGCAACCTGGAAAGGCAAATCAGCGCTACAAAGAAGTCTCGCTTCCCATCGGTCAAAAGGGCCATGCTGAAAAAAGTGTCAAAACCAGAAATGCAGGACAGGCCATGGAGAAATGGGAGCCTTGCTACACTGATGGGCGGGATGTAAATTGCCAAGAGCCACTCTGGAGAAGTGTCCGGTGAGTCCTGAAACATCTGAAAAACACAGCTTAGAGAGCATAGGGCACTTCCACTCATGGGGGTATAAATTGGGAAAATTAAAAATCAGCAAGACACAAGCACCCCAAAGTTTAGGGCTGCTCTGTTGACCAGGACCTCCACTTCATTCCACCTTAAATATCCCAGGAAAGAGAAAAATGGATAAAGAAGTTGTGGTCCTTATGTACATTGGAATATCACTCAGCCAGGAAATCAATGTCGTAAGGTTAGTAGCAGCATGATGAGTGGATTTAGGTACGAGGATTCTAAGTGAAATAAGTCACACGGAAAAGGACACTTCTCATAAGGTATCACTGATAGAGGGAATGTAAAAACCGTTACACTTGAACTGAATTACAAAACAGAACAGAGTCACACATGCAGAAAACACACTATGGCTGCTTAACGGGAAAGGTGAGGTGGGGTGATACATAAAACAAGGGTATCAAATTAGCTCAGATACCGTTCCATAAACCCAATATGTAATAGACAAGACCTACTCCTGGCTCAGAGAACTGGACTCAACACGCCCTATTCACCGCACAAGAATATATCTGACTAATAATAATCGTAAAACCTATGTATTGATATCTCTCTGTTAGTGTGTCAAGTGGGTGTAAAGCGGCATAAACACAGCAGTGAAAAGCAGCTAAACCCCATTATAAAAATAAATTACTTTGAAACACCCATGAAACAAAGACAGTGAAAGAGAGAGAAATTCTTACACAATGCGTTCAGGGGCTGTGATGCAACCTGGATTGACCATATCTAGACGCACAGCTGGATCAGACATAAGGGTGGACACTCTTGGGGCTGAGAGGTTTGGTGAGGTTGGGTGAGCAAACGCAGACCCTTTAAAGGAATACTGCGTGGTACCCATCGCATGGGTCCCAAATCTCCAGGTTCAAGGGCATCTTCCTACATCAAAAACATGCATGAGAAACCCAGAAGATGGTACACCGTGTGATGGGGAAAGGTTTCTAAAACGCACCTCATTTCTCATCTCCTTGTGCCCGTGTTCGCCATTCCAGCCTCTTTACTAGCAAGCTCCCTAATTGGAGCATCAGCACCTTTAACCTCCTGTTCCATACAGGTTGCAATTTGTCCTGAGGATAAACGGGAAGACGTGGAACCAACGAGAGACTAGCTCTTGGTGTTGGGACAGGCACAGGTCACTCTATTTTCCCATCAGAAAGAAGAATTAACCACAGGCTCAGCCTGACCCCCGGAACCAGAACAGGGCCTGAAGCTATTCTGCGATTTTGCGGCCAGCTCCCATAAAAACGAGTTGTAAAATGGAGGTTCAGGGCACTGCAATTCACAAACCTGCAGAGTTATAAATGATAACTGTCGTCCACAAATATACTGAGGGAAGGCAAAGAAGAGGATTTGAAATCAAGGCAGAATTGCAGGAAACAGATTTCAGGAGGTAGATTCGAATCGCCTTTAAAGCACATGAAAAGCGGCAAAACGTTGACAATGATGCCCTTGGCCAAAAAGGGCGTATGCGTTTTTTCCTGAATATATTCAGGAAAAAACGCATACGCCCTTTTTGGCCAACCAAGCAACCTGGAAAGGCAAATCAGCGCTACAAAGAAGTCTCGCTTCCCATCGGTCAAAAGGGCCATGCTGAAAAAAGTGTCAAAACCAGAAATGCAGGACAGGCCATGGAGAAATGGGAGCCTTGCTACACTGATGGGCGGGATGTAAATTGCCAAGAGCCACTCTGGAGAAGTGTCCGGTGAGTCCTGAAACATCTGAAAAACACAGCTTAGAGAGCATAGGGCACTTCCACTCATGGGGGTATAAATTGGGAAAATTAAAAATCAGCAAGACACAAGCACCCCAAAGTTTAGGGCTGCTCTGTTGACCAGGACCTCCACTTCATTCCACCTTAAATATCCCAGGAAAGAGAAAAATGGATAAAGAAGTTGTGGTCCTTATGTACATTGGAATATCACTCAGCCAGGAAATCAATGTCGTAAGGTTAGTAGCAGCATGATGAGTGGATTTACGTACGACGATTCTAAGTGAAATAAGTCACACAGAAAAGGACACTTCTCATAAGGTATCACTGATAGAGGGAATGTAAAAACCGTTACACTTGAACTGAATTACAAAACAGAACAGAGTCACACATGCAGAAAACACACTATGGCTGCTTAACGGGAAAGGTGAGGTGGGGTGATACATAAAACAAGGGTATCAAATTAGCTCAGATACCGTTCCATAAACCCAATATGTAATAGACAAGACCTACTCCTTGCTCAGAGAACTGGACTCAACACGCCCTATTCACCGCACAAGAATATATCTGACTAATAATAATCGTAAAACCTATGTATTGATATCTCTCTGTTAGTGTGTCAAGTGGGTGTAAAGCGGCATAAACACAGCAGTGAAAAGCAGCTAAACCCCATTATAAAAATAAATTACTTTGAAACACCCATGAAACAAAGACAGTGAAAGAGAGAGAAATTCTTACACAATGCGTTCAGGGGCTGTGATGCAACCTGGATTGACCATATCTAGACGCACAGCTGGATCAGACATAAGGGTGGACACTCTTGGGGCTGAGAGGTTTGGTGAGGTTGGGTGAGCAAACGCAGACCCTTTAAAGGAATACTGCGTGGTACCCATCGCATGGGTCCCAAATCTCCAGGTTCAAGGGCATCTTCCTACATCAAAAACATGCATGAGAAACCCAGAAGATGGTACACCGTGTGATGGGGAAAGGTTTCTAAAACGCACCTCATTTCTCATCTCCTTGTGCCCGGGTTCGCCATTCCAGCCGCTTTACTAGCAAGCTCCCTACTTGGAGCATCAGCACCTTTAACCTCCTGTTCCATACAGGTTGCAATTTGTCCTGAGGATAAACGGGAAGACGTGGAACCAACGAGAGACTAGCTCTTGGTGTTGGGACAGGCACAGGTCACTCTATTTTCCCATCAGAAAGAAGAATTAACCACAGGCTCAGCCTGACCCCCGGAACCAGAACAGGGCCTGAAGCCATTCTGCGATTTTGCGGCCAGCTCCCATAAAAACGAGTTGTAAAATGGAGGTTCAGGGCACTGCAATTCACAAACCTGCAGAGTTATAAATGATAACTGTCGTCCACAAATATATTGAGGGAAGGCAAAGAAGAGGATTTGAAATCAAGGCAGAATTGCAGGAAACAGATTTCAGGAGGTAGATTCGAATCGCCTTTAAAGCACATGAAAAGCGGCAAAACGTTGACAATGATGCCCTTGGCCAAAAAGGGCGTATGCGTTTTTTCCTGAATATATTCAGGAAAAAACGCATACGCCCTTTTTGGCCAACCAAGCAACCTGGAAAGGCAAATCAGCGCTACAAAGAAGTCTCGCTTCCCATCGATCAGAAGGGCCATGCTGAAAAAAGTGTCAAAACCAGAAATGCAGGACAGGCCATGGAGAAATGGGAGCCTTGCTACACTGATGGGCGGGATGTAAATTGCCAAGAGCCACTCTGGAGAAGTGTCCGGTGAGTCCTGAAACATCTGAAAAACACAGCTTAGAGAGCATAGGGCACTTCCACTCATGGGGGTATAAATTGGGAAAATTAAAAATCAGCAAGACACAAGCACCCCAAAGTTTAGGGCTGCTCTGTTGACCAGGACCTCCACTTCATTCCACCTTAAATATCCCAGGAAAGAGAAAAATGGATAAAGAAGTTGTGGTCCTTATGTACAATGGAATATCACTCAGCCAGGAAATCAATGTCGTAAGGTTAGTAGCAGCATGATGAGTGGATTTAGGTACGACGATTCTAAGTGAAATAAGTCACACAGAAAAGGACACTTCTCATAAGGTATCACTGATAGAGGGAATGTAAAAACCGTTACACTTGAACTGAATTACAAAACAGAACAGAGTCACACATGCAGAAAACAGACTATGGCTGCTTAACGGGAAAGGTGAGGTGGGGTGATACATAAAACAAGGGTATCAAATTAGCTCAGATACCGTTCCATAAACCCAATATGTAATAGACAAGACCTACTCCTTGCTCAGAGAACTGGACTCAACACGCCCTATTCACCGCACAAGAATATATCTGACTAATAATAATCGTAAAACCTATGTATTGATATCTCTCTGTTAGTGTGTCAAGTGGGTGTAAAGCGGCATAAACACAGCAGTGAAAAGCAGCTAAACCCCATTATAAAAATAAATTACTTTGAAACACCCATGAAACAAAGACAGTGAAAGAGAGAGAAATTCTTACACAATGCGTTCAGGGGCTGTGATGCAACCTGGATTGACCATATCTAGACGCACAGCTGGATGAGACATAAGGGTGGACACTCTTGGGGCTGAGAGGTTTGGTGAGGTTGGGTGAGCAAACGCAGACCCTTTAAAGGAATACTGCGTGGTACCCATCGCATGGGTCCCAAATCTCCAGGTTCAAGGGCATCTTCCTACATCAAAAACATGCATGAGAAACCCAGAAGATGGTACACCGTGTGATGGGGAAAGGTTTCTAAAACGCACCTCATTTCTCATCTCCTTGTGCCCGGGTTCGCCATTCCAGCCGCTTTACTAGCAAGCTCCCTACTTGGAGCATCAGCACCTTTAACCTCCTGTTCCATACAGGTTGCAATTTGTCCTGAGGATAAACGGGAAGACGTGGAACCAACGAGAGACTAGCTCTTGGTGTTGGGACAGGCACAGGTCACTCTATTTTCCCATCAGAAAGAAGAATTAACCACAGGCTCAGCCTGCGCCCCGGAACCAGAACAGGGCCTGAAGCCATTCTGCGATTTTGTGGCCAGCTCCCATAAAAACGAGTTGTAAAATGGAGGTTCAGGGCACTGCAATTCACAAACCTGCAGAGTTATAAATGATAACTGTCGTCCACAAATATATTGAGGGAAGGCAAAGAAGAGGATTTGAAATCAAGGCAGAATTGCAGGAAACAGATTTCAGGAGGTAGATTCGAATCGCCTTTAAAGCACATGAAAAGCGGCAAAACGTTGACAATGATGCCCTTGGCCAAAAAGGGCGTATGCGTTTTTTCCTGAATATATTCAGGAAAAAACGCATACGCCCTTTTTGGC
This sequence comes from Balaenoptera borealis, assembly GCF_965194805.1. Lineage (NCBI taxonomy): Eukaryota > Metazoa > Chordata > Mammalia > Artiodactyla > Balaenopteridae > Balaenoptera > Balaenoptera borealis. Next base: position 2,150,809 of record NW_028124009.1, read on the forward strand.
CAACCAAGCAACCTGGAAAGGCAAATCAGCGCTACAAAGAAGTCTCGCTTCCCATCGGTCAAAAGGGCCATGCTGAAAAAAGTGTCAAAACCAGAAATGCAGGACAGGCCATGGAGAAATGGGAGCCTTGCTACACTGATGGGCGGGATGTAAATTGCCAAGAGCCACTCTGGAGAAGTGTCCGGTGAGTCCTGAAACATCTGAAAAACACAGCTTAGAGAGCATAGGGCACTTCCACTCATGGGGGTATAAATTGGGAAAATTAAAAATCAGCAAGACACAAGCACCCCAAAGTTTAGGGCTGCTCTGTTGACCAGGACCTCCACTTCATTCCACCTTAAATATCCCAGGAAAGAGAAAAATGGATAAAGAAGTTGTGGTCCTTATGTACATTGGAATATCACTCAGCCAGGAAATCAATGTCGTAAGGTTAGTAGCAGCATGATGAGTGGATTTAGGTACGACGATTCTAAGTGAAATAAGTCACACAGAAAAGGACACTTCTCATAAGGTATCACTGATAGAGGGAATGTAAAAACCGTTACACTTGAACTGAATTACAAAACAGAACAGAGTCACACATGCAGAAAACAGACTATGGCTGCTTAACGGGAAAGGTGAGGTGGGGTGATACATAAAACAAGGGTATCAAATTAGCTCAGATACCGTTCCATAAACCCAATATGTAATAGACAAGACCTACTCCTTGCTCAGAGAACTGGACTCAACACGCCCTATTCACCGCACAAGAATATATCTGACTAATAATAATCGTAAAACCTATGTATTGATATCTCTCTGTTAGTGTGTCAAGTGGGTGTAAAGCGGCATAAACACAGCAGTGAAAAGCAGCTAAACCCCATTATAAAAATAAATTACTTTGAAACACCCATGAAACAAAGACAGTGAAAGAGAGAGAAATTCTTACACAATGCGTTCAGGGGCTGTGATGCAACCTGGATTGACCATATCTAGACGCACAGCTGGATGAGACATAAGGGTGGACACTCTTGGGGCTGAGAGGTTTGGTGAGGTTGGGTGAGCAAACGCAGACCCTTTAAAGGAATACTGCGTGGTACCCATCGCATGGGTCCCAAATCTCCAGGTTCAAGGGCATCTTCCTACATCAAAAACATGCATGAGAAACCCAGAAGATGGTACACCGTGTGATGGGGAAAGGTTTCTAAAACGCACCTCATTTCTCATCTCCTTGTGCCCGGGTTCGCCATTCCAGCCGCTTTACTAGCAAGCTCCCTACTTGGAGCATCAGCACCTTTAACCTCCTGTTCCATACAGGTTGCAATTTGTCCTGAGGATAAACGGGAAGACGTGGAACCAACGAGAGACTAGCTCTTGGTGTTGGGACAGGCACAGGTCACTCTATTTTCCCATCAGAAAGAAGAATTAACCACAGGCTCAGCCTGCCCCCCGGAACCAGAACAGGGCCTGAAGCCATTCTGCGATTTTGCGGCCAGCTCCCATAAAAACGAGTTGTAAAATGGAGGTTCAGGGCACTGCAATTCACAAACCTGCAGAGTTATAAATGATAACTGTCGTCCACAAATATATTGAGGGAAGGCAAAGAAGAGGATTTGAAATCAAGGCAGAATTGCAGGAAACAGATTTCAGGAGGTAGATTCGAATCGCCTTTAAAGCACATGAAAAGCGGCAAAACGTTGACAATGATGCCCTTGGCCAAAAAGGGCGTATGCGTTTTTTCCTGAATATATTCAGGAAAAAACGCATACGCCCTTTTTGGCCAACCAAGCAACCTGGAAAGGCAAATCAGCGCTACAAAGAAGTCTCGCTTCCCATCGGTCAAAAGGGCCATGCTGAAAAAAGTGTCAAAACCAGAAATGCAGGACAGGCCATGGAGAAATGGGAGCCTTGCTACACTGATGGGCGGGATGTAAATTGCCAAGAGCCACTCCGGAGAAGTGTCCGGTGAGTCCTGAAACATCTGAAAAACACAGCTTAGAGAGCATAGGGCACTTCCACTCATGGGGGTATAAATTGGGAAAATTAAAAATCAGCAAGACACAAGCACCCCAAAGTTTAGGGCTGCTCTGTTGACCAGGACCTCCACTTCATTCCACCTTAAATATCCCAGGAAAGAGAAAAATGGATAAAGAAGTTGTGGTTCTTATGTACAATGGAATATCACTCAGCCAGGAAATCAATGTCGTAAGGTTAGTAGCAGCATGATGAGTGGATTTAGGTACGACGATTCTAAGTGAAATAAGTCACACAGAAAAGGACACTTCTCATAAGGTATCACTGATAGAGGGAATGTAAAAACCGTTACACTTGAACTGAATTACAAAACAGAACAGAGTCACACATGCAGAAAACACACTATGGCTGCTTAACGGGAAAGGTGAGGTGGGGTGATACATAAAACAAGGGTATCAAATTAGCTCAGATACCGTTCCATAAACCCAATATGTAATAGACAAGACCTACTCCTTGCTCAGAGAACTGGACTCAACACGCCCTATTCACCGCACAAGAATATATCTGACTAATAATAATCGTAAAACCTATGTATTGATATCTCTCTGTTAGTGTGTCAAGTGGGTGTAAAGCGGCATAAACACAGCAGTGAAAAGCAGCTAAACCCCATTATAAAAATAAATTACTTTGAAACACCCATGAAACAAAGACAGTGAAAGAGAGAGAAATTCTTACACAATGCGTTCAGGGGCTGTGATGCAACCTGGATTGACCATATCTAGACGCACAGCTGGATCAGACATAAGGGTGGACACTCTTGGGGCTGAGAGGTTTGGTGAGGTTGGGTGAGCAAACGCAGACCCTTTAAAGGAATACTGCGTGGTACCCATCGCATGGGTCCCAAATCTCCAGGTTCAAGGGCATCTTCCTACATCAAAAACATGCATGAGAAACCCAGAAGATGGTACACCGTGTGATGGGGAAAGGTTTCTAAAACGCACCTCATTTCTCATCTCCTTGTGCCCGGGTTCGCCATTCCAGCCTCTTTACTAGCAAGCTCCCTACTTGGAGCATCAGCACCTTTAACCTCCTGTTCCATACAGGTTGCAATTTGTCCTGAGGATAAACGGGAAGACGTGGAACCAACGAGAGACTAGCTCTTGGTGTTGGGACAGGCACAGGTCACTCTATTTTCCCATCAGAAAGAAGAATTAACCACAGGCTCAGCCTGCCCCCCGGAACCAGAACAGGGCCTGAAGCCATTCTGCGATTTTGCGGCCAGCTCCCATAAAAACGAGTTGTAAAATGGAGGTTCAGGGCACTGCAATTCACAAACCTGCAGAGTTATAAATGATAACTGTCGTCCACAAATATACTGAGGGAAGGCAAAGAAGAGGATTTGAAATCAAGGCAGAATTGCAGGAAACAGATTTCAGGAGGTAGATTCGAATCGCCTTTAAAGCACATGAAAAGCGGCAAAACGTTGACAATGATGCCCTTGGCCAAAAAGGGCGTATGCGTTTTTTCCTGAATATATTCAGGAAAAAACGCATACGCCCTTTTTGGCCAACCAAGCAACCTGGAAAGGCAAATCAGCGCTACAAAGAAGTCTCGCTTCCCATCGGTCAAAAGGGCCATGCTGAAAAAAGTGTCAAAACCAGAAATGCAGGACAGGCCATGGAGAAATGGGAGCCTTGCTACACTGATGGGCGGGATGTAAATTGCCAAAAGCCACTCCGGAGAAGTGTCCGGTGAGTCCTGAAACATCTGAAAAACACAGCTTAGAGAGCATAGGGCACTTCCACTCATGGGGGTATAAATTGGGAAAATTAAAAATCAGCAAGACACAAGCACCCCAAAGTTTAGGGCTGCTCTGTTGACCAGGACCTCCACTTCATTCCACCTTAAATATCCCAGGAAAGAGAAAAATGGATAAAGAAGTTGTGGTCCTTATGTACATTGGAATATCACTCAGCCAGGAAATCAATGTCGTAAGGTTAGTAGCAGCATGATGAGTGGATTTAGGTACGACGATTCTAAGTGAAATAAGTCACACAGAAAAGGACACTTCTCATAAGGTATCACTGATAGAGGGAATGTAAAAACCGTTACACTTGAACTGAATTACAAAACAGAACAGAGTCACACATGCAGAAAACACACTATGGCTGCTTAACGGGAAAGGTGAGGTGGGGTGATACATAAAACAAGGGTATCAAATTAGCTCAGATACCGTTCCATAAACCCAATATGTAATAGACAAGACCTACTCCTTGCTCAGAGAACTGGACTCAACACGCCCTATTCACCGCACAAGAATATATCTGACTAATAATAATCGTAAAACCTATGTATTGATATCTCTCTGTTAGTGTGTCAAGTGGGTGTAAAGCGGCATAAACACAGCAGTGAAAAGCAGCTAAACCCCATTATAAAAATAAATTACTTTGAAACACCCATGAAACAAAGACAGTGAAAGAGAGAGAAATTCTTACACAATGCGTTCAGGGGCTGTGATGCAACCTGGATTGACCATATCTAGACGCACAGCTGGATCAGACATAAGGGTGGACACTCTTGGGGCTGAGAGGTTTGGTGAGGTTGGGTGAGCAAACGCAGACCCTTTAAAGGAATACTGCGTGGTACCCATCGCATGGGTCCCAAATCTCCAGGTTCAAGGGCATCTTCCTACATCAAAAACATGCATGAGAAACCCAGAAGATGGTACACCGTGTGATGGGGAAAGGTTTCTAAAACGCACCTCATTTCTCATCTCCTTGTGCCCGGGTTCGCCATTCCAGCCGCTTTACTAGCAAGCTCCCTACTTGGAGCATCAGCACCTTTAACCTCCTGTTCCGTAGAGGTTGCAATTTGTCCTGAGGATAAACGGGAAGACGTGGAACCAACGAGAGACTAGCTCTTGGTGTTGGGACAGGCACAGGTCACTCTATTTTCCCATCAGAAAGAAGAATTAACCACAGGCTCAGCCTGCCCCCCGGAACCAGAACAGGGCCTGAAGCCATTCTGCGATTTTGCCGCCAGCTCCCATAAAAACGAGTTGTAAAATGGAGGTTCAGGGCACTGCAATTCACAAACCTGCAGAGTTATAAATGATAACTGTCGTCCACAAATATATTGAGGGAAGGCAAAGAAGAGGATTTGAAATCAAGGCAGAATTGCAGGAAACAGATTTCAGGAGGTAGATTCGAATCGCCTTTAAAGCACATGAAAAGCGGCAAAACGTTGACAATGATGCCCTTGGCCAAAAAGGGCGTATGCGTTTTTTCCTGAATATATTCAGGAAAAAACGCATACGCCCTTTTTGGCCAACCAAGCAACCTGGAAAGGCAAATCAGCGCTACAAAGAAGTCTCGCTTCCCATCGGTCAAAAGGGCCATGCTGAAAAAAGTGTCAAAACCAGAAATGCAGGACAGGCCATGGAGAAATGGGAGCCTTGCTACACTGATGGGCGGGATGTAAATTGCCAAAAGCCACTCCGGAGAAGTGTCCGGTGAGTCCTGAAACATCTGAAAAACACAGCTTAGAGAGCATAGGGCACTTCCACTCATGGGGGTATAAATTGGGAAAATTAAAAATCAGCAAGACACAAGCACCCCAAAGTTTAGGGCTGCTCTGTTGACCAGGACCTCCACTTCATTCCACCTTAAATATCCCAGGAAAGAGAAAAATGGATAAAGAAGTTGTGGTTCTTATGTACAATGGAATATCACTCAGCCAGGAAATCAATGTCGTAAGGTTAGTAGCAGCATGATGAGTGGATTTAGGTACGACGATTCTAAGTGAAATAAGTCACACAGAAAAGGACACTTCTCATAAGGTATCACTGATAGAGGGAATGTAAAAACCGTTACACTTGAACTGAATTACAAAACAGAACAGAGTCACACATGCAGAAAACACACTATGGCTGCTTAACGGGAAAGGTGAGGTGGGGTGATACATAAAACAAGGGTATCAAATTAGCTCAGATACCGTTCCATAAACCCAATATGTAATAGACAAGACCTACTCCTTGCTCAGAGAACTGGACTCAACACGCCCTATTCACCGCACAAGAATATATCTGACTAATAATAATCGTAAAACCTATGTATTGATATCTCTCTGTTAGTGTGTCAAGTGGGTGTAAAGCGGCATAAACACAGCAGTGAAAAGCAGCTAAACCCCATTATAAAAATAAATTACTTTGAAACACCCATGAAACAAAGACAGTGAAAGAGAGAGAAATTCTTACACAATGCGTTCAGGGGCTGTGATGCAACCTGGATTGACCATATCTAGACGCACAGCTGGATCAGACATAAGGGTGGACACTCTTGGGGCTGAGAGGTTTGGTGAGGTTGGGTGAGCAAACGCAGACCCTTTAAAGGAATACTGCGTGGTACCCATCGCATGGGTCCCAAATCTCCAGGTTCAAGGGCATCTTCCTACATCAAAAACATGCATGAGAAACCCAGAAGATGGTACACCGTGTGATGGGGAAAGGTTTCTAAAACGCACCTCATTTCTCATCTCCTTGTGCCCGGGTTCGCCATTCCAGCCGCTTTACTAGCAAGCTCCCTACTTGGAGCATCAGCACCTTTAACCTCCTGTTCCGTACAGGTTGCAATTTGTCCTGAGGATAAACGGGAAGACGTGGAACCAACGAGAGACTAGCTCTTGGTGTTGGGACAGGCACAGGTCACTCTATTTTCCCATCAGAAAGAAGAATTAACCACAGGCTCAGCCTGCCCCCCGGAACCAGAACAGGGCCTGAAGCCATTCTGCGATTTTGCGGCCAGCTCCCATAAAAACGAGTTGTAAAATGGAGGTTCAGGGCACTGCAATTCACAAACCTGCAGAGTTATAAATGATAACTCTCGTCCACAAATATATTGAGGGAAGGCAAAGAAGAGGATTTGAAATCAAGGCAGAATTGCAGGAAACAGATTTCAGGAGGTAGATTCGAATCGCCTTTAAAGCACATGAAAAGCGGCAAAACGTTGACAATGATGCCCTTGGCCAAAAAGGGCGTATGCGTTTTTTCCTGAATATATTCAGGAAAAAACGCATACGCCCTTTTTGGCCAACCAAGCAACCTGGAAAGGCAAATCAGCGCTACAAAGAAGTCTCGCTTCCCATCGGTCAAAAGGGCCATGCTGAAAAAAGTGTCAAAACCAGAAATGCAGGACAGGCCATGGAGAAATGGGAGCCTTGCTACACTGATGGGCGGGATGTAAATTGCCAAGAGCCACTCTGGAGAAGTGTCCGGTGAGTCCTGAAACATCTGAAAAACACAGCTTAGAGAGCATAGGGCACTTCCACTCATGGGGGTATAAATTGGGAAAATTAAAAATCAGCAAGACACAAGCACCCCAAAGTTTAGGGCTGCTCTGTTGACCAGGACCTCCACTTCATTCCACCTTAAATATCCCAGGAAAGAGAAAAATGGATAAAGAAGTTGTGGTCCTTATGTACATTGGAATATCACTCAGCCAGGAAATCAATGTCGTAAGGTTAGTAGCAGCATGATGAGTGGATTTAGGTACGAGGATTCTAAGTGAAATAAGTCACACGGAAAAGGACACTTCTCATAAGGTATCACTGATAGAGGGAATGTAAAAACCGTTACACTTGAACTGAATTACAAAACAGAACAGAGTCACACATGCAGAAAACACACTATGGCTGCTTAACGGGAAAGGTGAGGTGGGGTGATACATAAAACAAGGGTATCAAATTAGCTCAGATACCGTTCCATAAACCCAATATGTAATAGACAAGACCTACTCCTGGCTCAGAGAACTGGACTCAACACGCCCTATTCACCGCACAAGAATATATCTGACTAATAATAATCGTAAAACCTATGTATTGATATCTCTCTGTTAGTGTGTCAAGTGGGTGTAAAGCGGCATAAACACAGCAGTGAAAAGCAGCTAAACCCCATTATAAAAATAAATTACTTTGAAACACCCATGAAACAAAGACAGTGAAAGAGAGAGAAATTCTTACACAATGCGTTCAGGGGCTGTGATGCAACCTGGATTGACCATATCTAGACGCACAGCTGGATGAGACATAAGGGTGGACACTCTTGGGGCTGAGAGGTTTGGTGAGGTTGGGTGAGCAAACGCAGACCCTTTAAAGGAATACTGCGTGGTACCCATCGCATGGGTCCCAAATCTCCAGGTTCAAGGGCATCTTCCTACATCAAAAACATGCATGAGAAACCCAGAAGATGGTACACCGTGTGATGGGGAAAGGTTTCTAAAACGCACCTCATTTCTCATCTCCTTGTGCCCGTGTTCGCCATTCCAGCCTCTTTACTAGCAAGCTCCCTAATTGGAGCATCAGCACCTTTAACCTCCTGTTCCATACAGGTTGCAATTTGTCCTGAGGATAAACGGGAAGACGTGGAACCAACGAGAGACTAGCTCTTGGTGTTGGGACAGGCACAGGTCACTCTATTTTCCCATCAGAAAGAAGAATTAACCACAGGCTCAGCCTGACCCCCGGAACCAGAACAGGGCCTGAAGCTATTCTGCGATTTTGCGGCCAGCTCCCATAAAAACGAGTTGTAAAATGGAGGTTCAGGGCACTGCAATTCACAAACCTGCAGAGTTATAAATGATAACTGTCGTCCACAAATATACTGAGGGAAGGCAAAGAAGAGGATTTGAAATCAAGGCAGAATTGCAGGAAACAGATTTCAGGAGGTAGATTCGAATCGCCTTTAAAGCACATGAAAAGCGGCAAAACGTTGACAATGATGCCCTTGGCCAAAAAGGGCGTATGCGTTTTTTCCTGAATATATTCAGGAAAAAACGCATACGCCCTTTTTGGCCAACCAAGCAACCTGGAAAGGCAAATCAGCGCTACAAAGAAGTCTCGCTTCCCATCGGTCAAAAGGGCCATGCTGAAAAAAGTGTCAAAACCAGAAATGCAGGACAGGCCATGGAGAAATGGGAGCCTTGCTACACTGATGGGCGGGATGTAAATTGCCAAGAGCCACTCTGGAGAAGTGTCCGGTGAGTCCTGAAACATCTGAAAAACACAGCTTAGAGAGCATAGGGCACTTCCACTCATGGGGGTATAAATTGGGAAAATTAAAAATCAGCAAGACACAAGCACCCCAAAGTTTAGGGCTGCTCTGTTGACCAGGACCTCCACTTCATTCCACCTTAAATATCCCAGGAAAGAGAAAAATGGATAAAGAAGTTGTGGTCCTTATGTACATTGGAATATCACTCAGCCAGGAAATCAATGTCGTAAGGTTAGTAGCAGCATGATGAGTGGATTTACGTACGACGATTCTAAGTGAAATAAGTCACACAGAAAAGGACACTTCTCATAAGGTATCACTGATAGAGGGAATGTAAAAACCGTTACACTTGAACTGAATTACAAAACAGAACAGAGTCACACATGCAGAAAACACACTATGGCTGCTTAACGGGAAAGGTGAGGTGGGGTGATACATAAAACAAGGGTATCAAATTAGCTCAGATACCGTTCCATAAACCCAATATGTAATAGACAAGACCTACTCCTTGCTCAGAGAACTGGACTCAACACGCCCTATTCACCGCACAAGAATATATCTGACTAATAATAATCGTAAAACCTATGTATTGATATCTCTCTGTTAGTGTGTCAAGTGGGTGTAAAGCGGCATAAACACAGCAGTGAAAAGCAGCTAAACCCCATTATAAAAATAAATTACTTTGAAACACCCATGAAACAAAGACAGTGAAAGAGAGAGAAATTCTTACACAATGCGTTCAGGGGCTGTGATGCAACCTGGATTGACCATATCTAGACGCACAGCTGGATCAGACATAAGGGTGGACACTCTTGGGGCTGAGAGGTTTGGTGAGGTTGGGTGAGCAAACGCAGACCCTTTAAAGGAATACTGCGTGGTACCCATCGCATGGGTCCCAAATCTCCAGGTTCAAGGGCATCTTCCTACATCAAAAACATGCATGAGAAACCCAGAAGATGGTACACCGTGTGATGGGGAAAGGTTTCTAAAACGCACCTCATTTCTCATCTCCTTGTGCCCGGGTTCGCCATTCCAGCCGCTTTACTAGCAAGCTCCCTACTTGGAGCATCAGCACCTTTAACCTCCTGTTCCATACAGGTTGCAATTTGTCCTGAGGATAAACGGGAAGACGTGGAACCAACGAGAGACTAGCTCTTGGTGTTGGGACAGGCACAGGTCACTCTATTTTCCCATCAGAAAGAAGAATTAACCACAGGCTCAGCCTGACCCCCGGAACCAGAACAGGGCCTGAAGCCATTCTGCGATTTTGCGGCCAGCTCCCATAAAAACGAGTTGTAAAATGGAGGTTCAGGGCACTGCAATTCACAAACCTGCAGAGTTATAAATGATAACTGTCGTCCACAAATATATTGAGGGAAGGCAAAGAAGAGGATTTGAAATCAAGGCAGAATTGCAGGAAACAGATTTCAGGAGGTAGATTCGAATCGCCTTTAAAGCACATGAAAAGCGGCAAAACGTTGACAATGATGCCCTTGGCCAAAAAGGGCGTATGCGTTTTTTCCTGAATATATTCAGGAAAAAACGCATACGCCCTTTTTGGCCAACCAAGCAACCTGGAAAGGCAAATCAGCGCTACAAAGAAGTCTCGCTTCCCATCGATCAGAAGGGCCATGCTGAAAAAAGTGTCAAAACCAGAAATGCAGGACAGGCCATGGAGAAATGGGAGCCTTGCTACACTGATGGGCGGGATGTAAATTGCCAAGAGCCACTCTGGAGAAGTGTCCGGTGAGTCCTGAAACATCTGAAAAACACAGCTTAGAGAGCATAGGGCACTTCCACTCATGGGGGTATAAATTGGGAAAATTAAAAATCAGCAAGACACAAGCACCCCAAAGTTTAGGGCTGCTCTGTTGACCAGGACCTCCACTTCATTCCACCTTAAATATCCCAGGAAAGAGAAAAATGGATAAAGAAGTTGTGGTCCTTATGTACAATGGAATATCACTCAGCCAGGAAATCAATGTCGTAAGGTTAGTAGCAGCATGATGAGTGGATTTAGGTACGACGATTCTAAGTGAAATAAGTCACACAGAAAAGGACACTTCTCATAAGGTATCACTGATAGAGGGAATGTAAAAACCGTTACACTTGAACTGAATTACAAAACAGAACAGAGTCACACATGCAGAAAACAGACTATGGCTGCTTAACGGGAAAGGTGAGGTGGGGTGATACATAAAACAAGGGTATCAAATTAGCTCAGATACCGTTCCATAAACCCAATATGTAATAGACAAGACCTACTCCTTGCTCAGAGAACTGGACTCAACACGCCCTATTCACCGCACAAGAATATATCTGACTAATAATAATCGTAAAACCTATGTATTGATATCTCTCTGTTAGTGTGTCAAGTGGGTGTAAAGCGGCATAAACACAGCAGTGAAAAGCAGCTAAACCCCATTATAAAAATAAATTACTTTGAAACACCCATGAAACAAAGACAGTGAAAGAGAGAGAAATTCTTACACAATGCGTTCAGGGGCTGTGATGCAACCTGGATTGACCATATCTAGACGCACAGCTGGATGAGACATAAGGGTGGACACTCTTGGGGCTGAGAGGTTTGGTGAGGTTGGGTGAGCAAACGCAGACCCTTTAAAGGAATACTGCGTGGTACCCATCGCATGGGTCCCAAATCTCCAGGTTCAAGGGCATCTTCCTACATCAAAAACATGCATGAGAAACCCAGAAGATGGTACACCGTGTGATGGGGAAAGGTTTCTAAAACGCACCTCATTTCTCATCTCCTTGTGCCCGGGTTCGCCATTCCAGCCGCTTTACTAGCAAGCTCCCTACTTGGAGCATCAGCACCTTTAACCTCCTGTTCCATACAGGTTGCAATTTGTCCTGAGGATAAACGGGAAGACGTGGAACCAACGAGAGACTAGCTCTTGGTGTTGGGACAGGCACAGGTCACTCTATTTTCCCATCAGAAAGAAGAATTAACCACAGGCTCAGCCTGCGCCCCGGAACCAGAACAGGGCCTGAAGCCATTCTGCGATTTTGTGGCCAGCTCCCATAAAAACGAGTTGTAAAATGGAGGTTCAGGGCACTGCAATTCACAAACCTGCAGAGTTATAAATGATAACTGTCGTCCACAAATATATTGAGGGAAGGCAAAGAAGAGGATTTGAAATCAAGGCAGAATTGCAGGAAACAGATTTCAGGAGGTAGATTCGAATCGCCTTTAAAGCACATGAAAAGCGGCAAAACGTTGACAATGATGCCCTTGGCCAAAAAGGGCGTATGCGTTTTTTCCTGAATATATTCAGGAAAAAACGCATACGCCCTTTTTGGCCAACCAAGCAACCTGGAAAGGCAAATCAGCGCTACAAAGAAGTCTCGCTTCCCATCGGTCAAAAGGGCCATGCTGAAAAAAGTGTCAAAACCAGAAATGCAGGACAGGCCATGGAGAAATGGGAGCCTTGCTACACTGATGGGCGGGATGTAAATTGCCAAGAGCCACTCTGGAGAAGTGTCCGGTGAGTCCTGAAACATCTGAAAAACACAGCTTAGAGAGCATAGGGCACTTCCACTCATGGGGGTATAAATTGGGAAAATTAAAAATCAGCAAGACACAAGCACCCCAAAGTTTAGGGCTGCTCTGTTGACCAGGACCTCCACTTCATTCCACCTTAAATATCCCAGGAAAGAGAAAAATGGATAAAGAAGTTGTGGTCCTTATGTACATTGGAATATCACTCAGCCAGGAAATCAATGTCGTAAGGTTAGTAGCAGCATGATGAGTGGATTTAGGTACGACGATTCTAAGTGAAATAAGTCACACAGAAAAGGACACTTCTCATAAGGTATCACTGATAGAGGGAATGTAAAAACCGTTACACTTGAACTGAATTACAAAACAGAACAGAGTCACACATGCAGAAAACAGACTATGGCTGCTTAACGGGAAAGGTGAGGTGGGGTGATACATAAAACAAGGGTATCAAATTAGCTCAGATACCGTTCCATAAACCCAATATGTAATAGACAAGACCTACTCCTTGCTCAGAGAACTGGACTCAACACGCCCTATTCACCGCACAAGAATATATCTGACTAATAATAATCGTAAAACCTATGTATTGATATCTCTCTGTTAGTGTGTCAAGTGGGTGTAAAGCGGCATAAACACAGCAGTGAAAAGCAGCTAAACCCCATTATAAAAATAAATTACTTTGAAACACCCATGAAACAAAGACAGTGAAAGAGAGAGAAATTCTTACACAATGCGTTCAGGGGCTGTGATGCAACCTGGATTGACCATATCTAGACGCACAGCTGGATCAGACATAAGGGTGGACACTCTTGGGGCTGAGAGGTTTGGTGAGGTTGGGTGAGCAAACGCAGACCCTTTAAAGGAATACTGCGTGGTACCCATCGCATGGGTCCCAAATCTCCAGGTTCAAGGGCATCTTCCTACATCAAAAACATGCATGAGAAACCCAGAAGATGGTACACCGTGTGATGGGGAAAGGTTTCTAAAACGCACCTCATTTCTCATCTCCTTGTGCCCGGGTTCGCCATTCCAGCCGCTTTACTAGCAAGCTCCCTACTTGGAGCATCAGCACCTTTAACCTCCTGTTCCATACAGGTTGCAATTTGTCCTGAGGATAAACGGGAAGACGTGGAACCAACGAGAGACTAGCTCTTGGTGTTGGGACAGGCACAGGTCACTCTATTTTCCCATCAGAAAGAAGAATTAACCACAGGCTCAGCCTGCGCCCCGGAACCAGAACAGGGCCTGAAGCCATTCTGCGATTTTGTGGCCAGCTCCCATAAAAACGAGTTGTAAAATGGAGGTTCAGGGCACTGCAATTCACAAACCTGCAGAGTTATAAATGATAACTCTCGTCCACAAATATATTGAGGGAAGGCAAAGAAGAGGATTTGAAATCAAGGCAGAATTGCAGGAAACAGATTTCAGGAGGTAGATTCGAATCGCCTTTAAAGCACATGAAAAGCGGCAAAACGTTGACAATGATGCCCTTGGCCAAAAAGGGCGTATGCGTTTTTTCCTGAATATATTCAGGAAAAAACGCATACGCCCTTTTTGGCCAACCAAGCCACCTGGAAAGGCAAATCAGCGCTACAAAGAAGTCTCGCTTCCCATCGGTCAAAAGGGCCATGCTGAAAAAAGTGTCAAAACCAGAAATGCAGGACAGGCCATGGAGAAATGGGAGCCTTGCTACACTGATGGGCGGGATGTAAATTGCCAAGAGCCACTCCGGAGAAGTGTCCGGTGAGTCCTGAAACATCTGAAAAACACAGCTTAGAGAGCATAGGGCACTTCCACTCATGGGGGTATAAATTGGGAAAATTAAAAATCAGCAAGACACAAGCACCCCAAAGTTTAGGGCTGCTCTGTTGACCAGGACCTCCACTTCATTCCACCTTAAATATCCCAGGAAAGAGAAAAATGGATAAAGAAGTTGTGGTCCTTATGTACATTGGAATATCACTCAGCCAGGAAATCAATGTCGTAAGGTTAGTAGCAGCATGATGAGTGGATTTAGGTACGACGATTCTAAGTGAAATAAGTCACACAGAAAAGGACACTTCTCATAAGGTATCACTGATAGAGGGAATGTAAAAACCGTTACACTTGAACTGAATTACAAAACAGAACAGAGTCACACATGCAGAAAACACACTATGGCTGCTTAACGGGAAAGGTGAGGTGGGGTGATACATAAAACAAGGGTATCAAATTAGCTCAGATACCGTTCCATAAACCCAATATGTAATAGACAAGACCTACTCCTTGCTCAGAGAACTGGACTCAACACGCCCTATTCACCGCACAAGAATATATCTGACTAATAATAATCGTAAAACCTATGTATTGATATCTCTCTGTTAGTGTGTCAAGTGGGTGTAAAGCGGCATAAACACAGCAGTGAAAAGCAGCTAAACCCCATTATAAAAATAAATTACTTTGAAACACCCATGAAACAAAGACAGTGAAAGAGAGAGAAATTCTTACACAATGCGTTCAGGGGCTGTGATGCAACCTGGATTGACCATATCTAGACGCACAGCTGGATCAGACATAAGGGTGGACACTCTTGGGGCTGAGAGGTTTGGTGAGGTTGGGTGAGCAAACGCAGACCCTTTAAAGGAATACTGCGTGGTACCCATCGCATGGGTCCCAAATCTCCAGGTTCAAGGGCATCTTCCTACATCAAAAACATGCATGAGAAACCCAGAAGATGGTACACCGTGTGATGGGGAAAGGTTTCTAAAACGCACCTCATTTCTCATCTCCTTGTGCCCGGGTTCGCCATTCCAGCCTCTTTACTAGCAAGCTCCCTACTTGGAGCATCAGCACCTTTAACCTCCTGTTCCATACAGGTTGCAATTTGTCCTGAGGATAAACGGGAAGACGTGGAACCAACGAGAGACTAGCTCTTGGTGTTGGGACAGGCACAGGTCACTCTATTTTCCCATCAGAAAGAAGAATTAACCACAGGCTCAGCCTGCCCCCCGGAACCAGAACAGGGCCTGAAGCCATTCTGCGATTTTGCGGCCAGCTCCCATAAAAACGAGTTGTAAAATGGAGGTTCAGGGCACTGCAATTCACAAACCTGCAGAGTTATAAATGATAACTGTCGTCGACAAATATACTGAGGGAAGGCAAAGAAGAGGATTTGAAATCAAGGCAGAATTGCAGGAAACAGATTTCAGGAGGTAGATTCGAATCGCCTTTAAAGCACATGAAAAGCGGCAAAACGTTGACAATGATGCCCTTGGCCAAAAAGGGCGTATGCGTTTTTTCCTGAATATATTCAGGAAAAAACGCATACGCCCTTTTTGGCCAACCAAGCAACCTGGAAAGGCAAATCAGCGCTACAAAGAAGTCTCGCTTCCCATCGGTCAAAAGGGCCATGCTGAAAAAAGTGTCAAAACCAGAAATGCAGGACAGGCCATGGAGAAATGGGAGCCTTGCTACACTGATGGGCGGGATGTAAATTGCCAAAAGCCACTCCGGAGAAGTGTCCGGTGAGTCCTGAAACATCTGAAAAACACAGCTTAGAGAGCATAGGGCACTTCCACTCATGGGGGTATAAATTGGGAAAATTAAAAATCAGCAAGACACAAGCACCCCAAAGTTTAGGGCTGCTCTGTTGACCAGGACCTCCACTTCATTCCACCTTAAATATCCCAGGAAAGAGAAAAATGGATAAAGAAGTTGTGGTCCTTATGTACATTGGAATATCACTCAGCCAGGAAATCAATGTCGTAAGGTTAGTAGCAGCATGATGAGTGGATTTAGGTACGACGATTCTAAGTGAAATAAGTCACACAGAAAAGGACACTTCTCATAAGGTATCACTGATAGAGGGAATGTAAAAACCGTTACACTTGAACTGAATTACAAAACAGAACAGAGTCACACATGCAGAAAACACACTATGGCTGCTTAACGGGAAAGGTGAGGTGGGGTGATACATAAAACAAGGGTATCAAATTAGCTCAGATACCGTTCCATAAACCCAATATGTAATAGACAAGACCTACTCCTTGCTCAGAGAACTGGACTCAACACGCCCTATTCACCGCACAAGAATATATCTGACTAATAATAATCGTAAAACCTATGTATTGATATCTCTCTGTTAGTGTGTCAAGTGGGTGTAAAGCGGCATAAACACAGCAGTGAAAAGCAGCTAAACCCCATTATAAAAATAAATTACTTTGAAACACCCATGAAACAAAGACAGTGAAAGAGAGAGAAATTCTTACACAATGCGTTCAGGGGCTGTGATGCAACCTGGATTGACCATATCTAGACGCACAGCTGGATCAGACATAAGGGTGGACACTCTTGGGGCTGAGAGGTTTGGTGAGGTTGGGTGAGCAAACGCAGACCCTTTAAAGTAATACTGCGTGGTACCCATCGCATGGGTCCCAAATCTCCAGGTTCAAGGGCATCTTCCTACATCAAAAACATGCATGAGAAACCCAGAAGATGGTACACCGTGTGATGGGGAAAGGTTTCTAAAACGCACCTCATTTCTCATCTCCTTGTGCCCGGGTTCGCCATTCCAGCCGCTTTACTAGCAAGCTCCCTACTTGGAGCATCAGCACCTTTAACCTCCTGTTCCGTAGAGGTTGCAATTTGTCCTGAGGATAAACGGGAAGACGTGGAACCAACGAGAGACTAGCTCTTGGTGTTGGGACAGGCACAGGTCACTCTATTTTCCCATCAGAAAGAAGAATTAACCACAGGCTCAGCCTGCCCCCCGGAACCAGAACAGGGCCTGAAGCCATTCTGCGATTTTGCGGCCAGCTCCCATAAAAACGAGTTGTAAAATGGAGGTTCAGGGCACTGCAATTCACAAACCTGCAGAGTTATAAATGATAACTGTCGTCCACAAATATATTGAGGGAAGGCAAAGAAGAGGATTTGAAATCAAGGCAGAATTGCAGGAAACAGATTTCAGGAGGTAGATTCGAATCGCCTTTAAAGCACATGAAAAGCGGCAAAACGTTGACAATGATGCCCTTGGCCAAAAAGGGCGTATGCGTTTTTTCCTGAATATATTCAGGAAAAAACGCATACGCCCTTTTTGGCCAACCAAGCAACCTGGAAAGGCAAATCAGCGCTACAAAGAAGTCTCGCTTCCCATCGGTCAAAAGGGCCATGCTGAAAAAAGTGTCAAAACCAGAAATGCAGGACAGGCCATGGAGAAATGGGAGCCTTGCTACACTGATGGGCGGGATGTAAATTGCCAAGAGCCACTCCGGAGAAGTGTCCGGTGAGTCCTGAAACATCTGATAAACACAGCTTAGAGAGCATAGGGCACTTCCACTCATGGGGGTATAAATTGGGAAAATTAAAAATCAGCAAGACACAAGCACCCCAAAGTTTAGGGCTGCTCTGTTGACCAGGACCTCCACTTCATTCCACCTTAAATATCCCAGGAAAGAGAAAAATGGATAAAGAAGTTGTGGTTCTTATGTACAATGGAATATCACTCAGCCAGGAAATCAATGTCGTAAGGTTAGTAGCAGCATGATGAGTGGATTTAGGTACGACGATTCTAAGTGAAATAAGTCACACAGAAAAGGACACTTCTCATAAGGTATCACTGATAGAGGGAATGTAAAAACCGTTACACTTGAACTGAATTACAAAACAGAACAGAGTCACACATGCAGAAAACACACTATGGCTGCTTAACGGGAAAGGTGAGGTGGGGTGATACATAAAACAAGGGTATCAAATTAGCTCAGATACCGTTCCATAAACCCAATATGTAATAGACAAGACCTACTCCTGGCTCAGAGAACTGGACTCAACACGCCCTATTCACCGCACAAGAATATATCTGACTAATAATAATCGTAAAACCTATGTATTGATATCTCTCTGTTAGTGTGTCAAGTGGGTGTAAAGCGGCATAAACACAGCAGTGAAAAGCAGCTAAACCCCATTATAAAAATAAATTACTTTGAAACACCCATGAAACAAAGACAGTGAAAGAGAGAGAAATTCTTACACAATGCGTTCAGGGGCTGTGATGCAACCTGGATTGACCATATCTAGACGCACAGCTGGATCAGACATAAGGGTGGACACTCTTGGGGCTGAGAGGTTTGGTGAGGTTGGGTGAGCAAACGCAGACCCTTTAAAGGAATACTGCGTGGTACCCATCGCATGGGTCCCAAATCTCCAGGTTCAAGGGCATCTTCCTACATCAAAAACATGCATGAGAAACCCAGAAGATGGTACACCGTGTGATGGGGAAAGGTTTCTAAAACGCACCTCATTTCTCATCTCCTTGTGCCCGGGTTCGCCATTCCAGCCGCTTTACTAGCAAGCTCCCTACTTGGAGCATCAGCACCTTTAACCTCCTGTTCCATACAGGTTGCAATTTGTCCTGAGGATAAACGGGAAGACGTGGAACCAACGAGAGACTAGCTCTTGGTGTTGGGACAGGCACAGGTCACTCTATTTTCCCATCAGAAAGAAGAATTAACCACAGGCTCAGCCTGACCCCGGAACCAGAACAGGGCCTGAAGCCATTCTGCGATTTTGCGGCCAGCTCCCATAAAAACGAGTTGTAAAATGGAGGTTCAGGGCACTGCAATTCACAAACCTGCAGAGTTATAAATGATAACTCTCGTCCACAAATATATTGAGGGAAGGCAAAGAAGAGGATTTGAAATCAAGGCAGAATTGCAGGAAACAGATTTCAGGAGGTAGATTCGAATCGCCTTTAAAGCACATGAAAAGCGGCAAAACGTTGACAATGATGCCCTTGGCCAAAAAGGGCGTATGCGTTTTTTCCTGAATATATTCAGGAAAAAACGCATACGCCCTTTTTGGCCAACCAAGCAACCTGGAAAGGCAAATCAGCGCTACAAAGAAGTCTCGCTTCCCATCGGTCAAAAGGGCCATGCTGAAAAAAGTGTCAAAACCAGAAATGCAGGACAGGCCATGGAGAAATGGGAGCCTTGCTACACTGATGGGCGGGATGTAAATTGCCAAGAGCCACTCTGGAGAAGTGTCCGGTGAGTCCTGAAACATCTGAAAAACACAGCTTAGAGAGCATAGGGCACTTCCACTCATGGGGGTATAAATTGGGAAAATTAAAAATCAGCAAGACACAAGCACCCCAAAGTTTAGGGCTGCTCTGTTGACCAGGACCTCCACTTCATTCCACCTTAAATATCCCAGGAAAGAGAAAAATGGATAAAGAAGTTGTGGTCCTTATGTACATTGGAATATCACTCAGCCAGGAAATCAATGTCGTAAGGTTAGTAGCAGCATGATGAGTGGATTTAGGTACGACGATTCTAAGTGAAATAAGTCACACGGAAAAGGACACTTCTCATAAGGTATCACTGATAGAGGGAATGTAAAAACCGTTACACTTGAACTGAATTACAAAACAGAACAGAGTCACACATGCAGAAAACACACTATGGCTGCTTAACGGGAAAGGTGAGGTGGGGTGATACATAAAACAAGGGTATCAAATTAGCTCAGATACCGTTCCATAAACCCAATATGTAATAGACAAGACCTACTCCTGGCTCAGAGAACTGGACTCAACACGCCCTATTCACCGCACAAGAATATATCTGACTAATAATAATCGTAAAACCTATGTATTGATATCTCTCTGTTAGTGTGTCAAGTGGGTGTAAAGCGGCATAAACACAGCAGTGAAAAGCAGCTAAACCCCATTATAAAAATAAATTACTTTGAAACACCCATGAAACAAAGACAGTGAAAGAGAGAGAAATTCTTACACAATGCGTTCAGGGGCTGTGATGCAACCTGGATTGACCATATCTAGACGCACAGCTGGATCAGACATAAGGGTGGACACTCTTGGGGCTGAGAGGTTTGGTGAGGTTGGGTGAGCAAACGCAGACCCTTTAAAGGAATACTGCGTGGTACCCATCGCATGGGTCCCAAATCTCCAGGTTCAAGGGCATCTTCCTACATCAAAAACATGCATGAGAAACCCAGAAGATGGTACACCGTGTGATGGGGAAAGGTTTCTAAAACGCACCTCATTTCTCATCTCCTTGTGCCCGTGTTCGCCATTCCAGCCTCTTTACTAGCAAGCTCCCTAATTGGAGCATCAGCACCTTTAACCTCCTGTTCCATACAGGTTGCAATTTGTCCTGAGGATAAACGGGAAGACGTGGAACCAACGAGAGACTAGCTCTTGGTGTTGGGACAGGCACAGGTCACTCTATTTTCCCATCAGAAAGAAGAATTAACCACAGGCTCAGCCTGACCCCCGGAACCAGAACAGGGCCTGAAGCTATTCTGCGATTTTGCGGCCAGCTCCCATAAAAACGAGTTGTAAAATGGAGGTTCAGGGCACTGCAATTCACAAACCTGCAGAGTTATAAATGATAACTGTCGTCCACAAATATACTGAGGGAAGGCAAAGAAGAGGATTTGAAATCAAGGCAGAATTGCAGGAAACAGATTTCAGGAGGTAGATTCGAATCGCCTTTAAAGCACATGAAAAGCGGCAAAACGTTGACAATGATGCCCTTGGCCAAAAAGGGCGTATGCGTTTTATCCTGAATATATTCAGGAAAAAACGCATACGCCCTTTTTGGCCAACCAAGCAACCTGGAAAGGCAAATCAGCACTACAAAGAAGTCTCGCTTCCCATCGGTCAAAAGGGCCATGCTGAAAAAAGTGTCAAAACCAGAAATGCAGGACAGGCCATGGAGAAATGGGAGCCTTGCTACACTGATGGGCGGGATGTAAATTGCCAAGAGCCACTCTGGAGAAGTGTCCGGTGAGTCCTGAAACATCTGAAAAACACAGCTTAGAGAGCATAGGGCACTTCCACTCATGGGGGTATAAATTGGGAAAATTAAAAATCAGCAAGACACAAGCACCCCAAAGTTTAGGGCTGCTCTGTTGACCAGGACCTCCACTTCATTCCACCTTAAATATCCCAGGAAAGAGAAAAATGGATAAAGAAGTTGTGGTCCTTATGTACATTGGAATATCACTCAGCCAGGAAATCAATGTCGTAAGGTTAGTAGCAGCATGATGAGTGGATTTAGGTACGACGATTCTAAGTGAAATAAGTCACACAGAAAAGGACACTTCTCATAAGGTATCACTGATAGAGGGAATGTAAAAACCGTTACACTTGAACTGAATTACAAAACAGAACAGAGTCACACATGCAGAAAACACACTATGGCTGCTTAACGGGAAAGGTGAGGTGGGGTGATACATAAAACAAGGGTATCAAATTAGCTCAGATACCGTTCCATAAACCCAATATGTAATAGACAAGACCTACTCCTTGCTCAGAGAACTGGACTCAACACGCCCTATTCACCGCACAAGAATATATCTGACTAATAATAATCGTAAAACCTATGTATTGATATCTCTCTGTTAGTGTGTCAAGTGGGTGTAAAGCGGCATAAACACAGCAGTGAAAAGCAGCTAAACCCCATTATAAAAATAAATTACTTTGAAACACCCATGAAACAAAGACAGTGAAAGAGAGAGAAATTCTTACACAATGCGTTCAGGGGCTGTGATGCAACCTGGATTGACCATATCTAGACGCACAGCTGGATCAGACATAAGGGTGGACACTCTTGGGGCTGAGAGGTTTGGTGAGGTTGGGTGAGCAAACGCAGACCCTTTAAAGGAATACTGCGTGGTACCCATCGCATGGGTCCCAAATCTCCAGGTTCAAGGGCATCTTCCTACATCAAAAACATGCATGAGAAACCCAGAAGATGGTACACCGTGTGATGGGGAAAGGTTTCTAAAACGCACCTCATTTCTCATCTCCTTGTGCCCGGGTTCGCCATTCCAGCCGCTTTACTAGCAAGCTCCCTACTTGGAGCATCAGCACCTTTAACCTCCTGTTCCATACAGGTTGCAATTTGTCCTGAGGATAAACGGGAAGACGTGGAACCAACGAGAGACTAGCTCTTGGTGTTGGGACAGGCACAGGTCACTCTATTTTCCCATCAGAAAGAAGAATTAACCACAGGCTCAGCCTGACCCCCGGAACCAGAACAGGGCCTGAAGCCATTCTGCGATTTTGCGGCCAGCTCCCATAAAAACGAGTTGTAAAATGGAGGTTCAGGGCACTGCAATTCACAAACCTGCAGAGTTATAAATGATAACTGTCGTCCACAAATATATTGAGGGAAGGCAAAGAAGAGGATTTGAAATCAAGGCAGAATTGCAGGAAACAGATTTCAGGAGGTAGATTCGAATCGCCTTTAAAGCACATGAAAAGCGGCAAAACGTTGACAATGATGCCCTTGGCCAAAAAGGGCGTATGCGTTTTTTCCTGAATATATTCAGGAAAAAACGCATACGCCCTTTTTGGCCAACCAAGCAACCTGGAAAGGCAAATCAGCGCTACAAAGAAGTCTCGCTTCCCATCGATCAGAAGGGCCATGCTGAAAAAAGTGTCAAAACCAGAAATGCAGGACAGGCCATGGAGAAATGGGAGCCTTGCTACACTGATGGGCGGGATGTAAATTGCCAAGAGCCACTCTGGAGAAGTGTCCGGTGAGTCCTGAAACATCTGAAAAACACAGCTTAGAGAGCATAGGGCACTTCCACTCATGGGGGTATAAATTGGGAAAATTAAAAATCAGCAAGACACAAGCACCCCAAAGTTTAGGGCTGCTCTGTTGACCAGGACCTCCACTTCATTCCACCTTAAATATCCCAGGAAAGAGAAAAATGGATAAAGAAGTTGTGGTCCTTATGTACAATGGAATATCACTCAGCCAGGAAATCAATGTCGTAAGGTTAGTAGCAGCATGATGAGTGGATTTAGGTACGACGATTCTAAGTGAAATAAGTCACACAGAAAAGGACACTTCTCATAAGGTATCACTGATAGAGGGAATGTAAAAACCGTTACACTTGAACTGAATTACAAAACAGAACAGAGTCACACATGCAGAAAACAGACTATGGCTGCTTAACGGGAAAGGTGAGGTGGGGTGATACATAAAACAAGGGTATCAAATTAGCTCAGATACCGTTCCATAAACCCAATATGTAATAGACAAGACCTACTCCTTGCTCAGAGAACTGGACTCAACACGCCCTATTCACCGCACAAGAATATATCTGACTAATAATAATCGTAAAACCTATGTATTGATATCTCTCTGTTAGTGTGTCAAGTGGGTGTAAAGCGGCATAAACACAGCAGTGAAAAGCAGCTAAACCCCATTATAAAAATAAATTACTTTGAAACACCCATGAAACAAAGACAGTGAAAGAGAGAGAAATTCTTACACAATGCGTTCAGGGGCTGTGATGCAACCTGGATTGACCATATCTAGACGCACAGCTGGATGAGACATAAGGGTGGACACTCTTGGGGCTGAGAGGTTTGGTGAGGTTGGGTGAGCAAACGCAGACCCTTTAAAGGAATACTGCGTGGTACCCATCGCATGGGTCCCAAATCTCCAGGTTCAAGGGCATCTTCCTACATCAAAAACATGCATGAGAAACCCAGAAGATGGTACACCGTGTGATGGGGAAAGGTTTCTAAAACGCACCTCATTTCTCATCTCCTTGTGCCCGGGTTCGCCATTCCAGCCGCTTTACTAGCAAGCTCCCTACTTGGAGCATCAGCACCTTTAACCTCCTGTTCCATACAGGTTGCAATTTGTCCTGAGGATAAACGGGAAGACGTGGAACCAACGAGAGACTAGCTCTTGGTGTTGGGACAGGCACAGGTCACTCTATTTTCCCATCAGAAAGAAGAATTAACCACAGGCTCAGCCTGCGCCCCGGAACCAGAACAGGGCCTGAAGCCATTCTGCGATTTTGTGGCCAGCTCCCATAAAAACGAGTTGTAAAATGGAGGTTCAGGGCACTGCAATTCACAAACCTGCAGAGTTATAAATGATAACTGTCGTCCACAAATATATTGAGGGAAGGCAAAGAAGAGGATTTGAAATCAAGGCAGAATTGCAGGAAACAGATTTCAGGAGGTAGATTCGAATCGCCTTTAAAGCACATGAAAAGCGGCAAAACGTTGACAATGATGCCCTTGGCCAAAAAGGGCGTATGCGTTTTTTCCTGAATATATTCAGGAAAAAACGCATACGCCCTTTTTGGCCAACCAAGCAACCTGGAAAAGCAAATCAGCGCTACAAAGAAGTCTCGCTTCCCATCGGTCAAAAGGGCCATGCTGAAAAAAGTGTCAAAACCAGAAATGCAGGACAGGCCATGGAGAAATGGGAGCCTTGCTACACTGATGGGCGGGATGTAAATTGCCAAGAGCCACTCTGGAGAAGTGTCCGGTGAGTCCTGAAACATCTGAAAAACACAGCTTAGAGAGCATAGGGCACTTCCACTCATGGGGGTATAAATTGGGAAAATTAAAAATCAGCAAGACACAAGCACCCCAAAGTTTAGGGCTGCTCTGTTGACCAGGACCTCCACTTCATTCCACCTTAAATATCCCAGGAAAGAGAAAAATGGATAAAGAAGTTGTGGTCCTTATGTACATTGGAATATCACTCAGCCAGGAAATCAATGTCGTAAGGTTAGTAGCAGCATGATGAGTGGATTTAGGTACGACGATTCTAAGTGAAATAAGTCACACAGAAAAGGACACTTCTCATAAGGTATCACTGATAGAGGGAATGTAAAAACCGTTACACTTGAACTGAATTACAAAACAGAACAGAGTCACACATGCAGAAAACAGACTATGGCTGCTTAACGGGAAAGGTGAGGTGGGGTGATACATAAAACAAGGGTATCAAATTAGCTCAGATACCGTTCCATAAACCCAATATGTAATAGACAAGACCTACTCCTTGCTCAGAGAACTGGACTCAACACGCCCTATTCACCGCACAAGAATATATCTGACTAATAATAATCGTAAAACCTATGTATTGATATCTCTCTGTTAGTGTGTCAAGTGGGTGTAAAGCGGCATAAACACAGCAGTGAAAAGCAGCTAAACCCCATTATAAAAATAAATTACTTTGAAACACCCATGAAACAAAGACAGTGAAAGAGAGAGAAATTCTTACACAATGCGTTCAGGGGCTGTGATGCAACCTGGATTGACCATATCTAGACGCACAGCTGGATGAGACATAAGGGTGGACACTCTTGGGGCTGAGAGGTTTGGTGAGGTTGGGTGAGCAAACGCAGACCCTTTAAAGGAATACTGCGTGGTACCCATCGCATGGGTCCCAAATCTCCAGGTTCAAGGGCATCTTCCTACATCAAAAACATGCATGAGAAACCCAGAAGATGGTACACCGTGTGATGGGGAAAGGTTTCTAAAACGCACCTCATTTCTCATCTCCTTGTGCCCGGGTTCGCCATTCCAGCCGCTTTACTAGGAAGCTCCCTACTTGGAGCATCAGCACCTTTAACCTCCTGTTCCATACAGGTTGCAATTTGTCCTGAGGATAAACGGGAAGACGTGGAACCAACGAGAGACTAGCTCTTGGTGTTGGGACAGGCACAGGTCACTCTATTTTCCCATCAGAAAGAAGAATTAACCACAGGCTCAGCCTGCGCCCCGGAACCAGAACAGGGCCTGAAGCCATTCTGCGATTTTGTGGCCAGCTCCCATAAAAACGAGTTGTAAAATGGAGGTTCAGGGCACTGCAATTCACAAACCTGCAGAGTTATAAATGATAACTGTCGTCCACAAATATATTGAGGGAAGGCAAAGAAGAGGATTTGAAATCAAGGCAGAATTGCAGGAAACAGATTTCAGGAGGTAGATTCGAATCGCCTTTAAAGCACATGAAAAGCGGCAAAACGTTGACAATGATGCCCTTGGCCAAAAAGGGCGTATGCGTTTTTTCCTGAATATATTCAGGAAAAAACGCATACGCCCTTTTTGGCCAACCAAGCCACCTGGAAAGGCAAATGAGCGCTACAAAGAAGTCTCGCTTCCCATCGGTCAAAAGGGCCATGCTGAAAAAAGTGTCAAAACCAGAAATGCAGGACAGGCCATGGAGAAATGGGAGCCTTGCTACACTGATGGGCGGGATGTAAATTGCCAAAAGCCACTCCGGAGAAGTGTCCGGTGAGTCCTGAAACATCTGAAAAACACAGCTTAGAGAGCATAGGGCACTTCCACTCATGGGGGTATAAATTGGGAAAATTAAAAATCAGCAAGACACAAGCACCCCAAAGTTTAGGGCTGCTCTGTTGACCAGGACCTCCACTTCATTCCACCTTAAATATCCCAGGAAAGAGAAAAATGGATAAAGAAGTTGTGGTCCTTATGTACATTGGAATATCACTCAGCCAGGAAATCAATGTCGTAAGGTTAGTAGCAGCATGATGAGTGGATTTAGGTACGACGATTCTAAGTGAAATAAGTCACACAGAAAAGGACACTTCTCATAAGGTATCACTGATAGAGGGACTGTAAAAACCGTTACACTTGAACTGAATTACAAAACAGAACAGAGTCACACATGCAGAAAACACACTATGGCTGCTTAACGGGAAAGGTGAGGTGGGGTGATACATAAAACAAGGGTATCAAATTAGCTCAGATACCGTTCCATAAACCCAATATGTAATAGACAAGACCTACTCCTTGCTCAGAGAACTGGACTCAACACGCCCTATTCACCGCACAAGAATATATCTGACTAATAATAATCGTAAAACCTATGTATTGATATCTCTCTGTTAGTGTGTCAAGTGGGTGTAAAGCGGCATAAACACAGCAGTGAAAAGCAGCTAAACCCCATTATAAAAATAAATTACTTTGAAACACCCATGAAACAAAGACAGTGAAAGAGAGAGAAATTCTTACACAATGCGTTCAGGGGCTGTGATGCAACCTGGATTGACCATATCTAGATGCACAGCTGGATGAGACATAAGGGTGGACACTCTTGGGGCTGAGAGGTTTGGTGAGGTTGGGTGAGCAAACGCAGACCCTTTAAAGGAATACTGCGTGGTACCCATCGCATGGGTCCCAAATCTCCAGGTTCAAGGGCATCTTCCTACATCAAAAACATGCATGAGAAACCCAGAAGATGGTACACCGTGTGATGGGGAAAGGTTTCTAAAACGCACCTCATTTCTCATCTCCTTGTGCCCGGGTTCGCCATTCCAGCCGCTTTACTAGCAAGCTCCCTACTTGGAGCATCAGCACCTTTAACCTCCTGTTCCGTAGAGGTTGCAATTTGTCCTGAGGATAAACGGGAAGACGTGGAACCAACGAGAGACTAGCTCTTGGTGTTGGGACAGGCACAGGTCACTCTATTTTCCCATCAGAAAGAAGAATTAACCACAGGCTCAGCCTGCCCCCCGGAACCAGAACAGGGCCTGAAGCCATTCTGCGATTTTGCGGCCAGCTCCCATAAAAACGAGTTGTAAAATGGAGGTTCAGGGCACTGCAATTCACAAACCTGCAGAGTTATAAATGATAACTCTCGTCCACAAATATATTGAGGGAAGGCAAAGAAGAGGATTTGAAATCAAGGCAGAATTGCAGGAAACAGATTTCAGGAGGTAGATACGAATCGCCTTTAAAGCACATGAAAAGCGGCAAAACGTTGACAATGATGCCCTTGGCCAAAAAGGGCGTATGCGTTTTTTCCTGAATATATTCAGGAAAAAACGCATACGCCCTTTTTGGCCAACCAAGCAACCTGGAAAGGCAAATCAGCGCTACAAAGAAGTCTCGCTTCCCATCGGTCAAAAGGGCCATGCTGAAAAAAGTGTCAAAACCAGAAATGCAGGACAGGCCATGGAGAAATGGGAGCCTTGCTACACTGATGGGCGGGATGTAAATTGCCAAGAGCCACTCTGGAGAAGTGTCCGGTGAGTCCTGAAACATCTGAAAAACACAGCTTAGAGAGCATAGGGCACTTCCACTCATGGGGGTATAAATTGGGAAAATTAAAAATCAGCAAGACACAAGCACCCCAAAGTTTAGGGCTGCTCTGTTGACCAGGACCTCCACTTCATTCCACCTTAAATATCCCAGGAAAGAGAAAAATGGATAAAGAAGTTGTGGTCCTTATGTACATTGGAATATCACTCAGCCAGGAAATCAATGTCGTAAGGTTAGTAGCAGCATGATGAGTGGATTTAGGTACGACGATTCTAAGTGAAATAAGTCACACAGAAAAGGACACTTCTCATAAGGTATCACTGATAGAGGGACTGTAAAAACCGTTACACTTGAACTGAATTACAAAACAGAACAGAGTCACACATGCAGAAAACACACTATGGCTGCTTAACGGGAAAGGTGAGGTGGGGTGATACATAAAACAAGGGTATCAAATTAGCTCAGATACCGTTCCATAAACCCAATATGTAATAGACAAGACCTACTCCTTGCTCAGAGAACTGGACTCAACACGCCCTATTCACCGCACAAGAATATATCTGACTAATAATAATCGTAAAACCTATGTATTGATATCTCTCTGTTAGTGTGTCAAGTGGGTGTAAAGCGGCATAAACACAGCAGTGAAAAGCAGCTAAACCCCATTATAAAAATAAATTACTTTGAAACACCCATGAAACAAAGACAGTGAAAGAGAGAGAAATTCTTACACAATGCGTTCAGGGGCTGTGATGCAACCTGGATTGACCATATCTAGACGCACAGCTGGATGAGACATAAGGGTGGACACTCTTGGGGCTGAGAGGTTTGGTGAGGTTGGGTGAGCAAACGCAGACCCTTTAAAGGAATACTGCGTGGTACCCATCGCATGGGTCCCAAATCTCCAGGTTCAAGGGCATCTTCCTACATCAAAAACATGCATGAGAAACCCAGAAGATGGTACACCGTGTGATGGGGAAAGGTTTCTAAAACGCACCTCATTTCTCAACTCCTTGTGCCCGGGTTCGCCATTCCAGCCGCTTTACTAGCAAGCTCCCTACTTGGAGCATCAGCACCTTTAACCTCCTGTTCCATGCAGGTTGCAATTTGTCCTGAGGATAAACGGGAAGACGTGGAACCAACGAGAGACTAGCTCTTGGTGTTGGGACAGGCACAGGTCACTCTATTTTCCCATCAGAAAGAAGAATTAACCACAGGCTCAGCCTGCCCCCCGGAACCAGAACAGGGCCTGAAGCCATTCTGCGATTTTGCGGCCAGCTCCCATAAAAACGAGTTGTAAAATGGAGGTTCAGGGCACTGCAATTCACAAACCTGCAGAGTTATTAATGATAACTCTCGTCCACAAATATATTGAGGGAAGGCAAAGAAGAGGATTTGAAATCAAGGCAGAATTGCAGGAAACAGATTTCAGGAGGTAGATTCGAATCGCCTTTAAAGCACATGAAAAGCGGCAAAACGTTGACAATGATGCCCTTGGCCAAAAAGTGCGTATGCGTTTTTTCCTGAATATATTCAGGAAAAAACGCTTACGCCCTTTTTGGCCAACCAAGCCACCTGGAAAGGCAAATCAGCGCTACAAAGAAGTCTCGCTTCCCATCGGTCAAAAGGGCCATGCTGAAAAAAGTGTCAAAACCAGAAATGCAGTACAGGCCATGGAGAAATGGGAGCCTTGCTACACTGATGGGCGGGATGTAAATTGCCAAGAGCCACTCCGGAGAAGTGTCCGGTGAGTCCTGAAACATCTGAAAAACACAGCTTAGAGAGCATAGGGCACTTCCACTCATGGGGGTATAAATTGGGAAAATTAAAAATCAGCAAGACACAAGCACCCCAAAGTTTAGGGCTGCTCTGTTGACCAGGA
Source organism: Balaenoptera borealis (assembly GCF_965194805.1). NCBI lineage: Eukaryota > Metazoa > Chordata > Mammalia > Artiodactyla > Balaenopteridae > Balaenoptera > Balaenoptera borealis. The sequence continues at coordinate 2,181,047 of NW_028124009.1, forward strand.
CCTCCACTTCATTCCACCTTAAATATCCCAGGAAAGAGAAAAATGGATAAAGAAGTTGTGGTCCTTATGTACATTGGAATATCACTCAGCCAGGAAATCAATGTCGTAAGGTTAGTAGCAGCATGATGAGTGGATTTAGGTACGACGATTCTAAGTGAAATAAGTCACACAGAAAAGGACACTTCTCATAAGGTATCACTGATAGAGGGAATGTAAAAACCGTTACACTTGAACTGAATTACAAAACAGAACAGAGTCACACATGCAGAAAACACACTATGGCTGCTTAACGGGAAAGGTGAGGTGGGGTGATACATAAAACAAGGGTATCAAATTAGCTCAGATACCGTTCCATAAACCCAATATGTAATAGACAAGACCTACTCCTGGCTCAGAGAACTGGACTCAACACGCCCTATTCACCGCACAAGAATATATCTGACTAATAATAATCGTAAAACCTATGTATTGATATCTCTCTGTTAGTGTGTCAAGTGGGTGTAAAGCGGCATAAACACAGCAGTGAAAAGCAGCTAAACCCCATTATAAAAATAAATTACTTTGAAACACCCATGAAACAAAGACAGTGAAAGAGAGAGAAATTCTTACACAATGCGTTCAGGGGCTGTGATGCAACCTGGATTGACCATATCTAGACGCACAGCTGGATGAGACATAAGGGTGGACACTCTTGGGGCTGAGAGGTTTGGTGAGGTTGGGTGAGCAAACGCAGACCCTTTAAAGGAATACTGCGTGGTACCCATCGCATGGGTCCCAAATCTCCAGGTTCAAGGGCATCTTCCTACATCAAAAACATGCATGAGAAACCCAGAAGATGGTACACCGTGTGATGGGGAAAGGTTTCTAAAACGCACCTCATTTCTCATCTCCTTGTGCCCGGGTTCGCCATTCCAGCCGCTTTACTAGCAAGCTCCCTACTTGGAGCATCAGCACCTTTAACCTCCTGTTCCGTAGAGGTTGCAATTTGTCCTGAGGATAAACGGGAAGACGTGGAACCAACGAGAGACTAGCTCTTGGTGTTGGGACAGGCACAGGTCACTCTATTTTCCCATCAGAAAGAAGAATTAACCACAGGCTCAGCCTGCCCCCCGGAACCAGAACAGGGCCTGAAGCCATTCTGCGATTTTGCGGCCAGCTCCCATAAAAACGAGTTGTAAAATGGAGGTTCAGGGCACTGCAATTCACAAACCTGCAGAGTTATAAATGATAACTCTCGTCCACAAATATATTGAGGGAAGGCAAAGAAGAGGATTTGAAATCAAGGCAGAATTGCAGGAAACAGATTTCAGGAGGTAGATACGAATCGCCTTTAAAGCACATGAAAAGCGGCAAAACGTTGACAATGATGCCCTTGGCCAAAAAGGGCGTATGCGTTTTTTCCTGAATATATTCAGGAAAAAACGCATACGCCCTTTTTGGCCAACCAAGCAACCTGGAAAGGCAAATCAGCGCTACAAAGAAGTCTCGCTTCCCATCGGTCAAAAGGGCCATGCTGAAAAAAGTGTCAAAACCAGAAATGCAGGACAGGCCATGGAGAAATGGGAGCCTTGCTACACTGATGGGCGGGATGTAAATTGCCAAGAGCCACTCTGGAGAAGTGTCCGGTGAGTCCTGAAACATCTGAAAAACACAGCTTAGAGAGCATAGGGCACTTCCACTCATGGGGGTATAAATTGGGAAAATTAAAAATCAGCAAGACACAAGCACCCCAAAGTTTAGGGCTGCTCTGTTGACCAGGACCTCCACTTCATTCCACCTTAAATATCCCAGGAAAGAGAAAAATGGATAAAGAAGTTGTGGTCCTTATGTACATTGGAATATCACTCAGCCAGGAAATCAATGTCGTAAGGTTAGTAGCAGCATGATGAGTGGATTTAGGTACGACGATTCTAAGTGAAATAAGTCACACAGAAAAGGACACTTCTCATAAGGTATCACTGATAGAGGGAATGTAAAAACCGTTACACTTGAACTGAATTACAAAACAGAACAGAGTCACACATGCAGAAAACACACTATGGCTGCTTAACGGGAAAGGTGAGGTGGGGTGATACATAAAACAAGGGTATCAAATTAGCTCAGATACCGTTCCATAAACCCAATATGTAATAGACAAGACCTACTCCTTGCTCAGAGAACTGGACTCAACACGCCCTATTCACCGCACAAGAATATATCTGACTAATAATAATCGTAAAACCTATGTATTGATATCTCTCTGTTAGTGTGTCAAGTGGGTGTAAAGCGGCATAAACACAGCAGTGAAAAGCAGCTAAACCCCATTATAAAAATAAATTACTTTGAAACACCCATGAAACAAAGACAGTGAAAGAGAGAGAAATTCTTACACAATGCGTTCAGGGGCTGTGATGCAACCTGGATTGACCATATCTAGATGCACAGCTGGATGAGACATAAGGGTGGACACTCTTGGGGCTGAGAGGTTTGGTGAGGGTGGGTGAGCAAACGCAGACCCTTTAAAGGAATACTGCGTGGTACCCATCGCATGGGTCCCAAATCTCCAGGTTCAAGGGCATCTTCCTACATCAAAAACATGCATGAGAAACCCAGAAGATGGTACACCGTGTGATGGGGAAAGGTTTCTAAAACGCACCTCATTTCTCATCTCCTTGTGCCCGGGTTCGCCATTCCAGCCGCTTTACTAGCAAGCTCCCTACTTGGAGCATCAGCACCTTTAACCTCCTGTTCCGTAGAGGTTGCAATTTGTCCTGAGGATAAACGGGAAGACGTGGAACCAACGAGAGACTAGCTCTTGGTGTTGGGACAGGCACAGGTCACTCTATTTTCCCATCAGAAAGAAGAATTAACCACAGGCTCAGCCTGCCCCCCGGAACCAGAACAGGGCCTGAAGCCATTCTGCGATTTTGCGGCCAGCTCCCATAAAAACGAGTTGTAAAATGGAGGTTCAGGGCACTGCAATTCACAAACCTGCAGAGTTATAAATGAGAACTCTCGTCCACAAATATATTGAGGGAAGGCAAAGAAGAGGATTTGAAATCAAGGCAGAATTGCAGGAAACAGATTTCAGGAGGTAGATACGAATCGCCTTTAAAGCACATGAAAAGCGGCAAAACGTTGACAATGATGCCCTTGGCCAAAAAGGGCGTATGCGTTTTTTCCTGAATATATTCAGGAAAAAACGCATACGCCCTTTTTGGCCAACCAAGCAACCTGGAAAGGCAAATCAGCGCTACAAAGAAGTCTCGCTTCCCATCGGTCAAAAGGGCCATGCTGAAAAAAGTGTCAAAACCAGAAATGCAGGACAGGCCATGGAGAAATGGGAGCCTTGCTACACTGATGGGCGGGATGTAAATTGCCAAGAGCCACTCTGGAGAAGTGTCCGGTGAGTCCTGAAACATCTGAAAAACACAGCTTAGAGAGCATAGGGCACTTCCACTCATGGGGGTATAAATTGGGAAAATTAAAAATCAGCAAGACACAAGCACCCCAAAGTTTAGGGCTGCTCTGTTGACCAGGACCTCCACTTCATTCCACCTTAAATATCCCAGGAAAGAGAAAAATGGATAAAGAAGTTGTGGTCCTTATGTACATTGGAATATCACTCAGCCAGGAAATCAATGTCGTAAGGGTAGTAGCAGCATGATGAGTGGATTTAGGTACGACGATTCTAAGTGAAATAAGTCACACAGAAAAGGACACTTCTCATAAGGTATCACTGATAGAGGGACTGTAAAAACCGTTACACTTGAACTGAATTACAAAACAGAACAGAGTCACACATGCAGAAAACACACTATGGCTGCTTAACGGGAAAGGTGAGGTGGGGTGATACATAAAACAAGGGTATCAAATTAGCTCAGATACCGTTCCATAAACCCAATATGTAATAGACAAGACCTACTCCTTGCTCAGAGAACTGGACTCAACACGCCCTATTCACCGCACAAGAATATATCTGACTAATAATAATCGTAAAACCTATGTATTGATATCTCTCTGTTAGTGTGTCAAGTGGGTGTAAAGCGGCATAAACACAGCAGTGAAAAGCAGCTAAACCCCATTATAAAAATAAATTACTTTGAAACACCCATGAAACAAAGACAGTGAAAGAGAGAGAAATTCTTACACAATGCGTTCAGGGGCTGTGATGCAACCTGGATTGACCATATCTAGACGCACAGCTGGATGAGACATAAGGGTGGACACTCTTGGGGCTGAGAGGTTTGGTGAGGTTGGGTGAGCAAACGCAGACCCTTTAAAGGAATACTGCGTGGTACCCATCGCATGGGTCCCAAATCTCCAGGTTCAAGGGCATCTTCCTACATCAAAAACATGCATGAGAAACCCAGAAGATGGTACACCGTGTGATGGGGAAAGGTTTCTAAAACGCACCTCATTTCTCAACTCCTTGTGCCCGGGTTCGCCATTCCAGCCGCTTTACTAGCAAGCTCCCTACTTGGAGCATCAGCACCTTTAACCTCCTGTTCCATGCAGGTTGCAATTTGTCCTGAGGATAAACGGGAAGACGTGGAACCAACGAGAGACTAGCTCTTGGTGTTGGGACAGGCACAGGTCACTCTATTTTCCCATCAGAAAGAAGAATTAACCACAGGCTCAGCCTGCCCCCCGGAACCAGAACAGGGCCTGAAGCCATTCTGCGATTTTGCGGCCAGCTCCCATAAAAACGAGTTGTAAAATGGAGGTTCAGGGCACTGCAATTCACAAACCTGCAGAGTTATTAATGATAACTCTCGTCCACAAATATATTGAGGGAAGGCAAAGAAGAGGATTTGAAATCAAGGCAGAATTGCAGGAAACAGATTTCAGGAGGTAGATTCGAATCGCCTTTAAAGCACATGAAAAGCGGCAAAACGTTGACAATGATGCCCTTGGCCAAAAAGTGCGTATGCGTTTTTTCCTGAATATATTCAGGAAAAAACGCTTACGCCCTTTTTGGCCAACCAAGCCACCTGGAAAGGCAAATCAGCGCTACAAAGAAGTCTCGCTTCCCATCGGTCAAAAGGGCCATGCTGAAAAAAGTGTCAAAACCAGAAATGCAGTACAGGCCATGGAGAAATGGGAGCCTTGCTACACTGATGGGCGGGATGTAAATTGCCAAGAGCCACTCCGGAGAAGTGTCCGGTGAGTCCTGAAACATCTGAAAAACACAGCTTAGAGAGCATAGGGCACTTCCACTCATGGGGGTATAAATTGGGAAAATTAAAAATCAGCAAGACACAAGCACCCCAAAGTTTAGGGCTGCTCTGTTGACCAGGACCTCCACTTCATTCCACCTTAAATATCCCAGGAAAGAGAAAAATGGATAAAGAAGTTGTGGTCCTTATGTACATTGGAATATCACTCAGCCAGGAAATCAATGTCGTAAGGTTAGTAGCAGCATGATGAGTGGATTTAGGTACGACGATTCTAAGTGAAATAAGTCACACAGAAAAGGACACTTCTCATAAGGTATCACTGATAGAGGGAATGTAAAAACCGTTACACTTGAACTGAATTACAAAACAGAACAGAGTCACACATGCAGAAAACACACTATGGCTGCTTAACGGGAAAGGTGAGGTGGGGTGATACATAAAACAAGGGTATCAAATTAGCTCAGATACCGTTCCATAAACCCAATATGTAATAGACAAGACCTACTCCTTGCTCAGAGAACTGGACTCAACACGCCCTATTCACCGCACAAGAATATATCTGACTAATAATAATCGTAAAACCTATGTATTGATATCTCTCTGTTAGTGTGTCAAGTGGGTGTAAAGCGGCATAAACACAGCAGTGAAAAGCAGCTAAACCCCATTATAAAAATAAATTACTTTGAAACACCCATGAAACAAAGACAGTGAAAGAGAGAGAAATTCTTACACAATGCGTTCAGGGGCTGTGATGCAACCTGGATTGACCATATCTAGACGCACAGCTGGATGAGACATAAGGGTGGACACTCTTGGGGCTGAGAGGTTTGGTGAGGTTGGGTGAGCAAACGCAGACCCTTTAAAGGAATACTGCGTGGTACCCATCGCATGGGTCCCAAATCTCCAGGTTCAAGGGCATCTTCCTACATCAAAAACATGCATGAGAAACCCAGAAGATGGTACACCGTGTGATGGGGAAAGGTTTCTAAAACGCACCTCATTTCTCATCTCCTTGTGCCCGGGTTCGCCATTCCAGCCGCTTTACTAGCAAGCTCCCTACTTGGAGCATCAGCACCTTTAACCTCCTGTTCCGTAGAGGTTGCAATTTGTCCTGAGGATAAACGGGAAGACGTGGAACCAACGAGAGACTAGCTCTTGGTGTTGGGACAGGCACAGGTCACTCTATTTTCCCATCAGAAAGAAGAATTAACCACAGGCTCAGCCTGCCCCCCGGAACCAGAACAGGGCCTGAAGCCATTCTGCGATTTTGCGGCCAGCTCCCATAAAAACGAGTTGTAAAATGGAGGTTCAGGGCACTGCAATTCACAAACCTGCAGAGTTATAAATGAGAACTCTCGTCCACAAATATATTGAGGGAAGGCAAAGAAGAGGATTTGAAATCAAGGCAGAATTGCAGGAAACAGATTTCAGGAGGTAGATACGAATCGCCTTTAAAGCACATGAAAAGCGGCAAAACGTTGACAATGATGCCCTTGGCCAAAAAGGGCGTATGCGTTTTTTCCTGAATATATTCAGGAAAAAACGCATACGCCCTTTTTGGCCAACCAAGCAACCTGGAAAGGCAAATCAGCGCTACAAAGAAGTCTCGCTTCCCATCGGTCAAAAGGGCCATGCTGAAAAAAGTGTCAAAACCAGAAATGCAGGACAGGCCATGGAGAAATGGGAGCCTTGCTACACTGATGGGCGGGATGTAAATTGCCAAGAGCCACTCTGGAGAAGTGTCCGGTGAGTCCTGAAACATCTGAAAAACACAGCTTAGAGAGCATAGGGCACTTCCACTCATGGGGGTATAAATTGGGAAAATTAAAAATCAGCAAGACACAAGCACCCCAAAGTTTAGGGCTGCTCTGTTGACCAGGACCTCCACTTCATTCCACCTTAAATATCCCAGGAAAGAGAAAAATGGATAAAGAAGTTGTGGTCCTTATGTACATTGGAATATCACTCAGCCAGGAAATCAATGTCGTAAGGTTAGTAGCAGCATGATGAGTGGATTTAGGTACGACGATTCTAAGTGAAATAAGTCACACAGAAAAGGACACTTCTCATAAGGTATCACTGATAGAGGGAATGTAAAAACCGTTACACTTGAACTGAATTACAAAACAGAACAGAGTCACACATGCAGAAAACACACTATGGCTGCTTAACGGGAAAGGTGAGGTGGGGTGATACATAAAACAAGGGTATCAAATTAGCTCAGATACCGTTCCATAAACCCAATATGTAATAGACAAGACCTACTCCTTGCTCAGAGAACTGGACTCAACACGCCCTATTCACCGCACAAGAATATATCTGACTAATAATAATCGTAAAACCTATGTATTGATATTTCTCTGTTAGTGTGTCAAGTGGGTGTAAAGCGGCATAAACACAGCAGTGAAAAGCAGCTAAACCCCATTATAAAAATAAATTACTTTGAAACACCCATGAAACAAAGACAGTGAAAGAGAGAGAAATTCTTACACAATGCGTTCAGGGGCTGTGATGCAACCTGGATTGACCATATCTAGACGCACAGCTGGATGAGACATAAGGGTGGACACTCTTGGGGCTGAGAGGTTTGGTGAGGTTGGGTGAGCAAACGCAGACCCTTTAAAGGAATACTGCGTGGTACCCATCGCATGGGTCCCAAATCTCCAGGTTCAAGGGCATCTTCCTACATCAAAAACATGCATGAGAAACCCAGAAGATGGTACACCGTGTGATGGGGAAAGGTTTCTAAAACGCACCTCATTTCTCATCTCCTTGTGCCCGGGTTCGCCATTCCAGCCGCTTTACTAGCAAGCTCCCTACTTGGAGCATCAGCACCTTTAACCTCCTGTTCCGTAGAGGTTGCAATTTGTCCTGAGGATAAACGGGAAGACGTGGAACCAACGAGAGACTAGCTCTTGGTGTTGGGACAGGCACAGGTCACTCTATTTTCCCATCAGAAAGAAGAATTAACCACAGGCTCAGCCTGCCCCCCGGAACCAGAACAGGGCCTGAAGCCATTCTGCGATTTTGCGGCCAGCTCCCATAAAAACGAGTTGTAAAATGGAGGTTCAGGGCACTGCAATTCACAAACCTGCAGAGTTATAAATGAGAACTCTCGTCCACAAATATATTGAGGGAAGGCAAAGAAGAGGATTTGAAATCAAGGCAGAATTGCAGGAAACAGATTTCAGGAGGTAGATACGAATCGCCTTTAAAGCACATGAAAAGTGGCAAAACGTTGACAATGATGCCCTTGGCCAAAAAGGGCGTATGCGTTTTTTCCTGAATATATTCAGGAAAAAACGCATACGCCCTTTTTGGCCAACCAAGCCACCTGGAAAGGCAAATCAGCGCTACAAAGAAGTCTCGCTTCCCATCGGTCAAAAGGGCCATGCTGAAAAAAGTGTCAAAACCAGAAATGCAGGACAGGCCATGGAGAAATGGGAGCCTTGCTACACTGATGGGCGGGATGTAAATTGCCAAGAGCCACTCTGGAGAAGTGTCCGGTGAGTCCTGAAACATCTGAAAAACACAGCTTAGAGAGCATAGGGCACTTCCACTCATGGGGGTATAAATTGGGAAAATTAAAAATCAGCAAGACACAAGCACCCCAAAGTTTAGGGCTGCTCTGTTGACCAGGACCTCCACTTCATTCCACCTTAAATATCCCAGGAAAGAGAAAAATGGATAAAGAAGTTGTGGTCCTTATGTACATTGGAATATCACTCAGCCATGAAATCAATGTCGTAAGGTTAGTAGCAGCATGATGAGTGGATTTAGGTACGACGATTCTAAGTGAAATAAGTCACACAGAAAAGGACACTTCTCATAAGGTATCACTGATAGAGGGAATGTAAAAACCGTTACACTTGAACTGAATTACAAAACAGAACAGAGTCACACATGCAGAAAACACACTATGGCTGCTTAACGGGAAAGGTGAGGTGGGGTGATACATAAAACAAGGGTATCAAATTAGCTCAGATACCGTTCCATAAACCCAATATGTAATAGACAAGACCTACTCCTTGCTCAGAGAACTGGACTCAACACGCCCTATTCACCGCACAAGAATATATCTGACTAATAATAATCGTAAAACCTATGTATTGATATCTCTCTGTTAGTGTGTCAAGTGGGTGTAAAGCGGCATAAACACAGCAGTGAAAAGCAGCTAAACCCCATTATAAAAATAAATTACTTTGAAACACCCATGAAACAAAGACAGTGAAAGAGAGAGAAATTCTTACACAATGCGTTCAGGGGCTGTGATGCAACCTGGATTGACCATATCTAGACGCACAGCTGGATGAGACATAAGGGTGGACACTCTTGGGGCTGAGAGGTTTGGTGAGGTTGGGTGAGCAAACGCAGACCCTTTAAAGGAATACTGCGTGGTACCCATCGCATGGGTCCCAAATCTCCAGGTTCAAGGGCATCTTCCTACATCAAAAACATGCATGAGAAACCCAGAAGATGGTACACCGTGTGATGGGGAAAGGTTTCTAAAACGCACCTCATTTCTCAACTCCTTGTGCCCGGGTTCGCCATTCCAGCCGCTTTACTAGCAAGCTCCCTACTTGGAGCATCAGCACCTTTAACCTCCTGTTCCATGCAGGTTGCAATTTGTCCTGAGGATAAACGGGAAGACGTGGAACCAACGAGAGACTAGCTCTTGGTGTTGGGACAGGCACAGGTCACTCTATTTTCCCATCAGAAAGAAGAATTAACCACAGGCTCAGCCTGCCCCCCGGAACCAGAACAGGGCCTGAAGCCATTCTGCGATTTTGCGGCCAGCTCCCATAAAAACGAGTTGTAAAATGGAAGTTCAGGGCACTGCAATTCACAAACCTGCAGAGTTATTAATGATAACTGTCGTCCACAAATATATTGAGGGAAGGCAAAGAAGAGGATTTGAAATCAAGGCAGAATTGCAGGAAACAGATTTCAGGAGGTAGATTCGAATCGCCTTTAAAGCACATGAAAAGCGGCAAAACGTGGACAATGATGCCCTTGGCCAAAAAGGGCGTATGCGTTTTTTCCTGAATATATTCAGGAAAAAACGCTTACGCCCTTTTTGGCCAACCAAGCCACCTGGAAAGGCAAATCAGCGCTACAAAGAAGTCTCGCTTCCCATCGGTCAAAAGGGCCATGCTGAAAAAAGTGTCAAAACCAGAAATGCAGGACAGGCCATGGAGAAATGGGAGCCTTGCTACACTGATGGGCGGGATGTAAATTGCCAAGAGCCACTCCGGAGAAGTGTCCGGTGAGTCCTGAAACATCTGAAAAACACAGCTTAGAGAGCATAGGGCACTTCCACTCATGGGGGTATAAATTGGGAAAATTAAAAATCAGCAAGACACAAGCACCCCAAAGTTTAGGGCTGCTCTGTTGACCAGGACCTCCACTTCATTCCACCTTAAATATCCCAGGAAAGAGAAAAATGGATAAAGAAGTTGTGGTCCTTATGTACATTGGAATATCACTCAGCCAGGAAATCAATGTCGTAAGGTTAGTAGCAGCATGATGAGTGGATTTAGGTACGACGATTCTAAGTGAAATAAGTCACACAGAAAAGGACACTTCTCATAAGGTATCACTGATAGAGGGAATGTAAAAACCGTTACACTTGAACTGAATTACAAAACAGAACAGAGTCACACATGCAGAAAACACACTATGGCTGCTTAACGGGAAAGGTGAGGTGGGGTGATACATAAAACAAGGGTATCAAATTAGCTCAGATACCGTTCCATAAACCCAATATGTAATAGACAAGACCTACTCCTGGCTCAGAGAACTGGACTCAACACGCCCTATTCACCGCACAAGAATATATCTGACTAATAATAATCGTAAAACCTATGTATTGATATCTCTCTGTTAGTGTGTCAAGTGGGTGTAAAGCGGCATAAACACAGCAGTGAAAAGCAGCTAAACCCCATTATAAAAATAAATTACTTTGAAACACCCATGAAACAAAGACAGTGAAAGAGAGAGAAATTCTTACACAATGCGTTCAGGGGCTGTGATGCAACCTGGATTGACCATATCTAGACCCACAGCTGGATGAGACATAAGGGTGGACACTCTTGGGGCTGAGAGGTTTGGTGAGGTTGGGTGAGCAAACGCAGACCCTTTAAAGGAATACTGCGTGGTACTCATCGCATGGGTCCCAAATCTCCGGGTTCAAGGGCATCTTCCTACATCAAAAACATGCATGAGAAACCCAGAAGATGGTACACCGTGTGATGGGGAAAGGTTTCTAAAACGCACCTCATTTCTCATCTCCTTGTGCCCGTGTTCGCCATTCCAGCCGCTTTACTAGCAAGCTCCCTACTTGGAGCATCAGCACCTTTAACCTCCTGTTCCATACAGGTTGCAATTTGTCCTGAGGATAAACGGGAAGACGTGGAACCAACGAGAGACTAGCTCTTGGTGTTGGGACAGGCACAGGTCACTCTATTTTCCCATCAGAAAGAAGAATTAACCACAGGCTCAGCCTGCCCCCCGGAACCAGAACAGGGCCTGAAGCCATTCTGCGATTTTGCGGCCAGCTCCCATAAAAACGAGTTGTAAAATGGAGGTTCAGGGCACTGCAATTCACAAACCTGCAGAGTTATAAATGATAACTCCCGTCCACAAATATATTGAGGGAAGGCAAAGAAGAGGATTTGAAATCAAGGCAGAATTGCAGGAAACAGATTTCAGGAGGTAGATACGAATCGCCTTTAAAGCACATGAAAAGCGGCAAAACGTTGACAATGATGCCCTTGGCCAAAAAGGGCGTATGCGTTTTTTCCTGAATATATTCAGGAAAAAACGCATACGCCCTTTTTGGCCAACCAAGCCACCTGGAAAGGCAAATCAGCGCTACAAAGAAGTCTCGCTTCCCATCGGTCAAAAGGGCCATGCTGAAAAAAGTGTCAAAACCAGAAATGCAGGACAGGCCATGGAGAAATGGGAGCCTTGCTACACTGATGGGCGGGATGTAAATTGCCAAGAGCCACTCCGGAGAAGTGTCCGGTGAGTCCTGAAACATCTGAAAAACACAGCTTAGAGAGCATAGGGCACTTCCACTCATGGGGGTATAAATTGGGAAAATTAAAAATCAGCAAGACACAAGCACCCCAAAGTTTAGGGCTGCTCTGTTGACCAGGACCTCCACTTCATTCCACCTTAAATATCCCAGGAAAGAGAAAAATGGATAAAGAAGTTGTGGTCCTTATGTACAATGGAATATCACTCAGCCATGAAATCAATGTCGTAAGGTTAGTAGCAGCATGATGAGTGGATTTAGGTACGACGATTCTAAGTGAAATAAGTCACACAGAAAAGGACACTTCTCATAAGGTATCACTGATAGAGGGAATGTAAAAACCGTTACACTTGAACTGAATTACAAAACAGAACAGAGTCACACATGCAGAAAACACACTATGGCTGCTTAACGGGAAAGGTGAGGTGGGGTGATACATAAAACAAGGGTATCAAATTAGCTCAGATACCGTTCCATAAACCCAATATGTAATAGACAAGACCTACTCCTTGCTCAGAGAACTGGACTCAACACGCCCTATTCACCGCACAAGAATATATCTGACTAATAATAATCGTAAAACCTATGTATTGATATCTCTCTGTTAGTGTGTCAAGTGGGTGTAAAGCGGCATAAACACAGCAGTGAAAAGCAGCTAAACCCCATTATAAAAATAAATTACTTTGAAACACCCATGAAACAAAGACAGTGAAAGAGAGAGAAATTCTTACACAATGCGTTCAGGGGCTGTGATGCAACCTGGATTGACCATATCTAGACGCACAGCTGGATGAGACATAAGGGTGGACACTCTTGGGGCTGAGAGGTTTGGTGAGGTTGGGTGAGCAAACGCAGACCCTTTAAAGGAATACTGCGTGGTACCCATCGCATGGGTCCCAAATCTCCAGGTTCAAGGGCATCTTCCTACATCAAAAACATGCATGAGAAACCCAGAAGATGGTACACCGTGTGATGGGGAAAGGTTTCTAAAACGCACCTCATTTCTCATCTCCTTGTGCCCGGGTTCGCCATTCCAGCCGCTTTACTAGCAAGCTCCCTACTTGGAGCATCAGCACCTTTAACCTCCTGTTCCATACAGGTTGCAATTTGTCCTGAGGATAAACGGGAAGACGTGGAACCAACGAGAGACTAGCTCTTGGTGTTGGGACAGGCACAGGTCACTCTATTTTCCCATCAGAAAGAAGAATTAACCACAGGCTCAGCCTGACCCCCGGAACCAGAACAGGGCCTGAAGCCATTCTGCGATTTTGCCGCCAGCTCCCATAAAAACGAGTTGTAAAATGGAGGTTCAGGGCACTGCAATTCAGAAACCTGCAGAGTTATTAATGATAACTCTCATCCACAAATATATTGAGGGAAGGCAAAGAAGAGGATTTGAAATCAAGGCAGAATTGCAGGAAACAGATTTCAGGAGGTAGATACGAATCGCCTTTAAAGCACATGAAAAGCGGGAAAACGTTGACAATGATGCCCTTGGCCAAAAAGGGCGTATGCGTTTTTTCCTGAATATATTCAGGAAAAAACGCATACGCCCTTTTTGGCCAACCAAGCAACCTGGAAAGGCAAATCAGCGCTACAAAGAAGTCTCGCTTCCCATCGGTCAAAAGGGCCATGCTGAAAAAAGTGTCAAAACCAGAAATGCAGGACAGGCCATGGAGAAATGGGAGCCTTGCTACACTGATGGGCGGGATGTAAATTGCCAAGAGCCACTCCGGAGAAGTGTCCGGTGAGTCCTGAAACATCTGAAAAACACAGCTTAGAGAGCATAGGGCACTTCCACTCATGGGGGTATAAATTGGGAAAATTAAAAATCAGCAAGACACAAGCACCCCAAAGTTTAGGGCTGCTCTGTTGACCAGGACCTCCACTTCATTCCACCTTAAATATCCCAGGAAAGAGAAAAATGGATAAAGAAGTTGTGGTCCTTATGTACAATGGAATACCACTCAGCCATGAAATCAATGTCGTAAGGTTAGTAGCAGCATGATGAGTGGATTTAGGTACGACGATTCTAAGTGAAATAAGTCACACAGAAAAAGATACTTCTCATAAGGTATCACTGATAGAGGGAATGTAAAAACCGTTACACTTGAACTGAATTACAAAACAGAACAGAGTCACACATGCAGAAAACACACTATGGCTGCTTAACGGGAAAGGTGAGGTGGGGTGATACATAAAACAAGGGTATCAAATTAGCTCAGATACCGTTCCATAAACCCAATATGTAATAGACAAGACCTACTCCTTGCTCAGAGAACTGGACTCAACACGCCCTATTCACCGCACAAGAATATATCTGACTAATAATAATCGTAAAACCTATGTATTGATATCTCTCTGTTAGTGTGTCAAGTGGGTGTAAAGCGGCATAAACACAGCAGTGAAAAGCAGCTAAACCCCATTATAAAAATAAATTACTTTGAAACACCCATGAAACAAAGACAGTGAAAGAGAGAGAAATTCTTACACAATGCGTTCAGGAGCTGTGATGCAACCTGGATTGACCATATCTAGACGCACAGCTGGATGAGACATAAGGGTGGACACTCTTGGGGCTGAGAGGTTTGGTGAGGTTGGGTGAGCAAACGCAGACCCTTTAAAGGAATACTGCGTGGTACCCATCGCATGGGTCCCAAATCTCCAGGTTCAAGGGCATCTTCCTACATCAAAAACATGCATGAGAAACCCAGAAGATGGTACACCGTGTGATGGGGAAAGGTTTCTGAAACGCACCTCATTTCTCATCTCCTTGTGCCCGGGTTCGCCATTCCAGCCGCTTTACTAGCAAGCTCCCTACTTGGAGCATCAGCACCTTTAACCTCCTGTTCCATACAGGTTGCAATTTGTCCTGAGGATAAACGGGAAGACGTGGAACCAACGAGAGACTAGCTCTTGGTGTTGGGACAGGCACAGGTCACTCTATTTTCCCATCAGAAAGAATAATTAACCACAGGCTCAGCCTGCCCCCCGGAACCAGAACAGGGCCTGAAGCCATTCTGCGATTTTGCGGCCAGCTCCCATAAAAACGAGTTGTAAAATGGAGGTTCAGGGCACTGCAATTCACAAACCTGCAGAGTTATTAATGATAACTCTCGTCCACAAATATATTGAGGGAAGGCAAAGAAGAGGATTTGAAATCAAGGCAGAATTGCAGGAAACAGATTTCAGGAGGTAGATTCGAATCGCCTTTAAAGCACATGAAAAGCGGCAAAACGTTGACAATGATGACCTTGGCCAAAAAGGGCGTATGCGTTTTTTCCTGAATATATTCAGGAAAAAACGCTTACGCCCTTTTTGGCCAACCAAGCCACCTGGAAAGGCAAATCAGCGCTACAAAGAAGTCTCGCTTCCCATCGGTCAAAAGGGCCATGCTGAAAAAAGTGTCAAAACCAGAAATGCAGGACAGGCCATGGAGAAATGGGAGCCTTGCTACACTGATGGGCGGGATGTAAATTGCCAAGAGCCACTCCGGAGAAGTGTCCGGTGAGTCCTGAAACATCTGAAAAACACAGCTTAGAGAGCATAGGGCACTTCCACTCATGGGGGTATAAATTGGGAAAATTAAAAATCAGCAAGACACAAGCACCCCAAAGTTTAGGGCTGCTCTGTTGACCAGGACCTCCACTTCATTCCACCTTAAATATCCCAGGAAAGAGAAAAATGGAGAAAGAAGTTGTGGTCCTTATGTACATTGGAATATCACTCAGCCAGGAAATCAATGTCGTAAGGTTAGTAGCAGCATGATGAGTGGATTTAGGTACGACGATTCTAAGTGAAATAAGTCACACAGAAAAGGACACTTCTCATAAGGTATCACTGATAGAGGGAATGTAAAAACCGTTACACTTGAACTGAATTACAAAACAGAACAGAGTCACACATGCAGAAAACACACTATGGCTGCTTAACGGGAAAGGTGAGGTGGGGTGATACATAAAACAAGGGTATCAAATTAGCTCAGATACCGTTCCATAAACCCAATATGTAATAGACAAGACCTACTCCTTGCTCAGAGAACTGGACTCAACACGCCCTATTCACCGCACAAGAATATATCTGACTAATAATAATCGTAAAACCTATGTATTGATATCTCTCTGTTAGTGTGTCAAGTGGGTGTAAAGCGGCATAAACACAGCAGTGAAAAGCAGCTAAACCCCATTATAAAAATAAATTACTTTGAAACACCCATGAAACAAAGACAGTGAAAGAGAGAGAAATTCTTACACAATGCGTTCAGGGGCTGTGATGCAACCTGGATTGACCATATCTAGACGCACAGCTGGATGAGACATAAGGGTGGACACTCTTGGGGCTGAGAGGTTTGGTGAGGTTGGGTGAGCAAACGCAGACCCTTTAAAGGAATACTGCGTGGTACCCATCGCATGGGTCCCAAATCTCCGGGTTCAAGGGCATCTTCCTACATCAAAAACATGCATGAGAAACCCAGAAGATGGTACACCGTGTGATGGGGAAAGGTTTCTAAAACGCACCTCATTTCTCATCTCCTTGTGCCCGGGTTCGCCATTCCAGCCGCTTTACTAGCAAGCTCCCTACTTGGAGCATCAGCACCTTTAACCTCCTGTTCCGTACAGGTTGCAATTTGTCCTGAGGATAAACGGGAAGACGTGGAACCAACGAGAGACTAGCTCTTGGTGTTGGGACAGGCACAGGTCACTCTATTTTCCCATCAGAAAGAAGAATTAACCACAGGCTCAGCCTGACCCCCGGAACCAGAACAGGGCCTGAAGCCATTCTGCGATTTTGCGGCCAGCTCCCATAAAAACGAGTTGTAAAATGGAGGTTCAGGGCACTGCAATTCACAAACCTGCAGAGTTATAAATGATAACTCCCGTCCACAAATATATTGAGGGAAGGCAAAGAAGAGGATTTGAAATCAAGGCAGAATTGCAGGAAACAGATTTCAGGAGGTAGATACGAATCGCCTTTAAAGCACATGAAAAGCGGCAAAACGTTGACAATGATGCCCTTGGCCAAAAAGGGCGTATGCGTTTTTTCCTGAATATATTCAGGAAAAAACGCATACGCCCTTTTTGGCCAACCAAGCCACCTGGAAAGGCAAATCAGCGCTACAAAGAAGTCTCGCTTCCCATCGGTCAAAAGGGCCATGCTGAAAAAAGTGTCAAAACCAGAAATGCAGGACAGGCCATGGAGAAATGGGAGCCTTGCTACACTGATGGGCGGGATGTAAATTGCCAAGAGCCACTCCGGAGAAGTGTCCGGTGAGTCCTGAAACATCTGAAAAACACAGCTTAGAGAGCATAGGGCACTTCCACTCATGGGGGTATAAATTGGGAAAATTAAAAATCAGCAAGACACAAGCACCCCAAAGTTTAGGGCTGCTCTGTTGACCAGGACCTCCACTTCATTCCACCTTAAATATCCCAGGAAAGAGAAAAATGGATAAAGAAGTTGTGGTCCTTATGTACAATGGAATACCACTCAGCCATGAAATCAATGTCGTAAGGTTAGTAGCAGCATGATGAGTGGATTTAGGTACGACGATTCTAAGTGAAATAAGTCACACAGAAAAGGACACTTCTCATAAGGTATCACTGATAGAGGGAATGTAAAAACCGTTACACTTGAACTGAATTACAAAACAGAACAGAGTCACACATGCAGAAAACACACTATGGCTGCTTAACGGGAAAGGTGAGGTGGGGTGATACATAAAACAAGGGTATCAAATTAGCTCAGATACCGTTCCATAAACCCAATATGTAATAGACAAGACCTACTCCTTGCTCAGAGAACTGGACTCAACACGCCCTATTCACCGCACAAGAATATATCTGACTAATAATAATCGTAAAACCTATGTATTGATATCTCTCTGTTAGTGTGTCAAGTGGGTGTAAAGCGGCATAAACACAGCAGTGAAAAGCAGCTAAACCCCATTATAAAAATAAATTACTTTGAAACACCCATGAAACAAAGACAGTGAAAGAGAGAGAAATTCTTACACAATGCGTTCAGGAGCTGTGATGCAACCTGTATTGACCATATCTAGACGCACAGCTGGATGAGACATAAGGGTGGACACTCTTGGGGCTGAGAGGTTTGGTGAGGTTGGGTGAGCAAACGCAGACCCTTTAAAGGAATACTGCGTGGTACCCATCGCATGGGTCCCAAATCTCCAGGTTCAAGGGCATCTTCCTACATCAAAAACATGCATGAGAAACCCAGAAGATGGTACACCGTGTGATGGGGAAAGGTTTCTGAAACGCACCTCATTTCTCATCTCCTTGTGCCCGGGTTCGCCATTCCAGCCGCTTTACTAGCAAGCTCCCTACTTGGAGCATCAGCACCTTTAACCTCCTGTTCCATACAGGTTGCAATTTGTCCTGAGGATAAACGGGAAGACGTGGAACCAACGAGAGACTAGCTCTTGGTGTTGGGACAGGCACAGGTCACTCTATTTTCCCATCAGAAAGAAGAATTAACCACAGGCTCAGCCTGCCCCCCGGAACCAGAACAGGGCCTGAAGCCATTCTGCGATTTTGCGGCCAGCTCCCATAAAAACGAGTTGTAAAATGGAGGTTCAGGGCACTGCAATTCACAAACCTGCAGAGTTATTAATGATAACTCTCCTCCACAAATATATTGAGGGAAGGCAAAGAAGAGGATTTGAAATCAAGGCAGAATTGCAGGAAACAGATTTCAGGAGGTAGATTCGAATCGCCTTTAAAGCACATGAAAAGCGGCAAAACGTTGACAATGATGACCTTGGCCAAAAAGGGCGTATGCGTTTTTTCCTGAATATATTCAGGAAAAAACGCTTACGCCCTTTTTGGCCAACCAAGCCACCTGGAAAGGCAAATCAGCGCTACAAAGAAGTCTCGCTTCCCATCGGTCAAAAGGGCCATGCTGAAAAAAGTGTCAAAACCAGAAATGCAGGACAGGCCATGGAGAAATGGGAGCCTTGCTACACTGATGGGCGGGATGTAAATTGCCAAGAGCCACTCCGGAGAAGTGTCCGGTGAGTCCTGAAACATCTGAAAAACACAGCTTAGAGAGCATAGGGCACTTCCACTCATGGGGGTATAAATTGGGAAAATTAAAAATCAGCAAGACACAAGCACCCCAAAGTTTAGGGCTGCTCTGTTGACCAGGACCTCCACTTCATTCCACCTTAAATATCCCAGGAAAGAGAAAAATGGATAAAGAAGTTGTGGTCCTTATGTACAATGGAATATCACTCAGCCATGAAATCAATGTCGTAAGGTTAGTAGCAGCATGATGAGTGGATTTAGGTACGACGATTCTAAGTGAAATAAGTCACACAGAAAAGGACACTTCTCATAAGGTATCACTGATAGAGGGAATGTAAAAACCGTTACACTTGAACTGAATTACAAAACAGAACAGAGTCACACATGCAGAAAACACACTATGGCTGCTTAACGGGAAAGGTGAGGTGGGGTGATACATAAAACAAGGGTATCAAATTAGCTCAGATACCGTTCCATAAACCCAATATGTAATAGACAAGACCTACTCCTTGCTCAGAGAACTGGACTCAACACGCCCTATTCACCGCACAAGAATATATCTGACTAATAATAATCGTAAAACCTATGTATTGATATCTCTCTGTTAGTGTGTCAAGTGGGTGTAAAGCGGCATAAACACAGCAGTGAAAAGCAGCTAAACCCCATTATAAAAATAAATTACTTTGAAACACCCATGAAACAAAGACAGTGAAAGAGAGAGAAATTCTTACACAATGCGTTCAGGGGCTGTGATGCAACCTGGATTGACCATATCTAGACGCACAGCTGGATGAGACATAAGGGTGGACACTCTTGGGGCTGAGAGGTTTGGTGAGGTTGGGTGAGCAAACGCAGACCCTTTAAAGGAATACTGCGTGGTACCCATCGCATGGGTCCCAAATCTCCAGGTTCAAGGGCATCTTCCTACATCAAAAACATGCATGAGAAACCCAGAAGATGGTACACCGTGTGATGGGGAAAGGTTTCTAAAACGCACCTCATTTCTCATCTCCTTGTGCCCGGGTTCGCCATTCCAGCCGCTTTACTAGCAAGCTCCCTACTTGGAGCATCAGCACCTTTAACCTCCTGTTCCATACAGGTTGCAATTTGTCCTGAGGATAAACGGGAAGACGTGGAACCAACGAGAGACTAGCTCTTGGTGTTGGGACAGGCACAGGTCACTCTATTTTCCCATCAGAAAGAAGAATTAACCACAGGCTCAGCCTGACCCCCAGAACCAGAACAGGGCCTGAAGCCATTCTGCGATTTTGCCGCCAGCTCCCATAAAAACGAGTTGTAAAATGGAGGTTCAGGGCACTGCAATTCAGAAACCTGCAGAGTTATTAATGATAACTCTCGTCCACAAATATATTGAGGGAAGGCAAAGAAGAGGATTTGAAATCAAGGCAGAATTGCAGGAAACAGATTTCAGGAGGTAGATACGAATCGCCTTTAAAGCACATGAAAAGCGGCAAAACGTTGACAATGATGCCCTTGGCCAAAAAGGGCGTATGCGTTTTTTCCTGAATATATTCAGGAAAAAACGCATACGCCCTTTTTGGCCAACCAAGCCACCTGGAAAGGCAAATCAGCGCTACAAAGAAGTCTCGCTTCCCATCGGTCAAAAGGGCCATGCTGAAAAAAGTGTCAAAACCAGAAATGCAGGACAGGCCATGGAGAAATGGGAGCCTTGCTACACTGATGGGCGGGATGTAAATTGCCAAGAGCCACTCCGGAGAAGTGTCCGGTGAGTCCTGAAACATCTGAAAAACACAGCTTAGAGAGCATAGGGCACTTCCACTCATGGGGGTATAAATTGGGAAAATTAAAAATCAGCAAGACACAAGCACCCCAAAGTTTAGGGCTGCTCTGTTGACCAGGACCTCCACTTCATTCCACCTTAAATATCCCAGGAAAGAGAAAAATGGATAAAGAAGTTGTGGTCCTTATGTACAATGGAATACCACTCAGCCATGAAATCAATGTCGTAAGGTTAGTAGCAGCATGATGAGTGGATTTAGGTACGACGATTCTAAGTGAAATAAGTCACACAGAAAAGGACACTTCTCATAAGGTATCACTGATAGAGGGAATGTAAAAACCGTTACACTTGAACTGAATTACAAAACAGAACAGAGTCACACATGCAGAAAACACACTATGGCTGCTTAACGGGAAAGGTGAGGTGGGGTGATACATAAAACAAGGGTATCAAATTAGCTCAGATACCGTTCCATAAACCCAATATGTAATAGACAAGACCTACTCCTTGCTCAGAGAACTGGACTCAACACGCCCTATTCACCGCACAAGAATATATCTGACTAATAATAATCGTAAAACCTATGTATTGATATCTCTCTGTTAGTGTGTCAAGTGGGTGTAAAGCGGCATAAACACAGCAGTGAAAAGCAGCTAAACCCCATTATAAAAATAAATTACTTTGAAACACCCATGAAACAAAGACAGTGAAAGAGAGAGAAATTCTTACACAATGCGTTCAGGAGCTGTGATGCAACCTGTATTGACCATATCTAGACGCACAGCTGGATGAGACATAAGGGTGGACACTCTTGGGGCTGAGAGGTTTGGTGAGGTTGGGTGAGCAAACGCAGACCCTTTAAAGGAATACTGCGTGGTACCCATCGCATGGGTCCCAAATCTCCAGGTTCAAGGGCATCTTCCTACATCAAAAACATGCATGAGAAACCCAGAAGATGGTACACCGTGTGATGGGGAAAGGTTTCTGAAACGCACCTCATTTCTCATCTCCTTGTGCCCGGGTTCGCCATTCCAGCCGCTTTACTAGCAAGCTCCCTACTTGGAGCATCAGCACCTTTAACCTCCTGTTCCATACAGGTTGCAATTTGTCCTGAGGATAAACGGGAAGACGTGGAACCAACGAGAGACTAGCTCTTGGTGTTGGGACAGGCACAGGTCACTCTATTTTCCCATCAGAAAGAAGAATTAACCACAGGCTCAGCCTGCCCCCCGGAACCAGAACAGGGCCTGAAGCCATTCTGCGATTTTGCGGCCAGCTCCCATAAAAACGAGTTGTAAAATGGAGGTTCAGGGCACTGCAATTCACAAACCTGCAGAGTTATTAATGATAACTCTCCTCCACAAATATATTGAGGGAAGGCAAAGAAGAGGATTTGAAATCAAGGCAGAATTGCAGGAAACAGATTTCAGGAGGTAGATTCGAATCGCCTTTAAAGCACATGAAAAGCGGCAAAACGTTGACAATGATGACCTTGGCCAAAAAGGGCGTATGCGTTTTTTCCTGAATATATTCAGGAAAAAACGCTTACGCCCTTTTTGGCCAACCAAGCCACCTGGAAAGGCAAATCAGCGCTACAAAGAAGTCTCGCTTCCCATCGGTCAAAAGGGCCATGCTGAAAAAAGTGTCAAAACCAGAAATGCAGGACAGGCCATGGAGAAATGGGAGCCTTGCTACACTGATGGGCGGGATGTAAATTGCCAAGAGCCACTCCGGAGAAGTGTCCGGTGAGTCCTGAAACATCTGAAAAACACAGCTTAGAGAGCATAGGGCACTTCCACTCATGGGGGTATAAATTGGGAAAATTAAAAATCAGCAAGACACAAGCACCCCAAAGTTTAGGGCTGCTCTGTTGACCAGGACCTCCACTTCATTCCACCTTAAATATCCCAGGAAAGAGAAAAATGGATAAAGAAGTTGTGGTCCTTATGTACAATGGAATATCACTCAGCCATGAAATCAATGTCGTAAGGTTAGTAGCAGCATGATGAGTGGATTTAGGTACGACGATTCTAAGTGAAATAAGTCACACAGAAAAGGACACTTCTCATAAGGTATCACTGATAGAGGGAATGTAAAAACCGTTACACTTGAACTGAATTACAAAACAGAACAGAGTCACACATGCAGAAAACACACTATGGCTGCTTAACGGGAAAGGTGAGGTGGGGTGATACATAAAACAAGGGTATCAAATTAGCTCAGATACCGTTCCATAAACCCAATATGTAATAGACAAGACCTACTCCTTGCTCAGAGAACTGGACTCAACACGCCCTATTCACCGCACAAGAATATATCTGACTAATAATAATCGTAAAACCTATGTATTGATATCTCTCTGTTAGTGTGTCAAGTGGGTGTAAAGCGGCATAAACACAGCAGTGAAAAGCAGCTAAACCCCATTATAAAAATAAATTACTTTGAAACACCCATGAAACAAAGACAGTGAAAGAGAGAGAAATTCTTACACAATGCGTTCAGGGGCTGTGATGCAACCTGGATTGACCATATCTAGACGCACAGCTGGATGAGACATAAGGGTGGACACTCTTGGGGCTGAGAGGTTTGGTGAGGTTGGGTGAGCAAACGCAGACCCTTTAAAGGAATACTGCGTGGTACCCATCGCATGGGTCCCAAATCTCCAGGTTCAAGGGCATCTTCCTACATCCAAAACATGCATGAGAAACCCAGAAGATGGTACACCGTGTGATGGGGAAAGGTTTCTAAAACGCACCTCATTTCTCATCTCCTTGTGCCCGGGTTCGCCATTCCAGCCGCTTTACTAGCAAGCTCCCTACTTGGAGCATCAGCACCTTTAACCTCCTGTTCCATACAGGTTGCAATTTGTCCTGAGGATAAACGGGAAGACGTGGAACCAACGAGAGACTAGCTCTTGGTGTTGGGACAGGCACAGGTCACTCTATTTTCCCATCAGAAAGAAGAATTAACCACAGGCTCAGCCTGACCCCCAGAACCAGAACAGGGCCTGAAGCCATTCTGCGATTTTGCCGCCAGCTCCCATAAAAACGAGTTGTAAAATGGAGGTTCAGGGCACTGCAATTCAGAAACCTGCAGAGTTATTAATGATAACTCTCGTCCACAAATATATTGAGGGAAGGCAAAGAAGAGGATTTGAAATCAAGGCAGAATTGCAGGAAACAGATTTCAGGAGGTAGATACGAATCGCCTTTAAAGCACATGAAAAGCGGCAAAACGTTGACAATGATGCCCTTGGCCAAAAAGGGCGTATGCGTTTTTTCCTGAATATATTCAGGAAAAATCGCATACGCCCTTTTTGGCCAACCAAGCAACCTGGAAAGGCAAATCAGCGCTACAAAGAAGTCTCGCTTCCCATCGGTCAAAAGGGCCATGCTGAAAAAAGTGTCAAAACCAGAAATGCAGGACAGGCCATGGAGAAATGGGAGCCTTGCTACACTGATGGGCGGGATGTAAATTGCCAAGAGCCACTCCGGAGAAGTGTCCGGTGAGTCCTGAAACATCTGAAAAACACAGCTTAGAGAGCATAGGGCACTTCCACTCATGGGGGTATAAATTGGGAAAATTAAAAATCAGCAAGACACAAGCACCCCAAAGTTTAGGGCTGCTCTGTTGACCAGGACCTCCACTTCATTCCACCTTAAATATCCCAGGAAAGAGAAAAATGGATAAAGAAGTTGTGGTCCTTATGTACAATGGAATACCACTCAGCCATGAAATCAATGTCGTAAGGTTAGTAGCAGCATGATGAATGGATTTAGGTACGACGATTCTAAGTGAAATAAGTCACACAGAAAAAGACACTTCTCATAAGGTATCACTGATAGAGGGAATGTAAAAACCGTTACACTTGAACTGAATTACAAAACAGAACAGAGTCACACATGCAGAAAACACACTATGGCTGCTTAACGGGAAAGGTGAGGTGGGGTGATACATAAAACAAGGGTATCAAATTAGCTCAGATACCGTTCCATAAACCCAATATGTAATAGACAAGACCTACTCCTTGCTCAGAGAACTGGACTCAACACGCCCTATTCACCGCACAAGAATATATCTGACTAATAATAATCGTAAAACCTATGTATTGATATCTCTCTGTTAGTGTGTCAAGTGGGTGTAAAGCGGCATAAACACAGCAGTGAAAAGCAGCTAAACCCCATTATAAAAATAAATTACTTTGAAACACCCATGAAACAAAGACAGTGAAAGAGAGAGAAATTCTTACACAATGCGTTCAGGAGCTGTGATGCAACCTGGATTGACCATATCTAGACGCACAGCTGGATGAGACATAAGGGTGGACACTCTTGGGGCTGAGAGGTTTGGTGAGGTTGGGTGAGCAAACGCAGACCCTTTAAAGGAATACTGCGTGGTACCCATCGCATGGGTCCCAAATCTCCAGGTTCAAGGGCATCTTCCTACATCAAAAACATGCATGAGAAACCCAGAAGATGGTACACCGTGTGATGGGGAAAGGTTTCTGAAACGCACCTCATTTCTCATCTCCTTGTGCCCGGGTTCGCCATTCCAGCCGCTTTACTAGCAAGCTCCCTACTTGGAGCATCAGCACCTTTAACCTCCTGTTCCATACAGGTTGCAATTTGTCCTGAGGATAAACGGGAAGACGTGGAACCAACGAGAGACTAGCTCTTGGTGTTGGGACAGGCACAGGTCACTCTATTTTCCCATCAGAAAGAAGAATTAACCACAGGCTCAGCCTGCCCCCCGGAACCAGAACAGGGCCTGAAGCCATTCTGCGATTTTGCGGCCAGCTCCCATAAAAACGAGTTGTAAAATGGAGGTTCAGGGCACTGCAATTCACAAACCTGCAGAGTTATTAATGATAACTCTCGTCCACAAATATATTGAGGGAAGGCAAAGAAGAGGATTTGAAATCAAGGCAGAATTGCAGGAAACAGATTTCAGGAGGTAGATTCGAATCGCCTTTAAAGCACATGAAAAGCGGCAAAACGTTGACAATGATGACCTTGGCCAAAAAGGGCGTATGCGTTTTTTCCTGAATATATTCAGGAAAAAACGCTTACGCCCTTTTTGGCCAACCAAGCCACCTGGAAAGGCAAATCAGCGCTACAAAGAAGTCTCGCTTCCCATCGGTCAAAAGGGCCATGCTGAAAAAAGTGTCAAAACCAGAAATGCAGGACAGGCCATGGAGAAATGGGAGCCTTGCTACACTGATGGGCGGGATGTAAATTGCCAAGAGCCACTCCGGAGAAGTGTCCGGTGAGTCCTGAAACATCTGAAAAACACAGCTTAGAGAGCATAGGGCACTTCCACTCATGGGGGTATAAATTGGGAAAATTAAAAATCAGCAAGACACAAGCACCCCAAAGTTTAGGGCTGCTCTGTTGACCAGGACCTCCACTTCATTCCACCTTAAATATCCCAGGAAAGAGAAAAATGGAGAAAGAAGTTGTGGTCCTTATGTACATTGGAATATCACTCAGCCAGGAAATCAATGTCGTAAGGTTAGTAGCAGCATGATGAGTGGATTTAGGTACGACGATTCTAAGTGAAATAAGTCACACAGAAAAGGACACTTCTCATAAGGTATCACTGATAGAGGGAATGTAAAAACCGTTACACTTGAACTGAATTACAAAACAGAACAGAGTCACACATGCAGAAAACACACTATGGCTGCTTAACGGGAAAGGTGAGGTGGGGTGATACATAAAACAAGGGTATCAAATTAGCTCAGATACCGTTCCATAAACCCAATATGTAATAGACAAGACCTACTCCTTGCTCAGAGAACTGGACTCAACACGCCCTATTCACCGCACAAGAATATATCTGACTAATAATAATCGTAAAACCTATGTATTGATATCTCTCTGTTAGTGTGTCAAGTGGGTGTAAAGCGGCATAAACACAGCAGTGAAAAGCAGCTAAACCCCATTATAAAAATAAATTACTTTGAAACACCCATGAAACAAAGACAGTGAAAGAGAGAGAAATTCTTACACAATGCGTTCAGGGGCTGTGATGCAACCTGGATTGACCATATCTAGACGCACAGCTGGATGAGACATAAGGGTGGACACTCTTGGGGCTGAGAGGTTTGGTGAGGTTGGGTGAGCAAACGCAGACCCTTTAAAGGAATACTGCGTGGTACCCATCGCATGGGTCCCAAATCTCCGGGTTCAAGGGCATCTTCCTACATCAAAAACATGCATGAGAAACCCAGAAGATGGTACACCGTGTGATGGGGAAAGGTTTCTAAAACGCACCTCATTTCTCATCTCCTTGTGCCCGGGTTCGCCATTCCAGCCGCTTTACTAGCAAGCTCCCTACTTGGAGCATCAGCACCTTTAACCTCCTGTTCCGTACAGGTTGCAATTTGTCCTGAGGATAAACGGGAAGACGTGGAACCAACGAGAGACTAGCTCTTGGTGTTGGGACAGGCACAGGTCACTCTATTTTCCCATCAGAAAGAAGAATTAACCACAGGCTCAGCCTGACCCCCGGAACCAGAACAGGGCCTGAAGCCATTCTGCGATTTTGCGGCCAACTCCCATAAAAACGAGTTGTAAAATGGAGGTTCAGGGCACTGCAATTCACAAACCTGCAGAGTTATAAATGATAACTCCCGTCCACAAATATATTGAGGGAAGGCAAAGAAGAGGATTTGAAATCAAGGCAGAATTGCAGGAAACAGATTTCAGGAGGTAGATACGAATCGCCTTTAAAGCACATGAAAAGCGGCAAAACGTTGACAATGATGCCCTTGGCCAAAAAGGGCGTATGCGTTTTTTCCTGAATATATTCAGGAAAAAACGCATACGCCCTTTTTGGCCAACCAAGCCACCTGGAAAGGCAAATCAGCGCTACAAAGAAGTCTCGCTTCCCATCGGTCAAAAGGGCCATGCTGAAAAAAGTGTCAAAACCAGAAATGCAGGACAGGCCATGGAGAAATGGGAGCCTTGCTACACTGATGGGCGGGATGTAAATTGCCAAGAGCCACTCCGGAGAAGTGTCCGGTGAGTCCTGAAACATCTGAAAAACACAGCTTAGAGAGCATAGGGCACTTCCACTCATGGGGGTATAAATTGGGAAAATTAAAAATCAGCAAGACACAAGCACCCCAAAGTTTAGGGCTGCTCTGTTGACCAGGACCTCCACTTCATTCCACCTTAAATATCCCAGGAAAGAGAAAAATGGATAAAGAAGTTGTGGTCCTTATGTACAATGGAATACCACTCAGCCATGAAATCAATGTCGTAAGGTTAGTAGCAGCATGATGAGTGGATTTAGGTACGACGATTCTAAGTGAAATAAGTCACACAGAAAAGGACACTTCTCATAAGGTATCACTGATAGAGGGAATGTAAAAACCGTTACACTTGAACTGAATTACAAAACAGAACAGAGTCACACATGCAGAAAACACACTATGGCTGCTTAACGGGAAAGGTGAGGTGGGGTGATACATAAAACAAGGGTATCAAATTAGCTCAGATACCGTTCCATAAACCCAATATGTAATAGACAAGACCTACTCCTTGCTCAGAGAACTGGACTCAACACGCCCTATTCACCGCACAAGAATATATCTGACTAATAATAATCGTAAAACCTATGTATTGATATCTCTCTGTTAGTGTGTCAAGTGGGTGTAAAGCGGCATAAACACAGCAGTGAAAAGCAGCTAAACCCCATTATAAAAATAAATTACTTTGAAACACCCATGAAACAAAGACAGTGAAAGAGAGAGAAATTCTTACACAATGCGTTCAGGGGCTGTGATGCAACCTGGATTGACCATATCTAGACGCACAGCTGGATGAGACATAAGGGTGGACACTCTTGGGGCTGAGAGGTTTGGTGAGGTTGGGTGAGCAAACGCAGACCCTTTAAAGGAATACTGCGTGGTACCCATCGCATGGGTCCCAAATCTCCAGGTTCAAGGGCATCTTCCTACATCAAAAACATGCATGAGATACCCAGAAGATGGTACACCGTGTGATGGGGAAAGGTTTCTGAAACGCACCTCATTTCTCATCTCCTTGTGCCCGGGTTCGCCATTCCAGCCGCTTTACTAGCAAGCTCCCTACTTGGAGCATCAGCACCTTTAACCTCCTGTTCCATACAGGTTGCAATTTGTCCTGAGGATAAACGGGAAGACGTGGAACCAACGAGAGACTAGCTCTTGGTGTTGGGACAGGCACAGGTCACTCTATTTTCCCATCAGAAAGAAGAATTAACCACAGGCTCAGCCTGCCCCCCGGAACCAGAACAGGGCCTGAAGCCATTCTGCGATTTTGCGGCCAGCTCCCATAAAATCGAGTTGTAAAATGGAGGTTCAGGGCACTGCAATTCACAAACCTGCAGAGTTATTAATGATAACTCTCGTCCACAAATATATTGAGGGAAGGCAAAGAAGAGGATTTGAAATCAAGGCAGAATTGCAGGAAACAGATTTCAGGAGGAAGATTCGAATCGCCTTTAAAGCACATGAAAAGCGGCAAAACGTTGACAATGATGACCTTGGCCAAAAAGGGCGTATGCGTTTTTTTCCTGAATATATTCAGGAAAAAACGCTTACGCCCTTTTTGGCCAACCAAGCCACCTGGAAAGGCAAATCAGCGCTACAAAGAAGTCTCGCTTCCCATCGGTCAAAAGGGCCATGCTGAAAAAAGTGTCAAAACCAGAAATGCAGGACAGGCCATGGAGAAATGGGAGCCTTGCTACACTGATGGGCGGGATGTAAATTGCCAAGAGCCACTCCGGAGAAGTGTCCGGTGAGTCCTGAAACATCTGAAAAACACAGCTTAGAGAGCATAGGGCACTTCCACTCATGGGGGTATAAATTGGGAAAATTAAAAATCAGCAAGACACAAGCACCCCAAAGTTTAGGGCTGCTCTGTTGACCAGGACCTCCACTTCATTCCACCTTAAATATCCCAGGAAAGAGAAAAATGGATAAAGAAGTTGTGGTCCTTATGTACATTGGAATATCACTCAGCCAGGAAATCAATGTCGTAAGGTTAGTAGCAGCATGATGAGTGGATTTAGGTACGACGATTCTAAGTGAAATAAGTCACACAGAAAAGGACACTTCTCATAAGGTATCACTGATAGAGGGAATGTAAAAACCGTTACACTTGAACTGAATTACAAAACAGAACAGAGTCACACATGCAGAAAACACACTATGGCTGCTTAACGGGAAAGGTGAGGTGGGGTGATACATAAAACAAGGGTATCAAATTAGCTCAGATACCGTTCCATAAACCCAATATGTAATAGACAAGACCTACTCCTTGCTCAGAGAACTGGACTCAACACGCCCTATTCACCGCACAAGAATATATCTGACTAATAATAATCGTAAAACCTATGTATTGATATCTCTCTGTTAGTGTGTCAAGTGGGTGTAAAGCGGCATAAACACAGCAGTGAAAAGCAGCTAAACCCCATTATAAAAATAAATTACTTTGAAACACCCATGAAACAAAGACAGTGAAAGAGAGAGAAATTCTTACACAATGCGTTCAGGGGCTGTGATGCAACCTGGATTGACCATATCTAGACGCACAGCTGGATGAGACATAAGGGTGGACACTCTTGGGGCTGAGAGGTTTGGTGAGGTTGGGTGAGCAAACGCAGACCCTTTAAAGGAATACTGCGTGGTACCCATCGCATGGGTCCCAAATCTCCGGGTTCAAGGGCATCTTCCTACATCAAAAACATGCATGAGAAACCCAGAAGATGGTACACCGTGTGATGGGGAAAGGTTTCTAAAACGCACCTCATTTCTCATCTCCTTGTGCCCGTGTTCGCCATTCCAGCCGCTTTACTAGCAAGCTCCCTACTTGGAGCATCAGCACCTTTAACCTCCTGTTCCGTACAGGTTGCAATTTGTCCTGAGGATAAACGGGAAGACGTGGAACCAACGAGAGACTAGCTCTTGGTGTTGGGACAGGCACAGGTCACTCTATTTTCCCATCAGAAAGAAGAATTAACCACAGGCTCAGCCTGACCCCCGGAACCAGAACAGGGCCTGAAGCCATTCTGCGATTTTGCGGCCAGCTCCCATAAAAACGAGTTGTAAAATGGAGGTTCAGGGCACTGCAATTCACAAACCTGCAGAGTTATAAATGATAACTCACGTCCACAAATATATTGAGGGAAGGCAAAGAAGAGGATTTGAAATCAAGGCAGAATTGCAGGAAACAGATTTCAGGAGGTAGATACGAATCGCCTTTAAAGCACATGAAAAGCGGCAAAACGTTGACAATGATGCCCTTGGCCAAAAAGGGCGTATGCGTTTTTTCCTGAATATATTCAGGAAAAAACGCATACGCCCTTTTTGGCCAACCAAGCAACCTGGAAAGGCAAATCAGCGCTACAAAGAAGTCTCGCTTCCCATCGGTCAAAAGGGCCATGCTGAAAAAAGTGTCAAAACCAGAAATGCAGGACAGGCCATGGAGAAATGGGAGCCTTGCTACACTGATGGGCGGGATGTAAATTGCCAAGAGCCACTCCGGAGAAGTGTCCGGTGAGTCCTGAAACATCTGAAAAACACAGCTTAGAGAGCATAGGGCACTTCCACTCATGGGGGTATAAATTGGGAAAATTAAAAATCAGCAAGACACAAGCACCCCAAAGTTTAGGGCTGCTCTGTTGACCAGGACCTCCACTTCATTCCACCTTAAATATCCCAGGAAAGAGAAAAATGGATAAAGAAGTTGTGGTCCTTATGTACATTGGAATATCACTCAGCCATGAAATCAATGTCGTAAGGTTAGTAGCAGCATGATGAGTGGATTTAGGTACGACGATTC
Organism: Balaenoptera borealis; assembly: GCF_965194805.1. NCBI lineage: Eukaryota > Metazoa > Chordata > Mammalia > Artiodactyla > Balaenopteridae > Balaenoptera > Balaenoptera borealis. Next base: position 2,212,879 of record NW_028124009.1, read on the forward strand.
TAAGTGAAATAAGTCACACAGAAAAGGACACTTCTCATAAGGTATCACTGATAGAGGGAATGTAAAAACCGTTACACTTGAACTGAATTACAAAACAGAACAGAGTCACACATGCAGAAAACACACTATGGCTGCTTAACGGGAAAGGTGAGGTGGGGTGATACATAAAACAAGGGTATCAAATTAGCTCAGATACCGTTCCATAAACCCAATATGTAATAGACAAGACCTACTCCTTGCTCAGAGAACTGGACTCAACACGCCCTATTCACCGCACAAGAATATATCTGACTAATAATAATCGTAAAACCTATGTATTGATATCTCTCTGTTAGTGTGTCAAGTGGGTGTAAAGCGGCATAAACACAGCAGTGAAAAGCAGCTAAACCCCATTATAAAAATAAATTACTTTGAAACACCCATGAAACAAAGACAGTGAAAGAGAGAGAAATTCTTACACAATGCGTTCAGGGGCTGTGATGCAACCTGGATTGACCATATCTAGACGCACAGCTGGATGAGACATAAGGGTGGACACTCTTGGGGCTGAGAGGTTTGGTGAGGTTGGGTGAGCAAACGCAGACCCTTTAAAGGAATACTGCGTGGTACCCATCGCATGGGTCCCAAATCTCCAGGTTCAAGGGCATCTTCCTACATCAAAAACATGCATGAGAAACCCAGAAGATGGTACACCGTGTGATGGGGAAAGGTTTCTAAAACGCACCTCATTTCTCATCTCCTTGTGCCCGGGTTCGCCATTCCAGCCGCTTTACTAGCAAGCTCCCTACTTGGAGCATCAGCACCTTTAACCTCCTGTTCCATACAGGTTGCAATTTGTCCTGAGGATAAACGGGAAGACGTGGAACCAACGAGAGACTAGCTCTTGGTGTTGGGACAGGCACAGGTCACTCTATTTTCCCATCAGAAAGAAGAATTAACCACAGGCTCAGCCTGCCCCCCGGAACCAGAACAGGGCCTGAAGCCATTCTGCGATTTTGCGGCCAGCTCCCATAAAAACGAGTTGTAAAATGGAGGTTCAGGGCACTGCAATTCACAAACCTGCAGAGTTATTAATGATAACTCTCGTCCACAAATATATTGAGGGAAGGCAAAGAATAGGATATGAAATCAAGGCAGAATTGCAGGAAACAGATTTCAGGAGGTAGATACGAATCGCCTTTAAAGCACATGAAAAGCGGCAAAACGTTGACAATGATGCCCTTGGCCAAAAAGGGCGTATGCGTTTTTTCCTGAATATATTCAGGAAAAATCGCATACGCCCTTTTTGGCCAACCAAGCAACCTGGAAAGGCAAATCAGCGCTACAAAGAAGTCTCGCTTCCCATCGGTCAAAAGGGCCATGCTGAAAAAAGTGTCAAAACCAGAAATGCAGGACAGGCCATGGAGAAATGGGAGCCTTGCTACACTGATGGGCGGGATGTAAATTGCCAAGAGCCACTCCGGAGAAGTGTCCGGTGAGTCCTGAAACATCTGAAAAACACAGCTTAGAGAGCATAGGGCACTTCCACTCATGGGGGTATAAATTGGGAAAATTAAAAATCAGCAAGACACAAGCACCCCAAAGTTTAGGGCTGCTCTGTTGACCAGGACCTCCACTTCATTCCACCTTAAATATCCCAGGAAAGAGAAAAATGGATAAAGAAGTTGTGGTCCTTATGTACAATGGAATACCACTCAGCCATGAAATCAATGTCGTAAGGTTAGTAGCAGCATGATGAATGGATTTAGGTACGACGATTCTAAGTGAAATAAGTCACACAGAAAAGGACACTTCTCATAAGGTATCACTGATAGAGGGAATGTAAAAACCGTTACACTTGAACTGAATTACAAAACAGAACAGAGTCACACATGCAGAAAACACACTATGGCTGCTTAACGGGAAAGGTGAGGTGGGGTGATACATAAAACAAGGGTATCAAATTAGCTCAGATACCGTTCCATAAACCCAATATGTAATAGACAAGACCTACTCCTTGCTCAGAGAACTGGACTCAACATGCCCTATTCACCGCACAAGAATATATCTGACTAATAATAATCGTAAAACCTATGTATTGATATCTCTCTGTTAGTGTGTCAAGTGGGTGTAAAGCGGCATAAACACAGCAGTGAAAAGCAGCTAAACCCCATTATAAAAATAAATTACTTTGAAACACCCATGAAACAAAGACAGTGAAAGAGAGAGAAATTCTTACACAATGCGTTCAGGGGCTGTGATGCAACCTGGATTGACCATATCTAGACCCACAGCTGGATGAGACATAAGGGTGGACACTCTTGGGGCTGAGAGGTTTGGTGAGGTTGGGTGAGCAAACGCAGACCCTTTAAAGGAATACTGCGTGGTACCCATCGCATGGGTCCCAAATCTCCAGGTTCAAGGGCATCTTCCTACATCAAAAACATGCATGAGAAACCCAGAAGATGGTACACCGTGTGATGGGGAAAGGTTTCTAAAACGCACCTCATTTCTCATCTCCTTGTGCCCGGGTTCGCCATTCCAGCCGCTTTACTAGCAAGCTCCCTACTTGGAGCATCAGCACCTTTAACCTCCTGTTCCATACAGGTTGCAATTTGTCCTGAGGATAAACGGGAAGACGTGGAACCAACGAGAGACTAGCTCTTGGTGTTGGGACAGGCACAGGTCACTCTATTTTCCCATCAGAAAGAAGAATTAACCACAGGCTCAGCCTGCCCCCCGGAACCAGAACAGGGCCTGAAGCCATTCTGCGATTTTGGGGCCAGCTCCCATAAAAACGAGTTGTAAAATGGAGGTTCAGGGCACTGCAATTCACAAACCTGCAGAGTTATAAATGATAACTCCCGTCCACAAATATATTGAGGGAAGGCAAAGAAGAGGGTTTGAAATCAAGGCAGAATTGCAGGAAACAGATTTCAGGAGGTAGATACGAATCGCCTTTAAAGCACATGAAAAGCGGCAAAACGTTGACAATGATGCCCTTGGCCAAAAAGGGCGTATGCGTTTTTTCCTGAATATATTCAGGAAAAAACGCATACGCCCTTTTTGGCCAACCAAGCAACCTGGAAAGGCAAATCAGCACTACAAAGAAGTCTCGCTTCCCATCGGTCAAAAGGGCCATGCTGAAAAAAGTGTCAAAACCAGAAACGCAGGACAGGCCATGGAGAAATGGGAGCCTTGCTACACTGATGGGCGGGATGTAAATTGCCAACAGCCACTCCGGAGAAGTGTCCGGTGAGTCCTGAAACATCTGAAAAACACAGCTTAGAGAGCATAGGGCACTTCCACTCATGGGGGTATAAATTGGGAAAATTAAAAATCAGCAAGACACAAGCACCCCAAAGTTTAGGGCTGCTCTGTTGACCAGGACCTCCACTTCATTCCACCTTAAATATCCCAGGAAAGAGAAAAATGGATAAAGAAGTTGTGGTCCTTATGTACAATGGAATACCACTCAGCCATGAAATCAATGTCGTAAGGTTAGTAGCAGCATGATGAGTGGATTTAGGTACGACGATTCTAAGTGAAATAAGTCACACAGAAAAGGACACTTCTCAAAAGGTATCACTGATAGAGGGAATGTAAAAACCGTTACACTTGAACTGAATTACAAAACAGAACAGAGTCACACATGCAGAAAACACACTATGGCTGCTTAACGGGAAAGGTGAGGTGGGGTGATACATAAAACAAGGGTATCAAATTAGCTCAGATACCGTTCCATAAACCCAATATGTAATAGACAAGACCTACTCCTTGCTCAGAGAACTGGACTCAACATGTCCTATTCACCGCACAAGAATATATCTGACTAATAATAATCGTAAAACCTATGTATTGATATCTCTCTGTTAGTGTGTCAAGTGGGTGTAAAGCGGCATAAACACAGCAGTGAAAAGCAGCTAAACCCCATTATAAAAATAAATTACTTTGAAACACCCATGAAACAAAGACAGTGAAAGAGAGAGAAATTCTTACACAATGCGTTCAGGGGCTGTGATGCAACCTGGATTGACCATATCTAGACGCACAGCTGGATGAGACATAAGGGTGGACACTCTTGGGGCTGAGAGGTTTGGTGAGGTTGGGTGAGCAAACGCAGACCCTTTAAAGGAATACTGCGTGGTACCCATCGCATGGGTCCCAAATCTCCAGGTTCAAGGGCATCTTCCTACATCAAAAACATGCATGAGAAACCCAGAAGATGGTACACCGTGTGATGGGGAAAGGTTTCTAAAACGCACCTCATTTCTCATCTCCTTGTGCCCGGGTTCGCCATTCCAGCCGCTTTACTAGCAAGCTCCCTACTTGGAGCATCAGCACCTTTAACCTCCTGTTCCATGCAGGTTGCAATTTGTCCTGAGGATAAACGGGAAGACGTGGAACCAACGAGAGACTAGCTCTTGGTGTTGGGACAGGCACAGGTCACTCTATTTTCCCATCAGAAAGAAGAATTAACCACAGGCTCAGCCTGCCCCCCGGAACCAGAACAGGGCCTGAAGCCATTCTGCGATTTTGCGGCCAGCTCCCATAAAAACGAGTTGTAAAATGGAGGTTCAGGGCACTGCAATTCACAAACCTGCAGAGTTATAAATGATAACTCCCGTCCACAAATATATTGAGGGAAGGCAAAGAAGAGGATTTGAAATCAAGGCAGAATTGCAGGAAACAGATTTCAGGAGGTAGATACGAATCGCCTTTGAAGCACATGAAAAGCGGCAAAACGTTGACAATGATGCCCTTGGCCAAAAAGGGCGTATGCGTTTTTTCCTGAATATATTCAGGAAAAATCGCATACGCCCTTTTTGGCCAACCAAGCAACCTGGAAAGGCAAATCAGCGCTACAAAGAAGTCTCGCTTCCCATCGGTCAAAAGGGCCATGCTGAAAAAAGTGTCAAAACCAGAAATGCAGGACAGGCCATGGAGAAATGGGAGCCTTGCTACACTGATGGGCGGGATGTAAATTGCCAAGAGCCACTCCGGAGAAGTGTCCGGTGAGTCCTGAAACATCTGAAAAACACAGCTTAGAGAGCATAGGGCACTTCCACTCATGGGGGTATAAATTGGGAAAATTAAAAATCAGCAAGACACAAGCACCCCAAAGTTTAGGGCTGCTCTGTTGACCAGGACCTCCACTTCATTCCACCTTCAATATCCCAGGAAAGAGAAAAATGGATAAAGAAGTTGTGGTCCTTATGTACAATGGAATACCACTCAGCCAGGAAATCAATGTCGTAAGGTTAGTAGCAGCATGATGAGTGAATTTAGGTACGACGATTCTAAGTGAAATAAGTCACACAGAAAAGGACACTTCTCATAAGGTATCACTGATAGAGGGAATGTAAAAACCGTTACACTTGAACTGAATTACAAAACAGAACAGAGTCACACATGCAGAAAACACACTATGGCTGCTTAACGGGAAAGGTGAGGTGGGGTGATACATAAAACAAGGGTATCAAATTAGCTCAGATACCGTTCCATAAACCCAATATGTAATAGACAAGACCTACTCCTTGCTCAGAGAACTGGACTCAACACGCCCTATTCACCGCACAAGAATATATCTGACTAATAATAATCGTAAAACCTATGTATTGATATCTCTCTGTTAGTGTGTCAAGTGGGTGTAAAGCGGCATAAACACAGCAGTGAAAAGCAGCTAAACCCCATTATAAAAATAAATTACTTTGAAACACCCATGAAACAAAGACAGTGAAAGAGAGAGAAATTCTTACACAATGCGTTCAGGGGCTGTGATGCAACCTGGATTGACCATATCTAGACGCACAGCTGGATGAGACATAAGGGTGGACACTCTTGGGGTTGAGAGGTTTGGTGAGGTTGGGTGAGCAAACGCAGACCCTTTAAAGGAATACTGCGTGGTACCCATCGCATGGGTCCCAAATCTCCAGGTTCAAGGGCATCTTCCTACATCAAAAACATGCATGAGAAACCCAGAAGATGGTACACCGTGTGATGGGGAAAGGTTTCTAAAACGCACCTCATTTCTCATCTCCTTGTGCCCGGGTTCGCCATTCCAGCCGCTTTACTAGCAAGCTCCCTACTTGGAGCATCAGCACCTTTAACCTCCTGTTCCATACAGGTTGCAATTTGTCCTGAGGATAAACGGGAAGACGTGGAACCAACGAGAGACTAGCTCTTGGTGTTGGGACAGGCACAGGTCACTCTATTTTCCCATCAGAAAGAAGAATTAACCACAGGCTCAGCCTGCCCCCCGGAACCAGAACAGGGCCTGAAGCCATTCTGCGATTTTGCCGCCAGCTCCCATAAAAACGAGTTGTAAAATGGAGGTTCAGGGCACTGCAATTCACAAACCTGCAGAGTTATTAATGATAACTCTCGTCCACAAATATATTGAGGGAAGGCAAAGAAGAGGATTTGAAATCAAGGCAGAATTGCAGGAAACAGATTTCAGGAGGTAGATACGAATCGCCTTTAAAGCACATGAAAAGCGGCAAAACGTTGACAATGATGCCCTTGGCCAAAAAGGGCGTATGCGTTTTTTCCTGAATATATTCAGGAAAAAACGCATACGCCCTTTTTGGCCAACCAAGCAACCTGGAAAGGCAAATCAGCGCTACAAAGAAGTCTCGCTTCCCATCGGTCAAAAGGGCCATGCTGAAAAAAGTGTCAAAACCAGAAATGCAGGACAGGCCATGGAGAAATGGGAGCCTTGCTACACTGATGGGCGGGATGTAAATTGCCAAGAGCCACTCTGGAGAAGTGTCCGGTGAGTCCTGAAACATCTGAAAAACACAGCTTAGAGAGCATAGGGCACTTCCACTCATGGGGGTATAAATTGGGAAAATTAAAAATCAGCAAGACACAAGCACCCCAAAGTTTAGGGCTGCTCTGTTGACCAGGACCTCCACTTCATTCCACCTTCAATATCCCAGGAAAGAGAAAAATGGATAAAGAAGTTGTGGTCCTTATGTACAATGGAATACCACTCAGCCAGGAAATCAATGTCGTAAGGTTAGTAGCAGCATGATGAGTGAATTTAGGTACGACGATTCTAAGTGAAATAAGTCACACAGAAAAGGACACTTCTCATAAGGTATCACTGATAGAGGGAATGTAAAAACCGTTACACTTGAACTGAATTACAAAACAGAACAGAGTCACACATGCAGAAAACACACTATGGCTGCTTAACGGGAAAGGTGAGGTGGGGTGATACATAAAACAAGGGTATCAAATTAGCTCAGATACCGTTCCATAAACCCAATATGTAATAGACAAGACCTACTCCTTGCTCAGAGAACTGGACTCAACACGCCCTATTCACCGCACAAGAATATATCTGACTAATAATAATCGTAAAACCTATGTATTGATATCTCTCTGTTAGTGTGTCAAGTGGGTGTAAAGCGGCATAAACACAGCAGTGAAAAGCAGCTAAACCCCATTATAAAAATAAATTACTTTGAAACACCCATGAAACAAAGACAGTGAAAGAGAGAGAAATTCTTACACAATGCGTTCAGGGGCTGTGATGCAACCTGGATTGACCATATCTAGACGCACAGCTGGATGAGACATAAGGGTGGACACTCTTGGGGTTGAGAGGTTTGGTGAGGTTGGGTGAGCAAACGCAGACCCTTTAAAGGAATACTGCGTGGTACCCATCGCATGGGTCCCAAATCTCCAGGTTCAAGGGCATCTTCCTACATCAAAAACATGCATGAGAAACCCAGAAGATGGTACACCGTGTGATGGGGAAAGGTTTCTAAAACGCACCTCATTTCTCATCTCCTTGTGCCCGGGTTCGCCATTCCAGCCGCTTTACTAGCAAGCTCCCTACTTGGAGCATCAGCACCTTTAACCTCCTGTTCCATACAGGTTGCAATTTGTCCTGAGGATAAACGGGAAGACGTGGAACCAACGAGAGACTAGCTCTTGGTGTTGGGACAGGCACAGGTCACTCTATTTTCCCATCAGAAAGAAGAATTAACCACAGGCTCAGCCTGCCCCCCGGAACCAGAACAGGGCCTGAAGCCATTCTGCGATTTTGCCGCCAGCTCCCATAAAAACGAGTTGTAAAATGGAGGTTCAGGGCACTGCAATTCACAAACCTGCAGAGTTATTAATGATAACTCTCGTCCACAAATATATTGAGGGAAGGCAAAGAAGAGGATTTGAAATCAAGGCAGAATTGCAGGAAACAGATTTCAGGAGGTAGATACGAATCGCCTTTAAAGCACATGAAAAGCGGCAAAACGTTGACAATGATGCCCTTGGCCAAAAAGGGCGTATGCGTTTTTTCCTGAATATATTCAGGAAAAAACGCATACGCCCTTTTTGGCCAACCAAGCAACCTGGAAAGGCAAATCAGCGCTACAAAGAAGTCTCGCTGCCCATCGGTCAAAAGGGCCATGCTGAAAAAAGTGTCAAAATCAGAAATGCAGGACAGGCCATGGAGAAATGGGAGCCTTGCTACACTGATGGGCGGGATGTAAATTGCCAAAAGCCACTCCGGAGAAGTGTCCGGTGAGTCCTGAAACATCTGAAAAACACAGCTTAGAGAGCATAGGGCACTTCCACTCATGGGGGTATAAATTGGGAAAATTAAAAATCAGCAAGACACAAGCACCCCAAAGTTTAGGGCTGCTCTGTTGACCAGGACCTCCACTTCATTCCACCTTAAATATCCCAGGAAAGAGAAAAATGGATAAAGAAGTTGTGGTCCTTATGTACAATGGAATACCACTCAGCCATGAAATCAATGTCGTAAGGTTAGTAGCAGCATGATGAGTGGATTTAGGTAGGACGATTCTAAGTGAAATAAGTCACACAGAAAAGGACACTTCTCATAAGGTATCACTGATAGAGGGAATGTAAAAACCGTTACACTTGAACTGAATTACAAAACAGAACAGAGTCACACATGCAGAAAACACACTATGGTTGCTTAACGGGAAAGGTGAGGTGGGGTGATACATAAAACAAGGGTATCAAATTAGCTCAGATACCGTTCCATAAACCCAATATGTAATAGACAAGACCTACTCCTTGCTCAGAGAACTGGACTCAACATGTCCTATTCACCGCACAAGAATATATCTGACTAATAATAATCGTAAAACCTATGTATTGATATCTCTCTGTTAGTGTGTCAAGTGGGTGTAAAGCGGCATAAACACAGCAGTGAAAAGCAGCTAAACCCCATTATAAAAATAAATTACTTTGAAACACCCATGAAACAAAGACAGTGAAAGAGAGAGAAATTCTTACACAATGCGTTCAGGGGCTGTGATGCAACCTGGATTGACCATATCTAGACGCACAGCTGGATGAGACATAAGGGTGGACACTCTTGGGGCTGAGAGGTTTGGTGAGGTTGGGTGAGCAAACGCAGACCCTTTAAAGGAATACTGCGTGGTACCCATCGCATGGGTCCCAAATCTCCAGGTTCAAGGGCATCTTCCTACATCAAAAACATGCATGAGAAACCCAGAAGATGGTACACCGTGTGATGGGGAAAGGTTTCTAAAACGCACCTCATTTCTCATCTCCTTGTGCCCGGGTTCGCCATTCCAGCCGCTTTACTAGCAAGCTCCCTACTTGGAGCATCAGCACCTTTAACCTCCTGTTCCATGCAGGTTGCAATTTGTCCTGAGGATAAACGGGAAGACGTGGAACCAACGAGAGACTAGCTCTTGGTGTTGGGACAGGCACAGGTCACTCTATTTTCCCATCAGAAAGAAGAATTAACCACAGGCTCAGCCTGCCCCCCGGAACCAGAACAGGGCCTGAAGCCATTCTGCGATTTTGCGGCCAGCTCCCATAAAAACGAGTTGTAAAATGGAGGTTCAGGGCACTGCAATTCACAAACCTGCAGAGTTATAAATGATAACTCCCGTCCACAAATATATTGAGGGAAGGCAAAGAAGAGGATTTGAAATCAAGGCAGAATTGCAGGAAACAGATTTCAGGAGGTAGATACGAATTGCCTTTAAAGCACATGAAAAGCGGCAAAACGTTGACAATGATGCCCTTGGCCAAAAAGGGCGTATGCGTTTTTTCCTGAATATATTCAGGAAAAAACGCATACGCCCTTTTTGGCCAACCAAGCCACCTGGAAAGGCAAATCAGCGCTACAAAGAAGTCTCGCTTCCCATCGGTCAAAAGGGCCATGCTGAAAAAAGTGTCAAAACCAGAAATGCAGGACAGGCCATGGAGAAATGGGAGCCTTGCTAAACTGATGGGCGGGATGTAAATTGCCAAGAGCCACTCCGGAGAAGTGTCCGGTGAGTCCTGAAACATCTGAAAAACACAGCTTAGAGAGCATAGGGCACTTCCACTCATGGGGGTATAAATTGGGAAAATTAAAAATCAGCAAGACACAAGCACCCCAAAGTTTAGGGCTGCTCTGTTGACCAGGACCTCCACTTCATTCCACCTTCAATATCCCAGGAAAGAGAAAAATGGATAAAGAAGTTGTGGTCCTTATGTACAATGGAATATCACTCAGCCATGAAATCAATGTCGTAAGGTTAGTAGCAGCATGATGAGTGGATTTAGGTACGACGATTCTAAGTGAAATAAGTCACACAGAAAAGGACACTTCTCATAAGGTATCACTGATAGAGGGAATGTAAAAACCGTTACACTTGAACTGAATTACAAAACAGAACAGAGTCACACATGCAGAAAACACACTATGGCTGCTTAACGGGAAAGGTGAGGTGGGGTGATACATAAAACAAGGGTATCAAATTAGCTCAGATACCGTTCCATAAACCCAATATGTAATAGACAAGACCTACTCCTTGCTCAGAGAACTGGACTCAACACGCCCTATTCACCGCACAAGAATATATCTGACTAATAATAATCGTAAAACCTATGTATTGATATCTCTCTGTTAGTGTGTCAAGTGGGTGTAAAGCGGCATAAACACAGCAGTGAAAAGCAGCTAAACCCCATTATAAAAATAAATTACTTTGAAACCACCATGAAACAAAGACAGTGAAAGAGAGAGAAATTCTTACACAATGCGTTCAGGGGCTGTGATGCAACCTGGATTGACCATATCTAGACGCACAGCTGGATGAGACATAAGGGTGGACACTCTTGGGGCTGAGAGGTTTGGTGAGGTTGGGTGAGCAAACGCAGACCCTTTAAAGGAATACTGCGTGGTACCCATCGCATGGGTCCCAAATCTCCAGGTTCAAGGGCATCTTCCTACATCAAAAACATGCATGAGAAACCCAGAAGATGGTACACCGTGTGATGGGGAAAGGTTTCTAAAACGCACCTCATTTCTCATCTCCTTGTGCCCGGGTTCGCCATTCCAGCCACTTTACTAGCAAGCTCCCTACTTGGAGCATCAGCACCTTTAACCTCCTGTTCCATACAGGTTGCAATTTGTCCTGAGGATAAACGGGAAGACGTGGAACCAACGAGAGACTAGCTCTTGGTGTTGGGACAGGCACAGGTCACTCTATTTTCCCATCAGAAAGAAGAATTAACCACAGGCTCAGCCTGCCCCCCGGAACCAGAACAGGGCCTGAAGCCATTCTGCGATTTTGCGGCCAGCTCCCATAAAAACGAGTTGTAAAATGGAGGTTCAGGGCACTGCAATTCACAAACCTGCAGAGTTATTAATGATAACTCTCCTCCACAAATATATTGAGGGAAGGCAAAGAATAGGATTTGAAATCAAGGCAGAATTGCAGGAAACAGATTTCAGGAGGTAGATACGAATCGCCTTTGAAGCACATGAAAAGCGGCAAAACGTTGACAATGATGCCCTTGGCCAAAAAGGGCGTATGCGTTTTTTCCTGAATATATTCAGGAAAAATCGCATATGCCGTTTTTGGCCAACCAAGCAACCTGGAAAGGCAAATCAGCGCTACAAAGAAGTCTCGCTTCCCATCGGTCAAAAGGGCCATGCTGAAAAAAGTGTCAAAACCAGAAATGCAGGACAGGCCATGGAGAAATGGGAGCCTTGCTACACTGATGGGCGGGATGTAAATTGCCAAAAGCCACTCCGGAGAAGTGTCCGGTGAGTCCTGAAACATCTGAAAAACACAGCTTAGAGAGCATAGGGCACTTCCACTCATGGGGGTATAAATTGGGAAAATTAAAAATCAGCAAGACACAAGCACCCTAAAGTTTAGGGCTGCTCTGTTGACCAGGACCTCCACTTCATTCCACATTAAATATCCCAGGAAAGAGAAAAATGGATAAAGAAGTTGTGGTCTTTATGTACAATGGAATACCACTCAGCCATGAAATCAATGTCGTAAGGTTAGTAGCAGCATGATGAGTGGATTTAGGTACGACGATTCTAAGTGAAATAAGTCACACAGAAAAGGACACTTCTCATAAGGTATCACTGATAGAGGGAATGTAAAAACCGTTACACTTGAACTGAATTACAAAACAGAACAGAGTCACACATGCAGAAAACACACTATGGCTGCTTAACGGGAAAGGTGAGGTGGGGTGATACATAAAACAAGGGTATCAAATTAGCTCAGATACCGTTCCATAAACCCAATATGTAATAGACAAGACCTACTCCTTGCTCAGAGAACTGGACTCAACACGCCCTATTCACCGCACAAGAATATATCTGACTAATAATAATCGTAAAACCTATGTATTCATATCTCTCTGTTAGTGTGTCAAGTGGGTGTAAAGCGGCATAAACACAGCAGTGAAAAGCAGCTAAACCCCATTATAAAAATAAATTACTTTGAAACACCCATGAAACAAAGACAGTGAAAGAGAGAGAAATTCTTACACAATGCGTTCAGGGGCTGTGATGCAACCTGGATTGACCATATCTAGACGCACAGCTGGATGAGACATAAGGGTGGACACTCTTGGGGTTGAGAGGTTTGGTGAGGTTGGGTGAGCAAACGCAGACCCTTTAAAGGAATACTGCGTGGTACCCATCGCATGGGTCCCAAATCTCCAGGTTCAAGGGCATCTTCCTACATCAAAAACATGCATGAGAAACCCAGAAGATGGTACACCGTGTGATGGGGAAAGGTTTCTAAAACGCACCTCATTTCTCATCTCCTTGTGCCCGGGTTCGCCATTCCAGCCGCTTTACTAGCAAGCTCCCTACTTGGAGCATCAGCACCTTTAACCTCCTGTTCCATACAGGTTGCAATTTGTCCTGAGGATAAACGGGAAGACGTGGAACCAACGAGAGACTAGCTCTTGGTGTTGGGACAGGCACAGGTCACTCTATTTTCCCATCAGAAAGAAGAATTAACCACAGGCTCAGCCTGACCCCCGGAACCAGAACAGGGCCTGAAGCCATTCTGCGATTTTGCCGCCAGCTCCCATAAAAACGAGTTGTAAAATGGAGGTTCAGGGCACTGCAATTCACAAACCTGCAGAGTTATTAATGATAACTCTCGTCCACAAATATATTGAGGGAAGGCAAAGAAGAGGATTTGAAATCAAGGCAGAATTGCAGGAAACAGATTTCAGGAGGTAGATACGAATCGCCTTTAAAGCACATGAAAAGCGGCAAAACGTTGACAATGATGCCCTTGGCCAAAAAGGGCGTATGCGTTTTTTCCTGAATATATTCAGGAAAAAACGCATACGCCCTTTTTGGCCAACCAAGCAACCTGGAAAGGCAAATCAGCGCTACAAAGAAGTCTCGCTGCCCATCGGTCAAAAGGGCCATGCTGAAAAAAGTGTCAAAATCAGAAATGCAGGACAGGCCATGGAGAAATGGGAGCCTTGCTACACTGATGGGCGGGATGTAAATTGCCAAAAGCCACTCCGGAGAAGTGTCCGGTGAGTCCTGAAACATCTGAAAAACACAGCTTAGAGAGCATAGGGCACTTCCACTCATGGGGGTATAAATTGGGAAAATTAAAAATCAGCAAGACACAAGCACCCCAAAGTTTAGGGCTGCTCTGTTGACCAGGACCTCCACTTCATTCCACCTTAAATATCCCAGGAAAGAGAAAAATGGATAAAGAAGTTGTGGTCCTTATGTACAATGGAATACCACTCAGCCATGAAATCAATGTCGTAAGGTTAGTAGCAGCATGATGAGTGGATTTAGGTAGGACGATTCTAAGTGAAATAAGTCACACAGAAAAGGACACTTCTCATAAGGTATCACTGATAGAGGGAATGTAAAAACCGTTACACTTGAACTGAATTACAAAACAGAACAGAGTCACACATGCAGAAAACACACTATGGCTGCTTAACGGGAAAGGTGAGGTGGGGTGATACATAAAACAAGGGTATCAAATTAGCTCAGATACCGTTCCATAAACCCAATATGTAATAGACAAGACCTACTCCTTGCTCAGAGAACTGGACTCAACATGTCCTATTCACCGCACAAGAATATATCTGACTAATAATAATCGTAAAACCTATGTATTGATATCTCTCTGTTAGTGTGTCAAGTGGGTGTAAAGCGGCATAAACACAGCAGTGAAAAGCAGCTAAACCCCATTATAAAAATAAATTACTTTGAAACACCCATGAAACAAAGACAGTGAAAGAGAGAGAAATTCTTACACAATGCGTTCAGGGGCTGTGATGCAACCTGGATTGACCATATCTAGACGCACAGCTGGATGAGACATAAGGGTGGACACTCTTGGGGCTGAGAGGTTTGGTGAGGTTGGGTGAGCAAACGCAGACCCTTTAAAGGAATACTGCGTGGTACCCATCGCATGGGTCCCAAATCTCCAGGTTCAAGGGCATCTTCCTACATCAAAAACATGCATGAGAAACCCAGAAGATGGTACACCGTGTGATGGGGAAAGGTTTCTAAAACGCACCTCATTTCTCATCTCCTTGTGCCCGGGTTCGCCATTCCAGCCGCTTTACTAGCAAGCTCCCTACTTGGAGCATCAGCACCTTTAACCTCCTGTTCCATGCAGGTTGCAATTTGTCCTGAGGATAAACGGGAAGACGTGGAACCAACGAGAGACTAGCTCTTGGTGTTGGGACAGGCACAGGTCACTCTATTTTCCCATCAGAAAGAAGAATTAACCACAGGCTCAGCCTGCCCCCCGGAACCAGAACAGGGCCTGAAGCCATTCTGCGATTTTGCGGCCAGCTCCCATAAAAACGAGTTGTAAAATGGAGGTTCAGTGCACTGCAATTCACAAACCTGCAGAGTTATAAATGATAACTCCCGTCCACAAATATATTGAGGGAAGGCAAAGAAGAGGATTTGAAATCAAGGCAGAATTGCAGGAAACAGATTTCAGGAGGTAGATACGAATTGCCTTTAAAGCACATGAAAAGCGGCAAAACGTTGACAATGATGCCCTTGGCCAAAAAGGGCGTATGCGTTTTTTCCTGAATATATTCAGGAAAAAACGCATACGCCCTTTTTGGCCAACCAAGCCACCTGGAAAGGCAAATCAGCGCTACAAAGAAGTCTCGCTTCCCATCGGTCAAAAGGGCCATGCTGAAAAAAGTGTCAAAACCAGAAATGCAGGACAGGCCATGGAGAAATGGGAGCCTTGCTACACTGATGGGCGGGATGTAAATTGCCAAGAGCCACTCCGGAGAAGTGTCCGGTGAGTCCTGAAACATCTGAAAAACACAGCTTAGAGAGCATAGGGCACTTCCACTCATGGGGGTATAAATTGGGAAAATTAAAAATCAGCAAGACACAAGCACCCCAAAGTTTAGGGCTGCTCTGTTGACCAGGACCTCCACTTCATTCCACCTTCAATATCCCAGGAAAGAGAAAAATGGATAAAGAAGTTGTGGTCCTTATGTACAATGGAATATCACTCAGCCATGAAATCAATGTCGTAAGGTTAGTAGCAGCATGATGAGTGGATTTAGGTACGACGATTCTAAGTGAAATAAGTCACACAGAAAAGGACACTTCTCATAAGGTATCACTGATAGAGGGAATGTAAAAACCGTTACACTTGAACTGAATTACAAAACAGAACAGAGTCACACATGCAGAAAACACACTATGGCTGCTTAACGGGAAAGGTGAGGTGGGGTGATACATAAAACAAGGGTATCAAATTAGCTCAGATACCGTTCCATAAACCCAATATGTAATAGACAAGACCTACTCCTTGCTCAGAGAACTGGACTCAACACGCCCTATTCACCGCACAAGAATATATCTGACTAATAATAATCGTAAAACCTATGTATTGATATCTCTCTGTTATTGTGTCAAGTGGGTGTAAAGCGGCATAAACACAGCAGTGAAAAGCAGCTAAACCCCATTATAAAAATAAATTACTTTGAAACACCCATGAAACAAAGACAGTGAAAGAGAGAGAAATTCTTACACAATGCGTTCAGGGGCTGTGATGCAACCTGGATTGACCATATCTAGACGCACAGCTGGATGAGACATAAGGGTGGACACTCTTGGGGCTGAGAGGTTTGGTGAGGTTGGGTGAGCAAACGCAGACCCTTTAAAGTAATACTGCGTGGTACCCATCGCAAGGGTTCCAAATCTCCAGGTTCAAGGGCATCTTCCTACATCAAAAACATGCATGAGAAACCCAGAAGATGGTACACCGTGTGATGGGGAAAGGTTTCTAAAACGCACCTCATTTCTCATCTCCTTGTGCCCGGGTTCGCCATTCCAGCCGCTTTACTAGCAAGCTCCCTACTTGGAGCATCAGCACCTTTAACCTCCTGTTCCATACAGGTTGCAATTTGTCCTGAGGATAAACGGGAAGACGTGGAACCAACGAGAGACTAGCTCTTGGTGTTGGGACAGGCACAGGTCACTCTATTTTCCCATCAGAAAGAAGAATTAACCACAGGCTCAGCCTGCCCCCCGGAACCAGAACAGGGCCTGAAGCCATTCTGCGATTTTGCCGCCAGCTCCCATAAAAACGAGTTGTAAAATGGAGGTTCAGGGCACTGCAATTCACAAACCTGCAGAGTTATTAATGATAACTCTCGTCCACAAATATATTGAGGGAAGGCAAAGAAGAGGATTTGAAATCAAGGCAGAATTGCAGGAAACAGATTTCAGGAGGTAGATACGAATCGCCTTTAAAGCACATGAAAAGCGGCAAAACGTTGACAATGATGCCCTTGGCCAAAAAGGGCGTATGCGTTTTTTCCTGAATATATTCAGGAAAAAACGCATACGCCCTTTTTGGCCAACCAAGCAACCTGGAAAGGCAAATCAGCGCTACAAAGAAGTCTCGCTGCCCATCGGTCAAAAGGGCCATGCTGAAAAAAGTGTCAAAATCAGAAATGCAGGACAGGCCATGGAGAAATGGGAGCCTTGCTACACTGATGGGCGGGATGTAAATTGCCAAAAGCCACTCCGGAGAAGTGTCCGGTGAGTCCTGAAACATCTGAAAAACACAGCTTAGAGAGCATAGGGCACTTCCACTCATGGGGGTATAAATTGGGAAAATTAAAAATCAGCAAGACACAAGCACCCCAAAGTTTAGGGCTGCTCTGTTGACCAGGACCTCCACTTCATTCCACCTTAAATATCCCAGGAAAGAGAAAAATGGATAAAGAAGTTGTGGTCCTTATGTACAATGGAATACCACTCAGCCATGAAATCAATGTCGTAAGGTTAGTAGCAGCATGATGAGTGGATTTAGGTAGGACGATTCTAAGTGAAATAAGTCACACAGAAAAGGACACTTCTCATAAGGTATCACTGATAGAGGGAATGTAAAAACCGTTACACTTGAACTGAATTACAAAACAGAACAGAGTCACACATGCAGAAAACACACTATGGCTGCTTAACGGGAAAGGTGAGGTGGGGTGATACATAAAACAAGGGTATCAAATTAGCTCAGATACCGTTCCATAAACCCAATATGTAATAGACAAGACCTACTCCTTGCTCAGAGAACTGGACTCAACATGTCCTATTCACCGCACAAGAATATATCTGACTAATAATAATCGTAAAACCTATGTATTGATATCTCTCTGTTAGTGTGTCAAGTGGGTGTAAAGCGGCATAAACACAGCAGTGAAAAGCAGCTAAACCCCATTATAAAAATAAATTACTTTGAAACACCCATGAAACAAAGACAGTGAAAGAGAGAGAAATTCTTACACAATGCGTTCAGGGGCTGTGATGCAACCTGGATTGACCATATCTAGACGCACAGCTGGATGAGACATAAGGGTGGACACTCTTGGGGCTGAGAGGTTTGGTGAGGTTGGGTGAGCAAACGCAGACCCTTTAAAGGAATACTGCGTGGTACCCATCGCATGGGTCCCAAATCTCCAGGTTCAAGGGCATCTTCCTACATCAAAAACATGCATGAGAAACCCAGAAGATGGTACACCGTGTGATGGGGAAAGGTTTCTAAAACGCACCTCATTTCTCATCTCCTTGTGCCCGGGTTCGCCATTCCAGCCGCTTTACTAGCAAGCTCCCTACTTGGAGCATCAGCACCTTTAACCTCCTGTTCCATGCAGGTTGCAATTTGTCCTGAGGATAAACGGGAAGACGTGGAACCAACGAGAGACTAGCTCTTGGTGTTGGGACAGGCACAGGTCACTCTATTTTCCCATCAGAAAGAAGAATTAACCACAGGCTCAGCCTGCCCCCCGGAACCAGAACAGGGCCTGAAGCCATTCTGCGATTTTGCGGCCAGCTCCCATAAAAACGAGTTGTAAAATGGAGGTTCAGTGCACTGCAATTCACAAACCTGCAGAGTTATAAATGATAACTCCCGTCCACAAATATATTGAGGGAAGGCAAAGAAGAGGATTTGAAATCAAGGCAGAATTGCAGGAAACAGATTTCAGGAGGTAGATACGAATTGCCTTTAAAGCACATGAAAAGCGGCAAAACGTTGACAATGATGCCCTTGGCCAAAAAGGGCGTATGCGTTTTTTCCTGAATATATTCAGGAAAAAACGCATACGCCCTTTTTGGCCAACCAAGCCACCTGGAAAGGCAAATCAGCGCTACAAAGAAGTCTCGCTTCCCATCGGTCAAAAGGGCCATGCTGAAAAAAGTGTCAAAACCAGAAATGCAGGACAGGCCATGGAGAAATGGGAGCCTTGCTACACTGATGGGCGGGATGTAAATTGCCAAGAGCCACTCCGGAGAAGTGTCCGGTGAGTCCTGAAACATCTGAAAAACACAGCTTAGAGAGCATAGGGCACTTCCACTCATGGGGGTATAAATTGGGAAAATTAAAAATCAGCAAGACACAAGCACCCCAAAGTTTAGGGCTGCTCTGTTGACCAGGACCTCCACTTCATTCCACCTTCAATATCCCAGGAAAGAGAAAAATGGATAAAGAAGTTGTGGTCCTTATGTACAATGGAATATCACTCAGCCATGAAATCAATGTCGTAAGGTTAGTAGCAGCATGATGAGTGGATTTAGGTACGACGATTCTAAGTGAAATAAGTCACACAGAAAAGGACACTTCTCATAAGGTATCACTGATAGAGGGAATGTAAAAACCGTTACACTTGAACTGAATTACAAAACAGAACAGAGTCACACATGCAGAAAACACACTATGGCTGCTTAACGGGAAAGGTGAGGTGGGGTGATACATAAAACAAGGGTATCAAATTAGCTCAGATACCGTTCCATAAACCCAATATGTAATAGACAAGACCTACTCCTTGCTCAGAGAACTGGACTCAACACGCCCTATTCACCGCACAAGAATATATCTGACTAATAATAATCGTAAAACCTATGTATTGATATCTCTCTGTTATTGTGTCAAGTGGGTGTAAAGCGGCATAAACACAGCAGTGAAAAGCAGCTAAACCCCATTATAAAAATAAATTACTTTGAAACACCCATGAAACAAAGACAGTGAAAGAGAGAGAAATTCTTACACAATGCGTTCAGGGGCTGTGATGCAACCTGGATTGACCATATCTAGACGCACAGCTGGATGAGACATAAGGGTGGACACTCTTGGGGCTGAGAGGTTTGGTGAGGTTGGGTGAGCAAACGCAGACCCTTTAAAGTAATACTGCGTGGTACCCATCGCAAGGGTTCCAAATCTCCAGGTTCAAGGGCATCTTCCTACATCAAAAACATGCATGAGAAACCCAGAAGATGGTACACCGTGTGATGGGGAAAGGTTTCTAAAACGCACCTCATTTCTCATCTCCTTGTGCCCGGGTTCGCCATTCCAGCCGCTTTACTAGCAAGCTCCCTACTTGGAGCATCAGCACCTTTAACCTCCTGTTCCATACAGGTTGCAATTTGTCCTGAGGATAAACGGGAAGACGTGGAACCAACGAGAGACTAGCTCTTGGTGTTGGGACAGGCACAGGTCACTCTATTTTCCCATCAGAAAGAAGAATTAACCACAGGCTCAGCCTGCCCCCCGGAACCAGAACAGGGCCTGAAGCCATTCTGCGATTTTGCCGCCAGCTCCCATAAAAACGAGTTGTAAAATGGAGGTTCAGGGCACTGCAATTCACAAACCTGCAGAGTTATTAATGATAACTCTCGTCCACAAATATATTGAGGGAAGGCAAAGAAGAGGATTTGAAATCAAGGCAGAATTGCAGGAAACAGATTTCAGGAGGTAGATACGAATCGCCTTTAAAGCACATGAAAAGCGGCAAAACGTTGACAATGATGCCCTTGGCCAAAAAGGGCGTATGCGTTTTTTCCTGAATATATTCAGGAAAAAACGCATACGCCCTTTTTGGCCAACCAAGCAACCTGGAAAGGCAAATCAGCGCTACAAAGAAGTCTCGCTGCCCATCGGTCAAAAGGGCCATGCTGAAAAAAGTGTCAAAATCAGAAATGCAGGACAGGCCATGGAGAAATGGGAGCCTTGCTACACTGATGGGCGGGATGTAAATTGCCAAAAGCCACTCCGGAGAAGTGTCCGGTGAGTCCTGAAACATCTGAAAAACACAGCTTAGAGAGCATAGGGCACTTCCACTCATGGGGGTATAAATTGGGAAAATTAAAAATCAGCAAGACACAAGCACCCCAAAGTTTAGGGCTGCTCTGTTGACCAGGACCTCCACTTCATTCCACCTTAAATATCCCAGGAAAGAGAAAAATGGATAAAGAAGTTGTGGTCCTTATGTACAATGGAATACCACTCAGCCATGAAATCAATGTCGTAAGGTTAGTAGCAGCATGATGAGTGGATTTAGGTAGGACGATTCTAAGTGAAATAAGTCACACAGAAAAGGACACTTCTCATAAGGTATCACTGATAGAGGGAATGTAAAAACCGTTACACTTGAACTGAATTACAAAACAGAACAGAGTCACACATGCAGAAAACACACTATGGCTGCTTAACGGGAAAGGTGAGGTGGGGTGATACATAAAACAAGGGTATCAAATTAGCTCAGATACCGTTCCATAAACCCAATATGTAATAGACAAGACCTACTCCTTGCTCAGAGAACTGGACTCAACATGTCCTATTCACCGCACAAGAATATATCTGACTAATAATAATCGTAAAACCTATGTATTGATATCTCTCTGTTAGTGTGTCAAGTGGGTGTAAAGCGGCATAAACACAGCAGTGAAAAGCAGCTAAACCCCATTATAAAAATAAATTACTTTGAAACACCCATGAAACAAAGACAGTGAAAGAGAGAGAAATTCTTACACAATGCGTTCAGGGGCTGTGATGCAACCTGGATTGACCATATCTAGACGCACAGCTGGATGAGACATAAGGGTGGACACTCTTGGGGCTGAGAGGTTTGGTGAGGTTGGGTGAGCAAACGCAGACCCTTTAAAGGAATACTGCGTGGTACCCATCGCATGGGTCCCAAATCTCCAGGTTCAAGGGCATCTTCCTACATCAAAAACATGCATGAGAAACCCAGAAGATGGTACACCGTGTGATGGGGAAAGGTTTCTAAAACGCACCTCATTTCTCATCTCCTTGTGCCCGGGTTCGCCATTCCAGCCGCTTTACTAGCAAGCTCCCTACTTGGAGCATCAGCACCTTTAACCTCCTGTTCCATGCAGGTTGCAATTTGTCCTGAGGATAAACGGGAAGACGTGGAACCAACGAGAGACTAGCTCTTGGTGTTGGGACAGGCACAGGTCACTCTATTTTCCCATCAGAAAGAAGAATTAACCACAGGCTCAGCCTGCCCCCCGGAACCAGAACAGGGCCTGAAGCCATTCTGCGATTTTGCGGCCAGCTCCCATAAAAACGAGTTGTAAAATGGAGGTTCAGTGCACTGCAATTCACAAACCTGCAGAGTTATAAATGATAACTCCCGTCCACAAATATATTGAGGGAAGGCAAAGAAGAGGATTTGAAATCAAGGCAGAATTGCAGGAAACAGATTTCAGGAGGTAGATACGAATTGCCTTTAAAGCACATGAAAAGCGGCAAAACGTTGACAATGATGCCCTTGGCCAAAAAGGGCGTATGCGTTTTTTCCTGAATATATTCAGGAAAAAACGCATACGCCCTTTTTGGCCAACCAAGCCACCTGGAAAGGCAAATCAGCGCTACAAAGAAGTCTCGCTTCCCATCGGTCAAAAGGGCCATGCTGAAAAAAGTGTCAAAACCAGAAATGCAGGACAGGCCATGGAGAAATGGGAGCCTTGCTACACTGATGGGCGGGATGTAAATTGCCAAGAGCCACTCCGGAGAAGTGTCCGGTGAGTCCTGAAACATCTGAAAAACACAGCTTAGAGAGCATAGGGCACTTCCACTCATGGGGGTATAAATTGGGAAAATTAAAAATCAGCAAGACACAAGCACCCCAAAGTTTAGGGCTGCTCTGTTGACCAGGACCTCCACTTCATTCCACCTTCAATATCCCAGGAAAGAGAAAAATGGATAAAGAAGTTGTGGTCCTTATGTACAATGGAATATCACTCAGCCATGAAATCAATGTCGTAAGGTTAGTAGCAGCATGATGAGTGGATTTAGGTACGACGATTCTAAGTG
Organism: Balaenoptera borealis; assembly: GCF_965194805.1. NCBI lineage: Eukaryota > Metazoa > Chordata > Mammalia > Artiodactyla > Balaenopteridae > Balaenoptera > Balaenoptera borealis. The sequence goes on from NW_028124009.1 coordinate 2,235,765, forward strand.
AAATAAGTCACACAGAAAAGGACACTTCTCATAAGGTATCACTGATAGAGGGAATGTAAAAACCGTTACACTTGAACTGAATTACAAAACAGAACAGAGTCACACATGCAGAAAACACACTATGGCTGCTTAACGGGAAAGGTGAGGTGGGGTGATACATAAAACAAGGGTATCAAATTAGCTCAGATACCGTTCCATAAACCCAATATGTAATAGACAAGACCTACTCCTTGCTCAGAGAACTGGACTCAACACGCCCTATTCACCGCACAAGAATATATCTGACTAATAATAATCGTAAAACCTATGTATTGATATCTCTCTGTTATTGTGTCAAGTGGGTGTAAAGCGGCATAAACACAGCAGTGAAAAGCAGCTAAACCCCATTATAAAAATAAATTACTTTGAAACACCCATGAAACAAAGACAGTGAAAGAGAGAGAAATTCTTACACAATGCGTTCAGGGGCTGTGATGCAACCTGGATTGACCATATCTAGACGCACAGCTGGATGAGACATAAGGGTGGACACTCTTGGGGCTGAGAGGTTTGGTGAGGTTGGGTGAGCAAACGCAGACCCTTTAAAGTAATACTGCGTGGTACCCATCGCAAGGGTTCCAAATCTCCAGGTTCAAGGGCATCTTCCTACATCAAAAACATGCATGAGAAACCCAGAAGATGGTACACCGTGTGATGGGGAAAGGTTTCTAAAACGCACCTCATTTCTCATCTCCTTGTGCCCGGGTTCGCCATTCCAGCCGCTTTACTAGCAAGCTCCCTACTTGGAGCATCAGCACCTTTAACCTCCTGTTCCATACAGGTTGCAATTTGTCCTGAGGATAAACGGGAAGACGTGGAACCAACGAGAGACTAGCTCTTGGTGTTGGGACAGGCACAGGTCACTCTATTTTCCCATCAGAAAGAAGAATTAACCACAGGCTCAGCCTGCCCCCCGGAACCAGAACAGGGCCTGAAGCCATTCTGCGATTTTGCCGCCAGCTCCCATAAAAACGAGTTGTAAAATGGAGGTTCAGGGCACTGCAATTCACAAACCTGCAGAGTTATTAATGATAACTCTCGTCCACAAATATATTGAGGGAAGGCAAAGAAGAGGATTTGAAATCAAGGCAGAATTGCAGGAAACAGATTTCAGGAGGTAGATACGAATCGCCTTTAAAGCACATGAAAAGCGGCAAAACGTTGACAATGATGCCCTTGGCCAAAAAGGGCGTATGCGTTTTTTCCTGAATATATTCAGGAAAAAACGCATACGCCCTTTTTGGCCAACCAAGCAACCTGGAAAGGCAAATCAGCGCTACAAAGAAGTCTCGCTGCCCATCGGTCAAAAGGGCCATGCTGAAAAAAGTGTCAAAATCAGAAATGCAGGACAGGCCATGGAGAAATGGGAGCCTTGCTACACTGATGGGCGGGATGTAAATTGCCAAAAGCCACTCCGGAGAAGTGTCCGGTGAGTCCTGAAACATCTGAAAAACACAGCTTAGAGAGCATAGGGCACTTCCACTCATGGGGGTATAAATTGGGAAAATTAAAAATCAGCAAGACACAAGCACCCCAAAGTTTAGGGCTGCTCTGTTGACCAGGACCTCCACTTCATTCCACCTTAAATATCCCAGGAAAGAGAAAAATGGATAAAGAAGTTGTGGTCCTTATGTACAATGGAATACCACTCAGCCATGAAATCAATGTCGTAAGGTTAGTAGCAGCATGATGAGTGGATTTAGGTAGGACGATTCTAAGTGAAATAAGTCACACAGAAAAGGACACTTCTCATAAGGTATCACTGATAGAGGGAATGTAAAAACCGTTACACTTGAACTGAATTACAAAACAGAACAGAGTCACACATGCAGAAAACACACTATGGCTGCTTAACGGGAAAGGTGAGGTGGGGTGATACATAAAACAAGGGTATCAAATTAGCTCAGATACCGTTCCATAAACCCAATATGTAATAGACAAGACCTACTCCTTGCTCAGAGAACTGGACTCAACATGTCCTATTCACCGCACAAGAATATATCTGACTAATAATAATCGTAAAACCTATGTATTGATATCTCTCTGTTAGTGTGTCAAGTGGGTGTAAAGCGGCATAAACACAGCAGTGAAAAGCAGCTAAACCCCATTATAAAAATAAATTACTTTGAAACACCCATGAAACAAAGACAGTGAAAGAGAGAGAAATTCTTACACAATGCGTTCAGGGGCTGTGATGCAACCTGGATTGACCATATCTAGACGCACAGCTGGATGAGACATAAGGGTGGACACTCTTGGGGCTGAGAGGTTTGGTGAGGTTGGGTGAGCAAACGCAGACCCTTTAAAGGAATACTGCGTGGTACCCATCGCATGGGTCCCAAATCTCCAGGTTCAAGGGCATCTTCCTACATCAAAAACATGCATGAGAAACCCAGAAGATGGTACACCGTGTGATGGGGAAAGGTTTCTAAAACGCACCTCATTTCTCATCTCCTTGTGCCCGGGTTCGCCATTCCAGCCGCTTTACTAGCAAGCTCCCTACTTGGAGCATCAGCACCTTTAACCTCCTGTTCCATGCAGGTTGCAATTTGTCCTGAGGATAAACGGGAAGACGTGGAACCAACGAGAGACTAGCTCTTGGTGTTGGGACAGGCACAGGTCACTCTATTTTCCCATCAGAAAGAAGAATTAACCACAGGCTCAGCCTGCCCCCCGGAACCAGAACAGGGCCTGAAGCCATTCTGCGATTTTGCGGCCAGCTCCCATAAAAACGAGTTGTAAAATGGAGGTTCAGTGCACTGCAATTCACAAACCTGCAGAGTTATAAATGATAACTCCCGTCCACAAATATATTGAGGGAAGGCAAAGAAGAGGATTTGAAATCAAGGCAGAATTGCAGGAAACAGATTTCAGGAGGTAGATACGAATTGCCTTTAAAGCACATGAAAAGCGGCAAAACGTTGACAATGATGCCCTTGGCCAAAAAGGGCGTATGCGTTTTTTCCTGAATATATTCAGGAAAAAACGCATACGCCCTTTTTGGCCAACCAAGCCACCTGGAAAGGCAAATCAGCGCTACAAAGAAGTCTCGCTTCCCATCGGTCAAAAGGGCCATGCTGAAAAAAGTGTCAAAACCAGAAATGCAGGACAGGCCATGGAGAAATGGGAGCCTTGCTACACTGATGGGCGGGATGTAAATTGCCAAGAGCCACTCCGGAGAAGTGTCCGGTGAGTCCTGAAACATCTGAAAAACACAGCTTAGAGAGCATAGGGCACTTCCACTCATGGGGGTATAAATTGGGAAAATTAAAAATCAGCAAGACACAAGCACCCCAAAGTTTAGGGCTGCTCTGTTGACCAGGACCTCCACTTCATTCCACCTTCAATATCCCAGGAAAGAGAAAAATGGATAAAGAAGTTGTGGTCCTTATGTACAATGGAATATCACTCAGCCATGAAATCAATGTCGTAAGGTTAGTAGCAGCATGATGAGTGGATTTAGGTACGACGATTCTAAGTGAAATAAGTCACACAGAAAAGGACACTTCTCATAAGGTATCACTGATAGAGGGAATGTAAAAACCGTTACACTTGAACTGAATTACAAAACAGAACAGAGTCACACATGCAGAAAACACACTATGGCTGCTTAACGGGAAAGGTGAGGTGGGGTGATACATAAAACAAGGGTATCAAATTAGCTCAGATACCGTTCCATAAACCCAATATGTAATAGACAAGACCTACTCCTTGCTCAGAGAACTGGACTCAACACGCCCTATTCACCGCACAAGAATATATCTGACTAATAATAATCGTAAAACCTATGTATTGATATCTCTCTGTTATTGTGTCAAGTGGGTGTAAAGCGGCATAAACACAGCAGTGAAAAGCAGCTAAACCCCATTATAAAAATAAATTACTTTGAAACACCCATGAAACAAAGACAGTGAAAGAGAGAGAAATTCTTACACAATGCGTTCAGGGGCTGTGATGCAACCTGGATTGACCATATCTAGACGCACAGCTGGATGAGACATAAGGGTGGACACTCTTGGGGCTGAGAGGTTTGGTGAGGTTGGGTGAGCAAACGCAGACCCTTTAAAGTAATACTGCGTGGTACCCATCGCAAGGGTTCCAAATCTCCAGGTTCAAGGGCATCTTCCTACATCAAAAACATGCATGAGAAACCCAGAAGATGGTACACCGTGTGATGGGGAAAGGTTTCTAAAACGCACCTCATTTCTCATCTCCTTGTGCCCGGGTTCGCCATTCCAGCCGCTTTACTAGCAAGCTCCCTACTTGGAGCATCAGCACCTTTAACCTCCTGTTCCATACAGGTTGCAATTTGTCCTGAGGATAAACGGGAAGACGTGGAACCAACGAGAGACTAGCTCTTGGTGTTGGGACAGGCACAGGTCACTCTATTTTCCCATCAGAAAGAAGAATTAACCACAGGCTCAGCCTGCCCCCCGGAACCAGAACAGGGCCTGAAGCCATTCTGCGATTTTGCCGCCAGCTCCCATAAAAACGAGTTGTAAAATGGAGGTTCAGGGCACTGCAATTCACAAACCTGCAGAGTTATTAATGATAACTCTCGTCCACAAATATATTGAGGGAAGGCAAAGAAGAGGATTTGAAATCAAGGCAGAATTGCAGGAAACAGATTTCAGGAGGTAGATACGAATCGCCTTTAAAGCACATGAAAAGCGGCAAAACGTTGACAATGATGCCCTTGGCCAAAAAGGGCGTATGCGTTTTTTCCTGAATATATTCAGGAAAAAACGCATACGCCCTTTTTGGCCAACCAAGCAACCTGGAAAGGCAAATCAGCGCTACAAAGAAGTCTCGCTGCCCATCGGTCAAAAGGGCCATGCTGAAAAAAGTGTCAAAATCAGAAATGCAGGACAGGCCATGGAGAAATGGGAGCCTTGCTACACTGATGGGCGGGATGTAAATTGCCAAAAGCCACTCCGGAGAAGTGTCCGGTGAGTCCTGAAACATCTGAAAAACACAGCTTAGAGAGCATAGGGCACTTCCACTCATGGGGGTATAAATTGGGAAAATTAAAAATCAGCAAGACACAAGCACCCCAAAGTTTAGGGCTGCTCTGTTGACCAGGACCTCCACTTCATTCCACCTTAAATATCCCAGGAAAGAGAAAAATGGATAAAGAAGTTGTGGTCCTTATGTACAATGGAATACCACTCAGCCATGAAATCAATGTCGTAAGGTTAGTAGCAGCATGATGAGTGGATTTAGGTAGGACGATTCTAAGTGAAATAAGTCACACAGAAAAGGACACTTCTCATAAGGTATCACTGATAGAGGGAATGTAAAAACCGTTACACTTGAACTGAATTACAAAACAGAACAGAGTCACACATGCAGAAAACACACTATGGCTGCTTAACGGGAAAGGTGAGGTGGGGTGATACATAAAACAAGGGTATCAAATTAGCTCAGATACCGTTCCATAAACCCAATATGTAATAGACAAGACCTACTCCTTGCTCAGAGAACTGGACTCAACATGTCCTATTCACCGCACAAGAATATATCTGACTAATAATAATCGTAAAACCTATGTATTGATATCTCTCTGTTAGTGTGTCAAGTGGGTGTAAAGCGGCATAAACACAGCAGTGAAAAGCAGCTAAACCCCATTATAAAAATAAATTACTTTGAAACACCCATGAAACAAAGACAGTGAAAGAGAGAGAAATTCTTACACAATGCGTTCAGGGGCTGTGATGCAACCTGGATTGACCATATCTAGACGCACAGCTGGATGAGACATAAGGGTGGACACTCTTGGGGCTGAGAGGTTTGGTGAGGTTGGGTGAGCAAACGCAGACCCTTTAAAGGAATACTGCGTGGTACCCATCGCATGGGTCCCAAATCTCCAGGTTCAAGGGCATCTTCCTACATCAAAAACATGCATGAGAAACCCAGAAGATGGTACACCGTGTGATGGGGAAAGGTTTCTAAAACGCACCTCATTTCTCATCTCCTTGTGCCCGGGTTCGCCATTCCAGCCGCTTTACTAGCAAGCTCCCTACTTGGAGCATCAGCACCTTTAACCTCCTGTTCCATGCAGGTTGCAATTTGTCCTGAGGATAAACGGGAAGACGTGGAACCAACGAGAGACTAGCTCTTGGTGTTGGGACAGGCACAGGTCACTCTATTTTCCCATCAGAAAGAAGAATTAACCACAGGCTCAGCCTGCCCCCCGGAACCAGAACAGGGCCTGAAGCCATTCTGCGATTTTGCGGCCAGCTCCCATAAAAACGAGTTGTAAAATGGAGGTTCAGTGCACTGCAATTCACAAACCTGCAGAGTTATAAATGATAACTCCCGTCCACAAATATATTGAGGGAAGGCAAAGAAGAGGATTTGAAATCAAGGCAGAATTGCAGGAAACAGATTTCAGGAGGTAGATACGAATTGCCTTTAAAGCACATGAAAAGCGGCAAAACGTTGACAATGATGCCCTTGGCCAAAAAGGGCGTATGCGTTTTTTCCTGAATATATTCAGGAAAAAACGCATACGCCCTTTTTGGCCAACCAAGCCACCTGGAAAGGCAAATCAGCGCTACAAAGAAGTCTCGCTTCCCATCGGTCAAAAGGGCCATGCTGAAAAAAGTGTCAAAACCAGAAATGCAGGACAGGCCATGGAGAAATGGGAGCCTTGCTACACTGATGGGCGGGATGTAAATTGCCAAGAGCCACTCCGGAGAAGTGTCCGGTGAGTCCTGAAACATCTGAAAAACACAGCTTAGAGAGCATAGGGCACTTCCACTCATGGGGGTATAAATTGGGAAAATTAAAAATCAGCAAGACACAAGCACCCCAAAGTTTAGGGCTGCTCTGTTGACCAGGACCTCCACTTCATTCCACCTTCAATATCCCAGGAAAGAGAAAAATGGATAAAGAAGTTGTGGTCCTTATGTACAATGGAATATCACTCAGCCATGAAATCAATGTCGTAAGGTTAGTAGCAGCATGATGAGTGGATTTAGGTACGACGATTCTAAGTGAAATAAGTCACACAGAAAAGGACACTTCTCATAAGGTATCACTGATAGAGGGAATGTAAAAACCGTTACACTTGAACTGAATTACAAAACAGAACAGAGTCACACATGCAGAAAACACACTATGGCTGCTTAACGGGAAAGGTGAGGTGGGGTGATACATAAAACAAGGGTATCAAATTAGCTCAGATACCGTTCCATAAACCCAATATGTAATAGACAAGACCTACTCCTTGCTCAGAGAACTGGACTCAACACGCCCTATTCACCGCACAAGAATATATCTGACTAATAATAATCGTAAAACCTATGTATTGATATCTCTCTGTTAGTGTGTCAAGTGGGTGTAAAGCGGCATAAACACAGCAGTGAAAAGCAGCTAAACCCCATTATAAAAATAAATTACTTTGAAACACCCATGAAACAAAGACAGTGAAAGAGAGAGAAATTCTTACACAATGCGTTCAGGGGCTGTGATGCAACCTGGATTGACCATATCTAGACGCACAGCTGGATGAGACATAAGGGTGGACACTCTTGGGGCTGAGAGGTTTGGTGAGGTTGGGTGAGCAAACACAGACCCTTTAAAGGAATACTGCGTGGTACCCATCGCATGGGTCCCAAATCTCCAGGTTCAAGGGCATCTTCCTACATCAAAAACATGCATGAGAAACCCAGAAGATGGTACACCGTGTGATGGGGAAAGGTTTCTAAAACGCACCTCATTTCTCATCTCCTTGTGCCCGGGTTCGCCATTCCAGCCACTTTACTAGCAAGCTCCCTACTTGGAGCATCAGCACCTTTAACCTCCTGTTCCATACAGGTTGCAATTTGTCCTGAGGATAAACGGGAAGACGTGGAACCAACGAGAGACTAGCTCTTGGTGTTGGGACAGGCACAGGTCACTCTATTTTCCCATCAGAAAGAAGAATTAACCACAGGCTCAGCCTGCCCCCCGGAACCAGAACAGGGCCTGAAGCCATTCTGCGATTTTGCGGCCAGCTCCCATAAAAACGAGTTGTAAAATGGAGGTTCAGGGCACTGCAATTCACAAACCTGCAGAGTTATTAATGATAACTCTCCTCCACAAATATATTGAGGGAAGGCAAAGAATAGGATTTGAAATCAAGGCAGAATTGCAGGAAACAGATTTCAGGAGGTAGATACGAATCGCCTTTGAAGCACATGAAAAGCGGCAAAACGTTGACAATGATGCCCTTGGCCAAAAAGGGCGTATGCGTTTTTTCCTGAATATATTCAGGAAAAATCGCATACGCCGTTTTTGGCCAACCAAGCAACCTGGAAAGGCAAATCAGCGCTACAAAGAAGTCTCGCTTCCCATCGGTCAAAAGGGCCATGCTGAAAAAAGTGTCAAAACCAGAAATGCAGGACAGGCCATGGAGAAATGGGAGCCTTGCTACACTGATGGGCGGGATGTAAATTGCCAAAAGCCACTCCGGAGAAGTGTCCGGTGAGTCCTGAAACATCTGAAAAACACAGCTTAGAGAGCATAGGGCACTTCCACTCATGGGGGTATAAATTGGGAAAATTAAAAATCAGCAAGACACAAGCACCCTAAAGTTTAGGGCTGCTCTGTTGACCAGGACCTCCACTTCATTCCACATTAAATATCCCAGGAAAGAGAAAAATGGATAAAGAAGTTGTGGTCTTTATGTACAATGGAATACCACTCAGCCATGAAATCAATGTCGTAAGGTTAGTAGCAGCATGATGAGTGGATTTAGGTACGACGATTCTAAGTGAAATAAGTCACACAGAAAAGGACACTTCTCATAAGGTATCACTGATAGAGGGAATGTAAAAACCGTTACACTTGAACTGAATTACAAAACAGAACAGAGTCACACATGCAGAAAACACACTATGGCTGCTTAACGGGAAAGGTGAGGTGGGGTGATACATAAAACAAGGGTATCAAATTAGCTCAGATACCGTTCCATAAACCCAATATGTAATAGACAAGACCTACTCCTTGCTCAGAGAACTGGACTCAACACGCCCTATTCACCGCACAAGAATATATCTGACTAATAATAATCGTAAAACCTATGTATTCATATCTCTCTGTTAGTGTGTCAAGTGGGTGTAAAGCGGCATAAACACAGCAGTGAAAAGCAGCTAAACCCCATTATAAAAATAAATTACTTTGAAACACCCATGAAACAAAGACAGTGAAAGAGAGAGAAATTCTTACACAATGCGTTCAGGGGCTGTGATGCAACCTGGATTGACCATATCTAGACGCACAGCTGGATGAGACATAAGGGTGGACACTCTTGGGGTTGAGAGGTTTGGTGAGGTTGGGTGAGCAAACGCAGACCCTTTAAAGGAATACTGCGTGGTACCCATCGCATGGGTCCCAAATCTCCAGGTTCAAGGGCATCTTCCTACATCAAAAACATGCATGAGAAACCCAGAAGATGGTACACCGTGTGATGGGGAAAGGTTTCTAAAACGCACCTCATTTCTCATCTCCTTGTGCCCGGGTTCGCCATTCCAGCCGCTTTACTAGCAAGCTCCCTACTTGGAGCATCAGCACCTTTAACCTCCTGTTCCATACAGGTTGCAATTTGTCCTGAGGATAAACGGGAAGACGTGGAACCAACGAGAGACTAGCTCTTGGTGTTGGGACAGGCACAGGTCACTCTATTTTCCCATCAGAAAGAAGAATTAACCACAGGCTCAGCCTGACCCCCGGAACCAGAACAGGGCCTGAAGCCATTCTGCGATTTTGCCGCCAGCTCCCATAAAAACGAGTTGTAAAATGGAGGTTCAGGGCACTGCAATTCACAAACCTGCAGAGTTATTAATGATAACTCTCGTCCACAAATATATTGAGGGAAGGCAAAGAAGAGGATTTGAAATCAAGGCAGAATTGCAGGAAACAGATTTCAGGAGGTAGATACGAATCGCCTTTAAAGCACATGAAAAGCGGCAAAACGTTGACAATGATGCCCTTGGCCAAAAAGGGCGTATGCGTTTTTTCCTGAATATATTCAGGAAAAAACGCATACGCCCTTTTTGGCCAACCAAGCAACCTGGAAAGGCAAATCAGCGCTACAAAGAAGTCTCGCTGCCCATCGGTCAAAAGGGCCATGCTGAAAAAAGTGTCAAAATCAGAAATGCAGGACAGGCCATGGAGAAATGGGAGCCTTGCTACACTGATGGGCGGGATGTAAATTGCCAAAAGCCACTCCGGAGAAGTGTCCGGTGAGTCCTGAAACATCTGAAAAACACAGCTTAGAGAGCATAGGGCACTTCCACTCATGGGGGTATAAATTGGGAAAATTAAAAATCAGCAAGACACAAGCACCCCAAAGTTTAGGGCTGCTCTGTTGACCAGGACCTCCACTTCATTCCACCTTAAATATCCCAGGAAAGAGAAAAATGGATAAAGAAGTTGTGGTCCTTATGTACAATGGAATACCACTCAGCCATGAAATCAATGTCGTAAGGTTAGTAGCAGCATGATGAGTGGATTTAGGTAGGACGATTCTAAGTGAAATAAGTCACACAGAAAAGGACACTTCTCATAAGGTATCACTGATAGAGGGAATGTAAAAACCGTTACACTTGAACTGAATTACAAAACAGAACAGAGTCACACATGCAGAAAACACACTATGGCTGCTTAACGGGAAAGGTGAGGTGGGGTGATACATAAAACAAGGGTATCAAATTAGCTCAGATACCGTTCCATAAACCCAATATGTAATAGACAAGACCTACTCCTTGCTCAGAGAACTGGACTCAACATGTCCTATTCACCGCACAAGAATATATCTGACTAATAATAATCGTAAAACCTATGTATTGATATCTCTCTGTTAGTGTGTCAAGTGGGTGTAAAGCGGCATAAACACAGCAGTGAAAAGCAGCTAAACCCCATTATAAAAATAAATTACTTTGAAACACCCATGAAACAAAGACAGTGAAAGAGAGAGAAATTCTTACACAATGCGTTCAGGGGCTGTGATGCAACCTGGATTGACCATATCTAGACGCACAGCTGGATGAGACATAAGGGTGGACACTCTTGGGGCTGAGAGGTTTGGTGAGGTTGGGTGAGCAAACGCAGACCCTTTAAAGGAATACTGCGTGGTACCCATCGCATGGGTCCCAAATCTCCAGGTTCAAGGGCATCTTCCTACATCAAAAACATGCATGAGAAACCCAGAAGATGGTACACCGTGTGATGGGGAAAGGTTTCTAAAACGCACCTCATTTCTCATCTCCTTGTGCCCGGGTTCGCCATTCCAGCCGCTTTACTAGCAAGCTCCCTACTTGGAGCATCAGCACCTTTAACCTCCTGTTCCATGCAGGTTGCAATTTGTCCTGAGGATAAACGGGAAGACGTGGAACCAACGAGAGACTAGCTCTTGGTGTTGGGACAGGCACAGGTCACTCTATTTTCCCATCAGAAAGAAGAATTAACCACAGGCTCAGCCTGCCCCCCGGAACCAGAACAGGGCCTGAAGCCATTCTGCGATTTTGCGGCCAGCTCCCATAAAAACGAGTTGTAAAATGGAGGTTCAGTGCACTGCAATTCACAAACCTGCAGAGTTATAAATGATAACTCCCGTCCACAAATATATTGAGGGAAGGCAAAGAAGAGGATTTGAAATCAAGGCAGAATTGCAGGAAACAGATTTCAGGAGGTAGATACGAATTGCCTTTAAAGCACATGAAAAGCGGCAAAACGTTGACAATGATGCCCTTGGCCAAAAAGGGCGTATGCGTTTTTTCCTGAATATATTCAGGAAAAAACGCATACGCCCTTTTTGGCCAACCAAGCCACCTGGAAAGGCAAATCAGCGCTACAAAGAAGTCTCGCTTCCCATCGGTCAAAAGGGCCATGCTGAAAAAAGTGTCAAAACCAGAAATGCAGGACAGGCCATGGAGAAATGGGAGCCTTGCTACACTGATGGGCGGGATGTAAATTGCCAAGAGCCACTCCGGAGAAGTGTCCGGTGAGTCCTGAAACATCTGAAAAACACAGCTTAGAGAGCATAGGGCACTTCCACTCATGGGGGTATAAATTGGGAAAATTAAAAATCAGCAAGACACAAGCACCCCAAAGTTTAGGGCTGCTCTGTTGACCAGGACCTCCACTTCATTCCACCTTCAATATCCCAGGAAAGAGAAAAATGGATAAAGAAGTTGTGGTCCTTATGTACAATGGAATATCACTCAGCCATGAAATCAATGTCGTAAGGTTAGTAGCAGCATGATGAGTGGATTTAGGTACGACGATTCTAAGTGAAATAAGTCACACAGAAAAGGACACTTCTCATAAGGTATCACTGATAGAGGGAATGTAAAAACCGTTACACTTGAACTGAATTACAAAACAGAACAGAGTCACACATGCAGAAAACACACTATGGCTGCTTAACGGGAAAGGTGAGGTGGGGTGATACATAAAACAAGGGTATCAAATTAGCTCAGATACCGTTCCATAAACCCAATATGTAATAGACAAGACCTACTCCTTGCTCAGAGAACTGGACTCAACACGCCCTATTCACCGCACAAGAATATATCTGACTAATAATAATCGTAAAACCTATGTATTGATATCTCTCTGTTAGTGTGTCAAGTGGGTGTAAAGCGGCATAAACACAGCAGTGAAAAGCAGCTAAACCCCATTATAAAAATAAATTACTTTGAAACACCCATGAAACAAAGACAGTGAAAGAGAGAGAAATTCTTACACAATGCGTTCAGGGGCTGTGATGCAACCTGGATTGACCATATCTAGACGCACAGCTGGATGAGACATAAGGGTGGACACTCTTGGGGCTGAGAGGTTTGGTGAGGTTGGGTGAGCAAACGCAGACCCTTTAAAGGAATACTGCGTGGTACCCATCGCATGGGTCCCAAATCTCCAGGTTCAAGGGCATCTTCCTACATCAAAAACATGCATGAGAAACCCAGAAGATGGTACACCGTGTGATGGGGAAAGGTTTCTAAAACGCACCTCATTTCTCATCTCCTTGTGCCCGGGTTCGCCATTCCAGCCACTTTACTAGCAAGCTCCCTACTTGGAGCATCAGCACCTTTAACCTCCTGTTCCATACAGGTTGCAATTTGTCCTGAGGATAAACGGGAAGACGTGGAACCAACGAGAGACTAGCTCTTGGTGTTGGGACAGGCACAGGTCACTCTATTTTCCCATCAGAAAGAAGAATTAACCACAGGCTCAGCCTGCCCCCCGGAACCAGAACAGGGCCTGAAGCCATTCTGCGATTTTGCGGCCAGCTCCCATAAAAACGAGTTGTAAAATGGAGGTTCAGGGCACTGCAATTCACAAACCTGCAGAGTTATTAATGATAACTCTCCTCCACAAATATATTGAGGGAAGGCAAAGAATAGGATTTGAAATCAAGGCAGAATTGCAGGAAACAGATTTCAGGAGGTAGATACGAATCGCCTTTGAAGCACATGAAAAGCGGCAAAACGTTGACAATGATGCCCTTGGCCAAAAAGGGCGTATGCGTTTTTTCCTGAATATATTCAGGAAAAATCGCATACGCCGTTTTTGGCCAACCAAGCAACCTGGAAAGGCAAATCAGCGCTACAAAGAAGTCTCGCTTCCCATCGGTCAAAAGGGCCATGCTGAAAAAAGTGTCAAAACCAGAAATGCAGGACAGGCCATGGAGAAATGGGAGCCTTGCTACACTGATGGGCGGGATGTAAATTGCCAAAAGCCACTCCGGAGAAGTGTCCGGTGAGTCCTGAAACATCTGAAAAACACAGCTTAGAGAGCATAGGGCACTTCCACTCATGGGGGTATAAATTGGGAAAATTAAAAATCAGCAAGACACAAGCACCCTAAAGTTTAGGGCTGCTCTGTTGACCAGGACCTCCACTTCATTCCACATTAAATATCCCAGGAAAGAGAAAAATGGATAAAGAAGTTGTGGTCTTTATGTACAATGGAATACCACTCAGCCATGAAATCAATGTCGTAAGGTTAGTAGCAGCATGATGAGTGGATTTAGGTACGACGATTCTAAGTGAAATAAGTCACACAGAAAAGGACACTTCTCATAAGGTATCACTGATAGAGGGAATGTAAAAACCGTTACACTTGAACTGAATTACAAAACAGAACAGAGTCACACATGCAGAAAACACACTATGGCTGCTTAACGGGAAAGGTGAGGTGGGGTGATACATAAAACAAGGGTATCAAATTAGCTCAGATACCGTTCCATAAACCCAATATGTAATAGACAAGACCTACTCCTTGCTCAGAGAACTGGACTCAACACGCCCTATTCACCGCACAAGAATATATCTGACTAATAATAATCGTAAAACCTATGTATTGATATCTCTCTGTTATTGTGTCAAGTGGGTGTAAAGCGGCATAAACACAGCAGTGAAAAGCAGCTAAACCCCATTATAAAAATAAATTACTTTGAAACACCCATGAAACAAAGACAGTGAAAGAGAGAGAAATTCTTACACAATGCGTTCAGGGGCTGTGATGCAACCTGGATTGACCATATCTAGACGCACAGCTGGATGAGACATAAGGGTGGACACTCTTGGGGCTGAGAGGTTTGGTGAGGTTGGGTGAGCAAACGCAGACCCTTTAAAGTAATACTGCGTGGTACCCATCGCATGGGTCCCAAATCTCCAGGTTCAAGGACATCTTCCTACATCGAAAACATGCATGAGAAACCCAGAAGATGGTACACCGTGTGATGGGGAAAGGTTTCTAAAACGCACCTCATTTCTCATCTCCTTGTGCCCGGGTTCGCCATTCCAGCCGCTTTACTAGCAAGCTCCCTACTTGGAGCATCAGCACCTTTAACCTCCTGTTACATGCAGGTTGCAATTTGTCCTGAGGATAAACGGGAAGACGTGGAACCAACGAGAGACTAGCTCTTGGTGTTGGGACAGGCACAGGTCACTCTATTTTCCCATCAGAAAGAAGAATTAACCACAGGCTCAGCCTGCCCCCCGGAACCAGAACAGGGCCTGAAGCCATTCTGCGATTTTGCGGCCAGCTCCCATAAAAACGAGTTGTAAAATGGAGGTTCAGGGCACTGCAATTCACAAACCTGCAGAGTTATTAATGATAACTCTCGTCCACAAATATATTGAGGGAAGGCAAAGAAGAGGATTTGAAATCAAGGCAGAATTGCAGGAAACAGATTTCAGGAGGTAGATACGAATCGCCTTTAAAGCACATGAAAAGCGGCAAAACGTTGACAATGATGCCCTTGGCCAAAAAGGGCGTATGCGTTTTTTCCTGAATATATTCAGGAAAAAACGCATACGCCCTTTTTGGCCAACCAAGCAACCTGGAAAGGCAAATCAGCGCTACAAATAAGTCTCGCTTCCCATCGGTCAAAAGGGCCATGCTGAAAAAAGTGTCAAAACCAGAAATGCAGGACAGGCCATGGAGAAATGGGAGCCTTGCTACACTGATGGGCGGGATGTAAATTGCCAAAAGCCACTCCGGAGAAGTGTCCGGTGAGTCCTGAAACATCTGAAAAACACAGCTTAGAGAGCATAGGGCACTTCCACTCATGGGGGTATAAATTGGGAAAATTAAAAATCAGCAAGACACAAGCACCCCAAAGTTTAGGGCTGCTCTGTTGACCAGGACCTCCACTTCATTCCACCTTAAATATCCCAGGAAAGAGAAAAATGGATAAAGAAGTTGTGGTCCTTATGTACAATGGAATACCACTCAGCCATGAAATCAATGTCGTAAGGTTAGTAGCAGCATGATGAGTGGATTTAGGTACGACGATTCTAAGTGAAATAAGTCACACAGAAAAGGACACTTCTCATAAGGTATCACTGATAGAGGGAATGTAAAAACCGTTACACTTGAACTGAATTACAAAACAGAACAGAGTCACACATGCAGAAAACACACTATGGCTGCTTAACGGGAAAGGTGAGGTGGGGTGATACATAAAACAAGGGTATCAAATTAGCTCAGATACCGTTCCATAAACCCAATATGTAATAGACAAGACCTACTCCTTGCTCAGAGAACTGGACTCAACACGCCCTATTCACCGCACAAGAATATATCTGACTAATAATAATCGTAAAACCTATGTATTGATATCTCTCTGTTATTGTGTCAAGTGGGTGTAAAGCGGCATAAACACAGCAGTGAAAAGCAGCTAAACCCCATTATAAAAATAAATTACTTTGAAACACCCATGAAACAAAGACAGTGAAAGAGAGAGAAATTCTTACACAATGCGTTCAGGGGCTGTGATGCAACCTGGATTGACCATATCTAGACGCACAGCTGGATGAGACATAAGGGTGGACACTCTTGGGGCTGAGAGGTTTGTTGAGGTTGGGTGAGCAAACGCAGACCCTTTAAAGTAATACTGCGTGGTACCCATCGCATGGGTCCCAAATCTCCAGGTTCAAGGGCATCTTCCTACATCAAAAACATGCATGAGAAACCCAGAAGATGGTACACCGTGTGATGGGGAAAGGTTTCTAAAACGCACCTCATTTCTCATCTCCTTGTGCCCGGGTTCGCCATTCCAGCCGCTTTACTAGCAAGCTCCCTACTTGGAGCATCAGCACCTTTAACCTCCTGTTCCATGCAGGTTGCAATTTGTCCTGAGGATAAACGGGAAGACGTGGAAACAACGAGAGACTAGCTCTTGGTGTTGGGACAGGCACAGGTCACTCTATTTTCCCATCAGAAAGAAGAATTAACCACAGGCTCAGCCTGCCCCCCGGAACCAGAACAGGGCCTGAAGCCATTCTGCGATTTTGCCGCCAGCTCCCATAAAAACGAGTTGTAAAATGGAGGTTCAGGGCACTGCAATTCACAAACCTGCAGAGTTATTAATGATAACTCTCGTCCACAAATATATTGAGGGAAGGCAAAGAAGAGGATTTGAAATCAAGGCAGAATTGCAGGAAACAGATTTCAGGAGGTAGATAGGAATCGCCTTTAAAGCACATGAAAAGCGGCAAAACGTTGACAATGATGCCCTTGGCCAAAAAGGGCGTATGCGTTTTTTCCTGAATATATTCAGGAAAAAACGCATACGCCCTTTTTGGCCAACCAAGCAACCTGGAAAGGCAAATCAGCGCTACAAATAAGTCTCGCTTCCCATCGGTCAAAAGGGCCATGCTGAAAAAAGTGTCAAAACCAGAAATGCAGGACAGGCCATGGAGAAATGGGAGCCTTGCTACACTGATGGGCGGGATGTAAATTGCCAAAAGCCACTCCGGAGAAGTGTCCGGTGAGTCCTGAAACATCTGAAAAACACAGCTTAGAGAGCATAGGGCACTTCCACTCATGGGGGTATAAATTGGGAAAATTAAAAATCAGCAAGACACAAGCACCCCAAAGTTTAGGGCTGCTCTGTTGACCAGGACCTCCACTTCATTCCACCTTAAATATCCCAGGAAAGAGAAAAATGGATAAAGAAGTTGTGGTCCTTATGTACAATGGAATACCACTCAGCCATGAAATCAATGTCGTAAGGTTAGTAGCAGCATGATGAGTGGATTTAGGTACGACGATTCTAAGTGAAATAAGTCACACAGAAAAGGACACTTCTCATAAGGTATCACTGATAGAGGGAATGTAAAAACCGTTACACTTGAACTGAATTACAAAACAGAACAGAGTCACACATGCAGAAAACACACTATGGCTGCTTAACGGGAAAGGTGAGGTGGGGTGATACATAAAACAAGGGTATCAAATTAGCTCAGATACCGTTCCATAAACCCAATATGTAATAGACAAGACCTACTCCTTGCTCAGAGAACTGGACTCAACACGCCCTATTCACCGCACAAGAATATATCTGACTAATAATAATCGTAAAACCTATGTATTGATATCTCTCTGTTATTGTGTCAAGTGGGTGTAAAGCGGCATAAACACAGCAGTGAAAAGCAGCTAAACCCCATTATAAAAATAAATTACTTTGAAACACCCATGAAACAAAGACAGTGAAAGAGAGAGAAATTCTTACACAATGCGTTCAGGGGCTGTGATGCAACCTGGATTGACCATATCTAGACGCACAGCTGGATGAGACATAAGGGTGGACACTCTTGGGGCTGAGAGGTTTGGTGAGGTTGGGTGAGCAAACGCAGACCCTTTAAAGGAATACTGCGTGGTACCCATCGCATGGGTCCCAAATCTCCAGGTTCAAGGGCATCTTCCTACATCAAAAACATGCATGAGAAACCCAGAAGATGGTACACCGTGTGATGGGGAAAGGTTTCTAAAACGCACCTCATTTCTCATCTCCTTGTGCCCGGGTTCGCCATTCCAGCTGCTTTACTAGCAAGCTCCCTACTTGGAGCATCAGCACCTTTAACCTCCTGTTCCATACAGGTTGCAATTTGTCCTGAGGATAAACGGGAAGACGTGGAACCAAAGAGAGACTAGCTCTTGGTGTTGGGACAGGCACAGGTCACTCTATTTTCCCATCAGAAAGAAGAATTAACCACAGGCTCAGCCTGCCCCCCGGAACCAGAACAGGGCCTGAAGCCATTCTGCGATTTTGCGGCCAGCTCCCATAAAAACGAGTTGTAAAATGGAGGTTCAGGGCACTGCAATTCACAAACCTGCAGAGTTATTAATGATAACTCTCGTCCACAAATATATTGAGGGAAGGCAAAGAATAGGATTTGAAATCAAGGCAGAATTGCAGGAAACAGATTTCAGGAGGTAGATACGAATCGCCTTTAAAGCACATGAAAAGCGGCAAAACGTTGACAATGATGCCCTTGGCCAAAAAGGGCGTATGCGTTTTTTCCTGAATATATTCAGGAAAAAACGCATACGCCCTTTTTGGCCAACCAAGCAACCTGGAAAGGCAAATCAGCGCTACAAAGAAGTCTCGCTTCCCATCGGTCAAAAGGGCCATGCTGAAAAAAGTGTCAAAACCAGAAATGCAGGACAGGCCATGGAGAAATGGGAGCCTTGCTACACTGATGGGCGGGATGTAAATTGCCAAAAGCCACTCCGGAGAAGTGTCCGGTGAGTCCTGAAACATCTGAAAAACACAGCTTAGAGAGCATAGGGCACTTCCACTCATGGGGGTATAAATTGGGAAAATTAAAAATCAGCAAGACACAAGCACCCCAAAGTTTAGGGCTGCTCTGTTGACAAGGACCTCCACTTCATTCCACCTTAAATATCCCAGGAAAGAGAAAAATGGATAAAGAAGTTGTGGTCCTTATGTACAATGGAATACCACTCAGCCATGAAATCAATGTCGTAAGGTTAGTAGCAGCATGATGAGTGGATTTAGGTACGACGATTCTAAGTGAAATAAGTCACACAGAAAAGGACACTTCTCATAAGGTATCACTGATAGAGGGAATGTAAAAACCGTTACACTTGAACTGAATTACAAAACAGAACAGAGTCACACATGCAGAAAACACACTATGGCTGCTTAACGGGAAAGGTGAGGTGGGGTGATACATAAAACAAGGGTATCAAATTAGCTCAGATACCGTTCCATAAACCCAATATGTAATAGACAAGACCTACTCCTTGCTCAGAGAACTGGACTCAACACGCCCTATTCACCGCACAAGAATATATCTGACTAATAATAATCGTAAAACCTATGTATTGATATCTCTCTGTTATTGTGTCAAGTGGGTGTAAAGCGGCATAAACACAGCAGTGAAAAGCAGCTAAACCCCATTATAAAAATAAATTACTTTGAAACACCCATGAAACAAAGACAGTGAAAGAGAGAGAAATTCTTACACAATGCGTTCAGGGGCTGTGATGCAACCTGGATTGACCATATCTAGACGCACAGCTGGATGAGACATAAGGGTGGACACTCTTGGGGCTGAGAGGTTTGTTGAGGTTGGGTGAGCAAACGCAGACCCTTTAAAGTAATACTGCGTGGTACCCATCGCATGGGTCCCAAATCTCCAGGTTCAAGGGCATCTTCCTACATCGAAAACATGCATGAGAAACCCAGAAGATGGTACACCGTGTGATGGGGAAAGGTTTCTAAAACGCACCTCATTTCTCATCTCCTTGTGCCCGGGTTCGCCATTCCAGCCGCTTTACTAGCAAGCTCCCTACTTGGAGCATCAGCACCTTTAACCTCCTGTTCCATGCAGGTTGCAATTTGTCCTGAGGATAAACGGCAAGACGTGGAACCAACGAGAGACTAGCTCTTGGTGTTGGGACAGGCACAGGTCACTCTATTTTCCCATCAGAAAGAAGAATTAACCACAGGCTCAGCCTGCCCCCCGGAACCAGAACAGGGCCTGAAGCCATTCTGCAATTTTGCGGCCAGTTCCCATAAAAACGAGTTGTAAAATGGAGGTTCAGGGCACTGCAATTCACAAACCTGCAGAGTTATAAATGATAACTCTCGTCCACAAATATATTGAGGGAAGGCAAAGAAGCGGATTTGAAATCAAGGCAGAATTGCAGGAAACAGATTTCAGGAGGTAGATACGAATCGCCTTTAAAGCACATGAGAAGCGGCAAAACGTTGAGAATGATGCCCTTGGCCAAAAAGGGCGTCTGCGTTTTTTCCTGAATATATTCAGGAAAAAACGCATACGCCCTTTTTGGCCAACCAAGCAACCTGGAAAGGCAAATCAGCGCTACAAACAAGTCTCGCTTCCCATCGGTCAAAAGGGCCATGCTGAAAAAAGTGTCAAAACCAGAAATGCAGGACAGGCCATGGAGAAATGGGAGCCTTGCTACACTGATGGGCGGGATGTAAATTGCCAAGAGCCACTCCGGAGAAGTGTCTGGTGAGTCCTGAAACATCTGAAAAACACAGCTTAGAGAGCATAGGGCACTTCCACTCATGGGGGTATAAATTGGGAAAATTAAAAATCAGCAAGACACAAGCACCCCAAAGTTTAGGGCTGCTCTGTTGACCAGGACCTCCACTTCATTCCACCTTAAATATCCCAGGAAAGAGAAAAATGGATACAGAAGTGGTGGTCATTATGTACAATGGAATATCACTCAGCCATGAAATCCATGTCGTAAGGTTAGTAGCAGCATGATGAGTGGATTTAGGTACGACGATTCTAAGTGAAATAAGTCACACAGAAAAGGACACTTCTCATAAGGTATCACTGATAGAGGGAATGTAAAAACCGTTACACTTGAACTGAATTACAAAACAGAACAGAGTCACACATGCAGAAAACACACTATGGCTGCTTAACGGGAAAGGTGAGGTGGGGTGATATATAAAACAAGGGTATCAAATTAGCTCAGATACCGTTCCATAAACCCAATATGTAATAGACAAGACCTACTCCTTGCTCAGAGAACTGGACTCAACACGCCCTATTCACCACACTAGAATATATCTGACTAATAATAATCGTAAAACCTATGTATTGATATCTCTCTGTTAGTGTGTCAAGTGGGTGTAAAGCGGCATAAACACAGCAGTGAAAAGCAGCTAAACCCCATTATAAAAATAAATTACTTTGAAACACCCATGAAACAAAGACAGTGAAAGAGAGAGAAATTCTTACACAATGAGTTCAGGGGCTGTGATGCAACCTGGATTGACCATATCTAGACGCACAGCTGGATGAGACATAAGGGTGGACACTCTTGGGGCTGAGAGGTTTGGTGAGGTTGGGTGAGCAAACGCAGACCCTTTAAAGTAATACTGCGTGGTACCCATCGCATGGGTCCCAAATCTCCAGGTTCAAGGGCATCTTCCTACATCAAAAACATGCATGAGAAACCCAGAAGATGGTACACCGTGTGATGGGGAAAGGTTTCTAAAACGCACCTCATTTCTCATCTCCTTGTGCCCGGGTTCGCCATTCCAGCTGCTTTACTAGCAAGCTCCCTACTTGGAGCATCAGCACCTTTAACCTCCTGTTCCGTACAGGTTGCAATTTGTCCTGAGGATAAACGGGAAGACGTGGAACCAACGAGAGACTAGCTCTTGGTGTTGGGACAGGCACAGGTCACTCTATTTTCCCATCAGAAAGAAGAATTAACCACAGGCTCAGCCTGCCCCCCGGAACCAGAACAGGGCCTGAAGCCATTCTGCGATTTTGCGGCCAGCTCCCATAAAAACGAGTTGTAAAATGGAGGTTCAGGGCACTGCAATTCACAAACCTGCAGAGTTATAAATGATAACTCTCGTCCACAAATATATTGAGGGAAGGCAAAGAAGAGGATTTGAAATCAAGGCAGAATTGCAGGAAACAGATTTCAGGAGGTAGATACGAATCGCCTTTAAAGCACATGAAAAGCGGCAAAACGTTGACAATGATGCCCTTGGCCAAAAAGGGCGTATGCGTTTTTTCCTGAATATATTCAGGAAAAAACGCATACGCCCTTTTTGGCCAACCAAGCAACCTGGAAAGGCAAATCAGCGCTACAAAGAAGTCTCGCTTCCCATCGGTCAAAAGGGCCATGCTGAAAAATGTGTCAAAACCAGAAATGCAGGACAGGCTATGGAGAAATGGGAGCCTTGCTACACTGATGGGCGGGATGTAAATTGCCAAGAGCCACTCTGGAGAAGTGTCTGGTGAGTCCTGAAACATCTGAAAAACACAGCTCAGAGAGCATAGGGCACTTCCACTCATGGGGGTATAAATTGGGAAAATTAAAAATCAGCAAAACACAAGCACCCCAAAGTTTAGGGCTGCTCTGTTGACCAGGACCTCCACTTCATTCCACCTTAAATATCCCAGGAAAGAGAAAAATGGATAAAGAAGTTGTGGTCCTTATGTACAATGGAATATCACTCAGCCATGAAATCAATGTCGTAAGGTTAGTAGCAGCATGATGAGTGGATTTAGGTACGACGATTCTAAGTGAAATAAGTCACACAGAAAAGGACACTTCTCATAAGGTATCACTGATAGAGGGAATGTAAAAACCGTTACACTTGAACTGAATTACAAAACAGAACAGAGTCACACATGCAGAAAACACACTATGGCTGCTTAACGGGAAAGGTGAGGTGGGGTGATACATAAAACAAGGGTATCAAATTAGCTCAGATACCGTTCCATAAACCCAATATGTAATAGACAAGACCTACTCCTTGCTCAGAGAACTGGACTCAACACGCCCTATTCACCGCACAAGAATATATCTGACTAATAATAATCGTAAAACCTATGTATTGATATCTCTCTGTTAGTGTGTCAAGTGGGTGTAAAGCGGCATAAACACAGCAGTGAAAAGCAGCTAAACCCCATTATAAAAATAAATTACTTTGAAACACCCATGAAACAAAGACAGTGAAAGAGAGAGAAATTCTTACACAATGCGTTCAGGGGCTGTGATGCAACCTGGATTGACCATATCTAGATGCACAGCTGGATGAGACATAAGGGTGGACACTCTTGGGGCTGAGAGGTTTGGTGAGGTTGGGTGAGCAAACGCAGACCCTTTAAAGTAATACTGCGTGGTACCCATCGCATGGGTCCCAAATCTCCAGGTTCAAGGGCATCTTCCTACATCAAAAACATGCATGAGAAACCCAGAAGATGGTACACCGTGTGATGGGGAAAGGTTTCTAAAACGCACCTCATTTCTCATCTCCTTGTGCCCGGGTTGGCCATTCCAGCCGCTTTACTAGCAAGCTCCCTACTTGGAGCATCAGCACCTTTAACCTCCTGTTCCGTACAGGTTGCAATTTGTCCTGAGGATAAACGGGAAGACGTGGAACCAACGAGAGACTAGCTCTTGCTGTTGGGACAGGCACAGGTCACTCTATTTTCCCATCAGAAAGAAGAATTAACCACAGGCTCAGCCTGCCCCCCGGAACCAGAACAGGGCCTGAAGCCATTCTGCGATTTTGCCGCCAGCTCCCATAAAAACGAGTTGTAAAATGGAGGTTCAGGGCACTGCAATTCACAAACCTGCCGAGTTATAAATGATAACTCTCGTCCACAAATATATTGAGGGAAGGCAAAGAAGAGGATTTGAAATCAAGGCAGAATTGAAGGAAAGAGATTTCAGGAGGTAGATTCGAATCGCCTTTAAAGCACATGAAAAGCGGCAAAACGTTGACAATGATGCCCTTGGCCAAAAAGGGCGTATGCGTTTTTTCCTGAATATATTCAGGAAAAAACGCATACGCCCTTTTGGCCAACCAAGCAACCTGGAAAGGCAAATCAGTGCTACAAAGAAGTCTCGCTGCCCATCGGTC
The DNA here is from genome assembly GCF_965194805.1 of Balaenoptera borealis. Lineage (NCBI taxonomy): Eukaryota > Metazoa > Chordata > Mammalia > Artiodactyla > Balaenopteridae > Balaenoptera > Balaenoptera borealis. The sequence continues at coordinate 2,259,988 of NW_028124009.1, forward strand.
AAAAGGGCCATGCTGAAAAAAGTGTCAAAACCAGAAATGCAGGACAAGCCATGGAGAAATGGGAGCCTTGCTACACTGATGGGCGGGATGTAAATTGCCAAGAGCCACTCTGGAAAAGTGTCCGGTGAGTCCTGAAACATCTGAAAAACACAGCTTAGAGAGCATAGGGCACTTCCACTCATGGGGGTATAAATTGGGAAAATTAAAAATCAGCAAGACACAAGCACCCCAAAGTTTAGGGCTGCTCTGTTGACCAGGACCTCCACTTCATTCCACCTTCAATATCCCAGGAAAGAGAAAAATGGATAAAGAAGTTGTGGTCCTTATGTACAATGGAATATCACTCAGCCATGAAATCAATGTCGTAAGGTTAGTAGCAGCATGATGAGTGGATTTAGGTACGACGATTCTAAGTGAAATAAGTCACACAGAAAAGGACACTTCTCATAAGGTATCACTGATAGAGGGAATGTAAAAACCGTTACACTTGAACTGAATTACAAAACAGAACAGAGTCACACATGCAGAAAACACACTATGGCTGCTTAACGGGAAAGGTGAGGTGGGGTGATACATAAAACAAGGGTATCAAATTAGCTCAGATACCGTTCCATAAACCCAATATGTAATAGACAAGACCTACTCCTTGCTCAGAAAACTGGACTCAACAAGCCCTATTCACCGAACAAGAATATATCTGACTAATAATAATCGTAAAACCTATGTATTGATATCTCTCTGTTAGTGTGTCAAGTGGGTGTAAAGCGGCATAAACACAGCAGTGAAAAGCAGCTAAACCCCATTATAAAAATAAATTACTTTGAAACACCCATGAAACAAAGACAGTGAAAGAGAGAGAAATTCTTACACAATGCGTTCAGGGGCTGTGATGCAACCTGGATTGACCATATCTAGATGCACAGCTGGATGAGACATAAGGGTGGTCACTCTTGGGGCTGAGAGGTTTGGTGAGGTTGGGTGAGCAAACACAGACCCTTTAAAGTAATACTGCGTGGTACCCATCGCATGGGTCCCAAATCTCCAGGTTCAAGGGCATCTTCCTACATCAAAAACATGCATGAGAAACCCAGAAGATGGTACACCGTGTGATGGGGAAAGGTTTCTAAAACGCACCTCATTTCTCATCTCCTTGTGCCCGGGTTCGCCATTCCAGCCGCTTTACTAGCAAGCTCCCTACTTGGAGCATCAGCACCTTTAACCTCCTGTTCCGTACAGGTTGCAATTTGTCCTGAGGATAAACGGGAAGACGTGGAACCAACGAGAGACTAGCTCTTGGTGTTGGGACAGGCACAGGTCACTCTATTTTCCCATCAGAAAGAAGAATTAACCACAGGCTCAGCCTGCCCCCCGGAACCAGAACAGGGCCTGAAGCCATTCTGCGATTTTGCGGCCAGCTCCCATAAAAACGAGTTGTAAAATGGAGGTTCAGGGCACTGCAATTCACAAACCTGCAGAGTTATTAATGATAACTCTCGTCCACAAATATATTGAGGGAAGGCAAAGAAGAGGATTTGAAATCAAGGCAGAATTGCCGGAAATAGATTTCAGGAGGTAGATACGAATCGCCTTTAAAGCACATGAAAAGCAGCAAAACGTTGACAATGATGCCCTTGGCCAAAAAGGGCGTATGCGTTTTTTCCTGAATATATTCAGGAAAAAACGCATACGCCCTTTTTGGCCAACCAAGCCACCTGGAAAGGCAAATCAGCGCTACAAAGAAGTCTCGCTTCCCATCGGTCAAAAGGGCCATGCTGAAAAAAGTGTCAAAACCAGAAATGCAGGACAGGCCATGGAGAAATGGGAGCCTTGCTACACTGATGGGCGGGATGTAAATTGCCAAGAGCCACTCTGGAGAAGTGTCCGGTGAGTCCTGAAACATCTGAAAAACACAGCTCAGAGAGCATAGGGCACTTCCACTCATGGGGGTATAAATTGGGAAAATTAAAAATCAGGAAAACACAAGCACCCCAAAGTTTAGGGCTGCTCTGTTGACCAGGACCTCCACTTCATTCCACCTTAAATATCCCAGGAAAGAGAAAAATGGATAAAGAAGTTGTGGTCCTTATGTACAATGGAATATCACTCAGCCAGGAAATCAATGTCATAAGGTTAGTAGCAGCATGATGAGTGGATTTAGGTACGACGATTCTAAGTGAAATAAGTCACACAGAAAAGGACACTTCTCATAAGGTATCACTGATAGAGGGAATGTAAAAACCTTTACACTTGAACTGAATTACAAAACAGAACAGAGTCACACATGCAGAAAACACACTATGGCTGCTTAACGGGAAAGGTGAGGTGGGGTGATACATAAAACAAGGGTATCAAATTAGCTCAGATACCATTCCATAAACCCGATATGTAATAGACAAGACCTACTCCTTGCTCAGAGAACTGGACTCAACACGCCCTATTCACCGCACAAGAATATATCTGACTAGTAATAATCGTAAAACCTATGTATTGATATCTCTCTGTTAGTGTGTCAATTGGGTGTAAAGCGGCATAAACACAGCAGTGAAAAGCAGCTAAACCCCATTATAAAAATAAATTACTTTGAAACACCCATGAAACAAAGACAGTGAAAGAGAGAGAAATTCTTACACAATGCGTTCAGGGGCTCTGATGCAACCTGGATGGACCATATCTAGACCTACAGCTGGATGAGACATAAGGGTGGACACTCTTGGGGCTGAGAGGTTTGGTGAGGTTGGGTGAGCAAACGCAGACCCTTTAAAGTAATACTGCGTGGTACCCATCGCATGGGTCCCAAATCTCCAGGTTCAAGGGCATCTTCTTACATCAAAAACATGCATGAGAAACCCAGAAGACGGTACACCATGTGATGGGTAAAGGTTTCTAAAACGCACCTCATTTCTCATCTCCTTGTGCCCGGGTTCGCCATTCCAGCCGCTTTACTAGCAAGCTCCCTACTTGGAGCATCAGCACCTTTAACCTCCTGTTCCATACAGGTTGCAATTTGTCCTGAGGATAAACGGGAAGACGTGGAACCAACGAGAGACTAGCTCTTGGTGTTGGGACAGGCACAGGTCACTCTATTTTCCCATCAGAAAGAAGAATTAACCACAGGCTCAGCCTGGCCCCCGGAACCAGAACAGGGCCTGAAGCCATTCTGCGATTTTGCGCCCAGCTCCCATAAAAACGAGTTGTAAAATGGAGGTTCAGGGCACTGCAATTCACAAACCTGCAGAGTTATTAATGATAACTCTCGTCCACAAATATATTGAGGGAAGGCAAAGAAAAGGATTTGAAATCAAGGCAGAATTGCAGGAAACAGATTTCAGGAGGTAGATACGAATCGCCTTTAAAGCACATGAAAAGCGGCAAAACGTTGACAATGAGGCCCTTGGCCAAAAAGAGCGCATGCGTTTTTTCCTGAATATATTCAGGAAAAAACGCATGCGCCATTTTTGGCCAACCAAGCAACCTGGAAAGGCAAATCAGCGCTACAAAGGAGTCTCGCTTCCCATCGGTCAAAAGGGCCATGCTGAAAAAAGTGTCAAAACCAGAAATGCAGGACAGGCCATGGAGAAATGGGAGCCTTGCTACACTGATGGGCGGGATGTAAATTGCCAAGAGCCACTCTGGAGAAGTGTCCGGTGAGTCCTGAAACATCTGAAAAACACAGCTTAGAGAGCATAGGGCTCTTCCACTCATGGGGGTATAAATTGGGAAAATGAAAAATCAGCAAGACACAAGCACCCCAAAGTTTAGGGCTGCTCTGTTGACCAGGACCTCCACTTCATTCCACCTTCAATATCCCAGGAAAGAGAAAAATGGATAAAGAAGTTGTGGTCCTTATGTACAATGGAATATCACTCAGCCATGAAATCAATATCGTAAGGTTAGTAGCAGCATGATGAGTGGATTTAGGTATGACGATTCTAAGTGAAATAAGTCACACAGAAAAGGACACTTCTCATAAGGTATCACTGATAGAGGGAATGTAAAAACCGTTACACTTGAACTGAATTACAAAACAGAACAGAGTCACACATGCAGAAAACACACTATGGTTGCTTAACGGGAAAGGTGAGGTGGGTTGATACATAAAACAAGGGTATCAAATTAGCTCAGATATCGTTCCATAAACCCAATATGTAATAGACAAGACCTACTCCTTGCTCAGAGAACTGGACTCAACACGCCCTATTCACCGCACAAGAATATATCTGACTAATAATAATCATAAAACCTATGTATTGCTATCTCTCTGTTAGTGTGTCAAGTGGGTATAAAGCGGCATAAACACAGCAGTGAAAAGCAGCTAAACCCCATTATAAAAATAAATTACTTTGAAACACCCATGAATAAAGACAGTGAAAGAGAGAGAAATTCTTACACAATGCGTTCAGGGGCTGTGATGCAACCTGGATTGACCATATCTAGACCCACAGCTGGATGAGACATAAGGGTGGACACTCTTGGGGCTGAGAGGTTTGGTGAGGTTGGGTGAGCAAACGCAGACCCTTTAAAGTAATACTGCGTGGTACCCATCGCATGGGTCCCAAATCTCCAGGTTCAAGGGCATCTTCCTACATCAAAAACATGCATGAGAAACCCAGAAGATGGTACACCGTGTGATGGGGAAAGGTTTCTAAAACGCACTTCATTTCTCATCTCCTTGTGCCCGGGTTCGCCATTCCAGCCGCTTTACTAGCAAGCTCCCTACTTGGAGCATCAGCACCTTTAACCTCCTGTTCCATACAGGTTGCAATTTGTCCTGAGGATAAACGGGAAGACGTGGAACCAACGAGAGACTAGCTCTTGGTGTTGGGACAGGCACAGGTCACTCTATTTTCCCATCAGAAAGAAGAATTAACCACAGGCTCAGCCTGCCCCCCGGAACCAGAACAGGGCCTGAAGCCATTCTGCGATTTTGTGGCCAGCTCCCATAAAAACGAGTTGTAAAATGGAGGTTCAGGGCACTGCAATTCACAAACCTGCAGAGTTATAAATGATAACTCTCGTCCACAAATATATTGAGGGAAGGCAAAGAAGAGGATTTGAAATCAAGGCAGAATTGCAGGAAACAGATTTCAGGAGGTAGATTCGAATCGCCTTTAAAGCACATGAAAAGCGGCAAAATGTTGATAATGATGCCCTTGGCCAAAAAGGGCGTATGCGTTTTTTCCTGAATATATTCAGGAAAAAACGCATACGCCCTTTTTGGCCAACCAAGCCACCTGGAAAGGCAAATCAGTGCTACAAAGAAGTCTCGCTTCCCATCGGTCAAAAGGGCCATGCTGAAAAAAGTGTCAAAACCAGAAATGCAGAACAGGCCATGGAGAAATGGGAGCCTTGCTACACTGATGGGCGGGATGTAAATTGCCAAGAGCCACTCTGGAGAAGTGTCCGGTTAGTCCTGAAACATCTGAAAAACACAGCTTAGAGAGCATAGGGCACTTCCACTCATGGGGGTATAAATTGGGAAAATTAAAAATCAGCAAGACACAAGCACCCCAAAGTTTAGGGCTGCTCTGTTGACCAGGACCTCCACTTCATTCCACCTTAAATATCCCAGGAAAGAGAAAAATGGGTAAAGAAGTTGTGGTCCTTATGTACAATGGAATATCACTCAGCCATGAAATCAATGTCGTAAGGTTAGTAGCAGCATGATGAGTGGATTTAGGTACGACGATTCTAAGTGAAATAAGTCACACAGAAAAGGACACTTCTCATAAGGTATCACTGATAGAGGGAATGTAAAAACCGTTACACTTGAACTGAATTACAAAACAGAACAGAGTCACACATGCAGAAAACACACTATGGCTGCTTAACGGGAAAGGTGAGGTGGGGTGATACATAAAACAAGGGTATCAAATTAGCTCAGATACCGTTCCATAAACCCAATATGTAATAGACAAGACCTACTCCTTGCTCAGAGAACTGGACTCAACACGCCCTATTCACCACACTAGAATATATCTGACTAATAATAATCGTAAAACCTATGTATTGATATCTCTCTGTTAGTGTGTCAAGTGGGTGTAAAGCGGCATAAACACAGCAGTGAAAAGCAGCTAAACCCCATTATAAAAATAAATTACTTTGAAACACCCATGAAACAAAGACAGTGAAAGAGAGAGAAATTCTTACACAATGCGTTCAGGGGCTGTGATGCAACCTGGATTGACCATATCTAGACGCACAGCTGGATGAGACATAAGGGTGGACACTCTTGGGGCTGAGAGGTTTGTTGAGGTTGGGTGAGCAAACGCAGACCCTTTAAAGTAATACTGCGTGGTACCCATCGCATGGGTCCCAAATCTCCAGGTTCAAGGGCATCTTCCTACATCAAAAACATGCATGAGAAACCCAGAAGATGGTACACCGTGTGATGGGGAAAGGTTTCTAAAACGCACCTCATTTCTCATCTCCTTGTGCCCGGGTTCGCCATTCCAGCCGCTTTACTAGCAAGCTCCCTACTTGGAGCATCAGCACCTTTAACCTCCTGTTCCATGCAGGTTGCAATTTGTCCTGAGGATAAACGGGAAGACGTGGAAACAACGAGAGACTAGCTCTTGGTGTTGGGACAGGCACAGGTCACTCTATTTTCCCATCAGAAAGAAGAATTAACCACAGGCTCAGCCTGCCCCCCGGAACCAGAACAGGGCCTGAAGCCACTCTGCGATTTTGCGGCCAGCTCCCATAAAAACGAGTTGTAAAATGGAGGTTCAGGGCACTGCAATTCACAAACCTGCAGAGTTATTAATGATAACTCTCGTCCACAAATATATTGAGGGAAGGCAAAGAAGAGGATTTGAAATCAAGGCAGAATTGCAGGAAACAGATTTCAGGAGGTAGATACGAATCGCCTTTAAAGCACATGAAAAGCGGCAAAACGTTGACAATGATGCCCTTGGCCAAAAAGGGCGTATGCGTTTTTTCCTGAATATATTCAGGAAAAAACGCATACGCCCTTTTTGGCCAACCAAGCAACCTGGAAAGGCAAATCAGCGCTACAAATAAGTCTCGCTTCCCATCGGTCAAAAGGGCCATGCTGAAAAAAGTGTCAAAACCAGAAATGCAGGACAGGCCATGGAGAAATGGGAGCCTTGCTACACTGATGGGCGGGATGTAAATTGCCAAAAGCCACTCCGGAGAAGTGTCCGGTGAGTCCTGAAACATCTGAAAAACACAGCTTAGAGAGCATAGGGCACTTCCACTCATGGGGGTATAAATTGGGAAAATTAAAAATCAGCAAGACACAAGCACCCCAAAGTTTAGGGCTGCTCTGTTGACCAGGACCTCCACTTCATTCCACCTTAAATATCCCAGGAAAGAGAAAAATGGATAAAGAAGTTGTGGTCCTTATGTACAATGGAATACCACTCAGCCATGAAATCAATGTCGTAAGGTTAGTAGCAGCATGATGAGTGGATTTAGGTACGACGATTCTAAGTGAAATAAGTCACACAGAAAAGGACACTTCTCATAAGGTATCACTGATAGAGGGAATGTAAAAACCGTTACACTTGAACTGAATTACAAAACAGAACAGAGTCACACATGCAGAAAACACACTATGGCTGCTTAACGGGAAAGGTGAGGTGGGGTGATACATAAAACAAGGGTATCAAATTAGCTCAGATACCGTTCCATAAACCCAATATGTAATAGACAAGACCTACTCCTTGCTCAGAGAACTGGACTCAACACGCCCTATTCACCGCACAAGAATATATCTGACTAATAATAATCGTAAAACCTATGTATTGATATCTCTCTGTTATTGTGTCAAGTGGGTGTAAAGCGGCATAAACACAGCAGTGAAAAGCAGCTAAACCCCATTATAAAAATAAATTACTTTGAAACACCCATGAAACAAAGACAGTGAAAGAGAGAGAAATTCTTACACAATGCGTTCAGGGGCTGTGATGCAACCTGGATTGACCATATCTAGACGCACAGCTGGATGAGACATAAGGGTGGACACTCTTGGGGCTGAGAGGTTTGGTGAGGTTGGGTGAGCAAACGCAGACCCTTTAAAGGAATACTGCGTGGTACCCATCGCATGGGTCCCAAATCTCCAGGTTCAAGGGCATCTTCCTACATCAAAAACATGCATGAGAAACCCAGAAGATGGTACACCGTGTGATGGGGAAAGGTTTCTAAAACGCACCTCATTTCTCATCTCCTTGTGCCCGGGTTCGCCATTCCAGCTGCTTTACTAGCAAGCTCCCTACTTGGAGCATCAGCACCTTTAACCTCCTGTTCCATACAGGTTGCAATTTGTCCTGAGGATAAACGGGAAGACGTGGAACCAACGAGAGACTAGCTCTTGGTGTTGGGACAGGCACAGGTCACTCTATTTTCCCATCAGAAAGAAGAATTAACCACAGGCTCAGCCTGCCCCCCGGAACCAGAACAGGGCCTGAAGCCATTCTGCGATTTTGTGGCCAGCTCCCATAAAAACGAGTTGTAAAATGGAGGTTCAGGGCACTGCAATTCACAAACCTGCAGAGTTATTAATGATAACTCTCGTCCACAAATATATTGAGGGAAGGCAAAGAATAGGATTTGAAATCAAGGCAGAATTGCAGGAAACAGATTTCAGGAGGTAGATACGAATCGCCTTTAAAGCACATGAAAAGCGGCAAAACGTTGACAATGATGCCCTTGGCCAAAAAGGGCGTATGCGTTTTTTCCTGAATATATTCAGGAAAAAACGCATACGCCCTTTTTGGCCAACCAAGCAACCTGGAAAGGCAAATCAGCGCTACAAAGAAGTCTCGCTTCCCATCGGTCAAAAGGGCCATGCTGAAAAAAGTGTCAAAACCAGAAATGCAGGACAGGCCATGGAGAAATGGGAGCCTTGCTACACTGATGGGCGGGATGTAAATTGCCAAAAGCCACTCCGGAGAAGTGTCCGGTGAGTCCTGAAACATCTGAAAAACACAGCTTAGAGAGCATAGGGCACTTCCACTCATGGGGGTATAAATTGGGAAAATTAAAAATCAGCAAGACACAAGCACCCCAAAGTTTAGGGCTGCTCTGTTGACCAGGACCTCCACTTCATTCCACCTTAAATATCCCAGGAAAGAGAAAAATGGATAAAGAAGTTGTGGTCCTTATGTACAATGGAATACCACTCAGCCATGAAATCAATGTCGTAAGGTTAGTAGCAGCATGATGAGTGGATTTAGGTAGGACGATTCTAAGTGAAATAAGTCACACAGAAAAGGACACTTCTCATAAGGTATCACTGATAGAGGGAATGTAAAAACCGTTACACTTGAACTGAATTACAAAACAGAACAGAGTCACACATGCAGAAAACACACTATGGCTGCTTAACGGGAAAGGTGAGGTGGGGTGATACATAAAACAAGGGTATCAAATTAGCTCAGATACCGTTCCATAAACCCAATATGTAATAGACAAGACCTACTCCTTGCTCAGAGAACTGGACTCAACACGCCCTATTCACCGCACAAGAATATATCTGACTAATAATAATCGTAAAACCTATGTATTGATATCTCTCTGTTATTGTGTCAAGTGGGTGTAAAGCGGCATAAACACAGCAGTGAAAAGCAGCTAAACCCCATTATAAAAATAAATTACTTTGAAACACCCATGAAACAAAGACAGTGAAAGAGAGAGAAATTCTTACACAATGCGTTCAGGGGCTGTGATGCAACCTGGATTGACCATATCTAGACGCACAGCTGGATGAGACATAAGGGTGGACACTCTTGGGGCTGAGAGGTTTGTTGAGGTTGGGTGAGCAAACGCAGACCCTTTAAAGTAATACTGCGTGGTACCCATCGCATGGGTCCCAAATCTCCAGGTTCAAGGGCATCTTCCTACATCAAAAACATGCATGAGAAACCCAGAAGATGGTACACCGTGTGATGGGGAAAGGTTTCTAAAACGCACCTCATTTCTCATCTCCTTGTGCCCGGGTTCGCCATTCCAGCCGCTTTACTAGCAAGCTCCCTACTTGGAGCATCAGCACCTTTAACCTCCTGTTCCATGCAGGTTGCAATTTGTCCTGAGGATAAACGGGAAGACGTGGAAACAACGAGAGACTAGCTCTTGGTGTTGGGACAGGCACAGGTCACTCTATTTTCCCATCAGAAAGAAGAATTAACCACAGGCTCAGCCTGCCCCCCGGAACCAGAACAGGGCCTGAAGCCATTCTGCGATTTTGCGGCCAGCTCCCATAAAAACGAGTTGTAAAATGGAGGTTCAGGGCACTGCAATTCACAAACCTGCAGAGTTATTAATGATAACTCTCGTCCACAAATATATTGAGGGAAGGCAAAGAAGAGGATTTGAAATCAAGGCAGAATTGCAGGAAACAGATTTCAGGAGGTAGATACGAATCGCCTTTAAAGCACATGAAAAGCGGCAAAACGTTGACAATGATGCCCTTGGCCAAAAAGGGCGTATGCGTTTTTTCCTGAATATATTCAGGAAAAAACGCATACGCCCTTTTTGGCCAACCAAGCAACCTGGAAAGGCAAATCAGCGCTACAAATAAGTCTCGCTTCCCATCGGTCAAAAGGGCCATGCTGAAAAAAGTGTCAAAACCAGAAATGCAGGACAGGCCATGGAGAAATGGGAGCCTTGCTACACTGATGGGCGGGATGTAAATTGCCAAAAGCCACTCCGGAGAAGTGTCCGGTGAGTCCTGAAACATCTGAAAAACACAGCTTAGAGAGCATAGGGCACTTCCACTCATGGGGGTATAAATTGGGAAAATTAAAAATCAGCAAGACACAAGCACCCCAAAGTTTAGGGCTGCTCTGTTGACCAGGACCTCCACTTCATTCCACCTTCAATATCCCAGGAAAGAGAAAAATGGATAAAGAAGTTGTGGTCCTTATGTACAATGGAATACCACTCAGCCATGAAATCAATGTCGTAAGGTTAGTAGCAGCATGATGAGTGGATTTAGGTACGACGATTCTAAGTGAAATAAGTCACACAGAAAAGGACACTTCTCATAAGGTATCACTGATAGAGGGAATGTAAAAACCGTTACACTTGAACTGAATTACAAAACAGAACAGAGTCACACATGCAGAAAACACACTATGGCTGCTTAACGGGAAAGGTGAGGTGGGGTGATACATAAAACAAGGGTATCAAATTAGCTCAGATACCGTTCCATAAACCCAATATGTAATAGACAAGACCTACTCCTTGCTCAGAGAACTGGACTCAACACGCCCTATTCACCGCACAAGAATATATCTGACTAATAATAATCGTAAAACCTATGTATTGATATCTCTCTGTTATTGTGTCAAGTGGGTGTAAAGCGGCATAAACACAGCAGTGAAAAGCAGCTAAACCCCATTATAAAAATAAATTACTTTGAAACACCCATGAAACAAAGACAGTGAAAGAGAGAGAAATTCTTACACAATGCGTTCAGGGGCTGTGATGCAACCTGGATTGACCATATCTAGACGCACAGCTGGATGAGACATAAGGGTGGACACTCTTGGGGCTGAGAGGTTTGGTGAGGTTGGGTGAGCAAACGCAGACCCTTTAAAGGAATACTGCGTGGTACCCATCGCATGGGTCCCAAATCTCCAGGTTCAAGGGCATCTTCCTACATCAAAAACATGCATGAGAAACCCAGAAGATGGTACACCGTGTGATGGGGAAAGGTTTCTAAAACGCACCTCATTTCTCATCTCCTTGTGCCCGGGTTCGCCATTCCAGCTGCTTTACTAGCAAGCTCCCTACTTGGAGCATCAGCACCTTTAACCTCCTGTTCCATACAGGTTGCAATTTGTCCTGAGGATAAACGGGAAGACGTGGAACCAACGAGAGACTAGCTCTTGGTGTTGGGACAGGCACAGGTCACTCTATTTTCCCATCAGAAAGAAGAATTAACCACAGGCTCAGCCTGCCCCCCGGAACCAGAACAGGGCCTGAAGCCATTCTGCGATTTTGCGGCCAGCTCCCATAAAAACGAGTTGTAAAATGGAGGTTCAGGGCACTGCAATTCACAAACCTGCAGAGTTATTAATGATAACTCTCGTCCACAAATATATTGAGGGAAGGCAAAGAATAGGATTTGAAATCAAGGCAGAATTGCAGGAAACAGATTTCAGGAGGTAGATACGAATCGCCTTTAAAGCACATGAAAAGCGGCAAAACGTTGACAATGATGCCCTTGGCCAAAAAGGGCGTATGCGTTTTTTCCTGAATATATTCAGGAAAAAACGCATACGCCCTTTTTGGCCAACCAAGCAACCTGGAAAGGCAAATCAGCGCTACAAAGAAGTCTCGCTTCCCATCGGTCAAAAGGGCCATGCTGAAAAAAGTGTCAAAACCAGAAATGCAGGACAGGCCATGGAGAAATGGGAGCCTTGCTACACTGATGGGCGGGATGTAAATTGCCAAAAGCCACTCCGGAGAAGTGTCCGGTGAGTCCTGAAACATCTGAAAAACACAGCTTAGAGAGCATAGGGCACTTCCACTCATGGGGGTATAAATTGGGAAAATTAAAAATCAGCAAGACACAAGCACCCCAAAGTTTAGGGCTGCTCTGTTGACAAGGACCTCCACTTCATTCCACCTTAAATATCCCAGGAAAGAGAAAAATGGATAAAGAAGTTGTGGTCCTTATGTAGAATGGAATACCACTCAGCCATGAAATCAATGTCGTAAGGTTAGTAGCAGCATGATGAGTGGATTTAGGTACGACGATTCTAAGTGAAATAAGTCACACAGAAAAGGACACTTCTCATAAGGTATCACTGATAGAGGGAATGTAAAAACCGTTACACTTGAACTGAATTACAAAACAGAACAGAGTCACACATGCAGAAAACACACTATGGCTGCTTAACGGGAAAGGTGAGGTGGGGTGATACATAAAACAAGGGTATCAAATTAGCTCAGATACCGTTCCATAAACCCAATATGTAATAGACAAGACCTACTCCTTGCTCAGAGAACTGGACTCAACACGCCCTATTCACCGCACAAGAATATATCTGACTAATAATAATCGTAAAACCTATGTATTGATATCTCTCTGTTATTGTGTCAAGTGGGTGTAAAGCGGCATAAACACAGCAGTGAAAAGCAGCTAAACCCCATTATAAAAATAAATTACTTTGAAACACCCATGAAACAAAGACAGTGAAAGAGAGAGAAATTCTTACACAATGCGTTCAGGGGCTGTGATGCAACCTGGATTGACCATATCTAGACGCACAGCTGGATGAGACATAAGGGTGGACACTCTTGGGGCTGAGAGGTTTGGTGAGGTTGGGTGAGCAAATGCAGACCCTTTAAAGTAATACTGCGTGGTACCCATCGCATGGGTCCCAAATCTCCAGGTTCAAGGACATCTTCCTACATCGAAAACATGCATGAGAAACCCAGAAGATGGTACACCGTGTGATGGGGAAAGGTTTCTAAAACGCACCTCATTTCTCATCTCCTTGGGCCCGGGTTCGCCATTCCAGCCGCTTTACTAGCAAGCTCCCTACTTGGAGCATCAGCACCTTTAACCTCCTGTTCCATGCAGGTTGCAATTTGTCCTGAGGATAAACGGCAAGACGTGGAACCAACGAGAGACTAGCTCTTGGTGTTGGGACAGGCACAGGTCACTCTATTTTCCCATCAGAAAGAAGAATTAACCACAGGCTCAGCCTGCCCCCCGGAACCAGAACAGGGCCTGAAACCATTCTGCAATTTTGCGGCCAGTTCCCATAAAAACGAGTTGTAAAATGGAGGTTCAGGGCACTGCAATTCACAAACCTGCAGAGTTATAAATGATAACTCTCGTCCACAAATATATTGAGGGAAGGCAAAGAAGCGGATTTGAAATCAAGGCAGAATTGCAGGAAACAGATTTCAGGAGGTAGATACGAATCGCCTTTAAAGCACATGAGAAGCGGCAAAACGTTGACAATGATGCCCTTGGCCAAAAAGGGCGTCTGCGTTTTTTCCTGAATATATTCAGGAAAAAATGCATACGCCCTTTTTGGCCAACCAAGCAACCTGGAAAGGCAAATCAGCGCTACAAACAAGTCTCGCTTCCCATCGGTCAAAAGGGCCATGCTGAAAAAAGTGTCAAAACCAGAAATGCAGGACAGGCCATGGAGAAATGGGAGCCTTGCTACACTGATGGGCGGAATGTAAATTGCCAAGAGCCACTCCGGAGAAGTGTCTGGTGAGTCCGGAAACATCTGAAAAACACAGCTTAGAGAGCATAGGGCACTTCCACTCATGGGGGTATAAATTGGGAAAATTAAAAATCAGCAAGACACAAGCACCCCAAAGTTTAGGGCTGCTCTGTTGACCAGGACCTCCACTTCATTCCACCTTAAATATCCCAGGAAAGAGAAAAATGGATACAGAAGTGGTGGTCCTTATGTACAATGGAATATCACTCAGCCATGAAATCCATGTCGTAAGGTTAGTAGCAGCATGATGAGTGGATTTAGGTACGACGATTCTAAGTGAAATAAGTCACACAGAAAAGGACACTTCTCATAAGGTATCACTGATAGAGGGAATGTAAAAACCGTTACACTTGAACTGAATTACAAAACAGAACAGAGTCACACATGCAGAAAACACACTATGGCTGCTTAACGGGAAAGGTGAGGTGGGGTGATACATAAAACAAGGGTATCAAATTAGCTCAGATACCGTTCCATAAACCCAATATGTAATAGACAAGACCTACTCCTTGCTCAGAGAACTGGACTCAACACGCCCTATTCACCGCACAAGAATATATCTGACTAATAATAATCGTAAAACCTATGTATTGATATCTCTCTGTTAGTGTGTCAAGTGGGTGTAAAGCGGCATAAACACAGCAGTGAAAAGCAGCTAAACCCCATTATAAAAATAAATTACTTTGAAACACCCATGAAACAAAGACAGTGAAAGAGAGAGAAATTCTTACACAATGCGTTCAGGGGCTCTGATGCAACCTGGATTGACCATATCTAGACGCACAGCTGGATGAGACATAAGGGTGGACACTCTTGGGGCTGAGAGGTTTGGTGAGGTTGGGTGAGCAAACGCAGACCCTTTAAAGGAATACTGCGTGGTACCCATCGCATGGGTCCCAAATCTCCAGCTTCAAGGGCATCTTCCTACATCAAAAACATGCATGAGAAACCCAGAAGATGGTACACCGTGTGATGGGGAAAGGTTTCTAAAACGCACCTCATTTCTCATCTCCTTGTGCCCGGGTTGGCCATTCCAGCCGCTTTACTAGCAAGCTCCCTACTTGGAGCATCAGCACCTTTAACCTCCTGTTCCATACAGGTTGCAATTTGTCCTGAGGATAAACGGGAAGACGTGGAACCAACGAGAGACTAGCTCTTGGTGTTGGGACAGGCACAGGTCACTCTATTTTCCCATCAGAAAGAAGAATTAACCGCAGGCTCAGCCTGGCCCCCGGAACCAGAACAGGGCCTGAAGCCATTCTGCGATTTTGCGCCCAGCTCCCATAAAAACGAGTTGTAAAATGGAGGTTCAGGGCACTGCAATTCACAAACCTGCAGAGTTATTAATGATAACTCTCGTCCACAAATATATTGAGGGAAGGCAAAGAAAAGGATTTGAAATCAAGGCAGAATTGCAGGAAACAGATTTCAGGAGGTAGATACGAATCGCCTTTAAAGCACATGAAAAGCGGCAAAACGTTGACAATGAGGCCCTTGGCCAAAAAGAGCGCATGCGTTTTTTCCTGAATATATTCAGGAAAAAACGCATGCGCCATTTTTGGCCAACCAAGCAACCTGGAAAGGCAAATCAGCGCTATAAAGGAGTCTCGCTTCCCATCGGTCAAAAGGGCCATGCTGAAAAAAGTGTCAAAACCAGAAATGCAGGACAGGCCATGGAGAAATGGGAGCCTTGCTACACTGATGGGCGGGATGTAAATTGCCAAGAGCCACTCTGGAGAAGTGTCCGGTGAGTCCTGAAACATCTGAAAAACACAGCTTAGAGAGCATAGGGCACTTCCACTCATGGGGGTATAAATTGGGAAAATGAAAAATCAGCAAGACACAAGCACCCCAAAGTTTAGGGCTGCTCTGTTGACCAGGACCTCCACTTCATTCCACCTTCAATATCCCAGGAAAGAGAAAAATGGATAAAGAAGTTGTGGTCCTTATGTACAATGGAATATCACTCAGCCATGAAATCAATATCGTAAGGTTAGTAGCAGCATGATGAGTGGATTTAGGTATGACGATTCTAAGTGAAATAAGTCACACAGAAAAGGACACTTCTCATAAGGTATCACTGATAGAGGGAATGTAAAAACCGTTACACTTGAACTGAATTACAAAACAGAACAGAGTCACACATGCAGAAAACACACTATGGCTGCTTAACGGGAAAGGTGAGGTGGGGTGATACATAAAACAAGGGTATCAAATTAGCTCAGATATCGTTCCATAAACCCAATATGTAATAGACAAGACCTACTCCTTGCTCAGAGAACTGGACTCAACACGCCCTATTCACCGCACAAGAATATATCTGACTAATAATAATCGTAAAACCTATGTATTGCTATCTCTCTGTTAGTGTGTCAAGTGGGTATAAAGCGGCATAAACACAGCAGTGAAAAGCAGCTAAACCCCATTATAAAAATAAATTACTTTGAAACACCCATGAATAAAGACAGTGAAAGAGAGAGAAATTCTTACACAATGCGTTCAGGGGCTGTGATGCAACCTGGATTGACCATATCTAGACCCACAGCTGGATGAGACATAAGTGTGGACACTCTTGGGGCTGAGAGGTTTGGTGAGGTTGGGTGAGCAAATGCAGACCCTTTAAAGTAATACTGCGTGGTACCCATCGCATGGGTCCCAAATCTCCAGGTTCAAGGGCATCTTCCTACATCAAAAACATGCATGAGAAACCCAGAAGATGGTACACCGTGTGATGGGGAAAGGTTTCTAAAACGCACCTCATTTCTCATCTCCTTGTGCCCGGGTTCGCCATTCCAGCCGCTTTACTAGCAATCTCCCTACTTGGAGCATCAGCACCTTTAACCTCCTGTTCCGTACAGGTTGCAATTTGTCCTGAGGATAAACGGGAAGACGTGGAACCAACGAGAGACTAGCTCTTGCTGTTGGGACAGGCACAGGTCACTCTATTTTCCCATCAGAAAGAAGAATTAACCACAGGCTCAGCCTGCCCCCCGGAACCAGAACAGGGCCTGAAGCCATTCTGCGATTTTGCCGCCAGCTCCCATAAAAACGAGTTGTAAAATGGAGGTTCAGGGCACTGCAATTCACAAACCTGCCGAGTTATAAATGATAACTCTCGTCCACAAATATATTGAGGGAAGGCAAAGAAGAGGATTTGAAATCAAGGCAGAATTGAAGGAAAGAGATTTCAGGAGGTAGATTCGAATCGCCTTTAAAGCACATGAAAAGCGGCAAAACGTTGACAATGATGCCCTTGTCCAAAAAGGGCGTATGCGTTTTTTCCTGAATATATTCAGGAAAAAACGCATACGCCCTTTTGGCCAACCAAGCAACCTGGAAAGGCAAATCAGTGCTACAAAGAAGTCTCGCTGCCCATCGGTCAAAAGGGCCATGCTGAAAAAAGTGTCAAAACCAGAAATGCAGGACAAGCCATGGAGAAATGGGAGCCTTGCTACACTGATGGGCGGGATGTAAATTGCCAAGAGCCACTCTGGAAAAGTGTCCGGTGAGTCCTGAAACATCTGAAAAACACAGCTTAGAGAGCATAGGGCACTTCCACTCATGGGGGTATAAATTGGGAAAATTAAAAATCAGCAAGACACAAGCACCCCAAAGTTTAGGGCTGCTCTGTTGACCAGGACCTCCACTTCATTCCACCTTAAATATCCCAGGAAAGAGAAAAATGGATAAAGAAGTTGTGGTCCTTATGTACAATGGAATATCACTCAGCCATGAAATCAATGTCGTAAGGTTAGTAGCAGCATGATGAGTGGATTTAGGTACGACGATTCTAAGTGAAATAAGTCACACAGAAAAGGACACTTCTCATAAGGTATCACTGATAGAGGGAATGTAAAAACCGTTACACTTGAACTGAATTACAAAACAGAACAGAGTCACACATGCAGAAAACACACTATGGCTGCTTAACGGGAAAGGTGAGGTGGGGTGATACATAAAACAAGGGTATCAAATTAGCTCAGATACCGTTCCATAAACCCAATATGTAATAGACAAGACCTACTCCTTGCTCAGAAAACTGGACTCAACACGCCCTATTCACCGAACAAGAATATATCTGACTAATAATAATCGTAAAACCTATGTATTGATATCTCTCTGTTAGTGTGTCAAGTGGGTGTAAAGCGGCATAAACACAGCAGTGAAAAGCAGCTAAACCCCATTATAAAAATAAATTACTTTGAAACACCCATGAAACAAAGACAGTGAAAGAGAGAGAAATTCTTACACAATGCGTTCAGGGGCTGTGATGCAACCTGGATTGACCATATCTAGATGCACAGCTGGATGAGACATAAGGGTGGACACTCTTGGGGCTGAGAGGTTTGGTGAGGTTGGGTGAGCAAACGCAGACCCTTTAAAGGAATACTGCGTGGTACCCATCGCATGGGTCCCAAATCTCCAGGTTCAAGGGCATCTTCCTACATCAAAAACATGCATGAGAAACCCAGAAGATGGTACACCGTGTGATGGGGAAAGGTTTCTAAAACGCACCTCATTTCTCATCTCCTTGTGCCCGGGTTCGCCATTCCAGCCGCTTTACTAGCAAGCTCCCTACTTGGAGCATCAGCACCTTTAACCTCCTGTTCCGTACAGGTTGCAATTTGTCCTGAGGATAAACGGGAAGACGTGGAACCAACGAGAGACTAGCTCTTGGTGTTGGGACAGGCACAGGTCACTCTATTTTCCCATCAGAAAGAAGAATTAACCACAGGCTCAGCCTGCCCCCCGGAACCAGAACAGGGCCTGAAGCCATTCTGCGATTTTGCGGCCAGCTCCCATAAAAACGAGTTGTAAAATGGAGGTTCAGGGCACTGCAATTCACAAACCTGCAGAGTTATTAATGATAACTCTCGTCCACAAATATATTGAGGGAAGGCAAAGAAGAGGATTTGAAATCAAGGCAGAATTGCCGGAAACAGATTTCAGGAGGTAGATACGAATCGCCTTTAAAGCACATGAAAAGCAGCAAAACGTTGACAATGATGCCCTTGGCCAAAAAGGGCGTATGCGTTTTTTCCTGAATATATTCAGGAAAAAACGCATACGCCCTTTTTGGCCAACCAAGCCACCTGGAAAGGCAAATCAGCGCTACAAAGAAGTCTCGCTTCCCATCGGTCAAAAGGGCCATGCTGAAAAAAGTGTCAAAACCAGAAATGCAGGACAGGCCATGGAGAAATGGGAGCCTTGCTACACTGATGGGCGGGATGTAAATTGCCAAGAGCCACTCTGGAGAAGTGTCCGGTGAGTCCTGAAACATCTGAAAAACACAGCTCAGAGAGCATAGGGCACTTCCACTCATGGGGGTATAAATTGGGAAAATTAAAAATCAGGAAAACACAAGCACCCCAAAGTTTAGGGCTGCTCTGTTGACCAGGACCTCCACTTCATTCCACCTTAAATATCCCAGGAAAGAGAAAAATGGATAAAGAAGTTGTGGTCCTTATGTACAATGGAATATCACTCAGCCAGGAAATCAATGTCATAAGGTTAGTAGCAGCATGATGAGTGGATTTAGGTACGACGATTCTAAGTGAAATAAGTCACACAGAAAAGGACACTTCTCATAAGGTATCACTGATAGAGGGAATGTAAAAACCTTTACACTTGAACTGAATTACAAAACAGAACAGAGTCACACATGCAGAAAACACACTATGGCTGCTTAACGGGAAAGGTGAGGTGGGGTGATACA
The DNA here is from genome assembly GCF_965194805.1 of Balaenoptera borealis. NCBI lineage: Eukaryota > Metazoa > Chordata > Mammalia > Artiodactyla > Balaenopteridae > Balaenoptera > Balaenoptera borealis. The sequence continues at coordinate 2,279,920 of NW_028124009.1, forward strand.
TAAAACAAGGGTATCAAATTAGCTCAGATACCATTCCATAAACCCGATATGTAATAGACAAGACCTACTCCTTGCTCAGAGAACTGGACTCAACACGCCCTATTCACCGCACAAGAATATATCTGACTAGTAATAATCGTAAAACCTATGTATTGATATCTCTCTGTTAGTGTGTCAATTGGGTGTAAAGCGGCATAAACACAGCAGTGAAAAGCAGCTAAACCCCATTATAAAAATAAATTACTTTGAAACACCCATGAAACAAAGACAGTGAAAGAGAGAGAAATTCTTACACAATGCGTTCAGGGGCTCTGATGCAACCTGGATGGACCATATCTAGACCTACAGCTGGATGAGACATAAGGGTGGACACTCTTGGGGCTGAGAGGTTTGGTGAGGTTGGGTGAGCAAACGCAGACCCTTTAAAGTAATACTGCGTGGTACCCATCGCATGGGTCCCAAATCTCCAGGTTCAAGGGCATCTTCTTACATCAAAAACATGCATGAGAAACCCAGAAGACGGTACACCATGTGATGGGTAAAGGTTTCTAAAACGCACCTCATTTCTCATCTCCTTGTGCCCGGGTTCGCCATTCCAGCCGCTTTACTAGCAAGCTCCCTACTTGGAGCATCAGCACCTTTAACCTCCTGTTCCATACAGGTTGCAATTTGTCCTGAGGATAAACGGGAAGACGTGGAACCAACGAGAGACTAGCTCTTGGTGTTGGGACAGGCACAGGTCACTCTATTTTCCCATCAGAAAGAAGAATTAACCACAGGCTCAGCCTGGCCCCCGGAACCAGAACAGGGCCTGAAGCCATTCTGCGATTTTGCGCCCAGCTCCCATAAAAACGAGTTGTAAAATGGAGGTTCAGGGCACTGCAATTCACAAACCTGCAGAGTTATTAATGATAACTCTCGTCCACAAATATATTGAGGGAAGGCAAAGAAAAGGATTTGAAATCAAGGCAGAATTGCAGGAAACAGATTTCAGGAGGTAGATACGAATCGCCTTTAAAGCACATGAAAAGCGGCAAAACGTTGACAATGAGGCCCTTGGCCAAAAAGAGCGCATGCGTTTTTTCCTGAATATATTCAGGAAAAAACGCATGCGCCATTTTTGGCCAACCAAGCAACCTGGAAAGGCAAATCAGCGCTATAAAGGAGTCTCGCTTCCCATCGGTCAAAAGGGCCATGCTGAAAAAAGTGTCAAAACCAGAAATGCAGGACAGGCCATGGAGAAATGGGAGCCTTGCTACACTGATGGGCGGGATGTAAATTGCCAAGAGCCACTCTGGAGAAGTGTCCGGTGAGTCCTGAAACATCTGAAAAACACAGCTTAGAGAGCATAGGGCACTTCCACTCATGGGGGTATAAATTGGGAAAATGAAAAATCAGCAAGACACAAGCACCCCAAAGTTTAGGGCTGCTCTGTTGACCAGGACCTCCACTTCATTCCACCTTCAATATCCCAGGAAAGAGAAAAATGGATAAAGAAGTTGTGGTCCTTATGTACAATGGAATATCACTCAGCCATGAAATCAATATCGTAAGGTTAGTAGCAGCATGATGAGTGGATTTAGGTATGACGATTCTAAGTGAAATAAGTCACACAGAAAAGGACACTTCTCATAAGGTATCACTGATAGAGGGAATGTAAAAACCGTTACACTTGAACTGAATTACAAAACAGAACAGAGTCACACATGCAGAAAACACACTATGGCTGCTTAACGGGAAAGGTGAGGTGGGGTGATACATAAAACAAGGGTATCAAATTAGCTCAGATATCGTTCCATAAACCCAATATGTAATAGACAAGACCTACTCCTTGCTCAGAGAACTGGACTCAACACGCCCTATTCACCGCACAAGAATATATCTGACTAATAATAATCGTAAAACCTATGTATTGCTATCTCTCTGTTAGTGTGTCAAGTGGGTATAAAGCGGCATAAACACAGCAGTGAAAAGCAGCTAAACCCCATTATAAAAATAAATTACTTTGAAACACCCATGAATAAAGACAGTGAAAGAGAGAGAAATTCTTACACAATGCGTTCAGGGGCTGTGATGCAACCTGGATTGACCATATCTAGACCCACAGCTGGATGAGACATAAGTGTGGACACTCTTGGGGCTGAGAGGTTTGGTGAGGTTGGGTGAGCAAATGCAGACCCTTTAAAGTAATACTGCGTGGTACCCATCGCATGGGTCCCAAATCTCCAGGTTCAAGGGCATCTTCCTACATCAAAAACATGCATGAGAAACCCAGAAGATGGTACACCGTGTGATGGGGAAAGGTTTCTAAAACGCACCTCATTTCTCATCTCCTTGTGCCCGGGTTCGCCATTCCAGCCGCTTTACTAGCAATCTCCCTACTTGGAGCATCAGCACCTTTAACCTCCTGTTCCGTACAGGTTGCAATTTGTCCTGAGGATAAACGGGAAGACGTGGAACCAACGAGAGACTAGCTCTTGCTGTTGGGACAGGCACAGGTCACTCTATTTTCCCATCAGAAAGAAGAATTAACCACAGGCTCAGCCTGCCCCCCGGAACCAGAACAGGGCCTGAAGCCATTCTGCGATTTTGCCGCCAGCTCCCATAAAAACGAGTTGTAAAATGGAGGTTCAGGGCACTGCAATTCACAAACCTGCCGAGTTATAAATGATAACTCTCGTCCACAAATATATTGAGGGAAGGCAAAGAAGAGGATTTGAAATCAAGGCAGAATTGAAGGAAAGAGATTTCAGGAGGTAGATTCGAATCGCCTTTAAAGCACATGAAAAGCGGCAAAACGTTGACAATGATGCCCTTGTCCAAAAAGGGCGTATGCGTTTTTTCCTGAATATATTCAGGAAAAAACGCATACGCCCTTTTGGCCAACCAAGCAACCTGGAAAGGCAAATCAGTGCTACAAAGAAGTCTCGCTGCCCATCGGTCAAAAGGGCCATGCTGAAAAAAGTGTCAAAACCAGAAATGCAGGACAAGCCATGGAGAAATGGGAGCCTTGCTACACTGATGGGCGGGATGTAAATTGCCAAGAGCCACTCTGGAAAAGTGTCCGGTGAGTCCTGAAACATCTGAAAAACACAGCTTAGAGAGCATAGGGCACTTCCACTCATGGGGGTATAAATTGGGAAAATTAAAAATCAGCAAGACACAAGCACCCCAAAGTTTAGGGCTGCTCTGTTGACCAGGACCTCCACTTCATTCCACCTTAAATATCCCAGGAAAGAGAAAAATGGATAAAGAAGTTGTGGTCCTTATGTACAATGGAATATCACTCAGCCATGAAATCAATGTCGTAAGGTTAGTAGCAGCATGATGAGTGGATTTAGGTACGACGATTCTAAGTGAAATAAGTCACACAGAAAAGGACACTTCTCATAAGGTATCACTGATAGAGGGAATGTAAAAACCGTTACACTTGAACTGAATTACAAAACAGAACAGAGTCACACATGCAGAAAACACACTATGGCTGCTTAACGGGAAAGGTGAGGTGGGGTGATACATAAAACAAGGGTATCAAATTAGCTCAGATACCGTTCCATAAACCCAATATGTAATAGACAAGACCTACTCCTTGCTCAGAAAACTGGACTCAACACGCCCTATTCACCGAACAAGAATATATCTGACTAATAATAATCGTAAAACCTATGTATTGATATCTCTCTGTTAGTGTGTCAAGTGGGTGTAAAGCGGCATAAACACAGCAGTGAAAAGCAGCTAAACCCCATTATAAAAATAAATTACTTTGAAACACCCATGAAACAAAGACAGTGAAAGAGAGAGAAATTCTTACACAATGCGTTCAGGGGCTGTGATGCAACCTGGATTGACCATATCTAGATGCACAGCTGGATGAGACATAAGGGTGGACACTCTTGGGGCTGAGAGGTTTGGTGAGGTTGGGTGAGCAAACGCAGACCCTTTAAAGGAATACTGCGTGGTACCCATCGCATGGGTCCCAAATCTCCAGGTTCAAGGGCATCTTCCTACATCAAAAACATGCATGAGAAACCCAGAAGATGGTACACCGTGTGATGGGGAAAGGTTTCTAAAACGCACCTCATTTCTCATCTCCTTGTGCCCGGGTTCGCCATTCCAGCCGCTTTACTAGCAAGCTCCCTACTTGGAGCATCAGCACCTTTAACCTCCTGTTCCGTACAGGTTGCAATTTGTCCTGAGGATAAACGGGAAGACGTGGAACCAACGAGAGACTAGCTCTTGGTGTTGGGACAGGCACAGGTCACTCTATTTTCCCATCAGAAAGAAGAATTAACCACAGGCTCAGCCTGCCCCCCGGAACCAGAACAGGGCCTGAAGCCATTCTGCGATTTTGCGGCCAGCTCCCATAAAAACGAGTTGTAAAATGGAGGTTCAGGGCACTGCAATTCACAAACCTGCAGAGTTATTAATGATAACTCTCGTCCACAAATATATTGAGGGAAGGCAAAGAAGAGGATTTGAAATCAAGGCAGAATTGCCGGAAACAGATTTCAGGAGGTAGATACGAATCGCCTTTAAAGCACATGAAAAGCAGCAAAACGTTGACAATGATGCCCTTGGCCAAAAAGGGCGTATGCGTTTTTTCCTGAATATATTCAGGAAAAAACGCATACGCCCTTTTTGGCCAACCAAGCCACCTGGAAAGGCAAATCAGCGCTACAAAGAAGTCTCGCTTCCCATCGGTCAAAAGGGCCATGCTGAAAAAAGTGTCAAAACCAGAAATGCAGGACAGGCCATGGAGAAATGGGAGCCTTGCTACACTGATGGGCGGGATGTAAATTGCCAAGAGCCACTCTGGAGAAGTGTCCGGTGAGTCCTGAAACATCTGAAAAACACAGCTCAGAGAGCATAGGGCACTTCCACTCATGGGGGTATAAATTGGGAAAATTAAAAATCAGGAAAACACAAGCACCCCAAAGTTTAGGGCTGCTCTGTTGACCAGGACCTCCACTTCATTCCACCTTAAATATCCCAGGAAAGAGAAAAATGGATAAAGAAGTTGTGGTCCTTATGTACAATGGAATATCACTCAGCCAGGAAATCAATGTCATAAGGTTAGTAGCAGCATGATGAGTGGATTTAGGTACGACGATTCTAAGTGAAATAAGTCACACAGAAAAGGACACTTCTCATAAGGTATCACTGATAGAGGGAATGTAAAAACCTTTACACTTGAACTGAATTACAAAACAGAACAGAGTCACACATGCAGAAAACACACTATGGCTGCTTAACGGGAAAGGTGAGGTGGGGTGATACATAAAACAAGGGTATCAAATTAGCTCAGATACCATTCCATAAACCCGATATGTAATAGACAAGACCTACTCCTTGCTCAGAGAACTGGACTCAACACGCCCTATTCACCGCACAAGAATATATCTGACTAGTAATAATCGTAAAACCTATGTATTGATATCTCTCTGTTAGTGTGTCAATTGGGTGTAAAGCGGCATAAACACAGCAGTGAAAAGCAGCTAAACCCCATTATAAAAATAAATTACTTTGAAACACCCATGAAACAAAGACAGTGAAAGAGAGAGAAATTCTTACACAATGCGTTCAGGGGCTCTGATGCAACCTGGATGGACCATATCTAGACCTACAGCTGGATGAGACATAAGGGTGGACACTCTTGGGGCTGAGAGGTTTGGTGAGGTTGGGTGAGCAAACGCAGACCCTTTAAAGTAATACTGCGTGGTACCCATCGCATGGGTCCCAAATCTCCAGGTTCAAGGGCATCTTCTTACATCAAAAACATGCATGAGAAACCCAGAAGACGGTACACCATGTGATGGGTAAAGGTTTCTAAAACGCACCTCATTTCTCATCTCCTTGTGCCCGGGTTCGCCATTCCAGCCGCTTTACTAGCAAGCTCCCTACTTGGAGCATCAGCACCTTTAACCTCCTGTTCCATACAGGTTGCAATTTGTCCTGAGGATAAACGGGAAGACGTGGAACCAACGAGAGACTAGCTCTTGGTGTTGGGACAGGCACAGGTCACTCTATTTTCCCATCAGAAAGAAGAATTAACCACAGGCTCAGCCTGGCCCCCGGAACCAGAACAGGGCCTGAAGCCATTCTGCGATTTTGCGCCCAGCTCCCATAAAAACGAGTTGTAAAATGGAGGTTCAGGGCACTGCAATTCACAAACCTGCAGAGTTATTAATGATAACTCTCGTCCACAAATATATTGAGGGAAGGCAAAGAAAAGGATTTGAAATCAAGGCAGAATTGCAGGAAACAGATTTCAGGAGGTAGATACGAATCGCCTTTAAAGCACATGAAAAGCGGCAAAACGTTGACAATGAGGCCCTTGGCCAAAAAGAGCGCATGCGTTTTTTCCTGAATATATTCAGGAAAAAACGCATGCGCCATTTTTGGCCAACCAAGCAACCTGGAAAGGCAAATCAGCGCTACAAAGGAGTCTCGCTTCCCATCGGTCAAAAGGGCCATGCTGAAAAAAGTGTCAAAACCAGAAATGCAGGACAGGCCATGGAGAAATGGGAGCCTTGCTACACTGATGGGCGGGATGTAAATTGCCAAGAGCCACTCTGGAGAAGTGTCCGGTGAGTCCTGAAACATCTGAAAAACACAGCTTAGAGAGCATAGGGCTCTTCCACTCATGGGGGTATAAATTGGGAAAATGAAAAATCAGCAAGACACAAGCACCCCAAAGTTTAGGGCTGCTCTGTTGACCAGGACCTCCACTTCATTCCACCTTCAATATCCCAGGAAAGAGAAAAATGGATAAAGAAGTTGTGGTCCTTATGTACAATGGAATATCACTCAGCCATGAAATCAATATCGTAAGGTTAGTAGCAGCATGATGAGTGGATTTAGGTATGACGATTCTAAGTGAAATAAGTCACACAGAAAAGGACACTTCTCATAAGGTATCACTGATAGAGGGAATGTAAAAACCGTTACACTTGAACTGAATTACAAAACAGAACAGAGTCACACATGCAGAAAACACACTATGGCTGCTTAACGGGAAAGGTGAGGTGGGGTGATACATAAAACAAGGGTATCAAATTAGCTCAGATATCGTTCCATAAACCCAATATGTAATAGACAAGACCTACTCCTTGCTCAGAGAACTGGACTCAACACGCCCTATTCACCGCACAAGAATATATCTGACTAATAATAATCATAAAACCTATGTATTGCTATCTCTCTGTTAGTGTGTCAAGTGGGTATAAAGCGGCATAAACACAGCAGTGAAAAGCAGCTAAACCCCATTATAAAAATAAATTACTTTGAAACACCCATGAAACAAAGACAGTGAAAGAGAGAGAAATTCTTACACAATGCGTTCGGGGGCTGTGATGCAACCTGGATTGACCATATCTAGACCCACAGCTGGATGAGACATAAGTGTGGACACTCTTGGGGCTGAGAGGTTTGGTGAGGTTGGGTGAGCAAATGCAGACCCTTTAAAGTAATACTGCGTGGTACCCATCGCATGGGTCCCAAATCTCCAGGTTCAAGGGCATCTTCCTACATCAAAAACATGCATGAGAAACCCAGAAGATGGTACACCGTGTGATGGGGAAAGGTTTCTAAAACGCACCTCATTTCTCATCTCCTTGTGCCGGGGTTCGCCATTCCAGCCGCTTTACTAGCAATCTCCCTACTTGGAGCATCAGCACCTTTAACCTCCTGTTCCGTACAGGTTGCAATTTGTCCTGAGGATAAACGGGAAGACGTGGAACCAACGAGAGACTAGCTCTTGCTGTTGGGACAGGCACAGGTCACTCTATTTTCCCATCAGAAAGAAGAATTAACCACAGGCTCAGCCTGCCCCCCGGAACCAGAACAGGGCCTGAAGCCATTCTGCGATTTTGCCGCCAGCTCCCATAAAAACGAGTTGTAAAATGGAGGTTCAGGGCACTGCAATTCACAAACCTGCCGAGTTATAAATGATAACTCTCGTCCACAAATATATTGAGGGAAGGCAAAGAAGAGGATTTGAAATCAAGGCAGAATTGAAGGAAAGAGATTTCAGGAGGTAGATTCGAATCGCCTTTAAAGCACATGAAAAGCGGCAAAACGTTGACAATGATGCCCTTGTCCAAAAAGGGCGTATGCGTTTTTTCCTGAATATATTCAGGAAAAAACGCATACGCCCTTTTGGCCAACCAAGCAACCTGGAAAGGCAAATCAGTGCTACAAAGAAGTCTCGCTGCCCATCGGTCAAAAGGGCCATGCTGAAAAAAGTGTCAAAACCAGAAATGCAGGACAAGCCATGGAGAAATGGGAGCCTTGCTACACTGATGGGCGGGATGTAAATTGCCAAGAGCCACTCTGGAAAAGTGTCCGGTGAGTCCTGAAACATCTGAAAAACACAGCTTAGAGAGCATAGGGCACTTCCACTCATGGGGGTATAAATTTGGAAAATTAAAAATCAGCAAGACACAAGCACCCCAAAGTTTAGGGCTGCTCTGTTGACCAGGACCTCCACTTCATTCCACCTTAAATATCCCAGGAAAGAGAAAAATGGATAAAGAAGTTGTGGTCCTTATGTACAATGGAATATCACTCAGCCATGAAATCAATGTCGTAAGGTTAGTAGCAGCATGATGAGTGGATTTAGGTACGACGATTCTAAGTGAAATAAGTCACACAGAAAAGGACACTTCTCATAAGGTATCACTGATAGAGGGAATGTAAAAACCGTTACACTTGAACTGAATTACAAAACAGAACAGAGTCACACATGCAGAAAACACACTATGGCTGCTTAACGGGAAAGGTGAGGTGGGGTGATACATAAAACAAGGGTATCAAATTAGCTCAGATACCGTTCCATAAACCCAATATGTAATAGACAAGACCTACTCCTTGCTCAGAAAACTGGACTCAACACGCCCTATTCACCGAACAAGAATATATCTGACTAATAATAATCGTAAAACCTATGTATTGATATCTCTCTGTTAGTGTGTCAAGTGGGTGTAAAGCGGCATAAACACAGCAGTGAAAAGCAGCTAAACCCCATTATAAAAATAAATTACTTTGAAACACCCATGAAACAAAGACAGTGAAAGAGAGAGAAATTCTTACACAATGCGTTCAGGGGCTGTGATGCAACCTGGATTGACCATATCTAGATGCACAGCTGGATGAGACATAAGGGTGGACACTCTTGGGGCTGAGAGGTTTGGTGAGGTTGGGTGAGCAAACGCAGACCCTTTAAAGGAATACTGCGTGGTACCCATCGCATGGGTCCCAAATCTCCAGGTTCAAGGGCATCTTCCTACATCAAAAACATGCATGAGAAACCCAGAAGATGGTACACCGTGTGATGGGGAAAGGTTTCTAAAACGCACCTCATTTCTCATCTCCTTGTGCCCGGGTTCGCCATTCCAGCCGCTTTACTAGCAAGCTCCCTACTTGGAGCATCAGCACCTTTAACCTCCTGTTCCGTACAGGTTGCAATTTGTCCTGAGGATAAACGGGAAGACGTGGAACCAACGAGAGACTAGCTCTTGGTGTTGGGACAGGCACAGGTCACTCTATTTTCCCATCAGAAAGAAGAATTAACCACAGGCTCAGCCTGCCCCCCGGAACCAGAACAGGGCCTGAAGCCATTCTGCGATTTTGCGGCCAGCTCCCATAAAAACGAGTTGTAAAATGGAGGTTCAGGGCACTGCAATTCACAAACCTGCAGAGTTATTAATGATAACTCTCGTCCACAAATATATTGAGGGAAGGCAAAGAAGAGGATTTGAAATCAAGGCAGAATTGCCGGAAACAGATTTCAGGAGGTAGATACGAATCGCCTTTAAAGCACATGAAAAGCAGCAAAACGTTGACAATGATGCCCTTGGCCAAAAAGGGCGTATGCGTTTTTTCCTGAATATATTCAGGAAAAAACGCATACGCCCTTTTTGGCCAACCAAGCCACCTGGAAAGGCAAATCAGCGCTACAAAGAAGTCTCGCTTCCCATCGGTCAAAAGGGCCATGCTGAAAAAAGTGTCAAAACCAGAAATGCAGGACAGGCCATGGAGAAATGGGAGCCTTGCTACACTGATGGGCGGGATGTAAATTGCCAAGAGCCACTCTGGAGAAGTGTCCGGTGAGTCCTGAAACATCTGAAAAACACAGCTCAGAGAGCATAGGGCACTTCCACTCATGGGGGTATAAATTGGGAAAATTAAAAATCAGGAAAACACAAGCACCCCAAAGTTTAGGGCTGCTCTGTTGACCAGGACCTCCACTTCATTCCACCTTAAATATCCCAGGAAAGAGAAAAATGGATAAAGAAGTTGTGGTCCTTATGTACAATGGAATATCACTCAGCCAGGAAATCAATGTCATAAGGTTAGTAGCAGCATGATGAGTGGATTTAGGTACGACGATTCTAAGTGAAATAAGTCACACAGAAAAGGACACTTCTCATAAGGTATCACTGATAGAGGGAATGTAAAAACCGTTACACTTGAACTGAATTACAAAACAGAACAGAGTCACACATGCAGAAAACACACTATGGCTGCTTAACGGGAAAGGTGAGGTGGGGTGATACATAAAACAAGGGTATCAAATTAGCTCAGATACCATTCCATAAACCTGATATGTAATAGACAAGACCTACTCCTTGCTCAGAGAACTGGACTCAACACACCCTATTCACCGCACAAGAATATATCTGACTAGTAATAATCGTAAAACCTATGTATTGATATCTCTCTGTTAGTGTGTCAAGTGGGTGTAAAGCGGCATAAACACAGCAGTGAAAAGCAGCTAAACCCCATTATAAAAATAAATTACTTTGAAACACCCATGAAACAAAGACAGTGAAAGAGAGAGAAATTCTTACACAATGCGTTCAGGGGCTCTGATGCAACCTGGATGGACCATATCTAGACCTACAGCTGGATGAGACATAAGGGTGGACACTCTTGGGGCTGAGAGGTTTGGTGAGGTTGGGTGAGCAAACGCAGACCCTTTAAAGTAATACTGTGTGGTACCCATCGCATGGGTCCCAAATCTCCAGGTTCAAGGGCATCTTCTTACATCAAAAACATGCATGAGAAACCCAGAAGACGGTACACCATGTGATGGGTAAAGGTTTCTAAAACGCACCTCATTTCTCATCTCCTTGTGCCCGGGTTCGCCATTCCAGCCGCTTTACTAGCAAGCTCCCTACTTGGAGCATCAGCACCTTTAACCTCCTGTTCCATACAGGTTGCAATTTGTCCTGAGGATAAACGGGAAGACGTGGAACCAACGAGAGACTAGCTCTTGGTGTTGGGACAGGCACAGGGCACTCTATTTTCCCATCAGAAAGAAGAATTAACCACAGGCTCAGCCTGCCCCCCGGAACCAGAACAGGGCCTGAAGCCATTCTGCGATTTTGCGCCCAGCTCCCATAAAAACGAGTTGTAAAATGGAGGTTCAGGGCACTGCAATTCACAAACCTGCAGAGTTATTAATGATAACTCTCGTCCACAAATATATTGAGGGAAGGCAAAGAAAAGGATTTGAAATCAAGGCAGAATTGCAGGAAACAGATTTCAGGAGGTAGATACGAATCGCCTTTAAAGCACATGAAAAGCGGCAAAACGTTGACAATGAGGCCCTTGGCCAAAAAGAGCGCATGCGTTTTTTCCTGAATATATTCAGGAAAAAACGCATGCGCCATTTTTGGCCAACCAAGCAACCTGGAAAGGCAAATCAGCGCTACAAAGGAGTCTCGCTTCCCATCGGTCAAAAGGGCCATGCTGAAAAAAGTGTCAAAACCAGAAATGCAGGACAGGCCATGGAGAAATGGGAGCCTTGCTACACTGATGGGCGGGATGTAAATTGCCAAGAGCCACTCTGGAGAAGTGTCCGGTGAGTCCTGAAACATCTGAAAAACACAGCTTAGAGAGCATAGGGCACTTCCACTCATGGGGGTATAAATTGGGAAAATGAAAAATCAGCAAGACACAAGCACCCCAAAGTTTAGGGCTGCTCTGTTGACCAGGACCTCCACTTCATTCCACCTTCAATATCCCAGGAAAGAGAAAAATGGATAAAGAAGTTGTGGTCCTTATGTACAATGGAATATCACTCAGCCATGAAATCAATATCGTAAGGTTAGTAGCAGCATGATGAGTGGATTTAGGTATGACGATTCTAAGTGAAATAAGTCACACAGAAAAGGACACTTCTCATAAGGTATCACTGATAGAGGGAATGTAAAAACCGTTACACTTGAACTGAATTACAAAACAGAACAGAGTCACACATGCAGAAAACACACTATGGCTGCTTAACGGGAAAGGTGAGGTGGGGTGATACATAAAACAAGGGTATCAAATTAGCTCAGATATCGTTCCATAAACCCAATATGTAATAGACAAGACCTACTCCTTGCTCAGAGAACTGGACTCAACACGCCCTATTCACCGCACAAGAATATATCTGACTAATAATAATCGTAAAACCTATGTATTGCTATCTCTCTGTTAGTGTGTCAAGTGGGTATAAAGCGGCATAAACACAGCAGTGAAAAGCAGCTAAACCCCATTATAAAAATAAATTACTTTGAAACACCCATGAATAAAGACAGTGAAAGAGAGAGAAATTCTTACCCAATGCGTTCAGGGGCTGTGATGCAACCTGGATTGACCATATCTAGACCCACAGCTGGATGAGACATAAGTGTGGACACTCTTGGGGCTGAGAGGTTTGGTGAGGTTGGGTGAGCAAATGCAGACCCTTTAAAGTAATACTGCGTGGTACCCATCGCATGGGTCCCAAATCTCCAGGTTCAAGGGCATCTTCCTACATCAAAAACATGCATGAGAAACCCAGAAGATGGTACACCGTGTGATGGGGAAAGGTTTCTAAAACGCACCTCATTTCTCATCTCCTTGTGCCCGGGTTCGCCATTCCAGCCGCTTTACTAGCAATCTCCCTACTTGGAGCATCAGCACCTTTAACCTCCTGTTCCGTACAGGTTGCAATTTGTCCTGAGGATAAACGGGAAGACGTGGAACCAACGAGAGACTAGCTCTTGCTGTTGGGACAGGCACAGGTCACTCTATTTTCCCATCAGAAAGAAGAATTAACCACAGGCTCAGCCTGCCCCCCGGAACCAGAACAGGGCCTGAAGCCATTCTGCGATTTTGCCGCCAGCTCCCATAAAAACGAGTTGTAAAATGGAGGTTCAGGGCACTGCAATTCACAAACCTGCCGAGTTATAAATGATAACTCTCGTCCACAAATATATTGAGGGAAGGCAAAGAAGAGGATTTGAAATCAAGGCAGAATTGAAGGAAAGAGATTTCAGGAGGTAGATTCGAATCGCCTTTAAAGCACATGAAAAGCGGCAAAACGTTGACAATGATGCCCTTGTCCAAAAAGGGCGTATGCGTTTTTTCCTGAATATATTCAGGAAAAAACGCATACGCCCTTTTGGCCAACCAAGCAACCTGGAAAGGCAAATCAGTGCTACAAAGAAGTCTCGCTGCCCATCGGTCAAAAGGGCCATGCTGAAAAAAGTGTCAAAACCAGAAATGCAGGACAAGCCATGGAGAAATGGGAGCCTTGCTACACTGATGGGCGGGATGTAAATTGCCAAGAGCCACTCTGGAAAAGTGTCCGGTGAGTCCTGAAACATCTGAAAAACACAGCTTAGAGAGCATAGGGCACTTCCACTCATGGGGGTATAAATTGGGAAAATTAAAAATCAGCAAGACACAAGCACCCCAAAGTTTAGGGCTGCTCTGTTGACCAGGACCTCCACTTCATTCCACCTTAAATATCCCAGGAAAGAGAAAAATGGATAAAGAAGTTGTGGTCCTTATGTACAATGGAATATCACTCAGCCATGAAATCAATGTCGTAAGGTTAGTAGCAGCATGATGAGTGGATTTAGGTACGACGATTCTAAGTGAAATAAGTCACACAGAAAAGGACACTTCTCATAAGGTATCACTGATAGAGGGAATGTAAAAACCGTTACACTTGAACTGAATTACAAAACAGAACAGAGTCACACATGCAGAAAACACACTATGGCTGCTTAACGGGAAAGGTGAGGTGGGGTGATACATAAAACAAGGGTATCAAATTAGCTCAGATACCGTTCCATAAACCCAATATGTAATAGACAAGACCTACTCCTTGCTCAGAAAACTGGACTCAACACGCCCTATTCACCGAACAAGAATATATCTGACTAATAATAATCGTAAAACCTATGTATTGATATCTCTCTGTTAGTGTGTCAAGTGGGTGTAAAGCGGCATAAACACAGCAGTGAAAAGCAGCTAAACCCCATTATAAAAATAAATTACTTTGAAACACCCATGAAACAAAGACAGTGAAAGAGAGAGAAATTCTTACACAATGCGTTCAGGGGCTGTGATGCAACCTGGATTGACCATATCTAGATGCACAGCTGGATGAGACATAAGGGTGGACACTCTTGGGGCTGAGAGGTTTGGTGAGGTTGGGTGAGCAAACGCAGACCCTTTAAAGTAATACTGCGTGGTACCCATCGCATGGGTCCCAAATCTCCAGGTTCAAGGGCATCTTCCTACATCAAAAACATGCATGAGAAACCCAGAAGATGGTACACCGTGTGATGGGGAAAGGTTTCTAAAACGCACCTCATTTCTCATCTCCTTGTGCCCGGGTTCGCCATTCCAGCCGCTTTACTAGCAAGCTCCCTACTTGGAGCATCAGCACCTTTAACCTCCTGTTCCATACAGGTTGCAATTTGTCCTGAGGATAAACGGGAAGACGTGGAACCAACGAGAGACTAGCTCTTGGTGTTGGGACAGGCACAGGTCACTCTATTTTCCCATCAGAAAGAAGAATTAACCACAGGCTCAGCCTGCCCCCCGGAACCAGAACAGGGCCTGAAGCCATTCTGCGATTTTGCGGCCAGCTCCCATAAAAACGAGTTGTAAAATGGAGGTTCAGGGCACTGCAATTCACAAACCTGCAGAGTTATTAATGATAACTCTCGTCCACAAATATATTGAGGGAAGGCAAAGAAGAGGATTTGAAATCAAGGCAGAATTGCCGGAAATAGATTTCAGGAGGTAGATACGAATCGCCTTTAAAGCACATGAAAAGCAGCAAAACGTTGACAATGATGCCCTTGGCCAAAAAGGGCGTATGCGTTTTTTCCTGAATATATTCAGGAAAAAACGCATACGCCCTTTTTGGCCAACCAAGCCACCTGGAAAGGCAAATCAGCGCTACAAAGAAGTCTCGCTTCCCATCGGTCAAAAGGGCCATGCTGAAAAAAGTGTCAAAACCAGAAATGCAGGACAGGCCATGGAGAAATGGGAGCCTTGCTACACTGATGGGCGGGATGTAAATTGCCAAGAGCCACTCTGGAGAAGTGTCCGGTGAGTCCTGAAACATCTGAAAAACACAGCTCAGAGAGCATAGGGCACTTCCACTCATGGGGGTATAAATTGGGAAAATTAAAAATCAGGAAAACACAAGCACCCCAAAGTTTAGGGCTGCTCTGTTGACCAGGACCTCCACTTCATTCCACCTTAAATATCCCAGGAAAGAGAAAAATGGATAAAGAAGTTGTGGTCCTTATGTACAATGGAATATCACTCAGCCAGGAAATCAATGTCATAAGGTTAGTAGCAGCATGATGAGTGGATTTAGGTACGACGATTCTAAGTGAAATAAGTCACACAGAAAAGGACACTTCTCATAAGGTATCACTGATAGAGGGAATGTAAAAACCTTTACACTTGAACTGAATTACAAAACAGAACAGAGTCACACATGCAGAAAACACACTATGGCTGCTTAACGGGAAAGGTGAGGTGGGGTGATACATAAAACAAGGGTATCAAATTAGCTCAGATACCATTCCATAAACCCGATATGTAATAGACAAGACCTACTCCTTGCTCAGAGAACTGGACTCAACACGCCCTATTCACCGCACAAGAATATATCTGACTAGTAATAATCGTAAAACCTATGTATTGATATCTCTCTGTTAGTGTGTCAATTGGGTGTAAAGCGGCATAAACACAGCAGTGAAAAGCAGCTAAACCCCATTATAAAAATAAATTACTTTGAAACACCCATGAAACAAAGACAGTGAAAGAGAGAGAAATTCTTACACAATGCGTTCAGGGGCTCTGATGCAACCTGGATGGACCATATCTAGACCTACAGCTGGATGAGACATAAGGGTGGACACTCTTGGGGCTGAGAGGTTTGGTGAGGTTGGGTGAGCAAACGCAGACCCTTTAAAGTAATACTGCGTGGTACCCATCGCATGGGTCCCAAATCTCCAGGTTCAAGGGCATCTTCTTACATCAAAAACATGCATGAGAAACCCAGAAGACGGTACACCATGTGATGGGTAAAGGTTTCTAAAACGCACCTCATTTCTCATCTCCTTGTGCCCGGGTTCGCCATTCCAGCCGCTTTACTAGCAAGCTCCCTACTTGGAGCATCAGCACCTTTAACCTCCTGTTCCATACAGGTTGCAATTTGTCCTGAGGATAAACGGGAAGACGTGGAACCAACGAGAGACTAGCTCTTGGTGTTGGGACAGGCACAGGTCACTCTATTTTCCCATCAGAAAGAAGAATTAACCACAGGCTCAGCCTGGCCCCCGGAACCAGAACAGGGCCTGAAGCCATTCTGCGATTTTGCGCCCAGCTCCCATAAAAACGAGTTGTAAAATGGAGGTTCAGGGCACTGCAATTCACAAACCTGCAGAGTTATTAATGATAACTCTCGTCCACAAATATATTGAGGGAAGGCAAAGAAAAGGATTTGAAATCAAGGCAGAATTGCCGGAAACAGATTTCAGGAGGTAGATACGAATCGCCTTTAAAGCACATGAAAAGCGGCAAAACGTTGACAATGAGGCCCTTGGCCAAAAAGAGCGCATGCGTTTTTTCCTGAATATATTCAGGAAGAAACGCATGCGCCATTTTTGGCCAACCAAGCAACCTGGAAAGGCAAATCAGCGCTACAAAGGAGTCTCGCTTCCCATCGGTCAAAAGGGCCATGCTGAAAAAAGTGTCAAAACCAGAAATGCAGGACAGGCCATGGAGAAATGGGAGCCTTGCTACACTGATGGGCGGGATGTAAATTGCCAAGAGCCACTCTGGAGAAGTGTCCGGTGAGTCCTGAAACATCTGAAAAACACAGCTTAGAGAGCATAGGGCTCTTCCACT
The DNA here is from genome assembly GCF_965194805.1 of Balaenoptera borealis. Classification (NCBI taxonomy): domain Eukaryota; kingdom Metazoa; phylum Chordata; class Mammalia; order Artiodactyla; family Balaenopteridae; genus Balaenoptera; species Balaenoptera borealis. The sequence goes on from NW_028124009.1 coordinate 2,297,119, forward strand.
CATGGGGGTATAAATTGGGAAAATGAAAAATCAGCAAGACACAAGCACCCCAAAGTTTAGGGCTGCTCTGTTGACCAGGACCTCCACTTCATTCCACCTTCAATATCCCAGGAGGGAGAAAAATGGATAAAGAAGTTGTGGTCCTTATGTACAATGGAATATCACTCAGCCATGAAATCAATATCGTAAGGTTAGTAGCAGCATGATGAGTGGATTTAGGTATGACGATTCTAAGTGAAATAAGTCACACAGAAAAGGACACTTCTCATAAGGTATCACTGATAGAGGGAATGTAAAAACCGTTACACTTGAACTGAATTACAAAACAGAACAGAGTCACACATGCAGAAAACACACTATGGCTGCTTAACGGGAAAGGTGAGGTGGGGTGATACATAAAACAAGGGTATCAAATTAGCTCAGATATCGTTCCATAAACCCAATATGTAATAGACAAGACCTACTCCTTGCTCAGAGAACTGGACTCAACACGCCCTATTCACCGCACAAGAATATATCTGACTAATAATAATCATAAAACCTATGTATTGCTATCTCTCTGTTAGTGTGTCAAGTGGGTATAAAGCGGCATAAACACAGCAGTGAAAAGCAGCTAAACCCCATTATAAAAATAAATTACTTTGAAACACCCATGAATAAAGACAGTGAAAGAGAGAGAAATTCTTACACAATGCGTTCAGGGGCTGTGATGCAACCTGGATTGACCATATCTAGACCCACAGCTGGATGAGACATAAGGGTGGACACTCTTGGGGCTGAGAGGTTTGGTGAGGTTGGGTGAGCAAACGCAGACCCTTTAAAGTAATACTGCGTGGTACCCATCGCATGGGTCCCAAATCTCCAGGTTCAAGGGCATCTTCCTACATCAAAAACATGCATGAGAAACCCAGAAGATGGTACACCGTGTGATGGGGAAAGGTTTCTAAAACGCACTTCATTTCTCATCTCCTTGTGCCCGGGTTCGCCATTCCAGCCGCTTTACTAGCAAGCTCCCTACTTGGAGCATCAGCACCTTTAACCTCCTGTTCCATACAGGTTGCAATTTGTCCTGAGGATAAACGGGAAGACGTGGAACCAACGAGAGACTAGCTCTTGGTGTTGGGACAGGCACAGGTCACTCTATTTTCCCATCAGAAAGAAGAATTAACCACAGGCTCAGCCTGCCCCCCGGAACCAGAACAGGGCCTGAAGCCATTCTGCGATTTTGTGGCCAGCTCCCATAAAAACGAGTTGTAAAATGGAGGTTCAGGGCACTGCAATTCACAAACCTGCAGAGTTATAAATGATAACTCTCGTCCACAAATATATTGAGGGAAGGCAAAGAAGAGGATTTGAAATCAAGGCAGAATTGCAGGAAACAGATTTCAGGAGGTAGATTCGAATCGCCTTTAAAGCACATGAAAAGCGGCAAAACGTTGACAATGATGCCCTTGGCCAAAAAGGGCGTATGCGTTTTTTCCTGAATATATTCAGGAAAAAACGCATACGCCCTTTTTGGCCAACCAAGCCACCTGGAAAGGCAAATCAGTGCTACAAAGAAGTCTCGCTTCCCATCGGTCAAAAGGGCCATGCTGAAAAAAGTGTCAAAACCAGAAATGCAGAACAGGCCATGGAGAAATGGGAGCCTTGCTACACTGATGGGCGGGATGTAAATTGCCAAGAGCCACTCTGGAGAAGTGTCCGGTGAGTCCTGAAACATCTGAAAAACACAGCTTAGAGAGCATAGGGCACTTCCACTCATGGGGGTATAAATTGGGAAAATTAAAAATCAGCAAGACACAAGCACCCCAAAGTTTAGGGCTGCTCTGTTGACCAGGACCTCCACTTCATTCCACCTTAAATATCCCAGGAAAGAGAAAAATGGATAAAGAAGTTGTGGTCCTTATGTACAATGGAATATCACTCAGCCATGAAATCAATGTCGTAAGGTTAGTAGCAGCATGATGAGTGGATTTAGGTACGACGATTCTAAGTGAAATAAGTCACACAGAAAAGGACACTTCTCATAAGGTATCACTGATAGAGGGAATGTAAAAACCGTTACACTTGAACTGAATTACAAAACAGAACAGAGTCACACATGCAGAAAACACACTATGGCTGCTTAACGGGAAAGGTGAGGTGGGGTGATACATAAAACAAGGGTATCAAATTAGCTCAGATACCATTCCATAAACCCGATATGTAATAGACAAGACCTACTCCTTGCTCAGAGAACTGGACTCAACACACCCTATTCACCGCACAAGAATATATCTGACTAGTAATAATCGTAAAACCTATGTATTGATATCTCTCTGTTAGTGTGTCAAGTGGGTGTAAAGCGGCATAAACACAGCAGTGAAAAGCAGCTAAACCCCATTATAAAAATAAATTACTTTGAAACACCCATGAAACAAAGACAGTGAAAGAGAGAGAAATTCTTACACAATGCGTTCAGGGGCTCTGATGCAACCTGGATGGACCATATCTAGACCTACAGCTGGATGAGACATAAGGGTGGACACTCTTGGGGCTGAGAGGTTTGGTGAGGTTGGGTGAGCAAACGCAGACCCTTTAAAGTAATACTGCGTGGTACCCATCGCATGGGTCCCAAATCTCCAGGTTCAAGGGCATCTTCTTACATCAAAAACATGCATGAGAAACCCAGAAGACGGTACACCATGTGATGGGTAAAGGTTTCTAAAACGCACCTCATTTCTCATCTCCTTGTGCCCGGGTTCGCCATTCCAGCCGCTTTACTAGCAAGCTCCCTACTTGGAGCATCAGCACCTTTAACCTCCTGTTCCATACAGGTTGCAATTTGTCCTGAGGATAAACGGGAAGACGTGGAACCAACGAGAGACTAGCTCTTGGTGTTGGGACAGGCACAGGTCACTCTATTTTCCCATCAGAAAGAAGAATTAACCACAGGCTCAGCCTGCCCCCCGGAACCAGAACAGGGCCTGAAGCCATTCTGCGATTTTGCGCCCAGCTCCCATAAAAACGAGTTGTAAAATGGAGGTTCAGGGCACTGCAATTCACAAACCTGCAGAGTTATTAATGATAACTCTCGTCCACAAATATATTGAGGGAAGGCAAAGAAAAGGATTTGAAATCAAGGCAGAATTGCAGGAAACAGATTTCAGGAGGTAGATACGAATCGCCTTTAAAGCACATGAAAAGCGGCAAAACGTTGACAATGAGGCCCTTGGCCAAAAAGAGCGCATGCGTTTTTTCCTGAATATATTCAGGAAAAAACGCATGCGCCATTTTTGGCCAACCAAGCAACCTGGAAAGGCAAATCAGCGCTACAAAGGAGTCTCGCTTCCCATCGGTCAAAAGGGCCATGCTGAAAAAAGTGTCAAAACCAGAAATGCAGGACAGGCCATGGAGAAATGGGAGCCTTGCTACACTGATGGGCGGGATGTAAATTGCCAAGAGCCACTCTGGAGAAGTGTCCGGTGAGTCCTGAAACATCTGAAAAACACAGCTTAGAGAGCATAGGGCTCTTCCACTCATGGGGGTATAAATTGGGAAAATGAAAAATCAGCAAGACACAAGCACCCCAAAGTTTAGGGCTGCTCTGTTGACCAGGACCTCCACTTCATTCCACCTTCAATATCCCAGGAAAGAGAAAAATGGATAAAGAAGTTGTGGTCCTTATGTACAATGGAATATCACTCAGCCATGAAATCAATATCGTAAGGTTAGTAGCAGCATGATGAGTGGATTTAGGTATGACGATTCTAAGTGAAATAAGTCACACAGAAAAGGACACTTCTCATAAGGTATCACTGATAGAGGGAATGTAAAAACCGTTACACTTGAACTGAATTACAAAACAGAACAGAGTCACACATGCAGAAAACACACTATGGCTGCTTAACGGGAAAGGTGAGGTGGGGTGATACATAAAACAAGGGTATCAAATTAGCTCAGATATCGTTCCATAAACCCAATATGTAATAGACAAGACCTACTCCTTGCTCAGAGAACTGGACTCAACACGCCCTATTCACCGCACAAGAATATATCTGACTAATAATAATCGTAAAACCTATGTATTGCTATCTCTCTGTTAGTGTGTCAAGTGGGTATAAAGCAGCATAAACACAGCAGTGAAAAGCAGCTAAACCCCATTATAAAAATAAATTACTTTGAAACACCCATGAATAAAGACAGTGAAAGAGAGAGAAATTCTTACACAATGCGTTCAGGGGCTGTGATGCAACCTGGATTGACCATATCTAGACCCACAGCTGGATGAGACATAAGTGTGGACACTCTTGGGGCTGAGAGGTTTGGTGAGGTTGGGTGAGCAAATGCAGACCCTTTAAAGTAATACTGCGTGGTACCCATCGCATGGGTCCCAAATCTCCAGGTTCAAGGGCATCTTCCTACATCAAAAACATGCATGAGAAACCCAGAAGATGGTACACCGTGTGATGGGGAAAGGTTTCTAAAACGCACCTCATTTCTCATCTCCTTGTGCCCGGGTTCGCCATTCCAGCCGCTTTACTAGCAATCTCCCTACTTGGAGCATCAGCACCTTTAACCTCCTGTTCCGTACAGGTTGCAATTTGTCCTGAGGATAAACGGGAAGACGTGGAACCAACGAGAGACTAGCTCTTGCTGTTGGGACAGGCACAGGTCACTCTATTTTCCCATCAGAAAGAAGAATTAACCACAGGCTCAGCCTGCCCCCCGGAACCAGAACAGGGCCTGAAGCCATTCTGCGATTTTGCCGCCAGCTCCCATAAAAACGAGTTGTAAAATGGAGGTTCAGGGCACTGCAATTCACAAACCTGCCGAGTTATAAATGATAACTCTCGTCCACAAATATATTGAGGGAAGGCAAAGAAGAGGATTTGAAATCAAGGCAGAATTGAAGGAAAGAGATTTCAGGAGGTAGATTCGAATCGCCTTTAAAGCACATGAAAAGCGGCAAAACGTTGACAATGATGCCCTTGTCCAAAAAGGGCGTATGCGTTTTTTCCTGAATATATTCAGGAAAAAACGCATACGCCCTTTTGGCCAACCAAGCAACCTGGAAAGGCAAATCAGTGCTACAAAGAAGTCTCGCTGCCCATCGGTCAAAAGGGCCATGCTGAAAAAAGTGTCAAAACCAGAAATGCAGGACAAGCCATGGAGAAATGGGAGCCTTGCTACACTGATGGGCGGGATGTAAATTGCCAAGAGCCACTCTGGAAAAGTGTCCGGTGAGTCCTGAAACATCTGAAAAACACAGCTTAGAGAGCATAGGGCACTTCCACTCATGGGGGTATAAATTGGGAAAATTAAAAATCAGCAAGACACAAGCACCCCAAAGTTTAGGGCTGCTCTGTTGACCAGGACCTCCACTTCATTCCACCTTAAATATCCCAGGAAAGAGAAAAATGGATAAAGAAGTTGTGGTCCTTATGTACAATGGAATATCACTCAGCCATGAAATCAATGTCGTAAGGTTAGTAGCAGCATGATGAGTGGATTTAGGTACGACGATTCTAAGTGAAATAAGTCACACAGAAAAGGACACTTCTCATAAGGTATCACTGATAGAGGGAATGTAAAAACCGTTACACTTGAACTGAATTACAAAACAGAACAGAGTCACACATGCAGAAAACACACTATGGCTGCTTAACGGGAAAGGTGAGGTGGGGTGATACATAAAACAAGGGTATCAAATTAGCTCAGATACCGTTCCATAAACCCAATATGTAATAGACAAGACCTACTCCTTGCTCAGAAAACTGGACTCAACACGCCCTATTCACCGAACAAGAATATATCTGACTAATAATAATCGTAAAACCTATGTATTGATATCTCTCTGTTAGTGTGTCAAGTGGGTGTAAAGCGGCATAAACACAGCAGTGAAAAGCAGCTAAACCCCATTATAAAAATAAATTACTTTGAAACACCCATGAAACAAAGACAGTGAAAGAGAGAGAAATTCTTACACAATGCGTTCAGGGGCTGTGATGCAACCTGGATTGACCATATCTAGATGCACAGCTGGATGAGACATAAGGGTGGACACTCTTGGGGCTGAGAGGTTTGGTGAGGTTGGGTGAGCAAACGCAGACCCTTTAAAGTAATACTGCGTGGTACCCATCGCATGGGTCCCAAATCTCCAGGTTCAAGGGCATCTTCCTACATCAAAAACATGCATGAGAAACCCAGAAGATGGTACACCGTGTGATGGGGAAAGGTTTCTAAAACGCACCTCATTTCTCATCTCCTTGTGCCCGGGTTCGCCATTCCAGCCGCTTTACTAGCAAGCTCCCTACTTGGAGCATCAGCACCTTTAACCTCCTGTTCCATACAGGTTGCAATTTGTCCTGAGGATAAACGGGAAGACGTGGAACCAACGAGAGACTAGCTCTTGGTGTTGGGACAGGCACAGGTCACTCTATTTTCCCATCAGAAAGAAGAATTAACCACAGGCTCAGCCTGCCCCCCGGAACCAGAACAGGGCCTGAAGCCATTCTGCGATTTTGCGGCCAGCTCCCATAAAAACGAGTTGTAAAATGGAGGTTCAGGGCACTGCAATTCACAAACCTGCAGAGTTATTAATGATAACTCTCGTCCACAAATATATTGAGGGAAGGCAAAGAAGAGGATTTGAAATCAAGGCAGAATTGCCGGAAATAGATTTCAGGAGGTAGATACGAATCGCCTTTAAAGCACATGAAAAGCAGCAAAACGTTGACAATGATGCCCTTGGCCAAAAAGGGCGTATGCGTTTTTTCCTGAATATATTCAGGAAAAAACGCATACGCCCTTTTTGGCCAACCAAGCCACCTGGAAAGGCAAATCAGCGCTACAAAGAAGTCTCGCTTCCCATCGGTCAAAAGGGCCATGCTGAAAAAAGTGTCAAAACCAGAAATGCAGGACAGGCCATGGAGAAATGGGAGCCTTGCTACACTGATGGGCGGGATGTAAATTGCCAAGAGCCACTCTGGAGAAGTGTCCGGTGAGTCCTGAAACATCTGAAAAACACAGCTCAGAGAGCATAGGGCACTTCCACTCATGGGGGTATAAATTGGGAAAATTAAAAATCAGGAAAACACAAGCACCCCAAAGTTTAGGGCTGCTCTGTTGACCAGGACCTCCACTTCATTCCACCTTAAATATCCCAGGAAAGAGAAAAATGGATAAAGAAGTTGTGGTCCTTATGTACAATGGAATATCACTCAGCCAGGAAATCAATGTCATAAGGTTAGTAGCAGCATGATGAGTGGATTTAGGTACGACGATTCTAAGTGAAATAAGTCACACAGAAAAGGACACTTCTCATAAGGTATCACTGATAGAGGGAATGTAAAAACCTTTACACTTGAACTGAATTACAAAACAGAACAGAGTCACACATGCAGAAAACACACTATGGCTGCTTAACGGGAAAGGTGAGGTGGGGTGATACATAAAACAAGGGTATCAAATTAGCTCAGATACCATTCCATAAACCCGATATGTAATAGACAAGACCTACTCCTTGCTCAGAGAACTGGACTCAACACGCCCTATTCACCGCACAAGAATATATCTGACTAGTAATAATCGTAAAACCTATGTATTGATATCTCTCTGTTAGTGTGTCAATTGGGTGTAAAGCGGCATAAACACAGCAGTGAAAAGCAGCTAAACCCCATTATAAAAATAAATTACTTTGAAACACCCATGAAACAAAGACAGTGAAAGAGAGAGAAATTCTTACACAATGCGTTCAGGGGCTCTGATGCAACCTGGATGGACCATATCTAGACCTACAGCTGGATGAGACATAAGGGTGGACACTCTTGGGGCTGAGAGGTTTGGTGAGGTTGGGTGAGCAAACGCAGACCCTTTAAAGTAATACTGCGTGGTACCCATCGCATGGGTCCCAAATCTCCAGGTTCAAGGGCATCTTCTTACATCAAAAACATGCATGAGAAACCCAGAAGACGGTACACCATGTGATGGGTAAAGGTTTCTAAAACGCACCTCATTTCTCATCTCCTTGTGCCCGGGTTCGCCATTCCAGCCGCTTTACTAGCAAGCTCCCTACTTGGAGCATCAGCACCTTTAACCTCCTGTTCCATACAGGTTGCAATTTGTCCTGAGGATAAACGGGAAGACGTGGAACCAACGAGAGACTAGCTCTTGGTGTTGGGACAGGCACAGGTCACTCTATTTTCCCATCAGAAAGAAGAATTAACCACAGGCTCAGCCTGGCCCCCGGAACCAGAACAGGGCCTGAAGCCATTCTGCGATTTTGCGCCCAGCTCCCATAAAAACGAGTTGTAAAATGGAGGTTCAGGGCACTGCAATTCACAAACCTGCAGAGTTATTAATGATAACTCTCGTCCACAAATATATTGAGGGAAGGCAAAGAAAAGGATTTGAAATCAAGGCAGAATTGCCGGAAACAGATTTCAGGAGGTAGATACGAATCGCCTTTAAAGCACATGAAAAGCGGCAAAACGTTGACAATGAGGCCCTTGGCCAAAAAGAGCGCATGCGTTTTTTCCTGAATATATTCAGGAAGAAACGCATGCGCCATTTTTGGCCAACCAAGCAACCTGGAAAGGCAAATCAGCGCTACAAAGGAGTCTCGCTTCCCATCGGTCAAAAGGGCCATGCTGAAAAAAGTGTCAAAACCAGAAATGCAGGACAGGCCATGGAGAAATGGGAGCCTTGCTACACTGATGGGCGGGATGTAAATTGCCAAGAGCCACTCTGGAGAAGTGTCCGGTGAGTCCTGAAACATCTGAAAAACACAGCTTAGAGAGCATAGGGCTCTTCCACTCATGGGGGTATAAATTGGGAAAATGAAAAATCAGCAAGACACAAGCACCCCAAAGTTTAGGGCTGCTCTGTTGACCAGGACCTCCACTTCATTCCACCTTCAATATCCCAGGAGGGAGAAAAATGGATAAAGAAGTTGTGGTCCTTATGTACAATGGAATATCACTCAGCCATGAAATCAATATCGTAAGGTTAGTAGCAGCATGATGAGTGGATTTAGGTATGACGATTCTAAGTGAAATAAGTCACACAGAAAAGGACACTTCTCATAAGGTATCACTGATAGAGGGAATGTAAAAACCGTTACACTTGAACTGAATTACAAAACAGAACAGAGTCACACATGCAGAAAACACACTATGGCTGCTTAACGGGAAAGGTGAGGTGGGGTGATACATAAAACAAGGGTATCAAATTAGCTCAGATATCGTTCCATAAACCCAATATGTAATAGACAAGACCTACTCCTTGCTCAGAGAACTGGACTCAACACGCCCTATTCACCGCACAAGAATATATCTGACTAATAATAATCATAAAACCTATGTATTGCTATCTCTCTGTTAGTGTGTCAAGTGGGTATAAAGCGGCATAAACACAGCAGTGAAAAGCAGCTAAACCCCATTATAAAAATAAATTACTTTGAAACACCCATGAATAAAGACAGTGAAAGAGAGAGAAATTCTTACACAATGCGTTCAGGGGCTGTGATGCAACCTGGATTGACCATATCTAGACCCACAGCTGGATGAGACATAAGGGTGGACACTCTTGGGGCTGAGAGGTTTGGTGAGGTTGGGTGAGCAAACGCAGACCCTTTAAAGTAATACTGCGTGGTACCCATCGCATGGGTCCCAAATCTCCAGGTTCAAGGGCATCTTCCTACATCAAAAACATGCATGAGAAACCCAGAAGATGGTACACCGTGTGATGGGGAAAGGTTTCTAAAACGCACTTCATTTCTCATCTCCTTGTGCCCGGGTTCGCCATTCCAGCCGCTTTACTAGCAAGCTCCCTACTTGGAGCATCAGCACCTTTAACCTCCTGTTCCATACAGGTTGCAATTTGTCCTGAGGATAAACGGGAAGACGTGGAACCAACGAGAGACTAGCTCTTGGTGTTGGGACAGGCACAGGTCACTCTATTTTCCCATCAGAAAGAAGAATTAACCACAGGCTCAGCCTGCCCCCCGGAACCAGAACAGGGCCTGAAGCCATTCTGCGATTTTGTGGCCAGCTCCCATAAAAACGAGTTGTAAAATGGAGGTTCAGGGCACTGCAATTCACAAACCTGCAGAGTTATAAATGATAACTCTCGTCCACAAATATATTGAGGGAAGGCAAAGAAGAGGATTTGAAATCAAGGCAGAATTGCAGGAAACAGATTTCAGGAGGTAGATTCGAATCGCCTTTAAAGCACATGAAAAGCGGCAAAACGTTGACAATGATGCCCTTGGCCAAAAAGGGCGTATGCGTTTTTTCCTGAATATATTCAGGAAAAAACGCATACGCCCTTTTTGGCCAACCAAGCCACCTGGAAAGGCAAATCAGTGCTACAAAGAAGTCTCGCTTCCCATCGGTCAAAAGGGCCATGCTGAAAAAAGTGTCAAAACCAGAAATGCAGAACAGGCCATGGAGAAATGGGAGCCTTGCTACACTGATGGGCGGGATGTAAATTGCCAAGAGCCACTCTGGAGAAGTGTCCGGTGAGTCCTGAAACATCTGAAAAACACAGCTTAGAGAGCATAGGGCACTTCCACTCATGGGGGTATAAATTGGGAAAATTAAAAATCAGCAAGACACAAGCACCCCAAAGTTTAGGGCTGCTCTGTTGACCAGGACCTCCACTTCATTCCACCTTAAATATCCCAGGAAAGAGAAAAATGGATAAAGAAGTTGTGGTCCTTATGTACAATGGAATATCACTCAGCCATGAAATCAATATCGTAAGGTTAGTAGCAGCATGATGAGTGGATTTAGGTACGACGATTCTAAGTGAAATAAGTCACACAGAAAAGGACACTTCTCATAAGGTATCACTGATAGAGGGAATGTAAAAACCTTTACACTTGAACTGAATTACAAAACAGAACAGAGTCACACATGCAGAAAACACACTATGGCTGCTTAACGGGAAAGGTGAGGTGGGGTGATACATAAAACAAGGGTATCAAATTAGCTCAGATACCATTCCATAAACCCGATATGTAATAGACAAGACCTACTCCTTGCTCAGAGAACTGGACTCAACACGCCCTATTCACCGCACAAGAATATATCTGACTAGTAATAATCGTAAAACCTATGTATTGATATCTCTCTGTTAGTGTGTCAATTGGGTGTAAAGCGGCATAAACACAGCAGTGAAAAGCAGCTAAACCCCATTATAAAAATAAATTACTTTGAAACACCCATGAAACAAAGACAGTGAAAGAGAGAGAAATTCTTACACAATGCGTTCAGGGGCTCTGATGCAACCTGGATGGACCATATCTAGACCTACAGCTGGATGAGACATAAGGGTGGACACTCTTGGGGCTGAGAGGTTTGGTGAGGTTGGGTGAGCAAACGCAGACCCTTTAAAGTAATACTGCGTGGTACCCATCGCATGGGTCCCAAATCTCCAGGTTCAAGGGCATCTTCTTACATCAAAAACATGCATGAGAAACCCAGAAGACGGTACACCATGTGATGGGTAAAGGTTTCTAAAACGCACCTCATTTCTCATCTCCTTGTGCCCGGGTTCGCCATTCCAGCCGCTTTACTAGCAAGCTCCCTACTTGGAGCATCAGCACCTTTAACCTCCTGTTCCATACAGGTTGCAATTTGTCCTGAGGATAAACGGGAAGACGTGGAACCAACGAGAGACTAGCTCTTGGTGTTGGGACAGGCACAGGTCACTCTATTTTCCCATCAGAAAGAAGAATTAACCACAGGCTCAGCCTGGCCCCCGGAACCAGAACAGGGCCTGAAGCCATTCTGCGATTTTGCGCCCAGCTCCCATAAAAACGAGTTGTAAAATGGAGGTTCAGGGCACTGCAATTCACAAACCTGCAGAGTTATTAATGATAACTCTCGTCCACAAATATATTGAGGGAAGGCAAAGAAAAGGATTTGAAATCAAGGCAGAATTGCCGGAAACAGATTTCAGGAGGTAGATACGAATCGCCTTTAAAGCACATGAAAAGCGGCAAAACGTTGACAATGAGGCCCTTGGCCAAAAAGAGCGCATGCGTTTTTTCCTGAATATATTCAGGAAGAAACGCATGCGCCATTTTTGGCCAACCAAGCAACCTGGAAAGGCAAATCAGCGCTACAAAGGAGTCTCGCTTCCCATCGGTCAAAAGGGCCATGCTGAAAAAAGTGTCAAAACCAGAAATGCAGGACAGGCCATGGAGAAATGGGAGCCTTGCTACACTGATGGGCGGGATGTAAATTGCCAAGAGCCACTCTGGAGAAGTGTCCGGTGAGTCCTGAAACATCTGAAAAACACAGCTTAGAGAGCATAGGGCTCTTCCACTCATGGGGGTATAAATTGGGAAAATGAAAAATCAGCAAGACACAAGCACCCCAAAGTTTAGGGCTGCTCTGTTGACCAGGACCTCCACTTCATTCCACCTTCAATATCCCAGGAGGGAGAAAAATGGATAAAGAAGTTGTGGTCCTTATGTACAATGGAATATCACTCAGCCATGAAATCAATATCGTAAGGTTAGTAGCAGCATGATGAGTGGATTTAGGTATGACGATTCTAAGTGAAATAAGTCACACAGAAAAGGACACTTCTCATAAGGTATCACTGATAGAGGGAATGTAAAAACCGTTACACTTGAACTGAATTACAAAACAGAACAGAGTCACACATGCAGAAAACACACTATGGCTGCTTAACGGGAAAGGTGAGGTGGGGTGATACATAAAACAAGGGTATCAAATTAGCTCAGATATCGTTCCATAAACCCAATATGTAATAGACAAGACCTACTCCTTGCTCAGAGAACTGGACTCAACACGCCCTATTCACCGCACAAGAATATATCTGACTAATAATAATCATAAAACCTATGTATTGCTATCTCTCTGTTAGTGTGTCAAGTGGGTATAAAGCGGCATAAACACAGCAGTGAAAAGCAGCTAAACCCCATTATAAAAATAAATTACTTTGAAACACCCATGAATAAAGACAGTGAAAGAGAGAGAAATTCTTACACAATGCGTTCAGGGGCTGTGATGCAACCTGGATTGACCATATCTAGACCCACAGCTGGATGAGACATAAGGGTGGACACTCTTGGGGCTGAGAGGTTTGGTGAGGTTGGGTGAGCAAACGCAGACCCTTTAAAGTAATACTGCGTGGTACCCATCGCATGGGTCCCAAATCTCCAGGTTCAAGGGCATCTTCCTACATCAAAAACATGCATGAGAAACCCAGAAGATGGTACACCGTGTGATGGGGAAAGGTTTCTAAAACGCACTTCATTTCTCATCTCCTTGTGCCCGGGTTCGCCATTCCAGCCGCTTTACTAGCAAGCTCCCTACTTGGAGCATCAGCACCTTTAACCTCCTGTTCCATACAGGTTGCAATTTGTCCTGAGGATAAACGGGAAGACGTGGAACCAACGAGAGACTAGCTCTTGGTGTTGGGACAGGCACAGGTCACTCTATTTTCCCATCAGAAAGAAGAATTAACCACAGGCTCAGCCTGCCCCCCGGAACCAGAACAGGGCCTGAAGCCATTCTGCGATTTTGTGGCCAGCTCCCATAAAAACGAGTTGTAAAATGGAGGTTCAGGGCACTGCAATTCACAAACCTGCAGAGTTATAAATGATAACTCTCGTCCACAAATATATTGAGGGAAGGCAAAGAAGAGGATTTGAAATCAAGGCAGAATTGCAGGAAACAGATTTCAGGAGGTAGATTCGAATCGCCTTTAAAGCACATGAAAAGCGGCAAAACGTTGACAATGATGCCCTTGGCCAAAAAGGGCGTATGCGTTTTTTCCTGAATATATTCAGGAAAAAACGCATACGCCCTTTTTGGCCAACCAAGCCACCTGGAAAGGCAAATCAGTGCTACAAAGAAGTCTCGCTTCCCATCGGTCAAAAGGGCCATGCTGAAAAAAGTGTCAAAACCAGAAATGCAGAACAGGCCATGGAGAAATGGGAGCCTTGCTACACTGATGGGCGGGATGTAAATTGCCAAGAGCCACTCTGGAGAAGTGTCCGGTGAGTCCTGAAACATCTGAAAAACACAGCTTAGAGAGCATAGGGCACTTCCACTCATGGGGGTATAAATTGGGAAAATTAAAAATCAGCAAGACACAAGCACCCCAAAGTTTAGGGCTGCTCTGTTGACCAGGACCTCCACTTCATTCCACCTTAAATATCCCAGGAAAGAGAAAAATGGATAAAGAAGTTGTGGTCCTTATGTACAATGGAATATCACTCAGCCATGAAATCAATATCGTAAGGTTAGTAGCAGCATGATGAGTGGATTTAGGTACGACGATTCTAAGTGAAATAAGTCACACAGAAAAGGACACTTCTCATAAGGTATCACTGATAGAGGGAATGTAAAAACCTTTACACTTGAACTGAATTACAAAACAGAACAGAGTCACACATGCAGAAAACACACTATGGCTGCTTAACGGGAAAGGTGAGGTGGGGTGATACATAAAACAAGGGTATCAAATTAGCTCAGATACCATTCCATAAACCCGATATGTAATAGACAAGACCTACTCCTTGCTCAGAGAACTGGACTCAACACGCCCTATTCACCGCACAAGAATATATCTGACTAGTAATAATCGTAAAACCTATGTATTGATATCTCTCTGTTAGTGTGTCAATTGGGTGTAAAGCGGCATAAACACAGCAGTGAAAAGCAGCTAAACCCCATTATAAAAATAAATTACTTTGAAACACCCATGAAACAAAGACAGTGAAAGAGAGAGAAATTCTTACACAATGCGTTCAGGGGCTCTGATGCAACCTGGATGGACCATATCTAGACCTACAGCTGGATGAGACATAAGGGTGGACACTCTTGGGGCTGAGAGGTTTGGTGAGGTTGGGTGAGCAAACGCAGACCCTTTAAAGTAATACTGCGTGGTACCCATCGCATGGGTCCCAAATCTCCAGGTTCAAGGGCATCTTCTTACATCAAAAACATGCATGAGAAACCCAGAAGACGGTACACCATGTGATGGGTAAAGGTTTCTAAAACGCACCTCATTTCTCATCTCCTTGTGCCCGGGTTCGCCATTCCAGCCGCTTTACTAGCAAGCTCCCTACTTGGAGCATCAGCACCTTTAACCTCCTGTTCCATACAGGTTGCAATTTGTCCTGAGGATAAACGGGAAGACGTGGAACCAACGAGAGACTAGCTCTTGGTGTTGGGACAGGCACAGGTCACTCTATTTTCCCATCAGAAAGAAGAATTAACCACAGGCTCAGCCTGGCCCCCGGAACCAGAACAGGGCCTGAAGCCATTCTGCGATTTTGCGCCCAGCTCCCATAAAAACGAGTTGTAAAATGGAGGTTCAGGGCACTGCAATTCACAAACCTGCAGAGTTATTAATGATAACTCTCGTCCACAAATATATTGAGGGAAGGCAAAGAAAAGGATTTGAAATCAAGGCAGAATTGCCGGAAACAGATTTCAGGAGGTAGATACGAATCGCCTTTAAAGCACATGAAAAGCGGCAAAACGTTGACAATGAGGCCCTTGGCCAAAAAGAGCGCATGCGTTTTTTCCTGAATATATTCAGGAAGAAACGCATGCGCCATTTTTGGCCAACCAAGCAACCTGGAAAGGCAAATCAGCGCTACAAAGGAGTCTCGCTTCCCATCGGTCAAAAGGGCCATGCTGAAAAAAGTGTCAAAACCAGAAATGCAGGACAGGCCATGGAGAAATGGGAGCCTTGCTACACTGATGGGCGGGATGTAAATTGCCAAGAGCCACTCTGGAGAAGTGTCCGGTGAGTCCTGAAACATCTGAAAAACACAGCTTAGAGAGCATAGGGCTCTTCCACTCATGGGGGTATAAATTGGGAAAATGAAAAATCAGCAAGACACAAGCACCCCAAAGTTTAGGGCTGCTCTGTTGACCAGGACCTCCACTTCATTCCACCTTCAATATCCCAGGAGGGAGAAAAATGGATAAAGAAGTTGTGGTCCTTATGTACAATGGAATATCACTCAGCCATGAAATCAATATCGTAAGGTTAGTAGCAGCATGATGAGTGGATTTAGGTATGACGATTCTAAGTGAAATAAGTCACACAGAAAAGGACACTTCTCATAAGGTATCACTGATAGAGGGAATGTAAAAACCGTTACACTTGAACTGAATTACAAAACAGAACAGAGTCACACATGCAGAAAACACACTATGGCTGCTTAACGGGAAAGGTGAGGTGGGGTGATACATAAAACAAGGGTATCAAATTAGCTCAGATATCGTTCCATAAACCCAATATGTAATAGACAAGACCTACTCCTTGCTCAGAGAACTGGACTCAACACGCCCTATTCACCGCACAAGAATATATCTGACTAATAATAATCATAAAACCTATGTATTGCTATCTCTCTGTTAGTGTGTCAAGTGGGTATAAAGCGGCATAAACACAGCAGTGAAAAGCAGCTAAACCCCATTATAAAAATAAATTACTTTGAAACACCCATGAATAAAGACAGTGAAAGAGAGAGAAATTCTTACACAATGCGTTCAGGGGCTGTGATGCAACCTGGATTGACCATATCTAGACCCACAGCTGGATGAGACATAAGGGTGGACACTCTTGGGGCTGAGAGGTTTGGTGAGGTTGGGTGAGCAAACGCAGACCCTTTAAAGTAATACTGCGTGGTACCCATCGCATGGGTCCCAAATCTCCAGGTTCAAGGGCATCTTCCTACATCAAAAACATGCATGAGAAACCCAGAAGATGGTACACCGTGTGATGGGGAAAGGTTTCTAAAACGCACTTCATTTCTCATCTCCTTGTGCCCGGGTTCGCCATTCCAGCCGCTTTACTAGCAAGCTCCCTACTTGGAGCATCAGCACCTTTAACCTCCTGTTCCATACAGGTTGCAATTTGTCCTGAGGATAAACGGGAAGACGTGGAACCAACGAGAGACTAGCTCTTGGTGTTGGGACAGGCACAGGTCACTCTATTTTCCCATCAGAAAGAAGAATTAACCACAGGCTCAGCCTGCCCCCCGGAACCAGAACAGGGCCTGAAGCCATTCTGCGATTTTGTGGCCAGCTCCCATAAAAACGAGTTGTAAAATGGAGGTTCAGGGCACTGCAATTCACAAACCTGCAGAGTTATAAATGATAACTCTCGTCCACAAATATATTGAGGGAAGGCAAAGAAGAGGATTTGAAATCAAGGCAGAATTGCAGGAAACAGATTTCAGGAGGTAGATTCGAATCGCCTTTAAAGCACATGAAAAGCGGCAAAACGTTGACAATGATGCCCTTGGCCAAAAAGGGCGTATGCGTTTTTTCCTGAATATATTCAGGAAAAAACGCATACGCCCTTTTTGGCCAACCAAGCCACCTGGAAAGGCAAATCAGTGCTACAAAGAAGTCTCGCTTCCCATCGGTCAAAAGGGCCATGCTGAAAAAAGTGTCAAAACCAGAAATGCAGAACAGGCCATGGAGAAATGGGAGCCTTGCTACACTGATGGGCGGGATGTAAATTGCCAAGAGCCACTCTGGAGAAGTGTCCGGTGAGTCCTGAAACATCTGAAAAACACAGCTTAGAGAGCATAGGGCACTTCCACTCATGGGGGTATAAATTGGGAAAATTAAAAATCAGCAAGACACAAGCACCCCGAAGTTTAGGGCTGCTCTGTTGACCAGGACCTCCACTTCATTCCACCTTAAATATCCCAGGAAAGAGAAAAATGGATAAAGAAGTTGTGGTCCTTATGTACAATGGAATATCACTCAGCCATGAAATCAATGTCGTAAGGTTAGTAGCAGCATGATGAGTGGATTTAGGTACGACGATTCTAAGTGAAATAAGTCACACAGAAAAGGACACTTCTCATAAGGTATCACTGATAGAGGGAATGTAAAAACCGTTACACTTGAACTGAATTACAAAACAGAACAGAGTCACACATGCAGAAAACACACTATGGCTGCTTAACGGGAAAGGTGAGGTGGGGTGATACATAAAACAAGGGTATCAAATTAGCTCAGATACCATTCCATAAACCCGATATGTAATAGACAAGACCTACTCCTTGCTCAGAGAACTGGACTCAACACACCCTATTCACCGCACAAGAATATATCTGACTAGTAATAATCGTAAAACCTATGTATTGATATCTCTCTGTTAGTGTGTCAAGTGGGTGTAAAGCGGCATAAACACAGCAGTGAAAAGCAGCTAAACCCCATTATAAAAATAAATTACTTTGAAACACCCATGAAACAAAGACAGTGAAAGAGAGAGAAATTCTTACACAATGCGTTCAGGGGCTCTGATGCAACCTGGATGGACCATATCTAGACCTACAGCTGGATGAGACATAAGGGTGGACACTCTTGGGGCTGAGAGGTTTGGTGAGGTTGGGTGAGCAAACGCAGACCCTTTAAAGTAATACTGCGTGGTACCCATCGCATGGGTCCCAAATCTCCAGGTTCAAGGGCATCTTCTTACATCAAAAACATGCATGAGAAACCCAGAAGACGGTACACCATGTGATGGGTAAAGGTTTCTAAAACGCACCTCATTTCTCATCTCCTTGTGCCCGGGTTCGCCATTCCAGCCGCTTTACTAGCAAGCTCCCTACTTGGAGCATCAGCACCTTTAACCTCCTGTTCCATACAGGTTGCAATTTGTCCTGAGGATAAACGGGAAGACGTGGAACCAACGAGAGACTAGCTCTTGGTGTTGGGACAGGCACAGGTCACTCTATTTTCCCATCAGAAAGAAGAATTAACCACAGGCTCAGCCTGCCCCCCGGAACCAGAACAGGGCCTGAAGCCATTCTGCGATTTTGCGCCCAGCTCCCATAAAAACGAGTTGTAAAATGGAGGTTCAGGGCACTGCAATTCACAAACCTGCAGAGTTATTAATGATAACTCTCGTCCACAAATATATTGAGGGAAGGCAAAGAAAAGGATTTGAAATCAAGGCAGAATTGCAGGAAACAGATTTCAGGAGGTAGATACGAATCGCCTTTAAAGCACATGAAAAGCGGCAAAACGTTGACAATGAGGCCCTTGGCCAAAAAGAGCGCATGCGTTTTTTCCTGAATATATTCAGGAAAAAACGCATGCGCCATTTTTGGCCAACCAAGCAACCTGGAAAGGCAAATCAGCGCTACAAAGGAGTCTCGCTTCCCATCGGTCAAAAGGGCCATGCTGAAAAAAGTGTCAAAACCAGAAATGCAGGACAGGCCATGGAGAAATGGGAGCCTTGCTACACTGATGGGCGGGATGTAAATTGCCAAGAGCCACTCTGGAGAAGTGTCCGGTGAGTCCTGAAACATCTGAAAAACACAGCTTAGAGAGCATAGGGCACTTCCACTCATGGGGGTATAAATTGGGAAAATGAAAAATCAGCAAGACACAAGCACCCCAAAGTTTAGGGCTGCTCTGTTGACCAGGACCTCCACTTCATTCCACCTTCAATATCCCAGGAAAGAGAAAAATGGATAAAGAAGTTGTGGTCCTTATGTACAATGGAATATCACTCAGCCATGAAATCAATATCGTAAGGTTAGTAGCAGCATGATGAGTGGATTTAGGTATGACGATTCTAAGTGAAATAAGTCACACAGAAAAGGACACTTCTCATAAGGTATCACTGATAGAGGGAATGTAAAAACCGTTACACTTGAACTGAATTACAAAACAGAACAGAGTCACACATGCAGAAAACACACTATGGCTGCTTAACGGGAAAGGTGAGGTGGGGTGATACATAAAACAAGGGTATCAAATTAGCTCAGATATCGTTCCATAAACCCAATATGTAATAGACAAGACCTACTCCTTGCTCAGAGAACTGGACTCAACACGCCCTATTTACCGCACAAGAATATATCTGACTAATAATAATCGTAAAACCTATGTATTGCTATCTCTCTGTTAGTGTGTCAAGTGGGTATAAAGCGGCATAAACACAGCAGTGAAAAGCAGCTAAACCCCATTATAAAAATAAATTACTTTGAAACACCCATGAATAAAGACAGTGAAAGAGAGAGAAATTCTTACACAATGCGTTCAGGGGCTGTGATGCAACCTGGATTGACCATATCTAGACCCACAGCTGGATGAGACATAAGTGTGGACACTCTTGGGGCTGAGAGGTTTGGTGAGGTTGGGTGAGCAAATGCAGACCCTTTAAAGTAATACTGCGTGGTACCCATCGCATGGGTCCCAAATCTCCAGGTTCAAGGGCATCTTCCTACATCAAAAACATGCATGAGAAACCCAGAAGATGGTACACCGTGTGATGGGGAAAGGTTTCTAAAACGCACCTCATTTCTCATCTCCTTGTGCCCGGGTTCGCCATTCCAGCCGCTTTACTAGCAATCTCCCTACTTGGAGCATCAGCACCTTTAACCTCCTGTTCCGTACAGGTTGCAATTTGTCCTGAGGATAAACGGGAAGACGTGGAACCAACGAGAGACTAGCTCTTGCTGTTGGGACAGGCACAGGTCACTCTATTTTCCCATCAGAAAGAAGAATTAACCACAGGCTCAGCCTGCCCCCCGGAACCAGAACAGGGCCTGAAGCCATTCTGCGATTTTGCCGCCAGCTCCCATAAAAACGAGTTGTAAAATGGAGGTTCAGGGCACTGCAATTCACAAACCTGCCGAGTTATAAATGATAACTCTCGTCCACAAATATATTGAGGGAAGGCAAAGAAGAGGATTTGAAATCAAGGCAGAATTGAAGGAAAGAGATTTCAGGAGGTAGATTCGAATCGCCTTTAAAGCACATGAAAAGCGGCAAAACGTTGACAATGATGCCCTTGTCCAAAAAGGGCGTATGCGTTTTTTCCTGAATATATTCAGGAAAAAACGCATACGCCCTTTTGGCCAACCAAGCAACCTGGAAAGGCAAATCAGTGCTACAAAGAAGTCTCGCTGCCCATCGGTCAAAAGGGCCATGCTGAAAAAAGTGTCAAAACCAGAAATGCAGGACAAGCCATGGAGAAATGGGAGCCTTGCTACACTGATGGGCGGGATGTAAATTGCCAAGAGCCACTCTGGAAAAGTGTCCGGTGAGTCCTGAAACATCTGAAAAACACAGCTTAGAGAGCATAGGGCACTTCCACTCATGGGGGTATAAATTGGGAAAATTAAAAATCAGCAAGACACAAGCACCCCAAAGTTTAGGGCTGCTCTGTTGACCAGGACCTCCACTTCATTCCACCTTAAATATCCCAGGAAAGAGAAAAATGGATAAAGAAGTTGTGGTCCTTATGTACAATGGAATATCACTCAGCCATGAAATCAATGTCGTAAGGTTAGTAGCAGCATGATGAGTGGATTTAGGTACGACGATTCTAAGTGAAATAAGTCACACAGAAAAGGACACTTCTCATAAGGTATCACTGATAGAGGGAATGTAAAAACCGTTACACTTGAACTGAATTACAAAACAGAACAGAGTCACACATGCAGAAAACACACTATGGCTGCTTAACGGGAAAGGTGAGGTGGGGTGATACATAAAACAAGGGTATCAAATTAGCTCAGATACCGTTCCATAAACCCAATATGTAATAGACAAGACCTACTCCTTGCTCAGAAAACTGGACTCAACACGCCCTATTCACCGAACAAGAATATATCTGACTAATAATAATCGTAAAACCTATGTATTGATATCTCTCTGTTAGTGTGTCAAGTGGGTGTAAAGCGGCATAAACACAGCAGTGAAAAGCAGCTAAACCCCATTATAAAAATAAATTACTTTGAAACACCCATGAAACAAAGACAGTGAAAGAGAGAGAAATTCTTACACAATGCGTTCAGGGGCTGTGATGCAACCTGGATTGACCATATCTAGATGCACAGCTGGATGAGACATAAGGGTGGACACTCTTGGGGCTGAGAGGTTTGGTGAGGTTGGGTGAGCAAACGCAGACCCTTTAAAGTAATACTGCGTGGTACCCATCGCATGGGTCCCAAATCTCCAGGTTCAAGGGCATCTTCCTACATCAAAAACATGCATGAGAAACCCAGAAGATGGTACACCGTGTGATGGGGAAAGGTTTCTAAAACGCACCTCATTTCTCATCTCCTTGTGCCCGGGTTCGCCATTCCAGCCGCTTTACTAGCAAGCTCCCTACTTGGAGCATCAGCACCTTTAACCTCCTGTTCCATACAGGTTGCAATTTGTCCTGAGGATAAACGGGAAGACGTGGAACCAACGAGAGACTAGCTCTTGGTGTTGGGACAGGCACAGGTCACTCTATTTTCCCATCAGAAAGAAGAATTAACCACAGGCTCAGCCTGCCCCCCGGAACCAGAACAGGGCCTGAAGCCATTCTGCGATTTTGCGGCCAGCTCCCATAAAAACGAGTTGTAAAATGGAGGTTCAGGGCACTGCAATTCACAAACCTGCAGAGTTATTAATGATAACTCTCGTCCACAAATATATTGAGGGAAGGCAAAGAAGAGGATTTGAAATCAAGGCAGAATTGCCGGAAATAGATTTCAGGAGGTAGATACGAATCGCCTTTAAAGCACATGAAAAGCAGCAAAACGTTGACAATGATGCCCTTGGCCAAAAAGGGCGTATGCGTTTTTTCCTGAATATATTCAGGAAAAAACGCATACGCCCTTTTTGGCCAACCAAGCCACCTGGAAAGGCAAATCAGCGCTACAAAGAAGTCTCGCTTCCCATCGGTCAAAAGGGCCATGCTGAAAAAAGTGTCAAAACCAGAAATGCAGGACAGGCCATGGAGAAATGGGAGCCTTGCTACACTGATGGGCGGGATGTAAATTGCCAAGAGCCACTCTGGAGAAGTGTCCGGTGAGTCCTGAAACATCTGAAAAACACAGCTCAGAGAGCATAGGGCACTTCCACTCATGGGGGTATAAATTGGGAAAATTAAAAATCAGGAAAACACAAGCACCCCAAAGTTTAGGGCTGCTCTGTTGACCAGGACCTCCACTTCATTCCACCTTAAATATCCCAGGAAAGAGAAAAATGGATAAAGAAGTTGTGGTCCTTATGTACAATGGAATATCACTCAGCCAGGAAATCAATGTCATAAGGTTAGTAGCAGCATGATGAGTGGATTTAGGTACGACGATTCTAAGTGAAATAAGTCACACAGAAAAGGACACTTCTCATAAGGTATCACTGATAGAGGGAATGTAAAAACCTTTACACTTGAACTGAATTACAAAACAGAACAGAGTCACACATGCAGAAAACACACTATGGCTGCTTAACGGGAAAGGTGAGGTGGGGTGATACATAAAACAAGGGTATCAAATTAGCTCAGATACCATTCCATAAACCCGATATGTAATAGACAAGACCTACTCCTTGCTCAGAGAACTGGACTCAACACGCCCTATTCACCGCACAAGAATATATCTGACTAGTAATAATCGTAAAACCTATGTATTGATATCTCTCTGTTAGTGTGTCAATTGGGTGTAAAGCGGCATAAACACAGCAGTGAAAAGCAGCTAAACCCCATTATAAAAATAAATTACTTTGAAACACCCATGAAACAAAGACAGTGAAAGAGAGAGAAATTCTTACACAATGCGTTCAGGGGCTCTGATGCAACCTGGATGGACCATATCTAGACCTACAGCTGGATGAGACATAAGGGTGGACACTCTTGGGGCTGAGAGGTTTGGTGAGGTTGGGTGAGCAAACGCAGACCCTTTAAAGTAATACTGCGTGGTACCCATCGCATGGGTCCCAAATCTCCAGGTTCAAGGGCATCTTCTTACATCAAAAACATGCATGAGAAACCCAGAAGACGGTACACCATGTGATGGGTAAAGGTTTCTAAAACGCACCTCATTTCTCATCTCCTTGTGCCCGGGTTCGCCATTCCAGCCGCTTTACTAGCAAGCTCCCTACTTGGAGCATCAGCACCTTTAACCTCCTGTTCCATACAGGTTGCAATTTGTCCTGAGGATAAACGGGAAGACGTGGAACCAACGAGAGACTAGCTCTTGGTGTTGGGACAGGCACAGGTCACTCTATTTTCCCATCAGAAAGAAGAATTAACCACAGGCTCAGCCTGGCCCCCGGAACCAGAACAGGGCCTGAAGCCATTCTGCGATTTTGCGCCCAGCTCCCATAAAAACGAGTTGTAAAATGGAGGTTCAGGGCACTGCAATTCACAAACCTGCAGAGTTATTAATGATAACTCTCGTCCACAAATATATTGAGGGAAGGCAAAGAAAAGGATTTGAAATCAAGGCAGAATTGCCGGAAACAGATTTCAGGAGGTAGATACGAATCGCCTTTAAAGCACATGAAAAGCGGCAAAACGTTGACAATGAGGCCCTTGGCCAAAAAGAGCGCATGCGTTTTTTCCTGAATATATTCAGGAAGAAACGCATGCGCCATTTTTGGCCAACCAAGCAACCTGGAAAGGCAAATCAGCGCTACAAAGGAGTCTCGCTTCCCATCGGTCAAAAGGGCCATGCTGAAAAAAGTGTCAAAACCAGAAATGCAGGACAGGCCATGGAGAAATGGGAGCCTTGCTACACTGATGGGCGGGATGTAAATTGCCAAGAGCCACTCTGGAGAAGTGTCCGGTGAGTCCTGAAACATCTGAAAAACACAGCTTAGAGAGCATAGGGCTCTTCCACTCATGGGGGTATAAATTGGGAAAATGAAAAATCAGCAAGACACAAGCACCCCAAAGTTTAGGGCTGCTCTGTTGACCAGGACCTCCACTTCATTCCACCTTCAATATCCCAGGAGGGAGAAAAATGGATAAAGAAGTTGTGGTCCTTATGTACAATGGAATATCACTCAGCCATGAAATCAATATCGTAAGGTTAGTAGCAGCATGATGAGTGGATTTAGGTATGACGATTCTAAGTGAAATAAGTCACACAGAAAAGGACACTTCTCATAAGGTATCACTGATAGAGGGAATGTAAAAACCGTTACACTTGAACTGAATTACAAAACAGAACAGAGTCACACATGCAGAAAACACACTATGGCTGCTTAACGGGAAAGGTGAGGTGGGGTGATACATAAAACAAGGGTATCAAATTAGCTCAGATATCGTTCCATAAACCCAATATGTAATAGACAAGACCTACTCCTTGCTCAGAGAACTGGACTCAACACGCCCTATTCACCGCACAAGAATATATCTGACTAATAATAATCATAAAACCTATGTATTGCTATCTCTCTGTTAGTGTGTCAAGTGGGTATAAAGCGGCATAAACACAGCAGTGAAAAGCAGCTAAACCCCATTATAAAAATAAATTACTTTGAAACACCCATGAATAAAGACAGTGAAAGAGAGAGAAATTCTTACACAATGCGTTCAGGGGCTGTGATGCAACCTGGATTGACCATATCTAGACCCACAGCTGGATGAGACATAAGGGTGGACACTCTTGGGGCTGAGAGGTTTGGTGAGGTTGGGTGAGCAAACGCAGACCCTTTAAAGTAATACTGCGTGGTACCCATCGCATGGGTCCCAAATCTCCAGGTTCAAGGGCATCTTCCTACATCAAAAACATGCATGAGAAACCCAGAAGATGGTACACCGTGTGATGGGGAAAGGTTTCTAAAACGCACTTCATTTCTCATCTCCTTGTGCCCGGGTTCGCCATTCCAGCCGCTTTACTAGCAAGCTCCCTACTTGGAGCATCAGCACCTTTAACCTCCTGTTCCATACAGGTTGCAATTTGTCCTGAGGATAAACGGGAAGACGTGGAACCAACGAGAGACTAGCTCTTGGTGTTGGGACAGGCACAGGTCACTCTATTTTCCCATCAGAAAGAAGAATTAACCACAGGCTCAGCCTGCCCCCCGGAACCAGAACAGGGCCTGAAGCCATTCTGCGATTTTGTGGCCAGCTCCCATAAAAACGAGTTGTAAAATGGAGGTTCAGGGCACTGCAATTCACAAACCTGCAGAGTTATAAATGATAACTCTCGTCCACAAATATATTGAGGGAAGGCAAAGAAGAGGATTTGAAATCAAGGCAGAATTGCAGGAAACAGATTTCAGGAGGTAGATTCGAATCGCCTTTAAAGCACATGAAAAGCGGCAAAACGTTGACAATGATGCCCTTGGCCAAAAAGGGCGTATGCGTTTTTTCCTGAATATATTCAGGAAAAAACGCATACGCCCTTTTTGGCCAACCAAGCCACCTGGAAAGGCAAATCAGTGCTACAAAGAAGTCTCGCTTCCCATCGGTCAAAAGGGCCATGCTGAAAAAAGTGTCAAAACCAGAAATGCAGAACAGGCCATGGAGAAATGGGAGCCTTGCTACACTGATGGGCGGGATGTAAATTGCCAAGAGCCACTCTGGAGAAGTGTCCGGTGAGTCCTGAAACATCTGAAAAACACAGCTTAGAGAGCATAGGGCACTTCCACTCATGGGGGTATAAATTGGGAAAATTAAAAATCAGCAAGACACAAGCACCCCAAAGTTTAGGGCTGCTCTGTTGACCAGGACCTCCACTTCATTCCACCTTAAATATCCCAGGAAAGAGAAAAATGGATAAAGAAGTTGTGGTCCTTATGTACAATGGAATATCACTCAGCCATGAAATCAATGTCGTAAGGTTAGTAGCAGCATGATGAGTGGATTTAGGTACGACGATTCTAAGTGAAATAAGTCACACAGAAAAGGACACTTCTCATAAGGTATCACTGATAGAGGGAATGTAAAAACCGTTACACTTGAACTGAATTACAAAACAGAACAGAGTCACACATGCAGAAAACACACTATGGCTGCTTAACGGGAAAGGTGAGGTGGGGTGATACATAAAACAAGGGTATCAAATTAGCTCAGATACCTTTCCATAAGCCCAATATGTAATAGACAAGACCTACTCCTTGCTCAGAGAACTGGACTCAACACGCCCTATTCACTGCACAAGAATATATCTGACTAATAATAATCGTAAAACCTATGTATTGATATCTCTCTGTTAGTGTGTCAAGTGGGTGTAAAGCGGCATAAACACAGCAGTGAAAAGCAGCTAAACCCCATTATAAAAATAAATTACTTTGAAACACCCATGAAACAAAGACAGTGAAAGAGAGAGAAATTCTTACACAATGCGTTCAGGGGCTGTGATGCAACCTGGATTGACCATATCTAGACCCACAGCTGGATGAGACATAAGTGTGGACACTCTTGGGGCTGAGAGGTTTGGTGAGGTTGGGTGAGCAAATGCAGACCCTTTAAAGTAATACTGCGTGGTACCCATCGCATGGGTCCCAAATCTCCAGGTTCAAGGGCATCTTCCTACATCAAAAACATGCATGAGAAACCCAGAAGATGGTACACCGTGTGATGGGGAAAGATTTCTAAAACGCACCTCATTTCTCATCTCCTTGTGCCCGGGTTCGCCATTCCAGCCGCTTTACTAGCAATCTCCCTACTTGGAGCATCAGCACCTTTAACCTCCTGTTCCGTACAGGTTGCAATTTGTCCTGAGGATAAACGGGAAGACGTGGAACCAACGAGAGACTAGCTCTTGCTGTTGGGACAGGCACAGGTCACTCTATTTTCCCATCAGAAAGAAGAATTAACCACAGGCTCAGCCTGCCCCCCGGAACCAGAACAGGGCCTGAAGCCATTCTGCGATTTTGCCGCCAGCTCCCATAAAAACGAGTTGTAAAATGGAGGTTCAGGGCACTGCAATTCACAAACCTGCCGAGTTATAAATGATAACTCTCGTCCACAAATATATTGAGGGAAGGCAAAGAAGAGGATTTGAAATCAAGGCAGAATTGAAGGAAAGAGATTTCAGGAGGTAGATTCGAATCGCCTTTAAAGCACATGAAAAGCGGCAAAACGTTGACAATGATGCCCTTGGCCAAAAAGGGCGTATGCGTTTTTTCCTGAATATATTCAGGAAAAAACGCATACGCCCTTTTGGCCAACCAAGCAACCTGGAAAGGCAAATCAGTGCTACAAAGAAGTCTCGCTGCCCATCGGTCAAAAGGGCCATGCTGAAAAAAGTGTCAAAACCAGAAATGCAGGACAAGCCATGGAGAAATGGGAGCCT
This sequence comes from Balaenoptera borealis, assembly GCF_965194805.1. Taxonomy (NCBI): domain Eukaryota; kingdom Metazoa; phylum Chordata; class Mammalia; order Artiodactyla; family Balaenopteridae; genus Balaenoptera; species Balaenoptera borealis. Next base: position 2,325,158 of record NW_028124009.1, read on the forward strand.
TGCTACACTGATGGGCGGGATGTAAATTGCCAAGAGCCACTCTGGAAAAGTGTCCGGTGAGTCCTGAAACATCTGAAAAACACAGCTTAGAGAGCATAGGGCACTTCCACTCATGGGGGTATAAATTGGGAAAATTAAAAATCAGCAAGACACAAGCACCCCAAAGTTTAGGGCTGCTCTGTTGACCAGGACCTCCACTTCATTCCACCTTAAATATCCCAGGAAAGAGAAAAATGGATAAAGAAGTTGTGGTCCTTATGTACAATGGAATATCACTCAGCCATGAAATCAATGTCGTAAGGTTAGTAGCAGCATGATGAGTGGATTTAGGTACGACGATTCTAAGTGAAATAAGTCACACAGAAAAGGACACTTCTCATAAGGTATCACTGATAGAGGGAATGTAAAAACCGTTACACTTGAACTGAATTACAAAACAGAACAGAGTCACACATGCAGAAAACACACTATGGCTGCTTAACGGGAAAGGTGAGGTGGGGTGATACATAAAACAAGGGTATCAAATTAGCTCAGATACCGTTCCATAAACCCAATATGTAATAGACAAGACCTACTCCTTGCTCAGAAAACTGGACTCAACACGCCCTATTCACCGAACAAGAATATATCTGACTAGTAATAATCGTAAAACCTATGTATTGATATCTCTCTGTTAGTGTGTCAAGTGGGTGTAAAGCGGCATAAACACAGCAGTGAAAAGCAGCTAAACCCCATTATAAAAATAAATTACTTTGAAACACCCATGAAACAAAGACAGTGAAAGAGAGAGAAATTCTTACACAATGCGTTCAGGGGCTGTGATGCAACCTGGATTGACCATATCTAGATGCACAGCTGGATGAGACATAAGGGTGGACACTCTTGGGGCTGAGAGGTTTGGTGAGGTTGGGTGAGCAAACGCAGACCCTTTAAAGGAATACTGCGTGGTACCCATCGCATGGGTCCCAAATCTCCAGGTTCAAGGGCATCTTCCTACATCAAAAACATGCATGAGAAACCCAGAAGATGGTACACCGTGTGATGGGGAAAGGTTTCTAAAACGCACCTCATTTCTCATCTCCTTGTGCCCGGGTTCGCCATTCCAGCCGCTTTACTAGCAAGCTCCCTACTTGGAGCATCAGCACCTTTAACCTCCTGTTCCGTACAGGTTGCAATTTGTCCTGAGGATAAACGGGAAGACGTGGAACCAACGAGAGACTAGCTCTTGGTGTTGGGACAGGCACAGGTCACTCTATTTTCCCATCAGAAAGAAGAATTAACCACAGGCTCAGCCTGCCCCCCGGAACCAGAACAGGGCCTGAAGCCATTCTGCAATTTTGCGGCCAACTCCCATAAAAACGAGTTGTAAAATGGAGGTTCAGGGCACTGCAATTCACAAACCTGCAGAGTTATTAATGATAACTCTCGTCCACAAATATATTGAGGGAAGGCAAAGAAGAAGATTTGAAATCAAGGCAGAATTGCCGGAAACAGATTTCAGGAGGTAGATACGAATCGCCTTTAAAGCACATGAAAAGCGGCAAAACGTTGACAATGATGCCCTTGGCCAAAAAGGGCGTATGCGTTTTTTCCTGAATATATTCAGGAAAAAACGCATACGCCCTTTTTGGCCAACCAAGCCACCTGGAAAGGCAAATCAGCGCTACAAAGAAGTCTCGCTTCCCATCGGTCAAAAGGGCCATGCTGAAAAAAGTGTCAAAACCAGAAATGCAGGACAGGCCATGGAGAAATGGGAGCCTTGCTACACTGATGGGCGGGATGTAAATTGCCAAGAGCCACTCTGGAGAAGTGTCCGGTGAGTCCTGAAACATCTGAAAAACACAGCTTAGAGAGCATAGGGCACTTCCACTCATGGGGGTATAAATTGGGAAAATTAAAAATCAGCAAGACACAAGCACCCCAAAGTTTAGGGCTGCTCTGTTGACCAGGACCTCCACTTCATTCCACCTTCAATATCCCAGGAAAGAGAAAAATGGATAAAGAAGTTGTGGTCCTTATGTACAATGGAATATCACTCAGCCATGAAATCAATGTCGTAAGGTTAGTAGCAGCATGATGAGTGGATTTAGGTATGACGATTCTAAGTGAAATAAGTCACACAGAAAAGGACACTTCTCATAAGGTATCACTGATAGAGGGAATGTAAAAACCGTTACACTTGAACTGAATTACAAAACAGAACAGAGTCACACATGCAGAAAACACACTATGGCTGCTTAACGGGAAAGGTGAGGTGGGATGATACATAAAACAAGGGTATCAAATTAGCTCAGATATCGTTCCATAAACCCAATATGTAATAGACAAGACCTACTCCTTGCTCAGAGAACTGGACTCAACACGCCCTATTCACCGCACAAGAATATATCTGACTAATAATAATCGTAAAACCTATGTATTGATATCTCTCTGTTAGTGTGTCAAGTGGGTATAAAGCGGCATAAACACAGCAGTGAAAAGCAGCTAAACCCCATTATAAAAATAAATTACTTTGAAAAACCCATGAAACAAAGACAGTGAAAGAGAGAGAAATTCTTACACAATGCGTTCAGGGGCTGTGATGCAACCTGGATTGACCATATCTAGACCCACAGTTGGATGAGACATAAGGGTGGACACTCTTGGGGCTGAGAGGTTTGGTGAGGTTGGGTGAGCAAACGCAGACCCTTTAAAGTAATACTGCATGGTATCCATCGAATGGGTCCCAAATCTCCAGGTTCAAGGGCATCTTCCTACATCAAAAACATGCATGAGAAACCCAGAAGATGGTACACCGTGTGATGGGGAAAGGTTTCTAAAACGCACCTCATTTCTCATCTCCTTGTGCCCGGGTTCGCCATTCCAGCCGCTTTACTAGCAAGCTCCCTACTTGGAGCATCAGCACCTTTAACCTCCTGTTCCATACAGGTTGCAATTTGTCCTGAGGATAAACGGGAAGACGTGGAACCAACGAGAGACTAGCTCTTGGTGTTGGGACAGGCACAGGTCACTCTATTTTCCCATCAGAAAGAAGAATTAACCACAGGCTCAGCCTGCCCCCCGGAACCAGAACAGGGCCTGAAGCCATTCTGCGATTTTGCGGCCAGCTCCCATAAAAACGAGTTGTAAAATGGAGGTTCAGGGCACTGCAATTCACAAACCTGCAGAGTTATAAATGATAACTCTCGTCCACAAATATATTGAGGGAAGGCAAAGAAGAGGATTTGAAATCAAGGCAGAATTGCAGGAAACAGATTTCAGGAGGTAGATTCGAATCGCCTTTAAAGCACATGAAAAGCGGCAAAACGTTGACAATGATGCCCTTGGCCAAAAAGGGCGTATGCGTTTTTTCCTGAATATATTCAGGAAAAAACGCATACGCCCTTTTTGGCCAACCAAGCCACCTGGAAAGGCAAATCAGTGCTACAAAGAAGTCTCGCTGCCCATCGGTCAAAAGGGCCATGCTGAAAAAAGTGTCAAAACCAGAAATGCAGGACAGGCCATGGAGAAATGGGAGCCTTGCTACACTGATGGGCGGGATGTAAATTGCCAAGAGCCACTCTGGAGAAGTGTCCGGTGAGTCCTGAAACATCTGAAAAACACAGCTTAGAGAGCATAGGGCACTTCCACTCATGGGGGTATAAATTGGGAAAATTAAAAATCAGCAAGACACAAGCACCCCAAAGTTTAGGGCTGCTCTGTTGACCAGGACCTCCACTTCATTCCACCTTAAATATCCCAGGAAAGAGAAAAATGGATAAAGAAGTTGTGGTCCTTATGTACAATGGAATATCACTCAGCCATGAAATCAATGTTGTAAGGTTAGTAGCAGCATGATGAGTGGATTTAGGTATGACGATTCTAAGTGAAATAAGTCACACAGAAAAGGACACTTCTCATAAGGTATCACTGATAGAGGGAATGTAAAAACCGTTACACTTGAACTGAATTACAAAACAGAACAGAGTCACACATGCAGAAAACACACTATGGCTGCTTAACGGGAAAGGTGAGGTGGGGTGATACATAAAACAAGGGTATCAAATTAGCTCAGATACCTTTCCATAAGCCCAATATGTAATAGACAAGACCTACTCCTTGCTCAGAGAACTGGACTCAACACGCCCTATTCACTGCAAAAGAATATATCTGACTAATAATAATCGTAAAACCTATGTATTGATATCTCTCTGTTAGTGTGTCAAGTGGGTGTAAAGCGGCATAAACACAGCAGTGAAAAGCAGCTAAACCCCATTATAAAAATAAATTACTTTGAAACACCCATGAAACAAAGACAGTGAAAGAGAGAGAAATTCTTACACAATGCGTTCGGGGGCTGTGATGCAACCTGGATTGACCATATCTAGACCCACAGCTGGATGAGACATAAGTGTGGACACTCTTGGGGCTGAGAGGTTTGGTGAGGTTGGGTGAGCAAATGCAGACCCTTTAAAGTAATACTGCGTGGTACCCATCGCATGGGTCCCTAATCTCCAGGTTCAAGGGCATCTTCCTACATCAAAAACATGCATGAGAAACCCAGAAGATGGTACACCATGTGATGGGGAAAGGTTTCTAAAACGCACCTCATTTCTCATCTCCTTGTGCCCGGGTTCGCCATTCCAGCCGCTTTACTAGCAATCTCCCTACTTGGAGCACCAGCACCTTTAACCTCCTGTTCCGTACAGGTTGCAATTTGTCCTGAGGATAAACGGGAAGACGTGGAAACAACGAGAGACTAGCTCTTGCTGTTGGGACAGGCACAGGTCACTCTATTTTCCCATCAGAAAGAAGAATTAACCACAGGCTCAGCCTGCCCCCCGGAACCAGAACAGGGCCTGAAGCCATTCTGCGATTTTGCCGCCAGCTCCCATAAAAACGAGTTGTAAAATGGAGGTTCAGGGCACTGCAATTCACAAACCTGCAGAGTTATAAATGATAACTCTCGTCCTCAAATATATTGAGGGAAGGCAAAGAAGAGGATTTGAAATCAAGGGAGAATTGCAGGAAAGAGATTTCAGGAGGTAGATTCGAATCGCCTTTAAAGCACATGAAAAGCGGCAAAACGTTGACAATGATGCCCTTGGCCAAAAAGGGCGTATGCGTTTTTTCCTGAATATATTCAGGAAAAAACGCATACGCCCTTTTGGCCAACCAAGCAACCTGGAAAGGCAAATCAGTGCTACAAAGAAGTCTCGCTGCCCATCGGTCAAAAGGGCCATGCTGAAAAAAGTGTCAAAACCAGAAATGCAGGACAGGCCATGGAGAAATGGGAGCCTTGCTACACTGATGGGCGGGATGTAAATTGCCAAGAGCCACTCTGGAGAAGTGTCCGGTGAGTCCTGAAACATCTGAAAAACACAGCTCAGAGAGCATAGGGCACTTCCACTCATGGGGGTATAAATTGGGAAAATTAAAAATCAGGAAAACACAAGCACCCCAAAGTTTAGGGCTGCTCTGTTGACCAGGACCTCCACTTCATTCCACCTTAAATATCCCAGGAAAGAGAAAAATGGATAAAGAAGTTGTGGTCCTTATGTACAATGGAATATCACTCAGCCAGGAAATCAATGTCGTAAGGTTAGTAGCAGCATGATGAGTGGATTTAGGTACGACGATTCTAAGTGAAATAAGTCACACAGAAAAGGACACTTCTCATAAGGTATCACTGATAGAGGGAATGTAAAAACCTTTACACATGAACTGAATTACAAAACAGAACAGAATCACACATGCAGAAAACACACTATGGCTGCTTAACGGGAAAGGTGAGGTGGGGTGATACATAAAACAAGGGTATCAAATTAGCTCAGATACCATTCCATAAACCCGATATGTAATAGACAAGACCTACTCCTTGCTCAGAGAACTGGACTCAACACGCCCTATTCACCGCACAAGAATATATCTGACTAGTAATAATCGTAAAACCTATGTATTGATATCTCTCTGTTAGTGTGTCAATTGGGTGTAAAGCGGCATAAACACAGCAGTGAAAAGCAGCTAAACCCCATTATAAAAATAAATTACTTTGAAACACCCATGAAACAAAGACAGTGAAAGAGAGAGAAATTCTTACACAATGCGTTCAGGGGCTCTGATGCAACCTGGATGGACCATATCTAGACGCACAGCTGGATGAGACATAAGGGTGGACACTCTTGGGGCTGAGAGGTTTGGTGAGGTTGGGTGAGCAAACGCAGACCCTTTAAAGTAATACTGCGTGGTACCCATCGCATGGGTCCCAAATCTCCAGGTTCAAGGGCATCTTCTTACATCAAAAACATGCATGAGAAACCCAGAAGACGGTACACCATGTGATGGGTAAAGGTTTCTAAAACGCACCTCATTTCTCATCTCCTTGTGCCCGGGTTCGCCATTCCAGCCGCTTTACTAGCAAGCTCCCTACTTGGAGCATCAGCACCTTTAACCTCCTGTTCCATACAGGTTGCAATTTGTCCTGAGGATAAACGGGAAGACGTGGAACCAACGAGAGACTAGCTCTTGGTGTTGGGACAGGCACAGGTCACTCTATTTTCCCATCAGAAAGAAGAATTAACCACAGGCTCAGCCTGCCCCCCGGAACCAGAACAGGGCCTGAAGCCATTCTGCGATTTTGTGGCCAGCTCCCATAAAAACGAGTTGTAAAATGGAGGTTCAGGGCACTGCAATTCACAAACCTGCCGAGTTATAAATGATAACTCTCGTCCACAAATATATTGAGGGAAGGCAAAGAAGAGGATTTGAAATCAAGGCAGAATTGCAGGAAAGAGATTTCAGGAGGTAGATTCGAATCGCCTTTAAAGCACATGAAAAGCGGCAAAACATTGACAATGATGCCCTTGGCCAAAAAGGGCGTATGCGTTTTTTCCTGAATATATTCAGGAAAAAACGCATACGCCCTTTTTGGCCAACCAAGCCACCTGGAAAGGCAAATCAGCGCTACAAAGAAGTCTCGCTTCCCATCGGTCAAAAGGGCCATGCTGAAAAAAGTGTCAAAACCAGAAATGCAGGACAGGCCATGGAGAAATGGGAGCCTTGCTACACTGATGGGCGGGATGTAAATTGCCAAGAGCCACTCTGGAGAAGTGTCCGGTGAGTCCTGAAACATCTGAAAAACACAGCTTAGAGAGCATAGGGCACTTCCACTCATGGGGGTATAAATTGGGAAAATTAAAAATCAGCAAGACACAAGCACCCCAAAGTTTAGGGCTGCTCTGTTGACCAGGACCTCCACTTCATTCCACCTTCAATATCCCAGGAAAGAGAAAAATGGATAAAGAAGTTGTGGTCCTTATGTACAATGGAATATCACTCAGCCATGAAATCAATGTCGTAAGGTTAGTAGCAGCATGATGAGTGGATTTAGGTATGACGATTCTAAGTGAAATAAGTCACACAGAAAAGGACACTTCTCATAAGGTATCACTGATAGAGGGAATGTAAAAACCGTTACACTTGAACTGAATTACAAAACAGAACAGAGTCACACATGCAGAAAACACACTATGGCTGCTTAACGGGAAAGGTGAGGTGGGATGATACATAAAACAAGGGTATCAAATTAGCTCAGATATCGTTCCATAAACCCAATATGTAATAGACAAGACCTACTCCTTGCTCAGAGAACTGGACTCAACACGCCCTATTCACCGCACAAGAATATATCTGACTAATAATAATCGTAAAACCTATGTATTGATATCTCTCTGTTAGTGTGTCAAGTGGGTATAAAGCGGCATAAACACAGCAGTGAAAAGCAGCTAAACCCCATTATAAAAATAAATTACTTTGAAAAACCCATGAAACAAAGACAGTGAAAGAGAGAGAAATTCTTACACAATGCGTTCAGGGGCTGTGATGCAACCTGGATTGACCATATCTAGACCCACAGTTGGATGAGACATAAGGGTGGACACTCTTGGGGCTGAGAGGTTTGGTGAGGTTGGGTGAGCAAACGCAGACCCTTTAAAGTAATACTGCATGGTATCCATCGAATGGGTCCCAAATCTCCAGGTTCAAGGGCATCTTCCTACATCAAAAACATGCATGAGAAACCCAGAAGATGGTACACCGTGTGATGGGGAAAGGTTTCTAAAACGCACCTCATTTCTCATCTCCTTGTGCCCGGGTTCGCCATTCCAGCCGCTTTACTAGCAAGCTCCCTACTTGGAGCATCAGCACCTTTAACCTCCTGTTCCATACAGGTTGCAATTTGTCCTGAGGATAAACGGGAAGACGTGGAACCAACGAGAGACTAGCTCTTGGTGTTGGGACAGGCACAGGTCACTCTATTTTCCCATCAGAAAGAAGAATTAACCACAGGCTCAGCCTGCCCCCCGGAACCAGAACAGGGCCTGAAGCCATTCTGCGATTTTGCGGCCAGCTCCCATAAAAACGAGTTGTAAAATGGAGGTTCAGGGCACTGCAATTCACAAACCTGCAGAGTTATAAATGATAACTCTCGTCCACAAATATATTGAGGGAAGGCAAAGAAGAGGATTTGAAATCAAGGCAGAATTGCAGGAAACAGATTTCAGGAGGTAGATTCGAATCGCCTTTAAAGCACATGAAAAGCGGCAAAACGTTGACAATGATGCCCTTGGCCAAAAAGGGCGTATGCGTTTTTTCCTGAATATATTCAGGAAAAAACGCATACGCCCTTTTTGGCCAACCAAGCCACCTGGAAAGGCAAATCAGTGCTACAAAGAAGTCTCGCTGCCCATCGGTCAAAAGGGCCATGCTGAAAAAAGTGTCAAAACCAGAAATGCAGGACAGGCCATGGAGAAATGGGAGCCTTGCTACACTGATGGGCGGGATGTAAATTGCCAAGAGCCACTCTGGAGAAGTGTCCGGTGAGTCCTGAAACATCTGAAAAACACAGCTTAGAGAGCATAGGGCACTTCCACTCATGGGGGTATAAATTGGGAAAATTAAAAATCAGCAAGACACAAGCACCCCAAAGTTTAGGGCTGCTCTGTTGACCAGGACCTCCACTTCATTCCACCTTAAATATCCCAGGAAAGAGAAAAATGGATAAAGAAGTTGTGGTCCTTATGTACAATGGAATATCACTCAGCCATGAAATCAATGTCGTAAGGTTAGTAGCAGCATGATGAGTGGATTTAGGTACGACGATTCTAAGTGAAATAAGTCACACAGAAAAGGACACTTCTCATAAGGTGTCACTGATAGAGGGAATGTAAAAACCGTTACACTTGAACTGAATTACAAAACAGAACAGAGTCACACATGCAGAAAACACACTATGGCTGCTTAACGGGAAAGGTGAGGTGGGATGATACATAAAACAAGGGTATCAAATTAGCTCAGATATCGTTCCATAAACCCAATATGTAATAGACAAGACCTACTCCTTGCTCAGAGAACTGGACTCAACACGCCCTATTCACCGCACAAGAATATATCTGACTAATAATAATCGTAAAACCTATGTATTGATATCTCTCTGTTAGAGTGTCAAGTGGGTATAAAGCGGCATAAACACAGCAGTGAAAAGCAGCTAAACCCCATTATAAAAATAAATTACTTTGAAAAACCCATGAAACAAAGACAGTGAAAGAGAGAGAAATTCTTACACAATGCGTTCAGGGGCTGTGATGCAACCTGGATTAACCATATCTAGACCCACAGTTGGATGAGACATAAGGGTGGACACTCTTGGGGCTGAGAGGTTTGGTGAGGTTGGGTGAGCAAACGCAGACCCTTTAAAGTAATACTGCATGGTATCCATCGAATGGGTCCCAAATCTCCAGGTTCAAGGGCATCTTCCTACATCAAAAACATGCATGAGAAACCCAGAAGATGGTACACCGTGTGATGGGGAAAGGTTTCTAAAACGCACCTCATTTCTCATCTCCTTGTGCCCGGGTTCGCCATTCCAGCCGCTTTACTAGCAAGCTCCCTACTTGGAGCATCAGCACCTTTAACCTCCTGTTCCATACAGGTTGCAATTTGTCCTGAGGATAAACGGGAAGACGTGGAACCAACGAGAGACTAGCTCTTGGTGTTGGGACAGGCACAGGTCACTCTATTTTCCCATCAGAAAGAAGAATTAACCACAGGCTCAGCCGGCCCCCCGGAACCAGAACAGGGCCTGAAGCCATTCTGCGATTTTGCGGCCAGCTCCCATAAAAACGAGTTGTAAAATGGAGGTTCAGGGCACTGCAATTCACAAACCTGCAGAGTTATAAATGATAACTCTCGTCCACAAATATATTGAGGGAAGGCAAAGAAGAGGATTTGAAATCAAGGCAGAATTGCAGGAAACAGATTTCAGGAGGTAGATTCGAATCGCCTTTAAAGCACATGAAAAGCGGCAAAACGTTGACAATGATGCCCTTGGCCAAAAAGGGCGTATGCGTTTTTTCCTGAATATATTCAGGAAAAAACGCATACGCCCTTTTTGGCCAACCAAGCCACCTGGAAAGGCAAATCAGTGCTACAAAGAAGTCTCGCTGCCCATCGGTCAAAAGGGCCATGCTGAAAAAAGTGTCAAAACCAGAAATGCAGGACAGGCCATGGAGAAATGGGAGCCTTGCTACACTGATGGGCGGGATGTAAATTGCCAAGAGCCACTCTGGAGAAGTGTCCGGTGAGTCCTGAAACATCTGAAAAACACAGCTTAGAGAGCATAGGGCACTTCCACTCATGGGGGTATAAATTGGGAAAATTAAAAATCAGCAAGACACAAGCACCCCAAAGTTTAGGGCTGCTCTGTTGACCAGGACCTCCACTTCATTCCACCTTAAATATCCCAGGAAAGAGAAAAATGGATAAAGAAGTTGTGGTCCTTATGTACAATGGAATATCACTCAGCCATGAAATCAATGTCGTAAGGTTAGTAGCAGCATGATGAGTGGATTTAGGTACGACGATTCTAAGTGAAATAAGTCACACAGAAAAGGACACTTCTCATAAGGTATCACTGATAGAGGGAATGTAAAAACCGTTACACTTGAACTGAATTACAAAACAGAACAGAGTCACACATGCAGAAAACACACTATGGCTGCTTAACGGGAAAGGTGAGGTGGGGTGATACATAAAACAAGGGTATCAAATTAGCTCAGATACCTTTCCATAAGCCCAATATGTAATAGACAAGACCTACTCCTTGCTCAGAGAACTGGACTCAACACGCCCTATTCACTGCACAAGAATATATCTGACTAATAATAATCGTAAAACCTATGTATTGATATCTCTCTGTTAGTGTGTCAAGTGGGTGTAAAGCGGCATAAACACAGCAGTGAAAAGCAGCTAAACCCCATTATAAAAATAAATTACTTTGAAACACCCATGAAACAAAGACAGTGAAAGAGAGAGAAATTCTTACACAATGCGTTCGGGGGCTGTGATGCAACCTGGATTGACCATATCTAGACCCACAGCTGGATGAGACATAAGTGTGGACACTCTTGGGGCTGAGAGGTTTGGTGAGGTTGGGTGAGCAAATGCAGACCCTTTAAAGTAATACTGCGTGGTACCCATCGCATGGGTCCCAAATCTCCAGGTTCAAGGGCATCTTCCTACATCAAAAACATGCATGAGAAACCCAGAAGATGGTACACCATGTGATGGGGAAAGGTTTCTAAAACGCACCTCATTTCTCATCTCCTTGTGCCCGGTTCACCATTCCAGCCGCTTTACTAGCAATCTCCCTACTTGGAGCATCAGCACCTTTAACCTCCTGTTCCGTACAGGTTGCAATTTGTCCTGAGGATAAACGGGAAGACGTGGAACCAACGAGAGACTAGCTCTTGGTGTTGGGACAGGCACAGGTCACTCTATTTTCCCATCAGAAAGAAGAATTAACCACAGGCTCAGCCTGCCCCCCGGAACCAGAACAGGGCCTGAAGCCATTCTGCGATTTTGCCGCCAGCTCCCATAAAAACGAGTTGTAAAATGGAGGTTCAGGGCACTGCAATTCACAAACCAGCAGAGTTATAAATGATAACTCTCGTCCACAAATATATTGAGGGAAGGCAAAGAAGAGGATTTGAAATCAAGGCAGAATTGCAGGAAAGAGATTTCAGGAGGTAGATTCGAATCGCCTTTAAAGCACATGAAAAGCGGCAAAACGTTGACAATGATGCCCTTGGCCAAAAAGGGCGTATGCGTTTTTTCCTGAATATATTCAGGAAAAAACGCATACGCCCTTTTGGCCAACCAAGCAACCTGGAAAGGCAAATCAGTGCTACAAAGAAGTCTCGCTGCCCATCGGTCAAAAGGGCCATGCTGAAAAAAGTGTCAAAACCAGAAATGCAGGACAGGCCATGGAGAAATGGGAGCCTTGCTACACTGATGGGCGGGATGTAAATTGCCAAGAGCCACTCTGGAGAAGTGTCCGGTGAGTCCTGAAACATCTGAAAAACACAGCTCAGAGAGCATAGGGCACTTCCACTCATGGGGGTATAAATTGGGAAAATTAAAAATCAGGAAAACACAAGCACCCCAAAGTTTAGGGCTGCTCTGTTGACCAGGACCTCCACTTCATTCCACCTTAAATATCCCAGGAAAGAGAAAAATGGATAAAGAAGTTGTGGTCCTTATGTACAATGGAATATCACTCAGCCAGGAAATCAATGTCGTAAGGTTAGTAGCAGCATGATGAGTGGATTTAGGTACGACGATTCTAAGTGAAATAAGTCACACAGAAAAGGACACTTCTCATAAGGTATCACTGATAGAGGGAATGTAAAAACCTTTACACATGAACTGAATTACAAAACAGAACAGAATCACACATGCAGAAAACACACTATGGCTGCTTAACGGGAAAGGTGAGGTGGGGTGATACATAAAACAAGGGTATCAAATTAGCTCAGATACCATTCCATAAACCCGATATGTAATAGACAAGACCTACTCCTTGCTCAGAGAACTGGACTCAACACGCCCTATTCACCGCACAAGAATATATCTGACTAGTAATAATCGTAAAACCTATGTATTGATATCTCTCTGTTAGTGTGTCAATTGGGTGTAAAGCGGCATAAACACAGCAGTGAAAAGCAGCTAAACCCCATTATAAAAATAAATTACTTTGAAACACCCATGAAACAAAGACAGTGAAAGAGAGAGAAATTCTTACACAATGCGTTCAGGGGCTCTGATGCAACCTGGATGGACCATATCTAGACGCACAGCTGGATGAGACATAAGGGTGGACACTCTTGGGGCTGAGAGGTTTGGTGAGGTTGGGTGAGCAAACGCAGACCCTTTAAAGTAATACTGCGTGGTACCCATCGCATGGGTCCCAAATCTCCAGGTTCAAGGGCATCTTCTTACATCAAAAACATGCATGAGAAACCCAGAAGACGGTACACCATGTGATGGGTAAAGGTTTCTAAAACGCACCTCATTTCTCATCTCCTTGTGCCCGGGTTCGCCATTCCAGCCGCTTTACTAGCAAGCTCCCTACTTGGAGCATCAGCACCTTTAACCTCCTGTTCCATACAGGTTGCAATTTGTCCTGAGGATAAACGGGAAGACGTGGAACCAACGAGAGACTAGCTCTTGGTGTTGGGACAGGCACAGGTCACTCTATTTTCCCATCAGAAAGAAGAATTAACCACAGGCTCAGCCTGCCCCCCGGAACCAGAACAGGGCCTGAAGCCATTCTGCGATTTTGTGGCCAGCTCCCATAAAAACGAGTTGTAAAATGGAGGTTCAGGGCACTGCAATTCACAAACCTGCCGAGTTATAAATGATAACTCTCGTCCACAAATATATTGAGGGAAGGCAAAGAAGAGGATTTGAAATCAAGGCAGAATTGCAGGAAAGAGATTTCAGGAGGTAGATTCGAATCGCCTTTAAAGCACATGAAAAGCGGCAAAACATTGACAATGATGCCCTTGGCCAAAAAGGGCGTATGCGTTTTTTCCTGAATATATTCAGGAAAAAACGCATACGCCCTTTTTGGCCAACCAAGCCACCTGGAAAGGCAAATCAGCGCTACAAAGAAGTCTCGCTTCCCATCGGTCAAAAGGGCCATGCTGAAAAAAGTGTCAAAACCAGAAATGCAGGACAGGCCATGGAGAAATGGGAGCCTTGCTACACTGATGGGCGGGATGTAAATTGCCAAGAGCCACTCTGGAGAAGTGTCCGGTGAGTCCTGAAACATCTGAAAAACACAGCTTAGAGAGCATAGGGCACTTCCACTCATGGGGGTATAAATTGGGAAAATTAAAAATCAGCAAGACACAAGCACCCCAAAGTTTAGGGCTGCTCTGTTGACCAGGACCTCCACTTCATTCCACCTTCAATATCCCAGGAAAGAGAAAAATGGATAAAGAAGTTGTGGTCCTTATGTACAATGGAATATCACTCAGCCATGAAATCAATGTCGTAATGTTAGTAGCAGCATGATGAGTGGATTTAGGTATGACGATTCTAAGTGAAATAAGTCACACAGAAAAGGACACTTCTCATAAGGTATCACTGATAGAGGGAATGTAAAAACCGTTACACTTGAACTGAATTACAAAACAGAACAGAGTCACACATGCAGAAAACACACTATGGCTGCTTAACGGGAAAGGTGAGGTGGGATGATACATAAAACAAGGGTATCAAATTAGCTCAGATATCGTTCCATAAACCCAATATGTAATAGACAAGACCTACTCCTTGCTCAGAGAACTGGACTCAACACGCCCTATTCACCGCACAAGAATATATCTGACTAATAATAATCGTAAAACCTATGTATTGATATCTCTCTGTTAGTGTGTCAAGTGGGTATAAAGCGGCATAAACACAGCAGTGAAAAGCAGCTAAACCCCATTATAAAAATAAATTACTTTGAAAAACCCATGAAACAAAGACAGTGAAAGAGAGAGAAATTCTTACACAATGCGTTCAGGGGCTGTGATGCAACCTGGATTGACCATATCTAGACCCACAGTTGGATGAGACATAAGGGTGGACACTCTTGGGGCTGAGAGGTTTGGTGAGGTTGGGTGAGCAAACGCAGACCCTTTAAAGTAATACTGCATGGTATCCATCGAATGGGTCCCAAATCTCCAGGTTCAAGGGCATCTTCCTACATCAAAAACATGCATGAGAAACCCAGAAGATGGTACACCGTGTGATGGGGAAAGGTTTCTAAAACGCACCTCATTTCTCATCTCCTTGTGCCCGGGTTCGCCATTCCAGCCGCTTTACTAGCAAGCTCCCTACTTGGAGCATCAGCACCTTTAACCTCCTGTTCCATACAGGTTGCAATTTGTCCTGAGGATAAACGGGAAGACGTGGAACCAACGAGAGACTAGCTCTTGGTGTTGGGACAGGCACAGGTCACTCTATTTTCCCATCAGAAAGAAGAATTAACCACAGGCTCAGCCTGCCCCCCGGAACCAGAACAGGGCCTGAAGCCATTCTGCGATTTTGCGGCCAGCTCCCATAAAAACGAGTTGTAAAATGGAGGTTCAGGGCACTGCAATTCACAAACCTGCAGAGTTATAAATGATAACTCTCGTCCACAAATATATTGAGGGAAGGCAAAGAAGAGGATTTGAAATCAAGGCAGAATTGCAGGAAACAGATTTCAGGAGGTAGATTCGAATCGCCTTTAAAGCACATGAAAAGCGGCAAAACGTTGACAATGATGCCCTTGGCCAAAAAGGGCGTATGCGTTTTTTCCTGAATATATTCAGGAAAAAACGCATACGCCCTTTTTGGCCAACCAAGCCACCTGGAAAGGCAAATCAGTGCTACAAAGAAGTCTCGCTGCCCATCGGTCAAAAGGGCCATGCTGAAAAAAGTGTCAAAACCAGAAATGCAGGACAGGCCATGGAGAAATGGGAGCCTTGCTACACTGATGGGCGGGATGTAAATTGCCAAGAGCCACTCTGGAGAAGTGTCCGGTGAGTCCTGAAACATCTGAAAAACACAGCTTAGAGAGCATAGGGCACTTCCACTCATGGGGGTATAAATTGGGAAAATTAAAAATCAGCAAGACACAAGCACCCCAAAGTTTAGGGCTGCTCTGTTGACCAGGACCTCCACTTCATTCCACCTTAAATATCCCAGGAAAGAGAAAAATGGATAAAGAAGTTGTGGTCCTTATGTACAATGGAATATCACTCAGCCATGAAATCAATGTCGTAAGGTTAGTAGCAGCATGATGAGTGGATTTAGGTACGACGATTCTAAGTGAAATAAGTCACACAGAAAAGGACACTTCTCATAAGGTGTCACTGATAGAGGGAATGTAAAAACCGTTACACTTGAACTGAATTACAAAACAGAACAGAGTCACACATGCAGAAAACACACTATGGCTGCTTAACGGGAAAGGTGAGGTGGGATGATACATAAAACAAGGGTATCAAATTAGCTCAGATATCGTTCCATAAACCCAATATGTAATAGACAAGACCTACTCCTTGCTCAGAGAACTGGACTCAACACGCCCTATTCACCGCACAAGAATATATCTGACTAATAATAATCGTAAAACCTATGTATTGATATCTCTCTGTTAGTGTGTCAAGTGGGTATAAAGCGGCATAAACACAGCAGTGAAAAGCAGCTAAACCCCATTATAAAAATAAATTACTTTGAAAAACCCATGAAACAAAGACAGTGAAAGAGAGAGAAATTCTTACACAATGCGTTCAGGGGCTGTGATGCAACCTGGATTAACCATATCTAGACCCACAGTTGGATGAGACATAAGGGTGGACACTCTTGGGGCTGAGAGGTTTGGTGAGGTTGGGTGAGCAAACGCAGACCCTTTAAAGTAATACTGCATGGTATCCATCGAATGGGTCCCAAATCTCCAGGTTCAAGGGCATCTTCCTACATCAAAAACATGCATGAGAAACCCAGAAGATGGTACACCGTGTGATGGGGAAAGGTTTCTAAAACGCACCTCATTTCTCATCTCCTTGTGCCCGGGTTCGCCATTCCAGCCGCTTTACTAGCAAGCTCCCTACTTGGAGCATCAGCACCTTTAACCTCCTGTTCCATACAGGTTGCAATTTGTCCTGAGGATAAACGGGAAGACGTGGAACCAACGAGAGACTAGCTCTTGGTGTTGGGACAGGCACAGGTCACTCTATTTTCCCATCAGAAAGAAGAATTAACCACAGGCTCAGCCTGCCCCCCGGAACCAGAACAGGGCCTGAAGCCATTCTGCGATTTTGCGGCCAGCTCCCATAAAAACGAGTTGTAAAATGGAGGTTCAGGGCACTGCAATTCACAAACCTGCAGAGTTATAAATGATAACTCTCGTCCACAAATATATTGAGGGAAGGCAAAGAAGAGGATTTGAAATCAAGGCAGAATTGCAGGAAACAGATTTCAGGAGGTAGATTCGAATCGCCTTTAAAGCACATGAAAAGCGGCAAAACGTTGACAATGATGCTCTTGGCCAAAAAGGGCGTATGCGTTTTTTCCTGAATATATTCAGGAAAAAACGCATACGCCCTTTTTGGCCAACCAAGCCACCTGGAAAGGCAAATCAGTGCTACAAAGAAGTCTCGCTGCCCATCGGTCAAAAGGGCCATGCTGAAAAAAGTGTCAAAACCAGAAATGCAGGACAGGCCATGGAGAAATGGGAGCCTTGCTACACTGATGGGCGGGATGTAAATTGCCAAGAGCCACTCTGGAGAAGTGTCCGGTGAGTCCTGAAACATCTGAAAAACACAGCTTAGAGAGCATAGGGCACTTCCACTCATGGGGGTATAAATTGGGAAAATTAAAAATCAGCAAGACACAAGCACCCCAAAGTTTAGGGCTGCTCTGTTGACCAGGACCTCCACTTCATTCCACCTTAAATATCCCAGGAAAGAGAAAAATGGATAAAGAAGTTGTGGTCCTTATGTACAATGGAATATCACTCAGCCATGAAATCAATGTCGTAAGGTTACTAGCAGCATGATGAGTGGATTTAGGTACGACGATTCTAAGTGAAATAAGTCACACAGAAAAGGACACTTCTCATAAGGTATCACTGATAGAGGGAATGTAAAAACCGTTACACTTGAACTGAATTACAAAACAGAACAGAGTCACACATGCAGAAAACACACTATGGCTGCTTAACGGGAAAGGTGAGGTGGGGTGATACATAAAACAAGGGTATCAAATTAGCTCAGATACCTTTCCATAAGCCCAATATGTAATAGACAAGACCTACTCCTTGCTCAGAGAACTGGACTCAACACGCCCTATTCACTGCACAAGAATATATCTGACTAATAATAATCGTAAAACCTATGTATTGATATCTCTCTGTTAGTGTGTCAAGTGGGTGTAAAGCGGCATAAACACAGCAGTGAAAAGCAGCTAAACCCCATTATAAAAATAAATTACTTTGAAACACCCATGAAACAAAGACAGTGAAAGAGAGAGAAATTCTTACACAATGCGTTCGGGGGCTGTGATGCAACCTGGATTGACCATATCTAGACCCACAGCTGGATGAGACATAAGTGTGGACACTCTTGGGGCTGAGAGGTTTGGTGAGGTTGGGTGAGCAAATGCAGACCCTTTAAAGGAATACTGCGTGGTACCCATCGCATGGGTCCCAAATCTCCAGGTTCAAGGGCATCTTCCTACATCAAAAACATGCATGAGAAACCCAGAAGATGGTACACCATGTGATGGGGAAAGGTTTCTAAAACGCACCTCATTTCTCATCTCCTTGTGCCCGGTTCACCATTCCAGCCGCTTTACTAGCAATCTCCCTACTTGGAGCATCAGCACCTATAACCTCCTGTTCCGTACAGGTTGCAATTTGTCCTGAGGATAAACGGGAAGACGTGGAACCAACGAGAGACTAGCTCTTGGTGTTGGGACAGGCACAGGTCACTCTATTTTCCCATCAGAAAGAAGAATTAACCACAGGCTCAGCCTGCCCCCCGGAACCAGAACAGGGCCTGAAGCCATTCTGCGATTTTGCCGCCAGCTCCCATAAAAACGAGTTGTAAAATGGAGGTTCAGGGCACTGCAATTCACAAACCTGCAGAGTTATAAATGATAACTCTCGTCCACAAATATATTGAGGGAAGGCAAAGAAGAGGATTTGAAATCAAGGCAGAATTGCAGGAAAGAGATTTCAGGAGGTAGATTCGAATCGCCTTTAAAGCACATGAAAAGCGGCAAAACGTTGACAATGATGCCCTTGGCCAAAAAGGGCGTATGCGTTTTTTCCTGAATATATTCAGGAAAAAACGCATACGCCCTTTTGGCCAACCAAGCAACCTGGAAAGGCAAATCAGTGCTACAAAGAAGTCTCGCTGCCCATCGGTCAAAAGGGCCATGCTGAAAAAAGTGTCAAAACCAGAAATGCAGGACAAGCCATGGAGAAATGGGAGCCTTGCTACACTGATGGGCGGGATGTAAATTGCCAAGAGCCACTCTGGAAAAGTGTCCGGTGAGTCCTGAAACATCTGAAAAACACAGCTTAGAGAGCATAGGGCACTTCCACTCATGGGGGTATAAATTGGGAAAATTAAAAATCAGCAAGACACAAGCACCCCAAAGTTTAGGGCTGCTCTGTTGACCAGGACCTCCACTTCATTCCACCTTAAATATCCCAGGAACGAGAAAAATGGATAAAGAATTGTGGTCCTTATGTACAATGGAATATCACTCAGCCATGAAATCAATGTCGTAAGGTTAGTAGCAGCATGATGAGTGGATTTAGGTACGATGATTCTAAGTGAAATAAGTCACACAGAAAAGCACACTTCTCATAAGGTATCACTGATAGAGGGAATGTAAAAACCGTTACACTTGAACTGAATTACAAAACAGAACAGAGTCACACATGCAGAAAACACACTATGGCTGCTTAACGGGAAAGGTGAGGTGGGGTGATACATAAAACAAGGGTTTCAAATTAGCTCAGATACCGTTCCATAAACCCAATATGTAATAGACAAGACCTACACCTTGCTCAGAGAACTGGACTCAACACGCCCTATTCACCGCACAAGAATATATCTGACTAGTAATAATCTTAAAACCTATGTATTGATATCTCTCTGTTAGTGTGTCAAGTGGGTGTAAAGCGGCATAAACACAGCAGTGAAAAGCAGCTAAACCCCATTATAAAAATAAATTACTTTAAAACACCCATGAAACAAAGACAGTGAAAGAGAGAGAAATTCTTACACAATGCGTTCAGGGGCTGTGATGCAACCTGGATTGACCATATCTAGACCCACAGCTGGATCAGACATAAGGGTGGACACTCTTGGGGCTGAGAGGTTTGGTGAGGTTGGGTGAGCAAATGCAGACCCTTTAAAGTAATACTGCATGGTACCCATCGCATGGGTCCCAAATCTCCAGGTTCAAGGGCATCTTCCTACATCAAAAACATGCATGAGAAACCCAGAAGATGGTACACCGTGTGATGGGGAAAGGTTTCTAAAACGCACCTCATTTCTCATCGCCTTGTGCCCGGGTTCGCCATTCCAGCCGCTTTACTAGCAATCTCCCTACTTGGAGCATCAGCACCTTTAACCTCCTGTTCCGTACAGGTTGCAATTTGTCCTGAGGATAAACGGGAAGACGTGGAACCAACGAGAGACTAGCTCTTGGTGTTGGGACAGGCACAGGTCACTCTATTTTCCCATCAGAAAGAAGAATTAACCACAGGCTCAGCCTGCCCCCCGGAACCAGAACAGGGCCTGAAGCCATTCTGCGATTTTGCTGCCAGCTCCCATAAAAACGAGTTGTAAAATGGAGGTTCAGGGCACTGCAATTCACAAACCTGCAGAGTTATAAATGATAACTCTCGTCCACAAATATATTGAGGGAAGGCAAAGAAGAGGATTTGAAATCAAGGCAGAATTGCAGGAAAGAGATTTCAGGAGGTAGATTCGAATCGCCTTTAAAGCACATGAAAAGCGGCAAAACGTTGACAATGATGCCCTTGGCCAAAAAGGGCGTATGCGTTTTTTCCTGAATATATTCAGGAAAAAACGCATACGCCCTTTTTGGCCAACCAAGCAACCTGGAAAGGCAAATCAGCGCTACAAAGAAGTCTCGCTTCCCATCGGTCAAAAGGGCCATGCTGGAAAAAGTGTCAAAACCAGAAATGCAGGACAGGCCATGGAGAAATGGGAGCCTTGCTACACTGATGGGCGGGATGTAAATTGCCAAGAGCCACTCTGGAGAAGTGTCCGGTGAGTCCTTAAACATCTGAAAAACACAGCTTAGAGAGCATAGGGCACATCCACTCATGGGGGTATAAATTGGGAAAATTAAAAATCAGCAAGACACAAGCACCCCAAAGTTTAGGGCTGCTCTGTTGATCAGGACCTCCACTTCATTCCACCTTAAATATCCCAGGAAAGAGAAAAATGGATAAAGAAGTTGTGGTCCTTATGTACAATGGAATATCACTCAGCCATGAAATCAATGTCATAAGGCTAGTAGCAGCATGATGAGTGGATTTAGGTACGACGATTCTAAGTGAAATAAGTCACACAGAAAAGGACACTTCTCATAAGGTATCACTGATAGAGGGAATGTAAAAACCGTTACACTTGAACTGAATTACAAAACAGAACAGAGTCACACATGCAGAAAACACACTATGGCTGCTTAACGGGAAAGGTGAGGTGGGGTGATACATAAAACAAGGGTTTCAAATTAGCTCAGATACCGTTCCATAAACCCAATATGTAATAGACAAGACCTACTCCTTGCTCAGAGAACTGGACTCAACACGCCCTATTCACCGCACAAGAATATATCTGACTAGTAATAATCGTAAAGCCTATGTATTGATATCTCTCTGTTAGTGTGTCAAGTGGGTGTAAAGCGGCATAAACACAGCAGTGAAAAGCAGCTAAATCCCATTATAAAAATAAATTACTTTGAAAAACCCATGAAACAAAGACAGTGAAAGAGAGAGGAATTCTTACACAATGCGTTCAGGGGCTGTGATGCAACCTGGATTGACCATATCTAGACCCACAGCTGGATCAGACATAAGGGTGGACACTCTTGGGGCTGAGAGGTTTGGTGAGGTTGGGTGAGCAAACGCAGACCCTTTAAAGTAATACTGCGTGGTACCCATCGCATGGGTCCCAAATCTCCAGGTTCAAGGGCATCTTCCTACATCAAAAACATGCATGAGAAACCTAGAAGATGGTACAACGTGTGATGGGGAAAGGTTTCTAAAACGCACCTCATTTCTCATCTCCTTGTGCCCGGGTTCGCCATTCCAGCCGCTTTACTAGCAATCTCCCTACTTGGAGCATCAGCACCTTTAACCTCCTGTTCCGTAGAGGTTGCAATTTGTCCTGAGGATAAACGGGAAGACGTGGAACCAACGAGAGACTAGCTCTTGGTGTTGGGACAGGCACAGGTCACTCTATTTTCCCATCAGAAAGAAGAATTAACCACAGGCTCAGCCTGCCCCCCGGAACCAGAACAGGGCCTGAAGCCATTCTGCGATTTTGCGGCCAGCTCCCATAAAAACGAGTTGTAAAATGGAGGTTCAGGGCACTGCAATTCACAAACCTGCAGTTATAAATGATAACTCTCGTCCACAAATATATTGCGGGAATGCAACGAAGAGGATTTGAAATCAAGGCAGAATTGCAGGAAACATATTTCAGGAAGTAGATTCGAATCGCATTTAAAGCACATGAAAAGCGGCAAAACGTTGACAATGATGCCCTTGGCCAAAAAGGGCGTATGCGTTTTTTCCTGAATATATTCAGGAAAAAACGCATACGCCCTTTTTGGCCAACCAAGCAACCTGGAAAGGCAAATCAGCACTACAAAGAAGTCTCGCTTCCCATCGGTCAAAAGGGCCATGCTGAAAAAAGTGTCAAAACCAGAAATGGAGGACAGGCCATGGAGAAATGGGAGCCTTGCTACACTGATGGGCGGGATGTAAATTGCCAACAGCCACTCTGGAGAAGTGTCCGGTGAGTCCTGAAACATCTGAAAAACACAGCTTAGAGAGCATAGGGCACTTCCACTCATGGGGGTATGAATTGGGAAAATGAAAAATCAGCAAGACACAAGCACCCCAAAGTTTAGGGCTGCTCTGTTGACAAGGACCTCCACTTCATTCCACCTTAAATATCCCAGGAAAGAGAAAAATGGGTAAAGAAGTTGTGGTCCTTATGTACAATGGAATATCACTCAGCCATGAAATCAATGTCATAAGGCTAGTAGCAGCATGATGAGTGGATTTAGGTACGACGATTCTAAGTGAAATAAGTCACACAGAAAAGGACACTTCTCATAAGGTATCAGTGATAGAGGGAATGTAAAAACCGTTACACTTGAACTGAATTAAAAAACAGAACAGAGTCACACATGCAGAAAAAACATTATGGTTGCTTAACGGGAAAGGTGAGGTGGGGTGATACATAAAACAAGGGTATCAAATTAGCTCAGACACCATTCCATAAACCCAATATGTAATAGACAAGACCTACTCCTTGCTCAGAGAACTGGACTCAACACGCCCTATTCACCGCACAAGAATATATCTGACTAATAATAATCGTAAAACCTATGTATTGATATCTCTCTGTTAGTGTGTCAAGTGGGTGTAAAGCGGCATAAACACAGCAGTGAAAAGCAGCTAAACCCCATTATAAAAATAAATTACTTTGAAAAACCCATGAAACAAAGACATTGAAAGAGAGAGAAATTCTTACACAATGCGTTCAGAGGCTGTGATGCAACCTGGATTGACCATATCTAGACCCACAGTTGGATGAGACATAAGGGTGGACACTCTTGGGGCTGAGAGGTTTGGTGAGGTTGGGTGAGCAAACGCAGACCCTTTAAAGTAATACTGCATGGTACCCATCGAATGGGTCACAAATCTCCAGGTTCAAGGGCATCTTCCTACATCAAAAACATGCATGAGAAACCCAGAAGATGGTACACCGTGTGATGGGGAAAGGTTTCTAAAACGCACCTCATTTCTCATCTCCTTGTGCCCGGGTTCGCCATTCCAGCCGCTTTACTAGCAATCTCCCTACTTGGAGCATCAGCACCTTTAACCTCCTGTTCCGTAGAGGTTGCAATTTGTCCTGAGGATAAACGGGAAGACGTGGAACCAACGAGAGACTAGCTCTTGGTGTTGGGACAGGCACAGGTCACTCTATTTTCCAATCAGAAAGAAGAATTAACCACAGGCTCAGCCTGCCCCCCGGAACCAGAACAGGGCCTGAAGCCATTCTGCGATTTTGCGGCCAGCTCCCATAAAAACGAGTTGTAAAATGGAGGTTCAGGGCACTGCAATTCACAAACCTGCAGAGTTATAAATGATAACTCTCGTCCACAAATATATTGAGGGAAGGCAAAGAAGAGGATTTGAAATCAAGGCAGAATTGCAGGAAACAGATTTCAGGAGGTAGATTCGAATCGCCTTTAAAGCACATGAAAAGCGGCAAAACGTTGACAATGATGCCCTTGGCCAAAAAGGGCGTATGCGTTTTTTCCTGAATATATTCAGGAAAAAACGCATACGCCCTTTTTGGCCAACCAAGCAACCTGGAAAGGCAAATCAGTGCTACAAAGAAGTCTCGCTGCCCATCGGTCAAAAGGGCCATGCTGAAAAAAGTGTCAAAACCAGAAATGCAGGACAGGCCATGGAGAAATGGGAGCCTTGCTACAATGATGGGCAGGATGTAAATTGCCAAGAGCCACTCTGGAGAAGTGTCCGGTGAGTCCTGAAACATCTGAAAAACACAGCTTAGAGAGCATAGGGCACTTCCACTCATGGGGGTATAAATTGGGAAAATTAAAAATCAGCAAGACACAAGCACCCCAAAGTTTAGGGCTGCTCTGTTGACCAGGACCTCCACTTCATTCCACCTTCAATATCCCAGGAAAGAGAAAAATGGATAAAGAAGTTGTGGTCCTTATGTACAATGGAATATCACTCAGCCATGAAATCAATGTCGTAAGGTTAGTAGCAGCATGATGAGTGGATTTAGGTACGACGATTCTAAGTGAAATAAGTCACACAGAAAAGGACACTTCTCATAAGGTATCACTGATAGAGGGAATGTAAAAACCGTTACACTTGAACTGAATTACAAAAGAGAACAGAGTCACACATGCAGAAAACACACTATGGCTGCTTAACGGGAAAGGTGAGGTGGGGTGATACATAAAACAAGGGTATCAAATTAGCTCAGATACCTTTCCATAAGCCCAATATGTAATAGACAAGACCTACTCCTTGCTCAGAGAACTGGACTCAACACGCCCTATTCACCGCACAAGAATATATCTGACTAATAATAATCGTAAAACCTATGTATTGATATCTCTCTGTTAGTGTGTCAAGTGGGTGTAAAGCGGCATAAACACAGCAGTGAAAAGCAGCTAAACCCCATTATAAAAATAAATTACTTTGAAACACCCATGAAACAAAGACAGTGAAAGAGAGAGAAATTCTTACACAATGCATTCGGGGTCTGTGATGCAACCTGGATTGACCATATCTAGACCCACAGCTGGATGAGACATAAGTGTGGACACTCTTGGGGCTGAGAGGTTTGGTGAGGTTGGGTGAGCAAATGCAGACCCTTTAAAGTAATACTGCGTGGTACCCATCGCATGGGTCCCAAATCTCCAGGTTCAAGGGCATCTTCCTACATCAAAAACATGCATGAGAAACCCAGAAGATGGTACACCGTGTGATGGGGAAAGGTTTCTAAAACGCACCTCATTTCTCATCTCCTTGTGCCCGGGTTCGCCATTCCAGCCGCTTTACTAGCAATCTCCCTACTTGGAGCATCAGCACCTTTAACCTCCTGTTCCGTACAGGTTGCAATTTGTCCTGAGGATAAACGGGAAGACGTGGAACCAACGAGAGACTAGCTCTTGGTGTTGGGACAGGCACAGGTCACTCTATTTTCCCATCAGAAAGAAGAATTAACCACAGGCTCAGCCTGCCCCCCGGAACCAGAACAGTGCCTGAAGAAATTCTGCGATTTTGCGGCCAGCTCCCATAAAAACGAGTTGTAAAATGGAGGTTCAGGGCACTGCAATTCACAAACCTGCAGAGTTATAAATGATAAATCTCGTCCACAAATATATTGAGGGAAGGCAAAGAAGAGGATTTGAAATCAAGGCAGAATTGCAGGAAACAGATTTCAGGAGGTAGATTCGAATCGCCTTTAAAGCACATGAAAAGCGGCAAAACGTTGACAATGATGCCCTTGGCCAAAAAGTGCGTATGCGTTTTTTCCTGAATATATTCAGGAAAAAACGCATACGCCCTTTTTGGCCAACCAAGCAACCTGGAAAGGCAAATCAGCACTACAAAGAAGTCTCGCTTCCCATCGGTCAAAAGGGCCATGCTGAAAAAAGTGTCAAAACCAGAAATGGAGGACAGGCCATGGAGAAATGGGAGCCTTGCTACACTGATGGGCGGGATGTAAATTGCCAACAGCCACTCTGGAGAAGTGTACGGTGAGTCCTGAAACATCTGAAAAACACAGCTTAGAGAGCATAGGGCACTTCCACTCATGGGGGTATAAATTGGGAAAATGAAAAATCAGCAAGACACAAGCACCCCAAAGTTTAGGGCTGCTCTGTTGACAAGGACCTCCACTTCATTCCACCTTAAATATCCCAGGAAAGAAAAAAATGGGTAAAGAAGTTGTGGTCCTTATGTACAATGGAATATCACTCAGCCATGAAATCAATGTCATAAGGCTAGTAGCAGCATGATGAGTGGATTTAGGTACGACGATTCTAAGTGAAATAAGTCACACAGAAAAGGACACTTCTCATAAGGTATCACTGATAGAGGGAATGTAAAAACCGTTACACTTCAACTGAATTAAAAAACAGAACAGAGTCACACATGCAGAAAAAACATTATGGCTGCTTAACGGGAAAGGTGAGGTGGGGTGATACATAAAACAAGGGTATCAAATTAGCTCAGACACCATTCCATAAACCCAATATGTAATAGACAAGACCTACTCCTTGCTCAGAGAACTGGACTCAACACGCCCTATTCACCGCACAAGAATATATCTGACTAATAATAATCGTAAAACCTATGTATTGATATCTCTCTGTTAGTGTGTCAAGTGGGTGTAAAGCGGCATAAACACAGCAGTGAAAAGCAGCTAAACCCCATTATAAAAATAAATTACTTTGGAACACCCATGAAACAAAGACAGTGAAAGAGAGAGAAATTCTTACACAATGCGTTCAGGGGCTGTGATGCAACCTGGATTGACCATATCTAGATTCACAGCTGGATCAGACATAAGAGTGGACACTCTTGGGGCTGAGAGGTTTGGTGAGGTTGGGTGAGCAAACGCAGACCCTTTAAAGTAATACTGCATGGTACCCATCGCATGGGTCCCAAATCTCCAGGTTCAAGGGTATCTTCCTACATCAAAAACATGCATGAGAAACCCAGAAGATGGTACACCGTGTGATGGGGAAAGGTTTCTAAAACGCACCTCATTTCTCAGCGCCTTGTGCCCGGGTTCGCCATTCCAGCCGCTTTACTAGCAAGCTCCCTACTTGGAGCATCAGCACCTTTAACCTCCTGTTCCGTACAGGTTGCAATTTGTCCTGAGGATAAACGGGAAGACGTGGAACCAACGAGAGACTAGCTCTTGGTGTTGGGACAGGCAGAGGTCACTCTATTTTCCCATCAGAAAGAAGAATTAACCACAGGCTCAGCCTGCCCCCCGGAACCAGAACAGGGCCTGAAGCCATTCTGTGATTTTGCCGCCAGCTCCCATAAAAACGAGCTGTAAAATGAAGGTTCAGGGCACTGCAATTCACAAACCTGCAGAGTTATAAATGATAACTCTCGTCCACAAATATATTGAGGGAAGGCAAAGAAGAGGATTTGAAATCAAGGCAGAATTGCAGGAAAGAGATTTCAGGAGGTAGATTCGAATCGCCTTTAAAGCACATGAAAAGCGGCAAAACGTTGACAATGATGCCCTTGGCCAAAAAGGGCGTATGCGTTTTTTCCTGAATATATTCAGGAAAAAACGCATACGCCCTTTTTGGCCAACCAAGCAACCTGGAAAGGCAAATCAGCGCTACAAAGAAGTCTCGCTTCCCATCGGTCAAAAGGGCCATGCTGAAAAAAGTGTCAAAACCAGAAATGCAGGACAGGCCATGGAGAAATGGGAGCCTTGCTACACTGATGGGCGGGATGTAAATTGCCAAGAGCCACTCTGAAGAAGTGTCCAGTGAGTCCTGAAACATCTGAAAAACACAGCTTATAGAGCATAGGGCACTTCCACTCATGGGGGTATAAATTGGGAAAATGAAAAATCAGCAAGACACAAGCACCCCAAAGTTTAGGGCTGCTCTGTTGACAAGGACCTCCACTTCATTCCACCTTAAATATCCCAGGAAAGAGAAAAATGGATAAAGAAGTTGTGGTCCTTATGTACAATGGAATATCACTCAGCCATGAAATCAATGTCATAAGGCTAGTAGCAGCATGATGAGTGGATTTAGGTACGACGATTCTAAGTGAAATAAGTCACACAGAAAAGGACACTTCTCATAAGGTATCACTGATAGAGGGAATGTAAAAACCGTTACACTTGAACTGAATTACAAAACAGAACAGAGTCACACATGCAGAAAACACACTATGGCTGCTTAACGGGAAAGGTGAGGTGGGGTGATACATAAAACAAGGGTTTCAAATTAGCTCAGATACCGTTCCATAAACCCAATATGTAATAGACAACACCTACTCCTTGCTCAGAGAACTGGACTCAACACGCCCTATTCACCGCACAAGAATATATCTGACTAGTAATAATCGTAAAGCCTATGTATTGATATCTCTCTGTTAGTGTGTCAAGTGGGTGTAAAGCGGCATAAACACAGCAGTGAAAAGCAGCTAAATCCCATTATGAAAATAAATTACTTTGAAAAACCCATGAAACAAAGACAGTGAAAGAGAGAGGAATTCTTACACAATGCGTTCAGGGGCTGTGATGCAAACTGGATCGACCATATCTAGACCCACAGCTGGATGAGACATAAGGGTGGACACTCTTGGGGCTGAGAGGTTTGGTGAGGTTGGGTGAGCAAACGCAGACCCTTTAAAGTAATACTGCATGGTACCCATCGCATGGGTCCCAAATCTCCAGCTTCAAGGGCATCTTCCTACATCAAAAACATGCATGAGAAACCCAGAAGATGGTACACCGTGTGATGGGGAAAGGTTTCTAAAACGCACCTCATTTCTCATCTCCTTGTGCCCGGGTTCGCCATTCCAGCCGCTTTACTAGCAATCTCCCTACTTGGAGCATCAGCACCTTTAACCTCCTGTTCCGTACAGGTTGCAATTTGTCCTGAGGATAAACGGGAAGACGTGTAACCAACGAGAGACTAGCTCTTGGTTTTGGGACAGGCACAGGTCACTCTATTTTCCCATCAGAAAGAAGAATTAACCACAGGCTCAGCCTGCCCCCCGGAACCAGAACAGGGCCTGAAGCCATTCTGCGATTTTGCGGCCAGCTCCCATAAAAACGAGTTGTAAAATGGAGGTTCAGGGCACTGCAATTCACAAACCTGCAGTTATAAATGATAACTCTCGTCCACAAATATATTGAGGGAAGGCAAAGAAGAGGATTTGAAATCAAGGCAGAATTGCAGGAAACAGATTTCAGGAGGTAGATTCGAATCGCCTTTAAAGCACATGAAAAGCGGCAAAACGTTGACAATGATGCATTTGGCCAAAAAGGGCGTATGCGTTTTTTCCTGAATATATTCAGGAAAAAACGCATACGCCCTTTTTGGCCAACCAAGCAACCTGGAAAGGCAAATCAGTGCTACAAAGAAGTCTCACTGCCCATCGGTCAAAAGGGCCATGCTGAAAAAAGTGTCAAAACCAGAAATGCAGGACAGGCCATGGAGTAATGGGAGCCTTGCTACACTGATGGGCGGGATGTAAATTGCCAACAGCCACTCTGGAGAAGTGTCCGGTGAGTCCTGAAACATCTGAAAAACACAGCTTAGAGAGCATAGGGCACTTCCACTCATGGGGGTATGAATTGGGAAAATTAAAAATCAGCAAGACACAAGCACCCCAAAGTTTAGGGCTGCTCTGTTGACCAGGACCTCCACTTCATTCCACCTTAAATATCCCAGGAAAGAGAAAAATGGATAAAGAAGTTGTGGTCCTTATGTACAATGGAATATCACTCAGCCATGAAATCAATGTCGTAAGGTTAGTAGCAGCATGATGAGTGGATTTAGGTACGACGATTCTAAGTGAAATAAGTCACACAGAAAAGGACACTTCTCATAAGGTATCACTGATAGAGGGAATGTAAAAACCGTTACACTTGAACTGAATTACAAAACAGAACAGAGTCACACATGCAGAAAACACACTATGGCTGCTTAACGGGAAAGGTGAGGTGGGGTGATACATAAAACAAGGGTATCAAATTAGCTCAGATACCGTTCCATAAACCCAATATGTAATAGACAAGACCTACTCCTTGCTCAGAGAACTGGACTCAACACGCCCTATTCACCGCACAAGAATATATGTGACTAATAATAATCGTAAAACCTATGTATTGATATATCTCTGTTAGTGTGTCAAGTGGGTGTAAAGCGGCATAAACACAGCAGTGAAAAGCAGCTAAACCCCATTATAAAAATAAATTACTTTGGAACACCCATGAAACAAAGACAGTGAAAGAGAGAGAAATTCTTACACAATGCGTTCAGGGGCTGTGATGCAACCTGGATTGACCATATCTAGATTCACAGCTGGATCAGACATAAGAGTGGACACTCTTGGGGCTGAGAGGTTTGGTGAGGTTGGGTGAGCAAACGCAGACCCTTTAAAGTAATACTGCATGGTACCCATCGCATGGGTCCCAAATCTCCAGGTTCAAGGGTATCTTCCTACATCAAAAACATGCATGAGAAACCCAGAAGATGGTACACCGTGTGATGGGGAAAGGTTTCTAAAACGCACCTCATTTCTCATCGCCTTGTGCCCGGGTTCGCCATTCCAGCCGCTTTACTAGCAAGCTCCCTACTTGGAGCATCAGCACCTTTAACCTCCTGTTCCATACAGGTTGCAATTTGTCCTGAGGATAAACGGGAAGACGTGGAACCAACGAGAGACTAGCTCTTGGTGTTGGGACAGGCAGAGGTCACTCTATTTTCCCATCAGAAAGAAGAATTAACCACAGGCTCAGACTGCCCCCCGGAACCAGAACAGGGCCTGAAGCCATTCTGCGATTTTGCGGCCAGCTCCCATAAAAACGAGTTGTAAAATGGAGGTTCAGGGCACTGCAATTCACAAACCTGCAGAGTTATAAATGATAACTCTCGTCCACAAATATATTGAGGGAAGGCAAAGAAGAGGATTTGAAATCAAGGCAGAATTGCAGGAAACAGATTTCAGGAGGTAGATTCGAATCGCCTTTAAAGCACATGAAAAGCGGCAAAACGTTGACAATGATGCCCTTGGCCAAAAAGTGCGTATGCGTTTTTTCCTGAATATATTCAGGAAAAAACGCATACGCCCTTTTTGGCCAACCAAGCAACCTGGAAATGCAAATCAGCACTACAAAGAAGTCTCGCTTCCCATCGGTCAAAAGGGCCATGCTGAAAAAAGTGTCAAAACCAGAAATGGAGGACAGGCCATGGAGAAATGGGAGCCTTGCTACACTGATGGGCGGGATGTAAATTGCCAAGAGCCACTCTGGAGAAGTGTCCGGTGAGTCCTGAAACATCTGAAAAACACAGCTTAGAGAGCATAGGGCACTTCCACTCATGGGGGTATAAATTGGGAAAATGAAAAATCAGCAAGACACAAGCACCCCAAAGTTTAGGGCTGCTCTGTTGACAAGGACCTCCACTTCATTCCACCTTAAATATCCCAGGAAAGAAAAAAATAGGTAAAGAAGTTGTGGTCCTTATGTACAATGGAATATCACTCAGCCATGAAATCAATGTCATAAGGCTAGTAGCAGCATGATGAGTGGATTTAGGTACGACGATTCTAAGTGAAATAAGTCACACAGAAAAGGACACTTCTCATAAGGTATCACTGATAGAGGGAATGTAAAAACCGTTACACTTCAACTGAATTAAAAAACAGAACAGAGTCACACATGCAGAAAAAACATTATGGCTGCTTAACGGGAAAGGTGAGGTGGGGTGATACATAAAACAAGGGTATCAAATTAGCTCAGACACCATTCCATAAACCCAATATGTAATAGACAAGACCTACTCCTTGCTCAGAGAACTGGACTCAACACGCCCTATTCACCGCACAAGAATATATCTGACTAATAATAATCGTAAAACCTATGTATTGATATCTCTCTGTTAGTGTGTCAAGTGGGTGTAAAGCGGCATAAACACAGCAGTGAAAAGCAGCTAAACCCCATTATAAAAATAAATTACTTTGGAACACCCATGAAACAAAGACAGTGAAAGAGAGAGAAATTCTTACACAATGCGTTCAGGGGCTGTGATGCAACCTGGATTGACCATATCTAGATTCACAGCTGGATCAGACATAAGAGTGGACACTCTTGGGGCTGAGAGGTTTGGTGAGGTTGGGTGAGCAAACGCAGACCCTTTAAAGTAATACTGCATGGTACCCATCGCATGGGTCCCAAATCTCCAGGTTCAAGGGTATCTTCCTACATCAAAAACATGCATGAGAAACCCAGAAGATGGTACACCGTGTGATGGGGAAAGGTTTCTAAAACGCACCTCATTTCTCAGCGCCTTGTGCCCGGGTTCGCCATTCCAGCCGCTTTACTAGCAAGCTCCCTACTTGGAGCATCAGCTCCTTTAACCTCCTGTTCCGTACAGGTTGCAATTTGTCCTGAGGATAAACGGGAAGACATGGAACCAACGAGAGACTAGCTCTTGGTGTTGGGACAGGCAGAGGTCACTCTATTTTCCCATCAGAAAGAAGAATTAACCACAGGCTCAGCCTGCCCCCCGGAACCAGAACAGGGCCTGAAGCCATTCTGTGATTTTGCCGCCAGCTCCCATAAAAACGAGTTGTAAAATGAAGGTTCAGGGCACTGCAATTCACAAACCTGCAGAGTTATAAATGATAACTCTCGTCCACAAATATATTGAGGGAAGGCAAAGAAGAGGATTTGAAATCAAGGCAGAATTGCAGGAAAGAGATTTCAGGAGGTAGATTCGAATCGCCTTTAAAGCACATGAAAAGCGGCAAAATGTTGACAATGATGCCCTTGGCCAAAAAGGGCGTATGCGTTTTTTCCTGAATATATTCAGGAAAAAACGCATACGCCCTTTTTGGCCAACCAAGCAACCTGGAAAGGCAAATCAGCGCTACAAAGAAGTCTCGCTTCCCATCGGTCAAAAGGGCCATGCTGAAAAAAGTGTCAAAACCAGAAATGCAGGACAGGCCATGGAGAAATGGGAGCCTTGCTACACTGATGGGCGGGATGTAAATTGCCAAGAGCCACTCTGGAGAAGTGTCCAGTGAGTCCTGAAACATCTGAAAAACACAGCTTATAGAGCATAGGGCACTTCCACTCATGGGGGTATAAATTGGGAAAATGAAAAATCAGCAAGACACAAGCACCCCAAAGTTTAGGGCTGCTCTGTTGACAAGGACCTCCACTTCATTCCACCTTAAATATCCCAGGAAAGAGAAAAATGGATAAAGAAGTTGTGGTCCTTATGTACAATGGAATATCACTCAGCCATGAAATCAATGTCATAAGGCTAGTAGCAGCATGATGAGTGGATTTAGGTACGACGATTCTAAGTGAAATAAGTCACACAGAAAAGGACACTTCTCATAAGGTATCACTGATAGAGGGAATGTAAAAACCGTTACACTTGAACTGAATTACAAAACAGAACAGAGTCACACATGCAGAAAACACACTATGGCTGCTTAACGGGAAAGGTGAGGTGGGGTGATACATAAAACAAGGGTTTCAAATTAGCTCAGATACTGTTCCATAAACCCAATATGTAATAGACAAGACCTACTCCTTGCTCAGAGAACTGGACTCAACACGCCCTATTCACCGCACAAGAATATATCTGACTAGTAATAATCGTAAAGCCTATGTATTGATATCTCTCTGTTAGTGTGTCAAGTGGGTGTAAAGCGGCATAAACACAGCAGTGAAAAGCAGCTAAATCCCATTATGAAAATAAATTACTTTGAAAAACCCATGAAACAAAGACAGTGAAAGAGAGAGGAATTCTTACACAATGCGTTCAGGGGCTGTGATTCAAACTGGATCGACCATATCTAGACCCACAGCTGGATGAGACATAAGGGTGGACACTCTTGGGGCTGAGAGGTTTGGTGAGGTTGGGTGAGCAAACGCAGACCCTTTAAAGTAATACTGCATGGTACCCATCGCATGGGTCCCAAATCTCCAGCTTCAAGGGCATCTTCCTACATCAAAAACATGCATGAGAAACCCAGAAGATGGTACACCGTGTGATGGGGAAAGGTTTCTAAAACGCACCTCATTTCTCATCTCCTTGTGCCCGGGTTCGCCATTCCAGCCGCTTTACTAGCAATCTCCCTACTTGGAGCATCAGCACCTTTAACCTCCTGTTCCGTACAGGTTGCAATTTGTCCTGAGGATAAACGGGAAGACGTGGAACCAACGAGAGACTAGCTCTTGGTGTTGGGACAGGCACAGGTCACTCTATTTTCCCATCAGAAAGAAGAATTAACCACAGGCTCAGCCTGCCCCCCGGAACCAGAACAGGGCCTGAAGCCATTCTGCGATTTTGCGGCCAGCTCCCATAAAAACGAGTTGTAAAATGGAGGTTCAGGGCACTGCAATTCACAAACCTGCAGTTATAAATGATAACTCTCGTCCACAAATATATTGAGGGAAGGCAAAGAAGAGGATTTGAAATCAAGGCAGAATTGCAGGAAACAGATTTCAGGAGGTAGATTCGAATCGCCTTTAAAGCACATGAAAAGCGGCAAAACGTTGACAATGATGCCCTTGGCCAAAAAGGGCGTATGCGTTTTTTCCTGAATATATTCAGGAAAAAACGCATACGCCCTTTTTGGCCAACCAAGCAACCTGGAAAGGCAAATCAGTGCTACAAAGAAGTCTCACTGCCCATCGGTCAAAAGGGCCATGCTGAAAAAAGTGTCAAAACCAGAAATGCAGGACAGGCCATGGAGTAATGGGAGCCTTGCTACACCGATGGGCGGGATGTAAATTGCCAACAGCCACTCTGGAGAAGTGTCCGGTGAGTCCTGAAACATCTGAAAAACACAGCTTAGAGAGCATAGGGCACTTCCACTCATGGGGGTATGAATTGGGAAAATTAAAAATCAGCAAGACACAAGCACCCCAAAGTTTAGGGCTGCTCTGTTGACCAGGACCTCCACTTCATTCCACCTTCAATATCCCAGGAAAGAGAAAAATGGATAAAGAAGTTGTGGTCCTTATGTACAATGGAATATCACTCAGCCATGAAATCAATGTCGTAAGGTTAGTAGCAGCATGATGAGTGGATTTAGGTACGACGATTCTAAGTGAAATAAGTCACACAGAAAAGGACACTTCTCATAAGGTATCACTGATAGAGGGAATGTAAAAACCGTTACACTTGAACTGAATTACAAAACAGAACAGAGTCACACATGCAGAAAACACACTATGGCTGCTTAACGGGAAAGGTGAGGTGGGGTGATACATAAAACAAGGGTATCAAATTAGCTCAGATACCGTTCCATAAACCCAATATGTAATAGACAAGACCTACTCCTTGCTCAGAGAACTGGACTCAACACGCCCTATTCACCGCACAAGAATATATGTGACTAATAATAATCGTAAAACCTATGTATTGATATATCTCTGTTAGTGTGTCAAGTGGGTGTAAAGCGGCATAAACACAGCAGTGAAAAGCAGCTAAACCCCATTATAAAAATAAATTACTTTGGAACACCCATGAAACAAAGACAGTGAAAGAGAGAGAAATTCTTACACAATGCGTTCAGGGGCTGTGATGCAACCTGGATTGACCATATCTAGATTCACAGCTGGATCAGACATAAGAGTGGACACTCTTGGGGCTGAGAGGTTTGGTGAGGTTGGGTGAGCAAACGCAGACCCTTTAAAGTAATACTGCATGGTACCCATCGCATGGGTCCCAAATCTCCACGTTCAAGGGTATCTTCCTACATCAAAAACATGCATGAGAAACCCAGAAGATGGTACACCGTGTGATGGGGAAAGGTTTCTAAAACGCACCTCATTTCTCATCGCCTTGTGCCCGGGTTCGCCATTCCAGCCGCTTTACTAGCAAGCTCCCTACTTGGAGCATCAGCACCTTTAACCTCCTGTTCCATACAGGTTGCAATTTGTCCTGAGGATAAACGGGAAGACGTGGAACCAACGAGAGACTAGCTCTTGGTGTTGGGACAGGCAGAGGTCACTCTATTTTCCCATCAGAAAGAAGAATTAACCACAGGCTCAGCCTGCCCCCCGGAACCAGAACAGGGCCTGAAGCCATTCTGCGATTTTGCCGCCAGCTCCCATAAAAACGAGTTGTAAAATGGAGGTTCAGGGCACTGCAATTCACAAACCTGCAGAGTTATAAATGATAACTCTCGTCCACAAATATATTGAGGGAAGGCAAAGAAGAGGATTTGAAATCAAGGCAGAATTGCAGGAAAGAGATTTCAGGAGGTAGATTCGAATCGCCTTTAAAGCACATGAAAAGCGGCAAAACGTTGACAATGATGCCCTTGGCCAAAAAGGGCGTATGCGTTTTTTCCTGAATATATTCAGGAAAAAACGCATACGCCCTTTTTGGCCAACCAAGCAACCTGGAAAGGCAAATCAGCGCTACAAAGAAGTCTGGCTTCCCATCGGTCAAAAGGGCCATGCTGAAAAAAGTGTCAAAACCAGAAATGCAGGACAGGCCATGGAGAAATGGGAGCCTTGCTACACTGATGGGCGGGATGTAAATTGCCAAGAGCCACTCCGGAGAAGTGTCCGGTGAGTCCTGAAACATCTGAAAAACACAGCTTAGAGAGCATAGGGCACTTCCACTCATGGGGGTATAAATTGGGAAAATGAAAAATCAGCAAGACACAAGCACCCCAAAGTTTAGGGCTGCTCTGTTGACCAGGACCTCCACTTCATTCCACCTTAAATATCCCAGGAAAGAGAAAAATGGATAAAGAAGTTGTGGTCCTTATGTACAATGGAATACCACTCAGCCATGAAATCAATGTCGTAAGGTTAGTAGCAGCATGATGAGTGGATTTAGGTACGACGATTCTAAGTGAAATAAGTCACACAGAAAAGGACACTTCTCATAAGGTATCACTGATAGAGGGAATGTAAAAACCGTTACACTTGAACTGAATTACAAAACAGAACAGAGTCACACATGCAGAAAACACACTATGGCTGCTTAACGGGAAAGGTGAGGTGGGGTGATACATAAAACAAGGGTATCAAATTAGCTCAGATACCGTTCCATAAACCCAATATGTAATAGACAAGACCTACTCCTTGCTCAGAGAACTGGACTCAACACGCCCTATTCACCGCACAAGAATATATCTGACTAATAATAATCGTAAAACCTATGTATTGATATCTCTCTGTTAGTGTGTCAAGTGGGTGTAAAGCGGCATAAACACAGCAGTGAAAAGCAGCTAAACCCCATTATAAAAATAAATTACATTGAAACACCCATGAAACAAAGACAGTGAAAGAGAGAGAAATTCTTACACAATGCGTTCAGGAGCTGTGATGCAAGGTGGATTGACCATATCTAGACGCACAGCTGGATGAGACATAAGGGTGGATACTCTTGGGGCTGAGAGGTTTGGTGAGGTTGGGTGAGCAAACGCAGACCCTTTAAAGGAATACTGCGTGGTACCCATCGCATGGGTCCCAAATCTCCAGGTTCAAGGGCATCTTCCTACATCAAAAACATGCATGAGAAACCCAGAAGATGGTACACCGTGTGATGGGGAAAGGTTTCTGAAACGCACCTCATTTCTCATCTCCTTGTGCCCGGGTTCGCCATTCCAGCCGCTTTACTAGCAAGCTCCCTACTTGGAGCATCAGCACCTTTAACCTCCTGTTCCATACAGGTTGCAATTTGTCCTGAGGATAAACGGGAAGACGTGGAACCAACGAGAGACTAGCTCTTGTTGTTGGGACAGGCACAGGTCACTCTATTTTCCCATCAGAAAGAAGAATTAACCACAGGCTCAGCCTGACCCCCGGAACCAGAACAGGGCCTGAAGCCATTCTGCGATTTTGCGGCCAGCTCCCATAAAAACGAGTTGTAAAATGGAGGTTCAGGGCACTGCAATTCACAAACCTGCAGAGTCATTAATGATAACTCTCATCCACAAATATATAGAGGGAAGGCAAAGAAGAGGATTTGAAATCAAGGCAGAATTGCACGAAACAGATTTCAGGAGGTAGATACGAATCACCTTTAAAGCACATGAAAAGCGGCAAAACGTTGACAATGATGCCCTTGGCCAAAAAGGGCGTATGCGTTTTTTCCTGAATATATTCAGGAAAAAACGCATACGCCCTTTTTGGCCAACCAAGGAACCTGGAAAGGCAAATCAGCGCTACAAAGAAGTCTCGCTTCCCATCGGTCAAAAGGGCCATGCTGAAAAAAGTGTCAAAACCAGAAATGCAGGACAGGCCATGGAGAAATGGGAGCCTTGCTACACTGATGGGCGGGATGTAAATTGCCAAGAGCCACTCCGGAGAAGTGTCCGGTGAGTCCTGAAACATCTGAAAAACACAGCTTAGAGAGCATAGGGCACTTCCACTCATGGGGGTATAAATTGGGAAAATTAAAAATCAGCAAGACACAAGCACCCCAAAGTTTAGGGCTGCTCTGTTGACCAGGACCTCCACTTCATTCCACCTTAAATATCCCAGGAAAGAGAAAAATGGATAAAGAAGTTGTGGTCCTTATGTACAATGGAATATCACTCAGCCATGAAATCAATGTCGTAAGGTTAGTAGCAGCATGATGAGTGGATTTAGGTACGACGATTCTAAGTGAAATAAGTCACACAGAAAAGGACACTTCTCATAAGGTATCACTGATAGAGGGAATGTAAAAACCGTTACACTTGAACTGAATTACAAAACAGAACAGAGTCACACATGCAGAAAACACACTATGGCTGCTTAACGGGAAAGGTGAGGTGGGGTGATACATAAAACAAGGGTATCAAATTAGCTCAGATACCGTTCCATAAACCCAATATGTAATAGACAAGACCTACTCCTTGCTCAGAGAACTGGACTCAACATGCCCTATTCACCGCACAAGAATATATCTGACTAATAATAATCGTAAAACCTATGTATTGATATCTCTCTGTTAGTGTGTCAAGTGGGTGTAAAGCGGCATAAACACAGCAGTGAAAAGCAGCTAAACCCCATTATAAAAATAAATTACTTTGAAACACCCATGAAACAAAGACAATGAAAGAGAGAGAAATTCTTACACAATGCGTTCAGGGGCTGTGATGCAACCTGGATTGACCATATCTAGACCCACAGCTGGATGAGACATAAGGGTGGACACTCTTGGGGCTGAGAGGTTTGGTGAGGTTGGGTGAGCAAACGCAGACCCTTTAAAGGAATACTGCGTGGTACCCATCGCATGGGTCCAAAATCTCCAGGTTCAAGGGCATCTTCCTACATCAAAAACATGCATGAGGAACCCAGAAAATGGTACACCGTGTGATGGGGAAAGGTTTCTAAAACGCACCTCATTTCTCATCTCCTTGTGCCCGGGTTCGCCATTCCAGCCGCTTTACTAGCAAGCTCCCTACTTGGAGCATCAGCACCTTTAACCTCCTGTTCCATACAGGTTGCAATTTGTCCTGAGGATAAACGGGAAGACGTGGAACCAACGAGAGACTAGCTCTTGGTGTTGGGACAGGCACAGGTCACTCTATTTTCCCATCAGAAAGAAGAATTAACCACAGGCTCAGCCTGCCCCCCGGAACCAGAACAGGGCCTGAAGCCATTCTGCGATTTTGGGGCCAGCTCCCATAAAAACGAGTTGTAAAATGGAGGTTCAGGGCACTGCAATTCACAAACCTGCAGAGTTATAAATGATAACTCCCGTCCACAAATATATTGAGGGAAGGCAAAGAAGAGGATTTGAAATCAAGGCAGAATTGCAGGAAACAGATTTCAGGAGGTAGATACGAATCGCCTTTAAAGCACATGAAAAGCGGCAAAACGTTGACAATGATGCCCTTGGCCAAAAAGGGCGTATGCGTTTTTTCCTGAATATATTCAGGAAAAAACGCATACGCCCTTTTTGGCCAACCAAGCAACCTGGAAAGGCAAATCAGCACTACAAAGAAGTCTCGCTTCCCATCGGTCAAAAGGGCCATGCTGAAAAAAGTGTCAAAACCAGAAACGCAGGACAGGCCATGGAGAAATGGGAGCCTTGCTACACTGATGGGCGGGATGTAAATTGCCAAGAGCCACTCTGGAGAAGTGTCCGGTGAGTCCTGAAACATCTGAAAAACACAGCTTAGAGAGCATAGGGCACTTCCACTCATGGGGGTATAAATTGGGAAAATTAAAAATCAGCAAGACACAAGCACCCCAAAGTTTAGGGCTGCTCTGTTGACCAGGACCTCCACTTCATTCCACCTTAAATATCCCAGGAAAGAGAAAAATGGATAAAGAAGTTGTGGTCCTTATGTACAATGGAATACCACTCAGCCATGAAATCAATGTCGTAAGGTTAGTAGCAGCATGATGAGTGGATTTAGGTACGACGATTCTAAGTGAAATAAGTCACACAGAAAAGGACACTTCTCATAAGGTATCACTGATAGAGGGAATGTAAAAACCGTTACACTTGAACTGAATTACAAAAGAGAACAGAGTCACACATGCAGAAAACACACTATGGCTGCTTAACGGGAAAGGTGAGGTGGGGTGATACATAAAACAAGGGTATCAAATTAGCTCAGATACCGTTCCATAAACCCAATATGTAATAGACAAGACCTACTCCTGGCTCAGAGAACTGGACTCAACACGCCCTATTCACCGCACAAGAATATATCTGACTAATAATAATCGTAAAACCTATGTATTGATATCTCTCTGTTAGTGTGTCAAGTGGGTGTAAAGCGGCATAAACACAGCAGTGAAAAGCAGCTAAACCCCATTATAAAAATAAATTACTTTGAAACACCCATGAAACAAAGACAGTGAAAGAGAGAGAAATTCTTACACAATGCGTTCAGGGGCTGTGATGCAACCTGGATTGACCATATCTAGACGCACAGCTGGATGAGACATAAGGGTGGACACTCTTGGGGCTGAGAGGTTTGGTGAGGTTGGGTGAGCAAACGCAGACCCTTTAAAGGAATACTGCGTGGTACCCATCGCATGGGTCCCAAATCTCCAGGTTCAAGGGCATCTTCCTACATCAAAAACATGCATGAGAAACCCAGAAGATGGTACACCGTGTGATGGGGAAAGGTTTCTAAAACGCACCTCATTTCTCATCTCCTTGTGCCCGGGTTCGCCATTCCAGCCGCTTTACTAGCAAGCTCCCTACTTGGAGCATCAGCACCTTTAACCTCCTGTTCCATGCAGGTTGCAATTTGTCCTGAGGATAAACGGGAAGACGTGGAACCAACGAGAGACTAGCTCTTGGTGTTGGGACAGGCACAGGTCACTCTATTTTCCCATCAGAAAGAAGAATTAACCACAGGCTCAGCCTGCCCCCCGGAACCAGAACAGGGCCTGAAGCCATTCTGCGATTTTGCGGCCAGCTCCCATAAAAACGAGTTGTAAAATGGAGGTTCAGGGCACTGCAATTCACAAACCTGCAGAGTTATTAATGATAACTCTCGTCCACAAATATATTGAGGGAAGGCAAAGAATAGGATTTGAAATCAAGGCAGAATTGCAGGAAACAGATTTCAGGAGGTAGATACGAATCGCCTTTGAAGCACATGAAAAGCGGCAAAACGTTGACAATGATGCCCTTGGCCAAAAAGGGCGTATGCGTTTTTTCCTGAATATATTCAGGAAAAATCGCATACGCCCTTTTTGGCCAACCAAGCAACCTGGAAAGGCAAATCAGCGCTACAAAGAAGTCTCGCTTCCCATCGGTCAAAAGGGCCATGCTGAAAAAAGTGTCAAAACCAGAAATGCAGGACAGGCCATGGAGAAATGGGAGCCTTGCTACACTGATGGGCGGGATGTAAATTGCCAAAAGCCACTCCGGAGAAGTGTCCGGTGAGTCCTGAAACATCTGAAAAACACAGCTTAGAGAGCATAGGGCACTTCCACTCATGTGGGTATAAATTGGGAAAATTAAAAATCAGCAAGACACAAGCACCCCAAAGTTTAGGGCTGCTCTGTTGACCAGGACCTCCACTTCATTCCACCTTAAATATCCCAGGAAAGAGAAAAATGGATAAAGAAGTTGTGGTCCTTATGTACAATGGAATACCACTCAGCCATGAAATCAATGTCGTAAGGTTAGTAGCAGCATGATGAGTGGATTTAGGTACGACGATTCTAAGTGAAATAAGTCACACAGAAAAGGACACTTCTCATAAGGTATCACTGATAGAGGGAATGTAAAAACCGTTACACTTGAACTGAATTACAAAACAGAACAGAGTCACACATGCAGAAAACACACTATGGCTGCTTAACGGGAAAGGTGAGGTGGGGTGATACATAAAACAAGGGTATCAAATTAGCTCAGATACCGTTCCATAAACCCAATATGTAATAGACAAGACCTACTCCTTGCTCAGAGAACTGGACTCAACACGCCCTATTCACCGCACAAGAATATATCTGACTAATAATAATCGTAAAACCTATGTATTGATATC
This sequence comes from Balaenoptera borealis, assembly GCF_965194805.1. Classification (NCBI taxonomy): domain Eukaryota; kingdom Metazoa; phylum Chordata; class Mammalia; order Artiodactyla; family Balaenopteridae; genus Balaenoptera; species Balaenoptera borealis. Next base: position 2,368,053 of record NW_028124009.1, read on the forward strand.
TCTCTGTTATTGTGTCAAGTGGGTGTAAAGCGGCATAAACACAGCAGTGAAAAGCAGCTAAACCCCATTATAAAAATAAATTACTTTGAAACACCCATGAAACAAAGACAGTGAAAGAGAGAGAAATTCTTACACAATGCGATCAGGGGCTGTGATGCAACCTGGATTGACCATATCTAGACGCACAGCTGGATGAGACATAAGGGTGGACACTCTTGGGGCTGAGAGGTTTGGTGAGGTTGGGTGAGCAAACGCAGACCCTTTAAAGTAATACTGCGTGGTACCCATCGCATGGGTCCCAAATCTCCAGGTTCAAGGGCATCTTCCTACATCAAAAACATGCATGAGAAACCCAGAAGATGGTACACCGTGTGATGGGGAAAGGTTTCTAAAACGCACCTCATTTCTCATCTCCTTGTGCCCGGGTTCGCCATTCCAGCTGCTTTACTAGCAAGCTCCCTACTTGGAGCATCAGCACCTTTAACCTCCTGTTCCATACAGGTTGCAATTTGTCCTGAGGATAAACGGGAAGACGTGGAACCAACGAGAGACTAGCTCTTGGTGTTGGGACAGGCACAGGTCACTCTATTTTCCCATCAGAAAGAAGAATTAACCACAGGCTCAGCCTGCCCCCCGGAACCAGAACAGGGCCTGAAGCCATTCTGCGATTTTGCGGCCAGCTCCCATAAAAACGAGTTGTAAAATGGAGGTTCAGGGCACTGCAATTCACAAACCTGCAGAGTTATAAATGATAACTCTCGTCCACAAATATATTGAGGGAAGGCAAAGAATAGGATTTGAAATCAAGGCAGAATTGCAGGAAACAGATTTCAGGAGGTAGATACGAATCGCCTTTAAAGCACATGAAAAGCGGCAAAACGTTGACAATGATGCCCTTGGCCAAAAAGGGCGTATGCGTTTTTTCCTGAATATATTCAGGAAAAAACGCATACGCCCTTTTTGGCCAACCAAGCAACCTGGAAAGGCAAATCAGCGCTACAAAGAAGTCTCGCTTCCCATCGGTCAAAAGGGCCATGCTGAAAAAAGTGTCAAAACCAGAAATGCAGGACAGGCCATGGAGAAATGGGAGCCTTGCTACACTGATGGGCGGGATGTAAATTGCCAAAAGCCACTCCGGAGAAGTGTCCGGTGAGTCCTGAAACATCTGAAAAACACAGCTTAGAGAGCATAGGGCACTTCCACTCATGGGGGTATAAATTGGGAAAATTAAAAATCAGCAAGACACAAGCACCCCAAAGTTTAGGGCTGCTCTGTTGACCAGGACCTCCACTTCATTCCACCTTAAATATCCCAGGAAAGAGAAAAATGGATAAAGAAGTTGTGGTCCTTATGTACAATGGAATACCACTCAGCCATGAAATCAATGTCGTAAGGTTAGTAGCAGCATGATGAGTGGATTTAGGTACGACGATTCTAAGTGAAATAAGTCACACAGAAAAGGACACTTCTCATAAGGTATCACTGATAGAGGGAATGTAAAAACCGTTACACTTGAACTGAATTACAAAACAGAACAGAGTCACACATGCAGAAAACACACTATGGCTGCTTAACGGGAAAGGTGAGGTGGGGTGATACATAAAACAAGGGTATCAAATTAGCTCAGATACCGTTCCATAAACCCAATATGTAATAGACAAGACCTACTCCTTGCTCAGAGAACTGGACTCAACACGCCCTATTCACCGCACAAGAATATATCTGACTAATAATAATCGTAAAACCTATGTATTGATATCTCTCTGTTAGTGTGTCAAGTGGGTGTAAAGCGGCATAAACACAGCAGTGAAAAGCAGCTAAACCCCATTATAAAAATAAATTACTTTGAAACACCCATGAAACAAAGACAGTGAAAGAGAGAGAAATTCTTACACAATGCGTTCAGGGGCTGTGATGCAACCTGGATTGACCATATCTAGACGCACAGCTGGATGAGACATAAGGGTGGACACTCTTGGGGCTGAGAGGTTTGGTGAGGTTGGGTGAGCAAACGCAGACCCTTTAAAGTAATACTGCGTGGTACCCATCGCATGGGTCCCAAATCTCCAGGTTCAAGGGCATCTTCCTACATCGAAAACATGCATGAGAAACCCAGAAGATGGTACACCGTGTGATGGGGAAAGGTTTCTAAAACGCACCTCATTTCTCATCTCCTTGTGCCCGGGTTCGCCATTCCAGCCGCTTTACTAGCAAGCTCCCTACTTGGAGCATCAGCACCTTTAACCTCCTGTTCCATGCAGGTTGCAATTTGTCCTGAGGATAAACGGGAAGACGTGGAACCAACGAGAGACTAGCTCTTGGTGTTGGGACAGGCACAGGTCACTCTATTTTCCCATCAGAAAGAAGAATTAACCACAGGCTCAGCCTGCCCCCCGGAACCAGAACAGGGCCTGAAGCCATTCTGCGATTTTGCGGCCAGCTCCCATAAAAACGAGTTGTAAAATGGAGGTTCAGGGCACTGCAATTCACAAACCTGCAGAGTTATTAATGATAACTCTCGTCCACAAATATATTGAGGGAAGGCAAAGAATAGGATTTGAAATCAAGGCAGAATTGCAGGAAACAGATTTCAGGAGGTAGATACGAATCGCCTTTGAAGCACATGAAAAGCGGCAAAACGTTGACAATGATGCCCTTGGCCAAAAAGGGCGTATGCGTTTTTTCCTGAATATATTCAGGAAAAATCGCATACGCCCTTTTTGGCCAACCAAGCAACCTGGAAAGGCAAATCAGCGCTACAAAGAAGTCTCGCTTCCCATCGGTCAAAAGGGCCATGCTGAAAAAAGTGTCAAAACCAGAAATGCAGGACAGGCCATGGAGAAATGGGAGCCTTGCTACACTGATGGGCGGGATGTAAATTGCCAAAAGCCACTCCGGAGAAGTGTCCGGTGAGTCCTGAAACATCTGAAAAACACAGCTTAGAGAGCATAGGGCACTTCCACTCATGTGGGTATAAATTGGGAAAATTAAAAATCAGCAAGACACAAGCACCCCAAAGTTTAGGGCTGCTCTGTTGACCAGGACCTCCACTTCATTCCACCTTAAATATCCCAGGAAAGAGAAAAATGGATAAAGAAGTTGTGGTCCTTATGTACAATGGAATACCACTCAGCCATGAAATCAATGTCGTAAGGTTAGTAGCAGCATGATGAGTGGATTTAGGTACGACGATTCTAAGTGAAATAAGTCACACAGAAAAGGACACTTCTCATAAGGTATCACTGATAGAGGGAATGTAAAAACCGTTACACTTGAACTGAATTACAAAACAGAACAGAGTCACACATGCAGAAAACACACTATGGCTGCTTAACGGGAAAGGTGAGGTGGGGTGATACATAAAACAAGGGTATCAAATTAGCTCAGATACCGTTCCATAAACCCAATATGTAATAGACAAGACCTACTCCTTGCTCAGAGAACTGGACTCAACACGCCCTATTCACCGCACAAGAATATATCTGACTAATAATAATCGTAAAACCTATGTATTGATATCTCTCTGTTATTGTGTCAAGTGGGTGTAAAGCGGCATAAACACAGCAGTGAAAAGCAGCTAAACCCCATTATAAAAATAAATTACTTTGAAACACCCATGAAACAAAGACAGTGAAAGAGAGAGAAATTCTTACACAATGCGATCAGGGGCTGTGATGCAACCTGGATTGACCATATCTAGACGCACAGCTGGATGAGACATAAGGGTGGACACTCTTGGGGCTGAGAGGTTTGGTGAGGTTGGGTGAGCAAACGCAGACCCTTTAAAGTAATACTGCGTGGTACCCATCGCATGGGTCCCAAATCTCCAGGTTCAAGGGCATCTTCCTACATCAAAAACATGCATGAGAAACCCAGAAGATGGTACACCGTGTGATGGGGAAAGGTTTCTAAAACGCACCTCATTTCTCATCTCCTTGTGCCCGGGTTCGCCATTCCAGCTGCTTTACTAGCAAGCTCCCTACTTGGAGCATCAGCACCTTTAACCTCCTGTTCCATACAGGTTGCAATTTGTCCTGAGGATAAACGGGAAGACGTGGAACCAACGAGAGACTAGCTCTTGGTGTTGGGACAGGCACAGGTCACTCTATTTTCCCATCAGAAAGAAGAATTAACCACAGGCTCAGCCTGCCCCCCGGAACCAGAACAGGGCCTGAAGCCATTCTGCGATTTTGCGGCCAGCTCCCATAAAAACGAGTTGTAAAATGGAGGTTCAGGGCACTGCAATTCACAAACCTGCAGAGTTATAAATGATAACTCTCGTCCACAAATATATTGAGGGAAGGCAAAGAATAGGATTTGAAATCAAGGCAGAATTGCAGGAAACAGATTTCAGGAGGTAGATACGAATCGCCTTTAAAGCACATGAAAAGCGGCAAAACGTTGACAATGATGCCCTTGGCCAAAAAGGGCGTATGCGTTTTTTCCTGAATATATTCAGGAAAAAACGCATACGCCCTTTTTGGCCAACCAAGCAACCTGGAAAGGCAAATCAGCGCTACAAAGAAGTCTCGCTTCCCATCGGTCAAAAGGGCCATGCTGAAAAAAGTGTCAAAACCAGAAATGCAGGACAGGCCATGGAGAAATGGGAGCCTTGCTACACTGATGGGCGGGATGTAAATTGCCAAAAGCCACTCCGGAGAAGTGTCCGGTGAGTCCTGAAACATCTGAAAAACACAGCTTAGAGAGCATAGGGCACTTCCACTCATGGGGGTATAAATTGGGAAAATTAAAAATCAGCAAGACACAAGCACCCCAAAGTTTAGGGCTGCTCTGTTGACCAGGACCTCCACTTCATTCCACCTTAAATATCCCAGGAAAGAGAAAAATGGATAAAGAAGTTGTGGTCCTTATGTACAATGGAATACCACTCAGCCATGAAATCAATGTCGTAAGGTTAGTAGCAGCATGATGAGTGGATTTAGGTACGACGATTCTAAGTGAAATAAGTCACACAGAAAAGGACACTTCTCATAAGGTATCACTGATAGAGGGAATGTAAAAACCGTTACACTTGAACTGAATTACAAAACAGAACAGAGTCACACATGCAGAAAACACACTATGGCTGCTTAACGGGAAAGGTGAGGTGGGGTGATACATAAAACAAGGGTATCAAATTAGCTCAGATACCGTTCCATAAACCCAATATGTAATAGACAAGACCTACTCCTTGCTCAGAGAACTGGACTCAACACGCCCTATTCACCGCACAAGAATATATCTGACTAATAATAATCGTAAAACCTATGTATTGATATCTCTCTGTTATTGTGTCAAGTGGGTGTAAAGCGGCATAAACACAGCAGTGAAAAGCAGCTAAACCCCATTATAAAAATAAATTACTTTGAAACACCCATGAAACAAAGACAGTGAAAGAGAGAGAAATTCTTACACAATGCGTTCAGGGGCTGTGATGCAACCTGGATTGACCATATCTAGACGCACAGCTGGATGAGACATAAGGGTGGACACTCTTGGGGCTGAGAGGTTTGGTGAGGTTGGGTGAGCAAACGCAGACCCTTTAAAGTAATACTGCGTGGTACCCATCGCATGGGTCCCAAATCTCCAGGTTCAAGGGCATCTTCCTACATCGAAAACATGCATGAGAAACCCAGAAGATGGTACACCGTGTGATGGGGAAAGGTTTCTAAAACGCACCTCATTTCTCATCTCCTTGTGCCCGGGTTCGCCATTCCAGCCGCTTTACTAGCAAGCTCCCTACTTGGAGCATCAGCACCTTTAACCTCCTGTTCCATGCAGGTTGCAATTTGTCCTGAGGATAAACGGGAAGACGTGGAACCAACGAGAGACTAGCTCTTGGTGTTGGGACAGGCACAGGTCACTCTATTTTCCCATCAGAAAGAAGAATTAACCACAGGCTCAGCCTGCCCCCCGGAACCAGAACAGGGCCTGAAGCCATTCTGCGATTTTGCGGCCAGCTCCCATAAAAACGAGTTGTAAAATGGAGGTTCAGGGCACTGCAATTCAAAAACCTGCAGAGTTATTAATGATAACTCTCCTCCACAAATATATTGAGGGAAGGCAAAGAATAGGATTTGAAATCAAGGCAGAATTGCAGGAAACAGATTTCAGGAGGTAGATACGAATCGCCTTTGAAGCACATGAAAAGCGGCAAAACGTTGACAATGATGCCCTTGGCCAAAAAGGGCGTATGCGTTTTTTCCTGAATATATTCAGGAAAAATCGCATACGCCCTTTTTGGCCAACCAAGCAACCTGGAAAGGCAAATCAGCGCTACAAAGAAGTCTCGCTTCCCATCGGTCAAAAGGGCCATGCTGAAAAAAGTGTCAAAACCAGAAATGCAGGACAGGCCATGGAGAAATGGGAGCCTTGCTACACTGATGGGCGGGATGTAAATTGCCAAGAGCCACTCCGGAGAAGTGTCCGGTGAGTCCTGAAACATCTGAAAAACACAGCTTAGAGAGCATAGGGCACTTCCACTCATGGGGGTATAAATTGGGAAAATTAAAAATCAGCAAGACACAAGCACCCCAAAGTTTAGGGCTGCTCTGTTGACCAGGACCTCCACTTCATTCCACCTTAAATATCCCAGGAAAGAGAAAAATGGATAAAGAAGTTGTGGTCCTTATGTACAATGGAATACCACTCAGCCATGAAATCAATGTCGTAAGGTTAGTAGCAGCATGATGAGTGAATTTAGGTACGACGATTCTAAGTGAAATAAGTCACACAGAAAAGGACACTTCTCATAAGGTATCACTGATAGAGGGAATGTAAAAACCGTTACACTTGAACTGAATTACAAAACAGAACAGAGTCACACATGCAGAAAACACACTATGGCTGCTTAACGGGAAAGGTGAGGTGGGGTGATACATAAAACAAGGGTATCAAATTAGCTCAGATACCGTTCCATAAACCCAATATGTAATAGACAAGACCTACTCCTTGCTCAGAGAACTGGACTCAACACGCCCTATTCACCGCACAAGAATATATCTGACTAATAATAATCGTAAAACCTATGTATTGATATCTCTCTGTTAGTGTGTCAAGTGGGTGTAAAGCGGCATAAACACAGCAGTGAAAAGCAGCTAAACCCCATTATAAAAATAAATTACTTTGAAACACCCATGAAACAAAGACAGTGAAAGAGAGAGAAATTCTTACACAATGCGTTCAGGGGCTGTGATGCAACCTGGATTGACCATATCTAGACGCACAGCTGGATGAGACATAAGGGTGGACACTCTTGGGGCTGAGAGGTTTGGTGAGGTTGGGTGAGCAAACGCAGACCCTTTAAAGGAATACTGCGTGGTACCCATCGCATGGGTCCCAAATCTCCAGGTTCAAGGGCATCTTCCTACATCAAAAACATGCATGAGAAACCCAGAAGATGGTACACCGTGTGATGGGGAAAGGTTTCTAAAACGCACCTCATTTCTCATTTCCTTGTGCCCGGGTTCGCCATTCCAGCCGCTTTACTAGCAAGCTCCCTACTTGGAGCATCAGCACCTTTAACCTCCTGTTCCATACAGGTTGCAATTTGTCCTGAGGATAAACGGGAAGACGTGGAACCAACGAGAGACTAGCTCTTGGTGTTGGGACAGGCACAGGTCACTCTATTTTCCCATCAGAAAGAAGAATTAACCACAGGCTCAGCCTGACCCCCGGAACCAGAACAGGGCCTGAAGCCATTCTGCGATTTTGCCGCCAGCTCCCATAAAAACGAGTTGTAAAATGGAGGTTCAGGGCACTGCAATTCACAAACCTGCAGAGTTATTAATGATAACTCTCGTCCACAAATATATTGAGGGAAGGCAAAGAAGAGGATTTGAAATCAAGGCAGAATTGCAGGAAACAGATTTCAGGAGGTAGATACGAATCGCCTTTAAAGCACATGAAAAGCGGCAAAACGTTGACAATGATGCCCTTGGCCAAAAAGGGCGTATGCTGTTTTTCCTGAATATATTCAGGAAAAATCGCATACGCCCTTTTTGGCCAACCAAGCAACCTGGAAAGGCAAATCAGCGCTACAAAGAAGTCTCGCTTCCCATCGGTCAAAAGGGCCATGTGGAAAAAAGTGTCAAAATCAGAAATGCAGGACAGGCCATGGAGAAATGGGAGCCTTGCTACACTGATGGGCGGGATGTAAATTGCCAAAAGCCACTCCGGAGAAGTGTCCGGTGAGTCCTGAAACATCTGAAAAACACAGCTTAGAGAGCATAGGGCACTTCCACTCATGGGGGTATAAATTGGGAAAATTAAAAATCAGCAAGACACAAGCACCCCAAAGTTTAGGGCTGCTCTGTTGACCAGGACCTCCACTTCATTCCACCTTAAATATCCCAGGAAAGAGAAAAATGGATAAAGAAGTTGTGGTCCTTATGTACAATGGAATACCACTCAGCCATGAAATCAATGTCGTAAGGTTAGTAGCAGCATGATGAGTGGATTTAGGTACGACGATTCTAAGTGAAATAAGTCACACAGAAAAGGACACTTCTCATAAGGTATCACTGATAGAGGGAATGTAAAAACCGTTACACTTGAACTGAATTACAAAACAGAACAGAGTCACACATGCAGAAAACACACTATGGCTGCTTAACGGGAAAGGTGAGGTGGGGTGATACATAAAACAAGGGTATCAAATTAGCTCAGATACCGTTCCATAAACCCAATATGTAATAGACAAGACCTACTCCTTGCTCAGAGAACTGGACTCAACACGCCCTATTCACCGCACAAGAATATATCTGACTAATAATAATCGTAAAACCTATGTATTGATATCTCTCTGTTATTGTGTCAAGTGGGTGTAAAGCGGCATAAACACAGCAGTGAAAAGCAGCTAAACCCCATTATAAAAATAAATTACTTTGAAACACCCATGAAACAAAGACAGTGAAAGAGAGAGAAATTCTTACACAATGCGTTCAGGGGCTGTGATGCAACCTGGATTGACCATATCTAGACGCACAGCTGGATGAGACATAAGGGTGGACACTCTTGGGGCTGAGAGGTTTGGTGAGGTTGGGTGAGCAAACGCAGACCCTTTAAAGTAATACTGCGTGGTACCCATCGCAAGGGTCCCAAATCTCCAGGTTCAAGGGCATCTTCCTACATCAAAAACATGCATGAGAAACCCAGAAGATGGTACACCGTGTGATGGGGAAAGGTTTCTAAAACGCACCTCATTTCTCATCTCCTTGTGCCCGGGTTCGCCATTCCAGCCGCTTTACTAGCAAGCTCCCTACTTGGAGCATCAGCACCTTTAACCTCCTGTTCCATGCAGGTTGCAATTTGTCCTGAGGATAAACGGGAAGACGTGGAAACAACGAGAGACTAGCTCTTGGTGTTCGGACAGGCACAGGTCACTCTATTTTCCCATCAGAAAGAAGAATTAACCACAGGCTCAGCCTGCCCCCCGGAACCAGAACAGGGCCTGAAGCCATTCTGCGATTTTGCGGCCAGCTCCCATAAAAACGAGTTGTAAAATGGAGGTTCAGGGCACTGCAATTCACAAACCTGCAGAGTTATTAATGATAACTCTCGTCCACAAATATATTGAGGGAAGGCAAAGAAGAGGATTTGAAATCAAGGCAGAATTGCAGGAAACAGATTTCAGGAGGTAGATACGAATCGCCTTTAAAGCACATGAAAAGCGGCAAAACGTTGACAATGATGCCCTTGGCCAAAAAGGGCGTATGCGTTTTTTCCTGAATATATTCAGGAAAAAACGCATACGCCCTTTTTGGCCAACCAAGCCACCTGGAAAGGCAAATCAGCGCTACAAAGAAGTCTCGCTTCCCATCGGTCAAAAGGGCCATGCTGAAAAAAGTGTAAAAACCAGAAATGCAGGACAGGCCATGGAGAAATGGGAGCCTTGCTACACTGATGGGCGGGATGTAAATTGCCAAAAGCCACTCTGGAGAAGTGTCCGGTGAGTCCTGAAACATCTGAAAAACACAGCTTAGAGAGCATAGGGCACTTCCACTCATGGGGGTATAAATTGGGAAAATTAAAAATCAGCAAGACACAAGCACCCCAACGTTTAGGGCTGCTGTGTTGACCAGGACCTCCACTTCATTCCACCTTAAATATCCCAGGAAAGAGAAAAATGGATAAAGAAGTTGTGGTCCTTATGTACAATGGAATACCACTCAGCCATGAAATCAATGTCGTAAGGTTAGTAGCAGCATGATGAGTGGATTTAGGTACGACGATTCTAAGTGAAATAAGTCACACAGAAAAGGACACTTCTCATAAGGTATCACTGATAGAGGGAATGTAAAAACCGTTACACTTGAACTGAATTACAAAACAGAACAGAGTCACACATGCAGAAAACACACTATGGCTGCTTAACGGGAAAGGTGAGGTGGGGTGATACATAAAACAAGGGTATCAAATTAGCTCAGATACCGTTCCATAAACCCAATATGTAATAGACAAGACCTACTCCTTGCTCAGAGAACTGGACTCAACACGCCCTATTCACCGCACAAGAATATATCTGACTAATAATAATCGTAAAACCTATGTATTGATATCTCTCTGTTAGTGTGTCAAGTGGGTGTAAAGCGGCATAAACACAGCAGTGAAAAGCAGCTAAACCCCATTATAAAAATAAATTACTTTGAAACACCCATGAAACAAAGACAGTGAAAGAGAGAGAAATTCTTACACAATGCGTTCAGGGGCTGTGATGCAACCTGGATTGACCATATCTAGACGCACAGCTGGATGAGACATAAGGGTGGACACTCTTGGGGCTGAGAGGTTTGGTGAGGTTGGGTGAGCAAACGCAGACCCTTTAAAGTAATACTGCGTGGTACCCATCGCATGGGTCCCAAATCTCCAGGTTCAAGGGCATCTTCCTACATCAAAAACATGCATGAGAAACCCAGAAGATGGTACACCGTGTGATGGGGAAAGGTTTCTAAAACGCACCTCATTTCTCATCTCCTTGTGCCCGGGTTCGCCATTCCAGCCGCTTTACTAGCAAGCTCCCTACTTGGAGCATCAGCACCTTTAACCTCCTGTTCCATACAGGTTGCAATTTGTCCTGAGGATAAACGGGAAGACGTGGAACCAACGAGAGACTAGCTCTTGGTGTTGGGACAGGCACAGGTCACTCTATTTTCCCATCAGAAAGAAGAATTAACCACAGGCTCAGCCTGCCCCCCGGAACCAGAACAGGGCCTGAAGCCATTCGGCGATTTTGCGGCCAGCTCCCATAAAAACGAGTTGTAAAATGGAGGTTCAGGGCACTGCAATTCACAAACCTGCAGAGTTATAAATGATAACTCTCGTCCACAAATATATTGAGGGAAGGCAAAGAAGAGGATTTGAAATCAAGGCAGAATTGCAGGAAACAGATTTCAGGAGGTAGATACGAATCGCCTTTAAAGCACATGAAAAGCGGCAAAACGTTGACAATGATGCCCTTGGCCAAAAAGGGCGTATGCGTTTTTTCCTGAATATATTCAGGAAAAAACGCATACGCCCTTTTTGGCCAACCAAGCAACCTGGAAAGGCAAATCAGCGCTACAAAGAAGTCTCGCTTCCCATCGGTCAAAAGGGCCATGCTGAAAAAAGTGTCAAAACCAGAAATGCAGGACAGGCCATGGAGAAATGGGAGCCTTGCTACACTGATGGGCGGGATGTAAATTGCCAAAAGCCACTCCGGAGAAGTGTCCGGTGAGTCCTGAAACATCTGAAAAACACAGCTTAGAGAGCATAGGGCACTTCCACTCATGGGGGTATAAATTGGGAAAATTAAAAATCAGCAAGACACAAGCACCCCAAAGTTTAGGGCTGCTCTGTTGACCAGGACCTCCACTTCATTCCACCTTAAATATCCCAGGAAAGAGAAAAATGGATAAAGAAGTTGTGGTCCTTATGTACAATGGAATACCACTCAGCCATGAAATCAATGTCGTAAGGTTAGTAGCAGCATGATGAGTGGATTTAGGTACGACGATTCTAAGTGAAATAAGTCACACAGAAAAGGACACTTCTCATAAGGTATCACTGATAGAGGGAATGTAAAAACCGTTACACTTGAACTGAATTACAAAACAGAACAGAGTCACACATGCAGAAAACACACTATGGCTGCTTAACGGGAAAGGTGAGGTGGGGTGATACATAAAACAAGGGTATCAAATTAGCTCAGATACCGTTCCATAAACCCAATATGTAATAGACAAGACCTACTCCTTGCTCAGAGAACTGGACTCAACACGCCCTATTCACCGCACAAGAATATATCTGACTAATAATAATCGTAAAACCTATGTATTGATATCTCTCTGTTAGTGTGTCAAGTGGGTGTAAAGCGGCATAAACACAGCAGTGAAAAGCAGCTAAACCCCATTATAAAAATAAATTACTTTGAAACACCCATGAAACAAAGACAGTGAAAGAGAGAGAAATTCTTACACAATGCGTTCAGGGGCTGTGATGCAACCTGGATTGACCATATCTAGACGCACAGCTGGATGAGACATAAGGGTGGACACTCTTGGGGCTGAGAGGTTTGGTGAGGTTGGGTGAGCAAACGCAGACCCTTTAAAGTAATACTGCGTGGTACCCATCGCATGGGTCCCAAATCTCCAGGTTCAAGGGCATCTTCCTACATCAAAAACATGCATGAGAAACCCAGAAGATGGTACACCGTGTGATGGGGAAAGGTTTCTAAAACGCACCTCATTTCTCATCTCCTTGTGCCCGGGTTCGCCATTCCAGCCGCTTTACTAGCAAGCTCCCTACTTGGAGCATCAGCACCTTTAACCTCCTGTTCCATACAGGTTGCAATTTGTCCTGAGGATAAACGGGAAGACGTGGAACCAACGAGAGACTAGCTCTTGGTGTTGGGACAGGCACAGGTCACTCTATTTTCCCATCAGAAAGAAGAATTAACCACAGGCTCAGCCTGCCCCCCGGAACCAGAACAGGGCCTGAAGCCATTCTGCGATTTTGCGGCCAGCTCCCATAAAAACGAGTTGTAAAATGGAGGTTCAGGGCACTGCAATTCACAAACCTGCAGAGTTATAAATGATAACTCTCGTCCACAAATATATTGAGGGAAGGCAAAGAATAGGATTTGAAATCAAGGCAGAATTGCAGGAAACAGATTTCAGGAGGTAGATACGAATCGCCTTTAAAGCACATGAAAAGCGGCAAAACGTTGACAATGATGCCCTTGGCCAAAAAGGGCGTATGCGTTTTTTCCTGAATATATTCAGGAAAAAACGCATACGCCCTTTTTGGCCAACCAAGCAACCTGGAAAGGCAAATCAGCGCTACAAAGAAGTCTCGCTTCCCATCGGTCAAAAGGGCCATGCTGAAAAAAGTGTCAAAACCAGAAATGCAGGACAGGCCATGGAGAAATGGGAGCCTTGCTACACTGATGGGCGGGATGTAAATTGCCAAAAGCCACTCTGGAGAAGTGTCCGGTGAGTCCTGAAACATCTGAAAAACACAGCTTAGAGAGCATAGGACACTTCCACTCATGGGGGTATAAATTGGGAAAATTAAAAATCAGCAAGACACAAGCACCCCAAAGTTTAGGGCTGCTCTGTTGACCAGGACCTCCACTTCATTCCACCTTAAATATCCCAGGAAAGAGAAAAATGGATAAAGAAGTTGTGGTCCTTATGTACAATGGAATACCACTCAGCCATGAAATCAATGTCGTAAGGTTAGTAGCAGCATGATGAGTGGATTTAGGTACGACGATTCTAAGTGAAATAAGTCACACAGAAAAGGACACTTCTCATAAGGTATCACTGATAGAGGGAATGTAAAAACCGTTACACTTGAACTGAATTACAAAACAGAACAGAGTCACACATGCAGAAAACACACTATGGCTGCTTAACGGGAAAGGTGAGGTGGGGTGATACATAAAACAAGGGTATCAAATTAGCTCAGATACCGTTCCATAAACCCAATATGTAATAGACAAGACCTACTCCTTGCTCAGAGAACTGGACTCAACACGCCCTATTCACCGCACAAGAATATATCTGACTAATAATAATCGTAAAACCTATGTATTGATATCTCTCTGTTAGTGTGTCAAGTGGGTGTAAAGCGGCATAAACACAGCAGTGAAAAGCAGCTAAACCCCATTATAAAAATAAATTACTTTGAAACACCCATGAAACAAAGACAGTGAAAGAGAGAGAAATTCTTACACAATGCGTTCAGGGGCTGTGATGCAACCTGGATTGACCATATCTAGACGCACAGCTGGATGAGACATAAGGGTGGACACTCTTGGGGCTGAGAGGTTTGGTGAGGTTGGGTGAGCAAACGCAGACCCTTTAAAGTAATACTGCGTGGTACCCATCGCATGGGTCCCAAATCTCCAGGTTCAAGGGCATCTTCCTACATCGAAAACATGCATGAGAAACCCAGAAGATGGTACACCGTGTGATGGGGAAAGGTTTCTAAAACGCACCTCATTTCTCATCTCCTTGTGCCCGGGTTCGCCATTCCAGCCGCTTTACTAGCAAGCTCCCTACTTGGAGCATCAGCACCTTTAACCTCCTGTTCCATGCAGGTTGCAATTTGTCCTGAGGATAAACGGGAAGACGTGGAACCAACGAGAGACTAGCTCTTGGTGTTGGGACAGGCACAGGTCACTCTATTTTCCCATCAGAAAGAAGAATTAACCACAGGCTCAGCCTGCCCCCCGGAACCAGAACAGGGCCTGAAGCCATTCTGCGATTTTGCGGCCAGCTCCCATAAAAACGAGTTGTAAAATGGAGGTTCAGGGCACTGCAATTCAAAAACCTGCAGAGTTATTAATGATAACTCTCCTCCACAAATATATTGAGGGAAGGCAAAGAATAGGATTTGAAATCAAGGCAGAATTGCAGGAAACAGATTTCAGGAGGTAGATACGAATCGCCTTTGAAGCACATGAAAAGCGGCAAAACGTTGACAATGATGCCCTTGGCCAAAAAGGGCGTATGCGTTTTTTCCTGAATATATTCAGGAAAAATCGCATACGCCCTTTTTGGCCAACCAAGCAACCTGGAAAGGCAAATCAGCGCTACAAAGAAGTCTCGCTTCCCATCGGTCAAAAGGGCCATGCTGAAAAAAGTGTCAAAACCAGAAATGCAGGACAGGCCATGGAGAAATGGGAGCCTTGCTACACTGATGGGCGGGATGTAAATTGCCAAGAGCCACTCCGGAGAAGTGTCCGGTGAGTCCTGAAACATCTGAAAAACACAGCTTAGAGAGCATAGGGCACTTCCACTCATGGGGGTATAAATTGGGAAAATTAAAAATCAGCAAGACACAAGCACCCCAAAGTTTAGGGCTGCTCTGTTGACCAGGACCTCCACTTCATTCCACCTTAAATATCCCAGGAAAGAGAAAAATGGATAAAGAAGTTGTGGTCCTTATGTACAATGGAATACCACTCAGCCATGAAATCAATGTCGTAAGGTTAGTAGCAGCATGATGAGTGAATTTAGGTACGACGATTCTAAGTGAAATAAGTCACACAGAAAAGGACACTTCTCATAAGGTATCACTGATAGAGGGAATGTAAAAACCGTTACACTTGAACTGAATTACAAAACAGAACAGAGTCACACATGCAGAAAACACACTATGGCTGCTTAACGGGAAAGGTGAGGTGGGGTGATACATAAAACAAGGGTATCAAATTAGCTCAGATACCGTTCCATAAACCCAATATGTAATAGACAAGACCTACTCCTTGCTCAGAGAACTGGACTCAACACGCCCTATTCACCGCACAAGAATATATCTGACTAATAATAATCGTAAAACCTATGTATTGATATCTCTCTGTTAGTGTGTCAAGTGGGTGTAAAGCGGCATAAACACAGCAGTGAAAAGCAGCTAAACCCCATTATAAAAATAAATTACTTTGAAACACCCATGAAACAAAGACAGTGAAAGAGAGAGAAATTCTTACACAATGCGTTCAGGGGCTGTGATGCAACCTGGATTGACCATATCTAGACGCACAGCTGGATGAGACATAAGGGTGGACACTCTTGGGGCTGAGAGGTTTGGTGAGGTTGGGTGAGCAAACGCAGACCCTTTAAAGGAATACTGCGTGGTACCCATCGCATGGGTCCCAAATCTCCAGGTTCAAGGGCATCTTCCTACATCAAAAACATGCATGAGAAACCCAGAAGATGGTACACCGTGTGATGGGGAAAGGTTTCTAAAACGCACCTCATTTCTCATTTCCTTGTGCCCGGGTTCGCCATTCCAGCCGCTTTACTAGCAAGCTCCCTACTTGGAGCATCAGCACCTTTAACCTCCTGTTCCATACAGGTTGCAATTTGTCCTGAGGATAAACGGGAAGACGTGGAACCAACGAGAGACTAGCTCTTGGTGTTGGGACAGGCACAGGTCACTCTATTTTCCCATCAGAAAGAAGAATTAACCACAGGCTCAGCCTGACCCCCGGAACCAGAACAGGGCCTGAAGCCATTCTGCGATTTTGCCGCCAGCTCCCATAAAAACGAGTTGTAAAATGGAGGTTCAGGGCACTGCAATTCACAAACCTGCAGAGTTATTAATGATAACTCTCGTCCACAAATATATTGAGGGAAGGCAAAGAAGAGGATTTGAAATCAAGGCAGAATTGCAGGAAACAGATTTCAGGAGGTAGATACGAATCGCCTTTAAAGCACATGAAAAGCGGCAAAACGTTGACAATGATGCCCTTGGCCAAAAAGGGCGTATGCGTTTTTTCCTGAATATATTCAGGAAAAATCGCATACGCCCTTTTTGGCCAACCAAGCAACCTGGAAAGGCAAATCAGCGCTACAAAGAAGTCTCGCTTCCCATCGGTCAAAAGGGCCATGCTGAAAAAAGTGTCAAAATCAGAAATGCAGGACAGGCCATGGAGAAATGGGAGCCTTGCTACACTGATGGGCGGGATGTAAATTGCCAAAAGCCACTCCGGAGAAGTGTCCGGTGAGTCCTGAAACATCTGAAAAACACAGCTTAGAGAGCATAGGGCACTTCCACTCATGGGGGTATAAATTGGGAAAATTAAAAATCAGCAAGACACAAGCACCCCAAAGTTTAGGGCTGCTCTGTTGACCAGGACCTCCACTTCATTCCACCTTAAATATCCCAGGAAAGAGAAAAATGGATAAAGAAGTTGTGGTCCTTATGTACAATGGAATACCACTCAGCCATGAAATCAATGTCGTAAGGTTAGTAGCAGCATGATGAGTGGATTTAGGTACGACGATTCTAAGTGAAATAAGTCACACAGAAAAGGACACTTCTCATAAGGTATCACTGATAGAGGGAATGTAAAAACCGTTACACTTGAACTGAATTACAAAACAGAACAGAGTCACACATGCAGAAAACACACTATGGCTGCTTAACGGGAAAGGTGAGGTGGGGTGATACATAAAACAAGGGTATCAAATTAGCTCAGATACCGTTCCATAAACCCAATATGTAATAGACAAGACCTACTCCTTGCTCAGAGAACTGGACTCAACACGCCCTATTCACCGCACAAGAATATATCTGACTAATAATAATCGTAAAACCTATGTATTGATATCTCTCTGTTATTGTGTCAAGTGGGTGTAAAGCGGCATAAACACAGCAGTGAAAAGCAGCTAAACCCCATTATAAAAATAAATTACTTTGAAACACCCATGAAACAAAGACAGTGAAAGAGAGAGAAATTCTTACACAATGCGTTCAGGGGCTGTGATGCAACCTGGATTGACCATATCTAGACGCACAGCTGGATGAGACATAAGGGTGGACACTCTTGGGGCTGAGAGGTTTGGTGAGGTTGGGTGAGCAAACGCAGACCCTTTAAAGTAATACTGCGTGGTACCCATCGCAAGGGTTCCAAATCTCCAGGTTCAAGGGCATCTTCCTACATCAAAAACATGCATGAGAAACCCAGAAGATGGTACACCGTGTGATGGGGAAAGGTTTCTAAAACGCACCTCATTTCTCATCTCCTTGTGCCCGGGTTCGCCATTCCAGCCGCTTTACTAGCAAGCTCCCTACTTGGAGCATCAGCACCTTTAACCTCCTGTTCCATGCAGGTTGCAATTTGTCCTGAGGATAAACGGGAAGACGTGGAAACAACGAGAGACTAGCTCTTGGTGTTCGGACAGGCACAGGTCACTCTATTTTCCCATCAGAAAGAAGAATTAACCACAGGCTCAGCCTGCCCCCCGGAACCAGAACAGGGCCTGAAGCCATTCTGCGATTTTGCGGCCAGCTCCCATAAAAACGAGTTGTAAAATGGAGGTTCAGGGCACTGCAATTCACAAACCTGCAGAGTTATTAATGATAACTCTCGTCCACAAATATATTGAGGGAAGGCAAAGAAGAGGATTTGAAATCAAGGCAGAATTGCAGGAAACAGATTTCAGGAGGTAGATACGAATCGCCTTTAAAGCACATGAAAAGCGGCAAAACGTTGACAATGATGCCCTTGGCCAAAAAGGGCGTATGCGTTTTTTCCTGAATATATTCAGGAAAAAACGCATACGCCCTTTTTGGCCAACCAAGCCACCTGGGAAGGCAAATCAGCGCTACAAAGAAGTCTCGCTTCCCATCGGTCAAAAGGGCCATGCTGAAAAAAGTGTAAAAACCAGAAATGCAGGACAGGCCATGGAGAAATGGGAGCCTTGCTACACTGATGGGCGGGATGTAAATTGCCAAAAGCCACTCCGGAGAAGTGTCCGGTGAGTCCTGAAACATCTGAAAAACACAGCTTAGAGAGCATAGGGCACTTCCACTCATGGGGGTATAAATTGGGAAAATTAAAAATCAGCAAGACACAAGCACCCCAACGTTTAGGGCTGCTGTGTTGACCAGGACCTCCACTTCATTCCACCTTAAATATCCCAGGAAAGAGAAAAATGGATAAAGAAGTTGTGGTCCTTATGTACAATGGAATACCACTCAGCCATGAAATCAATGTCGTAAGGTTAGTAGCAGCATGATGAGTGGATTTAGGTACGACGATTCTAAGTGAAATAAGTCACACAGAAAAGGACACTTCTCATAAGGTATCACTGATAGAGGGAATGTAAAAACCGTTACACTTGAACTGAATTACAAAACAGAACAGAGTCACACATGCAGAAAACACACTATGGCTGCTTAACGGGAAAGGTGAGGTGGGGTGATACATAAAACAAGGGTATCAAATTAGCTCAGATACCGTTCCATAAACCCAATATGTAATAGACAAGACCTACTCCTTGCTCAGAGAACTGGACTCAACACGCCCTATTCACCGCACAAGAATATATCTGACTAATAATAATCGTAAAACCTATGTATTGATATCTCTCTGTTATTGTGTCAAGTGGGTGTAAAGCGGCATAAACACAGCAGTGAAAAGCAGCTAAACCCCATTATAAAAATAAATTACTTTGAAACACCCATGAAACAAAGACAGTGAAAGAGAGAGAAATTCTTACACAATGCGTTCAGGGGCTGTGATGCAACCTGGATTGACCATATCTAGACGCACAGCTGGATGAGACATAAGGGTGGACACTCTTGGGGCTGAGAGGTTTGGTGAGGTTGGGTGAGCAAACGCAGACCCTTTAAAGTAATACTGCGTGGTACCCATCGCAAGGGTTCCAAATCTCCAGGTTCAAGGGCATCTTCCTACATCAAAAACATGCATGAGAAACCCAGAAGATGGTACACCGTGTGATGGGGAAAGGTTTCTAAAACGCACCTCATTTCTCATCTCCTTGTGCCCGGGTTCGCCATTCCAGCCGCTTTACTAGCAAGCTCCCTACTTGGAGCATCAGCACCTTTAACCTCCTGTTCCATGCAGGTTGCAATTTGTCCTGAGGATAAACGGGAAGACGTGGAAACAACGAGAGACTAGCTCTTGGTGTTCGGACAGGCACAGGTCACTCTATTTTCCCATCAGAAAGAAGAATTAACCACAGGCTCAGCCTGCCCCCCGGAACCAGAACAGGGCCTGAAGCCATTCTGCGATTTTGCGGCCAGCTCCCATAAAAACGAGTTGTAAAATGGAGGTTCAGGGCACTGCAATTCACAAACCTGCAGAGTTATTAATGATAACTCTCGTCCACAAATATATTGAGGGAAGGCAAAGAAGAGGATTTGAAATCAAGGCAGAATTGCAGGAAACAGATTTCAGGAGGTAGATACGAATCGCCTTTAAAGCACATGAAAAGCGGCAAAACGTTGACAATGATGCCCTTGGCCAAAAAGGGCGTATGCGTTTTTTCCTGAATATATTCAGGAAAAAACGCATACGCCCTTTTTGGCCAACCAAGCCACCTGGAAAGGCAAATCAGCGCTACAAAGAAGTCTCGCTTCCCATCGGTCAAAAGGGCCATGCTGAAAAAAGTGTAAAAACCAGAAATGCAGGACAGGCCATGGAGAAATGGGAGCCTTGCTACACTGATGGGCGGGATGTAAATTGCCAAAAGCCACTCCGGAGAAGTGTCCGGTGAGTCCTGAAACATCTGAAAAACACAGCTTAGAGAGCATAGGGCACTTCCACTCATGGGGGTATAAATTGGGAAAATTAAAAATCAGCAAGACACAAGCACCCCAACGTTTAGGGCTGCTGTGTTGACCAGGACCTCCACTTCATTCCACCTTAAATATCCCAGGAAAGAGAAAAATGGATAAAGAAGTTGTGGTCCTTATGTACAATGGAATACCACTCAGCCATGAAATCAATGTCGTAAGGTTAGTAGCAGCATGATGAGTGGATTTAGGTACGACGATTCTAAGTGAAATAAGTCACACAGAAAAGGACACTTCTCATAAGGTATCACTGATAGAGGGAATGTAAAAACCGTTACACTTGAACTGAATTACAAAACAGAACAGAGTCACACATGCAGAAAACACACTATGGCTGCTTAACGGGAAAGGTGAGGTGGGGTGATACATAAAACAAGGGTATCAAATTAGCTCAGATACCGTTCCATAAACCCAATATGTAATAGACAAGACCTACTCCTTGCTCAGAGAACTGGACTCAACACGCCCTATTCACCGCACAAGAATATATCTGACTAATAATAATCGTAAAACCTATGTATTGATATCTCTCTGTTAGTGTGTCAAGTGGGTGTAAAGCGGCATAAACACAGCAGTGAAAAGCAGCTAAACCCCATTATAAAAATAAATTACTTTGAAACACCCATGAAACAAAGACAGTGAAAGAGAGAGAAATTCTTACACAATGCGTTCAGGGGCTGTGATGCAACCTGGATTGACCATATCTAGACGCACAGCTGGATGAGACATAAGGGTGGACACTCTTGGGGCTGAGAGGTTTGGTGAGGTTGGGTGAGCAAACGCAGACCCTTTAAAGTAATACTGCGTGGTACCCATCGCATGGGTCCCAAATCTCCAGGTTCAAGGGCATCTTCCTACATCAAAAACATGCATGAGAAACCCAGAAGATGGTACACCGTGTGATGGGGAAAGGTTTCTAAAACGCACCTCATTTCTCATCTCCTTGTGCCCGGGTTCGCCATTCCAGCCGCTTTACTAGCAAGCTCCCTACTTGGAGCATCAGCACCTTTAACCTCCTGTTCCATACAGGTTGCAATTTGTCCTGAGGATAAACGGGAAGACGTGGAACCAACGAGAGACTAGCTCTTGGTGTTGGGACAGGCACAGGTCACTCTATTTTCCCATCAGAAAGAAGAATTAACCACAGGCTCAGCCTGCCCCCCGGAACCAGAACAGGGCCTGAAGCCATTCTGCGATTTTGCGGCCAGCTCCCATAAAAACGAGTTGTAAAATGGAGGTTCAGGGCACTGCAATTCACAAACCTGCAGAGTTATTAATGATAACTCTCGTCCACAAATATATTGAGGGAAGGCAAAGAAGAGGATTTGAAATCAAGGCAGAATTGCAGGAAACAGATTTCAGGAGGTAGATACGAATCGCCTTTAAAGCACATGAAAAGCGGCAAAACGTTGACAATGATGCCCTTGGCCAAAAAGGGCGTATGCGTTTTTTCCTGAATATATTCAGGAAAAAACGCATACGCCCTTTTTGGCCAACCAAGCCACCTGGAAAGGCAAATCAGCGCTACAAAGAAGTCTCGCTTCCCATCGGTCAAAAGGGCCATGCTGAAAAAAGTGTAAAAACCAGAATTGCAGGACAGGCCATGGAGAAATGGGAGCCTTGCTACACTGATGGGCGGGATGTAAATTGCCAAAAGCCACTCCGGAGAAGTGTCCGGTGAGTCCTGAAACATCTGAAAAACACAGCTTAGAGAGCATAGGGCACTTCCACTCATGGGGGTATAAATTGGGAAAATTAAAAATCAGCAAGACACAAGCACCCCAACGTTTAGGGCTGCTGTGTTGACCAGGACCTCCACTTCATTCCACCTTAAATATCCCAGGAAAGAGAAAAATGGATAAAGAAGTTGTGGTCCTTATGTACAATGGAATACCACTCAGCCATGAAATCAATGTCGTAAGGTTAGTAGCAGCATGATGAGTGGATTTAGGTACGACGATTCTAAGTGAAATAAGTCACACAGAAAAGGACACTTCTCATAAGGTATCACTGATAGAGGGAATGTAAAAACCGTTACACTTGAACTGAATTACAAAACAGAACAGAGTCACACATGCAGAAAACACACTATGGCTGCTTAACGGGAAAGGTGAGGTGGGGTGATACATAAAACAAGGGTATCAAATTAGCTCAGATACCGTTCCATAAACCCAATATGTAATAGACAAGACCTACTCCTTGCTCAGAGAACTGGACTCAACACGCCCTATTCACCGCACAAGAATATATCTGACTAATAATAATCGTAAAACCTATGTATTGATATCTCTCTGTTAGTGTGTCAAGTGGGTGTAAAGCGGCATAAACACAGCAGTGAAAAGCAGCTAAACCCCATTATAAAAATAAATTACTTTGAAACACCCATGAAACAAAGACAGTGAAAGAGAGAGAAATTCTTACACAATGCGTTCAGGGGCTGTGATGCAACCTGGATTGACCATATCTAGACGCACAGCTGGATGAGACATAAGGGTGGACACTCTTGGGGCTGAGAGGTTTGGTGAGGTTGGGTGAGCAAACGCAGACCCTTTAAAGTAATACTGCGTGGTACCCATCGCATGGGTCCCAAATCTCCAGGTTCAAGGGCATCTTCCTACATCAAAAACATGCATGAGAAACCCAGAAGATGGTACACCGTGTGATGGGGAAAGGTTTCTAAAACGCACCTCATTTCTCAGCTCCTTGTGCCCGGGTTCGCCATTCCAGCCGCTTTACTAGCAAGCTCCCTACTTGGAGCATCAGCACCTTTAACCTCCTGTTCCATACAGGTTGCAATTTGTCCTGAGGATAAACGGGAAGACGTGGAACCAACGAGAGACTAGCTCTTGGTGTTGGGACAGGCACAGGTCACTCTATTTTCCCATCAGAAAGAAGAATTAACCACAGGCTCAGCCTGCCCCCCGGAACCAGAACAGGGCCTGAAGCCATTCGGCGATTTTGCGGCCAGCTCCCATAAAAACGAGTTGTAAAATGGAGGTTCAGGGCACTGCAATTCACAAACCTGCAGAGTTATAAATGATAACTCTCGTCCACAAATATATTGAGGGAAGGCAAAGAAGAGGATTTGAAATCAAGGCAGAATTGCAGGAAACAGATTTCAGGAGGTAGATACGAATCGCCTTTAAAGCACATGAAAAGCGGCAAAACGTTGACAATGATGCCCTTGGCCAAAAAGGGCGTATGCGTTTTTTCCTGAATATATTCAGGAAAAAACGCATACGCCCTTTTTGGCCAACCAAGCAACCTGGAAAGGCAAATCAGCGCTACAAAGAAGTCTCGCTTCCCATCGGTCAAAAGGGCCATGCTGAAAAAAGTGTCAAAACCAGAAATGCAGGACAGGCCATGGAGAAATGGGAGCCTTGCTACACTGATGGGCGGGATGTAAATTGCCAAAAGCCACTCCGGAGAAGTGTCCGGTGAGTCCTGAAACATCTGAAAAACACAGCTTAGAGAGCATAGGGCACTTCCACTCATGGGGGTATAAATTGGGAAAATTAAAAATCAGCAAGACACAAGCACCCCAAAGTTTAGGGCTGCTCTGTTGACCAGGACCTCCACTTCATTCCACCTTAAATATCCCAGGAAAGAGAAAAATGGATAAAGAAGTTGTGGTCCTTATGTACAATGGAATACCACTCAGCCATGAAATCAATGTCGTAAGTTTAGTAGCAGCATGATGAGTGGATTTAGGTACGACGATTCTAAGTGAAATAAGTCACACAGAAAAGGACACTTCTCATAAGGTATCACTGATAGAGGGAATGTAAAAACCGTTACACTTGAACTGAATTACAAAACAGAACAGAGTCACACATGCAGAAAACACACTATGGCTGCTTAACGGGAAAGGTGAGGTGGGGTGATACATAAAACAAGGGTATCAAATTAGCTCAGATACCGTTCCATAAACCCAATATGTAATAGACAAGACCTACTCCTTGCTCAGAGAACTGGACTCAACACGCCCTATTCACCGCACAAGAATATATCTGACTAATAATAATCGTAAAACCTATGTATTGATATCTCTCTGTTAGTGTGTCAAGTGGGTGTAAAGCGGCATAAACACAGCAGTGAAAAGCAGCTAAACCCCATTATAAAAATAAATTACTTTGAAACACCCATGAAACAAAGACAGTGAAAGAGAGAGAAATTCTTACACAATGCGTTCAGGGGCTGTGATGCAACCTGGATTGACCATATCTAGACGCACAGCTGGATGAGACATAAGGGTGGACACTCTTGGGGCTGAGAGGTTTGGTGAGGTTGGGTGAGCAAACGCAGACCCTTTAAAGTAATACTGCGTGGTACCCATCGCATGGGTCCCAAATCTCCAGGTTCAAGGGCATCTTCCTACATCAAAAACATGCATGAGAAACCCAGAAGATGGTACACCGTGTGATGGGGAAAGGTTTCTAAAACGCACCTCATTTCTCATCTCCTTGTGCCCGGGTTCGCCATTCCTGCCGCTTTACTAGCAAGCTCCCTACTTGGAGCATCAGCACCTTTAACCTCCTGTTCCATACAGGTTGCAATTTGTCCTGAGGATAAACGGGAAGACGTGGAACCAACGAGAGACTAGCTCTTGGTGTTGGGACAGGCACAGGTCACTCTATTTTCCCATCAGAAAGAAGAATTAACCACAGGCTCAGCCTGCCCCCCGGAACCAGAACAGGGCCTGAAGCCATTCTGCGATTTTGCCGCCAGCTCCCATAAAAACGAGTTGTAAAATGGAGGTTCAGGGCACTGCAATTCACAAACCTGCAGAGTTATAAATGATAACTCTCGTCCACAAATATATTGAGGGAAGGCAAAGAAGAGGATTTGAAATCAAGGCAGAATTGCAAGAAACAGATTTCAGGAGGTAGATACGAATCGCCTTTAAAGCACATGAAAAGCGGCAAAACGTTGACAATGATGCCCTTGGCCAAAAAGGGCGTATGCGTTTTTTCCTGAATATATTCAGGAAAAAACGCATACGCCCTTTTTGGCCAACCAAGGAACCTGGAAAGGCATATCAGCGCTACAAAGAAGTCTCGCTTCCAATCGGTCAAAAGGGCCATGCTGAAAAAAGTGTCAAAACCAGAAATGCAGGACAGGCCATGGAGAAATGGGAGCCTTGCTACACTGATGGGCGGGATGTAAATAGCCAAGAGCCACTCTGGAGAAGTGTCCGGTGAGTCCTGAAACATCTGAAAAACACAGCTTAGAGAGCATAGGGCACTTCCACTCATGGGGGTATAAATTGGGAAAATTAAAAATCAGCAAGACACAAGCACCCCAAAGTTTAGGGCTGCTCTGTTGACCAGGACCTCCACTTCATTCCACCTTAAATATCCCAGGAAAGAGAAAAATGGATAAAGAAGTTGTGGTCCTTATGTACAATGGAATATCACTCAGCCAGGAAATCAATGTTGTAAGGTTAGTAGCAGCATGATGAGTAGATTTAGGTACGACGATTCTAAGTGAAATAAGTCACACAGAAAAGGACACTTCTCATAAGGTATCACTGATAGAGGGAATGTAAAAACCGTTACACTTGAACTGAATTACAAAACAGAACAGAGTCACACATGCAGAAAACACACTATGGCTGCTTAACGGGAAAGGTGAGGTGGGGTGATACATAAAACAAGGGTATCAAATTAGCTCAGATACCGTTCCATAAACCCAATATGTAATAGACAAGACCTACTCCTTGCTCAGAGAACTGGACTCAACACGCCCTATTCACCACACTAGAATATATCTGACTAATAATAATCGTAAAACCTATGTATTGATATCTCTCTGTTAGTGTGTCAAGTGGGTGTAAAGCGGCATAAACACAGCAGTGAAAAGCAGCTAAACCCCATTATAAAAATAAATTACTTTGAAACACCCATGAAACAAAGACAGTGAAAGAGAGAGAAATTCTTACACAATGCGTTCAGGGGCTGTGATGCAACCTGGATTGACCATATCTAGATGCACAGCTGGATGAGACATAAGGGTGGACACTCTTGGGGCTGAGAGGTTTGGTGAGGTTGGGTGAGCAAACGCAGACCCTTTAATGTAATACTGCCTGGTACCCATCGCATGGGTCCCAAATCTCCTGGTTCAAGGGCATCTTCCTACATCAAAAACATGCATGAGAAACCCAGAAGATGGTACACCGTGTGAATGGGAAAGGTTTCTAAAACGCACCTCATTTCTCATCTCCTTGTGCACGGGTTCACCATTCCAGCCGCTTTACTAGCAAGCTCCCTACTTGGAGCATAAGCACCTTTAACTTCCTGTTCCATACAGGTTGCAATTTGTCCTGAGGATAAACGGGAAGACGTGGAACCAACGAGAGACTAGCTCTTGCTTTTGGGACAGGCACAGGTCACTCTATTTTCCCATCAGAAAGAAGAATTAACCACAGGCTCAGCCTGTCCTCCGGAACCAGAACAGGGCCTGAAGCCATTCTGCGATTTTGCGGCCAGCTCCCATAAAAACGAGTTGTAAAATGGAGGTTCAGGGCACTGCAATTCACAAACCTGCAGAGTTATTAATGATAACTCTCGTCCACAAATATATTGAGGGAAGGCAAAGAAGAGGATTTGAAATCAAGGCAGAATTGCAGGAAACAGATTTCAGGAGGTAGATACGAATCGCCTTTAAAGCACATGAAAAGCGGCAAAACGTTGACAATGATGCCCTTGGCCAAAAAGGGCGTATGCGTTTTTTCCTGAATATATTCAGGAAAAAACGCATACGCCCTTTTTGGCCAACCAAGCCACCTGGAAAGGCAAATCAGCGCTACAAAGAAGTCTCGCTTCCCATCGGTCAAAAGGGCCATGCTGAAAAAAGTGTCAAAACCAGAAATGCAAGACAGGCCATGGAGAAATGGGAGCCTTGCTACACTGATGGGTGGGATGTAAATTGCCAAGAGCGACTCTGGAGAAGTGTCCGGTGAGTCCTGAAACATCTGAAAAACACAGCTTAGAGAGCATAGGACACTTCCACTCATGGGGGTATAAATTGGGAAAATTAAAAATCAGCAAGACACAAGCACCCCAAAGTTTAGGGCTGCTCTGTTGACCAGGACCTCCACTTCATTCCACCTTAAATATCCCAGGAAAGAGAAAAATGGATAAAGAAGTTGTGGTCCTTATGTACAATGGAATATCACTCAGCCATGAAATCAATGTCGTAAGGTTAGTAGCAGCATGATGAGTGGATTTAGGTACGACGATTCTAAGTGAAATAAGTCACACAGAAAAGGACACTTCTCATAAGGTATCACTGATAGAGGGAATGTAAAAACCGTTACACTTGAACTGAATTACAAAACAGAACAGAGTCACACATGCAGAAAACACACTATGGCTGCTTAACGGGAAAGGTGAGGTGGGGTGATACATAAAACAAGGGTATCAAATTAGCTCAGATACCGTTCCATAAACCCAATATGTAATAGACAAGACCTACTCCTTGCTCAGAGAACTGGACTCAACACGCCCTATTCACCGCACAAGAATATATCTGACTAATAATAATCGTAAAACCTATGTATTGATATCTCTCTGTTAGTGTGTCAAGTGGGTGTAAAGCGGCATAAACACAGCAGTGAAAAGCAGCTAAACCCCATTATAAAAATAAATTACTTTGAAACACCCATGAAACAAAGACAGTGAAAGAGAGAGAAATTCTTACACAATGCGTTCAGGGGCTGTGATGCAACCTGGATTGACCATATCTAGACGCACAGCTGGATGAGACATAAGGGTGGACACTCTTGGGGCTGAGAGGTTTGGTGAGGTTGGGTGAGCAAACGCAGACCCTTTAAAGGAATACTGCGTGGTACCCATCGCATGGGTCCCAAATCTCCAGGTTCAAGGGCATCTTCCTACATCAAAAACATGCATGAGAAACCCAGAAGATGGTACACCGTGTGATGGGGAAAGGTTTCTAAAACGCACCTCATTTCTCATCTCCTTGTGCCCGGGTTCGCCATTCCAGCCGCTTTACTAGCAAGCTCCCTACTTGGAGCATCAGCACCTTTAACCTCCTGTTCCGTACAGGTTGCAATTTGTCCTGAGGATAAACGGGAAGACGTGGAACCAACGAGAGACTAGCTCTTGGTGTTGGGACAGGCACAGGTCACTCTATTTTCCCATCAGAAAGAAGAATTAACCACAGGCTCAGCCTGCCCCCCGGAACCAGAACAGGGCCTGAAGCCATTCTGCAATTTTGCGGCCAGCTCCCATAAAAACGAGTTGTAAAATGGAGGTTCAGGGCACTGCAATTCACAAACCTGCAGAGTTATTAATGATAACTCTCGTCCACAAATATATTGAGGGAAGGCAAAGAAGAGGATTTGAAATCAAGGCAGAATTGCAGGAAACAGATTTCAGGAGGTAGATACGAATCGCCTTTAAAGCACATGAAAAGCGGCAAAACGTTGACAATGATGCCCTTGGCCAAAAAGGGCGTATGCGTTTTTTCCTGAATATATTCAGGAAAAAACGCATACGCCCTTTTTGGCCAACCAAGCAACCTGGAAAGGCAAATCAGCGCTACAAAGAAGTCTCGCTTCCCATCGGTCAAAACGGCCATGCTGAAAAAAGTGTCAAAACCAGAAATGCAGAACAGGCCATGGAGAAATGGGAGCCTTGCTACACTGATGGGCGGGATGTAAATTGCCAAGAGCCACTCTGGAGAAGTGTCCGGTGAGTCCTGAAACATCTGAAAAACACAGCTCAGAGAGCATAGGGCACTTCTACTCATGGGGGTATAAATGGGGAAATTAAAAATCAGGAAAACACAAGCACCCCAAAGTTTAGGGCTGCTCTGTTGACCAGGACCTCCACTTCATTCCACCTTAAATATCCCAGGAAAGAGAAAAATGGATAAAGAAGTTGTGGTCCTTATGTACAATGGAATATCACTCAGCCAGGAAATCAATGTCGTAAGGTTAGTAGCAGCATGATGAGTGGATTTAGGTACGACGATTCTAAGTGAAATAAGTCACACAGAAAAGGACACTTCTCATAAGGTATCACTGATAGAGGGAATGTAAAAACCTTTACACATGAACTGAATTACAAAACAGAACAGAGTCACACATGCAGAAAACACACTATGGCTGCTTAACGGGAAAGGTGAGGTGGGGTGATACATAAAACAAGGGTATCAAATTAGCTCAGATACCGTTCCATAAACCCAATATGTAATAGACAAGACCTACTCCTGGCTCAGAGAACTGGACTCAACACGCCCTATTCACCGCACAAGAATATATCTGACTAATAATAATCGTAAAACCTATGTATTGATATCTCTCTGTTAGTGTGTCATGTGGGTGTAAAGCGGCATAAACACAGCAGTGAAAAGCAGCTAAACCCCATTATAAAAATAAATTACTTTGAAACACCCATGAAACAAAGACAGTGAAAGAGAGAGAAATTCTTACACAATGCGTTCAGGGGCTGTGATGCAACCTGGATTGACCATATCTAGACGCACAGCTGGATGAGACATAAGGGTGGACACTCTTGGGGCTGAGAGGTTTGGTGAGGTTGGGTGAGCAAACGCAAACCCTTTAAAGGAATACTGCGTGGTACCCATCACATGGGTCCCAAATCTCCAGGTTCAAGGGCATCTTCCTACATCAAAAACATGCATGAGAAACCCAGAAGATGGTACACCGTGTGATGGGGAAAGGTTTCTAAAACGCACCTCATTTCTCATCTCCTTGTGCCCGGGTTCGCCATTCCAGCCGCTTTACTAGCAAGCTCCCTACTTGGAGCATCAGCACCTTTAACCTCCTGTTCCATGCAGGTTGCAATTTGTCCTGAGGATAAACGGGAAGACGTGGAACCAACGAGAGACTAGCTCTTGGTGTTGGGACAGGCACAGGTCACTCTATTTTCCCATCAGAAAGAAGAATTAACCACAGGCTCAGCCTGCTCCCCGGAACCAGAACAGGGTCTGAAGCCATTCTGCGATTTTGCGGCCAGCTCCCATAAAAACGAGTTGTAAAATGGAGGTTCAGGGCACTGCAATTCACAAACCTGCAGAGTTATAAATGATAACTCCCGTCCACAAATATATTGAGGGAAGGCAAAGAAGAGGATTTGAAATCAAGGCAGAATTGCAGGAAACAGATTTCAGGAGGTAGATACGAATCGCCTTTAAAGCACATGAAAAGCGGCAAAACGTTGACAATGATGCCCTTGGCCAAAAAGGGCGTATGCGTTTTTTCCTGAATATATTCAGGAAAAAACGCATACGCCCTTTTTGGCCAACCAAGCCACCTGGAAAGGCAAATGAGCGCTACAAAGAAGTCTCGCTTCCCATCGGTCAAAAGGGCCATGCTGAAAAAAGTGTCAAAACCAGAAATGCAGGACAGGCCATGGAGAAATGGGAGCCTTGCTACACTGATGGGCGGGATGTAAATTGCCAAGAGCCACTCCGGAGAAGTGTCCGGTGAGTCCTGAAACATCTGAAAAACACAGCTTAGAGAGCATAGGGCACTTCCACTCATGGGGGTATAAATTGGGAAAATTAAAAATCAGCAAGACACAAGCACCCCAAAGTTTAGGGCTGCTCTGTTGACCAGGACCTCCACTTCATTCCACCTTAAATATCCCAGGAAAGAGAAAAATGGATAAAGAAGTTGTGGTCCTTATGTACAATGGAATACCACTCAGCCATGAAATCAATGTCGTAAGGTTAGTAGCAGCATGATGAGTGGATTTAGGTACGACGATTCTAAGTGAAATAAGTCACACAGAAAAGGACACTTCTCATAAGGTATCACTGATAGAGGGAATGTAAAAACCGTTACACTTGAACTGAATTACAAAACAGAACAGAGTCACACATGCAGAAAACACACTATGGCTGCTTAACGGGAAAGGTGAGGTGGGGTGATACATAAAACAAGGGTATCAAATTAGCTCAGATACCGTTCCATAAACCCAATATGTAATAGACAAGACCTACTCCTTGCTCAGAGAACTGGACTCAACACGCCCTATTCACCGCACAAGAATATATCTGACTAATAATAATCGTAAAACCTATGTATTGATATCTCTCTGTTAGTGTGTCAAGTGGGTGTAAAGCGGCATAAACACAGCAGTGAAAAGCAGCTAAACCCCATTATAAAAATAAATTACTTTGAAACACCCATGAAACAAAGACAGTGAAAGAGAGAGAAATTCTTACACAATGCGTTCAGGGGCTGTGATGCAACCTGGATTGACCATATCTAGACGCACAGCTGGATGAGACATAAGGGTGGACACTCTTGGGGCTGAGAGGTTTGGTGAGGTTGGGTGAGCAAACGCAGACCCTTTAAAGTAATACTGCGTGGTACCCATCGCATGGGTCCCAAATCTCCAGGTTCAAGGGCATCTTCCTACATCAAAAACATGCATGAGAAACCAGAAGATGGTACACCGTGTGATGGGGAAAGGTTTCTAAAACGCACCTCATTTCTCATCTCCTTGTGCCCGGGTTCGCCATTCCAGCCGCTTTACTAGCAAGCTCCCTACTTGGAGCATCAGCACCTTTAACCTCCTGTTCCGTACAGGTTGCAATTTGTCCTGAGGATAAACGGGAAGACGTGGAACCAACGAGAGACTAGCTCTTGGTGTTGGGACAGGCACAGGTCACTCTATTTTCCCATCAGAAAGAAGAATTAACCACAGGCTCAGCCTGCCCCCCGGAACCAGAACAGGGCCTGAAGCCATTCTGCAATTTTGCGGCCAGCTCCCATAAAAACGAGTTGTAAAATGGAGGTTCAGGGCACTGCAATTCACAAACCTGCAGAGTTATTAATGATAACTCTCGTCCACAAATATATTGAGGGAAGGCAAAGAAGAGGATTTGAAATCAAGGCAGAATTGCAGGAAACAGATTTCAGGAGGTAGATACGAATCGCCTTTAAAGCACATGAAAAGCGGCAAAACGTTGACAATGATGCCCTTGGCCAAAAAGGGCGTATGCGTTTTTTCCTGAATATATTCAGGAAAAAACGCATACGCCCTTTTTGGCCAACCAAGCAACCTGGAAAGGCAAATCAGCGCTACAAAGAAGTCTCGCTTCCCATCGGTCAAAACGGCCATGCTGAAAAAAGTGTCAAAACCAGAAATGCAGAACAGGCCATGGAGAAATGGGAGCCTTGCTACACTGATGGGCGGGATGTAAATTGCCAAGAGCCACTCTGGAGAAGTGTCCGGTGAGTCCTGAAACATCTGAAAAACACAGCTCAGAGAGCATAGGGCACTTCTACTCATGGGGGTATAAATTGGGAAAATTAAAAATCAGGAAAACACAAGCACCCCAAAGTTTAGGGCTGCTCTGTTGACCAGGACCTCCACTTCATTCCACCTTAAATATCCCAGGAAAGAGAAAAATGGATAAAGAAGTTGTGGTCCTTATGTACAATGGAATATCACTCAGCCAGGAAATCAATGTCGTAAGGTTAGTAGCAGCATGATGAGTGGATTTAGGTACGACGATTCTAAGTGAAATAAGTCACACAGAAAAGGACACTTCTCATAAGGTATCACTGATAGAGGGAATGTAAAAACCTTTACACATGAACTGAATTACAAAACAGAACAGAGTCACACATGCAGAAAACACACTATGGCTGCTTAACGGGAAAGGTGAGGTGGGGTGATACATAAAACAAGGGTATCAAATTAGCTCAGATACCGTTCCATAAACCCAATATGTAATAGACAAGACCTACTCCTGGCTCAGAGAACTGGACTCAACACGCCCTATTCACCGCACAAGAATATATCTGACTAATAATAATCGTAAAACCTATGTATTGATATCTCTCTGTTAGTGTGTCAAGTGGGTGTAAAGCGGCATAAACACAGCAGTGAAAAGCAGCTAAACCCCATTATAAAAATAAATTACTTTGAAACACCCATGAAACAAAGACAGTGAAAGAGAGAGAAATTCTTACACAATGCGTTCAGGGGCTGTGATGCAACCTGGATTGACCATATCTAGACGCACAGCTGGATGAGACATAAGGGTGGACACTCTTGGGGCTGAGAGGTTTGGTGAGGTTGGGTGAGCAAACGCAGACCCTTTAAAGGAATACTGCGTGGTACCCATCGCATGGGTCCCAAATCTCCAGGTTCAAGGGCATCTTCCTACATCAAAAACATGCATGAGAAACCCAGA
Organism: Balaenoptera borealis; assembly: GCF_965194805.1. NCBI lineage: Eukaryota > Metazoa > Chordata > Mammalia > Artiodactyla > Balaenopteridae > Balaenoptera > Balaenoptera borealis. The sequence continues at coordinate 2,401,848 of NW_028124009.1, forward strand.
AGATGGTACACCGTGTGATGGGGAAAGGTTTCTAAAACGCACCTCATTTCTCATCTCCTTGTGCCCGGGTTCGCCATTCCAGCCGCTTTACTAGCAAGCTCCCTACTTGGAGCATCAGCACCTTTAACCTCCTGTTCCATGCAGGTTGCAATTTGTCCTGAGGATAAACGGGAAGACGTGGAACCAACGAGAGACTAGCTCTTGGTGTTGGGACAGGCACAGGTCACTCTATTTTCCCATCAGAAAGAAGAATTAACCACAGGCTCAGCCTGCTCCCCGGAACCAGAACAGGGCCTGAAGCCATTCTGCGATTTTGCGGCCAGCTCCCATAAAAACGAGTTGTAAAATGGAGGTTCAGGGCACTGCAATTCACAAACCTGCAGAGTTATAAATGATAACTCCCGTCCACAAATATATTGAGGGAAGGCAAAGAAGAGGATTTGAAATCAAGGCAGAATTGCAGGAAACAGATTTCAGGAGGTAGATACGAATCGCCTTTAAAGCACATGAAAAGCGGCAAAACGTTGACAATGATGCCCTTGGCCAAAAAGGGCGTATGCGTTTTTTCCTGAATATATTCAGGAAAAAACGCATACGCCCTTTTTGGCCAACCAAGCCACCTGGAAAGGCAAATGAGCGCTACAAAGAAGTCTCGCTTCCCATCGGTCAAAAGGGCCATGCTGAAAAAAGTGTCAAAACCAGAAATGCAGGACAGGCCATGGAGAAATGGGAGCCTTGCTACACTGATGGGCGGGATGTAAATTGCCAAGAGCCACTCCGGAGAAGTGTCCGGTGAGTCCTGAAACATCTGAAAAACACAGCTTAGAGAGCATAGGGCACTTCCACTCATGGGGGTATAAATTGGGAAAATTAAAAATCAGCAAGACACAAGCACCCCAAAGTTTAGGGCTGCTCTGTTGACCAGGACCTCCACTTCATTCCACCTTAAATATCCCAGGAAAGAGAAAAATGGATAAAGAAGTTGTGGTCCTTATGTACAATGGAATACCACTCAGCCATGAAATCAATGTCGTAAGGTTAGTAGCAGCATGATGAGTGGATTTAGGTACGACGATTCTAAGTGAAATAAGTCACACAGAAAAGGACACTTCTCATAAGGTATCACTGATAGAGGGAATGTAAAAACCGTTACACTTGAACTGTATTACAAAACAGAACAGAGTCACACATGCAGAAAACAGACTATGGCTGCTTAACGGGAAAGGTGAGGTGGGGTGATACATAAAACAAGGGTATCAAATTAGCTCAGATACCGTTCCATAAACCCAATATGTAATAGACAAGACCTACTCCTTGCTCAGAGAACTGGACTCAACACGCCCTATTCACCGCACAAGAATATATCTGACTAATAATAATCGTAAAACCTATGTATTGATATCTCTGTTAGTGTGTCAAGTGGGTGTAAAGCGGCATAAACACAGCAGTGAAAAGCAGCTAAACCCCATTATAAAAATAAATTACTTTGAAACACCCATGAAACAAAGACAGTGAAAGAGAGAGAAATTCTTACACAATGCGTTCAGGGGCTGTGATGCAACCTGGATTGACCATATCTAGACGCACAGCTGGATGAGACATAAGGGTGGACACTCTTGGGGCTGAGAGGTTTGGTGAGGTTGGGTGAGCAAACGCAGACCCTTTAAAGGAATACTGCGTGGTACCCATCGCATGGGTCCCAAATCTCCAGGTTCAAGGGCATCTTCCTACATCAAAAACATGCATGAGAAACCCAGAAGATGGTACACCGTGTGATGGGGAAAGGTTTCTAAAACGCACCTCATTTCTCATCTCCTTGTGCCCGGGTTCGCCATTCCAGCCACTTTACTAGCAAGCTCCCTACTTGGAGCATCAGCACCTTTAACCTCCTGTTCCATACAGGTTGCAATTTGTCCTGAGGATAAACGGGAAGACGTGGAACCAACGAGAGACTAGCTCTTGGTGTTGGGACAGGCACAGGTCACTCTATTTTCCCATCAGAAAGAAGAATTAACCACAGGCTCAGCCTGCCCCCCGGAACCAGAACAGGGCCTGAAGCCATTCTGCGATTTTGCGGCCAGCTCCCATAAAAACGAGTTGTAAAATGGAGGTTCAGGGCACTGCAATTCACAAACCTGCAGAGTTATTAATGATAACTCTCGTCCACAAATATATTGAGGGAAGGCAACGAAGAGGATTTGAAATCAAGGCAGAATTGCAGGAAACAGATTTCAGGAGGTAGATACGAATCGCCTTTGAAGCACATGAAAAGCGGCAAAACGTTGACAATGATGCCCTTGGCCAAAAAGGGCGTATGCGTTTTTTCCTGAATATATTCAGGAAAAATCGCATACGCCCTTTTTGGCCAACCAAGGAACCTGGAAAGGCAAATCAGCGCTACAAAGAAGTCTCGCTTCCCATCGGTCAAAAGGGCCATGCTGAAAAAAGTGTCAAAACCAGAAATGCAGGACAGGCCATGGAGAAATGGGAGCCTTGCTACACTGATGGGCGGGATGTAAATTGCCAAGAGCCACTCCGGAGAAGTGTCCGGTGAGTCCTGAAACATCTGAAAAACACAGCTTAGAGAGCATAGGGCACTTCCACTCATGGGGGTATAAATTGGGAAAATTAAAAATCAGCAAGACACAAGCACCCCAAAGTTTAGGGCTGCTCTGTTGACCAGGACCTCCACTTCATTCCACCTTAAATATCCCAGGAAAGAGAAAAATGGATAAAGAAGTTGTGGTCCTTATGTACAATGGAATACCACTCAGCCATGAAATCAATGTCGTAAGGTTAGTAGCAGCATGATGAGTGGATTTAGGTACGACGATTCTAAGTGAAATAAGTCACACAGAAAAGGACACTTCTCATAAGGTATCACTGATAGAGGGAATGTAAAAACTGTTACACTTGAACTGAATTACAAAACAGAACAGAGTCACACATGCAGAAAACACACTATGGCTGCTTAACGGGAAACGTGAGGTGGGGTGATACATAAAACAAGGGTATCAAATTAGCTCAGATACCGTTCCATAAACCCAATATGTAATAGACAAGACCTACTCCTTGCTCAGAGAACTGGACTCAACACGCCCTATTCACCGCACAAGAATATATCTGACTAATAATAATCGTAAAACCTATGTATTGATATCTCTCTGTTATTGTGTCAAGTGGGTGTAAAGCGGCATAAACACAGCAGTGAAAAGCAGCTAAACCCCATTATAAAAATAAATTACTTTGAAACACCCATGAAACAAAGACAGTGAAAGAGAGAGAAATTCTTACACAATGCGATCAGGGGCTGTGATGCAACCTGGATTGACCATATCTAGACGCACAGCTGGATGAGACATAAGGGTGGACACTCTTGGGGCTGAGAGGTTTGGTGAGGTTGGGTGAGCAAACGCAGACCCTTTAAAGTAATACTGCGTGGTACCCATCGCATGGGTCCCAAATCTCCAGGTTCAAGGGCATCTTCCTACATCAAAAACATGCATGAGAAACCCAGAAGATGGTACACCGTGTGATGGGGAAAGGTTTCTAAAACGCACCTCATTTCTCATCTCCTTGTGCCCGGGTTCGCCATTCCAGCTGCTTTACTAGCAAGCTCCCTACTTGGAGCATCAGCACCTTTAACCTCCTGTTCCATACAGGTTGCAATTTGTCCTGAGGATAAACGGGAAGACGTGGAACCAACGAGAGACTAGCTCTTGGTGTTGGGACAGGCACAGGTCACTCTATTTTCCCATCAGAAAGAAGAATTAACCACAGGCTCAGCCTGCCCCCCGGAACCAGAACAGGGCCTGAAGCCATTCTGCGATTTTGCGGCCAGCTCCCATAAAAACGAGTTGTAAAATGGAGGTTCAGGGCACTGCAATTCACAAACCTGCAGAGTTATAAATGATAACTCTCGTCCACAAATATATTGAGGGAAGGCAAAGAATAGGATTTGAAATCAAGGCAGAATTGCAGGAAACAGTTTTCAGGAGGTAGATACGAATCGCCTTTAAAGCACATGAAAAGCGGCAAAACGTTGACAATGATGCCCTTGGCCAAAAAGGGCGTATGCGTTTTTTCCTGAATATATTCAGGAAAAAACGCATACGCCCTTTTTGGCCAACCAAGCAACCTGGAAAGGCAAATCAGCGCTACAAAGAAGTCTCGCTTCCCATCGGTCAAAAGGGCCATGCTGAAAAAAGTGTCAAAACCAGAAATGCAGGACAGGCCATGGAGAAATGGGAGCCTTGCTACACTGATGGGCGGGATGTAAATTGCCAAAAGCCACTCCGGAGAAGTGTCCGGTGAGTCCTGAAACATCTGAAAAACACAGCTTAGAGAGCATAGGGCACTTCCACTCATGGGGGTATAAATTGGGAAAATTAAAAATCAGCAAGACACAAGCACCCCAAAGTTTAGGGCTGCTCTGTTGACCAGGACCTCCACTTCATTCCACCTTAAATATCCCAGGAAAGAGAAAAATGGATAAAGAAGTTGTGGTCCTTATGTACAATGGAATACCACTCAGCCATGAAATCAATGTCGTAAGGTTAGTAGCAGCATGATGAGTGGATTTAGGTACGACGATTCTAAGTGAAATAAGTCACACAGAAAAGGACACTTCTCATAAGGTATCACTGATAGAGGGAATGTAAAAACCGTTACACTTGAACTGAATTACAAAACAGAACAGAGTCACACATGCAGAAAACACACTATGGCTGCTTAACGGGAAAGGTGAGGTGGGGTGATACATAAAACAAGGGTATCAAATTAGCTCAGATACCGTTCCATAAACCCAATATGTAATAGACAAGACCTACTCCTTGCTCAGAGAACTGGACTCAACACGCCCTATTCACCGCACAAGAATATATCTGACTAATAATAATCGTAAAACCTATGTATTGATATCTCTCTGTTAGTGTGTCAAGTGGGTGTAAAGCGGCATAAACACAGCAGTGAAAAGCAGCTAAACCCCATTATAAAAATAAATTACTTTGAAACACCCATGAAACAAAGACAGTGAAAGAGAGAGAAATTCTTACACAATGCGTTCAGGGGCTGTGATGCAACCTGGATTGACCATATCTAGACGCACAGCTGGATGAGACATAAGGGTGGACACTCTTGGGGCTGAGAGGTTTGGTGAGGTTGGGTGAGCAAACGCAGACCCTTTAAAGTAATACTGCGTGGTACCCATCGCATGGGTCCCAAATCTCCAGGTTCAAGGTCATCTTCCTACATCGAAAACATGCATGAGAAACCCAGAAGATGGTACACCGTGTGATGGGGAAAGGTTTCTAAAACACACCTCATTTCTCATCTCCTTGTGCCCGGGTTCGCCATTCCAGCCGCTTTACTAGCAAGCTCCCTACTTGGAGCATCAGCACCTTTAACCTCCTGTTCCATGCAGGTTGCAATTTGTCCTGAGGATAAACGGGAAGACGTGGAACCAACGAGAGACTAGCTCTTGGTGTTGGGACAGGCACAGGTCACTCTATTTTCCCATCAGAAAGAAGAATTAACCACAGGCTCAGCCTGACCCCCGGAACCAGAACAGGGCCTGAAGCCATTCAGCGATTTTGCCGCCAGCTCCCATAAAAACGAGTTGTAAAATGGAGGTTCAGGGCACTGCAATTCACAAACCTGCAGAGTTATTAATGGTAACTCTCGTCCACAAATATATTGAGGGAAGGCAAAGAATAGGATTTGAAATCAAGGCAGAATTGCAGGAAACAGATTTCAGGAGGTAGATACGAATCGCCTTTGAAGCACATGAAAAGCGGCAAAACGTTGACAATGATGCCCTTGGCCAAAAAGGGCGTATGCGTTTTTTCCTGAATATATTCAGGAAAAATCGCATACGCCCTTTTTGGCCAACCAAGCAACCTGGAAAGGCAAATCAGCGCTACAAAGAAGTCTCGCTTCCCATCGGTCAAAAGGGCCATGCTGAAAAAAGTGTCAAAACCAGAAATGCAGGACAGGCCATGGAGAAATGGGAGCCTTGCTACACTGATGGGCGGGATGTAAATTGCCAAGAGCCACTCCGGAGAAGTGTCCGGTGAGTCCTGAAACATCTGAAAAACACAGCTTAGAGAGCATAGGGCACTTCCACTCATGGGGGTATAAATTGGGAAAATTAAAAATCAGCAAGACACAAGCACCCCAAAGTTTAGGGCTGCTCTGTTGACCAGGACCTCCACTTCATTCCACCTTAAATATCCCAGGAAAGAGAAAAATGGATAAAGAAGTTGTGGTCCTTATGTACAATGGAATACCACTCAGCCATGAAATCAATGTCGTAAGGTTAGTAGCAGCATGATGAGTGGATTTAGGTACGACGATTCTAAGTGAAATAAGTCACACAGAAAAGGACACTTCTCATAAGGTATCACTGATAGAGGGAATGTAAAAACCGTTACACTTGAACTGAATTACAAAACAGAACAGAGTCACACATGCAGAAAACACACTATGGCTGCTTAACGGGAAAGGTGAGGTGGGGTGATACATAAAACAAGGGTATCAAATTAGCTCAGATACCGTTCCATAAACCCAATATGTAATAGACAAGACCTACTCCTTGCTCAGAGAACTGGACTCAACACGCCCTATTCACCGCACAAGAATATATCTGACTAATAATAATCGTAAAACCTATGTATTGATATCTCTCTGTTATTGTGTCAAGTGGGTGTAAAGCGGCATAAACACAGCAGTGAAAAGCAGCTAAACCCCATTATAAAAATAAATTACTTTGAAACACCCATGAAACAAACACAGTGAAAGAGAGAGAAATTCTTACACAATGCGTTCAGGGGCTGTGATGCAACCTGGATTGACCATATCTAGACGCACAGCTGGATGAGACATAAGGGTGGACACTCTTGGGGCTGAGAGGTTTGGTGAGGTTGGGTGAGCAAACGCAGACCCTTTAAAGTAATACTGCGTGGTACCCATCGCAAGGGTCCCAAATCTCCAGGTTCAAGGGCATCTTCCTACATCAAAAACATGCATGAGAAACCCAGAAGATGGTACACCGTGTGATGGGGAAAGGTTTCTAAAACGCACCTCATTTCTCATCTCCTTGTGCCCGGGTTCGCCATTCCAGCCGCTTTACTAGCAAGCTCCCTACTTGGAGCATCAGCACCTTTAACCTCCTGTTCCATGCAGGTTGCAATTTGTCCTGAGGATAAACGGGAAGACGTGGAAACAACGAGAGACTAGCTCTTGGTGTTGGGACAGGCACAGGTCACTCTATTTTCCCATCAGAAAGAAGAATTAACCACAGGCTCAGCCTGCCCCCCGGAACCAGAACAGGGCCTGAAGCCATTCTGCGATTTTGCGGCCAGCTCCCATAAAAACGAGTTGTAAAATGGAGGTTCAGGGCACTGCAATTCACAAACCTGCAGAGTTATTAATGATAACTCTCGTCCACAAATATATTGAGGGAAGGCAAAGAAGAGGATTTGAAATCAAGGCAGAATTGCAGGAAACAGATTTCAGGAGGTAGATACGAATCGCCTTTAAAGCACATGAAAAGCGGCAAAACGTTGACAATGATGCCCTTGGCCAAAAAGGGCGTATGCGTTTTTTCCTGAATATATTCAGGAAAAAACGCATACGCCCCTTTTGGCCAACCAAGCAACCTGGAAAGGCAAATCAGCGCTACAAAGAAGTCTCGCTTCCCATCGGTCAAAAGGGCCATGCTGAAAAAAGTGTCAAAACCAGAAATGCAGGACAGGCCATGGAGAAATGGGAGCCTTGCTACACTGATGGGCGGGATGTAAATTGCCAAAAGCCACTCCGGAGAAGTGTACGGTGAGTCCTGAAACATCTGAAAAACACAGCTTAGAGAGCATAGGGCACTTCCACTCATGGGGGTATAAATTGGGAAAATTAAAAATCAGCAAGACACAAGCACCCCAAAGTTTAGGGCTGCTCTGTTGACCAGGACCTCCACTTCATTCCACCTTAAATATCCCAGGAAAGAGAAAAATGGATAAAGAAGTTGTGGTCCTTATGTACAATGGAATACCACTCAGCCATGAAATCAATGTCGTAAGGTTAGTAGCAGCATGATGAGTGGATTTAGGTACGACGATTCTAAGTGAAATAAGTCACACAGAAAAGGACACTTCTCATAAGGTATCACTGATAGAGGGAATGTAAAAACCGTTACACTTGAACTGAATTACAAAACAGAACAGAGTCACACATGCAGAAAACACACTATGGCTGCTTAACGGGAAAGGTGAGGTGGGGTGATACATAAAACAAGGGTATCAAATTAGCTCAGATACCGTTCCATAAACCCAATATGTAATAGACAAGACCTACTCCTTGCTCAGAGAACTGGACTCAACACGCCCTATTCACCGCACAAGAATATATCTGACTAATAATAATCGTAAAACCTATGTATTGATATCTCTCTGTTAGTGTGTCAAGTGGGTGTAAAGCGGCATAAACACAGCAGTGAAAAGCAGCTAAACCCCATTATAAAAATAAATTACTTTGAAACACCCATGAAACAAAGACAGTGAAAGAGAGAGAAATTCTTACACAATGCGTTCAGGGGCTGTGATGCAACCTGGATTGACCATATCTAGACGCACAGCTGGATGAGACATAAGGGTGGACACTCTTGGGGCTGAGAGGTTTGGTGAGGTTGGGTGAGCAAACGCAGACCCTTTAAAGTAATACTGCGTGGTACCCATCGCATGGGTCCCAAATCTCCAGGTTCAAGGACATCTTCCTACATCGAAAACATGCATGAGAAACCCAGAAGATGGTACACCGTGTGATGGGGAAAGGTTTCTAAAACGCACCTCATTTCTCATCTCCTTGTGCCCGGGTTCGCCATTCCAGCCGCTTTACTAGCAAGCTCCCTACTTGGAGCATCAGCACCTTTAACCTCCTGTTCCATGCAGGTTGCAATTTGTCCTGAGGATAAACGGGAAGACGTGGAACCAACGAGAGACTAGCTCTTGGTGTTGGGACAGGCACAGGTCACTCTATTTTCCCATCAGAAAGAAGAATTAACCACAGGCTCAGCCTGACCCCCGGAACCAGAACAGGGCCTGAAGCCATTCTGCGATTTTGCCGCCAGCTCCCATAAAAACGAGTTGTAAAATGGAGGTTCAGGGCACTGCAATTCACAAACCTGCAGAGTTATTAATGATAACTCTCTTCCACAAATATATTGAGGGAAGGCAAAGAAGAGGATTTGAAATCAAGGCAGAATTGCAGGAAACAGATTTCAGGAGGTAGATACGAATCGCCTTTAAAGCACATGAAAAGCGGCAAAACGTTGACAATGATGCCCTTGGCCAAAAAGGGCGTATGCGTTTTTTCCTGAATATATTCAGGAAAAATCGCATACGCCCTTTTTGGCCAACCAAGCAACCTGGAAAGGCAAATCAGCGCTACAAAGAAGTCTCGCTTCCCATCGGTCAAAAGGGCCATGCTGAAAAAAGTGTCAAAATCAGAAATGCAGGACAGGCCATGGAGAAATGGGAGCCTTGCTACACTGATGGGCGGGATGTAAATTGCCAAAAGCCACTCCGGAGAAGTGTCCGGTGAGTCCTGAAACATCTGAAAAACACAGCTTAGAGAGCATAGGGCACTTCCACTCATGGGGGTATAAATTGGGAAAATTAAAAATCAGCAAGACACAAGCACCCCAAAGTTTAGGGCTGCTCTGTTGACCAGGACCTCCACTTCATTCCACCTTAAATATCCCAGGAAAGAGAAAAATGGATAAAGAAGTTGTGGTCCTTATGTACAATGGAATACCATTCAGCCATGAAATCAATGTCGTAAGGTTAGTAGCAGCATGATGAGTGGATTTAGGTACGACGATTCTAAGTGAAATAAGTCACACAGAAAAGGACACTTCTCATAAGGTATCACTGATAGAGGGAATGTAAAAACCGTTACACTTGAACTGAATTACAAAACAGAACAGAGTCACACATGCAGAAAACACACTATGGCTGCTTAACGGGAAAGGTGAGGTGGGGTGATACATAAAACAAGGGTATCAAATTAGCTCAGATACCGTTCCATAAACCCAATATGTAATAGACAAGACCTACTCCTTGCTCAGAGAACTGGACTCAACACGCCCTATTCACCGCACAAGAATATATCTGACTAATAATAATCGTAAAACCTATGTATTGATATCTCTCTGTTATTGTGTCAAGTGGGTGTAAAGCGGCATAAACACAGCAGTGAAAAGCAGCTAAACCCCATTATAAAAATAAATTACTTTGAAACACCCATGAAACAAAGACAGTGAAAGAGAGAGAAATTCTTACACAATGCGTTCAGGGGCTGTGATGCAACCTGGATTGACCATATCTAGACGCACAGCTGGATGAGACATAAGGGTGGACACTCTTGGGGCTGAGAGGTTTGGTGAGGTTGGGTGAGCAAACGCAGACCCTTTAAAGTAATACTGCGTGGTACCCATCGCAAGGGTCCCAAATCTCCAGGTTCAAGGGCATCTTCCTACATCAAAAACATGCATGAGAAACCCAGAAGATGGTACACCGTGTGATGGGGAAAGGTTTCTAAAACGCACCTCATTTCTCATCTCCTTGTGCCCGGGTTCGCCATTCCAGCCGCTTTACTAGCAAGCTCCCTACTTGGAGCATCAGCACCTTTAACCTCCTGTTCCATGCAGGTTGCAATTTGTCCTGAGGATAAACGGGAAGACGTGGAAACAACGAGAGACTAGCTCTTGGTGTTCGGACAGGCACAGGTCACTCTATTTTCCCATTAGAAAGAAGAATTAACCACAGGCTCAGCCTGCCCCCCGGAACCAGAACAGGGCCTGAAGCCATTCTGCGATTTTGCGGCCAGCTCCCATAAAAACGAGTTGTAAAATGGAGGTTCAGGGCACTGCAATTCACAAACCTGCAGAGTTATTAATGATAACTCTCGTCCACAAATATATTGAGGGAAGGCAAAGAAGAGGATTTGAAATCAAGGCAGAATTGCAGGAAACAGATTTCAGGAGGTAGATACGAATCGCCTTTAAAGCACATGAAAAGCGGCAAAACGTTGACAATGATGCCCTTGGCCAAAAAGGGCGTATGCGTTTTTTCCTGAATATATTCAGAAAAAAACGCATACGCCCTTTTTGGCCAACCAAGCAACCTGGAAAGGCAAATCAGCGCTAAAAAGAAGTCTCGCTTCCCATCGGTCAAAAGGGCCATGCTGAAAAAAGTGTCAAAACCAGAAATGCAGGACAGGCCATGGAGAAATGGGAGCCTTGCTACACTGATGGGCGGGATGTAAATTGCCAAAAGCCACTCCGGAGAAGTGTCCGGTGAGTCCTGAAACATCTGAAAAACACAGCTTAGAGAGCATAGGGCACTTCCACTCATGGGGGTATAAATTGGGAAAATTAAAAATCAGCAAGACACAAGCACCCCAACGTTTAGGGCTGCTCTGTTGACCAGGACCTCCACTTCATTCCACCTTAAATATCCCAGGAAAGAGAAAAATGGATAAAGAAGTTGTGGTCCTTATGTACAATGGAATACCACTCAGCCATGAAATCAATGTCGTAAGGTTAGTAGCAGCATGATGAGTGGATTTAGGTACGACGATTCTAAGTGAAATAAGTCACACAGAAAAGGACACTTCTCATAAGGTATCACTGATAGAGGGAATGTAAAAACCGTTACACTTGAACTGAATTACAAAACAGAACAGAGTCACACATGCAGAAAACACACTATGGCTGCTTAACGGGAAAGGTGAGGTGGGGTGATACATAAAACAAGGGTATCAAATTAGCTCAGATACCGTTCCATAAACCCAATATGTAATAGACAAGACCTACTCCTTGCTCAGAGAACTGGACTCAACACGCCCTATTCACCGCACAAGAATATATCTGACTAATAATAATCGTAAAACCTATGTATTGATATCTCTCTGTTAGTGTGTCAAGTGGGTGTAAAGCGGCATAAACACAGCAGTGAAAAGCAGCTAAACCCCATTATAAAAATAAATTACTTTGAAACACCCATGAAACAAAGACAGTGAAAGAGAGAGAAATTCTTACACAATGCGTTCAGGGGCTGTGATGCAACCTGGATTGACCATATCTAGACGCACAGCTGGATGAGACATAAGGGTGGACACTCTTGGGGCTGAGAGGTTTGGTGAGGTTGGGTGAGCAAACGCAGACCCTTTAAAGTAATACTGCGTGGTACCCATCGCATGGGTCCCAAATCTCCAGGTTCAAGGACATCTTCCTACATCGAAAACATGCATGAGAAACCCAGAAGATGGTACACCGTGTGATGGGGAAAGGTTTCTAAAACGCACCTCATTTCTCATTTCCTTGTGCCCGGGTTCGCCATTCCAGCCGCTTTACTAGCAAGCTCCCTACTTGGAGCATCAGCACCTTTAACCTCCTGTTCCATGCAGGTTGCAATTTGTCCTGAGGATAAACGGGAAGACGTGGAACCAACGAGAGACTAGCTCTTGGTGTTGGGACAGGCACAGGTCACTCTATTTTCCCATCAGAAAGAAGAATTAACCACAGGCTCAGCCTGCCCCCCGGAACCAGAACAGGGCCTTAAGCCATTCTGCAATTTTGCGGCCAGTTCCCATAAAAACGAGTTGTAAAATGGAGGTTCAGGGCACTGCAATTCACAAACCTGCAGAGTTATAAATGATAACTCTCGTCCACAAATATATTGAGGGAAGGCAAAGAAGCGGATTTGAAATCAAGGCAGAATTGCAGGAAACAGATTTCAGGAGGTAGATACGAATCGCCTTTAAAGCACATGAGAAGCGGCAAAACGTTGACAATGATGCCCTTGGCCAAAAAGGGCGTATGCGTTTTTTCCTGAATATATTCAGGAAAAAACGCATACGCCCTTTTTGGCCAACCAAACAACCTGGAAAGGCAAATCAGCGCTACAAACAAGTCTCGCTTCCCATCGGTCAAAAGGGCCATGCTGAAAAAAGTGTCAAAACCAGAAATGCAGGACAGGCCATGGAGAAATGGGAGCCTTGCTACACTGATGGGCGGGATGTAAATTGCCAAGAGCCACTCCGGAGAAGTGTCTGGTGAGTCCTGAAACATCTGAAAAACACAGCTTAGAGAGCATAGGGCACTTCCACTCATGGGGGTATAAATTGGGAAAATTAAAAATCAGCAAGACACAAGCACCCCAACGTTTAGGGCTGCTCTGTTGACCAGGACCTCCACTTCATTCCACCTTAAATATCCCAGGAAAGAGAAAAATGGATACAGAAGTGGTGGTCATTATGTACAATGGAATATCACTCAGCCATGAAATCAATGTCGTAAGGTTAGTAGCAGCATGATGAGTGGATTTAGGTACGACGATTCTAAGTGAAATAAGTCACACAGAAAAGGACACTTCTCATAAGGTATCACTGATAGAGGGAATGTAAAAACCGTTACACTTGAACTGAATTACAAAACAGAACAGAGTCACACATGCAGAAAACACACTATGGCTGCTTAACGGGAAAGGTGAGGTGGGGTGATACATAAAACAAGGGTATCAAATTAGCTCAGATACCGTTCCATAAACTCAATATGTAATAGACAAGACCTACTCCTTGCTCAGAGAACTGGACTCAACACGCCCTATTCACCGCACAAGAATATATCTGACTAATAATAATCGTAAAACCTATGTATTGATATCTCTCTGTTAGTGTGTCAAGTGGGTGTAAAGCGGCATAAACACAGCAGTGAAAAGCAGCTAAACCCCATTATAAAAATAAATTACTTTGAAACACCCATGAAACAAAGACAGTGAAAGAGAGAGAAATTCTTACACAATGCGTTCAGGGGCTGTGATGCAACCTGGATTGACCATATCTAGACGCACAGCTGGATGAGACATAAGGGTGGACACTCTTGGGGCTGAGAGGTTTGGTGAGGTTGGGTGAGCAAACGCAGACCCTTTAAAGTAATACTGCGTGGTACCCATCGCATGGGTCCCAAATCTCCAGGTTCAAGGGCATCTTCCTACATCAAAAACATGCATGAGAAACCCAGAAGATGGTACACCGTGTGATGGGGAAAGGTTTCTAAAACGCACCTCATTTCTCATCTCCTTGTGCCCGGGTTCGCCATTCCAGCCGCTTTACTAGCAAGCTCCCTACTTGGAGCATCAGCACCTTTAACCTCCTGTTCCATACAGGTTGCAATTTGTCCTGAGGATAAACGGGAAGACGTGGAACCAACGAGAGACTAGCTCTTGGTGTTGGGACAGGCACAGGTCACTCTATTTTCCCATCAGAAAGAAGAATTAACCACAGGCTCAGCCTGCCCCCCGGAACCAGAACAGGGCCTGAAGCCATTCTGCGATTTTGCCGCCAGCTCCCATAAAAACGAGTTGTAAAATGGAGGTTCAGGGCACTGCAATTCACAAACCTGCAGAGTTATAAATGATAACTCTCGTCCACAAATATATTGAGGGAAGGCAAAGAAGAGGATTTGAAATCAAGGCAGAATTGCAGGAAACAGATTTCAGGAGGTAGATACGAATCGCCTTTAAAGCACATGAAAAGCGGCAAAACGTTGACAATGATGCCCTTGGCCAAAAAGGGCGTATGCGTTTTTTCCTGAATATATTCAGGAAAAAACGCATACGCCCTTTTTGGCCAACCAAGGAACCTGGAAAGGCATATCAGCGCTACAAAGAAGTCTCGCTTCCCATCGGTCAAAAGGGCCATGCTGAAAAAAGTGTCAAAACCAGAAATGCAGGACAGGCCATGGAGAAATGGGAGCCTTGCTACACTGATGGGCGGGATGTAAATAGCCAAGAGCCACTCTGGAGAAGTGTCCGGTGAGTCCTGAAACATCTGAAAAACACAGCTTAGAGAGCATAGGGCACTTCCACTCATGGGGGTATAAATTGGGAAAATTAAAAATCAGCAAGACACAAGCACCCCAAAGTTTAGGGCTGCTCTGTTGACCAGGACCTCCACTTCATTCCACCTTAAATATCCCAGGAAAGAGAAAAATGGATAAAGAAGTTGTGGTCCTTATGTACAATGGAATATCACTCAGCCAGGAAATCAATGTCGTAAGGTTAGTAGCAGCATGATGAGTGGATTTAGGTACGACGATTCTAAGTGAAATAAGTCACACAGAAAAGGACACTTCTCATAAGGTATCACTGATAGAGGGAATGTAAAAACCGTTACACTTGAACTGAATTACAAAACAGAACAGAGTCACACATGCAGAAAACACACTATGGCTGCTTAACGGGAAAGGTGAGGTGGGGTGATACATAAAACAAGGGTATCAAATTAGCTCAGATACCGTTCCATAAACCCAATATGTAATAGACAAGACCTACTCCTTGCTCAGAGAACTGGACTCAACACGCCCTATTCACCACACTAGAATATATCTGACTAATAATAATCGTAAAACCTATGTATTGATATCTCTCTGTTAGTGTGTCAAGTGGGTGTAAAGCGGCATAAACACAGCAGTGAAAAGCAGCTAAACCCCATTATAAAAATAAATTACTTTGAAACACCCATGAAACAAAGACAGTGAAAGAGAGAGAAATTCTTACACAATGCGTTCAGGGGCTGTGATGCAACCTGGATTGACCATATCTAGATGCACAGCTGGATGAGACATAAGGGTGGACACTCTTGGGGCTGAGAGGTTTGGTGAGGTTGGGTGAGCAAACGCAGACCCTTTAATGTAATACTGCCTGGTACCCATCGCATGGGTCCCAAATCTCCTGGTTCAAGGGCATCTTCCTACATCAAAAACATGCATGAGAAACCCAGAAGATGGTACACCGTGTGAATGGGAAAGGTTTCTAAAACGCACCTCATTTCTCATCTCCTTGTGCACGGGTTCACCATTCCAGCCGCTTTACTAGCAAGCTCCCTACTTGGAGCATAAGCACCTTTAACCTCCTGTTCCATACAGGTTGCAATTTGTCCTTAGGATAAACGGGAAGACGTGGAACCAACGAGAGACTAGCTCTTGCTGTTGGGACAGGCACAGGTCACTCTATTTTCCCATCAGAAAGAAGAATTAACCACAGGCTCAGCCTGCCCTCCGGAACCAGAACAGGGCCTGAAGCCATTCTGCGATTTTGCGGCCAGCTCCCATAAAAACGAGTTGTAAAATGGAGGTTCAGGGCACTGCAATTCACAAACCTGCAGAGTTATTAATGATAACTCTCGTCCACAAATATATTGAGGGAAGGCAAAGAAGAGGATTTGAAATCAAGGCAGAATTGCAGGAAACAGATTTCAGGAGGTAGATACGAATCGCCTTTAAAGCACATGAAAAGCGGCAAAACGTTGACAATGATGCCCTTGGCCAAAAAGGGCGTATGCGTTTTTTCCTGAATATATTCAGGAAAAAACGCATACGCCCTTTTTGGCCAACCAAGCAACCTGGAAAGGCAAATCAGCGCTACAAAGAAGTCTCGCTTTCCATCGGTCAAAAGGGCCATGCTGAAAAAAGTGTCAAAACCAGAAATGCAAGACAGGCCATGGAGAAATGGGAGCCTTGCTACACTGATGGGTGGGATGTAAATTGCCAAGAGCGACTCTGGAGAAGTGTCCGGTGAGTCCTGAAACATCTGAAAAACACAGCTTAGAGAGCATAGGACACTTCCACTCATGGGGGTATAAATTGGGAAAATTAAAAATCAGCAAGACACAAGCACCCCAACGTTTAGGGCTGCTCTGTTGACCAGGACCTCCACTTCATTCCACCTTAAATATCCCAGGAAAGAGAAAAATGGATACAGAAGTGGTGGTCATTATGTACAATGGAATATCACTCAGCCATGAAATCAATGTCGTAAGGTTAGTAGCAGCATGATGAGTGGATTTAGGTACGACGATTCTAAGTGAAATAAGTCACACAGAAAAGGACACTTCTCATAAGGTATCACTGATAGAGGGAATGTAAAAACCGTTACACTTGAACTGAATTACAAAACAGAACAGAGTCACACATGCAGAAAACACACTATGGCTGCTTAACGGGAAAGGTGAGGTGGGGTGATACATAAAACAAGGGTATCAAATTAGCTCAGATACCGTTCCATAAACTCAATATGTAATAGACAAGACCTACTCCTTGCTCAGAGAACTGGACTCAACACGCCCTATTCACCGCACAAGAATATATCTGACTAATAATAATCGTAAAACCTATGTATTGATATCTCTCTGTTAGTGTGTCAAGTGGGTGTAAAGCGGCATAAACACAGCAGTGAAAAGCAGCTAAACCCCATTATAAAAATAAATTACTTTGAAACACCCATGAAACAAAGACAGTGAAAGAGAGAGAAATTCTTACACAATGCGTTCAGGGGCTGTGATGCAACCTGGATTGACCATATCTAGACGCACAGCTGGATGAGACATAAGGGTGGACACTCTTGGGGCTGAGAGGTTTGGTGAGGTTGGGTGAGCAAACGCAGACCCTTTAAAGTAATACTGCGTGGTACCCATCGCATGGGTCCCAAATCTCCAGGTTCAAGGGCATCTTCCTACATCAAAAACATGCATGAGAAACCCAGAAGATGGTACACCGTGTGATGGGGAAAGGTTTCTAAAACGCACCTCATTTCTCATCTCCTTGTGCCCGGGTTCGCCATTCCAGCCGCTTTACTAGCAAGCTCCCTACTTGGAGCATCAGCACCTTTAACCTCCTGTTCCATACAGGTTGCAATTTGTCCTGAGGATAAACGGGAAGACGTGGAACCAACGAGAGACTAGCTCTTGGTGTTGGGACAGGCACAGGTCACTCTATTTTCCCATCAGAAAGAAGAATTAACCACAGGCTCAGCCTGCCCCCCGGAACCAGAACAGGGCCTGAAGCCATTCTGCGATTTTGCCGCCAGCTCCCATAAAAACGAGTTGTAAAATGGAGGTTCAGGGCACTGCAATTCACAAACCTGCAGAGTTATAAATGATAACTCTCGTCCACAAATATATTGAGGGAAGGCAAAGAAGAGGATTTGAAATCAAGGCAGAATTGCAGGAAACAGATTTCAGGAGGTAGATACGAATCGCCTTTAAAGCACATGAAAAGCGGCAAAACGTTGACAATGATGCCCTTGGCCAAAAAGGGCGTATGCGTTTTTTCCTGAATATATTCAGGAAAAAACGCATACGCCCTTTTTGGCCAACCAAGGAACCTGGAAAGGCATATCAGCGCTACAAAGAAGTCTCGCTTCCCATCGGTCAAAAGGGCCATGCTGAAAAAAGTGTCAAAACCAGAAATGCAGGACAGGCCATGGAGAAATGGGAGCCTTGCTACACTGATGGGCGGGATGTAAATAGCCAAGAGCCACTCTGGAGAAGTGTCCGGTGAGTCCTGAAACATCTGAAAAACACAGCTTAGAGAGCATAGGGCACTTCCACTCATGGGGGTATAAATTGGGAAAATTAAAAATCAGCAAGACACAAGCACCCCAAAGTTTAGGGCTGCTCTGTTGACCAGGACCTCCACTTCATTCCACCTTAAATATCCCAGGAAAGAGAAAAATGGATAAAGAAGTTGTGGTCCTTATGTACAATGGAATATCACTCAGCCAGGAAATCAATGTCGTAAGGTTAGTAGCAGCATGATGAGTGGATTTAGGTACGACGATTCTAAGTGAAATAAGTCACACAGAAAAGGACACTTCTCATAAGGTATCACTGATAGAGGGAATGTAAAAACCGTTACACTTGAACTGAATTACAAAACAGAACAGAGTCACACATGCAGAAAACACACTATGGCTGCTTAACGGGAAAGGTGAGGTGGGGTGATACATAAAACAAGGGTATCAAATTAGCTCAGATACCGTTCCATAAACCCAATATGTAATAGACAAGACCTACACCTTGCTCAGAGAACTGGACTCAACACGCCCTATTCACCACACTAGAATATATCTGACTAATAATAATCGTAAAACCTATGTATTGATATCTCTCTGTTAGTGTGTCAAGTGGGTGTAAAGCGGCATAAACACAGCAGTGAAAAGCAGCTAAACCCCATTATAAAAATAAATTACTTTGAAACACCCATGAAACAAAGACAGTGAAAGAGAGAGAAATTCTTACACAATGCGTTCAGGGGCTGTGATGCAACCTGGATTGACCATATCTAGATGCACAGCTGGATGAGACATAAGGGTGGACACTCTTGGGGCTGAGAGGTTTGGTGAGGTTGGGTGAGCAAACGCAGACCCTTTAATGTAATACTGCCTGGTACCCATCGCATGGGTCCCAAATCTCCTGGTTCAAGGGCATCTTCCTACATCAAAAACATGCATGAGAAACCCAGAAGATGGTACACCGTGTGAATGGGAAAGGTTTCTAAAACGCACCTCATTTCTCATCTCCTTGTGCACGGGTTCACCATTCCAGCCGCTTTACTAGCAAGCTCCCTACTTGGAGCATAAGCACCTTTAACTTCCTGTTCCATACAGGTTGCAATTTGTCCTGAGGATAAACGGGAAGACGTGGAACCAACGAGAGACTAGCTCTTGCTGTTGGGACAGGCACAGGTCACTCTATTTTCCCATCAGAAAGAAGAATTAACCACAGGCTCAGCCTGCCCCCCGGAACCAGAACAGGGCCTGAAGCCATTCTGCGATTTTGCGGCCAGCTCCCATAAAAACGAGTTGTAAAATGGAGGTTCAGGGCACTGCAATTCACAAACCTGCAGAGTTATTAATGATAACTCTCGTCCACAAATATATTGAGGGAAGGCAAAGAAGAGGATTTGAAATCAAGGCAGAATTGCAGGAAACAGATTTCAGGAGGTAGATACGAATCGCCTTTAAAGCACATGAAAAGCGGCAAAACGTTGACAATGATGCCCTTGGCCAAAAAGGGCGTATGCGTTTTTTCCTGAATATATTCAGGAAAAATCGCATACGCCCTTTTTGGCCAACCAAGCAACCTGGAAAGGCAAATCAGCGCTACAAAGAAGTCTCGCTTCCCATCGGTCAAAAGGGCCATGCTGAAAAAAGTGTCAAAACCAGAAATGCAGGACAGGCCATGGAGAAATGGGAGCCTTGCTACACTGATGGGCGGGATGTAAATTGCCAAGAGCCACTCCGGAGAAGTGTCCGGTGAGTCCTGAAACATCTGAAAAACACAGCTTAGAGAGCATAGGGCACTTCCACTCATGGGGGTATAAATTGGGAAAATTAAAAATCAGCAAGACACAAGCACCCCAAAGTTTAGGGCTGCTCTGTTGACCAGGACCTCCACTTCATTCCACCTTAAATATCCCAGGAAAGAGAAAAATGGATAAAGAAGTTGTGGTCCTTATGTACAATGGAATACCACTCAGCCATGAAATCAATGTCGTAAGGTTAGTAGCAGCATGATGAGTGAATTTAGGTACGACGATTCTAAGTGAAATAAGTCACACAGAAAAGGACACTTCTCATAAGGTATCACTGATAGAGGGAATGTAAAAACCGTTACACTTGAACTGAATTACAAAACAGAACAGAGTCACACATGCAGAAAACACACTATGGCTGCTTAACGGGAAAGGTGAGGTGGGGTGATACATAAAACAAGGGTATCAAATTAGCTCAGATACCGTTCCATAAACCCAATATGTAATAGACAAGACCTACTCCTTGCTCAGAGAACTGGACTCAACACGCCCTATTCACCGCACAAGAATATATCTGACTAATAATAATCGTAAAACCTATGTATTGATATCTCTCTGTTAGTGTGTCAAGTGGGTGTAAAGCGGCATAAACACAGCAGTGAAAAGCAGCTAAACCCCATTATAAAAATAAATTACTTTGAAACACCCATGAAACAAAGACAGTGAAAGAGAGAGAAATTCTTACACAATGCGTTCAGGGGCTGTGATGCAACCTGGATTGACCATATCTAGACGCACAGCTGGATGAGACATAAGGGTGGACACTCTTGGGGCTGAGAGGTTTGGTGAGGTTGGGTGAGCAAACGCAGACCCTTTAAAGGAATACTGCGTGGTACCCATCGCATGGGTCCCAAATCTCCAGGTTCAAGGGCATCTTCCTACATCAAAAACATGCATGAGAAACCCAGAAGATGGTACACCGTGTGATGGGGAAAGGTTTCTAAAACGCACCTCATTTCTCATCTCCTTGTGCCCGGGTTCGCCATTCCAGCCGCTTTACTAGCAAGCTCCCTACTTGGAGCATCAGCACCTTTAACCTCCTGTTCCATACAGGTTGCAATTTGTCCTGAGGATAAACGGGAAGACGTGGAACCAACGAGAGACTAGCTCTTGGTGTTGGGACAGGCACAGGTCACTCTATTTTCCCATCAGAAAGAAGAATTAACCACAGGCTCAGCCTGACCCCCGGAACCAGAACAGGGCCTGAAGCCATTCTGCGATTTTGCCGCCAGCTCCCATAAAAACGAGTTGTAAAATGGAGGTTCAGGGCACTGCAATTCACAAACCTGCAGAGTTATTAATGATAACTCTCGTCCACAAATATATTGAGGGAAGGCAAAGAAGAGGATTTGAAATCAAGGCAGAATTGCAGGAAACAGATTTCAGGAGGTAGATACGAATCGCCTTTAAAGCACATGAAAAGCGGCAAAACGTTGACAATGATGCCCTTGGCCAAAAAGGGCGTATGCGTTTTTTCCTGAATATATTCAGGAAAAATCACATACGCCCTTTTTGGCCAACCAAGCAACCTGGAAAGGCAAATCAGCGCTACAAAGAAGTCTCGCTTCCCATCGGTCAAAAGGGCCATGCTGAAAAAAGTGTCAAAACCAGAAATGCAGGACAGGCCATGGAGAAATGGGAGCCTTGCTACACTGATGGGCGGGATGTAAATTGCCAAGAGCCACTCCGGAGAAGTGTCCGGTGAGTCCTGAAACATCTGAAAAACACAGCTTAGAGAGCATAGGGCACTTCCACTCATGGGGGTATAAATTGGGAAAATTAAAAATCAGCAAGACACAAGCACCCCAAAGTTTAGGGCTGCTCTGTTGACCAGGACCTCCACTTCATTCCACCTTAAATATCCCAGGAAAGAGAAAAATGGATAAAGAAGTTGTGGTCCTTATGTACAATGGAATACCACTCAGCCATGAAATCAATGTCGTAAGGTTAGTAGCAGCATGATGAGTGAATTTAGGTACGACGATTCTAAGTGAAATAAGTCACACAGAAAAGGACACTTCTCATAAGGTATCACTGATAGAGGGAATGTAAAAACCGTTACACTTGAACTGAATTACAAAACAGAACAGAGTCACACATGCAGAAAACACACTATGGCTGCTTAACGGGAAAGGTGAGGTGGGGTGATACATAAAACAAGGGTATCAAATTAGCTCAGATACCGTTCCATAAACCCAATATGTAATAGACAAGACCTACTCCTTGCTCAGAGAACTGGACTCAACACGCCCTATTCACCGCACAAGAATATATCTGACTAATAATAATCGTAAAACCTATGTATTGATATCTCTCTGTTAGTGTGTCAAGTGGGTGTAAAGCGGCATAAACACAGCAGTGAAAAGCAGCTAAACCCCATTATAAAAATAAATTACTTTGAAACACCCATGAAACAAAGACAGTGAAAGAGAGAGAAATTCTTACACAATGCGTTCAGGGGCTGTGATGCAACCTGGATTGACCATATCTAGACGCACAGCTGGATGAGACATAAGGGTGGACACTCTTGGGGCTGAGAGGTTTGGTGAGGTTGGGTGAGCAAACGCAGACCCTTTAAAGGAATACTGCGTGGTACCCATCGCATGGGTCCCAAATCTCCAGGTTCAAGGGCATCTTCCTACATCAAAAACATGCATGAGAAACCCAGAAGATGGTACACCGTGTGATGGGGAAAGGTTTCTAAAACGCACCTCATTTCTCATCTCCTTGTGCCCGGGTTCGCCATTCCAGCCGCTTTACTAGCAAGCTCCCTACTTGGAGCATCAGCACCTTTAACCTCCTGTTCCATACAGGTTGCAATTTGTCCTGAGGATAAACGGGAAGACGTGGAACCAACGAGAGACTAGCTCTTGGTGTTGGGACAGGCACAGGTCACTCTATTTTCCCATCAGAAAGAAGAATTAACCACAGGCTCAGCCTGACCCCCGGAACCAGAACAGGGCCTGAAGCCATTCTGCGATTTTGCCGCCAGCTCCCATAAAAACGAGTTGTAAAATGGAGGTTCAGGGCACTGCAATTCACAAACCTGCAGAGTTATTAATGATAACTCTCGTCCACAAATATATTGAGGGAAGGCAAAGAAGAGGATTTGAAATCAAGGCAGAATTGCAGGAAACAGATTTCAGGAGGTAGATACGAATCGCCTTTAAAGCACATGAAAAGCGGCAAAACGTTGACAATGATGCCCTTGGCCAAAAAGGGCGTATGCGTTTTTTCCTGAATATATTCAGGAAAAATCACATACGCCCTTTTTGGCCAACCAAGCAACCTGGAAAGGCAAATCAGCGCTACAAAGAAGTCTCGCTTCCCATCGGTCAAAAGGGCCATGCTGAAAAAAGTGTCAAAATCAGAAATGCAGGACAGGCCATGGAGAAATGGGAGCCTTGCTACACTGATGGGCGGGATGTAAATTGCCAAAAGCCACTCCGGAGAAGTGTCCGGTGAGTCCTGAAACATCTGAAAAACACAGCTTAGAGAGCATAGGGCACTTCCACTCATGGGGGTATAAATTGGGAAAATTAAAAATCAGCAAGACACAAGCACCCCAAAGTTTAGGGCTGCTCTGTTGACCAGGACCTCCACTTCATTCCACCTTAAATATCCCAGGAAAGAGAAAAATGGATAAAGAAGTTGTGGTCCTTATGTACAATGGAATACCACTCAGCCATGAAATCAATGTCGTAAGGTTAGTAGCAGCATGATGAGTGGATTTAGGTACGACGATTCTAAGTGAAATAAGTCACACAGAAAAGGACACTTCTCATAAGGTATCACTGATAGAGGGAATGTAAAAACCGTTACACTTGAACTGAATTACAAAACAGAACAGAGTCACACATGCAGAAAACACACTATGGCTGCTTAACGGGAAAGGTGAGGTGGGGTGATACATAAAACAAGGGTATCAAATTAGCTCAGATACCGTTCCATAAACCCAATATGTAATAGACAAGACCTACTCCTTGCTCAGAGAACTGGACTCAACACGCCCTATTCACCGCACAAGAATATATCTGACTAATAATAATCGTAAAACCTATGTATTGATATCTCTCTGTTATTGTGTCAAGTGGGTGTAAAGCGGCATAAACACAGCAGTGAAAAGCAGCTAAACCCCATTATCAAAATAAATTACTTTGAAACACCCATGAAACAAAGACAGTGAAAGAGAGAGAAATTCTTACACAATGCGTTCAGGGGCTGTGATGCAACCTGGATTGACCATATCTAGACGCACAGCTGGATGAGACATAAGGGTGGACACTCTTGGGGCTGAGAGGTTTGGTGAGGTTGGGTGAGCAAACGCAGACCCTTTAAAGTAATACTGCGTGGTACCCATCGCAAGGGTCCCAAATCTCCAGGTTCAAGGGCATCTTCCTACATCAAAAACATGCATGAGAAACCCAGAAGATGGTACACCGTGTGATGGGGAAAGGTTTCTAAAACGCACCTCATTTCTCATCTCCTTGTGCCCGGGTTCGCCATTCCAGCCGCTTTACTAGCAAGCTCCCTACTTGGAGCATCAGCACCTTTAACCTCCTGTTCCATGCAGGTTGCAATTTGTCCTGAGGATAAACGGGAAGACGTGGAAACAACGAGAGACTAGCTCTTGGTGTTCGGACAGGCACAGGTCACTCTATTTTCCCATCAGAAAGAAGAATTAACCACAGGCTCAGCCTGCCCCCCGGAACCAGAACAGGGCCTGAAGCCATTCTGCGATTTTGCGGCCAGCTCCCATAAAAACGAGTTGTAAAATGGAGGTTCAGGGCACTGCAATTCACAAACCTGCAGAGTTATTAATGATAACTCTCGTCCACAAATATATTGAGGGAAGGCAAAGAAGAGGATTTGAAATCAAGGCAGAATTGCAGGAAACAGATTTCAGGAGGTAGATACGAATCGCCTTTAAAGCACATGAAAAGCGGCAAAACGTTGACAATGATGCCCTTGGCCAAAAAGGGCGTATGCGTTTTTTCCTGAATATATTCAGGAAAAAACGCATACGCCCTTTTTTGCCAACCAAGCAACCTGGAAAGGCAAATCAGCGCTACAAAGAAGTCTCGCTTCCCATCGGTCAAAAGGGCCATGCTGAAAAAAGTGTCAAAACCAGAAATGCAAGACAGGCCATGGAGAAATGGGAGCCTTGCTACACTGATGGGCGGGATGTAAATAGCCAAGAGCCACTCTGGAGAAGTGTCCGGTGAGTCCTGAAACATCTGAAAAACACAGCTTAGAGAGCATAGGGCACTTCCACTCATGGGGGTATAAATTGGGAAAATTAAAAATCAGCAAGACACAAGCACCCCAAAGTTTAGGGCTGCTCTGTTGACCAGGACCTCCACTTCATTCCACCTTAAATATCCCAGGAAAGAGAAAAATGGATAAAGAAGTTGTGGTCCTTATGTACAATGGAATATCACTCAGCCAGGAAATCAATGTCGTAAGGTTAGTAGCAGCATGATGAGTGGATTTAGGTACGACGATTCTAAGTGAAATAAGTCACACAGAAAAGGACACTTCTCATAAGGTATCACTGATAGAGGGAATGTAAAAACCGTTACACTTGAACTGAATTACAAAACAGAACAGAGTCACACATGCAGAAAACACACTATGGCTGCTTAACGGGAAAGGTGAGGTGGGGTGATACATAAAACAAGGGTATCAAATTAGCTCAGATACCGTTCCATAAACCCAATATGTAATAGACAAGACCTACTCCTTGCTCAGAGAACTGGACTCAACACGCCCTATTCACCACACTAGAATATATCTGACTAATAATAATCGTAAAACCTATGTATTGATATCTCTCTGTTAGTGTGTCAAGTGGGTGTAAAGCGGCATAAACACAGCAGTGAAAAGCAGCTAAACCCCATTATAAAAATAAATTACTTTGAAACACCCATGAAACAAAGACAGTGAAAGAGAGAGAAATTCTTACACAATGCGTTCAGGGGCTGTGATGCAACCTGGATTGACCATATCTAGATGCACAGCTGGATGAGACATAAGGGTGGACACTCTTGGGGCTGAGAGGTTTGGTGAGGTTGGGTGAGCAAACGCAGACCCTTTAATGTAATACTGCCTGGTACCCATCGCATGGGTCCCAAATCTCCTGGTTCAAGGGCATCTTCCTACATCAAAAACATGCATGAGAAACCCAGAAGATGGTACACCGTGTGAATGGGAAAGGTTTCTAAAACGCACCTCATTTCTCATCTCCTTGTGCACGGGTTCACCATTCCAGCCGCTTTACTAGCAAGCTCCCTACTTGGAGCATAAGCACCTTTAACTTCCTGTTCCATACAGGTTGCAATTTGTCCTTAGGATAAACGGGAAGACGTGGAACCAACGAGAGACTAGCTCTTGCTGTTGGGACAGGCACAGGTCACTCTATTTTCCCATCAGAAAGAAGAATTAACCACAGGCTCAGCCTGCCCTCCGGAACCAGAACAGGGCCTGAAGCCATTCTGCGATTTTGCGGCCAGCTCCCATAAAAACGAGTTGTAAAATGGAGGTTCAGGGCACTGCAATTCACAAACCTGCAGAGTTATTAATGATAACTCTCGTCCACAAATATATTGAGGGAAGGCAAAGAAGAGGATTTGAAATCAAGGCAGAATTGCAGGAAACAGATTTCAGGAGGTAGATACGAATCGCCTTTAAAGCACATGAAAAGCGGCAAAACGTTGACAATGATGCCCTTGGCCAAAAAGGGCGTATGCGTTTTTTCCTGAATATATTCAGGAAAAAACGCATACGCCCTTTTTGGCCAACCAAGCAACCTGGAAAGGCAAATCAGCGCTACAAAGAAGTCTCGCTTCCCATCGGTCAAAAGGGCCATGCTGAAAAAAGTGTCAAAACCAGAAATGCAAGACAGGCCATGGAGAAATGGGAGCCTTGCTACACTGATGGGTGGGATGTAAATTGCCAAGAGCGACTCTGGAGAAGTGTCCGGTGAGTCCTGAAACATCTGAAAAACACAGCTTAGAGAGCATAGGACACTTCCACTCATGGGGGTATAAATTGGGAAAATTAAAAATCAGCAAGACACAAGCACCCCAACGTTTAGGGCTGCTCTGTTGACCAGGACCTCCACTTCATTCCACCTTAAATATCCCAGGAAAGAGAAAAATGGATACAGAAGTGGTGGTCATTATGTACAATGGAATATCACTCAGCCATGAAATCAATGTCGTAAGGTTAGTAGCAGCATGATGAGTGGATTTAGGTACGACGATTCTAAGTGAAATAAGTCACACAGAAAAGGACACTTCTCATAAGGTATCACTGATAGAGGGA
The DNA here is from genome assembly GCF_965194805.1 of Balaenoptera borealis. NCBI lineage: Eukaryota > Metazoa > Chordata > Mammalia > Artiodactyla > Balaenopteridae > Balaenoptera > Balaenoptera borealis. The sequence continues at coordinate 2,429,383 of NW_028124009.1, forward strand.
ATGTAAAAACCGTTACACTTGAACTGAATTACAAAACAGAACAGAGTCACACATGCAGAAAACACACTATGGCTGCTTAACGGGAAAGGTGAGGTGGGGTGATACATAAAACAAGGGTATCAAATTAGCTCAGATACCGTTCCATAAACTCAATATGTAATAGACAAGACCTACTCCTTGCTCAGAGAACTGGACTCAACACGCCCTATTCACCGCACAAGAATATATCTGACTAATAATAATCGTAAAACCTATGTATTGATATCTCTCTGTTAGTGTGTCAAGTGGGTGTAAAGCGGCATAAACACAGCAGTGAAAAGCAGCTAAACCCCATTATAAAAATAAATTACTTTGAAACACCCATGAAACAAAGACAGTGAAAGAGAGAGAAATTCTTACACAATGCGTTCAGGGGCTGTGATGCAACCTGGATTGACCATATCTAGACGCACAGCTGGATGAGACATAAGGGTGGACACTCTTGGGGCTGAGAGGTTTGGTGAGGTTGGGTGAGCAAACGCAGACCCTTTAAAGTAATACTGCGTGGTACCCATCGCATGGGTCCCAAATCTCCAGGTTCAAGGGCATCTTCCTACATCAAAAACATGCATGAGAAACCCAGAAGATGGTACACCGTGTGATGGGGAAAGGTTTCTAAAACGCACCTCATTTCTCATCTCCTTGTGCCCGGGTTCGCCATTCCAGCCGCTTTACTAGCAAGCTCCCTACTTGGAGCATCAGCACCTTTAACCTCCTGTTCCATACAGGTTGCAATTTGTCCTGAGGATAAACGGGAAGACGTGGAACCAACGAGAGACTAGCTCTTGGTGTTGGGACAGGCACAGGTCACTCTATTTTCCCATCAGAAAGAAGAATTAACCACAGGCTCAGCCTGCCCCCCGGAACCAGAACAGGGCCTGAAGCCATTCTGCGATTTTGCCGCCAGCTCCCATAAAAACGAGTTGTAAAATGGAGGTTCAGGGCACTGCAATTCACAAACCTGCAGAGTTATAAATGATAACTCTCGTCCACAAATATATTGAGGGAAGGCAAAGAAGAGGATTTGAAATCAAGGCAGAATTGCAGGAAACAGATTTCAGGAGGTAGATACGAATCGCCTTTAAAGCACATGAAAAGCGGCAAAACGTTGACAATGATGCCCTTGGCCAAAAAGGGCGTATGCGTTTTTTCCTGAATATATTCAGGAAAAAACGCATACGCCCTTTTTGGCCAACCAAGGAACCTGGAAAGGCATATCAGCGCTACAAAGAAGTCTCGCTTCCCATCGGTCAAAAGGGCCATGCTGAAAAAAGTGTCAAAACCAGAAATGCAGGACAGGCCATGGAGAAATGGGAGCCTTGCTACACTGATGGGCGGGATGTAAATAGCCAAGAGCCACTCTGGAGAAGTGTCCGGTGAGTCCTGAAACATCTGAAAAACACAGCTTAGAGAGCATAGGGCACTTCCACTCATGGGGGTATAAATTGGGAAAATTAAAAATCAGCAAGACACAAGCACCCCAAAGTTTAGGGCTGCTCTGTTGACCAGGACCTCCACTTCATTCCACCTTAAATATCCCAGGAAAGAGAAAAATGGATAAAGAAGTTGTGGTCCTTATGTACAATGGAATATCACTCAGCCAGGAAATCAATGTCGTAAGGTTAGTAGCAGCATGATGAGTGGATTTAGGTACGACGATTCTAAGTGAAATAAGTCACACAGAAAAGGACACTTCTCATAAGGTATCACTGATAGAGGGAATGTAAAAACCGTTACACTTGAACTGAATTACAAAACAGAACAGAGTCACACATGCAGAAAACACACTATGGCTGCTTAACGGGAAAGGTGAGGTGGGGTGATACATAAAACAAGGGTATCAAATTAGCTCAGATACCGTTCCATAAACCCAATATGTAATAGACAAGACCTACACCTTGCTCAGAGAACTGGACTCAACACGCCCTATTCACCACACTAGAATATATCTGACTAATAATAATCGTAAAACCTATGTATTGATATCTCTCTGTTAGTGTGTCAAGTGGGTGTAAAGCGGCATAAACACAGCAGTGAAAAGCAGCTAAACCCCATTATAAAAATAAATTACTTTGAAACACCCATGAAACAAAGACAGTGAAAGAGAGAGAAATTCTTACACAATGCGTTCAGGGGCTGTGATGCAACCTGGATTGACCATATCTAGATGCACAGCTGGATGAGACATAAGGGTGGACACTCTTGGGGCTGAGAGGTTTGGTGAGGTTGGGTGAGCAAACGCAGACCCTTTAATGTAATACTGCCTGGTACCCATCGCATGGGTCCCAAATCTCCTGGTTCAAGGGCATCTTCCTACATCAAAAACATGCATGAGAAACCCAGAAGATGGTACACCGTGTGAATGGGAAAGGTTTCTAAAACGCACCTCATTTCTCATCTCCTTGTGCACGGGTTCACCATTCCAGCCGCTTTACTAGCAAGCTCCCTACTTGGAGCATAAGCACCTTTAACTTCCTGTTCCATACAGGTTGCAATTTGTCCTGAGGATAAACGGGAAGACGTGGAACCAACGAGAGACTAGCTCTTGCTGTTGGGACAGGCACAGGTCACTCTATTTTCCCATCAGAAAGAAGAATTAACCACAGGCTCAGCCTGCCCCCCGGAACCAGAACAGGGCCTGAAGCCATTCTGCGATTTTGCGGCCAGCTCCCATAAAAACGAGTTGTAAAATGGAGGTTCAGGGCACTGCAATTCACAAACCTGCAGAGTTATTAATGATAACTCTCGTCCACAAATATATTGAGGGAAGGCAAAGAAGAGGATTTGAAATCAAGGCAGAATTGCAGGAAACAGATTTCAGGAGGTAGATACGAATCGCCTTTAAAGCACATGAAAAGCGGCAAAACGTTGACAATGATGCCCTTGGCCAAAAAGGGCGTATGCGTTTTTTCCTGAATATATTCAGGAAAAATCGCATACGCCCTTTTTGGCCAACCAAGCAACCTGGAAAGGCAAATCAGCGCTACAAAGAAGTCTCGCTTCCCATCGGTCAAAAGGGCCATGCTGAAAAAAGTGTCAAAACCAGAAATGCAGGACAGGCCATGGAGAAATGGGAGCCTTGCTACACTGATGGGCGGGATGTAAATTGCCAAGAGCCACTCCGGAGAAGTGTCCGGTGAGTCCTGAAACATCTGAAAAACACAGCTTAGAGAGCATAGGGCACTTCCACTCATGGGGGTATAAATTGGGAAAATTAAAAATCAGCAAGACACAAGCACCCCAAAGTTTAGGGCTGCTCTGTTGACCAGGACCTCCACTTCATTCCACCTTAAATATCCCAGGAAAGAGAAAAATGGATAAAGAAGTTGTGGTCCTTATGTACAATGGAATACCACTCAGCCATGAAATCAATGTCGTAAGGTTAGTAGCAGCATGATGAGTGGATTTAGGTACGACGATTCTAAGTGAAATAAGTCACACAGAAAAGGACACTTCTCATAAGGTATCACTGATAGAGGGAATGTAAAAACCGTTACACTTGAACTGAATTACAAAACAGAACAGAGTCACACATGCAGAAAACACACTATGGCTGCTTAACGGGAAAGGTGAGGTGGGGTGATACATAAAACAAGGGTATCAAATTAGCTCAGATACCGTTCCATAAACCCAATATGTAATAGACAAGACCTACTCCTTGCTCAGAGAACTGGACTCAACACGCCCTATTCACCGCACAAGAATATATCTGACTAATAATAATCGTAAAACCTATGTATTGATATCTCTCTGTTAGTGTGTCAAGTGGGTGTAAAGCGGCATAAACACAGCAGTGAAAAGCAGCTAAACCCCATTATAAAAATAAATTACTTTGAAACACCCATGAAACAAAGACAGTGAAAGAGAGAGAAATTCTTACACAATGCGTTCAGGGGCTGTGATGCAACCTGGATTGACCATATCTAGACGCACAGCTGGATGAGACATAAGGGTGGACACTCTTGGGGCTGAGAGGTTTGGTGAGGTTGGGTGAGCAAACGCAGACCCTTTAAAGGAATACTGCGTGGTACCCATCGCATGGGTCCCAAATCTCCAGGTTCAAGGGCATCTTCCTACATCAAAAACATGCATGAGAAACCCAGAAGATGGTACACCGTGTGATGGGGAAAGGTTTCTAAAACGCACCTCATTTCTCATCTCCTTGTGCCCGGGTTCGCCATTCCAGCCGCTTTACTAGCAAGCTCCCTACTTGGAGCATCAGCACCTTTAACCTCCTGTTCCATACAGGTTGCAATTTGTCCTGAGGATAAACGGGAAGACGTGGAACCAACGAGAGACTAGCTCTTGGTGTTGGGACAGGCACAGGTCACTCTATTTTCCCATCAGAAAGAAGAATTAACCACAGGCTCAGCCTGACCCCCGGAACCAGAACAGGGCCTGAAGCCATTCTGCGATTTTGCCGCCAGCTCCCATAAAAACGAGTTGTAAAATGGAGGTTCAGGGCACTGCAATTCACAAACCTGCAGAGTTATTAATGATAACTCTCGTCCACAAATATATTGAGGGAAGGCAAAGAAGAGGATTTGAAATCAAGGCAGAATTGCAGGAAACAGATTTCAGGAGGTAGATACGAATCGCCTTTAAAGCACATGAAAAGCGGCAAAACGTTGACAATGATGCCCTTGGCCAAAAAGGGCGTATGCGTTTTTTCCTGAATATATTCAGGAAAAATCACATACGCCCTTTTTGGCCAACCAAGCAACCTGGAAAGGCAAATCAGCGCTACAAAGAAGTCTCGCTTCCCATCGGTCAAAAGGGCCATGCTGAAAAAAGTGTCAAAACCAGAAATGCAGGACAGGCCATGGAGAAATGGGAGCCTTGCTACACTGATGGGCGGGATGTAAATTGCCAAGAGCCACTCCGGAGAAGTGTCCGGTGAGTCCTGAAACATCTGAAAAACACAGCTTAGAGAGCATAGGGCACTTCCACTCATGGGGGTATAAATTGGGAAAATTAAAAATCAGCAAGACACAAGCACCCCAAAGTTTAGGGCTGCTCTGTTGACCAGGACCTCCACTTCATTCCACCTTAAATATCCCAGGAAAGAGAAAAATGGATAAAGAAGTTGTGGTCCTTATGTACAATGGAATACCACTCAGCCATGAAATCAATGTCGTAAGGTTAGTAGCAGCATGATGAGTGAATTTAGGTACGACGATTCTAAGTGAAATAAGTCACACAGAAAAGGACACTTCTCATAAGGTATCACTGATAGAGGGAATGTAAAAACCGTTACACTTGAACTGAATTACAAAACAGAACAGAGTCACACATGCAGAAAACACACTATGGCTGCTTAACGGGAAAGGTGAGGTGGGGTGATACATAAAACAAGGGTATCAAATTAGCTCAGATACCGTTCCATAAACCCAATATGTAATAGACAAGACCTACTCCTTGCTCAGAGAACTGGACTCAACACGCCCTATTCACCGCACAAGAATATATCTGACTAATAATAATCGTAAAACCTATGTATTGATATCTCTCTGTTAGTGTGTCAAGTGGGTGTAAAGCGGCATAAACACAGCAGTGAAAAGCAGCTAAACCCCATTATAAAAATAAATTACTTTGAAACACCCATGAAACAAAGACAGTGAAAGAGAGAGAAATTCTTACACAATGCGTTCAGGGGCTGTGATGCAACCTGGATTGACCATATCTAGACGCACAGCTGGATGAGACATAAGGGTGGACACTCTTGGGGCTGAGAGGTTTGGTGAGGTTGGGTGAGCAAACGCAGACCCTTTAAAGGAATACTGCGTGGTACCCATCGCATGGGTCCCAAATCTCCAGGTTCAAGGGCATCTTCCTACATCAAAAACATGCATGAGAAACCCAGAAGATGGTACACCGTGTGATGGGGAAAGGTTTCTAAAACGCACCTCATTTCTCATCTCCTTGTGCCCGGGTTCGCCATTCCAGCCGCTTTACTAGCAAGCTCCCTACTTGGAGCATCAGCACCTTTAACCTCCTGTTCCATACAGGTTGCAATTTGTCCTGAGGATAAACGGGAAGACGTGGAACCAACGAGAGACTAGCTCTTGGTGTTGGGACAGGCACAGGTCACTCTATTTTCCCATCAGAAAGAAGAATTAACCACAGGCTCAGCCTGACCCCCGGAACCAGAACAGGGCCTGAAGCCATTCTGCGATTTTGCCGCCAGCTCCCATAAAAACGAGTTGTAAAATGGAGGTTCAGGGCACTGCAATTCACAAACCTGCAGAGTTATTAATGATAACTCTCGTCCACAAATATATTGAGGGAAGGCAAAGAAGAGGATTTGAAATCAAGGCAGAATTGCAGGAAACAGATTTCAGGAGGTAGATACGAATCGCCTTTAAAGCACATGAAAAGCGGCAAAACGTTGACAATGATGCCCTTGGCCAAAAAGGGCGTATGCGTTTTTTCCTGAATATATTCAGGAAAAATCACATACGCCCTTTTTGGCCAACCAAGCAACCTGGAAAGGCAAATCAGCGCTACAAAGAAGTCTCGCTTCCCATCGGTCAAAAGGGCCATGCTGAAAAAAGTGTCAAAATCAGAAATGCAGGACAGGCCATGGAGAAATGGGAGCCTTGCTACACTGATGGGCGGGATGTAAATTGCCAAAAGCCACTCCGGAGAAGTGTCCGGTGAGTCCTGAAACATCTGAAAAACACAGCTTAGAGAGCATAGGGCACTTCCACTCATGGGGGTATAAATTGGGAAAATTAAAAATCAGCAAGACACAAGCACCCCAAAGTTTAGGGCTGCTCTGTTGACCAGGACCTCCACTTCATTCCACCTTAAATATCCCAGGAAAGAGAAAAATGGATAAAGAAGTTGTGGTCCTTATGTACAATGGAATACCACTCAGCCATGAAATCAATGTCGTAAGGTTAGTAGCAGCATGATGAGTGGATTTAGGTACGACGATTCTAAGTGAAATAAGTCACACAGAAAAGGACACTTCTCATAAGGTATCACTGATAGAGGGAATGTAAAAACCGTTACACTTGAACTGAATTACAAAACAGAACAGAGTCACACATGCAGAAAACACACTATGGCTGCTTAACGGGAAAGGTGAGGTGGGGTGATACATAAAACAAGGGTATCAAATTAGCTCAGATACCGTTCCATAAACCCAATATGTAATAGACAAGACCTACTCCTTGCTCAGAGAACTGGACTCAACACGCCCTATTCACCGCACAAGAATATATCTGACTAATAATAATCGTAAAACCTATGTATTGATATCTCTCTGTTAGTGTGTCAAGTGGGTGTAAAGCGGCATAAACACAGCAGTGAAAAGCAGCTAAACCCCATTATAAAAATAAATTACTTTGAAACACCCATGAAACAAACACAGTGAAAGAGAGAGAAATTCTTACACAATGCGTTCAGGGGCTGTGATGCAACCTGGATTGACCATATCTAGACGCACAGCTGGATGAGACATAAGGGTGGACACTCTTGGGGCTGAGAGGTTTGGTGAGGTTGGGTGAGCAAACGCAGACCCTTTAAAGTAATACTGCGTGGTACCCATCGCAAGGGTCCCAAATCTCCAGGTTCAAGGGCATCTTCCTACATCAAAAACATGCATGAGAAACCCAGAAGATGGTACACCGTGTGATGGGGAAAGGTTTCTAAAACGCACCTCATTTCTCATCTCCTTGTGCCCGGGTTCGCCATTCCAGCCGCTTTACTAGCAAGCTCCCTACTTGGAGCATCAGCACCTTTAACCTCCTGTTCCATGCAGGTTGCAATTTGTCCTGAGGATAAACGGGAAGACGTGGAAACAACGAGAGACTAGCTCTTGGTGTTCGGACAGGCACAGGTCACTCTATTTTCCCATCAGAAAGAAGAATTAACCACAGGCTCAGCCTGCCCCCCGGAACCAGAACAGGGCCTGAAGCCATTCTGCGATTTTGCGGCCAGCTCCCATAAAAACGAGTTGTAAAATGGAGGTTCAGGGCACTGCAATTCACAAACCTGCAGAGTTATTAATGATAACTCTCGTCCACAAATATATTGAGGGAAGGCAAAGAAGAGGATTTGAAATCAAGGCAGAATTGCAGGAAACAGATTTCAGGAGGTAGATACGAATCGCCTTTAAAGCACATGAAAAGCGGCAAAACGTTGACAATGATGCCCTTGGCCAAAAAGGGCGTATGCGTTTTTTCCTGAATATATTCAGGAAAAAACGCATACGCCCTTTTTGGCCAACCAAGCAACCTGGAAAGGCAAATCAGCGCTACAAAGAAGTCTCGCTTCCCATCGGTCAAAAGGGCCATGCTGAAAAAAGTGTCAAAACCAGAAATGCAGGACAGGCCATGGAGAAATGGGAGCCTTGCTACACTGATGGGCGGGATGTAAATTGCCAAAAGCCACTCCGGAGAAGTGTACGGTGAGTCCTGAAACATCTGAAAAACACAGCTTAGAGAGCATAGGGCACTTCCACTCATGGGGGTATAAATTGGGAAAATTAAAAATCAGCAAGACACAAGCACCCCAACGTTTAGGGCTGCTCTGTTGACCAGGACCTCCACTTCATTCCACCTTAAATATCCCAGGAAAGAGAAAAATGGATAAAGAAGTTGTGGTCCTTATGTACAATGGAATACCACTCAGCCATGAAATCAATGTCGTAAGGTTAGTAGCAGCATGATGAGTGGATTTAGGTACGACGATTCTAAGTGAAATAAGTCACACAGAAAAGGACACTTCTCATAAGGTATCACTGATAGAGGGAATGTAAAAACCGTTACACTTGAACTGAATTACAAAACAGAACAGAGTCACACATGCAGAAAACACACTATGGCTGCTTAACGGGAAAGGTGAGGTGGGGTGATACATAAAACAAGGGTATCAAATTAGCTCAGATACCGTTCCATAAACCCAATATGTAATAGACAAGACCTACTCCTTGCTCAGAGAACTGGACTCAACACGCCCTATTCACCGCACAAGAATATATCTGACTAATAATAATCGTAAAACCTATGTATTGATATCTCTCTGTTAGTGTGTCAAGTGGGTGTAAAGCGGCATAAACACAGCAGTGAAAAGCAGCTAAACCCCATTATAAAAATAAATTACTTTGAAACACCCATGAAACAAAGACAGTGAAAGAGAGAGAAATTCTTACACAATGCGTTCAGGGGCTGTGATGCAACCTGGATTGACCATATCTAGACGCACAGCTGGATGAGACATAAGGGTGGACACTCTTGGGGCTGAGAGGTTTGGTGAGGTTGGGTGAGCAAACGCAGACCCTTTAAAGTAATACTGCGTGGTACCCATCGCATGGGTCCCAAATCTCCAGGTTCAAGGACATCTTCCTACATCGAAAACATGCATGAGAAACCCAGAAGATGGTACACCGTGTGATGGGGAAAGGTTTCTAAAACGCACCTCATTTCTCATCTCCTTGTGCCCGGGTTCGCCATTCCAGCCGCTTTACTAGCAAGCTCCCTACTTGGAGCATCAGCACCTTTAACCTCCTGTTCCATGCAGGTTGCAATTTGTCCTGAGGATAAACGGGAAGACGTGGAACCAACGAGAGACTAGCTCTTGGTGTTGGGACAGGCACAGGTCACTCTATTTTCCCATCAGAAAGAAGAATTAACCACAGGCTCAGCCTGACCCCCGGAACCAGAACAGGGCCTGAAGCCATTCTGCGATTTTGCCGCCAGCTCCCATAAAAACGAGTTGTAAAATGGAGGTTCAGGGCACTGCAATTCACAAACCTGCAGAGTTATTAATGATAACTCTCGTCCACAAATATATTGAGGGAAGGCAAAGAAGAGGATTTGAAATCAAGGCAGAATTGCAGGAAACAGATTTCAGGAGGTAGATACGAATCGCCTTTAAAGCACATGAAAAGCGGCAAAACGTTGACAATGATGCCCTTGGCCAAAAAGGGCGTATGCGTTTTTTCCTGAATATATTCAGGAAAAATCGCATACGCCCTTTTTGGCCAACCAAGCAACCTGGAAAGGCAAATCAGCGCTACAAAGAAGTCTCGCTTCCCATCGGTCAAAAGGGCCATGCTGAAAAAAGTGTCAAAATCAGAAATGCAGGACAGGCCATGGAGAAATGGGAGCCTTGCTACACTGATGGGCGGGATGTAAATTGCCAAAAGCCACTCCGGAGAAGTGTCCGGTGAGTCCTGAAACATCTGAAAAACACAGCTTAGAGAGCATAGGGCACTTCCACTCATGGGGGTATAAATTGGGAAAATTAAAAATCAGCAAGACACAAGCACCCCAAAGTTTAGGGCTGCTCTGTTGACCAGGACCTCCACTTCATTCCACCTTAAATATCCCAGGAAAGAGAAAAATGGATAAAGAAGTTGTGGTCCTTATGTACAATGGAATACCATTCAGCCATGAAATCAATGTCGTAAGGTTAGTAGCAGCATGATGAGTGGATTTAGGTACGACGATTCTAAGTGAAATAAGTCACACAGAAAAGGACACTTCTCATAAGGTATCACTGATAGAGGGAATGTAAAAACCGTTACACTTGAACTGAATTACAAAACAGAACAGAGTCACACATGCAGAAAACACACTATGGCTGCTTAACGGGAAAGGTGAGGTGGGGTGATACATAAAACAAGGGTATCAAATTAGCTCAGATACCGTTCCATAAACCCAATATGTAATAGACAAGACCTACTCCTTGCTCAGAGAACTGGACTCAACACGCCCTATTCACCGCACAAGAATATATCTGACTAATAATAATCGTAAAACCTATGTATTGATATCTCTCTGTTATTGTGTCAAGTGGGTGTAAAGCGGCATAAACACAGCAGTGAAAAGCAGCTAAACCCCATTATAAAAATAAATTACTTTGAAACACCCATGAAACAAAGACAGTGAAAGAGAGAGAAATTCTTACACAATGCGTTCAGGGGCTGTGATGCAACCTGGATTGACCATATCTAGACGCACAGCTGGATGAGACATAAGGGTGGACACTCTTGGGGCTGAGAGGTTTGGTGAGGTTGGGTGAGCAAACGCAGACCCTTTAAAGGAATACTGCGTGGTACCCATCGCATGGGTCCCAAATCTCCAGGTTCAAGGGCATCTTCCTACATCAAAAACATGCATGAGAAACCCAGAAGATGGTACACCGTGTGATGGGGAAAGGTTTCTAAAACGCACCTCATTTCTCATCTCCTTGTGCCCGGGTTCGCCATTCCAGCCGCTTTACTAGCAAGCTCCCTACTTGGAGCATCAGCACCTTTAACCTCCTGTTCCATGCAGGTTGCAATTTGTCCTGAGGATAAACGGGAAGACGTGGAAACAACGAGAGACTAGCTCTTGGTGTTCGGACAGGCACAGGTCACTCTATTTTCCCATTAGAAAGAAGAATTAACCACAGGCTCAGCCTGCCCCCCGGAACCAGAACAGGGCCTGAAGCCATTCTGCGATTTTGCGGCCAGCTCCCATAAAAACGAGTTGTAAAATGGAGGTTCAGGGCACTGCAATTCACAAACCTGCAGAGTTATTAATGATAACTCTCGTCCACAAATATATTGAGGGAAGGCAAAGAAGAGGATTTGAAATCAAGGCAGAATTGCAGGAAACAGATTTCAGGAGGTAGATACGAATCGCCTTTAAAGCACATGAAAAGCGGCAAAACGTTGACAATGATGCCCTTGGCCAAAAAGGGCGTATGCGTTTTTTCCTGAATATATTCAGGAAAAAACGCATACGCCCTTTTTGGCCAACCAAGCAACCTGGAAAGGCAAATCAGCGCTAAAAAGAAGTCTCGCTTCCCATCGGTCAAAAGGGCCATGCTGAAAAAAGTGTCAAAACCAGAAATGCAGGACAGGCCATGGAGAAATGGGAGCCTTGCTACACTGATGGGCGGGATGTAAATTGCCAAAAGCCACTCCGGAGAAGTGTCCGGTGAGTCCTGAAACATCTGAAAAACACAGCTTAGAGAGCATAGGGCACTTCCACTCATGGGGGTATAAATTGGGAAAATTAAAAATCAGCAAGACACAAGCACCCCAACGTTTAGGGCTGCTCTGTTGACCAGGACCTCCACTTCATTCCACCTTAAATATCCCAGGAAAGAGAAAAATGGATACAGAAGTTGTGGTCATTATGTACAATGGAATATCACTCAGCCATGAAATCAATGTCGTAAGGTTAGTAGCAGCATGATGAGTGGATTTAGGTACGACGATTCTAAGTGAAATAAGTCACACAGAAAAGGACACTTCTCATAAGGTATCACTGATAGAGGGAATGTAAAAACCGTTACACTTGAACTGAATTACAAAACAGAACAGAGTCACACATGCAGAAAACACACTATGGCTGCTTAACGGGAAAGGTGAGGTGGGGTGATACATAAAACAAGGGTATCAAATTAGCTCAGATACCGTTCCATAAACTCAATATGTAATAGACAAGACCTACTCCTTGCTCAGAGAACTGGACTCAACACGCCCTATTCACCGCACAAGAATATATCTGACTAATAATAATCGTAAAACCTATGTATTGATATCTCTCTGTTAGTGTGTCAAGTGGGTGTAAAGCGGCATAAACACAGCAGTGAAAAGCAGCTAAACCCCATTATAAAAATAAATTACTTTGAAACACCCATGAAACAAAGACAGTGAAAGAGAGAGAAATTCTTACACAATGCGTTCAGGGGCTGTGATGCAACCTGGATTGACCATATCTAGACGCACAGCTGGATGAGACATAAGGGTGGACACTCTTGGGGCTGAGAGGTTTGGTGAGGTTGGGTGAGCAAACGCAGACCCTTTAAAGTAATACTGCGTGGTACCCATCGCATGGGTCCCAAATCTCCAGGTTCAAGGGCATCTTCCTACATCAAAAACATGCATGAGAAACCCAGAAGATGGTACACCGTGTGATGGGGAAAGGTTTCTAAAACGCACCTCATTTCTCATCTCCTTGTGCCCGGGTTCGCCATTCCAGCCGCTTTACTAGCAAGCTCCCTACTTGGAGCATCAGCACCTTTAACCTCCTGTTCCATACAGGTTGCAATTTGTCCTGAGGATAAACGGGAAGACGTGGAACCAACGAGAGACTAGCTCTTGGTGTTGGGACAGGCACAGGTCACTCTATTTTCCCATCAGAAAGAAGAATTAACCACAGGCTCAGCCTGCCCCCCGGAACCAGAACAGGGCCTGAAGCCATTCTGCGATTTTGCCGCCAGCTCCCATAAAAACGAGTTGTAAAATGGAGGTTCAGGGCACTGCAATTCACAAACCTGCAGAGTTATAAATGATAACTCTCGTCCACAAATATATTGAGGGAAGGCAAAGAAGAGGATTTGAAATCAAGGCAGAATTGCAGGAAACAGATTTCAGGAGGTAGATACGAATCGCCTTTAAAGCACATGAAAAGCGGCAAAACGTTGACAATGATGCCCTTGGCCAAAAAGGGCGTATGCGTTTTTTCCTGAATATATTCAGGAAAAAACGCATACGCCCTTTTTGGCCAACCAAGCAACCTGGAAAGGCAAATCAGCGCTACAAACAAGTCTCGCTTCCCATCGGTCAAAAGGGCCATGCTGAAAAAAGTGTCAAAACCAGAAATGCAGGACAGGCCATGGAGAAATGGGAGCCTTGCTACACTGATGGGCGGGATGTAAATTGCCAAGAGCCACTCCGGAGAAGTGTCTGGTGAGTCCTGAAACATCTGAAAAACACAGCTTAGAGAGCATAGGGCACTTCCACTCATGGGGGTATAAATTGGGAAAATTAAAAATCAGCAAGACACAAGCACCCCAACGTTTAGGGCTGCTCTGTTGACCAGGACCTCCACTTCATTCCACCTTAAATATCCCAGGAAAGAGAAAAATGGATACAGAAGTGGTGGTCATTATGTACAATGGAATATCACTCAGCCATGAAATCAATGTCGTAAGGTTAGTAGCAGCATGATGAGTGGATTTAGGTACGACGATTCTAAGTGAAATAAGTCACACAGAAAAGGACACTTCTCATAAGGTATCACTGATAGAGGGAATGTAAAAACCGTTACACTTGAACTGAATTACAAAACAGAACAGAGTCACACATGCAGAAAACACACTATGGCTGCTTAACGGGAAAGGTGAGGTGGGGTGATACATAAAACAAGGGTATCAAATTAGCTCAGATACCGTTCCATAAACTCAATATGTAATAGACAAGACCTACTCCTTGCTCAGAGAACTGGACTCAACACGCCCTATTCACCGCACAAGAATATATCTGACTAATAATAATCGTAAAACCTATGTATTGATATCTCTCTGTTAGTGTGTCAAGTGGGTGTAAAGCGGCATAAACACAGCAGTGAAAAGCAGCTAAACCCCATTATAAAAATAAATTACTTTGAAACACCCATGAAACAAAGACAGTGAAAGAGAGAGAAATTCTTACACAATGCGTTCAGGGGCTGTGATGCAACCTGGATTGACCATATCTAGACGCACAGCTGGATGAGACATAAGGGTGGACACTCTTGGGGCTGAGAGGTTTGGTGAGGTTGGGTGAGCAAACGCAGACCCTTTAAAGTAATACTGCGTGGTACCCATCGCATGGGTCCCAAATCTCCAGGTTCAAGGGCATCTTCCTACATCAAAAACATGCATGAGAAACCCAGAAGATGGTACACCGTGTGATGGGGAAAGGTTTCTAAAACGCACCTCATTTCTCATCTCCTTGTGCCCGGGTTCGCCATTCCAGCCGCTTTACTAGCAAGCTCCCTACTTGGAGCATCAGCACCTTTAACCTCCTGTTCCATACAGGTTGCAATTTGTCCTGAGGATAAACGGGAAGACGTGGAACCAACGAGAGACTAGCTCTTGGTGTTGGGACAGGCACAGGTCACTCTATTTTCCCATCAGAAAGAAGAATTAACCACAGGCTCAGCCTGCCCCCCGGAACCAGAACAGGGCCTGAAGCCATTCTGCGATTTTGCCGCCAGCTCCCATAAAAACGAGTTGTAAAATGGAGGTTCAGGGCACTGCAATTCACAAACCTGCAGAGTTATAAATGATAACTCTCGTCCACAAATATATTGAGGGAAGGCAAAGAAGAGGATTTGAAATCAAGGCAGAATTGCAGGAAACAGATTTCAGGAGGTAGATACGAATCGCCTTTAAAGCACATGAAAAGCGGCAAAACGTTGACAATGATGCCCTTGGCCAAAAAGGGCGTATGCGTTTTTTCCTGAATATATTCAGGAAAAAACGCATACGCCCTTTTTGGCCAACCAAGGAACCTGGAAAGGCATATCAGCGCTACAAAGAAGTCTCGCTTCCCATCGGTCAAAAGGGCCATGCTGAAAAAAGTGTCAAAACCAGAAATGCAGGACAGGCCATGGAGAAATGGGAGCCTTGCTACACTGATGGGCGGGATGTAAATAGCCAAGAGCCACTCTGGAGAAGTGTCCGGTGAGTCCTGAAACATCTGAAAAACACAGCTTAGAGAGCATAGGGCACTTCCACTCATGGGGGTATAAATTGGGAAAATTAAAAATCAGCAAGACACAAGCACCCCAAAGTTTAGGGCTGCTCTGTTGACCAGGACCTCCACTTCATTCCACCTTAAATATCCCAGGAAAGAGAAAAATGGATAAAGAAGTTGTGGTCCTTATGTACAATGGAATATCACTCAGCCAGGAAATCAATGTCGTAAGGTTAGTAGCAGCATGATGAGTGGATTTAGGTACGACGATTCTAAGTGAAATAAGTCACACAGAAAAGGACACTTCTCATAAGGTATCACTGATAGAGGGAATGTAAAAACCGTTACACTTGAACTGAATTACAAAACAGAACAGAGTCACACATGCAGAAAACACACTATGGCTGCTTAACGGGAAAGGTGAGGTGGGGTGATACATAAAACAAGGGTATCAAATTAGCTCAGATACCGTTCCATAAACCCAATATGTAATAGACAAGACCTACTCCTTGCTCAGAGAACTGGACTCAACACGCCCTATTCACCACACTAGAATATATCTGACTAATAATAATCGTAAAACCTATGTATTGATATCTCTCTGTTAGTGTGTCAAGTGGGTGTAAAGCGGCATAAACACAGCAGTGAAAAGCAGCTAAACCCCATTATAAAAATAAATTACTTTGAAACACCCATGAAACAAAGACAGTGAAAGAGAGAGAAATTCTTACACAATGCGTTCAGGGGCTGTGATGCAACCTGGATTGACCATATCTAGATGCACAGCTGGATGAGACATAAGGGTGGACACTCTTGGGGCTGAGAGGTTTGGTGAGGTTGGGTGAGCAAACGCAGACCCTTTAATGTAATACTGCCTGGTACCCATCGCATGGGTCCCAAATCTCCTGGTTCAAGGGCATCTTCCTACATCAAAAACATGCATGAGAAACCCAGAAGATGGTACACCGTGTGAATGGGAAAGGTTTCTAAAACGCACCTCATTTCTCATCTCCTTGTGCACGGGTTCACCATTCCAGCCGCTTTACTAGCAAGCTCCCTACTTGGAGCATAAGCACCTTTAACTTCCTGTTCCATACAGGTTGCAATTTGTCCTGAGGATAAACGGGAAGACGTGGAACCAACGAGAGACTAGCTCTTGCTGTTGGGACAGGCACAGGTCACTCTATTTTCCCATCAGAAAGAAGAATTAACCACAGGCTCAGCCTGCCCTCCGGAACCAGAACAGGGCCTGAAGCCATTCTGCGATTTTGCGGCCAGCTCCCATAAAAACGAGTTGTAAAATGGAGGTTCAGGGCACTGCAATTCACAAACCTGCAGAGTTATTAATGATAACTCTCGTCCACAAATATATTGAGGGAAGGCAAAGAAGAGGATTTGAAATCAAGGCAGAATTGCAGGAAACAGATTTCAGGAGGTAGATACGAATCGCCTTTAAAGCACATGAAAAGCGGCAAAACGTTGACAATGATGCCCTTGGCCAAAAAGGGCGTATGCGTTTTTTCCTGAATATATTCAGGAAAAAACGCATACGCCCTTTTTGGCCAACCAAGCAACCTGGAAAGGCAAATCAGCGCTACAAAGAAGTCTCGCTTCCCATCGGTCAAAAGGGCCATGCTGAAAAAAGTGTCAAAACCAGAAATGCAAGACAGGCCATGGAGAAATGGGAGCCTTGCTACACTGATGGGTGGGATGTAAATTGCCAAGAGCGACTCTGGAGAAGTGTCCGGTGAGTCCTGAAACATCTGAAAAACACAGCTTAGAGAGCATAGGACACTTCCACTCATGGGGGTATAAATTGGGAAAATTAAAAATCAGCAAGACACAAGCACCCCAACGTTTAGGGCTGCTCTGTTGACCAGGACCTCCACTTCATTCCACCTTAAATATCCCAGGAAAGAGAAAAATGGATACAGAAGTGGTGGTCATTATGTACAATGGAATATCACTCAGCCATGAAATCAATGTCGTAAGGTTAGTAGCAGCATGATGAGTGGATTTAGGTACGACGATTCTAAGTGAAATAAGTCACACAGAAAAGGACACTTCTCATAAGGTATCACTGATAGAGGGAATGTAAAAACCGTTACACTTGAACTGAATTACAAAACAGAACAGAGTCACACATGCAGAAAACACACTATGGCTGCTTAACGGGAAAGGTGAGGTGGGGTGATACATAAAACAAGGGTATCAAATTAGCTCAGATACCGTTCCATAAACTCAATATGTAATAGACAAGACCTACTCCTTGCTCAGAGAACTGGACTCAACACGCCCTATTCACCGCACAAGAATATATCTGACTAATAATAATCGTAAAACCTATGTATTGATATCTCTCTGTTAGTGTGTCAAGTGGGTGTAAAGCGGCATAAACACAGCAGTGAAAAGCAGCTAAACCCCATTATAAAAATAAATTACTTTGAAACACCCATGAAACAAAGACAGTGAAAGAGAGAGAAATTCTTACACAATGCGTTCAGGGGCTGTGATGCAACCTGGATTGACCATATCTAGACGCACAGCTGGATGAGACATAAGGGTGGACACTCTTGGGGCTGAGAGGTTTGGTGAGGTTGGGTGAGCAAACGCAGACCCTTTAAAGGAATACTGCGTGGTACCCATCGCATGGGTCCCAAATCTCCAGGTTCAAGGGCATCTTCCTACATCAAAAACATGCATGAGAAACCCAGAAGATGGTACACCGTGTGATGGGGAAAGGTTTCTAAAACGCACCTCATTTCTCATCTCCTTGTGCCCGGGTTCGCCATTCCAGCCGCTTTACTAGCAAGCTCCCTACTTGGAGCATCAGCACCTTTAACCTCCTGTTCCATACAGGTTGCAATTTGTCCTGAGGATAAACGGGAAGACGTGGAACCAACGAGAGACTAGCTCTTGGTGTTGGGACAGGCACAGGTCACTCTATTTTCCCATCAGAAAGAAGAATTAACCACAGGCTCAGCCTGCCCCCCGGAACCAGAACAGGGCCTGAAGCCATTCTGCGATTTTGCCGCCAGCTCCCATAAAAACGAGTTGTAAAATGGAGGTTCAGGGCACTGCAATTCACAAACCTGCAGAGTTATAAATGATAACTCTCGTCCACAAATATATTGAGGGAAGGCAAAGAAGAGGATTTGAAATCAAGGCAGAATTGCAGGAAACAGATTTCAGGAGGTAGATACGAATCGCCTTTAAAGCACATGAAAAGCGGCAAAACGTTGACAATGATGCCCTTGGCCAAAAAGGGCGTATGCGTTTTTTCCTGAATATATTCAGGAAAAAACGCATACGCCCTTTTTGGCCAACCAAGGAACCTGGAAAGGCATATCAGCGCTACAAAGAAGTCTCGCTTCCCATCGGTCAAAAGGGCCATGCTGAAAAAAGTGTCAAAACCAGAAATGCAGGACAGGCCATGGAGAAATGGGAGCCTTGCTACACTGATGGGCGGGATGTAAATAGCCAAGAGCCACTCTGGAGAAGTGTCCGGTGAGTCCTGAAACATCTGAAAAACACAGCTTAGGGAGCATAGGGCACTTCCACTCATGGGGGTATAAATTGGGAAAATTAAAAATCAGCAAGACACAAGCACCCCAAAGTTTAGGGCTGCTCTGTTGACCAGGACCTCCACTTCATTCCACCTTAAATATCCCAGGAAAGAGAAAAATGGATAAAGAAGTTGTGGTCCTTATGTACAATGGAATATCACTCAGCCAGGAAATCAATGTCGTAAGGTTAGTAGCAGCATGATGAGTGGATTTAGGTACGACGATTCTAAGTGAAATAAGTCACACAGAAAAGGACACTTCTCATAAGGTATCACTGATAGAGGGAATGTAAAAACCGTTACACTTGAACTGAATTACAAAACAGAACAGAGTCACACATGCAGAAAACACACTATGGCTGCTTAACGGGAAAGGTGAGGTGGGGTGATACATAAAACAAGGGTATCAAATTAGCTCAGATACCGTTCCATAAACCCAATATGTAATAGACAAGACCTACTCCTTGCTCAGAGAACTGGACTCAACACGCCCTATTCACCACACTAGAATATATCTGACTAATAATAATCGTAAAACCTATGTATTGATATCTCTCTGTTAGTGTGTCAAGTGGGTGTAAAGCGGCATAAACACAGCAGTGAAAAGCAGCTAAACCCCATTATAAAAATAAATTACTTTGAAACACCCATGAAACAAAGACAGTGAAAGAGAGAGAAATTCTTACACAATGCGTTCAGGGGCTGTGATGCAACCTGGATTGACCATATCTAGATGCACAGCTGGATGAGACATAAGGGTGGACACTCTTGGGGCTGAGAGGTTTGGTGAGGTTGGGTGAGCAAACGCAGACCCTTTAATGTAATACTGCCTGGTACCCATCGCATGGGTCCCAAATCTCCTGGTTCAAGGGCATCTTCCTACATCAAAAACATGCATGAGAAACCCAGAAGATGGTACACCGTGTGAATGGGAAAGGTTTCTAAAACGCACCTCATTTCTCATCTCCTTGTGCACGGGTTCACCATTCCAGCCGCTTTACTAGCAAGCTCCCTACTTGGAGCATAAGCACCTTTAACTTCCTGTTCCATACAGGTTGCAATTTGTCCTGAGGATAAACGGGAAGACGTGGAACCAACGAGAGACTAGCTCTTGCTGTTGGGACAGGCACAGGTCACTCTATTTTCCCATCAGAAAGAAGAATTAACCACAGGCTCAGCCTGCCCTCCGGAACCAGAACAGGGCCTGAAGCCATTCTGCGATTTTGCGGCCAGCTCCCATAAAAACGAGTTGTAAAATGGAGGTTCAGGGCACTGCAATTCACAAACCTGCAGAGTTATTAATGATAACTCTCGTCCACAAATATATTGAGGGAAGGCAAAGAAGAGGATTTGAAATCAAGGCAGAATTGCAGGAAACAGATTTCAGGAGGTAGATACGAATCGCCTTTAAAGCACATGAAAAGCGGCAAAACGTTGACAATGATGCCCTTGGCCAAAAAGGGCGTATGCGTTTTTTCCTGAATATATTCAGGAAAAAACGCATACGCCCTTTTTGGCCAACCAAGCAACCTGGAAAGGCAAATCAGCGCTACAAAGAAGTCTCGCTTCCCATCGGTCAAAAGGGCCATGCTGAAAAAAGTGTCAAAACCAGAAATGCAAGACAGGCCATGGAGAAATGGGAGCCTTGCTACACTGATGGGTGGGATGTAAATTGCCAAGAGCGACTCTGGAGAAGTGTCCGGTGAGTCCTGAAACATCTGAAAAACACAGCTTAGAGAGCATAGGACACTTCCACTCATGGGGGTATAAATTGGGAAAATTAAAAATCAGCAAGACACAAGCACCCCAAAGTTTAGGGCTGCTCTGTTGACCAGGACCTCCACTTCATTCCACCTTAAATATCCCAGGAAAGAGAAAAATGGATAAAGAAGTTGTGGTCCTTATGTACAATGGAATATCACTCAGCCATGAAATCAATGTCGTAAGGTTAGTAGCAGCATGATGAGTGGATTTAGGTACGATGATTCTAAGTGAAATAAGCCACACAGAAAAGGACACTTCTCATAAGGTATCACTGATAGAGGGAATGTAAAAACCGTTACACTTGAACTGAATTACAAAACAGAACAGAGTCACACATGCAGAAAACACACTATGGCTGCTTAACGGGAAAGGTGAGGTGGGGTGATACATAAAACAAGGGTATCAAATTAGCTCAGATACCGTTCCATAAACCCAATATGTAATAGACAAGACCTACTCCTTGCTCAGAGAACTGGACTCAACACGCCCTATTCACCGCACAAGAATATATCTGACTAATAATAATCGTAAAACCTATGTATTGATATCTCTCTGTTAGTGTGTCAAGTGGGTGTAAAGCGGCATAAACACAGCAGTGAAAAGCAGCTAAACCCCATTATCAAAATAAATTACTTTGAAACACCCATGAAACAAAGACAGTGAAAGAGAGAGAAATTCTTACACAATGCGTTCAGGGGCTGTGATGCAACCTGGATTGACCATATCTAGACGCACAGCTGGATGAGACATAAGGGTGGACACTCTTGGGGCTGAGAGGTTTGGTGAGGTTGGGTGAGCAAACGCAGACCCTTTAAAGGAATACTGCGTGGTACCCATCGCATGGGTCCCAAATCTCCAGGTTCAAGGGCATCTTCCTACATCAAAAACATGCATGAGAAACCCAGAAGATGGTACACCGTGTGATGGGGAAAGGTTTCTAAAACGCACCTCATTTCTCATCTCCTTGTGCCCGGGTTCGCCATTCCAGCCGCTTTACTAGCAAGCTCCCTACTTGGAGCATCAGCACCTTTAACCTCCTGTTCCGTACAGGTTGCAATTTGTCCTGAGGATAAACGGGAAGACGTGGAACCAACGAGAGACTAGCTCTTGGTGTTGGGACAGGCACAGGTCACTCTATTTTCCCATCAGAAAGAAGAATTAACCACAGGCTCAGCCTGCCCCCCGGAACCAGAACAGGGCCTGAAGCCATTCTGCAATTTTGCGGCCAGCTCCCATAAAAACGAGTTGTAAAATGGAGGTTCAGGGCACTGCAATTCACAAACCTGCAGAGTTATTAATGATAACTCTCGTCCACAAATATATTGAGGGAAGGCAAAGAAGAGGATTTGAAATCAAGGCAGAATTGCAGGAAACAGATTTCAGGAGGTAGATACGAATCGCCTTTAAAGCACATGAAAAGCGGCAAAACGTTGACAATGATGCCCTTGGCCAAAAAGGGCGTATGCGTTTTTTCCTGAATATATTCAGGAAAAAACGCATACGCCCTTTTTGGCCAACCAAGCAACCTGGAAAGGCAAATCAGCGCTACAAAGAAGTCTCGCTTCCCATCGGTCAAAACGGCCATGCTGAAAAAAGTGTCAAAACCAGAAATGCAGAACAGGCCATGGAGAAATGGGAGCCTTGCTACACTGATGGGCGGGATGTAAATTGCCAAGAGCCACTCTGGAGAAGTGTCCGGTGAGTCCTGAAACATCTGAAAAACACAGCTCAGAGAGCATAGGGCACTTCTACTCATGGGGGTATAAATTGGGAAAATTAAAAATCAGGAAAACACAAGCACCCCAAAGTTTAGGGCTGCTCTGTTGACCAGGACCTCCACTTCATTCCACCTTAAATATCCCAGGAAAGAGAAAAATGGATAAAGAAGTTGTGGTCCTTATGTACAATGGAATATCACTCAGCCAGGAAATCAATGTCGTAAGGTTAGTAGCAGCATGATGAGTGGATTTAGGTACGACGATTCTAAGTGAAATAAGTCACACAGAAAAGGACACTTCTCATAAGGTATCACTGATAGAGGGAATGTAAAAACCTTTACACATGAACTGAATTACAAAACAGAACAGAGTCACACATGCAGAAAACACACTATGGCTGCTTAACGGGAAAGGTGAGGTGGGGTGATACATAAAACAAGGGTATCAAATTAGCTCAGATACCATTCCATAAACCCGATATGTAATAGACAAGACCTACTCCTTGCTCAGAGAACTGGACTCAACACGCCCTATTCACCGCACAAGAATATATCTGACTAGTAATAATCGTAAAACCTATGTATTGATATCTCTCTGTTAGTGTGTCAATTGGGTGTAAAGCGGCATAAACACAGCAGTGAAAAGCAGCTAAACCCCATTATAAAAATAAATTACTTTGAAACACCCATGAAACAAAGACAGTGAAAGAGAGAGAAATTCTTACACAATGCGTTCAGGGGCTCAGATGCAACCTGGATGGACCATATCTAGACCGACAATTGGATGAGACATAAGGGTGGACACTCTTGGGGCTGAGAGGTTTGGTGAGGTTGGGTGAGCAAACGCAGACCCTTTAAAGTAATACTGCATGGTACCCATCGCATGGGTCCCAAATCTCCAGGTTCAAGGGCATCTTCTTACATCAAAAACATGCATGAGAAACCCAGAAGACGGTACACCATGTGATGGGTAAAGGTTTCTAAAACGCACCTCATTTCTCATCTCCTTGTGCCCGGGTTCGCCATTCCAGCCGCTTTACTAGCAAGCTCCCTACTTGGAGCATCAGCACCTTTAACCTCCTGTTCCATACAGGTTGCAATTGGTCCTGAGGATAAACGGGAAGACGTGGAACCAACGAGAGACTAGCTCTTGGTGTTGGGACAGGCACAGGTCACTCTATTTTCCCATCAGAAAGAAGAATTAACCACAGGCTCAGCCTGGCCCCCGGAACCAGAACAGGGCCTGAAGCCATTCTGCGATTTTGCGCCCAGCTCCCATAAAAACGAGTTGTAAAATGGAGGTTCAGGGCACTGCAATTCACAAACCTGCAGAGTTATTAATGATAACTCTCGTCCAAAAATATATTGAGGGAAGGCAAAGAAAAGGATTTGAAATCAAGGCAGAATTGCAGGAAACAGATTTCAGGAGGTAGATACGAATCGCCTTTAAAGCACATGAAAAGTGGCAAAACGTTGACAATGAGGCCCTTGGCCAAAAAGAGCGCATGCGTTTTTTCCTGAATATATTCAGGAAAAAACGCATGCGCCATTTTTGGCCAACCAAGCAACCTGGAAAGGCAAATCAGCGCTACAAAGGAGTCTCGCTTCCCATCGGTCAAAAGGGCCATGCTGAAAAAAGTGTCAAAACCAGAAATGCAGGACAGGCCATGGAGAAATGGGAGCCTTGCTACACTGATGGGCGGGATGTAAATTGCCAACAGCCACTCTGGAGAAGTGTCCGGTGAGTCCTGAAACATCTGAAAAACACAGCTTAGAGAGCATAGGGCACTTCCACTCATGGGGGTATAAATTGGGAAAATGAAAAATCAGCAAGACACAAGCACCCCAAAGTTTAGGGCTGCTCTGTTGACCAGGACCTCCACTTCATTCCACCTTCAATATCCCAGGAAAGAGAAAAATGGATAAAGAAGTTGTGGTCCTTATGTACAATGGAATATCACTCAGCCATGAAATCAATGTCGTAAGGTTAGTAGCAGCATGATGAGTGGATTTAGGTATGACCATTCTAAGTGAAATAAGTCACACAGAAAAGGACACTTCTCATAAGGTATCACTGATAGAGGGAATGTAAAAACCGTTACACTTGAACTGAATTACAAAACAGAACAGAGTCACACATGCAGAAAACACACTATGGCTGCTTAACGGGAAAGGTGAGGTGGGGTGATACATAAAACAAGGGTATCAAATTAGCTCAGATATCGTTCCATAAACCCAATATGTAATAGACAAGACCTACTCCTTGCTCAGAGAACTGGACTCAACACGCCCTATTCACCGCACAAGAATATATCTGACTAATAATAATCGTAAAACCTATGTATTGCTATCTCTCTGTTAGTGTGTCAAGTGGGTATAAAGCGGCATAAACACAGCAGTGAAAAGCAGCTAAACCCCATTATAAAAATAAATTACTTTGAAACATCCATGAATAAAGACAGTGAAAGAGAGAGAAATTCTTACACAATGCTTTCAGGGGCTGTGATGCAACCTGGATTGACCATATCTAGACCCACAGCTGGATGAGACATAAGGGTGGACACTCTTGGGGCTGAGAGGTTTGGTGAGGTTGGGTGAGCAAACGCAGACCCTTTAAAGGAATACTGCGTGGTACCCATCGCATGGGTCCCAAATCTCCAGGTTCAAGGGCATCTTCCTACATCAAAAACATGCATGAGAAACCCAGAAGATGGTACACCGTGTGATGGGGAAAGGTTTCTAAAACGCACTTCATTTCTCATCTCCTTGTGCCCAGGTTCGCCATTCCAGCCGCTTTACTAGCAAGCTCCCTACTTGGAGCATCAGCACCTTTAACCTCCTGTTCCATACAGGTTGCAATTTGTCCTGAGGATAAACGGGAAGACGTGGAACCAACGAGAGACTAGCTCTTGGTGTTGGGACAGGCACAGGTCACTCTATTTTCCCATCAGAAAGAAGAATTAACCACAGGCTCAGCCTGCCCCCCGGAACCAGAACAGGGCCTGAAGCCATTCTGCGATTTTGCGGCCAGCTCCCATAAAAACGAGTTGTAAAATGGAGGTTCAGGGCACTGCAATTCACAAACCTGCAGAGTTATAAATGATAACTCTCGTCCACAAATATATTGAGGGAAGGCAAAGAAGAGGATTTGAAATCAAGGCAGAATTGCAGGAAACAGATTTCAGGAGGTAGATTCGAATCGCCTTTAAAGCACATGAAAAGCGGCAAAACGTTGACAATGATGCCCTTGGCCAAAAAGGGCGTATGCGTTTTTTCCTGAATATATTCAGGAAAAAACGCATACGCCCTTTTTGGCCAACCAAGCCACCTGGAAAGGCAAATCAGTGCTACAAAGAAGTCTCGCTGCCCATCGGTCAAAAGGGCCATGCTGAAAAAAGTGTCAAAACCAGAAATGCAGGACAGGCCATGGAGAAATGGGAGCCTTGCTACACTGATGGGCGGGATGTAAATTGCCAAGAGCCACTCTGGAGAAGTGTCCGGTGAGTCCTGAAACATCTGAAAAACACAGCTTAGAGAGCATAGGGCACTTCCACTCATGGGGGTATACATTGGGAAAATTAAAAATCAGCAAGACACAAGCACCCCAAAGTTTAGGGCTGCTCTGTTGACCAGGACCTCCACTTCATTCCACCTTAAATATCCCAGGAAAGAGAAAAATGGATAAAGAAGTTGTGGTCCTTATGTACAATGGAATATCACTCAGCCAGGAAATCAATGTCGTAAGGTTAGTAGCAGCATGATGAGTGGATTTAGGTACGACGATTCTAAGTGAAATAAGTCACACAGAAAAGGACACTTCTCATAAGGTATCACTGATAGAGGGAATGTAAAAACCGTTACACTTGAACTGAATTACAAAACAGAACAGAGTCACACATGCAGAAAACACACTATGGCTGCTTAACGGGAAAGGTGAGGTGGGGTGATACATAAAACAAGGGTATCAAATTAGCTCAGATACCGTTCCATAAGCCCAATATGTAATAGACAAGACCTACTCCTTGCTCAGAGAACTGGACTCAACACGCCCTATTCACTGCACAAGAATATATCTGACTAATAATAATCGTAAAACCTATGTATTGATATCTCTCTGTTAGTGTGTCAAGTGGGTGTAAAGCGGCATAAACACAGCAGTGAAAAGCAGCTAAACCCCATTATAAAAATAAATTACTTTGAAACACCCATGAAACAAAGACAGTGAAAGAGAGAGAAATTCTTACACAATGCGTTCGGGGGCTGTGATGCAACCTGGATTGACCATATCTAGACCCACAGCTGGATGAGTCATAAGGGGGGACACTCTTGGGGCTGAGAGGTTTGGTGAGGTTGGGTGAGCAAATGCAGACCCTTTAAAGTAATACTGCGTGGTACCCATCGCATGGGTCCCAAATCTCCAGGTTCAAGGGCATCTTCCTACATCAAAAACATGCATGAGAAACCCAGAAGATGGTACACCGTGTGATGGGGAAAGGTTTCTAAAACGCACCTCATTTCTCATCTCCTTGTGCCCGGGTTCGCCATTCCAGCCGCTTTACTAGCAAGCTCCCTACTTGGAGCATCAGCACCTTTAACCTCCTGTTCCGTACAGGTTGCAATTTGTCCTGAGGATAAACGGGAAGACGTGGAACCAACGAGAGACTAGCTCTTGGTGTTGGGACAGGCACAGGTCACTCTATTTTCCCATCAGAAAGAAGAATTAACCACAGGCTCAGCCTGCCCCCCGGAACCAGAACAGGGCCTGAAGCCATTCTGCGATTTTGCCGCCAGCTCCCATAAAAACGAGTTGTAAAATGGAGGTTCAGGGCACTGCAATTCACAAACCTGCAGAGTTATAAATGATAACTCTCGTCCACAAATATATTGAGGGAAGGCAAAGAAGAGGATTTGAAATCAAGGCAGAATTGCAGGAAAGAGATTTCAGGAGGTAGATTCGAATCGCCTTTAAAGCACATGAAAAGCGGCAAAACGTTGACAATGATGCCCTTGGCCAAAAAGGGCGTATGCGTTTTTTCCTGAATATATTCAGGAAAAAACGCATACGCCCTTTTTGGCCAACCAAGCAACCTGGAAAGGCAAATCAGTGCTACAAAGAAGTCTCGCTGCCCATCGGTCAAAAGGGCCATGCTGAAAAAAGTGTCAAAACCAGAAATGCAGGACAAGCCATGGAGAAATGGGAGCCTTGCTACACTGATGGGCGGGATGTAAATTGCCAAGAGCCACTCTGGAGAAGTGTCCGGTGAGTCCTGAAACATCTGAAAAACACAGCTTAGAGAGCATAGGGCACTTCCACTCATGGGGGTATAAATTGGGAAAATTAAAAATCAGCAAGACACAAGCACCCCAAAGTTTAGGGCTGCTCTGTTGACCAGGACCTCCACTTCATTCCACCTTAAATATCCCAGGAAAGTGAAAAATGGATAAAGAATTGTGGTCCTTATGTACAATGGAATATCACTCAGCCATGAAATCAATGTCATAAGGTTAGTAGCAGCATGATGAGTGGATTTAGGTACGACGATTCTAAGTGAAATAAGTCACACAGAAAAGGACACTTCTCATAAGGTATCACTGATAGAGGGAATGTAAAAACCTTTACACATGAACTGAATTACAAAACAGAACAGAGTCACACATGCAGAAAACACACTATGGCTGCTTAACGGGAAAGGTGAGGTGGGGTGATACATAAAACAAGGGTATCAAATTAGCTCAGATACCGTTCCATAAACCCAATATGTAATAGACAAGACCTACTCCTTGCTCAGAGAACTGGACTCAACACGCCCTATTCACCGCACAAGAATATATCTGACTAGTAATAATCGTAAAACCTATGTATTGATATCTCTCTGTTAGTGTGTCAAGTGGGTGTAAAGCGGCATAAACACAGCAGTGAAAACAGCTAAACCCCATTATAAAAATAAATTACTTTGAAACACCCATGAAACAAAGACAGTGAAAGAGAGAGAAATTCTTACACAATGCGTTCAGGGGCTGTGATGCAACCTGGATTGACCATATGTAGACCCACAGTTGGATGAGACATAAGGGTGGACACTCTTGGGGCTGAGAGGTTTGGTGAGGTTGGGTGAGCAAACGCAGACCCTTTAAAGTAATACTGCGTGGTACCCATCGCATGGGTCCCAAATCTCCAGGTTCAAGGGCATCTTCCTACATCAAAAACATGCATGAGAAACCCAGAAGATGGTACACCGTGTGATGGGGAAAGGTTTCTAAAACGCACCTCATTTCTCATCTCCTTGTGCCCGGTTTTGCCATTCCAGCCCCTTTACTAGCAAGCTCCCTACTTGGAGCATCAGCACCTTTAACCTCCTGTTCCGTACAGGTTGCAATTTGTCCTGAGGATAAACGGGAAGACGTGGAACCAACGAGAGACTAGCTCTTGGTGTTGGGACAGGCACAGATCACTCTATTTTCCCATCAGGAAGAAGAATTAACCACAGGCTCAGCCTGCCCCCCGGAACCAGAACAGGGCCTGAAGCCATTCTGCGATTTTGCGGCCAGCTCCCATAAAAACGAGTTGTAAAATGGAGGTTCAGGGCACTGCAATTCACAAACCTGCAGAGTTATAAATGATAACTCTCGTCCACAAATATATTGAGGGAAGGCAAAGAAGAGGATTTGAAATCAAGGCAGAATTGCAGGAAACAGATTTCAGGAGGTATATTCGAATCGCCTTTAAAGCACATGAAAAGCGGGAAAACGTTGACAATGATGCCCTTGGCCAAAAAGGGCGTATGCGTTTTTTCCTGAATATATTCAGGAAAAAACGCATACGCCCTTTTTGGCCAACCAAGCAACCTGGAAAGGCAAATCAGTGCTACAAAGAAGTCTCGCCGCCCATCGGTCAAAAGGGCCATGCTGAAAAAAGTGTCAAAACCAGAAATGCAGGACAAGCCATGGAGAAATGGGAGCCTTGCTACACTGATGGGCGGGATGTAAATTGCCAAGAGCCACTCTGGAGAAGTGTCTGGTGAGTCCTGAAACATCTGAAAAACACAGCTTAGAGAGCATAGGGCACTTCCACTCATGGGGGTATACATTGGGAAAATTAAAAATCAGCAAGACACAAGCACCCCAAAGTTTAGGGCTGCTCTGTTGACCAGGACCTCCACTTCATTCCACCTTAAATATCCCAGGAACGAGAAAAATGGATAAAGAAGTTGTGGTCCTTATGTACAATGGAATATCACTCAGCCATGAAATCAATGTCGTAAGGTTAGTAGCAGCATGATGAGTGGATTTAGGTACGATGATTCTAAGTGAAATAAGTCACACAGAAAAGGACACTTCTCATAAGGTATCACTGATAGAGGGAATGTAAAAACCGTTACACTTGAACTGAATTACAAAACAGAACAGAGTCACACATGCAGAAAACACACTATGGCTGCTTAACGGGAAAGGTGAGGTGGGGTGATACATAAAACAAGGGTTTCAAATTAGCTCAGATACCGTTCCATAAACCCAATATGTAATAGACAAGACCTACACCTTGCTCAGAGAACTGGACTCAACACGCCCTATTCACCGCACAAGAATATATCTGACTAGTAATAATCTTAAAACCTATGTATTGATATCTCTCTGTTAGTGTGTCAAGTGGGTGTAAAGCGGCATAAACACAGCAGTGAAAAGCAGCTAAACCCCATTATAAAAATAAATTACTTTAAAACACCCATGAAACAAAGACAGTGAAAGAGAGAGAAATTCTTACACAATGCGTTCAGGGGCTGTGATGCAACCTGGATTGACCATATCTAGACCCACAGCTGGATCAGACATAAGGGTGGACACTCTTGGGGCTGAGAGGTTTGGTGAGGTTGGGTGAGCAAATGCAGACCCTTTAAAGTAATACTGCATGGTACCCATCGCATGGGTCCCAAATCTCCAGGTTCAAGGGCATCTTCCTACATCATAAACATGCATGAGAAACCCAGAAGATGGTACACCGTGTGATGGGGAAAGGTTTCTAAAACGCACCTCATTTCTCATCTCCTTGTGCCCGGGTTCGCCATTCCAGCCGCTTTACTAGCAATCTCCCTACTTGGAGCATCAGCACCTTTAACCTCCTGTTCCGTACAGGTTGCAATTTGTCCTGAGGATAAACGGGAAGACGTGGAACCAACGAGAGACTAGTTCTTGGTGTTGGGACAGGCACAGGTCACTCTATTTTCCCATCAGAAAGAAGAATTAACCACAGGCTCAGCCTGCCCCCCGGAACCAGAACAGGGCCTGAAGCCATTCTGCGATTTTGCGGCCAGCTCCCATAAAAACGAGTTGTAAAATGGAGGTTCAGGGCACTGCAATTCACAAACCTGCAGAGTTATAAATGATAACTCTCGTCCACAAATATATTGAGGGAAGGCAAAGAAGAGGATTTGAAATCAAGGCAGAATTGCAGGAAAGAGATTTCAGGAGGTAGATTCGAATCGCCTTTAAAGCACATGAAAAGCGGCAAAACGTTGACAATGATGCCCTTGGCCAAAAAGGGCGTATGCGTTTTTTCCTGAATATATTCAGGAAAAAACGCATACGCCCTTTTTGGCCAACCAAGCAACCTGGAAAGGCAAATCAGCGCTACAAAGAAGTCTCGCTTCCCATCGGTCAAAAGGGCCATGCTGAAAAAAGTGTCAAAACCAGAAATGCAGGACAGGCCATGGAGAAATGGGAGCCTTGCTACACTGATGGGCGGGATGTAAATTGCCAAGAGCCACTCTGGAGAAGTGTCCGGTGAGTCCTTAAACATCTGAAAAACACAGATTAGAGAGCATAGGGCACTTCCACTCATGGGGGTATAAATTGGGAAAATTAAAAATCAGCAAGACACAAGCACCCCAAAGTTTAGGGCTGCTCTGTTGACAAGGACCTCCACTTCATTCCACCTTAAATATCCCAGGAAAGAGAAAAATGGATAAAGAAGTTGTGGTCCTTATGTACAATGGAATATCACTCAGCCATGAAATCAATGTCATAAGGCTAGTAGCAGCATGATGAGTGGATTTAGGTACGACGATTCTAAGTGAAATAAGTCACACAGAAAAGGACACTTCTCATAAGGTATCACTGATAGAGGGAATGTAAAAACCGTTACACTTGAACTGAATTACAAAAGAGAACAGAGTCACACATGCAGAAAACACACTATGGCTGCTTAACGGGAAAGGTGAGGTGGGGTGATACATAAAACAAGGGTTTCAAATTAGCTCAGATACCGTTCCATAAACCCAATATGTAATAGACAAGACCTACTCCTTGCTCAGAGAACTGGACTCAACACGCCCTATTCACCGCACAAGAATATATCTGACTAGTAATAATCGTAAAACCTATGTATTGATATCTCTCTGTTAGTGTGTCAAGTGGGTGTAAAGCGGCATAAACACAGCAGTGAAAAGCAGCTAAACCCCATTATAAAAATAAATTACTTTGAAAAACCCATGAAACAAAGACAGTGAAAGAGAGAGGAATTCTTACACAATGCGTTCAGGGGCTGTGATGCAACCTGGATTGACCATATCTAGACCCACAGCTGGATCAGACATAAGGGTGGACACTCTTGGGGCTGAGAGGTTTGGTGAGGTTGGGTGAGCAAACGCAGACCCTTTAAAGTAATACTGCATGGTACCCATCGCATGGGTCCCAAATCTCCAGGTTCAAGGGCATCTTCCTACATCAAAAACATGCATGAGAAACCTAGAAGATGGTACAACGTGTGATGGGGAAAGGTTTCTAAAACGCACCTCATTTCTCATCTCCTTGTGCCCGGGTTCGCCATTCCAGCCGCTTTACTAGCAATCTCCCTACTTGGAGCATCAGCACCTTTAACCTCCTGTTCCGTAGAGGTTGCAATTTGTCCTGAGGATAAACGGGAAGACGTGGAACCAACGAGAGACTAGCTCTTGGTGTTGGGACAGGCACAGGTCACTCTATTTTCCCATCAGAAAGAAGAATTAACCACAGGCTCAGCCTGCCCCCCGGAACCAGAACAGGGCCTGAAGCCATTCTGCGATTTTGCGGCCAGCTCCCATAAAAACGAGTTGTAAAATGGAGGTTCAGGGCACTGCAATTCACAAACCTGCAGTTATAAATGATAACTCTCGTCCACAAATATATTGAGGGAAGGCAAAGAAGAGGATTTGAAATCAAGGCAGAATTGCAGGAAACATATTTCAGGAAGTAGATTCGAATCGCATTTAAAGCACATGAAAAGCGGCAAAACGTTGACAATGATGCCCTTGGCCAAAAAGGGCGTATGCGTTTTTTCCTGAATATATTCAGGAAAAAACGCATACGCCCTTTTTGGCCAACCAAGCAACCTGGAAAGGCAAATCAGTGCTACAAAGAAGTCTCGCTGCCCATCGGTCAAAAGGGCCATGCTGAAAAAAGTGTCAAAACCAGAAATGCAGGACAGGCCATGGAGAAATGGGAGCCTTGCTACAATGATGGGCGGGATGTAAATTGCCAACAGCCACTCTGGAGAAGTGTCCGGTGAGTCCTGAAACATCTGAAAAACACAGCTTAGAGAGCATAGGGCACTTCCACTCATGGGGGTATAAATTGGGAAAATTAAAAATCAGCAAGACACAAGCACCCCAAAGTTTAGGGCTGCTCTGTTGACCAGGACCTCCACTTCATTCCACCTTAAATATCCCAGGAAAGAGAAAAATGGATAAAGAAGTTGTGGTCCTTATGTACAATGGAATATCACTCAGCCATGAAATCAATGTCGTAAGGTTAGTAGCAGCATGATGAGTGGATTTAGGTACGACGATTCTAAGTGAAATAAGTCACACAGAAAAGGACACTTCTCATAAGGTATCACTGATAGAGGGAATGTAAAAACCGTTACACTTGAACTGAATTACAAAAGAGAACAGAGTCACACATGCAGAAAACACACTATGGCTGCTTAACGGGAAAGGTGAGGTGGGGTGATACATAAAACAAGGGTATCAAATTAGCTCAGATACCTTTCCATAAGCCCAATATGTAATAGACAAGACCTACTCCTTGCTCAGAGAACTGGACTCAACACGCCCTATTCACTGCACAAGAATATATCTGACTAATAATAATCGTAAAACCTATGTATTGATATCTCTCTGTTAGTGTGTCAAGTGGGTGTAAAGCGGCATAAACACAGCAGTGAAAAGCAGCTAAACCCCATTATAAAAATAAATTACTTTGAAACACCCATGAAACAAAGACAGTGAAAGAGAGAGAAATTCTTACACAATGCGTTCGGGGTCTCTGATGCAACCTGGATTGACCATATCTAGACCCACAGCTGGATGAGACATAATTGTGGACACTCTTGGGGCTGAGAGGTTTGGTGAGGTTGGGTGAGCAAATGCAGACCCTTTAAAGGAATACTGCGTGGTACCCATCGCATGGGTCCCAAATCTCCAGGTTCAAGGGCATCTTCCTACATCAAAAACATGCATGAGAAACCCAGAAGATGGTACACCGTGTGATGGGGAAAGGTTTCTAAAACGCACCTCATTTCTCATCTCCTTGTGCCCGGGTTCGCCATTCCAGCCGCTTTACTAGCAATCTCCCTACTTGGAGCATCAGCACCTTTAACCTCCTGTTCCGTACAGGTTGCAATTTGTCCTGAGGATAAACGGGAAGACGTGGAACCAACGAGAGACTAGCTCTTGGTGTTGGGACAGGCACAGGTCACTCTATTTTCCCATCAGAAAGAAGAATTAACCACAGGCTCAGCCTGCCCCCCGGAACCAGAACAGGGCCTGAAGCCATTCTGCGATTTTGCCGCCAGCTCCCATAAAAACGAGTTGTAAAATGGAGGTTCAGGGCACTGCAATTCACAAACCTGCAGAGTTATAAATGATAACTCTCGTCCACAAATATATTGAGGGAAGGCAAAGAAGAGGATTTGAAATCAAGGCAGAATTGCAGGAAACAGATTTCAGGAGGTAGATTCGAATCGCCTTTAAAGCACATGAAAAGCGGCAAAACGTTGACAATGATGCCCTTGGCCAAAAAGGGCGTATGCGTTTTTTCCTGAATATATTCAGGAAAAAACGCATACGCCCTTTTTGGCCAACCAAGCCACCTGGAAAGGCAAATCAGTGCTACAAAGAAGTCTCGCTGCCCATCGGTCAAAAGGGCCATGCTGAAAAAAGTGTCAAAACCAGAAATGCAGGACAAGCCATGGAGAAATGGGAGCCTTGCTACACTGATGGGCGGGATGTAAATTGCCAAGAGCCACTCTGGAGAAGTGTCCGGTGAGTCCTGAAACATCTGAAAAACACAGCTTAGAGAGCATAGGGCACTTCCACTCATGGAGGTATACATTGGGAAAATTAAAAATCAGCAAGACACAAGCACCCCAAAGTTTAGGGCTGCTCTGTTGACCAGGACCTCCACTTCATTCCACCTTAAATATCCCAGGAAAGAGAAAAATGGATAAAGAATTGTGGTCCTTATGTACAATGGAATATCACTCAGCCATGAAATCAATGTCATAAGGTTAGTAGCAGCATGATGAGTGGATTTAGGTACGACGATTCTAAGTGAAATAAGTCACACAGAAAAGGACACTTCTCATAAGGTATCACTGATAGAGGGACTGTAAAAACCTTTACACATGAACTGAATTACAAAACAGAACAGAGTCACACATGCAGAAAACACACTATGGCTGCTTAACGGGAAAGGTGAGGTGGGGTGATACATAAAACAAGGGTATCAAATTAGCTCAGATACCGTTCCATAAACCCAATATGTAATAGACAAGACCTACTCCTTGCTCAGAGAACTGGACTCAACACGCCCTATTCACCGCACAAGAATATATCTGACTAGTAATAATCGTAAAACCTATGTATTGATATCTCTCTGTTAGTGTGTCAAGTGGGTGTAAAGCGGCATAAACACAGCAGTGAAAAGCAGCTAAACCCCATTATAAAAATAAATTAGTTTGAATCACCCATGAAACAAAGACAGTGAAAGAGAGAGAAATTCTTACACAATGCGTTCAGGGGCTGTGATGCAACCTGGATTGACCATATGTAGACCCACAGTTGGATGAGACATAAGGGTGGACACTCTTGGGGCTGAGAGGTTTGGTGAGGTTGGGTGAGCAAACGCAGACCCTTTAAAGGAATACTGCGTGGTACCCATCGCATGGGTCCCAAATCTCCAGGTTCAAGGGCATCTTCCTACATCAAAAACATGCATGAGAAACCCAGAAGATGGTACACCGTGTGATGGGGAAAGGTTTCTAAAACGCACCTCATTTCTCATCTCCTTGTGCCCGGGTTCGCCATTCCAGCCCCTTTACTAGCAAGCTCCCTACTTGGAGCATCAGCACCTTTAACCTCCTGTTCCATGCAGGTTGCAATTTGTCCTGAGGATAAACGGGAAGACGTGGAAACAACGAGAGACTAGCTCTTGGTGTTGGGACAGGCACAGGTCACTCTATTTTCCCATCAGGAAGAAGAATTAACCACAGGCTCAGCCTGCCCCCCGGAACCAGAACAGGGCCTGAAGCCATTCTGCGATTTTGCGGCCAGCTCCCATAAAAACGAGTTGTAAAATGGAGGTTCAGGGCACTGCAATTCACAAACCTGCAGTTATAAATGATAACTCTCGTCCACAAATATATTGAGGGAAGGCAACGAAGAGGATTTGAAATCAAGGCAGAATTGCAGGAAACATATTTCAGGAAGTAGATTCGAATCGCATTTAAAGCACATGAAAAGCGGCAAAACGTTGACAATGATGCCCTTGGCCAAAAAGGGCGTATGCGTTTTTTCCTGAATATATTCAGGAAAAAACGCATACGCCCTTTTTGGCCAACCAAGCAACCTGGAAAGGCAAATCAGTGCTACAAAGAAGTCTCACTGCCCATCGGTCAAAAGGGCCATGCTGAAAAAAGTGTCAAAACCAGAAATGCAGGACAGGCCATGGAGTAATGGGAGCCTTGCTACACCGATGGGCGGGATGTAAATTGCCAACAGCCACTCTGGAGAAGTGTCCGGTGAGTCCTGAAACATCTGAAAAACACAGCTTAGAGAGCATAGGGCACTTCCACTCATGGGGGTATGAATTGGGAAAATGAAAAATCAGCAAGACACAAGCACCCCAAAGTTTAGGGCTGCTCTGTTGACAAGGACCTCCACTTCATTCCACCTTAAATATCCCAGGAAAGAGAAAAATGGGTAAAGAAGTTGTGGTCCTTATGTACAATGGAATATCACTCAGCCATGAAATCAATGTCATAAGGCTAGTAGCAGCATGATGAGTGGATTTAGGTACGACGATTCTAAGTGAAATAAGTCACACAGAAAAGGACACTTCTCATAAGGTATCACTGATAGAGGGAATGTAAAAACCGTTACACTTCAACTGAATTAAAAAACAGAACAGAGTCACACATGCAGAAAAAACATTATGGCTGCTTAACGGGAAAGGTGAGGTGGGGTGATACATAAAACAAGGGTATCAAATTAGCTCAGACACCATTCCATAAACCCAATATGTAATAGACAAGACCTACTCCTTGCTCAGAGAACTGGACTCAACACGCCCTATTCACCGCACAAGAATATATCTGACTAATAATAATCGTAAAACCTATGTATTGATATATCTCTGTTAGTGTGTCAAGTGGGTGTAAAGCGGCATAAACACAGCAGTGAAAAGCAGCTAAACCCCATTATAAAAATAAATTACTTTGGAACACCCATGAAACAAAGACAGTGAAAGAGAGAGAAATTCTTACACAATGCGTTCAGGGGCTGTGATGCAACCTGGATTGACCATATCTAGATTCACAGCTGGATCAGACATAAGAGTGGACACTCTTGGGGCTGAGAGGTTTGGTGAGGTTGGGTGAGCAAACGCAGACCCTTTAAAGTAATACTGCATGGTACCCATCGCATGGGTCCCAAATCTCCAGGTTCAAGGGTATCTTCCTACATCAAAAACATGCATGAGAAACCCAGAAGATGGTACACCGTGTGATGGGGAAAGGTTTCTAAAACGCACCTCATTTCTCATCGCCTTGTGCCCGGGTTCGCCATTCCAGCCGCTTTACTAGCAAGCTCCCTACTTGGAGCATCAGCACCTTTAACCTCCTGTTCCGTACAGGTTGCAATTTGTCCTGAGGATAAACGGGAAGACGTGGAACCAACGAGAGACTAGCTCTTGGTGTTGGGACAGGCAGAGGTCACTCTATTTTCCCATCAGAAAGAAGAATTAACCACAGGCTCAGCCTGCCCCCCGGAACCAGAACAGGGCCTGAAGCCATTCTGCGATTTTGCCGCCAGCTCCCATAAAAACGAGTTGTAAAATGAAGGTTCAGGGCACTGCAATTCACAAACCTGCAGAGTTATAAATGATAACTCTCGTCCACAAATATATTGAGGGAAGGCAAAGAAGAGGATTTGAAATCAAGGCAGAATTGCAGGAAAGAGATTTCAGGAGGTAGATTCGAATCGCCTTTAAAGCACATGAAAAGCGGCAAAACGTTGACAATGATGCCCTTGGCCAAAAAGGGCGTATGCGTTTTTTCCTGAATATATTCAGGAAAAAACGCATACGCCCTTTTTGGCCAACCAAGCAACCTGGAAAGGCAAATCAGCGCTACAAAGAAGTCTCGCTTCCCATCGGTCAAAAGGGCCATGCTGAAAAAAGTGTCAAAACCAGAAATGCAGGACAGGCCATGGAGAAATGGGAGCCTTGCTACACTGATGGGCGGGATGTAAATTGCCAAGAGCCACTCTGGAGAAGTGTCCAGTGAGTCCTGAAACATCTGAAAAACACAGCTTATAGAGCATAGGGCACTTCCACTCATGGGGGTATAAATTGGGAAAATGAAAAATCAGCAAGACACAAGCACCCCAAAGTTTAGGGCTGCTCTGTTGACAAGGACCTCCACTTCATTCCACCTTAAATATCCCAGGAAAGAGAAAAATGGATAAAGAAGTTGTGGTCCTTATGTACAATGGAATATCACTCAGCCATGAAATCAATGTCATAAGGCTAGTAGCAGCATGATGAGTGGATTTAGGTACGACGATTCTAAGTGAAATAAGTCACACAGAAAAGGACACTTCTCATAAGGTATCACTGATAGAGGGAATGTAAAAACCGTTACACTTGAACTGAATTACAAAACAGAACAGAGTCACACATGCAGAAAACACACTATGGCTGCTTAACGGGAAAGGTGAGGTGGGGTGATACATAAAACAAGGGTTTCAAATTAGCTCAGATACCGTTCCATAAACCCAATATGTAATAGACAAGACCTACTCCTTGCTCAGAGAACTGGACTCAACACGCCCTATTCACCGCACAAGAATATATCTGACTAGTAATAATCGTAAAGCCTATGTATTGATATCTCTCTGTTAGTGTGTCAAGTGGGTGTAAAGCGGCATAAACACAGCAGTGAAAAGCAGCTAAATCCCATTATGAAAATAAATTACTTTGAAAAACCCATGAAACAAAGACAGTGAAAGAGAGAGGAATTCTTACACAATGCGTTCAGGGGCTGTGATGCAAACTGGATCGACCATATCTAGACCCACAGCTGGATGAGACATAAGGGTGGACACTCTTGGGGCTGAGAGTTTTGGTGAGGTTGGGTGAGCAAACGCAGACCCTTTAAAGTAATACTGCATGGTACCCATCGCATGGGTCCCAAATCTCCAGCTTCAAGGGCATCTTCCTACATCAAAAACATGCATGAGAAACCCAGAAGATGGTACACCGTGTGATGGGGAAAGGTTTCTAAAACGCACCTCATTTCTCATCTCCTTGTGCCCGGGTTCGCCATTCCAGCCGCTTTACTAGCAAGCTCCCTACTTGGAGCATCAGCACCTTTAACCTCCTGTTCCGTAGAGGTTGCAATTTGTCCTGAGGATAAACGGGAAGACGTGGAACCAACGAGAGACTAGCTCTTGGTGTTGGGACAGGCACAGGTCACTCTATTTTCCCATCAGAAAGAAGAATTAACCACAGGCTCAGCCTGCCCCCCGGAACCAGAACAGGGCCTGAAGCCATTCTGCGATTTTGCGGCCAGCTCCCATAAAAACGAGTTGTAAAATGGAGGTTCAGGGCACTGCAATTCACAAACCTGCAGTTATAAATGATAACTCTCGTCCACAAATATATTGAGGGAAGGCAAAGAAGAGGATTTGAAATCAAGGCAGAATTGCAGGAAACAGATTTCAGGAGGTAGATTCGAATCGCCTTTAAAGCACATGAAAAGCGGCAAAACGTTGACAATGATGCCCTTGGCCAAAAAGGGCGTATGCGTTTTTTCCTGAATATATTCAGGAAAAAACGCATACGCCCTTTTTGGCCAACCAAGCAACCTGGAAAGGCAAATCAGCGCTACAAAGAAGTCTCGCTTCCCATCGGTCAAAAGGGCCATGCTGAAAAAAGTGTCAAAACCAGAAATGCAGGACAGGCCATGGAGAAATGGGAGCCTTGCTACACTGATGGGCGGGATGTAAATTGCCAAGAGCCACTCTGGAGAAGTGTCCGGTGAGTCCTTAAACATCTGAAAAACACAGATTAGAGAGCATAGGGCACTTCCACTCATGGGGGTATAAATTGGGAAAATTAAAAATCAGCAAGACACAAGCACCCCAAAGTTTAGGGCTGCTCTGTTGACAAGGACCTCCACTTCATTCCACCTTAAATATCCCAGGAAAGAGAAAAATGGATAAAGAAGTTGTGGTCCTTATGTACAATGGAATATCACTCAGCCATGAAATCAATGTCATAAGGCTAGTAGCAGCATGATGAGTGGATTTAGGTACGACGATTCTAAGTGAAATAAGTCACACAGAAAAGGACACTTCTCATAAGGTATCACTGATAGAGGGAATGTAAAAACCGTTACACTTGAACTGAATTACAAAACAGAACAGAGTCACACATGCAGAAAACACACTATGGCTGCTTAACGGGAAAGGTGAGGTGGGGTGATACATAAAACAAGGGTTTCAAATTAGCTCAGATACCGTTCCATAAACCCAATATGTAATAGACAAGACCTACTCCTTGCTCAGAGAACTGGACTCAACACGCCCTATTCACCGCACAAGAATATATCTGACTAGTAATAATCGTAAAACCTATGTATTGATATCTCTCTGTTAGTGTGTCAAGTGGGTGTAAAGCGGCATAAACACAACAGTGAAAAGCAGCTAAATCCCATTATAAAAATAAATTACTTTGAAAAACCCATGAAACAAAGACAGTGAAAGAGAGAGGAATTCTTACACAATGCGTTCAGGGGCTGTGATGCAACCTGGATTGACCATATCTAGACCCACAGCTGGATCAGACATAAGGGTGGACACTCTTGGGGCTGAGAGGTTTGGTGAGGTTGGGTGAGCAAACGCAGACCCTTTAAAGTAATACTGCATGGTACCCATCGCATGGGTCCCAAATCTCCAGGTTCAAGGGCATCTTCCTACATCAAAAACATGCATGAGAAACCTAGAAGATGGTACAACGTGTGATGGGGAAAGGTTTCTAAAACGCACCTCATTTCTCATCTCCTTGTGCCCGGGTTCGCCATTCCAGCCGCTTTACTAGCAATCTCCCTACTTGGAGCATCAGCACCTTTAACCTCCTGTTCCGTAGAGGTTGCAATTTGTCCTGAGGATAAACGGGAAGACGTGGAACCAACGAGAGACTAGCTCTTGGTGTTGGGACAGGCACAGGTCACTCTATTTTCCCATCAGAAAGAAGAATTAACCACAGGCTCAGCCTGCCCCCCGGAACCAGAACAGGGCCTGAAGCCATTCTGCGATTTTGCGGCCAGCTCCCATAAAAACGAGTTGTAAAATGGAGGTTCAGGGCACTGCAATTCACAAACCTGCAGTTATAAATGATAACTCTCGTCCACAAATATATTGAGGGAAGGCAAAGAAGAGGATTTGAAATCAAGGCAGAATTGCAGGAAACATATTTCAGGAAGTAGATTCGAATCGCATTTAAAGCACATGAAAAGCGGCAAAACGTTGACAATGATGCCCTTGGCCAAAAAGGGCGTATGCGTTTTTTCCTGAATATATTCAGGAAAAAACGCATACGCCCTTTTTGGCCAACCAAGCAACCTGGAAAGGCAAATCAGTGCTACAAAGAAGTCTCGCTGCCCATCGGTCAAAAGGGCCATGCTGAAAAAAGTGTCAAAACCAGAAATGCAGGACAGGCCATGGAGAAATGGGAGCCTTGCTACAATGATGGGCGGGATGTAAATTGCCAACAGCCACTCTGGAGAAGTGTCCGGTGAGTCCTGA
Organism: Balaenoptera borealis; assembly: GCF_965194805.1. NCBI lineage: Eukaryota > Metazoa > Chordata > Mammalia > Artiodactyla > Balaenopteridae > Balaenoptera > Balaenoptera borealis. The sequence continues at coordinate 2,471,277 of NW_028124009.1, forward strand.
AACATCTGAAAAACACAGCTTAGAGAGCATAGGGCACTTCCACTCATGGGGGTATAAATTGGGAAAATGAAAAATCAGCAAGACACAAGCACCCCAAAGTTTAGGGCTGCTCTGTTGACCAGGACCTCCACTTCATTCCACCTTAAATATCCCAGGAAAGAGAAAAATGGATAAAGAAGTTGTGGTCCTTATGTACAATGGAATATCACTCAGCCATGAAATCAATATCGTAAGGTTAGTAGCAGCATGATGAGTGGATTTAGGTACGACGATTCTAAGTGAAATAAGTCACACAGAAAAGGACACTTCTCATAAGGTATCACTGATAGAGGGAATGTAAAAACCGTTACACTTGAACTGAATTACAAAAGAGAACAGAGTCACACATGCAGAAAACACACTATGGCTGCTTAACGGGAAAGGTGAGGTGGGGTGATACATAAAACAAGGGTATCAAATTAGCTCAGATACCTTTCCATAAGCCCAATATGTAATAGACAAGACCTACTCCTTGCTCAGAGAACTGGACTCAACACGCCCTATTCACTGCACAAGAATATATCTGACTAATAATAATCGTAAAACCTATGTATTGATATCTCTCTGTTAGTGTGTCAAGTGGGTGTAAAGCGGCATAAACACAGCAGTGAAAAGCAGCTAAACCCCATTATAAAAATAAATTACTTTGAAACACCCATGAAACAAAGACAGTGAAAGAGAGAGAAATTCTTACACAATGCGTTCGGGGTCTCTGATGCAACCTGGATTGACCATATCTAGACCCACAGCTGGATGAGACATAATTGTGGACACTCTTGGGGCTGAGAGGTTTGGTGAGGTTGGGTGAGCAAATGCAGACCCTTTAAAGGAATACTGCGTGGTACCCATCGCATGGGTCCCAAATCTCCAGGTTCAAGGGCATCTTCCTACATCAAAAACATGCATGAGAAACCCAGAAGATGGTACACCGTGTGATGGGGAAAGGTTTCTAAAACGCACCTCATTTCTCATCTCCTTGTGCCCGGGTTCGCCATTCCAGCCGCTTTACTAGCAATCTCCCTACTTGGAGCATCAGCACCTTTAACCTCCTGTTCCGTACAGGTTGCAATTTGTCCTGAGGATAAACGGGAAGACGTGGAACCAACGAGAGACTAGCTCTTGGTGTTGGGACAGGCACAGGTCACTCTATTTTCCCATCAGAAAGAAGAATTAACCACAGGCTCAGCCTGCCCCCCGGAACCAGAACAGGGCCTGAAGCCATTCTGCGATTTTGCCGCCAGCTCCCATAAAAACGAGTTGTAAAATGGAGGTTCAGGGCACTGCAATTCACAAACCTGCAGAGTTATAAATGATAACTCTCGTCCACAAATATATTGAGGGAAGGCAAAGAAGAGGATTTGAAATCAAGGCAGAATTGCAGGAAACAGATTTCAGGAGGTAGATTCGAATCGCCTTTAAAGCACATGAAAAGCGGCAAAACGTTGACAATGATGCCCTTGGCCAAAAAGTGCGTATGCGTTTTTTCCTGAATATATTCAGGAAAAAACGCATACGCCCTTTTTGGCCAACCAAGCCACCTGGAAAGGCAAATCAGTGCTACAAAGAAGTCTCGCTGCCCATCGGTCAAAAGGGCCATGCTGAAAAAAGTGTCAAAACCAGAAATGCAGGACAAGCCATGGAGAAATGGGAGCCTTGCTACACTGATGGGCGGGATGTAAATTGCCAAGAGCCACTCTGGAGAAGTGTCCGGTGAGTCCTGAAACATCTGAAAAACACAGCTTAGAGAGCATAGGGCACTTCCACTCATGGAGGTATACATTGGGAAAATTAAAAATCAGCAAGACACAAGCACCCCAAAGTTTAGGGCTGCTCTGTTGACCAGGACCTCCACTTCATTCCACCTTAAATATCCCAGGAAAGAGAAAAATGGATAAAGAATTGTGGTCCTTATGTACAATGGAATATCACTCAGCCATGAAATCAATGTCATAAGGTTAGTAGCAGCATGATGAGTGGATTTAGGTACGACGATTCTAAGTGAAATAAGTCACACAGAAAAGGACACTTCTCATAAGGTATCACTGATAGAGGGACTGTAAAAACCTTTACACATGAACTGAATTACAAAACAGAACAGAGTCACACATGCAGAAAACACACTATGGCTGCTTAACGGGAAAGGTGAGGTGGGGTGATACATAAAACAAGGGTATCAAATTAGCTCAGATACCGTTCCATAAACCCAATATGTAATAGACAAGACCTACTCCTTGCTCAGAGAACTGGACTCAACACGCCCTATTCACCGCACAAGAATATATCTGACTAGTAATAATCGTAAAACCTATGTATTGATATCTCTCTGTTAGTGTGTCAAGTGGGTGTAAAGCGGCATAAACACAGCAGTGAAAAGCAGCTAAACCCCATTATAAAAATAAATTAGTTTGAATCACCCATGAAACAAAGACAGTGAAAGAGAGAGAAATTCTTACACAATGCGTTCAGGGGCTGTGATGCAACCTGGATTGACCATATGTAGACCCACAGTTGGATGAGACATAAGGGTGGACACTCTTGGGGCTGAGAGGTTTGGTGAGGTTGGGTGAGCAAACGCAGACCCTTTAAAGTAATACTGCGTGGTACCCATCGCATGGGTCCCAAATCTCCAGGTTCAAGGGCATCTTCCTACATCGAAAACATGCATGAGAATCCCTGAAGATGGTACACCGTGTGATGGGGAAAGGTTTCTAAAACGCACCTCATTTCTCATCTCCTTGTGCCCGGGTTCGCCATTCCAGCCCCTTTACTAGCAAGCTCCCTACTTGGAGCATCAGCACCTTTAACCTCCTGTTCCATGCAGGTTGCAATTTGTCCTGAGGATAAACGGGAAGACGTGGAAACAACGAGAGACTAGCTCTTGGTGTTGGGACAGGCACAGGTCACTCTATTTTCCCATCAGGAAGAAGAATTAACCACAGGCTCAGCCTGCCCCCCGGAACCAGAACAGGGCCTGAAGCCATTCTGCGATTTTGCGGCCAGCTCCCATAAAAACGAGTTGTAAAATGGAGGTTCAGGGCACTGCAATTCACAAACCTGCAGTTATAAATGATAACTCTCGTCCACAAATATATTGAGGGAAGGCAACGAAGAGGATTTGAAATCAAGGCAGAATTGCAGGAAACATATTTCAGGAAGTAGATTCGAATCGCATTTAAAGCACATGAAAAGCGGCAAAACGTTGACAATGATGCCCTTGGCCAAAAAGGGCGTATGCGTTTTTTCCTGAATATATTCAGGAAAAAACGCATACGCCCTTTTTGGCCAACCAAGCAACCTGGAAAGGCAAATCAGTGCTACAAAGAAGTCTCACTGCCCATCGGTCAAAAGGGCCATGCTGAAAAAAGTGTCAAAACCAGAAATGCAGGACAGGCCATGGAGTAATGGGAGCCTTGCTACACTGATGGGCGGGATGTAAATTGCCAACAGCCACTCTGGAGAAGTGTCCGGTGAGTCCTGAAACATCTGAAAAACACAGCTTAGAGAGCATAGGGCACTTCCACTCATGGGGGTATGAATTGGGAAAATGAAAAATCAGCAAGACACAAGCACCCCAAAGTTTAGGGCTGCTCTGTTGACAAGGACCTCCACTTCATTCCACCTTAAATATCCCAGGAAAGAGAAAAATGGGTAAAGAAGTTGTGGTCCTTATGTACAATGGAATATCACTCAGCCATGAAATCAATGTCATAAGGCTAGTAGCAGCATGATGAGTGGATTTAGGTACGACGATTCTAAGTGAAATAAGTCACACAGAAAAGGACACTTCTCATAAGGTATCACTGATAGAGGGAATGTAAAAACCGTTACACTTCAACTGAATTAAAAAACAGAACAGAGTCACACATGCAGAAAAAACATTATGGCTGCTTAACGGGAAAGGTGAGGTGGGGTGATACATAAAACAAGGGTATCAAATTAGCTCAGACACCATTCCATAAACCCAATATGTAATAGACAAGACCTACTCCTTGCTCAGAGAACTGGACTCAACACGCCCTATTCACCGCACAAGAATATATCTGACTAATAATAATCGTAAAACCTATGTATTGATATATCTCTGTTAGTGTGTCAAGTGGGTGTAAAGCGGCATAAACACAGCAGTGAAAAGCAGCTAAACCCCATTATAAAAATAAATTACTTTGAAACACCCATGAAACAAAGACAGTGAAAGAGAGAGAAATTCTTACACAATGCGTTCAGGGGCTGTGATGCAACCTGGATTGACCATATCTAGATTCACAGCTGGATCAGACATAAGAGTGGACACTCTTGGGGCTGAGAGGTTTGGTGAGGTTGGGTGAGCAAACGCAGACCCTTTAAAGTAATACTGCATGGTACCCATCGCATGGGTCCCAAATCTCCAGGTTCAAGGGTATCTTCCTACATCAAAAACATGCATGAGAAACCCAGAAGATGGTACACCGTGTGATGGGGAAAGGTTTCTAAAACGCACCTCATTTCTCATCGCCTTGTGCCCGGGTTCGCCATTCCAGCCGCTTTACTAGCAAGCTCCCTACTTGGAGCATCAGCACCTTTAACCTCCTGTTCCGTACAGGTTGCAATTTGTCCTGAGGATAAACGGGAAGACGTGGAACCAACGAGAGACTAGCTCTTGGTGTTGGGACAGGCAGAGGTCACTCTATTTTCCCATCAGAAAGAAGAATTAACCACAGGCTCAGCCTGCCCCCCGGAACCAGAACAGGGCCTGAAGCCATTCTGCGATTTTGCCGCCAGCTCCCATAAAAACGAGTTGTAAAATGAAGGTTCAGGGCACTGCAATTCACAAACCTGCAGAGTTATAAATGATAACTCTCGTCCACAAATATATTGAGGGAAGGCAAAGAAGAGGATTTGAAATCAAGGCAGAATTGCAGGAAAGAGATTTCAGGAGGTAGATTCGAATCGCCTTTAAAGCACATGAAAAGCGGCAAAACGTTGACAATGATGCCCTTGGCCAAAAAGGGCGTATGCGTTTTTTCCTGAATATATTCAGGAAAAAACGCATACGCCCTTTTTGGCCAACCAAGCAACCTGGAAAGGCAAATCAGCGCTACAAAGAAGTCTCGCTTCCCATCGGTCAAAAGGGCCATGCTGAAAAAAGTGTCAAAACCAGAAATGCAGGACAGGCCATGGAGAAATGGGAGCCTTGCTACACTGATGGGCGGGATGTAAATTGCCAAGAGCCACTCTGGAGAAGTGTCCAGTGAGTCCTGAAACATCTGAAAAACACAGCTTATAGAGCATAGGGCACTTCCACTCATGGGGGTATAAATTGGGAAAATGAAAAATCAGCAAGACACAAGCACCCCAAAGTTTAGGGCTGCTCTGTTGACAAGGACCTCCACTTCATTCCACCTTAAATATCCCAGGAAAGAGAAAAATGGATAAAGAAGTTGTGGTCCTTATGTACAATGGAATATCACTCAGCCATGAAATCAATGTCATAAGGCTAGTAGCAGCATGATGAGTGGATTTAGGTACGACGATTCTAAGTGAAATAAGTCACACAGAAAAGGACACTTCTCATAAGGTATCACTGATAGAGGGAATGTAAAAACCGTTACACTTGAACTGAATTACAAAACAGAACAGAGTCACACATGCAGAAAACACACTATGGCTGCTTAACGGGAAAGGTGAGGTGGGGTGATACATAAAACAAGGGTTTCAAATTAGCTCAGATACCGTTCCATAAACCCAATATGTAATAGACAAGACCTACTCCTTGCTCAGAGAACTGGACTCAACACGCCCTATTCACCGCACAAGAATATATCTGACTAGTAATAATCGTAAAGCCTATGTATTGATATCTCTCTGTTAGTGTGTCAAGTGGGTGTAAAGCGGCATAAACACAGCAGTGAAAAGCAGCTAAATCCCATTATGAAAATAAATTACTTTGAAAAACCCATGAAACAAAGACAGTGAAAGAGAGAGGAATTCTTACACAATGCGTTCAGGGGCTGTGATGCAAACTGGATCGACCATATCTAGACCCACAGCTGGATGAGACATAAGGGTGGACACTCTTGGGGCTGAGAGTTTTGGTGAGGTTGGGTGAGCAAACGCAGACCCTTTAAAGTAATACTGCATGGTACCCATCGCATGGGTCCCAAATCTCCAGCTTCAAGGGCATCTTCCTACATCAAAAACATGCATGAGAAACCCAGAAGATGGTACACCGTGTGATGGGGAAAGGTTTCTAAAACGCACCTCATTTCTCATCTCCTTGTGCCCGGGTTCGCCATTCCAGCCGCTTTACTAGCAAGCTCCCTACTTGGAGCATCAGCACCTTTAACCTCCTGTTCCGTAGAGGTTGCAATTTGTCCTGAGGATAAACGGGAAGACGTGGAACCAACGAGAGACTAGCTCTTGGTGTTGGGACAGGCACAGGTCACTCTATTTTCCCATCAGAAAGAAGAATTAACCACAGGCTCAGCCTGCCCCCCGGAACCAGAACAGGGCCTGAAGCCATTCTGCGATTTTGCGGCCAGCTCCCATAAAAACGAGTTGTAAAATGGAGGTTCAGGGCACTGCAATTCACAAACCTGCAGTTATAAATGATAACTCTCGTCCACAAATATATTGAGGGAAGGCAAAGAAGAGGATTTGAAATCAAGGCAGAATTGCAGGAAACAGATTTCAGGAGGTAGATTCGAATCGCCTTTAAAGCACATGAAAAGCGGCAAAACGTTGACAATGATGCCCTTGGCCAAAAAGGGCGTATGCGTTTTTTCCTGAATATATTCAGGAAAAAACGCATACGCCCTTTTTGGCCAACCAAGCAACCTGGAAAGGCAAATCAGTGCTACAAAGAAGTCTCACTGCCCATCGGTCAAAAGGGCCATGCTGAAAAAAGTGTCAAAACCAGAAATGCAGGACAGGCCATGGAGAAATGGGAGCCTTGCTACACCGATGGGCGGGATGTAAATTGCCAAGAGCCACTCTGGAGAAGTGTCCGGTGAGTCCTGAAACATCTGAAAAACACAGCTTAGAGAGCATAGGGCACTTCCACTCATGGGGGTATAAATTGGGAAAATTAAAAATCAGCAAGACACAAGCACCCCAAAGTTTAGGGCTGCTCTGTTGACCAGGACCTCCACTTCATTCCACCTTCAATATCCCAGGAAAGAGAAAAATGGGTAAAGAAGTTGTGGTCCTTATGTACAATGGAATATCACTCAGCCATGAAATCAATGTCATAAGGCTAGTAGCAGCATGATGAGTGGATTTAGGTACGACGATTCTAAGTGAAATAAGTCACACAGAAAAAGACACGTATCATAAGCTATCACTTATAGAGGGAATGTAAAAACCGCTACACTTGAACTGAATTACAAAGCAGAACAGAGTCACACGTTTAGAAAACACACTATGGCTGGTTAACGGGAAAGGTGAGGTGGGGTGATGCATAAAACAAGGGTTTCAAATTATCTGAGATACCGTTCCATAAACCCAATATGTAATAGACAAGAACTACTCCTTGCTCAGAGAACAGGACTCAACACACCCTATTCACCGCAAAAGAATATATTTGATTAGTAGTAATCTTAAAACCTATGTATTGATATCTCTCTGTTAGTGTGTCAAGTGGGTGTAAAGTGGCATAAACACAGTAGTGAAAAGCAGCTAAACCCCATTATAAAAATAAATTACTTTTAAAAACCCATGATACAAAGACAGTGAAAGAGAGAGGAATTCTTACACAATGCGTTCAGGGGCTGTGATGCAACCTGGATCGACCATATCTAGACCCACAGCTGGGTGAGACATAAGGGTGGACATTCTTGCGGCTGAGAGGTTTGGTGAGGTTGGATGAGCCAACGCAGACCCTTTAAAATAATACTGCGTGACACCCAACCCATGGGTCCCAAATCTCCAGGTTCAAGGGCATCTTCCTACATCAAAAACATGCATGAGAAACCCAGAAGATGCTACACCATGTGATCGGGAATGGTTTCTAAAATGCACCTCATTTATCATCTCCTTGTGCTCGGGTTCGCCATTCCAGCCACTTTCCTAGCAATCTCCCTACTTGGAGCATCAGCACCTTTAACCTCCTGTTCCGTACAGGTTGCAATTTGTACTGAGGATGAACGGGAAGAGGGGGAACCAATGAGAGACTAGATCTAGGTGTTGGGACAAGCACAGGTCACTCTATTTTCCCTTCAGAAAGAAGAATTAACCACAGGCTCAGCCTGCCCCCCGGAAGTAGAATAGGGCCTGAAGCAATCCTGCGCTTTTGCGGCCAACTCCCAAAAAAGCGAGTTGAAAAATGGATCTCAGGGGCACTGCAATTCACAAACCTGCAGAGTTATCAATGATAACTCTCGTCCACAAATATATTGAGGGAATGCAACGAAGAGGATATGAAAGCAAGGCAGAATTGCAGAAACCGACTTAAGGAGGTAGATTCGAATCGCCTTTAAAGCACATGAAAAGCGGCAAAACGTTGACAATGATACCCTTGGCCAAAAAGGGCGTATGCGTTTTTTCCTGAATGTATTCAGGAAAAAACGCATACGCCCTTTTTGGCCAACCAAGCAACCTGGAAAGGCAAATCAGCGCTACAAAGAAGTCTCGCTTCCCATTGGTCAAAAGGGCCATGCTGAAAAAAGTGTCAAAACCAGAAATGCAGGACAGGCCATGGAGAAATGGGAGCCTTGCTACACTGATGGGCGGGATGTAAATTGCCAACAGCCACTCTGGAGAAGTGTACGGTGTGTCCTGAAACATCTAAAAAACACAGCTTAGAGAGCATAGGGCATTTCCACTCATGGGCGTATAAATTGGGAAAACTAAAAATCAGCAAGACACAGGCACACCAAAGTTTAGGGCTGCTCTGTTGACAAGAACCTTCTCTTCATTACACCTTAAATATCCCAGGAAATAGGAAAATGGATAACGATGTTTTGGTCCTTATGTACAATGGAATATCACTCAGCCATGAAATCAATGTCATAAGGCTATTAGCAGCATGATGAGTGGATTTATGTTCGACGATTCTAAGTGAAATAAGTCACACAGAAAAAGACACTTATCATAAGCTATCACTTATAGAGGGAATGTAAAAACCACTACAGTTGAACTGAATTACAAAGCAGAACAGAGTCACACGTTTAGAAAACACACTATGGCTGCTTAACGGGAAAGGTGAGGTGGGGTGATGCATAAAACAAGGGTTTCATATTAGCTCAAATACCGATCCATAAACCCAATATGTAATAGACAAGACCTACTCCTTGCTCAGTGAAGTGGATGCAACACCCCCTATTCAACGAACAAGAATATATCTGACTAGTAAAAATCTTAAAACCTATGTATTGATTTCTCTCTGTAAGTGAATCAAGTGGGTGTAAAGGGGCATAAACACAGCAGTGAAAATCAGGTAAACCCCATTATAAAAATAAATTACTTTAAAATCCCAAAAAACAAAGACAGTGATAGAGGGAGAAATTTTTACATAATTCGTTCCGGGGCTGTGATGCAACCTGGTGTGACCATATCTAGACCCACAGCTGGATGAGAAATAAAGCTGGACACTCTTGGGGCTGAAGGTCTCTTTCCCTATTTACCAGATTGGGAACGTAGAAAGGCTGCCACCCTCTGGCCGTTACCTGCAAAAGCAACTTTAAAACCTGTGCTAATGGTCACTTCATATGAACAAGTACTTCAGGGCTGTAAATGAAACGTGCCCTCAAAATGTCTTGAGGGAGGTAATGGCCAAAAATTTTCAAAATGTGACACTTACTTTAAGAAAACACTTTGAAGAACTAAGCTGTAATCACAGTTTGATAAATAAAAAGGGCATGCTTTAAAGCTCAATTTCAACAGATTATGGGACACATGCAAATTCAACCACAGATAGGTATCAGCTCGCACCTGTTAGAATAACCATCAGCAAGAAAACTACAAACAATAAATATTGAAGGTGTTTTGGAGAAATGCATACCCTCAATTTTAAGTGGGACGTAACCTGGAAAGAGCCACTAATGAGAACTGAATGGTGGTGCCTTTAAAACATACACACTGAGCTACCATATGATACAGCAAGCCCACTCCTTGGCCTATAACATAAGAAGATATAACTGGAAAGACACAGGCAAGCAAATGTGCATTGCAGCAGTATTACAATAGCCAAGACATGGAGGCAACCAGAAAGTCCATCAAGAGGTGCGTGGCCAAAGAAGAACTGGTACACGTACAGATGGAATATTAGCCAGGGAAAAAAATGAAACAATGCCATTTGCAGCACCATGTATGATTCTTGAGGTAATCAGGCAAATTGTACTAAGTCAGAAAGCAAAAGACACATATCCTATAATATCACTTATAGGTCTTAGCTAAAAATTGATACCAATGAAGATATTTCCACAGAGAAATGCAATCACAGATTCATTAAACAAACTTATGGTTCACCAAATGGAAAGGTGTGAGGATTGGATACATTAGGATATTGGGGTTAAGATAGATATAGAAACACATGTGAAATATGTAATCACCAAAGACCTACGTAATACCAAGACAAGACTACTCAACATCGTGTCATAACCTACATGGGAAAATGATCCAAAGAAGAATAGATATATGTATATGTTTAAAAGAACCACATCTTTCACACCTAGAAGAAACAAAACATTTTAATTAAATTTGCTCTGACAAAAAATAAAAATTAAATTAAAAAAAGAACAAGAAGTAATGAGACATAAACTTAAGGGGCTATTTGCTGGCACATTGCATTCTAATTTACAACCAGAACATGACTTCCATTAAGGCTCTGTCATCACTAATAAAGCAGCTTTATAAGCAATGTTGAAGGTAGCTTAAAAGAAGTCTCACTAATTATTGATAGTAACAAGGAAACAAAGAAAAGTAAAAATCTCACTGCAAAAAGTATACATAGGGTAAGGATAGTAGATCAAACACTTATTAAACTTCTGTAAAGAATAAAAGACAACAGTAGTATGTTTTTTTAAAAAGAGAGGGCCCAAATAAATCTGAAATGAAAGAGATGATGTTACAACGGACACCACAGAAATACAAAGTATCCTAAGATACACACAGGGTAACTCAGGGCTCAGACTGGACAGAGCCCACTCTCCAGTCCCCTGTACATGACTTACAGGAGCCTCAGGAACTGAGGAGGGGGTCCCTGAGGAGAGGCTCAAGATAGAATATGGTAGACATTAACATGACTGCATTCATCTTAAACATGCCTGAACTACATTCACACGAGATGATTTTGTCCTGTATGTACATCGGCACCTCTAGTTGGAACTGCAGATCTTTGGCTTCAACACCTCTACTGACAATGTTAGCGTCACCTGCTGTGGACCGTCTCCTATAGGATTTCTAGAATCACAAAACATCGAAGCTTCACAGGACCCAGAGTCTGTGCAACTCCACACAGAGTCTCAGAGTCTCAACTCCACTCAGATACTCCACTCTTGGAGGGCACACACAAAGTAGTGTGCACATCAGGACCCAGGGGAAGGAGCAGTGACCCTGTAGGAGAATGACCAGAACTACCTGCTACTTTTAGAGGGTCTCCTGCAGAGGCAGGTGGTGGCTGTGGCTGTGGCTCACCGTGAGGACAACGACACTGGCAGCAGAAGTTCTGGGAAATACTCCTCGGTGTGAGCCCTCCCAGAGTCCGCCATTAGCCCCACCAAGAGCAAGGTAGGCTCCAGGGCTGGGTCGCCTCAGGCCAAACAACCAACAGGGAGGGAACCCAGCCCCATGCATCAGCAGACAAGCGGATTAAACTTTTTATTAAAGTTTTATTTAATCCGTAGACAAGCGGATTAAAGCTCTGCCCACCAAAGCAACACCCAGCTCTACCCACCACCAGTCCTTCCCATCAGGAAGCTTGCACAAGCCTCTAAGATAGACTCATCCACCGGAGAGCAGACAGCAGAAGCAAGAAGAACTACAATTCTGCAGCCTGTGGAAGGAAAACCACATTCACAGAAAGATAGACAAAATGAAAAGGCAGAGGACTTTATACCAGATCAAGGAACAAGATAAAACCCCAGAAAAAAAAACAAAATGAGGTGGAGATAGGGAACCTTCCAGAAAAAAAATTCAGAATAATGATAGTGAAGTTGAGCCAAGACCTTGGAAAAAGAAAGGAGGCAAAGATCGAGAAGATGCAAGAAATGTTTAACAAAGACCTAGAAGAATTAAGGAACAAACACCTAGAAGAATTAAAGAACAAACAAACAGAGGTGAACAATGGAATAACTGAAATGAAAAATACACTAGAAGGAATCAGTAGCAGAATAACTGTGGCAGAAGAACGGATAAGTGACCTGGAAGACAGAAAGGTGGAAATCACTGCCATGGAACAGAATAAAGAAAAAGAATGAAAATAAACGAAGACACCCCAAGAGTCCTCTGGGACAACATTAAACGCAACAACATTCGCATTATAGGGGTCCCAGAAGGAGAAGAGAGAGAGAAAGGACCCGAGAATATATTTAAAGAGATAATGGTCAAAAACTTCCCTAGCATGGGAAAAGAAATAGCCACCCAAGTCCAGAAGCACAGAGTGTCCCAGGCAGGATAAACCAAAGGAGAAAAATGACAAGACACATAGTAATCAAATTGACAAAAATTAACGACAAAGAAAAATGATTGAAAGCAGCAAGGGAAAAATGACAAATAACATACAAGGGAACTCCCATAAGGATAACAACTGATTTCTCAGCAGAAAATCTACAAGCCAGAAGGAAGTGGCATGATAAATTTAAAGTGATGAAAGGGAAGAACCTACAACCAAGAGTACTCCACCCTGCAAAGAGCTCATTCAGATTTGATGGAGAAATCAAAAGCCTTACAGACAAGCAAAAGCTAAGAGAATTCAGCACCATGAAACCAGCTCTACACCAAATGCTAAAGGAACTTCTCTAAGTGGGAAACACAAGAGAAGAAAAGGACCCACCAAGACAAACCCATAACAATTAAGAAAATAGTAGTAGGAACATACATATCGATAATTACCTTAAACGTGAATGCACTACATGTTCCAACCAAAAGACACAGGCTCGCTGAATGGATACAAAAACAAGACCCATATATATGCTGTCTACAAGAGATCCATTTCAGACCTAGGGACACATACAGACTCAAAGTGAGGTGATGGAAAAATATATTCTATGCAAATGAAAATCAAAAGAAAGCTGGAGTAGCAATACTCATATCAGATAAAATAGACTTTAAAATAAAGAATGTTACAAGAGACGAGGAAAGGCACTACATAATGGTCAGGGGATCAATCCAAGAAGAAGATATAACAATTATAAATATATATGTACCCAAAATAGGAGCAGCTCAATGTATAAGGCAACTGCTAACAGCTATAAAAGAGGAAATCGACAGTAACACAATAATAGCGGGGGACTTTAACAGCTCACTTACACCAGTGGAGATCAGCCAGACAGACAATTAATAAGGAAACACAAGCTTTAAATGACACAATAGACCAGATAGAGTTAATTGATATTTATAGGACATTCCATCCAAAAACAGCAGATTACACGTTCTTCTCAACTGCACACGGAACATTCTCCAGGATAGATCACATCTTGGGTCACAGATAAAGCCTCAGTAAATTTAAGAAAACTGAAATCATATCAAGCAGCTGTTCCGACCACAATGCTATGAGATTAGAAATCAATTACACGGAAAAAACCGTAAAAAACACAAACACATGGAGGCTAAACAATACGTTACTAAATAACCAAGAGATCACTGAAGAAATCAAAGAGGAAATCAAAAACTACCTAGAGACAAATGACAACAAAAACACGATGATCCAAAACCTATGGGATGCAGCAAAAGGAGTTCTAAGAGGGAAGTTTATAGCAATACAAGCCTACCTCAAGAAACAAGAAAAATCTCAAATAAACAATCTAACCTTACACCTAGAGGAACTAGAGAAAGAAGAACAAAACCCAAAGTTAGTAGAAGGAAAGAAATCATAAAGATCAGAGCAGAAATAAATGAAATAGAAACAAAGAAAACGAAAGCAAAGATCAATAAAACTAAAAGCTGGTTCTTTGAGAAGATAAGCAAAAATGATCAACCTTTAGCCGGACTCCAGAAAAAGAGGGAGAGGACGCAAATCAACAAAATTAGAAGTGAAAAAGCAGAAGTTATAACAGACACCACAGGAATACAAAGCATCCTAAGAGACTACTACAAGCAACTCTAGGCCAATAAAATGGACAATCTGGAAGAAATGGACAAATTCTTAGAAAGGGATAACCTTCTAAGACTGAACCAGGAAGAAATAGAAAATATGAACAAACCTATCACAAGCAATGAAATTGAAACTGTGATTAAAAATCTTCCAACAAACAAAAGTCCAGAACCAGATGGCATCACAGGTGAATTCTAATTCTATCAAACATTTAGAGCAGAGCTAACACCCAACCTTCTCAAATTCTTCAAAACAATTGCAGCGGAAGGAACACTCCCAAACTCATTCTATGAGACCACCATCACCCTGATACCAAAATCAGACAGAGATACTACAAGGAAAGAAAATTATAGACCAATATCACTGATGAATATAGATGTAAAAATCCTCAACAAAATACTAGCAAACAGAATCGAACAACACATGAAAAGGATCATACACCATGATCAAGTGGGGTTTATCCCAGGGATGCGAGGATTCTTCAATATACACAAATCAATGTGATACACCATATTAACAAATTGTAGAATAAAAGCATATGATCATCTCAATAGATGAAGGAAAAGATTTTGAGAAAATTCAACACTCATTTACGATAAAAACTCTGCAGAGTGTGGGCATAGAGGGAAACTACCTCAACATAATAAAGGCCATATATGACAAACCCACAGAAAACAACATTCTCAATGGTGAAAAACTGAAAGCGTTTCCTCTAAGATCAGGAACAAGACGAGGATGTCCACTCTCACCACTGCTATTCAACATAGTTTTGGAAGTCCTAGCCATGGCAATCAGAGAAGAAAAAGAAATAAAAGGAATACAAAAAGGAAAAGAAGAAGTAAAATTGTCACTGTTTGCAGATGACATGATATCATAGATAGAGAATCCTAAAGATGCCACCAGAAAACCACTGGAGCTAATCAATGAATTTGGTAAAGTTGCAGGATACAAAATTAATGCACAGAAATTGCTTGCATTCCTATACACTAACAATGAAAGATCAGAAAGAGAAATTAAGGAAACAATCCCATTACCACTGCAACAAAAAGAATAAAATACCTAGGAATAAACCTACCTAAGGAAGTAAAAGACCTGTACTCAGAAAACTATAAGCCACTGATGAAAGAAATCAAAGATGATATAAACAGATGGAGACATATACCATGTTCTCGGATTAGAAGAATCAATATTGTGAAAATGACTATACTACCCAAAGCAATCTACAGATTCAATGCAATCCCGATCAAAATACCTTTGGCATTTTCTACAGAACAAGAAAAAAAAAATCTTAAAATTTGTAGGGAGACACAAAAGACCCTGGATAGCCAAAGCAGTCTTGAGGGGGGAAAAAAAAGAGCTGGAGGAATCAGACTTCCAGACTTCAGACTATATTGCAAAGCTACAGTAATCAAGATAATATGGTACTGACACAAGAACAGAAATATAGGTCAATAGAGCAGGATAGAAAGCACAGAGATAAACCCACGTACCTATGGTTCACTAATCTATGACAAAGGAGGCAAGGGTATACAATGGAGAAAAGACAGTGTCTTCAGCAAGTGGTGCTGGGAAAACTGGACAGTTACATGTAAAAGAATGAAATTAGTACACACCCTAACACCATACACAAAAATAAACTCAAAATGGATTAGAGACCTAAATATAAGACCAGCCACTATAAAACTCTTAGAGGAAAACATAAGCAGAACAGTCTATGACATAAATCACAGCAAGATCCTTTTTGACCCACCTCCTAGAGAAATGGAAATAAAAACAAAAATAAAAAAATGGGACCGAATGAAACATAAATTCTTTTGCACAGCAAAGGAAAACATAAGCAAGATGAAAAGACAACCATCAGAATGGGAGAAAATATTTTCAAATGAAGCAAATGGCAAAGGATTAATCTCCAAAAAGCAGCTCATGTAGCTCAATATCACAAAACCAAACAATCCAATCCAAAAATGGGCAGAAGACCTAAATAGACATTTCTCCAAAGAAGATATACAGGTTGCCAACAAACACATGAAAGGATGCTGAACATCACTAATCATTAGAGAAATGCAAATCAAAACTACAGTGAGGTATCACCTCACACCAGTCAGAATGGCCATCATCAAAAAATCTACCAACAATAAATGCTGGAGAGGCATTTATTGGAGCAAAGGGAACCCTCTTGCACTGTTGGTGGGAATGTAAATTGATATAGCCACTAGGGAGAACGGTATGGGGGTTCCTTAAAAACTAAAAATAGAACTACCATACAACCCAGCAAACCCACTCCTGGACATTTACCCTGAGAAAACCATAATTCAAAAAGAGTCATGTACCACAATGTTCACTGTAGCTCTATTTACAATAGCCAGGACATGGAAGCAACCTAAGTGTCCATCAACAGATAAATGGATAAGGAAGATGTGGCACAAATATACAATGGAACATTATTCAGCCATAAAAAGAAACGAAATTGAGTTACTTTTAGTGAGGTGGATGGATCTAGAGTCTGTCCTACAGAGTGAAGTAAGTCAGAAAGAGAAAAACAAATACCGTATGCTAACACATATATATGGAATCTTAAAAAAAAAAGTTTATGAAGAACCTAGGGGCAGGAAAGGATTAAGGACACAGACGTAGAGAAAGGACTTGAGGACATGGGGAGAGGGAAGGGTAAGCTGGGACAAAGTGAGAGAGTGGTATGGACATATATACACTACCAAATGTAAAATTGATAGCTACTGGGAAGCAGCCACATAGCACAGGGAGATCAGCGCTGTGCTTTGTGACCACCTAAAAGGGTGGGATAAGGGAGTGAGAGGGAGTTGCAAGAGGGAGGGGATATGGTGTTATATGTATACGCACAGCTGATTCACTTTTTTATACAGCAGAAACTAACACACAATTGTAAAGCAATTATACTCCAATAAAGATGTAAAAGAAAAAAAAAAAGCCCAGAGATAAACCTACACACCTATGGCCCACTAATCTATGACAAAGGAGGCAAGGGTATACAAAGGAGAAAAGACAGTCTCTTCAATAAGTGGTGCTGGGAAAAATGGACAGCTACATGTAAAAGAATGAAATTAGAACACTCCCTAACACCATACACAAAAAATAAACTCAAAATGGATTAGAGACCGAAATGTAAGACCGGACACTATAAAACTCTTAGAGGAAAACATAGGAAGAATACTCTTTGACATAAATCACAGCAAGATCTTTTTTGATCCACCTCCTAGAGTAATGGAATAAAAAAAAATAAACATATGGGAGCAAATGAAACCTAAAAGCTTTTGCAAAGCAAAGGAAACTACAAACAAGACGAAAAGACAACCCTCACAATGGGAGAAAATATTTGCAAACGAATCAATGGACAAAGGATTAATCTCCAATGTATATAAACAGCTCATGCAGCTCAACAGTAAAAAAACAAACAACCCAATCCAAAAATGGGCAGATGACGTAAATAGACATTTGTCCCAAGAAGACATACAGATGACCAAGAAGCACATGAAAAGCTGCTCAACATCACTAATTATTAGAGAAATATAAACCAAAACTACAATGAGGTATCGCCTCACACGAGTTAGAATGGGCATCATCAGAAAATCTACAAGCAACAAATGCTGGAGAGGGTGTGGAGAAAAGGGAACCCTCTTACACTATTTGTGGGAATGTAAATTGATACAGTCACGATGGAGAACAGTATGGAGGTTCCTTAAGAAACTAAAAATAGAATTACCATATGACCCAGCAATCCCACTACTGGCCATATACCCAGAGAAAACCATAATTCAAAAAGACATATTCACCACAATATTCATTGCAGCACTATTTACAATAGCCAGGTCATGGAAGCAACCTAAATGCCCATAGACAGACGAACAGAAAAGATGTGCTACATATATAAAATGGAATATTACTCAGCCATAAAAAGGAATGAAATTGGGTCATTTGTAGAGACGTGGATAGATCTAGAGACTGTCATACAGAGTGAAGTAAGTCAGAAAGAGAAAAACAAATATCGTATATTAACGCATACATGTGGAACCTAGAAAAATGGTAAAGATGAACCGGTTTGCAAGGCAGAAATAGAGACACAGATGTAGAGAACAAATGTATGGACACCAAGGGGGGAAAGTGGCAGGGTGGTGGTGGTGGGATGAATTGCGAGCCTGGGATTGACATATATACACTTATATGTATAAAATAGGTTACCAATAAGAGCCTGCTGTATAAAAAAATGAATAAAATAAATTCAAAAATTAAAAAATAAGTAATACTTAAAAAAATAAAACAGAAAAAAAGTTCTGTCCTTCCCATAGACGTATTTATATGAATGAATTATTTCCATGCTTATATCCATAAATACAAAAAGAGGAATAAAACTTACCTTGAACCAAAAAAGAAAAAAAAAAAAAAAAAAACAGAACCCACTGGTCATACAGAGGAAAACCCTATCAGGGCACTTGCTCCAGGGGTAAACAATTCTGAAGTTGGTCACAGGTGGGGAATCATCTCCCATGCAGCCAGCAGCCCCCACACGAGGAGCGTCCTCATTGCAAAGCTGGGGGACCGTGAGGAGGCGTCTCTGAGTAAACGTGAGCTGAGCCCCAGGCCAGCTGCTGCTGAACTTTTCCCACCCTTCCCAGGTAAAACACCTGAATGTGTGCAAAGACTTTAAAAACTAGAGGAAGGGGCTTGGAGTCACACCAGCGACAGCACGCAGGCCGACTTGGTGCCTGCAGGCCAGCCAGGATGGTCCTGGCCCCGGGCGCTCGTCTGGAAGCTTTCCATTTCCCTGCCTGAGGTACCCCTCCTGTCCCGGCCCCCACTGCTTTTTTCCTTCCTCACCTCTGCCCGGGGAGAAATTCCAGCAGCAAGTATGGGTGACACATCCTCTTCTTTAGCAGGTGGCAGCCCGGC
Source organism: Balaenoptera borealis (assembly GCF_965194805.1). Classification (NCBI taxonomy): domain Eukaryota; kingdom Metazoa; phylum Chordata; class Mammalia; order Artiodactyla; family Balaenopteridae; genus Balaenoptera; species Balaenoptera borealis. The sequence continues at coordinate 2,490,466 of NW_028124009.1, forward strand.
AACTCCTGCAGAAAGTCCAGCAGAGCCCCAGTCACACTGGGCCACTCATAGAGCCGTGGGCCCTACTCCCTCCCACCAGCCCAACCCCGAGACTGCTGACGGGGCAGAGAATATGGCGTCAGGCACAGCTGCAGAGGCTTTTGCTGCCTGGAGGGGTGTTTATATTGACCTCAACCCAGGCACACCTGGGAAGGGCTGGCCGGCCGGGTCAGGCTGCCCAGGTCAGCCAATCCTCGCCCCTCAGGGGCTCAGAGTTGCAGAAAATGGGCCTTGCTGCACCGGCCAGATCCAAGGAACAGGTGTAGGGTCCCGAGAGTCAGGATAGATAAGGGGCGGCAGCCCTGGCTTGTTTTCGAATCATTTTATCTGGTCCATGAGTGGGAGACAACTTCAAGAAGACCCTCTGCTAATGAGAGGAACCCAGGAGTCAGGGAGAGGAGGGGTGGTGGGTGGAGACAGAGGCCTGGTGCCCCGGCTGCAGTGGAAGCCCCTGGAAGACCAGGCAGAGGGAGGCCGCACAGAGTGAAGCCTAGGGTCACAGACCTGTTGGAGCTGCTGTTTGTTAGTTCAAGCTCTGCTCTGAGGTGCTCTGTGTCAGCTCTGAGTGACAGGGGTGCTGGGGGTGCTCTGCAATGAGGGCTATGTGCACGGTTCCTGTGTGCCCAGCCCTGCCGGGGTACCTGTCCACGGGAGCTCCATATCCAGGGAGGGGCCTGCCCACGAGAGCCCCGTGGGCTGCTGCGTACCTGCCCAGGTGAGCTCCATATCCTGGGAGGGGCCTGACCACAAGAGCCCCGTGGGCTGCTGGGGACCTGCTAGAGGACGCCAGGACAGTCAGTGAAGCCACAGAGGATATACATCTAGTAGTTCCTAATTCCTACACCCTGCTGGTCATTCTACCATCCACCAGGACATGGCATTCTGTATTAGACTTCAATGATGCCTTCTTCTGTATTCCATTAGTCCCAGAGTCACAAGAAATTTTGGCTGTGAGTGGCAGGACTCAACCTACAACAAAAACAATACTGCTGGGCCGTCCTGCCCCAGGGGTTCAAAAATTCCCACACCATCTTTGGGGAAACGTTAGCTAAAGACCTAAAAGATCTACCTCTGGAGAAGGGAACCCTCCTTCAATATGCAGATGACATTCTGATCACCAGCCCGACTAAGGAGGCCTCTGAACTACCTAGCCAATAAAAGATAGAAGGTGTCCAAGGAAAAGGCTCAAATATCACAAACTAAGGTGGCCTTCCTGGGCTTCATTCGCACAGAAGGTCGGAGAAGCCCACCCCAGGAAAGGGAAGAAGCCATTTGCAGCCTCACCTTTCCTGAAACTAGAAGACAGCTTAGGGGTTCCTGGGGAGACCGGGGTTTGCTGCATCTGGATCCCTAACTACAGTCTAATAGCTGGGCCTCTATATGAAACACTGAAAGGAAAAGATGATGATCCTTTTGAATAGAATCCAGAAGCGGCCTTTCAAGAATGGAAAGAGCAGTCAATTCAGACCCTGGCCCTGGACCTCCCTAAGTTAGCTAAACCCTTTGACCTTTACATTCCTGGTCCAAGGCGAATCGCCCTTGGAGTATTAGTGCAAAAACTGGGACCACTTGAAATGGAACAATGCAAGAATGCCCTCCAGGCATTGGCCAGCCACCCCATCCGACCAGGATACTGGGGGTATCTAAAAACCTGGAAATCAGCAGCCCGCAAGGCCAGCTCCCTCCTAAGGGAAAAGGACGCCACTTGGTGATCCTAACCACCCACCATGCCCTGAAGTTGCAGGGATTGCTCCGTGGGCACAATGACCTCGAGTGAGGAGGCCCTCCAACACCAACCTCCAGAGAGACAACCTGGGGCAATGGGCCCCCATGACGACTTGTGTGACCATCACTTGACCTGGAGCTTCTCTCAGAAAACAACAAGAGTGTGCCCCAAAAGAGCAGACTATTGCTTACAGGACTTACTGCACCCAGAGCGGAGCTAATAAACTTGGCAGGGGAACCGTAAATAACGCTGCCACCATAGAAAAGCCTACAGACACCGCAGTGACGGCGGCCAATGAGACCGGCTGTACTCCTGGCTACTTCAAAAGGCCGTTGACTGAGTGGCCGTCATGGTCCTGGATCACCACCGGCCCTGGACTGTCTGGGAGTTGAGCAAGCAGGGCTCTGACACCTGGTGCTGTTTGTACGTTAATTCAGTGGCCTAACTAAAGAAAGCACAGACTACTGGTCAGAGCATCTAGGCTGGCAGAAACCATCAGCCTAAGGGGGCCGAACCAATGTGGAGCAGGGTAAAACCGCCCACCCCCCCAGCGTCTCTGCACATCTCTTTCCTGGAACCTTAAAGGTCATTAGAATCTATAAAACTTCCAATGCTGGTGCTCAGGCAGACGAGCAGTGAGGGAGGAGGCCTGCGGACAATCAACCTCACCTGGACGCTGCTGGGGAGAAGTCCTGCCCCTCCCCCCGGGTATGAGGACACCCAACTCAGCATGAAGCATTTACAGAAGACGTGTCTGCACCCTCAGCGCCCCAAGAATGAGGAATGGGACAAAAGGCAGAGGAGGGCTTTGTCACTGGCAAAGCCCATTAAAAATTCCTGGGAGATAAAAATAGAATCTGGGCAATAAAATAAAGTCTAACCATTTTTTCCTTTGTGCTTTGTCTAATTTCACTTGCTCCTAGGTTTCCACATGCAGAGGTCCCACACCCGACACTTCAGACCCGATTTCCTAGTGCAAAATGGCTGGGCCGACACCTCAGCTCGTGGGGCCCCGTGCACACTCTGCGACATAGAGCCTGAGCTCCAGCCAACCTGGCCCTCGAGAGCTCCGCCCCCTCCCTCCCGCTGATGCTGACAGGATCCCTACACAGCAGCCCGGCCCACAACCCGCAGGGGAGCACACACTCTCACCTCTCCATTCTCTGATCAAAATATAAAGTTTTCCTTTGCTTCTGAACCAAAGTCAGTCTCGATCTGTTGGCTCCAATGACACTGGGCAGGGAGACCCTTGTTGGGGCCCACTCTGCAGGATCAGTAACAGAATTTGAGAACATTGTAACTTCAATGAACAGATGTGTGAGCCAAACTGTAATTAACATAGAGCAGTGTATAAGGCTCGTGTAAAATAAGATGTTTCTAACACTTCCATTTGATATTTCCATCACTTTATTATAAGCAAGTTCAGTGGAGGGGTTTGTCTTATTTGTCAGGTCAACAGTAGAGAAATGCAGTGATTTCTTTCCAAGGATGTACATCTAATAATCTTGGTTGAAGTTTCAACCTTGTTTGGAATGATTTTCCATTGAAAATGATACCTCTCTTTCAGCTCCTAGATTTCTGAGAAGTATAAAATCTTATATTTTTTATTACCAAAGGGGAAAGGTGGGAGGAGGGATAAATTAACAGTTTCAGATTAACATATACACACTGCTATGTATAAAATATATCATCAACAAGGAACTACTGTATAGCACAGGGAACTATACTCAATATTTTGTAATGACCCCTGAGGGGAAATAATCTGAAAAACAATAGATATCTATATCGACATCATCTATCAACTACAGATAAAATGGAAACTAAAGGAGGCCGATGGTGAGCGTTTCTGAACCTGAAGACTTCAATCATCTAAAGTTCGGACTCTGCCCACGGCCCAAGTCCCTTAATGAACACACATGTACCAGTAGCTTAAAAATTCCCCAGATTGGAGTTCGGGGAGACACTGATTTGGAAAAATCCCTTGTGTTCTCCTTACATACACGGGACCTTTCCTACAGCTAAAACATGCCTGTGACACCCAGAAGATGGAACACGGTTGGATCAGGAAGATTTTGGAAAAGGCACCAAAACTCCTAATTTCCTGGTTGTTGGGTTCACCTCTCCAGCCTTTTTCCTTAAAATCTCCCCACTTGAGGATGTCAGCACCTTCAACATCCAGTTGCACAGAAATTGGAATTTGTCCAAAGGAAGAAGGGGAAGGAGGAGAAACAAGGAGAGCCAAGCCCTAGATGTTCGGAGAGGCACATGTCACTCTACTTTCCAGTCAGGAAGAAGAATTAAGAAAAGGCTTAGCCTGCCACCGGGAACCAGAGTAGGGCCAGAAGCAAATGAGAGTTTCTGTGGAAAGCTCCCAAAAAAGCGAGTTGAAAAATGGAGCTCAGGGGCACTGCAATTCACAAATCTGCAGAGTTATAAATGATAACTATCGTCCACAAATATATTGAGGGAAGGCAACGAAGAGGATTTGAAATCAAGGCAGAATTGCAGGAAACAGATTTCAGGAGTTAGATTCGAATCACCCCTAAAGCACATGAAAAGCGGCAAAACGTCGACAATGATGCACTTGGCCAAAAAGAGCATATGCGTTTTTTTCTGAATGAATTCAGGAAAAAACCCATAGGCCCTTTGTGGCCAACCAAGCAAGCCGGAAATGCAATTCAGCACTACAAAGAAGTCTGACTTCCCATCGGTCAAAATGCCCTTGCTAAAAAAGTGTAAAAACAAGAAATGCAGGAGAGGCCAGGGAGGAAAGGGAGCCTTGTTACACTGATGGGTGGGGTATAAATTGCCAATGATGACTCTGGAGAAGGGTATGGTGTTTCCTAAAACATCTAAAAAACACAGCTAGACAGAAAGGGGCACATCCACTCATGGGCGTATAAATTGGGAAAACTAAAAATCAGCAAGACACAGGCACCCCAAACATTAGGGCTGCTCTGTAGACAAAAACCTCCACTTAATTCCACCTTAAATATCCAAGGAAAGAGAAAAATGGATAAAGAAGTTGTGGTCCATATGTACAATTGTATATCACTCAGGCGTGAGATAAATATTATAAGGCTGGTAGCAGCATGATGAGTGGATTTAGGTAGGACTATTCTAAGTGAAATAAGTCACACAGAAAAAGACACTCATCATAAGATATCACTAACAGAGGGAATGTAAAAACTGCTACACTTGAACGGAATTACAAAACAGAACAGATTCACACATTAAGAAAACACACTATGGTTGCTTAACGGGAAATGTGAGGTGGGGTGATGCATAAAACAAGGGTATCAAATTAGCTCAGATACCGTTCCATAAACCCAATATGTAGTAGACAAGACCTACTCCTTGCTCAGAGAACTGGACTCAACACGCCCTATTCACCGCACAAGAATATACCTTACTAGTAATAATCTTAAAACCTATGTATTGATATCTCTCTGTTAGTGTGTCAAGTGGGTGTAAAGCGGCATAAACACAGCAGTGAAAAGCAGCTAAACCCCATTATGAAAATAAATTACTTTGAAAAACCCATGAAACAACAACAGTGAAAGAGATAGAAATTCTTACACAATGAGTTCAGGGGCTGTGATGCAACCTGGATTGACCATATCTAGACCCACAGCTGGATGAGACATAAGGGTGGACACTCTTGGGGCTGAGAGGTTTGGTGAGGTTGGGTGAGCAAACGCAGACCCTTTAAAGTAATACTGCATGGTACCCATCGCATGGGTCCCAAATCTCCAGGTTCAAGGGCATCTTCCTACATCGAAAACATGCATGAGAAACCCAGAAGATGGTACACCGTGTGATAGGGAAAGGTTTCTAAAACGCACCTCATTTCTCATCTCCTTGTGCCCGGGTTCGCCATTCCAGCCGCTTTACTAGCAATCTCCCTACTTGGAGCATCAGCACCTTTAACCTCCTGTTCCGTACAGGTTGCAATTTGTCCTGAGGATGAACGGGAAGACGGGGAACCAACGAGAGACAAGCTCTTGGTGTCGGGACAGGCATAGGTCACTCTATTTTCCCATCAGGAAGAAGAATTAACCACAGGCTCAGCCTGCCCCCCGGAACCAGAACAGGGCCTGAAGCCATCCTGCGCTTTTGCGGCCAGCTCCCAAAAAAGCGAGTTGTAAAATGGAGGTTCAGGGCACTGCAATTCACAAACCTGCAGAGTTATAAATGATAACTCTCGTCCACCAATATATTGAGGGAAGGCAAAGAAGAGGATTTGAAATCAAGGCAGAATTGCACGAAACAGATTTCAGGAGGTAGATACGAATCGCCTTTAAAGCACATGAAAAGCGGCAAAACGTTGACAATGATGCCCTTGGCCTAAAAGGTCGTATGCGTTTTTTCCTGAATATATTCAGGAAAAAACGCATACGCCCTTTTTGGCCAACCAAGCAACCTGGAAAGGCAAATCAGCGCTACAGAGAAGTCTCGCTTCCCATCGGTCAAAAGGGCCATGCTGAAAAAAGTGTCAAAACCAGAAATGCAGGACAGGCCATGGAGAAATGGGAGCCTTGCTACACTGATGGGCGGGATGTAAATTGCCAACAGCCACTCTGGAGAAGTGTACGGTGTGTCCTGAAACATCTGAAAAACACAGCTTAGAGAGCATAGGGCACTTCCACTCATGGGGGTATAAATTGGGAAAATGAAAAATCAGCAAGACACAAGCACCCCAAAGTTGAGGGCTGCTCTGTTGACCAGGACCTCCACTTCATTCCACCTTAAATATCCCAGGAAAGAGAAAAATGGATAAAGAAGTTGTGGTCCTTATGTACAATGGAATATCACTCAGCCATGAAATCAATGTCATAAGGTTAGTAGCAGCATGATGAGTGGATTTAGGTACGACGATTCTAAGTGAAATAAGTCACACAGAAAAGGACACTTCTCATAAGGTATCACTGATAGAGGGAATGTAAAAACCGTTACACTTGAACTGAATTACAAAACAGAACAGAGTCACACATGCAGAAAACAGACTATGGCTGCTTAACGGGAAAGGTGACGTGGGGTGATACATGAAACAAGGGTATCAAATTAGCTCAGATACCGTTCCATAAACCCAATATGTAGTAGACAAGACCTACTCCTTGCTCAGAGAACTGGACTCAACACGCCCTATTCACCGCACAAGAATATATCTGACTAGTAATAATCTTAAAACCTATGTATTGATATCTCTCTGTTAGTGTGTCAAGTGGGTGTAAAGCGGCATAAACACAGCCGTGAAAAGCAGCTAAACCCCATTATGAAAATAAATTACTTTGAAAAACCCATGAAACAACGACAGTGAAAGAGATAGAAATTCTTACACAATGAGTTCAGGGGCTGTGATGCAACCTGGATTGACCATATCTAGACCTACAGCTGGATGAGACATAAGGGTGGACACTCTTGGGGCTGAGAGGTTTGGTGAGGTTGGGTGAGCAAACGCAGACCCTTTAAAGGAATACTGCGTGGTACCCATCGCATGGGTCCCAAATCTCCAGGTTCAAGGGCATCTTCCTACATCGAAAACATGCATGAGAAACCCAGAAGATGGTACACCGTGTGATAGGGAAAGGTTTCTAAAACGCACCTCATTTCTCATCTCCTTGTGCCCGGGTTCGCCATTCCAGCCGCTTTACTAGCAATCTCCCTACTTGGAGCATCAGCACCTTTAACCTCCTGTTCCGTACAGGTTGCAATTTGTCCTGAGGATGAACGGGAAGACGGGGAACCAACGAGAGACAAGCTCTTGGTGTCGGGACAGGCACAGGTCACTCTATTTTCCCATCAGGAAGAAGAATTAACCACAGGCTCAGCCTGCCGCCCAGAACAAGAATAGTGCCTGAGGCCATCCTGTGCTTTTGCGGACAGCTCCCAAAAAAGCGAGTTGAAAAATGGAGCTCAGGGGCATTGCAATTCACAAACCAGCAGAGTTATAAATGATAACTCTCGTCCAAAAATATATTGAGGGAAGGCAACGAAGAGGATTTGAAATCAAGGCAGAATTGCAAGAAACAGATTTCAGGAGGTAGATACGAATCGCCTTTAAAGCACATGAAAAGCGGCAAAACGTCGAAAATGATGCACTTGGCCAAAAAGAGCATATGCGTTTTTTTCTGAATGAATTCAGGAAAAATCCCATAGGCCCTTTGTGGCCAACCAAGCAACCTGGAAAGGCAAATCAGTGCTACAAAGATATCTCGCTTCCCATCGGTCAAAAGGGCCATGCTGAAAAAAGAGTCAAAACCAGAAATGCAGGACAGGCCATGGAGAAATGGGAGCCTTGCTACACTGATGGGCGGGATGTAAATTGCCAACAGCCACTCTGGAGAAGTGTACGGTGTGTCCTGAAACATCTGAAAAACACAGCTTAGAGAGCATAGGGCACTTCCACTCATGGGGGTATAAATTGGGAAAATTAAAAATCAGCAAGACACAAGCACCCCAAAGTTTAGGGCTGCTCTGTTGACAAGGACCTCCACTTCATTCCACCTTAAATATCCAAGGAAAGAGAAAAATGGATAAAGAAGTTGTGGTCCTTATGTACAATGGAATATCACTCAGCCATGAAATCAATGTCGTAAGGTTAGTAGCAGCATGATGAGTGGATTTAGGTACGACGATTCTAAGTGAAATAAGTCACACAGAAAAGGACACTTCTCATAAGGTATCACTTTTAGAGGGAATGTAAAAACCGTTACACTTGAACTGAATTACAAAACAGAACAGAGTCACACATGCAGAAAACAGACAATGGCTGCTTAACGGGAAAGGTGAGGAGGGGTGATACATAAACCAAGGGTATCAAATTAGCTCAGATACCGTTCCATAAACCCAATATGTAGTAGACAAGACCTACTCCTTGCTCAGAGAACTGGACTCAAGACGCCCTATTCACCGCACAAGAATATATCTGACTAGTAATAATCTTAAAACCTATGTATTGATATCTCTCTGTTAGTGTGTCAAGTGGGTGTAAAGCGGCATAAACACAGCCGTGAAAAGCAGCTAAACCCCATTATGAAAATAAATTACTTTGAAAAACCCATGAAACAACGACAGTGAAAGAGATGGAAATTCTTACACAATGAGTTCAGGGGCTGTGATGCAACCTGGATTGACCATATCTAGACCCACAGCTGGATGAGACATAAGGGTGGACACTCTTGGGGCTGAGAGGTTTGGTGAGGTTGGGTGAGCAAACGCAGACCCTTTAAAGTAATACTGCGTGGTACCCATCGCATGGGTCCCAAATCTCCAGGTTCAAGGGCATCTTCCTACATCGAAAACATGCATGAGAAACCCAGAAGATGGTACACCGTGTGATGGGGAAAGGTTTCTAAAATGCACCTCATTTCTCATCTCCTTGTGCCCGGGTTCGCCATTCCAGCCGCTTTACTAGCAATCTCCCTACTTGGAGCATCAGCACCTTTAACCTCCTGTTCCGTACAGGTTGCAATTTGTCCTGAGGATGAACGGGAAGACGGGGAACCAACGAGAGACTAGCTCTTGGTGTCGGGACAGGCACAGGTCACTCTATTTTCCCATCAGGAAGAAGAATTAACCACAGGCTCAGCCTGCCCCCCGGAACCAGAACAGGGCCTGAAGCCATCCTGCGCTTTTGCGGCCAGCTCCCAAAAAAGCGAGTTGTAAAATGGAGGTTCAGGGCACTGCAATTCACAAACCTGCAGAGTTATAAATGATAACTCTCGTCCACAAATATATTGAGGGAAGGCAAAGAAGAGGATTTGAATTCAAGGCAGAATTGCACGAAACAGATTTCAGGAGGTAGATACGAATCGCCTTTAAAGCACATGAAAAGCGGCAAAACGTTGACAATGATGCCCTTGGCCAAAAAGGGCGTATGCGTTTTTTCCTGAATATATTCAGGAAAAAACGCATACGCCCTTTTTGGCCAACCAAGCAACCTGGAAAGGCAAATCAGCGCTACAGAGAAGTCTCGCTTCCCATCGGTCAAAAGGGCCATGCTGAAAAAAGTGTCAAAACCAGAAATGCAGGACAGGCCATGGAGAAATGGAAGCCTTGCTACACAGATGGGCGGGATGTAAATTGCCAACAGCCACTCTGGAGAAGTGTACGGTGTGTCCTGAAACATCGAAAAAACACAGCTTAGAGAGCATAGGGCACTTCCACTCATGGGGGTATAAATTGGGAAAATTAAAAATCAGCAAGACACAAGCACCCCAAAGTTGAGGGCTGCTCTGTTGACAAGGACCTCCACTTCATTCCACCTTAAATATCCCAGGAAAGAGAAAAATGGATAAAGAAGTTGTGGTCCTTATGTACAATGGAATATCACTCAGCCATGAAATCAATGTCATAAGGTTAGTAGCAGCATGATGAGTGGATTTAGGTACGACGATTCTAAGTGAAATAAGTCACACAGAAAAGGACACTTCTCATAAGGTATCACTGATAGAGGGAATGTAAAAACCGTTACACTTGAACTGAATTACAAAACAGAACAGAGTCACACATGCAGAAAACACACTATGGCTGCTTAACGGGAAAGGTGAGGTGGGGTGATACATAAAACAAGGGTATCAAATTAGCTCAGATACCATTCCATAAACCCAATATGTAGTAGACAAGACCTACTCCTTGCTCAGAGAACTGGACTCAACACGCCCTATTCACCGCACAAGAATATATCTGACTAGTAATAATCTTAAAACCTATGTATTAATATCTCTCTGTTAGTGTGTCAAGTGGGTGTAAAGCGGCATAAACACAGCAGTGAAAAGCAGCTAAACCCCATTATGAAAATAAATTACTTTGAAAAACCCATTAAACAACGACAGTGAAAGAGAGAGAAATTCTTACACAATGCATTCAGGGGCTGTGATGCAACCTGGATTGACCATATCTAGACCCACAGCTGGATGAGACATAAGGGTGGACACTCTTGGGGCTGAGAGGTTTGGTGAGGCTGGGTGAGCAAACGCAGACCCTTTAAAGGAATACTGCGTGGTACCCATCACATGGGTCCCAAATCTCCAGCTTCAAGGGCATCTTCCTACATCGAAAACATGCATGAGAAACCCAGAAGATAGTACACCGTGTGATGGGGAAAGGTTTCTAAAACGCACCTCATTTCTCATCTCCTTGTGCCCGGGTTCGCCATTCCAGCCGCTTTACTAGCAATCTCCCTACTTGGAGCATCAGCAACTTTAACCTCCTGTTCCGTACAGTTTGCAATTTGTCCTGAGGATGAACGGGAAGACGGGGAACCAACGAGAGACTAGCTCTTGGTGTTGGGACAGGCACAGGTCACTCTATTTTCGCATCAGAAAGAAGAATTAACCACATGCTCAACCTGCCCCCCGGAACCAGAACAGGGCCTGAAGCCATCCTGCACTTTTGCGGCCAGCTCCCAAAAAAGCGAGTTGTAAAATGGAGGTTCAGGGCACTGCAATTCACAAACCTGCAGAGTTATATATGACAACTCTCGTCCACAAATATATTGAGGGAAGACAAAGAAGAGAATTTTAAATCAAGGCAGAATTGCAGGAAACAGATTTCAGGAGGTAGATTCGAATCGCCTTTAAAGCACATGAAAAGCGGCAAAACGTTGACAATGATGCCCTTGGCCAAAAAGGGCGTATGCGTTTTTTCCTGAATATATTCAGGAAAAAACGCATACGCCCTTTTTGGCCAACCAAGCAACCTGGAAAGGGAAATCAGCGCTACAGAGAAGTCTCGCTTCCCATCGGTCAAAAGGGCCATGCTGAAAAAAGTGTCAAAACCAGAAATGCAGGACAGGCCATGGAGAAATGGGAGCCTTGCTACACTGATGGGCGGGATGTAAATTGCCAACAGCCACTCTGGAGAAGTGTACGGTGTGTCCTGAAACATCTGAAAAACACAGCTTAGAGAGCATAGGGCACTTCCACTCATGGGGGTATAAATTGGGAAAATTAAAAATCAGCAAGACACAAGCACCCCAAAGTTGAGGGCTGCTCTGTTGACAAGGACCTCCACTTCATTCCACCTTCAATATCCCAGGAAAGAGAAAAATGGATAAAGAAGTTGTGGTCCTTATGTACAATGGAATATCACTCAGCCATGAAATCAATGTCATAAGGTTAGTAGCAGCATGATGAGTGGATTTAGGTACGACGATTCTAAGTGAAATAAGTCACACAGAAAAGGACACTTCTCATAAGGTATCACTTTTAGAGGGAATGTAAAAACCGTTACACTTGAACTGAATTACAAAACAGAACAGAGTCACACATGCAGAAAACAGACTATGGCTGCTTAACGGGAAAGGTGAGGTGGGGTGATACATAAAACAAGGGTATCAAATTAGCTCAGATACCGTTCCATAAACCCAATATGTAGTCGACAAGACCTACTCCTTGCTCAGAGAACTGGACTCAACACGCCCTATTCACCGCACAAGAATATATCTGACTAGTAATAATCTTAAAACCTATGTATTGATATCTCTCTGTTAGTGTGTCAAGTGGGTGTAAAGCGGCATAAACACAGCCGTGAAAAGCAGCTAAACCCCATTATGAAAATAAATTACTTTGAAAAACCCATGAAACAACGACAGTGAAAGAGATAGAAATTCTTACACAATGAGTTCAGGGGCTGTGATGCAACCTGGATTGACCATATCTAGACCCACAGCTGGATGAGACATAAGGGTGGACACTCTTGGGGCTGAGAGGTTTGGTGAGGTTGGGTGAGCAAACGCAGACCCTTTAAAGTAATACTGCGTGGTACCCATCGCATGGGTCCCAAATCTCCAGCTTCAAGGGTATCTTCCTACATCGAAAACATGCATGAGAAACCCAGAAGATGGTACACCGTGTGATGGGGAAAGGTTTCTAAAACGCACCTCATTTCTCATCTCCTTGTGCCCGGGTTCGCCTTTCCAGCCACTTTACTAGCAATCTCCCTACTTGGAGCATCAGCACCTTTAACCTCCTGTTCCGTACAGGTTGCAATTTGTCCTGAGGATGAATGGGAAGACGGGGAACCAACGAGAGACTAGCTCTTGGTGTCGGGACAGGCACAGGTCACTCTATTTTCCCATCAGGAAGAAGAATTAACCACAGGCTCAGCCTGCCCCCCGGAACCAGAACAGGGCCTGAAGCCATCCTGCGCTTTTGCGGCCAGCTCCCAAAAAAGCGAGTTGTAAAATGGAGGTTCAGGGCACTGCAATTCACAAACCTGCAGAGTTATAAATGATAACTCTCGTCCACAAATATATTGAGGGAAGGCAAAGAAGAGGATTTGAATTCAAGGCAGAATTGCACGAAACAGATTTCAGGAGGTAGATACGAATCGCCTTTAAAGCACATGAAAAGCGGCAAAACGTTGACAATGATGCCCTTGGCCAAAAAGGGCGTATGCGTTTTTTCCTGAATATATTCAGGAAAAAACGCATACGCCCTTTTTGGCCAACCAAGCAACCTGGAAAAGCAAGTCAGCGCTACAGAGAAGTCTCGCTTCCCATCGGTCAAAAGGGCCATGCTGAAAAAAGTGTCAAAACCAGAAATGCAGGACAGGCCATGGAGAAATGGGAGCCTTGCTACACTGATGGGCGGGATGTAAATTGCCAACAGCCACTCTAGAGAAGTGTACGGTGTGTCCTGAAATATCTGAAAAACACAGCTTAGAGAGCATAGGGCACTTCCACTCATGGGGGTATAAATTGGGAAAATTAAAAATCAGCAAGACACAAGCACCCCAAAGTTGAGGGCTGCTCTGTTGACAAGGACCTCCACTTCATTCCACCTTCAATATCCCAGGAAAGAGAAAAATGGATAAAGAAGTTGTGGTCCTTATGTACAATGGAATATCACTCAGCCATGAAATCAATGTCATAAGGTTAGTAGCAGCATGATGAGTGGATTTAGGTACAACGATTCTAAGTGAAATAAGTCACACAGAAAAGGACACTTCTCATAAGGTATCACTGATAGAGGGAATGTAAAAACCGTTACACTTGAACTGAATTACAAAACAGAACAGAGTCACACATGCAGAAAACACACTATGGCTGCTTAACGGGAAAGGTGAGGTGGGGTGATACATAAAACAAGGGTATCAAATTAGCTCAGATACCGTTCCATAAACCCAATATGTAGTAGACAAGACCTACTCCTTGCTCAGAGAACTGGACTCAACACGCCCTATTCACCGCACAAGAATATATCTGACTAGTAATAATCTTAAAACCTATGTATTGATATCTCTCTGTTAGTGTGTCAAGTGGGTGTAAAGCGGCATAAACACAGCAGTGAAAAGCAGCTAAACCCCATTATGAAAATAAATTACTTTGAAAAACCCATGAAACAACGACAGTGAAAGAGAGAGAAATTCTTACACAATGCGTTCAGGGGCTGTGATGCAACCTGGATTGACCATATCTAGACCCACAGCTGGATGAGACATAAGGGTGGACACTCTTGGGGCTGAGAGGTTTGGTGAGGTTGGGTGAGCAAACGCAGACCCTTTAAAGTAATACTGCGTGGTACCCATCACATGGGTCCCAAATCACCAGCTTCAAGGGCATCTTCCTACATCGAAAACATGCATGAGAAACCCAGAAGATGGTACACCGTGTGATGGGGAAAGGTTTCTAAAACGCACCTCATTTCTCATCTCCTTGGGCCCGGGTTCGCCATTCCAGCCGCTTTACTAGCAATCTCCCTACTTGGAGCATCAGCACCTTTAACCTCCTGTTCCGTACAGGTTGCAATTTGTCCTGAGGATGAACGGGAAGACGGGGAACCAACGAGAGACTAGCTCTTGGTGTCGGGACAGGCACAGGTCACTCTATTTTCCCATCAGGAAGAAGAATTAACCACAGGCACAGCCTGCCCCCCGGAACCAGAACAGGGCCTGAAGCCATCCTGCGCTTTTGCGGCCAGCTCCCAAAAAAGCGAGTTGTAAAATGGAGGTTCAGGGCACTGCAATTCACAAACCTGCAGAGTTATAAATGATAACTCTCGTCCACAAATATATTGAGGGAAGGCAAAGAAGAGGATTTGAAATCAAGGCAGAATTGCACGAAACAGATTTCAGGAGGTAGATACGAATCGCCTTTAAAGCACATGAAAAGCGGCAAAACGTTGACAATGATGCCCTTGGCCAAAAAGTGCGTATGCCTTTTTTCCTGAATATATTCAGGAAAAAACGCATACGCCCTTTTTGGCCAACCAAGCAACCTGGAAAGGCAAATCAGCGCTACAGAGAAGTCTCGCTTCCCATCGGTCAAAAGGGCCATGCTGAAAAAAGTGTCAAAACCAGAAATGCAGGACAGGCCATGGAGAAATGGGAGCCTTGCTACACTGATGGGCGGGATGTAAATTGCCAACAGCCACTCTGGAGAAGTGTACGGTGTGTCCTGAAACATCTGAAAAACACAGCTTAGAGAGCATAGGGTACTTCCACTCATGGGGGTATAAATTGGGAAAAAGAAAAATCAGCAAGACACAAGCACCCCAAAGTTGAGGGCTGCTCTGTTGACAAGGACCTCCACTTCATTCCACCTTAAATATCCCAGGAAAGAGAAAAATGGATAAAGAAGTTGTGGTCCTTATGTACAATGGAATATCACTCAGCCATGAAATCAATGTCATAAGGTTAGTAGCAGCATGATGAGTGGATTTAGGTACGACGATTCTAAGTGAAATAAGTCACACAGAAAAGGACACTTCTCATAAGGTATCACTGATAGAGGGAATGTAAAAACCGTTACACTTGAACTGAATTACAAAACAGAACAGAGTCACACATGCAGAAAACACACTATGGCTGCTTAACGGGAAAGGTGAGGTGGGGTGATACATAAAACAAGGGTATCAAATTAGCTCAGATACCGTTCCATAAACCCAATATGTAATAGACAAGACCTACTCCTTGCTCAGAGAACTGGACTCAACACGCCCTATTCACCGCACAAGAATATATCTGACTAGTAATAATCTTAAAACCTATGTATTGATATCTCTCTGTTAGTGTGTCAAGTGGGTGTAAAGCGGCATAAACACAGCAGTGAAAAGCAGCTAAAACCCATTATGAAAATAAATTACTTTGAAAAACCCATGAAACAACGACAGTGAAAGAGAGAGAAATTCGTACACAATGCGTTCAGGGGCTGTGATGCAACCTGGATTGACCATATCTAGACCCACAGCTGGATGAGACATAAGGGTGGACACTCTTGGGGCTGAGAGGTTTGGTGAGGTTGGGTGAGCAAACGCAGACCCTTTAAAGTAATACTGCGTGGTACCCATCACATGGGTCCCAAATCTCCAGCTTCAAGGGCATCTTCCTACATCGAAAACATGCATGAGAAACCCAGAAGATGGTACACCGTGTGATGGGGAAAGGTTTCTAAAACGCACCTCATTTCTCATCTCCTTGTGCCCGGGTTCGCCATTCCAGCCGCTTTACTAGCAATCTCCCTACTTGGAGCATCAGCACCTTTAACCTCCTGTTCCGTACAGGTTGCAATTTGTCCTGAGGATGAACGGGAAGACGGGGAACCAACGAGAGACTAGCTCTTGGTGTCGGGACAGGCACAGGTCACTCTATTTTCCCATCAGGAAGAAGAATTAACCACAGTCTCAGCCTGCCCCCCGGAACCAGAACAGGGCCTGAAGCCATCCTGCGCTTTTGCGGCCAGCTCCCAAAAAAGCGAGTTGTAAAATGGAGGTTCAGGGCACTGCAATTCACAAACCTGCAGAGTTATAAATGATAACTCTCGTCCACAAATATATTGAGGGAAGGCAAAGCAGAGGATTTGAAATCAAGGCAGAATTGCACGAAACAGATTTCAGGAGGTAGATACGAATCGCCTTTAAAGCACATGAAAAGCGGCAAAACGTTGACAATGATGCCCTTGGCCAAAAAGGGCGTATGCGTTTTTTCCTGAATATATTCAGGAAAAAACGCATACGCCCTTTTTGGCCAACCAAGCAACCTGGAAAGGCAAATCAGCGCTACAGAGAAGTCTCGCTTCCCATCGGTCAAAAGGGCCATGCTGAAAAAAGTGTCAAAACCAGAAATGCAGGACAGGCCATGGAGAAATGGGAGCCTTGCTACACTGATGGGCGGGATGTAAATTGCCAACAGCCACTCTGGAGAAGTGTACGGTGTGTCCTGAAACATCTGAAAAACACAGCTTAGAGAGCATAGGGCACTTCCACTCATGGGGGTATAAATTGGGAAAATGAAAAATCAGCAAGACACAAGCACCCCAAAGTTGAGGGCTGCTCTGTTGACAAGGACCTCCACTTCATTCCACCTTCAATATCCCAGGAAAGAGAAAAATGGATAAAGAAGTTGTGGTCCTTATGTACAATGGAATATCACTCAGCCATGAAATCAATGTCATAAGGTTAGTAGCAGCATAATGAGTGGATTTAGGTACGACGATTCTAAGTGAAATAAGTCACACAGAAAAGGACACTTCTCATAAGGTATCACTGATAGAGGGAATGTAAAAACCGTTACACTTGAACTGAATTACAAAACAAAACAGAGTCACACATGCAGAAAACAGACTATGGCTGCTTAACGGGAAAGGTGAGGTGGGGTTATGCATAAAACAAGGGTATCAAATTAGCTCAGATACTGTTCCATAAACCCAATATGTAATAGACAAGACCTACTCCTTGCTCAGAGAACTGGACTCAACACGCCCTATTCACCGCACAAGAATATATCTGACTAGTAATAATCTTAAAACCTATGTATTGATATCTCTCTGTTAGTGTGTCAAGTGGGTGTAAAGCGGCATAAACACAGCAGTGAAAAGCAGCTAAACCCCATTATGAAAATAAATTACTTTGAAAAACCCATGAAACAACGACAGTGAAAGAGAGAGAAATTCTTACACAATGCGTTCAGGGGCTGTGATGCAACCTGGATTGACCATATCTAGACCCACAGCTGGATGAGACATAAGGGTGGACACTCTTGGGGCTGAGAGGTTTGGTGAGGTTGGGTGAGCAAACGCAGACCCTTTAAAGTAATACTTCGTGGTACCCGTCGCATGGGTCCCAAATCTCCAGCTTCAAGGGCATCTTCCTACATCGAAAACATGCATGAGAAACCCAGAAGATCGTACACCGTGTGATGGGGAAAGGTTTATAAAACGCACCTCATTTCTCATCTCCTTGTGCCCGGGTTCGCCTTTCCAGCCGCTTTACTAGCAATCTCCCTACTTGGAGCATCAGCACCTTTTACCTCCTGTTCCGTACAGGTTGCAATTTGTCCTGAGGATGAACGGGAAGACGGGGAACCAACGAGAGACTAGCTCTTGGTGTCGGGACAGGCACAGGTCACTCTATTTTCCCATCAGGAAGAAGAATTAACCACAGGCTCAGCCTGCCCCCCGGAACCAGAACAGGGCCTGAAGCCATCTGGCGCTTTTGGGGCCAGCTCCCAAAAAAGCGAGTTGTAAAATGGAGGTTCAGGGCACTGCAATTCACAAACCTGCAGAGTTATAAATGATAACTCTCGTCCACAAATATATTGAGGGAAGGCAAAGAAGAGGATTTGAAATCAAGGCAGAATTGCACGAAACAGATTTCAGGAGGTAGATACGAATCGCCTTTAAAGCACATGAAAAGCGGCAAAACGTTGACAATGATGCCCTTGGCCAAAAAGGGCGTATGCCTTTTTTCCTGAATATATTCAGGAAAAAACGCATACGCCCTTTTTGGCCAACCAAGCAACCTGGAAAGGCAAATCAGTGCTACAGAGAAGTCTCGCTTCCCATCGGTCAAAAGGGCCATGCTGAAAAAAGTGTCAAAACCAGAAATGCAGGACAGGCCATGGAGAAATGGGAGCCTTGCTACACTGATGGGCGGGATGTAAATTGCCAACAGCCACTCTGGAGAAGTGTACGGTGTGTCCTGAAACATCTGAAAAACACAGCTTAGAGAGCATAGAGCACTTCCACTCATGGGGGTATAAATTGGGAAAATTAAAAATCAGCAAGACACAAGCACCCCAAAGTTGAGGGCTGCTCTGTTGACAAGGACCTCCACTTCATTCCACCTTAAATATACCAGGAAAGAGAAAAATGGATAAAGAAGTTGTGGTCCTTATGTACAATGGAATATCACTCAGCCATGAAATCAATGTCATAAGGTTAGTAGCAGCATGTTGAGTGGATTTAGGTACGACGATTCTAAGTGAAATAAGTCACACAGAAAAGGACACTTCTCATAAGGTATCACTGATAGAGGGAATGTAAAAACCGTTACACTTGAACTGAATTACAAAACAGAACAGAGTCACACATGCAGAAAACACACTATGGCTGCTTAACGGGAAAGGTGAGGTGGGGTGATACATAAAACAAGGGTATCAAATTAGCTCAGATACCGTTCCATAAACCCAATATGTAATAGACAAGACCTACTCCTTGCTCAGAGAACTGGACTCAACACGCCCTATTCACCGCACAAGAATATATCTGACTAGTAATAATCTTAAAACCTATGTATTGATATCTCTCCGTTAGTGTGTCAAGTGGGTGTAAAGCGGCATAAACACAGCAGTGAAAAGCAGCTAAACCCCATTATGAAAATAAATTACTTTGAAAAACCCATGAAACAACGACAGTGAAAGAGAGAGAAATTCTTACACAATGCGTTCAGGGGCTGTGATGCAACCTGGATTGACCATATCTAGACCCACAGCTGGATGAGACATAAGGGTGGACACTCTTGGGGCTGAGAGGTTTGGTGAGGTTGGGTGAGCAAACGCAGACCCTTTAAAGTAATACTGCGTGGTACCCATCGCATGGGTCCCAAATCTCCAGCTTCAAGGGCATCTTCCTACATCGAAAACATGCATGAGAAACCCAGAAGATAGTACACCGTGTGATGGGGAAAGGTTTCTAAAACGCACCTCATTTCTCATCTCCTTGTGCCCGGGTTCGCCATTCCAGCCGCTTTACTAGCAATCTCCCTACTTGGAGCATCAGCACCTTTAACCTCCTGTTCCGTACAGGTTGCAATTTGTCCTGAGGATGAACGGGAAGACGGGGAACCAACGAGAGACTAGCTCTTGGTGTTGGGAGAGGCACAGGTCACTCTATTTTCCCATCAGGAAGAAGAATTAACCACAGGCTCAGCCTGCTCCCCGGAACCAGAACAGGGCCTGAAGCCATCCTGCGCTTTTGCGGCCAGCTCCCAAAAAAGCGAGTTGTAAAATGGAGGTTCAGGGCATTGCAATTCACAAACCTGCAGAGTTATAAATGATAACTCTCGTCCACAAATATATTGAGGGAAGGCAAAGAAGAGGATTTGAATTCAAGGCAGAATTGCACGAAACAGATTTCAGGAGGTAGATACGAATCGCCTTTAAAGCACATGAAAAGCGCAAAACGTTAACAATGATGCCCTTGGCCAAAAAGGGCGTATGCGTTTTTTCCTGAATAAATTCAGGAAAAAACGCATACGCCCTTTTTGGCCAACCAAGCAACCTGGAAAAGCAAGTCAGCGCTACAGAGAAGTCTCGCTTCCCATCGGTCAAAAGGGCCATGCTGAAAAAAGTGTCAAAACCAGAAATGCAGGACAGGCCATGGAGAAATGGGAGCCTTGCTACACTGATGGGCGGGATGTAAATTGCCAACAGCCACTCTAGAGAAGTGTACGGTGTGTTCTGAAATATCTGAAAAACACAGCTTAGAGAGCATAGGGCACTTCCACTCATGGGGGTATAAATTGGGAAAATTAAAAATCAGCAAGACACAAGCACCCCAAAGTTGAGGGCTGCTCTGTTGACAAGGACCTCCACTTCATTCCACCTTAAATATCCCAGGAAAGAGAAAAATGGATAAAGAAGTTGTGGTCCTTATGTACAATGGAATATCACTCAGCCATGAAATCAATGTCATAAGGTTAGTAGCAGCATGATGAGTGGATTTAGGTACGACGATTCTAAGTGAAATAAGTCACACAGAAAAGGACACTTCTCATAAGGTATCACTGATAGAGGGAATGTAAAAACCGTTACACTTGAACTGAATTACAAAACAGAACAGAGTCACACATGCAGAAAACACACTATGGCTGCTTAACGGGAAAGGTGAGGTGGGGTGATACATAAAACAAGGGTATCAAATTAGCTCAGATACCGTTCCATAAACCCAATATGTAATAGACAAGACCTACTCCTTGCTCAGAGAACTGGACTCAACACGCCCTATTCACCGCACAAGAATATATCTGACTAGTAATAATCTTAAAACCTATGTATTGATATCTCTCTGTTAGTGTGTCAAGTGGGTGTAAAGCGGCATAAACACAGCAGTGAAAAGCAGCTAAACCCCATTATAAAAATAAATTACTTTGAAACACCCATGAAACAAAGACAGTGAAAGAGAGAGAAATTCTTACACAATGCGTTCAGGGGCTGTGATGCAACCTGGATTGACCATATCTAGACGCACAGCTGGATGAGACATAAGGGTGGACACTCTTGGGGCTGAGAGGTTTGGTGAGGTTGGGTGAGCAAACGCAGACCCTTTAAAGTAATACTTCGTGGTACCCGTCGCATGGGTCCCAAATCTCCAGCTTCAAGGGCATCTTCCTACATCGAAAACATGCATGAGAAACCCAGAAGATGGTACACCGTGTGATGGGGAAAGGTTTCTAAAACGCACCTCATTTCTCATCTCCTTGTGCCCGGGTTCGCCTTTCCAGCCGCTTTACTAGCAATCTCCCTACTTGGAGCATCAGCACCTTTAACCTCCTGTTCCGTACAGGTTGCAATTTGTCCTGAGGATGAACGGGAAGACGGGGAACCAACGAGAGACTAGCTCTTGGTGTCGGGACAGGCACAGGTCACTCTATTTTCCCATCAGGAAGAAGAATTAACCACAGGCTCAGCCTGCCCCCCGGAACCAGAACAGGGCCTGAAGCCATCTGGCGCTTTTGCGGCCAGCTCCCAAAAAAGCGAGTTGTAAAATGGAGGTTCAGGGCACTGCAATTCACAAACCTGCAGAGTTATAAATGATAACTCTCGTCCACAAATATATTGAGGGAAGGCAAAGAAGAGGATTTGAAATCAAGGCAGAATTGCACGAAACAGATTTCAGGAGGTAGATACGAATCGCCTTTAAAGCACATGAAAAGCGGCAAAACGTTGACAATGATGCCCTTGGCCAAAAAGGGCGTATGCGTTTTTTCCTGAATATATTCAGGAAAAAACGCATACGCCCTTTTTGGCCAACCAAGCAACCTGGAAAGGCAAATCAGTGCTACAGAGAAGTCTCGCTTCCCATCGGTCAAAAGGGCCATGCTGAAAAAAGTGTCAAAACCAGAAATGCAGGACAGGCCATGGAGAAATGGGAGCCTTGCTACACTGATGGGCGGGATGTAAATTGCCAACAGCCACTCTGGAGAAGTGTACGGTGTGTCCTGAAACATCTGAAAAACACAGCTTAGAGAGCATAGGGCACTTCCACTCATGGGGGTATAAATTGGGAAAATTAAAAATCAGCAAGACACAAGCACCCCAAAGTTGAGGGCTGCTCTGTTGACAAGGACCTCCACTTCATTCCACCTTAAATATCCCAGGAAAGAGAAAAATGGATAAAGAAGTTGTGGTCCTTATGTACAATGGAATATCACTCAGCCATGAAATCAATGTCATAAGGTTAGTAGCAGCATGATGAGTGGATTTAGGTACGACGATTCTAAGTGAAATAAGTCACACAGAAAAGGACACTTCTCATAAGGTATCACTTTTAGAGGGAATGTAAAAACCGTTACACTTGAACTGAATTACAAAACAGAACAGAGTCACACATGCAGAAAACACACTATGGCTGCTTAACGGGAAAGGTGAGGTGGGGTGATACATAAAACAAGGGTATCAAATTAGCTCAGACACCATTCCATAAACCCAATATGTAATAGACAAGACCTACTCCTTGCTCAGAGAACTGGACTCAACACGCCCTATTCACCGCACAAGAATATATCTGACTAATAATAATCGTAAAACCTATGTATTGATATATCTCTGTTAGTGTGTCAAGTGGGTGTAAAGCGGCATAAACACAGCAGTGAAAAGCAGCTAAACCCCATTATAAAAATAAATTACTTTGGAACACCCATGAAACAAAGACAGTGAAAGAGAGAGAAATTCTTACACAATGCGTTCAGGGGCTGTGATGCAACCTGGATTGACCATATCTAGATTCACAGCTGGATCAGACATAAGAGTGGACACTCTTGGGGCTGAGAGGTTTGGTGAGGTTGGGTGAGCAAACGCAGACCCTTTAAAGTAATACTGCATGGTACCCATCGCATGGGTCCCAAATCTCCAGGTTCAAGGGTATCTTCCTACATCAAAAACATGCATGAGAAACCCAGAAGATGGTACACCGTGTGATGGGGAAAGGTTTCTAAAACGCACCTCATTTCTCATCGCCTTGTGCCCGGGTTCGCCATTCCAGCCGCTTTACTAGCAAGCTCCCTACTTGGAGCATCAGCACCTTTAACCTCCTGTTCCGTACAGGTTGCAATTTGTCCTGAGGATAAACGGGAAGACGTGGAACCAACGAGAGACTAGCTCTTGGTGTTGGGACAAGCAGAGGTCACTCTATTTTCCCATCAGAAAGAAGAATTAACCACAGGCTCAGCCTGCCCCCCGGAACCAGAACAGGGCCTGAAGCCATTCTGCGATTTTGCCGCCAGCTCCCATAAAAACGAGTTGTAAAATGAAGGTTCAGGGCACTGCAATTCACAAACCTGCAGAGTTATAAATGATAACTCTCGTCCACAAATATATTGAGGGAAGGCAAAGAAGAGGATTTGAAATCAAGGCAGAATTGCAGGAAAGAGATTTCAGGAGGTAGATTCGAATCGCCTTTAAAGCACATGAAAAGCGGCAAAACGTTGACAATGATGCCCTTGGCCAAAAAGGGCGTATGCGTTTTTTCCTGAATATATTCAGGAAAAAACGCATACGCCCTTTTTGGCCAACCAAGCAACCTGGAAAGGCAAATCAGCGCTACAAAGAAGTCTCGCTTCCCATCGGTCAAAAGGGCCATGCTGAAAAAAGTGTCAAAACCAGAAATGCAGGACAGGCCATGGAGAAATGGGAGCCTTGCTACACTGATGGGCGGGATGTAAATTGCCAAGAGCCACTCTGGAGAAGTGTCCAGTGAGTCCTGAAACATCTGAAAAACACAGCTTATAGAGCATAGGGCACTTCCACTCATGGGGGTATAAATTGGGAAAATGAAAAATCAGCAAGACACAAGCACCCCAAAGTTTAGGGCTGCTCTGTTGACAAGGACCTCCACTTCATTCCACCTTAAATATCCCAGGAAAGAGAAAAATGGATAAAGAAGTTGTGGTCCTTATGTACAATGGAATATCACTCAGCCATGAAATCAATGTCATAAGGCTAGTAGCAGCATGATGAGTGGATTTAGGTACGACGATTCTAAGTGAAATAAGTCACACAGAAAAGGACACTTCTCATAAGGTATCACTGATAGAGGGAATGTAAAAACCGTTACACTTGAACTGAATTACAAAACAGAACAGAGTCACACATGCAGAAAACACACTATGGCTGCTTAACGGGAAAGGTGAGGTGGGGTGATACATAAAACAAGTGTTTCAAATTAGCTCAGATACCGTTCCATAAACCCAATATGTAATAGACAAGACCTACTCCTTGCTCAGAGAACTGGACTCAACACGCCCTATTCACCGCACAAGAATATATCTGACTAGTAATAATCGTAAAGCCTATGTATTGATATCTCTCTGTTAGTGTGTCAAGTGGGTGTAAAGCGGCATAAACACAGCAGTGAAAAGCAGCTAAATCCCATTATGAAAATAAATTACTTTGAAAAACCCATGAAACAAAGACAGTGAAAGAGAGAGGAATTCTTACACAATGCGTTCAGGGGCTGTGATGCAAACTGGATCGACCATATCTAGACCCACAGCTGGATGAGACATAAGGGTGGACACTCTTGGGGCTGAGAGTTTTGGTGAGGTTGGGTGAGCAAACGCAGACCCTTTAAAGTAATACTGCATGGTACCCATCGCATGGGTCCCAAATCTCCAGGTTCAAGGGTATCTTCCTACATCAAAAACATGCATGAGAAACCCAGAAGATGGTACACCGTGTGATGGGGAAAGGTTTCTAAAACGCACCTCATTTCTCATCGCCTTGTGCCCGGGTTCGCCATTCCAGCCGCTTTACTAGCAAGCTCCCTACTTGGAGCATCAGCACCTTTAACCTCCTGTTCCGTAGAGGTTGCAATTTGTCCTGAGGATAAACGGGAAGACGTGGAACCAACGAGAGACTAGCTCTTGGTGTTGGGACAGGCACAGGTCACTCTATTTTCCCATCAGAAAGAAGAATTAACCACAGGCTCAGCCTGCCCCCCGGAACCAGAACAGGGCCTGAAGCCATTCTGCGATTTTGCGGCCAGCTCCCATAAAAACGAGTTGTAAAATGGAGGTTCAGGGCACTGCAATTCACAAACCTGCAGTTATAAATGATAACTCTCGTCCACAAATATATTGAGGGAAGGCAAAGAAGAGGATTTGAAATCAAGGCAGAATTGCAGGAAACAGATTTCAGGAGGTAGATTCGAATCGCCTTTAAAGCACATGAAAAGCGGCAAAACGTTGACAATGATGCCCTTGGCCAAAAAGGGCGTATGCGTTTTTTCCTGAATATATTCAGGAAAAAACGCATACGCCCTTTTTGGCCAACCAAGCAACCTGGAAAGGCAAATCAGTGCTACAAAGAAGTCTCACTGCCCATCGGTCAAAAGGGCCATGCTGAAAAAAGTGTCAAAACCAGAAATGCAGGACAGGCCATGGAGAAATGGGAGCCTTGCTACACCGATGGGCGGGATGTAAATTGCCAAGAGCCACTCTGGAGAAGTGTCCGGTGAGTCCTGAAACATCTGAAAAACACAGCTTAGAGAGCATAGGGCACTTCCACTCATGGGGGTATAAATTGGGAAAATTAAAAATCAGCAAGACACAAGCACCCCAAAGTTTAGGGCTGCTCTGTTGACCAGGACCTCCACTTCATTCCACCTTCAATATCCCAGGAAAGAGAAAAATGGGTAAAGAAGTTGTGGTCCTTATGTACAATGGAATATCACTCAGCCATGAAATCAATGTCATAAGGCTAGTAGCAGCATGATGAGTGGATTTAGGTACGACGATTCTAAGTGAAATAAGTCACACAGAAAAAGACACGTATCATAAGCTATCACTTATAGAGGGAATGTAAAAACCGCTACACTTGAACTGAATTACAAAGCAGAACAGAGTCACACGTTTAGAAAACACACTATGGCTGGTTAACGGGAAAGGTGAGGTGGGGTGATGCATAAAACAAGGGTTTCAAATTATCTGAGATACCGTTCCATAAACCCAATATGTAATAGACAAGAACTACTCCTTGCTCAGAGAACAGGACTCAACACACCCTATTCACCGCAAAAGAATATATTTGATTAGTAGTAATCTTAAAACCTATGTATTGATATCTCTCTGTTAGTGTGTCAAGTGGGTGTAAAGTGGCATAAACACAGTAGTGAAAAGCAGCTAAACCCCATTATAAAAATAAATTACTTTTAAAAACCCATGATACAAAGACAGTGAAAGAGAGAGGAATTCTTACACAATGCGTTCAGGGGCTGTGATGCAACCTGGATCGACCATATCTAGACCCACAGCTGGGTGAGACATAAGGGTGGACATTCTTGCGGCTGAGAGGTTTGGTGAGGTTGGATGAGCCAACGCAGACCCTTTAAAATAATACTGCGTGACACCCAACCCATGGGTCCCAAATCTCCAGGTTCAAGGGCATCTTCCTACATCAAAAACATGCATGAGAAACCCAGAAGATGCTACACCATGTGATCGGGAATGGTTTCTAAAATGCACCTCATTTATCATCTCCTTGTGCTCGGGTTCGCCATTCCAGCCACTTTCCTAGCAATCTCCCTACTTGGAGCATCAGCACCTTTAACCTCCTGTTCCGTACAGGTTGCAATTTGTACTGAGGATGAACGGGAAGAGGGGGAACCAATGAGAGACTAGATCTAGGTGTTGGGACAAGCACAGGTCACTCTATTTTCCCTTCAGAAAGAAGAATTAACCACAGGCTCAGCCTGCCCCCCGGAAGTAGAATAGGGCCTGAAGCAATCCTGCGCTTTTGCGGCCAACTCCCAAAAAAGCGAGTTGAAAAATGGATCTCAGGGGCACTGCAATTCACAAACCTGCAGAGTTATCAATGATAACTCTCGTCCACAAATATATTGAGGGAATGCAACGAAGAGGATATGAAAGCAAGGCAGAATTGCAGAAACCGACTTAAGGAGGTAGATTCGAATCGCCTTTAAAGCACATGAAAAGCGGCAAAACGTTGACAATGATACCCTTGGCCAAAAAGGGCGTATGCGTTTTTTCCTGAATGTATTCAGGAAAAAACGCATACGCCCTTTTTGGCCAACCAAGCAACCTGGAAAGGCAAATCAGCGCTACAAAGAAGTCTCGCTTCCCATTGGTCAAAAGGGCCATGCTGAAAAAAGTGTCAAAACCAGAAATGCAGGACAGGCCATGGAGAAATGGGAGCCTTGCTACACTGATGGGCGGGATGTAAATTGCCAACAGCCACTCTGGAGAAGTGTACGGTGTGTCCTGAAACATCTAAAAAACACAGCTTAGAGAGCATAGGGCATTTCCACTCATGGGCGTATAAATTGGGAAAACTAAAAATCAGCAAGACACAGGCACACCAAAGTTTAGGGCTGCTCTGTTGACAAGAACCTTCTCTTCATTACACCTTAAATATCCCAGGAAATAGGAAAATGGATAACGATGTTGTGGTCCTTATGTACAATGGAATATCACTCAGCCATGAAATCAATGTCATAAGGCTATTAGCAGCATGATGAGTGGATTTATGTTCGACGATTCTAAGTGAAATAAGTCACACAGAAAAAGACACTTATCATAAGCTATCACTTATAGAGGGAATGTAAAAACCACTACAGTTGAACTGAATTACAAAGCAGAACAGAGTCACACGTTTAGAAAACACACTATGGCTGCTTAACGGGAAAGGTGAGGTGGGGTGATGCATAAAACAAGGGTTTCATATTAGCTCAAATACCGATCCATAAACCCAATATGTAATAGACAAGACCTACTCCTTGCTCAGTGAAGTGGATGCAACACCCCCTATTCAACGAACAAGAATATATCTGACTAGTAAAAATCTTAAAACCTATGTATTGATTTCTCTCTGTAAGTGAATCAAGTGGGTGTAAAGGGGCATAAACACAGCAGTGAAAATCAGGTAAACCCCATTATAAAAATAAATTACTTTAAAATCCCAAAAAACAAAGACAGTGATAGAGGGAGAAATTTTTACATAATTCGTTCCAGGGCTGTGATGCAACCTGGTGTGACCATATCTAGACCCACAGCTGGATGAGAAATAAAGCTGGACACTCTTGGGGCTGAAGGTCTCTTTCCCTATTTACCAGATTGGGAACGTAGAAAGGCTGCCACCCTCTGGCCGTTACCTGCAAAAGCAACTTTAAAACCTGTGCTAATGGTCACTTCATATGAACAAGTACTTCAGGGCTGTAAATGAAACGTGCCCTCAAAATGTCTTGAGGGAGGTAATGGCCAAAAATTTTCAAAATGTGACACTTACTTTAAGAAAACACTTTGAAGAACTAAGCTGTAATCACAGTTTGATAAATAAAAAGGGCATGCTTTAAAGCTCAATTTCAACAGATTATGGGACACATGCAAATTCAACCACAGATAGGTATCAGCTCGCACCTGTTAGAATAACCATCAGCAAGAAAACTACAAACAATAAATATTGAAGGTGTTTTGGAGAAATGCATACCCTCAATTTTAAGTGGGACGTAACCTGGAAAGAGCCACTAATGAGAACTGAATGGTGGTGCCTTTAAAACATACACACTGAGCTACCATATGATACAGCAAGCCCACTCCTTGGCCTATAACATAAGAAGATATAACTGGAAAGACACAGGCAAGCAAATGTGCATTGCAGCAGTATTACAATAGCCAAGACATGGAGGCAACCAGAAAGTCCATCAAGAGGTGCGTGGCCAAAGAAGAACTGGTACACGTACAGATGGAATATTAGCCAGGGAAAAAAATGAAACAATGCCATTTGCAGCACCATGTATGATTCTTGAGGTAATCAGGCAAATTGTACTAAGTCAGAAAGCAAAAGACACATATCCTATAATATCACTTATAGGTCTTAGCTAAAAATTGATACCAATGAAGATATTTCCACAGAGAAATGCAATCACAGATTCATTAAACAAACTTATGGTTCACCAAATGGAAAGGTGTGAGGATTGGATACATTAGGATATTGGGGTTAAGATAGATATAGAAACACATGTGAAATATGTAATCACCAAAGACCTACGTAATACCAAGACAAGACTACTCAACATCGTGTCATAACCTACATGGGAAAATGATCCAAAGAAGAATAGATATATGTATATGTTTAAAAGAACCACATCTTTCACACCTAGAAGAAACAAAACATTTTAATTAAATTTGCTCTGACAAAAAATAAAAATTAAATTAAAAAAAGAACAAGAAGTAATGAGACATAAACTTAAGGGGCTATTTGCTGGCACATTGCATTCTAATTTACAACCAGAACATGACTTCCATTAAGGCTCTGTCATCACTAATAAAGCAGCTTTATAAGCAATGTTGAAGGTAGCTTAAAAGAAGTCTCACTAATTATTGATAGTAACAAGGAAACAAAGAAAAGTAAAAATCTCACTGCAAAAAGTATACATAGGGTAAGGATAGTAGATCAAACACTTATTAAACTTCTGTAAAGAATAAAAGACAACAGTAGTATGTTTTTTTAAAAAGAGAGGGCCCAAATAAATCTGAAATGAAAGAGATGATGTTACAACGGACACCACAGAAATACAAAGTATCCTAAGATACACACAGGGTAACTCAGGGCTCAGACTGGACAGAGCCCACTCTCCAGTCCCCTGTACATGACTTACAGGAGCCTCAGGAACTGAGGAGGGGGTCCCTGAGGAGAGGCTCAAGATAGAATATGGTAGACATTAACATGACTGCATTCATCTTAAACATGCCTGAACTACATTCACACGAGATGATTTTGTCCTGTATGTACATCGGCACCTCTAGTTGGAACTGCAGATCTTTGGCTTCAACACCTCTACTGACAACGTTAGCGTCACCTGCTGTGGACCGTCTCCTATAGGATTTCTAGAATCACAAAACATCGAAGCTTCACAGGACCCAGAGTCTGTGCAACTCCACACAGAGTCTCAGAGTCTCAACTCCACTCAGATACTCCACTCTTGGAGGGCACACACAAAGTAGTGTGCACATCAGGACCCAGGGGAAGGAGCAGTGACCCTGTAGGAGAATGACCAGAACTACCTGCTACTTTTAGAGGGTCTCCTGCAGAGGCAGGTGGTGGCTGTGGCTGTGGCTCACCGTGAGGACAACGACACTGGCAGCAGAAGTTCTGGGAAATACTCCTCGGTGTGAGCCCTCCCAGAGTCCGCCATTAGCCCCACCAAGAGCAAGGTAGGCTCCAGGGCTGGGTCGCCTCAGGCCAAACAACCAACATGGAGGGAACCCAGCCCCATGCATCAGCAGACAAGCGGATTAAACTTTTTATTAAAGTTTTATTTAATCCGTAGACAAGCGGATTAAAGCTCTGCCCACCAAAGCAACACCCAGCTCTACCCACCACCAGTCCTTCCCATCAGGAAGCTTGCACAAGCCTCTAAGATAGACTCATCCACCGGAGAGCAGACAGCAGAAGCAAGAAGAACTACAATTCTGCAGCCTGTGGAAGGAAAACCACATTCACAGAAAGATAGACAAAATGAAAAGGCAGAGGACTTTATACCAGATCAAGGAACAAGATAAAACCCCAGAAAAAAAAACGAAATGAGGTGGAGATAGGGAACCTTCCAGAAAAAAAATTCAGAATAATGATAGTGAAGTTGAGCCAAGACCTTGGAAAAAGAAAGGAGGCAAAGATCGAGAAGATGCAAGATATGTTTAACAAAGACCTAGAAGAATTAAGGAACAAACACCTAGAAGAATTAAAGAACAAACAAACAGAGGTGAACAATGGAATAACTGAAATGAAAAATACACTAGAAGGAATCAGTAGCAGAATAACTGTGGCAGAAGAACGGATAAGTGACCTGGAAGACAGAAAGGTGGAAATCACTGCCATGGAACAGAATAAAGAAAAAGAATGAAAATAAACGAAGACACCCCAAGAGTCCTCTGGGACAACATTAAACGCAACAACATTCGCATTATAGGGGTCCCAGAAGGAGAA
Organism: Balaenoptera borealis; assembly: GCF_965194805.1. Lineage (NCBI taxonomy): Eukaryota > Metazoa > Chordata > Mammalia > Artiodactyla > Balaenopteridae > Balaenoptera > Balaenoptera borealis. Next base: position 2,521,673 of record NW_028124009.1, read on the forward strand.
GAGAGAGAGAAAGGACCCGAGAATATATTTAAAGAGATAATGGTCAAAAACTTCCCTAGCATGGGAAAAGAAATAGCCACCCAAGTCCAGAAGCACAGAGTGTCCCAGGCAGGATAAACCAAAGGAGAAAAATGACAAGACACATAGTAATCAAATTGACAAAAATTAACGACAAAGAAAAATGATTGAAAGCAGCAAGGGAAAAATGACAAATAACATACAAGGGAACTCCCATAAGGATAACAACTGATTTCTCAGCAGAAAATCTACAAGCCAGAAGGAAGTGGCATGATAAATTTAAAGTGATGAAAGGGAAGAACCTACAACCAAGAGTACTCCACCCTGCAAAGAGCTCATTCAGATTTGATGGAGAAATCAAAAGCCTTACAGACAAGCAAAAGCTAAGAGAATTCAGCACCATGAAACCAGCTCTACACCAAATGCTAAAGGAACTTCTCTAAGTGGGAAACACAAGAGAAGAAAAGGACCCACCAAGACAAACCCATAACAATTAAGAAAAAAGTAGTAGGAACATACATATCGATAATTATCTTAAACGTGAATGCACTACATGTTCCAACCAAAAGACACAGGCTCGCTGAATGGATACAAAAACAAGACCCATATATATGCTGTCTACAAGAGATCCATTTCAGACCTAGGGACACATACAGACTCAAAGTGAGGCGATGGAAAAATATATTCTATGCAAATGAAAATCAAAAGAAAGCTGGAGTAGCAATACTCATATCAGATAAAATAGACTTTAAAATAAAGAATGTTACAAGAGACGAGGAAAGGCACTACATAATGGTCAGGGGATCAATCCAAGAAGAAGATATAACAACTATAAATATATATGTACCCAAAATAGGAGCAGCTCAATGTATAAGGCAACTGCTAACAGCTATAAAAGAGGAAATCGACAGTAACACAATAATAGCGGGGGACTTTAACAGCTCACTTACACCAGTGGAGATCAGCCAGACAGACAATTAATAAGGAAACACAAGCTTTAAATGACACAATAGACCAGATAGAGTTAATTGATATTTATAGGACATTCCATCCAAAAACAGCAGATTACACGTTCTTCTCAACTGCACACGGAACATTCTCCAGGATAGATCACATCTTGGGTCACAGATAAAGCCTCAGTAAATTTAAGAAAACTGAAATCATATCAAGCAGCTGTTCCGACCACAATGCTATGAGATTAGAAATCAATTACACGGAAAAAACCGTAAAAAACACAAACACATGGAGGCTAAACAATACGTTACTAAATAACCAAGAGATCACTGAAGAAATCAAAGAGGAAATCAAAAACTACCTAGAGACAAATGACAACAAAAACACGATGATCCAAAACCTATGGGATGCAGCAAAAGGAGTTCTAAGAGGGAAGTTTATAGCAATACAAGCCTACCTCAAGAAACAAGAAAAATCTCAAATAAACAATCTAACCTTACACCTAGAGGAACTAGAGAAAGAAGAACAAAACCCAAAGTTAGTAGAAGGAAAGAAATCATAAAGATCAGAGCAGAAATAAATGAAATAGAAACAAAGAAAACGAAAGCAAAGATCAATAAAACTAAAAGCTGGTTCTTTGAGAAGATAAGCAAAAATGATCAACCTTTAGCCGGACTCCAGAAAAAGAGGGAGAGGACGCAAATCAACAAAATTAGAAGTGAAAAAGCAGAAGTTATAACAGACACCACAGGAATACAAAGCATCCTAAGAGACTACTACAAGCAACTCTAGGCCAATAAAATGGACAATCTGGAAGAAATGGACAAATTCTTAGAAAGGGATAACCTTCTAAGACTGAACCAGGAAGAAATAGAAAATATGAACAAACCTATCACAAGCAATGAAATTGAAACTGTGATTAAAAATCTTCCAACAAACAAAAGTCCAGAACCAGATGGCATCACAGGTGAATTCTAATTCTATCAAACATTTAGAGCAGAGCTAACACCCAACCTTCTCAAATTCTTCAAAACAATTGCAGCGGAAGGAACACTCCCAAACTCATTCTATGAGACCACCATCACCCTGATACCAAAATCAGACAGAGATACTACAAGGAAAGAAAATTATAGACCAATATCACTGATGAATATAGATGTAAAAATCCTCAACAAAATACTAGCAAACAGAATCGAACAACACATGAAAAGGATCATACACCATGATCAAGTGGGGTTTATCCCAGGGATGCGAGGATTCTTCAATATACACAAATCAATGTGATACACCATATTAACAAATTGTAGAATAAAAGCATATGATCATCTCAATAGATGAAGGAAAAGATTTTGAGAAAATTCAACACTCATTTACGATAAAAACTCTGCAGAGTGTGGGCATAGAGGGAAACTACCTCAACATAATAAAGGCCATATATGACAAACCCACAGCAAACAACATTCTCAATGGTGAAAAACTGAAAGCGTTTCCTCTAAGATCAGGAACAAGACGAGGATGTCCACTCTCACCACTGCTATTCAACATAGTTTTGGAAGTCCTAGCCATGGCAATCAGAGAAGAAAAAGAAATAAAAGGAATACAAAAAGGAAAAGAAGAAGTAAAATTGTCACTGTTTGCAGATGACATGATATCATAGATAGAGAATCCTAAAGATGCCACCAGAAAACCACTGGAGCTAATCAATGAATTTGGTAAAGTTGCAGGATACAAAATTAATGCACAGAAATTGCTTGCATTCCTATACACTAACAATGAAAGATCAGAAAGAGAAATTAAGGAAACAATCCCATTACCACTGCAACAAAAAGAATAAAATACCTAGGAATAAACCTACCTAAGGAAGTAAAAGACCTGTACTCAGAAAACTATAAGACACTGATGAAAGAAATCAAAGATGATATAAACAGATGGAGACATATACCATGTTCTCGGATTAGAAGAATCAATATTGTGAAAATGACTATACTACCCAAAGCAATCTACAGATTCAATGCAATCCCGATCAAAATACCTTTGGCATTTTCTACAGAACAAGAAAAAAAAATCTTAAAATTTGTAGGGAGACACAAAAGACCCTGGATAGCCAAAGCAGTCTTGAGGGGGGGGAAAAAAGAGCTGGAGGAATCAGACTTCCAGACTTCAGACTATATTGCAAAGCTACAGTAATCAAGATAATATGGTACTGACACAAGAACAGAAATATAGGTCAATAGAGCAGGATAGAAAGCACAGAGATAAACCCACGTACCTATGGTTCACTAATCTATGACAAAGGAGGCAAGGGTATACAATGGAGAAAAGACAGTGTCTTCAGCAAGTGGTGCTGGGAAAACTGGACAGTTACATGTAAAAGAATGAAATTAGTACACACCCTAACACCATACACAAAAATAAACTCAAAATGGATTAGAGACCTAAATATAAGACCAGCCACTATAAAACTCTTAGAGGAAAACATAAGCAGAACAGTCTATGACATAAATCACAGCAAGATCCTTTTTGACCCACCTCCTAGAGAAATGGAAATAAAAACAAAAATAAAAAAATGGGACCGAATGAAACATAAATTCTTTTGCACAGCAAAGGAAAACATAAGCAAGATGAAAAGACAACCATCAGAATGGGAGAAAATATTTTCAAATGAAGCAAATGGCAAAGGATTAATCTCCAAAAAGCAGCTCATGTAGCTCAATATCACAAAACCAAACAATCCAATCCAAAAATGGGCAGAAGACCTAAATAGACATTTCTCCAAAGAAGATATACAGGTTGCCAACAAACACATGAAAGGATGCTGAACATCACTAATCATTAGAGAAATGCAAATCAAAACTACAGTGATGTATCACCTCACACCAGTCAGAATGGCCATCATCAAAAAATCTACCAACAATAAATGCTGGAGGGGCATTTATTGGAGCAAATGGAACCCTCTTGCACTGTTGGTGGGAATGTAAATTGATATAGCCACTAGGGAGAACGGTATGGGGGTTCCTTAAAAACTAAAAATAGAACTACCATACAACCCAGCAAACCCACTCCTGGACATTTACCCTGAGAAAACCATAATTCAAAAAGAGTCATGTACCACAATGTTCACTGTAGCTCTATTTACAATAGCCAGGACATGGAAGCAACCTAAGTGTCCATCAACAGATAAATGGATAAGGAAGATGTGGCACAAATATACAATGGAACATTATTCAGCCATAAAAAGAAACGAAATTGAGTTACTTTTAGTGAGGTGGATGGATCTAGAGTCTGTCCTACAGAGTGAAGTAAGTCAGAAAGAGAAAAACAAATACCGTATGCTAACACATATATATGGAATCTTCAAAAAAAAAGTTTATGAAGAACCTAGGGGCAGGAAAGGATTAAGGACACAGACGTAGAGAAAGGACTTGAGGACATGGGGAGAGGGAAGGGTAAGCTGGGACAAAGTGAGAGAGTGGTATGGACATATATACACTACCAAATGTAAAATTGATAGCTACTGGGAAGCAGCCACATAGCACAGGGAGATCAGCGCTGTGCTTTGTGACCACCTAAAAGGGTGGGATAAGGGAGTGAGAGGGAGTTGCAAGAGGGAGGGGATATGGTGTTATATGTATACGCACAGCTGATTCACTTTTTTATACAGCAGAAACTAACACACAATTGTAAAGCAATTATACTCCAATAAAGATGTAAAAGAAAAAAAAAAAGCCCAGAGATAAACCTACACACCTATGGCCCACTAATCTATGACAAAGGAGGCAAGGGTATACAAAGGAGAAAAGACAGTCTCTTCAATAAGTGGTGCTGGGAAAAATGGACAGCTACATGTAAAAGAATGAAATTAGAACACTCCCTAACACCATACACAAAAAATAAACTCAAAATGGATTAGAGACCGAAATGTAAGACCGGACACTATAAAACTCTTAGAGGAAAACATAGGAAGAATACTCTTTGACATAAATCACAGCAAGATCTTTTTTGATCCACCTCCTAGAGTAATGGAATAAAAAAAAATAAACATATGGGAGCAAATGAAACCTAAAAGCTTTTGCAAAGCAAAGGAAACTACAAACAAGACGAAAAGACAACCCTCACAATGGGAGAAAATATTTGCAAACGAATCAATGGACAAAGGATTAATCTCCAATGTATATAAACAGCTCATGCAGCTCAACAGTAAAAAAACAAACAACCCAATCCAAAAATGGGCAGATGACGTAAATAGACATTTGTCCCAAGAAGACATACAGATGACCAAGAAGCACATGAAAAGCTGCTCAACATCACTAATTATTAGAGAAATATAAACCAAAACTACAATGAGGTATCGCCTCACACGAGTTAGAATGGGCATCATCAGAAAATCTACAAGCAACAAATGCTGGAGAGGGTGTGGAGAAAAGGGAACCCTCTTACACTATTTGTGGGAATGTAAATTGATACAGTCACGATGGAGAACAGTATGGAGGTTCCTTAAGAAACTAAAAATAGAATTACCATATGACCCAGCAATCCCACTACTGGCCATATACCCAGAGAAAACCATAATTCAAAAAGACATATTCACCACAATATTCATTGCAGCACTATTTACAATAGCCAGGTCATGGAAGCAACCTAAATGCCCATAGACAGACGAACAGAAAAGATGTGCTACATATATAAAATGGAATATTACTCAGCCATAAAAAGGAATGAAATTGGGTCATTTGTAGAGACGTGGATAGATCTAGAGACTGTCATACAGAGTGAAGTAAGTCAGAAAGAGAAAAACAAATATCGTATATTAACGCATACATGTGGAACCTAGAAAAATGGTAAAGATGAACCGGTTTGCAAGGCAGAAATAGAGACACAGATGTAGAGAACAAATGTATGGACACCAAGGGGGGAAAGTGGCAGGGTGGTGGTGGTGGGATGAATTGCGAGCCTGGGATTGACATATATACACTTATATGTATAAAATAGGTTACCAATAAGAGCCTGCTGTATAAAAAAATGAATAAAATAAATTCAAAAATTAAAAAATAAGTAATACTTAAAAAAATAAAACAGAAAAAAAGTTCTGTCCTTCCCATAGACGTATTTATATGAATGAATTATTTCCATGCTTATATCCATAAATACAAAAAGAGGAATAAAACTTACCTTGAACCAAAAAAGAAAAAAAAAAAAAAAAAAAACAGAACCCACTGGTCATACAGAGGAAAACCCTATCAGGGCACTTGCTCCAGGGGTAAACAATTCTGAAGTTGGTCACAGGTGGGGAATCATCTCCCATGCAGCCAGCAGCCCCCACACGAGGAGCGTCCTCATTGCAAAGCTGGGGGACCGTGAGGAGGCGTCTCTGAGTAAACGTGAGCTGAGCCCCAGGCCAGCTGCTGCTGAACTTTTCCCACCCTTCCCAGGTAAAACACCTGAATGTGTGCAAAGACTTTAAAAACTAGAGGAAGGGGCTTGGAGTCACACCAGCGACAGCACGCAGGCCGACTTGGTGCCTGCAGGCCAGCCAGGATGGTCCTGGCCCCGGGCGCTCGTCTGGAAGCTTTCCATTTCCCTGCCTGAGGTACCCCTCCTGTCCCGGCCCCCACTGCTTTTTTCCTTCCTCACCTCTGCCCGGGGAGAAATTCCAGCAGCAAGTATGGGTGACACATCCTCTTCTTTAGCAGGTGGCAGCCCGGCAACTCCTGCAGAAAGTCCAGCAGAGCCCCAGTCACACTGGGCCACTCATAGAGCCGTGGGCCCTACTCCCTCCCACCAGCCCAACCCCGAGACTGCTGACGGGGCAGAGAATATGGCGTCAGGCACAGCTGCAGAGGCTTTTGCTGCCTGGAGGGGTGTTTATATTGACCTCAACCCAGGCACACCTGGGAAGGGCTGGCCGGCCGGGTCAGGCTGCCCAGGTCAGCCAATCCTCGCCCCTCAGGGGCTCAGAGTTGCAGAAAATGGGCCTTGCTGCACCGGCCAGATCCAAGGAACAGGTGTAGGGTCCCGAGAGTCAGGATAGATAAGGGGCGGCAGCCCTGGCTTGTTTTCGAATCATTTTATCTGGTCCATGAGTGGGAGACAACTTCAAGAAGACCCTCTGCTAATGAGAGGAACCCAGGAGTCAGGGAGAGGAGGGGTGGTGGGTGGAGACAGAGGCCTGGTGCCCCGGCTGCAGTGGAAGCCCCTGGAAGACCAGGCAGAGGGAGGCCGCACAGAGTGAAGCCTAGGGTCACAGACCTGTTGGAGCTGCTGTTTGTTAGTTCAAGCTCTGCTCTGAGGTGCTCTGTGTCAGCTCTGAGTGACAGGGGTGCTGGGGGTGCTCTGCAATGAGGGCTATGTGCACGGTTCCTGTGTGCCCAGCCCTGCCGGGGTACCTGTCCACGGGAGCTCCATATCCAGGGAGGGGCCTGCCCACGAGAGCCCCGTGGGCTGCTGCGTACCTGCCCAGGTGAGCTCCATATCCTGGGAGGGGCCTGACCACAAGAGCCCCGTGGGCTGCTGGGGACCTGCTAGAGGACGCCAGGACAGTCAGTGAAGCCACAGAGGATATACATCTAGTAGTTCCTAATTCCTACACCCTGCTGGTCATTCTACCATCCACCAGGACATGGCATTCTGTATTAGACTTCAATGATGCCTTCTTCTGTATTCCATTAGTCCCAGAGTCACAAGAAATTTTGGCTGTGAGTGGCAGGACTCAACCTACAACAAAAACAATACTGCTGGGCCGTCCTGCCCCAGGGGTTCAAAAATTCCCACACCATCTTTGGGGAAACGTTAGCTAAAGACCTAAAAGATCTACCTCTGGAGAAGGGAACCCTCCTTCAATATGCAGATGACATTCTGATCACCAGCCCGACTAAGGAGGCCTCTGAACTACCTAGCCAATAAAAGATAGAAGGTGTCCAAGGAAAAGGCTCAAATATCACAAACTAAGGTGGCCTTCCTGGGCTTCATTCGCACAGAAGGTCGGAGAAGCCCACCCCAGGAAAGGGAAGAAGCCATTTGCAGCCTCACCTTTCCTGAAACTAGAAGACAGCTTAGGGGTTCCTGGGGAGACCGGGGTTTGCTGCATCTGGATCCCTAACTACAGTCTAATAGCTGGGCCTCTATATGAAACACTGAAAGGAAAAGATGATGATCCTTTTGAATAGAATCCAGAAGCGGCCTTTCAAGAATGGAAAGAGCAGTCAATTCAGACCCTGGCCCTGGACCTCCCTAAGTTAGCTAAACCCTTTGACCTTTACATTCCTGGTCCAAGGCGAATCGCCCTTGGAGTATTAGTGCAAAAACTGGGACCACTTGAAATGGAACAATGTAAGAATGCCCTCCAGGCATTGGCCAGCCACCCCATCCGACCAGGATACTGGGGGTATCTAAAAACCTGGAAATCAGCAGCCCGCAAGGCCAGCTCCCTCCTAAGGGAAAAGGACGCCACTTGGTGATCCTAACCACCCACCATGCCCTGAAGTTGCAGGGATTGCTCCGTGGGCACAATGACCTCGAGTGAGGAGGCCCTCCAACACCAACCTCCAGAGAGACAACCTGGGGCAATGGGCCCCCATGACGACTCGTGTGACCATCACTTGACCTGGAGCTTCTCTCAGAAAACAACAAGAGTGTGCCCCCAAAGAGCAGACTATTGCTTACAGGACTTACTGCACCCAGAGCGGAGCTAATAAACTTGGCAGGGGAACCGTAAATAACGCTGCCACCATAGAAAAGCCTACAGACACCGCAGTGACGGCGGCCAATGAGACCGGCTGTACTCCTGGCTACTTCAAAAGGCCGTTGACTGAGTGGCCGTCATGGTCCTGGATCACCACCGGCCCTGGACTGTCTGGGAGTTGAGCAAGCAGGGCTCTGACACCTGGTGCTGTTTGTACGTTAATTCAGTGGCCTAACTGAAGAAAGCACAGACTACTGGTCAGAGCATCTAGGCTGGCAGAAACCATCAGCCTAAGGGGGCCGAACCAATGTGGAGCAGGGTAAAACCGCCCACCCCCCCAGCGTCTCTGCACATCTCTTTCTTGGACCCTTAAAGGTCATTAGATTCTATAAAACTTCCAATGCTGGTGCTCAGGCAGACGAGCAGTGAGGGAGGAGGCCTGCAGACAATCAACCTCACCTGGAGGCTGCTGGGGAGAAGTCCTGCCCCTCCCCCCGGGTATGAGGACACCCAACTCAGCATGAAGCATTTACAGAAGACGTGTCTGCACCCTCAGTGCCCCAAGAATGAGGAATGGGACAAAAGGCAGAGGAGGGCTTTGTCACTGGCAAAGCCCATTAAAAATTCCTGGGAGATAAAAATAGAATCTGGGCAATAAAATAAAGTCTAACCATTTTTTCCTTTGTGCTTTGTCTAATTTCACTTGCTCCTAGGTTTCCACATGCAGAGGTCCCACACCCGACACTTCAGACCCGATTTCCTAGTGCAAAATGGCTGGGCCGACACCTCAGCTCGTGGGGCCCCGTGCACACTCTGCGACATAGAGCCTGAGCTCCAGCCAACCTGGCCCTCGAGAGCTCCGCCCCCTCCCTCCCGCTGATGCTGACAGGATCCCTACACAGCAGCCCGGCCCACAACCCGCAGGGGAGCACACACTCTCACCTCTCCATTCTCTGATCAAAATATAAAGTTTTCCTTTGCTTCTGAACCAAAGTCAGTCTCGATCTGTTGGCTCCAATGACACTGGGCAGGGAGACCCTTGTTGGGGCCCACTCTGCAGGATCAGTAACAGAATTTGAGAACATTGTAACTTCAATGAACAGATGTGTGAGCCAAACTGTAATTAACATAGAGCAGTGTATAAGGCTCGTGTAAAATAAGATGTTTCTAACACTTCCATTTGATATTTCCATCACTTTATTATAAGCAAGTTCAGTGGAGGGGTTTGTCTTATTTGTCAGGTCAACAGTAGAGAAATGCAGTGATTTCTTTCCAAGGATGTACATCTAATAATCTTGGTTGAAGTTTCAACCTTGTTTGGAATGATTTTCCATTGAAAATGATACCTCTCTTTCAGCTCCTAGATTTCTGAGAAGTATAAAATCTTATATTTTTTATTACCAAAGGGGAAAGGTGGGAGGAGGGATAAATTAACAGTTCCAGACTAACATATACACACTGCTATGTATAAAATATATCATCAACAAGGAACTACTGTATAGCACAGGGAACTATACTCAATATTTTGTAATGACCCCTGAGGGGAAATAATCTGAAAAACAATAGATATCTATATCGACATCATCTATCAACTACAGATAAAATGGAAACTAAAGGAGGCCGATGGTGAGCGTTTCTGAACCTGAAGACTTCAATCATCTAAAGTTCGGACTCTGCCCACGGCCCAAGTCCCTTAATGAACACACATGTACCAGTAGCTTAAAAATTCCCCAGATTGGAGTTCGGGGAGACACTGATTTGGAAAAATCCCTTGTGTTCTCCTTACATACACGGGACCTTTCCTACAGCTAAAACATGCCTGTGACACCCAGAAGATGGAACACGGTTGGATCAGGAAGATTTTGGAAAAGGCACCAAAACGCCTAATTTCCTGGTTGTTGGGTTCACCTCTCCAGCCTTTTTCCTTAAAAGCTCCCCACTTGAGGATGTCAGCACCTTCAACATCCAGTTGCACAGAAATTGGAATTTGTCCAAAGGAAGAAGGGGAAGGAGGAGAAACAAGGAGAGCCAAGCCCTAGATGTTCGGAGAGGCACATGTCACTCTACTTTCCAGTCAGGAAGAAGAATTAAGAAAAGGCTTAGCCTGCCACCGGGAACCAGAGTAGGGCCAGAAGCAAATGAGAGTTTCTGCGGAAAGCTCCCAAAAAAGCGAGTTGAAAAATGGAGCTCAGGGGCACTGCAATTCACAAATCTGCAGAGTTATAAATGATAACTCTCGTCCACAAATATATTGAGGGAAGGCAACGAAGAGGATTTGAAATCAAGGCAGAATTGCAGGAAACAGATTTCAGGAGTTAGATTCGAATCAACCCTAAAGCACATGAAAAGCGGCAAAACGTCGACAATGATGCACTTGGCCAAAAAGAGCATATGCGTTTTTTTCTGAATGAATTCAGGAAAAAACCCATAGGCCCTTTGTGGCCAACCAAGCAAGCCGGAAATGCAATTCAGCACTACAAAGAAGTCTGACTTCCCATCGGTCAAAATGGCCTTGCTAAAAAAGTGTAAAAACAAGAAATGCAGGAGAGGCCAGGGAGGAAAGGGAGCCTTGTTACACTGATGGGTGGGGTATAAATTGCCAATGATGACTCTGGAGAAGGGTATGGTGTTTCCTAAAACATCTAAAAAACACAGCTAGAGAGAAAGGAGCACATCCACTCATGGGCGTAGAAATTGGGAAAACTAAAAATCAGCAAGACACAGGCACCCCAAACATTAGGGCTGCTCTGTAGACAAAAACCTCCACTTAATTCCACCTTAAATATCCAAGGAAAGAGAAAAATGGATAAAGAAGTTGTGGTCCATATGTACAATTGTATATCACTCAGGCGTGAGATAAATATTATAAGGCTGGTAGCAGCATGATGAGTGGATTTAGGTAGGACTATTCTAAGTGAAATAAGTCACACAGAAAAAGACACTTATCATAAGATATCACTAACAGAGGGAATGTAAAAACTGCTACACTTGAACGGAATTACAAAACAGAACAGATTCACACATTAAGAAAACACACTATGGTTGCTTAACGGGAAAGGTGAGGTGGGGTGATGCATAAAACAAGGATTTCAAATTAGCTCAGATAACGTTCCATAAATCCAATATGTAATAGACAAGACCTACTCCTTGCTCAGTGAACTGGACTCAACACCCCCTATTCACCGCTCAAGAACATATATGACTAGTAAGAATCGTAAAACCTGTGTATTGATATCTCTCTGGAAGTGAGTCAAGTGGGTGTAAAGCTGCATAAACACAGCCGTGAAAAGCAGCTAAACCCCATTATAAAAATAAATTACTTTTAAAAACCCGTGAAACAAAGACAGTGAAAGAGAGAAATTCTTACAAAATTCGTTCAGGGGCTGTGATGCAACCTGGATTGACCAAATCTAGACCCACAGCTGGATGAGACATAAGGGTGGACACTCTCGGGGCTGAGAGGCTTGGTGAGGTTGGGGGAGCAAACGCAGAGCCTTTAAAGTAATACTGCCTGTTACCCATCCCATGGGTTCCAAATCTCCAGGTTCAAGGGCATCTTCCTACATCGAAAACATGCATGAGAAACCCAGAAGGTGGTACACTGTGTGATCGGGAAAGGTTTCTAAAACGCACCTCATTTCTCCTCTCCTTGTGCTCGGGTTCGCCATTCCAGCTGCTTTAGTAGCAATCGCCCTCCATGGAGAATCAGCACCTTTAACCTCCTGTTCCATACAGCTTGCAATTTGTCCTGAGGATGAACGGAAAGACGGGGAGCCAATGAGAGATTAGCTCTTGGTGTTGGGACAGGCACAGGTCACTCTATTTTCCCATCAGGAAGAAGAATTAACCACAGGCTCAGCGTGCCGCCCAGAACAGGAATAGTGCCTGAGGCCATCCTGCGCTTTTGCGGACAGCTCCCAAAAAAGCGAGTTGAAAAATGGAGTTCAGGGGCATTGCAATTCACAAACCAGCAGAGTTATAAATGATAACTCTCGTCCAAAAATATATTGAGGGAAGGCAACGAAGAGGATTTGAAATCAAGGCAGAATTGCAAGAAACAGATTTCAGGAGGTAGATACGAATCGCCTTTAAAGCACATGAAAAGCGGCAAAACGTCGAAAATGATGCCCTTGGCCAAAAAGGGCGTATGCGTTTTTTCCTGAATATATTCAGGAAAAAACGCATACGCCATTTTTGGCCAACCTAGCAACCTGGAAAGGCAAATCAGTGCTACAAAGAAGTCTCGCTTCCCATCAGTCAAAAGGGCCATGCTGAAAAAAGTGTCAAAACCAGAAATGCAGGACAGGCCATGGAGAAATGGGAGCCTTGCTACACTGATGGGCGGGATGTAAATTGCCAACAGCCACACTGGAGAAGTGTCCGGTGAGTCCTGAAACATCTGAAAAACACAGCTTAGAGAGCATAGGGCACTTCCACTCATGGGGGTATAAATTGGGAAAATTAAAAATCAGCAAGACACAAGCACCCCAAAGTTTAGGGCTGCTCTGTTGACCAGGACCTCCACTTCATTCCACCTTAAATATCCCAGGAAAGAGAAAAATGGATAAAGAAGTTGTGGTCCTTATGTACAATGGAATATCACTCAGCCATGAAATCAATGTCGTAAGGTTAGTAGCAGCATGATGAGTGGATTTAGGTACGACGATTCTAAGTGAAATAAGTCACACAGAAAAGGACACTTCTCATAAGGTATCACTGATAGAGGGAATGTAAAAACCGTTACACTTGAACTGAATTACAAAACAGAACAGAGTCATACATGCAGAAAACACACTATGGCTGCTTAACGGGAAAGGTGAGGTGGGGTGATACATAAAACAAGGGTATCAAATTAGCTCAGATACCGTTCCATAAACCCAATATGTAATAGACAAGACCTACTCCTTGCTCAGAAAACTGGACTCAACACGCCCTATTCACCGCACAAGAATATATCTGACTAATAATAATCGTAAAACCTATGTATTGATATCTCTCTGTTAGTGTGTCAAGTGGGTGTAAAGCGGCATAAACACAGCCGTGAAAAGCAGCTAAACCCCATTATAAAAATAAATTACTTTGTAACACCCATGAAACCAAGATGGTGAAAGAGAGAGAAATTCTTACACAATGCGTTCAGGGGCTGTGATGCAACCTGGATTGACCATATCTAGACCCACAGCTGGATGAGACATAAGGGTGGACACTCTTGGGGCTGAGAGGTTTGGTGAGGTTGGGTGAGCAAATGCAGACCCTTTAAAGTAATACTGCGTGGTACCCATCGCATGGGTCCCAAATCTCCAGGTTCAAGGGCATCTTCCTACATCAAAAACATGCATGAGAAACCCAGAAGATGGTACACCGTGTGATGGGGAAAGGTTTCTAAAACGCACCTCATTTCTCATCGCCTTGTGCCCGGGTTCGCCATTCCAGCCGCTTTACTAGCAAGCTCCCTACTTGGAGCATCAGCACCTTTAACCTCCTGTTCCGTAGAGGTTGCAATTTGTCCTGAGGATAAACGGGAAGACGTGGAACCAACGAGAGACTAGCTCTTGGTGTTGGGACAGGCACAGGTCACTCTATTTTCCCATCAGAAAGAAGAATTAACCACAGGCTCAGCCTGCCCCCCGGAACCAGAACAGGGCCTGAAGCCATTCTGCGATTTTGCGGCCAGCTCCCATAAAAACAAGTTGTAAAATGGAGGTTCAGGGCACTGCAATTCACAAACCTGCAGAGTTATAAATGATAACTCTCGTCCACAAATATATTGAGGGAAGGCCAAGAAGAGGATTTGAAATCAAGGCAGAATTGCACGAAACAGATTTCAGGAGGTAGATACGAATCGCCTTTAAAGCACATGAAAAGCGGCAAAACGTTGACAATGATGCCCTTGGCCAAAAAGGGCGTATGCGTTTTTTCCTGAATATATTCAGGAAAAAACGCATACGCCCTTTTTGGCCAACCAAGCAACCTGGAAAGGCAAATCAGCGCTACAAAGAAGTCTCGCTTCCCATCGGTCAAAAGGGCCATGCTGAAAAAAGTGTCAAAACCAGAAATGCAGAACAGGCCATGGAGAAATGGGAGCCTTGCTACACTGATGGGCGGGATGTAAATTGCCAAGAGCCACTCTGGAGAAGTGTCCAGTGAGTCCTGAAACATCTGAAAAACACAGCTTAGAGAGCATAGGGCACTTCCACTCATGGGGGTATAAATTGGGAAAATTAAAAATCAGCAAGACACAAGCACCCCAAAGTTTAGGGCTGCTCTGTTGACCAGGACCTCCACTTCATTCCACCTTAAATATCCCAGGAAAGAGAAAAATGGATAAAGAAGTTGTCGTCCTTATGTACAATGGAGTATCACTCAGCCATGAAATCAATGTCGTAAGGTTAGTAGCAGCATGATGAGTGGATTTAGGTACGACGATTCTAAGTGAAATAAGTCACACAGAAAAGGACACTTCTCATAAGGTATCACTGATAGAGGGAATGTAAAAACCGTTACACTTGAACTGAATTACAAAACAGAACAGAGTCACACATGCAGAAAACACACTATGGCTGCTTAACGGGAAAGGTGAGGTGGGGTGATACATAAAACAAGGGTATCAAATTAGCTCAGATACCGTTCCATAAACCCAATATGTAATAGACAAGACCTACTCCTTGCTCAGAGAACTGGACTCAACACGCCCTATTCACCGCACAAGAATATATCTGACTAATAATAATCGTAAAACCTATGTATTGATATCTCTCTGTTAGTGTGTCAAGTGGGTGTAAAGCGGCATAAACACAGCAGTGAAAAGCAGCTAAACCCCATTATAAAAATAAATTACTTTGAAACACCCATGAAACAAAGACAGTGAAAGAGAGAGAAATTCTTACACAATGCGTTCAGGGGCTGTGATGCAACCTGGATTGACCATATCTAGACGCACAGCTGGATGAGACATGAGGGTGGACACTCTTGGGGCTGAGAGGTTTGGTGAGGTTGGGTGAGCAAACGCAGACCCTTTAAAGGAATACTGCGTGGTACCCATCGCATGGGTCCCAAATCTCCAGGTTCAAGGGCATCTTCCTACATCAAAAACATGCATGAGAAACCCAGAAGATGGTACACCGTGTGATGGGGAAAGGTTTCTAAAACGCACCTCATTTCTCATCTCCTTGTGCCCGGGTTCGCCATTCCAGCCGCTTAACTAGCAAGCTCCCTACTTGGAGCATCAGAACCTTTAACCTCCTGTTCCGTACAGGTTGCAATTTGTCCTGAGGATAAACGGGAAGACGTGGAACCAACGTGAGACTAGCTCTTGGTGTTGGGACAGGCACAGGTCACTCTATTTTCCCATCAGAAAGAAGAATTAACCACAGGCTCAGCCTGCCCCCCGGAACCAGAACAGGGTCTGAAGCCATTATGCGATTTTGCGGCCAGCTCCCATAAAAACGAGTTGTAAAATGGAGGTTCAGGGCACTGCAATTCACAAACCTGCAGAGTTATAAATGATAACTCTCGTCCACAAATATATTGAGGGAAGGCAAAGAAGAGGATTTGAAATCAAGGCAGAATTGCAGGAAACAGATTTCAGGAGGTAGATACGAATCGCCTTTAAAGCACATGAAAAGCGGCAAAACGTTGACAATGATGCCCTTGGCCAAAAAGGGCGTATGCGTTTTTTCCTGAATATATTCAGGAAAAAACGCATACGCCCTTTTTGGCCAACCAAGCAACCTGGAAAGGCAAATCAGCGCTACAAAGAAGTCTCGCTTCCCATCGGTCAAAAGGGCCATGCTGAAAAAAGTGTCAAAACCAGAAATGCAGGACAGGCCATGGAGAAATGGGAGCCTTGCTACACTGATGGGCGGGATGTAAATTGCCAAGAGCCACTCTGGAGAAGTGTCCGGTGAGTCCTGAAACATCTGAAAAACACAGCTTAGAGAGCATAGGGCACTTCCACTCATGGGGGTATAAATTGGGAAAATTAAAAATCAGCAAGACACAAGCACCCCAAAGTTTAGGGCTGCTCTGTTGACCAGGACCTCCACTTCATTCCACCTTAAATATCCCAGGAAAGAGAAAAATGGATAAAGAAGTTGTGGTCCTTATGTACAATGGAATATCACTCAGCCAGGAAATCAATGTCGTAAGGTTAGTAGCAGCATGATCAGTGGATTTAGGTACGACGATTCTAAGTGAAATAAGTCACACAGAAAAGGACACTTCTCATAAGGTATCACTGATAGAGGGAATGTAAAAACCGTTACACTTGAACTGAATTACAAAACAGAACAGAGTCACACATGCAGAAAACACACTATGGCTGCTTAACGGGAAAGGTGAGGTGGGGTGATACATAAAACAAGGGTATCAAATTAGCTCAGATACCGTTCCATAAACCCAATATGTAATAGACAAGACCTACTCCTTGCTCAGAGAACTGGACTCAACACGCCCTATTCACCGCACAAGAATATATCTGACTAATAATAATCGAAAAACCTATGTATTGATATCTCTCTGTTAGTGTGTCAAGTGGGTGTAAAGCGGCATAAACACAGCAGTGAAAAGCAGCTAAACCCCATTATAAAAATAAATTACTTTGAAACAACCATGAAACAAAGACAGTGAAAGAGAGAGAAATTCTTACACAATGCGTTCAGGGGCTGTGATGCAACCTGGATTGACCATATCTAGACGCACAGCTGGATGAGACATAAGGGTGGACACTCTTGGGGCTGAGAGGTTTGGTGAGGTTGGGTGAGCAAACGCAGACCCTTTAAAGGAATACTGCGTGGTACCCATCGCATGGGTCCCAAATCTCCAGGTTCAAGGGCATCTTCCTACATCAAAAACATGCATGAGAAACCCAGAAGATGGTACACCGTGTGATGGGGAAAGGTTTCTAAAACACACCTCATTTCTCATCTCCTTGTGCCCGGGTTCGCCATTCCAGCCTCTTTACTAGCAAGCTCCCTACTTGGAGCATCAGCACCTTTAACCTCCTGTTCCATACAGGTTGCAATTTGTCCTGAGGATAAACGGGAATACGTGGAACCAAAGAGAGACTAGCTCTTGGTGTTGGGACAGGCACAGGTCACTCTATTTTCCCATCAGAAAGAAGAATTAACCACAGGCTCAGCCTGACCCCCGGAACCAGAACAGGACCTGAAGCCATTCTGCGATTTTGCGGCCAGCTCCCATAAAAACGAGTTGTAAAACGGAGGTTCAGGGCACTGCAATTTACAAACCTGCAGAGTTATAAATGATAACTCTCGTCCACAAATATATTGAGGGAAGGCAAAGAAGAGGATTTGAAATCAAGGCAGAATTGCAGGAAACAGATTTCAGGAGGTAGATACGAATCGCCTTTAAAGCACATGAAAAGCGGCAAAACGTTGACAATGATGCCCTTGGCCAAAAAGGGCGTATGCGTTTTTTCCTGAATATATTCAGGAAAAAACGCATACGCCCTTTTTGGCCAACCAAGCCACCTGGAAAGGCAAATCAGCGCTACAAAGAAGTCTCGCTTCCCATCGGTCAAAAGGGCCATGCTGAAAAAAGTGTCAAAACCAGAAATGCAGGACAGGCCATGGAGAAATGGGAGCCTTGCTACACTGATGGGCGGGATGTAAATTGCCAAGAGCCACTCTGGAGAAGTGTCCGGTGAGTCCTGAAACATCTGAAAAACACAGCTTAGAGAGCATAGGGCACTTCCACTCATGGGGGTATAAATTGGGAAAATTAAAAATCAGCAAGACACAAGCACCCCAAAGTTTAGGGCTGCTCTGTTGACCAGGACCTCCACTTCATTCCACCTTAAATATCCCAGGAAAGAGAAAAATGGATAAAGAAGTTGTGGTCCTTATGTACAATGGAATATCACTCAGCCAGGAAATCAATGTCGTAAGGTTAGTAGCAGCATGATGAGTGGATTTAGGTACGACGATTCTAAGTGAAATAAGTCACACAGAAAAGGACACTTCTCATAAGGTATCACTGATAGAGGGAATGTAAAAACCGTTACACTTGAACTGAATTACAAAACAGAACAGAGTCACACATGCAGAAAACACACTATGGCTGCTTAACGGGAAAGGTGACGTGGGGTGATACATAAAACAAGGGTATCAAATTAGCTCAGATACCGTTCCATAAACCCAATATGTAATAGACAAGACCTACTCCTTGCTCAGAGAACTGGACTCAACACGCCCTATTCACCGCACAAGAATATATCTGACTAATAATAATCGTAAAACCTATGTATTGATATCTCTCTGTTAGTGTGTCAAGTGGGTGTAAAGCGGCATAAACACAGCAGTGAAAAGCAGCTAAACCCCATTATAAAAATAAATTACTTTGAAACACCCATGAAACAAAGACAGTGAAAGAGAGAGAAATTCTTACATAATGCGTTCAGGAGCTGTGATGCAACCTGGATTGACCATATCTAGACGCACACCTGGATGAGACATAAGGGTGGACACTCTTGGGGCTGAGAGGTTTGGTGAGGTTGGGTGAGCAAACGCAGACCCTTTAAAGTAATACTGCGTGGTACCCATCGCATGGGTCCCAAATCTCCAGGTTCAAGGGCATCTTCCTACATCAAAAACATGCATGAGAAACCCAGAAGATGGTACACCGTGTGATGGGGAAAGGTTTCTAAAACGCACCTCATTTCTCATCTCCTTGTGCCCGGGTTCGCCATTCCAGCCGCTTTACTAGCAAGCTCCCTACTTGGAGCATCAGCACCTTTAACCTCCTGTTCCGTAGAGGTTGCAATTTGTCCTGAGGATAAACGGGAAGACGTGGAACCAACGAGAGACTAGCTCTTGGTGTTGGGACAGGCACAGGTCACTCTATTTTCGCATCAGAAAGAAGAATTAACCACAGGCTCAGCCTGACCCCCGGAACCAGAACAGGGCCTGAAGCCATTCTGCGATTTTGCGGCCAGCTCCCATAAAAACGAGTTGTAAAATGGAGGTTCAGGGCACTGCAATTCACAAACCTGCAGAGTTATAAATGATAACTGTCATCCACAAACATATTGAGGGAAGGCAAAGAAGAGGATTTGAAATCAAGGCAGAATTGCAGGAAACAGATTTCAGGAGGTAGATACGAATCGCCTTTAAAGCACATGAAAAGCGGCAAAACGTTGACAATGATGCCCTTGGCCAAAAAGGGCGTATGCGTTTTTTCCTGAATATATTCAGGAAAAAACGCATACGCCCTTTTTGGCCAACCAAGCAACCTGGAAAGGCAAATCAGCGCTACAAAGAAGTCTCGCTTCCCATCGGTCAAAAGGGCCATGCTGAAAAAAGTGTCAAAACCAGAAATGCAGGACAGGCCATGGAGAAATGGGAGCCTTGCTACACTGATGGGCGGGATGTAAATTGCCAAGAGCCACTCTGGAGAAGTGTCCGGTGAGTCCTAAAACATCTGAAAAACACAGCTTAGAGAGCATAGGGCACTTCCACTCATGGGGGTATAAATTGGGAAAATTAAAAATCAGCAAGACACAAGCACCCCAAAGTTTAGGGCTGCTCTGTTGACCAGGACCTCCACTTCATTCCACCTTAAATATCCCAGGAAAGAGAAAAATGGATAAAGAAGTTGTGGTCCTTATGTACAATGGAATATCACTCAGCCAGGAAATCAATGTCGTAAGGTTAGTAGCAGCATGATGAGTGGATTTAGGTACGACGATTCTAAGTGAAATAAGTCACACAGAAAAGGACACTTCTCATAAGGTATCACTGATAGAGGGAATGTAAAAACCGTTACACTTGAACTGAATTACAAAACAGAACAGAGTCACACATGCAGAAAACACACTATGGCTGCTTAACGGGAAAGGTGAGGTGGGGTGATACATAAAACAAGGGTATCAAATTAGCTCAGATACCGTTCCATAAACCCAATATGTAATAGACAAGACCTACTCCTTGCTCAGAGAACTGGACTCAACACGCCCTATTCACCGCACAAGAATATATCTGACTAATAATAATCGTAAAACCTATGTATTGATATCTCTCTGTTAGTGTGTCAAGTGGGTGTAAAGCGGCATAAACACAGCAGTGAAAAGCAGCTAAACCCCATTATAAAAATAAATTACTTTGAAACACCCATGAAACAAAGACAGTGAAAGAGAGAGAAATTCTTACACAATGCGTTCAGGGGCTGTGATGCAACCTGGATTGACCATATCTAGACGCACAGCTGGATGAGACATAAGGGTGGACACTCTTGGGGCTGAGAGGTTTGGTGAGGTTGGGTGAGCAAACGCAGACCCTTTAAAGGAATACTGCGTGGTACCCATCGCATGGGTCCCAAATCTCCAGGTTCAAGGGCATCTTCCTACATCAAAAACATGCATGAGAAACCCAGAAGATGGTACACCGTGTGATGGGGAAAGGTTTCTAAAACGCACCTCATTTCTCATCTCCTTGTGCCCGGGTTCGCCATTCCAGCCGCTTTACTAGCAAGCTCCCTACTTGGAGCATCAGCACCTTTAACCTCCTGTTCCGTAGAGGTTGCAATTTGTCCTGAGGATAAACGGGAAGACGTGGAACCAACGAGAGACTAGCTCTTGGTGTTGGGACAGGCACAGGTCACTCTATTTTCCCATCAGAAAGAAGAATTAACCACAGGCTCAGCCTGACCCCCGGAACCAGAACAGGGCCTGAAGCCATTCTGCGATTTTGCGGCCAGCTCCCATAAAAACGAGTTGTAAAATGGAGGTTCAGGGCACTGCAATTCACAAACCTGCAGAGTTATAAATGAGAACTCTCGTCCACAAATATATTGAGGGAAGGCAAAGAAGAGGATTTGAAATCAAGGCAGAATTGCAGGAAACAGATTTCAGGAGGTAGATACGAATCGCCTTTAAAGCACATGAAAAGCGGCAAAACGTTGACAATGATGCCCTTGGCCAAAAAGGGCGTATGCGTTTTTTCCTGAATATATTCAGGAAAAAACGCATACGCCCTTTTTGGCCAACCAAGCAACCTGGAAAGGCAAATCAGCGCTACAAAGAAGTCTCGCTTCCCATCGGTCAAAAGGGCCATGCTGAAAAAAGTGTCAAAACCAGAAATGCAGGACAGGCCATGGAGAAATGGGAGCCTTGCTACACTGATGGGCGGGATGTAAATTGCCAAGAGCCACTCTGGAGAAGTGTCCGGTGAGTCCTGAAACATCTGAAAAACACAGCTTAGAGAGCATAGGGCACTTCCACTCATGGGGGTATAAATTGGGAAAATTAAAAATCAGCAAGACACAAGCACCCCAAAGTTGAGGGCTGCTCTGTTGACCAGGACCTCCACTTCATTCCACCTTAAATATCCCAGGAAAGAGAAAAATGGATAAAGAAGTTGTGGTCCTTATGTACAATGGAATATCACTCAGCCAGGAAATCAATGTCGTAAGGTTAGTAGCAGCATGATGAGTGGATTTAGGTACGACGATTCTAAGTGAAATAAGTCACACAGAAAAGGACACTTCTCATAAGGTATCACTTTTAGAGGGAATGTAAAAAGCGTTACACTTGAACTGAATTACAAAACAGAACAGAGTCACACATGCAGAAAACACACTATGGCTGCTTAACGGGAAAGGTGAGGTGGGGTGATACATAAAACAAGGGTATCAAATTAGCTCACATACCGTTCCATAAACCCAATATGTCATAGACAAGACCTACTCCTTGCTCAGAGAACTGGACTCAACACGCCCTATTCACCGCACAAGAATATATCTGATTAATAATAATCGTAAAACCTATGTATTGATATCTCTCTGTTAGTGTGTCAAGTGGGTGTAAAGCGGCATAAACACAGCAGTGAAAAGCAGCTAAACCCCATTATAAAAATAAATTATTTTGAAACACCCATGAAACAAAGACAGTGAAAGAGAGAGAAATTCTTACACAATGAGTTCAGGGGCTGTGATGCAACCTGGATTGACCATATCTAGACCCACAGCTGGATGAGACATAAGGGTGGACACTCTTGGGGCTGAGAGGTTTGGTGAGGTTGGGTGAGCAAACGCAGACCCTTTAAAGGAATACTGCGTGGTACCCATCGCATGGGTCCCAAATCTCCAGGTTCAAGGGCATCTTCCTACATCAAAAACATGCATGAGAAACCCAGAAGATGGTACACCGTGTGATGGGGAAAGGTTTCTAAAACACACCTCATTTCTCATCTCCTTGTGCCCGGGTTCGCCATTCCAGCCTCTTTACTAGCAAGCTCCCTACTTGGAGCATCAGCACCTTTAACCTCCTGTTCCATACAGGTTGCAATTTGTCCTGAGGATAAACGGGAATACGTGGAACCAAAGAGAGACTAGCTCTTGGTGTTGGGACAGGCACAGGTCACTCTATTTTCGCATCAGAAAGAAGAATTAACCACAGGCTCAGCCTGACCCCCGGAACCAGAACAGGGCCTGAAGCCATTCTGCGATTTTGCGGCCAGCTCCCATAAAAACGAGTTGTAAAACGGAGGTTCAGGGCACTGCAATTTACAAACCTGCAGAGTTATAAATGATAACTCTCGTCCACAAATATATTGAGGGAAGGCAAAGAAGAGGATTTGAAATCAAGGCAGAATTGCAGGAAACAGATTTCAGGAGGTAGATACGAATCGCCTTTAAAGCACATGAAAAGCGGCAAAACGTTGACAATGATGCCCTTGGCCAAAAAGGGCGTATGCGTTTTTTCCTGAATATATTCAGGAAAAAACGCATACGCCCTTTTTGGCCAACCAAGCCACCTGGAAAGGCAAATCAGCGCTACAAAGAAGTCTCGCTTCCCATCGGTCAAAAGGGCCATGCTGAAAAAAGTGTCAAAACCAGAAATGCAGGACAGGCCATGGAGAAATGGGAGCCTTGCTACACTGATGGGCGGGATGTAAATTGCCAAGAGCCACTCTGGAGAAGTGTCCGGTGAGTCCTGAAACATCTGAAAAACACAGCTTAGAGAGCATAGGGCACTTCCACTCATGGGGGTATAAATTGGGAAAATTAAAAATCAGCAAGACACAAGCACCCCAAAGTTTAGGGCTGCTCTGTTGACCAGGACCTCCACTTCATTCCACCTTAAATATCCCAGGAAAGAGAAAAATGGATAAAGAAGTTGTGGTCCTTATGTACAATGGAATATCACTCAGCCAGGAAATCAATGTCGTAAGGTTAGTAGCAGCATGATGAGTGGATTTAGGTACGACGATTCTAAGTGAAATAAGTCACACAGAAAAGGACACTTCTCATAAGGTATCACTGATAGAGGGAATGTAAAAACCGTTACACTTGAACTGAATTACAAAACAGAACAGAGTCACACATGCAGAAAACACACTATGGCTGCTTAACGGGAAAGGTGAGGTGGGGTGATACATAAAACAAGGGTATCAAATTAGCTCAGATACCGTTCCATAAACCCAATATGTAATAGACAAGACCTACTCCTTGCTCAGAGAACTGGACTCAACACGCCCTATTCACCGCACAAGAATATATCTGACTAATAATAATCGTAAAACCTATGTATTGATATCTCTCTGTTAGTGTGTCAAGTGGGTGTAAAGCGGCATAAACACAGCAGTGAAAAGCAGCTAAACCCCATTATAAAAATAAATTACTTTGAAACACCCATGAAACAAAGACAGTGAAAGAGAGAGAAATTCTTACACAATGCGTTCAGGGGCTGTGATGCAACCTGGATTGACCATATCTAGACGCACAGCTGGATGAGACATAAGGGTGGACACTCTTGGGGCTGAGAGGTTTGGTGAGGTTGGGTGAGCAAACGCAGACCCTTTAAAGGAATACTGCGTGGTACCCATCGCATGGGTCCCAAATCTCCAGGTTCAAGGGCATCTTCCTACATCAAAAACATGCATGAGAAACCCAGAAGATGGTACACCGTGTGATGGGGAAAGGTTTCTAAAACGCACCTCATTTCTCATCTCCTTGTGCCCGGGTTCGCCATTCCAGCCGCTTTACTAGCAAGCTCCCTACTTGGAGCATCAGCACCTTTAACCTCCTGTTCCGTAGAGGTTGCAATTTGTCCTGAGGATAAACGGGAAGACGTGGAACCAACGAGAGACTAGCTCTTGGTGTTGGGACAGGCACAGGTCACTCTATTTTCCCATCAGAAAGAAGAATTAACCACAGGCTGAGCCTGACCCCCGGAACCAGAACAGGGCCTGAAGCCATTCTGCGATTTTGCGGCCAGCTCCCATAAAAACGAGTTGTAAAATGGAGGTTCAGGGCACTGCAATTCACAAACCTGCAGAGTTATAAATGATAACTCTCGTCCACAAATATATTGAGGGAAGGCAAAGAAGAGGATTTGAAATCAAGGCAGAATTGCAGGAAACAGATTTCAGGAGGTAGATACGAATCGCCTTTAAAGCACATGAAAAGCGGCAAAACGTTGACAATGATGCCCTTGGCCAAAAAGGGCGTATGCGTTTTTTCCTGAATATATTCAGGAAAAAACGCATACGCCCTTTTTGGCCAACCAAGCAACCTGGAAAGGCAAATCAGCGCTACAAAGAAGTCTCGCTTCCCATCGGTCAAAAGGGCCATGCTGAAAAAAGTGTCAAAACCAGAAATGCAGGACAGGCCATGGAGAAATGGGAGCCTTGCTACACTGATGGGCGGGATGTAAATTGCCAAGAGCCACTCTGGAGAAGTGTCCGGTGAGTCCTGAAACATCTGAAAAACACAGCTTAGAGAGCATAGGGCACTTCCACTCATGGGGGTATAAATTGGGAAAATTAAAAATCAGCAAGACACAAGCACCCCAAAGTTTAGGGCTGCTCTGTTGACCAGGACCTCCACTTCATTCCACCTTAAATATCCCAGGAAAGAGAAAAATGGATAAAGAAGTTGTGGTCCTTATGTACAATGGAATATCACTCAGCCAGGAAATCAATGTCGTAAGGTTAGTAGCAGCATGATGAGTGGATTTAGGTACGACGATTCTAAGTGAAATAAGTCACACAGAAAAGGACACTTCTCATAAGGTATCACTTTTAGAGGGAATGTAAAAACCGTTACACTTGAACTGAATTACAAAACAGAACAGAGTCACACATGCAGAAAACACACTATGGCTGCTTAACGGGAAAGGTGAGGTGGGGTGATACATAAAACAAGGGTATCAAATTAGCTCACATACCGTTCCATAAACCCAATATGTCATAGACAAGACCTACTCCTTGCTCAGAGAACTGGACTCAACACGCCCTATTCACCGCACAAGAATATATCTGATTAATAATAATCGTAAAACCTATGTATTGATATCTCTCTGTTAGTGTGTCAAGTGGGTGTAAAGCGGCATAAACACAGCAGTGAAAAGCAGCTAAACCCCATTATAAAAATAAATTATTTTGAAACACCCATGAAACAAAGACAGTGAAAGAGAGAGAAATTCTTACACAATGCGTTCAGGGGCTGTGATGCAACCTGGATTGACCATATCTAGACGCACAGCTGGATGAGACATAAGGGTGGACACTCTTGGGGCTGAGAGGTTTGGTGAGGTTGGGTGAGCAAACGCAGACCCTTTAAAGGAATACTGCGTGGTACCCATCGCATGGGTCCCAAATCTCCAGGTTCAAGGGCATCTTCCTACATCAAAAACATGCATGAGAAACCCAGAAGATGGTACACTGTGTGATGGGGAAAGGTTTCTAAAACACACCTCATTTCTCATCTCCTTGTGCCCGGGTTCGCCATTCCAGCCTCTTTACTAGCAAGCTCCCTACTTGGAGCATCAGCACCTTTAACCTCCTGTTCCATACAGGTTGCAATTTGTCCTGAGGATAAACGGGAATACGTGGAACCAAAGAGAGACTAGCTCTTGGTGTTGGGACAGGCACAGGTCACTCTATTTTCCCATCAGAAAGAAGAATTAACCACAGGCTCAGCCTGACCCCCGGAACCAGAACAGGACCTGAAGCCATTCTGCGATTTTGCGGCCAGCTCCCATAAAAACGAGTTGTAAAACGGAGGTTCAGGGCACTGCAATTTACAAACCTGCAGAGTTATAAATGATAACTCTCGTCCACAAATATATTGAGGGAAGGCAAAGAAGAGGATTTGAAATCAAGGCAGAATTGCAGGAAACAGATTTCAGGAGGTAGATACGAATCGCCTTTAAAGCACATGAAAAGCGGCAAAACGTTGACAATGATGCCCTTGGCCAAAAAGGGCGTATGCGTTTTTTCCTGAATATATTCAGGAAAAAACGCATACGCCCTTTTTGGCCAACCAAGCCACCTGGAAAGGCAAATCAGCGCTACAAAGAAGTCTCGCTTCCCATCGGTCAAAAGGGCCATGCTGAAAAAAGTGTCAAAACCAGAAATGCAGGACAGGCCATGGAGAAATGGGAGCCTTGCTACACTGATGGGCGGGATGTAAATTGCCAAGAGCCACTCTGGAGAAGTGTCCGGTGAGTCCTGAAACATCTGAAAAACACAGCTTAGAGAGCATAGGGCACTTCCACTCATGGGGGTATAAATTGGGAAAATTAAAAATCAGCAAGACACAAGCACCCCAAAGTTTAGGGCTGCTCTGTTGACCAGGACCTCCACTTCATTCCACCTTAAATATCCCAGGAAAGAGAAAAATGGATAAAGAAGTTGTGGTCCTTATGTACAATGGAATATCACTCAGCCAGGAAATCAATGTCGTAAGGTTAGTAGCAGCATGATGAGTGGATTTAGGTACGACGATTCTAAGTGAAATAAGTCACACAGAAAAGGACACTTCTCATAAGGTATCACTGATAGAGGGAATGTAAAAACCGTTACACTTGAACTGAATTACAAAACAGAACAGAGTCACACATGCAGAAAACACACTATGGCTGCTTAACGGGAAAGGTGAGGTGGGGTGATACATAAAACAAGGGTATCAAATTAGCTCAGATACCGTTCCATAAACCCAATATGTAATAGACAAGACCTACTCCTTGCTCAGAGAACTGGACTCAACACGCCCTATTCACCGCACAAGAATATATCTGACTAATAATAATCGTAAAACCTATGTATTGATATCTCTCTGTTAGTGTGTCAAGTGGGTGTAAAGCGGCATAAACACAGCAGTGAAAAGCAGCTAAACCCCATTATAAAAATAAATTACTTTGAAACACCCATGAAACAAAGACAGTGCAAGAGAGAGAAATTCTTACACAATGCGTTCAGGAGCTGTGATGCAACCTGGATTGACCATATCTAGACGCACAGCTGGATGAGACATAAGGGTGGACACTCTTGGGGCTGAGAGGTTTGGTGAGGTTGGGTGAGCAAACGCAGACCCTTTAAAGTAATATTGCGTGGTACCCATCACATGGGTCCCAAATCTCCAGGTTCAAGGGCATCTTCCTACATCAAAAACATGCATGAGAAACCCAGAAGATGGTACACCGTGTGATGGGGAAAGGTTTCTAAAACGCACCTCATTTCTCATCTCCTTGTGCCCGGGTTCGCCATTCCAGCCGCTTTACTAGCAAGCTCCCTACTTGGGGCATCAGCACCTTTAACCTCCTGTTCCGTAGAGGTTGCAATTTGTCCTGAGGATAAACGGGAAGACGTGGAACCAACGAGAGACTAGCTCTTGGTGTTGGGACAGGCACAGGTCACTCTATTTTCCCATCAGAAAGAAGAATTAACCACAGGCTCAGCCTGACCCCCGGAACCAGAACAGGACCTGAAGCCATTCTGCGATTTTGCGGCCAGCTCCCATAAAAACGAGTTGTAAAATGGAGGTTCAGGGCACTGCAATTTACAAAGCTGCAGAGTTATAAATGATAACTCTCGTCCACAAGTATATTGAGGGAAGGCAAAGAAGAGGATTTGAAATCAAGGCAGAATTGCAGGAAACAGATTTCAGGAGGTAGATACGAATCGCCTTTAAAGCACATGAAAAGCGGCAAAACGTTGACAATGATGCCCTTGGCCAAAAAGGGCGTATGCGTTTTTTCCTGAATATATTCAGGAAAAAACGCATACGCCCTTTTTGGCCAACCAAGCCACCTGGAAAGGCAAATCAGCGCTACAAAGAAGTCTCGCTTCCCATCGGTCAAAAGGGCCATGCTGAAAAAAGTGTCAAAACCAGAAATGCAGGACAGGCCATGGAGAAATGGGAGCCTTGCTACACTGATGGGCGGGATGTAAATTGCCAAGAGCCACTCTGGAGAAGTGTCCGGTGAGTCCTAAAACATCTGAAAAACACAGCTTAGAGAGCATAGGGCACTTCCACTCATGGGGGTATAAATTGGGAAAATTAAAAATCAGCAAGACACAAGCACCCCAAAGTTTAGGGCTGCTCTGTTGACCAGGACCTCCACTTCATTCCACCTTAAATATCCCAGGAAAGAGAAAAATGGATAAAGAAGTTGTGGTCCTTATGTACAATGGAATATCACTCAGCCAGGAAATCAATGTCGTAAGGTTAGTAGCAGCATGATGAGTGGATTTAGGTACGACGATTCTAAGTGAAATAAGTCACACAGAAAAGGACACTTCTCATAAGGTATCACTGATAGAGGGAATGTAAAAACCGTTACACTTGAACTGAATTACAAAACAGAACAGAGTCACACATGCAGAAAACACACTATGGCTGCTTAACGGGAAAGGTGAGGTGGGGTGATACATAAAACAAGGGTATCAAATTAGCTCAGATACCGTTCCATAAACCCAATATGTAATAGACAAGACCTACTCCTTGCTCAGAGAACTGGACTCAACACGCCCTATTCACCGCACAATAATATATCTGACTAATAATAATCGTAAAACCTATGTATTGATATCTCTCTGTTAGTGTGTCAAGTGGGTGTAAAGCGGCATAAACACAGCAGTGAAAAGCAGCTAAACCCCATTATAAAAATAAATTACTTTGAAACACCCATGAAACAAAGACAGTGAAAGAGAGAGAAATTCTTACATAATGCGTTCAGGAGCTGTGATGCAACCTGGATTGACCATATCTAGACGCACACCTGGATGAGACATAAGGGTGGACACTCTTGGGGCTGAGAGGTTTGGTGAGGTTGGGTGAGCAAACGCAGACCCTTTAAAGTAATACTGCGTGGTACCCATCGCATGGGTCCCAAATCTCCAGGTTCAAGGGCATCTTCCTACATCAAAAACATGCATGAGAAACCCAGAAGATGGTACACCGTGTGATGGGGAAAGGTTTCTAAAACGCACCTCATTTCTCATCTCCTTGTGCCCGGGTTCGCCATTCCAGCCGCTTTACTAGCAAGCTCCCTACTTGGAGCATCAGCACCTTTAACCTCCTGTTCCGTAGAGGTTGCAATTTGTCCTGAGGATAAACGGGAAGACGTGGAACCAACGAGAGACTAGCTCTTGGTGTTGGGACAGGCACAGGTCACTCTATTTTCGCATCAGAAAGAAGAATTAACCACAGGCTCAGCCTGACCCCCGGAACCAGAACAGGGCCTGAAGCCATTCTGCGATTTTGCGGCCAGCTCCCATAAAAACGAGTTGTAAAATGGAGGTTCAGGGCACTGCAATTCACAAACCTGCAGAGTTATAAATGATAACTGTCATCCACAAACATATTGAGGGAAGGCAAAGAAGAGGATTTGAAATCAAGGCAGAATTGCAGGAAACAGATTTCAGGAGGTAGATACGAATCGCCTTTAAAGCACATGAAAAGCGGCAAAACGTTGACAATGATGCCCTTGGCCAAAAAGGGCGTATGCGTTTTTTCCTGAATATATTCAGGAAAAAACGCATACGCCCTTTTTGGCCAACCAAGCAACCTGGAAAGGCAAATCAGCGCTACAAAGAAGTCTCGCTTCCCATCGGTCAAAAGGGCCATGCTGAAAAAAGTGTCAAAACCAGAAATGCAGGACAGGCCATGGAGAAATGGGAGCCTTGCTACACTGATGGGCGGGATGTAAATTGCCAAGAGCCACTCTGGAGAAGTGTCCGGTGAGTCCTAAAACATCTGAAAAACACAGCTTAGAGAGCATAGGGCACTTCCACTCATGGGGGTATAAATTGGGAAAATTAAAAATCAGCAAGACACAAGCACCCCAAAGTTTAGGGCTGCTCTGTTGACCAGGACCTCCACTTCATTCCACCTTAAATATCCCAGGAAAGAGAAAAATGGATAAAGAAGTTGTGGTCCTTATGTACAATGGAATATCACTCAGCCAGGAAATCAATGTCGTAAGGTTAGTAGCAGCATGATGAGTGGATTTAGGTACGACGATTCTAAGTGAAATAAGTCACACAGAAAAGGACACTTCTCATAAGGTATCACTGATAGAGGGAATGTAAAAACCGTTACACTTGAACTGAATTACAAAACAGAACAGAGTCACACATGCAGAAAACACACTATGGCTGCTTAACGGGAAAGGTGAGGTGGGGTGATACATAAAACAAGGGTATCAAATTAGCTCAGATACCGTTCCATAAACCCAATATGTAATAGACAAGACCTACTCCTTGCTCAGAGAACTGGACTCAACACGCCCTATTCACCGCACAAGAATATATCTGACTAATAATAATCGTAAAACCTATGTATTGATATCTCTCTGTTAGTGTGTCAAGTGGGTGTAAAGCGGCATAAACACAGCAGTGAAAAGCAGCTAAACCCCATTATAAAAATAAATTACTTTGAAACACCCATGAAACAAAGACAGTGAAAGAGAGAGAAATTCTTACACAATGCGTTCAGGGGCTGTGATGCAACCTGGATTGACCATATCTAGACGCACAGCTGGATGAGACATAAGGGTGGACACTCTTGGGGCTGAAAGGTTTGGTGAGGTTGGGTGAGCAAACGCAGACCCTTTAAAGGAATACTGCGTGGTACCCATCGCATGGGTCCCAAACCTCCAGGTTCAAGGGCATCTTCCTACATCAAAAACATGCATGAGAAACCCAGAAGATGGTACACCGTGTGATGGGGAAAGGTTTCTAAAACGCACCTCATTTCTCATCTCCTTGTGCCCGGGTTCGCCATTCCAGCCGCTTTACTAGCAAGCTCCCTACTTGGAGCATCAGAACCTTTAACCTCCTGTTCCGTAGAGGTTGCAATTTGTCCTGAGGATAAACGGGAAGACGTGGAACCAACGAGAGACTAGCTCTTGGTGTTGGGACAGGCACAGGTCACTCGATTTTCCCATCAGAAAGAAGAATTAACCACAGGCTCAGCCTGACCCCCGGAACCAGAACAGGGCCTGAAGCCATTCTGCGATTTTGCGGCCAGCTCCCATAAAAACGAGTTGTAAAATGGAGGTTCAGGGCACTGCAATTCACAAACCTGCAGAGTTATAAATGAGAACTGTCGTCCACAAATATATTGAGGGAAGGCAAAGAAGAGGATTTGAAATCAAGGCAGAATTGCAGGAAACAGATTTCAGGAGGTAGATACGAATCGCCTTTAAAGCACATGAAAAGCGGCAAAACGTTGACAATGATGCCCTTGGCCAAAAAGGGCGTATGCGTTTTTTCCTGAGTATATTCAGGAAAAAACGCATACGCCCTTTTTGGCCAACCAAGCAACCTGGAAAGGCAAATCAGCGCTACAAAGAAGTCTCGCTTCCCATCGGTCAAAAGGGCCATGCTGAAAAAAGTGTCAAAACCAGAAATGCAGGACAGGCCATGGAGAAATGGGAGCCTTGCTACACTGATGGGCGGGATGTAAATTGCCAAGAGCCACTCTGGAGAAGTGTCCGGTGAGTCCTGAAACATCTGAAAAACACAGCTTAGAGAGCATAGGGCACTTCCACTCATGGGGTTATAAATTGGGAAAATTAAAAATCAGCAAGACACAAGCACCCCAAAGTTTAGGGCTGCTCTGTTGACCAGGACCTCCACTTCATTCCACCTTAAATATCCCAGGAAAGAGAAAAATGGATAAAGAAGTTGTGGTCCTTATGTACAATGGAATATCACTCAGCCAGGAAATCAATGTCATAAGGTTAGTAGCAGCATGATGAGTGGATTTAGGTACGACGATTCTAAGTGAAATAAGTCACACAGAAAAGGACACTTCTCATAAGGTATCACTGATAGAGGGAATGTAAAAACCATTACACTTGAACTGAATTACAAAACAGAACAGAGTCACACATGCAGAAAACACACTATGGCTGCTTAACGGGAAAGGTGAGGTGGGGTGATACATAAAACAAGGGTATCAAATTAGCTCAGATACCGTTCCATAAACCCAATATGTAATAGACAAGACCTACTCCTTGCTCAGAGAACTGGACTCAACACGCCCTATTCACCGCACAACAATATATCTGACTAATAATAATCGTAAAACCTATGTATTGATATCTCTCTGTTAGTGTGTCAAGTGGGTGTAAAGCGGCATAAACACAGCAGTGAAAAGCAGCTAAACCCCATTATAAAAATAAATTACTTTGAAACACCCATGAAACAAAGACAGTGAAAGAGAGAGAAATTCTTACACAATGCATTCAGGGGCTGTTATGCAACCTGGATTGACCATATCTAGACGCACAGCTGGATGAGACATAAGGGTGGACACTCTTGGGGCTGAGAGGTTTGGTGAGGTTGGGTGAGCAAACGCAGACCCTTTAAAGGAATACTGCGTGGTACCCATCGCATGGGTCCCAAATCTCCAGGTTCAAGGGCATCTTCCTACATCAAAAACATGCATGAGAAACCCAGAAGATGGTACACCGTGTGATGGGGAAAGGTTTCTAAAACGCACCTCATTTCTCATCTCCTTGTGCCCGGGTTCGCCATTCCAGCCTCTTTACTAGCAAGCTCCCTACTTGGAGCATCAGCACCTTTAACCTCCTGTTCCATACAGGTTGCAATTTGTCCTGAGGATAAACGGGAAGACGTGGAACCAACGAGAGACTAGCTCTTGGTGTTGGGACAGGCACAGGTCACTCTATTTTCCCATCAGAAAGAAGAATTAACCACAGGCTCAGCCTGCGCCCCAGAACCAGAACAGGGCCAGAAGCCATTCTGCGATTTTGCGGCCAGCTCCCATAAAAACGAGTTGTAAAATGGAGGTTCAGGGCACTGCAATTCACAAACCTGCAGAGTTATAAATGATAACTCTCGTCCAAAAATATATTGAGGGAAGGCAAAGAAGAGGATTTGAAATCAAGGCAGAATTGCAGGAAACAGATTTCAGGAGGTAGATACGAATCGCCTTTAAAGCACATGAAAAGCGGCAAAACGTTGACAATGATGCCCTTGGCCAAAAAGGGCGTATGCGTTTTTTCCTGAATATATTCAGGAAAAAACGCATACGCCCTTTTTGGCCAACCAAGCAACCTGGAAAGGCAAATCAGCGCTACAAAGAAGTCTCGCTTCCCATCGGTCAAAAGGGCCATGCTGAAAAAAGTGTCAAAACCAGAAATGCAGGACAGGCCATGGAGAAATGGGAGCCTTGCTACACTGATGGGCGGGATGTAAATTGCCAAGAGCCACTCTGGAGAAGTGTCCAGTGAGTCCTGAAACATCTGAAAAACACAGCTTAGAGAGCATAGGGCACTTCCACTCATGGGGGTATAAATTGGGAAAATTAAAAATCAGCAAGACACAAGCACCCCAACGTTTAGGGCTGCTCTGTTGACCAGGACCTCCACTTCATTCCACCTTAAATATCCCAGGAAAGAGAAAAATGGATAAAGAAGTTGTGGTCTTTATGTACAATGGAATATCACTCAGCCAGGAAATCAATGTCGTAAGGTTAGTAGCAGCATGATGAGTGGATTTAGGTATGACGATTCTAAGTGAAATAAGTCACACAGAAAAGGACACTTCTCATAAGGTATCACTGATAGAGGGAATGTAAAAACCGTTACACTTGAACTGAATTACAAAACAGAACAGAGTCACACATGCAGAAAACACACTATGGCTGCTTAACGGGAAAGGTGAGGTGGGGTGATACATAAAACAAGGGTATCAAATTAGCTCAGATACCGTTCCATAAACCCAATATGTAATAGACAAGACCTACTCCTTGCTCAGAGAACTGGACTCAACACGCCCTATTCACCGCACAACAATATATCTGACTAATAATAATCGTAAAACCTATGTATTGATATCTCTCTGTTAGTGTGTCAAGTGGGTGTAAAGCGGCATAAACACAGCAGTGAAAAGCAGCTAAACCCCATTATAAAAATAAATTACTTTGAAACCACCATGAAACAAAGACAGTGAAAGAGAGAGAAATTCTTACACAATGCGTTCAGGGGCTGTGATGCAACCTGGATTGACCATATCTAGACGCACAGCTGGATGAGACATAAGGGTGGACACTCTTGGGGCTGAGAGGTTTGGTGAGGTTGGGTGAGCAAACGCAGACCCTTTAAAGGAATACTGCGTGGTACCCATCGCATGGGTCCAAAATCTCCAGGTTCAAGGGCATCTTCCTACATCAAAAACATGCATGAGAAACCCAGAAGATGGTACACCGTGTGATGGGGAAAGGTTTCTAAAACGCACCTCATTTCTCATCTCCTTGTGCCCGGGTTCGCCATTCCAGCCGCTTTACTAGCAAGCTCCCTACTTGGAGCATCAGCACCTTTAACCTCCTGTTCCGTACAGGTTGCAATTTGTCCTGAGGATAAACGGGAAGACGTGGAACCAACGAGAGACTAGCTCTTGGTGTTGGGACAGGCACAGGTCACTCTATTTTCCCATCAGAAAGAAGAATTAACCACAGGCTCAGCCTGACCCCCGGAACCAGAACAGGGCCTGAAGCCATTCTGCGATTTTGCGGCCAGCTCCCATAAAAACGAGTTGTAAAATGGAGGTTCAGGGCACTGCAATTCACAAACCTGCAGAGTTATAAATGAGAACTCTCGTCCACAAATATATTGAGGGAAGGCAAAGAAGAGGATTTGAAATCAAGGCAGAATTGCAGGAAACAGATTTCAGGAGGTAGATACGAATCGCCTTTAAAGCACATGAAAAGCGGCAAAACGTTGACAATGATGCCCTTGGCCAAAAAGGGCGTATGCGTTTTTTCCTGAATATATTCAGGAAAAAACGCATACGCCCTTTTTGGCCAACCAAGCAACCTGGAAAGGCAAATCAGCGCTACAAAGAAGTCTCGCTTCCCATCGGTCAAAAGAGCCATGCTGAAAAAAGTGTCAAAACCAGAAATGCAGGACAGGCCATGGAGAAATGGGAGCCTTGCTACACTGATGGGCGGGATGTAAATTGCCAAGAGCCACTCTGGAGAAGTGTCCGGTGAGTCCTGAAACATCTGAAAAACACAGCTTAGAGAGCATAGGGCACCTCCACTCATGGGGGTATAAATTGGGAAAATTAAAAATCAGCAAGACACAAGCACCCCAAAGTTTAGGGCTGCTCTGTTGACCAGGACCTCCACTTCATTCCACCTTAAATATCCCAGGAAAGAGAAAAATGGATAAAGAAGTTGTGGTCCTTATGTACAATGGAATATCACTCAGCCAGGAAATCAATGTCGTAAGGTTAGTAGCAGCATGATGAGTGGATTTAGGTACGACGATTCTAAGTGA
Organism: Balaenoptera borealis; assembly: GCF_965194805.1. Taxonomy (NCBI): domain Eukaryota; kingdom Metazoa; phylum Chordata; class Mammalia; order Artiodactyla; family Balaenopteridae; genus Balaenoptera; species Balaenoptera borealis. The sequence goes on from NW_028124009.1 coordinate 2,557,879, forward strand.
AATAAGTCACACAGAAAAGGACACTTCTCATAAGGTATCACTGATAGAGGGAATGTAAAAACCATTACACTTGAACTGAATTACAAAACAGAACAGAGTCACACATGCAGAAAACACACTATGGCTGCTTAACGGGAAAGGTGAGGTGGGGTGATACATAAAACAAGGGTATCAAATTAGCTCAGATACCGTTCCATAAACCCAATATGTAATAGACAAGACCTACTCCTTGCTCAGAGAACTGGACTCAACACGCCCTATTCAACGCACAAGAATATATCTGACTAATAATAATCGTAAAACCTATGTATTGATATCTCTCTGTTAGTGTGTCAAGTGGGTGTAAAGCGGCATAAACACAGCAGTGAAAAGCAGCTAAACCCCATTATAAAAATAAATTACTTTGAAACAACCATGAAACAAAGACAGTGAAAGAGAGAGAAATTCTTACACAATGCGTTCAGGGGCTGTGATGCAACCTGGATTGACCATATCTAGACGCACAGCTGGATGAGACATAAGGGTGGACACTCTTGGGGCTGAAAGGTTTGGTGAGGTTGGGTGAGCAAACGCAGACCCTTTAAAGGAATACTGCGTGGTACCCATCGCATGGGTCCCAAACCTCCAGGTTCAAGGGCATCTTCCTACATCAAAAACATGCATGAGAAACCCAGAAGATGGTACACCGTGTGATGGGGAAAGGTTTCTAAAACGCACCTCATTTCTCATCTCCTTGTGCCCGGGTTCGCCATTCCAGCCGCTTTACTAGCAAGCTCCCTACTTGGAGCATCAGAACCTTTAACCTCCTGTTCCGTAGAGGTTGCAATTTGTCCTGAGGATAAACGGGAAGACGTGGAACCAACGAGAGACTAGCTCTTGGTGTTGGGACAGGCACAGGTCACTCGATTTTCCCATCAGAAAGAAGAATTAACCACAGGCTCAGCCTGACCCCCGGAACCAGAACAGGGCCTGAAGCCATTCTGCGATTTTGCGGCCAGCTCCCATAAAAACGAGTTGTAAAATGGAGGTTCAGGGCACTGCAATTCACAAACCTGCAGAGTTATAAATGAGAACTGTCGTCCACAAATATATTGAGGGAAGGCAAAGAAGAGGATTTGAAATCAAGGCAGAATTGCAGGAAACAGATTTCAGGAGGTAGATACGAATCGCCTTTAAAGCACATGAAAAGCGGCAAAACGTTGACAATGATGCCCTTGGCCAAAAAGGGCGTATGCGTTTTTTCCTGAGTATATTCAGGAAAAAACGCATACGCCCTTTTTGGCCAACCAAGCAACCTGGAAAGGCAAATCAGCGCTACAAAGAAGTCTCGCTTCCCATCGGTCAAAAGGGCCATGCTGAAAAAAGTGTCAAAACCAGAAATGCAGGACAGGCCATGGAGAAATGGGAGCCTTGCTACACTGATGGGCGGGATGTAAATTGCCAAGAGCCACTCTGGAGAAGTGTCCGGTGAGTCCTGAAACATCTGAAAAACACAGCTTAGAGAGCATAGGGCACTTCCACTCATGGGGGTATAAATTGGGAAAATTAAAAATCAGCAAGACACAAGCACCCCAAAGTTTAGGGCTGCTCTGTTGACCAGGACCTCCACTTCATTCCACCTTAAATATCCCAGGAAAGAGAAAAATGGATAAAGAAGTTGTGGTCCTTATGTACAATGGAATATCACTCAGCCAGGAAATCAATGTCGTAAGGTTAGTAGCAGCATGATGAGTGGATTTAGGTACGACGATTCTAAGTGAAATAAGTCACACAGAAAAGGACACTTCTCATAAGGTATCACTGATAGAGGGAATGTAAAAACCGTTACACTTGAACTGAATTACAAAACAGAACAGAGTCACACATGCAGAAAACACACTATGGCTGCTTAACGGGAAAGGTGAGGTGGGGTGATACATAAAACAAGGGTATCAAATTAGCTCAGATACCGTTCCATAAACCCAATATGTAATAGACAAGACCTACTCCTTGCTCAGAGAACTGGACTCAACACGCCCTATTCACCGCACAACAATATATCTGACTAATAATAATCGTAAAACCTATGTATTGATATCTCTCTGTTAGTGTGTCAAGTGGGTGTAAAGCGGCATAAACACAGCAGTGAAAAGCAGCTAAACCCCATTATAAAAATAAATTACTTTGAAACACCCATGAAACAAAGACAGTGAAAGAGAGAGAAATTCTTACACAATGCATTCAGGGGCTGTTATGCAACCTGGATTGACCATATCTAGACGCACAGCTGGATGAGACATAAGGGTGGACACTCTTGGGGCTGAGAGGTTTGGTGAGGTTGGGTGAGCAAACGCAGACCCTTTAAAGGAATACTGCGTGGTACCCATCGCATGGGTCCCAAATCTCCAGGTTCAAGGGCATCTTCCTACATCAAAAACATGCATGAGAAACCCAGAAGATGGTACACCGTGTGATGGGGAAAGGTTTCTAAAACGCACCTCATTTCTCATCTCCTTGTGCCCGGGTTCGCCATTCCAGCCTCTTTACTAGCAAGCTCCCTACTTGGAGCATCAGCACCTTTAACCTCCTGTTCCATACAGGTTGCAATTTGTCCTGAGGATAAACGGGAAGACGTGGAACCAACGAGAGACTAGCTCTTGGTGTTGGGACAGGCACTGGTCACTCTATTTTCCCATCAGAAAGAAGAATTAACCACAGGCTCAGCCTGCGCCCCAGAACCAGAACAGGGCCAGAAGCCATTCTGCGATTTTGCGGCCAGCTCCCATAAAAACGAGTTGTAAAATGGAGGTTCAGGGCACTGCAATTCACAAACCTGCAGAGTTATAAATGATAACTCTCGTCCAAAAATATATTGAGGGAAGGCAAAGAAGAGGATTTGAAATCAAGGCAGAATTGCAGGAAACAGATTTCAGGAGGTAGATACGAATCGCCTTTAAAGCACATGAAAAGCGGCAAAACGTTGACAATGATGCCCTTGGCCAAAAAGGGCGTATGCGTTTTTTCCTGAATATATTCAGGAAAAAACGCATACGCCCTTTTTGGCCAACCAAGCAACCTGGAAAGGCAAATCAGCGCTACAAAGAAGTCTCGCTTCCCATCGGTCAAAAGGGCCATGCTGAAAAAAGTGTCAAAACCAGAAATGCAGGACAGGCCATGGAGAAATGGGAGCCTTGCTACACTGATGGGCGGGATGTAAATTGCCAAGAGCCACTCTGGAGAAGTGTCCAGTGAGTCCTGAAACATCTGAAAAACACAGCTTAGAGAGCATAGGGCACTTCCACTCATGGGGGTATAAATTGGGAAAATTAAAAATCAGCAAGACACAAGCACCCCAACGTTTAGGGCTGCTCTGTTGACCAGGACCTCCACTTCATTCCACCTTAAATATCCCAGGAAAGAGAAAAATGGATAAAGAAGTTGTGGTCTTTATGTACAATGGAATATCACTCAGCCAGGAAATCAATGTCGTAAGGTTAGTAGCAGCATGATGAGTGGATTTAGGTATGACGATTCTAAGTGAAATAAGTCACACAGAAAAGGACACTTCTCATAAGGTATCACTGATAGAGGGAATGTAAAAACCGTTACACTTGAACTGAATTACAAAACAGAACAGAGTCACACATGCAGAAAACACACTATGGCTGCTTAACGGGAAAGGTGAGGTGGGGTGATACATAAAACAAGGGTATCAAATTAGCTCAGATACCGTTCCATAAACCCAATATGTAATAGACAAGACCTACTCCTTGCTCAGAGAACTGGACTCAACACGCCCTATTCACCGCACAACAATATATCTGACTAATGATAATCGTAAAACCTATGTATTGATATCTCTCTGTTAGTGTGTCAAGTGGGTGTAAAGCGGCATAAACACAGCAGTGAAAAGCAGCTAAACCCCATTATAAAAATAAATTACTTTGAAACACCCATGAAACAAAGACAGTGAAAGAGAGAGAAATTCTTACACAATGCGTTCAGGGGCTGTGATGCAACCTGGATTGACCATATCTAGACGCACAGCTGGATGAGACATAAGGGTGGACACTCTTGGGGCTGAGAGGTTTGGTGAGGTTGGGTGAGCAAACGCAGACCCTTTAAAGGAATACTGCGTGGTACCCATCGCATGGGTCCCAAATCTCCAGGTTCAAGGGCATCTTCCTACATCAAAAACATGCATGAGAAACCCAGAAGATGGTACACTGTGTGATGGGGAAAGGTTTCTAAAACACACCTCATTTCTCATCTCCTTGTGCCCGGGTTCGCCATTCCAGCCTCTTTACTAGCAAGCTCCCTACTTGGAGCATCAGCACCTTTAACCTCCTGTTCCATACAGGTTGCAATTTGTCCTGAGGATAAACGGGAAGACGTGGAACCAAAGAGAGACTAGCTCTTGGTGTTGGGACAGGCACAGGTCACTCTATTTTCCCATCAGAAAGAAGAATTAACCACAGGCTCAGCCTGACCCCCGGAACCAGAACAGGACCTGAAGCCATTCTGCGATTTTGCGGCCAGCTCCCATAAAAACGAGTTGTAAAACGGAGGTTCAGGGCACTGCAATTTACAAACCTGCAGAGTTATAAATGATAACTCTCGTCCACAAATATATTGAGGGAAGGCAAAGAAGAGGATTTGAAATCAAGGCAGAATTGCAGGAAACAGATTTCAGGAGGTAGATACGAATCGCCTTTAAAGCACATGAAAAGCGGCAAAACGTTGACAATGATGCCCTTGGCCAAAAAGGGCGTATGCGTTTTTTCCTGAATATATTCAGGAAAAAACGCATACGCCCTTTTTGGCCAACCAAGCAACCTGGAAAGGCAAATCAGCGCTACAAAGAAGTCTCGCTTCCCATCGGTCAAAAGGGCCATGCTGAAAAAAGTGTCAAAACCAGAAATGCAGGACAGGCCATGGAGAAATGGGAGCCTTGCTACACTGATGGGCGGGATGTAAATTGCCAAGAGCCACTCTGGAGAAGTGTCCGGTGAGTCCTGAAACATCTGAAAAACACAGCTTAGAGAGCATAGGGCACTTCCACTCATGGGGGTATAAATTGGGAAAATTAAAAATCAGCAAGACACAAGCACCCCAAAGTTTAGGGCTGCTCTGTTGACCAGGACCTCCACTTCATTCCACCTTAAATATCCCAGGAAAGAGAAAAATGGATAAAGAAGTTGTGGTCCTTATGTACAATGGAATATCACTCAGCCAGGAAATCAATGTCATAAGGTTAGTAGCAGCATGATGAGTGGATTTAGGTACGACGATTCTAAGTGAAATAAGTCACACAGAAAAGGACACTTCTCATAAGGTATCACTGATAGAGGGAATGTAAAAACCGTTACACTTGAACTGAATTACAAAACAGAACAGAGTCACACATGCAGAAAACACACTATGGCTGCTTAACGGGAAAGGTGAGGTGGGGTGATACATAAAACAAGGGTATCAAATTAGCTCAGATACCGTTCCATAAACCCAATATGTAATAGACAAGACCTACTCCTTGCTCAGAGAACTGGACTCAACACGCCCTATTCACCGCACAAGAATATATCTGACTAATAATAATCGTAAAACCTATGTATTGATATCTCTCTGTTAGTGTGTCAAGTGGGTGTAAAGCGGCATAAACACAGCAGTGAAAAGCAGCTAAACCCCATTATAAAAATAAATTACTTTGAAACACCCATGAAACAAAGACAGTGCAAGAGAGAGAAATTCTTACACAATGCGTTCAGGAGCTGTGATGCAACCTGGATTGACCATATCTAGACGCACAGCTGGATGAGACATAAGGGTGGACACTCTTGGGGCTGAGAGGTTTGCTGAGGTTGGGTGAGCAAACGCAGACCCTTTAAAGTAATATTGCGTGGTACCCATCACATGGGTCCCAAATCTCCAGGTTCAAGGGCATCTTCCTACATCAAAAACATGCATGAGAAACCCAGAAGATGGTACACCGTGTGATGGGGAAAGGTTTCTAAAACGCACCTCATTTCTCATCTCCTTGTGCCCGGGTTCGCCATTCCAGCCGCTTTACTAGCAAGCTCCCTACTTGGGGCATCAGCACCTTTAACCTCCTGTTCCGTAGAGGTTGCAATTTGTCCTGAGGATAAACGGGAAGACGTGGAACCAACGAGAGACTAGCTCTTGGTGTTGGGACAGGCACAGGTCACTCTATTTTCGCATCAGAAAGAAGAATTAACCACAGGCTCAGCCTGACACCCGGAACCAGAACAGGACCTGAAGCCATTCTGCGATTTTGCGGCCAGCTCCCATAAAAACGAGTTGTAAAATGGAGGTTCAGGGCACTGCAATTTACAAAGCTGCAGAGTTATAAATGATAACTCTCGTCCACAAGTATATTGAGGGAAGGCAAAGAAGAGGATTTGAAATCAAGGCAGAATTGCAGGAAACAGATTTCAGGAGGTAGATACGAATCGCCTTTAAAGCACATGAAAAGCGGCAAAACGTTGACAATGATGCCCTTGGCCAAAAAGGGCGTATGCGTTTTTTCCTGAATATATTCAGGAAAAAACGCATACGCCCTTTTTGGCCAACCAAGCCACCTGGAAAGGCAAATCAGCGCTACAAAGAAGTCTCGCTTCCCATCGGTCAAAAGGGCCATGCTGAAAAAAGTGTCAAAACCAGAAATGCAGGACAGGCCATGGAGAAATGGGAGCCTTGCTACACTGATGGGCGGGATGTAAATTGCCAAGAGCCACTCTGGAGAAGTGTCCGGTGAGTCCTGAAACATCTGAAAAACACAGCTTAGAGAGCATAGGGCACTTCCACTCATGGGGGTATAAATTGGGAAAATTAAAAATCAGCAAGACACAAGCACCCCAAAGTTTAGGGCTGCTCTGTTGACCAGGACCTCCACTTCATTCCACCTTAAATATCCCAGGAAAGAGAAAAATGGATAAAGAAGTTGTGGTCCTTATGTACAATGGAATATCACTCAGCCAGGAAATCAATGTCGTAAGGTTAGTAGCAGCATGATGAGTGGATTTAGGTATGACGATTCTAAGTGAAATAAGTCACACAGAAAAGGACACTTCTCATAAGGTATCACTGATAGAGGGAATGTAAAAACCGTTACACTTGAACTGAATTACAAAACAGAACAGAGTCACACATGCAGAAAACACACTATGGCTGCTTAACGGGAAAGGTGAGGTGGGGTGATACATAAAACAAGGGTATCAAATTAGCTCAGATACCGTTCCATAAACCCAATATGTAATAGACAAGACCTACTCCTTGCTCAGAGAACTGGACTCAACACGCCCTATTCACCGCACAAGAATATATCTGACTAATAATAATCGTAAAACCTATGTATTGATATCTCTCTGTTAGTGTGTCAAGTGGTTGTAAAGCGGCATAAACACAGCAGTGAAAAGCATCTAAACCCCATTATAAAAATAAATTACTTTGAAACACCCATGAAACAAAGACAGTGAAAGAGAGAGAAATTCTTACACAATGCGTTCATGAGCTGTGATGCAACCTGGATTGACCATATCTAGACGCACACCTGGATGAGACATAAGGGTGGACACTCTTGGGGCTGAGAGGTTTGGTGAGGTTGGGTGAGCAAACGCAGACCCTTTAAAGGAATACTGCGTGGTACCCATCGCATTGGTCCCAAATCTCCAGGTTCAAGGGCATCTTCCTACATCAAAAACATGCATGAGAAACCCAGAAGATGGTACACCGTGTGATGGGGAAAGGTTTCTAAAACGCACCTCATTTCTCATCTCCTTGTGCCCGGGTTCGCCATTCCAGCCGCTTTACTAGCAAGCTCCCTACTTGGAGCATCAGCACCTTTAACCTCCTGTTCCGTAGAGGTTGCAATTTGTCCTGAGGATAAACGGGAAGACGTGGAACCAACGAGAGACTAGCTCTTGGTGTTGGGACAGGCACAGGTCACTCTATTTTCCCATCAGAAAGAAGAATTAACCACAGGCTCAGCCTGACCCCCGGAACCAGAACAGGGCCTGAAGCCATTCTGCGATTTTGCGGCCAGCTCCCATAAAAACGAGTTGTAAAATGGAGGTTCAGGGCACTGCAATTCACAAACCTGCAGAGTTATAAATGATAACTCTCGTCCACAAACATATTGAGGGAAGGCAAATAAGAGGATTTGAAATCAAGGCAGAATTGCAGGAAACAGATTTCAGGAGGTAGATACGAATCGCCTTTAAAGCACATGAAAAGCGGCAAAACGTTGACAATGATGCCCTTGGCCAAAAAGGGCGTATGCGTTTTTTCCTGAATATATTCAGGAAAAAACGCATACGCCCTTTTTGGCCAACCAAGCAACCTGGAAAGGCAAATCAGCGCTACAAAGAAGTCTCGCTTCCCATCGGTCAAAAGGGCCATGCTGAAAAAAGTGTCAAAACCAGAAATGCAGGACAGGCCATGGAGAAATGGGAGCCTTGCTACACTGATGGGCGGGATGTAAATTGCCAAGAGCCACTCTGGAGAAGTGTCCGGTGAGTCCTAAAACATCTGAAAAACACAGCTTAGAGAGCATAGGGCACTTCCACTCATGGGGGTATAAATTGGGAAAATTAAAAATCAGCAAGACACAAGCACCCCAAAGTTTAGGGCTGCTCTGTTGACCAGGACCTCCACTTCATTCCACCTTAAATATCCCAGGAAAGAGAAAAATGGATAAAGAAGTTGTGGTCCTTATGTACAATGGAATATCACTCAGCCAGGAAATCAATGTCGTAAGGTTAGTAGCAGCATGATGAGTGGATTTAGGTACGACGATTCTAAGTGAAATAAGTCACACAGAAAAGGACACTTCTCATAAGGTATCACTGATAGAGGGAATGTAAAAACCGTTACACTTGAACTGAATTACAAAACAGAACAGAGTCACACATGCAGAAAACACACTATGGCTGCTTAACGGGAAAGGTGAGGTGGGGTGATACATAAAACAAGGGTATCAAATTAGCTCAGATACCGTTCCATAAACCCAATATGTAATAGACAAGACCTACTCCTTGCTCAGAGAACTGGACTCAACACGCCCTATTCACCGCACAAGAATATATCTGACTAATAATAATCGTAAAACCTATGTATTGATATCTCTCTGTTATTGTGTCAAGTGGGTGTAAAGCGGCATAAACACAGCAGTGAAAAGCAGCTAAACCCCATTATAAAAATAAATTACTTTGAAACAACCATGAAACAAAGACAGTGAAAGAGAGAGAAATTCTTACACAATGCGTTCAGGGGCTGTGATGCAACCTGGATTGACCATATCTAGACGCACAGCTGGATGAGACATAAGGGTGGACACTCTTGGGGCTGAAAGGTTTGGTGAGGTTGGGTGAGCAAACGCAGACCCTTTAAAGGAATACTGCGTGGTACCCATCGCATGGGTCCCAAACCTCCAGGTTCAAGGGCATCTTCCTACATCAAAAACATGCATGAGAAACCCAGAAGATGGTACACCGTGTGATGGGGAAAGGTTTCTAAAACGCACCTCATTTCTCATCTCCTTGTGCCCGGGTTCGCCATTCCAGCCGCTTTACTAGCAAGCTCCCTACTTGGAGCATCAGAACCTTTAACCTCCTGTTCCGTAGAGGTTGCAATTTGTCCTGAGGATAAACGGGAAGACGTGGAACCAACGAGAGACTAGCTCTTGGTGTTGGGACAGGCACAGGTCACTCGATTTTCCCATCAGAAAGAAGAATTAACCACAGGCTCAGCCTGACCCCCGGAACCAGAACAGGGCCTGAAGCCATTCTGCGATTTTGCGGCCAGCTCCCATAAAAACGAGTTGTAAAATGGAGGTTCAGGGCACTGCAATTCACAAACCTGCAGAGTTATAAATGAGAACTGTCGTCCACAAATATATTGAGGGAAGGCAAAGAAGAGGATTTGAAATCAAGGCAGAATTGCAGGAAACAGATTTCAGGAGGTAGATACGAATCGCCTTTAAAGCACATGAAAAGCGGCAAAACGTTGACAATGATGCCCTTGGCCAAAAAGGGCGTATGCGTTTTTTCCTGAGTATATTCAGGAAAAAACGCATACGCCCTTTTTGGCCAACCAAGCAACCTGGAAAGGCAAATCAGCGCTACAAAGAAGTCTCGCTTCCCATCGGTCAAAAGGGCCATGCTGAAAAAAGTGTCAAAACCAGAAATGCAGGACAGGCCATGGAGAAATGGGAGCCTTGCTACACTGATGGGCGGGATGTAAATTGCCAAGAGCCACTCTGGAGAAGTGTCCGGTGAGTCCTGAAACATCTGAAAAACACAGCTTAGAGAGCATAGGGCACTTCCACTCATGGGGTTATAAATTGGGAAAATTAAAAATCAGCAAGACACAAGCACCCCAAAGTTTAGGGCTGCTCTGTTGACCAGGACCTCCACTTCATTCCACCTTAAATATCCCAGGAAAGAGAAAAATGGATAAAGAAGTTGTGGTCCTTATGTACAATGGAATATCACTCAGCCAGGAAATCAATGTCATAAGGTTAGTAGCAGCATGATGAGTGGATTTAGGTACGACGATTCTAAGTGAAATAAGTCACACAGAAAAGGACACTTCTCATAAGGTATCACTGATAGAGGGAATGTAAAAACCATTACACTTGAACTGAATTACAAAACAGAACAGAGTCACACATGCAGAAAACACACTATGGCTGCTTAACGGGAAAGGTGAGGTGGGGTGATACATAAAACAAGGGTATCAAATTAGCTCAGATACCGTTCCATAAACCCAATATGTAATAGACAAGACCTACTCCTTGCTCAGAGAACTGGACTCAACACGCCCTATTCACCGCACAACAATATATCTGACTAATAATAATCGTAAAACCTATGTATTGATATCTCTCTGTTAGTGTGTCAAGTGGGTGTAAAGCGGCATAAACACAGCAGTGAAAAGCAGCTAAACCCCATTATAAAAATAAATTACTTTGAAACACCCATGAAACAAAGACAGTGAAAGAGAGAGAAATTCTTACACAATGCATTCAGGGGCTGTTATGCAACCTGGATTGACCATATCTAGACGCACAGCTGGATGAGACATAAGGGTGGACACTCTTGGGGCTGAGAGGTTTGGTGAGGTTGGGTGAGCAAACGCAGACCCTTTAAAGGAATACTGCGTGGTACCCATCGCATGGGTCCCAAATCTCCAGGTTCAAGGGCATCTTCCTACATCAAAAACATGCATGAGAAACCCAGAAGATGGTACACCGTGTGATGGGGAAAGGTTTCTAAAACGCACCTCATTTCTCATCTCCTTGTGCCCGGGTTCGCCATTCCAGCCTCTTTACTAGCAAGCTCCCTACTTGGAGCATCAGCACCTTTAACCTCCTGTTCCATACAGGTTGCAATTTGTCCTGAGGATAAACGGGAAGACGTGGAACCAACGAGAGACTAGCTCTTGGTGTTGGGACAGGCACAGGTCACTCTATTTTCCCATCAGAAAGAAGAATTAACCACAGGCTCAGCCTGCGCCCCAGAACCAGAACAGGGCCAGAAGCCATTCTGCGATTTTGCGGCCAGCTCCCATAAAAACGAGTTGTAAAATGGAGGTTCAGGGCACTGCAATTCACAAACCTGCAGAGTTATAAATGATAACTCTCGTCCAAAAATATATTGAGGGAAGGCAAAGAAGAGGATTTGAAATCAAGGCAGAATTGCAGGAAACAGATTTCAGGAGGTAGATACGAATCGCCTTTAAAGCACATGAAAAGCGGCAAAACGTTGACAATGATGCCCTTGGCCAAAAAGGGCGTATGCGTTTTTTCCTGAATATATTCAGGAAAAAACGCATACGCCCTTTTTGGCCAACCAAGCAACCTGGAAAGGCAAATCAGCGCTACAAAGAAGTCTCGCTTCCCATCGGTCAAAAGGGCCATGCTGAAAAAAGTGTCAAAACCAGAAATGCAGGACAGGCCATGGAGAAATGGGAGCCTTGCTACACTGATGGGCGGGATGTAAATTGCCAAGAGCCACTCTGGAGAAGTGTCCAGTGAGTCCTGAAACATCTGAAAAACACAGCTTAGAGAGCATAGGGCACTTCCACTCATGGGGGTATAAATTGGGAAAATTAAAAATCAGCAAGACACAAGCACCCCAACGTTTAGGGCTGCTCTGTTGACCAGGACCTCCACTTCATTCCACCTTAAATATCCCAGGAAAGAGAAAAATGGATAAAGAAGTTGTGGTCTTTATGTACAATGGAATATCACTCAGCCAGGAAATCAATGTCGTAAGGTTAGTAGCAGCATGATGAGTGGATTTAGGTATGACGATTCTAAGTGAAATAAGTCACACAGAAAAGGACACTTCTCATAAGGTATCACTGATAGAGGGAATGTAAAAACCGTTACACTTGAACTGAATTACAAAACAGAACAGAGTCACACATGCAGAAAACACACTATGGCTGCTTAACGGGAAAGGTGAGGTGGGGTGATACATAAAACAAGGGTATCAAATTAGCTCAGATACCGTTCCATAAACCCAATATGTAATAGACAAGACCTACTCCTTGCTCAGAGAACTGGACTCAACACGCCCTATTCACCGCACAACAATATATCTGACTAATAATAATCGTAAAACCTATGTATTGATATCTCTCTGTTAGTGTGTCAAGTGGGTGTAAAGCGGCATAAACACAGCAGTGAAAAGCAGCTAAACCCCATTATAAAAATAAATTACTTTGAAACCACCATGAAACAAAGACAGTGAAAGAGAGAGAAATTCTTACACAATGCGTTCAGGGGCTGTGATGCAACCTGGATTGACCATATCTAGACGCACAGCTGGATGAGACATAAGGGTGGACACTCTTGGGGCTGAGAGGTTTGGTGAGGTTGGGTGAGCAAACGCAGACCCTTTAAAGGAATACTGCGTGGTACCCATCGCATGGGTCCCAAATCTCCAGGTTCAAGGGCATCTTCCTACATCAAAAACATGCATGAGAAACCCAGAAGATGGTACACCGTGTGATGGGGAAAGGTTTCTAAAACGCACCTCATTTCTCATCTCCTTGTGCCCGGGTTCGCCATTCCAGCCGCTTTACTAGCAAGCTCCCTACTTGGAGCATCAGCACCTTTAACCTCCTGTTCCGTACAGGTTGCAATTTGTCCTGAGGATAAACGGGAAGACGTGGAACCAACGAGAGACTAGCTCTTGGTGTTGGGACAGGCACAGGTCACTCTATTTTCCCATCAGAAAGAAGAATTAACCACAGGCTCAGCCTGACCCCCGGAACCAGAACAGGGCCTGAAGCCATTCTGCGATTTTGCGGCCAGCTCCCATAAAAACGAGTTGTAAAATGGAGGTTCAGGGCACTGCAATTCACAAACCTGCAGAGTTATAAATGAGAACTCTCGTCCACAAATATATTGAGGGAAGGCAAAGAAGAGGATTTGAAATCAAGGCAGAATTGCAGGAAACAGATTTCAGGAGGTAGATACGAATCGCCTTTAAAGCACATGAAAAGCGGCAAAACGTTGACAATGATGCCCTTGGCCAAAAAGGGCGTATGCGTTTTTTCCTGAATATATTCAGGAAAAAACGCATACGCCCTTTTTGGCCAACCAAGCAACCTGGAAAGGCAAATCAGCGCTACAAAGAAGTCTCGCTTCCCATCGGTCAAAAGAGCCATGCTGAAAAAAGTGTCAAAACCAGAAATGCAGGACAGGCCATGGAGAAATGGGAGCCTTGCTACACTGATGGGCGGGATGTAAATTGCCAAGAGCCACTCTGGAGAAGTGTCCGGTGAGTCCTGAAACATCTGAAAAACACAGCTTAGAGAGCATAGGGCACCTCCACTCATGGGGGTATAAATTGGGAAAATTAAAAATCAGCAAGACACAAGCACCCCAAAGTTTAGGGCTGCTCTGTTGACCAGGACCTCCACTTCATTCCACCTTAAATATCCCAGGAAAGAGAAAAATGGATAAAGAAGTTGTGGTCCTTATGTACAATGGAATATCACTCAGCCAGGAAATCAATGTCGTAAGGTTAGTAGCAGCATGATGAGTGGATTTAGGTACGACGATTCTAAGTGAAATAAGTCACACAGAAAAGGACACTTCTCATAAGGTATCACTGATAGAGGGAATGTAAAAACCATTACACTTGAACTGAATTACAAAACAGAACAGAGTCACACATGCAGAAAACACACTATGGCTGCTTAACGGGAAAGGTGAGGTGGGGTGATACATAAAACAAGGGTATCAAATTAGCTCAGATACCGTTCCATAAACCCAATATGTAATAGACAAGACCTACTCCTTGCTCAGAGAACTGGACTCAACACGCCCTATTCAACGCACAAGAATATATCTGACTAATAATAATCGTAAAACCTATGTATTGATATCTCTCTGTTAGTGTGTCAAGTGGGTGTAAAGCGGCATAAACACAGCAGTGAAAAGCAGCTAAACCCCATTATAAAAATAAATTACTTTGAAACAACCATGAAACAAAGACAGTGAAAGAGAGAGAAATTCTTACACAATGCGTTCAGGGGCTGTGATGCAACCTGGATTGACCATATCTAGACGCACAGCTGGATGAGACATAAGGGTGGACACTCTTGGGGCTGAAAGGTTTGGTGAGGTTGGGTGAGCAAACGCAGACCCTTTAAAGGAATACTGCGTGGTACCCATCGCATGGGTCCCAAACCTCCAGGTTCAAGGGCATCTTCCTACATCAAAAACATGCATGAGAAACCCAGAAGATGGTACACCGTGTGATGGGGAAAGGTTTCTAAAACGCACCTCATTTCTCATCTCCTTGTGCCCGGGTTCGCCATTCCAGCCGCTTTACTAGCAAGCTCCCTACTTGGAGCATCAGAACCTTTAACCTCCTGTTCCGTACAGGTTGCAATTTGTCCTGAGGATAAACGGGAAGACGTGGAACCAACGAGAGACTAGCTCTTGGTGTTGGGACAGGCACAGGTCACTCGATTTTCCCATCAGAAAGAAGAATTAACCACAGGCTCAGCCTGACCCCCGGAACCAGAACAGGGCCTGAAGCCATTCTGCGATTTTGCGGCCAGCTCCCATAAAAACGAGTTGTAAAATGGAGGTTCAGGGCACTGCAATTCACAAACCTGCAGAGTTATAAATGAGAACTGTCGTCCACAAATATATTGAGGGAAGGCAAAGAAGAGGATTTGAAATCAAGGCAGAATTGCAGGAAACAGATTTCAGGAGGTAGATACGAATCGCCTTTAAAGCACATGAAAAGCGGCAAAACGTTGACAATGATGCCCTTGGCCAAAAAGGGCGTATGCGTTTTTTCCTGAGTATATTCAGGAAAAAACGCATACGCCCTTTTTGGCCAACCAAGCAACCTGGAAAGGCAAATCAGCGCTACAAAGAAGTCTCGCTTCCCATCGGTCAAAAGGGCCATGCTGAAAAAAGTGTCAAAACCAGAAATGCAGGACAGGCCATGGAGAAATGGGAGCCTTGCTACACTGATGGGCGGGATGTAAATTGCCAAGAGCCACTCTGGAGAAGTGTCCGGTGAGTCCTGAAACATCTGAAAAACACAGCTTAGAGAGCATAGGGCACTTCCACTCATGGGGTTATAAATTGGGAAAATTAAAAATCAGCAAGACACAAGCACCCCAAAGTTTAGGGCTGCTCTGTTGACCAGGACCTCCACTTCATTCCACCTTAAATATCCCAGGAAAGAGAAAAATGGATAAAGAAGTTGTGGTCCTTATGTACAATGGAATATCACTCAGCCAGGAAATCAATGTCGTAAGGTTAGTAGCAGCATGATGAGTGGATTTAGGTACGAAGATTCTAAGTGAAATAAGTCACACAGAAAAGGACACTTCTCATAAGGTATCACTGATAGAGGGAATGTAAAAACCATTACACTTGAACTGAATTACAAAACAGAACAGAGTCACACATGCAGAAAACACACTATGGCTGCTTAACGGGAAAGGTGAGGTGGGGTGATACATAAAACAAGGGTATCAAATTAGCTCAGATACCGTTCCATAAACCCAATATGTAATAGACAAGACCTACTCCTTGCTCAGAGAACTGGACTCAACACGCCCTATTCACCGCACAACAATATATCTGACTAATAATAATCGTAAAACCTATGTATTGATATCTCTCTGTTAGTGTGTCAAGTGGGTGTAAAGCGGCATAAACACAGCAGTGAAAAGCAGCTAAACCCCATTATAAAAATAAATTACTTTGAAACACCCATGAAACAAAGACAGTGAAAGAGAGAGAAATTCTTACACAATGCATTCAGGGGCTGTTATGCAACCTGGATTGACCATATCTAGACGCACAGCTGGATGAGACATAAGGGTGGACACTCTTGGGGCTGAGAGGTTTGGTGAGGTTGGGTGAGCAAACGCAGACCCTTTAAAGGAATACTGCGTGGTACCCATCGCATGGGTCCCAAATCTCCAGGTTCAAGGGCATCTTCCTACATCAAAAACATGCATGAGAAACCCAGAAGATGGTACACCGTGTGATGGGGAAAGGTTTCTAAAACGCACCTCATTTCTCATCTCCTTGTGCCCGGGTTCGCCATTCCAGCCTCTTTACTAGCAAGCTCCCTACTTGGAGCATCAGCACCTTTAACCTCCTGTTCCATACAGGTTGCAATTTGTCCTGAGGATAAACGGGAAGACGTGGAACCAACGAGAGACTAGCTCTTGGTGTTGGGACAGGCACAGGTCACTCTATTTTCCCATCAGAAAGAAGAATTAACCACAGGCTCAGCCTGCGCCCCAGAACCAGAACAGGGCCAGAAGCCATTCTGCGATTTTGCGGCCAGCTCCCATAAAAACGAGTTGTAAAATGGAGGTTCAGGGCACTGCAATTCACAAACCTGCAGAGTTATAAATGATAACTCTCGTCCAAAAATATATTGAGGGAAGGCAAAGAAGAGGATTTGAAATCAAGGCAGAATTGCAGGAAACAGATTTCAGGAGGTAGATACGAATCGCCTTTAAAGCACATGAAAAGCGGCAAAACGTTGACAATGATGCCCTTGGCCAAAAAGGGCGTATGCGTTTTTTCCTGAATATATTCAGGAAAAAACGCATACGCCCTTTTTGGCCAACCAAGCAACCTGGAAAGGCAAATCAGCGCTACAAAGAAGTCTCGCTTCCCATCGGTCAAAAGGGCCATGCTGAAAAAAGTGTCAAAACCAGAAATGCAGGACAGGCCATGGAGAAATGGGAGCCTTGCTACACTGATGGGCGGGATGTAAATTGCCAAGAGCCACTCTGGAGAAGTGTCCAGTGAGTCCTGAAACATCTGAAAAACACAGCTTAGAGAGCATAGGGCACTTCCACTCATGGGGGTATAAATTGGGAAAATTAAAAATCAGCAAGACACAAGCACCCCAACGTTTAGGGCTGCTCTGTTGACCAGGACCTCCACTTCATTCCACCTTAAATATCCCAGGAAAGAGAAAAATGGATAAAGAAGTTGTGGTCTTTATGTACAATGGAATATCACTCAGCCAGGAAATCAATGTCGTAAGGTTAGTAGCAGCATGATGAGTGGATTTAGGTATGACGATTCTAAGTGAAATAAGTCACACAGAAAAGGACACTTCTCATAAGGTATCACTGATAGAGGGAATGTAAAAACCGTTACACTTGAACTGAATTACAAAACAGAACAGAGTCACACATGCAGAAAACACACTATGGCTGCTTAACGGGAAAGGTGAGGTGGGGTGATACATAAAACAAGGGTATCAAATTAGCTCAGATACCGTTCCATAAACCCAATATGTAATAGACAAGACCTACTCCTTGCTCAGAGAACTGGACTCAACACGCCCTATTCACCGCACAACAATATATCTGACTAATGATAATCGTAAAACCTATGTATTGATATCTCTCTGTTAGTGTGTCAAGTGGGTGTAAAGTGGCATAAACACAGCAGTGAAAAGCAGCTAAACCCCATTATAAAAATAAATTACTTTGAAACACCCATGAAACAAAGACAGTGAAAGAGAGAGAAATTCTTACACAATGCGTTCAGGGGCTGTGATGCAACCTGGATTGACCATATCTAGACGCACAGCTGGATGAGACATAAGGGTGGACACTCTTGGGGCTGAGAGGTTTGGTGAGGTTGGGTGAGCAAACGCAGACCCTTTAAAGGAATACTGCGTGGTACCCATCGCATGGGTCCCAAATCTCCAGGTTCAAGGGCATCTTCCTACATCAAAAACATGCATGAGAAACCCAGAAGATGGTACACCGTGTGATGGGGAAAGGTTTCTAAAACGCACCTCATTTCTCATCTCCTTGTGCCCGGGTTCGCCATTCCAGCCGCTTTACTAGCAAGCTCCCTACTTGGAGCATCAGCACCTTTAACCTCCTGTTCCGTACAGGTTGCAATTTGTCCTGAGGATAAACGGGAAGACGTGGAACCAACGAGAGACTAGCTCTTGGTGTTGGGACAGGCACAGGTCACTCTATTTTCCCATCAGAAAGAAGAATTAACCACAGGCTCAGCCTGACCCCCGGAACCAGAACAGGGCCTGAAGCCATTCTGCGATTTTGCGGCCAGCTCCCATAAAAACGAGTTGTAAAATGGAGGTTCAGGGTACTGCAATTCACAAACCTGCAGAGTTATAAATGAGAACTCTCGTCCACAAATATATTGAGGGAAGGCAAAGAAGAGGATTTGAAATCAAGGCAGAATTGCAGGAAACAGATTTCAGGAGGTAGATACGAATCGCCTTTAAAGCACATGAAAAGCGGCAAAACGTTGACAATGATGCCCTTGGCCAAAAAGGGCGTATGCGTTTTTTCCTGAATATATTCAGGAAAAAACGCATACGCCCTTTTTGGCCAACCAAGCAACCTGGAAAGGCAAATCAGCGCTACAAAGAAGTCTCGCTTCCCATCGGTCAAAAGAGCCATGCTGAAAAAAGTGTCAAAACCAGAAATGCAGGACAGGCCATGGAGAAATGGGAGCCTTGCTACACTGATGGGCGGGATGTAAATTGCCAAGAGCCACTCTGGAGAAGTGTCCGGTGAGTCCTGAAACATCTGAAAAACACAGCTTAGAGAGCATAGGGCACCTCCACTCATGGGGGTATAAATTGGGAAAATTAAAAATCAGCAAGACACAAGCACCCCAAAGTTTAGGGCTGCTCTGTTGACCAGGACCTCCACTTCATTCCACCTTAAATATCCCAGGAAAGAGAAAAATGGATAAAGAAGTTGTGGTCCTTATGTACAATGGAATATCACTCAGCCAGGAAATCAATGTCGTAAGGTTAGTAGCAGCATGATGAGTGGATTTAGGTACGACGATTCTAAGTGAAATAAGTCACACAGAAAAGGACACTTCTCATAAGGTATCACTGATAGAGGGAATGTAAAAACCATTACACTTGAACTGAATTACAAAACAGAACAGAGTCACACATGCAGAAAACACACTATGGCTGCTTAACGGGAAAGGTGAGGTGGGGTGATACATAAAACAAGGGTATCAAATTAGCTCAGATACCGTTCCATAAACCCAATATGTAATAGACAAGACCTACTCCTTGCTCAGAGAACTGGACTCAACACGCCCTATTCAACGCACAAGAATATATCTGACTAATAATAATCGTAAAACCTATGTATTGATATCTCTCTGTTAGTGTGTCAAGTGGGTGTAAAGCGGCATAAACACAGCAGTGAAAAGCAGCTAAACCCCATTATAAAAATAAATTACTTTGAAACAACCATGAAACAAAGACAGTGAAAGAGAGAGAAATTCTTACACAATGCGTTCAGGGGCTGTGATGCAACCTGGATTGACCATATCTAGACGCACAGCTGGATGAGACATAAGGGTGGACACTCTTGGGGCTGAAAGGTTTGGTGAGGTTGGGTGAGCAAACGCAGACCCTTTAAAGGAATACTGCGTGGTACCCATCGCATGGGTCCCAAACCTCCAGGTTCAAGGGCATCTTCCTACATCAAAAACATGCATGAGAAACCCAGAAGATGGTACACCGTGTGATGGGGAAAGGTTTCTAAAACGCACCTCATTTCTCATCTCCTTGTGCCCGGGTTCGCCATTCCAGCCGCTTTACTAACAAGCTCCCTACTTGGAGCATCAGAACCTTTAACCTCCTGTTCCGTACAGGTTGCAATTTGTCCTGAGGATAAACGGGAAGACGTGGAACCAACGAGAGACTAGCTCTTGGTGTTGGGACAGGCACAGGTCACTCGATTTTCCCATCAGAAAGAAGAATTAACCACAGGCTCAGCCTGACCCCCGGAACCAGAACAGGGCCTGAAGCCATTCTGCGATTTTGCGGCCAGCTCCCATAAAAACGAGTTGTAAAATGGAGGTTCAGGGCACTGCAATTCACAAACCTGCAGAGTTATAAATGAGAACTGTCGTCCACAAATATATTGAGGGAAGGCAAAGAATAGGATTTGAAATCAAGGCAGAATTGCAGGAAACAGATTTCAGGAGGTAGATACGAATCGCCTTTAAAGCACATGAAAAGCGGCAAAACGTTGACAATGATGCCCTTGGCCAAAAAGGGCGTATGCGTTTTTTCCTGAGTATATTCAGGAAAAAACGCATACGCCCTTTTTGGCCAACCAAGCAACCTGGAAAGGCAAATCAGCGCTACAAAGAAGTCTCGCTTCCCATCGGTCAAAAGGGCCATGCTGAAAAAAGTGTCAAAACCAGAAATGCAGGACAGGCCATGGAGAAATGGGAGCCTTGCTACACTGATGGGCGGGATGTAAATTGCCAAGAGCCACTCTGGAGAAGTGTCCGGTGAGTCCTGAAACATCTGAAAAACACAGCTTAGAGAGCATAGGGCACTTCCACTCATGGGGTTATAAATTGGGAAAATTAAAAATCAGCAAGACACAAGCACCCCAAAGTTTAGGGCTGCTCTGTTGACCAGGACCTCCACTTCATTCCACCTTAAATATCCCAGGAAAGAGAAAAATGGATAAAGAAGTTGTGGTCCTTATGTACAATGGAATATCACTCAGCCAGGAAATCAATGTCGGAAGGTTAGTAGCAGCATGATGAGTGGATTTAGGTACGAAGATTCTAAGTGAAATAAGTCACACAGAAAAGGACACTTCTCATAAGGTATCACTGATAGAGGGAATGTAAAAACCATTACACTTGAACTGAATTACAAAACAGAACAGAGTCACACATGCAGAAAACACACTATGGCTGCTTAACGGGAAAGGTGAGGTGGGGTGATACATAAAACAAGGGTATCAAATTAGCTCAGATACCGTTCCATAAACCCAATATGTAATAGACAAGACCTACTCCTTGCTCAGAGAACTGGACTCAACACGCCCTATTCACCGCACAACAATATATCTGACTAATAATAATCGTAAAACCTATGTATTGATATCTCTCTGTTAGTGTGTCAAGTGGGTGTAAAGCGGCATAAACACAGCAGTGAAAAGCAGCTAAACCCCATTATAAAAATAAATTACTTTGAAACACCCATGAAACAAAGACAGTGAAAGAGAGAGAAATTCTTACACAATGCATTCAGGGGCTGTTATGCAACCTGGATTGACCATATCTAGACGCACAGCTGGATGAGACATAAGGGTGGACACTCTTGGGGCTGAGAGGTTTGGTGAGGTTGGGTGAGCAAACGCAGACCCTTTAAAGGAATACTGCGTGGTACCCATCGCATGGGTCCCAAATCTCCAGGTTCAAGGGCATCTTCCTACATCAAAAACATGCATGAGAAACCCAGAAGATGGTACACCGTGTGATGGGGAAAGGTTTCTAAAACGCACCTCATTTCTCATCTCCTTGTGCCCGGGTTCGCCATTCCAGCCTCTTTACTAGCAAGCTCCCTACTTGGAGCATCAGCACCTTTAACCTCCTGTTCCATACAGGTTGCAATTTGTCCTGAGGATAAACGGGAAGACGTGGAACCAACGAGAGACTAGCTCTTGGTGTTGGGACAGGCACAGGTCACTCTATTTTCCCATCAGAAAGAAGAATTAACCACAGGCTCAGCCTGCGCCCCAGAACCAGAACAGGGCCAGAAGCCATTCTGCGATTTTGCGGCCAGCTCCCATAAAAACGAGTTGTAAAATGGAGGTTCAGGGCACTGCAATTCACAAACCTGCAGAGTTATAAATGATAACTCTCGTCCAAAAATATATTGAGGGAAGGCAAAGAAGAGGATTTGAAATCAAGGCAGAATTGCAGGAAACAGATTTCAGGAGGTAGATACGAATCGCCTTTAAAGCACATGAAAAGCGGCAAAACGTTGACAATGATGCCCTTGGCCAAAAAGGGCGTATGCGTTTTTTCCTGAATATATTCAGGAAAAAACGCATACGCCCTTTTTGGCCAACCAAGCAACCTGGAAAGGCAAATCAGCGCTACAAAGAAGTCTCGCTTCCCATCGGTCAAAAGGGCCATGCTGAAAAAAGTGTCAAAACCAGAAATGCAGGACAGGCCATGGAGAAATGGGAGCCTTGCTACACTGATGGGCGGGATGTAAATTGCCAAGAGCCACTCTGGAGAAGTGTCCAGTGAGTCCTGAAACATCTGAAAAACACAGCTTAGAGAGCATAGGGCACTTCCACTCATGGGGGTATAAATTGGGAAAATTAAAAATCAGCAAGACACAAGCACCCCAACGTTTAGGGCTGCTCTGTTGACCAGGACCTCCACTTCATTCCACCTTAAATATCCCAGGAAAGAGAAAAATGGATAAAGAAGTTGTGGTCTTTATGTACAATGGAATATCACTCAGCCAGGAAATCAATGTCGTAAGGTTAGTAGCAGCATGATGAGTGGATTTAGGTATGACGATTCTAAGTGAAATAAGTCACACAGAAAAGGACACTTCTCATAAGGTATCACTGATAGAGGGAATGTAAAAACCGTTACACTTGAACTGAATTACAAAACAGAACAGAGTCACACATGCAGAAAACACACTATGGCTGCTTAACGGGAAAGGTGAGGTGGGGTGATACATAAAACAAGGGTATCAAATTAGCTCAGATACCGTTCCATAAACCCAATATGTAATAGACAAGACCTACTCCTTGCTCAGAGAACTGGACTCAACACGCCCTATTCACCGCACAACAATATATCTGACTAATGATAATCGTAAAACCTATGTATTGATATCTCTCTGTTAGTGTGTCAAGTGGGTGTAAAGTGGCATAAACACAGCAGTGAAAAGCAGCTAAACCCCATTATAAAAATAAATTACTTTGAAACACCCATGAAACAAAGACAGTGAAAGAGAGAGAAATTCTTACACAATGCGTTCAGGGGCTGTGATGCAACCTGGATTGACCATATCTAGACGCACAGCTGGATGAGACATAAGGGTGGACACTCTTGGGGCTGAGAGGTTTGGTGAGGTTGGGTGAGCAAACGCAGACCCTTTAAAGGAATACTGCGTGGTACCCATCGCATGGGTCCCAAATCTCCAGGTTCAAGGGCATCTTCCTACATCAAAAACATGCATGAGAAACCCAGAAGATGGTACACCGTGTGATGGGGAAAGGTTTCTAAAACGCACCTCATTTCTCATCTCCTTGTGCCCGGGTTCGCCATTCCAGCCGCTTTACTAGCAAGCTCCCTACTTGGAGCATCAGCACCTTTAACCTCCTGTTCCGTACAGGTTGCAATTTGTCCTGAGGATAAACGGGAAGACGTGGAACCAACGAGAGACTAGCTCTTGGTGTTGGGACAGGCACAGGTCACTCTATTTTCCCATCAGAAAGAAGAATTAACCACAGGCTCAGCCTGACCCCCGGAACCAGAACAGGGCCTGAAGCCATTCTGCGATTTTGCGGCCAGCTCCCATAAAAACGAGTTGTAAAATGGAGGTTCAGGGTACTGCAATTCACAAACCTGCAGAGTTATAAATGAGAACTCTCGTCCACAAATATATTGAGGGAAGGCAAAGAAGAGGATTTGAAATCAAGGCAGAATTGCAGGAAACAGATTTCAGGAGGTAGATACGAATCGCCTTTAAAGCACATGAAAAGCGGCAAAACGTTGACAATGATGCCCTTGGCCAAAAAGGGCGTATGCGTTTTTTCCTGAATATATTCAGGAAAAAACGCATACGCCCTTTTTGGCCAACCAAGCAACCTGGAAAGGCAAATCAGCGCTACAAAGAAGTCTCGCTTCCCATCGGTCAAAAGAGCCATGCTGAAAAAAGTGTCAAAACCAGAAATGCAGGACAGGCCATGGAGAAATGGGAGCCTTGCTACACTGATGGGCGGGATGTAAATTGCCAAGAGCCACTCTGGAGAAGTGTCCGGTGAGTCCTGAAACATCTGAAAAACACAGCTTAGAGAGCATAGGGCACCTCCACTCATGGGGGTATAAATTGGGAAAATTAAAAATCAGCAAGACACAAGCACCCCAAAGTTTAGGGCTGCTCTGTTGACCAGGACCTCCACTTCATTCCACCTTAAATATCCCAGGAAAGAGAAAAATGGATAAAGAAGTTGTGGTCCTTATGTACAATGGAATATCACTCAGCCAGGAAATCAATGTCGTAAGGTTAGTAGCAGCATGATGAGTGGATTTAGGTACGACGATTCTAAGTGAAATAAGTCACACAGAAAAGGACACTTCTCATAAGGTATCACTGATAGAGGGAATGTAAAAACCATTACACTTGAACTGAATTACAAAACAGAACAGAGTCACACATGCAGAAAACACACTATGGCTGCTTAACGGGAAAGGTGAGGTGGGGTGATACATAAAACAAGGGTATCAAATTAGCTCAGATACCGTTCCATAAACCCAATATGTAATAGACAAGACCTACTCCTTGCTCAGAGAACTGGACTCAACACGCCCTATTCACCGCACAACAATATATCTGACTAATAATAATCGTAAAACCTATGTATTGATATCTCTCTGTTAGTGTGTCAAGTGGGTGTAAAGCGGCATAAACACAGCAGTGAAAAGCAGCTAAACCCCATTATAAAAATAAATTACTTTGAAACACCCATGAAACAAAGACAGTGAAAGAGAGAGAAATTCTTACACAATGCGTTCAGGGGCTGTGATGCAACCTGGATTGACCATATCTAGACGCACAGCTGGATGAGACATAAGGGTGGACACTCTTGGGGCTGAGAGGTTTGGTGAGGTTGGGTGAGCAAACGCAGACCCTTTAAAGGAATACTGCGTGGTACCCATCGCATGGGTCCCAAATCTCCAGGTTCAAGGGCATCTTCCTACATCAAAAACATGCATGAGAAACCCAGAAGATGGTACACCGTGTGATGGGGAAAGGTTTTTAAACGCACCTCATTTCTCATCTCCTTGTGCCCGGGTTCGCCATTCCAGCCTCTTTACTAGCAAGCTCCCTACTTGGAGCATCAGCACCTTTAACCTCCTGTTCCATACAGGTTGCAATTTGTCCTGAGGATAAACGGGAAGACGTGGAACCAACGAGAGACTAGCTCTTGGTGTTGGGACAGGCACAGGTCACTCTATTTTCCCATCAGAAAGAAGAATTAACCACAGGCTCAGCCTGCGCCCCAGAACCAGAACAGGGCCTGAAGCCATTCTGCGATTTTGCGGCCAGCTCCCATAAAAACGAGTTGTAAAATGGAGGTTCAGGGCACTGCAATTCACAAACCTGCAGAGTTATAAATGAGAACTCTCGTCCACAAATATATTGAGGGAAGGCAAAGAAGAGGATTTGAAATCAAGGCAGAATTGCAGGAAACAGATTTCAGGAGGTAGATACGAATCGCCTTTAAAGCACATGAAAAGCGGCAAAACGTTGACAATGATGCCCTTGGCCAAAAAGGGCGTATGCGTTTTTTCCTGAATATATTCAGGAAAAAACGCATACGCCCTTTTTGGCCAACCAAGCAACCTGGAAAGGCAAATCAGCGCTACAAAGAAGTCTCGCTTCCCATCGGTCAAAAGGGCCATGCTGAAAAAAGTGTCAAAACCAGAAATGCAGGACAGGCCATGGAGAAATGGGAGCCTTGCTACACTGATGGGCGGGATGTAAATTGCCAAGAGCCACTCTGGAGAAGTGTCCGGTGAGTCCTGAAACATCTGAAAAACACAGCTTAGAGAGCATAGGGCACTTCCACTCATGGGGGTATAAATTGGGAAAATTAAAAATCAGCAAGACACAAGCACCCCAACGTTTAGGGCTGCTCTGTTGACCAGGACCTCCACTTCATTCCACCTTAAATATCCCAGGAAAGAGAAAAATGGATAAAGAAGTTGTGGTCTTTATGTACAATGGAATATCACTCAGCCAGGAAATCAATGTCGTAAGGTTAGTAGCAGCATGATGAGTGGATTTAGGTATGACGATTCTAAGTGAAATAAGTCACACAGAAAAGGACACTTCTCATAAGGTATCACTGATAGAGGGAATGTAAAAACCGTTACACTTGAACTGAATTACAAAACAGAACAGAGTCACACATGCAGAAAACACACTATGGCTGCTTAACGGGAAAGGTGAGGTGGGGTGATACATAAAACAAGGGTATCAAATTAGCTCAGATACCGTTCCATAAACCCAATATGTAATAGACAAGACCTACTCCTTGCTCAGAGAACTGGACTCAACACGCCCTATTCACCGCACAACAATATATCTGACTAATGATAATCGTAAAACCTATGTATTGATATCTCTCTGTTAGTGTGTCAAGTGGGTGTAAAGCGGCATAAACACAGCAGTGAAAAGCAGCTAAACCCCATTATAAAAATAAATTACTTTGAAACACCCATGAAACAAAGACAGTGAAAGAGAGAGAAATTCTTACACAATGTGTTCAGGGGCTGTGATGCAACCTGGATTGACCATATCTAGACGCACAGCTGGATGAGACATAAGGGTGGACACTCTTGGGGCTGAGAGGTTTGGTGAGGTTGGGTGAGCAAACGCAGACCCTTTAAAGGAATACTGCGTGGTACCCATCGCATGGGTCCCAAATCTCCAGGTTCAAGGGCATCTTCCTACATCAAAAACATGCATGAGAAACCCAGAAGATGGTACACCGTGTGATGGGGAAAGGTTTCTAAAACGCACCTCATTTCTCATCTCCCTATGCCCGGGTTCGCCATTCCAGCCTCTTTACTAGCAAGCTCCCTACTTGGAGCATCAGCACCTTTAACCTCCTGTTCCATACAGGTTGCAATTTGTCCTGAGGATAAACGGGAAGACGTGGAACCAACGAGAGACTAGCTCTTGGTGTTGGGACAGGCACAGGTCACTCTATTTTCCCATCAGAAAGAAGAATTAACCACAGGCTCAGCCTGACCCCCGGAACCAGAACAGGGCCTGAAGCCATTCTGCGATTTTGTGGCCAGCTCCCATAAAAACGAGTTGTAAAATGGAGGTTCAGGGCACTGCAATTCACAAACCTGCAGAGTTATAAATGATAACTCTCGTCCACAAACATATTGAGGGAAGGCAAATAAGAGGATTTGAAATCAAGGCAGAATTGCAGGAAACAGATTTCAGGAGGTAGATACGAATCGCCTTTAAAGCACATGAAAAGCGGCAAAACGTTGACAATGATGCCCTTGGCCAAAAAGGGCGTATGCGTTTTTTCCTGAATATATTCAGGAAAAAACGCATACGCCCTTTTTGGCCAACCAAGCAACCTGGAAAGGCAAATCAGCGCTACAAAGAAGTCTCGCTTCCCATCGGTCAAAAGGGCCATGCTGAAAAAAGTGTCAAAACCAGAAATGCAGGACAGGCCATGGAGAAATGGGAGCCTTGCTACACTGATGGGCGGGATGTAAATTGCCAAGAGCCACTCTGGAGAAGTGTCCGGTGAGTCCTAAAACATCTGAAAAACACAGCTTAGAGAGCATAGGGCACTTCCACTCATGGGGGTATAAATTGGGAAAATTAAAAATCAGCAAGACACAAGCACCCCAAAGTTTAGGGCTGCTCTGTTGACCAGGACCTCCACTTCATTCCACCTTAAATATCCCAGGAAAGAGAAAAATGGATAAAGAAGTTGTGGTCTTTATGTACAATGGAATATCACTCAGCCAGGAAATCAATGTCGTAAGGTTAGTAGCAGCATGATGAGTGGATTTAGGTACGACGATTCTAAGTGAAATAAGTCACACAGAAAAGGACACTTCTCATAAGGTATCACTGATAGAGGGAATGTAAAAACCGTTACACTTGAACTGAATTACAAAACAGAACAGAGTCACACATGCAGAAAACACACTATGGCTGCTTAACGGGAAAGGTGAGGTGGGGTGATACATAAAACAAGGGTATCAAATTAGCTCAGATACCGTTCCATAAACCCAATATGTAATAGACAAGACCTACTCCTTGCTCAGAGAACTGGACTCAACACGCCCTATTCAACGCACAAGAATATATCTGACTAATAATAATCGTAAAACCTATGTATTGATATCTCTCTGTTAGTGTGTCAAGTGGGTGTAAAGCGGCATAAACACAGCAGTGAAAAGCAGCTAAACCCCATTATAAAAATAAATTACTTTGAAACAACCATGAAACAAAGACAGTGAAAGAGAGAGAAATTCTTACACAATGCGTTCAGGGGCTGTGATGCAACCTGGATTGACCATATCTAGACGCACAGCTGGATGAGACATAAGGGTGGACACTCTTGGGGCTGAAAGGTTTGGTGAGGTTGGGTGAGCAAACGCAGACCCTTTAAAGGAATACTGCGTGGTACCCATCGCATGGGTCCCAAACCTCCAGGTTCAAG
Organism: Balaenoptera borealis; assembly: GCF_965194805.1. Lineage (NCBI taxonomy): Eukaryota > Metazoa > Chordata > Mammalia > Artiodactyla > Balaenopteridae > Balaenoptera > Balaenoptera borealis. The sequence goes on from NW_028124009.1 coordinate 2,586,673, forward strand.
GGCATCTTCCTACATCAAAAACATGCATGAGAAACCCAGAAGATGGTACACCGTGTGATGGGGAAAGGTTTCTAAAACGCACCTCATTTCTCATCTCCTTGTGCCCGGGTTCGCCATTCCAGCCGCTTTACTAGCAAGCTCCCTACTTGGAGCATCAGAACCTTTAACCTCCTGTTCCGTACAGGTTGCAATTTGTCCTGAGGATAAACGGGAAGACGTGGAACCAACGAGAGACTAGCTCTTGGTGTTGGGACAGGCACAGGTCACTCTATTTTCCCATCAGAAAGAAGAATTAACCACAGGCTCAGCCTGACCCCCGGAACCAGAACAGGGCCTGAAGCCATTCTGCGATTTTGCGGCCAGCTCCCATAAAAACGAGTTGTAAAATGGAGGTTCAGGGCACTGCAATTCACAAACCTGCAGAGTTATAAATGAGAACTGTCGTCCACAAATATATTGAGGGAAGGCAAAGAAGAGGATTTGAAATCAAGGCAGAATTGCAGGAAACAGATTTCAGGAGGTAGATACGAATCGCCTTTAAAGCACATGAAAAGCGGCAAAACGTTGACAATGATGCCCTTGGCCAAAAAGGGCGTATGCGTTTTTTCCTGAGTATATTCAGGAAAAAACGCATACGCCCTTTTTGGCCAACCAAGCAACCTGGAAAGGCAAATCAGCGCTACAAAGAAGTCTCGCTTCCCATCGGTCAAAAGGGCCATGCTGAAAAAAGTGTCAAAACCAGAAATGCAGGACAGGCCATGGAGAAATGGGAGCCTTGCTACACTGATGGGCGGGATGTAAATTGCCAAGAGCCACTCTGGAGAAGTGTCCAGTGAGTCCTGAAACATCTGAAAAACACAGCTTAGAGAGCATAGGGCACTTCCACTCATGGGGGTATAAATTGGGAAAATTAAAAATCAGCAAGACACAAGCACCCCAACGTTTAGGGCTGCTCTGTTGACCAGGACCTCCACTTCATTCCACCTTAAATATCCCAGGAAAGAGAAAAATGGATAAAGAAGTTGTGGTCTTTATGTACAATGGAATATCACTCAGCCAGGAAATCAATGTCGTAAGGTTAGTAGCAGCATGATGAGTGGATTTAGGTATGACGATTCTAAGTGAAATAAGTCACACAGAAAAGGACACTTCTCATAAGGTATCACTGATAGAGGGAATGTAAAAACCGTTACACTTGAACTGAATTACAAAACAGAACAGAGTCACACATGCAGAAAACACACTATGGCTGCTTAACGGGAAAGGTGAGGTGGGGTGATACATAAAACAAGGGTATCAAATTAGCTCAGATACTGTTCCATAAACCCAATATGTAATAGACAAGACCTACTCCTTGCTCAGAGAACTGGACTCAACACGCCCTATTCACCGCACAACAATATATCTGACTAATGATAATCGTAAAACCTATGTATTGATATCTCTCTGTTAGTGTGTCAAGTGGGTGTAAAGTGGCATAAACACAGCAGTGAAAAGCAGCTAAACCCCATTATAAAAATAAATTACTTTGAAACACCCATGAAACAAAGACAGTGAAAGAGAGAGAAATTCTTACACAATGCGTTCAGGGGCTGTGATGCAACCTGGATTGACCATATCTAGACGCACAGCTGGATGAGACATAAGGGTGGACACTCTTGGGGCTGAGAGGTTTGGTGAGGTTGGGTGAGCAAACGCAGACCCTTTAAAGGAATACTGCGTGGTACCCATCGCATGGGTCCCAAATCTCCAGGTTCAAGGGCATCTTCCTACATCAAAAACATGCATGAGAAACCCAGAAGATGGTACACCGTGTGATGGGGAAAGGTTTCTAAAACGCACCTCATTTCTCATCTCCTTGTGCCCGGGTTCGCCATTCCAGCCGCTTTACTAGCAAGCTCCCTACTTGGAGCATCAGCACCTTTAACCTCCTGTTCCGTACAGGTTGCAATTTGTCCTGAGGATAAACGGGAAGACGTGGAACCAACGAGAGACTAGCTCTTGGTGTTGGGACAGGCACAGGTCACTCTATTTTCCCATCAGAAAGAAGAATTAACCACAGGCTCAGCCTGACCCCCGGAACCAGAACAGGGCCTGAAGCCATTCTGCGATTTTGCGGCCAGCTCCCATAAAAACGAGTTGTAAAATGGAGGTTCAGGGCACTGCAATTCACAAACCTGCAGAGTTATAAATGAGAACTCTCGTCCACAAATATATTGAGGGAAGGCAAAGAAGAGGATTTGAAATCAAGGCAGAATTGCAGGAAACAGATTTCAGGAGGTAGATACGAATCGCCTTTAAAGCACATGAAAAGCGGCAAAACGTTGACAATGATGCCCTTGGCCAAAAAGGGCGTATGCGTTTTTTCCTGAATATATTCAGGAAAAAACGCATACGCCCTTTTTGGCCAACCAAGCAACCTGGAAAGGCAAATCAGCGCTACAAAGAAGTCTCGCTTCCCATCGGTCAAAAGAGCCATGCTGAAAAAAGTGTCAAAACCAGAAATGCAGGACAGGCCATGGAGAAATGGGAGCCTTGCTACACTGATGGGCGGGATGTAAATTGCCAAGAGCCACTCTGGAGAAGTGTCCGGTGAGTCCTGAAACATCTGAAAAACACAGCTTAGAGAGCATAGGGCACCTCCACTCATGGGGGTATAAATTGGGAAAATTAAAAATCAGCAAGACACAAGCACCCCAAAGTTTAGGGCTGCTCTGTTGACCAGGACCTCCACTTCATTCCACCTTAAATATCCCAGGAAAGAGAAAAATGGATAAAGAAGTTGTGGTCCTTATGTACAATGGAATATCACTCAGCCAGGAAATCAATGTCGTAAGGTTAGTAGCAGCATGATGAGTGGATTTAGGTACGACGATTCTAAGTGAAATAAGTCACACAGAAAAGGACACTTCTCATAAGGTATCACTGATAGAGGGAATGTAAAAACCGTTACACTTGAACTGAATTACAAAACAGAACAGAGTCACACATGCAGAAAACACACTATGGCTGCTTAACGGGAAAGGTGAGGTGGGGTGATACATAAAACAAGGGTATCAAATTAGCTCAGATACTGTTCCATAAACCCAATATGTAATAGACAAGACCTACTCCTTGCTCAGAGAACTGGACTCAACACGCCCTATTCACCGCACAACAATATATCTGACTAATGATAATCGTAAAACCTATGTATTGATATCTCTCTGTTAGTGTGTCAAGTGGGTGTAAAGTGGCATAAACACAGCAGTGAAAAGCAGCTAAACCCCATTATAAAAATAAATTACTTTGAAACACCCATGAAACAAAGACAGTGAAAGAGAGAGAAATTCTTACACAATGCGTTCAGGGGCTGTGATGCAACCTGGATTGACCATATCTAGACGCACAGCTGGATGAGACATAAGGGTGGACACTCTTGGGGCTGAGAGGTTTGGTGAGGTTGGGTGAGCAAACGCAGACCCTTTAAAGGAATACTGCGTGGTACCCATCGCATGGGTCCCAAATCTCCAGGTTCAAGGGCATCTTCCTACATCAAAAACATGCATGAGAAACCCAGAAGATGGTACACCGTGTGATGGGGAAAGGTTTCTAAAACGCACCTCATTTCTCATCTCCTTGTGCCCGGGTTCGCCATTCCAGCCGCTTTACTAGCAAGCTCCCTACTTGGAGCATCAGCACCTTTAACCTCCTGTTCCGTACAGGTTGCAATTTGTCCTGAGGATAAACGGGAAGACGTGGAACCAACGAGAGACTAGCTCTTGGTGTTGGGACAGGCACAGGTCACTCTATTTTCCCATCAGAAAGAAGAATTAACCACAGGCTCAGCCTGACCCCCGGAACCAGAACAGGGCCTGAAGCCATTCTGCGATTTTGCGTCCAGCTCCCATAAAAACGAGTTGTAAAATGGAGGTTCAGGGCACTGCAATTCACAAACCTGCAGAGTTATAAATGAGAACTCTCGTCCACAAATATATTGAGGGAAGGCAAAGAAGAGGATTTGAAATCAAGGCAGAATTGCAGGAAACAGATTTCAGGAGGTAGATACGAATCGCCTTTAAAGCACATGAAAAGCGGCAAAACGTTGACAATGATGCCCTTGGCCAAAAAGGGCGTATGCGTTTTTTCCTGAATATATTCAGGAAAAAACGCATACGCCCTTTTTGGCCAACCAAGCAACCTGGAAAGGCAAATCAGCGCTACAAAGAAGTCTCGCTTCCCATCGGTCAAAAGAGCCATGCTGAAAAAAGTGTCAAAACCAGAAATGCAGGACAGGCCATGGAGAAATGGGAGCCTTGCTACACTGATGGGCGGGATGTAAATTGCCAAGAGCCACTCTGGAGAAGTGTCCGGTGAGTCCTGAAACATCTGAAAAACACAGCTTAGAGAGCATAGGGCACCTCCACTCATGGGGGTATAAATTGGGAAAATTAAAAATCAGCAAGACACAAGCACCCCAAAGTTTAGGGCTGCTCTGTTGACCAGGACCTCCACTTCATTCCACCTTAAATATCCCAGGAAAGAGAAAAATGGATAAAGAAGTTGTGGTCCTTATGTACAATGGAATATCACTCAGCCAGGAAATCAATGTCGTAAGGTTAGTAGCAGCATGATGAGTGGATTTAGGTACGACGATTCTAAGTGAAATAAGTCACACAGAAAAGGACACTTCTCATAAGGTATCACTGATAGAGGGAATGTAAAAACCATTACACTTGAACTGAATTACAAAACAGAACAGAGTCACACATGCAGAAAACACACTATGGCTGCTTAACGGGAAAGGTGAGGTGGGGTGATACATAAAACAAGGGTATCAAATTAGCTCAGATACCGTTCCATAAACCCAATATGTAATAGACAAGACCTACTCCTTGCTCAGAGAACTGGACTCAACACGCCCTATTCACCGCACAACAATATATCTGACTAATAATAATCGTAAAACCTATGTATTGATATCTCTCTGTTAGTGTGTCAAGTGGGTGTAAAGCGGCATAAACACAGCAGTGAAAAGCAGCTAAACCCCATTATAAAAATAAATTACTTTGAAACACCCATGAAACAAAGACAGTGAAAGAGAGAGAAATTCTTACACAATGCGTTCAGGGGCTGTGATGCAACCTGGATTGACCATATCTAGACGCACAGCTGGATGAGACATAAGGGTGGACACTCTTGGGGCTGAGAGGTTTGGTGAGGTTGGGTGAGCAAACGCAGACCCTTTAAAGGAATACTGCGTGGTACCCATCGCATGGGTCCCAAATCTCCAGGTTCAAGGGCATCTTCCTACATCAAAAACATGCATGAGAAACCCAGAAGATGGTACACCGTGTGATGGGGAAAGGTTTCTAAAACGCACCTCATTTCTCATCTCCTTGTGCCCGGGTTCGCCATTCCAGCCGCTTTACTAGCAAGCTCCCTACTTGGAGCATCAGCACCTTTAACCTCCTGTTCCGTACAGGTTGCAATTTGTCCTGAGGATAAACGGGAAGACGTGGAACCAACGAGAGACTAGCTCTTGGTGTTGGGACAGGCACAGGTCACTCTATTTTCCCATCAGAAAGAAGAATTAACCACAGGCTCAGCCTGACCCCCGGAACCAGAACAGGGCCTGAAGCCATTCTGCGATTTTGCGGCCAGCTCCCATAAAAACGAGTTGTAAAATGGAGGTTCAGGGCACTGCAATTCACAAACCTGCAGAGTTATAAATGAGAACTCTCGTCCACAAATATATTGAGGGAAGGCAAAGAAGAGGATTTGAAATCAAGGCAGAATTGCAGGAAACAGATTTCAGGAGGTAGATACGAATCGCCTTTAAAGCACATGAAAAGCGGCAAAACGTTGACAATGATGCCCTTGGCCAAAAAGGGCGTATGCGTTTTTTCCTGAATATATTCAGGAAAAAACGCATACGCCCTTTTTGGCCAACCAAGCAACCTGGAAAGGCAAATCAGCGCTACAAAGAAGTCTCGCTTCCCATCGGTCAAAAGGGCCATGCTGAAAAAAGTGTCAAAACCAGAAATGCAGGACAGGCCATGGAGAAATGGGAGCCTTGCTACACTGATGGGCGGGATGTAAATTGCCAAGAGCCACTCTGGAGAAGTGTCCGGTGAGTCCTGAAACATCTGAAAAACACAGCTTAGAGAGCATAGGGCACTTCCACTCATGGGGGTATAAATTGGGAAAATTAAAAATCAGCAAGACACAAGCACCCCAACGTTTAGGGCTGCTCTGTTGACCAGGACCTCCACTTCATTCCACCTTAAATATCCCAGGAAAGAGAAAAATGGATAAAGAAGTTGTGGTCTTTATGTACAATGGAATATCACTCAGCCAGGAAATCAATGTCGTAAGGTTAGTAGCAGCATGATGAGTGGATTTAGGTATGACGATTCTAAGTGAAATAAGTCACACAGAAAAGGACACTTCTCATAAGGTATCACTGATAGAGGGAATGTAAAAACCGTTACACTTGAACTGAATTACAAAACAGAACAGAGTCACACATGCAGAAAACACACTATGGCTGCTTAACGGGAAAGGTGAGGTGGGGTGATACATAAAACAAGGGTATCAAATTAGCTCAGATACCGTTCCATAAACCCAATATGTAATAGACAAGACCTACTCCTTGCTCAGAGAACTGGACTCAACACGCCCTATTCACCGCACAACAATATATCTGACTAATGATAATCGTAAAACCTATGTATTGATATCTCTCTGTTAGTGTGTCAAGTGGGTGTAAAGCGGCATAAACACAGCAGTGAAAAGCAGCTAAACCCCATTATAAAAATAAATTACTTTGAAACACCCATGAAACAAAGACAGTGAAAGAGAGAGAAATTCTTACACAATGTGTTCAGGGGCTGTGATGCAACCTGGATTGACCATATCTAGACGCACAGCTGGATGAGACATAAGGGTGGACACTCTTGGGGCTGAGAGGTTTGGTGGTGAGGTTGGGTGAGCAAACGCAGACCCTTTAAAGGAATACTGCGTGGTACCCATCGCATGGGTCCCAAATCTCCAGGTTCAAGGGCATCTTCCTACATCAAAAACATGCATGAGAAACCCAGAAGATGGTACACCGTGTGATGGGGAAAGGTTTCTAAAACGCACCTCATTTCTCATCTCCCTGTGCCCGGGTTCGCCATTCCAGCCTCTTTACTAGAAAGCTCCCTACTTGGAGCATCAGCACCTTTAACCTCCTGTTCCATACAGGTTGCAATTTGTCCTGAGGATAAACGGGAAGACGTGGAACCAACGAGAGACTAGCTCTTGGTGTTGGGACAGGCACAGGTCACTCTATTTTCCCATCAGAAAGAAGAATTAACCACAGGCTCAGCCTGCGCCCCAGAACCAGAACAGGGCCAGAAGCCATTCTGCGATTTTGCGGCCAGCTCCCATAAAAACGAGTTGTAAAATGGAGGTTCAGGGCACTGCAATTCACAAACCTGCAGAGTTATAAATGATAACTCTCGTCCAAAAATATATTGAGGGAAGGCAAAGAAGAGGATTTGAAATCAAGGCAGAATTGCAGGAAACAGATTTCAGGAGGTAGATACGAATCGCCTTTAAAGCACATGAAAAGCGGCAAAACGTTGACAATGATGCCCTTGGCCAAAAAGGGCGTATGCGTTTTTTCCTGAATATATTCAGGAAAAAACGCATACGCCCTTTTTGGCCAACCAAGCAACCTGGAAAGGCAAATCAGCGCTACAAAGAAGTCTCGCTTCCCATCGGTCAAAAGGGCCATGCTGAAAAAAGTGTCAAAACCAGAAATGCAGGACAGGCCATGGAGAAATGGGAGCCTTGCTACACTGATGGGCGGGATGTAAATTGCCAAGAGCCACTCTGGAGAAGTGTCCAGTGAGTCCTGAAACATCTGAAAAACACAGCTTAGAGAGCATAGGGCACTTCCACTCATGGGGGTATAAATTGGGAAAATTAAAAATCAGCAAGACACAAGCACCCCAACGTTTAGGGCTGCTCTGTTGACCAGGACCTCCACTTCATTCCACCTTAAATATCCCAGGAAAGAGAAAAATGGATAAAGAAGTTGTGGTCTTTATGTACAATGGAATATCACTCAGCCAGGAAATCAATGTCGTAAGGTTAGTAGCAGCATGATGAGTGGATTTAGGTATGACGATTCTAAGTGAAATAAGTCACACAGAAAAGGACACTTCTCATAAGGTATCACTGATAGAGGGAATGTAAAAACCGTTACACTTGAACTGAATTACAAAACAGAACAGAGTCACACATGCAGAAAACACACTATGGCTGCTTAACGGGAAAGGTGAGGTGGGGTGATACATAAAACAAGGGTATCAAATTAGCTCAGATACCGTTCCATAAACCCAATATGTAATAGACAAGACCTACTCCTTGCTCAGAGAACTGGACTCAACACGCCCTATTCAACGCACAACAATATATCTGACTAATAATAATCGTAAAACCTATGTATTGATATCTCTCTGTTAGTGTGTCAAGTGGGTGTAAAGCGGCATAAACACAGCAGTGAAAAGCAGCTAAACCCCATTATAAAAATAAATTACTTTGAAACACCCATGAAACAAAGACAGTGAAAGAGAGAGAAATTCTTACACAATGCGTTCAGGGGCTGTGATGCAACCTGGATTGACCATATCTAGACGCACAGCTGGATGAGACATAAGGGTGGACACTCTTGGGGCTGAGAGGTTTGGTGAGGTTGGGTGAGCAAACGCAGACCCTTTAAAGGAATACTGCGTGGTACCCATCGCATGGGTCCCAAATCTCCAGGTTCAAGGGCATCTTCCTACATCAAAAACATGCATGAGAAACCCAGAAGATGGTACACCGTGTGATGGGGAAAGGTTTCTAAAACGCACCTCATTTCTCATCTCCTTGTGCCCGGGTTCGCCATTCCAGCCGCTTTACTAGCAAGCTCCCTACTTGGAGCATCAGCACCTTTAACCTCCTGTTCCGTACAGGTTGCAATTTGTCCTGAGGATAAACGGGAAGACGTGGAACCAACGAGAGACTAGCTCTTGGTGTTGGGACAGGCACAGGTCACTCTATTTTCCCATCAGAAAGAAGAATTAACCACAGGCTCAGCCTGACCCCCGGAACCAGAACAGGGCCTGAAGCCATTCTGCGATTTTGCGGCCAGCTCCCATAAAAACGAGTTGTAAAATGGAGGTTCAGGGCACTGCAATTCACAAACCTGCAGAGTTATAAATGAGAACTCTCGTCCACAAATATATTGAGGGAAGGCAAAGAAGAGGATTTGAAATCAAGGCAGAATTGCAGGAAACAGATTTCAGGAGGTAGATACGAATCGCCTTTAAAGCACATGAAAAGCGGCAAAACGTTGACAATGATGCCCTTGGCCAAAAAGGGCGTATGCGTTTTTTCCTGAATATATTCAGGAAAAAACGCATACGCCCTTTTTGGCCAACCAAGCAACCTGGAAAGGCAAATCAGCGCTACAAAGAAGTCTCGCTTCCCATCGGTCAAAAGGGCCATGCTGAAAAAAGTGTCAAAACCAGAAATGCAGGACAGGCCATGGAGAAATGGGAGCCTTGCTACACTGATGGGCGGGATGTAAATTGCCAAGAGCCACTCTGGAGAAGTGTCCGGTGAGTCCTGAAACATCTGAAAAACACAGCTTAGAGAGCATAGGGCACTTCCACTCATGGGGGTATAAATTGGGAAAATTAAAAATCAGCAAGACACAAGCACCCCAACGTTTAGGGCTGCTCTGTTGACCAGGACCTCCACTTCATTCCACCTTAAATATCCCAGAAAAGAGAAAAATGGATAAAGAAGTTGTGGTCTTTATGTACAATGGAATATCACTCAGCCAGGAAATCAATGTCGTAAGGTTAGTAGCAGCATGATGAGTGGATTTAGGTATGACGATTCTAAGTGAAATAAGTCACACAGAAAAGGACACTTCTCATAAGGTATCACTGATAGAGGGAATGTAAAAACCGTTACACTTGAACTGAATTACAAAACAGAACAGAGTCACACATGCAGAAAACAAACTATGGCTGCTTAACGGGAAAGGTGAGGTGGGGTGATACATAAAACAAGGGTATCAAATTAGCTCAGATACCGTTCCATAAACCCAATATGTAATAGACAAGACCTACTCCTTGCTCAGAGAACTGGACTCAACACGCCCTATTCACCGCACAACAATATATCTGACTAATGATAATCGTAAAACCTATGTATTGATATCTCTCTGTTAGTGTGTCAAGTGGGTGTAAAGCGGCATAAACACAGCAGTGAAAAGCAGCTAAACCCCATTATAAAAATAAATTACTTTGAAACACCCATGAAACAAAGACAGTGAAAGAGAGAGAAATTCTTACACAATGTGTTCAGGGGCTGTGATGCAACCTGGATTGACCATATCTAGACGCACAGCTGGATGAGACATAAGGGTGGACACTCTTGGGGCTGAGAGGTTTGGTGGTGAGGTTGGGTGAGCAAACGCAGACCCTTTAAAGGAATACTGCGTGGTACCCATCGCATGGGTCCCAAATCTCCAGGTTCAAGGGCATCTTCCTACATCAAAAACATGCATGAGAAACCCAGAAGATGGTACACCGTGTGATGGGGAAAGGTTTCTAAAACGCACCTCATTTCTCATCTCCCTGTGCCCGGGTTCGCCATTCCAGCCTCTTTACTAGAAAGCTCCCTACTTGGAGCATCAGCACCTTTAACCTCCTGTTCCATACAGGTTGCAATTTGTCCTGAGGATAAACGGGAAGACGTGGAACCAACGAGAGACTAGCTCTTGGTGTTGGGACAGGCACAGGTCACTCTATTTTCCCATCAGAAAGAAGAATTAACCACAGGCTCAGCCTGCGCCCCAGAACCAGAACAGGGCCTGAAGCCATTCTGCGATTTTGCGGCCAGCTCCCGTAAAAACGAGTTGTAAAATGGAGGTTCAGGGCACTGCAATTCACAAACCTGCAGAGTTATAAATGAGAACTCTCGTCCACAAATATATTGAGGGAAGGCAAAGAAGAGGATTTGAAATCAAGGCAGAATTGCAGGAAACAGATTTCAGGAGGTAGATACGAATCGCCTTTAAAGCACATGAAAAGCGGCAAAACGTTGACAATGATGCCCTTGGCCAAGAAGGGCGTATGCGTTTTTTCCTGAATATATTCAGGAAAAAACGCATACGCCCTTTTTGGCCAACCAAGCAACCTGGAAAGGCAAATCAGCGCTACAAAGAAGTCTCGCTTCCCATCGGTCAAAAGGGCCATGCTGAAAAAAGTGTCAAAACCAGAAATGCAGGACAGGCCATGGAGAAATGGGAGCCTTGCTACACTGATGGGCGGGATGTAAATTGCCAAGAGCCACTCTGGAGAAGTGTCCGGTGAGTCCTGAAACATCTGAAAAACACAGCTTAGAGAGCATAGGGCACTTCCACTCATGGGGGTATAAATTGGGAAAATTAAAAATCAGCAAGACACAAGCACCCCAACGTTTAGGGCTGCTCTGTTGACCAGGACCTCCACTTCATTCCACCTTAAATATCCCAGGAAAGAGAAAAATGGATAAAGAAGTTGTGGTCTTTATGTACAATGGAATATCACTCAGCCAGGAAATCAATGTCGTAAGGTTAGTAGCAGCATGATGAGTGGATTTAGGTATGACGATTCTAAGTGAAATAAGTCACACAGAAAAGGACACTTCTCATAAGGTATCACTGATAGAGGGAATGTAAAAACCGTTACACTTGAACTGAATTACAAAACAGAACAGAGTCACACATGCAGAAAACACACTATGGCTGCTTAACGGGAAAGGTGAGGTGGGGTGATACATAAAACAAGGGTATCAAATTAGCTCAGATACCGTTCCATAAACCCAATATGTAATAGACAAGACCTACTCCTTGCTCAGAGAACTGGACTCAACACGCCCTATTCACCGCACAACAATATATCTGACTAATAATAATCGTAAAACCTATGTATTGATATCTCTCTGTTAGTGTGTCAAGTGGGTGTAAAGCGGCATAAACACAGCAGCGAAAAGCAGCTAAACCCCATTATAAAAATAAATTACTTTGAAACCACCATGAAACAAAGACAGTGAAAGAGAGAGAAATTCTTACACAATGCGTTCAGGGGCTGTGATGCAACCTGGATTGACCATATCTAGACGCACAGCTGGATGAGACATAAGGGTGGACACTCTTGGGGCTGAGAGGTTTGGTGAGGTTGGGTGAGCAAACGCAGACCCTTTAAAGGAATACTGCGTGGTACCCATCGCATGGGTCCCAAATCTCCAGGTTCAAGGGCATCTTCCTACATCAAAAACATGCATGAGAAACCCAGAAGATGGTACACCGTGTGATGGGGAAAGGTTTCTAAAACGCACCTCATTTCTCATCTCCTTGTGCCCGGGTTCGCCTTTCCAGCCGCTTTACTAGCAAGCTCCCTACTTGGGGCATCAGCACCTTTAACCTCCTGTTCCGTACAGGTTGCAATTTGTCCTGAGGATAAACGGGAAGACGTGGAACCAACGAGAGACTAGCTCTTGGTGTTGGGACAGGCACAGGTCACTCAATTTTCCCATCAGAAAGAAGAATTAACCACAGGCTCAGCCTGACCCCCGGAACCAGAACAGGGCCTGAAGCCATTCTGCGATTTTGCGGCCAGCTCCCATAAAAACGAGTTGTAAAATGGAGGTTCAGGGCACTGCAATTCACAAACCTGCAGAGTTATAAATGATAACTCTCGTCCACAAATATATTGAGGGAAGGCAAAGAAGAGGATTTGAAATCAAGGCAGAATTGCACGAAACAGATTTCAGGAGGTAGATACGAATCGCCTTTAAAGCACATGAAAAGCGGCAAAACGTTGACAATGATGCCCTTGGCCAAAAAGGGCGTATGCGTTTTTTCCTGAATATATTCAGGAAAAAACGCATACGCCCTTTTTGGCCAACCAAGCAATCTGGAAAGGCAAATCAGCGCTACAAAGAAGTCTCGCTTCCCATCGGTCAAAAGGGCCATGCTGAAAAAAGTGTCAAAACCAGAAATGCAGGACAGGCCATGGAGAAATGGGAGCCTTGCTACACTGATGGGCGGGATGTAAATTGCCAAGAGCCACTCTGGAGAAGTGTCCGGTGAGTCCTGAAACATCTGAAAAACACAGCTTAGAGAGCATAGGGCACTTCCACTCATGGGGGTATAAATTGGGAAAATTAAAAATCAGCAAGACACAAGCACCCCAAAGTTTAGGGCTGCTCTGTTGACCAGGACCTCCACTTCATTCCACCTTAAATATCCCAGGAAAGAGAAAAATGGATAAAGAAGTTGTGGTCCTTATGTACAATGGAATATCACTCAGCCAGGAAATCAATGTCGGAAGGTTAGTAGCAGCATGATGAGTGGATTTAGGTATGACGATTCTAAGTGAAATAAGTCACACAGAAAAGGACACTTCTCATAAGGTATCACTGATAGAGGGAATGTAAAAACCGTTACACTTGAACTGAATTACAAAACAGAACAGAGTCACACATGCAGAAAACACACTATGGCTGCTTAACGGGAAAGGTGAGGTGGGGTGATACATAAAACAAGGGTATCAAATTAGCTCAGATACCGTTCCATAAACCCAATATGTAATAGACAAGACCTACTCCTTGCTCAGAGAACTGGACTCAACACGCCCTATTCACCGCACAACAATATATCTGACTAATAATAATCGTAAAACCTATGTATTGATATCTCTCTGTTAGTGTGTCAAGTGGGTGTAAAGCGGCATAAACACAGCAGTGAAAAGCAGCTAAACCCCATTATAAAAATAAATTACTTTGAAACACCCATGAAACAAAGACAGTGAAAGAGAGAGAAATTCTTACACAATGCGTTCAGGGGCTGTGATGCAACCTGGATTGACCATATCTAGACGCACAGCTGGATGAGACATAAGGGTGGACACTCTTGGGGCTGAGAGGTTTGGTGAGGTTGGGTGAGCAAACGCAGACCCTTTAAAGGAATACTGCGTGGTACCCATCGCATGGGTCCCAAATCTCCAGGTTCAAGGGCATCTTCCTACATCAAAAACATGCATGAGAAACCCAGAAGATGGTACACCGTGTGATGGGGAAAGGTTTCTAAAACGCACCTCATTTCTCATCTCCTTGTGCCCGGGTTCGCCATTCCAGCCGCTTTACTAGCAAGCTCCCTACTTGGAGCATCAGCACCTTTAACCTCCTGTTCCGTACAGGTTGCAATTTGTCCTGAGGATAAACGGGAAGACGTGGAACCAACGAGAGACTAGCTCTTGGTGTTGGGACAGGCACAGGTCACTCAATTTTCCCATCAGAAAGAAGAATTAACCACAGGCTCAGCCTGACCCCCGGAACCAGAACAGGGCCTGAAGCCATTCTGCGATTTTGCGGCCAGCTCCCATAAAAACGAGTTGTAAAATGGAGGTTCAGGGCACTGCAATTCACAAACCTGCAGAGTTGTAAATGATAACTCTCGTCCACAAATATATTGAGGGAAGGCAAAGAAGAGGATTTGAAATCAAGGCAGAATTGCAGGAAACAGATTTCAGGAGGTAGATACGAATCGCCTTTAAAGCACATGAAAAGCGGCAAAACGTTGACAATGATGCCCTTGGCCATAAAGGGCGTATGCGTTTTTTCCTGAGTATATTCAGGAAAAAACGCATACGCCCTTTTTGGCCAACCAAGCAACCTGGAAAGGCAAATCAGCGCTACAAAGAAGTCTCGCTTCCCATCGGTCAAAAGGGCCATGCTGAAAAAAGTGTCAAAACCAGAAATGCAGGACAGGCCATGGAGAAATGGGAGCCTTGCTACACTGATGGGCGGGATGTAAATTGCCAAGAGCCACTCTGGAGAAGTGTCCGGTGAGTCCTGAAACATCTGAAAAACACAGCTTAGAGAGCATAGGGCACTTCCACTCATGGGGTTATAAATTGGGAAAATTAAAAATCAGCAAGACACAAGCACCCCAAAGTTTAGGGCTGCTCTGTTGACCAGGACCTCCACTTCATTCCACCTTAAATATCCCAGGAAAGAGAAAAATGGATAAAGAAGTTGTGGTCCTTATGTGCAATGGAATATCACTCAGCCAGGAAATCAATGTCGTAAGGTTAGTAGCAGCATGATGAGTGGATTTAGGTACAACGATTCTAAGTGAAATAAGTCACACAGAAAAGGACACTTCTCATAAGGTATCACTGATAGAGGGAATGTAAAAACCGTTACACTTGAACTGAATTACAAAACAGAACAGAGTCACACATGCAGAAAACACACTATGGCTGCTTAACGGGAAAGGTGAGGTGGGGTAATACATAAAACAAGGGTATCAAATTAGCTCAGATACCATTCCATAAACCCAATATGTAATAGACAAGACCTACTCCTTGCTCAGAGAACTGGACTCAACACGCCCTATTCAACGCACAAGAATATATCTGATTAATAATAATCGTAAAACCTATGTATTGATATCTCTCTGTTAGTGTGTCAAGTGGGTGTAAAGCGGCATAAACACAGCAGTGAAAAGCAGCTAAACCCCATTATAAAAATAAATTACTTTGAAACACCCATGAAACAAAGACAGTGAAAGAGAGAGAAATTCTTACACAATGCGTTCAGGGGCTGTGATGCTACCTGGATTGACCATATCTAGACGCACAGCTGGATGAGACATAAGGGTGGACACTCTTGGGGCTGAGAGGTTTGGTGAGGTTGGGTGAGCAAACGCAGACCCTTTAAAGGAATACTGCGTGGTACCCATCGCATGGGTCCCAAATCTCCAGGTTCAAGGGCATCTTCCTACATCAAAAACATGCATGAGAAACCCAGAAGATGGTACACCGTGTGATGGGGAAAGGTTTCTAAAACGCACCTCATTTCTCATCTCCTTGTGCCCGGGTTCGCCATTCCAGCCGCTTTACTAGCAAGCTCCCTACTTGGAGCATCAGCACCTTTAACCTCCTGTTCCGTACAGGTTGCAATTTGTCCTGAGGATAAACGGGAAGACGTGGAACCAACGAGAGACTAGCTCTTGGTGTTGGGACAGGCACAGGTCACTCTATTTTCCCATCAGAAAGAAGAATTAACCACAGGCTCAGCCTGACCCCCGGAACCAGAACAGGGCCTGAAGCCATTCTGCGATTTTGCGGCCAGCTCCCATAAAAACGAGTTGTAAAATGGAGGTTCAGGGCACTGCAATTCACAAACCTGCAGAGTTATAAATGATAACTCTCGTCCACAAACATATTGAAGGAAGGCAAAGAAGAGGATTTGAAATCAAGGCAGAATTGCAGGAAACAGATTTCAGGAGGTAGATACGAATCGCCTTTAAAGCACATGAAAAGCGGCAAAACGTTGACAATGATGCCCTTGGCCAAAAAGGGCGTATGCGTTTTTTCCTGAATATATTCAGGAAAAAACGCATACGCCCTTTTTGGCCAACCAAGCAACCTGGAAAGGCAAATCAGCGCTACAAAGAAGTCTCGCTTCCCATCGGTCAAAAGGGCCATGCTGAAAAAAGTGTCAAAACCAGAAATGCAGGACAGGCCATGGAGAAATGGGAGCCTTGCTACACTGATGGGCGGGATGTAAACTGCCAAGAGCCACTCTGGAGAAGTGTCCGGTGAGTCCTGAAACATCTGAAAAACACAGCTTAGAGAGCATAGGGCACTTCCACTCATGGGGGTATAAATTGGGAAAATTAAAAATCAGCAAGACACAAGCACCCCAAAGTTTAGGGCTGCTCTGTTGACCAGGACCTCCACTTCATTCCACCTTAAATATCCCAGGAAAGAGAAAAATGGATAAAGAAGTTGTGGTCCTTATGTACAATGGAATATCACTCAGCCAGGAAATCAATGTCGTAAGGTTAGTAGCAGCATGATGAGTGGATTTAGGTATGACGATTCTAAGTGAAATAAGTCACACAGAAAAGGACACTTCTCATAAGGTATCACTGATAGAGGGAATGTAAAAACCGTTACACTTGAACTGAATTACAAAACAGAACAGAGTCACACATGCAGAAAACACACTATGGCTGCTTAACGGGAAAGGTGAGGTGGGGTGATACATAAAACAAGGGTATCAAATTAGCTCAGATACCGTTCCATAAACCCAATATGTAATAGACAAGACCTACTCCTTGCTCAGAGAACTGGACTCAACACGCCCTATTCACCGCACAAGAATATATCTGACTAATAATAATCGTAAAACCTATGTATTGATATCTCTCTGTTAGTGTGTCAAGTGGGTGTAAAGCGGCATAAACACATCAGTGAAAAGCAGCTAAACCCCATTATAAAAATAAATTACTTTGAAACCACCATGAAACAAAGACAGTGAAAGAGAGAGAAATTCTTACACAATGCGTTCAGGGGCTGTGATGCAACCTGGATTGACCATATCTAGACGCACAGCTGGATGAGACATAAGGGTGGACACTCTTGGGGCTGAGAGGTTTGGTGAGGTTGGGTGAGCAAACGCAGACCCTTTAAAGGAATACTGCGTGGTACCCATCGCATGGGTCCCAAATCTCCAGGTTCAAGGGCATCTTCCTACATCAAAAACATGCATGAGAAACCCAGAAGATGGTACACCGTGTGATGGGGAAAGGTTTCTAAAACGCACCTCATTTCTCATCTCCTTGTGCCCGGGTTCGCCATTCCAGCCGCTTTACTAGCAAGCTCCCTACTTGGAGCATCAGCACCTTTAACCTCCTGTTCCGTACAGGTTGCAATTTGTCCTGAGGATAAACGGGAAGACGTGGAACCAACGAGAGACTAGCTCTTGGTGTTGGGACAGGCACAGGTCACTCTATTTTCCCATCAGAAAGAAGAATTAACCACAGGCTCAGCCTGACCCCCGGAACCAGAACAGGGCCTGAAGCCATTCTGCGATTTTGCCGCCAGCTCCCATAAAAACGAGTTGTAAAATGGAGGTTCAGGGCACTGCAATTCACAAACCTGCAGAGTTATAAATGATAACTCTCGTCCACAAACATATTGAGGGAAGGCAAAGAAGAGGATTTGAAATCAAGGCAGAATTGCAGGAAACAGATTTCAGGAGGTAGATACGAATCGCCTTTAAAGCACATGAAAAGCGGCAAAACGTTGACAATGATGCCCTTGGCCAAAAAGGGCGTATGCGTTTTTTCCTGAATATATTCAGGAAAAAACGCATACGCCCTTTTTGGCCAACCAAGCAACCTGGAAAGGCAAATCAGCGCTACAAAGAAGTCTCGCTTCCCATCGGTCAAAAGGGCCATGCTGAAAAAAGTGTCAAAACCAGAAATGCAGGACAGGCCATGGAGAAATGGGAGCCTTGCTACACTGATGGGCGGGATGTAAACTGCCAAGAGCCACTCTGGAGAAGTGTCCGGTGAGTCCTGAAACATCTGAAAAACACAGCTTAGAGAGCATAGGGCACTTCCACTCATGGGGGTATAAATTGGGAAAATTAAAAATCAGCAAGACACAAGCACCCCAAAGTTTAGGGCTGCTCTGTTGACAAGGACCTCCACTTCATTCCACCTTAAATATCCCAGGAAAGAGAAAAATGGATAAAGAAGTTGTGGTCCTTATGTACAATGGAATATCACTCAGCCAGGAAATCAATGTCGTAAGGTTAGTAGCAGCATGATGAGTGGATTTAGGTATGACGATTCTAAGTGAAATAAGTCACACAGAAAAGGACACTACTCATAAGGTATCACTGATAGAGGGAATGTAAAAACCGTTACACTTGAACTGAATTACAAAACAGAACAGAGTCACACATGCAGAAAACACACTATGGCTGCTTAACGGGAAAGGTGAGGTGGGGTGATACATAAAACAAGGGTATCAAAGTAGCTCAGATACCATTCCATAAACCCAATATGTAATAGACAAGACCTACTCCTTGCTCAGAGAACTGGACTCAACACGCCCTATTCAACGCACAAGAATATATCTGATTAATAATAATCGTAAAACCTATGTATTGATATCTCTCTGTTAGTGTGTCAAGTGGGTGTAAAGCGGCATAAACACAGCAGTGAAAAGCAGCTAAACCCCATTATAAAAATAAATTACTTTGAAACACCCATGAAACAAAGACAGTGAAAGAGAGAGAAATTCTTACACAATGCGTTCAGGGGCTGTGATGCAACCTGGATTGACCATATCTAGACGCACAGCTGGATGAGACATAAGGGTGGACACTCTTGGGGCTGAGAGGATTGGTGAGGTTGGGTGAGCAAACGCAGACCCTTTAAAGGAATACTGCGTGGTACCCATCGCATGGGTCCCAAATCTCCAGGTTCAAGGGCATCTTCCTACATCAAAAACATGCATGAGAAACCCAGAAGATGGTACACCGTGTGATGGGGAAAGGTTTCTAAAACGCACCTCATTTCTCATCTCCTTGTGCCCGGGTTCGCCATTCCAGCCGCTTTACTAGCAAGCTCCCTACTTGGAGCATGAGCACCTTTAACCTCCTGTTCCGTACAGGTTGCAATTTGTCCTGAGGATAAACGGGAAGACGTGGAACCAACGAGAGACTAGCTCTTGGTGTTGGGACAGGCACAGGTCACTCTATTTTCCCATCAGAAAGAAGAATTAACCACAGGCTCAGCCTGACCCCCGGAACCAGAACAGGGCCTGAAGCCATTCTGCGATTTTGCCGCCAGCTCCCATAAAAACGAGTTGTAAAATGGAGGTTCAGGGCACTGCAATTCACAAACCTGCAGAGTTATAAATGATAACTCTCGTCCACAAACATATTGAGGGAAGGCAAAGAAGAGGATTTGAAATCAAGGCAGAATTGCAGGAAACAGATTTCAGGAGGTAGATACGAATCGCCTTTAAAGCACATGAAAAGCGGCAAAACGTTGACAATGATGCCCTTGGCCAAAAAGGGCGTATGCGTTTTTTCCTGAATATATTCAGGAAAAAACGCATACGCCCTTTTTGGCCAACCAAGCCACCTGGAAAGGCAAATCAGCGCTACAAAGAAGTCTCGCTTCCCATCGGTCAAAAGGGCCATGCTGAAAAAAGTGTCAAAACCAGAAATGCAGGACAGGCCATGGAGAAATGGGAGCCTTGCTACACTGATGGGCGGGATGTAAATTGCCAAGAGCCACTCTGGAGAAGTGTCCGGTGAATCCTGAAACATCTGAAAAACACAGCTTAGAGAGCATAGGGCACTTCCACTCATGGGGGTATAAATTGGGAAAATTAAAAATCAGCAAGACACAAGCACCCCAAAGTTTAGGGCTGCTCTGTTGACCAGGACCTCCACTTCATTCCACCTTAAATATCCCAGGAAAGAGAAAAATGGATAAAGAAGTTGTGGTCCTTATGTACAATGGAATATCACTCAGCCAGGAAATCAATGTCGTAAGGTTAGTAGCAGCATGATGAGTGGATTTAGGTATGACGATTCTAAGTGAAATAAGTCACACAGAAAAGGACACTACTCATAAGGTATCACTGATAGAGGGAATGTAAAAACCGTTACACTTGAACTGAATTACAAAACAGAACAGAGTCACACATGCAGAAAACACACTATGGCTGCTTAACGGGAAAGGTGAGGTGGGGTGATACATAAAACAAGGGTATCAAATTAGCTCAGATACCGTTCCATAAACCCAATATGTAATAGACAAGACCTACTCCTTGCTCAGAGAACTGGACTCAACACGCCCTATTCACCGCACAAGAATATATCTGACTAATAATAATCGTAAAACCTATGTATTGATATCTCTCTGTTAGTGTGTCAAGTGGGTGTAAAGCGGCATAAACACAGCAGTGAAAAGCAGCTAAACCCCATTATAAAAATAAATTACTTTGAAACCACCATGAAACAAAGACAGTGAAAGAGAGAGAAATTCTTACACAATGCGTTCAGGGGCTGTGATGCAACCTGGATTGACCATATCTAGACGCACAGCTGGATGAGACATAAGGGTGGACACTCTTGGGGCTGAGAGGTTTGGTGAGGTTGGGTGAGCAAACGCAGACCCTTTAAAGGAATACTGCGTGGTACCCATCGCATGGGTCCCAAATCTCCAGGTTCAAGGGCATCTTCCTACATCAAAAACATGCATGAGAAACCCAGAAGATGGTACACCGTGTGATGGGGAAAGGTTTCTAAAACGCACCTCATTTCTCATCTCCTTGTGCCCGGGTTCGCCATTCCAGCCGCTTTACTAGCAAGCTCCCTACTTGGAGCATGAGCACCTTTAACCTCCTGTTCCGTACAGGTTGCAATTTGTCCTGAGGATAAACGGGAAGACGTGGAACCAACGAGAGACTAGCTCTTGGTGTTGGGACAGGCACAGGTCACTCAATTTTCCCATCAGAAAGAAGAATTAACCACAGGCTCAGCCTGCCCCCCGGAACCAGAACAGGGCCTGAAGCCATTCTGCGATTTTGCGGCCAGCTCCAATAAAAACGAGTTGTAAAATGGAGGTTCAGGGCACTGCAATTCACAAACCTGCAGAGTTATAAATGATAACTCTCGTCCACAAACATATTGAGGGAAGGCAAAGAAGAGGATTTGAAATCAAGGCAGAATTGCAGGAAACAGATTTCAGGAAGTAGATAAGAATCGCCTTTAAAGCACATGAAAAGCGGCAAAACGTTGACAATGATGCCCTTGGCCAAAAAGGGCGTATGCGTTTTTTCCTGAATATATTCAGGAAAAAACGCATACGCCCTTTTTGGCCAACCAAGCAACCTGGAAAGGCAAATCAGCGCTACAAAGAAGTCTCGCTTCCCATCGGTCAAAAGGGCCATGCTGAAAAAAGTGTCAAAACCAGAAATGCAGGACAGGCCATGGAGAAATGGGAGCCTTGCTACACTGATGGGCGGGATGTAAATTGCCAAGAGCCACTC
The DNA here is from genome assembly GCF_965194805.1 of Balaenoptera borealis. Classification (NCBI taxonomy): domain Eukaryota; kingdom Metazoa; phylum Chordata; class Mammalia; order Artiodactyla; family Balaenopteridae; genus Balaenoptera; species Balaenoptera borealis. The sequence continues at coordinate 2,608,617 of NW_028124009.1, forward strand.
TGGAGAAGTGTCCGGTGAGTCCTGAAACATCTGAAAAACACAGCTTAGAGAGCATAGGGCACTTCCACTCATGGGGGTATAAATTGGGAAAATTAAAAATCAGCAAGACACAAGCACCCCAAAGTTTAGGGCTGCTCTGTTGACCAGGACCTCCACTTCATTCCACCTTAAATATCCCAGGAAAGAGAAAAATGGATAAAGAAGTTGTGGTCCTTATGTACAATGGAATATCACTCAGCCAGGAAATCAATGTCGTAAGGTTAGTAGCAGCATGATGAGTGGATTTAGGTATGACGATTCTAAGTGAAATAAGTCACACAGAAAAGGACACTTCTCATAAGGTATCACTGATAGAGGGAATGTAAAAACCGTTACACTTGAACTGAATTACAAAACAGAACAGAGTCACACATGCAGAAAACACACTATGGCTGCTTAACGGGAAAGGTGAGGTGGGGTGATACATAAAACAAGGGTATCAAATTAGCTCAGATACCGTTCCATAAACCCAATATGTAATAGACAAGACCTACTCCTGGCTCAGAGAACTGGACTCAACACGCCCTATTCACCGCACAAGAATATATCTGACTAATAATAATCGTAAAACCTATGTATTGATATCTCTCTGTTAGTGTGTCAAGTGGGTGTAAAGCGGCATAAACACATCATTGAAAAGCAGCTAAACCCCATTATAAAAATAAATTACTTTGAAACCACCATGAAACAAAGACAGTGAAAGAGAGAGAAATTCTTACACAATGCGTTCAGGGGCTGTGATGCAACCTGGATTGACCATATCTAGACGCACAGCTGGATGAGACATAAGGGTGGACACTCTTGGGGCTGAGAGGTTTGGTGAGGTTGGGTGAGCAAACGCAGACCCTTTAAAGGAATACTGCGTGGTACCCATCGCATGGGTCCCAAATCTCCAGGTTCAAGGGCATCTTCCTACATCAAAAACATGCATGAGAAACCCAGAAGATGGTACACCGTGTGATGGGGAAAGGTTTCTAAAACGCACCTCATTTCTCATCTCCTTGTGCCCGGGTTCGCCATTCCAGCCGCTTTACTAGCAAGCTCCCTACTTGGAGCATCAGCACCTTTAACCTCCTGTTCCGTACAGGTTGCAATTTGTCCTGAGGATAAACGGGAAGACGTGGAACCAACGAGAGACTAGCTCTTGGTGTTGGGACAGGCACAGGTCACTCTATTTTCCCATCAGAAAGAAGAATTAACCACAGGCTCAGCCTGACCCCCGGAACCAGAACAGGGCCTGAAGCCATTCTGCGATTTTGCCGCCAGCTCCCATAAAAACGAGTTGTAAAATGGAGGTTCAGGGCACTGCAATTCACAAACCTGCAGAGTTATAAATGATAACTCTCGTCCACAAACATATTGAGGGAAGGCAAAGAAGAGGATTTGAAATCAAGGCAGAATTGCAGGAAACAGATTTCAGGAGGTAGATACGAATCGCCTTTAAAGCACATGAAAAGTGGCAAAACGTTGACAATGATGCCCTTGGCCAAAAAGGGCGTATGCGTTTTTTCCTGAATATATTCAGGAAAAAACGCATACGCCCTTTTTGGCCAACCAAGCCACCTGGAAAGGCAAATCAGCGCTACAAAGAAGTCTCGCTTCCCATCGGTCAAAAGGGCCATGCTGAAAAAAGTGTCAAAACCAGAAATGCAGGACAGGCCATGGAGAAATGGGAGCCTTGCTACACTGATGGGCGGGATGTAAATTGCCAAGAGCCACTCTGGAGAAGTGTCCAGTGAGTCCTGAAACATCTGAAAAACACAGCTTAGAGAGCATAGGGCACTTCCACTCATGGGGGTATAAATTGGGAAAATTAAAAATCAGCAAGACACAAGCACCCCAAAGTTTAGGGCTGCTCTGTTGACCAGGACCTCCACTTCATTCCACCTTAAATATCCCAGGAAAGAGAAAAATGGATAAAGAAGTTGTGGTCCTTATGTACAATGGAATATCACTCAGCCAGGAAATCAATGTCGTAAGGTTAGTAGCAGCATGATGAGTGGATTTAGGTATGACGATTCTAAGTGAAATAAGTCACACAGAAAAGGACACTTCTCATAAGGTATCACTGATAGAGGGAATGTAAAAACCGTTACACTTGAACTGAATTACAAAACAGAACAGAGTCACACATGCAGAAAACAGACTATGGCTGCTTAACAGGAAAGGTGAGGTGGGGTGATACATAAAACAAGGGTATCAAATTAGCTCAGATACCATTCCATAAACCCAATATGTAGTAGACAAGACCTACTCCTTGCTCAGAGAACTGGACTCAACACGCCCTATTCACCGCACAAGAATATATCTGACTAATAATAATCGTAAAACCTATGTATTGATATCTCTCTGTTAGTGTGTCAAGTGGGTGTAAAGCGGCATAAACACAGCAGTGAAAAGCAGCTAAACCCCATTATAAAAATAAATTACTTTGAAACACCCATGAAACAAAGACAGTGAAAGAGAGAGAAATTCTTACACAATGCGTTCAGGGGCTGTGATGCAACCTGGATTGACCATATCTAGACGCACAGCTGGATGAGACATAAGGGTGGACACTCTTGGGGCTGAGAGGTTTGGTGAGGTTGGGTGAGCAAACGCAGACCCTTTAAAGGAATACTGCGTGGTACCCATCGCATGGGTCCCAAATCTCCAGGTTCAAGGGCATCTTCCTACATCAAAAACATGCATGAGAAACCCAGAAGATGGTACACCGTGTGATGGGGAAAGGTTTCTAAAACGCACCTCATTTCTCATCTCCTTGTGCCCGGGTTCGCCATTCCAGCCGCTTTACAAGCAAGCTCCCTACTTGGAGCATGAGCACCTTTAACCTCCTGTTCCATACAGGTTGCAATTTGTCCTGAGGATAAACGGGAAGACGTGGAACCAACGAGAGACTAGCTCTTGGTGTTGGGACAGGCACAGGTCACTCAATTTTCCCATCAGAAAGAAGAATTAACCACAGGCTCAGCCTGACCCCCGGAACCAGAACAGGGCCTGAAGCCATTCTGCGATTTTGCGGCCAGCTCCCATAAAAACGAGTTGTAAAATGGAGGTTCAGGGCACTGCAATTCACAAACCTGCAGAGTTATAAATGATAACTCTCGTCCACAAACATATTGAGGGAAGGCAAAGAAGAGGATTTGAAATCAAGGCAGAATTGCAGGAAACAGATTTCAGGAAGTAGATACGAATCGCCTTTAAAGCACATGAAAAGCGGCAAAACGTTGACAATGATGCCCTTGGCCAAAAAGGGCGTATGCGTTTTTTCCTGAATATATTCAGGAAAAAACGCATACGCCCTTTTTGGCCAACCAAGCAACCTGGAAAGGCAAATCAGCGCTACAAAGAAGTCTCGCTTCCCATCGGTCAAAAGGGCCATGCTGAAAAAAGTGTCAAAACCAGAAATGCAGGACAGGCCATGGAGAAATGGGAGCCTTGCTACACTGATGGGCGGGATGTAAATTGCCAAGAGCCACTCTGGAGAAGTGTCCGGTGAGTCCTGAAACATCTGAAAAACACAGCTTAGAGAGCATAGGGCACTTCCACTCATGGGGGTATAAATTGGGAAAATTAAAAATCAGCAAGACACAAGCACCCCAAAGTTTAGGGCTGCTCTGTTGACCAGGACCTCCACTTCATTCCACCTTAAATATCCCAGGAAAGAGAAAAATGGATAAAGAAGTTGTGGTCCTTATGTACAATGGAATATCACTCAGCCAGGAAATCAATGTCGTAAGGTTAGTAGCAGCATGATGAGTGGATTTAGGTATGACGATTCTAAGTGAAATAAGTCACACAGAAAAGGACACTACTCATAAGGTATCACTGATAGAGGGAATGTAAAAACCGTTACACTTGAACTGAATTACAAAACAGAACAGAGTCACACATGCAGAAAACACACTATGGCTGCTTAACGGGAAAGGTGAGGTGGGGTGATACATAAAACAAGGGTATCAAATTAGCTCAGATACCGTTCCATAAACCCAATATGTAATAGACAAGACCTACTCCTTGCTCAGAGAACTGGACTCAACACGCCCTATTCACCGCACAAGAATATATCTGACTAATAATAATCGTAAAACCTATGTATTGATATCTCTCTGTTAGTGTGTCAAGTGGGTGTAAAGCGGCATAAACACAGCAGTGAAAAGCAGCTAAACCCCATTATAAAAATAAATTACTTTGAAACACCCATGAAACAAAGACAGTGAAAGAGAGAGAAATTCTTACACAATGCGTTCAGGGGCTGTGATGCAACCTGGATGGACCATATCTAGACGCACAGCTGGATGAGACATAAGGGTGGACACTCTTGGGGCTGAGAGGTTTGGTGAGGTTGGGTGAGCAAACGCAGACCCTTTAAAGGAATACTGCGTGGTACCCATCGCATGGGTCCCAAATCTCCAGGTTCAAGGGCATCTTCCTACATCAAAAACATGCATGAGAAACCCAGAAGATGGTACACCGTGTGATGGGGAAAGGTTTCTAAAACGCACCTCATTTCTCATCTCCTTGTGCCCGGGTTCGCCATTCCAGCCGCTTTACTAGCAAGCTCCCTACTTGGAGCATCAGCACCTTTAACCTCCTGTTCCGTACAGGTTGCAATTTGTCCTGAGGATAAACGGGAAGACGTGGAACCAACGAGAGACTAGCTCTTGGTGTTGGGACAGGCACAGGTCACTCTATTTTCCCATCAGAAAGAAGAATTAACCACAGGCTCAGCCTGACCCCCGGAACCAGAACAGGGCCTGAAGCCATTCTGCGATTTTGCTGCCAGCTCCCATAAAAACGAGTTGTAAAATGGAGGTTCAGGGCACTGCAATTCACAAACCTGCAGAGTTATAAATGATAACTCTCGTCCACAAACATATTGAGGGAAGGCAAAGAAGAGGATTTGAAATCAAGGCAGAATTGCAGGAAACAGATTTCAGGAGGTAGATACGAATCGCCTTTAAAGCACATGAAAAGCGGCAAAACGTTGACAATGATGCCCTTGGCCAAAAAGGGCGTATGCGTTTTTTCCTGAATATATTCAGGAAAAAACGCATACGCCCTTTTTGGCCAACCAAGCAACCTGGAAAGGCAAATCAGCGCTACAAAGAAGTCTCGCTTCCCATCGGTCAAAAGGGCCATGCTGAAAAAAGTGTCAAAACCAGAAATGCAGGACAGGCCATGGAGAAATGGGAGCCTTGCTACACTGATGGGCGGGATGTAAACTGCCAAGAGCCACTCTGGAGAAGTGTCCGGTGAGTCCTGAAACATCTGAAAAACACAGCTTAGAGAGCATAGGGCACTTCCACTCATGGGGGTATAAATTGGGAAAATTAAAAATCAGCAAGACACAAGCACCCCAAAGTTTAGGGCTGCTCTGTTGACCAGGACCTCCACTTCATTCCACCTTAAATATCCCAGGAAAGAGAAAAATGGATAAAGAAGTTGTGGTCCTTATGTACAATGGAATATCACTCAGCCAGGAAATCAATGTCGTAAGGTTAGTAGCAGCATGATGAGTGGATTTAGGTATGACGATTCTAAGTGAAATAAGTCACACAGAAAAGGACACTACTCATAAGGTATCACTGATAGAGGGAATGTAAAAACCGTTACACTTGAACTGAATTACAAAACAGAACAGAGTCACACATGCAGAAAACACACTATGGCTGCTTAACGGGAAAGGTGAGGTGGGGTGATACATAAAACAAGGGTATCAAATTAGCTCAGATACCGTTCCATAAACCCAATATGTAATAGACAAGACCTACTCCTTGCTCAGAGAACTGGACTCAACACGCCCTATTCACCGCACAAGAATATATCTGACTAATAATAATCGTAAAACCTATGTATTGATATCTCTCTGTTAGTGTGTCAAGTGGGTGTAAAGCGGCATAAACACAGCAGTGAAAAGCAGCTAAACCCCATTATAAAAATAAATTACTTTGAAACCACCATGAAACAAAGACAGTGAAAGAGAGAGAAATTCTTACACAATGCGTTCAGGGGCTGTGATGCAACCTGGATGGACCATATCTAGACGCACAGCTGGATGAGACATAAGGGTGGACACTCTTGGGGCTGAGAGGTTTGGTGAGGTTGGGTGAGCAAACGCAGACCCTTTAAAGGAATACTGCGTGGTACCCATCGCATGGGTCCCAAATCTCCAGGTTCAAGGGCATCTTCCTACATCAAAAACATGCATGAGAAACCCAGAAGATGGTACACCGTGTGATGGGGAAAGGTTTCTAAAACGCACCTCATTTCTCATCTCCTTGTGCCCGGGTTCGCCATTCCAGCCGCTTTACTAGCAAGCTCCCTACTTGGAGCATCAGCACCTTTAACCTCCTGTTCCGTACAGGTTGCAATTTGTCCTGAGGATAAACGGGAAGACGTGGAACCAACGAGAGACTAGCTCTTGGTGTTGGGACAGGCACAGGTCACTCTATTTTCCCATCAGAAAGAAGAATTAACCACAGGCTCAGCCTGACCCCCGGAACCAGAACAGGGCCTGAAGCCATTCTGCGATTTTGCTGCCAGCTCCCATAAAAACGAGTTGTAAAATGGAGGTTCAGGGCACTGCAATTCACAAACCTGCAGAGTTATAAATGATAACTCTCGTCCACAAACATATTGAGGGAAGGCAAAGAAGAGGATTTGAAATCAAGGCAGAATTGCAGGAAACAGATTTCAGGAGGTAGATACGAATCGCCTTTAAAGCACATGAAAAGCGGCAAAACGTTGACAATGATGCCCTTGGCCAAAAAGGGCGTATGCGTTTTTTCCTGAATATATTCAGGAAAAAACGCATACGCCCTTTTTGGCCAACCAAGCAACCTGGAAAGGCAAATCAGCGCTACAAAGAAGTCTCGCTTCCCATCGGTCAAAAGGGCCATGCTGAAAAAAGTGTCAAAACCAGAAATGCAGGACAGGCCATGGAGAAATGGGAGCCTTGCTACACTGATGGGCGGGATGTAAACTGCCAAGAGCCACTCTGGAGAAGTGTCCGGTGAGTCCTGAAACATCTGAAAAACACAGCTTAGAGAGCATAGGGCACTTCCACTCATGGGGGTATAAATTGGGAAAATTAAAAATCAGCAAGACACAAGCACCCCAAAGTTTAGGGCTGCTCTGTTGACAAGGACCTCCACTTCATTCCACCTTAAATATCCCAGGAAAGAGAAAAATGGATAAAGAAGTTGTGGTCCTTATGTACAATGGAATATCACTCAGCCAGGAAATCAATGTCGTAAGGTTAGTAGCAGCATGATGAGTGGATTTAGGTATGACGATTCTAAGTGAAATAAGTCACACAGAAAAGGACACTACTCATAAGGTATCACTGATAGAGGGAATGTAAAAACCGTTACACTTGAACTGAATTACAAAACAGAACAGAGTCACACATGCAGAAAACACACTATGGCTGCTTAACGGGAAAGGTGAGGTGGGGTGATACATAAAACAAGGGTATCAAAGTAGCTCAGATACCATTCCATAAACCCAATATGTAATAGACAAGACCTACTCCTTGCTCAGAGAACTGGACTCAACACGCCCTATTCAACGCACAAGAATATATCTGATTAATAATAATCGTAAAACCTATGTATTGATATCTCTCTGTTAGTGTGTCAAGTGGGTGTAAAGCGGCATAAACACAGCAGTGAAAAGCAGCTAAACCCCATTATAAAAATAAATTACTTTGAAACACCCATGAAACAAAGACAGTGAAAGAGAGAGAAATTCTTACACAATGCGTTCAGGGGCTGTGATGCAACCTGGATTGACCATATCTAGACGCACAGCTGGATGAGACATAAGGGTGGACACTCTTGGGGCTGAGAGGTTTGGTGAGGTTGGGTGAGCAAACGCAGACCCTTTAAAGGAATACTGCGTGGTACCCATCGCATGGGTCCCAAATCTCCAGGTTCAAGGGCATCTTCCTACATCAAAAACATGCATGAGAAACCCAGAAGATGGTACACCGTGTGATGGGGAAAGGTTTCTAAAACGCACCTCATTTCTCATCTCCTTGTGCCCGGGTTCGCCATTCCAGCCGCTTTACTAGCAAGCTCCCTACTTGGAGCATGAGCACCTTTAACCTCCTGTTCCGTACAGGTTGCAATTTGTCCTGAGGATAAACGGGAAGACGTGGAACCAACGAGAGACTAGCTCTTGGTGTTGGGACAGGCACAGGTCACTCTATTTTCCCATCAGAAAGAAGAATTAACCACAGGCTCAGCCTGACCCCCGGAACCAGAACAGGGCCTGAAGCCATTCTGCGATTTTGCCGCCAGCTCCCATAAAAACGAGTTGTAAAATGGAGGTTCAGGGCACTGCAATTCACAAACCTGCAGAGTTATAAATGATAACTCTCGTCCACAAACATATTGAGGGAAGGCAAAGAAGAGGATTTGAAATCAAGGCAGAATTGCAGGAAACAGATTTCAGGAAGTAGATACGAATCGCCTTTAAAGCACATGAAAAGCGGCAAAACGTTGACAATGATGCCCTTGGCCAAAAAGGGCGTATGCGTTTTTTCCTGAATATATTCAGGAAAAAACGCATACGCCCTTTTTGGCCAACCAAGCAACCTGGAAAGGCAAATCAGCGCTACAAAGAAGTCTCGCTTCCCATCGGTCAAAAGGGCCATGCTGAAAAAAGTGTCAAAACCAGAAATGCAGGACAGGCCATGGAGAAATGGGAGCCTTGCTACACTGATGGGCGGGATGTAAATTGCCAAGAGCCACTCTGGAGAAGTGTCCGGTGAGTCCTGAAACATCTGAAAAACACAGCTTAGAGAGCATAGGGCACTTCCACTCATGGGGGTATAAATTGGGAAAATTAAAAATCAGCAAGACACAAGCACCCCAAAGTTTAGGGCTGCTCTGTTGACCAGGACCTCCACTTCATTCCACCTTAAATATCCCAGGAAAGAGAAAAATGGATAAAGAAGTTGTGGTCCTTATGTACAATGGAATATCACTCAGCCAGGAAATCAATGTCGTAAGGTTAGTAGCAGCATGATGAGTGGATTTAGGTATGACGATTCTAAGTGAAATAAGTCACACAGAAAAGGACACTTCTCATAAGGTATCACTGATAGAGGGAATGTAAAAACCGTTACACTTGAACTGAATTACAAAACAGAACAGAGTCACACATGCAGAAAACACACTATGGCTGCTTAACGGGAAAGGTGAGGTGGGGTGATACATAAAACAAGGGTATCAAATTAGCTCAGATACCGTTCCATAAACCCAATATGTAATAGACAAGACCTACTCCTTGCTCAGAGAACTGGACTCAACACGCCCTATTCACCGCACAAGAATATATCTGACTAATAATAATCGTAAAACCTATGTATTGATATCTCTCTGTTAGTGTGTCAAGTGGGTGTAAAGCGGCATAAACACATCATTGAAAAGCAGCTAAACCCCATTATAAAAATAAATTACTTTGAAACCACCATGAAACAAAGACAGTGAAAGAGAGAGAAATTCTTACACAATGCGTTCAGGGGCTGTGATGCAACCTGGATTGACCATATCTAGACGCACAGCTGGATGAGACATAAGGGTGGACACTCTTGGGGCTGAGAGGTTTGGTGAGGTTGGGTGAGCAAACGCAGACCCTTTAAAGGAATACTGCGTGGTACCCATCGCATGGGTCCCAAATCTCCAGGTTCAAGGGCATCTTCCTACATCAAAAACATGCATGAGAAACCCAGAAGATGGTACACCGTGTGATGGGGAAAGGTTTCTAAAACGCACCTCATTTCTCATCTCCTTGTGCCCGGGTTCGCCATTCCAGCCGCTTTACTAGCAAGCTCCCTACTTGGAGCATCAGCACCTTTAACCTCCTGTTCCGTACAGGTTGCAATTTGTCCTGAGGATAAACGGGAAGACGTGGAACCAACGAGAGACTAGCCCTTGGTGTTGGGACAGGCACAGGTCACTCTATTTTCCCATCAGAAAGAAGAATTAACCACAGGCTCAGCCTGACCCCCGGAACCAGAACAGGGCCTGAAGCCATTCTGCGATTTTGCCGCCAGCTCCCATAAAAACGAGTTGTAAAATGGAGGTTCAGGGCACTGCAATTCACAAACCTGCAGAGTTATAAATGATAACTCTCGTCCACAAACATATTGAGGGAAGGCAAAGAAGAGGATTTGAAATCAAGGCAGAATTGCAGGAAACAGATTTCAGGAGGTAGATACGAATCGCCTTTAAAGCACATGAAAAGCGGCAAAACGTTGACAATGATGCCCTTGGCCAAAAAGGGCGTATGCGTTTTTTCCTGAATATATTCAGGAAAAAACGCATACGCCCTTTTTGGCCAACCAAGCCACCTGGAAAGGCAAATCAGCGCTACAAAGAAGTCTCGCTTCCCATCGGTCAAAAGGGCCATGCTGAAAAAAGTGTCAAAACCAGAAATGCAGGACAGGCCATGGAGAAATGGGAGCCTTGCTACACTGATGGGCGGGATGTAAATTGCCAAGAGCCACTCTGGAGAAGTGTCCAGTGAGTCCTGAAACATCTGAAAAACACAGCTTAGAGAGCATAGGGCACTTCCACTCATGGGGGTATAAATTGGGAAAATTAAAAATCAGCAAGACACAAGCACCCCAAAGTTTAGGGCTGCTCTGTTGACCAGGACCTCCACTTCATTCCACCTTAAATATCCCAGGAAAGAGAAAAATGGATAAAGAAGTTGTGGTCCTTATGTACAATGGAATATCACTCAGCCAGGAAATCAATGTCGTAAGGTTAGTAGCAGCATGATGAGTGGATTTAGGTATGACGATTCTAAGTGAAATAAGTCACACAGAAAAGGACACTTCTCATAAGGTATCACTGATAGAGGGAATGTAAAAACCGTTACACTTGAACTGAATTACAAAACAGAACAGAGTCACACATGCAGAAAACAGACTATGGCTGCTTAACAGGAAAGGTGAGGTGGGGTGATACATAAAACAAGGGTATCAAATTAGCTCAGATACCATTCCATAAACCCAATATGTAGTAGACAAGACCTACTCCTTGCTCAGAGAACTGGACTCAACACGCCCTATTCACCGCACAAGAATATATCTGACTAATAATAATCGTAAAACCTATGTATTGATATCTCTCTGTTAGTGTGTCAAGTGGGTGTAAAGCGGCATAAACACAGCAGTGAAAAGCAGCTAAACCCCATTATAAAAATAAATTACTTTGAAACACCCATGAAACAAAGACAGTGAAAGAGAGAGAAATTCTTACACAATGCGTTCAGGGGCTGTGATGCAACCTGGATTGACCATATCTAGACGCACAGCTGGATGAGACATAAGGGTGGACACTCTTGGGGCTGAGAGGTTTGGTGAGGTTGGGTGAGCAAACGCAGACCCTTTAAAGGAATACTGCGTGGTACCCATCGCATGGGTCCCAAATCTCCAGGTTCAAGGGCATCTTCCTACATCAAAAACATGCATGAGAAACCCAGAAGATGGTACACCGTGTGATGGGGAAAGGTTTCTAAAACGCACCTCATTTCTCATCTCCTTGTGCCCGGGTTCGCCATTCCAGCCGCTTTACAAGCAAGCTCCCTACTTGGAGCATGAGCACCTTTAACCTCCTGTTCCATACAGGTTGCAATTTGTCCTGAGGATAAACGGGAAGACGTGGAACCAACGAGAGACTAGCTCTTGGTGTTGGGACAGGCACAGGTCACTCAATTTTCCCATCAGAAAGAAGAATTAACCACAGGCTCAGCCTGACCCCCGGAACCAGAACAGGGCCTGAAGCCATTCTGCGATTTTGCGGCCAGCTCCCATAAAAACGAGTTGTAAAATGGAGGTTCAGGGCACTGCAATTCACAAACCTGCAGAGTTATAAATGATAACTCTCGTCCACAAACATATTGAGGGAAGGCAAAGAAGAGGATTTGAAATCAAGGCAGAATTGCAGGAAACAGATTTCAGGAAGTAGATACGAATCGCCTTTAAAGCACATGAAAAGCGGCAAAACGTTGACAATGATGCCCTTGGCCAAAAAGGGCGTATGCGTTTTTTCCTGAATATATTCAGGAAAAAACGCATACGCCCTTTTTGGCCAACCAAGCAACCTGGAAAGGCAAATCAGCGCTACAAAGAAGTCTCGCTTCCCATCGGTCAAAAGGGCCATGCTGAAAAAAGTGTCAAAACCAGAAATGCAGGACAGGCCATGGAGAAATGGGAGCCTTGCTACACTGATGGGCGGGATGTAAATTGCCAAGAGCCACTCTGGAGAAGTGTCCGGTGAGTCCTGAAACATCTGAAAAACACAGCTTAGAGAGCATAGGGCACTTCCACTCATGGGGGTATAAATTGGGAAAATTAAAAATCAGCAAGACACAAGCACCCCAAAGTTTAGGGCTGCTCTGTTGACCAGGACCTCCACTTCATTCCACCTTAAATATCCCAGGAAAGAGAAAAATGGATAAAGAAGTTGTGGTCCTTATGTACAATGGAATATCACTCAGCCAGGAAATCAATGTCGTAAGGTTAGTAGCAGCATGATGAGTGGATTTAGGTATGACGATTCTAAGTGAAATAAGTCACACAGAAAAGGACACTACTCATAAGGTATCACTGATAGAGGGAATGTAAAAACCGTTACACTTGAACTGAATTACAAAACAGAACAGAGTCACACATGCAGAAAACACACTATGGCTGCTTAACGGGAAAGGTGAGGTGGGGTGATACATAAAACAAGGGTATCAAATTAGCTCAGATACCGTTCCATAAACCCAATATGTAATAGACAAGACCTACTCCTTGCTCAGAGAACTGGACTCAACACGCCCTATTCACCGCACAAGAATATATCTGACTAATAATAATCGTAAAACCTATGTATTGATATCTCTCTGTTAGTGTGTCAAGTGGGTGTAAAGCGGCATAAACACAGCAGTGAAAAGCAGCTAAACCCCATTATAAAAATAAATTACTTTGAAACCACCATGAAACAAAGACAGTGAAAGAGAGAGAAATTCTTACACAATGCGTTCAGGGGCTGTGATGCAACCTGGATGGACCATATCTAGACGCACAGCTGGATGAGACATAAGGGTGGACACTCTTGGGGCTGAGAGGTTTGGTGAGGTTGGGTGAGCAAACGCAGACCCTTTAAAGGAATACTGCGTGGTACCCATCGCATGGGTCCCAAATCTCCAGGTTCAAGGGCATCTTCCTACATCAAAAACATGCATGAGAAACCCAGAAGATGGTACACCGTGTGATGGGGAAAGGTTTCTAAAACGCACCTCATTTCTCATCTCCTTGTGCCCGGGTTCGCCATTCCAGCCGCTTTACTAGCAAGCTCCCTACTTGGAGCATCAGCACCTTTAACCTCCTGTTCCGTACAGGTTGCAATTTGTCCTGAGGATAAACGGGAAGACGTGGAACCAACGAGAGACTAGCTCTTGGTGTTGGGACAGGCACAGGTCACTCTATTTTCCCATCAGAAAGAAGAATTAACCACAGGCTCAGCCTGACCCCCGGAACCAGAACAGGGCCTGAAGCCATTCTGCGATTTTGCCGCCAGCTCCCATAAAAACGAGTTGTAAAATGGAGGTTCAGGGCACTGCAATTCACAAACCTGCAGAGTTATAAATGATAACTCTCGTCCACAAACATATTGAGGGAAGGCAAAGAAGAGGATTTGAAATCAAGGCAGAATTGCAGGAAACAGATTATATTCAGGAAAAAACGCATACGCCCTTTTTGGCCAACCAAGCCACCTGGAAAGGCAAATCAGCGCTACAAAGAAGTCTCGCTTCCCATCGGTCAAAAGGGCCATGCTGAAAAAAGTGTCAAAACCAGAAATGCAGGACAGGCCATGGAGAAATGGGAGCCTTGCTACACTGATGGGCGGGATGTAAATTGCCAAGAGCCACTCTGGAGAAGTGTCCGGTGAGTCCTGAAACATCTGAAAAACACAGCTTAGAGAGCATAGGGCACTTCCACTCATGGGGGTATAAATTGGGAAAATTAAAAATCAGCAAGACACAAGCACCCCAAAGTTTAGGGCTGCTCTGTTGACAAGGACCTCCACTTCATTCCACCTTAAATATCCAAGGAAAGAGAAAAATGGATAAAGAAGTTGTGGTCCTTATGTACAATGGAATATCACTCAGCCAGGAAATCAATGTCGTAAGGTTAGTAGCAGCATGATGAGTGGATTTAGGTATGACGATTCTAAGTGAAATAAGTCACACAGAAAAGGACACTTCTCATAAGGTATCACTGATAGAGGGAATGTAAAAACCGTTACACTTGAACTGAATTACAAAACAGAACAGAGTCACACATGCAGAAAACACACTATGGCTGCTTAACGGGAAAGGTGAGGTGGGGTGATACATAAAACAAGGGTATCAAATTAGCTCAGATACCGTTCCATAAACCCAATATGTAATAGACAAGACCTACTCCTTGCTCAGAGAACTGGACTCAACACGCCCTATTCACCGCACAAGAATATATCTGACTAATAATAATCGTAAAACCTATGTATTGATATCTCTCTGTTAGTGTGTCAAGTGGGTGTAAAGCGGCATAAACACAGCAGTGAAAAGCAGCTAAACCCCATTATAAAAATAAATTACTTTGAAACCACCATGAAACAAAGACAGTGAAAGAGAGAGAAATTCTTACACAATGCGTTCAGGGGCTGTGATGCAACCTGGATTGACCATATCTAGACGCACAGCTGGATGAGACATAAGGGTGGACACTCTTGGGGCTGAGAGGTTTGGTGAGGTTGGGTGAGCAAACGCAGACCCTTTAAAGGAATACTGCGTGGTACCCATCGCATGGGTCCCAAATCTCCAGGTTCAAGGGCATCTTCCTACATCAAAAACATGCATGAGAAACCCAGAAGATGGTACACCGTGTGATGGGGAAAGGTTTCTAAAACGCACCTCATTTCTCATCTCCTTGTGCCCGGGTTCGCCATTCCAGCCGCTTTACTAGCAAGCTCCCTACTTGGAGCATCAGCACCTTTAACCTCCTGTTCCGTACAGGTTGCAATTTGTCCTGAGGATAAACGGGAAGACGTGGAACCAACGAGAGACTAGCTCTTGGTGTTGGGACAGGCACAGGTCACTCTATTTTCCCATCAGAAAGAAGAATTAACCACAGGCTCAGCCTGACCCCCGGAACCAGAACAGGGCCTGAAGCCATTCTGCGATTTTGCCGCCAGCTCCCATAAAAACGAGTTGTAAAATGGAGGTTCAGGGCACTGCAATTCACAAACCTGCAGAGTTATAAATGATAACTCTCGTCCACAAACATATTGAGGGAAGGCAAAGAAGAGGATTTGAAATCAAGGCAGAATTGCAGGAAACAGATTTCAGGAGGTAGATACGAATCGCCTTTAAAGCACATGAAAAGCGGCAAAACGTTGACAATGATGCCCTTGGCCAAAAAGGGCGTATGCGTTTTTTCCTGAATATATTCAGGAAAAAACGCATACGCCCTTTTTGGCCAACCAAGCCACCTGGAAAGGCAAATCAGCGCTACAAAGAAGTCTCGCTTCCCATCGGTCAAAAGGGCCATGCTGAAAAAAGTGTCAAAACCAGAAATGCAGGACAGGCCATGGAGAAATGGGAGCCTTGCTACACTGATGGGCGGGATGTAAATTGCCAAGAGCCACTCTGGAGAAGTGTCCAGTGAGTCCTGAAACATCTGAAAAACACAGCTTAGAGAGCATAGGGCACTTCCACTCATGGGGGTATAAATTGGGAAAATTAAAAATCAGCAAGACACAAGCACCCCAAAGTTTAGGGCTGCTCTGTTGACCAGGACCTCCACTTCATTCCACCTTAAATATCCCAGGAAAGAGAAAAATGGATAAAGAAGTTGTGGTCCTTATGTACAATGGAATATCACTCAGCCAGGAAATCAATGTCGTAAGGTTAGTAGCAGCATGATGAGTGGATTTAGGTATGACGATTCTAAGTGAAATAAGTCACACAGAAAAGGACACTTCTCATAAGGTATCACTGATAGAGGGAATGTAAAAACCGTTACACTTGAACTGAATTACAAAACAGAACAGAGTCACACATGCAGAAAACAGACTATGGCTGCTTAACAGGAAAGGTGAGGTGGGGTGATACATAAAACAAGGGTATCAAATTAGCTCAGATACCGTTCCATAAACCCAATATGTAGTAGACAAGACCTACTCCTTGCTCAGAGAACTGGACTCAACACGCCCTATTCACCGCACAAGAATATATCTGACTAATAATAATCGTAAAACCTATGTATTGATATCTCTCTGTTAGTGTGTCAAGTGGGTGTAAAGCGGCATAAACACAGCAGTGAAAAGCAGCTAAACCCCATTATAAAAATAAATTACTTTGAAACACCCATGAAACAAAGACAGTGAAAGAGAGAGAAATTCTTACACAATGCGTTCAGGGGCTGTGATGCAACCTGGATTGACCATATCTAGACGCACAGCTGGATGAGACATAAGGGTGGACACTCTTGGGGCTGAGAGGTTTGGTGAGGTTGGGTGAGCAAACGCAGACCCTTTAAAGGAATACTGCGTGGTACCCATCGCATGGGTCCCAAATCTCCAGGTTCAAGGGCATCTTCCTACATCAAAAACATGCATGAGAAACCCAGAAGATGGTACACCGTGTGATGGGGAAAGGTTTCTAAAACGCACCTCATTTCTCATCTCCTTGTGCCCGGGTTCGCCATTCCAGCCGCTTTACTAGCAAGCTCCCTACTTGGAGCATGAGCACCTTTAACCTCCTGTTCCGTACAGGTTGCAATTTGTCCTGAGGATAAACGGGAAGACGTGGAACCAACGAGAGACTAGCTCTTGGTGTTGGGACAGGCACAGGTCACTCAATTTTCCCATCAGAAAGAAGAATTAACCACAGGCTCAGCCTGACCCCCGGAACCAGAACAGGGCCTGAAGCCATTCTGCGATTTTGCGGCCAGCTCCCATAAAAACGAGTTGTAAAATGGAGGTTCAGGGCACTGCAATTCACAAACCTGCAGAGTTATAAATGATAACTCTCGTCCACAAACATATTGAGGGAAGGCAAAGAAGAGGATTTGAAATCAAGGCAGAATTGCAGGAAACAGATTTCAGGAAGTAGATACGAATCGCCTTTAAAGCACATGAAAAGCGGCAAAACGTTGACAATGATGCCCTTGGCCAAAAAGGGCGTATGCGTTTTTTCCTGAATATATTCAGGAAAAAACGCATACGCCCTTTTTGGCCAACCAAGCAACCTGGAAAGGCAAATCAGCGCTACAAAGAAGTCTCGCTTCCCATCGGTCAAAAGGGCCATGCTGAAAAAAGTGTCAAAACCAGAAATGCAGGACAGGCCATGGAGAAATGGGAGCCTTGCTACACTGATGGGCGGGATGTAAATTGCCAAGAGCCACTCTGGAGAAGTGTCCGGTGAGTCCTGAAACATCTGAAAAACACAGCTTAGAGAGCATAGGGCACTTCCACTCATGGGGGTATAAATTGGGAAAATTAAAAATCAGCAAGACACAAGCACCCCAAAGTTTAGGGCTGCTCTGTTGACCAGGACCTCCACTTCATTCCACCTTAAATATCCCAGGAAAGAGAAAAATGGATAAAGAAGTTGTGGTCCTTATGTACAATGGAATATCACTCAGCCAGGAAATCAATGTCGTAAGGTTAGTAGCAGCATGATGAGTGGATTTAGGTATGACGATTCTAAGTGAAATAAGTCACACAGAAAAGGACACTTCTCATAAGGTATCACTGATAGAGGGAATGTAAAAACCGTTACACTTGAACTGAATTACAAAACAGAACAGAGTCACACATGCAGAAAACAGACTATGGCTGCTTAACAGGAAAGGTGAGGTGGGGTGATACATAAAACAAGGGTATCAAATTAGCTCAGATACCATTCCATAAACCCAATATGTAGTAGACAAGACCTACTCCTTGCTCAGAGAACTGGACTCAACACGCCCTATTCACCGCACAAGAATATATCTGACTAATAATAATCGTAAAACCTATGTATTGATATCTCTCTGTTAGTGTGTCAAGTGGGTGTAAAGCGGCATAAACACAGCAGTGAAAAGCAGCTAAACCCCATTATAAAAATAAATTACTTTGAAACACCCATGAAACAAAGACAGTGAAAGAGAGAGAAATTCTTACACAATGCGTTCAGGGGCTGTGATGCAACCTGGATTGACCATATCTAGACGCACAGCTGGATGAGACATAAGGGTGGACACTCTTGGGGCTGAGAGGTTTGGTGAGGTTGGGTGAGCAAACGCAGACCCTTTAAAGGAATACTGCGTGGTACCCATCGCATGGGTCCCAAATCTCCAGGTTCAAGGGCATCTTCCTACATCAAAAACATGCATGAGAAACCCAGAAGATGGTACACCGTGTGATGGGGAAAGGTTTCTAAAACGCACCTCATTTCTCATCTCCTTGTGCCCGGGTTCGCCATTCCAGCCGCTTTACTAGCAAGCTCCCTACTTGGAGCATCAGCACCTTTAACCTCCTGTTCCGTACAGGTTGCAATTTGTCCTGAGGATAAACGGGAAGACGTGGAACCAACGAGAGACTAGCTCTTGGTGTTGGGACAGGCACAGGTCACTCTATTTTCCCATCAGAAAGAAGAATTAACCACAGGCTCAGCCTGACCCCCGGAACCAGAACAGGGCCTGAAGCCATTCTGCGATTTTGCGGCCAGCTCCCATAAAAACGAGTTGTAAAATGGAGGTTCAGGGCACTGCAATTCACAAACCTGCAGAGTTATAAATGATAACTCTCGTCCACAAACATATTGAGGGAAGGCAAAGAAGAGGATTTGAAATCAAGGCAGAATTGCAGGAAACAGATTTCAGGAAGTAGATACGAATCGCCTTTAAAGCACATGAAAAGCGGCAAAACGTTGACAATGATGCCCTTGGCCAAAAAGGGCGTATGCGTTTTTTCCTGAATATATTCAGGAAAAAACGCATACGCCCTTTTTGGCCAACCAAGCAACCTGGAAAGGCAAATCAGCGCTACAAAGAAGTCTCGCTTCCCATCGGTCAAAAGGGCCATGCTGAAAAAAGTGTCAAAACCAGAAATGCAGGACAGGCCATGGAGAAATGGGAGCCTTGCTACACTGATGGGCGGGATGTAAATTGCCAAGAGCCACTCTGGAGAAGTGTCCGGTGAGTCCTGAAACATCTGAAAAACACAGCTTAGAGAGCATAGGGCACTTCCACTCATGGGGGTATAAATTGGGAAAATTAAAAATCAGCAAGACACAAGCACCCCAAAGTTTAGGGCTGCTCTGTTGACCAGGACCTCCACTTCATTCCACCTTAAATATCCCAGGAAAGAGAAAAATGGATAAAGAAGTTGTGGTCCTTATGTACAATGGAATATCACTCAGCCAGGAAATCAATGTCGTAAGGTTAGTAGCAGCATGATGAGTGGATTTAGGTATGACGATTCTAAGTGAAATAAGTCACACAGAAAAGGACACTTCTCATAAGGTATCACTGATAGAGGGAATGTAAAAACCGTTACACTTGAACTGAATTACAAAACAGAACAGAGTCACACATGCAGAAAACACACTATGGCTGCTTAACGGGAAAGGTGAGGTGGGGTGATACATAAAACAAGGGTATCAAATTAGCTCAGATACCGTTCCATAAACCCAATATGTAATAGACAAGACCTACTCCTTGCTCAGAGAACTGGACTCAACACGCCCTATTCACCGCACAAGAATATATCTGACTAATAATAATCGTAAAACCTATGTATTGATATCTCTCTGTTAGTGTGTCAAGTGGGTGTAAAGCGGCATAAACACATCATTGAAAAGCAGCTAAACCCCATTATAAAAATAAATTACTTTGAAACCACCATGAAACAAAGACAGTGAAAGAGAGAGAAATTCTTACACAATGCGTTCAGGGGCTGTGATGCAACCTGGATTGACCATATCTAGACGCACAGCTGGATGAGACATAAGGGTGGACACTCTTGGGGCTGAGAGGTTTGGTGAGGTTGGGTGAGCAAACGCAGACCCTTTAAAGGAATACTGCGTGGTACCCATCGCATGGGTCCCAAATCTCCAGGTTCAAGGGCATCTTCCTACATCAAAAACATGCATGAGAAACCCAGAAGATGGTACACCGTGTGATGGGGAAAGGTTTCTAAAACGCACCTCATTTCTCATCTCCTTGTGCCCGGGTTCGCCATTCCAGCCGCTTTACTAGCAAGCTCCCTACTTGGAGCATCAGCACCTTTAACCTCCTGTTCCGTACAGGTTGCAATTTGTCCTGAGGATAAACGGGAAGACGTGGAACCAACGAGAGACTAGCTCTTGGTGTTGGGACAGGCACAGGTCACTCTATTTTCCCATCAGAAAGAAGAATTAACCACAGGCTCAGCCTGACCCCCGGAACCAGAACAGGGCCTGAAGCCATTCTGCGATTTTGCGGCCAGCTCCCATAAAAACGAGTTGTAAAATGGAGGTTCAGGGCACTGCAATTCACAAACCTGCAGAGTTATAAATGATAACTCTCGTCCACAAACATATTGAGGGAAGGCAAAGAAGAGGATTTGAAATCAAGGCAGAATTGCAGGAAACAGATTTCAGGAGGTAGATACGAATCGCCTTTAAAGCACATGAAAAGCGGCAAAACGTTGACAATGATGCCCTTGGCCAAAAAGGGCGTATGCGTTTTTTCCTGAATATATTCAGGAAAAAACGCATACGCCCTTTTTGGCCAACCAAGCCACCTGGAAAGGCAAATCAGCGCTACAAAGAAGTCTCGCTTCCCATCGGTCAAAAGGGCCATGCTGAAAAAAGTGTCAAAACCAGAAATGCAGGACAGGCCATGGAGAAATGGGAGCCTTGCTACACTGATGGGCGGGATGTAAATTGCCAAGAGCCACTCTGGAGAAGTGTCCAGTGAGTCCTGAAACATCTGAAAAACACAGCTTAGAGAGCATAGGGCACTTCCACTCATGGGGGTATAAATTGGGAAAATGAAAAATCAGCAAGACACAAGCACCCCAAAGTTTAGGGCTGCTCTGTTGACCAGGACCTCCACTTCATTCCACCTTAAATATCCCAGGAAAGAGAAAAATGGATAAAGAAGTTGTGGTCCTTATGTACAATGGAATATCACTCAGCCAGGAAATCAATGTCGTAAGGTTAGTAGCAGCATGATGAGTGGATTTAGGTATGACGATTCTAAGTGAAATAAGTCACACAGAAAAGGACACTTCTCATAAGGTATCACTGATAGAGGGAATGTAAAAACCGTTACACTTGAACTGAATTACAAAACAGAACAGAGTCACACATGCAGAAAACAGACTATGGCTGCTTAACAGGAAAGGTGAGGTGGGGTGATACATAAAACAAGGGTATCAAATTAGCTCAGATACCATTCCATAAACCCAATATGTAGTAGACAAGACCTACTCCTTGCTCAGAGAACTGGACTCAACACGCCCTATTCACCGCACAAGAATATATCTGACTAATAATAATCGTAAAACCTATGTATTGATATCTCTCTGTTAGTGTGTCAAGTGGGTGTAAAGCGGCATAAACACAGCAGTGAAAAGCAGCTAAACCCCATTATAAAAATAAATTACTTTGAAACACCCATGAAACAAAGACAGTGAAAGAGAGAGAAATTCTTACACAATGCGTTCAGGGGCTGTGATGCAACCTGGATTGACCATATCTAGACGCACAGCTGGATGAGACATAAGGGTGGACACTCTTGGGGCTGAGAGGTTTGGTGAGGTTGGGTGAGCAAACGCAGACCCTTTAAAGGAATACTGCGTGGTACCCATCGCATGGGTCCCAAATCTCCAGGTTCAAGGGCATCTTCCTACATCAAAAACATGCATGAGAAACCCAGAAGATGGTACACCGTGTGATGGGGAAAGGTTTCTAAAACGCACCTCATTTCTCATCTCCTTGTGCCCGGGTTCGCCATTCCAGCCGCTTTACTAGCAAGCTCCCTACTTGGAGCATGAGCACCTTTAACCTCCTGTTCCGTACAGGTTGCAATTTGTCCTGAGGATAAACGGGAAGACGTGGAACCAACGAGAGACTAGCTCTTGGTGTTGGGACAGGCACAGGTCACTCAATTTTCCCATCAGAAAGAAGAATTAACCACAGGCTCAGCCTGACCCCCGGAACCAGAACAGGGCCTGAAGCCATTCTGCGATTTTGCGGCCAGCTCCCATAAAAACGAGTTGTAAAATGGAGGTTCAGGGCACTGCAATTCACAAACCTGCAGAGTTATAAATGATAACTCTCGTCCACAAACATATTGAGGGAAGGCAAAGAAGAGGATTTGAAATCAAGGCAGAATTGCAGGAAACAGATTTCAGGAAGTAGATACGAATCGCCTTTAAAGCACATGAAAAGCGGCAAAACGTTGACAATGATGCCCTTGGCCAAAAAGGGCGTATGCGTTTTTTCCTGAATATATTCAGGAAAAAACGCATACGCCCTTTTTGGCCAACCAAGCAACCTGGAAAGGCAAATCAGCGCTACAAAGAAGTCTCGCTTCCCATCGGTCAAAAGGGCCATGCTGAAAAAAGTGTCAAAACCAGAAATGCAGGACAGGCCATGGAGAAATGGGAGCCTTGCTACACTGATGGGCGGGATGTAAATTGCCAAGAGCCACTCTGGAGAAGTGTCCGGTGAGTCCTGAAACATCTGAAAAACACAGCTTAGAGAGCATAGGGCACTTCCACTCATGGGGGTATAAATTGGGAAAATTAAAAATCAGCAAGACACAAGCACCCCAAAGTTTAGGGCTGCTCTGTTGACCAGGACCTCCACTTCATTCCACCTTAAATATCCCAGGAAAGAGAAAAATGGATAAAGAAGTTGTGGTCCTTATGTACAATGGAATATCACTCAGCCAGGAAATCAATGTCGTAAGGTTAGTAGCAGCATGATGAGTGGATTTAGGTATGACGATTCTAAGTGAAATAAGTCACACAGAAAAGGACACTTCTCATAAGGTATCACTGATAGAGGGAATGTAAAAACCGTTACACTTGAACTGAATTACAAAACAGAACAGAGTCACACATGCAGAAAACACACTATGGCTGCTTAACGGGAAAGGTGAGGTGGGGTGATACATAAAACAAGGGTATCAAATTAGCTCAGATACCGTTCCATAAACCCAATATGTAATAGACAAGACCTACTCCTTGCTCAGAGAACTGGACTCAACACGCCCTATTCACCGCACAAGAATATATCTGACTAATAATAATCGTAAAACCTATGTATTGATATCTCTCTGTTAGTGTGTCAAGTGGGTGTAAAGCGGCATAAACACAGCAGTGAAAAGCAGCTAAACCCCATTATAAAAATAAATTACTTTGAAACACCCATGAAACAAAGACAGTGAAAGAGAGAGAAATTCTTACACAATGCGTTCAGGGGCTGTGATGCAACCTGGATTGACCATATCTAGACGCACAGCTGGATGAGACATAAGGGTGGACACTCTTGGGGCTGAGAGGTTTGGTGAGGTTGGGTGAGCAAACGCAGACCCTTTAAAGGAATACTGCGTGGTACCCATCGCATGGGTCCCAAATCTCCAGGTTCAAGGGCATCTTCCTACATCAAAAACATGCATGAGAAACCCAGAAGATGGTACACCGTGTGATGGGGAAAGGTTTCTAAAACGCACCTCATTTCTCATCTCCTTGTGCCCGGGTTCGCCATTCCAGCCGCTTTACTAGCAAGCTCCCTACTTGGAGCATCAGCACCTTTAACCTCCTGTTCCGTACAGGTTGCAATTTGTCCTGAGGATAAACGGGAAGACGTGGAACCAACGAGAGACTAGCTCTTGGTGTTGGGACAGGCACAGGTCACTCTATTTTCCCATCAGAAAGAAGAATTAACCACAGGCTCAGCCTGACCCCCGGAACCAGAACAGGGCCTGAAGCCATTCTGCGATTTTGCGGCCAGCTCCCATAAAAACGAGTTGTAAAATGGAGGTTCAGGGCACTGCAATTCACAAACCTGCAGAGTTATAAATGATAACTCTCGTCCACAAACATATTGAGGGAAGGCAAAGAAGAGGATTTGAAATCAAGGCAGAATTGCAGGAAACAGATTTCAGGAGGTAGATACGAATCGCCTTTAAAGCACATGAAAAGCGGCAAAACGTTGACAATGATGCCCTTGGCCAAAAAGGGCGTATGCGTTTTTTCCTGAATATATTCAGGAAAAAACGCATACGCCCTTTTTGGCCAACCAAGCCACCTGGAAAGGCAAATCAGCGCTACAAAGAAGTCTCGCTTCCCATCGGTCAAAAGGGCCATGCTGAAAAAAGTGTCAAAACCAGAAATGCAGGACAGGCCATGGAGAAATGGGAGCCTTGCTACACTGATGGGCGGGATGTAAATTGCCAAGAGCCACTCTGGAGAAGTGTCCAGTGAGTCCTGAAACATCTGAAAAACACAGCTTAGAGAGCATAGGGCACTTCCACTCATGGGGGTATAAATTGGGAAAATGAAAAATCAGCAAGACACAAGCACCCCAAAGTTTAGGGCTGCTCTGTTGACCAGGACCTCCACTTCATTCCACCTTAAATATCCCAGGAAAGAGAAAAATGGATAAAGAAGTTGTGGTCCTTATGTACAATGGAATATCACTCAGCCAGGAAATCAATGTCGTAAGGTTAGTAGCAGCATGATGAGTGGATTTAGGTATGACGATTCTAAGTGAAATAAGTCACACAGAAAAGGACACTTCTCATAAGGTATCACTGATAGAGGGAATGTAAAAACCGTTACACTTGAACTGAATTACAAAACAGAACAGAGTCACACATGCAGAAAACAGACTATGGCTGCTTAACAGGAAAGGTGAGGTGGGGTGATACATAAAACAAGGGTATCAAATTAGCTCAGATACCATTCCATAAACCCAATATGTAGTAGACAAGACCTACTCCTTGCTCAGAGAACTGGACTCAACACGCCCTATTCACCGCACAAGAATATATCTGACTAATAATAATCGTAAAACCTATGTATTGATATCTCTCTGTTAGTGTGTCAAGTGGGTGTAAAGCGGCATAAACACAGCAGTGAAAAGCAGCTAAACCCCATTATAAAAATAAATTACTTTGAAACACCCATGAAACAAAGACAGTGAAAGAGAGAGAAATTCTTACACAATGCGTTCAGGGGCTGTGATGCAACCTGGATTGACCATATCTAGACGCACAGCTGGATGAGACATAAGGGTGGACACTCTTGGGGCTGAGAGGTTTGGTGAGGTTGGGTGAGCAAACGCAGACCCTTTAAAGGAATACTGCGTGGTACCCATCGCATGGGTCCCAAATCTCCAGGTTCAAGGGCATCTTCCTACATCAAAAACATGCATGAGAAACCCAGAAGATGGTACACCGTGTGATGGGGAAAGGTTTCTAAAACGCACCTCATTTCTCATCTCCTTGTGCCCGGGTTCGCCATTCCAGCCGCTTTACTAGCAAGCTCCCTACTTGGAGCATCAGCACCTTTAACCTCCTGTTCCATACAGGTTGCAATTTGTCCTGAGGATAAACGGGAAGACGTGGAACCAACGAGAGACTAGCTCTTGGTGTTGGGACAGGCACAGGTCACTCAATTTTCCCATCAGAAAGAAGAATTAACCACAGGCTCAGCCTGCCCCCCGGAACCAGAACAGGGCCTGAAGCCATTCTGCAATTTTGCGGCCAGCTCCCATAAAAACGAGTTGTAAAATGGAGGTTCAGGGCACTGCAATTCACAAACCTGCAGAGTTATAAATGATAACTCTCGTCCACAAACATATTGAGGGAAGGCAAAGAAGAGGATTTGAAATCAAGGCAGAATTGCAGGAAACAGATTTCAGGAGGTAGATACGAATCGCCTTTAAAGCACATGAAAAGCGGCAAAACGTTGACGATGATGCCCTTGGCCAAAAAGGGCGTATGCGTTTTTTCCTGAATATATTCAGGAAAAAACGCATACGCCCTTTTTGGCCAACCAAGCAACCTGGAAAGGCAAATCAGCGCTACAAAGAAGTCTCGCTTCCCATCGGTCAAAAGGGCCATGCTGAAAAAAGTGTCAAAACCAGAAATGCAGGACAGGCCATGGAGAAATGGGAGCCTTGCTACACTGATGGGCGGGATGTAAATTGCCAAGAGCCACTCTGGAGAAGTGTCCGGTGAGTCCTGAAACATCTGAAAAACACAGCTTAGAGAGCATAGGGCACTTCCACTCATGGGGGTATAAATTGGGAAAATGAAAAATCAGCAAGACACAAGCACCCCAAAGTTTAGGGCTGCTCTGTTGACAAGGACCTCCACTTCATTCCACCTTAAATATCCAAGGAAAGAGAAAAATGGATAAAGAAGTTGTGGTCCTTATGTACAATGGAATATCACTCAGCCAGGAAATCAATGTCGTAAGGTTAGTAGCAGCATGATGAGTGGATTTAGGTATGACGATTCTAAGTGAAATAAGTCACACAGAAAAGGACACTACTCATAAGGTATCACTGATAGAGGGAATGTAAAAACCGTTACACTTGAACTGAATTACAAAACAGAACAGAGTCACACATGCAGAAAACACACTATGGCTGCTTAACGGGAAAGGTGAGGTGGGGTGATACATAAAACAAGGGTATCAAATTAGCTCAGATACCATTCCATAAACCCAATATGTAATAGACAAGACCTACTCCTTGCTCAGAGAACTGGACTCAACACGCCCTATTCAACGCACAAGAATATATCTGATTAATAATAATCGTAAAACCTATGTATTGATATCTCTCTGTTAGTGTGTCAAGTGGGTGTAAAGCGGCATAAACACAGCAGTGAAAAGCAGCTAAACCCCATTATAAAAATAAATTACTTTGAAAACACCATGAAACAAAGACAGTGAAAGAGAGAGAAATTCTTACACAATGCGTTCAGGGGCTGTGATGCAACCTGGATTGACCATATCTAGACGCACAGCTGGATGAGACATAAGGGTGGACACTCTTGGGGCTGAGAGGTTTGGTGAGGTTGGGTGAGCAAACGCAGACCCTTTAAAGGAATACTGCGTGGTACCCATCGCATGGGTCCCAAATCTCCAGGTTCAAGGGCATCTTCCTACATCAAAAACATGCATGAGAAACCCAGAAGATGGTACACCGTGTGATGGGGAAAGGTTTCTAAAACGCACCTCATTTCTCATCTCCTTGTGCCCGGGTTCGCCATTCCAGCCGCTTTACTAGCAAGCTCCCTACTTGGAGCATCAGCACCTTTAACCTCCTGTTCCGTACAGGTTGCAATTTGTCCTGAGGATAAACGGGAAGACGTGGAACCAACGAGAGACTAGCTCTTGGTGTTGGGACAGGCACAGGTCACTCTATTTTCCCATCAGAAAGAAGAATTAACCACAGGCTCAGCCTGACCCCCGGAACCAGAACAGGGCCTGAAGCCATTCTGCGATTTTGCGGCCAGCTCCCATAAAAACGAGTTGTAAAATGGAGGTTCAGGGCACTGCAATTCACAAACCTGCAGAGTTATAAATGATAACTCTCGTCCACAAACATATTGAGGGAAGGCAAAGAAGAGGATTTGAAATCAAGGCAGAATTGCAGGAAACAGATTTCAGGAGGTAGATACGAATCGCCTTTAAAGCACATGAAAAGCGGCAAAACGTTGACAATGATGCCCTTGGCCAAAAAGGGCGTATGCGTTTTTTCCTGAATATATTCAGGAAAAAACGCATACGCCCTTTTTGGCCAACCAAGCCACCTGGAAAGGCAAATCAGCGCTACAAAGAAGTCTCGCTTCCCATCGGTCAAAAGGGCCATGCTGAAAAAAGTGTCAAAACCAGAAATGCAGGACAGGCCATGGAGAAATGGGAGCCTTGCTACACTGATGGGCGGGATGTAAATTGCCAAGAGCCACTCTGGAGAAGTGTCCGGTGAGTCCTGAAACATCTGAAAAACACAGCTTAGAGAGCATAGGGCACTTCCACTCATGGGGGTATAAATTGGGAAAATGAAAAATCAGCAAGACACAAGCACCCCAAAGTTTAGGGCTGCTCTGTTGACCAGGACCTCCACTTCATTCCACCTTAAATATCCCAGGAAAGAGAAAAATGGATAAAGAAGTTGTGGTCCTTATGTACAATGGAATATCACTCAGCCAGGAAATCAATGTCGTAAGGTTAGTAGCAGCATGATGAGTGGATTTAGGTATGACGATTCTAAGTGAAATAAGTCACACAGAAAAGGACACTTCTCATAAGGTATCACTGATAGAGGGAATGTAAAAACCGTTACACTTGAACTGAATTACAAAACAGAACAGAGTCACACATGCAGAAAACAGACTATGGCTGCTTAACAGGAAAGGTGAGGTGGGGTGATACATAAAACAAGGGTATCAAATTAGCTCAGATACCATTCCATAAACCCAATATGTAGTAGACAAGACCTACTCCTTGCTCAGATAACTGGACTCAACACGCCCTATTCACCGCACAAGAATATATCTGACTAATAATAATCGTAAAACCTATGTATTGATATCTCTCTGTTAGTGTGTCAAGTGGGTGTAAAGCGGCATAAACACAGCAGTGAAAAGCAGCTAAACCCCATTATAAAAATAAATTACTTTGAAACACCCATGAAACAAAGACAGTGAAAGAGAGAGAAATTCTTACACAATGCGTTCAGGGGCTGTGATGCAACCTGGATTGACCATATCTAGACGCACAGCTGGATGAGGCATAAGGGTGGACACTCTTGGGGCTGAGAGGTTTGGTGAGGTTGGGTGAGCAAACGCAGACCCTTTAAAGGAATACTGCGTGGTACCCATCGCATGGGTCCCAAATCTCCAGGTTCAAGGGCATCTTCCTACATCAAAAACATGCATGAGAAACCCAGAAGATGGTACACCGTGTGATGGGGAAAGGTTTCTAAAACGCACCTCATTTCTCATCTCCTTGTGCCCGGGTTCGCCATTCCTGCCACTTTACTAGCAAGCTCCCTACTTGGAGCATCAGCACCTTTAACCTCCTGTTCCATACAGGTTGCAATTTGTCCTGAGGATAAACGGGAAGACGTGGAACCAACGAGAGACTAGCTCTTGGTGTTGGGACAGGCACAGGTCACTCTATTTTCCCATCAGAAAGAAGAATTAACCACAGGCTCAGCCTGCCCCCCGGAACCAGAACAGGGCCTGAAGCCATTCTGCGATTTTGCGGCCAGCTCCCATAAAAACGAGTTGTAAAATGGAGGTTCAGGGCACTGCAATTCACAAAACTGCAGAGTTATAAATGATAACTCTCGTCCACAAATATATTGAGGGAAGGCAAAGAAGAGGATTTGAAATCAAGGCAGAATTGCAGGAAACAGATTTCAGGAGGTAGATTCGAATCGCCTTTAAAGCACATGAAAAGCGGCAAAACGTTGACAATGATGCCCTTGGCCAAAAAGGGCGTATGCGTTTTTTCCTGAATATATTCAGGAAAAAACGCATACGCCCTTTTTGGCCAACCAAGCAACCTGGAAAGGCAAATCAGCGCTACAAAGAAGTCTCGCTTCCCATCGGTCAAAAGGGCCATGCTGAAAAAAGTGTCAAAACCAGAAATGCAGGACAGGCCATGGAGAAATGGGAGCCTTGCTACACTGATGGGCGGGATGTAAATTGCCAAGAGCCACTCTGGAGAAGTGTCCGGTGAGTCCTGAAACATCTGAAAAACACAGCTTAGAGAGCATAGGGCACTTCCACTCATGGGGGTATAAATTGGGAAAATTAAAAATCAGCAAGACACAAGCACCCCAAAGTTTAGGGCTGCTCTGTTGACCAGGACCTCCACTTCATTCCACCTTAAATATCCCAGGAAAGAGAAAAATGGATAAAGAAGTTGTGGTCCTTATGTACAATGGAATATCACTCAGCCAGGAAATCAATGTCGTAAGGTTAGTAGCAGCATGATGAGTGGATTTAGGTACGACGATTCTAAGTGAAATAAGTCACACAGAAAAGGACACTTCTCATAAGGTATCACTGATAGAGGGAATGTAAAAACCGTTACACTTGAACTGAATTACAAAACAGAACAGAGTCACAAATGCAGAAAACACACTATGGCTGCTTAACGGGAAAGGTGAGGTGGGGTGATACATAAAACAAGGGTATCAAATTAGCTCAGATACCGTTCCATAAACCCAATATGTAATAGACAAGACCTACTCCTTGCTCAGAGAACTGGACTCAACACGCCCTATTCACCACACAAGAATATATCTGACTAATAATAATCGTAAAACCTATGTATTGATATCTCTCTGTTAGTGTGTCAAGTGGGTGTAAAGCGGCATAAACACAGCAGTGAAAAGCAGCTAAACCCCATTATAAAAATAAATTACTTTGAAACACCCATGAAACAAAGACAGTGAAAGAGAGAGAAATTCTTACACAATGCGTTCAGGGGCTGTGATGCAACCTGGATTGAACATATCTAGACGCACAGCTGGATGAGACATAAGGGTGGACACTCTTGGGGCTGAGAGGTTTGGTGAGGTTGGGTGAGCAAACGCAGACCCTTTAAAGGAATACTGCGTGGTACCCATCGCATGGGTCCCAAATCTCCAGGTTCAAGGGCATCTTCCTACATCAAAAACATGCATGAGAAACCCAGAAGATGGTACACCGTGTGATGGGGAAAGGTTTCTAAAACGCACCTCAGTTCTCATCTCCTTGTGCCCGGGTTCGCCATTCCAGCCGCTTTACTAGCAAGCTCCCTACTTGGAGCATCAGCACCTTTAACCTCCTGTTCCATACAGGTTGCAATTTGTCCTGAGGATAAACGGGAAGACGTGGAACCAACGAGAGACTAGCTCTTGGTGTTGGGACAGGCACAGGTCACTCTATTTTCCCATCAGAAAGAAGAATTAACCACAGGCTCAGCCTGCCCCCCGGAACCAGAACAGGGCCTGAAGCCATTCTGCGATTTTGCGGCCAGCTCCCATAAAAACGAGTTGTAAAATGGAGGTTCAGGGCACTGCAATTCACAAACCTGCAGAGTTATAAATGATAACTCTCGTCCACAAATATATTGAGGGAAGGCAAAGAAGAGGATTTGAAATCAAGGCAGAATTGCAGGAAACAGATTTCAGGAGGTAGATTCGAATCGCCTTTAAAGCACATGAAAAGCGGCAAAACGTTGACAATGATGCCCTTGGCCAAAAAGGGCGTATGCGTTTTTTCCTGAATATATTCAGGAAAAAACGCATACGCCCTTTTTGGCCAACCAAGCAACCTGGAAAGGCAAATCAGCGCTACAAAGAAGTCTCGCTTCCCATCGGTCAAAAGGGCCATGCTGAAAAAAGTGTCAAAACCAGAAATGCAGGACAGGCCATGGAGAAATGGGAGCCTTGCTACACTGATGGGCGGGATGTAAATTGCCAAGAGCCACTCTGGAGAAGTGTCCGGTGAGTCCTGAAACATCTGAAAAACACAGCTTAGAGAGCATAGGGCACTTCCACTCATGGGGGTATAAATTGGGAAAATTAAAAATCAGCAAGACACAAGCACCCCAAAGTTTAGGGCTGCTCTGTTGACCAGGACCTCCACTTCATTCCACCTTAAATATCCCAGGAAAGAGAAAAATGGATAAAGAAGTTGTGGTCCTTATGTACAATGGAATATCACTCAGCCAGGAAATCAATGTCGTAAGGTTAGTAGCAGCATGATGAGTGGATTTAGGTACGACGATTCTAAGTGAAATAAGTCACACAGAAAAGGACACTTCTCATAAGGTATCACTGATAGAGGGAATGTAAAAACCGTTACACTTGAACTGAATTACAAAACAGAACAGAGTCACACATGCAGAAAACACACTATGGCTGCTTAACGGGAAAGGTGAGGTGGGGTGATACATAAAACAAGGGTATCAAATTAGCTCAGATACCGTTCCATAAACCCAATATGTAATAGACAAGACCTACTCCTTGCTCAGAGAACTGGACTCAACACGCCCTATTCACCGCACAAGAATATATCTGACTAATAATAATCGTAAAACCTATGTATTGATATCTCTCTGTTAGTGTGTCAAGTGGGTTTAAAGCGGCATAAACACAGCCGTGAAAAGCAGCTAAACCCCATTATAAAAATAAATTACTTTGAAACACCCATGAAACAAAGACAGTGAAAGAGAGAGAAATTCTTACACAATGCGTTCAGGGGCTGTGATGCAACCTGGATTGACCATATCTAGACGCACAGCTGGATGAGACATAAGGGTGGACACTCTTGGGGCTGAGAGGTTTGGTGAGGTTGGGTGAGCAAACGCAGACCCTTTAAAGGAATACTGCGTGGTACCCATCGCATGGGTCCCAAATCTCCAGGTTCAAGGGCATCTTCCTACATCAAAAACATGCATGAGAAACCCAGAAGATGGTACACCGTGTGATGGGGAAAGGTTTCTAAAACGCACCTCATTTCTCATCGCCTTGTGCCCGGGTTCGCCATTCCAGCCGCTTTACTAGCAAGCTCCCTACTTGGAGCATCAGCACCTTTAACCTCCTGTTCCATACAGGTTGCAATTTGTCCTGAGGATAAACGGGAAGACGTGGAACCAACGAGAGACTAGCTCTTGGTGTTGGGACAGGCACAGGTCACTCTATTTTCCCATCAGAAAGAAGAATTAACCACAGGCTCAGCCTGCCCCCCGGAACCAGAACAGGGCCTGAAGCCATTCTGCGATTTTGCGGCCAGCTCCCATAAAAACGAGTTGTAAAATGGAGGTTCAGGGCACTGCAATTCACAAACCTGCAGAGTTATAAATGATAACTCTCGTCCACAAATATATTGAGGGAAGGCAAAGAAGAGGATTTGAAATCAAGGCAGAATTGCAGGAAACAGATTTCAGGAGGTAGATTCGAATCGCCTTTAAAGCACATGAAAAGCGGCAAAACGTTGACAATGATGCCCTTGGCCAAAAAGGGCGTATGCGTTTTTTCCTGAATATATTCAGGAAAAAACGCATACGCCCTTTTTGGCCAACCAAGCAACCTGGAAAGGCAAATCAGCGCTACAAAGAAGTCTCGCTTCCCATCGGTCAAAAGGGCCATGCTGAAAAAAGTGTCAAAACCAGAAATGCAGGACAGGCCATGGAGAAATGGGAGCCTTGCTACACTGATGGGCGGGATGTAAATTGCCAAGAGCCACTCTGGAGAAGTGTCCGGTGAGTCCTGAAACATCTGAAAAACACAGCTTAGAGAGCATAGGGCACTTCCACTCATGGGGGTATAAATTGGGAAAATTAAAAATCAGCAAGACACAAGCACCCCAAAGTTTAGGGCTGCTCTGTTGACCAGGACCTCCACTTCATTCCACCTTAAATATCCCAGGAAAGAGAAAAATGGATAAAGAAGTTGTGGTCCTTATGTACAATGGAATATCACTCAGCCAGGAAATCAATGTCGTAAGGTTAGTAGCAGCATGATGAGTGGATTTAGGTACGACGATTCTAAGTGAAATAAGTCACACAGAAAAGGACACTTCTCATAAGGTATCACTGATAGAGGGAATGTAAAAACCGTTACACTTGAACTGAATTACAAAACAGAACAGAGTCACACATGCAGAAAACACACTATGGCTGCTTAACGGGAAAGGTGAGGTGGGGTGATACATAAAACAAGGGTATCAAATTAGCTCAGATACCGTTCCATAAACCCAATATGTAATAGACAAGACCTACTCCTTGCTCAGAGAACTGGACTCAACACGCCCTATTCACCGCACAAGAATATATCTGACTAATAATAATCGTAAAACCTATGTATTGATATCTCTCTGTTAGTGTGTCAAGTGGGTGTAAAGCGGCATAAACACAGCCGTGAAAAGCAGCTAAACCCCATTATAAAAATAAATTACTTTGAAACACCCATGAAACAAAGACAGTGAAAGAGAGAGAAATTCTTACACAATGCGTTCAGGGGCTGTGATGCAACCTGGATTGACCATATCTAGACGCACAGCTGGATTAGACATAAGGGTGGACACTCTTGGGGCTGAGAGGTTTGGTGAGGTTGGGTGAGCAAACGCAGACCCTTTAAAGGAATACTGCGTGGTACCCATCGCATGGGTCCCAAATCTCCAGGTTCAAGGGCATCTTCCTACATCAAAAACATGCATGAGAAACCCAGAAGATGGTACACCGTGTGATGGGGAAAGGTTTCTAAAACGCACCTCATTTCTCATCTCCTTGTGCCCGGGTTCGCCATTCCAGCCGCTTTACTAGCAAGCTCCCTACTTGGAGCATCAGCACCTTTAACCTCCTGTTCCATACAGGTTGCAATTTGTCCTGAGGATAAACGGGAAGACGTGGAACCAACGAGAGACTAGCTCTTGGTGTTGGGACAGGCACAGGTCACTCTATTTTCCCATCAGAAAGAAGAATTAACCACAGGCTCAGCCTGCCCCCCGGAACCAGAACAGGGCCTGAAGCCATTCTGCGATTTTGCGGCCAGCTCCCATAAAAACGAGTTGTAAAATGGAGGTTCAGGGCACTGCAATTCACAAACCTGCAGAGTTATAAATGATAACTCTCGTCCACAAATATATTGAGGGAAGGCAAAGAAGAGGATTTGAAATCAAGGCAGAATTGCAGGAAACAGATTTCAGGAGGTAGATTCGAATCGCCTTTAAAGCACATGAAAAGCGGCAAAACGTTGACAATGATGCCCTTGGCCAAAAAGGGCGTATGCGTTTTTTCCTGAATATATTCAGGAAAAAACGCATACGCCCTTTTTGGCCAACCAAGCAACCTGGAAAGGCAAATCAGCGCTACAAAGAAGTCTCGCTTCCCATCGGTCAAAAGGGCCATGCTGAAAAAAGTGTCAAAACCAGAAATGCAGGACAGGCCATGGAGAAATGGGAGCCTTGCTACACTGATGGGCGGGATGTAAATTGCCAAGAGCCACTCTGGAGAAGTGTCCGGTGAGTCCTGAAACATCTGAAAAACACAGCTTAGAGAGCATAGGGCACTTCCACTCATGGGGGTATAAATTGGGAAAATTAAAAATCAGCAAGACACAAGCACCCCAAAGTTTAGGGCTGCTCTGTTGACCAGGACCTCCACTTCATTCCACCTTAAATATCCCAGGAAAGAGAAAAATGGATAAAGAAGTTGTGGTCCTTATGTACAATGGAATATCACTCAGCCAGGAAATCAATGTCGTAAGGTTAGTAGCAGCATGATGAGTGGATTTAGGTACGACGATTCTAAGTGAAATAAGTCACACAGAAAAGGACACTTCTCATAAGGTATCACTGATAGAGGGAATGTAAAAACCGTTACACTTGAACTGAATTACAAAACAGAACAGAGTCACACATGCAGAAAACACACTATGGCTGCTTAACGGGAAAGGTGAGGTGGGGTGATACATAAAACAAGGGTATCAAATTAGCTCAGATACCGTTCCATAAACCCAATATGTAATAGACAAGACCTACTCCTGGCTCAGAGAACTGGACTCAACACGCCCTATTCACCGCACAAGAATATATCTGACTAATAATAATCGTAAAACCTATGTATTGATATCTCTCTGTTAGTGTGTCAAGTGGGTGTAAAGCGGCATAAACACAGCAGTGAAAAGCAGCTAAACCCCATTATAAAAATAAATTGCTTTGAAACACCCATGAAACAAAGACAGTGAAAGAGAGAGAAATTCTTACACAATGCGTTCAGGGGCTGTGATGCAACCTGGATTGACCATATCTAGACGCACAGCTGGATGAGACATAAGGGTGGACACTCTTGGGGCTGAGAGGTTTGGTGAGGTTGGGTGAGCAAACGCAGACCCTTTAAAGGAATACTGCGTGGTACCCATCGCATGGGTCCCAAATCTCCAGGTTCAAGGGCATCTTCCTACATCAAAAACATGCATGAGAAACCCAGAAGATGGTACACCGTGTGATGGGGAAAGGTTTCTAAAACGCACCTCATTTCTCATCTCCTTGTGCCCGGGTTCGCCATTCCAGCCGCTTTACTAGCAAGCTCCCTACTTGGAGCATGAGCACCTTTAACCTCCTGTTCCGTACAGGTTGCAATTTGTCCTGAGGATAAACGGGAAGACGTGGAACCAACGAGAGACTAGCTCTTGGTGTTGGGACAGGCACAGGTCACTCAATTTTCCCATCAGAAAGAAGAATTAACCACAGGCTCAGCCTGACCCCCGGAACCAGAACAGGGCCTGAAGCCATTCTGCGATTTTGCGGCCAGCTCCCATAAAAACGAGTTGTAAAATGGAGGTTCAGGGCACTGCAATTCACAAACCTGCAGAGTTATAAATGATAACTCTCGTCCACAAACATATTGAGGGAAGGCAAAGAAGAGGATTTGAAATCAAGGCAGAATTGCAGGAAACAGATTTCAGGAAGTAGATACGAATCGCCTTTAAAGCACATGAAAAGCGGCAAAACGTTGACAATGATGCCCTTGGCCAAAAAGGGCGTATGCGTTTTTTCCTGAATATATTCAGGAAAAAACGCATACGCCCTTTTTGGCCAACCAAGCCACCTGGAAAGGCAAATCAGCGCTACAAAGAAGTCTCGCTTCCCATCGGTCAAAAGGGCCATGCTGAAAAAAGTGTCAAAACCAGAAATGCAGGACAGGCCATGGAGAAATGGGAGCCTTGCTACACTGATGGGCGGGATGTAAATTGCCAAGAGCCACTCTGGAGAAGTGTCCGGTGAGTCCTGAAACATCTGAAAAACACAGCTTAGAGAGCATAGGGCACTTCCACTCATGGGGGTATAAATTGGGAAAATGAAAAATCAGCAAGACACAAGCACCCCAAAGTTTAGGGCTGCTCTGTTGACCAGGACCTCCACTTCATTCCACCTTAAATATCCCAGGAAAGAGAAAAATGGATAAAGAAGTTGTGGTCCTTATGTACAATGGAATATCACTCAGCCAGGAAATCAATGTCGTAAGGTTAGTAGCAGCATGATGAGTGGATTTAGGTATGACGATTCTAAGTGAAATAAGTCACACAGAAAAGGACACTTCTCATAAGGTATCACTGATAGAGGGAATGTAAAAACCGTTACACTTGAACTGAATTACAAAACAGAACAGAGTCACACATGCAGAAAACAGACTATGGCTGCTTAACAGGAAAGGTGAGGTGGGGTGATACATAAAACAAGGGTATCAAATTAGCTCAGATACCATTCCATAAACCCAATATGTAGTAGACAAGACCTACTCCTTGCTCAGAGAACTGGACTCAACACGCCCTATTCACCGCACAAGAATATATCTGACTAATAATAATCGTAAAACCTATGTATTGATATCTCTCTGTTAGTGTGTCAAGTGGGTGTAAAGCGGCATAAACACAGCAGTGAAAAGCAGCTAAACCCCATTATAAAAATAAATTACTTTGAAACACCCATGAAACAAAGACAGTGAAAGAGAGAGAAATTCTTACACAATGCGTTCAGGGGCTGTGATGCAACCTGGATTGACCATATCTAGACGCACAGCTGGATGAGACATAAGGGTGGACACTCTTGGGGCTGAGAGGTTTGGTGAGGTTGGGTGAGCAAACGCAGACCCTTTAAAGGAATACTGCGTGGTACCCATCGCATGGGTCCCAAATCTCCAGGTTCAAGGGCATCTTCCTACATCAAAAACATGCATGAGAAACCCAGAAGATGGTACACCGTGTGATGGGGAAAGGTTTCTAAAACGCACCTCATTTCTCATCTCCTTGTGCCCGGGTTCGCCATTCCAGCCGCTTTACTAGCAAGCTCCCTACTTGGAGCATCAGCACCTTTAACCTCCTGTTCCGTACAGGTTGCAATTTGTCCTGAGGATAAACGGGAAGACGTGGAACCAACGAGAGACTAGCTCTTGGTGTTGGGACAGGCACAGGTCACTCAATTTTCCCATCAGAAAGAAGAATTAACCACAGGCTCAGCCTGCCCCCCGGAACCAGAACAGGGCCTGAAGCCATTCTGCGATTTTGCGGCCAGCTCCCATAAAAACGAGTTGTAAAATGGAGGTTCAGGGCACTGCAATTCACAAACCTGCAGAGTTATAAATGATAACTCTCGTCCACAAACATATTGAGGGAAGGCAAAGAAGAGGATTTGAAATCAAGGCAGAATTGCAGGAAACAGATTTCAGGAGGTAGATACGAATCGCCTTTAAAGCACATGAAAAGCGGCAAAACTTTGACAATGATGCCCTTGGCCAAAAAGGGCGTATGCGTTTTTTCCTGAATATATTCAGGAAAAAACGCATACGCCCTTTTTGGCCAACCAAGCAACCTGGAAAGGCAAATCAGCGCTACAAAGAAGTCTCGCTTCCCATCGGTCAAAAGGGCCATGCTGAAAAAAGTGTCAAAACCAGAAATGCAGGACAGGCCATGGAGAAATGGGAGCCTTGCTACACTGATGGGCGGGATGTAAATTGCCAAGAGCCACTCTGGAGAAGTGTCCGGTGAGTCCTGAAACATCTGAAAAACACAGCTTAGAGAGCATAGGGCACTTCCACTCATGGGGGTATAAATTGGGAAAATGAAAAATCAGCAAGACACAAGCACCCCAAAGTTTAGGGCTGCTCTGTTGACCAGGACCTCCACTTCATTCCACCTTAAATATCCCAGGAAAGAGAAAAATGGATAAAGAAGTTGTGGTCCTTATGTACAATGGAATATCACTCAGCCAGGAAATCAATGTCGTAAGGTTAGTAGCAGCATGATGAGTGGATTTAGGTACGACGATTCTAAGTGAAATAAGTCACACAGAAAAGGACACTTCTCATAAGGTATCACTGATAGAGGGAATGTAAAAACCGTTACACTTGAACTGAATTACAAAACAGAACAGAGTCACACATGCAGAAAACACACTATGGCTGCTTAACGGGAAAGGTGAGGTGGGGTGATACATAAAACAAGGGTATCAAATTAGCTCAGATACCGTTCCATAAACCCAATATGTAATAGACAAGACCTACTCCTTGCTCAGAGAACTGGACTCAACACGCCCTATTCACCGCACAAGAATATATCTGACTAATAATAATCGTAAAACCTATGTATTGATATCTCTCTGTTAGTGTGTCAAGTGGGTGTAAAGCGGCATAAACACAGCAGTGAAAAGCAGCTAAACCCCATTATAAAAATAAATTACTTTGAAACACCCATGAAACAAAGACAGTGAAAGAGAGAGAAATTCTTACACAATGCGTTCAGGGGCTGTGATGCAACCTGGATTGACCATATCTAGACGCACAGCTGGATGAGACATAAGGGTGGACACTCTTGGGGCTGAGAGGTTTGGTGAGGTTGGGTGAGCAAACGCAGACCCTTTAAAGGAATACTGCGTGGTACCCATCGCATGGGTCCCAAATCTCCAGGTTCAAGGGCATCTTCCTACATCAAAAACATGCATGAGAAACCCAGAAGATGGTACACCGTGTGATGGGGAAAGGTTTCTAAAACGCACCTCATTTCTCATCGCCTTGTGCCCGGGTTCGCCATTCCAGCCGCTTTACTAGCAAGCTCCCTACTTGGAGCATCAGCACCTTTAACCTCCTGTTCCATACAGGTTGCAATTTGTCCTGAGGATAAACGGGAAGACGTGGAACCAACGAGAGACTAGCTCTTGGTGTTGGGACAGGCACAGGTCACTCTATTTTCCCATCAGAAAGAAGAATTAACCACAGGCTCAGCCTGCCCCCCGGAACCAGAACAGGGCCTGAAGCCATTCTGCGATTTTGCGGCCAGCTCCCATAAAAACGAGTTGTAAAATGGAGGTTCAGGGCACTGCAATTCACAAAACTGCAGAGTTATAAATGATAACTCTCGTCCACAAATATATTGAGGGAAGGCAAAGAAGAGGATTTGAAATCAAGGCAGAATTGCAGGAAACAGATTTCAGGAGGTAGATTCGAATCGCCTTTAAAGCACATGAAAAGCGGCAAAACGTTGACAATGATGCCCTTGGCCAAAAAGGGCGTATGCGTTTTTTCCTGAATATATTCAGGAAAAAACGCATACGCCCTTTTTGGCCAACCAAGCAACCTGGAAAGGCAAATCAGCGCTACAAAGAAGTCTCGCTTCCCATCGGTCAAAAGGGCCATGCTGAAAAAAGTGTCAAAACCAGAAATGCAGGACAGGCCATGGAGAAATGGGAGCCTTGCTACACTGATGGGCGGGATGTAAATTGCCAAGAGCCACTCTGGAGAAGTGTCCGGTGAGTCCTGAAACATCTGAAAAACACAGCTTAGAGAGCATAGGGCACTTCCACTCATGGGGGTATAAATTGGGAAAATGAAAAATCAGCAAGACACAAGCACCCCAAAGTTTAGGGCTGCTCTGTTGACCAGGACCTCCACTTCATTCCACCTTAAATATCCCAGGAAAGAGAAAAATGGATAAAGAAGTTGTGGTCCTTATGTACAATGGAATATCACTCAGCCAGGAAATCAATGTCGTAAGGTTAGTAGCAGCATGATGAGTGGATTTAGGTACGACGATTCTAAGTGAAATAAGTCACACAGAAAAGGACACTTCTCATAAGGTATCACTGATAGAGGGAATGTAAAAACCGTTACACTTGAACTGAATTACAAAACAGAACAGAGTCACACATGCAGAAAACACACTATGGCTGCTTAACGGGAAAGGTGAGGTGGGGTGATACATAAAACAAGGGTATCAAATTAGCTCAGATACCGTTCCATAAACCCAATATGTAATAGACAAGACCTACTCCTTGCTCAGAGAACTGGACTCAACACGCCCTATTCACCGCACAAGAATATATCTGACTAATAATAATCGTAAAACCTATGTATTGATATCTCTCTGTTAGTGTGTCAAGTGGGTGTAAAGCGGCATAAACACAGCAGTGAAAAGCAGCTAAACCCCATTATAAAAATAAATTACTTTGAAACACCCATGAAACAAAGACAGTGAAAGAGAGAGAAATTCTTACACAATGCGTTCAGGGGCTGTGATGCAACCTGGATTGACCATATCTAGACGCACAGCTGGATGAGACATAAGGGTGGACACTCTTGGGGCTGAGAGGTTTGGTGAGGTTGGGTGAGCAAACGCAGACCCTTTAAAGGAATACTGCGTGGTACCCATCGCATGGGTCCCAAATCTCCAGGTTCAAGGGCATCTTCCTACATCAAAAACATGCATGAGAAACCCAGAAGATGGTACACCGTGTGATGGGGAAAGGTTTCTAAAACGCACCTCATTTCTCATCGCCTTGTGCCCGGGTTCGCCATTCCAGCCGCTTTACTAGCAAGCTCCCTACTTGGAGCATCAGCACCTTTAACCTCCTGTTCCATACAGGTTGCAATTTGTCCTGAGGATAAACGGGAAGACGTGGAACCAACGAGAGACTAGCTCTTGGTGTTGGGACAGGCACAGGTCACTCTATTTTCCCATCAGAAAGAAGAATTAACCACAGGCTCAGCCTGCCCCCCGGAACCAGAACAGGGCCTGAAGCCATTCTGCGATTTTGCGGCCAGCTCCCATAAAAACGAGTTGTAAAATGGAGGTTCAGGGCACTGCAATTCACAAAACTGCAGAGTTATAAATGATAACTCTCGTCCACAAATATATTGAGGGAAGGCAAAGAAGAGGATTTGAAATCAAGGCAGAATTGCAGGAAACAGATTTCAGGAGGTAGATTCGAATCGCCTTTAAAGCACATGAAAAGCGGCAAAACGTTGACAATGATGCCCTTGGCCAAAAAGGGCGTATGCGTTTTTTCCTGAATATATTCAGGAAAAAACGCATACGCCCTTTTTGGCCAACCAAGCAACCTGGAAAGGCAAATCAGCGCTACAAAGAAGTCTCGCTTCCCATCGGTCAAAAGGGCCATGCTGAAAAAAGTGTCAAAACCAGAAATGCAGGACAGGCCATGGAGAAATGGGAGCCTTGCTACACTGATGGGCGGGATGTAAATTGCCAAGAGCCACTCTGGAGAAGTGTCCGGTGAGTCCTGAAACATCTGAAAAACACAGCTTAGAGAGCATAGGGCACTTCCACTCATGGGGGTATAAATTGGGAAAATTAAAAATCAGCAAGACACAAGCACCCCAAAGTTTAGGGCTGCTCTGTTGACCAGGACCTCCACTTCATTCCACCTTAAATATCCCAGGAAAGAGAAAAATGGATAAAGAAGTTGTGGTCCTTATGTACAATGGAATATCACTCAGCCAGGAAATCAATGTCGTAAGGTTAGTAGCAGCATGATGAGTGGATTTAGGTACGACGATTCTAAGTGAAATAAGTCACACAGAAAAGGACACTTCTCATAAGGTATCACTGATAGAGGGAATGTAAAAACCGTTACACTTGAACTGAATTACAAAACAGAACAGAGTCACACATGCAGAAAACACACTATGGCTGCTTAACGGGAAAGGTGAGGTGGGGTGATACATAAAACAAGGGTATCAAATTAGCTCAGATACCGTTCCATAAACCCAATATGTAATAGACAAGACCTACTCCTTGCTCAGAGAACTGGACTCAACACGCCCTATTCACCGCACAAGAATATATCTGACTAATAATAATCGTAAAACCTATGTATTGATATCTCTCTGTTAGTGTGTCAAGTGGGTGTAAAGCGGCATAAACACAGCAGTGAAAAGCAGCTAAACCCCATTATAAAAATAAATTACTTTGAAACACCCATGAAACAAAGACAGTGAAAGAGAGAGAAATTCTTACACAATGCGTTCAGGGGCTGTGATGCAACCTGGATTGACCATATCTAGACGCACAGCTGGATTAGACATAAGGGTGGACACTCTTGGGGCTGAGAGGTTTGGTGAGGTTGGGTGAGCAAACGCAGACCCTTTAAAGGAATACTGCGTGGTACCCATCGCATGGGTCCCAAATCTCCAGGTTCAAGGGCATCTTCCTACATCAAAAACATGCATGAGAAACCCAGAAGATGGTACACCGTGTGATGGGGAAAGGTTTCTAAAACGCACCTCATTTCTCATCTCCTTGTGCCCGGGTTCGCCATTCCAGCCGCTTTACTAGCAAGCTCCCTACTTGGAGCATCAGCACCTTTAACCTCCTGTTCCATACAGGTTGCAATTTGTCCTGAGGATAAACGGGAAGACGTGGAACCAACGAGAGACTAGCTCTTGGTGTTGGGACAGGCACAGGTCACTCTATTTTCCCATCAGAAAGAAGAATTAACCACAGGCTCAGCCTGCCCCCCGGAACCAGAACAGGGCCTGAAGCCATTCTGCGATTTTGCGGCCAGCTCCCATAAAAACGAGTTGTAAAATGGAGGTTCAGGGCACTGCAATTCACAAACCTGCAGAGTTATAAATGATAACTCTCGTCCACAAATATATTGAGGGAAGGCAAAGAAGAGGATTTGAAATCAAGGCAGAATTGCAGGAAACAGATTTCAGGAGGTAGATTCGAATCGCCTTTAAAGCACATGAAAAGCGGCAAAACGTTGACAATGATGCCCTTGGCCAAAAAGGGCGTATGCGTTTTTTCCTGAATATATTCAGGAAAAAACGCATACGCCCTTTTTGGCCAACCAAGCAACCTGGAAAGGCAAATCAGCGCTACAAAGAAGTCTCGCTTCCCATCGGTCAAAAGGGCCATGCTGAAAAAAGTGTCAAAACCAGAAATGCAGGACAGGCCATGGAGAAATGGGAGCCTTGCTACACTGATGGGCGGGATGTAAATTGCCAAGAGCCACTCTGGAGAAGTGTCCGGTGAGTCCTGAAACATCTGAAAAACACAGCTTAGAGAGCATAGGGCACTTCCACTCATGGGGGTATAAATTGGGAAAATTAAAAATCAGCAAGACACAAGCACCCCAAAGTTTAGGGCTGCTCTGTTGACCAGGACCTCCACTTCATTCCACCTTAAATATCCCAGGAAAGAGAAAAATGGATAAAGAAGTTGTGGTCCTTATGTACATTGGAATATCACTCAGCCAGGAAATCAATGTCGGAAGGTTAGTAGCAGCATGATGAGTGGATTTAGGTACGACGATTCTAAGTGAAATAAGTCACACAGAAAAGGACACTTCTCATAAGGTATCACTGATAGAGGGAATGTAAAAACCGTTACACTTGAACTGAATTACAAAACAGAACAGAGTCACACATGCAGAAAACACACTATGGCTGCTTAACGGGAAAGGTGAGGTGGGGTGATACATAAAACAAGGGTATCAAATTAGCTCAGATACCGTTCCATAAACCCAATATGTAATAGACAAGACCTACTCCTGGCTCAGAGAACTGGACTCAACACGCCCTATTCACCGCACAAGAATATATCTGACTAATAATAATCGTAAAACCTATGTATTGATATCTCTCTGTTAGTGTGTCAAGTGGGTGTAAAGCGGCATAAACACAGCAGTGAAAAGCAGCTAAACCCCATTATAAAAATAAATTACTTTGAAACACCCATGAAACAAAGACAGTGAAAGAGAGAGAAATTCTTACACAATGCGTTCAGGGGCTGTGATGCAACCTGGATTGACCATATCTAGACGCACAGCTGGATGAGACATAAGGGTGGACACTCTTGGGGCTGAGAGGTTTGGTGAGGTTGGGTGAGCAAACGCAGACCCTTTAAAGGAATACTGCGTGGTACCCATCGCATGG
Organism: Balaenoptera borealis; assembly: GCF_965194805.1. Taxonomy (NCBI): domain Eukaryota; kingdom Metazoa; phylum Chordata; class Mammalia; order Artiodactyla; family Balaenopteridae; genus Balaenoptera; species Balaenoptera borealis. The sequence continues at coordinate 2,653,436 of NW_028124009.1, forward strand.
GTCCCAAATCTCCAGGTTCAAGGGCATCTTCCTACATCAAAAACATGCATGAGAAACCCAGAAGATGGTACACCGTGTGATGGGGAAAGGTTTCTAAAACGCACCTCATTTCTCATCTCCTTGTGCCCGGGTTCGCCATTCCAGCCGCTTTACTAGCAAGCTCCCTACTTGGAGCATGAGCACCTTTAACCTCCTGTTCCGTACAGGTTGCAATTTGTCCTGAGGATAAACGGGAAGACGTGGAACCAACGAGAGACTAGCTCTTGGTGTTGGGACAGGCACAGGTCACTCTATTTTCCCATCAGAAAGAAGAATTAACCACAGGCTCAGCCTGCCCCCCGGAACCAGAACAGGGCCTGAAGCCATTCTGCGATTTTGCGGCCAGCTCCCATAAAAACGAGTTGTAAAATGGAGGTTCAGGGCACTGCAATTCACAAACCTGCAGAGTTATAAATGATAACTCTCGTCCACAAATATATTGAGGGAAGGCAAAGAAGAGGATTTGAAATCAAGGCAGAATTGCAGGAAACAGATTTCAGGAGGTAGATTCGAATCGCCTTTAAAGCACATGAAAAGCGGCAAAACGTTGACAATGATGCCCTTGGCCAAAAAGGGCGTATGCGTTTTTTCCTGAATATATTCAGGAAAAAACGCATACGCCCTTTTTGGCCAACCAAGCAACCTGGAAAGGCAAATCAGCGCTACAAAGAAGTCTCGCTTCCCATCGGTCAAAAGGGCCATGCTGAAAAAAGTGTCAAAACCAGAAATGCAGGACAGGCCATGGAGAAATGGGAGCCTTGCTACACTGATGGGCGGGATGTAAATTGCCAAGAGCCACTCTGGAGAAGTGTCCGGTGAGTCCTGAAACATCTGAAAAACACAGCTTAGAGAGCATAGGGCACTTCCACTCATGGGGGTATAAATTGGGAAAATGAAAAATCAGCAAGACACAAGCACCCCAAAGTTTAGGGCTGCTCTGTTGACCAGGACCTCCACTTCATTCCACCTTAAATATCCCAGGAAAGAGAAAAATGGATAAAGAAGTTGTGGTCCTTATGTACAATGGAATATCACTCAGCCAGGAAATCAATGTCGTAAGGTTAGTAGCAGCATGATGAGTGGATTTAGGTACGACGATTCTAAGTGAAATAAGTCACACAGAAAAGGACACTTCTCATAAGGTATCACTGATAGAGGGAATGTAAAAACCGTTACACTTGAACTGAATTACAAAACAGAACAGAGTCACACATGCAGAAAACACACTATGGCTGCTTAACGGGAAAGGTGAGGTGGGGTGATACATAAAACAAGGGTATCAAATTAGCTCAGATACCGTTCCATAAACCCAATATGTAATAGACAAGACCTACTCCTTGCTCAGAGAACTGGACTCAACACGCCCTATTCACCGCACAAGAATATATCTGACTAATAATAATCGTAAAACCTATGTATTGATATCTCTCTGTTAGTGTGTCAAGTGGGTGTAAAGCGGCATAAACACAGCAGTGAAAAGCAGCTAAACCCCATTATAAAAATAAATTACTTTGAAACACCCATGAAACAAAGACAGTGAAAGAGAGAGAAATTCTTACACAATGCGTTCAGGGGCTGTGATGCAACCTGGATTGACCATATCTAGACGCACAGCTGGATTAGACATAAGGGTGGACACTCTTGGGGCTGAGAGGTTTGGTGAGGTTGGGTGAGCAAACGCAGACCCTTTAAAGGAATACTGCGTGGTACCCATCGCATGGGTCCCAAATCTCCAGGTTCAAGGGCATCTTCCTACATCAAAAACATGCATGAGAAACCCAGAAGATGGTACACCGTGTGATGGGGAAAGGTTTCTAAAACGCACCTCATTTCTCATCTCCTTGTGCCCGGGTTCGCCATTCCAGCCGCTTTACTAGCAAGCTCCCTACTTGGAGCATCAGCACCTTTAACCTCCTGTTCCATACAGGTTGCAATTTGTCCTGAGGATAAACGGGAAGACGTGGAACCAACGAGAGACTAGCTCTTGGTGTTGGGACAGGCACAGGTCACTCTATTTTCCCATCAGAAAGAAGAATTAACCACAGGCTCAGCCTGCCCCCCGGAACCAGAACAGGGCCTGAAGCCATTCTGCGATTTTGCGGCCAGCTCCCATAAAAACGAGTTGTAAAATGGAGGTTCAGGGCACTGCAATTCACAAACCTGCAGAGTTATAAATGATAACTCTCGTCCACAAATATATTGAGGGAAGGCAAAGAAGAGGATTTGAAATCAAGGCAGAATTGCAGGAAACAGATTTCAGGAGGTAGATTCGAATCGCCTTTAAAGCACATGAAAAGCGGCAAAACGTTGACAATGATGCCCTTGGCCAAAAAGGGCGTATGCGTTTTTTCCTGAATATATTCAGGAAAAAACGCATACGCCCTTTTTGGCCAACCAAGCAACCTGGAAAGGCAAATCAGCGCTACAAAGAAGTCTCGCTTCCCATCGGTCAAAAGGGCCATGCTGAAAAAAGTGTCAAAACCAGAAATGCAGGACAGGCCATGGAGAAATGGGAGCCTTGCTACACTGATGGGCGGGATGTAAATTGCCAAGAGCCACTCTGGAGAAGTGTCCGGTGAGTCCTGAAACATCTGAAAAACACAGCTTAGAGAGCATAGGGCACTTCCACTCATGGGGGTATAAATTGGGAAAATTAAAAATCAGCAAGACACAAGCACCCCAAAGTTTAGGGCTGCTCTGTTGACCAGGACCTCCACTTCATTCCACCTTAAATATCCCAGGAAAGAGAAAAATGGATAAAGAAGTTGTGGTCCTTATGTACATTGGAATATCACTCAGCCAGGAAATCAATGTCGGAAGGTTAGTAGCAGCATGATGAGTGGATTTAGGTACGACGATTCTAAGTGAAATAAGTCACACAGAAAAGGACACTTCTCATAAGGTATCACTGATAGAGGGAATGTAAAAACCGTTACACTTGAACTGAATTACAAAACAGAACAGAGTCACACATGCAGAAAACACACTATGGCTGCTTAACGGGAAAGGTGAGGTGGGGTGATACATAAAACAAGGGTATCAAATTAGCTCAGATACCGTTCCATAAACCCAATATGTAATAGACAAGACCTACTCCTGGCTCAGAGAACTGGACTCAACACGCCCTATTCACCGCACAAGAATATATCTGACTAATAATAATCGTAAAACCTATGTATTGATATCTCTCTGTTAGTGTGTCAAGTGGGTGTAAAGCGGCATAAACACAGCAGTGAAAAGCAGCTAAACCCCATTATAAAAATAAATTACTTTGAAACACCCATGAAACAAAGACAGTGAAAGAGAGAGAAATTCTTACACAATGCGTTCAGGGGCTGTGATGCAACCTGGATTGACCATATCTAGACGCACAGCTGGATGAGACATAAGGGTGGACACTCTTGGGGCTGAGAGGTTTGGTGAGGTTGGGTGAGCAAACGCAGACCCTTTAAAGGAATACTGCGTGGTACCCATCGCATGGGTCCCAAATCTCCAGGTTCAAGGGCATCTTCCTACATCAAAAACATGCATGAGAAACCCAGAAGATGGTACACCGTGTGATGGGGAAAGGTTTCTAAAACGCACCTCATTTCTCATCTCCTTGTGCCCGGGTTCGCCATTCCAGCCGCTTTACTAGCAAGCTCCCTACTTGGAGCATGAGCACCTTTAACCTCCTGTTCCGTACAGGTTGCAATTTGTCCTGAGGATAAACGGGAAGACGTGGAACCAACGAGAGACTAGCTCTTGGTGTTGGGACAGGCACAGGTCACTCAATTTTCCCATCAGAAAGAAGAATTAACCACAGGCTCAGCCTGACCCCCGGAACCAGAACAGGGCCTGAAGCCATTCTGCGATTTTGCGGCCAGCTCCCATAAAAACGAGTTGTAAAATGGAGGTTCAGGGCACTGCAATTCACAAACCTGCAGAGTTATAAATGATAACTCTCGTCCACAAACATATTGAGGGAAGGCAAAGAAGAGGATTTGAAATCAAGGCAGAATTGCAGGAAACAGATTTCAGGAAGTAGATACGAATCGCCTTTAAAGCACATGAAAAGCGGCAAAACGTTGACAATGATGCCCTTGGCCAAAAAGGGCGTATGCGTTTTTTCCTGAATATATTCAGGAAAAAACGCATACGCCCTTTTTGGCCAACCAAGCCACCTGGAAAGGCAAATCAGCGCTACAAAGAAGTCTCGCTTCCCATCGGTCAAAAGGGCCATGCTGAAAAAAGTGTCAAAACCAGAAATGCAGGACAGGCCATGGAGAAATGGGAGCCTTGCTACACTGATGGGCGGGATGTAAATTGCCAAGAGCCACTCTGGAGAAGTGTCCGGTGAGTCCTGAAACATCTGAAAAACACAGCTTAGAGAGCATAGGGCACTTCCACTCATGGGGGTATAAATTGGGAAAATTAAAAATCAGCAAGACACAAGCACCCCAAAGTTTAGGGCTGCTCTGTTGACCAGGACCTCCACTTCATTCCACCTTAAATATCCCAGGAAAGAGAAAAATGGATAAAGAAGTTGTGGTCCTTATGTACAATGGAATATCACTCAGCCAGGAAATCAATGTCGTAAGGTTAGTAGCAGCATGATGAGTGGATTTAGGTATGACGATTCTAAGTGAAATAAGTCACACAGAAAAGGACACTTCTCATAAGGTATCACTGATAGAGGGAATGTAAAAACCGTTACACTTGAACTGAATTACAAAACAGAACAGAGTCACACATGCAGAAAACACACTATGGCTGCTTAACGGGAAAGGTGAGGTGGGGTGATACATAAAACAAGGGTATCAAATTAGCTCAGATACCGTTCCATAAACCCAATATGTAATAGACAAGACCTACTCCTTGCTCAGAGAACTGGACTCAACACGCCCTATTCACCGCACAAGAATATATCTGACTAATAATAATCGTAAAACCTATGTATTGATATCTCTCTGTTAGTGTGTCAAGTGGGTGTAAAGCGGCATAAACACATCATTGAAAAGCAGCTAAACCCCATTATAAAAATAAATTACTTTGAAACCACCATGAAACAAAGACAGTGAAAGAGAGAGAAATTCTTACACAATGCGTTCAGGGGCTGTGATGCAACCTGGATTGACCATATCTAGACGCACAGCTGGATGAGACATAAGGGTGGACACTCTTGGGGCTGAGAGGTTTGGTGAGGTTGGGTGAGCAAACGCAGACCCTTTAAAGGAATACTGCGTGGTACCCATCGCATGGGTCCCAAATCTCCAGGTTCAAGGGCATCTTCCTACATCAAAAACATGCATGAGAAACCCAGAAGATGGTACACCGTGTGATGGGGAAAGGTTTCTAAAACGCACCTCATTTCTCATCTCCTTGTGCCCGGGTTCGCCATTCCAGCCGCTTTACTAGCAAGCTCCCTACTTGGAGCATCAGCACCTTTAACCTCCTGTTCCGTACAGGTTGCAATTTGTCCTGAGGATAAACGGGAAGACGTGGAACCAACGAGAGACTAGCTCTTGATGTTGGGACAGGCACAGGTCACTCTATTTTCCCATCAGAAAGAAGAATTAACCACAGGCTCAGCCTGACCCCCGGAACCAGAACAGGGCCTGAAGCCATTCTGCGATTTTGCGGCCAGCTCCCATAAAAACGAGTTGTAAAATGGAGGTTCAGGGCACTGCAATTCACAAACCTGCAGAGTTATAAATGATAACTCTCGTCCACAAACATATTGAGGGAAGGCAAAGAAGAGGATTTGAAATCAAGGCAGAATTGCAGGAAACAGATTTCAGGAGGTAGATACGAATCGCCTTTAAAGCACATGAAAAGCGGCAAAACGTTGACAATGATGCCCTTGGCCAAAAAGGGCGTATGCGTTTTTTCCTGAATATATTCAGGAAAAAACGCATACGCCCTTTTTGGCCAACCAAGCCACCTGGAAAGGCAAATCAGCGCTACAAAGAAGTCTCGCTTCCCATCGGTCAAAAGGGCCATGCTGAAAAAAGTGTCAAAACCAGAAATGCAGGACAGGCCATGGAGAAATGGGAGCCTTGCTACACTGATGGGCGGGATGTAAATTGCCAAGAGCCACTCTGGAGAAGTGTCCAGTGAGTCCTGAAACATCTGAAAAACACAGCTTAGAGAGCATAGGGCACTTCCACTCATGGGGGTATAAATTGGGAAAATGAAAAATCAGCAAGACACAAGCACCCCAAAGTTTAGGGCTGCTCTGTTGACCAGGACCTCCACTTCATTCCACCTTAAATATCCCAGGAAAGAGAAAAATGGATAAAGAAGTTGTGGTCCTTATGTACAATGGAATATCACTCAGCCAGGAAATCAATGTCGTAAGGTTAGTAGCAGCATGATGAGTGGATTTAGGTATGACGATTCTAAGTGAAATAAGTCACACAGAAAAGGACACTTCTCATAAGGTATCACTGATAGAGGGAATGTAAAAACCGTTACACTTGAACTGAATTACAAAACAGAACAGAGTCACACATGCAGAAAACAGACTATGGCTGCTTAACAGGAAAGGTGAGGTGGGGTGATACATAAAACAAGGGTATCAAATTAGCTCAGATACCATTCCATAAACCCAATATGTAGTAGACAAGACCTACTCCTTGCTCAGAGAACTGGACTCAACACGCCCTATTCACCGCACAAGAATATATCTGACTAATAATAATCGTAAAACCTATGTATTGATATCTCTCTGTTAGTGTGTCAAGTGGGTGTAAAGCGGCATAAACACAGCAGTGAAAAGCAGCTAAACCCCATTATAAAAATAAATTACTTTGAAACACCCATGAAACAAAGACAGTGAAAGAGAGAGAAATTCTTACACAATGCGTTCAGGGGCTGTGATGCAACCTGGATTGACCATATCTAGACGCACAGCTGGATGAGACATAAGGGTGGACACTCTTGGGGCTGAGAGGTTTGGTGAGGTTGGGTGAGCAAACGCAGACCCTTTAAAGGAATACTGCGTGGTACCCATCGCATGGGTCCCAAATCTCCAGGTTCAAGGGCATCTTCCTACATCAAAAACATGCATGAGAAACCCAGAAGATGGTACACCGTGTGATGGGGAAAGGTTTCTAAAACGCACCTCATTTCTCATCTCCTTGTGCCCGGGTTCGCCATTCCAGCCGCTTTACTAGCAAGCTCCCTACTTGGAGCATCAGCACCTTTAACCTCCTGTTCCGTACAGGTTGCAATTTGTCCTGAGGATAAACGGGAAGACGTGGAACCAACGAGAGACTAGCTCTTGGTGTTGGGACAGGCACAGGTCACTCAATTTTCCCATCAGAAAGAAGAATTAACCACAGGCTCAGCCTGCCCCCCGGAACCAGAACAGGGCCTGAAGCCATTCTGCGATTTTGCGGCCAGCTCCCATAAAAACGAGTTGTAAAATGGAGGTTCAGGGCACTGCAATTCACAAACCTGCAGAGTTATAAATGATAACTCTCGTCCACAAACATATTGAGGGAAGGCAAAGAAGAGGATTTGAAATCAAGGCAGAATTGCAGGAAACAGATTTCAGGAGGTAGATACGAATCGCCTTTAAAGCACATGAAAAGCGGCAAAACTTTGACAATGATGCCCTTGGCCAAAAAGGGCGTATGCGTTTTTTCCTGAATATATTCAGGAAAAAACGCATACGCCCTTTTTGGCCAACCAAGCAACCTGGAAAGGCAAATCAGCGCTACAAAGAAGTCTCGCTTCCCATCGGTCAAAAGGGCCATGCTGAAAAAAGTGTCAAAACCAGAAATGCAGGACAGGCCATGGAGAAATGGGAGCCTTGCTACACTGATGGGCGGGATGTAAATTGCCAAGAGCCACTCTGGAGAAGTGTCCGGTGAGTCCTGAAACATCTGAAAAACACAGCTTAGAGAGCATAGGGCACTTCCACTCATGGGGGTATAAATTGGGAAAATTAAAAATCAGCAAGACACAAGCACCCCAAAGTTTAGGGCTGCTCTGTTGACCAGGACCTCCACTTCATTCCACCTTAAATATCCCAGGAAAGAGAAAAATGGATAAAGAAGTTGTGGTCCTTATGTACATTGGAATATCACTCAGCCAGGAAATCAATGTCGGAAGGTTAGTAGCAGCATGATGAGTGGATTTAGGTACGACGATTCTAAGTGAAATAAGTCACACAGAAAAGGACACTTCTCATAAGGTATCACTGATAGAGGGAATGTAAAAACCGTTACACTTGAACTGAATTACAAAACAGAACAGAGTCACACATGCAGAAAACACACTATGGCTGCTTAACGGGAAAGGTGAGGTGGGGTGATACATAAAACAAGGGTATCAAATTAGCTCAGATACCGTTCCATAAACCCAATATGTAATAGACAAGACCTACTCCTGGCTCAGAGAACTGGACTCAACACGCCCTATTCACCGCACAAGAATATATCTGACTAATAATAATCGTAAAACCTATGTATTGATATCTCTCTGTTAGTGTGTCAAGTGGGTGTAAAGCGGCATAAACACAGCAGTGAAAAGCAGCTAAACCCCATTATAAAAATAAATTACTTTGAAACACCCATGAAACAAAGACAGTGAAAGAGAGAGAAATTCTTACACAATGCGTTCAGGGGCTGTGATGCAACCTGGATTGACCATATCTAGACGCACAGCTGGATGAGACATAAGGGTGGACACTCTTGGGGCTGAGAGGTTTGGTGAGGTTGGGTGAGCAAACGCAGACCCTTTAAAGGAATACTGCGTGGTACCCATCGCATGGGTCCCAAATCTCCAGGTTCAAGGGCATCTTCCTACATCAAAAACATGCATGAGAAACCCAGAAGATGGTACACCGTGTGATGGGGAAAGGTTTCTAAAACGCACCTCATTTCTCATCTCCTTGTGCCCGGGTTCGCCATTCCAGCCGCTTTACTAGCAAGCTCCCTACTTGGAGCATGAGCACCTTTAACCTCCTGTTCCGTACAGGTTGCAATTTGTCCTGAGGATAAACGGGAAGACGTGGAACCAACGAGAGACTAGCTCTTGGTGTTGGGACAGGCACAGGTCACTCAATTTTCCCATCAGAAAGAAGAATTAACCACAGGCTCAGCCTGACCCCCGGAACCAGAACAGGGCCTGAAGCCATTCTGCGATTTTGCGGCCAGCTCCCATAAAAACGAGTTGTAAAATGGAGGTTCAGGGCACTGCAATTCACAAACCTGCAGAGTTATAAATGATAACTCTCGTCCACAAACATATTGAGGGAAGGCAAAGAAGAGGATTTGAAATCAAGGCAGAATTGCAGGAAACAGATTTCAGGAAGTAGATACGAATCGCCTTTAAAGCACATGAAAAGCGGCAAAACGTTGACAATGATGCCCTTGGCCAAAAAGGGCGTATGCGTTTTTTCCTGAATATATTCAGGAAAAAACGCATACGCCCTTTTTGGCCAACCAAGCCACCTGGAAAGGCAAATCAGCGCTACAAAGAAGTCTCGCTTCCCATCGGTCAAAAGGTCCATGCTGAAAAAAGTGTCAAAACCAGAAATGCAGGACAGGCCATGGAGAAATGGGAGCCTTGCTACACTGATGGGCGGGATGTAAATTGCCAAGAGCCACTCTGGAGAAGTGTCCGGTGAGTCCTGAAACATCTGAAAAACACAGCTTAGAGAGCATAGGGCACTTCCACTCATGGGGGTATAAATTGGGAAAATTAAAAATCAGCAAGACACAAGCACCCCAAAGTTTAGGGCTGCTCTGTTGACCAGGACCTCCACTTCATTCCACCTTAAATATCCCAGGAAAGAGAAAAATGGATAAAGAAGTTGTGGTCCTTATGTACAATGGAATATCACTCAGCCAGGAAATCAATGTCGTAAGGTTAGTAGCAGCATGATGAGTGGATTTAGGTATGACGATTCTAAGTGAAATAAGTCACACAGAAAAGGACACTTCTCATAAGGTATCACTGATAGAGGGAATGTAAAAACCGTTACACTTGAACTGAATTACAAAACAGAACAGAGTCACACATGCAGAAAACACACTATGGCTGCTTAACGGGAAAGGTGAGGTGGGGTGATACATAAAACAAGGGTATCAAATTAGCTCAGATACCGTTCCATAAACCCAATATGTAATAGACAAGACCTACTCCTTGCTCAGAGAACTGGACTCAACACGCCCTATTCACCGCACAAGAATATATCTGACTAATAATAATCGTAAAACCTATGTATTGATATCTCTCTGTTAGTGTGTCAAGTGGGTGTAAAGCGGCATAAACACAGCAGTGAAAAGCAGCTAAACCCCATTATAAAAATAAATTACTTTGAAACCACCATGAAACAAAGACAGTGAAAGAGAGAGAAATTCTTACACAATGCGTTCAGGGGCTGTGATGCAACCTGGATTGACCATATCTAGACGCACAGCTGGATGAGACATAAGGGTGGACACTCTTGGGGCTGAGAGGTTTGGTGAGGTTGGGTGAGCAAACGCAGACCCTTTAAAGGAATACTGCGTGGTACCCATCGCATGGGTCCCAAATCTCCAGGTTCAAGGGCATCTTCCTACATCAAAAACATGCATGAGAAACCCAGAAGATGGTACACCGTGTGATGGGGAAAGGTTTCTAAAACGCACCTCATTTCTCATCTCCTTGTGCCCGGGTTCGCCATTCCAGCCGCTTTACTAGCAAGCTCCCTACTTGGAGCATCAGCACCTTTAACCTCCTGTTCCGTACAGGTTGCAATTTGTCCTGAGGATAAACGGGAAGACGTGGAACCAACGAGAGACTAGCTCTTGATGTTGGGACAGGCACAGGTCACTCTATTTTCCCATCAGAAAGAAGAATTAACCACAGGCTCAGCCTGACCCCCGGAACCAGAACAGGGCCTGAAGCCATTCTGCGATTTTGCGGCCAGCTCCCATAAAAACGAGTTGTAAAATGGAGGTTCAGGGCACTGCAATTCACAAACCTGCAGAGTTATAAATGATAACTCTCGTCCACAAACATATTGAGGGAAGGCAAAGAAGAGGATTTGAAATCAAGGCAGAATTGCAGGAAACAGATTTCAGGAGGTAGATACGAATCGCCTTTAAAGCACATGAAAAGCGGCAAAACGTTGACAATGATGCCCTTGGCCAAAAAGGGCGTATGCGTTTTTTCCTGAATATATTCAGGAAAAAACGCATACGCCCTTTTTGGCCAACCAAGCCACCTGGAAAGGCAAATCAGCGCTACAAAGAAGTCTCGCTTCCCATCGGTCAAAAGGGCCATGCTGAAAAAAGTGTCAAAACCAGAAATGCAGGACAGGCCATGGAGAAATGGGAGCCTTGCTACACTGATGGGCGGGATGTAAATTGCCAAGAGCCACTCTGGAGAAGTGTCCAGTGAGTCCTGAAACATCTGAAAAACACAGCTTAGAGAGCATAGGGCACTTCCACTCATGGGGGTATAAATTGGGAAAATGAAAAATCAGCAAGACACAAGCACCCCAAAGTTTAGGGCTGCTCTGTTGACCAGGACCTCCACTTTATTCCACCTTAAATATCCCAGGAAAGAGAAAAATGGATAAAGAAGTTGTGGTCCTTATGTACAATGGAATATCACTCAGCCAGGAAATCAATGTCGTAAGGTTAGTAGCAGCATGATGAGTGGATTTAGGTATGACGATTCTAAGTGAAATAAGTCACACAGAAAAGGACACTTCTCATAAGGTATCACTGATAGAGGGAATGTAAAAACCGTTACACTTGAACTGAATTACAAAACAGAACAGAGTCACACATGCAGAAAACAGACTATGGCTGCTTAACAGGAAAGGTGAGGTGGGGGGATACATAAAACAAGGGTATCAAATTAGCTCAGATACCATTCCATAAACCCAATATGTAGTAGACAAGACCTACTCCTTGCTCAGAGAACTGGACTCAACACGCCCTATTCACCGCACAAGAATATATCTGACTAATAATAATCGTAAAACCTATGTATTGATATCTCTCTGTTAGTGTGTCAAGTGGGTGTAAAGCGGCATAAACACAGCAGTGAAAAGCAGCTAAACCCCATTATAAAAATAAATTACTTTGAAACACCCATGAAACAAAGACAGTGAAAGAGAGAGAAATTCTTACACAATGCGTTCAGGGGCTGTGATGCAACCTGGATTGACCATATCTAGACGCACAGCTGGATGAGACATAAGGGTGGACACTCTTGGGGCTGAGAGGTTTGGTGAGGTTGGGTGAGCAAACGCAGACCCTTTAAAGGAATACTGCGTGGTACCCATCGCATGGGTCCCAAATCTCCAGGTTCAAGGGCATCTTCCTACATCAAAAACATGCATGAGAAACCCAGAAGATGGTACACCGTGTGATGGGGAAAGGTTTCTAAAACGCACCTCATTTCTCATCTCCTTGTGCCCGGGTTCGCCATTCCAGCCGCTTTACTAGCAAGCTCCCTACTTGGAGCATCAGCACCTTTAACCTCCTGTTCCGTACAGGTTGCAATTTGTCCTGAGGATAAACGGGAAGACGTGGAACCAACGAGAGACTAGCTCTTGGTGTTGGGACAGGCACAGGTCACTCAATTTTCCCATCAGAAAGAAGAATTAACCACAGGCTCAGCCTGCCCCCCGGAACCAGAACAGGGCCTGAAGCCATTCTGCGATTTTGCGGCCAGCTCCCATAAAAACGAGTTGTAAAATGGAGGTTCAGGGCACTGCAATTCACAAACCTGCAGAGTTATAAATGATAACTCTCGTCCACAAACATATTGAGGGAAGGCAAAGAAGAGGATTTGAAATCAAGGCAGAATTGCAGGAAACAGATTTCAGGAGGTAGATACGAATCGCCTTTAAAGCACATGAAAAGCGGCAAAACTTTGACAATGATGCCCTTGGCCAAAAAGGGCGTATGCGTTTTTTCCTGAATATATTCAGGAAAAAACGCATACGCCCTTTTTGGCCAACCAAGCAACCTGGAAAGGCAAATCAGCGCTACAAAGAAGTCTCGCTTCCCATCGGTCAAAAGGGCCATGCTGAAAAAAGTGTCAAAACCAGAAATGCAGGACAGGCCATGGAGAAATGGGAGCCTTGCTACACTGATGGGCGGGATGTAAATTGGCAAGAGCCACTCTGGAGAAGTGTCCGGTGAGTCCTGAAACATCTGAAAAACACAGCTTAGAGAGCATAGGGCACTTCCACTCATGGGGGTATAAATTGGGAAAATGAAAAATCAGCAAGACACAAGCACCCCAAAGTTTAGGGCTGCTCTGTTGACCAGGACCTCCACTTCATTCCACCTTAAATATCCCAGGAAAGAGAAAAATGGATAAAGAAGTTGTGGTCCTTATGTACAATGGAATATCACTCAGCCAGGAAATCAATGTCGTAAGGTTAGTAGCAGCATGATGAGTGGATTTAGGTATGACGATTCTAAGTGAAATAAGTCACACAGAAAAGGACACTTCTCATAAGGTATCACTGATAGAGGGAATGTAAAAACCGTTACACTTGAACTGAATTACAAAACAGAACAGAGTCACACATGCAGAAAACAGACTATGGCTGCTTAACAGGAAAGGTGAGGTGGGGTGATACATAAAACAAGGGTATCAAATTAGCTCAGATACCATTCCATAAACCCAATATGTAGTAGACAAGACCTACTCCTTGCTCAGAGAACTGGACTCAACAAGCCCTATTCACCGCACAAGAATATATCTGACTAATAATAATCGTAAAACCTATGTATTGATATCTCTCTGTTAGTGTGTCAAGTGGGTGTAAAGCGGCATAAACACAGCAGTGAAAAGCAGCTAAACCCCATTATAAAAATAAATTACTTTGAAACACCCATGAAACAAAGACAGTGAAAGAGAGAGAAATTCTTACACAATGCGTTCAGGGGCTGTGATGCAACCTGGATTGACCATATCTAGACGCACAGCTGGATGAGACATAAGGGTGGACACTCTTGGGGCTGAGAGGTTTGGTGAGGTTGGGTGAGCAAACGCAGACCCTTTAAAGGAATACTGCGTGGTACCCATCGCATGGGTCCCAAATCTCCAGGTTCAAGGGCATCTTCCTACATCAAAAACATGCATGAGAAACCCAGAAGATGGTACACCGTGTGATGGGGAAAGGTTTCTAAAACGCACCTCATTTCTCATCTCCTTGTGCCCGGGTTCGCCATTCCAGCCGCTTTACTAGCAAGCTCCCTACTTGGAGCATGAGCACCTTTAACCTCCTGTTCCGTACAGGTTGCAATTTGTCCTGAGGATAAACGGGAAGACGTGGAACCAACGAGAGACTAGCTCTTGGTGTTGGGACAGGCACAGGTCACTCAATTTTCCCATCAGAAAGAAGAATTAACCACAGGCTCAGCCTGACCCCCGGAACCAGAACAGGGCCTGAAGCCATTCTGCGATTTTGCGGCCAGCTCCCATAAAAACGAGTTGTAAAATGGAGGTTCAGGGCACTGCAATTCACAAACCTGCAGAGTTATAAATGATAACTCTCGTCCACAAACATATTGAGGGAAGGCAAAGAAGAGGATTTGAAATCAAGGCAGAATTGCAGGAAACAGATTTCAGGAAGTAGATACGAATCGCCTTTAAAGCACATGAAAAGCGGCAAAACGTTGACGATGATGCCCTTGGCCAAAAAGGGCGTATGCGTTTTTTCCTGAATATATTCAGGAAAAAACGCATACGCCCTTTTTGGCCAACCAAGCAACCTGGAAAGGCAAATCAGCGCTACAAAGAAGTCTCGCTTCCCATCGGTCAAAAGGGCCATGCTGAAAAAAGTGTCAAAACCAGAAATGCAGGACAGGCCATGGAGAAATGGGAGCCTTGCTACACTGATGGGCGGGATGTAAATTGCCAAGAGCCACTCTGGAGAAGTGTCCGGTGAGTCCTGAAACATCTGAAAAACACAGCTTAGAGAGCATAGGGCACTTCCACTCATGGGGGTATAAATTGGGAAAATTAAAAATCAGCAAGACACAAGCACCCCAAAGTTTAGGGCTGCTCTGTTGACAAGGACCTCCACTTCATTCCACCTTAAATATCCAAGGAAAGAGAAAAATGGATAAAGAAGTTGTGGTCCTTATGTACAATGGAATATCACTCAGCCAGGAAATCAATGTCGTAAGGTTAGTAGCAGCATGATGAGTGGATTTAGGTATGACGATTCTAAGTGAAATAAGTCACACAGAAAAGGACACTACTCATAAGGTATCACTGATAGAGGGAATGTAAAAACCGTTACACTTGAACTGAATTACAAAACAGAACAGAGTCACACATGCAGAAAACACACTATGGCTGCTTAACGGGAAAGGTGAGGTGGGGTGATACATAAAACAAGGGTATCAAATTAGCTCAGATACCATTCCATAAACCCAATATGTAATAGACAAGACCTACTCCTTGCTCAGAGAACTGGACTCAACACGCCCTATTCAACGCACAAGAATATATCTGATTAATAATAATCGTAAAACCTATGTATTGATATCTCTCTGTTAGTGTGTCAAGTGGGTGTAAAGCGGCATAAACACAGCAGTGAAAAGCAGCTAAACCCCATTATAAAAATAAATTACTTTGAAACACCCATGAAACAAAGACAGTGAAAGAGAGAGAAATTCTTACACAATGCGTTCAGGGGCTGTGATGCAACCTGGATTGACCATATCTAGACGCACAGCTGGATGAGACATAAGGGTGGACACTCTTGGGGCTGAGAGGTTTGGTGAGGTTGGGTGAGCAAACGCAGACCCTTTAAAGGAATACTGCGTGGTACCCATCGCATGGGTCCCAAATCTCCAGGTTCAAGGGCATCTTCCTACATCAAAAACATGCATGAGAAACCCAGAAGATGGTACACCGTGTGATGGGGAAAGGTTTCTAAAACGCACCTCATTTCTCATCTCCTTGTGCCCGGGTTCGCCATTCCAGCCGCTTTACTAGCAAGCTCCCTACTTGGAGCATCAGCACCTTTAACCTCCTGTTCCGTACAGGTTGCAATTTGTCCTGAGGATAAACGGGAAGACGTGGAACCAACGAGAGACTAGCTCTTGGTGTTGGGACAGGCACAGGTCACTCTATTTTCCCATCAGAAAGAAGAATTAACCACAGGCTCAGCCTGACCCCCGGAACCAGAACAGGGCCTGAAGCCATTCTGCGATTTTGCGGCCAGCTCCCATAAAAACGAGTTGTAAAATGGAGGTTCAGGGCACTGCAATTCACAAACCTGCAGAGTTATAAATGATAACTCTCGTCCACAAACATATTGAGGGAAGGCAAAGAAGAGGATTTGAAATCAAGGCAGAATTGCAGGAAACAGATTTCAGGAGGTAGATACGAATCGCCTTTAAAGCACAAGAAAAGCGGCAAAACGTTGACAATGATGCCCTTGGCCAAAAAGGGCGTATGCGTTTTTTCCTGAATATATTCAGGAAAAAACGCATACGCCCTTTTTGGCCAACCAAGCCACCTGGAAAGGCAAATCAGCGCTACAAAGAAGTCTCGCTTCCCATCGGTCAAAAGGGCCATGCTGAAAAAAGTGTCAAAACCAGAAATGCAGGACAGGCCATGGAGAAATGGGAGCCTTGCTACACTGATGGGCGGGATGTAAATTGCCAAGAGCCACTCTGGAGAAGTGTCCGGTGAGTCCTGAAACATCTGAAAAACACAGCTTAGAGAGCATAGGGCACTTCCACTCATGGGGGTATAAATTGGGAAAATTAAAAATCAGCAAGACACAAGCACCCCAAAGTTTAGGGCTGCTCTGTTGACCAGGACCTCCACTTCATTCCACCTTAAATATCCAAGGAAAGAGAAAAATGGATAAAGAAGTTGTGGTCCTTATGTACAATGGAATATCACTCAGCCAGGAAATCAATGTCGTAAGGTTAGTAGCAGCATGATGAGTGGATTTAGGTATGACGATTCTAAGTGAAATAAGTCACACAGAAAAGGACACTTCTCATAAGGTATCACTGATAGAGGGAATGTAAAAACCGTTACACTTGAACTGAATTACAAAACAGAACAGAGTCACACATGCAGAAAACACACTATGGCTGCTTAACGGGAAAGGTGAGGTGGGGTGATACATAAAACAAGGGTATCAAATTAGCTCAGATACCGTTCCATAAACCCAATATGTAATAGACAAGACCTACTCCTTGCTCAGAGAACTGGACTCAACACGCCCTATTCACCGCACAAGAATATATCTGACTAATAATAATCGTAAAACCTATGTATTGATATCTCTCTGTTAGTGTGTCAAGTGGGTGTAAAGCGGCATAAACACAGCAGTGAAAAGCAGCTAAACCCCATTATAAAAATAAATTACTTTGAAACCACCATGAAACAAAGACAGTGAAAGAGAGAGAAATTCTTACACAATGCGTTCAGGGGCTGTGATGCAACCTGGATTGACCATATCTAGACGCACAGCTGGATCAGACATAAGGGTGGACACTCTTGGGGCTGAGAGGTTTGGTGAGGTTGGGTGAGCAAACGCAGACCCTTTAAAGGAATACTGCGTGGTACCCATCGCATGGGTCCCAAATCTACAGGTTCAAGGGCATCTTCCTACATCAAAAACATGCATGAGAAACCCAGAAGATGGTACACCGTGTGATGGGGAAAGGTTTCTAAAACGCACCTCATTTCTCATCTCCTTGTGCCCGGGTTCGCCATTCCAGCCGCTTTACTAGCAAGCTCCCTACTTGGAGCATCAGCACCTTTAACCTCCTGTTCCGTACAGGTTGCAATTTGTCCTGAGGATAAACGGGAAGACGTGGAACCAACGAGAGACTAGCTCTTGGTGTTGGGACAGGCACAGGTCACTCAATTTTCCCATCAGAAAGAAGAATTAACCACAGGCTCAGCCTGCCCCCCGGAACCAGAACAGGGCCTGAAGCCATTCTGCGATTTTGCGGCCAGCTCCCATAAAAACGAGTTGTAAAATGGAGGTTCAGGGCACTGCAATTCACAAACCTGCAGAGTTATAAATGATAACTCTCGTCCACAAACATATTGAGGGAAGGCAAAGAAGAGGATTTGAAATCAAGGCAGAATTGCAGGAAACAGATTTCAGGAAGTAGATACGAATCGCCTTTAAAGCACATGAAAAGCGGCAAAACGTTGACAATGATGCCCTTGGCCAAAAAGGGCGTATGCGTTTTTTCCTGAATATATTCAGGAAAAAACGCATACGCCCTTTTTGGCCAACCAAGCCACCTGGAAAGGCAAATCAGCGCTACAAAGAAGTCTCGCTTCCCATCGGTCAAAAGGGCCATGCTGAAAAAAGTGTCAAAACCAGAAATGCAGGACAGGCCATGGAGAAATGGGAGCCTTGCTACACTGATGGGCGGGATGTAAATTGCCAAGAGCCACTCTGGAGAAGTGTCCGGTGAGTCCTGAAACATCTGAAAAACACAGCTTAGAGAGCATAGGGCACTTCCACTCATGGGGGTATAAATTGGGAAAATGAAAAATCAGCAAGACACAAGCACCCCAAAGTTTAGGGCTGCTCTGTTGACCAGGACCTCCACTTCATTCCACCTTAAATATCCCAGGAAAGAGAAAAATGGATAAAGAAGTTGTGGTCCTTATGTACAATGGAATATCACTCAGCCAGGAAATCAATGTCGTAAGGTTAGTAGCAGCATGATGAGTGGATTTAGGTATGACGATTCTAAGTGAAATAAGTCACACAGAAAAGGACACTTCTCATAAGGTATCACTGATAGAGGGAATGTAAAAACCGTTACACTTGAACTGAATTACAAAACAGAACAGAGTCACACATGCAGAAAACACACTATGGCTGCTTAACGGGAAAGGTGAGGTGGGGTGATACATAAAACAAGGGTATCAAATTAGCTCAGATACCGTTCCATAAACCCAATATGTAATAGACAAGACCTACTCCTTGCTCAGAGAACTGGACTCAACACGCCCTATTCACCGCACAAGAATATATCTGACTAATAATAATCGTAAAACCTATGTATTGATATCTCTCTGTTAGTGTGTCAAGTGGGTGTAAAGCGGCATAAACACAGCAGTGAAAAGCAGCTAAACCCCATTATAAAAATAAATTACTTTGAAACCACCATGAAACAAAGACAGTGAAAGAGAGAGAAATTCTTACACAATGCGTTCAGGGGCTGTGATGCAACCTGGATTGACCATATCTAGACGCACAGCTGGATGAGACATAAGGGTGGACACTCTTGGGGCTGAGAGGTTTGGTGAGGTTGGGTGAGCAAACGCAGACCCTTTAAAGGAATACTGCGTGGTACCCATCGCATGGGTCCCAAATCTCCAGGTTCAAGGGCATCTTCCTACATCAAAAACATGCATGAGAAACCCAGAAGATGGTACACCGTGTGATGGGGAAAGGTTTCTAAAACGCACCTCATTTCTCATCTCCTTGTGCCCGGGTTCGCCATTCCAGCCGCTTTACTAGCAAGCTCCCTACTTGGAGCATCAGCACCTTTAACCTCCTGTTCCGTACAGGTTGCAATTTGTCCTGAGGATAAACGGGAAGACGTGGAACCAACGAGAGACTAGCTCTTGGTGTTGGGACAGGCACAGGTCACTCTATTTTCCCATCAGAAAGAAGAATTAACCACAGGCTCAGCCTGACCCCCGGAACCAGAACAGGGCCTGAAGCCATTCTGCGATTTTGCGGCCAGCTCCCATAAAAACGAGTTGTAAAATGGAGGTTCAGGGCACTGCAATTCACAAACCTGCAGAGTTATAAATGAGAACTCTCGTCCACAAATATATTGAGGGAAGGCAAAGAAGAGGATTTGAAATCAAGGCAGAATTGCAGGAAACAGATTTCAGGAGGTAGATACGAATCGCCTTTAAAGCACATGAAAAGCGGCAAAACGTTGACAATGATGCCCTTGGCCAAAAAGGGCGTATGCGTTTTTTCCTGAATATATTCAGGAAAAAACGCATACGCCCTTTTTGGCCAACCAAGCCACCTGGAAAGGCAAATCAGCGCTACAAAGAAGTCTCGCTTCCCATCGGTCAAAAGGGCCATGCTGAAAAAAGTGTCAAAACCAGAAATGCAGGACAGGCCATGGAGAAATGGGAGCCTTGCTACACTGATGGGCGGGATGTAAATTGCCAAGAGCCACTCTGGAGAAGTGTCCGGTGAGTCCTGAAACATCTGAAAAACACAGCTTAGAGAGCATAGGGCACTTCCACTCATGGGGGTATAAATTGGGAAAATGAAAAATCAGCAAGACACAAGCACCCCAAAGTTTAGGGCTGCTCTGTTGACCAGGACCTCCACTTCATTCCACCTTAAATATCCCAGGAAAGAGAAAAATGGATAAAGAAGTTGTGGTCCTTATGTACAATGGAATATCACTCAGCCAGGAAATCAATGTCGTAAGGTTAGTAGCAGCATGATGAGTGGATTTAGGTATGACGATTCTAAGTGAAATAAGTCACACAGAAAAGGACACTTCTCATAAGGTATCACTGATAGAGGGAATGTAAAAACCGTTACACTTGAACTGAATTACAAAACAGAACAGAGTCACACATGCAGAAAACACACTATGGCTGCTTAACGGGAAAGGTGAGGTGGGGTGATACATAAAACAAGGGTATCAAATTAGCTCAGATACCGTTCCATAAACCCAATATGTAATAGACAAGACCTACTCCTTGCTCAGAGAACTGGACTCAACACGCCCTATTCACCGCACAAGAATATATCTGACTAATAATAATCGTAAAACCTATGTATTGATATCTCTCTGTTAGTGTGTCAAGTGGGTGTAAAGCGGCATAAACACAGCAGTGAAAAGCAGCTAAACCCCATTATAAAAATAAATTACTTTGAAACCACCATGAAACAAAGACAGTGAAAGAGAGAGAAATTCTTACACAATGCGTTCAGGGGCTGTGATGCAACCTGGATTGACCATATCTAGACGCACAGCTGGATCAGACATAAGGGTGGACACTCTTGGGGCTGAGAGGTTTGGTGAGGTTGGGTGAGCAAACGCAGACCCTTTAAAGGAATACTGCGTGGTACCCATCGCATGGGTCCCAAATCTACAGGTTCAAGGGCATCTTCCTACATCAAAAACATGCATGAGAAACCCAGAAGATGGTACACCGTGTGATGGGGAAAGGTTTCTAAAACGCACCTCATTTCTCATCTCCTTGTGCCCGGGTTCGCCATTCCAGCCGCTTTACTAGCAAGCTCCCTACTTGGAGCATCAGCACCTTTAACCTCCTGTTCCGTACAGGTTGCAATTTGTCCTGAGGATAAACGGGAAGACGTGGAACCAACGAGAGACTAGCTCTTGGTGTTGGGACAGGCACAGGTCACTCAATTTTCCCATCAGAAAGAAGAATTAACCACAGGCTCAGCCTGCCCCCCGGAACCAGAACAGGGCCTGAAGCCATTCTGCGATTTTGCGGCCAGCTCCCATAAAAACGAGTTGTAAAATGGAGGTTCAGGGCACTGCAATTCACAAACCTGCAGAGTTATAAATGATAACTCTCGTCCACAAACATATTGAGGGAAGGCAAAGAAGAGGATTTGAAATCAAGGCAGAATTGCAGGAAACAGATTTCAGGAAGTAGATACGAATCGCCTTTAAAGCACATGAAAAGCGGCAAAACGTTGACAATGATGCCCTTGGCCAAAAAGGGCGTATGCGTTTTTTCCTGAATATATTCAGGAAAAAACGCATACGCCCTTTTTGGCCAACCAAGCCACCTGGAAAGGCAAATCAGCGCTACAAAGAAGTCTCGCTTCCCATCGGTCAAAAGGGCCATGCTGAAAAAAGTGTCAAAACCAGAAATGCAGGACAGGCCATGGAGAAATGGGAGCCTTGCTACACTGATGGGCGGGATGTAAATTGCCAAGAGCCACTCTGGAGAAGTGTCCGGTGAGTCCTGAAACATCTGAAAAACACAGCTTAGAGAGCATAGGGCACTTCCACTCATGGGGGTATAAATTGGGAAAATTAAAAATCAGCAAGACACAAGCACCCCAAAGTTTAGGGCTGCTCTGTTGACCAGGACCTCCACTTCATTCCACCTTAAATATCCCAGGAAAGAGAAAAATGGATAAAGAAGTTGTGGTCCTTATGTACAATGGAATATCACTCAGCCAGGAAATCAATGTCGTAAGGTTAGTAGCAGCATGATGAGTGGATTTAGGTATGACGATTCTAAGTGAAATAAGTCACACAGAAAAGGACACTTCTCATAAGGTATCACTGATAGAGGGAATGTAAAAACCGTTACACTTGAACTGAATTACAAAACAGAACAGAGTCACACATGCAGAAAACACACTATGGCTGCTTAACGGGAAAGGTGAGGTGGGGTGATACATAAAACAAGGGTATCAAATTAGCTCAGATACCGTTCCATAAACCCAATATGTAATAGACAAGACCTACTCCTTGCTCAGAGAACTGGACTCAACACGCCCTATTCACCGCACAAGAATATATCTGACTAATAATAATCGTAAAACCTATGTATTGATATCTCTCTGTTAGTGTGTCAAGTGGGTGTAAAGCGGCATAAACACAGCAGTGAAAAGCAGCTAAACCCCATTATAAAAATAAATTACTTTGAAACCACCATGAAACAAAGACAGTGAAAGAGAGAGAAATTCTTACACAATGCGTTCAGGGGCTGTGATGCAACCTGGATTGACCATATCTAGACGCACAGCTGGATGAGACATAAGGGTGGACACTCTTGGGGCTGAGAGGTTTGGTGAGGTTGGGTGAGCAAACGCAGACCCTTTAAAGGAATACTGCGTGGTACCCATCGCATGGGTCCCAAATCTCCAGGTTCAAGGGCATCTTCCTACATCAAAAACATGCATGAGAAACCCAGAAGATGGTACACCGTGTGATGGGGAAAGGTTTCTAAAACGCACCTCATTTCTCATCTCCTTGTGCCCGGGTTCGCCATTCCAGCCGCTTTACTAGCAAGCTCCCTACTTGGAGCATCAGCACCTTTAACCTCCTGTTCCGTACAGGTTGCAATTTGTCCTGAGGATAAACGGGAAGACGTGGAACCAACGAGAGACTAGCTCTTGGTGTTGGGACAGGCACAGGTCACTCTATTTTCCCATCAGAAAGAAGAATTAACCACAGGCTCAGCCTGACCCCCGGAACCAGAACAGGGCCTGAAGCCATTCTGCGATTTTGCGGCCAGCTCCCATAAAAACGAGTTGTAAAATGGAGGTTCAGGGCACTGCAATTCACAAACCTGCAGAGTTATAAATGAGAACTCTCGTCCACAAATATATTGAGGGAAGGCAAAGAAGAGGATTTGAAATCAAGGCAGAATTGCAGGAAACAGATTTCAGGAGGTAGATACGAATCGCCTTTAAAGCACATGAAAAGCGGCAAAACGTTGACAATGATGCCCTTGGCCAAAAAGGGCGTATGCGTTTTTTCCTGAATATATTCAGGAAAAAACGCATACGCCCTTTTTGGCCAACCAAGCCACCTGGAAAGGCAAATCAGCGCTACAAAGAAGTCTCGCTTCCCATCGGTCAAAAGGGCCATGCTGAAAAAAGTGTCAAAACCAGAAATGCAGGACAGGCCATGGAGAAATGGGAGCCTTGCTACACTGATGGGCGGGATGTAAATTGCCAAGAGCCACTCTGGAGAAGTGTCCGGTGAGTCCTGAAACATCTGAAAAACACAGCTTAGAGAGCATAGGGCACTTCCACTCATGGGGGTATAAATTGGGAAAATGAAAAATCAGCAAGACACAAGCACCCCAAAGTTTAGGGCTGCTCTGTTGACCAGGACCTCCACTTCATTCCACCTTAAATATCCCAGGAAAGAGAAAAATGGATAAAGAAGTTGTGGTCCTTATGTACAATGGAATATCACTCAGCCAGGAAATCAATGTCGTAAGGTTAGTAGCAGCATGATGAGTGGATTTAGGTATGACGATTCTAAGTGAAATAAGTCACACAGAAAAGGACACTTCTCATAAGGTATCACTGATAGAGGGAATGTAAAAACCGTTACACTTGAACTGAATTACAAAACAGAACAGAGTCACACATGCAGAAAACAGACTATGGCTGCTTAACAGGAAAGGTGAGGTGGGGTGATACATAAAACAAGGGTATCAAATTAGCTCAGATACCATTCCATAAACCCAATATGTAGTAGACAAGACCTACTCCTTGCTCAGATAACTGGACTCAACACGCCCTATTCACCGCACAAGAATATATCTGACTAATAATAATCGTAAAACCTATGTATTGATATCTCTCTGTTAGTGTGTCAAGTGGGTGTAAAGCGGCATAAACACAGCAGTGAAAAGCAGCTAAACCCCATTATAAAAATAAATTACTTTGAAACACCCATGAAACAAAGACAGTGAAAGAGAGAGAAATTCTTACACAATGCGTTCAGGGGCTGTGATGCAACCTGGATTGACCATATCTAGACGCACAGCTGGATGAGGCATAAGGGTGGACACTCTTGGGGCTGAGAGGTTTGGTGAGGTTGGGTGAGCAAACGCAGACCCTTTAAAGGAATACTGCGTGGTACCCATCGCATGGGTCCCAAATCTCCAGGTTCAAGGGCATCTTCCTACATCAAAAACATGCATGAGAAACCCAGAAGATGGTACACCGTGTGATGGGGAAAGGTTTCTAAAACGCACCTCATTTCTCATCTCCTTGTGCCCGGGTTCGCCATTCCTGCCACTTTACTAGCAAGCTCCCTACTTGGAGCATCAGCACCTTTAACCTCCTGTTCCATACAGGTTGCAATTTGTCCTGAGGATAAACGGGAAGACGTGGAACCAACGAGAGACTAGCTCTTGGTGTTGGGACAGGCACAGGTCACTCTATTTTCCCATCAGAAAGAAGAATTAACCACAGGCTCAGCCTGCCCCCCGGAACCAGAACAGGGCCTGAAGCCATTCTGCGATTTTGCGGCCAGCTCCCATAAAAACGAGTTGTAAAATGGAGGTTCAGGGCACTGCAATTCACAAACCTGCAGAGTTATAAATGATAACTGTCGTCCACAAATATATTGAGGGAAGGCAAAGAAGAGGATTTGAAATCAAGGCAGAATTGCAGGAAACAGATTTCAGGAGGTAGATTCGAATCGCCTTTAAAGCACATGAAAAGCGGCAAAACGTTGACAATGATGCCCTTGGCCAAAAAGGGCGTATGCGTTTTTTCCTGAATATATTCAGGAAAAAACGCATACGCCCTTTTTGGCCAACCAAGCAACCTGGAAAGGCAAATCAGCGCTACAAAGAAGTCTCGCTTCCCATCGGTCAAAAGGGCCATGCTGAAAAAAGTGTCAAAACCAGAAATGCAGGACAGGCCATGGAGAAATGGGAGCCTTGCTACACTGATGGGCGGGATGTAAATTGCCAAGAGCCACTCTGGAGAAGTGTCCGGTGAGTCCTGAAACATCTGAAAAACACAGCTTAGAGAGCATAGGGCACTTCCACTCATGGGGGTATAAATTGGGAAAATTAAAAATCAGCAAGACACAAGCACCCCAAAGTTTAGGGCTGCTCTGTTGACCAGGACCTCCACTTCATTCCACCTTAAATATCCCAGGAAAGAGAAAAATGGATAAAGAAGTTGTGGTCCTTATGTACAATGGAATATCACTCAGCCAGGAAATCAATGTCGTAAGGTTAGTAGCAGCATGATGAGTGGATTTAGGTACGACGATTCTAAGTGAAATAAGTCACACAGAAAAGGACACTTCTCATAAGGTATCACTGATAGAGGGAATGTAAAAACCGTTACACTTGAACTGAATTACAAAACAGAACAGAGTCACACATGCAGAAAACACACTATGGCTGCTTAACGGGAAAGGTGAGGTGGGGTGATACATAAAACAAGGGTATCAAATTAGCTCAGATACCGTTCCATAAACCCAATATGTAATAGACAAGACCTACTCCTTGCTCAGAGAACTGGACTCAACACGCCCTATTCACCACACAAGAATATATCTGACTAATAATAATCGTAAAACCTATGTATTGATATCTCTCTGTTAGTGTGTCAAGTGGGTGTAAAGCGGCATAAACACAGCAGTGAAAAGCAGCTAAACCCCATTATAAAAATAAATTACTTTGAAACACCCATGAAACAAAGACAGTGAAAGAGAGAGAAATTCTTACACAATGCGTTCAGGGGCTGTGATGCAACCTGGATTGAACATATCTAGACGCACAGCTGGATGAGACATAAGGGTGGACACTCTTGGGGCTGAGAGGTTTGGTGAGGTTGGGTGAGCAAACGCAGACCCTTTAAAGGAATACTGCGTGGTACCCATCGCATGGGTCCCAAATCTCCAGGTTCAAGGGCATCTTCCTACATCAAAAACATGCATGAGAAACCCAGAAGATGGTACACCGTGTGATGGGGAAAGGTTTCTAAAACGCACCTCATTTCTCATCGCCTTGTGCCCGGGTTCGCCATTCCAGCCGCTTTACTAGCAAGCTCCCTACTTGGAGCATCAGCACCTTTAACCTCCTGTTCCATACAGGTTGCAATTTGTCCTGAGGATAAACGGGAAGACGTGGAACCAACGAGAGACTAGCTCTTGGTGTTGGGACAGGCACAGGTCACTCTATTTTCCCATCAGAAAGAAGAATTAACCACAGGCTCAGCCTGCCCCCCGGAACCAGAACAGGGCCTGAAGCCATTCTGCGATTTTGCGGCCAGCTCCCATAAAAACGAGTTGTAAAATGGAGGTTCAGGGCACTGCAATTCACAAACCTGCAGAGTTATAAATGATAACTCTCGTCCACAAATATATTGAGGGAAGGCAAAGAAGAGGATTTGAAATCAAGGCAGAATTGCAGGAAACAGATTTCAGGAGGTAGATTCGAATCGCCTTTAAAGCACATGAAAAGCGGCAAAACGTTGACAATGATGCCCTTGGCCAAAAAGGGCGTATGCGTTTTTTCCTGAATATATTCAGGAAAAAACGCATACGCCCTTTTTGGCCAACCAAGCAACCTGGAAAGGCAAATCAGCGCTACAAAGAAGTCTCGCTTCCCATCGGTCAAAAGGGCCATGCTGAAAAAAGTGTCAAAACCAGAAATGCAGGACAGGCCATGGAGAAATGGGAGCCTTGCTACACTGATGGGCGGGATGTAAATTGCCAAGAGCCACTCTGGAGAAGTGTCCGGTGAGTCCTGAAACATCTGAAAAACACAGCTTAGAGAGCATAGGGCACTTCCACTCATGGGGGTATAAATTGGGAAAATTAAAAATCACCAAGACACAAGCACCCCAAAGTTTAGGGCTGCTCTGTTGACCAGGACCTCCACTTCATTCCACCTTAAATATCCCAGGAAAGAGAAAAATGGATAAAGAAGTTGTGGTCCTTATGTACAATGGAATATCACTCAGCCAGGAAATCAATGTCGTAAGGTTAGTAGCAGCATGATGAGTGGATTTAGGTACGACGATTCTAAGTGAAATAAGTCACACAGAAAAGGACACTTCTCATAAGGTATCACTGATAGAGGGAATGTAAAAACCGTTACACTTGAACTGAATTACAAAACAGAACAGAGTCACACATGCAGAAAACACACTATGGCTGCTTAACGGGAAAGGTGAGGTGGGGTGATACATAAAACAAGGGTATCAAATTAGCTCAGATACCGTTCCATAAACCCAATATGTAATAGACAAGACCTACTCCTTGCTCAGAGAACTGGACTCAACACGCCCTATTCACCGCACAAGAATATATCTGACTAATAATAATCGTAAAACCTATGTATTGATATCTCTCTGTTAGTGTGTCAAGTGGGTGTAAAGCGGCATAAACACAGCAGTGAAAAGCAGCTAAACCCCATTATAAAAATAAATTACTTTGAAACACCCATGAAACAAAGACAGTGAAAGAGAGAGAAATTCTTACACAATGCGTTCAGGGGCTGTGATGCAACCTGGATTGACCATATCTAGACGCACAGCTGGATGAGACATAAGGGTGGACACTCTTGGGGCTGAGAGGTTTGGTGAGGTTGGGTGAGCAAACGCAGACCCTTTAAAGGAATACTGCGTGGTACCCATCGCATGGGTCCCAAATCTCCAGGTTCAAGGGCATCTTCCTACATCAAAAACATGCATGAGAAACCCAGAAGATGGTACACCGTGTGATGGGGAAAGGTTTCTAAAACGCACCTCATTTCTCATCGCCTTGTGCCCGGGTTCGCCATTCCAGCCGCTTTACTAGCAAGCTCCCTACTTGGAGCATCAGCACCTTTAACCTCCTGTTCCATACAGGTTGCAATTTGTCCTGAGGATAAACGGGAAGACGTGGAACCAACGAGAGACTAGCTCTTGGTGTTGGGACAGGCACAGGTCACTCTATTTTCCCATCAGAAAGAAGAATTAACCACAGGCTCAGCCTGCCCCCCGGAACCAGAACAGGGCCTGAAGCCATTCTGCGATTTTGCGGCCAGCTCCCATAAAAACGAGTTGTAAAATGGAGGTTCAGGGCACTGCAATTCACAAAACTGCAGAGTTATAAATGATAACTCTCGTCCACAAATATATTGAGGGAAGGCAAAGAAGAGGATTTGAAATCAAGGCAGAATTGCAGGAAACAGATTTCAGGAGGTAGATTCGAATCGCCTTTAAAGCACATGAAAAGCGGCAAAACGTTGACAATGATGCCCTTGGCCAAAAAGGGCGTATGCGTTTTTTCCTGAATATATTCAGGAAAAAACGCATACGCCCTTTTTGGCCAACCAAGCAACCTGGAAAGGCAAATCAGCGCTACAAAGAAGTCTCGCTTCCCATCGGTCAAAAGGGCCATGCTGAAAAAAGTGTCAAAACCAGAAATGCAGGACAGGCCATGGAGAAATGGGAGCCTTGCTACACTGATGGGCGGGATGTAAATTGCCAAGAGCCACTCTGGAGAAGTGTCCGGTGAGTCCTGAAACATCTGAAAAACACAGCTTAGAGAGCATAGGGCACTTCCACTCATGGGGGTATAAATTGGGAAAATTAAAAATCAGCAAGACACAAGCACCCCAAAGTTTAGGGCTGCTCTGTTGACCAGGACCTCCACTTCATTCCACCTTAAATATCCCAGGAAAGAGAAAAATGGATAAAGAAGTTGTGGTCCTTATGTACAATGGAATATCACTCAGCCAGGAAATCAATGTCGTAAGGTTAGTAGCAGCATGATGAGTGGATTTAGGTACGACGATTCTAAGTGAAATAAGTCACACAGAAAAGGACACTTCTCATAAGGTATCACTGATAGAGGGAATGTAAAAACCGTTACACTTGAACTGAATTACAAAACAGAACAGAGTCACACATGCAGAAAACACACTATGGCTGCTTAACGGGAAAGGTGAGGTGGGGTGATACATAAAACAAAGGTATCAAATTAGCTCAGATACCGTTCCATAAACCCAATATGTAATAGACAAGACCTACTCCTTGCTCAGAGAACTGGACTCAACACGCCCTATTCACCGCACAAGAATATATCTGACTAATAATAATCGTAAAACCTATGTATTGATATCTCTCTGTTAGTGTGTCAAGTGGGTGTAAAGCGGCATAAACACAGCAGTGAAAAGCAGCTAAACCCCATTATAAAAATAAATTACTTTGAAACACCCATGAAACAAAGACAGTGAAAGAGAGAGAAATTCTTACACAATGCGTTCAGGGGCTGTGATGCAACCTGGATTGACCATATCTAGACGCACAGCTGGATGAGACATAAGGGTGGACACTCTTGGGGCTGAGAGGTTTGGTGAGGTTGGGTGAGCAAACGCAGACCCTTTAAAGGAATACTGCGTGGTACCCATCGCATGGGTCCCAAATCTCCAGGTTCAAGGGCATCTTCCTACATCAAAAACATGCATGAGAAACCCAGAAGATGGTACACCGTGTGATGGGGAAAGGTTTCTAAAACGCACCTCATTTCTCATCGCCTTGTGCCCGGGTTCGCCATTCCAGCCGCTTTACTAGCAAGCTCCCTACTTGGAGCATCAGCACCTTTAACCTCCTGTTCCATACAGGTTGCAATTTGTCCTGAGGATAAACGGGAAGACGTGGAACCAACGAGAGACTAGCTCTTGGTGTTGGGACAGGCACAGGTCACTCTATTTTCCCATCAGAAAGAAGAATTAACCACAGGCTCAGCCTGACCCCCGGAACCAGAACAGGGCCTGAAGCCATTCTGCGATTTTGCGGCCAGCTCCCATAAAAACGAGTTGTAAAATGGAGGTTCAGGGCACTGCAATTCACAAAACTGCAGAGTTATAAATGATAACTCTCGTCCACAAATATATTGAGGGAAGGCAAAGAAGAGGATTTGAAATCAAGGCAGAATTGCAGGAAACAGATTTCAGGAGGTAGATTCGAATCGCCTTTAAAGCACATGAAAAGCGGCAAAACGTTGACAATGATGCCCTTGGCCAAAAAGGGCGTATGCGTTTTTTCCTGAATATATTCAGGAAAAAACGCATACGCCCTTTTTGGCCAACCAAGCAACCTGGAAAGGCAAATCAGCGCTACAAAGAAGTCTCGCTTCCCATCGGTCAAAAGGGCCATGCTGAAAAAAGTGTCAAAACCAGAAATGCAGGACAGGCCATGGAGAAATGGGAGCCTTGCTACACTGATGGGCGGGATGTAAATTGCCAAGAGCCACTCTGGAGAAGTGTCCGGTGAGTCCTGAAACATCTGAAAAACACAGCTTAGAGAGCATAGGGCACTTCCACTCATGGGGGTATAAATTGGGAAAATTAAAAATCAGCAAGACACAAGCACCCCAAAGTTTAGGGCTGCTCTGTTGAGCAGGACCTCCACTTCATTCCACCTTAAATATCCCAGGAAAGAGAAAAATGGATAAAGAAGTTGTGGTCCTTATGTACAATGGAATATCACTCAGCCAGGAAATCAATGTCGTAAGGTTAGTAGCAGCATGATGAGTGGATTTAGGTACGACGATTCTAAGTGAAATAAGTCACACAGAAAAGGACACTTCTCATAAGGTATCACTGATAGAGGGAATGTAAAAACCGTTACACTTGAACTGAATTACAAAACAGAACAGAGTCACACATGCAGAAAACACACTATGGCTGCTTAACGGGAAAGGTGAGGTGGGGTGATACATAAAACAAGGGTATCAAATTAGCTCAGATACCGTTCCATAAACCCAATATGTAATAGACAAGACCTACTCCTTGCTCAGAGAACTGGACTCAACACGCCCTATTCACCGCACAAGAATATATCTGACTAATAATAATCGTAAAACCTATGTATTGATATCTCTCTGTTAGTGTGTCAAGTGGGTGTAAAGCGGCATAAACACAGCAGTGAAAAGCAGCTAAACCCCATTATAAAAATAAATTACTTTGAAACACCCATGAAACAAAGACAGTGAAAGAGAGAGAAATTCTTACACAATGCGTTCAGGGGCTGTGATGCAACCTGGATTGACCATATCTAGACGCACAGCTGGATGAGACATAAGGGTGGACACTCTTGGGGCTGAGAGGTTTGGTGAGGTTGGGTGAGCAAACGCAGACCCTTTAAAGGAATACTGCGTGGTACCCATCGCATGGGTCCCAAATCTCCAGGTTCAAGGGCATCTTCCTACATCAAAAACATGCATGAGAAACCCAGAAGATGGTACACCGTGTGATGGGGAAAGGTTTCTAAAACGCACCTCATTTCTCATCTCCTTGTGCCCGGGTTCGCCATTCCAGCCGCTTTACTAGCAAGCTCCCTACTTGGAGCATCAGCACCTTTAACCTCCTGTTCCATACAGGTTGCAATTTGTCCTGAGGATAAACGGGAAGACGTGGAACCAACGAGAGACTAGCTCTTGGTGTTGGGACAGGCACAGGTCACTCTATTTTCCCATCAGAAAGAAGAATTAACCACAGGCTCAGCCTGACCCCCGGAACCAGAACAGGGCCTGAAGCCATTCTGCGATTTTGCGGCCAGCTCCCATAAAAACGAGTTGTAAAATGGAGGTTCAGGGCACTGCAATTCACAAACCTGCAGAGTTATAAATGATAACTCTCGTCCACAAATATATTGAGGGAAGGCAAAGAAGAGGATTTGAAATCAAGGCAGAATTGCAGGAAACAGATTTCAGGAGGTAGATTCGAATCGCCTTTAAAGCACATGAAAAGCGGCAAAACGTTGACAATGATGCCCTTGGCCAAAAAGGGCGTATGCGTTTTTTCCTGAATATATTCAGGAAAAAACGCATACGCCCTTTTTGGCCAACCAAGCAACCTGGAAAGGCAAATCAGCGCTACAAAGAAGTCTCGCTTCCCATCGGTCAAAAGGGCCATGCTGAAAAAAGTGTCAAAACCAGAAATGCAGGACAGGCCATGGAGAAATGGGAGCCTTGCTACACTGATGGGCGGGATGTAAATTGCCAAGAGCCACTCTGGAGAAGTGTCCGGTGAGTCCTGAAACATCTGAAAAACACAGCTTAGAGAGCATAGGGCACTTCCACTCATGGGGGTATAAATTGGGAAAATTAAAAATCAGCAAGACACAAGCACCCCAAAGTTTAGGGCTGCTCTGTTGACCAGGACCTCCACTTCATTCCACCTTAAATATCCCAGGAAAGAGAAAAATGGATAAAGAAGTTGTGGTCCTTATGTACATTGGAATATCACTCAGCCAGGAAATCAATGTCGTAAGGTTAGTAGCAGCATGATGAGTGGATTTAGGTACGACGATTCTAAGTGAAATAAGTCACACAGAAAAGGACACTTCTCATAAGGTATCACTGATAGAGGGAATGTAAAAACCGTTACACTTGAACTGAATTACAAAACAGAACAGAGTCACACATGCAGAAAACACACTATGGCTGCTTAACGGGAAAGGTGAGGTGGGGTGATACATAAAACAAGGGTATCAAATTAGCTCAGATACCGTTCCATAAACCCAATATGTAATAGACAAGACCTACTCCTGGCTCAGAGAACTGGACTCAACACGCCCTATTCACCGCACAAGAATATATCTGACTAATAATAATCGTAAAACCTATGTATTGATATCTCTCTGTTAGTGTGTCAAGTGGGTGTAAAGCGGCATAAACACAGCAGTGAAAAGCAGCTAAACCCCATTATAAAAATAAATTACTTTGAAACACCCATGAAACAAAGACAGTGAAAGAGAGAGAAATTCTTACACAATGCGTTCAGGGGCTGTGATGCAACCTGGATTGACCATATCTAGACGCACAGCTGGATGAGACATAAGGGTGGACACCCTTGGGGCTGAGAGGTATGGTGAGGTTGGGTGAGCAAACGCAGACCCTTTAAAGGAATACTGCGTGGTACCCATCGCATGGGTCCCAAATCTCCAGGTTCAAGGGCATCTTCCTACATCAAAAACATGCATGAGAAACCCAGAAGATGGTACACCGTGTGATGGGGAAAGGTTTCTAAAACGCACCTCATTTCTCATCTCCTTGTGCCCGGGTTCGCCATTCCAGCCGCTTTACTAGCAAGCTCCCTACTTGGAGCATCAGCACCTTTAACCTCCTGTTCCATACAGGTTGCAATTTGTCCTGAGGATAAACGGGAAGACGTGGAACCAATGAGAGACTAGCTCTTGGTGTTGGGACAGGCACAGGTCACTCTATTTTCCCATCAGAAAGAAGAATTAACCACAGGCTCAGCCTGACCCCCGGAACCAGAACAGGGCCTGAAGCCATTCTGCGATTTTGCGGCCAGCTCCCATAAAAACGAGTTGTAAAATGGAGGTTCAGGGCACTGCAATTCACAAACCTGCAGAGTTATAAATGATAACTGTCGTCCACAAATATATTGAGGGAAGGCAAAGAAGAGGATTTGAAATCAAGGCAGAATTGCAGGAAACAGATTTCAGGAGGTAGATTCGAATCGCCTTTAAAGCACATGAAAAGCGGCAAAACGTTGACAATGATGCCCTTGGCCAAAAAGGGCGTATGCGTTTTTTCCTGAATATATTCAGGAAAAAACGCATACGCCCTTTTTGGCCAACCAAGCAACCTGGAAAGGCAAATCAGCGCTACAAAGAAGTCTCGCTTCCCATCGGTCAAAAGGGCCATGCTGAAAAAAGTGTCAAAACCAGAAATGCAGGACAGGCCATGGAGAAATGGGAGCCTTGCTACACTGATGGGCGGGATGTAAATTGCCAAGAGCCACTCTGGAGAA
This sequence comes from Balaenoptera borealis, assembly GCF_965194805.1. Lineage (NCBI taxonomy): Eukaryota > Metazoa > Chordata > Mammalia > Artiodactyla > Balaenopteridae > Balaenoptera > Balaenoptera borealis. The sequence goes on from NW_028124009.1 coordinate 2,687,723, forward strand.
GTGTCCGGTGAGTCCTGAAACATCTGAAAAACACAGCTTAGAGAGCATAGGGCACTTCCACTCATGGGGGTATAAATTGGGAAAATTAAAAATCAGCAAGACACAAGCACCCCAAAGTTTAGGGCTGCTCTGTTGACCAGGACCTCCACTTCATTCCACCTTAAATATCCCAGGAAAGAGAAAAATGGATAAAGAAGTTGTGGTCCTTATGTACATTGGAATATCACTCAGCCAGGAAATCAATGTCGTAAGGTTAGTAGCAGCATGATGAGTGGATTTAGGTACGACGATTCTAAGTGAAATAAGTCACACAGAAAAGGACACTTCTCATAAGGTATCACTGATAGAGGGAATGTAAAAACCGTTACACTTGAACTGAATTACAAAACAGAACAGAGTCACACATGCAGAAAACACACTATGGCTGCTTAACGGGAAAGGTGAGGTGGGGTGATACATAAAACAAGGGTATCAAATTAGCTCAGATACCGTTCCATAAACCCAATATGTAATAGACAAGACCTACTCCTGGCTCAGAGAACTGGACTCAACACGCCCTATTCACCGCACAAGAATATATCTGACTAATAATAATCGTAAAACCTATGTATTGATATCTCTCTGTTAGTGTGTCAAGTGGGTGTAAAGCGGCATAAACACAGCAGTGAAAAGCAGCTAAACCCCATTATAAAAATAAATTACTTTGAAACACCCATGAAACAAAGACAGTGAAAGAGAGAGAAATTCTTACACAATGCGTTCAGGGGCTGTGATGCAACCTGGATTGACCATATCTAGACGCACAGCTGGATGAGACATAAGGGTGGACACTCTTGGGGCTGAGAGGTATGGTGAGGTTGGGTGAGCAAACGCAGACCCTTTAAAGGAATACTGCGTGGTACCCATCGCATGGGTCCCAAATCTCCAGGTTCAAGGGCATCTTCCTACATCAAAAACATGCATGAGAAACCCAGAAGATGGTACACCGTGTGATGGGGAAAGGTTTCTAAAACGCACCTCATTTCTCATCTCCTTGTGCCCGGGTTCGCCATTCCAGCCGCTTTACTAGCAAGCTCCCTACTTGGAGCATCAGCACCTTTAACCTCCTGTTCCATACAGGTTGCAATTTGTCCTGAGGATAAACGGGAAGACGTGGAACCAACGAGAGACTAGCTCTTGGTGTTGGGACAGGCACAGGTCACTCTATTTTCCCATCAGAAAGAAGAATTAACCACAGGCTCAGCCTGACCCCCGGAACCAGAACAGGGCCTGAAGCCATTCTGCGATTTTGCGGCCAGCTCCCATAAAAACGAGTTGTAAAATGGAGGTTCAGGGCACTGCAATTCACAAACCTGCAGAGTTATAAATGATAACTCTCGTCCACAAATATATTGAGGGAAGGCAAAGAAGAGGATTTGAAATCAAGGCAGAATTGCAGGAAACAGATTTCAGGAGGTAGATTCGAATCGCCTTTAAAGCACATGAAAAGCGGCAAAACGTTGACAATGATGCCCTTGGCCAAAAAGGGCGTATGCGTTTTTTCCTGAATATATTCAGGAAAAAACGCATACGCCCTTTTTGGCCAACCAAGCAACCTGGAAAGGCAAATCAGCGCTACAAAGAAGTCTCGCTTCCCATCGGTCAAAAGGGCCATGCTGAAAAAAGTGTCAAAACCAGAAATGCAGGACAGGCCATGGAGAAATGGGAGCCTTGCTACACTGATGGGCGGGATGTAAATTGCCAACAGCCACTCTGGAGAAGTGTCCGGTGAGTCCTGAAACATCTGAAAAACACAGCTTAGAGAGCATAGGGCACTTCCACTCATGGGGGTATAAATTGGGAAAATTAAAAATCAGCAAGACACAAGCACCCCAAAGTTTAGGGCTCCTCTGTTGACCAGGACCTCCACTTCATTCCACCTTAAATATCCCAGGAAAGAGAAAAATGGATAAAGAAGTTGTGGTCCTTATGTACAATGGAATATCACTCAGCCAGGAAATCAATGTCGTAAGGTTAGTAGCAGCATGATGAGTGGATTTAGGTACGACGATTCTAAGTGAAATAAGTCACACAGAAAAGGACACTTCTCATAAGGTATCACTGATAGAGGGAATGTAAAAACCGTTACACTTGAACTGAATTACAAAACAGAACAGAGTCACACATGCAGAAAACACACTATGGCTGCTTAACGGGAAAGGTGAGGTGGGGTGATACATAAAACAAGGGTATCAAATTAGCTCAGATACCGTTCCATAAACCCAATATGTAATAGACAAGACCTACTCCTTGCTCAGAGAACTGGACTCAACACGCCCTATTCACCGCACAAGAATATATCTGACTAATAATAATCGTAAAACCTATGTATTGATATCTCTCTGTTAGTGTGTCAAGTGGGTGTAAAGCGGCATAAACACAGCAGTGAAAAGCAGCTAAACCCCATTATAAAAATAAATTACTTTGAAACACCCATGAAACAAAGACAGTGAAAGAGAGAGAAATTCTTACACAATGCGTTCAGGGGCTGTGATGCAACCTGGATTGACCATATCTAGACGCACAGCTGGATGAGACATAAGGGTGGACACTCTTGGGGCTGAGAGGTTTGGTGAGGTTGGGTGAGCAAACGCAGACCCTTTAAAGGAATACTGCATGGTACCCATCGCATGGGTCCCAAATCTCCAGGTTCAAGGGCATCTTCCTACATCAAAAACATGCATGAGAAACCCAGAAGATGGTACACCGTGTGATGGGGAAAGGTTTCTAAAACGCACCTCATTTCTCATCTCCTTGTGCCCGGGTTCGCCATTCCAGCCGCTTTACTAGCAAGCTCCCTACTTGGAGCATCAGCACCTTTAACCTCCTGTTCCATACAGGTTGCAATTTGTCCTGAGGATAAACGGGAAGACGTGGAACCAACGAGAGACTAGCTCTTGGTGTTGGGACAGGCACAGGTCACTCTATTTTCCCATCAGAAAGAAGAATTAACCACAGGCTCAGCCTGCCCCCCGGAACCAGAACAGGGCCTGAAGCCATTCTGCGATTTTGCGGCCAGCTCCCATAAAAACGAGTTGTAAAATGGAGGTTCAGGGCACTGCAATTCACAAACCTGCAGAGTTATAAATGATAACTCTCGTCCACAAATATATTGAGGGAAGGCAAAGAAGAGGATTTGAAATCAAGGCAGAATTGCAGGAAACAGATTTCAGGAGGTAGATTCGAATCGCCTTTAAAGCACATGAAAAGCGGCAAAACGTTGACAATGATGCCCTTGGCCAAAAAGGGCGTATGCGTTTTTTCCTGAATATATTCAGGAAAAAACGCATACGCCCTTTTTGGCCAACCAAGCAACCTGGAAAGGCAAATCAGCGCTACAAAGAAGTCTCGCTTCCCATCGGTCAAAAGGGCCATGCTGAAAAAAGTGTCAAAACCAGAAATGCAGGACAGGCCATGGAGAAATGGGAGCCTTGCTACACTGATGGGCGGGATGTAAATTGCCAAGAGCCACTCTGGAGAAGTGTCCGGTGAGTCCTGAAACATCTGAAAAACACAGCTTAGAGAGCATAGGGCACTTCCACTCATGGGGGTATAAATTGGGAAAATTAAAAATCAGCAAGACACAAGCACCCCAAAGTTTAGGGCTGCTCTGTTGACCAGGACCTCCACTTCATTCCACCTTAAATATCCCAGGAAAGAGAAAAATGGATAAAGAAGTTGTGGTCCTTATGTACATTGGAATATCACTCAGCCAGGAAATCAATGTCGTAAGGTTAGTAGCAGCATGATGAGTGGATTTAGGTACGACGATTCTAAGTGAAATAAGTCACACAGAAAAGGACACTTCTCATAAGGTATCACTGATAGAGGGAATGTAAAAAGCGTTACACTTGAACTGAATTACAAAACAGAACAGAGTCACACATGCAGAAAACACACTATGGCTGCTTAACGGGAAAGGTGAGGTGGGGTGATACATAAAACAAGGGTATCAAATTAGCTCAGATACCGTTCCATAAACCCAATATGTAATAGACAAGACCTACTCCTGGCTCAGAGAACTGGACTCAACACGCCCTATTCACCGCACAAGAATATATCTGACTAATAATAATCGTAAAACCTATGTATTGATATCTCTCTGTTAGTGTGTCAAGTGGGTGTAAAGCGGCATAAACACAGCAGTGAAAAGCAGCTAAACCACATTATAAAAATAAATTACTTTGAAACACCCATGAAACAAAGACAGTGAAAGAGAGAGAAATTCTTACACAATGCGTTCAGGGGCTGTGATGCAACCTGGATTGACCATATCTAGACGCACAGCTGGATGAGACATAAGGGTGGACACTCTTGGGGCTGAGAGGTTTGGTGAGGTTGGGTGAGCAAACGCAGACCCTTTAAAGGAATACTGCATGGTACCCATCGCATGGGTCCCAAATCTCCAGGTTCAAGGGCATCTTCCTACATCAAAAACATGCATGAGAAACCCAGAAGATGGTACACCGTGTGATGGGGAAAGGTTTCTAAAACGCACCTCATTTCTCATCTCCTTGGGCCCGGGTTCGCCATTCCAGCCGCTTTACTAGCAAGCTCCCTACTTGGAGCATCAGCACCTTTAACCTCCTGTTCCATACAGGTTGCAATTTGTCCTGAGGATAAACGGGAAGACATGGAACCAACGAGAGACTAGCTCTTGGTGTTGGGACAGGCACAGGTCACTCTATTTTCCCATCAGAAAGAAGAATTAACCACAGGCTCAGCCTGCCCCCCGGAACCAGAACAGGGCCTGAAGCCATTCTGCGATTTTGCGGCCAGCTCCCATAAAAACGAGTTGTAAAATGGAGGTTCAGGGCACTGCAATTCACAAACCTGCAGAGTTATAAATGATAACTCTCGTCCACAAATATATTGAGGGAAGGCAAAGAAGAGGATTTGAAATCAAGGCAGAATTGCAGGAAACAGATTTCAGGAGGTAGATTCGAATCGCCTTTAAAGCACATGAAAAGCGGCAAAACGTTGACAATGATGCCCTTGGCCAAAAAGGGCGTATGCGTTTTTTCCTGAATATATTCAGGAAAAAACGCATACGCCCTTTTTGGCCAACCAAGCAACCTGGAAAGGCAAATCAGCGCTACAAAGAAGTCTCGCTTCCCATCGGTCAAAAGGGCCATGCTGAAAAAAGTGTCAAAACCAGAAATGCAGGACAGGCCATGGAGAAATGGGAGCCTTGCTACACTGATGGGCGGGATGTAAATTGCCAAGAGCCACTCTGGAGAAGTGTCCGGTGAGTCCTGAAACATCTGAAAAACACAGCTTAGAGAGCATAGGGCACTTCCACTCATGGGGGTATAAATTGGGAAAATTAAAAATCACCAAGACACAAGCACCCCAAAGTTTAGGGCTGCTCTGTTGACCAGGACCTCCACTTCATTCCACCTTAAATATCCCAGGAAAGAGAAAAATGGATAAAGAAGTTGTGGTCCTTATGTACATTGGAATATCACTCAGCCAGGAAATCAATGTCGTAAGGTTAGTAGCAGCATGATGAGTGGATTTAGGTACGACGATTCTAAGTGAAATAAGTCACACAGAAAAGGACACTTCTCATAAGGTATCACTGATAGAGGGAATGTAAAAACCGTTACACTTGAACTGAATTACAAAACAGAACAGAGTCACACATGCAGAAAACACACTATGGCTGCTTAACGGGAAAGGTGAGGTGGGGTGATACATAAAACAAGGGTATCAAATTAGCTCAGATACCGTTCCATAAACCCAATATGTAATAGACAAGACCTACTCCTGGCTCAGAGAACTGGACTCAACACGCCCTATTCACCGCACAAGAATATATCTGACTAATAATAATCGTAAAACCTATGTATTGATATCTCTCTGTTAGTGTGTCAAGTGGGTGTAAAGCGGCATAAACACAGCAGTGAAAAGCAGCTAAACCCCATTATAAAAATAAATTACTTTGAAACACCCATGAAACAAAGACAGTGAAAGAGAGAGAAATTCTTACACAATGCGTTCAGGGGCTGTGATGCAACCTGGATTGACCATATCTAGACGCACAGCTGGATGAGACATAAGGGTGGACACTCTTGGGGCTGAGAGGTATGGTGAGGTTGGGTGAGCAAACGCAGACCCTTTAAAGGAATACTGCGTGGTACCCATCGCATGGGTCCCAAATCTCCAGGTTCAAGGGCATCTTCCTACATCAAAAACATGCATGAGAAACCCAGAAGATGGTACACCGTGTGATGGGGAAAGGTTTCTAAAACGCACCTCATTTCTCATCTCCTTGTGCCCGGGTTCGCCATTCCAGCCGCTTTACTAGCAAGCTCCCTACTTGGAGCATCAGCACCTTTAACCTCCTGTTCCATACAGGTTGCAATTTGTCCTGAGGATAAACGGGAAGACGTGGAACCAACGAGAGACTAGCTCTTGGTGTTGGGACAGGCACAGGTCACTCTATTTTCCCATCAGAAAGAAGAATTAACCACAGGCTCAGCCTGACCCCCGGAACCAGAACAGGGCCTGAAGCCATTCTGCGATTTTGCGGCCAGCTCCCATAAAAACGAGTTGTAAAATGGAGGTTCAGGGCACTGCAATTCACAAACCTGCAGAGTTATAAATGATAACTCTCGTCCACAAATATATTGAGGGAAGGCAAAGAAGAGGATTTGAAATCAAGGCAGAATTGCAGGAAACAGATTTCAGGAGGTAGATTCGAATCGCCTTTAAAGCACATGAAAAGCGGCAAAACGTTGACAATGATGCCCTTGGCCAAAAAGGGCGTATGCGTTTTTTCCTGAATATATTCAGGAAAAAACGCATACGCCCTTTTTGGCCAACCAAGCAACCTGGAAAGGCAAATCAGCGCTACAAAGAAGTCTCGCTTCCCATCGGTCAAAAGGGCCATGCTGAAAAAAGTGTCAAAACCAGAAATGCAGGACAGGCCATGGAGAAATGGGAGCCTTGCTACACTGATGGGCGGGATGTAAATTGCCAAGAGCCACTCTGGAGAAGTGTCCGGTGAGTCCTGAAACATCTGAAAAACACAGCTTAGAGAGCATAGGGCACTTCCACTCATGGGGGTATAAATTGGGAAAATTAAAAATCAGCAAGACACAAGCACCCCAAAGTTTAGGGCTCCTCTGTTGACCAGGACCTCCACTTCATTCCACCTTAAATATCCCAGGAAAGAGAAAAATGGATAAAGAAGTTGTGGTCCTTATGTACAATGGAATATCACTCAGCCAGGAAATCAATGTCGTAAGGTTAGTAGCAGCATGATGAGTGGATTTAGGTACGACGATTCTAAGTGAAATAAGTCACACAGAAAAGGACACTTCTCATAAGGTATCACTGATAGAGGGAATGTAAAAACCGTTACACTTGAACTGAATTACAAAACAGAACAGAGTCACACATGCAGAAAACACACTATGGCTGCTTAACGGGAAAGGTGAGGTGGGGTGATACATAAAACAAGGGTATCAAATTAGCTCAGATACCGTTCCATAAACCCAATATGTAATAGACAAGACCTACTCCTTGCTCAGAGAACTGGACTCAACACGCCCTATTCACCGCACAAGAATATATCTGACTAATAATAATCGTAAAACCTATGTATTGATATCTCTCTGTTAGTGTGTCAAGTGGGTGTAAAGCGGCATAAACACAGCAGTGAAAAGCAGCTAAACCCCATTATAAAAATAAGTTACTTTGAAACACCCATGAAACAAAGACAGTGAAAGAGAGAGAAATTCTTACACAATGCGTTCAGGGGCTGTGATGCAACCTGGATTGACCATATCTAGACGCACAGCTGGATGAGACATAAGGGTGGACACTCTTGGGGCTGAGAGGTTTGGTGAGGTTGGGTGAGCAAACGCAGACCCTTTAAAGGAATACTGCGTGGTACCCATCGCATGGGTCCCAAATCTCCAGGTTCAAGGGCATCTTCCTACATCAAAAACATGCATGAGAAACCCAGAAGATGGTACACCGTGTGATGGGGAAAGGTTTCTAAAACGCACCTCATTTCTCATCTCCTTGTGCCCGGGTTCGCCATTCCAGCCGCTTTACTAGCAAGCTCCCTACTTGGAGCATGAGCACCTTTAACCTCCTGTTCCGTACAGGTTGCAATTTGTCCTGAGGATAAACGGGAAGACGTGGAACCAACGAGAGACTAGCTCTTGGTGTTGGGACAGGCACAGGTCACTCAATTTTCCCATCAGAAAGAAGAATTAACCACAGGCTCAGCCTGACCCCCGGAACCAGAACAGGGCCTGAAGCCATTCTGCGATTTTGCGGCCAGCTCCCATAAAAACGAGTTGTAAAATGGAGGTTCAGGGCACTGCAATTCACAAACCTGCAGAGTTATAAATGATAACTCTCGTCCACAAATATATTGAGGGAAGGCAAAGAAGAGGATTTGAAATCAAGGCAGAATTGCAGGAAACAGATTTCAGGAGGTAGATTCGAATCGCCTTTAAAGCACATGAAAAGCGGCAAAACGTTGACAATGATGCCCTTGGCCAAAAAGGGCGTATGCGTTTTTTCCTGAATATATTCAGGAAAAAACGCATACGCCCTTTTTGGCCAACCAAGCAACCTGGAAAGGCAAATCAGCGCTACAAAGAAGTCTCGCTTCCCATCGGTCAAAAGGGCCATGCTGAAAAAAGTGTCAAAACCAGAAATGCAGGACAGGCCATGGAGAAATGGGAGCCTTGCTACACTGATGGGCGGGATGTAAATTGCCAAGAGCCACTCTGGAGAAGTGTCCGGTGAGTCCTGAAACATCTGAAAAACACAGCTTAGAGAGCATAGGGCACTTCCACTCATGGGGGTATAAATTGGGAAAATTAAAAATCAGCAAGACACAAGCACCCCAAAGTTTAGGGCTGCTCTGTTGACCAGGACCTCCACTTCATTCCACCTTAAATATCCCAGGAAAGAGAAAAATGGATAAAGAAGTTGTGGTCCTTATGTACATTGGAATATCACTCAGCCAGGAAATCAATGTCGTAAGGTTAGTAGCAGCATGATGAGTGGATTTAGGTACGACGATTCTAAGTGAAATAAGTCACACAGAAAAGGACACTTCTCATAAGGTATCACTGATAGAGGGAATGTAAAAAGCGTTACACTTGAACTGAATTACAAAACAGAACAGAGTCACACATGCAGAAAACACACTATGGCTGCTTAACGGGAAAGGTGAGGTGGGGTGATACATAAAACAAGGGTATCAAATTAGCTCAGATACCGTTCCATAAACCCAATATGTAATAGACAAGACCTACTCCTGGCTCAGAGATCTGGACTCAACACGCCCTATTCACCGCACAAGAATATATCTGACTAATAATAATCGTAAAACCTATGTATTGATATCTCTCTGTTAGTGTGTCAAGTGGGTGTAAAGCGGCATAAACACAGCAGTGAAAAGCAGCTAAACCCCATTATAAAAATAAATTACTTTGAAACACCCATGAAACAAAGACAGTGAAAGAGAGAGAAATTCTTACACAATGCGTTCAGGGGCTGTGATGCAACCTGGATTGACCATATCTAGACGCACAGCTGGATGAGACATAAGGGTGGACACTCTTGGGGCTGAGAGGTTTGGTGAGGTTGGGTGAGCAAACGCAGACCCTTTAAAGGAATACTGCATGGTACCCATCGCATGGGTCCCAAATCTCCAGGTTCAAGGGCATCTTCCTACATCAAAAACATGCATGAGAAACCCAGAAGATGGTACACCGTGTGATGGGGAAAGGTTTCTAAAACGCACCTCATTTCTCATCTCCTTGTGCCCGGGTTCGCCATTCCAGCCGCTTTACTAGCAAGCTCCCTACTTGGAGCATCAGCACCTTTAACCTCCTGTTCCATACAGGTTGCAATTTGTCCTGAGGATAAACGGGAAGACATGGAACCAACGAGAGACTAGCTCTTGGTGTTGGGACAGGCACAGGTCACTCTATTTTCCCATCAGAAAGAAGAATTAACCACAGGCTCAGCCTGACCCCCGGAACCAGAACAGGGCCTGAAGCCATTCTGCGATTTTGCGGCCAGCTCCCATAAAAACGAGTTGTAAAATGGAGGTTCAGGGCACTGCAATTCACAAACCTGCAGAGTTATAAATGATAACTCTCGTCCACAAATATATTGAGGGAAGGCAAAGAAGAGGATTTGAAATCAAGGCAGAATTGCAGGAAACAGATTTCAGGAGGTAGATTCGAATCGCCTTTAAAGCACATGAAAAGCGGCAAAACGTTGACAATGATGCCCTTGGCCAAAAAGGGCGTATGCGTTTTTTCCTGAATATATTCAGGAAAAAACGCATACGCCCTTTTTGGCCAACCAAGCAACCTGGAAAGGCAAATCAGCGCTACAAAGAAGTCTCGCTTCCCATCGGTCAAAAGGGCCATGCTGAAAAAAGTGTCAAAACCAGAAATGCAGGACAGGCCATGGAGAAATGGGAACCTTGCTACACTGATGGGCGGGATGTAAATTGCCAACAGCCACTCTGGAGAAGTGTCCGGTGAGTCCTGAAACATCTGAAAAACACAGCTTAGAGAGCATAGGGCACTTCCACTCAGGGGGGTATAAATTGGGAAAATTAAAAATCAGCAAGACACAAGCACCCCAAAGTTTAGGGCTGCTCTGTTGACCAGGACCTCCACTTCATTCCACCTTAAATATCCCAGGAAAGAGAAAAATGGATAAAGAAGTTGTGGTCCTTATGTACATTGGAATATCACTCAGCCAGGAAATCAATGTCGTAAGGTTAGTAGCAGCATGATGAGTGGATTTAGGTACGACGATTCTAAGTGAAATAAGTCACACAGAAAAGGACACTTCTCATAAGGTATCACTGATAGAGGGAATGTAAAAACCGTTACACTTGAACTGAATTACAAAACAGAACAGAGTCACACATGCAGAAAACACACTATGGCTGCTTAACGGGAAAGGTGAGGTGGGGTGATACATAAAACAAGGGTATCAAATTAGCTCAGATACCGTTCCATAAACCCAATATGTAATAGACAAGACCTACTCCTGGCTCAGAGAACTGGACTCAACACGCCCTATTCACCGCACAAGAATATATCTGACTAATAATAATCGTAAAACCTATGTATTGATATCTCTCTGTTAGTGTGTCAAGTGGGTGTAAAGCGGCATAAACACAGCAGTGAAAAGCAGCTAAACCCCATTATAAAAATAAATTACTTTGAAACACCCATGAAACAAAGACAGTGAAAGAGAGAGAAATTCTTACACAATGCGTTCAGGGGCTGTGATGCAACCTGGATTGACCATATCTAGACGCACAGCTGGATGAGACATAAGGGTGGACACTCTTGGGGCTGAGAGGTTTGGTGAGGTTGGGTGAGCAAACGCAGACCCTTTAAAGGAATACTGCGTGGTACCCATCGCATGGGTCCCAAATCTCCAGGTTCAAGGGCATCTTCGTACATCAAAAACATGCATGAGAAACCCAGAAGATGGTACACCGTGTGATGGGGAAAGGTTTCTAAAACGCACCTCATTTCTCATCTCCTTGTGCCCGGGTTCGCCATTCCAGCCTCTTTACTAGCAAGCTCCCTACTTGGAGCATCAGCACCTTTAACCTCCTGTTCCATACAGGTTGCAATTTGTCCTGAGGATAAACGGGAAGACGTGGAACCAACGAGAGACTAGCTCTTGGTGTTGGGACAGGCACAGGTCACTCTATTTTCCCATCAGAAAGAAGAATTAACCACAGGCTCAGCCTGACCCCCGGAACCAGAACAGGGCCTGAAGCCATTCTGCGATTTTGCGGCCAGCTCCCATAAAAACGAGTTGTAAAATGGAGGTTCAGGGCACTGCAATTCACAAACCTGCAGAGTTATAAATGATAACTCTCGTCCACAAATATATTGAGGGAAGGCAAAGAAGAGGATTTGAAATCAAGGCAGAATTGCAGGAAACAGATTTCAGGAGGTAGATTCGAATCGCCTTTAAAGCACATGAAAAGCGGCAAAACGTTGACAATGATGCCCTTGGCCAAAAAGGGCGTATGCGTTTTTTCCTGAATATATTCAGGAAAAAACGCATACGCCCTTTTTGGCCAACCAAGCAACCTGGAAAGGCAAATCAGCGCTACAAAGAAGTCTCGCTTCCCATCGGTCAAAAGGGCCATGCTGAAAAAAGTGTCAAAACCAGAAATGCAGGACAGGCCATGGAGAAATGGGAGCCTTGCTACACTGATGGGCGGGATGTAAATTGCCAAGAGCCACTCTGGAGAAGTGTCCGGTGAGTCCTGAAACATCTGAAAAACACAGCTTAGAGAGCATAGGGCACTTCCACTCATGGGGGTATAAATTGGGAAAATTAAAAATCAGCAAGACACAAGCACCCCAAAGTTTAGGGCTGCTCTGTTGACCAGGACCTCCACTTCATTCCACCTTAAATATCCCAGGAAAGAGAAAAATGGAGAAAGAAGTTGTGGTCCTTATGTACAATGGAATATCACTCAGCCAGGAAATCAATGTCGTAAGGTTAGTAGCAGCATGATGAGTGGATTTAGGTACGACGATTCTAAGTGAAATAAGTCACACAGAAAAGGACACTTCTCATAAGGTATCACTGATAGAGGGAATGTAAAAACCGTTACACTTGAACTGAATTACAAAACAGAACAGAGTCACACATGCAGAAAACACACTATGGCTGCTTAACGGGAAAGGTGAGGTGGGGTGATACATAAAACAAGGGTATCAAATTAGCTCAGATACCGTTCCATAAACCCAATATGTAATAGACAAGACCTACTCCTGGCTCAGAGAACTGGACTCAACACGCCCTATTCACCGCACAAGAATATATCTGACTAATAATAATCGTAAAACCTATGTATTGATATCTCTCTGTTAGTGTGTCAAGTGGGTGTAAAGCGGCATAAACACAGCAGTGAAAAGCAGCTAAACCCCATTATAAAAATAAATTACTTTGAAACACCCATGAAACAAAGACAGTGAAAGAGAGAGAAATTCTTACACAATGCGTTCAGGGGCTGTGATGCAACCTGGATTGACCATATCTACACGCACAGCTGGATGAGACATAAGGGTGGACACTCTTGGGGCTGAGAGGTATGGTGAGGTTGGGTGAGCAAACGCAGACCCTTTAAAGGAATACTGCGTGGTACCCATCGCATGGGTCCCAAATCTCCAGGTTCAAGGGCATCTTCGTACATCAAAAACATGCATGAGAAACCCAGAAGATGGTACACCGTGTGATGGGGAAAGGTTTCTAAAACGCACCTCATTTCTCATCTCCTTGTGCCCGGGTTCGCCATTCCAGCCTCTTTACTAGCAAGCTCCCTACTTGGAGCATCAGCACCTTTAACCTCCTGTTCCATACAGGTTGCAATTTGTCCTGAGGATAAACGGGAAGACGTGGAACCAACGAGAGACTAGCTCTTGGTGTTGGGACAGGCACAGGTCACTCTATTTTCCCATCAGAAAGAAGAATTAACCACAGGCTCAGCCTGACCCCCGGAACCAGAACAGGGCCTGAAGCCATTCTGCGATTTTGCGGCCAGCTCCCATAAAAACGAGTTGTAAAATGGAGGTTCAGGGCACTGCAATTCACAAACCTGCAGAGTTATAAATGATAACTCTCGTCCACAAATATATTGAGGGAAGGCAAAGAAGAGGATTTGAAATCAAGGCAGAATTGCAGGAAACAGATTTCAGGAGGTAGATTCGAATCGCCTTTAAAGCACATGAAAAGCGGCAAAACGTTGACAATGATGCCCTTGGCCAAAAAGGGCGTATGCGTTTTTTCCTGAATATATTCAGGAAAAAACGCATACGCCCTTTTTGGCCAACCAAGCAACCTGGAAAGGCAAATCAGCGCTACAAAGAAGTCTCGCTTCCCATCGGTCAAAAGGGCCATGCTGAAAAAAGTGTCAAAACCAGAAATGCAGGACAGGCCATGGAGAAATGGGAGCCTTGCTACACTGATGGGCGGGATGTAAATTGCCAAGAGCCACTCTGGAGAAGTGTCCGGTGAGTCCTGAAACATCTGAAAAACACAGCTTAGAGAGCATAGGGCACTTCCACTCATGGGGGTATAAATTGGGAAAATTAAAAATCAGCAAGACACAAGCACCCCAAAGTTTAGGGCTGCTCTGTTGACCAGGACCTCCACTTCATTCCACCTTAAATATCCCAGGAAAGAGAAAAATGGAGAAAGAAGTTGTGGTCCTTATGTACATTGGAATATCACTCAGCCAGGAAATCAATGTCGTAAGGTTAGTAGCAGCATGATGAGTGGATTTAGGTACGACGATTCTAAGTGAAATAAGTCACACAGAAAAGGACACTTCTCATAAGGTATCACTGATAGAGGGAATGTAAAAAGCGTTACACTTGAACTGAATTACAAAACAGAACAGAGTCACACATGCAGAAAACACACTATGGCTGCTTAACGGGAAAGGTGAGGTGGGGTGATACATAAAACAAGGGTATCAAATTAGCTCAGATACCGTTCCATAAACCCAATATGTAATAGACAAGACCTACTCCTTGCTCAGTGAACTGGACTCAACACGCCCTATTCACCGCACAAGAATATATCTGACTAATAATAATCGTAAAACCTATGTATTGATATCTCTCTGTTAGTGTGTCAAGTGGGTGTAAAGCGGCATAAACACAGCAGTGAAAAGCAGCTAAACCCCATTATAAAAATAAATTACTTTGAAACACCCATGAAACAAAGACAGTGAAAGAGAGAGAAATTCTTACACAATGCGTTCAGGGGCTGTGATGCAACCTGGATTGACCATATCTAGACGCACAGCTGGATGAGACATAAGGGTGGACACTCTTGGGGCTGAGAGGTTTGGTGAGGTTGGGTGAGCAAACGCAGACCCTTTAAAGGAATACTGCGTGGTACCCATCGCATGGGTCCCAAATCTCCAGGTTCAAGGGCATCTTCCTACATCAAAAACATGCATGAGAAACCCAGAAGATGGTACACCGTGTGATGGGGAAAGGTTTCTAAAACGCACCTCATTTCTCATCTCCTTGTGCCCGGGTTCGCCATTCCAGCCGCTTTACTAGCAAGCTCCCTACTTGGAGCATCAGCACCTTTAACCTCCTGTTCCATACAGGTTGCAATTTGTCCTGAGGATAAACGGGAAGACATGGAACCAACGAGAGACTAGCTCTTGGTGTTGGGACAGGCACAGGTCACTCTATTTTCCCATCAGAAAGAAGAATTAACCACAGGCTCAGCCTGCCCCCCGGAACCAGAACAGGGCCTGAAGCCATTCTGCGATTTTGCGGCCAGCTCCCATAAAAACGAGTTGTAAAATGGAGGTTCAGGGCACTGCAATTCACAAACCTGCAGAGTTATAAATGATAACTCTCGTCCACAAATATATTGAGGGAAGGCAAAGAAGAGGATTTGAAATCAAGGCAGAATTGCAGGAAACAGATTTCAGGAGGTAGATTCGAATCGCCTTTAAAGCACATGAAAAGCGGCAAAACGTTGACAATGATGCCCTTGGCCAAAAAGGGCGTATGCGTTTTTTCCTGAATATATTCAGGAAAAAACGCATACGCCCTTTTTGGCCAACCAAGCAACCTGGAAAGGCAAATCAGCGCTACAAAGAAGTCTCGCTTCCCATCGGTCAAAAGGGCCATGCTGAAAAAAGTGTCAAAACCAGAAATGCAGGACAGGCCATGGAGAAATGGGAGCCTTGCTACACTGATGGGCGGGATGTAAATTGCCAAGAGCCACTCTGGAGAAGTGTCCGGTGAGTCCTGAAACATCTGAAAAACACAGCTTAGAGAGCATAGGGCACTTCCACTCATGGGGGTATAAATTGGGAAAATTAAAAATCAGCAAGACACAAGCACCCCAAAGTTTAGGGCTGCTCTGTTGACCAGGACCTCCACTTCATTCCACCTTAAATATCCCAGGAAAGAGAAAAATGGATAAAGAAGTTGTGGTCCTTATGTACATTGGAATATCACTCAGCCAGGAAATCAATGTCGTAAGGTTAGTAGCAGCATGATGAGTGGATTTAGGTACGACGATTCTAAGTGAAATAAGTCACACAGAAAAGGACACTTCTCATAAGGTATCACTGATAGAGGGAATGTAAAAAGCGTTACACTTGAACTGAATTACAAAACAGAACAGAGTCACACATGCAGAAAACACACTATGGCTGCTTAACGGGAAAGGTGAGGTGGGGTGATACATAAAACAAGGGTATCAAATTAGCTCAGATACCGTTCCATAAACCCAATATGTAATAGACAAGACCTACTCCTGGCTCAGAGAACTGGACTCAACACGCCCTATTCACCGCACAAGAATATATCTGACTAATAATAATCGTAAAACCTATGTATTGATATCTCTCTGTTAGTGTGTCAAGTGGGTGTAAAGCGGCATAAACACAGCAGTGAAAAGCAGCTAAACCCCATTATAAAAATAAATTACTTTGAAACACCCATGAAACAAAGACAGTGAAAGAGAGAGAAATTCTTACACAATGCGTTCAGGGGCTGTGATGCAACCTGGATTGACCATATCTAGACGCACAGCTGGATGAGACATAAGGGTGGACACTCTTGGGGCTGAGAGGTTTGGTGAGGTTGGGTGAGCAAACGCAGACCCTTTAAAGGAATACTGCGTGGTACCCATCGCATGGGTCCCAAATCTCCAGGTTCAAGGGCATCTTCCTACATCAAAAACATGCATGAGAAACCCAGAAGATGGTACACCGTGTGATGGGGAAAGGTTTCTAAAACGCACCTCATTTCTCATCTCCTTGTGCCCGGGTTCGCCATTCCAGCCGCTTTACTAGCAAGCTCCCTACTTGGAGCATCAGCACCTTTAACCTCCTGTTCCGTACAGGTTGCAATTTGTCCTGAGGATAAACGGGAAGACGTGGAACCAACGAGAGACTAGCTCTTGGTGTTGGGACAGGCACAGGTCACTCTATTTTCCCATCAGAAAGAAGAATTAACCACAGGCTCATCCTGACCCCCGGAACCAGAACAGGGCCTGAAGCCATTCTGCGATTTTGCGGCCAGCTCCCATAAAAACGAGTTGTAAAATGGAGGTTCAGGGCACTGCAATTCACAAACCTGCAGAGTTATAAATGATAACTGTCGTCCACAAATATATTGAGGGAAGGCAAAGAAGAGGATTTGAAATCAAGGCAGAATTGCAGGAAACAGATTTCAGGAGGTAGATTCGAATCGCCTTTAAAGCACATGAAAAGCGGCAAAACGTTGACAATGATGCCCTTGGCCAAAAAGGGCGTATGCGTTTTTTCCTGAATATATTCAGGAAAAAACGCATACGCCCTTTTTGGCCAACCAAGCAACCTGGAAAGGCAAATCAGCGCTACAAAGAAGTCTCGCTTCCCATCGGTCAAAAGGGCCATGCTGAAAAAAGTGTCAAAACCAGAAATGCAGGACAGGCCATGGAGAAATGGGAGCCTTGCTACACTGATGGGCGGGATGTAAATTGCCAAGAGCCACTCTGGAGAAGTGTCCGGTGAGTCCTGAAACATCTGAAAAACACAGCTTAGAGAGCATAGGGCACTTCCACTCATGGGGGTATAAATTGGGAAAATTAAAAATCAGCAAGACACAAGCACCCCAAAGTTTAGGGCTGCTCTGTTGACCAGGACCTCCACTTCATTCCACCTTAAATATCCCAGGAAAGAGAAAAATGGATAAAGAAGTTGTGGTCCTTATGTACATTGGAATATCACTCAGCCAGGAAATCAATGTCGTAAGGTTAGTAGCAGCATGATGAGTGGATTTAGGTACGACGATTCTAAGTGAAATAAGTCACACAGAAAAGGACACTTCTCATAAGGTATCACTGATAGAGGGAATGTAAAAACCGTTACACTTGAACTGAATTACAAAACAGAACAGAGTCACACATGCAGAAAACACACTATGGCTGCTTAACGGGAAAGGTGAGGTGGGGTGATACATAAAACAAGGGTATCAAATTAGCTCAGATACCGTTCCATAAACCCAATATGTAATAGACAAGACCTACTCCTGGCTCAGAGAACTGGACTCAACACGCCCTATTCACCGCACAAGAATATATCTGACTAATAATAATCGTAAAACCTATGTATTGATATCTCTCTGTTAGTGTGTCAAGTGGGTGTAAAGCGGCATAAACACAGCAGTGAAAAGCAGCTAAACCCCATTATAAAAATAAATTACTTTGAAACACCCATGAAACAAAGACAGTGAAAGAGAGAGAAATTCTTACACAATGCGTTCAGGGGCTGTGATGCAACCTGGATTGACCATATCTAGACGCACAGCTGGATGAGACATAAGGGTGGACACTCTTGGGGCTGAGAGGTATGGTGAGGTTGGGTGAGCAAACGCAGACCCTTTAAAGGAATACTGCGTGGTACCCATCGCATGGGTCCCAAATCTCCAGGTTCAAGGGCATCTTCCTACATCAAAAACATGCATGAGAAACCCAGAAGATGGTACACCGTGTGATGGGGAAAGGTTTCTAAAACGCACCTCATTTCTCATCTCCTTGTGCCCGGGTTCGCCATTCCAGCCGCTTTACTAGCAAGCTCCCTACTTGGAGCATCAGCACCTTTAACCTCCTGTTCCATACAGGTTGCAATTTGTCCTGAGGATAAACGGGAAGACGTGGAACCAACGAGAGACTAGCTCTTGGTGTTGGGACAGGCACAGGTCACTCTATTTTCCCATCAGAAAGAAGAATTAACCACAGGCTCAGCCTGACCCCCGGAACCAGAACAGGGCCTGAAGCCATTCTGCGATTTTGCGGCCAGCTCCCATAAAAACGAGTTGTAAAATGGAGGTTCAGGGCACTGCAATTCACAAACCTGCAGAGTTATAAATGATAACTCTCGTCCACAAATATATTGAGGGAAGGCAAAGAAGAGGATTTGAAATCAAGGCAGAATTGCAGGAAACAGATTTCAGGAGGTAGATTCGAATCGCCTTTAAAGCACATGAAAAGCGGCAAAACGTTGACAATGATGCCCTTGGCCAAAAAGGGCGTATGCGTTTTTTCCTGAATATATTCAGGAAAAAACGCATACGCCCTTTTTGGCCAACCAAGCAACCTGGAAAGGCAAATCAGCGCTACAAAGAAGTCTCGCTTCCCATCGGTCAAAAGGGCCATGCTGAAAAAAGTGTCAAAACCAGAAATGCAGGACAGGCCATGGAGAAATGGGAGCCTTGCTACACTGATGGGCGGGATGTAAATTGGCAAGAGCCACTCTGGAGAAGTGTCCGGTGAGTCCTGAAACATCTGAAAAACACAGCTTAGAGAGCATAGGGCACTTCCACTCATGGGGGTATAAATTGGGAAAATTAAAAATCAGCAAGACACAAGCACCCCAAAGTTTAGGGCTCCTCTGTTGACCAGGACCTCCACTTCATTCCACCTTAAATATCCCAGGAAAGAGAAAAATGGATAAAGAAGTTGTGGTCCTTATGTACAATGGAATATCACTCAGCCAGGAAATCAATGTCGTAAGGTTAGTAGCAGCATGATGAGTGGATTTAGGTACGACGATTCTAAGTGAAATAAGTCACACAGAAAAGGACACTTCTCATAAGGTATCACTGATAGAGGGAATGTAAAAACCGTTACACTTGAACTGAATTACAAAACAGAACAGAGTCACACATGCAGAAAACACACTATGGCTGCTTAACGGGAAAGGTGAGGTGGGGTGATACATAAAACAAGGGTATCAAATTAGCTCAGATACCGTTCCATAAACCCAATATGTAATAGACAAGACCTACTCCTGGCTCAGAGAACTGGACTCAACACGCCCTATTCACCGCACAAGAATATATCTGACTAATAATAATCGTAAAACCTATGTATTGATATCTCTCTGTTAGTGTGTCAAGTGGGTGTAAAGCGGCATAAACACAGCAGTGAAAAGCAGCTAAACCCCATTATAAAAATAAATTACTTTGAAACACCCATGAAACAAAGACAGTGAAAGAGAGAGAAATTCTTACACAATGCGTTCAGGGGCTGTGATGCAACCTGGATTGACCATATCTAGACGCACAGCTGGATGAGACATAAGGGTGGACACTCTTGGGGCTGAGAGGTTTGGTGAGGTTGGGTGAGCAAACGCAGACCCTTTAAAGGAATACTGCATGGTACCCATCGCATGGGTCCCAAATCTCCAGGTTCAAGGGCATCTTCCTACATCAAAAACATGCATGAGAAACCCAGAAGATGGTACACCGTGTGATGGGGAAAGGTTTCTAAAACGCACCTCATTTCTCATCTCCTTGTGCCCGGGTTCGCCATTCCAGCCGCTTTACTAGCAAGCTCCCTACTTGGAGCATCAGCACCTTTAACCTCCTGTTCCATACAGGTTGCAATTTGTCCTGAGGATAAACGGGAAGACGTGGAACCAACGAGAGACTAGCTCTTGGTGTTGGGACAGGCACAGGTCACTCTATTTTCCCATCAGAAAGAAGAATTAACCACAGGCTCAGCCTGCCCCCCGGAACCAGAACAGGGCCTGAAGCCATTCTGCGATTTTGCGGCCAGCTCCCATAAAAACGAGTTGTAAAATGGAGGTTCAGGGCACTGCAATTCACAAACCTGCAGAGTTATAAATGATAACTCTCGTCCACAAATATATTGAGGGAAGGCAAAGAAGAGGATTTGAAATCAAGGCAGAATTGCAGGAAACAGATTTCAGGAGGTAGATTCGAATCGCCTTTAAAGCACATGAAAAGCGGCAAAACGTTGACAATGATGCCCTTGGCCAAAAAGGGCGTATGCGTTTTTTCCTGAATATATTCAGGAAAAAACGCATACGCCCTTTTTGGCCAACCAAGCAACCTGGAAAGGCAAATCAGCGCTACAAAGAAGTCTCGCTTCCCATCGGTCAAAAGGGCCATGCTGAAAAAAGTGTCAAAACCAGAAATGCAGGACAGGCCATGGAGAAATGGGAGCCTTGCTACACTGATGGGCGGGATGTAAATTGCCAAGAGCCACTCTGGAGAAGTGTCCGGTGAGTCCTGAAACATCTGAAAAACACAGCTTAGAGAGCATAGGGCACTTCCACTCATGGGGGTATAAATTGGGAAAATTAAAAATCAGCAAGACACAAGCACCCCAAAGTTTAGGGCTGCTCTGTTGACCAGGACCTCCACTTCATTCCACCTTAAATATCCCAGGAAAGAGAAAAATGGATAAAGAAGTTGTGGTCCTTATGTACATTGGAATATCACTCAGCCAGGAAATCAATGTCATAAGGTTAGTAGCAGCATGATGAGTGGATTTAGGTACGACGATTCTAAGTGAAATAAGTCACACAGAAAAGGACACTTCTCATAAGGTATCACTGATAGAGGGAATGTAAAAACCGTTACACTTGAACTGAATTACAAAACAGAACAGAGTCACACATGCAGAAAACACACTATGGCTGCTTAACGGGAAAGGTGAGGTGGGGTGATACATAAAACAAGGGTATCAAATTAGCTCAGATACCGTTCCATAAACCCAATATGTAATAGACAAGACCTACTCCTGGCTCAGAGAACTGGACTCAACACGCCCTATTCACCGCACAAGAATATATCTGACTAATAATAATCGTAAAACCTATGTATTGATATCTCTCTGTTAGTGTGTCAAGTGGGTGTAAAGCGGCATAAACACAGCAGTGAAAAGCAGCTAAACCCCATTATAAAAATAAATTACTTTGAAACACCCATGAAACAAAGACAGTGAAAGAGAGAGAAATTCTTACACAATGCGTTCAGGGGCTGTGATGCAACCTGGATTGACCATATCTAGACGCACAGCTGGATGAGACATAAGGGTGGACACTCTTGGGGCTGAGAGGTTTGGTGAGGTTGGGTGAGCAAACGCAGACCCTTTAAAGGAATACTGCGTGGTACCCATCGCATGGGTCCCAAATCTCCAGGTTCAAGGGCATCTTCCTACATCAAAAACATGCATGAGAAACCCAGAAGATGGTACACCGTGTGATGGGGAAAGGTTTCTAAAACGCACCTCATTTCTCATCTCCTTGTGCCCGGGTTCGCCATTCCAGCCGCTTTACTAGCAAGCTCCCTACTTGGAGCATCAGCACCTTTAACCTCCTGTTCCATACAGGTTGCAATTTGTCCTGAGGATAAACGGGAAGACATGGAACCAACGAGAGACTAGCTCTTGGTGTTGGGACAGGCACAGGTCACTCTATTTTCCCATCAGAAAGAAGAATTAACCACAGGCTCAGCCTGACCCCCGGAACCAGAACAGGGCCTGAAGCCATTCTGCGATTTTGCGGCCAGCTCCCATAAAAACGAGTTGTAAAATGGAGGTTCAGGGCACTGCAATTCACAAACCTGCAGAGTTATAAATGATAACTCTCGTCCACAAATATACTGAGGGAAGGCAAAGAAGAGGATTTGAAATCAAGGCAGAATTGCAGGAAACAGATTTCAGGAGGTAGATTCGAATCGCCTTTAAAGCACATGAAAAGCGGCAAAACGTTGACAATGATGCCCTTGGCCAAAAAGGGCGTATGCGTTTTTTCCTGAATATATTCAGGAAAAAACGCATACGCCCTTTTTGGCCAACCAAGCAACCTGGAAAGGCAAATCAGCGCTACAAAGAAGTCTCGCTTCCCATCGGTCAAAAGGGCCATGCTGAAAAAAGTGTCAAAACCAGAAATGCAGGACAGGCCATGGAGAAATGGGAGCCTTGCTACACTGATGGGCGGGATGTAAATTGCCAAGAGCCACTCTGGAGAAGTGTCCGGTGAGTCCTGAAACATCTGAAAAACACAGCTTAGAGAGCATAGGGCACTTCCACTCATGGGGGTATAAATTGGGAAAATTAAAAATCAGCAAGACACAAGCACCCCAAAGTTTAGGGCTGCTCTGTTGACCAGGACCTCCACTTCATTCCACCTTAAATATCCCAGGAAAGAGAAAAATGGAGAAAGAAGTTGTGGTCCTTATGTACATTGGAATATCACTCAGCCAGGAAATCAATGTCGTAAGGTTAGTAGCAGCATGATGAGTGGATTTAGGTACGACGATTCTAAGTGAAATAAGTCACACAGAAAAGGACACTTCTCATAAGGTATCACTGATAGAGGGAATGTAAAAACCGTTACACTTGAACTGAATTACAAAACAGAACAGAGTCACACATGCAGAAAACACACTATGGCTGCTTAACGGGAAAGGTGAGGTGGGGTGATACATAAAACAAGGGTATCAAATTAGCTCAGATACCGTTCCATAAACCCAATATGTAATAGACAAGACCTACTCCTGGCTCAGAGAACTGGACTCAACACGCCCTATTCACCGCACAAGAATATATCTGACTAATAATAATCGTAAAACCTATGTATTGATATCTCTCTGTTAGTGTGTCAAGTGGGTGTAAAGCGGCATAAACACAGCAGTGAAAAGCAGCTAAACCCCATTATAAAAATAAATTACTTTGAAACACCCATGAAACAAAGACAGTGAAAGAGAGAGAAATTCTTACACAATGCGTTCAGGGGCTGTGATGCAACCTGGATTGACCATATCTAGACGCACAGCTGGATGAGACATAAGGGTGGACACTCTTGGGGCTGAGAGGTTTGGTGAGGTTGGGTGAGCAAACGCAGACCCTTTAAAGGAATACTGCATGGTACCCATCGCATGGGTCCCAAATCTCCAGGTTCAAGGGCATCTTCCTACATCAAAAACATGCATGAGAAACCCAGAAGATGGTACACCGTGTGATGGGGAAAGGTTTCTAAAACGCACCTCATTTCTCATCTCCTTGTGCCCGGGTTCGCCATTCCAGCCGCTTTACTAGCAAGCTCCCTACTTGGAGCATCAGCACCTTTAACCTCCTGTTCCATACAGGTTGCAATTTGTCCTGAGGATAAACGGGAAGACGTGGAACCAACGAGAGACTAGCTCTTGGTGTTGGGACAGGCACAGGTCACTCTATTTTCCCATCAGAAAGAAGAATTAACCACAGGCTCAGCCTGCCCCCCGGAACCAGAACAGGGCCTGAAGCCATTCTGCGATTTTGCGGCCAGCTCCCATAAAAACGAGTTGTAAAATGGAGGTTCAGGGCACTGCAATTCACAAACCTGCAGAGTTATAAATGATAACTCTCGTCCACAAATATATTGAGGGAAGGCAAAGAATAGGATTTGAAATCAAGGCAGAATTGCAGGAAACAGATTTCAGGAGGTAGATACGAATCGCCTTTAAAGCACATGAAAAGCGGCAAAACGTTGACAATGATGCCCTTGGCCAAAAAGGGCGTATGCGTTTTTTCCTGAATATATTCAGGAAAAAACGCATACGCCCTTTTTGGCCAACCAAGCAACCTGGAAAGGCAAATCAGCGCTACAAAGAAGTCTCGCTTCCCATCGGTCAAAAGGGCCATGCTGAAAAAAGTGTCAAAACCAGAAATGCAGGACCGGCCATGGAGAAATGGGAGCCTTGCTACACTGATGGGCGGGATGTAAATTGCCAAGAGCCACTCCGGAGAAGTGTCCGGTGAGTCCTGAAACATCTGAAAAACACAGCTTAGAGAGCATAGGGCACTTCCACTCATGGGGGTATACATTGGGAAAATGAAAAATCAGCAAGACACAAGCACCCCAAAGTTTAGGGCTGCTCTGTTGACCAGGACCTCCACTTCATTCCACCTTAAATATCCCAGGAAAGAGAAAAATGGATAAAGAAGTTGTGGTCCTTATGTACATTGGAATATCACTCAGCCAGGAAATCAATGTCGTAAGGTTAGTAGCAGCATGATGAGTGGATTTAGGTACGACGATTCTAAGTGAAATAAGTCACACAGAAAAGGACACTTCTCATAAGGTATCACTGATAGAGGGAATGTAAAAACCGTTACACTTGAACTGAATTACAAAACAGAACAGAGTCACACATGCAGAAAACACACTATGGCTGCTTAACGGGAAAGGTGAGGTGGGGTGATACATAAAACAAGGGTATCAAATTAGCTCAGATACCGTTCCATAAACCCAATATGTAATAGACAAGACCTACTCCTGGCTCAGAGAACTGGACTCAACACGCCCTATTCACCGCACAAGAATATATCTGACTAATAATAATCGTAAAACCTATGTATTGATATCTCTCTGTTAGTGTGTCAAGTGGGTGTAAAGCGGCATAAACACAGCAGTGAAAAGCAGCTAAACCCCATTATAAAAATAAATTACTTTG
Source organism: Balaenoptera borealis (assembly GCF_965194805.1). NCBI lineage: Eukaryota > Metazoa > Chordata > Mammalia > Artiodactyla > Balaenopteridae > Balaenoptera > Balaenoptera borealis. The sequence continues at coordinate 2,713,069 of NW_028124009.1, forward strand.
AAACACCCATGAAACAAAGACAGTGAAAGAGAGAGAAATTCTTACACAATGCGTTCAGGGGCTGTGATGCAACCTGGATTGACCATATCTAGACGCACAGCTGGATGAGACATAAGGGTGGACACTCTTGGGGCTGAGAGGTTTGGTGAGGTTGGGTGAGCAAACACAGACCCTTTAAAGGAATACTGCGTGGTACCCATCGCATGGGTCCCAAATCTCCAGGTTCAAGGGCATCTTCCTACATCAAAAACATGCATGAGAAACCCAGAAGATGGTACACCGTGTGATGGGGAAAGGTTTCTAAAACGCACCTCATTTCTCATCTCCTTGTGCCCGTGTTCGCCATTCCAGCCTCTTTACTAGCAAGCTCCCTACTTGGAGCATCAGCACCTTTAACCTCCTGTTCCATACAGGTTGCAATTTGTCCTGAGGATAAACGGGAAGACGTGGAACCAACGAGAGACTAGCTCTTGGTGTTGGGACAGGCACAGGTCACTCTATTTTCCCATCAGAAAGAAGAATTAACCACAGGCTCAGCCTGCCCCCCGGAACCAGAACAGGGCCTGAAGCCATTCTGCGATTTTGCGGCCAGCTCCCATAAAAACGAGTTGTAAAATGGAGGTTCAGGGCACTGCAATTCACAAACCTGCAGAGTTATAAATGATAACTGTCGTCCACAAATATACTGAGGGAAGGCAAAGAAGAGGATTTGAAATCAAGGCAGAATTGCAGGAAACAGATTTCAGGAGGTAGATTCGAATCGCCTTTAAAGCACATGAAAAGCGGCAAAACGTTGACAATGATGCCCTTGGCCAAAAAGGGCGTATGCGTTTTTTCCTGAATATATTCAGGAAAAAACGCATACGCCCTTTTTGGCCAACCAAGCAACCTGGAAAGGCAAATCAGCGCTACAAAGAAGTCTCGCTTCCCATCGGTCAAAAGGGCCATGCTGAAAAAAGTGTCAAAACCAGAAATGCAGGACAGGCCATGGAGAAATGGGAGCCTTGCTACACTGATGGGCGGGATGTAAATTGCCAAGAGCCACTCTGGAGAAGTGTCCGGTGAGTCCTGAAACATCTGAAAAACACAGCTTAGAGAGCATAGGGCACTTCCACTCATGGGGGTATAAATTGGGAAAATTAAAAATCAGCAAGACACAAGCACCCCAAAGTTTAGGGCTGCTCTGTTGACCAGGACCTCCACTTCATTCCACCTTAAATATCCCAGGAAAGAGAAAAATGGATAAAGAAGTTGTGGTCCTTATGTACATTGGAATATCACTCAGCCAGGAAATCAATGTCGTAAGGTTAGTAGCAGCATGATGAGTGGATTTAGGTACGACGATTCTAAGTGAAATAAGTCACACAGAAAAGGACACTTCTCATAAGGTATCACTGATAGAGGGAATGTAAAAACCGTTACACTTGAACTGAATTACAAAACAGAACAGAGTCACACATGCAGAAAACACACTATGGCTGCTTAACGGGAAAGGTGAGGTGGGGTGATACATAAAACAAGGGTATCAAATTAGCTCAGATACCGTTCCATAAACCCAATATGTAATAGACAAGACCTACTCCTTGCTCAGAGAACTGGACTCAACACGCCCTATTCACCGCACAAGAATATATCTGACTAATAATAATCGTAAAACCTATGTATTGATATCTCTCTGTTAGTGTGTCAAGTGGGTGTAAAGCGGCATAAACACAGCAGTGAAAAGCAGCTAAACCCCATTATAAAAATAAATTACTTTGAAACACCCATGAAACAAAGACAGTGAAAGAGAGAGAAATTCTTACACAATGCGTTCAGGGGCTGTGATGCAACCTGGATTGACCATATCTAGACGCACAGCTGGATGAGACATAAGGGTGGACACTCTTGGGGCTGAGAGGTTTGGTGAGGTTGGGTGAGCAAACGCAGACCCTTTAAAGGAATACTGCGTGGTACCCATCGCATGGGTCCCAAATCTCCAGGTTCAAGGGCATCTTCCTACATCAAAAACATGCATGAGAAACCCAGAAGATGGTACACCGTGTGATGGGGAAAGGTTTCTAAAACGCACCTCATTTCTCATCTCCTTGTGCCCGGGTTCGCCATTCCAGCCGCTTTACTAGCAAGCTCCCTACTTGGAGCATCAGCACCTTTAACCTCCTGTTCCATACAGGTTGCAATTTGTCCTGAGGATAAACGGGAAGACGTGGAACCAACGAGAGACTAGCTCTTGGTGTTGGGACAGGCACAGGTCACTCTATTTTCCCATCAGAAAGAAGAATTAACCACAGGCTCAGCCTGACCCCCGGAACCAGAACAGGGCCTGAAGCCATTCTGCGATTTTGCGGCCAGCTCCCATAAAAACGAGTTGTAAAATGGAGGTTCAGGGCACTGCAATTCACAAACCTGCAGAGTTATAAATGATAACTCTCGTCCACAAATATATTGAGGGAAGGCAAAGAAGAGGATTTGAAATCAAGGCAGAATTGCAGGAAACAGATTTCAGGAGGTAGATTCGAATCGCCTTTAAAGCACATGAAAAGCGGCAAAACGTTGACAATGATGCCCTTGGCCAAAAAGGGCGTATGCGTTTTTTCCTGAATATATTCAGGAAAAAACGCATACGCCCTTTTTGGCCAACCAAGCAACCTGGAAAGGCAAATCAGCGCTACAAAGAAGTCTCGCTTCCCATCGATCAAAAGGGCCATGCTGAAAAAAGTGTCAAAACCAGAAATGCAGGACAGGCCATGGAGAAATGGGAGCCTTGCTACACTGATGGGCGGGATGTAAATTGCCAACAGCCACTCTGGAGAAGTGTACGGTGAGTCCTGAAACATCTGAAAAACACAGCTTAGAGAGCATAGGGCACTTCCACTCATGGGGGTATAAATTGGGAAAATTAAAAATCAGCAAGACACAAGCACCCCAAAGTTTAGGGCTGCTCTGTTGACCAGGACCTCCACTTCATTCCACCTTAAATATCCCAGGAAAGAGAAAAATGGATAAAGAAGTTGTGGTCCTTATGTACAATGGAATATCACTCAGCCAGGAAATCAATGTCGTAAGGTTAGTAGCAGCATGATGAGTGGATTTAGGTACGACGATTCTAAGTGAAATAAGTCACACAGAAAAGGACACTTCTCATAAGGTATCACTGATAGAGGGAATGTAAAAACCGTTACACTTGAACTGAATTACAAAACAGAACAGAGTCACACATGCAGAAAACACACTATGGCTGCTTAACGGGAAAGGTGAGGTGGGGTGATACATAAAACAAGGGTATCAAATTAGCTCAGATACCGTTCCATAAACCCAATATGTAATAGACAAGACCTACTCCTTGCTCAGAGAACTGGACTCAACACGCCCTATTCACCGCACAAGAATATATCTGACTAATAATAATCGTAAAACCTATGTATTGATATCTCTCTGTTAGTGTGTCAAGTGGGTGTAAAGCAGCATAAACACAGCAGTGAAAAGCAGCTAAACCCCATTATAAAAATAAATTACTTTGAAACACCCATGAAACAAAGACAGTGAAAGAGAGAGAAATTCTTACACAATGCGTTCAGGGGCTGTGATGCAACCTGGATTGACCATATCTAGACGCACAGCTGGATGAGACATAAGGGTGGACACTCTTGGGGCTGAGAGGTTTGGTGAGGTTGGGTGAGCAAACGCAGACCCTTTAAAGGAATACTGCGTGGTACCCATCGCATGGGTCCCAAATCTCCAGGTTCAAGGGCATCTACCTACATCAAAAACATGCATGAGAAACCCAGAAGATGGTACACCGTGTGATGGGGAAAGGTTTCTAAAACGCACCTCATTTCTCATCTCCTTGTGCCCGGGTTCGCCATTCCAGCCGCTTTACTAGCAAGCTCCCTACTTGGAGCATCAGCACCTTTAACCTCCTGTTCCGTACAGGTTGCAATTTGTCCTGAGGATAAACGGGAAGACGTGGAACCAACGAGAGACTAGCTCTTGGTGTTGGGACAGGCACAGGTCACTCTATTTTCCCATCAGAAAGAAGAATTAACCACAGGCTCAGCCTGCCCCCCGGAACCAGAACAGGGCCTGAAGCCATTCTGCGATTTTGCCGCCAGCTCCCATAAAAACGAGTTGTAAAATGGAGGTTCAGGGCACTGCAATTCACAAACCTGCAGAGTTATAAATGATAACTCTCGTCCACAAATATATTGAGGGAAGGCAAAGAAGAGGATTTGAAATCAAGGCAGAATTGCAGGAAACAGATTTCAGGAGGTAGATACGAATCGCCTTTAAAGCACATGAAAAGCGGCAAAACGTTGACAATGATGACCTTGGCCAAAAAGGGCGTATGCGTTTTTTCCTGAATATATTCAGGAAAAAACGCATACGCCCTTTTTGGCCAACCAAGCCACCTGGAAAGGCAAATCAGCGCTACAAAGAAGTCTCGCTTCCCATCGGTCAAAAGGGCCATGCTGAAAAAAGTGTCAAAACCAGAAATGCAGGACAGGCCATGGAGAAATGGGAGCCTTGCTACACTGATGGGCGGGATGTAAATTGCCAAGAGCCACTCTGGAGAAGTGTCCGGTGAGTCCTGAAACATCTGAAAAACACAGCTTAGAGAGCATAGGGCACTTCCACTCATGGGGGTATAAATTGGGAAAATTAAAAATCAGCAAGACACAAGCACCCCAAAGTTTAGGGCTGCTCTGTTGACCAGGACCTCCACTTCATTCCACCTTAAATATCCCAGGAAAGAGAAAAATGGATAAAGAAGTTGTGGTCCTTATGTACATTGGAATATCACTCAGCCAGGAAATCAATGTCGTAAGGTTAGTAGCAGCATGATGAGTGGATTTAGGTACGACGATTCTAAGTGAAATAAGTCACACAGAAAAGGACACTTCTCATAAGGTATCACTGATAGAGGGAATGTAAAAACCGTTACACTTGAACTGAATTACAAAACAGAACAGAGTCACACATGCAGAAAACACACTATGGCTGCTTAACGGGAAAGGTGAGGTGGGGTGATACATAAAACAAGGGTATCAAATTAGCTCAGATACCGTTCCATAAACCCAATATGTAATAGACAAGACCTACTCCTTGCTCAGAGAACTGGACTCAACACGCCCTATTCACCGCACAAGAATATATCTGACTAATAATAATCGTAAAACCTATGTATTGATATCTCTCTGTTAGTGTGTCAAGTGGGTGTAAAGCGGCATAAACACAGCAGTGAAAAGCAGCTAAACCCCATTATAAAAATAAATTACTTTGAAACACCCATGAAACAAAGACAGTGAAAGAGAGAGAAATTCTTACACAATGCGTTCAGGGGCTGTGATGCAACCTGGATTGACCATATCTAGACGCACAGCTGGATGAGACATAAGGGTGGACACTCTTGGGGCTGAGAGGTTTGGTGAGGTTGGGTGAGCAAACGCAGACCCTTTAAAGGAATACTGCGTGGTACCCATCGCATGGGTCCCAAATCTCCAGGTTCAAGGGCATCTTCCTACATCAAAAACATGCATGAGAAACCCAGAAGATGGTACACCGTGTGATGGGGAAAGGTTTCTAAAACGCACCTCATTTCTCAACTCCTTGTGCCCGGGTTCGCCATTCCAGCCGCTTTACTAGCAAGCTCCCTACTTGGAGCATCAGCACCTTTAACCTCCTGTTCCATGCAGGTTGCAATTTGTCCTGAGGATAAACGGGAAGACGTGGAACCAACGAGAGACTAGCTCTTGGTGTTGGGACAGGCACAGGTCACTCTATTTTCCCATCAGAAAGAAGAATTAACCACAGGCTCAGCCTGACCCCCGGAACCAGAACAGGGCCTGAAGCCATTCTGCGATTTTGCGGCCAGCTCCCATAAAAACGAGTTGTAAAATGGAGGTTCAGGGCACTGCAATTCACAAACCTGCAGAGTTATTAATGATAACTGTCGTCCACAAATATATTGAGGGAAGGCAAAGAAGAGGATTTGAAATCAAGGCAGAATTGCAGGAAACAGATTTCAGGAGGTAGATTCGAATCGCCTTTAAAGCACATGAAAAGCGGCAAAACGTTGACAATGATGCCCTTGGCCAAAAAGGGCGTATGCGTTTTTTCCTGAATATATTCAGGAAAAAACGCTTACGCCCTTTTTGGCCAACCAAGCCACCTGGAAAGGCAAATCAGCGCTACAAAGAAGTCTCGCTTCCCATCGGTCAAAAGGGCCATGCTGAAAAAAGTGTCAAAACCAGAAATGCAGGACAGGCCATGGAGAAATGGGAGCCTTGCTACACTGATGGGCGGGATGTAAATTGCCAAGAGCCACTCCGGAGAAGTGTCCGGTGAGTCCTGAAACATCTGAAAAACACAGCTTAGAGAGCATAGGGCACTTCCACTCATGGGGGTATAAATTGGGAAAATTAAAAATCAGCAAGACACAAGCACCCCAAAGTTTAGGGCTGCTCTGTTGACCAGGACCTCCACTTCATTCCACCTTAAATATCCCAGGAAAGAGAAAAATGGATAAAGAAGTTGTGGTCCTTATGTACATTGGAATATCACTCAGCCAGGAAATCAATGTCGTAAGGTTAGTAGCAGCATGATGAGTGGATTTAGGTACGACGATTCTAAGTGAAATAAGTCACACAGAAAAGGACACTTCTCAGAAGGTATCACTGATAGAGGGAATGTAAAAACCGTTACACTTGAACTGAATTACAAAACAGAACAGAGTCACACATGCAGAAAACACACTATGGCTGCTTAACGGGAAAGGTGAGGTGGGGTGATACATAAAACAAGGGTATCAAATTAGCTCAGATACCGTTCCATAAACCCAATATGTAATAGACAAGACCTACTCCTTGCTCAGAGAACTGGACTCAACACGCCCTATTCACCGCACAAGAATATATCTGACTAATAATAATCGTAAAACCTATGTATTGATATCTCTCTGTTAGTGTGTCAAGTGGGTGTAAAGCGGCATAAACACAGCAGTGAAAAGCAGCTAAACCCCATTATAAAAATAAATTACTTTGAAACACCCATGAAACAAAGACAGTGAAAGAGAGAGAAATTCTTACACAATGCGTTCAGGGGCTGTGATGCAACCTGGATTGACCATATCTAGACGCACAGCTGGATGAGACATAAGGGTGGACACTCTTGGGGCTGAGAGGTTTGGTGAGGTTGGGTGAGCAAACGCAGACCCTTTAAAGGAATACTGCGTGGTACCCATCGCATGGGTCCCAAATCTCCAGGTTCAAGGGCATCTTCCTACATCAAAAACATGCATGAGAAACCCAGAAGATGGTACACTGTGTGATGGGGAAAGGTTTCTAAAACGCACCTCATTTCTCATCTCCTTGTGCCCGGGTTCGCCATTCCAGCCGCTTTACTAGCAAGCTCCCTACTTGGAGCATCAGCACCTTTAACCTCCTGTTCCATGCAGGTTGCAATTTGTCCTGAGGATAAACGGGAAGACGTGGAACCAACGAGAGACTAGCTCTTGGTGTTGGGACAGGCACAGGTCACTCTATTTTCCCATCAGAAAGAAGAATTAACCACAGGCTCAGCCTGCCCCCCGGAACCAGAACAGGGCCTGAAGCCATTCTGCGATTTTGCGGCCAGCTCCCATAAAAACGAGTTGTAAAATGGAGGTTCAGGGCACTGCAATTCACAAACCTGCAGGGTTATAAATGATAACTCTCGTCCACAAATATATTGAGGGAAGGCAAAGAAGAGGATTTGAAATCAAGGCAGAATTGCAGGAAACAGATTTCAGGAGGTAGATACGAATCGCCTTTAAAGCACATGAAAAGCGGCAAAACGTTGACAATGATGCCCTTGGCCAAAAAGGGCGTATGCGTTTTTTCCTGAATATATTCAGGAAAAAACGCATACGCCCTTTTTGGCCAACCAAGCCACCTGGAAAGGCAAATCAGCGCTACAAAGAAGTCTCGCTTCCCATCGGTCAAAAGGGCCATGCTGAAAAAAGTGTCAAAACCAGAAATGCAGGACAGGCCATGGAGAAATGGGAGCCTTGCTACACTGATGGGCGGGATGTAAATTGCCAAGAGCCACTCTGGAGAAGTGTCCGGTGAGTCCTGAAACATCTGAAAAACACAGCTTAGAGAGCATAGGGCACTTCCACTCATGGGGGTATAAATTGGGAAAATTAAAAATCAGCAAGACACAAGCACCCCAAAGTTTAGGGCTGCTCTGTTGACCAGGACCTCCACTTCATTCCACCTTAAATATCCCAGGAAAGAGAAAAATGGATAAAGAAGTTGTGGTCCTTATGTACATTGGAATATCACTCAGCCAGGAAATCAATGTCGTAAGGTTAGTAGCAGCATGATGAGTGGATTTAGGTACGACGATTCTAAGTGAAATAAGTCACACAGAAAAGGACACTTCTCATAAGGTATCACTGATAGAGGGAATGTAAAAACCGTTACACTTGAACTGAATTACAAAACAGAACAGAGTCACACATGCAGAAAACACACTATGGCTGCTTAACGGGAAAGGTGAGGTGGGGTGATACATAAAACAAGGGTATCAAATTAGCTCAGATACCGTTCCATAAACCCAATATGTAATAGACAAGACCTACTCCTTGCTCAGAGAACTGGACTCAACACGCCCTATTCACCGCACAAGAATATATCTGACTAATAATAATCGTAAAACCTATGTATTGATATCTCTCTGTTAGTGTGTCAAGTGGGTGTAAAGCGGCATAAACACAGCAGTGAAAAGCAGCTAAACCCCATTATAAAAATAAATTACTTTGAAACACCCATGAAACAAAGACAGTGAAAGAGAGAGAAATTCTTACACAATGCGTTCAGGGGCTGTGATGCAACCTGGATTGACCATATCTAGACGCACAGCTGGATGAGACATAAGGGTGGACACTCTTGGGGCTGAGAGGTTTGGTGAGGTTGGGTGAGCAAACGCAGACCCTTTAAAGGAATACTGCGTGGTACCCATCGCATGGGTCCCAAATCTCCAGGTTCAAGGGCATCTTCCTACATCAAAAACATGCATGAGAAACCCAGAAGATGGTACACCGTGTGATGGGGAAAGGTTTCTAAAACGCACCTCATTTCTCATCTCCTTGTGCCCGGGTTCGCCATTCCAGCCGCTTTACTAGCAAGCTCCCTACTTGGAGCATCAGCACCTTTAACCTCCTGTTCCGTACAGGTTGCAATTTGTCCTGAGGATAAACGGGAAGACGTGGAACCAACGAGAGACTAGCTCTTGGTGTTGGGACAGGCACAGGTCACTCTATTTTCCCATCAGAAAGAAGAATTAACCACAGGCTCAGCCTGCCCCCCGGAACCAGAACAGGGCCTGAAGCCATTCTGCGATTTTGCCGCCAGCTCCCATAAAAACGAGTTGTAAAATGGAGGTTCAGGGCACTGCAATTCACAAACCTGCAGAGTTATAAATGATAACTCTCGTCCACAAATATATTGAGGGAAGGCAAAGAAGAGGATTTGAAATCAAGGCAGAATTGCAGGAAACAGATTTCAGGAGGTAGATACGAATCGCCTTTAAAGCACATGAAAAGCGGCAAAACGTTGACAATGATGCCCTTGGCCAAAAAAGGCGTATGCGTTTTTTCCTGAATATATTCAGGAAAAAACGCATACGCCCTTTTTGGCCAACCAAGCCACCTGGAAAGGCAAATCAGCGCTACAAAGAAGTCTCGCTTCCCATCGGTCAAAAGGGCCATGCTGAAAAACGTGTCAAAACCAGAAATGCAGGACAGGCCATGGAGAAATGGGAGCCTTGCTACACTGATGGGTGGGATGTAAATTGCCAAGAGCCACTCTGGAGAAGTGTCCGGTGAGTCCTGAAACATCTGAAAAACACAGCTTAGAGAGCATAGGGCACTTCCACTCATGGGGGTATAAATTGGGAAAATTAAAAATCAGCAAGACACAAGCACCCCAAAGTTTAGGGCTGCTCTGTTGACCAGGACCTCCACTTCATTCCTCCTTAAATATCCCAGGAAAGAGAAAAATGGATAAAGAAGTTGTGGTCCTTATGTACATTGGAATATCACTCAGCCAGGAAATCAATGTCGTAAGGTTAGTAGCAGCATGATGAGTGGATTTAGGTACGACGATTCTAAGTGAAATAAGTCACACAGAAAAGGACACTTCTCATAAGGTATCACTGATAGAGGGAATGTTAAAACCGTTACACTTGAACTGAATTACAAAACAGAACAGAGTCACACATGCAGAAAACACACTATGGCTGCTTAACGGGAAAGGTGAGGTGGGGTGAAACATAAAACAAGGGTATCAAATTAGCTCAGATACCGTTCCATAAACCCAATATGTAATAGACAAGACCTACTCCTTGCTCAGAGAACTGGACTCAGCAAGCCCTATTCACTGCACAAGAATATATCTGACTAATAATAATCGTAAAACCTATGTATTGATATCTCTCTGTTAGTGTGTCAAGTGGGTGTAAAGTGGCATAAACACAGCAGTGAAAAGCAGCTAAACCCCATTATAAAAATAAATTACTTTGAAACACCCATGAAACAAAGACAGTGAAAGAGAGAGAAATTCTTACACAATGCGTTCAGGGGCTGTGATGCAACCTGGATTGACCATATCTAGACGCACAGCTGGATGAGACATAAGGGTGGACACTCTTGGGGCTGAGAGGTTTGGTGAGGTTGGGTGAGCAAACGCAGACCCTTTAAAGGAATACTGCGTGGTACCCATCGCATGGGTCCCAAATCTCCAGGTTCAAGGGCATCTTCCTACATCAAAAACATGCATGAGAAACCCAGAAGATGGTACACCGTGTGATGGGGAAAGGTTTCTAAAACGCACCTCATTTCTCATCTCCTTGTGCCCGGGTTCGCCACTCCAGCCGCTTTACTAGCAAGCTCCCTACTTGGAGCATCAGCACCTTTAACCTCCTGTTCCGTAGAGGTTGCAATTTGTCCTGAGGATAAACGGGAAGACGTGGAACCAACGAGAGACTAGCTCTTGGTGTTGGGACAGGCACAGGTCACTCTATTTTCCCATCAGAAAGAAGAATTAACCACAGGCTCAGCCTGCCCCCCGGAACCAGAACAGGGCCTGAAGCCATTCTGCGATTTTGCGGCCAGCTCCCATAAAAACGAGTTGTAAAATGGAGGTTCAGGGCACTGCAATTCACAAACCTGCAGAGTTATTAATGACAACTCTCGTCCACAAATATATTGAGGGAAGGCAAAGAAGAGGATTTGAAATCAAGGCAGAATTGCAGGAAACAGATTTCAGGAGGTAGATTCGAATCGCCTTTAAAGCACATGAAAAGCGGCAAAACGTTGACAATGATGACCTTGGCCAAAAAGGGCGTATGCGTTTTTTCCTGAATATATTCAGGAAAAAACGCATACGCCCTTTTTGGCCAACCAAGCCACCTGGAAAGGCAAATCAGCGCTACAAAGAAGTCTCGCTTCCCATCGGTCAAAAGGGCCATGCTGAAAAAAGTGTCAAAACCAGAAATGCAGGACAGGCCATGGAGAAATGGGAGCCTTGCTACACTGATGGGCGGGATGTAAATTGCCAAGAGCCACTCTGGAGAAGTGTCCGGTGAGTCCTGAAACATCTGAAAAACACAGCTTAGAGAGCATAGGGCACTTCCACTCATGGGGGTATAAATTGGGAAAATTAAAAATCAGCAAGACACAAGCACCCCAAAGTTTAGGGCTGCTCTGTTGACCAGGACCTCCACTTCATTCCACCTTAAATATCCCAGGAAAGAGAAAAATGGATAAAGAAGTTGTGGTCCTTATGTACATTGGAATATCACTCAGCCAGGAAATCAATGTCGTAAGGTTAGTAGCAGCATGATGAGTGGATTTAGGTACGACGATTCTAAGTGAAATAAGTCACACAGAAAAGGACACTTCTCATAAGGTATCACTGATAGAGGGAATGTAAAAACCGTTACACTTGAACTGAATTACAAAACAGAACAGAGTCACACATGCAGAAAACACACTATGGCTGCTTAACGGGAAAGGTGAGGTGGGGTGATACATAAAACAAGGGTATCAAATTAGCTCAGATACCGTTCCATAAACCCAATATGTAATAGACAAGACCTACTCCTTGCTCAGAGAACTGGACTCAACACGCCCTATTCACCGCACAAGAATATATCTGACTAATAATAATCGTAAAACCTATGTATTGATATCTCTCTGTTAGTGTGTCAAGTGGGTGTAAAGCGGCATAAACACAGCAGTGAAAAGCAGCTAAACCCCATTATAAAAATAAATTACTTTGAAACACCCATGAAACAAAGACAGTGAAAGAGAGAGAAATTCTTACACAATGCGTTCAGGGGCTGTGATGCAACCTGGATTGACCATATCTAGACGCACAGCTGGATGAGACATAAGGGTGGACACTCTTGGGGCTGAGAGGTTTGGTGAGGTTGGGTGAGCAAACGCAGACCCTTTAAAGTAATACTGCGTGGTACCCATCGCATGGGTCCCAAATCTCCAAGTTCAAGGGCATCTTCCTACATCAAAAACATGCATGAGAAACCCAGAAGATGGTACACCGTGTGATGGGGAAAGGTTTCTAAAACGCACCTCATTTCTCAACTCCTTGTGCCCGGGTTCGCCATTCCAGCCGCTTTACTAGCAAGCTCCCTACTTGGAGCATCAGCACCTTTAACCTCCTGTTCCATGCAGGTTGCAATTTGTCCTGAGGATAAACGGGAAGACGTGGAACCAACGAGAGACTAGCTCTTGGTGTTGGGACAGGCACAGGTCACTCTATTTTCCCATCAGAAAGAAGAATTAACCACAGGCTCAGCCTGCCCCCCGGAACCAGAACAGGGCCTGAAGCCATTCTGCGATTTTGCGGCCAGCTCCCATAAAAACGAGTTGTAAAATGGAGGTTCAGGGCACTGCAATTCACAAACCTGCAGAGTTATTAATGATAACTGTCGTCCACAAATATATTGAGGGAAGGCAAAGAAGAGGATTTGAAATCAAGGCAGAATTGCAGGAAACAGATTTCAGGAGGTAGATTCGAATCGCCTTTAAAGCACATGAAAAGCGGCAAAACGTTGACAATGATGCCCTTGGCCAAAAAGGGCGTATGCGTTTTTTCCTGAATATATTCAGGAAAAAACGCATACGCCCTTTTTGGCCAACCAAGCCACCTGGAAAGGCAAATCAGCGCTACAAAGAAGTCTCGCTTCCCATCGGTCAAAAGGGCCATGCTGAAAAAAGTGTCAAAACCAGAAATGCAGGACAGGCCATGGAGAAATGGGAGCCTTGCTACACTGATGGGCGGGATGTAAATTGCCAAGAGCCACTCCGGAGAAGTGCAAGGTGAGTCCTGAAACATCTGAAAAACACAGCTTAGAGAGCATAGGGCACTTCCACTCATGGGGGTATAAATTGGGAAAATTAAAAATCAGCAAGACACAAGCACCCCAAAGTTTAGGGCTGCTCTGTTGACCAGGACCTCCACTTCATTCCACCTTAAATATCCCAGGAAAGAGAAAAATGGAGAAAGAAATTGTGGTCCTTATGTACATTGGAATATCACTCAGCCAGGAAATCAATGTCGTAAGGTTAGTAGCAGCATGATGAGTGGATTTAGGTACGACGATTCTAAGTGAAATAAGTCACACAGAAAAGGACACTTCTCATAAGGTATCACTGATAGAGGGAATGTAAAAACCGTTACACTTGAACTGAATTACAAAACAGAACAGAGTCACACATGCAGAAAACACACTATGGCTGCTTAACGGGAAAGGTGAGGTGGGGTGATACATAAAACAAGGGTATCAAATTAGCTCAGATACCGTTCCATAAACCCAATATGTAATAGACAAGACCTACTCCTTGCTCAGAGAACTGGACTCAACACGCCCTATTCACCGCACAAGAATATATCTGACTAATAATAATCGTAAAACCTATGTATTGATATCTCTCTGTTAGTGTGTCAAGTGGGTGTAAAGCGGCATAAACACAGCAGTGAAAAGCAGCTAAACCCCATTATAAAAATAAATTACTTTGAAACACCCATGAAACAAAGACAGTGAAAGAGAGAGAAATTCTTACACAATGCGTTCAGGGGCTGTGATGCAACCTGGATTGACCATATCTAGACGCACAGCTGGATGAGACATAAGGGTGGACACTCTTGGGGCTGAGAGGTTTGGTGAGGTTGGGTGAGCAAACGCAGACCCTTTAAAGGAATACTGCGTGGTACCCATCGCATGGGTCCCAAATCTCCAGGTTCAAGGGCATCTTCCTACATCAAAAACATGCATGAGAAACCCAGAAGATGGTACACCGTGTGATGGGGAAAGGTTTCTAAAACGCACCTCATTTCTCATCTCCTTGTGCCCGGGTTCGCCATTCCAGCCGCTTTACTAGCAAGCTCCCTACTTGGAGCATCAGCACCTTTAACCTCCTGTTCCATACAGGTTGCAATTTGTCCTGAGGATAAACGGGAAGACGTGGAACCAACGAGAGACTAGCTCTTGGTGTTGGGACAGGCACAGGTCACTCTATTTTCCCATCAGAAAGAAGAATTAACCACAGGCTCAGCCTGCCCCCCGGAACCAGAACAGGGCCTGAAGCCATTCTGCTATTTTGCGGCCAGCTCCCATAAAAACGAGTTGTAAAATGGAGGTTCAGGGCACTGCAATTCACAAACCTGCAGAGTTATAAATGATAACCCTCGTCCACAAATATACTGAGGGAAGGCAAAGAAGAGGATTTGAAATCAAGGCAGAATTGCAGGAAACAGATTTCAGGAGGTAGATACGAATCGCCTTTAAAGCACATGAAAAGCGGCAAAACGTTGACAATGATGCCCTTGGCCAAAAAGGGCGTATGCGTTTTTTCCTGAATATATTCAGGAAAAAACGCATACGCCCTTTTTGGCCAACCAAGCCACCTGGAAAGGCAAATCAGCGCTACAAAGAAGTCTTGCTTCCCATCGGTCAAAAGGGCCATGCTGAAAAAAGTGTCAAAACCAGAAATGCAGGACAGGCCATGGAGAAATGGGAGCCTTGCTACACTGATGGGCGGGATGTAAATTGCCAAGAGCCACTCCGGAGATGTGTCCGGTGAGTCCTGAAACATCTGAAAAACACAGCTTAGAGAGCATAGGGCACTTCCACTCATGGGGGTATAAATTGGGAAAATTAAAAATCAGCAAGACACAAGCACCCCAAAGTTTAGGGCTGCTCTGTTGACCAGGACCTCCACTTCATTCCACCTTAAATATCCCAGGAAAGAGAAAAATGGATAAAGAAGTTGTGGTCCTTATGTACATTGGAATATCACTCAGCCAGGAAATCAATGTCGTAAGGTTATAGTAGCAGCATGATGAGTGGATTTAGGTACGACGATTCTAAGTGAAATAAGTCACACAGAAAAGGACACTTCTCATAAGGTATCACTGATAGAGGGAATGTAAAAACCGTTACACTTGAACTGAATTACAAAACAGAACAGAGTCACACATGCAGAAAACACACTATGGCTGCTTAACGGGAAAGGTGAGGTGGGGTGATACATAAAACAAGGGTATCAAATTAGCTCAGATACCGTTCCATAAACCCAATATGTAATAGACAAGACCTACTCCTTGCTCAGAGAACTGGACTCAACACGCCCTATTCACCGCACAAGAATATATCTGACTAATAATAATCGTAAAACCTATGTATTGATATCTCTCTGTTAGTGTGTCAAGTGGGTGTAAAGCGGCATAAACACAGCAGTGAAAAGCAGCTAAACCCCATTATAAAAATAAATTACTTTGAAACACCCATGAAACAAAGACAGTGAAAGAGAGAGAAATTCTTACACAATGCGTTCAGGGGCTGTGATGCAACCTGGATTGACCATATCTAGACGCACAGCTGGATGAGACATAAGGGTGGACACTCTTGGGGCTGAGAGGTTTGGTGAGGTTGGGTGAGCAAACGCAGACCCTTTAAAGGAATACTGCGTGGTACCCATCGCATGGGTCCCAAATCTCCAGGTTCAAGGGCATCTTCCTACATCAAAAACATGCATGAGAAACCCAGAAGATGGTACACCGTGTGATGGGGAAAGGTTTCTAAAACGCACCTCATTTCTCATCTCCTTGTGCCCGGGTTCGCCATTCCAGCCGCTTTACTAGCAAGCTCCCTACTTGGAGCATCAGCACCTTTAACCTCCTGTTCCATACAGGTTGCAATTTGTCCTGAGGATAAACGGGAAGACGTGGAACCAACGAGAGACTAGCTCTTGGTGTTGGGACAGGCACAGGTCACTCTATTTTCCCATCAGAAAGAAGAATTAACCACAGGCTCAGCCTGCCCCCCGGAACCAGAACAGGGCCTGAAGCCATTCTGCGATTTTGCAGCCAGCTCCCATAAAAACGAGTTGTAAAATGGAGGTTCAGGGCACTGCTATTCACAAACCTGCAGAGTTATAAATGATAACCCTCGTCCACAAATATACTGAGGGAAGGCAAAGAAGAGGATTTGAAATCAAGGCAGAATTGCAGGAAACAGATTTCAGGAGGTAGATACGAATCGCCTTTAAAGCACATGAAAAGCGGCAAAACGTTGACAATGATGCCCTTGGCCAAAAAGGGCGTATGCGTTTTTTCCTGAATATATTCAGGAAAAAACGCATACGCCCTTTTTGGCCAACCAAGCCACCTGGAAAGGCAAATCAGCGCTACAAAGAAGTCTCGCTTCCCATCGGTCAAAAGGGCCATGCTGAAAAAAGTGTCAAAACCAGAAATGCAGGACAGGCCATGGAGAAATGGGAGCCTTGCTACACTGATGGGCGGGATGTAAATTGCCAAGAGCCACTCCGGAGAAGTGCAAGGTGAGTCCTGAAACATCTGAAAAACACAGCTTAGAGAGCATAGGGCACTTCCACTCATGGGGGTATAAATTGGGAAAATTAAAAATCAGCAAGACACAAGCACCCCAAAGTTTAGGGCTGCTCTGTTGACCAGGACCTCCACTTCATTCCACCTTAAATATCCCAGGAAAGAGAAAAATGGATAAAGAAGTTGTGGTCCTTATGTACATTGGAATATCACTCAGCCAGGAAATCAATGTCGTAAGGTTAGTAGCAGCATGATGAGTGGATTTAGGTACGACGATTCTAAGTGAAATAAGTCACACAGAAAAGGACACTTCTCATAAGGTATCACTGATAGAGGGAATGTAAAAACCGTTACACTTGAACTGAATTACAAAACAGAACAGAGTCACACATGCAGAAAACACACTATGGCTGCTTAACGGGAAAGGTGAGGTGGGGTGATACATAAAACAAGGGTATCAAATTAGCTCAGATACCGTTCCATAAACCCAATATGTAATAGACAAGACCTACTCCTTGCTCAGAGAACTGGACTCAACACGCCCTATTCACCGCACAAGAATATATCTGACTAATAATAATCGTAAAACCTATGTATTGATATCTCTCTGTTAGTGTGTCAAGTGGGTGTAAAGCGGCATAAACACAGCAGTGAAAAGCAGCTAAACCCCATTATAAAAATAAATTACTTTGAAACACCCATGAAACAAA
This sequence comes from Balaenoptera borealis, assembly GCF_965194805.1. Classification (NCBI taxonomy): domain Eukaryota; kingdom Metazoa; phylum Chordata; class Mammalia; order Artiodactyla; family Balaenopteridae; genus Balaenoptera; species Balaenoptera borealis. The sequence goes on from NW_028124009.1 coordinate 2,730,689, forward strand.
GACAGTGAAAGAGAGAGAAATTCTTACACAATGCGTTCAGGGGCTGTGATGCAACCTGGATTGACCATATCTAGACGCACAGCTGGATGAGACATAAGGGTGGACACTCTTGGGGCTGAGAGGTTTGGTGAGGTTGGGTGAGCAAACGCAGACCCTTTAAAGGAATACTGCGTGGTACCCATCGCATGGGTCCCAAATCTCCAGGTTCAAGGGCATCTTCCTACATCAAAAACATGCATGAGAAACCCAGAAGATGGTACACCGTGTGATGGGGAAAGGTTTCTAAAACGCACCTCATTTCTCATCTCCTTGTGCCCGGGTTCGCCATTCCAGCCGCTTTACTAGCAAGCTCCCTACTTGGAGCATCAGCACCTTTAACCTCCTGTTCCATACAGGTTGCAATTTGTCCTGAGGATAAACGGGAAGACGTGGAACCAACGAGAGACTAGCTCTTGGTGTTGGGACAGGCACAGGTCACTCTATTTTCCCATCAGAAAGAAGAATTAACCACAGGCTCAGCCTGCCCCCCGGAACCAGAACAGGGCCTGAAGCCATTCTGCGATTTTGCGGCCAGCTCCCATAAAAACGAGTTGTAAAATGGAGGTTCAGGGCACTGCAATTCACAAACCTGCAGAGTTATAAATGATAACCCTCGTCCACAAATATACTGAGGGAAGGCAAAGAAGAGGATTTGAAATCAAGGCAGAATTGCAGGAAACAGATTTCAGGAGGTAGATACGAATCGCCTTTAAAGCACATGAAAAGCGGCAAAACGTTGACAATGATGCCCTTGGCCAAAAAGGGCGTATGCGTTTTTTCCTGAATATATTCAGGAAAAAACGCATACGCCTTTTTGGCCAACCAAGCCACCTGGAAAGGCAAATCAGTGCTACAAAGAAGTCTTGCTTCCCATCGGTCAAAAGGGCCATGCTGAAAAAAGTGTCAAAACCAGAAATGCAGGACAGGCCATGGAGAAATGGGAGCCTTGCTACACTGATGGGCGGGATGTAAATTGCCAAGAGCCACTCCGGAGATGTGTCCGGTGAGTCCTGAAACATCTGAAAAACACAGCTTAGAGAGCATAGGGCACTTCCACTCATGGGGGTATAAATTGGGAAAATTAAAAATCAGCAAGACACAAGCACCCCAAAGTTTAGGGCTGCTCTGTTGACCAGGACCTCCACTTCATTCCACCTTAAATATCCCAGGAAAGAGAAAAATGGATAAAGAAGTTGTGGTCCTTATGTACATTGGAATATCACTCAGCCAGGAAATCAATGTCGTAAGGTTATAGTAGCAGCATGATGAGTGGATTTAGGTACGACGATTCTAAGTGAAATAAGTCACACAGAAAAGGACACTTCTCATAAGGTATCACTGATAGAGGGAATGTAAAAACCGTTACACTTGAACTGAATTACAAAACAGAACAGAGTCACACATGCAGAAAACACACTATGGCTGCTTAACGGGAAAGGTGAGGTGGGGTGATACATAAAACAAGGGTATCAAATTAGCTCAGATACCGTTCCATAAACCCAATATGTAATAGACAAGACCTACTCCTGGCTCAGAGAACTGGACTCAACACGCCCTATTCACCGCACAAGAATATATCTGACTAATAATAATCGTAAAACCTATGTATTGATATCTCTCTGTTAGTGTGTCAAGTGGGTGTAAAGCGGCATAAACACAGCAGTGAAAAGCAGCTAAACCCCATTATAAAAATAAATTACTTTGAAACACCCATGAAACAAAGACAGTGAAAGAGAGAGAAATTCTTACACAATGCGTTCAGGGGCTGTGATGCAACCTGGATTGACCATATCTAGACGCACAGCTGGATGAGACATAAGGGTGGACACTCTTGGGGCTGAGAGGTTTGGTGAGGTTGGGTGAGCAAACGCAGACCCTTTAAAGGAATACTGCGTGGTACCCATCGCATGGGTCCCAAATCTCCAGGTTCAAGGGCATCTTCCTACATCAAAAACATGCATGAGAAACCCAGAAGATGGTACACCGTGTGATGGGGAAAGGTTTCTAAAACGCACCTCATTTCTCATCTCCTTGTGCCCGGGTTCGCCATTCCAGCCGCTTTACTAGCAAGCTCCCTACTTGGAGCATCAGCACCTTTAACCTCCTGTTCCATACAGGTTGCAATTTGTCCTGAGGATAAACGGGAAGACGTGGAACCAACGAGAGACTAGCTCTTGGTGTTGGGACAGGCACAGGTCACTCTATTTTCCCATCAGAAAGAAGAATTAACCACAGGCTCAGCCTGCCCCCCGGAACCAGAACAGGGCCTGAAGCCATTCTGCGATTTTGCGGCCAGCTCCCATAAAAACGAGTTGTAAAATGGAGGTTCAGGGCACTGCTATTCACAAACCTGCAGAGTTATAAATGATAACCCTCGTCCACAAATATACTGAGGGAAGGCAAAGAAGAGGATTTGAAATCAAGGCAGAATTGCAGGAAACAGATTTCAGGAGGTAGATACGAATCGCCTTTAAAGCACATGAAAAGCGGCAAAACGTTGACAATGATGCCCTTGGCCAAAAAGGGCGTATGCGTTTTTTCCTGAATATATTCAGGAAAAAACGCATACGCCCTTTTTGGCCAACCAAGCCACCTGGAAAGGCAAATCAGCGCTACAAAGAAGTCTCGCTTCCCATCGGTCAAAAGGGCCATGCTGAAAAAAGTGTCAAAACCAGAAATGCAGGACAGGCCATGGAGAAATGGGAGCCTTGCTACACTGATGGGCGGGATGTAAATTGCCAAGAGCCACTCCGGAGAAGTGCAAGGTGAGTCCTGAAACATCTGAAAAACACAGCTTAGAGAGCATAGGGCACTTCCACTCATGGGGGTATAAATTGGGAAAATTAAAAATCAGCAAGACACAAGCACCCCAAAGTTTAGGGCTGCTCTGTTGACCAGGACCTCCACTTCATTCCACCTTAAATATCCCAGGAAAGAGAAAAATGGATAAAGAAGTTGTGGTCCTTATGTACATTGGAATATCACTCAGCCAGGAAATCAATGTCGTAAGGTTAGTAGCAGCATGATGAGTGGATTTAGGTACGACGATTCTAAGTGAAATAAGTCACACAGAAAAGGACACTTCTCATAAGGTATCACTGATAGAGGGAATGTAAAAACCGTTACACTTGAACTGAATTACAAAACAGAACAGAGTCACACATGCAGAAAACACACTATGGCTGCTTAACGGGAAAGGTGAGGTGGGGTGATACATAAAACAAGGGTATCAAATTAGCTCAGATACCATTCCATAAACCCAATATGTAATAGACAAGACCTACTCCTTGCTCAGAGAACTGGACTCAACACGCCCTATTCACCGCACAAGAATATATCTGACTAATAATAATCGTAAAACCTATGTATTGATATCTCTCTGTTAGTGTGTCAAGTGGGTGTAAAGCGGCATAAACACAGCAGTGAAAAGCAGCTAAACCCCATTATAAAAATAAATTACTTTGAAACACCCATGAAACAAAGACAGTGAAAGAGAGAGAAATTCTTACACAATGCGTTCAGGGGCTGTGATGCAACCTGGATTGACCATATCTAGACGCACAGCTGGATGAGACATAAGGGTGGACACTCTTGGGGCTGAGAGGTTTGGTGAGGTTGGGTGAGCAAACGCAGACCCTTTAAAGGAATACTGCGTGGTACCCATCGCATGGGTCCCAAATCTCCAGGTTCAAGGGCATCTTCCTACATCAAAAACATGCATGAGAAACCCAGAAGATGGTACACCGTGTGATGGGGAAAGGTTTCTAAAACGCACCTCATTTCTCATCTCCTTGTGCCCGGGTTCGCCATTCCAGCCGCTTTACTAGCAAGCTCCCTACTTGGAGCATCAGCACCTTTAACCTCCTGTTCCGTAGAGGTTGCAAATTGTCCTGAGGATAAACGGGAAGACGTGGAACCAACGAGAGACTAGCTCTTGGTGTTGGGACAGGCACAGGTCACTCTATTTTCCCATCAGAAAGAAGAATTAACCACAGGCTCAGCCTGCCCCCCGGAACCAGAACAGGGCCTGAAGCCATTCTGCGATTTTGCGGCCAGCTCCCATAAAAACGAGTTGTAAAATGGAGGTTCAGGGCACTGCAATTCACAAACCTGCAGAGTTATTAATGATAACTCTCGTCCACAAATATATTGAGGGAAGGCAAAGAAGAGGATTTGAAATCAAGGCAGAATTGCAGGAAACAGATTTCAGGAGGTAGATTCGAATCGCCTTTAAAGCACATGAAAAGCGGCAAAACGTTGACAATGATGACCTTGGCCAAAAAGGGCGTATGCGTTTTTTCCTGAATATATTCAGGAAAAAACGCTTACGCCCTTTTTGGCCAACCAAGCCACCTGGAAAGGCAAATCAGCGCTACAAAGAAGTCTCGCTTCCCATCGGTCAAAAGGGCCATGCTGAAAAAAGTGTCAAAACCAGAAATGCAGGACCGGCCATGGAGAAATGGGAGCCTTGCTACACTGATGGGCGGGATGTAAATTGCCAAGAGCCACTCTGGAGAAGTGTCCGGTGAGTCCTGAAACATCTGAAAAACACAGCTTAGAGAGCATAGGGCACTTCCACTCATGGGGGTATAAATTGGGAAAATTAAAAATCAGCAAGACACAAGCACCCCAAAGTTTAGGGCTGCTCTGTTGACCAGGACCTCCACTTCATTCCACCTTAAATATCCCAGGAAAGAGAAAAATGGATAAAGAAGTTGTGGTCCTTATGTACATTGGAATATCACTCAGCCAGGAAATCAATGTCGTAAGGTTAGTAGCAGCATGATGAGTGGATTTAGGTACGACGATTCTAAGTGAAATAAGTCACACAGAAAAGGACACTTCTCATAAGGTATCACTGATAGAGGGAATGTAAAAACCGTTACACTTGAACTGAATTACAAAACAGAACAGAGTCACACATGCAGAAAACACACTATGGCTGCTTAACGGGAAAGGTGAGGTGGGGTGATACATAAAACAAGGGTATCAAATTAGCTCAGATACCGTTCCATAAACCCAATATGTAATAGACAAGACCTACTCCTTGCTCAGAGAACTGGACTCAACACGCCCTATTCACCGCACAAGAATATATCTGACTAATAATAATCGTAAAACCTATGTATTGATATCTCTCTGTTAGTGTGTCAAGTGGGTGTAAAGCGGCATAAACACAGCAGTGAAAAGCAGCTAAACCCCATTATAAAAATAAATTACTTTGAAACACCCATGAAACAAAGACAGTGAAAGAGAGAGAAATTCTTACACAATGCGTTCAGGGGCTGTGATGCAACCTGGATTGACCATATCTAGACGCACAGCTGGATGAGACATAAGGGTGGACACTCTTGGGGCTGAGAGGTTTGGTGAGGTTGGGTGAGCAAACGCAGACCCTTTAAAGGAATACTGCGTGGTACCCATCGCATGGGTCCCAAATCTCCAGGTTCAAGGGCATCTTCCTACATCAAAAACATGCATGAGAAACCCAGAAGATGGTACACCGTGTGATGGGGAAAGGTTTCTAAAACGCACCTCATTTCTCATCTCCTTGTGCCCGGGTTCGCCATTCCAGCCGCTTTACTAGCAAGCTCCCTACTTGGAGCATCAGCACCTTTAACCTCCTGTTCCGTACAGGTTGCAATTTGTCCTGAGGATAAACGGGAAGACGTGGAACCAACGAGAGACTAGCTCTTGGTGTTGGGACAGGCACAGGTCACTCTATTTTCCCATCAGAAAGAAGAATTAACCACAGGCTCAGCCTGCCCCCCGGAACCAGAACAGGGCCTGAAGCCATTCTGTGATTTTGCGGCCAGCTCCCATAAAAACGAGTTGTAAAATGGAGGTTCAGGGCACTGCAATTCACAAACCTGCAGAGTTATAAATGATAACTCTCGTCCACAAATATATTGAGGGAAGGCAAAGAAGAGGATTTGAAATCAAGGCAGAATTGCAGGAAACAGATTTCAGGAGGTAGATACGAATCGCCTTTAAAGCACATGAAAAGCGGCAAAACGTTGACAATGATGCCCTTGGCCAAAAAGGGCGTATGCGTTTTTTCCTGAATATATTCAGGAAAAAACGCATACGCCCTTTTTGGCCAACCAAGCCACCTGGAAAGGCAAATCAGCGCTACAAAGAAGTCTCGCTTCCCATCGGTCAAAAGGGCCATGCTGAAAAAAGTGTCAAAACCAGAAATGCAGGACCGGCCATGGAGGAATGGGAGCCTTGCTACACTGATGGGCGGGATGTAAATTGCCAAGAGCCACTCTGGAGAAGTGTCCGGTGAGTCCTGAAACATCTGAAAAACACAGCTTAGAGAGCATAGGGCACTTCCACTCATGGGGGTATAAATTGGGAAAATTAAAAATCAGCAAGACACAAGCACCCCAAAGTTTAGGGCTGCTCTGTTGACCAGGACCTCCACTTCATTCCACCTTAAATATCCCAGGAAAGAGAAAAATGGATAAAGAAGTTGTGGTCCTTATGTACATTGGAATATCACTCAGCCAGGAAATCAATGTCGTAAGGTTAGTAGCAGCATGATGAGTGGATTTAGGTACGACGATTCTAAGTGAAATAAGTCACACAGAAAAGGACACTTCTCATAAGGTATCACTGATAGAGGGAATGTAAAAACCGTTACACTTGAACTGAATTACAAAACAGAACAGAGTCACACATGCAGAAAACACACTATGGCTGCTTAACGGGAAAGGTGAGGTGGGGTGATACATAAAACAAGGGTATCAAATTAGCTCAGATACCGTTCCATAAACCCAATATGTAATAGACAAGACCTACTCCTTGCTCAGAGAACTGGACTGAACACGCCCTATTCACCGCACAAGAATATATCTGACTAATAATAATCGTAAAACCTATGTATTGATATCTCTCTGTTAGTGTGTCAAGTGGGTGTAAAGCGGCATAAACACAGCAGTGAAAAGCAGCTAAACCCCATTATAAAAATAAATTACTTTGAAACACCCATGAAACAAAGACAGTGAAAGAGAGAGAAATTCTTACACAATGCGTTCAGGGGCTGTGATGCAACCTGGATTGACCATATCTAGACGCACAGCTGGATGAGACATAAGGGTGGACACTCTTGGGGCTGAGAGGTTTGGTGAGGTTGGGTGAGCAAACGCAGACCCTTTAAAGGAATACTGCGTGGTACCCATCGCATGGGTCCCAAATCTCCAGGTTCAAGGGCATCTTCCTACATCAAAAACATGCATGAGAAACCCAGAAGATGGTACACCGTGTGATGGGGAAAGGTTTCTAAAACGCACCTCATTTCTCATCTCCTTGTGCCCGGGTTCGCCATTCCAGCCGCTTTACTAGCAAGCTCCCTACTTGGAGCATCAGCACCTTTAACCTCCTGTTCCGTAGAGGTTGCAATTTGTCCTGAGGATAAACGGGAAGACGTGGAACCAACGAGAGACTAGCTCTTGGTGTTGGGACAGGCACAGGTCACTCTATTTTCCCATCAGAAAGAAGAATTAACCACAGGCTCAGCCTGCGCCCCGGAACCAGAACAGGGCCTGAAGCCATTCTGCGATTTTGCGGCCAGCTCCCATAAAAACGAGTTGTAAAATGGAGGTTCAGGGCACTGCAATTCACAAACCTGCAGAGTTATAAATGATAACTCTCGTCCACAAATATATTGAGGGAAGGCAAAGAAGAGGATTTGAAATCAAGGCAGAATTGCAGGAAACAGATTTCAGGAGGTAGATACGAATCGCCTTTAAAGCACATGAAAAGCGGCAAAACGTTGACAATGATGACCTTGGCCAAAAAGGGCGTATGCGTTTTTTCCTGAATATATTCAGGAAAAAACGCTTACGCCCTTTTTGGCCAACCAAGCCACCTGGAAAGGCAAATCAGCGCTACAAAGAAGTCTCGCTTCCCATCGGTCAAAAGGGCCATGCTGAAAAAAGTGTCAAAACCAGAAATGCAGGACAGGCCATGGAGAAATGGGAGCCTTGCTACACTGATGGGCGGGATGTAAATTGCCAAGAGCCACTCTGGAGAAGTGTCCGGTGAGTCCTGAAACATCTGAAAAACACAGCTTAGAGAGCATAGGGCACTTCCACTCATGGGGGTATAAATTGGGAAAATTAAAAATCAGCAAGACACAAGCACCCCAAAGTTTAGGGCTGCTCTGTTGACCAGGACCTCCACTTCATTCCACCTTAAATATCCCAGGAAAGAGAAAAATGGATAAAGAAGTTGTGGTCCTTATGTACATTGGAATATCACTCAGCCAGGAAATCAATGTCGTAAGGTTAGTAGCAGCATGATGAGTGGATTTAGGTACGACGATTCTAAGTGAAATAAGTCACACAGAAAAGGACACTTCTCATAAGGTATCACTGATAGAGGGAATGTAAAAACCGTTACACTTGAACTGAATTACAAAACAGAACAGAGTCACACATGCAGAAAACACACTATGGCTGCTTAACGGGAAAGGTGAGGTGGGGTGATACATAAAACAAGGGTATCAAATTAGCTCAGATACCGTTCCATAAACCCAATATGTAATAGACAAGACCTACTCCTTGCTCAGAGAACTGGACTCAACACGCCCTATTCACCGCACAAGAATATATCTGACTAATAATAATCGTAAAACCTATGTATTGATATCTCTCTGTTAGTGTGTCAAGTGGGTGTAAAGCGGCATAAACACAGCAGTGAAAAGCAGCTAAACCCCATTATAAAAATAAATTACTTTGAAACACCCATGAAACAAAGACAGTGAAAGAGAGAGAAATTCTTACACAATGCGTTCAGGGGCTGTGATGCAACCTGGATTGACCATATCTAGACGCACAGCTGGATGAGACATAAGGGTGGACACTCTTGGGGCTGAGAGGTTTGGTGAGGTTGGGTGAGCAAACGCAGACCCTTTAAAGGAATACTGCGTGGTACCCATCGCATGGGTCCCAAATCTCCAGGTTCAAGGGCATCTTCCTACATCAAAAACATGCATGAGAAACCCAGAAGATGGTACACCGTGTGATGGGGAAAGGTTTCTAAAACGCACCTCATTTCTCATCTCCTTGTGCCCGGGTTCGCCATTCCAGCCGCTTTACTAGCAAGCTCCCTACTTGGAGCATCAGCACCTTTAACCTCCTGTTCCGTACAGGTTGCAATTTGTCCTGAGGATAAACGGGAAGACGTGGAACCAACGAGAGACTAGCTCTTGGTGTTGGGACAGGCACAGGTCACTCTATTTTCCCATCAGAAAGAAGAATTAACCACAGGCTCAGCCTGCCCCCCGGAACCAGAACAGGGCCTGAAGCCATTCTGCGATTTTGCGGCCAGCTCCCATAAAAACGAGTTGTAAAATGGAGGTTCAGGGCACTGCAATTCACAAACCTGCAGAGTTATAAATGATAACCCTCGTCCACAAATATATTGAGGGAAGGCAAAGAAGAGGATTTGAAATCAAGGCAGAATTGCAGGAAACAGATTTCAGGAGGTAGATACGAATCGCCTTTAAAGCACATGAAAAGCGGCAAAACGTTGACAATGATGCCCTTGGCCAAAAAGGGCGTATGCGTTTTTTCCTGAATATATTCAGGAAAAAACGCATACGCCCTTTTTGGCCAACCAAGCCACCTGGAAAGGCAAATCAGCGCTACAAAGAAGTCTCGCTTCCCATCGGTCAAAAGGGCCATGCTGAAAAACGTGTCAAAACCAGAAATGCAGGACAGGCCATGGAGAAATGGGAGCCTTGCTACACTGATGGGCGGGATGTAAATTGCCAAGAGCCACTCTGGAGAAGTGTCCGGTGAGTCCTGAAACATCTGAAAAACACAGCTTAGAGAGCATAGGGCACTTCCACTCATGGGGGTATAAATTGGGAAAATTAAAAATCAGCAAGACACAAGCACCCCAAAGTTTAGGGCTGCTCTGTTGACCAGGACCTCCACTTCATTCCACCTTAAATATCCCAGGAAAGAGAAAAATGGATAAAGAAGTTGTGGTCCTTATGTACATTGGAATATCACTCAGCCAGGAAATCAATGTCGTAAGGTTAGTAGCAGCATGATGAGTGGATTTAGGTACGACGATTCTAAGTGAAATAAGTCACACAGAAAAGGACACTTCTCATAAGGTATCACTGATAGAGGGAATGTAAAAACCGTTACACTTGAACTGAATTACAAAACAGAACAGAGTCACACATGCAGAAAACACACTATGGCTGCTTAACGGGAAAGGTGAGGTGGGGTGAAACATAAAACAAGGGTATCAAATTAGCTCAGATACCGTTCCATAAACCCAATATGTAATAGACAAGACCTACTCCTTGCTCAGAGAACTGGACTCAACACGCCCTATTCACCGCACAAGAATATATCTGACTAATAATAATCGTAAAACCTATGTATTGATATCTCTCTGTTAGTGTGTCAAGTGGGTGTAAAGCGGCATAAACACAGCAGTGAAAAGCAGCTAAACCCCATTATAAAAATAAATTACTTTGAAACACCCATGAAACAAAGACAGTGAAAGAGAGAGAAATTCTTACACAATGCGTTCAGGGGCTGTGATGCAACCTGGATTGACCATATCTAGACGCACAGCTGGATGAGACATAAGGGTGGACACTCTTGGGGCTGAGAGGTTTGGTGAGGTTGGGTGAGCAAACGCAGACCCTTTAAAGGAATACTGCGTGGTACCCATCGCATGGGTCCCAAATCTCCAGGTTCAAGGGCATCTTCCTACATCAAAAACATGCATGAGAAACCCAGAAGATGGTACACCGTGTGATGGGGAAAGGTTTCTAAAACGCACCTCATTTCTCATCTCCTTGTGCCCGGGTTCGCCATTCCAGCCGCTTTACTAGCAAGCTCCGTACTTGGAGCATCAGCACCTTTAACCTCCTGTTCCATGCAGGTTGCAATTTGTCCTGAGGATAAACGGGAAGACGTGGAACCAACGAGAGACTAGCTCTTGGTGTTGGGACAGGCACAGGTCACTCTATTTTCCCATCAGAAAGAAGAATTAACCACAGGCTCAGCCTGCCCCCCGGAACCAGAACAGGGCCTGAAGCCATTCTGCGATTTTGCGGCCAGCTCCCATAAAAACGAGTTGTAAAATGGAGGTTCAGGGCACTGCAATTCACAAACCTGCAGAGTTATAAATGATAACTCTCGTCCACAAATATATTGAGGGAAGGCAAAGAAGAGGATTTGAAATCAAGGCAGAATTGCAGGAAACAGATTTCAGGAGGTAGATACGAATCGCCTTTAAAGCACATGAAAAGCGGCAAAACGTTGACAATGATGCCCTTGGCCAAAAAGGGCGTATGCGTTTTTTCCTGAATATATTCAGGAAAAAACGCATACGCCCTTTTTGGCCAACCAAGCCACCTGGAAAGGCAAATCAGCGCTACAAAGAAGTCTCGCTTCCCATCGGTCAAAAGGGCCATGCTGAAAAAAGTGTCAAAACCAGAAATGCAGGACAGGCCATGGAGAAATGGGAGCCTTGCTACACTGATGGGCGGGATGTAAATTGCCAAGAGCCACTCCGGAGAAGTGTCCGGTGAGTCCTGAAACATCTGAAAAACACAGCTTAGAGAGCATAGGGCACTTCCACTCATGGGGGTATAAATTGGGAAAATTAAAAATCAGCAAGACACAAGCACCCCAAAGTTTAGGGCTGCTCTGTTGACCAGGACCTCCACTTCATTCCACCTTAAATATCCCAGGAAAGAGAAAAATGGATAAAGAAGTTGTGGTCCTTATGTACATTGGAATATCACTCAGCCAGGAAATCAATGTCGTAAGGTTAGTAGCAGCATGATGAGTGGATTTAGGTACGACGATTCTAAGTGAAATAAGTCACACAGAAAAGGACACTTCTCATAAGGTATCACTGATAGAGGGAATGTAAAAACCGTTACACTTGAACTGAATTACAAAACAGAACAGAGTCACACATGCAGAAAACACACTATGGCTGCTTAACGGGAAAGGTGAGGTGGGGTGATACATAAAACAAGGGTATCAAATTAGCTCAGATACCGTTCCATAAACCCAATATGTAATAGACAAGACCTACTCCTTGCTCAGAGAACTGGACTCAACACGCCCTATTCACTGCACAAGAATATATCTGACTAATAATAATCGTAAAACCTATGTATTGATATCTCTCTGTTAGTGTGTCAAGTGGGTGTAAAGCGGCATAAACACAGCAGTGAAAAGCAGCTAAACCCCATTATAAAAATAAATTACTTTGAAACACCCATGAAACAAAGACAGTGAAAGAGAGAGAAATTCTTACACAATGCGTTCAGGGGCTGTGATGCAACCTGGATTGACCATATCTAGACGCACAGCTGGATGAGACATAAGGGTGGACACTCTTGGGGCTGAGAGGTTTGGTGAGGTTGGGTGAGCAAACGCAGACCCTTTAAAGGAATACTGCGTGGTACCCATCGCATGGGTCCCAAATCTCCAGGTTCAAGGGCATCTTCCTACATCAAAAACATGCATGAGAAACCCAGAAGATGGTACACCGTGTGATGGGGAAAGGTTTCTAAAACGCACCTCATTTCTCATCTCCTTGTGCCCGGGTTCGCCATTCCAGCCGCTTTACTAGCAAGCTCCCTACTTGGAGCATCAGCACCTTTAACCTCCTGTTCCATACAGGTTGCAATTTGTCCTGAGGATAAACGGGAAGACGTGGAACCAACGAGAGACTAGCTCTTGGTGTTGGGACAGGCACAGGTCACTCTATTTTCCCATCAGAAAGAAGAATTAACCACAGGCTCAGCCTGCCCCCCGGAACCAGAACAGGGCCTGAAGCCATTCTGCGATTTTGCGGCCAGCTCCCATAAAAACGAGTTGTAAAATGGAGGTTCAGGGCACTGCAATTCACAAACCTGCAGAGTTATAAATGATAACTCTCGTCCACAAATATATTGAGGGAAGGCAAAGAAGAGGATTTGAAATCAAGGCAGAATTGCAGGAAACAGATTTCAGGAGGTAGATACGAATCGCCTTTAAAGCACATGAAAAGCGGCAAAACGTTGACAATGATGCCCTTGGCCAAAAAGGGCGTATGCGTTTTTTCCTGAATATATTCAGGAAAAAACGCATACGCCCTTTTTGGCCAACCAAGCCACCTGGAAAGGCAAATCAGCGCTACAAAGAAGTCTCGCTTCCCATCGGTCAAAAGGGCCATGCTGAAAAAAGTGTCAAAACCAGAAATGCAGGACCGGCCATGGAGGAATGGGAGCCTTGCTACACTGATGGGCGGGATGTAAATTGCCAAGAGCCACTCTGGAGAAGTGTCCGGTGAGTCCTGAAACATCTGAAAAACACAGCTTAGAGAGCATAGGGCACTTCCACTCATGGGGGTATAAACTGGGAAAATTAAAAATCAGCAAGACACAAGCACCCCAAAGTTTAGGGCTGCTCTGTTGACCAGGACCTCCACTTCATTCCACCTTAAATATCCCAGGAAAGAGAAAAATGGATAAAGAAGTTGTGGTCCTTATGTACATTGGAATATCACTCAGCCAGGAAATCAATGTCGTAAGGTTAGTAGCAGCATGATGAGTGGATTTAGGTACGACGATTCTAAGTGAAATAAGTCACACAGAAAAGGACACTTCTCATAAGGTATCACTGATAGAGGGAATGTAAAAACCGTTACACTTGAACTGAATTACAAAACAGAACAGAGTCACACATGCAGAAAACACACTATGGCTGCTTAACGGGAAAGGTGAGGTGGGGTGATACATAAAACAAGGGTATCAAATTAGCTCAGATACCGTTCCATAAACCCAATATGTAATAGACAAGACCTACTCCTTGCTCAGAGAACTGGACTCAACACGCCCTATTCACCGCACAAGAATATATCTGACTAATAATAATCGTAAAACCTATGTATTGATATCTCTCTGTTAGTGTGTCAAGTGGGTGTAAAGCGGCATAAACACAGCAGTGAAAAGCAGCTAAACCCCATTATAAAAATAAATTACTTTGAAACACCCATGAAACAAAGACAGTGAAAGAGAGAGAAATTCTTACACAATGCGTTCAGGGGCTGTGATGCAACCTGGATTGACCATATCTAGACGCACAGCTGGATGAGACATAAGGGTGGACACTCTTGGGGCTGAGAGGTTTGGTGAGGTTGGGTGAGCAAACGCAGACCCTTTAAAGGAATACTGCGTGGTACCCATCGCATGGGTCCCAAATCTCCAGGTTCAAGGGCATCTTCCTACATCAAAAACATGCATGAGAAACCCAGAAGATGGTACACCGTGTGATGGGGAAAGGTTTCTAAAACGCACCTCATTTCTCATCTCCTTGTGCCCGGGTTCGCCATTCCAGCCGCTTTACTAGCAAGCTCCCTACTTGGAGCATCAGCACCTTTAACCTCCTGTTCCATACAGGTTGCAATTTGTCCTGAGGATAAACGGGAAGACGTGGAACCAACGAGAGACTAGCTCTTGGTGTTGGGACAGGCACAGGTCACTCTATTTTCCCATCAGAAAGAAGAATTAACCACAGGCTCAGCCTGCCCCCCGGAACCAGAACAGGGCCTGAAGCCATTCTGCGATTTTGCGGCCAGCTCCCATAAAAACGAGTTGTAAAATGGAGGTTCAGGGCACTGCAATTCACAAACCTGCAGAGTTATAAATGATAACTCTCGTCCACAAATATATTGAGGGAAGGCAAAGAAGAGGATTTGAAATCAAGGCAGAATTGCAGGAAACAGATTTCAGGAGGTAGATACGAATCGCCTTTAAAGCACATGAAAAGCGGCAAAACGTTGACAATGATGCCCTTGGCCAAAAAGGGCGTATGCGTTTTTTCCTGAATATATTCAGGAAAAAACGCATACGCCCTTTTTGGCCAACCAAGCCACCTGGAAAGGCAAATCAGCGCTACAAAGAAGTCTCGCTTCCCATCGGTCAAAAGGGCCATGCTGAAAAAAGTGTCAAAACCAGAAATGCAGGACAGGCCATGGAGAAATGGGAGCCTTGCTACACTGATGGGCGGGATGTAAATTGCCAAGAGCCACTCTGGAGAAGTGTCCGGTGAGTCCTGAAACATCTGAAAAACACAGCTTAGAGAGCATAGGGCACTTCCACTCATGGGGGTATAAATTGGGAAAATTAAAAATCAGCAAGACACAAGCACCCCAAAGTTTAGGGCTGCTCTGTTGACCAGGACCTCCACTTCATTCCACCTTAAATATCCCAGGAAAGAGAAAAATGGAGAAAGAAGTTGTGGTCCTTATGTACATTGGAATATCACTCAGCCAGGAAATCAATGTCGTAAGGTTAGTAGCAGCATGATGAGGGGATTTAGGTACGACGATTCTAAGTGAAATAAGTCACACAGAAAAGGACACTTCTCATAAGGTATCACTGATAGAGGGAATGTAAAAACCGTTACACTTGAACTGAATTACAAAACAGAACAGAGTCACACATGCAGAAAACACACTATGGCTGCTTAACGGGAAAGGTGAGGTGGGGTGATACATAAAACAAGGGTATCAAATTAGCTCAGATACCGTTCCATAAACCCAATATGTAATAGACAAGACCTACTCCTTGCTCAGAGAACTGGACTCAACACGCCCTATTCACTGCACAAGAATATATCTGACTAATAATAATCGTAAAACCTATGTATTGATATCTCTCTGTTAGTGTGTCAAGTGGGTGTAAAGCGGCATAAACACAGCAGTGAAAAGCAGCTAAACCCCATTATAAAAATAAATTACTTTGAAACACCCATGAAACAAAGACAGTGAAAGAGAGAGAAATTCTTACACAATGCGTTCAGGGGCTGTGATGCAACCTGGATTGACCATATCTAGACGCACAGCTGGATGAGACATAAGGGTGGACACACTTGGGGCTGAGAGGTTTGGTGAGGTTGGGTGAGCAAACGCAGACCCTTTAAAGGAATACTGCGTGGTACCCATCGCATGGGTCCCAAATCTCCAGGTTCAAGGGCATCTTCCTACATCAAAAACATGCATGAGAAACCCAGAAGATGGTACACCGTGTGATGGGGAAAGGTTTCTAAAACGCACCTCATTTCTCATCTCCTTGTGCCCGGGTTCGCCATTCCAGCCGCTTTACTAGCAAGCTCCCTACTTGGAGCATCAGCACCTTTAACCTCCTGTTCCGTAGAGGTTGCAATTTGTCCTGAGGATAAACGGGAAGACGTGGAACCAACGAGAGACTAGCTCTTGGTGTTGGGACAGGCACAGGTCACTCTATTTTCCCATCAGAAAGAAGAATTAACCACAGGCTCAGCCTGCCCCCCGGAACCAGAACAGGGCCTGAAGCCATTCTGCGATTTTGCGGCCAGCTCCCATAAAAACGAGTTGTAAAATGGAGGTTCAGGGCACTGCAATTCACAAACCTGCAGAGTTATAAATGATAACTCTCGTCCACAAATATATTGAGGGAAGGCAAAGAAGAGGATTTGAAATCAAGGCAGAATTGCAGGAAACAGATTTCAGGAGGTAGATACGAATCGCCTTTAAAGCACATGAAAAGCGGCAAAACGTTGACAATGATGCCCTTGGCCAAAAAGGGCGTATGCGTTTTTTCCTGAATATATTCAGGAAAAAACGCATACGCCCTTTTTGGCCAACCAAGCAACCTGGAAAGGCAAATCAGCGCTACAAAGAAGTCTCGCTTCCCATCGGTCAAAAGGGCCATGCTGAAAAAAGTGTCAAAACCAGAAATGCAGGACCGGCCATGGAGAAATGGGAGCCTTGCTACACTGATGGGCGGGATGTAAATTGCCAAGAGCCACTCCGGAGAAGTGTCCGGTGAGTCCTGAAACATCTGAAAAACACAGCTTAGAGAGCATAGGGCACTTCCACTCATGGGGGTATAAATTGGGAAAATTAAAAATCAGCAAGACACAAGCACCCCAAAGTTTAGGGCTGCTCTGTTGACCAGGACCTCCACTTCATTCCACCTTAAATATCCCAGGAAAGAGAAAAATGGATAAAGAAGTTGTGGTCCTTATGTACAATGGAATATCACTCAGCCATGAAATCAATGTCGTAAGGTTAGTAGCAGCATGATGAGTGGATTTAGGTACGACGATTCTAAGTGAAATAAGTCACACAGAAAAGGACACTTCTCATAAGGTATCACTGATAGAGGGAATGTAAAAACCGTTACACTTGAACTGAATTACAAAACAGAACAGAGTCACACATGCAGAAAACACACTATGGCTGCTTAACGGGAAAGGTGAGGTGGGGTGAAACATAAAACAAGGGTATCAAATTAGCTCAGATACCGTTCCATAAACCCAATATGTAATAGACAAGACCTACTCCTTGCTCAGAGAACTGGACTCAGCACGCCCTATTCACCGCACAAGAATATATCTGACTAATAATAATCGTAAAACCTATGTATTGATATCTCTCTGTTAGTGTGTCAAGTGGGTGTAAAGCGGCATAAACACAGCAGTGAAAAGCAGCTAAACCCCATTATAAAAATAAATTACTTTGAAACACCCATGAAACAAAGACAGTGAAAGAGAGAGAAATTCTTACACAATGCGTTCAGGGGCTGTGATGTAACCTGGATTGACCATATCTAGACGCACAGCTGGATGAGACATAAGGGTGGACACTCTTGGGGCTGAGAGGTTTGGTGAGGTTGGGTGAGCAAACGCAGACCCTTTAAAGGAATACTGCGTGGTACCCATCGCATGGGTCCAAAATCTCCAGGTTCAAGGGCATCTTCCTACATCAAAAACATGCATGAGAAACCCAGAAGATGGTACACCGTGTGATGGGGAAAGGTTTCTAAAACGCACCTCATTTCTCATCTCCTTGTGCCCGGGTTCGCCATTCCAGCCGCTTTACTAGCAAGCTCCCTACTTGGAGCATCAGCACCTTTAACCTCCTGTTCCGTACAGGTTGCAATTTGTCCTGAGGATAAACGGGAAGACGTGGAACCAACGAGAGACTAGCTCTTGGTGTTGGGACAGGCACAGGTCACTCTATTTTCCCATCAGAAAGAAGAATTAACCACAGGCTCAGCCTGCCCCCCGGAACCAGAACAGGGCCTGAAGCCATTCTGCGATTTTGCGGCCAGCTCCCATAAAAACGAGTTGTAAAATGGAGGTTCAGGGCACTGCAATTCACAAACCTGCAGAGTTATAAATGATAACTCTCGTCCACAAATATATTGAGGGAAGGCAAAGAAGAGGATTTGAAATCAAGGCAGAATTGCAGGAAACAGATTTCAGGAGGTAGATACGAATCGCCTTTAAAGCACATGAAAAGCGGCAAAACGTTGACAATGATGCCCTTGGCCAAAAAGGGCGTATGCGTTTTTTCCTGAATATATTCAGGAAAAAACGCATACGCCCTTTTTGGCCAACCAAGCCACCTGGAAAGGCAAATCAGCGCTACAAAGAAGTCTCGCTTCCCATCGGTCAAAAGGGCCATGCTGAAAAAAGTGTCAAAACCAGAAATGCAGGACAGGCCATGGAGAAATGGGAGCCTTGCTACACTGATGGGCGGGATGTAAATTGCCAAGAGCCACTCTGGAGAAGTGTCCGGTGAGTCCTGAAACATCTGAAAAACACAGCTTAGAGAGCATAGGGCACTTCCACTCATGGGGGTATAAATTGGGAAAATTAAAAATCAGCAAGACACAAGCACCCCAAAGTTTAGGGCTGCTCTGTTGACCAGGACCTCCACTTCATTCCACCTTAAATATCCCAGGAAAGAGAAAAATGGATAAAGAAGTTGTGGTCCTTATGTACATTGGAATATCACTCAGCCAGGAAATCAATGTCGTAAGGTTAGTAGCAGCATGATGAGTGGATTTAGGTACGACGATTCTAAGTGAAATAAGTCACACAGAAAAGGACACTTCTCATAAGGTATCACTGATAGAGGGAATGTAAAAACCGTTACACTTGAACTGAATTACAAAACAGAACAGAGTCACACATGCAGAAAACACACTATGGCTGCTTAACGGGAAAGGTGAGGTGGGGTGATACATAAAACAAGGGTATCAAATTAGCTCAGATACCGTTCCATAAACCCAATATGTAATAGACAAGACCTACTCCTTGCTCAGAGAACTGGACTCAACACGCCCTATTCACCGCACAAGAATATATCTGACTAATAATAATCGTAAAACCTATGTATTGATATCTCTCTGTTAGTGTGTCAAGTGGGTGTAAAGCGGCATAAACACAGCAGTGAAAAGCAGCTAAACCCCATTATAAAAATAAATTACTTTGAAACACCCATGAAACAAAGACAGTGAAAGAGAGAGAAATTCTTACACAATGCGTTCAGGGGCTGTGATGCAACCTGGATTGACCATATCTAGACGCACAGCTGGATGAGACATAAGGGTGGACACACTTGGGGCTGAGAGGTTTGGTGAGGTTGGGTGAGCAAACGCAGACCCTTTAAAGGAATACTGCGTGGTACCCATCGCATGGGTCCCAAATCTCCAGGTTCAAGGGCATCTTCCTACATCAAAAACATGCATGAGAAACCCAGAAGATGGTACACCGTGTGATGGGGAAAGGTTTCTAAAACGCACCTCATTTCTCATCTCCTTGTGCCCGGGTTCGCCATTCCAGCCGCTTTACTAGCAAGCTCCCTACTTGGAGCATCAGCACCTTTAACCTCCTGTTCCGTAGAGGTTGCAATTTGTCCTGAGGATAAACGGGAAGACGTGGAACCAACGAGAGACTAGCTCTTGGTGTTGGGACAGGCACAGGTCACTCTATTTTCCCATCAGAAAGAAGAATTAACCACAGGCTCAGCCTGCCCCCCGGAACCAGAACAGGGCCTGAAGCCATTCTGCGATTTTGCGGCCAGCTCCCATAAAAACGAGTTGTAAAATGGAGGTTCAGGGCACTGCAATTCACAAACCTGCAGAGTTATAAATGATAACTCTCGTCCACAAATATATTGAGGGAAGGCAAAGAAGAGGATTTGAAATCAAGGCAGAATTGCAGGAAACAGATTTCAGGAGGTAGATACGAATCGCCTTTAAAGCACATGAAAAGCGGCAAAACGTTGACAATGATGCCCTTGGCCAAAAAGGGCGTATGCGTTTTTTCCTGAATATATTCAGGAAAAAACGCATACGCCCTTTTTGGCCAACCAAGCAACCTGGAAAGGCAAATCAGCGCTACAAAGAAGTCTCGCTTCCCATCGGTCAAAAGGGCCATGCTGAAAAAAGTGTCAAAACCAGAAATGCAGGACCGGCCATGGAGAAATGGGAGCCTTGCTACACTGATGGGCGGGATGTAAATTGCCAAGAGCCACTCCGGAGAAGTCTCCGGTGAGTCCTGAAACATCTGAAAAACACAGCTTAGAGAGCATAGGGCACTTCCACTCATGGGGGTATAAATTGGGAAAATTAAAAATCAGCAAGACACAAGCACCCCAAAGTTTAGGGCTGCTCTGTTGACCAGGACCTCCACTTCATTCCACCTTAAATATCCCAGGAAAGAGAAAAATGGATAAAGAAGTTGTGGTCCTTATGTACAATGGAATATCACTCAGCCATGAAATCAATGTCGTAAGGTTAGTAGCAGCATGATGAGTGGATTTAGGTACGACGATTCTAAGTGAAATAAGTCACACAGAAAAGGACACTTCTCATAAGGTATCACTGATAGAGGGAATGTAAAAACCGTTACACTTGAACTGAATTACAAAACAGAACAGAGTCACACATGCAGAAAACACACTATGGCTGCTTAACGGGAAAGGTGAGGTGGGGTGAAACATAAAACAAGGGTATCAAATTAGCTCAGATACCGTTCCATAAACCCAATATGTAATAGACAAGACCTACTCCTTGCTCAGAGAACTGGACTCAGCACGCCCTATTCACCGCACAAGAATATATCTGACTAATAATAATCGTAAAACCTATGTATTGATATCTCTCTGTTAGTGTGTCAAGTGGGTGTAAAGCGGCATAAACACAGCAGTGAAAAGCAGCTAAACCCCATTATAAAAATAAATTACTTTGAAACACCCATGAAACAAAGACAGTGAAAGAGAGAGAAATTCTTACACAATGCGTTCAGGGGCTGTGATGTAACCTGGATTGACCATATCTAGACGCACAGCTGGATGAGACATAAGGGTGGACACTCTTGGGGCTGAGAGGTTTGGTGAGGTTGGGTGAGCAAACGCAGACCCTTTAAAGGAATACTGCGTGGTACCCATCGCATGGGTCCAAAATCTCCAGGTTCAAGGGCATCTTCCTACATCAAAAACATGCATGAGAAACCCAGAAGATGGTACACCGTGTGATGGGGAAAGGTTTCTAAAACGCACCTCATTTCTCATCTCCTTGTGCCCGGGTTCGCCATTCCAGCCGCTTTACTAGCAAGCTCCCTACTTGGAGCATCAGCACCTTTAACCTCCTGTTCCGTACAGGTTGCAATTTGTCCTGAGGATAAACGGGAAGACGTGGAACCAACGAGAGACTAGCTCTTGGTGTTGGGACAGGCACAGGTCACTCTATTTTCCCATCAGAAAGAAGAATTAACCACAGGCTCAGCCTGCCCCCCGGAACCAGAACAGGGCCTGAAGCCATTCTGCGATTTTGCGGCCAGCTCCCATAAAAACGAGTTGTAAAATGGAGGTTCAGGGCACTGCAATTCACAAACCTGCAGAGTTATAAATGATAACTCTCGTCCACAAATATATTGAGGGAAGGCAAAGAAGAGGATTTGAAATCAAGGCAGAATTGCAGGAAACAGATTTCAGGAGGTAGATACGAATCGCCTTTAAAGCACATGAAAAGCGGCAAAACGTTGACAATGATGCCCTTGGCCAAAAAGGGCGTATGCGTTTTTTCCTGAATATATTCAGGAAAAAACGCATACGCCCTTTTTGGCCAACCAAGCCACCTGGAAAGGCAAATCAGCGCTACAAAGAAGTCTCGCTTCCCATCGGTCAAAAGGGCCATGCTGAAAAAAGTGTCAAAACCAGAAATGCAGGACAGGCCATGGAGAAATGGGAGCCTTGCTACACTGATGGGCGGGATGTAAATTGCCAAGAGCCACTCTGGAGAAGTGTCCGGTGAGTCCTGAAACATCTGAAAAACACAGCTTAGAGAGCATAGGGCACTTCCACTCATGGGGGTATAAATTGGGAAAATTAAAAATCAGCAAGACACAAGCACCCCAAAGTTTAGGGCTGCTCTGTTGACCAGGACCTCCACTTCATTCCACCTTAAATATCCCAGGAAAGAGAAAAATGGATAAAGAAGTTGTGGTCCTTATGTACATTGGAATATCACTCAGCCAGGAAATCAATGTCGTAAGGTTAGTAGCAGCATGATGAGTGGATTTAGGTACGACGATTCTAAGTGAAATAAGTCACACAGAAAAGGACACTTCTCATAAGGTATCACTGATAGAGGGAATGTAAAAACCGTTACACTTGAACTGAATTACAAAACAGAACAGAGTCACACATGCAGAAAACACACTATGGCTGCTTAACGGGAAAGGTGAGGTGGGGTGATACATAAAACAAGGGTATCAAATTAGCTCAGATACCGTTCCATAAACCCAATATGTAATAGACAAGACCTACTCCTTGCTCAGAGAACTGGACTCAACACGCCCTATTCACCGCACAAGAATATATCTGACTAATAATAATCGTAAAACCTATGTATTGATATCTCTCTGTTAGTGTGTCAAGTGGGTGTAAAGCGGCATAAACACAGCAGTGAAAAGCAGCTAAACCCCATTATAAAAATAAATTACTTTGAAACACCCATGAAACAAAGACAGTGAAAGAGAGAGAAATTCTTACACAATGCGTTCAGGGGCTGTGATGCAACCTGGATTGACCATATCTAGACGCACAGCTGGATGAGACATAAGGGTGGACACTCTTGGGGCTGAGAGGTTTGGTGAGGTTGGGTGAGCAAACGCAGACCCTTTAAAGGAATACTGCGTGGTACCCATCGCATGGGTCCCAAATCTCCAGGTTCAAGGGCATCTTCCTACATCAAAAACATGCATGAGAAACCCAGAAGATGGTACACCGTGTGATGGGGAAAGGTTTCTAAAACGCACCTCATTTCTCATCTCCTTGTGCCCGGGTTCGCCATTCCAGCCGCTTTACTAGCAAGCTCCCTACTTGGAGCATCAGCACCTTTAACCTCCTGTTCCATACAGGTTGCAATTTGTCCTGAGGATAAACGGGAAGACGTGGAACCAACGAGAGACTAGCTCTTGGTGTTGGGACAGGCACAGGTCACTCTATTTTCCCATCAGAAAGAAGAATTAACCACAGGCTCAGCCTGCCCCCCGGAACCAGAACAGGGCCTGAAGCCATTCTGCGATTTTGCGGCCAGCTCCCATAAAAACGAGTTGTAAAATGGAGGTTCAGGGCACTGCAATTCACAAACCTGCAGAGTTATAAATGATAACTCTCGTCCACAAATATATTGAGGGAAGGCAAAGAAGAGGATTTGAAATCAAGGCAGAATTGCAGGAAACAGATTTCAGGAGGTAGATACGAATCGCCTTTAAAGCACATGAAAAGCGGCAAAACGTTGACAATGATGCCCTTGGCCAAAAAGGGCGTATGCGTTTTTTCCTGAATATATTCAGGAAAAAACGCATACGCCCTTTTTGGCCAACCAAGCCACCTGGAAAGGCAAATCAGCGCTACAAAGAAGTCTCGCTTCCCATCGGTCAAAAGGGCCATGCTGAAAAAAGTGTCAAAACCAGAAATGCAGGACCGGCCATGGAGGAATGGGAGCCTTGCTACACTGATGGGCGGGATGTAAATTGCCAAGAGCCACTCTGGGGAAGTGTCCGGTGAGTCCTGAAACATCTGAAAAACACAGCTTAGAGAGCATAGGGCACTTCCACTCATGGGGGTATAAATTGGGAAAATTAAAAATCAGCAAGACACAAGCACCCCAAAGTTTAGGGCTGCTCTGTTGACCAGGACCTCCACTTCATTCCACCTTAAATATCCCAGGAAAGAGAAAAATGGATAAAGAAGTTGTGGTCCTTATGTACATTGGAATATCACTCAGCCAGGAAATCAATGTCGTAAGGTTAGTAGCAGCATGATGAGTGGATTTAGGTACGACGATTCTAAGTGAAATAAGTCACACAGAAAAGGACACTTCTCATAAGGTATCACTGATAGAGGGAATGTAAAAACCGTTACACTTGAACTGAATTACAAAACAGAACAGAGTCACACATGCAGAAAACACACTATGGCTGCTTAACGGGAAAGGTGAGGTGGGGTGATACATAAAACAAGGGTATCAAATTAGCTCAGATACCGTTCCATAAACCCAATATGTAATAGACAAGACCTACTCCTTGCTCAGAGAACTGGACTCAACACGCCCTATTCACCGCACAAGAATATATCTGACTAATAATAATCGTAAAACCTATGTATTGATATCTCTCTGTTAGTGTGTCAAGTGGGTGTAAAGCGGCATAAACACAGCAGTGAAAAGCAGCTAAACCCCATTATAAAAATAAATTACTTTGAAACACCCATGAAACAAAGACAGTGAAAGAGAGAGAAATTCTTACACAATGCGTTCAGGGGCTGTGATGCAACCTGGATTGACCATATCTAGACGCACAGCTGGATGAGACATAAGGGTGGACACTCTTGGGGCTGAGAGGTTTGGTGAGGTTGGGTGAGCAAACGCAGACCCTTTAAAGGAATACTGCGTGGTACCCATCGCATGGGTCCCAAATCTCCAGGTTCAAGGGCATCTTCCTACATCAAAAACATGCATGAGAAACCCAGAAGATGGTACACCGTGTGATGGGGAAAGGTTTCTAAAACGCACCTCATTTCTCATCTCCTTGTGCCCGGGTTCGCCATTCCAGCCGCTTTACTAGCAAGCTCCCTACTTGGAGCATCAGCACCTTTAACCTCCTGTTCCATACAGGTTGCAATTTGTCCTGAGGATAAACGGGAAGACGTGGAACCAACGAGAGACTAGCTCTTGGTGTTGGGACAGGAACAGGTCACTCTATTTTCCCATCAGAAAGAAGAATTAACCACAGGCTCAGCCTGCCCCCCGGAACCAGAACAGGGCCTGAAGCCATTCTGCGATTTTGCGGCCAGCTCCCATAAAAACGAGTTGTAAAATGGAGGTTCAGGGCACTGCAATTCACAAACCTGCAGAGTTATAAATGATAACTCTCGTCCACAAATATATTGAGGGAAGGCAAAGAAGAGGATTTGAAATCAAGGCAGAATTGCAGGAAACAGATTTCAGGAGGTAGATACGAATCGCCTTTAAAGCACATGAAAAGCGGCAAAACGTTGACAATGATGCCCTTGGCCAAAAAGTTCGTATGCGTTTTTTCCTGAATATATTCAGGAAAAAACGCATACGCCCTTTTTGGCCAACCAAGCCACCTGGAAAGGCAAATCAGCGCTACAAAGAAGTCTCGCTTCCCATCGGTCAAAAGGGCCATGCTGAAAAAAGTGTCAAAACCAGAAATGCAGGACAGGCCATGGAGAAATGGGAGCCTTGCTACACTGATGGGCGGGATGTAAATTGCCAAGAGCCACTCTGGAGAAGTGTCCGGTGAGTCCTGAAACATCTGAAAAACACAGCTTAGAGAGCATAGGGCACTTCCACTCATGGGGGTATAAATTGGGAAAATTAAAAATCAGCAAGACACAAGCACCCCAAAGTTTAGGGCTGCTCTGTTGACCAGGACCTCCACTTCATTCCACCTTAAATATCCCAGGAAAGAGAAAAATGGAGAAAGAAGTTGTGGTCCTTATGTACATTGGAATATCACTCAGCCAGGAAATCAATGTCGTAAGGTTAGTAGCAGCATGATGAGTGGATTTAGGTACGACGATTCTAAGTGAAATAAGTCACACAGAAAAGGACACTTCTCATAAGGTATCACTGATAGAGGGAATGTAAAAACCGTTACACTTGAACTGAATTACAAAACAGAACAGAGTCACACATGCAGAAAACACACTATGGCTGCTTAACGGGAAAGGTGAGGTGGGGTGATACATAAAACAAGGGTATCAAATTAGCTCAGATACCGTTCCATAAACCCAATATGTAATAGACAAGACCTACTCCTTGCTCAGAGAACTGGACTCAACACGCCCTATTCACCGCACAAGAATATATCTGACTAATAATAATCGTAAAACCTATGTATTGATATCTCTCTGTTAGTGTGTCAAGTGGGTGTAAAGCGGCATAAACACAGCAGTGAAAAGCAGCTAAACCCCATTATAAAAATAAATTACTTTGAAACACCCATGAAACAAAGACAGTGAAAGAGAGAGAAATTCTTACACAATGCGTTCAGGGGCTGTGATGCAACCTGGATTGACCATATCTAGACGCACAGCTGGATGAGACATAAGGGTGGACACTCTTGGGGCTGAGAGGTTTGGTGAGGTTGGGTGAGCAAACGCAGACCCTTTAAAGGAATACTGCGTGGTACCCATCGCATGGGTCCCAAATCTCCAGGTTCAAGGGCATCTTCCTACATCAAAAACATGCATGAGAAACCCAGAAGATGGTACACCGTGTGATGGGGAAAGGTTTCTAAAACGCACCTCATTTCTCATCTCCTTGTGCCCGGGTTCGCCATTCCAGCCGCTTTACTAGCAAGCTCCCTACTTGGAGCATCAGCACCTTTAACCTCCTGTTCCATACAGGTTGCAATTTGTCCTGAGGATAAACGGGAAGACGTGGAACCAACGAGAGACTAGCTCTTGGTGTTGGGACAGGCACAGGTCACTCTATTTTCCCATCAGAAAGAAGAATTAACCACAGGCTCAGCCTGCCCCCCGGAACCAGAACAGGGCCTGAAGCCATTCTGCGATTTTGCGGCCAGCTCCCATAAAAACGAGTTGTAAAATGGAGGTTCAGGGCACTGCAATTCACAAACCTGCAGAGTTATAAATGATAACCCTCGTCCACAAATATACTGAGGGAAGGCAAAGAAGAGGATTTGAAATCAAGGCAGAATTGCAGGAAACAGATTTCAGGAGGTAGATACGAATCGCCTTTAAAGCACATGAAAAGCGGCAAAACGTTGACAATGATGCCCTTGGCCAAAAAGGGCGTATGCGTTTTTTCCTGAATATATTCAGGAAAAAACGCATACGCCCTTTTTGGCCAACCAAGCCACCTGGAAAGGCAAATCAGCGCTACAAAGAAGTCTTGCTTCCCATCGGTCAAAAGGGCCATGCTGAAAAAAGTGTCAAAACCAGAAATGCAGGACAGGCCATGGAGAAATGGGAGCCTTGCTACACTGATGGGCGGGATGTAAATTGCCAAGAGCCACTCCGGAGAAGTGTCCGGTGAGTCCTGAAACATCTGAAAAACACAGCTTAGAGAGCATAGGGCACTTCCACTCATGGGGGTATAAATTGGGAAAATTAAAAATCAGCAAGACACAAGCACCCCAAAGTTTAGGGCTGCTCTGTTGACCAGGACCTCCACTTCATTCCACCTTAAATATCCCAGGAAAGAGAAAAATGGAGAAAGAAGTTGTGGTCCTTATGTACATTGGAATATCACTCAGCCAGGAAATCAATGTCGTAAGGTTAGTAGCAGCATGATGAGTGGATTTAGGTACGACGATTCTAAGTGAAATAAGTCACACAGAAAAGGACACTTCTCATAAGGTATCACTGATAGAGGGAATGTAAAAACCGTTACACTTGAACTGAATTACAAAACAGAACAGAGTCACACATGCAGAAAACACACTATGGCTGCTTAACGGGAAAGGTGAGGTGGGGTGATACATAAAACAAGGGTATCAAATTAGCTCAGATACCGTTCCATAAACCCAATATGTAATAGACAAGACCTACTCCTTACTCAGAGAACTGGACTCAACACGCCCTATTCACCGCACAAGAATATATCTGACTAATAATAATCGTAAAACCTATGTATTGATATCTCTCTGTTAGTGTGTCAAGTGGGTGTAAAGCGGCATAAACACAGCAGTGAAAAGCAGCTAAACCCCATTATAAAAATAAATTACTTTGAAACACCCATGAAACAAAGACAGTGAAAGAGAGAGAAATTCTTACACAATGCGTTCAGGGGCTGTGATGCAACCTGGATTGACCATATCTAGACGCACAGCTGGATGAGACATAAGGGTGGACACTCTTGGGGCTGAGAGGTTTGGTGAGGTTGGGTGAGCAAACGCAGACCCTTTAAAGGAATACTGCGTGGTACCCATCGCATGGGTCCCAAATCTCCAGGTTCAAGGGCATCTTCCTACATCAAAAACATGCATGAGAAACCCAGAAGATGGTACACCGTGTGATGGGGAAAGGTTTCTAAAACGCACCTCATTTCTCATCTCCTTGTGCCCGGGTTCGCCATTCCAGCCGCTTTACTAGCAAGCTCCCTACTTGGAGCATCAGCACCTTTAACCTCCTGTTCCATGCAGGTTGCAATTTGTCCTGAGGATAAACGGGAAGACGTGGAACCAACGAGAGACTAGCTCTTGGTGTTGGGACAGGCACAGGTCACTCTATTTTCCCATCAGAAAGAAGAATTAACCACAGGCTCAGCCTGACCCCCGGAACCAGAACAGGGCCTGAAGCCATTCTGCGATTTTGCGGCCAGCTCCCATAAAAACGAGTTGTAAAATGGAGGTTCAGGGCACTGCAATTCACAAACCTGCAGAGTTATAAATGATAACTCTCGTCCACAAATATATTGAGGGAAGGCAAAGAAGAGGATTTGAAATCAAGGCAGAATTGCAGGAAACAGATTTCAGGAGGTAGATACGAATCGCCTTTAAAGCACATGAAAAGCGGCAAAACGTTGACAATGATGCCCTTGGCCAAAAAGGGCGTATGCGTTTTTTCCTGAATATATTCAGGAAAAAACGCATACGCCCTTTTTGGCCAACCAAGCCACCTGGAAAGGCAAATCAGCGCTACAAAGAAGTCTCGCTTCCCATCGGTCAAAAGGGCCATGCTGAAAAAAGTGTCAAAACCAGAAATGCAGGACCGGCCATGGAGAAATGGGAGCCTTGCTACACTGATGGGCGGGATGTA
This sequence comes from Balaenoptera borealis, assembly GCF_965194805.1. Taxonomy (NCBI): domain Eukaryota; kingdom Metazoa; phylum Chordata; class Mammalia; order Artiodactyla; family Balaenopteridae; genus Balaenoptera; species Balaenoptera borealis. The sequence goes on from NW_028124009.1 coordinate 2,759,861, forward strand.
AATTCCCAAGAGCCACTCCGGAGAAGTGTCCGGTGAGTCCTGAAACATCTGAAAAACACAGCTTAGAGAGCATAGGGCACTTCCACTCATGGGGGTATAAATTGGGAAAATTAAAAATCAGCAAGACACAAGCACCCCAAAGTTTAGGGCTGCTCTGTTGACCAGGACCTCCACTTCATTCCACCTTAAATATCCCAGGAAAGAGAAAAATGGATAAAGAAGTTGTGGTCCTTATGTACAATGGAATATCACTCAGCCAGGAAATCAATGTCGTAAGGTTAGTAGCAGCATGATGAGTGGATTTAGGTACGACGATTCTAAGTGAAATAAGTCACACAGAAAAGGACACTTCTCATAAGGTATCACTGATAGAGGGAATGTAAAAACCGTTACACTTGAACTGAATTACAAAACAGAACAGAGTCACACATGCAGAAAACACACTATGGCTGCTTAACGGGAAAGGTGAGGTGGGGTGATACATAAAACAAGGGTATCAAATTAGCTCAGATACCGTTCCATAAACCCAATATGTAATAGACAAGACCTACTCCTTGCTCAGAGAACTGGACTCAGCACGCCCTATTCACCGCACAAGAATATATCTGACTAATAATAATCGTAAAACCTATGTATTGATATCTCTCTGTTAGTGTGTCAAGTGGGTGTAAAGCGGCATAAACACAGCAGTGAAAAGCAGCTAAACCCCATTATAAAAATAAATTACTTTGAAACACCCATGAAACAAAGACAGTGAAAGAGAGAGAAATTCTTACACAATGCGTTCAGGGGCTGTGATGCAACCTGGATTGACCATATCTAGACGCACAGCTGGATGAGACATAAGGGTGGACACTCTTGGGGCTGAGAGGTTTGGTGAGGTTGGGTGAGCAAACCCAGACCCTTTAAAGGAATACTGCGTGGTACCCATCGCATGGGTCCCAAATCTCCAGGTTCAAGGGCATCTTCCTACATCAAAAACATGCATGAGAAACCCAGAAGATGGTACACCGTGTGATGGGGAAAGGTTTCTAAAACGCACCTCATTTCTCAACTCCTTGTGCCCGGGTTCGCCATTCCAGCCGCTTTACTAGCAAGCTCCATACTTGGAGCATCAGCACCTTTAACCTCCTGTTCCATGCAGGTTGCAATTTGTCCTGAGGATAAACGGGAAGACGTGGAACCAACGAGAGACTAGCTCTTGGTGTTGGGACAGGCACAGGTCACTCTATTTTCCCATCAGAAAGAAGAATTAACCACAGGCTCAGCCTGCCCCCCGGAACCAGAACAGGGCCTGAAGCCATTCTGCGATTTTGCGGCCAGCTCCCATAAAAACGAGTTGTAAAATGGAGGTTCAGGGCACTGCAATTCACAAACCTGCAGAGTTATAAATGATAACTCTCGTCCACAAATATATTGAGGGAAGGCAAAGAAGAGGATTTGAAATCAAGGCAGAATTGCAGGAAACAGATTTCAGGAGGTAGATACGAATCGCCTTTAAAGCACATGAAAAGCGGCAAAACGTTGACAATGATGCCCTTGGCCAAAAAGGGCGTATGCGTTTTTTCCTGAATATATTCAGGAAAAAACGCATACGCCCTTTTTGGCCAACCAAGCCACCTGGAAAGGCAAATCAGCGCTACAAAGAAGTCTCGCTTCCCATCGGTCAAAAGGGCCATGCTGAAAAAAGTGTCAAAACCAGAAATGCAGGACCGGCCATGGAGGAATGGGAGCCTTGCTACACTGATGGGCGGGATGTAAATTGCCAAGAGCCACTCTGGAGAAGTGTCCGGTGAGTCCTGAAACATCTGAAAAACACAGCTTAGAGAGCATAGGGCACTTCCACTCATGGGGGTATAAATTGGGAAAATTAAAAATCAGCAAGACACAAGCACCCCAAAGTTTAGGGCTGCTCTGTTGACCAGGACCTCCACTTCATTCCACCTTAAATATCCCAGGAAAGAGAAAAATGGATAAAGAAGTTGTGGTCCTTATGTACATTGGAATATCACTCAGCCAGGAAATCAATGTCGTAAGGTTAGTAGCAGCATGATGAGTGGATTTAGGTACGACGATTCTAAGTGAAATAAGTCACACAGAAAAGGACACTTCTCATAAGGTATCACTGATAGAGGGAATGTAAAAACCGTTACACTTGAACTGAATTACAAAACAGAACAGAGTCACACATGCAGAAAACACACTATGGCTGCTTAACGGGAAAGGTGAGGTGGGGTGATACATAAAACAAGGGTATCAAATTAGCTCAGATACCGTTCCATAAACCCAATATGTAATAGACAAGACCTACTCCTTGCTCAGAGAACTGGACTCAACACGCCCTATTCACCGCACAAGAATATATCTGACTAATAATAATCGTAAAACCTATGTATTGATATCTCTCTGTTAGTGTGTCAAGTGGGTGTAAAGCGGCATAAACACAGCAGTGAAAAGCAGCTAAACCCCATTATAAAAATAAATTACTTTGAAACACCCATGAAACAAAGACAGTGAAAGAGAGAGAAATTCTTACACAATGCGTTCAGGGGCTGTGATGCAACCTGGATTGACCATATCTAGACGCACAGCTGGATGAGACATAAGGGTGGACACTCTTGGGGCTGAGAGGTTTGGTGAGGTTGGGTGAGCAAACGCAGACCCTTTAAAGGAATACTGCGTGGTACCCATCGCATGGGTCCCAAATCTCCAGGTTCAAGGGCATCTTCCTACATCAAAAACATGCATGAGAAACCCAGAAGATGGTACACCGTGTGATGGGGAAAGGTTTCTAAAACGCACCTCATTTCTCATCTCCTTGTGCCCGGGTTCGCCATTCCAGCCGCTTTACTAGCAAGCTCCCTACTTGGAGCATCAGCACCTTTAACCTCCTGTTCCATACAGGTTGCAATTTGTCCTGAGGATAAACGGGAAGACGTGGAACCAACGAGAGACTAGCTCTTGGTGTTGGGACAGGCACAGGTCACTCTATTTTCCCATCAGAAAGAAGAATTAACCACAGGCTCAGCCTGCCCCCCGGAACCAGAACAGGGCCTGAAGCCATTCTGCGATTTTGCGGCCAGCTCCCATAAAAACGAGTTGTAAAATGGAGGTTCAGGGCACTGCAATTCACAAACCTGCAGAGTTATAAATGATAACTCTCGTCCACAAATATATTGAGGGAAGGCAAAGAAGAGGATTTGAAATCAAGGCAGAATTGCAGGAAACAGATTTCAGGAGGTAGATACGAATCGCCTTTAAAGCACATGAAAAGCGGCAAAACGTTGACAATGATGCCCTTGGCCAAAAAGGGCGTATGCGTTTTTTCCTGAATATATTCAGGAAAAAACGCATACGCCCTTTTTGGCCAACCAAGCCACCTGGAAAGGCAAATCAGCGCTACAAAGAAGTCTCGCTTCCCATCGGTCAAAAGGGCCATGCTGAAAAAAGTGTCAAAACCAGAAATGCAGGACCGGCCATGGAGGAATGGGAGCCTTGCTACACTGATGGGCGGGATGTAAATTGCCAAGAGCCACTCTGGGGAAGTGTCCGGTGAGTCCTGAAACATCTGAAAAACACAGCTTAGAGAGCATAGGGCACTTCCACTCATGGGGGTATAAATTGGGAAAATTAAAAATCAGCAAGACACAAGCACCCCAAAGTTTAGGGCTGCTCTGTTGACCAGGACCTCCACTTCATTCCACCTTAAATATCCCAGGAAAGAGAAAAATGGATAAAGAAGTTGTGGTCCTTATGTACATTGGAATATCACTCAGCCAGGAAATCAATGTCGTAAGGTTAGTAGCAGCATGATGAGTGGATTTAGGTACGACGATTCTAAGTGAAATAAGTCACACAGAAAAGGACACTTCTCATAAGGTATCACTGATAGAGGGAATGTAAAAACCGTTACACTTGAACTGAATTACAAAACAGAACAGAGTCACACATGCAGAAAACACACTATGGCTGCTTAACGGGAAAGGTGAGGTGGGGTGATACATAAAACAAGGGTATCAAATTAGCTCAGATACCGTTCCATAAACCCAATATGTAATAGACAAGACCTACTCCTTGCTCAGAGAACTGGACTCAACACGCCCTATTCACCGCACAAGAATATATCTGACTAATAATAATCGTAAAACCTATGTATTGATATCTCTCTGTTAGTGTGTCAAGTGGGTGTAAAGCGGCATAAACACAGCAGTGAAAAGCAGCTAAACCCCATTATAAAAATAAATTACTTTGAAACACCCATGAAACAAAGACAGTGAAAGAGAGAGAAATTCTTACACAATGCGTTCAGGGGCTGTGATGCAACCTGGATTGACCATATCTAGACGCACAGCTGGATGAGACATAAGGGTGGACACTCTTGGGGCTGAGAGGTTTGGTGAGGTTGGGTGAGCAAACGCAGACCCTTTAAAGGAATACTGCGTGGTACCCATCGCATGGGTCCCAAATCTCCAGGTTCAAGGGCATCTTCCTACATCAAAAACATGCATGAGAAACCCAGAAGATGGTACACCGTGTGATGGGGAAAGGTTTCTAAAACGCACCTCATTTCTCATCTCCTTGTGCCCGGGTTCGCCATTCCAGCCGCTTTACTAGCAAGCTCCCTACTTGGAGCATCAGCACCTTTAACCTCCTGTTCCATACAGGTTGCAATTTGTCCTGAGGATAAACGGGAAGACGTGGAACCAACGAGAGACTAGCTCTTGGTGTTGGGACAGGAACAGGTCACTCTATTTTCCCATCAGAAAGAAGAATTAACCACAGGCTCAGCCTGCCCCCCGGAACCAGAACAGGGCCTGAAGCCATTCTGCGATTTTGCGGCCAGCTCCCATAAAAACGAGTTGTAAAATGGAGGTTCAGGGCACTGCAATTCACAAACCTGCAGAGTTATAAATGATAACTCTCGTCCACAAATATATTGAGGGAAGGCAAAGAAGAGGATTTGAAATCAAGGCAGAATTGCAGGAAACAGATTTCAGGAGGTAGATACGAATCGCCTTTAAAGCACATGAAAAGCGGCAAAACGTTGACAATGATGCCCTTGGCCAAAAAGTTCGTATGCGTTTTTTCCTGAATATATTCAGGAAAAAACGCATACGCCCTTTTTGGCCAACCAAGCCACCTGGAAAGGCAAATCAGCGCTACAAAGAAGTCTCGCTTCCCATCGGTCAAAAGGGCCATGCTGAAAAAAGTGTCAAAACCAGAAATGCAGGACAGGCCATGGAGAAATGGGAGCCTTGCTACACTGATGGGCGGGATGTAAATTGCCAAGAGCCACTCTGGAGAAGTGTCCGGTGAGTCCTGAAACATCTGAAAAACACAGCTTAGAGAGCATAGGGCACTTCCACTCATGGGGGTATAAATTGGGAAAATTAAAAATCAGCAAGACACAAGCACCCCAAAGTTTAGGGCTGCTCTGTTGACCAGGACCTCCACTTCATTCCACCTTAAATATCCCAGGAAAGAGAAAAATGGAGAAAGAAGTTGTGGTCCTTATGTACATTGGAATATCACTCAGCCAGGAAATCAATGTCGTAAGGTTAGTAGCAGCATGATGAGTGGATTTAGGTACGACGATTCTAAGTGAAATAAGTCACACAGAAAAGGACACTTCTCATAAGGTATCACTGATAGAGGGAATGTAAAAACCGTTACACTTGAACTGAATTACAAAACAGAACAGAGTCACACATGCAGAAAACACACTATGGCTGCTTAACGGGAAAGGTGAGGTGGGGTGATACATAAAACAAGGGTATCAAATTAGCTCAGATACCGTTCCATAAACCCAATATGTAATAGACAAGACCTACTCCTTGCTCAGAGAACTGGACTCAACACGCCCTATTCACCGCACAAGAATATATCTGACTAATAATAATCGTAAAACCTATGTATTGATATCTCTCTGTTAGTGTGTCAAGTGGGTGTAAAGCGGCATAAACACAGCAGTGAAAAGCAGCTAAACCCCATTATAAAAATAAATTACTTTGAAACACCCATGAAACAAAGACAGTGAAAGAGAGAGAAATTCTTACACAATGCGTTCAGGGGCTGTGATGCAACCTGGATTGACCATATCTAGACGCACAGCTGGATGAGACATAAGGGTGGACACTCTTGGGGCTGAGAGGTTTGGTGAGGTTGGGTGAGCAAACGCAGACCCTTTAAAGGAATACTGCGTGGTACCCATCGCATGGGTCCCAAATCTCCAGGTTCAAGGGCATCTTCCTACATCAAAAACATGCATGAGAAACCCAGAAGATGGTACACCGTGTGATGGGGAAAGGTTTCTAAAACGCACCTCATTTCTCATCTCCTTGTGCCCGGGTTCGCCATTCCAGCCGCTTTACTAGCAAGCTCCCTACTTGGAGCATCAGCACCTTTAACCTCCTGTTCCATACAGGTTGCAATTTGTCCTGAGGATAAACGGGAAGACGTGGAACCAACGAGAGACTAGCTCTTGGTGTTGGGACAGGCACAGGTCACTCTATTTTCCCATCAGAAAGAAGAATTAACCACAGGCTCAGCCTGCCCCCCGGAACCAGAACAGGGCCTGAAGCCATTCTGCGATTTTGCGGCCAGCTCCCATAAAAACGAGTTGTAAAATGGAGGTTCAGGGCACTGCAATTCACAAACCTGCAGAGTTATAAATGATAACTCTCGTCCACAAATATATTGAGGGAAGGCAAAGAAGAGGATTTGAAATCAAGGCAGAATTGCAGGAAACAGATTTCAGGAGGTAGATACGAATCGCCTTTAAAGCACATGAAAAGCGGCAAAACGTTGACAATGATGCCCTTGGCCAAAAAGTTCGTATGCGTTTTTTCCTGAATATATTCAGGAAAAAACGCATACGCCCTTTTTGGCCAACCAAGCCACCTGGAAAGGCAAATCAGCGCTACAAAGAAGTCTCGCTTCCCATCGGTCAAAAGGGCCATGCTGAAAAAAGTGTCAAAACCAGAAATGCAGGACAGGCCATGGAGAAATGGGAGCCTTGCTACACTGATGGGCGGGATGTAAATTGCCAAGAGCCACTCTGGAGAAGTGTCCGGTGAGTCCTGAAACATCTGAAAAACACAGCTTAGAGAGCATAGGGCACTTCCACTCATGGGGGTATAAATTGGGAAAATTAAAAATCAGCAAGACACAAGCACCCCAAAGTTTAGGGCTGCTCTGTTGACCAGGACCTCCACTTCATTCCACCTTCAATATCCCAGGAAAGAGAAAAATGGAGAAAGAAGTTGTGGTCCTTATGTACATTGGAATATCACTCAGCCAGGAAATCAATGTCGTAAGGTTAGTAGCAGCATGATGAGTGGATTTAGGTACGACGATTCTAAGTGAAATAAGTCACACAGAAAAGGACACTTCTCATAAGGTATCACTGATAGAGGGAATGTAAAAACCGTTACACTTGAACTGAATTACAAAACAGAACAGAGTCACACATGCAGAAAACACACTATGGCTGCTTAACGGGAAAGGTGAGGTGGGGTGATACATAAAACAAGGGTATCAAATTAGCTCAGATACCGTTCCATAAACCCAATATGTAATAGACAAGACCTACTCCTTGCTCAGAGAACTGGACTCAACACGCCCTATTCACCGCACAAGAATATATCTGACTAATAATAATCGTAAAACCTATGTATTGATATCTCTCTGTTAGTGTGTCAAGTGGGTGTAAAGCGGCATAAACACAGCAGTGAAAAGCAGCTAAACCCCATTATAAAAATAAATTACTTTGAAACACCCATGAAACAAAGACAGTGAAAGAGAGAGAAATTCTTACACAATGCGTTCAGGGGCTGTGATGCAACCTGGATTGACCATATCTAGACGCACAGCTGGATGAGACATAAGGGTGGACACTCTTGGGGCTGAGAGGTTTGGTGAGGTTGGGTGAGCAAACGCAGACCCTTTAAAGGAATACTGCGTGGTACCCATCGCATGGGTCCCAAATCTCCAGGTTCAAGGGCATCTTCCTACATCAAAAACATGCATGAGAAACCCAGAAGATGGTACACCGTGTGATGGGGAAAGGTTTCTAAAACGCACCTCATTTCTCATCTCCTTGTGCCCGGGTTCGCCATTCCAGCCGCTTTACTAGCAAGCTCCCTACTTGGAGCATCAGCACCTTTAACCTCCTGTTCCATACAGGTTGCAATTTGTCCTGAGGATAAACGGGAAGACGTGGAACCAACGAGAGACTAGCTCTTGGTGTTGGGACAGGCACAGGTCACTCTATTTTCCCATCAGAAAGAAGAATTAACCACAGGCTCAGCCTGCCCCCCGGAACCAGAACAGGGCCTGAAGCCATTCTGCGATTTTGCGGCCAGCTCCCATAAAAACGAGTTGTAAAATGGAGGTTCAGGGCACTGCAATTCACAAACCTGCAGAGTTATAAATGATAACCCTCGTCCACAAATATACTGAGGGAAGGCAAAGAAGAGGATTTGAAATCAAGGCAGAATTGCAGGAAACAGATTTCAGGAGGTAGATACGAATCGCCTTTAAAGCACATGAAAAGCGGCAAAACGTTGACAATGATGCCCTTGGCCAAAAAGGGCGTATGCGTTTTTTCCTGAATATATTCAGGAAAAAACGCATACGCCCTTTTTGGCCAACCAAGCCACCTGGAAAGGCAAATCAGCGCTACAAAGAAGTCTCGCTTCCCATCGGTCAAAAGGGCCATGCTGAAAAAAGTGTCAAAACCAGAAATGCAGGACAGGCCATGGAGAAATGGGAGCCTTGCTACACTGATGGGCGGGATGTAAATTGCCAAGAGCCACTCCGGAGAAGTGTCCGGTGAGTCCTGAAACATCTGAAAAACACAGCTTAGAGAGCATAGGGCACTTCCACTCATGGGGGTATAAATTGGGAAAATTAAAAATCAGCAAGACACAAGCACCCCAAAGTTTAGGGCTGCTCTGTTGACCAGGACCTCCACTTCATTCCACCTTAAATATCCCAGGAAAGAGAAAAATGGAGAAAGAAGTTGTGGTCCTTATGTACATTGGAATATCACTCAGCCAGGAAATCAATGTCGTAAGGTTAGTAGCAGCATGATGAGTGGATTTAGGTACGACGATTCTAAGTGAAATAAGTCACACAGAAAAGGACACTTCTCATAAGGTATCACTGATAGAGGGAATGTAAAAACCGTTACACTTGAACTGAATTACAAAACAGAACAGAGTCACACATGCAGAAAACACACTATGGCTGCTTAACGGGAAAGGTGAGGTGGGGTGATACATAAAACAAGGGTATCAAATTAGCTCAGATACCGTTCCATAAACCCAATATGTAATAGACAAGACCTACTCCTTACTCAGAGAACTGGAGTCAACACGCCCTATTCACCGCACAAGAATATATCTGACTAATAATAATCGTAAAACCTATGTATTGATATCTCTCTGTTAGTGTGTCAAGTGGGTGTAAAGCGGCATAAACACAGCAGTGAAAAGCAGCTAAACCCCATTATAAAAATAAATTACTTTGAAACACCCATGAAACAAAGACAGTGAAAGAGAGAGAAATTCTTACACAATGCGTTCAGGGGCTGTGATGCAACCTGGATTGACCATATCTAGACGCACAGCTGGATGAGACATAAGGGTGGACACTCTTGGGGCTGAGAGGTTTGGTGAGGTTGGGTGAGCAAACGCAGACCCTTTAAAGGAATACTGCGTGGTACCCATCGCATGGGTCCCAAATCTCCAGGTTCAAGGGCATCTTCCTACATCAAAAACATGCATGAGAAACCCAGAAGATGGTACACCGTGTGATGGGGAAAGGTTTCTAAAACGCACCTCATTTCTCATCTCCTTGTGCCCGGGTTCGCCATTCCAGCCGCTTTACTAGCAAGCTCCCTACTTGGAGCATCAGCACCTTTAACCTCCTGTTCCATGCAGGTTGCAATTTGTCCTGAGGATAAACGGGAAGACGTGGAACCAACGAGAGACTAGCTCTTGGTGTTGGGACAGGCACAGGTCACTCTATTTTCCCATCAGAAAGAAGAATTAACCACAGGCTCAGCCTGACCCCCGGAACCAGAACAGGGCCTGAAGCCATTCTGCGATTTTGCGGCCAGCTCCCATAAAAACGAGTTGTAAAATGGAGGTTCAGGGCACTGCAATTCACAAACCTGCAGAGTTATAAATGATAACTCTCGTCCACAAATATATTGAGGGAAGGCAAAGAAGAGGATTTGAAATCAAGGCAGAATTGCAGGAAACAGATTTCAGGAGGTAGATACGAATCGCCTTTAAAGCACATGAAAAGCGGCAAAACGTTGACAATGATGCCCTTGGCCAAAAAGGGCGTATGCGTTTTTTCCTGAATATATTCAGGAAAAAACGCATACGCCCTTTTTGGCCAACCAAGCCACCTGGAAAGGCAAATCAGCGCTACAAAGAAGTCTCGCTTCCCATCGGTCAAAAGGGCCATGCTGAAAAAAGTGTCAAAACCAGAAATGCAGGACCGGCCATGGAGAAATGGGAGCCTTGCTACACTGATGGGCGGGATGTAAATTCCCAAGAGCCACTCCGGAGAAGTGTCCGGTGAGTCCTGAAACATCTGAAAAACACAGCTTAGAGAGCATAGGGCACTTCCACTCATGGGGGTATAAATTGGGAAAATTAAAAATCAGCAAGACACAAGCACCCCAAAGTTTAGGGCTGCTCTGTTGACCAGGACCTCCACTTCATTCCACCTTAAATATCCCAGGAAAGAGAAAAATGGATAAAGAAGTTGTGGTCCTTATGTACAATGGAATATCACTCAGCCAGGAAATCAATGTCGTAAGGTTAGTAGCAGCATGATGAGTGGATTTAGGTACGACGATTCTAAGTGAAATAAGTCACACAGAAAAGGACACTTCTCATAAGGTATCACTGATAGAGGGAATGTAAAAACCGTTACACTTGAACTGAATTACAAAACAGAACAGAGTCACACATGCAGAAAACACACTATGGCTGCTTAACGGGAAAGGTGAGGTGGGGTGATACATAAAACAAGGGTATCAAATTAGCTCAGATACCGTTCCATAAACCCAATATGTAATAGACAAGACCTACTCCTTGCTCAGAGAACTGGACTCAGCACGCCCTATTCACCGCACAAGAATATATCTGACTAATAATAATCGTAAAACCTATGTATTGATATCTCTCTATTAGTGTGTCAAGTGGGTGTAAAGCGGCATAAACACAGCAGTGAAAAGCAGCTAAACCCCATTATAAAAATAAATTACTTTGAAACACCCATGAAACAAAGACAGTGAAAGAGAGAGAAATTCTTACACAATGCGTTCAGGGGCTGTGATGCAACCTGGATTGACCATATCTAGACGCACAGCTGGATGAGACATAAGGGTGGACACTCTTGGGGCTGAGAGGTTTGGTGAGGTTGGGTGAGCAAACCCAGACCCTTTAAAGGAATACTGCGTGGTACCCATCGCATGGGTCCCAAATCTCCAGGTTCAAGGGCATCTTCCTACATCAAAAACATGCATGAGAAACCCAGAAGATGGTACACCGTGTGATGGGGAAAGGTTTCTAAAACGCACCTCATTTCTCAACTCCTTGTGCCCGGGTTCGCCATTCCAGCCGCTTTACTAGCAAGCTCCATACTTGGAGCATCAGCACCTTTAACCTCCTGTTCCATGCAGGTTGCAATTTGTCCTGAGGATAAACGGGAAGACGTGGAACCAACGAGAGACTAGCTCTTGGTGTTGGGACAGGCACAGGTCACTCTATTTTCCCATCAGAAAGAAGAATTAACCACAGGCTCAGCCTGCCCCCCGGAACCAGAACAGGGCCTGAAGCCATTCTGCGATTTTGCGGCCAGCTCCCATAAAAACGAGTTGTAAAATGGAGGTTCAGGGCACTGCAATTCACAAACCTGCAGAGTTATAAATGATAACTCTCGTCCACAAATATATTGAGGGAAGGCAAAGAAGAGGATTTGAAATCAAGGCAGAATTGCAGGAAACAGATTTCAGGAGGTAGATACGAATCGCCTTTAAAGCACATGAAAAGCGGCAAAACGTTGACAATGATGCCCTTGGCCAAAAAGGGCGTATGCGTTTTTTCCTGAATATATTCAGGAAAAAACGCATACGCCCTTTTTGGCCAACCAAGCCACCTGGAAAGGCAAATCAGCGCTACAAAGAAGTCTCGCTTCCCATCGGTCAAAAGGGCCATGCTGAAAAAAGTGTCAAAACCAGAAATGCAGGACCGGCCATGGAGGAATGGGAGCCTTGCTACACTGATGGGCGGGATGTAAATTGCCAAGAGCCACTCTGGAGAAGTGTCCGGTGAGTCCTGAAACATCTGAAAAACACAGCTTAGAGAGCATAGGGCACTTCCACTCATGGGGGTATAAATTGGGAAAATTAAAAATCAGCAAGACACAAGCACCCCAAAGTTTAGGGCTGCTCTGTTGACCAGGACCTCCACTTCATTCCACCTTAAATATCCCAGGAAAGAGAAAAATGGATAAAGAAGTTGTGGTCCTTATGTACATTGGAATATCACTCAGCCAGGAAATCAATGTCGTAAGGTTAGTAGCAGCATGATGAGTGGATTTAGGTACGACGATTCTAAGTGAAATAAGTCACACAGAAAAGGACACTTCTCATAAGGTATCACTGATAGAGGGAATGTAAAAACCGTTACACTTGAACTGAATTACAAAACAGAACAGAGTCACACATGCAGAAAACACACTATGGCTGCTTAACGGGAAAGGTGAGGTGGGGTGATACATAAAACAAGGGTATCAAATTAGCTCAGATACCGTTCCATAAACCCAATATGTAATAGACAAGACCTACTCCTTGCTCAGAGAACTGGACTCAACACGCCCTATTCACCGCACAAGAATATATCTGACTAATAATAATCGTAAAACCTATGTATTGATATCTCTCTGTTAGTGTGTCAAGTGGGTGTAAAGCGGCATAAACACAGCAGTGAAAAGCAGCTAAACCCCATTATAAAAATAAATTACTTTGAAACACCCATGAAACAAAGACAGTGAAAGAGAGAGAAATTCTTACACAATGCGTTCAGGGGCTGTGATGCAACCTGGATTGACCATATCTAGACGCACAGCTGGATGAGACATAAGGGTGGACACTCTTGGGGCTGAGAGGTTTGGTGAGGTTGGGTGAGCAAACGCAGACCCTTTAAAGGAATACTGCGTGGTACCCATCGCATGGGTCCCAAATATCCAGGTTCAAGGGCATCTTCCTACATCAAAAACATGCATGAGAAACCCAGAAGATGGTACACCGTGTGATGGGGAAAGGTTTCTAAAACGCACCTCATTTCTCATCTCCTTGTGCCCGGGTTCGCCATTCCAGCCGCTTTACTAGCAAGCTCCCTACTTGGAGCATCAGCACCTTTAACCTCCTGTTCCATACAGGTTGCAATTTGTCCTGAGGATAAACGGGAAGACGTGGAACCAACGAGCTACTAGCTCTTGGTGTTGGGACAGGCACAGGTCACTCTATTTTCCCATCAGAAAGAAGAATTAACCACAGGCTCAGCCTGCCCCCCGGAACCAGAACAGGGCCTGAAGCCATTCTGCGATTTTGCGGCCAGCTCCCATAAAAACGAGTTGTAAAATGGAGGTTCAGGGCACTGCAATTCACAAACCTGCAGAGTTATAAATGATAACTGTCGTCCACAAATATATTGAGGGAAGGCAAAGAAGAGGATTTGAAATCAAGGCAGAATTGCAGGAAACAGATTTCAGGAGGTAGATACGAATCGCCTTTAAAGCACATGAAAAGCGGCAAAACGTTGACAATGATGCCCTTGGCCAAAAAGTTCGTATGCGTTTTTTCCTGAATATATTCAGGAAAAAACGCATACGCCCTTTTTGGCCAACCAAGCCACCTGGAAAGGCAAATCAGCGCTACAAAGAAGTCTCGCTTCCCATCGGTCAAAAGGGCCATGCTGAAAAAAGTGTCAAAACCAGAAATGCAGGACAGGCCATGGAGAAATGGGAGCCTTGCTACACTGATGGGCGGGATGTAAATTGCCAAGAGCCACTCTGGAGAAGTGTCCGGTGAGTCCTGAAACATCTGAAAAACACAGCTTAGAGAGCATAGGGCACTTCCACTCATGGGGGTATAAATTGGGAAAATTAAAAATCAGCAAGACACAAGCACCCCAAAGTTTAGGGCTGCTCTGTTGACCAGGACCTCCACTTCATTCCACCTTAAATATCCCAGGAAAGAGAAAAATGGAGAAAGAAGTTGTGGTCCTTATGTACATTGGAATATCACTCAGCCAGGAAATCAATGTCGTAAGGTTAGTAGCAGCATGATGAGTGGATTTAGGTACGACGATTCTAAGTGAAATAAGTCACACAGAAAAGGACACTTCTCATAAGGTATCACTGATAGAGGGAATGTAAAAACCGTTACACTTCAACTGAATTACAAAACAGAACAGAGTCACACATGCAGAAAACACACTATGGCTGCTTAACGGGAAAGGTGAGGTGGGGTGATACATAAAACAAGGGTATCAAATTAGCTCAGATACCGTTCCATAAACCCAATATGTAATAGACAAGACCTACTCCTTGCTCAGAGAACTGGACTCAGCACGCCCTATTCACCGCACAAGAATATATCTGACTAATAATAATCGTAAAACCTATGTATTGATATCTCTCTGTTAGTGTGTCAAGTGGGTGTAAAGCGGCATAAACACAGCAGTGAAAAGCAGCTAAACCCCATTATAAAAATAAATTACTTTGAAACACCCATGAAACAAAGACAGTGAAAGAGAGAGAAATTCTTACACAATGCGTTCAGGGGCTGTGATGCAACCTGGATTGACCATATCTAGACGCACAGCTGGATGAGACATAAGGGTGGACACTCTTGGGGCTGAGAGGTTTGGTGAGGTTGGGTGAGCAAACGCAGACCCTTTAAAGGAATACTGCGTGGTACCCATCGCATGGGTCCCAAATCTCCAGGTTCAAGGGCATCTTCCTACATCAAAAACATGCATGAGAAACCCAGAAGATGGTACACCGTGTGATGGGGAAAGGTTTCTAAAACGCACCTCATTTCTCATCTCCTTGTGCCCGGGTTCGCCATTCCAGCCGCTTTACTAGCAAGCTCCCTACTTGGAGCATCAGCACCTTTAACCTCCTGTTCCATACAGGTTGCAATTTGTCCTGAGGATAAACGGGAAGACGTGGAACCAACGAGAGACTAGCTCTTGGTGTTGGGACAGGCACAGGTCACTCTATTTTCCCATCAGAAAGAAGAATTAACCACAGGCTCAGCCTGCCCCCCGGAACCAGAACAGGGCCTGAAGCCATTCTGCGATTTTGCGGCCAGCTCCCATAAAAACGAGTTGTAAAATGGAGGTTCAGGGCACTGCAATTCACAAACCTGCAGAGTTATAAATGATAACTCTCGTCCACAAATATATTGAGGGAAGGCAAAGAAGAGGATTTGAAATCAAGGCAGAATTGCAGGAAACAGATTTCAGGAGGTAGATACGAATCGCCTTTAAAGCACATGAAAAGCGGCAAAACGTTGACAATGATGCCCTTGGCCAAAAAGTTCGTATGCGTTTTTTCCTGAATATATTCAGGAAAAAACGCATACGCCCTTTTTGGCCAACCAAGCCACCTGGAAAGGCAAATCAGCGCTACAAAGAAGTCTCGCTTCCCATCGGTCAAAAGGGCCATGCTGAAAAAAGTGTCAAAACCAGAAATGCAGGACAGGCCATGGAGAAATGGGAGCCTTGCTACACTGATGGGCGGGATGTAAATTGCCAAGAGCCACTCTGGAGAAGTGTCCGGTGAGTCCTGAAACATCTGAAAAACACAGCTTAGAGAGCATAGGGCACTTCCACTCATGGGGGTATAAATTGGGAAAATTAAAAATCAGCAAGACACAAGCACCCCAAAGTTTAGGGCTGCTCTGTTGACCAGGACCTCCACTTCATTCCACCTTAAATATCCCAGGAAAGAGAAAAATGGAGAAAGAAGTTGTGGTCCTTATGTACATTGGAATATCACTCAGCCAGGAAATCAATGTCGTAAGGTTAGTAGCAGCATGATGAGTGGATTTAGGTACGACGATTCTAAGTGAAATAAGTCACACAGAAAAGGACACTTCTCATAAGGTATCACTGATAGAGGGAATGTAAAAACCGTTACACTTGAACTGAATTACAAAACAGAACAGAGTCACACATGCAGAAAACACACTATGGCTGCTTAACGGGAAAGGTGAGGTGGGGTGATACATAAAACAAGGGTATCAAATTAGCTCAGATACCGTTCCATAAACCCAATATGTAATAGACAAGACCTACTCCTTGCTCAGAGAACTGGACTCAACACGCCCTATTCACCGCACAAGAATATATCTGACTAATAATAATCGTAAAACCTATGTATTGATATCTCTCTGTTAGTGTGTCAAGTGGGTGTAAAGCGGCATAAACACAGCAGTGAAAAGCAGCTAAACCCCATTATAAAAATAAATTACTTTGAAACACCCATGAAACAAAGACAGTGAAAGAGAGAGAAATTCTTACACAATGCGTTCAGGGGCTGTGATGCAACCTGGATTGACCATATCTAGACGCACAGCTGGATGAGACATAAGGGTGGACACTCTTGGGGCTGAGAGGTTTGGTGAGGTTGGGTGAGCAAACGCAGACCCTTTAAAGGAATACTGCGTGGTACCCATCGCATGGGTCCCAAATCTCCAGGTTCAAGGGCATCTTCCTACATCAAAAACATGCATGAGAAACCCAGAAGATGGTACACCGTGTGATGGGGAAAGGTTTCTAAAACGCACCTCATTTCTCATCTCCTTGTGCCCGGGTTCGCCATTCCAGCCGCTTTACTAGCAAGCTCCCTACTTGGAGCATCAGCACCTTTAACCTCCTGTTCCGTAGAGGTTGCAATTTGTCCTGAGGATAAACGGGAAGACGTGGAACCAACGAGAGACTAGCTCTTGGTGTTGGGACAGGCACAGGTCACTCTATTTTCCCATCAGAAAGAAGAATTAACCACAGGCTCAGCCTGACCCCCGGAACCAGAACAGGGCCTGAAGCCATTCTGCGATTTTGCGGCCAGCTCCCATAAAAACGAGTTGTAAAATGGAGGTTCAGGGCACTGCAATTCACAAACCTGCAGAGTTATAAATGATAACCCTCGTCCACAAATATACTGAGGGAAGGCAAAGAAGAGGATTTGAAATCAAGGCAGAATTGCAGGAAACAGATTTCAGGAGGTAGATACGAATCGCCTTTAAAGCACATGAAAAGCAGCAAAACGTTGACAATGATGCCCTTGGCCAAAAAGGGCGTATGCGTTTTTTCCTGAATATATTCAGGAAAAAACGCATACGCCCTTTTTGGCCAACCAAGCCACCTGGAAAGGCAAATCAGCGCTACAAAGAAGTCTCGCTTCCCATCGGTCAAAAGGGCCATGCTGAAAAAAGTGTCAAAACCAGAAATGCAGGACAGGCCATGGAGAAATGGGAGCCTTGCTACACTGATGGGCGGGATGTAAATTGCCAAGAGCCACTCCGGAGAAGTGTCCGGTGAGTCCTGAAACATCTGAAAAACACAGCTTAGAGAGCATAGGGCACTTCCACTCATGGGGGTATAAATTGGGAAAATTAAAAATCAGCAAGACACAAGCACCCCAAAGTTTAGGGCTGCTCTGTTGACCAGGACCTCCACTTCATTCCACCTTAAATATCCCAGGAAAGAGAAAAATGGATAAAGAAGTTGTGGTCCTTATGTACAATGGAATATCACTCAGCCAGGAAATCAATGTCGTAAGGTTAGTAGCAGCATGATGAGTGGATTTAGGTACGACGATTCTAAGTGAAATAAGTCACACAGAAAAGGACACTTCTCATAAGGTATCACTGATAGAGGGAATGTAAAAACCGTTACACTTGAACTGAATTACAAAACAGAACAGAGTCACACATGCAGAAAACACACTATGGCTGCTTAACGGGAAAGGTGAGGTGGGGTGATACATAAAACAAGGGTATCAAATTAGCTCAGATACCGTTCCATAAACCCAATATGTAATAGACAAGACCTACTCCTTGCTCAGAGAACTGGACTCAGCACGCCCTATTCACCGCACAAGAATATATCTGACTAATAATAATCGTAAAACCTATGTATTGATATCTCTCTGTTAGTGTGTCAAGTGGGTGTAAAGCGGCATAAACACAGCAGTGAAAAGCAGCTAAACCCCATTATAAAAATAAATTACTTTGAAACACCCATGAAACAAAGACAGTGAAAGAGAGAGAAATTCTTACACAATGCGTTCAGGGGCTGTGATGCAACCTGGATTGACCATATCTAGACGCACAGCTGGATGAGACATAAGGGTGGACACTCTTGGGGCTGAGAGGTTTGGTGAGGTTGGGTGAGCAAACGCAGACCCTTTAAAGGAATACTGCGTGGTACCCATCGCATGGGTCCCAAATCTCCAGGTTCAAGGGCATCTTCCTACATCAAAAACATGCATGAGAAACCCAGAAGATGGTACACCGTGTGATGGGGAAAGGTTTCTAAAACGCACCTCATTTCTCATCTCCTTGTGCCCGGGTTCGCCATTCCAGCCGCTTTACTAGCAAGCTCCCTACTTGGAGCATCAGCACCTTTAACCTCCTGTTCCATACAGGTTGCAATTTGTCCTGAGGATAAACGGGAAGACGTGGAACCAACGAGAGACTAGCTCTTGGTGTTGGGACAGGCACAGGTCACTCTATTTCCCCATCAGAAAGAAGAATTAACCACAGGCTCAGCCTGCCCCCCGGAACCAGAACAGGGCCTGAAGCCATTCTGCGATTTTGCGGCCAGCTCCCATAAAAACGAGTTGTAAAATGGAGGTTCAGGGCACTGCAATTCACAAACCTGCAGAGTTATAAATGATAACCCTCGTCCACAAATATACTGAGGGAAGGCAAAGAAGAGGATTTGAAATCAAGGCAGAATTGCAGGAAACAGATTTCAGGAGGTAGATACGAATCGCCTTTAAAGCACATGAAAAGCGGCAAAACGTTGACAATGATGCCCTTGGCCAAAAAGGGCGTATGCGTTTTTTCCTGAATATATTCAGGAAAAAACGCATACGCCCTTTTTGGCCAACCAAGCCACCTGGAAAGGCAAATCAGCGCTACAAAGAAGTCTCGCTTCCCATCGGTCAAAAGGGCCATGCTGAAAAAAGTGTCAAAACCAGAAATGCAGGACCGGCCATGGAGAAATGGGAGCCTTGCTACACTGATGGGCGGGATGTAAATTCCCAAGAGCCACTCCGGAGAAGTGTCCGGTGAGTCCTGAAACATCTGAAAAACACAGCTTAGAGAGCATAGGGCACTTCCACTCATGGGGGTATAAATTGGGAAAATTAAAAATCAGCAAGACACAAGCACCCCAAAGTTTAGGGCTGCTCTGTTGACCAGGACCTCCACTTCATTCCACCTTAAATATCCCAGGAAAGAGAAAAATGGATAAAGAAGTTGTGGTCCTTATGTACAATGGAATATCACTCAGCCAGGAAATCAATGTCGTAAGGTTAGTAGCAGCATGATGAGTGGATTTAGGTACGACGATTCTAAGTGAAATAAGTCACACAGAAAAGGACACTTCTCATAAGGTATCACTGATAGAGGGAATGTAAAAACCGTTACACTTGAACTGAATTACAAAACAGAACAGAGTCACACATGCAGAAAACACACTATGGCTGCTTAACGGGAAAGGTGAGGTGGGGTGATACATAAAACAAGGGTATCAAATTAGCTCAGATACCGTTCCATAAACCCAATATGTAATAGACAAGACCTACTCCTTGCTCAGAGAACTGGACTCAGCACGCCCTATTCACCGCACAAGAATATATCTGACTAATAATAATCGTAAAACCTATGTATTGATATCTCTCTGTTAGTGTGTCAAGTGGGTGTAAAGCGGCATAAACACAGCAGTGAAAAGCAGCTAAACCCCATTATAAAAATAAATTACTTTGAAACACCCATGAAACAAAGACAGTGAAAGAGAGAGAAATTCTTACACAATGCGTTCAGGGGCTGTGATGCAACCTGGATTGACCATATCTAGACGCACAGCTGGATGAGACATAAGGGTGGACACTCTTGGGGCTGAGAGGTTTGGTGAGGTTGGGTGAGCAAACCCAGACCCTTTAAAGGAATACTGCGTGGTACCCATCGCATGGGTCCCAAATCTCCAGGTTCAAGGGCATCTTCCTACATCAAAAACATGCATGAGAAACCCAGAAGATGGTACACCGTGTGATGGGGAAAGGTTTCTAAAACGCACCTCATTTCTCAACTCCTTGTGCCCGGGTTCGCCATTCCAGCCGCTTTACTAGCAAGCTCCATACTTGGAGCATCAGCACCTTTAACCTCCTGTTCCATGCAGGTTGCAATTTGTCCTGAGGATAAACGGGAAGACGTGGAACCAACGAGAGACTAGCTCTTGGTGTTGGGACAGGCACAGGTCACTCTATTTTCCCATCAGAAAGAAGAATTAACCACAGGCTCAGCCTGCCCCCCGGAACCAGAACAGGGCCTGAAGCCATTCTGCGATTTTGCGGCCAGCTCCCATAAAAACGAGTTGTAAAATGGAGGTTCAGGGCACTGCAATTCACAAACCTGCAGAGTTATAAATGATAACTCTCGTCCACAAATATATTGAGGGAAGGCAAAGAAGAGGATTTGAAATCAAGGCAGAATTGCAGGAAACAGATTTCAGGAGGTAGATACGAATCGCCTTTAAAGCACATGAAAAGCGGCAAAACGTTGACAATGATGCCCTTGGCCAAAAAGGGCGTATGCGTTTTTTCCTGAATATATTCAGGAAAAAACGCATACGCCCTTTTTGGCCAACCAAGCCACCTGGAAAGGCAAATCAGCGCTACAAAGAAGTCTCGCTTCCCATCGGTCAAAAGGGCCATGCTGAAAAAAGTGTCAAAACCAGAAATGCAGGACCGGCCATGGAGGAATGGGAGCCTTGCTACACTGATGGGCGGGATGTAAATTGCCAAGAGCCACTCTGGAGAAGTGTCCGGTGAGTCCTGAAACATCTGAAAAACACAGCTTAGAGAGCATAGGGCACTTCCACTCATGGGGGTATAAATTGGGAAAATTAAAAATCAGCAAGACACAAGCACCCCAAAGTTTAGGGCTGCTCTGTTGACCAGGACCTCCACTTCATTCCACCTTAAATATCCCAGGAAAGAGAAAAATGGATAAAGAAGTTGTGGTCCTTATGTACATTGGAATATCACTCAGCCAGGAAATCAATGTCGTAAGGTTAGTAGCAGCATGATGAGTGGATTTAGGTACGACGATTCTAAGTGAAATAAGTCACACAGAAAAGGACACTTCTCATAAGGTATCACTGATAGAGGGAATGTAAAAACCGTTACACTTGAACTGAATTACAAAACAGAACAGAGTCACACATGCAGAAAACACACTATGGCTGCTTAACGGGAAAGGTGAGGTGGGGTGATACATAAAACAAGGGTATCAAATTAGCTCAGATACCGTTCCATAAACCCAATATGTAATAGACAAGACCTACTCCTTGCTCAGAGAACTGGACTCAACACGCCCTATTCACCGCACAAGAATATATCTGACTAATAATAATCGTAAAACCTATGTATTGATATCTCTCTGTTAGTGTGTCAAGTGGGTGTAAAGCGGCATAAACACAGCAGTGAAAAGCAGCTAAACCCCATTATAAAAATAAATTACTTTGAAACACCCATGAAACAAAGACAGTGAAAGAGAGAGAAATTCTTACACAATGCGTTCAGGGGCTGTGATGCAACCTGGATTGACCATATCTAGACGCACAGCTGGATGAGACATAAGGGTGGACACTCTTGGGGCTGAGAGGTTTGGTGAGGTTGGGTGAGCAAACGCAGACCCTTTAAAGGAATACTGCGTGGTACCCATCGCATGGGTCCCAAATCTCCAGGTTCAAGGGCATCTTCCTACATCAAAAACATGCATGAGAAACCCAGAAGATGGTACACCGTGTGATGGGGAAAGGTTTCTAAAACGCACCTCATTTCTCATCTCCTTGTGCCCGGGTTCGCCATTCCAGCCGCTTTACTAGCAAGCTCCCTACTTGGAGCATCAGCACCTTTAACCTCCTGTTCCATACAGGTTGCAATTTGTCCTGAGGATAAACGGGAAGACGTGGAACCAACGAGAGACTAGCTCTTGGTGTTGGGACAGGCACAGGTCACTCTATTTTCCCATCAGAAAGAAGAATTAACCACAGGCTCAGCCTGCCCCCCGGAACCAGAACAGGGCCTGAAGCCATTCTGCGATTTTGCGGCCAGCTCCCATAAAAACGAGTTGTAAAATGGAGGTTCAGGGCACTGCAATTCACAAACCTGCAGAGTTATAAATGATAACCCTCGTCCACAAATATACTGAGGGAAGGCAAAGAAGAGGATTTGAAATCAAGGCAGAATTGCAGGAAACAGATTTCAGGAGGTAGATACGAATCGCCTTTAAAGCACATGAAAAGCAGCAAAACGTTGACAATGATGCCCTTGGCCAAAAAGGGCGTATGCGTTTTTTCCTGAATATATTCAGGAAAAAACGCATACGCCCTTTTTGGCCAACCAAGCCACCTGGAAAGGCAAATCAGCGCTACAAAGAAGTCTCGCTTCCCATCGGTCAAAAGGGCCATGCTGAAAAAAGTGTCAAAACCAGAAATGCAGGACAGGCCATGGAGAAATGGGAGCCTTGCTACACTGATGGGCGGGATGTAAATTGCCAAGAGCCACTCCGGAGAAGTGTCCGGTGAGTCCTGAAACATCTGAAAAACACAGCTTAGAGAGCATAGGGCACTTCCACTCATGGGGGTATAAATTGGGAAAATTAAAAATCAGCAAGACACAAGCACCCCAAAGTTTAGGGCTGCTCTGTTGACCAGGACCTCCACTTCATTCCACCTTAAATATCCCAGGAAAGAGAAAAATGGATAAAGAAGTTGTGGTCCTTATGTACAATGGAATATCACTCAGCCAGGAAATCAATGTCGTAAGGTTAGTAGCAGCATGATGAGTGGATTTAGGTACGACGATTCTAAGTGAAATAAGTCACACAGAAAAGGACACTTCTCATAAGGTATCACTGATAGAGGGAATGTAAAAACCGTTACACTTGAACTGAATTACAAAACAGAACAGAGTCACACATGCAGAAAACACACTATGGCTGCTTAACGGGAAAGGTGAGGTGGGGTGATACATAAAACAAGGGTATCAAATTAGCTCAGATACCGTTCCATAAACCCAATATGTAATAGACAAGACCTACTCCTTGCTCAGAGAACTGGACTCAGCACGCCCTATTCACCGCACAAGAATATATCTGACTAATAATAATCGTAAAACCTATGTATTGATATCTCTCTGTTAGTGTGTCAAGTGGGTGTAAAGCGGCATAAACACAGCAGTGAAAAGCAGCTAAACCCCATTATAAAAATAAATTACTTTGAAACACCCATGAAACAAAGACAGTGAAAGAGAGAGAAATTCTTACACAATGCGTTCAGGGGCTGTGATGCAACCTGGATTGACCATATCTAGACGCACAGCTGGATGAGACATAAGGGTGGACACTCTTGGGGCTGAGAGGTTTGGTGAGGTTGGGTGAGCAAACGCAGACCCTTTAAAGGAATACTGCGTGGTACCCATCGCATGGGTCCCAAATCTCCAGGTTCAAGGGCATCTTCCTACATCAAAAACATGCATGAGAAACCCAGAAGATGGTACACCGTGTGATGGGGAAAGGTTTCTAAAACGCACCTCATTTCTCATCTCCTTGTGCCCGGGTTCGCCATTCCAGCCGCTTTACTAGCAAGCTCCCTACTTGGAGCATCAGCACCTTTAACCTCCTGTTCCATACAGGTTGCAATTTGTCCTGAGGATAAACGGGAAGACGTGGAACCAACGAGAGACTAGCTCTTGGTGTTGGGACAGGCACAGGTCACTCTATTTTCCCATCAGAAAGAAGAATTAACCACAGGCTCAGCCTGCCCCCCGGAACCAGAACAGGGCCTGAAGCCATTCTGCGATTTTGCGGCCAGCTCCCATAAAAACGAGTTGTAAAATGGAGGTTCAGGGCACTGCAATTCACAAACCTGCAGAGTTATAAATGATAACCCTCGTCCACAAATATACTGAGGGAAGGCAAAGAAGAGGATTTGAAATCAAGGCAGAATTGCAGGAAACAGATTTCAGGAGGTAGATACGAATCGCCTTTAAAGCACATGAAAAGCGGCAAAACGTTGACAATGATGCCCTTGGCCAAAAAGGGCGTATGCGTTTTTTCCTGAATATATTCAGGAAAAAACGCATACGCCCTTTTTGGCCAACCAAGCCACCTGGAAAGGCAAATCAGCGCTACAAAGAAGTCTCGCTTCCCATCGGTCAAAAGGGCCATGCTGAAAAAAGTGTCAAAACCAGAAATGCAGGACCGGCCATGGAGAAATGGGAGCCTTGCTACACTGATGGGCGGGATGTAAATTCCCAAGAGCCACTCCGGAGAAGTGTCCGGTGAGTCCTGAAACATCTGAAAAACACAGCTTAGAGAGCATAGGGCACTTCCACTCATGGGGGTATAAATTGGGAAAATTAAAAATCAGCAAGACACAAGCACCCCAAAGTTTAGGGCTGCTCTGTTGACCAGGACCTCCACTTCATTCCACCTTAAATATCCCAGGAAAGAGAAAAATGGATAAAGAAGTTGTGGTCCTTATGTACAATGGAATATCACTCAGCCAGGAAATCAATGTCGTAAGGTTAGTAGCAGCATGATGAGTGGATTTAGGTACGACGATTCTAAGTGAAATAAGTCACACAGAAAAGGACACTTCTCATAAGGTATCACTGATAGAGGGAATGTAAAAACCGTTACACTTGAACTGAATTACAAAACAGAACAGAGTCACACATGCAGAAAACACACTATGGCTGCTTAACGGGAAAGGTGAGGTGGGGTGATACATAAAACAAGGGTATCAAATTAGCTCAGATACCGTTCCATAAACCCAATATGTAATAGACAAGACCTACTCCTTGCTCAGAGAACTGGACTCAGCACGCCCTATTCACCGCACAAGAATATATCTGACTAATAATAATCGTAAAACCTATGTATTGATATCTCTCTGTTAGTGTGTCAAGTGGGTGTAAAGCGGCATAAACACAGCAGTGAAAAGCAGCTAAACCCCATTATAAAAATAAATTACTTTGAAACACCCATGAAACAAAGACAGTGAAAGAGAGAGAAATTCTTACACAATGCGTTCAGGGGCTGTGATGCAACCTGGATTGACCATATCTAGACGCACAGCTGGATGAGACATAAGGGTGGACACTCTTGGGGCTGAGAGGTTTGGTGAGGTTGGGTGAGCAAACCCAGACCCTTTAAAGGAATACTGCGTGGTACCCATCGCATGGGTCCCAAATCTCCAGGTTCAAGGGCATCTTCCTACATCAAAAACATGCATGAGAAACCCAGAAGATGGTACACCGTGTGATGGGGAAAGGTTTCTAAAACGCACCTCATTTCTCAACTCCTTGTGCCCGGGTTCGCCATTCCAGCCGCTTTACTAGCAAGCTCCATACTTGGAGCATCAGCACCTTTAACCTCCTGTTCCATGCAGGTTGCAATTTGTCCTGAGGATAAACGGGAAGACGTGGAACCAACGAGAGACTAGCTCTTGGTGTTGGGACAGGCACAGGTCACTCTATTTTCCCATCAGAAAGAAGAATTAACCACAGGCTCAGCCTGCCCCCCGGAACCAGAACAGGGCCTGAAGCCATTCTGCGATTTTGCGGCCAGCTCCCATAAAAACGAGTTGTAAAATGGAGGTTCAGGGCACTGCAATTCACAAACCTGCAGAGTTATAAATGATAACTCTCGTCCACAAATATATTGAGGGAAGGCAAAGAAGAGGATTTGAAATCAAGGCAGAATTGCAGGAAACAGATTTCAGGAGGTAGATACGAATCGCCTTTAAAGCACATGAAAAGCGGCAAAACGTTGACAATGATGCCCTTGGCCAAAAAGGGCGTATGCGTTTTTTCCTGAATATATTCAGGAAAAAACGCATACGCCCTTTTTGGCCAACCAAGCCACCTGGAAAGGCAAATCAGCGCTACAAAGAAGTCTCGCTTCCCATCGGTCAAAAGGGCCATGCTGAAAAAAGTGTCAAAACCAGAAATGCAGGACCGGCCATGGAGGAATGGGAGCCTTGCTACACTGATGGGCGGGATGTAAATTGCCAAGAGCCACTCTGGAGAAGTGTCCGGTGAGTCCTGAAACATCTGAAAAACACAGCTTAGAGAGCATAGGGCACTTCCACTCATGGGGGTATAAATTGGGAAAATTAAAAATCAGCAAGACACAAGCACCCCAAAGTTTAGGGCTGCTCTGTTGACCAGGACCTCCACTTCATTCCACCTTAAATATCCCAGGAAAGAGAAAAATGGAGAAAGAAGTTGTGGTCCTTATGTACATTGGAATATCACTCAGCCAGGAAATCAATGTCGTAAGGTTAGTAGCAGCATGATGAGTGGATTTAGGTACGACGATTCTAAGTGAAATAAGTCACACAGAAAAGGACACTTCTCATAAGGTATCACTGATAGAGGGAATGTAAAAACCGTTACACTTGAACTGAATTACAAAACAGAACAGAGTCACACATGCAGAAAACACACTATGGCTGCTTAACGGGAAAGGTGAGGTGGGGTGATACATAAAACAAGGGTATCAAATTAGCTCAGATACCGTTCCATAAACCCAATATGTAATAGACAAGACCTACTCCTTGCTCAGAGAACTGGACTCAACACGCCCTATTCACCGCACAAGAATATATCTGACTAATAATAATCGTAAAACCTATGTATTGATATCTCTCTGTTAGTGTGTCAAGTGGGTGTAAAGCGGCATAAACACAGCAGTGAAAAGCAGCTAAACCCCATTATAAAAATAAATTACTTTGAAACACCCATGAAACAAAGACAGTGAAAGAGAGAGAAATTCTTACACAATGCGTTCAGGGGCTGTGATGCAACCTGGATTGACCATATCTAGACGCACAGCTGGATGAGACATAAGGGTGGACACTCTTGGGGCTGAGAGGTTTGGTGAGGTTGGGTGAGCAAACGCAGACCCTTTAAAGGAATACTGCGTGGTACCCATCGCATGGGTCCCAAATCTCCAGGTTCAAGGGCATCTTCCTACATCAAAAACATGCATGAGAAACCCAGAAGATGGTACACCGTGTGATGGGGAAAGGTTTCTAAAACGCACCTCATTTCTCATCTCCTTGTGCCCGGGTTCGCCATTCCAGCCGCTTTACTAGCAAGCTCCCTACTTGGAGCATCAGCACCTTTAACCTCCTGTTCCATACAGGTTGCAATTTGTCCTGAGGATAAACGGGAAGACGTGGAACCAACGAGAGACTAGCTCTTGGTGTTGGGACAGGCACAGGTCACTCTATTTTCCCATCAGAAAGAAGAATTAACCACAGGCTCAGCCTGCCCCCCGGAACCAGAACAGGGCCTGAAGCCATTCTGCGATTTTGCGGCCAGCTCCCATAAAAACGAGTTGTAAAATGGAGGTTCAGGGCACTGCAATTCACAAACCTGCAGAGTTATAAATGATAACTCTCGTCCACAAATATATTGAGGGAAGGCAAAGAAGAGGATTTGAAATCAAGGCAGAATTGCAGGAAACAGATTTCAGGAGGTAGATACGAATCGCCTTTAAAGCACATGAAAAGCGGCAAAACGTTGACAATGATGCCCTTGGCCAAAAAGTTCGTATGCGTTTTTTCCTGAATATATTCAGGAAAAAACGCATACGCCCTTTTTGGCCAACCAAGCCACCTGGAAAGGCAAATCAGCGCTACAAAGAAGTCTCGCTTCCCATCGGTCAAAAGGGCCATGCTGAAAAAAGTGTCAAAACCAGAAATGCAGGACAGGCCATGGAGAAATGGGAGCCTTGCTACACTGATGGGCGGGATGTAAATTGCCAAGAGCCACTCTGGAGAAGTGTCCGGTGAGTCCTGAAACATCTGAAAAACACAGCTTAGAGAGCATAGGGCACTTCCACTCATGGGGGTATAAATTGGGAAAATTAAAAATCAGCAAGACACAAGCACCCCAAAGTTTAGGGCTGCTCTGTTGACCAGGACCTCCACTTCATTCCACCTTAAATATCCCAGGAAAGAGAAAAATGGAGAAAGAAGTTGTGGTCCTTATGTACATTGGAATATCACTCAGCCAGGAAATCAATGTCGTAAGGTTAGTAGCAGCATGATGAGTGGATTTAGGTACGACGATTCTAAGTGAAATAAGTCACACAGAAAAGGACACTTCTCATAAGGTATCACTGATAGAGGGAATGTAAAAACCGTTACACTTGAACTGAATTACAAAACAGAACAGAGTCACACATGCAGAAAACACACTATGGCTGCTTAACGGGAAAGGTGAGGTGGGGTGATACATAAAACAAGGGTATCAAATTAGCTCAGATACCGTTCCATAAACCCAATATGTAATAGACAAGACCTACTCCTTGCTCAGAGAACTGGACTCAACACGCCCTATTCACCGCACAAGAATATATCTGACTAATAATAATCGTAAAACCTATGTATTGATATCTCTCTGTTAGTGTGTCAAGTGGGTGTAAAGCGGCATAAACACAGCAGTGAAAAGCAGCTAAACCCCATTATAAAAATAAATTACTTTGAAACACCCATGAAACAAAGACAGTGAAAGAGAGAGAAATTCTTACACAATGC
This sequence comes from Balaenoptera borealis, assembly GCF_965194805.1. Taxonomy (NCBI): domain Eukaryota; kingdom Metazoa; phylum Chordata; class Mammalia; order Artiodactyla; family Balaenopteridae; genus Balaenoptera; species Balaenoptera borealis. The sequence continues at coordinate 2,788,804 of NW_028124009.1, forward strand.
GTTCAGGGGCTGTGATGCAACCTGGATTGACCATATCTAGACGCACAGCTGGATGAGACATAAGGGTGGACACTCTTGGGGCTGAGAGGTTTGGTGAGGTTGGGTGAGCAAACGCAGACCCTTTAAAGGAATACTGCGTGGTACCCATCGCATGGGTCCCAAATATCCAGGTTCAAGGGCATCTTCCTACATCAAAAACATGCATGAGAAACCCAGAAGATGGTACACCGTGTGATGGGGAAAGGTTTCTAAAACGCACCTCATTTCTCATCTCCTTGTGCCCGGGTTCGCCATTCCAGCCGCTTTACTAGCAAGCTCCCTACTTGGAGCATCAGCACCTTTAACCTCCTGTTCCATACAGGTTGCAATTTGTCCTGAGGATAAACGGGAAGACGTGGAACCAACGAGAGACTAGCTCTTGGTGTTGGGACAGGCACAGGTCACTCTATTTTCCCATCAGAAAGAAGAATTAACCACAGGCTCAGCCTGCCCCCCGGAACCAGAACAGGGCCTGAAGCCATTCTGCGATTTTGCGGCCAGCTCCCATAAAAACGAGTTGTAAAATGGAGGTTCAGGGCACTGCAATTCACAAACCTGCAGAGTTATAAATGATAACCCTCGTCCACAAATATACTGAGGGAAGGCAAAGAAGAGGATTTGAAATCAAGGCAGAATTGCAGGAAACAGATTTCAGGAGGTAGATACGAATCGCCTTTAAAGCACATGAAAAGCAGCAAAACGTTGACAATGATGCCCTTGGCCAAAAAGGGCGTATGCGTTTTTTCCTGAATATATTCAGGAAAAAACGCATACGCCCTTTTTGGCCAACCAAGCCACCTGGAAAGGCAAATCAGCGCTACAAAGAAGTCTCGCTTCCCATCGGTCAAAAGGGCCATGCTGAAAAAAGTGTCAAAACCAGAAATGCAGGACAGGCCATGGAGAAATGGGAGCCTTGCTACACTGATGGGCGGGATGTAAATTGCCAAGAGCCACTCTGGAGAAGTGTCCGGTGAGTCCTGAAACATCTGAAAAACACAGCTTAGAGAGCATAGGGCACTTCCACTCATGGGGGTATAAATTGGGAAAATTAAAAATCAGCAAGACACAAGCACCCCAAAGTTTAGGGCTGCTCTGTTGACCAGGACCTCCACTTCATTCCACCTTAAATATCCCAGGAAAGAGAAAAATGGAGAAAGAAGTTGTGGTCCTTATGTACATTGGAATATCACTCAGCCAGGAAATCAATGTCGTAAGGTTAGTAGCAGCATGATGAGTGGATTTAGGTACGACGATTCTAAGTGAAATAAGTCACACAGAAAAGGACACTTCTCATAAGGTATCACTGATAGAGGGAATGTAAAAACCGTTACACTTGAACTGAATTACAAAACAGAACAGAGTCACACATGCAGAAAACACACTATGGCTGCTTAACGGGAAAGGTGAGGTGGGGTGAAACATAAAACAAGGGTATCAAATTAGCTCAGATACCGTTCCATAAACCCAATATGTAATAGACAAGACCTACTCCTTGCTCAGAGAACTGGACTCAGCACGCCCTATTCACCGCACAAGAATATATCTGACTAATAATAATCGTAAAACCTATGTATTGATATCTCTCTGTTAGTGTGTCAAGTGGGTGTAAAGCGGCATAAACACAGCAGTGAAAAGCAGCTAAACCCCATTATAAAAATAAATTACTTTGAAACACCCATGAAACAAAGACAGTGAAAGAGAGAGAAATTCTTACACAATGCGTTCAGGGGCTGTGATGCAACCTGGATTGACCATATCTAGACGCACAGCTGGATGAGACATAAGGGTGGACACTCTTGGGGCTGAGAGGTTTGGTGAGGTTGGGTGAGCAAACGCAGACCCTTTAAAGGAATACTGCGTGGTACCCATCGCATGGGTCCCAAATCTCCAGGTTCAAGGGCATCTTCCTACATCAAAAACATGCATGAGAAACCCAGAAGATGGTACACCGTGTGATGGGGAAAGGTTTCTAAAACGCACCTCATTTCTCATCTCCTTGTGCCCGGGTTCGCCATTCCAGCCGCTTTACTAGCAAGCTCCCTACTTGGAGCATCAGCACCTTTAACCTCCTGTTCCATACAGGTTGCAATTTGTCCTGAGGATAAACGGGAAGACGTGGAACCAACGAGAGACTAGCTCTTGGTGTTGGGACAGGCACAGGTCACTCTATTTTCCCATCAGAAAGAAGAATTAACCACAGGCTCAGCCTGCCCCCCGGAACCAGAACAGGGCCTGAAGCCATTCTGCGATTTTGCGGCCAGCTCCCATAAAAACGAGTTGTAAAATGGAGGTTCAGGGCACTGCAATTCACAAACCTGCAGAGTTATAAATGATAACTCTCGTCCACAAATATATTGAGGGAAGGCAAAGAAGAGGATTTGAAATCAAGGCAGAATTGCAGGAAACAGATTTCAGGAGGTAGATACGAATCGCCTTTAAAGCACATGAAAAGCGGCAAAACGTTGACAATGATGCCCTTGGCCAAAAAGTTCGTATGCGTTTTTTCCTGAATATATTCAGGAAAAAACGCATACGCCCTTTTTGGCCAACCAAGCCACCTGGAAAGGCAAATCAGCGCTACAAAGAAGTCTCGCTTCCCATCGGTCAAAAGGGCCATGCTGAAAAAAGTGTCAAAACCAGAAATGCAGGACAGGCCATGGAGAAATGGGAGCCTTGCTACACTGATGGGCGGGATGTAAATTGCCAAGAGCCACTCCGGAGAAGTGTCCGGTGAGTCCTGAAACATCTGAAAAACACAGCTTAGAGAGCATAGGGCACTTCCACTCATGGGGGTATAAATTGGGAAAATTAAAAATCAGCAAGACACAAGCACCCCAAAGTTTAGGGCTGCTCTGTTGACCAGGACCTCCACTTCATTCCACCTTAAATATCCCAGGAAAGAGAAAAATGGATAAAGAAGTTGTGGTCCTTATGTACATTGGAATATCACTCAGCCAGGAAATCAATGTCGTAAGGTTAGTAGCAGCATGATGAGTGGATTTAGGTACGACGATTCTAAGTGAAATAAGTCACACAGAAAAGGACACTTCTCATAAGGTATCACTGATAGAGGGAATGTAAAAACCGTTACACTTGAACTGAATTACAAAACAGAACAGAGTCACACATGCAGAAAACACACTATGGCTGCTTAACGGGAAAGGTGAGGTGGGGTGATACATAAAACAAGGGTATCAAATTAGCTCAGATACCGTTCCATAAACCCAATATGTAATAGACAAGACCTACTCCTTGCTCAGAGAACTGGACTCAACACGCCCTATTCACCGCACAAGAATATATCTGACTAATAATAATCGTAAAACCTATGTATTGATATCTCTCTGTTAGTGTGTCAAGTGGGTGTAAAGCGGCATAAACACAGCAGTGAAAAGCAGCTAAACCCCATTATAAAAATAAATTACTTTGAAACACCCATGAAACAAAGACAGTGAAAGAGAGAGAAATTCTTACACAATGCGTTCAGGGGCTGTGATGCAACCTGGATTGACCATATCTAGACGCACAGCTGGATGAGACATAAGGGTGGACACACTTGGGGCTGAGAGGTTTGGTGAGGTTGGGTGAGCAAACGCAGACCCTTTAAAGGAATACTGCGTGGTACCCATCGCATGGGTCCCAAATCTCCAGGTTCAAGGGCATCTTCCTACATCAAAAACATGCATGAGAAACCCAGAAGATGGTACACCGTGTGATGGGGAAAGGTTTCTAAAACGCACCTCATTTCTCATCTCCTTGTGCCCGGGTTCGCCATTCCAGCCACTTTACTAGCAAGCTCCCTACTTGGAGCATCAGCACCTTTAACCTCCTGTTCCATACAGGTTGCAATTTGTCCTGAGGATAAACGGGAAGACGTGGAACCAACGAGAGACTAGCTCTTGGTGTTGGGACAGGCACAGGTCACTCTATTTTCCCATCAGAAAGAAGAATTAACCACAGGCTCAGCCTGCCCCCCGGAACCAGAACAGGGCCTGAAGCCATTCTGCGATTTTGCGGCCAGCTCCCATAAAAACGAGTTGTAAAATGGAGGTTCAGGGCACTGCAATTCACAAACCTGCAGAGTTATAAATGATAACCCTCGTCCACAAATATACTGAGGGAAGGCAAAGAAGAGGATTTGAAATCAAGGCAGAATTGCAGGAAACAGATTTCAGGAGGTAGATACGAATCGCCTTTAAAGCACATGAAAAGCAGCAAAACGTTGACAATGATGCCCTTGGCCAAAAAGGGCGTATGCGTTTTTTCCTGAATATATTCAGGAAAAAACGCATACGCCCTTTTTGGCCAACCAAGCCACCTGGAAAGGCAAATCAGCGCTACAAAGAAGTCTCGCTTCCCATCGGTCAAAAGGGCCATGCTGAAAAAAGTGTCAAAACCAGAAATGCAGGACAGGCCATGGAGAAATGGGAGCCTTGCTACACTGATGGGCGGGATGTAAATTGCCAAGAGCCACTCTGGAGAAGTGTCCGGTGAGTCCTGAAACATCTGAAAAACACAGCTTAGAGAGCATAGGGCACTTCCACTCATGGGGGTATAAATTGGGAAAATTAAAAATCAGCAAGACACAAGCACCCCAAAGTTTAGGGCTGCTCTGTTGACCAGGACCTCCACTTCATTCCACCTTCAATATCCCAGGAAAGAGAAAAATGGAGAAAGAAGTTGTGGTCCTTATGTACATTGGAATATCACTCAGCCAGGAAATCAATGTCGTAAGGTTAGTAGCAGCATGATGAGTGGATTTAGGTACGACGATTCTAAGTGAAATAAGTCACACAGAAAAGGACACTTCTCATAAGGTATCACTGATAGAGGGAATGTAAAAACCGTTACACTTGAACTGAATTACAAAACAGAACAGAGTCACACATGCAGAAAACACACTATGGCTGCTTAACGGGAAAGGTGAGGTGGGGTGATACATAAAACAAGGGTATCAAATTAGCTCAGATACCGTTCCATAAACCCAATATGTAATAGACAAGACCTACTCCTTGCTCAGAGAACTGGACTCAACACGCCCTATTCACCGCACAAGAATATATCTGACTAATAATAATCGTAAAACCTATGTATTGATATCTCTCTGTTAGTGTGTCAAGTGGGTGTAAAGCGGCATAAACACAGCAGTGAAAAGCAGCTAAACCCCATTATAAAAATAAATTACTTTGAAACACCCATGAAACAAAGACAGTGAAAGAGAGAGAAATTCTTACACAATGCGTTCAGGGGCTGTGATGCAACCTGGATTGACCATATCTAGACGCACAGCTGGATGAGACATAAGGGTGGACACTCTTGGGGCTGAGAGGTTTGGTGAGGTTGGGTGAGCAAACGCAGACCCTTTAAAGGAATACTGCGTGGTACCCATCGCATGGGTCCCAAATCTCCAGGTTCAAGGGCATCTTCCTACATCAAAAACATGCATGAGAAACCCAGAAGATGGTACACCGTGTGATGGGGAAAGGTTTCTAAAACGCACCTCATTTCTCATCTCCTTGTGCCCGGGTTCGCCATTCCAGCCGCTTTACTAGCAAGCTCCCTACTTGGAGCATCAGCACCTTTAACCTCCTGTTCCATACAGGTTGCAATTTGTCCTGAGGATAAACGGGAAGACGTGGAACCAACGAGAGACTAGCTCTTGGTGTTGGGACAGGCACAGGTCACTCTATTTTCCCATCAGAAAGAAGAATTAACCACAGGCTCAGACTGCCCCCCGGAACCAGAACAGGGCCTGAAGCCATTCTGCGATTTTGCGGCCAGCTCCCATAAAAACGAGTTGTAAAATGGAGGTTCAGGGCACTGCAATTCACAAACCTGCAGAGTTATAAATGATAACCCTCGTCCACAAATATATTGAGGGAAGGCAAAGAAGAGGATTTGAAATCAAGGCAGAATTGCAGGAAACAGATTTCAGGAGGTAGATACGAATCGCCTTTAAAGCACATGAAAAGCGGCAAAACGTTGACAATGAGGCCCTTGGCCAAAAAGGGCGTATGCATTTTTTCCTGAATATATTCAGGAAAAAACGCATACGCCCTTTTTGGCCAACCAAGCCACCTGGAAAGGCAAATCAGCGCTACAAAGAAGTCTCGCTTCCCATCGGTCAAAAGGGCCATGCTGAAAAAAGTGTCAAAACCAGAAATGCAGGACAGGCCATGGAGAAATGGGAGCCTTGCTACACTGATGGGCGGGATGTAAATTGCCAAGAGCCACTCTGGAGAAGTGTCCGGTGAGTCCTGAAACATCTGAAAAACACAGCTTAGAGAGCATAGGGCACTTCCACTCATGGGGGTATAAATTGGGAAAATTAAAAATCAGCAAGACACAAGCACCCCAAAGTTTAGGGCTGCTCTGTTGACCAGGACCTCCACTTCATTCCACCTTAAATATCCCAGGAAAGAGAAAAATGGAGAAAGAAGTTGTGGTCCTTATGTACATTGGAATATCACTCAGCCAGGAAATCAATGTCGTAAGGTTAGTAGCAGCATGATGAGTGGATTTAGGTACGACGATTCTAAGTGAAATAAGTCACACAGAAAAGGACACTTCTCATAAGGTATCACTGATAGAGGGAATGTAAAAACCGTTACACTTGAACTGAATTACAAAACAGAACAGAGTCACACATGCAGAAAACACACTATGGCTGCTTAACGGGAAAGGTGAGGTGGGGTGAAACATAAAACAAGGGTATCAAATTAGCTCAGATACCGTTCCATAAACCCAATATGTAATAGACAAGACCTACTCCTTGCTCAGAGAACTGGACTCAGCACGCCCTATTCACCGCACAAGAATATATCTGACTAATAATAATCGTAAAACCTATGTATTGATATCTCTCTGTTAGTGTGTCAAGTGGGTGTAAAGCGGCATAAACACAGCAGTGAAAAGCAGCTAAACCCCATTATAAAAATAAATTACTTTGAAACACCCATGAAACAAAGACAGTGAAAGAGAGAGAAATTCTTACACAATGCGTTCAGGGGCTGTGATGCAACCTGGATTGACCATATCTAGACGCACAGCTGGATGAGACATAAGGGTGGACACTCTTGGGGCTGAGAGGTTTGGTGAGGTTGGGTGAGCAAACGCAGACCCTTTAAAGGAATACTGCGTGGTACCCATCGCATGGGTCCCAAATCTCCAGGTTCAAGGGCATCTTCCTACATCAAAAACATGCATGAGAAACCCAGAAGATGGTACACCGTGTGATGGGGAAAGGTTTCTAAAACGCACCTCATTTCTCATCTCCTTGTGCCCGGGTTCGCCATTCCAGCCGCTTTACTAGCAAGCTCCGTACTTGGAGCATCAGCACCTTTAACCTCCTGTTCCATGCAGGTTGCAATTTGTCCTGAGGATAAACGGGAAGACGTGGAACCAACGAGAGACTAGCTCTTGGTGTTGGGACAGGCACAGGTCACTCTATTTTCCCATCAGAAAGAAGAATTAACCACAGGCTCAGCCTGCCCCCCGGAACCAGAACAGGGCCTGAAGCCATTCTGCGATTTTGCGGCCAGCTCCCATAAAAACGAGTTGTAAAATGGAGGTTCAGGGCACTGCAATTCACAAACCTGCAGAGTTATAAATGATAACTCTCGTCCACAAATATATTGAGGGAAGGCAAAGAAGAGGATTTGAAATCAAGGCAGAATTGCAGGAAACAGATTTCAGGAGGTAGATACGAATCGCCTTTAAAGCACATGAAAAGCGGCAAAACGTTGACAATGATGCCCTTGGCCAAAAAGGGCGTATGCGTTTTTTCCTGAATATATTCAGGAAAAAACGCATACGCCCTTTTTGGCCAACCAAGCCACCTGGAAAGGCAAATCAGCGCTACAAAGAAGTCTCGCTTCCCATCGGTCAAAAGGGCCATGCTGAAAAAAGTGTCAAAACCAGAAATGCAGGACAGGCCATGGAGAAATGGGAGCCTTGCTACACTGATGGGCGGGATGTAAATTGCCAAGAGCCACTCCGGAGAAGTGTCCGGTGAGTCCTGAAACATCTGAAAAACACAGCTTAGAGAGCATAGGGCACTTCCACTCATGGGGGTATAAATTGGGAAAATTAAAAATCAGCAAGACACAAGCACCCCAAAGTTTAGGGCTGCTCTGTTGACCAGGACCTCCACTTCATTCCACCTTAAATATCCCAGGAAAGAGAAAAATGGATAAAGAAGTTGTGGTCCTTATGTACATTGGAATATCACTCAGCCAGGAAATCAATGTCGTAAGGTTAGTAGCAGCATGATGAGTGGATTTAGGTACGACGATTCTAAGTGAAATAAGTCACACAGAAAAGGACACTTCTCATAAGGTATCACTGATAGAGGGAATGTAAAAACCGTTACACTTGAACTGAATTACAAAACAGAACAGAGTCACACATGCAGAAAACACACTATGGCTGCTTAACGGGAAAGGTGAGGTGGGGTGATACATAAAACAAGGGTATCAAATTAGCTCAGATACCGTTCCATAAACCCAATATGTAATAGACAAGACCTACTCCTTGCTCAGAGAACTGGACTCAACACGCCCTATTCACCGCACAAGAATATATCTGACTAATAATAATCGTAAAACCTATGTATTGATATCTCTCTGTTAGTGTGTCAAGTGGGTGTAAAGCGGCATAAACACAGCAGTGAAAAGCAGCTAAACCCCATTATAAAAATAAATTACTTTGAAACACCCATGAAACAAAGACAGTGAAAGAGAGAGAAATTCTTACACAATGCGTTCAGGGGCTGTGATGCAACCTGGATTGACCATATCTAGACGCACAGCTGGATGAGACATAAGGGTGGACACACTTGGGGCTGAGAGGTTTGGTGAGGTTGGGTGAGCAAACGCAGACCCTTTAAAGGAATACTGCGTGGTACCCATCGCATGGGTCCCAAATCTCCAGGTTCAAGGGCATCTTCCTACATCAAAAACATGCATGAGAAACCCAGAAGATGGTACACCGTGTGATGGGGAAAGGTTTCTAAAACGCACCTCATTTCTCATCTCCTTGTGCCCGGGTTCGCCATTCCAGCCGCTTTACTAGCAAGCTCCCTACTTGGAGCATCAGCACCTTTAACCTCCTGTTCCGTAGAGGTTGCAATTTGTCCTGAGGATAAACGGGAAGACGTGGAACCAACGAGAGACTAGCTCTTGGTGTTGGGACAGGCACAGGTCACTCTATTTTCCCATCAGAAAGAAGAATTAACCACAGGCTCAGCCTGCCCCCCGGAACCAGAACAGGGCCTGAAGCCATTCTGCGATTTTGCGGCCAGCTCCCATAAAAACGAGTTGTAAAATGGAGGTTCAGGGCACTGCAATTCACAAACCTGCAGAGTTATAAATGATAACTCTCGTCCACAAATATATTGAGGGAAGGCAAAGAAGAGGATTTGAAATCAAGGCAGAATTGCAGGAAACAGATTTCAGGAGGTAGATACGAATCGCCTTTAAAGCACATGAAAAGCGGCAAAACGTTGACAATGATGCCCTTGGCCAAAAAGGGCGTATGCGTTTTTTCCTGAATATATTCAGGAAAAAACGCATACGCCCTTTTTGGCCAACCAAGCAACCTGGAAAGGCAAATCAGCGCTACAAAGAAGTCTCGCTTCCCATCGGTCAAAAGGGCCATGCTGAAAAAAGTGTCAAAACCAGAAATGCAGGACCGGCCATGGAGAAATGGGAGCCTTGCTACACTGATGGGCGGGATGTAAATTGCCAAAAGCCACTCCGGAGAAGTGTCCGGTGAGTCCTGAAACATCTGAAAAACACAGCTTAGAGAGCATAGGGCACTTCCACTCATGGGGGTATAAATTGGGAAAATTAAAAATCAGCAAGACACAAGCACCCCAAAGTTTAGGGCTGCTCTGTTGACCAGGACCTCCACTTCATTCCACCTTAAATATCCCAGGAAAGAGAAAAATGGATAAAGAAGTTGTGGTCCTTATGTACAATGGAATATCACTCAGCCATGAAATCAATGTCGTAAGGTTAGTAGCAGCATGATGAGTGGATTTAGGTACGACGATTCTAAGTGAAATAAGTCACACAGAAAAGGACACTTCTCATAAGGTATCACTGATAGAGGGAATGTAAAAACCGTTACACTTGAACTGAATTACAAAACAGAACAGAGTCACACATGCAGAAAACACACTATGGCTGCTTAACGGGAAAGGTGAGGTGGGGTGATACATAAAACAAGGGTATCAAATTAGCTCAGATACCGTTCCATAAACCCAATATGTAATAGACAAGACCTACTCCTTGCTCAGAGAACTGGACTCAACACGCCCTATTCACCGCACAAGAATATATCTGACTAATAATAATCGTAAAACCTATGTATTGATATCTCTCTGTTAGTGTGTCAAGTGGGTGTAAAGCGGCATAAACACAGCAGTGAAAAGCAGCTAAACCCCATTATAAAAATAAATTACTTTGAAACACCCATGAAACAAAGACAGTGAAAGAGAGAGAAATTCTTACACAATGCGTTCAGGGGCTGTGATGCAACCTGGATTGACCATATCTAGACGCACAGCTGGATGAGACATAAGGGTGGACACTCTTGGGGCTGAGAGGTTTGGTGAGGTTGGGTGAGCAAACGCAGACCCTTTAAAGGAATACTGCGTGGTACCCATCGCATGGGTCCCAAATCTCCAGGTTCAAGGGCATCTTCCTACATCAAAAACATGCATGAGAAACCCAGAAGATGGTACACCGTGTGATGGGGAAAGGTTTCTAAAACGCACCTCATTTCTCATCTCCTTGTGCCCGGGTTCGCCATTCCAGCCGCTTTACTAGCAAGCTCCCTACTTGGAGCATCAGCACCTTTAACCTCCTGTTCCATACAGGTTGCAATTTGTCCTGAGGATAAACGGGAAGACGTGGAACCAACGAGAGACTAGCTCTTGGTGTTGGGACAGGCACAGGTCACTCTATTTTCCCATCAGAAAGAAGAATTAACCACAGGCTCAGCCTGCCCCCCGGAACCAGAACAGGGCCTGAAGCCATTCTGCGATTTTGCGGCCAGCTCCCATAAAAACGAGTTGTAAAATGGAGGTTCAGGGCACTGCAATTCACAAACCTGCAGAGTTATAAATGATAACTCTCGTCCACAAATATATTGAGGGAAGGCAAAGAAGAGGATTTGAAATCAAGGCAGAATTGCAGGAAACAGATTTCAGGAGGTAGATACGAATCGCCTTTAAAGCACATGAAAAGCGGCAAAACGTTGACAATGATGCCCTTGGCCAAAAAGGGCGTATGCGTTTTTTCCTGAATATATTCAGGAAAAAACGCATACGCCCTTTTTGGCCAACCAAGCCACCTGGAAAGGCAAATCAGCGCTACAAAGAAGTCTCGCTTCCCATCGGTCAAAAGGGCCATGCTGAAAAAAGTGTCAAAACCAGAAATGCAGGACCGGCCATGGAGGAATGGGAGCCTTGCTACACTGATGGGCGGGATGTAAATTGCCAAGAGCCACTCTGGAGAAGTGTCCGGTGAGTCCTGAAACATCTGAAAAACACAGCTTAGAGAGCATAGGGCACTTCCACTCATGGGGGTATAAATTGGGAAAATTAAAAATCAGCAAGACACAAGCACCCCAAAGTTTAGGGCTGCTCTGTTGACCAGGACCTCCACTTCATTCCACCTTAAATATCCCAGGAAAGAGAAAAATGGAGAAAGAAGTTGTGGTCCTTATGTACATTGGAATATCACTCAGCCAGGAAATCAATGTCGTAAGGTTAGTAGCAGCATGATGAGTGGATTTAGGTACGACGATTCTAAGTGAAATAAGTCACACAGAAAAGGACACTTCTCATAAGGTATCACTGATAGAGGGAATGTAAAAACCGTTACACTTGAACTGAATTACAAAACAGAACAGAGTCACACATGCAGAAAACACACTATGGCTGCTTAACGGGAAAGGTGAGGTGGGGTGATACATAAAACAAGGGTATCAAATTAGCTCAGATACCGTTCCATAAACCCAATATGTAATAGACAAGACCTACTCCTTGCTCAGAGAACTGGACTCAACACGCCCTATTCACCGCACAAGAATATATCTGACTAATAATAATCGTAAAACCTATGTATTGATATCTCTCTGTTAGTGTGTCAAGTGGGTGTAAAGCGGCATAAACACAGCAGTGAAAAGCAGCTAAACCCCATTATAAAAATAAATTACTTTGAAACACCCATGAAACAAAGACAGTGAAAGAGAGAGAAATTCTTACACAATGCGTTCAGGGGCTGTGATGCAACCTGGATTGACCATATCTAGACGCACAGCTGGATGAGACATAAGGGTGGACACTCTTGGGGCTGAGAGGTTTGGTGAGGTTGGGTGAGCAAACGCAGACCCTTTAAAGGAATACTGCGTGGTACCCATCGCATGGGTCCCAAATCTCCAGGTTCAAGGGCATCTTCCTACATCAAAAACATGCATGAGAAACCCAGAAGATGGTACACCGTGTGATGGGGAAAGGTTTCTAAAACGCACCTCATTTCTCATCTCCTTGTGCCCGGGTTCGCCATTCCAGCCGCTTTACTAGCAAGCTCCCTACTTGGAGCATCAGCACCTTTAACCTCCTGTTCCATACAGGTTGCAATTTGTCCTGAGGATAAACGGGAAGACGTGAAACCAACGAGAGACTAGCTCTTGGTGTTGGGACAGGCACAGGTCACTCTATTTTCCCATCAGAAAGAAGAATTAACCACAGGCTCAGCCTGCCCCCCGGAACCAGAACAGGGCCTGAAGCCATTCTGCGATTTTGCGGCCAGCTCCCATAAAAACGAGTTGTAAAATGGAGGTTCAGGGCACTGCAATTCACAAACCTGCAGAGTTATAAATGATAACCCTCGTCCACAAATATACTGAGGGAAGGCAAAGAAGAGGATTTGAAATCAAGGCAGAATTGCAGGAAACAGATTTCAGGAGGTAGATACGAATCGCCTTTAAAGCACATGAAAAGCAGCAAAACGTTGACAATGATGCCCTTGGCCAAAAAGGGCGTATGCGTTTTTTCCTGAATATATTCAGGAAAAAACGCATACGCCCTTTTTGGCCAACCAAGCCACCTGGAAAGGCAAATCAGCGCTACAAAGAAGTCTCGCTTCCCATCGGTCAAAAGGGCCATGCTGAAAAAAGTGTCAAAACCAGAAATGCAGGACAGGCCATGGAGAAATGGGAGCCTTGCTACACTGATGGGCGGGATGTAAATTGCCAAGAGCCACTCCGGAGAAGTGTCCGGTGAGTCCTGAAACATCTGAAAAACACAGCTTAGAGAGCATAGGGCACTTCCACTCATGGGGGTATAAATTGGGAAAATTAAAAATCAGCAAGACACAAGCACCCCAAAGTTTAGGGCTGCTCTGTTGACCAGGACCTCCACTTCATTCCACCTTAAATATCCCAGGAAAGAGAAAAATGGAGAAAGAAGTTGTGGTCCTTATGTACATTGGAATATCACTCAGCCAGGAAATCAATGTCGTAAGGTTAGTAGCAGCATGATGAGTGGATTTAGGTACGACGATTCTAAGTGAAATAAGTCACACAGAAAAGGACACTTCTCATAAGGTATCACTGATAGAGGGAATGTAAAAACCGTTACACTTGAACTGAATTACAAAACAGAACAGAGTCACACATGCAGAAAACACACTATGGCTGCTTAACGGGAAAGGTGAGGTGGGGTGATACATAAAACAAGGGTATCAAATTAGCTCAGATACCGTTCCATAAACCCAATATGTAATAGACAAGACCTACTCCTTGCTCAGAGAACTGGACTCAACACGCCCTATTCACCGCACAAGAATATATCTGACTAATAATAATCGTAAAACCTATGTATTGATATCTCTCTGTTAGTGTGTCAAGTGGGTGTAAAGCGGCATAAACACAGCAGTGAAAAGCAGCTAAACCCCATTATAAAAATAAATTACTTTGAAACACCCATGAAACAAAGACAGTGAAAGAGAGAGAAATTCTTACACAATGCGTTCAGGGGCTGTGATGCAACCTGGATTGACCATATCTAGACGCACAGCTGGATCAGACATAAGGGTGGACACTCTTGGGGCTGAGAGGTTTGGTGAGGTTGGGTGAGCAAACGCAGACCCTTTAAAGGAATACTGCGTGGTACCCATCGCATGGGTCCCAAATATCCAGGTTCAAGGGCATCTTCCTACATCAAAAACATGCATGAGAAACCCAGAAGATGGTACACCGTGTGATGGGGAAAGGTTTCTAAAACGCACCTCATTTCTCATCTCCTTGTGCCCGGGTTCGCCATTCCAGCCGCTTTACTAGCAAGCTCCCTACTTGGAGCATCAGCACCTTTAACCTCCTGTTCCATGCAGGTTGCAATTTGTCCTGAGGATAAACGGGAAGACGTGGAACCAACGAGAGACTAGCTCTTGGTGTTGGGACAGGCACAGGTCACTCTATTTTCCCATCAGAAAGAAGAATTAACCACAGGCTCAGCCTGCCCCCCGGAACCAGAACAGGGCCTGAAGCCATTCTGCGATTTTGCGGCCAGCTCCCATAAAAACGAGTTGTAAAATGGAGGTTCAGGGCACTGCAATTCACAAACCTGCAGAGTTATAAATGATAACTCTCGTCCACAAATATATTGAGGGAAGGCAAAGAAGAGGATTTGAAATCAAGGCAGAATTGCAGGAAACAGATTTCAGGAGGTAGATACGAATCGCCTTTAAAGCACATGAAAAGCGGCAAAACGTTGACAATGATGCCCTTGGCCAAAAAGGGCGTATGCGTTTTTTCCTGAATATATTCAGGAAAAAACGCATACGCCCTTTTTGGCCAACCAAGCCACCTGGAAAGGCAAATCAGCGCTACAAAGAAGTCTCGCTTCCCATCGGTCAAAAGGGCCATGCTGAAAAAAGTGTCAAAACCAGAAATGCAGGACCGGCCATGGAGAAATGGGAGCCTTGCTACACTGATGGGCGGGATGTAAATTCCCAAGAGCCACTCCGGAGAAGTGTCCGGTGAGTCCTGAAACATCTGAAAAACACAGCTTAGAGAGCATAGGGCACTTCCACTCATGGGGGTATAAATTGGGAAAATTAAAAATCAGCAAGACACAAGCACCCCAAAGTTTAGGGCTGCTCTGTTGACCAGGACCTCCACTTCATTCCACCTTAAATATCCCAGGAAAGAGAAAAATGGATAAAGAAGTTGTGGTCCTTATGTACAATGGAATATCACTCAGCCAGGAAATCAATGTCGTAAGGTTAGTAGCAGCATGATGAGTGGATTTAGGTACGACGATTCTAAGTGAAATAAGTCACACAGAAAAGGACACTTCTCATAAGGTATCACTGATAGAGGGAATGTAAAAACCGTTACACTTGAACTGAATTACAAAACAGAACAGAGTCACACATGCAGAAAACACACTATGGCTGCTTAACGGGAAAGGTGAGGTGGGGTGATACATAAAACAAGGGTATCAAATTAGCTCAGATACCGTTCCATAAACCCAATATGTAATAGACAAGACCTACTCCTTGCTCAGAGAACTGGACTCAGCACGCCCTATTCACCACACAAGAATATATCTGACTAATAATAATCGTAAAACCTATGTATTGATATCTCTCTGTTAGTGTGTCAAGTGGGTGTAAAGCGGCATAAACACAGCAGTGAAAAGCAGCTAAACCCCATTATAAAAATAAATTACTTTGAAACACCCATGAAACAAAGACAGTGAAAGAGAGAGAAATTCTTACACAATGCGTTCAGGGGCTGTGATGCAACCTGGATTGACCATATCTAGACGCACAGCTGGATGAGACATAAGGGTGGACACTCTTGGGGCTGAGAGGTTTGGTGAGGTTGGGTGAGCAAACCCAGACCCTTTAAAGGAATACTGCGTGGTACCCATCGCATGGGTCCCAAATCTCCAGGTTCAAGGGCATCTTCCTACATCAAAAACATGCATGAGAAACCCAGAAGATGGTACACCGTGTGATGGGGAAAGGTTTCTAAAACGCACCTCATTTCTCAACTCCTTGTGCCCGGGTTCGCCATTCCAGCCGCTTTACTAGCAAGCTCCATACTTGGAGCATCAGCACCTTTAACCTCCTGTTCCATGCAGGTTGCAATTTGTCCTGAGGATAAACGGGAAGACGTGGAACCAACGAGAGACTAGCTCTTGGTGTTGGGACAGGCACAGGTCACTCTATTTTCCCATCAGAAAGAAGAATTAACCACAGGCTCAGCCTGCCCCCCGGAACCAGAACAGGGCCTGAAGCCATTCTGCGATTTTGCGGCCAGCTCCCATAAAAACGAGTTGTAAAATGGAGGTTCAGGGCACTGCAATTCACAAACCTGCAGAGTTATAAATGATAACTGTCGTCCACAAATATATTGAGGGAAGGCAAAGAAGAGGATTTGAAATCAAGGCAGAATTGCAGGAAACAGATTTCAGGAGGTAGATACGAATCGCCTTTAAAGCACATGAAAAGCGGCAAAACGTTGACAATGATGCCCTTGGCCAAAAAGGGCGTATGCGTTTTTTCCTGAATATATTCAGGAAAAAACGCATACGCCCTTTTTGGCCAACCAAGCCACCTGGAAAGGCAAATCAGCGCTACAAAGAAGTCTCGCTTCCCATCGGTCAAAAGGGCCATGCTGAAAAAAGTGTCAAAACCAGAAATGCAGGACCGGCCATGGAGAAATGGGAGCCTTGCTACACTGATGGGCGGGATGTAAATTCCCAAGAGCCACTCCGGAGAAGTGTCCGGTGAGTCCTGAAACATCTGAAAAACACATCTTAGAGAGCATAGGGCACTACCACTCATGGGGGTATAAATTGGGAAAATTAAAAATCAGCAAGACACAAGCACCCCAAAGTTTAGGGCTGCTCTGTTGACCAGGACCTCCACTTCATTCCACCTTAAATATCCCAGGAAAGAGAAAAATGGATAAAGAAGTTGTGGTCCTTATGTACATTGGAATATCACTCAGCCAGGAAATCAATGTCGTAAGGTTAGTAGCAGCATGATGAGTGGATTTAGGTACGACGATTCTAAGTGAAATAAGTCACACAGAAAAGGACACTTCTCATAAGGTATCACTGATAGAGGGAATGTAAAAACCGTTACACTTGAACTGAATTACAAAACAGAACAGAGTCACACATGCAGAAAACACACTATGGCTGCTTAACGGGAAAGGTGAGGTGGGGTGATACATAAAACAAGGGTATCAAATTAGCTCAGATACCGTTCCATAAACCCAATATGTAATAGACAAGACCTACTCCTTGCTCAGAGAACTGGACTCAGCACGCCCTATTCACCGCACAAGAATATATCTGACTAATAATAATCGTAAAACCTATGTATTGATATCTCTCTGTTAGTGTGTCAAGTGTGTGTAAAGCGGCATAAACACAGCAGTGAAAAGCAGCTAAACCCCATTATAAAAATAAATTACTTTGAAACACCCATGAAACAAAGACAGTGAAAGAGAGAGAAATTCTTACACAATGCGTTCAGGGGCTGTGATGCAACCTGGATTGACCATATCTAGACCCACAGCTGGATGAGACATAAGGGTGGACACTCTTGGGGCTGAGAGGTTTGGTGAGGTTGGGTGAGCAAACCCAGACCCTTTAAAGGAATACTGCGTGGTACCCATCGCATGGGTCCCAAATCTCCAGGTTCAAGGGCATCTTCCTACATCAAAAACATGCATGAGAAACCCAGAAGATGGTACACCGTGTGATGGGGAAAGGTTTCTAAAACGCACCTCATTTCTCAACTCCTTGTGCCCGGGTTCGCCATTCCAGCCGCTTTACTAGCAAGCTCCATACTTGGAACATCAGCACCTTTAACCTCCTGTTCCATGCAGGTTGCAATTTGTCCTGAGGATAAACGGGAAGACGTGGAACCAACGAGAGACTAGCTCTTGGTGTTGGGACAGGCACAGGTCACTCTATTTTCCCATCAGAAAGAAGAATTAACCACAGGCTCAGCCTGCCCCCCGGAACCAGAACAGGGCCTGAAGCCATTCTGCGATTTTGCGGCCAGCTCCCATAAAAACGAGTTGTAAAATGGAGGTTCAGGGCACTGCAATTCACAAACCTGCAGAGTTATAAATGATAACTCTCGTCCACAAATATATTGAGGGAAGGCAAAGAAGAGGATTTGAAATCAAGGCAGAATTGCAGGAAACAGATTTCAGGAGGTAGATACGAATCGCCTTTAAAGCACATGAAAAGCGGCAAAACGTTGACAATGATGCCCTTGGCCAAAAAGGGCGTATGCGTTTTTTCCTGAATATATTCAGGAAAAAACGCATACGCCCTTTTTGGCCAACCAAGCCACCTGGAAAGGCAAATCAGCGCTACAAAGAAGTCTCGCTTCCCATCGGTCAAAAGGGCCATGCTGAAAAAAGTGTCAAAACCAGAAATGCAGGACAGGCCATGGAGAAATGGGAGCCTTGCTACACTGATGGGCGGGATGTAAATTGCCAAGAGCCACTCTGGAGAAGTGTCCGGTGAGTCCTGAAACATCTGAAAAACACAGCTTAGAGAGCATAGGGCACTTCCACTCATGGGGGTATAAATTGGGAAAATTAAAAATCAGCAAGACACAAGCACCCCAAAGTTTAGGGCTGCTCTGTTGACCAGGACCTCCACTTCATTCCACCTTAAATATCCCAGGAAAGAGAAAAATGGAGAAAGAAGTTGTGGTCCTTATGTACATTGGAATATCACTCAGCCAGGAAATCAATGTCGTAAGGTTAGTAGCAGCATGATGAGTGGATTTAGGTACGACGATTTTAAGTGAAATAAGTCACACAGAAAAGGACACTTCTCATAAGGTATCACTGATAGAGGGAATGTAAAAACCGTTACACTTGAACTGAATTACAAAACAGAACAGAGTCACACATGCAGAAAACACACTATGGCTGCTTAACGGGAAAGGTGAGGTGGGGTGATACATAAAACAAGGGTATCAAATTAGCTCAGATACCGTTCCATAAACCCAATATGTAATAGACAAGACCTACTACTTGCTCAGATACCGTTCCATAAACCCAATATGTAATAGACAAGACCTACTCCTTGCTCAGAGAACTGGACTCAACACGCCCTATTCACCGCACAAGAATATATCTGACTAATAATAATCGTAAAACCTATGTATTGATATCTCTCTGTTAGTGTGTCAAGTGGGTGTAAAGCGGCATAAACACAGCAGTGAAAAGCAGCTAAACCCCATTATAAAAATAAATTACTTTGAAACACCCATGAAACAAAGACAGTGAAAGAGAGAGAAATTCTTACACAATGCGTTCAGGGGCTGTGATGCAACCTGGATTGACCATATCTAGACGCACAGCTGGATGAGACATAAGGGTGGACACTCTTGGGGCTGAGAGGTTTGGTGAGGTTGGGTGAGCAAACGCAGACCCTTTAAAGGAATACTGCGTGGTACCCATCGCATGGGTCCCAAATCTCCAGGTTCAAGGGCATCTTCCTACATCAAAAACATGCATGAGAAACCCAGAAGATGGTACACCGTGTGATGGGGAAAGGTTTCTAAAACGCACCTCATTTCTCATCTCCTTGTGCCCGGGTTCGCCATTCCAGCCGCTTTACTAGCAAGCTCCCTACTTGGAGCATCAGCACCTTTAACCTCCTGTTCCATACAGGTTGCAATTTGTCCTGAGGATAAACGGGAAGACGTGGAACCAACGAGAGACTAGCTCTTGGTGTTGGGACAGGCACAGGTCACTCTATTTTCCCATCAGAAAGAAGAATTAACCACAGGCTCAGCCTGCCCCCCGGAACCAGAACAGGGCCTGAAGCCATTCTGCGATTTTGCGGCCAGCTCCCATAAAAACGAGTTGTAAAATGGAGGTTCAGGGCACTGCAATTCACAAACCTGCAGAGTTATAAATGATAACTCTCGTCCACAAATATATTGAGGGAAGGCAAAGAAGAGGATTTGAAATCAAGGCAGAATTGCAGGAAACAGATTTCAGGAGGTAGATACGAATCGCCTTTAAAGCACATGAAAAGCGGCAAAACGTTGACAATGATGCCCTTGGCCAAAAAGGGCGTATGCGTTTTTTCCTGAATATATTCAGGAAAAAACGCATACGCCCTTTTTGGCCAACCAAGCCACCTGGAAAGGCAAATCAGCGCTACAAAGAAGTCTCGCTTCCCATCGGTCAAAAGGGCCATGCTGAAAAAAGTGTCAAAACCAGAAATGCAGGACAGGCCATGGAGAAATGGGAGCCTTGCTACACTGATGGGCGGGATGTAAATTGCCAAGAGCCACTCTGGAGAAGTGTCCGGTGAGTCCTGAAACATCTGAAAAACACAGCTTAGAGAGCATAGGGCACTTCCACTCATGGGGGTATAAATTGGGAAAATTAAAAATCAGCAAGACACAAGCACCCCAAAGTTTAGGGCTGCTCTGTTGACCAGGACCTCCACTTCATTCCACCTTAAATATCCCAGGAAAGAGAAAAATGGAGAAAGAAGTTGTGGTCCTTATGTACATTGGAATATCACTCAGCCAGGAAATCAATGTCGTAAGGTTAGTAGCAGCATGATGAGTGGATTTAGGTACGACGATTCTAAGTGAAATAAGTCACACAGAAAAGGACACTTCTCATAAGGTATCACTGATAGAGGGAATGTAAAAACCGTTACACTTGAACTGAATTACAAAACAGAACAGAGTCACACATGCAGAAAACACACTATGGCTGCTTAACGGGAAAGGTGAGGTGGGGTGATACATAAAACAAGGGTATCAAATTAGCTCAGATACCGTTCCATAAACCCAATATGTAATAGACAAGACCTACTCCTTGCTCAGAGAACTGGACTCAACACGCCCTATTCACCGCACAAGAATATATCTGACTAATAATAATCGTAAAACCTATGTATTGATATCTCTCTGTTAGTGTGTCAAGTGGGTGTAAAGCGGCATAAACACAGCAGTGAAAAGCAGCTAAACCCCATTATAAAAATAAATTACTTTGAAACACCCATGAAACAAAGACAGTGAAAGAGAGAGAAATTCTTACACAATGCGTTCAGGGGCTGTGATGCAACCTGGATTGACCATATCTAGACGCACAGCTGGATGAGACATAAGGGTGGACACTCTTGGGGCTGAGAGGTTTGGTGAGGTTGGGTGAGCAAACGCAGACCCTTTAAAGGAATACTGCGTGGTACCCATCGCATGGGTCCCAAATCTCCAGGTTCAAGGGCATCTTCCTACATCAAAAACATGCATGAGAAACCCAGAAGATGGTACACCGTGTGATGGGGAAAGGTTTCTAAAACGCACCTCATTTCTCATCTCCTTGTGCCCGGGTTCACCATTCCAGCCGCTTTACTAGCAAGCTCCCTACTTGGAGCATCAGCACCTTTAACCTCCTGTTCCATACAGGTTGCAATTTGTCCTGAGGATAAACGGGAAGACGTGGAACCAACGAGAGACTAGCTCTTGGTGTTGGGACAGGCACAGGTCACTCTATTTTCCCATCAGAAAGAAGAATTAACCACAGGCTCAGCCTGCCCCCCAGAACCAGAACAGGGCCTGAAGCCATTCTGCGATTTTGCGGCCAGCTCCCATAAAAACGAGTTGTAAAATGGAGGTCCAGGGCACTGCAATTCACAAACCTGCAGAGTTATAAATGATAACTCCCGTCCACAAATATATTGAGGGAAGGCAAAGAAGAGGATTTGAAATCAAGGCAGAATTGCAGGAAACAGATTTCAGGAGGTAGATACGAATCGCCTTTAAAGCACATGAAAAGCGGCAAAACGTTGACAATGATGCCCTTGGCCAAAAAGGGCGTATGCGTTTTTTCCTGAATATATTCAGGAAAAAACGCATACGCCCTTTTTGGCCAACCAAGCCACCTGGAAAGGCAAATCAGCGCTACAAAGAAGTCTCGCTTCCCATCGGTCAAAAGGGCCATGCTGAAAAAAGTGTCAAAACCAGAAATGCAGGACCGGCCATGGAGAAATGGGAGCCTTGCTACACTGATGGGCGGGATGTAAATTGCCAAGAGCCACTCCGGAGAAGTGCAAGGTGAGTCCTGAAACATCTGAAAAACACAGCTTAGAGAGCATAGGGCACTTCCACTCATGGGGGTATAAATTGGGAAAATTAAAAATCAGCAAGACACAAGCACCCCAAAGTTTAGGGCTGCTCTGTTGACCAGGACCTCCACTTCATTCCACCTTAAATATCCCAGGAAAGAGAAAAATGGATAAAGAAGTTGTGGTCCTTATGTACAATGGAATATCACTCAGCCATGAAATCAATGTCGTAAGGTTAGTAGCAGCATGATGAGTGGATTTAGGTACGACGATTCTAAGTGAAATAAGTCACACAGAAAAGGACACTTCTCATAAGGTATCACTGATAGAGGGAATGTAAAAACCGTTACACTTGAACAGAATTACAAAACAGAACAGAGTCACACATGCAGAAAACACACTATGGCTGCTTAACGGGAAAGGTGAGGTGGGGTGATACATAAAACAAGGGTATCAAATTAGCTCAGATACCGTTCCATAAACCCAATATGTAATAGACAAGACCTACTCCTTGCTCAGAGAACTGGACTCAGCACGCCCTATTCACCGCACAAGAATATATCTGACTAATAATAATCGTAAAACCTATGTATTGATATCTCTCTGTTAGTGTGTCAAGTGGGTGTAAAGCGGCATAAACACAGCAGTGAAAAGCAGCTAAACCCCATTATAAAAATAAATTACTTTGAAACACCCATGAAACAAAGACAGTGAAAGAGAGAGAAATTCTTACACAATGCGTTCAGGGGCTGTGATGCAACCTGGATTGACCATATCTAGACGCACAGCTGGATGAGACATAAGGGTGGACACTCTTGGGGCTGAGAGGTTTGGTGAGGTTGGGTGAGCAAACCCAGACCCTTTAAAGGAATACTGCGTGGTACCCATCGCATGGGTCCCAAATCTCCAGGTTCAAGGGCATCTTCCTACATCAAAAACATGCATGAGAAACCCAGAAGATGGTACACCGTGTGATGGGGAAAGGTTTCTAAAACGCACCTCATTTCTCAACTCCTTGTGCCCGGGTTCGCCATTCCAGCCGCTTTACTAGCAAGCTCCATACTTGGAGCATCAGCACCTTTAACCTCCTGTTCCATGCAGGTTGCAATTTGTCCTGAGGATAAACGGGAAGACGTGGAACCAACGAGAGACTAGCTCTTGGTGTTGGGACAGGCACAGGTCACTCTATTTTCCAATCAGAAAGAAGAATTAACCACAGGCTCAGCCTGCCCCCCGGAACCAGAACAGGGCCTGAAGCCATTCTGCGATTTTGCGGCCAGCTCCCATAAAAACGAGTTGTAAAATTGAGGTTCAGGGCACTGCAATTCACAAACCTGCAGAGTTATAAATGATAACTGTCGTCCACAAATATATTGAGGGAAGGCAAAGAAGAGGATTTGAAATCAAGGCAGAATTGCAGGAAACAGATTTCAGGAGGTAGATACGAATCGCCTTTAAAGCACATGAAAAGCGGCAAAACGTTGACAATGATGCCCTTGGCCAAAAAGGGCGTATGCGTTTTTTCCTGAATATATTCAGGAAAAAACGCATACGCCCTTTTTGGCCAACCAAGCCACCTGGAAAGGCAAATCAGCGCTACAAAGAAGTCTCGCTTCCCATCGGTCAAAAGGGCCATGCTGAAAAAAGTGTCAAAACCAGAAATGCAGGACCGGCCATGGAGAAATGGGAGCCTTGCTACACTGATGGGCGGGATGTAAATTCCCAAGAGCCACTCCGGAGAAGTGTCCGGTGAGTCCTGAAACATCTGAAAAACACATCTTAGAGAGCATAGGGCACTACCACTCATGGGGGTATAAATTGGGAAAATTAAAAATCAGCAAGACACAAGCACCCCAAAGTTTAGGGCTGCTCTGTTGACCAGGACCTCCACTTCATTCCACCTTAAATATCCCAGGAAAGAGAAAAGTGGATAAAGAAGTTGTGGTCCTTATGTACATTGGAATATCACTCAGCCGGGAAATCAATGTCGTAAGGTTAGTAGCAGCATGATGAGTGGATTTAGGTACGACGATTCTAAGTGAAATAAGTCACACAGAAAAGGACACTTCTCATAAGGTATCACTGATAGAGGGAATGTAAAAACCGTTACACTTGAACTGAATTACAAAACAGAACAGAGTCACACATGCAGAAAACACACTATGGCTGCTTAACGGGAAAGGTGAGGTGGGGTGATACATAAAACAAGGGTATCAAATTAGCTCAGATACCGTTCCATAAACCCAATATGTAATAGACAAGACCTACTCCTTGCTCAGAGAACTGGACTCAGCACGCCCTATTCACCGCACAAGAATATATCTGACTAATAATAATCGTAAAACCTATGTATTGATATCTCTCTGTTAGTGTGTCAAGTGGGTGTAAAGCGGCATAAACACAGCAGTGAAAAGCAGCTAAACCCCATTATAAAAATAAATTACTTTGAAACACCCATGAAACAAAGACAGTGAAAGAGAGAGAAATTCTTACACAATGCGTTCAGGGGCTGTGATGCAACCTGGATTGACCATATCTAGACGCACAGCTGGATGAGACATAAGGGTGGACACTCTTGGGGCTGAGAGGTTTGGTGAGGTTGGGTGAGCAAACGCAGACCCTTTAAAGGAATACTGCGTGGTACCCATCGCATGGGTCCCAAATCTCCAGGTTCAAGGGCATCTTCCTACATCAAAAACATGCATGAGAAACCCAGAAGATGGTACACCGTGTGATGGGGAAAGGTTTCTAAAACGCACCTCATTTCTCAACTCCTTGTGCCCGGGTTCGCCATTCCAGCTGCTTTACTAGCAAGCTCCATACTTGGAGCATCAGCACCTTTAACCTCCTGTTCCATGCAGGTTGCAATTTGTCCTGAGGATAAACGGGAAGACGTGGAACCAACGAGAGACTAGCTCTTGGTGTTGGGACAGGCACAGGTCACTCTATTTTCCCATCAGAAAGAAGAATTAACCACAGGCTCAGCCTGCCCCCCGGAACCAGAACAGGGCCTGAAGCCATTCTGCGATTTTGCGGCCAGCTCCCATAAAAACGAGTTGTAAAATGGAGGTTCAGGGCACTGCAATTCACAAACCTGCAGAGTTATAAATGATAACTCTCGTCCACAAATATATTGAGGGAAGGCAAAGAAGAGGATTTGAAATCAAGGCAGAATTGCAGGAAACAGATTTCAGGAGGTAGATACGAATCGCCTTTAAAGCACATGAAAAGCGGCAAAACGTTGACAATGATGCCCTTGGCCAAAAAGGGCGTATGCGTTTTTTCCTGAATATATTCAGGAAAAAACGCATACGCCCTTTTTGGCCAACCAAGGAACCTGGAAAGGCAAATCAGCGCTACAAAGAAGTCTCGCTTCCCATCGGTCAAAAGGGCCATGCTGAAAAAAGTGTCAAAACCAGAAATGCAGGACAGGCCATGGAGAAATGGGAGCCTTGCTACACTGATGGGCGGGATGTAAATTGCCAAGAGCCACTCTGGAGAAGTGTCCGGTGAGTCCTGAAACATCTGAAAAACACAGCTTAGAGAGCATAGGGCACTTCCACTCATGGGGGTATAAATTGGGAAAATTAAAAATCAGCAAGACACAAGCACCCCAAAGTTTAGGGCTGCTCTGTTGACCAGGACCTCCACTTCATTCCACCTTAAATATCCCAGGAAAGAGAAAAATGGAGAAAGAAGTTGTGGTCCTTATGTACATTGGAATATCACTCAGCCAGGAAATCAATGTCGTAAGGTTAGTAGCAGCATGATGAGTGGATTTAGGTACGACGATTTTAAGTGAAATAAGTCACACAGAAAAGGACACTTCTCATAAGGTATCACTGATAGAGGGAATGTAAAAACCGTTACACTTGAACTGAATTACAAAACAGAACAGAGTCACACATGCAGAAAACACACTATGGCTGCTTAACGGGAAAGGTGAGGTGGGGTGATACATAAAACAAGGGTATCAAATTAGCTCAGATACCGTTCCATAAACCCAATATGTAATAGACAAGACCTACTCCTTGCTCAGAGAACTGGACTCAACACGCCCTATTCACCGCACAAGAATATATCTGACTAATAATAATCGTAAAACCTATGTATTGATATCTCTCTGTTAGTGTGTCAAGTGGGTGTAAAGCGGCATAAACACAGCAGTGAAAAGCAGCTAAACCCCATTATAAAAATAAATTACTTTGAAACACCCATGAAACAAAGACAGTGAAAGAGAGAGAAATTCTTACACAATGCGTTCAGGGGCTGTGATGCAACCTGGATTGACCATATCTAGACGCACAGCTGGATGAGACATAAGGGTGGACACTCTTGGGGCTGAGAGGTTTGGTGAGGTTGGGTGAGCAAACGCAGACCCTTTAAAGGAATACTGCGTGGTACCCATCGCATGGGTCCCAAATCTCCAGGTTCAAGGGCATCTTCCTACATCAAAAACATGCATGAGAAACCCAGAAGATGGTACACCGTGTGATGGGGAAAGGTTTCTAAAACGCACCTCATTTCTCATCTCCTTGTGCCCGGGTTCGCCATTCCAGCCGCTTTACTAGCAAGCTCCCTACTTGGAGCATCAGCACCTTTAACCTCCTGTTCCATACAGGTTGCAATTTGTCCTGAGGATAAACGGGAAGACGTGGAACCAACGAGAGACTAGCTCTTGGTGTTGGGACAGGCACAGGTCACTCTATTTTCCCATCAGAAAGAAGAATTAACCACAGGCTCAGCCTGCCCCCCGGAACCAGAACAGGGCCTGAAGCCATTCTGCGATTTTGCGGCCAGCTCCCATAAAAACGAGTTGTAAAATGGAGGTTCAGGGCACTGCAATTCACAAACCTGCAGAGTTATAAATGATAACTCTCGTCCACAAATATATTGAGGGAAGGCAAAGAAGAGGATTTGAAATCAAGGCAGAATTGCAGGAAACAGATTTCAGGAGGTAGATACGAATCGCCTTTAAAGCACATGAAAAGCGGCAAAACGTTGACAATGATGCCCTTGGCCAAAAAGGGCGTATGCGTTTTTTCCTGAATATATTCAGGAAAAAACGCATACGCCCTTTTTGGCCAACCAAGCCACCTGGAAAGGCAAATCAGCGCTACAAAGAAGTCTCGCTTCCCATCGGTCAAAAGGGCCATGCTGAAAAAAGTGTCAAAACCAGAAATGCAGGACAGGCCATGGAGAAATGGGAGCCTTGCTACACTGATGGGCGGGATGTAAATTGCCAAGAGCCACTCTGGAGAAGTGTCCGGTGAGTCCTGAAACATCTGAAAAACACAGCTTAGAGAGCATAGGGCACTTCCACTCATGGGGGTATAAATTGGGAAAATTAAAAATCAGCAAGACACAAGCACCCCAAAGTTTAGGGCTGCTCTGTTGACCAGGACCTCCACTTCATTCCACCTTAAATATCCCAGGAAAGAGAAAAATGGAGAAAGAAGTTGTGGTCCTTATGTACATTGGAATATCACTCAGCCAGGAAATCAATGTCGTAAGGTTAGTAGCAGCATGATGAGTGGATTTAGGTACGACGATTCTAAGTGAAATAAGTCACACAGAAAAGGACACTTCTCATAAGGTATCACTGATAGAGGGAATGTAAAAACCGTTACACTTGAACTGAATTACAAAACAGAACAGAGTCACACATGCAGAAAACACACTATGGCTGCTTAACGGGAAAGGTGAGGTGGGGTGATACATAAAACAAGGGTATCAAATTAGCTCAGATACCGTTCCATAAACCCAATATGTAATAGACAAGACCTACTCCTTGCTCAGAGAACTGGACTCAACACGCCCTATTCACCGCACAAGAATATATCTGACTAATAATAATCGTAAAACCTATGTATTGATATCTCTCTGTTAGTGTGTCAAGTGGGTGTAAAGCGGCATAAACACAGCAGTGAAAAGCAGCTAAACCCCATTATAAAAATAAATTACTTTGAAACACCCATGAAACAAAGACAGTGAAAGAGAGAGAAATTCTTACACAATGCGTTCAGGGGCTGTGATGCAACCTGGATTGACCATATCTAGACGCACAGCTGGATGAGACATAAGGGTGGACACTCTTGGGGCTGAGAGGTTTGGTGAGGTTGGGTGAGCAAACCCAGACCCTTTAAAGGAATACTGCGTGGTACCCATCGCATGGGTCCCAAATCTCCAGGTTCAAGGGCATCTTCCTACATCAAAAACATGCATGAGAAACCCAGAAGATGGTACACCGTGTGATGGGGAAAGGTTTCTAAAACGCACCTCATTTCTCAACTCCTTGTGCCCGGGTTCGCCATTCCAGCCGCTTTACTAGCAAGCTCCATACTTGGAGCATCAGCACCTTTAACCTCCTGTTCCATGCAGGTTGCAATTTGTCCTGAGGATAAACGGGAAGACGTGGAACCAACGAGAGACTAGCTCTTGGTGTTGGGACAGGCACAGGTCACTCTATTTTCCCATCAGAAAGAAGAATTAACCACAGGCTCAGCCTGCCCCCCGGAACCAGAACAGGGCCTGAAGCCATTCTGCGATTTTGCGGCCAGCTCCCATAAAAACGAGTTGTAAAATGGAGGTTCATGGCACTGCAATTCACAAACCTGCAGAGTTATAAATGATAACTCTCGTCCACAAATATATTGAGGGAAGGCAAAGAAGAGGATTTGAAATCAAGGCAGAATTGCAGGAAACAGATTTCAGGAGGTAGATACGAATCGCCTTTAAAGCACATGAAAAGCGGCAAAACGTTGACAATGATGCCCTTGGCCAAAAAGGGCGTATGCGTTTTTTCCTGAATATATTCAGGAAAAAACGCATACGCCCTTTTTGGCCAACCAAGGAACCTGGAAAGGCAAATCAGCGCTACAAAGAAGTCTCGCTTCCCATCGGTCAAAAGGGCCATGCTGAAAAAAGTGTCAAAACCAGAAATGCAGGACAGGCCATGGAGAAATGGGAGCCTTGCTACACTGATGGGCGGGATGTAAATTGCCAAGAGCCACTCTGGAGAAGTGTCCGGTGAGTCCTGAAACATCTGAAAAACACAGCTTAGAGAGCATAGGGCACTTCCACTCATGGGGGTATAAATTGGGAAAATTAAAAATCAGCAAGACACAAGCACCCCAAAGTTTAGGGCTGCTCTGTTGACCAGGACCTCCACTTCATTCCACCTTAAATATCCCAGGAAAGAGAAAAATGGAGAAAGAAGTTGTGGTCCTTATGTACATTGGAATATCACTCAGCCAGGAAATCAATGTCGTAAGGTTAGTAGCAGCATGATGAGTGGATTTAGGTACGACGATTTTAAGTGAAATAAGTCACACAGAAAAGGACACTTCTCATAAGGTATCACTGATAGAGGGAATGTAAAAACCGTTACACTTGAACTGAATTACAAAACAGAACAGAGTCACACATGCAGAAAACACACTATGGCTGCTTAACGGGAAAGGTGAGGTGGGGTGATACATAAAACAAGGGTATCAAATTAGCTCAGATACCGTTCCATAAACCCAATATGTAATAGACAAGACCTACTCCTTGCTCAGAGAACTGGACTCAACACGCCCTATTCACCGCACAAGAATATATCTGACTAATAATAATCGTAAAACCTATGTATTGATATCTCTCTGTTAGTGTGTCAAGTGGGTGTAAAGCGGCATAAACACAGCAGTGAAAAGCAGCTAAACCCCATTATAAAAATAAATTACTTTGAAACACCCATGAAACAAAGACAGTGAAAGAGAGAGAAATTCTTACACAATGCGTTCAGGGGCTGTGATGCAACCTGGATTGACCATATCTAGACGCACAGCTGGATGAGACATAAGGGTGGACACTCTTGGGGCTGAGAGGTTTGGTGAGGTTGGGTGAGCAAACGCAGACCCTTTAAAGGAATACTGCGTGGTACCCATCGCATGGGTCCCAAATCTCCAGGTTCAAGGGCATCTTCCTACATCAAAAACATGCATGAGAAACCCAGAAGATGGTACACCGTGTGATGGGGAAAGGTTTCTAAAACGCACCTCATTTCTCATCTCCTTGTGCCCGGGTTCGCCATTCCAGCCGCTTTACTAGCAAGCTCCCTACTTGGAGCATCAGCACCTTTAACCTCCTGTTCCATACAGGTTGCAATTTGTCCTGAGGATAAACGGGAAGACGTGGAACCAACGAGAGACTAGCTCTTGGTGTTGGGACAGGCACAGGTCACTCTATTTTCCCATCAGAAAGAAGAATTAACCACAGGCTCAGCCTGCCCCCCGGAACCAGAACAGGGCCTGAAGCCATTCTGCGATTTTGCGGCCAGCTCCCATAAAAACGAGTTGTAAAATGGAGGTTCAGGGCACTGCAATTCACAAACCTGCAGAGTTATAAATGATAACTCTCGTCCACAAATATATTGAGGGAAGGCAAAGAAGAGGATTTGAAATCAAGGCAGAATTGCAGGAAACAGATTTCAGGAGGTAGATACGAATCGCCTTTAAAGCACATGAAAAGCGGCAAAACGTTGACAATGATGCCCTTGGCCAAAAAGGGCGTATGCGTTTTTTCCTGAATATATTCAGGAAAAAACGCATACGCCCTTTTTGGCCAACCAAGCCACCTGGAAAGGCAAATCAGCGCTACAAAGAAGTCTCGCTTCCCATCGGTCAAAAGGGCCATGCTGAAAAAAGTGTCAAAACCAGAAATGCAGGACAGGCCATGGAGAAATGGGAGCCTTGCTACACTGATGGGCGGGATGTAAATTGCCAAGAGCCACTCTGGAGAAGTGTCCGGTGAGTCCTGAAACATCTGAAAAACACAGCTTAGAGAGCATAGGGCACTTCCACTCATGGGGGTATAAATTGGGAAAATTAAAAATCAGCAAGACACAAGCACCCCAAAGTTTAGGGCTGCTCTGTTGACCAGGACCTCCACTTCATTCCACCTTAAATATCCCAGGAAAGAGAAAAATGGAGAAAGAAGTTGTGGTCCTTATGTACATTGGAATATCACTCAGCCAGGAAATCAATGTCGTAAGGTTAGTAGCAGCATGATGAGTGGATTTAGGTACGACGATTCTAAGTGAAATAAGTCACACAGAAAAGGACACTTCTCATAAGGTATCACTGATAGAGGGAATGTAAAAACCGTTACACTTGAACTGAATTACAAAACAGAACAGAGTCACACATGCAGAAAACACACTATGGCTGCTTAACGGGAAAGGTGAGGTGGGGTGATACATAAAACAAGGGTATCAAATTAGCTCAGATACCGTTCCATAAACCCAATATGTAATAGACAAGACCTACTCCTTGCTCAGAGAACTGGACTCAACACGCCCTATTCACCGCACAAGAATATATCTGACTAATAATAATCGTAAAACCTATGTATTGATATCTCTCTGTTAGTGTGTCAAGTGGGTGTAAAGCGGCATAAACACAGCAGTGAAAAGCAGCTAAACCCCATTATAAAAATAAATTACTTTGAAACACCCATGAAACAAAGACAGTGAAAGAGAGAGAAATTCTTACACAATGCGTTCAGGGGCTGTGATGCAACCTGGATTGACCATATCTAGACGCACAGCTGGATGAGACATAAGGGTGGACACTCTTGGGGCTGAGAGGTTTGGTGAGGTTGGGTGAGCAAACGCAGACCCTTTAAAGGAATACTGCGTGGTACCCATCGCATGGGTCCCAAATCTCCAGGTTCAAGGGCATCTTCCTACATCAAAAACATGCATGAGAAACCCAGAAGATGGTACACCGTGTGATGGGGAAAGGTTTCTAAAACGCACCTCATTTCTCATCTCCTTGTGCCCGGGTTCGCCATTCCAGCCGCTTTACTAGCAAGCTCCCTACTTGGAGCATCAGCACCTTTAACCTCCTGTTCCATACAGGTTGCAATTTGTCCTGAGGATAAACGGGAAGACGTGGAACCAACGAGAGACTAGCTCTTGGTGTTGGGACAGGCACAGGTCACTCTATTTTCCCATCAGAAAGAAGAATTAACCACAGGCTCAGCCTGCCCCCCAGAACCAGAACAGGGCCTGAAGCCATTCTGCGATTTTGCGGCCAGCTCCCATAAAAACGAGTTGTAAAATGGAGGTTCAGGGCACTGCAATTCACAAACCTGCAGAGTTATAAATGATAACTCCCGTCCACAAATATATTGAGGGAAGGCAAAGAAGAGGATTTGAAATCAAGGCAGAATTGCAGGAAACAGATTTCAGGAGGTAGATACGAATCGCCTTTAAAGCACATGAAAAGCGGCAAAACGTTGACAATGATGCCCTTGGCCAAAAAGGGCGTATGCGTTTTTTCCTGAATATATTCAGGAAAAAACGCATACGCCCTTTTTGGCCAACCAAGCCACCTGGAAAGGCAAATCAGCGCTACAAAGAAGTCTCGCTTCCCATCGGTCAAAAGGGCCATGCTGAAAAAAGTGTCAAAACCAGAAATGCAGGACCGGCCATGGAGAAATGGGAGCCTTGCTACACTGATGGGCGGGATGTAAATTGCCAAGAGCCACTCCGGAGAAGTGCAAGGTGAGTCCTGAAACATCTGAAAAACACAGCTTAGAGAGCATAGGGCACTTCCACTCATGGGGGTATAAATTGGGAAAATTAAAAATCAGCAAGACACAAGCACCCCAAAGTTTAGGGCTGCTCTGTTGACCAGGACCTCCACTTCATTCCACCTTAAATATCCCAGGAAAGAGAAAAATGGATAAAGAAGTTGTGGTCCTTATGTACAATGGAATATCACTCAGCCATGAAATCAATGTCGTAAGGTTAGTAGCAGCATGATGAGTGGATTTAGGTACGACGATTCTAAGTGAAATAAGTTACACAGAAAAGGACACTTCTCATAAGGTATCACTGATAGAGGGAATGTAAAAACCGTTACACTTGAACTGAATTACAAAACAGAACAGAGTCACACATGCAGAAAACACACTATGGCTGCTTAACGGGAAAGGTGAGGTGGGGTGATACATAAAACAAGGGTATCAAATTAGCTCAGATACCGTTCCATAAACCCAATATGTAATAGACAAGACCTACTCCTTGCTCAGAGAACTGGACTCAACACGCCCTATTCACCGCACAAGAATATATCTGACTAATAATAATCGTAAAACCTATGTATTGATATCTCTCTGTTAGTGTGTCAAGTGGGTGTAAAGCGGCATAAACACAGCAGTGAAAAGCAGCTAAACCCCATTATAAAAATAAATTACTTTGAAACACCCATGAAACAAAGACAGTGAAAGAGAGAGAAATTCTTACACAATGCGTTCAGGGGCTGTGATGCAACCTGGATTGACCATATCTAGACGCACAGCTGGATGAGACATAAGGGTGGACACTCTTGGGGCTGAGAGGTTTGGTGAGGTTGGGTGAGCAAACGCAGACCCTTTAAAGGAATACTGCGTGGTACCCATCGCATGGGTCCCAAATCTCCAGGTTCAAGGGCATCTTCCTACATCAAAAACATGCATGAGAAACCCAGAAGATGGTACACCGTGTGATGGGGAAAGGTTTCTAAAACGCACCTCATTTCTCATCTCCTTGTGCCCGGGTTCGCCATTCCAGCCGCTTTACTAGCAAGCTCCCTACTTGGAGCATCAGCACCTTTAACCTCCTGTTCCATACAGGTTGCAATTTGTCCTGAGGATAAACGGGAAGACGTGGAACCAACGAGAGACTAGCTCTTGGTGTTGGGACAGGCACAGGTCACTCTATTTTCCCATCAGAAAGAAGAATTAACCACAGGCTCAGCCTGCCCCCCGGAACCAGAACAGGGCCTGAAGCCATTCTGCGATTTTGCGGCCAGCTCCCATAAAAACGAGTTGTAAAATGGAGGTTCAGGGCACTGCAATTCACAAACCTGCAGAGTTATAAATGATAACTCCCGTCCACAAATATATTGAGGGAAGGCAAAGAAGAGGATTTGAAATCAAGGCAGAATTGCAGGAAACAGATTTCAGGAGGTAGATACGAATCGCCTTTAAAGCACATGAAAAGCGGCAAAACGTTGACAATGATGCCCTTGGCCAAAAAGGGCGTATGCGTTTTTTCCTGAATATATTCAGGAAAAAACGCATACGCCCTTTTTGGCCAACCAAGCCACCTGGAAAGGCAAATCAGCGCTACAAAGAAGTCTCGCTTCCCATCGGTCAAAAGGGCCATGCTGAAAAAAGTGTCAAAACCAGAAATGCAGGACCGGCCATGGAGAAATGGGAGCCTTGCTACACTGATGGGCGGGATGTAAATTGCCAAGAGCCACTCCGGAGAAGTGTCCGGTGAGTCCTGAAACATCTGAAAAACACAGCTTAGAGAGCATAGGGCACTTCCACTCATGGGGGTATAAATTGGGAAAATTAAAAATCAGCAAGACACAAGCACCCCAAAGTTTAGGGCTGCTCTGTTGACCAGGACCTCCACTTCATTCCACCTTAAATATCCCAGGAAAGAGAAAAATGGATAAAGAAGTTGTGGTCCTTATGTACAATGGAATATCACTCAGCCATGAAATCAATGTCGTAAGGTTAGTAGCAGCATGATGAGTGGATTTAGGTACGACGATTCTAAGTGAAATAAGTCACACAGAAAAGGACACTTCTCATAAGGTATCACTGATAGAGGGAATGTAAAAACCGTTACACTTGAACTGAATTACAAAACAGAACAGAGTCACACATGCAGAAAACACACTATGGCTGCTTAACGGGAAAGGTGAGGTGGGGTGATACATAAAACAAGGGTATCAAATTAGCTCAGATACCGTTCCATAAACCCAATATGTAATAGACAAGACCTACTCCTTGCTCAGAGAACTGGACTCAGCACGCCCTATTCACCGCACAAGAATATATCTGACTAATAATAATCGTAAAACCTATGTATTGATATCTCTCTGTTAGTGTGTCAAGTGGGTGTAAAGCGGCATAAACACAGCAGTGAAAAGCAGCTAAACCCCATTATAAAAATAAATTACTTTGAAACACCCATGAAACAAAGACAGTGAAAGAGAGAGAAATTCTTACACAATGCGTTCAGGGGCTGTGATGCAACCTGGATTGACCATATCTAGACGCACAGCTGGATGAGACATAAGGGTGGACACTCTTGGGGCTGAGAGGTTTGGTGAGGTTGGGTGAGCAAACGCAGACCCTTTAAAGGAATACTGCGTGGTACCCATCGCATGGGTCCCAAATCTCCAGGTTCAAGGGCATCTTCCTACATCAAAAACATGCATGAGAAACCCAGAAGATGGTACACCGTGTGATGGGGAAAGGTTTCTAAAACGCACCTCATTTCTCATCTCCTTGTGCCCGGGTTCACCATTCCAGCCGCTTTACTAGCAAGCTCCCTACTTGGAGCATCAGCACCTTTAACCTCCTGTTCCATACAGGTTGCAATTTGTCCTGAGGATAAACGGGAAGACGTGGAACCAACGAGAGACTAGCTCTTGGTGTTGGGACAGGCACAGGTCACTCTATTTTCCCATCAGAAAGAAGAATTAACCACAGGCTCAGCCTGCCCCCCAGAACCAGAACAGGGCCTGAAGCCATTCTGCGATTTTGCGGCCAGCTCCCATAAAAACGAGTTGTAAAATGGAGGTTCAGGGCACTGCAATTCACAAACCTGCAGAGTTATAAATGATAACTCCCGTCCACAAATATATTGAGGGAAGGCAAAGAAGAGGATTTGAAATCAAGGCAGAATTGCAGGAAACAGATTTCAGGAGGTAGATACGAATCGCCTTTAAAGCACATGAAAAGCGGCAAAACGTTGACAATGATGCCCTTGGCCAAAAAGGGCGTATGCGTTTTTTCCTGAATATATTCAGGAAAAAACGCATACGCCCTTTTTGGCCAACCAAGCCACCTGGAAAGGCAAATCAGCGCTACAAAGAAGTCTCGCTTCCCATCGGTCAAAAGGGCCATGCTGAAAAAAGTGTCAAAACCAGAAATGCAGGACCGGCCATGGAGAAATGGGAGCCTTGCTACACTGATGGGCGGGATGTAAATTGCCAAGAGCCACTCTGGAGAAGTGTCCGGTGAGTCCTGAAACATCTGAAAAACACAGCTTAGAGAGCATAGGGCACTTCCACTCTTGGGGGTATAAATTGGGAAAATTAAAAATCAGCAAGACACAAGCACCCCAAAGTTTAGGGCTGCTCTGTTGACCAGGACCTCCACTTCATTCCACCTTAAATATCCCAGGAAAGAGAAAAATGGATAAAGAAGTTGTGGTCCTTATGTACATTGGAATATCACTCAGCCAGGAAATCAATGTCGTAAGGTTAGTAGCAGCATGATGAGTGGATTTAGGTACGACGATTCTAAGTGAAATAAGTCACACAGAAAAGGACACTTCTCATAAGGTATCACTGATAGAGGGAATGTAAAAACCGTTACACTTGAACTGAATTACAAAACAGAACAGAGTCACACATGCAGAAAACACACTATGGCTGCTTAACGGGAAAGGTGAGGTGGGGTGATACATAAAACAAGGGTATCAAATTAGCTCAGATACCGTTCCATAAACCCAATATGTAATAGACCAGACCTACTCCTTGCTCAGAGAACTGGACTCAACACGCCCTATTCACCGCACAAGAATATATCTGACTAATAATAATCGTAAAACCTATGTATTGATATCTCTCTGTTAGTGTGTCAAGTGGGTGTAAAGCGGCATAAACACAGCAGTGAAAAGCAGCTAAACCCCATTATAAAAATAAATTACTTTGAAACACCCATGAAACAAAGACAGTGAAAGAGAGAGAAATTCTTACACAATGCGTTCAGGGGCTGTGATGCAACCTGGATTGACCATATCTAGACGCACAGCTGGATGAGACATAAGGGTGGACACTCTTGGGGCTGAGAGGTTTGGTGAGGTTGGGTGAGCAAACGCAGACCCTTTAAAGGAATACTGCGTGGTACCCATCGCATGGGTCCCAAATCTCCAGGTTCAAGGGCATCTTCCTACATCAAAAACATGCATGAGAAACCCAGAAGATGGTACACCGTGTGATGGGGAAAGGTTTCTAAAACGCACCTCATTTCTCATCTCCTTGTGCCCGGGTTCGCCATTCCAGCCGCTTTACTAGCAAGCTCCCTACTTGGAGCATCAGCACCTTTAACCTCCTGTTCCATACAGGTTGCAATTTGTCCTGAGGATAAACGGGAAGACGTGGAACCAACGAGAGACTAGCTCTTGGTGTTGGGACAGGCACAGGTCACTCTATTTTCCCATCAGAAAGAAGAATTAACCACAGGCTCAGCCTGCCCCCCGGAACCAGAACAGGGCCTGAAGCCATTCTGCGATTTTGCGGCCAGCTCCCATAAAAACGAGTTGTAAAATGGAGGTTCAGGGCACTGCAATTCACAAACCTGCAGAGTTATAAATGATAACTCTCGTCCACAAATATATTGAGGGAAGGCAAAGAAGAGGATTTGAAATCAAGGCAGAATTGCAGGAAACAGATTTCAGGAGGTAGATACGAATCGCCTTTAAAGCACATGAAAAGCGGCAAAACGTTGACAATGATGCCCTTGGCCAAAAAGGGCGTATGCGTTTTTTCCTGAATATATTCAGGAAAAAACGCATACGCCCTTTTTGGCCAACCAAGCCACCTGGAAAGGCAAATCAGCGCTACAAAGAAGTCTCGCTTCCCATCGGTCAAAAGGGCCATGCTGAAAAAAGTGTCAAAACCAGAAATGCAGGACAGGCCATGGAGAAATGGGAGCCTTGCTACACTGATGGGCGGGATGTAAATTGCCAAGAGCCACTCTGGAGAAGTGTCCGGTGAGTCCTGAAACATCTGAAAAACACAGCTTAGAGAGCATAGGGCACTTCCACTCATGGGGGTATAAATTGGGAAAATTAAAAATCAGCAAGACACAAGCACCCCAAAGTTTAGGGCTGCTCTGTTGACCAGGACCTCCACTTCATTCCACCTTAAATATCCCAGGAAAGAGAAAAATGGAGAAAGAAGTTGTGGTCCTTATGTACATTGGAATATCACTCAGCCAGGAAATCAATGTCGTAAGGTTAGTAGCAGCATGATGAGTGGATTTAGGTACGACGATTCTAAGTGAAATAAGTCACACAGAAAAGGACACTTCTCATAAGGTATCACTGATAGAGGGAATGTAAAAACCGTTACACTTGAACTGAATTACAAAACAGAACAGAGTCACACATGCAGAAAACACACTATGGCTGCTTAACGGGAAAGGTGAGGTGGGGTGATACATAAAACAAGGGTATCAAA
Source organism: Balaenoptera borealis (assembly GCF_965194805.1). Classification (NCBI taxonomy): domain Eukaryota; kingdom Metazoa; phylum Chordata; class Mammalia; order Artiodactyla; family Balaenopteridae; genus Balaenoptera; species Balaenoptera borealis. The sequence continues at coordinate 2,827,294 of NW_028124009.1, forward strand.
TTAGCTCAGATACCGTTCCATAAACCCAATATGTAATAGACAAGACCTACTCCTTGCTCAGAGAACTGGACTCAACACGCCCTATTCACCGCACAAGAATATATCTGACTAATAATAATCGTAAAACCTATGTATTGATATCTCTCTGTTAGTGTGTCAAGTGGGTGTAAAGCGGCATAAACACAGCAGTGAAAAGCAGCTAAACCCCATTATAAAAATAAATTACTTTGAAACACCCATGAAACAAAGACAGTGAAAGAGAGAGAAATTCTTACACAATGCGTTCAGGGGCTGTGATGCAACCTGGATTGACCATATCTAGACGCACAGCTGGATGAGACATAAGGGTGGACACTCTTGGGGCTGAGAGGTTTGGTGAGGTTGGGTGAGCAAACGCAGACCCTTTAAAGGAATACTGCGTGGTACCCATCGCATGGGTCCCAAATCTCCAGGTTCAAGGGCATCTTCCTACATCAAAAACATGCATGAGAAACCCAGAAGATGGTACACCGTGTGATGGGGAAAGGTTTCTAAAACGCACCTCATTTCTCATCTCCTTGTGCCCGGGTTCGCCATTCCAGCCGCTTTACTAGCAAGCTCCCTACTTGGAGCATCAGCACCTTTAACCTCCTGTTCCATACAGGTTGCAATTTGTCCTGAGGATAAACGGGAAGACGTGGAACCAACGAGAGACTAGCTCTTGGTGTTGGGACAGGCACAGGTCACTCTATTTTCCCATCAGAAAGAAGAATTAACCACAGGCTCAGCCTGCCCCCCAGAACCAGAACAGGGCCTGAAGCCATTCTGCGATTTTGCGGCCAGCTCCCATAAAAACGAGTTGTAAAATGGAGGTTCAGGGCACTGCAATTCACAAACCTGCAGAGTTATAAATGATAACTCCCGTCCACAAATATATTGAGGGAAGGCAAAGAAGAGGATTTGAAATCAAGGCAGAATTGCAGGAAACAGATTTCAGGAGGTAGATACGAATCGCCTTTAAAGCACATGAAAAGCGGCAAAACGTTGACAATGATGCCCTTGGCCAAAAAGGGCGTATGCGTTTTTTCCTGAATATATTCAGGAAAAAACGCATACGCCCTTTTTGGCCAACCAAGCCACCTGGAAAGGCAAATCAGCGCTACAAAGAAGTCTCGCTTCCCATCGGTCAAAAGGGCCATGCTGAAAAAAGTGTCAAAACCAGAAATGCAGGACCGGCCATGGAGAAATGGGAGCCTTGCTACACTGATGGGCGGGATGTAAATTGCCAAGAGCCACTCCGGAGAAGTGCAAGGTGAGTCCTGAAACATCTGAAAAACACAGCTTAGAGAGCATAGGGCACTTCCACTCATGGGGGTATAAATTGGGAAAATTAAAAATCAGCAAGACACAAGCACCCCAAAGTTTAGGGCTGCTCTGTTGACCAGGACCTCCACTTCATTCCACCTTAAATATCCCAGGAAAGAGAAAAATGGATAAAGAAGTTGTGGTCCTTATGTACAATGGAATATCACTCAGCCATGAAATCAATGTCGTAAGGTTAGTAGCAGCATGATGAGTGGATTTAGGTACGACGATTCTAAGTGAAATAAGTTACACAGAAAAGGACACTTCTCATAAGGTATCACTGATAGAGGGAATGTAAAAACCGTTACACTTGAACTGAATTACAAAACAGAACAGAGTCACACATGCAGAAAACACACTATGGCTGCTTAACGGGAAAGGTGAGGTGGGGTGATACATAAAACAAGGGTATCAAATTAGCTCAGATACCGTTCCATAAACCCAATATGTAATAGACAAGACCTACTCCTTGCTCAGAGAACTGGACTCAACACGCCCTATTCACCGCACAAGAATATATCTGACTAATAATAATCGTAAAACCTATGTATTGATATCTCTCTGTTAGTGTGTCAAGTGGGTGTAAAGCGGCATAAACACAGCAGTGAAAAGCAGCTAAACCCCATTATAAAAATAAATTACTTTGAAACACCCATGAAACAAAGACAGTGAAAGAGAGAGAAATTCTTACACAATGCGTTCAGGGGCTGTGATGCAACCTGGATTGACCATATCTAGACGCACAGCTGGATGAGACATAAGGGTGGACACTCTTGGGGCTGAGAGGTTTGGTGAGGTTGGGTGAGCAAACGCAGACCCTTTAAAGGAATACTGCGTGGTACCCATCGCATGGGTCCCAAATCTCCAGGTTCAAGGGCATCTTCCTACATCAAAAACATGCATGAGAAACCCAGAAGATGGTACACCGTGTGATGGGGAAAGGTTTCTAAAACGCACCTCATTTCTCATCTCCTTGTGCCCGGGTTCGCCATTCCAGCCGCTTTACTAGCAAGCTCCCTACTTGGAGCATCAGCACCTTTAACCTCCTGTTCCATACAGGTTGCAATTTGTCCTGAGGATAAACGGGAAGACGTGGAACCAACGAGAGACTAGCTCTTGGTGTTGGGACAGGCACAGGTCACTCTATTTTCCCATCAGAAAGAAGAATTAACCACAGGCTCAGCCTGCCCCCCGGAACCAGAACAGGGCCTGAAGCCATTCTGCGATTTTGCGGCCAGCTCCCATAAAAACGAGTTGTAAAATGGAGGTTCAGGGCACTGCAATTCACAAACCTGCAGAGTTATAAATGATAACTCCCGTCCACAAATATATTGAGGGAAGGCAAAGAAGAGGATTTGAAATCAAGGCAGAATTGCAGGAAACAGATTTCAGGAGGTAGATACGAATCGCCTTTAAAGCACATGAAAAGCGGCAAAACGTTGACAATGATGCCCTTGGCCAAAAAGGGCGTATGCGTTTTTTCCTGAATATATTCAGGAAAAAACGCATACGCCCTTTTTGGCCAACCAAGCCACCTGGAAAGGCAAATCAGCGCTACAAAGAAGTCTCGCTTCCCATCGGTCAAAAGGGCCATGCTGAAAAAAGTGTCAAAACCAGAAATGCAGGACCGGCCATGGAGAAATGGGAGCCTTGCTACACTGATGGGCGGGATGTAAATTGCCAAGAGCCACTCCGGAGAAGTGTCCGGTGAGTCCTGAAACATCTGAAAAACACAGCTTAGAGAGCATAGGGCACTTCCACTCATGGGGGTATACATTGGGAAAATGAAAAATCAGCAAGACACAAGCACCCCAAAGTTTAGGGCTGCTCTGTTGACCAGGACCTCCACTTCATTCCACCTTAAATATCCCAGGAAAGAGAAAAATGGATAAAGAAGTTGTGGTCCTTATGTACAATGGAATATCACTCAGCCATGAAATCAATGTCGTAAGGTTAGTAGCAGCATGATGAGTGGATTTAGGTACGACGATTCTAAGTGAAATAAGTCACACAGAAAAGGACACTTCTCATAAGGTATCACTGATAGAGGGAATGTAAAAACCGTTACACTTGAACTGAATTACAAAACAGAACAGAGTCACACATGCAGAAAACACACTATGGCTGCTTAACGGGAAAGGTGAGGTGGGGTGATACATAAAACAAGGGTATCAAATTAGCTCAGATACCGTTCCATAAACCCAATATGTAATAGACAAGACCTACTCCTTGCTCAGAGAACTGGACTCAGCACGCCCTATTCACCGCACAAGAATATATCTGACTAATAATAATCGTAAAACCTATGTATTGATATCTCTCTGTTAGTGTGTCAAGTGGGTGTAAAGCGGCATAAACACAGCAGTGAAAAGCAGCTAAACCCCATTATAAAAATAAATTACTTTGAAACACCCATGAAACAAAGACAGTGAAAGAGAGAGAAATTCTTACACAATGCGTTCAGGGGCTGTGATGCAACCTGGATTGACCATATCTAGACGCACAGCTGGATGAGACATAAGGGTGGACACTCTTGGGGCTGAGAGGTTTGGTGAGGTTGGGTGAGCAAACGCAGACCCTTTAAAGGAATACTGCGTGGTACCCATCGCATGGGTCCCAAATCTCCAGGTTCAAGGGCATCTTCCTACATCAAAAACATGCATGAGAAACCCAGAAGATGGTACACCGTGTGATGGGGAAAGGTTTCTAAAACGCACCTCATTTCTCATCTCCTTGTGCCCGGGTTCACCATTCCAGCCGCTTTACTAGCAAGCTCCCTACTTGGAGCATCAGCACCTTTAACCTCCTGTTCCATACAGGTTGCAATTTGTCCTGAGGATAAACGGGAAGACGTGGAACCAACGAGAGACTAGCTCTTGGTGTTGGGACAGGCACAGGTCACTCTATTTTCCCATCAGAAAGAAGAATTAACCACAGGCTCAGCCTGCCCCCCAGAACCAGAACAGGGCCTGAAGCCATTCTGCGATTTTGCGGCCAGCTCCCATAAAAACGAGTTGTAAAATGGAGGTTCAGGGCACTGCAATTCACAAACCTGCAGAGTTATAAATGATAACTCCCGTCCACAAATATATTGAGGGAAGTCAAAGAAGAGGATTTGAAATCAAGGCAGAATTGCAGGAAACAGATTTCAGGAGGTAGATACGAATCGCCTTTAAAGCACATGAAAAGCGGCAAAACGTTGACAATGATGCCCTTGGCCAAAAAGGGCGTATGCGTTTTTTCCTGAATATATTCAGGAAAAAACGCATACGCCCTTTTTGGCCAACCAAGCCACCTGGAAAGGCAAATCAGCGCTACAAAGAAGTCTCGCTTCCCATCGGTCAAAAGGGCCATGCTGAAAAAAGTGTCAAAACCAGAAATGCAGGACCGGCCATGGAGAAATGGGAGCCTTGCTACACTGATGGGCGGGATGTAAATTGCCAAGAGCCACTCTGGGGAAGTGTCCGGTGAGTCCTGAAACATCTGAAAAACACAGCTTAGAGAGCATAGGGCACTTCCACTCTTGGGGGTATAAATTGGGAAAATTAAAAATCAGCAAGACACAAGCACCCCAAAGTTTAGGGCTGCTCTGTTGACCAGGACCTCCACTTCATTCCACCTTAAATATCCCAGGAAAGAGAAAAATGGATAAAGAAGTTGTGGTCCTTATGTACATTGGAATATCACTCAGCCAGGAAATCAATGTCGTAAGGTTAGTAGCAGCATGATGAGTGGATTTAGGTACGACGATTCTAAGTGAAATAAGTCACACAGAAAAGGACACTTCTCATAAGGTATCACTGATAGAGGGAATGTAAAAACCGTTACACTTGAACTGAATTACAAAACAGAACAGAGTCACACATGCAGAAAACACACTATGGCTGCTTAACGGGAAAGGTGAGGTGGGGTGATACATAAAACAAGGGTATCAAATTAGCTCAGATACCGTTCCATAAACCCAATATGTAATAGACAAGACCTACTCCTTGCTCAGAGAACTGGACTCAACACGCCCTATTCACCGCACAAGAATATATCTGACTAATAATAATCGTAAAACCTATGTATTGATATCTGTTAGTGTGTCAAGTGGGTGTAAAGCGGCATAAACACAGCAGTGAAAAGCAGCTAAACCCCATTATAAAAATAAATTACTTTGAAACACCCATGAAACAAAGACAGTGAAAGAGAGAGAAATTCTTACACAATGCGTTCAGGGGCTGTGATGCAACCTGGATTGACCATATCTAGACGCACAGCTGGATGAGACATAAGGGTGGACACTCTTGGGGCTGAGAGGTTTGGTGAGGTTGGGTGAGCAAACGCAGACCCTTTAAAGGAATACTGCGTGGTACCCATCGCATGGGTCCCAAATCTCCAGGTTCAAGGGCATCTTCCTACATCAAAAACATGCATGAGAAACCCAGAAGATGGTACACCGTGTGATGGGGAAAGGTTTCTAAAACGCACCTCATTTCTCATCTCCTTGTGCCCGGGTTCGCCATTCCAGCCGCTTTACTAGCAAGCTCCCTACTTGGAGCATCAGCACCTTTAACCTCCTGTTCCATACAGGTTGCAATTTGTCCTGAGGATAAACGGGAAGACGTGGAACCAACGAGAGACTAGCTCTTGGTGTTGGGACAGGCACAGGTCACTCTATTTTCCCATCAGAAAGAAGAATTAACCACAGGCTCAGCCTGCCCCCCGGAACCAGAACAGGGCCTGAAGCCATTCTGCGATTTTGCGGCCAGCTCCCATAAAAACGAGTTGTAAAATGGAGGTTCAGGGCACTGCAATTCACAAACCTGCAGAGTTATAAATGATAACTCCCGTCCACAAATATATTGAGGGAAGGCAAAGAAGAGGATTGGAAATCAAGGCAGAATTGCAGGAAACAGATTTCAGGAGGTAGATACGAATCGCCTTTAAAGCACATGAAAAGCGGCAAAACGTTGACAATGATGCCCTTGGCCAAAAAGGGCGTATGCGTTTTTTCCTGAATATATTCAGGAAAAAACGCATACGCCCTTTTTGGCCAACCAAGCAACCTGGAAAGGCAAATCAGCACTACAAAGAAGTCTCGCTTCCCATCGGTCAAAAGGGCCATGCTGAAAAAAGTGTCAAAACCAGAAATGCAGGACAGGCCATGGAGAAATGGGAGCCTTGCTACACTGATGGGCGGGATGTAAATTGCCAAGAGCCACTCCGGAGAAGTGTCCGGTGAGTCCTGAAACATCTGAAAAACACAGCTTAGAGAGCATAGGGCACTTCCACTCATGGGGGTATAAATTGGGAAAATTAAAAATCAGCAAGACACAAGCACCCCAAAGTTTAGGGCTGCTCTGTTGACCAGGACCTCCACTTCATTCCACCTTAAATATCCCAGGAAAGAGAAAAATGGATAAAGAAGTTGTGGTCCTTATGTACAATGGAATATCACTCAGCCATGAAATCAATGTCGTAAGGTTAGTAGCAGCATGATGAGTGGATTTAGGTACGACGATTCTAAGTGAAATAAGTCACACAGAAAAGGACACTTCTCATAAGGTATCACTGATAGAGGGAATGTAAAAACCGTTACACTTGAACTGAATTACAAAACAGAACAGAGTCACACATGCAGAAAACACACTATGGCTGCTTAACGGGAAAGGTGAGGTGGGGTGATACATAAAACAAGGGTATCAAATTAGCTCAGATACCGTTCCATAAACCCAATATGTAATAGACAAGACCTACTCCTGGCTCAGAGAACTGGACTCAACACGCCCTATTCACCGCACAAGAATATATCTGACTAATAATAATCGTAAAACCTATGTATTGATATCTCTCTGTTAGTGTGTCAAGTGGGTGTAAAGCGGCATAAACACAGCAGTGAAAAGCAGCTAAACCCCATTATAAAAATAAATTACTTTGAAACACCCATGAAACAAAGACAGTGAAAGAGAGAGAAATTCTTACACAATGCGTTCAGGGGCTGTGATGCAACCTGGATTGACCATATCTAGACGCACAGCTGGATGAGACATAAGGGTGGACACTCTTGGGGCTGAGAGGTTTGGTGAGGTTGGGTGAGCAAACGCAGACCCTTTAAAGGAATACTGCGTGGTACCCATCGCATGGGTCCCAAATCTCCAGGTTCAAGGGCATCTTCCTACATCAAAAACATGCATGAGAAACCCAGAAGATGGTACACCGTGTGATGGGGAAAGGTTTCTAAAACGCACCTCATTTCTCATCTCCTTGTGCCCGGGTTCGCCATTCCAGCCGCTTTACTAGCAAGCTCCCTACTTGGAGCATCAGCACCTTTAACCTCCTGTTCCATGCAGGTTGCAATTTGTCCTGAGGATAAACGGGAAGACGTGGAACCAACGAGAGACTAGCTCTTGGTGTTGGGACAGGCACAGGTCACTCTATTTTCCCATCAGAAAGAAGAATTAACCACAGGCTCAGCCTGCCCCCCGGAACCAGAACAGGGCCTGAAGCCATTCTGCGATTTTGCGGCCAGCTCCCATAAAAACGAGTTGTAAAATGGAGGTTCAGGGCACTGCAATTCACAAACCTGCAGAGTTATAAATGATAACTCCCGTCCACAAATATATTGAGGGAAGGCAAAGAAGAGGATTTGAAATCAAGGCAGAATTGCAGGAAACAGATTTCAGGAGGTAGATACGAATCGCCTTTAAAGCACATGAAAAGCGGCAAAACGTTGACAATGATGCCCTTGGCCAAAAAGGGCGTATGCGTTTTTTCCTGAATATATTCAGGAAAAAACGCATACGCCCTTTTTGGCCAACCAAGCCACCTGGAAAGGCAAATCAGCGCTACAAAGAAGTCTCGCTTCCCATCGGTCAAAAGGGCCATGCTGAAAAAAGTGTCAAAACCAGAAATACAGGACAGGCCATGGAGAAATGGGAGCCTTGCTACACTGATGGACGGGATGTAAATTGCCAAGAGCCACTCCGGAGAAGTGTCCGGTGAGTCCTGAAACATCTGAAAAACACAGCTTAGAGAGCATAGGGCACTTCCACTCATGGGGGTATAAATTGGGAAAATTAAAAATCAGCAAGACACAAGCACCCCAAAGTTTAGGGCTGCTCTGTTGACCAGGACCTCCACTTCATTCCACCTTAAATATCCCAGGAAAGAGAAAAATGGATAAAGAAGTTGTGGTCCTTATGTACAATGGAATATCACTCAGCCATGAAATCAATGTCGTAAGGTTAGTAGCAGCATGATGAGTGGATTTAGGTACGACGATTCTAAGTGAAATAAGTCACACAGAAAAGGACACTTCTCATAAGGTATCACTGATAGAGGGAATGTAAAAACCGTTACACTTGAACTGAATTACAAAACAGAACAGAGTCACACATGCAGAAAACACACTATGGCTGCTTAACGGGAAAGGTGAGGTGGGGTGATACATAAAACAAGGGTATCAAATTAGCTCAGATACCGTTCCATAAACCCAATATGTAATAGACAAGACCTACTCCTTGCTCAGAGAACTGGACTCAACACGCCCTATTCACCGCACAAGAATATATCTGACTAATAATAATCGTAAAACCTATGTATTGATATCTCTCTGTTAGTGTGTCAAGTGGGTGTAAAGCGGCATAAACACAGCAGTGAAAAGCAGCTAAACCCCATTATAAAAATAAATTACTTTGAAACACCCATGAAACAAAGACAGTGAAAGAGAGAGAAATTCTTACACAATGCGTTCAGGGGCTGTGATGCAACCTGGATTGACCATATCTAGACGCACAGCTGGATGAGACATAAGGGTGGACACTCTTGGGGCTGAGAGGTTTGGTGAGGTTGGGTGAGCAAACGCAGACCCTTTAAAGGAATACTGCGTGGTGCCCATCGCATGGGTCCCAAATCTCCAGGTTCAAGGGCATCTTCCTACATCAAAAACATGCATGAGAAACCCAGAAGATGGTACACCGTGTGATGGGGAAAGGTTTCTAAAACGCACCTCATTTCTCATCTCCTTGTGCCCGGGTTCGCCATTCCAGCCGCTTTACTAGCAAGCTCCCTACTTGGAGCATCAGCACCTTTAACCTCCTGTTCCATACAGGTTGCAATTTGTCCTGAGGATAAACGGGAAGACGTGGAACCAACGAGAGACTAGCTCTTGGTGTTGGGACAGGCACAGGTCACTCTATTTTCCCATCAGAAAGAAGAATTAACCACAGGCTCAGCCTGCCCCCCGGAACCAGAACAGGGCCTGAAGCCATTCTGCGATTTTGCGGCCAGCTCCCATAAAAACGAGTTTTAAAATGGAGGTTCAGGGCACTGCAATTCACAAACCTGCAGAGTTATAAATGATAACTCCCGTCCACAAATATATTGAGGGAAGGCAAAGAAGAGGATTTGAAATCAAGGCAGAATTGCAGGAAACAGATTTCAGGAGGTAGATACGAATCGCCTTTAAAGCACATGAAAAGCGGCAAAACGTTGACAATGATGCCCTTGGCCAAAAAGGGCGTATGCGTTTTTTCCTGAATATATTCAGGAAAAAACGCATACGCCCTTTTTGGCCAACCAAGCCACCTGGAAAGGCAAATCAGCGCTACAAAGAAGTCTCGCTTCCCATCGGTCAAAAGGGCCATGCTGAAAAAAGTGTCAAAACCAGAAATGCAGGACAGGCCATGGAGAAATGGGAGCCTTGCTACACTGATGGGCGGGATGTAAATTGGCAAGAGCCACTCCGGAGAAGTGTCCGGTGAGTCCTGAAACATCTGAAAAACACAGCTTAGAGAGCATAGGGCACTTCCACTCATGGGGGTATAAATTGGGAAAATTAAAAATCAGCAAGACACAAGCACCCCAAAGTTTAGGGCTGCTCTGTTGACCAGGACCTCCACTTCATTCCACCTTAAATATCCCAGGAAAGAGAAAAATGGATAAAGAAGTTGTGGTCCTTATGTACAATGGAATATCACTCAGCCATGAAATCAATGTCGTAAGGTTAGTAGCAGCATGATGAGTGGATTTAGGTACGACGATTCTAAGTGAAATAAGTCACACAGAAAAGGACACTTCTCATAAGGTATCACTGATAGATGGAATGTAAAAACCGTTACACTTGAACTGAATTACAAAACAGAACAGAGTCACACATGCAGAAAACACACTATGGCTGCTTAACGGGAAAGGTGAGGTGGGGTGATACATAAAACAAGGGTATCAAATTAGCTCAGATACCGTTCCATAAACCCAATATGTAATAGACAAGACCTACTCCTTGCTCAGAGAACTGGACTCAACACGCCCTATTCACCGCACAAGAATATATCTGACTAATAATAATCGTAAAACCTATGTATTGATATCTCTCTGTTAGTGTGTCAAGTGGGTGTAAAGCGGCATAAACACAGCAGTGAAAACCAGCTTAACCCCATTATAAAAATAAATTACCTTGAAACACCCATGAAACAAAGACAGTGAAAGAGAGAGAAATTCTTACACAATGTATTCAGGGGCTGTGATGCAACCTGGATTGACCATATCTAGACGCACAGCTGGATGAGACATAAGGGTGGACACTCTTGGGGCTGAGAGTTTTGGTGAGGTTGGGTGAGCAAACGCAGACCCTTTAAAGTAATACTGCGTGGTACCCATCGCATGGGTCCCATATCTCCAGGTTCAAGGGCATCTTCCTACATCAAAAACATGCATGAGAAACCAAGAAGATGGTACACCATGTGATGGGGAAAGGTTTCTAAAACGCACCTCATTTCTCATCTCCTTGTGCCCGGGTTCGCCATTCCAGCCGCTTTACTAGCAAGCTCCCTACTTGGAGCATCATCACCTTTAACCTCCTGTTCCATACAGGTTGCAATTTGTCCTGAGGATAAACGGGAAGACGTGGAACCAACGAGAGACTAGCTCTTGGTGTTGGGACAGGCACAGGTCACTCTATTTTCCCATCAGAAAGAAGAATTAACCACAGGCTCAGCCTGCCCCCCGGAACCAGAACAGGGCCTGAAGCCATTCTGCGATTTTGCGGCCAGCTCCCATAAAAACGAGTTGTAAAATGGAGGTTCAGGGCACTGCAATTCACAAACCTGCAGAGTTATAAATGATAACTGTCGTCCACAAATATATTGAGGGAAGGCAAAGAAGAGGATTTGAAATCAAGGCAGAATTGCAGGAAACAGATTTCAGGAGGTAGATACGAATCGCCTTTAAAGCACATGAAAAGTGGCAAAACGTTGACAATGATGCCCTTGGCCAAAAAGGGCGTATGCGTTTTTTCCTGAATATATTCAGGAAAAAACGCATACGCCCTTTTTGGCCAACCAAGCAACCTGGAAAGGCAAATCAGCGCTACAAAGAAGTCTCGCTTCCCATCGGTCAAAAGGGCCATGCTGAAAAAAGTGTCAAAACCAGAAATGCAGGACAGGCCATGGAGAAATGGGAGCCTTGCTACACTGATGGGCGGGATGTAAATTGCCAAGAGCCACTCCGGAGAAGTGTCCGGTGAGTCCTGAAACATCTGAAAAACACAGCTTAGAGAGCATAGGGCACTTCCACTCATGGGGGTATAAATTGGGAAAATTAAAAATCAGCAAGACACAAGCACCCCAAAGTTTAGGGCTGCTCTGTTGACCAGGACCTCCACTTCATTCCACCTTAAATATCCCAGGAAAGAGAAAAATGGATAAAGAAGTTGTGGTCCTTATGTACAATGGAATACCACTCAGCCATGAAATCAATGTCGTAAGGTTAGTAGCAGCATGATGAGTGGATTTAGGTACGACGATTCTAAGTGAAATAAGTCACACAGAAAAGGACACTTCTCATAAGGTATCACTGATAGAGGGAATGTAAAAACCGTTACACTTGAACTGAATTACAAAACAGAACAGAGTCACACATGCAGAAAACACACTATGGCTGCTTAACGGGAAAGGTGAGGTGGGGTGATACATAAAACAAGGGTATCAAATTAGCTCAGATACCGTTCCATAAACCCAATATGTAATAGACAAGACCTACTCCTGGCTCAGAGAACTGGACTCAACACGCCCTATTCACCGCACAAGAATATATCTGACTAATAATAATCGTAAAACCTATGTATTGATATCTCTCTGTTAGTGTGTCAAGTGGGTGTAAAGCGGCATAAACACAGCAGTGAAAAGCAGCTAAACCCCATTATAAAAATAAATTACTTTGAAACACCCATGAAACAAAGACAGTGAAAGAGAGAGAAATTCTTACACAATGCGTTCAGGGGCTGTGATGCAACCTGGATTGACCATATCTAGACGCACAGCTGGATGAGACATAAGGGTGGACACTCTTGGGGCTGAGAGGTTTGGTGAGGTTGGGTGAGCAAACGCAGACCCTTTAAAGGAATACTGCGTGGTACCCATCGCATGGGTCCCAAATCTCCAGGTTCAAGGGCATCTTCCTACATCAAAAACATGCATGAGAAACCCAGAAGATGGTACACCGTGTGATGGGGAAAGGTTTCTAAAACGCACCTCATTTCTCATCTCCTTGTGCCCGGGTTCGCCATTCCAGCCGCTTTACTAGCAAGCTCCCTACTTGGAGCATCAGCACCTTTAACCTCCTGTTCCATACAGGTTGCAATTTGTCCTGAGGATGAACGGGAAGACGTGGAACCAACGAGAGACTAGCTCTTGGTGTTGGGACAGGCACAGGTCACTCTATTTTCCCATCAGAAAGAAGAATTAACCACAGGCTCAGCCTGCCTCCCGGAACCAGAACATGGCCTGAAGCCATTCTGCGATTTTGCGGCCAGCTCCCATAAAAACGAGTTGTAAAATGGAGGTTCAGGGCACTGCAATTCACAAACCTGCAGAGTTATAAATGATAACTCCCGTCCACAAATATATTGAGGGAAGGCAAAGAAGAGGATTTGAAATCAAGGCAGAATTGCAGGAAACAGATTTCAGGAGGTAGATACGAATCGCCTTTAAAGCACATGAAAAGCGGCAAAACGTTGACAATGATGCCCTTGGCCAAAAAGTGCGTATGCGTTTTTTCCTGAATATATTCAGGAAAAAACGCATACGCCCTTTTTGGCCAACCAAGCCACCTGGAAAGGCAAATCAGCGCTACAAAGAAGTCTCGCTTCCCATCGGTCAAAAGGGCCATGCTGAAAAAAGTGTCAAAACCAGAAATACAGGACAGGCCATGGAGAAATGGGAGCCTTGCTACACTGATGGACGGGATGTAAATTGCCAAGAGCCACTCCGGAGAAGTGTCCGGTGAGTCCTGAAACATCTGAAAAACACAGCTTAGAGAGCATAGGGCACTTCCACTCATGGGGGTATAAATTGGGAAAATTAAAAATCAGCAAGACACAAGCACCCCAAAGTTTAGGGCTGCTCTGTTGACCAGGACCTCCACTTCATTCCACCTTAAATATCCCAGGAAAGAGAAAAATGGATAAAGAAGTTGTGGTCCTTATGTACAATGGAATATCACTCAGCCATGAAATCAATGTCGTAAGGTTAGTAGCAGCATGATGAGTGGATTTAGGTACGACGATTCTAAGTGAAATAAGTCACACAGAAAAGGACACTTCTCATAAGGTATCACTGATAGAGGGAATGTAAAAACCGTTACACTTGAACTGAATTACAAAACAGAACAGAGTCACACATGCAGAAAACACACTATGGCTGCTTAACGGGAAAGGTGAGGTGGGGTGATACATAAAACAAGGGTATCAAATTAGCTCAGATACCGTTCCATAAACCCAATATGTAATAGACAAGACCTACTCCTTGCTCAGAGAACTGGACTCAACACGCCCTATTCACCGCACAAGAATATATCTGACTAATAATAATCGTAAAACCTATGTATTGATATCTCTCTGTTAGTGTGTCAAGTGGGTGTAAAGCGGCATAAACACAGCAGTGAAAAGCAGCTAAACCCCATTATAAAAATAAATTACTTTGAAACACCCATGAAACAAAGACAGTGAAAGAGAGAGAAATTCTTACACAATGCGTTCAGGGGCTGTGATGCAACCTGGATTGACCATATCTAGACGCACAGCTGGATGAGACATAAGGGTGGACACTCTTGGGGCTGAGAGGTTTGGTGAGGTTGGGTGAGCAAACGCAGACCCTTTAAAGGAATACTGCGTGGTACCCATTGCATGGGTCCCAAATCTCCAGGTTCAAGGGCATCTTCCTACATCAAAAACATGCATGAGAAACCCAGAAGATGGTACACCGTGTGATGGGGAAAGGTTTCTAAAACGCACCTCATTTCTCATCTCCTTGTGCCCGGGTTCGCCATTCCAGCCGCTTTACTAGCAAGCTCCCTACTTGGAGCATCAGCACCTTTAACCTCCTGTTCCATACAGGTTGCAATTTGTCCTGAGGATAAACGGGAAGACGTGGAACCAACGAGAGACTAGCTCTTGGTGTTGGGACAGGCACAGGTCACTCTATTTTCCCATCAGAAAGAAGAATTAACCACAGGCTCAGCCTGCCCCCCGGAACCAGAACAGGGCCTGAAGCCATTCTGCGATTTTGCGGCCAGCTCCCATAAAAACGAGTTGTAAAATGGAGGTTCAGGGCACTGCAATTCACAAACCTGCAGAGTTATAAATGATAACTCCCGTCCACAAATATATTGAGGGAAGGCAAAGAAGAGGATTTGAAATCAAGGCAGAATTGCAGGAAACAGATTTCAGGAGGTAGATACGAATCGCCTTTAAAGCACATGAAAAGCGGCAAAACGTTGACAATGATGCCCTTGGCCAAAAAGGGCGTATGCGTTTTTTCCTGAATATATTCAGGAAAAAACGCATACGCCCTTTTTGGCCAACCAAGCCACCTGGAAAGGCAAATCAGCGCTACAAAGAAGTCTCGCTTCCCATCGGTCAAAAGGGCCATGCTGAAAAAAGTGTCAAAACCAGAAATGCAGGACAGGCCATGGAGAAATGGGAGCCTTGCTACACTGATGGGCGGGATGTAAATTGGCAAGAGCCACTCCGGAGAAGTGTCCGGTGAGTCCTGAAACATCTGAAAAACACAGCTTAGAGAGCATAGGGCACTTCCACTCATGGGGGTATAAATTGGGAAAATTAAAAATCAGCAAGACACAAGCACCCCAAAGTTTAGGGCTGCTCTGTTGACCAGGACCTCCACTTCATTCCACCTTAAATATCCCAGGAAAGAGAAAAATGGATAAAGAAGTTGTGGTCCTTATGTACAATGGAATATCACTCAGCCATGAAATCAATGTCGTAAGGTTAGTAGCAGCATGATGAGTGGATTTAGGTACGACGATTCTAAGTGAAATAAGTCACACAGAAAAGGACACTTCTCATAAGGTATCACTGATAGATGGAATGTAAAAACCGTTACACTTGAACTGAATTACAAAACAGAACAGAGTCACACATGCAGAAAACACACTATGGCTGCTTAACGGGAAAGGTGAGGTGGGGTGATACATAAAACAAGGGTATCAAATTAGCTCAGATACCGTTCCATAAACCCAATATGTAATAGACAAGACCTACTCCTTGCTCAGAGAACTGGACTCAACACGCCCTATTCACCGCACAAGAATATATCTGACTAATAATAATCGTAAAACCTATGTATTGATATCTCTCTGTTAGTGTGTCAAGTGGGTGTAAAGCGGCATAAACACAGCAGTGAAAAGCAGCTTAACCCCATTATAAAAATAAATTACCTTGAAACACCCATGAAACAAAGACAGTGAAAGAGAGAGAAATTCTTACACAATGTATTCAGGGGCTGTGATGCAACCTGGATTGACCATATCTAGACGCACAGCTGGATGAGACATAAGGGTGGACACTCTTGGGGCTGAGAGGTTTGGTGAGGTTGGGTGAGCAAACGCAGACCCTTTAAAGTAATACTGCGTGGTACCCATCGCATGGGTCCCATATCTCCAGGTTCAAGGGCATCTTCCTACATCAAAAACATGCATGAGAAACCAAGAAGATGGTACACCATGTGATGGGGAAAGGTTTCTAAAACGCACCTCATTTCTCATCTCCTTGTGCCCGGGTTCGCCATTCCAGCCGCTTTACTAGCAAGCTCCCTACTTGGAGCATCATCACCTTTAACCTCCTGTTCCATACAGGTTGCAATTTGTCCTGAGGATGAACGGGAAGACGTGGAACCAACGAGAGACTAGCTCTTGGTGTTGGGACAGGCACAGGTCACTCTATTTTCCCATCAGAAAGAAGAATTAACCACAGGCTCAGCCTGCCTCCCGGAACCAGAACATGGCCTGAAGCCATTCTGCGATTTTGCGGCCAGCTCCCATAAAAACGAGTTGTAAAATGGAGGTTCAGGGCACTGCAATTCACAAACCTGCAGAGTTATAAATGATAACTCCCGTCCACAAATATATTGAGGGAAGGCAAAGAAGAGGATTTGAAATCAAGGCAGAATTGCAGGAAACAGATTTCAGGAGGTAGATACGAATCGCCTTTAAAGCACATGAAAAGCGGCAAAACGTTGACAATGATGCCCTTGGCCAAAAAGTGCGTATGCGTTTTTTCCTGAATATATTCAGGAAAAAACGCATACGCCCTTTTTGGCCAACCAAGCCACCTGGAAAGGCAAATCAGCGCTACAAAGAAGTCTCGCTTCCCATCGGTCAAAAGGGCCATGCTGAAAAAAGTGTCAAAACCAGAAATACAGGACAGGCCATGGAGAAATGGGAGCCTTGCTACACTGATGGACGGGATGTAAATTGCCAAGAGCCACTCCGGAGAAGTGTCCGGTGAGTCCTGAAACATCTGAAAAACACAGCTTAGAGAGCATAGGGCACTTCCACTCATGGGGGTATAAATTGGGAAAATTAAAAATCAGCAAGACACAAGCACCCCAAAGTTTAGGGCTGCTCTGTTGACCAGGACCTCCACTTCATTCCACCTTAAATATCCCAGGAAAGAGAAAAATGGATAAAGAAGTTGTGGTCCTTATGTACAATGGAATATCACTCAGCCATGAAATCAATGTCGTAAGGTTAGTAGCAGCATGATGAGTGGATTTAGGTACGACGATTCTAAGTGAAATAAGTCACACAGAAAAGGACACTTCTCATAAGGTATCACTGATAGAGGGAATGTAAAAACCGTTACACTTGAACTGAATTACAAAACAGAACAGAGTCACACATGCAGAAAACACACTATGGCTGCTTAACGGGAAAGGTGAGGTGGGGTGATACATAAAACAAGGGTATCAAATTAGCTCAGATACCGTTCCATAAACCCAATATGTAATAG
Source organism: Balaenoptera borealis (assembly GCF_965194805.1). Taxonomy (NCBI): domain Eukaryota; kingdom Metazoa; phylum Chordata; class Mammalia; order Artiodactyla; family Balaenopteridae; genus Balaenoptera; species Balaenoptera borealis. Next base: position 2,844,929 of record NW_028124009.1, read on the forward strand.
ACAAGACCTACTCCTTGCTCAGAGAACTGGACTCAACACGCCCTATTCACCGCACAAGAATATATCTGACTAATAATAATCGTAAAACCTATGTATTGATATCTCTCTGTTAGTGTGTCAAGTGGGTGTAAAGCGGCATAAACACAGCAGTGAAAAGCAGCTAAACCCCATTATAAAAATAAATTACTTTGAAACACCCATGAAACAAAGACAGTGAAAGAGAGAGAAATTCTTACACAATGCGTTCAGGGGCTGTGATGCAACCTGGATTGACCATATCTAGACGCACAGCTGGATGAGACATAAGGGTGGACACTCTTGGGGCTGAGAGGTTTGGTGAGGTTGGGTGAGCAAACGCAGACCCTTTAAAGGAATACTGCGTGGTACCCATTGCATGGGTCCCAAATCTCCAGGTTCAAGGGCATCTTCCTACATCAAAAACATGCATGAGAAACCCAGAAGATGGTACACCGTGTGATGGGGAAAGGTTTCTAAAACGCACCTCATTTCTCATCTCCTTGTGCCCGGGTTCGCCATTCCAGCCGCTTTACTAGCAAGCTCCCTACTTGGAGCATCAGCACCTTTAACCTCCTGTTCCATACAGGTTGCAATTTGTCCTGAGGATAAACGGGAAGACGTGGAACCAACGAGAGACTAGCTCTTGGTGTTGGGACAGGCACAGGTCACTCTATTTTCCCATCAGAAAGAAGAATTAACCACAGGCTCAGCCTGCCCCCCGGAACCAGAACAGGGCCTGAAGCCATTCTGCGATTTTGCGGCCAGCTCCCATAAAAACGAGTTGTAAAATGGAGGTTCAGGGCACTGCAATTCACAAACCTGCAGAGTTATAAATGATAACTCCCGTCCACAAATATATTGAGGGAAGGCAAAGAAGAGGATTTGAAATCAAGGCAGAATTGCAGGAAACAGATTTCAGGAGGTAGATACGAATCGCCTTTAAAGCACATGAAAAGCGGCAAAACGTTGACAATGATGCCCTTGGCCAAAAAGGGCGTATGCGTTTTTTCCTGAATATATTCAGGAAAAAACGCATACGCCCTTTTTGGCCAACCAAGCCACCTGGAAAGGCAAATCAGCGCTACAAAGAAGTCTCGCTTCCCATCGGTCAAAAGGGCCATGCTGAAAAAAGTGTCAAAACCAGAAATGCAGGACAGGCCATGGAGAAATGGGAGCCTTGCTACACTGATGGGCGGGATGTAAATTGGCAAGAGCCACTCCGGAGAAGTGTCCGGTGAGTCCTGAAACATCTGAAAAACACAGCTTAGAGAGCATAGGGCACTTCCACTCATGGGGGTATAAATTGGGAAAATTAAAAATCAGCAAGACACAAGCACCCCAAAGTTTAGGGCTGCTCTGTTGACCAGGACCTCCACTTCATTCCACCTTAAATATCCCAGGAAAGAGAAAAATGGATAAAGAAGTTGTGGTCCTTATGTACAATGGAATATCACTCAGCCATGAAATCAATGTCGTAAGGTTAGTAGCAGCATGATGAGTGGATTTAGGTACGACGATTCTAAGTGAAATAAGTCACACAGAAAAGGACACTTCTCATAAGGTATCACTGATAGATGGAATGTAAAAACCGTTACACTTGAACTGAATTACAAAACAGAACAGAGTCACACATGCAGAAAACACACTATGGCTGCTTAACGGGAAAGGTGAGGTGGGGTGATACATAAAACAAGGGTATCAAATTAGCTCAGATACCGTTCCATAAACCCAATATGTAATAGACAAGACCTACTCCTTGCTCAGAGAACTGGACTCAACACGCCCTATTCACCGCACAAGAATATATCTGACTAATAATAATCGTAAAACCTATGTATTGATATCTCTCTGTTAGTGTGTCAAGTGGGTGTAAAGCGGCATAAACACAGCAGTGAAAAGCAGCTTAACCCCATTATAAAAATAAATTACCTTGAAACACCCATGAAACAAAGACAGTGAAAGAGAGAGAAATTCTTACACAATGTATTCAGGGGCTGTGATGCAACCTGGATTGACCATATCTAGACGCACAGCTGGATGAGACATAAGGGTGGACACTCTTGGGGCTGAGAGGTTTGGTGAGGTTGGGTGAGCAAACGCAGACCCTTTAAAGTAATACTGCGTGGTACCCATCGCATGGGTCCCATATCTCCAGGTTCAAGGGCATCTTCCTACATCAAAAACATGCATGAGAAACCAAGAAGATGGTACACCATGTGATGGGGAAAGGTTTCTAAAACGCACCTCATTTCTCATCTCCTTGTGCCCGGGTTCGCCATTCCAGCCGCTTTACTAGCAAGCTCCCTACTTGGAGCATCATCACCTTTAACCTCCTGTTCCATACAGGTTGCAATTTGTCCTGAGGATAAACGGGAAGACGTGGAACCAACGAGAGACTAGCTCTTGGTGTTGGGACAGGCACAGGTCACTCTATTTTCCCATCAGAAAGAAGAATTAACCACAGGCTCAGCCTGCCCCCCGGAACCAGAACAGGGCCTGAAGCCATTCTGCGATTTTGCGGCCAGCTCCCATAAAAACGAGTTGTAAAATGGAGGTTCAGGGCACTGCAATTCACAAACCTGCAGAGTTATAAATGATAACTGTCGTCCACAAATATATTGAGGGAAGGCAAAGAAGAGGATTTGAAATCAAGGCAGAATTGCAGGAAACAGATTTCAGGAGGTAGATACGAATCGCCTTTAAAGCACATGAAAAGCGGCAAAACGTTGACAATGATGCCCTTGGCCAAAAAGGGCGTATGCGTTTTTTCCTGAATATATTCAGGAAAAAACGCATACGCCCTTTTTGGCCAACCAAGCAACCTGGAAAGGCAAATCAGCGCTACAAAGAAGTCTCGCTTCCCATCGGTCAAAAGGGCCATGCTGAAAAAAGTGTCAAAACCAGAAATGCAGGACAGGCCATGGAGAAATGGGAGCCTTGCTACACTGATGGGCGGGATGTAAATTGCCAAGAGCCACTCCGGAGAAGTGTCCGGTGAGTCCTGAAACATCTGAAAAACACAGCTTAGAGAGCATAGGGCACTTCCACTCATGGGGGTATAAATTGGGAAAATTAAAAATCAGCAAGACACAAGCACCCCAAAGTTTAGGGCTGCTCTGTTGACCAGGACCTCCACTTCATTCCACCTTAAATATCCCAGGAAAGAGAAAAATGGACAAAGAAGTTGTGGTCCTTATGTACAATGGAATATCACTCAGCCATGAAATCAATGTCGTAAGGTTAGTAGCAGCATGATGAGTGGATTTAGGTACGACGATTCTAAGTGAAATAAGTCACACAGAAAAGGACACTTCTCATAAGGTATCACTGATAGAGGGAATGTAAAAACCGTTACACTTGAACTGAATTACAAAACAGAACAGAGTCACACATGCAGAAAACACACTATGGCTGCTTAACTGGAAAGGTGAGGTGGGGTGATACATAAAACAAGGGTATCAAATTAGCTCAGATACCGTTCCATAAACCCAATATGTAATAGACAAGACCTACTCCTTGCTCAGAGAACTGGACTCAACACGCCCTATTCACCGCACAAGAATATATCTGACTAATAATAATCGTAAAACCTATGTATTGATATCTGTTAGTGTGTCAAGTGGGTGTAAAGCGGCATAAACACAGCAGTGAAAAGCAGCTAAACCCCATTATAAAAATAAATTACTTTGAAACACCCATGAAACAAAGACAGTGAAAGAGAGAGAAATTCTTACACAATGCGTTCAGGGGCTGTGATGCAACCTGGATTGACCATATCTAGACGCACAGCTGGATGAGACATAAGGGTGGACACTCTTGGGGCTGAGAGGTTTGGTGAGGTTGGGTGAGCAAACGCAGACCCTTTAAAGGAATACTGCGTGGTACCCATCGCATGGGTCCCAAATCTCCAGGTTCAAGGGCATCTTCCTACATCAAAAACATGCATGAGAAACCCAGAAGATGGTACACCGTGTGATGGGGAAAGGTTTCTAAAACGCACCTCATTTCTCATCTCCTTGTGCCCGGGTTCGCCATTCCAGCCGCTTTACTAGCAAGCTCCCTACTTGGAGCATCAGCACCTTTAACCTCCTGTTCCATACAGGTTGCAATTTGTCCTGAGGATAAACGGGAAGACGTGGAACCAACGAGAGACTAGCTCTTGGTGTTGGGACAGGCACAGGTCACTCTATTTTCCCATCAGAAAGAAGAATTAACCACAGGCTCAGCCTGACCCCCGGAACCAGAACAGGGCCTGAAGCCATTCTGCGATTTTGCCGCCAGCTCCCATAAAAACGAGTTGTAAAATGGAGGTTCAGGGCACTGCAATTCACAAACCTGCAGAGTTATAAATGATAACTCCCGTCCACAAATATATTGAGGGAAGGCAAAGAAGAGGATTGGAAATCAAGGCAGAATTGCAGGAAACAGATTTCAGGAGGTAGATACGAATCGCCTTTAAAGCACATGAAAAGCGGCAAAACGTTGACAATGATGCCCTTGGCCAAAAAGGGCGTATGCGTTTTTTCCTGAATATATTCAGGAAAAAACGCATACGCCCTTTTTGGCCAACCAAGCAACCTGGAAAGGCAAATCAGCACTACAAAGAAGTCTCGCTTCCCATCGGTCAAAAGGGCCATGCTGAAAAAAGTGTCAAAACCAGAAATGCAGGACAGGCCATGGAGAAATGGGAGCCTTGCTACACTGATGGGCGGGATGTAAATTGCCAAGAGCCACTCCGGAGAAGTGTCCGGTGAGTCCTGAAACATCTGAAAAACACAGCTTAGAGAGCATAGGGCACTTCCACTCATGGGGGTATAAATTGGGAAAATTAAAAATCAGCAAGACACAAGCACCCCAAAGTTTAGGGCTGCTCTGTTGACCAGGACCTCCACTTCATTCCACCTTAAATATCCCAGGAAAGAGAAAAATGGATAAAGAAGTTGTGGTCCTTATGTACAATGGAATACCACTCAGCCATGAAATCAATGTCGTAAGGTTAGTAGCAGCATGATGAGTGGATTTAGGTACGACGATTCTAAGTGAAATAAGTCACACAGAAAAGGACACTTCTCATAAGGTATCACTGATAGAGGGAATGTAAAAACCGTTACACTTGAACTGAATTACAAAACAGAACAGAGTCACACATGCAGAAAACACACTATGGCTGCTTAACGGGAAAGGTGAGGTGGGGTGATACATAAAACAAGGGTATCAAATTAGCTCAGATACCGTTCCATAAACCCAATATGTAATAGACAAGACCTACTCCTGGCTCAGAGAACTGGACTCAACACGCCCTATTCACCGCACAAGAATATATCTGACTAATAATAATCGTAAAACCTATGTATTGATATCTCTCTGTTAGTGTGTCAAGTGGGTGTAAAGCGGCATAAACACAGCAGTGAAAAGCAGCTAAACCCCATTATAAAAATAAATTACTTTGAAACACCCATGAAAGAAAGACAGTGAAAGAGAGAGAAATTCTTACACAATGCGTTCAGGGGCTGTGATGCAACCTGGATTGACCATATCTAGACGCACAGCTGGATGAGACATAAGGGTGGACACTCTTGGGGCTGAGAGGTTTGGTGAGGTTGGGTGAGCAAACGCAGACCCTTTAAAGGAATACTGCGTGGTACCCATCGCATGGGTCCCAAATCTCCAGGTTCAAGGGCATCTTCCTACATCAAAAACATGCATGAGAAACCCAGAAGATGGTACACCGTGTGATGGGGAAAGGTTTCTAAAACGCACCTCATTTCTCATCTCCTTGTGCCCGGGTTCGCCATTCCAGCCGCTTTACTAGCAAGCTCCCTACTTGGAGCATCAGCACCTTTAACCTCCTGTTCCATACAGGTTGCAATTTGTCCTGAGGATAAACGGGAAGACGTGGAACCAACGAGAGACTAGCTCTTGGTGTTGGGACAGGCACAGGTCACTCTATTTTCCCATCAGAAAGAAGAATTAACCACAGGCTCAGCCTGCCCCCCGGAACCAGAACAGGGCCTGAAGCCATTCTGCGATTTTGCGGCCAGCTCCCATAAAAACGAGTTGTAAAATGGAGGTTCAGGGCACTGCAATTCACAAACCTGCAGAGTTATAAATGATAACTCCCGTCCACAAATATATTGAGGGAAGGCAAAGAAGAGGATTTGAAATCAAGGCAGAATTGCAGGAAACAGATTTCAGGAGGTAGATACGAATCGCCCTTAAAGCACATGAAAAGCGGCAAAACGTTGACAATGATGCCCTTGGCCAAAAAGGGCGTATGCGTTTTTTCCTGAATATATTCAGGAAAAAACGCATACGCCCTTTTTGGCCAACCAAGCCACCTGGAAAGGCAAATCAGCGCTACAAAGAAGTCTCGCTTCCCATCGGTCAAAAGGGCCATGCTGAAAAAAGTGTCAAAACCAGAAATGCAGGACAGGCCATGGAGAAATGGGAGCCTTGCTACACTGATGGACGGGATGTAAATTGCCAAGAGCCACTCCGGAGAAGTGTCCGGTGAGTCCTGAAACATCTGAAAAACACAGCTTAGAGAGCATAGGGCACTTCCACTCATGGGGGTATAAATTGGGAAAATTAAAAATCAGCAAGACACAAGCACCCCAAAGTTTAGGGCTGCTCTGTTGACCAGGACCTCCACTTCATTCCACCTTAAATATCCCAGGAAAGAGAAAAATGGATAAAGAAGTTGTGGTCCTTATGTACAATGGAATATCACTCAGCCATGAAATCAATGTCGTAAGGTTAGTAGCAGCATGATGAGTGGATTTAGGTACGACGATTCTAAGTGAAATAAGTCACACAGAAAAGGACACTTCTCATAAGGTATCACTGATAGAGGGAATGTAAAAACCGTTACACTTGAACTGAATTACAAAACAGAACAGAGTCACACATGCAGAAAACACACTATGGCTGCTTAACGGGAAAGGTGAGGTGGGGTGATACATAAAACAAGGGTATCAAATTAGCTCAGATACCGTTCCATAAACCCAATATGTAATAGACAAGACCTACTCCTTGCTCAGAGAACTGGACTCAACACGCCCTATTCACCGCACAAGAATATATCTGACTAATAATAATCGTAAAACCTATGTATTGATATCTCTCTGTTAGTGTGTCAAGTGGGTGTAAAGCGGCATAAACACAGCAGTGAAAAGCAGCTAAACCCCATTATAAAAATAAATTACTTTGAAACACCCATGAAACAAAGACAGTGAAAGAGAGAGAAATTCTTACACAATGCGTTCAGGGGCTGTGATGCAACCTGGATTGACCATATCTAGACGCACAGCTGGATGAGACATAAGGGTGGACACTCTTGGGGCTGAGAGGTTTGGTGAGGTTGGGTGAGCAAACGCAGACCCTTTAAAGGAATACTGCGTGGTACCCATCGCATGGGTCCCAAATCTCCAGGTTCAAGGGCATCTTCCTACATCAAAAACATGCATGAGAAACCCAGAAGATGGTACACCGTGTGATGGGGAAAGGTTTCTAAAACGCACCTCATTTCTCATCTCCTTGTGCCCGGGTTCGCCATTCCAGCCGCTTTACTAGCAAGCTCCCTACTTGGAGCATCAGCACCTTTAACCTCCTGTTCCATACAGGTTGCAATTTGTCCTGAGGATAAACGGGAAGACGTGGAACCAACGAGAGACTAGCTCTTGGTGTTGGGACAGGCACAGGTCACTCTATTTTCCCATCAGAAAGAAGAATTAACCACAGGTTCAGCCTGCCCCCCGGAACCAGAACAGGGCCTGAAGCCATTCTGCGATTTTGCCGCCAGCTCCCATAAAAACGAGTTGTAAAATGGAGGTTCAGGGCACTGCAATTCACAAACCTGCAGAGTTATAAATGATAACTCCCGTCCACAAATATATTGAGGGAAGGCAAAGAAGAGGATTGGAAATCAAGGCAGAATTGCAGGAAACAGATTTCAGGAGGTAGATACGAATCGCCTTTAAAGCACATGAAAAGCGGCAAAACGTTGACAATGATGCCCTTGGCCAAAAAGGGCGTATGCGTTTTTTCCTGAATATATTCAGGAAAAAACGCATACGCCCTTTTTGGCCAACCAAGCAACCTGGAAAGGCAAATCAGCACTACAAAGAAGTCTCGCTTCCCATCGGTCAAAAGGGCCATGCTGAAAAAAGTGTCAAAACCAGAAATGCAGGACAGGCCATGGAGAAATGGGAGCCTTGCTACACTGATGGGCGGGATGTAAATTGCCAAGAGCCACTCCGGAGAAGTGTCCGGTGAGTCCTGAAACATCTGAAAAACACAGCTTAGAGAGCATAGGGCACTTCCACTCATGGGGGTATAAATTGGGAAAATTAAAAATCAGCAAGACACAAGCACCCCAAAGTTTAGGGCTGCTCTGTTGACCAGGACCTCCACTTCATTCCACCTTAAATATCCCAGGAAAGAGAAAAATGGATAAAGAAGTTGTGGTCCTTATGTACAATGGAATACCACTCAGCCATGAAATCAATGTCGTAAGGTTAGTAGCAGCATGATGAGTGGATTTAGGTACGACGATTCTAAGTGAAATAAGTCACACAGAAAAGGACACTTCTCATAAGGTATCACTGATAGAGGGAATGTAAAAACCGTTACACTTGAACTGAATTACAAAACAGAACAGAGTCACACATGCAGAAAACACACTATGGCTGCTTAACGGGAAAGGTGAGGTGGGGTGATACATAAAACAAGGGTATCAAATTAGCTCAGATACCGTTCCATAAACCCAATATGTAATAGACAAGACCTACTCCTGGCTCAGAGAACTGGACTCAACACGCCCTATTCACCGCACAAGAATATATCTGACTAATAATAATCGTAAAACCTATGTATTGATATCTCTCTGTTAGTGTGTCAAGTGGGTGTAAAGCGGCATAAACACAGCAGTGAAAAGCAGCTAAACCCCATTATAAAAATAAATTACTTTGAAACACCCATGAAACAAAGACAGTGAAAGAGAGAGAAATTCTTACACAATGCGTTCAGGGGCTGTGATGCAACCTGGATTGACCATATCTAGACGCACAGCTGGATGAGACATAAGGGTGGACACTCTTGGGGCTGAGAGGTTTGGTGAGGTTGGGTGAGCAAACGCAGACCCTTTAAAGGAATACTGCGTGGTACCCATCGCATGGGTCCCAAATCTCCAGGTTCAAGGGCATCTTCCTACATCAAAAACATGCATGAGAAACCCAGAAGATGGTACACCGTGTGATGGGGAAAGGTTTCTAAAACGCACCTCATTTCTCATCTCCTTGTGCCCGGGTTCGCCATTCCAGCCGCTTTACTAGCAAGCTCCCTACTTGGAGCATCAGCACCTTTAACCTCCTGTTCCATACAGGTTGCAATTTGTCCTGAGGATAAACGGGAAGACGTGGAACCAACGAGAGACTAGCTCTTGGTGTTGGGACAGGCACAGGTCACTCTATTTTCCCATCAGAAAGAAGAATTAACCACAGGCTCAGCCTGCCTCCCGGAACCAGAACATGGAATGAAGCCATTCTGCGATTTTGCGGCCAGCTCCCATAAAAACGAGTTGTAAAATGGAGGTTCAGGGCACTGCAATTCACAAACCTGCAGAGTTATAAATGATAACTCTCGTCCACAAATATATTGAGGGAAGGCAAAGAAGAGGATTTGAAATCAAGGCAGAATTGCAGGAAACAGATTTCAGGAGGTAGATTCGAATCGCCTTTAAAGCACATGAAAAGCGGCAAAACGTTGACAATGATGCCCTTGGGCAAAAAGGGCGTATGCGTTTTTTCCTGAATATATTCAGGAAAAAACGCATACGCCCTTTTTGGCCAACCAAGCAACCTGGAAAGGCAAATCAGCGCTACAAAGAAGTCTCGCTTCCCATCGGTCAAAAGGGCCATGCTGAAAAAAGTGTCAAAACCAGAAATGCAGGACAGGCCATGGAGAAATGGGAGCCTTGCTACACTGATGGGCGGGATGTAAATTGCCAAGAGCCACTCTGGAGAAGTGTCCGGTGAGTCCTGAAACATCTGAAAAACACAGCTTAGAGAGCATAGGGCACTTCCACTCATGGGGGTATAAATTGGGAAAATTAAAAATCAGCAAGACACAAGCACCCCAAAGTTGAGGGCTGCTCTGTTGACAAGGACCTCCACTTCATTCCACCTTAAATATCCCAGGAAAGAGAAAAATGGATAAAGAAGTTGTGGTCCTTATGTACAATGGAATATCACTCAGCCAGGAAATCAATGTCGTAAGGTTAGTAGCAGCATGATGAGTGGATTTAGGTACGACGATTCTTAGTGAAATAAGTCACACAGAAAAGGACACTTCTCATAAGGTATCACTGATAGAGGGAATGTAAAAACCTTTACACATGAACTGAATTACAAAACAGAACAGAGTCACACATGCAGAAAACACACTATGGCTGCTTAACGGGAAAGGTGAGGTGGGGTGATACATAAAACAAGGGTATCAAATTAGCTCAGATACCATTCCATAAACCCGATATGTAATAGACAAGACCTACTCCTTGCTCAGAGAACTGGACTCAACACGCCCTATTCACCGCACAAGAATATATCTGACTAGTAATAATCGTAAAACCTATGTATTGATATCTCTCTGTTAGTGTGTCAATTGGGTGTAAAGCGGCATAAACACAGCAGTGAAAAGCAGCTAAACCCCATTATAAAAATAAATTACTTTGAAACACCCATGAAACAAAGACAGTGAAAGAGAGAGAAATACTTACACAATGCGTTCAGGGGCTCTGATGCAACCTGGATGGACCATATCTAGACCTACAGCTGGATGAGACATAAGGGTGGACACTCTTGGGGCTGAGAGGTTTGGTGAGGTTGGGTGAGCAAACGCAGACCCTTTAAAGTAATACTGCGTGGTACCCATCGCATGGGTCCCAAATCTCCAGGTTCAAGGGCATCTTCTTACATCAAAAACATGCATGAGAAACCCAGAAGATGGTACACCATGTGATGGGGAAAGGTTTCTAAAACGCACCTCATTTCTCATCTCCTTGTGCCCGAGTTCGCCATTCCAGCCGCTTTACTAGCAAGCGTCCTACTTGGAGCATCAGCACCTTTAACCTCCTGTTCCATACAGGTTGCAATTTGTCCTGAGGATAAACGGGAAGACGTGGAACCAACGAGAGACTAGCTCTTGGTGTTGGGACAGGCACAGGTCACTCTATTTTCCCATCAGAAAGAAGAATTAACCACAGGCTCAGCCTGCCCCCCGGAACCAGAACAGGGCCTGAAGCCATTCTGCGATTTTGCGGCCAGCTCCCATAAAAACGAGTTGTAAAATGGAGGTTCAGGGCACTGCAATTCACAAACCTGCAGAGTTATTAATGATAACTCTCGTCCACAAATATATTGAGGGAAGGCAAAGAAAAGGATTTGAAATCAAGGCAGAATTGCAGGAAACAGATTTCAGGAGGTAGATACGAATCGCCTTTAAAGCACATGAAAAGCGGCAAAACGTTGACAATGAGGCCCTTGGCCAAAAAGAGCGCATGCGTTTTTTCCTGAATATATTCAGGAAAAAACGCATGCGCCATTTTTGGCCAAACAAGCAACCTGGAAAGGCAAATCAGCGCTACAAAGAAGTCTCGCTTCCCATCGGTCAAAAGGGCCATGCTGAAAAAAGTGTCAAAACCAGAAATGCAGGACAGGCCATGGAGAAATGGGAGCCTTGCTACACTGATGGGCGGGATGTAAATTGCCAAGAGCCACTCTGGAGAAGTGTCCGGTGAGTCCTGAAACATCTGAAAAACACAGCTTAGAGAGCATAGGGCACTTCCACTCATGGGGGTATAAATTGGGAAAATTAAAAATCAGCAAGACACAAGCACCCCAAAGTTTAGGGCTGCTCTTTTGACCAGGACCTCCACTTCATTCCACCTTCAATATCCCAGGAAAGAGAAAAATGGATAAAGAAGTTGTGGTCCTTATGTACAATGGAATATCACTCAGCCATGAAATCAATGTCGTAAGGTTAGTAGCAGCATGATGAGTGGATTTAGGTACGACGATTTTAAGTGAAATAAGTCACACAGAAAAGGACACTTCTCATAAGGTATCACTGATAGAGGGAATGTAAAAACCGTTACACTTGAACTGAATTACAAAACAGAACAGAGTCACACATGCAGAACACACAATATGGCTGCTTAACGGGAAAGGTGAGGTGGGGTGATACATAAAATAAGGGTATCAAATTAGCTCAGATATCGTTCCATAAACCCAATATGTAATAGACAAGACCTACTCCTTGCTCAGAGAACTGGACTCAACACGCCCTATTCACCGCACAAGAATATATCTGACTAATAATAATCGTAAAACCTATGTATTGCTATCTCTCTGTTAGTGTGTCAAGTGGGTATAAAGCGGCATAAACACAGCAGTGAAAAGCAGCTAAACCCCATTATAAAAATAAATTACTTTGAAACACCCATGAAACAAAGACAGTGAAAGAGAGAGAAATTCTTACACAATGAGTTCAGGGGCTGTGATGCAACCTGGATTGACCATATCTAGACCCACAGCTGGATGAGACATAAGGGTGGACACTCTTGGGGCTGAGAGGTTTGGTGAGGTTGGGTGAGCAAACGCAGACCCTTTAAAGTAATACTGCGTGGTACCCATTGCATGGGTCCCAAATCTCCAGGTTCAAGGGCATCTTCCTACATCCAAAACATGCATGAGAAACCCAGAAGATGGTACACCGTGTGATGGGGAAAGGTTTCTAAAACGCACTTCATTTCTCATCTCCTTGTGCCCGGGTTCGCCATTCCAGCCGCTTTACTAGCAAGCTCCCTACTTGGAGCATCAGCACCTTTAACCTCCTGTTCCATACAGGTTGCAATTTGTCCTGAGGATAAACGGGAAGACGTGGAACCAACGAGAGACTAGCTCTTGGTGTTGGGACAGGCACAGGTCACTCTATTTTCCCATCAGAAAGAAGAATTAACCACAGGCTCAGCCTGCCCCCCGGAACCAGAACAGGGCCTGAAGCCATTCTGCGATTTTGCGGCCAGCTCCCATAAAAACGAGTTGTAAAATGGAGGTTCAGGGCACTGCAATTCACAAACCTGCAGAGTTATAAATGATAACTCTCGTCCACAAATATATTGAGGGAAGGCAAAGAAGAGGATTTGAAATCAAGGCAGAATTGCAGGAAACAGATTTCAGGAGGTAGATTCGAATCGCCTTTAAAGCACATGAAAAGCGGCAAAACGTTGACAATGATGCCCTTGGCCAAAAAGGGCGTATGCGTTTTTTCCTGAATATATTCAGGAAAAAACGCATACGCCCTTTTTGGCCAACCAAGCAACCTGGAAAGGCAAATCAGTGCTACAAAGAAGTCTCGCTGCCCATCGGTCAAAAGGGCCATGCTGAAAAAAGTGTCAAAACCAGAAATGCAGGACAGGCCATGGAGAAATGGGAGCCTTGCTACACTGATGGGCGGGATGTAAATTGCCAACAGCCACTCTGGAGAAGTGTCCGGTGAGTCCTGAAACATCTGAAAAACACAGCTTAGAGAGCATAGGGCACTTCCACTCATGGGGGTATAAATTGGGAAAATTAAAAATCAGCAAGACACAAGCACCCCAAAGTTTAGGGCTGCTCTGTTGACCAGGACCTCCACTTCATTCCACCTTAAATATCCCAGGAAAGAGAAAAATGGATAAAGAAGTTGTGGTCCTTATGTACAATGGAATATCACTCAGCCATGAAATCAATGTCGTAAGGTTAGTAGCAGCATGATGAGTGGATTTAGGTACGACGATTCTAAGTGAAATAAGTCACACAGAAAAGGACACTTCTCATAAGGTATCACTGAGAGAGGGAATGTAAAAACAGTTACACTTGAACTGAATTACAAAAGAGAACAGAGTCACACATGCAGAAAACACACTATGGCTGCTTAACGGGAAAGGTGAGGTGGGGGGATACATAAAACAAGGGTATCAAATTAGCTCAGATACCTTTCCATAAGCCCAATATGTAATAGACAAGACCTACTCCTTGCTCAGAGAACTGGACTCAACACGCCCTATTCACTGCACAAGAATATATCTGACTAATAATAATCGTAAAACCTATGTATTGATATCTCTCTGTTAGTGTGTCAAGTGGGTGTAAAGCGGCATAAACACAGCAGTGAAAAGCAGCGAAACCCCATTATAAAAATAAATTACTTTGAAACACCCATGAAACAAAGACAGTGAAAGAGAGAGAAATTCTTACACAATGCGTTCGGGGGCTGTGATGCAACCTGGATTGACCATATCTAGACCCACAGCTGGATGAGACATAAGTGTGGACACTCTTGGGGCTGAGAGGTTTGGTGAGGTTGGGTGAGCAAATGCAGACCCTTTAAAGTAATACTGCGTGGTACCCATCGCATGGGTCCCAAATCTCCAGGTTCAAGGGCATCTTCCTACATCGAAAACATGCATGAGAAACCCAGAAGATGGTACACCGTGTGATGGGGAAAGGTTTCTAAAACGCACCTCATTTCTCATCTCCTTGTGCCCGGGTTCGCCTTTCCAGCCGCTTTACTAGCAATCTCCCTACTTGGAGCATCAGCACCTTTAACCTCCTGTTCCGTACAGGTTGCAATTTGTCCTGAGGATAAACGGGAAGACGTGGAACCAACGAGAGACTAGCTCTTGGTGTTGGGACAGGCACAGGTCACTCTATTTTCCCATCAGAAAGAAGAATTAACCACAGGCTCAGCCTGCCCCCCGGAACCAGAACAGGGCCTGAAGCCATTCTGCGATTTTGCGGCCAGCTCCCATAAAAACGAGTTGTAAAATGGAGGTTCCGGGCACTGCAATTCACAAACCTGCAGTTATAAATGATAACTCTCGTCCACAAATATATTGAGGGAAGGCAACGAAGAGGATTTGAAATCAAGGCAGAATTGCAGGAAACATATTTCAGGAAGTAGATTCGAATCGCATTTAAAGCACATGTAAAGCGGCAAAACGTTGACAATGATGCCCTTGGCCAAAAAGGGCGTATGCGTTTTTTCCTGAATATATTCAGGAAAAAACGCATACGCCCTTTTTGGCCAACCAAGCAACCTGGAAAGGCAAATCAGCGCTACAAAGAAGTCTCGCTTCCCATCGGTCAAAAGGGCCATGCTGAAAAAAGTGTCAAAACCAGAAATGCAGGACAGGCCATGGAGAAATGGGAGCCTTGCTACACTGATGGGCGGGATGTAAATTGCCAACAGCCACTCTGGAGAAGTGTCCAGTGAGTCCTGAAACATCTGAAAAACACAGCTTATAGAGCATAGGGCACTTCCACTCATGGGGGTATAAATTGGGAAAATGAAAAATCAGCAAGACACAAGCACCCCAAAGTTTAGGGCTGCTCTCTTGACAAGGACCTCCACTTCATTCCACCTTAAATATCCCAGGAAAGAGAAAAATGGATAAAGAAGTTGTGGTCCTTATGTACAATGGAATATCACTCAGCCATGAAATCAATGTCATAAGGCTAGTAGCAGCATGATGAGTGGATTTAGGTACGACGATTCTAAGTGAAATAAGTCACACAGAAAAGGACACTTCTCATAAGGTATCACTGATAGAGGGAATGTAAAAACCGTTACACTTGAACTGAATTACAAAACAGAACAGAGTCACACATGCAGAAAACACACTATGGCTGCTTAACGGGAAAGGTGAGGTGGGGTGATACATAAAACAAGGGTTTCAAATTAGCTCAGATACCGTTCCATAAACCCAATATGTAATAGACAAGACCTACTCCTTGCTCAGAGAACTGGACTCAACATGCCCTATTCACCGCACAAGAATATATCTGACTAGTAATAATCGTAAAGCCTATGTATTGATATCTCTCTGTTAGTGTGTCAAGTGGGTGTAAAGCGGCATAAACACAGCAGTGAAAAGCAGCTAAATCCCATTATGAAAATAAATTACTTTGAAAAACCCATGAAACAAAGACAGTGAACGAGAGAGGAATTCTTACACAATGCGTTCAGGGGCTGTGATGCAAACTGGATTGACCATATCTAGACGCACAGCTGGATGAGACATAAGGGTGGACACTCTTGGGGCTGAGAGGTTTGGTGAGGTTGGGTGAGCAAACGCAGACCCTTTAAAGTAATACTGCATGGTACCCATCGCATGGGTCCCAAATCTCCAGGTTCAAGGGCATCTTCCTACATCAAAAACATGCATGAGAAACCCAGAAGATGGTACACCGTGTGATGGGGAAAGGTTTCTAAAACGCACCTCATTTCTCATCTCCTTGTGCCCGGGTTCGCCATTCCAGCCGCTTTACTAGCAAGCTCCCTACTTGGAGCATCAGCACCTTTAATCTCCTGTTCCGTAGAGGTTGCAATTTGTCCTGAGGATAAACGGGAAGACGTGGAACCAACGAGAGACTAGCTCTTGGTGTTGGGACAGGCACAGGTCACTCTATTTTCCCATCAGAAAGAAGAATTAACCACAGGCTCAGCCTGCCTCCCGGAACCAGAACATGGAATGAAGCCATTCTGCGATTTTGCCGCCAGCTCCCATAAAAACGAGTTGTAAAATGGAGGTCCAGGGCACTGCAATTCACAAACCTGCAGTTATAAATGATAACTCTCGTCCACAAATATATTGAGGGAAGGCAAAGAAGAGGATTTGAAATCAAGGCAGAATTGCAGGAAACAGATTTCAGGAGGTAGATTCGAATCGCCTTTAAAGCACATGAAAAGCGGCAAAACGTTGACAATGATGCCCTTGGCCAAAAAGGGCGTATGCGTTTTTTCCTGAATATATTCAGGAAAAAACGCATACGCCCTTTTTGGCCAACCAAGCAACCTGGAAAGGCAAATCAGTGCTACAAAGAAGTCTCACTGCCCATCGGTCAAAAGGGCCATGCTGAAAAAAGTGTCAAAACCAGAAATGCAGGACAGGCCATGGAGAAATGGGAGCCTTGCTACACCGATGGGCGGGATGTAAATTGCCAAGAGCCACTCTGGAGAAGTGTCCGGTGAGTCCTGAAACATCTGAAAAACACAGCTTAGAGAGCATAGGGCACTTCCACTCATGGGGGTATAAATTGGGAAAATTAAAAATCAGCAAGACACAAGCACCCCAAAGTTGAGGGCTGCTCTGTTGACCAGGACCTCCACTTCATTCCACCTTCAATATCCCAGGAAAGAGAAAAATGGGTAAAGAAGTTGTGGTCCTTATGTACAATGGAATATCACTCAGCCATGAAATCAATGTCATAAGGCTAGTAGCAGCATGATGAGTGGATTTAGGTACGACGATTCTAAGTGAAATAAGTCACACAGAAAAAGACACGTATCATAAGCTATCACTTATAGAGGGAATGTAAAAACCGCTACACTTGAACTGAATTACAAAGCAGAACAGAGTCACACGTTTAGAAAACACACTATGGCTGGTTAACGGGAAAGGTGAGGTGGGGTGATGCATAAAACAAGGGTTTCAAATTATCTGAGATACCGTTCCATAAACCCAATATGTAATAGACAAGAACTACTCCTTGCTCAGAGAACAGGACTCAACACACCCTATTCACCGCAAAAGAATATATTTGATTAGTAGTAATCTTAAAACCTATGTATTGATATCTCTCTGTTAGTGTGTCAAGTGGGTGTAAAGCGGCATAAACACAGTAGTGAAAAGCAGCTAAACCCCATTATAAAAATAAATTACTTTTAAAAACCCATGATACAAAGACAGTGAAAGAGAGAGAAATTCTTACACAATTCGTTCAGGGGCTGTGATGAAACCTGGATCGACCATATCTAGACCCACAGCTGGGTGAGACATAAGGGTGGACACTCTTGCGGCTGAGAGGTTTGGTGAGGTTGGATGAGCCAACGCAGACCCTTTAAAGTAATACTGCGTGACACCCAACCCATGGGTCCCAAATCTCCAGGTTCAAGGGCATCTTCCTACATCAAAAACATGCATGAGAAACCCAGAAGATGCTACACCATGTGATCGGGAATGGTTTCTAAAATGCACCTCATTTATCATCTCCTTGTGCTCGGGTTCGCCATTCCAGCCACTTTCCTAGCAATCTCCCTACTTGGAGCATCAGCACCTTTAACCTCCTGTTCCGTACAGGTTGCAATTTGTACTGAGGATGAACGGGAAGAGGGGGAACCAATGAGAGACTAGATCTAGGTGTTGGGACAAGCACAGGTCACTCTATTTTCCCTTCAGAAAGAAGAATTAACCACAGCCTCAGCCTGCCCCCCGGAAGTAGAACAGGGCCTGAAGCAATCCTGCGCTTTTGCGGCCAACTCCCAAAAAAGCGAGTTGAAAAATGGATCTCAGGGGCACTGCAATTCACAAACCTGCAGAGTTATCAATGATAACTCTCGTCCACAAATATATTGAGGGAAGGCAACGAAGAGGATATGAAAGCAAGGCAGAATTGCAGAAACCGACTTAAGGAGGTAGATGCGAATCGCCTTTAAAGCAAATGAAAAGCGGCAAAACGTTGACAATGATACCCTTGGCCAAAAAGGGCGTATGCGTTTTTTCCTGAATATATTCAGGAAAAAACGCATACGCCCTTTTTGGCCAACCAAGCAACCTGGAAAGGCAAATCAGCGCTACAAAGAAGTCTCGCTTCCCATTGGTCAAAAGGGCCATGCTGAAAAAAGTGTCAAAACCAGAAATGCAGGACAGGCCATGGAGAAATGGGAGCCTTGCTACACTGATGGGCGGGATGTAAATTGCCAACAGCCACTCTGGAGAAGTGTACAGTGTGTCCTGAAACATCTAAAAAACACAGCTTAGAGAGCATAGGGCATTTCCACTCATGGGCGTATAAATTGGGAAAACTAAAAATCAGCAAGACACAGGCACACCAAAGTTTAGGGCTGCTCTGTTGACAAGAACCTTCTCTTCATTACACCTTAAATATCCCAGGAAATAGGAAAATGGATAACGATGTTGTGGTCCTTATGTACAATGGAATATCACTCAGCCATGAAATCAATGTCATAAGGCTATTAGCAGCATGATGAGTGGATTTATGTTCGACGATTCTAAGTGAAATAAGTCACACAGAAAAAGACACTTATCATAAGCTATCACTTATAGAGGGAATGTAAAAACCACTACAGTTGAACTGAATTACAAAGCAGAACAGAGTCACACGTTTAGAAAACACACTATGGCTGCTTAACGGGAAAGGTGAGGTGGGGTGATGCATAAAACAAGGGTTTCATATTAGCTCAAATACCGATCCATAAACCCAATATGTAATAGACAAGACCTACTCCTTGCTCAGTGAAGTGGATGCAACACCCCCTATTCAACGAACAAGAATATATCTGACTAGTAAAAATCTTAAAACCTATGTATTGATTTCTCTCTGTAAGTGAATCAAGTGGGTGTAAAGGGGCATAAACACAGCAGTGAAAATCAGGTAAACCCCATTATAAAAATAAATTACTTTAAAATCCCAAAAAACAAAGACAGTGATAGAGGGAGAAATTTTTACATAATTCGTTCCGGGGCTGTGATGCAACCTGGTGTGACCATATCTAGACCCACAGCTGGATGAGAAATAAAGCTGGACACTCTTGGGGCTGAAGGTCTCTTTCCCTATTTACCAGATTGGGAACGTAGAAAGGCTGCCACCCTCTGGCCGTTACCTGCAAAAGCAACTTTAAAACCTGTGCTAATGGTCACTTCATATGAACAAGTACTTCAGGGCTGTAAATGAAACGTGCCCTCAAAATGTCTTGAGGGAGGTAATGGCCAAAAATTTTCAAAATGTGACACTTACTTTAAGAAAACACTTTGAAGAACTGAGCTGTAATCACAGTTTGATAAATAAAAAGGGCATGCTTTAAAGCTCAATTTCAACAGATTATGGGACACATGCAAATTCAACCACAGATAGGTATCAGCTCGCACCTGTTAGAATAACCATCAGCAAGAAAACTACAAACAATAAATATTGAAGGTGTTTTGGAGAAATGCATACCCTCAATTTTAAGTGGGACGTAACCTGGAAAGAGCCACTAATGAGAACTGAATGGTGGTGCCTTTAAAACATACACACTGAGCTACCATATGATACAGCAAGCCCACTCCTTGGCCTATAACATAAGAAGATATAACTGGAAAGACACAGGCAAGCAAATGTGCATTGCAGCAGTATTACAATAGCCAAGACATGGAGGCAACCAGAAAGTCCATCAAGAGGTGCGTGGCCAAAGAAGAACTGGTACACGTACAGATGGAATATTAGCCAGGGAAAAAAATGAAACAATGCCATTTGCAGCACCATGTATGATTCTTGAGGTAATCAGGCAAATTGTACTAAGTCAGAAAGCAAAAGACACATATCCTATAATATCACTTATAGGTCTTAGCTAAAAATTGATACCAATGAAGATATTTCCACAGAGAAATGCAATCACAGATTCATTAAACAAACTTATGGTTCACCAAATGGAAAGGTGTGAGGATTGGATACATTAGGATATTGGGGTTAAGATAGATATAGAAACACATGTGAAATATGTAATCACCAAAGACCTACGTAATACCAAGACAAGACTACTCAACATCGTGTCATAACCTACATGGGAAAATGATCCAAAGAAGAATAGATATATGTATATGTTTAAAAGAACCACATCTTTCACACCTAGAAGAAACAAAACATTTTAATTAAATTTGCTCTGACAAAAAATAAAAATTAAATTAAAAAAAGAACAAGAAGTAATGAGACATAAACTTAAGGGGCTATTTGCTGGCACATTGCATTCTAATTTACAACCAGAACATGACTTCCATTAAGGCTCTGTCATCACTAATAAAGCAGCTTTATAAGCAATGTTGAAGGTAGCTTAAAAGAAGTCTCACTAATTATTGATAGTAACAAGGAAACAAAGAAAAGTAAAAATCTCACTGCAAAAAGTATACATAGGGTAAGGATAGTAGATCAAACACTTATTAAACTTCTGTAAAGAATAAAAGACAACAGTAGTATGTTTTTTTAAAAAGAGA
Source organism: Balaenoptera borealis (assembly GCF_965194805.1). Taxonomy (NCBI): domain Eukaryota; kingdom Metazoa; phylum Chordata; class Mammalia; order Artiodactyla; family Balaenopteridae; genus Balaenoptera; species Balaenoptera borealis. Next base: position 2,866,035 of record NW_028124009.1, read on the forward strand.
GGGCCCAAATAAATCTGAAATGAAAGAGATGATGTTACAACGGACACCACAGAAATACAAAGTATCCTAAGATACACACAGGGTAACTCAGGGCTCAGACTGGACAGAGCCCACTCTCCAGTCCCCTGTACATGACTTACAGGAGCCTCAGGAACTGAGGAGGGGGTCCCTGAGGAGAGGCTCAAGATAGAATATGGTAGACATTAACATGACTGCATTCATCTTAAACATGCCTGAACTACATTCACACGAGATGATTTTGTCCTGTATGTACATCGGCACCTCTAGTTGGAACTGCAGATCTTTGGCTTCAACACCTCTACTGACAATGTTAGCGTCACCTGCTGTGGACCGTCTCCTATAGGATTTCTAGAATCACAAAACATCGAAGCTTCACAGGACCCAGAGTCTGTGCAACTCCACACAGAGTCTCAGAGTCTCAACTCCACTCAGATACTCCACTCTTGGAGGGCACACACAAAGTAGTGTGCACATCAGGACCCAGGGGAAGGAGCAGTGACCCTGTAGGAGAATGACCAGAACTACCTGCTACTTTTAGAGGGTCTCCTGCAGAGGCAGGTGGTGGCTGTGGCTGTGGCTCACCGTGAGGACAACGACACTGGCAGCAGAAGTTCTGGGAAATACTCCTCGGTGTGAGCCCTCCCAGAGTCCGCCATTAGCCCCACCAAGAGCAAGGTAGGCTCCAGGGCTGGGTCGCCTCAGGCCAAACAACCAACAGGGAGGGAACCCAGCCCCATGCATCAGCAGACAAGCGGATTAAACTTTTTATTAAAGTTTTATTTAATCCGTAGACAAGCGGATTAAAGCTCTGCCCACCAAAGCAACACCCAGCTCTACCCACCACCAGTCCTTCCCATCAGGAAGCTTGCACAAGCCTCTAAGATAGACTCATCCACCGGAGAGCAGACAGCAGAAGCAAGAAGAACTACAATTCTGCAGCCTGTGGAAGGAAAACCACATTCACAGAAAGATAGACAAAATGAAAAGGCAGAGGACTTTATACCAGATCAAGGAACAAGATAAAACCCCAGAAAAAAAAACAAAATGAGGTGGAGATAGGGAACCTTCCAGAAAAAAAATTCAGAATAATGATAGTGAAGTTGAGCCAAGACCTTGGAAAAAGAAAGGAGGCAAAGATCGAGAAGATGCAAGAAATGTTTAACAAAGACCTAGAAGAATTAAGGAACAAACACCTAGAAGAATTAAAGAACAAACAAACAGAGGTGAACAATGGAATAACTGAAATGAAAAATACACTAGAAGGAATCAGTAGCAGAATAACTGTGGCAGAAGAACGGATAAGTGACCTGGAAGACAGAAAGGTGGAAATCACTGCCATGGAACAGAATAAAGAAAAAGAATGAAAATAAACGAAGACACCCCAAGAGTCCTCTGGGACAACATTAAACGCAACAACATTCGCATTATAGGGGTCCCAGAAGGAGAAGAGAGAGAGAAAGGACCCGAGAATATATTTAAAGAGATAATGGTCAAAAACTTCCCTAGCATGGGAAAAGAAATAGCCACCCAAGTCCAGAAGCACAGAGTGTCCCAGGCAGGATAAACCAAAGGAGAAAAATGACAAGACACATAGTAATCAAATTGACAAAAATTAACGACAAAGAAAAATGATTGAAAGCAGCAAGGGAAAAATGACAAATAACATACAAGGGAACTCCCATAAGGATAACAACTGATTTCTCAGCAGAAAATCTACAAGCCAGAAGGAAGTGGCATGATAAATTTAAAGTGATGAAAGGGAAGAACCTACAACCAAGAGTACTCCACCCTGCAAAGAGCTCATTCAGATTTGATGGAGAAATCAAAAGCCTTACAGACAAGCAAAAGCTAAGAGAATTCAGCACCATGAAACCAGCTCTACACCAAATGCTAAAGGAACTTCTCTAAGTGGGAAACACAAGAGAAGAAAAGGACCCACCAAGACAAACCCATAACAATTAAGAAAATAGTAGTAGGAACATACATATCGATAATTACCTTAAACGTGAATGCACTACATGTTCCAACCAAAAGACACAGGCTCGCTGAATGGATACAAAAACAAGACCCATATATATGCTGTCTACAAGAGATCCATTTCAGACCTAGGGACACATACAGACTCAAAGTGAGGCGATGGAAAAATATATTCTATGCAAATGAAAATCAAAAGAAAGCTGGAGTAGCAATACTCATATCAGATAAAATAGACTTTAAAATAAAGAATGTTACAAGAGACGAGGAAAGGCACTACATAATGGTCAGGGGATCAATCCAAGAAGAAGATATAACAATTATAAATATATATGTACCCAAAATAGGAGCAGCTCAATGTATAAGGCAACTGCTAACAGCTATAAAAGAGGAAATCGACAGTAACACAATAATAGCGGGGGACTTTAACAGCTCACTTACACCAGTGGAGATCAGCCAGACAGACAATTAATAAGGAAACACAAGCTTTAAATGACACAATAGACCAGATAGAGTTAATTGATATTTATAGGACATTCCATCCAAAAACAGCAGATTACACGTTCTTCTCAACTGCACACGGAACATTCTCCAGGATAGATCACATCTTGGGTCACAGATAAAGCCTCAGTAAATTTAAGAAAACTGAAATCATATCAAGCAGCTGTTCCGACCACAATGCTATGAGATTAGAAATCAATTACACGGAAAAAACCGTAAAAAACACAAACACATGGAGGCTAAACAATACGTTACTAAATAACCAAGAGATCACTGAAGAAATCAAAGAGGAAATCAAAAACTACCTAGAGACAAATGACAACAAAAACACGATGATCCAAAACCTATGGGATGCAGCAAAAGGAGTTCTAAGAGGGAAGTTTATAGCAATACAAGCCTACCTCAAGAAACAAGAAAAATCTCAAATAAACAATCTAACCTTACACCTAGAGGAACTAGAGAAAGAAGAACAAAACCCAAAGTTAGTAGAAGGAAAGAAATCATAAAGATCAGAGCAGAAATAAATGAAATAGAAACAAAGAAAACGAAAGCAAAGATCAATAAAACTAAAAGCTGGTTCTTTGAGAAGATAAGCAAAAATGATCAACCTTTAGCCGGACTCCAGAAAAAGAGGGAGAGGACGCAAATCAACAAAATTAGAAGTGAAAAAGCAGAAGTTATAACAGACACCACAGGAATACAAAGCATCCTAAGAGACTACTACAAGCAACTCTAGGCCAATAAAATGGACAATCTGGAAGAAATGGACAAATTCTTAGAAAGGGATAACCTTCTAAGACTGAACCAGGAAGAAATAGAAAATATGAACAAACCTATCACAAGCAATGAAATTGAAACTGTGATTAAAAATCTTCCAACAAACAAAAGTCCAGAACCAGATGGCATCACAGGTGAATTCTAATTCTATCAAACATTTAGAGCAGAGCTAACACCCAACCTTCTCAAATTCTTCAAAACAATTGCAGCGGAAGGAACACTCCCAAACTCATTCTATGAGACCACCATCACCCTGATACCAAAATCAGACAGAGATACTACAAGGAAAGAAAATTATAGACCAATATCACTGATGAATATAGATGTAAAAATCCTCAACAAAATACTAGCAAACAGAATCGAACAACACATGAAAAGGATCATACACCATGATCAAGTGGGGTTTATCCCAGGGATGCGAGGATTCTTCAATATACACAAATCAATGTGATACACCATATTAACAAATTGTAGAATAAAAGCATATGATCATCTCAATAGATGAAGGAAAAGATTTTGAGAAAATTCAACACTCATTTACGATAAAAACTCTGCAGAGTGTGGGCATAGAGGGAAACTACCTCAACATAATAAAGGCCATATATGACAAACCCACAGAAAACAACATTCTCAATGGTGAAAAACTGAAAGCGTTTCCTCTAAGATCAGGAACAAGACGAGGATGTCCACTCTCACCACTGCTATTCAACATAGTTTTGGAAGTCCTAGCCATGGCAATCAGAGAAGAAAAAGAAATAAAAGGAATACAAAAAGGAAAAGAAGAAGTAAAATTGTCACTGTTTGCAGATGACATGATATCATAGATAGAGAATCCTAAAGATGCCACCAGAAAACCACTGGAGCTAATCAATGAATTTGGTAAAGTTGCAGGATACAAAATTAATGCACAGAAATTGCTTGCATTCCTATACACTAACAATGAAAGATCAGAAAGAGAAATTAAGGAAACAATCCCATTACCACTGCAACAAAAAGAATAAAATACCTAGGAATAAACCTACCTAAGGAAGTAAAAGACCTGTACTCAGAAAACTATAAGCCACTGATGAAAGAAATCAAAGATGATATAAACAGATGGAGACATATACCATGTTCTCGGATTAGAAGAATCAATATTGTGAAAATGACTATACTACCCAAAGCAATCTACAGATTCAATGCAATCCCGATCAAAATACCTTTGGCATTTTCTACAGAACAAGAAAAAAAAAATCTTAAAATTTGTAGGGAGACACAAAAGACCCTGGATAGCCAAAGCAGTCTTGAGGGGGGAAAAAAAAGAGCTGGAGGAATCAGACTTCCAGACTTCAGACTATATTGCAAAGCTACAGTAATCAAGATAATATGGTACTGACACAAGAACAGAAATATAGGTCAATAGAGCAGGATAGAAAGCACAGAGATAAACCCACGTACCTATGGTTCACTAATCTATGACAAAGGAGGCAAGGGTATACAATGGAGAAAAGACAGTGTCTTCAGCAAGTGGTGCTGGGAAAACTGGACAGTTACATGTAAAAGAATGAAATTAGTACACACCCTAACACCATACACAAAAATAAACTCAAAATGGATTAGAGACCTAAATATAAGACCAGCCACTATAAAACTCTTAGAGGAAAACATAAGCAGAACAGTCTATGACATAAATCACAGCAAGATCCTTTTTGACCCACCTCCTAGAGAAATGGAAATAAAAACAAAAATAAAAAAATGGGACCGAATGAAACATAAATTCTTTTGCACAGCAAAGGAAAACATAAGCAAGATGAAAAGACAACCATCAGAATGGGAGAAAATATTTTCAAATGAAGCAAATGGCAAAGGATTAATCTCCAAAAAGCAGCTCATGTAGCTCAATATCACAAAACCAAACAATCCAATCCAAAAATGGGCAGAAGACCTAAATAGACATTTCTCCAAAGAAGATATACAGGTTGCCAACAAACACATGAAAGGATGCTGAACATCACTAATCATTAGAGAAATGCAAATCAAAACTACAGTGAGGTATCACCTCACACCAGTCAGAATGGCCATCATCAAAAAATCTACCAACAATAAATGCTGGAGAGGCATTTATTGGAGCAAAGGGAACCCTCTTGCACTGTTGGTGGGAATGTAAATTGATATAGCCACTAGGGAGAACGGTATGGGGGTTCCTTAAAAACTAAAAATAGAACTACCATACAACCCAGCAAACCCACTCCTGGACATTTACCCTGAGAAAACCATAATTCAAAAAGAGTCATGTACCACAATGTTCACTGTAGCTCTATTTACAATAGCCAGGACATGGAAGCAACCTAAGTGTCCATCAACAGATAAATGGATAAGGAAGATGTGGCACAAATATACAATGGAACATTATTCAGCCATAAAAAGAAACGAAATTGAGTTACTTTTAGTGAGGTGGATGGATCTAGAGTCTGTCCTACAGAGTGAAGTAAGTCAGAAAGAGAAAAACAAATACCGTATGCTAACACATATATATGGAATCTTAAAAAAAAAAGTTTATGAAGAACCTAGGGGCAGGAAAGGATTAAGGACACAGACGTAGAGAAAGGACTTGAGGACATGGGGAGAGGGAAGGGTAAGCTGGGACAAAGTGAGAGAGTGGTATGGACATATATACACTACCAAATGTAAAATTGATAGCTACTGGGAAGCAGCCACATAGCACAGGGAGATCAGCGCTGTGCTTTGTGACCACCTAAAAGGGTGGGATAAGGGAGTGAGAGGGAGTTGCAAGAGGGAGGGGATATGGTGTTATATGTATACGCACAGCTGATTCACTTTTTTATACAGCAGAAACTAACACACAATTGTAAAGCAATTATACTCCAATAAAGATGTAAAAGAAAAAAAAAAAGCCCAGAGATAAACCTACACACCTATGGCCCACTAATCTATGACAAAGGAGGCAAGGGTATACAAAGGAGAAAAGACAGTCTCTTCAATAAGTGGTGCTGGGAAAAATGGACAGCTACATGTAAAAGAATGAAATTAGAACACTCCCTAACACCATACACAAAAAATAAACTCAAAATGGATTAGAGACCGAAATGTAAGACCGGACACTATAAAACTCTTAGAGGAAAACATAGGAAGAATACTCTTTGACATAAATCACAGCAAGATCTTTTTTGATCCACCTCCTAGAGTAATGGAATAAAAAAAAATAAACATATGGGAGCAAATGAAACCTAAAAGCTTTTGCAAAGCAAAGGAAACTACAAACAAGACGAAAAGACAACCCTCACAATGGGAGAAAATATTTGCAAACGAATCAATGGACAAAGGATTAATCTCCAATGTATATAAACAGCTCATGCAGCTCAACAGTAAAAAAACAAACAACCCAATCCAAAAATGGGCAGATGACGTAAATAGACATTTGTCCCAAGAAGACATACAGATGACCAAGAAGCACATGAAAAGCTGCTCAACATCACTAATTATTAGAGAAATATAAACCAAAACTACAATGAGGTATCGCCTCACACGAGTTAGAATGGGCATCATCAGAAAATCTACAAGCAACAAATGCTGGAGAGGGTGTGGAGAAAAGGGAACCCTCTTACACTATTTGTGGGAATGTAAATTGATACAGTCACGATGGAGAACAGTATGGAGGTTCCTTAAGAAACTAAAAATAGAATTACCATATGACCCAGCAATCCCACTACTGGCCATATACCCAGAGAAAACCATAATTCAAAAAGACATATTCACCACAATATTCATTGCAGCACTATTTACAATAGCCAGGTCATGGAAGCAACCTAAATGCCCATAGACAGACGAACAGAAAAGATGTGCTACATATATAAAATGGAATATTACTCAGCCATAAAAAGGAATGAAATTGGGTCATTTGTAGAGACGTGGATAGATCTAGAGACTGTCATACAGAGTGAAGTAAGTCAGAAAGAGAAAAACAAATATCGTATATTAACGCATACATGTGGAACCTAGAAAAATGGTAAAGATGAACCGGTTTGCAAGGCAGAAATAGAGACACAGATGTAGAGAACAAATGTATGGACACCAAGGGGGGAAAGTGGCAGGGTGGTGGTGGTGGGATGAATTGCGAGCCTGGGATTGACATATATACACTTATATGTATAAAATAGGTTACCAATAAGAGCCTGCTGTATAAAAAAATGAATAAAATAAATTCAAAAATTAAAAAATAAGTAATACTTAAAAAAATAAAACAGAAAAAAAGTTCTGTCCTTCCCATAGACGTATTTATATGAATGAATTATTTCCATGCTTATATCCATAAATACAAAAAGAGGAATAAAACTTACCTTGAACCAAAAAAGAAAAAAAAAAAAAAAAAAACAGAACCCACTGGTCATACAGAGGAAAACCCTATCAGGGCACTTGCTCCAGGGGTAAACAATTCTGAAGTTGGTCACAGGTGGGGAATCATCTCCCATGCAGCCAGCAGCCCCCACACGAGGAGCGTCCTCATTGCAAAGCTGGGGGACCGTGAGGAGGCGTCTCTGAGTAAACGTGAGCTGAGCCCCAGGCCAGCTGCTGCTGAACTTTTCCCACCCTTCCCAGGTAAAACACCTGAATGTGTGCAAAGACTTTAAAAACTAGAGGAAGGGGCTTGGAGTCACACCAGCGACAGCACGCAGGCCGACTTGGTGCCTGCAGGCCAGCCAGGATGGTCCTGGCCCCGGGCGCTCGTCTGGAAGCTTTCCATTTCCCTGCCTGAGGTACCCCTCCTGTCCCGGCCCCCACTGCTTTTTTCCTTCCTCACCTCTGCCCGGGGAGAAATTCCAGCAGCAAGTATGGGTGACACATCCTCTTCTTTAGCAGGTGGCAGCCCGGCAACTCCTGCAGAAAGTCCAGCAGAGCCCCAGTCACACTGGGCCACTCATAGAGCCGTGGGCCCTACTCCCTCCCACCAGCCCAACCCCGAGACTGCTGACGGGGCAGAGAATATGGCGTCAGGCACAGCTGCAGAGGCTTTTGCTGCCTGGAGGGGTGTTTATATTGACCTCAACCCAGGCACACCTGGGAAGGGCTGGCCGGCCGGGTCAGGCTGCCCAGGTCAGCCAATCCTCGCCCCTCAGGGGCTCAGAGTTGCAGAAAATGGGCCTTGCTGCACCGGCCAGATCCAAGGAACAGGTGTAGGGTCCCGAGAGTCAGGATAGATAAGGGGCGGCAGCCCTGGCTTGTTTTCGAATCATTTTATCTGGTCCATGAGTGGGAGACAACTTCAAGAAGACCCTCTGCTAATGAGAGGAACCCAGGAGTCAGGGAGAGGAGGGGTGGTGGGTGGAGACAGAGGCCTGGTGCCCCGGCTGCAGTGGAAGCCCCTGGAAGACCAGGCAGAGGGAGGCCGCACAGAGTGAAGCCTAGGGTCACAGACCTGTTGGAGCTGCTGTTTGTTAGTTCAAGCTCTGCTCTGAGGTGCTCTGTGTCAGCTCTGAGTGACAGGGGTGCTGGGGGTGCTCTGCAATGAGGGCTATGTGCACGGTTCCTGTGTGCCCAGCCCTGCCGGGGTACCTGTCCACGGGAGCTCCATATCCAGGGAGGGGCCTGCCCACGAGAGCCCCGTGGGCTGCTGCGTACCTGCCCAGGTGAGCTCCATATCCTGGGAGGGGCCTGACCACAAGAGCCCCGTGGGCTGCTGGGGACCTGGTAGAGGACGCCAGGACAGTCAGTGAAGCCACAGAGGATATACATCTAGTAGTTCCTAATTCCTACACCCTGCTGGTCATTCTACCATCCACCAGGACATGGCATTCTGTATTAGACTTCAATGATGCCTTCTTCTGTATTCCATTAGTCCCAGAGTCACAAGAAATTTTGGCTGTGAGTGGCAGGACTCAACCTACAACAAAAACAATACTGCTGGGCCGTCCTGCCCCAGGGGTTCAAAAATTCCCACACCATCTTTGGGGAAACGTTAGCTAAAGACCTAAAAGATCTACCTCTGGAGAAGGGAACCCTCCTTCAATATGCAGATGACATTCTGATCACCAGCCCGACTAAGGAGGCCTCTGAACTACCTAGCCAATAAAAGATAGAAGGTGTCCAAGGAAAAGGCTCAAATATCACAAACTAAGGTGGCCTTCCTGGGCTTCATTCGCACAGAAGGTCGGAGAAGCCCACCCCAGGAAAGGGAAGAAGCCATTTGCAGCCTCACCTTTCCTGAAACTAGAAGACAGCTTAGGGGTTCCTGGGGAGACCGGGGTTTGCTGCATCTGGATCCCTAACTACAGTCTAATAGCTGGGCCTCTATATGAAACACTGAAAGGAAAAGATGATGATCCTTTTGAATAGAATCCAGAAGCGGCCTTTCAAGAATGGAAAGAGCAGTCAATTCAGACCCTGGCCCTGGACCTCCCTAAGTTAGCTAAACCCTTTGACCTTTACATTCCTGGTCCAAGGCGAATCGCCCTTGGAGTATTAGTGCAAAAACTGGGACCACTTGAAATGGAACAATGCAAGAATGCCCTCCAGGCATTGGCCAGCCACCCCATCCGACCAGGATACTGGGGGTATCTAAAAACCTGGAAATCAGCAGCCCGCAAGGCCAGCTCCCTCCTAAGGGAAAAGGACGCCACTTGGTGATCCTAACCACCCACCATGCCCTGAAGTTGCAGGGATTGCTCCGTGGGCACAATGACCTCGAGTGAGGAGGCCCTCCAACACCAACCTCCAGAGAGACAACCTGGGGCAATGGGCCCCCATGACGACTTGTGTGACCATCACTTGACCTGGAGCTTCTCTCAGAAAACAACAAGAGTGTGCCCCAAAAGAGCAGACTATTGCTTACAGGACTTACTGCACCCAGAGCGGAGCTAATAAACTTGGCAGGGGAACCGTAAATAACGCTGCCACCATAGAAAAGCCTACAGACACCGCAGTGACGGCGGCCAATGAGACCGGCTGTACTCCTGGCTACTTCAAAAGGCCGTTGACTGAGTGGCCGTCATGGTCCTGGATCACCACCGGCCCTGGACTGTCTGGGAGTTGAGCAAGCAGGGCTCTGACACCTGGTGCTGTTTGTACGTTAATTCAGTGGCCTAACTAAAGAAAGCACAGACTACTGGTCAGAGCATCTAGGCTGGCAGAAACCATCAGCCTAAGGGGGCCGAACCAATGTGGAGCAGGGTAAAACCGCCCACCCCCCCAGCGTCTCTGCACATCTCTTTCCTGGAACCTTAAAGGTCATTAGAATCTATAAAACTTCCAATGCTGGTGCTCAGGCAGACGAGCAGTGAGGGAGGAGGCCTGCGGACAATCAACCTCACCTGGACGCTGCTGGGGAGAAGTCCTGCCCCTCCCCCCGGGTATGAGGACACCCAACTCAGCATGAAGCATTTACAGAAGACGTGTCTGCACCCTCAGCGCCCCAAGAATGAGGAATGGGACAAAAGGCAGAGGAGGGCTTTGTCACTGGCAAAGCCCATTAAAAATTCCTGGGAGATAAAAATAGAATCTGGGCAATAAAATAAAGTCTAACCATTTTTTCCTTTGTGCTTTGTCTAATTTCACTTGCTCCTAGGTTTCCACATGCAGAGGTCCCACACCCGACACTTCAGACCCGATTTCCTCGTGCAAAATGGCTGGGCCGACACCTCAGCTCGTGGGGCCCCGTGCAGACTCTGCGACATAGAGCCTGAGCTCCAGCCAACCTGGCCCTCGAGAGCTCCGCCCCCTCCCTCCCGCTGATGCTGACAGGATCCCTACACAGCAGCCCGGCCCACAACCCGCAGGGGAGCACACACTCTCACCTCTCCATTCTCTGATCAAAATATAAAGTTTTCCTTTGCTTCTGAACCAAAGTCAGTCTCGATCTGTTGGCTCCAATGACACTGGGCAGGGAGACCCTTGTTGGGGCCCACTCTGCAGGATCAGTAACAGAATTTGAGAACATTGTAACTTCAATGAACAGATGTGTGAGCCAAACTGTAATTAACATAGAGCAGTGTATAAGGCTCGTGTAAAATAAGATGTTTCTAACACTTCCATTTGATATTTCCATCACTTTATTATAAGCAAGTTCAGTGGAGGGGTTTGTCTTATTTGTCAGGTCAACAGTAGAGAAATGCAGTGATTTCTTTCCAAGGATGTACATCTAATAATCTTGGTTGAAGTTTCAACCTTGTTTGGAATGATTTTCCATTGAAAATGATACCTCTCTTTCAGCTCCTAGATTTCTGAGAAGTATAAAATCTTATATTTTTTATTACCAAAGGGGAAAGGTGGGAGGAGGGATAAATTAACAGTTTCAGATTAACATATACACACTGCTATGTATAAAATATATCATCAACAAGGAACTACTGTATAGCACAGGGAACTATACTCAATATTTTGTAATGACCCCTGAGGGGAAATAATCTGAAAAACAATAGATATCTATATCGACATCATCTATCAACTACAGATAAAATGGAAACTAAAGGAGGCCGATGGTGAGCGTTTCTGAACCTGAAGACTTCAATCATCTAAAGTTCGGACTCTGCCCACGGCCCAAGTCCCTTAATGAACACACATGTACCAGTAGCTTAAAAATTCCCCAGATTGGAGTTCGGGGAGACACTGATTTGGAAAAATCCCTTGTGTTCTCCTTACATACACGGGACCTTTCCTACAGCTAAAACATGCCTGTGACACCCAGAAGATGGAACACGGTTGGATCAGGAAGATTTTGGAAAAGGCACCAAAACTCCTAATTTCCTGGTTGTTGGGTTCACCTCTCCAGCCTTTTTCCTTAAAATCTCCCCACTTGAGGATGTCAGCACCTTCAACATCCAGTTGCACAGAAATTGGAATTTGTCCAAAGGAAGAAGGGGAAGGAGGAGAAACAAGGAGAGCCAAGCCCTAGATGTTCGGAGAGGCACATGTCACTCTACTTTCCAGTCAGGAAGAAGAATTAAGAAAAGGCTTAGCCTGCCACCGGGAACCAGAGTAGGGCCAGAAGCAAATGAGAGTTTCTGTGGAAAGCTCCCAAAAAAGCGAGTTGAAAAATGGAGCTCAGGGGCACTGCAATTCACAAATCTGCAGAGTTATAAATGATAACTATCGTCCACAAATATATTGAGGGAAGGCAACGAAGAGGATTTGAAATCAAGGCAGAATTGCAGGAAACAGATTTCAGGAGTTAGATTCGAATCACCCCTAAAGCACATGAAAAGCGGCAAAACGTCGACAATGATGCACTTGGCCAAAAAGAGCATATGCGTTTTTTTCTGAATGAATTCAGGAAAAAACCCATAGGCCCTTTGTGGCCAACCAAGCAAGCCGGAAATGCAATTCAGCACTACAAAGAAGTCTGACTTCCCATCGGTCAAAATGCCCTTGCTAAAAAAGTGTAAAAACAAGAAATGCAGGAGAGGCCAGGGAGGAAAGGGAGCCTTGTTACACTGATGGGTGGGGTATAAATTGCCAATGATGACTCTGGAGAAGGGTATGGTGTTTCCTAAAACATCTAAAAAACACAGCTAGACAGAAAGGGGCACATCCACTCATGGGCGTATAAATTGGGAAAACTAAAAATCAGCAAGACACAGGCACCCCAAACATTAGGGCTGCTCTGTAGACAAAAACCTCCACTTAATTCCACCTTAAATATCCAAGGAAAGAGAAAAATGGATAAAGAAGTTGTGGTCCATATGTACAATTGTATATCACTCAGGCGTGAGATAAATATTATAAGGCTGGTAGCAGCATGATGAGTGGATTTAGGTAGGACTATTCTAAGTGAAATAAGTCACACAGAAAAAGACACTCATCATAAGATATCACTAACAGAGGGAATGTAAAAACTGCTACACTTGAACGGAATTACAAAACAGAACAGATTCACACATTAAGAAAACACACTATGGTTGCTTAACGGGAAATGTGAGGTGGGGTGATGCATAAAACAAGGGTATCAAATTAGCTCAGATACCGTTCCATAAACCCAATATGTAGTAGACAAGACCTACTCCTTGCTCAGAGAACTGGACTCAACACGCCCTATTCACCGCACAAGAATATACCTTACTAGTAATAATCTTAAAACCTATGTATTGATATCTCTCTGTTAGTGTGTCAAGTGGGTGTAAAGCGGCATAAACACAGCAGTGAAAAGCAGCTAAACCCCATTATGAAAATAAATTACTTTGAAAAACCCATGAAACAACAACAGTGAAAGAGATAGAAATTCTTACACAATGAGTTCAGGGGCTGTGATGCAACCTGGATTGACCATATCTAGACCCACAGCTGGATGAGACATAAGGGTGGACACTCTTGGGGCTGAGAGGTTTGGTGAGGTTGGGTGAGCAAACGCAGACCCTTTAAAGTAATACTGCATGGTACCCATCGCATGGGTCCCAAATCTCCAGGTTCAAGGGCATCTTCCTACATCGAAAACATGCATGAGAAACCCAGAAGATGGTACACCGTGTGATAGGGAAAGGTTTCTAAAACGCACCTCATTTCTCATCTCCTTGTGCCCGGGTTCACCATTCCAGCCGCTTTACTAGCAATCTCCCTACTTGGAGCATCAGCACCTTTAACCTCCTGTTCCGTACAGGTTGCAATTTGTCCTGAGGATGAACGGGAAGACGGGGAACCAACGAGAGACAAGCTCTTGGTGTCGGGACAGGCATAGGTCACTCTATTTTCCCATTAGGAAGAAGAATTAACCACAGGCTCAGCCTGCCCCCCGGAACCAGAACAGGGCCTGAAGCCATCCTGCGCTTTTGCGGCCAGCTCCCAAAAAAGCGAGTTGTAAAATGGAGGTTCAGGGCACTGCAATTCACAAACCTGCAGAGTTATAAATGATAACTCTCGTCCACCAATATATTGAGGGAAGGCAAAGAAGAGGATTTGAAATCAAGGCAGAATTGCACGAAACAGATTTCAGGAGGTAGATACGAATCGCCTTTAAAGCACATGAAAAGCGGCAAAACGTTGACAATGATGCCCTTGGCCTAAAAGGTCGTATGCGTTTTTTCCTGAATATATTCAGGAAAAAACGCATACGCCCTTTTTGGCCAACCAAGCAACCTGGAAAGGCAAATCAGCGCTACAGAGAAGTCTCGCTTCCCATCGGTCAAAAGGGCCATGCTGAAAAAAGTGTCAAAACCAGAAATGCAGGACAGGCCATGGAGAAATGGGAGCCTTGCTACACTGATGGGCGGGATGTAAATTGCCAACAGCCACTCTGGAGAAGTGTACGGTGTGTCCTGAAACATCTGAAAAACACAGCTTAGAGAGCATAGGGCACTTCCACTCATGGGGGTATAAATTGGGAAAATGAAAAATCAGCAAGACACAAGCACCCCAAAGTTGAGGGCTGCTCTGTTGACCAGGACCTCCACTTCATTCCACCTTAAATATCCCAGGAAAGAGAAAAATGGATAAAGAAGTTGTGGTCCTTATGTACAATGGAATATCACTCAGCCATGAAATCAATGTCATAAGGTTAGTAGCAGCATGATGAGTGGATTTAGGTACGACGATTCTAAGTGAAATAAGTCACACAGAAAAGGACACTTCTCATAAGGTATCACTGATAGAGGGAATGTAAAAACCGTTACACTTGAACTGAATTAGAAAACAGAACAGAGTCACACATGCAGAAAACAGACTATGGCTGCTTAACGGGAAAGGTGACGTGGGGTGATACATGAAACAAGGGTATCAAATTAGCTCAGATACCGTTCCATAAACCCAATATGTAGTAGACAAGACCTACTCCTTGCTCAGAGAACTGGACTCAACACGCCCTATTCACCGCACAAGAATATATCTGACTAGTAATAATCTTAAAACCTATGTATTGATATCTCTCTGTTAGTGTGTCAAGTGGGTGTAAAGCGGCATAAACACAGCCGTGAAAAGCAGCTAAACCCCATTATGAAAATAAATTACTTTGAAAAACCCATGAAACAACGACAGTGAAAGAGATAGAAATTCTTACACAATGAGTTCAGGGGCTGTGATGCAACCTGGATTGACCATATCTAGACCTACAGCTGGATGAGACATAAGGGTGGACACTCTTGGGGCTGAGAGGTTTGGTGAGGTTGGGTGAGCAAACGCAGACCCTTTAAAGGAATACTGCATGGTACCCATCGCATGGGTCCCAAATCTCCAGGTTCAAGGGCATCTTCCTACATCGAAAACATGCATGAGAAACCCAGAAGATGGTACACCGTGTGATAGGGAAAGGTTTCTAAAACGCACCTCATTTCTCATCTCCTTGTGCCCGGGTTCGCCATTCCAGCCGCTTTACTAGCAATCTCCCTACTTGGAGCATCAGCACCTTTAACCTCCTGTTCCGTACAGGTTGCAATTTGTCCTGAGGATGAACGGGAAGACGGGGAACCAACGAGAGACAAGCTCTTGGTGTCGGGACAGGCACAGGTCACTCTATTTTCCCATCAGGAAGAAGAATTAACCACAGGCTCAGCCTGCCGCCCAGAACAAGAATAGTGCCTGAGGCCATCCTGTGCTTTTGCGGACAGCTCCCAAAAAAGCGAGTTGAAAAATGGAGCTCAGGGGCATTGCAATTCACAAACCAGCAGAGTTATAAATGATAACTCTCGTCCAAAAATATATTGAGGGAAGGCAACGAAGAGGATTTGAAATCAAGGCAGAATTGCAAGAAACAGATTTCAGGAGGTAGATACGAATCGCCTTTAAAGCACATGAAAAGCGGCAAAACGTCGAAAATGATGCACTTGGCCAAAAAGAGCATATGCGTTTTTTTCTGAATGAATTCAGGAAAAATCCCATAGGCCCTTTGTGGCCAACCAAGCAACCTGGAAAGGCAAATCAGTGCTACAAAGATATCTCGCTTCCCATCGGTCAAAAGGGCCATGCTGAAAAAAGAGTCAAAACCAGAAATGCAGGACAGGCCATGGAGAAATGGGAGCCTTGCTACACTGATGGGCGGGATGTAAATTGCCAACAGCCACTCTGGAGAAGTGTACGGTGTGTCCTGAAACATCTGAAAAACACAGCTTAGAGAGCATAGGGCACTTCCACTCATGGGGGTATAAATTGGGAAAATTAAAAATCAGCAAGACACAAGCACCCCAAAGTTTAGGGCTGCTCTGTTGACAAGGACCTCCACTTCATTCCACCTTAAATATCCAAGGAAAGAGAAAAATGGATAAAGAAGTTGTGGTCCTTATGTACAATGGAATATCACTCAGCCATGAAATCAATGTCGTAAGGTTAGTAGCAGCATGATGAGTGGATTTAGGTACGACGATTCTAAGTGAAATAAGTCACACAGAAAAGGACACTTCTCATAAGGTATCACTTTTAGAGGGAATGTAAAAACCGTTACACTTGAACTGAATTACAAAACAGAACAGAGTCACACATGCAGAAAACAGACAATGGCTGCTTAACGGGAAAGGTGAGGTGGGGTGATACATAAACCAAGGGTATCAAATTAGCTCAGATACCGTTCCATAAACCCAATATGTAGTAGACAAGACCTACTCCTTGCTCAGAGAACTGGACTCAAGACGCCCTATTCACCGCACAAGAATATATCTGACTAGTAATAATCTTAAAACCTATGTATTGATATCTCTCTGTTAGTGTGTCAAGTGGGTGTAAAGCGGCATAAACACAGCCGTGAAAAGCAGCTAAACCCCATTATGAAAATAAATTACTTTGAAAAACCCATGAAACAACGACAGTGAAAGAGATGGAAATTCTTACACAATGAGTTCAGGGGCTGTGATGCAACCTGGATTGACCATATCTAGACCCACAGCTGGATGAGACATAAGGGTGGACACTCTTGGGGCTGAGAGGTTTGGTGAGGTTGGGTGAGCAAACGCAGACCCTTTAAAGTAATACTGCGTGGTACCCATCGCATGGGTCCCAAATCTCCAGGTTCAAGGGCATCTTCCTACATCGAAAACATGCATGAGAAACCCAGAAGATGGTACACCGTGTGATGGGGAAAGGTTTCTAAAATGCACCTCATTTCTCATCTCCTTGTGCCCGGGTTCGCCATTCCAGCCGCTTTACTAGCAATCTCCCTACTTGGAGCATCAGCACCTTTAACCTCCTGTTCCGTACAGGTTGCAATTTGTCCTGAGGATGAACGGGAAGACGGGGAACCAACGAGAGACTAGCTCTTGGTGTCGGGACAGGCACAGGTCACTCTATTTTCCCATCAGGAAGAAGAATTAACCACAGGCTCAGCCTGCCCCCCGGAACCAGAACAGGGCCTGAAGCCATCCTGCGCTTTTGCGGCCAGCTCCCAAAAAAGCGAGTTGTAAAATGGAGGTTCAGGGCACTGCAATTCACAAACCTGCAGAGTTATAAATGATAACTCTCGTCCACAAATATATTGAGGGAAGGCAAAGAAGAGGATTTGAATTCAAGGCAGAATTGCACGAAACAGATTTCAGGAGGTAGATACGAATCGCCTTTAAAGCACATGAAAAGCGGCAAAACGTTGACAATGATGCCCTTGGCCAAAAAGGGCGTATGCGTTTTTTCCTGAATATATTCAGGAAAAAACGCATACGCCCTTTTTGGCCAACCAAGCAACCTGGAAAGGCAAATCAGCGCTACAGAGAAGTCTCGCTTCCCATCGGTCAAAAGGGCCATGCTGAAAAAAGTGTCAAAACCAGAAATGCAGGACAGGCCATGGAGAAATGGAAGCCTTGCTACACAGATGGGCGGGATGTAAATTGCCAACAGCCACTCTGGAGAAGTGTACGGTGTGTCCTGAAACATCGAAAAAACACAGCTTAGAGAGCATAGGGCACTTCCACTCATGGGGGTATAAATTGGGAAAATTAAAAATCAGCAAGACACAAGCACCCCAAAGTTGAGGGCTGCTCTGTTGACAAGGACCTCCACTTCATTCCACCTTAAATATCCCAGGAAAGAGAAAAATGGATAAAGAAGTTGTGGTCCTTATGTACAATGGAATATCACTCAGCCATGAAATCAATGTCATAAGGTTAGTAGCAGCATGATGAGTGGATTTAGGTACGACGATTCTAAGTGAAATAAGTCACACAGAAAAGGACACTTCTCATAAGGTATCACTGATAGAGGGAATGTAAAAACCGTTACACTTGAACTGAATTACAAAACAGAACAGAGTCACACATGCAGAAAACACACTATGGCTGCTTAACGGGAAAGGTGAGGTGGGGTGATACATAAAACAAGGGTATCAAATTAGCTCAGATACCATTCCATAAACCCAATATGTAGTAGACAAGACCTACTCCTTGCTCAGAGAACTGGACTCAAGACGCCCTATTCACCGCACAAGAATATATCTGACTAGTAATAATCTTAAAACCTATGTATTGATATCTCTCTGTTAGTGTGTCAAGTGGGTGTAAAGCGGCATAAACACAGCCGTGAAAAGCAGCTAAACCCCATTATGAAAATAAATTACTTTGAAAAACCCATTAAACAACGACAGTGAAAGAGAGAGAAATTCTTACACAATGCATTCAGGGGCTGTGATGCAACCTGGATTGACCATATCTAGACCCACAGCTGGATGAGACATAAGGGTGGACACTCTTGGGGCTGAGAGGTTTGGTGAGGTTGGGTGAGCAAACGCAGACCCTTTAAAGTAATACTGCGTGGTACCCATCACATGGGTCCCAAATCTCCAGCTTCAAGGGTGTCTTCCTACATCGAAAACATGCATGAGAAACCCAGAAGATGGTACACCGTGTGATGGGGAAAGGTTTCTAAAACGCACCTCATTTCTCATCTCCTTGTGCCCGGGTTCGCCTTTCCAGCCACTTTACTAGCAATCTCCCTACTTGGAGCATCAGCACCTTTAACCTCCTGTTCCGTACAGGTTGCAATTTGTCCTGAGGATGAATGGGAAGACGGGGAACCAACGAGAGACTAGCTCTTGGTGTCGGGACAGGCACAGGTCACTCTATTTTCCCATCAGGAAGAAGAATTAACCACAGGCTCAGCCTGCCCCCCGGAACCAGAACAGGGCCTGAAGCCATCCTGCGCTTTTGCGGCCAGCTCCCAAAAAAGCGAGTTGTAAAATGGAGGTTCAGGGCACTGCAATTCACAAACCTGCAGAGTTATAAATGATAACTCTCGTCCACAAATATATTGAGGGAAGGCAAAGAAGAGGATTTGAATTCAAGGCAGAATTGCACGAAACAGATTTCAGGAGGTAGATACGAATCGCCTTTAAAGCACATGAAAAGCGGCAAAACGTTGACAATGATGCCCTTGGCCAAAAAGGGCGTATGCGTTTTTTCCTGAATATATTCAGGAAAAAACGCATACGCCCTTTTTGGCCAACCAAGCAACCTGGAAAAGCAAGTCAGCGCTACAGAGAAGTCTCGCTTCCCATCGGTCAAAAGGGCCATGCTGAAAAAAGTGTCAAAACCAGAAATGCAGGACAGGCCATGGAGAAATGGGAGCCTTGCTACACTGATGGGCGGGATGTAAATTGCCAACAGCCACTCTAGAGAAGTGTACGGTGTGTCCTGAAATATCTGAAAAACACAGCTTAGAGAGCATAGGGCACTTCCACTCATGGGGGTATAAATTGGGAAAATTAAAAATCAGCAAGACACAAGCACCCCAAAGTTGAGGGCTGCTCTGTTGACAAGGACCTCCACTTCATTCCACCTTCAATATCCCAGGAAAGAGAAAAATGGATAAAGAAGTTGTGGTCCTTATGTACAATGGAATATCACTCAGCCATGAAATCAATGTCATAAGGTTAGTAGCAGCATGATGAGTGGATTTAGGTACAACGATTCTAAGTGAAATAAGTCACACAGAAAAGGACACTTCTCATAAGGTATCACTGATAGAGGGAATGTAAAAACCGTTACACTTGAACTGAATTACAAAACAGAACAGAGTCACACATGCAGAAAACACACTATGGCTGCTTAACGGGAAAGGTGAGGTGGGGTGATACATAAAACAAGGGTATCAAATTAGCTCAGATACCGTTCCATAAACCCAATATGTAGTAGACAAGACCTACTCCTTGCTCAGAGAACTGGACTCAACACGCCCTATTCACCGCACAAGAATATATCTGACTAGTAATAATCTTAAAACCTATGTATTGATATCTCTCTGTTAGTGTGTCAAGTGGGTGTAAAGCGGCATAAACACAGCAGTGAAAAGCAGCTAAACCCCATTATGAAAATAAATTACTTTGAAAAACCCATGAAACAACGACAGTGAAAGAGATAGAAATTCTTACACAATGCGTTCAGGGGCTGTGATGCAACCTGGATTGACCATATCTAGACCCACAGCTGGATGAGACATAAGGGTGGACACTCTTGGGGCTGAGAGGTTTGGTGAGGTTGGGTGAGCAAACGCAGACCCTTTAAAGTAATACTGCGTGGTACCCATCACATGGGTCCCAAATCACCAGCTTCAAGGGCATCTTCCTACATCGAAAACATGCATGAGAAACCCAGAAGATGGTACACCGTGTGATGGGGAAAGGTTTCTAAAACGCACCTCATTTCTCATCTCCTTGGGCCCGGGTTCGCCATTCCAGCCGCTTTACTAGCAATCTCCCTACTTGGAGCATCAGCACCTTTAACCTCCTGTTCCGTACAGGTTGCAATTTGTCCTGAGGATGAACGGGAAGACGGGGAACCAACGAGAGACTAGCTCTTGGTGTCGGGACAGGCACAGGTCACTCTATTTTCCCATCAGGAAGAAGAATTAACCACAGGCACAGCCTGCCCCCCGGAACCAGAACAGGGCCTGAAGCCATCCTGCGCTTTTGCGGCCAGCTCCCAAAAAAGCGAGTTGTAAAATGGAGGTTCAGGGCACTGCAATTCACAAACCTGCAGAGTTATAAATGATAACTCTCGTCCACAAATATATTGAGGGAAGGCAAAGAAGAGGATTTGAAATCAAGGCAGAATTGCACGAAACAGATTTCAGGAGGTAGATACGAATCGCCTTTAAAGCACATGAAAAGCGGCAAAACGTTGACAATGATGCCCTTGGCCAAAAAGGGCGTATGCCTTTTTTCCTGAATATATTCAGGAAAAAACGCATACGCCCTTTTTGGCCAACCAAGCAACCTGGAAAGGCAAATCAGCGCTACAGAGAAGTCTCGCTTCCCATCGGTCAAAAGGGCCATGCTGAAAAAAGTGTCAAAACCAGAAATGCAGGACAGGCCATGGAGAAATGGGAGCCTTGCTACACTGATGGGCGGGATGTAAATTGCCAACAGCCACTCTGGAGAAGTGTACGGTGTGTCCTGAAACATCTGAAAAACACAGCTTAGAGAGCATAGGGTACTTCCACTCATGGGGGTATAAATTGGGAAAATGAAAAATCAGCAAGACACAAGCACCCCAAAGTTGAGGGCTGCTCTGTTGACAAGGACCTCCACTTCATTCCACCTTAAATATCCCAGGAAAGAGAAAAATGGATAAAGAAGTTGTGGTCCTTATGTACAATGGAATATCACTCAGCCATGAAATCAATGTCATAAGGTTAGTAGCAGCATGATGAGTGGATTTAGGTACGACGATTCTAAGTGAAATAAGTCACACAGAAAAGGACACTTCTCATAAGGTATCACTGATAGAGGGAATGTAAAAACCGTTACACTTGAACTGAATTACAAAACAGAACAGAGTCACACATGCAGAAAACACACTATGGCTGCTTAACGGGAAAGGTGAGGTGGGGTGATACATAAAACAAGGGTATCAAATTAGCTCAGATACCGTTCCATAAACCCAATATGTAATAGACAAGACCTACTCCTTGCTCAGAGAACTGGACTCAACACGCCCTATTCACCGCACAAGAATATATCTGACTAGTAATAATCTTAAAACCTATGTATTGATATCTCTCTGTTAGTGTGTCAAGTGGGTGTAAAGCGGCATAAACACAGCAGTGAAAAGCAGCTAAACCCCATTATGAAAATAAATTACTTTGAAAAACCCATGAAACAACGACAGTGAAAGAGAGAGAAATTCTTACACAATGCGTTCAGGGGCTGTGATGCAACCTGGATTGACCATATCTAGACCCACAGCTGGATGAGACATACGGGTGGACACTCTTGGGGCTGAGAGGTTTGGTGAGGTTGGGTGAGCAAACGCAGACCCTTTAAAGTAATACTGCGTGGTACCCATCACATGGGTCCCAAATCTCCAGCTTCAAGGGCATCTTCCTACATCGAAAACATGAATGAGAAACCCAGAAGATAGTACACCGTGTGATGGGGAAAGGTTTCTAAAACGCACCTCATTTCTCATCTCCTTGTGCCCGGGTTCGCCATTCCAGCCGCTTTACTAGCAATCTCCCTACTTGGAGCATCAGCACCTTTAACCTCCTGTTCCGTACAGGTTGCAATTTGTCCTGAGGATGAACGGGAAGACGGGGAACCAACGAGAGACTAGCTCTTGGTGTTGGGACAGGCACAGGTCACTCTATTTTCCCATCAGGAAGAAGAATTAACCACAGGTTCAGCCTGCCCCCAGGAACCAGAACAGGGCCTGAAGCCATCCTGCACTTTTGCGGCCAGCTCCCAAAAAAGCGAGTTGTAAAATGGAGGTTCAGGGCACTGCAATTCACAAACCTGCAGAGTTATAAATGATAACTCTCGTCCACAAATATATTGAGGGAAGGCAAAGAAGAGGATTTTACATCAAGGCAGAATTGCAGGAAACAGATTTCAGGAGGTAGATTCGAATCGCCTTTAAAGCACATGAAAAGCGGCAAAATGTTGACAATGATGCCCTTGGCCAAAAAGGGCGTATGCGTTTTTTCCTGAATATATTCAGGAAAAAACGCATACGCCCTTTTTGGCCAACCAAGCAACCTGGAAAGGCAAATCAGCGCTACAAAGAAGTCTCACTTCCCATCGGTCAAAAGGGCCATGCTGAAAAATGTGTCAAAACCAGAAATGCAGGACAGGCCATGGAGAAATGAGAGCCTTGCTACACTGATGGGCGGGATGTAAATTGCCAACAGCCACTCTGGAGAAGTGTACGGTGTATCCTGAAACATCTGAAAAACACAGCTTAGAGAGCATAGGGCACTTCCACTCATGGGGGTATAAATTGGGAAAATGAAAAATCAGCAAGACACAAGCACCCCAAAGTTGAGGGCTGCTCTGTTGACAAGGACCTCCACTTCATTCCACCTTCAATATCCCAGGAAAGAGAAAAATGGATAAAGAAGTTGTGGTCCTTATGTACAATGGAATATCACTCAGCCATGAAATCAATGTCATAAGGTTAGTAGCAGCATGATGAGTGGATTTAGGTACGACGATTCTAAGTGAAATAAGTCACACAGAAAAGGACACTTCTCATAAGGTATCACTGATAGAGGGAATGTAAAAACCGTTACACTTGAACTGAATTAGAAAACAGAACAGAGTCACACATGCAGAAAACACACTATGGCTGCTTAACGGGAAAGGTGAGGTGGGGTGATACATAAAACAAGGGTATCAAATTAGCTCAGATACCGTTCCATAAACCCAATATGTAGTAGACAAGACCTACTCCTTGCTCAGAGAACTGGACTCAACACGCCCTATTCACCGCACAAGAATATATCTGACTAGTAATAATCTTAAAACCTATGTATTGATATCTCTCTGTTAGTGTGTCAAGTGGGTGTAAAGCGGCATAAACACAGCAGTGAAAAGCAGCTAAAACCCATTATGAAAATAAATTACTTTGAAAAACCCATGAAACAACGACAGTGAAAGAGAGAGAAATTCGTACACAATGCGTTCAGGGGCTGTGATGCAACCTGGATTGACCATATCTAGACCCACAGCTGGATGAGACATAAGGGTGGACACTCTTGGGGCTGAGAGGTTTGGTGAGGTTGGGTGAGCAAACGCAGACCCTTTAAAGTAATACTGTGTGGTACCCATCACATGGGTCCCAAATCTCCAGCTTCAAGGGCATCTTCCTACATCGAAAACATGCATGAGAAACCCAGAAGATGGTACACCGTGTGATGGGGAAAGGTTTCTAAAACGCACCTCATTTCTCATCTCCTTGTGCCCGGGTTCGCCATTCCAGCCGCTTTACTAGCAATCTCCCTACTTGGAGCATCAGCACCTTTAACCTCCTGTTCCGTACAGGTTGCAATTTGTCCTGAGGATGAACGGGAAGACGGGGAACCAACGAGAGACTAGCTCTTGGTGTCGGGACAGGCACAGGTCACTCTATTTTCCCATCAGGAAGAAGAATTAACCACAGTCTCAGCCTGCCCCCCGGAACCAGAACAGGGCCTGAAGCCATCCTGCGCTTTTGCGGCCAGCTCCCAAAAAAGCGAGTTGTAAAATGGAGGTTCAGGGCACTGCAATTCACAAACCTGCAGAGTTATAAATGATAACTCTCGTCCACAAATATATTGAGGGAAGGCAAAGAAGAGGATTTGAAATCAAGGCAGAATTGCACGAAACAGATTTCAGGAGGTAGATACGAATCGCCTTTAAAGCACATGAAAAGCGGCAAAACGTTGACAATGATGCCCTTGGCCAAAAAGGGCGTATGCCTTTTTTCCTGAATATATTCAGGAAAAAACGCATACGCCCTTTTTGGCCAACCAAGCAACCTGGAAAGGCAAATCAGCGCTACAGAGAAGTCTCGCTTCCCATCGGTCAAAAGGGCCATGCTGAAAAAAGTGTCAAAACCAGAAATGCAGGACAGGCCATGGAGAAATGGGAGCCTTGCTACACTGATGGGCGGGATGTAAATTGCCAACAGCCACTCTGGAGAAGTGTACGGTGTGTCCTGAAACATCTGAAAAACACAGCTTAGAGAGCATAGGGTACTTCCACTCATGGGGGTATAAATTGGGAAAATGAAAAATCAGCAAGACACAAGCACCCCAAAGTTGAGGGCTGCTCTGTTGACAAGGACCTCCACTTCATTCCACCTTAAATATCCCAGGAAAGAGAAAAATGGATAAAGAAGTTGTGGTCCTTATGTACAATGGAATATCACTCAGCCATGAAATCAATGTCATAAGGTTAGTAGCAGCATGATGAGTGGATTTAGGTACGACGATTCTAAGTGAAATAAGTCACACAGAAAAGGACACTTCTCATAAGGTATCACTGATAGAGGGAATGTAAAAACCGTTACACTTGAACTGAATTACAAAACAGAACAGAGTCACACATGCAGAAAACACACTATGGCTGCTTAACGGGAAAGGTGAGGTGGGGTGATACATAAAACAAGGGTATCAAATTAGCTCAGATACCGTTCCATAAACCCAATATGTAATAGACAAGACCTACTCCTTGCTCAGAGAACTGGACTCAACACGCCCTATTCACCGCACAAGAATATATCTGACTAGTAATAATCTTAAAACCTATGTATTGATATCTCTCTGTTAGTGTGTCAAGTGGGTGTAAAGCGGCATAAACACAGCAGTGAAAAGCAGCTAAACCCCATTATGAAAATAAATTACTTTGAAAAACCCATGAAACAACGACAGTGAAAGAGAGAGAAATTCTTACACAATGCGTTCAGGGGCTGTGATGCAACCTGGATTGACCATATCTAGACCCACAGCTGGATGAGACATACGGGTGGACACTCTTGGGGCTGAGAGGTTTGGTGAGGTTGGGTGAGCAAACGCAGACCCTTTAAAGTAATACTGCGTGGTACCCATCACATGGGTCCCAAATCTCCAGCTTCAAGGGCATCTTCCTACATCGAAAACATGAATGAGAAACCCAGAAGATAGTACACCGTGGGATGGGGAAAGGTTTCTAAAACGCACCTCATTTCTCATCTCCTTGTGCCCGGGTTCGCCATTCCAGCCGCTTTACTAGCAATCTCCCTACTTGGAGCATCAGCACCTTTAACCTCCTGTTCCGTACAGGTTGCAATTTGTCCTGAGGATGAACGGGAAGACGGGGAACCAACGAGAGACTAGCTCTTGGTGTTGGGACAGGCACAGGTCACTCTATTTTCCCATCAGGAAGAAGAATTAACCACAGGTTCAGCCTGCCCCCCGGAACCAGAACAGGGCCTGAAGCCATCCTGCACTTTTGCGGCCAGCTCCCAAAAAAGCGAGTTGTAAAATGGAGGTTCAGGGCACTGCAATTCACAAACCTGCAGAGTTATAAATGATAACTCTCGTCCACAAATATATTGAGGGAAGGCAAAGAAGAGGATTTTACATCAAGGCAGAATTGCAGGAAACAGATTTCAGGAGGTAGATTCGAATCGCCTTTAAAGCACATGAAAAGCGGCAAAATGTTGACAATGATGCCCTTGGCCAAAAAGGGCGTATGCGTTTTTTCCTGAATATATTCAGGAAAAAACGCATACGCCCTTTTTGGCCAACCAAGCAACCTGGAAAGGCAAATCAGCGCTACAAAGAAGTCTCACTTCCCATCGGTCAAAAGGGCCATGCTGAAAAATGTGTCAAAACCAGAAATGCAGGACAGGCCATGGAGAAATGAGAGCCTTGCTACACTGATGGGCGGGATGTAAATTGCCAACAGCCACTCTGGAGAAGTGTACGGTGTATCCTGAAACATCTGAAAAACACAGCTTAGAGAGCATAGGGCACTTCCACTCATGGGGGTATAAATTGGGAAAATGAAAAATCAGCAAGACACAAGCACCCCAAAGTTGAGGGCTGCTCTGTTGACAAGGACCTCCACTTCATTCCACCTTCAATATCCCAGGAAAGAGAAAAATGGATAAAGAAGTTGTGGTCCTTATGTACAATGGAATATCACTCAGCCATGAAATCAATGTCATAAGGTTAGTAGCAGCATGATGAGTGGATTTAGGTACGACGATTCTAAGTGAAATAAGTCACACAGAAAAGGACACTTCTCATAAGGTATCACTGATAGAGGGAATGTAAAAACCGTTACACTTGAACTGAATTACAAAACAGAACAGAGTCACACATGCAGAAAACACACTATGGCTGCTTAACGGGAAAGGTGAGGTGGGGTGATACATAAAACAAGGGTATCAAATTAGCTCAGATACCGTTCCATAAACCCAATATGTAGTAGACAAGACCTACTCCTTGCTCAGAGAACTGGACTCAACACGCCCTATTCACCGCACAAGAATATATCTGACTAGTAATAATCTTAAAACCTATGTATTGATATCTCTCTGTTAGTGTGTCAAGTGGGTGTAAAGCGGCATAAACACAGCAGTGAAAAGCAGCTAAAACCCATTATGAAAATAAATTACTTTGAAAAACCCATGAAACAACGACAGTGAAAGAGAGAGAAATTCGTACACAATGCGTTCAGGGGCTGTGATGCAACCTGGATTGACCATATCTAGACCCACAGCTGGATGAGACATAAGGGTGGACACTCTTGGGGCTGAGAGGTTTGGTGAGGTTGGGTGAGCAAACGCAGACCCTTTAAAGTAATACTGCGTGGTACCCATCACATGGGTCCCAAATCTCCAGCTTCAAGGGCATCTTCCTACATCGAAAACATGCATGAGAAACCCAGAAGATGGTACACCGTGTGATGGGGAAAGGTTTCTAAAACGCACCTCATTTCTCATCTCCTTGTGCCCGGGTTCGCCATTCCAGCCGCTTTACTAGCAATCTCCCTACTTGGAGCATCAGCACCTTTAACCTCCTGTTCCGTACAGGTTGCAATTTGTCCTGAGGATGAACGGGAAGACGGGGAACCAACGAGAGACTAGCTCTTGGTGTCGGGACAGGCACAGGTCACTCTATTTTCCCATCAGGAAGAAGAATTAACCACAGTCTCAGCCTGCCCCCCGGAACCAGAACAGGGCCTGAAGCCATCCTGCGCTTTTGCGGCCAGCTCCCAAAAAAGCGAGTTGTAAAATGGAGGTTCAGGGCACTGCAATTCACAAACCTGCAGAGTTATAAATGATAACTCTCGTCCACAAATATATTGAGGGAAGGCAAAGCAGAGGATTTGAAATCAAGGCAGAATTGCACGAAACAGATTTCAGGAGGTAGATACGAATCGCCTTTAAAGCACATGAAAAGCGGCAAAACGTTGACAATGATGCCCTTGGCCAAAAAGGGCGTATGCGTTTTTTCCTGAATATATTCAGGAAAAAACGCATACGCCCTTTTTGGCCAACCAAGCAACCTGGAAAGGCAAATCAGCGCTACAGAGAAGTCTCGCTTCCCATCGGTCAAAAGGGCCATGCTGAAAAAAGTGTCAAAACCAGAAATGCAGGACAGGCCATGGAGAAATGGGAGCCTTGCTACACTGATGGGCGGGATGTAAATTGCCAACAGCCACTCTGGAGAAGTGTACGGTGTGTCCTGAAACATCTGAAAAACACAGCTTAGAGAGCATAGGGCACTTCTACTCATGGGGGTATAAATTGGGAAAATGAAAAATCAGCAAGACACAAGCACCCCAAAGTTGAGGGCTGCTCTGTTGACAAGGACCTCCACTTCATTCCACCTTCAATATCCCAGGAAAGAGAAAAATGGATAAAGAAGTTGTGGTCCTTATGTACAATGGAATATCACTCAGCCATGAAATCAATGTCATAAGGTTAGTAGCAGCATAATGAGTGGATTTAGGTACGACGATTCTAAGTGAAATAAGTCACACAGAAAAGGACACTTCTCATAAGGTATCACTGATAGAGGGAATGTAAAAACCGTTACACTTGAACTGAATTACAAAACAGAACAGAGTCACACATGCAGAAAACAGACTATGGCTGCTTAACGGGAAAGGTGAGGTGGGGTTATGCATAAAACAAGGGTATCAAATTAGCTCAGATACTGTTCCATAAACCCAATATGTAATAGACAAGACCTACTCCTTGCTCAGAGAACTGGACTCAACACGCCCTATTCACCGCACAAGAATATATCTGACTAGTAATAATCTTAAAACCTATGTATTGATATCTCTCTGTTAGTGTGTCAAGTGGGTGTAAAGCGGCATAAACACAGCAGTGAAAAGCAGCTAAACCCCATTATGAAAATAAATTACTTTGAAAAACCCATGAAACAACGACAGTGAAAGAGAGAGAAATTCTTACACAATGCGTTCAGGGGCTGTGATGCAACCTGGATTGACCATATCTAGACCCACAGCTGGATGAGACATAAGGGTGGACACTCTTGGGGCTGAGAGGTTTGGTGAGGTTGGGTGAGCAAACGCAGACCCTTTAAAGTAATACTTCGTGGTACCCGTCGCATGGGTCCCAAATCTCCAGCTTCAAGGGCATCTTCCTACATCGAAAACATGCATGAGAAACCCAGAAGATCGTACACCGTGTGATGGGGAAAGGTTTATAAAACGCACCTCATTTCTCATCTCCTTGTGCCCGGGTTCGCCTTTCCAGCCGCTTTACTAGCAATCTCCCTACTTGGAGCATCAGCACCTTTTACCTCCTGTTCCGTACAGGTTGCAATTTGTCCTGAGGATGAACGGGAAGACGGGGAACCAACGAGAGACTAGCTCTTGGTGTCGGGACAGGCACAGGTCACTCTATTTTCCCATCAGGAAGAAGAATTAACCACAGGCTCAGCCTGCCCCCCGGAACCAGAACAGGGCCTGAAGCCATCTGGCGCTTTTGGGGCCAGCTCCCAAAAAAGCGAGTTGTAAAATGGAGGTTCAGGGCACTGCAATTCACAAACCTGCAGAGTTATAAATGATAACTCTCGTCCACAAATATATTGAGGGAAGGCAAAGAAGAGGATTTGAAATCAAGGCAGAATTGCACGAAACAGATTTCAGGAGGTAGATACGAATCGCCTTTAAAGCACATGAAAAGCGGCAAAACGTTGACAATGATGCCCTTGGCCAAAAAGGGCGTATGCCTTTTTTCCTGAATATATTCAGGAAAAAACGCATACGCCCTTTTTGGCCAACCAAGCAACCTGGAAAGGCAAATCAGTGCCACAGAGAAGTCTCGCTTCCCATCGGTCAAAAGGGCCATGCTGAAAAAAGTGTCAAAACCAGAAATGCAGGACAGGCCATGGAGAAATGGGAGCCTTGCTACACTGATGGGCGGGATGTAAATTGCCAACAGCCACTCTGGAGAAGTGTACGGTGTGTCCTGAAACATCTGAAAAACACAGCTTAGAGAGCATAGAGCACTTCCACTCATGGGGGTATAAATTGGGAAAATTAAAAATCAGCAAGACACAAGCACCCCAAAGTTGAGGGCTGCTCTGTTGACAAGGACCTCCACTTCATTCCACCTTAAATATACCAGGAAAGAGAAAAATGGATAAAGAAGTTGTGGTCCTTATGTACAATGGAATATCACTCAGCCATGAAATCAATGTCATAAGGTTAGTAGCAGCATGTTGAGTGGATTTAGGTACGACGATTCTAAGTGAAATAAGTCACACAGAAAAGGACACTTCTCATAAGGTATCACTGATAGAGGGAATGTAAAAACCGTTACACTTGAACTGAATTACAAAACAGAACAGAGTCACACATGCAGAAAACACACTATGGCTGCTTAACGGGAAAGGTGAGGTGGGGTGATACATAAAACAAGGGTATCAAATTAGCTCAGATACCGTTCCATAAACCCAATATGTAATAGACAAGACCTACTCCTTGCTCAGAGAACTGGACTCAACACGCCCTATTCACCGCACAAGAATATATCTGACTAGTAATAATCTTAAAACCTATGTATTGATATCTCTCCGTTAGTGTGTCAAGTGGGTGTAAAGCGGCATAAACACAGCAGTGAAAAGCAGCTAAACCCCATTATGAAAATAAATTACTTTGAAAAACCCATGAAACAACGACAGTGAAAGAGAGAGAAATTCTTACACAATGCGTTCAGGGGCTGTGATGCAACCTGGATTGACCATATCTAGACCCACAGCTGGATGAGACATAAGGGTGGACACTCTTGGGGCTGAGAGGTTTGGTGAGGTTGGGTGAGCAAACGCAGACCCTTTAAAGGAATACTGCGTGGTACCCATCGCATGGGTCCCAAATCTCCAGCTTCAAGGGCATCTTCCTACATCGAAAACATGCATGAGAAACCCAGAAGATAGTACACCGTGTGATGGGGAAAGGTTTCTAAAACGCACCTCATTTCTCATCTCCTTGTGCCCGGGTTCGCCATTCCAGCCGCTTTACTAGCAATCTCCCTACTTGGAGCATCAGCACCTTTAACCTCCTGTTCCGTACAGGTTGCAATTTGTCCTGAGGATGAACGGGAAGACGGGGAACCAACGAGAGACTAGCTCTTGGTGTTGGGAGAGGCACAGGTCACTCTATTTTCCCATCAGGAAGAAGAATTAACCACAGGCTCAGCCTGCTCCCCGGAACCAGAACAGGGCCTGAAGCCATCCTGCGCTTTTGCGGCCAGCTCCCAAAAAAGCGAGTTGTAAAATGGAGGTTCAGGGCATTGCAATTCACAAACCTGCAGAGTTATAAATGATAACTCTCGTCCACAAATATATTGAGGGAAGGCAAAGAAGAGGATTTGAATTCAAGGCAGAATTGCACGAAACAGATTTCAGGAGGTAGATACGAATCGCCTTTAAAGCACATGAAAAGCGCAAAACGTTAACAATGATGCCCTTGGCCAAAAAGGGCGTATGCGTTTTTTCCTGAATAAATTCAGGAAAAAACGCATACGCCCTTTTTGGCCAACCAAGCAACCTGGAAAAGCAAGTCAGCGCTACAGAGAAGTCTCGCTTCCCATCGGTCAAAAGGGCCATGCTGAAAAAAGTGTCAAAACCAGAAATGCAGGACAGGCCATGGAGAAATGGGAGCCTTGCTACACTGATGGGCGGGATGTAAATTGCCAACAGCCACTCTAGAGAAGTGTACGGTGTGTCCTGAAATATCTGAAAAACACAGCTTAGAGAGCATAGGGCACTTCCACTCATGGGGGTATAAATTGGGAAAATTAAAAATCAGCAAGACACAAGCACCCCAAAGTTGAGGGCTGCTCTGTTGACAAGGACCTCCACTTCATTCCACCTTCAATATCCCAGGAAAGAGAAAAATGGATAAAGAAGTTGTGGTCCTTATGTACAATGGAATATCACTCAGCCATGAAATCAATGTCATAAGGTTAGTAGCAGCATGATGAGTGGATTTAGGTACGACGATTCTAAGTGAAATAAGTCACACAGAAAAGGACACTTCTCATAAGGTATCACTGATAGAGGGAATGTAAAAACCGTTACACTTGAACTGAATTACAAAACAGAACAGAGTCACACATGCAGAAAACACACTATGGCTGCTTAACGGGAAAGGTGAGGTGGGGTGATACATAAAACAAGGGTATCAAATTAGCTCAGATACCGTTCCATAAACCCAATATGTAATAGACAAGACCTACTCCTTGCTCAGAGAACTGGACTCAACACGCCCTATTCACCGCACAAGAATATATCTGACTAGTAATAATCTTAAAACCTATGTATTGATATCTCTCTGTTAGTGTGTCAAGTGGGTGTAAAGCGGCATAAACACAGCAGTGAAAAGCAGCTAAACCCCATTATAAAAATAAATTACTTTGAAACACCCATGAAACAAAGACAGTGAAAGAGAGAGAAATTCTTACACAATGCGTTCAGGGGCTGTGATGCAACCTGGATTGACCATATCTAGACGCACAGCTGGATGAGACATAAGGGTGGACACTCTTGGGGCTGAGAGGTTTGGTGAGGTTGGGTGAGCAAACGCAGACCCTTTAAAGTAATACTTCGTGGTACCCGTCGCATGGGTCCCAAATCTCCAGCTTCAAGGGCATCTTCCTACATCGAAAACATGCATGAGAAACCCAGAAGATGGTACACCGTGTGATGGGGAAAGGTTTCTAAAACGCACCTCATTTCTCATCTCCTTGTGCCCGGGTTCGCCTTTCCAGCCGCTTTACTAGCAATCTCCCTACTTGGAGCATCAGCACCTTTAACCTCCTGTTCCGTACAGGTTGCAATTTGTCCTGAGGATGAACGGGAAGACGGGGAACCAACGAGAGACTAGCTCTTGGTGTCGGGACAGGCACAGGTCACTCTATTTTCCCATCAGGAAGAAGAATTAACCACAGGCTCAGCCTGCCCCCCGGAACCAGAACAGGGCCTGAAGCCATCTGGCGCTTTTGCGGCCAGCTCCCAAAAAAGCGAGTTGTAAAATGGAGGTTCAGGGCACTGCAATTCACAAACCTGCAGAGTTATAAATGATAACTCTCGTCCACAAATATATTGAGGGAAGGCAAAGAAGAGGATTTGAAATCAAGGCAGAATTGCACGAAACAGATTTCAGGAGGTAGATACGAATCGCCTTTAAAGCACATGAAAAGCGGCAAAACGTTGACAATGATGCCCTTGGCCAAAAAGGGCGTATGCGTTTTTTCCTGAATATATTCAGGAAAAAACGCATACGCCCTTTTTGGCCAACCAAGCAACCTGGAAAGGCAAATCAGTGCTACAGAGAAGTCTCGCTTCCCATCGGTCAAAAGGGCCATGCTGAAAAAAGTGTCAAAACCAGAAATGCAGGACAGGCCATGGAGAAATGGGAGCCTTGCTACACTGATGGGCGGGATGTAAATTGCCAACAGCCACTCTGGAGAAGTGTACGGTGTGTCCTGAAACATCTGAAAAACACAGCTTAGAGAGCATAGGGCACTTCCACTCATGGGGGTATAAATTGGGAAAATTAAAAATCAGCAAGACACAAGCACCCCAAAGTTGAGGGCTGCTCTGTTGACAAGGACCTCCACTTCATTCCACCTTAAATATCCCAGGAAAGAGAAAAATGGATAAAGAAGTTGTGGTCCTTATGTACAATGGAATATCACTCAGCCATGAAATCAATGTCATAAGGTTAGTAGCAGCATGATGAGTGGATTTAGGTACGACGATTCTAAGTGAAATAAGTCACACAGAAAAGGACACTTCTCATAAGGTATCACTTTTAGAGGGAATGTAAAAACCGTTACACTTGAACTGAATTACAAAACAGAACAGAGTCACACATGCAGAAAACACACTATGGCTGCTTAACGGGAAAGGTGAGGTGGGGTGATACATAAAACAAGGGTATCAAATTAGCTCAGATACCGTTCCATAAACCCAATATGTAGTAGACAAGACCTACTCCTTGCTCAGAGAACTGGACTCAACACGCCCTATTCACCGCACAAGAATATATCTGACTAGTAATAATCTTAAAACCTATGTATTGATATCTCTCTGTTAGTGTGTCAAGTGGGTGTAAAGCGGCATAAACACAGCCGTGAAAAGCAGCTAAACCCCATTATGAAAATAAATTTCTTTGAAAAACCCATGAAACAACGACAGTGATAGAGATAGAAATTCTTACACAATGAGTTCAGGGGCTGTGATGCAACCTGGATTGACCATATCTAGACCCACAGCTGGATGAGACATAAGGGTGGACACTCTTGGGGCTGAGAGGTTTGGTGAGATTGGGTGAGCAAACGCAGACCCTTTAAAGTAATACTGCGTGGTACCCATCGCATGGGTCCCAAATCTCCAGCTTCAAGGGCATCTTCCTACATCGAAAACATGCATGAGAAACCCAGAAGATGGTACACCGTGTGATGGGGAAAGGTTTCTAAAACGCACCTTATTTCTCATCTCCTTGTGCCCGTGTTCGCCATTCCAGCCGCTTTACTAGCAATCTCCCTACTTGGAGCATCAGCACCTTTAACCTCCTGTTCCGTACAGGTTGCAATTTGTCCTGAGGATGAACGGGAAGACGGGGAACCAACGAGAGACTACCTCTTGGTGTCGGGACAGGCACAGGTCACTCTATTTTCCCATCAGGAAGAAGAATTAACCACAGGCTCAGCCTGCCCCCCGGAACCAGAACAGGGCCTGAAGCCATCCTGCGCTTTTGCGGCCAGCTCCCAAAAAAGCGAGTTGTAAAATGGAGGTTCAGGGCACTGCAATTCACAAACCTGCAGAGTTATAAATGATAACTCTCGTCCACAAATATATTGAGGGAAGGCAAAGAAGAGGATTTGAAATCAAGGCAGAATTGCAC
Organism: Balaenoptera borealis; assembly: GCF_965194805.1. Taxonomy (NCBI): domain Eukaryota; kingdom Metazoa; phylum Chordata; class Mammalia; order Artiodactyla; family Balaenopteridae; genus Balaenoptera; species Balaenoptera borealis. Next base: position 2,901,328 of record NW_028124009.1, read on the forward strand.
GAAACAGATTTCAGGAGGTAGATACGAATCGCCTTTAAAGCACATGAAAAGCGGCAAAACGTTGACAATGATGCCCTTGGCCAAAAAGGGCGTATGCGTTTTTTCCTGAATATATTCAGGAAAAAATGCATACGCCCTTTTTGGCCAACCAAGCAACCTGGAAAGGCAAATCAGCGCTACAGAGAAGTCTCGCTTCCCATCGGTCAAAAGGGCCATGCTGAAAAAAGTGTCAAAACCAGAAATGCAGGACAGGCCATGGAGAAATGGGAGCCTTGCTACACTGATGGGCGGGATGTAAATTGCCAACAGCCACTCTGGAGAAGTGTACGGTGTGTCCTGAAACATCTGAAAAACACAGCTTAGAGAGCATAGGGCACTTCCACTCATGGGGGTATAAATTGGGAAAATGAAAAATCAGCAAGACACAAGCACCCCAAAGTTGAGGGCTGCTCTGTTGACAAGGACCTCCACTTCATTCCACCTTCAATATCCCAGGAAAGAGAAAAATGGATAAAGAAGTTGTGGTCCTTATGTACAATGGAATATCACTCAGCCATGAAATCAATGTCATAAGGTTAGTAGCAGCATGATGAGTGGATTTAGGTACGACGATTCTAAGTGAAATAAGTCACACAGAAAAGGACACTTCTCATAAGGTATCACTTATAGAGGGAATGTAAAAACCGTTACACCTGAACTGAATTACAAAACAGAACAGAGTCACACATGCAGAAAACACACTATGGCTGCTTAACGGGAAAGGTGAGGTGGGGTGATACATGAAACAAGGGTATCAAATTAGCTCAGATACCGTTCCATAAACCCAATATGTAATAGACAAGACCTACTCCTTGCTCAGAGAACTGGACTCAACACGCCCTATTCACCGCACAAGAATATATCTGACTAGTAATAATCTTAAAACCTATGTATTGATATCTCTCTGTTAGTGTGTCAAGTGGGTGTAAAGCGACATAAACACAGCAGTGAAAAGCAGCTAAACCCCATTATGAAAATAAATTACTTTGAAAAACCCATGAAACAACGACAGTGAAAGAGAGAGAAATTCTTACACAATGCGTTCAGGGTCTGTGATGCAACCTGGATTGACCATATCTAGACCCACAGCTGGATGAGACATAAGGGTGGACACTCTTGGGGCTGAGAGGTTTGGTGAGGTTGGGTGAGCAAACGCAGACCCTTTAAAGTAATACTGCGTGGTACCCATCGCATGGGTCCCAAATCTCCAGGTTCAAGGGCATCTTCCTACATCGAAAACATGCATGAGAAACCCAGAAGATGGTACACCGTGTGATGGGGAAAGGTTTCTAAAACGCACCTAATTTCTCATCTCCTTGTGCCCGGGTTCGCCTTTCCAGCCGCTTTACTAGCAATCTCCCTACTTGGAGCATCAGCACCTTTAACCTCTTGTTCCGTACAGGTTGCAATTTGTCCTGAGGATGAACGGGAATACGGGGAACCAACGAGAGACTACCTCTTGGTGTCGGGACAGGCACAGGTCACTCTATTTTCCCATCAGGAAGAAGAATTAACCACAGGCTCAGCCTGCCCCCCGGTACCAGAACAGGGCCTGAAGCCATCCTGCGCTTTTGCGGCCAGCTCCCAAAAAAGCGAGTTGTAAAATGGAGGTTCAGGGCACTGCAATTCACAAACCTGCAGAGTTATAAATGATAACTCTCGTCCACAAATATATTGAGGGAAGGCAAAGAAGAGGATTTGAAATCAAGGCAGAATTGCACGAAACAGATTTCAGGAGGTAGATACGAATCGCCTTTAAAGCACATGAAAAGCGCAAAACGTTAACAATGATGCCCTTGGCCAAAAAGGGCGTATGCGTTTTTTCCTGAATAAATTCAGGAAAAAACGCATACGCCCTTTTTGGCCAACCAAGCAACCTGGAAAAGCAAGTCAGCGCTACAGAGAAGTCTCGCTTCCCATCGGTCAAAAGGGCCATGCTGAAAAAAGTGTCAAAACCAGAAATGCAGGACAGGCCATGGAGAAATGGGAGCCTTGCTACACTGATGGGCGGGATGTAAATTGCCAACAGCCACTCTAGAGAAGTGTACGGTGTGTCCTGAAATATCTGAAAAACACAGCTTAGAGAGCATAGGGCACTTCCACTCATGGGGGTATAAATTGGGAAAATTAAAAATCAGCAAGACACAAGCACCCCAAAGTTGAGGGCTGCTCTGTTGACAAGGACCTCCACTTCATTCCACCTTAAATATCCCAGGAAAGAGAAAAATGGATAAAGAAGTTGTGGTCCTTATGTACAATGGAATATCACTCAGCCATGAAATCAATGTCATAAGGTTAGTAGCAGCATGATGAGTGGATTTAGGTACGACGATTCTAAGTGAAATAAGTCACACAGAAAAGGACACTTCTCATAAGGTATCACTGATAGAGGGAATGTAAAAACCGTTACACTTGAACTGAATTACAAAACAGAACAGAGTCACACATGCAGAAAACACACTATGGCTGCTTAACGGGAAAGGTGAGGTGGGGTGATACATGAAACAAGGGTATCAAATTAGCTCAGATACCGTTCCATAAACCCAATATGTAGTAGACAAGACCTACTCCTTGCTCAGAGAACTGTACTCAACACGCCCTATTCACCGCACAAGAATATATCTGACTAGTAATAATCTTAAAACCTATGTATTGATATCTCTCTGTTAGTGTGTCAAGTGGGTGTAAAGCGACATAAACACAGCAGTGAAAAGCAGCTAAACCCCATTATGAAAATAAATTACTTTGAAAAACCCATGAAACAACGACAGTGAAAGAGATAGAAATTCTTACACAATGAGTTCAGGGGCTGTGATGCAACCTGGATTGACCATATCTAGACCCACAGCTGGATGAGACATAAGGGTGGACACTCTTGGGGCTGAGAGGTTTGGTGAGATTGGGTGAGCAAACGCAGACCCTTTAAAGTATTACTGCGTGGTACCCATCGCATGGGTCCCAAATCTCCAGCTTCAAGGGCATCTTCCTACATCGAAAACATGCATGAGAAACCCAGAAGATGGTACACCGTGTGATGGGGAAAGGTTTCTAAAACGCACCTCATTTCTCATCTCCTTGTGCCCGTGTTCGCCATTCCAGCCGCTTTACTAGCAATCTCCCTACTTGGAGCATCAGCACCTTTAACCTCCTGTTCCGTACAGGTTGCAATTTGTCCTGAGGATGAACGGGAAGACGGGGAACCAACGAGAGACTACCTCTTGGTGTCGGGACAGGCACAGGTCACTCTATTTTCCCATCAGGAAGAAGAATTAACCACAGGCTCAGCCTGCCCCCCGGAACCAGAACAGGGCCTGAAGCCATCCTGCGCTTTTGCGGCCAGCTCCCAAAAAAGCGAGTTGTAAAATGGAGGTTCAGGGCACTGCAATTCACAAACCTGCAGAGTTATAAATGATAACTCTCGTCCACAAATATATTGAGGGAAGGCAAAGAAGAGGATTTGAAATCAAGGCAGAATTGCACGAAACAGATTTCAGGAGGTAGATACGAATCGCCTTTAAAGCACATGAAAAGCGGCAAAACGTTGACAATGATGCCCTTGGCCAAAAAGGGCGTATGCGTTTTTTCCTGAATATATTCAGGAAAAAATGCATACGCCCTTTTTGGCCAACCAAGCAACCTGGAAAGGCAAATCAGCGCTACAGAGAAGTCTCGCTTCCCATCGGTCAAAAGGGCCATGCTGAAAAAAGTGTCAAAACCAGAAATGCAGGACAGGCCATGGAGAAATGGGAGCCTTGCTACACTGATGGGCGGGATGTAAATTGCCAACAGCCACTCTGGAGAAGTGTACGGTGTGTCCTGAAACATCTGAAAAACACAGCTTAGAGAGCATAGGGCACTTCCACTCATGGGGGTATAAATTGGGAAAATGAAAAATCAGCAAGACACAAGCACCCCAAAGTTGAGGGCTGCTCTGTTGACAAGGACCTCCACTTCATTCCACCTTCAATATCCCAGGAAAGAGAAAAATGGATAAAGAAGTTGTGGTCCTTATGTACAATGGAATATCACTCAGCCATGAAATCAATGTCATAAGGTTAGTAGCAGCATGATGAGTGGATTTAGGTACGACGATTCTAAGTGAAATAAGTCACACAGAAAAGGACACTTCTCATAAGGTATCACTGATAGATGGAATGTAAAAAGCGTTACACTTGAACTGAATTACAAAACAGAACAGAGTCACACATGCAGAAAACACACTATGGCTGCTTAACGGGAAAGGTGAGGTGGGGTGATACATGAAACAAGGGTATCAAATTAGCTCAGATACCGTTCCATAAACCCAATATGTAGTAGACAAGACCTACTCCTTGCTCAGAGAACTGTACTCAACACGCCCTATTCACCGCACAAGAATATATCTGACTAGTAATAATCTTAAAACCTATGTATTGATATCTCTCTGTTAGTGTGTCAAGTGGGTGTAAAGCGACATAAACACAGCAGTGAAAAGCAGCTAAACCCCATTATGAAAATAAATTACTTTGAAAAACCCATGAAACAACGACAGTGAAAGAGATAGAAATTCTTACACAATGAGTTCAGGGGCTGTGATGCAACCTGGATTGACCATATCTAGACCCACAGCTGGATGAGACATAAGGGTGGACACTCTTGGGGCTGAGAGGTTTGGTGAGATTGGGTGAGCAAACGCAGACCCTTTAAAGTAATACTGCGTGGTACCCATCGCATGGGTCCCAAATCTCCAGCTTCAAGGGCATCTTCCTACATCGAAATCATGCATGAGAAACCCAGAAGATGGTACACCGTGTGATGGGGAAAGGTTTCTAAAACGCACCTCATTTCTCATCTCCTTGTGCCCGTGTTCGCCATTCCAGCCGCTTTACTAGCAATCTCCCTACTTGGAGCATCAGCACCTTTAACCTCCTGTTCCGTACAGGTTGCAATTTGTCCTGAGGATGAACGGGAAGACGGGGAACCAACGAGAGACTACCTCTTGGTGTCGGGACAGGCACAGGTCACTCTATTTTCCCATCAGGAAGAAGAATTAACCACAGGCTCAGCCTGCTCCCCGGAACCAGAACAGGGCCTGAAGCCATCCTGCGCTTTTGCGGCCAGCTCCCAAAAAAGCGAGTTGTAAAATGGAGGTTCAGGGCACTGCAATTCACAAACCTGCAGAGTTATAAATGATAACTCTCGTCCACAAATATATTGAGGGAAGGCAAAGAAGAGGATTTGAAATCAAGGCAGAATTGCACGAAACAGATTTCAGGAGGTAGATACGAATCGCCTTTAAAGCACATGAAAAGCGGCAAAACGTTGACAATGATGCCCTTGGCCAAAAAGGGCGTATGCGTTTTTTCCTGAATATATTCAGGAAAAAACGCATACGCCCTTTTTGGCCAACCAAGCAACCTGGAAAGGCAAATCAGCGCTACAGAGAAGTCTCGCTTCCCATCGGTCAAAAGGGCCATGCTGAAAAAAGTGTCAAAACCAGAAATGCAGGACAGGCCATGGAGAAATGGGAGCCTTGCTACACTGATGGGCGGGATGTAAATTGCCAACAGCCACTCTGGAGAAGTGTACGGTGTGTCCTGAAACATCTGAAAAACACAGCTTAGAGAGCATAGGGCACTTCCACTCATGGGGGTATAAATTGGGAAAATGAAAAATCAGCAAGACACAAGCACCCCAAAGTTGAGGGCTGCTCTGTTGACAAGGACCTCCACTTCATTCCACCTTCAATATCCCAGGAAAGAGAAAAATGGATAAAGAAGTTGTGGTCCTTATGTACAATGGAATATCACTCAGCCATGAAATCAATGTCATAAGGTTAGTAGCAGCATGATGAGTGGATTTAGGTACGACGATTCTAAGTGAAATAAGTCACACAGAAAAGGACACTTCTCATAAGGTATCACTTATAGAGGGAATGTAAAAACCGTTACACTTGAACTGAATTACAAAACAGAACAGAGTCACACATGCAGAAAACACACTATGGCTGCTTAACGGGAAAGGTGAGGTGGGGTGATACATGAAACAAGGGTATCAAATTAGCTCAGATACCGTTCCATAAACCCAATATGTAATAGACAAGACCTACTCCTTGCTCAGAGAACTGGACTCAACACGCCCTATTCACCGCACAAGAATATATCTGACTAGTAATAATCTTAAAACCTATGTATTGATATCTCTCTGTTAGTGTGTCAAGTGGGTGTAAAGCGACATAAACACAGCAGTGAAAAGCAGCTAAACCCCATTATGAAAATAAATTACTTTGAAAAACCCATGAAACAACGACAGTGAAAGAGAGAGAAATTCTTACACAATGCGTTCAGGGTCTGTGATGCAACCTGGATTGACCATATCTAGACCCACAGCTGGATGAGACATAAGGGTGGACACTCTTGGGGCTGAGAGGTTTGGTGAGGTTGGGTGAGCAAACGCAGACCCTTTAAAGTAATACTGCGTGGTACCCATCGCATGGGTCCCAAATCTCCAGGTTCAAGGGCATCTTCCTACATCGAAAACATGCATGAGAAACCCAGAAGATGGTACACCGTGTGATGGGGAAAGGTTTCTAAAACGCACCTAATTTCTCATCTCCTTGTGCCCGGGTTCGCCTTTCCAGCCGCTTTACTAGCAATCTCCCTACTTGGAGCATCAGCACCTTTAACCTCCTGTTCCGTACAGGTTGCAATTTGTCCTGAGGATGAACGGGAATACGGGGAACCAACGAGAGACTACCTCTTGGTGTCGGGACAGGCACAGGTCACTCTATTTTCCCATCAGGAAGAAGAATTAACCACAGGCTCAGCCTGCCCCCCGGTACCAGAACAGGGCCTGAAGCCATCCTGCGCTTTTGCGGCCAGCTCCCAAAAAAGCGAGTTGTAAAATGGAGGTTCAGGGCACTGCAATTCACAAACCTGCAGAGTTATAAATGATAACTCTCGTCCACAAATATATTGAGGGAAGGCAAAGAAGAGGATTTGAAATCAAGGCAGAATTGCACGAAACAGATTTCAGGAGGTAGATACGAATCGCCTTTAAAGCACATGAAAAGCGCAAAACGTTAACAATGATGCCCTTGGCCAAAAAGGGCGTATGCGTTTTTTCCTGAATAAATTCAGGAAAAAACGCATACGCCCTTTTTGGCCAACCAAGCAACCTGGAAAAGCAAGTCAGCGCTACAGAGAAGTCTCGCTTCCCATCGGTCAAAAGGGCCATGCTGAAAAAAGTGTCAAAACCAGAAATGCAGGACAGGCCATGGAGAAATGGGAGCCTTGCTACACTGATGGGCGGGATGTAAATTGCCAACAGCCACTCTAGAGAAGTGTACGGTGTGTCCTGAAATATCTGAAAAACACAGCTTAGAGAGCATAGGGCACTTCCACTCATGGGGGTATAAATTGGGAAAATTAAAAATCAGCAAGACACAAGCACCCCAAAGTTGAGGGCTGCTCTGTTGACAAGGACCTCCACTTCATTCCACCTTAAATATCCCAGGAAAGAGAAAAATGGATAAAGAAGTTGTGGTCCTTATGTACAATGGAATATCACTCAGCCATGAAATCAATGTCATAAGGTTAGTAGCAGCATGTTGAGTGGATTTAGGTACGACGATTCTAAGTGAAATAAGTCACACAGAAAAGGACACTTCTCATAAGGTATCACTGATAGAGGGAATGTAAAAACCGTTACACTTGAACTGAATTACAAAACAGAACAGAGTCACACATGCAGAAAACACACTATGGCTGCTTAACGGGAAAGGTGAGGTGGGGTGATACATAAAACAAGGGTATCAAATTAGCTCAGATACCGTTCCATAAACCCAATATGTAATAGACAAGACCTACTCCTTGCTCAGAGAACTGGACTCAACACGCCCTATTCACCGCACAAGAATATATCTGACTAGTAATAATCTTAAAACCTATGTATTGATATCTCTCCGTTAGTGTGTCAAGTGGGTGTAAAGCGGCATAAACACAGCAGTGAAAAGCAGCTAAACCCCATTATGAAAATAAATTACTTTGAAAAACCCATGAAACAACGACAGTGAAAGAGAGAGAAATTCTTACACAATGCGTTCAGGGGCTGTGATGCAACCTGGATTGACCATATCTAGACCCACAGCTGGATGAGACATAAGGGTGGACACTCTTGGGGCTGAGAGGTTTGGTGAGGTTGGGTGAGCAAACGCAGACCCTTTAAAGGAATACTGCGTGGTACCCATCGCATGGGTCCGAAATCTCCAGGTTCAAGGGCATCTTCCTACATCGAAAACATGCATGAGAAACCCAGAAGATAGTACACCGTGTGATGGGGAAAGGTTTCTAAAACGCACCTCATTTCTCATCTCCTTGTGCCCGGGTTCGCCATTCCAGCCGCTTTACTAGCAATCTCCCTACTTGGAGCATCAGCACCTTTAACCTCCTGTTCCGTACAGGTTGCAATTTGTCCTGAGGATGAACGGGAAGACGGGGAACCAACGAGAGACTAGCTCTTGGTGTTGGGAGAGGCACAGGTCACTCTATTTTCCCATCAGGAAGAAGAATTAACCACAGGCTCAGCCTGCTCCCCGGAACCAGAACAGGGCCTGAAGCCATCCTGCGCTTTTGCGGCCAGCTCCCAAAAAAGCGAGTTGTAAAATGGAGGTTCAGGGCATTGCAATTCACAAACCTGCAGAGTTATAAATGATAACTCTCGTCCACAAATATATTGAGGGAAGGCAAAGAAGAGGATTTGAATTCAAGGCAGAATTGCACGAAACAGATTTCAGGAGGTAGATACGAATCGCCTTTAAAGCACATGAAAAGCGCAAAACGTTAACAATGATGCCCTTGGCCAAAAAGGGCGTATGCGTTTTTTCCTGAATAAATTCAGGAAAAAACGCATACGCCCTTTTTGGCCAACCAAGCAACCTGGAAAAGCAAGTCAGCGCTACAGAGAAGTCTCGCTTCCCATCGGTCAAAAGGGCCATGCTGAAAAAAGTGTCAAAACCAGAAATGCAGGACAGGCCATGGAGAAATGGGAGCCTTGCTACACTGATGGGCGGGATGTAAATTGCCAACAGCCACTCTAGAGAAGTGTACGGTGTGTCCTGAAATATCTGAAAAACACAGCTTAGAGAGCATAGGGCACTTCCACTCATGGGGGTATAAATTGGGAAAATTAAAAATCAGCAAGACACAAGCACCCCAAAGTTGAGGGCTGCTCTGTTGACAAGGACCTCCACTTCATTCCACCTTAAATATCCCAGGAAAGAGAAAAATGGATAAAGAAGTTGTGGTCCTTATGTACAATGGAATATCACTCAGCCATGAAATCAATGTCATAAGGTTAGTAGCAGCATGATGAGTGGATTTAGGTACGACGATTCTAAGTGAAATAAGTCACACAGAAAAGGACACTTCTCATAAGGTATCACTGATAGAGGGAATGTAAAAACCGTTACACTTGAACTGAATTACAAAACAGAACAGAGTCACACATGCAGAAAACACACTATGGCTGCTTAACGGGAAAGGTGAGGTGGGGTGATACATAAAACAAGGGTATCAAATTAGCTCAGATACCGTTCCATAAACCCAATATGTAATAGACAAGACCTACTCCTTGCTCAGAGAACTGGACTCAACACGCCCTATTCACCGCACAAGAATATATCTGACTAGTAATAATCTTAAAACCTATGTATTGATATCTCTCTGTTAGTGTGTCAAGTGGGTGTAAAGCGGCATAAACACAGCAGTGAAAAGCAGCTAAAACCCATTATAAAAATAAATTACTTTGAAACACCCATGAAACAAAGACAGTGAAAGAGAGAGAAATTCTTACACAATGCGTTCAGGGGCTGTGATGCAACCTGGATTGACCATATCTAGACGCACAGCTGGATGAGACATAAGGGTGGACACTCTTGGGGCTGAGAGGTTTGGTGAGGTTGGGTGAGCAAACGCAGACCCTTTAAAGTAATACTTCGTGGTACCCGTCGCATGGGTCCCAAATCTCCAGCTTCAAGGGCATCTTCCTACATCGAAAACATGCATGAGAAACCCAGAAGATGGTACACCGTGTGATGGGGAAAGGTTTCTAAAACGCACCTCATTTCTCATCTCCTTGTGCCCGGGTTCGCCTTTCCAGCCGCTTTACTAGCAATCTCCCTACTTGGAGCATCAGCACCTTTAACCTCCTGTTCCGTACAGGTTGCAATTTGTCCTGAGGATGAACGGGAAGACGGGGAACCAACGAGAGACTAGCTCTTGGTGTCGGGACAGGCACAGGTCACTCTATTTTCCCATCAGGAAGAAGAATTAACCACAGGCTCAGCCTGCCCCCCGGAACCAGAACAGGGCCTGAAGCCATCTGGCGCTTTTGCGGCCAGCTCCCAAAAAAGCGAGTTGTAAAATGGAGGTTCAGGGCACTGCAATTCACAAACCTGCAGAGTTATAAATGATAACTCTCGTCCACAAATATATTGAGGGAAGGCAAAGAAGAGGATTTGAAATCAAGGCAGAATTGCACGAAACAGATTTCAGGAGGTAGATACGAATCGCCTTTAAAGCACATGAAAAGCGGCAAAACGTTGACAATGATGCCCTTGGCCAAAAAGGGCGTATGCGTTTTTTCCTGAATATATTCAGGAAAAAACGCATACGCCCTTTTTGGCCAACCAAGCAACCTGGAAAGGCAAATCAGTGCTACAGAGAAGTCTCGCTTCCCATCGGTCAAAAGGGCCATGCTGAAAAAAGTGTCAAAACCAGAAATGCAGGACAGGCCATGGAGAAATGGGAGCCTTGCTACACTGATGGGCGGGATGTAAATTGCCAACAGCCACTCTGGAGAAGTGTACGGTGTGTCCTGAAACATCTGAAAAACACAGCTTAGAGAGCATAGGGCACTTCCACTCATGGGGGTATAAATTGGGAAAATTAAAAATCAGCAAGACACAAGCACCCCAAAGTTGAGGGCTGCTCTGTTGACAAGGACCTCCACTTCATTCCACCTTAAATATCCCAGGAAAGAGAAAAATGGATAAAGAAGTTGTGGTCCTTATGTACAATGGAATATCACTCAGCCATGAAATCAATGTCATAAGGTTAGTAGCAGCATGATGAGTGGATTTAGGTACGACGATTCTAAGTGAAATAAGTCACACAGAAAAGGACACTTCTCATAAGGTATCACTTTTAGAGGGAATGTAAAAACCGTTACACTTGAACTGAATTACAAAACAGAACAGAGTCACACATGCAGAAAACACACTATGGCTGCTTAACGGGAAAGGTGAGGTGGGGTGATACATAAAACAAGGGTATCAAATTAGCTCAGATACCGTTCCATAAACCCAATATGTAGTAGACAAGACCTACTCCTTGCTCAGAGAACTGGACTCAACACGCCCTATTCACCGCACAAGAATATATCTGACTAGTAATAATCTTAAAACCTATGTATTGATATCTCTCTGTTAGTGTGTCAAGTGGGTGTAAAGCGGCATAAACACAGCCGTGAAAAGCAGCTAAACCCCATTATGAAAATAAATTTCTTTGAAAAACCCATGAAACAACGACAGTGATAGAGATAGAAATTCTTACACAATGAGTTCAGGGGCTGTGATGCAACCTGGATTGACCATATCTAGACCCACAGCTGGATGAGACATAAGGGTGGACACTCTTGGGGCTGAGAGGTTTGGTGAGATTGGGTGAGCAAACGCAGACCCTTTAAAGTAATACTGCGTGGTACCCATCGCATGGGTCCCAAATCTCCAGCTTCAAGGGCATCTTCCTACATCGAAAACATGCATGAGAAACCCAGAAGATGGTACACCGTGTGATGGGGAAAGGTTTCTAAAACGCACCTTATTTCTCATCTCCTTGTGCCCGTGTTCGCCATTCCAGCCGCTTTACTAGCAATCTCCCTACTTGGAGCATCAGCACCTTTAACCTCCTGTTCCGTACAGGTTGCAATTTGTCCTGAGGATGAACGGGAAGACGGGGAACCAACGAGAGACTACCTCTTGGTGTCGGGACAGGCACAGGTCACTCTATTTTCCCATCAGGAAGAAGAATTAACCACAGGCTCAGCCTGCCCCCCGGAACCAGAACAGGGCCTGAAGCCATCCTGCGCTTTTGCGGCCAGCTCCCAAAAAAGCGAGTTGTAAAATGGAGGTTCAGGGCACTGCAATTCACAAACCTGCAGAGTTATAAATGATAACTCTCGTCCACAAATATATTGAGGGAAGGCAAAGAAGAGGATTTGAAATCAAGGCAGAATTGCACGAAACAGATTTCAGGAGGTAGATACGAATCGCCTTTAAAGCACATGAAAAGCGGCAAAACGTTGACAATGATGCCCTTGGCCAAAAAGGGCGTATGCGTTTTTTCCTGAATATATTCAGGAAAAAATGCATACGCCCTTTTTGGCCAACCAAGCAACCTGGAAAGGCAAATCAGCGCTACAGAGAAGTCTCGCTTCCCATCGGTCAAAAGGGCCATGCTGAAAAAAGTGTCAAAACCAGAAATGCAGGACAGGCCATGGAGAAATGGGAGCCTTGCTACACTGATGGGCGGGATGTAAATTGCCAACAGCCACTCTGGAGAAGTGTACGGTGTGTCCTGAAACATCTGAAAAACACAGCTTAGAGAGCATAGGGCACTTCCACTCATGGGGGTATAAATTGGGAAAATGAAAAATCAGCAAGACACAAGCACCCCAAAGTTGAGGGCTGCTCTGTTGACAAGGACCTCCACTTCATTCCACCTTCAATATCCCAGGAAAGAGAAAAATGGATAAAGAAGTTGTGGTCCTTATGTACAATGGAATATCACTCAGCCATGAAATCAATGTCATAAGGTTAGTAGCAGCATGATGAGTGGATTTAGGTACGACGATTCTAAGTGAAATAAGTCACACAGAAAAGGACACTTCTCATAAGGTATCACTTATAGAGGGAATGTAAAAACCGTTACACTTGAACTGAATTACAAAACAGAACAGAGTCACACATGCAGAAAACACACTATGGCTGCTTAACGGGAAAGGTGAGGTGGGGTGATACATGAAACAAGGGTATCAAATTAGCTCAGATACCGTTCCATAAACCCAATATGTAATAGACAAGACCTACTCCTTGCTCAGAGAACTGGACTCAACACGCCCTATTCACCGCACAAGAATATATCTGACTAGTAATAATCTTAAAACCTATGTATTGATATCTCTCTGTTAGTGTGTCAAGTGGGTGTAAAGCGACATAAACACAGCAGTGAAAAGCAGCTAAACCCCATTATGAAAATAAATTACTTTGAAAAACCCATGAAACAACGACAGTGAAAGAGAGAGAAATTCTTACACAATGCGTTCAGGGTCTGTGATGCAACCTGGATTGACCATATCTAGACCCACAGCTGGATGAGACATAAGGGTGGACACTCTTGGGGCTGAGAGGTTTGGTGAGGTTGGGTGAGCAAACGCAGACCCTTTAAAGTAATACTGCGTGGTACCCATCGCATGGGTCCCAAATCTCCAGGTTCAAGGGCATCTTCCTACATCGAAAACATGCATGAGAAACCCAGAAGATGGTACACCGTGTGATGGGGAAAGGTTTCTAAAACGCACCTAATTTCTCATCTCCTTGTGCCCGGGTTCGCCTTTCCAGCCGCTTTACTAGCAATCTCCCTACTTGGAGCATCAGCACCTTTAACCTCCTGTTCCGTACAGGTTGCAATTTGTCCTGAGGATGAACGGGAATACGGGGAACCAACGAGAGACTACCTCTTGGTGTCGGGACAGGCACAGGTCACTCTATTTTCCCATCAGGAAGAAGAATTAACCACAGGCTCAGCCTGCCCCCCGGTACCAGAACAGGGCCTGAAGCCATCCTGCGCTTTTGCGGCCAGCTCCCAAAAAAGCGAGTTGTAAAATGGAGGTTCAGGGCACTGCAATTCACAAACCTGCAGAGTTATAAATGATAACTCTCGTCCACAAATATATTGAGGGAAGGCAAAGAAGAGGATTTGAAATCAAGGCAGAATTGCACGAAACAGATTTCAGGAGGTAGATACGAATCGCCTTTAAAGCACATGAAAAGCGCAAAACGTTAACAATGATGCCCTTGGCCAAAAAGGGCGTATGCGTTTTTTCCTGAATAAATTCAGGAAAAAACGCATACGCCCTTTTTGGCCAACCAAGCAACCTGGAAAAGCAAGTCAGCGCTACAGAGAAGTCTCGCTTCCCATCGGTCAAAAGGGCCATGCTGAAAAAAGTGTCAAAACCAGAAATGCAGGACAGGCCATGGAGAAATGGGAGCCTTGCTACACTGATGGGCGGGATGTAAATTGCCAACAGCCACTCTAGAGAAGTGTACGGTGTGTCCTGAAATATCTGAAAAACACAGCTTAGAGAGCATAGGGCACTTCCACTCATGGGGGTATAAATTGGGAAAATTAAAAATCAGCAAGACACAAGCACCCCAAAGTTGAGGGCTGCTCTGTTGACAAGGACCTCCACTTCATTCCACCTTAAATATCCCAGGAAAGAGAAAAATGGATAAAGAAGTTGTGGTCCTTATGTACAATGGAATATCACTCAGCCATGAAATCAATGTCATAAGGTTAGTAGCAGCATGATGAGTGGATTTAGGTACGACGATTCTAAGTGAAATAAGTCACACAGAAAAGGACACTTCTCATAAGGTATCACTGATAGAGGGAATGTAAAAACCGTTACACTTGAACTGAATTACAAAACAGAACAGAGTCACACATGCAGAAAACACACTATGGCTGCTTAACGGGAAAGGTGAGGTGGGGTGATACATGAAACAAGGGTATCAAATTAGCTCAGATACCGTTCCATAAACCCAATATGTAGTAGACAAGACCTACTCCTTGCTCAGAGAACTGTACTCAACACGCCCTATTCACCGCACAAGAATATATCTGACTAGTAATAATCTTAAAACCTATGTATTGATATCTCTCTGTTAGTGTGTCAAGTGGGTGTAAAGCGACATAAACACAGCAGTGAAAAGCAGCTAAACCCCATTATGAAAATAAATTACTTTGAAAAACCCATGAAACAACGACAGTGAAAGAGATAGAAATTCTTACACAATGAGTTCAGGGGCTGTGATGCAACCTGGATTGACCATATCTAGACCCACAGCTGGATGAGACATAAGGGTGGACACTCTTGGGGCTGAGAGGTTTGGTGAGATTGGGTGAGCAAACGCAGACCCTTTAAAGTAATACTGCGTGGTACCCATCGCATGGGTCCCAAATCTCCAGCTTCAAGGGCATCTTCCTACATCGAAAACATGCATGAGAAACCCAGAAGATGGTACACCGTGTGATGGGGAAAGGTTTCTAAAACGCACCTCATTTCTCATCTCCTTGTGCCCGTGTTCGCCATTCCAGCCGCTTTACTAGCAATCTCCCTACTTGGAGCATCAGCACCTTTAACCTCCTGTTCCGTACAGGTTGCAATTTGTCCTGAGGATGAACGGGAAGACGGGGAACCAACGAGAGACTACCTCTTGGTGTCGGGACAGGCACAGGTCACTCTATTTTCCCATCAGGAAGAAGAATTAACCACAGGCTCAGCCTGCCCCCCGGAACCAGAACAGGGCCTGAAGCCATCCTGCGCTTTTGCGGCCAGCTCCCAAAAAAGCGAGTTGTAAAATGGAGGTTCAGGGCACTGCAATTCACAAACCTGCAGAGTTATAAATGATAACTCTCGTCCACAAATATATTGAGGGAAGGCAAAGAAGAGGATTTGAAATCAAGGCAGAATTGCACGAAACAGATTTCAGGAGGTAGATACGAATCGCCTTTAAAGCACATGAAAAGCGGCAAAACGTTGACAATGATGCCCTTGGCCAAAAAGGGCGTATGCGTTTTTTCCTGAATATATTCAGGAAAAAATGCATACGCCCTTTTTGGCCAACCAAGCAACCTGGAAAGGCAAATCAGCGCTACAGAGAAGTCTCGCTTCCCATCGGTCAAAAGGGCCATGCTGAAAAAAGTGTCAAAACCAGAAATGCAGGACAGGCCATGGAGAAATGGGAGCCTTGCTACACTGATGGGCGGGATGTAAATTGCCAACAGCCACTCTGGAGAAGTGTACGGTGTGTCCTGAAACATCTGAAAAACACAGCTTAGAGAGCATAGGGCACTTCCACTCATGGGGGTATAAATTGGGAAAATGAAAAATCAGCAAGACACAAGCACCCCAAAGTTGAGGGCTGCTCTGTTGACAAGGACCTCCACTTCATTCCACCTTCAATATCCCAGGAAAGAGAAAAATGGATAAAGAAGTTGTGGTCCTTATGTACAATGGAATATCACTCAGCCATGAAATCAATGTCATAAGGTTAGTAGCAGCATGATGAGTGGATTTAGGTACGACGATTCTAAGTGAAATAAGTCACACAGAAAAGGACACTTCTCATAAGGTATCACTGATAGATGGAATGTAAAAAGCGTTACACTTGAACTGAATTACAAAACAGAACAGAGTCACACATGCAGAAAACACACTATGGCTGCTTAACGGGAAAGGTGAGGTGGGGTGATACATGAAACAAGGGTATCAAATTAGCTCAGATACCGTTCCATAAACCCAATATGTAGTAGACAAGACCTACTCCTTGCTCAGAGAACTGTACTCAACACGCCCTATTCACCGCACAAGAATATATCTGACTAGTAATAATCTTAAAACCTATGTATTGATATCTCTCTGTTAGTGTGTCAAGTGGGTGTAAAGCGACATAAACACAGCAGTGAAAAGCAGCTAAACCCCATTATGAAAATAAATTACTTTGAAAAACCCATGAAACAACGACAGTGAAAGTGATAGAAATTCTTACACAATGAGTTCAGGGGCTGTGATGCAACCTGGATTGACCATATCTAGACCCACAGCTGGATGAGACATAAGGGTGGACACTCTTGGGGCTGAGAGGTTTGGTGAGATTGGGTGAGCAAACGCAGACCCTTTAAAGTAATACTGCGTGGTACCCATCGCATGGGTCCCAAATCTCCAGCTTCAAGGGCATCTTCCTACATCGAAATCATGCATGAGAAACCCAGAAGATGGTACACCGTGTGATGGGGAAAGGTTTCTAAAACGCACCTCATTTCTCATCTCCTTGTGCCCGTGTTCGCCATTCCAGCCGCTTTACTAGCAATCTCCCTACTTGGAGCATCAGCACCTTTAACCTCCTGTTCCGTACAGGTTGCAATTTGTCCTGAGGATGAACGGGAAGACGGGGAACCAACGAGAGACTACCTCTTGGTGTCGGGACAGGCACAGGTCACTCTATTTTCCCATCAGGAAGAAGAATTAACCACAGGCTCAGCCTGCTCCCCGGAACCAGAACAGGGCCTGAAGCCATCCTGCGCTTTTGCGGCCAGCTCCCAAAAAAGCGAGTTGTAAAATGGAGGTTCAGGGCACTGCAATTCACAAACCTGCAGAGTTATAAATGATAACTCTCGTCCACAAATATATTGAGGGAAGGCAAAGAAGAGGATTTGAAATCAAGGCAGAATTGCACGAAACAGATTTCAGGAGGTAGATACGAATCGCCTTTAAAGCACATGAAAAGCGGCAAAACGTTGACAATGATGCCCTTGGCCAAAAAGGGCGTATGCGTTTTTTCCTGAATATATTCAGGAAAAAACGCATACGCCCTTTTTGGCCAACCAAGCAACCTGGAAAGGCAAATCAGCGCTACAGAGAAGTCTCGCTTCCCATCGGTCAAAAGGGCCATGCTGAAAAAAGTGTCAAAACCAGAAATGCAGGACAGGCCATGGAGAAATGGGAGCCTTGCTACACTGATGGGCGGGATGTAAATTGCCAACAGCCACTCTGGAGAAGTGTACGGTGTGTCCTGAAACATCTGAAAAACACAGCTTAGAGAGCATAGGGCACTTCCACTCATGGGGGTATAAATTGGGAAAATGAAAAATCAGCAAGACACAAGCACCCCAAAGTTGAGGGCTGCTCTGTTGACAAGGACCTCCACTTCATTCCACCTTCAATATCCCAGGAAAGAGAAAAATGGATAAAGAAGTTGTGGTCCTTATGTACAATGGAATATCACTCAGCCATGAAATCAATGTCATAAGGTTAGTAGCAGCATGATGAGTGGATTTAGGTACGACGATTCTAAGTGAAATAAGTCACACAGAAAAGGACACTTCTCATAAGGTATCACTTATAGAGGGAATGTAAAAACCGTTACACTTGAACTGAATTACAAAACAGAACAGAGTCACACATGCAGAAAACACACTATGGCTGCTTAACGGGAAAGGTGAGGTGGGGTGATACATGAAACAAGGGTATCAAATTAGCTCAGATACCGTTCCATAAACCCAATATGTAATAGACAAGACCTACTCCTTGCTCAGAGAACTGGACTCAACACGCCCTATTCACCGCACAAGAATATATCTGACTAGTAATAATCTTAAAACCTATGTATTGATATCTCTCTGTTAGTGTGTCAAGTGGGTGTAAAGCGACATAAACACAGCAGTGAAAAGCAGCTAAACCCCATTATGAAAATAAATTACTTTGAAAAACCCATGAAACAACGACAGTGAAAGAGAGAGAAATTCTTACACAATGCGTTCAGGGTCTGTGATGCAACCTGGATTGACCATATCTAGACCCACAGCTGGATGAGACATAAGGGTGGACACTCTTGGGGCTGAGAGGTTTGGTGAGGTTGGGTGAGCAAACGCAGACCCTTTAAAGTAATACTGCGTGGTACCCATCGCATGGGTCCCAAATCTCCAGGTTCAAGGGCATCTTCCTACATCGAAAACATGCATGAGAAACCCAGAAGATGGTACACCGTGTGATGGGGAAAGGTTTCTAAAACGCACCTAATTTCTCATCTCCTTGTGCCCGGGTTCGCCTTTCCAGCCGCTTTACTAGCAATCTCCCTACTTGGAGCATCAGCACCTTTAACCTCCTGTTCCGTACAGGTTGCAATTTGTCCTGAGGATGAACGGGAATACGGGGAACCAACGAGAGACTACCTCTTGGTGCCGGGACAGGCACAGGTCACTCTATTTTCCCATCAGGAAGAAGAATTAACCACAGGCTCAGCCTGCCCCCCGGTACCAGAACAGGGCCTGAAGCCATCCTGCGCTTTTGCGGCCAGCTCCCAAAAAAGCGAGTTGTAAAATGGAGGTTCAGGGCACTGCAATTCACAAACCTGCAGAGTTATAAATGATAACTCTCGTCCACAAATATATTGAGGGAAGGCAAAGAAGAGGATTTGAAATCAAGGCAGAATTGCACGAAACAGATTTCAGGAGGTAGATACGAATCGCCTTTAAAGCACATGAAAAGCGCAAAACGTTAACAATGATGCCCTTGGCCAAAAAGGGCGTATGCGTTTTTTCCTGAATAAATTCAGGAAAAAACGCATACGCCCTTTTTGGCCAACCAAGCAACCTGGAAAAGCAAGTCAGCGCTACAGAGAAGTCTCGCTTCCCATCGGTCAAAAGGGCCATGCTGAAAAAAGTGTCAAAACCAGAAATGCAGGACAGGCCATGGAGAAATGGGAGCCTTGCTACACTGATGGGCGGGATGTAAATTGCCAACAGCCACTCTAGAGAAGTGTACGGTGTGTCCTGAAATATCTGAAAAACACAGCTTAGAGAGCATAGGGCACTTCCACTCATGGGGGTATAAATTGGGAAAATTAAAAATCAGCAAGACACAAGCACCCCAAAGTTGAGGGCTGCTCTGTTGACAAGGACCTCCACTTCATTCCACCTTAAATATCCCAGGAAAGAGAAAAATGGATAAAGAAGTTGTGGTCCTTATGTACAATGGAATATCACTCAGCCATGAAATCAATGTCATAAGGTTAGTAGCAGCATGATGAGTGGATTTAGGTACGACGATTCTAAGTGAAATAAGTCACACAGAAAAGGACACTTCTCATAAGGTATCACTGATAGAGGGAATGTAAAAACCGTTACACTTGAACTGAATTACAAAACAGAACAGAGTCACACATGCAGAAAACACACTATGGCTGCTTAACGGGAAAGGTGAGGTGGGGTGATACATGAAACAAGGGTATCAAATTAGCTCAGATACCGTTCCATAAACCCAATATGTAGTAGACAAGACCTACTCCTTGCTCAGAGAACTGTACTCAACACGCCCTATTCACCGCACAAGAATATATCTGACTAGTAATAATCTTAAAACCTATGTATTGATATCTCTCTGTTAGTGTGTCAAGTGGGTGTAAAGCGACATAAACACAGCAGTGAAAAGCAGCTAAACCCCATTATGAAAATAAATTACTTTGAAAAACCCATGAAACAACGACAGTGAAAGAGATAGAAATTCTTACACAATGAGTTCAGGGGCTGTGATGCAACCTGGATTGACCATATCTAGACCCACAGCTGGATGAGACATAAGGGTGGACACTCTTGGGGCTGAGAGGTTTGGTGAGATTGGGTGAGCAAACGCAGACCCTTTAAAGTAATACTGCGTGGTACCCATCGCATGGGTCCCAAATCTCCAGCTTCAAGGGCATCTTCCTACATCGAAAACATGCATGAGAAACCCAGAAGATGGTACACCGTGTGATGGGGAAAGGTTTCTAAAACGCACCTCATTTCTCATCTCCTTGTGCCCGTGTTCGCCATTCCAGCCGCTTTACTAGCAATCTCCCTACTTGGAGCATCAGCACCTTTAACCTCCTGTTCCGTACAGGTTGCAATTTGTCCTGAGGATGAACGGGAAGACGGGGAACCAACGAGAGACTACCTCTTGGTGTCGGGACAGGCACAGGTCACTCTATTTTCCCATCAGGAAGAAGAATTAACCACAGGCTCAGCCTGCCCCCCGGAACCAGAACAGGGCCTGAAGCCATCCTGCGCTTTTGCGGCCAGCTCCCAAAAAAGCGAGTTGTAAAATGGAGGTTCAGGGCACTGCAATTCACAAACCTGCAGAGTTATAAATGATAACTCTCGTCCACAAATATATTGAGGGAAGGCAAAGAAGAGGATTTGAAATCAAGGCAGAATTGCACGAAACAGATTTCAGGAGGTAGATACGAATCGCCTTTAAAGCACATGAAAAGCGGCAAAACGTTGACAATGATGCCCTTGGCCAAAAAGGGCGTATGCGTTTTTTCCTGAATATATTCAGGAAAAAATGCATACGCCCTTTTTGGCCAACCAAGCAACCTGGAAAGGCAAATCAGCGCTACAGAGAAGTCTCGCTTCCCATCGGTCAAAAGGGCCATGCTGAAAAAAGTGTCAAAACCAGAAATGCAGGACAGGCCATGGAGAAATGGGAGCCTTGCTACACTGATGGGCGGGATGTAAATTGCCAACAGCCACTCTGGAGAAGTGTACGGTGTGTCCTGAAACATCTGAAAAACACAGCTTAGAGAGCATAGGGCACTTCCACTCATGGGGGTATAAATTGGGAAAATGAAAAATCAGCAAGACACAAGCACCCCAAAGTTGAGGGCTGCTCTGTTGACAAGGACCTCCACTTCATTCCACCTTCAATATCCCAGGAAAGAGAAAAATGGATAAAGAAGTTGTGGTCCTTATGTACAATGGAATATCACTCAGCCATGAAATCAATGTCATAAGGTTAGTAGCAGCATGATGAGTGGATTTAGGTACGACGATTCTAAGTGAAATAAGTCACACAGAAAAGGACACTTCTCATAAGGTATCACTTATAGAGGGAATGTAAAAACCGTTACACTTGAACTGAATTACAAAACAGAACAGAGTCACACATGCAGAAAACACACTATGGCTGCTTAACGGGAAAGGTGAGGTGGGGTGATACATGAAACAAGGGTATCAAATTAGCTCAGATACCGTTCCATAAACCCAATATGTAATAGACAAGACCTACTCCTTGCTCAGAGAACTGGACTCAACACGCCCTATTCACCGCACAAGAATATATCTGACTAGTAATAATCTTAAAACCTATGTATTGATATCTCTCTGTTAGTGTGTCAAGTGGGTGTAAAGCGACATAAACACAGCAGTGAAAAGCAGCTAAACCCCATTATGAAAATAAATTACTTTGAAAAACCCATGAAACAACGACAGTGAAAGAGAGAGAAATTCTTACACAATGCGTTCAGGGTCTGTGATGCAACCTGGATTGACCATATCTAGACCCACAGCTGGATGAGACATAAGGGTGGACACTCTTGGGGCTGAGAGGTTTGGTGAGGTTGGGTGAGCAAACGCAGACCCTTTAAAGTAATACTGCGTGGTACCCATCGCATGGGTCCCAAATCTCCAGGTTCAAGGGCATCTTCCTACATCGAAAACATGCATGAGAAACCCAGAAGATGGTACACCGTGTGATGGGGAAAGGTTTCTAAAACGCACCTAATTTCTCATCTCCTTGTGCCCGGGTTCGCCTTTCCAGCCGCTTTACTAGCAATCTCCCTACTTGGAGCATCAGCACCTTTAACCTCCTGTTCCGTACAGGTTGCAATTTGTCCTGAGGATGAACGGGAATACGGGGAACCAACGAGAGACTACCTCTTGGTGTCGGGACAGGCACAGGTCACTCTATTTTCCCATCAGGAAGAAGAATTAACCACAGGCTCAGCCTGCCCCCCGGTACCAGAACAGGGCCTGAAGCCATCCTGCGCTTTTGCGGCCAGCTCCCAAAAAAGCGAGTTGTAAAATGGAGGTTCAGGGCACTGCAATTCACAAACCTGCAGAGTTATAAATGATAACTCTCGTCCACAAATATATTGAGGGAAGGCAAAGAAGAGGATTTGAAATCAAGGCAGAATTGCACGAAACAGATTTCAGGAGGTAGATACGAATCGCCTTTAAAGCACATGAAAAGCGCAAAACGTTAACAATGATGCCCTTGGCCAAAAAGGGCGTATGCGTTTTTTCCTGAATAAATTCAGGAAAAAACGCATACGCCCTTTTTGGCCAACCAAGCAACGTGGAAAAGCAAGTCAGCGCTACAGAGAAGTCTCGCTTCCCATCGGTCAAAAGGGCCATGCTGAAAAAAGTGTCAAAACCAGAAATGCAGGACAGGCCATGGAGAAATGGGAGCCTTGCTACACTGATGGGCGGGATGTAAATTGCCAACAGCCACTCTAGAGAAGTGTACGGTGTGTCCTGAAATATCTGAAAAACACAGCTTAGAGAGCATAGGGCACTGCCACTCATGGGGGTATAAATTGGGAAAATTAAAAATCAGCAAGACACAAGCACCCCAAAGTTGAGGGCTGCTCTGTTGACAAGGACCTCCACTTCATTCCACCTTAAATATCCCAGGAAAGAGAAAAATGGATAAAGAAGTTGTGGTCCTTATGTACAATGGAATATCACTCAGCCATGAAATCAATGTCATAAGGTTAGTAGCAGCATGATGAGTGGATTTAGGTACGACGATTCTAAGTGAAATAAGTCACACAGAAAAGGACACTTCTCATAAGGTATCACTGATAGAGGGAATGTAAAAACCGTTACACTTGAACTGAATTACAAAACAGAACAGAGTCACACATGCAGAAAACACACTATGGCTGCTTAACGGGAAAGGTGAGGTGGGGTGATACATAAAACAAGGGTATCAAATTAGCTCAGATACCGTTCCATAAACCCAATATGTAGTAGACAAGACCTACTCCTTGCTCAGAGAACTGGACTCAACACGCCCTATTCACCGCACAAGAATATATCTGACTAGTAATAATCTTAAAACCTATGTATTGATATCTCTCTGTTAGTGTGTCAAGTGGGTGTAAAGCGGCATAAACACAGCAGTGAAAAGCAGCTAAACCCCATTATAAAAATAAATTACTTTGAAACACCCATGAAACAAAGACAGTGAAAGAGAGAGAAATTCTTACACAATGCGTTCAGGGGCTGTGATGCAACCTGGATTGACCATATCTAGACGCACAGCTGGATGAGACATAAGGGTGGACACTCTTGGGGCTGAGAGGTTTGGTGAGGTTGGGTGAGCAAACGCAGACCCTTTAAAGTAATACTTCGTGGTACCCGTCGCATGGGTCCCAAATCTCCAGCTTCAAGGGCATCTTCCTACATCGAAAACATGCATGAGAAACCCAGAAGATGGTACACCGTGTGATGGGGAAAGGTTTCTAAAACGCACCTCATTTCTCATCTCCTTGTGCCCGGGTTCGCCTTTCCAGCCGCTTTACTAGCAATCTCCCTACTTGGAGCATCAGCACCTTTAACCTCCTGTTCCGTACAGGTTGCAATTTGTCCTGAGGATGAACGGGAAGACGGGGAACCAACGAGAGACTAGCTCTTGGTGTCGGGACAGGCACAGGTCACTCTATTTTCCCAACAGGAAGAAGAATTAACCACAGGCTCAGCCTGCCCCCCGGAACCAGAACAGGGCCTGAAGCCATCTGGCGCTTTTGCGGCCAGCTCCCAAAAAAGCGAGTTGTAAAATGGAGGTTCAGGGCACTGCAATTCACAAACCTGCAGAGTTATAAATGATAACTCTCGTCCACAAATATATTGAGGGAAGGCAAAGAAGAGGATTTGAAATCAAGGCAGAATTGCACGAAACAGATTTCAGGAGGTAGATACGAATCGCCTTTAAAGCACATGAAAAGCGGCAAAACGTTGACAATGATGCCCTTGGCCAAAAAGGGCGTATGCGTTTTTTCCTGAATATATTCAGGAAAAAACGCATACGCCCTTTTTGGCCAACCAAGCAACCTGGAAAGGCAAATCAGTGCTACAGAGAAGTCTCGCTTCCCATCGGTCAAAAGGGCCATGCTGAAAAAAGTGTCAAAACCAGAAATGCAGGACAGGCCATGGAGAAATGGGAGCCTTGCTACACTGATGGGCGGGATGTAAATTGCCAACAGCCACTCTGGAGAAGTGTACGGTGTGTCCTGAAACATCTGAAAAACACAGCTTAGAGAGCATAGGGCACTTCCACTCATGGGGGTATAAATTGGGAAAATTAAAAATCAGCAAGACACAAGCACCCCAAAGTTGAGGGCTGCTCTGTTGACAAGGACCTCCACTTCATTCCACCTTAAATATCCAAGGAAAGAGAAAAATGGATAAAGAAGTTGTGGTCCTTATGTACAATGGAATATCACTCAGCCATGAAATCAATGTCATAAGGTTAGTAGCAGCATGATGAGTGGATTTAGGTACGACGATTCTAAGTGAAATAAGTCACACAGAAAAGGACACTTCTCATAAGGTATCACTTTTAGAGGGAATGTAAAAACCGTTACACTTGAACTGAATTACAAAACAGAACAGAGTCACACATGCAGAAAACACACTATGGCTGCTTAACGGGAAAGGTGAGGTGGGGTGATACATAAAACAAGGGTATCAAATTAGCTCAGATACCGTTCCATAAACCCAATATGTAGTAGACAAGACCTACTCCTTGCTCAGAGAACTGGACTCAACACGCCCTATTCACCGCACAAGAATATATCTGACTAGTAATAATCTTAAAACCTATGTATTGATATCTCTCTGTTAGTGTGTCAAGTGGGTGTAAAGCGGCATAAACACAGCCGTGAAAAGCAGCTAAACCCCATTATGAAAATAAATTACTTTGAAAAACCCATGAAACAACGACAGTGAAAGAGATAGAAATTCTTACACAATGAGTTCAGGGGCTGTGATGCAACCTGGATTGACCATATCTAGACCCACAGCTGGATGAGACATAAGGGTGGACACTCTTGGGGCTGAGAGGTTTGGTGAGATTGGGTGAGCAAACGCAGACCCTTTAAAATAATACTGCGTGGTACCCATCGCATGGGTCCCAAATCTCCAGCTTCAAGGGCATCTTCCTACATCGAAAACATGCATGAGAAACCCAGAAGATGGTACACCGTGTGATGGGGAAAGGTTTCTAAAACGCACCTTATTTCTCAACTCCTTGTGCCCGTGTTCGCCATTCCAGCCGCTTTACTAGCAATCTCCCTACTTGGAGCATCAGCACCTTTAACCTCCTGTTCCGTACAGGTTGCAATTTGTCCTGAGGATGAACGGGAAGACGGGGAACCAACGAGAGACTACCTCTTGGTGTCGGGACAGGCACAGGTCACTCTATTTTCCCATCAGGAAGAAGAATTAACCACAGGCTCAGCCTGCCCCCCGGAACCAGAACAGGGCCTGAAGCCATCCTGCGCTTTTGCGGCCAGCTCCCAAAAAAGCGAGTTGTAAAATGGAGGTTCAGGGCACTGCAATTCACAAACCTGCAGAGTTATAAATGATAACTCTCATCCACAAATATATTGAGGGAAGGCAAAGAAGAGGATTTGAATTCAAGGCAGAATTGCACGAAACAGATTTCAGGAGGTAGATACGAATCGCCTTTAAAGCACATGAAAAGCGGCAAAACGTTGACAATGATGCCCTTGGCCAAAAAGGGCGTATGCGTTTTTTCCTGAATATATTCAGGAAAAAATGCATACGCCCTTTTTGGCCAACCAAGCAACCTGGAAAGGCAAATCAGCGCTACAGAGAAGTCTCGCTTCCCATCGGTCAAAAGGGCCATGCTGAAAAAAGTGTCAAAACCAGAAATGCAGGACAGGCCATGGAGAAATGGGAGCCTTGCTACACTGATGGGCGGGATGTAAATTGCCAACAGCCACTCTGGAGAAGTGTACGGTGTGTCCTGAAACATCTGAAAAACACAGCTTAGAGAGCATAGGGCACTTCCACTCATGGGGGTATAAATTGGGAAAATGAAAAATCAGCAAGACACAAGCACCCCAAAGTTGAGGGCTGCTCTGTTGACAAGGACCTCCACTTCATTCCACCTTCAATATCCCAGGAAAGAGAAAAATGGATAAAGAAGTTGTGGTCCTTATGTACAATGGAATATCACTCAGCCATGAAATCAATGTCATAAGGTTAGTAGCAGCATGATGAGTGGATTTAGGTACGACGATTCTAAGTGAAATAAGTCACACAGAAAAGGACACTTCTCATAAGGTATCACTTATAGAGGGAATGTAAAAACCGTTACACTTGAACTGAATTACAAAACAGAACAGAGTCACACATGCAGAAAACACACTATGGCTGCTTAACGGGAAAGGTGAGGTGGGGTGATACATGAAACAAGGGTATCAAATTAGCTCAGATACCGTTCCATAAACCCAATATGTAATAGACAAGACCTACTCCTTGCTCAGAGAACTGGACTCAACACGCCCTATTCACCGCACAAGAATATATCTGACTAGTAATAATCTTAAAACCTATGTATTGATATCTCTCTGTTAGTGTGTCAAGTGGGTGTAAAGCGACATAAACACAGCAGTGAAAAGCAGCTAAACCCCATTATGAAAATAAATTACTTTGAAAAACCCATGAAACAACGACAGTGAAAGAGAGAGAAATTCTTACACAATGCGTTCAGGGTCTGTGATGCAACCTGGATTGACCATATCTAGACCCACAGCTGGATGAGACATAAGGGTGGACACTCTTGGGGCTGAGAGGTTTGGTGAGGTTGGGTGAGCAAACGCAGACCCTTTAAAGTAATACTGCGTGGTACCCATCGCATGGGTCCCAAATCTCCAGGTTCAAGGGCATCTTCCTACATCGAAAACATGCATGAGAAACCCAGAAGATGGTACACCGTGTGATGGGGAAAGGTTTCTAAAACGCACCTAATTTCTCATCTCCTTGTGCCCGGGTTCGCCTTTCCAGCCGCTTTACTAGCAATCTCCCTACTTGGAGCATCAGCACCTTTAACCTCCTGTTCCGTACAGGTTGCAATTTGTCCTGAGGATGAACGGGAATACGGGGAACCAACGAGAGACTACCTCTTGGTGTCGGGACAGGCACAGGTCACTCTATTTTCCCATCAGGAAGAAGAATTAACCACAGGCTCAGCCTGCCCCCCGGTACCAGAACAGGGCCTGAAGCCATCCTGCGCTTTTGCGGCCAGCTCCCAAAAAAGCGAGTTGTAAAATGGAGGTTCAGGGCACTGCAATTCACAAACCTGCAGAGTTATAAATGATAACTCTCGTCCACAAATATATTGAGGGAAGGCAAAGAAGAGGATTTGAAATCAAGGCAGAATTGCACGAAACAGATTTCAGGAGGTAGATACGAATCGCCTTTAAAGCACATGAAAAGCGCAAAACGTTAA
Organism: Balaenoptera borealis; assembly: GCF_965194805.1. Lineage (NCBI taxonomy): Eukaryota > Metazoa > Chordata > Mammalia > Artiodactyla > Balaenopteridae > Balaenoptera > Balaenoptera borealis. The sequence continues at coordinate 2,929,546 of NW_028124009.1, forward strand.
CAATGATGCCCTTGGCCAAAAAGGGCGTATGCGTTTTTTCCTGAATAAATTCAGGAAAAAACGCATACGCCCTTTTTGGCCAACCAAGCAACCTGGAAAAGCAAGTCAGCGCTACAGAGAAGTCTCGCTTCCCATCGGTCAAAAGGGCCATGCTGAAAAAAGTGTCAAAACCAGAAATGCAGGACAGGCCATGGAGAAATGGGAGCCTTGCTACACTGATGGGCGGGATGTAAATTGCCAACAGCCACTCTAGAGAAGTGTACGGTGTGTCCTGAAATATCTGAAAAACACAGCTTAGAGAGCATAGGGCACTGCCACTCATGGGGGTATAAATTGGGAAAATTAAAAATCAGCAAGACACAAGCACCCCAAAGTTGAGGGCTGCTCTGTTGACAAGGACCTCCACTTCATTCCACCTTAAATATCCCAGGAAAGAGAAAAATGGATAAAGAAGTTGTGGTCCTTATGTACAATGGAATATCACTCAGCCATGAAATCAATGTCATAAGGTTAGTAGCAGCATGATGAGTGGATTTAGGTACGACGATTCTAAGTGAAATAAGTCACACAGAAAAGGACACTTCTCATAAGGTATCACTGATAGAGGGAATGTAAAAACCGTTACACTTGAACTGAATTACAAAACAGAACAGAGTCACACATGCAGAAAACACACTATGGCTGCTTAACGGGAAAGGTGAGGTGGGGTGATACATAAAACAAGGGTATCAAATTAGCTCAGATACCGTTCCATAAACCCAATATGTAGTAGACAAGACCTACTCCTTGCTCAGAGAACTGGACTCAACACGCCCTATTCACCGCACAAGAATATATCTGACTAGTAATAATCTTAAAACCTATGTATTGATATCTCTCTGTTAGTGTGTCAAGTGGGTGTAAAGCGGCATAAACACAGCAGTGAAAAGCAGCTAAACCCCATTATAAAAATAAATTACTTTGAAACACCCATGAAACAAAGACAGTGAAAGAGAGAGAAATTCTTACACAATGCGTTCAGGGGCTGTGATGCAACCTGGATTGACCATATCTAGACGCACAGCTGGATGAGACATAAGGGTGGACACTCTTGGGGCTGAGAGGTTTGGTGAGGTTGGGTGAGCAAACGCAGACCCTTTAAAGTAATACTTCGTGGTACCCGTCGCATGGGTCCCAAATCTCCAGCTTCAAGGGCATCTTCCGACATCGAAAACATGCATGAGAAACCCAGAAGATGGTACACCGTGTGATGGGGAAAGGTTTCTAAAACGCACCTCATTTCTCATCTCCTTGTGCCCGGGTTCGCCTTTCCAGCCGCTTTACTAGCAATCTCCCTACTTGGAGCATCAGCACCTTTAACCTCCTGTTCCGTACAGGTTGCAATTTGTCCTGAGGATGAACGGGAAGACGGGGAACCAACGAGAGACTAGCTCTTGGTGTCGGGACAGGCACAGGTCACTCTATTTTCCCATCAGGAAGAAGAATTAACCACAGGCTCAGCCTGCCCCCCGGAACCAGAACAGGGCCTGAAGCCATCTGGCGCTTTTGCGGCCAGCTCCCAAAAAAGCGAGTTGTAAAATGGAGGTTCAGGGCACTGCAATTCACAAACCTGCAGAGTTATAAATGATAACTCTCGTCCACAAATATATTGAGGGAAGGCAAAGAAGAGGATTTGAAATCAAGGCAGAATTGCACGAAACAGATTTCAGGAGGTAGATACGAATCGCCTTTAAAGCACATGAAAAGCGGCAAAACGTTGACAATGATGCCCTTGGCCAAAAAGGGCGTATGCGTTTTTTCCTGAATATATTCAGGAAAAAACGCATACGCCCTTTTTGGCCAACCAAGCAACCTGGAAAGGCAAATCAGTGCTACAGAGAAGTCTCGCTTCCCATCGGTCAAAAGGGCCATGCTGAAAAAAGTGTCAAAACCAGAAATGCAGGACAGGCCATGGAGAAATGGGAGCCTTGCTACACTGATGGGCGGGATGTAAATTGCCAACAGCCACTCTGGAGAAGTGTACGGTGTGTCCTGAAACATCTGAAAAACACAGCTTAGAGAGCATAGGGCACTTCCACTCATGGGGGTATAAATTGGGAAAATGAAAAATCAGCAAGACACAAGCACCCCAAAGTTGAGGGCTGCTCTGTTGACAAGGACCTCCACTTCATTCCACCTTAAATATCCCAGGAAAGAGAAAAATGGATAAAGAAGTTGTGGTCCTTATGTACAATGGAATATCACTCAGCCATGAAATCAATGTCATAAGGTTAGTAGCAGCATGATGAGTGGATTTAGGTACGACGATTCTAAGTGAAATAAGTCACACAGAAAAGGACACTTCTCATAAGGTATCACTTTTAGAGGGAATGTAAAAACCGTTACACTTGAACTGAATTACAAAACAGAACAGAGTCACACATGCAGAAAACACACTATGGCTGCTTAACGGGAAAGGTGAGGTGGGGTGATACATAAAACAAGGGTATCAAATTAGCTCAGATACCGTTCCATAAACCCAATATGTAGTAGACAAGACCTACTCCTTGCTCAGAGAACTGGACTCAACACGCCCTATTCACCGCACAAGAATATATCTGACTAGTAATAATCTTAAAACCTATGTATTGATATCTCTCTGTTAGTGTGTCAAGTGGGTGTAAAGCGGCATAAACACAGCCGTGAAAAGCAGCTAAACCCCATTATGAAAATAAATTACTTTGAAAAACCCATGAAACAACGACAGTGAAAGAGATAGAAATTCTTACACAATGAGTTCAGGGGCTGTGATGCAACCTGGATTGACCATATCTAGACCCACAGCTGGATGAGACATAAGGGTGGACACTCTTGGGGCTGAGAGGTTTGGTGAGATTGGGTGAGCAAACGCAGACCCTTTAAAGTAATACTGCGTGGTACCCATCGCATGGGTCCCAAATCTCCAGCTTCAAGGGCATCTTCCTACATCGAAAACATGCATGAGAAACCCAGAAGATGGTACACCGTGTGATGGGGAAAGGTTTCTAAAACGCACCTTATTTCTCATCTCCTTGTGCCCGTGTTCGCCATTCCAGCCGCTTTACTAGCAATCTCCCTACTTGGAGCATCAGCACCTTTAACCTCCTGTTCCGTACAGGTTGCAATTTGTCCTGAGGATGAACGGGAAGACGGGGAACCAACGAGAGACTACCTCTTGGTGTCGGGACAGGCACAGGTCACTCTATTTTCCCATCAGGAAGAAGAATTAACCACAGGCTCAGCCTGCCCCCCGGAACCAGAACAGGGCCTGAAGCCATCCTGCGCTTTTGCGGCCAGCTCCCAAAAAAGCGAGTTGTAAAATGGAGGTTCAGGGCACTGCAATTCACAAACCTGCAGAGTTATAAATGATAACTCTCGTCCACAAATATATTGAGGGAAGGCAAAGAAGAGGATTTGAATTCAAGGCAGAATTGCACGAAACAGATTTCAGGAGGTAGATACGAATCGCCTTTAAAGCACATGAAAAGCGGCAAAACGTTGACAATGATGCCCTTGGCCAAAAAGGGCGTATGCGTTTTTTCCTGAATATATTCAGGAAAAAATGCATACGCCCTTTTTGGCCAACCAAGCAACCTGGAAAGGCAAATCAGCGCTACAGAGAAGTCTCGCTTCCCATCGGTCAAAAGGGCCATGCTGAAAAAAGTGTCAAAACCAGAAATGCAGGACAGGCCATGGAGAAATGGGAGCCTTGCTACACTGATGGGCGGGATGTAAATTGCCAACAGCCACTCTGGAGAAGTGTACGGTGTGTCCTGAAACATCTGAAAAACACAGCTTAGAGAGCATAGGGCACTTCCACTCATGGGGGTATAAATTGGGAAAATGAAAAATCAGCAAGACACAAGCACCCCAAAGTTGAGGGCTGCTCTGTTGACAAGGACCTCCACTTCATTCCACCTTCAATATCCCAGGAAAGAGAAAAATGGATAAAGAAGTTGTGGTCCTTATGTACAATGGAATATCACTCAGCCATGAAATCAATGTCATAAGGTTAGTAGCAGCATGATGAGTGGATTTAGGTACGACGATTCTAAGTGAAATAAGTCACACAGAAAAGGACACTTCTCATAAGGTATCACTTATAGAGGGAATGTAAAAACCGTTACACTTGAACTGAATTACAAAACAGAACAGAGTCACACATGCAGAAAACACACTATGGCTGCTTAACGGGAAAGGTGAGGTGGGGTGATACATGAAACAAGGGTATCAAATTAGCTCAGATACCGTTCCATAAACCCAATATGTAATAGACAAGACCTACTCCTTGCTCAGAGAACTGGACTCAACACGCCCTATTCACCGCACAAGAATATATCTGACTAGTAATAATCTTAAAACCTATGTATTGATATCTCTCTGTTAGTGTGTCAAGTGGGTGTAAAGCGACATAAACACAGCAGTGAAAAGCAGCTAAACCCCATTATGAAAATAAATTACTTTGAAAAACCCATGAAACAACGACAGTGAAAGAGAGAGAAATTCTTACACAATGCGTTCAGGGTCTGTGATGCAACCTGGATTGACCATATCTAGACCCACAGCTGGATGAGACATAAGGGTGGACACTCTTGGGGCTGAGAGGTTTGGTGAGGTTGGGTGAGCAAACGCAGACCCTTTAAAGTAATACTGCGTGGTACCCATCGCATGGGTCCCAAATCTCCAGGTTCAAGGGCATCTTCCTACATCGAAAACATGCATGAGAAACCCAGAAGATGGTACACCGTGTGATGGGGAAAGGTTTCTAAAACGCACCTAATTTCTCATCTCCTTGTGCCCGGGTTCGCCTTTCCAGCCGCTTTACTAGCAATCTCCCTACTTGGAGCATCAGCACCTTTAACCTCCTGTTCCGTACAGGTTGCAATTTGTCCTGAGGATGAACGGGAATACGGGGAACCAACGAGAGACTACCTCTTGGTGTCGGGACAGGCACAGGTCACTCTATTTTCCCATCAGGAAGAAGAATTAACCACAGGCTCAGCCTGCCCCCCGTTACCAGAACAGGGCCTGAAGCCATCCTGTGCTTTTGCGGCCAGCTCCCAAAAAAGCGAGTTGTAAAATGGAGGTTCAGGGCACTGCAATTCACAAACCTGCAGAGTTATAAATGATAACTCTCGTCCACAAATATATTGAGGGAAGGCAAAGAAGAGGATTTGAAATCAAGGCAGAATTGCACGAAACAGATTTCAGGAGGTAGATACGAATCGCCTTTAAAGCACATGAAAAGCGGCAAAACGTTGACAATGATGCCCTTGGCCAAAAAGGGCGTATGCATTTTTTCCTGAATATATTCAGGAAAAAACGCATACGCCCTTTTTGGCCAACCAAGCAACCTGGAAAGGCAAATCAGTGCTACAGAAAAGTCTCGCTTCCCATCGGTCAAAAGGGCCATGCTGAAAAAAGTGTCAAAACCAGAAATGCAGGACAGGCCATGGAGAAATGGGAGCCTTGCTACACTGATGGGCGGGATGTAAATTGCCAACAGCCACTCTGGAGAAGTGTACGGTGTGTCCTGAAACATCTGAAAAACACAGCTTAGAGAGCATAGGGCACTTCCACTCATGGGGGTATAAATTGGGAAAATGAAAAATCAGCAAGACACAAGCACCCCAAAGTTTAGGGCTGCTCTGTTGACAAGGACCTCCACTTCATTCCACCTTCAATATCCCAGGAAAGAGAAAAATGGATAAAGAAGTTGTGGTCCTTATGTACAATGGAATATCACTCAGCCATGAAATCAATGTCATAAGGTTAGTAGCAGCATGATGAGTGGATTTAGGTACGACGATTCTAAGTGAAATAAGTCACACAGAAAAGGACACTTCTCATAAGGTATCACTGATAGATGGAATGTAAAAAGCGTTACACTTGAACTGAATTACAAAACAGAACAGAGTCACACATGCAGAAAACACACTATGGCTGCTTAACGGGAAAGGTGAGGTGGGGTGATACATAAAACAAGGGTATCAAATTAGCTCAGATACCGTTCCATAAACCCAATATGTAGTAGACAAGACCTACTCCTTGCTCAGAGAACTGGACTCAACACGCCCTATTCACCGCACAAGAATATATCTGACTAGTAATAATCTTAAAACCTATGTATTGATATCTCTCTGTTAGTGTGTCAAGTGGGTGTAAAGCGGCATAAACACAGCCGTGAAAAGCAGCTAAACCCCATTATGAAAATAAATTACTTTGAAAAACCCATGAAACAACGACAGTGAAAGAGATAGAAATTCTTACACAATGAGTTCAGGGGCTGTGATGCAACCTGGATTGACCATATCTAGACCCACAGCTGGATGAGACATAAGGGTGGACACTCTTGGGGCTGAGAGGTTTGGTGAGATTGGGTGAGCAAACGCAGACCCTTTAAAGTAATACTGCGTGGTACCCATCGCATGGGTCCCAAATCTCCAGCTTCAAGGGCATCTTCCTACATCGAAAACATGCATGAGAAACCCAGAAGATGGTACACCGTGTGATGGGGAAAGGTTTCTAAAACGCACCTTATTTCTCATCTCCTTGTGCCCGTGTTCGCCATTCCAGCCGCTTTACTAGCAATCTCCCTACTTGGAGCATCAGCACCTTTAACCTCCTGTTCCGTACAGGTTGCAATTTGTCCTGAGGATGAACGGGAATACGGGGAACCAACGAGAGACTACCTCTTGGTGTCGGGACAGGCACAGGTCACTCTATTTTCCCATCAGGAAGAAGAATTAACCACAGGCTCAGCCTGCCCCCCGGAACCAGAACAGGGCCTGAAGCCATCCTGCGCTTTTGCGGCCAGCTCCCAAAAAAGCGAGTTGTAAAATGGAGGTTCAGGGCACTGCAATTCACAAACCTGCAGAGTTATAAATGATAACTCTCGTCCACAAATATATTGAGGGAAGGCAAAGAAGAGGATTTGAATTCAAGGCAGAATTGCACGAAACAGATTTCAGGAGGTAGATACGAATCGCCTTTAAAGCACATGAAAAGCGGCAAAACGTTGACAATGATGCCCTTGGCCAAAAAGGGCGTATGCGTTTTTTCCTGAATATATTCAGGAAAAAATGCATACGCCCTTTTTGGCCAACCAAGCAACCTGGAAAGGCAAATCAGCGCTACAGAGAAGTCTCGCTTCCCATCGGTCAAAAGGGCCATGCTGAAAAAAGTGTCAAAACCAGAAATGCAGGACAGGCCATGGAGAAATGGGAGCCTTGCTACACTGATGGGCGGGATGTAAATTGCCAACAGCCACTCTGGAGAAGTGTACGGTGTGTCCTGAAACATCTGAAAAACACAGCTTAGAGAGCATAGGGCACTTCCACTCATGGGGGTATAAATTGGGAAAATGAAAAATCAGCAAGACACAAGCACCCCAAAGTTGAGGGCTGCTCTGTTGACAAGGACCTCCACTTCATTCCACCTTCAATATCCCAGGAAAGAGAAAAATGGATAAAGAAGTTGTGGTCCTTATGTACAATGGAATATCACTCAGCCATGAAATCAATGTCATAAGGTTAGTAGCAGCATGATGAGTGGATTTAGGTACGACGATTCTAAGTGAAATAAGTCACACAGAAAAGGACACTTCTCATAAGGTATCACTTATAGAGGGAATGTAAAAACCGTTACACTTGAACTGAATTACAAAACAGAACAGAGTCACACATGCAGAAAACACACTATGGCTGCTTAACGGGAAAGGTGAGGTGGGGTGATACATGAAACAAGGGTATCAAATTAGCTCAGATACCGTTCCATAAACCCAATATGTAATAGACAAGACCTACTCCTTGCTCAGAGAACTGGACTCAACACGCCCTATTCACCGCACAAGAATATATCTGACTAGTAATAATCTTAAAACCTATGTATTGATATCTCTCTGTTAGTGTGTCAAGTGGGTGTAAAGCGACATAAACACAGCAGTGAAAAGCAGCTAAACCCCATTATGAAAATAAATTACTTTGAAAAACCCATGAAACAACGACAGTGAAAGAGAGAGAAATTCTTACACAATGCGTTCAGGGTCTGTGATGCAACCTGGATTGACCATATCTAGACCCACAGCTGGATGAGACATAAGGGTGGACACTCTTGGGGCTGAGAGGTTTGGTGAGGTTGGGTGAGCAAACGCAGACCCTTTAAAGTAATACTGCGTGGTACCCATCGCATGGGTCCCAAATCTCCAGGTTCAAGGGCATCTTCCTACATCGAAAACATGCATGAGAAACCCAGAAGATGGTACACCGTGTGATGGGGAAAGGTTTCTAAAACGCACCTAATTTCTCATCTCCTTGTGCCCGGGTTCGCCTTTCCAGCCGCTTTACTAGCAATCTCCCTACTTGGAGCATCAGCACCTTTAACCTCCTGTTCCGTACAGGTTGCAATTTGTCCTGAGGATGAACGGGAATACGGGGAACCAACGAGAGACTACCTCTTGGTGTCGGGACAGGCACAGGTCACTCTATTTTCCCATCAGGAAGAAGAATTAACCACAGGCTCAGCCTGCCCCCCGGTACCAGAACAGGGCCTGAAGCCATCCTGTGCTTTTGCGGCCAGCTCCCAAAAAAGCGAGTTGTAAAATGGAGGTTCAGGGCACTGCAATTCACAAACCTGCAGAGTTATAAATGATAACTCTCGTCCACAAATATATTGAGGGAAGGCAAAGAAGAGGATTTGAAATCAAGGCAGAATTGCACGAAACAGATTTCAGGAGGTAGATACGAATCGCCTTTAAAGCACATGAAAAGCGGCAAAACGTTGACAATGATGCCCTTGGCCAAAAAGGGCGTATGCATTTTTTCCTGAATATATTCAGGAAAAAACGCATACGCCCTTTTTGGCCAACCAAGCAACCTGGAAAGGCAAATCAGTGCTACAGAAAAGTCTCGCTTCCCATCGGTCAAAAGGGCCATGCTGAAAAAAGTGTCAAAACCAGAAATGCAGGACAGGCCATGGAGAAATGGGAGCCTTGCTACACTGATGGGCGGGATGTAAATTGCCAACAGCCACTCTGGAGAAGTGTACGGTGTGTCCTGAAACATCTGAAAAACACAGCTTAGAGAGCATAGGGCACTTCCACTCATGGGGGTATAAATTGGGAAAATGAAAAATCAGCAAGACACAAGCACCCCAAAGTTTAGGGCTGCTCTGTTGACAAGGACCTCCACTTCATTCCACCTTCAATATCCCAGGAAAGAGAAAAATGGATAAAGAAGTTGTGGTCCTTATGTACAATGGAATATCACTCAGCCATGAAATCAATGTCATAAGGTTAGTAGCAGCATGATGAGTGGATTTAGGTACGACGATTCTAAGTGAAATAAGTCACACAGAAAAGGACACTTCTCATAAGGTATCACTGATAGATGGAATGTAAAAAGCGTTACACTTGAACTGAATTACAAAACAGAACAGAGTCACACATGCAGAAAACACACTATGGCTGCTTAACGGGAAAGGTGAGGTGGGGTGATACATGAAACAAGGGTATCAAATTAGCTCAGATACCGTTCCATAAACCCAATATGTAGTAGACAAGACCTACTCCTTGCTCAGAGAACTGGACTCAACACGCCCTATTCACCGCACAAGAATATATCTGACTAGTAATAATCTTAAAACCTATGTATTGATATCTCTCTGTTAGTGTGTCAAGTGGGTGTAAAGCGACATAAACACAGCAGTGAAAAGCAGCTAAACCCCATTATGAAAATAAATTACTTTGAAAAACCCATGAAACAACGACAGTGAAAGAGATAGAAATTCTTACACAATGAGTTCAGGGGCTGTGATGCAACCTGGATTGACCATATCTAGACCCACAGCTGGATGAGACATAAGGGTGGACACTCTTGGGGCTGAGAGGTTTGGTGAGATTGGGTGAGCAAACGCAGACCCTTTAAAGTAATACTGCGTGGTACCCATCGCATGGGTCCCAAATCTCCAGCTTCAAGGGCATCTTCCTACATCGAAAACATGCATGAGAAACCCAGAAGATGGTACACCGTGTGATGGGGTAAGGTTTCTAAAACGCACCTCATTTCTCATCTCCTTGTGCCCGTGTTCGCCATTCCAGCCGCTTTACTAGCAATCTCCCTACTTGGAGCATCAGCACCTTTAACCTCCTGTTCCGTACAGGTTGCAATTTGTCCTGAGGATGAACGGGAAGACGGGGAACCAACGAGAGACTACCTCTTGGTGTCGGGACAGGCACAGGTCACTCTATTTTCCCATCAGGAAGAAGAATTAACCACAGGCTCAGCCTGCCCCCCGGAACCAGAACAGGGCCTGAAGCCATCCTGCGCTTTTGCGGCCAGCTCCCAAAAAAGCGAGTTGTAAAATGGAGGTTCAGGGCACTGCAATTCACAAACCTGCAGAGTTATAAATGATAACTCTCGTCCACAAATATATTGAGGGAAGGCAAAGAAGAGGATTTGAATTCAAGGCAGAATTGCACGAAACAGATTTCAGGAGGTAGATACGAATCGCCTTTAAAGCACATGAAAAGCGGCAAAACGTTGACAATGATGCCCTTGGCCAAAAAGGGCGTATGCGTTTTTTCCTGAATATATTCAGGAAAAAATGCATACGCCCTTTTTGGCCAACCAAGCAACCTGGAAAGGCAAATCAGCGCTACAGAGAAGTCTCGCTTCCCATCGGTCAAAAGGGCCATGCTGAAAAAAGTGTCAAAACCAGAAATGCAGGACAGGCCATGGAGAAATGGGAGCCTTGCTACACTGATGGGCGGGATGTAAATTGCCAACAGCCACTCTGGAGAAGTGTACGGTGTGTCCTGAAACATCTGAAAAACACAGCTTAGAGAGCATAGGGCACTTCCACTCATGGGGGTATAAATTGGGAAAATGAAAAATCAGCAAGACACAAGCACCCCAAAGTTGAGGGCTGCTCTGTTGACAAGGACCTCCACTTCATTCCACCTTCAATATCCCAGGAAAGAGAAAAATGGATAAAGAAGTTGTGGTCCTTATGTACAATGGAATATCACTCAGCCATGAAATCAATGTCATAAGGTTAGTAGCAGCATGATGAGTGGATTTAGGTACGACGATTCTAAGTGAAATAAGTCACACAGAAAAGGACACTTCTCATAAGGTATCACTTATAGAGGGAATGTAAAAACCGTTACACTTGAACTGAATTACAAAACAGAACAGAGTCACACATGCAGAAAACACACTATGGCTGCTTAACGGGAAAGGTGAGGTGGGGTGATACATGAAACAAGGGTATCAAATTAGCTCAGATACCGTTCCATAAACCCAATATGTAATAGACAAGACCTACTCCTTGCTCAGAGAACTGGACTCAACACGCCCTATTCACCGCACAAGAATATATCTGACTAGTAATAATCTTAAAACCTATGTATTGATATCTCTCTGTTAGTGTGTCAAGTGGGTGTAAAGCGACATAAACACAGCAGTGAAAAGCAGCTAAACCCCATTATGAAAATAAATTACTTTGAAAAACCCATGAAACAACGACAGTGAAAGAGAGAGAAATTCTTACACAATGCGTTCAGGGTCTGTGATGCAACCTGGATTGACCATATCTAGACCCACAGCTGGATGAGACATAAGGGTGGACACTCTTGGGGCTGAGAGGTTTGGTGAGGTTGGGTGAGCAAACGCAGACCCTTTAAAGTAATACTGCGTGGTACCCATCGCATGGGTCCCAAATCTCCAGGTTCAAGGGCATCTTCCTACATCGAAAACATGCATGAGAAACCCAGAAGATGGTACACCGTGTGATGGGGAAAGGTTTCTAAAACGCACCTAATTTCTCATCTCCTTGTGCCCGGGTTCGCCTTTCCAGCCGCTTTACTAGCAATCTCCCTACTTGGAGCATCAGCACCTTTAACCTCCTGTTCCGTACAGGTTGCAATTTGTCCTGAGGATGAACGGGAATACGGGGAACCAACGAGAGACTACCTCTTGGTGTCGGGACAGGCACAGGTCACTCTATTTTCCCATCAGGAAGAAGAATTAACCACAGGCTCAGCCTGCCCCCCGGTACCAGAACAGGGCCTGAAGCCATCCTGTGCTTTTGCGGCCAGCTCCCAAAAAAGCGAGTTGTAAAATGGAGGTTCAGGGCACTGCAATTCACAAACCTGCAGAGTTATAAATGATAACTCTCGTCCACAAATATATTGAGGGAAGGCAAAGAAGAGGATTTGAAATCAAGGCAGAATTGCACGAAACAGATTTCAGGAGGTAGATACGAATCGCCTTTAAAGCACATGAAAAGCGGCAAAACGTTGACAATGATGCCCTTGGCCAAAAAGGGCGTATGCATTTTTTCCTGAATATATTCAGGAAAAAACGCATACGCCCTTTTTGGCCAACCAAGCAACCTGGAAAGGCAAATCAGTGCTACAGAAAAGTCTCGCTTCCCATCGGTCAAAAGGGCCATGCTGAAAAAAGTGTCAAAACCAGAAATGCAGGACAGGCCATGGAGAAATGGGAGCCTTGCTACACTGATGGGCGGGATGTAAATTGCCAACAGCCACTCTGGAGAAGTGTACGGTGTGTCCTGAAACATCTGAAAAACACAGCTTAGAGAGCATAGGGCACTTCCACTCATGGGGGTATAAATTGGGAAAATGAAAAATCAGCAAGACACAAGCACCCCAAAGTTTAGGGCTGCTCTGTTGACAAGGACCTCCACTTCATTCCACCTTCAATATCCCAGGAAAGAGAAAAATGGATAAAGAAGTTGTGGTCCTTATGTACAATGGAATATCACTCAGCCATGAAATCAATGTCATAAGGTTAGTAGCAGCATGATGAGTGGATTTAGGTACGACGATTCTAAGTGAAATAAGTCACACAGAAAAGGACACTTCTCATAAGGTATCACTGATAGATGGAATGTAAAAAGCGTTACACTTGAACTGAATTACAAAACAGAACAGAGTCACACATGCAGAAAACACACTATGGCTGCTTAACGGGAAAGGTGAGGTGGGGTGATACATGAAACAAGGGTATCAAATTAGCTCAGATACCGTTCCATAAACCCAATATGTAGTAGACAAGACCTACTCCTTGCTCAGAGAACTGGACTCAACACGCCCTATTCACCGCACAAGAATATATCTGACTAGTAATAATCTTAAAACCTATGTATTGATATCTCTCTGTTAGTGTGTCAAGTGGGTGTAAAGCGACATAAACACAGCAGTGAAAAGCAGCTAAACCCCATTATGAAAATAAATTACTTTGAAAAACCCATGAAACAACGACAGTGAAAGAGATAGAAATTCTTACACAATGAGTTCAGGGGCTGTGATGCAACCTGGATTGACCATATCTAGACCCACAGCTGGATGAGACATAAGGGTGGACACTCTTGGGGCTGAGAGGTTTGGTGAGATTGGGTGAGCAAACGCAGACCCTTTAAAGTAATACTGCGTGGTACCCATCGCATGGGTCCCAAATCTCCAGCTTCAAGGGCATCTTCCTACATCGAAAACATGCATGAGAAACCCAGAAGATGGTACACCGTGTGATGGGGTAAGGTTTCTAAAACGCACCTCATTTCTCATCTCCTTGTGCCCGTGTTCGCCATTCCAGCCGCTTTACTAGCAATCTCCCTACTTGGAGCATCAGCACCTTTAACCTCCTGTTCCGTACAGGTTGCAATTTGTCCTGAGGATGAACGGGAAGACGGGGAACCAACGAGAGACTACCTCTTGGTGTCGGGACAGGCACAGGTCACTCTATTTTCCCATCAGGAAGAAGAATTAACCACAGGCTCAGCCTGCCCCCCGGAACCAGAACAGGGCCTGAAGCCATCCTGCGCTTTTGCGGCCAGCTCCCAAAAAAGCGAGTTGTAAAATGGAGGTTCAGGGCACTGCAATTCACAAACCTGCAGAGTTATAAATGATAACTCTCGTCCACAAATATATTGAGGGAAGGCAAAGAAGAGGATTTGAATTCAAGGCAGAATTGCACGAAACAGATTTCAGGAGGTAGATACGAATCGCCTTTAAAGCACATGAAAAGCGGCAAAACGTTGACAATGATGCCCTTGGCCAAAAAGGGCGTATGCGTTTTTTCCTGAATATATTCAGGAAAAAATGCATACGCCCTTTTTGGCCAACCAAGCAACCTGGAAAGGCAAATCAGCGCTACAGAGAAGTCTCGCTTCCCATCGGTCAAAAGGGCCATGCTGAAAAAAGTGTCAAAACCAGAAATGCAGGACAGGCCATGGAGAAATGGGAGCCTTGCTACACTGATGGGCGGGATGTAAATTGCCAACAGCCACTCTGGAGAAGTGTACGGTGTGTCCTGAAACATCTGAAAAACACAGCTTAGAGAGCATAGGGCACTTCCACTCATGGGGGTATAAATTGGGAAAATGAAAAATCAGCAAGACACAAGCACCCCAAAGTTGAGGGCTGCTCTGTTGACAAGGACCTCCACTTCATTCCACCTTCAATATCCCAGGAAAGAGAAAAATGGATAAAGAAGTTGTGGTCCTTATGTACAATGGAATATCACTCAGCCATGAAATCAATGTCATAAGGTTAGTAGCAGCATGATGAGTGGATTTAGGTACGACGATTCTAAGTGAAATAAGTCACACAGAAAAGGACACTTCTCATAAGGTATCACTTATAGAGGGAATGTAAAAACCGTTACACTTGAACTGAATTACAAAACAGAACAGAGTCACACATGCAGAAAACACACTATGGCTGCTTAACGGGAAAGGTGAGGTGGGGTGATACATGAAACAAGGGTATCAAATTAGCTCAGATACCGTTCCATAAACCCAATATGTAATAGACAAGACCTACTCCTTGCTCAGAGAACTGGACTCAACACGCCCTATTCACCGCACAAGAATATATCTGACTAGTAATAATCTTAAAACCTATGTATTGATATCTCTCTGTTAGTGTGTCAAGTGGGTGTAAAGCGACATAAACACAGCAGTGAAAAGCAGCTAAACCCCATTATGAAAATAAATTACTTTGAAAAACCCATGAAACAACGACAGTGAAAGAGAGAGAAATTCTTACACAATGCGTTCAGGGTCTGTGATGCAACCTGGATTGACCATATCTAGACCCACAGCTGGATGAGACATAAGGGTGGACACTCTTGGGGCTGAGAGGTTTGGTGAGGTTGGGTGAGCAAACGCAGACCCTTTAAAGTAATACTGCGTGGTACCCATCGCATGGGTCCCAAATCTCCAGGTTCAAGGGCATCTTCCTACATCGAAAACATGCATGAGAAACCCAGAAGATGGTACACCGTGTGATGGGGAAAGGTTTCTAAAACGCACCTAATTTCTCATCTCCTTGTGCCCGGGTTCGCCTTTCCAGCCGCTTTACTAGCAATCTCCCTACTTGGAGCATCAGCACCTTTAACCTCCTGTTCCGTACAGGTTGCAATTTGTCCTGAGGATGAACGGGAAGACGGGGAACCAACGAGAGACTACCTCTTGGTGTCGGGACAGGCACAGGTCACTCTATTTTCCCATCAGGAAGAAGAATTAACCACAGGCTCAGCCTGCCCCCCGGTACCAGAACAGGGCCTGAAGCCATCCTGCGCTTTTGCGGCCAGCTCCCAAAAAAGCGAGTTGTAAAATGGAGGTTCAGGGCACTGCAATTCACAAACCTGCAGAGTTATAAATGATAACTCTCGTCCACAAATATATTGAGGGAAGGCAAAGAAGAGGATTTGAAATCAAGGCAGAATTGCACGAAACAGATTTCAGGAGGTAGATACGAATCGCCTTTAAAGCACATGAAAAGCGGCAAAACGTTGACAATGATGCCCTTGGCCAAAAAGGGCGTATGCGTTTTTTCCTGAATATATTCAGGAAAAAACGCATACGCCCTTTTTGGCCAACCAAGCAACCTGGAAAGGCAAATCAGCGCTACAGAAAAGTCTCGCTTCCCATCGGTCAAAAGGGCCATGCTGAAAAAAGTGTCAAAACCAGAAATGCAGGACAGGCCATGGAGAAATGGGAGCCTTGCTACACTGATGGGCGGGATGTAAATTGCCAACAGCCACTCTGGAGAAGTGTACGGTGTGTCCTGAAACATCTGAAAAACACAGCTTAGAGAGCATAGGGCACTTCCACTCATGGGGGTATAAATTGGGAAAATGAAAAATCAGCAAGACACAAGCACCCCAAAGTTTAGGGCTGCTCTGTTGACAAGGACCTCCACTTCATTCCACCTTCAATATCCCAGGAAAGAGAAAAATGGATAAAGAAGTTGTGGTCCTTATGTACAATGGAATATCACTCAGCCATGAAATCAATGTCATAAGGTTAGTAGCAGCATGATGAGTGGATTTAGGTACGACGATTCTAAGTGAAATAAGTCACACAGAAAAGGACACTTCTCATAAGGTATCACTGATAGATGGAATGTAAAAAGCGTTACACTTGAACTGAATTACAAAACAGAACAGAGTCACACATGCAGAAAACACACTATGGCTGCTTAACGGGAAAGGTGAGGTGGGGTGATACATGAAACAAGGGTATCAAATTAGCTCAGATACCGTTCCATAAACCCAATATGTAGTAGACAAGACCTACTCCTTGCTCAGAGAACTGGACTCAACACGCCCTATTCACCGCACAAGAATATATCTGACTAGTAATAATCTTAAAACCTATGTATTGATACCTCTCTGTTAGTGTGTCAAGTGGGTGTAAAGCGGCATAAACACAGCCGTGAAAAGCAGCTAAACCCCATTATGAAAATAAATTACTTTGAAAAACCCATGAAACAAAGACAGTGAAAGAGATAGAAATTCTTACACAATGAGTTCAGGGGCTGTGATGCAACCTGGATTGACCATATCTAGACCCACAGCTGGATGAGACATAAGGGTGGACACTCTTGGGGCTGAGAGGTTTGGTGAGGTTGGGTGAGCAAACGCAGACCCTTTAAAGTAATACTGCGTGGTACCCATCGCATGGGTCCCAAATCTCCAGGTTCAAGGGCATCTTCCTACATCGAAAACATGCATGAGAAACCCAGAAGATGGTACACCGTGTGATGGGGAAAGGTTTCTAAAACGCACCTCATTTCTCATCTCCTTGTGCCCGGGTTCGCCTTTCCAGCCGCTTTACTAGCAATCTCCCTACTTGGAGCATCAGCACCTTTAACCTCCTGTTCCGTACAGGTTGCAATTTGTCCTGAGGATGAACGGGAAGACGGGGAACCAACGAGAGACTAGCTCTTGGTGTCGGGACAGGCACAGGTCACTCTATTTTCCCATCAGGAAGAAGAATTAACCACAGGCTCAGCCTGCCCCCCGGAACCAGAACAGGGCCTGAAGCCATCCTGCGCTTTTGCGGCCAGCTCCCAAAAAAGCGAGTTGTAAAATGGAGGTTCAGGGCACTGCAATTCACAAACCTGCAGAGTTATAAATGATAACTCTCGTCCACAAATATATTGAGGGAAGGCAAAGAAGAGGATTTGAAATCAAGGCAGAATTGCACGAAACAGATTTCAGGAGGTAGATACGAATCGCCTTTAAAGCACATGAAAAGCGGCAAAACGTTGACAATGATGCCCTTGGCCAAAAAGGGCGTATGCGTTTTTTCCTGAATATATTCAGGAAAAAACGCATACGCCCTTTTTGGCCAACCAAGCAACCTGGAAAGGCAAATCAGCGCTACAGAGAAGTCTCGCTTCCCATCGGTCAAAAGGGCCATGCTGAAAAAAGTGTCAAAACCAGAAATGCAGGACAGGCCATGGAGAAATGGGAGCCTTGCTACACTGATGGGCGGGATGTAAATTGCCAACAGCCACTCTGGAGAAGTGTACGGTGTGTCCTGAAACATCTGAAAAACACAGCTTAGAGAGCATAGGGCACTTCCACTCATGGGGGTATAAATTGGGAAAATTAAAAATCAGCAAGACACAAGCACCCCAAAGTTGAGGGCTGCTCTGTTGACAAGGACCTCCACTTCATTCCACCTTCAATATCCCAGGAAAGAGAAAAATGGATAAAGAAGTTGTGGTCCTTATGTACAATGGAATATCACTCAGCCATGAAATCAATGTCACAAGGTTAGTAGCAGCATGATGAGTGGATTTAGGTACGACGATTCTAAGTGAAATAAGTCACACAGAAAAGGACACTTCTCATAAGGTATCACTTATAGAGGGAATGTAAAAACCGTTACACTTGAACTGAATTACAAAACAGAACAGAGTCACACATGCAGAAAACACACTATGGCTGCTTAACGGGAAAGGTGAGGTGGGGTGATACATGAAACAAGGGTATCAAATTAGCTCAGATACCGTTCCATAAACCCAATATGTAGTAGACAAGACTTACTCCTTGCTCAGAAAACTGGACTCAACACGCCCTATTCACCGCACAAGAATATATCTGACTAGTAATAATCTTAAAACCTATGTATTGATACCTCTCTGTTAGTGTGTCAAGTGGGTGTAAAGCGGCATAAACACAGCCGTGAAAAGCAGCTAAACCCCATTATGAAAATAAATTACTTTGAAAAACCCATGAAACAACGACAGTGAAAGAGATAGAAATTCTTACACAATGAGTTCAGGGGCTGTGATGCAACCTGGATTGACCATATCTAGACCCACAGCTGGATGAGACATAAGGGTGGACACTCTTGGGGCTGAGAGGTTTGGTGAGATTGGGTGAGCAAACGCAGACCCTTTAAAGTAATACTGCGTGGTACCCATCGCATGGGTCCCAAATCTCCAGGTTCAAGGGCATCTTCCTACATCGAAAACATGCATGAGAAACCCAGAAGATGGTACACCGTGTGATGGGGAAAGGTTTCTAAAACGCACCTCATTTCTCATCTCCTTGTGCCCGTGTTCGCCATTCCAGCCGCTTTACTAGCAATCTCCCTACTTGGAGCATCAGCACCTTTAACCTCCTGTTCCGTACAGGTTGCAATTTGTCCTGAGGATGAACGGGAAGACGGGGAACCAACGAGAGACTAGCTCTTGGTGTCGGGACAGGCACAGGTCACTCTATTTTCCCATCAGGAAGAAGAATTAACCACAGGCTCAGCCTGCCCCCCGGAACCAGAACAGGGCCTGAAGCCATCCTGCACTTTTGCGGCCAGCTCCCAAAAAAGCGAGTTGTAAAATGGAGGTTCAGGGCACTGCAATTCACAAACCTGCAGAGTTATAAATGATAACTCTCGTCCACAAATATATTGAGGGAAGGCAAAGAAGAGGATTTGAAATCAAGGCAGAATTGCACGAAACAGATTTCAGGAGGTAGATACGAATCGCCTTTAAAGCACATGAAAAGCGGCAAAACGTTGACAATGATGCCCTTGGCCAAAAAGGGCGTATGCGTTTTTTCCTGAATATATTCAGGAAAAAACGCATACGCCCTTTTTGGCCAACCAAGCAACCTGGAAAGGCAAATCAGCGCTACAGAGAAGTCTCGCTTCCCATCGGTCAAAAGGGCCATGCTGAAAAAAGTGTCAAAACCAGAAATGCAGTACAGGCCATGGAGAAATGGGAGCCTTGCTACACTGATGGGCGGGATGTAAATTGCCAACAGCCACTCTGTAGAAGTGTACGGTGTGTCCTGAAACATCTGAAAAACACATCTTAGAGAGCATAGGGCACTTCCACTCATGGGGGTATAAATTGGGAAAATGAAAAATCAGCAAGACACAAGCACCCCAAAGTTGAGGGCTGCTCTGTTGACAAGGACCTCCACTTCATTCCACCTTAAATATCCCGGGAAAGAGAAAAATGGATAAAGAAGTTGTGGTCCTTATGTACAATGGAATATCACTCAGCCATGAAATCAATGTCATAAGGTTAGTAGCAGCATGATGAGTGGATTTAGGTACGATGATTCTAACTGAAATAAGTCACACAGAAAAGGACACTTCTCATAAGGTATCACTGATAGAGGGAATGTAAAAACCGTTACACTTGAACTGAATTACAAAACAGAACAGAGTCACACATGCAGAAAACACACTATGGCTGCTTAACGGGAAAGGTGAGGTGGGGTGATACATAAAACAAGGGTATCAAATTAGCTCAGATACCGTTCCATAAACCCAATATGTAATAGACAAGACCTACTCCTTGCTCAGAGAACTGGACTCAACACGCCCTATTCACCGCACAAGAATATATCTGACTAGTAATAATCTTAAAACCTATGTATTGATATCTCTCTGTTAGTGTGTCAAGTGGGTGTAAAGCGGCATAAACACAGCAGTGAAAAGCAGCTAAACCCCATTATAAAAATAAATTACTTTGAAAAACCCATGAAACAACGACAGTGAAAGAGAGAGAAATTCTTACACAATGAGTTCAGGGGCTGTGATGCAACCTGGATTGACCATATCTAGACCCACAGCTGGATGAGACATAAGGGTGGACACTCTTGGGGCTGAGAGGTTTGGTGAGGTTGGGTGAGCAAACGCAGACCCTTTAAAGTAATACGGCGTGGTACCCATCGCATGGGTCCCAAATCTCCAGGTTCAAGGGCATCTTCCTACATCGAAAACATGCATGAGAAACCCAGAAGATGGTACACCGTGTGATGGGGAAAGGTTTCTAAAACGCACCTCATTTCTCATCTCCTTGTGCCCGGGTTCGCCATTCCAGCCGCTTTACTAGCAATCTCCCTACTTGGAGCATCAGCACCTTTAACCTCCTGTTCCGTACAGGTTGCAATTTGTCCTGAGGATGAACGGGAAGACGGGGAACCAACGAGAGACTACCTCTTGGTGTCGGGACAGGCACAGGTCACTCTATTTTCCCATCAGGAAGAAGAATTAACCACAGGCTCAGCCTGCCCCCCGGAACCAGAACAGGGCCTGAAGCCATCCTGCGCTTTTGCGGCCAGCTCCCAAAAAAGCGAGTTGTAAAATGGAGGTTCAGGGCACTGCAATTCACAAACCTGCAGAGTTATAAATGATAACTTTCGTCCACAAATATATTGAGGGAAGGCAAAGAAGAGGATTTGAAATCAAGGCAGAATTGCACGAAACAG
This sequence comes from Balaenoptera borealis, assembly GCF_965194805.1. Lineage (NCBI taxonomy): Eukaryota > Metazoa > Chordata > Mammalia > Artiodactyla > Balaenopteridae > Balaenoptera > Balaenoptera borealis. The sequence continues at coordinate 2,950,608 of NW_028124009.1, forward strand.
ATTTCAGGAGGTAGATACGAATCGCCTTTAAAGCACATGAAAAGCGGCAAAACGTTGACAATGATGCCCTTGGCCAAAAAGGGCGTATGCGTTTTTTCCTGAATATATTCAGGAAAAATCGCATACGCCCTTTTTGGCCAACCAAGCAACCTGGAAAGGCAAATCAGTGCTACAGAGAAGTCTCGCTTCCCATCGGTCAAAAGGGCCATGCTGAAAAAAGTCTCAAAACCAGAAATGCAGGACAGGCCATGGAGAAATGGGAGCCTTGCTACACTGATGGGCGGGATGTAAATTGCCAAGAGCCACTCTGGAGAAGTGTCCGGTGAGTCCTGAAACATCTAAAAAACACAGCTTAGAGAGCATAGGGCACTTCCACTCATGGGGGTATAAACTGGGAAAATGAAAATCAGCAAGACACAAGCACCCCAAAGTTTAGGGCTGCTCTGTTGACAAGGACCTCCACTTCATTCCTCCTTCAATATCCCAGGAAAGGGAAAAATGGATAAAGAAGTTGTGGTCCTTATGTACAATGGAATATCACTCAGCCATGAAATCAATGTCATAAGGCTAGTAGCAGCATGATGAGTGGATTTAGGTACGACGATTCTAAGTGAAATAAGTCACACAGAAAAGGACACTTCTCATAAGGTATCACTTATAGAAGGAATGTAAAAACCGTTACACTTGAACTGAATTACAAAACAGAACAGAGTCACACATGCAGAAAACACACTATGGCTGCTTAACGGGAAAGGTGAGGTGGGGTGATACATAAAACAAGGGTTTCAAATTAGCTCAGATACCGTTCCATAAACCCAATATGTAATAGACAAGACCTACTCCTTGCTCAGAGAACTGGACTCAACACGCCCTATTCACCGCACAAGAATATATCTGACTAGTAATAATCTTAAAACCTATGTATTGATATCTCTCTGTTAGTGTGTCAAGTGGGTGTAAAGCGGCATAAACACAGCAGTGAAAAGCAGCTAAACCCCAGTATAAACATAAATTACTTCGAAAAACCCATGAAACAAAGACAGTGAAAGAGAGAGAAATTCTTACACAATGCGTTCAGGGGCTGTGATGCAACCTGGATTGACCATATCTAGACCCACAGCTGGATGAGACATAAGGGTGGACACTCTTGTGGCTGAGACGTTTGGTGAGGTTGGGTGAGCAAACGCAGACCCTTTAAAGTAATACTGCGTGGTACCCATCGCATGGGTCCCAAATCTCCAGGTTCAAGGGCATCTTCCTACATCGAAAACATGCATGAGAAAACAAAAAGATGGTACACCATGTGATGGGGAAAGGTTTCTAAAACGCACCTCATTTCTCTTCTCCTTGTGACCGGGTTCGCCATTCCAGCCGCTTTACTAACAATCTCCCTACTTGCAGCATTAGCACCTTTAACCTCCTGTTCCCTACAGGTTGCAATTTGTCCTGAGGATGAACGGGTAGACGGGGAACCAGTGAGAGACTAGCTCTTGTTGTTGGCACAGGCACAGGTCACTCTATTTTCCCATCAGGAAGAAGAATTCACCACAGGCTCATCATCCCCCCCGGAACCAGAACAGGGCCTGAAGCCATCCAGCGCTTTTGCGGCCAGCTCCCAAAAAAGCGAGTTGTAAAATGGAGCTTCAGGGCACTGCAATTCACAAACCTGCAGAGTTATAAATGATAACTCTCGTTCACAAATATATTGAGGGAAGGCAAAGAAGAGGATTTGAAATCAAGGCAGAATTGCAGGAAACAGATTTCAGGAGGTAGATTCGAATCGTCTTTAAAGCACATGAAAAGCGGCAAAACGTTGACAATGATGCCCTTGGCCAAAAAGGGCGTATGCGTTTTTTCCTGAATATATTCAGGAAAAAACCCATACGCCCTTTTTGGCCAACCAAGCAACCTGGAAAGGCAAATCAGGGCTACAAAGAAGACTCGCTACCCATCGGTCAAAAGGGCCATGCTGAAAAATGTCTCAAAACCAGAAATGCAGGACAGGCCATGGAGAAATGGGAGCCTTGCTACACTGATGGGCGGGATGTAAATTGCCAACAGCCACTCTGGAGAAGTGTACGGTGTGTCCTGAAACATCTAAAAAACACAGCTTAGAGAGCATAGGGCACTTCCACTCATGGGGGTATAAATTGGGAAAATGAAAAATCAGCAAGACACAAGCACCCCAAAGTTTAGGGCTGCTCTGTTGACAAGGACCTCCACTTCATTCCACCTTCAATATCCCAGGAAAGAGAAAAATGGATAAAGAAGTTGTGGTCCTTATGTACAATGGAATATCACTCAGCCATGAAATCAATGTCATAAGGTTAGTAGCAGCATGATGAGTGGATTTAGGTACGACGATTCTAAGTGAAATAAGTCACACAGAAAAGGACACTTCTCATAAGGTATCACTTTTAGAGGGAATGTAAAAACCGTTACACTTGAACTGAATTACAAAACAGAACAGAGTCACACATGCAGAAAACAGACTATGGCTGCTTAACGGGAAAGGTGAGGTGGGGTGATACATAAAACAAGGGTATCAAATTAGCTCAGATACCGTTCCATAAACCCAATATGTAGTCGACAAGACCTACTCCTTGCTCAGAGAACTGGACTCAACACGCCCTATTCACCGCACAAGAATATATCTGACTAGTAATAATCTTAAAACCTATGTATTGATATCTCTCTGTTAGTGTGTCAAGTGGGTGTAAAGCGACATAAACACAGCAGTGAAAAGCAGCTAAACCCCATTATGAAAATAAATTACTTTGAAAAACCCATGAAACAACGACAGTGAAAGAGATAGAAATTCTTACACAATGAGTTCAGGGGCTGTGATGCAACCTGGATTGACCATATCTAGACCCACAGCTGGATGAGACATAAGGGTGGACACTCTTGGGGCTGAGAGGTTTGGTGAGATTGGGTGAGCAAACGCAGACCCTTTAAAGTAATACTGCGTGGTACCCATCGCATGGGTCCCAAATCTCCAGCTTCAAGGGCATCTTCCTACATCGAAAACATGCATGAGAAACCCAGAAGATGGTACACCGTGTGATGGGGAAAGGTTTCTAAAACGCACCTCATTTCTCATCTCCTTGTGCCCGTGTTCGCCATTCCAGCCGCTTTACTAGCAATCTCCCTACTTGGAGCATCAGCACCTTTAACCTCCTGTTCCGTACAGGTTGCAATTTGTCCTGAGGATGAACGGGAAGACGGGGAACCAACGAGAGACTACCTCTTGGTGTCGGGACAGGCACAGGTCACTCTATTTTCCCATCAGGAAGAAGAATTAACCACAGGCTCAGCCTGCCCCCCGGAACCAGAACAGGGCCTGAAGCCATCCTGCGCTTTTGCGGCCAGCTCCCAAAAACACGAGTTGTAAAATGGAGGCTCAGGGCACTGCAATTCACAAACCTGCAGAGTTATAAATGATAACTCTCGTCCACAAATATATTGAGGGAAGGCAAAGAAGAGGATTTGAAATCAAGGCAGAATTGCACGAAACAGATTTCAGGAGGTAGATACGAATCGCCTTTAAAGCACATGAAAAGCGGCAAAACGTTGACAATGATGCCCTTGGCCAAAAAGGGCGTATGCGTTTTTTCCTGAATATATTCAGGAAAAAATGCATACGCCCTTTTTGGCCAACCAAGCAACCTGGAAAGGCAAATCAGTGCTACAGAGAAGTCTCGCTTCCCATCGGTCAAAAGGGCCATGCTGAAAAAAGTGTCAAAACCAGAAATGCAGGACAGGCCATGGAGAAATGGGAGCCTTGCTACACTGATGGGCGGGATGTAAATTGCCAACAGCCACTCTGGAGAAGTGTACGGTGTGTCCTGAAACATCTGAAAAACACAGCTTAGAGAGCATAGGGCACTTCCACTCATGGGGGTATAAATTGGGAAAATGAAAAATCAGCAAGACACAAGCACCCCAAAGTTGAGGGCTGCTCTGTTGACAAGGACCTCCACTTCATTCCACCTTCAATATCCCAGGAAAGAGAAAAATGGATAAAGAAGTTGTGGTCCTTATGTACAATGGAATATCACTCAGCCATGAAATCAATGTCATAAGGTTAGTAGCAGCATGATGAGTGGATTTAGGTACGACGATTCTAAGTGAAATAAGTCACACAGAAAAGGACACTTCTCATAAGGTATCACTTATAGAGGGAATGTAAAAACCGTTACACTTGAACTGAATTACAAAACAGAACAGAGTCACACATGCAGAAAACACACTATGGCTGCTTAACGGGAAAGGTGAGGTGGGGTGATACATGAAACAAGGGTATCAAATTAGCTCAGATACCGTTCCATAAACCCAATATGTAATAGACAAGACCTACTCCTTGCTCAGAGAACTGGACTCAACACGCCCTATTCACCGCACAAGAATATATCTGACTAGTAATAATCTTAAAACCTATGTATTGATATCTCTCTGTTAGTGTGTCAAGTGGGTGTAAAGCGACATAAACACAGCAGTGAAAAGCAGCTAAACCCCATTATGAAAATAAATTACTTTGAAAAACCCATGAAACAACGACAGTGAAAGAGAGAGAAATTCTTACACAATGCGTTCAGGGTCTGTGATGCAACCTGGATTGACCATATCTAGACCCACAGCTGGATGAGACATAAGGGTGGACACTCTTGGGGCTGAGAGGTTTGGTGAGGTTGGGTGAGCAAACGCAGACCCTTTAAAGTAATACTGCGTGGTACCCATCGCATGGGTCCCAAATCTCCAGGTTCAAGGGCATCTTCCTACATCGAAAACATGCATGAGAAACCCAGAAGATGGTACACCGTGTGATGGGGAAAGGTTTCTAAAACGCACCTAATTTCTCATCTCCTTGTGCCCGGGTTCGCCTTTCCAGCCGCTTTACTAGCAATCTCCCTACTTGGAGCATCAGCACCTTTAACCTCCTGTTCCGTACAGGTTGCAATTTGTCCTGAGGATGAACGGGAAGACGGGGAACCAACGAGAGACTACCTCTTGGTGTCGGGACAGGCACAGGTCACTCTATTTTCCCATCAGGAAGAAGAATTAACCACAGGCTCAGCCTGCCCCCCGGTACCAGAACAGGGCCTGAAGCCATCCTGCGCTTTTGCGGCCAGCTCCCAAAAAAGCGAGTTGTAAAATGGAGGTTCAGGGCACTGCAATTCACAAACCTGCAGAGTTATAAATGATAACTCTCGTCCACAAATATATTGAGGGAAGGCAAAGAAGAGGATTTGAAATCAAGGCAGAATTGCACGAAACAGATTTCAGGAGGTAGATACGAATCGCCTTTAAAGCACATGAAAAGCGGCAAAACGTTGACAATGATGCCCTTGGCCAAAAAGGGCGTATGCGTTTTTTCCTGAATATATTCAGGAAAAAACGCATACGCCCTTTTTGGCCAACCAAGCAACCTGGAAAGGCAAATCAGCGCTACAGAAAAGTCTCGCTTCCCATCGGTCAAAAGGGCCATGCTGAAAAAAGTGTCAAAACCAGAAATGCAGGACAGGCCATGGAGAAATGGGAGCCTTGCTACACTGATGGGCGGGATGTAAATTGCCAACAGCCACTCTGGAGAAGTGTACGGTGTGTCCTGAAACATCTGAAAAACACAGCTTAGAGAGCATAGGGCACTTCCACTCATGGGGGTATAAATTGGGAAAATGAAAAATCAGCAAGACACAAGCACCCCAAAGTTTAGGGCTGCTCTGTTGACAAGGACCTCCACTTCATTCCACCTTCAATATCCCAGGAAAGAGAAAAATGGATAAAGAAGTTGTGGTCCTTATGTACAATGGAATATCACTCAGCCATGAAATCAATGTCATAAGGTTAGTAGCAGCATGATGAGTGGATTTAGGTACGACGATTCTAAGTGAAATAAGTCACACAGAAAAGGACACTTCTCATAAGGTATCACTGATAGATGGAATGTAAAAAGCGTTACACTTGAACTGAATTACAAAACAGAACAGAGTCACACATGCAGAAAACACACTATGGCTGCTTAACGGGAAAGGTGAGGTGGGGTGATACATGAAACAAGGGTATCAAATTAGCTCAGATACCGTTCCATAAACCCAATATGTAGTAGACAAGACCTACTCCTTGCTCAGAGAACTGTACTCAACACGCCCTATTCACCGCACAAGAATATATCTGACTAGTAATAATCTTAAAACCTATGTATTGATATCTCTCTGTTAGTGTGTCAAGTGGGTGTAAAGCGACATAAACACAGCAGTGAAAAGCAGCTAAACCCTATTATGAAAATAAATTACTTTGAAAAACCCATGAAACAACGACAGTGAAAGAGATAGAAATTCTTACACAATGAGTTCAGGGGCTGTGATGCAACCTGGATTGACCATATCTAGACCCACAGCTGGATGAGACATAAGGGTGGACACTCTTGGGGCTGAGAGGTTTGGTGAGATTGGGTGAGCAAACGCAGACCCTTTAAAGTAATACTGCGTGGTACCCATCGCATGGGTCCCAAATCTCCAGGTTCAAGGGCATCTTCCTACATCGAAAACATGCATGAGAAACCCAGAAGATGGTACACCGTGTGATGGGGAAAGGTTTCTAAAACGCACCTCATTTCTCATCTCCTTGTGCCCGTGTTCGCCATTCCAGCCGCTTTACTAGCAATCTCCCTACTTGGAGCATCAGCACCTTTAACCTCCTGTTCCGTACAGGTTGCAATTTGTCCTGAGGATGAACGGGAAGACGGGGAACCAACGAGAGACTACCTCTTGGTGTCGGGACAGGCACAGGTCACTCTATTTTCCCATCAGGAAGAAGAATTAACCACAGGCTCAGCCTGCCCCCCGGAACCAGAACAGGGCCTGAAGGCATCCTGCGCTTTTGCGGCCAGCTCCCAAAAAAGCGAGTTGTAAAATAGAGGTTCAGGGCACTGCAATTCACAAACCTGCAGAGTTATAAATGATAACTCTCGTCCACAAATATATTGAGGGAAGGCAAAGAAGAGGATTTGAAATCAAGGCAGAATTGCACGAAACAGATTTCAGGAGGTAGATACGAATCGCCTTTAAAGCACATGAAAAGCGGCAAAACGTTGACAATGATGCCCTTGGCCAAAAAGGGCGTATGCGTTTTTTCCTGAATATATTCAGGAAAAAACGCATACGCCCTTTTTGGCCAACCAAGCAACCTGGAAAGGCAAATCAGCGCTACAGAGAAGTCTCGCTTCCCATCAGTCAAAAGGGCCATGCTGAAAAAAGTGTCAAAACCAGAAATGCAGGACAGGCCATGGAGAAATGGGAGCCTTGCTACACTGATGGGCGGGATGTAAATTGCCAACAGCCACTCTGGAGAAGTGTACGGTGTGTCCTGAAACATCTGAAAAACACAGCTTAGAGAGCATAGGGCACTTCAACTCATGGGGGTATAAATTGGGAAAATTAAAAATCAGCAAGACACAAGCACCCCAAAGTTGAGGGCTGCTCTGTTGACAAGGACCTCCACTTCATTCCACCTTCAATATCCCAGGAAAGAGAAAAATGGATAAAGAAGTTGTGGTCCTTATGTACAATGGAATATCACTCAGCCATGAAATCAATGTCATAAGGTTAGTAGCAGCATGATGAGTGGATTTAGGTACGACGATTCTAAGTGAAATAAGTCACACAGAAAAGGACACTTCTCATAAGGTATCACTGATAGAGGGAATGTAAAAACCGTTACACTTGAACTGAATTACAAAACAGAACAGAGTCACACATGCAGAAAACACACTATGGCTGCTTAACGGGAAAGGTGAGGTGGGGTGATACATAAAACAAGGGTATCAAATTAGCTCAGATACCGTTCCATAAACCCAATATGTAGTAGACAAGACCTACTCCTTGCTCAGAGAACTGGACTCAACACGCCCTATTCACCGCACAAGAATATATCTGACTAGTAATAATCTTAAAACCTATGTATTGATACCTCTCTGTTAGTGTGTCAAGTGGGTGTAAAGCGGCATAAACACAGCCGTGAAAAGCAGCTAAACCCCATTATGAAAATAAATTACTTTGAAAAACCCATGAAACAAAGACAGTGAAAGAGATAGAAATTCTTACACAATGAGTTCAGGGGCTGTGATGCAACCTGGATTGACCATATCTAGACCCACAGCTGGATGAGACATAAGGGTGGACACTCTTGGGGCTGAGAGGTTTGGTGAGGTTGGGTGAGCAAACGCAGACCCTTTAAAGTAATACTGCGTGGTACCCATCGCATGGGTCCCAAATCTCCAGGTTCAAGGGCATCTTCCTACATCGAAAACATGCATGAGAAACCCAGAAGATGGTACACCGTGTGATGGGGAAAGGTTTCTAAAACGCACCTCATTTCTCATCTCCTTGTGCCCGTGTTCGCCATTCCAGCCGCTTTACTAGCAATCTCCCTACTTGGAGCATCAGCACCTTTAACCTCCTGTTCCGTACAGGTTGCAATTTGTCCTGAGGATGAACGGGAAGACGGGGAACCAACGAGAGACTAGCTCTTGGTGTCGGGACAGGCACAGGTCACTCTATTTTCCCATCAGGAAGAAGAATTAACCACAGGCTCAGCCTGCCCCCCGGAACCAGAACAGGGCCTGAAGCCATCCTGCGCTTTTGCGGCCAGCTCCCAAAAAAGCGAGTTGTAAAATGGAGGTTCAGGGCACTGCAATTCACAAACCTGCAGAGTTATAAATGATAACTCTCGTCCACAAATATATTGAGGGAAGGCAAAGAAGAGGATTTGAAATCAAGGCAGAATTGCACGAAACAGATTTCAGGAGGTAGATACGAATCGCCTTTAAAGCACATGAAAAGCGGCAAAACGTTGACAATGATGCCCTTGGCCAAAAAGGGCGTATGCGTTTTTTCCTGAATATATTCAGGAAAAAACGCATACGCCCTTTTTGGCCAACCAAGCAACCTGGAAAGGCAAATCAGCGCTACAGAGAAGTCTCGCTTCCCATCGGTCAAAAGGGCCATGCTGAAAAAAGTGTCAAAACCAGAAATGCAGGACAGGCCATGGAGAAATGGGAGCCTTGCTACACTGATGGGCGGGATGTAAATTGCCAACAGCCACTCTGGAGAAGTGTACGGTGTGTCCTGAAACATCTGAAAAACACAGCTTAGAGAGCATAGGGCACTTCCACTCATGGGGGTATAAATTGGGAAAATTAAAAATCAGCAAGACACAAGCACCCCAAAGTTGAGGGCTGCTCTGTTGACAAGGACCTCCACTTCATTCCACCTTCAATATCCCAGGAAAGAGAAAAATGGATAAAGAAGTTGTGGTCCTTATGTACAATGGAATATCACTCAGCCATGAAATCAATGTCACAAGGTTAGTAGCAGCATGATGAGTGGATTTAGGTACGACGATTCTAAGTGAAATAAGTCACACAGAAAAGGACACTTCTCATAAGGTATCACTTATAGAGGGAATGTAAAAACCGTTACACTTGAACTGAATTACAAAACAGAACAGAGTCACACATGCAGAAAACACACTATGGCTGCTTAACGGGAAAGGTGAGGTGGGGTGATACATGAAACAAGGGTATCAAATTAGCTCAGATACCGTTCCATAAACCCAATATGTAGTAGACAAGACTTACTCCTTGCTCAGAGAACTGGACTCAACACGCCCTATTCACCGCACAAGAATATATCTGACTAGTAATAATCTTAAAACCTATGTATTGATATCTCTCTGTTAGTGTGTCAAGTGGGTGTAAAGCGGCATAAACACAGCAGTGAAAAGCAGCTAAACCCCAGTATAAACATAAATTACTTCGAAAAACCCATGAAACAAAGACAGTGAAAGAGAGAGAAATTCTTACACAATGCGTTCAGGGGCTGTGATGCAACCTGGATTGACCATATCTAGACCCACAGCTGGATGAGACATAAGGGTGGACACTCTTGGGGCTGAGATGTTTGGTGAGGTTGGGTGAGCAAACGCAGACCCTTTAAAGTAATACTGCGTGGTACCCATCGCATGGGTCCCAAATCTCCAGGTTCAAGGGCATCTTCCTACATCGAAAACATGCATGAGAAAACAAAAAGATGGTACACCGTGTGATGGGGAAAGGTTTCTAAAACGCACCTCATTTCTCATCTCCTGGTGCTCGGGTTCGCCATTCCAGCGGCTTTACTAGCAAGCTCCCTACTTGGAGCATCAGCACCTTTAACCTCCTGTTCCGTACAGGTTGCAATGTGTCCTGAGGATAAACGGGAAGACGTGGAACCAACGAGAGACTAGCTCTTGGTGTTGGGACAGGCACAGGTCACTCAATTTTCCCATCAGAAAGAAGAATTAACCACAGGCTCAGCCTGACCCCCGGAACCAGAACAGGGCCTGAAGCCATTCTGCGATTTTGCGGCCAGCTCCCATAAAAACGAGTTGTAAAATGGAGGTTCAGGGCACTGCAATTCACAAACATGCAGAGTTGAAAATGATAACTCTCGTCCACAAATATATTGAGGGAAGGCAAAGAAGAGGATTTGAAATCAAGGCAGAATTGCAGGAAACAGATTTCAGGAGGTAGATACGAATCGCCTTTAAAGCACATGAAAAGCGGCAAAACGTTGACAATGATGCCCTTGGCCATAAAGGGCGTATGCGTTTTTTCCTGAGTATATTCAGGAAAAAACGCATACGCCCTTTTTGGCCAACCAAGCAACCTGGAAAGGCAAATCAGCGCTACAAAGAAGTCTCGCTTCCCATCGGTCAAAAGGGCCATGCTGAAAAAAGTGTCAAAACCAGAAATGCAGGACAGGCCATGGAGAAATGGGAGCCTTGCTACACTGATGGGCGGGATGTAAATTGCCAAGAGCCACTCTGGAGAAGTGTCCGGTGAGTCCTGAAACATCTGAAAAACACAGCTTAGAGAGCATAGGGCACTTCCACTCATGGGGTTATAAATTGGGAAAATTAAAAATCAGCAAGACACAAGCACCCCAAAGTTTAGGGCTGCTCTGTTGACCAGGACCTCCACTTCATTCCACCTTAAATATCCCAGGAAAGAGAAAAATGGATAAAGAAGTTGTGGTCCTTATGTGCAATGGAATATCACTCAGCCAGGAAATCAATGTCGTAAGGTTAGTAGCAGCATGATGAGTGGATTTAGGTACAACGATTCTAAGTGAAATAAGTCACACAGAAAAGGACACTTCTCATAAGGTATCACTGATAGAGGGAATGTAAAAACCGTTACACTTGAACTGAATTACAAAACAGAACAGAGTCACACATGCAGAAAACACACTATGGCTGCTTAACGGGAAAGGTGAGGTGGGGTAATACATAAAACAAGGGTATCAAATTAGCTCAGATACCATTCCATAAACCCAATATGTAATAGACAAGACCTACTCCTTGCTCAGAGAACTGGACTCAACACGCCCTATTCAATGCACAAGAATATATCTGATTAATAATAATCGTAAAACCTATGTATTGATATCTCTCTGTTAGTGTGTCAAGTGGGTGTAAAGCGGCATAAACACAGCAGTGAAAAGCAGCTAAACCCCATTATAAAAATAAATTACTTTGAAACACCCATGAAACAAAGACAGTGAAAGAGAGAGAAATTCTTACACAATGCGTTCAGGGGCTGTGATGCTACCTGGATTGACCATATCTAGACGCACAGCTGGATGAGACATAAGGGTGGACACTCTTGGGGCTGAGAGGTTTGGTGAGGTTGGGTGAGCAAACGCAGACCCTTTAAAGGAATACTGCGTGGTACCCATCGCATGGGTCCCAAATCTCCAGGTTCAAGGGCATCTTCCTACATCAAAAACATGCATGAGAAACCCAGAAGATGGTACACCGTGTGATGGGGAAAGGTTTCTAAAACGCACCTCATTTCTCATCTCCTTGTGCCCGGGTTCGCCATTCCAGCCGCTTTACTAGCAAGCTCCCTACTTGGAGCATCAGCACCTTTAACCTCCTGTTCCGTACAGGTTGCAATTTGTCCTGAGGATAAACGGGAAGACGTGGAACCAACGAGAGACTAGCTCTTGGTGTTGGGACAGGCACAGGTCACTCTATTTTCCCATCAGAAAGAAGAATTAACCACAGGCTCAGCCTGACCCCCGGAACCAGAACAGGGCCTGAAGCCATTCTGCGATTTTGCGGCCAGCTCCCATAAAAACGAGTTGTAAAATGGAGGTTCAGGGCACTGCAATTCACAAACCTGCAGAGTTATAAATGATAACTCTCGTCCACAAACATATTGAAGGAAGGCAAAGAAGAGGATTTGAAATCAAGGCAGAATTGCAGGAAACAGATTTCAGGAGGTAGATACGAATCGCCTTTAAAGCACATGAAAAGCGGCAAAACGTTGACAATGATGCCCTTGGCCAAAAAGGGCGTATGCGTTTTTTCCTGAATATATTCAGGAAAAAACGCATACGCCCTTTTTGGCCAACCAAGCAACCTGGAAAGGCAAATCAGCGCTACAAAGAAGTCTCGCTTCCCATCGGTCAAAAGGGCCATGCTGAAAAAAGTGTCAAAACCAGAAATGCAGGACAGGCCATGGAGAAATGGGAGCCTTGCTACACTGATGGGCGGGATGTAAATTGCCAAGAGCCACTCTGGAGAAGTGTCCGGTGAGTCCTGAAACATCTGAAAAACACAGCTTAGAGAGCATAGGGCACTTCCACTCATGGGGGTATAAATTGGGAAAATTAAAAATCAGCAAGACACAAGCACCCCAAAGTTTAGGGCTGCTCTGTTGACCAGGACCTCCACTTCATTCCACCTTAAATATCCCAGGAAAGAGAAAAATGGATAAAGAAGTTGTGGTCCTTATGTACAATGGAATATCACTCAGCCAGGAAATCAATGTCGTAAGGTTAGTAGCAGCATGATGAGTGGATTTAGGTATGACGATTCTAAGTGAAATAAGTCACACAGAAAAGGACACTTCTCATAAGGTATCACTGATAGAGGGAATGTAAAAACCGTTACACTTGAACTGAATTACAAAACAGAACAGAGTCACACATGCAGAAAACACACTATGGCTGCTTAACGGGAAAGGTGAGGTGGGGTGATACATAAAACAAGGGTATCAAATTAGCTCAGATACCGTTCCATAAAACCAATATGTAATAGACAAGACCTACTCCTTGCTCAGAGAACTGGACTCAACACGCCCTATTCACCGCACAAGAATATATCTGACTAATAATAATCGTAAAACCTATGTATTGATATCTCTCTGTTAGTGTGTCAAGTGGGTGTAAAGCGGCATAAACACATCAGTGAAAAGCAGCTAAACCCCATTATAAAAATAAATTACTTTGAAACCACCATGAAACAAAGACAGTGAAAGAGAGAGAAATTCTTACACAATGCGTTCAGGGGCTGTGATGCAACCTGGATTGACCATATCTAGACGCACAGCTGGATGAGACATAAGGGTGGACACTCTTGGGGCTGAGAGGTTTGGTGAGGTTGGGTGAGCAAACGCAGACCCTTTAAAGGAATACTGCGTGGTACCCATCGCATGGGTCCCAAATCTCCAGGTTCAAGGGCATCTTCCTACATCAAAAACATGCATGAGAAACCCAGAAGATGGTACACCGTGTGATGGGGAAAGGTTTCTAAAACGCACCTCATTTCTCATCTCCTTGTGCCCGGGTTCGCCATTCCAGCCGCTTTACTAGCAAGCTCCCTACTTGGAGCATCAGCACCTTTAACCTCCTGTTCCGTACAGGTTGCAATTTGTCCTGAGGATAAACGGGAAGACGTGGAACCAACGAGAGACTAGCTCTTGGTGTTGGGACAGGCACAGGTCACTCTATTTTCCCATCAGAAAGAAGAATTAACCACAGGCTCAGCCTGACCCCCGGAACCAGAACAGGGCCTGAAGCCATTCTGCGATTTTGCCGCCAGCTCCCATAAAAACGAGTTGTAAAATGGAGGTTCAGGGCACTGCAATTCACAAACCTGCAGAGTTATAAATGATAACTCTCGTCCACAAACATATTGAGGGAAGGCAAAGAAGAGGATTTGAAATCAAGGCAGAATTGCAGGAAACAGATTTCAGGAGGTAGATACGAATCGCCTTTAAAGCACATGAAAAGCGGCAAAACGTTGACAATGATGCCCTTGGCCAAAAAGGGCGTATGCGTTTTTTCCTGAATATATTCAGGAAAAAACGCATACGCCCTTTTTGGCCAACCAAGCAACCTGGAAAGGCAAATCAGCGCTACAAAGAAGTCTCGCTTCCCATCGGTCAAAAGGGCCATGCTGAAAAAAGTGTCAAAACCAGAAATGCAGGACAGGCCATGGAGAAATGGGAGCCTTGCTACACTGATGGGCGGGATGTAAACTGCCAAGAGCCACTCTGGAGAAGTGTCCGGTGAGTCCTAAAACATCTGAAAAACACAGCTTAGAGAGCATAGGGCACTTCCACTCATGGGGGTATAAATTGGGAAAATTAAAAATCAGCAAGACACAAGCACCCCAAAGTTTAGGGCTGCTCTGTTGACAAGGACCTCCACTTCATTCCACCTTAAATATCCCAGGAAAGAGAAAAATGGATAAAGAAGTTGTGGTCCTTATGTACAATGGAATATCACTCAGCCAGGAAATCAATGTCGTAAGGTTAGTAGCAGCATGATGAGTGGATTTAGGTATGACTATTCTAAGTGAAATAAGTCACACAGAAAAGGACACTACTCATAAGGTATCACTGATAGAGGGAATGTAAAAACCGTTACACTTGAACTGAATTACAAAACAGAACAGAGTCACACATGCAGAAAACACACTATGGCTGCTTAACGGGAAAGGTGAGGTGGGGTGATACATAAAACAAGGGTATCAAAGTAGCTCAGATACCATTCCATAAACCCAATATGTAATAGACAAGACCTACTCCTTGCTCAGAGAACTGGACTCAACACGCCCTATTCAACGCACAAGAATATATCTGATTAATAATAATCGTAAAACCTATGTATTGATATCTCTCTGTTAGTGTGTCAAGTGGGTGTAAAGCGGCATAAACACAGCAGTGAAAAGCAGCTAAACCCCATTATAAAAATAAATTACTTTGAAACACCCATGAAACAAAGACAGTGAAAGAGAGAGAAATTCTTACACAATGCGTTCAGGGGCTGTGATGCAACCTGGATTGACCATATCTAGACGCACAGCTGGATGAGACATAAGGGTGGACACTCTTGGGGCTGAGAGGATTGGTGAGGTTGGGTGAGCAAACGCAGACCCTTTAAAGGAATACTGCGTGGTACCCATCGCATGGGTCCCAAATCTCCAGGTTCAAGGGCATCTTCCTACATCAAAAACATGCATGAGAAACCCAGAAGATGGTACACCGTGTGATGGGGAAAGGTTTCTAAAACGCACCTCATTTCTCATCTCCTTGTGCCCGGGTTCGCCATTCCAGCCGCTTTACTAGCAAGCTCCCTACTTGGAGCATGAGCACCTTTAACCTCCTGTTCCGTACAGGTTGCAATTTGTCCTGAGGATAAACGGGAAGACGTGGAACCAACGAGAGACTAGCTCTTGGTGTTGGGACAGGCACAGGTCACTCTATTTTCCCATCAGAAAGAAGAATTAACCACAGGCTCAGCCTGACCCCCGGAACCAGAACAGGGCCTGAAGCCATTCTGCGATTTTGCGGCCAGCTCCCATAAAAACGAGTTGTAAAATGGAGGTTCAGGGCACTGCAATTCACAAACCTGCAGAGTTATAAATGATAACTCTCGTCCACAAACATATTGAGGGAAGGCAAAGAAGAGGATTTGAAATCAAGGCAGAATTGCAGGAAACAGATTTCAGGAGGTAGATACGAATCGCCTTTAAAGCACATGAAAAGCGGCAAAACGTTGACAATGATGCCCTTGGCCAAAAAGGGCGTATGCGTTTTTTCCTGAATATATTCAGGAAAAAACGCATACGCCCTTTTTGGCCAACCAAGCCACCTGGAAAGGCAAATCAGCGCTACAAAGAAGTCTCGCTTCCCATCGGTCAAAAGGGCCATGCTGAAAAAAGTGTCAAAACCAGAAATGCAGGACAGGCCATGGAGAAATGGGAGCCTTGCTACACTGATGGGCGGGATGTAAATTGCCAAGAGCCACTCTGGAGAAGTGTCCGGTGAATCCTGAAACATCTGAAAAACACAGCTTAGAGAGCATAGGGCACTTCCACTCATGGGGGTATAAATTGGGAAAATTAAAAATCAGCAAGACACAAGCACCCCAAAGTTTAGGGCTGCTCTGTTGACCAGGACCTCCACTTCATTCCACCTTAAATATCCCAGGAAAGAGAAAAATGGATAAAGAAGTTGTGGTCCTTATGTACAATGGAATATCACTCAGCCAGGAAATCAATGTCGTAAGGTTAGTAGCAGCATGATGAGTGGATTTAGGTATGACGATTCTAAGTGAAATAAGTCACACAGAAAAGGACACTACTCATAAGGTATCACTGATAGAGGGAATGTAAAAACCGTTACACTTGAACTGAATTACAAAACAGAACAGAGTCACACATGCAGAAAACACACTATGGCTGCTTAACGGGAAAGGTGAGGTGGGGTGATACATAAAACAAGGGTATCAAATTAGCTCAGATACCGTTCCATAAACCCAATATGTAATAGACAAGACCTACTCCTTGCTCAGAGAACTGGACTCAACACGCCCTATTCACCGCACAAGAATATATCTGACTAATAATAATCGTAAAACCTATGTATTGATATCTCTCTGTTAGTGTGTCAAGTGGGTGTAAAGCGGCATAAACACAGCAGTGAAAAGCAGCTAAACCCCATTATAAAAATAAATTACTTTGAAACCACCATGAAACAAAGACAGTGAAAGAGAGAGAAATTCTTACACAATGCGTTCAGGGGCTGTGATGCAACCTGGATTGACCATATCTAGACGCACAGCTGGATGAGACATAAGGGTGGACACTCTTGGGGCTGAGAGGTTTGGTGAGGTTGGGTGAGCAAACGCAGACCCTTTAAAGGAATACTGCGTGGTACCCATCGCATGGGTCCCAAATCTCCAGGTTCAAGGGCATCTTCCTACATCAAAAACATGCATGAGAAACCCAGAAGATGGTACACCGTGTGATGGGGAAAGGTTTCTAAAACGCACCTCATTTCTCATCTCCTTGTGCCCGGGTTCGCCATTCCAGCCGCTTTACTAGCAAGCTCCCTACTTGGAGCATGAGCACCTTTAACCTCCTGTTCCGTACAGGTTGCAATTTGTCCTGAGGATAAACGGGAAGACGTGGAACCAACGAGAGACTAGCTCTTGGTGTTGGGACAGGCACAGGTCACTCAATTTTCCCATCAGAAAGAAGAATTAACCACAGGCTCAGCCTGCCCCCCGGAACCAGAACAGGGCCTGAAGCCATTCTGCGATTTTGCGGCCAGCTCCAATAAAAACGAGTTGTAAAATGGAGGTTCAGGGCACTGCAATTCACAAACCTGCAGAGTTATAAATGATAACTCTCGTCCACAAACATATTGAGGGAAGGCAAAGAAGAGGATTTGAAATCAAGGCAGAATTGCAGGAAACAGATTTCAGGAAGTAGATAAGAATCGCCTTTAAAGCACATGAAAAGCGGCAAAACGTTGACAATGATGCCCTTGGCCAAAAAGGGCGTATGCGTTTTTTCCTGAATATATTCAGGAAAAAACGCATACGCCCTTTTTGGCCAACCAAGCAACCTGGAAAGGCAAATCAGCGCTACAAAGAAGTCTCGCTTCCCATCGGTCAAAAGGGCCATGCTGAAAAAAGTGTCAAAACCAGAAATGCAGGACAGGCCATGGAGAAATGGGAGCCTTGCTACACTGATGGGCGGGATGTAAATTGCCAAGAGCCACTCTGGAGAAGTGTCCGGTGAGTCCTGAAACATCTGAAAAACACAGCTTAGAGAGCATAGGGCACTTCCACTCATGGGGGTATAAATTGGGAAAATTAAAAATCAGCAAGACACAAGCACCCCAAAGTTTAGGGCTGCTCTGTTGACCAGGACCTCCACTTCATTCCACCTTAAATATCCCAGGAAAGAGAAAAATGGATAAAGAAGTTGTGGTCCTTATGTACAATGGAATATCACTCAGCCAGGAAATCAATGTCATAAGGTTAGTAGCAGCATGATGAGTGGATTTAGGTATGACGATTCTAAGTGAAATAAGTCACACAGAAAAGGACACTTCTCATAAGGTATCACTGATAGAGGGAATGTAAAAACCGTTACACTTGAACTGAATTACAAAACAGAACAGAGTCACACATGCAGAAAACACACTATGGCTGCTTAACGGGAAAGGTGAGGTGGGGTGATACATAAAACAAGGGTATCAAATTAGCTCAGATACCGTTCCATAAACCCAATATGTAATAGACAAGACCTACTCCTTGCTCAGAGAACTGGACTCAACACGCCCTATTCACCGCACAAGAATATATCTGACTAATAATAATCGTAAAACCTATGTATTGATATCTCTCTGTTAGTGTGTCAAGTGGGTGTAAAGCGGCATAAACACATCATTGAAAAGCAGCTAAACCCCATTATAAAAATAAATTACTTTGAAACCACCATGAAACAAAGACAGTGAAAGAGAGAGAAATTCTTACACAATGCGTTCAGGGGCTGTGATGCAACCTGGATTGACCATATCTAGACGCACAGCTGGATGAGACATAAGGGTGGACACTCTTGGGGCTGAGAGGTTTGGTGAGGTTGGGTGAGCAAACGCAGACCCTTTAAAGGAATACTGCGTGGTACCCATCGCATGGGTCCCAAATCTCCAGGTTCAAGGGCATCTTCCTACATCAAAAACATGCATGAGAAACCCAGAAGATGGTACACCGTGTGATGGGGAAAGGTTTCTAAAACGCACCTCATTTCTCATCTCCTTGTGCCCGGGTTCGCCATTCCAGCCGCTTTACTAGCAAGCTCCCTACTTGGAGCATCAGCACCTTTAACCTCCTGTTCCGTACAGGTTGCAATTTGTCCTGAGGATAAACGGGAAGACGTGGAACCAACGAGAGACTAGCTCTTGGTGTTGGGACAGGCACAGGTCACTCTATTTTCCCATCAGAAAGAAGAATTAACCACAGGCTCAGCCTGACCCCCGGAACCAGAACAGGGCCTGAAGCCATTCTGCGATTTTGCGGCCAGCTCCCATAAAAACGAGTTGTAAAATGGAGGTTCAGGGCACTGCAATTCACAAACCTGCAGAGTTATAAATGATAACTCTCGTCCACAAACATATTGAGGGAAGGCAAAGAAGAGGATTTGAAATCAAGGCAGAATTGCAGGAAACAGATTTCAGGAGGTAGATACGAATCGCCTTTAAAGCACATGAAAAGTGGCAAAACGTTGACAATGATGCCCTTGGCCAAAAAGGGCGTATGCGTTTTTTCCTGAATATATTCAGGAAAAAACGCATACGCCCTTTTTGGCCAACCAAGCCACCTGGAAAGGCAAATCAGCGCTACAAAGAAGTCTCGCTTCCCATCGGTCAAAAGGGCCATGCTGAAAAAAGTGTCAAAACCAGAAATGCAGGACAGGCCATGGAGAAATGGGAGCCTTGCTACACTGATGGGCGGGATGTAAATTGCCAAGAGCCACTCTGGAGAAGTGTCCAGTGAGTCCTGAAACATCTGAAAAACACAGCTTAGAGAGCATAGGGCACTTCCACTCATGGGGGTATAAATTGGGAAAATTAAAAATCAGCAAGACACAAGCACCCCAAAGTTTAGGGCTGCTCTGTTGACCAGGACCTCCACTTCATTCCACCTTAAATATCCCAGGAAAGAGAAAAATGGATAAAGAAGTTGTGGTCCTTATGTACAATGGAATATCACTCAGCCAGGAAATCAATGTCGTAAGGTTAGTAGCAGCATGATGAGTGGATTTAGGTATGACGATTCTAAGTGAAATAAGTCACACAGAAAAGGACACTTCTCATAAGGTATCACTGATAGAGGGAATGTAAAAACCGTTACACTTGAACTGAATTACAAAACAGAACAGAGTCACACATGCAGAAAACAGACTATGGCTGCTTAACAGGAAAGGTGAGGTGGGGTGATACATAAAACAAGGGTATCAAATTAGCTCAGATACCATTCCATAAACCCAATATGTAGTAGACAAGACCTACTCCTTGCTCAGAGAACTGGACTCAACACGCCCTATTCACCGCACAAGAATATATCTGACTAATAATAATCGTAAAACCTATGTATTGATATCTCTCTGTTAGTGTGTCAAGTGGGTGTAAAGCGGCATAAACACAGCAGTGAAAAGCAGCTAAACCCCATTATAAAAATAAATTACTTTGAAACACCCATGAAACAAAGACAGTGAAAGAGAGAGAAATTCTTACACAATGCGTTCAGGGGCTGTGATGCAACCTGGATTGACCATATCTAGACGCACAGCTGGATGAGACATAAGGGTGGACACTCTTGGGGCTGAGAGGTTTGGTGAGGTTGGGTGAGCAAACGCAGACCCTTTAAAGGAATACTGCGTGGTACCCATCGCATGGGTCCCAAATCTCCAGGTTCAAGGGCATCTTCCTACATCAAAAACATGCATGAGAAACCCAGAAGATGGTACACCGTGTGATGGGGAAAGGTTTCTAAAACGCACCTCATTTCTCATCTCCTTGTGCCCGGGTTCGCCATTCCAGCCGCTTTACAAGCAAGCTCCCTACTTGGAGCATGAGCACCTTTAACCTCCTGTTCCATACAGGTTGCAATTTGTCCTGAGGATAAACGGGAAGACGTGGAACCAACGAGAGACTAGCTCTTGGTGTTGGGACAGGCACAGGTCACTCAATTTTCCCATCAGAAAGAAGAATTAACCACAGGCTCAGCCTGACCCCCGGAACCAGAACAGGGCCTGAAGCCATTCTGCGATTTTGCGGCCAGCTCCCATAAAAACGAGTTGTAAAATGGAGGTTCAGGGCACTGCAATTCACAAACCTGCAGAGTTATAAATGATAACTCTCGTCCACAAACATATTGAGGGAAGGCAAAGAAGAGGATTTGAAATCAAGGCAGAATTGCAGGAAACAGATTTCAGGAAGTAGATACGAATCGCCTTTAAAGCACATGAAAAGCGGCAAAACGTTGACAATGATGCCCTTGGCCAAAAAGGGCGTATGCGTTTTTTCCTGAATATATTCAGGAAAAAACGCATACGCCCTTTTTGGCCAACCAAGCAACCTGGAAAGGCAAATCAGCGCTACAAAGAAGTCTCGCTTCCCATCGGTCAAAAGGGCCATGCTGAAAAAAGTGTCAAAACCAGAAATGCAGGACAGGCCATGGAGAAATGGGAGCCTTGCTACACTGATGGGCGGGATGTAAATTGCCAAGAGCCACTCTGGAGAAGTGTCCGGTGAGTCCTGAAACATCTGAAAAACACAGCTTAGAGAGCATAGGGCACTTCCACTCATGGGGGTATAAATTGGGAAAATTAAAAATCAGCAAGACACAAGCACCCCAAAGTTTAGGGCTGCTCTGTTGACCAGGACCTCCACTTCATTCCACCTTAAATATCCCAGGAAAGAGAAAAATGGATAAAGAAGTTGTGGTCCTTATGTACAATGGAATATCACTCAGCCAGGAAATCAATGTCGTAAGGTTAGTAGCAGCATGATGAGTGGATTTAGGTATGACGATTCTAAGTGAAATAAGTCACACAGAAAAGGACACTACTCATAAGGTATCACTGATAGAGGGAATGTAAAAACCGTTACACTTGAACTGAATTACAAAACAGAACAGAGTCACACATGCAGAAAACACACTATGGCTGCTTAACGGGAAAGGTGAGGTGGGGTGATACATAAAACAAGGGTATCAAATTAGCTCAGATACCGTTCCATAAACCCAATATGTAATAGACAAGACCTACTCCTTGCTCAGAGAACTGGACTCAACACGCCCTATTCACCGCACAAGAATATATCTGACTAATAATAATCGTAAAACCTATGTATTGATATCTCTCTGTTAGTGTGTCAAGTGGGTGTAAAGCGGCATAAACACAGCAGTGAAAAGCAGCTAAACCCCATTATAAAAATAAATTACTTTGAAACCACCATGAAACAAAGACAGTGAAAGAGAGAGAAATTCTTACACAATGCGTTCAGCGGCTGTGATGCAACCTGGATGGACCATATCTAGACGCACAGCTGGATGAGACATAAGGGTGGACACTCTTGGGGCTGAGAGGTTTGGTGAGGTTGGGTGAGCAAACGCAGACCCTTTAAAGGAATACTGCGTGGTACCCATCGCATGGGTCCCAAATCTCCAGGTTCAAGGGCATCTTCCTACATCAAAAACATGCATGAGAAACCCAGAAGATGGTACACCGTGTGATGGGGAAAGGTTTCTAAAACGCACCTCATTTCTCATCTCCTTGTGCCCGGGTTCGCCATTCCAGCCGCTTTACTAGCAAGCTCCCTACTTGGAGCATCAGCACCTTTAACCTCCTGTTCCGTACAGGTTGCAATTTGTCCTGAGGATAAACGGGAAGACGTGGAACCAACGAGAGACTAGCTCTTGGTGTTGGGACAGGCACAGGTCACTCTATTTTCCCATCAGAAAGAAGAATTAACCACAGGCTCAGCCTGACCCCCGGAACCAGAACAGGGCCTGAAGCCATTCTGCGATTTTGCGGCCAGCTCCCATAAAAACGAGTTGTAAAATGGAGGTTCAGGGCACTGCAATTCACAAACCTGCAGAGTTATAAATGATAACTCTCGTCCACAAACATATTGAGGGAAGGCAAAGAAGAGGATTTGAAATCAAGGCAGAATTGCAGGAAACAGATTTCAGGAGGTAGATACGAATCGCCTTTAAAGCACATGAAAAGCGGCAAAACGTTGACAATGATGCCCTTGGCCAAAAAGGGCGTATGCGTTTTTTCCTGAATATATTCAGGAAAAAACGCATACGCCCTTTTTGGCCAACCAAGCAACCTGGAAAGGCAAATCAGCGCTACAAAGAAGTCTCGCTTCCCATCGGTCAAAAGGGCCATGCTGAAAAAAGTGTCAAAACCAGAAATGCAGGACAGGCCATGGAGAAATGGGAGCCTTGCTACACTGATGGGCGGGATGTAAACTGCCAAGAGCCACTCTGGAGAAGTGTCCGGTGAGTCCTGAAACATCTGAAAAACACAGCTTAGAGAGCATAGGGCACTTCCACTCATGGGGGTATAAATTGGGAAAATTAAAAATCAGCAAGACACAAGCACCCCAAAGTTTAGGGCTGCTCTGTTGACCAGGACCTCCACTTCATTCCACCTTAAATATCCCAGGAAAGAGAAAAATGGATAAAGAAGTTGTGGTCCTTATGTACAATGGAATATCACTCAGCCAGGAAATCAATGTCGTAAGGTTAGTAGCAGCATGATGAGTGGATTTAGGTATGACGATTCTAAGTGAAATAAGTCACACAGAAAAGGACACTTCTCATAAGGTATCACTGATAGAGGGAATGTAAAAACCGTTACACTTGAACTGAATTACAAAACAGAACAGAGTCACACATGCAGAAAACACACTATGGCTGCTTAACGGGAAAGGTGAGGTGGGGTGATACATAAAACAAGGGTATCAAATTAGCTCAGATACCGTTCCATAAACCCAATATGTAATAGACAAGACCTACTCCTTGCTCAGAGAACTGGACTCAACACGCCCTATTCACCGCACAAGAATATATCTGACTAATAATAATCGTAAAACCTATGTATTGATATCTCTCTGTTAGTGTGTCAAGTGGGTGTAAAGCGGCATAAACACAGCAGTGAAAAGCAGCTAAACCCCATTATAAAAATAAATTACTTTGAAACCACCATGAAACAAAGACAGTGAAAGAGAGAGAAATTCTTACACAATGCGTTCAGGGGCTGTGATGCAACCTGGATGGACCATATCTAGACGCACAGCTGGATGAGACATAAGGGTGGACACTCTTGGGGCTGAGAGGTTTGGTGAGGTTGGGTGAGCAAACGCAGACCCTTTAAAGGAATACTGCGTGGTACCCATCGCATGGGTCCCAAATCTCCAGGTTCAAGGGCATCTTCCTACATCAAAAACATGCATGAGAAACCCAGAAGATGGTACACCGTGTGATGGGGAAAGGTTTCTAAAACGCACCTCATTTCTCATCTCCTTGTGCCCGGGTTCGCCATTCCAGCCGCTTTACTAGCAAGCTCCCTACTTGGAGCATGAGCACCTTTAACCTCCTGTTCCGTACAGGTTGCAATTTGTCCTGAGGATAAACGGGAAGACGTGGAACCAACGAGAGACTAGCTCTTGGTGTTGGGACAGGCACAGGTCACTCTATTTTCCCATCAGAAAGAAGAATTAACCACAGGCTCAGCCTGACCCCCGGAACCAGAACAGGGCCTGAAGCCATTCTGCGATTTTGCTGCCAGCTCCCATAAAAACGAGTTGTAAAATGGAGGTTCAGGGCACTGCAATTCACAAACCTGCAGAGTTATAAATGATAACTCTCGTCCACAAACATATTGAGGGAAGGCAAAGAAGAGGATTTGAAATCAAGGCAGAATTGCAGGAAACAGATTTCAGGAGGTAGATACGAATCGCCTTTAAAGCACATGAAAAGCGGCAAAACGTTGACAATGATGCCCTTGGCCAAAAAGGGCGTATGCGTTTTTTCCTGAATATATTCAGGAAAAAACGCATACGCCCTTTTTGGCCAACCAAGCAACCTGGAAAGGCAAATCAGCACTACAAAGAAGTCTCGCTTCCCATCGGTCAAAAGGGCCATGCTGAAAAAAGTGTCAAAACCAGAAATGCAGGACAGGCCATGGAGAAATGGGAGCCTTGCTACACTGATGGGCGGGATGTAAACTGCCAAGAGCCACTCTGGAGAAGTGTCCGGTGAGTCCTGAAACATCTGAAAAACACAGCTTAGAGAGCATAGGGCACTTCCACTCATGGGGGTATAAATTGGGAAAATTAAAAATCAGCAAGACACAAGCACCCCAAAGTTTAGGGCTGCTCTGTTGACAAGGACCTCCACTTCATTCCACCTTAAATATCCCAGGAAAGAGAAAAATGGATAAAGAAGTTGTGGTCCTTATGTACAATGGAATATCACTCAGCCAGGAAATCAATGTCGTAAGGTTAGTAGCAGCATGATGAGTGGATTTAGGTATGACGATTCTAAGTGAAATAAGTCACACAGAAAAGGACACTACTCATAAGGTATCACTGATAGAGGGAATGTAAAAACCGTTACACTTGAACTGAATTACAAAACAGAACAGAGTCACACATGCAGAAAACACACTATGGCTGCTTAACGGGAAAGGTGAGGTGGGGTGATACATAAAACAAGGGTATCAAAGTAGCTCAGATACAATTCCATAAACCCAATATGTAATAGACAAGACCTACTCCTTGCTCAGAGAACTGGACTCAACACGCCCTATTCAACGCACAAGAATATATCTGATTAATAATAATCGTAAAACCTATGTATTGATATCTCTCTGTTAGTGTGTCAAGTGGGTGTAAAGCGGCATAAACACAGCAGTGAAAAGCAGCTAAACCCCATTATAAAAATAAATTACTTTGAAACACCCATGAAACAAAGACAGTGAAAGAGAGAGAAATTCTTACACAATGCGTTCAGGGGCTGTGATGCAACCTGGATTGACCATATCTAGACGCACAGCTGGATGAGACATAAGGGTGGACACTCTTGGGGCTGAGAGGTTTGGTGAGGTTGGGTGAGCAAACGCAGACCCTTTAAAGGAATACTGCGTGGTACCCATCGCATGGGTCCCAAATCTCCAGGTTCAAGGGCATCTTCCTACATCAAAAACATGCATGAGAAACCCAGAAGATGGTACACCGTGTGATGGGGAAAGGTTTCTAAAACGCACCTCATTTCTCATCTCCTTGTGCCCGGGTTCGCCATTCCAGCCGCTTTACTAGCAAGCTCCCTACTTGGAGCATGAGCACCTTTAACCTCCTGTTCCGTACAGGTTGCAATTTGTCCTGAGGATAAACGGGAAGACGTGGAACCAACGAGAGACTAGCTCTTGGTGTTGGGACAGGCACAGGTCACTCTATTTTCCCATCAGAAAGAAGAATTAACCACAGGCTCAGCCTGACCCCCGGAACCAGAACAGGGCCTGAAGCCATTCTGCGATTTTGCCGCCAGCTCCCATAAAAACGAGTTGTAAAATGGAGGTTCAGGGCACTGCAATTCACAAACCTGCAGAGTTATAAATGATAACTCTCGTCCACAAACATATTGAGGGAAGGCAAAGAAGAGGATTTGAAATCAAGGCAGAATTGCAGGAAACAGATTTCAGGAGGTAGATACGAATCGCCTTTAAAGCACATGAAAAGCGGCAAAACGTTGACAATGATGCCCTTGGCCAAAAAGGGCGTATGCGTTTTTTCCTGAATATATTCAGGAAAAAACGCATACGCCCTTTTTGGCCAACCAAGCCACCTGGAAAGGCAAATCAGCGCTACAAAGAAGTCTCGCTTCCCATCGGTCAAAAGGGCCATGCTGAAAAAAGTGTCAAAACCAGAAATGCAGGACAGGCCATGGAGAAATGGGAGCCTTGCTACACTGATGGGCGGGATGTAAATTGCCAAGAGCCACTCTGGAGAAGTGTCCGGTGAATCCTGAAACATCTGAAAAACACAGCTTAGAGAGCATAGGGCACTTCCACTCATGGGGGTATAAATTGGGAAAATTAAAAATCAGCAAGACACAAGCACCCCAAAGTTTAGGGCTGCTCTGTTGACCAGGACCTCCACTTCATTCCACCTTAAATATCCCAGGAAAGAGAAAAATGGATAAAGAAGTTGTGGTCCTTATGTACAATGGAATATCACTCAGCCAGGAAATCAATGTCGTAAGGTTAGTAGCAGCATGATGAGTGGATTTAGGTATGACGATTCTAAGTGAAATAAGTCACACAGAAAAGGACACTACTCATAAGGTATCACTGATAGAGGGAATGTAAAAACCGTTACACTTGAACTGAATTACAAAACAGAACAGAGTCACACATGCAGAAAACACACTATGGCTGCTTAACGGGAAAGGTGAGGTGGGGTGATACATAAAACAAGGGTATCAAATTAGCTCAGATACCGTTCCATAAACCCAATATGTAATAGACAAGACCTACTCCTTGCTCAGAGAACTGGACTCAACACGCCCTATTCACCGCACAAGAATATATCTGACTAATAATAATCGTAAAACCTATGTATTGATATCTCTCTGTTAGTGTGTCAAGTGGGTGTAAAGCGGCATAAACACAGCAGTGAAAAGCAGCTAAACCCCATTATAAAAATAAATTACTTTGAAACCACCATGAAACAAAGACAGTGAAAGAGAGAGAAATTCTTACACAATGCGTTCAGGGGCTGTGATGCAACCTGGATTGACCATATCTAGACGCACAGCTGGATGAGACATAAGGGTGGACACTCTTGGGGCTGAGAGGTTTGGTGAGGTTGGGTGAGCAAACGCAGACCCTTTAAAGGAATACTGCGTGGTACCCATCGCATGGGTCCCAAATCTCCAGGTTCAAGGGCATCTTCCTACATCAAAAACATGCATGAGAAACCCAGAAGATGGTACACCGTGTGATGGGGAAAGGTTTCTAAAACGCACCTCATTTCTCATCTCCTTGTGCCCGGGTTCGCCATTCCAGCCGCTTTACTAGCAAGCTCCCTACTTGGAGCATGAGCACCTTTAACCTCCTGTTCCGTACAGGTTGCAATTTGTCCTGAGGATAAACGGGAAGACGTGGAACCAACGAGAGACTAGCTCTTGGTGTTGGGACAGGCACAGGTCACTCAATTTTCCCATCAGAAAGAAGAATTAACCACAGGCTCAGCCTGCCCCCCGGAACCAGAACAGGGCCTGAAGCCATTCTGCGATTTTGCGGCCAGCTCCAATAAAAACGAGTTGTAAAATGGAGGTTCAGGGCACTGCAATTCACAAACCTGCAGAGTTATAAATGATAACTCTCGTCCACAAACATATTGAGGGAAGGCAAAGAAGAGGATTTGAAATCAAGGCAGAATTGCAGGAAACAGATTTCAGGAGGTAGATACGAATCGCCTTTAAAGCACATGAAAAGTGGCAAAACGTTGACAATGATGCCCTTGGCCAAAAAGGGCGTATGCGTTTTTTCCTGAATATATTCAGGAAAAAACGCATACGCCCTTTTTGGCCAACCAAGCCACCTGGAAAGGCAAATCAGCGCTACAAAGAAGTCTCGCTTCCCATCGGTCAAAAGGGCCATGCTGAAAAAAGTGTCAAAACCAGAAATGCAGGACAGGCCATGGAGAAATGGGAGCCTTGCTACACTGATGGGCGGGATGTAAATTGCCAAGAGCCACTCTGGAGAAGTGTCCAGTGAGTCCTGAAACATCTGAAAAACACAGCTTAGAGAGCATAGGGCACTTCCACTCATGGGGGTATAAATTGGGAAAATTAAAAATCAGCAAGACACAAGCACCCCAAAGTTTAGGGCTGCTCTGTTGACCAGGACCTCCACTTCATTCCACCTTAAATATCCCAGGAAAGAGAAAAATGGATAAAGAAGTTGTGGTCCTTATGTACAATGGAATATCACTCAGCCAGGAAATCAATGTCGTAAGGTTAGTAGCAGCATGATGAGTGGATTTAGGTATGACGATTCTAAGTGAAATAAGTCACACAGAAAAGGACACTTCTCATAAGGTATCACTGATAGAGGGAATGTAAAAACCGTTACACTTGAACTGAATTACAAAACAGAACAGAGTCACACATGCAGAAAACAGACTATGGCTGCTTAACAGGAAAGGTGAGGTGGGGTGATACATAAAACAAGGGTATCAAATTAGCTCAGATACCATTCCATAAACCCAATATGTAGTAGACAAGACCTACTCCTTGCTCAGAGAACTGGACTCAACACGCCCTATTCACCGCACAAGAATATATCTGACTAATAATAATCGTAAAACCTATGTATTGATATCTCTCTGTTAGTGTGTCAAGTGGGTGTAAAGCGGCATAAACACAGCAGTGAAAAGCAGCTAAACCCCATTATAAAAATAAATTACTTTGAAACACCCATGAAACAAAGACAGTGAAAGAGAGAGAAATTCTTACACAATGCGTTCAGGGGCTGTGATGCAACCTGGATTGACCATATCTAGACGCACAGCTGGATGAGACATAAGGGTGGACACTCTTGGGGCTGAGAGGTTTGGTGAGGTTGGGTGAGCAAACGCAGACCCTTTAAAGGAATACTGCGTGGTACCCATCGCATGGGTCCCAAATCTCCAGGTTCAAGGGCATCTTCCTACATCAAAAACATGCATGAGAAACCCAGAAGATGGTACACCGTGTGATGGGGAAAGGTTTCTAAAACGCACCTCATTTCTCATCTCCTTGTGCCCGGGTTCGCCATTCCAGCCGCTTTACAAGCAAGCTCCCTACTTGGAGCATGAGCACCTTTAACCTCCTGTTCCATACAGGTTGCAATTTGTCCTGAGGATAAACGGGAAGACGTGGAACCAACGAGAGACTAGCTCTTGGTGTTGGGACAGGCACAGGTCACTCAATTTTCCCATCAGAAAGAAGAATTAACCACAGGCTCAGCCTGACCCCCGGAACCAGAACAGGGCCTGAAGCCATTCTGCGATTTTGCGGCCAGCTCCCATAAAAACGAGTTGTAAAATGGAGGTTCAGGGCACTGCAATTCACAAACCTGCAGAGTTATAAATGATAACTCTCGTCCACAAACATATTGAGGGAAGGCAAAGAAGAGGATTTGAAATCAAGGCAGAATTGCAGGAAACAGATTTCAGGAAGTAGATACGAATCGCCTTTAAAGCACATGAAAAGCGGCAAAACGTTGACAATGATGCCCTTGGCCAAAAAGGGCGTATGCGTTTTTTCCTGAATATATTCAGGAAAAAACGCATACGCCCTTTTTGGCCAACCAAGCAACCTGGAAAGGCAAATCAGCGCTACAAAGAAGTCTCGCTTCCCATCGGTCAAAAGGGCCATGCTGAAAAAAGTGTCAAAACCAGAAATGCAGGACAGGCCATGGAGAAATGGGAGCCTTGCTACACTGATGGGCGGGATGTAAATTGCCAAGAGCCACTCTGGAGAAGTGTCCGGTGAGTCCTGAAACATCTGAAAAACACAGCTTAGAGAGCATAGGGCACTTCCACTCATGGGGGTATAAATTGGGAAAATTAAAAATCAGCAAGACACAAGCACCCCAAAGTTTAGGGCTGCTCTGTTGACCAGGACCTCCACTTCATTCCACCTTAAATATCCCAGGAAAGAGAAAAATGGATAAAGAAGTTGTGGTCCTTATGTACAATGGAATATCACTCAGCCAGGAAATCAATGTCGTAAGGTTAGTAGCAGCATGATGAGTGGATTTAGGTATGACGATTCTAAGTGAAATAAGTCACACAGAAAAGGACACTACTCATAAGGTATCACTGATAGAGGGAATGTAAAAACCGTTACACTTGAACTGAATTACAAAACAGAACAGAGTCACACATGCAGAAAACACACTATGGCTGCTTAACGGGAAAGGTGAGGTGGGGTGATACATAAAACAAGGGTATCAAATTAGCTCAGATACCGTTCCATAAACCCAATATGTAATAGACAAGACCTACTCCTTGCTCAGAGAACTGGACTCAACACGCCCTATTCACCGCACAAGAATATATCTGACTAATAATAATCGTAAAACCTATGTATTGATATCTCTCTGTTAGTGTGTCAAGTGGGTGTAAAGCGGCATAAACACAGCAGTGAAAAGCAGCTAAACCCCATTATAAAAATAAATTACTTTGAAACCACCATGAAACAAAGACAGTGAAAGAGAGAGAAATTCTTACACAATGCGTTCAGCGGCTGTGATGCAACCTGGATGGACCATATCTAGACGCACAGCTGGATGAGACATAAGGGTGGACACTCTTGGGGCTGAGAGGTTTGGTGAGGTTGGGTGAGCAAACGCAGACCCTTTAAAGGAATACTGCGTGGTACCCATCGCATGGGTCCCAAATCTCCAGGTTCAAGGGCATCTTCCTACATCAAAAACATGCATGAGAAACCCAGAAGATGGTACACCGTGTGATGGGGAAAGGTTTCTAAAACGCACCTCATTTCTCATCTCCTTGTGCCCGGGTTCGCCATTCCAGCCGCTTTACTAGCAAGCTCCCTACTTGGAGCATCAGCACCTTTAACCTCCTGTTCCGTACAGGTTGCAATTTGTCCTGAGGATAAACGGGAAGACGTGGAACCAACGAGAGACTAGCTCTTGGTGTTGGGACAGGCACAGGTCACTCTATTTTCCCATCAGAAAGAAGAATTAACCACAGGCTCAGCCTGACCCCCGGAACCAGAACAGGGCCTGAAGCCATTCTGCGATTTTGCGGCCAGCTCCCATAAAAACGAGTTGTAAAATGGAGGTTCAGGGCACTGCAATTCACAAACCTGCAGAGTTATAAATGATAACTCTCGTCCACAAACATATTGAGGGAAGGCAAAGAAGAGGATTTGAAATCAAGGCAGAATTGCAGGAAACAGATTTCAGGAGGTAGATACGAATCGCCTTTAAAGCACATGAAAAGCGGCAAAACGTTGACAATGATGCCCTTGGCCAAAAAGGGCGTATGCGTTTTTTCCTGAATATATTCAGGAAAAAACGCATACGCCCTTTTTGGCCAACCAAGCAACCTGGAAAGGCAAATCAGCGCTACAAAGAAGTCTCGCTTCCCATCGGTCAAAAGGGCCATGCTGAAAAAAGTGTCAAAACCAGAAATGCAGGACAGGCCATGGAGAAATGGGAGCCTTGCTACACTGATGGGCGGGATGTAAACTGCCAAGAGCCACTCTGGAGAAGTGTCCGGTGAGTCCTGAAACATCTGAAAAACACAGCTTAGAGAGCATAGGGCACTTCCACTCATGGGGGTATAAATTGGGAAAATTAAAAATCAGCAAGACACAAGCACCCCAAAGTTTAGGGCTGCTCTGTTGACCAGGACCTCCACTTCATTCCACCTTAAATATCCCAGGAAAGAGAAAAATGGATAAAGAAGTTGTGGTCCTTATGTACAATGGAATATCACTCAGCCAGGAAATCAATGTCGTAAGGTTAGTAGCAGCATGATGAGTGGATTTAGGTATGACGATTCTAAGTGAAATAAGTCACACAGAAAAGGACACTTCTCATAAGGTATCACTGATAGAGGGAATGTAAAAACCGTTACACTTGAACTGAATTACAAAACAGAACAGAGTCACACATGCAGAAAACACACTATGGCTGCTTAACGGGAAAGGTGAGGTGGGGTGATACATAAAACAAGGGTATCAAATTAGCTCAGATACCGTTCCATAAACCCAATATGTAATAGACAAGACCTACTCCTTGCTCAGAGAACTGGACTCAACACGCCCTATTCACCGCACAAGAATATATCTGACTAATAATAATCGTAAAACCTATGTATTGATATCTCTCTGTTAGTGTGTCAAGTGGGTGTAAAGCGGCATAAACACAGCAGTGAAAAGCAGCTAAACCCCATTATAAAAATAAATTACTTTGAAACCACCATGAAACAAAGACAGTGAAAGAGAGAGAAATTCTTACACAATGCGTTCAGGGGCTGTGATGCAACCTGGATGGACCATATCTAGACGCACAGCTGGATGAGACATAAGGGTGGACACTCTTGGGGCTGAGAGGTTTGGTGAGGTTGGGTGAGCAAACGCAGACCCTTTAAAGGAATACTGCGTGGTACCCATCGCATGGGTCCCAAATCTCCAGGTTCAAGGGCATCTTCCTACATCAAAAACATGCATGAGAAACCCAGAAGATGGTACACCGTGTGATGGGGAAAGGTTTCTAAAACGCACCTCATTTCTCATCTCCTTGTGCCCGGGTTCGCCATTCCAGCCGCTTTACTAGCAAGCTCCCTACTTGGAGCATCAGCACCTTTAACCTCCTGTTCCGTACAGGTTGCAATTTGTCCTGAGGATAAACGGGAAGACGTGGAACCAACGAGAGACTAGCTCTTGGTGTTGGGACAGGCACAGGTCACTCTATTTTCCCATCAGAAAGAAGAATTAACCACAGGCTCAGCCTGACCCCCGGAACCAGAACAGGGCCTGAAGCCATTCTGCGATTTTGCTGCCAGCTCCCATAAAAACGAGTTGTAAAATGGAGGTTCAGGGCACTGCAATTCACAAACCTGCAGAGTTATAAATGATAACTCTCGTCCACAAACATATTGAGGGAAGGCAAAGAAGAGGATTTGAAATCAAGGCAGAATTGCAGGAAACAGATTTCAGGAGGTAGATACGAATCGCCTTTAAAGCACATGAAAAGCGGCAAAACGTTGACAATGATGCCCTTGGCCAAAAAGGGCGTATGCGTTTTTTCCTGAATATATTCAGGAAAAAACGCATACGCCCTTTTTGGCCAACCAAGCAACCTGGAAAGGCAAATCAGCACTACAAAGAAGTCTCGCTTCCCATCGGTCAAAAGGGCCATGCTGAAAAAAGTGTCAAAACCAGAAATGCAGGACAGGCCATGGAGAAATGGGAGCCTTGCTACACTGATGGGCGGGATGTAAACTGCCAAGAGCCACTCTGGAGAAGTGTCCGGTGAGTCCTGAAACATCTGAAAAACACAGCTTAGAGAGCATAGGGCACTTCCACTCATGGGGGTATAAATTGGGAAAATTAAAAATCAGCAAGACACAAGCACCCCAAAGTTTAGGGCTGCTCTGTTGACAAGGACCTCCACTTCATTCCACCTTAAATATCCCAGGAAAGAGAAAAATGGATAAAGAAGTTGTGGTCCTTATGTACAATGGAATATCACTCAGCCAGGAAATCAATGTCGTAAGGTTAGTAGCAGCATGATGAGTGGATTTAGGTATGACGATTCTAAGTGAAATAAGTCACACAGAAAAGGACACTACTCATAAGGTATCACTGATAGAGGGAATGTAAAAACCGTTACACTTGAACTGAATTACAAAACAGAACAGAGTCACACATGCAGAAAACACACTATGGCTGCTTAACGGGAAAGGTGAGGTGGGGTGATACATAAAACAAGGGTATCAAAGTAGCTCAGATACAATTCCATAAACCCAATATGTAATAGACAAGACCTACTCCTTGCTCAGAGAACTGGACTCAACACGCCCTATTCAACGCACAAGAATATATCTGATTAATAATAATCGTAAAACCTATGTATTGATATCTCTCTGTTAGTGTGTCAAGTGGGTGTAAAGCGGCATAAACACAGCAGTGAAAAGCAGCTAAACCCCATTATAAAAATAAATTACTTTGAAACACCCATGAAACAAAGACAGTGAAAGAGAGAGAAATTCTTACACAATGCGTTCAGGGGCTGTGATGCAACCTGGATTGACCATATCTAGACGCACAGCTGGATGAGACATAAGGGTGGACACTCTTGGGGCTGAGAGGTTTGGTGAGGTTGGGTGAGCAAACGCAGACCCTTTAAAGGAATACTGCGTGGTACCCATCGCATGGGTCCCAAATCTCCAGGTTCAAGGGCATCTTCCTACATCAAAAACATGCATGAGAAACCCAGAAGATGGTACACCGTGTGATGGGGAAAGGTTTCTAAAACGCACCTCATTTCTCATCTCCTTGTGCCCGGGTTCGCCATTCCAGCCGCTTTACTAGCAAGCTCCCTACTTGGAGCATGAGCACCTTTAACCTCCTGTTCCGTACAGGTTGCAATTTGTCCTGAGGATAAACGGGAAGACGTGGAACCAACGAGAGACTAGCTCTTGGTGTTGGGACAGGCACAGGTCACTCTATTTTCCCATCAGAAAGAAGAATTAACCACAGGCTCAGCCTGACCCCCGGAACCAGAACAGGGCCTGAAGCCATTCTGCGATTTTGCCGCCAGCTCCCATAAAAACGAGTTGTAAAATGGAGGTTCAGGGCACTGCAATTCACAAACCTGCAGAGTTATAAATGATAACTCTCGTCCACAAACATATTGAGGGAAGGCAAAGAAGAGGATTTGAAATCAAGGCAGAATTGCAGGAAACAGATTTCAGGAGGTAGATACGAATCGCCTTTAAAGCACATGAAAAGCGGCAAAACGTTGACAATGATGCCCTTGGCCAAAAAGGGCGTATGCGTTTTTTCCTGAATATATTCAGGAAAAAACGCATACGCCCTTTTTGGCCAACCAAGCCACCTGGAAAGGCAAATCAGCGCTACAAAGAAGTCTCGCTTCCCATCGGTCAAAAGGGCCATGCTGAAAAAAGTGTCAAAACCAGAAATGCAGGACAGGCCATGGAGAAATGGGAGCCTTGCTACACTGATGGGCGGGATGTAAATTGCCAAGAGCCACTCTGGAGAAGTGTCCGGTGAATCCTGAAACATCTGAAAAACACAGCTTAGAGAGCATAGGGCACTTCCACTCATGGGGGTATAAATTGGGAAAATTAAAAATCAGCAAGACACAAGCACCCCAAAGTTTAGGGCTGCTCTGTTGACCAGGACCTCCACTTCATTCCACCTTAAATATCCCAGGAAAGAGAAAAATGGATAAAGAAGTTGTGGTCCTTATGTACAATGGAATATCACTCAGCCAGGAAATCAATGTCGTAAGGTTAGTAGCAGCATGATGAGTGGATTTAGGTATGACGATTCTAAGTGAAATAAGTCACACAGAAAAGGACACTACTCATAAGGTATCACTGATAGAGGGAATGTAAAAACCGTTACACTTGAACTGAATTACAAAACAGAACAGAGTCACACATGCAGAAAACACACTATGGCTGCTTAACGGGAAAGGTGAGGTGGGGTGATACATAAAACAAGGGTATCAAATTAGCTCAGATACCGTTCCATAAACCCAATATGTAATAGACAAGACCTACTCCTTGCTCAGAGAACTGGACTCAACACGCCCTATTCACCGCACAAGAATATATCTGACTAATAATAATCGTAAAACCTATGTATTGATATCTCTCTGTTAGTGTGTCAAGTGGGTGTAAAGCGGCATAAACACAGCAGTGAAAAGCAGCTAAACCCCATTATAAAAATAAATTACTTTGAAACCACCATGAAACAAAGACAGTGAAAGAGAGAGAAATTCTTACACAATGCGTTCAGGGGCTGTGATGCAACCTGGATTGACCATATCTAGACGCACAGCTGGATGAGACATAAGGGTGGACACTCTTGGGGCTGAGAGGTTTGGTGAGGTTGGGTGAGCAAACGCAGACCCTTTAAAGGAATACTGCGTGGTACCCATCGCATGGGTCCCAAATCTCCAGGTTCAAGGGCATCTTCCTACATCAAAAACATGCATGAGAAACCCAGAAGATGGTACACCGTGTGATGGGGAAAGGTTTCTAAAACGCACCTCATTTCTCATCTCCTTGTGCCCGGGTTCGCCATTCCAGCCGCTTTACTAGCAAGCTCCCTACTTGGAGCATGAGCACCTTTAACCTCCTGTTCCGTACAGGTTGCAATTTGTCCTGAGGATAAACGGGAAGACGTGGAACCAACGAGAGACTAGCTCTTGGTGTTGGGACAGGCACAGGTCACTCAATTTTCCCATCAGAAAGAAGAATTAACCACAGGCTCAGCCTGCCCCCCGGAACCAGAACAGGGCCTGAAGCCATTCTGCGATTTTGCGGCCAGCTCCAATAAAAACGAGTTGTAAAATGGAGGTTCAGGGCACTGCAATTCACAAACCTGCAGAGTTATAAATGATAACTCTCGTCCACAAACATATTGAGGGAAGGCAAAGAAGAGGATTTGAAATCAAGGCAGAATTGCAGGAAACAGATTTCAGGAAGTAGATAAGAATCGCCTTTAAAGCACATGAAAAGCGGCAAAACGTTGACAATGATGCCCTTGGCCAAAAAGGGCGTATGCGTTTTTTCCTGAATATATTCAGGAAAAAACGCATACGCCCTTTTTGGCCAACCAAGCAACCTGGAAAGGCAAATCAGCGCTACAAAGAAGTCTCGCTTCCCATCGGTCAAAAGGGCCATGCTGAAAAAAGTGTCAAAACCAGAAATGCAGGACAGGCCATGGAGAAATGGGAGCCTTGCTACACTGATGGGCGGGATGTAAATTGCCAAGAGCCACTCTGGAGAAGTGTCCGGTGAGTCCTGAAACATCTGAAAAACACAGCTTAGAGAGCATAGGGCACTTCCACTCATGGGGGTATAAATTGGGAAAATTAAAAATCAGCAAGACACAAGCACCCCAAAGTTTAGGGCTGCTCTGTTGACCAGGACCTCCACTTCATTCCACCTTAAATATCCCAGGAAAGAGAAAAATGGATAAAGAAGTTGTGGTCCTTATGTACAATGGAATATCACTCAGCCAGGAAATCAATGTCGTAAGGTTAGTAGCAGCATGATGAGTGGATTTAGGTATGACGATTCTAAGTGAAATAAGTCACACAGAAAAGGACACTTCTCATAAGGTATCACTGATAGAGGGAATGTAAAAACCGTTACACTTGAACTGAATTACAAAACAGAACAGAGTCACACATGCAGAAAACACACTATGGCTGCTTAACGGGAAAGGTGAGGTGGGGTGATACATAAAACAAGGGTATCAAATTAGCTCAGATACCGTTCCATAAACCCAATATGTAATAGACAAGACCTACTCCTTGCTCAGAGAACTGGACTCAACACGCCCTATTCACCGCACAAGAATATATCTGACTAATAATAATCGTAAAACCTATGTATTGATATCTCTCTGTTAGTGTGTCAAGTGGGTGTAAAGCGGCATAAACACATCATTGAAAAGCAGCTAAACCCCATTATAAAAATAAATTACTTTGAAACCACCATGAAACAAAGACAGTGAAAGAGAGAGAAATTCTTACACAATGCGTTCAGGGGCTGTGATGCAACCTGGATTGACCATATCTAGACGCACAGCTGGATGAGACATAAGGGTGGACACTCTTGGGGCTGAGAGGTTTGGTGAGGTTGGGTGAGCAAACGCAGACCCTTTAAAGGAATACTGCGTGGTACCCATCGCATGGGTCCCAAATCTCCAGGTTCAAGGGCATCTTCCTACATCAAAAACATGCATGAGAAACCCAGAAGATGGTACACCGTGTGATGGGGAAAGGTTTCTAAAACGCACCTCATTTCTCATCTCCTTGTGCCCGGGTTCGCCATTCCAGCCGCTTTACTAGCAAGCTCCCTACTTGGAGCATCAGCACCTTTAACCTCCTGTTCCGTACAGGTTGCAATTTGTCCTGAGGATAAACGGGAAGACGTGGAACCAACGAGAGACTAGCTCTTGGTGTTGGGACAGGCACAGGTCACTCAATTTTCCCATCAGAAAGAAGAATTAACCACAGGCTCAGCCTGACCCCCGGAACCAGAACAGGGCCTGAAGCCGTTCTGCGATTTTGCGGCCAGCTCCCATAAAAACGAGTTGTAAAATGGAGGTTCAGGGCACTGCAATTCACAAACCTGCAGAGTTATAAATGATAACTCTCGTCCACAAACATATTGAGGGAAGGCAAAGAAGAGGATTTGAAATCAAGGCAGAATTGCAGGAAACAGATTTCAGGAAGTAGATACGAATCGCCTTTAAAGCACATGAAAAGCGGCAAAACGTTGACAATGATGCCCTTGGCCAAAAAGGGCGTATGCGTTTTTTCCTGAATATATTCAGGAAAAAACGCATACGCCCTTTTTGGCCAACCAAGCAACCTGGAAAGGCAAATCAGCGCTACAAAGAAGTCTCGCTTCCCATCGGTCAAAAGGGCCATGCTGAAAAAAGTGTCAAAACCAGAAATGCAGGACAGGCCATGGAGAAATGGGAGCCTTGCTACACTGATGGGCGGGATGTAAATTGCCAAGAGCCACTCTGGAGAAGTGTCCGGTGAGTCCTGAAACATCTGAAAAACACAGCTTAGAGAGCATAGGGCACTTCCACTCATGGGGGTATAAATTGGGAAAATTAAAAATCAGCAAGACACAAGCACCCCAAAGTTTAGGGCTGCTCTGTTGACCAGGACCTCCACTTCATTCCACCTTAAATATCCCAGGAAAGAGAAAAATGGATAAAGAAGTTGTGGTCCTTATGTACAATGGAATATCACTCAGCCAGGAAATCAATGTCGTAAGGTTAGTAGCAGCATGATGAGTGGATTTAGGTATGACGATTCTAAGTGAAATAAGTCACACAGAAAAGGACACTACTCATAAGGTATCACTGATAGAGGGAATGTAAAAACCGTTACACTTGAACTGAATTACAAAACAGAACAGAGTCACACATGCAGAAAACACACTATGGCTGCTTAACGGGAAAGGTGAGGTGGGGTGATACATAAAACAAGGGTATCAAATTAGCTCAGATACCGTTCCATAAACCCAATATGTAATAGACAAGACCTACTCCTTGCTCAGAGAACTGGACTCAACACGCCCTATTCACCGCACAAGAATATATCTGACTAATAATAATCGTAAAACCTATGTATTGATATCTCTCTGTTAGTGTGTCAAGTGGGTGTAAAGCGGCATAAACACAGCAGTGAAAAGCAGCTAAACCCCATTATAAAAATAAATTACTTTGAAACCACCATGAAACAAAGACAGTGAAAGAGAGAGAAATTCTTACACAATGCGTTCAGGGGCTGTGATGCAACCTGGATGGACCATATCTAGACGCACAGCTGGATGAGACATAAGGGTGGACACTCTTGGGGCTGAGAGGTTTGGTGAGGTTGGGTGAGCAAACGCAGACCCTTTAAAGGAATACTGCGTGGTACCCATCTCATGGGTCCCAAATCTCCAGGTTCAAGGGCATCTTCCTACATCAAAAACATGCATGAGAAACCCAGAAGATGGTACACCGTGTGATGGGGAAAGGTTTCTAAAACGCACCTCATTTCTCATCTCCTTGTGCCCGGGTTCGCCATTCCAGCCGCTTTACTAGCAAGCTCCCTACTTGGAGCATCAGCACCTTTAACCTCCTGTTCCGTACAGGTTGCAATTTGTCCTGAGGATAAACGGGAAGACGTGGAACCAACGAGAGACTAGCTCTTGGTGTTGGGACAGGCACAGGTCACTCTATTTTCCCATCAGAAAGAAGAATTAACCACAGGCTCAGCCTGACCCCCGGAACCAGAACAGGGCCTGAAGCCATTCTGCGATTTTGCCGCCAGCTCCCATAAAAACGAGTTGTAAAATGGAGGTTCAGGGCACTGCAATTCACAAACCTGCAGAGTTATAAATGATAACTCTCGTCCACAAACATATTGAGGGAAGGCAAAGAAGAGGATTTGAAATCAAGGCAGAATTGCAGGAAACAGATTATATTCAGGAAAAAACGCATACGCCCTTTTTGGCCAACCAAGCCACCTGGAAAGGCAAATCAGCGCTACAAAGAAGTCTCGCTTCCCATCGGTCAAAAGGGCCATGCTGAAAAAAGTGTCAAAACCAGAAATGCAGGACAGGCCATGGAGAAATGGGAGCCTTGCTACACTGATGGGCGGGATGTAAATTGCCAAGAGCCACTCTGGAGAAGTGTCCGGTGAGTCCTGAAACATCTGAAAAACACAGCTTAGAGAGCATAGGGCACTTCCACTCATGGGGGTATAA
This sequence comes from Balaenoptera borealis, assembly GCF_965194805.1. Taxonomy (NCBI): domain Eukaryota; kingdom Metazoa; phylum Chordata; class Mammalia; order Artiodactyla; family Balaenopteridae; genus Balaenoptera; species Balaenoptera borealis. The sequence continues at coordinate 2,991,376 of NW_028124009.1, forward strand.
ATTGGGAAAATTAAAAATCAGCAAGACACAAGCACCCCAAAGTTTAGGGCTGCTCTGTTGACAAGGACCTCCACTTCATTCCACCTTAAATATCCAAGGAAAGAGAAAAATGGATAAAGAAGTTGTGGTCCTTATGTACAATGGAATATCACTCAGCCAGGAAATCAATGTCGTAAGGTTAGTAGCAGCATGATGAGTGGATTTAGGTATGACGATTCTAAGTGAAATAAGTCACACAGAAAAGGACACTTCTCATAAGGTATCACTGATAGAGGGAATGTAAAAACCGTTACACTTGAACTGAATTACAAAACAGAACAGAGTCACACATGCAGAAAACACACTATGGCTGCTTAACGGGAAAGGTGAGGTGGGGTGATACATAAAACAAGGGTATCAAATTAGCTCAGATACCGTTCCATAAACCCAATATGTAATAGACAAGACCTACTCCTTGCTCAGAGAACTGGACTCAACACGCCCTATTCACCGCACAAGAATATATCTGACTAATAATAATCGTAAAACCTATGTATTGATATCTCTCTGTTAGTGTGTCAAGTGGGTGTAAAGCGGCATAAACACAGCAGTGAAAAGCAGCTAAACCCCATTATAAAAATAAATTACTTTGAAAACACCATGAAACAAAGACAGTGAAAGAGAGAGAAATTCTTACACAATGCGTTCAGGGGCTGTGATGCAACCTGGATTGACCATATCTAGACGCACAGCTGGATGAGACATAAGGGTGGACACTCTTGGGGCTGAGAGGTTTGGTGAGGTTGGGTGAGCAAACGCAGACCCTTTAAAGGAATACTGCGTGGTACCCATCGCATGGGTCCCAAATCTCCAGGTTCAAGGGCATCTTCCTACATCAAAAACATGCATGAGAAACCCAGAAGATGGTACACCGTGTGATGGGGAAAGGTTTCTAAAACGCACCTCATTTCTCATCTCCTTGTGCCCGGGTTCGCCATTCCAGCCGCTTTACTAGCAAGCTCCCTACTTGGAGCATCAGCACCTTTAACCTCCTGTTCCGTACAGGTTGCAATTTGTCCTGAGGATAAACGGGAAGACGTGGAACCAACGAGAGACTAGCTCTTGGTGTTGGGACAGGCACAGGTCACTCTATTTTCCCATCAGAAAGAAGAATTAACCACAGGCTCAGCCTGACCCCCGGAACCAGAACAGGGCCTGAAGCCATTCTGCGATTTTGCGGCCAGCTCCCATAAAAACGAGTTGTAAAATGGAGGTTCAGGGCACTGCAATTCACAAACCTGCAGAGTTATAAATGATAACTCTCGTCCACAAACATATTGAGGGAAGGCAAAGAAGAGGATTTGAAATCAAGGCAGAATTGCAGGAAACAGATTTCAGGAGGTAGATACGAATCGCCTTTAAAGCACATGAAAAGCGGCAAAACGTTGACAATGATGCCCTTGGCCAAAAAGGGCGTATGCGTTTTTTCCTGAATATATTCAGGAAAAAACGCATACGCCCTTTTTGGCCAACCAAGCCACCTGGAAAGGCAAATCAGCGCTACAAAGAAGTCTCGCTTCCCATCGGTCAAAAGGGCCATGCTGAAAAAAGTGTCAAAACCAGAAATGCAGGACAGGCCATGGAGAAATGGGAGCCTTGCTACACTGATGGGCGGGATGTAAATTGCCAAGAGCCACTCTGGAGAAGTGTCCGGTGAGTCCTGAAACATCTGAAAAACACAGCTTAGAGAGCATAGGGCACTTCCACTCATGGGGGTATAAATTGGGAAAATGAAAAATCAGCAAGACACAAGCACCCCAAAGTTTAGGGCTGCTCTGTTGACCAGGACCTCCACTTCATTCCACCTTAAATATCCCAGGAAAGAGAAAAATGGATAAAGAAGTTGTGGTCCTTATGTACAATGGAATATCACTCAGCCAGGAAATCAATGTCGTAAGGTTAGTAGCAGCATGATGAGTGGATTTAGGTATGATGATTCTAAGTGAAATAAGTCACACAGAAAAGGACACTTCTCATAAGGTATCACTGATAGAGGGAATGTAAAAACCGTTACACTTGAACTGAATTACAAAACAGAACAGAGTCACACATGCAGAAAACAGACTATGGCTGCTTAACAGGAAAGGTGAGGTGGGGTGATACATAAAACAAGGGTATCAAATTAGCTCAGATACCATTCCATAAACCCAATATGTAGTAGACAAGACCTACTCCTTGCTCAGATAACTGGACTCAACACGCCCTATTCACCGCACAAGAATATATCTGACTAATAATAATCGTAAAACCTATGTATTGATATCTCTCTGTTAGTGTGTCAAGTGGGTGTAAAGCGGCATAAACACAGCAGTGAAAAGCAGCTAAACCCCATTATAAAAATAAATTACTTTGAAACACCCATGAAACAAAGACAGTGAAAGAGAGAGAAATTCTTACACAATGCGTTCAGGGGCTGTGATGCAACCTGGATTGACCATATCTAGACGCACAGCTGGATGAGGCATAAGGGTGGACACTCTTGGGGCTGAGAGGTTTGGTGAGGTTGGGTGAGCAAACGCAGACCCTTTAAAGGAATACTGCGTGGTACCCATCGCATGGGTCCCAAATCTCCAGGTTCAAGGGCATCTTCCTACATCAAAAACATGCATGAGAAACCCAGAAGATGGTACACCGTGTGATGGGGAAAGGTTTCTAAAACGCACCTCATTTCTCATCTCCTTGTGCCCGGGTTCGCCATTCCTGCCACTTTACTAGCAAGCTCCCTACTTGGAGCATGAGCACCTTTAACCTCCTGTTCCATACAGGTTGCAATTTGTCCTGAGGATAAACGGGAAGACGTGGAACCAACGAGAGACTAGCTCTTGGTGTTGGGACAGGCACAGGTCACTCTATTTTCCCATCAGAAAGAAGAATTAACCACAGGCTCAGCCTGCCCCCCGGAACCAGAACAGGGCCTGAAGCCATTCTGCGATTTTGCGGCCAGCTCCCATAAAAACGAGTTGTAAAATGGAGGTTCAGGGCACTGCAATTCACAAAACTGCAGAGTTATAAATGATAACTCTCGTCCACAAATATATTGAGGGAAGGCAAAGAAGAGGATTTGAAATCAAGGCAGAATTGCAGGAAACAGATTTCAGGAGGTAGATTCGAATCGCCTTTAAAGCACATGAAAAGCGGCAAAACGTTGACAATGATGCCCTTGGCCAAAAAGGGCGTATGCGTTTTTTCCTGAATATATTCAGGAAAAAACGCATACGCCCTTTTTGGCCAACCAAGCAACCTGGAAAGGCAAATCAGCGCTACAAAGAAGTCTCGCTTCCCATCGGTCAAAAGGGCCATGCTGAAAAAAGTGTCAAAACCAGAAATGCAGGACAGGCCATGGAGAAATGGGAGCCTTGCTACACTGATGGGCGGGATGTAAATTGCCAAGAGCCACTCTGGAGAAGTGTCCGGTGAGTCCTGAAACATCTGAAAAACACAGCTTAGAGAGCATAGGGCACTTCCACTCATGGGGGTATAAATTGGGAAAATTAAAAATCAGCAAGACACAAGCACCCCAAAGTTTAGGGCTGCTCTGTTGACCAGGACCTCCACTTCATTCCACCTTAAATATCCCAGGAAAGAGAAAAATGGATAAAGAAGTTGTGGTCCTTATGTACAATGGAATATCACTCAGCCAGGAAATCAATGTCGTAAGGTTAGTAGCAGCATGATGAGTGGATTTAGGTACGACGATTCTAAGTGAAATAAGTCACACAGAAAAGGACACTTCTCATAAGGTATCACTGATAGAGGGAATGTAAAAACCGTTACACTTGAACTGAATTACAAAACAGAACAGAGTCACACATGCAGAAAACACACTATGGCTGCTTAACGGGAAAGGTGAGGTGGGGTGATACATAAAACAAGGGTATCAAATTAGCTCAGATACCGTTCCATAAACCCAATATGTAATAGACAAGACCTACTCCTTGCTCAGAGAACTGGACTCAACACGCCCTATTCACCACACAAGAATATATCTGACTAATAATAATCGTAAAACCTATGTATTGATATCTCTCTGTTAGTGTGTCAAGTGGGTGTAAAGCGGCATAAACACAGCAGTGAAAAGCAGCTAAACCCCATTATAAAAATAAATTACTTTGAAACACCCATGAAACAAAGACAGTGAAAGAGAGAGAAATTCTTACACAATGCGTTCAGGGGCTGTGATGCAACCTGGATTGAACATATCTAGACGCACAGCTGGATGAGACATAAGGGTGGACACTCTTGGGGCTGAGAGGTTTGGTGAGGTTGGGTGAGCAAACGCAGACCCTTTAAAGGAATACTGCGTGGTACCCATCGCATGGGTCCCAAATCTCCAGGTTCAAGGGCATCTTCCTACATCAAAAACATGCATGAGAAACCCAGAAGATGGTACACCGTGTGATGGGGAAAGGTTTCTAAAACGCACCTCATTTCTCATCTCCTTGTGCCCGGGTTCGCCATTCCAGCCGCTTTACTAGCAAGCTCCCTACTTGGAGCATCAGCACCTTTAACCTCCTGTTCCATACAGGTTGCAATTTGTCCTGAGGATAAACGGGAAGACGTGGAACCAACGAGAGACTAGCTCTTGGTGTTGGGACAGGCACAGGTCACTCTATTTTCCCATCAGAAAGAAGAATTAACCACAGGCTCAGCCTGCCCCCCGGAACCAGAACAGGGCCTGAAGCCATTCTGCTATTTTGCGGCCAGCTCCCATAAAAACGAGTTGTAAAATGGAGGTTCAGGGCACTGCAATTCACAAACCTGCAGAGTTATAAATGATAACTCTCGTCCACAAATATATTGAGGGAAGGCAAAGAAGAGGATTTGAAATCAAGGCAGAATTGCAGGAAACAGATTTCAGGAGGTAGATTCGAATCGCCTTTAAAGCACATGAAAAGCGGCAAAACGTTGACAATGATGCCCTTGGCCAAAAAGGGCGTATGCGTTTTTTCCTGAATATATTCAGGAAAAAACGCATACGCCCTTTTTGGCCAACCAAGCAACCTGGAAAGGCAAATCAGCGCTACAAAGAAGTCTCGCTTCCCATCGGTCAAAAGGGCCATGCTGAAAAAAGTGTCAAAACCAGAAATGCAGGACAGGCCATGGAGAAATGGGAGCCTTGCTACACTGATGGGCGGGATGTAAATTGCCAAGAGCCACTCTGGAGAAGTGTCCGGTGAGTCCTGAAACATCTGAAAAACACAGCTTAGAGAGCATAGGGCACTTCCACTCATGGGGGTATAAATTGGGAAAATTAAAAATCAGCAAGACACAAGCACCCCAAAGTTTAGGGCTGCTCTGTTGACCAGGACCTCCACTTCATTCCACCTTAAATATCCCAGGAAAGAGAAAAATGGATAAAGAAGTTGTGGTCCTTATGTACAATGGAATATCACTCAGCCAGGAAATCAATGTCGTAAGGTTAGTAGCAGCATGATGAGTGGATTTAGGTACGACGATTCTAAGTGAAATAAGTCACACAGAAAAGGACACTTCTCATAAGGTATCACTGATAGAGGGAATGTAAAAACCGTTACACTTGAACTGAATTACAAAACAGAACAGAGTCACACATGCAGAAAACACACTATGGCTGCTTAACGGGAAAGGTGAGGTGGGGTGATACATAAAACAAGGGTATCAAATTAGCTCAGATACCGTTCCATAAACCCAATATGTAATAGACAAGACCTACTCCTTGCTCAGAGAACTGGACTCAACACGCCCTATTCACCGCACAAGAATATATCTGACTAATAATAATCGTAAAACCTATGTATTGATATCTCTCTGTTAGTGTGTCAAGTGGGTGTAAAGCGGCATAAACACAGCAGTGAAAAGCAGCTAAACCCCATTATAAAAATAAATTACTTTGAAACACCCATGAAACAAAGACAGTGAAAGAGAGAGAAATTCTTACACAATGCGTTCAGGGGCTGTGATGCAACCTGGATTGACCATATCTAGACGCACAGCTGGATGAGACATAAGGGTGGACACTCTTGGGGCTGAGAGGTTTGGTGAGGTTGGGTGAGCAAACGCAGACCCTTTAAAGGAATACTGCGTGGTACCCATCGCATGGGTCCCAAATCTCCAGGTTCAAGGGCATCTTCCTACATCAAAAACATGCATGAGAAACCCAGAAGATGGTACACCGTGTGATGGGGAAAGGTTTCTAAAACGCACCTCATTTCTCATCGCCTTGTGCCCGGGTTCGCCATTCCAGCCGCTTTACTAGCAAGCTCCCTACTTGGAGCATCAGCACCTTTAACCTCCTGTTCCATACAGGTTGCAATTTGTCCTGAGGATAAACGGGAAGACGTGGAACCAACGAGAGACTAGCTCTTGGTGTTGGGACAGGCACAGGTCACTCTATTTTCCCATCAGAAAGAAGAATTAACCACAGGCTCAGCCTGCCCCCCGGAACCAGAACAGGGCCTGAAGCCATTCTGCGATTTTGCGGCCAGCTCCCATAAAAACGAGTTGTAAAATGGAGGTTCAGGGCACTGCAATTCACAAAACTGCAGAGTTATAAATGATAACTCTCGTCCACAAATATATTGAGGGAAGGCAAAGAAGAGGATTTGAAATCAAGGCAGAATTGCAGGAAACAGATTTCAGGAGGTAGATTCGAATCGCCTTTAAAGCACATGAAAAGCGGCAAAACGTTGACAATGATGCCCTTGGCCAAAAAGGGCGTATGCGTTTTTTCCTGAATATATTCAGGAAAAAACGCATACGCCCTTTTTGGCCAACCAAGCAACCTGGAAAGGCAAATCAGCGCTACAAAGAAGTCTCGCTTCCCATCGGTCAAAAGGGCCATGCTGAAAAAAGTGTCAAAACCAGAAATGCAGGACAGGCCATGGAGAAATGGGAGCCTTGCTACACTGATGGGCGGGATGTAAATTGCCAAGAGCCACTCTGGAGAAGTGTCCGGTGAGTCCTGAAACATCTGAAAAACACAGCTTAGAGAGCATAGGGCACTTCCACTCATGGGGGTATAAATTGGGAAAATTAAAAATCAGCAAGACACAAGCACCCCAAAGTTTAGGGCTGCTCTGTTGACCAGGACCTCCACTTCATTCCACCTTAAATATCCCAGGAAAGAGAAAAATGGATAAAGAAGTTGTGGTCCTTATGTACAATGGAATATCACTCAGCCAGGAAATCAATGTCGTAAGGTTAGTAGCAGCATGATGAGTGGATTTAGGTACGACGATTCTAAGTGAAATAAGTCACACAGAAAAGGACACTTCTCATAAGGTATCACTGATAGAGGGAATGTAAAAACCGTTACACTTGAACTGAATTACAAAACAGAACAGAGTCACACATGCAGAAAACAGACTATGGCTGCTTAACGGGAAAGGTGAGGTGGGGTGATACATAAAACAAGGGTATCAAATTAGCTCAGATACCGTTCCATAAACCCAATATGTAATAGACAAGACCTACTCCTTGCTCAGAGAACTGGACTCAACACGCCCTATTCACCGCACAAGAATATATCTGACTAATAATAATCGTAAAACCTATGTATTGATATCTCTCTGTTAGTGTGTCAAGTGGGTGTAAAGCGGCATAAACACAGCAGTGAAAAGCAGCTAAACCCCATTATAAAAATAAATTACTTTGAAACACCCATGAAACAAAGACAGTGAAAGAGAGAGAAATTCTTACACAATGCGTTCAGGGGCTGTGATGCAACCTGGATTGACCATATCTAGACGCACAGCTGGATGAGACATAAGGGTGGACACTCTTGGGGCTGAGAGGTTTGGTGAGGTTGGGTGAGCAAACGCAGACCCTTTAAAGGAATACTGCGTGGTACCCATCGCATGGGTCCCAAATCTCCAGGTTCAAGGGCATCTTCCTACATCAAAAACATGCATGAGAAACCCAGAAGATGGTACACCGTGTGATGGGGAAAGGTTTCTAAAACGCACCTCATTTCTCATCGCCTTGTGCCCGGGTTCGCCATTCCAGCCGCTTTACTAGCAAGCTCCCTACTTGGAGCATCAGCACCTTTAACCTCCTGTTCCATACAGGTTGCAATTTGTCCTGAGGATAAACGGGAAGACGTGGAACCAACGAGAGACTAGCTCTTGGTGTTGGGACAGGCACAGGTCACTCTATTTTCCCATCAGAAAGAAGAATTAACCACAGGCTCAGCCTGCCCCCCGGAACCAGAACAGGGCCTGAAGCCATTCTGCGATTTTGCGGCCAGCTCCCATAAAAACGAGTTGTAAAATGGAGGTTCAGGGCACTGCAATTCACAAACCTGCAGAGTTATAAATGATAACTCTCGTCCACAAATATATTGAGGGAAGGCAAAGAAGAGGATTTGAAATCAAGGCAGAATTGCAGGAAACAGATTTCAGGAGGTAGATTCGAATCGCCTTTAAAGCACATGAAAAGCGGCAAAACGTTGACAATGATGCCCTTGGCCAAAAAGGGCGTATGCGTTTTTTCCTGAATATATTCAGGAAAAAACGCATACGCCCTTTTTGGCCAACCAAGCAACCTGGAAAGGCAAATCAGCGCTACAAAGAAGTCTCGCTTCCCATCGGTCAAAAGGGCCATGCTGAAAAAAGTGTCAAAACCAGAAATGCAGGACAGGCCATGGAGAAATGGGAGCCTTGCTACACTGATGGGCGGGATGTAAATTGCCAAGAGCCACTCTGGAGAAGTGTCCGGTGAGTCCTGAAACATCTGAAAAACACAGCTTAGAGAGCATAGGGCACTTCCACTCATGGGGGTATAAATTGGGAAAATTAAAAATCAGCAAGACACAAGCACCCCAAAGTTTAGGGCTGCTCTGTTGACCAGGACCTCCACTTCATTCCACCTTAAATATCCCAGGAAAGAGAAAAATGGATAAAGAAGTTGTGGTCCTTATGTACATTGGAATATCACTCAGCCAGGAAATCAATGTCGTAAGGTTAGTAGCAGCATGATGAGTGGATTTAGGTACGACGATTCTAAGTGAAATAAGTCACACAGAAAAGGACACTTCTCATAAGGTATCACTGATAGAGGGAATGTAAAAAGCGTTACACTTGAACTGAATTACAAAACAGAACAGAGTCACACATGCAGAAAACACACTATGGCTGCTTAACGGGAAAGGTGAGGTGGGGTGATACATAAAACAAGGGTATCAAATTAGCTCAGATACCGTTCCATAAACCCAATATGTAATAGACAAGACCTACTCCTGGCTCAGAGAACTGGACTCAACACGCCCTATTCACCGCACAAGAATATATCTGACTAATAATAATCGTAAAACCTATGTATTGATATCTCTCTGTTAGTGTGTCAAGTGGGTGTAAAGCGGCATAAACACAGCAGTGAAAAGCAGCTAAACCCCATTATAAAAATAAATTACTTTGAAACACCCATGAAACAAAGACAGTGAAAGAGAGAGAAATTCTTACACAATGCGTTCAGGGGCTGTGATGCAACCTGGATTGACCATATCTAGACGCACAGCTGGATGAGACATAAGGGTGGACACTCTTGGGGCTGAGAGGTTTGGTGAGGTTGGGTGAGCAAACGCAGACCCTTTAAAGGAATACTGCGTGGTACCCATCGCATGGGTCCCAAATCTCCAGGTTCAAGGGCATCTTCCTACATCAAAAACATGCATGAGAAACCCAGAAGATGGTACACCGTGTGATGGGGAAAGGTTTCTAAAACGCACCTCATTTCTCATCTCCTTGTGCCCGGGTTCGCCATTCCAGCCGCTTTACTAGCAAGCTCCCTACTTGGAGCATGAGCACCTTTAACCTCCTGTTCCGTACAGGTTGCAATTTGTCCTGAGGATAAACGGGAAGACGTGGAACCAACGAGAGACTAGCTCTTGGTGTTGGGACAGGCACAGGTCACTCAATTTTCCCATCAGAAAGAAGAATTAACCACAGGCTCAGCCTGACCCCCGGAACCAGAACAGGGCCTGAAGCCATTCTGCGATTTTGCGGCCAGCTCCCATAAAAACGAGTTGTAAAATGGAGGTTCAGGGCACTGCAATTCACAAACCTGCAGAGTTATAAATGATAACTCTCGTCCACAAACATATTGAGGGAAGGCAAAGAAGAGGATTTGAAATCAAGGCAGAATTGCAGGAAACAGATTTCAGGAAGTAGATACGAATCGCCTTTAAAGCACATGAAAAGCGGCAAAACGTTGACAATGATGCCCTTGGCCAAAAAGGGCGTATGCGTTTTTTCCTGAATATATTCAGGAAAAAACGCATACGCCCTTTTTGGCCAACCAAGCCACCTGGAAAGGCAAATCAGCGCTACAAAGAAGTCTCGCTTCCCATCGGTCAAAAGGGCCATGCTGAAAAAAGTGTCAAAACCAGAAATGCAGGACAGGCCATGGAGAAATGGGAGCCTTGCTACACTGATGGGCGGGATGTAAATTGCCAAGAGCCACTCTGGAGAAGTGTCCGGTGAGTCCTGAAACATCTGAAAAACACAGCTTAGAGAGCATAGGGCACTTCCACTCATGGGGGTATAAATTGGGAAAATTAAAAATCAGCAAGACACAAGCACCCCAAAGTTTAGGGCTGCTCTGTTGACCAGGACCTCCACTTCATTCCACCTTAAATATCCCAGGAAAGAGAAAAATGGATAAAGAAGTTGTGGTCCTTATGTACAATGGAATATCACTCAGCCAGGAAATCAATGTCGTAAGGTTAGTAGCAGCATGATGAGTGGATTTAGGTATGACGATTCTAAGTGAAATAAGTCACACAGAAAAGGACACTTCTCATAAGGTATCACTGATAGAGGGAATGTAAAAACCGTTACACTTGAACTGAATTACAAAACAGAACAGAGTCACACATGCAGAAAACACACTATGGCTGCTTAACGGGAAAGGTGAGGTGGGGTGATACATAAAACAAGGGTATCAAATTAGCTCAGATACCGTTCCATAAACCCAATATGTAATAGACAAGACCTACTCCTTGCTCAGAGAACTGGACTCAACACGCCCTATTCACCGCACAAGAATATATCTGACTAATAATAATCGTAAAACCTATGTATTGATATCTCTCTGTTAGTGTGTCAAGTGGGTGTAAAGCGGCATAAACACATCATTGAAAAGCAGCTAAACCCCATTATAAAAATAAATTACTTTGAAACCACCATGAAACAAAGACAGTGAAAGAGAGAGAAATTCTTACACAATGCGTTCAGGGGCTGTGATGCAACCTGGATTGACCATATCTAGACGCACAGCTGGATGAGACATAAGGGTGGACACTCTTGGGGCTGAGAGGTTTGGTGAGGTTGGGTGAGCAAACGCAGACCGTTTAAAGGAATACTGCGTGGTACCCATCGCATGGGTCCCAAATCTCCAGGTTCAAGGGCATCTTCCTACATCAAAAACATGCATGAGAAACCCAGAAGATGGTACACCGTGTGATGGGGAAAGGTTTCTAAAACGCACCTCATTTCTCATCTCCTTGTGCCCGGGTTCGCCATTCCAGCCGCTTTACTAGCAAGCTCCCTACTTGGAGCATCAGCACCTTTAACCTCCTGTTCCGTACAGGTTGCAATTTGTCCTGAGGATAAACGGGAAGACGTGGAACCAACGAGAGACTAGCTCTTGGTGTTGGGACAGGCACAGGTCACTCTATTTTCCCATCAGAAAGAAGAATTAACCACAGGCTCAGCCTGACCCCCGGAACCAGAACAGGGCCTGAAGCCATTCTGCGATTTTGCGGCCAGCTCCCATAAAAACGAGTTGTAAAATGGAGGTTCAGGGCACTGCAATTCACAAACCTGCAGAGTTATAAATGATAACTCTCGTCCACAAACATATTGAGGGAAGGCAAAGAAGAGGATTTGAAATCAAGGCAGAATTGCAGGAAACAGATTTCAGGAGGTAGATACGAATCGCCTTTAAAGCACATGAAAAGCGGCAAAACGTTGACAATGATGCCCTTGGCCAAAAAGGGCGTATGCGTTTTTTCCTGAATATATTCAGGAAAAAACGCATACGCCCTTTTTGGCCAACCAAGCCACCTGGAAAGGCAAATCAGCGCTACAAAGAAGTCTCGCTTCCCATCGGTCAAAAGGGCCATGCTGAAAAAAGTGTCAAAACCAGAAATGCAGGACAGGCCATGGAGAAATGGGAGCCTTGCTACACTGATGGGCGGGATGTAAATTGCCAAGAGCCACTCTGGAGAAGTGTCCAGTGAGTCCTGAAACATCTGAAAAACACAGCTTAGAGAGCATAGGGCACTTCCACTCATGGGGGTATAAATTGGGAAAATGAAAAATCAGCAAGACACAAGCACCCCAAAGTTTAGGGCTGCTCTGTTGACCAGGACCTCCACTTCATTCCACCTTAAATATCCCAGGAAAGAGAAAAATGGATAAAGAAGTTGTGGTCCTTATGTACAATGGAATATCACTCAGCCAGGAAATCAATGTCGTAAGGTTAGTAGCAGCATGATGAGTGGATTTAGGTATGACGATTCTAAGTGAAATAAGTCACACAGAAAAGGACACTTCTCATAAGGTATCACTGATAGAGGGAATGTAAAAACCGTTACACTTGAACTGAATTACAAAACAGAACAGAGTCACACATGCAGAAAACACACTATGGCTGCTTAACGGGAAAGGTGAGGTGGGGTGATACATAAAACAAGGGTATCAAATTAGCTCAGATACCGTTCCATAAACCCAATATGTAATAGACAAGACCTACTCCTTGCTCAGAGAACTGGACTCAACACGCCCTATTCACCGCACAAGAATATATCTGACTAATAATAATCGTAAAACCTATGTATTGATATCTCTCTGTTAGTGTGTCAAGTGGGTGTAAAGCGGCATAAACACATCATTGAAAAGCAGCTAAACCCCATTATAAAAATAAATTACTTTGAAACCACCATGAAACAAAGACAGTGAAAGAGAGAGAAATTCTTACACAATGCGTTCAGGGGCTGTGATGCAACCTGGATTGACCATATCTAGACGCACAGCTGGATGAGACATAAGGGTGGACACTCTTGGGGCTGAGAGGTTTGGTGAGGTTGGGTGAGCAAACGCAGACCGTTTAAAGGAATACTGCGTGGTACCCATCGCATGGGTCCCAAATCTCCAGGTTCAAGGGCATCTTCCTACATCAAAAACATGCATGAGAAACCCAGAAGATGGTACACCGTGTGATGGGGAAAGGTTTCTAAAACGCACCTCATTTCTCATCTCCTTGTGCCCGGGTTCGCCATTCCAGCCGCTTTACTAGCAAGCTCCCTACTTGGAGCATCAGCACCTTTAACCTCCTGTTCCGTACAGGTTGCAATTTGTCCTGAGGATAAACGGGAAGACGTGGAACCAACGAGAGACTAGCTCTTGGTGTTGGGACAGGCACAGGTCACTCTATTTTCCCATCAGAAAGAAGAATTAACCACAGGCTCAGCCTGACCCCCGGAACCAGAACAGGGCCTGAAGCCATTCTGCGATTTTGCGGCCAGCTCCCATAAAAACGAGTTGTAAAATGGAGGTTCAGGGCACTGCAATTCACAAACCTGCAGAGTTATAAATGATAACTCTCGTCCACAAACATATTGAGGGAAGGCAAAGAAGAGGATTTGAAATCAAGGCAGAATTGCAGGAAACAGATTTCAGGAGGTAGATACGAATCGCCTTTAAAGCACATGAAAAGCGGCAAAACGTTGACAATGATGCCCTTGGCCAAAAAGGGCGTATGCGTTTTTTCCTGAATATATTCAGGAAAAAACGCATACGCCCTTTTTGGCCAACCAAGCCACCTGGAAAGGCAAATCAGCGCTACAAAGAAGTCTCGCTTCCCATCGGTCAAAAGGGCCATGCTGAAAAAAGTGTCAAAACCAGAAATGCAGGACAGGCCATGGAGAAATGGGAGCCTTGCTACACTGATGGGCGGGATGTAAATTGCCAAGAGCCACTCTGGAGAAGTGTCCAGTGAGTCCTGAAACATCTGAAAAACACAGCTTAGAGAGCATAGGGCACTTCCACTCATGGGGGTATAAATTGGGAAAATGAAAAATCAGCAAGACACAAGCACCCCAAAGTTTAGGGCTGCTCTGTTGACCAGGACCTCCACTTCATTCCACCTTAAATATCCCAGGAAAGAGAAAAATGGATAAAGAAGTTGTGGTCCTTATGTACAATGGAATATCACTCAGCCAGGAAATCAATGTCGTAAGGTTAGTAGCAGCATGATGAGTGGATTTAGGTATGACGATTCTAAGTGAAATAAGTCACACAGAAAAGGACACTTCTCATAAGGTATCACTGATAGAGGGAATGTAAAAACCGTTACACTTGAACTGAATTACAAAACAGAACAGAGTCACACATGCAGAAAACAGACTATGGCTGCTTAACAGGAAAGGTGAGGTGGGGTGATACATAAAACAAGGGTATCAAATTAGCTCAGATACCATTCCATAAACCCAATATGTAGTAGACAAGACCTACTCCTTGCTCAGAGAACTGGACTCAACACGCCCTATTCACCGCACAAGAATATATCTGACTAATAATAATCGTAAAACCTATGTATTGATATCTCTCTGTTAGTGTGTCAAGTGGGTGTAAAGCGGCATAAACACAGCAGTGAAAAGCAGCTAAACCCCATTATAAAAATAAATTACTTTGAAACACCCATGAAACAAAGACAGTGAAAGAGAGAGAAATTCTTACACAATGCGTTCAGGGGCTGTGATGCAACCTGGATTGACCATATCTAGACGCACAGCTGGATGAGACATAAGGGTGGACACTCTTGGGGCTGAGAGGTTTGGTGAGGTTGGGTGAGCAAACGCAGACCCTTTAAAGGAATACTGCGTGGTACCCATCGCATGGGTCCCAAATCTCCAGGTTCAAGGGCATCTTCCTACATCAAAAACATGCATGAGAAACCCAGAAGATGGTACACCGTGTGATGGGGAAAGGTTTCTAAAACGCACCTCATTTCTCATCTCCTTGTGCCCGGGTTCGCCATTCCAGCCGCTTTACTAGCAAGCTCCCTACTTGGAGCATCAGCACCTTTAACCTCCTGTTCCGTACAGGTTGCAATTTGTCCTGAGGATAAACGGGAAGACGTGGAACCAACGAGAGACTAGCTCTTGGTGTTGGGACAGGCACAGGTCACTCAATTTTCCCATCAGAAAGAAGAATTAACCACAGGCTCAGCCTGCCCCCCGGAACCAGAACAGGGCCTGAAGCCATTCTGCGATTTTGCGGCCAGCTCCCATAAAAACGAGTTGTAAAATGGAGGTTCAGGGCACTGCAATTCACAAACCTGCAGAGTTATAAATGATAACTCTCGTCCACAAACATATTGAGGGAAGGCAAAGAAGAGGATTTGAAATCAAGGCAGAATTGCAGGAAACAGATTTCAGGAGGTAGATACGAATCGCCTTTAAAGCACATGAAAAGCGGCAAAACTTTGACAATGATGCCCTTGGCCAAAAAGGGCGTATGCGTTTTTTCCTGAATATATTCAGGAAAAAACGCATACGCCCTTTTTGGCCAACCAAGCAACCTGGAAAGGCAAATCAGCGCTACAAAGAAGTCTCGCTTCCCATCGGTCAAAAGGGCCATGCTGAAAAAAGTGTCAAAACCAGAAATGCAGGACAGGCCATGGAGAAATGGGAGCCTTGCTACACTGATGGGCGGGATGTAAATTGGCAAGAGCCACTCTGGAGAAGTGTCCGGTGAGTCCTGAAACATCTGAAAAACACAGCTTAGAGAGCATAGGGCACTTCCACTCATGGGGGTATAAATTGGGAAAATGAAAAATCAGCAAGACACAAGCACCCCAAAGTTTAGGGCTGCTCTGTTGACCAGGACCTCCACTTCATTCCACCTTAAATATCCCAGGAAAGAGAAAAATGGATAAAGAAGTTGTGGTCCTTATGTACAATGGAATATCACTCAGCCAGGAAATCAATGTCGTAAGGTTAGTAGCAGCATGATGAGTGGATTTAGGTATGACGATTCTAAGTGAAATAAGTCACACAGAAAAGGACACTTCTCATAAGGTATCACTGATAGAGGGAATGTAAAAACCGTTACACTTGAACTGAATTACAAAACAGAACAGAGTCACACATGCAGAAAACAGACTATGGCTGCTTAACAGGAAAGGTGAGGTGGGGTGATACATAAAACAAGGGTATCAAATTAGCTCAGATACCATTCCATAAACCCAATATGTAGTAGACAAGACCTACTCCTTGCTCAGAGAACTGGACTCAACAAGCCCTATTCACCGCACAAGAATATATCTGACTAATAATAATCGTAAAACCTATGTATTGATATCTCTCTGTTAGTGTGTCAAGTGGGTGTAAAGCGGCATAAACACAGCAGTGAAAAGCAGCTAAACCCCATTATAAAAATAAATTACTTTGAAACACCCATGAAACAAAGACAGTGAAAGAGAGAGAAATTCTTACACAATGCGTTCAGGGGCTGTGATGCAACCTGGATTGACCATATCTAGACGCACAGCTGGATGAGACATAAGGGTGGACACTCTTGGGGCTGAGAGGTTTGGTGAGGTTGGGTGAGCAAACGCAGACCCTTTAAAGGAATACTGCGTGGTACCCATCGCATGGGTCCCAAATCTCCAGGTTCAAGGGCATCTTCCTACATCAAAAACATGCATGAGAAACCCAGAAGATGGTACACCGTGTGATGGGGAAAGGTTTCTAAAACGCACCTCATTTCTCATCTCCTTGTGCCCGGGTTCGCCATTCCAGCCGCTTTACTAGCAAGCTCCCTACTTGGAGCATCAGCACCTTTAACCTCCTGTTCCGTACAGGTTGCAATTTGTCCTGAGGATAAACGGGAAGACGTGGAACCAACGAGAGACTAGCTCTTGGTGTTGGGACAGGCACAGGTCACTCAATTTTCCCATCAGAAAGAAGAATTAACCACAGGCTCAGCCTGACCCCCGGAACCAGAACAGGGCCTGAAGCCATTCTGCGATTTTGCGGCCAGCTCCCATAAAAACGAGTTGTAAAATGGAGGTTCAGGGCACTGCAATTCACAAACCTGCAGAGTTATAAATGATAACTCTCGTCCACAAACATATTGAGGGAAGGCAAAGAAGAGGATTTGAAATCAAGGCAGAATTGCAGGAAACAGATTTCAGGAAGTAGATACGAATCGCCTTTAAAGCACATGAAAAGCGGCAAAACGTTGACGATGATGCCCTTGGCCAAAAAGGGCGTATGCGTTTTTTCCTGAATATATTCAGGAAAAAACGCATACGCCCTTTTTGGCCAACCAAGCAACCTGGAAAGGCAAATCAGCGCTACAAAGAAGTCTCGCTTCCCATCGGTCAAAAGGGCCATGCTGAAAAAAGTGTCAAAACCAGAAATGCAGGACAGGCCATGGAGAAATGGGAGCCTTGCTACACTGATGGGCGGGATGTAAATTGCCAAGAGCCACTCTGGAGAAGTGTCCGGTGAGTCCTGAAACATCTGAAAAACACAGCTTAGAGAGCATAGGGCACTTCCACTCATGGGGGTATAAATTGGGAAAATTAAAAATCAGCAAGACACAAGCACCCCAAAGTTTAGGGCTGCTCTGTTGACAAGGACCTCCACTTCATTCCACCTTAAATATCCAAGGAAAGAGAAAAATGGATAAAGAAGTTGTGGTCCTTATGTACAATGGAATATCACTCAGCCAGGAAATCAATGTCGTAAGGTTAGTAGCAGCATGATGAGTGGATTTAGGTATGACGATTCTAAGTGAAATAAGTCACACAGAAAAGGACACTACTCATAAGGTATCACTGATAGAGGGAATGTAAAAACCGTTACACTTGAACTGAATTACAAAACAGAACAGAGTCACACATGCAGAAAACACACTATGGCTGCTTAACGGGAAAGGTGAGGTGGGGTGATACATAAAACAAGGGTATCAAATTAGCTCAGATACCATTCCATAAACCCAATATGTAATAGACAAGACCTACTCCTTGCTCAGAGAACTGGACTCAACACGCCCTATTCAACGCACAAGAATATATCTGATTAATAATAATCGTAAAACCTATGTATTGATATCTCTCTGTTAGTGTGTCAAGTGGGTGTAAAGCGGCATAAACACAGCAGTGAAAAGCAGCTAAACCCCATTATAAAAATAAATTACTTTGAAACACCCATGAAACAAAGACAGTGAAAGAGAGAGAAATTCTTACACAATGCGTTCAGGGGCTGTGATGCAACCTGGATTGACCATATCTAGACGCACAGCTGGATGAGACATAAGGGTGGACACTCTTGGGGCTGAGAGGTTTGGTGAGGTTGGGTGAGCAAACGCAGACCCTTTAAAGGAATACTGCGTGGTACCCATCGCATGGGTCCCAAATCTCCAGGTTCAAGGGCATCTTCCTACATCAAAAACATGCATGAGAAACCCAGAAGATGGTACACCGTGTGATGGGGAAAGGTTTCTAAAACGCACCTCATTTCTCATCTCCTTGTGCCCGGGTTCGCCATTCCAGCCGCTTTACTAGCAAGCTCCCTACTTGGAGCATCAGCACCTTTAACCTCCTGTTCCGTACAGGTTGCAATTTGTCCTGAGGATAAACGGGAAGACGTGGAACCAACGAGAGACTAGCTCTTGGTGTTGGGACAGGCACAGGTCACTCTATTTTCCCATCAGAAAGAAGAATTAACCACAGGCTCAGCCTGACCCCCGGAACCAGAACAGGGCCTGAAGCCATTCTGCGATTTTGCGGCCAGCTCCCATAAAAACGAGTTGTAAAATGGAGGTTCAGGGCACTGCAATTCACAAACCTGCAGAGTTATAAATGATAACTCTCGTCCACAAACATATTGAGGGAAGGCAAAGAAGAGGATTTGAAATCAAGGCAGAATTGCAGGAAACAGATTTCAGGAGGTAGATACGAATCGCCTTTAAAGCACAAGAAAAGCGGCAAAACGTTGACAATGATGCCCTTGGCCAAAAAGGGCGTATGCGTTTTTTCCTGAATATATTCAGGAAAAAACGCATACGCCCTTTTTGGCCAACCAAGCCACCTGGAAAGGCAAATCAGCGCTACAAAGAAGTCTCGCTTCCCATCGGTCAAAAGGGCCATGCTGAAAAAAGTGTCAAAACCAGAAATGCAGGACAGGCCATGGAGAAATGGGAGCCTTGCTACACTGATGGGCGGGATGTAAATTGCCAAGAGCCACTCTGGAGAAGTGTCCGGTGAGTCCTGAAACATCTGAAAAACACAGCTTAGAGAGCATAGGGCACTTCCACTCATGGGGGTATAAATTGGGAAAATTAAAAATCAGCAAGACACAAGCACCCCAAAGTTTAGGGCTGCTCTGTTGACCAGGACCTCCACTTCATTCCACCTTAAATATCCAAGGAAAGAGAAAAATGGATAAAGAAGTTGTGGTCCTTATGTACAATGGAATATCACTCAGCCAGGAAATCAATGTCGTAAGGTTAGTAGCAGCATGATGAGTGGATTTAGGTATGACGATTCTAAGTGAAATAAGTCACACAGAAAAGGACACTTCTCATAAGGTATCACTGATAGAGGGAATGTAAAAACCGTTACACTTGAACTGAATTACAAAACAGAACAGAGTCACACATGCAGAAAACACACTATGGCTGCTTAACGGGAAAGGTGAGGTGGGGTGATACATAAAACAAGGGTATCAAATTAGCTCAGATACCGTTCCATAAACCCAATATGTAATAGACAAGACCTACTCCTTGCTCAGAGAACTGGACTCAACACGCCCTATTCACCGCACAAGAATATATCTGACTAATAATAATCGTAAAACCTATGTATTGATATCTCTCTGTTAGTGTGTCAAGTGGGTGTAAAGCGGCATAAACACAGCAGTGAAAAGCAGCTAAACCCCATTATAAAAATAAATTACTTTGAAACCACCATGAAACAAAGACAGTGAAAGAGAGAGAAATTCTTACACAATGCGTTCAGGGGCTGTGATGCAACCTGGATTGACCATATCTAGACGCACAGCTGGATCAGACATAAGGGTGGACACTCTTGGGGCTGAGAGGTTTGGTGAGGTTGGGTGAGCAAACGCAGACCCTTTAAAGGAATACTGCGTGGTACCCATCGCATCGGTCCCAAATCTACAGGTTCAAGGGCATCTTCCTACATCAAAAACATGCATGAGAAACCCAGAAGATGGTACACCGTGTGATGGGGAAAGGTTTCTAAAACGCACCTCATTTCTCATCTCCTTGTGCCCGGGTTCGCCATTCCAGCCGCTTTACTAGCAAGCTCCCTACTTGGAGCATGAGCACCTTTAACCTCCTGTTCCGTACAGGTTGCAATTTGTCCTGAGGATAAACGGGAAGACGTGGAACCAACGAGAGACTAGCTCTTGGTGTTGGGACAGGCACAGGTCACTCAATTTTCCCATCAGAAAGAAGAATTAACCACAGGCTCAGCCTGCCCCCCGGAACCAGAACAGGGCCTGAAGCCATTCTGCGATTTTGCGGCCAGCTCCCATAAAAACGAGTTGTAAAATGGAGGTTCAGGGCACTGCAATTCACAAACCTGCAGAGTTATAAATGATAACTCTCGTCCACAAACATATTGAGGGAAGGCAAAGAAGAGGATTTGAAATCAAGGCAGAATTGCAGGAAACAGATTTCAGGAAGTAGATACGAATCGCCTTTAAAGCACATGAAAAGCGGCAAAACGTTGACAATGATGCCCTTGGCCAAAAAGGGCGTATGCGTTTTTTCCTGAATATATTCAGGAAAAAACGCATACGCCCTTTTTGGCCAACCAAGCCACCTGGAAAGGCAAATCAGCGCTACAAAGAAGTCTCGCTTCCCATCGGTCAAAAGGGCCATGCTGAAAAAAGTGTCAAAACCAGAAATGCAGGACAGGCCATGGAGAAATGGGAGCCTTGCTACACTGATGGGCGGGATGTAAATTGCCAAGAGCCACTCTGGAGAAGTGTCCGGTGAGTCCTGAAACATCTGAAAAACACAGCTTAGAGAGCATAGGGCACTTCCACTCATGGGGGTATAAATTGGGAAAATTAAAAATCAGCAAGACACAAGCACCCCAAAGTTGAGGGCTGCTCTGTTGACAAGGACCTCCACTTCATTCCACCTTAAATATCCCAGGAAAGAGAAAAATGGATAAAGAAGTTGTGGTCCTTATGTACAATGGAATATCACTCAGCCAGGAAATCAATGTCGTAAGGTTAGTAGCAGCATGATGAGTGGATTTAGGTATGACGATTCTAAGTGAAATAAGTCACACAGAAAAGGACACTTCTCATAAGGTATCACTGATAGAGGGAATGTAAAAACCGTTACACTTGAACTGAATTACAAAACAGAACAGAGTCACACATGCAGAAAACACACTATGGCTGCTTAACGGGAAAGGTGAGGTGGGGTGATACATAAAACAAGGGTATCAAATTAGCTCAGATACCGTTCCATAAACCCAATATGTAATAGACAAGACCTACTCCTTGCTCAGAGAACTGGACTCAACACGCCCTATTCACCGCACAAGAATATATCTGACTAATAATAATCGTAAAACCTATGTATTGATATCTCTCTGTTAGTGTGTCAAGTGGGTGTAAAGCGGCATAAACACAGCAGTGAAAAGCAGCTAAACCCCATTATAAAAATAAATTACTTTGAAACCACCATGAAACAAAGACAGTGAAAGAGAGAGAAATTCTTACACAATGCGTTCAGGGGCTGTGATGCAACCTGGATTGACCATATCTAGACGCACAGCTGGATGAGACATAAGGGTGGACACTCTTGGGGCTGAGAGGTTTGGTGAGGTTGGGTGAGCAAACGCAGACCCTTTAAAGGAATACTGCGTGGTACCCATCGCATGGGTCCCAAATCTCCAGGTTCAAGGGCATCTTCCTACATCAAAAACATGCATGAGAAACCCAGAAGATGGTACACCGTGTGATGGGGAAAGGTTTCTAAAACGCACCTCATTTCTCATCTCCTTGTGCCCGGGTTCGCCATTCCAGCCGCTTTACTAGCAAGCTCCCTACTTGGAGCATCAGCACCTTTAACCTCCTGTTCCGTACAGGTTGCAATTTGTCCTGAGGATAAACGGGAAGACGTGGAACCAACGAGAGACTAGCTCTTGGTGTTGGGACAGGCACAGGTCACTCTATTTTCCCATCAGAAAGAAGAATTAACCACAGGCTCAGCCTGACCCCCGGAACCAGAACAGGGCCTGAAGCCATTCTGCGATTTTGCGGCCAGCTCCCATAAAAACGAGTTGTAAAATGGAGGTTCAGGGCACTGCAATTCACAAACCTGCAGAGTTATAAATGAGAACTCTCGTCCACAAATATATTGAGGGAAGGCAAAGAAGAGGATTTGAAATCAAGGCAGAATTGCAGGAAACAGATTTCAGGAGGTAGATACGAATCGCCTTTAAAGCACATGAAAAGCGGCAAAACGTTGACAATGATGCCCTTGGCCAAAAAGGGCGTATGCGTTTTTTCCTGAATATATTCAGGAAAAAACGCATATGCCCTTTTTGGCCAACCAAGCCACCTGGAAAGGCAAATCAGCGCTACAAAGAAGTCTCGCTTCCCATCGGTCAAAAGGGCCATGCTGAAAAAAGTGTCAAAACCAGAAATGCAGGACAGGCCATGGAGAAATGGGAGCCTTGCTACACTGATGGGCGGGATGTAAATTGCCAAGAGCCACTCTGGAGAAGTGTCCGGTGAGTCCTGAAACATCTGAAAAACACAGCTTAGAGAGCATAGGGCACTTCCACTCATGGGGGTATAAATTGGGAAAATGAAAAATCAGCAAGACACAAGCACCCCAAAGTTTAGGGCTGCTCTGTTGACCAGGACCTCCACTTCATTCCACCTTAAATATCCCAGGAAAGAGAAAAATGGATAAAGAAGTTGTGGTCCTTATGTACAATGGAATATCACTCAGCCAGGAAATCAATGTCGTAAGGTTAGTAGCAGCATGATGAGTGGATTTAGGTATGACGATTCTAAGTGAAATAAGTCACACAGAAAAGGACACTTCTCATAAGGTATCACTGATAGAGGGAATGTAAAAACCGTTACACTTGAACTGAATTACAAAACAGAACAGAGTCACACATGCAGAAAACAGACTATGGCTGCTTAACAGGAAAGGTGAGGTGGGGTGATACATAAAACAAGGGTATCAAATTAGCTCAGATACCATTCCATAAACCCAATATGTAGTAGACAAGACCTACTCCTTGCTCAGATAACTGGACTCAACACGCCCTATTCACCGCACAAGAATATATCTGACTAATAATAATCGTAAAACCTATGTATTGATATCTCTCTGTTAGTGTGTCAAGTGGGTGTAAAGCGGCATAAACACAGCAGTGAAAAGCAGCTAAACCCCATTATAAAAATAAATTACTTTGAAACACCCATGAAACAAAGACAGTGAAAGAGAGAGAAATTCTTACACAATGCGTTCAGGGGCTGTGATGCAACCTGGATTGACCATATCTAGACGCACAGCTGGATGAGGCATAAGGGTGGACACTCTTGGGGCTGAGAGGTTTGGTGAGGTTGGGTGAGCAAACGCAGACCCTTTAAAGGAATACTGCGTGGTACCCATCGCATGGGTCCCAAATCTCCAGGTTCAAGGGCATCTTCCTACATCAAAAACATGCATGAGAAACCCAGAAGATGGTACACCGTGTGATGGGGAAAGGTTTCTAAAACGCACCTCATTTCTCATCTCCTTGTGCCCGGGTTCGCCATTCCTGCCACTTTACTAGCAAGCTCCCTACTTGGAGCATCAGCACCTTTAACCTCCTGTTCCATACAGGTTGCAATTTGTCCTGAGGATAAACGGGAAGACGTGGAACCAACGAGAGACTAGCTCTTGGTGTTGGGACAGGCACAGGTCACTCTATTTTCCCATCAGAAAGAAGAATTAACCACAGGCTCAGCCTGCCCCCCGGAACCAGAACAGGGCCTGAAGCCATTCTGCGATTTTGCGGCCAGCTCCCATAAAAACGAGTTGTAAAATGGAGGTTCAGGGCACTGCAATTCACAAACCTGCAGAGTTATAAATGATAACTGTCGTCCACAAATATATTGAGGGAAGGCAAAGAAGAGGATTTGAAATCAAGGCAGAATTGCAGGAAACAGATTTCAGGAGGTAGATTCGAATCGCCTTTAAAGCACATGAAAAGCGGCAAAACGTTGACAATGATGCCCTTGGCCAAAAAGGGCGTATGCGTTTTTTCCTGAATATATTCAGGAAAAAACGCATACGCCCTTTTTGGCCAACCAAGCAACCTGGAAAGGCAAATCAGCGCTACAAAGAAGTCTCGCTTCCCATCGGTCAAAAGGGCCATGCTGAAAAAAGTGTCAAAACCAGAAATGCAGGACAGGCCATGGAGAAATGGGAGCCTTGCTACACTGATGGGCGGGATGTAAATTGCCAAGAGCCACTCTGGAGAAGTGTCCGGTGAGTCCTGAAACATCTGAAAAACACAGCTTAGAGAGCATAGGGCACTTCCACTCATGGGGGTATAAATTGGGAAAATTAAAAATCAGCAAGACACAAGCACCCCAAAGTTTAGGGCTGCTCTGTTGACCAGGACCTCCACTTCATTCCACCTTAAATATCCCAGGAAAGAGAAAAATGGATAAAGAAGTTGTGGTCCTTATGTACATTGGAATATCACTCAGCCAGGAAATCAATGTCGGAAGGTTAGTAGCAGCATGATGAGTGGATTTAGGTACGACGATTCTAAGTGAAATAAGTCACACAGAAAAGGACACTTCTCATAAGGTATCACTGATAGAGGGAATGTAAAAACCGTTACACTTGAACTGAATTACAAAACAGAACAGAGTCACACATGCAGAAAACACACTATGGCTGCTTAACGGGAAAGGTGAGGTGGGGTGATACATAAAACAAGGGTATCAAATTAGCTCAGATACCGTTCCATAAACCCAATATGTAATAGACAAGACCTACTCCTGGCTCAGAGAACTGGACTCAACACGCCCTATTCACCGCACAAGAATATATCTGACTAATAATAATCGTAAAACCTATGTATTGATATCTCTCTGTTAGTGTGTCAAGTGGGTGTAAAGCGGCATAAACACAGCAGTGAAAAGCAGCTAAACCCCATTATAAAAATAAATTACTTTGAAACACCCATGAAACAAAGACAGTGAAAGAGAGAGAAATTCTTACACAATGCGTTCAGGGGCTGTGATGCAACCTGGATTGACCATATCTAGACGCACAGCTGGATGAGACATAAGGGTGGACACTCTTGGGGCTGAGAGGTTTGGTGAGGTTGGGTGAGCAAACGCAGACCCTTTAAAGGAATACTGCGTGGTACCCATCGCATGGGTCCCAAATCTCCAGGTTCAAGGGCATCTTCCTACATCAAAAACATGCATGAGAAACCCAGAAGATGGTACACCGTGTGATGGGGAAAGGTTTCTAAAACGCACCTCATTTCTCATCTCCTTGTGCCCGGGTTCGCCATTCCAGCCGCTTTACTAGCAAGCTCCCTACTTGGAGCATCAGCACCTTTAACCTCCTGTTCCGTACAGGTTGCAATTTGTCCTGAGGATAAACGGGAAGACGTGGAACCAACGAGAGACTAGCTCTTGGTGTTGGGACAGGCACAGGTCACTCAATTTTCCCATCAGAAAGAAGAATTAACCACAGGCTCAGCCTGACCCCCGGAACCAGAACAGGGCCTGAAGCCATTCTGCGATTTTGCGGCCAGCTCCCATAAAAACGAGTTGTAAAATGGAGGTTCAGGGCACTGCAATTCACAAACCTGCAGAGTTATAAATGATAACTCTCGTCCACAAACATATTGAGGGAAGGCAAAGAAGAGGATTTGAAATCAAGGCAGAATTGCAGGAAACAGATTTCAGGAAGTAGATACGAATCGCCTTTAAAGCACATGAAAAGCGGCAAAACGTTGACAATGATGCCCTTGGCCAAAAAGGGCGTATGCGTTTTTTCCTGAATATATTCAGGAAAAAACGCATACGCCCTTTTTGGCCAACCAAGCCACCTGGAAAGGCAAATCAGCGCTACAAAGAAGTCTCGCTTCCCATCGGTCAAAAGGGCCATGCTGAAAAAAGTGTCAAAACCAGAAATGCAGGACAGGCCATGGAGAAATGGGAGCCTTGCTACACTGATGGGCGGGATGTAAATTGCCAAGAGCCACTCTGGAGAAGTGTCCGGTGAGTCCTGAAACATCTGAAAAACACAGCTTAGAGAGCATAGGGCACTTCCACTCATGGGGGTATAAATTGGGAAAATTAAAAATCAGCAAGACACAAGCACCCCAAAGTTTAGGGCTGCTCTGTTGACCAGGACCTCCACTTCATTCCACCTTAAATATCCCAGGAAAGAGAAAAATGGATAAAGAAGTTGTGGTCCTTATGTACAATGGAATATCACTCAGCCAGGAAATCAATGTCGTAAGGTTAGTAGCAGCATGATGAGTGGATTTAGGTACGACGATTCTAAGTGAAATAAGTCACACAGAAAAGGACACTTCTCATAAGGTATCACTGATAGAGGGAATGTAAAAACCGTTACACTTGAACTGAATTACAAAACAGAACAGAGTCACACATGCAGAAAACACACTATGGCTGCTTAACGGGAAAGGTGAGGTGGGGTGATACATAAAACAAGGGTATCAAATTAGCTCAGATACCGTTCCATAAACCCAATATGTAATAGACAAGACCTACTCCTTGCTCAGAGAACTGGACTCAACACGCCCTATTCACCGCACAAGAATATATCTGACTAATAATAATCGTAAAACCTATGTATTGATATCTCTCTGTTAGTGTGTCAAGTGGGTGTAAAGCGGCATAAACACAGCAGTGAAAAGCAGCTAAACCCCATTATAAAAATAAATTACTTTGAAACACCCATGAAACAAAGACAGTGAAAGAGAGAGAAATTCTTACACAATGCGTTCAGGGGCTGTGATGCAACCTGGATTGACCATATCTAGACGCACAGCTGGATGAGACATAAGGGTGGACACTCTTGGGGCTGAGAGGTTTGGTGAGGTTGGGTGAGCAAACGCAGACCCTTTAAAGGAATACTGCGTGGTACCCATCGCATGGGTCCCAAATCTCCAGGTTCAAGGGCATCTTCCTACATCAAAAACATGCATGAGAAACCCAGAAGATGGTACACCGTGTGATGGGGAAAGGTTTCTAAAACGCACCTCATTTCTCATCTCCTTGTGCCCGGGTTCGCCATTCCAGCCGCTTTACTAGCAAGCTCCCTACTTGGAGCATCAGCACCTTTAACCTCCTGTTCCGTACAGGTTGCAATTTGTCCTGAGGATAAACGGGAAGACGTGGAACCAACGAGAGACTAGCTCTTGGTGTTGGGACAGGCACAGGTCACTCAATTTTCCCATCAGAAAGAAGAATTAACCACAGGCTCAGCCTGCCCCCCGGAACCAGAACAGGGCCTGAAGCCATTCTGCGATTTTGCGGCCAGCTCCCATAAAAACGAGTTGTAAAATGGAGGTTCAGGGCACTGCAATTCACAAACCTGCAGAGTTATAAATGATAACTCTCGTCCACAAACATATTGAGGGAAGGCAAAGAAGAGGATTTGAAATCAAGGCAGAATTGCAGGAAACAGATTTCAGGAGGTAGATACGAATCGCCTTTAAAGCACATGAAAAGCGGCAAAACTTTGACAATGATGCCCTTGGCCAAAAAGGGCGTATGCGTTTTTTCCTGAATATATTCAGGAAAAAACGCATACGCCCTTTTTGGCCAACCAAGCAACCTGGAAAGGCAAATCAGCGCTACAAAGAAGTCTCGCTTCCCATCGGTCAAAAGGGCCATGCTGAAAAAAGTGTCAAAACCAGAAATGCAGGACAGGCCATGGAGAAATGGGAGCCTTGCTACACTGATGGGCGGGATGTAAATTGGCAAGAGCCACGCTGGAGAAGTGTCCGGTGAGTCCTGAAACATCTGAAAAACACAGCTTAGAGAGCATAGGGCACTTCCACTCATGGGGGTATAAATTGGGAAAATGAAAAATCAGCAAGACACAAGCACCCCAAAGTTTAGGGCTGCTCTGTTGACCAGGACCTCCACTTCATTCCACCTTAAATATCCCAGGAAAGAGAAAAATGGATAAAGAAGTTGTGGTCCTTATGTACAATGGAATATCACTCAGCCAGGAAATCAATGTCGTAAGGTTAGTAGCAGCATGATGAGTGGATTTAGGTATGACGATTCTAAGTGAAATAAGTCACACAGAAAAGGACACTTCTCATAAGGTATCACTGATAGAGGGAATGTAAAAACCGTTACACTTGAACTGAATTACAAAACAGAACAGAGTCACACATGCAGAAAACAGACTATGGCTGCTTAACAGGAAAGGTGAGGTGGGGTGATACATAAAACAAGGGTATCAAATTAGCTCAGATACCATTCCATAAACCCAATATGTAGTAGACAAGACCTACTCCTTGCTCAGAGAACTGGACTCAACAAGCCCTATTCACCGCACAAGAATATATCTGACTAATAATAATCGTAAAACCTATGTATTGATATCTCTCTGTTAGTGTGTCAAGTGGGTGTAAAGCGGCATAAACACAGCAGTGAAAAGCAGCTAAACCCCATTATAAAAATAAATTACTTTGAAACACCCATGAAACAAAGACAGTGAAAGAGAGAGAAATTCTTACACAATGCGTTCAGGGGCTGTGATGCAACCTGGATTGACCATATCTAGACGCACAGCTGGATGAGACATAAGGGTGGACACTCTTGGGGCTGAGAGGTTTGGTGAGGTTGGGTGAGCAAACGCAGACCCTTTAAAGGAATACTGCGTGGTACCCATCGCATGGGTCCCAAATCTCCAGGTTCAAGGGCATCTTCCTACATCAAAAACATGCATGAGAAACCCAGAAGATGGTACACCGTGTGATGGGGAAAGGTTTCTAAAACGCACCTCATTTCTCATCTCCTTGTGCCCGGGTTCGCCATTCCAGCCGCTTTACTAGCAAGCTCCCTACTTGGAGCATGAGCACCTTTAACCTCCTGTTCCGTACAGGTTGCAATTTGTCCTGAGGATAAACGGGAAGACGTGGAACCAACGAGAGACTAGCTCTTGGTGTTGGGACAGGCACAGGTCACTCAATTTTCCCATCAGAAAGAAGAATTAACCACAGGCTCAGCCTGACCCCCGGAACCAGAACAGGGCCTGAAGCCATTCTGCGATTTTGCGGCCAGCTCCCATAAAAACGAGTTGTAAAATGGAGGTTCAGGGCACTGCAATTCACAAACCTGCAGAGTTATAAATGATAACTCTCGTCCACAAACATATTGAGGGAAGGCAAAGAAGAGGATTTGAAATCAAGGCAGAATTGCAGGAAACAGATTTCAGGAAGTAGATACGAATCGCCTTTAAAGCACATGAAAAGCGGCAAAACGTTGACGATGATGCCCTTGGCCAAAAAGGGCGTATGCGTTTTTTCCTGAATATATTCAGGAAAAAACGCATACGCCCTTTTTGGCCAACCAAGCAACCTGGAAAGGCAAATCAGCGCTACAAAGAAGTCTCGCTTCCCATCGGTCAAAAGGGCCATGCTGAAAAAAGTGTCAAAACCAGAAATGCAGGACAGGCCATGGAGAAATGGGAGCCTTGCTACACTGATGGGCGGGATGTAAATTGCCAAGAGCCACTCTGGAGAAGTGTCCGGTGAGTCCTGAAACATCTGAAAAACACAGCTTAGAGAGCATAGGGCACTTCCACTCATGGGGGTATAAATTGGGAAAATTAAAAATCAGCAAGACACAAGCACCCCAAAGTTTAGGGCTGCTCTGTTGACAAGGACCTCCACTTCATTCCACCTTAAATATCCAAGGAAAGAGAAAAATGGATAAAGAAGTTGTGGTCCTTATGTACAATGGAATATCACTCAGCCAGGAAATCAATGTCGTAAGGTTAGTAGCAGCATGATGAGTGGATTTAGGTATGACGATTCTAAGTGAAATAAGTCACACAGAAAAGGACACTACTCATAAGGTATCACTGATAGAGGGAATGTAAAAACCGTTACACTTGAACTGAATTACAAAACAGAACAGAGTCACACATGCAGAAAACACACTATGGCTGCTTAACGGGAAAGGTGAGGTGGGGTGATACATAAAACAAGGGTATCAAATTAGCTCAGATACCATTCCATAAACCCAATATGTAATAGACAAGACCTACTCCTTGCTCAGAGAACTGGACTCAACACGCCCTATTCAACGCACAAGAATATATCTGATTAATAATAATCGTAAAACCTATGTATTGATATCTCTCTGTTAGTGTGTCAAGTGGGTGTAAAGCGGCATAAACACAGCAGTGAAAAGCAGCTAAACCCCATTATAAAAATAAATTACTTTGAAACACCCATGAAACAAAGACAGTGAAAGAGAGAGAAATTCTTACACAATGCGTTCAGGGGCTGTGATGCAACCTGGATTGACCATATCTAGACGCACAGCTGGATGAGACATAAGGGTGGACACTCTTGGGGCTGAGAGGTTTGGTGAGGTTGGGTGAGCAAACGCAGACCCTTTAAAGGAATACTGCGTGGTACCCATCGCATGGGTCCCAAATCTCCAGGTTCAAGGGCATCTTCCTACATCAAAAACATGCATGAGAAACCCAGAAGATGGTACACCGTGTGATGGGGAAAGGTTTCTAAAACGCACCTCATTTCTCATCTCCTTGTGCCCGGGTTCGCCATTCCAGCCGCTTTACTAGCAAGCTCCCTACTTGGAGCATCAGCACCTTTAACCTCCTGTTCCGTACAGGTTGCAATTTGTCCTGAGGATAAACGGGAAGACGTGGAACCAACGAGAGACTAGCTCTTGGTGTTGGGACAGGCACAGGTCACTCTATTTTCCCATCAGAAAGAAGAATTAACCACAGGCTCAGCCTGACCCCCGGAACCAGAACAGGGCCTGAAGCCATTCTGCGATTTTGCGGCCAGCTCCCATAAAAACGAGTTGTAAAATGGAGGTTCAGGGCACTGCAATTCACAAACCTGCAGAGTTATAAATGATAACTCTCGTCCACAAACATATTGAGGGAAGGCAAAGAAGAGGATTTGAAATCAAGGCAGAATTGCAGGAAACAGATTTCAGGAGGTAGATACGAATCGCCTTTAAAGCACAAGAAAAGCGGCAAAACGTTGACAATGATGCCCTTGGCCAAAAAGGGCGTATGCGTTTTTTCCTGAATATATTCAGGAAAAAACGCATACGCCCTTTTTGGCCAACCAAGCCACCTGGAAAGGCAAATCAGCGCTACAAAGAAGTCTCGCTTCCCATCGGTCAAAAGGGCCATGCTGAAAAAAGTGTCAAAACCAGAAATGCAGGACAGGCCATGGAGAAATGGGAGCCTTGCTACACTGATGGGCGGGATGTAAATTGCCAAGAGCCACTCTGGAGAAGTGTCCGGTGAGTCCTGAAACATCTGAAAAACACAGCTTAGAGAGCATAGGGCACTTCCACTCATGGGGGTATAAATTGGGAAAATTAAAAATCAGCAAGACACAAGAACCCCAAAGTTTAGGGCTGCTCTGTTGACCAGGACCTCCACTTCATTCCACCTTAAATATCCAAGGAAAGAGAAAAATGGATAAAGAAGTTGTGGTCCTTATGTACAATGGAATATCACTCAGCCAGGAAATCAATGTCGTAAGGTTAGTAGCAGCATGATGAGTGGATTTAGGTATGACGATTCTAAGTGAAATAAGTCACACAGAAAAGGACACTTCTCATAAGGTATCACTGATAGAGGGAATGTAAAAACCGTTACACTTGAACTGAATTACAAAACAGAACAGAGTCACACATGCAGAAAACACACTATGGCTGCTTAACGGGAAAGGTGAGGTGGGGTGATACATAAAACAAGGGTATCAAATTAGCTCAGATACCGTTCCATAAACCCAATATGTAATAGACAAGACCTACTCCTTGCTCAGAGAACTGGACTCAACACGCCCTATTCACCGCACAAGAATATATCTGACTAATAATAATCGTAAAACCTATGTATTGATATCTCTCTGTTAGTGTGTCAAGTGGGTGTAAAGCGGCATAAACACAGCAGTGAAAAGCAGCTAAACCCCATTATAAAAATAAATTACTTTGAAACCACCATGAAACAAAGACAGTGAAAGAGAGAGAAATTCTTACACAATGCGTTCAGGGGCTGTGATGCAACCTGGATTGACCATATCTAGACGCACAGCTGGATCAGACATAAGGGTGGACACTCTTGGGGCTGAGAGGTTTGGTGAGGTTGGGTGAGCAAACGCAGACCCTTTAAAGGAATACTGCGTGGTACCCATCGCATGGGTCCCAAATCTACAGGTTCAAGGGCATCTTCCTACATCAAAAACATGCATGAGAAACCCAGAAGATGGTACACCGTGTGATGGGGAAAGGTTTCTAAAACGCACCTCATTTCTCATCTCCTTGTGCCCGGGTTCGCCATTCCAGCCGCTTTACTAGCAAGCTCCCTACTTGGAGCATCAGCACCTTTAACCTCCTGTTCCGTACAGGTTGCAATTTGTCCTGAGGATAAACGGGAAGACGTGGAACCAACGAGAGACTAGCTCTTGGTGTTGGGACAGGCACAGGTCACTCAATTTTCCCATCAGAAAGAAGAATTAACCACAGGCTCAGCCTGCCCCCCGGAACCAGAACAGGGCCTGAAGCCATTCTGCGATTTTGCGGCCAGCTCCCATAAAAACGAGTTGTAAAATGGAGGTTCAGGGCACTGCAATTCACAAACCTGCAGAGTTATAAATGATAACTCTCGTCCACAAACATATTGAGGGAAGGCAAAGAAGAGGATTTGAAATCAAGG
This sequence comes from Balaenoptera borealis, assembly GCF_965194805.1. Classification (NCBI taxonomy): domain Eukaryota; kingdom Metazoa; phylum Chordata; class Mammalia; order Artiodactyla; family Balaenopteridae; genus Balaenoptera; species Balaenoptera borealis. The sequence goes on from NW_028124009.1 coordinate 3,024,408, forward strand.
CAGAATTGCAGGAAACAGATTTCAGGAAGTAGATACGAATCGCCTTTAAAGCACATGAAAAGCGGCAAAACGTTGACAATGATGCCCTTGGCCAAAAAGGGCGTATGCGTTTTTTCCTGAATATATTCAGGAAAAAACGCATACGCCCTTTTTGGCCAACCAAGCCACCTGGAAAGGCAAATCAGCGCTACAAAGAAGTCTCGCTTCCCATCGGTCAAAAGGGCCATGCTGAAAAAAGTGTCAAAACCAGAAATGCAGGACAGGCCATGGAGAAATGGGAGCCTTGCTACACTGATGGGCGGGATGTAAATTGCCAAGAGCCACTCTGGAGAAGTGTCCGGTGAGTCCTGAAACATCTGAAAAACACAGCTTAGAGAGCATAGGGCACTTCCACTCATGGGGGTATAAATTGGGAAAATTAAAAATCAGCAAGACACAAGCACCCCAAAGTTTAGGGCTGCTCTGTTGACCAGGACCTCCACTTCATTCCACCTTAAATATCCCAGGAAAGAGAAAAATGGATAAAGAAGTTGTGGTCCTTATGTACAATGGAATATCACTCAGCCAGGAAATCAATGTCGTAAGGTTAGTAGCAGCATGATGAGTGGATTTAGGTATGACGATTCTAAGTGAAATAAGTCACACAGAAAAGGACACTTCTCATAAGGTATCACTGATAGAGGGAATGTAAAAACCGTTACACTTGAACTGAATTACAAAACAGAACAGAGTCACACATGCAGAAAACACACTATGGCTGCTTAACGGGAAAGGTGAGGTGGGGTGATACATAAAACAAGGGTATCAAATTAGCTCAGATACCGTTCCATAAACCCAATATGTAATAGACAAGACCTACTCCTTGCTCAGAGAACTGGACTCAACACGCCCTATTCACCGCACAAGAATATATCTGACTAATAATAATCGTAAAACCTATGTATTGATATCTCTCTGTTAGTGTGTCAAGTGGGTGTAAAGCGGCATAAACACAGCAGTGAAAAGCAGCTAAACCCCATTATAAAAATAAATTACTTTGAAATCACCATGAAACAAAGACAGTGAAAGAGAGAGAAATTCTTACACAATGCGTTCAGGGGCTGTGATGCAACCTGGATTGACCATATCTAGACGCACAGCTGGATGAGACATAAGGGTGGACACTCTTGGGGCTGAGAGGTTTGGTGAGGTTGGGTGAGCAAACGCAGACCCTTTAAAGGAATACTGCGTGGTACCCATCGCATGGGTCCCAAATCTCCAGGTTCAAGGGCATCTTCCTACATCAAAAACATGCATGAGAAACCCAGAAGATGGTACACCGTGTGATGGGGAAAGGTTTCTAAAACGCACCTCATTTCTCATCTCCTTGTGCCCGGGTTCGCCATTCCAGCCGCTTTACTAGCAAGCTCCCTACTTGGAGCATCAGCACCTTTAACCTCCTGTTCCGTACAGGTTGCAATTTGTCCTGAGGATAAACGGGAAGACGTGGAACCAACGAGAGACTAGCTCTTGGTGTTGGGACAGGCACAGGTCACTCTATTTTCCCATCAGAAAGAAGAATTAACCACAGGCTCAGCCTGACCCCCGGAACCAGAACAGGGCCTGAAGCCATTCTGCGATTTTGCGGCCAGCTCCCATAAAAACGAGTTGTAAAATGGAGGTTCAGGGCACTGCAATTCACAAACCTGCAGAGTTATAAATGAGAACTCTCGTCCACAAATATATTGAGGGAAGGCAAAGAAGAGGATTTGAAATCAAGGCAGAATTGCAGGAAACAGATTTCAGGAGGTAGATACGAATCGCCTTTAAAGCACATGAAAAGCGGCAAAACGTTGACAATGATGCCCTTGGCCAAAAAGGGCGTATGCGTTTTTTCCTGAATATATTCAGGAAAAAACGCATACGCCCTTTTTGGCCAACCAAGCCACCTGGAAAGGCAAATCAGCGCTACAAAGAAGTCTCGCTTCCCATCGGTCAAAAGGGCCATGCTGAAAAAAGTGTCAAAACCAGAAATGCAGGACAGGCCATGGAGAAATGGGAGCCTTGCTACACTGATGGGCGGGATGTAAATTGCCAAGAGCCACTCTGGAGAAGTGTCCGGTGAGTCCTGAAACATCTGAAAAACACAGCTTAGAGAGCATAGGGCACTTCCACTCATGGGGGTATAAATTGGGAAAATGAAAAATCAGCAAGACACAAGCACCCCAAAGTTTAGGGCTGCTCTGTTGACCAGGACCTCCACTTCATTCCACCTTAAATATCCCAGGAAAGAGAAAAATGGATAAAGAAGTTGTGGTCCTTATGTACAATGGAATATCACTCAGCCAGGAAATCAATGTCGTAAGGTTAGTAGCAGCATGATGAGTGGATTTAGGTATGACGATTCTAAGTGAAATAAGTCACACAGAAAAGGACACTTCTCATAAGGTATCACTGATAGAGGGAATGTAAAAACCGTTACACTTGAACTGAATTACAAAACAGAACAGAGTCACACATGCAGAAAACAGACTATGGCTGCTTAACAGGAAAGGTGAGGTGGGGTGATACATAAAACAAGGGTATCAAATTAGCTCAGATACCATTCCATAAACCCAATATGTAGTAGACAAGACCTACTCCTTGCTCAGATAACTGGACTCAACACGCCCTATTCACCGCACAAGAATATATCTGACTAATAATAATCGTAGAACCTATGTATTGATATCTCTCTGTTAGTGTGTCAAGTGGGTGTAAAGCGGCATAAACACAGCAGTGAAAAGCAGCTAAACCCCATTATAAAAATAAATTACTTTGAAACACCCATGAAACAAAGACAGTGAAAGAGAGAGAAATTCTTACACAATGCGTTCAGGGGCTGTGATGCAACCTGGATTGACCATATCTAGACGCACAGCTGGATGAGGCATAAGGGTGGACACTCTTGGGGCTGAGAGGTTTGGTGAGGTTGGGTGAGCAAACGCAGACCCTTTAAAGGAATACTGCGTGGTACCCATCGCATGGGTCCCAAATCTCCAGGTTCAAGGGCATCTTCCTACATCAAAAACATGCATGAGAAACCCAGAAGATGGTACACCGTGTGATGGGGAAAGGTTTCTAAAACGCACCTCATTTCTCATCTCCTTGTGCCCGGGTTCGCCATTCCTGCCACTTTACTAGCAAGCTCCCTACTTGGAGCATCAGCACCTTTAACCTCCTGTTCCATACAGGTTGCAATTTGTCCTGAGGATAAACGGGAAGACGTGGAACCAACGAGAGACTAGCTCTTGGTGTTGGGACAGGCACAGGTCACTCTATTTTCCCATCAGAAAGAAGAATTAACCACAGGCTCAGCCTGCCCCCCGGAACCAGAACAGGGCCTGAAGCCATTCTGCGATTTTGCGGCCAGCTCCCATAAAAACGAGTTGTAAAATGGAGGTTCAGGGCACTGCAATTCACAAACCTGCAGAGTTATAAATGATAACTGTCGTCCACAAATATATTGAGGGAAGGCAAAGAAGAGGATTTGAAATCAAGGCAGAATTGCAGGAAACAGATTTCAGGAGGTAGATTCGAATCGCCTTTAAAGCACATGAAAAGCGGCAAAACGTTGACAATGATGCCCTTGGCCAAAAAGGGCGTATGCGTTTTTTCCTGAATATATTCAGGAAAAAACGCATACGCCCTTTTTGGCCAACCAAGCAACCTGGAAAGGCAAATCAGCGCTACAAAGAAGTCTCGCTTCCCATCGGTCAAAAGGGCCATGCTGAAAAAAGTGTCAAAACCAGAAATGCAGGACAGGCCATGGAGAAATGGGAGCCTTGCTACACTGATGGGCGGGATGTAAATTGCCAAGAGCCACTCTGGAGAAGTGTCCGGTGAGTCCTGAAACATCTGAAAAACACAGCTTAGAGAGCATAGGGCACTTCCACTCATGGGGGTATAAATTGGGAAAATTAAAAATCAGCAAGACACAAGCACCCCAAAGTTGAGGGCTGCTCTGTTGACCAGGACCTCCACTTCATTCCACCTTAAATATCCCAGGAAAGAGAAAAATGGATAAAGAAGTTGTGGTCCTTATGTACAATGGAATATCACTCAGCCAGGAAATCAATGTCGTAAGGTTAGTAGCAGCATGATGAGTGGATTTAGGTACGACGATTCTAAGTGAAATAAGTCACACAGAAAAGGACACTTCTCATAAGGTATCACTGATAGAGGGAATGTAAAAACCGTTACACTTGAACTGAATTACAAAACAGAACAGATTCACACATGCAGAAAACACACTATGGCTGCTTAACGGGAAAGGTGAGGTGGGGTGATACATAAAACAAGGGTATCAAATTAGCTCAGATACCGTTCCATAAACCCAATATGTAATAGACAAGACCTACTCCTTGCTCAGAGAACTGGACTCAACACGCCCTATTCACCACACAAGAATATATCTGACTAATAATAATCGTAAAACCTATGTATTGATATCTCTCTGTTAGTGTGTCAAGTGGGTGTAAAGCGGCATAAACACAGCAGTGAAAAGCAGCTAAACCCCATTATAAAAATAAATTACTTTGAAACACCCATGAAACAAAGACAGTGAAAGAGAGAGAAATTCTTACACAATGCGTTCAGGGGCTGTGATGCAACCTGGATTGAACATATCTAGACGCACAGCTGGATGAGACATAAGGGTGGACACTCTTGGGGCTGAGAGGTTTGGTGAGGTTGGGTGAGCAAACGCAGACCCTTTAAAGGAATACTGCGTGGTACCCATCGCATGGGTCCCAAATCTCCAGGTTCAAGGGCATCTTCCTACATCAAAAACATGCATGAGAAACCCAGAAGATGGTACACCGTGTGATGGGGAAAGGTTTCTAAAACGCACCTCATTTCTCATCGCCTTGTGCCCGGGTTCGCCATTCCAGCCGCTTTACTAGCAAGCTCCCTACTTGGAGCATCAGCACCTTTAACCTCCTGTTCCATACAGGTTGCAATTTGTCCTGAGGATAAACGGGAAGACGTGGAACCAACGAGAGACTAGCTCTTGGTGTTGGGACAGGCACAGGTCACTCTATTTTCCCATCAGAAAGAAGAATTAACCACAGGCTCAGCCTGCCCCCCGGAACCAGAACAGGGCCTGAAGCCATTCTGCGATTTTGCGGCCAGCTCCCATAAAAACGAGTTGTAAAATGGAGGTTCAGGGCACTGCAATTCACAAACCTGCAGAGTTATAAATGATAACTCTCATCCACAAATATATTGAGGGAAGGCAAAGAAGAGGATTTGAAATCAAGGCAGAATTGCAGGAAACAGATTTCAGGAGGTAGATTCGAATCGCCTTTAAAGCACATGAAAAGCGGCAAAACGTTGACAATGATGCCCTTGGCCAAAAAGGGCGTATGCGTTTTTTCCTGAATATATTCAGGAAAAAACGCATACGCCCTTTTTGGCCAACCAAGCAACCTGGAAAGGCAAATCAGCGCTACAAAGAAGTCTCGCTTCCCATCGGTCAAAAGGGCCATGCTGAAAAAAGTGTCAAAACCAGAAATGCAGGACAGGCCATGGAGAAATGGGAGCCTTGCTACACTGATGGGCGGGATGTAAATTGCCAAGAGCCACTCTGGAGAAGTGTCCGGTGAGTCCTGAAACATCTGAAAAACACAGCTTAGAGAGCATAGGGCACTTCCACTCATGGGGGTATAAATTGGGAAAATTAAAAATCAGCAAGACACAAGCACCCCAAAGTTTAGGGCTGCTCTGTTGACCAGGACCTCCACTTCATTCCACCTTAAATATCCCAGGAAAGAGAAAAATGGATAAAGAAGTTGTGGTCCTTATGTACAATGGAATATCACTCAGCCAGGAAATCAATGTCGTAAGGTTAGTAGCAGCATGATGAGTGGATTTAGGTACGACGATTCTAAGTGAAATAAGTCACACAGATAAGGACACTTCTCATAAGGTATCACTGATAGAGGGAATGTAAAAACCGTTACACTTGAACTGAATTACAAAACAGAACAGAGTCACACATGCAGAAAACACACTATGGCTGCTTAACGGGAAAGGTGAGGTGGGGTGATACATAAAACAAGGGTATCAAATTAGCTCAGATACCGTTCCATAAACCCAATATGTAATAGACAAGACCTACTCCTTGCTCAGAGAACTGGACTCAACACGCCCTATTCACCGCACAAGAATATATCTGACTAATAATAATCGTAAAACCTATGTATTGATATCTCTCTGTTAGTGTGTCAAGTGGGTGTAAAGCGGCATAAACACAGCAGTGAAAAGCAGCTAAACCCCATTATAAAAATAAATTACTTTGAAACACCCATGAAACAAAGACAGTGAAAGAGAGAGAAATTCTTACACAATGCGTTCAGGGGCTGTGATGCAACCTGGATTGACCATATCTAGACGCACAGCTGGATGAGACATAAGGGTGGACACTCTTGGGGCTGAGAGGTTTGGTGAGGTTGGGTGAGCAAACGCAGACCCTTTAAAGGAATACTGCGTGGTACCCATCGCATGGGTCCCAAATCTCCAGGTTCAAGGGCATCTTCCTACATCAAAAACATGCATGAGAAACCCAGAAGATGGTACACCGTGTGATGGGGAAAGGTTTCTAAAACGCACCTCATTTCTCATCGCCTTGTGCCCGGGTTCGCCATTCCAGCCGCTTTACTAGCAAGCTCCCTACTTGGAGCATCAGCACCTTTAACCTCCTGTTCCATACAGGTTGCAATTTGTCCTGAGGATAAACGGGAAGACGTGGAACCAACGAGAGACTAGCTCTTGGTGTTGGGACAGGCACAGGTCACTCTATTTTCCCATCAGAAAGAAGAATTAACCACAGGCTCAGCCTGCCCCCCGGAACCAGAACAGGGCCTGAAGCCATTCTGCGATTTTGCGGCCAGCTCCCATAAAAACGAGTTGTAAAATGGAGGTTCAGGGCACTGCAATTCACAAAACTGCAGAGTTATAAATGATAACTCTCGTCCACAAATATATTGAGGGAAGGCAAAGAAGAGGATTTGAAATCAAGGCAGAATTGCAGGAAACAGATTTCAGGAGGTAGATTCGAATCGCCTTTAAAGCACATGAAAAGCGGCAAAACGTTGACAATGATGCCCTTGGCCAAAAAGGGCGTATGCGTTTTTTCCTGAATATATTCAGGAAAAAACGCATACGCCCTTTTTGGCCAACCAAGCAACCTGGAAAGGCAAATCAGCGCTACAAAGAAGTCTCGCTTCCCATCGGTCAAAAGGGCCATGCTGAAAAAAGTGTCAAAACCAGAAATGCAGGACAGGCCATGGAGAAATGGGAGCCTTGCTACACTGATGGGTGGGATGTAAATTGCCAAGAGCCACTCTGGAGAAGTGTCCGGTGAGTCCTGAAACATCTGAAAAACACAGCTTAGAGAGCATAGGGCACTTCCACTCATGGGGGTATAAATTGGGAAAATTAAAAATCAGCAAGACACAAGCACCCCAAAGTTTAGGGCTGCTCTGTTGACCAGGACCTCCACTTCATTCCACCTTAAATATCCCAGGAAAGAGAAAAATGGATAAAGAAGTTGTGGTCCTTATGTACAATGGAATATCACTCAGCCAGGAAATCAATGTCGTAAGGTTAGTAGCAGCATGATGAGTGGATTTAGGTACGACGATTCTAAGTGAAATAAGTCACACAGAAAAGGACACTTCTCATAAGGTATCACTGATAGAGGGAATGTAAAAACCGTTACACTTGAACTGAATTACAAAACAGAACAGAGTCACACATGCAGAAAACACACTATGGCTGCTTAACGGGAAAGGTGAGGTGGGGTGATACATAAAACAAAGGTATCAAATTAGCTCAGATACCGTTCCATAAACCCAATATGTAATAGACAAGACCTACTCCTTGCTCAGAGAACTGGACTCAACACGCCCTATTCACCGCACAAGAATATATCTGACTAATAATAATCGTAAAACCTATGTATTGATATCTCTCTGTTAGTGTGTCAAGTGGGTGTAAAGCGGCATAAACACAGCAGTGAAAAGCAGCTAAACCCCATTATAAAAATAAATTACTTTGAAACACCCATGAAACAAAGACAGTGAAAGAGAGAGAAATTCTTACACAATGCGTTCAGGGGCTGTGATGCAACCTGGATTGACCATATCTAGACGCACAGCTGGATGAGACATAAGGGTGGACACTCTTGGGGCTGAGAGGTTTGGTGAGGTTGGGTGAGCAAACGCAGACCCTTTAAAGGAATACTGCGTGGTACCCATCGCATGGGTCCCAAATCTCCAGGTTCAAGGGCATCTTCCTACATCAAAAACATGCATGAGAAACCCAGAAGATGGTACACCGTGTGATGGGGAAAGGTTTCTAAAACGCACATCATTTCTCATCGCCTTGTGCCCGGGTTCGCCATTCCAGCCGCTTTACTAGCAAGCTCCCTACTTGGAGCATCAGCACCTTTAACCTCCTGTTCCATACAGGTTGCAATTTGTCCTGAGGATAAACGGGAAGACGTGGAACCAACGAGAGACTAGCTCTTGGTGTTGGGACAGGCACAGGTCACTCTATTTTCCCATCAGAAAGAAGAATTAACCACAGGCTCAGCCTGCCCCCCGGAACCAGAACAGGGCCTGAAGCCATTCTGTGATTTTGCGGCCAGCTCCCATAAAAACGAGTTGTAAAATGGAGGTTCAGGGCACTGCAATTCACAAACCTGCAGAGTTATAAATGATAACTCTCGTCCACAAATATATTGAGGGAAGGCAAAGAAGAGGATTTGAAATCAAGGCAGAATTGCAGGAAACAGATTTCAGGAGGTAGATTCGAATCGCCTTTAAAGCACATGAAAAGCGGCAAAACGTTGACAATGATGCCCTTGGCCAAAAAGGGCGTATGCGTTTTTTCCTGAATATATTCAGGAAAAAACGCATACGCCCTTTTTGGCCAACCAAGCAACCTGGAAAGGCAAATCAGCGCTACAAAGAAGTCTCGCTTCCCATCGGTCAAAAGGGCCATGCTGAAAAAAGTGTCAAAACCAGAAATGCAGGACAGGCCATGGAGAAATGGGAGCCTTGCTACACTGATGGGCGGGATGTAAATTGCCAAGAGCCACTCTGGAGAAGTGTCCGGTGAGTCCTGAAACATCTGAAAAACACAGCTTAGAGAGCATAGGGCACTTCCACTCATGGGGGTATAAATTGGGAAAATTAAAAATCAGCAAGACACAAGCACCCCAAAGTTTAGGGCTGCTCTGTTGACCAGGACCTCCACTTCATTCCACCTTAAATATCCCAGGAAAGAGAAAAATGGATAAAGAAGTTGTGGTCCTTATGTACAATGGAATATCACTCAGCCAGGAAATCAATGTCGTAAGGTTAGTAGCAGCATGATGAGTGGATTTAGGTACGACGATTCTAAGTGAAATAAGTCACACAGAAAAGGACACTTCTCATAAGGTATCACTGATAGAGGGAATGTAAAAACCGTTACACTTGAACTGAATTACAAAACAGAACAGAGTCACACATGCAGAAAACACACTATGGCTGCTTAACGGGAAAGGTGAGGTGGGGTGATACATAAAACAAGGGTATCAAATTAGCTCAGATACCGTTCCATAAACCCAATATGTAATAGACAAGACCTACTCCTTGCTCAGAGAACTGGACTCAACACGCCCTATTCACCGCACAAGAATATATCTGACTAATAATAATCGTAAAACCTATGTATTGATATCTCTCTGTTAGTGTGTCAAGTGGGTGTAAAGCGGCATAAACACAGCAGTGAAAAGCAGCTAAACCCCATTATAAAAATAAATTACTTTGAAACACCCATGAAACAAAGACAGTGAAAGAGAGAGAAATTCTTACACAATGCGTTCAGGGGCTGTGATGCAACCTGGATTGACCATATCTAGACGCACAGCTGGATGAGACATAAGGGTGGACACTCTTGGGGCTGAGAGGTTTGGTGAGGTTGGGTGAGCAAACGCAGACCCTTTAAAGGAATACTGCGTGGTACCCATCGCATGGGTCCCAAATCTCCAGGTTCAAGGGCATCTTCCTACATCAAAAACATGCATGAGAAACCCAGAAGATGGTACACCGTGTGATGGGGAAAGGTTTCTAAAACGCACCTCATTTCTCATCTCCTTGTGCCCGGGTTCGCCATTCCAGCCGCTTTACTAGCAAGCTCCCTACTTGGAGCATCAGCACCTTTAACCTCCTGTTCCATACAGGTTGCAATTTGTCCTGAGGATAAACGGGAAGACGTGGAACCAACGAGAGACTAGCTCTTGGTGTTGGGACAGGCACAGGTCACTCTATTTTCCCATCAGAAAGAAGAATTAACCACAGGCTCAGCCTGCCCCCCGGAACCAGAACAGGGCCTGAAGCCATTCTGCGATTTTGCGGCCAGCTCCCATAAAAACGAGTTGTAAAATGGAGGTTCAGGGCACTGCAATTCACAAACCTGCAGAGTTATAAATGATAACTCTCGTCCACAAATATATTGAGGGAAGGCAAAGAAGAGGATTTGAAATCAAGGCAGAATTGCAGGAAACAGATTTCAGGAGGTAGATTCGAATCGCCTTTAAAGCACATGAAAAGCGGCAAAACGTTGACAATGATGCCCTTGGCCAAAAAGGGCGTATGCGTTTTTTCCTGAATATATTCAGGAAAAAACGCATACGCCCTTTTTGGCCAACCAAGCAACCTGGAAAGGCAAATCAGCGCTACAAAGAAGTCTCGCTTCCCATCGGTCAAAAGGGCCATGCTGAAAAAAGTGTCAAAACCAGAAATGCAGGACAGGCCATGGAGAAATGGGAGCCTTGCTACACTGATGGGCGGGATGTAAATTGCCAAGAGCCACTCTGGAGAAGTGTCCGGTGAGTCCTGAAACATCTGAAAAACACAGCTTAGAGAGCATAGGGCACTTCCACTCATGGGGGTATAAATTGGGAAAATTAAAAATCAGCAAGACACAAGCACCCCAAAGTTTAGGGCTGCTCTGTTGACCAGGACCTCCACTTCATTCCACCTTAAATATCCCAGGAAAGAGAAAAATGGATAAAGAAGTTGTGGTCCTTATGTACATTGGAATATCACTCAGCCAGGAAATCAATGTCGTAAGGTTAGTAGCAGCATGATGAGTGGATTTAGGTACGACGATTCTAAGTGAAATAAGTCACACAGAAAAGGACACTTCTCATAAGGTATCACTGATAGAGGGAATGTAAAAAGCGTTACACTTGAACTGAATTACAAAACAGAACAGAGTCACACATGCAGAAAACACACTATGGCTGCTTAACGGGAAAGGTGAGGTGGGGTGATACATAAAACAAGGGTATCAAATTAGCTCAGATACCGTTCCATAAACCCAATATGTAATAGACAAGACCTACTCCTGGCTCAGAGAACTGGACTCAACACGCCCTATTCACCGCACAAGAATATATCTGACTAATAATAATCGTAAAACCTATGTATTGATATCTCTCTGTTAGTGTGTCAAGTGGGTGTAAAGCGGCATAAACACAGCAGTGAAAAGCAGCTAAACCCCATTATAAAAATAAATTACTTTGAAACACCCATGAAACAAAGACAGTGAAAGAGAGAGAAATTCTTACACAATGCGTTCAGGGGCTGTGATGCAACCTGGATTGACCATATCTAGACGCACAGCTGGATGAGACATAAGGGTGGACACTCTTGGGGCTGAGAGGTTTGGTGAGGTTGGGTGAGCAAACGCAGACCCTTTAAAGGAATACTGCATGGTACCCATCGCATGGGTCCCAAATCTCCAGGTTCAAGGGCATCTTCCTACATCAAAAACATGCATGAGAAACCCAGAAGATGGTACACCGTGTGATGGGGAAAGGTTTCTAAAACGCACCTCATTTCTCATCTCCTTGGGCCCGGGTTCGCCATTCCAGCCGCTTTACTAGCAAGCTCCCTACTTGGAGCATCAGCACCTTTAACCTCCTGTTCCATACAGGTTGCAATTTGTCCTGAGGATAAACGGGAAGACATGGAACCAACGAGAGACTAGCTCTTGGTGTTGGGACAGGCACAGGTCACTCTATTTTCCCATCAGAAAGAAGAATTAACCACAGGCTCAGCCTGCCCCCCGGAACCAGAACAGGGCCTGAAGCCATTCTGCGATTTTGCGGCCAGCTCCCATAAAAACGAGTTGTAAAATGGAGGTTCAGGGCACTGCAATTCACAAACCTGCAGAGTTATAAATGATAACTCTCGTCCACAAATATATTGAGGGAAGGCAAAGAAGAGGATTTGAAATCAAGGCAGAATTGCAGGAAACAGATTTCAGGAGGTAGATTCGAATCGCCTTTAAAGCACATGAAAAGCGGCAAAACGTTGACAATGATGCCCTTGGCCAAAAAGGGCGTATGCGTTTTTTCCTGAATATATTCAGGAAAAAACGCATACGCCCTTTTTGGCCAACCAAGCAACCTGGAAAGGCAAATCAGCGCTACAAAGAAGTCTCGCTTCCCATCGGTCAAAAGGGCCATGCTGAAAAAAGTGTCAAAACCAGAAATGCAGGACAGGCCATGGAGAAATGGGAGCCTTGCTACACTGATGGGCGGGATGTAAATTGGCAAGAGCCACTCTGGAGAAGTGTCCGGTGAGTCCTGAAACATCTGAAAAACACAGCTTAGAGAGCATAGGGCACTTCCACTCATGGGGGTATAAATTGGGAAAATTAAAAATCAGCAAGACACAAGCACCCCAAAGTTTAGGGCTCCTCTGTTGACCAGGACCTCCACTTCATTCCACCTTAAATATCCCAGGAAAGAGAAAAATGGATAAAGAAGTTGTGGTCCTTATGTACAATGGAATATCACTCAGCCAGGAAATCAATGTCGTAAGGTTAGTAGCAGCATGATGAGTGGATTTAGGTACGACGATTCTAAGTGAAATAAGTCACACAGAAAAGGACACTTCTCATAAGGTATCACTGATAGAGGGAATGTAAAAACCGTTACACTTGAACTGAATTACAAAACAGAACAGAGTCACACATGCAGAAAACACACTATGGCTGCTTAACGGGAAAGGTGAGGTGGGGTGATACATAAAACAAGGGTATCAAATTAGCTCAGATACCGTTCCATAAACCCAATATGTAATAGACAAGACCTACTCCTTGCTCAGAGAACTGGACTCAACACGCCCTATTCACCGCACAAGAATATATCTGACTAATAATAATCGTAAAACCTATGTATTGATATCTCTCTGTTAGTGTGTCAAGTGGGTGTAAAGCGGCATAAACACAGCAGTGAAAAGCAGCTAAACCCCATTATAAAAATAAGTTACTTTGAAACACCCATGAAACAAAGACAGTGAAAGAGAGAGAAATTCTTACACAATGCGTTCAGGGGCTGTGATGCAACCTGGATTGACCATATCTAGACGCACAGCTGGATGAGACATAAGGGTGGACACTCTTGGGGCTGAGAGGTTTGGTGAGGTTGGGTGAGCAAACGCAGACCCTTTAAAGGAATACTGCATGGTACCCATCGCATGGGTCCCAAATCTCCAGGTTCAAGGGCATCTTCCTACATCAAAAACATGCATGAGAAACCCAGAAGATGGTACACCGTGTGATGGGGAAAGGTTTCTAAAACGCACCTCATTTCTCATCTCCTTGTGCCCGGGTTCGCCATTCCAGCCGCTTTACTAGCAAGCTCCCTACTTGGAGCATGAGCACCTTTAACCTCCTGTTCCATACAGGTTGCAATTTGTCCTGAGGATAAACGGGAAGACGTGGAACCAACGAGAGACTAGCTCTTGGTGTTGGGACAGGCACAGGTCACTCTATTTTCCCATCAGAAAGAAGAATTAACCACAGGCTCAGCCTGCCCCCCGGAACCAGAACAGGGCCTGAAGCCATTCTGCGATTTTGCGGCCAGCTCCCATAAAAACGAGTTGTAAAATGGAGGTTCAGGGCACTGCAATTCACAAACCTGCAGAGTTATAAATGATAACTCTCGTCCACAAATATATTGAGGGAAGGCAAAGAAGAGGATTTGAAATCAAGGCAGAATTGCAGGAAACAGATTTCAGGAGGTAGATTCGAATCGCCTTTAAAGCACATGAAAAGCGGCAAAACGTTGACAATGATGCCCTTGGCCAAAAAGGGCGTATGCGTTTTTTCCTGAATATATTCAGGAAAAAACGCATACGCCCTTTTTGGCCAACCAAGCAACCTGGAAAGGCAAATCAGCGCTACAAAGAAGTCTCGCTTCCCATCGGTCAAAAGGGCCATGCTGAAAAAAGTGTCAAAACCAGAAATGCAGGACAGGCCATGGAGAAATGGGAGCCTTGCTACACTGATGGGCGGGATGTAAATTGCCAAGAGCCACTCTGGAGAAGTGTCCGGTGAGTCCTGAAACATCTGAAAAACACAGCTTAGAGAGCATAGGGCACTTCCACTCATGGGGGTATAAATTGGGAAAATTAAAAATCAGCAAGACACAAGCACCCCAAAGTTTAGGGCTGCTCTGTTGACCAGGACCTCCACTTCATTCCACCTTAAATATCCCAGGAAAGAGAAAAATGGATAAAGAAGTTGTGGTCCTTATGTACATTGGAATATCACTCAGCCAGGAAATCAATGTCGTAAGGTTAGTAGCAGCATGATGAGTGGATTTAGGTACGACGATTCTAAGTGAAATAAGTCACACAGAAAAGGACACTTCTCATAAGGTATCACTGATAGAGGGAATGTAAAAAGCGTTACACTTGAACTGAATTACAAAACAGAACAGAGTCACACATGCAGAAAACACACTATGGCTGCTTAACGGGAAAGGTGAGGTGGGGTGATACATAAAACAAGGGTATCAAATTAGCTCAGATACCGTTCCATAAACCCAATATGTAATAGACAAGACCTACTCCTGGCTCAGAGATCTGGACTCAACACGCCCTATTCACCGCACAAGAATATATCTGACTAATAATAATCGTAAAACCTATGTATTGATATCTCTCTGTTAGTGTGTCAAGTGGGTGTAAAGCGGCATAAACACAGCAGTGAAAAGCAGCTAAACCCCATTATAAAAATAAATTACTTTGAAACACCCATGAAACAAAGACAGTGAAAGAGAGAGAAATTCTTACACAATGCGTTCAGGGGCTGTGATGCAACCTGGATTGACCATATCTAGACGCACAGCTGGATGAGACATAAGGGTGGACACTCTTGGGGCTGAGAGGTTTGGTGAGGTTGGGTGAGCAAACGCAGACCCTTTAAAGGAATACTGCATGGTACCCATCGCATGGGTCCCAAATCTCCAGGTTCAAGGGCATCTTCGTACATCAAAAACATGCATGAGAAACCCAGAAGATGGTACACCGTGTGATGGGGAAAGGTTTCTAAAACGCACCTCATTTCTCATCTCCTTGTGCCCGGGTTCGCCATTCCAGCCGCTTTACTAGCAAGCTCCCTACTTGGAGCATCAGCACCTTTAACCTCCTGTTCCATACAGGTTGCAATTTGTCCTGAGGATAAACGGGAAGACATGGAACCAACGAGAGACTAGCTCTTGGTGTTGGGACAGGCACAGGTCACTCTATTTTCCCATCAGAAAGAAGAATTAACCACAGGCTCAGCCTGACCCCCGGAACCAGAACAGGGCCTGAAGCCATTCTGCGATTTTGCGGCCAGCTCCCATAAAAACGAGTTGTAAAATGGAGGTTCAGGGCACTGCAATTCACAAACCTGCAGAGTTATAAATGATAACTCTCGTCCACAAATATATTGAGGGAAGGCAAAGAAGAGGATTTGAAATCAAGGCAGAATTGCAGGAAACAGATTTCAGGAGGTAGATTCGAATCGCCTTTAAAGCACATGAAAAGCGGCAAAACGTTGACAATGATGCCCTTGGCCAAAAAGGGCGTATGCGTTTTTTCCTGAATATATTCAGGAAAAAACGCATACGCCCTTTTTGGCCAACCAAGCAACCTGGAAAGGCAAATCAGCGCTACAAAGAAGTCTCGCTTCCCATCGGTCAAAAGGGCCATGCTGAAAAAAGTGTCAAAACCAGAAATGCAGGACAGGCCATGGAGAAATGGGAGCCTTGCTACACTGATGGGCGGGATGTAAATTGCCAACAGCCACTCTGGAGAAGTGTCCGGTGAGTCCTGAAACATCTGAAAAACACAGCTTAGAGAGCATAGGGCACTTCCACTCATGGGGGTATAAATTGGGAAAATTAAAAATCAGCAAGACACAAGCACCCCAAAGTTTAGGGCTGCTCTGTTGACCAGGACCTCCACTTCATTCCACCTTAAATATCCCAGGAAAGAGAAAAATGGATAAAGAAGTTGTGGTCCTTATGTACATTGGAATATCACTCAGCCAGGAAATCAATGTCGTAAGGTTAGTAGCAGCATGATGAGTGGATTTAGGTACGACGATTCTAAGTGAAATAAGTCACACAGAAAAGGACACTTCTCATAAGGTATCACTGATAGAGGGAATGTAAAAAGCGTTACACTTGAACTGAATTACAAAACAGAACAGAGTCACACATGCAGAAAACACACTATGGCTGCTTAACGGGAAAGGTGAGGTGGGGTGATACATAAAACAAGGGTATCAAATTAGCTCAGATACCGTTCCATAAACCCAATATGTAATAGACAAGACCTACTCCTGGCTCAGAGATCTGGACTCAACACGCCCTATTCACCGCACAAGAATATATCTGACTAATAATAATCGTAAAACCTATGTATTGATATCTCTCTGTTAGTGTGTCAAGTGGGTGTAAAGCGGCATAAACACAGCAGTGAAAAGCAGCTAAACCCCATTATAAAAATAAATTACTTTGAAACACCCATGAAACAAAGACAGTGAAAGAGAGAGAAATTCTTACACAATGCGTTCAGGGGCTGTGATGCAACCTGGATTGACCATATCTAGACGCACAGCTGGATGAGACATAAGGGTGGACACTCTTGGGGCTGAGAGGTTTGGTGAGGTTGGGTGAGCAAACGCAGACCCTTTAAAGGAATACTGCGTGGTACCCATCGCATGGGTCCCAAATCTCCAGGTTCAAGGGCATCTTCGTACATCAAAAACATGCATGAGAAACCCAGAAGATGGTACACCGTGTGATGGGGAAAGGTTTCTAA
This sequence comes from Balaenoptera borealis, assembly GCF_965194805.1. NCBI lineage: Eukaryota > Metazoa > Chordata > Mammalia > Artiodactyla > Balaenopteridae > Balaenoptera > Balaenoptera borealis. The sequence goes on from NW_028124009.1 coordinate 3,041,591, forward strand.
AACGCACCTCATTTCTCATCTCCTTGTGCCCGGGTTCGCCATTCCAGCCTCTTTACTAGCAAGCTCCCTACTTGGAGCATCAGCACCTTTAACCTCCTGTTCCATACAGGTTGCAATTTGTCCTGAGGATAAACGGGAAGACGTGGAACCAACGAGAGACTAGCTCTTGGTGTTGGGACAGGCACAGGTCACTCTATTTTCCCATCAGAAAGAAGAATTAACCACAGGCTCAGCCTGACCCCCGGAACCAGAACAGGGCCTGAAGCCATTCTGCGATTTTGCGGCCAGCTCCCATAAAAACGAGTTGTAAAATGGAGGTTCAGGGCACTGCAATTCACAAACCTGCAGAGTTATAAATGATAACTCTCGTCCACAAATATATTGAGGGAAGGCAAAGAAGAGGATTTGAAATCAAGGCAGAATTGCAGGAAACAGATTTCAGGAGGTAGATTCGAATCGCCTTTAAAGCACATGAAAAGCGGCAAAACGTTGACAATGATGCCCTTGGCCAAAAAGGGCGTATGCGTTTTTTCCTGAATATATTCAGGAAAAAACGCATACGCTCTTTTTGGCCAACCAAGCAACCTGGAAAGGCAAATCAGCGCTACAAAGAAGTCTCGCTTCCCATCGGTCAAAAGGGCCATGCTGAAAAAAGTGTCAAAACCAGAAATGCAGGACAGGCCATGGAGAAATGGGAGCCTTGCTACACTGATGGGCGGGATGTAAATTGCCAACAGCCACTCTGGAGAAGTGTCCGGTGAGTCCTGAAACATCTGAAAAACACAGCTTAGAGAGCATAGGGCACTTCCACTCATGGGGGTATAAATTGGGAAAATTAAAAATCAGCAAGACACAAGCACCCCAAAGTTTAGGGCTGCTCTGTTGACCAGGACCTCCACTTCATTCCACCTTAAATATCCCAGGAAAGAGAAAAATGGATAAAGAAGTTGTGGTCCTTATGTACATTGGAATATCACTCAGCCAGGAAATCAATGTCGTAAGGTTAGTAGCAGCATGATGAGTGGATTTAGGTACGACGATTCTAAGTGAAATAAGTCACACAGAAAAGGACACTTCTCATAAGGTATCACTGATAGAGGGAATGTAAAAACCGTTACACTTGAACTGAATTACAAAACAGAACAGAGTCACACATGCAGAAAACACACTATGGCTGCTTAACGGGAAAGGTGAGGTGGGGTGATACATAAAACAAGGGTATCAAATTAGCTCAGATACCGTTCCATAAACCCAATATGTAATAGACAAGACCTACTCCTGGCTCAGAGAACTGGACTCAACACGCCCTATTCACCGCACAAGAATATATCTGACTAATAATAATCGTAAAACCTATGTATTGATATCTCTCTGTTAGTGTGTCAAGTGGGTGTAAAGCGGCATAAACACAGCAGTGAAAAGCAGCTAAACCCCATTATAAAAATAAATTACTTTGAAACACCCATGAAACAAAGACAGTGAAAGAGAGAGAAATTCTTACACAATGCGTTCAGGGGCTGTGATGCAACCTGGATTGACCATATCTAGACGCACAGCTGGATGAGACATAAGGGTGGACACTCTTGGGGCTGAGAGGTTTGGTGAGGTTGGGTGAGCAAACGCAGACCCTTTAAAGGAATACTGCGTGGTACCCATCGCATGGGTCCCAAATCTCCAGGTTCAAGGGCATCTTCGTACATCAAAAACATGCATGAGAAACCCAGAAGATGGTACACCGTGTGATGGGGAAAGGTTTCTAAAACGCACCTCATTTCTCATCTCCTTGTGCCCGGGTTCGCCATTCCAGCCTCTTTACTAGCAAGCTCCCTACTTGGAGCATCAGCACCTTTAACCTCCTGTTCCATACAGGTTGCAATTTGTCCTGAGGATAAACGGGAAGACGTGGAACCAACGAGAGACTAGCTCTTGGTGTTGGGACAGGCACAGGTCACTCTATTTTCCCATCAGAAAGAAGAATTAACCACAGGCTCAGCCTGACCCCCGGAACCAGAACAGGGCCTGAAGCCATTCTGCGATTTTGCGGCCAGCTCCCATAAAAACGAGTTGTAAAATGGAGGTTCAGGGCACTGCAATTCACAAACCTGCAGAGTTATAAATGATAACTCTCGTCCACAAATATATTGAGGGAAGGCAAAGAAGAGGATTTGAAATCAAGGCAGAATTGCAGGAAACAGATTTCAGGAGGTAGATTCGAATCGCCTTTAAAGCACATGAAAAGCGGCAAAACGTTGACAATGATGCCCTTGGCCAAAAAGGGCGTATGCGTTTTTTCCTGAATATATTCAGGAAAAAACGCATACGCCCTTTTTGGCCAACCAAGCAACCTGGAAAGGCAAATCAGCGCTACAAAGAAGTCTCGCTTCCCATCGGTCAAAAGGGCCATGCTGAAAAAAGTGTCAAAACCAGAAATGCAGGACAGGCCATGGAGAAATGGGAGCCTTGCTACACTGATGGGCGGGATGTAAATTGCCAAGAGCCACTCTGGAGAAGTGTCCGGTGAGTCCTGAAACATCTGAAAAACACAGCTTAGAGAGCATAGGGCACTTCCACTCATGGGGGTATAAATTGGGAAAATTAAAAATCAGCAAGACACAAGCACCCCAAAGTTTAGGGCTGCTCTGTTGACCAGGACCTCCACTTCATTCCACCTTAAATATCCCAGGAAAGAGAAAAATGGAGAAAGAAGTTGTGGTCCTTATGTACATTGGAATATCACTCAGCCAGGAAATCAATGTCGTAAGGTTAGTAGCAGCATGATGAGTGGATTTAGGTACGACGATTCTAAGTGAAATAAGTCACACAGAAAAGGACACTTCTCATAAGGTATCACTGATAGAGGGAATGTAAAAACCGTTACACTTGAACTGAATTACAAAACAGAACAGAGTCACACATGCAGAAAACACACTATGGCTGCTTAACGGGAAAGGTGAGGTGGGGTGATACATAAAACAAGGGTATCAAATTAGCTCAGATACCGTTCCATAAACCCAATATGTAATAGACAAGACCTACTCCTGGCTCAGAGAACTGGACTCAACACGCCCTATTCACCGCACAAGAATATATCTGACTAATAATAATCGTAAAACCTATGTATTGATATCTCTCTGTTAGTGTGTCAAGTGGGTGTAAAGCGGCATAAACACAGCAGTGAAAAGCAGCTAAACCCCATTATAAAAATAAATTACTTTGAAACACCCATGAAACAAAGACAGTGAAAGAGAGAGAAATTCTTACACAATGCGTTCAGGGGCTGTGATGCAACCTGGATTGACCATATCTACACGCACAGCTGGATGAGACATAAGGGTGGACACTCTTGGGGCTGAGAGGTTTGGTGAGGTTGGGTGAGCAAACGCAGACCCATTAAAGGAATACTGCGTGGTACCCATCGCATGGGTCCCAAATCTCCAGGTTCAAGGGCATCTTCGTACATCAAAAACATGCATGAGAAACCCAGAAGATGGTACACCGTGTGATGGGGAAAGGTTTCTAAAACGCACCTCATTTCTCATCTCCTTGTGCCCGGGTTCGCCATTCCAGCCTCTTTACTAGCAAGCTCCCTACTTGGAGCATCAGCACCTTTAACCTCCTGTTCCATACAGGTTGCAATTTGTCCTGAGGATAAACGGGAAGACGTGGAACCAACGAGAGACTAGCTCTTGGTGTTGGGACAGGCACAGGTCACTCTATTTTCCCATCAGAAAGAAGAATTAACCACAGGCTCAGCCTGCCCCCCGGAACCAGAACAGGGCCTGAAGCCATTCTGCGATTTTGCGGCCAGCTCCCATAAAAACGAGTTGTAAAATGGAGGTTCAGGGCACTGCAATTCACAAACCTGCAGAGTTATAAATGATAACTGTCGTCCACAAATATATTGAGGGAAGGCAAAGAAGAGGATTTGAAATCAAGGCAGAATTGCAGGAAACAGATTTCAGGAGGTAGATTCGAATCGCCTTTAAAGCACATGAAAAGCGGCAAAACGTTGACAATGATGCCCTTGGCCAAAAAGGGCGTATGCGTTTTTTCCTGAATATATTCAGGAAAAAACGCATACGCCCTTTTTGGCCAACCAAGCAACCTGGAAAGGCAAATCAGCGCTACAAAGAAGTCTCGCTTCCCATCGGTCAAAAGGGCCATGCTGAAAAAAGTGTCAAAACCAGAAATGCAGGACAGGCCATGGAGAAATGGGAGCCTTGCTACACTGATGGGCGGGATGTAAATTGCCAACAGCCACTCTGGAGAAGTGTCCGGTGAGTCCTGAAACATCTGAAAAACACAGCTTAGAGAGCATAGGGCACTTCCACTCATGGGGGTATAAATTGGGAAAATTAAAAATCAGCAAGACACAAGCACCCCAAAGTTTAGGGCTGCTCTGTTGACCAGGACCTCCACTTCATTCCACCTTAAATATCCCAGGAAAGAGAAAAATGGAGAAAGAAGTTGTGGTCCTTATGTACATTGGAATATCACTCAGCCAGGAAATCAATGTCGTAAGGTTAGTAGCAGCATGATGAGTGGATTTAGGTACGACGATTCTAAGTGAAATAAGTCACACAGAAAAGGACACTTCTCATAAGGTATCACTGATAGAGGGAATGTAAAAACCGTTACACTTGAACTGAATTACAAAACAGAACAGAGTCACACATGCAGAAAACACACTATGGCTGCTTAACGGGAAAGGTGAGGTGGGGTGATACATAAAACAAGGGTATCAAATTAGCTCAGATACCGTTCCATAAACCCAATATGTAATAGACAAGACCTACTCCTGGCTCAGAGAACTGGACTCAACACGCCCTATTCACCGCACAAGAATATATCTGACTAATAATAATCGTAAAACCTATGTATTGATATCTCTCTGTTAGTGTGTCAAGTGGGTGTAAAGCGGCATAAACACAGCAGTGAAAAGCAGCTAAACCCCATTATAAAAATAAATTACTTTGAAACACCCATGAAACAAAGACAGTGAAAGAGAGAGAAATTCTTACACAATGCGTTCAGGGGCTGTGATGCAACCTGGATTGACCATATCTAGACGCACAGCTGGATGAGACATAAGGGTGGACACTCTTGGGGCTGAGAGGTTTGGTGAGGTTGGGTGAGCAAACGCAGACCCTTTAAAGGAATACTGCATGGTACCCATCGCATGGGTCCCAAATCTCCAGGTTCAAGGGCATCTTCCTACATCAAAAACATGCATGAGAAACCCAGAAGATGGTACACCGTGTGATGGGGAAAGGTTTCTAAAACGCACCTCATTTCTCATCTCCTTGTGCCCGGGTTCGCCATTCCAGCCGCTTTACTAGCAAGCTCCCTACTTGGAGCATCAGCACCTTTAACCTCCTGTTCCATACAGGTTGCAATTTGTCCTGAGGATAAACGGGAAGACATGGAACCAACGAGAGACTAGCTCTTGGTGTTGGGACAGGCACAGGTCACTCTATTTTCCCATCAGAAAGAAGAATTAACCACAGGCTCAGCCTGCCCCCCGGAACCAGAACAGGGCCTGAAGCCATTCTGCGATTTTGCGGCCAGCTCCCATAAAAACGAGTTGTAAAATGGAGGTTCAGGGCACTGCAATTCACAAACCTGCAGAGTTATAAATGATAACTCTCGTCCACAAATATATTGAGGGAAGGCAAAGAAGAGGATTTGAAATCAAGGCAGAATTGCAGGAAACAGATTTCAGGAGGTAGATTCGAATCGCCTTTAAAGCACATGAAAAGCGGCAAAACGTTGACAATGATGCCCTTGGCCAAAAAGGGCGTATGCGTTTTTTCCTGAATATATTCAGGAAAAAACGCATACGCCCTTTTTGGCCAACCAAGCAACCTGGAAAGGCAAATCAGCGCTACAAAGAAGTCTCGCTTCCCATCGGTCAAAAGGGCCATGCTGAAAAAAGTGTCAAAACCAGAAATGCAGGACAGGCCATGGAGAAATGGGAGCCTTGCTACACTGATGGGCGGGATGTAAATTGCCAAGAGCCACTCTGGAGAAGTGTCCGGTGAGTCCTGAAACATCTGAAAAACACAGCTTAGAGAGCATAGGGCACTTCCACTCATGGGGGTATAAATTGGGAAAATTAAAAATCAGCAAGACACAAGCACCCCAAAGTTTAGGGCTGCTCTGTTGACCAGGACCTCCACTTCATTCCACCTTAAATATCCCAGGAAAGAGAAAAATGGATAAAGAAGTTGTGGTCCTTATGTACATTGGAATATCACTCAGCCAGGAAATCAATGTCGTAAGGTTAGTAGCAGCATGATGAGTGGATTTAGGTACGACGATTCTAAGTGAAATAAGTCACACAGAAAAGGACACTTCTCATAAGGTATCACTGATAGAGGGAATGTAAAAAGCGTTACACTTGAACTGAATTACAAAACAGAACAGAGTCACACATGCAGAAAACACACTATGGCTGCTTAACGGGAAAGGTGAGGTGGGGTGATACATAAAACAAGGGTATCAAATTAGCTCAGATACCGTTCCATAAACCCAATATGTAATAGACAAGACCTACTCCTGGCTCAGAGAACTGGACTCAACACGCCCTATTCACCGCACAAGAATATATCTGACTAATAATAATCGTAAAACCTATGTATTGATATCTCTCTGTTAGTGTGTCAAGTGGGTGTAAAGCGGCATAAACACAGCAGTGAAAAGCAGCTAAACCCCATTATAAAAATAAATTACTTTGAAACACCCATGAAACAAAGACAGTGAAAGAGAGAGAAATTCTTACACAATGCGTTCAGGGGCTGTGATGCAACCTGGATTGACCATATCTAGACGCACAGCTGGATGAGACATAAGGGTGGACACTCTTGGGGCTGAGAGGTTTGGTGAGGTTGGGTGAGCAAACGCAGACCCTTTAAAGGAATACTGCGTGGTACCCATCGCATGGGTCCCAAATCTCCAGGTTCAAGGGCATCTTCCTACATCAAAAACATGCATGAGAAACCCAGAAGATGGTACACCGTGTGATGGGGAAAGGTTTCTAAAACGCACCTCATTTCTCATCTCCTTGTGCCCGGGTTCGCCATTCCAGCCGCTTTACTAGCAAGCTCCCTACTTGGAGCATCAGCACCTTTAACCTCCTGTTCCATACAGGTTGCAATTTGTCCTGAGGATAAACGGGAAGACATGGAACCAACGAGAGACTAGCTCTTGGTGTTGGGACAGGCACAGGTCACTCTATTTTCCCATCAGAAAGAAGAATTAACCACAGGCTCAGCCTGCCCCCCGGAACCAGAACAGGGCCTGAAGCCATTCTGCGATTTTGCGGCCAGCTCCCATAAAAACGAGTTGTAAAATGGAGGTTCAGGGCACTGCAATTCACAAACCTGCAGAGTTATAAATGATAACTCTCGTCCACAAATATATTGAGGGAAGGCAAAGAAGAGGATTTGAAATCAAGGCAGAATTGCAGGAAACAGATTTCAGGAGGTAGATTCGAATCGCCTTTAAAGCACATGAAAAGCGGCAAAACGTTGACAATGATGCCCTTGGCCAAAAAGGGCGTATGCGTTTTTTCCTGAATATATTCAGGAAAAAACGCATACGCCCTTTTTGGCCAACCAAGCAACCTGGAAAGGCAAATCAGCGCTACAAAGAAGTCTCGCTTCCCATCGGTCAAAAGGGCCATGCTGAAAAAAGTGTCAAAACCAGAAATGCAGGACAGGCCATGGAGAAATGGGAGCCTTGCTACACTGATGGGCGGGATGTAAATTGCCAAGAGCCACTCTGGAGAAGTGTCCGGTGAGTCCTGAAACATCTGAAAAACACAGCTTAGAGAGCATAGGGCACTTCCACTCATGGGGGTATAAATTGGGAAAATTAAAAATCAGCAAGACACAAGCACCCCAAAGTTTAGGGCTGCTCTGTTGACCAGGACCTCCACTTCATTCCACCTTAAATATCCCAGGAAAGAGAAAAATGGAGAAAGAAGTTGTGGTCCTTATGTACATTGGAATATCACTCAGCCAGGAAATCAATGTCGTAAGGTTAGTAGCAGCATGATGAGTGGATTTAGGTACGACGATTCTAAGTGAAATAAGTCACACAGAAAAGGACACTTCTCATAAGGTATCACTGATAGAGGGAATGTAAAAAGCGTTACACTTGAACTGAATTACAAAACAGAACAGAGTCACACATGCAGAAAACACACTATGGCTGCTTAACGGGAAAGGTGAGGTGGGGTGATACATAAAACAAGGGTATCAAATTAGCTCAGATACCGTTCCATAAACCCAATATGTAATAGACAAGACCTACTCCTGGCTCAGAGAACTGGACTCAACACGCCCTATTCACCGCACAAGAATATATCTGACTAATAATAATCGTAAAACCTATGTATTGATATCTCTCTGTTAGTGTGTCAAGTGGGTGTAAAGCGGCATAAACACAGCAGTGAAAAGCAGCTAAACCCCATTATAAAAATAAATTACTTTGAAACACCCATGAAACAAAGACAGTGAAAGAGAGAGAAATTCTTACACAATGCGTTCAGGGGCTGTGATGCAACCTGGATTGACCATATCTAGACGCACAGCTGGATGAGACATAAGGGTGGACACTCTTGGGGCTGAGAGGTTTGGTGAGGTTGGGTGAGCAAACGCAGACCCTTTAAAGGAATACTGCGTGGTACCCATCGCATGGGTCCCAAATCTCCAGGTTCAAGGGCATCTTCCTACATCAAAAACATGCATGAGAAACCCAGAAGATGGTACACCGTGTGATGGGGAAAGGTTTCTAAAACGCACCTCATTTCTCATCTCCTTGTGCCCGGGTTCGCCATTCCAGCCGCTTTACTAGCAAGCTCCCTACTTGGAGCATCAGCACCTTTAACCTCCTGTTCCGTACAGGTTGCAATTTGTCCTGAGGATAAACGGGAAGACGTGGAACCAACGAGAGACTAGCTCTTGGTGTTGGGACAGGCACAGGTCACTCTATTTTCCCATCAGAAAGAAGAATTAACCACAGGCTCATCCTGACCCCCGGAACCAGAACAGGGCCTGAAGCCATTCTGCGATTTTGCGGCCAGCTCCCATAAAAACGAGTTGTAAAATGGAGGTTCAGGGCACTGCAATTCACAAACCTGCAGAGTTATAAATGATAACTGTCGTCCACAAATATATTGAGGGAAGGCAAAGAAGAGGATTTGAAATCAAGGCAGAATTGCAGGAAACAGATTTCAGGAGGTAGATTCGAATCGCCTTTAAAGCACATGAAAAGCGGCAAAACGTTGACAATGATGCCCTTGGCCAAAAAGGGCGTATGCGTTTTTTCCTGAATATATTCAGGAAAAAACGCATACGCCCTTTTTGGCCAACCAAGCAACCTGGAAAGGCAAATCAGCGCTACAAAGAAGTCTCGCTTCCCATCGGTCAAAAGGGCCATGCTGAAAAAAGTGTCAAAACCAGAAATGCAGGACAGGCCATGGAGAAATGGGAGCCTTGCTACACTGATGGGCGGGATGTAAATTGCCAAGAGCCACTCTGGAGAAGTGTCCGGTGAGTCCTGAAACATCTGAAAAACACAGCTTAGAGAGCATAGGGCACTTCCACTCATGGGGGTATAAATTGGGAAAATTAAAAATCAGCAAGACACAAGCACCCCAAAGTTTAGGGCTGCTCTGTTGACCAGGACCTCCACTTCATTCCACCTTAAATATCCCAGGAAAGAGAAAAATGGATAAAGAAGTTGTGGTCCTTATGTACATTGGAATATCACTCAGCCAGGAAATCAATGTCGTAAGGTTAGTAGCAGCATGATGAGTGGATTTAGGTACGACGATTCTAAGTGAAATAAGTTACACAGAAAAGGACACTTCTCATAAGGTATCACTGATAGAGGGAATGTAAAAACCGTTACACTTGAACTGAATTACAAAACAGAACAGAGTCACACATGCAGAAAACACACTATGGCTGCTTAACGGGAAAGGTGAGGTGGGGTGATACATAAAACAAGGGTATCAAATTAGCTCAGATACCGTTCCATAAACCCAATATGTAATAGACAAGACCTACTCCTGGCTCAGAGAACTGGACTCAACACGCCCTATTCACCGCACAAGAATATATCTGACTAATAATAATCGTAAAACCTATGTATTGATATCTCTCTGTTAGTGTGTCAAGTGGGTGTAAAGCGGCATAAACACAGCAGTGAAAAGCAGCTAAACCCCATTATAAAAATAAATTACTTTGAAACACCCATGAAACAAAGACAGTGAAAGAGAGAGAAATTCTTACACAATGCGTTCAGGGGCTGTGATGCAACCTGGATTGACCATATCTAGACGCACAGCTGGATGAGACATAAGGGTGGACACTCTTGGGGCTGAGAGGTTTGGTGAGGTTGGGTGAGCAAACGCAGACCCATTAAAGGAATACTGCGTGGTACCCATCGCATGGGTCCCAAATCTCCAGGTTCAAGGGCATCTTCCTACATCAAAAACATGCATGAGAAACCCAGAAGATGGTACACCGTGTGATGGGGAAAGGTTTCTAAAACGCACCTCATTTCTCATCTCCTTGTGCCCGGGTTCGCCATTCCAGCCGCTTTACTAGCAAGCTCCCTACTTGGAGCATCAGCACCTTTAACCTCCTGTTCCATACAGGTTGCAATTTGTCCTGAGGATAAACGGGAAGACGTGGAACCAACGAGAGACTAGCTCTTGGTGTTGGGACAGGCACAGGTCACTCTATTTTCCCATCAGAAAGAAGAATTAACCACAGGCTCAGCCTGCCCCCCGGAACCAGAACAGGGCCTGAAGCCATTCTGCGATTTTGCGGCCAGCTCCCATAAAAACGAGTTGTAAAATGGAGGTTCAGGGCACTGCAATTCACAAACCTGCAGAGTTATAAATGATAACTCTCGTCCACAAATATATTGAGGGAAGGCAAAGAAGAGGATTTGAAATCAAGGCAGAATTGCAGGAAACAGATTTCAGGAGGTAGATTCGAATCGCCTTTAAAGCACATGAAAAGCGGCAAAACGTTGACAATGATGCCCTTGGCCAAAAAGGGCGTATGCGTTTTTTCCTGAATATATTCAGGAAAAAACGCATACGCCCTTTTTGGCCAACCAAGCAACCTGGAAAGGCAAATCAGCGCTACAAAGAAGTCTCGCTTCCCATCGGTCAAAAGGGCCATGCTGAAAAAAGTGTCAAAACCAGAAATGCAGGACAGGCCATGGAGAAATGGGAGCCTTGCTACACTGATGGGCGGGATGTAAATTGCCAAGAGCCACTCTGGAGAAGTGTCCGGTGAGTCCTGAAACATCTGAAAAACACAGCTTAGAGAGCATAGGGCACTTCCACTCATGGGGGTATAAATTGGGAAAATTAAAAATCAGCAAGACACAAGCACCCCAAAGTTTAGGGCTCCTCTGTTGACCAGGACCTCCACTTCATTCCACCTTAAATATCCCAGGAAAGAGAAAAATGGATAAAGAAGTTGTGGTCCTTATGTACAATGGAATATCACTCAGCCAGGAAATCAATGTCGTAAGGTTAGTAGCAGCATGATGAGTGGATTTAGGTACGACGATTCTAAGTGAAATAAGTCACACAGAAAAGGACACTTCTCATAAGGTATCACTGATAGAGGGAATGTAAAAACCGTTACACTTGAACTGAATTACAAAACAGAACAGAGTCACACATGCAGAAAACACACTATGGCTGCTTAACGGGAAAGGTGAGGTGGGGTGATACATAAAACAAGGGTATCAAATTAGCTCAGATACCGTTCCATAAACCCAATATGTAATAGACAAGACCTACTCCTTGCTCAGAGAACTGGACTCAACACGCCCTATTCACCGCACAAGAATATATCTGACTAATAATAATCGTAAAACCTATGTATTGATATCTCTCTGTTAGTGTGTCAAGTGGGTGTAAAGCGGCATAAACACAGCAGTGAAAAGCAGCTAAACCCCATTATAAAAATAAATTACTTTGAAACACCCATGAAACAAAGACAGTGAAAGAGAGAGAAATTCTTACACAATGCGTTCAGGGGCTGTGATGCAACCTGGATTGACCATATCTAGACGCACAGCTGGATGAGACATAAGGGTGGACACTCTTGGGGCTGAGAGGTTTGGTGAGGTTGGGTGAGCAAACGCAGACCCTTTAAAGGAATACTGCATGGTACCCATCGCATGGGTCCCAAATCTCCAGGTTCAAGGGCATCTTCCTACATCAAAAACATGCATGAGAAACCCAGAAGATGGTACACCGTGTGATGGGGAAAGGTTTCTAAAACGCACCTCATTTCTCATCTCCTTGTGCCCGGGTTCGCCATTCCAGCCGCTTTACTAGCAAGCTCCCTACTTGGAGCATCAGCACCTTTAACCTCCTGTTCCATACAGGTTGCAATTTGTCCTGAGGATAAACGGGAAGACGTGGAACCAACGAGAGACTAGCTCTTGGTGTTGGGACAGGCACAGGTCACTCTATTTTCCCATCAGAAAGAAGAATTAACCACAGGCTCAGCCTGCCCCCCGGAACCAGAACAGGGCCTGAAGCCATTCTGCGATTTTGCGGCCAGCTCCCATAAAAACGAGTTGTAAAATGGAGGTTCAGGGCACTGCAATTCACAAACCTGCAGAGTTATAAATGATAACTCTCGTCCACAAATATATTGAGGGAAGGCAAAGAAGAGGATTTGAAATCAAGGCAGAATTGCAGGAAACAGATTTCAGGAGGTAGATTCGAATCGCCTTTAAAGCACATGAAAAGCGGCAAAACGTTGACAATGATGCCCTTGGCCAAAAAGGGCGTATGCGTTTTTTCCTGAATATATTCAGGAAAAAACGCATACGCCCTTTTTGGCCAACCAAGCAACCTGGAAAGGCAAATCAGCGCTACAAAGAAGTCTCGCTTCCCATCGGTCAAAAGGGCCATGCTGAAAAAAGTGTCAAAACCAGAAATGCAGGACAGGCCATGGAGAAATGGGAGCCTTGCTACACTGATGGGCGGGATGTAAATTGCCAAGAGCCACTCTGGAGAAGTGTCCGGTGAGTCCTGAAACATCTGAAAAACACAGCTTAGAGAGCATAGGGCACTTCCACTCATGGGGGTATAAATTGGGAAAATTAAAAATCAGCAAGACACAAGCACCCCAAAGTTTAGGGCTGCTCTGTTGACCAGGACCTCCACTTCATTCCACCTTAAATATCCCAGGAAAGAGAAAAATGGATAAAGAAGTTGTGGTCCTTATGTACATTGGAATATCACTCAGCCAGGAAATCAATGTCATAAGGTTAGTAGCAGCATGATGAGTGGATTTAGGTACGACGATTCTAAGTGAAATAAGTCACACAGAAAAGGACACTTCTCATAAGGTATCACTGATAGAGGGAATGTAAAAACCGTTACACTTGAACTGAATTACAAAACAGAACAGAGTCACACATGCAGAAAACACACTATGGCTGCTTAACGGGAAAGGTGAGGTGGGGTGATACATAAAACAAGGGTATCAAATTAGCTCAGATACCGTTCCATAAACCCAATATGTAATAGACAAGACCTACTCCTGGCTCAGAGAACTGGACTCAACACGCCCTATTCACCGCACAAGAATATATCTGACTAATAATAATCGTAAAACCTATGTATTAATATCTCTCTGTTAGTGTGTCAAGTGGGTGTAAAGCGGCATAAACACAGCAGTGAAAAGCAGCTAAACCCCATTATAAAAATAAATTACTTTGAAACACCCATGAAACAAAGACAGTGAAAGAGAGAGAAATTCTTACACAATGCGTTCAGGGGCTGTGATGCAACCTGGATTGACCATATCTAGACGCACAGCTGGATGAGACATAAGGGTGGACACTCTTGGGGCTGAGAGGTTTGGTGAGGTTGGGTGAGCAAACGCAGACCCTTTAAAGGAATACTGCGTGGTACCCATCGCATGGGTCCCAAATCTCCAGGTTCAAGGGCATCTTCCTACATCAAAAACATGCATGAGAAACCCAGAAGATGGTACACCGTGTGATGGGGAAAGGTTTCTAAAACGCACCTCATTTCTCATCTCCTTGTGCCCGGGTTCGCCATTCCAGCCGCTTTACTAGCAAGCTCCCTACTTGGAGCATCAGCACCTTTAACCTCCTGTTCCATACAGGTTGCAATTTGTCCTGAGGATAAACGGGAAGACATGGAACCAACGAGAGACTAGCTCTTGGTGTTGGGACAGGCACAGGTCACTCTATTTTCCCATCAGAAAGAAGAATTAACCACAGGCTCAGCCTGACCCCCGGAACCAGAACAGGGCCTGAAGCCATTCTGCGATTTTGCGGCCAGCTCCCATAAAAACGAGTTGTAAAATGGAGGTTCAGGGCACTGCAATTCACAAACCTGCAGAGTTATAAATGATAACTCTCGTCCACAAATATACTGAGGGAAGGCAAAGAAGAGGATTTGAAATCAAGGCAGAATTGCAGGAAACAGATTTCAGGAGGTAGATTCGAATCGCCTTTAAAGCACATGAAAAGCGGCAAAACGTTGACAATGATGCCCTTGGCCAAAAAGGGCGTATGCGTTTTTTCCTGAATATATTCAGGAAAAAACGCATACGCCCTTTTTGGCCAACCAAGCAACCTGGAAAGGCAAATCAGCGCTACAAAGAAGTCTCGCTTCCCATCGGTCAAAAGGGCCATGCTGAAAAAAGTGTCAAAACCAGAAATGCAGGACAGGCCATGGAGAAATGGGAGCCTTGCTACACTGATGGGCGGGATGTAAATTGCCAAGAGCCACTCTGGAGAAGTGTCCGGTGAGTCCTGAAACATCTGAAAAACACAGCTTAGAGAGCATAGGGCACTTCCACTCATGGGGGTATAAATTGGGAAAATTAAAAATCAGCAAGACACAAGCACCCCAAAGTTTAGGGCTGCTCTGTTGACCAGGACCTCCACTTCATTCCACCTTAAATATCCCAGGAAAGAGAAAAATGGAGAAAGAAGTTGTGGTCCTTATGTACATTGGAATATCACTCAGCCAGGAAATCAATGTCGTAAGGTTAGTAGCAGCATGATGAGTGGATTTAGGTACGACGATTCTAAGTGAAATAAGTCACACAGAAAAGGACACTTCTCATAAGGTATCACTGATAGAGGGAATGTAAAAACCGTTACACTTGAACTGAATTACAAAACAGAACAGAGTCACACATGCAGAAAACACACTATGGCTGCTTAACGGGAAAGGTGAGGTGGGGTGATACATAAAACAAGGGTATCAAATTAGCTCAGATACCGTTCCATAAACCCAATATGTAATAGACAAGACCTACTCCTGGCTCAGAGAACTGGACTCAACACGCCCTATTCACCGCACAAGAATATATCTGACTAATAATAATCGTAAAACCTATGTATTGATATCTCTCTGTTAGTGTGTCAAGTGGGTGTAAAGCGGCATAAACACAGCAGTGAAAAGCAGCTAAACCCCATTATAAAAATAAATTACTTTGAAACACCCATGAAACAAAGACAGTGAAAGAGAGAGAAATTCTTACACAATGCGTTCAGGGGCTGTGATGCAACCTGGATTGACCATATCTAGACGCACAGCTGGATGAGACATAAGGGTGGACACTCTTGGGGCTGAGAGGTTTGGTGAGGTTGGGTGAGCAAACGCAGACCCTTTAAAGGAATACTGCGTGGTACCCATCGCATGGGTCCCAAATCTCCAGGTTCAAGGGCATCTTCCTACATCAAAAACATGCATGAGAAACCCAGAAGATGGTACACCGTGTGATGGGGAAAGGTTTCTAAAACGCACCTCATTTCTCATCTCCTTGTGCCCGGGTTCGCCATTCCAGCCGCTTTACTAGCAAGCTCCCTACTTGGAGCATCAGCACCTTTAACCTCCTGTTCCATACAGGTTGCAATTTGTCCTGAGGATAAACGGGAAGACGTGGAACCAACGAGAGACTAGCTCTTGGTGTTGGGACAGGCACAGGTCACTCTATTTTCCCATCAGAAAGAAGAATTAACCACAGGCTCAGCCTGCCCCCCGGAACCAGAACAGGGCCTGAAGCCATTCTGCGATTTTGCGGCCAGCTCCCATAAAAACGAGTTGTAAAATGGAGGTTCAGGGCACTGCAATTCACAAACCTGCAGAGTTATAAATGATAACTCTCGTCCACAAATATATTGAGGGAAGGCAAAGAATAGGATTTGAAATCAAGGCAGAATTGCAGGAAACAGATTTCAGGAGGTAGATACGAATCGCCTTTAAAGCACATGAAAAGCGGCAAAACGTTGACAATGATGCCCTTGGCCAAAAAGGGCGTATGCGTTTTTTCCTGAATATATTCAGGAAAAAACGCATACGCCCTTTTTGGCCAACCAAGCAACCTGGAAAGGCAAATCAGCGCTACAAAGAAGTCTCGCTTCCCATCGGTCAAAAGGGCCATGCTGAAAAAAGTGTCAAAACCAGAAATGCAGGACCGGCCATGGAGAAATGGGAGCCTTGCTACACTGATGGGCGGGATGTAAATTGCCAAGAGCCACTCCGGAGAAGTGTCCGGTGAGTCCTGAAACATCTGAAAAACACAGCTTAGAGAGCATAGGGCACTTCCACTCATGGGGGTATACATTGGGAAAATGAAAAATCAGCAAGACACAAGCACCCCAAAGTTTAGGGCTGCTCTGTTGACCAGGACCTCCACTTCATTCCACCTTAAATATCCCAGGAAAGAGAAAAATGGATAAAGAAGTTGTGGTCCTTATGTACATTGGAATATCACTCAGCCAGGAAATCAATGTCGTAAGGTTAGTAGCAGCATGATGAGTGGATTTAGGTACGACGATTCTAAGTGAAATAAGTCACACAGAAAAGGACACTTCTCATAAGGTATCACTGATAGAGGGAATGTAAAAACCGTTACACTTGAACTGAATTACAAAACAGAACAGAGTCACACATGCAGAAAACACACTATGGCTGCTTAACGGGAAAGGTGAGGTGGGGTGATACATAAAACAAGGGTATCAAATTAGCTCAGATACCGTTCCATAAACCCAATATGTAATAGACAAGACCTACTCCTTGCTCAGAGAACTGGACTCAACACGCCCTATTCACCGCACAAGAATATATCTGACTAATAATAATCGTAAAACCTATGTATTGATATCTCTCTGTTAGTGTGTCAAGTGGGTGTAAAGCGGCATAAACACAGCAGTGAAAAGCAGCTAAACCCCATTATAAAAATAAATTACTTTGAAACACCCATGAAACAAAGACAGTGAAAGAGAGAGAAATTCTTACACAATGCGTTCAGGGGCTGTGATGCAACCTGGATTGACCATATCTAGACGCACAGCTGGATGAGACATAAGGGTGGACACTCTTGGGGCTGAGAGGTTTGGTGAGGTTGGGTGAGCAAACGCAGACCCTTTAAAGGAATACTGCGTGGTACCCATCGCATGGGTCCCAAATCTCCAGGTTCAAGGGCATCTACCTACATCAAAAACATGCATGAGAAACCCAGAAGATGGTACACCGTGTGATGGGGAAAGGTTTCTAAAACGCACCTCATTTCTCATCTCCTTGTGCCCGGGTTCGCCATTCCAGCCGCTTTACTAGCAAGCTCCCTACTTGGAGCATCAGCACCTTTAACCTCCTGTTCCGTACAGGTTGCAATTTGTCCTGAGGATAAACGGGAAGACGTGGAACCAACGAGAGACTAGCTCTTGGTGTTGGGACAGGCACAGGTCACTCTATTTTCCCATCAGAAAGAAGAATTAACCACAGGCTCAGCCTGCCCCCCGGAACCAGAACAGGGCCTGAAGCCATTCTGCGATTTTGCCGCCAGCTCCCATAAAAACGAGTTGTAAAATGGAGGTTCAGGGCACTGCAATTCACAAACCTGCAGAGTTATAAATGATAACTCTCGTCCACAAATATATTGAGGGAAGGCAAAGAAGAGGATTTGAAATCAAGGCAGAATTGCAGGAAACAGATTTCAGGAGGTAGATACGAATCGCCTTTAAAGCACATGAAAAGCGGCAAAACGTTGACAATGATGACCTTGGCCAAAAAGGGCGTATGCGTTTTTTCCTGAATATATTCAGGAAAAAACGCATACGCCCTTTTTGGCCAACCAAGCCACCTGGAAAGGCAAATCAGCGCTACAAAGAAGTCTCGCTTCCCATCGGTCAAAAGGGCCATGCTGAAAAAAGTGTCAAAACCAGAAATGCAGGACAGGCCATGGAGAAATGGGAGCCTTGCTACACTGATGGGCGGGATGTAAATTGCCAAGAGCCACTCTGGAGAAGTGTCCGGTGAGTCCTGAAACATCTGAAAAACACAGCTTAGAGAGCATAGGGCACTTCCACTCATGGGGGTATAAATTGGGAAAATTAAAAATCAGCAAGACACAAGCACCCCAAAGTTTAGGGCTGCTCTGTTGACCAGGACCTCCACTTCATTCCACCTTAAATATCCCAGGAAAGAGAAAAATGGATAAAGAAGTTGTGGTCCTTATGTACATTGGAATATCACTCAGCCAGGAAATCAATGTCGTAAGGTTAGTAGCAGCATGATGAGTGGATTTAGGTACGACGATTCTAAGTGAAATAAGTCACACAGAAAAGGACACTTCTCATAAGGTATCACTGATAGAGGGAATGTAAAAACCGTTACACTTGAACTGAATTACAAAACAGAACAGAGTCACACATGCAGAAAACACACTATGGCTGCTTAACGGGAAAGGTGAGGTGGGGTGATACATAAAACAAGGGTATCAAATTAGCTCAGATACCGTTCCATAAACCCAATATGTAATAGACAAGACCTACTCCTTGCTCAGAGAACTGGACTCAACACGCCCTATTCACCGCACAAGAATATATCTGACTAATAATAATCGTAAAACCTATGTATTGATATCTCTCTGTTAGTGTGTCAAGTGGGTGTAAAGCGGCATAAACACAGCAGTGAAAAGCAGCTAAACCCCATTATAAAAATAAATTACTTTGAAACACCCATGAAACAAAGACAGTGAAAGAGAGAGAAATTCTTACACAATGCGTTCAGGGGCTGTGATGCAACCTGGATTGACCATATCTAGACGCACAGCTGGATGAGACATAAGGGTGGACACTCTTGGGGCTGAGAGGTTTGGTGAGGTTGGGTGAGCAAACGCAGACCCTTTAAAGGAATACTGCGTGGTACCCATCGCATGGGTCCCAAATCTCCAGGTTCAAGGGCATCTTCCTACATCAAAAACATGCATGAGAAACCCAGAAGATGGTACACCGTGTGATGGGGAAAGGTTTCTAAAACGCACCTCATTTCTCAACTCCTTGTGCCCGGGTTCGCCATTCCAGCCGCTTTACTAGCAAGCTCCCTACTTGGAGCATCAGCACCTTTAACCTCCTGTTCCATGCAGGTTGCAATTTGTCCTGAGGATAAACGGGAAGACGTGGAACCAACGAGAGACTAGCTCTTGGTGTTGGGACAGGCACAGGTCACTCTATTTTCCCATCAGAAAGAAGAATTAACCACAGGCTCAGCCTGACCCCCGGAACCAGAACAGGGCCTGAAGCCATTCTGCGATTTTGCGGCCAGCTCCCATAAAAACGAGTTGTAAAATGGAGGTTCAGGGCACTGCAATTCACAAACCTGCAGAGTTATTAATGATAACTGTCGTCCACAAATATATTGAGGGAAGGCAAAGAAGAGGATTTGAAATCAAGGCAGAATTGCAGGAAACAGATTTCAGGAGGTAGATTCGAATCGCCTTTAAAGCACATGAAAAGCGGCAAAACGTTGACAATGATGCCCTTGGCCAAAAAGGGCGTATGCGTTTTTTCCTGAATATATTCAGGAAAAAACGCTTACGCCCTTTTTGGCCAACCAAGCCACCTGGAAAGGCAAATCAGCGCTACAAAGAAGTCTCGCTTCCCATCGGTCAAAAGGGCCATGCTGAAAAAAGTGTCAAAACCAGAAATGCAGGACAGGCCATGGAGAAATGGGAGCCTTGCTACACTGATGGGCGGGATGTAAATTGCCAAGAGCCACTCCGGAGAAGTGTCCGGTGAGTCCTGAAACATCTGAAAAACACAGCTTAGAGAGCATAGGGCACTTCCACTCATGGGGGTATAAATTGGGAAAATTAAAAATCAGCAAGACACAAGCACCCCAAAGTTTAGGGCTGCTCTGTTGACCAGGACCTCCACTTCATTCCACCTTAAATATCCCAGGAAAGAGAAAAATGGATAAAGAAGTTGTGGTCCTTATGTACATTGGAATATCACTCAGCCAGGAAATCAATGTCGTAAGGTTAGTAGCAGCATGATGAGTGGATTTAGGTACGACGATTCTAAGTGAAATAAGTCACACAGAAAAGGACACTTCTCAGAAGGTATCACTGATAGAGGGAATGTAAAAACCGTTACACTTGAACTGAATTACAAAACAGAACAGAGTCACACATGCAGAAAACACACTATGGCTGCTTAACGGGAAAGGTGAGGTGGGGTGATACATAAAACAAGGGTATCAAATTAGCTCAGATACCGTTCCATAAACCCAATATGTAATAGACAAGACCTACTCCTTGCTCAGAGAACTGGACTCAACACGCCCTATTCACCGCACAAGAATATATCTGACTAATAATAATCGTAAAACCTATGTATTGATATCTCTCTGTTAGTGTGTCAAGTGGGTGTAAAGCGGCATAAACACAGCAGTGAAAAGCAGCTAAACCCCATTATAAAAATAAATTACTTTGAAACACCCATGAAACAAAGACAGTGAAAGAGAGAGAAATTCTTACACAATGCGTTCAGGGGCTGTGATGCAACCTGGATTGACCATATCTAGACGCACAGCTGGATGAGACATAAGGGTGGACACTCTTGGGGCTGAGAGGTTTGGTGAGGTTGGGTGAGCAAACGCAGACCCTTTAAAGGAATACTGCGTGGTACCCATCGCATGGGTCCCAAATCTCCAGGTTCAAGGGCATCTTCCTACATCAAAAACATGCATGAGAAACCCAGAAGATGGTACACTGTGTGATGGGGAAAGGTTTCTAAAACGCACCTCATTTCTCATCTCCTTGTGCCCGGGTTCGCCATTCCAGCCGCTTTACTAGCAAGCTCCCTACTTGGAGCATCAGCACCTTTAACCTCCTGTTCCATGCAGGTTGCAATTTGTCCTGAGGATAAACGGGAAGACGTGGAACCAACGAGAGACTAGCTCTTGGTGTTGGGACAGGCACAGGTCACTCTATTTTCCCATCAGAAAGAAGAATTAACCACAGGCTCAGCCTGCCCCCCGGAACCAGAACAGGGCCTGAAGCCATTCTGCGATTTTGCGGCCAGCTCCCATAAAAACGAGTTGTAAAATGGAGGTTCAGGGCACTGCAATTCACAAACCTGCAGAGTTATAAATGATAACTCTCGTCCACAAATATATTGAGGGAAGGCAAAGAAGAGGATTTGAAATCAAGGCAGAATTGCAGGAAACAGATTTCAGGAGGTAGATACGAATCGCCTTTAAAGCACATGAAAAGCGGCAAAACGTTGACAATGATGCCCTTGGCCAAAAAGGGCGTATGCGTTTTTTCCTGAATATATTCAGGAAAAAACGCATACGCCCTTTTTGGCCAACCAAGCCACCTGGAAAGGCAAATCAGCGCTACAAAGAAGTCTCGCTTCCCATCGGTCAAAAGGGCCATGCTGAAAAAAGTGTCAAAACCAGAAATGCAGGACAGGCCATGGAGAAATGGGAGCCTTGCTACACTGATGGGCGGGATGTAAATTGCCAAGAGCCACTCTGGAGAAGTGTCCGGTGAGTCCTGAAACATCTGAAAAACACAGCTTAGAGAGCATAGGGCACTTCCACTCATGGGGGTATAAATTGGGAAAATTAAAAATCAGCAAGACACAAGCACCCCAAAGTTTAGGGCTGCTCTGTTGACCAGGACCTCCACTTCATTCCACCTTAAATATCCCAGGAAAGAGAAAAATGGAGAAAGAAGTTGTGGTCCTTATGTACATTGGAATATCACTCAGCCAGGAAATCAATGTCGTAAGGTTAGTAGCAGCATGATGAGGGGATTTAGGTACGACGATTCTAAGTGAAATAAGTCACACAGAAAAGGACACTTCTCATAAGGTATCACTGATAGAGGGAATGTAAAAACCGTTACACTTGAACTGAATTACAAAACAGAACAGAGTCACACATGCAGAAAACACACTATGGCTGCTTAACGGGAAAGGTGAGGTGGGGTGATACATAAAACAAGGGTATCAAATTAGCTCAGATACCGTTCCATAAACCCAATATGTAATAGACAAGACCTACTCCTTGCTCAGAGAACTGGACTCAACACGCCCTATTCACCGCACAAGAATATATCTGACTAATAATAATCGTAAAACCTATGTATTGATATCTCTCTGTTAGTGTGTCAAGTGGGTGTAAAGCGGCATAAACACAGCAGTGAAAAGCAGCTAAACCCCATTATAAAAATAAATTACTTTGAAACACCCATGAAACAAAGACAGTGAAAGAGAGAGAAATTCTTACACAATGCGTTCAGGGGCTGTGATGCAACCTGGATTGACCATATCTAGACGCACAGCTGGATGAGACATAAGGGTGGACACTCTTGGGGCTGAGAGGTTTGGTGAGGTTGGGTGAGCAAACGCAGACCCTTTAAAGGAATACTGCGTGGTACCCATCGCATGGGTCCCAAATCTCCAGGTTCAAGGGCATCTTCCTACATCAAAAACATGCATGAGAAACCCAGAAGATGGTACACCGTGTGATGGGGAAAGGTTTCTAAAACGCACCTCATTTCTCATCTCCTTGTGCCCGGGTTCGCCATTCCAGCCGCTTTACTAGCAAGCTCCCTACTTGGAGCATCAGCACCTTTAACCTCCTGTTCCATACAGGTTGCAATTTGTCCTGAGGATAAACGGGAAGACGTGGAACCAACGAGAGACTAGCTCTTGGTGTTGGGACAGGCACAGGTCACTCTATTTTCCCATCAGAAAGAAGAATTAACCACAGGCTCAGCCTGCCCCCCGGAACCAGAACAGGGCCTGAAGCCATTCTGCGATTTTGCGGCCAGCTCCCATAAAAACGAGTTGTAAAATGGAGGTTCAGGGCACTGCAATTCACAAACCTGCAGAGTTATAAATGATAACTCTCGTCCACAAATATATTGAGGGAAGGCAAAGAAGAGGATTTGAAATCAAGGCAGAATTGCAGGAAACAGATTTCAGGAGGTAGATACGAATCGCCTTTAAAGCACATGAAAAGCGGCAAAACGTTGACAATGATGCCCTTGGCCAAAAAGGGCGTATGCGTTTTTTCCTGAATATATTCAGGAAAAAACGCATACGCCCTTTTTGGCCAACCAAGCCACCTGGAAAGGCAAATCAGCGCTACAAAGAAGTCTCGCTTCCCATCGGTCAAAAGGGCCATGCTGAAAAAAGTGTCAAAACCAGAAATGCAGGACCGGCCATGGAGGAATGGGAGCCTTGCTACACTGATGGGCGGGATGTAAATTGCCAAGAGCCACTCTGGGGAAGTGTCCGGTGAGTCCGGAAACATCTGAAAAACACAGCTTAGAGAGCATAGGGCACTTCCACTCATGGGGGTATAAATTGGGAAAATTAAAAATCAGCAAGACACAAGCACCCCAAAGTTTAGGGCTGCTCTGTTGACCAGGACCTCCACTTCATTCCACCTTAAATATCCCAGGAAAGAGAAAAATGGATAAAGAAGTTGTGGTCCTTATGTACATTGGAATATCACTCAGCCAGGAAATCAATGTCGTAAGGTTAGTAGCAGCATGATGAGTGGATTTAGGTACGACGATTCTAAGTGAAATAAGTCACACAGAAAAGGACACTTCTCATAAGGTATCACTGATAGAGGGAATGTAAAAACCGTTACACTTGAACTGAATTACAAAACAGAACAGAGTCACACATGCAGAAAACACACTATGGCTGCTTAACGGGAAAGGTGAGGTGGGGTGATACATAAAACAAGGGTATCAAATTAGCTCAGATACCGTTCCATAAACCCAATATGTAATAGACAAGACCTACTCCTTGCTCAGAGAACTGGACTCAACACGCCCTATTCACCGCACAAGAATATATCTGACTAATAATAATCGTAAAACCTATGTATTGATATCTCTCTGTTAGTGTGTCAAGTGGGTGTAAAGCGGCATAAACACAGCAGTGAAAAGCAGCTAAACCCCATTATAAAAATAAATTACTTTGAAACACCCATGAAACAAAGACAGTGAAAGAGAGAGAAATTCTTACACAATGCGTTCAGGGGCTGTGATGCAACCTGGATTGACCATATCTAGACGCACAGCTGGATGAGACATAAGGGTGGACACTCTTGGGGCTGAGAGGTTTGGTGAGGTTGGGTGAGCAAACGCAGACCCTTTAAAGGAATACTGCGTGGTACCCATCGCATGGGTCCCAAATCTCCAGGTTCAAGGGCATCTTCCTACATCAAAAACATGCATGAGAAACCCAGAAGATGGTACACCGTGTGATGGGGAAAGGTTTCTAAAACGCACCTCATTTCTCATCTCCTTGTGCCCGGGTTCGCCATTCCAGCCGCTTTACTAGCAAGCTCCCTACTTGGAGCATCAGCACCTTTAACCTCCTGTTCCATACAGGTTGCAATTTGTCCTGAGGATAAACGGGAAGACGTGGAACCAACGAGAGACTAGCTCTTGGTGTTGGGACAGGAACAGGTCACTCTATTTTCCCATCAGAAAGAAGAATTAACCACAGGCTCAGCCTGCCCCCCGGAACCAGAACAGGGCCTGAAGCCATTCTGCGATTTTGCGGCCAGCTCCCATAAAAACGAGTTGTAAAATGGAGGTTCAGGGCACTGCAATTCACAAACCTGCAGAGTTATAAATGATAACTCTCGTCCACAAATATATTGAGGGAAGGCAAAGAAGAGGATTTGAAATCAAGGCAGAATTGCAGGAAACAGATTTCAGGAGGTAGATACGAATCGCCTTTAAAGCACATGAAAAGCGGCAAAACGTTGACAATGATGCCCTTGGCCAAAAAGTTCGTATGCGTTTTTTCCTGAATATATTCAGGAAAAAACGCATACGCCCTTTTTGGCCAACCAAGCCACCTGGAAAGGCAAATCAGCGCTACAAAGAAGTCTCGCTTCCCATCGGTCAAAAGGGCCATGCTGAAAAAAGTGTCAAAACCAGAAATGCAGGACAGGCCATGGAGAAATGGGAGCCTTGCTACACTGATGGGCGGGATGTAAATTGCCAAGAGCCACTCTGGAGAAGTGTCCGGTGAGTCCTGAAACATCTGAAAAACACAGCTTAGAGAGCATAGGGCACTTCCACTCATGGGGGTATAAATTGGGAAAATTAAAAATCAGCAAGACACAAGCACCCCAAAGTTTAGGGCTGCTCTGTTGACCAGGACCTCCACTTCATTCCACCTTAAATATCCCAGGAAAGAGAAAAATGGAGAAAGAAGTTGTGGTCCTTATGTACATTGGAATATCACTCAGCCAGGAAATCAATGTCGTAAGGTTAGTAGCAGCATGATGAGTGGATTTAGGTACGACGATTCTAAGTGAAATAAGTCACACAGAAAAGGACACTTCTCATAAGGTATCACTGATAGAGGGAATGTAAAAACCGTTACACTTGAACTGAATTACAAAACAGAACAGAGTCACACATGCAGAAAACACACTATGGCTGCTTAACGGGAAAGGTGAGGTGGGGTGATACATAAAACAAGGGTATCAAATTAGCTCAGATACCGTTCCATAAACCCAATATGTAATAGACAAGACCTACTCCTTGCTCAGAGAACTGGACTCAACACGCCCTATTCACCGCACAAGAATATATCTGACTAATAATAATCGTAAAACCTATGTATTGATATCTCTCTGTTAGTGTGTCAAGTGGGTGTAAAGCGGCATAAACACAGCAGTGAAAAGCAGCTAAACCCCATTATAAAAATAAATTACTTTGAAACACCCATGAAACAAAGACAGTGAAAGAGAGAGAAATTCTTACACAATGCGTTCAGGGGCTGTGATGCAACCTGGATTGACCATATCTAGACGCACAGCTGGATGAGACATAAGGGTGGACACACTTGGGGCTGAGAGGTTTGGTGAGGTTGGGTGAGCAAACGCAGACCCTTTAAAGGAATACTGCGTGGTACCCATCGCATGGGTCCCAAATCTCCAGGTTCAAGGGCATCTTCCTACATCAAAAACATGCATGAGAAACCCAGAAGATGGTACACCGTGTGATGGGGAAAGGTTTCTAAAACGCACCTCATTTCTCATCTCCTTGTGCCCGGGTTCGCCATTCCAGCCGCTTTACTAGCAAGCTCCCTACTTGGAGCATCAGCACCTTTAACCTCCTGTTCCGTAGAGGTTGCAATTTGTCCTGAGGATAAACGGGAAGACGTGGAACCAACGAGAGACTAGCTCTTGGTGTTGGGACAGGCACAGGTCACTCTATTTTCCCATCAGAAAGAAGAATTAACCACAGGCTCAGCCTGCCCCCCGGAACCAGAACAGGGCCTGAAGCCATTCTGCGATTTTGCGGCCAGCTCCCATAAAAACGAGTTGTAAAATGGAGGTTCAGGGCACTGCAATTCACAAACCTGCAGAGTTATAAATGATAACTCTCGTCCACAAATATATTGAGGGAAGGCAAAGAAGAGGATTTGAAATCAAGGCAGAATTGCAGGAAACAGATTTCAGGAGGTAGATACGAATCGCCTTTAAAGCACATGAAAAGCGGCAAAACGTTGACAATGATGCCCTTGGCCAAAAAGGGCGTATGCGTTTTTTCCTGAATATATTCAGGAAAAAACGCATACGCCCTTTTTGGCCAACCAAGCCACCTGGAAAGGCAAATCAGCGCTACAAAGAAGTCTCGCTTCCCATCGGTCAAAAGGGCCATGCTGAAAAAAGTGTCAAAACCAGAAATGCAGGACCGGCCATGTAGAAATGGGAGCCTTGCTACACTGATGGGCGGGATGTAAATTGCCAAGAGCCACTCCGGAGAAGTGTCCGGTGAGTCCTGAAACATCTGAAAAACACAGCTTAGAGAGCATAGGGCACTTCCACTCATGGGGGTATAAATTGGGAAAATTAAAAATCAGCAAGACACAAGCACCCCAAAGTTTAGGGCTGCTCTGTTGACCAGGACCTCCACTTCATTCCACCTTAAATATCCCAGGAAAGAGAAAAATGGATAAAGAAGTTGTGGTCCTTATGTACAATGGAATATCACTCAGCCATGAAATCAATGTCGTAAGGTTAGTAGCAGCATGATGAGTGGATTTAGGTACGACGATTCTAAGTGAAATAAGTCACACAGAAAAGGACACTTCTCATAAGGTATCACTGATAGAGGGAATGTAAAAACCGTTACACTTGAACTGAATTACAAAACAGAACAGAGTCACACATGCAGAAAACACACTATGGCTGCTTAACGGGAAAGGTGAGGTGGGGTGAAACATAAAACAAGGGTATCAAATTAGCTCAGATACCGTTCCATAAACCCAATATGTAATAGACAAGACCTACTCCTTGCTCAGAGAACTGGACTCAGCACGCCCTATTCACCGCACAAGAATATATCTGACTAATAATAATCGTAAAACCTATGTATTGATATCTCTCTGTTAGTGTGTCAAGTGGGTGTAAAGCGGCATAAACACAGCAGTGAAAAGCAGCTAAACCCCATTATAAAAATAAATTACTTTGAAACACCCATGAAACAAAGACAGTGAAAGAGAGAGAAATTCTTACACAATGCGTTCAGGGGCTGTGATGTAACCTGGATTGACCATATCTAGACGCACAGCTGGATGAGACATAAGGGTGGACACTCTTGGGGCTGAGAGGTTTGGTGAGGTTGGGTGAGCAAACGCAGACCCTTTAAAGGAATACTGCGTGGTACCCATCGCATGGGTCCAAAATCTCCAGGTTCAAGGGCATCTTCCTACATCAAAAACATGCATGAGAAACCCAGAAGATGGTACACCGTGTGATGGGGAAAGGTTTCTAAAACGCACCTCATTTCTCATCTCCTTGTGCCCGGGTTCGCCATTCCAGCCGCTTTACTAGCAAGCTCCCTACTTGGAGCATCAGCACCTTTAACCTCCTGTTCCGTACAGGTTGCAATTTGTCCTGAGGATAAACGGGAAGACGTGGAACCAACGAGAGACTAGCTCTTGGTGTTGGGACAGGCACAGGTCACTCTATTTTCCCATCAGAAAGAAGAATTAACCACAGGCTCAGCCTGCCCCCCGGAACCAGAACAGGGCCTGAAGCCATTCTGCGATTTTGCGGCCAGCTCCCATAAAAACGAGTTGTAAAATGGAGGTTCAGGGCACTGCAATTCACAAACCTGCAGAGTTATAAATGATAACTCTCGTCCACAAATATATTGAGGGAAGGCAAAGAAGAGGATTTGAAATCAAGGCAGAATTGCAGGAAACAGATTTCAGGAGGTAGATACGAATCGCCTTTAAAGCACATGAAAAGCGGCAAAACGTTGACAATGATGCCCTTGGCCAAAAAGGGCGTATGCGTTTTTTCCTGAATATATTCAGGAAAAAACGCATACGCCCTTTTTGGCCAACCAAGCCACCTGGAAAGGCAAATCAGCGCTACAAAGAAGTCTCGCTTCCCATCGGTCAAAAGGGCCATGCTGAAAAAAGTGTCAAAACCAGAAATGCAGGACAGGCCATGGAGAAATGGGAGCCTTGCTACACTGATGGGCGGGATGTAAATTGCCAAGAGCCACTCTGGAGAAGTGTCCGGTGAGTCCTGAAACATCTGAAAAACACAGCTTAGAGAGCATAGGGCACTTCCACTCATGGGGGTATAAATTGGGAAAATTAAAAATCAGCAAGACACAAGCACCCCAAAGTTTAGGGCTGCTCTGTTGACCAGGACCTCCACTTCATTCCACCTTAAATATCCCAGGAAAGAGAAAAATGGATAAAGAAGTTGTGGTCCTTATGTACATTGGAATATCACTCAGCCAGGAAATCAATGTCGTAAGGTTAGTAGCAGCATGATGAGTGGATTTAGGTACGACGATTCTAAGTGAAATAAGTCACACAGAAAAGGACACTTCTCATAAGGTATCACTGATAGAGGGAATGTAAAAACCGTTACACTTGAACTGAATTACAAAACAGAACAGAGTCACACATGCAGAAAACACACTATGGCTGCTTAACGGGAAAGGTGAGGTGGGGTGATACATAAAACAAGGGTATCAAATTAGCTCAGATACCGTTCCATAAACCCAATATGTAATAGACAAGACCTACTCCTTGCTCAGAGAACTGGACTCAACACGCCCTATTCACCGCACAAGAATATATCTGACTAATAATAATCGTAAAACCTATGTATTGATATCTCTCTGTTAGTGTGTCAAGTGGGTGTAAAGCGGCATAAACACAGCAGTGAAAAGCAGCTAAACCCCATTATAAAAATAAATTACTTTGAAACACCCATGAAACAAAGACAGTGAAAGAGAGAGAAATTCTTACACAATGCGTTCAGGGGCTGTGATGCAACCTGGATTGACCATATCTAGACGCACAGCTGGATGAGACATAAGGGTGGACACTCTTGGGGCTGAGAGGTTTGGTGAGGTTGGGTGAGCAAACGCAGACCCTTTAAAGGAATACTGCGTGGTACCCATCGCATGGGTCCCAAATCTCCAGGTTCAAGGGCATCTTCCTACATCAAAAACATGCATGAGAAACCCAGAAGATGGTACACCGTGTGATGGGGAAAGGTTTCTAAAACGCACCTCATTTCTCATCTCCTTGTGCCCGGGTTCGCCATTCCAGCCGCTTTACTAGCAAGCTCCCTACTTGGAGCATCAGCACCTTTAACCTCCTGTTCCATACAGGTTGCAATTTGTCCTGAGGATAAACGGGAAGACGTGGAACCAACGAGAGACTAGCTCTTGGTGTTGGGACAGGCACAGGTCACTCTATTTTCCCATCAGAAAGAAGAATTAACCACAGGCTCAGCCTGCCCCCCGGAACCAGAACAGGGCCTGAAGCCATTCTGCGATTTTGCGGCCAGCTCCCATAAAAACGAGTTGTAAAATGGAGGTTCAGGGCACTGCAATTCACAAACCTGCAGAGTTATTAATGATAACTCTCGTCCACAAATATATTGAGGGAAGGCAAAGAAGAGGATTTGAAATCAAGGCAGAATTGCAGGAAACAGATTTCAGGAGGTAGATTCGAATCGCCTTTAAAGCACATGAAAAGCGGCAAAACGTTGACAATGATGACCTTGGCCAAAAAGGGCGTATGCGTTTTTTCCTGAATATATTCAGGAAAAAACGCTTACGCCCTTTTTGGCCAACCAAGCCACCTGGAAAGGCAAATCAGCGCTACAAAGAAGTCTCGCTTCCCATCGGTCAAAAGGGCCATGCTGAAAAAAGTGTCAAAACCAGAAATGCAGGACAGGCCATGGAGAAATGGGAGCCTTGCTACACTGATGGGCGGGATGTAAATTGCCAAGAGCCACTCTGGAGAAGTGTCCGGTGAGTCCTGAAACATCTGAAAAACACAGCTTAGAGAGCATAGGGCACTTCCACTCATGGGGGTATAAATTGGGAAAATTAAAAATCAGCAAGACACAAGCACCCCAAAGTTTAGGGCTGCTCTGTTGACCAGGACCTCCACTTCATTCCACCTTAAATATCCCAGGAAAGAGAAAAATGGATAAAGAAGTTGTGGTCCTTATGTACATTGGAATATCACTCAGCCAGGAAATCAATGTCGTAAGGTTAGTAGCAGCATGATGAGTGGATTTAGGTACGACGATTCTAAGTGAAATAAGTCACACAGAAAAGGACACTTCTCATAAGGTATCACTGATAGAGGGAATGTAAAAACCGTTACACTTGAACTGAATTACAAAACAGAACAGAGTCACACATGCAGAAAACACACTATGGCTGCTTAACGGGAAAGGTGAGGTGGGGTGATACATAAAACAAGGGTATCAAATTAGCTCAGATACCGTTCCATAAACCCAATATGTAATAGACAAGACCTACTCCTTGCTCAGAGAACTGGACTCAACACGCCCTATTCACCGCACAAGAATATATCTGACTAATAATAATCGTAAAACCTATGTATTGATATCTCTCTGTTAGTGTGTCAAGTGGGTGTAAAGCGGCATAAACACAGCAGTGAAAAGCAGCTAAACCCCATTATAAAAATAAATTACTTTGAAACACCCATGAAACAAAGACAGTGAAAGAGAGAGAAATTCTTACACAATGCGTTCAGGGGCTGTGATGCAACCTGGATTGACCATATCTAGACGCACAGCTGGATGAGACATAAGGGTGGACACTCTTGGGGCTGAGAGGTTTGGTGAGGTTGGGTGAGCAAACGCAGACCCTTTAAAGGAATACTGCGTGGTACCCATCGCATGGGTCCCAAATCTCCAGGTTCAAGGGCATCTTCCTACATCAAAAACATGCATGAGAAACCCAGAAGATGGTACACCGTGTGATGGGGAAAGGTTTCTAAAACGCACCTCATTTCTCATCTCCTTGTGCCCGGGTTCGCCATTCCAGCCGCTTTACTAGCAAGCTCCCTACTTGGAGCATCAGCACCTTTAACCTCCTGTTCCATACAGGTTGCAATTTGTCCTGAGGATAAACGGGAAGACGTGGAACCAACGAGAGACTAGCTCTTGGTGTTGGGACAGGCACAGGTCACTCTATTTTCCCATCAGAAAGAAGAATTAACCACAGGCTCAGCCTGCCCCCCGGAACCAGAACAGGGCCTGAAGCCATTCTGCGATTTTGCGGCCAGCTCCCATAAAAACGAGTTGTAAAATGGAGGTTCAGGGCACTGCAATTCACAAACCTGCAGAGTTATAAATGATAACTCTCGTCCACAAATATATTGAGGGAAGGCAAAGAAGAGGATTTGAAATCAAGGCAGAATTGCAGGAAACAGATTTCAGGAGGTAGATACGAATCGCCTTTAAAGCACATGAAAAGCGGCAAAACGTTGACAATGATGCCCTTGGCCAAAAAGGGCGTATGCGTTTTTTCCTGAATATATTCAGGAAAAAACGCATACGCCCTTTTTGGCCAACCAAGCCACCTGGAAAGGCAAATCAGCGCTACAAAGAAGTCTCGCTTCCCATCGGTCAAAAGGGCCATGCTGAAAAAAGTGTCAAAACCAGAAATGCAGGACCGGCCATGGAGGAATGGGAGCCTTGCTACACTGATTGGCGGGATGTAAATTGCCAAGAGCCACTCTGGGGAAGTGTCCGGTGAGTCCGGAAACATCTGAAAAACACAGCTTAGAGAGCATAGGGCACTTCCACTCATGGGGGTATAAATTGGGAAAATTAAAAATCAGCAAGACACAAGCACCCCAAAGTTTAGGGCTGCTCTGTTGACCAGGACCTCCACTTCATTCCACCTTAAATATCCCAGGAAAGAGAAAAATGGATAAAGAAGTTGTGGTCCTTATGTACATTGGAATATCACTCAGCCAGGAAATCAATGTCGTAAGGTTAGTAGCAGCATGATGAGTGGATTTAGGTACGACGATTCTAAGTGAAATAAGTCACACAGAAAAGGACACTTCTCATAAGGTATCACTGATAGAGGGAATGTAAAAACCGTTACACTTGAACTGAATTACAAAACAGAACAGAGTCACACATGCAGAAAACACACTATGGCTGCTTAACGGGAAAGGTGAGGTGGGGTGATACATAAAACAAGGGTATCAAATTAGCTCAGATACCGTTCCATAAACCCAATATGTAATAGACAAGACCTACTCCTTGCTCAGAGAACTGGACTCAACACGCCCTATTCACCGCACAAGAATATATCTGACTAATAATAATCGTAAAACCTATGTATTGATATCTCTCTGTTAGTGTGTCAAGTGGGTGTAAAGCGGCATAAACACAGCAGTGAAAAGCAGCTAAACCCCATTATAAAAATAAATTACTTTGAAACACCCATGAAACAAAGACAGTGAAAGAGAGAGAAATTCTTACACAATGCGTTCAGGGGCTGTGATGCAACCTGGATTGACCATATCTAGACGCACAGCTGGATGAGACATAAGGGTGGACACTCTTGGGGCTGAGAGGTTTGGTGAGGTTGGGTGAGCAAACGCAGACCCTTTAAAGGAATACTGCGTGGTACCCATCGCATGGGTCCCAAATCTCCAGGTTCAAGGGCATCTTCCTACATCAAAAACATGCATGAGAAACCCAGAAGATGGTACACCGTGTGATGGGGAAAGGTTTCTAAAACGCACCTCATTTCTCATCTCCTTGTGCCCGGGTTCGCCATTCCAGCCGCTTTACTAGCAAGCTCCCTACTTGGAGCATCAGCACCTTTAACCTCCTGTTCCATACAGGTTGCAATTTGTCCTGAGGATAAACGGGAAGACGTGGAACCAACGAGAGACTAGCTCTTGGTGTTGGGACAGGAACAGGTCACTCTATTTTCCCATCAGAAAGAAGAATTAACCACAGGCTCAGCCTGCCCCCCGGAACCAGAACAGGGCCTGAAGCCATTCTGCGATTTTGCGGCCAGCTCCCATAAAAACGAGTTGTAAAATGGAGGTTCAGGGCACTGCAATTCACAAACCTGCAGAGTTATAAATGATAACTCTCGTCCACAAATATATTGAGGGAAGGCAAAGAAGAGGATTTGAAATCAAGGCAGAATTGCAGGAAACAGATTTCAGGAGGTAGATACGAATCGCCTTTAAAGCACATGAAAAGCGGCAAAACGTTGACAATGATGCCCTTGGCCAAAAAGTTCGTATGCGTTTTTTCCTGAATATATTCAGGAAAAAACGCATACGCCCTTTTTGGCCAACCAAGCCACCTGGAAAGGCAAATCAGCGCTACAAAGAAGTCTCGCTTCCCATCGGTCAAAAGGGCCATGCTGAAAAAAGTGTCAAAACCAGAAATGCAGGACAGGCCATGGAGAAATGGGAGCCTTGCTACACTGATGGGCGGGATGTAAATTGCCAAGAGCCACTCTGGAGAAGTGTCCGGTGAGTCCTGAAACATCTGAAAAACACAGCTTAGAGAGCATAGGGCACTTCCACTCATGGGGGTATAAATTGGGAAAATTAAAAATCAGCAAGACACAAGCACCCCAAAGTTTAGGGCTGCTCTGTTGACCAGGACCTCCACTTCATTCCACCTTAAATATCCCAGGAAAGAGAAAAATGGAGAAAGAAGTTGTGGTCCTTATGTACATTGGAATATCACTCAGCCAGGAAATCAATGTCGTAAGGTTAGTAGCAGCATGATGAGTGGATTTAGGTACGACGATTCTAAGTGAAATAAGTCACACAGAAAAGGACACTTCTCATAAGGTATCACTGATAGAGGGAATGTAAAAACCGTTACACTTGAACTGAATTACAAAACAGAACAGAGTCACACATGCAGAAAACACACTATGGCTGCTTAACGGGAAAGGTGAGGTGGGGTGATACATAAAACAAGGGTATCAAATTAGCTCAGATACCGTTCCATAAACCCAATATGTAATAGACAAGACCTACTCCTTGCTCAGAGAACTGGACTCAACACGCCCTATTCACCGCACAAGAATATATCTGACTAATAATAATCGTAAAACCTATGTATTGATATCTCTCTGTTAGTGTGTCAAGTGGGTGTAAAGCGGCATAAACACAGCAGTGAAAAGCAGCTAAACCCCATTATAAAAATAAATTACTTTGAAACACCCATGAAACAAAGACAGTGAAAGAGAGAGAAATTCTTACACAATGCGTTCAGGGGCTGTGATGCAACCTGGATTGACCATATCTAGACGCACAGCTGGATGAGACATAAGGGTGGACACTCTTGGGGCTGAGAGGTTTGGTGAGGTTGGGTGAGCAAACGCAGACCCTTTAAAGGAATACTGCGTGGTACCCATCGCATGGGTCCCAAATCTCCAGGTTCAAGGGCATCTTCCTACATCAAAAACATGCATGAGAAACCCAGAAGATGGTACACCGTGTGATGGGGAAAGGTTTCTAAAACGCACCTCATTTCTCATCTCCTTGTGCCCGGGTTCGCCATTCCAGCCGCTTTACTAGCAAGCTCCCTACTTGGAGCATCAGCACCTTTAACCTCCTGTTCCATACAGGTTGCAATTTGTCCTGAGGATAAACGGGAAGACGTGGAACCAACGAGAGACTAGCTCTTGGTGTTGGGACAGGCACAGGTCACTCTATTTTCCCATCAGAAAGAAGAATTAACCACAGGCTCAGCCTGCCCCCCGGAACCAGAACAGGGCCTGAAGCCATTCTGCGATTTTGCGGCCAGCTCCCATAAAAACGAGTTGTAAAATGGAGGTTCAGGGCACTGCAATTCACAAACCTGCAGAGTTATAAATGATAACCCTCGTCCACAAATATACTGAGGGAAGACAAAGAAGAGGATTTGAAATCAAGGCAGAATTGCAGGAAACAGATTTCAGGAGGTAGATACGAATCGCCTTTAAAGCACATGAAAAGCGGCAAAACGTTGACAATGATGCCCTTGGCCAAAAAGGGCGTATGCGTTTTTTCCTGAATATATTCAGGAAAAAACGCATACGCCCTTTTTGGCCAACCAAGCCACCTGGAAAGGCAAATCAGCGCTACAAAGAAGTCTTGCTTCCCATCGGTCAAAAGGGCCATGCTGAAAAAAGTGTCAAAACCAGAAATGCAGGACAGGCCATGGAGAAATGGGAGCCTTGCTACACTGATGGGCGGGATGTAAATTGCCAAGAGCCACTCCGGAGAAGTGTCCGGTGAGTCCTGAAACATCTGAAAAACACAGCTTAGAGAGCATAGGGCACTTCCACTCATGGGGGTATAAATTGGGAAAATTAAAAATCAGCAAGACACAAGCACCCCAAAGTTTAGGGCTGCTCTGTTGACCAGGACCTCCACTTCATTCCACCTTAAATATCCCAGGAAAGAGAAAAATGGAGAAAGAAGTTGTGGTCCTTATGTACATTGGAATATCACTCAGCCAGGAAATCAATGTCGTAAGGTTAGTAGCAGCATGATGAGTGGATTTAGGTACGACGATTCTAAGTGAAATAAGTCACACAGAAAAGGACACTTCTCATAAGGTATCACTGATAGAGGGAATGTAAAAACCGTTACACTTGAACTGAATTACAAAACAGAACAGAGTCACACATGCAGAAAACACACTATGGCTGCTTAACGGGAAAGGTGAGGTGGGGTGATACATAAAACAAGGGTATCAAATTAGCTCAGATACCGTTCCATAAACCCAATATGTAATAGACAAGACCTACTCCTTACTCAGAGAACTGGACTCAACACGCCCTATTCACCGCACAAGAATATATCTGACTAATAATAATCGTAAAACCTATGTATTGATATCTCTCTGTTAGTGTGTCAAGTGGGTGTAAAGCGGCATAAACACAGCAGTGAAAAGCAGCTAAACCCCATTATAAAAATAAATTACTTTGAAACACCCATGAAACAAAGACAGTGAAAGAGAGAGAAATTCTTACACAATGCGTTCAGGGGCTGTGATGCAACCTGGATTGACCATATCTAGACGCACAGCTGGATGAGACATAAGGGTGGACACTCTTGGGGCTGAGAGGTTTGGTGAGGTTGGGTGAGCAAACGCAGACCCTTTAAAGGAATACTGCGTGGTACCCATCGCATGGGTCCCAAATCTCCAGGTTCAAGGGCATCTTCCTACATCAAAAACATGCATGAGAAACCCAGAAGATGGTACACCGTGTGATGGGGAAAGGTTTCTAAAACGCACCTCATTTCTCATCTCCTTGTGCCCGGGTTCGCCATTCCAGCCGCTTTACTAGCAAGCTCCCTACTTGGAGCATCAGCACCTTTAACCTCCTGTTCCATGCAGGTTGCAATTTGTCCTGAGGATAAACGGGAAGACGTGGAACCAACGAGAGACTAGCTCTTGGTGTTGGGACAGGCACAGGTCACTCTATTTTCCCATCAGAAAGAAGAATTAACCACAGGCTCAGCCTGACCCCCGGAACCAGAACAGGGCCTGAAGCCATTCTGCGATTTTGCGGCCAGCTCCCATAAAAACGAGTTGTAAAATGGAGGTTCAGGGCACTGCAATTCACAAACCTGCAGAGTTATAAATGATAACTCTCGTCCACAAATATATTGAGGGAAGGCAAAGAAGAGGATTTGAAATCAAGGCAGAATTGCAGGAAACAGATTTCAGGAGGTAGATACGAATCGCCTTTAAAGCACATGAAAAGCGGCAAAACGTTGACAATGATGCCCTTGGCCAAAAAGGGCGTATGCGTTTTTTCCTGAATATATTCAGGAAAAAACGCATACGCCCTTTTTGGCCAACCAAGCCACCTGGAAAGGCAAATCAGCGCTACAAAGAAGTCTCGCTTCCCATCGGTCAAAAGGGCCATGCTGAAAAAAGTGTCAAAACCAGAAATGCAGGACCGGCCATGGAGAAATGGGAGCCTTGCTACACTGATGGGCGGGATGTAAATTCCCAAGAGCCACTCCGGAGAAGTGTCCGGTGAGTCCTGAAACATCTGAAAAACACAGCTTAGAGAGCATAGGGCACTTCCACTCATGGGGGTATAAATTGGGAAAATTAAAAATCAGCAAGACACAAGCACCCCAAAGTTTAGGGCTGCTCTGTTGACCAGGACCTCCACTTCATTCCACCTTAAATATCCCAGGAAAGAGAAAAATGGATAAAGAAGTTGTGGTCCTTATGTACAATGGAATATCACTCAGCCAGGAAATCAATGTCGTAAGGTTAGTAGCAGCATGATGAGTGGATTTAGGTACGACGATTCTAAGTGAAATAAGTCACACAGAAAAGGACACTTCTCATAAGGTATCACTGATAGAGGGAATGTAAAAACCGTTACACTTGAACTGAATTACAAAACAGAACAGAGTCACACATGCAGAAAACACACTATGGCTGCTTAACGGGAAAGGTGAGGTGGGGTGATACATAAAACAAGGGTATCAAATTAGCTCAGATACCGTTCCATAAACCCAATATGTAATAGACAAGACCTACTCCTTGCTCAGAGAACTGGACTCAGCACGCCCTATTCACCGCACAAGAATATATCTGACTAATAATAATCGTAAAACCTATGTATTGATATCTCTCTGTTAGTGTGTCAAGTGGGTGTAAAGCGGCATAAACACAGCAGTGAAAAGCAGCTAAACCCCATTATAAAAATAAATTACTTTGAAACACCCATGAAACAAAGACAGTGAAAGAGAGAGAAATTCTTACACAATGCGTTCAGGGGCTGTGATGCAACCTGGATTGACCATATCTAGACGCACAGCTGGATGAGACATAAGGGTGGACACTCTTGGGGCTGAGAGGTTTGGTGAGGTTGGGTGAGCAAACCCAGACCCTTTAAAGGAATACTGCGTGGTACCCATCGCATGGGTCCCAAATCTCCAGGTTCAAGGGCATCTTCCTACATCAAAAACATGCATGAGAAACCCAGAAGATGGTACACCGTGTGATGGGGAAAGGTTTCTAAAACGCACCTCATTTCTCATCTCCTTGTGCCCGGGTTCGCCATTCCAGCCGCTTTACTAGCAAGCTCCCTACTTGGAGCATCAGCACCTTTAACCTCCTGTTCCGTACAGGTTGCAATTTGTCCTGAGGATAAACGGGAAGACGTGGAACCAACGAGAGACTAGCTCTTGGTGTTGGGACAGGCACAGGTCACTCTATTTTCCCATCAGAAAGAAGAATTAACCACAGGCTCAGCCTGCCCCCCGGAACCAGAACAGGGCCTGAAGCCATTCTGCGATTTTGCGGCCAGCTCCCATAAAAACGAGTTGTAAAATGGAGGTTCAGGGCACTGCAATTCACAAACCTGCAGAGTTATAAATGATAACTCTCGTCCACAAATATATTGAGGGAAGGCAAAGAAGAGGATTTGAAATCAAGGCAGAATTGCAGGAAACAGATTTCAGGAGGTAGATACGAATCGCCTTTAAAGCACATGAAAAGCGGCAAAACGTTGACAATGATGCCCTTGGCCAAAAAGGGCGTATGCGTTTTTTCCTGAATATATTCAGGAAAAAACGCATACGCCCTTTTTGGCCAACCAAGCCACCTGGAAAGGCAAATCAGCGCTACAAAGAAGTCTCGCTTCCCATCGGTCAAAAGGGCCATGCTGAAAAAAGTGTCAAAACCAGAAATGCAGGACAGGCCATGGAGAAATGGGAGCCTTGCTACACTGATGGGCGGGATGTAAATTGCCAAGAGCCACTCCGGAGATGTGTCCAGTGAGTCCTGAAACATCTGAAAAACACAGCTTAGAGAGCATAGGGCACTTCCACTCATGGGGGTATAAATTGGGAAAATTAAAAATCAGCAAGACACAAGCACCCCAAAGTTTAGGGCTGCTCTGTTGACCAGGACCTCCACTTCATTCCACCTTAAATATCCCAGGAAAGAGAAAAATGGATAAAGAAGTTGTGGTCCTTATGTACATTGGAATATCACTCAGCCAGGAAATCAATGTCGTAAGGTTAGTAGCAGCATGATGAGTGGATTTAGGTACGACGATTCTAAGTGAAATAAGTCACACAGAAAAGGACACTTCTCATAAGGTATCACTGATAGAGGGAATGTAAAAACCGTTACACTTGAACTGAATTACAAAACAGAACAGAGTCACACATGCAGAAAACACACTATGGCTGCTTAACGGGAAAGGTGAGGTGGGGTGATACATAAAACAAGGGTATCAAATTAGCTCAGATACCGTTCCATAAACCCAATATGTAATAGACAAGACCTACTCCTTGCTCAGAGAACTGGACTCAACACGCCCTATTCACCGCACAAGAATATATCTGACTAATAATAATCGTAAAACCTATGTATTGATATCTCTCTGTTAGTGTGTCAAGTGGGTGTAAAGCGGCATAAACACAGCAGTGAAAAGCAGCTAAACCCCATTATAAAAATAAATTACTTTGAAACACCCATGAAACAAAGACAGTGAAAGAGAGAGAAATTCTTACACAATGCGTTCAGGGGCTGTGATGCAACCTGGATTGACCATATCTAGACGCACAGCTGGATGAGACATAAGGGTGGACACTCTTGGGGCTGAGAGGTTTGGTGAGGTTGGGTGAGCAAACGCAGACCCTTTAAAGGAATACTGCGTGGTACCCATCGCATGGGTCCCAAATCTCCAGGTTCAAGGGCATCTTCCTACATCAAAAACATGCATGAGAAACCCAGAAGATGGTACACCGTGTGATGGGGAAAGGTTTCTAAAACGCACCTCATTTCTCATCTCCTTGTGCCCGGGTTCGCCATTCCAGCCGCTTTACTAGCAAGCTCCCTACTTGGAGCATCAGCACCTTTAACCTCCTGTTCCATACAGGTTGCAATTTGTCCTGAGGATAAACGGGAAGACGTGGAACCAACGAGAGACTAGCTCTTGGTGTTGGGACAGGCACAGGTCACTCTATTTTCCCATCAGAAAGAAGAATTAACCACAGGCTCAGCCTGCCCCCCGGAACCAGAACAGGGCCTGAAGCCATTCTGCGATTTTGCGGCCAGCTCCCATAAAAACGAGTTGTAAAATGGAGGTTCAGGGCACTGCAATTCACAAACCTGCAGAGTTATAAATGATAACCCTCGTCCACAAATATATTGAGGGAAGGCAAAGAAGAGGATTTGAAATCAAGGCAGAATTGCAGGAAACAGATTTCAGGAGGTAGATACGAATCGCCTTTAAAGCACATGAAAAGCGGCAAAACGTTGACAATGATGCCCTTGGCCAAAAAGGGCGTATGCGTTTTTTCCTGAATATATTCAGGAAAAAACGCATACGCCCTTTTTGGCCAACCAAGCCACCTGGAAAGGCAAATCAGCGCTACAAAGAAGTCTCGCTTCCCATCGGTCAAAAGGGCCATGCTGAAAAACGTGTCAAAACCAGAAATGCAGGACAGGCCATGGAGAAATGGGAGCCTTGCTACACTGATGGGCGGGATGTAAATTGCCAAGAGCCACTCTGGAGAAGTGTCCGGTGAGTCCTGAAACATCTGAAAAACACAGCTTAGAGAGCATAGGGCACTTCCACTCATGGGGGTATAAATTGGGAAAATTAAAAATCAGCAAGACACAAGCACCCCAAAGTTTAGGGCTGCTCTGTTGACCAGGACCTCCACTTCATTCCACCTTAAATATCCCAGGAAAGAGAAAAATGGATAAAGAAGTTGTGGTCCTTATGTACATTGGAATATCACTCAGCCAGGAAATCAATGTCGTAAGGTTAGTAGCAGCATGATGAGTGGATTTAGGTACGACGATTCTAAGTGAAATAAGTCACACAGAAAAGGACACTTCTCATAAGGTATCACTGATAGAGGGAATGTAAAAACCGTTACACTTGAACTGAATTACAAAACAGAACAGAGTCACACATGCAGAAAACACACTATGGCTGCTTAACGGGAAAGGTGAGGTGGGGTGAAACATAAAACAAGGGTATCAAATTAGCTCAGATACCGTTCCATAAACCCAATATGTAATAGACAAGACCTACTCCTTGCTCAGAGAACTGGACTCAACACGCCCTATTCACCGCACAAGAATATATCTGACTAATAATAATCGTAAAACCTATGTATTGATATCTCTCTGTTAGTGTGTCAAGTGGGTGTAAAGCGGCATAAACACAGCAGTGAAAAGCAGCTAAACCCCATTATAAAAATAAATTACTTTGAAACACCCATGAAACAAAGACAGTGAAAGAGAGAGAAATTCTTACACAATGCGTTCAGGGGCTGTGATGCAACCTGGATTGACCATATCTAGACGCACAGCTGGATGAGACATAAGGGTGGACACTCTTGGGGCTGAGAGGTTTGGTGAGGTTGGGTGAGCAAACGCAGACCCTTTAAAGGAATACTGCGTGGTACCCATCGCATGGGTCCCAAATCTCCAGGTTCAAGGGCATCTTCCTACATCAAAAACATGCATGAGAAACCCAGAAGATGGTACACCGTGTGATGGGGAAAGGTTTCTAAAACGCACCTCATTTCTCATCTCCTTGTGCCCGGGTTCGCCATTCCAGCCGCTTTACTAGCAAGCTCCGTACTTGGAGCATCAGCACCTTTAACCTCCTGTTCCATGCAGGTTGCAATTTGTCCTGAGGATAAACAGGAAGACGTGGAACCAACGAGAGACTAGCTCTTGGTGTTGGGACAGGCACAGGTCACTCTATTTTCCCATCAGAAAGAAGAATTAACCACAGGCTCAGCCTGCCCCCCGGAACCAGAACAGGGCCTGAAGCCATTCTGCGATTTTGCGGCCAGCTCCCATAAAAACGAGTTGTAAAATGGAGGTTCAGGGCACTGCAATTCACAAACCTGCAGAGTTATAAATGATAACTCTCGTCCACAAATATATTGAGGGAAGGCAAAGAAGAGGATTTGAAATCAAGGCAGAATTGCAGGAAACAGATTTCAGGAGGTAGATACGAATCGCCTTTAAAGCACATGAAAAGCGGCAAAACGTTGACAATGATGCCCTTGGCCAAAAAGGGCGTATGCGTTTTTTCCTGAATATATTCAGGAAAAAACGCATACGCCCTTTTTGGCCAACCAAGCCACCTGGAAAGGCAAATCAGCGCTACAAAGAAGTCTCGCTTCCCATCGGTCAAAAGGGCCATGCTGAAAAAAGTGTCAAAACCAGAAATGCAGGACAGGCCATGGAGAAATGGGAGCCTTGCTACACTGATGGGCGGGATGTAAATTGCCAAGAGCCACTCCGGAGAAGTGTCCGGTGAGTCCTGAAACATCTGAAAAACACAGCTTAGAGAGCATAGGGCACTTCCACTCATGGGGGTATAAATTGGGAAAATTAAAAATCAGCAAGACACAAGCACCCCAAAGTTTAGGGCTGCTCTGTTGACCAGGACCTCCACTTCATTCCACCTTAAATATCCCAGGAAAGAGAAAAATGGATAAAGAAGTTGTGGTCCTTATGTACATTGGAATATCACTCAGCCAGGAAATCAATGTCGTAAGGTTAGTAGCAGCATGATGAGTGGATTTAGGTACGACGATTCTAAGTGAAATAAGTCACACAGAAAAGGACACTTCTCATAAGGTATCACTGATAGAGGGAATGTAAAAACCGTTACACTTGAACTGAATTACAAAACAGAACAGAGTCACACATGCAGAAAACACACTATGGCTGCTTAACGGGAAAGGTGAGGTGGGGTGATACATAAAACAAGGGTATCAAATTAGCTCAGATACCGTTCCATAAACCCAATATGTAATAGACAAGACCTACTCCTTGCTCAGAGAACTGGACTCAACACGCCCTATTCACTGCACAAGAATATATCTGACTAATAATAATCGTAAAACCTATGTATTGATATCTCTCTGTTAGTGTGTCAAGTGGGTGTAAAGCGGCATAAACACAGCAGTGAAAAGCAGCTAAACCCCATTATAAAAATAAATTACTTTGAAACACCCATGAAACAAAGACAGTGAAAGAGAGAGAAATTCTTACACAATGCGTTCAGGGGCTGTGATGCAACCTGGATTGACCATATCTAGACGCACAGCTGGATGAGACATAAGGGTGGACACTCTTGGGGCTGAGAGGTTTGGTGAGGTTGGGTGAGCAAACGCAGACCCTTTAAAGGAATACTGCGTGGTACCCATCGCATGGGTCCCAAATCTCCAGGTTCAAGGGCATCTTCCTACATCAAAAACATGCATGAGAAACCCAGAAGATGGTACACCGTGTGATGGGGAAAGGTTTCTAAAACGCACCTCATTTCTCATCTCCTTGTGCCCGGGTTCGCCATTCCAGCCGCTTTACTAGCAAGCTCCCTACTTGGAGCATCAGCACCTTTAACCTCCTGTTCCATAGAGGTTGCAATTTGTCCTGAGGATAAACGGGAAGACGTGGAACCAACGAGAGACTAGCTCTTGGTGTTGGGACAGGCACAGGTCACTCTATTTTCCCATCAGAAAGAAGAATTAACCACAGGCTCAGCCTGCCCCCCGGAACCAGAACAGGGCCTGAAGCCATTCTGCGATTTTGCGGCCAGCTCCCATAAAAACGAGTTGTAAAATGGAGGTTCAGGGCACTGCAATTCACAAACCTGCAGAGTTATAAATGATAACTCTCGTCCACAAATATATTGAGGGAAGGCAAAGAAGAGGATTTGAAATCAAGGCAGAATTGCAGGAAACAGATTTCAGGAGGTAGATACGAATCACCTTTAAAGCACATGAAAAGCGGCAAAACGTTGACAATGATGCCCTTGGCCAAAAAGGGCGTATGCGTTTTTTCCTGAATATATTCAGGAAAAAACGCATACGCCCTTTTTGGCCAACCAAGCCACCTGGAAAGGCAAATCAGCGCTACAAAGAAGTCTCGCTTCCCATCGGTCAAAAGGGCCATGCTGAAAAAAGTGTCAAAACCAGAAATGCAGGACCGGCCATGGAGGAATGGGAGCCTTGCTACACTGATGGGCGGGATGTAAATTGCCAAGAGCCACTCTGGAGAAGTGTCCGGTGAGTCCTGAAACATCTGAAAAACACAGCTTAGAGAGCATAGGGCACTTCCACTCATGGGGGTATAAATTGGGAAAATTAAAAATCAGCAAGACACAAGCACCCCAAAGTTTAGGGCTGCTCTGTTGACCAGGACCTCCACTTCATTCCACCTTAAATATCCCAGGAAAGAGAAAAATGGAGAAAGAAGTTGTGGTCCTTATGTACATT
The DNA here is from genome assembly GCF_965194805.1 of Balaenoptera borealis. Lineage (NCBI taxonomy): Eukaryota > Metazoa > Chordata > Mammalia > Artiodactyla > Balaenopteridae > Balaenoptera > Balaenoptera borealis. The sequence continues at coordinate 3,086,558 of NW_028124009.1, forward strand.
GGAATATCACTCAGCCAGGAAATCAATGTCGTAAGGTTAGTAGCAGCATGATGAGTGGATTTAGGTACGACGATTCTAAGTGAAATAAGTCACACAGAAAAGGACACTTCTCATAAGGTATCACTGATAGAGGGAATGTAAAAACCGTTACACTTGAACTGAATTACAAAACAGAACAGAGTCACACATGCAGAAAACACACTATGGCTGCTTAACGGGAAAGGTGAGGTGGGGTGATACATAAAACAAGGGTATCAAATTAGCTCAGATACCGTTCCATAAACCCAATATGTAATAGACAAGACCTACTCCTTGCTCAGAGAACTGGACTCAACACGCCCTATTCACCGCACAAGAATATATCTGACTAATAATAATCGTAAAACCTATGTATTGATATCTCTCTGTTAGTGTGTCAAGTGGGTGTAAAGCGGCATAAACACAGCAGTGAAAAGCAGCTAAACCCCATTATAAAAATAAATTACTTTGAAACACCCATGAAACAAAGACAGTGAAAGAGAGAGAAATTCTTACACAATGCGTTCAGGGGCTGTGATGCAACCTGGATTGACCATATCTAGACGCACAGCTGGATGAGACATAAGGGTGGACACTCTTGGGGCTGAGAGGTTTGGTGAGGTTGGGTGAGCAAACGCAGACCCTTTAAAGGAATACTGCGTGGTACCCATCGCATGGGTCCCAAATCTCCAGGTTCAAGGGCATCTTCCTACATCAAAAACATGCATGAGAAACCCAGAAGATGGTACACCGTGTGATGGGGAAAGGTTTCTAAAACGCACCTCATTTCTCATCTCCTTGTGCCCGGGTTCGCCATTCCAGCCGCTTTACTAGCAAGCTCCCTACTTGGAGCATCAGCACCTTTAACCTCCTGTTCCATACAGGTTGCAATTTGTCCTGAGGATAAACGGGAAGACGTGGAACCAACGAGAGACTAGCTCTTGGTGTTGGGACAGGCACAGGTCACTCTATTTTCCCATCAGAAAGAAGAATTAACCACAGGCTCAGCCTGCCCCCCGGAACCAGAACAGGGCCTGAAGCCATTCTGCGATTTTGCGGCCAGCTCCCATAAAAACGAGTTGTAAAATGGAGGTTCAGGGCACTGCAATTCACAAACCTGCAGAGTTATAAATGATAACTCTCGTCCACAAATATATTGAGGGAAGGCAAAGAAGAGGATTTGAAATCAAGGCAGAATTGCAGGAAACAGATTTCAGGAGGTAGATACGAATCGCCTTTAAAGCACATGAAAAGCGGCAAAACGTTGACAATGATGCCCTTGGCCAAAAAGGGCGTATGCGTTTTTTCCTGAATATATTCAGGAAAAAACGCATACGCCCTTTTTGGCCAACCAAGCCACCTGGAAAGGCAAATCAGCGCTACAAAGAAGTCTCGCTTCCCATCGGTCAAAAGGGCCATGCTGAAAAAAGTGTCAAAACCAGAAATGCAGGACCGGCCATGGAGAAATGGGAGCCTTGCTACACTGATGGGCGGGATGTAAATTGCCAAGAGCCACTCTGGAGAAGTGTCCGGTGAGTCCTGAAACATCTGAAAAACACAGCTTAGAGAGCATAGGGCACTTCCACTCATGGGGGTATAAATTGGGAAAATTAAAAATCAGCAAGACACAAGCACCCCAAAGTTTAGGGCTGCTCTGTTGACCAGGACCTCCACTTCATTCCACCTTAAATATCCCAGGAAAGAGAAAAATGGAGAAAGAAGTTGTGGTCCTTATGTACATTGGAATATCACTCAGCCAGGAAATCAATGTCGTAAGGTTAGTAGCAGCATGATGAGGGGATTTAGGTACGACGATTCTAAGTGAAATAAGTCACACAGAAAAGGACACTTCTCATAAGGTATCACTGATAGAGGGAATGTAAAAACCGTTACACTTGAACTGAATTACAAAACAGAACAGAGTCACACATGCAGAAAACACACTATGGCTGCTTAACGGGAAAGGTGAGGTGGGGTGATACATAAAACAAGGGTATCAAATTAGCTCAGATACCGTTCCATAAACCCAATATGTAATAGACAAGACCTACTCCTTGCTCAGAGAACTGGACTCAACACGCCCTATTCACTGCACAAGAATATATCTGACTAATAATAATCGTAAAACCTATGTATTGATATCTCTCTGTTAGTGTGTCAAGTGGGTGTAAAGCGGCATAAACACAGCAGTGAAAAGCAGCTAAACCCCATTATAAAAATAAATTACTTTGAAACACCCATGAAACAAAGACAGTGAAAGAGAGAGAAATTCTTACACAATGCGTTCAGGGGCTGTGATGCAACCTGGATTGACCATATCTAGACGCACAGCTGGATGAGACATAAGGGTGGACACACTTGGGGCTGAGAGGTTTGGTGAGGTTGGGTGAGCAAACGCAGACCCTTTAAAGGAATACTGCGTGGTACCCATCGCATGGGTCCCAAATCTCCAGGTTCAAGGGCATCTTCCTACATCAAAAACATGCATGAGAAACCCAGAAGATGGTACACCGTGTGATGGGGAAAGGTTTCTAAAACGCACCTCATTTCTCATCTCCTTGTGCCCGGGTTCGCCATTCCAGCCGCTTTACTAGCAAGCTCCCTACTTGGAGCATCAGCACCTTTAACCTCCTGTTCCGTAGAGGTTGCAATTTGTCCTGAGGATAAACGGGAAGACGTGGAACCAACGAGAGACTAGCTCTTGGTGTTGGGACAGGCACAGGTCACTCTATTTTCCCATCAGAAAGAAGAATTAACCACAGGCTCAGCCTGCCCCCCGGAACCAGAACAGGGCCTGAAGCCATTCTGCGATTTTGCGGCCAGCTCCCATAAAAACGAGTTGTAAAATGGAGGTTCAGGGCACTGCAATTCACAAACCTGCAGAGTTATAAATGATAACTCTCGTCCACAAATATATTGAGGGAAGGCAAAGAAGAGGATTTGAAATCAAGGCAGAATTGCAGGAAACAGATTTCAGGAGGTAGATACGAATCGCCTTTAAAGCACATGAAAAGCGGCAAAACGTTGACAATGATGCCCTTGGCCAAAAAGGGCGTATGCGTTTTTTCCTGAATATATTCAGGAAAAAACGCATACGCCCTTTTTGGCCAACCAAGCAACCTGGAAAGGCAAATCAGCGCTACAAAGAAGTCTCGCTTCCCATCGGTCAAAAGGGCCATGCTGAAAAAAGTGTCAAAACCAGAAATGCAGGACCGGCCATGGAGAAATGGGAGCCTTGCTACACTGATGGGCGGGATGTAAATTGCCAAGAGCCACTCCGGAGAAGTGTCCGGTGAGTCCTGAAACATCTGAAAAACACAGCTTAGAGAGCATAGGGCACTTCCACTCATGGGGGTATAAATTGGGAAAATTAAAAATCAGCAAGACACAAGCACCCCAAAGTTTAGGGCTGCTCTGTTGACCAGGACCTCCACTTCATTCCACCTTAAATATCCCAGGAAAGAGAAAAATGGATAAAGAAGTTGTGGTCCTTATGTACAATGGAATATCACTCAGCCATGAAATCAATGTCGTAAGGTTAGTAGCAGCATGATGAGTGGATTTAGGTACGACGATTCTAAGTGAAATAAGTCACACAGAAAAGGACACTTCTCATAAGGTATCACTGATAGAGGGAATGTAAAAACCGTTACACTTGAACTGAATTACAAAACAGAACAGAGTCACACATGCAGAAAACACACTATGGCTGCTTAACGGGAAAGGTGAGGTGGGGTGAAACATAAAACAAGGGTATCAAATTAGCTCAGATACCGTTCCATAAACCCAATATGTAATAGACAAGACCTACTCCTTGCTCAGAGAACTGGACTCAGCACGCCCTATTCACCGCACAAGAATATATCTGACTAATAATAATCGTAAAACCTATGTATTGATATCTCTCTGTTAGTGTGTCAAGTGGGTGTAAAGCGGCATAAACACAGCAGTGAAAAGCAGCTAAACCCCATTATAAAAATAAATTACTTTGAAACACCCATGAAACAAAGACAGTGAAAGAGAGAGAAATTCTTACACAATGCGTTCAGGGGCTGTGATGTAACCTGGATTGACCATATCTAGACGCACAGCTGGATGAGACATAAGGGTGGACACTCTTGGGGCTGAGAGGTTTGGTGAGGTTGGGTGAGCAAACGCAGACCCTTTAAAGGAATACTGCGTGGTACCCATCGCATGGGTCCCAAATCTCCAGGTTCAAGGGCATCTTCCTACATCAAAAACATGCATGAGAAACCCAGAAGATGGTACACCGTGTGATGGGGAAAGGTTTCTAAAACGCACCTCATTTCTCATCTCCTTGTGCCCGGGTTCGCCATTCCAGCCGCTTTACTAGCAAGCTCCCTACTTGGAGCATCAGCACCTTTAACCTCCTGTTCCGTACAGGTTGCAATTTGTCCTGAGGATAAACGGGAAGACGTGGAACCAACGAGAGACTAGCTCTTGGTGTTGGGACTGGCACAGGTCACTCTATTTTCCCATCAGAAAGAAGAATTAACCACAGGCTCAGCCTGCCCCCCGGAACCAGAACAGGGCCTGAAGCCATTCTGCGATTTTGCGGCCAGCTCCCATAAAAACGAGTTGTAAAATGGAGGTTCAGGGCACTGCAATTCACAAACCTGCAGAGTTATTAATGATAACTCTCGTCCACAAATATATTGAGGGAAGGCAAAGAAGAGGATTTGAAATCAAGGCAGAATTGCAGGAAACAGATTTCAGGAGGTAGATTCGAATCGCCTTTAAAGCACATGAAAAGCGGCAAAACGTTGACAATGATGCCCTTGGCCAAAAAGGGCGTATGCGTTTTTTCCTGAATATATTCAGGAAAAAACGCTTACGCCCTTTTTGGCCAACCAAGCCACCTGGAAAGGCAAATCAGCGCTACAAAGAAGTCTCGCTTCCCATCGGTCAAAAGGGCCATGCTGAAAAAAGTGTCAAAACCAGAAATGCAGGACAGGCCATGGAGAAATGGGAGCCTTGCTACACTGATGGGCGGGATGTAAATTGCCAAGAGCCACTCTGGAGAAGTGTCCGGTGAGTCCTGAAACATCTGAAAAACACAGCTTAGAGAGCATAGGGCACTTCCACTCATGGGGGTATAAATTGGGAAAATTAAAAATCAGCAAGACACAAGCACCCCAAAGTTTAGGGCTGCTCTGTTGACCAGGACCTCCACTTCATTCCACCTTAAATATCCCAGGAAAGAGAAAAATGGAGAAAGAAGTTGTGGTCCTTATGTACATTGGAATATCACTCAGCCAGGAAATCAATGTCGTAAGGTTAGTAGCAGCATGATGAGTGGATTTAGGTACGACGATTCTAAGTGAAATAAGTCACACAGAAAAGGACACTTCTCATAAGGTATCACTGATAGAGGGAATGTAAAAACCGTTACACTTGAACTGAATTACAAAACAGAACAGAGTCACACATGCAGAAAACACACTATGGCTGCTTAACGGGAAAGGTGAGGTGGGGTGATACATAAAACAAGGGTATCAAATTAGCTCAGATACCGTTCCATAAACCCAATATGTAATAGACAAGACCTACTCCTTGCTCAGAGAACTGGACTCAACACGCCCTATTCACCGCACAAGAATATATCTGACTAATAATAATCGTAAAACCTATGTATTGATATCTCTCTGTTAGTGTGTCAAGTGGGTGTAAAGCGGCATAAACACAGCAGTGAAAAGCAGCTAAACCCCATTATAAAAATAAATTACTTTGAAACACCCATGAAACAAAGACAGTGAAAGAGAGAGAAATTCTTACACAATGCGTTCAGGGGCTGTGATGCAACCTGGATTGACCATATCTAGACGCACAGCTGGATGAGACATAAGGGTGGACACTCTTGGGGCTGAGAGGTTTGGTGAGGTTGGGTGAGCAAACGCAGACCCTTTAAAGTAATACTGCGTGGTACCCATCGCATGGGTCCCAAATCTCCAAGTTCAAGGGCATCTTCCTACATCAAAAACATGCATGAGAAACCCAGAAGATGGTACACCGTGTGATGGGGAAAGGTTTCTAAAACGCACCTCATTTCTCATCTCCTTGTGCCCGGGTTCGCCATTCCAGCCGCTTTACTAGCAAGCTCCCTACTTGGAGCATCAGCACCTTTAACCTCCTGTTCCATGCAGGTTGCAATTTGTCCTGAGGATAAACGGGAAGACGTGGAACCAACGAGAGACTAGCTCTTGGTGTTGGGACAGGCACAGGTCACTCTATTTTCCCATCAGAAAGAAGAATTAACCACAGGCTCAGCCTGCCCCCCGGAACCAGAACAGGGCCTGAAGCCATTCTGCGATTTTGCGGCCAGCTCCCATAAAAACGAGTTGTAAAATGGAGGTTCAGGGCACTGCAATTCACAAACCTGCAGAGTTATTAATGATAACTGTCGTCCACAAATATATTGAGGGAAGGCAAAGAAGAGGATTTGAAATCAAGGCAGAATTGCAGGAAACAGATTTCAGGAGGTAGATTCGAATCGCCTTTAAAGCACATGAAAAGCGGCAAAACGTTGACAATGATGCCCTTGGCCAAAAAGGGCGTATGTGTTTTTTCCTGAATATATTCAGGAAAAAACGCATACGCCCTTTTTGGCCAACCAAGCCACCTGGAAAGGCAAATCAGCGCTACAAAGAAGTCTCGCTTCCCATCGGTCAAAAGGGCCATGCTGAAAAAAGTGTCAAAACCAGAAATGCAGGACAGGCCATGGAGAAATGGGAGCCTTGCTACACTGATGGGCGGGATGTAAATTGCCAAGAGCCACTCCGGAGAAGTGCAAGGTGAGTCCTGAAACATCTGAAAAACACAGCTTAGAGAGCATAGGGCACTTCCACTCATGGGGGTATAAATTGGGAAAATTAAAAATCAGCAAGACACAAGCACCCCAAAGTTTAGGGCTGCTCTGTTGACCAGGACCTCCACTTCATTCCACCTTAAATATCCCAGGAAAGAGAAAAATGGAGAAAGAAATTGTGGTCCTTATGTACATTGGAATATCACTCAGCCAGGAAATCAATGTCGTAAGGTTAGTAGCAGCATGATGAGTGGATTTAGGTACGACGATTCTAAGTGAAATAAGTCACACAGAAAAGGACACTTCTCATAAGGTATCACTGATAGAGGGAATGTAAAAACCGTTACACTTGAACTGAATTACAAAACAGAACAGAGTCACACATGCAGAAAACACACTATGGCTGCTTAACGGGAAAGGTGAGGTGGGGTGATACATAAAACAAGGGTATCAAATTAGCTCAGATACCGTTCCATAAACCCAATATGTAATAGACAAGACCTACTCCTTGCTCAGAGAACTGGACTCAACACGCCCTATTCACCGCACAAGAATATATCTGACTAATAATAATCGTAAAACCTATGTATTGATATCTCTCTGTTAGTGTGTCAAGTGGGTGTAAAGCGGCATAAACACAGCAGTGAAAAGCAGCTAAACCCCATTATAAAAATAAATTACTTTGAAACACCCATGAAACAAAGACAGTGAAAGAGAGAGAAATTCTTACACAATGCGTTCAGGGGCTGTGATGCAACCTGGATTGACCATATCTAGACGCACAGCTGGATGAGACATAAGGGTGGACACTCTTGGGGCTGAGAGGTTTGGTGAGGTTGGGTGAGCAAACGCAGACCCTTTAAAGGAATACTGCGTGGTACCCATCGCATGGGTCCCAAATCTCCAGGTTCAAGGGCATCTTCCTACATCAAAAACATGCATGAGAAACCCAGAAGATGGTACACCGTGTGATGGGGAAAGGTTTCTAAAACGCACCTCATTTCTCATCTCCTTGTGCCCGGGTTCGCCATTCCAGCCGCTTTACTAGCAAGCTCCCTACTTGGAGCATCAGCACCTTTAACCTCCTGTTCCATACAGGTTGCAATTTGTCCTGAGGATAAACGGGAAGACGTGGAACCAACGAGAGACTAGCTCTTGGTGTTGGGACAGGCACAGGTCACTCTATTTTCCCATCAGAAAGAAGAATTAACCACAGGCTCAGCCTGCCCCCCGGAACCAGAACAGGGCCTGAAGCCATTCTGCTATTTTGCGGCCAGCTCCCATAAAAACGAGTTGTAAAATGGAGGTTCAGGGCACTGCAATTCACAAACCTGCAGAGTTATAAATGATAACCCTCGTCCACAAATATACTGAGGGAAGGCAAAGAAGAGGATTTGAAATCAAGGCAGAATTGCAGGAAACAGATTTCAGGAGGTAGATACGAATCGCCTTTAAAGCACATGAAAAGCGGCAAAACGTTGACAATGATGCCCTTGGCCAAAAAGGGCGTATGCGTTTTTTCCTGAATATATTCAGGAAAAAACGCATACGCCCTTTTTGGCCAACCAAGCCACCTGGAAAGGCAAATCAGCGCTACAAAGAAGTCTCGCTTCCCATCGGTCAAAAGGGCCATGCTGAAAAAAGTGTCAAAACCAGAAATGCAGGACAGGCCATGGAGAAATGGGAGCCTTGCTACACTGATGGGCGGGATGTAAATTGCCAAGAGCCACTCCGGAGATGTGTCCGGTGAGTCCTGAAACATCTGAAAAACACAGCTTAGAGAGCATAGGTCACTTCCACTCATGGGGGTATAAATTGGGAAAATTAAAAATCAGCAAGACACAAGCACCCCAAAGTTTAGGGCTGCTCTGTTGACCAGGACCTCCACTTCATTCCACCTTAAATATCCCAGGAAAGAGAAAAATGGATAAAGAAGTTGTGGTCCTTATGTACATTGGAATATCACTCAGCCAGGAAATCAATGTCGTAAGGTTATAGTAGCAGCATGATGAGTGGATTTAGGTACGACGATTCTAAGTGAAATAAGTCACACAGAAAAGGACACTTCTCATAAGGTATCACTGATAGAGGGAATGTAAAAACCGTTACACTTGAACTGAATTACAAAACAGAACAGAGTCACACATGCAGAAAACACACTATGGCTGCTTAACGGGAAAGGTGAGGTGGGGTGATACATAAAACAAGGGTATCAAATTAGCTCAGATACCGTTCCATAAACCCAATATGTAATAGACAAGACCTACTCCTTGCTCAGAGAACTGGACTCAACACGCCCTATTCACCGCACAAGAATATATCTGACTAATAATAATCGTAAAACCTATGTATTGATATCTCTCTGTTAGTGTGTCAAGTGGGTGTAAAGCGGCATAAACACAGCAGTGAAAAGCAGCTAAACCCCATTATAAAAATAAATTACTTTGAAACACCCATGAAACAAAGACAGTGAAAGAGAGAGAAATTCTTACACAATGCGTTCAGGGGCTGTGATGCAACCTGGATTGACCATATCTAGACGCACAGCTGGATGAGACATAAGGGTGGACACTCTTGGGGCTGAGAGGTTTGGTGAGGTTGGGTGAGCAAACGCAGACCCTTTAAAGGAATACTGCGTGGTACCCATCGCATGGGTCCCAAATCTCCAGGTTCAAGGGCATCTTCCTACATCAAAAACATGCATGAGAAACCCAGAAGATGGTACACCGTGTGATGGGGAAAGGTTTCTAAAACGCACCTCATTTCTCATCTCCTTGTGCCCGGGTTCGCCATTCCAGCCGCTTTACTAGCAAGCTCCCTACTTGGAGCATCAGCACCTTTAACCTCCTGTTCCATACAGGTTGCAATTTGTCCTGAGGATAAACGGGAAGACGTGGAACCAACGAGAGACTAGCTCTTGGTGTTGGGACAGGCACAGGTCACTCTATTTTCCCATCAGAAAGAAGAATTAACCACAGGCTCAGCCTGCCCCCCGGAACCAGAACAGGGCCTGAAGCCATTCTGCGATTTTGCGGCCAGCTCCCATAAAAACGAGTTGTAAAATGGAGGTTCAGGGCACTGCTATTCACAAACCTGCAGAGTTATAAATGATAACCCTCGTCCACAAATATACTGAGGGAAGGCAAAGAAGAGGATTTGAAATCAAGGCAGAATTGCAGGAAACAGATTTCAGGAGGTAGATACGAATCGCCTTTAAAGCACATGAAAAGCGGCAAAACGTTGACAATGATGCCCTTGGCCAAAAAGGGCGTATGCGTTTTTTCCTGAATATATTCAGGAAAAAACGCATACGCCCTTTTTGGCCAACCAAGCCACCTGGAAAGGCAAATCAGCGCTACAAAGAAGTCTCGCTTCCCATCGGTCAAAAGGGCCATGCTGAAAAAAGTGTCAAAACCAGAAATGCAGGACAGGCCATGGAGAAATGGGAGCCTTGCTACACTGATGGGCGGGATGTAAATTGCCAAGAGCCACTCCGGAGAAGTGCAAGGTGAGTCCTGAAACATCTGAAAAACACAGCTTAGAGAGCATAGGGCACTTCCACTCATGGGGGTATAAATTGGGAAAATTAAAAATCAGCAAGACACAAGCACCCCAAAGTTTAGGGCTGCTCTGTTGACCAGGACCTCCACTTCATTCCACCTTAAATATCCCAGGAAAGAGAAAAATGGATAAAGAAGTTGTGGTCCTTATGTACATTGGAATATCACTCAGCCAGGAAATCAATGTCGTAAGGTTAGTAGCAGCATGATGAGTGGATTTAGGTACGACGATTCTAAGTGAAATAAGTCACACAGAAAAGGACACTTCTCATAAGGTATCACTGATAGAGGGAATGTAAAAACCGTTACACTTGAACTGAATTACAAAACAGAACAGAGTCACACATGCAGAAAACACACTATGGCTGCTTAACGGGAAAGGTGAGGTGGGGTGATACATAAAACAAGGGTATCAAATTAGCTCAGATACCATTCCATAAACCCAATATGTAATAGACAAGACCTACTCCTTGCTCAGAGAACTGGACTCAACACGCCCTATTCACCGCACAAGAATATATCTGACTAATAATAATCGTAAAACCTATGTATTGATATCTCTCTGTTAGTGTGTCAAGTGGGTGTAAAGCGGCATAAACACAGCAGTGAAAAGCAGCTAAACCCCATTATAAAAATAAATTACTTTGAAACACCCATGAAACAAAGACAGTGAAAGAGAGAGAAATTCTTACACAATGCGTTCAGGGGCTGTGATGCAACCTGGATTGACCATATCTAGACGCACAGCTGGATGAGACATAAGGGTGGACACTCTTGGGGCTGAGAGGTTTGGTGAGGTTGGGTGAGCAAACGCAGACCCTTTAAAGGAATACTGCGTGGTACCCATCGCATGGGTCCCAAATCTCCAGGTTCAAGGGCATCTTCCTACATCAAAAACATGCATGAGAAACCCAGAAGATGGTACACCGTGTGATGGGGAAAGGTTTCTAAAACGCACCTCATTTCTCATCTCCTTGTGCCCGGGTTCGCCATTCCAGCCGCTTTACTAGCAAGCTCCCTACTTGGAGCATCAGCACCTTTAACCTCCTGTTCCGTAGAGGTTGCAAATTGTCCTGAGGATAAACGGGAAGACGTGGAACCAACGAGAGACTAGCTCTTGGTGTTGGGACAGGCACAGGTCACTCTATTTTCCCATCAGAAAGAAGAATTAACCACAGGCTCAGCCTGCCCCCCGGAACCAGAACAGGGCCTGAAGCCATTCTGCGATTTTGCGGCCAGCTCCCATAAAAACGAGTTGTAAAATGGAGGTTCAGGGCACTGCAATTCACAAACCTGCAGAGTTATTAATGATAACCCTCGTCCACAAATATATTGAGGGAAGGCAAAGAAGAGGATTTGAAATCAAGGCAGAATTGCAGGAAACAGATTTCAGGAGGTAGATTCGAATCGCCTTTAAAGCACATGAAAAGCGGCAAAACGTTGACAATGATGACCTTGGCCAAAAAGGGCGTATGCGTTTTTTCCTGAATATATTCAGGAAAAAACGCTTACGCCCTTTTTGGCCAACCAAGCCACCTGGAAAGGCAAATCAGCGCTACAAAGAAGTCTCGCTTCCCATCGGTCAAAAGGGCCATGCTGAAAAAAGTGTCAAAACCAGAAATGCAGGACAGGCCATGGAGAAATGGGAGCCTTGCTACACTGATGGGCGGGATGTAAATTGCCAAGAGCCACTCTGGAGAAGTGTCCGGTGAGTCCTGAAACATCTGAAAAACACAGCTTAGAGAGCATAGGGCACTTGCACTCATGGGGGTATAAATTGGGAAAATTAAAAATCAGCAAGACACAAGCACCCCAAAGTTTAGGGCTGCTCTGTTGACCAGGACCTCCACTTCATTCCACCTTAAATATCCCAGGAAAGAGAAAAATGGAGAAAGAAGTTGTGGTCCTTATGTACATTGGAATATCACTCAGCCAGGAAATCAATGTCGTAAGGTTAGTAGCAGCATGATGAGTGGATTTAGGTACGACGATTCTAAGTGAAATAAGTCACACAGAAAAGGACACTTCTCATAAGGTATCACTGATAGAGGGAATGTAAAAACCGTTACACTTGAACTGAATTACAAAACAGAACAGAGTCACACATGCAGAAAACACACTATGGCTGCTTAACGGGAAAGGTGAGGTGGGGTGATACATAAAACAAGGGTATCAAATTAGCTCAGATACCGTTCCATAAACCCAATATGTAATAGACAAGACCTACTCCTTGCTCAGAGAACTGGACTCAACACGCCCTATTCACCGCACAAGAATATATCTGACTAATAATAATCGTAAAACCTATGTATTGATATCTCTCTGTTAGTGTGTCAAGTGGGTGTAAAGCGGCATAAACACAGCAGTGAAAAGCAGCTAAACCCCATTATAAAAATAAATTACTTTGAAACACCCATGAAACAAAGACAGTGAAAGAGAGAGAAATTCTTACACAATGCGTTCAGGGGCTGTGATGCAACCTGGATTGACCATATCTAGACGCACAGCTGGATGAGACATAAGGGTGGACACTCTTGGGGCTGAGAGGTTTGGTGAGGTTGGGTGAGCAAACGCAGACCCTTTAAAGTAATACTGCGTGGTACCCATCGCATGGGTCCCAAATCTCCAAGTTCAGGGGCATCTTCCTACATCAAAAACATGCATGAGAAACCCAGAAGATGGTACACCGTGTGATGGGGAAAGGTTTCTAAAACGCACCTCATTTCTCAACTCCTTGTGCCCGGGTTCGCCATTCCAGCCGCTTTACTAGCAAGCTCCCTACTTGGAGCATCAGCACCTTTAACCTCCTGTTCCATGCAGGTTGCAATTTGTCCTGAGGATAAACGGGAAGACGTGGAACCAACGAGAGACTAGCTCTTGGTGTTGGGACAGGCACAGGTCACTCTATTTTCCCATCAGAAAGAAGAATTAACCACAGGCTCAGCCTGCCCCCCGGAACCAGAACAGGGCCTGAAGCCATTCTGCGATTTTGCGGCCAGCTCCCATAAAAACGAGTTGTAAAATGGAGGTTCAGGGCACTGCAATTCACAAACCTGCAGAGTTATTAATGATAACTGTCGTCCACAAATATATTGAGGGAAGGCAAAGAAGAGGATTTGAAATCAAGGCAGAATTGCAGGAAACAGATTTCAGGAGGTAGATTCGAATCGCCTTTAAAGCACATGAAAAGCGGCAAAACGTTGACAATGATGCCCTTGGCCAAAAAGGGCGTATGCGTTTTTTCCTGAATATATTCAGGAAAAAACGCATACGCCCTTTTTGGCCAACCAAGCCACCTGGAAAGGCAAATCAGCGCTACAAAGAAGTCTCGCTTCCCATCGGTCAAAAGGGCCATGCTGAAAAAAGTGTCAAAACCAGAAATGCAGGACAGGCCATGGAGAAATGGGAGCCTTGCTACACTGATGGGCGGGATGTAAATTGCCAAGAGCCACTCCGGAGAAGTGCAAGGTGAGTCCTGAAACATCTGAAAAACACAGCTTAGAGAGCATAGGGCACTTCCACTCATGGGGGTATAAATTGGGAAAATTAAAAATCAGCAAGACACAAGCACCCCAAAGTTTAGGGCTGCTCTGTTGACCAGGACCTCCACTTCATTCCACCTTAAATATCCCAGGAAAGAGAAAAATGGATAAAGAAATTGTGGTCCTTATGTACATTGGAATATCACTCAGCCAGGAAATCAATGTCGTAAGGTTAGTAGCAGCATGATGAGTGGATTTAGGTACGACGATTCTAAGTGAAATAAGTCACACAGAAAAGGACACTTCTCATAAGGTATCACTGATAGAGGGAATGTAAAAACCGTTACACTTGAACTGAATTACAAAACAGAACAGAGTCACACATGCAGAAAACACACTATGGCTGCTTAACGGGAAAGGTGAGGTGGGGTGATACATAAAACAAGGGTATCAAATTAGCTCAGATACCGTTCCATAAACCCAATATGTAATAGACAAGACCTACTCCTTGCTCAGAGAACTGGACTCAACACGCCCTATTCACCGCACAAGAATATATCTGACTAATAATAATCGTAAAACCTATGTATTGATATCTCTCTGTTAGTGTGTCAAGTGGGTGTAAAGCGGCATAAACACAGCAGTGAAAAGCAGCTAAACCCCATTATAAAAATAAATTACTTTGAAACACCCATGAAACAAAGACAGTGAAAGAGAGAGAAATTCTTACACAATGCGTTCAGGGGCTGTGATGCAACCTGGATTGACCATATCTAGACGCACAGCTGGATGAGACATAAGGGTGGACACTCTTGGGGCTGAGAGGTTTGGTGAGGTTGGGTGAGCAAACGCAGACCCTTTAAAGGAATACTGCGTGGTACCCATCGCATGGGTCCCAAATCTCCAGGTTCAAGGGCATCTTCCTACATCAAAAACATGCATGAGAAACCCAGAAGATGGTACACCGTGTGATGGGGAAAGGTTTCTAAAACGCACCTCATTTCTCATCTCCTTGTGCCCGGGTTCGCCATTCCAGCCGCTTTACTAGCAAGCTCCCTACTTGGAGCATCAGCACCTTTAACCTCCTGTTCCATACAGGTTGCAATTTGTCCTGAGGATAAACGGGAAGACGTGGAACCAACGAGAGACTAGCTCTTGGTGTTGGGACAGGCACAGGTCACTCTATTTTCCCATCAGAAAGAAGAATTAACCACAGGCTCAGCCTGCCCCCCGGAACCAGAACAGGGCCTGAAGCCATTCTGCTATTTTGCGGCCAGCTCCCATAAAAACGAGTTGTAAAATGGAGGTTCAGGGCACTGCAATTCACAAACCTGCAGAGTTATAAATGATAACCCTCGTCCACAAATATACTGAGGGAAGGCAAAGAAGAGGATTTGAAATCAAGGCAGAATTGCAGGAAACAGATTTCAGGAGGTAGATACGAATCGCCTTTAAAGCACATGAAAAGCGGCAAAACGTTGACAATGATGCCCTTGGCCAAAAAGGGCGTATGCGTTTTTTCCTGAATATATTCAGGAAAAAACGCATACGCCCTTTTTGGCCAACCAAGCCACCTGGAAAGGCAAATCAGCGCTACAAAGAAGTCTCGCTTCCCATCGGTCAAAAGGGCCATGCTGAAAAAAGTGTCAAAACCAGAAATGCAGGACAGGCCATGGAGAAATGGGAGCCTTGCTACACTGATGGGCGGGATGTAAATTGCCAAGAGCCACTCCGGAGATGTGTCCGGTGAGTCCTGAAACATCTGAAAAACACAGCTTAGAGAGCATAGGGCACTTCCACTCATGGGGGTATAAATTGGGAAAATTAAAAATCAGCAAGACACAAGCACCCCAAAGTTTAGGGCTGCTCTGTTGACCAGGACCTCCACTTCATTCCACCTTAAATATCCCAGGAAAGAGAAAAATGGATAAAGAAGTTGTGGTCCTTATGTACATTGGAATATCACTCAGCCAGGAAATCAATGTCGTAAGGTTATAGTAGCAGCATGATGAGTGGATTTAGGTACGACGATTCTAAGTGAAATAAGTCACACAGAAAAGGACACTTCTCATAAGGTATCACTGATAGAGGGAATGTAAAAACCGTTACACTTGAACTGAATTACAAAACAGAACAGAGTCACACATGCAGAAAACACACTATGGCTGCTTAACGGGAAAGGTGAGGTGGGGTGATACATAAAACAAGGGTATCAAATTAGCTCAGATACCGTTCCATAAACCCAATATGTAATAGACAAGACCTACTCCTTGCTCAGAGAACTGGACTCAACACGCCCTATTCACCGCACAAGAATATATCTGACTAATAATAATCGTAAAACCTATGTATTGATATCTCTCTGTTAGTGTGTCAAGTGGGTGTAAAGCGGCATAAACACAGCAGTGAAAAGCAGCTAAACCCCATTATAAAAATAAATTACTTTGAAACACCCATGAAACAAAGACAGTGAAAGAGAGAGAAATTCTTACACAATGCGTTCAGGGGCTGTGATGCAACCTGGATTGACCATATCTAGACGCACAGCTGGATGAGACATAAGGGTGGACACTCTTGGGGCTGAGAGGTTTGGTGAGGTTGGGTGAGCAAACGCAGACCCTTTAAAGGAATACTGCGTGGTACCCATCGCATGGGTCCCAAATCTCCAGGTTCAAGGGCATCTTCCTACATCAAAAACATGCATGAGAAACCCAGAAGATGGTACACCGTGTGATGGGGAAAGGTTTCTAAAACGCACCTCATTTCTCATCTCCTTGTGCCCGGGTTCGCCATTCCAGCCGCTTTACTAGCAAGCTCCCTACTTGGAGCATCAGCACCTTTAACCTCCTGTTCCATACAGGTTGCAATTTGTCCTGAGGATAAACGGGAAGACGTGGAACCAACGAGAGACTAGCTCTTGGTGTTGGGACAGGCACAGGTCACTCTATTTTCCCATCAGAAAGAAGAATTAACCACAGGCTCAGCCTGCCCCCCGGAACCAGAACAGGGCCTGAAGCCATTCTGCGATTTTGCGGCCAGCTCCCATAAAAACGAGTTGTAAAATGGAGGTTCAGGGCACTGCTATTCACAAACCTGCAGAGTTATAAATGATAACCCTCGTCCACAAATATACTGAGGGAAGGCAAAGAAGAGGATTTGAAATCAAGGCAGAATTGCAGGAAACAGATTTCAGGAGGTAGATACGAATCGCCTTTAAAGCACATGAAAAGCGGCAAAACGTTGACAATGATGCCCTTGGCCAAAAAGGGCGTATGCGTTTTTTCCTGAATATATTCAGGAAAAAACGCATACGCCCTTTTTGGCCAACCAAGCCACCTGGAAAGGCAAATCAGCGCTACAAAGAAGTCTCGCTTCCCATCGGTCAAAAGGGCCATGCTGAAAAAAGTGTCAAAACCAGAAATGCAGGACAGGCCATGGAGAAATGGGAGCCTTGCTACACTGATGGGCGGGATGTAAATTGCCAAGAGCCACTCCGGAGAAGTGCAAGGTGAGTCCTGAAACATCTGAAAAACACAGCTTAGAGAGCATAGGGCACTTCCACTCATGGGGGTATAAATTGGGAAAATTAAAAATCAGCAAGACACAAGCACCCCAAAGTTTAGGGCTGCTCTGTTGACCAGGACCTCCACTTCATTCCACCTTAAATATCCCAGGAAAGAGAAAAATGGATAAAGAAGTTGTGGTCCTTATGTACATTGGAATATCACTCAGCCAGGAAATCAATGTCGTAAGGTTAGTAGCAGCATGATGAGTGGATTTAGGTACGACGATTCTAAGTGAAATAAGTCACACAGAAAAGGACACTTCTCATAAGGTATCACTGATAGAGGGAATGTAAAAACCGTTACACTTGAACTGAATTACAAAACAGAACAGAGTCACACATGCAGAAAACACACTATGGCTGCTTAACGGGAAAGGTGAGGTGGGGTGATACATAAAACAAGGGTATCAAATTAGCTCAGATACCATTCCATAAACCCAATATGTAATAGACAAGACCTACTCCTTGCTCAGAGAACTGGACTCAACACGCCCTATTCACCGCACAAGAATATATCTGACTAATAATAATCGTAAAACCTATGTATTGATATCTCTCTGTTAGTGTGTCAAGTGGGTGTAAAGCGGCATAAACACAGCAGTGAAAAGCAGCTAAACCCCATTATAAAAATAAATTACTTTGAAACACCCATGAAACAAAGACAGTGAAAGAGAGAGAAATTCTTACACAATGCGTTCAGGGGCTGTGATGCAACCTGGATTGACCATATCTAGACGCACAGCTGGATGAGACATAAGGGTGGACACTCTTGGGGCTGAGAGGTTTGGTGAGGTTGGGTGAGCAAACGCAGACCCTTTAAAGGAATACTGCGTGGTACCCATCGCATGGGTCCCAAATCTCCAGGTTCAAGGGCATCTTCCTACATCAAAAACATGCATGAGAAACCCAGAAGATGGTACACCGTGTGATGGGGAAAGGTTTCTAAAACGCACCTCATTTCTCATCTCCTTGTGCCCGGGTTCGCCATTCCAGCCGCTTTACTAGCAAGCTCCCTACTTGGAGCATCAGCACCTTTAACCTCCTGTTCCGTAGAGGTTGCAAATTGTCCTGAGGATAAACGGGAAGACGTGGAACCAACGAGAGACTAGCTCTTGGTGTTGGGACAGGCACAGGTCACTCTATTTTCCCATCAGAAAGAAGAATTAACCACAGGCTCAGCCTGCCCCCCGGAACCAGAACAGGGCCTGAAGCCATTCTGCGATTTTGCGGCCAGCTCCCATAAAAACGAGTTGTAAAATGGAGGTTCAGGGCACTGCAATTCACAAACCTGCAGAGTTATTAATGATAACTCTCGTCCACAAATATATTGAGGGAAGGCAAAGAAGAGGATTTGAAATCAAGGCAGAATTGCAGGAAACAGATTTCAGGAGGTAGATTCGAATCGCCTTTAAAGCACATGAAAAGCGGCAAAACGTTGACAATGATGACCTTGGCCAAAAAGGGCGTATGCGTTTTTTCCTGAATATATTCAGGAAAAAACGCTTACGCCCTTTTTGGCCAACCAAGCCACCTGGAAAGGCATTCAGCGCTACAAAGAAGTCTCGCTTCCCATCGGTCAAAAGGGCCATGCTGAAAAAAGTGTCAAAACCAGAAATGCAGGACCGGCCATGGAGAAATGGGAGCCTTGCTACACTGATGGGCGGGATGTAAATTGCCAAGAGCCACTCTGGAGAAGTGTCCGGTGAGTCCTGAAACATCTGAAAAACACAGCTTAGAGAGCATAGGGCACTTCCACTCATGGGGGTATAAATTGGGAAAATTAAAAATCAGCAAGACACAAGCACCCCAAAGTTTAGGGCTGCTCTGTTGACCAGGACCTCCACTTCATTCCACCTTAAATATCCCAGGAAAGAGAAAAATGGATAAAGAAGTTGTGGTCCTTATGTACATTGGAATATCACTCAGCCAGGAAATCAATGTCGTAAGGTTAGTAGCAGCATGATGAGTGGATTTAGGTACGACGATTCTAAGTGAAATAAGTCACACAGAAAAGGACACTTCTCATAAGGTATCACTGATAGAGGGAATGTAAAAACCGTTACACTTGAACTGAATTACAAAACAGAACAGAGTCACACATGCAGAAAACACACTATGGCTGCTTAACGGGAAAGGTGAGGTGGGGTGATACATAAAACAAGGGTATCAAATTAGCTCAGATACCGTTCCATAAACCCAATATGTAATAGACAAGACCTACTCCTTGCTCAGAGAACTGGACTCAACACGCCCTATTCACCGCACAAGAATATATCTGACTAATAATAATCGTAAAACCTATGTATTGATATCTCTCTGTTAGTGTGTCAAGTGGGTGTAAAGCGGCATAAACACAGCAGTGAAAAGCAGCTAAACCCCATTATAAAAATAAATTACTTTGAAACACCCATGAAACAAAGACAGTGAAAGAGAGAGAAATTCTTACACAATGCGTTCAGGGGCTGTGATGCAACCTGGATTGACCATATCTAGACGCACAGCTGGATGAGACATAAGGGTGGACACTCTTGGGGCTGAGAGGTTTGGTGAGGTTGGGTGAGCAAACGCAGACCCTTTAAAGGAATACTGCGTGGTACCCATCGCATGGGTCCCAAATCTCCAGGTTCAAGGGCATCTTCCTACATCAAAAACATGCATGAGAAACCCAGAAGATGGTACACCGTGTGATGGGGAAAGGTTTCTAAAACGCACCTCATTTCTCATCTCCTTGTGCCCGGGTTCGCCATTCCAGCCGCTTTACTAGCAAGCTCCCTACTTGGAGCATCAGCACCTTTAACCTCCTGTTCCGTACAGGTTGCAATTTGTCCTGAGGATAAACGGGAAGACGTGGAACCAACGAGAGACTAGCTCTTGGTGTTGGGACAGGCACAGGTCACTCTATTTTCCCATCAGAAAGAAGAATTAACCACAGGCTCAGCCTGCCCCCCGGAACCAGAACAGGGCCTGAAGCCATTCTGTGATTTTGCGGCCAGCTCCCATAAAAACGAGTTGTAAAATGGAGGTTCAGGGCACTGCAATTCACAAACCTGCAGAGTTATAAATGATAACTCTCGTCCACAAATATATTGAGGGAAGGCAAAGAAGAGGATTTGAAATCAAGGCAGAATTGCAGGAAACAGATTTCAGGAGGTAGATACGAATCGCCTTTAAAGCACATGAAAAGCGGCAAAACGTTGACAATGATGCCCTTGGCCAAAAAGGGCGTATGCGTTTTTTCCTGAATATATTCAGGAAAAAACGCATACGCCCTTTTTGGCCAACCAAGCCACCTGGAAAGGCAAATCAGCGCTACAAAGAAGTCTCGCTTCCCATCGGTCAAAAGGGCCATGCTGAAAAAAGTGTCAAAACCAGAAATGCAGGACCGGCCATGGAGGAATGGGAGCCTTGCTACACTGATGGGCGGGATGTAAATTGCCAAGAGCCACTCTGGAGAAGTGTCCGGTGAGTCCTGAAACATCTGAAAAACACAGCTTAGAGAGCATAGGGCACTTCCACTCATGGGGGTATAAATTGGGAAAATTAAAAATCAGCAAGACACAAGCACCCCAAAGTTTAGGGCTGCTCTGTTGACCAGGACCTCCACTTCATTCCACCTTAAATATCCCAGGAAAGAGAAAAATGGAGAAAGAAGTTGTGGTCCTTATGTACATTGGAATATCACTCAGCCAGGAAATCAATGTCGTAAGGTTAGTAGCAGCATGATGAGTGGATTTAGGTACGACGATTCTAAGTGAAATAAGTCACACAGAAAAGGACACTTCTCATAAGGTATCACTGATAGAGGGAATGTAAAAACCGTTACACTTGAACTGAATTACAAAACAGAACAGAGTCACACATGCAGAAAACACACTATGGCTGCTTAACGGGAAAGGTGAGGTGGGGTGATACATAAAACAAGGGTATCAAATTAGCTCAGATACCGTTCCATAAACCCAATATGTAATAGACAAGACCTACTCCTTGCTCAGAGAACTGGACTCAACACGCCCTATTCACCGCACAAGAATATATCTGACTAATAATAATCGTAAAACCTATGTATTGATATCTCTCTGTTAGTGTGTCAAGTGGGTGTAAAGCGGCATAAACACAGCAGTGAAAAGCAGCTAAACCCCATTATAAAAATAAATTACTTTGAAACACCCATGAAACAAAGACAGTGAAAGAGAGAGAAATTCTTACACAATGCGTTCAGGGGCTGTGATGCAACCTGGATTGACCATATCTAGACGCACAGCTGGATGAGACATAAGGGTGGACACTCTTGGGGCTGAGAGGTTTGGTGAGGTTGGGTGAGCAAACGCAGACCCTTTAAAGGAATACTGCGTGGTACCCATCGCATGGGTCCCAAATCTCCAGGTTCAAGGGCATCTTCCTACATCAAAAACATGCATGAGAAACCCAGAAGATGGTACACCGTGTGATGGGGAAAGGTTTCTAAAACGCACCTCATTTCTCATCTCCTTGTGCCCGGGTTCGCCATTCCAGCCGCTTTACTAGCAAGCTCCCTACTTGGAGCATCAGCACCTTTAACCTCCTGTTCCGTAGAGGTTGCAATTTGTCCTGAGGATAAACGGGAAGACGTGGAACCAACGAGAGACTAGCTCTTGGTGTTGGGACAGGCACAGGTCACTCTATTTTCCCATCAGAAAGAAGAATTAACCACAGGCTCAGCCTGACCCCCGGAACCAGAACAGGGCCTGAAGCCATTCTGCGATTTTGCGGCCAGCTCCCATAAAAACGAGTTGTAAAATGGAGGTTCAGGGCACTGCAATTCACAAACCTGCAGAGTTATAAATGATAACTCTCGTCCACAAATATATTGAGGGAAGGCAAAGAAGAGGATTTGAAATCAAGGCAGAATTGCAGGAAACAGATTTCAGGAGGTAGATACGAATCGCCTTTAAAGCACATGAAAAGCGGCAAAACGTTGACAATGATGCCCTTGGCCAAAAAGGGCGTATGCGTTTTTTCCTGAATATATTCAGGAAAAAACGCATACGCCCTTTTTGGCCAACCAAGCCACCTGGAAAGGCAAATCAGCGCTACAAAGAAGTCTCGCTTCCCATCGGTCAAAAGGGCCATGCTGAAAAAAGTGTCAAAACCAGAAATGCAGGACCGGCCATGGAGAAATGGGAGCCTTGCTACACTGATGGGCGGGATGTAAATTCCCAAGAGCCACTCCGGAGAAGTGTCCGGTGAGTCCTGAAACATCTGAAAAACACAGCTTAGAGAGCATAGGGCACTTCCACTCATGGGGGTATAAATTGGGAAAATTAAAAATCAGCAAGACACAAGCACCCCAAAGTTTAGGGCTGCTCTGTTGACCAGGACCTCCACTTCATTCCACCTTAAATATCCCAGGAAAGAGAAAAATGGATAAAGAAGTTGTGGTCCTTATGTACAATGGAATATCACTCAGCCAGGAAATCAATGTCGTAAGGTTAGTAGCAGCATGATGAGTGGATTTAGGTACGACGATTCTAAGTGAAATAAGTCACACAGAAAAGGACACTTCTCATAAGGTATCACTGATAGAGGGAATGTAAAAACCGTTACACTTGAACTGAATTACAAAACAGAACAGAGTCACACATGCAGAAAACACACTATGGCTGCTTAACGGGAAAGGTGAGGTGGGGTGATACATAAAACAAGGGTATCAAATTAGCTCAGATACCGTTCCATAAACCCAATATGTAATAGACAAGACCTACTCCTTGCTCAGAGAACTGGACTCAGCACGCCCTATTCACCGCACAAGAATATATCTGACTAATAATAATCGTAAAACCTATGTATTGATATCTCTCTGTTAGTGTGTCAAGTGGGTGTAAAGCGGCATAAACACAGCAGTGAAAAGCAGCTAAACCCCATTATAAAAATAAATTACTTTGAAACACCCATGAAACAAAGACAGTGAAAGAGAGAGAAATTCTTACACAATGCGTTCAGGGGCTGTGATGCAACCTGGATTGACCATATCTAGACGCACAGCTGGATGAGACATAAGGGTGGACACTCTTGGGGCTGAGAGGTTTGGTGAGGTTGGGTGAGCAAACGCAGACCCTTTAAAGGAATACTGCGTGGTACCCATCGCATGGGTCCCAAATCTCCAGGTTCAAGGGCATCTTCCTACATCAAAAACATGCATGAGAAACCCAGAAGATGGTACACCGTGTGATGGGGAAAGGTTTCTAAAACGCACCTCATTTCTCAACTCCTTGTGCCCGGGTTCGCCATTCCAGCCGCTTTACTAGCAAGCTCCATACTTGGAGCATCAGCACCTTTAACCTCCTGTTCCATGCAGGTTGCAATTTGTCCTGAGGATAAACGGGAAGACGTGGAACCAACGAGAGACTAGCTCTTGGTGTTGGGACAGGCACAGGTCACTCTATTTTCCCATCAGAAAGAAGAATTAACCACAGGCTCAGCCTGCCCCCCGGAACCAGAACAGGGCCTGAAGCCATTCTGCGATTTTGCGGCCAGCTCCCATAAAAACGAGTTGTAAAATGGAGGTTCAGGGCACTGCAATTCACAAACCTGCAGAGTTATAAATGATAACTCTCGTCCACAAATATATTGAGGGAAGGCAAAGAAGAGGATTTGAAATCAAGGCAGAATTGCAGGAAACAGATTTCAGGAGGTAGATACGAATCGCCTTTAAAGCACATGAAAAGCGGCAAAACGTTGACAATGATGCCCTTGGCCAAAAAGGGCGTATGCGTTTTTTCCTGAATATATTCAGGAAAAAACGCATACGCCCTTTTTGGCCAACCAAGCCACCTGGAAAGGCAAATCAGCGCTACAAAGAAGTCTCGCTTCCCATCGGTCAAAAGGGCCATGCTGAAAAAAGTGTCAAAACCAGAAATGCAGGACCGGCCATGGAGGAATGGGAGCCTTGCTACACTGATGGGCGGGATGTAAATTGCCAAGAGCCACTCTGGAGAAGTGTCCGGTGAGTCCTGAAACATCTGAAAAACACAGCTTAGAGAGCATAGGGCACTTCCACTCATGGGGGTATAAATTGGGAAAATTAAAAATCAGCAAGACACAAGCACCCCAAAGTTTAGGGCTGCTCTGTTGACCAGGACCTCCACTTCATTCCACCTTAAATATCCCAGGAAAGAGAAAAATGGATAAAGAAGTTGTGGTCCTTATGTACATTGGAATATCACTCAGCCAGGAAATCAATGTCGTAAGGTTAGTAGCAGCATGATGAGTGGATTTAGGTACGACGATTCTAAGTGAAATAAGTCACACAGAAAAGGACACTTCTCATAAGGTATCACTGATAGAGGGAATGTAAAAACCGTTACACTTGAACTGAATTACAAAACAGAACAGAGTCACACATGCAGAAAACACACTATGGCTGCTTAACGGGAAAGGTGAGGTGGGGTGATACATAAAACAAGGGTATCAAATTAGCTCAGATACCGTTCCATAAACCCAATATGTAATAGACAAGACCTACTCCTTGCTCAGAGAACTGGACTCAACACGCCCTATTCACCGCACAAGAATATATCTGACTAATAATAATCGTAAAACCTATGTATTGATATCTCTCTGTTAGTGTGTCAAGTGGGTGTAAAGCGGCATAAACACAGCAGTGAAAAGCAGCTAAACCCCATTATAAAAATAAATTACTTTGAAACACCCATGAAACAAAGACAGTGAAAGAGAGAGAAATTCTTACACAATGCGTTCAGGGGCTGTGATGCAACCTGGATTGACCATATCTAGACGCACAGCTGGATGAGACATAAGGGTGGACACTCTTGGGGCTGAGAGGTTTGGTGAGGTTGGGTGAGCAAACGCAGACCCTTTAAAGGAATACTGCGTGGTACCCATCGCATGGGTCCCAAATCTCCAGGTTCAAGGGCATCTTCCTACATCAAAAACATGCATGAGAAACCCAGAAGATGGTACACCGTGTGATGGGGAAAGGTTTCTAAAACGCACCTCATTTCTCATCTCCTTGTGCCCGGGTTCGCCATTCCAGCCGCTTTACTAGCAAGCTCCCTACTTGGAGCATCAGCACCTTTAACCTCCTGTTCCATACAGGTTGCAATTTGTCCTGAGGATAAACGGGAAGACGTGGAACCAACGAGAGACTAGCTCTTGGTGTTGGGACAGGCACAGGTCACTCTATTTTCCCATCAGAAAGAAGAATTAACCACAGGCTCAGCCTGCCCCCCGGAACCAGAACAGGGCCTGAAGCCATTCTGCGATTTTGCGGCCAGCTCCCATAAAAACGAGTTGTAAAATGGAGGTTCAGGGCACTGCAATTCACAAACCTGCAGAGTTATAAATGATAACTCTCGTCCACAAATATATTGAGGGAAGGCAAAGAAGAGGATTTGAAATCAAGGCAGAATTGCAGGAAACAGATTTCAGGAGGTAGATACGAATCGCCTTTAAAGCACATGAAAAGCGGCAAAACGTTGACAATGATGCCCTTGGCCAAAAAGGGCGTATGCGTTTTTTCCTGAATATATTCAGGAAAAAACGCATACGCCCTTTTTGGCCAACCAAGCCACCTGGAAAGGCAAATCAGCGCTACAAAGAAGTCTCGCTTCCCATCGGTCAAAAGGGCCATGCTGAAAAAAGTGTCAAAACCAGAAATGCAGGACCAGCCATGGAGGAATGGGAGCCTTGCTACACTGATGGGCGGGATGTAAATTGCCAAGAGCCACTCTGGGGAAGTGTCCGGTGAGTCCTGAAACATCTGAAAAACACAGCTTAGAGAGCATAGGGCACTTCCACTCATGGGGGTATAAATTGGGAAAATTAAAAATCAGCAAGACACAAGCACCCCAAAGTTTAGGGCTGCTCTGTTGACCAGGACCTCCACTTCATTCCACCTTAAATATCCCAGGAAAGAGAAAAATGGATAAAGAAGTTGTGGTCCTTATGTACATTGGAATATCACTCAGCCAGGAAATCAATGTCGTAAGGTTAGTAGCAGCATGATGAGTGGATTTAGGTACGACGATTCTAAGTGAAATAAGTCACACAGAAAAGGACACTTCTCATAAGGTATCACTGATAGAGGGAATGTAAAAACCGTTACACTTGAACTGAATTACAAAACAGAACAGAGTCACACATGCAGAAAACACACTATGGCTGCTTAACGGGAAAGGTGAGGTGGGGTGATACATAAAACAAGGGTATCAAATTAGCTCAGATACCGTTCCATAAACCCAATATGTAATAGACAAGACCTACTCCTTGCTCAGAGAACTGGACTCAACACGCCCTATTCACCGCACAAGAATATATCTGACTAATAATAATCGTAAAACCTATGTATTGATATCTCTCTGTTAGTGTGTCAAGTGGGTGTAAAGCGGCATAAACACAGCAGTGAAAAGCAGCTAAACCCCATTATAAAAATAAATTACTTTGAAACACCCATGAAACAAAGACAGTGAAAGAGAGAGAAATTCTTACACAATGCGTTCAGGGGCTGTGATGCAACCTGGATTGACCATATCTAGACGCACAGCTGGATGAGACATAAGGGTGGACACTCTTGGGGCTGAGAGGTTTGGTGAGGTTGGGTGAGCAAACGCAGACCCTTTAAAGGAATACTGCGTGGTACCCATCGCATGGGTCCCAAATCTCCAGGTTCAAGGGCATCTTCCTACATCAAAAACATGCATGAGAAACCCAGAAGATGGTACACCGTGTGATGGGGAAAGGTTTCTAAAACGCACCTCATTTCTCATCTCCTTGTGCCCGGGTTTGCCATTCCAGCCGCTTTACTAGCAAGCTCCCTACTTGGAGCATCAGCACCTTTAACCTCCTGTTCCATACAGGTTGCAATTTGTCCTGAGGATAAACGGGAAGACGTGGAACCAACGAGAGACTAGCTCTTGGTGTTGGGACAGGCACAGGTCACTCTATTTTCCCATCAGAAAGAAGAATTAACCACAGGCTCAGCCTGCCCCCCGGAACCAGAACAGGGCCTGAAGCCATTCTGCGATTTTGCGGCCAGCTCCCATAAAAACGAGTTGTAAAATGGAGGTTCAGGGCACTGCAATTCACAAACCTGCAGAGTTATAAATGATAACTCTCGTCCACAAATATATTGAGGGAAGGCAAAGAAGAGGATTTGAAATCAAGGCAGAATTGCAGGAAACAGATTTCAGGAGGTAGATACGAATCGCCTTTAAAGCACATGAAAAGCGGCAAAACGTTGACAATGATGCCCTTGGCCAAAAAGGGCGTATGCGTTTTTTCCTGAATATATTCAGGAAAAAACGCATACGCCCTTTTTGGCCAACCAAGCCACCTGGAAAGGCAAATCAGCGCTACAAAGAAGTCTCGCTTCCCATCGGTCAAAAGGGCCATGCTGAAAAAAGTGTCAAAACCAGAAATGCAGGACAGGCCATGGAGAAATGGGAGCCTTGCTACACTGATGGGCGGGATGTAAATTGCCAAGAGCCACTCTGGAGAAGTGTCCGGTGAGTCCTGAAACATCTGAAAAACACAGCTTAGAGAGCATAGGGCACTTCCACTCATGGGGGTATAAATTGGGAAAATTAAAAATCAGCAAGACACAAGCACCCCAAAGTTTAGGGCTGCTCTGTTGACCAGGACCTCCACTTCATTCCACCTTAAATATCCCAGGAAAGAGAAAAATGGAGAAAGAAGTTGTGGTCCTTATGTACATTGGAATATCACTCAGCCAGGAAATCAATGTCGTAAGGTTAGTAGCAGCATGATGAGTGGATTTAGGTACGACGATTCTAAGTGAAATAAGTCACACAGAAAAGGACACTTCTCATAAGGTATCACTGATAGAGGGAATGTAAAAACCGTTACACTTGAACTGAATTACAAAACAGAACAGAGTCACACATGCAGAAAACACACTATGGCTGCTTAACGGGAAAGGTGAGGTGGGGTGATACATAAAACAAGGGTATCAAATTAGCTCAGATACCGTTCCATAAACCCAATATGTAATAGACAAGACCTACTCCTTGCTCAGAGAACTGGACTCAACACGCCCTATTCACCGCACAAGAATATATCTGACTAATAATAATCGTAAAACCTATGTATTGATATCTCTCTGTTAGTGTGTCAAGTGGGTGTAAAGCGGCATAAACACAGCAGTGAAAAGCAGCTAAACCCCATTATAAAAATAAATTACTTTGAAACACCCATGAAACAAAGACAGTGAAAGAGAGAGAAATTCTTACACAATGCGTTCAGGGGCTGTGATGCAACCTGGATTGACCATATCTAGACGCACAGCTGGATGAGACATAAGGGTGGACACTCTTGGGGCTGAGAGGTTTGGTGAGGTTGGGTGAGCAAACGCAGACCCTTTAAAGGAATACTGCGTGGTACCCATCGCATGGGTCCCAAATCTCCAGGTTCAAGGGCATCTTCCTACATCAAAAACATGCATGAGAAACCCAGAAGATGGTACACCGTGTGATGGGGAAAGGTTTCTAAAACGCACCTCATTTCTCATCTCCTTGTGCCCGGGTTCGCCATTCCAGCCGCTTTACTAGCAAGCTCCCTACTTGGAGCATCAGCACCTTTAACCTCCTGTTCCATACAGGTTGCAATTTGTCCTGAGGATAAACGGGAAGACGTGGAACCAACGAGAGACTAGCTCTTGGTGTTGGGACAGGCACAGGTCACTCTATTTTCCCATCAGAAAGAAGAATTAACCACAGGCTCAGCCTGCCCCCCGGAACCAGAACAGGGCCTGAAGCCATTCTGCGATTTTGCGGCCAGCTCCCATAAAAACGAGTTGTAAAATGGAGGTTCAGGGCACTGCAATTCACAAACCTGCAGAGTTATAAATGATAACCCTCGTCCACAAATATACTGAGGGAAGGCAAAGAAGAGGATTTGAAATCAAGGCAGAATTGCAGGAAACAGATTTCAGGAGGTAGATACGAATCGCCTTTAAAGCACATGAAAAGCGGCAAAACGTTGACAATGATGCCCTTGGCCAAAAAGGGCGTATGCGTTTTTTCCTGAATATATTCAGGAAAAAACGCATACGCCCTTTTTGGCCAACCAAGCCACCTGGAAAGGCAAATCAGCGCTACAAAGAAGTCTCGCTTCCCCTCGGTCAAAAGGGCCATGCTGAAAAAAGTGTCAAAACCAGAAATGCAGGACAGGCCATGGAGAAATGGGAGCCTTGCTACACTGATGGGCGGGATGTAAATTGCCAAGAGCCACTCCGGAGAAGTGTCCGGTGAGTCCTGAAACATCTGAAAAACACAGCTTAGAGAGCATAGGGCACTTCCACTCATGGGGGTATAAATTGGGAAAATTAAAAATCAGCAAGACACAAGCACCCCAAAGTTTAGGGCTGCTCTGTTGACCAGGACCTCCACTTCATTCCACCTTAAATATCCCAGGAAAGAGAAAAATGGAGAAAGAAGTTGTGGTCCTTATGTACATTGGAATATCACTCAGCCAGGAAATCAATGTCGTAAGGTTAGTAGCAGCATGATGAGTGGATTTAGGTACGACGATTCTAAGTGAAATAAGTCACACAGAAAAGGACACTTCTCATAAGGTATCACTGATAGAGGGAATGTAAAAACCGTTACACTTGAACTGAATTACAAAACAGAACAGAGTCACACATGCAGAAAACACACTATGGCTGCTTAACGGGAAAGGTGAGGTGGGGTGATACATAAAACAAGGGTATCAAATTAGCTCAGATACCGTTCCATAAACCCAATATGTAATAGACAAGACCTACTCCTTGCTCAGAGAACTGGACTCAACACGCCCTATTCACCGCACAAGAATATATCTGACTAATAATAATCGTAAAACCTATGTATTGATATCTCTCTGTTAGTGTGTCAAGTGGGTGTAAAGCGGCATAAACACAGCAGTGAAAAGCAGCTAAACCCCATTATAAAAATAAATTACTTTGAAACACCCATGAAACAAAGACAGTGAAAGAGAGAGAAATTCTTACACAATGCGTTCAGGGGCTGTGATGCAACCTGGATTGACCATATCTAGACGCACAGCTGGATGAGACATAAGGGTGGACACTCTTGGGGCTGAGAGGTTTGGTGAGGTTGGGTGAGCAAACGCAGACCCTTTAAAGGAATACTGCGTGGTACCCATCGCATGGGTCCCAAATCTCCAGGTTCAAGGGCATCTTCCTACATCAAAAACATGCATGAGAAACCCAGAAGATGGTACACCGTGTGATGGGGAAAGGTTTCTAAAACGCACCTCATTTCTCATCTCCTTGTGCCCGGGTTCGCCATTCCAGCCGCTTTACTAGCAAGCTCCCTACTTGGAGCATCAGCACCTTTAACCTCCTGTTCCATACAGGTTGCAATTTGTCCTGAGGATAAACGGGAAGACGTGGAACCAACGAGAGACTAGCTCTTGGTGTTGGGACAGGCACAGGTCACTCTATTTTCCCATCAGAAAGAAGAATTAACCACAGGCTCAGCCTGCCCCCCGGAACCAGAACAGGGCCTGAAGCCATTCTGCGATTTTGCGGCCAGCTCCCATAAAAACGAGTTGTAAAATGGAGGTTCAGGGCACTGCAATTCACAAACCTGCAGAGTTATAAATGATAACCCTCGTCCACAAATATACTGAGGGAAGGCAAAGAAGAGGATTTGAAATCAAGGCAGAATTGCAGGAAACAGATTTCAGGAGGTAGATACGAATCGCCTTTAAAGCACATGAAAAGCGGCAAAACGTTGACAATGATGCCCTTGGCCAAAAAGGGCGTATGCGTTTTTTCCTGAATATATTCAGGAAAAAACGCATACGCCCTTTTTGGCCAACCAAGCCACCTGGAAAGGCAAATCAGCGCTACAAAGAAGTCTCGCTTCCCCTCGGTCAAAAGGGCCATGCTGAAAAAAGTGTCAAAACCAGAAATGCAGGACAGGCCATGGAGAAATGGGAGCCTTGCTACACTGATGGGCGGGATGTAAATTGCCAAGAGCCACTCCGGAGAAGTGTCCGGTGAGTCCTGAAACATCTGAAAAACACAGCTTAGAGAGCATAGGGCACTTCCACTCATGGGGGTATAAATTGGGAAAATTAAAAATCAGCAAGACACAAGCACCCCAAAGTTTAGGGCTGCTCTGTTGACCAGGACCTCCACTTCATTCCACCTTAAATATCCCAGGAAAGAGAAAAATGGAGAAAGAAGTTGTGGTCCTTATGTACATTGGAATATCACTCAGCCAGGAAATAAATGTCGTAAGGTTAGTAGCAGCATGATGAGTGGATTTAGGTACGACGATTCTAAGTGAAATAAGTCACACAGAAAAGGACACTTCTCATAAGGTATCACTGATAGAGGGAATGTAAAAACCGTTACACTTGAACTGAATTACAAAACAGAACAGAGTCACACATGCAGAAAACACACTATGGCTGCTTAACGGGAAAGGTGAGGTGGGGTGATACATAAAACAAGGGTATCAAATTAGCTCAGATACCGTTCCATAAACCCAATATGTAATAGACAAGACCTACTCCTTACTCAGAGAACTGGAGTCAACACGCCCTATTCACCGCACAAGAATATATCTGACTAATAATAATCGTAAAACCTATGTATTGATATCTCTCTGTTAGTGTGTCAAGTGGGTGTAAAGCGGCATAAACACAGCAGTGAAAAGCAGCTAAACCCCATTATAAAAATAAATTACTTTGAAACACCCATGAAACAAAGACAGTGAAAGAGAGAGAAATTCTTACACAATGCGTTCAGGGGCTGTGATGCAACCTGGATTGACCATATCTAGACGCACAGTTGGATGAGACATAAGGGTGGACACTCTTGGGGCTGAGAGGTTTGGTGAGGTTGGGTGAGCAAACGCAGACCCTTTAAAGGAATACTGCGTGGTACCCATCGCATGGGTCCCAAATCTCCAGGTTCAAGGGCATCTTCCTACATCAAAAACATGCATGAGAAACCCAGAAGATGGTACACCGTGTGATGGGGAAAGGTTTCTAAAACGCACCTCATTTCTCATCTCCTTGTGCCCGGGTTCGCCATTCCAGCCGCTTTACTAGCAAGCTCCCTACTTGGAGCATCAGCACCTTTAACCTCCTGTTCCATGCAGGTTGCAATTTGTCCTGAGGATAAACGGGAAGACGTGGAACCAACGAGAGACTAGCTCTTGGTGTTGGGACAGGCACAGGTCACTCTATTTTCCCATCAGAAAGAAGAATTAACCACAGGCTCAGCCTGACCCCCGGAACCAGAACAGGGCCTGAAGCCATTCTGCGATTTTGCGGCCAGCTCCCATAAAAACGAGTTGTAAAATGGAGGTTCAGGGCACTGCAATTCACAAACCTGCAGAGTTATAAATGATAACTGTCGTCCACAAATATATTGAGGGAAGGCAAAGAAGAGGATTTGAAATCAAGGCAGAATTGCAGGAAACAGATTTCAGGAGGTAGATACGAATCGCCTTTAAAGCACATGAAAAGCGGCAAAACGTTGACAATGATGCCCTTGGCCAAAAAGGGCGTATGCGTTTTTTCCTGAATATATTCAGGAAAAAACGCATACGCCCTTTTTGGCCAACCAAGCCACCTGGAAAGGCAAATCAGCGCTACAAAGAAGTCTCGCTTCCCATCGGTCAAAAGGGCCATGCTGAAAAAAGTGTCAAAACCAGAAATGCAGGACAGGCCATGGAGAAATGGGAGCCTTGCTACACTGATGGGCGGGATGTAAATTCCCAAGAGCCACTCCGGAGAAGTGTCCGGTGAGTCCTGAAACATCTGAAAAACACAGCTTAGAGAGCATAGGGCACTTCCACTCATGGGGGTATAAATTGGGAAAATTAAAAATCAGCAAGACACAAGCACCCCAAAGTTTAGGGCTGCTCTGTTGACCAGGACCTCCACTTCATTCCACCTTAAATATCCCAGGAAAGAGAAAAATGGATAAAGAAGTTGTGGTCCTTATGTACAATGGAATATCACTCAGCCAGGAAATCAATGTCGTAAGGTTAGTAGCAGCATGATGAGTGGATTTAGGTACGACGATTCTAAGTGAAATAAGTCACACAGAAAAGGACACTTCTCATAAGGTATCACTGATAGAGGGAATGTAAAAACCGTTACACTTGAACTGAATTACAAAACAGAACAGAGTCACACATGCAGAAAACACACTATGGCTGCTTAACGGGAAAGGTGAGGTGGGGTGATACATAAAACAAGGGTATCAAATTAGCTCAGATACCGTTCCATAAACCCAATATGTAATAGACAAGACCTACTCCTTGCTCAGAGAACTGGACTCAGCACGCCCTATTCACCGCACAAGAATATATCTGACTAATAATAATCGTAAAACCTATGTATTGATATCTCTCTGTTAGTGTGTCAAGTGGGTGTAAAGCGGCATAAACACAGCAGTGAAAAGCAGCTAAACCCCATTATAAAAATAAATTACTTTGAAACACCCATGAAACAAAGACAGTGAAAGAGAGAGAAATTCTTACACAATGCGTTCAGGGGCTGTGATGCAACCTGGATTGACCATATCTAGACGCACAGCTGGATGAGACATAAGGGTGGACACTCTTGGGGCTGAGAGGTTTGGTGAGGTTGGGTGAGCAAACCCAGACCCTTTAAAGGAATACTGCGTGGTACCCATCGCATGGGTCCCAAATCTCCAGGTTCAAGGGCATCTTCCTACATCAAAAACATGCATGAGAAACCCAGAAGATGGTACACCGTGTGATGGGGAAAGGTTTCTAAAACGCACCTCATTTCTCAACTCCTTGTGCCCGGGTTCGCCATTCCAGCCGCTTTACTAGCAAGCTCCATACTTGGAGCATCAGCACCTTTAACCTCCTGTTCCATGCAGGTTGCAATTTGTCCTGAGGATAAACGGGAAGACGTGGAACCAACGAGAGACTAGCTCTTGGTGTTGGGACAGGCACAGGTCACTCTATTTTCCCATCAGAAAGAAGAATTAACCACAGGCTCAGCCTGCCCCCCGGAACCAGAACAGGGCCTGAAGCCATTCTGCGATTTTGCGGCCAGCTCCCATAAAAACGAGTTGTAAAATGGAGGTTCAGGGCACTGCAATTCACAAACCTGCAGAGTTATAAATGATAACTCTCGTCCACAAATATATTGAGGGAAGGCAAAGAAGAGGATTTGAAATCAAGGCAGAATTGCAGGAAACAGATTTCAGGAGGTAGATACGAATCGCCTTTAAAGCACATGAAAAGCGGCAAAACGTTGACAATGATGCCCTTGGCCAAAAAGGGCGTATGCGTTTTTTCCTGAATATATTCAGGAAAAAACGCATACGCCCTTTTTGGCCAACCAAGCCACCTGGAAAGGCAAATCAGCGCTACAAAGAAGTCTCGCTTCCCATCGGTCAAAAGGGCCATGCTGAAAATAGTGTCAAAACCAGAAATGCAGGACCGGCCATGGAGGAATGGGAGCCTTGCTACACTGATGGGCGGGATGTAAATTGCCAAGAGCCACTCTGGAGAAGTGTCCGGTGAGTCCTGAAACATCTGAAAAACACAGCTTAGAGAGCATAGGGCACTTCCACTCATGGGGGTATAAATTGGGAAAATTAAAAATCAGCAAGACACAAGCACCCCAAAGTTTAGGGCTGCTCTGTTGACCAGGACCTCCACTTCATTCCACCTTAAATATCCCAGGAAAGAGAAAAATGGATAAAGAAGTTGTGGTCCTTATGTACATTGGAATATCACTCAGCCAGGAAATCAATGTCGTAAGGTTAGTAGCAGCATGATGAGTGGATTTAGGTACGACGATTCTAAGTGAAATAAGTCACACAGAAAAGGACACTTCTCATAAGGTATCACTGATAGAGGGAATGTAAAAACCGTTACACTTGAACTGAATTACAAAACAGAACAGAGTCACACATGCAGAAAACACACTATGGCTGCTTAACGGGAAAGGTGAGGTGGGGTGATACATAAAACAAGGGTATCAAATTAGCTCAGATACCGTTCCATAAACCCAATATGTAATAGACAAGACCTACTCCTTGCTCAGAGAACTGGACTCAACACGCCCTATTCACCGCACAAGAATATATCTGACTAATAATAATCGTAAAACCTATGTATTGATATCTCTCTGTTAGTGTGTCAAGTGGGTGTAAAGCGGCATAAACACAGCAGTGAAAAGCAGCTAAACCCCATTATAAAAATAAATTACTTTGAAACACCCATGAAACAAAGACAGTGAAAGAGAGAGAAATTCTTACACAATGCGTTCAGGGGCTGTGATGCAACCTGGATTGACCATATCTAGACGCACAGCTGGATGAGACATAAGGGTGGACACTCTTGGGGCTGAGAGGTTTGGTGAGGTTGGGTGAGCAAACGCAGACCCTTTAAAGGAATACTGCGTGGTACCCATCGCATGGGTCCCAAATATCCAGGTTCAAGGGCATCTTCCTACATCAAAAACATGCATGAGAAACCCAGAAGATGGTACACCGTGTGATGGGGAAAGGTTTCTAAAACGCACCTCATTTCTCATCTCCTTGTGCCCGGGTTCGCCATTCCAGCCGCTTTACTAGCAAGCTCCCTACTTGGAGCATCAGCACCTTTAACCTCCTGTTCCATACAGGTTGCAATTTGTCCTGAGGATAAACGGGAAGACGTGGAACCAACGAGCTACTAGCTCTTGGTGTTGGGACAGGCACAGGTCACTCTATTTTCCCATCAGAAAGAAGAATTAACCACAGGCTCAGCCTGCCCCCCGGAACCAGAACAGGGCCTGAAGCCATTCTGCGATTTTGCGGCCAGCTCCCATAAAAACGAGTTGTAAAATGGAGGTTCAGGGCACTGCAATTCACAAACCTGCAGAGTTATAAATGATAACTGTCGTCCACAAATATATTGAGGGAAGGCAAAGAAGAGGATTTGAAATCAAGGCAGAATTGCAGGAAACAGATTTCAGGAGGTAGATACGAATCGCCTTTAAAGCACATGAAAAGCGGCAAAACGTTGACAATGATGCCCTTGGCCAAAAAGTTCGTATGCGTTTTTTCCTGAATATATTCAGGAAAAAACGCATACGCCCTTTTTGGCCAACCAAGCCACCTGGAAAGGCAAATCAGCGCTACAAAGAAGTCTCGCTTCCCATCGGTCAAAAGGGCCATGCTGAAAAAAGTGTCAAAACCAGAAATGCAGGACAGGCCATGGAGAAATGGGAGCCTTGCTACACTGATGGGCGGGATGTAAATTGCCAAGAGCCACTCTGGAGAAGTGTCCGGTGAGTCCTGAAACATCTGAAAAACACAGCTTAGAGAGCATAGGGCACTTCCACTCATGGGGGTATAAATTGGGAAAATTAAAAATCAGCAAGACACAAGCACCCCAAAGTTTAGGGCTGCTCTGTTGACCAGGACCTCCACTTCATTCCACCTTAAATATCCCAGGAAAGAGAAAAATGGAGAAAGAAGTTGTGGTCCTTATGTACATTGGAATATCACTCAGCCAGGAAATCAATGTCGTAAGGTTAGTAGCAGCATGATGAGTGGATTTAGGTACGACGATTCTAAGTGAAATAAGTCACACAGAAAAGGACACTTCTCATAAGGTATCACTGATAGAGGGAATGTAAAAACCGTTACACTTGAACTGAATTACAAAACAGAACAGAGTCACACATGCAGAAAACACACTATGGCTGCTTAACGGGAAAGGTGAGGTGGGGTGATACATAAAACAAGGGTATCAAATTAGCTCAGATACCGTTCCATAAACCCAATATGTAATAGACAAGACCTACTCCTTGCTCAGAGAACTGGACTCAGCACGCCCTATTCACCGCACAAGAATATATCTGACTAATAATAATCGTAAAACCTATGTATTGATATCTCTCTGTTAGTGTGTCAAGTGGGTGTAAAGCGGCATAAACACAGCAGTGAAAAGCAGCTAAACCCCATTATAAAAATAAATTACTTTGAAACACCCATGAAACAAAGACAGTGAAAGAGAGAGAAATTCTTACACAATGCGTTCAGGGGCTGTGATGCAACCTGGATTGACCATATCTAGACGCACAGCTGGATGAGACATAAGGGTGGACACTCTTGGGGCTGAGAGGTTTGGTGAGGTTGGGTGAGCAAACGCAGACCCTTTAAAGGAATACTGCGTGGTACCCATCGCATGGGTCCCAAATCTCCAGGTTCAAGGGCATCTTCCTACATCAAAAACATGCATGAGAAACCCAGAAGATGGTACACCGTGTGATGGGGAAAGGTTTCTAAAACGCACCTCATTTCTCATCTCCTTGTGCCCGGGTTCGCCATTCCAGCCGCTTTACTAGCAAGCTCCCTACTTGGAGCATCAGCACCTTTAACCTCCTGTTCCATACAGGTTGCAATTTGTCCTGAGGATAAACGGGAAGACGTGGAACCAACGAGAGACTAGCTCTTGGTGTTGGGACAGGCACAGGTCACTCTATTTTCCCATCAGAAAGAAGAATTAACCACAGGCTCAGCCTGCCCCCCGGAACCAGAACAGGGCCTGAAGCCATTCTGCGATTTTGCGGCCAGCTCCCATAAAAACGAGTTGTAAAATGGAGGTTCAGGGCACTGCAATTCACAAACCTGCAGAGTTATAAATGATAACTCTCGTCCACAAATATATTGAGGGAAGGCAAAGAAGAGGATTTGAAATCAAGGCAGAATTGCAGGAAACAGATTTCAGGAGGTAGATACGAATCGCCTTTAAAGCACATGAAAAGCGGCAAAACGTTGACAATGATGCCCTTGGCCAAAAAGTTCGTATGCGTTTTTTCCTGAATATATTCAGGAAAAAACGCATACGCCCTTTTTGGCCAACCAAGCCACCTGGAAAGGCAAATCAGCGCTACAAAGAAGTCTCGCTTCCCATCGGTCAAAAGGGCCATGCTGAAAAAAGTGTCAAAACCAGAAATGCAGGACAGGCCATGGAGAAATGGGAGCCTTGCTACACTGATGGGCGGGATGTAAATTGCCAAGAGCCACTCTGGAGAAGTGTCCGGTGAGTCCTGAAACATCTGAAAAACACAGCTTAGAGAGCATAGGGCACTTCCACTCATGGGGGTATAAATTGGGAAAATTAAAAATCAGCAAGACACAAGCACCCCAAAGTTTAGGGCTGCTCTGTTGACCAGGACCTCCACTTCATTCCACCTTAAATATCCCAGGAAAGAGAAAAATGGAGAAAGAAGTTGTGGTCCTTATGTACATTGGAATATCACTCAGCCAGGAAATCAATGTCGTAAGGTTAGTAGCAGCATGATGAGTGGATTTAGGTACGACGATTCTAAGTGAAATAAGTCACACAGAAAAGGACACTTCTCATAAGGTATCACTGATAGAGGGAATGTAAAAACCGTTACACTTGAACTGAATTACAAAACAGAACAGAGTCACACATGCAGAAAACACACTATGGCTGCTTAACGGGAAAGGTGAGGTGGGGTGATACATAAAACAAGGGTATCAAATTAGCTCAGATACCGTTCCATAAACCCAATATGTAATAGACAAGACCTACTCCTTGCTCAGAGAACTGGACTCAACACGCCCTATTCACCGCACAAGAATATATCTGACTAATAATAATCGTAAAACCTATGTATTGATATCTCTCTGTTAGTGTGTCAAGTGGGTGTAAAGCGGCATAAACACAGCAGTGAAAAGCAGCTAAACCCCATTATAAAAATAAATTACTTTGAAACACCCATGAAACAAAGACAGTGAAAGAGAGAGAAATTCTTACACAATGCGTTCAGGGGCTGTGATGCAACCTGGATTGACCATATCTAGACGCACAGCTGGATGAGACATAAGGGTGGACACTCTTGGGGCTGAGAGGTTTGGTGAGGTTGGGTGAGCAAACGCAGACCCTTTAAAGGAATACTGCGTGGTACCCATCGCATGGGTCCCAAATCTCCAGGTTCAAGGGCATCTTCCTACATCAAAAACATGCATGAGAAACCCAGAAGATGGTACACCGTGTGATGGGGAAAGGTTTCTAAAACGCACCTCATTTCTCATCTCCTTGTGCCCGGGTTCGCCATTCCAGCCGCTTTACTAGCAAGCTCCCTACTTGGAGCATCAGCACCTTTAACCTCCTGTTCCATGCAGGTTGCAATTTGTCCTGAGGATAAACGGGAAGACGTGGAACCAACGAGAGACTAGCTCTTGGTGTTGGGACAGGCACAGGTCACTCTATTTTCCCATCAGAAAGAAGAATTAACCACAGGCTCAGCCTGCCCCCCGGAACCAGAACAGGGCCTGAAGCCATTCTGCGATTTTGTGGCCAGCTCCCATAAAAACGAGTTGTAAAATGGAGGTTCAGGGCACTGCAATTCACAAACCTGCAGAGTTATAAATGATAACCCTCGTCCACAAATATACTGAGGGAAGGCAAAGAAGAGGATTTGAAATCAAGGCAGAATTGCAGGAAACAGATTTCAGGAGGTAGATACGAATCGCCTTTAAAGCACATGAAAAGCAGCAAAACGTTGACAATGATGCCCTTGGCCAAAAAGGGCGTATGCGTTTTTTCCTGAATATATTCAGGAAAAAACGCATACGCCCTTTTTGGCCAACCAAGCCACCTGGAAAGGCAAATCAGCGCTACAAAGAAGTCTCGCTTCCCATCGGTCAAAAGGGCCATGCTGAAAAAAGTGTCAAAACCAGAAATGCAGGACAGGCCATGGAGAAATGGGAGCCTTGCTACACTGATGGGCGGGATGTAAATTGCCAAGAGCCACTCCGGAGAAGTGTCCGGTGAGTCCTGAAACATCTGAAAAACACAGCTTAGAGAGCATAGGGCACTTCCACTCATGGGGGTATAAATTGGGAAAATTAAAAATCAGCAAGACACAAGCACCCCAAAGTTTAGGGCTGCTCTGTTGACCAGGACCTCCACTTCATTCCACCTTAAATATCCCAGGAAAGAGAAAAATGGATAAAGAAGTTGTGGTCCTTATGTACAATGGAATATCACTCAGCCAGGAAATCAATGTCGTAAGGTTAGTAGCAGCATGATGAGTGGATTTAGGTACGACGATTCTAAGTGAAATAAGTCACACAGAAAAGGACACTTCTCATAAGGTATCACTGATAGAGGGAATGTAAAAACCGTTACACTTGAACTGA
The DNA here is from genome assembly GCF_965194805.1 of Balaenoptera borealis. Lineage (NCBI taxonomy): Eukaryota > Metazoa > Chordata > Mammalia > Artiodactyla > Balaenopteridae > Balaenoptera > Balaenoptera borealis. Next base: position 3,127,203 of record NW_028124009.1, read on the forward strand.
ATTACAAAACAGAACAGAGTCACACATGCAGAAAACACACTATGGCTGCTTAACGGGAAAGGTGAGGTGGGGTGATACATAAAACAAGGGTATCAAATTAGCTCAGATACCGTTCCATAAACCCAATATGTAATAGACAAGACCTACTCCTTGCTCAGAGAACTGGACTCAGCACGCCCTATTCACCGCACAAGAATATATCTGACTAATAATAATCGTAAAACCTATGTATTGATATCTCTCTGTTAGTGTGTCAAGTGGGTGTAAAGCGGCATAAACACAGCAGTGAAAAGCAGCTAAACCCCATTATAAAAATAAATTACTTTGAAACACCCATGAAACAAAGACAGTGAAAGAGAGAGAAATTCTTACACAATGCGTTCAGGGGCTGTGATGCAACCTGGATTGACCATATCTAGACGCACAGCTGGATGAGACATAAGGGTGGACACTCTTGGGGCTGAGAGGTTTGGTGAGGTTGGGTGAGCAAACGCAGACCCTTTAAAGGAATACTGCGTGGTACCCATCGCATGGGTCCCAAATCTCCAGGTTCAAGGGCATCTTCCTACATCAAAAACATGCATGAGAAACCCAGAAGATGGTACACCGTGTGATGGGGAAAGGTTTCTAAAACGCACCTCATTTCTCATCTCCTTGTGCCCGGGTTCGCCATTCCAGCCGCTTTACTAGCAAGCTCCCTACTTGGAGCATCAGCACCTTTAACCTCCTGTTCCATACAGGTTGCAATTTGTCCTGAGGATAAACGGGAAGACGTGGAACCAACGAGAGACTAGCTCTTGGTGTTGGGACAGGCACAGGTCACTCTATTTTCCCATCAGAAAGAAGAATTAACCACAGGCTCAGCCTGACCCCCGGAACCAGAACAGGGCCTGAAGCCATTCTGCGATTTTGCGGCCAGCTCCCATAAAAACGAGTTGTAAAATGGAGGTTCAGGGCACTGCAATTCACAAACCTGCAGAGTTATAAATGATAACCCTCGTCCACAAATATACTGAGGGAAGGCAAAGAAGAGGATTTGAAATCAAGGCAGAATTGCAGGAAACAGATTTCAGGAGGTAGATACGAATCGCCTTTAAAGCACATGAAAAGCGGCAAAACGTTGACAATGATGCCCTTGGCCAAAAAGGGCGTATGCGTTTTTTCCTGAATATATTCAGGAAAAAACGCATACGCCCTTTTTGGCCAACCAAGCCACCTGGAAAGGCAAATCAGCGCTACAAAGAAGTCTCGCTTCCCATCGGTCAAAAGGGCCATGCTGAAAAAAGTGTCAAAACCAGAAATGCAGGACCGGCCATGGAGAAATGGGAGCCTTGCTACACTGATGGGCGGGATGTAAATTGCCAAGAGCCACTCCGGAGAAGTGTCCGGTGAGTCCTGAAACATCTGAAAAACACAGCTTAGAGAGCATAGGGCACTTCCACTCATGGGGGTATAAATTGGGAAAATTAAAAATCAGCAAGACACAAGCACCCCAAAGTTTAGGGCTGCTCTGTTGACCAGGACCTCCACTTCATTCCACCTTAAATATCCCAGGAAAGAGAAAAATGGATAAAGAAGTTGTGGTCCTTATGTACAATGGAATATCACTCAGCCAGGAAATCAATGTCGTAAGGTTAGTAGCAGCATGATGAGTGGATTTAGGTACGACGATTCTAAGTGAAATAAGTCACACAGAAAAGGACACTTCTCATAAGGTATCACTGATAGAGGGAATGTAAAAACCGTTACACTTGAACTGAATTACAAAACAGAACAGAGTCACACATGCAGAAAACACACTATGGCTGCTTAACGGGAAAGGTGAGGTGGGGTGATACATAAAACAAGGGTATCAAATTAGCTCAGATACCGTTCCATAAACCCAATATGTAATAGACAAGACCTACTCCTTGCTCAGAGAACTGGACTCAGCACGCCCTATTCACCGCACAAGAATATATCTGACTAATAATAATCGTAAAACCTATGTATTGATATCTCTCTGTTAGTGTGTCAAGTGGGTGTAAAGCGGCATAAACACAGCAGTGAAAAGCAGCTAAACCCCATTATAAAAATAAATTACTTTGAAACACCCATGAAACAAAGACAGTGAAAGAGAGAGAAATTCTTACACAATGCGTTCAGGGGCTGTGATGCAACCTGGATTGACCATATCTAGACGCACAGCTGGATGAGACATAAGGGTGGACACTCTTGGGGCTGAGAGGTTTGGTGAGGTTGGGTGAGCAAACCCAGACCCTTTAAAGGAATACTGCGTGGTACCCATCGCATGGGTCCCAAATCTCCAGGTTCAAGGGCATCTTCCTACATCAAAAACATGCATGAGAAACCCAGAAGATGGTACACCGTGTGATGGGGAAAGGTTTCTAAAACGCACCTCATTTCTCAACTCCTTGTGCCCGGGTTCGCCATTCCAGCCGCTTTACTAGCAAGCTCCATACTTGGAGCATCAGCACCTTTAACCTCCTGTTCCATGCAGGTTGCAATTTGTCCTGAGGATAAACGGGAAGACGTGGAACCAACGAGAGACTAGCTCTTGGTGTTGGGACAGGCACAGGTCACTCTATTTTCCCATCAGAAAGAAGAATTAACCACAGGCTCAGCCTGCCCCCCGGAACCAGAACAGGGCCTGAAGCCATTCTGCGATTTTGCGGCCAGCTCCCATAAAAACGAGTTGTAAAATGGAGGTTCAGGGCACTGCAATTCACAAACCTGCAGAGTTATAAATGATAACTCTCGTCCACAAATATATTGAGGGAAGGCAAAGAAGAGGATTTGAAATCAAGGCAGAATTGCAGGAAACAGATTTCAGGAGGTAGATACGAATCGCCTTTAAAGCACATGAAAAGCGGCAAAACGTTGACAATGATGCCCTTGGCCAAAAAGGGCGTATGCGTTTTTTCCTGAATATATTCAGGAAAAAACGCATACGCCCTTTTTGGCCAACCAAGCCACCTGGAAAGGCAAATCAGCGCTACAAAGAAGTCTCGCTTCCCATCGGTCAAAAGGGCCATGCTGAAAAAAGTGTCAAAACCAGAAATGCAGGACCGGCCATGGAGGAATGGGAGCCTTGCTACACTGATGGGCGGGATGTAAATTGCCAAGAGCCACTCTGGAGAAGTGTCCGGTGAGTCCTGAAACATCTGAAAAACACAGCTTAGAGAGCATAGGGCACTTCCACTCATGGGGGTATAAATTGGGAAAATTAAAAATCAGCAAGACACAAGCACCCCAAAGTTTAGGGCTGCTCTGTTGACCAGGACCTCCACTTCATTCCACCTTAAATATCCCAGGAAAGAGAAAAATGGATAAAGAAGTTGTGGTCCTTATGTACATTGGAATATCACTCAGCCAGGAAATCAATGTCGTAAGGTTAGTAGCAGCATGATGAGTGGATTTAGGTACGACGATTCTAAGTGAAATAAGTCACACAGAAAAGGACACTTCTCATAAGGTATCACTGATAGAGGGAATGTAAAAACCGTTACACTTGAACTGAATTACAAAACAGAACAGAGTCACACATGCAGAAAACACACTATGGCTGCTTAACGGGAAAGGTGAGGTGGGGTGATACATAAAACAAGGGTATCAAATTAGCTCAGATACCGTTCCATAAACCCAATATGTAATAGACAAGACCTACTCCTTGCTCAGAGAACTGGACTCAACACGCCCTATTCACCGCACAAGAATATATCTGACTAATAATAATCGTAAAACCTATGTATTGATATCTCTCTGTTAGTGTGTCAAGTGGGTGTAAAGCGGCATAAACACAGCAGTGAAAAGCAGCTAAACCCCATTATAAAAATAAATTACTTTGAAACACCCATGAAACAAAGACAGTGAAAGAGAGAGAAATTCTTACACAATGCGTTCAGGGGCTGTGATGCAACCTGGATTGACCATATCTAGACGCACAGCTGGATGAGACATAAGGGTGGACACTCTTGGGGCTGAGAGGTTTGGTGAGGTTGGGTGAGCAAACGCAGACCCTTTAAAGGAATACTGCGTGGTACCCATCGCATGGGTCCCAAATCTCCAGGTTCAAGGGCATCTTCCTACATCAAAAACATGCATGAGAAACCCAGAAGATGGTACACCGTGTGATGGGGAAAGGTTTCTAAAACGCACCTCATTTCTCATCTCCTTGTGCCCGGGTTCGCCATTCCAGCCGCTTTACTAGCAAGCTCCCTACTTGGAGCATCAGCACCTTTAACCTCCTGTTCCATACAGGTTGCAATTTGTCCTGAGGATAAACGGGAAGACGTGGAACCAACGAGAGACTAGCTCTTGGTGTTGGGACAGGCACAGGTCACTCTATTTTCCCATCAGAAAGAAGAATTAACCACAGGCTCAGCCTGCCCCCCGGAACCAGAACAGGGCCTGAAGCCATTCTGCGATTTTGCGGCCAGCTCCCATAAAAACGAGTTGTAAAATGGAGGTTCAGGGCACTGCAATTCACAAACCTGCAGAGTTATAAATGATAACTCTCGTCCACAAATATATTGAGGGAAGGCAAAGAAGAGGATTTGAAATCAAGGCAGAATTGCAGGAAACAGATTTCAGGAGGTAGATACGAATCGCCTTTAAAGCACATGAAAAGCGGCAAAACGTTGACAATGATGCCCTTGGCCAAAAAGTTCGTATGCGTTTTTTCCTGAATATATTCAGGAAAAAACGCATACGCCCTTTTTGGCCAACCAAGCCACCTGGAAAGGCAAATCAGCGCTACAAAGAAGTCTCGCTTCCCATCGGTCAAAAGGGCCATGCTGAAAAAAGTGTCAAAACCAGAAATGCAGGACAGGCCATGGAGAAATGGGAGCCTTGCTACACTGATGGGCGGGATGTAAATTGCCAAGAGCCACTCCGGAGAAGTGTCCGGTGAGTCCTGAAACATCTGAAAAACACAGCTTAGAGAGCATAGGGCACTTCCACTCATGGGGGTATAAATTGGGAAAATTAAAAATCAGCAAGACACAAGCACCCCAAAGTTTAGGGCTGCTCTGTTGACCAGGACCTCCACTTCATTCCACCTTAAATATCCCAGGAAAGAGAAAAATGGAGAAAGAAGTTGTGGTCCTTATGTACATTGGAATATCACTCAGCCAGGAAATCAATGTCGTAAGGTTAGTAGCAGCATGATGAGTGGATTTAGGTACGACGATTCTAAGTGAAATAAGTCACACAGAAAAGGACACTTCTCATAAGGTATCACTGATAGAGGGAATGTAAAAACCGTTACACTTGAACTGAATTACAAAACAGAACAGAGTCACACATGCAGAAAACACACTATGGCTGCTTAACGGGAAAGGTGAGGTGGGGTGATACATAAAACAAGGGTATCAAATTAGCTCAGATACCGTTCCATAAACCCAATATGTAATAGACAAGACCTACTCCTTGCTCAGAGAACTGGACTCAACACGCCCTATTCACCGCACAAGAATATATCTGACTAATAATAATCGTAAAACCTATGTATTGATATCTCTCTGTTAGTGTGTCAAGTGGGTGTAAAGCGGCATAAACACAGCAGTGAAAAGCAGCTAAACCCCATTATAAAAATAAATTACTTTGAAACACCCATGAAACAAAGACAGTGAAAGAGAGAGAAATTCTTACACAATGCGTTCAGGGGCTGTGATGCAACCTGGATTGACCATATCTAGACGCACAGCTGGATGAGACATAAGGGTGGACACTCTTGGGGCTGAGAGGTTTGGTGAGGTTGGGTGAGCAAACGCAGACCCTTTAAAGGAATACTGCGTGGTACCCATCGCATGGGTCCCAAATCTCCAGGTTCAAGGGCATCTTCCTACATCAAAAACATGCATGAGAAACCCAGAAGATGGTACACCGTGTGATGGGGAAAGGTTTCTAAAACGCACCTCATTTCTCATCTCCTTGTGCCCGGGTTCGCCATTCCAGCCGCTTTACTAGCAAGCTCCCTACTTGGAGCATCAGCACCTTTAACCTCCTGTTCCATACAGGTTGCAATTTGTCCTGAGGATAAACGGGAAGACGTGGAACCAACGAGAGACTAGCTCTTGGTGTTGGGACAGGCACAGGTCACTCTATTTTCCCATCAGAAAGAAGAATTAACCACAGGCTCAGCCTGCCCCCCGGAACCAGAACAGGGCCTGAAGCCATTCTGCGATTTTGCGGCCAGCTCCCATAAAAACGAGTTGTAAAATGGAGGTTCAGGGCACTGCAATTCACAAACCTGCAGAGTTATAAATGATAACTCTCGTCCACAAATATATTGAGGGAAGGCAAAGAAGAGGATTTGAAATCAAGGCAGAATTGCAGGAAACAGATTTCAGGAGGTAGATACGAATCGCCTTTAAAGCACATGAAAAGCGGCAAAACGTTGACAATGATGCCCTTGGCCAAAAAGTTCGTATGCGTTTTTTCCTGAATATATTCAGGAAAAAACGCATACGCCCTTTTTGGCCAACCAAGCCACCTGGAAAGGCAAATCAGCGCTACAAAGAAGTCTCGCTTCCCATCGGTCAAAAGGGCCATGCTGAAAAAAGTGTCAAAACCAGAAATGCAGGACAGGCCATGGAGAAATGGGAGCCTTGCTACACTGATGGGCGGGATGTAAATTGCCAAGAGCCACTCCGGAGAAGTGTCCGGTGAGTCCTGAAACATCTGAAAAACACAGCTTAGAGAGCATAGGGCACTTCCACTCATGGGGGTATAAATTGGGAAAATTAAAAATCAGCAAGACACAAGCACCCCAAAGTTTAGGGCTGCTCTGTTGACCAGGACCTCCACTTCATTCCACCTTAAATATCCCAGGAAAGAGAAAAATGGAGAAAGAAGTTGTGGTCCTTATGTACATTGGAATATCACTCAGCCAGGAAATCAATGTCGTAAGGTTAGTAGCAGCATGATGAGTGGATTTAGGTACGACGATTCTAAGTGAAATAAGTCACACAGAAAAGGACACTTCTCATAAGGTATCACTGATAGAGGGAATGTAAAAACCGTTACACTTGAACTGAATTACAAAACAGAACAGAGTCACACATGCAGAAAACACACTATGGCTGCTTAACGGGAAAGGTGAGGTGGGGTGATACATAAAACAAGGGTATCAAATTAGCTCAGATACCGTTCCATAAACCCAATATGTAATAGACAAGACCTACTCCTTGCTCAGAGAACTGGACTCAACACGCCCTATTCACCGCACAAGAATATATCTGACTAATAATAATCGTAAAACCTATGTATTGATATCTCTCTGTTAGTGTGTCAAGTGGGTGTAAAGCGGCATAAACACAGCAGTGAAAAGCAGCTAAACCCCATTATAAAAATAAATTACTTTGAAACACCCATGAAACAAAGACAGTGAAAGAGAGAGAAATTCTTACACAATGCGTTCAGGGGCTGTGATGCAACCTGGATTGACCATATCTAGACGCACAGCTGGATGAGACATAAGGGTGGACACTCTTGGGGCTGAGAGGTTTGGTGAGGTTGGGTGAGCAAACGCAGACCCTTTAAAGGAATACTGCGTGGTACCCATCGCATGGGTCCCAAATCTCCAGGTTCAAGGGCATCTTCCTACATCAAAAACATGCATGAGAAACCCAGAAGATGGTACACCGTGTGATGGGGAAAGGTTTCTAAAACGCACCTCATTTCTCATCTCCTTGTGCCCGGGTTCGCCATTCCAGCCGCTTTACTAGCAAGCTCCCTACTTGGAGCATCAGCACCTTTAACCTCCTGTTCCATACAGGTTGCAATTTGTCCTGAGGATAAACGGGAAGACGTGGAACCAACGAGAGACTAGCTCTTGGTGTTGGGACAGGCACAGGTCACTCTATTTTCCCATCAGAAAGAAGAATTAACCACAGGCTCAGCCTGCCCCCCGGAACCAGAACAGGGCCTGAAGCCATTCTGCGATTTTGCGGCCAGCTCCCATAAAAACGAGTTGTAAAATGGAGGTTCAGGGCACTGCAATTCACAAACCTGCAGAGTTATAAATGATAACCCTCGTCCACAAATATACTGAGGGAAGGCAAAGAAGAGGATTTGAAATCAAGGCAGAATTGCAGGAAACAGATTTCAGGAGGTAGATACGAATCGCCTTTAAAGCACATGAAAAGCGGCAAAACGTTGACAATGATGCCCTTGGCCAAAAAGGGCGTATGCGTTTTTTCCTGAATATATTCAGGAAAAAACGCATACGCCCTTTTTGGCCAACCAAGCCACCTGGAAAGGCAAATCAGCGCTACAAAGAAGTCTCGCTTCCCATCGGTCAAAAGGGCCATGCTGAAAAAAGTGTCAAAACCAGAAATGCAGGACCGGCCATGGAGAAATGGGAGCCTTGCTACACTGATGGGCGGGATGTAAATTCCCAAGAGCCACTCCGGAGAAGTGTCCGGTGAGTCCTGAAACATCTGAAAAACACAGCTTAGAGAGCATAGGGCACTTCCACTCATGGGGGTATAAATTGGGAAAATTAAAAATCAGCAAGACACAAGCACCCCAAAGTTTAGGGCTGCTCTGTTGACCAGGACCTCCACTTCATTCCACCTTAAATATCCCAGGAAAGAGAAAAATGGATAAAGAAGTTGTGGTCCTTATGTACAATGGAATATCACTCAGCCAGGAAATCAATGTCGTAAGGTTAGTAGCAGCATGATGAGTGGATTTAGGTACGACGATTCTAAGTGAAATAAGTCACACAGAAAAGGACACTTCTCATAAGGTATCACTGATAGAGGGAATGTAAAAACCGTTACACTTGAACTGAATTACAAAACAGAACAGAGTCACACATGCAGAAAACACACTATGGCTGCTTAACGGGAAAGGTGAGGTGGGGTGATACATAAAACAAGGGTATCAAATTAGCTCAGATACCGTTCCATAAACCCAATATGTAATAGACAAGACCTACTCCTTGCTCAGAGAACTGGACTCAGCACGCCCTATTCACCGCACAAGAATATATCTGACTAATAATAATCGTAAAACCTATGTATTGATATCTCTCTGTTAGTGTGTCAAGTGGGTGTAAAGCGGCATAAACACAGCAGTGAAAAGCAGCTAAACCCCATTATAAAAATAAATTACTTTGAAACACCCATGAAACAAAGACAGTGAAAGAGAGAGAAATTCTTACACAATGCGTTCAGGGGCTGTGATGCAACCTGGATTGACCATATCTAGACGCACAGCTGGATGAGACATAAGGGTGGACACTCTTGGGGCTGAGAGGTTTGGTGAGGTTGGGTGAGCAAACCCAGACCCTTTAAAGGAATACTGCGTGGTACCCATCGCATGGGTCCCAAATCTCCAGGTTCAAGGGCATCTTCCTACATCAAAAACATGCATGAGAAACCCAGAAGATGGTACACCGTGTGATGGGGAAAGGTTTCTAAAACGCACCTCATTTCTCAACTCCTTGTGCCCGGGTTCGCCATTCCAGCCGCTTTACTAGCAAGCTCCATACTTGGAGCATCAGCACCTTTAACCTCCTGTTCCATGCAGGTTGCAATTTGTCCTGAGGATAAACGGGAAGACGTGGAACCAACGAGAGACTAGCTCTTGGTGTTGGGACAGGCACAGGTCACTCTATTTTCCCATCAGAAAGAAGAATTAACCACAGGCTCAGCCTGCCCCCCGGAACCAGAACAGGGCCTGAAGCCATTCTGCGATTTTGCGGCCAGCTCCCATAAAAACGAGTTGTAAAATGGAGGTTCAGGGCACTGCAATTCACAAACCTGCAGAGTTATAAATGATAACTCTCGTCCACAAATATATTGAGGGAAGGCAAAGAAGAGGATTTGAAATCAAGGCAGAATTGCAGGAAACAGATTTCAGGAGGTAGATACGAATCGCCTTTAAAGCACATGAAAAGCGGCAAAACGTTGACAATGATGCCCTTGGCCAAAAAGGGCGTATGCGTTTTTTCCTGAATATATTCAGGAAAAAACGCATACGCCCTTTTTGGCCAACCAAGCCACCTGGAAAGGCAAATCAGCGCTACAAAGAAGTCTCGCTTCCCATCGGTCAAAAGGGCCATGCTGAAAAAAGTGTCAAAACCAGAAATGCAGGACCGGCCATGGAGGAATGGGAGCCTTGCTACACTGATGGGCGGGATGTAAATTGCCAAGAGCCACTCTGGAGAAGTGTCCGGTGAGTCCTGAAACATCTGAAAAACACAGCTTAGAGAGCATAGGGCACTTCCACTCATGGGGGTATAAATTGGGAAAATTAAAAATCAGCAAGACACAAGCACCCCAAAGTTTAGGGCTGCTCTGTTGACCAGGACCTCCACTTCATTCCACCTTAAATATCCCAGGAAAGAGAAAAATGGATAAAGAAGTTGTGGTCCTTATGTACAATGGAATATCACTCAGCCAGGAAATCAATGTCGTAAGGTTAGTAGCAGCATGATGAGTGGATTTAGGTACGACGATTCTAAGTGAAATAAGTCACACAGAAAAGGACACTTCTCATAAGGTATCACTGATAGAGGGAATGTAAAAACCGTTACACTTGAACTGAATTACAAAACAGAACAGAGTCACACATGCAGAAAACACACTATGGCTGCTTAACGGGAAAGGTGAGGTGGGGTGATACATAAAACAAGGGTATCAAATTAGCTCAGATACCGTTCCATAAACCCAATATGTAATAGACAAGACCTACTCCTTGCTCAGAGAACTGGACTCAGCACGCCCTATTCACCGCACAAGAATATATCTGACTAATAATAATCGTAAAACCTATGTATTGATATCTCTCTGTTAGTGTGTCAAGTGGGTGTAAAGCGGCATAAACACAGCAGTGAAAAGCAGCTAAACCCCATTATAAAAATAAATTACTTTGAAACACCCATGAAACAAAGACAGTGAAAGAGAGAGAAATTCTTACACAATGCGTTCAGGGGCTGTGATGCAACCTGGATTGACCATATCTAGACGCACAGCTGGATGAGACATAAGGGTGGACACTCTTGGGGCTGAGAGGTTTGGTGAGGTTGGGTGAGCAAACCCAGACCCTTTAAAGGAATACTGCGTGGTACCCATCGCATGGGTCCCAAATCTCCAGGTTCAAGGGCATCTTCCTACATCAAAAACATGCATGAGAAACCCAGAAGATGGTACACCGTGTGATGGGGAAAGGTTTCTAAAACGCACCTCATTTCTCAACTCCTTGTGCCCGGGTTCGCCATTCCAGCCGCTTTACTAGCAAGCTCCATACTTGGAGCATCAGCACCTTTAACCTCCTGTTCCATGCAGGTTGCAATTTGTCCTGAGGATAAACGGGAAGACGTGGAACCAACGAGAGACTAGCTCTTGGTGTTGGGACAGGCACAGGTCACTCTATTTTCCCATCAGAAAGAAGAATTAACCACAGGCTCAGCCTGCCCCCCGGAACCAGAACAGGGCCTGAAGCCATTCTGCGATTTTGCGGCCAGCTCCCATAAAAACGAGTTGTAAAATGGAGGTTCAGGGCACTGCAATTCACAAACCTGCAGAGTTATAAATGATAACTCTCGTCCACAAATATATTGAGGGAAGGCAAAGAAGAGGATTTGAAATCAAGGCAGAATTGCAGGAAACAGATTTCAGGAGGTAGATACGAATCGCCTTTAAAGCACATGAAAAGCGGCAAAACGTTGACAATGATGCCCTTGGCCAAAAAGTTCGTATGCGTTTTTTCCTGAATATATTCAGGAAAAAACGCATACGCCCTTTTTGGCCAACCAAGCCACCTGGAAAGGCAAATCAGCGCTACAAAGAAGTCTCGCTTCCCATCGGTCAAAAGGGCCATGCTGAAAAAAGTGTCAAAACCAGAAATGCAGGACAGGCCATGGAGAAATGGGAGCCTTGCTACACTGATGGGCGGGATGTAAATTGCCAAGAGCCACTCTGGAGAAGTGTCCGGTGAGTCCTGAAACATCTGAAAAACACAGCTTAGAGAGCATAGGGCACTTCCACTCATGGGGGTATAAATTGGGAAAATTAAAAATCAGCAAGACACAAGCACCCCAAAGTTTAGGGCTGCTCTGTTGACCAGGACCTCCACTTCATTCCACCTTAAATATCCCAGGAAAGAGAAAAGTGGATAAAGAAGTTGTGGTCCTTATGTACATTGGAATATCACTCAGCCGGGAAATCAATGTCGTAAGGTTAGTAGCAGCATGATGAGTGGATTTAGGTACGACGATTCTAAGTGAAATAAGTCACACAGAAAAGGACACTTCTCATAAGGTATCACTGATAGAGGGAATGTAAAAACCGTTACACTTGAACTGAATTACAAAACAGAACAGAGTCACACATGCAGAAAACACACTATGGCTGCTTAACGGGAAAGGTGAGGTGGGGTGATACATAAAACAAGGGTATCAAATTAGCTCAGATACCGTTCCATAAACCCAATATGTAATAGACAAGACCTACTCCTTGCTCAGAGAACTGGACTCAGCACGCCCTATTCACCGCACAAGAATATATCTGACTAATAATAATCGTAAAACCTATGTATTGATATCTCTCTGTTAGTGTGTCAAGTGGGTGTAAAGCGGCATAAACACAGCAGTGAAAAGCAGCTAAACCCCATTATAAAAATAAATTACTTTGAAACACCCATGAAACAAAGACAGTGAAAGAGAGAGAAATTCTTACACAATGCGTTCAGGGGCTGTGATGCAACCTGGATTGACCATATCTAGACGCACAGCTGGATGAGACATAAGGGTGGACACTCTTGGGGCTGAGAGGTTTGGTGAGGTTGGGTGAGCAAACGCAGACCCTTTAAAGGAATACTGCGTGGTACCCATCGCATGGGTCCCAAATCTCCAGGTTCAAGGGCATCTTCCTACATCAAAAACATGCATGAGAAACCCAGAAGATGGTACACCGTGTGATGGGGAAAGGTTTCTAAAACGCACCTCATTTCTCATCTCCTTGTGCCCGGGTTCGACATTCCAGCCGCTTTACTAGCAAGCTCCCTACTTGGAGCATCAGCACCTTTAACCTCCTGTTCCATACAGGTTGCAATTTGTCCTGAGGATAAACGGGAAGACGTGGAACCAACGAGAGACTAGCTCTTGGTGTTGGGACAGGCACAGGTCACTCTATTTTCCCATCAGAAAGAAGAATTAACCACAGGCTCAGCCTGCCCCCCGGAACCAGAACAGGGCCTGAAGCCATTCTGCGATTTTGCGGCCAGCTCCCATAAAAACGAGTTGTAAAATGGAGGTTCAGGGCACTGCAATTCACAAACCTGCAGAGTTATAAATGATAACTCTCGTCCACAAACATATTGAGGGAAGGCAAAGAAGAGGATTTGAAATCAAGGCAGAATTGCAGGAAACAGATTATATTCAGGAAAAAACGCATACGCCCTTTTTGGCCAACCAAGCCACCTGGAAAGGCAAATCAGCGCTACAAAGAAGTCTCGCTTCCCATCGGTCAAAAGGGCCATGCTGAAAAAAGTGTCAAAACCAGAAATGCAGGACAGGCCATGGAGAAATGGGAGCCTTGCTACACTGATGGGCGGGATGTAAATTGCCAAGAGCCACTCTGGAGAAGTGTCCGGTGAGTCCTGAAACATCTGAAAAACACAGCTTAGAGAGCATAGGGCACTTCCACTCATGGGGGTATAAATTGGGAAAATTAAAAATCAGCAAGACACAAGCACCCCAAAGTTTAGGGCTGCTCTGTTGACCAGGACCTCCACTTCATTCCACCTTAAATATCCCAGGAAAGAGAAAAATGGAGAAAGAAGTTGTGGTCCTTATGTACATTGGAATATCACTCAGCCAGGAAATCAATGTCGTAAGGTTAGTAGCAGCATGATGAGTGGATTTAGGTACGACGATTCTAAGTGAAATAAGTCACACAGAAAAGGACACTTCTCATAAGGTATCACTGATAGAGGGAATGTAAAAACCGTTACACTTGAACTGAATTACAAAACAGAACAGAGTCACACATGCAGAAAACACACTATGGCTGCTTAACGGGAAAGGTGAGGTGGGGTGATACATAAAACAAGGGTATCAAATTAGCTCAGATACCGTTCCATAAACCCAATATGTAATAGACAAGACCTACTCCTTGCTCAGAGAACTGGACTCAGCACGCCCTATTCACCGCACAAGAATATATCTGACTAATAATAATCGTAAAACCTATGTATTGATATCTCTCTGTTAGTGTGTCAAGTGGGTGTAAAGCGGCATAAACACAGCAGTGAAAAGCAGCTAAACCCCATTATAAAAATAAATTACTTTGAAACACCCATGAAACAAAGACAGTGAAAGAGAGAGAAATTCTTACACAATGCGTTCAGGGGCTGTGATGCAACCTGGATTGACCATATCTAGACGCACAGCTGGATGAGACATAAGGGTGGACACTCTTGGGGCTGAGAGGTTTGGTGAGGTTGGGTGAGCAAACGCAGACCCTTTAAAGGAATACTGCGTGGTACCCATCGCATGGGTCCCAAATCTCCAGGTTCAAGGGCATCTTCCTACATCAAAAACATGCATGAGAAACCCAGAAGATGGTACACCGTGTGATGGGGAAAGGTTTCTAAAACGCACCTCATTTCTCATCTCCTTGTGCCCGGGTTCGCCATTCCAGCCGCTTTACTAGCAAGCTCCCTACTTGGAGCATCAGCACCTTTAACCTCCTGTTCCATACAGGTTGCAATTTGTCCTGAGGATAAACGGGAAGACGTGGAACCAACGAGAGACTAGCTCTTGGTGTTGGGACAGGCACAGGTCACTCTATTTTCCCATCAGAAAGAAGAATTAACCACAGGCTCAGCCTGCCCCCCGGAACCAGAACAGGGCCTGAAGCCATTCTGCGATTTTGCGGCCAGCTCCCATAAAAACGAGTTGTAAAATGGAGGTTCAGGGCACTGCAATTCACAAACCTGCAGAGTTATAAATGATAACCCTCGTCCACAAATATACTGAGGGAAGGCAAAGAAGAGGATTTGAAATCAAGGCAGAATTGCAGGAAACAGATTTCAGGAGGTAGATACGAATCGCCTTTAAAGCACATGAAAAGCAGCAAAACGTTGACAATGATGCCCTTGGCCAAAAAGGGCGTATGCGTTTTTTCCTGAATATATTCAGGAAAAAACGCATACGCCCTTTTTGGCCAACCAAGCCACCTGGAAAGGCAAATCAGCGCTACAAAGAAGTCTCGCTTCCCATCGGTCAAAAGGGCCATGCTGAAAAAAGTGTCAAAACCAGAAATGCAGGACAGGCCATGGAGAAATGGGAGCCTTGCTACACTGATGGGCGGGATGTAAATTGCCAAGAGCCACTCCGGAGAAGTGTCCGGTGAGTCCTGAAACATCTGAAAAACACAGCTTAGAGAGCATAGGGCACTTCCACTCATGGGGGTATAAATTGGGAAAATTAAAAATCAGCAAGACACAAGCACCCCAAAGTTTAGGGCTGCTCTGTTGACCAGGACCTCCACTTCATTCCACCTTAAATATCCCAGGAAAGAGAAAAATGGATAAAGAAGTTGTGGTCCTTATGTACAATGGAATATCACTCAGCCAGGAAATCAATGTCGTAAGGTTAGTAGCAGCATGATGAGTGGATTTAGGTACGACGATTCTAAGTGAAATAAGTCACACAGAAAAGGACACTTCTCATAAGGTATCACTGATAGAGGGAATGTAAAAACCGTTACACTTGAACTGAATTACAAAACAGAACAGAGTCACACATGCAGAAAACACACTATGGCTGCTTAACGGGAAAGGTGAGGTGGGGTGATACATAAAACAAGGGTATCAAATTAGCTCAGATACCGTTCCATAAACCCAATATGTAATAGACAAGACCTACTCCTTGCTCAGAGAACTGGACTCAGCACGCCCTATTCACCGCACAAGAATATATCTGACTAATAATAATCGTAAAACCTATGTATTGATATCTCTCTGTTAGTGTGTCAAGTGGGTGTAAAGCGGCATAAACACAGCAGTGAAAAGCAGCTAAACCCCATTATAAAAATAAATTACTTTGAAACACCCATGAAACAAAGACAGTGAAAGAGAGAGAAATTCTTACACAATGCGTTCAGGGGCTGTGATGCAACCTGGATTGACCATATCTAGACGCACAGCTGGATGAGACATAAGGGTGGACACTCTTGGGGCTGAGAGGTTTGGTGAGGTTGGGTGAGCAAACGCAGACCCTTTAAAGGAATACTGCGTGGTACCCATCGCATGGGTCCCAAATCTCCAGGTTCAAGGGCATCTTCCTACATCAAAAACATGCATGAGAAACCCAGAAGATGGTACACCGTGTGATGGGGAAAGGTTTCTAAAACGCACCTCATTTCTCATCTCCTTGTGCCCGGGTTCGCCATTCCAGCCGCTTTACTAGCAAGCTCCCTACTTGGAGCATCAGCACCTTTAACCTCCTGTTCCATACAGGTTGCAATTTGTCCTGAGGATAAACGGGAAGACGTGGAACCAACGAGAGACTAGCTCTTGGTGTTGGGACAGGCACAGGTCACTCTATTTTCCCATCAGAAAGAAGAATTAACCACAGGCTCAGCCTGCCCCCCGGAACCAGAACAGGGCCTGAAGCCATTCTGCGATTTTGCGGCCAGCTCCCATAAAAACGAGTTGTAAAATGGAGGTTCAGGGCACTGCAATTCACAAACCTGCAGAGTTATAAATGATAACCCTCGTCCACAAATATACTGAGGGAAGGCAAAGAAGAGGATTTGAAATCAAGGCAGAATTGCAGGAAACAGATTTCAGGAGGTAGATACGAATCGCCTTTAAAGCACATGAAAAGCGGCAAAACGTTGACAATGATGCCCTTGGCCAAAAAGGGCGTATGCGTTTTTTCCTGAATATATTCAGGAAAAAACGCATACGCCCTTTTTGGCCAACCAAGCCACCTGGAAAGGCAAATCAGCGCTACAAAGAAGTCTCGCTTCCCATCGGTCAAAAGGGCCATGCTGAAAAAAGTGTCAAAACCAGAAATGCAGGACCGGCCATGGAGAAATGGGAGCCTTGCTACACTGATGGGCGGGATGTAAATTCCCAAGAGCCACTCCGGAGAAGTGTCCGGTGAGTCCTGAAACATCTGAAAAACACAGCTTAGAGAGCATAGGGCACTTCCACTCATGGGGGTATAAATTGGGAAAATTAAAAATCAGCAAGACACAAGCACCCCAAAGTTTAGGGCTGCTCTGTTGACCAGGACCTCCACTTCATTCCACCTTAAATATCCCAGGAAAGAGAAAAATGGATAAAGAAGTTGTGGTCCTTATGTACAATGGAATATCACTCAGCCAGGAAATCAATGTCGTAAGGTTAGTAGCAGCATGATGAGTGGATTTAGGTACGACGATTCTAAGTGAAATAAGTCACACAGAAAAGGACACTTCTCATAAGGTATCACTGATAGAGGGAATGTAAAAACCGTTACACTTGAACTGAATTACAAAACAGAACAGAGTCACACATGCAGAAAACACACTATGGCTGCTTAACGGGAAAGGTGAGGTGGGGTGATACATAAAACAAGGGTATCAAATTAGCTCAGATACCGTTCCATAAACCCAATATGTAATAGACAAGACCTACTCCTTGCTCAGAGAACTGGACTCAGCACGCCCTATTCACCGCACAAGAATATATCTGACTAATAATAATCGTAAAACCTATGTATTGATATCTCTCTGTTAGTGTGTCAAGTGGGTGTAAAGCGGCATAAACACAGCAGTGAAAAGCAGCTAAACCCCATTATAAAAATAAATTACTTTGAAACACCCATGAAACAAAGACAGTGAAAGAGAGAGAAATTCTTACACAATGCGTTCAGGGGCTGTGATGCAACCTGGATTGACCATATCTAGACGCACAGCTGGATGAGACATAAGGGTGGACACTCTTGGGGCTGAGAGGTTTGGTGAGGTTGGGTGAGCAAACCCAGACCCTTTAAAGGAATACTGCGTGGTACCCATCGCATGGGTCCCAAATCTCCAGGTTCAAGGGCATCTTCCTACATCAAAAACATGCATGAGAAACCCAGAAGATGGTACACCGTGTGATGGGGAAAGGTTTCTAAAACGCACCTCATTTCTCAACTCCTTGTGCCCGGGTTCGCCATTCCAGCCGCTTTACTAGCAAGCTCCATACTTGGAGCATCAGCACCTTTAACCTCCTGTTCCATGCAGGTTGCAATTTGTCCTGAGGATAAACGGGAAGACGTGGAACCAACGAGAGACTAGCTCTTGGTGTTGGGACAGGCACAGGTCACTCTATTTTCCCATCAGAAAGAAGAATTAACCACAGGCTCAGCCTGCCCCCCGGAACCAGAACAGGGCCTGAAGCCATTCTGCGATTTTGCGGCCAGCTCCCATAAAAACGAGTTGTAAAATGGAGGTTCAGGGCACTGCAATTCACAAACCTGCAGAGTTATAAATGATAACTCTCGTCCACAAATATATTGAGGGAAGGCAAAGAAGAGGATTTGAAATCAAGGCAGAATTGCAGGAAACAGATTTCAGGAGGTAGATACGAATCGCCTTTAAAGCACATGAAAAGCGGCAAAACGTTGACAATGATGCCCTTGGCCAAAAAGGGCGTATGCGTTTTTTCCTGAATATATTCAGGAAAAAACGCATACGCCCTTTTTGGCCAACCAAGCCACCTGGAAAGGCAAATCAGCGCTACAAAGAAGTCTCGCTTCCCATCGGTCAAAAGGGCCATGCTGAAAAAAGTGTCAAAACCAGAAATGCAGGACAGGCCATGGAGAAATGGGAGCCTTGCTACACTGATGGGCGGGATGTAAATTGCCAAGAGCCACTCTGGAGAAGTGTCCGGTGAGTCCTGAAACATCTGAAAAACACAGCTTAGAGAGCATAGGGCACTTCCACTCATGGGGGTATAAATTGGGAAAATTAAAAATCAGCAAGACACAAGCACCCCAAAGTTTAGGGCTGCTCTGTTGACCAGGACCTCCACTTCATTCCACCTTAAATATCCCAGGAAAGAGAAAAATGGAGAAAGAAGTTGTGGTCCTTATGTACATTGGAATATCACTCAGCCAGGAAATCAATGTCGTAAGGTTAGTAGCAGCATGATGAGTGGATTTAGGTACGACGATTCTAAGTGAAATAAGTCACACAGAAAAGGACACTTCTCATAAGGTATCACTGATAGAGGGAATGTAAAAACCGTTACACTTGAACTGAATTACAAAACAGAACAGAGTCACACATGCAGAAAACACACTATGGCTGCTTAACGGGAAAGGTGAGGTGGGGTGATACATAAAACAAGGGTATCAAATTAGCTCAGATACCGTTCCATAAACCCAATATGTAATAGACAAGACCTACTCCTTGCTCAGAGAACTGGACTCAACACGCCCTATTCACCGCACAAGAATATATCTGACTAATAATAATCGTAAAACCTATGTATTGATATCTCTCTGTTAGTGTGTCAAGTGGGTGTAAAGCGGCATAAACACAGCAGTGAAAAGCAGCTAAACCCCATTATAAAAATAAATTACTTTGAAACACCCATGAAACAAAGACAGTGAAAGAGAGAGAAATTCTTACACAATGCGTTCAGGGGCTGTGATGCAACCTGGATTGACCATATCTAGACGCACAGCTGGATGAGACATAAGGGTGGACACTCTTGGGGCTGAGAGGTTTGGTGAGGTTGGGTGAGCAAACGCAGACCCTTTAAAGGAATACTGCGTGGTACCCATCGCATGGGTCCCAAATCTCCAGGTTCAAGGGCATCTTCCTACATCAAAAACATGCATGAGAAACCCAGAAGATGGTACACCGTGTGATGGGGAAAGGTTTCTAAAACGCACCTCATTTCTCATCTCCTTGTGCCCGGGTTCGCCATTCCAGCCGCTTTACTAGCAAGCTCCCTACTTGGAGCATCAGCACCTTTAACCTCCTGTTCCATACAGGTTGCAATTTGTCCTGAGGATAAACGGGAAGACGTGGAACCAACGAGAGACTAGCTCTTGGTGTTGGGACAGGCACAGGTCACTCTATTTTCCCATCAGAAAGAAGAATTAACCACAGGCTCAGCCTGCCCCCCGGAACCAGAACAGGGCCTGAAGCCATTCTGCGATTTTGCGGCCAGCTCCCATAAAAACGAGTTGTAAAATGGAGGTTCAGGGCACTGCAATTCACAAACCTGCAGAGTTATAAATGATAACCCTCGTCCACAAATATACTGAGGGAAGGCAAAGAAGAGGATTTGAAATCAAGGCAGAATTGCAGGAAACAGATTTCAGGAGGTAGATACGAATCGCCTTTAAAGCACATGAAAAGCAGCAAAACGTTGACAATGATGCCCTTGGCCAAAAAGGGCGTATGCGTTTTTTCCTGAATATATTCAGGAAAAAACGCATACGCCCTTTTTGGCCAACCAAGCCACCTGGAAAGGCAAATCAGCGCTACAAAGAAGTCTCGCTTCCCATCGGTCAAAAGGGCCATGCTGAAAAAAGTGTCAAAACCAGAAATGCAGGACAGGCCATGGAGAAATGGGAGCCTTGCTACACTGATGGGCGGGATGTAAATTGCCAAGAGCCACTCTGGAGAAGTGTCCGGTGAGTCCTGAAACATCTGAAAAACACAGCTTAGAGAGCATAGGGCACTTCCACTCATGGGGGTATAAATTGGGAAAATTAAAAATCAGCAAGACACAAGCACCCCAAAGTTTAGGGCTGCTCTGTTGACCAGGACCTCCACTTCATTCCACCTTAAATATCCCAGGAAAGAGAAAAATGGAGAAAGAAGTTGTGGTCCTTATGTACATTGGAATATCACTCAGCCAGGAAATCAATGTCGTAAGGTTAGTAGCAGCATGATGAGTGGATTTAGGTACGACGATTCTAAGTGAAATAAGTCACACAGAAAAGGACACTTCTCATAAGGTATCACTGATAGAGGGAATGTAAAAACCGTTACACTTGAACTGAATTACAAAACAGAACAGAGTCACACATGCAGAAAACACACTATGGCTGCTTAACGGGAAAGGTGAGGTGGGGTGATACATAAAACAAGGGTATCAAATTAGCTCAGATACCGTTCCATAAACCCAATATGTAATAGACAAGACCTACTCCTTGCTCAGAGAACTGGACTCAACACGCCCTATTCACCGCACAAGAATATATCTGACTAATAATAATCGTAAAACCTATGTATTGATATCTCTCTGTTAGTGTGTCAAGTGGGTGTAAAGCGGCATAAACACAGCAGTGAAAAGCAGCTAAACCCCATTATAAAAATAAATTACTTTGAAACACCCATGAAACAAAGACAGTGAAAGAGAGAGAAATTCTTACACAATGCGTTCAGGGGCTGTGATGCAACCTGGATTGACCATATCTAGACGCACAGCTGGATGAGACATAAGGGTGGACACTCTTGGGGCTGAGAGGTTTGGTGAGGTTGGGTGAGCAAACGCAGACCCTTTAAAGGAATACTGCGTGGTACCCATCGCATGGGTCCCAAATCTCCAGGTTCAAGGGCATCTTCCTACATCAAAAACATGCATGAGAAACCCAGAAGATGGTACACCGTGTGATGGGGAAAGGTTTCTAAAACGCACCTCATTTCTCATCTCCTTGTGCCCGGGTTCGACATTCCAGCCGCTTTACTAGCAAGCTCCCTACTTGGAGCATCAGCACCTTTAACCTCCTGTTCCATACAGGTTGCAATTTGTCCTGAGGATAAACGGGAAGACGTGGAACCAACGAGAGACTAGCTCTTGGTGTTGGGACAGGCACAGGTCACTCTATTTTCCCATCAGAAAGAAGAATTAACCACAGGCTCAGCCTGCCCCCCGGAACCAGAACAGGGCCTGAAGCCATTCTGCGATTTTGCGGCCAGCTCCCATAAAAACGAGTTGTAAAATGGAGGTTCAGGGCACTGCAATTCACAAACCTGCAGAGTTATAAATGATAACTCTCGTCCACAAATATATTGAGGGAAGGCAAAGAAGAGGATTTGAAATCAAGGCAGAATTGCAGGAAACAGATTTCAGGAGGTAGATACGAATCGCCTTTAAAGCACATGAAAAGCGGCAAAACGTTGACAATGATGCCCTTGGCCAAAAAGTTCGTATGCGTTTTTTCCTGAATATATTCAGGAAAAAACGCATACGCCCTTTTTGGCCAACCAAGCCACCTGGAAAGGCAAATCAGCGCTACAAAGAAGTCTCGCTTCCCATCGGTCAAAAGGGCCATGCTGAAAAAAGTGTCAAAACCAGAAATGCAGGACAGGCCATGGAGAAATGGGAGCCTTGCTACACTGATGGGCGGGATGTAAATTGCCAAGAGCCACTCCGGAGAAGTGTCCGGTGAGTCCTGAAACATCTGAAAAACACAGCTTAGAGAGCATAGGGCACTTCCACTCATGGGGGTATAAATTGGGAAAATTAAAAATCAGCAAGACACAAGCACCCCAAAGTTTAGGGCTGCTCTGTTGACCAGGACCTCCACTTCATTCCACCTTAAATATCCCAGGAAAGAGAAAAATGGAGAAAGAAGTTGTGGTCCTTATGTACATTGGAATATCACTCAGCCAGGAAATCAATGTCGTAAGGTTAGTAGCAGCATGATGAGTGGATTTAGGTACGACGATTCTAAGTGAAATAAGTCACACAGAAAAGGACACTTCTCATAAGGTATCACTGATAGAGGGAATGTAAAAACCGTTACACTTGAACTGAATTACAAAACAGAACAGAGTCACACATGCAGAAAACACACTATGGCTGCTTAACGGGAAAGGTGAGGTGGGGTGATACATAAAACAAGGGTATCAAATTAGCTCAGATACCGTTCCATAAACCCAATATGTAATAGACAAGACCTACTCCTTGCTCAGAGAACTGGACTCAACACGCCCTATTCACCGCACAAGAATATATCTGACTAATAATAATCGTAAAACCTATGTATTGATATCTCTCTGTTAGTGTGTCAAGTGGGTGTAAAGCGGCATAAACACAGCAGTGAAAAGCAGCTAAACCCCATTATAAAAATAAATTACTTTGAAACACCCATGAAACAAAGACAGTGAAAGAGAGAGAAATTCTTACACAATGCGTTCAGGGGCTGTGATGCAACCTGGATTGACCATATCTAGACGCACAGCTGGATGAGACATAAGGGTGGACACTCTTGGGGCTGAGAGGTTTGGTGAGGTTGGGTGAGCAAACGCAGACCCTTTAAAGGAATACTGCGTGGTACCCATCGCATGGGTCCCAAATCTCCAGGTTCAAGGGCATCTTCCTACATCAAAAACATGCATGAGAAACCCAGAAGATGGTACACCGTGTGATGGGGAAAGGTTTCTAAAACGCACCTCATTTCTCATCTCCTTGTGCCCGGGTTCGCCATTCCAGCCGCTTTACTAGCAAGCTCCCTACTTGGAGCATCAGCACCTTTAACCTCCTGTTCCATACAGGTTGCAATTTGTCCTGAGGATAAACGGGAAGACGTGGAACCAACGAGAGACTAGCTCTTGGTGTTGGGACAGGCACAGGTCACTCTATTTTCCCATCATAAAGAAGAATTAACCACAGGCTCAGCCTGCCCCCCGGAACCAGAACAGGGCCTGAAGCCATTCTGCGATTTTGCGGCCAGCTCCCATAAAAACGAGTTGTAAAATGGAGGTTCAGGGCACTGCAATTCACAAACCTGCAGAGTTATAAATGATAACCCTCGTCCACAAATATACTGAGGGAAGGCAAAGAAGAGGATTTGAAATCAAGGCAGAATTGCAGGAAACAGATTTCAGGAGGTAGATACGAATCGCCTTTAAAGCACATGAAAAGCAGCAAAACGTTGACAATGATGCCCTTGGCCAAAAAGGGCGTATGCGTTTTTTCCTGAATATATTCAGGAAAAAACGCATACGCCCTTTTTGGCCAACCAAGCCACCTGGAAAGGCAAATCAGCGCTACAAAGAAGTCTCGCTTCCCATCGGTCAAAAGGGCCATGCTGAAAAAAGTGTCAAAACCAGAAATGCAGGACAGGCCATGGAGAAATGGGAGCCTTGCTACACTGATGGGCGGGATGTAAATTGCCAAGAGCCACTCTGGAGAAGTGTCCGGTGAGTCCTGAAACATCTGAAAAACACAGCTTAGAGAGCATAGGGCACTTCCACTCATGGGGGTATAAATTGGGAAAATTAAAAATCAGCAAGACACAAGCACCCCAAAGTTTAGGGCTGCTCTGTTGACCAGGACCTCCACTTCATTCCACCTTAAATATCCCAGGAAAGAGAAAAATGGAGAAAGAAGTTGTGGTCCTTATGTACATTGGAATATCACTCAGCCAGGAAATCAATGTCGTAAGGTTAGTAGCAGCATGATGAGTGGATTTAGGTACGACGATTCTAAGTGAAATAAGTCACACAGAAAAGGACACTTCTCATAAGGTATCACTGATAGAGGGAATGTAAAAACCGTTACACTTGAACTGAATTACAAAACAGAACAGAGTCACACATGCAGAAAACACACTATGGCTGCTTAACGGGAAAGGTGAGGTGGGGTGATACATAAAACAAGGGTATCAAATTAGCTCAGATACCGTTCCATAAACCCAATATGTAATAGACAAGACCTACTCCTTGCTCAGAGAACTGGACTCAACACGCCCTATTCACCG
This sequence comes from Balaenoptera borealis, assembly GCF_965194805.1. Lineage (NCBI taxonomy): Eukaryota > Metazoa > Chordata > Mammalia > Artiodactyla > Balaenopteridae > Balaenoptera > Balaenoptera borealis. The sequence continues at coordinate 3,151,930 of NW_028124009.1, forward strand.
CACAAGAATATATCTGACTAATAATAATCGTAAAACCTATGTATTGATATCTCTCTGTTAGTGTGTCAAGTGGGTGTAAAGCGGCATAAACACAGCAGTGAAAAGCAGCTAAACCCCATTATAAAAATAAATTACTTTGAAACACCCATGAAACAAAGACAGTGAAAGAGAGAGAAATTCTTACACAATGCGTTCAGGGGCTGTGATGCAACCTGGATTGACCATATCTAGACGCACAGCTGGATGAGACATAAGGGTGGACACTCTTGGGGCTGAGAGGTTTGGTGAGGTTGGGTGAGCAAACGCAGACCCTTTAAAGGAATACTGCGTGGTACCCATCGCATGGGTCCCAAATCTCCAGGTTCAAGGGCATCTTCCTACATCAAAAACATGCATGAGAAACCCAGAAGATGGTACACCGTGTGATGGGGAAAGGTTTCTAAAACGCACCTCATTTCTCATCTCCTTGTGCCCGGGTTCGACATTCCAGCCGCTTTACTAGCAAGCTCCCTACTTGGAGCATCAGCACCTTTAACCTCCTGTTCCATGCAGGTTGCAATTTGTCCTGAGGATAAACGGGAAGACGTGGAACCAACGAGAGACTAGCTCTTGGTGTTGGGACAGGCACAGGTCACTCTATTTTCCCATCAGAAAGAAGAATTAACCACAGGCTCAGCCTGCCCCCCGGAACCAGAACAGGGCCTGAAGCCATTCTGCGATTTTGCGGCCAGCTCCCATAAAAACGAGTTGTAAAATGGAGGTTCAGGGCACTGCAATTCACAAACCTGCAGAGTTATAAATGATAACTCTCGTCCACAAATATATTGAGGGAAGGCAAAGAAGAGGATTTGAAATCAAGGCAGAATTGCAGGAAACAGATTTCAGGAGGTAGATACGAATCGCCTTTAAAGCACATGAAAAGCGGCAAAACGTTGACAATGATGCCCTTGGCCAAAAAGGGCGTATGCGTTTTTTCCTGAATATATTCAGGAAAAAACGCATACGCCCTTTTTGGCCAACCAAGCCACCTGGAAAGGCAAATCAGCGCTACAAAGAAGTCTCGCTTCCCATCGGTCAAAAGGGCCATGCTGAAAAAAGTGTCAAAACCAGAAATGCAGGACAGGCCATGGAGAAATGGGAGCCTTGCTACACTGATGGGCGGGATGTAAATTGCCAAGAGCCACTCCGGAGAAGTGTCCGGTGAGTCCTGAAACATCTGAAAAACACAGCTTAGAGAGCATAGGGCACTTCCACTCATGGGGGTATAAATTGGGAAAATTAAAAATCAGCAAGACACAAGCACCCCAAAGTTTAGGGCTGCTCTGTTGACCAGGACCTCCACTTCATTCCACCTTAAATATCCCAGGAAAGAGAAAAATGGATAAAGAAGTTGTGGTCCTTATGTACATTGGAATATCACTCAGCCAGGAAATCAATGTCGTAAGGTTAGTAGCAGCATGATGAGTGGATTTAGGTACGACGATTCTAAGTGAAATAAGTCACACAGAAAAGGACACTTCTCATAAGGTATCACTGATAGAGGGAATGTAAAAACCGTTACACTTGAACTGAATTACAAAACAGAACAGAGTCACACATGCAGAAAACACACTATGGCTGCTTAACGGGAAAGGTGAGGTGGGGTGATACATAAAACAAGGGTATCAAATTAGCTCAGATACCGTTCCATAAACCCAATATGTAATAGACAAGACCTACTCCTTGCTCAGAGAACTGGACTCAACACGCCCTATTCACCGCACAAGAATATATCTGACTAATAATAATCGTAAAACCTATGTATTGATATCTCTCTGTTAGTGTGTCAAGTGGGTGTAAAGCGGCATAAACACAGCAGTGAAAAGCAGCTAAACCCCATTATAAAAATAAATTACTTTGAAACACCCATGAAACAAAGACAGTGAAAGAGAGAGAAATTCTTACACAATGCGTTCAGGGGCTGTGATGCAACCTGGATTGACCATATCTAGACGCACAGCTGGATGAGACATAAGGGTGGACACACTTGGGGCTGAGAGTTTTGGTGAGGTTGGGTGAGCAAACGCAGACCCTTTAAAGGAATACTGCGTGGTACCCATCGCATGGGTCCCAAATCTCCAGGTTCAAGGGCATCTTCCTACATCAAAAACATGCATGAGAAACCCAGAAGATGGTACACCGTGTGATGGGGAAAGGTTTCTAAAACGCACCTCATTTCTCATCTCCTTGTGCCCGGGTTCGCCATTCCAGCCGCTTTACTAGCAAGCTCCCTACTTGGAGCATCAGCACCTTTAACCTCCTGTTCCATACAGGTTGCAATTTGTCCTGAGGATAAACGGGAAGACGTGGAACCAACGAGAGACTAGCTCTTGGTGTTGGGACAGGCACAGGTCACTCTATTTTCCCATCAGAAAGAAGAATTAACCACAGGCTCAGCCTGCCCCCCGGAACCAGAACAGGGCCTGAAGCCATTCTGCGATTTTGCGGCCAGCTCCCATAAAAACGAGTTGTAAAATGGAGGTTCAGGGCACTGCAATTCACAAACCTGCAGAGTTATAAATGATAACCCTCGTCCACAAATATACTGAGGGAAGGCAAAGAAGAGGATTTGAAATCAAGGCAGAATTGCAGGAAACAGATTTCAGGAGGTAGATACGAATCGCCTTTAAAGCACATGAAAAGCAGCAAAACGTTGACAATGATGCCCTTGGCCAAAAAGGGCGTATGCGTTTTTTCCTGAATATATTCAGGAAAAAACGCATACGCCCTTTTTGGCCAACCAAGCCACCTGGAAAGGCAAATCAGCGCTACAAAGAAGTCTCGCTTCCCATCGGTCAAAAGGGCCATGCTGAAAAAAGTGTCAAAACCAGAAATGCAGGACAGGCCATGGAGAAATGGGAGCCTTGCTACACTGATGGGCGGGATGTAAATTGCCAAGAGCCACTCTGGAGAAGTGTCCGGTGAGTCCTGAAACATCTGAAAAACACAGCTTAGAGAGCATAGGGCACTTCCACTCATGGGGGTATAAATTGGGAAAATTAAAAATCAGCAAGACACAAGCACCCCAAAGTTTAGGGCTGCTCTGTTGACCAGGACCTCCACTTCATTCCACCTTAAATATCCCAGGAAAGAGAAAAATGGAGAAAGAAGTTGTGGTCCTTATGTACATTGGAATATCACTCAGCCAGGAAATCAATGTCGTAAGGTTAGTAGCAGCATGATGAGTGGATTTAGGTACGACGATTCTAAGTGAAATAAGTCACACAGAAAAGGACACTTCTCATAAGGTATCACTGATAGAGGGAATGTAAAAACCGTTACACTTGAACTGAATTACAAAACAGAACAGAGTCACACATGCAGAAAACACACTATGGCTGCTTAACGGGAAAGGTGAGGTGGGGTGATACATAAAACAAGGGTATCAAATTAGCTCAGATACCGTTCCATAAACCCAATATGTAATAGACAAGACCTACTCCTTGCTCAGAGAACTGGACTCAACACGCCCTATTCACCGCACAAGAATATATCTGACTAATAATAATCGTAAAACCTATGTATTGATATCTCTCTGTTAGTGTGTCAAGTGGGTGTAAAGCGGCATAAACACAGCAGTGAAAAGCAGCTAAACCCCATTATAAAAATAAATTACTTTGAAACACCCATGAAACAAAGACAGTGAAAGAGAGAGAAATTCTTACACAATGCGTTCAGGGGCTGTGATGCAACCTGGATTGACCATATCTAGACGCACAGCTGGATGAGACATAAGGGTGGACACTCTTGGGGCTGAGAGGTTTGGTGAGGTTGGGTGAGCAAACGCAGACCCTTTAAAGGAATACTGCGTGGTACCCATCGCATGGGTCCCAAATCTCCAGGTTCAAGGGCATCTTCCTACATCAAAAACATGCATGAGAAACCCAGAAGATGGTACACCGTGTGATGGGGAAAGGTTTCTAAAACGCACCTCATTTCTCATCTCCTTGTGCCCGGGTTCGACATTCCAGCCGCTTTACTAGCAAGCTCCCTACTTGGAGCATCAGCACCTTTAACCTCCTGTTCCATACAGGTTGCAATTTGTCCTGAGGATAAACGGGAAGACGTGGAACCAACGAGAGACTAGCTCTTGGTGTTGGGACAGGCACAGGTCACTCTATTTTCCCATCAGAAAGAAGAATTAACCACAGGCTCAGACTGCCCCCCGGAACCAGAACAGGGCCTGAAGCCATTCTGCGATTTTGCGGCCAGCTCCCATAAAAACGAGTTGTAAAATGGAGGTTCAGGGCACTGCAATTCACAAACCTGCAGAGTTATAAATGATAACCCTCGTCCACAAATATATTGAGGGAAGGCAAAGAAGAGGATTTGAAATCAAGGCAGAATTGCAGGAAACAGATTTCAGGAGGTAGATACGAATCGCCTTTAAAGCACATGAAAAGCGGCAAAACGTTGACAATGAGGCCCTTGGCCAAAAAGGGCGTATGCATTTTTTCCTGAATATATTCAGGAAAAAACGCATACGCCCTTTTTGGCCAACCAAGCCACCTGGAAAGGCAAATCAGCGCTACAAAGAAGTCTCGCTTCCCATCGGTCAAAAGGGCCATGCTGAAAAAAGTGTCAAAACCAGAAATGCAGGACAGGCCATGGAGAAATGGGAGCCTTGCTACACTGATGGGCGGGATGTAAATTGCCAAGAGCCACTCTGGAGAAGTGTCCGGTGAGTCCTGAAACATCTGAAAAACACAGCTTAGAGAGCATAGGGCACTTCCACTCATGGGGGTATAAATTGGGAAAATTAAAAATCAGCAAGACACAAGCACCCCAAAGTTTAGGGCTGCTCTGTTGACCAGGACCTCCACTTCATTCCACCTTAAATATCCCAGGAAAGAGAAAAATGGAGAAAGAAGTTGTGGTCCTTATGTACATTGGAATATCACTCAGCCAGGAAATCAATGTCGTAAGGTTAGTAGCAGCATGATGAGTGGATTTAGGTACGACGATTCTAAGTGAAATAAGTCACACAGAAAAGGACACTTCTCATAAGGTATCACTGATAGAGGGAATGTAAAAACCGTTACACTTGAACTGAATTACAAAACAGAACAGAGTCACACATGCAGAAAACACACTATGGCTGCTTAACGGGAAAGGTGAGGTGGGGTGAAACATAAAACAAGGGTATCAAATTAGCTCAGATACCGTTCCATAAACCCAATATGTAATAGACAAGACCTACTCCTTGCTCAGAGAACTGGACTCAGCACGCCCTATTCACCGCACAAGAATATATCTGACTAATAATAATCGTAAAACCTATGTATTGATATCTCTCTGTTAGTGTGTCAAGTGGGTGTAAAGCGGCATAAACACAGCAGTGAAAAGCAGCTAAACCCCATTATAAAAATAAATTACTTTGAAACACCCATGAAACAAAGACAGTGAAAGAGAGAGAAATTCTTACACAATGCGTTCAGGGGCTGTGATGCAACCTGGATTGACCATATCTAGACGCACAGATGGATGAGACATAAGGGTGGACACTCTTGGGGCTGAGAGGTTTGGTGAGGTTGGGTGAGCAAACGCAGACCCTTTAAAGGAATACTGCGTGGTACCCATCGCATGGGTCCCAAATCTCCAGGTTCAAGGGCATCTTCCTACATCAAAAACATGCATGAGAAACCCAGAAGATGGTACACCGTGTGATGGGGAAAGGTTTCTAAAACGCACCTCATTTCTCATCTCCTTGTGCCCGGGTTCGCCATTCCAGCCGCTTTACTAGCAAGCTCCCTACTTGGAGCATCAGCACCTTTAACCTCCTGTTCCATACAGGTTGCAATTTGTCCTGAGGATAAACGGGAAGACGTGGAACCAACGAGAGACTAGCTCTTGGTGTTGGGACAGGCACAGGTCACTCTATTTTCCCATCAGAAAGAAGAATTAACCACAGGCTCAGCCTGCCCCCCGGAACCAGAACAGGGCCTGAAGCCATTCTGCGATTTTGCGGCCAGCTCCCATAAAAACGAGTTGTAAAATGGAGGTTCAGGGCACTGCAATTCACAAACCTGCAGAGTTATAAATGATAACTCTCGTCCACAAATATATTGAGGGAAGGCAAAGAAGAGGATTTGAAATCAAGGCAGAATTGCAGGAAACAGATTTCAGGAGGTAGATACGAATCGCCTTTAAAGCACATGAAAAGCGGCAAAACGTTGACAATGATGCCCTTGGCCAAAAAGTTCGTATGCGTTTTTTCCTGAATATATTCAGGAAAAAACGCATACGCCCTTTTTGGCCAACCAAGCCACCTGGAAAGGCAAATCAGCGCTACAAAGAAGTCTCGCTTCCCATCGGTCAAAAGGGCCATGCTGAAAAAAGTGTCAAAACCAGAAATGCAGGACAGGCCATGGAGAAATGGGAGCCTTGCTACACTGATGGGCGGGATGTAAATTGCCAAGAGCCACTCTGGAGAAGTGTCCGGTGAGTCCTGAAACATCTGAAAAACACAGCTTAGAGAGCATAGGGCACTTCCACTCATGGGGGTATAAATTGGGAAAATTAAAAATCAGCAAGACACAAGCACCCCAAAGTTTAGGGCTGCTCTGTTGACCAGGACCTCCACTTCATTCCACCTTAAATATCCCAGGAAAGAGAAAAATGGAGAAAGAAGTTGTGGTCCTTATGTACATTGGAATATCACTCAGCCAGGAAATCAATGTCGTAAGGTTAGTAGCAGCATGATGAGTGGATTTAGGTACGACGATTCTAAGTGAAATAAGTCACACAGAAAAGGACACTTCTCATAAGGTATCACTGATAGAGGGAATGTAAAAACCGTTACACTTGAACTGAATTACAAAACAGAACAGAGTCACACATGCAGAAAACACACTATGGCTGCTTAACGGGAAAGGTGAGGTGGGGTGATACATAAAACAAGGGTATCAAATTAGCTCAGATACCGTTCCATAAACCCAATATGTAATAGACAAGACCTACTCCTTGCTCAGAGAACTGGACTCAACACGCCCTATTCACCGCACAAGAATATATCTGACTAATAATAATCGTAAAACCTATGTATTGATATCTCTCTGTTAGTGTGTCAAGTGGGTGTAAAGCGGCATAAACACAGCAGTGAAAAGCAGCTAAACCCCATTATAAAAATAAATTACTTTGAAACACCCATGAAACAAAGACAGTGAAAGAGAGAGAAATTCTTACACAATGCGTTCAGGGGCTGTGATGCAACCTGGATTGACCATATCTAGACGCACAGCTGGATGAGACATAAGGGTGGACACTCTTGGGGCTGAGAGGTTTGGTGAGGTTGGGTGAGCAAACGCAGACCCTTTAAAGGAATACTGCGTGGTACCCATCGCATGGGTCCCAAATCTCCAGGTTCAAGGGCATCTTCCTACATCAAAAACATGCATGAGAAACCCAGAAGATGGTACACCGTGTGATGGGGAAAGGTTTCTAAAACGCACCTCATTTCTCATCTCCTTGTGCCCGGGTTCGCCATTCCAGCCGCTTTACTAGCAAGCTCCCTACTTGGAGCATCAGCACCTTTAACCTCCTGTTCCATACAGGTTGCAATTTGTCCTGAGGATAAACGGGAAGACGTGGAACCAACGAGAGACTAGCTCTTGGTGTTGGGACAGGCACAGGTCACTCTATTTTCCCATCAGAAAGAAGAATTAACCACAGGCTCAGCCTGCCCCCCGGAACCAGAACAGGGCCTGAAGCCATTCTGCGATTTTGCGGCCAGCTCCCATAAAAACGAGTTGTAAAATGGAGGTTCAGGGCACTGCAATTCACAAACCTGCAGAGTTATAAATGATAACCCTCGTCCACAAATATACTGAGGGAAGGCAAAGAAGAGGATTTGAAATCAAGGCAGAATTGCAGGAAACAGATTTCAGGAGGTAGATACGAATCGCCTTTAAAGCACATGAAAAGCAGCAAAACGTTGACAATGATGCCCTTGGCCAAAAAGGGCGTATGCGTTTTTTCCTGAATATATTCAGGAAAAAACGCATACGCCCTTTTTGGCCAACCAAGCCACCTGGAAAGGCAAATCAGCGCTACAAAGAAGTCTCGCTTCCCATCGGTCAAAAGGGCCATGCTGAAAAAAGTGTCAAAACCAGAAATGCAGGACAGGCCATGGAGAAATGGGAGCCTTGCTACACTGATGGGCGGGATGTAAATTGCCAAGAGCCACTCTGGAGAAGTGTCCGGTGAGTCCTGAAACATCTGAAAAACACAGCTTAGAGAGCATAGGGCACTTCCACTCATGGGGGTATAAATTGGGAAAATTAAAAATCAGCAAGACACAAGCACCCCAAAGTTTAGGGCTGCTCTGTTGACCAGGACCTCCACTTCATTCCACCTTAAATATCCCAGGAAAGAGAAAAATGGAGAAAGAAGTTGTGGTCCTTATGTACATTGGAATATCACTCAGCCAGGAAATCAATGTCGTAAGGTTAGTAGCAGCATGATGAGTGGATTTAGGTACGACGATTCTAAGTGAAATAAGTCACACAGAAAAGGACACTTCTCATAAGGTATCACTGATAGAGGGAATGTAAAAACCGTTACACTTGAACTGAATTACAAAACAGAACAGAGTCACACATGCAGAAAACACACTATGGCTGCTTAACGGGAAAGGTGAGGTGGGGTGATACATAAAACAAGGGTATCAAATTAGCTCAGATACCGTTCCATAAACCCAATATGTAATAGACAAGACCTACTCCTTGCTCAGAGAACTGGACTCAACACGCCCTATTCACCGCACAAGAATATATCTGACTAATAATAATCGTAAAACCTATGTATTGATATCTCTCTGTTAGTGTGTCAAGTGGGTGTAAAGCGGCATAAACACAGCAGTGAAAAGCAGCTAAACCCCATTATAAAAATAAATTACTTTGAAACACCCATGAAACAAAGACAGTGAAAGAGAGAGAAATTCTTACACAATGCGTTCAGGGGCTGTGATGCAACCTGGATTGACCATATCTAGACGCACAGCTGGATGAGACATAAGGGTGGACACTCTTGGGGCTGAGAGGTTTGGTGAGGTTGGGTGAGCAAACGCAGACCCTTTAAAGGAATACTGCGTGGTACCCATCGCATGGGTCCCAAATCTCCAGGTTCAAGGGCATCTTCCTACATCAAAAACATGCATGAGAAACCCAGAAGATGGTACACCGTGTGATGGGGAAAGGTTTCTAAAACGCACCTCATTTCTCATCTCCTTGTGCCCGGGTTCGACATTCCAGCCGCTTTACTAGCAAGCTCCCTACTTGGAGCATCAGCACCTTTAACCTCCTGTTCCATACAGGTTGCAATTTGTCCTGAGGATAAACGGGAAGACGTGGAACCAACGAGAGACTAGCTCTTGGTGTTGGGACAGGCACAGGTCACTCTATTTTCCCATCAGAAAGAAGAATTAACCACAGGCTCAGCCTGCCCCCCGGAACCAGAACAGGGCCTGAAGCCATTCTGCGATTTTGCGGCCAGCTCCCATAAAAACGAGTTGTAAAATGGAGGTTCAGGGCACTGCAATTCACAAACCTGCAGAGTTATAAATGATAACTCTCGTCCACAAATATATTGAGGGAAGGCAAAGAAGAGGATTTGAAATCAAGGCAGAATTGCAGGAAACAGATTTCAGGAGGTAGATACGAATCGCCTTTAAAGCACATGAAAAGCGGCAAAACGTTGACAATGATGCCCTTGGCCAAAAAGTTCGTATGCGTTTTTTCCTGAATATATTCAGGAAAAAACGCATACGCCCTTTTTGGCCAACCAAGCCACCTGGAAAGGCAAATCAGCGCTACAAAGAAGTCTCGCTTCCCATCGGTCAAAAGGGCCATGCTGAAAAAAGTGTCAAAACCAGAAATGCAGGACAGGCCATGGAGAAATGGGAGCCTTGCTACACTGATGGGCGGGATGTAAATTGCCAAGAGCCACTCCGGAGAAGTGTCCGGTGAGTCCTGAAACATCTGAAAAACACAGCTTAGAGAGCATAGGGCACTTCCACTCATGGGGGTATAAATTGGGAAAATTAAAAATCAGCAAGACACAAGCACCCCAAAGTTTAGGGCTGCTCTGTTGACCAGGACCTCCACTTCATTCCACCTTAAATATCCCAGGAAAGAGAAAAATGGAGAAAGAAGTTGTGGTCCTTATGTACATTGGAATATCACTCAGCCAGGAAATCAATGTCGTAAGGTTAGTAGCAGCATGATGAGTGGATTTAGGTACGACGATTCTAAGTGAAATAAGTCACACAGAAAAGGACACTTCTCATAAGGTATCACTGATAGAGGGAATGTAAAAACCGTTACACTTGAACTGAATTACAAAACAGAACAGAGTCACACATGCAGAAAACACACTATGGCTGCTTAACGGGAAAGGTGAGGTGGGGTGATACATAAAACAAGGGTATCAAATTAGCTCAGATACCGTTCCATAAACCCAATATGTAATAGACAAGACCTACTCCTTGCTCAGAGAACTGGACTCAACACGCCCTATTCACCGCACAAGAATATATCTGACTAATAATAATCGTAAAACCTATGTATTGATATCTCTCTGTTAGTGTGTCAAGTGGGTGTAAAGCGGCATAAACACAGCAGTGAAAAGCAGCTAAACCCCATTATAAAAATAAATTACTTTGAAACACCCATGAAACAAAGACAGTGAAAGAGAGAGAAATTCTTACACAATGCGTTCAGGGGCTGTGATGCAACCTGGATTGACCATATCTAGACGCACAGCTGGATGAGACATAAGGGTGGACACTCTTGGGGCTGAGAGGTTTGGTGAGGTTGGGTGAGCAAACGCAGACCCTTTAAAGGAATACTGCGTGGTACCCATCGCATGGGTCCCAAATCTCCAGGTTCAAGGGCATCTTCCTACATCAAAAACATGCATGAGAAACCCAGAAGATGGTACACCGTGTGATGGGGAAAGGTTTCTAAAACGCACCTCATTTCTCATCTCCTTGTGCCCGGGTTCGCCATTCCAGCCGCTTTACTAGCAAGCTCCCTACTTGGAGCATCAGCACCTTTAACCTCCTGTTCCATACAGGTTGCAATTTGTCCTGAGGATAAACGGGAAGACGTGGAACCAACGAGAGACTAGCTCTTGGTGTTGGGACAGGCACAGGTCACTCTATTTTCCCATCAGAAAGAAGAATTAACCACAGGCTCAGCCTGCCCCCCGGAACCAGAACAGGGCCTGAAGCCATTCTGCGATTTTGCGGCCAGCTCCCATAAAAACGAGTTGTAAAATGGAGGTTCAGGGCACTGCAATTCACAAACCTGCAGAGTTATAAATGATAACCCTCGTCCACAAATATACTGAGGGAAGGCAAAGAAGAGGATTTGAAATCAAGGCAGAATTGCAGGAAACAGATTTCAGGAGGTAGATACGAATCGCCTTTAAAGCACATGAAAAGCAGCAAAACGTTGACAATGATGCCCTTGGCCAAAAAGGGCGTATGCGTTTTTTCCTGAATATATTCAGGAAAAAACGCATACGCCCTTTTTGGCCAACCAAGCCACCTGGAAAGGCAAATCAGCGCTACAAAGAAGTCTCGCTTCCCATCGGTCAAAAGGGCCATGCTGAAAAAAGTGTCAAAACCAGAAATGCAGGACAGGCCATGGAGAAATGGGAGCCTTGCTACACTGATGGGCGGGATGTAAATTGCCAAGAGCCACTCTGGAGAAGTGTCCGGTGAGTCCTGAAACATCTGAAAAACACAGCTTAGAGAGCATAGGGCACTTCCACTCATGGGGGTATAAATTGGGAAAATTAAAAATCAGCAAGACACAAGCACCCCAAAGTTTAGGGCTGCTCTGTTGACCAGGACCTCCACTTCATTCCACCTTAAATATCCCAGGAAAGAGAAAAATGGAGAAAGAAGTTGTGGTCCTTATGTACATTGGAATATCACTCAGCCAGGAAATCAATGTCGTAAGGTTAGTAGCAGCATGATGAGTGGATTTAGGTACGACGATTCTAAGTGAAATAAGTCACACAGAAAAGGACACTTCTCATAAGGTATCACTGATAGAGGGAATGTAAAAACCGTTACACTTGAACTGAATTACAAAACAGAACAGAGTCACACATGCAGAAAACACACTATGGCTGCTTAACGGGAAAGGTGAGGTGGGGTGATACATAAAACAAGGGTATCAAATTAGCTCAGATACCGTTCCATAAACCCAATATGTAATAGACAAGACCTACTCCTTGCTCAGAGAACTGGACTCAACACGCCCTATTCACCGCACAAGAATATATCTGACTAATAATAATCGTAAAACCTATGTATTGATATCTCTCTGTTAGTGTGTCAAGTGGGTGTAAAGCGGCATAAACACAGCAGTGAAAAGCAGCTAAACCCCATTATAAAAATAAATTACTTTGAAACACCCATGAAACAAAGACAGTGAAAGAGAGAGAAATTCTTACACAATGCGTTCAGGGGCTGTGATGCAACCTGGATTGACCATATCTAGACGCACAGCTGGATGAGACATAAGGGTGGACACTCTTGGGGCTGAGAGGTTTGGTGAGGTTGGGTGAGCAAACGCAGACCCTTTAAAGGAATACTGCGTGGTACCCATCGCATGGGTCCCAAATCTCCAGGTTCAAGGGCATCTTCCTACATCAAAAACATGCATGAGAAACCCAGAAGATGGTACACCGTGTGATGGGGAAAGGTTTCTAAAACGCACCTCATTTCTCATCTCCTTGTGCCCGGGTTCGACATTCCAGCCGCTTTACTAGCAAGCTCCCTACTTGGAGCATCAGCACCTTTAACCTCCTGTTCCATACAGGTTGCAATTTGTCCTGAGGATAAACGGGAAGACGTGGAACCAACGAGAGACTAGCTCTTGGTGTTGGGACAGGCACAGGTCACTCTATTTTCCCATCAGAAAGAAGAATTAACCACAGGCTCAGACTGCCCCCCGGAACCAGAACAGGGCCTGAAGCCATTCTGCGATTTTGCGGCCAGCTCCCATAAAAACGAGTTGTAAAATGGAGGTTCAGGGCACTGCAATTCACAAACCTGCAGAGTTATAAATGATAACCCTCGTCCACAAATATATTGAGGGAAGGCAAAGAAGAGGATTTGAAATCAAGGCAGAATTGCAGGAAACAGATTTCAGGAGGTAGATACGAATCGCCTTTAAAGCACATGAAAAGCGGCAAAACGTTGACAATGAGGCCCTTGGCCAAAAAGGGCGTATGCGTTTTTTCCTGAATATATTCAGGAAAAAACGCATACGCCCTTTTTGGCCAACCAAGCCACCTGGAAAGGCAAATCAGCGCTACAAAGAAGTCTCGCTTCCCATCGGTCAAAAGGGCCATGCTGAAAAAAGTGTCAAAACCAGAAATGCAGGACAGGCCATGGAGAAATGGGAGCCTTGCTACACTGATGGGCGGGATGTAAATTGCCAAGAGCCACTCTGGAGAAGTGTCCGGTGAGTCCTGAAACATCTGAAAAACACAGCTTAGAGAGCATAGGGCACTTCCACTCATGGGGGTATAAATTGGGAAAATTAAAAATCAGCAAGACACAAGCACCCCAAAGTTTAGGGCTGCTCTGTTGACCAGGACCTCCACTTCATTCCACCTTAAATATCCCAGGAAAGAGAAAAATGGAGAAAGAAGTTGTGGTCCTTATGTACATTGGAATATCACTCAGCCAGGAAATCAATGTCGTAAGGTTAGTAGCAGCATGATGAGTGGATTTAGGTACGACGATTCTAAGTGAAATAAGTCACACAGAAAAGGACACTTCTCATAAGGTATCACTGATAGAGGGAATGTAAAAACCGTTACACTTGAACTGAATTACAAAACAGAACAGAGTCACACATGCAGAAAACACACTATGGCTGCTTAACGGGAAAGGTGAGGTGGGGTGAAACATAAAACAAGGGTATCAAATTAGCTCAGATACCGTTCCATAAACCCAATATGTAATAGACAAGACCTACTCCTTGCTCAGAGAACTGGACTCAGCACGCCCTATTCACCGCACAAGAATATATCTGACTAATAATAATCGTAAAACCTATGTATTGATATCTCTCTGTTAGTGTGTCAAGTGGGTGTAAAGCGGCATAAACACAGCAGTGAAAAGCAGCTAAACCCCATTATAAAAATAAATTACTTTGAAACACCCATGAAACAAAGACAGTGAAAGAGAGAGAAATTCTTACACAATGCGTTCAGGGGCTGTGATGCAACCTGGATTGACCATATCTAGACGCACAGCTGGATGAGACATAAGGGTGGACACTCTTGGGGCTGAGAGGTTTGGTGAGGTTGGGTGAGCAAACGCAGACCCTTTAAAGGAATACTGCGTGGTACCCATCGCATGGGTCCCAAATCTCCAGGTTCAAGGGCATCTTCCTACATCAAAAACATGCATGAGAAACCCAGAAGATGGTACACCGTGTGATGGGGAAAGGTTTCTAAAACGCACCTCATTTCTCATCTCCTTGTGCCCGGGTTCGCCATTCCAGCCGCTTTACTAGCAAGCTCCGTACTTGGAGCATCAGCACCTTTAACCTCCTGTTCCATGCAGGTTGCAATTTGTCCTGAGGATAAACGGGAAGACGTGGAACCAACGAGAGACTAGCTCTTGGTGTTGGGACAGGCACAGGTCACTCTATTTTCCCATCAGAAAGAAGAATTAACCACAGGCTCAGCCTGCCCCCCGGAACCAGAACAGGGCCTGAAGCCATTCTGCGATTTTGCGGCCAGCTCCCATAAAAACGAGTTGTAAAATGGAGGTTCAGGGCACTGCAATTCACAAACCTGCAGAGTTATAAATGATAACTCTCGTCCACAAATATATTGAGGGAAGGCAAAGAAGAGGATTTGAAATCAAGGCAGAATTGCAGGAAACAGATTTCAGGAGGTAGATACGAATCGCCTTTAAAGCACATGAAAAGCGGCAAAACGTTGACAATGATGCCCTTGGCCAAAAAGGGCGTATGCGTTTTTTCCTGAATATATTCAGGAAAAAACGCATACGCCCTTTTTGGCCAACCAAGCCACCTGGAAAGGCAAATCAGCGCTACAAAGAAGTCTCGCTTCCCATCGGTCAAAAGGGCCATGCTGAAAAAAGTGTCAAAAGCAGAAATGCAGGACCGGCCATGGAGAAATGGGAGCCTTGCTACACTGATGGGCGGGATGTAAATTGCCAAGAGCCACTCCGGAGAAGTGTCCGGTGAGTCCTGAAACATCTGAAAAACACAGCTTAGAGAGCATAGGGCACTTCCACTCATGGGGGTATAAATTGGGAAAATTAAAAATCAGCAAGACACAAGCACCCCAAAGTTTAGGGCTGCTCTGTTGACCAGGACCTCCACTTCATTCCACCTTAAATATCCCAGGAAAGAGAAAAATGGATAAAGAAGTTGTGGTCCTTATGTACAATGGAATATCACTCAGCCAGGAAATCAATGTCGTAAGGTTAGTAGCAGCATGATGAGTGGATTTAGGTACGACGATTCTAAGTGAAATAAGTCACACAGAAAAGGACACTTCTCATAAGGTATCACTGATAGAGGGAATGTAAAAACCGTTACACTTGAACTGAATTACAAAACAGAACAGAGTCACACATGCAGAAAACACACTATGGCTGCTTAACGGGAAAGGTGAGGTGGGGTGATACATAAAACAAGGGTATCAAATTAGCTCAGATACCGTTCCATAAACCCAATATGTAATAGACAAGACCTACTCCTTGCTCAGAGAACTGGACTCAACACGCCCTATTCACCGCACAAGAATATATCTGACTAATAATAATCGTAAAACCTATGTATTGATATCTCTCTGTTAGTGTGTCAAGTGGGTGTAAAGCGGCATAAACACAGCAGTGAAAAGCAGCTAAACCCCATTATAAAAATAAATTACTTTGAAACACCCATGAAACAAAGACAGTGAAAGAGAGAGAAATTCTTACACAATGCGTTCAGGGGCTGTGATGCAACCTGGATTGACCATATCTAGACGCACAGCTGGATGAGACATAAGGGTGGACACACTTGGGGCTGAGAGTTTTGGTGAGGTTGGGTGAGCAAACGCAGACCCTTTAAAGGAATACTGCGTGGTACCCATCGCATGGGTCCCAAATCTCCAGGTTCAAGGGCATCTTCCTACATCAAAAACATGCATGAGAAACCCAGAAGATGGTACACCGTGTGATGGGGAAAGGTTTCTAAAACGCACCTCATTTCTCATCTCCTTGTGCCCGGGTTCGCCATTCCAGCCGCTTTACTAGCAAGCTCCCTACTTGGAGCATCAGCACCTTTAACCTCCTGTTCCATACAGGTTGCAATTTGTCCTGAGGATAAACGGGAAGACGTGGAACCAACGAGAGACTAGCTCTTGGTGTTGGGACAGGCACAGGTCACTCTATTTTCCCATCAGAAAGAAGAATTAACCACAGGCTCAGCCTGCCCCCCGGAACCAGAACAGGGCCTGAAGCCATTCTGCGATTTTGCGGCCAGCTCCCATAAAAACGAGTTGTAAAATGGAGGTTCAGGGCACTGCAATTCACAAACCTGCAGAGTTATAAATGATAACCCTCGTCCACAAATATACTGAGGGAAGGCAAAGAAGAGGATTTGAAATCAAGGCAGAATTGCAGGAAACAGATTTCAGGAGGTAGATACGAATCGCCTTTAAAGCACATGAAAAGCAGCAAAACGTTGACAATGATGCCCTTGGCCAAAAAGGGCGTATGCGTTTTTTCCTGAATATATTCAGGAAAAAACGCATACGCCCTTTTTGGCCAACCAAGCCACCTGGAAAGGCAAATCAGCGCTACAAAGAAGTCTCGCTTCCCATCGGTCAAAAGGGCCATGCTGAAAAAAGTGTCAAAACCAGAAATGCAGGACAGGCCATGGAGAAATGGGAGCCTTGCTACACTGATGGGCGGGATGTAAATTGCCAAGAGCCACTCTGGAGAAGTGTCCGGTGAGTCCTGAAACATCTGAAAAACACAGCTTAGAGAGCATAGGGCACTTCCACTCATGGGGGTATAAATTGGGAAAATTAAAAATCAGCAAGACACAAGCACCCCAAAGTTTAGGGCTGCTCTGTTGACCAGGACCTCCACTTCATTCCACCTTAAATATCCCAGGAAAGAGAAAAATGGAGAAAGAAGTTGTGGTCCTTATGTACATTGGAATATCACTCAGCCAGGAAATCAATGTCGTAAGGTTAGTAGCAGCATGATGAGTGGATTTAGGTACGACGATTCTAAGTGAAATAAGTCACACAGAAAAGGACACTTCTCATAAGGTATCACTGATAGAGGGAATGTAAAAACCGTTACACTTGAACTGAATTACAAAACAGAACAGAGTCACACATGCAGAAAACACACTATGGCTGCTTAACGGGAAAGGTGAGGTGGGGTGATACATAAAACAAGGGTATCAAATTAGCTCAGATACCGTTCCATAAACCCAATATGTAATAGACAAGACCTACTCCTTGCTCAGAGAACTGGACTCAACACGCCCTATTCACCGCACAAGAATATATCTGACTAATAATAATCGTAAAACCTATGTATTGATATCTCTCTGTTAGTGTGTCAAGTGGGTGTAAAGCGGCATAAACACAGCAGTGAAAAGCAGCTAAACCCCATTATAAAAATAAATTACTTTGAAACACCCATGAAACAAAGACAGTGAAAGAGAGAGAAATTCTTACACAATGCGTTCAGGGGCTGTGATGCAACCTGGATTGACCATATCTAGACGCACAGCTGGATGAGACATAAGGGTGGACACTCTTGGGGCTGAGAGGTTTGGTGAGGTTGGGTGAGCAAACGCAGACCCTTTAAAGGAATACTGCGTGGTACCCATCGCATGGGTCCCAAATCTCCAGGTTCAAGGGCATCTTCCTACATCAAAAACATGCATGAGAAACCCAGAAGATGGTACACCGTGTGATGGGGAAAGGTTTCTAAAACGCACCTCATTTCTCATCTCCTTGTGCCCGGGTTCGACATTCCAGCCGCTTTACTAGCAAGCTCCCTACTTGGAGCATCAGCACCTTTAACCTCCTGTTCCATACAGGTTGCAATTTGTCCTGAGGATAAACGGGAAGACGTGGAACCAACGAGAGACTAGCTCTTGGTGTTGGGACAGGCACAGGTCACTCTATTTTCCCATCAGAAAGAAGAATTAACCACAGGCTCAGACTGCCCCCCGGAACCAGAACAGGGCCTGAAGCCATTCTGCGATTTTGCGGCCAGCTCCCATAAAAACGAGTTGTAAAATGGAGGTTCAGGGCACTGCAATTCACAAACCTGCAGAGTTATAAATGATAACCCTCGTCCACAAATATATTGAGGGAAGGCAAAGAAGAGGATTTGAAATCAAGGCAGAATTGCAGGAAACAGATTTCAGGAGGTAGATACGAATCGCCTTTAAAGCACATGAAAAGCGGCAAAACGTTGACAATGAGGCCCTTGGCCAAAAAGGGCGTATGCATTTTTTCCTGAATATATTCAGGAAAAAACGCATACGCCCTTTTTGGCCAACCAAGCCACCTGGAAAGGCAAATCAGCGCTACAAAGAAGTCTCGCTTCCCATCGGTCAAAAGGGCCATGCTGAAAAAAGTGTCAAAACCAGAAATGCAGGACAGGCCATGGAGAAATGGGAGCCTTGCTACACTGATGGGCGGGATGTAAATTGCCAAGAGCCACTCTGGAGAAGTGTCCGGTGAGTCCTGAAACATCTGAAAAACACAGCTTAGAGAGCATAGGGCACTTCCACTCATGGGGGTATAAATTGGGAAAATTAAAAATCAGCAAGACACAAGCACCCCAAAGTTTAGGGCTGCTCTGTTGACCAGGACCTCCACTTCATTCCACCTTAAATATCCCAGGAAAGAGAAAAATGGAGAAAGAAGTTGTGGTCCTTATGTACATTGGAATATCACTCAGCCAGGAAATCAATGTCGTAAGGTTAGTAGCAGCATGATGAGTGGATTTAGGTACGACGATTCTAAGTGAAATAAGTCACACAGAAAAGGACACTTCTCATAAGGTATCACTGATAGAGGGAATGTAAAAACCGTTACACTTGAACTGAATTACAAAACAGAACAGAGTCACACATGCAGAAAACACACTATGGCTGCTTAACGGGAAAGGTGAGGTGGGGTGAAACATAAAACAAGGGTATCAAATTAGCTCAGATACCGTTCCATAAACCCAATATGTAATAGACAAGACCTACTCCTTGCTCAGAGAACTGGACTCAGCACGCCCTATTCACCGCACAAGAATATATCTGACTAATAATAATCGTAAAACCTATGTATTGATATCTCTCTGTTAGTGTGTCAAGTGGGTGTAAAGCGGCATAAACACAGCAGTGAAAAGCAGCTAAACCCCATTATAAAAATAAATTACTTTGAAACACCCATGAAACAAAGACAGTGAAAGAGAGAGAAATTCTTACACAATGCGTTCAGGGGCTGTGATGCAACCTGGATTGACCATATCTAGACGCACAGCTGGATGAGACATAAGGGTGGACACTCTTGGGGCTGAGAGGTTTGGTGAGGTTGGGTGAGCAAACGCAGACCCTTTAAAGGAATACTGCGTGGTACCCATCGCATGGGTCCCAAATCTCCAGGTTCAAGGGCATCTTCCTACATCAAAAACATGCATGAGAAACCCAGAAGATGGTACACCGTGTGATGGGGAAAGGTTTCTAAAACGCACCTCATTTCTCATCTCCTTGTGCCCGGGTTCGCCATTCCAGCCGCTTTACTAGCAAGCTCCGTACTTGGAGCATCAGCACCTTTAACCTCCTGTTCCATGCAGGTTGCAATTTGTCCTGAGGATAAACGGGAAGACGTGGAACCAACGAGAGACTAGCTCTTGGTGTTGGGACAGGCACAGGTCACTCTATTTTCCCATCAGAAAGAAGAATTAACCACAGGCTCAGCCTGCCCCCCGGAACCAGAACAGGGCCTGAAGCCATTCTGCGATTTTGCGGCCAGCTCCCATAAAAACGAGTTGTAAAATGGAGGTTCAGGGCACTGCAATTCACAAACCTGCAGAGTTATAAATGATAACTCTCGTCCACAAATATATTGAGGGAAGGCAAAGAAGAGGATTTGAAATCAAGGCAGAATTGCAGGAAACAGATTTCAGGAGGTAGATACGAATCGCCTTTAAAGCACATGAAAAGCGGCAAAACGTTGACAATGATGCCCTTGGCCAAAAAGGGCGTATGCGTTTTTTCCTGAATATATTCAGGAAAAAACGCATACGCCCTTTTTGGCCAACCAAGCCACCTGGAAAGGCAAATCAGCGCTACAAAGAAGTCTCGCTTCCCATCGGTCAAAAGGGCCATGCTGAAAAAAGTGTCAAAACCAGAAATGCAGGACAGGCCATGGAGAAATGGGAGCCTTGCTACACTGATGGGCGGGATGTAAATTGCCAAGAGCCACTCCGGAGAAGTGTCCGGTGAGTCCTGAAACATCTGAAAAACACAGCTTAGAGAGCATAGGGCACTTCCACTCATGGGGGTATAAATTGGGAAAATTAAAAATCAGCAAGACACAAGCACCCCAAAGTTTAGGGCTGCTCTGTTGACCAGGACCTCCACTTCATTCCACCTTAAATATCCCAGGAAAGAGAAAAATGGATAAAGAAGTTGTGGTCCTTATGTACATTGGAATATCACTCAGCCAGGAAATCAATGTCGTAAGGTTAGTAGCAGCATGATGAGTGGATTTAGGTACGACGATTCTAAGTGAAATAAGTCACACAGAAAAGGACACTTCTCATAAGGTATCACTGATAGAGGGAATGTAAAAACCGTTACACTTGAACTGAATTACAAAACAGAACAGAGTCACACATGCAGAAAACACACTATGGCTGCTTAACGGGAAAGGTGAGGTGGGGTGATACATAAAACAAGGGTATCAAATTAGCTCAGATACCGTTCCATAAACCCAATATGTAATAGACAAGACCTACTCCTTGCTCAGAGAACTGGACTCAACACGCCCTATTCACCGCACAAGAATATATCTGACTAATAATAATCGTAAAACCTATGTATTGATATCTCTCTGTTAGTGTGTCAAGTGGGTGTAAAGCGGCATAAACACAGCAGTGAAAAGCAGCTAAACCCCATTATAAAAATAAATTACTTTGAAACACCCATGAAACAAAGACAGTGAAAGAGAGAGAAATTCTTACACAATGCGTTCAGGGGCTGTGATGCAACCTGGATTGACCATATCTAGACGCACAGCTGGATGAGACATAAGGGTGGACACACTTGGGGCTGAGAGGTTTGGTGAGGTTGGGTGAGCAAACGCAGACCCTTTAAAGGAATACTGCGTGGTACCCATCGCATGGGTCCCAAATCTCCAGGTTCAAGGGCATCTTCCTACATCAAAAACATGCATGAGAAACCCAGAAGATGGTACACCGTGTGATGGGGAAAGGTTTCTAAAACGCACCTCATTTCTCATCTCCTTGTGCCCGGGTTCGCCATTCCAGCCGCTTTACTAGCAAGCTCCCTACTTGGAGCATCAGCACCTTTAACCTCCTGTTCCGTAGAGGTTGCAATTTGTCCTGAGGATAAACGGGAAGACGTGGAACCAACGAGAGACTAGCTCTTGGTGTTGGGACAGGCACAGGTCACTCTATTTTCCCATCAGAAAGAAGAATTAACCACAGGCTCAGCCTGCCCCCCGGAACCAGAACAGGGCCTGAAGCCATTCTGCGATTTTGCGGCCAGCTCCCATAAAAACGAGTTGTAAAATGGAGGTTCAGGGCACTGCAATTCACAAACCTGCAGAGTTATAAATGATAACTCTCGTCCACAAATATATTGAGGGAAGGCAAAGAAGAGGATTTGAAATCAAGGCAGAATTGCAGGAAACAGATTTCAGGAGGTAGATACGAATCGCCTTTAAAGCACATGAAAAGCGGCAAAACGTTGACAATGATGCCCTTGGCCAAAAAGGGCGTATGCGTTTTTTCCTGAATATATTCAGGAAAAAACGCATACGCCCTTTTTGGCCAACCAAGCAACCTGGAAAGGCAAATCAGCGCTACAAAGAAGTCTCGCTTCCCATCGGTCAAAAGGGCCATGCTGAAAAAAGTGTCAAAACCAGAAATGCAGGACCGGCCATGGAGAAATGGGAGCCTTGCTACACTGATGGGCGGGATGTAAATTGCCAAAAGCCACTCCGGAGAAGTGTCCGGTGAGTCCTGAAACATCTGAAAAACACAGCTTAGAGAGCATAGGGCACTTCCACTCATGGGGGTATAAATTGGGAAAATTAAAAATCAGCAAGACACAAGCACCCCAAAGTTTAGGGCTGCTCTGTTGACCAGGACCTCCACTTCATTCCACCTTAAATATCCCAGGAAAGAGAAAAATGGATAAAGAAGTTGTGGTCCTTATGTACAATGGAATATCACTCAGCCATGAAATCAATGTCGTAAGGTTAGTAGCAGCATGATGAGTGGATTTAGGTACGACGATTCTAAGTGAAATAAGTCACACAGAAAAGGACACTTCTCATAAGGTATCACTGATAGAGGGAATGTAAAAACCGTTACACTTGAACTGAATTACAAAACAGAACAGAGTCACACATGCAGAAAACACACTCTGGCTGCTTAACGGGAAAGGTGAGGTGGGGTGATACATAAAACAAGGGTATCAAATTAGCTCAGATACCGTTCCATAAACCCAATATGTAATAGACAAGACCTACTCCTTGCTCAGAGAACTGGACTCAACACGCCCTATTCACCGCACAAGAATATATCTGACTAATAATAATCGTAAAACCTATGTATTGATATCTCTCTGTTAGTGTGTCAAGTGGGTGTAAAGCGGCATAAACACAGCAGTGAAAAGCAGCTAAACCCCATTATAAAAATAAATTACTTTGAAACACCCATGAAACAAAGACAGTGAAAGAGAGAGAAATTCTTACACAATGCGTTCAGGGGCTGTGATGCAACCTGGATTGACCATATCTAGACGCACAGCTGGATGAGACATAAGGGTGGACACTCTTGGGGCTGAGAGGTTTGGTGAGGTTGGGTGAGCAAACGCAGACCCTTTAAAGGAATACTGCGTGGTACCCATCGCATGGGTCCCAAATCTCCAGGTTCAAGGGCATCTTCCTACATCAAAAACATGCATGAGAAACCCAGAAGATGGTACACCGTGTGATGGGGAAAGGTTTCTAAAACGCACCTCATTTCTCATCTCCTTGTGCCCGGGTTCGCCATTCCAGCCGCTTTACTAGCAAGCTCCCTACTTGGAGCATCAGCACCTTTAACCTCCTGTTCCATACAGGTTGCAATTTGTCCTGAGGATAAACGGGAAGACGTGGAACCAACGAGAGACTAGCTCTTGGTGTTGGGACAGGCACAGGTCACTCTATTTTCCCATCAGAAAGAAGAATTAACCACAGGCTCAGCCTGCCCCCCGGAACCAGAACAGGGCCTGAAGCCATTCTGCGATTTTGCGGCCAGCTCCCATAAAAACGAGTTGTAAAATGGAGGTTCAGGGCACTGCAATTCACAAACCTGCAGAGTTATAAATGATAACTCTCGTCCACAAATATATTGAGGGAAGGCAAAGAAGAGGATTTGAAATCAAGGCAGAATTGCAGGAAACAGATTTCAGGAGGTAGATACGAATCGCCTTTAAAGCACATGAAAAGCGGCAAAACGTTGACAATGATGCCCTTGGCCAAAAAGGGCGTATGCGTTTTTTCCTGAATATATTCAGGAAAAAACGCATACGCCCTTTTTGGCCAACCAAGCCACCTGGAAAGGCAAATCAGCGCTACAAAGAAGTCTCGCTTCCCATCGGTCAAAAGGGCCATGCTGAAAAAAGTGTCAAAACCAGAAATGCAGGACCGGCCATGGAGGAATGGGAGCCTTGCTACACTGATGGGCGGGATGTAAATTGCCAAGAGCCACTCCGGAGAAGTGTCCGGTGAGTCCTGAAACATCTGAAAAACACAGCTTAGAGAGCATAGGGCACTTCCACTCATGGGGGTATAAATTGGGAAAATTAAAAATCAGCAAGACACAAGCACCCCAAAGTTTAGGGCTGCTCTGTTGACCAGGACCTCCACTTCATTCCACCTTAAATATCCCAGGAAAGAGAAAAATGGAGAAAGAAGTTGTGGTCCTTATGTACATTGGAATATCACTCAGCCAGGAAATCAATGTCGTAAGGTTAGTAGCAGCATGATGAGTGGATTTAGGTACGACGATTCTAAGTGAAATAAGTCACACAGAAAAGGACACTTCTCATAAGGTATCACTGATAGAGGGAATGTAAAAACCGTTACACTTGAACTGAATTACAAAACAGAACAGAGTCACACATGCAGAAAACACACTATGGCTGCTTAACGGGAAAGGTGAGGTGGGGTGATACATAAAACAAGGGTATCAAATTAGCTCAGATACCGTTCCATAAACCCAATATGTAATAGACAAGACCTACTCCTTGCTCAGAGAACTGGACTCAACACGCCCTATTCACCGCACAAGAATATATCTGACTAATAATAATCGTAAAACCTATGTATTGATATCTCTCTGTTAGTGTGTCAAGTGGGTGTAAAGCGGCATAAACACAGCAGTGAAAAGCAGCTAAACCCCATTATAAAAATAAATTACTTTGAAACACCCATGAAACAAAGACAGTGAAAGAGAGAGAAATTCTTACACAATGCGTTCAGGGGCTGTGATGCAACCTGGATTGACCATATCTAGACGCACAGCTGGATGAGACATAAGGGTGGACACTCTTGGGGCTGAGAGGTTTGGTGAGGTTGGGTGAGCAAACGCAGACCCTTTAAAGGAATACTGCGTGGTACCCATCGCATGGGTCCCAAATCTCCAGGTTCAAGGGCATCTTCCTACATCAAAAACATGCATGAGAAACCCAGAAGATGGTACACCGTGTGATGGGGAAAGGTTTCTAAAACGCACCTCATTTCTCATCTCCTTGTGCCCGGGTTCGCCATTCCAGCCGCTTTACTAGCAAGCTCCCTACTTGGAGCATCAGCACCTTTAACCTCCTGTTCCATGCAGGTTGCAATTTGTCCTGAGGATAAACGGGAAGACGTGGAACCAACGAGAGACTAGCTCTTGGTGTTGGGACAGGCACAGGTCACTCTATTTTCCCATCAGAAAGAAGAATTAACCACAGGCTCAGCCTGCCCCCCGGAACCAGAACAGGGCCTGAAGCCATTCTGCGATTTTGCGGCCAGCTCCCATAAAAACGAGTTGTAAAATGGAGGTTCAGGGCACTGCAATTCACAAACCTGCAGAGTTATAAATGATAACTGTCGTCCACAAATATATTGAGGGAAGGCAAAGAAGAGGATTTTACATCAAGGCAGAATTGCAGGAAACAGATTTCAGGAGGTAGATACGAATCGCCTTTAAAGCACATGAAAAGCGGCAAAACGTTGACAATGATGCCCTTGGCCAAAAAGGGCGTATGCGTTTTTTCCTGAATATATTCAGGAAAAAACGCATACGCCCTTTTTGGCCAACCAAGCCACCTGGAAAGGCAAATCAGCGCTACAAAGAAGTCTCGCTTCCCATCGGTCAAAAGGGCCATGCTGAAAAAAGTGTCAAAAGCAGAAATGCAGGACCGGCCATGGAGAAATGGGAGCCTTGCTACACTGATGGGCGGGATGTAAATTGCCAAGAGCCACTCCGGAGAAGTGTCCGGTGAGTCCTGAAACATCTGAAAAACACAGCTTAGAGAGCATAGGGCACTTCCACTCATGGGGGTATAAATTGGGAAAATTAAAAATCAGCAAGACACAAGCACCCCAAAGTTTAGGGCTGCTCTGTTGACCAGGACCTCCACTTCATTCCACCTTAAATATCCCAGGAAAGAGAAAAATGGATAAAGAAGTTGTGGTCCTTATGTACAATGGAATATCACTCAGCCAGGAAATCAATGTCGTAAGGTTAGTAGCAGCATGATGAGTGGATTTAGGTACGACGATTCTAAGTGAAATAAGTCACACAGAAAAGGACACTTCTCATAAGGTATCACTGATAGAGGGAATGTAAAAACCGTTACACTTGAACTGAATTACAAAACAGAACAGAGTCACACATGCAGAAAACACACTATGGCTGCTTAACGGGAAAGGTGAGGTGGGGTGATACATAAAACAAGGGTATCAAATTAGCTCAGATACCGTTCCATAAACCCAATATGTAATAGACAAGACCTACTCCTTGCTCAGAGAACTGGACTCAGCACGCCCTATTCACCGCACAAGAATATATCTGACTAATAATAATCGTAAAACCTATGTATTGATATCTCTCTGTTAGTGTGTCAAGTGGGTGTAAAGCGGCATAAACACAGCAGTGAAAAGCAGCTAAACCCCATTATAAAAATAAATTACTTTGAAACACCCATGAAACAAAGACAGTGAAAGAGAGAGAAATTCTTACACAATGCGTTCAGGGGCTGTGATGCAACCTGGATTGACCATATCTAGACGCACAGCTGGATGAGACATAAGGGTGGACACTCTTGGGGCTGAGAGGTTTGGTGAGGTTGGGTGAGCAAACCCAGACCCTTTAAAGGAATACTGCATGGTACCCATCGCATGGGTCCCAAATCTCCAGGTTCAAGGGCATCTTCCTACATCAAAAACATGCATGAGAAACCCAGAAGATGGTACACCGTGTGATGGGGAAAGGTTTCTAAAACGCACCTCATTTCTCAACTCCTTGTGCCCGGGTTCGCCATTCCAGCCGCTTTACTAGCAAGCTCCATACTTGGAGCATCAGCACCTTTAACCTCCTGTTCCATGCAGGTTGCAATTTGTCCTGAGGATAAACGGGAAGACGTGGAACCAACGAGAGACTAGCTCTTGGTGTTGGGACAGGCACAGGTCACTCTATTTTCCCATCAGAAAGAAGAATTAACCACAGGCTCAGCCTGCCCCCCGGAACCAGAACAGGGCCTGAAGCCATTCTGCGATTTTGCGGCCAGCTCCCATAAAAACGAGTTGTAAAATGGAGGTTCAGGGCACTGCAATTCACAAACCTGCAGAGTTATAAATGATAACTGTCGTCCACAAATATATTGAGGGAAGGCAAAGAAGAGGATTTGAAATCAAGGCAGAATTGCAGGAAACAGATTTCAGGAGGTAGATACGAATCGCCTTTAAAGCACATGAAAAGCGGCAAAACGTTGACAATGATGCCCTTGGCCAAAAAGGGCGTATGCGTTTTTTCCTGAATATATTCAGGAAAAAACGCATACGCCCTTTTTGGCCAACCAAGCCACCTGGAAAGGCAAATCAGCGCTACAAAGAAGTCTCGCTTCCCATCGGTCAAAAGGGCCATGCTGAAAAAAGTGTCAAAACCAGAAATGCAGGACCGGCCATGGAGAAATGGGAGCCTTGCTACACTGATGGGCGGGATGTAAATTCCCAAGAGCCACTCCGGAGAAGTGTCCGGTGAGTCCTGAAACATCTGAAAAACACAGCTTAGAGAGCATAGGGCACTTCCACTCATGGGGGTATAAATTGGGAAAATTAAAAATCAGCAAGACACAAGCACCCCAAAGTTTAGGGCTGCTCTGTTGACCAGGACCTCCACTTCATTCCACCTTAAATATCCCAGGAAAGAGAAAAATGGATAAAGAAGTTGTGGTCCTTATGTACAATGGAATATCACTCAGCCAGGAAATCAATGTCGTAAGGTTAGTAGCAGCATGATGAGTGGATTTAGGTACGACGATTCTAAGTGAAATAAGTCACACAGAAAAGGACACTTCTCATAAGGTATCACTGATAGAGGGAATGTAAAAACCGTTACACTTGAACTGAATTACAAAACAGAACAGAGTCACACATGCAGAAAACACACTATGGCTGCTTAACGGGAAAGGTGAGGTGGGGTGATACATAAAACAAGGGTATCAAATTAGCTCAGATACCGTTCCATAAACCCAATATGTAATAGACAAGACCTACTCCTTGCTCAGAGAACTGGACTCAGCACGCCCTATTCACCGCACAAGAATATATCTGACTAATAATAATCGTAAAACCTATGTATTGATATCTCTCTGTTAGTGTGTCAAGTGGGTGTAAAGCGGCATAAACACAGCAGTGAAAAGCAGCTAAACCCCATTATAAAAATAAATTACTTTGAAACACCCATGAAACAAAGACAGTGAAAGAGAGAGAAATTCTTACACAATGCGTTCAGGGGCTGTGATGCAACCTGGATTGACCATATCTAGACGCACAGCTGGATGAGACATAAGGGTGGACACTCTTGGGGCTGAGAGGTTTGGTGAGGTTGGGTGAGCAAACCCAGACCCTTTAAAGGAATACTGCGTGGTACCCATCGCATGGGTCCCAAATCTCCAGGTTCAAGGGCATCTTCCTACATCAAAAACATGCATGAGAAACCCAGAAGATGGTACACCGTGTGATGGGGAAAGGTTTCTAAAACGCACCTCATTTCTCAACTCCTTGTGCCCGGGTTCGCCATTCCAGCCGCTTTACTAGCAAGCTCCATACTTGGAGCATCAGCACCTTTAACCTCCTGTTCCATGCAGGTTGCAATTTGTCCTGAGGATAAACGGGAAGACGTGGAACCAACGAGAGACTAGCTCTTGGTGTTGGGACAGGCACAGGTCACTCTATTTTCCCATCAGAAAGAAGAATTAACCACAGGCTCAGCCTGCCCCCCGGAACCAGAACAGGGCCTGAAGCCATTCTGCGATTTTGCGGCCAGCTCCCATAAAAACGAGTTGTAAAATGGAGGTTCAGGGCACTGCAATTCACAAACCTGCAGAGTTATAAATGATAACTGTCGTCCACAAATATATTGAGGGAAGGCAAAGAAGAGGATTTGAAATCAAGGCAGAATTGCAGGAAACAGATTTCAGGAGGTAGATACGAATCGCCTTTAAAGCACATGAAAAGCGGCAAAACGTTGACAATGATGCCCTTGGCCAAAAAGGGCGTATGCGTTTTTTCCTGAATATATTCAGGAAAAAACGCATACGCCCTTTTTGGCCAACCAAGCCACCTGGAAAGGCAAATCAGCGCTACAAAGAAGTCTCGCTTCCCATCGGTCAAAAGGGCCATGCTGAAAAAAGTGTCAAAACCAGAAATGCAGGACCGGCCATGGAGAAATGGGAGCCTTGCTACACTGATGGGCGGGATGTAAATTCCCAAGAGCCACTCCGGAGAAGTGTCCGGTGAGTCCTGAAACATCTGAAAAACACATCTTAGAGAGCATAGGGCACTACCACTCATGGGGGTATAAATTGGGAAAATTAAAAATCAGCAAGACACAAGCACCCCAAAGTTTAGGGCTGCTCTGTTGACCAGGACCTCCACTTCATTCCACCTTAAATATCCCAGGAAAGAGAAAAATGGATAAAGAAGTTGTGGTCCTTATGTACATTGGAATATCACTCAGCCAGGAAATCAATGTCGTAAGGTTAGTAGCAGCATGATGAGTGGATTTAGGTACGACGATTCTAAGTGAAATAAGTCACACAGAAAAGGACACTTCTCATAAGGTATCACTGATAGAGGGAATGTAAAAACCGTTACACTTGAACTGAATTACAAAACAGAACAGAGTCACACATGCAGAAAACACACTATGGCTGCTTAACGGGAAAGGTGAGGTGGGGTGATACATAAAACAAGGGTATCAAATTAGCTCAGATACCGTTCCATAAACCCAATATGTAATAGACAAGACCTACTCCTTGCTCAGAGAACTGGACTCAGCACGCCCTATTCACCGCACAAGAATATATCTGACTAATAATAATCGTAAAACCTATGTATTGATATCTCTCTGTTAGTGTGTCAAGTGTGTGTAAAGCGGCATAAACACAGCAGTGAAAAGCAGCTAAACCCCATTATAAAAATAAATTACTTTGAAACACCCATGAAACAAAGACAGTGAAAGAGAGAGAAATTCTTACACAATGCGTTCAGGGGCTGTGATGCAACCTGGATTGACCATATCTAGACGCACAGCTGGATGAGACATAAGGGTGGACACTCTTGGGGCTGAGAGGTTTGGTGAGGTTGGGTGAGCAAACCCAGACCCTTTAAAGGAATACTGCGTGGTACCCATCGCATGGGTCCCAAATCTCCAGGTTCAAGGGCATCTTCCTACATCAAAAACATGCATGAGAAACCCAGAAGATGGTACACCGTGTGATGGGGAAAGGTTTCTAAAACGCACCTCATTTCTCATCTCCTTGTGCCCGGGTTCGCCATTCCAGCCGCTTTACTAGCAAGCTCCATACTTGGAGCATCAGCACCTTTAACCTCCTGTTCCATGCAGGTTGCAATTTGTCCTGAGGATAAACGGGAAGACGTGGAACCAACGAGAGACTAGCTCTTGGTGTTGGGACAGGCACAGGTCACTCTATTTTCCCATCAGAAAGAAGAATTAACCACAGGCTCAGCCTGCCCCCCGGAACCAGAACAGGGCCTGAAGCCATTCTGCGATTTTGCGGCCAGCTCCCATAAAAACGAGTTGTAAAATGGAGGTTCAGGGCACTGCAATTCACAAACCTGCAGAGTTATAAATGATAACTCTCGTCCACAAATATATTGAGGGAAGGCAAAGAAGAGGATTTGAAATCAAGGCAGAATTGCAGGAAACAGATTTCAGGAGGTAGATACGAATCGCCTTTAAAGCACATGAAAAGCGGCAAAACGTTGACAATGATGCCCTTGGCCAAAAAGGGCGTATGCGTTTTTTCCTGAATATATTCAGGAAAAAACGCATACGCCCTTTTTGGCCAACCAAGGAACCTGGAAAGGCAAATCAGCGCTACAAAGAAGTCTCGCTTCCCATCGGTCAAAAGGGCCATGCTGAAAAAAGTGTCAAAACCAGAAATGCAGGACAGGCCATGGAGAAATGGGAGCCTTGCTACACTGATGGGCGGGATGTAAATTGCCAAGAGCCACTCTGGAGAAGTGTCCGGTGAGTCCTGAAACATCTGAAAAACACAGCTTAGAGAGCATAGGGCACTTCCACTCATTGGGGTATAAATTGGGAAAATTAAAAATCAGCAAGACACAAGCACCCCAAAGTTTAGGGCTGCTCTGTTGACCAGGACCTCCACTTCATTCCACCTTAAATATCCCAGGAAAGAGAAAAATGGAGAAAGAAGTTGTGGTCCTTATGTACATTGGAATATCACTCAGCCAGGAAATCAATGTCGTAAGGTTAGTAGCAGCATGATGAGTGGATTTAGGTACGACGATTTTAAGTGAAATAAGTCACACAGAAAAGGACACTTCTCATAAGGTATCACTGATAGAGGGAATGTAAAAACCGTTACACTTGAACTGAATTACAAAACAGAACAGAGTCACACATGCAGAAAACACACTATGGCTGCTTAACGGGAAAGGTGAGGTGGGGTGATACATAAAACAAGGGTATCAAATTAGCTCAGATACCGTTCCATAAACCCAATATGTAATAGACAAGACCTACTACTTGCTCAGATACCGTTCCATAAACCCAATATGTAATAGACAAGACCTACTCCTTGCTCAGAGAACTGGACTCAACACGCCCTATTCACCGCACAAGAATATATCTGACTAATAATAATCGTAAAACCTATGTATTGATATCTCTCTGTTAGTGTGTCAAGTGGGTGTAAAGCGGCATAAACACAGCAGTGAAAAGCAGCTAAACCCCATTATAAAAATAAATTACTTTGAAACACCCATGAAACAAAGACAGTGAAAGAGAGAGAAATTCTTACACAATGCGTTCAGGGGCTGTGATGCAACCTGGATTGACCATATCTAGACGCACAGCTGGATGAGACATAAGGGTGGACACTCTTGGGGCTGAGAGGTTTGGTGAGGTTGGGTGAGCAAACGCAGACCCTTTAAAGGAATACTGCGTGGTACCCATCGCATGGGTCCCAAATCTCCAGGTTCAAGGGCATCTTCCTACATCAAAAACATGCATGAGAAACCCAGAAGATGGTACACCGTGTGATGGGGAAAGGTTTCTAAAACGCACCTCATTTCTCATCTCCTTGTGCCCGGGTTCGCCATTCCAGCCGCTTTACTAGCAAGCTCCCTACTTGGAGCATCAGCACCTTTAACCTCCTGTTCCATACAGGTTGCAATTTGTCCTGAGGATAAACGGGAAGACGTGGAACCAACGAGAGACTAGCTCTTGGTGTTGGGACAGGCACAGGTCACTCTATTTTCCCATCAGAAAGAAGAATTAACCACAGGCTCAGCCTGCCCCCCGGAACCAGAACAGGGCCTGAAGCCATTCTGCGATTTTGCGGCCAGCTCCCATAAAAACGAGTTGTAAAATGGAGGTTCAGGGCACTGCAATTCACAAACCTGCAGAGTTATAAATGATAACTCTCGTCCACAAATATATTGAGGGAAGGCAAAGAAGAGGATTTGAAATCAAGGCAGAATTGCAGGAAACAGATTTCAGGAGGTAGATACGAATCGCCTTTAAAGCACATGAAAAGCGGCAAAACGTTGACAATGATGCCCTTGGCCAAAAAGGGCGTATGCGTTTTTTCCTGAATATATTCAGGAAAAAACGCATACGCCCTTTTTGGCCAACCAAGCAACCTGGAAAGGCAAATCAGCGCTACAAAGAAGTCTCGCTTCCCATCGGTCAAAAGGGCCATGCTGAAAAAAGTGTCAAAACCAGAAATGCAGGACCGGCCATGGAGAAATGGGAGCCTTGCTACACTGATGGGCGGGATGTAAATTGCCAAAAGCCACTCCGGAGAAGTGTCCGGTGAGTCCTGAAACATCTGAAAAACACAGCTTAGAGAGCATAGGGCACTTCCACTCATGGGGGTATAAATTGGGAAAATTAAAAATCAGCAAGACACAAGCACCCCAAAGTTTAGGGCTGCTCTGTTGACCAGGACCTCCACTTCATTCCACCTTAAATATCCCAGGAAAGAGAAAAATGGATAAAGAAGTTGTGGTCCTTATGTACAATGGAATATCACTCAGCCATGAAATCAATGTCGTAAGGTTAGTAGCAGCATGATGAGTGGATTTAGGTACGACGATTCTAAGTGAAATAAGTCACACAGAAAAGGACACTTCTCATAAGGTATCACTGATAGAGGGAATGTAAAAACCGTTACACTTGAACTGAATTACAAAACAGAACAGAGTCACACATGCAGAAAACACACTCTGGCTGCTTAACGGGAAAGGTGAGGTGGGGTGATACATAAAACAAGGGTATCAAATTAGCTCAGATACCGTTCCATAAACCCAATATGTAATAGACAAGACCTACTCCTTGCTCAGAGAACTGGACTCAACACGCCCTATTCACCGCACAAGAATATATCTGACTAATAATAATCGTAAAACCTATGTATTGATATCTCTCTGTTAGTGTGTCAAGTGGGTGTAAAGCGGCATAAACACAGCAGTGAAAAGCAGCTAAACCCCATTATAAAAATAAATTACTTTGAAACACCCATGAAACAAAGACAGTGAAAGAGAGAGAAATTCTTACACAATGCGTTCAGGGGCTGTGATGCAACCTGGATTGACCATATCTAGACGCACAGCTGGATGAGACATAAGGGTGGACACTCTTGGGGCTGAGAGGTTTGGTGAGGTTGGGTGAGCAAACGCAGACCCTTTAAAGGAATACTGCGTGGTACCCATCGCATGGGTCCCAAATCTCCAGGTTCAAGGGCATCTTCCTACATCAAAAACATGCATGAGAAACCCAGAAGATGGTACACCGTGTGATGGGGAAAGGTTTCTAAAACGCACCTCATTTCTCATCTCCTTGTGCCCGGGTTCGCCATTCCAGCCGCTTTACTAGCAAGCTCCCTACTTGGAGCATCAGCACCTTTAACCTCCTGTTCCATACAGGTTGCAATTTGTCCTGAGGATAAACGGGAAGACGTGGAACCAACGAGAGACTAGCTCTTGGTGTTGGGACAGGCACAGGTCACTCTATTTTCCCATCAGAAAGAAGAATTAACCACAGGCTCAGCCTGCCCCCCGGAACCAGAACAGGGCCTGAAGCCATTCTGCGATTTTGCGGCCAGCTCCCATAAAAACGAGTTGTAAAATGGAGGTTCAGGGCACTGCAATTCACAAACCTGCAGAGTTATAAATGATAACTCTCGTCCACAAATATATTGAGGGAAGGCAAAGAAGAGGATTTGAAATCAAGGCAGAATTGCAGGAAACAGATTTCAGGAGGTAGATACGAATCGCCTTTAAAGCACATGAAAAGCGGCAAAACGTTGACAATGATGCCCTTGGCCAAAAAGGGCGTATGCGTTTTTTCCTGAATATATTCAGGAAAAAACGCATACGCCCTTTTTGGCCAACCAAGCCACCTGGAAAGGCAAATCAGCGCTACAAAGAAGTCTCGCTTCCCATCGGTCAAAAGGGCCATGCTGAAAAAAGTGTCAAAACCAGAAATGCAGGACCGGCCATGGAGGAATGGGAGCCTTGCTACACTGATGGGCGGGATGTAAATTGCCAAGAGCCACTCCGGAGAAGTGTCCGGTGAGTCCTGAAACATCTGAAAAACACAGCTTAGAGAGCATAGGGCACTTCCACTCATGGGGGTATAAATTGGGAAAATTAAAAATCAGCAAGACACAAGCACCCCAAAGTTTAGGGCTGCTCTGTTGACCAGGACCTCCACTTCATTCCACCTTAAATATCCCAGGAAAGAGAAAAATGGAGAAAGAAGTTGTGGTCCTTATGTACATTGGAATATCACTCAGCCAGGAAATCAATGTCGTAAGGTTAGTAGCAGCATGATGAGTGGATTTAGGTACGACGATTCTAAGTGAAATAAGTCACACAGAAAAGGACACTTCTCATAAGGTATCACTGATAGAGGGAATGTAAAAACCGTTACACTTGAACTGAATTACAAAACAGAACAGAGTCACACATGCAGAAAACACACTATGGCTGCTTAACGGGAAAGGTGAGGTGGGGTGATACATAAAACAAGGGTATCAAATTAGCTCAGATACCGTTCCATAAACCCAATATGTAATAGACAAGACCTACTCCTTGCTCAGAGAACTGGACTCAACACGCCCTATTCACCGCACAAGAATATATCTGACTAATAATAATCGTAAAACCTATGTATTG
Organism: Balaenoptera borealis; assembly: GCF_965194805.1. Lineage (NCBI taxonomy): Eukaryota > Metazoa > Chordata > Mammalia > Artiodactyla > Balaenopteridae > Balaenoptera > Balaenoptera borealis. The sequence continues at coordinate 3,187,228 of NW_028124009.1, forward strand.
ATATCTCTCTGTTAGTGTGTCAAGTGGGTGTAAAGCGGCATAAACACAGCAGTGAAAAGCAGCTAAACCCCATTATAAAAATAAATTACTTTGAAACACCCATGAAACAAAGACAGTGAAAGAGAGAGAAATTCTTACACAATGCGTTCAGGGGCTGTGATGCAACCTGGATTGACCATATCTAGACGCACAGCTGGATGAGACATAAGGGTGGACACTCTTGGGGCTGAGAGGTTTGGTGAGGTTGGGTGAGCAAACGCAGACCCTTTAAAGGAATACTGCGTGGTACCCATCGCATGGGTCCCAAATCTCCAGGTTCAAGGGCATCTTCCTACATCAAAAACATGCATGAGAAACCCAGAAGATGGTACACCGTGTGATGGGGAAAGGTTTCTAAAACGCACCTCATTTCTCAACTCCTTGTGCCCGGGTTCGCCATTCCAGCCGCTTTACTAGCAAGCTCCATACTTGGAGCATCAGCACCTTTAACCTCCTGTTCCATGCAGGTTGCAATTTGTCCTGAGGATAAACGGGAAGACGTGGAACCAACGAGAGACTAGCTCTTGGTGTTGGGACAGGCACAGGTCACTCTATTTTCCCATCAGAAAGAAGAATTAACCACAGGCTCAGCCTGCCCCCCGGAACCAGAACAGGGCCTGAAGCCATTCTGCGATTTTGCGGCCAGCTCCCATAAAAACGAGTTGTAAAATGGAGGTTCAGGGCACTGCAATTCACAAACCTGCAGAGTTATAAATGATAACTGTCGTCCACAAATATATTGAGGGAAGGCAAAGAAGAGGATTTGAAATCAAGGCAGAATTGCAGGAAACAGATTTCAGGAGGTAGATACGAATCGCCTTTAAAGCACATGAAAAGCGGCAAAACGTTGACAATGATGCCCTTGGCCAAAAAGGGCGTATGCGTTTTTTCCTGAATATATTCAGGAAAAAACGCATACGCCCTTTTTGGCCAACCAAGCCACCTGGAAAGGCAAATCAGCGCTACAAAGAAGTCTCGCTTCCCATCGGTCAAAAGGGCCATGCTGAAAAAAGTGTCAAAACCAGAAATGCAGGACCGGCCATGGAGAAATGGGAGCCTTGCTACACTGATGGGCGGGATGTAAATTGCCAAGAGCCACTCCGGAGAAGTGTCCGGTGAGTCCTGAAACATCTGAAAAACACAGCTTAGAGAGCATAGGGCACTTCCACTCATGGGGGTATAAATTGGGAAAATTAAAAATCAGCAAGACACAAGCACCCCAAAGTTTAGGGCTGCTCTGTTGACCAGGACCTCCACTTCATTCCACCTTAAATATCCCAGGAAAGAGAAAAATGGATAAAGAAGTTGTGGTCCTTATGTACAATGGAATATCACTCAGCCAGGAAATCAATGTCGTAAGGTTAGTAGCAGCATGATGAGTGGATTTAGGTACGACGATTCTAAGTGAAATAAGTCACACAGAAAAGGACACTTCTCATAAGGTATCACTGATAGAGGGAATGTAAAAACCGTTACACTTGAACTGAATTACAAAACAGAACAGAGTCACACATGCAGAAAACACACTATGGCTGCTTAACGGGAAAGGTGAGGTGGGGTGATACATAAAACAAGGGTATCAAATTAGCTCAGATACCGTTCCATAAACCCAATATGTAATAGACAAGACCTACTCCTTGCTCAGAGAACTGGACTCAGCACGCCCTATTCACCGCACAAGAATATATCTGACTAATAATAATCGTAAAACCTATGTATTGATATCTCTCTGTTAGTGTGTCAAGTGGGTGTAAAGCGGCATAAACACAGCAGTGAAAAGCAGCTAAACCCCATTATAAAAATAAATTACTTTGAAACACCCATGAAACAAAGACAGTGAAAGAGAGAGAAATTCTTACACAATGCGTTCAGGGGCTGTGATGCAACCTGGATTGACCATATCTAGACGCACAGCTGGATGAGACATAAGGGTGGACACTCTTGGGGCTGAGAGGTTTGGTGAGGTTGGGTGAGCAAACCCAGACCCTTTAAAGGAATACTGCATGGTACCCATCGCATGGGTCCCAAATCTCCAGGTTCAAGGGCATCTTCCTACATCAAAAACATGCATGAGAAACCCAGAAGATGGTACACCGTGTGATGGGGAAAGGTTTCTAAAACGCACCTCATTTCTCAACTCCTTGTGCCCGGGTTCGCCATTCCAGCCGCTTTACTAGCAAGCTCCATACTTGGAGCATCAGCACCTTTAACCTCCTGTTCCATGCAGGTTGCAATTTGTCCTGAGGATAAACGGGAAGACGTGGAACCAACGAGAGACTAGCTCTTGGTGTTGGGACAGGCACAGGTCACTCTATTTTCCCATCAGAAAGAAGAATTAACCACAGGCTCAGCCTGCCCCCCGGAACCAGAACAGGGCCTGAAGCCATTCTGCGATTTTGCGGCCAGCTCCCATAAAAACGAGTTGTAAAATGGAGGTTCAGGGCACTGCAATTCACAAACCTGCAGAGTTATAAATGATAACTCTCGTCCACAAATATATTGAGGGAAGGCAAAGAAGAGGATTTGAAATCAAGGCAGAATTGCAGGAAACAGATTTCAGGAGGTAGATACGAATCGCCTTTAAAGCACATGAAAAGCGGCAAAACGTTGACAATGATGCCCTTGGCCAAAAAGGGCGTATGCGTTTTTTCCTGAATATATTCAGGAAAAAACGCATACGCCCTTTTTGGCCAACCAAGCCACCTGGAAAGGCAAATCAGCGCTACAAAGAAGTCTCGCTTCCCATCGGTCAAAAGGGCCATGCTGAAAAAAGTGTCAAAACCAGAAATGCAGGACCGGCCATGGAGAAATGGGAGCCTTGCTACACTGATGGGCGGGATGTAAATTCCCAAGAGCCACTCCGGAGAAGTGTCCGGTGAGTCCTGAAACATCTGAAAAACACAGCTTAGAGAGCATAGGGCACTTCCACTCATGGGGGTATAAATTGGGAAAATTAAAAATCAGCAAGACACAAGCACCCCAAAGTTTAGGGCTGCTCTGTTGACCAGGACCTCCACTTCATTCCACCTTAAATATCCCAGGAAAGAGAAAAATGGATAAAGAAGTTGTGGTCCTTATGTACAATGGAATATCACTCAGCCAGGAAATCAATGTCGTAAGGTTAGTAGCAGCATGATGAGTGGATTTAGGTACGACGATTCTAAGTGAAATAAGTCACACAGAAAAGGACACTTCTCATAAGGTATCACTGATAGAGGGAATGTAAAAACCGTTACACTTGAACTGAATTACAAAACAGAACAGAGTCACACATGCAGAAAACACACTATGGCTGCTTAACGGGAAAGGTGAGGTGGGGTGATACATAAAACAAGGGTATCAAATTAGCTCAGATACCGTTCCATAAACCCAATATGTAATAGACAAGACCTACTCCTTGCTCAGAGAACTGGACTCAGCACGCCCTATTCACCGCACAAGAATATATCTGACTAATAATAATCGTAAAACCTATGTATTGATATCTCTCTGTTAGTGTGTCAAGTGGGTGTAAAGCGGCATAAACACAGCAGTGAAAAGCAGCTAAACCCCATTATAAAAATAAATTACTTTGAAACACCCATGAAACAAAGACAGTGAAAGAGAGAGAAATTCTTACACAATGCGTTCAGGGGCTGTGATGCAACCTGGATTGACCATATCTAGACGCACAGCTGGATGAGACATAAGGGTGGACACTCTTGGGGCTGAGAGGTTTGGTGAGGTTGGGTGAGCAAACCCAGACCCTTTAAAGGAATACTGCGTGGTACCCATCGCATGGGTCCCAAATCTCCAGGTTCAAGGGCATCTTCCTACATCAAAAACATGCATGAGAAACCCAGAAGATGGTACACCGTGTGATGGGGAAAGGTTTCTAAAACGCACCTCATTTCTCAACTCCTTGTGCCCGGGTTCGCCATTCCAGCCGCTTTACTAGCAAGCTCCATACTTGGAGCATCAGCACCTTTAACCTCCTGTTCCATGCAGGTTGCAATTTGTCCTGAGGATAAACGGGAAGACGTGGAACCAACGAGAGACTAGCTCTTGGTGTTGGGACAGGCACAGGTCACTCTATTTTCCCATCAGAAAGAAGAATTAACCACAGGCTCAGCCTGCCCCCCGGAACCAGAACAGGGCCTGAAGCCATTCTGCGATTTTGCGGCCAGCTCCCATAAAAACGAGTTGTAAAATGGAGGTTCAGGGCACTGCAATTCACAAACCTGCAGAGTTATAAATGATAACTGTCGTCCACAAATATATTGAGGGAAGGCAAAGAAGAGGATTTGAAATCAAGGCAGAATTGCAGGAAACAGATTTCAGGAGGTAGATACGAATCGCCTTTAAAGCACATGAAAAGCGGCAAAACGTTGACAATGATGCCCTTGGCCAAAAAGGGCGTATGCGTTTTTTCCTGAATATATTCAGGAAAAAACGCATACGCCCTTTTTGGCCAACCAAGCCACCTGGAAAGGCAAATCAGCGCTACAAAGAAGTCTCGCTTCCCATCGGTCAAAAGGGCCATGCTGAAAAAAGTGTCAAAACCAGAAATGCAGGACCGGCCATGGAGAAATGGGAGCCTTGCTACACTGATGGGCGGGATGTAAATTCCCAAGAGCCACTCCGGAGAAGTGTCCGGTGAGTCCTGAAACATCTGAAAAACACATCTTAGAGAGCATAGGGCACTACCACTCATGGGGGTATAAATTGGGAAAATTAAAAATCAGCAAGACACAAGCACCCCAAAGTTTAGGGCTGCTCTGTTGACCAGGACCTCCACTTCATTCCACCTTAAATATCCCAGGAAAGAGAAAAATGGATAAAGAAGTTGTGGTCCTTATGTACATTGGAATATCACTCAGCCAGGAAATCAATGTCGTAAGGTTAGTAGCAGCATGATGAGTGGATTTAGGTACGACGATTCTAAGTGAAATAAGTCACACAGAAAAGGACACTTCTCATAAGGTATCACTGATAGAGGGAATGTAAAAACCGTTACACTTGAACTGAATTACAAAACAGAACAGAGTCACACATGCAGAAAACACACTATGGCTGCTTAACGGGAAAGGTGAGGTGGGGTGATACATAAAACAAGGGTATCAAATTAGCTCAGATACCGTTCCATAAACCCAATATGTAATAGACAAGACCTACTCCTTGCTCAGAGAACTGGACTCAGCACGCCCTATTCACCGCACAAGAATATATCTGACTAATAATAATCGTAAAACCTATGTATTGATATCTCTCTGTTAGTGTGTCAAGTGTGTGTAAAGCGGCATAAACACAGCAGTGAAAAGCAGCTAAACCCCATTATAAAAATAAATTACTTTGAAACACCCATGAAACAAAGACAGTGAAAGAGAGAGAAATTCTTACACAATGCGTTCAGGGGCTGTGATGCAACCTGGATTGACCATATCTAGACGCACAGCTGGATGAGACATAAGGGTGGACACTCTTGGGGCTGAGAGGTTTGGTGAGGTTGGGTGAGCAAACCCAGACCCTTTAAAGGAATACTGCGTGGTACCCATCGCATGGGTCCCAAATCTCCAGGTTCAAGGGCATCTTCCTACATCAAAAACATGCATGAGAAACCCAGAAGATGGTACACCGTGTGATGGGGAAAGGTTTCTAAAACGCACCTCATTTCTCATCTCCTTGTGCCCGGGTTCGCCATTCCAGCCGCTTTACTAGCAAGCTCCATACTTGGAGCATCAGCACCTTTAACCTCCTGTTCCATGCAGGTTGCAATTTGTCCTGAGGATAAACGGGAAGACGTGGAACCAACGAGAGACTAGCTCTTGGTGTTGGGACAGGCACAGGTCACTCTATTTTCCCATCAGAAAGAAGAATTAACCACAGGCTCAGCCTGCCCCCCGGAACCAGAACAGGGCCTGAAGCCATTCTGCGATTTTGCGGCCAGCTCCCATAAAAACGAGTTGTAAAATGGAGGTTCAGGGCACTGCAATTCACAAACCTGCAGAGTTATAAATGATAACTCTCGTCCACAAATATATTGAGGGAAGGCAAAGAAGAGGATTTGAAATCAAGGCAGAATTGCAGGAAACAGATTTCAGGAGGTAGATACGAATCGCCTTTAAAGCACATGAAAAGCGGCAAAACGTTGACAATGATGCCCTTGGCCAAAAAGGGCGTATGCGTTTTTTCCTGAATATATTCAGGAAAAAACGCATACGCCCTTTTTGGCCAACCAAGGAACCTGGAAAGGCAAATCAGCGCTACAAAGAAGTCTCGCTTCCCATCGGTCAAAAGGGCCATGCTGAAAAAAGTGTCAAAACCAGAAATGCAGGACAGGCCATGGAGAAATGGGAGCCTTGCTACACTGATGGGCGGGATGTAAATTGCCAAGAGCCACTCTGGAGAAGTGTCCGGTGAGTCCTGAAACATCTGAAAAACACAGCTTAGAGAGCATAGGGCACTTCCACTCATGGGGGTATAAATTGGGAAAATTAAAAATCAGCAAGACACAAGCACCCCAAAGTTTAGGGCTGCTCTGTTGACCAGGACCTCCACTTCATTCCACCTTAAATATCCCAGGAAAGAGAAAAATGGAGAAAGAAGTTGTGGTCCTTATGTACATTGGAATATCACTCAGCCAGGAAATCAATGTCGTAAGGTTAGTAGCAGCATGATGAGTGGATTTAGGTACGACGATTTTAAGTGAAATAAGTCACACAGAAAAGGACACTTCTCATAAGGTATCACTGATAGAGGGAATGTAAAAACCGTTACACTTGAACTGAATTACAAAACAGAACAGAGTCACACATGCAGAAAACACACTATGGCTGCTTAACGGGAAAGGTGAGGTGGGGTGATACATAAAACAAGGGTATCAAATTAGCTCAGATACCGTTCCATAAACCCAATATGTAATAGACAAGACCTACTACTTGCTCAGATACCGTTCCATAAACCCAATATGTAATAGACAAGACCTACTCCTTGCTCAGAGAACTGGACTCAACACGCCCTATTCACCGCACAAGAATATATCTGACTAATAATAATCGTAAAACCTATGTATTGATATCTCTCTGTTAGTGTGTCAAGTGGGTGTAAAGCGGCATAAACACAGCAGTGAAAAGCAGCTAAACCCCATTATAAAAATAAATTACTTTGAAACACCCATGAAACAAAGACAGTGAAAGAGAGAGAAATTCTTACACAATGCGTTCAGGGGCTGTGATGCAACCTGGATTGACCATATCTAGACGCACAGCTGGATGAGACATAAGGGTGGACACTCTTGGGGCTGAGAGGTTTGGTGAGGTTGGGTGAGCAAACGCAGACCCTTTAAAGGAATACTGCGTGGTACCCATCGCATGGGTCCCAAATCTCCAGGTTCAAGGGCATCTTCCTACATCAAAAACATGCATGAGAAACCCAGAAGATGGTACACCGTGTGATGGGGAAAGGTTTCTAAAACGCACCTCATTTCTCATCTCCTTGTGCCCGGGTTCGCCATTCCAGCCGCTTTACTAGCAAGCTCCCTACTTGGAGCATCAGCACCTTTAACCTCCTGTTCCATACAGGTTGCAATTTGTCCTGAGGATAAACGGGAAGACGTGGAACCAACGAGAGACTAGCTCTTGGTGTTGGGACAGGCACAGGTCACTCTATTTTCCCATCAGAAAGAAGAATTAACCACAGGCTCAGCCTGCCCCCCGGAACCAGAACAGGGCCTGAAGCCATTCTGCGATTTTGCGGCCAGCTCCCATAAAAACGAGTTGTAAAATGGAGGTTCAGGGCACTGCAATTCACAAACCTGCAGAGTTATAAATGATAACTCTCGTCCACAAATATATTGAGGGAAGGCAAAGAAGAGGATTTGAAATCAAGGCAGAATTGCAGGAAACAGATTTCAGGAGGTAGATACGAATCGCCTTTAAAGCACATGAAAAGCGGCAAAACGTTGACAATGATGCCCTTGGCCAAAAAGGGCGTATGCGTTTTTTCCTGAATATATTCAGGAAAAAACGCATACGCCCTTTTTGGCCAACCAAGCCACCTGGAAAGGCAAATCAGCGCTACAAAGAAGTCTCGCTTCCCATCGGTCAAAAGGGCCATGCTGAAAAAAGTGTCAAAACCAGAAATGCAGGACAGGCCATGGAGAAATGGGAGCCTTGCTACACTGATGGGCGGGATGTAAATTGCCAAGAGCCACTCTGGAGAAGTGTCCGGTGAGTCCTGAAACATCTGAAAAACACAGCTTAGAGAGCATAGGGCACTTCCACTCATGGGGGTATAAATTGGGAAAATTAAAAATCAGCAAGACACAAGCACCCCAAAGTTTAGGGCTGCTCTGTTGACCAGGACCTCCACTTCATTCCACCTTAAATATCCCAGGAAAGAGAAAAATGGAGAAAGAAGTTGTGGTCCTTATGTACATTGGAATATCACTCAGCCAGGAAATCAATGTCGTAAGGTTAGTAGCAGCATGATGAGTGGATTTAGGTACGACGATTCTAAGTGAAATAAGTCACACAGAAAAGGACACTTCTCATAAGGTATCACTGATAGAGGGAATGTAAAAACCGTTACACTTGAACTGAATTACAAAACAGAACAGAGTCACACATGCAGAAAACACACTATGGCTGCTTAACGGGAAAGGTGAGGTGGGGTGATACATAAAACAAGGGTATCAAATTAGCTCAGATACCGTTCCATAAACCCAATATGTAATAGACAAGACCTACTCCTTGCTCAGAGAACTGGACTCAACACGCCCTATTCACCGCACAAGAATATATCTGACTAATAATAATCGTAAAACCTATGTATTGATATCTCTCTGTTAGTGTGTCAAGTGGGTGTAAAGCGGCATAAACACAGCAGTGAAAAGCAGCTAAACCCCATTATAAAAATAAATTACTTTGAAACACCCATGAAACAAAGACAGTGAAAGAGAGAGAAATTCTTACACAATGCGTTCAGGGGCTGTGATGCAACCTGGATTGACCATATCTAGACGCACAGCTGGATGAGACATAAGGGTGGACACTCTTGGGGCTGAGAGGTTTGGTGAGGTTGGGTGAGCAAACGCAGACCCTTTAAAGGAATACTGCGTGGTACCCATCGCATGGGTCCCAAATCTCCAGGTTCAAGGGCATCTTCCTACATCAAAAACATGCATGAGAAACCCAGAAGATGGTACACCGTGTGATGGGGAAAGGTTTCTAAAACGCACCTCATTTCTCATCTCCTTGTGCCCGGGTTCACCATTCCAGCCGCTTTACTAGCAAGCTCCCTACTTGGAGCATCAGCACCTTTAACCTCCTGTTCCATACAGGTTGCAATTTGTCCTGAGGATAAACGGGAAGACGTGGAACCAACGAGAGACTAGCTCTTGGTGTTGGGACAGGCACAGGTCACTCTATTTTCCCATCAGAAAGAAGAATTAACCACAGGCTCAGCCTGCCCCCCAGAACCAGAACAGGGCCTGAAGCCATTCTGCGATTTTGCGGCCAGCTCCCATAAAAACGAGTTGTAAAATGGAGGTTCAGGGCACTGCAATTCACAAACCTGCAGAGTTATAAATGATAACTCCCGTCCACAAATATATTGAGGGAAGGCAAAGAAGAGGATTTGAAATCAAGGCAGAATTGCAGGAAACAGATTTCAGGAGGTAGATACGAATCGCCTTTAAAGCACATGAAAAGCGGCAAAACGTTGACAATGATGCCCTTGGCCAAAAAGGGCGTATGCGTTTTTTCCTGAATATATTCAGGAAAAAACGCATACGCCCTTTTTGGCCAACCAAGCCACCTGGAAAGGCAAATCAGCGCTACAAAGAAGTCTCGCTTCCCATCGGTCAAAAGGGCCATGCTGAAAAAAGTGTCAAAACCAGAAATGCAGGACCGGCCATGGAGAAATGGGAGCCTTGCTACACTGATGGGCGGGATGTAAATTGCCAAGAGCCACTCCGGAGAAGTGCAAGGTGAGTCCTGAAACATCTGAAAAACACAGCTTAGAGAGCATAGGGCACTTCCACTCATGGGGGTATAAATTGGGAAAATTAAAAATCAGCAAGACACAAGCACCCCAAAGTTTAGGGCTGCTCTGTTGACCAGGACCTCCACTTCATTCCACCTTAAATATCCCAGGAAAGAGAAAAATGGATAAAGAAGTTGTGGTCCTTATGTACAATGGAATATCACTCAGCCATGAAATCAATGTCGTAAGGTTAGTAGCAGCATGATGAGTGGATTTAGGTACGACGATTCTAAGTGAAATAAGTCACACAGAAAAGGACACTTCTCATAAGGTATCACTGATAGAGGGAATGTAAAAACCGTTACACTTGAACTGAATTACAAAACAGAACAGAGTCACACATGCAGAAAACACACTATGGCTGCTTAACGGGAAAGGTGAGGTGGGGTGATACATAAAACAAGGGTATCAAATTAGCTCAGATACCGTTCCATAAACCCAATATGTAATAGACAAGACCTACTCCTTGCTCAGAGAACTGGACTCAGCACGCCCTATTCACCGCACAAGAATATATCTGACTAATAATAATCGTAAAACCTATGTATTGATATCTCTCTGTTAGTGTGTCAAGTGGGTGTAAAGCGGCATAAACACAGCAGTGAAAAGCAGCTAAACCCCATTATAAAAATAAATTACTTTGAAACACCCATGAAACAAAGACAGTGAAAGAGAGAGAAATTCTTACACAATGCGTTCAGGGGCTGTGATGCAACCTGGATTGACCATATCTAGACGCACAGCTGGATGAGACATAAGGGTGGACACTCTTGGGGCTGAGAGGTTTGGTGAGGTTGGGTGAGCAAACCCAGACCCTTTAAAGGAATACTGCGTGGTACCCATCGCATGGGTCCCAAATCTCCAGGTTCAAGGGCATCTTCCTACATCAAAAACATGCATGAGAAACCCAGAAGATGGTACACCGTGTGATGGGGAAAGGTTTCTAAAACGCACCTCATTTCTCAACTCCTTGTGCCCGGGTTCGCCATTCCAGCCGCTTTACTAGCAAGCTCCATACTTGGAGCATCAGCACCTTTAACCTCCTGTTCCATGCAGGTTGCAATTTGTCCTGAGGATAAACGGGAAGACGTGGAACCAACGAGAGACTAGCTCTTGGTGTTGGGACAGGCACAGGTCACTCTATTTTCCAATCAGAAAGAAGAATTAACCACAGGCTCAGCCTGCCCCCCGGAACCAGAACAGGGCCTGAAGCCATTCTGCGATTTTGCGGCCAGCTCCCATAAAAACGAGTTGTAAAATGGAGGTTCAGGGCACTGCAATTCACAAACCTGCAGAGTTATAAATGATAACTGTCGTCCACAAATATATTGAGGGAAGGCAAAGAAGAGGATTTGAAATCAAGGCAGAATTGCAGGAAACAGATTTCAGGAGGTAGATACGAATCGCCTTTAAAGCACATGAAAAGCGGCAAAACGTTGACAATGATGCCCTTGGCCAAAAAGGGCGTATGCGTTTTTTCCTGAATATATTCAGGAAAAAACGCATACGCCCTTTTTGGCCAACCAAGGAACCTGGAAAGGCAAATCAGCGCTACAAAGAAGTCTCGCTTCCCATCGGTCAAAAGGGCCATGCTGAAAAAAGTGTCAAAACCAGAAATGCAGGACAGGCCATGGAGAAATGGGAGCCTTGCTACACTGATGGGCGGGATGTAAATTGCCAAGAGCCACTCCGGAGAAGTGTCCGGTGAGTCCTGAAACATCTGAAAAACACAGCTTAGAGAGCATAGGGCACTTCCACTCATGGGGGTATAAATTGGGAAAATTAAAAATCAGCAAGACACAAGCACCCCAAAGTTTAGGGCTGCTCTGTTGACCAGGACCTCCACTTCATTCCACCTTAAATATCCCAGGAAAGAGAAAAATGGAGAAAGAAGTTGTGGTCCTTATGTACATTGGAATATCACTCAGCCAGGAAATCAATGTCGTAAGGTTAGTAGCAGCATGATGAGTGGATTTAGGTACGACGATTTTAAGTGAAATAAGTCACACAGAAAAGGACACTTCTCATAAGGTATCACTGATAGAGGGAATGTAAAAACCGTTACACTTGAACTGAATTACAAAACAGAACAGAGTCACACATGCAGAAAACACACTATGGCTGCTTAACGGGAAAGGTGAGGTGGGGTGATACATAAAACAAGGGTATCAAATTAGCTCAGATACCGTTCCATAAACCCAATATGTAATAGACAAGACCTACTCCTTGCTCAGAGAACTGGACTCAACACGCCCTATTCACCGCACAAGAATATATCTGACTAATAATAATCGTAAAACCTATGTATTGATATCTCTCTGTTAGTGTGTCAAGTGGGTGTAAAGCGGCATAAACACAGCAGTGAAAAGCAGCTAAACCCCATTATAAAAATAAATTACTTTGAAACACCCATGAAACAAAGACAGTGAAAGAGAGAGAAATTCTTACACAATGCGTTCAGGGGCTGTGATGCAACCTGGATTGACCATATCTAGACGCACAGCTGGATGAGACATAAGGGTGGACACTCTTGGGGCTGAGAGGTTTGGTGAGGTTGGGTGAGCAAACGCAGACCCTTTAAAGGAATACTGCGTGGTACCCATCGCATGGGTCCCAAATCTCCAGGTTCAAGGGCATCTTCCTACATCAAAAACATGCATGAGAAACCCAGAAGATGGTACACCGTGTGATGGGGAAAGGTTTCTAAAACGCACCTCATTTCTCATCTCCTTGTGCCCGGGTTCGCCATTCCAGCCGCTTTACTAGCAAGCTCCCTACTTGGAGCATCAGCACCTTTAACCTCCTGTTCCATACAGGTTGCAATTTGTCCTGAGGATAAACGGGAAGACGTGGAACCAACGAGAGACTAGCTCTTGGTGTTGGGACAGGCACAGGTCACTCTATTTTCCCATCAGAAAGAAGAATTAACCACAGGCTCAGCCTGCCCCCCGGAACCAGAACAGGGCCTGAAGCCATTCTGCGATTTTGCGGCCAGCTCCCATAAAAACGAGTTGTAAAATGGAGGTTCAGGGCACTGCAATTCACAAACCTGCAGAGTTATAAATGATAACTCTCGTCCACAAATATATTGAGGGAAGGCAAAGAAGAGGATTTGAAATCAAGGAAGAATTGCAGGAAACAGATTTCAGGAGGTAGATACGAATCGCCTTTAAAGCACATGAAAAGCGGCAAAACGTTGACAATGATGCCCTTGGCCAAAAAGGGCGTATGCGTTTTTTCCTGAATATATTCAGGAAAAAACGCATACGCCCTTTTTGGCCAACCAAGCCACCTGGAAAGGCAAATCAGCGCTACAAAGAAGTCTCGCTTCCCATCGGTCAAAAGGGCCATGCTGAAAAAAGTGTCAAAACCAGAAATGCAGGACAGGCCATGGAGAAATGGGAGCCTTGCTACACTGATGGGCGGGATGTAAATTGCCAAGAGCCACTCTGGAGAAGTGTCCGGTGAGTCCTGAAACATCTGAAAAACACAGCTTAGAGAGCATAGGGCACTTCCACTCATGGGGGTATAAATTGGGAAAATTAAAAATCAGCAAGACACAAGCACCCCAAAGTTTAGGGCTGCTCTGTTGACCAGGACCTCCACTTCATTCCACCTTAAATATCCCAGGAAAGAGAAAAATGGAGAAAGAAGTTGTGGTCCTTATGTACATTGGAATATCACTCAGCCAGGAAATCAATGTCGTAAGGTTAGTAGCAGCATGATGAGTGGATTTAGGTACGACGATTCTAAGTGAAATAAGTCACACAGAAAAGGACACTTCTCATAAGGTATCACTGATAGAGGGAATGTAAAAACCGTTACACTTGAACTGAATTACAAAACAGAACAGAGTCACACATGCAGAAAACACACTATGGCTGCTTAACGGGAAAGGTGAGGTGGGGTGATACATAAAACAAGGGTATCAAATTAGCTCAGATACCGTTCCATAAACCCAATATGTAATAGACAAGACCTACTCCTTGCTCAGAGAACTGGACTCAACACGCCCTATTCACCGCACAAGAATATATCTGACTAATAATAATCGTAAAACCTATGTATTGATATCTCTCTGTTAGTGTGTCAAGTGGGTGTAAAGCGGCATAAACACAGCAGTGAAAAGCAGCTAAACCCCATTATAAAAATAAATTACTTTGAAACACCCATGAAACAAAGACAGTGAAAGAGAGAGAAATTCTTACACAATGCGTTCAGGGGCTGTGATGCAACCTGGATTGACCATATCTAGACGCACAGCTGGATGAGACATAAGGGTGGACACTCTTGGGGCTGAGAGGTTTGGTGAGGTTGGGTGAGCAAACCCAGACCCTTTAAAGGAATACTGCGTGGTACCCATCGCATGGGTCCCAAATCTCCAGGTTCAAGGGCATCTTCCTACATCAAAAACATGCATGAGAAACCCAGAAGATGGTACACCGTGTGATGGGGAAAGGTTTCTAAAACGCACCTCATTTCTCAACTCCTTGTGCCCGGGTTCGCCATTCCAGCCGCTTTACTAGCAAGCTCCATACTTGGAGCATCAGCACCTTTAACCTCCTGTTCCATGCAGGTTGCAATTTGTCCTGAGGATAAACGGGAAGACGTGGAACCAACGAGAGACTAGCTCTTGGTGTTGGGACAGGCACAGGTCACTCTATTTTCCCATCAGAAAGAAGAATTAACCACAGGCTCAGCCTGCCCCCCGGAACCAGAACAGGGCCTGAAGCCATTCTGCGATTTTGCGGCCAGCTCCCATAAAAACGAGTTGTAAAATGGAGGTTCAGGGCACTGCAATTCACAAACCTGCAGAGTTATAAATGATAACTCTCGTCCACAAATATATTGAGGGAAGGCAAAGAAGAGGATTTGAAATCAAGGCAGAATTGCAGGAAACAGATTTCAGGAGGTAGATACGAATCGCCTTTAAAGCACATGAAAAGCGGCAAAACGTTGACAATGATGCCCTTGGCCAAAAAGGGCGTATGCGTTTTTTCCTGAATATATTCAGGAAAAAACGCATACGCCCTTTTTGGCCAACCAAGGAACCTGGAAAGGCAAATCAGCGCTACAAAGAAGTCTCGCTTCCCATCGGTCAAAAGGGCCATGCTGAAAAAAGTGTCAAAACCAGAAATGCAGGACAGGCCATGGAGAAATGGGAGCCTTGCTACACTGATGGGCGGGATGTAAATTGCCAAGAGCCACTCTGGAGAAGTGTCCGGTGAGTCCTGAAACATCTGAAAAACACAGCTTAGAGAGCATAGGGCACTTCCACTCATGGGGGTATAAATTGGGAAAATTAAAAATCAGCAAGACACAAGCACCCCAAAGTTTAGGGCTGCTCTGTTGACAAGGACCTCCACTTCATTCCACCTTCAATATCCCAGGAAAGAGAAAAATGGAGAAAGAAGTTGTGGTCCTTATGTACATTGGAATATCACTCAGCCAGGAAATCAATGTCGTAAGGTTAGTAGCAGCATGATGAGTGGATTTAGGTACGACGATTTTAAGTGAAATAAGTCACACAGAAAAGGACACTTCTCATAAGGTATCACTGATAGAGGGAATGTAAAAACCGTTACACTTGAACTGAATTACAAAACAGAACAGAGTCACACATGCAGAAAACACACTATGGCTGCTTAACGGGAAATGTGAGGTGGGGTGATACATAAAACAAGGGTATCAAATTAGCTCAGATACCGTTCCATAAACCCAATATGTAATAGACAAGACCTACTCCTTGCTCAGAGAACTGGACTCAACACGCCCTATTCACCGCACAAGAATATATCTGACTAATAATAATCGTAAAACCTATGTATTGATATCTCTCTGTTAGTGTGTCAAGTGGGTGTAAAGCGGCATAAACACAGCAGTGAAAAGCAGCTAAACCCCATTATAAAAATAAATTACTTTGAAACACCCATGAAACAAAGACAGTGAAAGAGAGAGAAATTCTTACACAATGCGTTCAGGGGCTGTGATGCAACCTGGATTGACCATATCTAGACGCACAGCTGGATGAGACATAAGGGTGGACACTCTTGGGGCTGAGAGGTTTGGTGAGGTTGGGTGAGCAAACGCAGACCCTTTAAAGGAATACTGCGTGGTACCCATCGCATGGGTCCCAAATCTCCAGGTTCAAGGGCATCTTCCTACATCAAAAACATGCATGAGAAACCCAGAAGATGGTACACCGTGTGATGGGGAAAGGTTTCTAAAACGCACCTCATTTCTCATCTCCTTGTGCCCGGGTTCGCCATTCCAGCCGCTTTACTAGCAAGCTCCCTACTTGGAGCATCAGCACCTTTAACCTCCTGTTCCATACAGGTTGCAATTTGTCCTGAGGATAAACGGGAAGACGTGGAACCAACGAGAGACTAGCTCTTGGTGTTGGGACAGGCACAGGTCACTCTATTTTCCCATCAGAAAGAAGAATTAACCACAGGCTCAGCCTGCCCCCCGGAACCAGAACAGGGCCTGAAGCCATTCTGCGATTTTGCGGCCAGCTCCCATAAAAACGAGTTGTAAAATGGAGGTTCAGGGCACTGCAATTCACAAACCTGCAGAGTTATAAATGATAACTCTCGTCCACAAATATATTGAGGGAAGGCAAAGAAGAGGATTTGAAATCAAGGCAGAATTGCAGGAAACAGATTTCAGGAGGTAGATACGAATCGCCTTTAAAGCACATGAAAAGCGGCAAAACGTTGACAATGATGCCCTTGGCCAAAAAGGGCGTATGCGTTTTTTCCTGAATATATTCAGGAAAAAACGCATACGCCCTTTTTGGCCAACCAAGCCACCTGGAAAGGCAAATCAGCGCTACAAAGAAGTCTCGCTTCCCATCGGTCAAAAGGGCCATGCTGAAAAAAGTGTCAAAACCAGAAATGCAGGACAGGCCATGGAGAAATGGGAGCCTTGCTACACTGATGGGCGGGATGTAAATTGCCAAGAGCCACTCTGGAGAAGTGTCCGGTGAGTCCTGAAACATCTGAAAAACACAGCTTAGAGAGCATAGGGCACTTCCACTCATGGGGGTATAAATTGGGAAAATTAAAAATCAGCAAGACACAAGCACCCCAAAGTTTAGGGCTGCTCTGTTGACCAGGACCTCCACTTCATTCCACCTTAAATATCCCAGGAAAGAGAAAAATGGAGAAAGAAGTTGTGGTCCTTATGTACATTGGAATATCACTCAGCCAGGAAATCAATGTCGTAAGGTTAGTAGCAGCATGATGAGTGGATTTAGGTACGACGATTCTAAGTGAAATAAGTCACACAGAAAAGGACACTTCTCATAAGGTATCACTGATAGAGGGAATGTAAAAACCGTTACACTTGAACTGAATTACAAAACAGAACAGAGTCACACATGCAGAAAACACACTATGGCTGCTTAACGGGAAAGGTGAGGTGGGGTGATACATAAAACAAGGGTATCAAATTAGCTCAGATACCGTTCCATAAACCCAATATGTAATAGACAAGACCTACTCCTTGCTCAGAGAACTGGACTCAACACGCCCTATTCACCGCACAAGAATATATCTGACTAATAATAATCGTAAAACCTATGTATTGATATCTCTCTGTTAGTGTGTCAAGTGGGTGTAAAGCGGCATAAACACAGCAGTGAAAAGCAGCTAAACCCCATTATAAAAATAAATTACTTTGAAACACCCATGAAACAAAGACAGTGAAAGAGAGAGAAATTCTTACACAATGCGTTCAGGGGCTGTGATGCAACCTGGATTGACCATATCTAGACGCACAGCTGGATGAGACATAAGGGTGGACACTCTTGGGGCTGAGAGGTTTGGTGAGGTTGGGTGAGCAAACGCAGACCCTTTAAAGGAATACTGCGTGGTACCCATCGCATGGGTCCCAAATCTCCAGGTTCAAGGGCATCTTCCTACATCAAAAACATGCATGAGAAACCCAGAAGATGGTACACCGTGTGATGGGGAAAGGTTTCTAAAACGCACCTCATTTCTCATCTCCTTGTGCCCGGGTTCGCCATTCCAGCCGCTTTACTAGCAAGCTCCCTACTTGGAGCATCAGCACCTTTAACCTCCTGTTCCATACAGGTTGCAATTTGTCCTGAGGATAAACGGGAAGACGTGGAACCAACGAGAGACTAGCTCTTGGTGTTGGGACAGGCACAGGTCACTCTATTTTCCCATCAGAAAGAAGAATTAACCACAGGCTCAGCCTGCCCCCCAGAACCAGAACAGGGCCTGAAGCCATTCTGCGATTTTGCGGCCAGCTCCCATAAAAACGAGTTGTAAAATGGAGGTTCAGGGCACTGCAATTCACAAACCTGCAGAGTTATAAATGATAACTCCCGTCCACAAATATATTGAGGGAAGGCAAAGAAGAGGATTTGAAATCAAGGCAGAATTGCAGGAAACAGATTTCAGGAGGTAGATACGAATCGCCTTTAAAGCACATGAAAAGCGGCAAAACGTTGACAATGATGCCCTTGGCCAAAAAGGGCGTATGCGTTTTTTCCTGAATATATTCAGGAAAAAACGCATACGCCCTTTTTGGCCAACCAAGCCACCTGGAAAGGCAAATCAGCGCTACAAAGAAGTCTCGCTTCCCATCGGTCAAAAGGGCCATGCTGAAAAAAGTGTCAAAACCAGAAATGCAGGACCGGCCATGGAGAAATGGGAGCCTTGCTACACTGATGGGCGGGATGTAAATTGCCAAGAGCCACTCCGGAGAAGTGCAAGGTGAGTCCTGAAACATCTGAAAAACACAGCTTAGAGAGCATAGGGCACTTCCACTCATGGGGGTATAAATTGGGAAAATTAAAAATCAGCAAGACACAAGCACCCCAAAGTTTAGGGCTGCTCTGTTGACCAGGACCTCCACTTCATTCCACCTTAAATATCCCAGGAAAGAGAAAAATGGATAAAGAAGTTGTGGTCCTTATGTACAATGGAATATCACTCAGCCATGAAATCAATGTCGTAAGGTTAGTAGCAGCATGATGAGTGGATTTAGGTACGACGATTCTAAGTGAAATAAGTCACACAGAAAAGGACACTTCTCATAAGGTATCACTGATAGAGGGAATGTAAAAACCGTTACACTTGAACTGAATTACAAAACAGAACAGAGTCACACATGCAGAAAACACACTATGGCTGCTTAACGGGAAAGGTGAGGTGGGGTGATACATAAAACAAGGGTATCAAATTAGCTCAGATACCGTTCCATAAACCCAATATGTAATAGACAAGACCTACTCCTTGCTCAGAGAACTGGACTCAGCACGCCCTATTCACCGCACAAGAATATATCTGACTAATAATAATCGTAAAACCTATGTATTGATATCTCTCTGTTAGTGTGTCAAGTGGGTGTAAAGCGGCATAAACACAGCAGTGAAAATCAGCTAAACCCCATTATAAAAATAAATTACTTTGAAACACCCATGAAACAAAGACAGTGAAAGAGAGAGAAATTCTTACACAATGCGTTCAGGGGCTGTGATGCAACCTGGATTGACCATATCTAGACGCACAGCTGGATGAGACATAAGGGTGGACACTCTTGGGGCTGAGAGGTTTGGTGAGGTTGGGTGAGCAAACGCAGACCCTTTAAAGGAATACTGCGTGGTACCCATCGCATGGGTCCCAAATCTCCAGGTTCAAGGGCATCTTCCTACATCAAAAACATGCATGAGAAACCCAGAAGATGGTACACCGTGTGATGGGGAAAGGTTTCTAAAACGCACCTCATTTCTCATCTCCTTGTGCCCGGGTTCACCATTCCAGCCGCTTTACTAGCAAGCTCCCTACTTGGAGCATCAGCACCTTTAACCTCCTGTTCCATACAGGTTGCAATTTGTCCTGAGGATAAACGGGAAGACGTGGAACCAACGAGAGACTAGCTCTTGGTGTTGGGACAGGCACAGGTCACTCTATTTTCCCATCAGAAAGAAGAATTAACCACAGGCTCAGCCTGCCCCCCAGAACCAGAACAGGGCCTGAAGCCATTCTGCGATTTTGCGGCCAGCTCCCATAAAAACGAGTTGTAAAATGGAGGTTCAGGGCACTGCAATTCACAAACCTGCAGAGTTATAAATGATAACTCCCGTCCACAAATATATTGAGGGAAGGCAAAGAAGAGGATTTGAAATCAAGGCAGAATTGCAGGAAACAGATTTCAGGAGGTAGATACGAATCGCCTTTAAAGCACATGAAAAGCGGCAAAACGTTGACAATGATGCCCTTGGCCAAAAAGGGCGTATGCGTTTTTTCCTGAATATATTCAGGAAAAAACGCATACGCCCTTTTTGGCCAACCAAGCCACCTGGAAAGGCAAATCAGCGCTACAAAGAAGTCTCGCTTCCCATCGGTCAAAAGGGCCATGCTGAAAAAAGTGTCAAAACCAGAAATGCAGGACCGGCCATGGAGAAATGGGAGCCTTGCTACACTGATGGGCGGGATGTAAATTGCCAAGAGCCACTCTGGAGAAGTGTCCGGTGAGTCCTGAAACATCTGAAAAACACAGCTTAGAGAGCATAGGGCACTTCCACTCTTGGGGGTATAAATTGGGAAAATTAAAAATCAGCAAGACACAAGCACCCCAAAGTTTAGGGCTGCTCTGTTGACCAGGACCTCCACTTCATTCCACCTTAAATATCCCAGGAAAGAGAAAAATGGATAAAGAAGTTGTGGTCCTTATGTACATTGGAATATCACTCAGCCAGGAAATCAATGTCGTAAGGTTAGTAGCAGCATGATGAGTGGATTTAGGTACGACGATTCTAAGTGAAATAAGTCACACAGAAAAGGACACTTCTCATAAGGTATCACTGATAGAGGGAATGTAAAAACCGTTACACTTGAACTGAATTACAAAACAGAACAGAGTCACACATGCAGAAAACACACTCTGGCTGCTTAACGGGAAAGGTGAGGTGGGGTGATACATAAAACAAGGGTATCAAATTAGCTCAGATACCGTTCCATAAACCCAATATGTAATAGACCAGACCTACTCCTTGCTCAGAGAACTGGACTCAACACGCCCTATTCACCGCACAAGAATATATCTGACTAATAATAATCGTAAAACCTATGTATTGATATCTCTCTGTTAGTGTGTCAAGTGGGTGTAAAGCGGCATAAACACAGCAGTGAAAAGCAGCTAAACCCCATTATAAAAATAAATTACTTTGAAACACCCATGAAACAAAGACAGTAAAAGAGAGAGAAATTCTTACACAATGCGTTCAGGGGCTGTGATGCAACCTGGATTGACCATATCTAGACGCACAGCTGGATGAGACATAAGGGTGGACACTCTTGGGGCTGAGAGGTTTGGTGAGGTTGGGTGAGCAAACGCAGACCCTTTAAAGGAATACTGCGTGGTACCCATCGCATGGGTCCCAAATCTCCAGGTTCAAGGGCATCTTCCTACATCAAAAACATGCATGAGAAACCCAGAAGATGGTACACCGTGTGATGGGGAAAGGTTTCTAAAACGCACCTCATTTCTCAACTCCTTGTGCCTGGGTTCGCCATTCCAGCCGCTTTACTAGCAAGCTCCCTACTTGGAGCATCAGCACCTTTAACCTCCTGTTCCATACAGGTTGCAATTTGTCCTGAGGATAAACGGGAAGACGTGGAACCAACGAGAGACTAGCTCTTGGTGTTGGGACAGGCACAGGTCACTGTATTTTCCCATCAGAAAGAAGAATTAACCACAGGCTCAGCCTGCCCCACGGAACCAGAACAGGGCCTGAAGCCATTCTGCGATTTTGCGGCCAGCTCCCATAAAAACGAGTTGTAAAATGGAGGTTCAGGGCACTGCAATTCACAAACCTGCAGAGTTATAAATGATAACTCTCGTCCACAAATATATTGAGGGAAGGCAAAGAAGAGGATTTGAAATCAAGGCAGAATTGCAGGAAACAGATTTCAGGAGGTAGATACGAATCGCCTTTAAAGCACATGAAAAGCGGCAAAACGTTGACAATGATGCCCTTGGCCAAAAAGGGCGTATGCGTTTTTTCCTGAATATATTCAGGAAAAAACGCATACGCCCTTTTTGGCCAACCAAGCAACCTGGAAAGGCAAATCAGCGCTACAAAGAAGTCTCGCTTCCCATCGGTCAAAAGGGCCATGCTGAAAAAAGTGTCAAAACCAGAAATGCAGGACAGGCCATGGAGAAATGGGAGCCTTGCTACACTGATGGGCGGGATGTAAATTGCCAAGAGCCACTCCGGAGAAGTGTCCGGTGAGTCCTGAAACATCTGAAAAACACAGCTTAGAGAGCATAGGGCACTTCCACTCATGGGGGTATAAATTGGGAAAATTAAAAATCAGCAAGACACAAGCACCCCAAAGTTTAGGGCTGCTCTGTTGACCAGGACCTCCACTTCATTCCACCTTAAATATCCCAGGAAAGAGAAAAATGGATAAAGAAGTTGTGGTCCTTATGTACAATGGAATATCACTCAGCCATGAAATCAATGTCGTAAGGTTAGTAGCAGCATGATGAGTGGATTTAGGTACGACGATTCTAAGTGAAATAAGTCACACAGAAAAGGACACTTCTCATAAGGTATCACTGATAGAGGGAATGTAAAAACCGTTACACTTGAACTGAATTACAAAACAGAACAGAGTCACACATGCAGAAAACACACTATGGCTGCTTAACGGGAAAGGTGAGGTGGGGTGATACATAAAACAAGGGTATCAAATTAGCTCAGATACCGTTCCATAAACCCAATATGTAATAGACAAGACCTACTCCTTGCTCAGAGAACTGGACTCAACACGCCCTATTCACCGCACAAGAATATATCTGACTAATAATAATCGTAAAACCTATGTATTGATATCTGTTAGTGTGTCAAGTGGTTGTAAAGCGGCATAAACACAGCAGTGAAAAGCAGCTAAACCCCATTATAAAAATAAATTACTTTGAAACACCCATGAAACAAAGACAGTGAAAGAGAGAGAAATTCTTACACAATGCGTTCAGGGGCTGTGATGCAACCTGGATTGACCATATCTAGACGCACAGCTGGATGAGACATAAGGGTGGACACTCTTGGGGCTGAGAGGTTTGGTGAGGTTGGGTGAGCAAACGCAGACCCTTTAAAGGAATACTGCGTGGTACCCATCGCATGGGTCCCAAATCTCCAGGTTCAAGGGCATCTTCCTACATCAAAAACATGCATGAGAAACCCAGAAGATGGTACACCGTGTGATGGGGAAAGGTTTCTAAAACGCACCTCATTTCTCATCTCCTTGTGCCCGGGTTCGCCATTCCAGCCGCTTTACTAGCAAGCTCCCTACTTGGAGCATCAGCACCTTTAACCTCCTGTTCCATACAGGTTGCAATTTGTCCTGAGGATAAACGGGAAGACGTGGAACCAACGAGAGACTAGCTCTTGGTGTTGGGACAGGCACAGGTCACTCTATTTTCCCATCAGAAAGAAGAATTAACCACAGGCTCAGCCTGCCCCCCGGAACCAGAACAGGGCCTGAAGCCATTCTGCGATTTTGCGGCCAGCTCCCATAAAAACGAGTTGTAAAATGGAGGTTCAGGGCACTGCAATTCACAAACCTGCAGAGTTATAAATGATAACTCCCGTCCACAAATATATTGAGGGAAGGCAAAGAAGAGGATTGGAAATCAAGGCAGAATTGCAGGAAACAGATTTCAGGAGGTAGATACGAATCGCCTTTAAAGCACATGAAAAGCGGCAAAACGTTGACAATGATGCCCTTGGCCAAAAAGGGCGTATGCGTTTTTTCCTGAATATATTCAGGAAAAAACGCATACGCCCTTTTTGGCCAACCAAGCAACCTGGAAAGGCAAATCAGCACTACAAAGAAGTCTCGCTTCCCATCGGTCAAAAGGGCCATGCTGAAAAAAGTGTCAAAACCAGAAATGCAGGACAGGCCATGGAGAAATGGGAGCCTTGCTACACTGATGGGCGGGATGTAAATTGCCAAGAGCCACTCCGGAGAAGTGTCCGGTGAGTCCTGAAACATCTGAAAAACACAGCTTAGAGAGCATAGGGCACTTCCACTCATGGGGGTATAAATTGGGAAAATTAAAAATCAGCAAGACACAAGCACCCCAAAGTTTAGGGCTGCTCTGTTGACCAGGACCTCCACTTCATTCCACCTTAAATATCCCAGGAAAGAGAAAAATGGATAAAGAAGTTGTGGTCCTTATGTACAATGGAATATCACTCAGCCATGAAATCAATGTCGTAAGCTTAGTAGCAGCATGATGAGTGGATTTAGGTACGACGATTCTAAGTGAAATAAGTCACACAGAAAAGGACACTTCTCATAAGGTATCACTGATAGAGGGAATGTAAAAACCGTTACACTTGAACTGAATTACAAAACAGAACAGAGTCACACATGCAGAAAACACACTATGGCTGCTTAACGGGAAAGGTGAGGTGGGGTGATACATAAAACAAGGGTATCAAATTAGCTCAGATACCGTTCCATAAACCCAATATGTAATAGACAAGACCTACTCCTGGCTCAGAGAACTGGACTCAACACGCCCTATTCACCGCACAAGAATATATCTGACTAATAATAATCGTAAAACCTATGTATTGATATCTCTCTGTTAGTGTGTCAAGTGGGTGTAAAGCGGCATAAACACAGCAGTGAAAAGCAGCTAAACCCCATTATAAAAATAAATTACTTTGAAACACCCATGAAACAAAGACAGTGAAAGAGAGAGAAATTCTTACACAATGCGTTCAGGGGCTGTGATGCAACCTGGATTGACCATATCTAGACGCACAGCTGGATGAGACATAAGGGTGGACACTCTTGGGGCTGAGAGGTTTGGTGAGGTTGGGTGAGCAAACGCAGACCCTTTAAAGGAATACTGCGTGGTACCCATCGCATGGGTCCCAAATCTCCAGGTTCAAGGGCATCTTCCTACATCAAAAACATGCATGAGAAACCCAGAAGATGGTACACCGTGTGATGGGGAAAGGTTTCTAAAACGCACCTCATTTCTCATCTCCTTGTGCCCGGGTTCGCCATTCCAGCCGCTTTACTAGCAAGCTCCCTACTTGGAGCATCAGCACCTTTAACCTCCTGTTCCATGCAGGTTGCAATTTGTCCTGAGGATAAACGGGAAGACGTGGAACCAACGAGAGACTAGCTCTTGGTGTTGGGACAGGCACAGGTCACTCTATTTTCCCATCAGAAAGAAGAATTAACCACAGGCTCAGCCTGCCCCCCGGAACCAGAACAGGGCCTGAAGCCATTCTGCGATTTTGCGGCCAGCTCCCATAAAAACGAGTTGTAAAATGGAGGTTCAGGGCACTGCAATTCACAAACCTGCAGAGTTATAAATGATAACTCCCGTCCACAAATATATTGAGGGAAGGCAAAGAAGAGGATTTGAAATCAAGGCAGAATTGCAGGAAACAGATTTCAGGAGGTAGATACGAATCGCCTTTAAAGCACATGAAAAGCGGCAAAACGTTGACAATGATGCCCTTGGCCAAAAAGGGCGTATGCGTTTTTTCCTGAATATATTCAGGAAAAAACGCATACGCCCTTTTTGGCCAACCAAGCCACCTGGAAAGGCAAATCAGCGCTACAAAGAAGTCTCGCTTCCCATCGGTCAAAAGGGCCATGCTGAAAAAAGTGTCAAAACCAGA
Source organism: Balaenoptera borealis (assembly GCF_965194805.1). Taxonomy (NCBI): domain Eukaryota; kingdom Metazoa; phylum Chordata; class Mammalia; order Artiodactyla; family Balaenopteridae; genus Balaenoptera; species Balaenoptera borealis. The sequence goes on from NW_028124009.1 coordinate 3,212,981, forward strand.
AATACAGGACAGGCCATGGAGAAATGGGAGCCTTGCTACACTGATGGACGGGATGTAAATTGCCAAGAGCCACTCCGGAGAAGTGTCCGGTGAGTCCTGAAATATCTGAAAAACACAGCTTAGAGAGCATAGGGCACTTCCACTCATGGGGGTATAAATTGGGAAAATTAAAAATCAGCAAGACACAAGCACCCCAAAGTTTAGGGCTGCTCTGTTGACCAGGACCTCCACTTCATTCCACCTTAAATATCCCAGGAAAGAGAAAAATGGATAAAGAAGTTGTGGTCCTTATGTACAATGGAATATCACTCAGCCATGAAATCAATGTCGTAAGGTTAGTAGCAGCATGATGAGTGGATTTAGGTACGACGATTCTAAGTGAAATAAGTCACACAGAAAAGGACACTTCTCATAAGGTATCACTGATAGAGGGAATGTAAAAACCGTTACACTTGAACTGAATTACAAAACAGAACAGAGTCACACATGCAGAAAACACACTATGGCTGCTTAACGGGAAAGGTGAGGTGGGGTGATACATAAAACAAGGGTATCAAATTAGCTCAGATACCGTTCCATAAACCCAATATGTAATAGACAAGACCTACTCCTTGCTCAGAGAACTGGACTCAACACGCCCTATTCACCGCACAAGAATATATCTGACTAATAATAATCGTAAAACCTATGTATTGATATCTCTCTGTTAGTGTGTCAAGTGGGTGTAAAGCGGCATAAACACAGCAGTGAAAAGCAGCTAAACCCCATTATAAAAATAAATTACTTTGAAACACCCATGAAACAAAGACAGTGAAAGAGAGAGAAATTCTTACACAATGCGTTCAGGGGCTGTGATGCAACCTGGATTGACCATATCTAGACGCACAGCTGGATGAGACATAAGGGTGGACACTCTTGGGGCTGAGAGGTTTGGTGAGGTTGGGTGAGCAAACGCAGACCCTTTAAAGGAATACTGCGTGGTGCCCATCGCATGGGTCCCAAATCTCCAGGTTCAAGGGCATCTTCCTACATCAAAAACATGCATGAGAAACCCAGAAGATGGTACACCGTGTGATGGGGAAAGGTTTCTAAAACGCACCTCATTTCTCATCTCCTTGTGCCCGGGTTCGCCATTCCAGCCGCTTTACTAGCAAGCTCCCTACTTGGAGCATCAGCACCTTTAACCTCCTGTTCCATACAGGTTGCAATTTGTCCTGAGGATAAACGGGAAGACGTGGAACCAACGAGAGACTAGCTCTTGGTGTTGGGACAGGCACAGGTCACTCTATTTTCCCATCAGAAAGAAGAATTAACCACAGGCTCAGCCTGCCCCCCGGAACCAGAACAGGGCCTGAAGCCATTCTGCGATTTTGCGGCCAGCTCCCATAAAAACGAGTTTTAAAATGGAGGTTCAGGGCACTGCAATTCACAAACCTGCAGAGTTATAAATGATAACTCCCGTCCACAAATATATTGAGGGAAGGCAAAGAAGAGGATTTGAAATCAAGGCAGAATTGCAGGAAACAGATTTCAGGAGGTAGATACGAATCGCCTTTAAAGCACATGAAAAGCGGCAAAACGTTGACAATGATGCCCTTGGCCAAAAAGGGCGTATGCGTTTTTTCCTGAATATATTCAGGAAAAAACGCATACGCCCTTTTTGGCCAACCAAGCCACCTGGAAAGGCAAATCAGCGCTACAAAGAAGTCTCGCTTCCCATCGGTCAAAAGGGCCATGCTGAAAAAAGTGTCAAAACCAGAAATGCAGGACAGGCCATGGAGAAATGGGAGCCTTGCTACACTGATGGGCGGGATGTAAATTGGCAAGAGCCACTCCGGAGAAGTGTCCGGTGAGTCCTGAAACATCTGAAAAACACAGCTTAGAGAGCATAGGGCACTTCCACTCATGGGGGTATAAATTGGGAAAATTAAAAATCAGCAAGACACAAGCACCCCAAAGTTTAGGGCTGCTCTGTTGACCAGGACCTCCACTTCATTCCACCTTAAATATCCCAGGAAAGAGAAAAATGGATAAAGAAGTTGTGGTCCTTATGTACAATGGAATATCACTCAGCCATGAAATCAATGTCGTAAGGTTAGTAGCAGCATGATGAGTGGATTTAGGTACGACGATTCTAAGTGAAATAAGTCACACAGAAAAGGACACTTCTCATAAGGTATCACTGATAGATGGAATGTAAAAACCGTTACACTTGAACTGAATTACAAAACAGAACAGAGTCACACATGCAGAAAACACACTATGGCTGCTTAACGGGAAAGGTGAGGTGGGGTGATACATAAAACAAGGGTATCAAATTAGCTCAGATACCGTTCCATAAACCCAATATGTAATAGACAAGACCTACTCCTTGCTCAGAGAACTGGACTCAACACGCCCTATTCACCGCACAAGAATATATCTGACTAATAATAATCGTAAAACCTATGTATTGATATCTCTCTGTTAGTGTGTCAAGTGGGTGTAAAGCGGCATAAACACAGCAGTGAAAACCAGCTTAACCCCATTATAAAAATAAATTACCTTGAAACACCCATGAAACAAAGACAGTGAAAGAGAGAGAAATTCTTACACAATGTATTCAGGGGCTGTGATGCAACCTGGATTGACCATATCTAGACGCACAGCTGGATGAGACATAAGGGTGGACACTCTTGGGGATGAGAGGTTTGGTGAGGTTGGGTGAGCAAACGCAGACCCTTTAAAGTAATACTGCGTGGTACCCATCGCATGGGTCCCATATCTCCAGGTTCAAGGGCATCTTCCTACATCAAAAACATGCATGAGAAACCAAGAAGATGGTACACCATGTGATGGGGAAAGGTTTCTAAAACGCACCTCATTTCTCATCTCCTTGTGCCCGGGTTCGCCATTCCAGCCGCTTTACTAGCAAGCTCCCTACTTGGAGCATCATCACCTTTAACCTCCTGTTCCATACAGGTTGCAATTTGTCCTGAGGATAAACGGGAAGACGTGGAACCAACGAGAGACTAGCTCTTGGTGTTGGGACAGGCACAGGTCACTCTATTTTCCCATCAGAAAGAAGAATTAACCACAGGCTCAGCCTGCCCCCCGGAACCAGAACAGGGCCTGAAGCCATTCTGCGATTTTGCGGCCAGCTCCCATAAAAACGAGTTGTAAAATGGAGGTTCAGGGCACTGCAATTCACAAACCTGCAGAGTTATAAATGATAACTGTCGTCCACAAATATATTGAGGGAAGGCAAAGAAGAGGATTTGAAATCAAGGCAGAATTGCAGGAAACAGATTTCAGGAGGTAGATACGAATCGCCTTTAAAGCACATGAAAAGCGGCAAAACGTTGACAATGATGCCCTTGGCCAAAAAGGGCGTATGCGTTTTTTCCTGAATATATTCAGGAAAAAACGCATACGCCCTTTTTGGCCAACCAAGCAACCTGGAAAGGCAAATCAGCGCTACAAAGAAGTCTCGCTTCCCATCGGTCAAAAGGGCCATGCTGAAAAAAGTGTCAAAACCAGAAATGCAGGACAGGCCATGGAGAAATGGGAGCCTTGCTACACTGATGGGCGGGATGTAAATTGCCAAGAGCCACTCCGGAGAAGTGTCCGGTGAGTCCTGAAACATCTGAAAAACACAGCTTAGAGAGCATAGGGCACTTCCACTCATGGGGGTATAAATTGGGAAAATTAAAAATCAGCAAGACACAAGCACCCCAAAGTTTAGGGCTGCTCTGTTGACCAGGACCTCCACTTCATTCCACCTTAAATATCCCAGGAAAGAGAAAAATGGATAAAGAAGTTGTGGTCCTTATGTACAATGGAATACCACTCAGCCATGAAATCAATGTCGTAAGGTTAGTAGCAGCATGATGAGTGGATTTAGGTACGACGATTCTAAGTGAAATAAGTCACACAGAAAAGGACACTTCTCATAAGGTATCACTGATAGAGGGAATGTAAAAACCGTTACACTTGAACTGAATTACAAAACAGAACAGAGTCACACATGCAGAAAACACACTATGGCTGCTTAACGGGAAAGGTGAGGTGGGGTGATACATAAAACAAGGGTATCAAATTAGCTCAGATACCGTTCCATAAACCCAATATGTAATAGACAAGACCTACTCCTGGCTCAGAGAACTGGACTCAACACGCCCTATTCACCGCACAAGAATATATCTGACTAATAATAATCGTAAAACCTATGTATTGATATCTCTCTGTTAGTGTGTCAAGTGGGTGTAAAGCGGCATAAACACAGCAGTGAAAAGCAGCTAAACCCCATTATAAAAATAAATTACTTTGAAACACCCATGAAACAAAGACAGTGAAAGAGAGAGAAATTCTTACACAATGCGTTCAGGGGCTGTGATGCAACCTGGATTGACCATATCTAGACGCACAGCTGGATGAGACATAAGGGTGGACACTCTTGGGGCTGAGAGGTTTGGTGAGGTTGGGTGAGCAAACGCAGACCCTTTAAAGGAATACTGCGTGGTACCCATCGCATGGGTCCCAAATCTCCAGGTTCAAGGGCATCTTCCTACATCAAAAACATGCATGAGAAACCCAGAAGATGGTACACCGTGTGATGGGGAAAGGTTTCTAAAACGCACCTCATTTCTCATCTCCTTGTGCCCGGGTTCGCCATTCCAGCCGCTTTACTAGCAAGCTCCCTACTTGGAGCATCAGCACCTTTAACCTCCTGTTCCATACAGGTTGCAATTTGTCCTGAGGATAAACGGGAAGACGTGGAACCAACGAGAGACTAGCTCTTGGTGTTGGGACAGGCACAGGTCACTCTATTTTCCCATCAGAAAGAAGAATTAACCACAGGCTCAGCCTGCCCCCCGGAACCAGAACAGGGCCTGAAGCCATTCTGCGATTTTGCGGCCAGCTCCCATAAAAACGAGTTGTAAAATGGAGGTTCAGGGCACTGCAATTCACAAACCTGCAGAGTTATAAATGATAACTGTCGTCCACAAATATATTGAGGGAAGGCAAAGAAGAGGATTTGAAATCAAGGCAGAATTGCAGGAAACAGATTTCAGGAGGTAGATACGAATCGCCTTTAAAGCACATGAAAAGCGGCAAAACGTTGACAATGATGCCCTTGGCCAAAAAGGGCGTATGCGTTTTTTCCTGAATATATTCAGGAAAAAACGCATACGCCCTTTTTGGCCAACCAAGCAACCTGGAAAGGCAAATCAGCGCTACAAAGAAGTCTCGCTTCCCATCGGTCAAAAGGGCCATGCTGAAAAAAGTGTCAAAACCAGAAATGCAGGACAGGCCATGGAGAAATGGGAGCCTTGCTACACTGATGGGCGGGATGTAAATTGCCAAGAGCCACTCCGGAGAAGTGTCCGGTGAGTCCTGAAACATCTGAAAAACACAGCTTAGAGAGCATAGGGCACTTCCACTCATGGGGGTATAAATTGGGAAAATTAAAAATCAGCAAGACACAAGCACCCCAAAGTTTAGGGCTGCTCTGTTGACCAGGACCTCCACTTCATTCCACCTTAAATATCCCAGGAAAGAGAAAAATGGATAAAGAAGTTGTGGTCCTTATGTACAATGGAATACCACTCAGCCATGAAATCAATGTCGTAAGGTTAGTAGCAGCATGATGAGTGGATTTAGGTACGACGATTCTAAGTGAAATAAGTCACACAGAAAAGGACACTTCTCATAAGGTATCACTGATAGAGGGAATGTAAAAACCGTTACACTTGAACTGAATTACAAAACAGAACAGAGTCACACATGCAGAAAACACACTATGGCTGCTTAACGGGAAAGGTGAGGTGGGGTGATACATAAAACAAGGGTATCAAATTAGCTCAGATACCGTTCCATAAACCCAATATGTAATAGACAAGACCTACTCCTGGCTCAGAGAACTGGACTCAACACGCCCTATTCACCGCACAAGAATATATCTGACTAATAATAATCGTAAAACCTATGTATTGATATCTCTCTGTTAGTGTGTCAAGTGGGTGTAAAGCGGCATAAACACAGCAGTGAAAAGCAGCTAAACCCCATTATAAAAATAAATTACTTTGAAACACCCATGAAACAAAGACAGTGAAAGAGAGAGAAATTCTTACACAATGCGTTCAGGGGCTGTGATGCAACCTGGATTGACCATATCTAGACGCACAGCTGGATGAGACATAAGGGTGGACACTCTTGGGGCTGAGAGGTTTGGTGAGGTTGGGTGAGCAAACGCAGACCCTTTAAAGGAATACTGCGTGGTACCCATCGCATGGGTCCCAAATCTCCAGGTTCAAGGGCATCTTCCTACATCAAAAACATGCATGAGAAACCCAGAAGATGGTACACCGTGTGATGGGGAAAGGTTTCTAAAACGCACCTCATTTCTCATCTCCTTGTGCCCGGGTTCGCCATTCCAGCCGCTTTACTAGCAAGCTCCCTACTTGGAGCATCAGCACCTTTAACCTCCTGTTCCATACAGGTTGCAATTTGTCCTGAGGATAAACGGGAAGACGTGGAACCAACGAGAGACTAGCTCTTGGTGTTGGGACAGGCACAGGTCACTCTATTTTCCCATCAGAAAGAAGAATTAACCACAGGCTCAGCCTGCCTCCCGGAACCAGAACATGGCCTGAAGCCATTCTGCGATTTTGCGGCCAGCTCCCATAAAAACGAGTTGTAAAATGGAGGTTCAGGGCACTGCAATTCACAAACCTGCAGAGTTATAAATGATAACTCCCGTCCACAAATATATTGAGGGAAGGCAAAGAAGAGGATTTGAAATCAAGGCAGAATTGCAGGAAACAGATTTCAGGAGGTAGATACGAATCGCCTTTAAAGCACATGAAAAGCGGCAAAACGTTGACAATGATGCCCTTCGCCAAAAAGTGCGTATGCGTTTTTTCCTGAATATATTCAGGAAAAAACGCATACGCCCTTTTTGGCCAACCAAGCCACCTGGAAAGGCAAATCAGCGCTACAAAGAAGTCTCGCTTCCCATCGGTCAAAAGGGCCATGCTGAAAAAAGTGTCAAAACCAGAAATACAGGACAGGCCATGGAGAAATGGGAGCCTTGCTACACTGATGGACGGGATGTAAATTGCCAAGAGCCACTCCGGAGAAGTGTCCGGTGAGTCCTGAAACATCTGAAAAACACAGCTTAGAGAGCATAGGGCACTTCCACTCATGGGGGTATAAATTGGGAAAATTAAAAATCAGCAAGACACAAGCACCCCAAAGTTTAGGGCTGCTCTGTTGACCAGGACCTCCACTTCATTCCACCTTAAATATCCCAGGAAAGAGAAAAATGGATAAAGAAGTTGTGGTCCTTATGTACAATGGAATATCACTCAGCCATGAAATCAATGTCGTAAGGTTAGTAGCAGCATGATGAGTGGATTTAGGTACGACGATTCTAAGTGAAATAAGTCACACAGAAAAGGACACTTCTCATAAGGTATCACTGATAGAGGGAATGTAAAAACCGTTACACTTGAACTGAATTACAAAACAGAACAGAGTCACACATGCAGAAAACACACTATGGCTGCTTAACGGGAAAGGTGAGGTGGGGTGATACATAAAACAAGGGTATCAAATTAGCTCAGATACTGTTCCATAAACCCAATATGTAATAGACAAGACCTACTCCTTGCTCAGAGAACTGGACTCAACACGCCCTATTCACCGCACAAGAATATATCTGACTAATAATAATCGTAAAACCTATGTATTGATATCTCTCTGTTAGTGTGTCAAGTGGGTGTAAAGCGGCATAAACACAGCAGTGAAAAGCAGCTAAACCCCATTATAAAAATAAATTACTTTGAAACACCCATGAAACAAAGACAGTGAAAGAGAGAGAAATTCTTACACAATGCGTTCAGGGGCTGTGATGCAACCTGGATTGACCATATCTAGACGCACAGCTGGATGAGACATAAGGGTGGACACTCTTGGGGCTGAGAGGTTTGGTGAGGTTGGGTGAGCAAACGCAGACCCTTTAAAGGAATACTGCGTGGTACCCATCGCATGGGTCCCAAATCTCCAGGTTCAAGGGCATCTTCCTACATCAAAAACATGCATGAGAAACCCAGAAGATGGTACACCGTGTGATGGGGAAAGGTTTCTAAAACGCACCTCATTTCTCATCTCCTTGTGCCCGGGTTCGCCATTCCAGCCGCTTTACTAGCAAGCTCCCTACTTGGAGCATCAGCACCTTTAACCTCCTGTTCCATACAGGTTGCAATTTGTCCTGAGGATAAACGGGAAGACGTGGAACCAACGAGAGACTAGCTCTTGGTGTTGGGACAGGCACAGGTCACTCTATTTTCCCATCAGAAAGAAGAATTAACCACAGGCTCAGCCTGCCCCCCGGAACCAGAACAGGGCCTGAAGCCATTCTGCGATTTTGCGGCCAGCTCCCATAAAAACGAGTTTTAAAATGGAGGTTCAGGGCACTGCAATTCACAAACCTGCAGAGTTATAAATGATAACTCCCGTCCACAAATATATTGAGGGAAGGCAAAGAAGAGGATTTGAAATCAAGGCAGAATTGCAGGAAACAGATTTCAGGAGGTAGATACGAATCGCCTTTAAAGCACATGAAAAGCGGCAAAACGTTGACAATGATGCCCTTGGCCAAAAAGGGCGTATGCGTTTTTTCCTGAATATATTCAGGAAAAAACGCATACGCCCTTTTTGGCCAACCAAGCCACCTGGAAAGGCAAATCAGCGCTACAAAGAAGTCTCGCTTCCCATCGGTCAAAAGGGCCATGCTGAAAAAAGTGTCAAAACCAGAAATGCAGGACAGGCCATGGAGAAATGGGAGCCTTGCTACACTGATGGGCGGGATGTAAATTGGCAAGAGCCACTCCGGAGAAGTGTCCGGTGAGTCCTGAAACATCTGAAAAACACAGCTTAGAGAGCATAGGGCACTTCCACTCATGGGGGTATAAATTGGGAAAATTAAAAATCAGCAAGACACAAGCACCCCAAAGTTTAGGGCTGCTCTGTTGACCAGGACCTCCACTTCATTCCACCTTAAATATCCCAGGAAAGAGAAAAATGGATAAAGAAGTTGTGGTCCTTATGTACAATGGAATATCACTCAGCCATGAAATCAATGTCGTAAGGTTAGTAGCAGCATGATGAGTGGATTTAGGTACGACGATTCTAAGTGAAATAAGTCACACAGAAAAGGACACTTCTCATAAGGTATCACTGATAGATGGAATGTAAAAACCGTTACACTTGAACTGAATTACAAAACAGAACAGAGTCACACATGCAGAAAACACACTATGGCTGCTTAACGGGAAAGGTGAGGTGGGGTGATACATAAAACAAGGGTATCAAATTAGCTCAGATACCGTTCCATAAACCCAATATGTAATAGACAAGACCTACTCCTTGCTCAGAGAACTGGACTCAACACGCCCTATTCACCGCACAAGAATATATCTGACTAATAATAATCGTAAAACCTATGTATTGATATCTCTCTGTTAGTGTGTCAAGTGGGTGTAAAGTGGCATAAACACAGCAGTGAAAAGCAGCTTAACCCCATTATAAAAATAAATTACCTTGAAACACCCATGAAACAAAGACAGTGAAAGAGAGAGAAATTCTTACACAATGTATTCAGGGGCTGTGATGCAACCTGGATTGACCATATCTAGACGCACAGCTGGATGAGACATAAGGGTGGACACTCTTGGGGCTGAGAGGTTTGGTGAGGTTGGGTGAGCAAACGCAGACCCTTTAAAGTAATACTGCGTGGTACCCATCGCATGGGTCCCATATCTCCAGGTTCAAGGGCATCTTCCTACATCAAAAACATGCATGAGAAACCAAGAAGATGGTACACCATGTGATGGGGAAAGGTTTCTAAAACGCACCTCATTTCTCATCTCCTTGTGCCCGGGTTCGCCATTCCAGCCGCTTTACTAGCAAGCTCCCTCCTTGGAGCATCATCACCTTTAACCTCCTGTTCCATACAGGTTGCAATTTGTCCTGAGGATAAACGGGAAGACGTGGAACCAACGAGAGACTAGCTCTTGGTGTTGGGACAGGCACAGGTCACTCTATTTTCCCATCAGAAAGAAGAATTAACCACAGGCTCAGCCTGCCCCCCGGAACCAGAACAGGGCCTGAAGCCATTCTGCGATTTTGCGGCCAGCTCCCATAAAAACGAGTTGTAAAATGGAGGTTCAGGGCACTGCAATTCACAAACCTGCAGAGTTATAAATGATAACTGTCGTCCACAAATATATTGAGGGAAGGCAAAGAAGAGGATTTGAAATCAAGGCAGAATTGCAGGAAACAGATTTCAGGAGGTAGATACGAATCGCCTTTAAAGCACATGAAAAGCGGCAAAACGTTGACAATGATGCCCTTGGCCAAAAAGGGCGTATGCGTTTTTTCCTGAATATATTCAGGAAAAAACGCATACGCCCTTTTTGGCCAACCAAGCAACCTGGAAAGGCAAATCAGCGCTACAAAGAAGTCTCGCTTCCCATCGGTCAAAAGGGCCATGCTGAAAAAAGTGTCAAAACCAGAAATGCAGGACAGGCCATGGAGAAATGGGAGCCTTGCTACACTGATGGGCGGGATGTAAATTGCCAAGAGCCACTCCGGAGAAGTGTCCGGTGAGTCCTGAAACATCTGAAAAACACAGCTTAGAGAGCATAGGGCACTTCCACTCATGGGGGTATAAATTAGGAAAATTAAAAATCAGCAAGACACAAGCACCCCAAAGTTTAGGGCTGCTCTGTTGACCAGGACCTCCACTTCATTCCACCTTAAATATCCCAGGAAAGAGAAAAATGGATAAAGAAGTTGTGGTCCTTATGTACAATGGAATATCACTCAGCCATGAAATCAATGTCGTAAGGTTAGTAGCAGCATGATGAGTGGATTTAGGTACGACGATTCTAAGTGAAATAAGTCACACAGAAAAGGACACTTCTCATAAGGTATCACTGATAGAGGGAATGTAAAAACCGTTACACTTGAACTGAATTACAAAACAGAACAGAGTCACACATGCAGAAAACACACTATGGCTGCTTAACTGGAAAGGTGAGGTGGGGTGATACATAAAACAAGGGTATCAAATTAGCTCAGATACCGTTCCATAAACCCAATATGTAATAGACAAGACCTACTCCTTGCTCAGAGAACTGGACTCAACACGCCCTATTCACCGCACAAGAATATATCTGACTAATAATAATCGTAAAACCTATGTATTGATATCTGTTAGTGTGTCAAGTGGGTGTAAAGCGGCATAAACACAGCAGTGAAAAGCAGCTAAACCCCATTATAAAAATAAATTACTTTGAAACACCCATGAAACAAAGACAGTGAAAGAGAGAGAAATTCTTACACAATGCGTTCAGGGGCTGTGATGCAACCTGGATTGACCATATCTAGACGCACAGCTGGATGAGACATAAGGGTGGACACTCTTGGGGCTGAGAGGTTTGGTGAGGTTGGGTGAGCAAACGCAGACCCTTTAAAGGAATACTGCGTGGTACCCATCGCATGGGTCCCAAATCTCCAGGTTCAAGGGCATCTTCCTACATCAAAAACATGCATGAGAAACCCAGAAGATGGTACACCGTGTGATGGGGAAAGGTTTCTAAAACGCACCTCATTTCTCATCTCCTTGTGCCCGGGTTCGCCATTCCAGCCGCTTTACTAGCAAGCTCCCTACTTGGAGCATCAGCACCTTTAACCTCCTGTTCCATACAGGTTGCAATTTGTCCTGAGGATAAACGGGAAGACGTGGAACCAACGAGAGACTAGCTCTTGGTGTTGGGACAGGCACAGGTCACTCTATTTTCCCATCAGAAAGAAGAATTAACCACAGGCTCAGCCTGACCCCCGGAACCAGAACAGGGCCTGAAGCCATTCTGCGATTTTGCCGCCAGCTCCCATAAAAACGAGTTGTAAAATGGAGGTTCAGGGCACTGCAATTCACAAACCTGCAGAGTTATAAATGATAACTCCCGTCCACAAATATATTGAGGGAAGGCAAAGAAGAGGATTTGAAATCAAGGCAGAATTGCAGGAAACAGATTTCAGGAGGTAGATACGAATCGCCTTTAAAGCACATGAAAAGCGGCAAAACGTTGACAATGATGCCCTTGGCCAAAAAGGGCGTATGCGTTTTTTCCTGAATATATTCAGGAAAAAACGCATACGCCCTTTTTGGCCAACCAAGCAACCTGGAAAGGCAAATCAGCACTACAAAGAAGTCTCGCTTCCCATCGGTCAAAAGGGCCATGCTGAAAAAAGTGTCAAAACCAGAAATGCAGGACAGGCCATGGAGAAATGGGAGCCTTGCTACACTGATGGGCGGGATGTAAATTGCCAAGAGCCACTCCGGAGAAGTGTCCGGTGAGTCCTGAAACATCTGAAAAACACAGCTTAGAGAGCATAGGGCACTTCCACTCATGGGGGTATAAATTGGGAAAATTAAAAATCAGCAAGACACAAGCACCCCAAAGTTTAGGGCTGCTCTGTTGACCAGGACCTCCACTTCATTCCACCTTAAATATCCCAGGAAAGAGAAAAATGGATAAAGAAGTTGTGGTCCTTATGTACAATGGAATACCACTCAGCCATGAAATCAATGTCGTAAGGTTAGTAGCAGCATGATGAGTGGATTTAGGTACGACGATTCTAAGTGAAATAAGTCACACAGAAAAGGACACTTCTCATAAGGTATCACTGATAGAGGGAATGTAAAAACCGTTACACTTGAACTGAATTACAAAACAGAACAGAGTCACACATGCAGAAAACACACTATGGCTGCTTAACGGGAAAGGTGAGGTGGGGTGATACATAAAACAAGGGTATCAAATTAGCTCAGATACCGTTCCATAAACCCAATATGTAATAGACAAGACCTACTCCTGGCTCAGAGAACTGGACTCAACACGCCCTATTCACCGCACAAGAATATATCTGACTAATAATAATCGTAAAACCTATGTATTGATATCTCTCTGTTAGTGTGTCAAGTGGGTGTAAAGCGGCATAAACACAGCAGTGAAAAGCAGCTAAACCCCATTATAAAAATAAATTACTTTGAAACACCCATGAAACAAAGACAGTGAAAGAGAGAGAAATTCTTACACAATGCGTTCAGGGGCTGTGATGCAACCTGGATTGACCATATCTAGACGCACAGCTGGATGAGACATAAGGGTGGACACTCTTGGGGCTGAGAGGTTTGGTGAGGTTGGGTGAGCAAACGCAGACCCTTTAAAGTAATACTGCGTGGTACCCATCGCATGGGTCCCAAATCTCCAGGTTCAAGGGCATCTTCCTACATCAAAAACATGCATGAGAAACCCAGAAGATGGTACACCGTGTGATGGGGAAAGGTTTCTAAAACGCACCTCATTTCTCATCTCCTTGTGCCCGGGTTCGCCATTCCAGCCGCTTTACTAGCAAGCTCCCTACTTGGAGCATCAGCACCTTTAACCTCCTGTTCCATGCAGGTTGCAATTTGTCCTGAGGATAAACGGGAAGACGTGGAACCAACGAGAGACTAGCTCTTGGTGTTGGGACAGGCACAGGTCACTCTATTTTCCCATCAGAAAGAAGAATTAACCACAGGCTCAGCCTGCCCCCCGGAACCAGAACAGGGCCTGAAGCCATTCTGCGATTTTGCGGCCAGCTCCCATAAAAACGAGTTGTAAAATGGAGGTTCAGGGCACTGCAATTCACAAACCTGCAGAGTTATAAATGATAACTCCCGTCCACAAATATATTGAGGGAAGGCAAAGAAGAGGATTTGAAATCAAGGCAGAATTGCAGGAAACAGATTTCAGGAGGTAGATACGAATCGCCTTTAAAGCACATGAAAAGCGGCAAAACGTTGACAATGATGCCCTTGGCCAAAAAGGGCGTATGCGTTTTTTCCTGAATATATTCAGGAAAAAACGCATACGCCCTTTTTGGCCAACCAAGCCACCTGGAAAGGCAAATCAGCGCTACAAAGAAGTCTCGCTTCCCATCGGTCAAAAGGGCCATGCTGAAAAAAGTGTCAAAACCAGAAATACAGGACAGGCCATGGAGAAATGGGAGCCTTGCTACACTGATGGACGGGATGTAAATTGGCAAGAGCCACTCCGGAGAAGTGTCCGGTGAGTCCTGAAACATCTGAAAAACACAGCTTAGAGAGCATAGGGCACTTCCACTCATGGGGGTATAAATTGGGAAAATTAAAAATCAGCAAGACACAAGCACCCCAAAGTTTAGGGCTGCTCTGTTGACCAGGACCTCCACTTCATTCCACCTTAAATATCCCAGGAAAGAGAAAAATGGATAAAGAAGTTGTGGTCCTTATGTACAATGGAATATCACTCAGCCATGAAATCAATGTCGTAAGGTTAGTAGCAGCATGATGAGTGGATTTAGGTACGACGATTCTAAGTGAAATAAGTCACACAGAAAAGGACACTTCTCATAAGGTATCACTGATAGAGGGAATGTAAAAACCGTTACACTTGAACTGAATTACAAAACAGAACAGAGTCACACATGCAGAAAACACACTATGGCTGCTTAACGGGAAAGGTGAGGTGGGGTGATACATAAAACAAGGGTATCAAATTAGCTCAGATACCGTTCCATAAACCCAATATGTAATAGACAAGACCTACTCCTTGCTCAGAGAACTGGACTCAACACGCCCTATTCACCGCACAAGAATATATCTGACTAATAATAATCGTAAAACCTATGTATTGATATCTCTCTGTTAGTGTGTCAAGTGGGTGTAAAGCGGCATAAACACAGCAGTGAAAAGCAGCTAAACCCCATTATAAAAATAAATTACTTTGAAACACCCATGAAACAAAGACAGTGAAAGAGAGAGAAATTCTTACACAATGCGTTCAGGGGCTGTGATGCAACCTGGATTGACCATATCTAGACGCACAGCTGGATGAGACATAAGGGTGGACACTCTTGGGGCTGAGAGGTTTGGTGAGGTTGGGTGAGCAAACGCAGACCCTTTAAAGGAATACTGCGTGGTACCCATCGCATGGGTCCCAAATCTCCAGGTTCAAGGGCATCTTCCTACATCAAAAACATGCATGAGAAACCCAGAAGATGGTACACCGTGTGATGGGGAAAGGTTTCTAAAACGCACCTCATTTCTCATCTCCTTGTGCCCGGGTTCGCCATTCCAGCCGCTTTACTAGCAAGCTCCCTACTTGGAGCATCAGCACCTTTAACCTCCTGTTCCATACAGGTTGCAATTTGTCCTGAGGATAAACGGGAAGACGTGGAACCAACGAGAGACTAGCTCTTGGTGTTGGGACAGGCACAGGTCACTCTATTTTCCCATCAGAAAGAAGAATTAACCACAGGCTCAGCCTGCCCCCCGGAACCAGAACAGGGCCTGAAGCCATTCTGCGATTTTGCCGCCAGCTCCCATAAAAACGAGTTGTAAAATGGAGGTTCAGGGCACTGCAATTCACAAACCTGCAGAGTTATAAATGATAACTCCCGTCCACAAATATATTGAGGGAAGGCAAAGAAGAGGATTGGAAATCAAGGCAGAATTGCAGGAAACAGATTTCAGGAGGTAGATACGAATCGCCTTTAAAGCACATGAAAAGCGGCAAAACGTTGACAATGATGCCCTTGGCCAAAAAGGGCGTATGCGTTTTTTCCTGAATATATTCAGGAAAAAACGCATACGCCCTTTTTGGCCAACCAAGCAACCTGGAAAGGCAAATCAGCACTACAAAGAAGTCTCGCTTCCCATCGGTCAAAAGGGCCATGCTGAAAAAAGTGTCAAAACCAGAAATGCAGGACAGGCCATGGAGAAATGGGAGCCTTGCTACACTGATGGGCGGGATGTAAATTGCCAAGAGCCACTCCGGAGAAGTGTCCGGTGAGTCCTGAAACATCTGAAAAACACAGCTTAGAGAGCATAGGGCACTTCCACTCATGGGGGTATAAATTGGGAAAATTAAAAATCAGCAAGACACAAGCACCCCAAAGTTTAGGGCTGCTCTGTTGACCAGGACCTCCACTTCATTCCACCTTAAATATCCCAGGAAAGAGAAAAATGGATAAAGAAGTTGTGGTCCTTATGTACAATGGAATACCACTCAGCCATGAAATCAATGTCGTAAGGTTAGTAGCAGCATGATGAGTGGATTTAGGTACGACGATTCTAAGTGAAATAAGTCACACAGAAAAGGACACTTCTCATAAGGTATCACTGATAGAGGGAATGTAAAAACCGTTACACTTGAACTGAATTACAAAACAGAACAGAGTCACACATGCAGAAAACACACTATGGCTGCTTAACGGGAAAGGTGAGGTGGGGTGATACATAAAACAAGGGTATCAAATTAGCTCAGATACCGTTCCATAAACCCAATATGTAATAGACAAGACCTACTCCTGGCTCAGAGAACTGGACTCAACACGCCCTATTCACCGCACAAGAATATATCTGACTAATAATAATCGTAAAACCTATGTATTGATATCTCTCTGTTAGTGTGTCAAGTGGGTGTAAAGCGGCATAAACACAGCAGTGAAAAGCAGCTAAACCCCATTATAAAAATAAATTACTTTGAAACACCCATGAAACAAAGACAGTGAAAGAGAGAGAAATTCTTACACAATGCGTTCAGGGGCTGTGATGCAACCTGGATTGACCATATCTAGACGCACAGCTGGATGAGACATAAGGGTGGACACTCTTGGGGCTGAGAGGTTTGGTGAGGTTGGGTGAGCAAACGCAGACCCTTTAAAGGAATACTGCGTGGTACCCATCGCATGGGTCCCAAATCTCCAGGTTCAAGGGCATCTTCCTACATCAAAAACATGCATGAGAAACCCAGAAGATGGTACACCGTGTGATGGGGAAAGGTTTCTAAAACGCACCTCATTTCTCATCTCCTTGTGCCCGGGTTCGCCATTCCAGCCGCTTTACTAGCAAGCTCCCTACTTGGAGCATCAGCACCTTTAACCTCCTGTTCCATACAGGTTGCAATTTGTCCTGAGGATAAACGGGAAGACGTGGAACCAACGAGAGACTAGCTCTTGGTGTTGGGACAGGCACAGGTCACTCTATTTTCCCATCAGAAAGAAGAATTAACCACAGGCTCAGCCTGCCTCCCGGAACCAGAACATGGAATGAAGCCATTCTGCGATTTTGCGGCCAGCTCCCATAAAAACGAGTTGTAAAATGGAGGTTCAGGGCACTGCAATTCACAAACCTGCAGAGTTATAAATGATAACTCTCGTCCACAAATATATTGAGGGAAGGCAAAGAAGAGGATTTGAAATCAAGGCAGAATTGCAGGAAACAGATTTCAGGAGGTAGATTCGAATCGCCTTTAAAGCACATGAAAAGCGGCAAAACGTTGACAATGATGCCCTTGGGCAAAAAGGGCGTATGCGTTTTTTCCTGAATATATTCAGGAAAAAACGCATACGCCCTTTTTGGCCAACCAAGCAACCTGGAAAGGCAAATCAGCGCTACAAAGAAGTCTCGCTTCCCATCGGTCAAAAGGGCCATGCTGAAAAAAGTGTCAAAACCAGAAATGCAGGACAGGCCATGGAGAAATGGGAGCCTTGCTACACTGATGGGCGGGATGTAAATTGCCAAGAGCCACTCTGGAGAAGTGTCCGGTGAGTCCTGAAACATCTGAAAAACACAGCTTAGAGAGCATAGGGCACTTCCACTCATGGGGGTATAAATTGGGAAAATTAAAAATCAGCAAGACACAAGCACCCCAAAGTTGAGGGCTGCTCTGTTGACAAGGACCTCCACTTCATTCCAACTTAAATATCCCAGGAAAGAGAAAAATGGATAAAGAAGTTGTGGTCCTTATGTACAATGGAATATCACTCAGCCAGGAAATCAATGTCGTAAGGTTAGTAGCAGCATGATGAGTGGATTTAGGTACGACGATTCTTAGTGAAATAAGTCACACAGAAAAGGACACTTCTCATAAGGTATCACTGATAGAGGGAATGTAAAAACCTTTACACATGAACTGAATTACAAAACAGAACAGAGTCACACATGCAGAAAACACACTATGGCTGCTTAACGGGAAAGGTGAGGTGGGGTGATACATAAAACAAGGGTATCAAATTAGCTCAGATACCATTCCATAAACCCGATATGTAATAGACAAGACCTACTCCTTGCTCAGAGAACTGGACTCAACACGCCCTATTCACCGCACAAGAATATATCTGACTAGTAATAATCGTAAAACCTATGTATTGATATCTCTCTGTTAGTGTGTCAATTGGGTGTAAAGCGGCATAAACACAGCAGTGAAAAGCAGCTAAACCCCATTATAAAAATAAATTACTTTGAAACACCCATGAAACAAAGACAGTGAAAGAGAGAGAAATACTTACACAATGCGTTCAGGGGCTCTGATGCAACCTGGATGGACTATATCTAGACCTACAGCTGGATGAGACATAAGGGTGGACACTCTTGGGGCTGAGAGGTTTGGTGAGGTTGGGTGAGCAAACGCAGACCCTTTAAAGTAATACTGCGTGGTACCCATCGCATGGGTCCCAAATCTCCAGGTTCAAGGGCATCTTCTTACATCAAAAACATGCATGAGAAACCCAGAAGATGGTACACCATGTGATGGGGAAAGGTTTCTAAAACGCACCTCATTTCTCATCTCCTTGTGCCCGAGTTCGCCATTCCAGCCGCTTTACTAGCAAGCGTCCTACTTGGAGCATCAGCACCTTTAACCTCCTGTTCCATACAGGTTGCAATTTGTCCTGAGGATAAACGGGAAGACGTGGAACCAACGAGAGACTAGCTCTTGGTGTTGGGACAGGCACAGGTCACTCTATTTTCCCATCAGAAAGAAGAATTAACCACAGGCTCAGCCTGCCCCCCGGAACCAGAACAGGGCCTGAAGCCATTCTGCGATTTTGCGGCCAGCTCCCATAAAAACGAGTTGTAAAATGGAGGTTCAGGGCACTGCAATTCACAAACCTGCAGAGTTATTAATGATAACTCTCGTCCACAAATATATTGAGGGAAGGCAAAGAAAAGGATTTGAAATCAAGGCAGAATTGCAGGAAACAGATTTCAGGAGGTAGATACGAATCGCCTTTAAAGCACATGAAAAGCGGCAAAACGTTGACAATGAGGCCCTTGGCCAAAAAGAGCGCATGCGTTTTTTCCTGAATATATTCAGGAAAAAACGCATGCGCCATTTTTGGCCAAACAAGCAACCTGGAAAGGCAAATCAGCGCTACAAAGGAGTCTCGCTTCCCATCGGTCAAAAGGGCCATGCTGAAAAAAGTGTCAAAACCAGAAATGCAGGACAGGCCATGGAGAAATGAGAGCCTTGCTACACTGATGGGCGGGATGTAAATTGCCAAGAGCCACTCTGGAGAAGTGTCCGGTGAGTCCTGAAACATCTGAAAAACACAGCTTAGAGAGCATAGGGCACTTCCACTCATGGGGGTATAAATTGGGAAAATTAAAAATCAGCAAGACACAAGCACCCCAAAGTTTAGGGCTGCTCTTTTGACCAGGACCTCCACTTCATTCCACCTTCAATATCCCAGGAAAGAGAAAAATGGATAAAGAAGTTGTGGTCCTTATGTACAATGGAATATCACTCAGCCATGAAATCAATGTCGTAAGGTTAGTAGCAGCATGATGAGTGGATTTAGGTACGACGATTTTAAGTGAAATAAGTCACACAGAAAAGGACACTTCTCATAAGGTATCACTGATAGAGGGAATGTAAAAACCGTTACACTTGAACTGAATTACAAAACAGAACAGAGTCACACATGCAGAACACACAATATGGCTGCTTAACGGGAAAGGTGAGGTGGGGTGATACATAAAATAAGGGTATCAAATTAGCTCAGATATCGTTCCATAAACCCAATATGTAATAGACAAGACCTACTCCTTGCTCAGAGAACTGGACTCAACACGCCCTATTCACCGCACAAGAATATATCTGACTAATAATAATCGTAAAACCTATGTATTGCTATCTCTCTGTTAGTGTGTCAAGTGGGTATAAAGCGGCATAAACACAGCAGTGAAAAGCAGCTAAACCCCATTATAAAAATAAATTACTTTGAAACACCCATGAAACAAAGACAGTGAAAGAGAGAGAAATTCTTACACAATGAGTTCAGGGGCTGTGATGCAACCTGGATTGACCATATCTAGACCCACAGCTGGATGAGACATAAGGGTGGACACTCTTGGGGCTGAGAGGTTTGGTGAGGTTGGGTGAGCAAACGCAGACCCTTTAAAGTAATACTGCGTGGTACCCATTGCATGGGTCCCAAATCTCCAGGTTCAAGGGCATCTTCCTACATCCAAAACATGCATGAGAAACCCAGAAGATGGTACACCGTGTGATGGGGAAAGGTTTCTAAAACGCACTTCATTTCTCATCTCCTTGTGCCCGGGTTCGCCATTCCAGCCGCTTTACTAGCAAGCTCCCTACTTGGAGCATCAGCACCTTTAACCTCCTGTTCCATACAGGTTGCAATTTGTCCTGAGGATAAACGGGAAGACGTGGAACCAACGAGAGACTAGCTCTTGGTGTTGGGACAGGCACAGGTCACTCTATTTTCCCATCAGAAAGAAGAATTAACCACAGGCTCAGCCTGCCCCCCGGAACCAGAACAGGGCCTGAAGCCATTCTGCGATTTTGCGGCCAGCTCCCATAAAAACGAGTTGTAAAATGGAGGTTCAGGGCACTGCAATTCACAAACCTGCAGAGTTATAAATGATAACTCTCGTCCACAAATATATTGAGGGAAGGCAAAGAAGAGGATTTGAAATCAAGGCAGAATTGCAGGAAACAGATTTCAGGAGGTAGATTCGAATCGCCTTTAAAGCACATGAAAAGCGGCAAAACGTTGACAATGATGCCCTTGGCCAAAAAGGGCGTATGCGTTTTTTCCTGAATATATTCAGGAAAAAACGCATACGCCCTTTTTGGCCAACCAAGCAACCTGGAAAGGCAAATCAGTGCTACAAAGAAGTCTCGCTGCCCATCGGTCAAAAGGGCCATGCTGAAAAAAGTGTCAAAACCAGAAATGCAGGACAGGCCATGGAGAAATGGGAGCCTTGCTACACTGATGGGCGGGATGTAAATTGCCAACAGCCACTCTGGAGAAGTGTCCGGTGAGTCCTGAAACATCTGAAAAACACAGCTTAGAGAGCATAGGGCACTTCCACTCATGGGGGTATAAATTGGGAAAATTAAAAATCAGCAAGACACAAGCACCCCAAAGTTTAGGGCTGCTCTGTTGACCAGGACCTCCACTTCATTCCACCTTAAATATCCCAGGAAAGAGAAAAATGGATAAAGAAGTTGTGGTCCTTATGTACAATGGAATATCACTCAGCCATGAAATCAATGTCGTAAGGTTAGTAGCAGCATGATGAGTGGATTTAGGTACGACGATTCTAAGTGAAATAAGTCACACAGAAAAGGACACTTCTCATAAGGTATCACTGAGAGAGGGAATGTAAAAACAGTTACACTTGAACTGAATTACAAAAGAGAACAGAGTCACACATGCAGAAAACACACTATGGCTGCTTAACGGGAAAGGTGAGGTGGGGGGATACATAAAACAAGGGTATCAAATTAGCTCAGATACCTTTCCATAAGCCCAATATGTAATAGACAAGACCTACTCCTTGCTCAGAGAACTGGACTCAACACGCCCTATTCACTGCACAAGAATATATCTGACTAATAATAATCGTAAAACCTATGTATTGATATCTCTCTGTTAGTGTGTCAAGTGGGTGTAAAGCGGCATAAACACAGCAGTGAAAAGCAGCGAAACCCCATTATAAAAATAAATTACTTTGAAACACCCATGAAACAAAGACAGTGAAAGAGAGAGAAATTCTTACACAATGCGTTCGGGGGCTGTGATGCAACCTGGATTGACCATATCTAGACCCACAGCTGGATGAGACATAAGTGTGGACACTCTTGGGGCTGAGAGGTTTGGTGAGGTTGGGTGAGCAAACGCAGACCCTTTAAAGTAATACTGCGTGGTACCCATCGCATGGGTCCCAAATCTCCAGGTTCAAGGGCATCTTCCTACATCGAAAACATGCATGAGAAACCCAGAAGATGGTACACCGTGTGATGGGGAAAGGTTTCTAAAACGCACCTAATTTCTCATCTCCTTGTGCCCGGGTTCGCCTTTCCAGCCGCTTTACTAGCAATCTCCCTACTTGGAGCATCAGCACCTTTAACCTCCTGTTCCGTACAGGTTGCAATTTGTCCTGAGGATAAACGGGAAGACGTGGAACCAACGAGAGACTAGCTCTTGGTGTTGGGACAGGCACAGGTCACTCTATTTTCCCATCAGAAAGAAGAATTAACCACAGGCTCAGCCTGCCCCCCGGAACCAGAACAGGGCCTGAAGCCATTCTGCGATTTTGCGGCCAGCTCCCATAAAAACGAGTTGTAAAATGGAGGTTCCGGGCACTGCAATTCACAAACCTGCAGTTATAAATGATAACTCTCGTCCACAAGTATATTGAGGGAAGGCAACGAAGAGGATTTGAAATCAAGGCAGAATTGCAGGAAACATATTTCAGGAAGTAGATTCGAATCGCATTTAAAGCACATGTAAAGCGGCAAAACGTTGACAATGATGCCCTTGGCCAAAAAGGGCGTATGCGTTTTTTCCTGAATATATTCAGGAAAAAACGCATACGCCCTTTTTGGCCAACCAAGCAACCTGGAAAGGCAAATCAGCGCTACAAAGAAGTCTCGCTTCCCATCGGTCAAAAGGGCCATGCTGAAAAAAGTGTCAAAACCAGAAATGCAGGACAGGCCATGGAGAAATGGGAGCCTTGCTACACTGATGGGCGGGATGTAAATTGCCAACAGCCACTCTGGAGAAGTGTCCAGTGAGTCCTGAAACATCTGAAAAACACAGCTTATAGAGCATAGGGCACTTCCACTCATGGGGGTATAAATTGGGAAAATGAAAAATCAGCAAGACACAAGCACCCCAAAGTTTAGGGCTGCTCTCTTGACAAGGACCTCCACTTCATTCCACCTTAAATATCCCAGGAAAGAGAAAAATGGATAAAGAAGTTGTGGTCCTTATGTACAATGGAATATCACTCAGCCATGAAATCAATGTCATAAGGCTAGTAGCAGCATGATGAGTGGATTTAGGTACGACGATTCTAAGTGAAATAAGTCACACAGAAAAGGACACTTCTCATAAGGTATCACTGATAGAGGGAATGTAAAAACCGTTACACTTGAACTGAATTACAAAACAGAACAGAGTCACACATGCAGAAAACACACTATGGCTGCTTAACGGGAAAGGTGAGGTGGGGTGATACATAAAACAAGGGTTTCAAATTAGCTCAGATACCGTTCCATAAACCCAATATGTAATAGACAAGACCTACTCCTTGCTCAGAGAACTGGACTCAACATGCCCTATTCACCGCACAAGAATATATCTGACTAGTAATAATCGTAAAGCCTATGTATTGATATCTCTCTGTTAGTGTGTCAAGTGGGTGTAAAGCGGCATAAACACAGCAGTGAAAAGCAGCTAAATCCCATTATGAAAATAAATTACTTTGAAAAACCCATGAAACAAAGACAGTGAAAGAGAGAGGAATTCTTACACAATGCGTTCAGGGGCTGTGATGCAAACTGGATTGACCATATCTAGACCCACAGCTGGATGAGACATAAGGGTGGACACTCTTGGGGCTGAGAGGTTTGGTGAGGTTGGGTGAGCAAACGCAGACCCTTTAAAGTAATACTGCATGGTACCCATCGCATGGGTCCCAAATCTCCAGGTTCAAGGGCATCTTCCTACATCAAAAACATGCATGAGAAACCCAGAAGATGGTACACCGTGTGATGGGGAAAGGTTTCTAAAACGCACCTCATTTCTCATCTCCTTGTGCCCGGGTTCGCCATTCCAGCCGCTTTACTAGCAAGCTCCCTACTTGGAGCATCAGCACCTTTAATCTCCTGTTCCGTAGAGGTTGCAATTTGTCCTGAGGATAAACGGGAAGACGTGGAACCAACGAGAGACTAGCTCTTGGTGTTGGGACAGGCACAGGTCACTCTATTTTCCCATCAGAAAGAAGAATTAACCACAGGCTCAGCCTGCCCCCCGGAACCAGAACAGGGCCTGAAGCCATTCTGCGATTTTGCCGCCAGCTCCCATAAAAACGAGTTGTAAAATGGAGGTCCAGGGCACTGCAATTCACAAACCTGCAGTTATAAATGATAACTCTCGTCCACAAATATATTGAGGGAAGGCAAAGAAGAGGATTTGAAATCAAGGCAGAATTGCAGGAAACAGATTTCAGGAGGTAGATTCGAATCGCCTTTAAAGCACATGAAAAGCGGCAAAACGTTGACAATGATGCCCTTGGCCAAAAAGGGCGTATGCGTTTTTTCCTGAATATATTCAGGAAAAAACGCATACGCCCTTTTTGGCCAACCAAGCAACCTGGAAAGGCAAATCAGTGCTACAAAGAAGTCTCACTGCCCATCGGTCAAAAGGGCCATGCTGAAAAAAGTGTCAAAACCAGAAATGCAGGACAGGCCATGGAGAAATGGGAGCCTTGCTACACCGATGGGCGGGATGTAAATTGCCAAGAGCCACTCTGGAGAAGTGTCCGGTGAGTCCTGAAACATCTGAAAAACACAGCTTAGAGAGCATAGGGCACTTCCACTCATGGGGGTATAAATTGGGAAAATGAAAAATCAGCAAGATACAAGCACCCCAAAGTTGAGGGCTGCTCTGTTGACCAGGACCTCCACTTCATTCCACCTTCAATATCCCAGGAAAGAGAAAAATGGGTAAAGAAGTTGTGGTCCTTATGTACAATGGAATATCACTCAGCCATGAAATCAATGTCATAAGGCTAGTAGCAGCATGATGAGTGGATTTAGGTACGACGATTCTAAGTGAAATAAGTCACACAGAAAAAGACACGTATCATAAGCTATCACTTATAGAGGGAATGTAAAAACCGCTACACTTGAACTGAATTACAAAGCAGAACAGAGTCACACGTTTAGAAAACACACTATGGCTGGTTAACGGGAAAGGTGAGGTGGGGTGATGCATAAAACAAGGGTTTCAAATTATCTGAGATACCGTTCCATAAACCCAATATGTAATAGACAAGAACTACTCCTTGCTCAGAGAACAGGACTCAACACACCCTATTCACCGCAAAAGAATATATTTGATTAGTAGTAATCTTAAAACCTATGTATTGATATCTCTCTGTTAGTGTGTCAAGTGGGTGTAAAGCGGCATAAACACAGTAGTGAAAAGCAGCTAAACCCCATTATAAAAATAAATTACTTTTAAAAACCCATGATACAAAGACAGTGAAAGAGAGAGAAATTCTTACACAATTCGTTCAGGGGCTGTGATGAAACCTGGATCGACCATATCTAGACCCACAGCTGGGTGAGACATAAGGGTGGACACTCTTGCGGCTGAGAGGTTTGGTGAGGTTGGATGAGCCAACGCAGACCCTTTAAAGTAATACTGCGTGACACCCAACCCATGGGTCCCAAATCTCCAGGTTCAAGGGCATCTTCCTACATCAAAAACATGCATGAGAAACCCAGAAGATGCTACACCATGTGATCGGGAATGGTTTCTAAAATGCACCTCATTTATCATCTCCTTGTGCTCGGGTTCGCCATTCCAGCCACTTTCCTAGCAATCTCCCTACTTGGAGCATCAGCACCTTTAACCTCCTGTTCCGTACAGGTTGCAATTTGTACTGAGGATGAACGGGAAGAGGGGGAACCAATGAGAGACTAGATCTAGGTGTTGGGACAAGCACAGGTCACTCTATTTTCCCTTCAGAAAGAAGAATTAACCACAGCCTCAGCCTGCCCCCCGGAAGTAGAACAGGGCCTGAAGCAATCCTGCGCTTTTGCGGCCAACTCCCAAAAAAGCGAGTTGAAAAATGGATCTCAGGGGCACTGCAATTCACAAACCTGCAGAGTTATCAATGATAACTCTCGTCCACAAATATATTGAGGGAAGGCAACGAAGAGGATATGAAAGCAAGGCAGAATTGCAGAAACCGACTTAAGGAGGTAGATGCGAATCGCCTTTAAAGCAAATGAAAAGCGGCAAAACGTTGACAATGATACCCTTGGCCAAAAAGGGCGTATGCGTTTTTTCCTGAATATATTCAGGAAAAAACGCATACGCCCTTTTTGGCCAACCAAGCAACCTGGAAAGGCAAATCAGCGCTACAAAGAAGTCTCGCTTCCCATTGGTCAAAAGGGCCATGCTGAAAAAAGTGTCAAAACCAGAAATGCAGGACAGGCCATGGAGAAATGGGAGCCTTGCTACACTGATGGGCGGGATGTAAATTGCCAACAGCCACTCTGGAGAAGTGTACAGTGTGTCCTGAAACATCTAAAAAACACAGCTTAGAGAGCATAGGGCATTTCCACTCATGGGCGTATAAATTGGGAAAACTAAAAATCAGCAAGACACAGGCACACCAAAGTTTAGGGCTGCTCTGTTGACAAGAACCTTCTCTTCATTACACCTTAAATATCCCAGGAAATAGGAAAATGGATAACGATGTTGTGGTCCTTATGTACAATGGAATATCACTCAGCCATGAAATCAATGTCATAAGGCTATTAGCAGCATGATGAGTGGATTTATGTTCGACGATTCTAAGTGAAATAAGTCACACAGAAAAAGACACTTATCATAAGCTATCACTTATAGAGGGAATGTAAAAACCACTACAGTTGAACTGAATTACAAAGCAGAACAGAGTCACACGTTTAGAAAACACACTATGGCTGCTTAACGGGAAAGGTGAGGTGGGGTGATGCATAAAACAAGGGTTTCATATTAGCTCAAATACCGATCCATAAACCCAATATGTAATAGACAAGACCTACTCCTTGCTCAGTGAAGTGGATGCAACACCCCCTATTCAACGAACAAGAATATATCTGACTAGTAAAAATCTTAAAACCTATGTATTGATTTCTCTCTGTAAGTGAATCAAGTGGGTGTAAAGGGGCATAAACACAGCAGTGAAAATCAGGTAAACCCCATTATAAAAATAAATTACTTTAAAATCCCAAAAAACAAAGACAGTGATAGAGGGAGAAATTTTTACATAATTCGTTCCGGGGCTGTGATGCAACCTGGTGTGACCATATCTAGACCCACAGCTGGATGAGAAATAAAGCTGGACACTCTTGGGGCTGAAGGTCTCTTTCCCTATTTACCAGATTGGGAACGTAGAAAGGCTGCCACCCTCTGGCCGTTACCTGCAAAAGCAACTTTAAAACCTGTGCTAATGGTCACTTCATATGAACAAGTACTTCAGGGCTGTAAATGAAACGTGCCCTCAAAATGTCTTGAGGGAGGTAATGGCCAAAAATTTTCAAAATGTGACACTTACTTTAAGAAAACACTTTGAAGAACTAAGCTGTAATCACAGTTTGATAAATAAAAAGGGCATGCTTTAAAGCTCAATTTCAACAGATTATGGGACACATGCAAATTCAACCACAGATAGGTATCAGCTCGCACCTGTTAGAATAACCATCAGCAAGAAAACTACAAACAATAAATATTGAAGGTGTTTTGGAGAAATGCATACCCTCAATTTTAAGTGGGACGTAACCTGGAAAGAGCCACTAATGAGAACTGAATGGTGGTGCCTTTAAAACATACACACTGAGCTACCATATGATACAGCAAGCCCACTCCTTGGCCTATAACATAAGAAGATATAACTGGAAAGACACAGGCAAGCAAATGTGCATTGCAGCAGTATTACAATAGCCAAGACATGGAGGCAACCAGAAAGTCCATCAAGAGGTGCGTGGCCAAAGAAGAACTGGTACACGTACAGATGGAATATTAGCCAGGGAAAAAAATGAAACAATGCCATTTGCAGCACCATGTATGATTCTTGAGGTAATCAGGCAAATTGTACTAAGTCAGAAAGCAAAAGACACATATCCTATAATATCACTTATAGGTCTTAGCTAAAAATTGATACCAATGAAGATATTTCCACAGAGAAATGCAATCACAGATTCATTAAACAAACTTATGGTTCACCAAATGGAAAGGTGTGAGGATTGGATACATTAGGATATTGGGGTTAAGATAGATATAGAAACACATGTGAAATATGTAATCACCAAAGACCTACGTAATACCAAGACAAGACTACTCAACATCGTGTCATAACCTACATGGGAAAATGATCCAAAGAAGAATAGATATATGTATATGTTTAAAAGAACCACATCTTTCACACCTAGAAGAAACAAAACATTTTAATTAAATTTGCTCTGACAAAAAATAAAAATTAAATTAAAAAAAGAACAAGAAGTAATGAGACATAAACTTAAGGGGCTATTTGCTGGCACATTGCATTCTAATTTACAACCAGAACATGACTTCCATTAAGGCTCTGTCATCACTAATAAAGCAGCTTTATAAGCAATGTTGAAGGTAGCTTAAAAGAAGTCTCACTAATTATTGATAGTAACAAGGAAACAAAGAAAAGTAAAAATCTCACTGCAAAAAGTATACATAGGGTAAGGATAGTAGATCAAACACTTATTAAACTTCTGTAAAGAATAAAAGACAACAGTAGTATGTTTTTTTAAAAAGAGAGGGCCCAAATAAATCTGAAATGAAAGAGATGATGTTACAACGGACACCACAGAAATACAAAGTATCCTAAGATACACACAGGGTAACTCAGGGCTCAGACTGGACAGAGCCCACTCTCCAGTCCCCTGTACATGACTTACAGGAGCCTCAGGAACTGAGGAGGGGGTCCCTGAGGAGAGGCTCAAGATAGAATATGGTAGACATTAACATGACTGCATTCATCTTAAACATGCCTGAACTACATTCACACGAGATGATTTTGTCCTGTATGTACATCGGCACCTCTAGTTGGAACTGCAGATCTTTGGCTTCAACACCTCTACTGACAATGTTAGCGTCACCTGCTGTGGACCGTCTCCTATAGGATTTCTAGAATCACAAAACATCGAAGCTTCACAGGACCCAGAGTCTGTGCAACTCCACACAGAGTCTCAGAGTCTCAACTCCACTCAGATACTCCACTCTTGGAGGGCACACACAAAGTAGTGTGCACATCAGGACCCAGGGGAAGGAGCAGTGACCCTGTAGGAGAATGACCAGAACTACCTGCTACTTTTAGAGGGTCTCCTGCAGAGGCAGGTGGTGGCTGTGGCTGTGGCTCACCGTGAGGACAACGACACTGGCAGCAGAAGTTCTGGGAAATACTCCTCGGTGTGAGCCCTCCCAGAGTCCGCCATTAGCCCCACCAAGAGCAAGGTAGGCTCCAGGGCTGGGTCGCCTCAGGCCAAACAACCAACAGGGAGGGAACCCAGCCCCATGCATCAGCAGACAAGCGGATTAAACTTTTTATTAAAGTTTTATTTAATCCGTAGACAAGCGGATTAAAGCTCTGCCCACCAAAGCAACACCCAGCTCTACCCACCACCAGTCCTTCCCATCAGGAAGCTTGCACAAGCCTCTAAGATAGACTCATCCACCGGAGAGCAGACAGCAGAAGCAAGAAGAACTACAATTCTGCAGCCTGTGGAAGGAAAACCACATTCACAGAAAGATAGACAAAATGAAAAGGCAGAGGACTTTATACCAGATCAAGGAACAAGATAAAACCCCAGAAAAAAAAACAAAATGAGGTGGAGATAGGGAACCTTCCAGAAAAAAAATTCAGAATAATGATAGTGAAGTTGAGCCAAGACCTTGGAAAAAGAAAGGAGGCAAAGATCGAGAAGATGCAAGAAATGTTTAACAAAGACCTAGAAGAATTAAGGAACAAACACCTAGAAGAATTAAAGAACAAACAAACAGAGGTGAACAATGGAATAACTGAAATGAAAAATACACTAGAAGGAATCAGTAGCAGAATAACTGTGGCAGAAGAACGGATAAGTGACCTGGAAGACAGAAAGGTGGAAATCACTGCCATGGAACAGAATAAAGAAAAAGAATGAAAATAAACGAAGACACCCCAAGAGTCCTCTGGGACAACATTAAACGCAACAACATTCGCATTATAGGGGTCCCAGAAGGAGAAGAGAGAGAGAAAGGACCCGAGAATATATTTAAAGAGATAATGGTCAAAAACTTCCCTAGCATGGGAAAAGAAATAGCCACCCAAGTCCAGAAGCACAGAGTGTCCCAGGCAGGATAAACCAAAGGAGAAAAATGACAAGACACATAGTAATCAAATTGACAAAAATTAACGACAAAGAAAAATGATTGAAAGCAGCAAGGGAAAAATGACAAATAACATACAAGGGAACTCCCATAAGGATAACAACTGATTTCTCAGCAGAAAATCTACAAGCCAGAAGGAAGTGGCATGATAAATTTAAAGTGATGAAAGGGAAGAACCTACAACCAAGAGTACTCCACCCTGCAAAGAGCTCATTCAGATTTGATGGAGAAATCAAAAGCCTTACAGACAAGCAAAAGCTAAGAGAATTCAGCACCATGAAACCAGCTCTACACCAAATGCTAAAGGAACTTCTCTAAGTGGGAAACACAAGAGAAGAAAAGGACCCACCAAGACAAACCCATAACAATTAAGAAAATAGTAGTAGGAACATACATATCGATAATTACCTTAAACGTGAATGCACTACATGTTCCAACCAAAAGACACAGGCTCGCTGAATGGATACAAAAACAAGACCCATATATATGCTGTCTACAAGAGATCCATTTCAGACCTAGGGACACATACAGACTCAAAGTGAGGCGATGGAAAAATATATTCTATGCAAATGAAAATCAAAAGAAAGCTGGAGTAGCAATACTCATATCAGATAAAATAGACTTTAAAATAAAGAATGTTACAAGAGACGAGGAAAGGCACTACATAATGGTCAGGGGATCAATCCAAGAAGAAGATATAACAATTATAAATATATATGTACCCAAAATAGGAGCAGCTCAATGTATAAGGCAACTGCTAACAGCTATAAAAGAGGAAATCGACAGTAACACAATAATAGCGGGGGACTTTAACAGCTCACTTACACCAGTGGAGATCAGCCAGACAGACAATTAATAAGGAAACACAAGCTTTAAATGACACAATAGACCAGATAGAGTTAATTGATATTTATAGGACATTCCATCCAAAAACAGCAGATTACACGTTCTTCTCAACTGCACACGGAACATTCTCCAGGATAGATCACATCTTGGGTCACAGATAAAGCCTCAGTAAATTTAAGAAAACTGAAATCATATCAAGCAGCTGTTCCGACCACAATGCTATGAGATTAGAAATCAATTACACGGAAAAAACCGTAAAAAACACAAACACATGGAGGCTAAACAATACGTTACTAAATAACCAAGAGATCACTGAAGAAATCAAAGAGGAAATCAAAAACTACCTAGAGACAAATGACAACAAAAACACGATGATCCAAAACCTATGGGATGCAGCAAAAGGAGTTCTAAGAGGGAAGTTTATAGCAATACAAGCCTACCTCAAGAAACAAGAAAAATCTCAAATAAACAATCTAACCTTACACCTAGAGGAACTAGAGAAAGAAGAACAAAACCCAAAGTTAGTAGAAGGAAAGAAATCATAAAGATCAGAGCAGAAATAAATGAAATAGAAACAAAGAAAACGAAAGCAAAGATCAATAAAACTAAAAGCTGGTTCTTTGAGAAGATAAGCAAAAATGATCAACCTTTAGCCGGACTCCAGAAAAAGAGGGAGAGGACGCAAATCAACAAAATTAGAAGTGAAAAAGCAGAAGTTATAACAGACACCACAGGAATACAAAGCATCCTAAGAGACTACTACAAGCAACTCTAGGCCAATAAAATGGACAATCTGGAAGAAATGGACAAATTCTTAGAAAGGGATAACCTTCTAAGACTGAACCAGGAAGAAATAGAAAATATGAACAAACCTATCACAAGCAATGAAATTGAAACTGTGATTAAAAATCTTCCAACAAACAAAAGTCCAGAACCAGATGGCATCACAGGTGAATTCTAATTCTATCAAACATTTAGAGCAGAGCTAACACCCAACCTTCTCAAATTCTTCAAAACAATTGCAGCGGAAGGAACACTCCCAAACTCATTCTATGAGACCACCATCACCCTGATACCAAAATCAGACAGAGATACTACAAGGAAAGAAAATTATAGACCAATATCACTGATGAATATAGATGTAAAAATCCTCAACAAAATACTAGCAAACAGAATCGAACAACACATGAAAAGGATCATACACCATGATCAAGTGGGGTTTATCCCAGGGATGCGAGGATTCTTCAATATACACAAATCAATGTGATACACCATATTAACAAATTGTAGAATAAAAGCATATGATCATCTCAATAGATGAAGGAAAAGATTTTGAGAAAATTCAACACTCATTTACGATAAAAACTCTGCAGAGTGTGGGCATAGAGGGAAACTACCTCAACATAATAAAGGCCATATATGACAAACCCACAGAAAACAACATTCTCAATGGTGAAAAACTGAAAGCGTTTCCTCTAAGATCAGGAACAAGACGAGGATGTCCACTCTCACCACTGCTATTCAACATAGTTTTGGAAGTCCTAGCCATGGCAATCAGAGAAGAAAAAGAAATAAAAGGAATACAAAAAGGAAAAGAAGAAGTAAAATTGTCACTGTTTGCAGATGACATGATATCATAGATAGAGAATCCTAAAGATGCCACCAGAAAACCACTGGAGCTAATCAATGAATTTGGTAAAGTTGCAGGATACAAAATTAATGCACAGAAATTGCTTGCATTCCTATACACTAACAATGAAAGATCAGAAAGAGAAATTAAGGAAACAATCCCATTACCACTGCAACAAAAAGAATAAAATACCTAGGAATAAACCTACCTAAGGAAGTAAAAGACCTGTACTCAGAAAACTATAAGCCACTGATGAAAGAAATCAAAGATGATATAAACAGATGGAGACATATACCATGTTCTCGGATTAGAAGAATCAATATTGTGAAAATGACTATACTACCCAAAGCAATCTACAGATTCAATGCAATCCCGATCAAAATACCTTTGGCATTTTCTACAGAACAAGAAAAAAAAAATCTTAAAATTTGTAGGGAGACACAAAAGACCCTGGATAGCCAAAGCAGTCTTGAGGGGGGAAAAAAAAGAGCTGGAGGAATCAGACTTCCAGACTTCAGACTATATTGCAAAGCTACAGTAATCAAGATAATATGGTACTGACACAAGAACAGAAATATAGGTCAATAGAGCAGGATAGAAAGCACAGAGATAAACCCACGTACCTATGGTTCACTAATCTATGACAAAGGAGGCAAGGGTATACAATGGAGAAAAGACAGTGTCTTCAGCAAGTGGTGCTGGGAAAACTGGACAGTTACATGTAAAAGAATGAAATTAGTACACACCCTAACACCATACACAAAAATAAACTCAAAATGGATTAGAGACCTAAATATAAGACCAGCCACTATAAAACTCTTAGAGGAAAACATAAGCAGAACAGTCTATGACATAAATCACAGCAAGATCCTTTTTGACCCACCTCCTAGAGAAATGGAAATAAAAACAAAAATAAAAAAATGGGACCGAATGAAACATAAATTCTTTTGCACAGCAAAGGAAAACATAAGCAAGATGAAAAGACAACCATCAGAATGGGAGAAAATATTTTCAAATGAAGCAAATGGCAAAGGATTAATCTCCAAAAAGCAGCTCATGTAGCTCAATATCACAAAACCAAACAATCCAATCCAAAAATGGGCAGAAGACCTAAATAGACATTTCTCCAAAGAAGATATACAGGTTGCCAACAAACACATGAAAGGATGCTGAACATCACTAATCATTAGAGAAATGCAAATCAAAACTACAGTGAGGTATCACCTCACACCAGTCAGAATGGCCATCATCAAAAAATCTACCAACAATAAATGCTGGAGAGGCATTTATTGGAGCAAAGGGAACCCTCTTGCACTGTTGGTGGGAATGTAAATTGATATAGCCACTAGGGAGAACGGTATGGGGGTTCCTTAAAAACTAAAAATAGAACTACCATACAACCCAGCAAACCCACTCCTGGACATTTACCCTGAGAAAACCATAATTCAAAAAGAGTCATGTACCACAATGTTCACTGTAGCTCTATTTACAATAGCCAGGACATGGAAGCAACCTAAGTGTCCATCAACAGATAAATGGATAAGGAAGATGTGGCACAAATATACAATGGAACATTATTCAGCCATAAAAAGAAACGAAATTGAGTTACTTTTAGTGAGGTGGATGGATCTAGAGTCTGTCCTACAGAGTGAAGTAAGTCAGAAAGAGAAAAACAAATACCGTATGCTAACACATATATATGGAATCTTAAAAAAAAAAGTTTATGAAGAACCTAGGGGCAGGAAAGGATTAAGGACACAGACGTAGAGAAAGGACTTGAGGACATGGGGAGAGGGAAGGGTAAGCTGGGACAAAGTGAGAGAGTGGTATGGACATATATACACTACCAAATGTAAAATTGATAGCTACTGGGAAGCAGCCACATAGCACAGGGAGATCAGCGCTGTGCTTTGTGACCACCTAAAAGGGTGGGATAAGGGAGTGAGAGGGAGTTGCAAGAGGGAGGGGATATGGTGTTATATGTATACGCACAGCTGATTCACTTTTTTATACAGCAGAAACTAACACACAATTGTAAAGCAATTATACTCCAATAAAGATGTAAAAGAAAAAAAAAAAAGCCCAGAGATAAACCTACACACCTATGGCCCACTAATCTATGACAAAGGAGGCAAGGGTATACAAAGGAGAAAAGACAGTCTCTTCAATAAGTGGTGCTGGAAAAAATGGACAGCTACATGTAAAAGAATGAAATTAGAACACTCCCTAACACCATACACAAAAAATAAACTCAAAATGGATTAGAGACCGAAATGTAAGACCGGACACTATAAAACTCTTAGAGGAAAACATAGGAAGAATACTCTTTGACATAAATCACAGCAAGATCTTTTTTGATCCACCTCCTAGAGTAATGGAATAAAAAAAAATAAACATATGGGAGCAAATGAAACCTAAAAGCTTTTGCAAAGCAAAGGAAACTACAAACAAGACGAAAAGACAACCCTCACAATGGGAGAAAATATTTGCAAACGAATCAATGGACAAAGGATTAATCTCCAATGTATATAAACAGCTCATGCAGCTCAACAGTAAAAAAACAAACAACCCAATCCAAAAATGGGCAGATGACGTAAATAGACATTTGTCCCAAGAAGACATACAGATGACCAAGAAGCACATGAAAAGCTGCTCAACATCACTAATTATTAGAGAAATATAAACCAAAACTACAATGAGGTATCGCCTCACACGAGTTAGAATGGGCATCATCAGAAAATCTACAAGCAACAAATGCTGGAGAGGGTGTGGAGAAAAGGGAACCCTCTTACACTATTTGTGGGAATGTAAATTGATACAGTCACGATGGAGAACAGTATGGAGGTTCCTTAAGAAACTAAAAATAGAATTACCATATGACCCAGCAATCCCACTACTGGCCATATACCCAGAGAAAACCATAATTCAAAAAGACATATTCACCACAATATTCATTGCAGCACTATTTACAATAGCCAGGTCATGGAAGCAACCTAAATGCCCATAGACAGACGAACAGAAAAGATGTGCTACATATATAAAATGGAATATTACTCAGCCATAAAAAGGAATGAAATTGGGTCATTTGTAGAGACGTGGATAGATCTAGAGACTGTCATACAGAGTGAAGTAAGTCAGAAAGAGAAAAACAAATATCGTATATTAACGCATACATGTGGAACCTAGAAAAATGGTAAAGATGAACCGGTTTGCAAGGCAGAAATAGAGACACAGATGTAGAGAACAAATGTATGGACACCAAGGGGGGAAAGTGGCAGGGTGGTGGTGGTGGGATGAATTGCGAGCCTGGGATTGACATATATACACTTATATGTATAAAATAGGTTACCAATAAGAGCCTGCTGTATAAAAAAATGAATAAAATAAATTCAAAAATTAAAAAATAAGTAATACTTAAAAAAATAAAACAGAAAAAAAGTTCTGTCCTTCCCATAGACGTATTTATATGAATGAATTATTTCCATGCTTATATCCATAAATACAAAAAGAGGAATAAAACTTACCTTGAACCAAAAAAGAAAAAAAAAAAAAAAAAAACAGAACCCACTGGTCATACAGAGGAAAACCCTATCAGGGCACTTGCTCCAGGGGTAAACAATTCTGAAGTTGGTCACAGGTGGGGAATCATCTCCCATGCAGCCAGCAGCCCCCACACGAGGAGCGTCCTCATTGCAAAGCTGGGGGACCGTGAGGAGGCGTCTCTGAGTAAACGTGAGCTGAGCCCCAGGCCAGCTGCTGCTGAACTTTTCCCACCCTTCCCAGGTAAAACACCTGAATGTGTGCAAAGACTTTAAAAACTAGAGGAAGGGGCTTGGAGTCACACCAGCGACAGCACGCAGGCCGACTTGGTGCCTGCAGGCCAGCCAGGATGGTCCTGGCCCCGGGCGCTCGTCTGGAAGCTTTCCATTTCCCTGCCTGAGGTACCCCTCCTGTCCCGGCCCCCACTGCTTTTTTCCTTCCTCACCTCTGCCCGGGGAGAAATTCCAGCAGCAAGTATGGGTGACACATCCTCTTCTTTAGCAGGTGGCAGCCCGGCAACTCCTGCAGAAAGTCCAGCAGAGCCCCAGTCACACTGGGCCACTCATAGAGCCGTGGGCCCTACTCCCTCCCACCAGCCCAACCCCGAGACTGCTGACGGGGCAGAGAATATGGCGTCAGGCACAGCTGCAGAGGCTTTTGCTGCCTGGAGGGGTGTTTATATTGACCTCAACCCAGGCACACCTGGGAAGGGCTGGCCGGCCGGGTCAGGCTGCCCAGGTCAGCCAATCCTCGCCCCTCAGGGGCTCAGAGTTGCAGAAAATGGGCCTTGCTGCACCGGCCAGATCCAAGGAACAGGTGTAGGGTCCCGAGAGTCAGGATAGATAAGGGGCGGCAGCCCTGGCTTGTTTTCGAATCATTTTATCTGGTCCATGAGTGGGAGACAACTTCAAGAAGACCCTCTGCTAATGAGAGGAACCCAGGAGTCAGGGAGAGGAGGGGTGGTGGGTGGAGACAGAGGCCTGGTGCCCCGGCTGCAGTGGAAGCCCCTGGAAGACCAGGCAGAGGGAGGCCGCACAGAGTGAAGCCTAGGGTCACAGACCTGTTGGAGCTGCTGTTTGTTAGTTCAAGCTCTGCTCTGAGGTGCTCTGTGTCAGCTCTGAGTGACAGGGGTGCTGGGGGTGCTCTGCAATGAGGGCTATGTGCACGGTTCCTGTGTGCCCAGCCCTGCCGGGGTACCTGTCCACGGGAGCTCCATATCCAGGGAGGGGCCTGCCCACGAGAGCCCCGTGGGCTGCTGCGTACCTGCCCAGGTGAGCTCCATATCCTGGGAGGGGCCTGACCACAAGAGCCCCGTGGGCTGCTGGGGACCTGGTAGAGGACGCCAGGACAGTCAGTGAAGCCACAGAGGATATACATCTAGTAGTTCCTAATTCCTACACCCTGCTGGTCATTCTACCATCCACCAGGACATGGCATTCTGTATTAGACTTCAATGATGCCTTCTTCTGTATTCCATTAGTCCCAGAGTCACAAGAAATTTTGGCTGTGAGTGGCAGGACTCAACCTACAACAAAAACAATACTGCTGGGCCGTCCTGCCCCAGGGGTTCAAAAATTCCCACACCATCTTTGGGGAAACGTTAGCTAAAGACCTAAAAGATCTACCTCTGGAGAAGGGAACCCTCCTTCAATATGCAGATGACATTCTGATCACCAGCCCGACTAAGGAGGCCTCTGAACTACCTAGCCAATAAAAGATAGAAGGTGTCCAAGGAAAAGGCTCAAATATCACAAACTAAGGTGGCCTTCCTGGGCTTCATTCGCACAGAAGGTCGGAGAAGCCCACCCCAGGAAAGGGAAGAAGCCATTTGCAGCCTCACCTTTCCTGAAACTAGAAGACAGCTTAGGGGTTCCTGGGGAGACCGGGGTTTGCTGCATCTGGATCCCTAACTACAGTCTAATAGCTGGGCCTCTATATGAAACACTGAAAGGAAAAGATGATGATCCTTTTGAATAGAATCCAGAAGCGGCCTTTCAAGAATGGAAAGAGCAGTCAATTCAGACCCTGGCCCTGGACCTCCCTAAGTTAGCTAAACCCTTTGACCTTTACATTCCTGGTCCAAGGCGAATCGCCCTTGGAGTATTAGTGCAAAAACTGGGACCACTTGAAATGGAACAATGCAAGAATGCCCTCCAGGCATTGGCCAGCCACCCCATCCGACCAGGATACTGGGGGTATCTAAAAACCTGGAAATCAGCAGCCCGCAAGGCCAGCTCCCTCCTAAGGGAAAAGGACGCCACTTGGTGATCCTAACCACCCACCATGCCCTGAAGTTGCAGGGATTGCTCCGTGGGCACAATGACCTCGAGTGAGGAGGCCCTCCAACACCAACCTCCAGAGAGACAACCTGGGGCAATGGGCCCCCATGACGACTTGTGTGACCATCACTTGACCTGGAGCTTCTCTCAGAAAACAACAAGAGTGTGCCCCAAAAGAGCAGACTATTGCTTACAGGACTTACTGCACCCAGAGCGGAGCTAATAAACTTGGCAGGGGAACCGTAAATAACGCTGCCACCATAGAAAAGCCTACAGACACCGCAGTGACGGCGGCCAATGAGACCGGCTGTACTCCTGGCTACTTCAAAAGGCCGTTGACTGAGTGGCCGTCATGGTCCTGGATCACCACCGGCCCTGGACTGTCTGGGAGTTGAGCAAGCAGGGCTCTGACACCTGGTGCTGTTTGTACGTTAATTCAGTGGCCTAACTAAAGAAAGCACAGACTACTGGTCAGAGCATCTAGGCTGGCAGAAACCATCAGCCTAAGGGGGCCGAACCAATGTGGAGCAGGGTAAAACCGCCCACCCCCCCAGCGTCTCTGCACATCTCTTTCCTGGAACCTTAAAGGTCATTAGAATCTATAAAACTTCCAATGCTGGTGCTCAGGCAGACGAGCAGTGAGGGAGGAGGCCTGCGGACAATCAACCTCACCTGGACGCTGCTGGGGAGAAGTCCTGCCCCTCCCCCCGGGTATGAGGACACCCAACTCAGCATGAAGCATTTACAGAAGACGTGTCTGCACCCTCAGCGCCCCAAGAATGAGGAATGGGACAAAAGGCAGAGGAGGGCTTTGTCACTGGCAAAGCCCATTAAAAATTCCTGGGAGATAAAAATAGAATCTGGGCAATAAAATAAAGTCTAACCATTTTTTCCTTTGTGCTTTGTCTAATTTCACTTGCTCCTAGGTTTCCACATGCAGAGGTCCCACACCCGACACTTCAGACCCGATTTCCTAGTGCAAAATGGCTGGGCCGACACCTCAGCTCGTGGGGCCCCGTGCACACTCTGCGACATAGAGCCTGAGCTCCAGCCAACCTGGCCCTCGAGAGCTCCGCCCCCTCCCTCCCGCTGATGCTGACAGGATCCCTACACAGCAGCCCGGCCCACAACCCGCAGGGGAGCACACACTCTCACCTCTCCATTCTCTGATCAAAATATAAAGTTTTCCTTTGCTTCTGAACCAAAGTCAGTCTCGATCTGTTGGCTCCAATGACACTGGGCAGGGAGACCCTTGTTGGGGCCCACTCTGCAGGATCAGTAACAGAATTTGAGAACATTGTAACTTCAATGAACAGATGTGTGAGCCAAACTGTAATTAACATAGAGCAGTGTATAAGGCTCGTGTAAAATAAGATGTTTCTAACACTTCCATTTGATATTTCCATCACTTTATTATAAGCAAGTTCAGTGGAGGGGTTTGTCTTATTTGTCAGGTCAACAGTAGAGAAATGCAGTGATTTCTTTCCAAGGATGTACATCTAATAATCTTGGTTGAAGTTTCAACCTTGTTTGGAATGATTTTCCATTGAAAATGATACCTCTCTTTCAGCTCCTAGATTTCTGAGAAGTATAAAATCTTATATTTTTTATTACCAAAGGGGAAAGGTGGGAGGAGGGATAAATTAACAGTTTCAGATTAACATATACACACTGCTATGTATAAAATATATCATCAACAAGGAACTACTGTATAGCACAGGGAACTATACTCAATATTTTGTAATGACCCCTGAGGGGAAATAATCTGAAAAACAATAGATATCTATATCGACATCATCTATCAACTACAGATAAAATGGAAACTAAAGGAGGCCGATGGTGAGCGTTTCTGAACCTGAAGACTTCAATCATCTAAAGTTCGGACTCTGCCCACGGCCCAAGTCCCTTAATGAACACACATGTACCAGTAGCTTAAAAATTCCCCAGATTGGAGTTCGGGGAGACACTGATTTGGAAAAATCCCTTGTGTTCTCCTTACATACACGGGACCTTTCCTACAGCTAAAACATGCCTGTGACACCCAGAAGATGGAACACGGTTGGATCAGGAAGATTTTGGAAAAGGCACCAAAACTCCTAATTTCCTGGTTGTTGGGTTCACCTCTCCAGCCTTTTTCCTTAAAATCTCCCCACTTGAGGATGTCAGCACCTTCAACATCCAGTTGCACAGAAATTGGAATTTGTCCAAAGGAAGAAGGGGAAGGAGGAGAAACAAGGAGAGCCAAGCCCTAGATGTTCGGAGAGGCACATGTCACTCTACTTTCCAGTCAGGAAGAAGAATTAAGAAAAGGCTTAGCCTGCCACCGGGAACCAGAGTAGGGCCAGAAGCAAATGAGAGTTTCTGTGGAAAGCTCCCAAAAAAGCGAGTTGAAAAATGGAGCTCAGGGGCACTGCAATTCACAAATCTGCAGAGTTATAAATGATAACTATCGTCCACAAATATATTGAGGGAAGGCAACGAAGAGGATTTGAAATCAAGGCAGAATTGCAGGAAACAGATTTCAGGAGTTAGATTCGAATCACCCCTAAAGCACATGAAAAGCGGCAAAACGTCGACAATGATGCACTTGGCCAAAAAGAGCATATGCGTTTTTTTCTGAATGAATTCAGGAAAAAACCCATAGGCCCTTTGTGGCCAACCAAGCAAGCCGGAAATGCAATTCAGCACTACAAAGAAGTCTGACTTCCCATCGGTCAAAATGCCCTTGCTAAAAAAGTGTAAAAACAAGAAATGCAGGAGAGGCCAGGGAGGAAAGGGAGCCTTGTTACACTGATGGGTGGGGTATAAATTGCCAATGATGACTCTGGAGAAGGGTATGGTGTTTCCTAAAACATCTAAAAAACACAGCTAGACAGAAAGGGGCACATCCACTCATGGGCGTATAAATTGGGAAAACTAAAAATCAGCAAGACACAGGCACCCCAAACATTAGGGCTGCTCTGTAGACAAAAACCTCCACTTAATTCCACCTTAAATATCCAAGGAAAGAGAAAAATGGATAAAGAAGTTGTGGTCCATATGTACAATTGTATATCACTCAGGCGTGAGATAAATATTATAAGGCTGGTAGCAGCATGATGAGTGGATTTAGGTAGGACTATTCTAAGTGAAATAAGTCACACAGAAAAAGACACTCATCATAAGATATCACTAACAGAGGGAATGTAAAAACTGCTACACTTGAACGGAATTACAAAACAGAACAGATTCACACATTAAGAAAACACACTATGGTTGCTTAACGGGAAATGTGAGGTGGGGTGATGCATAAAACAAGGGTATCAAATTAGCTCAGATACCGTTCCATAAACCCAATATGTAGTAGACAAGACCTACTCCTTGCTCAGAGAACTGGACTCAACACGCCCTATTCACCGCACAAGAATATACCTTACTAGTAATAATCTTAAAACCTATGTATTGATATCTCTCTGTTAGTGTGTCAAGTGGGTGTAAAGCGGCATAAACACAGCAGTGAAAAGCAGCTAAACCCCATTATGAAAATAAATTACTTTGAAAAACCCATGAAACAACAACAGTGAAAGAGATAGAAATTCTTACACAATGAGTTCAGGGGCTGTGATGCAACCTGGATTGACCATATCTAGACCCACAGCTGGATGAGACATAAGGGTGGACACTCTTGGGGCTGAGAGGTTTGGTGAGGTTGGGTGAGCAAACGCAGACCCTTTAAAGTAATACTGCATGGTACCCATCGCATGGGTCCCAAATCTCCAGGTTCAAGGGCATCTTCCTACATCGAAAACATGCATG
Source organism: Balaenoptera borealis (assembly GCF_965194805.1). NCBI lineage: Eukaryota > Metazoa > Chordata > Mammalia > Artiodactyla > Balaenopteridae > Balaenoptera > Balaenoptera borealis. The sequence continues at coordinate 3,255,425 of NW_028124009.1, forward strand.
AGAAACCCAGAAGATGGTACACCGTGTGATAGGGAAAGGTTTCTAAAACGCACCTCATTTCTCATCTCCTTGTGCCCGGGTTCGCCATTCCAGCCGCTTTACTAGCAATCTCCCTACTTGGAGCATCAGCACCTTTAACCTCCTGTTCCGTACAGGTTGCAATTTGTCCTGAGGATGAACGGGAAGACGGGGAACCAACGAGAGACAAGCTCTTGGTGTCGGGACAGGCACAGGTCACTCTATTTTCCCATCAGGAAGAAGAATTAACCACAGGCTCAGCCTGCCGCCCAGAACAAGAATAGTGCCTGAGGCCATCCTGTGCTTTTGCGGACAGCTCCCAAAAAAGCGAGTTGAAAAATGGAGCTCAGGGGCATTGCAATTCACAAACCAGCAGAGTTATAAATGATAACTCTCGTCCAAAAATATATTGAGGGAAGGCAACGAAGAGGATTTGAAATCAAGGCAGAATTGCAAGAAACAGATTTCAGGAGGTAGATACGAATCGCCTTTAAAGCACATGAAAAGCGGCAAAACGTCGAAAATGATGCACTTGGCCAAAAAGAGCATATGCGTTTTTTTCTGAATGAATTCAGGAAAAATCCCATAGGCCCTTTGTGGCCAACCAAGCAACCTGGAAAGGCAAATCAGTGCTACAAAGATATCTCGCTTCCCATCGGTCAAAAGGGCCATGCTGAAAAAAGAGTCAAAACCAGAAATGCAGGACAGGCCATGGAGAAATGGGAGCCTTGCTACACTGATGGGCGGGATGTAAATTGCCAACAGCCACTCTGGAGAAGTGTACGGTGTGTCCTGAAACATCTGAAAAACACAGCTTAGAGAGCATAGGGCACTTCCACTCATGGGGGTATAAATTGGGAAAATTAAAAATCAGCAAGACACAAGCACCCCAAAGTTTAGGGCTGCTCTGTTGACAAGGACCTCCACTTCATTCCACCTTAAATATCCAAGGAAAGAGAAAAATGGATAAAGAAGTTGTGGTCCTTATGTACAATGGAATATCACTCAGCCATGAAATCAATGTCGTAAGGTTAGTAGCAGCATGATGAGTGGATTTAGGTACGACGATTCTAAGTGAAATAAGTCACACAGAAAAGGACACTTCTCATAAGGTATCACTTTTAGAGGGAATGTAAAAACCGTTACACTTGAACTGAATTACAAAACAGAACAGAGTCACACATGCAGAAAACAGACAATGGCTGCTTAACGGGAAAGGTGAGGTGGGGTGATACATAAACCAAGGGTATCAAATTAGCTCAGATACCGTTCCATAAACCCAATATGTAGTAGACAAGACCTACTCCTTGCTCAGAGAACTGGACTCAAGACGCCCTATTCACCGCACAAGAATATATCTGACTAGTAATAATCTTAAAACCTATGTATTGATATCTCTCTGTTAGTGTGTCAAGTGGGTGTAAAGCGGCATAAACACAGCTGTGAAAAGCAGCTAAACCCCATTATGAAAATAAATTACTTTGAAAAACCCATGAAACAACGACAGTGAAAGAGATGGAAATTCTTACACAATGAGTTCAGGGGCTGTGATGCAACCTGGATTGACCATATCTAGACCCACAGCTGGATGAGACATAAGGGTGGACACTCTTGGGGCTGAGAGGTTTGGTGAGGTTGGGTGAGCAAACGCAGACCCTTTAAAGTAATACTGCGTGGTACCCATCGCATGGGTCCCAAATCTCCAGGTTCAAGGGCATCTTCCTACATCGAAAACATGCATGAGAAACCCAGAAGATGGTACACCGTGTGATGGGGAAAGGTTTCTAAAATGCACCTCATTTCTCATCTCCTTGTGCCCGGGTTCGCCATTCCAGCCGCTTTACTAGCAATCTCCCTACTTGGAGCATCAGCACCTTTAACCTCCTGTTCCGTACAGGTTGCAATTTGTCCTGAGGATGAACGGGAAGACGGGGAACCAACGAGAGACTAGCTCTTGGTGTCGGGACAGGCACAGGTCACTCTATTTTCCCATCAGGAAGAAGAATTAACCACAGGCTCAGCCTGCCCCCCGGAACCAGAACAGGGCCTGAAGCCATCCTGCGCTTTTGCGGCCAGCTCCCAAAAAAGCGAGTTGTAAAATGGAGGTTCAGGGCACTGCAATTCACAAACCTGCAGAGTTATAAATGATAACTCTCGTCCACAAATATATTGAGGATAGGCAAAGAAGAGGATTTGAATTCAAGGCAGAATTGCACGAAACAGATTTCAGGAGGTAGATACGAATCGCCTTTAAAGCACATGAAAAGCGGCAAAACGTTGACAATGATGCCCTTGGCCAAAAAGGGCGTATGCGTTTTTTCCTGAATATATTCAGGAAAAAACGCATACGCCCTTTTTGGCCAACCAAGCAACCTGGAAAGGCAAATCAGCGCTACAGAGAAGTCTCGCTTCCCATCGGTCAAAAGGGCCATGCTGAAAAAAGTGTCAAAACCAGAAATGCAGGACAGGCCATGGAGAAATGGAAGCCTTGCTACACAGAAGGGCGGGATGTAAATTGCCAACAGCCACTCTGGAGAAGTGTACGGTGTGTCCTGAAACATCGAAAAAACACAGCTTAGAGAGCATAGGGCACTTCCACTCATGGGGGTATAAATTGGGAAAATTAAAAATCAGCAAGACACAAGCACCCCAAAGTTGAGGGCTGCTCTGTTGACAAGGACCTCCACTTCATTCCACCTTAAATATCCCAGGAAAGAGAAAAATGGATAAAGAAGTTGTGGTCCTTATGTACAATGGAATATCACTCAGCCATGAAATCAATGTCATAAGGTTAGTAGCAGCATGATGAGTGGATTTAGGTACGACGATTCTAAGTGAAATAAGTCACACAGAAAAGGACACTTCTCATAAGGTATCACTGATAGAGGGAATGTAAAAACCGTTACACTTGAACTGAATTACAAAACAGAACAGAGTCACACATGCAGAAAACACACTATGGCTGCTTAACGGGAAAGGTGAGGTGGGGTGATACATAAAACAAGGGTATCAAATTAGCTCAGATACCATTCCATAAACCCAATATGTAGTAGACAAGACCTACTCCTTGCTCAGAGAACTGGACTCAACACGCCCTATTCACCGCACAAGAATATATCTGACTAGTAATAATCTTAAAACCTATGTATTGATATCTCTCTGTTAGTGTGTCAAGTGGGTGTAAAGCGGCATAAACACAGCAGTGAAAAGCAGCTAAACCCCATTATGAAAATAAATTACTTTGAAAAACCCATGAAACAACGACAGTGAAAGAGAGAGAAATTCTTACACAATGCATTCAGGGGCTGTGATGCAACCTGGATTGACCATATCTAGACCCACAGCTGGATGAGACATAAGGGTGGACACTCTTGGGGCTGAGAGGTTTGGTGAGGCTGGGTGAGCAAACGCAGACCCTTTAAAGTAATACTGCGTGGTACCCATCACATGGGTCCCAAATCTCCAGCTTCAAGGGCATCTTCCTACATCGAAAACATGCATGAGAAACCCAGAAGATAGTACACCGTGTGATGGGGAAAGGTTTCTAAAACGCACCTCATTTCTCATCTCCTTGTGCCCGGGTTCGCCATTCCAGCCGCTTTACTAGCAATCTCCCTACTTGGAGCATCAGCAACTTTAACCTCCTGTTCCGTACAGTTTGCAATTTGTCCTGAGGATGAACGGGAAGACGGGGAACCAACGAGAGACTAGCTCTTGGTGTTGGGACAGGCACAGGTCACTCTATTTTCGCATCAGAAAGAAGAATTAACCACATGCTCAACCTGCCCCCCGGAACCAGAACAGGGCCTGAAGCCATCCTGCACTTTTGCGGCCAGCTCCCAAAAAAGCGAGTTGTAAAATGGAGGTTCAGGGCACTGCAATTCACAAACCTGCAGAGTTATATATGACAACTCTCGTCCACAAATATATTGAGGGAAGGCAAAGAAGAGGATTTTAAATCAAGGCAGAATTGCAGGAAACAGATTTCAGGAGGTAGATTCGAATCGCCTTTAAAGCACATGAAAAGCGGCAAAACGTTGACAATGATGCCCTTGGCCAAAAAGGGCGTATGCGTTTTTTCCTGAATATATTCAGGAAAAAACGCATACGCCCTTTTTGGCCAACCAAGCAACCTGGAAAGGGAAATCAGCGCTACAGAGAAGTCTCGCTTCCCATCGGTCAAAAGGGCCATGCTGAAAAAAGTGTCAAAACCAGAAATGCAGGACAGGCCATGGAGAAATGGGAGCCTTGCTACACTGATGGGCGGGATGTAAATTGCCAACAGCCACTCTGGAGAAGTGTACGGTGTGTCCTGAAACATCTGAAAAACACAGCTTAGAGAGCATAGGGCACTTCCACTCATGGGGGTATAAATTGGGAAAATTAAAAATCAGCAAGACACAAGCACCCCAAAGTTGAGGGCTGCTCTGTTGACAAGGACCTCCACTTCATTCCACCTTCAATATCCCAGGAAAGAGAAAAATGGATAAAGAAGTTGTGGTCCTTATGTACAATGGAATATCACTCAGCCATGAAATCAATGTCATAAGGTTAGTAGCAGCATGATGAGTGGATTTAGGTACGACGATTCTAAGTGAAATAAGTCACACAGAAAAGGACACTTCTCATAAGGTATCACTTTTAGAGGGAATGTAAAAACCGTTACACTTGAACTGAATTACAAAACAGAACAGAGTCACACATGCAGAAAACAGACTATGGCTGCTTAACGGGAAAGGTGAGGTGGGGTGATACATAAAACAAGGGTATCAAATTAGCTCAGATACCGTTCCATAAACCCAATATGTAGTCGACAAGACCTACTCCTTGCTCAGAGAACTGGACTCAACACGCCCTATTCACCGCACAAGAATATATCTGACTAGTAATAATCTTAAAACCTATGTATTGATATCTCTCTGTTAGTGTGTCAAGTGGGTGTAAAGCGGCATAAACACAGCCGTGAAAAGCAGCTAAACCCCATTATGAAAATAAATTACTTTGAAAAACCCATGAAACAACGACAGTGAAAGAGATAGAAATTCTTACACAATGAGTTCAGGGGCTGTGATGCAACCTGGATTGACCATATCTAGACCCACAGCTGGATGAGACATAAGGGTGGACACTCTTGGGGCTGAGAGGTTTGGTGAGGTTGGGTGAGCAAACGCAGACCCTTTAAAGTAATACTGCGTGGTACCCATCGCATGGGTCCCAAATCTCCAGCTTCAAGGGTATCTTCCTACATCGAAAACATGCATGAGAAACCCAGAAGATGGTACACCGTGTGATGGGGAAAGGTTTCTAAAACGCACCTCATTTCTCATCTCCTTGTGCCCGGGTTCGCCTTTCCAGCCGCTTTACTAGCAATCTCCCTACTTGGAGCATCAGCACCTTTAACCTCCTGTTCCGTACAGGTTGCAATTTGTCCTGAGGATGAACGGGAAGACGGGGAACCAACGAGAGACTAGCTCTTGGTGTCGGGACAGGCACAGGTCACTCTATTTTCCCATCAGGAAGAAGAATTAACCACAGGCTCAGCCTGCCCCCCGGAACCAGAACAGGGCCTGAAGCCATCCTGCGCTTTTGCGGCCAGCTCCCAAAAAAGCGAGTTGTAAAATGGAGGTTCAGGGCACTGCAATTCACAAACCTGCAGAGTTATAAATGATAACTCTCGTCCACAAATATATTGAGGGAAGGCAAAGAAGAGGATTTGAATTCAAGGCAGAATTGCACGAAACAGATTTCAGGAGGTAGATACGAATCGCCTTTAAAGCACATGAAAAGCGGCAAAACGTTGACAATGATGCCCTTGGCCAAAAAGGGCGTATGCGTTTTTTCCTGAATATATTCAGGAAAAAACGCATACGCCCTTTTTGGCCAACCAAGCAACCTGGAAAAGCAAGTCAGCGCTACAGAGAAGTCTCGCTTCCCATCGGTCAAAAGGGCCATGCTGAAAAAAGTGTCAAAACCAGAAATGCAGGACAGGCCATGGAGAAATGGGAGCCTTGCTACACTGATGGGCGGGATGTAAATTGCCAACAGCCACTCTAGAGAAGTGTACGGTGTGTCCTGAAATATCTGAAAAACACAGCTTAGAGAGCATAGGGCACTTCCACTCATGGGGGTATAAATTGGGAAAATTAAAAATCAGCAAGACAGAAGCACCCCAAAGTTGAGGGCTGCTCTGTTGACAAGGACCTCCACTTCATTCCACCTTCAATATCCCAGGAAAGAGAAAAATGGATAAAGAAGTTGTGGTCCTTATGTACAATGGAATATCACTCAGCCATGAAATCAATGTCATAAGGTTAGTAGCAGCATGATGAGTGGATTTAGGTACGACGATTCTAAGTGAAATAAGTCACACAGAAAAGGACACTTCTCATAAGGTATCACTGATAGAGGGAATGTAAAAACCGTTACACTTGAACTGAATTACAAAACAGAACAGAGTCACACATGCAGAAAACAGACTATGGCTGCTTAACGGGAAAGGTGAGGTGGGGTGATACATAAAACAAGGGTATCAAATTAGCTCAGATACCGTTCCATAAACCCAATATGTAGTAGACAAGACCTACTCCTTGCTCAGAGAACTGGACTCAACACGCCCTATTCACCGCACAAGAATATATCTGACTAGTAATAATCTTAAAACCTATGTATTGATATCTCTCTGTTAGTGTGTCAAGTGGGTGTAAAGCGGCATAAACACAGCCGTGAAAAGCAGCTAAACCCCATTATGAAAATAAATTACTTTGAAAAACCCATGAAACAACGACAGTGAAAGAGATAGAAATTCTTACACAATGAGTTCAGGGGCTGTGATGCAACCTGGATTGACCATATCTAGACCCACAGCTGGATGAGACATAAGGGTGGACACTCTTGGGGCTGAGAGTTTTGGTGAGGTTGGGTGAGCAAACGCAGACCCTTTAAAGTAGTACTGCGTGGTACCCATCGCAGGGGTCCCAAATCTCCAGCTTCAAGGGCATCTTCCTACATCGAAAACATGCATGAGAAACCCAGAAGATGGTACACCGTGTGATGGGGAAAGGTTTCTAAAACGCACCTAATTTCTCATCTCCTTGTGCCCGGGTTCGCCATTCCAGCCGCTTTACTAGCAATCTCCCTACTTGGAGCATCAGCACCTTTAACCTCCTGTTCCGTACAGGTTGCAATTTGTCCTGAGGATGAACGGGAAGACGGGGAACCAACGAGAGACTAGCTCTTGGTGTCGGGACAGGCACAGGTCACTCTATTTTCCCATCAGGAAGAAGAATTAACCACAGGCTCACCCTGCCCCCCGGAACCAGAACAGGGCCTGAAGCCATCCTGCGCTTTTGCGGCCAGCTCCCAAAAAAGCGAGTTGTAAAATGGAGGTTCAGGGCACTGCAATTCACAAACCTGCAGAGTTATAAATGATAACTCTCGTCCACAAATATATTGAGGGAAGGCAAAGAAGAGGATTTGAAATCAAGACAGAATTGCACGAAACAGATTTCAGGAGGTAGATACGAATCGCCTTTAAAGCACATGAAAAGCGGCAAAACGTTGACAATGATGCCCTTGGCCAAAAAGGGCGTATGCGTTTTTTCCTGAATATCAGGAAAAAACGCATACGCCCTTTTTGGCCAACCAAGCAACCTGGAAAGGGAAATCAGCGCTACAGAGAAGTCTCGCTTCCCATCGGTCAAAAGGGCCATGCTGAAAAAAGTGTCAAAACCAGAAATGCAGGACAGGCCATGGAGAAATGGGAGCCTTGCTACACTGATGGGCGGGATGTAAATTGCCAACAGCCACTCTGGAGAAGTGTACGGTGTGTCCTGAAACATCTGAAAAACACAGCTTAGAGAGCATAGGGCACTTCCACTCATGGGGGTATAAATTGGGAAAATTAAAAATCAGCAAGACACAAGCACCCCAAAGTTGAGGGCTCCTCTGTTGACAAGGACCTCCACTTCATTCCACCTTCAATATCCCAGGAAAGAGAAAAATGGATAAAGAAGTTGTGGTCCTTATGTACAATGGAATATCACTCAGCCATGAAATCAATGTCATAAGGTTAGTAGCAGCATGATGAGTGGATTTAGGTACGACGATTCTAAGTGAAATAAGTCACACAGAAAAGGACACTTCTCATAAGGTATCACTTTTAGAGGGAATGTAAAAACCGTTACACTTGAACTGAATTACAAAACAGAACAGAGTCACACATGCAGAAAACAGACTATGGCTGCTTAACGGGAAAGGTGAGGTGGGGTGATACATAAAACAAGGGTATCAAATTAGCTCAGATACCGTTCCATAAACCCAATATGTAGTAGACAAGACCTACTCCTTGCTCAGAGAACTGGACTCAACACGCCCTATTCACCGCACAAGAATATATCTGACTAGTAATAATCTTAAAACCTATGTATTGATATCTCTCTGTTAGTGTGTCAAGTGGGTGTAAAGCGGCATAAACACAGCCGTGAAAAGCAGCTAAACCCCATTATGAAAATAAATTACTTTGAAAAACCCATGAAACAACGACAGTGAAAGAGATAGAAATTCTTACACAATGAGTTCAGGGGCTGTGATGCAACCTGGATTGACCATATCTAGACCCACAGCTGGATGAGACATAAGGGTGGACACTCTTGGGGCTGAGAGGTTTGGTGAGGTTGGGTGAGCAAACGCAGACCCTTTAAAGTAATACTGCGTGGTACCCATCGCATGGGTCCCAAATCTCCAGGTTCAAGGGCATCTTCCTACATCGAAAACATGCATGAGAAACCCAGAAGATGGTACACCGTGTGATGGGGAAAGGTTTCTAAAACGCACCTCATTTCTCATCTCCTTGTGCCCGGGTTCGCCTTTCCAGCTGCTTTACTAGCAATCTCCCTACTTGGAGCATCAGCACCTTTAACCTCCTGTTCCGTACAGGTTGCAATTTGTCCTGAGGATGAACGGGAAGACGGGGAACCAACGAGAGACTAGCTCTTGGTGTCGGGACAGGCACAGGTCACTCTATTTTCCCATCAGGAAGAAGAATTAACCACAGGCTCAGCCTGCCCCCCGGAACCAGAACAGGGCCTGAAGCCATCCTGCGCTTTTGCGGCCAGCTCCCAAAAAAGCGAGTTGTAAAATGGAGCTTGAGGGCACTGCAATTCACAAACCTGCAGAGTTATAAATGATAACTCTCGTCCACAAATATATTGAGGGAAGGCAAAGAAGAGGATTTGAAATCAAGGCAGAATTGCACGAAACAGATTTCAGGAGGTAGATACGAATCGCCTTTAAAGCACATGAAAAGCGGCAAAACGTTGACAATGATGCCCTTGGCCAAAAAGTGCGTATGCGTTTTTTCCTGAATATATTCAGGAAAAAACGCATACGCCCTTTTTGGCCAACCAAGCAACCTGGAAAAGCAAGTCAGCGCTACAGAGAAGTCTCGCTTCCCATCGGTCAAAAGGGCCATGCTGAAAAAAGTGTCAAAACCAGAAATGCAGGACAGGCCATGGAGAAATGGGAGCCTTGCTACACTGATGGGCGGGATGTAAATTGCCAACAGCCACTCTAGAGAAGTGTACGGTGTGTCCTGAAATATCTGAAAAACACAGCTTAGAGAGCATAGGGCACTTCCACTCATGGGGGTAAAAATTGGGAAAATTAAAAATCAGCAAGACACAAGCACCCCAAAGTTGAGGGCTGCTCTGTTGACAAGGACCTCCACTTCATTCCACCTTAAATATCCCAGGAAAGAGAAAAATGGATAAAGAAGTTGTGGTCCTTATGTACAATGGAATATCACTCAGCCATGAAATCAATGTCATAAGGTTAGTAGCAGCATGATGAGTGGATTTAGGTACAACGATTCTAAGTGAAATAAGTCACACAGAAAAGGACACTTCTCATAAGGTATCACTGATAGAGGGAATGTAAAAACCGTTACACTTGAACTGAATTACAAAACAGAACAGAGTCACACATGCAGAAAACACACTATGGCTGCTTAACGGGAAAGGTGAGGTGGGGTGATACATAAAACAAGGGTATCAAATTAGCTCAGATACCGTTCCATAAACCCAATATGTAGTAGACAAGACCTACTCCTTGCTCAGAGAACTGGACTCAACACGCCCTATTCACCGCACAAGAATATATCTGACTAGTAATAATCTTAAAACCTATGTATTGATATCTCTCTGTTAGTGTGTCAAGTGGGTGTAAAGCGGCATAAACACAGCAGTGAAAAGCAGCTAAACCCCATTATGAAAATAAATTACTTTGAAAAACCCATGAAACAACGACAGTGAAAGAGTTAGAAATTCTTACACAATGCGTTCAGGGGCTGTGATGCAACCTGGATTGACCATATCTAGACCCACAGCTGGATGAGACATAAGGGTAGACACTCTTGGGGCTGAGAGGTTTGGTGAGGTTGGGTGAGCAAACGCAGACCCTTTAAAGTAATACTGCGTGGTACCCATCACATGGGTCCCAAATCACCAGCTTCAAGGGCATCTTCCTACATCGAAAACATGCATGAGAAACCCAGAAGATGGTACACCGTGTGATGGGGAAAGGTTTCTAAAACGCACCTCATTTCTCATCTCCTTGGGCCCGGGTTCGCCATTCCAGCCGCTTTACTAGCAATCTCCCTACTTGGAGCATCAGCACCTTTAACCTCCTGTTCCGTACAGGTTGCAATTTGTCCTGAGGATGAACGGGAAGACGGGGAACCAACGAGAGACTAGCTCTTGGTGTCGGGACAGGCACAGGTCACTCTATTTTCCCATCAGGAAGAAGAATTAACCACAGGCACAGCCTGCCCCCCGGAACCAGAACAGGGCCTGAAGCCATCCTGCGCTTTTGCGGTCAGCTCCCAAAAAAGCGAGTTGTAAAATGGAGGTTCAGGGCACTGCAATTCACAAACCTGCAGAGTTATAAATGATAACTCTCGTCCACAAATATATTGAGGGAAGGCAAAGAAGAGGATTTGAAATCAAGGCAGAATTGCACGAAACAGATTTCAGGAGGTAGATACGAATCGCCTTTAAAGCACATGAAAAGCGGCAAAACGTTGACAATGATGCCCTTGGCCAAAAAGGGCATATGCGTTTTTTCCTGAATATATTCAGGAAAAAACGCATACGCCCTTTTTGGCCAACCAAGCAACCTGGAAAGGCAAATCAGCGCTACAGAGAAGTCTCGCTTCCCATCGGTCAAAAGGGCCATGCTGAAAAATGTGTCAAAACCAGAAATGCAGGACAGGCCATGGAGAAATGGGAGCCTTGCTACACTGATGGGCGGGATGTAAATTGCCAACAGCCACTCTGGAGAAGTGTACGGTGTGTCCTGAAACATCTGAAAAACACAGCTTAGAGAGCATAGGGCACTTCCACTCATGGGGGTATAAATTGGGAAAATGAAAAATCAGCAAGACACAAGCACCCCAAAGTTGAGGGCTGCTCTGTTGACAAGGACCTCCACTTCATTCCACCTTCAATATCCCAGGAAAGAGAAAAATGGATAAAGAAGTTGTGGTCCTTATGTACAATGGAATATCACTCAGCCATGAAATCAATGTCATAAGGTTAGTAGCAGCATGATGAGTGGATTTAGGTACGACGATTCTAAGTGAAATAAGTCACACAGAAAAGGACACTTCTCATAAGGTATCACTGATAGAGGGAATGTAAAAACCGTTACACTTGAACTGAATTACAAAACAGAACAGAGTCACACATGCAGAAAACACACTATGGCTGCTTAACGGGAAAGGTGAGGTGGGGTGATACATAAAACAAGGGTATCAAATTAGCTCAGATACCGTTCCATAAACCCAATATGTAATAGACAAGACCTACTCCTTGCTCAGAGAACTGGACTCAACACGCCCTATTCACCGCACAAGAATATATCTGACTAGTAATAATCTTAAAACCTATGTATTGATATCTCTCTGTTAGTGTGTCAAGTGGGTGTAAAGCGGCATAAACACAGCAGTGAAAAGCAGCTAAACCCCATTATGAAAATAAATTACTTTGAAAAACCCATGAAACAACGACAGTGAAAGAGAGAGAAATTCTTACACAATGCGTTCAGGGGCTGTGATGCAACCTGGATTGACCATATCTAGACCCACAGCTGGATGAGACATACGGGTGGACACTCTTGGGGCTGAGAGGTTTGGTGAGGTTGGGTGAGCAAACGCAGACCCTTTAAAGTAATACTGCGTGGTACCCATCACATGGGTCCCAAATCTCCAGCTTCAAGGGCATCTTCCTACATCGAAAACATGCATGAGAAACCCAGAAGATAGTACACCGTGTGATGGGGAAAGGTTTCTAAAACGCACCTCATTTCTCATCTCCTTGTGCCCGGGTTCGCCATTCCAGCCGCTTTACTAGCAATCTCCCTACTTGGAGCATCAGCACCTTTAACCTCCTGTTCCGTACAGGTTGCAATTTGTCCTGAGGATGAACGGGAAGACGGGGAACCAACGAGAGACTAGCTCTTGGTGTTGGGACAGGCACAGGTCACTCTATTTTCCCATCAGGAAGAAGAATTAACCACAGGTTCAGCCTGCCCCCCGGAACCAGAACAGGGCCTGAAGCCATCCTGCACTTTTGCGGCCAGCTCCCAAAAAAGCGAGTTGTAAAATGGAGGTTCAGGGCACTGCAATTCACAAACCTGCAGAGTTATAAATGATAACTCTCGTCCACAAATATATTGAGGGAAGGCAAAGAAGAGGATTTTACATCAAGGCAGAATTGCAGGAAACAGATTTCAGGAGGTAGATTCGAATCGCCTTTAAAGCACATGAAAAGCGGCAAAATGTTGACAATGATGCCCTTGGCCAAAAAGGGCGTATGCGTTTTTTCATGAATATATTCAGGAAAAAACGCATACGCCCTTTTTGGCCAACCAAGCAACCTGGAAAGGCAAATCAGCGCTACAAAGAAGTCTCACTTCCCATCGGTCAAAAGGGCCATGCTGAAAAATGTGTCAAAACCAGAAATGCAGGACAGGCCATGGAGAAATGAGAGCCTTGCTACACTGATGGGCGGGATGTAAATTGCCAACAGCCACTCTGGAGAAGTGTACGGTGTATCCTGAAACATCTGAAAAACACAGCTTAGAGAGCATAGGGCACTTCCACTCATGGGGGTATAAATTGGGAAAATGAAAAATCAGCAAGACACAAGCACCCCAAAGTTGAGGGCTGCTCTGTTGACAAGGACCTCCACTTCATTCCACCTTCAATATCCCAGGAAAGAGAAAAATGGATAAAGAAGTTGTGGTCCTTATGTACAATGGAATATCACTCAGCCATGAAATCAATGTCATAAGGTTAGTAGCAGCATGATGAGTGGATTTAGGTACGACGATTCTAAGTGAAATAAGTCACACAGAAAAGGACACTTCTCATAAGGTATCACTGATAGAGGGAATGTAAAAACCGTTACACTTGAACTGAATTACAAAACAGAACAGAGTCACACATGCAGAAAACACACTATGGCTGCTTAACGGGAAAGGTGAGGTGGGGTGATACATAAAACAAGGGTATCAAATTAGCTCAGATACCGTTCCATAAACCCAATATGTAGTAGACAAGACCTACTCCTTGCTCAGAGAACTGGACTCAACACGCCCTATTCACCGCACAAGAATATATCTGACTAGTAATAATCTTAAAACCTATGTATTGATATCTCTCTGTTAGTGTGTCAAGTGGGTGTAAAGCGGCATAAACACAGCAGTGAAAAGCAGCTAAAACCCATTATGAAAATAAATTACTTTGAAAAACCCATGAAACAACGACAGTGAAAGAGAGAGAAATTCGTACACAATGCGTTCAGGGGCTGTGATGCAACCTGGATTGACCATATCTAGACCCACAGCTGGATGAGACATAAGGGTGGACACTCTTGGGGCTGAGAGGTTTGGTGAGGTTGGGTGAGCAAACGCAGACCCTTTAAAGTAATACTGCGTGGTACCCATCACATGGGTCCCAAATCTCCAGCTTCAAGGGCATCTTCCTACATCGAAAACATGCATGAGAAACCCAGAAGATGGTACACCGTGTGATGGGGAAAGGTTTCTAAAACGCACCTCATTTCTCATCTCCTTGTGCCCGGGTTCGCCATTCCAGCCGCTTTACTAGCAATCTCCCTACTTGGAGCATCAGCACCTTTAACCTCCTGTTCCGTACAGGTTGCAATTTGTCCTGAGGATGAACGGGAAGACGGGGAACCAACGAGAGACTAGCTCTTGGTGTCGGGACAGGCACAGGTCACTCTATTTTCCCATCAGGAAGAAGAATTAACCACAGTCTCAGCCTGCCCCCCGGAACCAGAACAGGGCCTGAAGCCATCCTGCGCTTTTGCGGCCAGCTCCCAAAAAAGCGAGTTGTAAAATGGAGGTTCAGGGCACTGCAATTCACAAACCTGCAGAGTTATAAATGATAACTCTCGTCCACAAATATATTGAGGGAAGGCAAAGCAGAGGATTTGAATTCAAGGCAGAATTGCACGAAACAGATTTCAGGAGGTAGATACGAATCGCCTTTAAAGCACATGAAAAGCGGCAAAACGTTGACAATGATGCCCTTGGCCAAAAAGGGCGTATGCGTTTTTTCCTGAATATATTCAGGAAAAAACGCATACGCCCTTTTTGGCCAACCAAGCAACCTGGAAAGGCAAATCAGCGCTACAGAGAAGTCTCGCTTCCCATCGGTCAAAAGGGCCATGCTGAAAAAAGTGTCAAAACCAGAAATGCAGGACAGGCCATGGAGAAATGGGAGCCTTGCTACACTGATGGGCGGGATGTAAATTGCCAACAGCCACTCTGGAGAAGTGTACGGTGTGTCCTGAAACATCTGAAAAACACAGCTTAGAGAGCATAGGGCACTTCCACTCATGGGGGTATAAATTGGGAAAATGAAAAATCAGCAAGACACAAGCACCCCAAAGTTGAGGGCTGCTCTGTTGACAAGGACCTCCACTTCATTCCACCTTCAATATCCCAGGAAAGAGAAAAATGGATAAAGAAGTTGTGGTCCTTATGTACAATGGAATATCACTCAGCCATGAAATCAATGTCATAAGGTTAGTAGCAGCATAATGAGTGGATTTAGGTACGACGATTCTAAGTGAAATAAGTCACACAGAAAAGGACACTTCTCATAAGGTATCACTGATAGAGGGAATGTAAAAACCGTTACACTTGAACTGAATTACAAAACAGAACAGAGTCACACATGCAGAAAACAGACTATGGCTGCTTAACGGGAAAGGTGAGGTGGGGTTATGCATAAAACAAGGGTATCAAATTAGCTCAGATACTGTTCCATAAACCCAATATGTAATAGACAAGACCTACTCCTTGCTCAGAGAACTGGACTCAACACGCCCTATTCACCGCACAAGAATATATCTGACTAGTAATAATCTTAAAACCTATGTATTGATATCTCTCTGTTAGTGTGTCAAGTGGGTGTAAAGCGGCATAAACACAGCAGTGAAAAGCAGCTAAACCCCATTATGAAAATAAATTACTTTGAAAAACCCATGAAACAACGACAGTGAAAGAGAGAGAAATTCTTACACAATGCGTTCAGGGGCTGTGATGCAACCTGGATTGACCATATCTAGACCCACAGCTGGATGAGACATAAGGGTGGACACTCTTGGGGCTGAGAGGTTTGGTGAGGTTGGGTGAGCAAACGCAGACCCTTTAAAGTAATACTTCGTGGTACCCGTCGCATGGGTCCCAAATCTCCAGCTTCAAGGTCATCTTCCTACATCGAAAACATGCATGAGAAACCCAGAAGATCGTACACCGTGTGATGGGGAAAGGTTTATAAAACGCACCTCATTTCTCATCTCCTTGTGCCCGGGTTCGCCTTTCCAGCCGCTTTACTAGCAATCTCCCTACTTGGAGCATCAGCACCTTTTGCCTCCTGTTCCGTACAGGTTGCAATTTGTCCTGAGGATGAACGGGAAGACGGGGAACCAACGAGAGACTAGCTCTTGGTGTCGGGACAGGCACAGGTCACTCTATTTTCCCATCAGGAAGAAGAATTAACCACAGGCTCAGCCTGCCCCCCGGAACCAGAACAGGGCCTGAAGCCATCTGGCGCTTTTGGGGCCAGCTCCCAAAAAAGCGAGTTGTAAAATGGAGGTTCAGGGCACTGCAATTCACAAACCTGCAGAGTTATAAATGATAACTCTCGTCCACAAATATATTGAGGGAAGGCAAAGAAGAGGATTTGAAATCAAGGCAGAATTGCACGAAACAGATTTCAGGAGGTAGATACGAATCGCCTTTAAAGCACATGAAAAGCGGCAAAACGTTGACAATGTTGCCCTTGGCCAAAAAGGGCGTATGCCTTTTTTCCTGAATATATTCAGGAAAAAACGCATACGCCCTTTTTGGCCAACCAAGCAACCTGGAAAGGCAAATCAGTGCTACAGAGAAGTCTCGCTTCCCATCGGTCAAAAGGGCCATGCTGAAAAAAGTGTCAAAACCAGAAATGCAGGACAGGCCATGGAGAAATGGGAGCCTTGCTACACTGATGGGCGGGATGTAAATTGCCAACAGCCACTCTGGAGAAGTGTACGGTGTGTCCTGAAACATCTGAAAAACACAGCTTAGAGAGC
The DNA here is from genome assembly GCF_965194805.1 of Balaenoptera borealis. Taxonomy (NCBI): domain Eukaryota; kingdom Metazoa; phylum Chordata; class Mammalia; order Artiodactyla; family Balaenopteridae; genus Balaenoptera; species Balaenoptera borealis. The sequence goes on from NW_028124009.1 coordinate 3,272,104, forward strand.
ATAGAGCACTTCCACTCATGGGGGTATAAATTGGGAAAATTAAAAATCAGCAAGACACAAGCACCCCAAAGTTGAGGGCTGCTCTGTTGACAAGGACCTCCACTTCATTCCACCTTAAATATACCAGGAAAGAGAAAAATGGATAAAGAAGTTGTGGTCCTTATGTACAATGGAATATCACTCAGCCATGAAATCAATGTCATAAGGTTAGTAGCAGCATGTTGAGTGGATTTAGGTACGACGATTCTAAGTGAAATAAGTCACACAGAAAAGGACACTTCTCATAAGGTATCACTGATAGAGGGAATGTAAAAACCGTTACACTTGAACTGAATTACAAAACAGAACAGAGTCACACATGCAGAAAACACACTATGGCTGCTTAACGGGAAAGGTGAGGTGGGGTGATACATAAAACAAGGGTATCAAATTAGCTCAGATACCGTTCCATAAACCCAATATGTAATAGACAAGACCTACTCCTTGCTCAGAGAACTGGACTCAACACGCCCTATTCACCGCACAAGAATATATCTGACTAGTAATAATCTTAAAACCTATGTATTGATATCTCTCCGTTAGTGTGTCAAGTGGGTGTAAAGCGGCATAAACACAGCAGTGAAAAGCAGCTAAACCCCATTATGAAAATAAATTACTTTGAAAAACCCATGAAACAACGACAGTGAAAGAGAGAGAAATTCTTACACAATGCGTTCAGGGGCTGTGATGCAACCTGGATTGACCATATCTAGACCCACAGCTGGATGAGACATAAGGGTGGACACTCTTGGGGCTGAGAGGTTTGGTGAGGTTGGGTGAGCAAACGCAGACCCTTTAAAGTAATACTGCGTGGTACCCATCGCATGGGTCCCAAATCTCCAGCTTCAAGGGCATCTTCCTACATCGAAAACATGCATGAGAAACCCAGAAGATAGTACACCGTGTGATGGGGAAAGGTTTCTAAAACGCACCTCATTTCTCATCTCCTTGTGCCCGGGTTCGCCATTCCAGCCGCTTTACTAGCAATCTCCCTACTTGGAGCATCAGCACCTTTAACCTCCTGTTCCGTACAGGTTGCAATTTGTCCTGAGGATGAACGGGAAGACGGGGAACCAACGAGAGACTAGCTCTTGGTGTTGGGAGAGGCACAGGTCACTCTATTTTCCCATCAGGAAGAAGAATTAACCACAGGCTCAGCCTGCTCCCCGGAACCAGAACAGGGCCTGAAGCCATCCTGCGCTTTTGCGGCCAGCTCCCAAAAAAGCGAGTTGTAAAATGGAGGTTCAGGGCATTGCAATTCACAAACCTGCAGAGTTATAAATGATAACTCTCGTCCACAAATATATTGAGGGAAGGCAAAGAAGAGGATTTGAATTCAAGGCAGAATTGCACGAAACAGATTTCAGGAGGTAGATACGAATCGCCTTTAAAGCACATGAAAAGCGCAAAACGTTAACAATGATGCCCTTGGCCAAAAAGGGCGTATGCGTTTTTTCCTGAATAAATTCAGGAAAAAACGCATACGCCCTTTTTGGCCAACCAAGCAACCTGGAAAAGCAAGTCAGCGCTACAGAGAAGTCTCGCTTCCCATCGGTCAAAAGGGCCATGCTGAAAAAAGTGTCAAAACCAGAAATGCAGGACAGGCCATGGAGAAATGGGAGCCTTGCTACACTGATGGGCGGGATGTAAATTGCCAACAGCCACTCTAGAGAAGTGTACGGTGTGTCCTGAAATATCTGAAAAACACAGCTTAGAGAGCATAGGGCACTTCCACTCATGGGGGTATAAATTGGGAAAATGAAAAATCAGCAAGACACAAGCACCCCAAAGTTGAGGGCTGCTCTGTTGACAAGGACCTCCACTTCATTCCACCTTCAATATCCCAGGAAAGAGAAAAATGGATAAAGAAGTTGTGGTCCTTATGTACAATGGAATATCACTCAGCCATGAAATCAATGTCATAAGGTTAGTAGCAGCATGATGAGTGGATTTAGGTACGACGATTCTAAGTGAAATAAGTCACACAGAAAAGGACACTTCTCATAAGGTATCACTGATAGAGGGAATGTAAAAACCGTTACACTTGAACTGAATTACAAAACAGAACAGAGTCACACATGCAGAAAACACACTATGGCTGCTTAACGGGAAAGGTGAGGTGGGGTGATACATAAAACAAGGGTATCAAATTAGCTCAGATACCGTTCCATAAACCCAATATGTAATAGACAAGACCTACTCCTTGCTCAGAGAACTGGACTCAACACGCCCTATTCACCGCACAAGAATATATCTGACTAGTAATAATCTTAAAACCTATGTATTGATATCTCTCTGTTAGTGTGTCAAGTGGGTGTAAAGCGGCATAAACACAGCAGTGAAAAGCAGCTAAACCCCATTATAAAAATAAATTACTTTGAAACACCCATGAAACAAAGACAGTGAAAGAGAGAGAAATTCTTACACAATGCGTTCAGGGGCTGTGATGCAACCTGGATTGACCATATCTAGACGCACAGCTGGATGAGACATAAGGGTGGACACTCTTGGGGCTGAGAGGTTTGGTGAGGTTGGGTGAGCAAACGCAGACCCTTTAAAGTAATACTTCGTGGTACCCGTCGCATGGGTCCCAAATCTCCAGCTTCAAGGGCATCTTCCTACATCGAAAACATGCATGAGAAACCCAGAAGATGGTACACCGTGTGATGGGGAAAGGTTTCTAAAACGCACCTCATTTCTCATCTCCTTGTGCCCGGGTTCGCCTTTCCAGCCGCTTTACTAGCAATCTCCCTACTTGGAGCATCAGCACCTTTAACCTCCTGTTCCGTACAGGTTGCAATTTGTCCTGAGGATGAACGGGAAGACGGGGAACCAACGAGAGACTAGCTCTTGGTGTCGGGACAGGCACAGGTCACTCTATTTTCCCATCAGGAAGAAGAATTAACCACAGGCTCAGCCTGCCCCCCGGAACCAGAACAGGGCCTGAAGCCATCTGGCGCTTTTGCGGCCAGCTCCCAAAAAAGCGAGTTGTAAAATGGAGGTTCAGGGCACTGCAATTCACAAACCTGCAGAGTTATAAATGATAACTCTCGTCCACAAATATATTGAGGGAAGGCAAAGAAGAGGATTTGAAATCAAGGCAGAATTGCACGAAACAGATTTCAGGAGGTAGATACGAATCGCCTTTAAAGCACATGAAAAGCGGCAAAACGTTGACAATGATGCCCTTGGCCAAAAAGGGCGTATGCGTTTTTTCCTGAATATATTCAGGAAAAAACGCATACGCCCTTTTTGGCCAACCAAGCAACCTGGAAAGGCAAATCAGTGCTACAGAGAAGTCTCGCTTCCCATCGGTCAAAAGGGCCATGCTGAAAAAAGTGTCAAAACCAGAAATGCAGGACAGGCCATGGAGAAATGGGAGCCTTGCTACACTGATGGGCGGGATGTAAATTGCCAACAGCCACTCTGGAGAAGTGTACGGTGTGTCCTGAAACATCTGAAAAACACAGCTTAGAGAGCATAGGGCACTTCCACTCATGGGGGTATAAATTGGGAAAATTAAAAATCAGCAAGACACAAGCACCCCAAAGTTGAGGGCTGCTCTGTTGACAAGGACCTCCACTTCATTCCACCTTCAATATCCCAGGAAAGAGAAAAATGGATAAAGAAGTTGTGGTCCTTATGTACAATGGAATATCACTCAGCCATGAAATCAATGTCATAAGGTTAGTAGCAGCATGATGAGTGGATTTAGGTACGACGATTCTAAGTGAAATGAGTCACACAGAAAAGGACACTTCTCATAAGGTATCACTTTTAGAGGGAATGTAAAAACCGTTACACTTGAACTGAATTACAAAACAGAACAGAGTCACACATGCAGAAAACACACTATGGCTGCTTAACGGGAAAGGTGAGGTGGGGTGATACATAAAACAAGGGTATCAAATTAGCTCAGATACCGTTCCATAAACCCAATATGTAGTAGACAAGACCTACTCCTTGCTCAGAGAACTGGACTCAACACGCCCTATTCACCGCACAAGAATATATCTGACTAGTAATAATCTTAAAACCTATGTATTGATATCTCTCTGTTAGTGTGTCAAGTGGGTGTAAAGCGGCATAAACACAGCCGTGAAAAGCAGCTAAACCCCATTATGAAAATAAATTACTTTGAAACACCCATGAAACAACGACAGTGAAAGAGATAGAAATTCTTACACAATGAGTTCAGGGGCTGTGATGCAACCTGGATTGACCATATCTAGACCCACAGCTGGATGAGACATAAGGGTGGACACTCTTGGGGCTGAGAGGTTTGGTGAGATTGGGTGAGCAAACGCAGACCCTTTAAAGTAATACTGCGTGGTACCCATCGCATGGGTCCCAAATCTCCAGCTTCAAGGGCATCTTCCTACATCAAAAACATGCATGAGAAACCCAGAAGATGGTACACCGTGTGATGGGGAAAGGTTTCTAAAACGCACCTCATTTCTCATCTCCTTGTGCCCGTGTTCGCCATTCCAGCCGCTTTACTAGCAATCTCCCTACTTGGAGCATCAGCACCTTTAACCTCCTGTTCCGTACAGGTTGCAATTTGTCCTGAGGATGAACGGGAAGACGGGGAACCAACGAGAGACTACCTCTTGGTGTCGGGACAGGCACAGGTCACTCTATTTTCCCATCAGGAAGAAGAATTAACCACAGGCTCAGCCTGCCCCCCGGAACCAGAACAGGGCCTGAAGCCATCCTGCGCTTTTGCGGCCAGCTCCCAAAAAAGCGAGTTGTAAAATGGAGGTTCAGGGCACTGCAATTCACAAACCTGCAGAGTTATAAATGATAACTCTCGTCCACAAATATATTGAGGGAAGGCAAAGAAGAGGATTTGAAATCAAGGCAGAATTGCACGAAACAGATTTCAGGAGGTAGATACGAATCGCCTTTAAAGCACATGAAAAGCGGCAAAACGTTGACAATGATGCCCTTGGCCAAAAAGGGCGTATGCGTTTTTTCCTGAATATATTCAGGAAAAAATGCATACGCCCTTTTTGGCCAACCAAGCAACCTGGAAAGGCAAATCAGCGCTACAGAGAAGTCTCGCTTCCCATCGGTCAAAAGGGCCATGCTGAAAAAAGTGTCAAAACCAGAAATGCAGGACAGGCCATGGAGAAATGGGAGCCTTGCTACACTGATGGGCGGGATGTAAATTGCCAACAGCCACTCTGGAGAAGTGTACGGTGTGTCCTGAAACATCTGAAAAACACAGCTTAGAGAGCATAGGGCACTTCCACTCATGGGGGTATAAATTGGGAAAATGAAAAATCAGCAAGACACAAGCACCCCAAAGTTGAGGGCTGCTCTGTTGACAAGGACCTCCACTTCATTCCACCTTCAATATCCCAGGAAAGAGAAAAATGGATAAAGAAGTTGTGGTCCTTATGTACAATGGAATATCACTCAGCCATGAAATCAATGTCATAAGGTTAGTAGCAGCATGATGAGTGGATTTAGGTACGACGATTCTAAGTGAAATAAGTCACACAGAAAAGGACACTTCTCATAAGGTATCACTTATAGAGGGAATGTAAAAACCGTTACACTTGAACTGAATTACAAAACAGAACAGAGTCACACATGCAGAAAACACACTATGGCTGCTTAACGGGAAAGGTGAGGTGGGGTGATACATGAAACAAGGGTATCAAATTAGCTCAGATACCGTTCCATAAACCCAATATGTAATAGACAAGACCTACTCCTTGCTCAGAGAACTGGACTCAACACGCCCTATTCACCGCACAAGAATATATCTGACTAGTAATAATCTTAAAACCTATGTATTGATATCTCTCTGTTAGTGTGTCAAGTGGGTGTAAAGCGACATAAACACAGCAGTGAAAAGCAGCTAAACCCCATTATGAAAATAAATTACTTTGAAAAACCCATGAAACAACGACAGTGAAAGAGATAGAAATTCTTACACAATGAGTTCAGGGGCTGTGATGCAACCTGGATTGACCATATCTAGACCCACAGCTGGATGAGACATAAGGGTGGACACTCTTGGGGCTGAGAGGTTTGGTGAGATTGGGTGAGCAAACGCAGACCCTTTAAAGTAATACTGCGTGGTACCCATCGCATGGGTCCCAAATCTCCAGCTTCAAGGGCATCTTCCTACATCGAAAACATGCATGAGAAACCCAGAAGATGGTACACCGTGTGATGGGGAAAGGTTTCTAAAACGCACCTCATTTCTCATCTCCTTGTGCCCGTGTTCGCCATTCCAGCCGCTTTACTAGCAATCTCCCTACTTGGAGCATCAGCACCTTTAACCTCCTGTTCCGTACAGGTTGCAATTTGTCCTGAGGATGAACGGGAAGACGGGGAACCAACGAGAGACTACCTCTTGGTGTCGGGACAGGCACAGGTCACTCTATTTTCCCATCAGGAAGAAGAATTAACCACAGGCTCAGCCTGCCCCCCGGAACCAGAACAGGGCCTGAAGCCATCCTGCGCTTTTGCGGCCAGCTCCCAAAAAAGCGAGTTGTAAAATGGAGGTTCAGGGCACTGCAATTCACAAACCTGCAGAGTTATAAATGATAACTCTCGTCCACAAATATATTGAGGGAAGGCAAAGAAGAGGATTTGAAATCAAGGCAGAATTGCACGAAACAGATTTCAGGAGGTAGATACGAATCGCCTTTAAAGCACATGAAAAGCGGCAAAACGTTGACAATGATGCCCTTGGCCAAAAAGGGCGTATGTGTTTTTTCCTGAATATATTCAGGAAAAAATGCATACGCCCTTTTTGGCCAACCAAGCAACCTGGAAAGGCAAATCAGCGCTACAGAGAAGTCTCGCTTCCCATCGGTCAAAAGGGCCATGCTGAAAAAAGTGTCAAAACCAGAAATGCAGGACAGGCCATGGAGAAATGGGAGCCTTGCTACACTGATGGGCGGGATGTAAATTGCCAACAGCCACTCTGGAGAAGTGTACGGTGTGTCCTGAAACATCTGAAAAACACAGCTTAGAGAGCATAGGGCACTTCCACTCATGGGGGTATAAATTGGGAAAATGAAAAATCAGCAAGACACAAGCACCCCAAAGTTGAGGGCTGCTCTGTTGACAAGGACCTCCACTTCATTCCACCTTCAATATCCCAGGAAAGAGAAAAATGGATAAAGAAGTTGTGGTCCTTATGTACAATGGAATATCACTCAGCCATGAAATCAATGTCATAAGGTTAGTAGCAGCATGATGAGTGGATTTAGGTACGACGATTCTAAGTGAAATAAGTCACACAGAAAAGGACACTTCTCATAAGGTATCACTTATAGAGGGAATGTAAAAACCGTTACACTTGAACTGAATTACAAAACAGAACAGAGTCACACATGCAGAAAACACACTATGGCTGCTTAACGGGAAAGGTGAGGTGGGGTGATACATGAAACAAGGGTATCAAATTAGCTCAGATACCGTTCCATAAACCCAATATGTAATAGACAAGACCTACTCCTTGCTCAGAGAACTGGACTCAACACGCCCTATTCACCGCACAAGAATATATCTGACTAGTAATAATCTTAAAACCTATGTATTGATATCTCTCTGTTAGTGTGTCAAGTGGGTGTAAAGCGACATAAACACAGCAGTGAAAAGCAGCTAAACCCCATTATGAAAATAAATTACTTTGAAAAACCCATGAAACAACGACAGTGAAAGAGAGAGAAATTCTTACACAATGCGTTCAGGGTCTGTGATGCAACCTGGATTGACCATATCTAGACCCACAGCTGGATGAGACATAAGGGTGGACACTCTTGGGGCTGAGAGGTTTGGTGAGGTTGGGTGAGCAAACGCAGACCCTTTAAAGTAATACTGCGTGGTACCCATCGCATGGGTCCCAAATCTCCAGGTTCAAGGGCATCTTCCTACATCGAAAACATGCATGAGAAACCCAGAAGATGGTACACCGTGTGATGGGGAAAGGTTTCTAAAACGCACCTAATTTCTCATCTCCTTGTGCCCTGGTTCGCCTTTCCAGCCGCTTTACTAGCAATCTCCCTACTTGGAGCATCAGCACCTTTAACCTCCTGTTCCGTACAGGTTGCAATTTGTCCTGAGGATAAACGGGAAGACGTGGAACCAACGAGAGACTAGCTCTTGGTGTTGGGACAGGCACAGGTCACTCTATTTTCCCATCAGAAAGAAGAATTAACCACAGGCTCAGCCTGCCCCCCGGAACCAGAACAGGGCCTGAAGCCATTCTGCGATTTTGCGGCCAGCTCCCATAAAAACGAGTTGTAAAATGGAGGTTCCGGGCACTGCAATTCACAAACCTGCAGTTATAAATGATAACTCTCGTCCACAAGTATATTGAGGGAAGGCAACGAAGAGGATTTGAAATCAAGGCAGAATTGCAGGAAACATATTTCAGGAAGTAGATTCGAATCGCATTTAAAGCACATGTAAAGCGGCAAAACGTTGACAATGATGCCCTTGGCCAAAAAGGGCGTATGCGTTTTTTCCTGAATATATTCAGGAAAAAACGCATACGCCCTTTTTGGCCAACCAAGCAACCTGGAAAGGCAAATCAGCGCTACAAAGAAGTCTCGCTTCCCATCGGTCAAAAGGGCCATGCTGAAAAAAGTGTCAAAACCAGAAATGCAGGACAGGCCATGGAGAAATGGGAGCCTTGCTACACTGATGGGCGGGATGTAAATTGCCAACAGCCACTCTGGAGAAGTGTCCAGTGAGTCCTGAAACATCTGAAAAACACAGCTTATAGAGCATAGGGCACTTCCACTCATGGGGGTATAAATTGGGAAAATGAAAAATCAGCAAGACACAAGCACCCCAAAGTTTAGGGCTGCTCTCTTGACAAGGACCTCCACTTCATTCCACCTTAAATATCCCAGGAAAGAGAAAAATGGATAAAGAAGTTGTGGTCCTTATGTACAATGGAATATCACTCAGCCATGAAATCAATGTCATAAGGCTAGTAGCAGCATGATGAGTGGATTTAGGTACGACGATTCTAAGTGAAATAAGTCACACAGAAAAGGACACTTCTCATAAGGTATCACTGATAGAGGGAATGTAAAAACCGTTACACTTGAACTGAATTACAAAACAGAACAGAGTCACACATGCAGAAAACACACTATGGCTGCTTAACGGGAAAGGTGAGGTGGGGTGATACATAAAACAAGGGTTTCAAATTAGCTCAGATACCGTTCCATAAACCCAATATGTAATAGACAAGACCTACTCCTTGCTCAGAGAACTGGACTCAACATGCCCTATTCACCGCACAAGAATATATCTGACTAGTAATAATCGTAAAGCCTATGTATTGATATCTCTCTGTTAGTGTGTCAAGTGGGTGTAAAGCGGCATAAACACAGCAGTGAAAAGCAGCTAAATCCCATTATGAAAATAAATTACTTTGAAAAACCCATGAAACAAAGACAGTGAAAGAGAGAGGAATTCTTACACAATGCGTTCAGGGGCTGTGATGCAAACTGGATTGACCATATCTAGACCCACAGCTGGATGAGACATAAGGGTGGACACTCTTGGGGCTGAGAGGTTTGGTGAGGTTGGGTGAGCAAACGCAGACCCTTTAAAGTAATACTGCATGGTACCCATCGCATGGGTCCCAAATCTCCAGGTTCAAGGGCATCTTCCTACATCAAAAACATGCATGAGAAACCCAGAAGATGGTACACCGTGTGATGGGGAAAGGTTTCTAAAACGCACCTCATTTCTCATCTCCTTGTGCCCGGGTTCGCCATTCCAGCCGCTTTACTAGCAAGCTCCCTACTTGGAGCATCAGCACCTTTAATCTCCTGTTCCGTAGAGGTTGCAATTTGTCCTGAGGATAAACGGGAAGACGTGGAACCAACGAGAGACTAGCTCTTGGTGTTGGGACAGGCACAGGTCACTCTATTTTCCCATCAGAAAGAAGAATTAACCACAGGCTCAGCCTGCCCCCCGGAACCAGAACAGGGCCTGAAGCCATTCTGCGATTTTGCCGCCAGCTCCCATAAAAACGAGTTGTAAAATGGAGGTCCAGGGCACTGCAATTCACAAACCTGCAGTTATAAATGATAACTCTCGTCCACAAATATATTGAGGGAAGGCAAAGAAGAGGATTTGAAATCAAGGCAGAATTGCAGGAAACAGATTTCAGGAGGTAGATTCGAATCGCCTTTAAAGCACATGAAAAGCGGCAAAACGTTGACAATGATGCCCTTGGCCAAAAAGGGCGTATGCGTTTTTTCCTGAATATATTCAGGAAAAAACGCATACGCCCTTTTTGGCCAACCAAGCAACCTGGAAAGGCAAATCAGTGCTACAAAGAAGTCTCACTGCCCATCGGTCAAAAGGGCCATGCTGAAAAAAGTGTCAAAACCAGAAATGCAGGACAGGCCATGGAGAAATGGGAGCCTTGCTACACCGATGGGCGGGATGTAAATTGCCAAGAGCCACTCTGGAGAAGTGTCCGGTGAGTCCTGAAACATCTGAAAAACACAGCTTAGAGAGCATAGGGCACTTCCACTCATGGGGGTATAAATTGGGAAAATTAAAAATCAGCAAGACACAAGCACCCCAAAGTTGAGGGCTGCTCTGTTGACCAGGACCTCCACTTCATTCCACCTTCAATATCCCAGGAAAGAGAAAAATGGGTAAAGAAGTTGTGGTCCTTATGTACAATGGAATATCACTCAGCCATGAAATCAATGTCATAAGGCTAGTAGCAGCATGATGAGTGGATTTAGGTACGACGATTCTAAGTGAAATAAGTCACACAGAAAAAGACACGTATCATAAGCTATCACTTATAGAGGGAATGTAAAAACCGCTACACTTGAACTGAATTACAAAGCAGAACAGAGTCACACGTTTAGAAAACACACTATGGCTGGTTAACGGGAAAGGTGAGGTGGGGTGATGCATAAAACAAGGGTTTCAAATTATCTGAGATACCGTTCCATAAACCCAATATGTAATAGACAAGAACTACTCCTTGCTCAGAGAACAGGACTCAACACACCCTATTCACCGCAAAAGAATATATTTGATTAGTAGTAATCTTAAAACCTATGTATTGATATCTCTCTGTTAGTGTGTCAAGTGGGTGTAAAGCGGCATAAACACAGTAGTGAAAAGCAGCTAAACCCCATTATAAAAATAAATTACTTTTAAAAACCCATGATACAAAGACAGTGAAAGAGAGAGAAATTCTTACACAATTCGTTCAGGGGCTGTGATGAAACCTGGATCGACCATATCTAGACCCACAGCTGGGTGAGACATAAGGGTGGACACTCTTGCGGCTGAGAGGTTTGGTGAGGTTGGATGAGCCAACGCAGACCCTTTAAAGTAATACTGCGTGACACCCAACCCATGGGTCCCAAATCTCCAGCTTCAAGGGCATCTTCCTACATCAAAAACATGCATGAGAAACCCAGAAGATGCTACACCATGTGATCGGGAATGGTTTCTAAAATGCACCTCATTTATCATCTCCTTGTGCTCGGGTTCGCCATTCCAGCCACTTTCCTAGCAATCTCCCTACTTGGAGCATCAGCACCTTTAACCTCCTGTTCCGTACAGGTTGCAATTTGTACTGAGGATGAACGGGAAGAGGGGGAACCAATGAGAGACTAGATCTAGGTGTTGGGACAAGCACAGGTCACTCTATTTTCCCTTCAGAAAGAAGAATTAACCACAGCCTCAGCCTGCCCCCCGGAAGTAGAACAGGGCCTGAAGCAATCCTGCGCTTTTGCGGCCAACTCCCAAAAAAGCGAGTTGAAAAATGGATCTCAGGGGCACTGCAATTCACAAACCTGCAGAGTTATCAATGATAACTCTCGTCCACAAATATATTGAGGGAAGGCAACGAAGAGGATATGAAAGCAAGGCAGAATTGCAGAAACCGACTTAAGGAGGTAGATGCGAATCGCCTTTAAAGCAAATGAAAAGCGGCAAAACGTTGACAATGATACCCTTGGCCAAAAAGGGCGTATGCGTTTTTTCCTGAATATATTCAGGAAAAAACGCATACGCCCTTTTTGGCCAACCAAGCAACCTGGAAAGGCAAATCAGCGCTACAAAGAAGTCTCGCTTCCCATTGGTCAAAAGGGCCATGCTGAAAAAAGTGTCAAAACCAGAAATGCAGGACAGGCCATGGAGAAATGGGAGCCTTGCTACACTGATGGGCGGGATGTAAATTGCCAACAGCCACTCTGGAGAAGTGTACAGTGTGTCCTGAAACATCTAAAAAACACAGCTTAGAGAGCATAGGGCATTTCCACTCATGGGCGTATAAATTGGGAAAACTAAAAATCAGCAAGACACAGGCACACCAAAGTTTAGGGCTGCTCTGTTGACAAGAACCTTCTCTTCATTACACCTTAAATATCCCAGGAAATAGGAAAATGGATAACGATGTTGTGGTCCTTATGTACAATGGAATATCACTCAGCCATGAAATCAATGTCATAAGGCTATTAGCAGCATGATGAGTGGATTTATGTTCGACGATTCTAAGTGAAATAAGTCACACAGAAAAAGACACTTATCATAAGCTATCACTTATAGAGGGAATGTAAAAACCACTACAGTTGAACTGAATTACAAAGCAGAACAGAGTCACACGTTTAGAAAACACACTATGGCTGCTTAACGGGAAAGGTGAGGTGGGGTGATGCATAAAACAAGGGTTTCATATTAGCTCAAATACCGATCCATAAACCCAATATGTAATAGACAAGACCTACTCCTTGCTCAGTGAAGTGGATGCAACACCCCCTATTCAACGAACAAGAATATATCTGACTAGTAAAAATCTTAAAACCTATGTATTGATTTCTCTCTGTAAGTGAATCAAGTGGGTGTAAAGGGGCATAAACACAGCAGTGAAAATCAGGTAAACCCCATTATAAAAATAAATTACTTTAAAATCCCAAAAAACAAAGACAGTGATAGAGGGAGAAATTTTTACATAATTCGTTCCGGGGCTGTGATGCAACCTGGTGTGACCATATCTAGACCCACAGCTGGATGAGAAATAAAGCTGGACACTCTTGGGGCTGAAGGTCTCTTTCCCTATTTACCAGATTGGGAACGTAGAAAGGCTGCCACCCTCTGGCCGTTACCTGCAAAAGCAACTTTAAAACCTGTGCTAATGGTCACTTCATATGAACAAGTACTTCAGGGCTGTAAATGAAACGTGCCCTCAAAATGTCTTGAGGGAGGTAATGGCCAAAAATTTTCAAAATGTGACACTTACTTTAAGAAAACACTTTGAAGAACTAAGCTGTAATCACAGTTTGATAAATAAAAAGGGCATGCTTTAAAGCTCAATTTCAACAGATTATGGGACACATGCAAATTCAACCACAGATAGGTATCAGCTCGCACCTGTTAGAATAACCATCAGCAAGAAAACTACAAACAATAAATATTGAAGGTGTTTTGGAGAAATGCATACCCTCAATTTTAAGTGGGACGTAACCTGGAAAGAGCCACTAATGAGAACTGAATGGTGGTGCCTTTAAAACATACACACTGAGCTACCATATGATACAGCAAGCCCACTCCTTGGCCTATAACATAAGAAGATATAACTGGAAAGACACAGGCAAGCAAATGTGCATTGCAGCAGTATTACAATAGCCAAGACATGGAGGCAACCAGAAAGTCCATCAAGAGGTGCGTGGCCAAAGAAGAACTGGTACACGTACAGATGGAATATTAGCCAGGGAAAAAAATGAAACAATGCCATTTGCAGCACCATGTATGATTCTTGAGGTAATCAGGCAAATTGTACTAAGTCAGAAAGCAAAAGACACATATCCTATAATATCACTTATAGGTCTTAGCTAAAAATTGATACCAATGAAGATATTTCCACAGAGAAATGCAATCACAGATTCATTAAACAAACTTATGGTTCACCAAATGGAAAGGTGTGAGGATTGGATACATTAGGATATTGGGGTTAAGATAGATATAGAAACACATGTGAAATATGTAATCACCAAAGACCTACGTAATACCAAGACAAGACTACTCAACATCGTGTCATAACCTACATGGGAAAATGATCCAAAGAAGAATAGATATATGTATATGTTTAAAAGAACCACATCTTTCACACCTAGAAGAAACAAAACATTTTAATTAAATTTGCTCTGACAAAAAATAAAAATTAAATTAAAAAAAGAACAAGAAGTAATGAGACATAAACTTAAGGGGCTATTTGCTGGCACATTGCATTCTAATTTACAACCAGAACATGACTTCCATTAAGGCTCTGTCATCACTAATAAAGCAGCTTTATAAGCAATGTTGAAGGTAGCTTAAAAGAAGTCTCACTAATTATTGATAGTAACAAGGAAACAAAGAAAAGTAAAAATCTCACTGCAAAAAGTATACATAGGGTAAGGATAGTAGATCAAACACTTATTAAACTTCTGTAAAGAATAAAAGACAACAGTAGTATGTTTTTTTAAAAAGAGAGGGCCCAAATAAATCTGAAATGAAAGAGATGATGTTACAACGGACACCACAGAAATACAAAGTATCCTAAGATACACACAGGGTAACTCAGGGCTCAGACTGGACAGAGCCCACTCTCCAGTCCCCTGTACATGACTTACAGGAGCCTCAGGAACTGAGGAGGGGGTCCCTGAGGAGAGGCTCAAGATAGAATATGGTAGACATTAACATGACTGCATTCATCTTAAACATGCCTGAACTACATTCACACGAGATGATTTTGTCCTGTATGTACATCGGCACCTCTAGTTGGAACTGCAGATCTTTGGCTTCAACACCTCTACTGACAATGTTAGCGTCACCTGCTGTGGACCGTCTCCTATAGGATTTCTAGAATCACAAAACATCGAAGCTTCACAGGACCCAGAGTCTGTGCAACTCCACACAGAGTCTCAGAGTCTCAACTCCACTCAGATACTCCACTCTTGGAGGGCACACACAAAGTAGTGTGCACATCAGGACCCAGGGGAAGGAGCAGTGACCCTGTAGGAGAATGACCAGAACTACCTGCTACTTTTAGAGGGTCTCCTGCAGAGGCAGGTGGTGGCTGTGGCTGTGGCTCACCGTGAGGACAACGACACTGGCAGCAGAAGTTCTGGGAAATACTCCTCGGTGTGAGCCCTCCCAGAGTCCGCCATTAGCCCCACCAAGAGCAAGGTAGGCTCCAGGGCTGGGTCGCCTCAGGCCAAACAACCAACAGGGAGGGAACCCAGCCCCATGCATCAGCAGACAAGCGGATTAAACTTTTTATTAAAGTTTTATTTAATCCGTAGACAAGCGGATTAAAGCTCTGCCCACCAAAGCAACACCCAGCTCTACCCACCACCAGTCCTTCCCATCAGGAAGCTTGCACAAGCCTCTAAGATAGACTCATCCACCGGAGAGCAGACAGCAGAAGCAAGAAGAACTACAATTCTGCAGCCTGTGGAAGGAAAACCACATTCACAGAAAGATAGACAAAATGAAAAGGCAGAGGACTTTATACCAGATCAAGGAACAAGATAAAACCCCAGAAAAAAAAACAAAATGAGGTGGAGATAGGGAACCTTCCAGAAAAAAAATTCAGAATAATGATAGTGAAGTTGAGCCAAGACCTTGGAAAAAGAAAGGAGGCAAAGATCGAGAAGATGCAAGAAATGTTTAACAAAGACCTAGAAGAATTAAGGAACAAACACCTAGAAGAATTAAAGAACAAACAAACAGAGGTGAACAATGGAATAACTGAAATGAAAAATACACTAGAAGGAATCAGTAGCAGAATAACTGTGGCAGAAGAACGGATAAGTGACCTGGAAGACAGAAAGGTGGAAATCACTGCCATGGAACAGAATAAAGAAAAAGAATGAAAATAAACGAAGACACCCCAAGAGTCCTCTGGGACAACATTAAACGCAACAACATTCGCATTATAGGGGTCCCAGAAGGAGAAGAGAGAGAGAAAGGACCCGAGAATATATTTAAAGAGATAATGGTCAAAAACTTCCCTAGCATGGGAAAAGAAATAGCCACCCAAGTCCAGAAGCACAGAGTGTCCCAGGCAGGATAAACCAAAGGAGAAAAATGACAAGACACATAGTAATCAAATTGACAAAAATTAACGACAAAGAAAAATGATTGAAAGCAGCAAGGGAAAAATGACAAATAACATACAAGGGAACTCCCATAAGGATAACAACTGATTTCTCAGCAGAAAATCTACAAGCCAGAAGGAAGTGGCATGATAAATTTAAAGTGATGAAAGGGAAGAACCTACAACCAAGAGTACTCCACCCTGCAAAGAGCTCATTCAGATTTGATGGAGAAATCAAAAGCCTTACAGACAAGCAAAAGCTAAGAGAATTCAGCACCATGAAACCAGCTCTACACCAAATGCTAAAGGAACTTCTCTAAGTGGGAAACACAAGAGAAGAAAAGGACCCACCAAGACAAACCCATAACAATTAAGAAAATAGTAGTAGGAACATACATATCGATAATTACCTTAAACGTGAATGCACTACATGTTCCAACCAAAAGACACAGGCTCGCTGAATGGATACAAAAACAAGACCCATATATATGCTGTCTACAAGAGATCCATTTCAGACCTAGGGACACATACAGACTCAAAGTGAGGCGATGGAAAAATATATTCTATGCAAATGAAAATCAAAAGAAAGCTGGAGTAGCAATACTCATATCAGATAAAATAGACTTTAAAATAAAGAATGTTACAAGAGACGAGGAAAGGCACTACATAATGGTCAGGGGATCAATCCAAGAAGAAGATATAACAATTATAAATATATATGTACCCAAAATAGGAGCAGCTCAATGTATAAGGCAACTGCTAACAGCTATAAAAGAGGAAATCGACAGTAACACAATAATAGCGGGGGACTTTAACAGCTCACTTACACCAGTGGAGATCAGCCAGACAGACAATTAATAAGGAAACACAAGCTTTAAATGACACAATAGACCAGATAGAGTTAATTGATATTTATAGGACATTCCATCCAAAAACAGCAGATTACACGTTCTTCTCAACTGCACACGGAACATTCTCCAGGATAGATCACATCTTGGGTCACAGATAAAGCCTCAGTAAATTTAAGAAAACTGAAATCATATCAAGCAGCTGTTCCGACCACAATGCTATGAGATTAGAAATCAATTACACGGAAAAAACCGTAAAAAACACAAACACATGGAGGCTAAACAATACGTTACTAAATAACCAAGAGATCACTGAAGAAATCAAAGAGGAAATCAAAAACTACCTAGAGACAAATGACAACAAAAACACGATGATCCAAAACCTATGGGATGCAGCAAAAGGAGTTCTAAGAGGGAAGTTTATAGCAATACAAGCCTACCTCAAGAAACAAGAAAAATCTCAAATAAACAATCTAACCTTACACCTAGAGGAACTAGAGAAAGAAGAACAAAACCCAAAGTTAGTAGAAGGAAAGAAATCATAAAGATCAGAGCAGAAATAAATGAAATAGAAACAAAGAAAACGAAAGCAAAGATCAATAAAACTAAAAGCTGGTTCTTTGAGAAGATAAGCAAAA
The DNA here is from genome assembly GCF_965194805.1 of Balaenoptera borealis. NCBI lineage: Eukaryota > Metazoa > Chordata > Mammalia > Artiodactyla > Balaenopteridae > Balaenoptera > Balaenoptera borealis. The sequence goes on from NW_028124009.1 coordinate 3,289,737, forward strand.
ATGATCAACCTTTAGCCGGACTCCAGAAAAAGAGGGAGAGGACGCAAATCAACAAAATTAGAAGTGAAAAAGCAGAAGTTATAACAGACACCACAGGAATACAAAGCATCCTAAGAGACTACTACAAGCAACTCTAGGCCAATAAAATGGACAATCTGGAAGAAATGGACAAATTCTTAGAAAGGGATAACCTTCTAAGACTGAACCAGGAAGAAATAGAAAATATGAACAAACCTATCACAAGCAATGAAATTGAAACTGTGATTAAAAATCTTCCAACAAACAAAAGTCCAGAACCAGATGGCATCACAGGTGAATTCTAATTCTATCAAACATTTAGAGCAGAGCTAACACCCAACCTTCTCAAATTCTTCAAAACAATTGCAGCGGAAGGAACACTCCCAAACTCATTCTATGAGACCACCATCACCCTGATACCAAAATCAGACAGAGATACTACAAGGAAAGAAAATTATAGACCAATATCACTGATGAATATAGATGTAAAAATCCTCAACAAAATACTAGCAAACAGAATCGAACAACACATGAAAAGGATCATACACCATGATCAAGTGGGGTTTATCCCAGGGATGCGAGGATTCTTCAATATACACAAATCAATGTGATACACCATATTAACAAATTGTAGAATAAAAGCATATGATCATCTCAATAGATGAAGGAAAAGATTTTGAGAAAATTCAACACTCATTTACGATAAAAACTCTGCAGAGTGTGGGCATAGAGGGAAACTACCTCAACATAATAAAGGCCATATATGACAAACCCACAGAAAACAACATTCTCAATGGTGAAAAACTGAAAGCGTTTCCTCTAAGATCAGGAACAAGACGAGGATGTCCACTCTCACCACTGCTATTCAACATAGTTTTGGAAGTCCTAGCCATGGCAATCAGAGAAGAAAAAGAAATAAAAGGAATACAAAAAGGAAAAGAAGAAGTAAAATTGTCACTGTTTGCAGATGACATGATATCATAGATAGAGAATCCTAAAGATGCCACCAGAAAACCACTGGAGCTAATCAATGAATTTGGTAAAGTTGCAGGATACAAAATTAATGCACAGAAATTGCTTGCATTCCTATACACTAACAATGAAAGATCAGAAAGAGAAATTAAGGAAACAATCCCATTACCACTGCAACAAAAAGAATAAAATACCTAGGAATAAACCTACCTAAGGAAGTAAAAGACCTGTACTCAGAAAACTATAAGCCACTGATGAAAGAAATCAAAGATGATATAAACAGATGGAGACATATACCATGTTCTCGGATTAGAAGAATCAATATTGTGAAAATGACTATACTACCCAAAGCAATCTACAGATTCAATGCAATCCCGATCAAAATACCTTTGGCATTTTCTACAGAACAAGAAAAAAAAAATCTTAAAATTTGTAGGGAGACACAAAAGACCCTGGATAGCCAAAGCAGTCTTGAGGGGGGAAAAAAAAGAGCTGGAGGAATCAGACTTCCAGACTTCAGACTATATTGCAAAGCTACAGTAATCAAGATAATATGGTACTGACACAAGAACAGAAATATAGGTCAATAGAGCAGGATAGAAAGCACAGAGATAAACCCACGTACCTATGGTTCACTAATCTATGACAAAGGAGGCAAGGGTATACAATGGAGAAAAGACAGTGTCTTCAGCAAGTGGTGCTGGGAAAACTGGACAGTTACATGTAAAAGAATGAAATTAGTACACACCCTAACACCATACACAAAAATAAACTCAAAATGGATTAGAGACCTAAATATAAGACCAGCCACTATAAAACTCTTAGAGGAAAACATAAGCAGAACAGTCTATGACATAAATCACAGCAAGATCCTTTTTGACCCACCTCCTAGAGAAATGGAAATAAAAACAAAAATAAAAAAATGGGACCGAATGAAACATAAATTCTTTTGCACAGCAAAGGAAAACATAAGCAAGATGAAAAGACAACCATCAGAATGGGAGAAAATATTTTCAAATGAAGCAAATGGCAAAGGATTAATCTCCAAAAAGCAGCTCATGTAGCTCAATATCACAAAACCAAACAATCCAATCCAAAAATGGGCAGAAGACCTAAATAGACATTTCTCCAAAGAAGATATACAGGTTGCCAACAAACACATGAAAGGATGCTGAACATCACTAATCATTAGAGAAATGCAAATCAAAACTACAGTGAGGTATCACCTCACACCAGTCAGAATGGCCATCATCAAAAAATCTACCAACAATAAATGCTGGAGAGGCATTTATTGGAGCAAAGGGAACCCTCTTGCACTGTTGGTGGGAATGTAAATTGATATAGCCACTAGGGAGAACGGTATGGGGGTTCCTTAAAAACTAAAAATAGAACTACCATACAACCCAGCAAACCCACTCCTGGACATTTACCCTGAGAAAACCATAATTCAAAAAGAGTCATGTACCACAATGTTCACTGTAGCTCTATTTACAATAGCCAGGACATGGAAGCAACCTAAGTGTCCATCAACAGATAAATGGATAAGGAAGATGTGGCACAAATATACAATGGAACATTATTCAGCCATAAAAAGAAACGAAATTGAGTTACTTTTAGTGAGGTGGATGGATCTAGAGTCTGTCCTACAGAGTGAAGTAAGTCAGAAAGAGAAAAACAAATACCGTATGCTAACACATATATATGGAATCTTAAAAAAAAAAGTTTATGAAGAACCTAGGGGCAGGAAAGGATTAAGGACACAGACGTAGAGAAAGGACTTGAGGACATGGGGAGAGGGAAGGGTAAGCTGGGACAAAGTGAGAGAGTGGTATGGACATATATACACTACCAAATGTAAAATTGATAGCTACTGGGAAGCAGCCACATAGCACAGGGAGATCAGCGCTGTGCTTTGTGACCACCTAAAAGGGTGGGATAAGGGAGTGAGAGGGAGTTGCAAGAGGGAGGGGATATGGTGTTATATGTATACGCACAGCTGATTCACTTTTTTATACAGCAGAAACTAACACACAATTGTAAAGCAATTATACTCCAATAAAGATGTAAAAGAAAAAAAAAAAGCCCAGAGATAAACCTACACACCTATGGCCCACTAATCTATGACAAAGGAGGCAAGGGTATACAAAGGAGAAAAGACAGTCTCTTCAATAAGTGGTGCTGGGAAAAATGGACAGCTACATGTAAAAGAATGAAATTAGAACACTCCCTAACACCATACACAAAAAATAAACTCAAAATGGATTAGAGACCGAAATGTAAGACCGGACACTATAAAACTCTTAGAGGAAAACATAGGAAGAATACTCTTTGACATAAATCACAGCAAGATCTTTTTTGATCCACCTCCTAGAGTAATGGAATAAAAAAAAATAAACATATGGGAGCAAATGAAACCTAAAAGCTTTTGCAAAGCAAAGGAAACTACAAACAAGACGAAAAGACAACCCTCACAATGGGAGAAAATATTTGCAAACGAATCAATGGACAAAGGATTAATCTCCAATGTATATAAACAGCTCATGCAGCTCAACAGTAAAAAAACAAACAACCCAATCCAAAAATGGGCAGATGACGTAAATAGACATTTGTCCCAAGAAGACATACAGATGACCAAGAAGCACATGAAAAGCTGCTCAACATCACTAATTATTAGAGAAATATAAACCAAAACTACAATGAGGTATCGCCTCACACGAGTTAGAATGGGCATCATCAGAAAATCTACAAGCAACAAATGCTGGAGAGGGTGTGGAGAAAAGGGAACCCTCTTACACTATTTGTGGGAATGTAAATTGATACAGTCACGATGGAGAACAGTATGGAGGTTCCTTAAGAAACTAAAAATAGAATTACCATATGACCCAGCAATCCCACTACTGGCCATATACCCAGAGAAAACCATAATTCAAAAAGACATATTCACCACAATATTCATTGCAGCACTATTTACAATAGCCAGGTCATGGAAGCAACCTAAATGCCCATAGACAGACGAACAGAAAAGATGTGCTACATATATAAAATGGAATATTACTCAGCCATAAAAAGGAATGAAATTGGGTCATTTGTAGAGACGTGGATAGATCTAGAGACTGTCATACAGAGTGAAGTAAGTCAGAAAGAGAAAAACAAATATCGTATATTAACGCATACATGTGGAACCTAGAAAAATGGTAAAGATGAACCGGTTTGCAAGGCAGAAATAGAGACACAGATGTAGAGAACAAATGTATGGACACCAAGGGGGGAAAGTGGCAGGGTGGTGGTGGTGGGATGAATTGCGAGCCTGGGATTGACATATATACACTTATATGTATAAAATAGGTTACCAATAAGAGCCTGCTGTATAAAAAAATGAATAAAATAAATTCAAAAATTAAAAAATAAGTAATACTTAAAAAAATAAAACAGAAAAAAAGTTCTGTCCTTCCCATAGACGTATTTATATGAATGAATTATTTCCATGCTTATATCCATAAATACAAAAAGAGGAATAAAACTTACCTTGAACCAAAAAAGAAAAAAAAAAAAAAAAAAACAGAACCCACTGGTCATACAGAGGAAAACCCTATCAGGGCACTTGCTCCAGGGGTAAACAATTCTGAAGTTGGTCACAGGTGGGGAATCATCTCCCATGCAGCCAGCAGCCCCCACACGAGGAGCGTCCTCATTGCAAAGCTGGGGGACCGTGAGGAGGCGTCTCTGAGTAAACGTGAGCTGAGCCCCAGGCCAGCTGCTGCTGAACTTTTCCCACCCTTCCCAGGTAAAACACCTGAATGTGTGCAAAGACTTTAAAAACTAGAGGAAGGGGCTTGGAGTCACACCAGCGACAGCACGCAGGCCGACTTGGTGCCTGCAGGCCAGCCAGGATGGTCCTGGCCCCGGGCGCTCGTCTGGAAGCTTTCCATTTCCCTGCCTGAGGTACCCCTCCTGTCCCGGCCCCCACTGCTTTTTTCCTTCCTCACCTCTGCCCGGGGAGAAATTCCAGCAGCAAGTATGGGTGACACATCCTCTTCTTTAGCAGGTGGCAGCCCGGCAACTCCTGCAGAAAGTCCAGCAGAGCCCCAGTCACACTGGGCCACTCATAGAGCCGTGGGCCCTACTCCCTCCCACCAGCCCAACCCCGAGACTGCTGACGGGGCAGAGAATATGGCGTCAGGCACAGCTGCAGAGGCTTTTGCTGCCTGGAGGGGTGTTTATATTGACCTCAACCCAGGCACACCTGGGAAGGGCTGGCCGGCCGGGTCAGGCTGCCCAGGTCAGCCAATCCTCGCCCCTCAGGGGCTCAGAGTTGCAGAAAATGGGCCTTGCTGCACCGGCCAGATCCAAGGAACAGGTGTAGGGTCCCGAGAGTCAGGATAGATAAGGGGCGGCAGCCCTGGCTTGTTTTCGAATCATTTTATCTGGTCCATGAGTGGGAGACAACTTCAAGAAGACCCTCTGCTAATGAGAGGAACCCAGGAGTCAGGGAGAGGAGGGGTGGTGGGTGGAGACAGAGGCCTGGTGCCCCGGCTGCAGTGGAAGCCCCTGGAAGACCAGGCAGAGGGAGGCCGCACAGAGTGAAGCCTAGGGTCACAGACCTGTTGGAGCTGCTGTTTGTTAGTTCAAGCTCTGCTCTGAGGTGCTCTGTGTCAGCTCTGAGTGACAGGGGTGCTGGGGGTGCTCTGCAATGAGGGCTATGTGCACGGTTCCTGTGTGCCCAGCCCTGCCGGGGTACCTGTCCACGGGAGCTCCATATCCAGGGAGGGGCCTGCCCACGAGAGCCCCGTGGGCTGCTGCGTACCTGCCCAGGTGAGCTCCATATCCTGGGAGGGGCCTGACCACAAGAGCCCCGTGGGCTGCTGGGGACCTGGTAGAGGACGCCAGGACAGTCAGTGAAGCCACAGAGGATATACATCTAGTAGTTCCTAATTCCTACACCCTGCTGGTCATTCTACCATCCACCAGGACATGGCATTCTGTATTAGACTTCAATGATGCCTTCTTCTGTATTCCATTAGTCCCAGAGTCACAAGAAATTTTGGCTGTGAGTGGCAGGACTCAACCTACAACAAAAACAATACTGCTGGGCCGTCCTGCCCCAGGGGTTCAAAAATTCCCACACCATCTTTGGGGAAACGTTAGCTAAAGACCTAAAAGATCTACCTCTGGAGAAGGGAACCCTCCTTCAATATGCAGATGACATTCTGATCACCAGCCCGACTAAGGAGGCCTCTGAACTACCTAGCCAATAAAAGATAGAAGGTGTCCAAGGAAAAGGCTCAAATATCACAAACTAAGGTGGCCTTCCTGGGCTTCATTCGCACAGAAGGTCGGAGAAGCCCACCCCAGGAAAGGGAAGAAGCCATTTGCAGCCTCACCTTTCCTGAAACTAGAAGACAGCTTAGGGGTTCCTGGGGAGACCGGGGTTTGCTGCATCTGGATCCCTAACTACAGTCTAATAGCTGGGCCTCTATATGAAACACTGAAAGGAAAAGATGATGATCCTTTTGAATAGAATCCAGAAGCGGCCTTTCAAGAATGGAAAGAGCAGTCAATTCAGACCCTGGCCCTGGACCTCCCTAAGTTAGCTAAACCCTTTGACCTTTACATTCCTGGTCCAAGGCGAATCGCCCTTGGAGTATTAGTGCAAAAACTGGGACCACTTGAAATGGAACAATGCAAGAATGCCCTCCAGGCATTGGCCAGCCACCCCATCCGACCAGGATACTGGGGGTATCTAAAAACCTGGAAATCAGCAGCCCGCAAGGCCAGCTCCCTCCTAAGGGAAAAGGACGCCACTTGGTGATCCTAACCACCCACCATGCCCTGAAGTTGCAGGGATTGCTCCGTGGGCACAATGACCTCGAGTGAGGAGGCCCTCCAACACCAACCTCCAGAGAGACAACCTGGGGCAATGGGCCCCCATGACGACTTGTGTGACCATCACTTGACCTGGAGCTTCTCTCAGAAAACAACAAGAGTGTGCCCCAAAAGAGCAGACTATTGCTTACAGGACTTACTGCACCCAGAGCGGAGCTAATAAACTTGGCAGGGGAACCGTAAATAACGCTGCCACCATAGAAAAGCCTACAGACACCGCAGTGACGGCGGCCAATGAGACCGGCTGTACTCCTGGCTACTTCAAAAGGCCGTTGACTGAGTGGCCGTCATGGTCCTGGATCACCACCGGCCCTGGACTGTCTGGGAGTTGAGCAAGCAGGGCTCTGACACCTGGTGCTGTTTGTACGTTAATTCAGTGGCCTAACTAAAGAAAGCACAGACTACTGGTCAGAGCATCTAGGCTGGCAGAAACCATCAGCCTAAGGGGGCCGAACCAATGTGGAGCAGGGTAAAACCGCCCACCCCCCCAGCGTCTCTGCACATCTCTTTCCTGGAACCTTAAAGGTCATTAGAATCTATAAAACTTCCAATGCTGGTGCTCAGGCAGACGAGCAGTGAGGGAGGAGGCCTGCGGACAATCAACCTCACCTGGACGCTGCTGGGGAGAAGTCCTGCCCCTCCCCCCGGGTATGAGGACACCCAACTCAGCATGAAGCATTTACAGAAGACGTGTCTGCACCCTCAGCGCCCCAAGAATGAGGAATGGGACAAAAGGCAGAGGAGGGCTTTGTCACTGGCAAAGCCCATTAAAAATTCCTGGGAGATAAAAATAGAATCTGGGCAATAAAATAAAGTCTAACCATTTTTTCCTTTGTGCTTTGTCTAATTTCACTTGCTCCTAGGTTTCCACATGCAGAGGTCCCACACCCGACACTTCAGACCCGATTTCCTAGTGCAAAATGGCTGGGCCGACACCTCAGCTCGTGGGGCCCCGTGCACACTCTGCGACATAGAGCCTGAGCTCCAGCCAACCTGGCCCTCGAGAGCTCCGCCCCCTCCCTCCCGCTGATGCTGACAGGATCCCTACACAGCAGCCCGGCCCACAACCCGCAGGGGAGCACACACTCTCACCTCTCCATTCTCTGATCAAAATATAAAGTTTTCCTTTGCTTCTGAACCAAAGTCAGTCTCGATCTGTTGGCTCCAATGACACTGGGCAGGGAGACCCTTGTTGGGGCCCACTCTGCAGGATCAGTAACAGAATTTGAGAACATTGTAACTTCAATGAACAGATGTGTGAGCCAAACTGTAATTAACATAGAGCAGTGTATAAGGCTCGTGTAAAATAAGATGTTTCTAACACTTCCATTTGATATTTCCATCACTTTATTATAAGCAAGTTCAGTGGAGGGGTTTGTCTTATTTGTCAGGTCAACAGTAGAGAAATGCAGTGATTTCTTTCCAAGGATGTACATCTAATAATCTTGGTTGAAGTTTCAACCTTGTTTGGAATGATTTTCCATTGAAAATGATACCTCTCTTTCAGCTCCTAGATTTCTGAGAAGTATAAAATCTTATATTTTTTATTACCAAAGGGGAAAGGTGGGAGGAGGGATAAATTAACAGTTTCAGATTAACATATACACACTGCTATGTATAAAATATATCATCAACAAGGAACTACTGTATAGCACAGGGAACTATACTCAATATTTTGTAATGACCCCTGAGGGGAAATAATCTGAAAAACAATAGATATCTATATCGACATCATCTATCAACTACAGATAAAATGGAAACTAAAGGAGGCCGATGGTGAGCGTTTCTGAACCTGAAGACTTCAATCATCTAAAGTTCGGACTCTGCCCACGGCCCAAGTCCCTTAATGAACACACATGTACCAGTAGCTTAAAAATTCCCCAGATTGGAGTTCGGGGAGACACTGATTTGGAAAAATCCCTTGTGTTCTCCTTACATACACGGGACCTTTCCTACAGCTAAAACATGCCTGTGACACCCAGAAGATGGAACACGGTTGGATCAGGAAGATTTTGGAAAAGGCACCAAAACTCCTAATTTCCTGGTTGTTGGGTTCACCTCTCCAGCCTTTTTCCTTAAAATCTCCCCACTTGAGGATGTCAGCACCTTCAACATCCAGTTGCACAGAAATTGGAATTTGTCCAAAGGAAGAAGGGGAAGGAGGAGAAACAAGGAGAGCCAAGCCCTAGATGTTCGGAGAGGCACATGTCACTCTACTTTCCAGTCAGGAAGAAGAATTAAGAAAAGGCTTAGCCTGCCACCGGGAACCAGAGTAGGGCCAGAAGCAAATGAGAGTTTCTGTGGAAAGCTCCCAAAAAAGCGAGTTGAAAAATGGAGCTCAGGGGCACTGCAATTCACAAATCTGCAGAGTTATAAATGATAACTATCGTCCACAAATATATTGAGGGAAGGCAACGAAGAGGATTTGAAATCAAGGCAGAATTGCAGGAAACAGATTTCAGGAGTTAGATTCGAATCACCCCTAAAGCACATGAAAAGCGGCAAAACGTCGACAATGATGCACTTGGCCAAAAAGAGCATATGCGTTTTTTTCTGAATGAATTCAGGAAAAAACCCATAGGCCCTTTGTGGCCAACCAAGCAAGCCGGAAATGCAATTCAGCACTACAAAGAAGTCTGACTTCCCATCGGTCAAAATGCCCTTGCTAAAAAAGTGTAAAAACAAGAAATGCAGGAGAGGCCAGGGAGGAAAGGGAGCCTTGTTACACTGATGGGTGGGGTATAAATTGCCAATGATGACTCTGGAGAAGGGTATGGTGTTTCCTAAAACATCTAAAAAACACAGCTAGACAGAAAGGGGCACATCCACTCATGGGCGTATAAATTGGGAAAACTAAAAATCAGCAAGACACAGGCACCCCAAACATTAGGGCTGCTCTGTAGACAAAAACCTCCACTTAATTCCACCTTAAATATCCAAGGAAAGAGAAAAATGGATAAAGAAGTTGTGGTCCATATGTACAATTGTATATCACTCAGGCGTGAGATAAATATTATAAGGCTGGTAGCAGCATGATGAGTGGATTTAGGTAGGACTATTCTAAGTGAAATAAGTCACACAGAAAAAGACACTCATCATAAGATATCACTAACAGAGGGAATGTAAAAACTGCTACACTTGAACGGAATTACAAAACAGAACAGATTCACACATTAAGAAAACACACTATGGTTGCTTAACGGGAAATGTGAGGTGGGGTGATGCATAAAACAAGGGTATCAAATTAGCTCAGATACCGTTCCATAAACCCAATATGTAGTAGACAAGACCTACTCCTTGCTCAGAGAACTGGACTCAACACGCCCTATTCACCGCACAAGAATATACCTTACTAGTAATAATCTTAAAACCTATGTATTGATATCTCTCTGTTAGTGTGTCAAGTGGGTGTAAAGCGGCATAAACACAGCAGTGAAAAGCAGCTAAACCCCATTATGAAAATAAATTACTTTGAAAAACCCATGAAACAACAACAGTGAAAGAGATAGAAATTCTTACACAATGAGTTCAGGGGCTGTGATGCAACCTGGATTGACCATATCTAGACCCACAGCTGGATGAGACATAAGGGTGGACACTCTTGGGGCTGAGAGGTTTGGTGAGGTTGGGTGAGCAAACGCAGACCCTTTAAAGTAATACTGCATGGTACCCATCGCATGGGTCCCAAATCTCCAGGTTCAAGGGCATCTTCCTACATCGAAAACATGCATGAGAAACCCAGAAGATGGTACACCGTGTGATAGGGAAAGGTTTCTAAAACGCACCTCATTTCTCATCTCCTTGTGCCCGGGTTCGCCATTCCAGCCGCTTTACTAGCAATCTCCCTACTTGGAGCATCAGCACCTTTAACCTCCTGTTCCGTACAGGTTGCAATTTGTCCTGAGGATGAACGGGAAGACGGGGAACCAACGAGAGACAAGCTCTTGGTGTCGGGACAGGCACAGGTCACTCTATTTTCCCATCAGGAAGAAGAATTAACCACAGGCTCAGCCTGCCGCCCAGAACAAGAATAGTGCCTGAGGCCATCCTGTGCTTTTGCGGACAGCTCCCAAAAAAGCGAGTTGAAAAATGGAGCTCAGGGGCATTGCAATTCACAAACCAGCAGAGTTATAAATGATAACTCTCGTCCAAAAATATATTGAGGGAAGGCAACGAAGAGGATTTGAAATCAAGGCAGAATTGCAAGAAACAGATTTCAGGAGGTAGATACGAATCGCCTTTAAAGCACATGAAAAGCGGCAAAACGTCGAAAATGATGCACTTGGCCAAAAAGAGCATATGCGTTTTTTTCTGAATGAATTCAGGAAAAATCCCATAGGCCCTTTGTGGCCAACCAAGCAACCTGGAAAGGCAAATCAGTGCTACAAAGATATCTCGCTTCCCATCGGTCAAAAGGGCCATGCTGAAAAAAGAGTCAAAACCAGAAATGCAGGACAGGCCATGGAGAAATGGGAGCCTTGCTACACTGATGGGCGGGATGTAAATTGCCAACAGCCACTCTGGAGAAGTGTACGGTGTGTCCTGAAACATCTGAAAAACACAGCTTAGAGAGCATAGGGCACTTCCACTCATGGGGGTATAAATTGGGAAAATTAAAAATCAGCAAGACACAAGCACCCCAAAGTTTAGGGCTGCTCTGTTGACAAGGACCTCCACTTCATTCCACCTTAAATATCCAAGGAAAGAGAAAAATGGATAAAGAAGTTGTGGTCCTTATGTACAATGGAATATCACTCAGCCATGAAATCAATGTCGTAAGGTTAGTAGCAGCATGATGAGTGGATTTAGGTACGACGATTCTAAGTGAAATAAGTCACACAGAAAAGGACACTTCTCATAAGGTATCACTTTTAGAGGGAATGTAAAAACCGTTACACTTGAACTGAATTACAAAACAGAACAGAGTCACACATGCAGAAAACAGACAATGGCTGCTTAACGGGAAAGGTGAGGTGGGGTGATACATAAACCAAGGGTATCAAATTAGCTCAGATACCGTTCCATAAACCCAATATGTAGTAGACAAGACCTACTCCTTGCTCAGAGAACTGGACTCAAGACGCCCTATTCACCGCACAAGAATATATCTGACTAGTAATAATCTTAAAACCTATGTATTGATATCTCTCTGTTAGTGTGTCAAGTGGGTGTAAAGCGGCATAAACACAGCTGTGAAAAGCAGCTAAACCCCATTATGAAAATAAATTACTTTGAAAAACCCATGAAACAACGACAGTGAAAGAGATGGAAATTCTTACACAATGAGTTCAGGGGCTGTGATGCAACCTGGATTGACCATATCTAGACCCACAGCTGGATGAGACATAAGGGTGGACACTCTTGGGGCTGAGAGGTTTGGTGAGGTTGGGTGAGCAAACGCAGACCCTTTAAAGTAATACTGCGTGGTACCCATCGCATGGGTCCCAAATCTCCAGGTTCAAGGGCATCTTCCTACATCGAAAACATGCATGAGAAACCCAGAAGATGGTACACCGTGTGATGGGGAAAGGTTTCTAAAATGCACCTCATTTCTCATCTCCTTGTGCCCGGGTTCGCCATTCCAGCCGCTTTACTAGCAATCTCCCTACTTGGAGCATCAGCACCTTTAACCTCCTGTTCCGTACAGGTTGCAATTTGTCCTGAGGATGAACGGGAAGACGGGGAACCAACGAGAGACTAGCTCTTGGTGTCGGGACAGGCACAGGTCACTCTATTTTCCCATCAGGAAGAAGAATTAACCACAGGCTCAGCCTGCCCCCCGGAACCAGAACAGGGCCTGAAGCCATCCTGCGCTTTTGCGGCCAGCTCCCAAAAAAGCGAGTTGTAAAATGGAGGTTCAGGGCACTGCAATTCACAAACCTGCAGAGTTATAAATGATAACTCTCGTCCACAAATATATTGAGGATAGGCAAAGAAGAGGATTTGAATTCAAGGCAGAATTGCACGAAACAGATTTCAGGAGGTAGATACGAATCGCCTTTAAAGCACATGAAAAGCGGCAAAACGTTGACAATGATGCCCTTGGCCAAAAAGGGCGTATGCGTTTTTTCCTGAATATATTCAGGAAAAAACGCATACGCCCTTTTTGGCCAACCAAGCAACCTGGAAAGGCAAATCAGCGCTACAGAGAAGTCTCGCTTCCCATCGGTCAAAAGGGCCATGCTGAAAAAAGTGTCAAAACCAGAAATGCAGGACAGGCCATGGAGAAATGGAAGCCTTGCTACACAGAAGGGCGGGATGTAAATTGCCAACAGCCACTCTGGAGAAGTGTACGGTGTGTCCTGAAACATCGAAAAAACACAGCTTAGAGAGCATAGGGCACTTCCACTCATGGGGGTATAAATTGGGAAAATTAAAAATCAGCAAGACACAAGCACCCCAAAGTTGAGGGCTGCTCTGTTGACAAGGACCTCCACTTCATTCCACCTTAAATATCCCAGGAAAGAGAAAAATGGATAAAGAAGTTGTGGTCCTTATGTACAATGGAATATCACTCAGCCATGAAATCAATGTCATAAGGTTAGTAGCAGCATGATGAGTGGATTTAGGTACGACGATTCTAAGTGAAATAAGTCACACAGAAAAGGACACTTCTCATAAGGTATCACTGATAGAGGGAATGTAAAAACCGTTACACTTGAACTGAATTACAAAACAGAACAGAGTCACACATGCAGAAAACACACTATGGCTGCTTAACGGGAAAGGTGAGGTGGGGTGATACATAAAACAAGGGTATCAAATTAGCTCAGATACCATTCCATAAACCCAATATGTAGTAGACAAGACCTACTCCTTGCTCAGAGAACTGGACTCAACACGCCCTATTCACCGCACAAGAATATATCTGACTAGTAATAATCTTAAAACCTATGTATTGATATCTCTCTGTTAGTGTGTCAAGTGGGTGTAAAGCGGCATAAACACAGCAGTGAAAAGCAGCTAAACCCCATTATGAAAATAAATTACTTTGAAAAACCCATGAAACAACGACAGTGAAAGAGAGAGAAATTCTTACACAATGCATTCAGGGGCTGTGATGCAACCTGGATTGACCATATCTAGACCCACAGCTGGATGAGACATAAGGGTGGACACTCTTGGGGCTGAGAGGTTTGGTGAGGCTGGGTGAGCAAACGCAGACCCTTTAAAGTAATACTGCGTGGTACCCATCACATGGGTCCCAAATCTCCAGCTTCAAGGGCATCTTCCTACATCGAAAACATGCATGAGAAACCCAGAAGATAGTACACCGTGTGATGGGGAAAGGTTTCTAAAACGCACCTCATTTCTCATCTCCTTGTGCCCGGGTTCGCCATTCCAGCCGCTTTACTAGCAATCTCCCTACTTGGAGCATCAGCAACTTTAACCTCCTGTTCCGTACAGTTTGCAATTTGTCCTGAGGATGAACGGGAAGACGGGGAACCAACGAGAGACTAGCTCTTGGTGTTGGGACAGGCACAGGTCACTCTATTTTCGCATCAGAAAGAAGAATTAACCACATGCTCAACCTGCCCCCCGGAACCAGAACAGGGCCTGAAGCCATCCTGCACTTTTGCGGCCAGCTCCCAAAAAAGCGAGTTGTAAAATGGAGGTTCAGGGCACTGCAATTCACAAACCTGCAGAGTTATATATGACAACTCTCGTCCACAAATATATTGAGGGAAGGCAAAGAAGAGGATTTTAAATCAAGGCAGAATTGCAGGAAACAGATTTCAGGAGGTAGATTCGAATCGCCTTTAAAGCACATGAAAAGCGGCAAAACGTTGACAATGATGCCCTTGGCCAAAAAGGGCGTATGCGTTTTTTCCTGAATATATTCAGGAAAAAACGCATACGCCCTTTTTGGCCAACCAAGCAACCTGGAAAGGGAAATCAGCGCTACAGAGAAGTCTCGCTTCCCATCGGTCAAAAGGGCCATGCTGAAAAAAGTGTCAAAACCAGAAATGCAGGACAGGCCATGGAGAAATGGGAGCCTTGCTACACTGATGGGCGGGATGTAAATTGCCAACAGCCACTCTGGAGAAGTGTACGGTGTGTCCTGAAACATCTGAAAAACACAGCTTAGAGAGCATAGGGCACTTCCACTCATGGGGGTATAAATTGGGAAAATTAAAAATCAGCAAGACACAAGCACCCCAAAGTTGAGGGCTGCTCTGTTGACAAGGACCTCCACTTCATTCCACCTTCAATATCCCAGGAAAGAGAAAAATGGATAAAGAAGTTGTGGTCCTTATGTACAATGGAATATCACTCAGCCATGAAATCAATGTCATAAGGTTAGTAGCAGCATGATGAGTGGATTTAGGTACGACGATTCTAAGTGAAATAAGTCACACAGAAAAGGACACTTCTCATAAGGTATCACTTTTAGAGGGAATGTAAAAACCGTTACACTTGAACTGAATTACAAAACAGAACAGAGTCACACATGCAGAAAACAGACTATGGCTGCTTAACGGGAAAGGTGAGGTGGGGTGATACATAAAACAAGGGTATCAAATTAGCTCAGATACCGTTCCATAAACCCAATATGTAGTCGACAAGACCTACTCCTTGCTCAGAGAACTGGACTCAACACGCCCTATTCACCGCACAAGAATATATCTGACTAGTAATAATCTTAAAACCTATGTATTGATATCTCTCTGTTAGTGTGTCAAGTGGGTGTAAAGCGGCATAAACACAGCCGTGAAAAGCAGCTAAACCCCATTATGAAAATAAATTACTTTGAAAAACCCATGAAACAACGACAGTGAAAGAGATAGAAATTCTTACACAATGAGTTCAGGGGCTGTGATGCAACCTGGATTGACCATATCTAGACCCACAGCTGGATGAGACATAAGGGTGGACACTCTTGGGGCTGAGAGGTTTGGTGAGGTTGGGTGAGCAAACGCAGACCCTTTAAAGTAATACTGCGTGGTACCCATCGCATGGGTCCCAAATCTCCAGCTTCAAGGGTATCTTCCTACATCGAAAACATGCATGAGAAACCCAGAAGATGGTACACCGTGTGATGGGGAAAGGTTTCTAAAACGCACCTCATTTCTCATCTCCTTGTGCCCGGGTTCGCCTTTCCAGCCGCTTTACTAGCAATCTCCCTACTTGGAGCATCAGCACCTTTAACCTCCTGTTCCGTACAGGTTGCAATTTGTCCTGAGGATGAACGGGAAGACGGGGAACCAACGAGAGACTAGCTCTTGGTGTCGGGACAGGCACAGGTCACTCTATTTTCCCATCAGGAAGAAGAATTAACCACAGGCTCAGCCTGCCCCCCGGAACCAGAACAGGGCCTGAAGCCATCCTGCGCTTTTGCGGCCAGCTCCCAAAAAAGCGAGTTGTAAAATGGAGGTTCAGGGCACTGCAATTCACAAACCTGCAGAGTTATAAATGATAACTCTCGTCCACAAATATATTGAGGGAAGGCAAAGAAGAGGATTTGAATTCAAGGCAGAATTGCACGAAACAGATTTCAGGAGGTAGATACGAATCGCCTTTAAAGCACATGAAAAGCGGCAAAACGTTGACAATGATGCCCTTGGCCAAAAAGGGCGTATGCGTTTTTTCCTGAATATATTCAGGAAAAAACGCATACGCCCTTTTTGGCCAACCAAGCAACCTGGAAAAGCAAGTCAGCGCTACAGAGAAGTCTCGCTTCCCATCGGTCAAAAGGGCCATGCTGAAAAAAGTGTCAAAACCAGAAATGCAGGACAGGCCATGGAGAAATGGGAGCCTTGCTACACTGATGGGCGGGATGTAAATTGCCAACAGCCACTCTAGAGAAGTGTACGGTGTGTCCTGAAATATCTGAAAAACACAGCTTAGAGAGCATAGGGCACTTCCACTCATGGGGGTATAAATTGGGAAAATTAAAAATCAGCAAGACAGAAGCACCCCAAAGTTGAGGGCTGCTCTGTTGACAAGGACCTCCACTTCATTCCACCTTCAATATCCCAGGAAAGAGAAAAATGGATAAAGAAGTTGTGGTCCTTATGTACAATGGAATATCACTCAGCCATGAAATCAATGTCATAAGGTTAGTAGCAGCATGATGAGTGGATTTAGGTACGACGATTCTAAGTGAAATAAGTCACACAGAAAAGGACACTTCTCATAAGGTATCACTGATAGAGGGAATGTAAAAACCGTTACACTTGAACTGAATTACAAAACAGAACAGAGTCACACATGCAGAAAACAGACTATGGCTGCTTAACGGGAAAGGTGAGGTGGGGTGATACATAAAACAAGGGTATCAAATTAGCTCAGATACCGTTCCATAAACCCAATATGTAGTAGACAAGACCTACTCCTTGCTCAGAGAACTGGACTCAACACGCCCTATTCACCGCACAAGAATATATCTGACTAGTAATAATCTTAAAACCTATGTATTGATATCTCTCTGTTAGTGTGTCAAGTGGGTGTAAAGCGGCATAAACACAGCCGTGAAAAGCAGCTAAACCCCATTATGAAAATAAATTACTTTGAAAAACCCATGAAACAACGACAGTGAAAGAGATAGAAATTCTTACACAATGAGTTCAGGGGCTGTGATGCAACCTGGATTGACCATATCTAGACCCACAGCTGGATGAGACATAAGGGTGGACACTCTTGGGGCTGAGAGTTTTGGTGAGGTTGGGTGAGCAAACGCAGACCCTTTAAAGTAGTACTGCGTGGTACCCATCGCAGGGGTCCCAAATCTCCAGCTTCAAGGGCATCTTCCTACATCGAAAACATGCATGAGAAACCCAGAAGATGGTACACCGTGTGATGGGGAAAGGTTTCTAAAACGCACCTAATTTCTCATCTCCTTGTGCCCGGGTTCGCCATTCCAGCCGCTTTACTAGCAATCTCCCTACTTGGAGCATCAGCACCTTTAACCTCCTGTTCCGTACAGGTTGCAATTTGTCCTGAGGATGAACGGGAAGACGGGGAACCAACGAGAGACTAGCTCTTGGTGTCGGGACAGGCACAGGTCACTCTATTTTCCCATCAGGAAGAAGAATTAACCACAGGCTCACCCTGCCCCCCGGAACCAGAACAGGGCCTGAAGCCATCCTGCGCTTTTGCGGCCAGCTCCCAAAAAAGCGAGTTGTAAAATGGAGGTTCAGGGCACTGCAATTCACAAACCTGCAGAGTTATAAATGATAACTCTCGTCCACAAATATATTGAGGGAAGGCAAAGAAGAGGATTTGAAATCAAGACAGAATTGCACGAAACAGATTTCAGGAGGTAGATACGAATCGCCTTTAAAGCACATGAAAAGCGGCAAAACGTTGACAATGATGCCCTTGGCCAAAAAGGGCGTATGCGTTTTTTCCTGAATATCAGGAAAAAACGCATACGCCCTTTTTGGCCAACCAAGCAACCTGGAAAGGGAAATCAGCGCTACAGAGAAGTCTCGCTTCCCATCGGTCAAAAGGGCCATGCTGAAAAAAGTGTCAAAACCAGAAATGCAGGACAGGCCATGGAGAAATGGGAGCCTTGCTACACTGATGGGCGGGATGTAAATTGCCAACAGCCACTCTGGAGAAGTGTACGGTGTGTCCTGAAACATCTGAAAAACACAGCTTAGAGAGCATAGGGCACTTCCACTCATGGGGGTATAAATTGGGAAAATTAAAAATCAGCAAGACACAAGCACCCCAAAGTTGAGGGCTCCTCTGTTGACAAGGACCTCCACTTCATTCCACCTTCAATATCCCAGGAAAGAGAAAAATGGATAAAGAAGTTGTGGTCCTTATGTACAATGGAATATCACTCAGCCATGAAATCAATGTCATAAGGTTAGTAGCAGCATGATGAGTGGATTTAGGTACGACGATTCTAAGTGAAATAAGTCACACAGAAAAGGACACTTCTCATAAGGTATCACTTTTAGAGGGAATGTAAAAACCGTTACACTTGAACTGAATTACAAAACAGAACAGAGTCACACATGCAGAAAACAGACTATGGCTGCTTAACGGGAAAGGTGAGGTGGGGTGATACATAAAACAAGGGTATCAAATTAGCTCAGATACCGTTCCATAAACCCAATATGTAGTAGACAAGACCTACTCCTTGCTCAGAGAACTGGACTCAACACGCCCTATTCACCGCACAAGAATATATCTGACTAGTAATAATCTTAAAACCTATGTATTGATATCTCTCTGTTAGTGTGTCAAGTGGGTGTAAAGCGGCATAAACACAGCCGTGAAAAGCAGCTAAACCCCATTATGAAAATAAATTACTTTGAAAAACCCATGAAACAACGACAGTGAAAGAGATAGAAATTCTTACACAATGAGTTCAGGGGCTGTGATGCAACCTGGATTGACCATATCTAGACCCACAGCTGGATGAGACATAAGGGTGGACACTCTTGGGGCTGAGAGGTTTGGTGAGGTTGGGTGAGCAAACGCAGACCCTTTAAAGTAATACTGCGTGGTACCCATCGCATGGGTCCCAAATCTCCAGGTTCAAGGGCATCTTCCTACATCGAAAACATGCATGAGAAACCCAGAAGATGGTACACCGTGTGATGGGGAAAGGTTTCTAAAACGCACCTCATTTCTCATCTCCTTGTGCCCGGGTTCGCCTTTCCAGCTGCTTTACTAGCAATCTCCCTACTTGGAGCATCAGCACCTTTAACCTCCTGTTCCGTACAGGTTGCAATTTGTCCTGAGGATGAACGGGAAGACGGGGAACCAACGAGAGACTAGCTCTTGGTGTCGGGACAGGCACAGGTCACTCTATTTTCCCATCAGGAAGAAGAATTAACCACAGGCTCAGCCTGCCCCCCGGAACCAGAACAGGGCCTGAAGCCATCCTGCGCTTTTGCGGCCAGCTCCCAAAAAAGCGAGTTGTAAAATGGAGCTTGAGGGCACTGCAATTCACAAACCTGCAGAGTTATAAATGATAACTCTCGTCCACAAATATATTGAGGGAAGGCAAAGAAGAGGATTTGAAATCAAGGCAGAATTGCACGAAACAGATTTCAGGAGGTAGATACGAATCGCCTTTAAAGCACATGAAAAGCGGCAAAACGTTGACAATGATGCCCTTGGCCAAAAAGTGCGTATGCGTTTTTTCCTGAATATATTCAGGAAAAAACGCATACGCCCTTTTTGGCCAACCAAGCAACCTGGAAAAGCAAGTCAGCGCTACAGAGAAGTCTCGCTTCCCATCGGTCAAAAGGGCCATGCTGAAAAAAGTGTCAAAACCAGAAATGCAGGACAGGCCATGGAGAAATGGGAGCCTTGCTACACTGATGGGCGGGATGTAAATTGCCAACAGCCACTCTAGAGAAGTGTACGGTGTGTCCTGAAATATCTGAAAAACACAGCTTAGAGAGCATAGGGCACTTCCACTCATGGGGGTAAAAATTGGGAAAATTAAAAATCAGCAAGACACAAGCACCCCAAAGTTGAGGGCTGCTCTGTTGACAAGGACCTCCACTTCATTCCACCTTAAATATCCCAGGAAAGAGAAAAATGGATAAAGAAGTTGTGGTCCTTATGTACAATGGAATATCACTCAGCCATGAAATCAATGTCATAAGGTTAGTAGCAGCATGATGAGTGGATTTAGGTACAACGATTCTAAGTGAAATAAGTCACACAGAAAAGGACACTTCTCATAAGGTATCACTGATAGAGGGAATGTAAAAACCGTTACACTTGAACTGAATTACAAAACAGAACAGAGTCACACATGCAGAAAACACACTATGGCTGCTTAACGGGAAAGGTGAGGTGGGGTGATACATAAAACAAGGGTATCAAATTAGCTCAGATACCGTTCCATAAACCCAATATGTAGTAGACAAGACCTACTCCTTGCTCAGAGAACTGGACTCAACACGCCCTATTCACCGCACAAGAATATATCTGACTAGTAATAATCTTAAAACCTATGTATTGATATCTCTCTGTTAGTGTGTCAAGTGGGTGTAAAGCGGCATAAACACAGCAGTGAAAAGCAGCTAAACCCCATTATGAAAATAAATTACTTTGAAAAACCCATGAAACAACGACAGTGAAAGAGTTAGAAATTCTTACACAATGCGTTCAGGGGCTGTGATGCAACCTGGATTGACCATATCTAGACCCACAGCTGGATGAGACATAAGGGTAGACACTCTTGGGGCTGAGAGGTTTGGTGAGGTTGGGTGAGCAAACGCAGACCCTTTAAAGTAATACTGCGTGGTACCCATCACATGGGTCCCAAATCACCAGCTTCAAGGGCATCTTCCTACATCGAAAACATGCATGAGAAACCCAGAAGATGGTACACCGTGTGATGGGGAAAGGTTTCTAAAACGCACCTCATTTCTCATCTCCTTGGGCCCGGGTTCGCCATTCCAGCCGCTTTACTAGCAATCTCCCTACTTGGAGCATCAGCACCTTTAACCTCCTGTTCCGTACAGGTTGCAATTTGTCCTGAGGATGAACGGGAAGACGGGGAACCAACGAGAGACTAGCTCTTGGTGTCGGGACAGGCACAGGTCACTCTATTTTCCCATCAGGAAGAAGAATTAACCACAGGCACAGCCTGCCCCCCGGAACCAGAACAGGGCCTGAAGCCATCCTGCGCTTTTGCGGTCAGCTCCCAAAAAAGCGAGTTGTAAAATGGAGGTTCAGGGCACTGCAATTCACAAACCTGCAGAGTTATAAATGATAACTCTCGTCCACAAATATATTGAGGGAAGGCAAAGAAGAGGATTTGAAATCAAGGCAGAATTGCACGAAACAGATTTCAGGAGGTAGATACGAATCGCCTTTAAAGCACATGAAAAGCGGCAAAACGTTGACAATGATGCCCTTGGCCAAAAAGGGCATATGCGTTTTTTCCTGAATATATTCAGGAAAAAACGCATACGCCCTTTTTGGCCAACCAAGCAACCTGGAAAGGCAAATCAGCGCTACAGAGAAGTCTCGCTTCCCATCGGTCAAAAGGGCCATGCTGAAAAATGTGTCAAAACCAGAAATGCAGGACAGGCCATGGAGAAATGGGAGCCTTGCTACACTGATGGGCGGGATGTAAATTGCCAACAGCCACTCTGGAGAAGTGTACGGTGTGTCCTGAAACATCTGAAAAACACAGCTTAGAGAGCATAGGGCACTTCCACTCATGGGGGTATAAATTGGGAAAATGAAAAATCAGCAAGACACAAGCACCCCAAAGTTGAGGGCTGCTCTGTTGACAAGGACCTCCACTTCATTCCACCTTCAATATCCCAGGAAAGAGAAAAATGGATAAAGAAGTTGTGGTCCTTATGTACAATGGAATATCACTCAGCCATGAAATCAATGTCATAAGGTTAGTAGCAGCATGATGAGTGGATTTAGGTACGACGATTCTAAGTGAAATAAGTCACACAGAAAAGGACACTTCTCATAAGGTATCACTGATAGAGGGAATGTAAAAACCGTTACACTTGAACTGAATTACAAAACAGAACAGAGTCACACATGCAGAAAACACACTATGGCTGCTTAACGGGAAAGGTGAGGTGGGGTGATACATAAAACAAGGGTATCAAATTAGCTCAGATACCGTTCCATAAACCCAATATGTAATAGACAAGACCTACTCCTTGCTCAGAGAACTGGACTCAACACGCCCTATTCACCGCACAAGAATATATCTGACTAGTAATAATCTTAAAACCTATGTATTGATATCTCTCTGTTAGTGTGTCAAGTGGGTGTAAAGCGGCATAAACACAGCAGTGAAAAGCAGCTAAACCCCATTATGAAAATAAATTACTTTGAAAAACCCATGAAACAACGACAGTGAAAGAGAGAGAAATTCTTACACAATGCGTTCAGGGGCTGTGATGCAACCTGGATTGACCATATCTAGACCCACAGCTGGATGAGACATACGGGTGGACACTCTTGGGGCTGAGAGGTTTGGTGAGGTTGGGTGAGCAAACGCAGACCCTTTAAAGTAATACTGCGTGGTACCCATCACATGGGTCCCAAATCTCCAGCTTCAAGGGCATCTTCCTACATCGAAAACATGCATGAGAAACCCAGAAGATAGTACACCGTGTGATGGGGAAAGGTTTCTAAAACGCACCTCATTTCTCATCTCCTTGTGCCCGGGTTCGCCATTCCAGCCGCTTTACTAGCAATCTCCCTACTTGGAGCATCAGCACCTTTAACCTCCTGTTCCGTACAGGTTGCAATTTGTCCTGAGGATGAACGGGAAGACGGGGAACCAACGAGAGACTAGCTCTTGGTGTTGGGACAGGCACAGGTCACTCTATTTTCCCATCAGGAAGAAGAATTAACCACAGGTTCAGCCTGCCCCCCGGAACCAGAACAGGGCCTGAAGCCATCCTGCACTTTTGCGGCCAGCTCCCAAAAAAGCGAGTTGTAAAATGGAGGTTCAGGGCACTGCAATTCACAAACCTGCAGAGTTATAAATGATAACTCTCGTCCACAAATATATTGAGGGAAGGCAAAGAAGAGGATTTTACATCAAGGCAGAATTGCAGGAAACAGATTTCAGGAGGTAGATTCGAATCGCCTTTAAAGCACATGAAAAGCGGCAAAATGTTGACAATGATGCCCTTGGCCAAAAAGGGCGTATGCGTTTTTTCATGAATATATTCAGGAAAAAACGCATACGCCCTTTTTGGCCAACCAAGCAACCTGGAAAGGCAAATCAGCGCTACAAAGAAGTCTCACTTCCCATCGGTCAAAAGGGCCATGCTGAAAAATGTGTCAAAACCAGAAATGCAGGACAGGCCATGGAGAAATGAGAGCCTTGCTACACTGATGGGCGGGATGTAAATTGCCAACAGCCACTCTGGAGAAGTGTACGGTGTATCCTGAAACATCTGAAAAACACAGCTTAGAGAGCATAGGGCACTTCCACTCATGGGGGTATAAATTGGGAAAATGAAAAATCAGCAAGACACAAGCACCCCAAAGTTGAGGGCTGCTCTGTTGACAAGGACCTCCACTTCATTCCACCTTCAATATCCCAGGAAAGAGAAAAATGGATAAAGAAGTTGTGGTCCTTATGTACAATGGAATATCACTCAGCCATGAAATCAATGTCATAAGGTTAGTAGCAGCATGATGAGTGGATTTAGGTACGACGATTCTAAGTGAAATAAGTCACACAGAAAAGGACACTTCTCATAAGGTATCACTGATAGAGGGAATGTAAAAACCGTTACACTTGAACTGAATTACAAAACAGAACAGAGTCACACATGCAGAAAACACACTATGGCTGCTTAACGGGAAAGGTGAGGTGGGGTGATACATAAAACAAGGGTATCAAATTAGCTCAGATACCGTTCCATAAACCCAATATGTAGTAGACAAGACCTACTCCTTGCTCAGAGAACTGGACTCAACACGCCCTATTCACCGCACAAGAATATATCTGACTAGTAATAATCTTAAAACCTATGTATTGATATCTCTCTGTTAGTGTGTCAAGTGGGTGTAAAGCGGCATAAACACAGCAGTGAAAAGCAGCTAAAACCCATTATGAAAATAAATTACTTTGAAAAACCCATGAAACAACGACAGTGAAAGAGAGAGAAATTCGTACACAATGCGTTCAGGGGCTGTGATGCAACCTGGATTGACCATATCTAGACCCACAGCTGGATGAGACATAAGGGTGGACACTCTTGGGGCTGAGAGGTTTGGTGAGGTTGGGTGAGCAAACGCAGACCCTTTAAAGTAATACTGCGTGGTACCCATCACATGGGTCCCAAATCTCCAGCTTCAAGGGCATCTTCCTACATCGAAAACATGCATGAGAAACCCAGAAGATGGTACACCGTGTGATGGGGAAAGGTTTCTAAAACGCACCTCATTTCTCATCTCCTTGTGCCCGGGTTCGCCATTCCAGCCGCTTTACTAGCAATCTCCCTACTTGGAGCATCAGCACCTTTAACCTCCTGTTCCGTACAGGTTGCAATTTGTCCTGAGGATGAACGGGAAGACGGGGAACCAACGAGAGACTAGCTCTTGGTGTCGGGACAGGCACAGGTCACTCTATTTTCCCATCAGGAAGAAGAATTAACCACAGTCTCAGCCTGCCCCCCGGAACCAGAACAGGGCCTGAAGCCATCCTGCGCTTTTGCGGCCAGCTCCCAAAAAAGCGAGTTGTAAAATGGAGGTTCAGGGCACTGCAATTCACAAACCTGCAGAGTTATAAATGATAACTCTCGTCCACAAATATATTGAGGGAAGGCAAAGCAGAGGATTTGAATTCAAGGCAGAATTGCACGAAACAGATTTCAGGAGGTAGATACGAATCGCCTTTAAAGCACATGAAAAGCGGCAAAACGTTGACAATGATGCCCTTGGCCAAAAAGGGCGTATGCGTTTTTTCCTGAATATATTCAGGAAAAAACGCATACGCCCTTTTTGGCCAACCAAGCAACCTGGAAAGGCAAATCAGCGCTACAGAGAAGTCTCGCTTCCCATCGGTCAAAAGGGCCATGCTGAAAAAAGTGTCAAAACCAGAAATGCAGGACAGGCCATGGAGAAATGGGAGCCTTGCTACACTGATGGGCGGGATGTAAATTGCCAACAGCCACTCTGGAGAAGTGTACGGTGTGTCCTGAAACATCTGAAAAACACAGCTTAGAGAGCATAGGGCACTTCCACTCATGGGGGTATAAATTGGGAAAATGAAAAATCAGCAAGACACAAGCACCCCAAAGTTGAGGGCTGCTCTGTTGACAAGGACCTCCACTTCATTCCACCTTCAATATCCCAGGAAAGAGAAAAATGGATAAAGAAGTTGTGGTCCTTATGTACAATGGAATATCACTCAGCCATGAAATCAATGTCATAAGGTTAGTAGCAGCATAATGAGTGGATTTAGGTACGACGATTCTAAGTGAAATAAGTCACACAGAAAAGGACACTTCTCATAAGGTATCACTGATAGAGGGAATGTAAAAACCGTTACACTTGAACTGAATTACAAAACAGAACAGAGTCACACATGCAGAAAACAGACTATGGCTGCTTAACGGGAAAGGTGAGGTGGGGTTATGCATAAAACAAGGGTATCAAATTAGCTCAGATACTGTTCCATAAACCCAATATGTAATAGACAAGACCTACTCCTTGCTCAGAGAACTGGACTCAACACGCCCTATTCACCGCACAAGAATATATCTGACTAGTAATAATCTTAAAACCTATGTATTGATATCTCTCTGTTAGTGTGTCAAGTGGGTGTAAAGCGGCATAAACACAGCAGTGAAAAGCAGCTAAACCCCATTATGAAAATAAATTACTTTGAAAAACCCATGAAACAACGACAGTGAAAGAGAGAGAAATTCTTACACAATGCGTTCAGGGGCTGTGATGCAACCTGGATTGACCATATCTAGACCCACAGCTGGATGAGACATAAGGGTGGACACTCTTGGGGCTGAGAGGTTTGGTGAGGTTGGGTGAGCAAACGCAGACCCTTTAAAGTAATACTTCGTGGTACCCGTCGCATGGGTCCCAAATCTCCAGCTTCAAGGTCATCTTCCTACATCGAAAACATGCATGAGAAACCCAGAAGATCGTACACCGTGTGATGGGGAAAGGTTTATAAAACGCACCTCATTTCTCATCTCCTTGTGCCCGGGTTCGCCTTTCCAGCCGCTTTACTAGCAATCTCCCTACTTGGAGCATCAGCACCTTTTGCCTCCTGTTCCGTACAGGTTGCAATTTGTCCTGAGGATGAACGGGAAGACGGGGAACCAACGAGAGACTAGCTCTTGGTGTCGGGACAGGCACAGGTCACTCTATTTTCCCATCAGGAAGAAGAATTAACCACAGGCTCAGCCTGCCCCCCGGAACCAGAACAGGGCCTGAAGCCATCTGGCGCTTTTGGGGCCAGCTCCCAAAAAAGCGAGTTGTAAAATGGAGGTTCAGGGCACTGCAATTCACAAACCTGCAGAGTTATAAATGATAACTCTCGTCCACAAATATATTGAGGGAAGGCAAAGAAGAGGATTTGAAATCAAGGCAGAATTGCACGAAACAGATTTCAGGAGGTAGATACGAATCGCCTTTAAAGCACATGAAAAGCGGCAAAACGTTGACAATGTTGCCCTTGGCCAAAAAGGGCGTATGCCTTTTTTCCTGAATATATTCAGGAAAAAACGCATACGCCCTTTTTGGCCAACCAAGCAACCTGGAAAGGCAAATCAGTGCTACAGAGAAGTCTCGCTTCCCATCGGTCAAAAGGGCCATGCTGAAAAAAGTGTCAAAACCAGAAATGCAGGACAGGCCATGGAGAAATGGGAGCCTTGCTACACTGATGGGCGGGATGTAAATTGCCAACAGCCACTCTGGAGAAGTGTACGGTGTGTCCTGAAACATCTGAAAAACACAGCTTAGAGAGCATAGAGCACTTCCACTCATGGGGGTATAAATTGGGAAAATTAAAAATCAGCAAGACACAAGCACCCCAAAGTTGAGGGCTGCTCTGTTGACAAGGACCTCCACTTCATTCCACCTTAAATATACCAGGAAAGAGAAAAATGGATAAAGAAGTTGTGGTCCTTATGTACAATGGAATATCACTCAGCCATGAAATCAATGTCATAAGGTTAGTAGCAGCATGTTGAGTGGATTTAGGTACGACGATTCTAAGTGAAATAAGTCACACAGAAAAGGACACTTCTCATAAGGTATCACTGATAGAGGGAATGTAAAAACCGTTACACTTGAACTGAATTACAAAACAGAACAGAGTCACACATGCAGAAAACACACTATGGCTGCTTAACGGGAAAGGTGAGGTGGGGTGATACATAAAACAAGGGTATCAAATTAGCTCAGATACCGTTCCATAAACCCAATATGTAATAGACAAGACCTACTCCTTGCTCAGAGAACTGGACTCAACACGCCCTATTCACCGCACAAGAATATATCTGACTAGTAATAATCTTAAAACCTATGTATTGATATCTCTCCGTTAGTGTGTCAAGTGGGTGTAAAGCGGCATAAACACAGCAGTGAAAAGCAGCTAAACCCCATTATGAAAATAAATTACTTTGAAAAACCCATGAAACAACGACAGTGAAAGAGAGAGAAATTCTTACACAATGCGTTCAGGGGCTGTGATGCAACCTGGATTGACCATATCTAGACCCACAGCTGGATGAGACATAAGGGTGGACACTCTTGGGGCTGAGAGGTTTGGTGAGGTTGGGTGAGCAAACGCAGACCCTTTAAAGTAATACTGCGTGGTACCCATCGCATGGGTCCCAAATCTCCAGCTTCAAGGGCATCTTCCTACATCGAAAACATGCATGAGAAACCCAGAAGATAGTACACCGTGTGATGGGGAAAGGTTTCTAAAACGCACCTCATTTCTCATCTCCTTGTGCCCGGGTTCGCCATTCCAGCCGCTTTACTAGCAATCTCCCTACTTGGAGCATCAGCACCTTTAACCTCCTGTTCCGTACAGGTTGCAATTTGTCCTGAGGATGAACGGGAAGACGGGGAACCAACGAGAGACTAGCTCTTGGTGTTGGGAGAGGCACAGGTCACTCTATTTTCCCATCAGGAAGAAGAATTAACCACAGGCTCAGCCTGCTCCCCGGAACCAGAACAGGGCCTGAAGCCATCCTGCGCTTTTGCGGCCAGCTCCCAAAAAAGCGAGTTGTAAAATGGAGGTTCAGGGCATTGCAATTCACAAACCTGCAGAGTTATAAATGATAACTCTCGTCCACAAATATATTGAGGGAAGGCAAAGAAGAGGATTTGAATTCAAGGCAGAATTGCACGAAACAGATTTCAGGAGGTAGATACGAATCGCCTTTAAAGCACATGAAAAGCGCAAAACGTTAACAATGATGCCCTTGGCCAAAAAGGGCGTATGCGTTTTTTCCTGAATAAATTCAGGAAAAAACGCATACGCCCTTTTTGGCCAACCAAGCAACCTGGAAAAGCAAGTCAGCGCTACAGAGAAGTCTCGCTTCCCATCGGTCAAAAGGGCCATGCTGAAAAAAGTGTCAAAACCAGAAATGCAGGACAGGCCATGGAGAAATGGGAGCCTTGCTACACTGATGGGCGGGATGTAAATTGCCAACAGCCACTCTAGAGAAGTGTACGGTGTGTCCTGAAATATCTGAAAAACACAGCTTAGAGAGCATAGGGCACTTCCACTCATGGGGGTATAAATTGGGAAAATGAAAAATCAGCAAGACACAAGCACCCCAAAGTTGAGGGCTGCTCTGTTGACAAGGACCTCCACTTCATTCCACCTTCAATATCCCAGGAAAGAGAAAAATGGATAAAGAAGTTGTGGTCCTTATGTACAATGGAATATCACTCAGCCATGAAATCAATGTCATAAGGTTAGTAGCAGCATGATGAGTGGATTTAGGTACGACGATTCTAAGTGAAATAAGTCACACAGAAAAGGACACTTCTCATAAGGTATCACTGATAGAGGGAATGTAAAAACCGTTACACTTGAACTGAATTACAAAACAGAACAGAGTCACACATGCAGAAAACACACTATGGCTGCTTAACGGGAAAGGTGAGGTGGGGTGATACATAAAACAAGGGTATCAAATTAGCTCAGATACCGTTCCATAAACCCAATATGTAATAGACAAGACCTACTCCTTGCTCAGAGAACTGGACTCAACACGCCCTATTCACCGCACAAGAATATATCTGACTAGTAATAATCTTAAAACCTATGTATTGATATCTCTCTGTTAGTGTGTCAAGTGGGTGTAAAGCGGCATAAACACAGCAGTGAAAAGCAGCTAAACCCCATTATAAAAATAAATTACTTTGAAACACCCATGAAACAAAGACAGTGAAAGAGAGAGAAATTCTTACACAATGCGTTCAGGGGCTGTGATGCAACCTGGATTGACCATATCTAGACGCACAGCTGGATGAGACATAAGGGTGGACACTCTTGGGGCTGAGAGGTTTGGTGAGGTTGGGTGAGCAAACGCAGACCCTTTAAAGTAATACTTCGTGGTACCCGTCGCATGGGTCCCAAATCTCCAGCTTCAAGGGCATCTTCCTACATCGAAAACATGCATGAGAAACCCAGAAGATGGTACACCGTGTGATGGGGAAAGGTTTCTAAAACGCACCTCATTTCTCATCTCCTTGTGCCCGGGTTCGCCTTTCCAGCCGCTTTACTAGCAATCTCCCTACTTGGAGCATCAGCACCTTTAACCTCCTGTTCCGTACAGGTTGCAATTTGTCCTGAGGATGAACGGGAAGACGGGGAACCAACGAGAGACTAGCTCTTGGTGTCGGGACAGGCACAGGTCACTCTATTTTCCCATCAGGAAGAAGAATTAACCACAGGCTCAGCCTGCCCCCCGGAACCAGAACAGGGCCTGAAGCCATCTGGCGCTTTTGCGGCCAGCTCCCAAAAAAGCGAGTTGTAAAATGGAGGTTCAGGGCACTGCAATTCACAAACCTGCAGAGTTATAAATGATAACTCTCGTCCACAAATATATTGAGGGAAGGCAAAGAAGAGGATTTGAAATCAAGGCAGAATTGCACGAAACAGATTTCAGGAGGTAGATACGAATCGCCTTTAAAGCACATGAAAAGCGGCAAAACGTTGACAATGATGCCCTTGGCCAAAAAGGGCGTATGCGTTTTTTCCTGAATATATTCAGGAAAAAACGCATACGCCCTTTTTGGCCAACCAAGCAACCTGGAAAGGCAAATCAGTGCTACAGAGAAGTCTCGCTTCCCATCGGTCAAAAGGGCCATGCTGAAAAAAGTGTCAAAACCAGAAATGCAGGACAGGCCATGGAGAAATGGGAGCCTTGCTACACTGATGGGCGGGATGTAAATTGCCAACAGCCACTCTGGAGAAGTGTACGGTGTGTCCTGAAACATCTGAAAAACACAGCTTAGAGAGCATAGGGCACTTCCACTCATGGGGGTATAAATTGGGAAAATTAAAAATCAGCAAGACACAAGCACCCCAAAGTTGAGGGCTGCTCTGTTGACAAGGACCTCCACTTCATTCCACCTTCAATATCCCAGGAAAGAGAAAAATGGATAAAGAAGTTGTGGTCCTTATGTACAATGGAATATCACTCAGCCATGAAATCAATGTCATAAGGTTAGTAGCAGCATGATGAGTGGATTTAGGTACGACGATTCTAAGTGAAATGAGTCACACAGAAAAGGACACTTCTCATAAGGTATCACTTTTAGAGGGAATGTAAAAACCGTTACACTTGAACTGAATTACAAAACAGAACAGAGTCACACATGCAGAAAACACACTATGGCTGCTTAACGGGAAAGGTGAGGTGGGGTGATACATAAAACAAGGGTATCAAATTAGCTCAGATACCGTTCCATAAACCCAATATGTAGTAGACAAGACCTACTCCTTGCTCAGAGAACTGGACTCAACACGCCCTATTCACCGCACAAGAATATATCTGACTAGTAATAATCTTAAAACCTATGTATTGATATCTCTCTGTTAGTGTGTCAAGTGGGTGTAAAGCGGCATAAACACAGCCGTGAAAAGCAGCTAAACCCCATTATGAAAATAAATTACTTTGAAACACCCATGAAACAACGACAGTGAAAGAGATAGAAATTCTTACACAATGAGTTCAGGGGCTGTGATGCAACCTGGATTGACCATATCTAGACCCACAGCTGGATGAGACATAAGGGTGGACACTCTTGGGGCTGAGAGGTTTGGTGAGATTGGGTGAGCAAACGCAGACCCTTTAAAGTAATACTGCGTGGTACCCATCGCATGGGTCCCAAATCTCCAGCTTCAAGGGCATCTTCCTACATCAAAAACATGCATGAGAAACCCAGAAGATGGTACACCGTGTGATGGGGAAAGGTTTCTAAAACGCACCTCATTTCTCATCTCCTTGTGCCCGTGTTCGCCATTCCAGCCGCTTTACTAGCAATCTCCCTACTTGGAGCATCAGCACCTTTAACCTCCTGTTCCGTACAGGTTGCAATTTGTCCTGAGGATGAACGGGAAGACGGGGAACCAACGAGAGACTACCTCTTGGTGTCGGGACAGGCACAGGTCACTCTATTTTCCCATCAGGAAGAAGAATTAACCACAGGCTCAGCCTGCCCCCCGGAACCAGAACAGGGCCTGAAGCCATCCTGCGCTTTTGCGGCCAGCTCCCAAAAAAGCGAGTTGTAAAATGGAGGTTCAGGGCACTGCAATTCACAAACCTGCAGAGTTATAAATGATAACTCTCGTCCACAAATATATTGAGGGAAGGCAAAGAAGAGGATTTGAAATCAAGGCAGAATTGCACGAAACAGATTTCAGGAGGTAGATACGAATCGCCTTTAAAGCACATGAAAAGCGGCAAAACGTTGACAATGATGCCCTTGGCCAAAAAGGGCGTATGCGTTTTTTCCTGAATATATTCAGGAAAAAATGCATACGCCCTTTTTGGCCAACCAAGCAACCTGGAAAGGCAAATCAGCGCTACAGAGAAGTCTCGCTTCCCATCGGTCAAAAGGGCCATGCTGAAAAAAGTGTCAAAACCAGAAATGCAGGACAGGCCATGGAGAAATGGGAGCCTTGCTACACTGATGGGCGGGATGTAAATTGCCAACAGCCACTCTGGAGAAGTGTACGGTGTGTCCTGAAACATCTGAAAAACACAGCTTAGAGAGCATAGGGCACTTCCACTCATGGGGGTATAAATTGGGAAAATGAAAAATCAGCAAGACACAAGCACCCCAAAGTTGAGGGCTGCTCTGTTGACAAGGACCTCCACTTCATTCCACCTTCAATATCCCAGGAAAGAGAAAAATGGATAAAGAAGTTGTGGTCCTTATGTACAATGGAATATCACTCAGCCATGAAATCAATGTCATAAGGTTAGTAGCAGCATGATGAGTGGATTTAGGTACGACGATTCTAAGTGAAATAAGTCACACAGAAAAGGACACTTCTCATAAGGTATCACTTATAGAGGGAATGTAAAAACCGTTACACTTGAACTGAATTACAAAACAGAACAGAGTCACACATGCAGAAAACACACTATGGCTGCTTAACGGGAAAGGTGAGGTGGGGTGATACATGAAACAAGGGTATCAAATTAGCTCAGATACCGTTCCATAAACCCAATATGTAATAGACAAGACCTACTCCTTGCTCAGAGAACTGGACTCAACACGCCCTATTCACCGCACAAGAATATATCTGACTAGTAATAATCTTAAAACCTATGTATTGATATCTCTCTGTTAGTGTGTCAAGTGGGTGTAAAGCGACATAAACACAGCAGTGAAAAGCAGCTAAACCCCATTATGAAAATAAATTACTTTGAAAAACCCATGAAACAACGACAGTGAAAGAGATAGAAATTCTTACACAATGAGTTCAGGGGCTGTGATGCAACCTGGATTGACCATATCTAGACCCACAGCTGGATGAGACATAAGGGTGGACACTCTTGGGGCTGAGAGGTTTGGTGAGATTGGGTGAGCAAACGCAGACCCTTTAAAGTAATACTGCGTGGTACCCATCGCATGGGTCCCAAATCTCCAGCTTCAAGGGCATCTTCCTACATCGAAAACATGCATGAGAAACCCAGAAGATGGTACACCGTGTGATGGGGAAAGGTTTCTAAAACGCACCTCATTTCTCATCTCCTTGTGCCCGTGTTCGCCATTCCAGCCGCTTTACTAGCAATCTCCCTACTTGGAGCATCAGCACCTTTAACCTCCTGTTCCGTACAGGTTGCAATTTGTCCTGAGGATGAACGGGAAGACGGGGAACCAACGAGAGACTACCTCTTGGTGTCGGGACAGGCACAGGTCACTCTATTTTCCCATCAGGAAGAAGAATTAACCACAGGCTCAGCCTGCCCCCCGGAACCAGAACAGGGCCTGAAGCCATCCTGCGCTTTTGCGGCCAGCTCCCAAAAAAGCGAGTTGTAAAATGGAGGTTCAGGGCACTGCAATTCACAAACCTGCAGAGTTATAAATGATAACTCTCGTCCACAAATATATTGAGGGAAGGCAAAGAAGAGGATTTGAAATCAAGGCAGAATTGCACGAAACAGATTTCAGGAGGTAGATACGAATCGCCTTTAAAGCACATGAAAAGCGGCAAAACGTTGACAATGATGCCCTTGGCCAAAAAGGGCGTATGTGTTTTTTCCTGAATATATTCAGGAAAAAATGCATACGCCCTTTTTGGCCAACCAAGCAACCTGGAAAGGCAAATCAGCGCTACAGAGAAGTCTCGCTTCCCATCGGTCAAAAGGGCCATGCTGAAAAAAGTGTCAAAACCAGAAATGCAGGACAGGCCATGGAGAAATGGGAGCCTTGCTACACTGATGGGCGGGATGTAAATTGCCAACAGCCACTCTGGAGAAGTGTACGGTGTGTCCTGAAACATCTGAAAAACACAGCTTAGAGAGCATAGGGCACTTCCACTCATGGGGGTATAAATTGGGAAAATGAAAAATCAGCAAGACACAAGCACCCCAAAGTTGAGGGCTGCTCTGTTGACAAGGACCTCCACTTCATTCCACCTTCAATATCCCAGGAAAGAGAAAAATGGATAAAGAAGTTGTGGTCCTTATGTACAATGGAATATCACTCAGCCATGAAATCAATGTCATAAGGTTAGTAGCAGCATGATGAGTGGATTTAGGTACGACGATTCTAAGTGAAATAAGTCACACAGAAAAGGACACTTCTCATAAGGTATCACTTATAGAGGGAATGTAAAAACCGTTACACTTGAACTGAATTACAAAACAGAACAGAGTCACACATGCAGAAAACACACTATGGCTGCTTAACGGGAAAGGTGAGGTGGGGTGATACATGAAACAAGGGTATCAAATTAGCTCAGATACCGTTCCATAAACCCAATATGTAATAGACAAGACCTACTCCTTGCTCAGAGAACTGGACTCAACACGCCCTATTCACCGCACAAGAATATATCTGACTAGTAATAATCTTAAAACCTATGTATTGATATCTCTCTGTTAGTGTGTCAAGTGGGTGTAAAGCGACATAAACACAGCAGTGAAAAGCAGCTAAACCCCATTATGAAAATAAATTACTTTGAAAAACCCATGAAACAACGACAGTGAAAGAGAGAGAAATTCTTACACAATGCGTTCAGGGTCTGTGATGCAACCTGGATTGACCATATCTAGACCCACAGCTGGATGAGACATAAGGGTGGACACTCTTGGGGCTGAGAGGTTTGGTGAGGTTGGGTGAGCAAACGCAGACCCTTTAAAGTAATACTGCGTGGTACCCATCGCATGGGTCCCAAATCTCCAGGTTCAAGGGCATCTTCCTACATCGAAAACATGCATGAGAAACCCAGAAGATGGTACACCGTGTGATGGGGAAAGGTTTCTAAAACGCACCTAATTTCTCATCTCCTTGTGCCCTGGTTCGCCTTTCCAGCCGCTTTACTAGCAATCTCCCTACTTGGAGCATCAGCACCTTTAACCTCCTGTTCCGTACAGGTTGCAATTTGTCCTGAGGATAAACGGGAAGACGTGGAACCAACGAGAGACTAGCTCTTGGTGTTGGGACAGGCACAGGTCACTCTATTTTCCCATCAGAAAGAAGAATTAACCACAGGCTCAGCCTGCCCCCCGGAACCAGAACAGGGCCTGAAGCCATTCTGCGATTTTGCGGCCAGCTCCCATAAAAACGAGTTGTAAAATGGAGGTTCCGGGCACTGCAATTCACAAACCTGCAGTTATAAATGATAACTCTCGTCCACAAGTATATTGAGGGAAGGCAACGAAGAGGATTTGAAATCAAGGCAGAATTGCAGGAAACATATTTCAGGAAGTAGATTCGAATCGCATTTAAAGCACATGTAAAGCGGCAAAACGTTGACAATGATGCCCTTGGCCAAAAAGGGCGTATGCGTTTTTTCCTGAATATATTCAGGAAAAAACGCATACGCCCTTTTTGGCCAACCAAGCAACCTGGAAAGGCAAATCAGCGCTACAAAGAAGTCTCGCTTCCCATCGGTCAAAAGGGCCATGCTGAAAAAAGTGTCAAAACCAGAAATGCAGGACAGGCCATGGAGAAATGGGAGCCTTGCTACACTGATGGGCGGGATGTAAATTGCCAACAGCCACTCTGGAGAAGTGTCCAGTGAGTCCTGAAACATCTGAAAAACACAGCTTATAGAGCATAGGGCACTTCCACTCATGGGGGTATAAATTGGGAAAATGAAAAATCAGCAAGACACAAGCACCCCAAAGTTTAGGGCTGCTCTCTTGACAAGGACCTCCACTTCATTCCACCTTAAATATCCCAGGAAAGAGAAAAATGGATAAAGAAGTTGTGGTCCTTATGTACAATGGAATATCACTCAGCCATGAAATCAATGTCATAAGGCTAGTAGCAGCATGATGAGTGGATTTAGGTACGACGATTCTAAGTGAAATAAGTCACACAGAAAAGGACACTTCTCATAAGGTATCACTGATAGAGGGAATGTAAAAACCGTTACACTTGAACTGAATTACAAAACAGAACAGAGTCACACATGCAGAAAACACACTATGGCTGCTTAACGGGAAAGGTGAGGTGGGGTGATACATAAAACAAGGGTTTCAAATTAGCTCAGATACCGTTCCATAAACCCAATATGTAATAGACAAGACCTACTCCTTGCTCAGAGAACTGGACTCAACATGCCCTATTCACCGCACAAGAATATATCTGACTAGTAATAATCGTAAAGCCTATGTATTGATATCTCTCTGTTAGTGTGTCAAGTGGGTGTAAAGCGGCATAAACACAGCAGTGAAAAGCAGCTAAATCCCATTATGAAAATAAATTACTTTGAAAAACCCATGAAACAAAGACAGTGAAAGAGAGAGGAATTCTTACACAATGCGTTCAGGGGCTGTGATGCAAACTGGATTGACCATATCTAGACCCACAGCTGGATGAGACATAAGGGTGGACACTCTTGGGGCTGAGAGGTTTGGTGAGGTTGGGTGAGCAAACGCAGACCCTTTAAAGTAATACTGCATGGTACCCATCGCATGGGTCCCAAATCTCCAGGTTCAAGGGCATCTTCCTACATCAAAAACATGCATGAGAAACCCAGAAGATGGTACACCGTGTGATGGGGAAAGGTTTCTAAAACGCACCTCATTTCTCATCTCCTTGTGCCCGGGTTCGCCATTCCAGCCGCTTTACTAGCAAGCTCCCTACTTGGAGCATCAGCACCTTTAATCTCCTGTTCCGTAGAGGTTGCAATTTGTCCTGAGGATAAACGGGAAGACGTGGAACCAACGAGAGACTAGCTCTTGGTGTTGGGACAGGCACAGGTCACTCTATTTTCCCATCAGAAAGAAGAATTAACCACAGGCTCAGCCTGCCCCCCGGAACCAGAACAGGGCCTGAAGCCATTCTGCGATTTTGCCGCCAGCTCCCATAAAAACGAGTTGTAAAATGGAGGTCCAGGGCACTGCAATTCACAAACCTGCAGTTATAAATGATAACTCTCGTCCACAAATATATTGAGGGAAGGCAAAGAAGAGGATTTGAAATCAAGGCAGAATTGCAGGAAACAGATTTCAGGAGGTAGATTCGAATCGCCTTTAAAGCACATGAAAAGCGGCAAAACGTTGACAATGATGCCCTTGGCCAAAAAGGGCGTATGCGTTTTTTCCTGAATATATTCAGGAAAAAACGCATACGCCCTTTTTGGCCAACCAAGCAACCTGGAAAGGCAAATCAGTGCTACAAAGAAGTCTCACTGCCCATCGGTCAAAAGGGCCATGCTGAAAAAAGTGTCAAAACCAGAAATGCAGGACAGGCCATGGAGAAATGGGAGCCTTGCTACACCGATGGGCGGGATGTAAATTGCCAAGAGCCACTCTGGAGAAGTGTCCGGTGAGTCCTGAAACATCTGAAAAACACAGCTTAGAGAGCATAGGGCACTTCCACTCATGGGGGTATAAATTGGGAAAATTAAAAATCAGCAAGACACAAGCACCCCAAAGTTGAGGGCTGCTCTGTTGACCAGGACCTCCACTTCATTCCACCTTCAATATCCCAGGAAAGAGAAAAATGGGTAAAGAAGTTGTGGTCCTTATGTACAATGGAATATCACTCAGCCATGAAATCAATGTCATAAGGCTAGTAGCAGCATGATGAGTGGATTTAGGTACGACGATTCTAAGTGAAATAAGTCACACAGAAAAAGACACGTATCATAAGCTATCACTTATAGAGGGAATGTAAAAACCGCTACACTTGAACTGAATTACAAAGCAGAACAGAGTCACACGTTTAGAAAACACACTATGGCTGGTTAACGGGAAAGGTGAGGTGGGGTGATGCATAAAACAAGGGTTTCAAATTATCTGAGATACCGTTCCATAAACCCAATATGTAATAGACAAGAACTACTCCTTGCTCAGAGAACAGGACTCAACACACCCTATTCACCGCAAAAGAATATATTTGATTAGTAGTAATCTTAAAACCTATGTATTGATATCTCTCTGTTAGTGTGTCAAGTGGGTGTAAAGCGGCATAAACACAGTAGTGAAAAGCAGCTAAACCCCATTATAAAAATAAATTACTTTTAAAAACCCATGATACAAAGACAGTGAAAGAGAGAGAAATTCTTACACAATTCGTTCAGGGGCTGTGATGAAACCTGGATCGACCATATCTAGACCCACAGCTGGGTGAGACATAAGGGTGGACACTCTTGCGGCTGAGAGGTTTGGTGAGGTTGGATGAGCCAACGCAGACCCTTTAAAGTAATACTGCGTGACACCCAACCCATGGGTCCCAAATCTCCAGCTTCAAGGGCATCTTCCTACATCAAAAACATGCATGAGAAACCCAGAAGATGCTACACCATGTGATCGGGAATGGTTTCTAAAATGCACCTCATTTATCATCTCCTTGTGCTCGGGTTCGCCATTCCAGCCACTTTCCTAGCAATCTCCCTACTTGGAGCATCAGCACCTTTAACCTCCTGTTCCGTACAGGTTGCAATTTGTACTGAGGATGAACGGGAAGAGGGGGAACCAATGAGAGACTAGATCTAGGTGTTGGGACAAGCACAGGTCACTCTATTTTCCCTTCAGAAAGAAGAATTAACCACAGCCTCAGCCTGCCCCCCGGAAGTAGAACAGGGCCTGAAGCAATCCTGCGCTTTTGCGGCCAACTCCCAAAAAAGCGAGTTGAAAAATGGATCTCAGGGGCACTGCAATTCACAAACCTGCAGAGTTATCAATGATAACTCTCGTCCACAAATATATTGAGGGAAGGCAACGAAGAGGATATGAAAGCAAGGCAGAATTGCAGAAACCGACTTAAGGAGGTAGATGCGAATCGCCTTTAAAGCAAATGAAAAGCGGCAAAACGTTGACAATGATACCCTTGGCCAAAAAGGGCGTATGCGTTTTTTCCTGAATATATTCAGGAAAAAACGCATACGCCCTTTTTGGCCAACCAAGCAACCTGGAAAGGCAAATCAGCGCTACAAAGAAGTCTCGCTTCCCATTGGTCAAAAGGGCCATGCTGAAAAAAGTGTCAAAACCAGAAATGCAGGACAGGCCATGGAGAAATGGGAGCCTTGCTACACTGATGGGCGGGATGTAAATTGCCAACAGCCACTCTGGAGAAGTGTACAGTGTGTCCTGAAACATCTAAAAAACACAGCTTAGAGAGCATAGGGCATTTCCACTCATGGGCGTATAAATTGGGAAAACTAAAAATCAGCAAGACACAGGCACACCAAAGTTTAGGGCTGCTCTGTTGACAAGAACCTTCTCTTCATTACACCTTAAATATCCCAGGAAATAGGAAAATGGATAACGATGTTGTGGTCCTTATGTACAATGGAATATCACTCAGCCATGAAATCAATGTCATAAGGCTATTAGCAGCATGATGAGTGGATTTATGTTCGACGATTCTAAGTGAAATAAGTCACACAGAAAAAGACACTTATCATAAGCTATCACTTATAGAGGGAATGTAAAAACCACTACAGTTGAACTGAATTACAAAGCAGAACAGAGTCACACGTTTAGAAAACACACTATGGCTGCTTAACGGGAAAGGTGAGGTGGGGTGATGCATAAAACAAGGGTTTCATATTAGCTCAAATACCGATCCATAAACCCAATATGTAATAGACAAGACCTACTCCTTGCTCAGTGAAGTGGATGCAACACCCCCTATTCAACGAACAAGAATATATCTGACTAGTAAAAATCTTAAAACCTATGTATTGATTTCTCTCTGTAAGTGAATCAAGTGGGTGTAAAGGGGCATAAACACAGCAGTGAAAATCAGGTAAACCCCATTATAAAAATAAATTACTTTAAAATCCCAAAAAACAAAGACAGTGATAGAGGGAGAAATTTTTACATAATTCGTTCCGGGGCTGTGATGCAACCTGGTGTGACCATATCTAGACCCACAGCTGGATGAGAAATAAAGCTGGACACTCTTGGGGCTGAAGGTCTCTTTCCCTATTTACCAGATTGGGAACGTAGAAAGGCTGCCACCCTCTGGCCGTTACCTGCAAAAGCAACTTTAAAACCTGTGCTAATGGTCACTTCATATGAACAAGTACTTCAGGGCTGTAAATGAAACGTGCCCTCAAAATGTCTTGAGGGAGGTAATGGCCAAAAATTTTCAAAATGTGACACTTACTTTAAGAAAACACTTTGAAGAACTAAGCTGTAATCACAGTTTGATAAATAAAAAGGGCATGCTTTAAAGCTCAATTTCAACAGATTATGGGACACATGCAAATTCAACCACAGATAGGTATCAGCTCGCACCTGTTAGAATAACCATCAGCAAGAAAACTACAAACAATAAATATTGAAGGTGTTTTGGAGAAATGCATACCCTCAATTTTAAGTGGGACGTAACCTGGAAAGAGCCACTAATGAGAACTGAATGGTGGTGCCTTTAAAACATACACACTGAGCTACCATATGATACAGCAAGCCCACTCCTTGGCCTATAACATAAGAAGATATAACTGGAAAGACACAGGCAAGCAAATGTGCATTGCAGCAGTATTACAATAGCCAAGACATGGAGGCAACCAGAAAGTCCATCAAGAGGTGCGTGGCCAAAGAAGAACTGGTACACGTACAGATGGAATATTAGCCAGGGAAAAAAATGAAACAATGCCATTTGCAGCACCATGTATGATTCTTGAGGTAATCAGGCAAATTGTACTAAGTCAGAAAGCAAAAGACACATATCCTATAATATCACTTATAGGTCTTAGCTAAAAATTGATACCAATGAAGATATTTCCACAGAGAAATGCAATCACAGATTCATTAAACAAACTTATGGTTCACCAAATGGAAAGGTGTGAGGATTGGATACATTAGGATATTGGGGTTAAGATAGATATAGAAACACATGTGAAATATGTAATCACCAAAGACCTACGTAATACCAAGACAAGACTACTCAACATCGTGTCATAACCTACATGGGAAAATGATCCAAAGAAGAATAGATATATGTATATGTTTAAAAGAACCACATCTTTCACACCTAGAAGAAACAAAACATTTTAATTAAATTTGCTCTGACAAAAAATAAAAATTAAATTAAAAAAAGAACAAGAAGTAATGAGACATAAACTTAAGGGGCTATTTGCTGGCACATTGCATTCTAATTTACAACCAGAACATGACTTCCATTAAGGCTCTGTCATCACTAATAAAGCAGCTTTATAAGCAATGTTGAAGGTAGCTTAAAAGAAGTCTCACTAATTATTGATAGTAACAAGGAAACAAAGAAAAGTAAAAATCTCACTGCAAAAAGTATACATAGGGTAAGGATAGTAGATCAAACACTTATTAAACTTCTGTAAAGAATAAAAGACAACAGTAGTATGTTTTTTTAAAAAGAGAGGGCCCAAATAAATCTGAAATGAAAGAGATGATGTTACAACGGACACCACAGAAATACAAAGTATCCTAAGATACACACAGGGTAACTCAGGGCTCAGACTGGACAGAGC
The DNA here is from genome assembly GCF_965194805.1 of Balaenoptera borealis. Taxonomy (NCBI): domain Eukaryota; kingdom Metazoa; phylum Chordata; class Mammalia; order Artiodactyla; family Balaenopteridae; genus Balaenoptera; species Balaenoptera borealis. The sequence continues at coordinate 3,331,669 of NW_028124009.1, forward strand.
CCACTCTCCAGTCCCCTGTACATGACTTACAGGAGCCTCAGGAACTGAGGAGGGGGTCCCTGAGGAGAGGCTCAAGATAGAATATGGTAGACATTAACATGACTGCATTCATCTTAAACATGCCTGAACTACATTCACACGAGATGATTTTGTCCTGTATGTACATCGGCACCTCTAGTTGGAACTGCAGATCTTTGGCTTCAACACCTCTACTGACAATGTTAGCGTCACCTGCTGTGGACCGTCTCCTATAGGATTTCTAGAATCACAAAACATCGAAGCTTCACAGGACCCAGAGTCTGTGCAACTCCACACAGAGTCTCAGAGTCTCAACTCCACTCAGATACTCCACTCTTGGAGGGCACACACAAAGTAGTGTGCACATCAGGACCCAGGGGAAGGAGCAGTGACCCTGTAGGAGAATGACCAGAACTACCTGCTACTTTTAGAGGGTCTCCTGCAGAGGCAGGTGGTGGCTGTGGCTGTGGCTCACCGTGAGGACAACGACACTGGCAGCAGAAGTTCTGGGAAATACTCCTCGGTGTGAGCCCTCCCAGAGTCCGCCATTAGCCCCACCAAGAGCAAGGTAGGCTCCAGGGCTGGGTCGCCTCAGGCCAAACAACCAACAGGGAGGGAACCCAGCCCCATGCATCAGCAGACAAGCGGATTAAACTTTTTATTAAAGTTTTATTTAATCCGTAGACAAGCGGATTAAAGCTCTGCCCACCAAAGCAACACCCAGCTCTACCCACCACCAGTCCTTCCCATCAGGAAGCTTGCACAAGCCTCTAAGATAGACTCATCCACCGGAGAGCAGACAGCAGAAGCAAGAAGAACTACAATTCTGCAGCCTGTGGAAGGAAAACCACATTCACAGAAAGATAGACAAAATGAAAAGGCAGAGGACTTTATACCAGATCAAGGAACAAGATAAAACCCCAGAAAAAAAAACAAAATGAGGTGGAGATAGGGAACCTTCCAGAAAAAAAATTCAGAATAATGATAGTGAAGTTGAGCCAAGACCTTGGAAAAAGAAAGGAGGCAAAGATCGAGAAGATGCAAGAAATGTTTAACAAAGACCTAGAAGAATTAAGGAACAAACACCTAGAAGAATTAAAGAACAAACAAACAGAGGTGAACAATGGAATAACTGAAATGAAAAATACACTAGAAGGAATCAGTAGCAGAATAACTGTGGCAGAAGAACGGATAAGTGACCTGGAAGACAGAAAGGTGGAAATCACTGCCATGGAACAGAATAAAGAAAAAGAATGAAAATAAACGAAGACACCCCAAGAGTCCTCTGGGACAACATTAAACGCAACAACATTCGCATTATAGGGGTCCCAGAAGGAGAAGAGAGAGAGAAAGGACCCGAGAATATATTTAAAGAGATAATGGTCAAAAACTTCCCTAGCATGGGAAAAGAAATAGCCACCCAAGTCCAGAAGCACAGAGTGTCCCAGGCAGGATAAACCAAAGGAGAAAAATGACAAGACACATAGTAATCAAATTGACAAAAATTAACGACAAAGAAAAATGATTGAAAGCAGCAAGGGAAAAATGACAAATAACATACAAGGGAACTCCCATAAGGATAACAACTGATTTCTCAGCAGAAAATCTACAAGCCAGAAGGAAGTGGCATGATAAATTTAAAGTGATGAAAGGGAAGAACCTACAACCAAGAGTACTCCACCCTGCAAAGAGCTCATTCAGATTTGATGGAGAAATCAAAAGCCTTACAGACAAGCAAAAGCTAAGAGAATTCAGCACCATGAAACCAGCTCTACACCAAATGCTAAAGGAACTTCTCTAAGTGGGAAACACAAGAGAAGAAAAGGACCCACCAAGACAAACCCATAACAATTAAGAAAATAGTAGTAGGAACATACATATCGATAATTACCTTAAACGTGAATGCACTACATGTTCCAACCAAAAGACACAGGCTCGCTGAATGGATACAAAAACAAGACCCATATATATGCTGTCTACAAGAGATCCATTTCAGACCTAGGGACACATACAGACTCAAAGTGAGGCGATGGAAAAATATATTCTATGCAAATGAAAATCAAAAGAAAGCTGGAGTAGCAATACTCATATCAGATAAAATAGACTTTAAAATAAAGAATGTTACAAGAGACGAGGAAAGGCACTACATAATGGTCAGGGGATCAATCCAAGAAGAAGATATAACAATTATAAATATATATGTACCCAAAATAGGAGCAGCTCAATGTATAAGGCAACTGCTAACAGCTATAAAAGAGGAAATCGACAGTAACACAATAATAGCGGGGGACTTTAACAGCTCACTTACACCAGTGGAGATCAGCCAGACAGACAATTAATAAGGAAACACAAGCTTTAAATGACACAATAGACCAGATAGAGTTAATTGATATTTATAGGACATTCCATCCAAAAACAGCAGATTACACGTTCTTCTCAACTGCACACGGAACATTCTCCAGGATAGATCACATCTTGGGTCACAGATAAAGCCTCAGTAAATTTAAGAAAACTGAAATCATATCAAGCAGCTGTTCCGACCACAATGCTATGAGATTAGAAATCAATTACACGGAAAAAACCGTAAAAAACACAAACACATGGAGGCTAAACAATACGTTACTAAATAACCAAGAGATCACTGAAGAAATCAAAGAGGAAATCAAAAACTACCTAGAGACAAATGACAACAAAAACACGATGATCCAAAACCTATGGGATGCAGCAAAAGGAGTTCTAAGAGGGAAGTTTATAGCAATACAAGCCTACCTCAAGAAACAAGAAAAATCTCAAATAAACAATCTAACCTTACACCTAGAGGAACTAGAGAAAGAAGAACAAAACCCAAAGTTAGTAGAAGGAAAGAAATCATAAAGATCAGAGCAGAAATAAATGAAATAGAAACAAAGAAAACGAAAGCAAAGATCAATAAAACTAAAAGCTGGTTCTTTGAGAAGATAAGCAAAAATGATCAACCTTTAGCCGGACTCCAGAAAAAGAGGGAGAGGACGCAAATCAACAAAATTAGAAGTGAAAAAGCAGAAGTTATAACAGACACCACAGGAATACAAAGCATCCTAAGAGACTACTACAAGCAACTCTAGGCCAATAAAATGGACAATCTGGAAGAAATGGACAAATTCTTAGAAAGGGATAACCTTCTAAGACTGAACCAGGAAGAAATAGAAAATATGAACAAACCTATCACAAGCAATGAAATTGAAACTGTGATTAAAAATCTTCCAACAAACAAAAGTCCAGAACCAGATGGCATCACAGGTGAATTCTAATTCTATCAAACATTTAGAGCAGAGCTAACACCCAACCTTCTCAAATTCTTCAAAACAATTGCAGCGGAAGGAACACTCCCAAACTCATTCTATGAGACCACCATCACCCTGATACCAAAATCAGACAGAGATACTACAAGGAAAGAAAATTATAGACCAATATCACTGATGAATATAGATGTAAAAATCCTCAACAAAATACTAGCAAACAGAATCGAACAACACATGAAAAGGATCATACACCATGATCAAGTGGGGTTTATCCCAGGGATGCGAGGATTCTTCAATATACACAAATCAATGTGATACACCATATTAACAAATTGTAGAATAAAAGCATATGATCATCTCAATAGATGAAGGAAAAGATTTTGAGAAAATTCAACACTCATTTACGATAAAAACTCTGCAGAGTGTGGGCATAGAGGGAAACTACCTCAACATAATAAAGGCCATATATGACAAACCCACAGAAAACAACATTCTCAATGGTGAAAAACTGAAAGCGTTTCCTCTAAGATCAGGAACAAGACGAGGATGTCCACTCTCACCACTGCTATTCAACATAGTTTTGGAAGTCCTAGCCATGGCAATCAGAGAAGAAAAAGAAATAAAAGGAATACAAAAAGGAAAAGAAGAAGTAAAATTGTCACTGTTTGCAGATGACATGATATCATAGATAGAGAATCCTAAAGATGCCACCAGAAAACCACTGGAGCTAATCAATGAATTTGGTAAAGTTGCAGGATACAAAATTAATGCACAGAAATTGCTTGCATTCCTATACACTAACAATGAAAGATCAGAAAGAGAAATTAAGGAAACAATCCCATTACCACTGCAACAAAAAGAATAAAATACCTAGGAATAAACCTACCTAAGGAAGTAAAAGACCTGTACTCAGAAAACTATAAGCCACTGATGAAAGAAATCAAAGATGATATAAACAGATGGAGACATATACCATGTTCTCGGATTAGAAGAATCAATATTGTGAAAATGACTATACTACCCAAAGCAATCTACAGATTCAATGCAATCCCGATCAAAATACCTTTGGCATTTTCTACAGAACAAGAAAAAAAAAATCTTAAAATTTGTAGGGAGACACAAAAGACCCTGGATAGCCAAAGCAGTCTTGAGGGGGGAAAAAAAAGAGCTGGAGGAATCAGACTTCCAGACTTCAGACTATATTGCAAAGCTACAGTAATCAAGATAATATGGTACTGACACAAGAACAGAAATATAGGTCAATAGAGCAGGATAGAAAGCACAGAGATAAACCCACGTACCTATGGTTCACTAATCTATGACAAAGGAGGCAAGGGTATACAATGGAGAAAAGACAGTGTCTTCAGCAAGTGGTGCTGGGAAAACTGGACAGTTACATGTAAAAGAATGAAATTAGTACACACCCTAACACCATACACAAAAATAAACTCAAAATGGATTAGAGACCTAAATATAAGACCAGCCACTATAAAACTCTTAGAGGAAAACATAAGCAGAACAGTCTATGACATAAATCACAGCAAGATCCTTTTTGACCCACCTCCTAGAGAAATGGAAATAAAAACAAAAATAAAAAAATGGGACCGAATGAAACATAAATTCTTTTGCACAGCAAAGGAAAACATAAGCAAGATGAAAAGACAACCATCAGAATGGGAGAAAATATTTTCAAATGAAGCAAATGGCAAAGGATTAATCTCCAAAAAGCAGCTCATGTAGCTCAATATCACAAAACCAAACAATCCAATCCAAAAATGGGCAGAAGACCTAAATAGACATTTCTCCAAAGAAGATATACAGGTTGCCAACAAACACATGAAAGGATGCTGAACATCACTAATCATTAGAGAAATGCAAATCAAAACTACAGTGAGGTATCACCTCACACCAGTCAGAATGGCCATCATCAAAAAATCTACCAACAATAAATGCTGGAGAGGCATTTATTGGAGCAAAGGGAACCCTCTTGCACTGTTGGTGGGAATGTAAATTGATATAGCCACTAGGGAGAACGGTATGGGGGTTCCTTAAAAACTAAAAATAGAACTACCATACAACCCAGCAAACCCACTCCTGGACATTTACCCTGAGAAAACCATAATTCAAAAAGAGTCATGTACCACAATGTTCACTGTAGCTCTATTTACAATAGCCAGGACATGGAAGCAACCTAAGTGTCCATCAACAGATAAATGGATAAGGAAGATGTGGCACAAATATACAATGGAACATTATTCAGCCATAAAAAGAAACGAAATTGAGTTACTTTTAGTGAGGTGGATGGATCTAGAGTCTGTCCTACAGAGTGAAGTAAGTCAGAAAGAGAAAAACAAATACCGTATGCTAACACATATATATGGAATCTTAAAAAAAAAAGTTTATGAAGAACCTAGGGGCAGGAAAGGATTAAGGACACAGACGTAGAGAAAGGACTTGAGGACATGGGGAGAGGGAAGGGTAAGCTGGGACAAAGTGAGAGAGTGGTATGGACATATATACACTACCAAATGTAAAATTGATAGCTACTGGGAAGCAGCCACATAGCACAGGGAGATCAGCGCTGTGCTTTGTGACCACCTAAAAGGGTGGGATAAGGGAGTGAGAGGGAGTTGCAAGAGGGAGGGGATATGGTGTTATATGTATACGCACAGCTGATTCACTTTTTTATACAGCAGAAACTAACACACAATTGTAAAGCAATTATACTCCAATAAAGATGTAAAAGAAAAAAAAAAAGCCCAGAGATAAACCTACACACCTATGGCCCACTAATCTATGACAAAGGAGGCAAGGGTATACAAAGGAGAAAAGACAGTCTCTTCAATAAGTGGTGCTGGGAAAAATGGACAGCTACATGTAAAAGAATGAAATTAGAACACTCCCTAACACCATACACAAAAAATAAACTCAAAATGGATTAGAGACCGAAATGTAAGACCGGACACTATAAAACTCTTAGAGGAAAACATAGGAAGAATACTCTTTGACATAAATCACAGCAAGATCTTTTTTGATCCACCTCCTAGAGTAATGGAATAAAAAAAAATAAACATATGGGAGCAAATGAAACCTAAAAGCTTTTGCAAAGCAAAGGAAACTACAAACAAGACGAAAAGACAACCCTCACAATGGGAGAAAATATTTGCAAACGAATCAATGGACAAAGGATTAATCTCCAATGTATATAAACAGCTCATGCAGCTCAACAGTAAAAAAACAAACAACCCAATCCAAAAATGGGCAGATGACGTAAATAGACATTTGTCCCAAGAAGACATACAGATGACCAAGAAGCACATGAAAAGCTGCTCAACATCACTAATTATTAGAGAAATATAAACCAAAACTACAATGAGGTATCGCCTCACACGAGTTAGAATGGGCATCATCAGAAAATCTACAAGCAACAAATGCTGGAGAGGGTGTGGAGAAAAGGGAACCCTCTTACACTATTTGTGGGAATGTAAATTGATACAGTCACGATGGAGAACAGTATGGAGGTTCCTTAAGAAACTAAAAATAGAATTACCATATGACCCAGCAATCCCACTACTGGCCATATACCCAGAGAAAACCATAATTCAAAAAGACATATTCACCACAATATTCATTGCAGCACTATTTACAATAGCCAGGTCATGGAAGCAACCTAAATGCCCATAGACAGACGAACAGAAAAGATGTGCTACATATATAAAATGGAATATTACTCAGCCATAAAAAGGAATGAAATTGGGTCATTTGTAGAGACGTGGATAGATCTAGAGACTGTCATACAGAGTGAAGTAAGTCAGAAAGAGAAAAACAAATATCGTATATTAACGCATACATGTGGAACCTAGAAAAATGGTAAAGATGAACCGGTTTGCAAGGCAGAAATAGAGACACAGATGTAGAGAACAAATGTATGGACACCAAGGGGGGAAAGTGGCAGGGTGGTGGTGGTGGGATGAATTGCGAGCCTGGGATTGACATATATACACTTATATGTATAAAATAGGTTACCAATAAGAGCCTGCTGTATAAAAAAATGAATAAAATAAATTCAAAAATTAAAAAATAAGTAATACTTAAAAAAATAAAACAGAAAAAAAGTTCTGTCCTTCCCATAGACGTATTTATATGAATGAATTATTTCCATGCTTATATCCATAAATACAAAAAGAGGAATAAAACTTACCTTGAACCAAAAAAGAAAAAAAAAAAAAAAAAAACAGAACCCACTGGTCATACAGAGGAAAACCCTATCAGGGCACTTGCTCCAGGGGTAAACAATTCTGAAGTTGGTCACAGGTGGGGAATCATCTCCCATGCAGCCAGCAGCCCCCACACGAGGAGCGTCCTCATTGCAAAGCTGGGGGACCGTGAGGAGGCGTCTCTGAGTAAACGTGAGCTGAGCCCCAGGCCAGCTGCTGCTGAACTTTTCCCACCCTTCCCAGGTAAAACACCTGAATGTGTGCAAAGACTTTAAAAACTAGAGGAAGGGGCTTGGAGTCACACCAGCGACAGCACGCAGGCCGACTTGGTGCCTGCAGGCCAGCCAGGATGGTCCTGGCCCCGGGCGCTCGTCTGGAAGCTTTCCATTTCCCTGCCTGAGGTACCCCTCCTGTCCCGGCCCCCACTGCTTTTTTCCTTCCTCACCTCTGCCCGGGGAGAAATTCCAGCAGCAAGTATGGGTGACACATCCTCTTCTTTAGCAGGTGGCAGCCCGGCAACTCCTGCAGAAAGTCCAGCAGAGCCCCAGTCACACTGGGCCACTCATAGAGCCGTGGGCCCTACTCCCTCCCACCAGCCCAACCCCGAGACTGCTGACGGGGCAGAGAATATGGCGTCAGGCACAGCTGCAGAGGCTTTTGCTGCCTGGAGGGGTGTTTATATTGACCTCAACCCAGGCACACCTGGGAAGGGCTGGCCGGCCGGGTCAGGCTGCCCAGGTCAGCCAATCCTCGCCCCTCAGGGGCTCAGAGTTGCAGAAAATGGGCCTTGCTGCACCGGCCAGATCCAAGGAACAGGTGTAGGGTCCCGAGAGTCAGGATAGATAAGGGGCGGCAGCCCTGGCTTGTTTTCGAATCATTTTATCTGGTCCATGAGTGGGAGACAACTTCAAGAAGACCCTCTGCTAATGAGAGGAACCCAGGAGTCAGGGAGAGGAGGGGTGGTGGGTGGAGACAGAGGCCTGGTGCCCCGGCTGCAGTGGAAGCCCCTGGAAGACCAGGCAGAGGGAGGCCGCACAGAGTGAAGCCTAGGGTCACAGACCTGTTGGAGCTGCTGTTTGTTAGTTCAAGCTCTGCTCTGAGGTGCTCTGTGTCAGCTCTGAGTGACAGGGGTGCTGGGGGTGCTCTGCAATGAGGGCTATGTGCACGGTTCCTGTGTGCCCAGCCCTGCTGGGGTACCTGTCCACGGGAGCTCCATATCCAGGGAGGGGCCTGCCCACGAGAGCCCCGTGGGCTGCTGCGTACCTGCCCAGGTGAGCTCCATATCCTGGGAGGGGCCTGACCACAAGAGCCCCGTGGGCTGCTGGGGACCTGGTAGAGGACGCCAGGACAGTCAGTGAAGCCACAGAGGATATACATCTAGTAGTTCCTAATTCCTACACCCTGCTGGTCATTCTACCATCCACCAGGACATGGCATTCTGTATTAGACTTCAATGATGCCTTCTTCTGTATTCCATTAGTCCCAGAGTCACAAGAAATTTTGGCTGTGAGTGGCAGGACTCAACCTACAACAAAAACAATACTGCTGGGCCGTCCTGCCCCAGGGGTTCAAAAATTCCCACACCATCTTTGGGGAAACGTTAGCTAAAGACCTAAAAGATCTACCTCTGGAGAAGGGAACCCTCCTTCAATATGCAGATGACATTCTGATCACCAGCCCGACTAAGGAGGCCTCTGAACTACCTAGCCAATAAAAGATAGAAGGTGTCCAAGGAAAAGGCTCAAATATCACAAACTAAGGTGGCCTTCCTGGGCTTCATTCGCACAGAAGGTCGGAGAAGCCCACCCCAGGAAAGGGAAGAAGCCATTTGCAGCCTCACCTTTCCTGAAACTAGAAGACAGCTTAGGGGTTCCTGGGGAGACCGGGGTTTGCTGCATCTGGATCCCTAACTACAGTCTAATAGCTGGGCCTCTATATGAAACACTGAAAGGAAAAGATGATGATCCTTTTGAATAGAATCCAGAAGCGGCCTTTCAAGAATGGAAAGAGCAGTCAATTCAGACCCTGGCCCTGGACCTCCCTAAGTTAGCTAAACCCTTTGACCTTTACATTCCTGGTCCAAGGCGAATCGCCCTTGGAGTATTAGTGCAAAAACTGGGACCACTTGAAATGGAACAATGCAAGAATGCCCTCCAGGCATTGGCCAGCCACCCCATCCGACCAGGATACTGGGGGTATCTAAAAACCTGGAAATCAGCAGCCCGCAAGGCCAGCTCCCTCCTAAGGGAAAAGGACGCCACTTGGTGATCCTAACCACCCACCATGCCCTGAAGTTGCAGGGATTGCTCCGTGGGCACAATGACCTCGAGTGAGGAGGCCCTCCAACACCAACCTCCAGAGAGACAACCTGGGGCAATGGGCCCCCATGACGACTTGTGTGACCATCACTTGACCTGGAGCTTCTCTCAGAAAACAACAAGAGTGTGCCCCAAAAGAGCAGACTATTGCTTACAGGACTTACTGCACCCAGAGCGGAGCTAATAAACTTGGCAGGGGAACCGTAAATAACGCTGCCACCATAGAAAAGCCTACAGACACCGCAGTGACGGCGGCCAATGAGACCGGCTGTACTCCTGGCTACTTCAAAAGGCCGTTGACTGAGTGGCCGTCATGGTCCTGGATCACCACCGGCCCTGGACTGTCTGGGAGTTGAGCAAGCAGGGCTCTGACACCTGGTGCTGTTTGTACGTTAATTCAGTGGCCTAACTAAAGAAAGCACAGACTACTGGTCAGAGCATCTAGGCTGGCAGAAACCATCAGCCTAAGGGGGCCGAACCAATGTGGAGCAGGGTAAAACCGCCCACCCCCCCAGCGTCTCTGCACATCTCTTTCCTGGAACCTTAAAGGTCATTAGAATCTATAAAACTTCCAATGCTGGTGCTCAGGCAGACGAGCAGTGAGGGAGGAGGCCTGCGGACAATCAACCTCACCTGGACGCTGCTGGGGAGAAGTCCTGCCCCTCCCCCCGGGTATGAGGACACCCAACTCAGCATGAAGCATTTACAGAAGACGTGTCTGCACCCTCAGCGCCCCAAGAATGAGGAATGGGACAAAAGGCAGAGGAGGGCTTTGTCACTGGCAAAGCCCATTAAAAATTCCTGGGAGATAAAAATAGAATCTGGGCAATAAAATAAAGTCTAACCATTTTTTCCTTTGTGCTTTGTCTAATTTCACTTGCTCCTAGGTTTCCACATGCAGAGGTCCCACACCCGACACTTCAGACCCGATTTCCTAGTGCAAAATGGCTGGGCCGACACCTCAGCTCGTGGGGCCCCGTGCACACTCTGCGACATAGAGCCTGAGCTCCAGCCAACCTGGCCCTCGAGAGCTCCGCCCCCTCCCTCCCGCTGATGCTGACAGGATCCCTACACAGCAGCCCGGCCCACAACCCGCAGGGGAGCACACACTCTCACCTCTCCATTCTCTGATCAAAATATAAAGTTTTCCTTTGCTTCTGAACCAAAGTCAGTCTCGATCTGTTGGCTCCAATGACACTGGGCAGGGAGACCCTTGTTGGGGCCCACTCTGCAGGATCAGTAACAGAATTTGAGAACATTGTAACTTCAATGAACAGATGTGTGAGCCAAACTGTAATTAACATAGAGCAGTGTATAAGGCTCGTGTAAAATAAGATGTTTCTAACACTTCCATTTGATATTTCCATCACTTTATTATAAGCAAGTTCAGTGGAGGGGTTTGTCTTATTTGTCAGGTCAACAGTAGAGAAATGCAGTGATTTCTTTCCAAGGATGTACATCTAATAATCTTGGTTGAAGTTTCAACCTTGTTTGGAATGATTTTCCATTGAAAATGATACCTCTCTTTCAGCTCCTAGATTTCTGAGAAGTATAAAATCTTATATTTTTTATTACCAAAGGGGAAAGGTGGGAGGAGGGATAAATTAACAGTTTCAGATTAACATATACACACTGCTATGTATAAAATATATCATCAACAAGGAACTACTGTATAGCACAGGGAACTATACTCAATATTTTGTAATGACCCCTGAGGGGAAATAATCTGAAAAACAATAGATATCTATATCGACATCATCTATCAACTACAGATAAAATGGAAACTAAAGGAGGCCGATGGTGAGCGTTTCTGAACCTGAAGACTTCAATCATCTAAAGTTCGGACTCTGCCCACGGCCCAAGTCCCTTAATGAACACACATGTACCAGTAGCTTAAAAATTCCCCAGATTGGAGTTCGGGGAGACACTGATTTGGAAAAATCCCTTGTGTTCTCCTTACATACACGGGACCTTTCCTACAGCTAAAACATGCCTGTGACACCCAGAAGATGGAACACGGTTGGATCAGGAAGATTTTGGAAAAGGCACCAAAACTCCTAATTTCCTGGTTGTTGGGTTCACCTCTCCAGCCTTTTTCCTTAAAATCTCCCCACTTGAGGATGTCAGCACCTTCAACATCCAGTTGCACAGAAATTGGAATTTGTCCAAAGGAAGAAGGGGAAGGAGGAGAAACAAGGAGAGCCAAGCCCTAGATGTTCGGAGAGGCACATGTCACTCTACTTTCCAGTCAGGAAGAAGAATTAAGCAAAGGCTTAGCCTGCCACCGGGAACCAGAGTAGGGCCAGAAGCAAATGAGAGTTTCTGTGGAAAGCTCCCAAAAAAGCGAGTTGAAAAATGGAGCTCAGGGGCACTGCAATTCACAAATCTGCAGAGTTATAAATGATAACTATCGTCCACAAATATATTGAGGGAAGGCAACGAAGAGGATTTGAAATCAAGGCAGAATTGCAGGAAACAGATTTCAGGAGTTAGATTCGAATCACCCCTAAAGCACATGAAAAGCGGCAAAACGTCGACAATGATGCACTTGGCCAAAAAGAGCATATGCGTTTTTTTCTGAATGAATTCAGGAAAAAACCCATAGGCCCTTTGTGGCCAACCAAGCAAGCCGGAAATGCAATTCAGCACTACAAAGAAGTCTGACTTCCCATCGGTCAAAATGCCCTTGCTAAAAAAGTGTAAAAACAAGAAATGCAGGAGAGGCCAGGGAGGAAAGGGAGCCTTGTTACACTGATGGGTGGGGTATAAATTGCCAATGATGACTCTGGAGAAGGGTATGGTGTTTCCTAAAACATCTAAAAAACACAGCTAGACAGAAAGGGGCACATCCACTCATGGGCGTATAAATTGGGAAAACTAAAAATCAGCAAGACACAGGCACCCCAAACATTAGGGCTGCTCTGTAGACAAAAACCTCCACTTAATTCCACCTTAAATATCCAAGGAAAGAGAAAAATGGATAAAGAAGTTGTGGTCCATATGTACAATTGTATATCACTCAGGCGTGAGATAAATATTATAAGGCTGGTAGCAGCATGATGAGTGGATTTAGGTAGGACTATTCTAAGTGAAATAAGTCACACAGAAAAAGACACTCATCATAAGATATCACTAACAGAGGGAATGTAAAAACTGCTACACTTGAACGGAATTACAAAACAGAACAGATTCACACATTAAGAAAACACACTATGGTTGCTTAACGGGAAATGTGAGGTGGGGTGATGCATAAAACAAGGGTATCAAATTAGCTCAGATACCGTTCCATAAACCCAATATGTAGTAGACAAGACCTACTCCTTGCTCAGAGAACTGGACTCAACACGCCCTATTCACCGCACAAGAATATACCTTACTAGTAATAATCTTAAAACCTATGTATTGATATCTCTCTGTTAGTGTGTCAAGTGGGTGTAAAGCGGCATAAACACAGCAGTGAAAAGCAGCTAAACCCCATTATGAAAATAAATTACTTTGAAAAACCCATGAAACAACAACAGTGAAAGAGATAGAAATTCTTACACAATGAGTTCAGGGGCTGTGATGCAACCTGGATTGACCATATCTAGACCCACAGCTGGATGAGACATAAGGGTGGACACTCTTGGGGCTGAGAGGTTTGGTGAGGTTGGGTGAGCAAACGCAGACCCTTTAAAGTAATACTGCATGGTACCCATCGCATGGGTCCCAAATCTCCAGGTTCAAGGGCATCTTCCTACATCGAAAACATGCATGAGAAACCCAGAAGATGGTACACCGTGTGATAGGGAAAGGTTTCTAAAACGCACCTCATTTCTCATCTCCTTGTGCCCGGGTTCGCCATTCCAGCCGCTTTACTAGCAATCTCCCTACTTGGAGCATCAGCACCTTTAACCTCCTGTTCCGTACAGGTTGCAATTTGTCCTGAGGATGAACGGGAAGACGGGGAACCAACGAGAGACAAGCTCTTGGTGTCGGGACAGGCATAGGTCACTCTATTTTCCCATCAGGAAGAAGAATTAACCACAGGCTCAGCCTGCCCCCCGGAACCAGAACAGGGCCTGAAGCCATCCTGCGCTTTTGCGGCCAGCTCCCAAAAAAGCGAGTTGTAAAATGGAGGTTCAGGGCACTGCAATTCACAAACCTGCAGAGTTATAAATGATAACTCTCGTCCACCAATATATTGAGGGAAGGCAAAGAAGAGGATTTGAAATCAAGGCAGAATTGCACGAAACAGATTTCAGGAGGTAGATACGAATCGCCTTTAAAGCACATGAAAAGCGGCAAAACGTTGACAATGATGCCCTTGGCCTAAAAGGTCGTATGCGTTTTTTCCTGAATATATTCAGGAAAAAACGCATACGCCCTTTTTGGCCAACCAAGCAACCTGGAAAGGCAAATCAGCGCTACAGAGAAGTCTCGCTTCCCATCGGTCAAAAGGGCCATGCTGAAAAAAGTGTCAAAACCAGAAATGCAGGACAGGCCATGGAGAAATGGGAGCCTTGCTACACTGATGGGCGGGATGTAAATTGCCAACAGCCACTCTGGAGAAGTGTCCGGTGTGTCCTGAAACATCTGAAAAACACAGCTTAGAGAGCATAGGGCACTTCCACTCATGGGGGTATAAATTGGGAAAATGAAAAATCAGCAAGACACAAGCACCCCAAAGTTGAGGGCTGCTCTGTTGACCAGGACCTCCACTTCATTCCACCTTAAATATCCCAGGAAAGAGAAAAATGGATAAAGAAGTTGTGGTCCTTATGTACAATGGAATATCACTCAGCCATGAAATCAATGTCATAAGGTTAGTAGCAGCATGATGAGTGGATTTAGGTACGACGATTCTAAGTGAAATAAGTCACACAGAAAAGGACACTTCTCATAAGGTATCACTGATAGAGGGAATGTAAAAACCGTTACACTTGAACTGAATTACAAAACAGAACAGAGTCACACATGCAGAAAACAGACTATGGCTGCTTAACGGGAAAGGTGACGTGGGGTGATACATGAAACAAGGGTATCAAATTAGCTCAGATACCGTTCCATAAACCCAATATGTAGTAGACAAGACCTACTCCTTGCTCAGAGAACTGGACTCAACACGCCCTATTCACCGCACAAGAATATATCTGACTAGTAATAATCTTAAAACCTATGTATTGATATCTCTCTGTTAGTGTGTCAAGTGGGTGTAAAGCGGCATAAACACAGCCGTGAAAAGCAGCTAAACCCCATTATGAAAATAAATTACTTTGAAAAACCCATGAAACAACGACAGTGAAAGAGATAGAAATTCTTACACAATGAGTTCAGGGGCTGTGATGCAACCTGGATTGACCATATCTAGACCTACAGCTGGATGAGACATAAGGGTGGACACTCTTGGGGCTGAGAGGTTTGGTGAGGTTGGGTGAGCAAACGCAGACCGTTTAAAGGAATACTGCGTGGTACCCATCGCATGGGTCCCAAATCTCCAGGTTCAAGGGCATCTTCCTACATCGAAAACATGCATGAGAAACCCAGAAGATGGTACACCGTGTGATAGGGAAAGGTTTCTAAAACGCACCTCATTTCTCATCTCCTTGTGCCCGGGTTCGCCATTCCAGCCGCTTTACTAGCAATCTCCCTACTTGGAGCATCAGCACCTTTAACCTCCTGTTCCGTACAGGTTGCAATTTGTCCTGAGGATGAACGGGAAGACGGGGAACCAACGAGAGACAAGCTCTTGGTGTCGGGACAGGCACAGGTCACTCTATTTTCCCATCAGGAAGAAGAATTAACCACAGGCTCAGCCTGCCGCCCAGAACAAGAATAGTGCCTGAGGCCATCCTGTGCTTTTGCGGACAGCTCCCAAAAAAGCGAGTTGAAAAATGGAGCTCAGGGGCATTGCAATTCACAAACCAGCAGAGTTATAAATGATAACTCTCGTCCAAAAATATATTGAGGGAAGGCAACGAAGAGGATTTGAAATCAAGGCAGAATTGCAAGAAACAGATTTCAGGAGGTAGATACGAATCGCCTTTAAAGCACATGAAAAGCGGCAAAACGTCGAAAATGATGCACTTGGCCAAAAAGAGCATATGCGTTTTTTTCTGAATGAATTCAGGAAAAATCCCATAGGCCCTTTGTGGCCAACCAAGCAACCTGGAAAGGCAAATCAGTGCTACAAAGATATCTCGCTTCCCATCGGTCAAAAGGGCCATGCTGAAAAAAGAGTCAAAACCAGAAATGCAGGACAGGCCATGGAGAAATGGGAGCCTTGCTACACTGATGGGCGGGATGTAAATTGCCAACAGCCACTCTGGAGAAGTGTACGGTGTGTCCTGAAACATCTGAAAAACACAGCTTAGAGAGCATAGGGCACTTCCACTCATGGGGGTATAAATTGGGAAAATTAAAAATCAGCAAGACACAAGCACCCCAAAGTTTAGGGCTGCTCTGTTGACAAGGACCTCCACTTCATTCCACCTTAAATATCCAAGGAAAGAGAAAAATGGATAAAGAAGTTGTGGTCCTTATGTACAATGGAATATCACTCAGCCATGAAATCAATGTCGTAAGGTTAGTAGCAGCATGATGAGTGGATTTAGGTACGACGATTCTAAGTGAAATAAGTCACACAGAAAAGGACACTTCTCATAAGGTATCACTTTTAGAGGGAATGTAAAAACCGTTACACTTGAACTGAATTACAAAACAGAACAGAGTCACACATGCAGAAAACAGACAATGGCTGCTTAACGGGAAAGGTGAGGTGGGGTGATACATAAACCAAGGGTATCAAATTAGCTCAGATACCGTTCCATAAACCCAATATGTAGTAGACAAGACCTACTCCTTGCTCAGAGAACTGGACTCAAGACGCCCTATTCACCGCACAAGAATATATCTGACTAGTAATAATCTTAAAACCTATGTATTGATATCTCTCTGTTAGTGTGTCAAGTGGGTGTAAAGCGGCATAAACACAGCCGTGAAAAGCAGCTAAACCCCATTATGAAAATAAATTACTTTGAAAAACCCATGAAACAACGACAGTGAAAGAGATGGAAATTCTTACACAATGAGTTCAGGGGCTGTGATGCAACCTGGATTGACCATATCTAGACCCACAGCTGGATGAGACATAAGGGTGGACACTCTTGGGGCTGAGAGGTTTGGTGAGGTTGGGTGAGCAAACGCAGACCCTTTAAAGTAATACTGCGTGGTACCCATCGCATGGGTCCCAAATCTCCAGGTTCAAGGGCATCTTCCTACATCGAAAACATGCATGAGAAACCCAGAAGATGGTACACCGTGTGATGGGGAAAGGTTTCTAAAATGCACCTCATTTCTCATCTCCTTGTGCCCGGGTTCGCCATTCCAGCCGCTTTACTAGCAATCTCCCTACTTGGAGCATCAGCACCTTTAACCTCCTGTTCCGTACAGGTTGCAATTTGTCCTGAGGATGAACGGGAAGACGGGGAACCAACGAGAGACTAGCTCTTGGTGTCGGGACAGGCACAGGTCACTCTATTTTCCCATCAGGAAGAAGAATTAACCACAGGCTCAGCCTGCCCCCCGGAACCAGAACAGGGCCTGAAGCCATCCTGCGCTTTTGCGGCCAGCTCCCAAAAAAGCGAGTTGTAAAATGGAGGTTCAGGGCACTGCAATTCACAAACCTGCAGAGTTATAAATGATAACTCTCGTCCACAAATATATTGAGGATAGGCAAAGAAGAGGATTTGAATTCAAGGCAGAATTGCACGAAACAGATTTCAGGAGGTAGATACGAATCGCCTTTAAAGCACATGAAAAGCGGCAAAACGTTGACAATGATGCCCTTGGCCAAAAAGGGCGTATGCGTTTTTTCCTGAATATATTCAGGAAAAAACGCATACGCCCTTTTTGGCCAACCAAGCAACCTGGAAAGGCAAATCAGCGCTACAGAGAAGTCTCGCTTCCCATCGGTCAAAAGGGCCATGCTGAAAAAAGTGTCAAAACCAGAAATGCAGGACAGGCCATGGAGAAATGGAAGCCTTGCTACACAGAAGGGCGGGATGTAAATTGCCAACAGCCACTCTGGAGAAGTGTACGGTGTGTCCTGAAACATCGAAAAAACACAGCTTAGAGAGCATAGGGCACTTCCACTCATGGGGGTATAAATTGGGAAAATTAAAAATCAGCAAGACACAAGCACCCCAAAGTTGAGGGCTGCTCTGTTGACAAGGACCTCCACTTCATTCCACCTTAAATATCCCAGGAAAGAGAAAAATGGATAAAGAAGTTGTGGTCCTTATGTACAATGGAATATCACTCAGCCATGAAATCAATGTCATAAGGTTAGTAGCAGCATGATGAGTGGATTTAGGTACGACGATTCTAAGTGAAATAAGTCACACAGAAAAGGACACTTCTCATAAGGTATCACTGATAGAGGGAATGTAAAAACCGTTACACTTGAACTGAATTACAAAACAGAACAGAGTCACACATGCAGAAAACACACTATGGCTGCTTAACGGGAAAGGTGAGGTGGGGTGATACATAAAACAAGGGTATCAAATTAGCTCAGATACCATTCCATAAACCCAATATGTAGTAGACAAGACCTACTCCTTGCTCAGAGAACTGGACTCAACACGCCCTATTCACCGCACAAGAATATATCTGACTAGTAATAATCTTAAAACCTATGTATTGATATCTCTCTGTTAGTGTGTCAAGTGGGTGTAAAGCGGCATAAACACAGCAGTGAAAAGCAGCTAAACCCCATTATGAAAATAAATTACTTTGAAAAACCCATGAAACAACGACAGTGAAAGAGAGAGAAATTCTTACACAATGCATTCAGGGGCTGTGATGCAACCTGGATTGACCATATCTAGACCCACAGCTGGATGAGACATAAGGGTGGACACTCTTGGGGCTGAGAGGTTTGGTGAGGCTGGGTGAGCAAACGCAGACCCTTTAAAGTAATACTGCGTGGTACCCATCACATGGGTCCCAAATCTCCAGCTTCAAGGGCATCTTCCTACATCGAAAACATGCATGAGAAACCCAGAAGATAGTACACCGTGTGATGGGGAAAGGTTTCTAAAACGCACCTCATTTCTCATCTCCTTGTGCCCGGGTTCGCCATTCCAGCCGCTTTACTAGCAATCTCCCTACTTGGAGCATCAGCAACTTTAACCTCCTGTTCCGTACAGTTTGCAATTTGTCCTGAGGATGAACGGGAAGACGGGGAACCAACGAGAGACTAGCTCTTGGTGTTGGGACAGGCACAGGTCACTCTATTTTCGCATCAGAAAGAAGAATTAACCACATGCTCAACCTGCCCCCCGGAACCAGAACAGGGCCTGAAGCCATCCTGCACTTTTGCGGCCAGCTCCCAAAAAAGCGAGTTGTAAAATGGAGGTTCAGGGCACTGCAATTCACAAACCTGCAGAGTTATATATGACAACTCTCGTCCACAAATATATTGAGGGAAGGCAAAGAAGAGGATTTTAAATCAAGGCAGAATTGCAGGAAACAGATTTCAGGAGGTAGATTCGAATCGCCTTTAAAGCACATGAAAAGCGGCAAAACGTTGACAATGATGCCCTTGGCCAAAAAGGGCGTATGCGTTTTTTCCTGAATATATTCAGGAAAAAACGCATACGCCCTTTTTGGCCAACCAAGCAACCTGGAAAGGGAAATCAGCGCTACAGAGAAGTCTCGCTTCCCATCGGTCAAAAGGGCCATGCTGAAAAAAGTGTCAAAACCAGAAATGCAGGACAGGCCATGGAGAAATGGGAGCCTTGCTACACTGATGGGCGGGATGTAAATTGCCAACAGCCACTCTGGAGAAGTGTACGGTGTGTCCTGAAACATCTGAAAAACACAGCTTAGAGAGCATAGGGCACTTCCACTCATGGGGGTATAAATTGGGAAAATTAAAAATCAGCAAGACACAAGCACCCCAAAGTTTAGGGCTGCTCTGTTGACAAGGACCTCCACTTCATTCCACCTTCAATATCCCAGGAAAGAGAAAAATGGATAAAGAAGTTGTGGTCCTTATGTACAATGGAATATCACTCAGCCATGAAATCAATGTCATAAGGTTAGTAGCAGCATGATGAGTGGATTTAGGTACGACGATTCTAAGTGAAATAAGTCACACAGAAAAGGACACTTCTCATAAGGTATCACTTTTAGAGGGAATGTAAAAACCGTTACACTTGAACTGAATTACAAAACAGAACAGAGTCACACATGCAGAAAACAGACTATGGCTGCTTA
Source organism: Balaenoptera borealis (assembly GCF_965194805.1). Lineage (NCBI taxonomy): Eukaryota > Metazoa > Chordata > Mammalia > Artiodactyla > Balaenopteridae > Balaenoptera > Balaenoptera borealis. The sequence continues at coordinate 3,351,766 of NW_028124009.1, forward strand.
ACGGGAAAGGTGAGGTGGGGTGATACATAAAACAAGGGTATCAAATTAGCTCAGATACCGTTCCATAAACCCAATATGTAGTCGACAAGACCTACTCCTTGCTCAGAGAACTGGACTCAACACGCCCTATTCACCGCACAAGAATATATCTGACTAGTAATAATCTTAAAACCTATGTATTGATATCTCTCTGTTAGTGTGTCAAGTGGGTGTAAAGCGGCATAAACACAGCCGTGAAAAGCAGCTAAACCCCATTATGAAAATAAATTACTTTGAAAAACCCATGAAACAACGACAGTGAAAGAGATAGAAATTCTTACACAATGAGTTCAGGGGCTGTGATGCAACCTGGATTGACCATATCTAGACCCACAGCTGGATGAGACATAAGGGTGGACACTCTTGGGGCTGAGAGGTTTGGTGAGGTTGGGTGAGCAAACGCAGACCCTTTAAAGTAATACTGCGTGGTACCCATCGCATGGGTCCCAAATCTCCAGCTTCAAGGGTATCTTCCTACATCGAAAACATGCATGAGAAACCCAGAAGATGGTACACCGTGTGATGGGGAAAGGTTTCTAAAACGCACCTCATTTCTCATCTCCTTGTGCCCGGGTTCGCCTTTCCAGCCGCTTTACTAGCAATCTCCCTACTTGGAGCATCAGCACCTTTAACCTCCTGTTCCGTACAGGTTGCAATTTGTCCTGAGGATGAACGGGAAGACGGGGAACCAACGAGAGACTAGCTCTTGGTGTCGGGACAGGCACAGGTCACTCTATTTTCCCATCAGGAAGAAGAATTAACCACAGGCTCAGCCTGCCCCCCGGAACCAGAACAGGGCCTGAAGCCATCCTGCGCTTTTGCGGCCAGCTCCCAAAAAAGCGAGTTGTAAAATGGAGGTTCAGGGCACTGCAATTCACAAACCTGCAGAGTTATAAATGATAACTCTCGTCCACAAATATATTGAGGGAAGGCAAAGAAGAGGATTTGAATTCAAGGCAGAATTGCACGAAACAGATTTCAGGAGGTAGATACGAATCGCCTTTAAAGCACATGAAAAGCGGCAAAACGTTGACAATGATGCCCTTGGCCAAAAAGGGCGTATGCGTTTTTTCCTGAATATATTCAGGAAAAAACGCATACGCCCTTTTTGGCCAACCAAGCAACCTGGAAAAGCAAGTCAGCGCTACAGAGAAGTCTCGCTTCCCATCGGTCAAAAGGGCCATGCTGAAAAAAGTGTCAAAACCAGAAATGCAGGACAGGCCATGGAGAAATGGGAGCCTTGCTACACTGATGGGCGGGATGTAAATTGCCAACAGCCACTCTAGAGAAGTGTACGGTGTGTCCTGAAATATCTGAAAAACACAGCTTAGAGAGCATAGGGCACTTCCACTCATGGGGGTATAAATTGGGAAAATTAAAAATCAGCAAGACAGAAGCACCCCAAAGTTGAGGGCTGCTCTGTTGACAAGGACCTCCACTTCATTCCACCTTCAATATCCCAGGAAAGAGAAAAATGGATAAAGAAGTTGTGGTCCTTATGTACAATGGAATATCACTCAGCCATGAAATCAATGTCATAAGGTTAGTAGCAGCATGATGAGTGGATTTAGGTACGACGATTCTAAGTGAAATAAGTCACACAGAAAAGGACACTTCTCATAAGGTATCACTGATAGAGGGAATGTAAAAACCGTTACACTTGAACTGAATTACAAAACAGAACAGAGTCACACATGCAGAAAACAGACTATGGCTGCTTAACGGGAAAGGTGAGGTGGGGTGATACATAAAACAAGGGTATCAAATTAGCTCAGATACCGTTCCATAAACCCAATATGTAGTAGACAAGACCTACTCCTTGCTCAGAGAACTGGACTCAACACGCCCTATTCACCGCACAAGAATATATCTGACTAGTAATAATCTTAAAACCTATGTATTGATATCTCTCTGTTAGTGTGTCAAGTGGGTGTAAAGCGGCATAAACACAGCTGTGAAAAGCAGCTAAACCCCATTATGAAAATAAATTACTTTGAAAAACCCATGAAACAACGACAGTGAAAGTGATAGAAATTCTTACACAATGAGTTCAGGGGCTGTGATGCAACCTGGATTGACCATATCTAGACCCACAGCTGGATGAGACATAAGGGTGGACACTCTTGGGGCTGAGAGTTTTGGTGAGGTTGGGTGAGCAAACGCAGACCCTTTAAAGTAGTACTGCGTGGTACCCATCGCAGGGGTCCCAAATCTCCAGCTTCAAGGGCATCTTCCTACATCGAAAACATGCATGAGAAACCCAGAAGATGGTACACCGTGTGATGGGGAAAGGTTTCTAAAACGCACCTAATTTCTCATCTCCTTGTGCCCGGGTTCGCCATTCCAGCCGCTTTACTAGCAATCTCCCTACTTGGAGCATCAGCACCTTTAACCTCCTGTTCCGTACAGGTTGCAATTTGTCCTGAGGATGAACGGGAAGACGGGGAACCAACGAGAGACTAGCTCTTGGTGTCGGGACAGGCACAGGTCACTCTATTTTCCCATCAGGAAGAAGAATTAACCACAGGCTCACCCTGCCCCCCGGAACCAGAACAGGGCCTGAAGCCATCCTGCGCTTTTGCGGCCAGCTCCCAAAAAAGCGAGTTGTAAAATGGAGGTTCAGGGCACTGCAATTCACAAACCTGCAGAGTTATAAATGATAACTCTCGTCCACAAATATATTGAGGGAAGGCAAAGAAGAGGATTTGAAATCAAGACAGAATTGCACGAAACAGATTTCAGGAGGTAGATACGAATCGCCTTTAAAGCACATGAAAAGCGGCAAAACGTTGACAATGATGCCCTTGGCCAAAAAGGGCGTATGCGTTTTTTCCTGAATATCAGGAAAAAACGCATACGCCCTTTTTGGCCAACCAAGCAACCTGGAAAGGGAAATCAGCGCTACAGAGAAGTCTCGCTTCCCATCGGTCAAAAGGGCCATGCTGAAAAAAGTGTCAAAACCAGAAATGCAGGACAGGCCATGGAGAAATGGGAGCCTTGCTACACTGATGGGCGGGATGTAAATTGCCAACAGCCACTCTGGAGAAGTGTACGGTGTGTCCTGAAACATCTGAAAAACACAGCTTAGAGAGCATAGGGCACTTCCACTCATGGGGGTATAAATTGGGAAAATTAAAAATCAGCAAGACACAAGCACCCCAAAGTTGAGGGCTCCTCTGTTGACAAGGACCTCCACTTCATTCCACCTTCAATATCCCAGGAAAGAGAAAAATGGATAAAGAAGTTGTGGTCCTTATGTACAATGGAATATCACTCAGCCATGAAATCAATGTCATAAGGTTAGTAGCAGCATGATGAGTGGATTTAGGTACGACGATTCTAAGTGAAATAAGTCACACAGAAAAGGACACTTCTCATAAGGTATCACTTTTAGAGGGAATGTAAAAACCGTTACACTTGAACTGAATTACAAAACAGAACAGAGTCACACATGCAGAAAACACACTATGGCTGCTTAACGGGAAAGGTGAGGTGGGGTGATACATAAAACAAGGGTATCAAATTAGCTCAGATACCGTTCCATAAACCCAATATGTAGTAGACAAGACCTACTCCTTGCTCAGAGAACTGGACTCAACACGCCCTATTCACCGCACAAGAATATATCTGACTAGTAATAATCTTAAAACCTATGTATTGATATCTCTCTGTTAGTGTGTCAAGTGGGTGTAAAGCGGCATAAACACAGCCGTGAAAAGCAGCTAAACCCCATTATGAAAATAAATTACTTTGAAAAACCCATGAAACAACGACAGTGAAAGAGATAGAAATTCTTACACAATGAGTTCAGGGGCTGTGATGCAACCTGGATTGACCATATCTAGACCCACAGCTGGATGAGACATAAGGGTGGACACTCTTGGGGCTGAGAGGTTTGGTGAGGTTGGGTGAGCAAACGCAGACCCTTTAAAGTAATACTGCGTGGTACCCATCGCATGGGTCCCAAATCTCCAGGTTCAAGGGCATCTTCCTACATCGAAAACATGCATGAGAAACCCAGAAGATGGTACATCGTGTGATGGGGAAAGGTTTCTAAAACGCACCTCATTTCTCATCTCCTTGTGCCCGGGTTCGCCTTTCCAGCTGCTTTACTAGCAATCTCCCTACTTGGAGCATCAGCACCTTTAACCTCCTGTTCCGTACAGGTTGCAATTTGTCCTGAGGATGAACGGGAAGACGGGGAACCAACGAGAGACTAGCTCTTGGTGTCGGGACAGGCACAGGTCACTCTATTTTCCCATCAGGAAGAAGAATTAACCACAGGCTCAGCCTGCCCCCCGGAACCAGAACAGGGCCTGAAGCCATCCTGCGCTTTTGCGGCCAGCTCCCAAAAAAGCGAGTTGTAAAATGGAGCTTGAGGGCACTGCAATTCACAAACCTGCAGAGTTATAAATGATAACTCTCGTCCACAAATATATTGAGGGAAGGCAAAGAAGAGGATTTGAAATCAAGGCAGAATTGCACGAAACAGATTTCAGGAGGTAGATACGAATCGCCTTTAAAGCACATGAAAAGCGGCAAAACGTTGACAATGATGCCCTTGGCCAAAAAGGGCGTATGCGTTTTTTCCTGAATATATTCAGGAAAAAACGCATACGCCCTTTTTGGCCAACCAAGCAACCTGGAAAAGCAAGTCAGCGCTACAGAGAAGTCTCGCTTCCCATCGGTCAAAAGGGCCATGCTGAAAAAAGTGTCAAAACCAGAAATGCAGGACAGGCCATGGAGAAATGGGAGCCTTGCTACACTGATGGGCGGGATGTAAATTGCCAACAGCCACTCTAGAGAAGTGTACGGTGTGTCCTGAAATATCTGAAAAACACAGCTTAGAGAGCATAGGGCACTTCCACGCATGGGGGTAAAAATTGGGAAAATTAAAAATCAGCAAGACACAAGCACCCCAAAGTTGAGGGCTGCTCTGTTGACAAGGACCTCCACTTCATTCCACCTTAAATATCCCAGGAAAGAGAAAAATGGATAAAGAAGTTGTGGTCCTTATGTACAATGGAATATCACTCAGCCATGAAATCAATGTCATAAGGTTAGTAGCAGCATGATGAGTGGATTTAGGTACAACGATTCTAAGTGAAATAAGTCACACAGAAAAGGACACTTCTCATAAGGTATCACTGATAGAGGGAATGTAAAAACCGTTACACTTGAACTGAATTACAAAACAGAACAGAGTCACACATGCAGAAAACACACTATGGCTGCTTAACGGGAAAGGTGAGGTGGGGTGATACATAAAACAAGGGTATCAAATTAGCTCAGATACCGTTCCATAAACCCAATATGTAGTAGACAAGACCTACTCCTTGCTCAGAGAACTGGACTCAACACGCCCTATTCACCGCACAAGAATATATCTGACTAGTAATAATCTTAAAACCTATGTATTGATATCTCTCTGTTAGTGTGTCAAGTGGGTGTAAAGCGGCATAAACACAGCAGTGAAAAGCAGCTAAACCCCATTATGAAAATAAATTACTTTGAAAAACCCATGAAACAACGACAGTGAAAGAGTTAGAAATTCTTACACAATGCGTTCAGGGGCTGTGATGCAACCTGGATTGACCATATCTAGACCCACAGCTGGATGAGACATAAGGGTAGACACTCTTGGGGCTGAGAGGTTTGGTGAGGTTGGGTGAGCAAACGCAGACCCTTTAAAGTAATACTGCGTGGTACCCATCACATGGGTCCCAAATCACCAGCTTCAAGGGCATCTTCCTACATCGAAAACATGCATGAGAAACCCAGAAGATGGTACACCGTGTGATGGGGAAAGGTTTCTAAAACGCACCTCATTTCTCATCTCCTTGGGCCCGGGTTCGCCATTCCAGCCGCTTTACTAGCAATCTCCCTACTTGGAGCATCAGCACCTTTAACCTCCTGTTCCGTACAGGTTGCAATTTGTCCTGAGGATGAACGGGAAGACGGGGAACCAACGAGAGACTAGCTCTTGGTGTCGGGACAGGCACAGGTCACTCTATTTTCCCATCAGGAAGAAGAATTAACCACAGGCACAGCCTGCCCCCCGGAACCAGAACAGGGCCTGAAGCCATCCTGCGCTTTTGCGGCCAGCTCCCAAAAAAGCGAGTTGTAAAATGGAGGTTCAGGGCACTGCAATTCACAAACCTGCAGAGTTATAAATGATAACTCTCGTCCACAAATATATTGAGGGAAGGCAAAGAAGAGGATTTGAAATCAAGGCAGAATTGCACGAAACAGATTTCAGGAGGTAGATACGAATCGCCTTTAAAGCACATGAAAAGCGGCAAAACGTTGACAATGATGCCCTTGGCCAAAAAGGGCGTATGCGTTTTTTCCTGAATATATTCAGGAAAAAACGCATACGCCCTTTTTGGCCAACCAAGCAACCTGGAAAGGCAAATCAGCGCTACAGAGAAGTCTCGCTTCCCATCGGTCAAAAGGGCCATGCTGAAAAAAGTGTCAAAACCAGAAATGCAGGACAGGCCATGGAGAAATGGGAGCCTTGCTACACTGATGGGCGGGATGTAAATTGCCAACAGCCACTCTGGAGAAGTGTACGGTGTGTCCTGAAACATCTGAAAAACACAGCTTAGAGAGCATAGGGCACTTCCACTCATGGGGGTATAAATTGGGAAAATGAAAAATCAGCAAGACACAAGCACCCCAAAGTTGAGGGCTGCTCTGTTGACAAGGACCTCCACTTCATTCCACCTTCAATATCCCAGGAAAGAGAAAAATGGATAAAGAAGTTGTGGTCCTTATGTACAATGGAATATCACTCAGCCATGAAATCAATGTCATAAGGTTAGTAGCAGCATGATGAGTGGATTTAGGTACGACGATTCTAAGTGAAATAAGTCACACAGAAAAGGACACTTCTCATAAGGTATCACTGATAGAGGGAATGTAAAAACCGTTACACTTGAACTGAATTACAAAACAGAACAGAGTCACACATGCAGAAAACACACTATGGCTGCTTAACGGGAAAGGTGAGGTGGGGTGATACATAAAACAAGGGTATCAAATTAGCTCAGATACCGTTCCATAAACCCAATATGTAATAGACAAGACCTACTCCTTGCTCAGAGAACTGGACTCAACACGCCCTATTCACCGCACAAGAATATATCTGACTAGTAATAATCTTAAAACCTATGTATTGATATCTCTCTGTTAGTGTGTCAAGTGGGTGTAAAGCGGCATAAACACAGCAGTGAAAAGCAGCTAAACCCCATTATGAAAATAAATTACTTTGAAAAACCCATGAAACAACGACAGTGAAAGAGAGAGAAATTCTTACACAATGCGTTCAGGGGCTGTGATGCAACCTGGATTGACCATATCTAGACCCACAGCTGGATGAGACATACGGGTGGACACTCTTGGGGCTGAGAGGTTTGGTGAGGTTGGGTGAGCAAACGCAGACCCTTTAAAGTAATACTGCGTGGTACCCATCACATGGGTCCCAAATCTCCAGCTTCAAGGGCATCTTCCTACATCGAAAACATGCATGAGAAACCCAGAAGATAGTACACCGTGTGATGGGGAAAGGTTTCTAAAACGCACCTCATTTCTCATCTCCTTGTGCCCGGGTTCGCCATTCCAGCCGCTTTACTAGCAATCTCCCTACTTGGAGCATCAGCACCTTTAACCTCCTGTTCCGTACAGGTTGCAATTTGTCCTGAGGATGAACGGGAAGACGGGGAACCAACGAGAGACTAGCTCTTGGTGTTGGGACAGGCACAGGTCACTCTATTTTCCCATCAGGAAGAAGAATTAACCACAGGTTCAGCCTGCCCCCCGGAACCAGAACAGGGCCTGAAGCCATCCTGCACTTTTGCGGCCAGCTCCCAAAAAAGCGAGTTGTAAAATGGAGGTTCAGGGCACTGCAATTCACAAACCTGCAGAGTTATAAATGATAACTCTCGTCCACAAATATATTGAGGGAAGGCAAAGAAGAGGATTTTACATCAAGGCAGAATTGCAGGAAACAGATTTCAGGAGGTAGATTCGAATCGCCTTTAAAGCACATGAAAAGCGGCAAAATGTTGACAATGATGCCCTTGGCCAAAAAGGGCGTATGCGTTTTTTCCTGAATATATTCAGGAAAAAACGCATACGCCCTTTTTGGCCAACCAAGCAACCTGGAAAGGCAAATCAGCGCTACAAAGAAGTCTCACTTCCCATCGGTCAAAAGGGCCATGCTGAAAAATGTGTCAAAACCAGAAATGCAGGACAGGCCATGGAGAAATGAGAGCCTTGCTACACTGATGGGCGGGATGTAAATTGCCAACAGCCACTCTGGAGAAGTGTACGGTGTATCCTGAAACATCTGAAAAACACAGCTTAGAGAGCATAGGGCACTTCCACTCATGGGGGTATAAATTGGGAAAATGAAAAATCAGCAAGACACAAGCACCCCAAAGTTGAGGGCTGCTCTGTTGACAAGGACCTCCACTTCATTCCACCTTCAATATCCCAGGAAAGAGAAAAATGGATAAAGAAGTTGTGGTCCTTATGTACAATGGAATATCACTCAGCCATGAAATCAATGTCATAAGGTTAGTAGCAGCATGATGAGTGGATTTAGGTACGACGATTCTAAGTGAAATAAGTCACACAGAAAAGGACACTTCTCATAAGGTATCACTGATAGAGGGAATGTAAAAACCGTTACACTTGAACTGAATTACAAAACAGAACAGAGTCACACATGCAGAAAACACACTATGGCTGCTTAACGGGAAAGGTGAGGTGGGGTGATACATAAAACAAGGGTATCAAATTAGCTCAGATACCGTTCCATAAACCCAATATGTAGTAGACAAGACCTACTCCTTGCTCAGAGAACTGGACTCAACACGCCCTATTCACCGCACAAGAATATATCTGACTAGTAATAATCTTAAAACCTATGTATTGATATCTCTCTGTTAGTGTGTCAAGTGGGTGTAAAGCGGCATAAACACAGCAGTGAAAAGCAGCTAAAACCCATTATGAAAATAAATTACTTTGAAAAACCCATGAAACAACGACAGTGAAAGAGAGAGAAATTCGTACACAATGCGTTCAGGGGCTGTGATGCAACCTGGATTGACCATATCTAGACCCACAGCTGGATGAGACATAAGGGTGGACACTCTTGGGGCTGAGAGGTTTGGTGAGGTTGGGTGAGCAAACGCAGACCCTTTAAAGTAATACTGCGTGGTACCCATCACATGGGTCCCAAATCTCCAGCTTCAAGGGCATCTTCCTACATCGAAAACATGCATGAGATACCCAGAAGATGGTACACCGTGTGATGGGGAAAGGTTTCTAAAACGCACCTCATTTCTCATCTCCTTGTGCCCGGGTTCGCCATTCCAGCCGCTTTACTAGCAATCTCCCTACTTGGAGCATCAGCACCTTTAACCTCCTGTTCCGTACAGGTTGCAATTTGTCCTGAGGATGAACGGGAAGACGGGGAACCAACGAGAGACTAGCTCTTGGTGTCGGGACAGGCACAGGTCACTCTATTTTCCCATCAGGAAGAAGAATTAACCACAGTCTCAGCCTGCCCCCCGGAACCAGAACAGGGCCTGAAGCCATCCTGCGCTTTTGCGGCCAGCTCCCAAAAAAGCGAGTTGTAAAATGGAGGTTCAGGGCACTGCAATTCACAAACCTGCAGAGTTATAAATGATAACTCTCGTCCACAAATATATTGAGGGAAGGCAAAGCAGAGGATTTGAAATCAAGGCAGAATTGCACGAAACAGATTTCAGGAGGTAGATACGAATCGCCTTTAAAGCACATGAAAAGCGGCAAAACGTTGACAATGATGCCCTTGGCCAAAAAGGGCGTATGCGTTTTTTCCTGAATATATTCAGGAAAAAACGCATACGCCCTTTTTGGCCAACCAAGCAACCTGGAAAGGCAAATCAGCGCTACAGAGATGTCTCGCTTCCCATCGGTCAAAAGGGCCATGCTGAAAAAAGTGTCAAAACCAGAAATGCAGGACAGGCCATGGAGAAATGGGAGCCTTGCTACACTGATGGGCGGGATGTAAATTGCCAACAGCCACTCTGGAGAAGTGTACGGTGTGTCCTGAAACATCTGAAAAACACAGCTTAGAGAGCATAGGGCACTTCCACTCATGGGGGTATAAATTGGGAAAATGAAAAATCAGCAAGACACAAGCACCCCAAAGTTGAGGGCTGCTCTGTTGACAAGGACCTCCACTTCATTCCACCTTCAATATCCCAGGAAAGAGAAAAATGGATAAAGAAGTTGTGGTCCTTATGTACAATGGAATATCACTCAGCCATGAAATCAATGTCATAAGGTTAGTAGCAGCATAATGAGTGGATTTAGGTACGACGATTCTAAGTGAAATAAGTCACACAGAAAAGGACACTTCTCATAAGGTATCACTGATAGAGGGAATGTAAAAACCGTTACACTTGAACTGAATTACAAAACAGAACAGAGTCACACATGCAGAAAACAGACTATGGCTGCTTAACGGGAAAGGTGAGGTGGGGTTATGCATAAAACAAGGGTATCAAATTAGCTCAGATACTGTTCCATAAACCCAATATGTAATAGACAAGACCTACTCCTTGCTCAGAGAACTGGACTCAACACGCCCTATTCACCGCACAAGAATATATCTGACTAGTAATAATCTTAAAACCTATGTATTGATATCTCTCTGTTAGTGTGTCAAGTGGGTGTAAAGCGGCATAAACACAGCAGTGAAAAGCAGCTAAACCCCATTATGAAAATAAATTACTTTGAAAAACCCATGAAACAACGACAGTGAAAGAGAGAGAAATTCTTACACAATGCGTTCAGGGGCTGTGATGCAACCTGGATTGACCATATCTAGACCCACAGCTGGATGAGACATAAGGGTGGACACTCTTGGGGCTGAGAGGTTTGGTGAGGTTGGGTGAGCAAACGCAGACCCTTTAAAGTAATACTTCGTGGTACCCGTCGCATGGGTCCCAAATCTCCAGCTTCAAGGTCATCTTCCTACATCGAAAACATGCATGAGAAACCCAGAAGATCGTACACCGTGTGATGGGGAAAGGTTTATAAAACGCACCTCATTTCTCATCTCCTTGTGCCCGGGTTCGCCTTTCCAGCCGCTTTACTAGCAATCTCCCTACTTGGAGCATCAGCACCTTTTACCTCCTGTTCCGTACAGGTTGCAATTTGTCCTGAGGATGAACGGGAAGACGGGGAACCAACGAGAGACTAGCTCTTGGTGTCGGGACAGGCACAGGTCACTCTATTTTCCCATCAGGAAGAAGAATTAACCACAGGCTCAGCCTGCCCCCCGGAACCAGAACAGGGCCTGAAGCCATCTGGCGCTTTTGGGGCCAGCTCCCAAAAAAGCGAGTTGTAAAATGGAGGTTCAGGGCACTGCAATTCACAAACCTGCAGAGTTATAAATGATAACTCTCGTCCACAAATATATTGAGGGAAGGCAAAGAAGAGGATTTGAAATCAAGGCAGAATTGCACGAAACAGATTTCAGGAGGTAGATACGAATCGCCTTTAAAGCACATGAAAAGCGGCAAAACGTTGACAATGTTGCCCTTGGCCAAAAAGGGCGTATGCCTTTTTTCCTGAATATATTCAGGAAAAAACGCATACGCCCTTTTTGGCCAACCAAGCAACCTGGAAAGGCAAATCAGTGCTACAGAGAAGTCTCGCTTCCCATCGGTCAAAAGGGCCATGCTGAAAAAAGTGTCAAAACCAGAAATGCAGGACAGGCCATGGAGAAATGGGAGCCTTGCTACACTGATGGGCGGGATGTAAATTGCCAACAGCCACTCTGGAGAAGTGTACGGTGTGTCCTGAAACATCTGAAAAACACAGCTTAGAGAGCATAGAGCACTTCCACTCATGGGGGTATAAATTGGGAAAATTAAAAATCAGCAAGACACAAGCACCCCAAAGTTGAGGGCTGCTCTGTTGACAAGGACCTCCACTTCATTCCACCTTAAATATACCAGGAAAGAGAAAAATGGATAAAGAAGTTGTGGTCCTTATGTACAATGGAATATCACTCAGCCATGAAATCAATGTCATAAGGTTAGTAGCAGCATGTTGAGTGGATTTAGGTACGACGATTCTAAGTGAAATAAGTCACACAGAAAAGGACACTTCTCATAAGGTATCACTGATAGAGGGAATGTAAAAACCGTTACACTTGAACTGAATTACAAAACAGAACAGAGTCACACATGCAGAAAACACACTATGGCTGCTTAACGGGAAAGGTGAGGTGGGGTGATACATAAAACAAGGGTATCAAATTAGCTCAGATACCGTTCCATAAACCCAATATGTAATAGACAAGACCTACTCCTTGCTCAGAGAACTGGACTCAACACGCCCTATTCACCGCACAAGAATATATCTGACTAGTAATAATCTTAAAACCTATGTATTGATATCTCTCCGTTAGTGTGTCAAGTGGGTGTAAAGCGGCATAAACACAGCAGTGAAAAGCAGCTAAACCCCATTATGAAAATAAATTACTTTGAAAAACCCATGAAACAACGACAGTGAAAGAGAGAGAAATTCTTACACAATGCGTTCAGGGGCTGTGATGCAACCTGGATTGACCATATCTAGACCCACAGCTGGATGAGACATAAGGGTGGACACTCTTGGGGCTGAGAGGTTTGGTGAGGTTGGGTGAGCAAACGCAGACCCTTTAAAGTAATACTGCGTGGTACCCATCGCATGGGTCCCAAATCTCCAGCTTCAAGGGCATCTTCCTACATCGAAAACATGCATGAGAAACCCAGAAGATAGTACACCGTGTGATGGGGAAAGGTTTCTAAAACGCACCTCATTTCTCATCTCCTTGTGCCCGGGTTCGCCATTCCAGCCGCTTTACTAGCAATCTCCCTACTTGGAGCATCAGCACCTTTAACCTCCTGTTCCGTACAGGTTGCAATTTGTCCTGAGGATGAACGGGAAGACGGGGAACCAACGAGAGACTAGCTCTTGGTGTTGGGAGAGGCACAGGTCACTCTATTTTCCCATCAGGAAGAAGAATTAACCACAGGCTCAGCCTGCTCCCCGGAACCAGAACAGGGCCTGAAGCCATCCTGCGCTTTTGCGGCCAGCTCCCAAAAAAGCGAGTTGTAAAATGGAGGTTCAGGGCATTGCAATTCACAAACCTGCAGAGTTATAAATGATAACTCTCGTCCACAAATATATTGAGGGAAGGCAAAGAAGAGGATTTGAATTCAAGGCAGAATTGCACGAAACAGATTTCAGGAGGTAGATACGAATCGCCTTTAAAGCACATGAAAAGCGCAAAACGTTAACAATGATGCCCTTGGCCAAAAAGGGCGTATGCGTTTTTTCCTGAATAAATTCAGGAAAAAACGCATACGCCCTTTTTGGCCAACCAAGCAACCTGGAAAAGCAAGTCAGCGCTACAGAGAAGTCTCGCTTCCCATCGGTCAAAAGGGCCATGCTGAAAAAAGTGTCAAAACCAGAAATGCAGGACAGGCCATGGAGAAATGGGAGCCTTGCTACACTGATGGGCGGGATGTAAATTGCCAACAGCCACTCTAGAGAAGTGTACGGTGTGTCCTGAAATATCTGAAAAACACAGCTTAGAGAGCATAGGGCACTTCCACTCATGGGGGTATAAATTGGGAAAATGAAAAATCAGCAAGACACAAGCACCCCAAAGTTGAGGGCTGCTCTGTTGACAAGGACCTCCACTTCATTCCACCTTCAATATCCCAGGAAAGAGAAAAATGGATAAAGAAGTTGTGGTCCTTATGTACAATGGAATATCACTCAGCCATGAAATCAATGTCATAAGGTTAGTAGCAGCATGATGAGTGGATTTAGGTACGACGATTCTAAGTGAAATAAGTCACACAGAAAAGGACACTTCTCATAAGGTATCACTGATAGAGGGAATGTAAAAACCGTTACACTTGAACTGAATTACAAAACAGAACAGAGTCACACATGCAGAAAACACACTATGGCTGCTTAACGGGAAAGGTGAGGTGGGGTGATACATAAAACAAGGGTATCAAATTAGCTCAGATACCGTTCCATAAACCCAATATGTAATAGACAAGACCTACTCCTTGCTCAGAGAACTGGACTCAACACGCCCTATTCACCGCACAAGAATATATCTGACTAGTAATAATCTTAAAACCTATGTATTGATATCTCTCTGTTAGTGTGTCAAGTGGGTGTAAAGCGGCATAAACACAGCAGTGAAAAGCAGCTAAACCCCATTATAAAAATAAATTACTTTGAAACACCCATGAAACAAAGACAGTGAAAGAGAGAGAAATTCTTACACAATGCGTTCAGGGGCTGTGATGCAACCTGGATTGACCATATCTAGACGCACAGCTGGATGAGACATAAGGGTGGACACTCTTGGGGCTGAGAGGTTTGGTGAGGTTGGGTGAGCAAACGCAGACCCTTTAAAGTAATACTTCGTGGTACCCGTCGCATGGGTCCCAAATCTCCAGCTTCAAGGGCATCTTCCTACATCGAAAACATGCATGAGAAACCCAGAAGATGGTACACCGTGTGATGGGGAAAGGTTTCTAAAACGCACCTCATTTCTCATCTCCTTGTGCCCGGGTTCGCCTTTCCAGCCGCTTTACTAGCAATCTCCCTACTTGGAGCATCAGCACCTTTAACCTCCTGTTCCGTACAGGTTGCAATTTGTCCTGAGGATGAACGGGAAGACGGGGAACCAACGAGAGACTAGCTCTTGGTGTCGGGACAGGCACAGGTCACTCTATTTTCCCATCAGGAAGAAGAATTAACCACAGGCTCAGCCTGCCCCCCGGAACCAGAACAGGGCCTGAAGCCATCTGGCGCTTTTGCGGCCAGCTCCCAAAAAAGCGAGTTGTAAAATGGAGGTTCAGGGCACTGCAATTCACAAACCTGCAGAGTTATAAATGATAACTCTCGTCCACAAATATATTGAGGGAAGGCAAAGAAGAGGATTTGAAATCAAGGCAGAATTGCACGAAACAGATTTCAGGAGGTAGATACGAATCGCCTTTAAAGCACATGAAAAGCGGCAAAACGTTGACAATGATGCCCTTGGCCAAAAAGGGCGTATGCGTTTTTTCCTGAATATATTCAGGAAAAAACGCATACGCCCTTTTTGGCCAACCAAGCAACCTGGAAAGGCAAATCAGTGCTACAGAGAAGTCTCGCTTCCCATCGGTCAAAAGGGCCATGCTGAAAAAAGTGTCAAAACCAGAAATGCAGGACAGGCCATGGAGAAATGGGAGCCTTGCTACACTGATGGGCGGGATGTAAATTGCCAACAGCCACTCTGGAGAAGTGTACGGTGTGTCCTGAAACATCTGAAAAACACAGCTTAGAGAGCATAGGGCACTTCCACTCATGGGGGTATAAATTGGGAAAATTAAAAATCAGCAAGACACAAGCACCCCAAAGTTGAGGGCTGCTCTGTTGACAAGGACCTCCACTTCATTCCACCTTCAATATCCCAGGAAAGAGAAAAATGGATAAAGAAGTTGTGGTCCTTATGTACAATGGAATATCACTCAGCCATGAAATCAATGTCATAAGGTTAGTAGCAGCATGATGAGTGGATTTAGGTACGACGATTCTAAGTGAAATAAGTCACACAGAAAAGGACACTTCTCATAAGGTATCACTTTTAGAGGGAATGTAAAAACCGTTACACTTGAACTGAATTACAAAACAGAACAGAGTCACACATGCAGAAAACACACTATGGCTGCTTAACGGGAAAGGTGAGGTGGGGTGATACATAAAACAAGGGTATCAAATTAGCTCAGATACCGTTCCATAAACCCAATATGTAGTAGACAAGACCTACTCCTTGCTCAGAGAACTGGACTCAACACGCCCTATTCACCGCACAAGAATATATCTGACTAGTAATAATCTTAAAACCTATGTATTGATATCTCTCTGTTAGTGTGTCAAGTGGGTGTAAAGCGGCATAAACACAGCCGTGAAAAGCAGCTAAACCCCATTATGAAAATAAATTACTTTGAAACACCCATGAAACAACGACAGTGAAAGAGATAGAAATTCTTACACAATGAGTTCAGGGGCTGTGATGCAACCTGGATTGACCATATCTAGACCCACAGCTGGATGAGACATAAGGGTGGACACTCTTGGGGCTGAGAGGTTTGGTGAGATTGGGTGAGCAAACGCAGACCCTTTAAAGTAATACTGCGTGGTACCCATCGCATGGGTCCCAAATCTCCAGCTTCAAGGGCATCTTCCTACATCGAAAACATGCATGAGAAACCCAGAAGATGGTACACCGTGTGATGGGGAAAGGTTTCTAAAACGCACCTCATTTCTCATCTCCTTGTGCCCGTGTTCGCCATTCCAGCCGCTTTACTAGCAATCTCCCTACTTGGAGCATCAGCACCTTTAACCTCCTGTTCCGTACAGGTTGCAATTTGTCCTGAGGATGAACGGGAAGACGGGGAACCAACGAGAGACTACCTCTTGGTGTCGGGACAGGCACAGGTCACTCTATTTTCCCATCAGGAAGAAGAATTAACCACAGGCTCAGCCTGCCCCCCGGAACCAGAACAGGGCCTGAAGCCATCCTGCGCTTTTGCGGCCAGCTCCCAAAAAAGCGAGTTGTAAAATGGAGGTTCAGGGCACTGCAATTCACAAACCTGCAGAGTTATAAATGATAACTCTCGTCCACAAATATATTGAGGGAAGGCAAAGAAGAGGATTTGAAATCAAGGCAGAATTGCACGAAACAGATTTCAGGAGGTAGATACGAATCGCCTTTAAAGCACATGAAAAGCGGCAAAACGTTGACAATGATGCCCTTGGCCAAAAAGGGCGTATGCGTTTTTTCCTGAATATATTCAGGAAAAAATGCATACGCCCTTTTTGGCCAACCAAGCAACCTGGAAAGGCAAATCAGCGCTACAGAGAAGTCTCGCTTCCCATCGGTCAAAAGGGCCATGCTGAAAAAAGTGTCAAAACCAGAAATGCAGGACAGGCCATGGAGAAATGGGAGCCTTGCTACACTGATGGGCGGGATGTAAATTGCCAACAGCCACTCTGGAGAAGTGTACGGTGTGTCCTGAAACATCTGAAAAACACAGCTTAGAGAGCATAGGGCACTTCCACTCATGGGGGTATAAATTGGGAAAATGAAAAATCAGCAAGACACAAGCACCCCAAAGTTGAGGGCTGCTCTGTTGACAAGGACCTCCACTTCATTCCACCTTCAATATCCCAGGAAAGAGAAAAATGGATAAAGAAGTTGTGGTCCTTATGTACAATGGAATATCACTCAGCCATGAAATCAATGTCATAAGGTTAGTAGCAGCATGATGAGTGGATTTAGGTACGACGATTCTAAGTGAAATAAGTCACACAGAAAAGGACACTTCTCATAAGGTATCACTTATAGAGGGAATGTAAAAACCGTTACACTTGAACTGAATTACAAAACAGAACAGAGTCACACATGCAGAAAACACACTATGGCTGCTTAACGGGAAAGGTGAGGTGGGGTGATACATGAAACAAGGGTATCAAATTAGCTCAGATACCGTTCCATAAACCCAATATGTAATAGACAAGACCTACTCCTTGCTCAGAGAACTGGACTCAACACGCCCTATTCACCGCACAAGAATATATCTGACTAGTAATAATCTTAAAACCTATGTATTGATATCTCTCTGTTAGTGTGTCAAGTGGGTGTAAAGCGACATAAACACAGCAGTGAAAAGCAGCTAAACCCCATTATGAAAATAAATTACTTTGAAAAACCCATGAAACAACGACAGTGAAAGAGATAGAAATTCTTACACAATGAGTTCAGGGGCTGTGATGCAACCTGGATTGACCATATCTAGACCCACAGCTGGATGAGACATAAGGGTGGACACTCTTGGGGCTGAGAGGTTTGGTGAGATTGGGTGAGCAAACGCAGACCCTTTAAAGTAATACTGCGTGGTACCCATCGCATGGGTCCCAAATCTCCAGCTTCAAGGGCATCTTCCTACATCGAAAACATGCATGAGAAACCCAGAAGATGGTACACCGTGTGATGGGGAAAGGTTTCTAAAACGCACCTCATTTCTCATCTCCTTGTGCCCGTGTTCGCCATTCCAGCCGCTTTACTAGCAATCTCCCTACTTGGAGCATCAGCACCTTTAACCTCCTGTTCCGTACAGGTTGCAATTTGTCCTGAGGATGAACGGGAAGACGGGGAACCAACGAGAGACTACCTCTTGGTGTCGGGACAGGCACAGGTCACTCTATTTTCCCATCAGGAAGAAGAATTAACCACAGGCTCAGCCTGCCCCCCGGAACCAGAACAGGGCCTGAAGCCATCCTGCGCTTTTGCGGCCAGCTCCCAAAAAAGCGAGTTGTAAAATGGAGGTTCAGGGCACTGCAATTCACAAACCTGCAGAGTTATAAATGATAACTCTCGTCCACAAATATATTGAGGGAAGGCAAAGAAGAGGATTTGAAATCAAGGCAGAATTGCACGAAACAGATTTCAGGAGGTAGATACGAATCGCCTTTAAAGCACATGAAAAGCGGCAAAACGTTGACAATGATGCCCTTGGCCAAAAAGGGCGTATGCGTTTTTTCCTGAATATATTCAGGAAAAAATGCATACGCCCTTTTTGGCCAACCAAGCAACCTGGAAAGGCAAATCAGCGCTACAGAGAAGTCTCGCTTCCCATCGGTCAAAAGGGCCATGCTGAAAAAAGTGTCAAAACCAGAAATGCAGGACAGGCCATGGAGAAATGGGAGCCTTGCTACACTGATGGGCGGGATGTAAATTGCCAACAGCCACTCTGGAGAAGTGTACGGTGTGTCCTGAAACATCTGAAAAACACAGCTTAGAGAGCATAGGGCACTTCCACTCATGGGGGTATAAATTGGGAAAATGAAAAATCAGCAAGACACAAGCACCCCAAAGTTGAGGGCTGCTCTGTTGACAAGGACCTCCACTTCATTCCACCTTCAATATCCCAGGAAAGAGAAAAATGGATAAAGAAGTTGTGGTCCTTATGTACAATGGAATATCACTCAGCCATGAAATCAATGTCATAAGGTTAGTAGCAGCATGATGAGTGGATTTAGGTACGACGATTCTAAGTGAAATAAGTCACACAGAAAAGGACACTTCTCATAAGGTATCACTTATAGAGGGAATGTAAAAACCGTTACACTTGAACTGAATTACAAAACAGAACAGAGTCACACATGCAGAAAACACACTATGGCTGCTTAACGGGAAAGGTGAGGTGGGGTGATACATGAAACAAGGGTATCAAATTAGCTCAGATACCGTTCCATAAACCCAATATGTAATAGACAAGACCTACTCCTTGCTCAGAGAACTGGACTCAACACGCCCTATTCACCGCACAAGAATATATCTGACTAGTAATAATCTTAAAACCTATGTATTGATATCTCTCTGTTAGTGTGTCAAGTGGGTGTAAAGCGACATAAACACAGCAGTGAAAAGCAGCTAAACCCCATTATGAAAATAAATTACTTTGAAAAACCCATGAAACAACGACAGTGAAAGAGAGAGAAATTCTTACACAATGCGTTCAGGGTCTGTGATGCAACCTGGATTGACCATATCTAGACCCACAGCTGGATGAGACATAAGGGTGGACACTCTTGGGGCTGAGAGGTTTGGTGAGGTTGGGTGAGCAAACGCAGACCCTTTAAAGTAATACTGCGTGGTACCCATCGCATGGGTCCCAAATCTCCAGGTTCAAGGGCATCTTCCTACATCGAAAACATGCATGAGAAACCCAGAAGATGGTACACCGTGTGATGGGGAAAGGTTTCTAAAACGCACCTAATTTCTCATCTCCTTGTGCCCGGGTTCGCCTTTCCAGCCGCTTTACTAGCAATCTCCCTACTTGGAGCATCAGCACCTTTAACCTCCTGTTCCGTACAGGTTGCAATTTGTCCTGAGGATAAACGGGAAGACGTGGAACCAACGAGAGACTAGCTCTTGGTGTTGGGACAGGCACAGGTCACTCTATTTTCCCATCAGAAAGAAGAATTAACCACAGGCTCAGCCTGCCCCCCGGAACCAGAACAGGGCCTGAAGCCATTCTGCGATTTTGCGGCCAGCTCCCATAAAAACGAGTTGTAAAATGGAGGTTCCGGGCACTGCAATTCACAAACCTGCAGTTATAAATGATAACTCTCGTCCACAAGTATATTGAGGGAAGGCAACGAAGAGGATTTGAAATCAAGGCAGAATTGCAGGAAACTTATTTCAGGAAGTAGATTCGAATCGCATTTAAAGCACATGTAAAGCGGCAAAACGTTGACAATGATGCCCTTGGCCAAAAAGGGCGTATGCGTTTTTTCCTGAATATATTCAGGAAAAAACGCATACGCCCTTTTTGGCCAACCAAGCAACCTGGAAAGGCAAATCAGCGCTACAAAGAAGTCTCGCTTCCCATCGGTCAAAAGGGCCATGCTGAAAAAAGTGTCAAAACCAGAAATGCAGGACAGGCCATGGAGAAATGGGAGCCTTGCTACACTGATGGGCGGGATGTAAATTGCCAACAGCCACTCTGGAGAAGTGTCCAGTGAGTCCTGAAACATCTGAAAAACACAGCTTATAGAGCATAGGGCACTTCCACTCATGGGGGTATAAATTGGGAAAATGAAAAATCAGCAAGACACAAGCACCCCAAAGTTGAGGGCTGCTCTGTTGACAAGGACCTCCACTTCATTCCACCTTCAATATCCCAGGAAAGAGAAAAATGGATAAAGAAGTTGTGGTCCTTATGTACAATGGAATATCACTCAGCCATGAAATCAATGTCATAAGGTTAGTAGCAGCATGATGAGTGGATTTAGGTACGACGATTCTAAGTGAAATAAGTCACACAGAAAAGGACACTTCTCATAAGGTATCACTTATAGAGGGAATGTAAAAACCGTTACACTTGAACTGAATTACAAAACAGAACAGAGTCACACATGCAGAAAACACACTATGGCTGCTTAACGGGAAAGGTGAGGTGGGG
Organism: Balaenoptera borealis; assembly: GCF_965194805.1. Lineage (NCBI taxonomy): Eukaryota > Metazoa > Chordata > Mammalia > Artiodactyla > Balaenopteridae > Balaenoptera > Balaenoptera borealis. The sequence continues at coordinate 3,372,900 of NW_028124009.1, forward strand.
TGATACATGAAACAAGGGTATCAAATTAGCTCAGATACCGTTCCATAAACCCAATATGTAATAGACAAGACCTACTCCTTGCTCAGAGAACTGGACTCAACACGCCCTATTCACCGCACAAGAATATATCTGACTAGTAATAATCTTAAAACCTATGTATTGATATCTCTCTGTTAGTGTGTCAAGTGGGTGTAAAGCGACATAAACACAGCAGTGAAAAGCAGCTAAACCCCATTATGAAAATAAATTACTTTGAAAAACCCATGAAACAACGACAGTGAAAGAGAGAGAAATTCTTACACAATGCGTTCAGGGTCTGTGATGCAACCTGGATTGACCATATCTAGACCCACAGCTGGATGAGACATAAGGGTGGACACTCTTGGGGCTGAGAGGTTTGGTGAGGTTGGGTGAGCAAACGCAGACCCTTTAAAGTAATACTGCGTGGTACCCATCGCATGGGTCCCAAATCTCCAGGTTCAAGGGCATCTTCCTACATCGAAAACATGCATGAGAAACCCAGAAGATGGTACACCGTGTGATGGGGAAAGGTTTCTAAAACGCACCTAATTTCTCATCTCCTTGTGCCCGGGTTCGCCTTTCCAGCCGCTTTACTAGCAATCTCCCTACTTGGAGCATCAGCACCTTTAACCTCCTGTTCCGTACAGGTTGCAATTTGTCCTGAGGATAAACGGGAAGACGTGGAACCAACGAGAGACTAGCTCTTGGTGTTGGGACAGGCACAGGTCACTCTATTTTCCCATCAGAAAGAAGAATTAACCACAGGCTCAGCCTGCCCCCCGGAACCAGAACAGGGCCTGAAGCCATTCTGCGATTTTGCGGCCAGCTCCCATAAAAACGAGTTGTAAAATGGAGGTTCCGGGCACTGCAATTCACAAACCTGCAGTTATAAATGATAACTCTCGTCCACAAGTATATTGAGGGAAGGCAACGAAGAGGATTTGAAATCAAGGCAGAATTGCAGGAAACATATTTCAGGAAGTAGATTCGAATCGCATTTAAAGCACATGTAAAGCGGCAAAACGTTGACAATGATGCCCTTGGCCAAAAAGGGCGTATGCGTTTTTTCCTGAATATATTCAGGAAAAAACGCATACGCCCTTTTTGGCCAACCAAGCAACCTGGAAAGGCAAATCAGCGCTACAAAGAAGTCTCGCTTCCCATCGGTCAAAAGGGCCATGCTGAAAAAAGTGTCAAAACCAGAAATGCAGGACAGGCCATGGAGAAATGGGAGCCTTGCTACACTGATGGGCGGGATGTAAATTGCCAACAGCCACTCTGGAGAAGTGTCCAGTGAGTCCTGAAACATCTGAAAAACACAGCTTATAGAGCATAGGGCACTTCCACTCATGGGGGTATAAATTGGGAAAATGAAAAATCAGCAAGACACAAGCACCCCAAAGTTTAGGGCTGCTCTCTTGACAAGGACCTCCACTTCATTCCACCTTAAATATCCCAGGAAAGAGAAAAATGGATAAAGAAGTTGTGGTCCTTATGTACAATGGAATATCACTCAGCCATGAAATCAATGTCATAAGGCTAGTAGCAGCATGATGAGTGGATTTAGGTACGACGATTCTAAGTGAAATAAGTCACACAGAAAAGGACACTTCTCATAAGGTATCACTGATAGAGGGAATGTAAAAACCGTTACACTTGAACTGAATTACAAAACAGAACAGAGTCACACATGCAGAAAACACACTATGGCTGCTTAACGGGAAAGGTGAGGTGGGGTGATACATAAAACAAGGGTTTCAAATTAGCTCAGATACCGTTCCATAAACCCAATATGTAATAGACAAGACCTACTCCTTGCTCAGAGAACTGGACTCAACATGCCCTATTCACCGCACAAGAATATATCTGACTAGTAATAATCGTAAAGCCTATGTATTGATATCTCTCTGTTAGTGTGTCAAGTGGGTGTAAAGCGGCATAAACACAGCAGTGAAAAGCAGCTAAATCCCATTATGAAAATAAATTACTTTGAAAAACCCATGAAACAAAGACAGTGAAAGAGAGAGGAATTCTTACACAATGCGTTCAGGGGCTGTGATGCAAACTGGATTGACCATATCTAGACCCACAGCTGGATGAGACATAAGGGTGGACACTCTTGGGGCTGAGAGGTTTGGTGAGGTTGGGTGAGCAAACGCAGACCCTTTAAAGTAATACTGCATGGTACCCATCGCATGGGTCCCAAATCTCCAGGTTCAAGGGCATCTTCCTACATCAAAAACATGCATGAGAAACCCAGAAGATGGTACACCGTGTGATGGGGAAAGGTTTCTAAAACGCACCTCATTTCTCATCTCCTTGTGCCCGGGTTCGCCATTCCAGCCGCTTTACTAGCAAGCTCCCTACTTGGAGCATCAGCACCTTTAATCTCCTGTTCCGTAGAGGTTGCAATTTGTCCTGAGGATAAACGGGAAGACGTGGAACCAACGAGAGACTAGCTCTTGGTGTTGGGACAGGCACAGGTCACTCTATTTTCCCATCAGAAAGAAGAATTAACCACAGGCTCAGCCTGCCCCCCGGAACCAGAACAGGGCCTGAAGCCATTCTGCGATTTTGCCGCCAGCTCCCATAAAAACGAGTTGTAAAATGGAGGTCCAGGGCACTGCAATTCACAAACCTGCAGTTATAAATGATAACTCTCGTCCACAAATATATTGAGGGAAGGCAAAGAAGAGGATTTGAAATCAAGGCAGAATTGCAGGAAACAGATTTCAGGAGGTAGATTCGAATCGCCTTTAAAGCACATGAAAAGCGGCAAAACGTTGACAATGATGCCCTTGGCCAAAAAGGGCGTATGCGTTTTTTCCTGAATATATTCAGGAAAAAACGCATACGCCCTTTTTGGCCAACCAAGCAACCTGGAAAGGCAAATCAGTGCTACAAAGAAGTCTCACTGCCCATCGGTCAAAAGGGCCATGCTGAAAAAAGTGTCAAAACCAGAAATGCAGGACAGGCCATGGAGAAATGGGAGCCTTGCTACACCGATGGGCGGGATGTAAATTGCCAAGAGCCACTCTGGAGAAGTGTCCGGTGAGTCCTGAAACATCTGAAAAACACAGCTTAGAGAGCATAGGGCACTTCCACTCATGGGGGTATAAATTGGGAAAATTAAAAATCAGCAAGACACAAGCACCCCAAAGTTGAGGGCTGCTCTGTTGACCAGGACCTCCACTTCATTCCACCTTCAATATCCCAGGAAAGAGAAAAATGGGTAAAGAAGTTGTGGTCCTTATGTACAATGGAATATCACTCAGCCATGAAATCAATGTCATAAGGCTAGTAGCAGCATGATGAGTGGATTTAGGTACGACGATTCTAAGTGAAATAAGTCACACAGAAAAAGACACGTATCATAAGCTATCACTTATAGAGGGAATGTAAAAACCGCTACACTTGAACTGAATTACAAAGCAGAACAGAGTCACACGTTTAGAAAACACACTATGGCTGGTTAACGGGAAAGGTGAGGTGGGGTGATGCATAAAACAAGGGTTTCAAATTATCTGAGATACCGTTCCATAAACCCAATATGTAATAGACAAGAACTACTCCTTGCTCAGAGAACAGGACTCAACACACCCTATTCACCGCAAAAGAATATATTTGATTAGTAGTAATCTTAAAACCTATGTATTGATATCTCTCTGTTAGTGTGTCAAGTGGGTGTAAAGCGGCATAAACACAGTAGTGAAAAGCAGCTAAACCCCATTATAAAAATAAATTACTTTTAAAAACCCATGATACAAAGACAGTGAAAGAGAGAGAAATTCTTACACAATTCGTTCAGGGGCTGTGATGAAACCTGGATCGACCATATCTAGACCCACAGCTGGGTGAGACATAAGGGTGGACACTCTTGCGGCTGAGAGGTTTGGTGAGGTTGGATGAGCCAACGCAGACCCTTTAAAGTAATACTGCGTGACACCCAACCCATGGGTCCCAAATCTCCAGGTTCAAGGGCATCTTCCTACATCAAAAACATGCATGAGAAACCCAGAAGATGCTACACCATGTGATCGGGAATGGTTTCTAAAATGCACCTCATTTATCATCTCCTTGTGCTCGGGTTCGCCATTCCAGCCACTTTCCTAGCAATCTCCCTACTTGGAGCATCAGCACCTTTAACCTCCTGTTCCGTACAGGTTGCAATTTGTACTGAGGATGAACGGGAAGAGGGGGAACCAATGAGAGACTAGATCTAGGTGTTGGGACAAGCACAGGTCACTCTATTTTCCCTTCAGAAAGAAGAATTAACCACAGCCTCAGCCTGCCCCCCGGAAGTAGAACAGGGCCTGAAGCAATCCTGCGCTTTTGCGGCCAACTCCCAAAAAAGCGAGTTGAAAAATGGATCTCAGGGGCACTGCAATTCACAAACCTGCAGAGTTATCAATGATAACTCTCGTCCACAAATATATTGAGGGAAGGCAACGAAGAGGATATGAAAGCAAGGCAGAATTGCAGAAACCGACTTAAGGAGGTAGATGCGAATCGCCTTTAAAGCAAATGAAAAGCGGCAAAACGTTGACAATGATACCCTTGGCCAAAAAGGGCGTATGCGTTTTTTCCTGAATATATTCAGGAAAAAACGCATACGCCCTTTTTGGCCAACCAAGCAACCTGGAAAGGCAAATCAGCGCTACAAAGAAGTCTCGCTTCCCATTGGTCAAAAGGGCCATGCTGAAAAAAGTGTCAAAACCAGAAATGCAGGACAGGCCATGGAGAAATGGGAGCCTTGCTACACTGATGGGCGGGATGTAAATTGCCAACAGCCACTCTGGAGAAGTGTACAGTGTGTCCTGAAACATCTAAAAAACACAGCTTAGAGAGCATAGGGCATTTCCACTCATGGGCGTATAAATTGGGAAAACTAAAAATCAGCAAGACACAGGCACACCAAAGTTTAGGGCTGCTCTGTTGACAAGAACCTTCTCTTCATTACACCTTAAATATCCCAGGAAATAGGAAAATGGATAACGATGTTGTGGTCCTTATGTACAATGGAATATCACTCAGCCATGAAATCAATGTCATAAGGCTATTAGCAGCATGATGAGTGGATTTATGTTCGACGATTCTAAGTGAAATAAGTCACACAGAAAAAGACACTTATCATAAGCTATCACTTATAGAGGGAATGTAAAAACCACTACAGTTGAACTGAATTACAAAGCAGAACAGAGTCACACGTTTAGAAAACACACTATGGCTGCTTAACGGGAAAGGTGAGGTGGGGTGATGCATAAAACAAGGGTTTCATATTAGCTCAAATACCGATCCATAAACCCAATATGTAATAGACAAGACCTACTCCTTGCTCAGTGAAGTGGATGCAACACCCCCTATTCAACGAACAAGAATATATCTGACTAGTAAAAATCTTAAAACCTATGTATTGATTTCTCTCTGTAAGTGAATCAAGTGGGTGTAAAGGGGCATAAACACAGCAGTGAAAATCAGGTAAACCCCATTATAAAAATAAATTACTTTAAAATCCCAAAAAACAAAGACAGTGATAGAGGGAGAAATTTTTACATAATTCGTTCCGGGGCTGTGATGCAACCTGGTGTGACCATATCTAGACCCACAGCTGGATGAGAAATAAAGCTGGACACTCTTGGGGCTGAAGGTCTCTTTCCCTATTTACCAGATTGGGAACGTAGAAAGGCTGCCACCCTCTGGCCGTTACCTGCAAAAGCAACTTTAAAACCTGTGCTAATGGTCACTTCATATGAACAAGTACTTCAGGGCTGTAAATGAAACGTGCCCTCAAAATGTCTTGAGGGAGGTAATGGCCAAAAATTTTCAAAATGTGACACTTACTTTAAGAAAACACTTTGAAGAACTAAGCTGTAATCACAGTTTGATAAATAAAAAGGGCATGCTTTAAAGCTCAATTTCAACAGATTATGGGACACATGCAAATTCAACCACAGATAGGTATCAGCTCGCACCTGTTAGAATAACCATCAGCAAGAAAACTACAAACAATAAATATTGAAGGTGTTTTGGAGAAATGCATACCCTCAATTTTAAGTGGGACGTAACCTGGAAAGAGCCACTAATGAGAACTGAATGGTGGTGCCTTTAAAACATACACACTGAGCTACCATATGATACAGCAAGCCCACTCCTTGGCCTATAACATAAGAAGATATAACTGGAAAGACACAGGCAAGCAAATGTGCATTGCAGCAGTATTACAATAGCCAAGACATGGAGGCAACCAGAAAGTCCATCAAGAGGTGCGTGGCCAAAGAAGAACTGGTACACGTACAGATGGAATATTAGCCAGGGAAAAAAATGAAACAATGCCATTTGCAGCACCATGTATGATTCTTGAGGTAATCAGGCAAATTGTACTAAGTCAGAAAGCAAAAGACACATATCCTATAATATCACTTATAGGTCTTAGCTAAAAATTGATACCAATGAAGATATTTCCACAGAGAAATGCAATCACAGATTCATTAAACAAACTTATGGTTCACCAAATGGAAAGGTGTGAGGATTGGATACATTAGGATATTGGGGTTAAGATAGATATAGAAACACATGTGAAATATGTAATCACCAAAGACCTACGTAATACCAAGACAAGACTACTCAACATCGTGTCATAACCTACATGGGAAAATGATCCAAAGAAGAATAGATATATGTATATGTTTAAAAGAACCACATCTTTCACACCTAGAAGAAACAAAACATTTTAATTAAATTTGCTCTGACAAAAAATAAAAATTAAATTAAAAAAAGAACAAGAAGTAATGAGACATAAACTTAAGGGGCTATTTGCTGGCACATTGCATTCTAATTTACAACCAGAACATGACTTCCATTAAGGCTCTGTCATCACTAATAAAGCAGCTTTATAAGCAATGTTGAAGGTAGCTTAAAAGAAGTCTCACTAATTATTGATAGTAACAAGGAAACAAAGAAAAGTAAAAATCTCACTGCAAAAAGTATACATAGGGTAAGGATAGTAGATCAAACACTTATTAAACTTCTGTAAAGAATAAAAGACAACAGTAGTATGTTTTTTTAAAAAGAGAGGGCCCAAATAAATCTGAAATGAAAGAGATGATGTTACAACGGACACCACAGAAATACAAAGTATCCTAAGATACACACAGGGTAACTCAGGGCTCAGACTGGACAGAGCCCACTCTCCAGTCCCCTGTACATGACTTACAGGAGCCTCAGGAACTGAGGAGGGGGTCCCTGAGGAGAGGCTCAAGATAGAATATGGTAGACATTAACATGACTGCATTCATCTTAAACATGCCTGAACTACATTCACACGAGATGATTTTGTCCTGTATGTACATCGGCACCTCTAGTTGGAACTGCAGATCTTTGGCTTCAACACCTCTACTGACAATGTTAGCGTCACCTGCTGTGGACCGTCTCCTATAGGATTTCTAGAATCACAAAACATCGAAGCTTCACAGGACCCAGAGTCTGTGCAACTCCACACAGAGTCTCAGAGTCTCAACTCCACTCAGATACTCCACTCTTGGAGGGCACACACAAAGTAGTGTGCACATCAGGACCCAGGGGAAGGAGCAGTGACCCTGTAGGAGAATGACCAGAACTACCTGCTACTTTTAGAGGGTCTCCTGCAGAGGCAGGTGGTGGCTGTGGCTGTGGCTCACCGTGAGGACAACGACACTGGCAGCAGAAGTTCTGGGAAATACTCCTCGGTGTGAGCCCTCCCAGAGTCCGCCATTAGCCCCACCAAGAGCAAGGTAGGCTCCAGGGCTGGGTCGCCTCAGGCCAAACAACCAACAGGGAGGGAACCCAGCCCCATGCATCAGCAGACAAGCGGATTAAACTTTTTATTAAAGTTTTATTTAATCCGTAGACAAGCGGATTAAAGCTCTGCCCACCAAAGCAACACCCAGCTCTACCCACCACCAGTCCTTCCCATCAGGAAGCTTGCACAAGCCTCTAAGATAGACTCATCCACCGGAGAGCAGACAGCAGAAGCAAGAAGAACTACAATTCTGCAGCCTGTGGAAGGAAAACCACATTCACAGAAAGATAGACAAAATGAAAAGGCAGAGGACTTTATACCAGATCAAGGAACAAGATAAAACCCCAGAAAAAAAAACAAAATGAGGTGGAGATAGGGAACCTTCCAGAAAAAAAATTCAGAATAATGATAGTGAAGTTGAGCCAAGACCTTGGAAAAAGAAAGGAGGCAAAGATCGAGAAGATGCAAGAAATGTTTAACAAAGACCTAGAAGAATTAAGGAACAAACACCTAGAAGAATTAAAGAACAAACAAACAGAGGTGAACAATGGAATAACTGAAATGAAAAATACACTAGAAGGAATCAGTAGCAGAATAACTGTGGCAGAAGAACGGATAAGTGACCTGGAAGACAGAAAGGTGGAAATCACTGCCATGGAACAGAATAAAGAAAAAGAATGAAAATAAACGAAGACACCCCAAGAGTCCTCTGGGACAACATTAAACGCAACAACATTCGCATTATAGGGGTCCCAGAAGGAGAAGAGAGAGAGAAAGGACCCGAGAATATATTTAAAGAGATAATGGTCAAAAACTTCCCTAGCATGGGAAAAGAAATAGCCACCCAAGTCCAGAAGCACAGAGTGTCCCAGGCAGGATAAACCAAAGGAGAAAAATGACAAGACACATAGTAATCAAATTGACAAAAATTAACGACAAAGAAAAATGATTGAAAGCAGCAAGGGAAAAATGACAAATAACATACAAGGGAACTCCCATAAGGATAACAACTGATTTCTCAGCAGAAAATCTACAAGCCAGAAGGAAGTGGCATGATAAATTTAAAGTGATGAAAGGGAAGAACCTACAACCAAGAGTACTCCACCCTGCAAAGAGCTCATTCAGATTTGATGGAGAAATCAAAAGCCTTACAGACAAGCAAAAGCTAAGAGAATTCAGCACCATGAAACCAGCTCTACACCAAATGCTAAAGGAACTTCTCTAAGTGGGAAACACAAGAGAAGAAAAGGACCCACCAAGACAAACCCATAACAATTAAGAAAATAGTAGTAGGAACATACATATCGATAATTACCTTAAACGTGAATGCACTACATGTTCCAACCAAAAGACACAGGCTCGCTGAATGGATACAAAAACAAGACCCATATATATGCTGTCTACAAGAGATCCATTTCAGACCTAGGGACACATACAGACTCAAAGTGAGGCGATGGAAAAATATATTCTATGCAAATGAAAATCAAAAGAAAGCTGGAGTAGCAATACTCATATCAGATAAAATAGACTTTAAAATAAAGAATGTTACAAGAGACGAGGAAAGGCACTACATAATGGTCAGGGGATCAATCCAAGAAGAAGATATAACAATTATAAATATATATGTACCCAAAATAGGAGCAGCTCAATGTATAAGGCAACTGCTAACAGCTATAAAAGAGGAAATCGACAGTAACACAATAATAGCGGGGGACTTTAACAGCTCACTTACACCAGTGGAGATCAGCCAGACAGACAATTAATAAGGAAACACAAGCTTTAAATGACACAATAGACCAGATAGAGTTAATTGATATTTATAGGACATTCCATCCAAAAACAGCAGATTACACGTTCTTCTCAACTGCACACGGAACATTCTCCAGGATAGATCACATCTTGGGTCACAGATAAAGCCTCAGTAAATTTAAGAAAACTGAAATCATATCAAGCAGCTGTTCCGACCACAATGCTATGAGATTAGAAATCAATTACACGGAAAAAACCGTAAAAAACACAAACACATGGAGGCTAAACAATACGTTACTAAATAACCAAGAGATCACTGAAGAAATCAAAGAGGAAATCAAAAACTACCTAGAGACAAATGACAACAAAAACACGATGATCCAAAACCTATGGGATGCAGCAAAAGGAGTTCTAAGAGGGAAGTTTATAGCAATACAAGCCTACCTCAAGAAACAAGAAAAATCTCAAATAAACAATCTAACCTTACACCTAGAGGAACTAGAGAAAGAAGAACAAAACCCAAAGTTAGTAGAAGGAAAGAAATCATAAAGATCAGAGCAGAAATAAATGAAATAGAAACAAAGAAAACGAAAGCAAAGATCAATAAAACTAAAAGCTGGTTCTTTGAGAAGATAAGCAAAAATGATCAACCTTTAGCCGGACTCCAGAAAAAGAGGGAGAGGACGCAAATCAACAAAATTAGAAGTGAAAAAGCAGAAGTTATAACAGACACCACAGGAATACAAAGCATCCTAAGAGACTACTACAAGCAACTCTAGGCCAATAAAATGGACAATCTGGAAGAAATGGACAAATTCTTAGAAAGGGATAACCTTCTAAGACTGAACCAGGAAGAAATAGAAAATATGAACAAACCTATCACAAGCAATGAAATTGAAACTGTGATTAAAAATCTTCCAACAAACAAAAGTCCAGAACCAGATGGCATCACAGGTGAATTCTAATTCTATCAAACATTTAGAGCAGAGCTAACACCCAACCTTCTCAAATTCTTCAAAACAATTGCAGCGGAAGGAACACTCCCAAACTCATTCTATGAGACCACCATCACCCTGATACCAAAATCAGACAGAGATACTACAAGGAAAGAAAATTATAGACCAATATCACTGATGAATATAGATGTAAAAATCCTCAACAAAATACTAGCAAACAGAATCGAACAACACATGAAAAGGATCATACACCATGATCAAGTGGGGTTTATCCCAGGGATGCGAGGATTCTTCAATATACACAAATCAATGTGATACACCATATTAACAAATTGTAGAATAAAAGCATATGATCATCTCAATAGATGAAGGAAAAGATTTTGAGAAAATTCAACACTCATTTACGATAAAAACTCTGCAGAGTGTGGGCATAGAGGGAAACTACCTCAACATAATAAAGGCCATATATGACAAACCCACAGAAAACAACATTCTCAATGGTGAAAAACTGAAAGCGTTTCCTCTAAGATCAGGAACAAGACGAGGATGTCCACTCTCACCACTGCTATTCAACATAGTTTTGGAAGTCCTAGCCATGGCAATCAGAGAAGAAAAAGAAATAAAAGGAATACAAAAAGGAAAAGAAGAAGTAAAATTGTCACTGTTTGCAGATGACATGATATCATAGATAGAGAATCCTAAAGATGCCACCAGAAAACCACTGGAGCTAATCAATGAATTTGGTAAAGTTGCAGGATACAAAATTAATGCACAGAAATTGCTTGCATTCCTATACACTAACAATGAAAGATCAGAAAGAGAAATTAAGGAAACAATCCCATTACCACTGCAACAAAAAGAATAAAATACCTAGGAATAAACCTACCTAAGGAAGTAAAAGACCTGTACTCAGAAAACTATAAGACACTGATGAAAGAAATCAAAGATGATATAAACAGATGGAGACATATACCATGTTCTCGGATTAGAAGAATCAATATTGTGAAAATGACTATACTACCCAAAGCAATCTACAGATTCAATGCAATCCCGATCAAAATACCTTTGGCATTTTCTACAGAACAAGAAAAAAAAAATCTTAAAATTTGTAGGGAGACACAAAAGACCCTGGATAGCCAAAGCAGTCTTGAGGGGGGAAAAAAAAGAGCTGGAGGAATCAGACTTCCAGACTTCAGACTATATTGCAAAGCTACAGTAATCAAGATAATATGGTACTGACACAAGAACAGAAATATAGGTCAATAGAGCAGGATAGAAAGCACAGAGATAAACCCACGTACCTATGGTTCACTAATCTATGACAAAGGAGGCAAGGGTATACAATGGAGAAAAGACAGTGTCTTCAGCAAGTGGTGCTGGGAAAACTGGACAGTTACATGTAAAAGAATGAAATTAGTACACACCCTAACACCATACACAAAAATAAACTCAAAATGGATTAGAGACCTAAATATAAGACCAGCCACTATAAAACTCTTAGAGGAAAACATAAGCAGAACAGTCTATGACATAAATCACAGCAAGATCCTTTTTGACCCACCTCCTAGAGAAATGGAAATAAAAACAAAAATAAAAAAATGGGACCGAATGAAACATAAATTCTTTTGCACAGCAAAGGAAAACATAAGCAAGATGAAAAGACAACCATCAGAATGGGAGAAAATATTTTCAAATGAAGCAAATGGCAAAGGATTAATCTCCAAAAAGCAGCTCATGTAGCTCAATATCACAAAACCAAACAACCCAATCCAAAAATGGGCAGAAGACCTAAATAGACATTTCTCCAAAGAAGATATACAGGTTGCCAACAAACACATGAAAGGATGCTGAACATCACTAATCATTAGAGAAATGCAAATCAAAACTACAGTGAGGTATCACCTCACACCAGTCAGAATGGCCATCATCAAAAAATCTACCAACAATAAATGCTGGAGAGGCATTTATTGGAGCAAAGGGAACCCTCTTGCACTGTTGGTGGGAATGTAAATTGATATAGCCACTAGGGAGAACGGTATGGGGGTTCCTTAAAAACTAAAAATAGAACTACCATACAACCCAGCAAACCCACTCCTGGACATTTACCCTGAGAAAACCATAATTCAAAAAGAGTCATGTACCACAATGTTCACTGTAGCTCTATTTACAATAGCCAGGACATGGAAGCAACCTAAGTGTCCATCAACAGATAAATGGATAAGGAAGATGTGGCACAAATATACAATGGAACATTATTCAGCCATAAAAAGAAACGAAATTGAGTTACTTTTAGTGAGGTGGATGGATCTAGAGTCTGTCCTACAGAGTGAAGTAAGTCAGAAAGAGAAAAACAAATACCGTATGCTAACACATATATATGGAATCTTAAAAAAAAAAGTTTATGAAGAACCTAGGGGCAGGAAAGGATTAAGGACACAGACGTAGAGAAAGGACTTGAGGACATGGGGAGAGGGAAGGGTAAGCTGGGACAAAGTGAGAGAGTGGTATGGACATATATACACTACCAAATGTAAAATTGATAGCTACTGGGAAGCAGCCACATAGCACAGGGAGATCAGCGCTGTGCTTTGTGACCACCTAAAAGGGTGGGATAAGGGAGTGAGAGGGAGTTGCAAGAGGGAGGGGATATGGTGTTATATGTATACGCACAGCTGATTCACTTTTTTATACAGCAGAAACTAACACACAATTGTAAAGCAATTATACTCCAATAAAGATGTAAAAGAAAAAAAAAAAGCCCAGAGATAAACCTACACACCTATGGCCCACTAATCTATGACAAAGGAGGCAAGGGTATACAAAGGAGAAAAGACAGTCTCTTCAATAAGTGGTGCTGGGAAAAATGGACAGCTACATGTAAAAGAATGAAATTAGAACACTCCCTAACACCATACACAAAAAATAAACTCAAAATGGATTAGAGACCGAAATGTAAGACCGGACACTATAAAACTCTTAGAGGAAAACATAGGAAGAATACTCTTTGACATAAATCACAGCAAGATCTTTTTTGATCCACCTCCTAGAGTAATGGAATAAAAAAAAATAAACATATGGGAGCAAATGAAACCTAAAAGCTTTTGCAAAGCAAAGGAAACTACAAACAAGACGAAAAGACAACCCTCACAATGGGAGAAAATATTTGCAAACGAATCAATGGACAAAGGATTAATCTCCAATGTATATAAACAGCTCATGCAGCTCAACAGTAAAAAAACAAACAACCCAATCCAAAAATGGGCAGATGACGTAAATAGACATTTGTCCCAAGAAGACATACAGATGACCAAGAAGCACATGAAAAGCTGCTCAACATCACTAATTATTAGAGAAATATAAACCAAAACTACAATGAGGTATCGCCTCACACGAGTTAGAATGGGCATCATCAGAAAATCTACAAGCAACAAATGCTGGAGAGGGTGTGGAGAAAAGGGAACCCTCTTACACTATTTGTGGGAATGTAAATTGATACAGTCACGATGGAGAACAGTATGGAGGTTCCTTAAGAAACTAAAAATAGAATTACCATATGACCCAGCAATCCCACTACTGGCCATATACCCAGAGAAAACCATAATTCAAAAAGACATATTCACCACAATATTCATTGCAGCACTATTTACAATAGCCAGGTCATGGAAGCAACCTAAATGCCCATAGACAGACGAACAGAAAAGATGTGCTACATATATAAAATGGAATATTACTCAGCCATAAAAAGGAATGAAATTGGGTCATTTGTAGAGACGTGGATAGATCTAGAGACTGTCATACAGAGTGAAGTAAGTCAGAAAGAGAAAAACAAATATCGTATATTAACGCATACATGTGGAACCTAGAAAAATGGTAAAGATGAACCGGTTTGCAAGGCAGAAATAGAGACACAGATGTAGAGAACAAATGTATGGACACCAAGGGGGGAAAGTGGCAGGGTGGTGGTGGTGGGATGAATTGCGAGCCTGGGATTGACATATATACACTTATATGTATAAAATAGGTTACCAATAAGAGCCTGCTGTATAAAAAAATGAATAAAATAAATTCAAAAATTAAAAAATAAGTAATACTTAAAAAAATAAAACAGAAAAAAAGTTCTGTCCTTCCCATAGACGTATTTATATGAATGAATTATTTCCATGCTTATATCCATAAATACAAAAAGAGGAATAAAACTTACCTTGAACCAAAAAAGAAAAAAAAAAAAAAAAAAAACAGAACCCACTGGTCATACAGAGGAAAACCCTATCAGGGCACTTGCTCCAGGGGTAAACAATTCTGAAGTTGGTCACAGGTGGGGAATCATCTCCCATGCAGCCAGCAGCCCCCACACGAGGAGCGTCCTCATTGCAAAGCTGGGGGACCGTGAGGAGGCGTCTCTGAGTAAACGTGAGCTGAGCCCCAGGCCAGCTGCTGCTGAACTTTTCCCACCCTTCCCAGGTAAAACACCTGAATGTGTGCAAAGACTTTAAAAACTAGAGGAAGGGGCTTGGAGTCACACCAGCGACAGCACGCAGGCCGACTTGGTGCCTGCAGGCCAGCCAGGATGGTCCTGGCCCCGGGCGCTCGTCTGGAAGCTTTCCATTTCCCTGCCTGAGGTACCCCTCCTGTCCCGGCCCCCACTGCTTTTTTCCTTCCTCACCTCTGCCCGGGGAGAAATTCCAGCAGCAAGTATGGGTGACACATCCTCTTCTTTAGCAGGTGGCAGCCCGGCAACTCCTGCAGAAAGTCCAGCAGAGCCCCAGTCACACTGGGCCACTCATAGAGCCGTGGGCCCTACTCCCTCCCACCAGCCCAACCCCGAGACTGCTGACGGGGCAGAGAATATGGCGTCAGGCACAGCTGCAGAGGCTTTTGCTGCCTGGAGGGGTGTTTATATTGACCTCAACCCAGGCACACCTGGGAAGGGCTGGCCGGCCGGGTCAGGCTGCCCAGGTCAGCCAATCCTCGCCCCTCAGGGGCTCAGAGTTGCAGAAAATGGGCCTTGCTGCACCGGCCAGATCCAAGGAACAGGTGTAGGGTCCCGAGAGTCAGGATAGATAAGGGGCGGCAGCCCTGGCTTGTTTTCGAATCATTTTATCTGGTCCATGAGTGGGAGACAACTTCAAGAAGACCCTCTGCTAATGAGAGGAACCCAGGAGTCAGGGAGAGGAGGGGTGGTGGGTGGAGACAGAGGCCTGGTGCCCCGGCTGCAGTGGAAGCCCCTGGAAGACCAGGCAGAGGGAGGCCGCACAGAGTGAAGCCTAGGGTCACAGACCTGTTGGAGCTGCTGTTTGTTAGTTCAAGCTCTGCTCTGAGGTGCTCTGTGTCAGCTCTGAGTGACAGGGGTGCTGGGGGTGCTCTGCAATGAGGGCTATGTGCACGGTTCCTGTGTGCCCAGCCCTGCCGGGGTACCTGTCCACGGGAGCTCCATATCCAGGGAGGGGCCTGCCCACGAGAGCCCCGTGGGCTGCTGCGTACCTGCCCAGGTGAGCTCCATATCCTGGGAGGGGCCTGACCACAAGAGCCCCGTGGGCTGCTGGGGACCTGGTAGAGGACGCCAGGACAGTCAGTGAAGCCACAGAGGATATACATCTAGTAGTTCCTAATTCCTACACCCTGCTGGTCATTCTACCATCCACCAGGACATGGCATTCTGTATTAGACTTCAATGATGCCTTCTTCTGTATTCCATTAGTCCCAGAGTCACAAGAAATTTTGGCTGTGAGTGGCAGGACTCAACCTACAACAAAAACAATACTGCTGGGCCGTCCTGCCCCAGGGGTTCAAAAATTCCCACACCATCTTTGGGGAAACGTTAGCTAAAGACCTAAAAGATCTACCTCTGGAGAAGGGAACCCTCCTTCAATATGCAGATGACATTCTGATCACCAGCCCGACTAAGGAGGCCTCTGAACTACCTAGCCAATAAAAGATAGAAGGTGTCCAAGGAAAAGGCTCAAATATCACAAACTAAGGTGGCCTTCCTGGGCTTCATTCGCACAGAAGGTCGGAGAAGCCCACCCCAGGAAAGGGAAGAAGCCATTTGCAGCCTCACCTTTCCTGAAACTAGAAGACAGCTTAGGGGTTCCTGGGGAGACCGGGGTTTGCTGCATCTGGATCCCTAACTACAGTCTAATAGCTGGGCCTCTATATGAAACACTGAAAGGAAAAGATGATGATCCTTTTGAATAGAATCCAGAAGCGGCCTTTCAAGAATGGAAAGAGCAGTCAATTCAGACCCTGGCCCTGGACCTCCCTAAGTTAGCTAAACCCTTTGACCTTTACATTCCTGGTCCAAGGCGAATCGCCCTTGGAGTATTAGTGCAAAAACTGGGACCACTTGAAATGGAACAATGCAAGAATGCCCTCCAGGCATTGGCCAGCCACCCCATCCGACCAGGATACTGGGGGTATCTAAAAACCTGGAAATCAGCAGCCCGCAAGGCCAGCTCCCTCCTAAGGGAAAAGGACGCCACTTGGTGATCCTAACCACCCACCATGCCCTGAAGTTGCAGGGATTGCTCCGTGGGCACAATGACCTCGAGTGAGGAGGCCCTCCAACACCAACCTCCAGAGAGACAACCTGGGGCAATGGGCCCCCATGACGACTTGTGTGACCATCACTTGACCTGGAGCTTCTCTCAGAAAACAACAAGAGTGTGCCCCAAAAGAGCAGACTATTGCTTACAGGACTTACTGCACCCAGAGCGGAGCTAATAAACTTGGCAGGGGAACCGTAAATAACGCTGCCACCATAGAAAAGCCTACAGACACCGCAGTGACGGCGGCCAATGAGACCGGCTGTACTCCTGGCTACTTCAAAAGGCCGTTGACTGAGTGGCCGTCATGGTCCTGGATCACCACCGGCCCTGGACTGTCTGGGAGTTGAGCAAGCAGGGCTCTGACACCTGGTGCTGTTTGTACGTTAATTCAGTGGCCTAACTAAAGAAAGCACAGACTACTGGTCAGAGCATCTAGGCTGGCAGAAACCATCAGCCTAAGGGGGCCGAACCAATGTGGAGCAGGGTAAAACCGCCCACCCCCCCAGCGTCTCTGCACATCTCTTTCCTGGAACCTTAAAGGTCATTAGAATCTATAAAACTTCCAATGCTGGTGCTCAGGCAGACGAGCAGTGAGGGAGGAGGCCTGCGGACAATCAACCTCACCTGGACGCTGCTGGGGAGAAGTCCTGCCCCTCCCCCCGGGTATGAGGACACCCAACTCAGCATGAAGCATTTACAGAAGACGTGTCTGCACCCTCAGCGCCCCAAGAATGAGGAATGGGACAAAAGGCAGAGGAGGGCTTTGTCACTGGCAAAGCCCATTAAAAATTCCTGGGAGATAAAAATAGAATCTGGGCAATAAAATAAAGTCTAACCATTTTTTCCTTTGTGCTTTGTCTAATTTCACTTGCTCCTAGGTTTCCACATGCAGAGGTCCCACACCCGACACTTCAGACCCGATTTCCTCGTGCAAAATGGCTGGGCCGACACCTCAGCTCGTGGGGCCCCGTGCAGACTCTGCGACATAGAGCCTGAGCTCCAGCCAACCTGGCCCTCGAGAGCTCCGCCCCCTCCCTCCCGCTGATGCTGACAGGATCCCTACACAGCAGCCCGGCCCACAACCCGCAGGGGAGCACACACTCTCACCTCTCCATTCTCTGATCAAAATATAAAGTTTTCCTTTGCTTCTGAACCAAAGTCAGTCTCGATCTGTTGGCTCCAATGACACTGGGCAGGGAGACCCTTGTTGGGGCCCACTCTGCAGGATCAGTAACAGAATTTGAGAACATTGTAACTTCAATGAACAGATGTGTGAGCCAAACTGTAATTAACATAGAGCAGTGTATAAGGCTCGTGTAAAATAAGATGTTTCTAACACTTCCATTTGATATTTCCATCACTTTATTATAAGCAAGTTCAGTGGAGGGGTTTGTCTTATTTGTCAGGTCAACAGTAGAGAAATGCAGTGATTTCTTTCCAAGGATGTACATCTAATAATCTTGGTTGAAGTTTCAACCTTGTTTGGAATGATTTTCCATTGAAAATGATACCTCTCTTTCAGCTCCTAGATTTCTGAGAAGTATAAAATCTTATATTTTTTATTACCAAAGGGGAAAGGTGGGAGGAGGGATAAATTAACAGTTTCAGATTAACATATACACACTGCTATGTATAAAATATATCATCAACAAGGAACTACTGTATAGCACAGGGAACTATACTCAATATTTTGTAATGACCCCTGAGGGGAAATAATCTGAAAAACAATAGATATCTATATCGACATCATCTATCAACTACAGATAAAATGGAAACTAAAGGAGGCCGATGGTGAGCGTTTCTGAACCTGAAGACTTCAATCATCTAAAGTTCGGACTCTGCCCACGGCCCAAGTCCCTTAATGAACACACATGTACCAGTAGCTTAAAAATTCCCCAGATTGGAGTTCGGGGAGACACTGATTTGGAAAAATCCCTTGTGTTCTCCTTACATACACGGGACCTTTCCTACAGCTAAAACATGCCTGTGACACCCAGAAGATGGAACACGGTTGGATCAGGAAGATTTTGGAAAAGGCACCAAAACTCCTAATTTCCTGGTTGTTGGGTTCACCTCTCCAGCCTTTTTCCTTAAAATCTCCCCACTTGAGGATGTCAGCACCTTCAACATCCAGTTGCACAGAAATTGGAATTTGTCCAAAGGAAGAAGGGGAAGGAGGAGAAACAAGGAGAGCCAAGCCCTAGATGTTCGGAGAGGCACATGTCACTCTACTTTCCAGTCAGGAAGAAGAATTAAGAAAAGGCTTAGCCTGCCACCGGGAACCAGAGTAGGGCCAGAAGCAAATGAGAGTTTCTGTGGAAAGCTCCCAAAAAAGCGAGTTGAAAAATGGAGCTCAGGGGCACTGCAATTCACAAATCTGCAGAGTTATAAATGATAACTATCGTCCACAAATATATTGAGGGAAGGCAACGAAGAGGATTTGAAATCAAGGAAGAATTGCAGGAAACAGATTTCAGGAGTTAGATTCGAATCACCCCTAAAGCACATGAAAAGCGGCAAAACGTCGACAATGATGCACTTGGCCAAAAAGAGCATATGCGTTTTTTTCTGAATGAATTCAGGAAAAAACCCATAGGCCCTTTGTGGCCAACCAAGCAAGCCGGAAATGCAATTCAGCACTACAAAGAAGTCTGACTTCCCATCGGTCAAAATGCCCTTGCTAAAAAAGTGTAAAAACAAGAAATGCAGGAGAGGCCAGGGAGGAAAGGGAGCCTTGTTACACTGATGGGTGGGGTATAAATTGCCAATGATGACTCTGGAGAAGGGTATGGTGTTTCCTAAAACATCTAAAAAACACAGCTAGACAGAAAGGGGCACATCCACTCATGGGCGTATAAATTGGGAAAACTAAAAATCAGCAAGACACAGGCACCCCAAACATTAGGGCTGCTCTGTAGACAAAAACCTCCACTTAATTCCACCTTAAATATCCAAGGAAAGAGAAAAATGGATAAAGAAGTTGTGGTCCATATGTACAATTGTATATCACTCAGGCGTGAGATAAATATTATAAGGCTGGTAGCAGCATGATGAGTGGATTTAGGTAGGACTATTCTAAGTGAAATAAGTCACACAGAAAAAGACACTCATCATAAGATATCACTAACAGAGGGAATGTAAAAACTGCTACACTTGAACGGAATTACAAAACAGAACAGATTCACACATTAAGAAAACACACTATGGTTGCTTAACGGGAAATGTGAGGTGGGGTGATGCATAAAACAAGGGTATCAAATTAGCTCAGATACCGTTCCATAAACCCAATATGTAGTAGACAAGACCTACTCCTTGCTCAGAGAACTGGACTCAACACGCCCTATTCACCGCACAAGAATATACCTTACTAGTAATAATCTTAAAACCTATGTATTGATATCTCTCTGTTAGTGTGTCAAGTGGGTGTAAAGCGGCATAAACACAGCAGTGAAAAGCAGCTAAACCCCATTATGAAAATAAATTACTTTGAAAAACCCATGAAACAACAACAGTGAAAGAGATAGAAATTCTTACACAATGAGTTCAGGGGCTGTGATGCAACCTGGATTGACCATATCTAGACCCACAGCTGGATGAGACATAAGGGTGGACACTCTTGGGGCTGAGAGGTTTGGTGAGGTTGGGTGAGCAAACGCAGACCCTTTAAAGTAATACTGCATGGTACCCATCGCATGGGTCCCAAATCTCCAGGTTCAAGGGCATCTTCCTACATCGAAAACATGCATGAGAAACCCAGAAGATGGTACACCGTGTGATAGGGAAAGGTTTCTAAAACGCACCTCATTTCTCATCTCCTTGTGCCCGGGTTCACCATTCCAGCCGCTTTACTAGCAATCTCCCTACTTGGAGCATCAGCACCTTTAACCTCCTGTTCCGTACAGGTTGCAATTTGTCCTGAGGATGAACGGGAAGACGGGGAACCAACGAGAGACAAGCTCTTGGTGTCGGGACAGGCATAGGTCACTCTATTTTCCCATCAGGAAGAAGAATTAACCACAGGCTCAGCCTGCCCCCCGGAACCAGAACAGGGCCTGAAGCCATCCTGCGCTTTTGCGGCCAGCTCCCAAAAAAGCGAGTTGTAAAATGGAGGTTCAGGGCACTGCAATTCACAAACCTGCAGAGTTATAAATGATAACTCTCGTCCACCAATATATTGAGGGAAGGCAAAGAAGAGGATTTGAAATCAAGGCAGAATTGCACGAAACAGATTTCAGGAGGTAGATACGAATCGCCTTTAAAGCACATGAAAAGCGGCAAAACGTTGACAATGATGCCCTTGGCCTAAAAGGTCGTATGCGTTTTTTCCTGAATATATTCAGGAAAAAACGCATACGCCCTTTTTGGCCAACCAAGCAACCTGGAAAGGCAAATCAGCGCTACAGAGAAGTCTCGCTTCCCATCGGTCAAAAGGGCCATGCTGAAAAAAGTGTCAAAACCAGAAATGCAGGACAGGCCATGGAGAAATGGGAGCCTTGCTACACTGATGGGCGGGATGTAAATTGCCAACAGCCACTCTGGAGAAGTGTACGGTGTGTCCTGAAACATCTGAAAAACACAGCTTAGAGAGCATAGGGCACTTCCACTCATGGGGGTATAAATTGGGAAAATGAAAAATCAGCAAGACACAAGCACCCCAAAGTTGAGGGCTGCTCTGTTGACCAGGACCTCCACTTCATTCCACCTTAAATATCCCAGGAAAGAGAAAAATGGATAAAGAAGTTGTGGTCCTTATGTACAATGGAATATCACTCAGCCATGAAATCAATGTCATAAGGTTAGTAGCAGCATGATGAGTGGATTTAGGTACGACGATTCTAAGTGAAATAAGTCACACAGAAAAGGACACTTCTCATAAGGTATCATTGATAGAGGGAATGTAAAAACCGTTACACTTGAACTGAATTACAAAACAGAACAGAGTCACACATGCAGAAAACAGACTATGGCTGCTTAACGGGAAAGGTGACGTGGGGTGATACATGAAACAAGGGTATCAAATTAGCTCAGATACCGTTCCATAAACCCAATATGTAGTAGACAAGACCTACTCCTTGCTCAGAGAACTGGACTCAACACGCCCTATTCACCGCACAAGAATATATCTGACTAGTAATAATCTTAAAACCTATGTATTGATATCTCTCTGTTAGTGTGTCAAGTGGGTGTAAAGCGGCATAAACACAGCCGTGAAAAGCAGCTAAACCCCATTATGAAAATAAATTACTTTGAAAAACCCATGAAACAACGACAGTGAAAGAGATAGAAATTCTTACACAATGAGTTCAGGGGCTGTGATGCAACCTGGATTGACCATATCTAGACCTACAGCTGGATGAGACATAAGGGTGGACACTCTTGGGGCTGAGAGGTTTGGTGAGGTTGGGTGAGCAAACGCAGACCCTTTAAAGGAATACTGCGTGGTACCCATCGCATGGGTCCCAAATCTCCAGGTTCAAGGGCATCTTCCTACATCGAAAACATGCATGAGAAACCCAGAAGATGGTACACCGTGTGATAGGGAAAGGTTTCTAAAACGCACCTCATTTCTCATCTCCTTGTGCCCGGGTTCGCCATTCCAGCCGCTTTACTAGCAATCTCCCTACTTGGAGCATCAGCACCTTTAACCTCCTGTTCCGTACAGGTTGCAATTTGTCCTGAGGATGAACGGGAAGACGGGGAACCAACGAGAGACAAGCTCTTGGTGTCGGGACAGGCACAGGTCACTCTATTTTCCCATCAGGAAGAAGAATTAACCACAGGCTCAGCCTGCCGCCCAGAACAAGAATAGTGCCTGAGGCCATCCTGTGCTTTTGCGGACAGCTCCCAAAAAAGCGAGTTGAAAAATGGAGCTCAGGGGCATTGCAATTCACAAACCAGCAGAGTTATAAATGATAACTCTCGTCCAAAAATATATTGAGGGAAGGCAACGAAGAGGATTTGAAATCAAGGCAGAATTGCAAGAAACAGATTTCAGGAGGTAGATACGAATCGCCTTTAAAGCACATGAAAAGCGGCAAAACGTCGAAAATGATGCACTTGGCCAAAAAGAGCATATGCGTTTTTTTCTGAATGAATTCAGGAAAAATCCCATAGGCCCTTTGTGGCCAACCAAGCAACCTGGAAAGGCAAATCAGTGCTACAAAGATATCTCGCTTCCCATCGGTCAAAAGGGCCATGCTGAAAAAAGAGTCAAAACCAGAAATGCAGGACAGGCCATGGAGAAATGGGAGCCTTGCTACACTGATGGGCGGGATGTAAATTGCCAACAGCCACTCTGGAGAAGTGTACGGTGTGTCCTGAAACATCTGAAAAACACAGCTTAGAGAGCATAGGGCACTTCCACTCATGGGGGTATAAATTGGGAAAATTAAAAATCAGCAAGACACAAGCACCCCAAAGTTTAGGGCTGCTCTGTTGACAAGGACCTCCACTTCATTCCACCTTAAATATCCAAGGAAAGAGAAAAATGGATAAAGAAGTTGTGGTCCTTATGTACAATGGAATATCACTCAGCCATGAAATCAATGTCGTAAGGTTAGTAGCAGCATGATGAGTGGATTTAGGTACGACGATTCTAAGTGAAATAAGTCACACAGAAAAGGACACTTCTCATAAGGTATCACTTTTAGAGGGAATGTAAAAACCGTTACACTTGAACTGAATTACAAAACAGAACAGAGTCACACATGCAGAAAACAGACAATGGCTGCTTAACGGGAAAGGTGAGGTGGGGTGATACATAAACCAAGGGTATCAAATTAGCTCAGATACCGTTCCATAAACCCAATATGTAGTAGACAAGACCTACTCCTTGCTCAGAGAACTGGACTCAAGACGCCCTATTCACCGCACAAGAATATATCTGACTAGTAATAATCTTAAAACCTATGTATTGATATCTCTCTGTTAGTGTGTCAAGTGGGTGTAAAGCGGCATAAACACAGCCGTGAAAAGCAGCTAAACCCCATTATGAAAATAAATTACTTTGAAAAACCCATGAAACAACGACAGTGAAAGAGATGGAAATTCTTACACAATGAGTTCAGGGGCTGTGATGCAACCTGGATTGACCATATCTAGACCCACAGCTGGATGAGACATAAGGGTGGACACTCTTGGGGCTGAGAGGTTTGGTGAGGTTGGGTGAGCAAACGCAGACCCTTTAAAGTAATACTGCGTGGTACCCATCGCATGGGTCCCAAATCTCCAGGTTCAAGGGCATCTTCCTACATCGAAAACATGCATGAGAAACCCAGAAGATGGTACACCGTGTGATGGGGAAAGGTTTCTAAAATGCACCTCATTTCTCATCTCCTTGTGCCCGGGTTCGCCATTCCAGCCGCTTTACTAGCAATCTCCCTACTTGGAGCATCAGCACCTTTAACCTCCTGTTCCGTACAGGTTGCAATTTGTCCTGAGGATGAACGGGAAGACGGGGAACCAACGAGAGACTAGCTCTTGGTGTCGGGACAGGCACAGGTCACTCTATTTTCCCATCAGGAAGAAGAATTAACCACAGGCTCAGCCTGCCCCCCGGAACCAGAACAGGGCCTGAAGCCATCCTGCGCTTTTGCGGCCAGCTCCCAAAAAAGCGAGTTGTAAAATGGAGGTTCAGGGCACTGCAATTCACAAACCTGCAGAGTTATAAATGATAACTCTCGTCCACAAATATATTGAGGGAAGGCAAAGAAGAGGATTTGAATTCAAGGCAGAATTGCACGAAACAGATTTCAGGAGGTAGATACGAATCGCCTTTAAAGCACATGAAAAGCGGCAAAACGTTGACAATGATGCCCTTGGCCAAAAAGGGCGTATGCGTTTTTTCCTGAATATATTCAGGAAAAAACGCATACGCCCTTTTTGGCCAACCAAGCAACCTGGAAAGGCAAATCAGCGCTACAGAGAAGTCTCGCTTCCCATCGGTCAAAAGGGCCATGCTGAAAAAAGTGTCAAAACCAGAAATGCAGGACAGGCCATGGAGAAATGGAAGCCTTGCTACACAGATGGGCGGGATGTAAATTGCCAACAGCCACTCTGGAGAAGTGTACGGTGTGTCCTGAAACATCGAAAAAACACAGCTTAGAGAGCATAGGGCACTTCCACTCATGGGGGTATAAATTGGGAAAATGAAAAATCAGCAAGACACAAGCACCCCAAAGTTGAGGGCTGCTCTGTTGACAAGGACCTCCACTTCATTCCACCTTAAATATCCCAGGAAAGAGAAAAATGGATAAAGAAGTTGTGGTCCTTATGTACAATGGAATATCACTCAGCCATGAAATCAATGTCATAAGGTTAGTAGCAGCATGATGAGTGGATTTAGGTACGACGATTCTAAGTGAAATAAGTCACACAGAAAAGGACACTTCTCATAAGGTATCACTGATAGAGGGAATGTAAAAACCGTTACACTTGAACTGAATTACAAAACAGAACAGAGTCACACATGCAGAAAACACACTATGGCTGCTTAACGGGAAAGGTGAGGTGGGGTGATACATAAAACAAGGGTATCAAATTAGCTCAGATACCATTCCATAAACCCAATATGTAGTAGACAAGACCTACTCCTTGCTCAGAGAACTGGACTCAACACGCCCTATTCACCGCACAAGAATATATCTGACTAGTAATAATCTTAAAACCTATGTATTGATATCTCTCTGTTAGTGTGTCAAGTGGGTGTAAAGCGGCATAAACACAGCAGTGAAAAGCAGCTAAACCCCATTATGAAAATAAATTACTTTGAAAAACCCATTAAACAACGACAGTGAAAGAGAGAGAAATTCTTACACAATGCATTCAGGGGCTGTGATGCAACCTGGATTGACCATATCTAGACCCACAGCTGGATGAGACATAAGGGTGGACACTCTTGGGGCTGAGAGGTTTGGTGAGGCTGGGTGAGCAAACGCAGACCCTTTAAAGTAATACTGCGTGGTACCCATCACATGGGTCCCAAATCTCCAGCTTCAAGGGCATCTTCCTACATCGAAAACATGCATGAGAAACCCAGAAGATAGTACACCGTGTGATGGGGAAAGGTTTCTAAAACGCACCTCATTTCTCATCTCCTTGTGCCCGGGTTCGCCATTCCAGCCGATTTACTAGCAATCTCCCTACTTGGAGCATCAGCAACTTTAACCTCCTGTTCCGTACAGTTTGCAATTTGTCCTGAGGATGAACGGGAAGACGGGGAACCAACGAGAGACTAGCTCTTGGTGTTGGGACAGGCACAGGTCACTCTATTTTCGCATCAGAAAGAAGAATTAACCACATGCTCAACCTGCCCCCCGGAACCAGAACAGGGCCTGAAGCCATCCTGCACTTTTGCGGCCAGCTCCCAAAAAAGCGAGTTGTAAAATGGAGGTTCAGGGCACTGCAATTCACAAACCTGCAGAGTTATATATGACAACTCTCGTCCACAAATATATTGAGGGAAGACAAAGAAGAGAATTTTAAATCAAGGCAGAATTGCAGGAAACAGATTTCAGGAGGTAGATTCGAATCGCCTTTAAAGCACATGAAAAGCGGCAAAACGTTGACAATGATGCCCTTGGCCAAAAAGGGCGTATGCGTTTTTTCCTGAATATATTCAGGAAAAAACGCATACGCCCTTTTTGGCCAACCAAGCAACCTGGAAAGGGAAATCAGCGCTACAGAGAAGTCTCGCTTCCCATCGGTCAAAAGGGCCATGCTGAAAAAAGTGTCAAAACCAGAAATGCAGGACAGGCCATGGAGAAATGGGAGCCTTGCTACACTGATGGGCGGGATGTAAATTGCCAACAGCCACTCTGGAGAAGTGTACGGTGTGTCCTGAAACATCTGAAAAACACAGCTTAGAGAGCATAGGGCACTTCCACTCATGGGGGTATAAATTGGGAAAATTAAAAATCAGCAAGACACAAGCACCCCAAAGTTGAGGGCTGCTCTGTTGACCAGGACCTCCACTTCATTCCACCTTCAATATCCCAGGAAAGAGAAAAATGGATAAAGAAGTTGTGGTCCTTATGTACAATGGAATATCACTCAGCCATGAAATCAATGTCATAAGGTTAGTAGCAGCATGATGAGTGGATTTAGGTACGACGATTCTAAGTGAAATAAGTCACACAGAAAAGGACACTTCTCATAAGGTATCACTTTTAGAGGGAATGTAAAAACCGTTACACTTGAACTGAATTACAAAACAGAACAGAGTCACACATGCAGAAAACAGACTATGGCTGCTTAACGGGAAAGGTGAGGTGGGGTGATACATAAAACAAGGGTATCAAATTAGCTCAGATACCGTTCCATAAACCCAATATGTAGTCGACAAGACCTACTCCTTGCTCAGAGAACTGGACTCAACACGCCCTATTCACCGCACAAGAATATATCTGACTAGTAATAATCTTAAAACCTATGTATTGATATCTCTCTGTTAGTGTGTCAAGTGGGTGTAAAGCGGCATAAACACAGCCGTGAAAAGCAGCTAAACCCCATTATGAAAATAAATTACTTTGAAAAACCCATGAAACAACGACAGTGAAAGAGATAGAAATTCTTACACAATGAGTTCAGGGGCTGTGATGCAACCTGGATTGACCATATCTAGACCCACAGCTGGATGAGACATAAGGGTGGACACTCTTGGGGCTGAGAGGTTTGGTGAGGTTGGGTGAGCAAACGCAGACCCTTTAAAGTAATACTGCGTGGTACCCATCGCATGGGTCCCAAATCTCCAGCTTCAAGGGTATCTTCCTAAATCGAAAACATGCATGAGAAACCCAGAAGATGGTACACCGTGTGATGGGGAAAGGTTTCTAAAACGCACCTCATTTCTCATCTCCTTGTGCCCGGGTTCGCCTTTCCAGCCACTTTACTAGCAATCTCCCTACTTGGAGCATCAGCACCTTTAACCTCCTGTTCCGTACAGGTTGCAATTTGTCCTGAGGATGAATGGGAAGACGGGGAACCAACGAGAGACTAGCTCTTGGTGTCGGGACAGGCACAGGTCACTCTATTTTCCCATCAGGAAGAAGAATTAACCACAGGCTCAGCCTGCCCCCCGGAACCAGAACAGGGCCTGAAGCCATCCTGCGCTTTTGCGGCCAGCTCCCAAAAAAGCGAGTTGTAAAATGGAGGTTCAGGGCACTGCAATTCACAAACCTGCAGAGTTATAAATGATAACTCTCGTCCACAAATATATTGAGGGAAGGCAAAGAAGAGGATTTGAATTCAAGGCAGAATTGCACGAAACAGATTTCAGGAGGTAGATACGAATCGCCTTTAAAGCACATGAAAAGCGGCAAAACGTTGACAATGATGCCCTTGGCCAAAAAGGGCGTATGCGTTTTTTCCTGAATATATTCAGGAAAAAACGCATACGCCCTTTTTGGCCAACCAAGCAACCTGGAAAAGCAAGTCAGCACTACAGAGAAGTCTCGCTTCCCATCGGTCAAAAGGGCCATGCTGAAAAAAGTGTCAAAACCAGAAATGCAGGACAGGCCATGGAGAAATGGGAGCCTTGCTACACTGATGGGCGGGATGTAAATTGCCAACAGCCACTCTAGAGAAGTGTACGGTGTGTCCTGAAATATCTGAAAAACACAGCTTAGAGAGCATAGGGCACTTCCACTCATGGGGGTATAAATTGGGAAAATTAAAAATCAGCAAGACACAAGCACCCCAAAGTTGAGGGCTGCTCTGTTGACAAGGACCTCCACTTCATTCCACCTTCAATATCCCAGGAAAGAGAAAAATGGATAAAGAAGTTGTGGTCCTTATGTACAATGGAATATCACTCAGCCATGAAATCAATGTCATAAGGTTAGTAGCAGCATGATGAGTGGATTTAGGTACAACGATTCTAAGTGAAATAAGTCACACAGAAAAGGACACTTCTCATAAGGTATCACTGATAGAGGGAATGTAAAAACCGTTACACTTGAACTGAATTACAAAACAGAACAGAGTCACACATGCAGAAAACACACTATGGCTGCTTAACGGGAAAGGTGAGGTGGGGTGATACATAAAACAAGGGTATCAAATTAGCTCAGATACCGTTCCATAAACCCAATATGTAGTAGACAAGACCTACTCCTTGCTCAGAGAACTGGACTCAACACGCCCTATTCACCGCACAAGAATATATCTGACTAGTAATAATCTTAAAACCTATGTATTGATATCTCTCTGTTAGTGTGTCAAGTGGGTGTAAAGCGGCATAAACACAGCAGTGAAAAGCAGCTAAACCCCATTATGAAAATAAATTACTTTGAAAAACCCATGAAACAACGACAGTGAAAGAGATAGAAATTCTTACACAATGCGTTCAGGGGCTGTGATGCAACCTGGATTGACCATATCTAGACCCACAGCTGGATGAGACATAAGGGTGGACACTCTTGGGGCTGAGAGGTTTGGTGAGGTTGGGTGAGCAAACGCAGACCCTTTAAAGTAATACTGCGTGGTACCCATCACATGGGTCCCAAATCACCAGCTTCAAGGGCATCTTCCTACATCGAAAACATGCATGAGAAACCCAGAAGATGGTACACCGTGTGATGGGGAAAGGTTTCTAAAACGCACCTCATTTCTCATCTCCTTGGGCCCGGGTTCGCCATTCCAGCCGCTTTACTAGCAATCTCCCTACTTGGAGCATCAGCACCTTTAACCTCCTGTTCCGTACAGGTTGCAATTTGTCCTGAGGATGAACGGGAAGACGGGGAACCAACGAGAGACTAGCTCTTGGTGTCGGGACAGGCACAGGTCACTCTATTTTCCCATCAGGAAGAAGAATTAACCACAGGCACAGCCTGCCCCCCGGAACAAGAACAGGGCCTGAAGCCATCCTGCGCTTTTGCGGCCAGCTCCCAAAAAAGCGAGTTGTAAAATGGAGGTTCAGGGCACTGCAATTCACAAACCTGCAGAGTTATAAATGATAACTCTCGTCCACAAATATATTGAGGGAAGGCAAAGAAGAGGATTTGAAATCAAGGCAGAATTGCACGAAACAGATTTCAGGAGGTAGATACGAATCGCCTTTAAAGCACATGAAAAGCGGCAAAACGTTGACAATGATGCCCTTGGCCAAAAAGGGCGTATGCCTTTTTTCCTGAATATATTCAGGAAAAAACGCATACGCCCTTTTTGGCCAACCAAGCAACCTGGAAAGGCAAATCAGCGCTACAGAGAAGTCTCGCTTCCCATCGGTCAAAAGGGCCATGCTGAAAAAAGTGTCAAAACCAGAAATGCAGGACAGGCCATGGAGAAATGGGAGCCTTGCTACACTGATGGGCGGGATGTAAATTGCCAACAGCCACTCTGGAGAAGTGTACGGTGTGTCCTGAAACATCTGAAAAACACAGCTTAGAGAGCATAGGGTACTTCCACTCATGGGGGTATAAATTGGGAAAATGAAAAATCAGCAAGACACAAGCACCCCAAAGTTGAGGGCTGCTCTGTTGACAAGGACCTCCACTTCATTCCACCTTAAATATCCCAGGAAAGAGAAAAATGGATAAAGAAGTTGTGGTCCTTATGTACAATGGAATATCACTCAGCCATGAAATCAATGTCATAAGGTTAGTAGCAGCATGATGAGTGGATTTAGGTACGACGATTCTAAGTGAAATAAGTCACACAGAAAAGGACACTTCTCATAAGGTATCACTGATAGAGGGAATGTAAAAACCGTTACACTTGAACTGAATTACAAAACAGAACAGAGTCACACATGCAGAAAACACACTATGGCTGCTTAACGGGAAAGGTGAGGTGGGGTGATACATAAAACAAGGGTATCAAATTAGCTCAGATACCGTTCCATAAACCCAATATGTAATAGACAAGACCTACTCCTTGCTCAGAGAACTGGACTCAACACGCCCTATTCACCGCACAAGAATATATCTGACTAGTAATAATCTTAAAACCTATGTATTGATATCTCTCTGTTAGTGTGTCAAGTGGGTGTAAAGCGGCATAAACACAGCAGTGAAAAGCAGCTAAACCCCATTATGAAAATAAATTACTTTGAAAAACCCATGAAACAACGACAGTGAAAGAGAGAGAAATTCTTACACAATGCGTTCAGGGGCTGTGATGCAACCTGGATTGACCATATCTAGACCCACAGCTGGATGAGACATACGGGTGGACACTCTTGGGGCTGAGAGGTTTGGTGAGGTTGGGTGAGCAAACGCAGACCCTTTAAAGTAATACTGCGTGGTACCCATCACATGGGTCCCAAATCTCCAGCTTCAAGGGCATCTTCCTACATCGAAAACATGAATGAGAAACCCAGAAGATAGTACACCGTGTGATGGGGAAAGGTTTCTAAAACGCACCTCATTTCTCATCTCCTTGTGCCCGGGTTCGCCATTCCAGCCGCTTTACTAGCAATCTCCCTACTTGGAGCATCAGCACCTTTAACCTCCTGTTCCGTACAGGTTGCAATTTGTCCTGAGGATGAACGGGAAGACGGGGAACCAACGAGAGACTAGCTCTTGGTGTTGGGACAGGCACAGGTCACTCTATTTTCCCATCAGGAAGAAGAATTAACCACAGGTTCAGCCTGCCCCCAGGAACCAGAACAGGGCCTGAAGCCATCCTGCACTTTTGCGGCCAGCTCCCAAAAAAGCGAGTTGTAAAATGGAGGTTCAGGGCACTGCAATTCACAAACCTGCAGAGTTATATATGACAACTCTCGTCCACAAATATATTGAGGGAAGACAAAGAAGAGAATTTTAAATCAAGGCAGAATTGCAGGAAACAGATTTCAGGAGGTAGATTCGAATCGCCTTTAAAGCACATGAAAAGCGGCAAAACGTTGACAATGATGCCCTTGGCCAAAAAGGGCGTATGCGTTTTTTCCTGAATATATTCAGGAAAAAACGCATACGCCCTTTTTGGCCAACCAAGCAACCTGGAAAGGGAAATCAGCGCTACAGAGAAGTCTCGCTTCCCATCGGTCAAAAGGGCCATGCTGAAAAAAGTGTCAAAACCAGAAATGCAGGACAGGCCATGGAGAAATGGGAGCCTTGCTACACTGATGGGCGGGATGTAAATTGCCAACAGCCACTCTGGAGAAGTGTACGGTGTGTCCTGAAACATCTGAAAAACACAGCTTAGAGAGCATAGGGCACTTCCACTCATGGGGGTATAAATTGGGAAAATTAAAAATCAGCAAGACACAAGCACCCCAAAGTTGAGGGCTGCTCTGTTGACCAGGACCTCCACTTCATTCCACCTTCAATATCCCAGGAAAGAGAAAAATGGATAAAGAAGTTGTGGTCCTTATGTACAATGGAATATCACTCAGCCATGAAATCAATGTCATAAGGTTAGTAGCAGCATGATGAGTGGATTTAGGTACGACGATTCTAAGTGAAATAAGTCACACAGAAAAGGACACTTCTCATAAGGTATCACTTTTAGAGGGAATGTAAAAACCGTTACACTTGAACTGAATTACAAAACAGAACAGAGTCACACATGCAGAAAACAGACTATGGCTGCTTAACGGGAAAGGTGAGGTGGGGTGATACATAAAACAAGGGTATCAAATTAGCTCAGATACCGTTCCATAAACCCAATATGTAGTCGACAAGACCTACTCCTTGCTCAGAGAACTGGACTCAACACGCCCTATTCACCGCACAAGAATATATCTGACTAGTAATAATCTTAAAACCTATGTATTGATATCTCTCTGTTAGTGTGTCAAGTGGGTGTAAAGCGGCATAAACACAGCCGTGAAAAGCAGCTAAACCCCATTATGAAAATAAATTACTTTGAAAAACCCATGAAACAACGACAGTGAAAGAGATAGAAATTCTTACACAATGAGTTCAGGGGCTGTGATGCAACCTGGATTGACCATATCTAGACCCACAGCTGGATGAGACATAAGGGTGGACACTCTTGGGGCTGAGAGGTTTGGTGAGGTTGGGTGAGCAAACGCAGACCCTTTAAAGTAATACTGCGTGGTACCCATCGCATGGGTCCCAAATCTCCAGCTTCAAGGGTATCTTCCTACATCGAAAACATGCATGAGAAACCCAGAAGATGGTACACCGTGTGATGGGGAAAGGTTTCTAAAACGCACCTCATTTCTCATCTCCTTGTGCCCGGGTTCGCCTTTCCAGCCACTTTACTAGCAATCTCCCTACTTGGAGCATCAGCACCTTTAACCTCCTGTTCCGTACAGGTTGCAATTTGTCCTGAGGATGAATGGGAAGACGGGGAACCAACGAGAGACTAGCTCTTGGTGTCGGGACAGGCACAGGTCACTCTATTTTCCCATCAGGAAGAAGAATTAACCACAGGCTCAGCCTGCCCCCCGGAACCAGAACAGGGCCTGAAGCCATCCTGCGCTTTTGCGGCCAGCTCCCAAAAAAGCGAGTTGTAAAATGGAGGTTCAGGGCACTGCAATTCACAAACCTGCAGAGTTATAAATGATAACTCTCGTCCACAAATATATTGAGGGAAGGCAAAGAAGAGGATTTGAATTCAAGGCAGAATTGCACGAAACAGATTTCAGGAGGTAGATACGAATCGCCTTTAAAGCACATGAAAAGCGGCAAAACGTTGACAATGATGCCCTTGGCCAAAAAGGGCGTATGCGTTTTTTCCTGAATATATTCAGGAAAAAACGCATACGCCCTTTTTGGCCAACCAAGCAACCTGGAAAAGCAAGTCAGCGCTACAGAGAAGTCTCGCTTCCCATCGGTCAAAAGGGCCATGCTGAAAAAAGTGTCAAAACCAGAAATGCAGGACAGGCCATGGAGAAATGGGAGCCTTGCTACACTGATGGGCGGGATGTAAATTGCCAACAGCCACTCTAGAGAAGTGTACGGTGTGTCCTGAAATATCTGAAAAACACAGCTTAGAGAGCATAGGGCACTTCCACTCATGGGGGTATAAATTGGGAAAATTAAAAATCAGCAAGACACAAGCACCCCAAAGTTGAGGGCTGCTCTGTTGACAAGGACCTCCACTTCATTCCACCTTCAATATCCCAGGAAAGAGAAAAATGGATAAAGAAGTTGTGGTCCTTATGTACAATGGAATATCACTCAGCCATGAAATCAATGTCATAAGGTTAGTAGCAGCATGATGAGTGGATTTAGGTACGACGATTCTAAGTGAAATAAGTCACACAGAAAAGGACACTTCTCATAAGGTATCACTGATAGAGGGAATGTAAAAACCGTTACACTTGAACTGAATTACAAAACAGAACAGAGTCACACATGCAGAAAACACACTATGGCTGCTTAACGGGAAAGGTGAGGTGGGGTGATACATAAAACAAGGGTATCAAATTAGCTCAGATACCGTTCCATAAACCCAATATGTAGTAGACAAGACCTACTCCTTGCTCAGAGAACTGGACTCAACACGCCCTATTCACCGCACAAGAATATATCTGACTAGTAATAATCTTAAAACCTATGTATTGATATCTCTCTGTTAGTGTGTCAAGTGGGTGTAAAGCGGCATAAACACAGCAGTGAAAAGCAGCTAAACCCCATTATGAAAATAAATTACTTTGAAAAACCCATGAAACAACGACAGTGAAAGAGATAGAAATTCTTACACAATGCGTTCAGGGGCTGTGATGCAACCTGGATTGACCATATCTAGACCCACAGCTGGATGAGACATAAGGGTGGACACTCTTGGGGCTGAGAGGTTTGGTGAGGTTGGGTGAGCAAACGCAGACCCTTTAAAGTAATACTGCGTGGTACCCATCACATGGGTCCCAAATCACCAGCTTCAAGGGCATCTTCCTACATCGAAAACATGCATGAGAAACCCAGAAGATGGTACACCGTGTGATGGGGAAAGGTTTCTAAAACGCACCTCATTTCTCATCTCCTTGTGCCCGGGTTCGCCATTCCAGCCGCTTTACTAGCAATCTCCCTACTTGGAGCATCAGCACCTTTAACCTCCTGTTCCGTACAGGTTGCAATTTGTCCTGAGGATGAACGGGAAGACGGGGAACCAACGAGAGACTAGCTCTTGGTGTCGGGACAGGCACAGGTCACTCTATTTTCCCATCAGGAAGAAGAATTAACCACAGGCACAGCCTGCCCCCCGGAACCAGAACAGGGCCTGAAGCCATCCTGCGCTTTTGCGGCCAGCTCCCAAAAAAGCGAGTTGTAAAATGGAGGTTCAGGGCACTGCAATTCACAAACCTGCAGAGTTATAAATGATAACTCTCGTCCACAAATATATTGAGGGAAGGCAAAGAAGAGGATTTGAAATCAAGGCAGAATTGCACGAAACAGATTTCAGGAGGTAGATACGAATCGCCTTTAAAGCACATGAAAAGCGGCAAAACGTTGACAATGATGCCCTTGGCCAAAAAGGGCGTATGCCTTTTTTCCTGAATATATTCAGGAAAAAACGCATACGCCCTTTTTGGCCAACCAAGCAACCTGGAAAGGCAAATCAGCGCTACAGAGAAGTCTCGCTTCCCATCGGTCAAAAGGGCCATGCTGAAAAAAGTGTCAAAACCAGAAATGCAGGACAGGCCATGGAGAAATGGGAGCCTTGCTACACTGATGGGCGGGATGTAAATTGCCAACAGCCACTCTGGAGAAGTGTACGGTGTGTCCTGAAACATCTGAAAAACACAGCTTAGAGAGCATAGGGTACTTCCACTCATGGGGGTATAAATTGGGAAAATGAAAAATCAGCAAGACACAAGCACCCCAAAGTTGAGGGCTGCTCTGTTGACAAGGACCTCCACTTCATTCCACCTTAAATATCCCAGGAAAGAGAAAAATGGATAAAGAAGTTGTGGTCCTTATGTACAATGGAATATCACTCAGCCATGAAATCAATGTCATAAGGTTAGTAGCAGCATGATGAGTGGATTTAGGTACGACGATTCTAAGTGAAATAAGTCACACAGAAAAGGACACTTCTCATAAGGTATCACTGATAGAGGGAATGTAAAAACCGTTACACTTGAACTGAATTACAAAACAGAACAGAGTCACACATGCAGAAAACACACTATGGCTGCTTAACGGGAAAGGTGAGGTGGGGTGATACATAAAACAAGGGTATCAAATTAGCTCAGATACCGTTCCATAAAC
Organism: Balaenoptera borealis; assembly: GCF_965194805.1. Classification (NCBI taxonomy): domain Eukaryota; kingdom Metazoa; phylum Chordata; class Mammalia; order Artiodactyla; family Balaenopteridae; genus Balaenoptera; species Balaenoptera borealis. Next base: position 3,409,072 of record NW_028124009.1, read on the forward strand.
CCAATATGTAATAGACAAGACCTACTCCTTGCTCAGAGAACTGGACTCAACACGCCCTATTCACCGCACAAGAATATATCTGACTAGTAATAATCTTAAAACCTATGTATTGATATCTCTCTGTTAGTGTGTCAAGTGGGTGTAAAGCGGCATAAACACAGCAGTGAAAAGCAGCTAAACCCCATTATGAAAATAAATTACTTTGAAAAACCCATGAAACAACGACAGTGAAAGAGAGAGAAATTCTTACACAATGCGTTCAGGGGCTGTGATGCAACCTGGATTGACCATATCTAGACCCACAGCTGGATGAGACATACGGGTGGACACTCTTGGGGCTGAGAGGTTTGGTGAGGTTGGGTGAGCAAACGCAGACCCTTTAAAGTAATACTGCGTGGTACCCATCACATGGGTCCCAAATCTCCAGCTTCAAGGGCATCTTCCTACATCGAAAACATGAATGAGAAACCCAGAAGATAGTACACCGTGTGATGGGGAAAGGTTTCTAAAACGCACCTCATTTCTCATCTCCTTGTGCCCGGGTTCGCCATTCCAGCCGCTTTACTAGCAATCTCCCTACTTGGAGCATCAGCACCTTTAACCTCCTGTTCCGTACAGGTTGCAATTTGTCCTGAGGATGAACGGGAAGACGGGGAACCAACGAGAGACTAGCTCTTGGTGTTGGGACAGGCACAGGTCACTCTATTTTCCCATCAGGAAGAAGAATTAACCACAGGTTCAGCCTGCCCCCAGGAACCAGAACAGGGCCTGAAGCCATCCTGCACTTTTGCGGCCAGCTCCCAAAAAAGCGAGTTGTAAAATGGAGGTTCAGGGCACTGCAATTCACAAACCTGCAGAGTTATAAATGATAACTCTCGTCCACAAATATATTGAGGGAAGGCAAAGAAGAGGATTTTACATCAAGGCAGAATTGCAGGAAACAGATTTCAGGAGGTAGATTCGAATCGCCTTTAAAGCACATGAAAAGCGGCAAAATGTTGACAATGATGCCCTTGGCCAAAAAGGGCGTATGCGTTTTTTCCTGAATATATTCAGGAAAAAACGCATACGCCCTTTTTGTCCAACCAAGCAACCTGGAAAGGCAAATCAGCGCTACAAAGAAGTCTCACTTCCCATCGGTCAAAAGGGCCATGCTGAAAAATGTGTCAAAACCAGAAATGCAGGACAGGCCATGGAGAAATGAGAGCCTTGCTACACTGATGGGCGGGATGTAAATTGCCAACAGCCACTCTGGAGAAGTGTACGGTGTATCCTGAAACATCTGAAAAACACAGCTTAGAGAGCATAGGGCACTTCCACTCATGGGGGTATAAATTGGGAAAATGAAAAATCAGCAAGACACAAGCACCCCAAAGTTGAGGGCTGCTCTGTTGACAAGGACCTCCACTTCATTCCACCTTCAATATCCCAGGAAAGAGAAAAATGGATAAAGAAGTTGTGGTCCTTATGTACAATGGAATATCACTCAGCCATGAAATCAATGTCATAAGGTTAGTAGCAGCATGATGAGTGGATTTAGGTACGACGATTCTAAGTGAAATAAGTCACACAGAAAAGGACACTTCTCATAAGGTATCACTGATAGAGGGAATGTAAAAACCGTTACACTTGAACTGAATTACAAAACAGAACAGAGTCACACATGCAGAAAACACACTATGGCTGCTTAACGGGAAAGGTGAGGTGGGGTGATACATAAAACAAGGGTATCAAATTAGCTCAGATACCGTTCCATAAACCCAATATGTAGTAGGCAAGACCTACTCCTTGCTCAGAGAACTGGACTCAACACGCCCTATTCACCGCACAAGAATATATCTGACTAGTAATAATCTTAAAACCTATGTATTGATATCTCTCTGTTAGTGTGTCAAGTGGGTGTAAAGCGGCATAAACACAGCAGTGAAAAGCAGCTAAAACCCATTATGAAAATAAATTACTTTGAAAAACCCATGAAACAACGACAGTGAAAGAGAGAGAAATTCGTACACAATGCGTTCAGGGGCTGTGATGCAACCTGGATTGACCATATCTAGACCCACAGCTGGATGAGACATAAGGGTGGACACTCTTGGGGCTGAGAGGTTTGGTGAGGTTGGGTGAGCAAACGCAGACCCTTTAAAGTAATACTGTGTGGTACCCATCACATGGGTCCCAAATCTCCAGCTTCAAGGGCATCTTCCTACATCGAAAACATGCATGAGAAACCCAGAAGATGGTACACCGTGTGATGGGGAAAGGTTTCTAAAACGCACCTCATTTCTCATCTCCTTGTGCCCGGGTTCGCCATTCCAGCCGCTTTACTAGCAATCTCCCTACTTGGAGCATCAGCACCTTTAACCTCCTGTTCCGTACAGGTTGCAATTTGTCCTGAGGATGAACGGGAAGACGGGGAACCAACGAGAGACTAGCTCTTGGTGTCGGGACAGGCACAGGTCACTCTATTTTCCCATCAGGAAGAAGAATTAACCACAGTCTCAGCCTGCCCCCCGGAACCAGAACAGGGCCTGAAGCCATCCTGCGCTTTTGCGGCCAGCTCCCAAAAAAGCGAGTTGTAAAATGGAGGTTCAGGGCACTGCAATTCACAAACCTGCAGAGTTATAAATGATAACTCTCGTCCACAAATATATTGAGGGAAGGCAAAGAAGAGGATTTGAAATCAAGGCAGAATTGCACGAAACAGATTTCAGGAGGTAGATACGAATCGCCTTTAAAGCACATGAAAAGCGGCAAAACGTTGACAATGATGCCCTTGGCCAAAAAGGGCGTATGCCTTTTTTCCTGAATATATTCAGGAAAAAACGCATACGCCCTTTTTGGCCAACCAAGCAACCTGGAAAGGCAAATCAGCGCTACAGAGAAGTCTCGCTTCCCATCGGTCAAAAGGGCCATGCTGAAAAAAGTGTCAAAACCAGAAATGCAGGACAGGCCATGGAGAAATGGGAGCCTTGCTACACTGATGGGCGGGATGTAAATTGCCAACAGCCACTCTGGAGAAGTGTACGGTGTGTCCTGAAACATCTGAAAAACACAGCTTAGAGAGCATAGGGTACTTCCACTCATGGGGGTATAAATTGGGAAAATGAAAAATCAGCAAGACACAAGCACCCCAAAGTTGAGGGCTGCTCTGTTGACAAGGACCTCCACTTCATTCCACCTTAAATATCCCAGGAAAGAGAAAAATGGATAAAGAAGTTGTGGTCCTTATGTACAATGGAATATCACTCAGCCATGAAATCAATGTCATAAGGTTAGTAGCAGCATGATGAGTGGATTTAGGTACGACGATTCTAAGTGAAATAAGTCACACAGAAAAGGACACTTCTCATAAGGTATCACTGATAGAGGGAATGTAAAAACCGTTACACTTGAACTGAATTACAAAACAGAACAGAGTCACACATGCAGAAAACACACTATGGCTGCTTAACGGGAAAGGTGAGGTGGGGTGATACATAAAACAAGGGTATCAAATTAGCTCAGATACCGTTCCATAAACCCAATATGTAATAGACAAGACCTACTCCTTGCTCAGAGAACTGGACTCAACACGCCCTATTCACCGCACAAGAATATATCTGACTAGTAATAATCTTAAAACCTATGTATTGATATCTCTCTGTTAGTGTGTCAAGTGGGTGTAAAGCGGCATAAACACAGCAGTGAAAAGCAGCTAAACCCCATTATGAAAATAAATTACTTTGAAAAACCCATGAAACAACGACAGTGAAAGAGAGAGAAATTCTTACACAATGCGTTCAGGGGCTGTGATGCAACCTGGATTGACCATATCTAGACCCACAGCTGGATGAGACATACGGGTGGACACTCTTGGGGCTGAGAGGTTTGGTGAGGTTGGGTGAGCAAACGCAGACCCTTTAAAGTAATACTGCGTGGTACCCATCACATGGGTCCCAAATCTCCAGCTTCAAGGGCATCTTCCTACATCGAAAACATGAATGAGAAACCCAGAAGATAGTACACCGTGTGATGGGGAAAGGTTTCTAAAACGCACCTCATTTCTCATCTCCTTGTGCCCGGGTTCGCCATTCCAGCCGCTTTACTAGCAATCTCCCTACTTGGAGCATCAGCACCTTTAACCTCCTGTTCCGTACAGGTTGCAATTTGTCCTGAGGATGAACGGGAAGACGGGGAACCAACGAGAGACTAGCTCTTGGTGTTGGGACAGGCACAGGTCACTCTATTTTCCCATCAGGAAGAAGAATTAACCACAGGTTCAGCCTGCCCCCCGGAACCAGAACAGGGCCTGAAGCCATCCTGCACTTTTGCGGCCAGCTCCCAAAAAAGCGAGTTGTAAAATGGAGGTTCAGGGCACTGCAATTCACAAACCTGCAGAGTTATAAATGATAACTCTCGTCCACAAATATATTGAGGGAAGGCAAAGAAGAGGATTTTACATCAAGGCAGAATTGCAGGAAACAGATTTCAGGAGGTAGATTCGAATCGCCTTTAAAGCACATGAAAAGCGGCAAAATGTTGACAATGATGCCCTTGGCCAAAAAGGGCGTATGCGTTTATTCCTGAATATATTCAGGAAAAAACGCATACGCCCTTTTTGGCCAACCAAGCAACCTGGAAAGGCAAATCAGCGCTACAAAGAAGTCTCACTTCCCATCGGTCAAAAGGGCCATGCTGAAAAATGTGTCAAAACCAGAAATGCAGGACAGGCCATGGAGAAATGAGAGCCTTGCTACACTGATGGGCGGGATGTAAATTGCCAACAGCCACTCTGGAGAAGTGTACGGTGTATCCTGAAACATCTGAAAAACACAGCTTAGAGAGCATAGGGCACTTCCACTCATGGGGGTATAAATTGGGAAAATGAAAAATCAGCAAGACACAAGCACCCCAAAGTTGAGGGCTGCTCTGTTGACAAGGACCTCCACTTCATTCCACCTTCAATATCCCAGGAAAGAGAAAAATGGATAAAGAAGTTGTGGTCCTTATGTACAATGGAATATCACTCAGCCATGAAATCAATGTCATAAGGTTAGTAGCAGCATGATGAGTGGATTTAGGTACGACGATTCTAAGTGAAATAAGTCACACAGAAAAGGACACTTCTCATAAGGTATCACTGATAGAGGGAATGTAAAAACCGTTACACTTGAACTGAATTACAAAACAGAACAGAGTCACACATGCAGAAAACACACTATGGCTGCTTAACGGGAAAGGTGAGGTGGGGTGATACATAAAACAAGGGTATCAAATTAGCTCAGATACCGTTCCATAAACCCAATATGTAGTAGACAAGACCTACTCCTTGCTCAGAGAACTGGACTCAACACGCCCTATTCACCGCACAAGAATATATCTGACTAGTAATAATCTTAAAACCTATGTATTGATATCTCTCTGTTAGTGTGTCAAGTGGGTGTAAAGCGGCATAAACACAGCAGTGAAAAGCAGCTAAAACCCATTATGAAAATAAATTACTTTGAAAAACCCATGAAACAACGACAGTGAAAGAGAGAGAAATTCGTACACAATGCGTTCAGGGGCTGTGATGCAACCTGGATTGACCATATCTAGACCCACAGCTGGATGAGACATAAGGGTGGACACTCTTGGGGCTGAGAGGTTTGGTGAGGTTGGGTGAGCAAACGCAGACCCTTTAAAGTAATACTGCGTGGTACCCATCACATGGGTCCCAAATCTCCAGCTTCAAGGGCATCTTCCTACATCGAAAACATGCATGAGAAACCCAGAAGATGGTACACCGTGTGATGGGGAAAGGTTTCTAAAACGCACCTCATTTCTCATCTCCTTGTGCCCGGGTTCGCCATTCCAGCCGCTTTACTAGCAATCTCCCTACTTGGAGCATCAGCACCTTTAACCTCCTGTTCCATACAGGTTGCAATTTGTCCTGAGGATGAACGGGAAGACGGGGAACCAACGAGAGACTAGCTCTTGGTGTCGGGACAGGCACAGGTCACTCTATTTTCCCATCAGGAAGAAGAATTAACCACAGTCTCAGCCTGCCCCCCGGAACCAGAACAGGGCCTGAAGCCATCCTGCGCTTTTGCGGCCAGCTCCCAAAAAAGCGAGTTGTAAAATGGAGGTTCAGGGCACTGCAATTCACAAACCTGCAGAGTTATAAATGATAACTCTCGTCCACAAATATATTGAGGGAAGGCAAAGCAGAGGATTTGAAATCAAGGCAGAATTGCACGAAACAGATTTCAGGAGGTAGATACGAATCGCCTTTAAAGCACATGAAAAGCGGCAAAACGTTGACAATGATGCCCTTGGCCAAAAAGGGCGTATGCGTTTTTTCCTGAATATATTCAGGAAAAAACGCATACGCCCTTTTTGGCCAACCAAGCAACCTGGAAAGGCAAATCAGCGCTACAGAGAAGTCTCGCTTCCCATCGGTCAAAAGGGCCATGCTGAAAAAAGTGTCAAAACCAGAAATGCAGGACAGGCCATGGAGAAATGGGAGCCTTGCTACACTGATGGGCGGGATGTAAATTGCCAACAGCCACTCTGGAGAAGTGTACGGTGTGTCCTGAAACATCTGAAAAACACAGCTTAGAGAGCATAGGGCACTTCCACTCATGGGGGTATAAATTGGGAAAATGAAAAATCAGCAAGACACAAGCACCCCAAAGTTGAGGGCTGCTCTGTTGACAAGGACCTCCACTTCATTCCACCTTCAATATCCCAGGAAAGAGAAAAATGGATAAAGAAGTTGTGGTCCTTATGTACAATGGAATATCACTCAGCCATGAAATCAATGTCATAAGGTTAGTAGCAGCATAATGAGTGGATTTAGGTACGACGATTCTAAGTGAAATAAGTCACACAGAAAAGGACACTTCTCATAAGGTATCACTGATAGAGGGAATGTAAAAACCGTTACACTTGAACTGAATTACAAAACAGAACAGAGTCACACATGCAGAAAACAGACTATGGCTGCTTAACGGGAAAGGTGAGGTGGGGTTATGCATAAAACAAGGGTATCAAATTAGCTCAGATACTGTTCCATAAACCCAATATGTAATAGACAAGACCTACTCCTTGCTCAGAGAACTGGACTCAACACGCCCTATTCACCGCACAAGAATATATCTGACTAGTAATAATCTTAAAACCTATGTATTGATATCTCTCTGTTAGTGTGTCAAGTGGGTGTAAAGCGGCATAAACACAGCAGTGAAAAGCAGCTAAACCCCATTATGAAAATAAATTACTTTGAAAAACCCATGAAACAACGACAGTGAAAGAGAGAGAAATTCTTACACAATGCGTTCAGGGGCTGTGATGCAACCTGGATTGACCATATCTAGACCCACAGCTGGATGAGACATAAGGGTGGACACTCTTGGGGCTGAGAGGTTTGGTGAGGTTGGGTGAGCAAACGCAGACCCTTTAAAGTAATACTTCGTGGTACCCGTCGCATGGGTCCCAAATCTCCAGCTTCAAGGGCATCTTCCTACATCGAAAACATGCATGAGAAACCCAGAAGATCGTACACCGTGTGATGGGGAAAGGTTTATAAAACGCACCTCATTTCTCATCTCCTTGTGCCCGGGTTCGCCTTTCCAGCCGCTTTACTAGCAATCTCCCTACTTGGAGCATCAGCACCTTTTACCTCCTGTTCCGTACAGGTTGCAATTTGTCCTGAGGATGAACGGGAAGACGGGGAACCAACGAGAGACTAGCTCTTGGTGTCGGGACAGGCACAGGTCACTCTATTTTCCCATCAGGAAGAAGAATTAACCACAGGCTCAGCCTGCCCCCCGGAACCAGAACAGGGCCTGAAGCCATCTGGCGCTTTTGGGGCCAGCTCCCAAAAAAGCGAGTTGTAAAATGGAGGTTCAGGGCACTGCAATTCACAAACCTGCAGAGTTATAAATGATAACTCTCGTCCACAAATATATTGAGGGAAGGCAAAGAAGAGGATTTGAAATCAAGGCAGAATTGCACGAAACAGATTTCAGGAGGTAGATACGAATCGCCTTTAAAGCACATGAAAAGCGGCAAAACGTTGACAATGATGCCCTTGGCCAAAAAGGGCGTATGCCTTTTTTCCTGAATATATTCAGGAAAAAACGCATACGCCCTTTTTGGCCAACCAAGCAACCTGGAAAGGCAAATCAGTGCTACAGAGAAGTCTCGCTTCCCATCGGTCAAAAGGGCCATGCTGAAAAAAGTGTCAAAACCAGAAATGCAGGACAGGCCATGGAGAAATGGGAGCCTTGCTACACTGATGGGCGGGATGTAAATTGCCAACAGCCACTCTGGAGAAGTGTACGGTGTGTCCTGAAACATCTGAAAAACACAGCTTAGAGAGCATAGAGCACTTCCACTCATGGGGGTATAAATTGGGAAAATTAAAAATCAGCAAGACACAAGCACCCCAAAGTTGAGGGCTGCTCTGTTGACAAGGACCTCCACTTCATTCCACCTTAAATATACCAGGAAAGAGAAAAATGGATAAAGAAGTTGTGGTCCTTATGTACAATGGAATATCACTCAGCCATGAAATCAATGTCATAAGGTTAGTAGCAGCATGTTGAGTGGATTTAGGTACGACGATTCTAAGTGAAATAAGTCACACAGAAAAGGACACTTCTCATAAGGTATCACTGATAGAGGGAATGTAAAAACCGTTACACTTGAACTGAATTACAAAACAGAACAGAGTCACACATGCAGAAAACACACTATGGCTGCTTAACGGGAAAGGTGAGGTGGGGTGATACATAAAACAAGGGTATCAAATTAGCTCAGATACCGTTCCATAAACCCAATATGTAATAGACAAGACCTACTCCTTGCTCAGAGAACTGGACTCAACACGCCCTATTCACCGCACAAGAATATATCTGACTAGTAATAATCTTAAAACCTATGTATTGATATCTCTCCGTTAGTGTGTCAAGTGGGTGTAAAGCGGCATAAACACAGCAGTGAAAAGCAGCTAAACCCCATTATGAAAATAAATTACTTTGAAAAACCCATGAAACAACGACAGTGAAAGAGAGAGAAATTCTTACACAATGCGTTCAGGGGCTGTGATGCAACCTGGATTGACCATATCTAGACCCACAGCTGGATGAGACATAAGGGTGGACACTCTTGGGGCTGAGAGGTTTGGTGAGGTTGGGTGAGCAAACGCAGACCCTTTAAAGGAATACTGCGTGGTACCCATCGCATGGGTCCCAAATCTCCAGCTTCAAGGGCATCTTCCTACATCGAAAACATGCATGAGAAACCCAGAAGATAGTACACCGTGTGATGGGGAAAGGTTTCTAAAACGCACCTCATTTCTCATCTCCTTGAGCCCGGGTTCGCCATTCCAGCCGCTTTACTAGCAATCTCCCTACTTGGAGCATCAGCACCTTTAACCTCCTGTTCCGTACAGGTTGCAATTTGTCCTGAGGATGAACGGGAAGACGGGGAACCAACGAGAGACTAGCTCTTGGTGTTGGGAGAGGCACAGGTCACTCTATTTTCCCATCAGGAAGAAGAATTAACCACAGGCTCAGCCTGCTCCCCGGAACCAGAACAGGGCCTGAAGCCATCCTGCGCTTTTGCGGCCAGCTCCCAAAAAAGCGAGTTGTAAAATGGAGGTTCAGGGCATTGCAATTCACAAACCTGCAGAGTTATAAATGATAACTCTCGTCCACAAATATATTGAGGGAAGGCAAAGAAGAGGATTTGAATTCAAGGCAGAATTGCACGAAACAGATTTCAGGAGGTAGATACGAATCGCCTTTAAAGCACATGAAAAGCGCAAAACGTTAACAATGATGCCCTTGGCCAAAAAGGGCGTATGCGTTTTTTCCTGAATAAATTCAGGAAAAAACGCATACGCCCTTTTTTGGCCAACCAAGCAACCTGGAAAAGCAAGTCAGCGCTACAGAGAAGTCTCGCTTCCCATCGGTCAAAAGGGCCATGCTGAAAAAAGTGTCAAAACCAGAAATGCAGGACAGGCCATGGAGAAATGGGAGCCTTGCTACACTGATGGGCGGGATGTAAATTGCCAACAGCCACTCTAGAGAAGTGTACGGTGTGTCCTGAAATATCTGAAAAACACAGCTTAGAGAGCATAGGGCACTTCCACTCATGGGGGTATAAATTGGGAAAATTAAAAATCAGCAAGACACAAGCACCCCAAAGTTGAGGGCTGCTCTGTTGACAAGGACCTCCACTTCATTCCACCTTAAATATCCCAGGAAAGAGAAAAATGGATAAAGAAGTTGTGGTCCTTATGTACAATGGAATATCACTCAGCCATGAAATCAATGTCATAAGGTTAGTAGCAGCATGATGAGTGGATTTAGGTACGACGATTCTAAGTGAAATAAGTCACACAGAAAAGGACACTTCTCATAAGGTATCACTGATAGAGGGAATGTAAAAACCGTTACACTTGAACTGAATTACAAAACAGAACAGAGTCACACATGCAGAAAACACACTATGGCTGCTTAACGGGAAAGGTGAGGTGGGGTGATACATAAAACAAGGGTATCAAATTAGCTCAGATACCGTTCCATAAACCCAATATGTAATAGACAAGACCTACTCCTTGCTCAGAGAACTGGACTCAACACGCCCTATTCACCATACAAGAATATATCTGACTAGTAATAATCTTAAAACCTATGTATTGATATCTCTCTGTTAGTGTGTCAAGTGGGTGTAAAGCGGCATAAACACAGCAGTGAAAAGCAGCTAAACCCCATTATAAAAATAAATTACTTTGAAACACCCATGAAACAAAGACAGTGAAAGAGAGAGAAATTCTTACACAATGCGTTCAGGGGCTGTGATGCAACCTGGATTGACCATATCTAGACGCACAGCTGGATGAGACATAAGGGTGGACACTCTTGGGGCTGAGAGGTTTGGTGAGGTTGGGTGAGCAAACGCAGACCCTTTAAAGTAATACTTCGTGGTACCCGTCGCATGGGTCCCAAATCTCCAGCTTCAAGGGCATCTTCCTACATCGAAAACATGCATGAGAAACCCAGAAGATGGTACACCGTGTGATGGGGAAAGGTTTCTAAAACGCACCTCATTTCTCATCTCCTTGTGCCCGGGTTCGCCTTTCCAGCCGCTTTACTAGCAATCTCCCTACTTGGAGCATCAGCACCTTTAACCTCCTGTTCCGTACAGGTTGCAATTTGTCCTGAGGATGAACGGGAAGACGGGGAACCAACGAGAGACTAGCTCTTGGTGTCGGGACAGGCACAGGTCACTCGATTTTCCCATCAGGAAGAAGAATTAACCACAGGCTCAGCCTGCCCCCCGGAACCAGAACAGGGCCTGAAGCCATCCTGCGCTTTTGCGGCCAGCTCCCAAAAAAGCGAGTTGTAAAATGGAGGTTCAGGGCACTGCAATTCACAAACCTGCAGAGTTATAAATGATAACTCTCGTCCACAAATATATTGAGGGAAGGCAAAGAAGAGGATTTGAAATCAAGGCAGAATTGCACGAAACAGATTTCAGGAGGTAGATACGAATCGCCTTTAAAGCACATGAAAAGCGGCAAAACGTTGACAATGATGCCCTTGGCCAAAAAGGGCGTATGCGTTTTTTCCTGAATATATTCAGGAAAAAACGCATACGCCCTTTTTGGCCAACCAAGCAACCTGGAAAGGCAAATCAGTGCTACAGAGAAGTCTCGCTTCCCATCGGTCAAAAGGGCCATGCTGAAAAAAGTGTCAAAACCAGAAATGCAGGACAGGCCATGGAGAAATGGGAGCCTTGCTACACTGATGGGCGGGATGTAAATTGCCAACAGCCACTCTGGAGAAGTGTACGGTGTGTCCTGAAACATCTGAAAAACACAGCTTAGAGAGCATAGGGCACTTCCACTCATGGGGGTATAAATTGGGAAAATTAAAAATCAGCAAGACACAAGCACCCCAAAGTTGAGGGCTGCTCTGTTGACAAGGACCTCCACTTCATTCCACCTTAAATATCCCAGGAAAGAGAAAAATGGATAAAGAAGTTGTGGTCCTTATGTACAATGGAATATCACTCAGCCATGAAATCAATGTCATAAGGTTAGTAGCAGCATGATGAGTGGATTTAGGTACGACGATTCTAAGTGAAATAAGTCACACAGAAAAGGACACTTCTCATAAGGTATCACTTTTAGAGGGAATGTAAAAACCGTTACACTTGAACTGAATTACAAAACAGAACAGAGTCACACATGCAGAAAACACACTATGGCTGCTTAACGGGAAAGGTGAGGTGGGGTGATACATAAAACAAGGGTATCAAATTAGCTCAGATACCGTTCCATAAACCCAATATGTAGTAGACAAGACCTACTCCTTGCTCAGAGAACTGGACTCAACACGCCCTATTCACCGCACAAGAATATATCTGACTAGTAATAATCTTAAAACCTATGTATTGATATCTCTCTGTTAGTGTGTCAAGTGGGTGTAAAGCGGCATAAACACAGCCGTGAAAAGCAGCTAAACCCCATTATGAAAATAAATTTCTTTGAAAAACCCATGAAACAACGACAGTGATAGAGATAGAAATTCTTACACAATGAGTTCAGGGGCTGTGATGCAACCTGGATTGACCATATCTAGACCCACAGCTGGATGAGACATAAGGGTGGACACTCTTGGGGCTGAGAGGTTTGGTGAGATTGGGTGAGCAAACGCAGACCCTTTAAAGTAATACTGCGTGGTACCCATCGCATGGGTCCCAAATCTCCAGCTTCAAGGGCATCTTCCTACATCGAAAACATGCATGAGAAACCCAGAAGATGGTACACCGTGTGATGGGGAAAGGTTTCTAAAACGCACCTTATTTCTCATCTCCTTGTGCCCGTGTTCGCCATTCCAGCCGCTTTACTAGCAATCTCCCTACTTGGAGCATCAGCACCTTTAACCTCCTGTTCCGTACAGGTTGCAATTTGTCCTGAGGATGAACGGGAAGACGGGGAACCAACGAGAGACTACCTCTTGGTGTCGGGACAGGCACAGGTCACTCTATTTTCCCATCAGGAAGAAGAATTAACCACAGGCTCAGCCTGCCCCCCGGAACCAGAACAGGGCCTGAAGCCATCCTGCGCTTTTGCGGCCAGCTCCCAAAAAAGCGAGTTGTAAAATGGAGGTTCAGGGCACTGCAATTCCCAAACCTGCAGAGTTATAAATGATAACTCTCGTCCACAAATATATTGAGGGAAGGCAAAGAAGAGGATTTGAAATCAAGGCAGAATTGCACGAAACAGATTTCAGGAGGTAGATACGAATCGCCTTTAAAGCACATGAAAAGCGGCAAAACGTTGACAATGATGCCCTTGGCCAAAAAGGGCGTATGCGTTTTTTCCTGAATATATTCAGGAAAAAATGCATACGCCCTTTTTGGCCAACCAAGCAACCTGGAAAGGCAAATCAGCGCTACAGAGAAGTCTCGCTTCCCATCGGTCAAAAGGGCCATGCTGAAAAAAGTGTCAAAACCAGAAATGCAGGACAGGCCATGGAGAAATGGGAGCCTTGCTACACTGATGGGCGGGATGTAAATTGCCAACAGCCACTCTGGAGAAGTGTACGGTGTGTCCTGAAACATCTGAAAAACACAGCTTAGAGAGCATAGGGCACTTCCACTCATGGGGGTATAAATTGGGAAAATGAAAAATCAGCAAGACACAAGCACCCCAAAGTTGAGGGCTGCTCTGTTGACAAGGACCTCCACTTCATTCCACCTTCAATATCCCAGGAAAGAGAAAAATGGATAAAGAAGTTGTGGTCCTTATGTACAATGGAATATCACTCAGCCATGAAATCAATGTCATAAGGTTAGTAGCAGCATGATGAGTGGATTTAGGTACGACGATTCTAAGTGAAATAAGTCACACAGAAAAGGACACTTCTCATAAGGTATCACTTATAGAGGGAATGTAAAAACCGTTACACTTGAACTGAATTACAAAACAGAACAGAGTCACACATGCAGAAAACACACTATGGCTGCTTAACGGGAAAGGTGAGGTGGGGTGATACATGAAACAAGGGTATCAAATTAGCTCAGATACCGTTCCATAAACCCAATATGTAATAGACAAGACCTACTCCTTGCTCAGAGAACTGGACTCAACACGCCCTATTCACCGCACAAGAATATATCTGACTAGTAATAATCTTAAAACCTATGTATTGATATCTCTCTGTTAGTGTGTCAAGTGGATGTAAAGCGACATAAACACAGCAGTGAAAAGCAGCTAAACCCCATTATGAAAATAAATTACTTTGAAAAACCCATGAAACAACGACAGTGAAAGAGAGAGAAATTCTTACACAATGCGTTCAGGGTCTGTGATGCAACCTGGATTGACCATATCTAGACCCACAGCTGGATGAGACATAAGGGTGGACACTCTTGGGGCTGAGAGGTTTGGTGAGGTTGGGTGAGCAAACGCAGACCCTTTAAAGTAATACTGCGTGGTACCCATCGCATGGGTCCCAAATCTCCAGGTTCAAGGGCATCTTCCTACATCGAAAACATGCATGAGAAACCCAGAAGATGGTACACCGTGTGATGGGGAAAGGTTTCTAAAACGCACCTAATTTCTCATCTCCTTGTGCCCGGGTTCGCCTTTCCAGCCGCTTTACTAGCAATCTCCCTACTTGGAGCATCAGCACCTTTAACCTCCTGTTCCGTACAGGTTGCAATTTGTCCTGAGGATGAACGGGAATACGGGGAACCAACGAGAGACTACCTCTTGGTGTCGGGACAGGCACAGGTCACTCTATTTTCCCATCAGGAAGAAGAATTAACCACAGGCTCAGCCTGCCCCCCGGTACCAGAACAGGGCCTGAAGCCATCCTGCGCTTTTGCGGCCAGCTCCCAAAAAAGCGAGTTGTAAAATGGAGGTTCAGGGCACTGCAATTCACAAACCTGCAGAGTTATAAATGATAACTCTCGTCCACAAATATATTGAGGGAAGGCAAAGAAGAGGATTTGAAATCAAGGCAGAATTGCACGAAACAGATTTCAGGAGGTAGATACGAATCGCCTTTAAAGCACATGAAAAGCGCAAAACGTTAACAATGATGCCCTTGGCCAAAAAGGGCGTATGCGTTTTTTCCTGAATAAATTCAGGAAAAAACGCATACGCCCTTTTTGGCCAACCAAGCAACCTGGAAAAGCAAGTCAGCGCTACAGAGAAGTCTCGCTTCCCATCGGTCAAAAGGGCCATGCTGAAAAAAGTGTCAAAACCAGAAATGCAGGACAGGCCATGGAGAAATGGGAGCCTTGCTACACTGATGGGCGGGATGTAAATTGCCAACAGCCACTCTAGAGAAGTGTACGGTGTGTCCTGAAATATCTGAAAAACACAGCTTAGAGAGCATAGGGCACTTCCACTCATGGGGGTATAAATTGGGAAAATTAAAAATCAGCAAGACACAAGCACCCCAAAGTTGAGGGCTGCTCTGTTGACAAGGACCTCCACTTCATTCCACCTTCAATATCCCAGGAAAGAGAAAAATGGATAAAGAAGTTGTGGTCCTTATGTACAATGGAATATCACTCAGCCATGAAATCAATGTCATAAGGTTAGTAGCAGCATGATGAGTGGATTTAGGTACGACGATTCTAAGTGAAATAAGTCACACAGAAAAGGACACTTCTCATAAGGTATCACTGATAGAGGGAATGTAAAAACCGTTACACTTGAACTGAATTACAAAACAGAACAGAGTCACACATGCAGAAAACACACTATGGCTGCTTAACGGGAAAGGTGAGGTGGGGTGATACATGAAACAAGGGTATCAAATTAGCTCAGATACCGTTCCATAAACCCAATATGTAGTAGACAAGACCTACTCCTTGCTCAGAGAACTGTACTCAACACGCCCTATTCACCGCACAAGAATATATCTGACTAGTAATAATCTTAAAACCTATGTATTGATATCTCTCTGTTAGTGTGTCAAGTGGGTGTAAAGCGACATAAACACAGCAGTGAAAAGCAGCTAAACCCCATTATGAAAATAAATTACTTTGAAAAACCCATGAAACAACGACAGTGAAAGAGATAGAAATTCTTACACAATGAGTTCAGGGGCTGTGATGCAACCTGGATTGACCATATCTAGACCCACAGCTGGATGAGACATAAGGGTGGACACTCTTGGGGCTGAGAGGTTTGGTGAGATTGGGTGAGCAAACGCAGACCCTTTAAAGTAATACTGCGTGGTACCCATCGCATGGGTCCCAAATCTCCAGCTTCAAGGGCATCTTCCTACATCGAAAACATGCATGAGAAACCCAGAAGATGGTACACCGTGTGATGGGGAAAGGTTTCTAAAACGCACCTCATTTCTCATCTCCTTGTGCCCGTGTTCGCCATTCCAGCCGCTTTACTAGCAATCTCCCTACTTGGAGCATCAGCACCTTTAACCTCCTGTTCCGTACAGGTTGCAATTTGTCCTGAGGATGAACGGGAAGACGGGGAACCAACGAGAGACTACCTCTTGGTGTCGGGACAGGCACAGGTCACTCTATTTTCCCATCAGGAAGAAGAATTAACCACAGGCTCAGCCTGCCCCCCGGAACCAGAACAGGGCCTGAAGCCATCCTGCGCTTTTGCGGCCAGCTCCCAAAAAAGCGAGTTGTAAAATGGAGGTTCAGGGCACTGCAATTCACAAACCTGCAGAGTTATAAATGATAACTCTCGTCCACAAATATATTGAGGGAAGGCAAAGAAGAGGATTTGAAATCAAGGCAGAATTGCACGAAACAGATTTCAGGAGGTAGATACGAATCGCCTTTAAAGCACATGAAAAGCGGCAAAACGTTGACAATGATGCCCTTGGCCAAAAAGGGCGTATGCGTTTTTTCCTGAATATATTCAGGAAAAAATGCATACGCCCTTTTTGGCCAACCAAGCAACCTGGAAAGGCAAATCAGCGCTACAGAGAAGTCTCGCTTCCCATCGGTCAAAAGGGCCATGCTGAAAAAAGTGTCAAAACCAGAAATGCAGGACAGGCCATGGAGAAATGGGAGCCTTGCTACACTGATGGGCGGGATGTAAATTGCCAACAGCCACTCTGGAGAAGTGTACGGTGTGTCCTGAAACATCTGAAAAACACAGCTTAGAGAGCATAGGGCACTTCCACTCATGGGGGTATAAATTGGGAAAATGAAAAATCAGCAAGACACAAGCACCCCAAAGTTGAGGGCTGCTCTGTTGACAAGGACCTCCACTTCATTCCACCTTCAATATCCCAGGAAAGAGAAAAATGGATAAAGAAGTTGTGGTCCTTATGTACAATGGAATATCACTCAGCCATGAAATCAATGTCATAAGGTTAGTAGCAGCATGATGAGTGGATTTAGGTACGACGATTCTAAGTGAAATAAGTCACACAGAAAAGGACACTTCTCATAAGGTATCACTGATAGATGGAATGTAAAAAGCGTTACACTTGAACTGAATTACAAAACAGAACAGAGTCACACATGCAGAAAACACACTATGGCTGCTTAACGGGAAAGGTGAGGTGGGGTGATACATGAAACAAGGGTATCAAATTAGCTCAGATACCGTTCCATAAACCCAATATGTAGTAGACAAGACCTACTCCTTGCTCAGAGAACTGTACTCAACACGCCCTATTCACCGCACAAGAATATATCTGACTAGTAATAATCTTAAAACCTATGTATTGATATCTCTCTGTTAGTGTGTCAAGTGGGTGTAAAGCGACATAAACACAGCAGTGAAAAGCAGCTAAACCCCATTATGAAAATAAATTACTTTGAAAAACCCATGAAACAACGACAGTGAAAGAGATAGAAATTCTTACACAATGAGTTCAGGGGCTGTGATGCAACCTGGATTGACCATATCTAGACCCACAGCTGGATGAGACATAAGGGTGGACACTCTTGGGGCTGAGAGGTTTGGTGAGATTGGGTGAGCAAACGCAGACCCTTTAAAGTAATACTGCGTGGTACCCATCGCATGGGTCCCAAATCTCCAGCTTCAAGGGCATCTTCCTACATCGAAATCATGCATGAGAAACCCAGAAGATGGTACACCGTGTGATGGGGAAAGGTTTCTAAAACGCACCTCATTTCTCATCTCCTTGTGCCCGTGTTCGCCATTCCAGCCGCTTTACTAGCAATCTCCCTACTTGGAGCATCAGCACCTTTAACCTCCTGTTCCGTACAGGTTGCAATTTGTCCTGAGGATGAACGGGAAGACGGGGAACCAACGAGAGACTACCTCTTGGTGTCGGGACAGGCACAGGTCACTCTATTTTCCCATCAGGAAGAAGAATTAACCACAGGCTCAGCCTGCTCCCCGGAACCAGAACAGGGCCTGAAGCCATCCTGCGCTTTTGCGGCCAGCTCCCAAAAAAGCGAGTTGTAAAATGGAGGTTCAGGGCACTGCAATTCACAAACCTGCAGAGTTATAAATGATAACTCTCGTCCACAAATATATTGAGGGAAGGCAAAGAAGAGGATTTGAAATCAAGGCAGAATTGCACGAAACAGATTTCAGGAGGTAGATACGAATCGCCTTTAAAGCACATGAAAAGCGGCAAAACGTTGACAATGATGCCCTTGGCCAAAAAGGGCGTATGCGTTTTTTCCTGAATATATTCAGGAAAAAACGCATACGCCCTTTTTGGCCAACCAAGCAACCTGGAAAGGCAAATCAGCGCTACAGAGAAGTCTCGCTTCCCATCGGTCAAAAGGGCCATGCTGAAAAAAGTGTCAAAACCAGAAATGCAGGACAGGCCATGGAGAAATGGGAGCCTTGCTACACTGATGGGCGGGATGTAAATTGCCAACAGCCACTCTGGAGAAGTGTACGGTGTGTCCTGAAACATCTGAAAAACACAGCTTAGAGAGCATAGGGCACTTCCACTCATGGGGGTATAAATTGGGAAAATGAAAAATCAGCAAGACACAAGCACCCCAAAGTTGAGGGCTGCTCTGTTGACAAGGACCTCCACTTCATTCCACCTTCAATATCCCAGGAAAGAGAAAAATGGATAAAGAAGTTGTGGTCCTTATGTACAATGGAATATCACTCAGCCATGAAATCAATGTCATAAGGTTAGTAGCAGCATGATGAGTGGATTTAGGTACGACGATTCTAAGTGAAATAAGTCACACAGAAAAGGACACTTCTCATAAGGTATCACTTATAGAGGGAATGTAAAAAGCGTTACACTTGAACTGAATTACAAAACAGAACAGAGTCACACATGCAGAAAACACACTATGGCTGCTTAACGGGAAAGGTGAGGTGGGGTGATACATAAAACAAGGGTTTCAAATTAGCTCAGATACCGTTCCATAAACCCAATATGTAATAGACAAGACCTACTCCTTGCTCAGAGAACTGGACTCAACACGCCCTATTCACCGCACAAGAATATATCTGACTAGTAATAATCTTAAAACCTATGTATTGATATCTCTCTGTTAGTGTGTCAAGTGGGTGTAAAGCGACATAAACACAGCAGTGAAAAGCAGCTAAACCCCATTATGAAAATAAATTACTTTGAAAAACCCATGAAACAACGACAGTGAAAGAGAGAGAAATTCTTACACAATGCGTTCAGGGTCTGTGATGCAACCTGGATTGACCATATCTAGACCCACAGCTGGATGAGACATAAGGGTGGACACTCTTGGGGCTGAGAGGTTTGGTGAGGTTGGGTGAGCAAACGCAGACCCTTTAAAGTAATACTGCGTGGTACCCATCGCATGGGTCCCAAATCTCCAGGTTCAAGGGCATCTTCCTACATCGAAAACATGCATGAGAAACCCAGAAGATGGTACACGGTGTGATGGGGAAAGGTTTCTAAAACGCACCTAATTTCTCATCTCCTTGTGCCCGGGTTCGCCTTTCCAGCCGCTTTACTAGCAATCTCCCTACTTGGAGCATCAGCACCTTTAACCTCCTGTTCCGTACAGGTTGCAATTTGTCCTGAGGATGAACGGGAATACGGGGAACCAACGAGAGACTACCTCTTGGTGTCGGGACAGGCACAGGTCACTCTATTTTCCCATCAGGAAGAAGAATTAACCACAGGCTCAGCCTGCCCCCCGGTACCAGAACAGGGCCTGAAGCCATCCTGCGCTTTTGCGGCCAGCTCCCAAAAAAGCGAGTTGTAAAATGGAGGTTCAGGGCACTGCAATTCACAAACCTGCAGAGTTATAAATGATAACTCTCGTCCACAAATATATTGAGGGAAGGCAAAGAAGAGGATTTGAAATCAAGGCAGAATTGCACGAAACAGATTTCAGGAGGTAGATACGAATCGCCTTTAAAGCACATGAAAAGCGCAAAACGTTAACAATGATGCCCTTGGCCAAAAAGGGCGTATGCGTTTTTTCCTGAATAAATTCAGGAAAAAACGCATACGCCCTTTTTGGCCAACCAAGCAACCTGGAAAAGCAAGTCAGCGCTACAGAGAAGTCTCGCTTCCCATCGGTCAAAAGGGCCATGCTGAAAAAAGTGTCAAAACCAGAAATGCAGGACAGGCCATGGAGAAATGGGAGCCTTGCTACACTGATGGGCGGGATGTAAATTGCCAACAGCCACTCTAGAGAAGTGTACGGTGTGTCCTGAAATATCTGAAAAACACAGCTTAGAGAGCATAGGGCACTTCCACTCATGGGGGTATAAATTGGGAAAATTAAAAATCAGCAAGACACAAGCACCCCAAAGTTGAGGGCTGCTCTGTTGACAAGGACCTCCACTTCATTCCACCTTAAATATCCCAGGAAAGAGAAAAATGGATAAAGAAGTTGTGGTCCTTATGTACAATGGAATATCACTCAGCCATGAAATCAATGTCATAAGGTTAGTAGCAGCATGATGAGTGGATTTAGGTACGACGATTCTAAGTGAAATAAGTCACACAGAAAAGGACACTTCTCATAAGGTATCACTGATAGAGGGAATGTAAAAACCGTTACACTTGAACTGAATTACAAAACAGAACAGAGTCACACATGCAGAAAACACACTATGGCTGCTTAACGGGAAAGGTGAGGTGGGGTGATACATGAAACAAGGGTATCAAATTAGCTCAGATACCGTTCCATAAACCCAATATGTAGTAGACAAGACCTACTCCTTGCTCAGAGAACTGTACTCAACACGCCCTATTCACCGCACAAGAATATATCTGACTAGTAATAATCTTAAAACCTATGTATTGATATCTCTCTGTTAGTGTGTCAAGTGGGTGTAAAGCGACATAAACACAGCAGTGAAAAGCAGCTAAACCCCATTATGAAAATAAATTACTTTGAAAAACCCATGAAACAACGACAGTGAAAGAGATAGAAATTCTTACACAATGAGTTCAGGGGCTGTGATGCAACCTGGATTGACCATATCTAGACCCACAGCTGGATGAGACATAAGGGTGGACACTCTTGGGGCTGAGAGGTTTGGTGAGATTGGGTGAGCAAACGCAGACCCTTTAAAGTAATACTGCGTGGTACCCATCGCATGGGTCCCAAATCTCCAGCTTCAAGGGCATCTTCCTACATCGAAAACATGCATGAGAAACCCAGAAGATGGTACACCGTGTGATGGGGAAAGGTTTCTAAAACGCACCTCATTTCTCATCTCCTTGTGCCCGTGTTCGCCATTCCAGCCGCTTTACTAGCAATCTCCCTACTTGGAGCATCAGCACCTTTAACCTCCTGTTCCGTACAGGTTGCAATTTGTCCTGAGGATGAACGGGAAGACGGGGAACCAACGAGAGACTACCTCTTGGTGTCGGGACAGGCACAGGTCACTCTATTTTCCCATCAGGAAGAAGAATTAACCACAGGCTCAGCCTGCCCCCCGGAACCAGAACAGGGCCTGAAGCCATCCTGCGCTTTTGCGGCCAGCTCCCAAAAAAGCGAGTTGTAAAATGGAGGTTCAGGGCACTGCAATTCACAAACCTGCAGAGTTATAAATGATAACTCTCGTCCACAAATATATTGAGGGAAGGCAAAGAAGAGGATTTGAAATCAAGGCAGAATTGCACGAAACAGATTTCAGGAGGTAGATACGAATCGCCTTTAAAGCACATGAAAAGCGGCAAAACGTTGACAATGATGCCCTTGGCCAAAAAGGGCGTATGCGTTTTTTCCTGAATATATTCAGGAAAAAATGCATACGCCCTTTTTGGCCAACCAAGCAACCTGGAAAGGCAAATCAGCGCTACAGAGAAGTCTCGCTTCCCATCGGTCAAAAGGGCCATGCTGAAAAAAGTGTCAAAACCAGAAATGCAGGACAGGCCATGGAGAAATGGGAGCCTTGCTACACTGATGGGCGGGATGTAAATTGCCAACAGCCACTCTGGAGAAGTGTACGGTGTGTCCTGAAACATCTGAAAAACACAGCTTAGAGAGCATAGGGCACTTCCACTCATGGGGGTATAAATTGGGAAAATGAAAAATCAGCAAGACACAAGCACCCCAAAGTTGAGGGCTGCTCTGTTGACAAGGACCTCCACTTCATTCCACCTTCAATATCCCAGGAAAGAGAAAAATGGATAAAGAAGTTGTGGTCCTTATGTACAATGGAATATCACTCAGCCATGAAATCAATGTCATAAGGTTAGTAGCAGCATGATGAGTGGATTTAGGTACGACGATTCTAAGTGAAATAAGTCACACAGAAAAGGACACTTCTCATAAGGTATCACTTATAGAGGGAATGTAAAAACCGTTACACTTGAACTGAATTACAAAACAGAACAGAGTCACACATGCAGAAAACACACTATGGCTGCTTAACGGGAAAGGTGAGGTGGGGTGATACATGAAACAAGGGTATCAAATTAGCTCAGATACCGTTCCATAAACCCAATATGTAATAGACAAGACCTACTCCTTGCTCAGAGAACTGGACTCAACACGCCCTATTCACCGCACAAGAATATATCTGACTAGTAATAATCTTAAAACCTATGTATTGATATCTCTCTGTTAGTGTGTCAAGTGGGTGTAAAGCGACATAAACACAGCAGTGAAAAGCAGCTAAACCCCATTATGAAAATAAATTACTTTGAAAAACCCATGAAACAACGACAGTGAAAGAGAGAGAAATTCTTACACAATGCGTTCAGGGTCTGTGATGCAACCTGGATTGACCATATCTAGACCCACAGCTGGATGAGACATAAGGGTGGACACTCTTGGGGCTGAGAGGTTTGGTGAGGTTGGGTGAGCAAACGCAGACCCTTTAAAGTAATACTGCGTGGTACCCATCGCATGGGTCCCAAATCTCCAGGTTCAAGGGCATCTTCCTACATCGAAAACATGCATGAGAAACCCAGAAGATGGTACACCGTGTGATGGGGAAAGGTTTCTAAAACGCACCTAATTTCTCATCTCCTTGTGCCCGGGTTCGCCTTTCCAGCCGCTTTACTAGCAATCTCCCTACTTGGAGCATCAGCACCTTTAACCTCCTGTTCCGTACAGGTTGCAATTTGTCCTGAGGATGAACGGGAATACGGGGAACCAACGAGAGACTACCTCTTGGTGTCGGGACAGGCACAGGTCACTCTATTTTCCCATCAGGAAGAAGAATTAACCACAGGCTCAGCCTGCCCCCCGGTACCAGAACAGGGCCTGAAGCCATCCTGCGCTTTTGCGGCCAGCTCCCAAAAAAGCGAGTTGTAAAATGGAGGTTCAGGGCACTGCAATTCACAAACCTGCAGAGTTATAAATGATAACTCTCGTCCACAAATATATTGAGGGAAGGCAAAGAAGAGGATTTGAAATCAAGGCAGAATTGCACGAAACAGATTTCAGGAGGTAGATACGAATCGCCTTTAAAGCACATGAAAAGCGCAAAACGTTAACAATGATGCCCTTGGCCAAAAAGGGCGTATGCGTTTTTTCCTGAATAAATTCAGGAAAAAACGCATACGCCCTTTTTGGCCAACCAAGCAACCTGGAAAAGCAAGTCAGCGCTACAGAGAAGTCTCGCTTCCCATCGGTCAAAAGGGCCATGCTGAAAAAAGTGTCAAAACCAGAAATGCAGGACAGGCCATGGAGAAATGGGAGCCTTGCTACACTGATGGGCGGGATGTAAATTGCCAACAGCCACTCTAGAGAAGTGTACGGTGTGTCCTGAAATATCTGAAAAACACAGCTTAGAGAGCATAGGGCACTGCCACTCATGGGGGTATAAATTGGGAAAATTAAAAATCAGCAATACACAAGCACCCCAAAGTTGAGGGCTGCTCTGTTGACAAGGACCTCCACTTCATTCCACCTTAAATATCCCAGGAAAGAGAAAAATGGATAAAGAAGTTGTGGTCCTTATGTACAATGGAATATCACTCAGCCATGAAATCAATGTCATAAGGTTAGTAGCAGCATGATGAGTGGATTTAGGTACGACGATTCTAAGTGAAATAAGTCACACAGAAAAGGACACTTCTCATAAGGTATCACTGATAGAGGGAATGTAAAAACCGTTACACTTGAACTGAATTACAAAACAGAACAGAGTCACACATGCAGAAAACACACTATGGCTGCTTAACGGGAAAGGTGAGGTGGGGTGATACATAAAACAAGGGTATCAAATTAGCTCAGATACCGTTCCATAAACCCAATATGTAATAGACAAGACCTACTCCTTGCTCAGAGAACTGGACTCAACACGCCCTATTCACCGCACAAGAATATATCTGACTAGTAATAATCTTAAAACCTATGTATTGATATCTCTCTGTTAGTGTGTCAAGTGGGTGTAAAGCGGCATAAACACAGCAGTGAAAAGCAGCTAAACCCCATTATAAAAATAAATTACTTTGAAACACCCATGAAACAAAGACAGTGAAAGAGAGAGAAATTCTTACACAATGCGTTCAGGGGCTGTGATGCACCCTGGATTGACCATATCTAGACGCACAGCTGGATGAGACATAAGGGTGGACACTCTTGGGGCTGAGAGGTTTGGTGAGGTTGGGTGAGCAAACGCAGACCCTTTAAAGTAATACTTCGTGGTACCCGTCGCATGGGTCCCAAATCTCCAGCTTCAAGGGCATCTTCCTACATCGAAAACATGCATGAGAAACCCAGAAGATGGTACACCGTGTGATGGGGAAAGGTTTCTAAAACGCACCTCATTTCTCATCTCCTTGTGCCCGGGTTCGCCTTTCCAGCCGCTTTACTAGCAATCTCCCTACTTGGAGCATCAGCACCTTTAACCTCCTGTTCCGTACAGGTTGCAATTTGTCCTGAGGATGAACGGGAAGACGGGGAACCAACGAGAGACTAGCTCTTGGTGTCGGGACAGGCACAGGTCACTCTATTTTCCCATCAGGAAGAAGAATTAACCACAGGCTCAGCCTGCCCCCCGGAACCAGAACAGGGCCTGAAGCCATCTGGCGCTTTTGCGGCCAGCTCCCAAAAAAGCGAGTTGTAAAATGGAGGTTCAGGGCACTGCAATTCACAAACCTGCAGAGTTATAAATGATAACTCTCGTCCACAAATATATTGAGGGAAGGCAAAGAAGAGGATTTGAAATCAAGGCAGAATTGCACGAAACAGATTTCAGGAGGTAGATACGAATCGCCTTTAAAGCACATGAAAAGCGGCAAAACGTTGACAATGATGCCCTTGGCCAAAAAGGGCGTATGCGTTTTTTCCTGAATATATTCAGGAAAAAACGCATACGCCCTTTTTGGCCAACCAAGCAACCTGGAAAGGCAAATCAGTGCTACAGAGAAGTCTCGCTTCCCATCGGTCAAAAGGGCCATGCTGAAAAAAGTGTCAAAACCAGAAATGCAGGACAGGCCATGGAGAAATGGGAGCCTTGCTACACTGATGGGCGGGATGTAAATTGCCAACAGCCACTCTGGAGAAGTGTACGGTGTGTCCTGAAACATCTGAAAAACACAGCTTAGAGAGCATAGGGCACTTCCACTCATGGGGGTATAAATTGGGAAAATGAAAAATCAGCAAGACACAAGCACCCCAAAGTTGAGGGCTGCTCTGTTGACAAGGACCTCCACTTCATTCCACCTTAAATATCCAAGGAAAGAGAAAAATGGATAAAGAAGTTGTGGTCCTTATGTACAATGGAATATCACTCAGCCATGAAATCAATGTCATAAGGTTAGTAGCAGCATGATGAGTGGATTTAGGTACGACGATTCTAAGTGAAATAAGTCACACAGAAAAGGACACTTCTCATAAGGTATCACTTTTAGAGGGAATGTAAAAACCGTTACACTTGAACTGAATTACAAAACAGAACAGAGTCACACATGCAGAAAACACACTATGGCTGCTTAACGGGAAAGGTGAGGTGGGGTGATACATAAAACAAGGGTATCAAATTAGCTCAGATACCGTTCCATAAACCCAATATGTAGTAGACAAGACCTACTCCTTGCTCAGAGAACTGGACTCAACACGCCCTATTCACCGCACAAGAATATATCTGACTAGTAATAATCTTAAAACCTATGTATTGATATCTCTCTGTTAGTGTGTCAAGTGGGTGTAAAGCGGCATAAACACAGCCGTGAAAAGCAGCTAAACCCCATTATGAAAATAAATTACTTTGAAAAACCCATGAAACAACGACAGTGAAAGAGATAGAAATTCTTACACAATGAGTTCAGGGGCTGTGATGCAACCTGGATTGACCATATCTAGACCCACAGCTGGATGAGACATAAGGGTGGACACTCTTGGGGCTGAGAGGTTTGGTGAGATTGGGTGAGCAAACGCAGACCCTTTAAAGTAATACTGCGTGGTACCCATCGCATGGGTCCCAAATCTCCAGCTTCAAGGGCATCTTCCTACATCGAAAACATGCATGAGAAACCCAGAAGATGGTACACCGTGTGATGGGGAAAGGTTTCTAAAACGCACCTTATTTCTCATCTCCTTGTGCCCGTGTTCGCCATTCCAGCCGCTTTACTAGCAATCTCCCTACTTGGAGCATCAGCACCTTTAACCTCCTGTTCCGTACAGGTTGCAATTTGTCCTGAGGATGAACGGGAAGACGGGGAACCAACGAGAGACTACCTCTTGGTGTCGGGACAGGCACAGGTCACTCTATTTTCCCATCAGGAAGAAGAATTAACCACAGGCTCAGCCTGCCCCCCGGAACCAGAACAGGGCCTGAAGCCATCCTGCGCTTTTGCGGCCAGCTCCCAAAAAAGCGAGTTGTAAAATGGAGGTTCAGGGCACTGCAATTCACAAACCTGCAGAGTTATAAATGATAACTCTCGTCCACAAATATATTGAGGGAAGGCAAAGAAGAGGATTTGAATTCAAGGCAGAATTGCACGAAACAGATTTCAGGAGGTAGATACGAATCGCCTTTAAAGCACATGAAAAGCGGCAAAACGTTGACAATGATGCCCTTGGCCAAAAAGGGCGTATGCGTTTTTTCCTGAATATATTCAGGAAAAAATGCATACGCCCTTTTTGGCCAACCAAGCAACCTGGAAAGGCAAATCAGCGCTACAGAGAAGTCTCGCTTCCCATCGGTCAAAAGGGCCATGCTGAAAAAAGTGTCAAAACCAGAAATGCAGGACAGGCCATGGAGAAATGGGAGCCTTGCTACACTGATGGGCGGGATGTAAATTGCCAACAGCCACTCTGGAGAAGTGTACGGTGTGTCCTGAAACATCTGAAAAACACAGCTTAGAGAGCATAGGGCACTTCCACTCATGGGGGTATAAATTGGGAAAATGAAAAATCAGCAAGACACAAGCACCCCAAAGTTGAGGGCTGCTCTGTTGACAAGGACCTCCACTTCATTCCACCTTCAATATCCCAGGAAAGAGAAAAATGGATAAAGAAGTTGTGGTCCTTATGTACAATGGAATATCACTCAGCCATGAAATCAATGTCATAAGGTTAGTAGCAGCATGATGAGTGGATTTAGGTACGACGATTCTAAGTGAAATAAGTCACACAGAAAAGGACACTTCTCATAAGGTATCACTTATAGAGGGAATGTAAAAACCGTTACACTTGAACTGAATTACAAAACAGAACAGAGTCACACATGCAGAAAACACACTATGGCTGCTTAACGGGAAAGGTGAGGTGGGGTGATACATGAAACAAGGGTATCAAATTAGCTCAGATACCGTTCCATAAACCCAATATGTAATAGACAAGACCTACTCCTTGCTCAGAGAACTGGACTCAACACGCCCTATTCACCGCACAAGAATATATCTGACTAGTAATAATCTTAAAACCTATGTATTGATATCTCTCTGTTAGTGTGTCAAGTGGGTGTAAAGCGGCATAAACACAGCAGTGAAAAGCAGCTAAACCCCATTATAAAAATAAATTACTTTGAAACACCCATGAAACAAAGACAGTGAAAGAGAGAGAAATTCTTACACAATGCGTTCAGGGGCTGTGATGCACCCTGGATTGACCATATCTAGACGCACAGCTGGATGAGACATAAGGGTGGACACTCTTGGGGCTGAGAGGTTTGGTGAGGTTGGGTGAGCAAACGCAGACCCTTTAAAGTAATACTTCGTGGTACCCGTCGCATGGGTCCCAAATCTCCAGCTTCAAGGGCATCTTCCTACATCGAAAACATGCATGAGAAACCCAGAAGATGGTACACCGTGTGATGGGGAAAGGTTTCTAAAACGCACCTCATTTCTCATCTCCTTGTGCCCGGGTTCGCCTTTCCAGCCGCTTTACTAGCAATCTCCCTACTTGGAGCATCAGCACCTTTAACCTCCTGTTCCGTACAGGTTGCAATTTGTCCTGAGGATGAACGGGAAGACGGGGAACCAACGAGAGACTAGCTCTTGGTGTCGGGACAGGCACAGGTCACTCTATTTTCCCATCAGGAAGAAGAATTAACCACAGGCTCAGCCTGCCCCCCGGAACCAGAACAGGGCCTGAAGCCATCTGGCGCTTTTGCGGCCAGCTCCCAAAAAAGCGAGTTGTAAAATGGAGGTTCAGGGCACTGCAATTCACAAACCTGCAGAGTTATAAATGATAACTCTCGTCCACAAATATATTGAGGGAAGGCAAAGAAGAGGATTTGAAATCAAGGCAGAATTGCACGAAACAGATTTCAGGAGGTAGATACGAATCGCCTTTAAAGCACATGAAAAGCGGCAAAACGTTGACAATGATGCCCTTGGCCAAAAAGGGCGTATGCGTTTTTTCCTGAATATATTCAGGAAAAAACGCATACGCCCTTTTTGGCCAACCAAGCAACCTGGAAAGGCAAATCAGTGCTACAGAGAAGTCTCGCTTCCCATCGGTCAAAAGGGCCATGCTGAAAAAAGTGTCAAAACCAGAAATGCAGGACAGGCCATGGAGAAATGGGAGCCTTGCTACACTGATGTGCGGGATGTAAATTGCCAACAGCCACTCTGGAGAAGTGTACGGTGTGTCCTGAAACATCTGAAAAACACAGCTTAGAGAGCATAGGGCACTTCCACTCATGGGGGTATAAATTGGGAAAATTAAAAATCAGCAAGACACAAGCACCCCAAAGTTGAGGGCTGCTCTGTTGACAAGGACCTCCACTTCATTCCACCTTAAATATCCAAGGAAAGAGAAAAATGGATAAAGAAGTTGTGGTCCTTATGTACAATGGAATATCACTCAGCCATGAAATCAATGTCATAAGGTTAGTAGCAGCATGATGAGTGGATTTAGGTACGACGATTCTAAGTGAAATAAGTCACACAGAAAAGGACACTTCTCATAAGGTATCACTTTTAGAGGGAATGTAAAAACCGTTACACTTGAACTGAATTACAAAACAGAACAGAGTCACACATGCAGAAAACACACTATGGCTGCTTAACGGGAAAGGTGAGGTGGGGTGATACATAAAACAAGGGTATCAAATTAGCTCAGATACCGTTCCATAAACCCAATATGTAGTAGACAAGACCTACTCCTTGCTCAGAGAACTGGACTCAACACGCCCTATTCACCGCACAAGAATATATCTGACTAGTAATAATCTTAAAACCTATGTATTGATATCTCTCTGTTAGTGTGTCAAGTGGGTGTAAAGCGGCATAAACACAGCCGTGAAAAGCAGCTAAACCCCATTATGAAAATAAATTACTTTGAAAAACCCATGAAACAACGACAGTGAAAGAGATAGAAATTCTTACACAATGAGTTCAGGGGCTGTGATGCAACCTGGATTGACCATATCTAGACCCACAGCTGGATGAGACATAAGGGTGGACACTCTTGGGGCTGAGAGGTTTGGTGAGATTGGGTGAGCAAACGCAGACCCTTTAAAGTAATACTGCGTGGTACCCATCGCATGGGTCCCAAATCTCCAGCTTCAAGGGCATCTTCCTACATCGAAAACATGCATGAGAAACCCAGAAGATGGTACACCGTGTGATGGGGAAAGGTTTCTAAAACGCACCTTATTTCTCATCTCCTTGTGCCCGTGTTCGCCATTCCAGCCGCTTTACTAGCAATCTCCCTACTTGGAGCATCAGCACCTTTAACCTCCTGTTCCGTACAGGTTGCAATTTGTCCTGAGGATGAACGGGAAGACGGGGAACCAACGAGAGACTACCTCTTGGTGTCGGGACAGGCACAGGTCACTCTATTTTCCCATCAGGAAGAAGAATTAACCACAGGCTCAGCCTGCCCCCCGGAACCAGAACAGGGCCTGAAGCCATCCTGCGCTTTTGCGGCCAGCTCCCAAAAAAGCGAGTTGTAAAATGGAGGTTCAGGGCACTGCAATTCACAAACCTGCAGAGTTATAAATGATAACTCTCGTCCACAAATATATTGAGGGAAGGCAAAGAAGAGGATTTGAATTCAAGGCAGAATTGCACGAAACAGATTTCAGGAGGTAGATACGAATCGCCTTTAAAGCACATGAAAAGCGGCAAAACGTTGACAATGATGCCCTTGGCCAAAAAGGGCGTATGCGTTTTTTCCTGAATATATTCAGGAAAAAATGCATACGCCCTTTTTGGCCAACCAAGCAACCTGGAAAGGCAAATCAGCGCTACAGAGAAGTCTCGCTTCCCATCGGTCAAAAGGGCCATGCTGAAAAAAGTGTCAAAACCAGAAATGCAGGACAGGCCATGGAGAAATGGGAG
Source organism: Balaenoptera borealis (assembly GCF_965194805.1). Taxonomy (NCBI): domain Eukaryota; kingdom Metazoa; phylum Chordata; class Mammalia; order Artiodactyla; family Balaenopteridae; genus Balaenoptera; species Balaenoptera borealis. Next base: position 3,440,196 of record NW_028124009.1, read on the forward strand.
CCTTGCTACACTGATGGGCGGGATGTAAATTGCCAACAGCCACTCTGGAGAAGTGTACGGTGTGTCCTGAAACATCTGAAAAACACAGCTTAGAGAGCATAGGGCACTTCCACTCATGGGGGTATAAATTGGGAAAATGAAAAATCAGCAAGACACAAGCACCCCAAAGTTGAGGGCTGCTCTGTTGACAAGGACCTCCACTTCATTCCACCTTCAATATCCCAGGAAAGAGAAAAATGGATAAAGAAGTTGTGGTCCTTATGTACAATGGAATATCACTCAGCCATGAAATCAATGTCATAAGGTTAGTAGCAGCATGATGAGTGGATTTAGGTACGACGATTCTAAGTGAAATAAGTCACACAGAAAAGGACACTTCTCATAAGGTATCACTTATAGAGGGAATGTAAAAACCGTTACACTTGAACTGAATTACAAAACAGAACAGAGTCACACATGCAGAAAACACACTATGGCTGCTTAACGGGAAAGGTGAGGTGGGGTGATACATGAAACAAGGGTATCAAATTAGCTCAGATACCGTTCCATAAACCCAATATGTAATAGACAAGACCTACTCCTTGCTCAGAGAACTGGACTCAACACGCCCTATTCACCGCACAAGAATATATCTGACTAGTAATAATCTTAAAACCTATGTATTGATATCTCTCTGTTAGTGTGTCAAGTGGGTGTAAAGCGACATAAACACAGCAGTGAAAAGCAGCTAAACCCCATTATGAAAATAAATTACTTTGAAAAACCCATGAAACAACGACAGTGAAAGAGAGAGAAATTCTTACACAATGCGTTCAGGGTCTGTGATGCAACCTGGATTGACCATATCTAGACCCACAGCTGGATGAGACATAAGGGTGGACACTCTTGGGGCTGAGAGGTTTGGTGAGGTTGGGTGAGCAAACGCAGACCCTTTAAAGTAATACTGCGTGGTACCCATCGCATGGGTCCCAAATCTCCAGGTTCAAGGGCATCTTCCTACATCGAAAACATGCATGAGAAACCCAGAAGATGGTACACCGTGTGATGGGGAAAGGTTTCTAAAACGCACCTAATTTCTCATCTCCTTGTGCCCGGGTTCGCCTTTCCAGCCGCTTTACTAGCAATCTCCCTACTTGGAGCATCAGCACCTTTAACCTCCTGTTCCGTACAGGTTGCAATTTGTCCTGAGGATGAACGGGAATACGGGGAACCAACGAGAGACTACCTCTTGGTGTCGGGACAGGCACAGGTCACTCTATTTTCCCATCAGGAAGAAGAATTAACCACAGGCTCAGCCTGCCCCCCGGTACCAGAACAGGGCCTGAAGCCATCCTGCGCTTTTGCGGCCAGCTCCCAAAAAAGCGAGTTGTAAAATGGAGGTTCAGGGCACTGCAATTCACAAACCTGCAGAGTTATAAATGATAACTCTCGTCCACAAATATATTGAGGGAAGGCAAAGAAGAGGATTTGAAATCAAGGCAGAATTGCACGAAACAGATTTCAGGAGGTAGATACGAATCGCCTTTAAAGCACATGAAAAGCGCAAAACGTTAACAATGATGCCCTTGGCCAAAAAGGGCGTATGCGTTTTTTCCTGAATAAATTCAGGAAAAAACGCATACGCCCTTTTTGGCCAACCAAGCAACCTGGAAAAGCAAGTCAGCGCTACAGAGAAGTCTCGCTTCCCATCGGTCAAAAGGGCCATGCTGAAAAAAGTGTCAAAACCAGAAATGCAGGACAGGCCATGGAGAAATGGGAGCCTTGCTACACTGATGGGCGGGATGTAAATTGCCAACAGCCACTCTAGAGAAGTGTACGGTGTGTCCTGAAATATCTGAAAAACACAGCTTAGAGAGCATAGGGCACTGCCACTCATGGGGGTATAAATTGGGAAAATTAAAAATCAGCAAGACACAAGCACCCCAAAGTTGAGGGCTGCTCTGTTGACAAGGACCTCCACTTCATTCCACCTTAAATATCCCAGGAAAGAGAAAAATGGATAAAGAAGTTGTGGTCCTTATGTACAATGGAATATCACTCAGCCATGAAATCAATGTCATAAGGTTAGTAGCAGCATGATGAGTGGATTTAGGTACGACGATTCTAAGTGAAATAAGTCACACAGAAAAGGACACTTCTCATAAGGTATCACTGATAGAGGGAATGTAAAAACCGTTACACTTGAACTGAATTACAAAACAGAACAGAGTCACACATGCAGAAAACACACTATGGCTGCTTAACGGGAAAGGTGAGGTGGGGTGATACATAAAACAAGGGTATCAAATTAGCTCAGATACCGTTCCATAAACCCAATATGTAGTAGACAAGACCTACTCCTTGCTCAGAGAACTGGACTCAACACGCCCTATTCACCGCACAAGAATATATCTGACTAGTAATAATCTTAAAACCTATGTATTGATATCTCTCTGTTAGTGTGTCAAGTGGGTGTAAAGCGGCATAAACACAGCAGTGAAAAGCAGCTAAACCCCATTATAAAAATAAATTACTTTGAAACACCCATGAAACAAAGACAGTGAAAGAGAGAGAAATTCTTACACAATGCGTTCAGGGGCTGTGATGCAACCTGGATTGACCATATCTAGACGCACAGCTGGATGAGACATAAGGGTGGACACTCTTGGGTCTGAGAGGTTTGGTGAGGTTGGGTGAGCAAACGCAGACCCTTTAAAGTAATACTTCGTGGTACCCGTCGCATGGGTCCCAAATCTCCAGCTTCAAGGGCATCTTCCTACATCGAAAACATGCATGAGAAACCCAGAAGATGGTACACCGTGTGATGGGGAAAGGTTTCTAAAACGCACCTCATTTCTCATCTCCTTGTGCCCGGGTTCGCCTTTCCAGCCGCTTTACTAGCAATCTCCCTACTTGGAGCATCAGCACCTTTAACCTCCTGTTCCGTACAGGTTGCAATTTGTCCTGAGGATGAACGGGAAGACGGGGAACCAACGAGAGACTAGCTCTTGGTGTCGGGACAGGCACAGGTCACTCTATTTTCCCATCAGGAAGAAGAATTAACCACAGGCTCAGCCTGCCCCCCGGAACCAGAACAGGGCCTGAAGCCATCTGGCGCTTTTGCGGCCAGCTCCCAAAAAAGCGAGTTGTAAAATGGAGGTTCAGGGCACTGCAATTCACAAACCTGCAGAGTTATAAATGATAACTCTCGTCCACAAATATATTGAGGGAAGGCAAAGAAGAGGATTTGAAATCAAGGCAGAATTGCACGAAACAGATTTCAGGAGGTAGATACGAATCGCCTTTAAAGCACATGAAAAGCGGCAAAACGTTGACAATGATGCCCTTGGCCAAAAAGGGCGTATGCGTTTTTTCCTGAATATATTCAGGAAAAAACGCATACGCCCTTTTTGGCCAACCAAGCAACCTGGAAAGGCAAATCAGTGCTACAGAGAAGTCTCGCTTCCCATCGGTCAAAAGGGCCATGCTGAAAAAAGTGTCAAAACCAGAAATGCAGGACAGGCCATGGAGAAATGGGAGCCTTGCTACACTGATGGGCGGGATGTAAATTGCCAACAGCCACTCTGGAGAAGTGTACGGTGTGTCCTGAAACATCTGAAAAACACAGCTTAGAGAGCATAGGGCACTTCCACTCATGGGGGTATAAATTGGGAAAATTAAAAATCAGCAAGACACAAGCACCCCAAAGTTGAGGGCTGCTCTGTTGACAAGGACCTCCACTTCATTCCACCTTCAATATCCCAGGAAAGAGAAAAATGGATAAAGAAGTTGTGGTCCTTATGTACAATGGAATATCACTCAGCCATGAAATCAATGTCATAAGGTTAGTAGCAGCATGATGAGTGGATTTAGGTACGACGATTCTAAGTGAAATAAGTCACACAGAAAAGGACACTTCTCATAAGGTATCACTTTTAGAGGGAATGTAAAAACCGTTACACTTGAACTGAATTACAAAACAGAACAGAGTCACACATGCAGAAAACACACTATGGCTGCTTAACGGGAAAGGTGAGGTGGGGTGATACATAAAACAAGGGTATCAAATTAGCTCAGATACCGTTCCATAAACCCAATATGTAGTAGACAAGACCTACTCCTTGCTCAGAGAACTGGACTCAACACGCCCTATTCACCGCACAAGAATATATCTGACTAGTAATAATCTTAAAACCTATGTATTGATATCTCTCTGTTAGTGTGTCAAGTGGGTGTAAAGCGGCATAAACACAGCCGTGAAAAGCAGCTAAACCCCATTATGAAAATAAATTACTTTGAAAAACCCATGAAACAACGACAGTGAAAGAGATAGAAATTCTTACACAATGAGTTCAGGGGCTGTGATGCAACCTGGATTGACCATATCTAGACCCACAGCTGGATGAGACATAAGGGTGGACACTCTTGGGGCTGAGAGGTTTGGTGAGATTGGGTGAGCAAACGCAGACCCTTTAAAGTAATACTGCGTGGTACCCATCGCATGGGTCCCAAATCTCCAGCTTCTAGGGCATCTTCCTACATCGAAAACATGCATGAGAAACCCAGAAGATGGTACACCGTGTGATGGGGAAAGGTTTCTAAAACGCACCTTATTTCTCATCTCCTTGTGCCCGTGTTCGCCATTCCAGCCGCTTTACTAGCAATCTCCCTACTTGGAGCATCAGCACCTTTAACCTCCTGTTCCGTACAGGTTGCAATTTGTCCTGAGGATGAACGGGAAGACGGGGAACCAACGAGAGACTACCTCTTGGTGTCGGGACAGGCACAGGTCACTCTATTTTCCCATCAGGAAGAAGAATTAACCACAGGCTCAGCCTGCCCCCCGGAACCAGAACAGGGCCTGAAGCCATCCTGCGCTTTTGCGGCCAGCTCCCAAAAAAGCGAGTTGTAAAATGGAGGTTCAGGGCACTGCAATTCACAAACCTGCAGAGTTATAAATGATAACTCTCGTCCACAAATATATTGAGGGAAGGCAAAGAAGAGGATTTGAATTCAAGGCAGAATTGCACGAAACAGATTTCAGGAGGTAGATACAAATCGCCTTTAAAGCACATGAAAAGCGGCAAAACGTTGACAATGATGCCCTTGGCCAAAAAGGGCGTATGCGTTTTTTCCTGAATATATTCAGGAAAAAATGCATACGCCCTTTTTGGCCAACCAAGCAACCTGGAAAGGCAAATCAGCGCTACAGAGAAGTCTCGCTTCCCATCGGTCAAAAGGGCCATGCTGAAAAAAGTGTCAAAACCAGAAATGCAGGACAGGCCATGGAGAAATGGGAGCCTTGCTACACTGATGGGCGGGATGTAAATTGCCAACAGCCACTCTGGAGAAGTGTACGGTGTGTCCTGAAACATCTGAAAAACACAGCTTAGAGAGCATAGGGCACTTCCACTCATGGGGGTATAAATTGGGAAAATGAAAAATCAGCAAGACACAAGCACCCCAAAGTTGAGGGCTGCTCTGTTGACAAGGACCTCCACTTCATTCCACCTTCAATATCCCAGGAAAGAGAAAAATGGATAAAGAAGTTGTGGTCCTTATGTACAATGGAATATCACTCAGCCATGAAATCAATGTCATAAGGTTAGTAGCAGCATGATGAGTGGATTTAGGTACGACGATTCTAAGTGAAATAAGTCACACAGAAAAGGACACTTCTCATAAGGTATCACTTATAGAGGGAATGTAAAAACCGTTACACTTGAACTGAATTACAAAACAGAACAGAGTCACACATGCAGAAAACACACTATGGCTGCTTAACGGGAAAGGTGAGGTGGGGTGATACATGAAACAAGGGTATCAAATTAGCTCAGATACCGTTCCATAAACCCAATATGTAATAGACAAGACCTACTCCTTGCTCAGAGAACTGGACTCAACACGCCCTATTCACCGCACAAGAATATATCTGACTAGTAATAATCTTAAAACCTATGTATTGATATCTCTCTGTTAGTGTGTCAAGTGGGTGTAAAGCGACATAAACACAGCAGTGAAAAGCAGCTAAACCCCATTATGAAAATAAATTACTTTGAAAAACCCATGAAACAACGACAGTGAAAGAGAGAGAAATTCTTACACAATGCGTTCAGGGTCTGTGATGCAACCTGGATTGACCATATCTAGACCCACAGCTGGATGAGACATAAGGGTGGACACTCTTGGGGCTGAGAGGTTTGGTGAGGTTGGGTGAGCAAACGCAGACCCTTTAAAGTAATACTGCGTGGTACCCATCGCATGGGTCCCAAATCTCCAGGTTCAAGGGCATCTTCCTACATCGAAAACATGCATGAGAAACCCAGAAGATGGTACACCGTGTGATGGGGAAAGGTTTCTAAAACGCACCTAATTTCTCATCTCCTTGTGCCCGGGTTCGCCTTTCCAGCCGCTTTACTAGCAATCTCCCTACTTGGAGCATCAGCACCTTTAACCTCCTGTTCCGTACAGGTTGCAATTTGTCCTGAGGATGAACGGGAAGACGGGGAACCAACGAGAGACTACCTCTTGGTGTCGGGACAGGCACAGGTCACTCTATTTTCCCATCAGGAAGAAGAATTAACCACAGGCTCAGCCTGCCCCCCGGTACCAGAACAGGGCCTGAAGCCATCCTGCGCTTTTGCGGCCAGCTCCCAAAAAAGCGAGTTGTAAAATGGAGGTTCAGGGCACTGCAATTCACAAACCTGCAGAGTTATAAATGATAACTCTCGTCCACAAATATATTGAGGGAAGGCAAAGAAGAGGATTTGAAATCAAGGCAGAATTGCACGAAACAGATTTCAGGAGGTAGATACGAATCGCCTTTAAAGCACATGAAAAGCGGCAAAACGTTGACAATGATGCCCTTGGCCAAAAAGGGCGTATGCGTTTTTTCCTGAATATATTCAGGAAAAAACGCATACGCCCTTTTTGGCCAACCAAGCAACCTGGAAAGGCAAATCAGCGCTACAGAAAAGTCTCGCTTCCCATCGGTCAAAAGGGCCATGCTGAAAAAAGTGTCAAAACCAGAAATGCAGGACAGGCCATGGAGAAATGGGAGCCTTGCTACACTGATGGGCGGGATGTAAATTGCCAACAGCCACTCTGGAGAAGTGTACGGTGTGTCCTGAAACATCTGAAAAACACAGCTTAGAGAGCATAGGGCACTTCCACTCATGGGGGTATAAATTGGGAAAATGAAAAATCAGCAAGACACAAGCACCCCAAAGTTTAGGGCTGCTCTGTTGACAAGGACCTCCACTTCATTCCACCTTCAATATCCCAGGAAAGAGAAAAATGGATAAAGAAGTTGTGGTCCTTATGTACAATGGAATATCACTCAGCCATGAAATCAATGTCATAAGGTTAGTAGCAGCATGATGAGTGGATTTAGGTACGACGATTCTAAGTGAAATAAGTCACACAGAAAAGGACACTTCTCATAAGGTATCACTGATAGATGGAATGTAAAAAGCGTTACACTTGAACTGAATTACAAAACAGAACAGAGTCACACATGCAGAAAACACACTATGGCTGCTTAACGGGAAAGGTGAGGTGGGGTGATACATGAAACAAGGGTATCAAATTAGCTCAGATACCGTTCCATAAACCCAATATGTAGTAGACAAGACCTACTCCTTGCTCAGAGAACTGGACTCAACACGCCCTATTCACCGCACAAGAATATATCTGACTAGTAATAATCTTAAAACCTATGTATTGATACCTCTCTGTTAGTGTGTCAAGTGGGTGTAAAGCGGCATAAACACAGCCGTGAAAAGCAGCTAAACCCCATTATGAAAATAAATTACTTTGAAAAACCCATGAAACAAAGACAGTGAAAGAGATAGAAATTCTTACACAATGAGTTCAGGGGCTGTGATGCAACCTGGATTGACCATATCTATACCCACAGCTGGATGAGACATAAGGGTGGACACTCTTGGGGCTGAGAGGTTTGGTGAGGTTGGGTGAGCAAACGCAGACCCTTTAAAGTAATACTGCGTGGTACCCATCGCATGGGTCCCAAATCTCCAGGTTCAAGGGCATCTTCCTACATCGAAAACATGCATGAGAAACCCAGAAGATGGTACACCGTGTGATGGGGAAAGGTTTCTAAAACGCACCTCATTTCTCATCTCCTTGTGCCCGTGTTCGCCATTCCAGCCGCTTTACTAGCAATCTCCCTACTTGGAGCATCAGCACCTTTAACCTCCTGTTCCGTACAGGTTGCAATTTGTCCTGAGGATGAACGGGAAGACGGGGAACCAACGAGAGACTAGCTCTTGGTGTCGGGACAGGCACAGGTCACTCTATTTTCCCATCAGGAAGAAGAATTAACCACAGGCTCAGCCTGCCCCCCGGAACCAGAACAGGGCCTGAAGCCATCCTGCGCTTTTGCGGCCAGCTCCCAAAAAAGCGAGTTGTAAAATGGAGGTTCAGGGCACTGCAATTCACAAACCTGCAGAGTTATAAATGATAACTCTCGTCCACAAATATATTGAGGGAAGGCAAAGAAGAGGATTTGAAATCAAGGCAGAATTGCACGAAACAGATTTCAGGAGGTAGATACGAATCGCCTTTAAAGCACATGAAAAGCGGCAAAACGTTGACAATGATGCCCTTGGCCAAAAAGGGCGTATGCGTTTTTTCCTGAATATATTCAGGAAAAAACGCATACGCCCTTTTTGGCCAACCAAGCAACCTGGAAAGGCAAATCAGCGCTACAGAGAAGTCTCGCTTCCCATCGGTCAAAAGGGCCATGCTGAAAAAAGTGTCAAAACCAGAAATGCAGGACAGGCCATGGAGAAATGGGAGCCTTGCTACACTGATGGGCGGGATGTAAATTGCCAACAGCCACTCTGGAGAAGTGTACGGTGTGTCCTGAAACATCTGAAAAACACAGCTTAGAGAGCATAGGGCACTTCCACTCATGGGGGTATAAATTGGGAAAATTAAAAATCAGCAAGACACAAGCACCCCAAAGTTGAGGGCTGCTCTGTTGACAAGGACCTCCACTTCATTCCACCTTCAATATCCCAGGAAAGAGAAAAATGGATAAAGAAGTTGTGGTCCTTATGTACAATGGAATATCACTCAGCCATGAAATCAATGTCACAAGGTTAGTAGCAGCATGATGAGTGGATTTAGGTACGACGATTCTAAGTGAAATAAGTCACACAGAAAAGGACACTTCTCATAAGGTATCACTTATAGAGGGAATGTAAAAACCGTTACACTTGAACTGAATTACAAAACAGAACAGAGTCACACATGCAGAAAACACACTATGGCTGCTTAACGGGAAAGGTGAGGTGGGGTGATACATGAAACAAGGGTATCAAATTAGCTCAGATACCGTTCCATAAACCCAATATGTAGTAGACAAGACTTACTCCTTGCTCAGAAAACTGGACTCAACACGCCCTATTCACCGCACAAGAATATATCTGACTAGTAATAATCTTAAAACCTATGTATTGATACCTCTCTGTTAGTGTGTCAAGTGGGTGTAAAGCGGCATAAACACAGCCGTGAAAAGCAGCTAAACCCCATTATGAAAATAAATTACTTTGAAAAACCCATGAAACAACGACAGTGAAAGAGATAGAAATTCTTACACAATGAGTTCAGGGGCTGTGATGCAACCTGGATTGACCATATCTAGACCCACAGCTGGATGAGACATAAGGGTGGACACTCTTGGGGCTGAGAGGTTTGGTGAGATTGGGTGAGCAAACGCAGACCCTTTAAAGTAATACTGCGTGGTACCCATCGCATGGGTCCCAAATCTCCAGGTTCAAGGGCATCTTCCTACATCGAAAACATGCATGAGAAACCCAGAAGATGGTACACCGTGTGATGGGGAAAGGTTTCTAAAACGCACCTCATTTCTCATCTCCTTGTGCCCGTGTTCGCCATTCCAGCCGCTTTACTAGCAATCTCCCTACTTGGAGCATCAGCACCTTTAACCTCCTGTTCCGTACAGGTTGCAATTTGTCCTGAGGATGAACGGGAAGACGGGGAACCAACGAGAGACTAGCTCTTGGTGTCGGGACAGGCACAGGTCACTCTATTTTCCCATCAGGAAGAAGAATTAACCACAGGCTCAGCCTGCCCCCCGGAACCAGAACAGGGCCTGAAGCCATCCTGCACTTTTGCGGCCAGCTCCCAAAAAAGCGAGTTGTAAAATGGAGGTTCAGGGCACTGCAATTCACAAACCTGCAGAGTTATAAATGATAACTCTCGTCCACAAATATATTGAGGGAAGGCAAAGAAGAGGATTTGAAATCAAGGCAGAATTGCACGAAACAGATTTCAGGAGGTAGATACGAATCGCCTTTAAAGCACATGAAAAGCGGCAAAACGTTGACAATGATGCCCTTGGCCAAAAAGGGCGTATGCGTTTTTTCCTGAATATATTCAGGAAAAAACGCATACGCCCTTTTTGGCCAACCAAGCAACCTGGAAAGGCAAATCAGCGCTACAGAGAAGTCTCGCTTCCCATCGGTCAAAAGGGCCATGCTGAAAAAAGTGTCAAAACCAGAAATGCAGTACAGGCCATGGAGAAATGGGAGCCTTGCTACACTGATGGGCGGGATGTAAATTGCCAACAGCCACTCTGTAGAAGTGTACGGTGTGTCCTGAAACATCTGAAAAACACATCTTAGAGAGCATAGGGCACTTCCACTCATGGGGGTATAAATTGGGAAAATGAAAAATCAGCAAGACACAAGCACCCCAAAGTTGAGGGCTGCTCTGTTGACAAGGACCTCCACTTCATTCCACCTTAAATATCCCGGGAAAGAGAAAAATGGATAAAGAAGTTGTGGTCCTTATGTACAATGGAATATCACTCAGCCATGAAATCAATGTCATAAGGTTAGTAGCAGCATGATGAGTGGATTTAGGTACGATGATTCTAACTGAAATAAGTCACACAGAAAAGGACACTTCTCATAAGGTATCACTGATAGAGGGAATGTAAAAACCGTTACACTTGAACTGAATTACAAAACAGAACAGAGTCACACATGCAGAAAACACACTATGGCTGCTTAACGGGAAAGGTGAGGTGGGGTGATACATAAAACAAGGGTATCAAATTAGCTCAGATACCGTTCCATAAACCCAATATGTAATAGACAAGACCTACTCCTTGCTCAGAGAACTGGACTCAACACGCCCTATTCACCGCACAAGAATATATCTGACTAGTAATAATCTTAAAACCTATGTATTGATATCTCTCTGTTAGTGTGTCAAGTGGGTGTAAAGCGGCATAAACACAGCAGTGAAAAGCAGCTAAACCCCATTATAAAAATAAATTACTTTGAAAAACCCATGAAACAACGACAGTGAAAGAGAGAGAAATTCTTACACAATGAGTTCAGGGGCTGTGATGCAACCTGGATTGACCATATCTAGACCCACAGCTGGATGAGACATAAGGGTGGACACTCTTGGGGCTGAGAGGTTTGGTGAGGTTGGGTGAGCAAACGCAGACCCTTTAAAGTAATACGGCGTGGTACCCATCGCATGGGTCCCAAATCTCCAGGTTCAAGGGCATCTTCCTACATCGAAAACATGCATGAGAAACCCAGAAGATGGTACACCGTGTGATGGGGAAAGGTTTCTAAAACGCACCTCATTTCTCATCTCCTTGTGCCCGGGTTCGCCATTCCAGCCGCTTTACTAGCAATCTCCCTACTTGGAGCATCAGCACCTTTAACCTCCTGTTCCGTACAGGTTGCAATTTGTCCTGAGGATGAACGGGAAGACGGGGAACCAACGAGAGACTACCTCTTGGTGTCGGGACAGGCACAGGTCACTCTATTTTCCCATCAGGAAGAAGAATTAACCACAGGCTCAGCCTGCCCCCCGGAACCAGAACAGGGCCTGAAGCCATCCTGCGCTTTTGCGGCCAGCTCCCAAAAAAGCGAGTTGTAAAATGGAGGTTCAGGGCACTGCAATTCACAAACCTGCAGAGTTATAAATGATAACTTTCGTCCACAAATATATTGAGGGAAGGCAAAGAAGAGGATTTGAAATCAAGGCAGAATTGCACGAAACAGATTTCAGGAGGTAGATACGAATCGCCTTTAAAGCACATGAAAAGCGGCAAAACGTTGACAATGATGCCCTTGGCCAAAAAGGGCGTATGCGTTTTTTCCTGAATATATTCAGGAAAAATCGCATACGCCCTTTTTGGCCAACCAAGCAACCTGGAAAGGCAAATCAGTGCTACAGAGAAGTCTCGCTTCCCATCGGTCAAAAGGGCCATGCTGAAAAAAGTCTCAAAACCAGAAATGCAGGACAGGCCATGGAGAAATGGGAGCCTTGCTACACTGATGGGCGGGATGTAAATTGCCAAGAGCCACTCTGGAGAAGTGTCCGGTGAGTCCTGAAACATCTAAAAAACACAGCTTAGAGAGCATAGGGCACTTCCACTCATGGGGGTATAAACTGGGAAAATGAAAATCAGCAAGACACAAGCACCCCAAAGTTTAGGGCTGCTCTGTTGACAAGGACCTCCACTTCATTCCTCCTTCAATATCCCAGGAAAGGGAAAAATGGATAAAGAAGTTGTGGTCCTTATGTACAATGGAATATCACTCAGCCATGAAATCAATGTCATAAGGCTAGTAGCAGCATGATGAGTGGATTTAGGTACGACGATTCTAAGTGAAATAAGTCACACAGAAAAGGACACTTCTCATAAGGTATCACTTATAGAAGGAATGTAAAAACCGTTACACTTGAACTGAATTACAAAACAGAACAGAGTCACACATGCAGAAAACACACTATGGCTGCTTAACGGGAAAGGTGAGGTGGGGTGATACATAAAACAAGGGTTTCAAATTAGCTCAGATACCGTTCCATAAACCCAATATGTAATAGACAAGACCTACTCCTTGCTCAGAGAACTGGACTCAACACGCCCTATTCACCGCACAAGAATATATCTGACTAGTAATAATCTTAAAACCTATGTATTGATATCTCTCTGTTAGTGTGTCAAGTGGGTGTAAAGCGGCATAAACACAGCAGTGAAAAGCAGCTAAACCCCAGTATAAACATAAATTACTTCGAAAAACCCATGAAACAAAGACAGTGAAAGAGAGAGAAATTCTTACACAATGCGTTCAGGGGCTGTGATGCAACCTGGATTGACCATATCTAGACCCACAGCTGGATGAGACATAAGGGTGGACACTCTTGTGGCTGAGACGTTTGGTGAGGTTGGGTGAGCAAACGCAGACCCTTTAAAGTAATACTGCGTGGTACCCATCGCATGGGTCCCAAATCTCCAGGTTCAAGGGCATCTTCCTACATCGAAAACATGCATGAGAAAACAAAAAGATGGTACACCATGTGATGGGGAAAGGTTTCTAAAACGCACCTCATTTCTCTTCTCCTTGTGACCGGGTTCGCCATTCCAGCCGCTTTACTAACAATCTCCCTACTTGCAGCATTAGCACCTTTAACCTCCTGTTCCCTACAGGTTGCAATTTGTCCTGAGGATGAACGGGTAGACGGGGAACCAGTGAGAGACTAGCTCTTGTTGTTGGCACAGGCACAGGTCACTCTATTTTCCCATCAGGAAGAAGAATTCACCACAGGCTCATCATCCCCCCCGGAACCAGAACAGGGCCTGAAGCCATCCAGCGCTTTTGCGGCCAGCTCCCAAAAAAGCGAGTTGTAAAATGGAGCTTCAGGGCACTGCAATTCACAAACCTGCAGAGTTATAAATGATAACTCTCGTCCACAAATATATTGAGGTAAGGCAAAGAAGAGGATTTGAAATCAAGGCAGAATTGCAGGAAACAGATTTCAGGAGGTAGATTCGAATCGTCTTTAAAGCACATGAAAAGCGGCAAAACGTTGACAATGATGCCCTTGGCCAAAAAGGGCGTATGCGTTTTTTCCTGAATATATTCAGGAAAAAACCCATACGCCCTTTTTGGCCAACCAAGCAACCTGGAAAGGCAAATCAGGGCTACAAAGAAGACTCGCTACCCATCGGTCAAAAGGGCCATGCTGAAAAATGTCTCAAAACCAGAAATGCAGGACAGGCCATGGAGAAATGGGAGCCTTGCTACACTGATGGGCGGGATGTAAATTGCCAACAGCCACTCTGGAGAAGTGTACGGTGTGTCCTGAAACATCTAAAAAACACAGCTTAGAGAGCATAGGGCACTTCCACTCATGGGGGTATAAATTGGGAAAATGAAAAATCAGCAAGACACAAGCACCCCAAAGTTTAGGGCTGCTCTGTTGACAAGGACCTCCACTTCATTCCACCTTCAATATCCCAGGAAAGAGAAAAATGGATAAAGAAGTTGTGGTCCTTATGTACAATGGAATATCACTCAGCCATGAAATCGATGTCATAAGGCTAGTAGCAGCATGATGAGTGGATTTAGGTACGACGATTCTAAGTGAAATAAGTCACACAGAAAAGGACACTTCTCATAAGGTATCACTTATAGAGGGAATGTAAAAACTGTTACACTTGAACTGAATTACAAAACAGAACAGAGTCACACATGCAGAAAACACACTATGGCTGCTTATCGGGAAAGGTGAGGTGGGGTGATACATAAACCAAGGGTTTCAAATTAGCTCAGATACCGTTCCATAAACCCAATATGTAATAGACAAGACCTACTCCTTGCTCAGAGAACTGGACTCAACACGCCCTATTCACCGCACAAGAATATATCTGACTAGTAATAATCTTAAAACCTATGTATTGATATCTCTCTGTTAGTGTGTCAAGTGGGTGTAAAGCGACATAAACACAGCAGTGAAAAGCAGCTAAACCCCATTATGAAAATAAATTACTTTGAAAAACCCATGAAACAACGACAGTGAAAGAGATAGAAATTCTTACACAATGAGTTCAGGGGCTGTGATGCAACCTGGATTGACCATATCTAGACCCACAGCTGGATGAGACATAAGGGTGGACACTCTTGGGGCTGAGAGGTTTGGTGAGATTGGGTGAGCAAACGCAGACCCTTTAAAGTAATACTGCGTGGTACCCATCGCATGGGTCCCAAATCTCCAGCTTCAAGGGCATCTTCCTACATCGAAAACATGCATGAGAAACCCAGAAGATGGTACACCGTGTGATGGGGAAAGGTTTCTAAAACGCACCTCATTTCTCATCTCCTTGTGCCCGTGTTCGCCATTCCAGCCGCTTTACTAGCAATCTCCCTACTTGGAGCATCAGCACCTTTAACCTCCTGTTCCGTACAGGTTGCAATTTGTCCTGAGGATGAACGGGAAGACGGGGAACCAACGAGAGACTACCTCTTGGTGTCGGGACAGGCACAGGTCACTCTATTTTCCCATCAGGAAGAAGAATTAACCACAGGCTCAGCCTGCCCCCCGGAACCAGAACAGGGCCTGAAGCCATCCTGCGCTTTTGCGGCCAGCTCCCAAAAAAGCGAGTTGTAAAATGGAGGTTCAGGGCACTGCAATTCACAAACCTGCAGAGTTATAAATGATAACTCTCGTCCACAAATATATTGAGGGAAGGCAAAGAAGAGGATTTGAAATCAAGGCAGAATTGCACGAAACAGATTTCAGGAGGTAGATACGAATCGCCTTTAAAGCACATGAAAAGCGGCAAAACGTTGACAATGATGCCCTTGGCCAAAAAGGGCGTATGCGTTTTTTCCTGAATATATTCAGGAAAAAATGCATACGCCCTTTTTGGCCAACCAAGCAACCTGGAAAGGCAAATCAGCGCTACAGAGAAGTCTCGCTTCCCATCGGTCAAAAGGGCCATGCTGAAAAAAGTGTCAAAACCAGAAATGCAGGACAGGCCATGGAGAAATGGGAGCCTTGCTACACTGATGGGCGGGATGTAAATTGCCAACAGCCACTCTGGAGAAGTGTACGGTGTGTCCTGAAACATCTGAAAAACACAGCTTAGAGAGCATAGGGCACTTCCACTCATGGGGGTATAAATTGGGAAAATGAAAAATCAGCAAGACACAAGCACCCCAAAGTTGAGGGCTGCTCTGTTGACAAGGACCTCCACTTCATTCCACCTTCAATATCCCAGGAAAGAGAAAAATGGATAAAGAAGTTGTGGTCCTTATGTACAATGGAATATCACTCAGCCATGAAATCAATGTCATAAGGTTAGTAGCAGCATGATGAGTGGATTTAGGTACGACGATTCTAAGTGAAATAAGTCACACAGAAAAGGACACTTCTCATAAGGTATCACTTATAGAGGGAATGTAAAAACCGTTACACTTGAACTGAATTACAAAACAGAACAGAGTCACACATGCAGAAAACACACTATGGCTGCTTAACGGGAAAGGTGAGGTGGGGTGATACATGAAACAAGGGTATCAAATTAGCTCAGATACCGTTCCATAAACCCAATATGTAATAGACAAGACCTACTCCTTGCTCAGAGAACTGGACTCAACACGCCCTATTCACCGCACAAGAATATATCTGACTAGTAATAATCTTAAAACCTATGTATTGATATCTCTCTGTTAGTGTGTCAAGTGGGTGTAAAGCGACATAAACACAGCAGTGAAAAGCAGCTAAACCCCATTATGAAAATAAATTACTTTGAAAAACCCATGAAACAACGACAGTGAAAGAGAGAGAAATTCTTACACAATGCGTTCAGGGTCTGTGATGCAACCTGGATTGACCATATCTAGACCCACAGCTGGATGAGACATAAGGGTGGACACTCTTGGGGCTGAGAGGTTTGGTGAGGTTGGGTGAGCAAACGCAGACCCTTTAAAGTAATACTGCGTGGTACCCATCGCATGGGTCCCAAATCTCCAGGTTCAAGGGCATCTTCCTACATCGAAAACATGCATGAGAAACCCAGAAGATGGTACACCGTGTGATGGGGAAAGGTTTCTAAAACGCACCTAATTTCTCATCTCCTTGTGCCCGGGTTCGCCTTTCCAGCCGCTTTACTAGCAATCTCCCTACTTGGAGCATCAGCACCTTTAACCTCCTGTTCCGTACAGGTTGCAATTTGTCCTGAGGATGAACGGGAAGACGGGGAACCAACGAGAGACTACCTCTTGGTGTCGGGACAGGCACAGGTCACTCTATTTTCCCATCAGGAAGAAGAATTAACCACAGGCTCAGCCTGCCCCCCGGTACCAGAACAGGGCCTGAAGCCATCCTGCGCTTTTGCGGCCAGCTCCCAAAAAAGCGAGTTGTAAAATGGAGGTTCAGGGCACTGCAATTCACAAACCTGCAGAGTTATAAATGATAACTCTCGTCCACAAATATATTGAGGGAAGGCAAAGAAGAGGATTTGAAATCAAGGCAGAATTGCACGAAACAGATTTCAGGAGGTAGATACGAATCGCCTTTAAAGCACATGAAAAGCGGCAAAACGTTGACAATGATGCCCTTGGCCAAAAAGGGCGTATGCGTTTTTTCCTGAATATATTCAGGAAAAAACGCATACGCCCTTTTTGGCCAACCAAGCAACCTGGAAAGGCAAATCAGCGCTACAGAAAAGTCTCGCTTCCCATCGGTCAAAAGGGCCATGCTGAAAAAAGTGTCAAAACCAGAAATGCAGGACAGGCCATGGAGAAATGGGAGCCTTGCTACACTGATGGGCGGGATGTAAATTGCCAACAGCCACTCTGGAGAAGTGTACGGTGTGTCCTGAAACATCTGAAAAACACAGCTTAGAGAGCATAGGGCACTTCCACTCATGGGGGTATAAATTGGGAAAATGAAAAATCAGCAAGACACAAGCACCCCAAAGTTTAGGGCTGCTCTGTTGACAAGGACCTCCACTTCATTCCACCTTCAATATCCCAGGAAAGAGAAAAATGGATAAAGAAGTTGTGGTCCTTATGTACAATGGAATATCACTCAGCCATGAAATCAATGTCATAAGGTTAGTAGCAGCATGATGAGTGGATTTAGGTACGACGATTCTAAGTGAAATAAGTCACACAGAAAAGGACACTTCTCATAAGGTATCACTGATAGATGGAATGTAAAAAGCGTTACACTTGAACTGAATTACAAAACAGAACAGAGTCACACATGCAGAAAACACACTATGGCTGCTTAACGGGAAAGGTGAGGTGGGGTGATACATGAAACAAGGGTATCAAATTAGCTCAGATACCGTTCCATAAACCCAATATGTAGTAGACAAGACCTACTCCTTGCTCAGAGAACTGTACTCAACACGCCCTATTCACCGCACAAGAATATATCTGACTAGTAATAATCTTAAAACCTATGTATTGATATCTCTCTGTTAGTGTGTCAAGTGGGTGTAAAGCGACATAAACACAGCAGTGAAAAGCAGCTAAACCCTATTATGAAAATAAATTACTTTGAAAAACCCATGAAACAACGACAGTGAAAGAGATAGAAATTCTTACACAATGAGTTCAGGGGCTGTGATGCAACCTGGATTGACCATATCTAGACCCACAGCTGGATGAGACATAAGGGTGGACACTCTTGGGGCTGAGAGGTTTGGTGAGATTGGGTGAGCAAACGCAGACCCTTTAAAGTAATACTGCGTGGTACCCATCGCATGGGTCCCAAATCTCCAGGTTCAAGGGCATCTTCCTACATCGAAAACATGCATGAGAAACCCAGAAGATGGTACACCGTGTGATGGGGAAAGGTTTCTAAAACGCACCTCATTTCTCATCTCCTTGTGCCCGTGTTCGCCATTCCAGCCGCTTTACTAGCAATCTCCCTACTTGGAGCATCAGCACCTTTAACCTCCTGTTCCGTACAGGTTGCAATTTGTCCTGAGGATGAACGGGAAGACGGGGAACCAACGAGAGACTACCTCTTGGTGTCGGGACAGGCACAGGTCACTCTATTTTCCCATCAGGAAGAAGAATTAACCACAGGCTCAGCCTGCCCCCCGGAACCAGAACAGGGCCTGAAGCCATCCTGCGCTTTTGCGGCCAGCTCCCAAAAAAGCGAGTTGTAAAATAGAGGTTCAGGGCACTGCAATTCACAAACCTGCAGAGTTATAAATGATAACTCTCGTCCACAAATATATTGAGGGAAGGCAAAGAAGAGGATTTGAAATCAAGGCAGAATTGCACGAAACAGATTTCAGGAGGTAGATACGAATCGCCTTTAAAGCACATGAAAAGCGGCAAAACGTTGACAATGATGCCCTTGGCCAAAAAGGGCGTATGCGTTTTTTCCTGAATATATTCAGGAAAAAACGCATACGCCCTTTTTGGCCAACCAAGCAACCTGGAAAGGCAAATCAGCGCTACAGAGAAGTCTCGCTTCCCATCAGTCAAAAGGGCCATGCTGAAAAAAGTGTCAAAACCAGAAATGCAGGACAGGCCATGGAGAAATGGGAGCCTTGCTACACTGATGGGCGGGATGTAAATTGCCAACAGCCACTCTGGAGAAGTGTACGGTGTGTCCTGAAACATCTGAAAAACACAGCTTAGAGAGCATAGGGCACTTCCACTCATGGGGGTATAAATTGGGAAAATTAAAAATCAGCAAGACACAAGCACCCCAAAGTTGAGGGCTGCTCTGTTGACAAGGACCTCCACTTCATTCCACCTTCAATATCCCAGGAAAGAGAAAAATGGATAAAGAAGTTGTGGTCCTTATGTACAATGGAATATCACTCAGCCATGAAATCAATGTCATAAGGTTAGTAGCAGCATGATGAGTGGATTTAGGTACGACGATTCTAAGTGAAATAAGTCACACAGAAAAGGACACTTCTCATAAGGTATCACTGATAGAGGGAATGTAAAAACCGTTACACTTGAACTGAATTACAAAACAGAACAGAGTCACACATGCAGAAAACACACTATGGCTGCTTAACGGGAAAGGTGAGGTGGGGTGATACATAAAACAAGGGTATCAAATTAGCTCAGATACCGTTCCATAAACCCAATATGTAGTAGACAAGACCTACTCCTTGCTCAGAGAACTGGACTCAACACGCCCTATTCACCGCACAAGAATATATCTGACTAGTAATAATCTTAAAACCTATGTATTGATACCTCTCTGTTAGTGTGTCAAGTGGGTGTAAAGCGGCATAAACACAGCCGTGAAAAGCAGCTAAACCCCATTATGAAAATAAATTACTTTGAAAAACCCATGAAACAAAGACAGTGAAAGAGATAGAAATTCTTACACAATGAGTTCAGGGGCTGTGATGCAACCTGGATTGACCATATCTAGACCCACAGCTGGATGAGACATAAGGGTGGACACTCTTGGGGCTGAGAGGTTTGGTGAGGTTGGGTGAGCAAACGCAGACCCTTTAAAGTAATACTGCGTGGTACCCATCGCATGGGTCCCAAATCTCCAGGTTCAAGGGCATCTTCCTACATCGAAAACATGCATGAGAAACCCAGAAGATGGTACACCGTGTGATGGGGAAAGGTTTCTAAAACGCACCTCATTTCTCATCTCCTTGTGCCCGTGTTCGCCATTCCAGCCGCTTTACTAGCAATCTCCCTACTTGGAGCATCAGCACCTTTAACCTCCTGTTCCGTACAGGTTGCAATTTGTCCTGAGGATGAACGGGAAGACGGGGAACCAACGAGAGACTAGCTCTTGGTGTCGGGACAGGCACAGGTCACTCTATTTTCCCATCAGGAAGAAGAATTAACCACAGGCTCAGCCTGCCCCCCGGAACCAGAACAGGGCCTGAAGCCATCCTGCGCTTTTGCGGCCAGCTCCCAAAAAAGCGAGTTGTAAAATGGAGGTTCAGGGCACTGCAATTCACAAACCTGCAGAGTTATAAATGATAACTCTCGTCCACAAATATATTGAGGGAAGGCAAAGAAGAGGATTTGAAATCAAGGCAGAATTGCACGAAACAGATTTCAGGAGGTAGATACGAATCGCCTTTAAAGCACATGAAAAGCGGCAAAACGTTGACAATGATGCCCTTGGCCAAAAAGGGCGTATGCGTTTTTTCCTGAATATATTCAGGAAAAAACGCATACGCCCTTTTTGGCCAACCAAGCAACCTGGAAAGGCAAATCAGCGCTACAGAGAAGTCTCGCTTCCCATCGGTCAAAAGGGCCATGCTGAAAAAAGTGTCAAAACCAGAAATGCAGGACAGGCCATGGAGAAATGGGAGCCTTGCTACACTGATGGGCGGGATGTAAATTGCCAACAGCCACTCTGGAGAAGTGTACGGTGTGTCCTGAAACATCTGAAAAACACAGCTTAGAGAGCATAGGGCACTTCCACTCATGGGGGTATAAATTGGGAAAATTAAAAATCAGCAAGACACAAGCACCCCAAAGTTGAGGGCTGCTCTGTTGACAAGGACCTCCACTTCATTCCACCTTCAATATCCCAGGAAAGAGAAAAATGGATAAAGAAGTTGTGGTCCTTATGTACAATGGAATATCACTCAGCCATGAAATCAATGTCACAAGGTTAGTAGCAGCATGATGAGTGGATTTAGGTACGACGATTCTAAGTGAAATAAGTCACACAGAAAAGGACACTTCTCATAAGGTATCACTTATAGAGGGAATGTAAAAACCGTTACACTTGAACTGAATTACAAAACAGAACAGAGTCACACATGCAGAAAACACACTATGGCTGCTTAACGGGAAAGGTGAGGTGGGGTGATACATGAAACAAGGGTATCAAATTAGCTCAGATACCGTTCCATAAACCCAATATGTAGTAGACAAGACTTACTCCTTGCTCAGAGAACTGGACTCAACACGCCCTATTCACCGCACAAGAATATATCTGACTAGTAATAATCTTAAAACCTATGTATTGATATCTCTCTGTTAGTGTGTCAAGTGGGTGTAAAGCGGCATAAACACAGCAGTGAAAAGCAGCTAAACCCCAGTATAAACATAAATTACTTCGAAAAACCCATGAAACAAAGACAGTGAAAGAGAGAGAAATTCTTACACAATGCGTTCAGGGGCTGTGATGCAACCTGGATTGACCATATCTAGACCCACAGCTGGATGAGACATAAGGGTGGACACTCTTGGGGCTGAGATGTTTGGTGAGGTTGGGTGAGCAAACGCAGACCCTTTAAAGTAATACTGCGTGGTACCCATCGCATGGGTCCCAAATCTCCAGGTTCAAGGGCATCTTCCTACATCGAAAACATGCATGAGAAAACAAAAAGATGGTACACCATGTGATGGGGAAAGGTTTCTAAAACGCACCTCATTTCTCTTCTCCTTGTGACCGGGTTCGCCATTCCAGCCGCTTTACTAACAATCTCCCTACTTGCAGCATTAGCACCTTTAACCTCCTGTTCCCTACAGGTTGCAATTTGTCCTGAGGATGAACGGGTAGACGGGGAACCAGTGAGAGACTAGCTCTTGTTGTTGGCACAGGCACAGGTCACTCTATTTTCCCATCAGGAAGAAGAATTCACCACAGGCTCATCATCCCCCCCGGAACCAGAACAGGGCCTGAAGCCATCCAGCGCTTTTGCGGCCAGCTCCCAAAAAAGCGAGTTGTAAAATGGAGCTTCAGGGCACTGCAATTCACAAACCTGCAGAGTTATAAATGATAACTCTCGTCCACAAATATATTGAGGGAAGGCAAAGAAGAGGATTTGAAATCAAGGCAGAATTGCAGGAAACAGATTTCAGGAGGTAGATTCGAATCGTCTTTAAAGCACATGAAAAGCGGCAAAACGTTGACAATGATGCCCTTGGCCAAAAAGGGCGTATGCGTTTTTTCCTGAATATATTCAGGAAAAAACCCATACGCCCTTTTTGGCCAACCAAGCAACCTGGAAAGGCAAATCAGGGCTACAAAGAAGACTCGCTACCCATCGGTCAAAAGGGCCATGCTGAAAAATGTCTCAAAACCAGAAATGCAGGACAGGCCATGGAGAAATGGGAGCCTTGCTACACTGATGGGCGGGATGTAAATTGCCAACAGCCACTCTGGAGAAGTGTACGGTGTGTCCTGAAACATCTAAAAAACACAGCTTAGAGAGCATAGGGCACTTCCACTCATGGGGGTATAAATTGGGAAAATGAAAAATCAGCAAGACACAAGCACCCCAAAGTTTAGGGCTGCTCTGTTGACAAGGACCTCCACTTCATTCCACCTTCAATATCCCAGGAAAGAGAAAAATGGATAAAGAAGTTGTGGTCCTTATGTACAATGGAATATCACTCAGCCATGAAATCGATGTCATAAGGCTAGTAGCAGCATGATGAGTGGATTTAGGTACGACGATTCTAAGTGAAATAAGTCACACAGAAAAGGACACTTCTCATAAGGTATCACTTATAGAGGGAATGTAAAAACTGTTACACTTGAACTGAATTACAAAACAGAACAGAGTCACACATGCAGAAAACACACTATGGCTGCTTATCGGGAAAGGTGAGGTGGGGTGATACATAAACCAAGGGTTTCAAATTAGCTCAGATACCGTTCCATAAACCCAATATGTAATAGACAAGACCTACTCCTTGCTCAGAGAACTGGACTCAACACGCCCTATTCACCACACAAGAATATATCTGACTAGTAATAATCTTAAAACCTATGTATTGATATCTCTCTGTTAGTGTGTCAAGTGGGCGTAAAGCAGCATAAACACAGCAGTGAAAAGCAGGTAAACCCCATTATAAAAATAAATTACTTTGAAACACCCATGAAACAAAGACAGTGAAAGAAAGAGAAATTCTTACACAATGCGTTCAGGGGCTGTGATGCAACCTGGATTGACCATATCTAGACCCACAGCTGGATGAGACATAAGGGTGGACACTCTTGGGGCTGAGAGGTTTGGTGAGGTTGGGTGAGCAAACGCAGACCCTTTAAAGTAATACTGCGTGGTACCCATCCCATGGGTCCCAAATCTCCAGGTTCAAGGGCATCTTCCTACATCGAAAACATACACTAGAAACCCAGAAGATGGTACACCGTGTGATGGGGAAAAATATCTAAAACGCACCTCATTTCTCATCTCCTTGTGCCCGGGTTCTCCATTCCAGCTGCTTTACTAGCAGTCTCCTTATTTGGAGCATCAGCACCTTTAACCTCCTGTTCCGTGCAGGTTGCAATTTGTCCTGAGGATGAACGGGAAGACGGGGAACCAGTGAGAGACTAGCTCTTGGTGTTGGGACAGGCACAGGTCACTCTATTTTCCCATCAGGAAGAAGAATTAACCACAGGCTCATCATCCCCCCCGGAACCAGAACAGGGCCTGAAGCCATCCAGCGCTTTTGCGGCCAGCTCCCAAAAAAGCGAGTTGTAAAATGGAGCTTCAGGGCACTGCAATTCACAAACCTGCAGAGTTATAAATAATAACTCTCGTCCACAAATATATTGAGGGAAGGCAAAGAAGAGGATTTGACATCAAGGCAGAATTGCAGGAAACAGATTTCAGGAGGTAGATTCGAATCGCCTTTAAAGCACATGAAAAGCGGCAAAACGTTGACAATGATGCCCTTGGCCAAAAAGGGCGTATGCGTTTTTTCCTGAATATATTCAGGAAAAAACGCATACGCCCTTTTTGGCCAACCAAGCAACCTGGAAAGGCAAATCAGCGCTACAAAGAAGACTCGCTACCCATCTGTCAAAAGGGCCATGCTGAAAAAAGTCTCAAAACCAGAAATGCAGGACAGGCCATGGAGAAATGGGAGCCTTGCTACACTGATGGGCGGGATGTAAATTGCCAACAGCCACTCTGGAGAAGTGTACGGTGTGTCCTGAAACATCTAAAAAACACAGCTTAGAGAGCATAGGGCACTTCCACTCATGGGGGTATAAATTGGGAAAATGAAAAATCAGCAAGACACAAGCACCCCAAAGTTTAGGGCTGCTCTGTTGACAAGGACCTCCACTTCATTCCACCTTCAATATCCCAGGAAAGAGAAAAATGGATACAGAAGTTGTGGTCCTTATGTACAATGGAATATCACTCAGCCATGAAATCAATGTCATAAGGCTAGTAGCAGCATGATGAGTGGATTTAGGTTCGACGATTCTAAGTGAAATAAGTCACACAGAAAAGGACACTTCTCATAAGGTATCACTTATAGAGGGAATGTAAAAACCGTTACACTTGAACTGAATTACAAAACAGAACAGAGTCACACATGCAGAAAACACAGTATGGCTGCTTAACGGGAAAGGTGAGGTGGGGTGATACATAAAACAAGCGTTTCAAATTAGCTCAGATACCGTTCCATAAACCCAATATGTAATAGACAAGACCTACTCCTTGCTCAGAGAACTGGACTCAACACGCCCTATTCACCGCACAAGAATATATCTGACTAGTAAAAATCTTAAAACCTATGTATTGATATCTCTCTGTTAGTGTGTCAAGTGGGTGTAAAGCGGCATAAACACAGCACTGAAAAGCAGCTAAACCCCAGTATAAAAATAAATTACTTCGAAAAACCCATGAAACAAAGACAGTGAAAGAGAGAGAAATTCTTACACAATGCGTTCAGGGCCTGTGATGCAACCTGGATTGACCATATCTAGACCCACAGCTGGATGAGACATAAGGGTGGACACTCTTGGGGCTGAGAGGTTTGGTGAGGTTGGGTGAGCAAACGCAGACCCTTTAAAGTAATACTGCGTGGTACCCATCGCATGGGTCCCAAATCTCCAGGTTCAAGGACATCTTCCTACATCGAAAACATGCATGAGAAAACAAAAAGATGGTACACCATGTGATGGGGAAAGGTTTCTAAAACGCACCTCATTTCTCTTCTCCTTGTGCCCGGGGTCGCCATTCCAGCCGCTTTACTAACAATCTCCCTACTTGGAGCATCAGCACCTTTAACCTCCTGTTCCGTACAGGTTGCAATTTGTCCTGAGGCTGAACGGGAAGATGGGGAACCAGTGAGAGACTATCTCTTGTTGTTGGGACAGGAACAAGTCACTCTATTTTCCCATCAGGAAGAAGAATTAACCACAGGCTCATCCTCCCCCCCCCCGGAACCAGAACAGGGCCTGAAGCCATCCTGCGCTTTTGCGGCCAGCTCCCAAAAAAGCGAGTTGTAAAATGGAGCTTCAGGGCACTGCAATTCACACACCTGCAGAGTTATAAATGATAACTCTCGTCCACAAATATATTGAGGGAAGGCAAAGAAGAGGATTTGAAATCAAGGCAGAATTGCAGGAAACAGATTTCAGGAGGTAGATTCGAATCGCCTTTAAAGCACATGAAAAGCGGCAAAACGTTGACAATGATGCCCTTGGCCAAAAAGGGCGTATGCGTTTTTTCCTGAATATATTCAGGAAAAAACGCATACGCCCTTTTTGGCCAACCAAGCAACCTGGAAAGGCAAATCAGGGCAACAAAGAAGACACGCTACCCATCGGTCAAAAGGGCCATGCTGAAAAAAGTCTCAAAACCAGAAATGCAGGACAGGCCATGGAGAAATGGGAGCCTTGCTACACTGATGGGCGGGATGTAAATTGCCATCAGCCACTCTGGAGGAGTGTACGGTGTGTCCTGAAACATCTAAAAAACACAGCTTAGAGAGCATAGGGCACTTCCACTCATGGGGGTATAAATTGGGAAAATGAAAAATCAGCAAGACACAAACACCCCAAAGTTTAGGGCTGCTCTGTTGACAAGGACCTCCACTTCATTCCACCTTCAATATCCCAGGAAAGAGAAAAATGGATAAAGAAGTTGTGGTCCTTATGTACAATGGAATATCCCTCAGCCATGAAATCAATGTCATAAGGCTAGTAGCAGCATGATGAGTGGATTTAGGTACGACGATTCTAAGTGAAATAAGTCACACAGAAAAGGACACTTCTCATAAGGTATCACTTATAGAGGGAATGTAAAAAGCGTTACACTTGAACTGAATTACAAAACAGAACAGAGTCACACATGCAGAAAACACACTATGGCTGCTTATCGGGAAAGGTGAGGTGGGGTGATACATAAAACAAGGGTTTCAAATTAGCTCAGATACCGTTCCATAAACCCAATATGTAATAGACAAGACCTACTCCTTGCTCAGAGAACTGGACTCAACAGGCCCTATTCACTGCACAAGAATATATCTGACTAGTAATAATCTTAAAACCTATGTATTGATATCTCTCTGTTAGTGTGTCAAGTGGGTGTAAAGCGGCATAAACACAGCAGTGAAAAGCAGCTAAACCCCAGTATAAAAATAAATTACTTCGAAAAACCCATGAAACAAAGACAGTGAAAGAGAGTGAAATTCTTACACAATGCGTTCAGGGGCTGTGATGCAACCTAGATTGACCATATCTAGACCCACAGCTGGATGAGACATAAGGGTGGACACTCTTGGGGCTGAGAGGTTTGGTGAGGTTGGGTGAGAAAACGCAGACCCTTTAAAGTAATACTGCGTGGTACCCATCGCATGGGTCCCAAATCTCCAGGTTCAAGGACATCTTCCTACATCGAAAACATGCATGAGAAAACAAAAAGATGGTACACCATGTGATGGGGAAAGGTTTCTAAAACGCACCTCATTTCTCTTCTCCTTGTGCCCGGGTTCGCCATTCCAGCCGCTTTACTAACAATCTCCCTACTTGGAGCATCAGCACCTTTAACCTCCTGTTCCGTACAGGTTGCAATTTGTCCTGAGGATGAACGGGTAGACGGGGAACCAGTGAGAGACTAGCTCTTGTTGTTGGGACAGGCACAGGTCACTCTATTTTCCCATCAGGAAGAAGAATTCACCACAGGCTCATCATCCCCCCCGGAACCAGAACAGGGCCTGAAGCCATCCAGCGCTTTTGCGGCCAGCTCCCAAAAAACCGAGTTGTAAAATGGAGCTTCAGGGCACTGCAATTCACAAACCTGCAGAGTTATAAATGATAACTCTCGTCCACAAATATATTGAGGGAAGGCAAAGAAGAGGATTTGAAATCAAGGCAGAATTGCAGGAAACAGATTTCAGGAGGTAGATTCGAATCGCCTTTAAAGCACATGAAAAGCGGCAAAACGCTGACAATGATGCCCTTGGCCAAAAAGGGCGTATGCATTTTTTCCTGAATATATTCAGGAAAAAACGCATACGCCCTTTTTGGCCCACCAAGCAACCTGGAAAGGCAAATCAGCACTACAAAGAAGACTCGCTACCCATCGGTCAAAAGGGCCATGCTGAAAAAAGTGTCAAAACCAGAAATGCAGGACAGGCCATGGAGAAATGGGAGCCTTGCTACACTGATGGGCAGGATGTAAATTGCCAACAGCCACTCTGGAGAAGTGTACGGTGTGTCCTGAAACATCTAAAAAACACAGCTTAGAGAGCATAGGGCACTTCCACTCATGGGGGTATAAATTGGGAAAATGAAAAATCAGCAAGACACAAGCACCCCAAAGTTTAGGGCTGCTCTGTTGACAAGGACCTCCACTTCATTCCACCTTCAATATCCCAGGAAAGAGAAAAATGGATACAGAAGTTGTGGTCCTTATGTACAATGGAATATCACTCAGCCATGAAATCAATCTCATAAGGCTAGTAGCAGCATGATGAGTGGATTTAGGTACAACGATTCTAAGTGAAATAAGTCACACAGAAAAGGACACTTCTCATAAGGTATCACTTATAGAGGGAATGTAAAAACCGTTACACTTGAACTGAATTACAAAACAGAACAGAGTCACACATGCAGAAAACACACTATGGCTGCTTAACGGGAAAGGTGAGGTGGCGTGATACATAAAACAAGGGTTTCAAATTAGCTCAGATACCGTTCCATAAACCCAATATGTAATAGACAAGACCTACTCCTTGCTCAGAGAACTGGACTCAACACGCCCTATTCACCACACAAGAATATATCTGACTAGTAATAATCTTAAAACCTATGTATTGATATCTCTCTGTTAGTGTGTCAAGTGGGTGTAAAGCAGCATAAACACAGCAGTGAAAAGCAGCTAAACCCCATTATAAAAATAAATTACTTCGAAAAACCCATGAAACAAAGACAGTGAAAGAGAGAGAAATTCTTACACAATGCGTTCAGGGGCTGTGATGCAACCTGGATTGACCATATCTAGACCCACAGCTGGATGAGACATAAGGGTGGACACTCTTGGGGCTGAGAGGTTTGGTGAGGTTGGGTGAGCAAACGCAGACCCTTTAAAGTAATACTGCGTGGTACCCATCGCATGGGTCCCAAATCTCCAGGTTCAAGGGCATCTTCCTACATCGAAAACATGCATGAGAAAACAAAAAGATGGTACACCGTGTGATGGGGAAAGGTTTCTAAAACGCACCTCATTTCTCATCTCCTTGTGCCCGGGTTCTCCATTCCAGCTGCTTTACTAGCAATCTCCTTATTTGCAGCATCAGCACTTTTAACCTCCTGTTCCATACAGGTTGCAATTTGTCCTGAGGATGAACGGGAAGACGGGGAACCAGTGAGAGACTAGCTCTTGGTGTTTGGACAGGCACAGGTCACTCTATTTTCCCATCAGGAAGAAGAATTAACCACAGGCTCATCATCCCCCCCGGAACCAGAACAGGGCCTGAAGCCATCCAGCGCTTTTGCGGCCAGCTCCCAAAAAAGCGAGTTGTAAAATGGAGCGTCAGGGCACTGCAATTCACAAACCTGCAGAGTTATAAATGATAACTCTCGTCCACAAATATATTGAGGGAAGGCAAAGAAGAGGATTTTAAATCAAGGCAGAATTGCAGGAAACAGATTTCAGGAGGTAGATTCGAATCGCCTTTAAAGCACATGAAAAGCGGCAAAACGTTGACAATGATGCCCTTGGCCAAAAAGGGCGTATGCGTTTTTTCCTGAATATATTCAGGAAAAAACGCATACGCCCGTTTTGGCCAACCAAGCAACCTGGAAAGGCAAATCGGGGCAACAAAGAAGACACGCTACCCATCGGTCAAAAGGGCCATGCTGAAAAAAGTCTCAAAACCAGAAATGCAGGACAGGCCATGGAGAAATGGGAGCCTTGCTACACTGATGGGCAGGATGTAAATTGCCAACAGCCACTCTGGAGAAGTGTACGGTGTGTCCTGAGACATCTAAAAAACACAGCTTAGAGAGCATAGGGCACTTCCACTCATGGGGGTATAAATTGGGAAAATGAAAAATCAGCAAGACACAAGCACCCCAAAGTTTAGGGCTGCTCTGTTGACAAGGACCTCCACTTCATTCCACCTTCAATATCCCAGGAAAGAGAAAAATGGATACAGAAGTTGTGGTCCTTATGTACAATGGAATATCACTCAGCCATGAAATCAATGTCATAAGGCTAGTAGCAGCATGATGAGTGGATTTAGGTACGACGATTCTAAGTGAAATAAGTCACACAGAAAAGGACACTTCTCATAAGGTATCATTTATAGAGCGAATGTAAAAAGCGTTACACTTGAACTGAATTACAAAACAGAACAGAGTCACACATGCAGAAAACACACTATGGCTGCTTAACGGGAAAGGTGAGGTGGGGTGATACATAAAACAAGGGTTTCAAATTAGCTCAGATACCGTTCCATAAACCCAATATGTAATAGACAAGACCTACTCCTTGCTCAGAGAACTGGACTCAACACGCCCTATTCACCGCACAAGAATATATCTGACTAGTAATAATCTTAAAACCTATGTATTGATATCTCTCTGTTAGTGTGTCAAGTGGGTGTAAAGCGGCATAAACACAGCAGTGAAAAGCAGCTAAACCCCAGTATAAAAATAAATTACTTCAAAAAACCCATGAAACAAAGACAGTGAAAGAGAGAGAAATTCTTACACAATGCGTTCAGGGGCTGTGATGCAACCTGGATTGACCATATCTAGACCCACAGCTGGATGAGACATAAGGGTGGACACTCTTGGGGCTGAGAGGTTTGGTGAGGTTGGGTGAGCAAACGCAGACCCTTTAAAGTAATACTGCGTGGTACCCATCGCATGGGTCCCAAATCTCCAGGTTCAAGGACATCTTCCTACATCGAAAACATGCATGAGAAAACAAAAAGATGGTACACCATGTGATGGGGAAAGGTTTCTAAAACGCACCTCATTTCTCTTCTCCTTGTGCCCGGGGTCGCCATTCCAGCCGCTTTACTAACAATCTCCCTACTTGGAGCATCAGCACCTTTAACCTCCTGTTCCGTACAGGTTGCAATTTGTCCTGAGGATGAACGGGTAGACGTGGAACCAGTGAGAGACTAGCTCTTGTTGTTGGCACAGGCACAGGTCACTCTATTTTCCCATCAGGAAGAAGAATTAACCACAGGCTCATCATCCCACCCGGAACCAGAACAGGGCCTGAAGCCATCCAGCGCTTTTGCGGCCAGCTCCCAAAAAAGCGAGTTGTAAAATGGAGCTTCAGGGCACTGCAATTCACAAACCTGCAGAGTTATAAATGATAACTCTCGTCCACAAATATATTGAGGGAAGGCAAAGAAGAGGATTTGAAATCAAGGCAGAATTGCAGGAAACAGATTTCAAGAGGTAGATTCGAATCGCCTTTAAAGCACATGAAAAGCGGCAAAACGCTGACAATGATGCCCTTGGCCAAAAAGGGCGTATGCGTTTTTTCCTGAATATATTCAGGAAAAAACGCATACGCCCTTTTTGGCCCACCAAGCAACCTGGAAAGGCAAATCAGCACTACAAAGAAGACTCGCTACCCATCTGTCAAAAGGGCCATGCTGAAAAAAGTCTCAAAACCAGAAATGCAGGACAGGCGATGGAGAAATGGGAGCCTTGCTACACTGATGGGCAGGATGTAAATTGCCAACAGCCACTCTGGAGAAGTGTACGGTGTGTCCTGAAACATCTAAAAAACACAGCTTAGAGAGCATAGGGCACTTCCACTCATGGGGGTATAAATTGGGAAAATGAAAAATCAGCAAGACACAAGCACCCCAAAGTTTAGGGCTGCTCTGTTGACAAGGACCTCCACTTCATTCCACCTTCAATATCCCAGGAAAGAGAAAAATGGATACAGAAGTTGTGGTCCTTATGTACAATGGAATATCACTCAGCCATGAAATCAATCTCATAAGGCTAGTAGCAGCATGATGAGTGGATTTAGGTACGACGATTCTAAGTGAAATAAGTCACACAGAAAAGGACACTTCTCATAAGGTATCACTTATAGAGGGAATGTAAAAACCGTTACACTTGAACTGAATTACAAAACAGAACAGAGTCACACATGCAGAAAACACACTATGGCTGCTTAACGGGAAAGGTGAGGTGGCGTGATACATAAAACAAGGGTTTCAAATTAGCTCAGATACCGTTCCATAAACCCAATATGTAATAGACAAGACCTACTCCTTGCTCAGAGAACTGGACTCAACACGCCCTATTCACCACACAAGAATATATCTGACTAGTAATAATCTTAAAACCTATGTATTGATATCTCTCTGTTAGTGTGTCAAGTGGGTGTAAAGCAGCATAAACGCAGCAGTGAAAAGCAGCTAAACCCCATTATAAAAATAAATTACTTCGAAAAACCCATGAAACAAAGACAGTGAAACAGAGAGAAATTCTTACACAATGCGTTCAGGGGCTGTGATGCAACCTGGATTGACCATATCTAGACCCACAGCTGGATGAGACATAAGGGTGGACACTCTTGGGGCTGAGAGGTTTGGTGAGGTTGGGTGAGCAAACGCAGACCCTTTAAAGTAATACTGCGTGGTACCCATCCCATGGGTCCCAAATCTCCAGGTTCAAGGGCATCTTCCTACATCGAAAACATGCATGAGAAACCCAGAAGATGGTACACCGTGTGATGGGGAAAAATACCTAAAACGCACCTCATTTCTCATCTCCTTGTGCCCGGGTTCTCCATTCCAGCCGCTTTACTAGCAATCTCCTTATTTGGAGCATCAGCACTTTTAACCTCCTGTTCCATTCAGGTTGCAATTTGTCCTGAGGATGAACGGGAAGATGGGGAACCAGTGAGAGACTAGCTCTTGGTGTTGGGACAGGCACAGGTCACTCTATTTTCCCATCAGGAAGAAGAATTAACCACAGGCTCATCATCCCACCCGGAACCAGAACAGGGCGTGAAGCCATCCAGCGCTTTTGCGGCCAGCTCCCAAAAAAGCGAGTTGTAAAATGGAGCTTCAGGGCACTGCAATTCACAAACCTGCAGAGTTATAAATGATAACTGTCGTCCACAAATATATTGAGGGAAGGCAAAGAAGAGGATTTGAAATCAAGGCAGAATTGCAGGAAACAGATTTCAGGAGGTAGATTCGAATCGCCTTTAAAGCACATGAAAAGCGGCAAAACGTTGACAATGATGCCCTTGGCCAAAAAGGGCGTATGCGTTTTTTCCTGAATATATTCAGGAAAAAACGCATACGCCCTTTTTGGCCAACCAAGCAACCTGGAAAGGCAAATCAGCGCTACAAAGAAGACTCGCTACCCATCTGTCAAAAGGGCCATGCTGAAAAAAGTCTCAAAACCAGAAATGCAGGACAGGCCATGGAGAAATGGGAGCCTTGCTACACTGATGGGCGGGATGTAAATTGCCAACAGCCACTCTGGAGAAGTGTACGGTGTGTCCTGAAACATCTAAAAAACACAGCTTAGAGAGCATAGGGCACTTCCACTCATGGGGGTATAAATTGGGAAAATGAAAAATCAGCAAGACACAAGCACCCCAAAGTTTAGGGCTGCTCTGTTGACAAGGACCTCCACTTCATTCCACCTTCAATATCCCAGGAAAGAGAAAAATGGATAAAGAAGTTGTGGTCCTTATGTACAATGGAATATCACTCAGCCATGAAATCAATGTCATAAGGCTAGTAGCAGCATGATGAGTGGATTTAGGTTCGACGATTCTAAGTGAAATAAGTCACACAGAAAAGGACACTTCTCATAAGGTATCACTTATAGAGGGAATGTAAAAAGCGTTACACTTGAACTGAATTACAAAACAGAACAGAGTCACACATGCAGAAAACACACTATGGCTGCTTAACGGGAAAGGTGAGGTGGGGTGATACATAAAACAAGCGTTTCAAATTAGCTCAGATACCGTTCCATAAACCCAATATGTAATAGACAAGACCTACTCCTTGCTCAGAGAACTGGACTCAACACGCCCTATTCACCGCACAAGAATATATCTGACTAGTAAAAATCTTAAAACCTATGTATTGATATCTCTCTGTTAGTGTGTCAAGTGGGTGTAAAGCGGCATAAACACAGCAGTGAAAAGCAGCTAAACCCCAGTATAAAAATAAATTACTTCGAAAAACCCATGAAACAAAGACAGTGAAAGAGAGAGAAATTCTTACACAATGCGTTCAGGGCCTGTGATGCAACCTGGATTGACCATATCTAGACCCACAGCTGGATGAGACATAAGGGTGGACACTCTTGGGGCTGAGAGGTTTGGTGAGGTTGGGTGAGCAAACGCAGACCCTTTAAAGTAATACTGCGTGGTACCCATCGCATGGGTCCCAAATCTCCAGGTTCAAGGACATCTTCCTACATCGAAAACATGCATGAGAAAACAAAAAGATGGTACACCATGTGATGGGGAAAGGTTTCTAAAACGCACCTCATTTCTCTTCTCCTTGTGCCCGGGGTCGCCATTCCAGCCGCTTTACTAACAATCTCCCTACTTGGAGCATCAGCACCTTTAACCTCCTGTTCCGTACAGGTTGCAATTTGTCCTGAGGCTGAACGGGAAGATGGGGAACCAGTGAGAGACTATCTCTTGTTGTTGGGACAGGAACAAGTCACTCTATTTTCCCATCAGGAAGAAGAATTAACCACAGGCTCATCCTCCCCCCCCCGGAACCAGAACAGGGCCTGAAGCCATCCTGCGCTTTTGCGGCCAGCTCCCAAAAAAGCGAGTTGTAAAATGGAGCTTCAGGGCACTGCAATTCACAAACCTGCAGAGTTATAAATGATAACTCTCGTCCACAAATATATTGAGGGAAGGCAAAGAAGAGGATTTGAAATCAAGGCAGAATTGCAGGAAACAGATTTCAGGAGGTAGATTCGAATCGCCTTTAAAGCACATGAAAAGCGGCAAAACGTTGACAATGATGCCCTTGGCCAAAAAGGGCGTATGCGTTTTTTCCTGAATATATTCAGGAAAAAACGCATACGCCCTTTTTGGCCAACCAAGCAACCTGGAAAGGCAAATCAGGGCAACAAAGAAGACACGCTACCCATCGGTCAAAAGGGCCATGCTGAAAAAAGTCTCAAAACCAGAAATGCAGGACAGGCCATGGAGAAATGGGAGCCTTGCTACACTGATGGGCGGGATGTAAATTGCCAACAGCCACTCTGGAGGAGTGTACAGTGTGTCCTGAAACATCTAAAAAACACAGCTTAGAGAGCATAGGGCACTTCCACTCATGGGGGTATAAATTGGGAAAATGAAAAATCAGCAAGACACAAACACCCCAAAGTTTAGGGCTGCTCTGTTGACAAGGACCTCCACTTCATTCCACCTTCAATATCCCAGGAAAGAGAAAAATGGATAAAGAAGTTGTGGTCCTTATGTACAATGGAATATCCCTCAGCCATGAAATCAATGTCATAAGGCTAGTAGCAGCATGATGAGTGGATTTAGGTACGACGATTCTAAGTGAAAGAAGTCACACAGAAAAGGACACTTCTCATAAGGTATCACTTATAGAGGGAATGTAAAAAGCGTTACACTTGAACTGAATTACAAAACAGAACAGAGTCACACATGCAGAAAACACACTATGGCTGCTTATCGGGAAAGGTGAGGTGGGGTGATACATAAAACAAGGGTTTCAAATTAGCTCAGATACCGTTCCATAAACCCAATATGTAATAGACAAGACCTACTCCTTGCTCAGAGAACTGGACTCAACAGGCCCTATTCACTGCACAAGAATATATCTGACTAGTAATAATCTTAAAACCTATGTATTGATATCTCTCTGTTAGTGTGTCAAGTGGGTGTAAAGCGGCATAAACACAGCAGTGAAAAGCAGCTAAACCCCAGTATAAAAATAAATTACTTCGAAAAACCCATGAAACAAAGACAGTGAAAGAGAGTGAAATTCTTACACAATGCGTTCAGGGGCTGTGATGCAACCTAGATTGACCATATCTAGACCCACAGCTGGATGAGACATAAGGGTGGACACTCTTGGGGCTGAGAGGTTTGGTGAGGTTGGGTGAGAAAACGCAGACCCTTTAAAGTAATACTGCGTGGTACCCATCGCATGGGTCCCAAATCTCCAGGTTCAAGGACATCTTCCTACATCGAAAACATGCATGAGAAAACAAAAAGATGGTACACCATGTGATGGGGAAAGGTTTCTAAAACGCACCTCATTTCTCTTCTCCTTGTGCCCGGGTTCGCCATTCCAGCCGCTTTACTAACAATCTCCCTACTTGGAGCATCAGCACCTTTAACCTCCTGTTCCGTACAGGTTGCAATTTGTCCTGAGGATGAACGGGTAGACGGGGAACCAGTGAGAGACTAGCTCTTGTTGTTGGGACAGGCACAGGTCACTCTATTTTCCCATCAGGAAGAAGAATTCACCACAGGCTCATCATCCCCCCCGGAACCAGAACAGGGCCTGAAGCCATCCAGCGCTTTTGCGGCCAGCTCCCAAAAAAGCGAGTTGTAAAATGGAGCTTCAGGGCACTGCAATTCACAAACCTGCAGAGTTATAAATGATAACTCTCGTCCACAAATATATTGAGGGAAGGCAAAGAAGAGGATTTGAAATCAAGGCAGAATTGCAGGAAACAGATTTCAGGAGGTAGATTCGAATCGCCTTTAAAGCACATGAAAAGCGGCAAAACGCTGACAATGATGCCCTTGGCCAAAAAGGGCGTATGCATTTTTTCCTGAATATATTCAGGAAAAAACGCATACGCCCTTTTTGGCCCACCAAGCAACCTGGAAAGGCAAATCAGCACTACAAAGAAGACTCGCTACCCATCGGTCAAAAGGGCCATGCTGAAAAAAGTGTCAAAACCAGAAATGCAGGACAGGCCATGGAGAAATGGGAGCCTTGCTACACTGATGGGCAGGATGTAAATTGCCAACAGCCACTCTGGAGAAGTGTACGGTGTGTCCTGAAACATCTAAAAAACACAGCTTAGAGAGCATAGGGCACTTCCACTCATGGGGGTATAAATTGGGAAAATGAAAAATCAGCAAGACACAAGCACCCCAAAGTTTAGGGCTGCTCTGTTGACAAGGACCTCCACTTCATTCCACCTTCAATATCCCAGGAAAGAGAAAAATGGATACAGAAGTTGTGGTCCTTATGTACAATGGAATATCACTCAGCCATGAAATCAATCTCATAAGGCTAGTAGCAGCATGATGAGTGGATTTAGGTACAACGATTCTAAGTGAAATAAGTCACACAGAAAAGGACACTTCTCATAAGGTATCACTTATAGAGGGAATGTAAAAACCGTTACACTTGAACTGAATTACAAAACAGAACAGAGTCACACATGCAGAAAACACACTATGGCTGCTTAACGGGAAAGGTGAGGTGGCGTGATACATAAAACAAGGGTTTCAAATTAGCTCAGATACCGTTCCATAAACCCAATATGTAATAGACAAGACCTACTCCTTGCTCAGAGAACTGGACTCAACACGCCCTATTCACCACACAAGAATATATCTGACTAGTAATAATCTTAAAACCTATGTATTGATATCTCTCTGTTAGTGTGTCAAGTGGGTGTAAAGCAGCATAAACACAGCAGTGAAAAGCAGCTAAACCCCATTATAAAAATAAATTACTTCGAAAAACCCATGAAACAAAGACAGTGAAAGAGAGAGAAATTCTTACACAATGCGTTCAGGGGCTGTGATGCAACCTGGATTGACCATATCTAGACCCACAGCTGGATGAGACATAAGGGTGGACACTCTTGGGGCTGAGAGGTTTGGTGAGGTTGGGTGAGCAAACGCAGACCCTTTAAAGTAATACTGCGTGGTACCCATCGCATGGGTCCCAAATCTCCAGGTTCAAGGGCATCTTCCTACATCGAAAACATGCATGAGAAAACAAAAAGATGGTACACCGTGTGATGGGGAAAGGTTTCTAAAACGCACCTCATTTCTCATCTCCTTGTGCCCGGGTTCGCCATTCCAGCTGCTTTACTAGCAATCTCCTTATTTGCAGCATCAGCACTTTTAACCTCCTGTTCCATACAGGTTGCAATTTGTCCTGAGGATGAACGGGAAGACGGGGAACCAGTGAGAGACTAGCTCTTGGTGTTTGGACAGGCACAGGTCACTCTATTTTCCCATCAGGAAGAAGAATTAACCACAGGCTCATCATCCCACCCGGAACTAGAACAGGGCCTGAAGCCATCCAGCGCTTTTGCGGCCAGCTCCCAAAAAAGCGAGTTGTAAAATGGAGCGTCAGGGCACTGCAATTCACAAACCTGCAGAGTTATAAATGATAACTCTCGTCCACAAATATATTGAGGGAAGGCAAAGAAGAGGATTTTAAATCAAGGCAGAATTGCAGGAAACAGATTTCAGGAGGTAGATTCGAATCGCCTTTAAAGCACAGGAAAAGCGGCAAAACGTTGACAATGATGCCCTTGGCCAAAAAGGGCATATGCGTTTTTTCCTGAATATATTCAGGAAAAAACGCATACGCCCTTTTTGGCCAACCAAGCAACCTGGAAAGGCAAATCAGCGCTACAAAGAAGACTCGCTACCCATCGGTCAAAAGGGCCATGCTGAAAAAAGTCTCAAAACCAGA
This sequence comes from Balaenoptera borealis, assembly GCF_965194805.1. Lineage (NCBI taxonomy): Eukaryota > Metazoa > Chordata > Mammalia > Artiodactyla > Balaenopteridae > Balaenoptera > Balaenoptera borealis. The sequence goes on from NW_028124009.1 coordinate 3,478,889, forward strand.
AATGCAGGACAGGCCATGGAGAAATGGGAGCCTTGCTACACTGATGGGCGGGATGTAAATTGCCAACAGCCACTCTGGAGAAGTGTACGGTGTGTCCTGAAACATCTAAAAAACACAGCTTAGAGAGCATAGGGCACTTCCACTCATGGGGGTATAAATTGGGAAAATGAAAAATCAGCAAGACACAAGCACCACAAAGTTTAGGGCTGCTCTGTTGAAAAGGACCTCCACTTCATTCCACCTTCAATATCCCAGGAAAGAGAAAAATGGATAAAGAAGTTGTGGTCCTTATGTACAATGGAATATCACTCAGCCATGAAATCAATGTCATAAGGCTAGTAGCAGCATGATGAGTGGATTTAGGTTCGACGATTCTAAGTGAAATAAGTCACACAGAAAAGGACACTTCTCATAAGGTATCACTTATAGAGGGAATGTAAAAACCGTTACACTTGAACTGAATTACAAAACAGAACAGAGTCACACATGCAGAAAACACACTATGGCTGCTTAACGGGAAAGGTGAGGTGGGGTGATACATAAAACAAGCATTTCAAATTAGCTCAGATACCGTTCCATAAACCCAATATGTAATAGACAAGACCTTCTCCTTGCTCAGAGAACTGGACTCAACACGCCCTATTCACCGCACAAGAATATATCTGACTAGTAATAATCTTAAAACCTATGTATTGATATCTCTCTGTTAGTGTGTCAAGTGGGTGTAAAGCGGCATAAACACAGCAGTGAAAAGCAGCTAAACCCCAGTATAAAAATAAATTACTTCGTAAAACCCATGAAACAAAGACAGTGAAAGAGAGAGAAATTCTTACACAATGCGTTCAGGGGCTGTGATGCAACCTGGATTGACCATATCTAGACCCACAGCTGGATGAGACATAAGGGTGGACACTCTTGGGGCTGAGAGGTTTGGTGAGGTTGGGTGAGCAAACGCAGACCCTTTAAAGTAATACTGCGTGGTACCCATCGCATGGGTCCCAAATCTCCAGGTTCAAGGACATCTTCCTACATCGAAAACATGCATGAGAAAACAAAAAGATGGTACACCATGTGATGGGGAAAGGTTTCTAAAACGCACCTCATTTCTCTTCTCCTTGTGCCCGGGGTCGCCATTCCAGCCGCTTTACTAACAATCTCCCTACTTGGAGCATCAGCACCTTTAACCTCCTGTTCCGTACAGGTTGCAATTTGTCCTGAGGATGAACGGGTAGACGGGGTACCAGTGAGAGACTAGCTCTTGTTGTTGGCACAGGCACAGGTCACTCTATTTTCCCATCAGGAAGAAGAATTCACCACAGGCTCATCATCCCCCCCGGAACCAGAACAGGGCCTGAAGCCATCCAGCGCTTTTGCGGCCAGCTCCCAAAAAAGCGAGTTGTAAAATGGAGCTTCAGGGCACTGCAATTCACAAACCTGCAGAGTTATAAATGATAACTCTCGTCCACAAATATATTGAGGGAAGGCAAAGAAGAGGATTTGAAATCAAGGCAGAATTGCAGGAAACAGATTTCAGGAGGTAGATTCGAATCGCCTTTAAAGCACATGAAAAGCGGCAAAACGTTGACAATGATGCCCTTGGCCAAAAAGGGCGAATGCGTTTTTTCCTGAATATATTCAGGAAAAAACCCATACGCCCTTTTTGGCCAACCAAGCAACCTGGAAAGGCAAATCAGGGCTACAAAGAAGACTCGCTACCCATCGGTCAAAAGGGCCATGCTGAAAAAAGTCTCAAAACCAGAAATGCAGGACAGGCCATGGAGAAATGGGAGCCTTGCTACACTGATGGGCGCGATGTAAATTGCCAACAGCCACTCTGGAGAAGTGTACGGTGTGTCTTGAAACATCTAAAAAACACAGCTTAGAGAGCATAGGGCACTTCCACTCATGGGGGTATAAATTGGGAAAATGAAAAATCAGCAAGACACAAGCACCCCAAAGTTTAAGGCTGCTCTGTTGACAAGGACCTCCACTTCATTCCACCTTCAATATCCCAGGAAAGAGAAAAATGGATAAAGAAGTTGTGGTCCTTATGTACAATGGAATATCACTCAGCCATGAAATCAATGTCATAAGGCTAGTAGCAGCATGATGAGTGGATTTAGGTACGACGATTCTAAGTGAAATAAGTCACACAGAAAAGGACACTTCTCATAAGGTATCACTTATAGAGGGAATGTAAAAAGCGTTACACTTGAACTGAATTACAAAACAGAACAGAGTCACACATGCAGAAAACACACTATGGCTGCTTAACGGGAAAGGTGAGGTGGCGTGATACATAAAACAAGGGTTTCAAATTAGCTCAGATACCGTTCCATAAACCCAATATGTAATAGACAAGACCTACTCCTTGCTCAGAGAACTGGACTCAACACGCCCTATTCACCACACAAGAATATATCTGACTAGTAATAATCTTAAAACCTATGTATTGATATCTCTCTGTTAGTGTGTCAAGTGGGTGTAAAGCGGCATAAACACAGCAGTGAAAAGCAGCTAAACCCCAGTATAAAAATAAATTACTTCGTAAAACCCATGAAACAAAGACAGTGAAAGAGAGAGAAATTCTTACACAATGCGTTCAGGGGCTGTGATGCAACCTGGATTGACCATATCTAGACCCACAGCTGGATGAGACATAAGGGTGGACACTCTTGGGGCTGAGAGGTTTGGTGAGGTTGGGTGAGCAAACGCAGACCCTTTAAAGTAATACTGCGTGGTACCCATCGCATGGGTCCCAAATCTCCAGGTTCAAGGACATCTTCCTACATCGAAAACATGCATGAGAAAACAAAAAGATGGTACACCATGTGATGGGGAAAGGTTTCTAAAACGCACCTCATTTCTCTTCTCCTTGTGCCCGGGGTCGCCATTCCAGCCGCTTTACTAACAATCTCCCTACTTGGAGCATCAGCACCTTTAACCTCCTGTTCCGTACAGGTTGCAATTTGTCCTGAGGATGAACGGGTAGACGGGGAACCAGTGAGAGACTAGCTCTTGTTGTTGGCACAGGCACAGGTCACTCTATTTTCCCATCAGGAAGAAGAATTCACCACAGGCTCATCATCCCCCCCGGAACCAGAACAGGGCCTGAAGCCATCCAGCGCTTTTGCGGCCAGCTCCCAAAAAAGCGAGTTGTAAAATGGAGCTTCAGGGCACTGCAATTCACAAACCTGCAGAGTTATAAATGATAACTCTCGTCCACAAATATATTGAGGGAAGGCAAAGAAGAGGATTTGAAATCAAGGCAGAATTGCAGGAAACAGATTTCAGGAGGTAGATTCGAATCGCCTTTAAAGCACATGAAAAGCGGCAAAACGTTGACAATGATGCCCTTGGCCAAAAAGGGCGTATGCGTTTTTTCCTGAATATATTCAGGAAAAAACCCATACGCCCTTTTTGGCCAACCAAGCAACCTGGAAAGGCAAATCAGGGCTACAAAGAAGACTCGCTACCCATCGGTCAAAAGGGCCATGCTGAAAAAAGTCTCAAAACCAGAAATGCAGGACAGGCCATGGAGAAATGGGAGCCTTGCTACACTGATGGGCGCGATGTAAATTGCCAACAGCCACTCTGGAGAAGTGTACGGTGTGTCTTGAAACATCTAAAAAACACAGCTTAGAGAGCATAGGGCACTTCCACTCATGGGGGTATAAATTGGGAAAATGAAAAATCAGCAAGACACAAGCACCCCAAAGTTTAAGGCTGCTCTGTTGACAAGGACCTCCACTTCATTCCACCTTCAATATCCCAGGAAAGAGAAAAATGGATAAAGAAGTTGTGGTCCTTATGTACAATGGAATATCACTCAGCCATGAAATCAATGTCATAAGGCTAGTAGCAGCATGATGAGTGGATTTAGGTACGACGATTCTAAGTGAAATAAGTCACACAGAAAAGGACACTTCTCATAAGGTATCACTTATAGAGGGAATGTAAAAACCGTTACACTTGAACTGAATTACAAAACAGAACAAAGTCACACATGCAGAAAACACACTATGGCTGCTTAACGGGAAAGGTGAGGTGGCGTGATACATAAAACAAGGGTTTCAAATTAGCTCAGATACCGTTCCATAAACCCAATATGTAATAGACAAGACCTACTCCTTGCTCAGAGAACTGGACTCAACACGCCCTATTCACCACAGAAGAATATATCTGACTAGTAATAATCTTAAAACCTATGTATTGATATCTCTCTGTTAGTGTGTCAAGTGGGTGTAAAGCAGCATAAACGCAGCAGTGAAAAGCACATAAACCCCATTATAAAAATAAATTACTTCGAAAAACCCATGAAACAAAGACAGTGAAAGAGAGAGAAATTCTTACACAATGCGTTCAGGGGCTGTGATGCAACCTGGATTGACCATATCTAGACCCACAGCTGGATGAGACATAAGGGTGGACACTCTTGGGGCTGAGAGGTTTGGTGAGGTTGGGTGAGCAAACGCAGACCCTTTAAAGTAATACTGCGTGGTACCCATCCCATGGGTCCCAAATCTCCAGGTTCAAGGGCATCTTCCTACATCGAAAACATGCATGAGAAACCCAGAAGATGGTACACCGTGTGATGGGGAAAAATACCTAAAACGCACCTCATTTCTCATCTCCTCGTGCCCGGGTTCTCCATTCCAGCCGCTTTACTAGCAATCTCCTTATTTGGAGCATCAGCACTTTTAACCTCTTGTTCCATTCAGGTTGCAATTTGTCCTGAGGACGAACGGGAAGATGGGGAACCAGTGAGAGACTAGCTCTTGGTGTTGGGACAGGCACAGGTCACTCTATTTTCCCATCAAGAAGAAGAATTAACCACAGGCTCATCATCCCACCCGGAACCAGAACAGGGCCTGAAGCCATCCAGCGCTTTTGCGGCCAGCTCCCAAAAAAGCGAGTTGTAAAATGGAGCTTCAGGGCACTGCAATTCACAAACCTGCAGAGTTATAAATGATAACCCTCGTCCACAAATATATTGAGGGAAGGCAAAGAAGAGGATTTGAAATCAAGGCAGAAATGCAGGAAACAGATTTCAGGAGGTAGATTCGAATCGCCTTTAAAGCACATGAAAAGCGGCAAAACGTTGACAATGATGCCCTTGGCCAAAAAGGGCGTATGCGTTTTTTCCTGAATATATTCAGGAAAAAACGCATACGCCCTTTTTGGCCAACCAAGCAACCTGGAAAGGCAAATCAGCGCTACAAAGAAGACTCGCTACCCATCTGTCAAAAGGGCCATGCTGAAAAAAGTCTCAAAACCAGAAATGCGGGACAGGCCATGGAGAAATGGGAGCCTTGCTACACTGATGGGCGGGATGTAAATTGCCAACAGCCACTCTGGAGAAGTGTACGGTGTGTCCTGAAACATCTAAAAAACACAGCTTAGAGAGCATAGGGCACTTCCACTCATGGGGGTATAAATTGGGAAAATGAAAAATCAGCAAGACACAAGCACCCCAAAGTTTAGGGCTGCTCTGTTGACAAGGACCTCCACTTCATTCCACCTTCAATATCCCAGGAAAGAGAAAAATGGATAAAGAAGTTGTGGTCCTTATGTACAATGGAATATCACTCAGCCATGAAATCAATGTCATAAGGCTAGTAGCAGCATGATGAGTGGATTTAGGTTCGACGATTCTAAGTGAAATAAGTCACACAGAAAAGGACACTTCTCATAAGGTATCACTTATAGAGGGAATGTAAAAACCGTTACACTTGAACTGAATTACAAAACAGAACAGAGTCACACATGCAGAAAACACACTATGGCTGCTTAACGGGAAAGGTGAGGTGGGGTGATACATAAAACAAGCGTTTCAAATTAGCTCAGATACCGTTCCATAAACCCAATATGTAATAGACAAGACCTACTCCTTGCTCAGAGAACTGGACTCAACACGCCCTATTCACCGCACAAGAATATATCTGACTAGTAATAATCTTAAAACCTATGTATTGATATCTCTCTGTTAGTGTGTCAAGTGGGTGTAAAGCAGCATAAACACAGCAGTGAAAAGCAGCTAAACCCCAGTATAAAAATAAATTACTTCGAAAAACCCATGAAACAAAGACAGTGAAAGAGAGAGAAATTCTTACACAATGCGTTCAGGGCCTGTGATGCAACCTGGATTGACCATATCTAGACCCACAGCTGGATGAGACATAAGGGTGGACACTCTTGGGGCTGAGAGGTTTGGTGAGGTTGGGTGAGCAAACGCAGACCCTTTAAAGTAATACTGCGTGGTACCCATCGCATGGGTCCCAAATCTCCAGGTTCAAGGACATCTTCCTACATCGAAAACATGCATGAGAAAACAAAAAGATGGTACACCATGTGATGGGGAAAGGTTTCTAAAACGCACCTCATTTCTCTTCTCCTTGTGCCCGGGGTCGCCATTCCAGCCACTTTACTAACAATCTCCCTACTTGGAGCATCAGCACCTTTAACCTCCTGTTCCGTACAGGTTGCAATTTGTCCTGAGGATGAACGGGTAGACGGGGTACCAGTGAGAGACTAGCTCTTGTTGTTGGCACAGGCACAGGTCACTCTATTTTCCCATCAGGAAGAAGAATTCACCACAGGCTCATCATCCCCCCCGGAACCAGAACAGGGCCTGAAGCCATCCAGCGCATTTGCGGCCAGCTCCCAAAAAAGCGAGTTGTAAAATGGAGCTTCAGGGCACTGCAATTCACAAACCTGCAGAGTTATAAATGATAACTCTCGTCCACAAATATATTGAGGGAAGGCAAAGAAGAGGATTTGAAATCAAGGCAGAATTGCAGGAAACAGATTTCAGGAGGTAGATTCGAATCGCCTTTAAAGCACATGAAAAGCGGCAAAACGTTGACAATGATGCCCTTGGCCAAAAAGGGCGTATGCGTTTTTTCCTGAATATATTCAGGAAAAAACCCATACGCCCTTTTTGGCCAACCAAGCAACCTGGAAAGGCAAATCAGGGCTACAAAGAAGACTCGCTACCCATCGGTCAAAAGGGCCATGCTGAAAAAAGTCTCAAAACCAGAAATGCAGGACAGGCCATGGAGAAATGGGAGCCTTGCTACACTGATGGGCGCGATGTAAATTGCCAACAGCCACTCTGGAGAAGTGTACGGTGTGTCTTGAAACATCTAAAAAACACAGCTTAGAGAGCATAGGGCACTTCCACTCATGGGGGTATAAATTGGGAAAATGAAAAATCAGCAAGACACAAGCACCCCAAAGTTTAGGGCTGCTCTGTTGACAAGGACCTCCACTTCATTCCACCTTCAATATCCCAGGAAAGAGAAAAATGGATAAAGAAGTTGTGGTCCTTATGTACAATGGAATATCACTCAGCCATGAAATCAATGTCATAAGGTAAGTAGCAGCATGATGAGTGGATTTAGGTACGACGATTCTAAGTGAAATAAGTCACACAGAAAAGGAAACTTCTCATAAGGTATCACTTATAGAGGGAATGTAAAAACCGTTACACTTGAACTGAATTACAAAACAGAACAGAGTCACACATGCAGAAAACACACTATGGCTGCTTAAAGGGAAAGGTGAGGTGGGGTGATACATAAAACAAGGGTTTCAAATTAGCTCAGATACCGTTCCATAAACCCAATATGTAATAGACAAGACCTACTCCTTGCTCAGAGAACTGGACTCAACACGCCCTATTCACCACACAAGAATATATCTGACTAGTAATAATCTTAAAACCTATGTATTGATATCTCTCTGTTAGTGTGTCAAGTGGGTGTAAAGCAGCATAAACACAGCAGTGAAAAGCAGCTAAACCCCATTATAAAAATAAATTATTTTTACAAACCCATGAAACAAAGACAGTGAAAGAGAGAGAAATTCTTACACAATGCGTTCAGGGGCTGTGATGCAACCTGGATTGACCATATCTAGACCCACAGCTGGATGAGACATAAGGGTGGACACTCTTGGGGCTGAGAGGTTTGGTGAGGTTGGGTGAGCAAACGCAGACCCTTTAAAGTAATACTGCGTGGTACCCATCCCATGGGTCCCAAATCTCCAGGTTCAAGGGCATCTTCCTACATCGAAAACATGCACGAGAAACCCAGAAGATGGTACACCGTGTGATGGGGAAAAATATCTAAAACGCACCTCATTTCTCATCTCCTTGTGCCCGGGTTCTCCATTCCAGCCGCTTTACTAGCAATCTCCTTATTTGGAGCATCAGCACCTTTAACCTCCTGTTCCGTGCAGGTTGCAATTTGTCCTGAGGATGAACGGGAAGATGGGGAACCAGTGAGAGACTAGCTCTTGGTGTTGGGACAGGCACAGGTCACTCTATTTTCCCATCAGGAAGAAGAATTAACCACAGGCTCATCATCCCCCCCGGAACCAGAACAGGGCCTGAAGCCATCCAGCGCTTTTGCGGCCAGCTCTCAAAAAAGCGAGTTGTAAAATGGAGCTTCAGGGCACTGCAATTCACAAACCTGCAGAGTTATAAATGATAACTCTCGTCCACAAATATATTGAGGGAAGGCAAAGAAGAGGATTTGAAATCAAGGCAGAATTGCAGGAAACAGATTTCAGGAGGTAGATTCGAATCGCCTTTAAAGCACATGAAAAGCGGCAAAACGTTGACAATGATGCCCTTGGCCAAAAAGGGCGTATGCGTTTTTTCCTGAATATATTCAGGAAAAAACGCATACGCCCTTTTTGGCCAACCAAGCAATCTGGAAAGGCAAATCAGCGCTACAAAGAAGACTCGCTACCCATCGGTCAAAAGGGCCATGCTGAAAAACGTGTCAAAACCAGAAATGCAGGACAGGCCATGGAGAAATGGGAGCCTTTCTACACTGATGGGCGGGATGTAAATTGCCAACAGCCACTCTGGAGAAGTGTACAGTGTGTCCTGAAACATCTAAAAAACACAGCTTAGAGAGCATAGGGCACTTCCACTCATGGGGGTATAAATTGGGAAAATGAAAAATCAGCAAGACACAAGCACCCCAAAGTTTAGGGCTGCTCTGTTGACAAGGACCTCCACTTCATTCCACCTTCAATATCCCAGGAAAGAGAAAAATGGATAAAGAAGTTGTGGTCCTTATGTACAATGGAATATCACTCAGCCATGAAATCAATGTCATAAGGCTAGTAGCAGCATGATGAGTGGATTTAGGTACGACGATTCTAAGTGAAATAAGTCACACAGAAAAGGACACTTCTCATAAGGTATCACTGATAGAGGGAATGTAAAAACTGTTACACTTGAACTGAATTACAAAACAGAACAGAGTCACACATGCAGAAAACACACTATGGCTGCTTATCGGGAAAGGTGAGGTGGGGTGATACATAAAACAAGGGTTTCAAATTAGCTCAGATACCGTTCCATAAACCCAATATGTAATAGACAAGACCTACTCCTTGCTCAGAGAACTGGACTCAACACGCCCTATTCACCGCACAAAAATATATCTGACTAGTAATAATCTTAAAACCTATGTATTGATATCTCTCTGTTAGTGTGTCAAGTGGGTGTAAAGCGGCATAAACACAGCAGTGAAAAGCAGCTAAACCCCATTGTAAAAATAAATTACTTTGAAAAACCAATGAAACAAAGACAGTGAAAGAGAGAGAAATACTTACACAATGCGTTCAGGGGCTGTGATGCAACCTAGATTGACCATATCTAGACCCACAGCTGGATGAGACATAAGGGTGGACACTCTTGGGGCTGAGAGGTTTGGTGAGGTTGGGTGAGCAAACGCAGACCCTTTAAAGTAATACTGCGTGGTACCCATCGCATGGGTCCCAAATCTCCAGGTTCAAGGACATCTTCCTACATCGAAAACATGCATGAGAAAACAAAAAGATGGTACACCATGTGATGGGGAAAGGTTTCTAAAACGCACCTCATTTCTCTTCTCCTTGTGCCCGGGGTCGCCATTCCAGCCGCTTTACTAACAATCTCCCTACTTGGAGCATCAGCACCTTTAACCTCCTGTTCCGTACAGGTTGCAATTTGTCCTGAGGATGAACGGGTAGACGGGGAACCAGTGAGAGACTAGCTCTTGTTGTTGCGACAGGCACAGGTCACTCTATTTTCCCATCAGGAAGAAGAATTAACCACAGGCTCATCATCCCCCCCGGAACCAGAACAGGGCCTGAAGCCATCCAGCGCTTTTGCGGCCAGCTCCCCAAAAAGCGAGTTGTAAAATGGAGCTTCAGGGCACTGCAATTCACAAACCTGCAGAGTTATAAATGATAACTCTCGTCCACAAATATATTGAGGGAAGGCAAAGAAGAGGATTTGAAATCAAGGCAGAATTGCAGGAAACAGATTTCAGGAGGTAGATTCGAATCGCCTTTAAAGCACATGAAAAGCGGCAAAACGCTGACAATGATGCCCTTGGCCAAAAAGGGCGTATGCGTTTTTTCCTGAATATATTCAGGAAAAAACGCATACGCCCTTTCTGGCCCACCAAGCAACCTGGAAAGGCAAATCGGCACTACAAAGAAGACTCGCTACCCATCGGTCAAAAGGGCCATGTTGAAAAAAGTGTCAAAACCAGAAATGCAGGACAGGCCATGGAGAAATGGGAGCCTTGCTACACTGATGGGCGGGATGTAAATTGCCAACAGCCACTCTGGAGAAGTGTACGGTGTGTCCTGAAACATCTAAAAAACACAGCTTAGAGAGCATAGGGCACTTCCACTCATGGGGGTATAAATTGGGAAAATGAAAAATCAGCAAGACACAAGCACCCCAAAGTTTAGGGCTGCTCTGTTGACAAGGACCTCCACTTCATTCCACCTTCAATATCCCAGGAAAGAGAAAAATGGATACAGAAGTTGTGGTCCTTATGTACAATGGAATATCACTCAGCCATGAAATCAATCTCATAAGGCTAGTAGCAGCATGATGAGTGGATTTAGGTACGACGATTCTAAGTGAAATAAGTCACACAGAAAAGGACACTTCTCATAAGGTATCACTTATAGAGGGAATGTAAAAACCGTTACACTTGAACTGAATTACAAAACAGAACAGAGTCACACATGCAGAAAACACACTATGGCTGCTTAACGGGAAAGGTGAGGTGGGGTGATACATAAAACAAGGGTTTCAACTTAGCTCAGATACCATTCCATAAACCCAATATGTAATAGACAAGACCTACTCCTTGCTCAGAGAACTGGACTCAACACGCCCTATTCACTGCACAAGAATATATCTGACTAGTAATAATCTTAAAACCTATGTATTGATATCTCTCTGTTAGTGTGTCAAGTGGATGTAAAGCGGCATAAACACAGCAGTGAAAAGCAGCTAAACCCCAGTATAAAAATAAATTACTTCAAAAAACCCATGAAACAAAGACAGTGAAAGAGAGAGAAATTCTTACACAATGCGTTCAGGGGCTGTGATGCAACCTGGATTGACCATATCTAGACCCACAGCTGGATGAGACATAAGGGTGGACACTCTTGGGGCTGAGAGGTTTGGTGAGGTTGGGTGAGCAAACGCAGACCCTTTAAAGTAATACTGCGTGGTACCCATCGCATGGGTCCCAAATCTCCAGGTTCAAGGACATCTTCCTACATCGAAAACATGCATGAGAAAACAAAAAGATGGTACACCATGTGATGGGGAAAGGTTTCTAAAACGCACCTCATTTCTCTTCTCCTTGTGCCCGGGGTCGCCATTCCAGCCACTTTACTAACAATCTCCCTACTTGGAGCATCAGCACCTTTAACCTCCTGTTCCGTACAGGTTGCAATTTGTCCTGAGGCTGAACGGGAAGATGGGGAACCAGTGAGAGACTAGCTCTTGTTGTTGGGACAGGAACAGGTCACTCTATTTTCCCATCAGGAAGAAGAATTAACCACAGGCTCATCCTGCCCCCCACGGAACCAGAACAGGGCCTGAAGCCATCCTGCGCTTTTGCGGCCAGCTCCCAAAAAAGCGAGTTGTAAAATGGAGCTTCAGGGCACTGCAATTCACAAACCTGCAGAGATATAAATGATAACTCTCGTCCACAAATATATTGAGGGAAGGCAAAGAAGAGGATTTGAAATCAAGGCAGAATTGCAGGAAACAGATTTCAGGAGGTAGATTCGAATCGCCTTTAAAGCACATGAAAAGCGGCAAAACGTTGACAATGATGCCCTTGGCCAAAAAGGGCGTATGCGTTTTTTCCTGAATATATTCAGGAAAAAATGCATACGCCCTTTTTGGCCAACCAAGCAACCTGGAAAGGCAAATCAGGGCAACAATGAAGACTCGCTACCCATCGGTCAAAAGGGCCATGCTGAAAAAAGTCTCAAAACCAGAAATGCAGGACAGGCCATGGAGAAATGGGAGCCTTGCTACACTGATGGGCGGGATGTAAATTGCCAACAGCCACTCTGGAGAAGTGTACGGTGTGTCCTGAAACATCTAAAAAACACAGCTTAGAGAGCATAGGGCACTTCCACTCATGGGGGTATAAATTGGGAAAATGAAAAATCAGCAAGACACAAACACCCCAAAGTTTAGGGCTGCTCTGTTGACAAGGACCTCCACTTCATTCCACCTTCAATATCCCAGGAAAGAGAAAAATGGATAAAGAAGTTGTGGTCCTTATGTACAATGGAATATCACTCAGCCATGAAATCAATCTCATAAGGCTAGTAGCAGCATGATGAGTGGATTTAGGTACGACGATTCTAAGTGAAATAAGTCACACAGAAAAGGACACTTCTCATAAGGTATCACTTATAGAGGGAATGTAAAAACCGTTACACTTGAACTGAATTACAAAACAGAACAGAGTCACACATGCAGAAAACACACTATGGCTGCTTAACGGGAAAGGTGAGGTGGGGTGATACATAAAACAAGGGTTTCAAATTAGCTCAGATACCGTTCCATAAACCCAATATGTAATAGACAAGACCTACTCCTTGCTCAGAGAACTGGACTCAACAGGCCCTATTCACTGCACAAGAATATATCTGACTAGTAATAATCTTAAAACCTATGTATTGATATCTCTCTGTTAGTGTGTCAAGTGGGTGTAAAGCGGCCTAAACACAGCAGTGAAAAGCAGCTAAACCCCAGTATAAAAATAAATTACTTCGAAAAACCCATGAAACAAAGACAGTGAAATTCTTACACAATGCGTTCAGGGGCTGTGATGCAACCTAGATTGACCATATCTAGACCCACAGCTGGATGAGACATAAGGGTGGACACTCTTGGGGCTGAGAGGTTTGGTGAGGTTGGGTGAGCAAACGCAGACCCTTTAAAGTAATACTGCGTGGTACCCATCGCATGGGTCCCAAATCTCCAGGTTCAAGGACATCTTCCTACATCGAAAACATGCATGAGAAAACAAAAAGATGGTACACCATGTGATGGGGAAAGGTTTCTAAAACGCACCTCATTTCTCTTCTCCTTGTGCCCGGGTTCGCCATTCCAGCCGCTTTACTAACAATCTCCCTACTTGGAGCATCAGCACCTTTAACCTCCTGTTCCGTACAGGTTGCAATTTGTCCTGAGGATGAACGGGTAGACGGGGAACCAGTGAGAGACTAGCTCTTTTTGTTGGCACAGGCACAGGTCACTCTATTTTCCCATCAGGAAGAAGAATTAACCACAGGCTCATCATCCCACCCGGAACGAGAACAGGGCCTGAAGCCATCCAGCGCTTTTGCGGCCAGCTCCCAAAAAAGCGAGTTGTAAAATGGAGCTTCAGGGCACTGCAATTCACAAACCTGCAGAGTTATAAATGATAACTCTCGTCCACAAATATATTGAGGGAAGGCAAAGAAGAGGATTTGAAATCAAGGCAGAATTGCAGGAAACAGATTTCAGGAGGTAGATTCGAATCGCCTTTAAAGCACATGAAAAGCGGCAAAACGTTGACAATGATGCCCTTGGCCAAAAAGGGCGTATGCGTTTTTTCCTGAATATATTCAGGAAAAAACGCATACGCCCTTTTTGGCCCACCAAGCAACCTGGAAAGGCAAATCAGCACTACAAAGAAGACTCGCTACCCATCGGTCAAAAGGGCCATGCTGAAAAAAGTCTCAAAACCAGAAATGCAGGACAGGCCATGGAGAAATGGGAGCCTTGCTACACTGATGGGCAGGATGTAAATTGCCAACAGCCACTCTGGAGAAGTGTACGGTGTGTCCTGAAACATCTAAAAAACACAGCTTAGAGAGCATAGGGCACTTCCACTCATGGGGCTATAAATTGGGAAAATGAAAAATCAGCAAGACACAAGCACCCCAAAGTTTAGGGCTGCTCTGTTGACAAGGACCTCCACTTCATTCCACCTTCAATATCCCAGGAAAGAGAAAAATGGATAAGGAAGTTGTGGTCCTTATGTACAATGGAATATCACTCAGCCATGCAATCAATCTCATAAGGCTAGTAGCAGCATGATGAGTGGATTTAGGTACGACGATTCTAAGTGAAATAAGTCACACAGAAAAGGACACTTCTCATAAGGTATCACTTATAGAGGGAATGTAAAAACCGTTACACTTGAACTGAATTACAAAACAGAACAGAGTCACACATGCAGAAAACACACTATGGCTGCTTAACGGGAAAGGTGAGGTGGGGTGATACATAAAACAAGGGTTTCAAATTAGCTCAGATACCGTTCCATAAACCCAATATGTAATAGACAAGACCTACTCCTTGCTCAGAGAACTGGACTCAACACGCCCTATTCACCGCACAAGAATATATCTGACTAGTAATAATCTTAAAACCTATGTATTGATATCTCTCTGTTAGTGTGTCAAGTGGGTGTAAAGCAGCATCAACACCGCTGTGAAAAGCAGCTAAACCCCAGTATAAAAATAAATTACTTCGAAAAACCCATGAAACAAAGACAGTGAAAGAGAGAGAAATTCTTACACAATGCGTTCAGGGGCTGTGATGCAACCTGGATTGACCATATCTAGACCCACAGCTGGATGAGACATAAGGGTGGACACTCTTGGGGCTGAGAGGTTTGGTGAGGTTGGGTGGGCAAACGCAGACCCTTTAAAGTAATACTGCGTGGTACCCATCCCATGGGTCCCAAATCTCCAGGTTCAAGGGCATCTTCCTACATCGAAAACATGCATGAGAAACCCAGAAGATGGTACACCGTGTGATGGGGAAAAATACCTAAAACGCACATCATTTCTCATCTCCTTGTGCCCGGGTTCTCCATTCCAGCCGCTTTACTAGCAATCTCCTTATTTGGAGCATCAGCACTTTTAACCTCCTGTTCCATTCAGGTTGCAATTTGTCCTGAGGATGAACGGGAAGACGGGGAACCAGTGAGAGACTAGCTCTTGGTGTTGGGACAGGCACAGGTCACTCTATTTTCCCATCAGGAAGAAGAATTAACCACAGGCTCGTCATCCCCCCCGGAACCAGAACAGGGCCTGAAGCCATCCAGCGCTTTTGCGGCCAGCTCCCAAAAAAGCGAGTTGTAAAATGGAGCTTCAGGGCACTGCAATTCACAAACCTGCAGAGTTATAAATGATAACTCTCGTCCACAAATATATTGAGGGAAGGCAAAGAAGAGGATTTGAAATCAAGGCAGAATTGCAGGAAACAGATTTCAGGAGGTAGATTCGAATCGCCTTTAAAGCACATGAAAAGCGGCAAAACGTTGACAATGATGCCCTTGGCCAAAAAGGGCGTATGCGTTTTTTCCTGAATATATTCAGGAAAAAACGCATACGCCCTTTTTGGCCAACCAAGCAACCTGGAAAGGCAAATCAGCGCTACAAAGAAGACTCGCTACCCATCGGTCAAAAGGGCCATGCTGAAAAACGTGTCAAAACCAGAAATGCAGGACAGGCCATGGAGAAATGGGAGCCTTGCTACACTGATGGGCGGGATGTAAATTGCCAACAGCCACTCTGGAGAAGTGTACAGTGTGTCCTGAAACATCTAAAAAACACAGCTTAGAGAGCATAGGGCACTTCCACTCATGGGGCTATAAATTGGGAAAATGAAAAATCAGCAAGACACAAGCACCCCAAAGTTTAGGGCTGCTCTGTTGACAAGGACCTCCACTTCATTCCACCTTCAATATCCCAGGAAAGAGAAAAATGGATAAAGAAGTTGTGGTCCTTATGTACAATGGAATATCACTCAGCCATGAAATCAATGTCATAAGGCTAGTAGCAGCATGATGAGTGGATTTAGGTACGACGATTCTAAGTGAAATAAGTCACACAGAAAAGGACACTTCTCATAAGGTATCACTTATAGAGGGAATGTAAAAACCGTTACACTTGAACTGAATTACAAAACAGAACAGAGTCACACATGCAGAAAACACACTATGGCTGCTTAAAGGGAAAGGTGAGGTGGGGTGATACATAAAACAAGGGTTTCAAATTAGCTCAGATACCGTTCCATAAACCCAATATGTAATAGACAAGACCTACTCCTTGCTCAGAGAACTGGACTCAACACGCCCTATTCACCACACGAGAATATATCTGACTAGTAATAATCTTAAAACCTATGTATTGATATCTCTCTGTTAGTGTGTCAAGTGGGTGTAAAGCAGCATAAACACAGCAGTGAAAAGCAGCTAAACCCCATTATAAAAATAAATTACTTCGAAAAACCCATGAAACAAAGACAGTGAAAGAGAGAGAAATTCGTACACAATGCGTTCAGGGGCTGTGATGCAACCTGGATTGACCATATCTAGACCCACAGCTGGATGAGACATAAGGGTGGACACTCTTGGGGCTGAGAGGTTTGGTGAGGTTGGGTGAGCAAACGCAGACCCTTTAAAGTAATACTGCGTGGTACCCATCCCATGGGTCCCAAATCTCCAGGTTCAAGGGCATCTTCCTACATTGAAAACATGCACGAGAAACCCAGAAGATGGTACACCGTGTGATGGCGAAAAATATCTAAAACGCACCTCATTTCTCATCTCCTTGTGCCCGGGTTCTCCATTCCAGCCGCTTTAATAGCAATCTCCTTATTTGGAGCATCAGCACCTTTAACCTCCTGTTCCGTACAGGTTGCAATTTGTCCTGAGGATGAACGGGAAGACGGGGAACCAGTGAGAGACTAGCTCTTGGTGTTGGGACAGGCACAGGTCACTCTATTTTCCCATCAGGAAGAAGAATTAACCACAGGCTCATCATAGCCCCCGGAACCAGAACAGGGCCTGAAGCCATCCAGCGCTTTTGCGGCCAGCTCCCAAAAAAGCGAGTTGTAAAATGGAGCTTCAGGGCACTGCAATTCACAAACCTGCAGAGTTATAAATGATAACTCTCATCCACAAATATATTGAGGGAAGGCAAAGAAGAGGATTTGAAATCAAGGCAGAATTGCAGGAAACAGATTTCAGGAGGTAGATTCGAATCGCCTTTAAAGCACATGAAAAGCGGCAAAACGTTGACAATGATGCCCTTGGCTAAAAATGGCGTATGCGTTTTTTCCTGAATATATTCAGGAAAAAACGCATACGCCCTTTTTGGCCAACCAAGCAACCTAGAAAGGCAAATCAGCGCTACAAAGAAGACTCGCTACCCATCGGTCAAAAGGGCCATGCTGAAAAAAGTCTCAAAACCAGAAATGCGGGACAGGCCATGGAGAAATGGGAGCCTTGCTACACTGATGGGCGGGATGTAAATTGCCAACAGCCACTCTGGAGAAGTGTACGGTGTGTCTTGAAACATCTAAAAAACACAGCTTAGAGAGCATAGGGCACTTCCACTCATGGGGGTATAAATTGGGAAAATGAAAAATCAGCAAGACACAAGCACCCCAAAGTTTAGGGCTGCTCTGTTGACAAGGACCTCCACTTCATTCCACCTTCAATATCCCAGGAAAGAGAAAAATGGATAAAGAAGTTGTGGTCCTTATGTACAATGGAATATCACTCAGCCATGAAATCGATGTCATAAGGCTAGTAGCAGCATGATGAGTGGATTTAGGTACGACGATTCTAAATGAAATAAGTCACACAGAAAAGGACACTTCTCATAAGGTATCACTTATAGAGGGAATGTAAAAACTGTTACACTTGAACTGAATTACAAAACAGAACAGAGTCACACATACAGAAAACACACTATGGCTGCTTAACGGGAAAGGGGAGGTGGGGTGATACATAAAACAAGCGTTTCAAATTAGCTCAGATACCGTTCCATAAACCCAATATGTAATAGATAAGACCTACTCCTTGCTCAGAGAACTGGACTCAACACGCCCTATTCACCGCACAAGAATATATCTGACTAGTAATAATCTTAAAACCTATGTATTGATATCTCTCGGTTAGTGTGTCAAGTGGGTGTAAAGCGGCATAAACACAGCAGTGAAAAGCAGCTAAACCCCATTATCAAAATAAATTACTTTGAAAAACCCATGAAACAAAGACAGTGAAAGAGAGAGAAATTCTTACACAATGCGTTCAGGGGCTGTGATGCAACCTGGATTGACCATATCTAGACCCACAGCTGGATGAGACATAAGGGTGGACACTCTTGGGGCTGAGAGGTTTGGTGAGGTTGGGTGAGCAAACGCAGACCCTTTAAAGTAATACTGCGTGGTACCCATCGCATGGGTCCCAAATCTCCAGGTTCAAGGACATCTTCCTACATCGAAAACATGCATGAGAAAACAAAAAGATGGTACACCATGTGATGGGGAAAGGTTTCTAAAACGCACCTCATTTCTCTTCTCCTTGTGCCCGGGGTCGCCATTCCAGCCGCTTTACTAACAATCTCCCTACTTGGAGCATCAGCACCCTTAACCTCCTGTTCCGTACAGGTTGCAATTTGTCCTGAGGATGAACGGGTAGACGGGGAACCAGTGAGAGACTAGCTCTTGTTGTTGGCACAGGCACAGGTCACTCTATTTTCCCATCAGGAAGAAGAATTCACCACAGGCTCATCATCATCCCACCGGAACCAGAACAGGGCCTGAAGCCATCCTGCGCTTTTGCGGCCAGCTCCCAAAAAAGCTAGTTGTAAAATGGAGCTTCAGGGCACTGCAATTCAAAAACCTGCAGAGTTATAAATGATAACTCTCGTCCACAAATATATTGAGGGAAGGCAAAGAAGAGGATTTGAAATCAAGGCAGAATTGCAGGAAACAGATTTCAGGAGGTAGATTCGAATCGCCTTTAAAGCACATGAAAAGCGGCAAAACGTTGACAATGATGCCCTTGGCCAAAAAGGGCGTATGCGTTTTTTCCTGAATATATTCAGGAAAAAACCCATACGCCCTTTTTGGCCAACCAAGCAACCTGGAAAGGCAAATCAGGGCTACAAAGAAGACTCGCTACCCATCGGTCAAAAGGGCCATGCTGAAAAAAGTCTCAAAACCAGAAATGCAGGACAGGCCATGGAGAAATGGGAGCCTTGCTACACTGATGGGCGCGATGTAAATTGCCAACAGCCACTCTGGAGAAGTGTACGGTGTGTCTTGAAACATCTAAAAAACACAGCTTAGAGAGCATAGGGCACTTCCACTCATGGGGGTATAAATTGGGAAAATGAAAAATCAGCAAGACACAAGCACCCCAAAGTTTAGGGCTGCTCTGTTGACAAGGACCTCCACTTCATTCCACCTTCAATATCCCAGGAAAGGGAAAAATGGATAAAGAAGTTGTGGTCCTTATGTACAATGGAATATCACTCAGCCATGAAATCAATGTCATAAGGCTAGTAGCAGCATGATGATTGGATTTAGGTTCGACGATTCTAAGTGAAATAAGTCACACAGAAAAGGACACTTCTCATAAGGTATCACTTATAGAGGGAATGTAAAAATCGTTACACTTGAACTGAATTACAAAACAGAACAGAGTCACACATGCAGAAAACACACTATGGCTGCTTAACGGGAAAGGTGAGGTGGGGTGATACATAAAACAAGCGTTTCAAATTAGCTCAGATACCGTTCCATAAACCCAATATGTAATAGACAAGACCTACTCCTTGCTCAGAGAACTGGACTCAACACGGCCTATTCACCGCACAAGAATATATCTGACTAGTAATAATCTTAAAACCTATGTATTGATATCTCTCTGTTAGTGTGTCAAGTGGGTGTAAAGCGGCATAAACACAGCAGTGAAAAGCAGCTAAACCCCAGTATAAAAATAAATTACTTCGAAAAACCCATGAAACAAAGACAGTGAAAGAGAGAGAAATTCTTACACAATGCGTTCAGGGGCTGTGATGCAACCTGGATTGACCATATCTAGACCCACAGCTGGATGAGACATAAGGGTGGACACTCTTGGGGCTGAGAGGTTTGGTGAGGTTGGGTGAGCAAACGCAGACCCTTTAAAGTAATACTGCGTGGTACCCATCGCATGGGTCCCAAATCTCCAGGTTCAAGGACATCTTCCTACATCGAAAACATGCATGAGAAAACAAAAAGATGGTACACCATGTGATGGGGAAAGGTTTCTAAAACGCACCTCATTTCTCTTCTCCTTGTGCCCGGGGTCGCCATTCCAGCCGCTTTACTAACAATCTCCCTACTTGGAGCATCAGCACCTTTAACCTCCTGTTCCGTACAGGTTGCAATTTGTCCTGAGGCTGAACGGGAAGATGGGGAACCAGTGAGAGACTACCGCTTGTTGTTGGGACAGGAACAGGTCACTCTATTTTCCCATCAGGAAGAAGAATTAACCACAGGCTCATCCTCCCCCCCCCCCGGAACCAGAACAGGGCCTGAAGCCATCCTGCGCTTTTGCGGCCAGCTCCCAAAAAAGCGAGTTGTAAAATGGAGCTTCAGGGCACTGCAATTCACAAACCTGCAGAGATATAAATGATAACTCTCGTCCACAAATATATTGAGGGAAGGCAAAGAAGAGGATTTGAAATCAAGGCAGAATTGCAGGAAACAGATTTCAGGAGGTAGATTCGAATCGCCTTTAAAGCACATGAAAAGCGGCAAAACGTTGACAATGATGCCCTTGGCTAAAAATGGCGTATGCGTTTTTTCCTGAATATATTCAGGAAAAAACGCATACGCCCTTTTTGGCCAACCAAGCAACCTGGAAAGGCAAATCAGCGCTACAAAGAAGACTCGCTACCCATCGGTCAAAAGGGCCATGCTGAAAAAAGTCTCAAAACCAGAAATGCGGGACGGGCCAGGGAGAAATGGGAGCCTTGCTACACTGATGGGCGGGATGTAAATTGCCAACAGCCACTCTGGAGAAGTGTACGGTGTGTCTTGAAACATCTAAAAAACACAGCTTAGAGAGCATAGGGCACTTCCACTCATGGGGGTATAAATTGGGAAAATGAAAAATCAGCAAGACACAAGCACCCCAAATTTGAGGGCTGCTCTGTTGACAAGGACCTCCACTTCATTCCACCTTCAATATCCCAGGAAAGAGAAAAATGGATAAAGAAGTTGTGGTCCTTATGTACAATGGAATATCACTCAGCCATGAAATC
Organism: Balaenoptera borealis; assembly: GCF_965194805.1. Classification (NCBI taxonomy): domain Eukaryota; kingdom Metazoa; phylum Chordata; class Mammalia; order Artiodactyla; family Balaenopteridae; genus Balaenoptera; species Balaenoptera borealis. The sequence continues at coordinate 3,500,330 of NW_028124009.1, forward strand.
GATGTCATAAGGCTAGTAGCAGCATGATGAGTGGATTTAGGTACGACGATTCTAAGTGAAATAAGTCACACAGAAAAGGACACTTCTCATAAGGTATCACTTATAGAGGGAATGTAAAAACTGTTACACTTGAACTGAATTACAAAACAGAACAGAGTCACACATGCAGAAAACACACTATGGCTGCTTATCGGGAAAGGTGAGGTGGGGTGATACATAAAACAAGGGTTTCAAATTAGCTCAGATACCGTTCCATAAACCCAATATGTAATACACAAGACCTACTCCTTGCTCAGAGAACTGGACTCAACACGCCCTATTCACCGCACAAGAATATATCTGACTAGTAATAATCTTAAAACCTATGTATTGATATCTCTCTGTTAGTGTGTCAAGTGGGTGTAAAGCGGCATAAACACAGCAGTGAAAAGCAGCTAAACCCCATTGTAAAAATAAATTACTTTTACAAACCCATGAAACAAAGACAGTGAAAGAGAGAGAAATACTTACACAATGCGTTCAGGGGCTGTGATGCAACCTGGATTGACCATATCTAGACCCACAGCTGGATGAGACATAAGGGTGGACACTCTTGGGGCTGAGAGGTTTGGTGAGGTTGGGTGAGCAAACGCAGACCCTTTAAAGTAATACTGCGTGGTACCCATCCCATGGGTCCCAAATCTCCAGGTTCAAGGGCATCTTCCTACATCGAAAACATGCACGAGAAACCCAGAAGATGGTACACCGTGTGATGGGGAAAAATATCTAAAACGCACCTCATTTCTCATCTCCTTGTGCCCGGGTTCTCCATTCCAGCCGCTTTACTAACAATCTCCCTACTTGGAGCATCAGCACCTTTAACCTCCTGTTCCGTACAGGTTGCAATTTGTCCTGAGGCTGAACGGGAAGATGGGGAACCAGTGAGAGACTACCTCTTGTTGTTGGGACAGGAACAGGTCACTCTATTTTCCCATCAGGAAGAAGAATTTACCACAGGCTCATCCTCCCCCCCCCCCGGAACCAGAACAGGGCCTGAAGCCATCCTGCTCTTTTGCGGCCAGCTCCCAAAAAAGCGAGTTGTAAAATGGAGCTTCAGGGCACTGCAATTCACAAACCTGCAGAGATATAAATGATAACTCTCGTCCACAAATATATTGAGGGAAGGCAAAGAAGAGGATTTGAAATCAAGGCAGAATTGCAGGAAACAGATTTCAGGAGGTAGATTCGAATCGCCTTTAAAGCACATGAAAAGCGGCAAAACGTTGACAATGATGCCCTTGGCCAAAAAGGGCGTATGCGTTTTTTCCTGAATATATTCAGGAAAAAATGCATACGCCCTTTTTGGCCAACCAAGCAACCTGGAAAGGCAAATCAGGGCAACAAAGAAGACTCGCTACCCATTGGTCAAAAGGGCCATGCTGAAAAAAGTCTCAAAACCAGAAATGCAGGACAGGCCATGGAGAAATGGGAGCCTTGCTACACTGATGGGCGGGATGTAAATTGCCAACAGCCACTCTGGAGAAGTGTACGGTGTGTCCAGAAACATCTAAAAAACACAGCTTAGAGAGCATAGGGCACTTCCACTCATGGGGGTATAAATTGGGAAAATGAAAAATCAGCAAGAAACAAACACCCCAAAGTTTAGGGCTGCTCTGTTGACAAGGACCTCCACTTCATTCCACCTTCAATATCCCAGGAAAGAGAAAAATGGATAAAGAAGTTGTGGTCCTTATGTACAATGGAATATCACTCAGCCATGAAATCAATCTCATAAGGCTAGTAGCAGCATGATGAGTGGATTTAGGTACGACGATTCTAAGTGAAATAAGTCACACAGAAAAGGACACTTCTCATAAGGTATCACTTATAGAGGGAATGTAAAAACCGTTACACTTGAACTGAATTACAAAACAGAACAGAGTCACACATGCAGAAAACACACTATGGCTGCTTAACGGGAAAAGTGAGGTGGGGTGATACATAAAACAAGGGTTTCAAATTAGCTCAGATACCGTTCCATAAACCCAATATGTAATAGACAAGACCTACTCCTTGCTCAGAGAACTGGACTCAACACGCCCTATTCACCGCACAAGAATATATCTGACTAGTAATAATCTTAAAACCTATGTATTGATATCTCTCTGTTAGTGTGTCAAGTGGGTGTAAAGCGGCATAAACACAGCAGTGAAAAGCAGCTAAACCCCAGTATAAAAATAAATTACTTCGAAAAACCCATGAAACAAAGACAGTGAAAGAGAGTGAAATTCTTACACAATGCGTTCAGGGGCTGTGATGCAACCTAGATTGACCATATCTAGACCCACAGCTGGATGAGACATAAGGGTGGACACTCTTGGGGCTGAGAGGTTTGGTGAGGTTGGGTGAGCAAACGCAGACCCTTTAAAGTAATACTGCGTGGTACCCATCGCATGGGTCGCAAATCTCCAGGTTCAAGGACATCTTCCTACATCGAAAACATGCATGAGAAAACAAAAAGATGGTACACCATGTGATGGGGAAAGGTTTCTAAAACGCACCTCATTTCTCTTCTCCTTGTGCCCGGGGTCGCCATTCCAGCCGCTTTACTAACAATCTCCCTACTTGGAGCATCAGCACCTTTAACCTCCTGTTCCGTACAGGTTGCAATTTGTCCTGAGGATGAACGGGTAGACGGGGAACCAGTGAGAGACTAGCTCTTGTTGTTGGCACAGGCACAGGTCACTCTATTTTCCCATCAGGAAGAAGAATTAACCACAGGCTCATCCTCCCCCCCCCGGAACCAGAACAGGGCCTGAAGCCATCCTGCGCTTTTGCGGCCAGCTCCCAAAAAAGCGAGTTGTAAAATGGAGCTTCAGGGCACTGCAATTCACAAACCTGCAGAGTTATAAATGATAACTCTCGTCCACAAATATATTGAGGGAAGGCAAAGAAGAGGATTTGAAATCAAGGCAGAATTGCAGGAAACAGATTTCAGGAGGTAGATTCGAATCGCCTTTAAAGCACATGAAAAGCGGCAAAACGTTGACAATGATGCCCTTGGCCAAAAAGGGCGTATGCGTTTTTTCCTGAATATATTCAGGAAAAAACCCATACGCCCTTTTTGGCCCACCAAGCAACCTGGAAAGGCAAATCAGGGCTACAAAGAAGACTCGCTACCCATCGGTCAAAAGGGCCATGCTGAAAAAAGTCTCAAAACCAGAAATGCAGGACAGGCCATGGAGAAATGGGAGCCTTGCTACACTGATGGGCGCGATGTAAATTGCCAACAGCCACTCTGGAGAAGTGTACGGTGTGTCTTGAAACATCTAAAAAACACAGCTTAGAGAGCATAGGGCACTTCCACTCATGGGGGTATAAATTGGGAAAATGAAAAATCAGCAAGACACAAGCACCCCAAAGTTTAGGGCTGCTCTGTTGACAAGGACCTCCACTTCATTCCACCTTCAATATCCCAGGAAAGAGAAAAATGGATAAAGAAGTTGTGGTCCTTATGTACAATGGAATATCACTCAGCCATGAAATCAATGTCATAAGGCTAGTAGCAGCATGATGAGTGGATTTAGGTACGACGATTCTAAGTGAAATAAGTCACACAGAAAAGGACACTTCTCATAAGGTATCACTTATAGAGGGAATGTAAAAACCGTTACACTTGAACTGAATTACAAAACAGAACAGAGTCACACATGCAGAAAACACACTATGGCTGCTTAAAGGGAAAGGTGAGGTGGGGTGATACATAAAACAAGGGTTTCAAATTAGCTCAGATACCGTTCCATAAACCCAATATGTAATAGACAAGACCTACTCCTTGCTCAGAGAACTGGACTCAACACGCCCTATTCACCACACAAGAATATATCTGACTAGTAATAATCTTAAAACCTATGTATTGATATCTCTCTGTTAGTGTGTCAAGTGGGTGTAAAGCAGCATAAACACAGCAGTGAAAAGCAGCTAAACCCCATTATAAAAATAAATTACTTTTACAAACCCATGAAACAAAGACAGTGAAAGAGAGAGAAATTCTTACACAATGCGTTCAGGGGCTGTGATGCAACCTGGATTGACCATATCTAGACCCACAGCTGGATGAGACATAAGGGTGGACACTCTTGGGGCTGAGAGGTTTGGTGAGGTTGGGTGAGCAAACGCAGACCCTTTAAAGTAATACTGCGTGGTACCCATCGCATGGGTCCCAAATCTCCAGCTTCAAGGGCATCTTCCTACATCGAAAACATGCACGAGAAACCCAGAAGATGGTACACCGTGTGATGGGGAAAAATATCTAAAACGCACCTCATTTCTCATCTCCTTGTGCCCGGGTTCTCCATTCCAGCCGCTTTACTAGCAATATCCTTATTTGGAGCATCAGCACCTTTAACCTCCTGTTCCGTGCAGGTTGCAATTTGTCCTGAGGATGAACGGGTAGACGGGGAACCAGTGAGAGACTAGCTCTTGGTGTTGGGACAGGCACAGGTCACTCTATTTTCCCATCAGGAAGAAGAATTAACCACAGGCTCATCATCACCCCCGGAACCAGAACAGGGCCTGAAGCCATCCAGCGCTTTTGCGGCCAGCTCACAAAACAGCGAGTTGTAAAATGGAGCTTCAGGGCACTGCAATTCCCAAACCTGCAGAGTTATAAATGATAACTCTCATCCACAAATATATTGAGGGAAGGCAAAGAAGAGGATTTGAAATCAAGGCAGAATTGCAGGAAACAGATTTCAGGAGGTAGATTCGAATCGCCTTTAAAGCACATGAAAAGCGGCAAAACGTTGACAATGATGCCCTTGGCTAAAAATGGCGTATGCGTTTTTTCCTGAATATATTCAGGAAAAAACGCATACGCCCTTTTTGGCCAACCAAGCAACCTGGAAAGGCAAATCAGCGCTACAAAGAAGACTCGCTACCCATCGGTCAAAAGGGCCATGCTGAAAAAAGTCTCAAAACCAGAAATGCGGGACGGGCCATGGAGAAATGGGAGCCTTGCTACACTGATGGGCGGGATGTAAATTGCCAACAGCCACTCTGGAGAAGTGTACGGTGTGTCTTGAAACATCTAAAAAACACAGCTTAGAGAGCATAGGGCACTTCCACTCATGGGGGTATAAATTGGGAAAATGAAAAATCAGCAAGACACAAGCACCCCAAATTTGAGGGCTGCTCTGTTGACAAGGACCTCCACTTCATTCCACCTTCATTATCCCAGGAAAGAGAAAAATGGATAAAGAAGATGTGGTCCTTATGTACAATGGAATATCACTCAGCCATGAAATCGATGTCATAAGGCTAGTAGCAGCATGATGAGTGGATTTAGGTACGACGATTCTAAGTGAAATAAGTCACACAGAAAAGGACACTTCTCATAAGGTATCACTTATAGAGGGAATGTAAAAACTGTTACACTTGAACTGAATTACAAAACAGAACAGAGTCACACATGCAGAAAACACACTATGGCTGCTTATCGGGAAAGGTGAGGTGCGGTGATACATAAAACAAGGGTTTCAAATTAGCTCAGATACCGTTCCATAAACCCAATATGTAATAGACAAGACCTACTCCTTGCTCAGAGAACTGGACTCAACACGCCCTATTCACCGCACAAGAATATATCTGACTAGTAATAATCTTAAAACCTATGTATTGATATCTCTCTGTTAGTGTGTCAAGTGGGTGTAAAGCGGCATAAACACAGCAGTGAAAAGCAGCTAAACCCCATTGTAAAAATAAATTACTTTGAAAAACCAATGAAACAAAGACAGTGAAAGAGAGAGAAATACTTACACAATGCGTTCAGGGGCTGTGATGCAACCTGGATTGACCATATCTAGACCCACAGCTGGATGAGACATAAGGGTGGACACTCTTGGGGCTGAGAGGTTTGGTGAGGTTGGGTGAGCAAACGCAGACCCTTTAAAGTAATACAGCGTGGTACCCATCGCATGGGTCCCAAATCTCCAGGTTCAAGGACATCTTCCTACATCGAAAACATGCATGAGAAAACAAAATGATGGTACACCATGTGATGGGGAAAGGTTTCTAAAACGCACCTCATTTCTCTTCTCCTTGTGCCCGGGTTGGCCATTCCAGCCGCTTTACTAACAATCTCCCTACTTGGAGCATCAGCACCTTTAACCTCCTGTTCCGTGCAGGTTGCAATTTGTCCTGAGGATGAACGGGTAGACGGGGAACCAGTGAGAGACTAGCTCTTGGTGTTGGGACAGGCACAGGTCACTCTATTTTCCCATCAGGAAGAAGAATTAACCACAGGCTCATCATCCCCCCCGGAACCAGAACAGGGCCTGAAGCCATCCAGCGCTTTTGCGGCCAGCTCACAAAACAGCGAGTTGTAAAATGGAGCTTCAGGGCACTGCAATTCACAAACCTGCAGAGTTATAAATGATAACTCTCGTCCACAAATATATTGAGGGAAGGCAAAGAAGAGGATTTGAAATCAAGGCAGAATTGCAGGAAACAGATTTCAGGAGGTAGATTCGAATCGCCTTTAAAGCACATGAAAAGCGGCAAAACGTTGACAATGATGCCCTTGGCCAAAAAGGGCGTATGCGTTTTTTCCTGAATATATTCAGGAAAAAACCCATACGCCCTTTTTGGCCAACCAAGCAACCTGGAAAGGCAAATCAGGGCTACAAAGAAGACTCGCTACCCATCGGTCAAAAGGGCCATGCTGAAAAAAGTCTCAAAACCAGAAATGCAGGACAGGCCATGGAGAAACGGGAGCCTTGCTACACTGATGGGCGCGATGTAAATTGCCAACAGCCACTCTGGAGAAGTGTACGGTGTGTCTTGAAACATCTAAAAAACACAGCTTAGAGAGCATAGGGCACTTCCACTCATGGGGGTATAAATTGGGAAAATGAAAAATCAGCAAGACACAAGCACCCCAAAGTTTAGGGCTGCTCTGTTGACAAGGACCTCCACTTCATTCCACCTTCAATATCCCAGGAAAGAGAAAAATGGATAAAGAAGTTGTGGTCCTTATGTACAATGGAATATCACTCAGCCATGAAATCAATGTCATAAGGCTAGTAGCAGCATGATGAGTGGATTTAGGTACGACGATTCTAAGTGAAATAAGTCACACAGAAAAGGACACTTCTCATAAGGTATCACTTATAGAGGGAATGTAAAAACCGTTACACTTGAACTGAATTACAAAACAGAACAGAGTCACACATGCAGAAAACACACTATGGCTGCTTAAAGGGAAAGGTGAGGTGGGGTGATACATAAAACAAGGGTTTCAAATTAGCTCAGATACCGTTCCATAAACCCAATATGTAATAGACAAGACCTACTCCTTGCTCAGAGAACTGGACTCAACACGCCCTATTCACCACACAAGAATATATCTGACTAGTAATAATCTTAAAACCTATGTATTGATATCTCTCTGTTAGTGTGTCAAGTGGGTGTAAAGCAGCATAAACACAGCAGTGAAAAGCAGCTAAACCCCATTATAAAAATAAATTACTTTTACAAACCCATGAAACAAAGACAATGAAAGAGAGAGAAATTCTTACACAATGCGTTCAGGGGCTGTGATGCAACCTGGATTGACCATATCTAGACCCACAGCTGGATGAGACATAAGGGTGGACACTCTTGGGGCTGAGAGGTTTGGTGAGGTTGGGTGAGCAAACGCAGACCCTTTAAAGTAATACTGCGTGGTACCCATCCCATGGGTCCCAAATCTCCAGGTTCAAGGGCATCTTCCTACATCGAAAACATGCACGAGAAACCCAGAAGATGGTACACCGTGTGATGGGGAAAAATATCTAAAACGCACCTCATTTCTCATCTCCTTGTGCCCGGGTTCTCCATTCCAGCCGCTTTACTAACAATCTCCCTACTTGGAGCATCAGCACCTTTAACCTCCTGTTCCGTACAGGTTGCAATTTGTCCTGAGGCTGAACGGGAAGATGGGGAACCAGTGAGAGACTACCTCTTGTTGTTGGGACAGGAACAGGTCACTCTATTTTCCCATCAGGAAGAAGAATTTACCACAGGCTCATCCTCCCCCCCCCCGGAACCAGAACAGGGCCTGAAGCCATCCTGCGCTTTTGCGGCCAGCTCCCAAAAAAGCGAGTTGTAAAATGGAGCTTCAGGGCACTGCAATTCCCAAACCTGCAGAGTTATAAATGATAACTCTCGTCCACAAATATATTGAGGGAAGGCAAAGAAGAGGATTTGAAATCAAGGCAGAATTGCAGGAAACAGATTTCAGGAGGTAGATTCGAATCGCCTTTAAAACACATGAAAAGCGGCAAAACGTTGACAATGATGCCCTTGGCCAAAAAGGGCGTATGCGTTTTTTCCTGAATATATTCAGGAAAAAACGCATACGCCCTTTTTGGCCAACCAAGCAACCTGGAAAGGCAAATCAGTGCTACAGAGAAGTCTCGCTTCCCATCGGTCAAAAGGGCCATGCTGAAAAAAGTGTCAAAACCAGAAATGCAGGACAGGCCATGGAGAAATGGGAGCCTTGCTACACTGATGGGCGGGATGTAAATTGCCAACAGCCACTCTGGAGAAGTGTACGGTGTGTCCTGAAACATCTGAAAAACACAGCTTAGAGAGCATAGGGCACTTCCACTCATGGGGGTATAAATTGGGAAAATGAAAAATCAGCAAGACACAAGCACCCCAAAGTTGAGGGCTGCTCTGTTGACAAGGACCTCCACTTCATTCCACCTTCAATATCCCAGGAAAGAGAAAAATGGATAAAGAAGTTGTGGTCCTTATGTACAATGGAATATCACTCAGCCATGAAATCAATGTCATAAGGTTAGTAGCAGCATGATGAGTGGATTTAGGTACGACGATTCTAAGTGAAATAAGTCACACAGAAAAGGACACTTCTCATAAGGTATCACTTATAGAGGGAATGTAAAAAGCGTTACACTTGAACTGAATTACAAAACAGAACAGAGTCACACATGCAGAAAACACACTATGGCTGCTTAACGGGAAAGGTGAGGTGGGGTGATACATAAAACAAGGGTTTCAACTTAGCTCAGATACCATTCCATAAACCCAATATGTAATAGACAAGACCTACTCCTTGCTCAGAGAACTGGACTCAACACGCCCTATTCACTGCACAAGAATATATCTGACTAGTAATAATCTTAAAACCTATGTATTGATATCTCTCTGTTAGTGTGTCAAGTGGGTGTAAAGCGGCATAAACACAGCAGTGAAAAGCAGCTAAACCCCAGTATAAAAATAAATTACTTCGAAAAACCCATGAAACAAAGACAGTGAAAGAGAGTGAAATTCTTACACAATGCGTTCAGGGGCTGTGATGCAACCTGGATTGACCATATCTAGACCCACAGCTGGATGAGACATAAGGGTGGACACTCTTGGGGCTGAGAGGTTTGGTGAGGTTGGGTGAGCAAACGCAGACCCTTTAAAGTAATACTGCGTGGTACCCATCGCATGGGTCCCAAATCTCCAGGTTCAAGGACATCTTCCTACATCGAAAACATGCATGAGAAAACAAAAAGATGGTACACCATGTGATGGGGAAAGGTTTCTAAAACGCACCTCATTTCTCTTCTCCTTGTGCCCGGGGTCGCCATTCCAGCCGCTTTACTAACAATCTCCCTACTTGGAGCATCAGCACCTTTAACCTCCTGTTCCGTACAGGTTGCAATTTGTCCTGAGGATGAACGGGTAGACGGGGAACCAGTGAGAGACTAGCTCTTGTTGTTGGCACAGGCACAGGTCACTCTATTTTCCCATCAGGAAGAAGAATTAACCACAGGCTCATCATCCCCCCCGGAACCAGAACAGGGCCTGAAGCCATCCTGCGCTTTTGCGGCCAGCTCCCAAAAAAGCGAGTTGTAAAATGGAGCTTCAGGGCACTGCAATTCACAAACCTGCAGAGTTATAAATGATAACTCTCGTCCACAAATATATTGAGGGAAGGCAAAGAAGAGGATTTGAAATCAAGGCAGAATTGCAGGAAACAGATTTCAGGAGGTAGATTCGAATCGCCTTTAAAGCACATGAAAAGCGGCAAAACGTTGACAATGATGCCCTTGGCCAAAAAGGGCGTATGCGTTTTTTCCTGAATATATTCAGGAAAAAACCCATACGCCCTTTTTGGCCAACCAAGCAACCTGGAAAGGCAAATCAGGGCTACAAAGAAGACTCGCTACCCATCGGTCAAAAGGGCCATGCTGAAAAAAGTCTCAAAACCAGAAATGCAGGACAGGCCATGGAGAAATGGGAGCCTTGCTACACTGATGGGCGCGATGTAAATTGCCAACAGCCACTCTGGAGAAGTGTACGGTGTGTCTTGAAACATCTAAAAAACACAGCTTAGAGAGCATAGGGCACTTCCACTCATGGGGGTATAAATTGGGAAAATTAAAAATCAGCAAGACACAAGCACCCCAAAGTTTAGGGCTGCTCTGTTGACCAGGACCTCCACTTCATTCCACCTTAAATATCCCAGGAAAGAGAAAAATGGATAAAGAAGTTGTGGTCCTTATGTACAATGGAATATCACTCAGCCATGAAATCAATGTCATAAGGCTAGTAGCAGCATGATGAGTGGATTTAGGTACGACGATTCTAAGTGAAATAAGTCACACAGAAAAGGACACTTCTCATAAGGTATCACTTATAGAGGGAATGTAAAAACCGTTACACTTGAACTGAATTACAAAACAGAACAGAGTCACACATGCAGAAAACACACTATGGCTGCTTAAAGGGAAAGGTGAGGTGGGGTGATACATAAAACAAGGGTTTCAAATTAGCTCAGATACCGTTCCATAAACCCAATATGTAATATACAAGACCTACTCCTTGCTCAGAGAACTGGACTCAACACGCCCTATTCACCGCACAAGAATATATCTGACTAGTAATAATCTTAAAACCTATGTATTGATATCTCTCTGTTAGTGTGTCAAGTGGGTGTAAAGCAGCATAAACACAGCAGTGAAAAGCAGCTAAACCCCATTATAAAAATAAATTACTTTTACAAACCCATGAAACAAAGACAGTGAAAGAGAGAGAAATTCTTACACAATGCGTTCAGGGGCTGTGATGCAACCTGGATTGACCATATCTAGACCCACAGCTGGATGAGACATAAGGGTGGACACTCTTGGGGCTGAGAGGTTTGGTGAGGTTGGGTGAGCAAACGCAGACCCTTTAAAGTAATACTGCGTGGTACCCATCCCATGGGTCCCAAATCTCCAGGTTCAAGGGCATCTTCCTACATCGAAAACATGCATGAGAAAACAAAAAATGGTACACCATGTGATGGGGACAGGTTTCTAAAACGCACCTCATTTCTCTTCTCCTTGTGCCCGGGTTTGCCATTCCAGCCGCTTTACTAACAATCTCCCTACTTGGAGCATCAGCACCTTTAACCTCCTGTTCCGTACAGGTTGCAATTTGTCCTGAGGATGAACGGGTAGACAGGGAACCAGTGAGAGACTAGCTCTTGGTGTTGGGACAGGCACAGGTCACTCTATTTTCCCATCAGGAAGAAGAATTAACCACAGGCTCATCCTCCCCCCCGGAACCAGAACAGGGCCTGAAGCCATCCTGCGCTTTTGCGGCCAGCTCCCAAAAAAGCGAGTTGTAAAATGGAGTTTCAGGGCACTGCAATTCCCAAACCTGCAGAGTTATAAATGATAACTCTCGTCCACAAATATATTGAGGGAAGGCAAAGAAGAGGATTTGAAATCAAGGCAGAAATGCAGGACACAGATTTCAGGAGGTAGATTCGAATCGCCTTTAAAGCACATGAAAAGCGGCAAAACGTTGACAATGATGCCCTTGGCCAAAAAGGGCGTATGCGTTTTTTCCTGAATATATTCAGGAAAAAACGCATACGCCCTTTTTGGCCAACCAAGCAACCTGGAAAGGCAAATCAGGGCTACAAAGAAGACTCGCTACCCATCGGTCAAAAGGGCCATGCTGAAAAAAGTCTCAAAACCAGAAATGCAGGACAGGCCATGGAGAAATGGGAGCCTTGCTACACTGATGGGCGGGATGTAAATTGCCAACAGCCACTCTGGAGAAGTGTACGGTGTGTCCTGAAACATCTAAAAAACACAGCTTAGAGAGCATAGGGCACTTCCACTCATGGGGGTATAAATTGGGAAAATGAAAAATTAGCAAGACACAAGCACCCCAAAGTTTAGGGCTGCTCTGTTGACAAGGACCTCCACTTCATTCCACCTTCAATATCCCAGGAAAGAGAAAAATGGATAAAGAATTTGTGGTCCTTATGTACAATGGAATATCACTCAGCCATGAAATCAATGTCATAAGGCTAGTAGCAGCATGATGAGTGGATTTAGGTACGACGATTCTAAGTGAAATAAGTCACACAGAAAAGGACACTTCTCATAAGGTATCACTTATAGAGGGACTGTAAAAACCGTTACACTTGAACTGAATTACAAAACAGAACAGAGTCACACATGCAGAAAACACAGTATGGCTGCTTAACGGGAAAGGTGAGGTGGGGTGATACATCAAACAAGGGTTTCAAATTAGCTCAGATACCGTTCCATAAACCCAATATGTAATAGACAAGACCTACTCCTTGCTCAGAGAACTGGACTCAACACGCCCTATTCACCGCACAAGAATATATCTGACTAGTAATAATCTTAAAACCTATGTATTGATATCTCTCTGTTAGTGTGTCAAGTGGGTGTAAAGCGGCATAAACACAGCAGTGAAAAGCAGGTAAACCCCATTATAAAAATAAATTACTTTGAGAAACCCATGAAACAAAGACAGTGAAAGAGAGAGAAATTCTTACACAATGCGTTCAGGGGCTGTGATGCAACCTGGATTGACCATATCTAGACCCACAGCTGGATGAGACATAAGGGTGGACACTCTTGATGCTGAGGGGTTTGGTGAGGTTGGGTGAGCAAACGCAGACCCTTTAAAGTAATACTGCGTGGTACCCATCGCATGGGTCCCAAATCTCCAGGTTCAACGGCATCTTCCTACACCAAAAACATGCATGAGAAAACAAAAAGATGGTACACCATGTGATGGGGAAAGGTTTCTAAAACGCACCTCATTTCTCTTCTCCTTGTGCCCGCGTTTGCCATTCCATCCGCTTTACTAACAATCTCCCTACTTGGAGCATCAGCACCTTTAACCTCCTGTTCCGTACAGGTTGCAATTTGTCCTGAGGATGAACGGGTAGACGGGGAACCAGTGAGAGACTAGCTCTTGGTGTTGGGACAGGCAGAGGTCACTCTATTTTCCCATCAGGAAGAAGAATTAATCACAGGCTCATCCTCCCCCCCGGAACCAGAACAGGGCCTGAAGCCATCCTGCGCTTTTGCGGCCAGCTCCCAAAAAAGCGAGTTGTAAAATGGAGCTTCAGGGCACTGCAATTCCCAAACCTGCAGAGTTATAAATGATAACTCTCGTCCACAAATATATTGAGGGAAGGCAAAGAAGAGGATTTGAAATCAAGGCAGAATTGCAGGAAACAGATTTCAGGAGGTAGATTCGAATCGCCTTTAAAGCACATGAAAAGCGGCAAAACGTTGACAATGATGCCCTTGGCCAAAAAGGGCGTATGCGTTTTTTCCTGAATATATTCAGGAAAAAACGCATACGCCCTTTTTGGCCAACCAAGCAACCTGGAAAGGCAAATCAGGGCTACAAAGAAGACTCGCTACCCATCGGTGAAAAGGGCCATGCTGAAAAAAGTCTCAAAACCAGAAATGCAGGACAGGCCATGGAGAAATGGGAGCCTTGCTACACTGATGGGCGGGATGTAAATTGCCAACAGCCACTCTGGAGAAGTGTACGGTGTGTCCTGAAACATCTAAAAAACACAGCTTAGAGAGCTTAGGGCACTTCCACTCATGGGGGTATAAATTGGGAAAATGAAAAATCAGCAAGACACAAGCACCCCAAAGTTGAGGGCTGCTCTGTTGACAAGGACCTCCACTTCATTCCACCTTCAATATCCCAGGAAAGAGAAAAATGGATAAAGAAGTTGTGGTCCTTATGTACAATGGAATATCACTCAGCCATGAAGTCAATCTCATAAGGCTAGTAGCAGCATGATGAGTGGATTTAGGTACGACGATTCTAAGGGAAATAAGTCACACAGAAAAGGACACTTCTCATAAGGTATCACTTATAGAGGGACTGTAAAAACCGTTACACTTGAACTGAATTACAAAACAGAACAGAGTCACACATGCAGAAAACACACTATGGCTGCTTAACGGGAAGGGTGAGGTGGGGTGATACATAAAACAAGGGTTTCAAATTAGCTCAGATACCGTTCCATAAACCCAATATGTAATAGACAAGACCTACTCCTTGCTCAGAGAACTGGACTCAACACGCCCTATTCACCGCACAAGAATATATCTGACTAGTAATAATCTTAAAACCTATGTATTGATATCTCTCTGTTAGTGTGTCAAGTGGGTGTAAAGCGGCATAAACACAGCAGTGAAAAGCAGCTAAACCCCAGTATAAAAATAAATTACTTCAAAAAACCCATGAAACAAAGACAGTGAAAGAGAGAGAAATTCTTACACAATGCGTTCAGGGGCTGTGATGCAACCTGGATTGACCATATCTAGACCCACAGCTGGATGAGACATAAGGGTGGACACTCTTGGGGCTGAGAGGTTTGGTGAGGTTGGGTGAGCAAACGCAGACCCTTTAAAGTAATACTGCGTGGTACCCATCGCATGGGTCCCAAATCTCCAGGTTCAAGGACATCTTCCTACATCGAAAACATGCATGAGAAAACAAAAAGATGGTACACCATGTGATGGGGAAAGGTTTCTAAAACGCACCTCATTTCTCTTCTCCTTGTGCCCGGGGTCGCCATTCCAGCCGCTTTACTAACAATCTCCCTACTTGGAGCATCAGCACCTTTAACCTCCTGTTCCGTACAGGTTGCAATTTGTCCTGAGGCTGAACGGGAAGATGGGGAACCAGTGAGAGACTAGCTCTTGTTGTTGGTACAGGAACAGGTCACTCTATTTTCCCATCAGGAAGAAGAATTAACCACAGGCTAATCCTCCCCCCCCCCGGAACCAGAACAGGGCCTGAAGCCATCCTGCGCTTTTGCGGCCAGCTCCCAAAAAAGCGAGTTGTAAAATGGAGCTTCAGGGCACTGCAATTCACAAACCTGCAGAGATATAAATGATAACTCTCGTCCACAAATATATTGAGGGAAGGCAAAGAAGAGGATTTGAAATCAAGGCAGAATTGCAGGAAACAGATTTCAGGAGGTAGATTCGAATCGCCTTTAAAGCACATGAAAAGCGGCAAAACGTTGACAATGATGCCCTTGGCCAAAAAGGGCGTATGCGTTTTTTCCTGAATATATTCAGGAAAAAACGCATACGCCCTTTTTGGCCAACCAAGCAACCTGGAAAGGCAAATCAGGGCAACAAAGAAGACTCGCTACCCATCGGTCAAAAGGGCCATGCTGAAAAAAGTCTCAAAACCAGAAATGCAGGACAGGCCATGGAGAAATGGGAGCCTTGCTACACTGATGGGCGGGATGTAAATTGCCAACAGCCACTCTGGAGGAGTGTACGGTGTGTCCTGAAACATCTAAAAAACACAGCTTAGAGAGCATAGGGCACTTCCACTCATGGGGGTATAAATTGGGAAAATGAAAAATCAGCAAGACACAAACACCCCAAAGTTTAGGGCTGCTCTGTTGACAAGGACCTCCACTTCATTCCACCTTCAATATCCCAGGAAAGAGAAAAATGGATAAAGAAGTTGTGGTCCTTATGTACAATGGAATATCACTCAGCCATGAAATCAATGTCATAAGGCTAGTAGCAGCATGATGAGTGGATTTAGGTACGACGATTCTAAGTGCAATAAGTCACACAGAAAAGGACACTTCTCATAAGGTATCACTTATAGAGGGAATGTAAAAAGCGTTACACTTGAACTGAATTACAAAACAGAACAGAGTCACACATGCAGAAAACACACTATGGCTGCTTAACGGGAAAGGTGAGGTGGGGTGATACATAAAACAAGGGTTTCAAATTAGCTCAGATACCGTTCCATAAACCCAATATGTAATAGACAAGACCTACTCCTTGCTCAGAGAACTGGACTCAACAGGCCATATTCACTGCACAAGAATATATCTGACTAGTAATAATCTTAAAACCTATGTATTGATATCTCTCTGTTAGTGTGTCAAGTGGGTGTAAAGCGGCATAAACACAGCAGTGAAAAGCAGCTAAACCCCAGTATAAAAATAAATTACTTCGAAAAACCCATGAAACAAAGACAGTGAAAGAGAGTGAAATTCTTACACAATGCGTTCAGGGGCTGTGATGCAACCTAGATTGACCATATCTAGACCCACAGCTGGATGAGACATAAGGGTGGACACTCTTGGGGCTGAGAGGTTTGGTGAGGTTGGGTGAGCAAACGCAGACCCTTTAAAGTAATACTGCGTGGTACCCATCGCATGGGTCCCAAATCTCCAGGTTCAAGGACATCTTCCTACATCGAAAACATGCATGAGAAAACAAAAAGATGGTACACCATGTGATGGGGAAAGGTTTCTAAAACGCACCTCATTTCTCTTCTCCTTGTGCCCGGGGTCGCCATTCCAGCCGCTTTACTAACAATCTCCCTACTTGGAGCATCAGCACCTTTAACCTCCTGTTCCGTACAGGTTGCAATTTGTCCTGAGGATGAACGGGTAGACGGGGAACCAGTGAGAGACTAGCTCTTGTTGTTGGCACAGGCACAGGTCACTCTATTTTCCCATCAGGAAGAAGAATTAACCACAGGCTCATCATCCCCCCCGGAACCAGAACAGGGCCGGAAGCCATCCTGCACTTTTGCGGCCAGCTCCCAAAAAAGCGAGTTGTAAAATGGAGCTTCAGGGCACTGCAATTCACAAACCTGCAGAGTTATAAATGATAACTCTCGTCCACAAATATATTGAGGGAAGGCAAAGAAGAGGATTTGAAATCAAGGCAGAATTGCAGGAAACAGATTTCAGGAGGTAGATTCGAATCGCCTTTAAAGCACATGAAAAGCGGCAAAACGTTGACAATGATGCCCTTGGCCAAAAAGGGCGTATGCGTTTTTTCCTGAATATATTCAGGAAAAAACGCATACGCCGTTTTGGCCAACCAAGCAACCTGGAAAGGCAAATCAGCACTACAAAGAAGACTCGCTACCCATCGGTCAAAAGGGCCATGCTGAAAAAAGTCTCAAAACCAGAAATGCAGGACAGGCCATGGAGAAATGGGAGCCTTGCTACACTGATGGGCAGGATGTAAATTGCTAACAGCCACTATGGAGAAGTGTACGGTGTGTCCTGAAACATCTAAAAAACACAGCTTAGAGAGCATAGGGCACTTCCACTCATGGGGGTATAAATTGGGAAAATGAAAAATCAGCAAGACACAAGCACCCCAAAGTTTAGGGCTGCTCTGTTGACAAGGACCTCCACTTCATTCCACCTTCAATATCCCAGGAAAGAGAAAAATGGATACAGAAGTTGTGGTCCTTATGTACAATGGAATATCACTCAGCCATGAAATCAATCTCATAAGGCTAGTAGCAGCATGATGAGTGGATTTAGGTACGACGATTCTAAGTGAAATAAGTCACACAGAAAAGGACACTTCTCATAAGGTATCACTTATAGAGGGAATGTAAAAAGCGTTACACTTGAACTGAATTACAAAACAGAACAGAGTCACACATGCAGAAAACACACTATGGCTGCTTAACGGGAAAGGTGAGGTGGGGTGATACATAAAACAAGGGTTTCAAATTAGCTCAGATACCGTTCCATAAACCCAATATGTAATAGACAAGACCTACTCCTTGCTCAGAGAACTGGACTCAACACGCCCTATTCACCGCACAAGAATATATCTGACTAGTAATAATCTTAAAACCTATGTATTGATATCTCTCTGTTAGTGTGTCAAGTGGGTGTAAAGCGGCATAAACACAGCAGTGAAAAGCAGCTAAACGCCAGTATAAAAATAAATTACTTCAAAAAACCCATGAAACAAAGACAGTGAAAGAGAGTGAAATTCTTACACAATGCGTTCAGGGGCTGTGATGCAACCTAGATTGACCATATCTAGACCCACAGCTGGATGAGACATAAGGGTGGACACTCTTGGGGCTGAGAGGTTTGGTGAGGTTGGGTGAGCAAACGCAGACCCTTTAAAGTAATACTGCGTGGTACCCATCGCATGGGTCCCAAATCTCCAGGTTCAAGGACATCTTCCTACATCGAAAACATGCATGAGAAAACAAAAAGATGGTACACCATGTGATGGGGAAAGGTTTCTAAAACGCACCTCATTTCTCTTCTCCTTGTGCCCGGGGTCGCCATTCCAGCCGCTTTACTAACAATCTCCCTACTTGGAGCATCAGCACCTTTAACCTCCTGTTCCGTACAGGTTGCAATTTGTCCTGAGGCTGAACGGGAAGATGGGGAACCAGTGAGAGACTAGCTCTTGTTGTTGGTACAGGAACAGGTCACTCTATTTTCCCATCAGGAAGAAGAATTAACCACAGGCTCATCCTCCCCCCCCCGGAACCAGAACAGGGCCTGAAGCCATCCTGCGCTTTTGCGGCCAGCTCCCAAAAAAGCGAGTTGTAAAATGGAGCTTCAGGGCACTGCAATTCACAAACCTGCAGAGATATAAATGATAACTCTCGTCCACAAATATATTGAGGGAAGGCAAAGAAGAGGATTTGAAATCAAGGCAGAATTGCAGGAAACAGATTTCAGGAGGTAGATTCGAATCGCCTTTAAAGCACATGAAAAGCGGCAAAACGTTGACAATGATGCCCTTGGCCAAAAAGGGCGTATGCGTTTTTTCCTGAATATATTCAGGAAAAAACGCATACGCCCTTTTTGGCCAACCAAGCAACCTGGAAAGGCAAATCAGGGCAACAAAGAAGACTCGCTACCCATCGGTCAAAAGGGCCATGCTGAAAAAAGTCTCAAAACCAGAAATGCAGGACAGGCCATGGAGAAATGGGAGCCTTGCTACACTGATGGGCGGGATGTAAATTGCCAACAGCCACTCTGGAGGAGTGTACGGTGTGTCCTGAAACATCTAAAAAACACAGCTTAGAGAGCATAGGGCACTTCCACTCATGGGGGTATAAATTGGGAAAATGAAAAATCAGCAAGACACAAACACCCCAAAGTTGAGGGCTGCTCTGTTGACAAGGACCTCCACTTCATTCCACCTTCAATATCCCAGGAAAGAGAAAAATGGATAAAGAAGTTGTGGTCCTTATGTACAATGGAATATCACTCAGCCATGAAATCAATGTCATAAGGCTAGTAGCAGCATGATGAGTGGATTTAGGTACGACGATTCTAAGTGAAATAAGTCACACAGAAAAGGACACTTCTCATAAGGTATCACTGATAGAGGGAATGTAAAAAGCGTTACACTTGAACTGAATTACAAAACAGAACAGAGTCACACATGCAGAAAACACACTATGGCTGCTTAACGGGAAAGGTGAGGTGGGGTGATACATAAAACAAGGGTTTCAAATTAGCTCAGATACCGTTCCATAAACCCAATATGTAATAGACAAGACCTACTCCTTGCTCAGAGAACTGGACTCAACACGCCCTATTCACCACACAAGAATATATCTGACTAGTAATAATCTTAAAACCTATGTATTGATATCTCTCTGTTAGTGTGTCAAGTGGGTGTAAAGCAGCATAAACACAGCAGTGAAAAGCAGCTAAACCCCATTATAAAAATAAATTACTTTTACAAACCCATGAAACAAAGACAGTGAAAGAGAGAGAAATTCTTACACAATGCGTTCAGGGGCTGTGATGCAACCTGGATTGACCATATCTAGACCCACAGCTGGATGAGACATAAGGGTGGACACTCTTGGGGCTGAGAGGTTTGGTGAGGTTGGGTGAGCAAACGCAGACCCTTTAAAGTAATACTGCGTGGTACCCATCGCATGGGTCCCAAATATCCAGGTTCAACGGCATCTTCCTACATCGAAAACATGCATGAGAAAACAAAAAGATGGTACACCATGTGATGGGGAAAGGTTTCTAAAACGCACCTCATTTCTCTTCTCCTTGTGCCTGGGTTTGCCATTCCAGCCGCTTTCTAACAATCTCCCTACTTGGAGCATCAGCACCTTTAACCTCCTGTTCCGTACAGGTTGCAATTTGTCCTGAGGATGAACGGGTAGACGGGGAACCAGTGAGAGACTAGCTCTTGGTGTTGGGACAGGCACAGGTCACTCTATTTTCCCATCAGGAAGAAGAATTAACCACAGGCTCATCCTCCCCCCGGGAACCAGAACAGGGCCTGAAGCCATCCTGCGCTTTTGCGGCCAGCTCCCAAAAAAGCGAGTTGTAAAATGGAGTTTCAGGGCACTGCAATTCCCAAACCTGCAGAGTTATAAATGATAACTCTCGTCCACAAATATATTGAGGGAAGGCAAAGAAGAGGATTTGAAATCAAGGCAGAAATGCAGGACACAGATTTCAGGAGGTAGATTCGAATCGCCTTTAAAGCACATGAAAAGCGGCAAAACGTTGACAATGATGCCCTTGGCCAAAAAGGGCGTATGCGTTTTTTCCTGAATATATTCAGGAAAAAACGCATACGCCCTTTTTGGCCAACCAAGCAACCTGGAAAGGCAAATCAGGGCTACAAAGGAGACTCGCTACCCATCGGTCAAAAGGGCCATGCTGAAAAAAGTCTCAAAACCAGAAATGCAGGACAGGCCATGGAGAAATGGGAGCCTTGCTACACTGATGGGCGGGATGTAAATTGCCAACAGCCACTCTGGAGAAGTGTACGGTGTGTCCTGAAACATCTAAAAAACACAGCTTAGAGAGCATAGGGCACTTCCACTCATGGGGGTATAAATTGGGAAAATGAAAAATTAGCAAGACACAAGCACCCCAAAGTTTAGGGCTGCTCTGTTGACAAGGACCTCCACTTCATTCCACCTTCAATATCCCAGGAAAGAGAAAAATGGATAAAGAAGTTGTGGTCCTTATGTACAATGGAATATCACTCAGCCATGAAATCAATGTCATAAGGCTAGTAGCAGCATGATGAGTGGATTTAGGTACGACAATTCTAAGTGAAATAAGTCACACAGAAAAGGACACTTCTCATAAGGTATCACTTATAGAGGGACTGTAAAAACCGTTACACTTGAACTGAATTACAAAACAGAACAGAGTCACACATGCAGAAAACACAGTATGGCTGCTTAACGGGAAAGGTGAGGTGGGGTGATACATAAAACAAGGGTTTCAAATTAGCTCAGATACCGTTCCATAAACCCAATATGTAATAGACAAGACCTACTCCTTGCTCAGAGAACTGGACTCAACACGCCCTATTCACCGCACAAGAATATATCTGACTAGTAATAATCTTAAAACCTATGTATTGATATCTCTCTGTTAGTGTGTCAAGTGGGTGTAAAGTGGCATAAACACAGCAGTGAAAAGCAGCTAAACCCCAGTATAAAAATAAATTACTTCGAAAAACCCATGAAACAACGACAGTGAAAGAGAATGAAATTCTTACACAATGCGTTCAGGGGCTGTGATGCAACCTAGATTGACCATATCTAGACCCACAGCTGGATGAGACATAAGGGTGGACACTCTTGGGGCTGAGAGGTTTGGTGAGGTTGGGTGAGCAAACGCAGACCCTTTAAAGTAATACTGCGTGGTACCCATCGCATGGGTCCCAAATCTCCAGGTTCAAGGACATCTTCCTACATCGAAAACATGCATGAGAAAACAAAAAGATGGTACACCATGTGATGGGGAAAGGTTTCTAAAACGCACCTCATTTCTCTTCTCCTTGTGCCCGGGTTGGCCATTCCAGCCGCTTTACTAACAATCTCCCTACTTGGAGCATCAGCACCTTTAACCTCCTGTTCCGTACAGGTTGCAATTTGTCCTGAGGATGAACGGGTAGAAGGGGAACCAGTGAGAGACTAGCTCTTGTTGTTGGCACAGGCACAGGTCACTCTATTTTCCCATCAGGAAGAAGAATTAACCACAGGCTCATCATCCCACCCGGAACCAGAACAGGGCCTGAAGCCATCCAGCGCTTTTGTGGCCAGCTCCCAAAAAAGCGAGTTGTAAAATGGAGCTTCAGGGCACTGCAATTCACAAACCTGCAGAGTTATAAATGATAACTCTCGTCCACAAATATATTGAGGGAAGGCAAAGAAGAGGATTTGAAATCAAGGCAGAATTGCAGGAAACAGATTTCAGGAGGTAGATTCGAATCGCCTTTAAAGCACATGAAAAGCGGCAAAACGTTGACAATGATGCCCTTGGCCAAAAAGGGCGTATGCGTTTTTTCCTGAATATATTCAGGAAAAAACGCATACGCCGTTTTGGCCAACCAAGCAACCTGGAAAGGCAAATCAGCACTACAAAGAAGACTCGCTACCCATCGGTCAAAAGGGCCATGCTGAAAAAAGTGTCAAAACCAGAAATGCAGGACAGGCCATGGAGAAATGGGAGCCTTGCTACACTGATGGGCAGGATGTAAATTGCTAACAGCCACTATGGAGAAGTGTACGGTGTGTCCTGAAACATCTAAAAAACACAGCTTAGAGAGCATAGGGCACTTCCACTCATGGGGGTATAAATTGGGAAAATGAAAAATCAGCAAGACACAAGCACCCCAAAGTTTAGGGCTGCTCTGTTGACAAGGACCTCCACTTCATTCCACCTTCAATATCCCAGGAAAGAGAAAAATGGATACAGAAGTTGTGGTCCTTATGTACAATGGAATATCACTCAGCCATGAAATCAATCTCATAAGGCTAGTAGCAGCATGATGAGTGGATTTAGGTACGACGATTCTAAGTGAAATAAGTCACACAGAAAAGGACACTTCTCATAAGGTATCACTTATAGAGGGAATGTAAAAAGCGTTACACTTGAACTGAATTACAAAACAGAACAGAGTCACACATGCAGAAAACACACTATGGCTGCTTAACGGGAAAGGTGAGGTGGGGTGATACATAAAACAAGGGTTTCAAATTAGCTCAGATACCGTTCCATAAACCCAATATGTAATAGACAAGACCTACTCCTTGCTCAGAGAACTGGACTCAACACGCCCTATTCACCGCACAAGAATATATCTGACTAGTAATAATCTTAAAACCTATGTATTGATATCTCTCTGTTAGTGTGTCAAGTGGGTGTAAAGCGGCATAAACACAGCAGTGAAAAGCAGCTAAACCCCAGTATAAAAATAAATTACTTCAAAAAACCCATGAAACAAAGACAGTGAAAGAGAGTGAAATTCTTACACAATGCGTTCAGGGGCTGTGATGCAACCTAGATTGACCATATCTAGACCCACAGCTGGATGAGACATAAGGGTGGACACTCTTGGGGCTGAGAGGTTTGGTGAGGTTGGGTGAGCAAACGCAGACCCTTTAAAGTAATACTGCGTGGTACCCATCGCATGGGTCCCAAATCTCCAGGTTCAAGGACATCTTCCTACATCGAAAACATGCATGAGAAAACAAAAAGATGGTACACCATGTGATGGGGAAAGCTTTCTAAAACGCACCTCATTTCTCTTCTCCTTGTGCCCGGGGTCGCCATTCCAGCCGCTTTACTAACAATCTCCCTACTTGGAGCATCAGCACCTTTAACCTCCTGTTCCGTACAGGTTGCAATTTGTCCTGAGGCTGAACGGGAAGATGGGGAACCAGTGAGAGACTAGCTCTTGTTGTTGGTACAGGAACAGGTCACTCTATTTTCCCATCAGGAAGAAGAATTAACCACAGGCTCATCCTCCCCCCCCCGGAACCAGAACAGGGCCTGAAGCCATCCTGCGCTTTTGCGGCCAGCTCCCAAAAAAGCGAGTTGTAAAATGGAGCTTCAGGGCACTGCAATTCACAAACCTGCAGAGATATAAATGATAACTCTCGTCCACAAATATATTGAGGGAAGGCAAAGAAGAGGATTTGAAATCAAGGCAGAATTGCAGGAAACAGATTTCAGGAGGTAGATTCGAATCGCCTTTAAAGCACATGAAAAGCGGCAAAACGTTGACAATGATGCCCTTGGCCAAAAAGGGCGTATGCGTTTTTTCCTGAATATATTCAGGAAAAAACGCATACGCCCTTTTTGGCCAACCAAGCAACCTGGAAAGGCAAATCAGGGCAACAAAGAAGACTCGCTACCCATCGGTCAAAAGGGCCATGCTGAAAAAAGTCTCAAAACCAGAAATGCAGGACAGGCCATGGAGAAATGGGAGCCTTGCTACACTGATGGGCGGGATGTAAATTGCCAACAGCCACTCTGGAGGAGTGTACGGTGTGTCCTGAAACATCTAAAAAACACAGCTTAGAGAGCATAGGGCACTTCCACTCATGGGGGTATAAATTGGGAAAATGAAAAATCAGCAAGACACAAACACCCCAAAGTTTAGGGCTGCTCTGTTGACAAGGACCTCCACTTCATTCCACCTTCAATATCCCAGGAAAGAGAAAAATGGATAAAGAAGTTGTGGTCCTTATGTACAATGGAATATCACTCAGCCATGAAATCAATGTCATAAGGCTAGTAGCAGCATGATGAGTGGATTTAGGTACGACGATTCTAAGTGAAATAAGTCACACAGAAAAGGACACTTCTCATAAGGTATCACTTATAGAGGGAATGTAAAAAGCGTTACACTTGAACTGAATTACAAAACAGAACAGAGTCACACATGCAGAAAACACACTATGGCTGCTTAACGGGAAAGGTGAGGTGGGGTGATACATAAAACAAGGGTTTCAAATTAGCTCAGATACCGTTCCATAAACCCAATATGTAATAGACAAGACCTACTCCTTGCTCAGAGAACTGGACTCAACACGCCCTATTCACCACACAAGAATATATCTGACTAGTAATAATCTTAAAACCTATGTATTGATATCTCTCTGTTAGTGTGTCAAGTGGGTGTAAAGCAGCATAAACACAGCAGTGAAAAGCAGCTAAACCCCATTATAAAAATAAATTACTTTTACAAACCCATGAAACAAAGACAGTGAAAGAGAGAGAAATTCTTACACAATGCGTTCAGGGGCTGTGATGCAACCTGGATTGACCATATCTAGACCCACAGCTGGATGAGACATAAGGGTGGACACTCTTGGGGCTGAGAGGTTTGGTGAGGTTGGGTGAGCAAACGCAGACCCTTTAAAGTAATACTGCGTGGTACCCATCGCATGGGTCCCAAATCTCCAGGTTCAACGGCATCTTCCTACATCGAAAACATGCATGAGAAAACAAAAAGATGGTACACCATGTGATGGGGAAAGGTTTCTAAAACGCACCTCATTTCTCTTCTCCTTGTGCCCGGGTTTGCCATTCCAGCCGCTTTCTAACAATCTCCCTACTTGGAGCATCAGCACCTTTAACCTCCTGTTCCGTACAGGTTGCAATTTGTCCTGAGGATGAACGGGTAGACGGGGAACCAGTGAGAGACTAGCTCTTGGTGTTGGGACAGGCACAGGTCACTCTATTTTCCCATCAGGAAGAAGAATTAACCACAGGCTCATCCTCCCCCCCGGAACCAGAACAGGGCCTGAAGCCATCCTGCGCTTTTGCGGCCAGCTCCCAAAAAAGCGAGTTGTAAAATGGAGTTTCAGGGCACTGCAATTCCCAAACCTGCAGAGTTATAAATGATAACTCTCGTCCACAAATATATTGAGGGAAGGCAAAGAAGAGGATTTGAAATCAAGGCAGAAATGCAGGACACAGATTTCAGGAGGTAGATTCGAATCGCCTTTAAAGCACATGAAAAGCGGCAAAACGTTGACAATGATGCCCTTGGCCAAAAAGGGCGTATGCGTTTTTTCCTGAATATATTCAGGAAAAAACGCATACGCCCTTTTTGGCCAACCAAGCAACCTGGAAAGGCAAATCAGGGCTACAAAGGAGACTCGCTACCCATCGGTCAAAAGGGCCATGCTGAAAAAAGTCTCAAAACCAGAAATGCAGGACAGGCCATGGAGAAATGGGAGCCTTGCTACACTGATGGGCGGGATGTAAATTGCCAACAGCCACTCTGGAGAAGTGTACGGTGTGTCCTGAAACATCTAAAAAACACAGCTTAGAGAGCATAGGGCACTTCCACTCATGGGGGTATAAATTGGGAAAATGAAAAATTAGCAAGACACAAGCACCCCAAAGTTTAGGGCTGCTCTGTTGACAAGGACCTCCACTTCATTCCACCTTCAATATCCCAGGAAAGAGAAAAATGGATAAAGAAGTTGTGGTCCTTATGTACAATGGAATAACACTCAGCCATGAAATCAATGTCATAAGGCTAGTAGCAGCATGATGAGTGGATTTAGGTACGACAATTCTAAGTGAAATAAGTCACACAGAAAAGGACACTTCTCATAAGGTATCACTTATAGAGGGACTGTAAAAACCGTTACACTTGAACTGAATTACAAAACAGAACAGAGTCACACATGCAGAAAACACAGTATGGCTGCTTAACGGGAAAGGTGAGGTGGGGTGATACATCAAACAAGGGTTTCAAATTAGCTCAGATACCATTCCATAAACCCAATATGTAATAGACAAGACCTACTCCTTGCTCAGAGAACAGGACTCAACACGCCCTATTCACCGCACAAGAATATATCTGACTAGTAATAATCTTAAAACCTATGTATTGATATCTCTCTGTTAGTGTGTCAAGTGGGTGTAAAGCGGCATAAACACAGCAGTGAAAAGCAGGTAAACCCCATTATAAAAATAAATTACTTTGAGAAACCCATGAAACAAAGACAGTGAAAGAGAGAGAAATTCTTACACAATGCGTTCAGGGGCTGTGATGCAACCTGGATTGACCATATCTAGACCCACAGCTGGATGAGACATAAGGGTGGACACTCTTGGGGCTGAGGGGTTTGGTGAGGTTGGGTGAGCAAACGCAGACCCTTTAAAGTAATACTGCGTGGTACCCATCGCATGGGTCCCAAATCTCCAGGTTCAACGGCATCTTCCTACATCAAAAACATGCATGAGAAAACAAAAAGATGGTACACCATGTGATGGGGAAAGGTTTCTAAAACGCACCTCATTTCTCTTCTCCTTGTGCCCGCGTTTGCCATTCCATCCGCTTTACTAACAATCTCCCTACTTGGAGCATCAGCACCTTTAACCTCCTGTTCCGTACAGGTTGCAATTTGTCCTGAGGATGAACGGGTAGACGGGGAACCAATGAGAGACTAGCTCTTGGTGTTGGGACAGGCAGAGGTCACTCTATTTTCCCATCAGGAAGAAGAATTAACCACAGGCTCATCCTCCCCCCCGGAACCAGAACAGGGCCTGAAGCCATCCTGCGCTTTTGCGGCCAGCTCCCAAAAAAGCGAGTTGTAAAATGGAGCTTCAGGGCACTGCAATTCCCACACCTGCAGAGTTATAAATGATAACTCTCGTCCACAAATATATTGAGGGAAGGCAAAGAAGAGGATTTGAAATCAAGGCAGAATTGCAGGAAACAGATTTCAGGAGGTAGATTCGAATCGCCTTTAAAGCACATGAAAAGCGGCAAAACGTTGACAATGATGCCCTTGGCCAAAAAGGGCGTATGCGTTTTTTCCTGAATATATTCAGGAAAAAACGCATACGCCCTTTTTGGCCAACCAAGCAACCTGGAAAGGCAAATCAGGGCTACAAAGAAGACTCGCTACCCATCGGTCAAAAGGGCCATGCTGAAAAAAGTCTCAAAACCAGAAATGCAGGACAGGCCATGGAGAAATGGGAGCCTTGCTACACTGATGGGCGGGATGTAAATTGCCAACAGCCACTCTGGAGAAGTGTACGGTGTGTCCTGAAACATCTAAAAAACACAGCTTAGAGAGCTTAGGGCACTTCCACTCATGGGGGTATAAATTGGGAAAATGAAAAATCAGCAAGACACAAGCACCCCAAAGTTTAGGGCTGCTCTGTTGACAAGGACCTCCACTTCATTCCACCTTCAATATCCCAGGAAAGAGAAAAATGGATAAAGAAGTTGTGGTCCTTATGTACAATGGAATATCACTCAGCCATGAAATCAATGTCATAAGGCTAGTAGCAGCATGATGAGTGGATTTAGGTACGACGATTCTAAGGGAAATAAGTCACACAGAAAAGGACACTTCTCATAAGGTATCACTTATAGAGGGACTGTAAAAACCGTTACACTTGAACTGAATTACAAAACAGAACAGAGTCACACATGCAGAAAACACACTATGGCTGCTTAACGGGAAGTGTGAGGTGGGGTGATACATAAAACAAGGGTTTCAAATTAGCTCAGATACCGTTCCATAAACCCAATATGTAATAGACAAGACCTACTCCTTGCTCAGAGAACTGGACTCAACACGCCCTATTCACCGCACAAGAATATATCTGACTAGTAATAATCTTAAAACCTATGTATTGATATCTCTCTGTTAGTGTGTCAAGTGGGTGTAAAGCGGCATAAACAGAGCAGTGAAAAGCAGCTAAACCCCAGTATAAAAATAAATTACTTCAAAAAACCCATGAAACAAAGACAGTGAAAGAGAGAGAAATTCTTACACAATGCGTTCAGGGGCTGTGATGCAACCTGGATTGACCATATCTAGACCCACAGCTGGATGAGACATAAGGGTGGACACTCTTGGGGCTGAGAGGTTTGGTGAGGTTGGGTGAGCAAACGCAGACCCTTTAAAGTAATACTGCGTGGTACCCATCGCATGGGTCCCAAATCTCCAGGTTCAAGGACATCTTCCTACATCGAAAACATGCATGAGAAAACAAAAAGATGGTACACCATGTGATGGGGAAAGGTTTCTAAAACGCACCTCATTTCTCTTCTCCTTGTGCCCGGGGTCGCCATTCCAGCCGCTTTACTAACAATCTCCCTACTTGGAGCATCAGCACCTTTAACCTCCTGTTCCGTACAGGTTGCAATTTGTCCTGAGGCTGAACGGGAAGATGGGGAACCAGTGAGAGACTAGCTCTTGTTGTTGGTACAGGAACAGGTCACTCTATTTTCCCATCAGGAAGAAGAATTAACCACAGGCTCATCCTCACCCCCCCGGAACCAGAACAGGGCCTGAAGCCATCCTGCGCTTTTGCGGCCAGCTCCCAAAAAAGCGAGTTGTAAAATGGAGCTTCAGGGAACTGCAATTCACAAACCTGCAGAGATATAAATGATAACTCTCGTCCACAAATATATTGAGGGAAGGCAAAGAAGAGGATTTGAAATCAAGGCAGAATTGCAGGAAACAGATTTCAGGAGGTAGATTCGAATCGCCTTTAAAGCACATGAATAGCGGCAAAACGTTGACAATGATGCCCTTGGCCAAAAAGGGCGTATGCGTTTTTTCCTGAATATATTCAGGAAAAAATGCATACGCCCTTTTTGGCCAACCAAGCAACCTGGAAAGGCAAATCAGGGCAACAAAGAAGACTCGCTACCCATCGGTCAAAAGGGCCATGCTGAAAAAAGTCTCAAAACCAGAAATGCAGGACAGGCCATGGAGAAATGGGAGCCTTGCTACACTGATGGGCACGATGTAAATTGCCAACAGCCACTCTGGAGAAGTGTACGGTGTGTCTTGAAACATCTAAAAAACACAGCTTAGAGAGCATAGGGCACTTCCACTCATGGGGGTATAAATTGGGAAAATGAAAAATCAGCAAGACACAAGCACCCCAAAGTTTAGGGCTGCTCTGTTGACAAGGACCTCCACTTCATTCCACCTTCAATATCCCAGGAAAGAGAAAAATGGATAAAGAAGTTGTGGTCCTTATGTACAATGGAATAACACTCAGCCATGAAATCAATGTCATAAGGCTAGTAGCAGCATGATGAGTGGATTTAGGTACGACGATTCTAAGTGAAATAAGTCACACAGAAAAGGACACTTCTCATAAGGTATCACTTATAGAGGGAATGTAAAAACCGTTACACTTGAACTGAATTACAAAACAGAACAGAGTCACACATGCAGAAAACACACTATGGCTGCTTAAAGGGAAAGGTGAGGTGGGGTGATACATAAAACAAGGGTTTCAAATTAGCTCAGATACCGTTCCATAAACCCAATATGTAATAGACAAGACCTACTCCTTGCTCAGAGAACTGGACTCAACACGCCCTATTCACCACACAAGAATATATCTGACTAGTAATAATCTTAAAACCTATGTATTGATATCTCTCTGTTAGTGTGTCAAGTGGGTGTAAAGCAGCATAAACACAGCAGTGAAAAGCAGCTAAACCCCATTATAAAAATAAATTACTTTTACAAACCCATGAAACAAAGACAGTGAAAGAGAGAGAAATTCTTACACAATGCGTTCAGGGGCTGTGATGCAACCTGGATTGACCATATCTAGACCCACAGCTGGATGAGACATAAGGGTGGACACTCTTGGGGCTGAGAGGTTTGGTGAGGTTGGGTGAGCAAACGCAGACCCTTTAAAGTAATACTGCGTGGTACCCATCGCATGGGTCCCAAATCTCCAGGTTCAAGGGCATCTTCCTACATCGAAAACATGCATGAGAAAACAAAACGATGGTACACCATGTGATGGGGAAAGGTTTCTAAAACGCACCTCATTTCTCTTCTCCTTGTGCCCGGGTTTGCCATTCCAGCCGCTTTACTAACAATCTCCCTACTTGGAGCATCAGCACCTTTAACCTCCTGTCCCGTACAGGTTGCAATTTGTCCTGAGGATGAACGGGTAGACGGTGAACCAGTGAGAGACTACCTCTTGTTGTTGGGACAGGAAGAGGTCACTCTATTTTCCCATCAGGAAGAAGAATTTACCACAGGCTCATCCTCCCCCCCGCCGGAACCAGAACAGGGCCTGAAGCCATCCTGCGCTTTTGCGGCCAGCTCCCAAAAAAGCGAGTTGTAAAATGGAGCTTCAGGGCACTGCAACTCACAAACCTGCAGAGATATAAATGATAACTCTCGTCCACAAATATATTGAGGGAAGGCAAAGAAGAGGATTTGAAATAAAGGCAGAATTGCAGGAAACAGATTTCAGGAGGTAGATTCGAATCGCCTTTAAAGCACATGAAAAGCGGCAAAACGTTGACAATGATGCCCTTGGCCAAAAAGGGCGTATGCGTTTTTTCCTGAATATATTCAGGAAAAAACCCATACGCCCTTTTTGGCCAACCAAGCAACCTGGAAAGGCAAATCAGGGCAACAAAGAAGACTCGCTACCCATCGGTCAAAAGGGCCATGCTGAAAAAAGTCTCAAAACCAGAAATGCAGGACAGGCCATGGAGAAATGGGAGCCTTGCTACACTGATGTGCGGGATGTAAATTGCCAACAGCCACTCTGGAGAAGTGTACGGTGTGTCCTGAAACATCTAAAAAACACAGCTTAGAGAGCATAGGGCACTTCCACTCATGGGGGTATAAATTGGGAAAATGAAAAATCAGCAAGACACAAGCACCCCAAAGTTTAGGGCTGCTCTGTTGACAAGGACCTCCACTTCATTCCACCTTCAATATCCCAGGAAAGAGAAAAATGGATACAGAAGTTGTGGTCCTTATGTACAATGGAATATCACTCAGCCATGAAATCAATCTCATAAGGCTAGTAGCAGCATGATGAGTGGATTTAGGTACGACGATTCTAAGTGAAATAAGTCACACAGAAAAGGACACTTCTCATAAGGTATCACTTATAGAGGGAATGTAAAAAGCGTTACACTTGAACTGAATTACAAAACAGAACAGAGTCACACATGCAGAAAACACACTATGGCTGCTTAACGGGAAAGGTGAGGTGGGGTGATACATAAAACAAGGGTTTCAAATTAGCTCAGATACCGTTCCATAAACCCAATATGTAATAGACAAGACCTACTCCTTGCTCAGAGAACTGGACTCAACACGCCCTATTCACCGCACAAGAATATATCTGACTAGTAATAATCTTAAAACCTATGTATTGATATCTCTCTGTTAGTGTGTCAAGTGGGTGTAAAGCGGCATAAACACAGCAGTGAAAAGCAGCTAAACGCCAGTATAAAAATAAATTACTTCAAAAAACCCATGAAACAAAGACAGTGAAAGAGAGTGAAATTCTTACACAATGCGTTCAGGGGCTGTGATGCAACCTAGATTGACCATATCTAGACCCACAGCTGGATGAGACATAAGGGTGGACACTCTTGGGGCTGAGAGGTTTGGTGAGGTTGGGTGAGCAAACGCAGACCCTTTAAAGTAATACTGCGTGGTACCCATCGCATGGGTCCCAAATCTCCAGGTTCAAGGACATCTTCCTACATCGAAAACATGCATGAGAAAACAAAAAGATGGTACACCATGTGATGGGGAAAGGTTTCTAAAACGCACCTCATTTCTCTTCTCCTTGTGCCCGGGGTCGCCATTCCAGCCGCTTTACTAACAATCTCCCTACTTGGAGCATCAGCACCTTTAACCTCCTGTTCCGTACAGGTTGCAATTTGTCCTGAGGCTGAACGGGAAGATGGGGAACCAGTGAGAGACTAGCTCTTGTTGTTGGTACAGGAACAGGTCACTCTATTTTCCCATCAGGAAGAAGAATTAACCACAGGCTCATCCTCCCCCCCCCGGAACCAGAACAGGGCCTGAAGCCATCCTGCGCTTTTGCGGCCAGCTCCCAAAAAAGCGAGTTGTAAAATGGAGCTTCAGGGCACTGCAATTCACAAACCTGCAGAGATATAAATGATAACTCTCGTCCACAAATATATTGAGGGAAGGCAAAGAAGAGGATTTGAAATCAAGGCAGAATTGCAGGAAACAGATTTCAGGAGGTAGATTCGAATCGCCTTTAAAGCACATGAAAAGCGGCAAAACGTTGACAATGATGCCCTTGGCCAAAAAGGGCGTATGCGTTTTTTCCTGAATATATTCAGGAAAAAACGCATACGCCCTTTTTGGCCAACCAAGCAACCTGGAAAGGCAAATCAGGGCAACAAAGAAGACTCGCTACCCATCGGTCAAAAGGGCCATGCTGAAAAAAGTCTCAAAACCAGAAATGCAGGACAGGCCATGGAGAAATGGGAGCCTTGCTACACTGATGGGCGGGATGTAAATTGCCAACAGCCACTCTGGAGGAGTGTACGGTGTGTCCTGAAACATCTAAAAAACACAGCTTAGAGAGCATAGGGCACTTCCACTCATGGGGGTATAAATTGGGAAAATGAAAAATCAGCAAGACACAAACACCCCAAAGTTTAGGGCTGCTCTGTTGACAAGGACCTCCACTTCATTCCACCTTCAATATCCCAGGAAAGAGAAAAATGGATAAAGAAGTTGTGGTCCTTATGTACAATGGAATATCACTCAGCCATGAAATCAATGTCATAAGGCTAGTAGCAGCATGATGAGTGGATTTAGGTACGACGATTCTAAGTGAAATAAGTCACACAGAAAAGGACACTTCTCATAAGGTATCACTTATAGAGGGAATGTAAAAAGCGTTACACTTGAACTGAATTACAAAACAGAACAGAGTCACACATGCAGAAAACACACTATGGCTGCTTAACGGGAAAGGTGAGGTGGGGTGATACATAAAACAAGGGTTTCAAATTAGCTCAGATACCGTTCCATAAACCCAATATGTAATAGACAAGACCTACTCCTTGCTCAGAGAACTGGACTCAACACGCCCTATTCACCACACAAGAATATATCTGACTAGTAATAATCTTAAAACCTATGTATTGATATCTCTCTGTTAGTGTGTCAAGTGGGTGTAAAGCAGCATAAACACAGCAGTGAAAAGCAGCTAAACCCCATTATAAAAATAAATTACTTTTACAAACCCATGAAACAAAGACAGTGAAAGAGAGAGAAATTCTTACACAATGCGTTCAGGGGCTGTGATGCAACCTGGATTGACCATATCTAGACCCACAGCTGGATGAGACATAAGGGTGGACACTCTTGGGGCTGAGAGGTTTGGTGAGGTTGGGTGAGCAAACGCAGACCCTTTAAAGTAATACTGCGTGGTACCCATCGCATGGGTCCCAAATCTCCAGGTTCAACGGCATCTTCCTACATCGAAAACATGCATGAGAAAACAAAAAGATGGTACACCATGTGATGGGGAAAGGTTTCTAAAACGCACCTCATTTCTCTTCTCCTTGTGCCCGGGTTTGCCATTCCAGCCGCTTTCTAACAATCTCCCTACTTGGAGCATCAGCACCTTTAACCTCCTGTTCCGTACAGGTTGCAATTTGTCCTGAGGATGAACGGGTAGACGGGGAACCAGTGAGAGACTAGCTCTTGGTGTTGGGACAGGCACAGGTCACTCTATTTTCCCATCAGGAAGAAGAATTAACCACAGGCTCATCCTCCCCCCCGGAACCAGAACAGGGCCTGAAGCCATCCTGCGCTTTTGCGGCCAGCTCCCAAAAAAGCGAGTTGTAAAATGGAGTTTCAGGGCACTGCAATTCCCAAACCTGCAGAGTTATAAATGATAACTCTCGTCCACAAATATATTGAGGGAAGGCAAAGAAGAGGATTTGAAATCAAGGCAGAAATGCAGGACACAGATTTCAGGAGGTAGATTCGAATCGCCTTTAAAGCACATGAAAAGCGGCAAAACGTTGACAATGATGCCCTTGGCCAAAAAGGGCGTATGCGTTTTTTCCTGAATATATTCAGGAAAAAACGCATACGCCCTTTTTGGCCAACCAAGCAACCTGGAAAGGCAAATCAGGGCTACAAAGGAGACTCGCTACCCATCGGTCAAAAGGGCCATGCTGAAAAAAGTCTCAAAACCAGAAATGCAGGACAGGCCATGGAGAAATGGGAGCCTTGCTACACTGATGGGCGGGATGTAAATTGCCAACAGCCACTCTGGAGAAGTGTACGGTGTGTCCTGAAACATCTAAAAAACACAGCTTAGAGAGCATAGGGCACTTCCACTCATGGGGGTATAAATTGGGAAAATGAAAAATTAGCAAGACACAAGCACCCCAAAGTTTAGGGCTGCTCTGTTGACAAGGACCTCCACTTCATTCCACCTTCAATATCCCAGGAAAGAGAAAAATGGATAAAGAAGTTGTGGTCCTTATGTACAATGGAATAACACTCAGCCATGAAATCAATGTCATAAGGCTAGTAGCAGCATGATGAGTGGATTTAGGTACGACAATTCTAAGTGAAATAAGTCACACAGAAAAGGACACTTCTCATAAGGTATCACTTATAGAGGGACTGTAAAAACCGTTACACTTGAACTGAATTACAAAACAGAACAGAGTCACACATGCAGAAAACACAGTATGGCTGCTTAACGGGAAAGGTGAGGTGGGGTGATACATCAAACAAGGGTTTCAAATTAGCTCAGATACCATTCCATAAACCCAATATGTAATAGACAAGACCTACTCCTTGCTCAGAGAACAGGACTCAACACGCCCTATTCACCGCACAAGAATATATCTGACTAGTAATAATCTTAAAACCTATGTATTGATATCTCTCTGTTAGTGTGTCAAGTGGGTGTAAAGCGGCATAAACACAGCAGTGAAAAGCAGGTAAACCCCATTATAAAAATAAATTACTTTGAGAAACCCATGAAACAAAGACAGTGAAAGAGAGAGAAATTCTTACACAATGCGTTCAGGGGCTGTGATGCAACCTGGATTGACCATATCTAGACCCACAGCTGGATGAGACATAAGGGTGGACACTCTTGGGGCTGAGGGGTTTGGTGAGGTTGGGTGAGCAAACGCAGACCCTTTAAAGTAATACTGCGTGGTACCCATCGCATGGGTCCCAAATCTCCAGGTTCAACGGCATCTTCCTACATCAAAAACATGCATGAGAAAACAAAAAGATGGTACACCATGTGATGGGGAAAGGTTTCTAAAACGCACCTCATTTCTCTTCTCCTTGTGCCCGCGTTTGCCATTCCATCCGCTTTACTAACAATCTCCCTACTTGGAGCATCAGCACCTTTAACCTCCTGTTCCGTACAGGTTGCAATTTGTCCTGAGGATGAACGGGTAGACGGGGAACCAGTGAGAGACTAGCTCTTGGTGTTGGGACAGGCAGAGGTCACTCTATTTTCCCATCAGGAAGAAGAATTAACCACAGGCTCATCCTCCCCCCCGGAACCAGAACAGGGCCTGAAGCCATCCTGCGCTTTTGCGGCCAGCTCCCAAAAAAGCGAGTTGTAAAATGGAGCTTCAGGGCACTGCAATTCCCACACCTGCAGAGTTATAAATGATAACTCTCGTCCACAAATATATTGAGGGAAGGCAAAGAAGAGGATTTGAAATCAAGGCAGAATTGCAGGAAACAGATTTCAGGAGGTAGATTCGAATCGCCTTTAAAGCACATGAAAAGCGGCAAAACGTTGACAATGATGCCCTTGGCCAAAAAGGGCGTATGCGTTTTTTCCTGAATATATTCAGGAAAAAACGCATACGCCCTTTTTGGCCAACCAAGCAACCTGGAAAGGCAAATCAGGGCTACAAAGAAGACTCGCTACCCATCGGTCAAAAGGGCCATGCTGAAAAAAGTCTCAAAACCAGAAATGCAGGACAGGCCATGGAGAAATGGGAGCCTTGCTACACTGATGGGCGGGATGTAAATTGCCAACAGCCACTCTGGAGAAGTGTACGGTGTGTCCTGAAACATCTAAAAAACACAGCTTAGAGAGCTTAGGGCACTTCCACTCATGGGGGTATAAATTGGGAAAATGAAAAATCAGCAAGACACAAGCACCCCAAAGTTTAGGGCTGCTCTGTTGACAAGGACCTCCACTTCATTCCACCTTCAATATCCCAGGAAAGAGAAAAATGGATAAAGAAGTTGTGGTCCTTATGTACAATGGAATATCACTCAGCCATGAAATCAATGTCATAAGGCTAGTAGCAGCATGATGAGTGGATTTAGGTACGACGATTCTAAGGGAAATAAGTCACACAGAAAAGGACACTTCTCATAAGGTATCACTTATAGAGGGACTGTAAAAACCGTTACACTTGAACTGAATTACAAAACAGAACAGAGTCACACATGCAGAAAACACACTATGGCTGCTTAACGGGAAGTGTGAGGTGGGGTGATACATAAAACAAGGGTTTCAAATTAGCTCAGATACCGTTCCATAAACCCAATATGTAATAGACAAGACCTACTCCTTGCTCAGAGAACTGGACTCAACACGCCCTATTCACCGCACAAGAATATATCTGACTAGTAATAATCTTAAAACCTATGTATTGATATCTCTCTGTTAGTGTGTCAAGTGGGTGTAAAGCGGCATAAACAGAGCAGTGAAAAGCAGCTAAACCCCAGTATAAAAATAAATTACTTCAAAAAACCCATGAAACAAAGACAGTGAAAGAGAGAGAAATTCTTACACAATGCGTTCAGGGGCTGTGATGCAACCTGGATTGACCATATCTAGACCCACAGCTGGATGAGACATAAGGGTGGACACTCTTGGGGCTGAGAGGTTTGGTGAGGTTGGGTGAGCAAACGCAGACCCTTTAAAGTAATACTGCGTGGTACCCATCGCATGGGTCCCAAATCTCCAGGTTCAAGGACATCTTCCTACATCGAAAACATGCATGAGAAAACAAAAAGATGGTACACCATGTGATGGGGAAAGGTTTCTAAAACGCACCTCATTTCTCTTCTCCTTGTGCCCGGGGTCGCCATTCCAGCCGCTTTACTAACAATCTCCCTACTTGGAGCATCAGCACCTTTAACCTCCTGTTCCGTACAGGTTGCAATTTGTCCTGAGGCTGAACGGGAAGATGGGGAACCAGTGAGAGACTAGCTCTTGTTGTTGGTACAGGAACAGGTCACTCTATTTTCCCATCAGGAAGAAGAATTAACCACAGGCTCATCCTCACCCCCCCGGAACCAGAACAGGGCCTGAAGCCATCCTGCGCTTTTGCGGCCAGCTCCCAAAAAAGCGAGTTGTAAAATGGAGCTTCAGGGAACTGCAATTCACAAACCTGCAGAGATATAAATGATAACTCTCGTCCACAAATATATTGAGGGAAGGCAAAGAAGAGGATTTGAAATCAAGGCAGAATTGCAGGAAACAGATTTCAGGAGGTAGATTCGAATCGCCTTTAAAGCACATGAATAGCGGCAAAACGTTGACAATGATGCCCTTGGCCAAAAAGGGCGTATGCGTTTTTTCCTGAATATATTCAGGAAAAAATGCATACGCCCTTTTTGGCCAACCAAGCAACCTGGAAAGGCAAATCAGGGCAACAAAGAAGACTCGCTACCCATCGGTCAAAAGGGCCATGCTGAAAAAAGTCTCAAAACCAGAAATGCAGGACAGGCCATGGAGAAATGGGAGCCTTGCTACACTGATGGGCACGATGTAAATTGCCAACAGCCACTCTGGAGAAGTGTACGGTGTGTCTTGAAACATCTAAAAAACACAGCTTAGAGAGCATAGGGCACTTCCACTCATGGGGGTATAAATTGGGAAAATGAAAAATCAGCAAGACACAAGCACCCCAAAGTTTAGGGCTGCTCTGTTGACAAGGACCTCCACTTCATTCCACCTTCAATATCCCAGGAAAGAGAAAAATGGATAAAGAAGTTGTGGTCCTTATGTACAATGGAATAACACTCAGCCATGAAATCAATGTCATAAGGCTAGTAGCAGCATGATGAGTGGATTTAGGTACGACGATTCTAAGTGAAATAAGTCACACAGAAAAGGACACTTCTCATAAGGTATCACTTATAGAGGGAATGTAAAAACCGTTACACTTGAACTGAATTACAAAACAGAACAGAGTCACACATGCAGAAAACACACTATGGCTGCTTAAAGGGAAAGGTGAGGTGGGGTGATACATAAAACAAGGGTTTCAAATTAGCTCAGATACCGTTCCATAAACCCAATATGTAATAGACAAGACCTACTCCTTGCTCAGAGAACTGGACTCAACACGCCCTATTCACCACACAAGAATATATCTGACTAGTAATAATCTTAAAACCTATGTATTGATATCTCTCTGTTAGTGTGTCAAGTGGGTGTAAAGCAGCATAAACACAGCAGTGAAAAGCAGCTAAACCCCATTATAAAAATAAATTACTTTTACAAACCCATGAAACAAAGACAGTGAAAGAGAGAGAAATTCTTACACAATGCGTTCAGGGGCTGTGATGCAACCTGGATTGACCATATCTAGACCCACAGCTGGATGAGACATAAGGGTGGACACTCTTGGGGCTGAGAGGTTTGGTGAGGTTGGGTGAGCAAACGCAGACCCTTTAAAGTAATACTGCGTGGTACCCATCGCATGGGTCCCAAATCTCCAGGTTCAAGGGCATCTTCCTACATCGAAAACATGCATGAGAAAACAAAACGATGGTACACCATGTGATGGGGAAAGGTTTCTAAAACGCACCTCATTTCTCTTCTCCTTGTGCCCGGGTTTGCCATTCCAGCCGCTTTACTAACAATCTCCCTACTTGGAGCATCAGCACCTTTAACCTCCTGTCCCGTACAGGTTGCAATTTGTCCTGAGGATGAACGGGTAGACGGTGAACCAGTGAGAGACTACCTCTTGTTGTTGGGACAGGAACAGGTCACTCTATTTTCCCATCAGGAAGAAGAATTTACCACAGGCTCATCCTCCCCCCCGCCGGAACCAGAACAGGGCCTGAAGCCATCCTGCGCTTTTGCGGCCAGCTCCCAAAAAAGCGAGTTGTAAAATGGAGCTTCAGGGCACTGCAATTCACAAACCTGCAGAGATATAAATGATAACTCTCGTCCACAAATATATTGAGGGAAGGCAAAGAAGAGGATTTGAAATAAAGGCAGAATTGCAGGAAACAGATTTCAGGAGGTAGATTCGAATCGCCTTTAAAGCACATGAAAAGCGGCAAAACGTTGACAATGATGCCCTTGGCCAAAAAGGGCGTATGCGTTTTTTCCTGAATATATTCAGGAAAAAACACATACGCCCTTTTTGGCCAACCAAGCAACCTGGAAAGGCAAATCAGGGCAACAAAGAAGACTCGCTACCCATCGGTCAAAAGGGCCATGCTGAAAAAAGTCTCAAAACCAGAAATGCAGGACAGGCCATGGAGAAATGGGAGCCTTGCTACACTGATGTGCGGGATGTAAATTGCCAACAGCCACTCTGGAGAAGTGTACGGTGTGTCCTGAAACATCTAAAAAACACAGCTTAGAGAGCATAGGGCACTTCCACTCATGGGGGTATAAATTGGGAAAATGAAAAATCAGCAAGAAACAAACACCCCAAAGTTTAGGGCTGCTCTGTTGACAAGGACCTCCACTTCATTCCACCTTCAATATCCCAGGAAAGAGAAAAATGGATACAGAAGTTGTGGTCCTTATGTACAATGGAATATCACTCAGCCATGAAATCAATGTCATAAGGCTAGTAGCAGCATGATGAGTGGATTTAGGTACGACGATTCTAAGTGAAATAAGTCACACAGAAAAGGACACTTCTCATAAGGTATCACTTATAGAGGGAATGTAAAAAGCGTTACACTTGAACTGAATTACAAAACAGAACAGAGTCACACATGCAGAAAACACACTATGGCTGCTTAACGGGAAAGGTGAGGTGGGGTGATACATAAAACAAGGGTTTCAAATTAGCTCAGATACCGTTCCATAAACCCAATATGTAATAGACAAGACCTACTCCTTGCTCAGAGAACTGGACTCAACACGCCCTATTCACCGCACAAGAATATATCTGACTAGTAATAATCTTAAAACCTATGTATTGATATCTCTCTGTTAGTGTGTCAAGTGGGTGTAAAGTGGCATAAACACAGCAGTGAAAAGCAGCTAAACCCCAGTATAAAAATAAATTACTTCGAAAAACCCATGAAACAACGACAGTGAAAGAGAGTGAAATTCTTACACAATGCGTTCAGGGGCTGTGATGCAACCTAGATTGACCATATCTAGACCCACAGCTGGATGAGACATAAGGGTGGACACTCTTGGGGCTGAGAGGTTTGGTGAGGTTGGGTGAGCAAACGCAGACCCTTTAAAGTAATACTGCGTGGTACCCATCGCATGGGTCCCAAATCTCCAGGTTCAAGGACATCTTCCTACATCGAAAACATGCATGAGAAAACAAAAAGATGGTACACCATGTGATGGGGAAAGGTTTCTAAAACACACCTCATTTCTCTTCTCCTTGTGCCCGGGTTGGCCATTCCAGCGGCTTTACTAACAATCTCCCTACTTGGAGCATCAGCACCTTTAACCTCCTGTTCCGTACAGGTTGCAATTTGTCCTGAGGATGAACGGGTAGACGGGGAACCAGTGAGAGACTAGCTCTTGTTTTTGGCACAGGCACAGGTCACTCTATTTTCCCATCAGGAAGAAGAATTAACCACAGGCTCATCATCCCACCCGGAACCAGAACAGGGCCTGAAGCCATCCAGCGCTTTTGCGGTCAGCTCCCAAAAAAGCGAGTTGTAAAATGGAGCTTCAGGGCACTGCAATTCACAAACCTGCAGAGTTATAAATGATAACTCTCGTCCACAAATATATTGAGGGAAGGCAAAGAAGAGGATTTGAAATCAAGGCAGAATTGCAGGAAACAGATTTCAGGAGGTAGATTCGAATCGCCTTTAAAGCACATGAAAAGCGGCAAAACGTTGACAATGATGCCCTTGGCCAAAAAGGGCGTATGCGTTTTTTCCTGA
Source organism: Balaenoptera borealis (assembly GCF_965194805.1). Taxonomy (NCBI): domain Eukaryota; kingdom Metazoa; phylum Chordata; class Mammalia; order Artiodactyla; family Balaenopteridae; genus Balaenoptera; species Balaenoptera borealis. Next base: position 3,542,138 of record NW_028124009.1, read on the forward strand.
ATATATTCAGGAAAAAACGCATACGCCGTTTTGGCCAACCAAGCAACCTGGAAAGGCAAATCAGCACTACAAAGAAGACTCGCTACCCATCGGTCAAAAGGGCCATGCTGAAAAAAGTGTCAAAACCAGAAATGCAGGACAGACCATGGAGAAATGGGAGCCTTGCTACACTGATGGGCAGGATGTAAATTGCTAACAGCCACTATGGAGAAGTGTACGGTGTGTCCTGAAACATCTAAAAAACACAGCTTAGAGAGCATAGGGCACTTCCACTCATGGGGGTATAAATTGGGAAAATGAAAAATCAGCAAGACACAAGCACCCCAAAGTTTAGGGCTGCTCTGTTGACAAGGACCTCCACTTCATTCCACCTTCAATATCCCAGGAAAGAGAAAAATGGATACAGAAGTTGTGGTCCTTATGTACAATGGAATATCACTCAGCCATGAAATCAATGTCATAAGGCTAGTAGCAGCATGATGAGTGGATTTAGGTACGACGATTCTAAGTGAAATAAGTCACACAGAAAAGGACACTTCTCATAAGGTATCACTTATAGAGGGAATGTAAAAAGCGTTACACTTGAACTGAATTACAAAACAGAACAGAGTCACACATGCAGAAAACACACTATGGCTGCTTAACGGGAAAGGTGAGGTGGGGTGATACATAAAACAAGGGTTTCAAATTAGCTCAGATACCATTCCATAAACCCAATATGTAATAGACAAGACCTACTCCTTGCTCAGAGAACTGGACTCAACACGCCCTATTCACCACACAAGAATATATCTGACTAGTAATAATCTTAAAACCTATGTATTGATATCTCTCTGTTAGTGTGTCAAGTGGGTGTAAAGCAGCATAAACACAGCAGTGAAAAGCAGCTAAACCCCATTATAAAAATAAATTACTTTTACAAACCCATGAAACAAAGACAGTGAAAGAGAGAGAAATTCTTACACAATGCGTTCAGGGGCTGTGATGCAACCTGGATTGACCATATCTAGACCCACAGCTGGATGAGACATAAGGGTGGACACTCTTGGGGCTGAGAGGTTTGGTGAGGTTGGGTGAGCAAACGCAGACCCTTTAAAGTAATAGTGCGTGGTACCCATCGCATGGGTCCCAAATCTCCAGGTTCAACGGCATCTTCCTACATCAAAAACATGCATGAGAAAACAAAAAGATGGTACACCATGTGATGGGGAAAGGTTTCTAAAACGCACCTCATTTCTCTTCTCCTTGTGCCTGGGTTTGCCATTCCAGCCGCTTTACTAACAATCTCCCTACTTGGAGCATCAGCACCTTTAACCTCCTGTTCCGTACAGGTTGCAATTTGTCCTGAGGATGAACGGGTAGACGGGGAACCAGTGAGAGACTAGCTCTTGGTGTTGGGACAGGCACAGGTCACTCTATTTTCCCATCAGGAAGAAGAATTAACCACAGGCTCATCCTCCCCCCCGGAACCAGAACAGGGCCTGAAGCCATCCTGCGCTTTTGCGGCCAGCTCCCAAAAAAGCGAGTTGTAAAATGGAGTTTCAGGGCACTGCAATTCCCAAACCTGCAGAGTTATAAATGATAACTCTCGTCCACAAATATATTGAGGGAAGGCAAAGAAGAGGATTTGAAATCAAGGCAGAAATGCAGGACACAGATTTCAGGAGGTAGATTCGAATCGCCTTTAAAGCACATGAAAAGCGGCAAAACGTTGACAATGATGCCCTTGGCCAAAAAGGGCGTATGCGTTTTTTCCTGAATATATTCAGGAAAAAACGCATACGCCCTTTTTGGCCAACCAAGCAACCTGGAAAGGCAAATCAGGGCTACAAAGGAGACTCGCTACCCATCGGTCAAAAGGGCCATGCTGAAAAAAGTCTCAAAACCAGAAATGCAGGACAGGCCATGGAGAAATGGGAGCCTTGCTACACTGATGGGCGGGATGTAAATTGCCAACAGCCACTCTGGAGAAGTGTACGGTGTGTCCTGAAACATCTAAAAAACACAGCTTAGAGAGCATAGGGCACTTCCACTCATGGGGGTATAAATTGGGAAAATGAAAAATTAGCAAGACACAAGCACCCCAAAGTTTAGGGCTGCTCTGTTGACAAGGACCTCCACTTCATTCCACCTTCAATATCCCAGGAAAGAGAAAAATGGATAAAGAAGTTGTGGTCCTTATGTACAATGGAATAACACTCAGCCATGAAATCAATGTCATAAGGCTAGTAGCAGCATGATGAGTGGATTTAGGTACGACAATTCTAAGTGAAATAAGTCACACAGAAAAGGACACTTCTCATAAGGTATCACTTATAGAGGGACTGTAAAAACCGTTACACTTGAACTGAATTACAAAACAGAACAGAGTCACACATGCAGAAAACACAGTATGGCTGCTTAACGGGAAAGGTGAGGTGGGGTGATACATCAAACAAGGGTTTCAAATTAGCTCAGATACCATTCCATAAACCCAATATGTAATAGACAAGACCTACTCCTTGCTCAGAGAACAGGACTCAACACGCCCTATTCACCGCACAAGAATATATCTGACTAGTAATAATCTTAAAACCTATGTATTGATATCTCTCTGTTAGTGTGTCAAGTGGGTGTAAAGCGGCATAAACACAGCAGTGAAAAGCAGGTAAACCCCATTATAAAAATAAATTACTTTGAGAAACCCATGAAACAAAGACAGTGAAAGAGAGAGAAATTCTTACACAATGCGTTCAGGGGCTGTGATGCAACCTGGATTGACCATATCTAGACCCACAGCTGGATGAGACATAAGGGTGGACACTCTTGGGGCTGAGGGGTTTGGTGAGGTTGGGTGAGCAAACGCAGACCCTTTAAAGTAATACTGCGTGGTACCCATCGCATGGGTCCCAAATCTCCAGGTTCAACGGCATCTTCCTACATCAAAAACATGCATGAGAAAACAAAAAGATGGTACACCATGTGATGGGGAAAGGTTTCTAAAACGCACCTCATTTCTCTTCTCCTTGTGCCCGCGTTTGCCATTCCATCCGCTTTACTAACAATCTCCCTACTTGGAGCATCAGCACCTTTAACCTCCTGTTCCGTACAGGTTGCAATTTGTCCTGAGGATGAACGGGTAGACGGGGAACCAGTGAGAGACTAGCTCTTGGTGTTGGGACAGGCAGAGGTCACTCTATTTTCCCATCAGGAAGAAGAATTAACCACAGGCTCATCCTCCCCCCCGGAACCAGAACAGGGCCTGAAGCCATCCTGCGCTTTTGCGGCCAGCTCCCAAAAAAGCGAGTTGTAAAATGGAGCTTCAGGGCACTGCAATTCCCACACCTGCAGAGTTATAAATGATAACTCTCGTCCACAAATATATTGAGGGAAGGCAAAGAAGAGGATTTGAAATCAAGGCAGAATTGCAGGAAACAGATTTCAGGAGGTAGATTCGAATCGCCTTTAAAGCACATGAAAAGCGGCAAAACGTTGACAATGATGCCCTTGGCCAAAAAGGGCGTATGCGTTTTTTCCTGAATATATTCAGGAAAAAACGCATACGCCCTTTTTGGCCAACCAAGCAACCTGGAAAGGCAAATCAGGGCTACAAAGAAGACTCGCTACCCATCGGTCAAAAGGGCCATGCTGAAAAAAGTCTCAAAACCAGAAATGCAGGACAGGCCATGGAGAAATGGGAGCCTTGCTACACTGATGGGCGGGATGTAAATTGCCAACAGCCACTCTGGAGAAGTGTACGGTGTGTCCTGAAACATCTAAAAAACACAGCTTAGAGAGCTTAGGGCACTTCCACTCATGGGGGTATAAATTGGGAAAATGAAAAATCAGCAAGACACAAGCACCCCAAAGTTTAGGGCTGCTCTGTTGACAAGGACCTCCACTTCATTCCACCTTCAATATCCCAGGAAAGAGAAAAATGGATAAAGAAGTTGTGGTCCTTATGTACAATGGAATATCACTCAGCCATGAAATCAATGTCATAAGGCTAGTAGCAGCATGATGAGTGGATTTAGGTACGACGATTCTAAGGGAAATAAGTCACACAGAAAAGGACACTTCTCATAAGGTATCACTTATAGAGGGACTGTAAAAACCGTTACACTTGAACTGAATTACAAAACAGAACAGAGTCACACATGCAGAAAACACACTATGGCTGCTTAACGGGAAGTGTGAGGTGGGGTGATACATAAAACAAGGGTTTCAAATTAGCTCAGATACCGTTCCATAAACCCAATATGTAATAGACAAGACCTACTCCTTGCTCAGAGAACTGGACTCAACACGCCCTATTCACCGCACAAGAATATATCTGACTAGTAATAATCTTAAAACCTATGTATTGATATCTCTCTGTTAGTGTGTCAAGTGGGTGTAAAGCGGCATAAACAGAGCAGTGAAAAGCAGCTAAACCCCAGTATAAAAATAAATTACTTCAAAAAACCCATGAAACAAAGACAGTGAAAGAGAGAGAAATTCTTACACAATGCGTTCAGGGGCTGTGATGCAACCTGGATTGACCATATCTAGACCCACAGCTGGATGAGACATAAGGGTGGACACTCTTGGGGCTGAGAGGTTTGGTGAGGTTGGGTGAGCAAACGCAGACCCTTTAAAGTAATACTGCGTGGTACCCATCGCATGGGTCCCAAATCTCCAGGTTCAAGGACATCTTCCTACATCGAAAACATGCATGAGAAAACAAAAAGATGGTACACCATGTGATGGGGAAAGGTTTCTAAAACGCACCTCATTTCTCTTCTCCTTGTGCCCGGGGTCGCCATTCCAGCCGCTTTACTAACAATCTCCCTACTTGGAGCATCAGCACCTTTAACCTCCTGTTCCGTACAGGTTGCAATTTGTCCTGAGGCTGAACGGGAAGATGGGGAACCAGTGAGAGACTAGCTCTTGTTGTTGGTACAGGAACAGGTCACTCTATTTTCCCATCAGGAAGAAGAATTAACCACAGGCTCATCCTCACCCCCCCGGAACCAGAACAGGGCCTGAAGCCATCCTGCGCTTTTGCGGCCAGCTCCCAAAAAAGCGAGTTGTAAAATGGAGCTTCAGGGAACTGCAATTCACAAACCTGCAGAGATATAAATGATAACTCTCGTCCACAAATATATTGAGGGAAGGCAAAGAAGAGGATTTGAAATCAAGGCAGAATTGCAGGAAACAGATTTCAGGAGGTAGATTCGAATCGCCTTTAAAGCACATGAATAGCGGCAAAACGTTGACAATGATGCCCTTGGCCAAAAAGGGCGTATGCGTTTTTTCCTGAATATATTCAGGAAAAAATGCATACGCCCTTTTTGGCCAACCAAGCAACCTGGAAAGGCAAATCAGGGCAACAAAGAAGACTCGCTACCCATCGGTCAAAAGGGCCATGCTGAAAAAAGTCTCAAAACCAGAAATGCAGGACAGGCCATGGAGAAATGGGAGCCTTGCTACACTGATGGGCACGATGTAAATTGCCAACAGCCACTCTGGAGAAGTGTACGGTGTGTCTTGAAACATCTAAAAAACACAGCTTAGAGAGCATAGGGCACTTCCACTCATGGGGGTATAAATTGGGAAAATGAAAAATCAGCAAGACACAAGCACCCCAAAGTTTAGGGCTGCTCTGTTGACAAGGACCTCCACTTCATTCCACCTTCAATATCCCAGGAAAGAGAAAAATGGATAAAGAAGTTGTGGTCCTTATGTACAATGGAATAACACTCAGCCATGAAATCAATGTCATAAGGCTAGTAGCAGCATGATGAGTGGATTTAGGTACGACGATTCTAAGTGAAATAAGTCACACAGAAAAGGACACTTCTCATAAGGTATCACTTATAGAGGGAATGTAAAAACCGTTACACTTGAACTGAATTACAAAACAGAACAGAGTCACACATGCAGAAAACACACTATGGCTGCTTAAAGGGAAAGGTGAGGTGGGGTGATACATAAAACAAGGGTTTCAAATTAGCTCAGATACCGTTCCATAAACCCAATATGTAATAGACAAGACCTACTCCTTGCTCAGAGAACTGGACTCAACACGCCCTATTCACCACACAAGAATATATCTGACTAGTAATAATCTTAAAACCTATGTATTGATATCTCTCTGTTAGTGTGTCAAGTGGGTGTAAAGCAGCATAAACACAGCAGTGAAAAGCAGCTAAACCCCATTATAAAAATAAATTACTTTTACAAACCCATGAAACAAAGACAGTGAAAGAGAGAGAAATTCTTACACAATGCGTTCAGGGGCTGTGATGCAACCTGGATTGACCATATCTAGACCCACAGCTGGATGAGACATAAGGGTGGACACTCTTGGGGCTGAGAGGTTTGGTGAGGTTGGGTGAGCAAACGCAGACCCTTTAAAGTAATACTGCGTGGTACCCATCGCATGGGTCCCAAATCTCCAGGTTCAAGGGCATCTTCCTACATCGAAAACATGCATGAGAAAACAAAACGATGGTACACCATGTGATGGGGAAAGGTTTCTAAAACGCACCTCATTTCTCTTCTCCTTGTGCCCGGGTTTGCCATTCCAGCCGCTTTACTAACAATCTCCCTACTTGGAGCATCAGCACCTTTAACCTCCTGTCCCGTACAGGTTGCAATTTGTCCTGAGGATGAACGGGTAGACGGTGAACCAGTGAGAGACTACCTCTTGTTGTTGGGACAGGAACAGGTCACTCTATTTTCCCATCAGGAAGAAGAATTTACCACAGGCTCATCCTCCCCCCCGCCGGAACCAGAACAGGGCCTGAAGCCATCCTGCGCTTTTGCGGCCAGCTCCCAAAAAAGCGAGTTGTAAAATGGAGCTTCAGGGCACTGCAATTCACAAACCTGCAGAGATATAAATGATAACTCTCGTCCACAAATATATTGAGGGAAGGCAAAGAAGAGGATTTGAAATAAAGGCAGAATTGCAGGAAACAGATTTCAGGAGGTAGATTCGAATCGCCTTTAAAGCACATGAAAAGCGGCAAAACGTTGACAATGATGCCCTTGGCCAAAAAGGGCGTATGCGTTTTTTCCTGAATATATTCAGGAAAAAACACATACGCCCTTTTTGGCCAACCAAGCAACCTGGAAAGGCAAATCAGGGCAACAAAGAAGACTCGCTACCCATCGGTCAAAAGGGCCATGCTGAAAAAAGTCTCAAAACCAGAAATGCAGGACAGGCCATGGAGAAATGGGAGCCTTGCTACACTGATGTGCGGGATGTAAATTGCCAACAGCCACTCTGGAGAAGTGTACGGTGTGTCCTGAAACATCTAAAAAACACAGCTTAGAGAGCATAGGGCACTTCCACTCATGGGGGTATAAATTGGGAAAATGAAAAATCAGCAAGAAACAAACACCCCAAAGTTTAGGGCTGCTCTGTTGACAAGGACCTCCACTTCATTCCACCTTCAATATCCCAGGAAAGAGAAAAATGGATACAGAAGTTGTGGTCCTTATGTACAATGGAATATCACTCAGCCATGAAATCAATGTCATAAGGCTAGTAGCAGCATGATGAGTGGATTTAGGTACGACGATTCTAAGTGAAATAAGTCACACAGAAAAGGACACTTCTCATAAGGTATCACTTATAGAGGGAATGTAAAAAGCGTTACACTTGAACTGAATTACAAAACAGAACAGAGTCACACATGCAGAAAACACACTATGGCTGCTTAACGGGAAAGGTGAGGTGGGGTGATACATAAAACAAGGGTTTCAAATTAGCTCAGATACCGTTCCATAAACCCAATATGTAATAGACAAGACCTACTCCTTGCTCAGAGAACTGGACTCAACACGCCCTATTCACCGCACAAGAATATATCTGACTAGTAATAATCTTAAAACCTATGTATTGATATCTCTCTGTTAGTGTGTCAAGTGGGTGTAAAGTGGCATAAACACAGCAGTGAAAAGCAGCTAAACCCCAGTATAAAAATAAATTACTTCGAAAAACCCATGAAACAACGACAGTGAAAGAGAGTGAAATTCTTACACAATGCGTTCAGGGGCTGTGATGCAACCTAGATTGACCATATCTAGACCCACAGCTGGATGAGACATAAGGGTGGACACTCTTGGGGCTGAGAGGTTTGGTGAGGTTGGGTGAGCAAACGCAGACCCTTTAAAGTAATACTGCGTGGTACCCATCGCATGGGTCCCAAATCTCCAGGTTCAAGGACATCTTCCTACATCGAAAACATGCATGAGAAAACAAAAAGATGGTACACCATGTGATGGGGAAAGGTTTCTAAAACACACCTCATTTCTCTTCTCCTTGTGCCCGGGTTGGCCATTCCAGCGGCTTTACTAACAATCTCCCTACTTGGAGCATCAGCACCTTTAACCTCCTGTTCCGTACAGGTTGCAATTTGTCCTGAGGATGAACGGGTAGACGGGGAACCAGTGAGAGACTAGCTCTTGTTTTTGGCACAGGCACAGGTCACTCTATTTTCCCATCAGGAAGAAGAATTAACCACAGGCTCATCATCCCACCCGGAACCAGAACAGGGCCTGAAGCCATCCAGCGCTTTTGCGGTCAGCTCCCAAAAAAGCGAGTTGTAAAATGGAGCTTCAGGGCACTGCAATTCACAAACCTGCAGAGTTATAAATGATAACTCTCGTCCACAAATATATTGAGGGAAGGCAAAGAAGAGGATTTGAAATCAAGGCAGAATTGCAGGAAACAGATTTCAGGAGGTAGATTCGAATCGCCTTTAAAGCACATGAAAAGCGGCAAAACGTTGACAATGATGCCCTTGGCCAAAAAGGGCGTATGCGTTTTTTCCTGAATATATTCAGGAAAAAACGCATACGCCGTTTTGGCCAACCAAGCAACCTGGAAAGGCAAATCAGCACTACAAAGAAGACTCGCTACCCATCGGTCAAAAGGGCCATGCTGAAAAAAGTGTCAAAACCAGAAATGCAGGACAGACCATGGAGAAATGGGAGCCTTGCTACACTGATGGGCAGGATGTAAATTGCTAACAGCCACTATGGAGAAGTGTACGGTGTGTCCTGAAACATCTAAAAAACACAGCTTAGAGAGCATAGGGCACTTCCACTCATGGGGGTATAAATTGGGAAAATGAAAAATCAGCAAGACACAAGCACCCCAAAGTTTAGGGCTGCTCTGTTGACAAGGACCTCCACTTCATTCCACCTTCAATATCCCAGGAAAGAGAAAAATGGATACAGAAGTTGTGGTCCTTATGTACAATGGAATATCACTCAGCCATGAAATCAATGTCATAAGGCTAGTAGCAGCATGATGAGTGGATTTAGGTACGACGATTCTAAGTGAAATAAGTCACACAGAAAAGGACACTTCTCATAAGGTATCACTTATAGAGGGAATGTAAAAAGCGTTACACTTGAACTGAATTACAAAACAGAACAGAGTCACACATGCAGAAAACACACTATGGCTGCTTAACGGGAAAGGTGAGGTGGGGTGATACATAAAACAAGGGTTTCAAATTAGCTCAGATACCATTCCATAAACCCAATATGTAATAGACAAGACCTACTCCTTGCTCAGAGAACTGGACTCAACACGCCCTATTCACCACACAAGAATATATCTGACTAGTAATAATCTTAAAACCTATGTATTGATATCTCTCTGTTAGTGTGTCAAGTGGGTGTAAAGCAGCATAAACACAGCAGTGAAAAGCAGCTAAACCCCATTATAAAAATAAATTACTTTTACAAACCCATGAAACAAAGACAGTGAAAGAGAGAGAAATTCTTACACAATGCGTTCAGGGGCTGTGATGCAACCTGGATTGACCATATCTAGACCCACAGCTGGATGAGACATAAGGGTGGACACTCTTGGGGCTGAGAGGTTTGGTGAGGTTGGGTGAGCAAACGCAGACCCTTTAAAGTAATAGTGCGTGGTACCCATCGCATGGGTCCCAAATCTCCAGGTTCAACGGCATCTTCCTACATCAAAAACATGCATGAGAAAACAAAAAGATGGTACACCATGTGATGGGGAAAGGTTTCTAAAACGCACCTCATTTCTCTTCTCCTTGTGCCTGGGTTTGCCATTCCAGCCGCTTTACTAACAATCTCCCTACTTGGAGCATCAGCACCTTTAACCTCCTGTTCCGTACAGGTTGCAATTTGTACTGAGGATGAACGGGTAGACGGGGAACCAGTGAGAGACTAGCTCTTGGTGTTGGGACAGGCACAGGTCACTCTATTTTCCCATCAGGAAGAAGAATTAACCACAGGCTCATCCTCCCCCCCGGAACCAGAACAGGGCCTGAAGCCATCCTGCGCTTTTGCGGCCAGCTCCCAAAAAAGCGAGTTGTAAAATGGAGTTTCAGGGCACTGCAATTCCCAAACCTGCAGAGTTATAAATGATAACTCTCGTCCACAAATATATTGAGGGAAGGCAAAGAAGAGGATTTGAAATCAAGGCAGAAATGCAGGACACAGATTTCAGGAGGTAGATTCGAATCGCCTTTAAAGCACATGAAAAGCGGCAAAACGTTGACAATGATGCCCTTTTTGGCCAACCAAGCAACCTGGAAAGGCAAATCAGGGCTACAAAGAAGACTCGCTACCCATCGGTCAAAAGGGCCATGCTGAAAAAAGTCTCAAAACCAGAAATGCAGGACAGGCCATGGAGAAATGGGAGCCTTGCTACACTGATGGGCGGGATGTAAATTGCCAACAGCCACTCTGGAGAAGTGTACGGTGTGTCCTGAAACATCTAAAAAACACAGCTTAGAGAGCATAGGGCACTTCCACTCATGGGGGTATAAATTGGGAAAATGAAAAATTAGCAAGACACAAGCACCCCAAAGTTTAGGGCTGCTCTGTTGACAAGGACCTCCACTTCATTCCACCTTCAATATCCCAGGAAAGAGAAAAATGGATAAAGAAGTTGTGGTCCTTATGTACAATGGAATATCACTCAGCCATGAAATCAATGTCATAAGGCTAGTAGCAGCATGATGAGTGGATTTAGGTACGACGATTCTAAGTGAAATAAGTCACACAGAAAAGGACACTTCTCATAAGGTATCACTTATAGAGGGAATGTAAAAAGCGTTACACTTGAACTGAATTACAAAACAGAACAGAGTCACACATGCAGAAAACACACTATGGCTGCTTAACGGGAAAGGTGAGGTGGGGTGATACATAAAACAAGGGTTTCAAATTAGCTCAGATACCGTTCCATAAACCCAATATGTAATAGACAAGACCTACTCCTTGCTCAGAGAACTGGACTCAACACGCCCTATTCACCGCACAAGAATATATCTGACTAGTAATAATCTTAAAACCTATGTATTGATATCTCTCTGTTAGTGTGTCAAGTGGGTGTAAAGTGGCATAAACACAGCAGTGAAAAGCAGCTAAACCCCAGTATAAAAATAAATTACTTCGAAAAACCCATGAAACAACGACAGTGAAAGAGAGTGAAATTCTTACACAATGCGTTCAGGGGCTGTGATGAAACCTAGATTGACCATATCTAGACCCACAGCTGGATGAGACATAAGGGTGGACACTCTTGGGGCTGAGAGGTTTGGTGAGGTTGGGTGAGCAAACGCAGACCCTTTAAAGTAATACTGCGTGGTACCCATCGCATGGGTCCCAAATCTCCAGGTTCAAGGACATCTTCCTACATCGAAAACATGCATGAGAAAACAAAAAGATGGTACACCATGTGATGGGGAAAGGTTTCTAAAACGCACCTCATTTCTCTTCTCTTTGTGCCCGGGTTGGCCATTCCAGCCGCTTTACTAACAATCTCCCTACTTGGAGCATCAGCACCTTTAACCTCCTGTTCCGTACAGGTTGCAATTTGTCCTGAGGATGAACGGGTAGACGGGGAACCAGTGAGAGACTAGCTCTTGTTGTTGGCACAGGCAAAGGTCACTCTATTTTCCCATCAGGAAGAAGAATTAACCACAGGCTCATCATCCCCCCCGGAACCAGAACAGGGCCTGAAGCCATCCAGCGCTTTTGCGGCCAGCTCCCAAAAAAGCGAGTTGTAAAATGGAGCTTCAGGGCACTGCAATTCACAAACCTGCAGAGTTATAAATGATAACTCTCGTCCACAAATATATTGAGGGAAGGCAAAGAAGAGGATTTGAAATCAAGGCAGAATTGCAGGAAACAGATTTCAGGAGGTAGATTCGAATCGCCTTTAAAGCACATGAAAAGCGGCAAAACGTCGACAATGATGCCCTTGGCCAAAAAGGGCGTATGCGTTTTTTCCTGAATATATTCAGGAAAAAACGCATACGCCGTTTTGGCCAACCAAGCAACCTGGAAATGCAAATCAGCACTACAAAGAAGACTCGCTACCCATCGGTCAAAAGGGCCATGCTGAAGAAAGTGTCAAAACCAGAAATGCAGGACAGACCATGGAGAAATGGGAGCCTTGCTACACTGATGGGCAGGATGTAAATTGCTAACAGCCACTATGGAGAAGTGTACGGTGTGTCCTGAAACATCTAAAAAACACAGCTTAGAGAGCATAGGGCACTTCCACTCATGGGGGTATAAATTGGGAAAATGAAAAATCAGCAAGACACAAGCACCCCAAAGTTTAGGGCTGCTCTGTTGACAAGGACCTCCACTTCATTCCACCTTCAATATCCCAGGAAAGAGAAAAATGGATACAGAAGTTGTGGTCCTTATGTACAATGGAATATCACTCAGCCATGAAATCAATGTCATAAGGCTAGTAGCAGCATGATGAGTGGATTTAGGTACGACGATTCTAAGTGAAATAAGTCACACAGAAAAGGACACTTCTCATAAGGTATCACTTATAGAGGGAATGTAAAAACCGTTACACTTGAACTGAATTACAAAACAGAACAGAGTCACACATGCAGAAAACACACTATGGCTGCTTAACGGGAAAGGTGAGGTGGGGTGATACATAAAACAAGGGTTTCAAATTAGCTCAGATACCGTTCCATAAACCCAATATGTAATAGACAAGACCTACTCCTTGCTCAGAGAACTGGACTCAACACGCCCTATTCACCGCACAAGAATATATCTGACTAGTAATAATCTTAAAACCTATGTATTGATATCTCTCTGTTAGTGTGTCAAGTGGGTGTAAAGCGGCATAAACACAGCAGTGAAAAGCAGCTAAACCCCAGTATAAAAATAAATTACTTCAAAAAACCCATGAAACAAAGACAGTGAAAGAGAGTGAAATTCTTACACAATGCGTTCAGGGGCTGTGATGCAACCTAGATTGACCATATCTAGACCCACAGCTGGATGAGACATAAGGGTGGACACTCTTGGGGCTGAGAGGTTTGGTGAGGTTGGGTGAGCAAACGCAGACCCTTTAAAGTAATACTGCGTGGTACCCATCGCATGGGTCCCAAATCTCCAGGTTCAAGGACATCTTCCTACATCGAAAACATGCATGAGAAAACAAAAAGATGGTACACCATGTGATGGGGAAAGGTTTCTAAAACGCACCTCATTTCTCTTCTCCTTGTGCCCGGGGTCGCCATTCCAGCCGCTTTACTAACAATCTCCCTACTTGGAGCATCAGCACCTTTAACCTCCTGTTCCGTACAGGTTGCAATTTGTCCTGAGGATGAACGGGTAGACGGGGAACCAGTGAGAGACTAGCTCTTGGTGTTGGGACAGGCACAGGTCACTCTATTTTCCCATCAGGAAGAAGAATTAACCACAGGCTCATCCTCCCCCCCGGAACCAGAACAGGGCCTGAAGCCATCCAGCGCTTTTGCGGCCAGCTCCCAAAAAAGCGAGTTGTAAAATGGAGCTTCAGGGAACTGCAATTCACAAACCTGCAGAGATATAAATGATAACTCTCGTCCACAAATATATTGAGGGAAGGCAAAGAAGAGGATTTGAAATCAAGGCAGAATTGCAGGAAACAGATTTCAGGAGGTAGATTCGAATCGCCTTTAAAGCACATGAATAGCGGCAAAACGTTGACAATGATGCCCTTGGCCAAAAAGGGCGTATGCGTTTTTTCCTGAATATATTCAGGAAAAAATGCATACGCCCTTTTTGGCCAACCAAGCAACCTGGAAAGGCAAATCAGGGCAACAAAGAAGACTCGCTACCCATCGGTCAAAAGGGCCATGCTGAAAAAAGTCTCAAAACCAGAAATGCAGGACAGGCCATGGAGAAATGGGAGCCTTGCTACACTGATGGGCACGATGTAAATTGCCAACAGCCACTCTGGAGAAGTGTACGGTGTGTCCTGAAACATCTAAAAAACACAGCTTAGAGAGCATAGGGCACTTCCACTCATGGGGGTATAAATTGGGAAAATGAAAAATCAGCAAGACACAAGCACCCCAAAGTTTAGGGCTGCTCTGTTGACAAGGACCTCCACTTCATTCCACCTTCAATATCCCAGGAAAGAGAAAAATGGATAAAGAAGTTGTGGTCCTTATGTACAATGGAATAACACTCAGCCATGAAATCAATGTCATAAGGCTAGTAGCAGCATGATGAGTGGATTTAGGTACGACGATTCTAAGTGAAATAAGTCACACAGAAAAGGACACTTCTCATAAGGTATCACTTATAGAGGGAATGTAAAAACCGTTACACTTGAACTGAATTACAAAACAGAACAGAGTCACACATGCAGAAAACACACTATGGCTGCTTAAAGGGAAAGGTGAGGTGGGGTGATACATAAAACAAGGGTTTCAAATTAGCTCAGATACCGTTCCATAAACCCAATATGTAATAGACAAGACCTACTCCTTGCTCAGAGAACTGGACTCAACACGCCCTATTCACCACACAAGAATATATCTGACTAGTAATAATCTTAAAACCTATGTATTGATATCTCTCTGTTAGTGTGTCAAGTGGGTGTAAAGCAGCATAAACACAGCAGTGAAAAGCAGCTAAACCCCATTATAAAAATAAATTACTTTTACAAACCCATGAAACAAAGACAGTGAAAGAGAGAGAAATTCTTACACAATGCGTTCAGGGGCTGTGATGCAACCTGGATTGACCATATCTAGACCCACAGCTGGATGAGACATAAGGGTGGACACTCTTGGGGCTGAGAGGTTTGGTGAGGTTGGGTGAGCAAACGCAGACCCTTTAAAGTAATACTGCGTGGTACCCATCGCATGGGTCCCAAATCTCCAGGTTCAAGGGCATCTTCCTACATCGAAAACATGCATGAGAAAACAAAACGATGGTACACCATGTGATGGGGAAAGGTTTCTAAAACGCACCTCATTTCTCTTCTCCTTGTGCCCGGGTTTGCCATTCCAGCCGCTTTACTAACAATCTCCCTACTTGGAGCATCAGCACCTTTAACCTCCTGTCCCATACAGGTTGCAATTTGTCCTGAGGATGAACGGGTAGACGGTGAACCAGTGAGAGACTACCTCTTGTTGTTGGGACAGGAACAGGTCACTCTATTTTCCCATCAGGAAGAAGAATTTACCACAGGCTCATCCTCCCCCCCGCCGGAACCAGAACAGGGCCTGAAGCCATCCTGCGCTTTTGCGGCCAGCTCCCAAAAAAGCGAGTTGTAAAATGGAGCTTCAGGGCACTGCAATTCACAAACCTGCAGAGATATAAATGATAACTCTCGTCCACAAATATATTGAGGGAAGGCAAAGAAGAGGATTTGAAATAAAGGCAGAATTGCAGGAAACAGATTTCAGGAGGTAGATTCGAATCGCCTTTAAAGCACATGAAAAGCGGCAAAACGTTGACAATGATGCCCTTGGCCAAAAAGGGCGTATGCGTTTTTTCCTGAATATATTCAGGAAAAAACGCATACGCCCTTTTTGGCCAACCAAGCAACCTGGAAAGGCAAATCAGGGCAACAAAGAAGACTCGCTACCCATCGGTCAAAAGGGCCATGCTGAAAAAAGTCTCAAAACCAGAAATGCAGGACAGGCCATGGAGAAATGGGAGCCTTGCTACACTGATGTGCGGGATGTAAATTGCCAACAGCCACTCTGGAGAAGTGTACGGTGTGTCCTGAAACATCTAAAAAACACAGCTTAGAGAGCATAGGGCACTTCCACTCATGGGGGTATAAATTGGGAAAATGAAAAATCAGCAAGAAACAAACACCCCAAAGTTTAGGGCTGCTCTGTTGACAAGGACCTCCACTTCATTCCACCTTCAATATCCCAGGAAAGAGAAAAATGGATACAGAAGTTGTGGTCCTTATGTACAATGGAATATCACTCAGCCATGAAATCAATGTCATAAGGCTAGTAGCAGCATGATGAGTGGATTTAGGTACGACGATTCTAAGTGAAATAAGTCACACAGAAAAGGACACTTCTCATAAGGTATCACTTATAGAGGGAATGTAAAAAGCGTTACACTTGAACTGAATTACAAAACAGAACAGAGTCACACATGCAGAAAACACACTATGGCTGCTTAACGGGAAAGGTGAGGTGGGGTGATACATAAAACAAGGGTTTCAAATTAGCTCAGATACCGTTCCATAAACCCAATATGTAATAGACAAGACCTACTCCTTGCTCAGAGAACTGGACTCAACACGCCCTATTCACCGCACAAGAATATATCTGACTAGTAATAATCTTAAAACCTATGTATTGATATCTCTCTGTTAGTGTGTCAAGTGGGTGTAAAGTGGCATAAACACAGCAGTGAAAAGCAGCTAAACCCCAGTATAAAAATAAATTACTTCGAAAAACCCATGAAACAACGACAGTGAAAGAGAGTGAAATTCTTACACAATGCGTTCAGGGGCTGTGATGCAACCTAGATTGACCATATCTAGACCCACAGCTGGATGAGACATAAGGGTGGACACTCTTGGGGCTGAGAGGTTTGGTGAGGTTGGGTGAGCAAACGCAGACCCTTTAAAGTAATACTGCGTGGTACCCATCGCATGGGTCCCAAATCTCCAGGTTCAAGGACATCTTCCTACATCGAAAACATGCATGAGAAAACAAAAAGATGGTACACCATGTGATGGGGAAAGGTTTCTAAAACACACCTCATTTCTCTTCTCCTTGTGCCCGGGTTGGCCATTCCAGCGGCTTTACTAACAATCTCCCTACTTGGAGCATCAGCACCTTTAACCTCCTGTTCCGTACAGGTTGCAATTTGTCCTGAGGATGAACGGGTAGACGGGGAACCAGTGAGAGACTAGCTCTTGTTTTTGGCACAGGCACAGGTCACTCTATTTTCCCATCAGGAAGAAGAATTAACCACAGGCTCATCATCCCACCCGGAACCAGAACAGGGCCTGAAGCCATCCAGCGCTTTTGCGGTCAGCTCCCAAAAAAGCGAGTTGTAAAATGGAGCTTCAGGGCACTGCAATTCACAAACCTGCAGAGTTATAAATGATAACTCTCGTCCACAAATATATTGAGGGAAGGCAAAGAAGAGGATTTGAAATCAAGGCAGAATTGCAGGAAACAGATTTCAGGAGGTAGATTCGAATCGCCTTTAAAGCACATGAAAAGCGGCAAAACGTTGACAATGATGCCCTTGGCCAAAAAGGGCGTATGCGTTTTTTCCTGAATATATTCAGGAAAAAACGCATACGCCGTTTTGGCCAACCAAGCAACCTGGAAAGGCAAATCAGCACTACAAAGAAGACTCGCTACCCATCGGTCAAAAGGGCCATGCTGAAAAAAGTGTCAAAACCAGAAATGCAGGACAGACCATGGAGAAATGGGAGCCTTGCTACACTGATGGGCAGGATGTAAATTGCTAACAGCCACTATGGAGAAGTGTACGGTGTGTCCTGAAACATCTAAAAAACACAGCTTAGAGAGCATAGGGCACTTCCACTCATGGGGGTATAAATTGGGAAAATGAAAAATCAGCAAGACACAAGCACCCCAAAGTTTAGGGCTGCTCTGTTGACAAGGACCTCCACTTCATTCCACCTTCAATATCCCAGGAAAGAGAAAAATGGATACAGAAGTTGTGGTCCTTATGTACAATGGAATATCACTCAGCCATGAAATCAATGTCATAAGGCTAGTAGCAGCATGATGAGTGGATTTAGGTACGACGATTCTAAGTGAAATAAGTCACACAGAAAAGGACACTTCTCATAAGGTATCACTTATAGAGGGAATGTAAAAAGCGTTACACTTGAACTGAATTACAAAACAGAACAGAGTCACACATGCAGAAAACACACTATGGCTGCTTAACGGGAAAGGTGAGGTGGGGTGATACATATAACAAGGGTTTCAAATTAGCTAATATACCATTCCATAAACCCAATATGTAATAGACAAGACCTACTCCTTGCTCAGAGAACTGGACTCAACACGCCCTATTCACCACACAAGAATATATCTGACTAGTAATAATCTTAAAACCTATGTATTGATATCTCTCTGTTAGTGTGTCAAGTGGGTGTAAAGCAGCATAAACACAGCAGTGAAAAGCAGCTAAACCCCATTATAAAAATAAATTACTTTTACAAACCCATGAAACAAAGACAGTGAAAGAGAGAGAAATTCTTACACAATGCGTTCAGGGGCTGTGATGCAACCTGGATTGACCATATCTAGACCCACAGCTGGATGAGACATAAGGGTGGACACTCTTGGGGCTGAGAGGTTTGGTGAGGTTGGGTGAGCAAACGCAGACCCTTTAAAGTAATAGTGCGTGGTACCCATCGCATGGGTCCCAAATCTCCAGGTTCAACGGCATCTTCCTACATCAAAAACATGCATGAGAAAACAAAAAGATGGTACACCATGTGATGGGGAAAGGTTTCTAAAACGCACCTCATTTCTCTTCTCCTTGTGCCTGGGTTTGCCATTCCAGCCGCTTTACTAACAATCTCCCTACTTGGAGCATCAGCACCTTTAACCTCCTGTTCCGTACAGGTTGCAATTTGTCCTGAGGATGAACGGGTAGACGGGGAACCAGTGAGAGACTAGCTCTTGGTGTTGGGACAGGCACAGGTCACTCTATTTTCCCATCAGGAAGAAGAATTAACCACAGGCTCATCCTCCCCCCCGGAACCAGAACAGGGCCTGAAGCCATCCTGCGCTTTTGCGGCCAGCTCCCAAAAAAGCGAGTTGTAAAATGGAGTTTCAGGGCACTGCAATTCCCAAACCTGCAGAGTTATAAATGATAACTCTCGTCCACAAATATATTGAGGGAAGGCAAAGAAGAGGATTTGAAATCAAGGCAGAAATGCAGGACACAGATTTCAGGAGGTAGATTCGAATCGCCTTTAAAGCACATGAAAAGCGGCAAAACGTTGACAATGATGCCCTTTTTGGCCAACCAAGCAACCTGGAAAGGCAAATCAGGGCTACAAAGAAGACTCGCTACCCATCGGTCAAAAGGGCCATGCTGAAAAAAGTCTCAAAACCAGAAATGCAGGACAGGCCATGGAGAAATGGGAGCCTTGCTACACTGATGGGCGGGATGTAAATTGCCAACAGCCACTCTGGAGAAGTGTACGGTGTGTCCTGAAACATCTAAAAAACACAGCTTAGAGAGCATAGGGCACTTCCACTCATGGGGGTATAAATTGGGAAAATGAAAAATTAGCAAGACACAAGCACCCCAAAGTTTAGGGCTGCTCTGTTGACAAGGGACCTCCACTTCATTCCACCTTCAATATCCCAGGAAAGAGAAAAATGGATAAAGAAGTTGTGGTCCTTATGTACAATGGAATATCACTCAGCCATGAAATCAATGTCATAAGGCTAGTAGCAGCATGATGAGTGGATTTAGGTACGACGATTCTAAGTGAAATAAGTCACACAGAAAAGGACACTTCTCATAAGGTATCACTTATAGAGGGAATGTAAAAAGCGTTACACTTGAACTGAATTACAAAACAGAACAGAGTCACACATGCAGAAAACACACTATGGCTGCTTAACGGGAAAGGTGAGGTGGGGTGATACATAAAACAAGGGTTTCAAATTAGCTCAGATACCGTTCCATAAACCCAATATGTAATAGACAAGACCTACTCCTTGCTCAGAGAACTGGACTCAACACGCCCTATTCACCGCACAAGAATATATCTGACTAGTAATAATCTTAAAACCTATGTATTGATATCTCTCTGTTAGTGTGTCAAGTGGGTGTAAAGTGGCATAAACACAGCAGTGAAAAGCAGCTAAACCCCAGTATAAAAATAAATTACTTCGAAAAACCCATGAAACAACGACAGTGAAAGAGAGTGAAATTCTTACACAATGCGTTCAGGGGCTGTGATGAAACCTAGATTGACCATATCTAGACCCACAGCTGGATGAGACATAAGGGTGGACACTCTTGGGGCTGAGAGGTTTGGTGAGGTTGGGTGAGCAAACGCAGACCCTTTAAAGTAATACTGCGTGGTACCCATCGCATGGGTCCCAAATCTCCAGGTTCAAGGGCATCTTCCTACATCGAAAACATGCATGAGAAAACAAAAAGATGGTACACCATGTGATGGGGAAAGGTTTCTAAAACGCACCTCATTTCTCTTCTCTTTGTGCCCGGGTTGGCCATTCCAGCCGCTTTACTAACAATCTCCCTACTTGGAGCATCAGCACCTTTAACCTCCTGTTCCGTACAGGTTGCAATTTGTCCTGAGGATGAACGGGTAGACGGGGAACCAGTGAGAGACTAGCTCTTGTTGTTGGCACAGGCAAAGGTCACTCTATTTTCCCATCAGGAAGAAGAATTAACCACAGGCTCATCATCCCCCCCGGAACCAGAACAGGGCCTGAAGCCATCCAGCGCTTTTGCGGCCAGCTCCCAAAAAAGCGAGTTGTAAAATGGAGCTTCAGGGCACTGCAATTCACAAACCTGCAGAGTTATAAATGATAACTCTCGTCCACAAATATATTGAGGGAAGGCAAAGAAGAGGATTTGAAATCAAGGCAGAATTGCAGGAAACAGATTTCAGGAGGTAGATTCGAATCGCCTTTAAAGCACATGAAAAGCGGCAAAACGTTGACAATGATGCCCTTGGCCAAAAAGGGCGTATGCGTTTTTTCCTGAATATATTCAGGAAAAAACGCATACGCCGTTTTGGCCAACCAAGCAACCTGGAAATGCAAATCAGCACTACAAAGAAGACTCGCTACCCATCGGTGAAAAGGGCCATGCTGAAGAAAGTGTCAAAACCAGAAATGCAGGACAGACCATGGAGAAATGGGAGCCTTGCTACACTGATGGGCAGGATGTAAATTGCTAACAGCCACTATGGAGAAGTGTACGGTGTGTCCTGAAACATCTAAAAAACACAGCTTAGAGAGCATAGGGCACTTCCACTCATGGGGGTATAAATTGGGAAAATGAAAAATCAGCAAGACACAAGCACCCCAAAGTTTAGGGCTGCTCTGTTGACAAGGACCTCCACTTCATTCCACCTTCAATATCCCAGGAAAGAGAAAAATGGATACAGAAGTTGTGGTCCTTATGTACAATGGAATATCACTCAGCCATGAAATCAATTTCATAAGGCTAGTAGCAGCATGATGAGTGGATTTAGGTACGACGATTCTAAGTGAAATAAGTCACACAGAAAAGGACACTTCTCATAAGGTATCACTTATAGAGGGAATGTAAAAACCGTTACACTTGAACTGAATTACAAAACAGAACAGAGTCACACATGCAGAAAACACACTATGGCTGCTTAACGGGAAAGGTGAGGTGGGGTGATACATAAAACAAGGGTTTCAAATTAGCTCAGATACCGTTCCATAAACCCAATATGTAATAGACAAGACCTACTCCTTGCTCAGAGAACTGGACTCAACACGCCCTATTCACCGCACAAGAATATATCTGACTAGTAATAATCTTAAAACCTATGTATTGATATCTCTCTGTTAGTGTGTCAAGTGGGTGTAAAGCGGCATAAACACAGCAGTGAAAAGCAGCTAAACCCCAGTATAAAAATAAATTACTTCAAAAAACCCATGAAACAAAGACAGTGAAAGAGAGTGAAATTCTTACACAATGCGTTCAGGGGCTGTGATGCAACCTAGATTGACCATATCTAGACCCACAGCTGGATGAGACATAAGGGTGGACACTCTTGGGGCTGAGAGGTTTGGTGAGGTTGGGTGAGCAAACGCAGACCCTTTAAAGTAATACTGCGTGGTACCCATCGCATGGGTCCCAAATCTCCAGGTTCAAGGACATCTTCCTACATCGAAAACATGCATGAGAAAACAAAAAGATGGTACACCATGTGATGGGGAAAGGTTTCTAAAACGCACCTCATTTCTCTTCTCCTTGTGCCCGGGGTCGCCATTCCAGCCGCTTTACTAACAATCTCCCTACTTGGAGCATCAGCACCTTTAACCTCCTGTTCCGTACAGGTTGCAATTTGTCCTGAGGCTGAACGGGAAGATGGGGAACCAGTGAGAGACTAGCTCTTGTTGTTGGTACAGGAACAGGTCACTCTATTTTCCCATCAGGAAGAAGAATTAACCACAGGCTCATCCTCCCCCCCCCCGGAACCAGAACAGGGCCTGAAGCCATCCTGCGCTTTTGCGGCCAGCTCCCAAAAAAGCGAGTTGTAAAATGGAGCTTCAGGGCACTGCAATTCACAAACCTGCAGAGATATAAATGATAACTCTCGTCCACAAATATATTGAGGGAAGGCAAAGAAAAGGATTTGAAATCAAGGCAGAATTGCAGGAAACAGATTTCAGGAGGTAGATTCGAATCGCCTTTAAAGCACATGAAAAGCGGCAAAACGTTGACAATGATGCCCTTGGCCAAAAAGAGCGTATGCGTTTTTTCCTGAATATATTCAGGAAAAAACGCATACGCCCTTTTTGGCCAACCAAGCAACCTGGAAAGGCAAATCAGGGCAACAAAGAAGACTCGCTACCCATCGGTCAAAAGGGCCATGCTGAAAAAAGTCTCAAAACCAGAAATGCAGGACAGGCCATGGAGAAATGGGAGCCTTGCTACACTGATGGGCGGGATGTAAATTGCCAACAGCCACTCTGGAGGAGTGTACGGTGTGTCCTGAAACATCTAAAAAACACAGCTTAGAGAGCATAGGGCACTTCCACTCATGGGGGTATAAATTGGGAAAATGAAAAATCAGCAAGACACAAACACCCCAAAGTTTAGGGCTGCTCTGTTGACAAGGACCTCCACTTCATTCCACCTTCAATATCCCAGGAAAGAGAAAAATGGATAAAGAAGTTGTGGTCCTTATGTACAATGGAATATCACTCAGCCATGAAATCAATGTCATAAGGCTAGTAGCAGCATGATGAGTGGATTTAGGTACGACGATTCTAAGTGAAATAAGTCACACAGAAAAGGACACTTCTCATAAGGTATCACTTATAGAGGGAATGTAAAAAGCGTTACACTTGAACTGAATTACAAAACAGAACAGAGTCACACATGCAGAAAACACACTATGGCTGCTTAACGGGAAAGGTGAGGTGGGGTGATACATAAAACAAGGGTTTCAAATTAGCTCAGATACCGTTCCATAAACCCAATATGTAATAGACAAGACCTACTCCTTGCTCAGAGAACTGGACTCAACACGCCCTATTCACCACACAAGAATATATCTGACTAGTAATAATCTTAAAACCTATGTATTGATATCTCTCTGTTAGTGTGTCAAGTGGGTGTAAAGCAGCATAAACACAGCAGTGAAAAGCAGCTAAACCCCATTATAAAAATAAATTACTTTTACAAACCCATGAAACAAAGACAGTGAAAGAGAGAGAAATTCTTACACAATGCGTTCAGGGGCTGTGATGCAACCTGGATTGACCATATCTAGACCCACAGCTGGATGAGACATAAGGGTGGACACTCTTGGGGCTGAGAGGTTTGGTGAGGTTGGGTGAGCAAACGCAGACCCTTTAAAGTAATACTGCGTGGTACCCATCGCATGGGTCCCAAATCTCCAGGTTCAACGGCATCTTCCTACATCGAAAACATGCATGAGAAAACAAAAAGATGGTACACCATGTGATGGGGAAAGGTTTCTAAAACGCACCTCATTTCTCTTCTCCTTGTGCCTGGGTTTGCCATTCCAGCCGCTTTACTAACAATCTCCCTACTTGGAGCATCAGCACCTTTAACCTCCTGTTCCGTACAGGTTGCAATTTGTCCTGAGGATGAACGGGTAGACGGGGAACCAGTGAGAGACTAGCTCTTGGTGTTGGGACAGGCACAGGTCACTCTATTTTCCCATCAGGAAGAAGAATTAACCACAGGCTCATCCTCCCCCCCGGAACCAGAACAGGGCCTGAAGCCATCCTGCGCTTTTGCGGCCAGCTCCCAAAAAAGCGAGTTGTAAAATGGAGTTTCAGGGCACTGCAATTCCCAAACCTGCAGAGTTATAAATGATAACTCTCGTCCACAAATATATTGAGGGAAGGCAAAGAAGAGGATTTGAAATCAAGGCAGAAATGCAGGACACAGATTTCAGGAGGTAGATTCGAATCGCCTTTAAAGCACATGAAAAGCGGCAAAACGTTGACAATGATGCCCTTGGCCAAAAAGGGCGTATGCGTTTTTTCCTGAATATATTCAGGAAAAAACGCATACGCCCTTTTTGGCCAACCAAGCAACCTGGAAAGGCAAATCAGGGCTACAAAGAAGACTCGCTACCCATCGGTCAAAAGGGCCATGCTGAAAAAAGTCTCAAAACCAGAAATGCAGGACAGGCCATGGAGAAATGGGAGCCTTGCTACACTGATGGGCGGGATGTAAATTGCCAACAGCCACTCTGGAGAAGTGTACGGTTTGTCCTGAAACATCTAAAAAACACAGCTTAGAGAGCATAGGGCACTTCCACTCATGGGGGTATAAATTGGGAAAATGAAAAATCAACAAGACACAAGCACCCCAAAGTTTAGGGCTGCTCTGTTGACAAGGACCTCCACTTCATTCCACCTTCAATATCCCAGGAAAGAGAAAAATGGATAAAGAAGTTGTGGTCCTTATGTACAATGGAATATCACTCAGCCATGAAATCAATGTCATAAGGCTAGTAGCAGCATGATGAGTGGATTTAGGTACGACGATTCTAAGTGAAATAAGTCACACAGAAAAGGACACTTCTCATAAGGTATCACTTATAGAGGGACTGTAAAAACCGTTACACTTGAACTGAATTACAAAACAGAACAGAGTCACACATGCAGAAAACACAGTATGGCTGCTTAACGGGAAAGGTGAGGTGGGGTGATACATCAAACAAGGGTTTCAAATTAGCTCAGATACCGTTCCATAAACCCAATATGTAATAGACAAGACCTACTCCTTGCTCAGAGAATTGGACTCAACACGCCCTATTCACCGCACAAGAATATATCTGACTAGTAATAATCTTAAAACCTATGTATTGATATCTCTCTGTTAGTGTGTCAAGTGGGTGTAAAGCGGCATAAACACAGCAGTGAAAAGCAGGTAAACCCCATTATAAAAATAAATTACTTTGAGAAACCCATGAAACAAAGACAGTGAAAGAGAGAGAAATTCTTACACAATGCGTTCAGGGGCTGTGATGCAACCTGGATTGACCATATCTAGACCCACAGCTGGATGAGACATAAGGGTGGACACTCTTGGGGCTGAGGGGTTTGGTGAGGTTGGGTGAGCAAACGCAGACCCTTTAAAGTAATACTGCGTGGTACCCATCGCATGGGTCCCAAATCTCCAGGTTCAACGACATCTTCCTACATCAAAAACATGCATGAGAAAACAAAAAGATGGTACACCATGTGATGGGGAAAGGTTTCTAAAACGCACCTCATTTCTCTTCTCCTTGTGCCCGCGTTTGCCATTCCATCCGCTTTACTAACAATCTCCCTACTTGGAGCATCAGCACCTTTAACCTCCTGTTCCGTACAGGTTGCAATTTGTCCTGAGGATGAACGGGTAGACGGGGAACCAGTGAGAGACTAGCTCTTGGTGTTGGGACAGGCAGAGGTCACTCTATTTTCCCATCAGGAAGAAGAATTAACCACAGGCTCATCCTCCCCCCCGGAACCAGAACAGGGCCTGAAGCCATCCTGCGCTTTTGCGGCCAGCTCCCAAAAAAGCGAGTTGTAAAATGGAGCTTCAGGGCACTGCAATTCCCAAACCTGCAGAGTTATAAATGATAACTCTCGTCCACAAATATATTGAGGGAAGGCAAAGAAGAGGATTTGAAATCAAGGCAGAATTGCAGGAAACAGATTTCAGGAGGTAGATTCGAATCGCCTTTAAAGCACATGAAAAGCGGCAAAACGTTGACAATGATGCCCTTGGCCAAAAAGGGCGTATGCGTTTTTTCCTGAATATATTCAGGAAAAAACGCATACGCCCTTTTTGGCCAACCAAGCAACCTGGAAAGGCAAATCAGGGCTACAAAGAAGACTCGCTACCCATCGGTCAAAAGGGCCATGCTGAAAAAAGTCTCAAAACCAGAAATGCAGGACAGGCCATGGAGAAATGGGAGCCTTGCTACACTGATGGGCGGGATGTAAATTGCCAACAGCCACTCTGGAGAAGTGTACGGTGTGTCCTGAAACATCTAAAAAACACAGCTTAGAGAGCTTAGGGCACTTCCACTCATGGGGGTATAAATTGGGAAAATGAAAAATCAGCAAGACACAAGCACCCCAAAGTTTAGGGCTGCTCTGTTGACAAGGACCTCCACTTCATTCCACCTTCAATATCCCAGGAAAGAGAAAAATGGATAAAGAAGTTGTGGTCCTTATGTACAATGGAATATCACTCAGCCATGAAATCAATGTCATAAGGCTAGTAGCAGCATGATGAGTGGATTTAGGTACGACGATTCTAAGGGAAATAAGTCACACAGAAAAGGACACTTCTCATAAGGTATCACTTATAGAGGGACTGTAAAAACCGTTACACTTGAACTGAATTACAAAACAGAACAGAGTCACACATGCAGAAAACACAGTATGGCTGCTTAACGGGAAGGGTGAGGTGGGGTGATACATAAAACAAGGGTTTCAAATTAGCTCAGATACCGTTCCATAAACCCAATATGTAATAGACAAGACCTACTCCTTGCTCAGAGAACTGGACTCAACACGCCCTATTCACCGCACAAGAATATATCTGACTAGTAATAATCTTAAAACCTATGTATTGATATCTCTCTGTTAGTGTGTCAAGTGGGTGTAAAGCGGCATAAACACAGCAGTGAAAAGCAGCTAAACCCCAGTATAAAAATAAATTACTTCAAAAAACCCATGAAACAAAGACAGTGAAAGAGAGAGAAATTCTTACACAATGCGTTCAGGGGCTGTGATGCAACCTGGATTGACCATATCTAGACCCACAGCTGGATGAGACATAAGGGTGGACACTCTTGGGGCTGAGGGGTTTGGTGAGGTTGGGTGAGCAAACGCAGACCCTTTAAAGTAATACTGCGTGGTACCCATCGCATGGGTCCCAAATCTCCAGGTTCAAGGACATCTTCCTACATCGAAAACATGCATGAGAAAACAAAAAGATGGTACACCATGTGATGGGGAAAGGTTTCTAAAACGCACCTCATTTCTCTTCTCCTTGTGCCCGGGGTCGCCATTCCAGCCGCTTTACTAACAATCTCCCTACTTGGAGCATCAGCACCTTTAACCTCCTGTTCCGTACAGGTTGCAATTTGTCCTGAGGCTGAACGGGAAGATGGGGAACCAGTGAGAGACTAGCTCTTGTTGTTGGTACAGGAACAGGTCACTCTATTTTCCCATCAGGAAGAAGAATTAACCACAGGCTCATCCTCCCCCCCGGAACCAGAACAGGGCCTGAAGCCATCCTGCGCTTTTGCGGCCAGCTCCCAAAAAAGCGAGTTGTAAAATGGAGTTTCAGGGCACTGCAATTCCCAAACCTGCAGAGTTATAAATGATAACTCTCGTCCACAAATATATTGAGGGAAGGCAAAGAAGAGGATTTGAAATCAAGGCAGAAATGCAGGACACAGATTTCAGGAGGTAGATTCGAATCGCCTTTAAAGCACATGAAAAGCGGCAAAACGTTGACAATGATGCCCTTGGCCAAAAAGGGCGTATGCATTTTTTCCTGAATATATTCAGGAAAAAACGCATACGCCCTTTTTGGCCAACCAAGCAACCTGGAAAGGCAAATCAGGGCTACAAAGAAGACTCGCTACCCATCGGTCAAAAGGGCCATGCTGAAAAAAGTCTCAAAACCAGAAATGCAGGACAGGCCATGGAGAAATGGGAGCCTTGCTACACTGATGGGCGGGATGTAAATTGCCAACAGCCACTCTGGAGAAGTGTACGGTGTGTCCTGAAACATCTAAAAAACACAGCTTAGAGAGCATAGGGCACTTCCACTCATGGGGGTATAAATTGGGAAAATGAAAAATCAGCAAGACACAAGCACCCCAAAGTTTAGGGCTGCTCTGTTGACAAGGACCTCCACTTCATTCCACCTTCAATATCCCAGGAAAGAGAAAAATGGATAAAGAAGTTGTGGTCCTTATGTACAATGGAATATCACTCAGCCATGAAATCAATGTCATAAGGCTAGTAGCAGCATGATGAGTGGATTTAGGTACGACGATTCTAAGTGAAATAAGTCACACAGAAAAGGACACTTCTCATAAGGTATCACTTATAGAGGGACTGTAAAAACCGTTACACTTGAACTGAATTACAAAACAGAACAGAGTCACACATGCAGAAAACACAGTATGGCTGCTTAACGGGAAAGGTGAGGTGGGGTGATACATCAAACAAGGGTTTCAAATTAGCTCAGATACCGTTCCATAAACCCAATATGTAATAGACAAGACCTACTCCTTGCTCAGAGAACTGGACTCAACACGCCCTATTCACCGCACAAGAATATATCTGACTAGTAATAATCTTAAAACCTATGTATTGATATCTCTCTGTTAGTGTGTCAAGTGGGTGTAAAGCGGCATAAACACAGCAGTGAAAAGCAGGTAAACCCCATTATAAAAATAAATTACTTTGAGAAACCCATGAAACAAAGACAGTGAAAGAGAGAGAAATTCTTACACAATGCGTTCAGGGGCTGTGATGCAACCTGGATTGACCATATCTAGACCCACAGCTGGATGAGACATAAGGGTGGACACTCTTGGGGCTGAGGGGTTTGGTGAGGTTGGGTGAGCAAACGCAGACCCTTTAAAGTAATACTGCGTGGTACCCATCGCATGGGTCCCAAATCTCCAGGTTCAACGGCATCTTCCTACATCAAAAACATGCATGAGAAAACAAAAAGATGGTACACCATGTGATGGGGAAAGGTTTCTAAAACGCACCTCATTTCTCTTCTCCTTGTGCCCGCGTTTGCCATTCCATCCGCTTTACTAACAATCTCCCTACTTGGAGCATCAGCACCTTTAACCTCCTGTTCCGTACAGGTTGCAATTTGTCCTGAGGATGAACGGGTAGACGGGGAACCAGTGAGAGACTAGCTCTTGGTGTTGGGACAGGCAGAGGTCACTCTATTTTCCCATCAGGAAGAAGAATTAACCACAGGCTCATCCTCCCCCCCGGAACCAGAACAGGGCCTGAAGCCATCCTGCGCTTTTGCGGCCAGCTCCCAAAAAAGCGAGTTGTAAAATGGAGCTTCAGGGCACTGCAATTCCCAAACCTGCAGAGTTATAAATGATAACTCTCGTCCACAAATATATTGAGGGAAGGCAAAGAAGAGGATTTGAAATCAAGGCAGAATTGCAGGAAACAGATTTCAGGAGGTAGATTCGAATCGCCTTTAAAGCACATGAAAAGCGGCAAAACGTTGACAATGATGCCCTTGGCCAAAAAGGGCGTATGCGTTTTTTCCTGAATATATTCAGGAAAAAACGCATACGCCCTTTTTGGCCAACCAAGCAACCTGGAAAGGCAAATCAGGGCTACAAAGAAGACTCGCTACCCATCGGTCAAAAGGGCCATGCTGAAAAAAGTCTCAAAACCAGAAATGCAGGACAGGCCATGGAGAAATGGGAGCCTTGCTACACTGATGGGCGGGATGTAAATTGCCAACAGCCACTCTGGAGAAGTGTACGGTGTGTCCTGAAACATCTAAAAAACACAGCTTAGAGAGCTTAGGGCACTTCCACTCATGGGGGTATAAATTGGGAAAATGAAAAATCAGCAAGACACAAGCACCCCAAAGTTTAGGGCTGCTCTGTTGACAAGGACCTCCACTTCATTCCACCTTCAATATCCCAGGAAAGAGAAAAATGGATAAAGAAGTTGTGGTCCTTATGTACAATGGAATATCACTCAGCCATGAAATCAATGTCATAAGGCTAGTAGCAGCATGATGAGTGGATTTAGGTACGACGATTCTAAGGGAAATAAGTCACACAGAAAAGGACACTTCTCATAAGGTATCACTTATAGAGGGACTGTAAAAACCGTTACACTTGAACTGAATTACAAAACAGAACAGAGTCACACATGCAGAAAACACAGTATGGCTGCTTAACGGGAAGGGTGAGGTGGGGTGATACATAAAACAAGGGTTTCAAATTAGCTCAGATACCGTTCCATAAACCCAATATGTAATAGACAAGACCTACTCCTTGCTCAGAGAACTGGACTCAACACGCCCTATTCACCGCACAAGAATATATCTGACTAGTAATAATCTTAAAACCTATGTATTGATATCTCTCTGTTAGTGTGTCAAGTGGGTGTAAAGCGGCATAAACACAGCAGTGAAAAGCAGCTAAACCCCAGTATAAAAATAAATTACTTCAAAAAACCCATGAAACAAAGACAGTGAAAGAGAGAGAAATTCTTACACAATGCGTTCAGGGGCTGTGATGCAACCTGGATTGACCATATCTAGACCCACAGCTGGATGAGACATAAGGGTGGACACTCTTGGGGCTGAGAGGTTTGGTGAGGTTGGGTGAGCAAACGCAGACCCTTTAAAGTAATACTGCGTGGTACCCATCGCATGGGTCCCAAATCTCCAGGTTCAAGGACATCTTCCTACATCGAAAACATGCATGAGAAAACAAAAAGATGGTACACCATGTGATGGGGAAAGGTTTCTAAAACGCACCTCATTTCTCTTCTCCTTGTGCCCGGGGTCGCCATTCCAGCCGCTTTACTAACAATCTCCCTACTTGGAGCATCAGCACCTTTAACCTCCTGTTCCGTACAGGTTGCAATTTGTCCTGAGGATGAACGGGTAGACGGGGAACCAGTGAGAGACTAGCTCTTGTTGTTGGCACAGGCACAGGTCACTCTATTTTCCCATCAGGAAGAAGAATTAACCACAGGCTCATCCTCCCCCCCCCCGGAACCAGAACAGGGCCTGAAGCCATCCTGCGCTTTTGCGGCCAGCTCCCAAAAAAGCGAGTTGTAAAATGGAGTTTCAGGGCACTGCAATTCCCAAACCTGCAGAGTTATAAATGATAACTCTCGTCCACAAATATATTGAGGGAAGGCAAAGAAGAGGATTTGAAATCAAGGCAGAATTGCAGGAAACAGATTTCAGGAGGTAGATTCGAATCGCCTTTAAAGCACATGAAAAGCGGCAAAACGTTGACAATGATGCCCTTGGCCAAAAAGGGCGTATGCGTTTTTTCCTGAATATATTCAGGAAAAAACGCATACGCCCTTTTTGGCCAACCAAGCAACCTGGAAAGGCAAATCAGGGCTACAAAGAAGACTCGCTACCCATCGGTCAAAAGGGCCATGCTGAAAAAACTGTCAAAACCAGAAATGCAGGACAGGCCATGGAGAAATGGGAGCCTTGCTACACTGATGGGCACGATGTAAATTGCCAACAGCCACTCTGGAGAAGTGTACGGTGTGTCCTGAAACATCTAAAAAACACAGCTTAGAGAGCATAGGGCACTTCCACTCATGGGGGTATAAATTGGGAAAATGAAAAATCAGCAAGACACAAGCACCCCAAAGTTTAGGGCTGCTCTGTTGACAAGGACCTCCACTTCATTCCACCTTCAATATCCCAGGAAAGAGAAAAATGGATAAAGAAGTTGTGGTCCTTATGTACAATGGAATATCACTCAGCCATGAAATCAATGTCATAAGGCTAGTAGCAGCATGATGAGTGGATTTAGGTACGACGATTCTAAGTGAAATAAGTCACACAGAAAAGGACACTTCTCATAAGGTATCACTTATAGAGGGACTGTAAAAACCGTTACAATTGAACTGAATTACAAAACAGAACAGAGTCACACATGCAGAAAACACAGTATGGCTGCTTAACGGGAAAGGTGAGGTGGGGTGATACATAAAACAAGGGTTTCAAATTAGCTCAGATACCGTTCCATAAACCCAATATGTAATAGACAAGACCTACTCCTTGCTCAGAGAACTGGACTCAACACGCCCTATTCACCACACAAGAATATATCTGACTAGTAATAATCTTAAAACCTATGTATTGATATCTCTCTGTTAGTGTGTCAAGTGGGTGTAAAGCAGCATAAACACAGCAGTGAAAAGCAGCTAAACCCCATTATAAAAATAAATTACTTTTACAAACCCATGAAACAAAGACAGTGAAAGAGAGAGAAATTCTTACACAATGCGTTCAGGGGCTGTGATGCAACCTGGATTGACCATATCTAGACCCACAGCTGGATGAGACATAAGGGTGGACACTCTTGGGGCTGAGAGGTTTGGTGAGGTTGGGTGAGCAAACGCAGACCCTTTAAAGTAATACTGCGTGGTACCCATCGCATGGGTCCCAAATCTCCAGGTTCAAGGGCATCTTCCTACATCGAAAACATGCATGAGAAAACAAAAAGATGGTACACCATGTGATGGGGAAAGGTTTCTAAAACGCACCTCATTTCTCTTCTCCTTGTGCCCGGGTTTGCCATTCCAGCCGCTTTACTAACAATCTCCCTACTTGGAGCATCAGCACCTTTAACCTCCTGTTCCGTACAGGTTGCAATTTGTCCTGAGGATGAACGGGTAGACGGGGAACCAGTGAGAGACTAGCTCTTGGTGTTGGGACAGGCAGAGGTCACTCTATTTTCCCATCAGGAAGAAGAATTAACCACAGGCTCATCCTCCCCCCCGGAACCAGAACAGGGCCTGAAGCCATCCTGCGCTTTTGCGGCCAGCTCCCAAAAAAGCGAGTTGTAAAATGGAGCTTCAGGGCACTGCAATTCCCAAACCTGCAGAGTTATAAATGATAACTCTCGTCCACAAATATATTGAGGGAAGGCAAAGAAGAGGATATGAAATCAAGGCAGAATTGCAGGAAACAGATTTCAGGAGGTAGATTCGAATCGCCTTTAAAGCACATGAAAAGCGGCAAAACGTTGACAATGATGCCCTTGGCCAAAAAGGGCGTATGCGTTTTTTCCTGAATATATTCAGGAAAAAACGCATACGCCCTTTTTGGCCAACCAAGCAACCTGGAAAGGCAAATCAGGGCTACAAAGAAGACTCGCTACCCATCGGTCAAAAGGGCCATGCTGAAAAAAGTCTCAAAACCAGAAATGCAGGACAGGCCATGGAGAAATGGGAGCCTTGCTACACTGATGGGCGGGATGTAAATTGCCAACAGCCACTCTGGAGAAGTGTACGGTGTGTCCTGAAACATCTAAAAAACACAGCTTAGAGAGCTTAGGGCACTTCCACTCATGGGGGTATAAATTGGGAAAATGAAAAATCAGCAAGACACAAGCACCCCAAAGTTTAGGGCTGCTCTGTTGACAAGGACCTCCACTTCATTCCACCTTCAATATCCCAGGAAAGAGAAAAATGGATAAAGAAGTTGTGGTCCTTATGTACAATGGAATATCACTCAGCCATGAAATCAATGTCATAAGGCTAGTAGCAGCATGATGAGTGGATTTAGGTACGACGATTCTAAGGGAAATAAGTCACACAGAAAAGGACACTTCTCATAAGGTATCACTTATAGAGGGACTGTAAAAACCGTTACACTTGAACTGAATTACAAAACAGAACAGAGTCACACATGCAGAAAACACAGTATGGCTGCTTAACGGGAAGGGTGAGGTGGGGTGATACATAAAACAAGGGTTTCAAATTAGCTCAGATACCGTTCCATAAACCCAATATGTAATAGACAAGACCTACTCCTTGCTCAGAGAACTGGACTCAACACGCCCTATTCACCGCACAAGAATATATCTGACTAGTAATAATCTTAAAACCTATGTATTGATATCTCTCTGTTAGTGTGTCAAGTGGGTGTAAAGCGGCATAAACACAGCAGTGAAAAGCAGCTAAACCCCATTATCAAAATAAATTACTTCGAAAAACCCATGAAACAAAGACACTGAAAGAGAGAGAAATTCTTACACAATGCGTTCAGGGGCTGTGATGCAACCTGGATTGACCATATCTAGACCCACAGCTGGATGAGACATAAGGGTGGACACTCTTGGGGCTGAGAGGTTTGGTGAGGTTGGGTGAGCAAACGCAGACCCTTTAAAGTAATACTGCGTGGTACCCATCGCATGGGTCCCAAATCTCCAGGTTCAAGGGCATCTTCCTACATCGAAAACATGCATGAGAAAACAAAAAGATGGTACACCATGTGATGGGGAAATGTTTCTAAAACGCACCTCATTTCTCTTCTCCTTGTGCCCGGGGTCGCCATTCCAGCCGCTTTACTAACAATCTCCCTACTTGGAGCATCAGCACCTTTAACCTCCTGTTCCATACAGGTTGCAATTTGTCCTGAGGATGAACGGGTAGACGGGGAACCTGTGAGAGACTAGCTCTTGGTGTTGGGACAGGCACAGGTCACTCTATTTTCCCATCAGGAAGAAGAATTAACCACAGGCTCATCCTCCCCCCCGGAACCAGAACAGGGCCTGAAGCCATCCTGCGCTTTTGCGGCCAGCTCCCAAAAAAGCGAGTTGTAAAATGGAGCTTCAGGGC
Organism: Balaenoptera borealis; assembly: GCF_965194805.1. Lineage (NCBI taxonomy): Eukaryota > Metazoa > Chordata > Mammalia > Artiodactyla > Balaenopteridae > Balaenoptera > Balaenoptera borealis. Next base: position 3,577,015 of record NW_028124009.1, read on the forward strand.
ACTGCAATTCCCAAACCTGCAGAGTTATAAATGATAACTCTCGTCCACAAATATATTGAGGGAAGGCAAAGAAGAGGATTTGAAATCAAGGCAGAATTGCAGGAAACAGATTTCAGGAGGTAGATTCGAATCGCCTTTAAAGCACATGAAAAGCGGCAAAACGTTGACAATGATGCCCTTGGCCAAAAAGGGCGTATGCGTTTTTTCCTGAATATATTCAGGAAAAAACGCATACGCCCTTTTTGGCCAACCAAGCCACCTGGAAAGGCAAATCAGGGCTACAAAGAAGACTCGCTACCCATCGGTCAAAAGGGCCATGCTGAAAAAAGTCTCAAAACCAGAAATGCAGGACAGGCCATGGAGAAATGGGAGCCTTGCTACACTGATGGGCGGGATGTAAATTGCCAACAGCCACTCTGGAGAAGTGTACGGTGTGTCCTGAAACATCTAAAAAACACAGCTTAGAGAGCTTAGGGCACTTCCACTCATGGGGGTATAAATTGGGAAAATGAAAAATCAGCAAGACACAAGCACCCCAAAGTTTAGGGCTGCTCTGTTGACAAGGACCTCCACTTCATTCCACCTTCAATATCCCAGGAAAGAGAAAAATGGATAAAGAAGTTGTGGTCCTTATGTACAATGGAATATCACTCAGCCATGAAATCAATGTCATAAGGCTAATAGCAGCATGATGAGTGGATTTAGGTACGACGATTCTAAGGGAAATAAGTCACACAGAAAAGGACACTTCTCATAAGGTATCACTTATAGAGGGAATGTAAAAACCGTTACACTTGAACTGAATTACAAAACAGAACAGAGTCACACATGCAGAAAACACACTATGGCTGCTTAACGGGAAGGGTGAGGTGGGGTGATACATAAAACAAGGGTTTCAAATTAGCTCAGATACCGTTCCATAAACCCAATATGTAATAGACAAGACCTACTCCTTGCTCAGAGAACTGGACTCAACACGCCCTATTCACCGCACAAGAATATATCTGACTAGTAATAATCTTAAAACCTATGTATTGATATCTCTCTGTTAGTGTGTCAAGTGGGTGTAAAGCGGCATAAACACAGCAGTGAAAAGCAGCTAAACCCCATTATAAAAATAAATTACTTTTACAAACCCATGAAACAAAGACAGTGAAAGAGAGAGAAATTCTTACACAATGCGTTCAGGGGCTGTGATGCAACCTGGATTGACCATATCTAGACCCACAGCTGGATGAGACATAAGGGTGGACACTCTTGGGGCTGAGAGGTTTGGTGAGGTTGGGTGAGCAAACGCAGACCCTTTAAAGTAATACTGCGTGGTACCCATCGCATGGGTCCCAAATCTCCAGGTTCAAGGGCATCTTCCTACATCGAAAACATGCATGAGAAAACAAATTGATGGTACACCATGTGATGGGGAAAGGTTTCTAAAACGCACCTCATTTCTCTTCTCCTTGTGCCCGGGTTCGCCATTCCAGCCGCTTTACTAACAATCTCCCTACTTGGAGCATCAGCACCTTTAACCTCCTGTTCCGTACAGGTTGCAATTTGTCCTGAGGATGAACGGGTAGACGGGGAACCAGTGAGAGACTAGCTCTTGGTGTTGGGACAGGCACAGGTCACTCTATTTTCCCATCAGGAAGAAGAATTAACCACAGGCTCATCCTCCCCCCCAGAACCAGAACAGGGCCTGAAGCCATCCTGCGCTTTTGCGGCCAGCTGCCAAAAAAGCGAGTTGTAAAATGGAGCTTCAGGGCACTGCAATTCACAAACCTGCAGAGTTATAAATGATAACTCTCGTCCACAAATATATTGAGGGAAGGCAAAGAAGAGGATTTGAAATCAAGGCAGAATTGCACGAAACAGATTTCAGGAGGTAGATTCGAATCGCCTTTAAAGCACATGAAAAGCGGCAAAACGTTGACAATGATGCCCTTGGCCAAAAAGGGCGTATGCGTTTTTTCCTGAATATATTCAGGAAAAAACCCATACGCCCTTTTTGGCCAACCAAGCAACCTGGAAAGGCAAATCAGGGCTACAAAGAAGACTCGCTACCCATTGGTCAAAAGGGCCATGCTGAAAAAAGTCTCAAAACCAGAAATGCAGGACAGGCCATGGAGAAATGGGAGCCTTGCTACACTGATGGGTGGGATGTAAATTGCCAACAGCCACTCTGGAGAAGTGTACGGTGTGTCCTGAAACATCTAAAAAACACAGCTTAGAGAGCATAGGGCACTTCCACTCATGGGGGTATAAATAGGGAAAATGAAAAATCAGCAAGACACAAGCACCCCAAAGTTTAGGGCTGCTCTGTTGACAAGGACCTCCACTTCATTCCACCTTCAATATCCCAGGAAAGAGAAAAATGGATAAAGAAGTTGTGGTCCTTATGTACAATGGAATATCACTCAGCCATGAAATCAATGTCATAAGGCTAATAGCAGCATGATGAGTGGATTTAGGTACGACGATTCTAAGGGAAATAAGTCACACAGAAAAGGACACTTCTCATAAGGTATCACTTATAGAGGGACTGTAAAAACCGTTACACTTGAACTGAATTACAAAACAGAACAGAGTCACACATGCAGAAAACACACTATGGCTGCTTAACGGGAAAGGTGAGGTGGGGTGATACATAAAACAAGGGTTTCAAATTAGCTCAGATACCGTTCCATAAACCCAATATGTAATAGACAAGACCTACTCCTTGCTCAGAGAACTGGACTCAACACGCCCTATTCACCGCACAAGAATATATCTGACTAGTAATAATCTTAAAACCTATGTATTGATATCTCTCTGTTAGTGTGTCAAGTGGGTGTAAAGCGGCATAAACACAGCAGTGAAAAGCAGCTAAACCCCAGTATAAAAATAAATTACTTTGAAAAACCCATGAAACAAAGACAGAGAAAGAGAGAGAAATTCTTACACAATGCGTTCAGGGGCTGTGATGCAACCTGGATTGACCATATCTAGACCCACAGCTGGATGAGACATAAGGGTGGACACTCTTGGGGCTGAGAGGTTTGGTGAGGTTGGGTGAGCAAACGCAGACCCTTTAAAGTAATACTGCGTGGTACCCATCGCATGGGTCCCAAATCTCCAGGTTCAAGGGCATCTTCCTACATCGAAAACATGCATAAGAAAACAAAAAAGATGGTACACCATGTGATGGGGAAAGGTTTCTAGAACGCACCTCATTTCTCTTCTCCTTGTGCCCGGGGTCGCCATTCCAGCCACTTTCCTAGCAATCTCCCTACTTGGAGCATCAGCACCTTTAACCTCCTGTTCCGTACAGGTTGCAATTTGTCCTGAGGATGAACGGGTAGACGGGGAACCAGTGAGAGACTAGCTCTTGTTGTTGGAACAGGCACAGGTCACTCTATTTTCCCATCAGGAAGAAGAATTAACCACAGGCTCATCCTCCCCCCTGGAACCAGAACAGGGCCTGAAGCCATCCTGCGCTTTTGCGGCCAGCTCCCAAACAAACGAGTTGTAAAATGGAGCTTCAGGGCACTGCAATTCACAAACCTGCAGAGTTATAAATGATAACTTTCGTCCACAAATATATTGAGGGACGGCAAAGAAGAGGATTTGAAATCAAGGCAGAAATGCAGGAAACAGATTTCAGGAGGTAGATTCGAATCGCCTTTAAAGCACATGAAAAGCGGCAAAACGTTGACAATGATGCCCTTGGCCAAAAAGGGCGTATGCGTTTTTTCCTGAATATATTCAGGAAAAAACGCATACGCCCTTTTTGGCCAACCAAGCAAACTGGAAAGGCAAATCAGGGCTACAAAGAAGACTCGCTACCCATCGGTCAAAAGGGCCATGCTGAAAAAAGTCTCAAAACCAGAAATGCAGGACAGGCCATGGAGAAATGGGAGCCTTGCTACACTGATGGGCTGGATGTAAATTGCCAACAGCCACTCTGGAGAAGTGTACGGTGTGTCCTGAAACATCTAAAAAACACAGCTTAGAGAGCATAGGGCACTTCCACTCATGGGGGTATAAATTGGGAAAATGAAAAATCAGCAAGACACAAGCACCCCAAAGTTTAGGGCTGCTCTGTTGACAAGGACCTCCACTTCATTCCACCTTCAATATCCCAGGAGGGAGAAAAATGGATAAAGAAGTTGCGGTCCTTATGTACAATGGAATATCACTCAGCCATGAAATCAATGTCATAAGGCTAATAGCAGCATGATGAGTGGATTTAGGTACGACGATTCTAAGTGAAATAAGTCACACAGAAAAGGACACTTCTCATAAGGTATCACTTATAGAGGGAATGTAAAAACCGTTACACTTGAACTGAATTACAAAACAGAACAGAGTCACACATGCAGAAAACACACTATGGCTGCTTAACGGGAAACGTGAGGTGGGGTGATACATAAAACAAGGGTTTCAAATTAGCTCAGATACCGTTCCATAAACCCAATATGTAATAGACAAGACCTACTCCTTGCTCAGAGAACTGGACTCAACACGCCCTATTCACCGCACAAGAATATATCTCACTAGTAATAATCTTAAAACCTATGTATTGATATCTCTCTGTTAGTGTGTCAAGTGGGTGTAAAGCGGCATAAACACAGCAGTGAAAAGCAGCTAAACCCCATTATAAAAATAAATTACTTTTACAAACCCATGAAACAAAGACAGTGAAAGAGAGAGAAATTCTTACACAATGCGTTCAGGGGCTGTGATGCAACCTGGATTGACCATATCTAGACCCACAGCTGGATGAGACATAAGGGTGGACACTCTTGGGGCTGAGAGGTTTGGTGAGGTTGGGTGAGCAAACGCAGACCCTTTAAAGTAATACTGCGTGGTACCCATCGCATGGGTCCCAAATCTCCAGGTTCAAGGGCATCTTCCTACATCGAAAACATGCATGAGAAAACAAAAAGATGGTACACCATGTGATGGGGAAAGGTTTCTAAAACGCACCTCATTTCTCTTCTCCTTGTGCCCGGGTTCGCCATTCCAGCCGCTTTACTAACAATCTCCCTACTTGGAGCATCAGCACCTTTAACCTCCTGTTCCGTACAGGTTGCAATTTGTCCTGAGGATGAACGGGTAGACGGGGAACCAGTGAGAGACTAGCTCTTGGTGTTGGGACAGGCACAGGTCACTCTATTTTCCCATCAGGAAGAAGAATTAACCACAGGCTCATCCTCCCCCCCGGAACCAGAACAGGGCCTGAAGCCATCCTGCGCTTTTGCGGCCAGCTCCCAAAAAAGCGAGTTGTAAAATGGAGGTTCAGGGCACTGCAATTCCCAAACCTGCAGAGTTATAAATGATAACTCTCATCCACAAATATATTGAGGGAAGGCAAAGAAGAGGATTTGAAATCAAGGCAGAATTGCACGAAACAGATTTCAGGAGGTAGATTCGAATCGCCTTTAAAGCACATGAAAAGCGGCAAAACGTTGACAATGATGCCCTTGGCCAAAAAGGGCGTATGCGTTTTTTCCTGAATATATTCAGGAAAAAATGCATACGCCCTTTTTGGCCAACCAAGCAACCTGGAAAGGCAAATCAGGGCTACAAAGAAGACTCGCTACCCATCGGTCAAAAGGGCCATGCTGAAAAAAGTCTCAAAACCAGAAATGCAGGACAGGCCATGGAGAAATGGGAGCCTTGCTACACTGATGGGCGGGATGTAAATTGCCAACAGCCACTCTGGAGAAGTGTACGGTGTGTCCTGAAACATCTAAAAAACACAGCTTAGAGAGCATAGGGCACTTCCACTCATGGGGGTATAAATAGGGAAAATGAAAAATCAGCAAGACACAAGCACCCCAAAGTTTAGGGCTGCTCTGTTGACAAGGACCTCCACTTCATTCCACCTTCAATATCCCAGGAAAGAGAAAAATGGATAAAGAAGTTGTGGTCCTTATGTACAATGGAATATCACTCAGCCATGAAATCAATGTCATAAGGCTAATAGCAGCATGATGAGTGGATTTAGGTACGACGATTCTAAGGGAAATAAGTCACACAGAAAAGGACACTTCTCATAAGGTATCACTTATAGAGGGACTGTAAAAACCGTTACACTTGAACTGAATTACAAAACAGAACAGAGTCACACATGCAGAAAACACACTATGGCTGCTTAACGGGAAAGGTGAGGTGGGGTGATACATAAAACAAGGGTTTCAAATTAGCTCAGATACCGTTCCATAAACCCAATATGTAATAGACAAGACCTACTCCTTGCTCAGAGAACTGGACTCAACACGCCCTATTCACCGCACAAGAATATATCTGACTAGTAATAATCTTAAAACCTATGTATTGATATCTCTCTGTTAGTGTGTCAAGTGGGTGTAAAGTGGCATAAACACAGCCGTGAAAAGCAGCTAAACCCCATTATAAAAATTAATTACTTTTACAAACCCATGAAACAAAGACAGTGAAAGAGAGAGAAATTCTTACACAATGCGTTCAGGGGCTGTGATGCAACCTGGATTGACCATTTCTAGACCCACAGCTGGATGAGACATAAGGGTGGACACTCTTGGGGCTGAGAGGTTTGGTGAGGTTGGGTGAGCAAACGCAGACCCTTTAAAGTAATACTGCGTGGTACCCATCGCATGGGTCCCAAATCTCCAGGTTCAAGGGCATCTTCCTACATCGAAAACATGCATGAGAAAACAAAATAGATGGTACACCATGTGATGGGGAAAGGTTTCTAAAACGCACCTCATTTCTCTTCTCCTTGTGCCCGGGGTCGCCATTCCAGCCGCTTTACTAACAATCTCCCTACTTGGAGCATCAGCACCTTTAACCTCCTGTTCCGTACAGGTTGCAATTTGTCCTGAGGATGAACGGGAATACGGGGAACCAGTGAGAGACTAGCTCTTGTTGTTGGGACAGGCACAGGTCACTCTATTTTCCCATCAGGAAGAAGAATTAACCACAGGCTCATCCTCCCCCCCGGAACCAGAACAGGGCCTGAAGCCATCCTGCGCTTTTGCGGCCAGCTCCCAAAAAAGCGAGTTGTAAAATGGAGCTTCAGGGCACTGCAATTCACAAACCTGCAGAGTTATAAATGATAACTCTCGTCCACAAATATATTTAGGGAAGGCAAAGAAGAGGATTTGAAATCAAGGCAGAAATGCAGGAAACAGATTTCAGGAGGTAGATTCGAATCGCCTTTAAAGCACATGAAAAGCGGCAAAACGTTGACAATGATGCCCTTGGCCAAAAAGGGCGTATGCGTTTTTTCCTGAATATATTCAGGAAAAAACGCATACGCCCTTTTTGGCCAACCAAGCAAACTGGAAAGGCAAATCAGGGCTACAAAGAAGACTCGCTACCCATCGGTCAAAAGGGCCATGCTGAAAAAAGTCTCAAAACCAGAAATGCAGGACAGGCCATGGAGAAATGGGAGCCTTGCTACACTGATGGGCGGGATGTAAATTGCCAACAGCCACTCTGGAGAAGTGTACGGTGTGTCCTGAAACATCTAAAAAACACAGCTTAGAGAGCATAGGGCACTTCCACTCATGGGGGTATAAATTGGGAAAATGAAAAATCAGCAAGACACAAGCACCCCAAAGTTTAGGGCTGCTCTGTTGACAAGGACCTCCACTTCATTCCACCTTCAATATCCCAGGAGGGAGAAAAATGGATAAAGAAGTTGTGGTCCTTATGTACAATGGAATATCACTCAGCCATGAAATCAATGTCATAAGGCTAATAGCAGCATGATGAGTGGATTTAGGTACGACGATTCTAAGTGAAATAAGTCACACAGAAAAGGACACTTCTCATAAGGTATCACTTATAGAGGGAATGTAAAAAGCGTTACACTTGAACTGAATTACAAAACAGAACAGAGTCACACATGCAGAAAACACACTATGGCTGCTTAACGGGAAAGGTGAGGTGGGGTGATACATAAAACAAGGGTTTCAAATTAGCTCAGATACCGTTCCATAAACCCAATATGTAATAGACAAGACCTACTCCTTGCTCAGAGAACTGGACTCAACACGCCCTATTCACCACACAAGAATATATCTGACTAGTAATAATCTTAAAACCTATGTATTGATATCTCTCTGTTAGTGTGTCAAGTGGGTGTAAAGCAGCATAAACACAGCAGTGAAAAGCAGCTAAACCCCATTATAAAAATAAATTACTTTTACAAACCCATGAAACAAAGACAGTGAAAGAGAGAGAAATTCTTACACAATGCGTTCAGGGGCTGTGATGCAACCTGGATTGACCATATCTAGACCCACAGCTGGATGAGACATAAGGGTGGACACTCTTGGGGCTGAGAGGTTTGGTGAGGTTGGGTGAGCAAACGCAGACCCTTTAAAGTAATACTGCGTGGTACCCATCGCATGGGTCCCAAATCTCCAGGTTCAACGGCATCTTCCTACATCGAAAACATGCATGAGAAAACAAAAAGATGGTACACCATGTGATGGGGAAAGGTTTCTAAAACGCACCTCATTTCTCTTCTCCTTGTGCCTGGGTTTGCCATTCCAGCCGCTTTACTAACAATCTCCCTACTTGGAGCATCAGCACCTTTAACCTCCTGTTCCGTACAGGTTGCAATTTGTCCTGAGGATGAACGGGTAGACGGGGAACCAGTGAGAGACTAGCTCTTGGTGTTGGGACAGGCACAGGTCACTCTATTTTCCCATCAGGAAGAAGAATTAACCACAGGCTCATCCTCCCCCCCGGAACCAGAACAGGGCCTGAAGCCATCCTGCGCTTTTGCGGCCAGCTCCCAAAAAAGCGAGTTGTAAAATGGAGTTTCAGGGCACTGCAATTCCCAAACCTGCAGAGTTATAAATGATAACTCTCGTCCACAAATATATTGAGGGAAGGCAAAGAAGAGGATTTGAAATCAAGGCAGAAATGCAGGACACAGATTTCAGGAGGTAGATTCGAATCGCCTTTAAAGCACATGAAAAGCGGCAAAACGTTGACAATGATGCCCTTGGCCAAAAAGGGCGTATGCGTTTTTTCCTGAATATATTCAGGAAAAAACGCATACGCCCTTTTTGGCCAACCAAGCAACCTGGAAAGGCAAATCAGGGCTACAAAGAAGACTCGCTACCCATCGGTCAAAAGGGCCATGCTGAAAAAAGTCTCAAAACCAGAAATGCAGGACAGGCCATGGAGAAATGGGAGCCTTGCTACACTGATGGGCGGGATGTAAATTGCCAACAGCCACTCTGGAGAAGTGTACGGTTTGTCCTGAAACATCTAAAAAACACAGCTTAGAGAGCATAGGGCACTTCCACTCATGGGGGTATAAATTGGGAAAATGAAAAATCAACAAGACACAAGCACCCCAAAGTTTAGGGCTGCTCTGTTGACAAGGACCTCCACTTCATTCCACCTTCAATATCCCAGGAAAGAGAAAAATGGATAAAGAAGTTGTGGTCCTTATGTACAATGGAATATCACTCAGCCATGAAATCAATGTCATAAGGCTAGTAGCAGCATGATGAGTGGATTTAGGTACGACGATTCTAAGTGAAATAAGTCACACAGAAAAGGACACTTCTCATAAGGTATCACTTATAGAGGGACTGTAAAAACCGTTACACTTGAACTGAATTACAAAACAGAACAGAGTCACACATGCAGAAAACACAGTATGGCTGCTTAACGGGAAAGGTGAGGTGGGGTGATACATCAAACAAGGGTTTCAAATTAGCTCAGATACCGTTCCATAAACCCAATATGTAATAGACAAGACCTACTCCTTGCTCAGAGAATTGGACTCAACACGCCCTATTCACCGCACAAGAATATATCTGACTAGTAATAATCTTAAAACCTATGTATTGATATCTCTCTGTTAGTGTGTCAAGTGGGTGTAAAGCGGCATAAACACAGCAGTGAAAAGCAGGTAAACCCCATTATAAAAATAAATTACTTTGAGAAACCCATGAAACAAAGACAGTGAAAGAGAGAGAAATTCTTACACAATGCGTTCAGGGGCTGTGATGCAACCTGGATTGACCATATCTAGACCCACAGCTGGATGAGACATAAGGGTGGACACTCTTGGGGCTGAGGGGTTTGGTGAGGTTGGGTGAGCAAACGCAGACCCTTTAAAGTAATACTGCGTGGTACCCATCGCATGGGTCCCAAATCTCCAGGTTCAACGACATCTTCCTACATCAAAAACATGCATGAGAAAACAAAAAGATGGTACACCATGTGATGGGGAAAGGTTTCTAAAACGCACCTCATTTCTCTTCTCCTTGTGCCCGCGTTTGCCATTCCATCCGCTTTACTAACAATCTCCCTACTTGGAGCATCAGCACCTTTAACCTCCTGTTCCGTACAGGTTGCAATTTGTCCTGAGGATGAACGGGTAGACGGGGAACCAGTGAGAGACTAGCTCTTGGTGTTGGGACAGGCAGAGGTCACTCTATTTTCCCATCAGGAAGAAGAATTAACCACAGGCTCATCCTCCCCCCCGGAACCAGAACAGGGCCTGAAGCCATCCTGCGCTTTTGCGGCCAGCTCCCAAAAAAGCGAGTTGTAAAATGGAGCTTCAGGGCACTGCAATTCCCAAACCTGCAGAGTTATAAATGATAACTCTCGTCCACAAATATATTGAGGGAAGGCAAAGAAGAGGATTTGAAATCAAGGCAGAATTGCAGGAAACAGATTTCAGGAGGTAGATTCGAATCGCCTTTAAAGCACATGAAAAGCGGCAAAACGTTGACAATGATGCCCTTGGCCAAAAAGGGCGTATGCGTTTTTTCCTGAATATATTCAGGAAAAAACGCATACGCCCTTTTTGGCCAACCAAGCAACCTGGAAAGGCAAATCAGGGCTACAAAGAAGACTCGCTACCCATCGGTCAAAAGGGCCATGCTGAAAAAAGTCTCAAAACCAGAAATGCAGGACAGGCCATGGAGAAATGGGAGCCTTGCTGCACTGATGGGCGGGATGTAAATTGCCAACAGCCACTCTGGAGAAGTGTACGGTGTGTCCTGAAACATCTAAAAAACACAGCTTAGAGAGCTTAGGGCACTTCCACTCATGGGGGTATAAATTGGGAAAATGAAAAATCAGCAAGACACAAGCACCCCAAAGTTTAGGGCTGCTCTGTTGACAAGGACCTCCACTTCATTCCACCTTCAATATCCCAGGAAAGAGAAAAATGGATAAAGAAGTTGTGGTCCTTATGTACAATGGAATATCACTCAGCCATGAAATCAATGTCATAAGGCTAGTAGCAGCATGATGAGTGGATTTAGGTACGACGATTCTAAGGGAAATAAGTCACACAGAAAAGGACACTTCTCATAAGGTATCACTTATAGAGGGACTGTAAAAACCGTTACACTTGAACTGAATTACAAAACAGAACAGAGTCACACATGCAGAAAACACAGTATGGCTGCTTAACGGGAAGGGTGAGGTGGGGTGATACATAAAACAAGGGTTTCAAATTAGCTCAGATACCGTTCCATAAACCCAATATGTAATAGACAAGACCTACTCCTTGCTCAGAGAACTGGACTCAACACGCCCTATTCACCGCACAAGAATATATCTGACTAGTAATAATCTTAAAACCTATGTATTGATATCTCTCTGTTAGTGTGTCAAGTGGGTGTAAAGCGGCATAAACACAGCAGTGAAAAGCAGCTAAACCCCAGTATAAAAATAAATTACTTCAAAAAACCCATGAAACAAAGACAGTGAAAGAGAATGAAATTCTTACACAATGCGTTCAGGGGCTGTGATGCAACCTGGATTGACCATATCTAGACCCACAGCTGGATGAGACATAAGGGTGGACACTCTTGGGGCTGAGGGGTTTGGTGAGGTTGGGTGAGCAAACGCAGACCCTTTAAAGTAATACTGCGTGGTACCCATCGCATGGGTCCCAAATCTCCAGGTTCAAGGACATCTTCCTACATCGAAAACATGCATGAGAAAACAAAAAGATGGTACACCATGTGATGGGGAAAGGTTTCTAAAACGCACCTCATTTCTCTTCTCCTTGTGCCCGGGGTCGCCATTCCAGCCGCTTTACTAACAATCTCCCTACTTGGAGCATCAGCACCTTTAACCTCCTGTTCCGTACAGGTTGCAATTTGTCCTGAGGCTGAACGGGAAGATGGGGAACCAGTGAGAGACTAGCTCTTGTTGTTGGTACAGGAACAGGTCACTCTATTTTCCCATCAGGAAGAAGAATTAACCACAGGCTCATCCTCCCCCCCGGAACCAGAACAGGGCCTGAAGCCATCCTGCGCTTTTGCGGCCAGCTCCCAAAAAAGCGAGTTGTAAAATGGAGTTTCAGGGCACTGCAATTCCCAAACCTGCAGAGTTATAAATGATAACTCTCGTCCACAAATATATTGAGGGAAGGCAAAGAAGAGGATTTGAAATCAAGGCAGAAATGCAGGACACAGATTTCAGGAGGTAGATTCGAATCGCCTTTAAAGCACATGAAAAGCGGCAAAACGTTGACAATGATGCCCTTGGCCAAAAAGGGCGTATGCGTTTTTTCCTGAATATATTCAGGAAAAAACGCATACGCCCTTTTTGGCCAACCAAGCAACCTGGAAAGGCAAATCAGGGCTACAAAGAAGACTCGCTACCCATCGGTCAAAAGGGCCATGCTGAAAAAAGTCTCAAAACCAGAAATGCAGGACAGGCCATGGAGAAATGGGAGCCTTGCTACACTGATGGGCGGGATGTAAATTGCCAACAGCCACTCTGGAGAAGTGTACGGTGTGTCCTGAAACATCTAAAAAACACAGCTTAGAGAGCTTAGGGCACTTCCACTCATGGGGGTATAAATTGGGAAAATGAAAAATCAGCAAGACACAAGCACCCCAAAGTTTAGGGCTGCTCTGTTGACAAGGACCTCCACTTCATTCCACCTTCAATATCCCAGGAAAGAGAAAAATGGATAAAGAAGTTGTGGTCCTTATGTACAATGGAATATCACTCAGCCATGAAATCAATGTCATAAGGCTAGTAGCAGCATGATGAGTGGATTTAGGTACGACGATTCTAAGGGAAATAAGTCACACAGAAAAGGACACTTCTCATAAGGTATCACTTATAGAGGGACTGTAAAAACCGTTACACTTGAACTGAATTACAAAACAGAACAGAGTCACACATGCAGAAAACACAGTATGGCTGCTTAACGGGAAGGGTGAGGTGGGGTGATACATAAAACAAGGGTTTCAAATTAGCTCAGATACCGTTCCATAAACCCAATATGTAATAGACAAGACCTACTCCTTGCTCAGAGAACTGGACTCAACACGCCCTATTCACCGCACAAGAATATATCTGACTAGTAATAATCTTAAAACCTATGTATTGATATCTCTCTGTTAGTGTGTCAAGTGGGTGTAAAGCGGCATAAACACAGCAGTGAAAAGCAGCTAAACCCCAGTATAAAAATAAATTACTTCAAAAAACCCATGAAACAAAGACAGTGAAAGAGAGAGAAATTCTTACACAATGCGTTCAGGGGCTGTGATGCAACCTGGATTGACCATATCTAGACCCACAGCTGGATGAGACATAAGGGTGGACACTCTTGGGGCTGAGAGGTTTGGTGAGGTTGGGTGAGCAAACGCAGACCCTTTAAAGTAATACTGCGTGGTACCCATCGCATGGGTCCCAAATCTCCAGGTTCAAGGACATCTTCCTACATCGAAAACATGCATGAGAAAACAAAAAGATGGTACACCATGTGATGGGGAAAGGTTTCTAAAACGCACCTCATTTCTCTTCTCCTTGTGCCCGGGGTCGCCATTCCAGCCGCTTTACTAACAATCTCCCTACTTGGAGCATCAGCACCTTTAACCTCCTGTTCCGTACAGGTTGCAATTTGTCCTGAGGATGAACGGGTAGACGGGGAACCAGTGAGAGACTAGCTCTTGTTGTTGGCACAGGCACAGGTCACTCTATTTTCCCATCAGGAAGAAGAATTAACCACAGGCTCATCCTCCCCCCCCCCGGAACCAGAACAGGGCCTGAAGCCATCCTGCGCTTTTGCGGCCAGCTCCCAAAAAAGCGAGTTGTAAAATGGAGTTTCAGGGCACTGCAATTCCCAAACCTGCAGAGTTATAAATGATAACTCTCGTCCACAAATATATTGAGGGAAGGCAAAGAAGAGGATTTGAAATCAAGGCAGAATTGCAGGAAACAGATTTCAGGAGGTAGATTCGAATCGCCTTTAAAGCACATGAAAAGCGGCAAAACGTTGACAATGATGCCCTTGGCCAAAAAGGGCGTATGCGTTTTTTCCTGAATATATTCAGGAAAAAACGCATACGCCCTTTTTGGCCAACCAAGCAACCTGGAAAGGCAAATCAGGGCTACAAAGAAGACTCGCTACCCATCGGTCAAAAGGGCCATGCTGAAAAAACTGTCAAAACCAGAAATGCAGGACAGGCCATGGAGAAATGGGAGCCTTGCTACACTGATGGGCACGATGTAAATTGCCAACAGCCACTCTGGAGAAGTGTACGGTGTGTCCTGAAACATCTAAAAAACACAGCTTAGAGAGCATAGGGCACTTCCACTCATGGGGGTATAAATTGGGAAAATGAAAAATCAGCAAGACACAAGCACCCCAAAGTTTAGGGCTGCTCTGTTGACAAGGACCTCCACTTCATTCCACCTTCAATATCCCAGGAAAGAGAAAAATGGATAAAGAAGTTGTGGTCCTTATGTACAATGGAATATCACTCAGCCATGAAATCAATGTCATAAGGCTAGTAGCAGCATGATGAGTGGATTTAGGTACGACGATTCTAAGTGAAATAAGTCACACAGAAAAGGACACTTCTCATAAGGTATCACTTATAGAGGGACTGTAAAAACCGTTACAATTGAACTGAATTACAAAACAGAACAGAGTCACACATGCAGAAAACACAGTATGGCTGCTTAACGGGAAAGGTGAGGTGGGGTGATACATAAAACAAGGGTTTCAAATTAGCTCAGATACCGTTCCATAAACCCAATATGTAATAGACAAGACCTACTCCTTGCTCAGAGAACTGGACTCAACACGCCCTATTCACCACACAAGAATATATCTGACTAGTAATAATCTTAAAACCTATGTATTGATATCTCTCTGTTAGTGTGTCAAGTGGGTGTAAAGCAGCATAAACACAGCAGTGAAAAGCAGCTAAACCCCATTATAAAAATAAATTACTTTTACAAACCCATGAAACAAAGACAGTGAAAGAGAGAGAAATTCTTACACAATGCGTTCAGGGGCTGTGATGCAACCTGGATTGACCATATCTAGACCCACAGCTGGATGAGACATAAGGGTGGACACTCTTGGGGCTGAGAGGTTTGGTGAGGTTGGGTGAGCAAACGCAGACCCTTTAAAGTAATACTGCGTGGTACCCATCGCATGGGTCCCAAATCTCCAGGTTCAAGGGCATCTTCCTACATCGAAAACATGCATGAGAAAACAAAAAGATGGTACACCATGTGATGGGGAAAGGTTTCTAAAACGCACCTCATTTCTCTTCTCCTTGTGCCCGGGTTTGCCATTCCAGCCGCTTTACTAACAATCTCCCTACTTGGAGCATCAGCACCTTTAACCTCCTGTTCCGTACAGGTTGCAATTTGTCCTGAGGATGAACGGGTAGACGGGGAACCAGTGAGAGACTAGCTCTTGGTGTTGGGACAGGCAGAGGTCACTCTATTTTCCCATCAGGAAGAAGAATTAACCACAGGCTCATCCTCCCCCCCGGAACCAGAACAGGGCCTGAAGCCATCCTGCGCTTTTGCGGCCAGCTCCCAAAAAAGCGAGTTGTAAAATGGAGCTTCAGGGCACTGCAATTCCCAAACCTGCAGAGTTATAAATGATAACTCTCGTCCACAAATATATTGAGGGAAGGCAAAGAAGAGGATTTGAAATCAAGGCAGAATTGCAGGAAACAGATTTCAGGAGGTAGATTCGAATCGCCTTTAAAGCACATGAAAAGCGGCAAAACGTTGACAATGATGCCCTTGGCCAAAAAGGGCGTATGCGTTTTTTCCTGAATATATTCAGGAAAAAACGCATACGCCCTTTTTGGCCAACCAAGCAACCTGGAAAGGCAAATCAGGGCTACAAAGAAGACTCGCTACCCATCGGTCAAAAGGGCCATGCTGAAAAAAGTCTCAAAACCAGAAATGCAGGACAGGCCATGGAGAAATGGGAGCCTTGCTACACTGATGGGCGGGATGTAAATTGCCAACAGCCACTCTGGAGAAGTGTACGGTGTGTCCTGAAACATCTAAAAAACACAGCTTAGAGAGCTTAGGGCACTTCCACTCATGGGGGTATAAATTGGGAAAATGAAAAATCAGCAAGACACAAGCACCCCAAAGTTTAGGGCTGCTCTGTTGACAAGGACCTCCACTTCATTCCACCTTCAATATCCCAGGAAAGAGAAAAATGGATAAAGAAGTTGTGGTCCTTATGTACAATGGAATATCACTCAGCCATGAAATCAATGTCATAAGGCTAGTAGCAGCATGATGAGTGGATTTAGGTACGACGATTCTAAGGGAAATAAGTCACACAGAAAAGGACACTTCTCATAAGGTATCACTTATAGAGGGACTGTAAAAACCGTTACACTTGAACTGAATTACAAAACAGAACAGAGTCACACATGCAGAAAACACAGTATGGCTGCTTAACGGGAAGGGTGAGGTGGGGTGATACATAAAACAAGGGTTTCAAATTAGCTCAGATACCGTTCCATAAACCCAATATGTAATAGACAAGACCTACTCCTTGCTCAGAGAACTGGACTCAACACGCCCTATTCACCGCACAAGAATATATCTGACTAGTAATAATCTTAAAACCTATGTATTGATATCTCTCTGTTAGTGTGTCAAGTGGGTGTAAAGCGGCATAAACACAGCAGTGAAAAGCAGCTAAACCCCATTATCAAAATAAATTACTTCGAAAAACCCATGAAACAAAGACAGTGAAAGAGAGAGAAATTCTTACACAATGCGTTCAGGGGCTGTGATGCAACCTGGATTGACCATATCTAGACCCACAGCTGGATGAGACATAAGGGTGGACACTCTTGGGGCTGAGAGGTTTGGTGAGGTTGGGTGAGCAAACGCAGACCCTTTAAAGTAATACTGCGTGGTACCCATCGCATGGGTCCCAAATCTCCAGGTTCAAGGGCATCTTCCTACATCGAAAACATGCATGAGAAAACAAAAAGATGGTACACCAAGTGATGGGGAAATGTTTCTAAAACGCACCTCATTTCTCTTCTCCTTGTGCCCGGGGTCGCCATTCCAGCCGCTTTACTAACAATCTCCCTACTTGGAGCATCAGCACCTTTAACCTCCTGTTCCATACAGGTTGCAATTTGTCCTGAGGATGAACGGGTAGACGGGGAACCTGTGAGAGACTAGCTCTTGGTGTTGGGACAGGCACAGGTCACTCTATTTTCCCATCAGGAAGAAGAATTAACCACAGGCTCATCCTCCCCCCCGGAACCAGAACAGGGCCTGAAGCCATCCTGCGCTTTTGCGGCCAGCTCCCAAAAAAGCGAGTTGTAAAATGGAGCTTCAGGGCACTGCAATTCCCAAACCTGCAGAGTTATAAATGATAACTCTCGTCCACAAATATATTGAGGGAAGGCAAAGAAGAGGATTTGAAATCAAGGCAGAATTGCAGGAAACAGATTTCAGGAGGTAGATTCGAATCGCCTTTAAAGCACATGAAAAGCGGCAAAACGTTGACAATGATGCCCTTGGCCAAAAAGGGCGTATGCGTTTTTTCCTGAATATATTCAGGAAAAAACGCATACGCCCTTTTTGGCCAACCAAGCCACCTGGAAAGGCAAATCAGGGCTACAAAGAAGACTCGCTACCCATCGGTCAAAAGGGCCATGCTGTAAAAAGTCTCAAAACCAGAAATGCAGGACAGGCCATGGAGAAATGGGAGCCTTGCTACACTGATGGGCGGGATGTAAATTGCCAACAGCCACTCTGGAGAAGTGTACGGTGTGTCCTGAAACATCTAAAAAACACAGCTTAGAGAGCTTAGGGCACTTCCACTCATGGGGGTATAAATTGGGAAAATGAAAAATCAGCAAGACACAAGCACCCCAAAGTTTAGGGCTGCTCTGTTGACAAGGACCTCCACTTCATTCCACCTTCAATATCCCAGGAAAGAGAAAAATGGATAAAGAAGTTGTGGTCCTTATGTACAATGGAATATCACTCAGCCATGAAATCAATGTCATAAGGCTAATAGCAGCATGATGAGTGGATTTAGGTACGACGATTCTAAGGGAAATAAGTCACACAGAAAAGGACACTTCTCATAAGGTATCACTTATAGAGGGAATGTAAAAACCGTTACACTTGAACTGAATTACAAAACAGAACAGAGTCACACATGCAGAAAACACACTATGGCTGCTTAACGGGAAGGGTGAGGTGGGGTGATACATAAAACAAGGGTTTCAAATTAGCTCAGATACCGTTCCATAAACCCAATATGTAATAGACAAGACCTACTCCTTGCTCAGAGAACTGGACTCAACACGCCCTATTCACCGCACAAGAATATATCTGACTAGTAATAATCTTAAAACCTATGTATTGATATCTCTCTGTTAGTGTGTCAAGTGGGTGTAAAGCGGCATAAACACAGCAGTGAAAAGCAGCTAAACCCCATTATAAAAATAAATTACTTTTACAAACCCATGAAACAAAGACAGTGAAAGAGAGAGAAATTCTTACACAATGCGTTCAGGGGCTGTGATGCAACCTGGATTGACCATATCTAGACCCACAGCTGGATGAGACATAAGGGTGGACACTCTTGGGGCTGAGAGGTTTGGTGAGGTTGGGTGAGCAAACGCAGACCCTTTAAAGTAATACTGCGTGGTACCCATCGCATGGGTCCCAAATCTCCAGGTTCAAGGGCATCTTCCTACATCGAAAACATGCATGAGAAAACAAATTGATGGTACACCATGTGATGGGGAAAGGTTTCTAAAACGCACCTCATTTCTCTTCTCCTTGTGCCCGGGTTCGCCATTCCAGCCGCTTTACTAACAATCTCCCTACTTGGAGCATCAGCACCTTTAACCTCCTGTTCCGTACAGGTTGCAATTTGTCCTGAGGATGAACGGGTAGACGGGGAACCAGTGAGAGACTAGCTCTTGGTGTTGGGACAGGCACAGGTCACTCTATTTTCCCATCAGGAAGAAGAATTAACCACAGGCTCATCCTCCCCCCCAGAACCAGAACAGGGCCTGAAGCCATCCTGCGCTTTTGCGGCCAGCTGCCAAAAAAGCGAGTTGTAAAATGGAGCTTCAGGGCACTGCAATTCACAAACCTGCAGAGTTATAAATGATAACTCTCGTCCACAAATATATTGAGGGAAGGCAAAGAAGAGGATTTGAAATCAAGGCAGAATTGCACGAAACAGATTTCAGGAGGTAGATTCGAATCGCCTTTAAAGCACATGAAAAGCGGCAAAACGTTGACAATGATGCCCTTGGCCAAAAAGGGCGTATGCGTTTTTTCCTGAATATATTCAGGAAAAAACCCATACGCCCTTTTTGGCCAACCAAGCAACCTGGAAAGGCAAATCAGGGCTACAAAGAAGACTCGCTACCCATCGGTCAAAAGGGCCATGCTGAAAAAAGTCTCAAAACCAGAAATGCAGGACAGGCCATGGAGAAATGGGAGCCTTGCTACACTGATGGGTGGGATGTAAATTGCCAACAGCCACTCTGGAGAAGTGTACGGTGTGTCCTGAAACATCTAAAAAACACAGCTTAGAGAGCATAGGGCACTTCCACTCATGGGGGTATAAATAGGGAAAATGAAAAATCAGCAAGACACAAGCACCCCAAAGTTTAGGGCTGCTCTGTTGACAAGGACCTCCACTTCATTCCACCTTCAATATCCCAGGAAAGAGAAAAATGGATAAAGAAGTTGTGGTCCTTATGTACAATGGAATATCACTCAGCCATGAAATCAATGTCATAAGGCTAATAGCAGCATGATGAGTGGATTTAGGTACGACGATTCTAAGGGAAATAAGTCACACAGAAAAGGACACTTCTCATAAGGTATCACTTATAGAGGGACTGTAAAAACCGTTACACTTGAACTGAATTACAAAACAGAACAGAGTCACACATGCAGAAAACACACTATGGCTGCTTAACGGGAAAGGTGAGGTGGGGTGATACATAAAACAAGGGTTTCAAATTAGCTCAGATACCGTTCCATAAACCCAATATGTAATAGACAAGACCTACTCCTTGCTCAGAGAACTGGACTCAACACGCCCTATTCACCGCACAAGAATATATCTGACTAGTAATAATCTTAAAACCTATGTATTGATATCTCTCTGTTAGTGTGTCAAGTGGGTGTAAAGCGGCATAAACACAGCAGTGAAAAGCAGCTAAACCCCATTATAAAAATAAATTACTTTGAAAAACCCATGAAACAAAGACAGAGAAAGAGAGAGAAATTCTTACACAATGCGTTCAGGGGCTGTGATGCAACCTGGATTGACCATTTCTAGACCCACAGCTGGATGAGACATAAGGGTGGACACTCTTGGGGCTGAGAGGTTTGGTGAGGTTGGGTGAGCAAACGCAGACCCTTTAAAGTAATACTGCGTGGTACCCATCGCATGGGTCCCAAATCTCCAGGTTCAAGGGCATCTTCCTACATCGAAAACATGCATAAGAAAACAAAAAAGATGGTACACCATGTGATGGGGAAAGGTTTCTAGAACGCACCTCATTTCTCTTCTCCTTGTGCCCGGGGTCGCCATTCCAGCCACTTTCCTAGCAATCTCCCTACTTGGAGCATCAGCACCTTTAACCTCCTGTTCCGTACAGGTTGCAATTTGTCCTGAGGATGAACGGGTAGACGGGGAACCAGTGAGAGACTAGCTCTTGTTGTTGGAACAGGCACAGGTCACTCTATTTTCCCATCAGGAAGAAGAATTAACCACAGGCTCATCCTCCCCCCTGGAACCAGAACAGGGCCTGAAGCCATCCTGCGCTTTTGCGGCCAGCTACCAAACAAACGAGTTGTAAAATGGAGCTTCAGGGCACTGCAATTCACAAACCTGCAGAGTTATAAATGATAACTTTCGTCCACAAATATATTGAGGGACGGCAAAGAAGAGGATTTGAAATCAAGGCAGAAATGCAGGAAACAGATTTCAGGAGGTAGATTCGAATCGCCTTTAAAGCACATGAAAAGCGGCAAAACGTTGACAATGATGCCCTTGGCCAAAAAGGGCGTATGCGTTTTTTCCTGAATATATTCAGGAAAAAACGCATACGCCCTTTTTGGCCAACCAAGCAAACTGGAAAGGCAAATCAGGGCTACAAAGAAGACTCGCTACCCATCGGTCAAAAGGGCCATGCTGAAAAAAGTCTCAAAACCAGAAATGCAGGACAGGCCATGGAGAAATGGGAGCCTTGCTACACTGATGGGCTGGATGTAAATTGCCAACAGCCACTCTGGAGAAGTGTACGGTGTGTCCTGAAACATCTAAAAAACACAGCTTAGAGAGCATAGGGCACTTCCACTCATGGGGGTATAAATTGGGAAAATGAAAAATCAGCAAGACACAAGCACCCCAAAGTTTAGGGCTGCTCTGTTGACAAGGACCTCCACTTCATTCCACCTTCAATATCCCAGGAGGGAGAAAAATGGATAAAGAAGTTGCGGTCCTTATGTACAATGGAATATCACTCAGCCATGAAATCAATGTCATAAGGCTAATAGCAGCATGATGAGTGGATTTAGGTACGACGATTCTAAGTGAAATAAGTCACACAGAAAAGGACACTTCTCATAAGGTATCACTTATAGAGGGAATGTAAAAACCGTTACACTTGAACTGAATTACAAAACAGAACAGAGTCACACATGCAGAAAACACACTATGGCTGCTTAACGGGAAACGTGAGGTGGGGTGATACATAAAACAAGGGTTTCAAATTAGCTCAGATACCGTTCCATAAACCCAATATGTAATAGACAAGACCTACTCCTTGCTCAGAGAACTGGACTCAACACGCCCTATTCACCGCACAAGAATATATCTCACTAGTAATAATCTTAAAACCTATGTATTGATATCTCTCTGTTAGTGTGTCAAGTGGGTGTAAAGCGGCATAAACACAGCAGTGAAAAGCAGCTAAACCCCATTATCAAAATAAATTACTTTGAAACACCCATGAAACAAAGACAGTGAAAGAGAGAGAAATTCTTACACAATGCGTTCAGGGGCTGTGATGCAACCTGGATTGACCATATCTAGACCCACAGCTGGATGAGACATAAGGGTGGACACTCTTGGGGCTGAGAGGTTTGGTGAGGTTGGGTGAGCAAACGCAGACCCTTTAAAGTAATACTGCGTGGTACCCATCGCATGGGTCCCAAATCTCCAGGTTCAAGGGCATCTTCCTACATCGAAAACATGCATGAGAAAACAAAAAGATGGTACACCATGTGATGGGGAAAGGTTTCTAAAACGCACCTCATTTCTCTTCTCCTTGTGCCCGGGTTCGCCATTCCAGCCGCTTTACTAACAATCTCCCTACTTGGAGCATCAGCACCTTTAACCTCCTGTTCCGTACAGGTTGCAATTTGTCCTGAGGATGAACGGGTAGACGGGGAACCAGTGAGAGACTAGCTCTTGGTGTTGGGACAGGCACAGGTCACTCTATTTTCCCATCAGGAAGAAGAATTAACCACAGGCTCATCCTCCCCCCCGGAACCAGAACAGGGCCTGAAGCCATCCTGCGCTTTTGCGGCCAGCTCCCAAAAAAGCGAGTTGTAAAATGGAGGTTCAGGGCACTGCAATTCCCAAACCTGCAGAGTTATAAATGATAACTCTCATCCACAAATATATTGAGGGAAGGCAAAGAAGAGGATTTGAAATCAAGGCAGAATTGCACGAAACAGATTTCAGGAGGTAGATTCGAATCGCCTTTAAAGCACATGAAAAGCGGCAAAACGTTGACAATGATGCCCTTGGCCAAAAAGGGCGTATGCGTTTTTTCCTGAATATATTCAGGAAAAAATGCATACGCCCTTTTTGGCCAACCAAGCAACCTGGAAAGGCAAATCAGGGCTACAAAGAAGACTCGCTACCCATCGGTCAAAAGGGCCATGCTGAAAAAAGTCTCAAAACCAGAAATGCAGGACAGGCCATGGAGAAATGGGAGCCTTGCTACACTGATGGGCGGGATGTAAATTGCCAACAGCCACTCTGGAGAAGTGTACGGTGTGTCCTGAAACATCTAAAAAACACAGCTTAGAGAGCATAGGGCACTTCCACTCATGGGGGTATAAATAGGGAAAATGAAAAATCAGCAAGACACAAGCACCCCAAAGTTTAGGGCTGCTCTGTTGACAAGGACCTCCACTTCATTCCACCTTCAATATCCCAGGAAAGAGAAAAATGGATAAAGAAGTTGTGGTCCTTATGTACAATGGAATATCACTCAGCCATGAAATCAATGTCATAAGGCTAATAGCAGCATGATGAGTGGATTTAGGTACGACGATTCTAAGGGAAATAAGTCACACAGAAAAGGACACTTCTCATAAGGTATCACTTATAGAGGGACTGTAAAAACCGTTACACTTGAACTGAATTACAAAACAGAACAGAGTCACACATGCAGAAAACACACTATGGCTGCTTAACGGGAAAGGTGAGGTGGGGTGATACATAAAACAAGGGTTTCAAATTAGCTCAGATACCGTTCCATAAACCCAATATGTAATAGACAAGACCTACTCCTTGCTCAGAGAACTGGACTCAACACGCCCTATTCACCGCACAAGAATATATCTGACTAGTAATAATCTTAAAACCTATGTATTGATATCTCTCTGTTAGTGTGTCAAGTGGGTGTAAAGTGGCATAAACACAGCCGTGAAAAGCAGCTAAACCCCATTATAAAAATTAATTACTTTTACAAACCCATGAAACAAAGACAGTGAAAGAGAGAGAAATTCTTACACAATGCGTTCAGGGGCTGTGATGCAACCTGGATTGACCATTTCTAGACCCACAGCTGGATGAGACATAAGGGTGGACACTCTTGGGGCTGAGAGGTTTGGTGAGGTTGGGTGAGCAAACGCAGACCCTTTAAAGTAATACTGCGTGGTACCCATCGCATGGGTCCCAAATCTCCAGGTTCAAGGGCATCTTCCTACATCGAAAACATGCATGAGAAAACAAAAAAGATGGTACACCATGTGATGGGGAAAGGTTTCTAAAACGCACCTCATTTCTCTTCTCCTTGTGCCCGGGGTCGCCATTCCAGCCGCTTTACTAACAATCTCCCTACTTGGAGCATCAGCACCTTTAACCTCCTGTTCCGTACAGGTTGCAATTTGTCCTGAGGATGAACGGGAATACGGGGAACCAGTGAGAGACTAGCTCTTGTTGTTGGGACAGGCACAGGTCACTCTATTTTCCCATCAGGAAGAAGAATTAACCACAGGCTCATCCTCCCCCCCGGAACCAGAACAGGGCCTGAAGCCATCCTGCGCTTTTGCGGCCAGCTCCCAAAAAAGCGAGTTGTAAAATGGAGCTTCAGGGCACTGCAATTCACAAACCTGCAGAGTTATAAATGATAACTCTCGTCCACAAATATATTTAGGGAAGGCAAAGAAGAGGATTTGAAATCAAGGCAGAAATGCAGGAAACAGATTTCAGGAGGTAGATTCGAATCGCCTTTAAAGCACATGAAAAGCGGCAAAACGTTGACAATGATGCCCTTGGCCAAAAAGGGCGTATGCGTTTTTTCCTGAATATATTCAGGAAAAAACGCATACGCCCTTTTTGGCCAACCAAGCAAACTGGAAAGGCAAATCAGGGCTACAAAGAAGACTCGCTACCCATCGGTCAAAAGGGCCATGCTGAAAAAAGTCTCAAAACCAGAAATGCAGGACAGGCCATGGAGAAATGGGAGCCTTGCTACACTGATGGGCGGGATGTAAATTGCCAACAGCCACTCTGGAGAAGTGTACGGTGTGTCCTGAAACATCTAAAAAACACAGCTTAGAGAGCATAGGGCACTTCCACTCATGGGGGTATAAATTGGGAAAATGAAAAATCAGCAAGACACAAGCACCCCAAAGTTTAGGGCTGCTCTGTTGACAAGGACCTCCACTTCATTCCACCTTCAATATCCCAGGAGGGAGAAAAATGGATAAAGAAGTTGTGGTCCTTATGTACAATGGAATATCACTCAGCCATGAAATCAATGTCATAAGGCTAATAGCAGCATGATGAGTGGATTTAGGTACGACGATTCTAAGTGAAATAAGTCACACAGAAAAGGACACTTCTCATAAGGTATCACTTATAGAGGGAATGTAAAAACCGTTACACTTGAACTGAATTACAAAACAGAACAGAGTCACACATGCAGAAAACACACTATGGCTGCTTAACGGGAAAGGTGAGGTGGGGTGATACATAAAACAAGGGTTTCAAATTAGCTCAGATACCGTTCCATAAACCCAATATGTAATAGACAAGACCTACTCCTTGCTCAGAGAACTGGACTCAACACGCCCTATTCACCGCACAAGAATATATCTGACTAGTAATAATCTTAAAACCTATGTATTGATATCTCTCTGTTAGTGTGTCAAGTGGGTGTAAAGCGGCATAAACACAGCAGTGAAAAGCAGCTAAACCCCATTATAAAAATAAATTACTTTTACAAACCCATGAAACAAAGACAGTGAAAGAGAGAGAAATTCTTACACAATGCGTTCAGGGGCTGTGATGCAACCTGGATTGACCATATCTAGACCCACAGCTGGATGAGACATAAGGGTGGACACTCTTGGGGCTGAGAGGTTTGGTGAGGTTGGGTGAGCAAACGCAGACCCTTTAAAGTAATACTGCGTGGTACCCATCGCATGGGTCCCAAATCTCCAGGTTCAAGGGCATCTTCCTACATCGAAAACATGCATGAGAAAACAAAAAGATGGTACACCATGTGATGGGGAAAGGTTTCTAAAACGCACCTCATTTCTCTTCTCCTTGTGCCCGGGTTCGCCATTCCAGCCGCTTTACTAACAATCTCCCTACTTGGAGCATCAGCACCTTTAACCTCCTGTTCCGTACAGGTTGCAATTTGTCCTGAGGATGAACGGGTAGACTGGGAACCAGTGAGAGACTAGCTCTTGGTGTTGGGACAGGCACAGGTCACTCTATTTTCCCATCAGGAAGAAGAATTAACCACAGGCTCATCCTCCCCCCCGGAACCAGAACAGGGCCTGAAGCCATCCTGCGCTTTTGCGGCCAGCTCCCAAAAAAGCGAGTTGTAAAATGGAGCTTCAGGGCACTGCAATTCACAAACCTGCAGAGTTATAAATGATAACTCTCGTCCACAAATATATTGAGGGAAGGCAAAGAAGAGGATTTGAAATCAAGGCAGAATTGCAGGAAACAGATTTCAGGAGGTAGATTCGAATCGCCTTTAAAGCACATGAAAAGCAGCAAAACGTTGACAATGATGCCCTTGGCCAAAAAGGGCGTATGCGTTTTTTCCTGAATATATTCAGGAAAAAACGCATACGCCCTTTTTGGCCAACCAAGCAACCGGGAAAGGCAAATCAGCGCTACAAAGAAGACTCGCTACCCATCGGTCAAAAGGGCCATGCTGAAAAAAGTCTCGAAACCAGAAATGCAGGACAGGCCATGGAGAAATGGGAGCCTTGCTACACTGATGGGCGGGATGTAAATTGCCAACAGCCACTCTGGAGAAGTGTACGGTGTGTCCTGAAACATCTAAAAAACACAGCTTAGAGAGCTTAGGGCACTTCCACTCATGGGGGTATAAATTGGGAAAATGAAAAATCAGCAAGACACAAGCACCCCAAAGTTTAGGGCTGCTCTGTTTACAAGGACCTCCACTTCATTCCACCTTCAATATCCCAGGAAAGAGAAAAATGGATAAAGAAGTTGTGGTCCTTATGTACAATGGAATATCACTCAGCCATGAAACCAATGTCATAAGGCTAGTAGCAGCATGATGAGTGGATTTAGGTACGACGATTCTAAGTGAAATAAGTCACACAGAAAAGGACACTTCTCATAAGGTATCACTTATAGAGGGAATGTAAAAACCGTTACACTTGAACTGAATTACAAAACAGAACAGAGTCACACAGGCAGAAAACACACAATGCCTGCTTAACGGGAAAGGTGAGGTGGGGTGATACATAAAACAAGGATTTCAAATTAGCTCAGATACCGTTCCATAAACCCAATATGTAATAGACAAGACCTACTCCTTGCTCAGAGAACTGGACTCAACACGCCCTATTCACCGCACAAGAATATATCTGACTAGTAATAATCTTAAAACCTATGTATTGATATCTCTCTGTTAGTGAGTCAAGTGGGTGTAAAGCGGCATAAACACAGCAGTGAAAAGCAGCTAAACCCCATTATAAAAATAAATTACTTCGAAAAACCCATGAAACAAAGACAGTGAAAGAGAGAGAAATTCTTACACAATGCGTTCAGGGGCTGTGATGCAACCTGGATTGACCATATCTAGACCCACAGCTGGATGAGACATAAGGGTGGACACTCTTGGGGCTGAGAGGTTTGGTGAGGTTGGGTGAGCAAACGCAGACCCTTTAAAGTAATACTGCGTGGTACCCATCGCATGGGTCCCAAATCTCCAGGTTCAAGGACATCTTCCTACATCGAAAACATGCATGAGAAAACAAAAAGATGGTACACCATGTGATGGGGAAAGGTTTCTAAAACGCACCTCATTTCTCTTCTCCTTGTGCCCGGGGTCGCCATTCCAGCCGCTTTACTAACAATCTCCCTACTTGGAGCATCAGCACCTTTAACCTCCTGTTCCGTACAGGTTGCAATTTGTCCTGAGGATGAACGGGTAGACTGGGAACCAGTGAGAGACTAGCTCTTGGTGTTGGGACAGGCACAGGTCACTCTATTTTCCCATCAGGAAGAAGAATTAACCACAGGCTCATCCTCCCCCCCGGAACCAGAACAGGGCCTGAAGCCATCCTGCGCTTTTGCGGCCAGCTCCCAAAAAAGCGAGTTGTAAAATGGAGCTTCAGGGCACTGCAATTCACAAACCTGCAGAGTTATAAATGATAACTCTCGTCCACAAATATATTGAGGGAAGGCAAAGAAGAGGATTTGAAATCAAGGCAGAATTGCAGGAAACAGATTTCAGGAGGTAGATTCGAATCGCCTTTAAAGCACATGAAAAGCAGCAAAACGTTGACAATGATGCCCTTGGCCAAAAAGGGCGTATGCGTTTTTTCCTGAATATATTCAGGAAAAAACGCATACGCCCTTTTTGGCCAACCAAGCAACCGGGAAAGGCAAATCAGCGCTACAAAGAAGACTCGCTACCCATCGGTCAAAAGGGCCATGCTGAAAAAAGTCTCGAAACCAGAAATGCAGGACAGGCCATGGAGAAATGGGAGCCTTGCTACACTGATGGGCGGGATGTAAATTGCCAACAGCCACTCTGGAGAAGTGTACGGTGTGTCCTGAAACATCTAAAAAACACAGCTTAGAGAGCTTAGGGCACTTCCACTCATGGGGGTATAAATTGGGAAAATGAAAAATCAGCAAGACACAAGCACCCCAAAGTTTAGGGCTGCTCTGTTTACAAGGACCTCCACTTCATTCCACCTTCAATATCCCAGGAAAGAGAAAAATGGATAAAGAAGTTGTGGTCCTTATGTACAATGGAATATCACTCAGCCATGAAACCAATGTCATAAGGCTAGTAGCAGCATGATGAGTGGATTTAGGTACGACGATTCTAAGTGAAATAAGTCACACAGAAAAGGACACTTCTCATAAGGTATCACTTATAGAGGGAATGTAAAAACCGTTACACTTGAACTGAATTACAAAACAGAACAGAGTCACACAGGCAGAAAACACACAATGCCTGCTTAACGGGAAAGGTGAGGTGGGGTGATACATAAAACAAGGATTTCAAATTAGCTCAGATACCGTTCCATAAACCCAATATGTAATAGACAAGACCTACTCCTTGCTCAGAGAACTGGACTCAACACGCCCTATTCACCGCACAAGAATATATCTGACTAGTAATAATCTTAAAACCTATGTATTGATATCTCTCTGTTAGTGAGTCAAGTGGGTGTAAAGCGGCATAAACACAGCAGTGAAAAGCAGCTAAACCCCATTATAAAAATAAATTACTTCGAAAAACCCATGAAACAAAGACAGTGAAAGAGAGAGAAATTCTTACACAATGCGTTCAGGGGCTGTGATGCAACCTGGATTGACCATATCTAGACCCACAGCTGGATGAGACATAAGGGTGGACACTCTTGGGGCTGAGAGGTTTGGTGAGGTTGGGTGAGCAAACGCAGACCCTTTAAAGTAATACTGCGTGGTACCCATCGCATGGGTCCCAAATCTCCAGGTTCAAGGACATCTTCCTACATCGAAAACATGCATGAGAAAACAAAAAGATGGTACACCATGTGATGGGGAAAGGTTTCTAAAACGCACCTCATTTCTCTTCTCCTTGTGCCCGGGGTCGCCATTCCAGCCGCTTTACTAACAATCTCCCTACTTGGAGCATCAGCACCTTTAACCTCCTGTTCCGTACAGGTTGCAATTTGTCCTGAGGATGAACGGGTAGACGGGGAACCAGTGAGAGACTAGCTCTTGGTGTTGGGACAGGCACAGGTCACTCTATTTTCCCATCAGGAAGAAGAATTAACCACAGGCTCATCCTCCCCCCCGGAACCAGAACAGGGCCTGAAGCCATCCTGCGCTTTTGCGGCCAGCTCCCAAAAAAGCGAGTTGTAAAATGGAGCTTCAGGGCACTGCAATTCACAAACCTGCAGAGTTATAAATGATAACTCTCGTCCACAAATATATTGAGGGAAGGCAAAGAAGAGGATTTGAAATCAAGGCAGAAATGCAGGAAACAGATTTCAGGAGGTAGATTCGAATCGCCTTTAAAGCACATGAAAAGCGGCAAAACGTTGACAATGATGCCCTTGGCCAAAAAGGGCGTATGCGTTTTTTCCTGAATATATTCAGGAAAAAACGCATACGCACTTTTTGGCCAACCAAGCAACCTGGAAAGGCAAATCAGGGCTACAAAGAAGACTCGCTACCCATCGGTCAAAAGGGCCATGCTGAAAAAAGTCTCAAAACCAGAAATGCAGGACAGGCCATGGAGAAATGGGAGCCTTGCTACACTGATGTGTGGGATGTAAATTGCCAACAGCCACTCTGGAGAAGTGTACGGTGTGTCCTGAAACATCTAAAAAACACAGCTTAGAGAGCATAGGGCACTTCCACTCATGGGGGTATAAATTGGGAAAATGAAAAATCAGCAAGACACAAGCACCCCAAAGTTTAGGGCTGCTCTGTTGACAAAGACCTCCACTTCATTTCACCTTCAATATCCCAGGAGGGAGAAAAATGGATAAAGAAGTTGTGGTCCTTATGTACAATGGAATATCACTCAGCCATGAAATCAATGTCATAAGGCTAATAGCAGCATGATGAGTGGATTTAGGTACGATGATTCTAAGTGAAATAAGTCACACAGAAAAGGACACTTCTCATAAGGTATCACTTATAGAGAGAATGTAAAAACCGTTACACTTGAACTGAATTACAAAACAGAACAGAGTCACACATGCAGAAATCACACTATGGCTGCTTAACGGGAAAGGTGAGGTGGGGTGATACATAAAACAAGGGTTTCAAATTAGCTCAGATACCGTTCCATAAACCCAATATGTAATAGACAAGACCTACTCCTTGCTCAGAGAACTGGACTCAACACGCCCTATTCACCGCACAAGAATATATCTGACTAGTAATAATCTTAAAACCTATGTATTGATATCTCTCTGTTAGTGTGTCAAGTGGGTGTAAAGCGGCATAAACACAGCAGTGAAAAGCAGCTAAACCCCATTATAAAAATAAATTACTTTGAAAAACCCATGAAACAAAGACAGTGAAAGAGAGAGAAATTCTTACACTTTGCGTTCAGGGGCTGTGATGCAACCTGGATTGACCATATCTAGACCCACAGCTGGATGAGACATAAGGGTGGACACTCTTGGGGCTGAGAGGTTTGGTGAGGTTGGGTGAGCAAACGCAGACCCTTTAAAGTAATACTGCGTGGTACCCATCGCATGGGTCCCAAATCTCCAGGTTCAAGGGCATCTTCCTATATCGAAAACATGCATGAGAAAACAAAAAGATGGTACACCATGTGATGGGGAAAGGTTTCTAAAACGCACCTCATTTCTCTTCTCCTTGTGCCCGGGTTCGCCATTCCAGCCGCTTTACTAAAAATCTCCCTACTTGGAGCATCAGCACCTTTAACCTCCTGTTCCGTACAGGTTGCAATTTGTCCTGAGGATGAACGGGTAGACGGGGAACCAGTGAGAGACTAGCTCTTGGTGTTGGGACAGGCACAGGTCACTCTATTTTCCCATCAGGAAGAAGAATTAACCACAGGCTCATCCTCCCCCCCGGAACCAGAACAGGGCCTGAAGCCATCCTGCGCTTTTGCGGCCAGCTCCCAAAAAAGCGAGTTGTAAAATGGAGCTTCAGGGCACTGCAATTCACAAACGTGCAGAGTTATAAATGATAACTTTCGTCCACAAATATATTGAGGGAAGGCAAAGAAGAGGACTTGAAATCAAGGCAGAATTGCAGGAAACAGATTTCAGGAGGTAGATTCGAATCGCCTTTAAAGCACATGAAAAGCGGCAAAACGTTGACAATGATGCCCTTGGCCAAAAAGGGCGTATGCGTTTTTTCCTGAATATATTCAGGAAAAAACGCATACGCCCTTTTTGGCCAACCAAGCAACCTGGAAAGGCAAATCAGCGCTACAAAGAAGACTCGCTACCCATCGGTCAAAAGGGCCATGCTGAAAAAAGTCTCAAAACCAGAAATGCAGGACAGGCCATGGAGAAATGGGAGCCTTGCTACACTGATGGGTGGGATGTAAATTGCCAACAGCCACTCTGGAGAAGTGTACGGTGTGTCCTGAAACATCCAAAAAACACAGCTTAGAGAGCTTAGGGAACTTCCACTCATGGGGGTATAAATTGGGAAAATGAAAAATCAGCAAGACACAAGCACCCCAAAGTTTAGGGCTGCTCTGTTGACAAGGACCTCCACTTCATTCCACCTTCAATATCCCAGGAAAGAGAGAAATGGATAAAGAAGTTGTGGTCCTTATGTACAATGCAATATCACTCAGCCATGAAATCAATGTCATAAGGCTAGTAGCAGCATGATGAGTGGATTTAGGTACGACGATTCTAAGTGAAATAAGTCACACAGAAAAGGACACTTCTCATAAGTTATCACTTATAGAGGGAATGTAAAAACCGTTACACTTGAACTGAATTACAAAACAGAACAGAGTCACACATGCAGAAAACACACTATGGCAGCTTAACGGGAAAGGTGAGGTGGGGTGATACATAAAACAAGGGTTTCAAATTAGCTCAGATACCGTTCCATAAACCCAATATGTAATAGACAAGACCTACTCCTTGCTCAGAGAACTGGACTCAACACGCCCTATTCACCGCACAAGAATATATCTGACTAGTAATAATCTTAAAACCTATGTATTGATATCTCTCTGTTAGTGTGTCAAGTGGGTGTAAAGCGGCATAAACACAGCAGTGAAAAGCAGCTAAACCCCATTATAAAAATAAATTACTTTGAAAAACCCATGAAACAAAGACAGTGAAAGAGAGAGAAATTCTTACACAATGCGTTCAGGGGCTGTGATGCAACCTGGATTGACCATATCTAGACCCACAGCTGGATGAGACATAAGGGTGGACACTCTTGGGGCTGAGAGGTTTGGTGAGGTTGGGTGAGCAAACGCAGACCCTTTAAAGTAATACTGCGTGGTACCCATCGCATGGGTCCCAACTCTCCAGGTTCAAGGGCATCTTCCTACATCGAAAACATGCATGAGAAAACAAAAAGATGGTACACCATGTGATGGGGAAAGGTTTCTAAAACGCACCTCATTTCTCTTCTCCTTGTGCCCGGGGTCGCCATTCCAGCCGCTTTACTAACAATCTCCCTACTTGGAGCATCAGCACCTTTAACCTCCTGTTCCGTACAGGTTGCAATTTGTCCTGAGGATGAACGGGTAGACGGGGAACCAGTGAGAGACTAGCTCTTGGTGTTGGGACAGGCACAGGTCACTCTATTTTCCCATCAGGAAGAAGAATTAACCACAGGCTCATCCTCCCCCCGGAACCAGAACAGGGCCTGAAGCCATCCTGCGCTTTTGCGGCCAGCTCCCAAAAAAGCGAGTTGTACAATGGAGCTTCAGGGCACTGCAATTCACAAACGTGCAGAGTTATAAATGATAACTCTCGTCCACAAATATATTGAGGGAAGGCAAAGAAGAGGATTTGAAATCAAGGCAGAAATGCAGGAAACAGATTTCAGGAGGTAGATTCGAATCACCTTTAAAGCACATGAAAAGCGGCAAAACGTTGACAATGATGCCCTTGGCCAAAAAGGGCGTATGCGTTTTTTCCTGAATATATTCAGGAAAAAACGCATACGCCCTTTTTGGCCAACCAAGCAACCTGGAAAGGCAAATCAGGGCTACAAAGAAGACTCGCTACCCATCGGTCAAAAGGGCCATGCTGAAAAAAGTCTCAAAACCAGAAATGCAGGACAGGCCATGGAGAAATGGGAGCCTTGCTACACTGATGGGCGGGATGTAAATTGCCAACAGCCACTCTGGAGAAGTGTACGGTGTGTCCTGAAACATCTAAAAAACACAGCTTAGAGAGCATAGGGCACTTCCACTCATGGGGGTATAAATTGGGAAAATGAAAAATCAGCAAGACACAAGCACCCCAAAGTTTAGGGCTGCTCTGTTGACAAGGACCTCCACTTCATTCCACCTTCAATATCCCAGGAGGGAGAAAAATGGATAAAGAAGTTGTGGTCCTTTTGTACAATGGAATATCACTCAGCCATGAAATCAATGTCATAAGGCTAATAGCAGCATGATGAGTGGATTTAGGTACGACGATTCTAAGTGAAATAAGTCACACAGAAAAGGACACTTCTCATAAGGTATCACTTATAGAGGGACTGTAAAAACCGTTACACTTGAACTGAATTACAAAACAGAACAGAGTCACACATGCAGAAAACACACTATGGCTGCTTAACGGGAAAGGTGAGGTGGGGTGATACATAAAACAAGGGTTTCAAATTAGCTCAGATACCGTTCCATAAACCCAATATGTAATAGACAAGACCTACTCCTTGCTCAGAGAACTGGACTCAACACGCCCTATTCACCGCACAAGAATATATCTGACTAGTAATAATCTTAAAACCTATGTATTGATATCTCTCTGTTAGTGTGTCAAGTGGGTGTAAAGCGGCATAAACACAGCAGTGAAATGCAGCTAAACCCCATTATAAAAATAAATTACTTTGAAAAACCCATGAAACAAAGACAGTGAAAGAGAGAGAAATTCTTACACAATGCGTTCAGGGGCTGTGATGCAACCTGGATTGACCATTTCTAGACCCACAGCTGGATGAGACATAAGGGTGGACACTCTTGGGGCTGAGAGGTTTGGTGAGGTTGGGTGAGCAAACGCAGACCCTTTAAAGTAATACTGCGTGGTACCCATCGCATGGGTCCCAAATCTCCAGGTTCAAGCGCATCTTCCTACATCGAAAACATGCATGAGAAAACAAAAAAGATGGTACACCATGTGATGGGGAAAGGTTTCTAAAACGCACCTCATTTCTCTTCTCCTTGTGCCCGGGGTCGCCATTCCAGCCGCTTTACTAACAATCTCCCTACTTGGAGCATCAGCACCTTTAACCTCCTGTTCCGTACAGGTTGCAATTTGTCCTGAGGATGAACGGGAATACGGGGAACCAGTGAGAGACTAGCTCTTGTTGTTGGGACAGGCACAGGTCACTCTATTTTCCCATCAGGAAGAAGAATTAACCACAGGCTCATCCTCCCCCCCGGAACCAGAACAGGGCCTGAAGCCATCCTGCGCTTTTGCGGCCAGCTCCCAAAAAAGCGAGTTGTAAAATGGAGCTTCAGGGCACTGCAATTCACAAACCTGCAGAGTTATAAATGATAACTCTCGTCCACAAATATATTGAGGGAAGGCAAAGAAGAGGATTTGAAATCAAGGCAGAAATGCAGGAAACAGATTTCAGGAGGTAGATTCGAATCGCCTTTAAAGCACATGAAAAGCGGCAAAACGTTGACAATGATGCCCTTGGCCAAAAAGGGCGTATGCGTTTTTTCCTGAATATATTCAGGAAAAAACGCATACGCCCTTTTTGGCCAACCAAGCAACCTGGAAAGGCAAATCAGCGCTACAAAGAAGACTCGCTACCCATCGGTCAAAAGGGCCATGCTGAAAAAAGTCTCAAAACCAGAAATGCAGGACAGGCCATGGAGAAATGGGAGCCTTGCTACACTGATGGGCGGGATGTAAATTGCCAACAGCCACTCTGGAGAAGTGTACGGTGTGTCCTGAAACATCCAAAAAACACAGCTTAGAGAGCTTAGGGCACTTCCACTCATGGGGGTATAAATTGGGAAAATGAAAAATCAGCAAGACACAAGCACCCCAAAGTTTAGGGCTGCTCTGTTGACAAGGACCTCCACTTCATTCCACCTTCAATATCCCAGGAAAGAGAGAAATGGATAAAGAAGTTGTGGTCCTTATGTACAATGCAATATCACTCAGCCATGAAATCAATGTCATAAGGCTAGTAGCAGCATGATGAGTGGATTTAGGTACGACGATTCTAAGTGAAATAAGTCACACAGAAAAGGACACTTCTCATAAGGTATCACTTATAGAGGGAATGTAAAAACCGTTACACTTGAACTGAATTACAAAACAGAACAGAGTCACACATGCAGAAAACACACTATGGCAGCTTAACGGGAAAGGTGAGGTGGGGTGATACATAAAACAAGGGTTTCAAATTAGCTCAGATACCGTTCCATAAATCCAATATGTAATAGACAAGACCTACTCCTTGCTCAGAGAACTGGACTCAACACGCCCTATTCACCGCACAAGAATATATCTGACTAGTAATAATCTTAAAACCTATGTATTGATATCTCTCTGTTAGTGTGTCAAGTGGGTGTAAAGCGGCATAAACACAGCAGTGAAAAGCAGCTAAACCCCATTATAAAAATAAATTACTTTGAAAAACCCATGAAACAAAGACAGTGAAAGAGAGAGAAATTCTTACACAATGCGTTCAGGGGCTGTGATGCAACCTGGATTGACCATATCTAGACCCACAGCTGGATGAGACATAAGGGTGGACACTCTTGGGGCTGAGAGGTTTGGTGAGGTTGGGTGAGCAAACGCAGACCCTTTAAAGTAATACTGCGTGGTACCCATCGCATGGGTCCCAAATCTCCAGGTTCAAGGGCATCTTCCTACATCGAAAACATGCATGAGAAAACAAAAAAGATGGTACACCATGTGATGGGGAAAGGTTTCTAAAACGCACCTCATTTCTCTTCTCCTTGTGCCCGGGGTCACCATTCCAGCCGCTTTACTAACAATCTCCCTACTTGGAACATCAGCACCTTTAACCTCCTGTTCCGTACAGGTTGCAATTTGTCCTGAGGATGAACGGGAATACGGGGAACCAGTGAGAGACTAGCTCTTGGTGTTGGGACAGGCACAGGTCACTCTATTTTCCCATCAGGAAGAAGAATTAACCACAGGCTCATACCTCCCCCCGGAACCAGAACAGGGCCTGAAGCCATCCTGCGCTTTTGCGGCCAGCTCCCAAAAAAGCGAGTTGTACAATGGAGCTTCAGGGCACTGCAATTCACAAACGTGCAGAGTTATAAATGATAACTCTCGTCCACAAATATATTGAGGGAAGGCAAAGAAGAGGATTTGAAATCAAGGCAGAAATGCAGGAAACAGATTTCAGGAGGTAGATTCGAATCGCCTTTAAAGCACATGAAAAGCGGCAAAACGTTGACAATGATGCCCTTGGCCAAAAAGGGCGTATGCGTTTTTTCCTGAATATATTCAGGAAAAAACCCATACGCCCTTTTTGGCCAACCAAGCAACCTGGAAAGGCAAATCAGGGCTACAAAGAAGACTCGCTACCCATCGGTCAAAAGGGCCATGCTGAAAAAAGTCTCAAAACCAGAAATGCAGGACAGGCCATGGAGAAATGGGAGCCTTGCTACACTGATGGGTGGGATGTAAATTGCCAACAGCCACTCTGGAGAAGTGTACGGTGTGTCCTGAAACATCCAAAAAACACAGCTTAGAGAGCTTAGGGAACTTCCACTCATGGGGGTATAAATTGGGAAAATGAAAAATCAGCAAGACACAAGCACC
Source organism: Balaenoptera borealis (assembly GCF_965194805.1). Classification (NCBI taxonomy): domain Eukaryota; kingdom Metazoa; phylum Chordata; class Mammalia; order Artiodactyla; family Balaenopteridae; genus Balaenoptera; species Balaenoptera borealis. Next base: position 3,614,518 of record NW_028124009.1, read on the forward strand.
CCAAAGTTTAGGGCTGCTCTGTTGACAAGGACCTCCACTTCATTCCACCTTCAATATCCCAGGAAAGAGAGAAATGGATAAAGAAGTTGTGGTCCTTATGTACAATGCAATATCACTCAGCCATGAAATCAATGTCATAAGGCTAGTAGCAGCATGATGAGTGGATTTAGGTACGACGATTCTAAGTGAAATAAGTCACACAGAAAAGGACACTTCTCATAAGTTATCACTTATAGAGGGAATGTAAAAACCGTTACACTTGAACTGAATTACAAAACAGAACAGAGTCACACATGCAGAAAACACACTATGGCAGCTTAACGGGAAAGGTGAGGTGGGGTGATACATAAAACAAGGGTTTCAAATTAGCTCAGATACCGTTCCATAAACCCAATATGTAATAGACAAGACCTACTCCTTGCTCAGAGAACTGGACTCAACACGCCCTATTCACCGCACAAGAATATATCTGACTAGTAATAATCTTAAAACCTATGTATTGATATCTCTCTGTTAGTGTGTCAAGTGGGTGTAAAGCGGCATAAACACAGCAGTGAAAAGCAGCTAAACCCCATTATAAAAATAAATTACTTTGAAAAACCCATGAAACAAAGACAGTGAAAGAGAGAGAAATTCTTACACAATGCGTTCAGGCGCTGTGATGCAACCTGGATTGACCATATCTAGACCCACAGCTGGATGAGACATAAGGGTGGACACTCTTGGGGCTGAGAGGTTTGGTGAGGTTGGGTGAGCAAACGCAGACCCTTTAAAGTAATACTGCGTGGTACCCATCGCATGGGTCCCAAATCTCCAGGTTCAAGCGCATCTTCCTACATCGAAAACATGCATGAGAAAACAAAAAAGATGGTACACCATGTGATGGGGAAAGGTTTCTAAAACGCACCTCATTTCTCTTCTCCTTGTGCCCGGGGTCGCCATTCCAGCCGCTTTACTAACAATCTCCCTACTTGGAGCATCAGCACCTTTAACCTCCTGTTCCGTACAGGTTGCAATTTGTCCTGAGGATGAACGGGAATACGGGGAACCAGTGAGAGACTAGCTCTTGTTGTTGGGACAGGCACAGGTCACTCTATTTTCCCATCAGGAAGAAGAATTAACCACAGGCTCATCCTCCCCCCCGGAACCAGAACAGGGCCTGAAGCCATCCTGCGCTTTTGCGGCCAGCTCCCAAAAAAGCGAGTTGTAAAATGGAGCTTCAGGGCACTGCAATTCACAAACCTGCAGAGTTATAAATGATAACTCTCGTCCACAAATATATTGAGGGAAGGCAAAGAAGAGGATTTGAAATCAAGGCAGAAATGCAGGAAACAGATTTCAGGAGGTAGATTCGAATCGCCTTTAAAGCACATGAAAAGCGGCAAAACGTTGACAATGATGCCCTTGGCCAAAAAGGGCGTATGCGTTTTTTCCTGAATATATTCAGGAAAAAACGCATACGCCCTTTTTGGCCAACCAAGCAACCTGGAAAGGCAAATCAGCGCTACAAAGAAGACTCGCTACCCATCGGTCAAAAGGGCCATGCTGAAAAAAGTCTCAAAACCAGAAATGCAGGACAGGCCATGGAGAAATGGGAGCCTTGCTACACTGATGGGCGGGATGTAAATTGCCAACAGCCACTCTGGAGAAGTGTACGGTGTGTCCTGAAACATCCAAAAAACACAGCTTAGAGAGCTTAGGGCACTTCCACTCATGGGGGTATAAATTGGGAAAATGAAAAATCAGCAAGACACAAGCACCCCAAAGTTTAGGGCTGCTCTGTTGACAAGGACCTCCACTTCATTCCACCTTCAATATCCCAGGAAAGAGAGAAATGGATAAAGAAGTTGTGGTCCTTATGTACAATGCAATATCACTCAGCCATGAAATCAATGTCATAAGGCTAGTAGCAGCATGATGAGTGGATTTAGGTACGACGATTCTAAGTGAAATAAGTCACACAGAAAAGGACACTTCTCATAAGGTATCACTTATAGAGGGAATGTAAAAACCGTTACACTTGAACTGAATTACAAAACAGAACAGAGTCACACATGCAGAAAACACACTATGGCAGCTTAACGGGAAAGGTGAGGTGGGGTGATACATAAAACAAGGGTTTCAAATTAGCTCAGATACCGTTCCATAAATCCAATATGTAATAGACAAGACCTACTCCTTGCTCAGAGAACTGGACTCAACACGCCCTATTCACCGCACAAGAATATATCTGACTAGTAATAATCTTAAAACCTATGTATTGATATCTCTCTGTTAGTGTGTCAAGTGGGTGTAAAGCGGCATAAACACAGCAGTGAAAAGCAGCTAAACCCCATTATAAAAATAAATTACTTTGAAAAACCCATGAAACAAAGACAGTGAAAGAGAGAGAAATTCTTACACAATGCGTTCAGGGGCTGTGATGCAACCTGGATTGACCATATCTAGACCCACAGCTGGATGAGACATAAGGGTGGACACTCTTGGGGCTGAGAGGTTTGGTGAGGTTGGGTGAGCAAACGCAGACCCTTTAAAGTAATACTGCGTGGTACCCATCGCATGGGTCCCAAATCTCCAGGTTCAAGGGCATCTTCCTACATCGAAAACATGCATGAGAAAACAAAAAAGATGGTACACCATGTGATGGGGAAAGGTTTCTAAAACGCACCTCATTTCTCTTCTCCTTGTGCCCGGGGTCACCATTCCAGCCGCTTTACTAACAATCTCCCTACTTGGAACATCAGCACCTTTAACCTCCTGTTCCGTACAGGTTGCAATTTGTCCTGAGGATGAACGGGAATACGGGGAACCAGTGAGAGACTAGCTCTTGGTGTTGGGACAGGCACAGGTCACTCTATTTTCCCATCAGGAAGAAGAATTAACCACAGGCTCATACCTCCCCCCGGAACCAGAACAGGGCCTGAAGCCATCCTGCGCTTTTGCGGCCAGCTCCCAAAAAAGCGAGTTGTACAATGGAGCTTCAGGGCACTGCAATTCACAAACGTGCAGAGTTATAAATGATAACTCTCGTCCACAAATATATTGAGGGAAGGCAAAGAAGAGGATTTCAAATCAAGGCAGAAATGCAGGAAACAGATTTCAGGAGGTAGATTCGAATCGCCTTTAAAGCACATGAAAAGCGGCAAAACGTTGACAATGATGCCCTTGGCCAAAAAGGGCGTATGCGTTTTTTCCTGAATATATTCAGGAAAAAACGCATACGCCCTTTTTGGCCAACCAAGCAACCTGGAAAGGCAAATCAGGGCTACAAAGAAGACTCGCTACCCATCGGTCAAAAGGGCCATGCTGAAAAAAGTCTCAAAACCAGAAATGCAGGACAGGCCATGGAGAAATGGGAGCCTTGCTACACTGATGGGCGGGATGTAAATTGCCAACAGCCACTCTGGAGAAGTGTACGGTGTGTCCTGAAACATCTAAAAAACACAGCTTAGAGAGCATAGGGCACTTCCACTCATGGGGGTATAAATTGGGAAAATGAAAAATCAGCAAGACACAAGCACCCCAAAGTTTAGGGCTGCTCTGTTGACAAGGACCTCCACTTCATTCCACCTTCAATATCCCAGGAGGGAGAAAAATGGATAAAGAAGTTGTGGTCCTTTTGTACAATGGAATATCACTCAGCCATGAAATCAATGTCATAAGGCTAATAGCAGCATGATGAGTGGATTTAGCTACGACGATTCTAAGTGAAATAAGTCACACAGAAAAGGACACTTCTCATAAGGTATCACTTATAGAGGGACTGTAAAAACCGTTACACTTGAACTGAATTACAAAACAGAACAGAGTCACACATGCAGAAAACACACTATGGCTGCTTAACGGGAAAGGTGAGGTGGGGTGATACATAAAACAAGGGTTTCAAATTAGCTCAGATACCGTTCCATAAACCCAATATGTAATAGACAAGACCTACTCCTTGCTCAGAGAACTGGACTCAACACGCCCTATTCACCGCACAAGAATATATCTGACTAGTAATAATCTTAAAACCTATGTATTGATATCTCTCTGTTAGTGTGTCAAGTGGGTGTAAAGCGGCATAAACACAGCAGTGAAAAGCAGCTAAACCCCATTATCAAAATAAATTACTTTGAAAAACCCATGAAACAAAGACAGTGAAAGAGAGAGAAATTCTTACACAATGCGTTCAGGGGCTGTGATGCAACCTGGATTGACCATTTCTAGACCCACAGCTGGATGAGACATAAGGGTGGACACTCTTGGGGCTGAGAGGTTTGGTGAGGTTGGGTGAGCAAACGCAGACCCTTTAAAGTAATACTGCGTGGTACCCATCGCATGGGTCCCAAATCTCCAGGTTCAAGGGCATCTTCCTACATCGAAAACATGCATGAGAAAACAAAAAAGATGGTACACCATGTGATGGGGAAAGGTTTCTAAAACGCACCTCATTTCTCTTCTCCTTGTGCCCGGGGTCGCCATTCCAGCCGCTTTACTAACAATCTCCCTACTTGGAGCATCAGCACCTTTAACCTCCTGTTCCGTACAGGTTGCAATTTGTCCTGAGGATGAACGGGAATACGGGGAACCAGTGAGAGACTAGCTCTTGTTGTTGGGACAGGCACAGGTCACTCTATTTTCCCATCAGGAAGAAGAATTAACCACAGGCTCATCCTCCCCCCCGGAACCAGAACAGGGCCTGAAGCCATCCTGCGCTTTTGCGGCCAGCTCCCAAAAAAGCGAGTTGTAAAATGGAGCTTCAGGGCACTGCAATTCTCAAACCTGCAGAGTTATAAATGATAACTCTCGTCCACAAATATATTTAGGGAAGGCAAAGAAGAGGATTTGAAATCAAGGCAGAAATGCAGGAAACAGATTTCAGGAGGTAGATTCGAATCGCCTTTAAAGCACATGAAAAGCGGCAAAACGTTGACAATGATGCCCTTGGCCAAAAAGGGCGTATGCGTTTTTTCCTGAATATATTCAGGAAAAAACCCATACGCCCTTTTTGGCCAACCAAGCAACCTGGAAAGGCAAATCAGGGCTACAAAGAAGACTCGCTACCCATCGGTCAAAAGGGCCATGCTGAAAAAAGTCTCAAAACCAGAAATGCAGGACAGGCCATGGAGAAATGGGAGCCTTGCTACACTGATGGGTGGGATGTAAATTGCCAACAGCCACTCTGGAGAAGTGTACGGTGTGTCCTGAAACATCCAAAAAACACAGCTTAGAGAGCTTAGGGAACTTCCACTCATGGGGGTATAAATTGGGAAAATGAAAAATCAGCAAGACACAAGCACCCCAAAGTTTAGGGCTGCTCTGTTGACAAGGACCTCCACTTCATTCCACCTTCAATATCCCAGGAAAGAGAGAAATGGATAAAGAAGTTGTGGTCCTTATGTACAATGCAATATCACTCAGCCATGAAATCAATGTCATAAGGCTAGTAGCAGCATGATGAGTGGATTTAGGTACGACGATTCTAAGTGAAATAAGTCACACAGAAAAGGACACTTCTCATAAGTTATCACTTATAGAGGGAATGTAAAAACCGTTACACTTGAACTGAATTACAAAACAGAACAGAGTCACACATGCAGAAAACACACTATGGCAGCTTAACGGGAAAGGTGAGGTGGGGTGATACATAAAACAAGGGTTTCAAATTAGCTCAGATACCGTTCCATAAACCCAATATGTAATAGACAAGACCTACTCCTTGCTCAGAGAACTGGACTCAACACGCCCTATTCACCGCACAAGAATATATCTGACTAGTAATAATCTTAAAACCTATGTATTGATATCTCTCTGTTAGTGTGTCAAGTGGGTGTAAAGCGGCATAAACACAGCAGTGAAAAGCAGCTAAACCCCATTATAAAAATAAATTACTTTGAAAAACCCATGAAACAAAGACAGTGAAAGAGAGAGAAATTCTTACACAATGCGTTCAGGGGCTGTGATGCAACCTGGATTGACCATATCTAGACCCACAGCTGGATGAGACATAAGGGTGGACACTCTTGGGGCTGAGAGGTTTGGTGAGGTTGGGTGAGCAAACGCAGACCCTTTAAAGTAATACTGCGTGGTACCCATCGCATGGGTCCCAACTCTCCAGGTTCAAGGGCATCTTCCTACATCGAAAACATGCATGAGAAAACAAAAAGATGGTACACCATGTGATGGGGAAAGGTTTCTAAAACGCACCTCATTTCTCTTCTCCTTGTGCCCGGGGTCGCCATTCCAGCCGCTTTACTAACAATCTCCCTACTTGGAGCATCAGCACCTTTAACCTCCTGTTCCGTACAGGTTGCAATTTGTCCTGAGGATGAACGGGTAGACGGGGAACCAGTGAGAGACTAGCTCTTGGTGTTGGGACAGGCACAGGTCACTCTATTTTCCCATCAGGAAGAAGAATTAACCACAGGCTCATCCTCCCCCCGGAACCAGAACAGGGCCTGAAGCCATCCTGCGCTTTTGCGGCCAGCTCCCAAAAAAGCGAGTTGTACAATGGAGCTTCAGGGCACTGCAATTCACAAACGTGCAGAGTTATAAATGATAACTCTCGTCCACAAATATATTGAGGGAAGGCAAAGAAGAGGATTTGAAATCAAGGCAGAAATGCAGGAAACAGATTTCAGGAGGTAGATTCGAATCACCTTTAAAGCACATGAAAAGCGGCAAAACGTTGACAATGATGCCCTTGGCCAAAAAGGGCGTATGCGTTTTTTCCTGAATATATTCAGGAAAAAACGCATACGCCCTTTTTGGCCAACCAAGCAACCTGGAAAGGCAAATCAGGGCTACAAAGAAGACTCGCTACCCATCGGTCAAAAGGGCCATGCTGAAAAAAGTCTCAAAACCAGAAATGCAGGACAGGCCATGGAGAAATGGGAGCCTTGCTACACTGATGGGCGGGATGTAAATTGCCAACAGCCACTCTGGAGAAGTGTACGGTGTGTCCTGAAACATCTAAAAAACACAGCTTAGAGAGCATAGGGCACTTCCACTCATGGGGGTATAAATTGGGAAAATGAAAAATCAGCAAGACACAAGCACCCCAAAGTTTAGGGCTGCTCTGTTGACAAGGACCTCCACTTCATTCCACCTTCAATATCCCAGGAGGGAGAAAAATGGATAAAGAAGTTGTGGTCCTTTTGTACAATGGAATATCACTCAGCCATGAAATCAATGTCATAAGGCTAATAGCAGCATGATGAGTGGATTTAGGTACGACGATTCTAAGTGAAATAAGTCACACAGAAAAGGACACTTCTCATAAGGTATCACTTATAGAGGGACTGTAAAAACCGTTACACTTGAACTGAATTACAAAACAGAACAGAGTCACACATGCAGAAAACACACTATGGCTGCTTAACGGGAAAGGTGAGGTGGGGTGATACATAAAACAAGGGTTTCAAATTAGCTCAGATACCGTTCCATAAACCCAATATGTAATAGACAAGACCTACTCCTTGCTCAGAGAACTGGACTCAACACGCCCTATTCACCGCACAAGAATATATCTGACTAGTAATAATCTTAAAACCTATGTATTGATATCTCTCTGTTAGTGTGTCAAGTGGGTGTAAAGCGGCATAAACACAGCAGTGAAATGCAGCTAAACCCCATTATAAAAATAAATTACTTTGAAAAACCCATGAAACAAAGACAGTGAAAGAGAGAGAAATTCTTACACAATGCGTTCAGGGGCTGTGATGCAACCTGGATTGACCATTTCTAGACCCACAGCTGGATGAGACATAAGGGTGGACACTCTTGGGGCTGAGAGGTTTGGTGAGGTTGGGTGAGCAAACGCAGACCCTTTAAAGTAATACTGCGTGGTACCCATCGCATGGGTCCCAAATCTCCAGGTTCAAGCGCATCTTCCTACATCGAAAACATGCATGAGAAAACAAAAAAGATGGTACACCATGTGATGGGGAAAGGTTTCTAAAACGCACCTCATTTCTCTTCTCCTTGTGCCCGGGGTCGCCATTCCAGCCGCTTTACTAACAATCTCCCTACTTGGAGCATCAGCACCTTTAACCTCCTGTTCCGTACAGGTTGCAATTTGTCCTGAGGATGAACGGGAATACGGGGAACCAGTGAGAGACTAGCTCTTGTTGTTGGGACAGGCACAGGTCACTCTATTTTCCCATCAGGAAGAAGAATTAACCACAGGCTCATCCTCCCCCCCGGAACCAGAACAGGGCCTGAAGCCATCCTGCGCTTTTGCGGCCAGCTCCCAAAAAAGCGAGTTGTAAAATGGAGCTTCAGGGCACTGCAATTCACAAACCTGCAGAGTTATAAATGATAACTCTCGTCCACAAATATATTGAGGGAAGGCAAAGAAGAGGATTTGAAATCAAGGCAGAAATGCAGGAAACAGATTTCAGGAGGTAGATTCGAATCGCCTTTAAAGCACATGAAAAGCGGCAAAACGTTGACAATGATGCCCTTGGCCAAAAAGGGCGTATGCGTTTTTTCCTGAATATATTCAGGAAAAAACGCATACGCCCTTTTTGGCCAACCAAGCAACCTGGAAAGGCAAATCAGCGCTACAAAGAAGACTCGCTACCCATCGGTCAAAAGGGCCATGCTGAAAAAAGTCTCAAAACCAGAAATGCAGGACAGGCCATGGAGAAATGGGAGCCTTGCTACACTGATGGGCGGGATGTAAATTGCCAACAGCCACTCTGGAGAAGTGTACGGTGTGTCCTGAAACATCCAAAAAACACAGCTTAGAGAGCTTAGGGCACTTCCACTCATGGGGGTATAAATTGGGAAAATGAAAAATCAGCAAGACACAAGCACCCCAAAGTTTAGGGCTGCTCTGTTGACAAGGACCTCCACTTCATTCCACCTTCAATATCCCAGGAAAGAGAGAAATGGATAAAGAAGTTGTGGTCCTTATGTACAATGCAATATCACTCAGCCATGAAATCAATGTCATAAGGCTAGTAGCAGCATGATGAGTGGATTTAGGTACGACGATTCTAAGTGAAATAAGTCACACAGAAAAGGACACTTCTCATAAGGTATCACTTATAGAGGGAATGTAAAAACCGTTACACTTGAACTGAATTACAAAACAGAACAGAGTCACACATGCAGAAAACACACTATGGCAGCTTAACGGGAAAGGTGAGGTGGGGTGATACATAAAACAAGGGTTTCAAATTAGCTCAGATACCGTTCCATAAATCCAATATGTAATAGACAAGACCTACTCCTTGCTCAGAGAACTGGACTCAACACGCCCTATTCACCGCACAAGAATATATCTGACTAGTAATAATCTTAAAACCTATGTATTGATATCTCTCTGTTAGTGTGTCAAGTGGGTGTAAAGCGGCATAAACACAGCAGTGAAAAGCAGCTAAACCCCATTATAAAAATAAATTACTTTGAAAAACCCATGAAACAAAGACAGTGAAAGAGAGAGAAATTCTTACACAATGCGTTCAGGGGCTGTGATGCAACCTGGATTGACCATATCTAGACCCACAGCTGGATGAGACATAAGGGTGGACACTCTTGGGGCTGAGAGGTTTGGTGAGGTTGGGTGAGCAAACGCAGACCCTTTAAAGTAATACTGCGTGGTACCCATCGCATGGGTCCCAAATCTCCAGGTTCAAGGGCATCTTCCTACATCGAAAACATGCATGAGAAAACAAAAAAGATGGTACACCATGTGATGGGGAAAGGTTTCTAAAACGCACCTCATTTCTCTTCTCCTTGTGCCCGGGGTCACCATTCCAGCCGCTTTACTAACAATCTCCCTACTTGGAACATCAGCACCTTTAACCTCCTGTTCCGTACAGGTTGCAATTTGTCCTGAGGATGAACGGGAATACGGGGAACCAGTGAGAGACTAGCTCTTGGTGTTGGGACAGGCACAGGTCACTCTATTTTCCCATCAGGAAGAAGAATTAACCACAGGCTCATACCTCCCCCCGGAACCAGAACAGGGCCTGAAGCCATCCTGCGCTTTTGCGGCCAGCTCCCAAAAAAGCGAGTTGTACAATGGAGCTTCAGGGCACTGCAATTCACAAACGTGCAGAGTTATAAATGATAACTCTCGTCCACAAATATATTGAGGGAAGGCAAAGAAGAGGATTTCAAATCAAGGCAGAAATGCAGGAAACAGATTTCAGGAGGTAGATTCGAATCGCCTTTAAAGCACATGAAAAGCGGCAAAACGTTGACAATGATGCCCTTGGCCAAAAAGGGCGTATGCGTTTTTTCCTGAATATATTCAGGAAAAAACGCATACGCCCTTTTTGGCCAACCAAGCAACCTGGAAAGGCAAATCAGGGCTACAAAGAAGACTCGCTACCCATCGGTCAAAAGGGCCATGCTGAAAAAAGTCTCAAAACCAGAAATGCAGGACAGGCCATGGAGAAATGGGAGCCTTGCTACACTGATGGGCGGGATGTAAATTGCCAACAGCCACTCTGGAGAAGTGTACGGTGTGTCCTGAAACATCTAAAAAACACAGCTTAGAGAGCATAGGGCACTTCCACTCATGGGGGTATAAATTGGGAAAATGAAAAATCAGCAAGACACAAGCACCCCAAAGTTTAGGGCTGCTCTGTTGACAAGGACCTCCACTTCATTCCACCTTCAATATCCCAGGAGGGAGAAAAATGGATAAAGAAGTTGTGGTCCTTTTGTACAATGGAATATCACTCAGCCATGAAATCAATGTCATAAGGCTAATAGCAGCATGATGAGTGGATTTAGCTACGACGATTCTAAGTGAAATAAGTCACACAGAAAAGGACACTTCTCATAAGGTATCACTTATAGAGGGACTGTAAAAACCGTTACACTTGAACTGAATTACAAAACAGAACAGAGTCACACATGCAGAAAACACACTATGGCTGCTTAACGGGAAAGGTGAGGTGGGGTGATACATAAAACAAGGGTTTCAAATTAGCTCAGATACCGTTCCATAAACCCAATATGTAATAGACAAGACCTACTCCTTGCTCAGAGAACTGGACTCAACACGCCCTATTCACCGCACAAGAATATATCTGACTAGTAATAATCTTAAAACCTATGTATTGATATCTCTCTGTTAGTGTGTCAAGTGGGTGTAAAGCGGCATAAACACAGCAGTGAAAAGCAGCTAAACCCCATTATCAAAATAAATTACTTTGAAAAACCCATGAAACAAAGACAGTGAAAGAGAGAGAAATTCTTACACAATGCGTTCAGGGGCTGTGATGCAACCTGGATTGACCATTTCTAGACCCACAGCTGGATGAGACATAAGGGTGGACACTCTTGGGGCTGAGAGGTTTGGTGAGGTTGGGTGAGCAAACGCAGACCCTTTAAAGTAATACTGCGTGGTACCCATCGCATGGGTCCCAAATCTCCAGGTTCAAGGGCATCTTCCTACATCGAAAACATGCATGAGAAAACAAAAAAGATGGTACACCATGTGATGGGGAAAGGTTTCTAAAACGCACCTCATTTCTCTTCTCCTTGTGCCCGGGGTCGCCATTCCAGCCGCTTTACTAACAATCTCCCTACTTGGAGCATCAGCACCTTTAACCTCCTGTTCCGTACAGGTTGCAATTTGTCCTGAGGATGAACGGGAATACGGGGAACCAGTGAGAGACTAGCTCTTGTTGTTGGGACAGGCACAGGTCACTCTATTTTCCCATCAGGAAGAAGAATTAACCACAGGCTCATCCTCCCCCCCGGAACCAGAACAGGGCCTGAAGCCATCCTGCGCTTTTGCGGCCAGCTCCCAAAAAAGCGAGTTGTAAAATGGAGCTTCAGGGCACTGCAATTCTCAAACCTGCAGAGTTATAAATGATAACTCTCGTCCACAAATATATTTAGGGAAGGCAAAGAAGAGGATTTGAAATCAAGGCAGAAATGCAGGAAACAGATTTCAGGAGGTAGATTCGAATCGCCTTTAAAGCACATGAAAAGCGGCAAAACGTTGACAATGATGCCCTTGGCCAAAAAGGGCGTATGCGTTTTTTCCTGAATATATTCAGGAAAAAACCCATACGCCCTTTTTGGCCAACCAAGCAACCTGGAAAGGCAAATCAGGGCTACAAAGAAGACTCGCTACCCATCGGTCAAAAGGGCCATGCTGAAAAAAGTCTCAAAACCAGAAATGCAGGACAGGCCATGGAGAAATGGGAGCCTTGCTACACTGATGTGTGGGATGTAAATTGCCAACAGCCACTCTGGAGAAGTGTACGGTGTGTCCTGAAACATCTAAAAAACACAGGTTAGAGAGCATAGGGCACTTCCACTCATGGGGGTATAAATTGGGAAAATGAAAAATCAGCAAGACACAAGCACCCCAAAGTTTAGGGCTGCTCTGTTGACAAAGACCTCCACTTCATTCCACCTTCAATATCCCAGGAAAGAGAGAAATGGATAAAGAAGTTGTGGTCCTTATGTACAATGCAATATCACTCAGCCATGAAATCAATGTCATAAGGCTAGTAGCAGCATGATGAGTGGATTTATGTACGACGATTCTAAGTGAAATAAGTCACACAGAAAAGGACACTTCTCATAAGGTATCACTTATAGAGGGACTGTAAAAACCGTTACACTTGAACTGAATTACAAAACAGAACAGAGTCACACATGCAGAAAACACACTATGGCTGCTTAACGGGAAAGGTGAGGTGGGGTGATACATAAAACAAGGGTTTCAAATTAGCTCAGATACCGTTCCATAAACCCAATATGTAATAGACAAGACCTACTCCTTGCTCAGAGAACTGGACTCAACACGCCCTATTCACCGCACAAGAATATATCTGACTAGTAATAATCTTAAAACCTATGTATTGATATCTCTCTGTTAGTGTGTCAAGTGGGTGTAAAGCGGCATAAACACAGCAGTGAAAAGCAGCTAAACCCCATTATAAAAATAAATTACTTTGAAAAACCCATGAAACAACGACAGTGAAAGAGATAGAAATTCTTACACAATGAGTTCAGGGGCTGTGATGCAACCTGGATTGACCATATCTAGACCCACAGCTGGATGAGACATAAGGGTGGACACTCTTGGGGCTGAGAGGTTTGGTGAGGTTGGGTGAGCAAACGCAGACCCTTTAAAGTAATACTGCGTGGTACCCATCGCATGGTTCCCAAATCTCCAGGTTCAAGGGCATCTTCCTGCATCGAAAACATGCATGAGAAAACAAAAAAGATGGTACACCATGTGATGGGGAAAGGTTTCTAAAACGCACCTCATTTCTCTTCTCCTTGTGCCCGGGGTCACCATTCCAGCCGCTTTACTGACAATCTCCCTACTTGGAGCATCAGCACCTTTAACCTCCTGTTCCGTACAGGTTGCAATTTGTCCTGAGGATGAACGGGAATACGGGGAACCAGTGAGAGACTAGCTCTTGGTGTTGGGACAAGCACAGGTCACTCTATTTTCCCATCAGGAAGAAGAATTAACCACAGGCTCATCCTCCCCCCGGAACCAGAACAGGGCCTGAAGCCATCCTGCGCTTTTGCGGCCAGCTCCCAAAAAAGCGAGTTGTAAAATGGAGCTTCAGGGCACTGCAATTCACAAACGTGCAGAGTTATAAATGATAACTCTCGTCCACAAATATATTGAGGGAAGGCAAAGAAGAGGATTTGAAATCAAGGCAGAAATGCAGGAAACAGATTTCAGGAGGTAGATTCGAATCACCTTTAAAGCACATGAAAAGCGGCAAAACGTTGACAATGATGCCCTTGGCCAAAAAGGGCGTATGCGTTTTTTCCTGAATATATTCAGGAAAAAACGCATACGCCCTTTTTGGCCAACCAAGCAACCTGGAAAGGCAAATCAGGGCTACAAAGAAGACTCGCTACCCATCGGTCAAAAGGGCCATGCTGAAAAAAGTCTCAAAACCAGAAATGCAGGACAGGCCATGGAGAAATGGGAGCCTTGCTACACTGATGGGCGGGATGTAAATTGCCAACAGCCACTCTGGAGAAGTGTACGGTGTGTCCTGAAACATCTAAAAAACACAGCTTAGAGAGCATAGGGCACTTCCACTCATGGGGGTATAAATTGGGAAAATGAAAAATCAGCAAGACACAAGCACCCCAAAGTTTAGGGCTGCTCTGTTGACAAGGACCTCCACTTCATTCCACCTTCAATATCCCAGGAAAGAGAAAAATGGATAAAGAAGTTGTGGTCCTTTTGTACAATGGAATATCACTCAGCCATGAAATCAATGTCATAAGGCTAATAGCAGCATGATGAGTGGATTTAGGTACGACGATTCTAAGTGAAATAAGTCACACAGAAAAGGACACTTCTCATAAGGTATCACTTATAGAGGGACTGTAAAAACCGTTACACTTGAACTGAATTACAAAACAGAACAGAGTCACACATGCAGAAAACACACTATGGCTGCTTAACGGGAAAGGTGAGGTGGGGTGACACATAAAACAAGGGTTTCAAATTAGCTCAGATACCGTTCCATAAACCCAATATGTAATAGACAAGACCTACTCCTTGCTCAGAGAACTGGACTCAACACGCCCTATTCACCGCACAAGAATATATCTGACTAGTAATAATCTTAAAACCTATGTATTGATATCTCTCTGTTAGTGTGTCAAGTGGGTGTAAAGCGGCATAAACACAGCAGTGAAAAGCAGCTAAACCCCATTATAAAAATAAATTACTTTGAAAAACCCATGAAACAAAGACAGTGAAAGAGAGAGAAATTCTTACACAATGCGTTCAGGGGCTGTGATGCAACCTGGATTGACCATTTCTAGACCCACAGCTGGATGAGACATAAGGGTGGACACTCTTGGGGCTGAGAGGTTTGGTGAGGTTGGGTGAGCAAACGCAGACCCTTTAAAGTAATACTGCGTGGTACCCATCGCATGGGTCCCAAATCTCCAGGTTCAAGGGCATCTTCCTACATCGAAAACATGCATGAGAAAACAAAAAAGATGGTACACCATGTGATGGGGAAAGGTTTCTAAAACGCACCTCATTTCTCTTCTCCTTGTGCCCGGGGTCGCCATTCCAGCCGCTTTACTAACAATCTCCCTACTTGGAGCATCAGCACCTTTAACCTCCTGTTCCGTACAGGTTGCAATTTGTCCTGAGGATGAACGGGAATACGGGGAACCAGTGAGAGACTAGCTCTTGTTGTTGGGACAGGCACAGGTCACTCTATTTTCCCATCAGGAAGAAGAATTAACCACAGGCTCATCCTCCCCCCCGGAACCAGAACAGGGCCTGAAGCCATCCAGCGCTTTTGCGGCCAGCTCCCAAAAAAGCGAGTTGTAAAATGGAGCTTCAGGGCACTGCAATTCACAAACCTGCAGAGTTATAAATGATAACTCTCGTCCACAAATATATTTAGGGAAGGCAAAGAAGAGGATTTGAAATCAAGGCAGAAATGCAGGAAACAGATTTCAGGAGGTAGATTCGAATCGCCTTTAAAGCACATGAAAAGCGGCAAAACGTTGACAATGATGCCCTTGGCCAAAAAGGGCGTATGCGTTTTTTCCTGAATATATTCAGGAAAAAACGCATACGCCCTTTTTGGCCAACCAAGCAACCTGGAAAGGCAAATCAGGGCTACAAAGAAGACTCGCTACCCATCGGTCAAAAGGGCCATGCTGAAAAAAGTCTCAAAACCAGAAATGCAGGACAGGCCATGGAGAAATGGGAGCCTTGCTACACTGATGGGTGGGATGTAAATTGCCAACAGCCACTCTGGAGAAGTGTACGGTGTGTCCTGAAACATCTAAAAAACACAGCTTAGAGAGCATAGGGCACTTCCACTCATGGGGGTATAAATTGGGAAAATGAAAAATCAGCAAGACACAAGCACCCCAAAGTTTAGGGCTGCTCTGTTGACAAGGACCTCCACTTCATTCCACCTTCAATATCCCAGGAGGGAGAAAAATGGATAAAGAAGTTGTGGTCCTTTTGTACAATGGAATATCACTCAGCCATGAAATCAATGTCATAAGGCTAATAGCAGCATGATGAGTGGATTTAGCTACGACGATTCTAAGTGAAATAAGTCACACAGAAAAGGACACTTCTCATAAGGTATCACTTATAGAGGGACTGTAAAAACCGTTACACTTGAACTGAATTACAAAACAGAACAGAGTCACACATGCAGAAAACACACTATGGCTGCTTAACGGGAAAGGTGAGGTGGGGTGATACATAAACAAGGGTTTCAAATTAGCTCAGATACCGTTCCATAAACCCAATATGTAATAGACAAGACCTACTCCTTGCTCAGAGAACTGGACTCAACACGCCCTATTCACCGCACAAGAATATATCTGACTAGTAATAATCTTAAAACCTATGTATTGATATCTCTCTGTTAGTGTGTCAAGTGGGTGTAAAGCGGCATAAACACAGCAGTGAAAAGCAGCTAAACCCCATTATCAAAATAAATTACTTTGAAAAACCCATGAAACAAAGACAGTGAAAGAGAGAGAAATTCTTACACAATGCGTTCAGGGGCTGTGATGCAACCTGGATTGACCATTTCTAGACCCACAGCTGGATGAGACATAAGGGTGGACACTCTTGGGGCTGAGAGGTTTGGTGAGGTTGGGTGAGCAAACGCAGACCCTTTAAAGTAATACTGCGTGGTACCCATCGCATGGGTCCCAAATCTCCAGGTTCAAGGGCATCTTCCTACATCGAAAACATGCATGAGAAAACAAAAAAGATGGTACACCATGTGATGGGGAAAGGTTTCTAAAACGCACCTCATTTCTCTTCTCCTTGTGCCCGGGGTCGCCATTCCAGCCGCTTTACTAACAATCTCCCTACTTGGAGCATCAGCACCTTTAACCTCCTGTTCCGTACAGGTTGCAATTTGTCCTGAGGATGAACGGGAATACGGGGAACCAGTGAGAGACTAGCTCTTGTTGTTGGGACAGGCACAGGTCACTCTATTTTCCCATCAGGAAGAAGAATTAACCACAGGCTCATCCTCCCCCCCGGAACCAGAACAGGGCCTGAAGCCATCCTGCGCTTTTGCGGCCAGCTCCCAAAAAAGCGAGTTGTAAAATGGAGCTTCAGGGCACTGCAATTCTCAAACCTGCAGAGTTATAAATGATAACTCTCGTCCACAAATATATTTAGGGAAGGCAAAGAAGAGGATTTGAAATCAAGGCAGAAATGCAGGAAACAGATTTCAGGAGGTAGATTCGAATCGCCTTTAAAGCACATGAAAAGCGGCAAAACGTTGACAATGATGCCCTTGGCCAAAAAGGGCGTATGCGTTTTTTCCTGAATATATTCAGGAAAAAACCCATACGCCCTTTTTGGCCAACCAAGCAACCTGGAAAGGCAAATCAGGGCTACAAAGAAGACTCGCTACCCATCGGTCAAAAGGGCCATGCTGAAAAAAGTCTCAAAACCAGAAATGCAGGACAGGCCATGGAGAAATGGGAGCCTTGCTACACTGATGTGTGGGATGTAAATTGCCAACAGCCACTCTGGAGAAGTGTACGGTGTGTCCTGAAACATCTAAAAAACACAGGTTAGAGAGCATAGGGCACTTCCACTCATGGGGGTATAAATTGGGAAAATGAAAAATCAGCAAGACACAAGCACCCCAAAGTTTAGGGCTGCTCTGTTGACAAAGACCTCCACTTCATTCCACCTTCAATATCCCAGGAAAGAGAGAAATGGATAAAGAAGTTGTGGTCCTTATGTACAATGCAATATCACTCAGCCATGAAATCAATGTCATAAGGCTAGTAGCAGCATGATGAGTGGATTTATGTACGACGATTCTAAGTGAAATAAGTCACACAGAAAAGGACACTTCTCATAAGGTATCACTTATAGAGGGACTGTAAAAACCGTTACACTTGAACTGAATTACAAAACAGAACAGAGTCACACATGCAGAAAACACACTATGGCTGCTTAACGGGAAAGGTGAGGTGGGGTGATACATAAAACAAGGGTTTCAAATTAGCTCAGATACCGTTCCATAAACCCAATATGTAATAGACAAGACCTACTCCTTGCTCAGAGAACTGGACTCAACACGCCCTATTCACCGCACAAGAATATATCTGACTAGTAATAATCTTAAAACCTATGTATTGATATCTCTCTGTTAGTGTGTCAAGTGGGTGTAAAGCGGCATAAACACAGCAGTGAAAAGCAGCTAAACCCCATTATAAAAATAAATTACTTTGAAAAACCCATGAAACAACGACAGTGAAAGAGATAGAAATTCTTACACAATGAGTTCAGGGGCTGTGATGCAACCTGGATTGACCATATCTAGACCCACAGCTGGATGAGACATAAGGGTGGACACTCTTGGGGCTGAGAGGTTTGGTGAGGTTGGGTGAGCAAACGCAGACCCTTTAAAGTAATACTGCGTGGTACCCATCGCATGGTTCCCAAATCTCCAGGTTCAAGGGCATCTTCCTGCATCGAAAACATGCATGAGAAAACAAAAAAGATGGTACACCATGTGATGGGGAAAGGTTTATAAAACGCACCTCATTTCTCTTCTCCTTGTGCCCGGGGTCACCATTCCAGCCGCTTTACTAACAATCTCCCTACTTGGAGCATCAGCACCTTTAACCTCCTGTTCCGTACAGGTTGCAATTTGTCCTGAGGATGAACGGGAATACGGGGAACCAGTGAGAGACTAGCTCTTGGTGTTGGGACAAGCACAGGTCACTCTATTTTCCCATCAGGAAGAAGAATTAACCACAGGCTCATCCTCCCCCCGGAACCAGAACAGGGCCTGAAGCCATCCTGCGCTTTTGCGGCCAGCTCCCAAAAAAGCGAGTTGTAAAATGGAGCTTCAGGGCACTGCAATTCACAAACGTGCAGAGTTATAAATGATAACTCTCGTCCACAAATATATTGAGGGAAGGCAAAGAAGAGGATTTGAAATCAAGGCAGAAATGCAGGAAACAGATTTCAGGAGGTAGATTCGAATCACCTTTAAAGCACATGAAAAGCGGCAAAACGTTGACAATGATGCCCTTGGCCAAAAAGGGCGTATGCGTTTTTTCCTGAATATATTCAGGAAAAAACGCATACGCCCTTTTTGGCCAACCAAGCAACCTGGAAAGGCAAATCAGGGCTACAAAGAAGACTCGCTACCCATCGGTCAAAAGGGCCATGCTGAAAAAAGTCTCAAAACCAGAAATGCAGGACAGGCCATGGAGAAATGGGAGCCTTGCTACACTGATGGGCGGGATGTAAATTGCCAACAGCCACTCTGGAGAAGTGTACGGTGTGTCCTGAAACATCTAAAAAACACAGCTTAGAGAGCATAGGGCACTTCCACTCATGGGGGTATAAATTGGGAAAATGAAAAATCAGCAAGACACAAGCACCCCAAAGTTTAGGGCTGCTCTGTTGACAAGGACCTCCACTTCATTCCACCTTCAATATCCCAGGAAAGAGAAAAATGGATAAAGAAGTTGTGGTCCTTTTGTACAATGGAATATCACTCAGCCATGAAATCAATGTCATAAGGCTAATAGCAGCATGATGAGTGGATTTAGGTACGACGATTCTAAGTGAAATAAGTCACACAGAAAAGGACACTTCTCATAAGGTATCACTTATAGAGGGACTGTAAAAACCGTTACACTTGAACTGAATTACAAAACAGAACAGAGTCACACATGCAGAAAACACACTATGGCTGCTTAACGGGAAAGGTGAGGTGGGGTGACACATAAAACAAGGGTTTCAAATTAGCTCAGATACCGTTCCATAAACCCAATATGTAATAGACAAGACCTACTCCTTGCTCAGAGAACTGGACTCAACACGCCCTATTCACCGCACAAGAATATATCTGACTAGTAATAATCTTAAAACCTATGTATTGATATCTCTCTGTTAGTGTGTCAAGTGGGTGTAAAGCGGCATAAACACAGCAGTGAAAAGCAGCTAAACCCCATTATAAAAATAAATTACTTTGAAAAACCCATGAAACAAAGACAGTGAAAGAGAGAGAAATTCTTACACAATGCGTTCAGGGGCTGTGATGCAACCTGGATTGACCATTTCTAGACCCACAGCTGGATGAGACATAAGGGTGGACACTCTTGGGGCTGAGAGGTTTGGTGAGGTTGGGTGAGCAAACGCAGACCCTTTAAAGTAATACTGCGTGGTACCCATCGCATGGGTCCCAAATCTCCAGGTTCAAGGGCATCTTCCTACATCGAAAACATGCATGAGAAAACAAAAAAGATGGTACACCATGTGATGGGGAAAGGTTTCTAAAACGCACCTCATTTCTCTTCTCCTTGTGCCCGGGGTCGCCATTCCAGCCGCTTTACTAACAATCTCCCTACTTGGAGCATCAGCACCTTTAACCTCCTGTTCCGTACAGGTTGCAATTTGTCCTGAGGATGAACGGGAATACGGGGAACCAGTGAGAGACTAGCTCTTGTTGTTGGGACAGGCACAGGTCACTCTATTTTCCCATCAGGAAGAAGAATTAACCACAGGCTCATCCTCCCCCCCGGAACCAGAACAGGGCCTGAAGCCATCCTGCGCTTTTGCGGCCAGCTCCCAAAAAAGCGAGTTGTAAAATGGAGCTTCAGGGCACTGCAATTCACAAACCTGCAGAGTTATAAATGATAACTCTCGTCCACAAATATATTTAGGGAAGGCAAAGAAGAGGATTTGAAATCAAGGCAGAAATGCAGGAAACAGATTTCAGGAGGTAGATTCGAATCGCCTTTAAAGCACATGAAAAGTGGCAAAACGTTGACAATGATGCTCTTGGCCAAAAAGGGCGTATGCGTTTTTTCCTGAATATATTCAGGAAAAAACGCATACGCCCTTTTTGGCCAACCAAGCAACCTGGAAAGGCAAATCAGGGCTACAAAGAAGACTCGCTACCCATCGGTCAAAAGGGCCATGCTGAAAAAAGTCTCAAAACCAGAAATGCAGGACAGGCCATGGAGAAATGGGAGCCTTGCTACACTGATGGGTGGGATGTAAATTGCCAACAGCCACTCTGGAGAAGTGTACGGTGTGTCCTGAAACATCTAAAAAACACAGCTTAGAGAGCATAGGGCACTTCCACTCATGGGGGTATAAATTGGGAAAATGAAAAATCAGCAAGACACAAGCACCCCAAAGTTTAGGGCTGCTCTGTTGACAAGGACCTCCACTTCATTCCACCTTCAATATCCCAGGAGGGAGAAAAATGGATAAAGAAGTTGTGGTCCTTATGTACAATGGAATATCACTCAGCCATGAAATCAATGTCATAAGGCTAATAGCAGCATGATGAGTGGATTTAGGTACGACGATTCTAAGTGAAATAAGTCACACAGAAAAGGACACTTCTCATAAGGTATCACTTATAGAGGGAATGTAAAAACCGTTACACTTGAACTGAATTACAAAACAGAACAGAGTCACACATGCAGAAAACACACTATGGCTGCTTAACGGGAAAGGTAAGGTGGGGTGATACATAAAACAAGGGTTTCAAATTAGCTCAGATACCGTTCCATAAACCCAATATGTAATAGACAAGACCTACTCCTTGCTCAGAGAACTGGACTCAACACGCCCTATTCACCGCACAAGAATATATCTGACTAGTAATAATCTTAAAACCTATGTATTGATATCTCTCTGTTAGTGTGTCAAGTGGGTGTAAAGCGGCATAAACACAGCAGTGAAAAGCAGCTAAACCCCATTATAAAAATAAATTACTTTGAAAAACCCATGAAACAAAGACAGTGAAAGAGAGAGAAATTCTTACACAATGCGTTCAGGGGCTGTGATGCAACCTGGATTGACCATATCTAGACCCACAGCTGGATGAGACATAAGGGTGGACACTCTTGGGGCTGAGAGGTTTGGTGAGGTTGGGTGAGCAAACGCAGACCCTTTAAAGTAATACTGCGTGGTACCCATCGCATGGGTCCCAAATCTCCAGGTTCAAGGGCATCTTCCTACATCGAAAACATGCATGAGAAAACAAAAAGATGGTACACCATGTGATGGGGAAAGGTTTCTAAAACGCACCTCATTTCTCTTCTCCTTGTGCCCGGGGTCGCCATTCCAGCCGCTTTACTAACAATCTCCCTACTTGGAGCATCAGCACCTTTAACCTCCTGTTCCGTACAGGTTGCAATTTGTCCTGAGGATGAACGGGTAGATGGGGAACCAGTGAGAGACTAGCTCTTGGTGTTGGGACAGGCACAGGTCACTCTATTTTCCCATCAGGAAGAAGAATTAACCACAGGCTCATCCTCCCCCCCGGAACCAGAACAGGGCCTGAAGCCATCCTGCGCTTTTGCGGCCAGCTCCCAAAAAAGCGAGTTGTACAATGGAGCTTCAGGGCACTGCAATTCACAAACGTGCAGAGTTATAAATGATAACTCTCGTCCACAAATATATTGAGGGAAGGCAAAGAAGAGGATTTGAAATCAAGGCAGAAATGCAGGAAACATATTTCAGGAGGTAGATTCGAATCGCCTTTAAAGCACATGAAAAGCGGCAAAACGTTGACAATGATGCCCTTGGCCAAAAAGGGCGTATGCGTTTTTTCCTGAATATATTCAGGAAAAAACGCATACGCCCTTTTTGGCCAACCAAGCAACCTGGAAAGGCAAATCAGGGCTACAAAGAAGACTCGCTACCCATCGGTCAAAAGGGCCATGCTGAAAAAAGTCTCAAAACCAGAAATGCAGGACAGGCCATGGAGAAATGGGAGCCTTGCTACACTGATGGGCGGGATGTAAATTGCCAACAGCCACTCTGGAGAAGTGTACGGTGTGTCCTGAAACATCTAAAAAACACAGCTTAGAGAGCATAGGGCACTTCCACTCATGGGGGTATAAATTGGGAAAATGAAAAATCAGCAAGACACAAGCACCCCAAAGTTTAGGGCTGCTCTGTTGACAAGGACCTCCACTTCATTCCACCTTCAATATCCCAGGAGGGAGAAAAATGGATAAAGAAGTTGTGGTCCTTATGTACAATGGAATATCACTCAGCCATGAAATCAATGTCATAAGGCTAATAGCAGCATGATGAGTGGATTTAGGTACGACGATTCTAAGTGAAATAAGTCACACAGAAAAGGACACTTCTCATAAGGTATCACTTATAGAGGGAATGTAAAACCCGTTACACTTGAACTGAATTACAAAACAGAACAGAGTCACACATGCAGAAAACACACTATGGCTGCTTAACGGGAAAGGTGAGGTGGGGTGATACATAAAACAAGGGTTTCAAATTAGCTCAGATACCGTTCCATAAACCCAATATGTAATAGACAAGACCTACTCCTTGCTCAGAGAACTGGACTCAACACGCCCTATTCACCGCACAAGAATATATCTGACTAGTAATAATCTTAAAACCTATGTATTGATATCTCTCTGTTAGTGTGTCAAGTGGGTGTAAAGCGGCATAAACACAGCAGTGAAAAGCAGCTAAACCCCATTATAAAAATAAATTACTTTGAAAAACCCATGAAACAAAGACAGTGAAAGAGAGAGAAATTCTTACACAATGCGTTCAGGGGCTGTGATGCAACCTGGATTGACCATTTCTAGACCCACAGCTGGATGAGACATAAGGGTGGACACTCTTGGGGCTGAGAGGTTTGGTGAGGTTGGGTGAGCAAACGCAGACCCTTTAAAGTAATACTGCGTGGTACCCATCGCATGGGTCCCAAATCTCCAGGTTCAAGGGCATCTTCCTACATCGAAAACATGCATGAGAAAACAAAAAAGATGGTACACCATGTGATGGGGAAAGGTTTCTAAAACGCACCTCATTTCTCTTCTCCTTGTGCCCGGGGTCGCCATTCCAGCCGCTTTACTAACAATCTCCCTACTTGGAGCATCAGCACCTTTAACCTCCTGTTCCGTACAGGTTGCAATTTGTCCTGAGGATGAACGGGAATACGGGGAACCAGTGAGAGACTAGCTCTTGTTGTTGGGACAGGCACAGGTCACTCTATTTTCCCATCAGGAAGAAGAATTAACCACAGGCTCATCCTCCCCCCCGGAACCAGAACAGGGCCTGAAGCCATCCTGCGCTTTTGCGGCCAGCTCCCAAAAAAGCGAGTTGTAAAATGGAGCTTCAGGGCACTGCAATTCACAAACCTGCAGAGTTATAAATGATAACTCTCGTCCACAAATATATTTAGGGAAGGCAAAGAAGAGGATTTGAAATCAAGGCAGAAATGCAGGAAACAGATTTCAGGAGGTAGATTCGAATCGCCTTTAAAGCACATGAAAAGCGGCAAAACGTTGACAATGATGCTCTTGGCCAAAAAGGGCGTATGCGTTTTTTCCTGAATATATTCAGGAAAAAACGCATACGCCCTTTTTGGCCAACCAAGCAACCTGGAAAGGCAAATCAGGGCTACAAAGAAGACTCGCTACCCATCGGTCAAAAGGGCCATGCTGAAAAAAGTCTCAAAACCAGAAATGCAGGACAGGCCATGGAGAAATGGGAGCCTTGCTACACTGATGGGTGGGATGTAAATTGCCAACAGCCACTCTGGAGAAGTGTACGGTGTGTCCTGAAACATCTAAAAAACACAGCTTAGAGAGCATAGGGCACTTCCACTCATGGGGGTATAAATTGGGAAAATGAAAAATCAGCAAGACACAAGCACCCCAAAGTTTAGGGCTGCTCTGTTGACAAGGACCTCCACTTCATTCCACCTTCAATATCCCAGGAGGGAGAAAAATGGATAAAGAAGTTGTGGTCCTTATGTACAATGGAATATCACTCAGCCATGAAATCAATGTCATAAGGCTAATAGCAGCATGATGAGTGGATTTAGGTACGACGATTCTAAGTGAAATAAGTCACACAGAAAAGGACACTTCTCATAAGGTATCACTTATAGAGGGAATGTAAAAACCGTTACACTTGAACTGAATTACAAAACAGAACAGAGTCACACATGCAGAAAACACACTATGGCTGCTTAACGGGAAAGGTAAGGTGGGGTGATACATAAAACAAGGGTTTCAAATTAGCTCAGATACCGTTCCATAAACCCAATATGTAATAGACAAGACCTACTCCTTGCTCAGAGAACTGGACTCAACACGCCCTATTCACCGCACAAGAATATATCTGACTAGTAATAATCTTAAAACCTATGTATTGATATCTCTCTATTAGTGTGTCAAGTGGGTGTAAAGCGGCATAAACACAGCAGTGAAAAGCAGCTAAACCCCATTATAAAAATAAATTACTTTGAAAAACCCATGAAACAAAGACAGTGAAAGAGAGAGAAATTCTTACACAATGCGTTCAGGGGCTGTGATGCAACCTGGATTGACCATATCTAGACCCACAGCTGGATGAGACATAAGGGTGGACACTCTTGGGGCTGAGAGGTTTGGTGAGGTTGGGTGAGCAAACGCAGACCCTTTAAAGTAATACTGCGTGGTACCCATCGCATGGGTCCCAAATCTCCAGGTTCAAGGGCATCTTCCTACATCGAAAACATGCATGAGAAAACAAAAAGATGGTACACCATGTGATGGGGAAAGGTTTCTAAAACGCACCTCATTTCTCTTCTCCTTGTGCCCGGGGTCGCCATTCCAGCCGCTTTACTAACAATCTCCCTACTTGGAGCATCAGCACCTTTAACCTCCTGTTCCGTACAGGTTGCAATTTGTCCTGAGGATGAACGGGTAGATGGGGAACCAGTGAGAGACTAGCTCTTGGTGTTGGGACAGGCACAGGTCACTCTATTTTCCCATCAGGAAGAAGAATTAACCACAGGCTCATCCTCCCCCCCGGAACCAGAACAGGGCCTGAAGCCATCCTGCGCTTTTGCGGCCAGCTCCCAAAAAAGCGAGTTGTACAATGGAGCTTCAGGGCACTGCAATTCACAAACGTGCAGAGTTATAAATGATAACTCTCGTCCACAAATATATTGAGGGAAGGCAAAGAAGAGGATTTGAAATCAAGGCAGAAATGCAGGAAACAGATTTCAGGAGGTAGATTCGAATCGCCTTTAAAGCACATGAAAAGCGGCAAAACGTTGACAATGATGCCCTTGGCCAAAAAGGGCGTATGCGTTTTTTCCTGAATATATTCAGGAAAAAACGCATACGCCCTTTTTGGCCAACCAAGCAACCTGGAAAGGCAAATCAGGGCTACAAAGAAGACTCGCTACCCATCGGTCAAAAGGGCCATGCTGAAAAAAGTCTCAAAACCAGAAATGCAGGACAGGCCATGGAGAAATGGGAGCCTTGCTACACTGATGGGCGGGATGTAAATTGCCAACAGCCACTCTGGAGAAGTGTACGGTGTGTCCTGAAACATCTAAAAAACACAGCTTAGAGAGCATAGGGCACTTCCACTCATGGGGGTATAAATTGGGAAAATGAAAAATCAGCAAGACACAAGCACCCCAAAGTTTAGGGCTGCTCTGTTGACAAGGACCTCCACTTCATTCCACCTTCAATATCCCAGGAGGGAGAAAAATGGATAAAGAAGTTGTGGTCCTTATGTACAATGGAATATCACTCAGCCATGAAATCAATGTCATAAGGCTAATAGCAGCATGATGAGTGGATTTAGGTACGACGATTCTAAGTGAAATAAGTCACACAGAAAAGGACACTTCTCATAAGGTATCACTTATAGAGGGAATGTAAAACCCGTTACACTTGGACTGAATTACAAAACAGAACAGAGTCACACATGCAGAAAACACACTATGGCTGCTTAACGGGAAAGGTGAGGTGGGGTGATACATAAAACAAGGGTTTCAAATTAGCTCAGATACCGTTCCATAAACCCAATATGTAATAGACAAGACCTACTCCTTGCTCAGAGAACTGGACTCAACACGCCCTATTCACCGCACAAGAATATATCTGACTAGTAATAATCTTAAAACCTATGTATTGATATCTCTCTGTTAGTGTGTCAAGTGGGTGTAAAGCGGCATAAACACAGCAGTGAAAAGCAGCTAAACCCCATTATAAAAATAAATTACTTTGAAAAACCCATGAAACAAAGACAGTGAAAGAGAGAGAAATTCTTACACAATGCGTTCAGGGGCTGTGATGCAACCTGGATTGACCATTTCTAGACCCACAGCTGGATGAGACATAAGGGTGGACACTCTTGGGGCTGAGAGGTTTGGTGAGGTTGGGTGAGCAAACGCAGACCCTTTAAAGTAATACTGCGTGGTACCCATCACATGGGTCCCAAATCTCCAGGTTCAAGGGCATCTTCCTACATGGAAAACATGCATGAGAAAATAAAAAAGATGGTACACCATGTGATGGGGAAAGGTTTCTAAAACGCACCTCATTTCTCTTCTCCTTGTGCCCGGGTTCGCCATTCCAGCCGCTTTACTAACAATCTCCCTACTTGGAGCATCAGCACCTTTAACCTCCTGTTCCGTACAGGTTGCAATTTGTCCTGAGGATGAACGGGAATACGGGGAACCAGTGAGAGACTAGCTCTTGTTGTTGGGACAGGCACAGGTCACTCTATTTTCCCATCAGGAAGAAGAATTAACCACAGGCTCATCCTCCCCCCCGGAACCAGAACAGGGCCTGAAGCCATCCTGCGCTTTTGCGGCCGGCTCCCAAAAAAGCGAGTTGTAAAATGGAGCTTCAGGGCACTGCAATTCACAAACATGCAGAGTTATAAATGATAACTCTCGTCCACAAATATATTGAGGGAAGGCAAAGAAGAGGATTTGAAATCAAGGCAGAATTGCAGGAAACAGATTTCAGGAGGTAGATTCGAATCGCCTTTAAAGCACATGAAAAGCGGCAAAACGTTGACAATGATGCCCTTGGCCAAAAAGGGCGTATGCGTTTTTTCCTGAATATATTCAGGAAAAAACGCATACGCCCTTTTTGGCCAACCAAGCAACCTGGAAAGGCAAATCAGCGCTACAAAGAAGACTCGCTACCCGTCGGTCAAAAGGGCCATGCTGAAAAAAGTCTCAAAACCAGAAATGCAGGACAGGCCATGGAGAAATGGGAGCCTTGCTACACTGATGGGTGGGATGTAAATTGCCAACAGCCACTCTGGAGAAGTGTACGGTGTGTCCTGAAACATCTAAAAAACACAGCTTAGAGAGCATAGGGCACTTCCACTCATGGGGGTATAAATTGGGAAAATGAAAAATCAGCAAGACACAAGCACCCCAAAGTTTAGGGCTGCTCTGTTGACAAGGACCTCCACTTCATTCCACCTTCAATATCCCAGGAGGGAGAAAAATGGATAAAGAAGTTGTGGTCCTTATGTACAATGGAATATCACTCAGCCATGAAATCAATGTCATAAGGCTAATAGCAGCATGATGAGTGGATTTAGGTACGACGATTCTAAGTGAAATAAGTCACACAGAAAAGGACACTTCTCATAAGGTATCACTTATAGAGGGAATGTAAAAACCGTTACACTTGAACTGAATTACAAAACAGAACAGAGTCACACATGCAGAAAACACACTATGGCTGCTTAACGGGAAAGGTAAGGTGGGGTGATACATAAAACAAGGGTTTCAAATTAGCTCAGATACCGTTCCATAAACCCAATATGTAATAGACAAGACCTACTCCTTGCTCAGAGAACTGGACTCAACACGCCCTATTCACCGCACGAGAATATATCTGACTAGTAATAATCTTAAAACCTATGTATTGATATCTCTCTGTTAGTGTGTCAAGTGGGTGTAAAGCGGCATAAACACAGCAGTGAAAAGCAGCTAAACCCCATTATAAAAATAAATTACTTTGAAAAACCCATGAAACAAAGACAGTGAAAGAGAGAGAAATTCTTACACAATGCGTTCAGGGGCTGTGATGCAACCTGGATTGACCATTTCTAGACCCACAGCTGGATGAGACATAAGGGTGGACACTCTTGGGGCTGAGAGGTTTGGTGAGGTTGGGTGAGCAAACGCAGACCCTTTAAAGTAATACTGCGTGGTACCCATCACATGGGTCCCAAATCTCCAGGTTCAAGGGCATCTTCCTACATCGAAAACATGCATGAGAAAACAAAAAAGATGGTACACCATGTGATGGGGAAAGGTTTCTAAAACGCACCTCATTTCTCTTCTCCTTGTGCCCGGGTTCGCCATTCCAGCCGCTTTACTAACAATCTCCCTACTTGGAGCATCAGCACCTTTAACCTCCTGTTCCGTCCAGGTTGCAATTTGTCCTGAGGATGAACGGGAATACGGGGAACCAGTGAGAGACTAGCTCTTGTTGTTGGGACAGGGACAGGTCACTCTATTTTCCCATCAGGAAGAAGAATTAACCACAGGCTCATCCTCCCCCCCCGGAACCAGAACAGGGCCTGAAGCCATCCTGCGCTTTTGCGGCCAGCTCCCAAAAAAGCGAGTTGTACAATGGAGCTTCAGGGCACTGCAATTCACAAACCTGCAGAGTTATAAATGATAACTCTCGTCCACAAATATATTGAGGGAAGGCAAAGAAGAGGATTTGAAATCAAGGCAGAAATGCAGGAAACAGATTTCAGGAGGTAGATTCGAATCGCCTTTAAAGCACATGAAAAGCGGCAAAACGTTGACAATGATGCTCTTGGCCAAAAAGGGCGTATGCGTTTTTTCCTGAATATATTCAGGAAAAAACGCATACGCCCTTTTTGGCCAACCAAGCAAACTGGAAAGGCAAATCAGGGCTACAAAGAAGACTCGCTACCCATCGGTCAAAAGGGCCATGCTGAAAAAAGTCTCAAAACCAGAAATGCAGGACAGGCCATGGAGAAATGGGAGCCTTGCTACACTGATGGGTGGGATGTAAATTGACAACAGCCACTCTGGAGAAGTGTACGGTGTGTCCTGAAACATCTAAAAAACACAGCTTAGAGAGCATAGGGCACTTCCACTCATGGGGGTATAAATTGGGAAAATGAAAAATCAGCAACACACAAGCACCCCAAAGTTTAGGGCTGCTCTGTTGACAAGGACCTCCACTTCATTCCACCTTCAATATCCCAGGAGGGAGAAAAATGGATAAAGAAGTTGTGGTCCTTATGTACAATGGAATATCACTCAGCCATGAAATCAATGTCATAAGGCTAATAGCAGCATGATGAGTGGATTTAGGTACGACGATTCTAAGTGAAATAAGTCACACAGAAAAGGACACTTCTCATAAGGTATCACTTATAGAGGGAATGTAAAAACCGTTACACTTGAACTGAATTACAAAACAGAACAGAGTCACACATGCAGAAAACACACTATGGCTGCTTAACGGGAAAGGTGAGGTGGGGTGATACATAAAACAAGGGTTTCAAATTAGCTCAGATACCGTTCCATAAACCCAATATGTAATAGACAAGACCTACTCCTTGCTCAGAGAACTGGACTCAACACGCCCTATTCACCGCACAAGAATATATCTGACTAGTAATAATCTTAAAACCTATGTATTGATATCTCTCTGTTAGTGTGTCAAGTGGGTGTAAAGCGGCATAAACACAGCAGTGAAAAGCAGCTAAACCCCATTATAAAAATAAATTACTTTGAAAAACCCATGAAACAAAGACAGTGAAAGAGAGAGAAATTCTTACACAATGCGTTCAGGGGCTGTGATGCAACCTGGATTGACCATTTCTAGACCCACAGCTGGATGAGACATAAGGGTGGACACTCTTGGGGCTGAGAGGTTTGGTGAGGTTGGGTGAGCAAACGCAGACCCTTTAAAGTAATACTGCGTGGTACCCATCACATGGGTCCCAAATCTCCAGGTTCAAGGGCATCTTCCTACATCGAAAACATGCATGAGAAAATAAAAAAGATGGTACACCATGTGATGGGGAAAGGTTTCTAAAACGCACCTCATTTCTCTTCTCCTTGTGCCCGGGTTCGCCATTCCAGCTGCTTTACTAAAAATCTCCCTACTTGGAGCATCAGCACCTTTAACCTCCTGTTCCGTACAGGTTGCAATTTGTCCTGAGGATGAACGGGAATACGGGGAACCAGTGAGAGACTAGCTCTTGGTGTTGGGACAGGCACAGGTCACTCTATTTTCCCATCAGGAAGAAGAATTAACCACAGGCTCATCCTCCCCCCCGGAACCAGAACAGGGCCTGAAGCCATCCTGCGCTTTTGCGGCCAGCTCCCAAAAAAGCGAGTTGTAAAATGGAGCTTCAGGGCACTGCAATTCACGAACCTGCAGAGTTATAAATGATAACTCTCGTCCACAAATATATTTAGGGAAGGCAAAGAAGAGGATTTGAAATCAAGGCAGAAATGCAGGAAACAGATTTCAGGAGGTAGATTCGAATCGCCTTTAAAGCACATGAAAAGCGGCAAAACGTTGACAATGATGCTCTTGGCCAAAAAGGGCGTATGCGTTTTTTCCTGAATATATTCAGGAAAAAATGCATACGCCCTTTTTGGCCAACCAAGCAACCTGGAAAGGCAAATCAGGGCTACAAAGAAGACTCGCTACCCATCGGTCAAAAGGGCCATGCTGAAAAAAGTCTCAAAACCAGAAATGCAGGACAGGCCATGGAGAAATGGGAGCCTTGCTACACTGATGGGTGGGATGTAAATTGCCAACAGCCACTCTGGAGAAGTGTACGGTGTGTCCTGAAACATCTAAAAAACACAGCTTAGAGAGCATAGGGCACTTCCACTCATGGGGGTATAAATTGGGAAAATGAAAAATCAGCAAGACACAAGCACCCCAAAGTTTAGGGCTGCTCTGTTGACAAGGACCTCCACTTCATTCCACCTTCAATATCCCAGGAGGGAGAAAAATGGATAAAGAAGTTGTGGTCCTTATGTACAATGGAATATCACTCAGCCATGAAATCAATGTCATAAGGCTAATAGCAGCATGATGAGTGGATTTAGGTACGACGATTCTAAGTGAAATAAGTCACACAGAAAAGGACACTTCTCATAAGGTATCACTTATAGAGGGAATGTAAAAACCGTTACACTTGAACTGAATTACAAAACAGAACAGAGTCACACATGCAGAAAACACACTATGGCTGCTTAACGGGAAAGGTAAGGTGGGGTGATACATAAAACAAGGGTTTCAAATTAGCTCAGATACCGTTCCATAAACCCAATATGTAATAGACAAGACCTACTCCTTGCTCAGAGAACTGGACTCAACACGCCCTATTCACCGCACAAGAATATATCTGACTAGTAATAATCTTAAAACCTATGTATTGATATCTCTCTGTTAGTGTGTCAAGTGGGTGTAAAGCGGCATAAACACAGCAGTGAAAAGCAGCTAAACCCCATTATCAAAATAAATTACTTTTACAAACCCATGAAACAAAGACAGTGAAAGAGAGAGAAATTCTTACACAATGCGTTCAGGGGCTGTGATGCAACCTGGATTGACCATATCTAGACCCACAGCTGGATGAGACATAAGGGTGGACACTCTTGGGGCTGAGAGGTTTGGTGAGGTTGGGTGAGCAAACGCAGACCCTTTAAAGTAATACTGCGTGGTACCCATCGCATGGGTCCCAAATCTCCAGGTTCAAGGGCATCTTCCTACATCGAAAACATGCATGAGAAACCCAGAAGATGGTACACCGTGTGATGTGGAAAGGTTTCTAAAACGCACCTCATTTCTCTTCTCCTTGTGCCCGGGTTCGCCATTCCAGCCGCTTTACTAACAATCTCCCTACTTGGAGCATCAGCACCTTTAACCTCCTGTTCCGTACAGGTTGCAATTTGTCCTGAGGATGAACGGGTAGACGGGGAACCAGTGAGAGACTAGCTCTTGGTGTTGGGACAGGCACAGGTCACTCTATTTTCCCATCAGGAAGAAGAATTAACCACAGGCTCAGCCTGCCCCCCGGAACCAGAACAGGGCCTGAAGCCATCCTGTGCTTTTGCGGCCAGCTCCCAAAAAAGCGAGTTGTAAAATGGAGCTTCAGGGCACTGCAATTCCCAAACCTGCAGAGTTATAAATGATAACTCTCGTCCACAAATATATTGAGGGAAGGCAAAGAAGAGGATTTGAAATCAAGGCAGAATTGCAGGAAACAGATTTCAGGAGGTAGATTCGAATCGCCTTTAAAGCACATGAAAAGCGGCAAAACGTTGACAATGATGCCCTTGGCCAAAAAGGGCGTATGCGTTTTTTCCTGAATATATTCAGGAAAAAACGCATACGCCCTTTTTGGCCAACCAAGCAACCTGGAAAGGCAAATCAGCGCTACAAAGAAGACTCGCTACCCATCGGTCAAAAGGGCCATGCTGAAAAACGTGTCAAAACCAGAAATGCAGGACAGGCCATGGAGAAATGGGAGCCTTGCTACAGTGATGGGCGGGATGTAAATTGCCAACAGCCACTCTGGAGAAGTGTACGGTGTGTCCTGAAACATCTAAAAAACACAGCTTAGAGAGCATAGGGCACTTCCACTCATGGGGGTATAAATTGGGAAAATGAAAAATCAGCAAGACACAAGCACCCCAAAGTTTAGGGCTGCTCTGTTGACAAGGACCTCCACTTCATTCCACCTTCAATATCCCAGGAAAGAGAAAAATGGATAAAGAAGTTGTGGTCCATATGTACAATGGAATATCACTCAGCCAGGAAATCAATGTCATAAGGCTAGTAGCAGCATGATGAGTGGATTTAGGTACGACGATTCTAAGTGAAATAAGTCACACAGAAAAGGACACTTCTCATAAGGTATCACTTATAGAGGGACTGTAAAAACCGTTACACTTGAACTGAATTACAAAACAGAACAGAGTCACACATGCAGAAAACACACTATGGCTGCTTAACGGGAAAGGTGAGGTGGGGTGATACATAAAACAAGGGTTTCAAATTAGCTCAGATACCGTTCCATAAACCCAATATGTAATAGACAAGAACTACTCCTTGCTCAGAGAACTGGACTCAACACGCCCTATTCACCGCACAAGAATATATCTGACTAGTAATAATCTTAAAACCTATGTATTGATATCTCTCTGTTAGTGTGTCAAGTGGGTGTAAAGCGGCATAAACACAGCAGTGAAAAGCAGCTAAACCCCATTATCAAAATAAATTACTTTTACAAACCCATGAAACAAAGACAGTGAAAGAGAGAGAAATTCTTACACAATGCGTTCAGGGGCTGTGATGCAACCTGGATTGACCATATCTAGACCCACAGCTGGATGAGACATAAGGGTGGACACTCTTGGGGCTGAGAGGTTTGGTGAGGTTGGGTGAGCAAACGCAGACCCTTTAAAGTAATACTGCGTGGTACCCATCGCATGGGTCCCAAATCTCCAGGTTCAAGGGCATCTTCCTACATCGAAAACATGCATGAGAAACCCAGAAGATGGTACACCGTGTGATGTGGAAAGGTTTCTAAAACGCACCTCATTTCTCTTCTCCTTGTGCCCGGGTTCGCCATTCCAGCCGCTTTACTAACAATCTCCCTACTTGGAGCATCAGCACCTTTAACCTCCTGTTCCGTACAGGTTGCAATTTGTCCTGAGGATGAACGGGTAGACGGGGAACCAGTGAGAGACTAGCTCTTGGTGTTGGGACAGGCACAGGTCACTCTATTTTCCCATCAGGAAGAAGAATTAACCACAGGCTCATCCTCCCCCCCGGAACCAGAACAGGGCCTGAAGCCATCCTGTGCTTTTGCGGCCAGCTCCCAAAAAAGCGAGTTGTAAAATGGAGCTTCAGGGCACTGCAATTCCCAAACCTGCAGAGTTATAAATGATAACTCTCGTCCACAAATATATTGAGGGAAGGCAAAGAAGAGGATTTGAAATCAAGGCAGAATTGCAGGAAACAGATTTCAGGAGGTAGATTCGAATCGCCTTTAAAGCACATGAAAAGCGGCAAAACGTTGACAATGATGCCCTTGGCCAAAAAGGGCGTATGCGTTTTTTCCTGAATATATTCAGGAAAAAACGCATACGCCCTTTTTGGCCAACCAAGCAACCTGGAAAGGCAAATCAGCGCTACAAAGAAGACTCGCTACCCATCGGTCAAAAGGGCCATGCTGAAAAACGTGTCAAAACCAGAAATGCAGGACAGGCCATGGAGAAATGGGAGCCTTGCTACAGTGATGGGCGGGATGTAAATTGCCAACAGCCACTCTGGAGAAGTGTACGGTGTGTCCTGAAACATCTAAAAAACACAGCTTAGAGAGCATAGGGCACTTCCACTCATGGGGGTATAAATTGGGAAAATGAAAAATCAGCAAGACACAAGCACCCCAAAGTTTAGGGCTGCTCTGTTGACAAGGACCTCCACTTCATTCCACCTTCAATATCCCAGGAAAGAGAAAAATGGATAAAGAAGTTGTGGTCCATATGTACAATGGAATATCACTCAGCCAGGAAATCAATGTCATAAGGCTAGTAGCAGCATGATGAGTGGATTTAGGTACGACGATTCTAAGTGAAATAAGTCACACAGAAAAGGACACTTCTCATAAGGTATCACTTATAGAGGGACTGTAAAAACCGTTACACTTGAACTGAATTACAAAACAGAACAGAGTCACACATGCAGAAAACACACTATGGCTGCTTAACGGGAAAGGTGAGGTGGGGTGATACATAAAACAAGGGTTTCAAATTAGCTCAGATACCGTTCCATAAACCCAATATGTAATAGACAAGAACTACTCCTTGCTCAGAGAACTGGACTCAACACGCCCTATTCACCGCACAAGAATATATCTGACTAGTAATAATCTTAAAACCTATGTATTGATATCTCTCTGTTAGTGTGTCAAGTGGGTGTAAAGCGGCATAAACACAGCAGTGAAAAGCAGCTAAACCCCATTATAAAAATAAATTACTTTGAAAAACCCATGAAACAAAGACAGTGAAAGAGAGAGAAATTCTTACACAATGCGTTCAGGGGCTGTGATGCAACCTGGATTGACCATATCTAGACCCACAGCTGGATGAGACATAAGGGTGGACACTCTTGGGGCTGAGAGGTTTGGTGAGGTTGGGTGAGCAAACGCAGACCCTTTAAAGTAATACTGCGTGGTACCCATCGCATGGGTCCCAAATCTCCAGGTTCAAGGGCATCTTCCTACATCGAAAACATGCATGAGAAAACAAAAAGATGGTACACCATGTGATGGGGAAAGGTTTCTAAAACGCACCTCATTTCTCTTCTCCTTGTGCCCGGGTTCGCCATTCCAGCCGCTTTACTAACAATCTCCCTACTTGGAGCATCAGCACCTTTAACCTCCTGTTCCGTACAGGTTGCAATTTGTCCTGAGGATGAACGGGTAGACGGGGAACCAGTGAGAGACTAGCTCTTGATGTTGGCACAGGCACAGGTCACTCTATTTTCCCATCAGGAAGAAGAATTAACCACAGGCTCATCCTCCCCCCCGGAACCAGAACAGGGCCTGAAGCCATCCTGCGCTTTTGCGGCCAGCTCCCAAAAAAGCGAGTTGTAAAATGGAGCTTCAGGGCACTGCAATTCACAAACCTGCAGAGTTATAAATGATAACTCTCGTCCACAAATATATTGAGGGAAGGCAAAGAAGAGGATTTGAAATCAAGGCAGAAATGCAGGAAACAGATTTCAGGAGGTAGATTCGAATCGCCTTTAAAGCACATGAAAAGCGGCAAAACGTTGACAATGATGCCCTTGGCCAAAAAGGGCGTATGCGTTTTTTCCTGAATATATTCAGGAAAAAACGCATACGCCCTTTTTGGCCAACCAAGCAACCTGGAAAGGCAAATCAGGGCTACAAAGAAGACTCGCTACCCATCGGTCAAAAGGGCCATGCTGAAAAAAGTCTCAAAACCAGAAATGCAGGACAGGCCATGGAGAAATGGGAGCCTTGCTACACTGATGGGCGGGATGTAAATTGCCAACAGCCACTCTGGAGAAGTGTACGGTGTGTCCTGAAACATCTAAAAAACACAGCTTAGAGAGCATAGGGCACTTCCACTCATGGGGGTATAAATTGGGAAAATGAAAAATCAGCAAGACACAAGCACCCCAAAGTTTAGGGCTGCTCTGTTGACAAGGACCTCCACTTCATTCCACCTTCAATATCCCAGGAGGGAGAAAAATGGATAAAGAAGTTGTGGTCCTTATGTACAATGGAATATCACTCAGCCATGAAATCAATGTCATAAGGCTAATAGCAGCATGATGAGTGGATTTAGGTACGACGATTCTAAGTGAAATAAGTCACACAGAAAAGGACACTTCTCATAAGGTATCACTTATAGAGGGAATGTAAAAACCGTTACACTTGAACTGAATTACAAAACAGAACAGAGTCACACATGCAGAAAACACACTATGGCTGCTTAACGGGAAAGGTGAGGTGGGGTGATACATAAAACAAGGGTTTCAAATTAGCTCAGATACCGTTCCATAAACCCAATATGTAATAGACAAGACCTACTCCTTGCTCAGAGAACTGGACTCAACACGCCCTATTCACCGCACAAGAATATATCTGACTAGTAATAATCTTAAAACCTATGTATTGATATCTCTCTGTTAGTGTGTCAAGTGGGTGTAAAGCGGCATAAACACAGCAGTGAAAAGCAGCTAAACCCCATTATAAAAATAAATTACTTTGAAAAACCCATGAAACAAAGACAGTGAAAGAGAGAGAAATTCTTACACAATGCGTTCAGGGGCTGTGATGCAACCTGGATTGACCATATCTAGACCCACAGCTGGATGAGACATAAGGGTGGACACTCTTGGGGCTGAGAGGTTTGGTGAGGTTGGG
Source organism: Balaenoptera borealis (assembly GCF_965194805.1). Lineage (NCBI taxonomy): Eukaryota > Metazoa > Chordata > Mammalia > Artiodactyla > Balaenopteridae > Balaenoptera > Balaenoptera borealis. Next base: position 3,652,241 of record NW_028124009.1, read on the forward strand.
TGAGCAAACGCAGACCCTTTAAAGTAATACTGCGTGGTACCCATCACATGGGTCCCAAATCTCCAGGTTCAAGGGCATCTTCCTACATCGAAAACATGCATGAGAAAACAAAAAAGATGGTACACCATGTGATGGGGAAAGGTTTCTAAAACGCACCTCATTTCTCTTCTCCTTGTGCCCGGGTTCGCCATTCCAGCCGCTTTACTAACAATCTCCCTACTTGGAGCATCAGCACCTTTAACCTCCTGTTCCGTACAGGTTGCAATTTGTCCTGAGGATGAACGGGAATACGGGGAACCAGTGAGAGACTAGCTCTTGTTGTTGGGACAGGCACAGGTCACTCTATTTTCCCATCAGGAAGAAGAATTAACCACAGGCTCATCCTCCCCCCCGGTACCAGAACAGGGCCTGAAGCCATCCTGCGCTTTTGCGGCCAGCTCCCAAAAAAGCGAGTTGTACAATGGAGCTTCAGGGCACTGCAATTCACAAACCTGCAGAGTTATAAATGATAACTCTCGTCCACAAATATATTGAGGGAAGGCAAAGAAGAGGATTTGAAATCAAGGCAGAAATGCAGGAAACAGATTTCAGGAGGTAGATTCGAATCGCCTTTAAAGCACATGAAAAGCGGCAAAACGTTGACAATGATGCCCTTGGCCAAAAAGGGCGTATGCGTTTTTTCCTGAATATATTCAGGAAAAAACGCATACGCCCTTTTTGGCCAACCAAGCAACCTGGAAAGGCAAATCAGGGCTACAAAGAAGACTCGCTACCCATCGGTCAAAAGGGCCATGCTGAAAAAAGTCTCAAAACCAGAAATGCAGGACAGGCCATGGAGAAATGGGAGCCTTGCTACACTGATGGGCAGGATGTAAATTGCCAACAGCCACTCTGGAGAAGTGTACGGTGTGTCCTGAAACATCTAAAAAACACAGCTTAGAGAGCATAGGGCACTTCCACTCATGGGGGTATAAATTGGGAAAATGAAAAATCAGCAAGACACAAGCACCCCAAAGTTTAGGGCTGCTCTGTTGACAAGGACCTCCACTTCATTCCACCTTCAATATCCCAGGAGGGAGAAAAATGGATAAAGAAGTTGTGGTCCTTATGTACAATGGAATATCACTCAGCCATGAAATCAATGTCATAAGGCTAATAGCAGCATGATGAGTGGATTTAGGTACGACGATTCTAAGTGAAATAAGTCACACAGAAAAGGACACTTCTCATAAGGTATCACTTATAGAGGGAATGTAAAAACCGTTACACTTGAACTGAATTACAAAACAGAACAGAGTCACACATGCAGAAAACACACTATGGCTGCTTAACGGGAAAGGTGAGGTGGGGTGATACATAAAACAAGGGTTTCAAATTAGCTCAGATACCGTTCCATAAACCCAATATGTAATAGACAAGACCTACTCCTTGCTCAGAGAACTGGACTCAACACGCCCTATTCACCGCACAAGAATATATCTGACTAGTAATAATCTTAAAACCTATGTATTGATATCTCTCTGTTAGTGTGTCAAGTGGGTGTAAAGCGGCATAAACACAGCAGTGAAAAGCAGCTAAACCCCATTATAAAAATAAATTACTTTGAAAAACCCATGAAACAAAGACAGTGAAAGAGAGAGAAATTCTTACACAATGCGTTCAGGGGCTGTGATGCAACCTGGATTGACCATTTCTAGACCCACAGCTGGATGAGACATAAGGGTGGACACTCTTGGGGCTGAGAGGTTTGGTGAGGTTGGGTGAGCAAACGCAGACCCTTTAAAGTAATACTGCGTGGTACCCATCACATGGGTCCCAAATCTCCAGGTTCAAGGGCATCTTCCTACATCGAAAACATGCATGAGAAAACAAAAAGATGGTACACCATGTGATGGGGAAAGGTTTCTAAAACGCACCTCATTTCTCTTCTCCTTGTGCCCGGGGTCGCCATTCCAGCCGCTTTACTAACAATCTCCCTACTTGGAGCATCAGCACCTTTAACCTCCTGTTCCGTACAGGTTGCAATTTGTCCTGAGGATGAACGGGTAGACGGGGAACCAGTGAGAGACTAGCTCTTGGTGTTGGGACAGGCACAGGTCACTCTATTTTCCCATCAGGAAGAAGAATTAACCACAGGCTCATCCTCCCCCCCGGAACCAGAACAGGGCCTGAAGCCATCCTGCGCTTTTGCGGCCAGCTCCCAAAAAAGCGAGTTGTACAATGGAGCTTCAGGGCACTGCAATTCACAAACCTGCCGAGTTATAAATGATAACTCTCGTCCACAAATATATTGAGGGAAGGCAAAGAAGAGGATTTGAAATCAAGGCAGAAATGCAGGAAACAGATTTCAGGAGGTAGATTCGAATCGCCTTTAAAGCACATGAAAAGCGGCAAAACGTTGACAATGATGCCCTTGGCCAAAAAGGGCGTATGCGTTTTTTCCTGAATATATTCAGGAAAAAACGCATACGCCCTTTTTGGCCAACCAAGCAACCTGGAAAGGCAAATCAGGGCTACAAAGAAGACTCGCTACCCATCGGTCAAAAGGGCCATGCTGAAAAAAGTCTCAAAACCAGAAATGCAGGACAGGCCATGGAGAAATGGGAGCCTTGCTACACTGATGGGCGGGATGTAAATTGCCAACAGCCACTCTGGAGAAGTGTACGGTGTGTCCTGAAACAACTAAAAAACACAGCTTAGAGAGCATAGGGCACTTCCACTCATGGGGGTATAAATAGGGAAAATGAAAAATCAGCAAGACACAAGCACCCCAAAGTTTAGGGCTGCTCTGTTGACAAGGACCTCCACTTCATTCCACCTTCAATATCCCAGGAAAGAGAAAAATGGATACAGAAGTTGTGGTCCTTATGTACAATGGAATATCACTCAGCCATGAAATCAATCTCATAAGGCTAGTAGCAGCATGATGAGTGGATTTAGGTACGACGATTCTAAGTGAAAAAAGTCACACAGAAAAGGACACTTCTCATAAGGTATCACTTATAGAGGGACTGTAAAAACCGTTACACTTGAACTGAATTACAAAACAGAACAGAGTCACACATGCAGAAAACACACTATGGCTGCTTAACGGGAAAGGTGAGGTGGGGTGATACATAAAACAAGGGTTTCAAATTAGCTCAGATACCGTTCCATAAACCCAATATGTAATAGACAAGACCTACTCCTTGCTCAGAGAACTGGACTCAACACGCCCTATTCACCGCACAAGAATATATCTGACTAGTAATAATCTTAAAACCTATGTATTGATATCTCTCTGTTAGTGTGTCAAGTGGGTGTAAAGCGACATAAACACAGCAGTGAAAAGCAGCTAAACCCCATTATAAAAATAAATTACTTTGAAAAACCCATGAAACAAAGACAGTGAAAGAGAGAGAAATTCTTACACAATGCGTTCAGGGGCTGTGATGCAACCTGGATTGACCATTTCTAGACCCACAGCTGGATGAGACATAAGGGTGGACACTCTTGGGGCTGAGAGGTTTGGTGAGGTTGGGTGAGCAAACGCAGACCCTTTAAAGTAATACTGCGTGGTACCCATCACATGGGTCCCAAATCTCCAGGTTCAAGGGCATCTTCCTACATCGAAAACATGCATGAGAAAATAAAAAAGATGGTACACCATGTGATGGGGAAAGGTTTCTAAAACGCACCTCATTTCTCTTCTCCTTGTGCCCGGGTTCGCCATTCCAGCCGCTTTACTAACAATCTCCCTACTTGGAGCATCAGCACCTTTAACCTCCTGTTCCGTACAGGTTGCAATTTGTCCTGAGGATGAACGGGAATACGGGGAACCAGTGAGAGACTAGCTCTTGTTGTTGGGACAGGCACAGGACACTCTATTTTCCCATCAGGAAGAAGAATTAACCACAGGCTCATCCTCCCCCCCGGAACCAGAACAGGGCCTGAAGCCATCCTGCGCTTTTGCGGCCAGCTCCCAAAAAAGCGAGTTGTAAAATGGAGCTTCAGGGCACTGCAATTCACAAACCTGCAGAGTTATAAATGATAACTCTCGTCCACAAATATATTTAGGGAAGGCAAAGAAGAGGATTTGAAATCAAGGCAGAAATGCAGGAAACAGATTTCAGGAGGTAGATTCGAATCGCCTTTAAAGCACATGAAAAGCGGCAAAACGTTGACAATGATGCCCTTGGCCAAAAAGGGCGTATGCGTTTTTTCCTGAATATATTCAGGAAAAAACGCATACGCCCTTTTTGGCCAACCAATCAACCTGGAAAGGCAAATCAGGGCTACAAAGAAGACTCGCTACCCATCGGTCAAAAGGGCCATGCTGAAAAAAGTCTCAAAACCAGAAATGCAGGACAGGCCATGGAGAAATGGGAGCCTTGCTACACTGATGTGTGGGATGTAAATTGCCAACAGCCACTCTGGAGAAGTGTACGGTGTGTCCTGAAACATCTAAAAAACACAGCTTAGAGAGCATAGGGCACTTCCACTCATGGGGGTATAAATTGGGAAAATGAAAAATCAGCAAGACACAAGCACCCCAAAGTTTAGGGCTGCTCTGTTGACAAGGACCTCCACTTCATTCCACCTTCAATATCCCAGGAGGGAGAAAAATGGATAAAGAAGTTGTGGTCCTTATGTACAATGGAATATCACTCAGCCATGAAATCAATGTCATAAGGCTAATAGCAGCATGATGAGTGGATTTAGGTACGACGATTCTAAGTGAAATAAGTCACACAGAAAAGGACACTTCTCATAAGGTATCACTTATAGAGGGAATGTAAAAACCGTTACACTTGAAATGAATTACAAAACAGAACAGAGTCACACATGCAGAAAGCACACTATGGCTGCTTAACGGGAAAGGTAAGGTGGGGTGATACATAAAACAAGGGTTTCAAATTAGCTCAGATACCGTTCCATAAACCCAATATGTAATAGACAAGACCTACTCCTTGCTCAGAAAACTGGACTCAACACGCCCTATTCACCGCACAAGAATATATCTGACTAGTAATAATCTTAAAACCTATGTATTGATATCTCTCTGTTAGTGTGTCAAGTGGGTGTAAAGCGGCATAAACACAGCAGTGAAAAGCAGCTAAACCCCATTATAAAAATAAATTACTTTGAAAAACCCATGAAACAAAGACAGTGAAAGAGAGAGAAATTCTTACACAATGCGTTCAGGGGCTGTGATGCAACCTGGATTGACCATATCTAGACCCACAGCTGGATGAGACATAAGGGTGGACACTCTTGGGGCTGAGAGGTTTGGTGAGGTTGGGTGAGCAAACGCAGACCCTTTAAAGTAATACTGCGTGGTACCCATCGCATGGGTCCTAAATCTCCAGGTTCAAGGGCATCTTCCTACATCGAAAACATGCATGAGAAAACAAAAAGATGGTACACCATGTGATGGGGAAAGGTTTCTAAAACGCACCTCATTTCTCTTCTCCTTGTGCCCGGGGTCGCCATTCCAGCCGCTTTACTAACAATCTCCCTACTTGGAGCATCAGCACCTTTAACCTCCTGTTCCGTACAGGTTGCAATTTGTCCTGAGGATGAACGGGTAGACGGGGAACCAGTGAGAGACTAGCTCTTGGTGTTGGGACAGGCACAGGTCACTCTATTTTCCCATCAGGAAGAAGAATTAACCACAGGCTCATCCTCCCCCCCGGAACCAGAACAGGGCCTGAAGCCATCCTGCGCTTTTGTGGCCAGCTCCCAAAAAAGCGAGTTGTACAATGGAGCTTCAGGGCACTGCAATTCACAAACCTGCAGAGTTATAAATGATAACTCTCGTCCACAAATATATTGAGGGAAGGCAAAGAAGAGGATTTGAAATCAAGGCAGAAATGCAGGAAACAGATTTCAGGAGGTAGATTCGAATCGCCTTTAAAGCACATGAAAAGCGGCAAAACGTTGACAATGATGCCCTTGGCCAAAAAGGGCGTATGCGTTTTTTCCTGAATATATTCAGGAAAAAACGCATACGCCCTTTTTGGCCAACCAAGCAACCTGGAAAGGCAAATCAGGGCTACAAAGAAGACTCGCTACCCATCGGTCAAAAGGGCCATGCTGAAAAAAGTCTCAAAACCAGAAATGCAGGACAGGCCATGGAGAAATGGGAGCCTTGCTACACTGATGGGCGGGATGTAAATTGCCAACAGCCACTCTGGAGAAGTGTACGGTGTGTCCTGAAACAACTAAAAAACACAGCTTAGAGAGCATAGGGCACTTCCACTCATGGGGGTATAAATAGGGAAAATGAAAAATCAGCAAGACACAAGCACCCCAAAGTTTAGGGCTGCTCTGTTGACAAGGACCTCCACTTCATTCCACCTTCAATATCCCAGGAAAGAGAAAAATGGATACAGAAGTTGTGGTCCTTATGTACAATGGAATATCACTCAGCCATGAAATCAATCTCATAAGGCTAGTAGCAGCATGATGAGTGGATTTAGGTACGACGATTCTAAGTGAAAAAAGTCACACAGAAAAGGACACTTCTCATAAGGTATCACTTATAGAGGGACTGTAAAAACCGTTACACTTGAACTGAATTACAAAACAGAACAGAGTCACACATGCAGAAAACACACTATGGCTGCTTAACGGGAAAGGTGAGGTGGGGTGATACATAAAACAAGGGTTTCAAATTAGCTCAGATACCGTTCCATAAACCCAATATGTAATAGACAAGACCTACTCCTTGCTCAGAGAACTGGACTCAACACGCCCTATTCACCGCACAAGAATATATCTGACTAGTAATAATCTTAAAACCTATGTATTGATATCTCTCTGTTAGTGTGTCAAGTGGGTGTAAAGCGACATAAACACAGCAGTGAAAAGCAGCTAAACCCCATTATAAAAATAAATTACTTTGAAAAACCCATGAAACAAAGACAGTGAAAGAGAGAGAAATTCTTACACAATGCGTTCAGGGGCTGTGATGCAACCTGGATTGACCATTTCTAGACCCACAGCTGGATGAGACATAAGGGTGGACACTCTTGGGGCTGAGAGGTTTGGTGAGGTTGGGTGAGCAAACGCAGACCCTTTAAAGTAATACTGCGTGGTACCCATCACATGGGTCCCAAATCTCCAGGTTCAAGGGCATCTTCCTACATCGAAAACATGCATGAGAAAATAAAAAAGATGGTACACCATGTGATGGGGAAAGGTTTCTAAAACGCACCTCATTTCTCTTCTCCTTGTGCCCGGGTTCGCCATTCCAGCCGCTTTACTAACAATCTCCCTACTTGGAGCATCAGCACCTTTAACCTCCTGTTCCGTACAGGTTGCAATTTGTCCTGAGGATGAACGGGAATACGGGGAACCAGTGAGAGACTAGCTCTTGTTGTTGGGACAGGCACAGGACACTCTATTTTCCCATCAGGAAGAAGAATTAACCACAGGCTCATCCTCCCCCCCGGAACCAGAACAGGGCCTGAAGCCATCCTGCGCTTTTGCGGCCAGCTCCCAAAAAAGCGAGTTGTAAAATGGAGCTTCAGGGCACTGCAATTCACAAACCTGCAGAGTTATAAATGATAACTCTCGTCCACAAATATATTTAGGGAAGGCAAAGAAGAGGATTTGAAATCAAGGCAGAAATGCAGGAAACAGATTTCAGGAGGTAGATTCGAATCGCCTTTAAAGCACATGAAAAGCGGCAAAACGTTGACAATGATGCCCTTGGCCAAAAAGGGCGTATGCGTTTTTTCCTGAATATATTCAGGAAAAAACGCATACGCCCTTTTTGGCCAACCAATCAACCTGGAAAGGCAAATCAGGGCTACAAAGAAGACTCGCTACCCATCGGTCAAAAGGGCCATGCTGAAAAAAGTCTCAAAACCAGAAATGCAGGACAGGCCATGGAGAAATGGGAGCCTTGCTACACTGATGTGTGGGATGTAAATTGCCAACAGCCACTCTGGAGAAGTGTACGGTGTGTCCTGAAACATCTAAAAAACACAGCTTAGAGAGCATAGGGCACTTCCACTCATGGGGGTATAAATTGGGAAAATGAAAAATCAGCAAGACACAAGCACCCCAAAGTTTAGGGCTGCTCTGTTGACAAGGACCTCCACTTCATTCCACCTTCAATATCCCAGGAGGGAGAAAAATGGATAAAGAAGTTGTGGTCCTTATGTACAATGGAATATCACTCAGCCATGAAATCAATGTCATAAGGCTAATAGCAGCATGATGAGTGGATTTAGGTACGACGATTCTAAGTGAAATAAGTCACACAGAAAAGGACACTTCTCATAAGGTATCACTTATAGAGGGAATGTAAAAACCGTTACACTTGAAATGAATTACAAAACAGAACAGAGTCACACATGCAGAAAGCACACTATGGCTGCTTAACGGGAAAGGTAAGGTGGGGTGATACATAAAACAAGGGTTTCAAATTAGCTCAGATACCGTTCCATAAACCCAATATGTAATAGATAAGACCTATTCCTTGCTCAGAGAACTGGACTCAACACGCCCTATTCACCGCACAAGAATATATCTGACTAGTAATAATCTTAAAACCTATGTATTGATATCTCTCTGTTAGTGTGTCAAGTGGGTGTAAAGCGGCATAAACACAGCAGTGAAAAGCAGCTAAACCCCATTATAAAAATAAATTACTTTGAAAAACCCATGAAACAAAGACAGTGAAAGAGAGAGAAATTCTTACACAATGCGTTCAGGGGCTGTGATGCAACCTGGATTGACCATATCTAGACCCACAGCTGGATGAGACATAAGGGTGGACACTCTTGGGGCTGAGAGGTTTGGTGAGGTTGGGTGAGCAAACGCAGACCCTTTAAAGTAATACTGCGTGGTACCCATCGCATGGGTCCTAAATCTCCAGGTTCAAGGGCATCTTCCTACATCGAAAACATGCATGAGAAAACAAAAAGATGGTACACCATGTGATGGGGAAAGGTTTCTAAAACGCACCTCATTTCTCTTCTCCTTGTGCCCGGGGTCGCCATTCCAGCCGCTTTACTAACAATCTCCCTACTTGGAGCATCAGCACCTTTAACCTCCTGTTCCGTACAGGTTGCAATTTGTCCTGAGGATGAACGGGTAGACGGGGAACCAGTGAGAGACTAGCTCTTGGTGTTGGGACAGGCACAGGTCACTCTATTTTCCCATCAGGAAGAAGAATTAACCACAGGCTCATCCTCCCCCCCGGAACCAGAACAGGGCCTGAAGCCATCCTGCGCTTTTGTGGCCAGCTCCCAAAAAAGCGAGTTGTACAATGGAGCTTCAGGGCACTGCAATTCACAAACCTGCAGAGTTATAAATGATAACTCTCGTCCACAAATATATTGAGGGAAGGCAAAGAAGAGGATTTGAAATCAAGGCAGAAATGCAGGAAACAGATTTCAGGAGGTAGATTCGAATCGCCTTTAAAGCACATGAAAAGCGGCAAAACGTTGACAATGATGCCCTTGGCCAAAAAGGGCGTATGCGTTTTTTCCTGAATATATTCAGGAAAAAACGCATACGCCCTTTTTGGCCAACCAATCAACCTGGAAAGGCAAATCAGGGCTACAAAGAAGACTCGCTACCCATCGGTCAAAAGGGCCATGCTGAAAAAAGTCTCAAAACCAGAAATGCAGGACAGGCCATGGAGAAATGGGAGCCTTGCTACACTGATGGGCGGGATGTAAATTGCCAACAGCCACTCTGGAGAAGTGTACGGTGTGTCCTGAAACATCTAAAAAACACAGCTTAGAGAGCATAGGGCACTTCCACTCATGGGGGTATAAATTGGGAAAATGAAAATTCAGCAAGACACAAGCACCCCAAAGTTTAGGGCTGCTCTGTTGACAAGGACCTCCACTTCATTCCACCTTCAATATCCCAGGAAAGAGAAAAATGGATAAAGAAGTTGTGGTCCTTATGTACAATGGAATATCACTCAGCCATGAAATCAATGTCATAAGGCTAGTAGCAGCATGATGAGTGGATTTAGGTACGACGATTCTAAGTGAAATAAGTCACACAGAAAAGGACACTTCTCATAAGGTATCACTTATAGAGGGAATGTAAAAACCGTTACACTTGAACTGAATTACAAAACAGAACAGAGTCACACAGGAAGAAAACACACTATGGCTGCATAACGGGAAAGGTGAGGTGGGGTGATACATAAAACAAGGGTTTCAAATTAGCTCAGATACCGTTCCATAAACCCAATATGTAATAGACAAGACCTACTCCTTGCTCAGAGAACTGGACTCAACACGCCCTATTCACCGCACAAGAATATATCTGACTAGTAATAATCTTAAAACCTATGTATTGATATCTCTCTGTTAGTGTGTCAAGTGGGTGTAAAGCGGCATAAACACAGCAGTGAAAAGCAGCTAAACCCCATTATAAAAATAAATTACTTTGAAAAACCCATGAAACAAAGACAGTGAAAGAGAGAGAAATTCTTACACAATGCGTTCAGGGGCTGTGATGCAACCTGGATTGACCATTTCTAGACCCACAGCTGGATGAGACATAAGGGTGGACACTCTTGGGGCTGAGAGGTTTGGTGAGGTTGGGTGAGCAAACGCAGACCCTTTAAAGTAATACTGCGTGGTACCCATCACATGTGTCCCAAATCTCCAGGTTCAAGGGCATCTTCCTACATCGAAAACATGCATGAGAAAATAAAAAAGATGGTACACCATGTGATGGGGAAAGGTTTCTAAAACGCACCTCATTTCTCTTCTCCTTGTGCCCGGGTTCGCCATTCCAGCCGCTTTACTAACAATCTCCCTACTTGGAGCATCAGCACCTTTAACCTCCTGTTCCGTACAGGTTGCAATTTGTCCTGAGGATGAACGGGAATACGGGGAACCAGTGAGAGACTAGCTCTTGTTGTTGGGACAGGCACAGGACACTCTATTTTCCCATCAGGAAGAAGAATTAACCACAGGCTCATCCTCCCCCCCGGAACCAGAACAGGGCCTGAAGCCATCCTGCGCTTTTGCGGCCAGCTCCCAAAAAAGCGAGTTGTAAAATGGAGCTTCAGGGCACTGCAATTCACAAACCTGCAGAGTTATAAATGATAACTCTCGTCCACAAATATATTTAGGGAAGGCAAAGAAGAGGATTTGAAATCAAGGCAGAAATGCAGGAAACAGATTTCAGGAGGTAGATTCGAATCGCCTTTAAAGCACATGAAAAGCGGCAAAACGTTGACAATGATGCCCTTGGCCAAAAAGGGCGTATGCGTTTTTTCCTGAATATATTCAGGAAAAAACGCATACGCCCTTTTTGGCCAACCAATCAACCTGGAAAGGCAAATCAGGGCTACAAAGAAGACTCGCTACCCATCGGTCAAAAGGGCCATGCTGAAAAAAGTCTCAAAACCAGAAATGCAGGACAGGCCATGGAGAAATGGGAGCCTTGCTACACTGATGTGTGGGATGTAAATTGCCAACAGCCACTCTGGAGAAGTGTACGGTGTGTCCTGAAACATCTAAAAAACACAGCTTAGAGAGCATAGGGCACTTCCACTCATGGGGGTATAAATTGGGAAAATGAAAAATCAGCAAGACACAAGCACCCCAAAGTTTAGGGCTGCTCTGTTGACAAGGACCTCCACTTCATTCCACCTTCAATATCCCAGGAGGGAGAAAAATGGATAAAGAAGTTGTGGTCCTTATGTACAATGGAATATCACTCAGCCATGAAATCAATGTCATAAGGCTAATAGCAGCATGATGAGTGGATTTAGGTACGACGATTCTAAGTGAAATAAGTCACACAGAAAAGGACACTTCTCATAAGGTATCACTTATAGAGGGAATGTAAAAACCGTTACACTTGAAATGAATTACAAAACAGAACAGAGTCACACATGCAGAAAGCACACTATGGCTGCTTAACGGGAAAGGTAAGGTGGGGTGATACATAAAACAAGGGTTTCAAATTAGCTCAGATACCGTTCCATAAACCCAATATGTAATAGATAAGACCTACTCCTTGCTCAGAGAACTGGACTCAACACGCCCTATTCACCGCACAAGAATATATCTGACTAGTAATAATCTTAAAACCTATGTATTGATATCTCTCTGTTAGTGTGTCAAGTGGGTGTAAAGCGGCATAAACACAGCAGTGAAAAGCAGCTAAACCCCATTATAAAAATAAATTACTTTGAAAAACCCATGAAACAAAGACAGTGAAAGAGAGAGAAATTCTTACACAATGCGTTCAGGGGCTGTGATGCAACCTGGATTGACCATATCTAGACCCACAGCTGGATGAGACATAAGGGTGGACACTCTTGGGGCTGAGAGGTTTGGTGAGGTTGGGTGAGCAAACGCAGACCCTTTAAAGTAATACTGCGTGGTACCCATCGCATGGGTCCTAAATCTCCAGGTTCAAGGGCATCTTCCTACATCGAAAACATGCATGAGAAAACAAAAAGATGGTACACCATGTGATGGGGAAAGGTTTCTAAAACGCACCTCATTTCTCTTCTCCTTGTGCCCGGGGTCGCCATTCCAGCCGCTTTACTAACAATCTCCCTACTTGGAGCATCAGCACCTTTAACCTCCTGTTCCGTACAGGTTGCAATTTGTCCTGAGGATGAACGGGTAGACGGGGAACCAGTGAGAGACTAGCTCTTGGTGTTGGGACAGGCACAGGTCACTCTATTTTCCCATCAGGAAGAAGAATTAACCACAGGCTCATCCTCCCCCCCGGAACCAGAACAGGGCCTGAAGCCATCCTGCGCTTTTGTGGCCAGCTCCCAAAAAAGCGAGTTGTACAATGGAGCTTCAGGGCACTGCAATTCACAAACCTGCAGAGTTATAAATGATAACTCTCGTCCACAAATATATTGAGGGAAGGCAAAGAAGAGGATTTGAAATCAAGGCAGAAATGCAGGAAACAGATTTCAGGAGGTAGATTCGAATCGCCTTTAAAGCACATGAAAAGCGGCAAAACGTTGACAATGATGCCCTTGGCCAAAAAGGGCGTATGCGTTTTTTCCTGAATATATTCAGGAAAAAACGCATACGCCCTTTTTGGCCAACCAAGCAACCTGGAAAGGCAAATCAGGGCTACAAAGAAGACTCGCTACCCATCGGTCAAAAGGGCCATGCTGAAAAAAGTCTCAAAACCAGAAATGCAGGACAGGCCATGGAGAAATGGGAGCCTTGCTACACTGATGGGCGGGATGTAAATTGCCAACAGCCACTCTGGAGAAGTGTACGGTGTGTCCTGAAACATCTAAAAAACACAGCTTAGAGAGCATAGGGCACTTCCACTCATGGGGGTATAAATTGGGAAAATGAAAATTCAGCAAGACACAAGCACCCCAAAGTTGAGGGCTGCTCTGTTGACAAGGACCTCCACTTCATTCCACCTTCAATATCCCAGGAAAGAGAAAAATGGATAAAGAAGTTGTGGTCCTTATGTACAATGGAATATCACTCAGCCATGAAATCAATGTCATAAGGCTAGTAGCAGCATGATGAGTGGATTTAGGTACGACGATTCTAAGTGAAATAAGTCACACAGAAAAGGACACTTCTCATAAGGTATCACTTATAGAGGGAATGTAAAAACCGTTACACTTGAACTGAATTACAAAACAGAACAGAGTCACACAGGAAGAAAACACACTATGGCTGCATAACGGGAAAGGTGAGGTGGGGTGATACATAAAACAAGGGTTTCAAATTAGCTCAGATACCGTTCCATAAACCCAATATGTAATAGACAAGACCTACTCCTTGCTCAGAGAACTGGACTCAACACGCCCTATTCACCGCACAAGAATATATCTGACTAGTAATAATCTTAAAACCTATGTATTGATATCTCTCTGTTAGTGTGTCAAGTGGGTGTAAAGCGGCATAAACACAGCAGTGAAAAGCAGCTAAACCCCATTATAAAAATAAATTACTTTGAAAAACCCATGAAACAAAGACAGTGAAAGAGAGAGAAATTCTTACACAATGCGTTCAGGGGCTGTGATGCAACCTGGATTGACCATTTCTAGACCCACAGCTGGATGAGACATAAGGGTGGACACTCTTGGGGCTGAGAGGTTTGGTGAGGTTGGGTGAGCAAACGCAGACCCTTTAAAGTAATACTGCGTGGTACCCATCACATGTGTCCCAAATCTCCAGGTTCAAGGGCATCTTCCTACATCGAAAACATGCATGAGAAAATAAAAAAGATGGTACACCATGTGATGGGGAAAGGTTTCTAAAACGCACCTCATTTCTCTTCTCCTTGTGCCCGGGTTCGCCATTCCAGCCGCTTTACTAACAATCTCCCTACTTGGAGCATCAGCACCTTTAACCTCCTGTTCCGTACAGGTTGCAATTTGTCCTGAGGATGAACGGGAATACGGGGAACCAGTGAGAGACTAGCTCTTGTTGTTGGGACAGGCACAGGTCACTCTATTTTCCCATCAGGAAGAAGAATTAACCACAGGCTCATCCTCCCCCCCGGAACCAGAACAGGGCCTGAAGCCATCCTGCGCTTTTGCAGCCAGCTCCCAAAAAAGCGAGTTGTAAAATGGAGCTTCAGGGCACTGCAATTCACAAACCTGCAGAGTTATAAATGATAACTCTCGTCCACAAATATATTTAGGGAAGGCAAAGAAGAGGATTTGAAATCAAGGCAGAAATGCAGGAAACAGATTTCAGGAGGTAGATTCGAATCGCCTTTAAAGCACATGAAAAGCGGCAAAACGTTGACAATGATGCTCTTGGCCAAAAAGGGCGTATGCGTTTTTTCCTGAATATATTCAGGAAAAAACGCATACGCCCTTTTTGGCCAACCAAGCAACCTGGAAAGGCAAATCAGGGCTACAAAGAAGACTCGCTACCCATCGGTCAAAAGGGCCATGCTGAAAAAAGTCTCAAAACCAGAAATGCAGGACAGGCCATGGAGAAATGGGAGCCTTGCTACACTGATGGGTGGGATGTAAATTGCCAACAGCCACTCTGGAGAAGTGTACGGTGTGTCCTGAAACATCTAAAAAACACAGCTTAGAGAGCATAGGGCACTTCCACTCATGGGGGTATAAATTGGGAAAATGAAAAATCAGCAAGACACAAGCACCCCAAAGTTTAGGGCTGCTCTGTTGACAAGGACCTCCACTTCATTCCACCTTCAATATCCCAGGAGGGAGAAAAATGGATAAAGAAGTTGTGGTCCTTATGTACAATGGAATATCACTCAGCCATGAAATCAATGTCATAAGGCTAATAGCAGCATGATGAGTGGATTTAGGTACGACGATTCTAAGTGAAATAAGTCACACAGAAAAGGACACTTCTCATAAGGTATCACTTATAGAGGGAATGTAAAAACCGTTACACTTGAACTGAATTACAAAACAGAACAGAGTCACACATGCAGAAAACACACTATGGCTGCTTAACGGGAAAGGTGAGGTGGGGTGATACATAAAACAAGGGTTTCAAATTAGCTCAGATACCGTTCCATAAACCCAATATGTAATAGACAAGACCTACTCCTTGCTCAGAGAACTGGACTCAACACGCCCTATTCACCGCACAAGAATATATCTGACTAGTAATAATCTTAAAACCTATGTATTGATATCTCTCTGTTAGTGTGTCAAGTGGGTGTAAAGCGGCATAAACACAGCAGTGAAAAGCAGCTAAACCCCATTATAAAAATAAATTACTTTGAAAAACCCATGAAACAAAGACAGTGAAAGAGAGAGAAATTCTTACACAATGCGTTCAGGGGCTGTGATGCAACCTGGATTGACCATATCTAGACCCACAGCTGGATGAGACATAAGGGTGGACACTCTTGGGGCTGAGAGGTTTGGTGAGGTTGGGTGAGCAAACGCAGACCCTTTAAAGTAATACTGCGTGGTACCCATCGCATGGGTCCTAAATCTCCAGGTTCAAGGGCATCTTCCTACATCGAAAACATGCATGAGAAAACAAAAAGATGGTACACCATGTGATGGGGAAAGGTTTCTAAAACGCACCTCATTTCTCTTCTCCTTGTGCCCGGGGTCGCCATTCCAGCCGCTTTACTAACAATCTCCCTACTTGGAGCATCAGAACCTTTAACCTTCTGTTCCGTACAGGTTGCAATTTGTCCTGAGGATGAACGGGTAGACGGGGAACCAGTGAGAGACTAGCTCTTGGTGTTGGGACAGGCACAGGTCACTCTATTTTCCCATCAGGAAGAAGAATTAACCACAGGCTCATCCTCCCCCCCGGAACCAGAACAGGGCCTGAAGCCATCCTGCGCTTTTGTGGCCAGCTCCCAAAAAAGCGAGTTGTACAATGGAGCTTCAGGGCACTGCAATTCACAAACCTGCAGAGTTATAAATGATAACTCTCGTCCACAAATATATTGAGGGAAGGCAAAGAAGAGGATTTGAAATCAAGGCAGAAATGCAGGAAACAGATTTCAGGAGGTAGATTCGAATCGCCTTTAAAGCACATGAAAAGCGGCAAAACGTTGACAATGATGCCCTTGGCCAAAAAGGGCGTATGCGTTTTTTCCTGAATATATTCAGGAAAAAACGCATACGCCCTTTTTGGCCAACCAAGCAACCTGGAAAGGCAAATCAGGGCTACAAAGAAGACTCGCTACCCATCGGTCAAAAGGGCCATGCTGAAAAAAGTCTCAAAACCAGAAATGCAGGACAGGCCATGGAGAAATGGGAGCCTTGCTACACTGATGGGCGGGATGTAAATTGCCAACAGCCACTCTGGAGAAGTGTACGGTGTGTCCTGAAACATCTAAAAAACACAGCTTAGAGAGCATAGGGCACTTCCACTCATGGGGGTATAAATTGGGAAAATGAAAATTCAGCAAGACACAAGCACCCCAAAGTTTAGGGCTGCTCTGTTGACAAGGACCTCCACTTCATTCCACCTTCAATATCCCAGGAAAGAGAAAAATGGATAAAGAAGTTGTGGTCCTTATGTACAATGGAATATCACTCAGCCATGAAATCAATGTCATAAGGCTAGTAGCAGCATGATGAGTGGATTTAGGTACGACGATTCTAAGTGAAATAAGTCACACAGAAAAGGACACTTCTCATAAGGTATCACTTATAGAGGGAATGTAAAAACCGTTACACTTGAACTGAATTACAAAACAGAACAGAGTCACACAGGAAGAAAACACACTATGGCTGCATAACGGGAAAGGTGAGGTGGGGTGATACATAAAACAAGGGTTTCAAATTAGCTCAGATACCGTTCCATAAACCCAATATGTAATAGACAAGACCTACTCCTTGCTCAGAGAACTGGACTCAACACGCCCTATTCACCGCACAAGAATATATCTGACTAGTAATAATCTTAAAACCTATGTATTGATATCTCTCTGTTAGTGTGTCAAGTGGGTGTAAAGCGGCATAAACACAGCAGTGAAAAGCAGCTAAACCCCATTATAAAAATAAATTACTTTGAAAAACCCATGAAACAAAGACAGTGAAAGAGAGAGAAATTCTTACACAATGCGTTCAGGGGCTGTGATGCAACCTGGATTGACCATTTCTAGACCCACAGCTGGATGAGACATAAGGGTGGACACTCTTGGGGCTGAGAGGTTTGGTGAGGTTGGGTGAGCAAACGCAGACCCTTTAAAGTAATACTGCGTGGTACCCATCACATGTGTCCCAAATCTCCAGGTTCAAGGGCATCTTCCTACATCGAAAACATGCATGAGAAAATAAAAAAGATGGTACACCATGTGATGGGGAAAGGTTTCTAAAACGCACCTCATTTCTCTTCTCCTTGTGCCCGGGTTCGCCATTCCAGCCGCTTTACTAACAATCTCCCTACTTGGAGCATCAGCACCTTTAACCTCCTGTTCCGTACAGGTTGCAATTTGTCCTGAGGATGAACGGGAATACGGGGAACCAGTGAGAGACTAGCTCTTGTTGTTGGGACAGGCACAGGTCACTCTATTTTCCCATCAGGAAGAAGAATTAACCACAGGCTCATCCTCCCCCCCGGAACCAGAACAGGGCCTGAAGCCATCCTGCGCTTTTGCAGCCAGCTCCCAAAAAAGCGAGTTGTAAAATGGAGCTTCAGGGCACTGCAATTCACAAACCTGCAGAGTTATAAATGATAACTCTCGTCCACAAATATATTGAGGGAAGGCAAAGAAGAGGATTTGAAATCAAGGCAGAAATGCAGGAAACAGATTTCAGGAGGTAGATTCGAATCGCCTTTAAAGCACATGAAAAGCGGCAAAACGTTGACAATGATGCTCTTGGCCAAAAAGGGCGTATGCGTTTTTTCCTGAATATATTCAGGAAAAAACGCATACGCCCTTTTTGGCCAACCAAGCAACCTGGAAAGGCAAATCAGGGCTACAAAGAAGACTCGCTACCCATCGGTCAAAAGGGCCATGCTGAAAAAAGTCTCAAAACCAGAAATGCAGGACAGGCCATGGAGAAATGGGAGCCTTGCTACACTGATGGGTGGGATGTAAATTGCCAACAGCCACTGTGGAGAAGTGTACGGTGTGTCCTGAAACATCTAAAAAACACAGCTTAGAGAGCTTAGGGCACTTCCACTCATGGGGGTATAAATTGGGAAAATGAAAAATCAGCAAGACACAAGCACCCCAAAGTTTAGGGCTGCTC
Source organism: Balaenoptera borealis (assembly GCF_965194805.1). NCBI lineage: Eukaryota > Metazoa > Chordata > Mammalia > Artiodactyla > Balaenopteridae > Balaenoptera > Balaenoptera borealis. Next base: position 3,670,875 of record NW_028124009.1, read on the forward strand.
TGTTGACAAGGACCTCCACTTCATTCCACCTTCAATATCCCAGGAGGGAGAAAAATGGATAAAGAAGTTGTGGTCCTTATGTACAATGGAATATCACTCAGCCATGAAATCAATGTCATAAGGCTAATAGCAGCATGATGAGTGGATTTAGGTACGACGATTCTAAGTGAAATAAGTCACACAGAAAAGGACACTTCTCATAAGGTATCACTTATAGAGGGAATGTAAAAACCGTTACACTTGAACTGAATTACAAAACAGAACAGAGTCACACATGCAGAAAACACACTATGGCTGCTTAACGGGAAAGGTGAGGTGGGGTGATACATAAAACAAGGGTTTCAAATTAGCTCAGATACCGTTCCATAAACCCAATATGTAATAGACAAGACCTACTCCTTGCTCAGAGAACTGGACTCAACACGCCCTATTCACCGCACAAGAATATATCTGACTAGTAATAATCTTAAAACCTATGTATTGATATCTCTCTGTTAGTGTGTCAAGTGGGTGTAAAGCGGCATAAACACAGCAGTGAAAAGCAGCTAAACCCCATTATCAAAATAAATTACTTCGAAAAACCCATGAAACAAAGACAGTGAAAGAGAGAGAAATTCTTACACAATGCGTTCAGGGGCTGTGATGCAACCTGGATTGACCATATCTAGACCCACAGCTGGATGAGACATAAGGGTGGACACTCTTGGGGCTGAGAGGTTTGGTGAGGTTGGGTGAGCAAACGCAGACCCTTTAAAGTAATACTGCGTGGTACCCATCGCATGGGTCCCAAATCTCCAGATTCAAGGGCATCTTCCTACATCGAAAACATGCATGAGAAAACAAAAAGATGGTACACCATGTGATGGGGAAAGGTTTCTAAAACGCACCTCATTTCTCTTCTCCTTGTGCCCGGGGTCGCCATTCCAGCCGCTTTCCTAACAATCTCCCTACTTGGAGCATCAGCACCTTTAACCTCCTGTTCCGTACAGGTTGCAATTTGTCCTGAGGATGAACGGGTAGACGGGGAACCAGTGAGAGACTAGCTCTTGGTGTTGGGACAGGCACAGGTCACTCTATTTTCCCATCAGGAAGAAGAATTAACCACAGGCTCATCCTCCCCCCCGGAACCAGAACAGGGCCTGAAGCCATCCTGCGCTTTTGCGTCCAGCTCCCAAAAAAGCGAGTTGTACAATGGAGCTTCAGGGCACTGCAATTCACAAACCTGCAGAGTTATAAATGATAACTCTCGTCCACAAATATATTGAGGGAAGGCAAAGAAGAGGATTTGAAATCAAGGCAGAAATACAGGAAACAGATTTCAGGAGGTAGATTCGAATCGCCTTTAAAGCACATGAAAAGCGGCAAAACGTTGACAATGATGCCCTTGGCCAAAAAGGGCGTATGCGTTTTTTCCTGAATATATTCAGGAAAAAACGCATACGCCCTTTTTGGCCAACCAAGCAACCTGGAAAGGCAAATCAGGGCTACAAAGAAGACTCGCTACCCATCGGTCAAAAGGGCCATGCTGAAAAAAGTCTCAAAACCAGAAATGCAGGACAGGCCATGGAGAAATGGGAGCCTTGCTACACTGATGGGCGGGATGTAAATTGCCAACAGCCACTCTGGAGAAGTGTACGGTGTGTCCTGAAACATCTAAAAAACACAGCTTAGAGAGCATAGGGCACTTCCACTCATGGGGGTATAAATTGGGAAAATGAAAAATCAGCAAGACACAAGCACCCCAAAGTTTAGGGCTGCTCTGTTGACAAGGACCTCCACTTCATTCCACCTTCAATATCCCAGGAGGGAGAAAAATGGATAAAGAAGTTGTGGTCCTTATGTACAATGGAATATCACTCAGCCATGAAATCAATGTCATAAGGCTAATAGCAGCATGATGAGTGGATTTAGGTACGACGATTCTAAGTGAAATAAGTCACACAGAAAAGGACACTTCTCATAAGGTATCACTTATAGAGGGAATGTAAAAACCGTTACACTTGAACTGAATTACAAAACAGAACAGAGTCACACATGCAGAAAACACACTATGGCTGCTTAACGGGAAAGGTGAGGTGGGGTGATACATAAAACAAGGGTTTCAAATTAGCTCAGATACCGTTCCATAAACCCAATATGTAATAGACAAGACCTACTCCTTGCTCAGAGAACTGGACTCAACACGCCCTATTCACCGCACAAGAATATATCTGACTAGTAATAATCTTAAAACCTATGTATTGATATCTCTCTGTTAGTGTGTCAAGTGGGTGTAAAGCGGCATAAACACAGCAGTGAAAAGCAGCTAAACCCCATTATAAAAATAAATTACTTCGAAAAACCCATGAAACAAAGACAGTGAAAGAGAGAGAAATTCTTACACAATGCGTTCAGGGGCTGTGATGCAACCTGGATTGACCATATCTAGACCCACAGCTGGATGAGACATAAGGGTGGACACTCTTGGGGCTGAGAGGTTTGGTGAGGTTGGGTGAGCAAACGCAGACCCTTTAAAGTAATACTGCGTGGTACCCATCGCATGGGTCCCAAATCTCCAGGTTCAAGGGCATCTTCCTACATCGAAAACATGCATGAGAAACCCAGAAGATGGTACACCGTGTGATGTGGAAAGGTTTCTAAAACGCACCTCATTTCTCTTCTCCTTGTGCCTGGGTTCGCCATTCCAGCCGCTTTACTAACAATCTCCCTACTTGGAGCATCAGCACCTTTAACCTCCTGTTCCGTACAGGTTGCAATTTGTCCTGAGGATGAACGGGTAGACGGGGAACCAGTGAGAGACTAGCTCTTGGTGTTGGGACAGGCACAGGTCACTCTATTTTCCCATCAGGAAGAAGAATTAACCACAGGCTCATCCTCCCCCCCGGAACCAGAACAGGGCCTGAAGCCATCCTGCGCTTTTGCGGCCAGCTCCCAAAAAAGCGAGTTGTACAATGGAGCTTCAGGGCACTGCAATTCACAAACCTGCCGAGTTATAAATGATAACTCTCGTCCACAAATATATTGAGGGAAGGCAAAGAAGAGGATTTGAAATCAAGGCAGAAATGCAGGAAACAGATTTCAGGAGGTAGATACGAATCGCCTTTAAAGCACATGAAAAGCGGCAAAACGTTGACAATGATGCCCTTGGCCAAAAAGGGCGTATGCGTTTTTTCCTGAATATATTCAGGAAAAAACGCATACGCCCTTTTTGGCCAACCAAGCAACCTGGAAAGGCAAATCAGGGCTACAAAGAAGACTCGCTACCCATCGGTCAAAAGGGCCATGCTGAAAAAAGTCTCAAAACCAGAAATGCAGGACAGGCCATGGAGAAATGGGAGCCTTGCTACACTGATGGGCGGGATGTAAATTGCCAACAGCCACTCTGGAGAAGTGTACGGTGTGTCCTGAAACAACTAAAAAACACAGCTTAGAGAGCATAGGGCACTTCCACTCATGGGGGTATAAATTGGGAAAATGAAAAATCAGCAAGACACAAGCACCCCAAAGTTTAGGGCTGCTCTGTTGACAAGGACCTCCACTTCATTCCACCTTCAATATCCCAGGAGGGAGAAAAATGGATAAAGAAGTTGTGGTCCTTATGTACAATGGAATATCACTCAGCCATGAAATCAATGTCATAAGGCTAATAGCAGCATGATGAGTGGATTTAGGTACGACGATTCTAAGTGAAATAAGTCACACAGAAAAGGACACTTCTCATAAGGTATCACTTATAGAGGGAATGTAAAAACCGTTACACTTGAACTGAATTACAAAACAGAACAGAGTCACACAGGCAGAAATCACACTATGGCTGCTTAACGGGAAAGGTGAGGTGGGGTGATACATAAAACAAGGGTTTCAAATTAGCTCAGATACCGTTCCATAAACCCAATATGTAATAGACAAGACCTACTCCTTGCTCAGAGAACTGGACTCAACACGCCCTATTCACCGCACAAGAATATATCTGACTAGTAATAATCTTAAAACCTATGTATTGATATCTCTCTGTTAGTGTGTCAAGTGGGTGTAAAGCGGCATAAACACAGCAGTGAAAAGCAGCTAAACCCCATTATAAAAATAAATTACTTTGAAAAACCCATGAAACAAAGACAGTGAAAGAGAGAGAAATTCTTACACAATGCGTTCAGGGGCTGTGATGCAACCTGGATTGACCATATCTAGACCCACAGCTGGATGAGACATAAGGGTGGACACTCTTGGGGCTGAGAGGTTTGGTGAGGTTGGGTGAGCAAACGCAGACCCTTTAAAGTAATACTGCGTGGTACCCATCGCATGGGTCCCAAATCTCCAGGTTCAAGGGCATCTTCCTACATCGAAAACATGCATGAGAAAACAAAAAGATGGTACACCATGTGATGGGGAAAGGTTTCTAAAACGCACCTCATTTCTCTTCTCCTTGTGCCCGGGTTCGCCATTCCAGCCGCTTTACTAACAATCTCCCTACTTGGAGCATCAGCACCTTTAACCTCCTGTTCCGTACAGGTTGCAATTTGTCCTGAGGATGAACGGGTAGACGGGGAACCAGTGAGAGACTAGCTCTTGGTGTTGGGACAGGCACAGGTCACTCTATCTTCCCATCAGGAAGAAGAATTAACCACAGGCTCATCCTCCCCCCCGGAACCAGAACAGGGCCTGAAGCCATCCTGCGCTTTTGCGGCCAGCTCCCAAAAAAGCGAGTTGTAAAATGGAGCTTCAGGGCACTGCAATTCACAAACCTGCAGAGTTATAAATGATAACTCTCGTCCACAAATATATTGAGGGAAGGCAAAGAAGAGGATTTGAAATCAAGGCAGAATTGTAGGAAACAGATTTCAGGAGGTAGATTCGAATCGCCTTTAAAGCACATGAAAAGCGGCAAAACGTTGACAATGATGCCCTTGGCCAAAAAGGGCGTATGCGTTTTTTCCTGAATATATTCAGGAAAAAACGCATACGCCCTTTTTGGCCAACCAAGCAACCTGAAAAGGCAAATCAGCGCTACAAAGCAGACTCGCTACCCATCGGTCAAAAGGGCCATGCTGAAAAAAGTCTCAAAACCAGAAATGCAGGACAGGCCATGGAGAAATGGGAGCCTTGCTACACTGATGGGCGGGATGTAAATTGCCAACAGCCACTCTGGAGAAGTGTACGGTGTGTCCTGAAACATCTAAAAAACACAGCTTAGAGAGCATAGGGCACTTCCACTCATGGGGGTATAAAATGGGAAAATGAAAACTCAGCAAGACACAAGCACCCCAAAGTGTAGGGCTGCTCTGTTGACAAGGACCTCCACTTCATTCCACCTTCAATATCCCAGGAAAGAGAAAAATGGATAAAGAAGTTGTGGTCCTTATGTACAATGGAATATCACTCAGCCATGAAATCAATGTCATAAGGCTAGTAGCAGCATGATGAGTGGATTTAGGTACGACGATTCTAAGTGAAATAAGTCACACAGAAAAGGACACTTCTCATAAGGTATCACTTATAGAGGGAATGTAAAAACCGTTACACTTGAACTGAATTACAAAACAGAACAGAGTCACACATGCAGAAAACACACTATGGCTGCTTAACGGGAAAGGTAAGGTGGGGTGATACATAAAACAAGGGTTTCAAATTAGCTCAGATACCGTTCCATAAACCCAATATGTAATAGACAAGACCTACTCCTTGCTCAGAGAACTGGACTCAACACGCCCTATTCACCGCACAAGAATATATCTGACTAGTAATAATCTTAAAACCTATGTATTGATATCTCTCTGTTAGTGTGTCAAGTGGGTGAAAAGCGGCATAAACACAGCAGTGAAAAGCAGCTAAACCCCATTATAAAAATAAATTACTTTTACAAACCCATGAAACAAAGACAGTGAAAGAGAGAGAAATTCTTACACAATGCGTTCAGGGGCTGTGATGCAACCTGGATTGACCATATCTAGACCCACAGCTGGATGAGACATAAGGGTGGACACTCTTGGGGCTGAGAGGTTTGGTGAGGTTGGGTGAGCAAACGCAGACCCTTTAAAGTAATACTGCGTGGTACCCATCGCATGGGTCCCAAATCTCCAGGTTCAAGGGCATCTTCCTACATCGAAAACATGCATGAGAAACCCAGAAGATGGTACACCGTGTGATGTGGAAAGGTTTCTAAAACGCACCTCATTTCTCTTCTCCTTGTGCCCGGGTTCGCCATTCCAGCCGCTTTACTAACAATCTCCCTACTTGGAGCATCAGCACCTTTAACCTCCTGTTCTGTACAGGTTGCAATTTGTCCTGAGGATGAACGGGTAGACGGGGAACCAGTGAGAGACTAGCTCTTGGTGTTGGGACAGGCAAAGGTCACTCTATTTTCCCATCAGGAAGAAGAATTAACCACAGGCTCATCCTCTCCCCCGGAACCAGAACAGGGCCTGAAGCCTTCCTGTGCTTTTGCGGCCAGCTCCCAAAAAAGCGAGTTGTAAAATGGAGCTTCAGGGCACTGCAATTCACAAACCTGCAGAGTTATAAATGATAACTCTCGTCCACAAATATATTGAGGGAAGGCAAAGAAGAGGATTTGAAATCAAGGCAGAATTGCAGGAAACAGATTTCAGGAGGTAGATTCGAATCGCCTTTAAAGCACATGAAAAGCGGCAAAACGTTGACAATGATGCCCTTGGCCAAAAAGGGCGTATGCGTTTTTTCCTGAATATATTCAGGAAAAAACGCATACGCCCTTTTTGGCCAACCAAGCAACCTGGAAAGGCAAATCAGCGCTACAAAGAAGACTCGCTACCCATCGGTCAAAAGGGCCATGCTGAAAAAAGTCTCAAAACCAGAAATGCAGGACAGGCCATGGAGAAATGGGAGCCTTGCTACACTGATGGGCGGGATGTAAATTGCCAACAGCCACTCTGGAGAAGTGTACGGTGTGTCCTGAAACATCTAAAAAACACAGCTTAGAGAGCATAGGGCACTTCCACTCATGGGGGTATAAATTGGGAAAATGAAAAATCAGCAAGACACAAGCACCCCAAAGTTTAGGGCTGCTCTGTTGACAAGGACCTCCACTTCATTCCACCTTCAATATCCCAGGAAAGAGAAAAATGGATACAGAAGTTGTGGTCCTTATGTACAATGGAATATCACTCAGCCATGAAATCAATCTCATAAGGCTAGTAGCAGCATGATGAGTGGATTTAGGTACGACGATTCTAAGTGAAATAAGTCACACAGAAAAGGACACTTCTCATAAGGTATCACTTATAGAGGGAATGTAAAAACCGTTACACTTGAACTGAATTACAAAACAGAACAGAGTCACACATGCAGAAAACACACTATGGCTGCTTAACGGGAAAGGTGAGGTGGGGTGATACATAAAACAAGGGTTTCAAATTAGCTCAGATACCGTTCCATAAACCCAATATGTAATAGACAAGACCTACTCCTTGCTCAGAGAACTGGACTCAACACGCCCTATTCACCGCACAAGAATATATCTGACTAGTAATAATCTTAAAACCTATGTATTGATATCTCTCTGTTAGTGTGTCAAGTGGGTGTAAAGCGACATAAACACAGCAGTGAAAAGCAGCTAAACCCCATTATAAAAATAAATTACTTTGAAAAACCCATGAAACAAAGACAGTGAAAGAGAGAGAAATTCTTACACAATGCGTTCAGGGGCTGTGATGCAACCTGGATTGACCATTTCTAGACCCACAGCTGGATGAGACATAAGGGTGGACACTCTTGGGGCTGAGAGGTTTGGTGAGGTTGGGTGAGCAAACGCAGACCCTTTAAAGTAATACTGCGTGGTACCCATCACATGGGTCCCAAATCTCCAGGTTCAAGGGCATCTTCCTACATCGAAAACATGCATGAGAAAATAAAAAAGATGGTACACCATGTGATGGGGAAAGGTTTCTAAAACGCACCTCATTTCTCTTCTCCTTGTGCCCGGGTTCGCCATTCCAGCCGCTTTACTAACAATCTCCCTACTTGGAGCATCAGCACCTTTAACCTCCTGTTCCGTACAGGTTGCAATTTGTCCTGAGGATGAACGGGAATACGGGGAACCAGTGAGAGACTAGCTCTTGTTGTTGGGACAGGCACAGGACACTCTATTTTCCCATCAGGAAGAAGAATTAACCACAGGCTCATCCTCCCCCCCGGAACCAGAACAGGGCCTGAAGCCATCCTGCGCTTTTGCGGCCAGCTCCCAAAAAAGCGAGTTGTAAAATGGAGCTTCAGGGCACTGCAATTCACAAACCTGCAGAGTTATAAATGATAACTCTCGTCCACAAATATATTTAGGGAAGGCAAAGAAGAGGATTTGAAATCAAGGCAGAAATGCAGGAAACAGATTTCAGGAGGTAGATTCGAATCGCCTTTAAAGCACATGAAAAGCGGCAAAACGTTGACAATGATGCCCTTGGCCAAAAAGGGCGTATGCGTTTTTTCCTGAATATATTCAGGAAAAAACGCATACGCCCTTTTTGGCCAACCAAGCAACCTGGAAAGGCAAATCAGGGCTACAAAGAAGACTCGCTACCCATCGGTCAAAAGGGCCATGCTGAAAAAAGTCTCAAAACCAGAAATGCAGGACAGGCCATGGAGAAATGGGAGCCTTGCTACACTGATGTGTGGGATGTAAATTGCCAACAGCCACTCTGGAGAAGTGTACGGTGTGTCCTGAAACATCTAAAAAACACAGCTTAGAGAGCATAGGGCACTTCCACTCATGGGGGTATAAATTGGGAAAATGAAAAATCAGCAAGACACAAGCACCCCAAAGTTTAGGGCTGCTCTGTTGACAAGGACCTCCACTTCATTCCACCTTCAATATCCCAGGAGGGAGAAAAATGGATAAAGAAGTTGTGGTCCTTATGTACAATGGAATATCACTCAGCCATGAAATCAATGTCATAAGGCTAATAGCAGCATGATGAGTGGATTTAGGTACGACGATTCTAAGTGAAATAAGTCACACAGAAAAGGACACTTCTCATAAGGTATCACTTATAGAGGGAATGTAAAAATCGTTACACTTGAAATGAATTACAAAACAGAACAGAGTCACACATGCAGAAAGCACACTATGGCTGCTTAACGGGAAAGGTAAGGTGGGGTGATACATAAAACAAGGGTTTCAAATTAGCTCAGATACCGTTCCATAAACCCAATATGTAATAGACAAGACCTACTCCTTGCTCAGAGAACTGGACTCAACACGCCCTATTCACCGCACAAGAATATATCTGACTAGTAATAATCTTAAAACCTATGTATTGATATCTCTCTGTTAGTGTGTCAAGTGGGTGTAAAGCGGCATAAACACAGCAGTGAAAAGCAGCTAAACCCCATTATAAAAATAAATTACTTTGAAAAACCCATGAAACAAAGACAGTGAAAGAGAGAGAAATTCTTACACAATGCGTTCAGGGGCTGTGATGCAACCTGGATTGACCATATCTAGACCCACAGCTGGATGAGACATAAGGGTGGACACTCTTGGGGCTGAGAGGTTTGGTGAGGTTGGGTGAGCAAACGCAGACCCTTTAAAGTAATACTGCGTGGTACCCATCGCATGGGTCCTAAATCTCCAGGTTCAAGGGCATCTTCCTACATCGAAAACATGCATGAGAAAACAAAAAGATGGTACACCATGTGATGGGGAAAGGTTTCTAAAACGCACCTCATTTCTCTTCTCCTTGTGCCCGGGGTCGCCATTCCAGCCGCTTTACTAACAATCTCCCTACTTGGAGCATCAGCACCTTTAACCTCCTGTTCCGTACAGGTTGCAATTTGTCCTGAGGATGAACGGGTAGACGGGGAACCAGTGAGAGACTAGCTCTTGGTGTTGGGACAGGCACAGGTCACTCTATTTTCCCATCAGGAAGAAGAATTAACCACAGGCTCATCCTCCACCCCGGAACCAGAACAGGGCCTGAAGCCATCCTGCGCTTTTGTGGCCAGCTCCCAAAAAAGCGAGTTGTACAATGGAGCTTCAGGGCACTGCAATTCACAAACCTGCAGAGTTATAAATGATAACTCTCGTCCACAAATATATTGAGGGAAGGCAAAGAAGAGGATTTGAAATCAAGGCAGAAATGCAGGAAACAGATTTCAGGAGGTAGATTCGAATCGCCTTTAAAGCACATGAAAAGCGGCAAAACGTTGACAATGATGCCCTTGGCCAAAAAGGGCGTATGCGTTTTTTCCTGAATATATTCAGGAAAAAACGCATACGCCCTTTTTGGCCAACCAAGCAACCTGGAAAGGCAAATCAGGGCTACAAAGAAGACTCGCTACCCATCGGTCAAAAGGGCCATGCTGAAAAAAGTCTCAAAACCAGAAATGCAGGACAGGCCATGGAGAAATGGGAGCCTTGCTACACTGATGGGCGGGATGTAAATTGCCAACAGCCACTCTGGAGAAGTGTACGGTGTGTCCTGAAACATCTAAAAAACACAGCTTAGAGAGCATAGGGCACTTCCACTCATGGGGGTATAAATTGGGAAAATGAAAATTCAGCAAGACACAAGCACCCCAAAGTTTAGGGCTGCTCTGTTGACAAGGACCTCCACTTCATTCCACCTTCAATATCCCAGGAAAGAGAAAAATGGATAAAGAAGTTGTGGTCCTTATGTACAATGGAATATCACTCAGCCATGAAATCAATGTCATAAGGCTAGTAGCAGCATGATGAGTGGATTTAGGTACGACGATTCTAAGTGAAATAAGTCACACAGAAAAGGACACTTCTCATAAGGTATCACTTATAGAGGGAATGTAAAAACCGTTACACTTGAACTGAATTACAAAACAGAACAGAGTCACACAGGAAGAAAACACACTATGGCTGCATAACGGGAAAGGTGAGGTGGGGTGATACATAAAACAAGGGTTTCAAATTAGCTCAGATACCGTTCCATAAACCCAATATGTAATAGACAAGACCTACTCCTTGCTCAGAGAACTGGACTCAACACGCCCTATTCACCGCACAAGAATATATCTGACTAGTAATAATCTTAAAACCTATGTATTGATATCTCTCTGTTAGTGTGTCAAGTGGGTGTAAAGCGGCATAAACACAGCAGTGAAAAGCAGCTAAACCCCATTATAAAAATAAATTACTTTGAAAAACCCATGAAACAAAGACAGTGAAAGAGAGAGAAATTCTTACACAATGCGTTCAGGGGCTGTGATGCAACCTGGATTGACCATTTCTAGACCCACAGCTGGATGAGACATAAGGGTGGACACTCTTGGGGCTGAGAGGTTTGGTGAGGTTGGGTGAGCAAACGCAGACCCTTTAAAGTAATACTGCGTGGTACCCATCACATGTGTCCCAAATCTCCAGGTTCAAGGGCATCTTCCTACATCGAAAACATGCATGAGAAAATAAAAAAGATGGTACACCATGTGATGGGGAAAGGTTTCTAAAACGCACCTCATTTCTCTTCTCCTTGTGCCCGGGTTCGCCATTCCAGCCGCTTTACTAACAATCTCCCTACTTGGAGCATCAGCACCTTTAACCTCCTGTTCCGTACAGGTTGCAATTTGTCCTGAGGATGAACGGGTAGACGGGGAACCAGTGAGAGACTAGCTCTTGGTGTTGGGACAGGCACAGGTCACTCTATTTTCCCATCAGGAAGAAGAATTAACCACAGGCTCATCCTCCCCCCCGGAACCAGAACAGGGCCTGAAGCCATCCTGCGCTTTTGCGGCCAGCTCCCAAAAAAGCGAGTTGTAAAATGGAGCTTCAGGGCACTGCAATTCACAAACCTACAGAGTTATAAATGATAACTCTCGTCCACAAATATATTGAGGGAAGGCAAAGAAGAGGATTTGAAATCAAGGCAGAATTGTAGGAAACAGATTTCAGGAGGTAGATTCGAATCGCCTTTAAAGCACATGAAAAGCGGCAAAACGTTGACAATGATGCCCTTGGCCAAAAAGGGCGTATGCGTTTTTTCCTGAATATATTCAGGAAAAAACGCATACGCCCTTTTTGGCCAACCAAGCAACCTGAAAAGGCAAATCAGCGCTACAAAGCAGACTCGCTACCCATCGGTCAAAAGGGCCATGCTGAAAAAAGTCTCAAAACCAGAAATGCAGGACAGGCCATGGAGAAATGGGAGCCTTGCTACACTGATGGGCGGGATGTAAATTGCCAACAGCCACTCTGGAGAAGTGTACGGTGTGTCCTGAAACATCTAAAAAACACAGCTTAGAGAGCATAGGGCACTTCCACTCATGGGGGTATAAAATGGGAAAATGAAAATTCAGCAAGACACAAGCACCCCAAAGTTTAGGGCTGCTCTGTTGACAAGGACCTCCACTTCATTCCACCTTCAATATCCCAGGAAAGAGAAAAATGGATAAAGAAGTTGTGGTCCTTATGTACAATGGAATATCACTCAGCCATGAAATCGATGTCATAAGGCTAGTAGCAGCATGATGAGTGGATTTAGGTACGACAATTCTAAGTGAAATAAGTCACACAGAAAAGGACACTTCTCATAAGGTATCACTTATAGAGGGAATGTAAAAACCGTTACACTTGAACTGAATTACAAAACAGAACAGAGTCACACAGGCAGAAAACACACTATGGCTGCTTAACGGGAAAGGTGAGGTGGGGTGATACATAAAACAAGGGTTTCAAATTAGCTCAGATACCGTTCCATAAACCCAATATGTAATAGACAAGACCTACTCCTTGCTCAGAGAACTGGACTCAACACGCCCTATTCACCGCACAAGAATATATCTGACTAGTAATAATCTTAAAACCTATGTATTGATATCTCTCTGTTAGTGTGTCAAGTGGGTGTAAAGCGGCATAAACACAGCAGTGAAAAGCAGCTAAACCCCATTATAAAAATAAATTACTTTGAAAAACCCATGAAACAAAGACAGTGAAAGAGAGAGAAATTCTTACACAATGCGTTCAGGGGCTGTGATGCAACCTGGATTGACCATTTCTAGACCCACAGCTGGATGAGACATAAGGGTGGACACTCTTGGGGCTGAGAGGTTTGGTGAGGTTGGGTGAGCAAACGCAGACCCTTTAAAGTAATACTGCGTGGTACCCATCACATGGGTCCCAAATCTCCAGGTTCAAGGGCATCTTCCTACATCGAAAACATGCATGAGAAAACAAAAAGATGGTACACCATGTGATGGGGAAAGGTTTCTAAAACGCACCTCATTTCTCTTCTCCTTGTGCCCGGGGTCGCCATTCCAGCCGCTTTACTAACAATCTCCCTACTTGGAGCATCAGCACCTTTAACCTCCTGTTCCGTACAGGTTGCAATTTGTCCTGAGGATGAACGGGTAGACGGGGAACCAGTGAGAGACTAGCTCTTGGTGTTGGGACAGGCACAGGTCACTCTATTTTCCCATCAGGAAGAAGAATTAACCACAGGCTCATCCTCCCCCCCGGAACCAGAACAGGGCCTGAAGCCATCCTGCGCTTTTGCGGCCAGCTCCCAAAAAAGCGAGTTGTACAATGGAGCTTCAGGGCACTGCAATTCACAAACCTGCCGAGTTATAAATGATAACTCTCGTCCACAAATATATTGAGGGAAGGCAAAGAAGAGGATTTGAAATCAAGGCAGAAATGCAGGAAACAGATTTCAGGAGGTAGATTCGAATCGCCTTTAAAGCACATGAAAAGCGGCAAAACGTTGACAATGATGCCCTTGGCCAAAAAGGGCGTATGCGTTTTTTCCTGAATATATTCAGGAAAAAACGCATACGCCCTTTTTGGCCAACCAAGCAACCTGGAAAGGCAAATCAGGGCTACAAAGAAGACTCGCTACCCATCGGTCAAAAGGGCCATGCTGAAAAAAGTCTCAAAACCAGAAATGCAGGACAGGCCATGGAGAAATGGGAGCCTTGCTACACTGATGGGCGGGATGTAAATTGCCAACAGCCACTCTGGAGAAGTGTACGGTGTGTCCTGAAACAACTAAAAAACACAGCTTAGACAGCATAGGGCACTTCCACTCATGGGGGTATAAATTGGGAAAATGAAAAATCAGCAAGACACAAGCACCCCAAAGTTTAGGGCTGCTCTGTTGACAAGGACCTCCACTTCATTCCACCTTCAATATCCCAGGAGGGAGAAAAATGGATAAAGAAGTTGTGGTCCTTATGTACAATGGAATATCACTCAGCCATGAAATCAATGTCATAAGGCTAATAGCAGCATGATGAGTGGATTTAGGTACGACGATTCTAAGTGAAATAAGTCACACAGAAAAGGACACTTCTCATAAGGTATCACTTATAGAGGGAATGTAAAAACCGTTACACTTGAACTGAATTACAAAACAGAACAGAGTCACACAGGCAGAAATCACACTATGGCTGCTTAACGGGAAAGGTGAGGTGGGGTGATACATAAAACAAGGGTTTCAAATTAGCTCAGATACCGTTCCATAAACCCAATATGTAATAGACAAGACCTACTCCTTGCTCAGAGAACTGGACTCAACACGCCCTATTCACCGCACAAGAATATATCTGACTAGTAATAATCTTAAAACCTATGTATTGATATCTCTCTGTTAGTGTGTCAAGTGGGTGTAAAGCGGCATAAACACAGCAGTGAAAAGCAGCTAAACCCCATTATAAAAATAAATTACTTTGAAAAACCCATGAAACAAAGACAGTGAAAGAGAGAGAAATTCTTACACAATGCGTTCAGGGGCTGTGATGCAACCTGGATTGACCATATCTAGACCCACAGCTGGATGAGACATAAGGGTGGACACTCTTGGGGCTGAGAGGTTTGGTGAGGTTGGGTGAGCAAACGCAGACCCTTTAAAGTAATACTGCGTGGTACCCATCGCATGGGTCCCAAATCTCCAGGTTCAAGGGCATCTTCCTACATCGAAAACATGCATGAGAAAACAAAAAGATGGTACACCATGTGATGGGGAAAGGTTTCTAAAACGCACCTCATTTCTCTTCTCCTTGTGCCCGGGTTCGCCATTCCAGCCGCTTTCCTAACAATCTCCCTACTTGGAGCATCAGCACCTTTAACCTCCTGTTCCGTACAGGTTGCAATTTGTCCTGAGGATGAACGGGTAGACGGGGAACCAGTGAGAGACTAGCTCTTGGTGTTGGGACAGGCACAGGTCACTCTATCTTCCCATCAGGAAGAAGAATTAACCACAGGCTCATCCTCCCCCCCGGAACCAGAACAGGGCCTGAAGCCATCCTGCGCTTTTGCGGCCAGCTCCCAAAAAAGCGAGTTGTAAAATGGAGCTTCAGGGCACTGCAATTCACAAACCTGCAGAGTTATAAATGATAACTCTCGTCCACAAATATATTGAGGGAAGGCAAAGAAGAGGATTTGAAATCAAGGCAGAATTGTAGGAAACAGATTTCAGGAGGTAGATTCGAATCGCCTTTAAAGCACATGAAAAGCGGCAAAACGTTGACAATGATGCCCTTGGCCAAAAAGGGCGTATGCGTTTTTTCCTGAATATATTCAGGAAAAAACGCATACGCCCTTTTTGGCCAACCAAGCAACCTGAAAAGGCAAATCAGCGCTACAAAGCAGACTCGCTACCCATCGGTCAAAAGGGCCATGCTGAAAAAAGTCTCAAAACCAGAAATGCAGGACAGGCCATGGAGAAATGGGAGCCTTGCTACACTGATGGGCGGGATGTAAATTGCCAACAGCCACTCTGGAGAAGTGTACGGTGTGTCCTGAAACATCTAAAAAACACAGCTTAGAGAGCATAGGGCACTTCCACTCATGGGGGTATAAAATGGGAAAATGAAAACTCAGCAAGACACAAGCACCCCAAAGTGTAGGGCTGCTCTGTTGACAAGGACCTCCACTTCATTCCACCTTCAATATCCCAGGAAAGAGAAAAATGGATAAAGAAGTTGTGGTCCTTATGTACAATGGAATATCACTCAGCCATGAAATCAATGTCATAAGGCTAGTAGCAGCATGATGAGTGGATTTAGGTACGACGATTCTAAGTGAAATAAGTCACACAGAAAAGGACACTTCTCATAAGGTATCACTTATAGAGGGAATGTAAAAACCGTTACACTTGAACTGAATTACAAAACAGAACAGAGTCACACATGCAGAAAACACACTATGGCTGCTTAACGGGAAAGGTAAGGTGGGGTGATACATAAAACAAGGGTTTCAAATTAGCTCAGATACCGTTCCATAAACCCAATATGTAATAGACAAGACCTACTCCTTGCTCAGAGAACTGGACTCAACACGCCCTATTCACCGCACAAGAATATATCTGACTAGTAATAATCTTAAAACCTATGTATTGATATCTCTCTGTTAGTGTGTCAAGTGGGTGAAAAGCGGCATAAACACAGCAGTGAAAAGCAGCTAAACCCCATTATAAAAATAAATTACTTTTACAAACCCATGAAACAAAGACAGTGAAAGAGAGAGAAATTCTTACACAATGCGTTCAGGGGCTGTGATGCAACCTGGATTGACCATATCTAGACCCACAGCTGGATGAGACATAAGGGTGGACACTCTTGGGGCTGAGAGGTTTGGTGAGGTTGGGTGAGCAAACGCAGACCCTTTAAAGTAATACTGCGTGGTACCCATCGCATGGGTCCCAAATCTGCAGGTTCAAGGGCATCTTCCTACATCGAAAACATGCATGAGAAACCCAGAAGATGGTACACCGTGTGATGTGGAAAGGTTTCTAAAACGCACCTCATTTCTCTTCTCCTTGTGCCCGGGTTCGCCATTCCAGCCGCTTTACTAACAATCTCCCTACTTGGAGCATCAGCACCTTTAACCTCCTGTTCTGTACAGGTTGCAATTTGTCCTGAGGATGAACGGGTAGACGGGGAACCAGTGAGAGACTAGCTCTTGGTGTTGGGACAGGCAAAGGTCACTCTATTTTCCCATCAGGAAGAAGAATTAACCACAGGCTCATCCTCTCCCCCGGAACCAGAACAGGGCCTGAAGCCTTCCTGTGCTTTTGCGGCCAGCTCCCAAAAAAGCGAGTTGTAAAATGGAGCTTCAGGGCACTGCAATTCACAAACCTGCAGAGTTATAAATGATAACTCTCGTCCACAAATATATTGAGGGAAGGCAAAGAAGAGGATTTGAAATCAAGGCAGAATTGCAGGAAACAGATTTCAGGAGGTAGATTCGAATCGCCTTTAAAGCACATGAAAAGCGGCAAAACGTTGACAATGATGCCCTTGGCCAAAAAGGGCGTATGCGTTTTTTCCTGAATATATTCAGGAAAAAACGCATACGCCCTTTTTGGCCAACCAAGCAACCTGGAAAGGCAAATCAGCGCTACAAAGAAGACTCGCTACCCATCGGTCAAAAGGGCCATGCTGAAAAAAGTCTCAAAACCAGAAATGCAGGACAGGCCATGGAGAAATGGGAGCCTTGCTACACTGATGGGCGGGATGTAAATTGCCAACAGCCACTCTGGAGAAGTGTACGGTGTGTCCTGAAACATCTAAAAAACACAGCTTAGAGAGCATAGGGCACTTCCACTCATGGGGGTATAAATTGGGAAAATGAAAATTCAGCAAGACACAAGCACCCCAAAGTTTAGGGCTGCTCTGTTGACAAGGACCTCCACTTCATTCCACCTTCAATATCCCAGGAAAGAGAAAAATGGATACAGAAGTTGTGGTCCTTATGTACAATGGAATATCACTCAGCCATGAAATCAATCTCATAAGGCTAGTAGCAGCATGATGAGTGGATTTAGGTACGACGATTCTAAGTGAAATAAGTCACACAGAAAAGGACACTTCTCATAAGGTATCACTTATAGAGGGAATGTAAAAACCGTTACACTTGAACTGAATTACAAAACAGAACAGAGTCACACATGCAGAAAACACACTATGGCTGCTTAACGGGAAAGGTGAGGTGGGGTGATACATAAAACAAGGGTTTCAAATTAGCTCAGATACCGTTCCATAAACCCAATATGTAATAGACAAGACCTACTCCTTGCTCAGAGAACTGGACTCAACACGCCCTATTCACCGCACAAGAATATATCTGACTAGTAATAATCTTAAAACCTATGTATTGATATCTCTCTGTTAGTGTGTCAAGTGGGTGTAAAGCGACATAAACACAGCAGTGAAAAGCAGCTAAACCCCATTATAAAAATAAATTACTTTGAAAAACCCATGAAACAAAGACAGTGAAAGAGAGAGAAATTCTTACACAATGCGTTCAGGGGCTGTGATGCAACCTGGATTGACCATTTCTAGACCCACAGCTGGATGAGACATAAGGGTGGACACTCTTGGGGCTGAGAGGTTTGGTGAGGTTGGGTGAGCAAACGCAGACCCTTTAAAGTAATACTGCGTGGTACCCATCACATGGGTCCCAAATCTCCAGGTTCAAGGGCATCTTCCTACATCGAAAACATGCATGAGAAAATAAAAAAGATGGTACACCATGTGATGGGGAAAGGTTTCTAAAACGCACCTCATTTCTCTTCTCCTTGTGCCCGGGTTCGCCATTCCAGCCGCTTTACTAACAATCTCCCTACTTGGAGCATCAGCACCTTTAACCTCCTGTTCCGTACAGGTTGCAATTTGTCCTGAGGATGAACGGGAATACGGGGAACCAGTGAGAGACTAGCTCTTGTTGTTGGGACAGGCACAGGACACTCTATTTTCCCATCAGGAAGAAGAATTAACCACAGGCTCATCCTCCCCCCCGGAACCAGAACAGGGCCTGAAGCCATCCTGCGCTTTTGCGGCCAGCTCCCAAAAAAGCGAGTTGTAAAATGGAGCTTCAGGGCACTGCAATTCACAAACCTGCAGAGTTATAAATGATAACTCTCGTCCACAAGTATATTTAGGGAAGGCAAAGAAGATGATTTGAAATCAAGGCAGAAATGCAGGAAACAGATTTCAGGAGGTAGATTCGAATCACCTTTAAAGCACATGAAAAGCGGCAAAACGTTGACAATGATGCCCTTGGCCAAAAAGGGCGTATGCGTTTTTTCCTGAATATATTCAGGAAAAAACGCATACGCCCTTTTTGGCCAACCAAGCAACCTGGAAAGGCAAATCAGGGCTACAAAGAAGACTCGCTACCCATCGGTCAAAAGGGCCATGCTGAAAAAAGTCTCAAAACCAGAAATGCAGGACAGGCCATGGAGAAATGGGAGCCTTGCTACACTGATGTGTGGGATGTAAATTGCCAACAGCCACTCTGGAGAAGTGTACGGTGTGTCCTGAAACATCTAAAAAACACAGCTTAGAGAGCATAGGGCACTTCCACTCATGGGGGTATAAATTGGGAAAATGAAAAATCAGCAAGACACAAGCACCCCAAAGTTTAGGGCTGCTCTGTTGACAAGGACCTCCACTTCATTCCACCTTCAATATCCCAGGAGGGAGAAAAATGGATAAAGAAGTTGTGGTCCTTATGTACAATGGAATATCACTCAGCCATGAAATCAATGTCATAAGGCTAATAGCAGCATGATGAGTGGATTTAGGTACGACGATTCTAAGTGAAATAAGTCACACAGAAAAGGACACTTCTCATAAGGTATCACTTATAGAGGGAATGTAAAAACCGTTACACTTGAAATGAATTACAAAACAGAACAGAGTCACACATGCAGAAAGCACACTATGGCTGCTTAACGGGAAAGGTAAGGTGGGGTGATACATAAAACAAGGGTTTCAAATTAGCTCAGATACCGTTCCATAAACCCAATATGTAATAGACAAGACCTACTCCTTGCTCAGAGAACTGGACTCAACACGCCCTATTCACCGCACAAGAATATATCTGACTAGTAATAATCTTAAAACCTATGTATTGATATCTCTCTGTTAGTGTGTCAAGTGGGTGTAAAGCGGCATAAACACAGCAGTGAAAAGCAGCTAAACCCCATTATAAAAATAAATTACTTTGAAAAACCCATGAAACAAAGACAGTGAAAGAGAGAGAAATTCTTACACAATGCGTTCAGGGGCTGTGATGCAACCTGGATTGACCATATCTAGACCCACAGCTGGATGAGACATAAGGGTGGACACTCTTGGGGCTGAGAGGTTTGGTGAGGTTGGGTGAGCAAACGCAGACCCTTTAAAGTAATACTGCGTGGTACCCATCGCATGGGTCCTAAATCTCCAGGTTCAAGGGCATCTTCCTACATCGAAAACATGCATGAGAAAACAAAAAGATGGTACACCATGTGATGGGGAAAGGTTTCTAAAACGCACCTCATTTCTCTTCTCCTTGTGCCCGGGGTCGCCATTCCAGCCGCTTTACTAACAATCTCCCTACTTGGAGCATCAGCACCTTTAACCTCCTGTTCCGTACAGGTTGCAATTTGTCCTGAGGATGAACGGGTAGACGGGGAACCAGTGAGAGACTAGCTCTTGGTGTTGGGACAGGCACAGGTCACTCTATTTTCCCATCAGGAAGAAGAATTAACCACAGGCTCATCCTCCACCCCGGAACCAGAACAGGGCCTGAAGCCATCCTGCGCTTTTGTGGCCAGCTCCCAAAAAAGCGAGTTGTACAATGGAGCTTCAGGGCACTGCAATTCACAAACCTGCAGAGTTATAAATGATAACTCTCGTCCACAAATATATTGAGGGAAGGCAAAGAAGAGGATTTGAAATCAAGGCAGAAATGCAGGAAACAGATTTCAGGAGGTAGATTCGAATCGCCTTTAAAGCACATGAAAAGCGGCAAAACGTTGACAATGATGCCCTTGGCCAAAAAGGGCGTATGCGTTTTTTCCTGAATATATTCAGGAAAAAACGCATACGCCCTTTTTGGCCAACCAAGCAACCTGGAAAGGCAAATCAGGGCTACAAAGAAGACTCGCTACCCATCGGTCAAAAGGGCCATGCTGAAAAAAGTCTCAAAACCAGAAATGCAGGACAGGCCATGGAGAAATGGGAGCCTTGCTACACTGATGGGCGGGATGTAAATTGCCAACAGCCACTCTGGAGAAGTGTACGGTGTGTCCTGAAACATCTAAAAAACACAGCTTAGAGAGCATAGGGCACTTCCACTCATGGGGGTATAAATTGGGAAAATGAAAATTCAGCAAGACACAAGCACCCCAAAGTTTAGGGCTGCTCTCTTGACAAGGACCTCCACTTCATTCCACCTTCAATATCCCAGGAAAGAGAAAAATGGATAAAGAAGTTGTGGTCCTTATGTACAATGGAATATCACTCAGCCATGAAATCAATGTCATAAGGCTAGTAGCAGCATGATGAGTGGATTTAGGTACGACGATTCTAAGTGAAATAAGTCACACAGAAAAGGACACTTCTCATAAGGTATCACTTATAGAGGGAATGTAAAAACCGTTACACTTGAACTGAATTACAAAACAGAACAGAGTCACACAGGAAGAAAACACACTATGGCTGCTTAACGGGAAAGGTGAGGTGGGGTGATACATAAAACAAGGGTTTCAAATTAGCTCAGATACCGTTCCATAAACCCAATATGTAATAGACAAGACCTACTCCTTGCTCAGAGAACTGGACTCAACACGCCCTATTCACCGCACAAGAATATATCTGACTAGTAATAATCTTAAAACCTATGTATTGATATCTCTCTGTTAGTGTGTCAAGTGGGTGTAAAGCGGCATAAACACAGCAGTGAAAAGCAGCTAAACCCCATTATAAAAATAAATTACTTTGAAAAACCCATGAAACAAAGACAGTGAAAGAGAGAGAAATTCTTACACAATGCGTTCAGGGGCTGTGATGCAACCTGGATTGACCATTTCTAGACCCACAGCTGGATGAGACATAAGGGTGGACACTCTTGGGGCTGAGAGGTTTGGTGAGGTTGGGTGAGCAAACGCAGACCCTTTAAAGTAATACTGCGTGGTACCCATCACATGTGTCCCAAATCTCCAGGTTCAAGGGCATCTTCCTACATCGAAAACATGCATGAGAAAATAAAAAAGATGGTACACCATGTGATGGGGAAAGGTTTCTAAAACGCACCTCATTTCTCTTCTCCTTGTGCCCGGGTTCGCCATTCCAGCCGCTTTCCTAACAATCTCCCTACTTGGAGCATCAGCACCTTTAACCTCCTGTTCCGTACAGGTTGCAATTTGTCCTGAGGATGAACGGGTAGACGGGGAACCAGTGAGAGACTAGCTCTTGGTGTTGGGACAGGCACAGGTCACTCTATTTTCCCATCAGGAAGAAGAATTAACCACAGGCTCATCCTCCCCCCCGGAACCAGAACAGGGCCTGAAGCCATCCTGCGCTTTTGCGGCCAGCTCCCAAAAAAGCGAGTTGTACAATGGAGCTTCAGGGCACTGCAATTCACAAACCTGCAGAGTTATAAATGATAACTCTCGTCCACAAATATATTGAGGGAAGGCAAAGAAGAGGATTTGAAATCAAGGCAGAAATGCAGGAAACAGATTTCAGGAGGTAGATTCGAATCGCCTTTAAAGCACATGAAAAGCGGCAAAACGTTGACAATGATGCCCTTGGCCAAAAAGGGCGTATGCGTTTTTTCCTGAATATATTCAGGAAAAAACGCATACGCCCTTTTTGGCCAACCAAGCAACCTGGAAAGGCAAATCAGGGCTACAAAGAAGACTCGCTACCCATCGGTCAAAAGGGCCATGCTGAAAAAAGTCTCAAAACCAGAAATGCAGGACAGGCCATGGAGAAATGGGAGCCTTGCTACACTGATGGGCGGGATGTAAATTGCCAACAGCCACTCTGGAGAAGTGTACGGTGTGTCCTGAAACATCTAAAAAACACAGCTTAGAGAGCATAGGGCACTTCCACTCATGGGGGTATAAATTGGGAAAATGAAAAATCAGCAAGACACAAGCACCCCAAAGTTTAGGGCTGCTCTGTTGACAAGGACCTCCACTTCATTCCACCTTCAATATCCCAGGAGGGAGAAAAATGGATAAAGAAGTTGTGGTCCTTATGTACAATGGAATATCACTCAGCCATGAAATCAATGTCATAAGGCTAATAGCAGCATGATGAGTGGATTTAGGTACGACGATTCTAAGTGAAATAAGTCACACAGAAAAGGACACTTCTCATAAGGTATCACTTATAGAGGGAATGTAAAAACCGTTACACTTGAACTGAATTACAAAACAGAACAGAGTCACACATGCAGAAAACACACTATGGCTGCTTAACGGGAAAGGTGAGGTGGGGTGATACATAAAACAAGGGTTTCAAATTAGCTCAGATACCGTTCCATAAACCCAATATGTAATAGACAAGACCTACTCCTTGCTCAGAGAACTGGACTCAACACGCCCTATTCACCGCACAAGAATATATCTGACTAGTAATAATCTTAAAACCTATGTATTGATATCTCTCTGTTAGTGTGTCAAGTGGGTGTAAAGCGGCATAAACACAGCAGTGAAAAGCAGCTAAACCCCATTATAAAAATAAATTACTTTGAAAAACCCATGAAACAAAGACAGTGAAAGAGAGAGAAATTCTTACACAATGCGTTCAGGGGCTGTGATGCAACCTGGATTGACCATATCTAGACCCACAGCTGGATGAGACATAAGGGTGGACACTCTTGGGGCTGAGAGGTTTGGTGAGGTTGGGTGAGCAAACGCAGACCCTTTAAAGTAATACTGCGTGGTACCCATCGCATGGGTCCCAAATCTCCAGGTTCAAGGGCATCTTCCTACATCGAAAACATGCATGAGAAACCCAGAAGATGGTACACCGTGTGATGTGGAAAGGTTTCTAAAACGCACCTCATTTCTCTTCTCCTTGTGCCTGGGTTCGCCATTCCAGCCGCTTTACTAACAATCTCCCTACTTGGAGCATCAGCACCTTTAACCTCCTGTTCCGTACAGGTTGCAATTTGTCCTGAGGATGAACGGGTAGACGGGGAACCAGTGAGAGACTAGCTCTTGGTGTTGGGACAGGCAAAGGTCACTCTATTTTCCCATCAGGAAGAAGAATTAACCACAGGCTCATCCTCTCCCCCGGAACCAGAACAGGGCCTGAAGCCTTCATGTGCTTTTGCGGCCAGCTCCCAAAAAAGCGAGTTGTAAAATGGAGCTTCAGGGCACTGCAATTCACAAACCTGCAGAGTTATAAATGATAACTCTCGTCCACAAATATATTGAGGGAAGGCAAAGAAGAGGATTTGAAATCAAGGCAGAAATGCAGGAAACAGATTTCAGGAGGTAGATTCGAATCGCCTTTAAAGCACATGAAAAGCGGCAAAACGTTGACAATGATGCTCTTGGCCAAAAAGGGCGTATGCGTTTTTTCCTGAATATATTCAGGAAAAAACGCATACGCCCTTTTTGGCCAACCAAGCAACCTGGAAAGGCAAATCAGGGCTACAAAGAAGACTCGCTACCCATCGGTCAAAAGGGCCATGCTGAAAAAAGTCTCAAAACCAGAAATGCAGGACAGGCCATGGAGAAATGGGAGCCTTGCTACACTGATGGGTGGGATGTAAATTGCCAACAGCCACTCTGGAGAAGTGTACGGTGTGTCCTGAAACATCTAAAAAACACAGCTTAGAGAGCATAGGGCACTTCCACTCATGGGGGTATAAATTGGGAAAATGAAAAATCAGCAAGACACAAGCACCCCAAAGTTTAGGGCTGCTCTGTTGACAAGGACCTCCACTTCATTCCACCTTCAATATCCCAGGAGGGAGAAAAATGGATAAAGAAGTTGTGGTCCTTATGTACAATGGAATATCACTCATCCATGAAATCAATGTCATAAGGCTAATAGCAGCATGATGAGTGGATTTAGGTACGACGATTCTAAGTGAAATAAGTCACACAGAAAAGGACACTTCTCATAAGGTATCACTTATAGAGGGAATGTAAAAACCGTTACACTTGAACTGAATTACAAAACAGAACAGAGTCACACAGGCAGAAAACACACTATGGCTGCTTAACGGGAAAGGTGAGGTGGGGTGATACATAAAACAAGGGTTTCAAATTAGCTCAGATACCGTTCCATAAACCCAATATGTAATAGACAAGACCTACTCCTTGCTCAGAGAACTGGACTCAACACGCCCTATTCACCGCACAAGAATATATCTCACTAGTAATAATCTTAAAACCTATGTATTGATATCTCTCTGTTAGTGTGTCAAGTGGGTGAAAAGCGGCATAAACACAGCAGTGAAAAGCAGCTAAACCCCATTATAAAAATAAATTACTTTTACAAACCCATGAAACAAAGACAGTGAAAGAGAGAGAAATTCTTACACAATGCGTTCAGGGGCTGTGATGCAACCTGGATTGACCATATCTAGACCCACAGCTGTATGAGACATAAGGGTGGACACTCTTGGGGCTGAGAGGTTTGGTGAGGTTGGGTGAGCAAACGCAGACCCTTTAAAGTAATACTGCGTGGTACCCATCGCATGGGTCCCAAATCTCCAGGTTCAATGGCATCTTCCTACATCGAAAACATGCATGAGAAAACAAAAAGATGGTACACCATGTGATGGGGAAAGGTTTCTAAAACGCACCTCATTTCTCTTCTCCTTGTGCCCGGGTTCGCCATTCCAGCCGCTTTCCTAACAATCTCCCTACTTGGAGCATCAGCACCTTTAACCTCCTGTTCCGTACAGGTTGCAATTTGTCCTGAGGATGAACGGGTAGACGGGGAACCAGTGAGAGACTAGCTCTTGGTGTTGGGACAGGCACAGGTCACTCTATTTTCCCATCAGGAAGAAGAATTAACCACAGGCTCATCCTCCCCCCCGGAACCAGAACAGGGCCTGAAGCCATCCTGCGCTTTTGCGGCCAGCTCCCAAAAAAGCGAGTTGTACAATGGAGCTTCAGGGCACTGCAATTCACAAACCTGCAGAGTTATAAATGATAACTCTTGTCCACAAATATATTGAGGGAAGGCAAAGAAGAGGATTTGAAATCAAGGCAGAAATGCAGGAAACAGATTTCAGGAGGTAGATTCGAATCGCCTTTAAAGCACATGAAAAGCGGCAAAACGTTGACAATGATGCCCTTGGCCAAAAAGGGCGTATGCGTTTTTTCCTGAATATATTCAGGAAAAAACGCATACGCCCTTTTTGGCCAACCAAGCAACCTGGAAAGGCAAATCAGGGCTACAAAGAAGACTCGCTACCCATCGGTCAAAAGGGCCATGCTGAAAAAAGTCTCAAAACCAGAAATGCAGGACAGGCCATGGAGAAATGGGAGCCTTGCTACACTGATGGGCGGGATGTAAATTGCCAACAGCCACTCTGGAGAAGTGTACGGTGTGTCCTGAAACATCTAAAAAACACAGCTTAGAGAGCATAGGGCACTTCCACTCATGGGGGTATAAATTGGGAAAATGAAAAATCAGCAAGACACAAGCACCCCAAAGTTTAGGGCTGCTCTGTTGACAAGGACCTCCACTTCATTCCACCTTCAATATCCCAGGAGGGAGAAAAATGGATAAAGAAGTTGTGGTCCTTATGTACAATGGAATATCACTCAGCCATGAAATCAATGTCTTAAGGCTAATAGCAGCATGATGAGTGGATTTAGGTACGACGATTCTAAGTGAAATAAGTCACACAGAAAAGGACACTTCTCATAAGGTATCACTTATAGAGGGAATGTAAAAACCGTTACACTTGAACTGAATTACAAAACAGAACAGAGTCACACATGCAGAAAACACACTATGGCTGCTTAACGGGAAAGGTGAGGTGGGGTGATACATAAAACAAGGGTTTCAAATTAGCTCAGATACCGTTCCATAAACCCAATATGTAATAGACAAGACCTACTCCTTGCTCAGAGAACTGGACTCAACACGCCCTATTCACCGCACAAGAATATATCTGACTAGTAATAATCTTAAAACCTATGTATTGATATCTCTCTGTTAGTGTGTCAAGTGGGTGTAAAGCGGCATAAACACAGCAGTGAAAAGCAGCTAAACCCCATTATAAAAATAAATTACTTTGAAAAACCCATGAAACAAAGACAGTGAAAGAGAGAGAAATTCTTACACAATGAGTTCAGGGGCTGTGATGCAACCTGGATTGACCATATCTAGACCCACAGCTGGATGAGACATAAGGGTGGACACTCTTGGGGCTGAGAGGTTTGGTGAGGTTGGGTGAGCAAACGCAGACCCTTTAAAGTAATACTGCGTGGTACCCATCGCATGGGTCCCAAATCTCCAGGTTCAAGGGCATCTTCCTACATCGAAAACATGCATGAGAAACCCAGAAGATGGTACACCGTGTGATGTGGAAAGGTTTCTAAAACGCACCTCATTTCTCTTCTCCTTGTGCCTGGGTTCGCCATTCCAGCCGCTTTACTAACAATCTCCCTACTTGGAGCATCAGCACCTTTAACCTCCTGTTCCGTACAGGTTGCAATTTGTCCTGAGGATGAACGGGTAGACGGGGAACCAGTGAGAGACTAGCTCTTGGTGTTGGGACAGGCAAAGGTCACTCTATTTTCCCATCAGGAAGAAGAATTAACCACAGGCTCATCCTCTCCCCCGGAACCAGAACAGGGCCTGAAGCCTTCATGTGCTTTTGCGGCCAGCTCCCAAAAAAGCGAGTTGTAAAATGGAGCTTCAGGGCACTGCAATTCACAAACCTGCAGAGTTATAAATGATAACTCTCGTCCACAAATATATTGAGGGAAGGCAAAGAAGAGGATTTGAAATCAAGGCAGAAATGCAGGAAACAGATTTCAGGAGGTAGATTCGAATCGCCTTTAAAGCACATGAAAAGCGGCAAAACGTTGACAATGATGCTCTTGGCCAAAAAGGGCGTATGCGTTTTTTCCTGAATATATTCAGGAAAAAACGCATACGCCCTTTTTGGCCAACCAAGCAACCTGGAAAGGCAAATCAGGGCTACAAAGAAGACTCGCTACCCATCGGTCAAAAGGGCCATGCTGAAAAAAGTCTCAAAACCAGAAATGCAGGACAGGCCATGGAGAAATGGGAGCCTTGCTACACTGATGGGTGGGATGTAAATTGCCAACAGCCACTCTGGAGAAGTGTACGGTGTGTCCTGAAACATCTAAAAAACACAGCTTAGAGAGCATAGGGCACTTCCACTCATGGGGGTATAAATTGGGAAAATGAAAAATCAGCAAGACACAAGCACCCCAAAGTTTAGGGCTGCTCTGTTGACAAGGACCTCCACTTCATTCCACCTTCAATATCCCAGGAGGGAGAAAAATGGATAAAGAAGTTGTGGTCCTTATGTACAATGGAATATCACTCATCCATGAAATCAATGTCATAAGGCTAATAGCAGCATGATGAGTGGATTTAGGTACGACGATTCTAAGTGAAATAAGTCACACAGAAAAGGACACTTCTCATAAGGTATCACTTATAGAGGGAATGTAAAAACCGTTACACTTGAACTGAATTACAAAACAGAACAGAGTCACACATGCAGAAAACACACTATGGCTGCTTAACGGGAAAGGTGAGGTGGGGTGATACATAAAACAAGGGTTTCAAATTAGCTCAGATACCGTTCCATAAACCCAATATGTAATAGACAAGACCTACTCCTTGCTCAGAGAACTGGACTCAACACGCCCTATTCACCGCACAAGAATATATCTCACTAGTAATAATCTTAAAACCTATGTATTGATATCTCTCTGTTAGTGTGTCAAGTGGGTGAAAAGCGGCATAAACACAGCAGTGAAAAGCAGCTAAACCCCATTATAAAAATAAATTACTTTTACAAACCCATGAAACAAAGACAGTGAAAGAGAGAGAAATTCTTACACAATGCGTTCAGGGGCTGTGATGCAACCTGGATTGACCATATCTAGACCCACAGCTGGATGAGACATAAGGGTGGACACTCTTGGGGCTGAGAGGTTTGGTGAGGTTGGGTGAGCAAACGCAGACCCTTTGAAGTAATACTGCGTGGTACCCATCGCATGGGTCCCAAATCTCCAGGTTCAAGGGCATCTTCCTACATCGAAAACATGCATGAGAAACCCAGAAGATGGTACACCGTGTGATGTGGAAAGGTTTCTAAAACGCACCTCATTTCTCTTCTCCTTGTGCCCGGGTTCGCCATTCCAGCCGCTTTACTAACAATCTCCCTACTTGGAGCATCAGCACCTTTAACCTCCTGTTCCGTACAGGTTGCAATTTGTCCTGAGGATGAACGGGTAGACGGGGAACCAGTGAGAGAGTAGCTCTTGGTGTAGGGACCGGCAAAGGTCACTCTATTTTCCCATCAGGAAGAAGAATTAACCACAGGCTCATCCTCCCCCCCGGAACCAGAACAGGGCCTGAAGCCATCCTGCGCTTTTGCGGCCAGCTCCCAAAAAAGCGAGTTGTAAAATGGAGCTTCAGGGCACTGCAATTCACAAACCTGCAGAGTTATAAATGATAACTCTCGTCCACAAATATATTGAGGGAAGGCAAAGAAGAGGATTTGAAATCAAGGCAGAATTGCAGGAAACAGATTTCAGGAGGTAGATTCGAATCGCCTTTAAAGCACATGAAAAGCGGCAAAACGTTGACAATGATGCCCTTGGCCAAAAAGGGCGTATGCGTTTTTTCCTGAATATATTCAGGAAAAAACGCATACGCCCTTTTTGGCCAACCAAGCAACCTGGAAAGGCAAATCAGCGCTACAAAGCAGACTCGCTACCCATCGGTCAAAAGGGCCATGCTGAAAAAAGTCTCAAAACCAGAAATGCAGGACAGGCCATGGAGAAATGGGAGCCTTGCTACACTGATGGGCGGGATGTAAATTGCCAACAGCCACTCTGGAGAAGTGTACGGTGTGTCCTGAAACATATAAAAAACACAGCTTAGAGAGCATAGGGCACTTCCACTCATGGGGGTATAAAATGGGAAAATGAAAATTCAGCAAGACACAAGCACCCCAAAGTTTAGGGCTGCTCTGTTGACAAGGACCTCCACTTCATTCCACCTTCAATATCCCAGGAAAGAGAAAAATGGATAAAGAAGTTGTGGTCCTTATGTACAATGGAATATCACTCAGCCATGAAATCAATGTCATAAGGCTAGTAGCAGCATGATGAGTGGATTTAGGTACGACAATTCTAAGTGAAATAAGTCACACAGAAAAGGACACTTCTCATAAGGTATCACTTATAGAGGGACTGTAAAAACCGTTACACTTGAACTGAATTACAAAACAGAACAGAGTCACACAGGCAGAAAACACACTATGGCTGCTTAACGGGAAAGGTGAGGTGGGGTGATACATAAAACAAGGGTTTCAAATTAGCTCAGATACCGTTCCATAAACCCAATATGTAATAGACAAGACCTACTCCTTGCTCAGAGAACTGGACTCAACACGCCCTATTCACCGCACAAGAATATATCTCACTAGTAATAATCTTAAAACCTATGTATTGATATCTCTCTGTTAGTGTGTCAAGTGGGTGAAAAGCGGCATAAACACAGCAGTGAAAAGCATCTAAACCCCATTATAAAAATAAATTACTTTTACAAACCCATGAAACAAAGACAGTGAAAGAGAGAGAAATTCTTACACAATGCGTTCAGGGGCTGTGATGCAACCTGGATTGACCATATCTAGACCCACAGCTGGATGAGACATAAGGGTGGACACTCTTGGGGCTGAGAGGTTTGGTGAGGTTGGGTGAGCAAACGCAGACCCTTTAAAGTAATACTGCGTGGTACCCATCGCATGGGTCCCAAATCTCCAGGTTCAAGGGCATCTTCCTACATCGAAAACATGCATGAGAAACCCAGAAGATGGTACACCGTGTGATGTGGAAAGGTTTCTAAAACGCACCTCATTTCTCTTCTCCTTGTGCCCGGGTTCGCCATTCCAGCCGCTTTACTAACAATCTCCCTACTTGGAGCATCAGCACCTTTAACCTCCTGTTCCGTACAGGTTGCAATTTGTCCTGAGGATGAACGGGTAGACGGGGAACCAGTGAGAGACTAGCTCTTGGTGTTGGGACAGGCAAAGGTCACTCTATTTTCCCATCAGGAAGAAGAATTAACCACAGGCTCATCCTCTCCCCCGGAACCAGAACAGGGCCTGAAGCCTTCCTGTGCTTTTGCGGCCAGCTCCCAAAAAAGCGAGTTGTAAAATGGAGCTTCAGGGCACTGCAATTCACAAACCTGCAGAGTTATAAATGATAACTCTCGTCCACAAATATATTGAGGGAAGGCAAAGAAGAGGATTTGAAATCAAGGCAGAATTGCAGGAAACAGATTTCAGGAGGTAGATTCGAATCGCCTTTAAAGCACATGAAAAGCGGCAAAACGTTGACAATGATGCCCTTGGCCAAAAAGGGCGTATGCGTTTTTTCCTGAATATATTCAGGAAAAAACGCATACGCCCTTTTTGGCCAACCAAGCAACCTGGAAAGGCAAATCAGCGCTACAAAGAAGACTCGCTACCCATCGGTCAAAAGGGCCATGCTGAAAAACGTGTCAAAACCAGAAATGCAGGACAGGCCATGGAGAAATGGGAGCCTTGCTACACTGATGGGCGGGATGTAAATTGCCAACAGCCACTCTGGAGAAGTGTACGGTGTGTCCTGAAACATCTAAAAAACACAGCTTAGAGAGCATAGGGCACTTCCACTCATGGGGGTATAAATTGGGAAAATGAAAATTCAGCAAGACACAAGCACCCCAAAGTTTAGGGCTGCTCTGTTGACAAGGACCTCCACTTCATTCCACCTTCAATATCCCAGGAAAGAGAAAAATGGATAAAGAAGTTGTGGTCCTTATGTACAATGGAATATCACTCAGCCATGAAATCAATGTCATAAGGCTAATAGCAGCATGATGAGTGGATTTAGGTACGACGATTCTAAGTGAAATAAGTCACACAGAAAAGGACACTTCTCATAAGGTATCACTTATAGAGGGAATGTAAAAACCGTTACACTTGAACTGAATTACAAAACAGAACAGAGTCACACATGCAGAAAACACACTATGGCTGCTTAACGGGAAAGGTGAGGTGGGGTGACACATAAAACAAAGGTTTCAAATTAGCTCAGATACCGTTCCATAAACCCAATATGTAATAGACAAGACCTACTCCTTGCTCAGAGAACTGGACTCAACACGCCCTATTCACCGCACAAGAATATATCTGACTAGTAATAATCTTAAAACCTATGTATTGATATCTCTCTGTTAGTGTGTCAAGTGGGTGTAAAGCGGCATAAACACAGCAGTGAAAAGCAGCTAAACCCCATTATAAAAATAAATTACTTTTACAAACCCATGAAACAAAGACAGTGAAAGAGAGAGAAATTCTTACACAATGCGTTCAGGGGCTGTGATGCAACCTGGATTGACCATATCTAGACCCACAGCTGGATGAGACATAAGGGTGGACACTCTTGGGGCTGAGAGGTTTGGTGAGGTTGGGTGAGCAAACGCAGACCCTTTAAAGTAATACTGCGTGGTACCCATCGCATGGGTCCCAAATCTCCAGGTTCAAGGGCATCTTCCTACATCGAAAACATGCATGAGAAACCCAGAAGATGGTACACCGTGTGATGTGGAAAGGTTTCTAAAACGCACCTCATTTCTCTTCTCCTTGTGCCCGGGTTCGCCATTCCAGCCGCTTTACTAACAATCTCCCTACTTGGAGCATCAGCACCTTTAACCTCCTGTTCCGTACAGGTTGCAATTTGTCCTGAGGATGAACGGGTAGACGGGGAACCAGTGAGAGACTAGCTCTTGGTGTTGGGACAGGCAAAGGTCACTCTATTTTCCCATCAGGAAGAAGAATTAACCACAGGCTCATCCTCTCCCCCGGAACCAGAACAGGGCCTGAAGCCTTCCTGTGCTTTTGCGGCCAGCTCCCAAAAAAGCGAGTTGTAAAATGGAGCTTCAGGGCACTGCAATTCACAAACCTGCAGAGTTATAAATGATAACTCTCGTCCACAAATATATTGAGGGAAGGCAAAGAAGAGGATTTGAAATCAAGGCAGAATTGCAGGAAACAGATTTCAGGAGGTAGATTCGAATCGCCTTTAAAGCACATGAAAAGCGGCAAAACGTTGACAATGATGCCCTTGGCCAAAAAGGGCGTATGCGTTTTTTCCTGAATATATTCAGGAAAAAACGCATACGCCCTTTTTGGCCAACCAAGCAACCTGGAAAGGCAAATCAGCGCTACAAAGAAGACTCGCTACCCATCGGTCAAAAGGGCCATGCTGAAAAACGTGTCAAAACCAGAAATGCAGGACAGGCCATGGAGAAATGGGAGCCTTGCTACACTGATGGGCGGGATGTAAATTGCCAACAGCCACTCTGGAGAAGTGTACGGTGTGTCCTGAAACATCTAAAAAACACAGCTTAGAGAGCATAGGGCACTTCCACTCATGGGGGTATAAATTGGGAAAATGAAAATTCAGCAAGACACAAGCACCCCAAAGTTTAGGGCTGCTCTGTTGACAAGGACCTCCACTTCATTCCACCTTCAATATCCCAGGAAAGAGAAAAATGGATAAAGAAGTTGTGGTCCTTATGTACAATGGAATATCACTCAGCCATGAAATCAATGTCATAAGGCTAATAGCAGCATGATGAGTGGATTTAGGTACGACGATTCTAAGTGAAATAAGTCACACAGAAAAGGACACTTCTCATAAGGTATCACTTATAGAGGGAATGTAAAAACCGTTACACTTGAACTGAATTACAAAACAGAACAGAGTCACACATGCAGAAAACACACTATGGCTGCTTAACGGGAAAGGTGAGGTGGGGTGACACATAAAACAAAGGTTTCAAATTAGCTCAGATACCGTTCCATAAACCCAATATGTAATAGACAAGACCTACTCCTTGCTCAGAGAACTGGACTCAACACGCCCTATTCACCGCACAAGAATATATCTGACTAGTAATAATCTTAAAACCTATGTATTGATATCTCTCTGTTAGTGTGTCAAGTGGGTGTAAAGCGGCATAAACACAGCAGTGAAAAGCAGCTAAACCCCATTATAAAAATAAATTACTTCGAAAAACCCATGAAACAAAGACACTGAAAGAGAGAGAAATTCTTACACAATGCGTTCAGGGGATGTGATGCAACCTGGATTGACCATTTCTAGACCCACAGCTGGATGAGACATAAGGGTGGACACTCTTGGGGCTGAGAGGTTTGGTGAGGTTGGGTGAGCAAACGCAGACCCTTTAAAGTAATACTGCGTGGTACCCATCGCATGGGTCCCAAATCTCCAGGTTCAAGGGCTTCTTCCTACATCGAAAACATGCATGAGAAAACCAAAAGATGGTACACCATGTGATGGGGAAAGTTTTCTAAAACGCACCTCATTTCTCTTCTCCTTGTGCCCGGGTTCGCCATTCCAGCTGCTTTACTAACAATCTCCCTACTTGGAGCATCAGCACCTTTAACCTCCTGTTCCGTACAGGTTGCAATTTGTCCTGACAATGAACGGGTAGACGGGGAACCAGTGAGAGACTAGCTCTTGGTGTTGGGACAGGCACAGGTCACTCTATTTTCCCATCAGGAAGAAGAATTAACCACAGGCTCATCCTCCCCCCCGGAACCAGAACAGGGCCTGAAGCCATCCTGCGCTTTTGCGGCCAACTCCCAAAAAAGCGAGTTGTAAAATGGAGCTTCAGGGCACTGCAATTCCCAAACCTACAGAGTTATAAATGATAACTCTCGTCCACAAATATATTGAGGGAAGGCAAAGAAGAGGATTTGAAATCAAGGCAGAATTGCAGGAAACAGATTTCAGGAGGTAGATTCGAATCGCCTTTAAAGCACATGAAAAGCGGCAAAACGTTGACAATGATGCCCTTGGCCAAAAAGGGCGTATGCGTTTTTTCCTGAATATATTCAGGAAAAAACGCATACGCCCTTTTTGGCCAACCAAGCAACCTGGAAAGGCAAATCAGCGCTACAAAGAAGACTCGCTACCCGTCGGTCAAAAGGGCCATGCTGAAAAAAGTCTCAAAACCAGAAATGCAGGACAGGCCATGGAGAAATGGGAGCCTTGCTACACTGATGGGCGGGATGTAAATTGCCAACAGCCACTCTGGAGAAGTGTACGGTGTGTCCTGAAACATCTAAAAAACACAGCTTAGAGAGCATAAGGCACTTCCACTCATGGGGGTATAAATTGGGAAAATGAAAAATCAGCAAGACACAAGCACCCCAAAGTTTAGGGCTGCTCTGTTGACAAGGACCTCCAATTCATTCCACCTTCAATATCCCAGGAAAGAGAAAAATGGATAAAGAAGTTGTGGTCCTTATGTACAATGGAATATCACTCAGCCAGGAAATCAATGTCATAAGGCTAGTAGCAGCATGATGAGTGGATTTAGGTACGACGATTCTAAGTGAAATAAGTCACACAGAAAAGGACACTTCTCATAAGGTATCACTTATAGAGGGAATGTAAAACCCGTTACACTTGAACTGAATTACAAAACAGAACAGAGTCACACAGGCAGAAAACACACTATGGCTGCTTAACGGGAAAGGTGAGGTGGGGTGATACATAAAACAAGGGTTTCAAATTAGCTCAGATACCGTTCCATAAACCCAATATGTAATAGACAAGACCTACTCCTTGCTCAGAGAACTGGACTCAACACGCCCTATTCACCGCACAAGAATATATCTGACTAGTAATAATCTTAAAACCTATGTATTGATATCTCTCTGTTAGTGTGTCAAGTGGGTGTAAAGCGGCATAAACACAGCAGTGAAAAGCAGCTAAACCCCATTATCAAAATAAATTACTTTGAAAAACCCATGAAACAAAGACAGTGAAAGAGAGAGAAATTCTTACACAATGCGTTCAGGGGCTGTGATGCAACCTGGATTGACCATATCTAGACCCACAGCTGGATGAGACATAAGGGTGGACACTCTTGGGGCTGAGAGGTTTGGTGAGGTTGGGTGAGCAAACGCAGACCCTTTAAAGTAATACTGCGTGGTACCCATCGCATGGGTCCCAAATCTCCAGGTTCAAGGGCATCTTCCTACATCGAAAACATGCATGAGAAAACAAAAAGATGGTACACCATGTGATGGGGAAAGGTTTCTAAAACGCACCTCATTTCTCTTCTCCTTGTGCCCGGGTTCGCCATTCCATCCGCTTTACTAACAATCTCCCTACTTGGAGCATCAGCACCTTTAACCTCCTGTTCCGTACAGGTTGCAATTTGTCCTGAGGATGAACGGGTAGACGGGGAACCAGTGAGAGACTAGCTCTTGGTGTTGGGACAGGCACAGGTCACTCTATTTTCCCATCAGGAAGAAGAATTAACCACAGGCTCATCCTCCCCCCGGGAACCAGAACAGGGCCTGAAGCCATCCTGCGCTTTTGCGGCCAGCTTCCAAAAAAGCGAGCTGTAAAATGGAGCTTCAGGGCACTGCAATTCACAAACCTGCAGAGTTATAAATGATAACTCTCGTCCACAAATATATTGAGGGAAGGCAAAGAAGAGGATTTGAAATCAAGGCAGAAATGCAGGAAACAGATTTCAGGAGGTAGATTCGAATCGCCTTTAAAGCACATGAAAAGCGGCAAAACGTTGACAATGATGCCCTTGGCCAAAAAGGGCGTATGCGTTTTTTCCTGAATATATTCAGGAAAAAACGCATACGCCCTTTTTGGCCAACCAAGCAACCTGAAAAGGCAAATCAGCGCTACAAAGCAGACTCGCTACCCATCGGTCAAAAGGGCCATGCTGAAAAAAGTCTCAAAACCAGAAATGCAGGACAGGCCATGGAGAAATGGGAGCCTTGCTACACTGATGGGCGGGATGTAAATTGCCAACAGCCACTCTGGAGAAGTGTACGGTGTGTCCTGAAACATCTAAAAAACACAGCTTAGAGAGCATAGGGCACTTCCACTCATGGGGGTATAAAATGGGAAAATGAAAATTCAGCAAGACACAAGCACCCCAAAGTTTAGGGCTGCTCTGTTGACAAGGACCTCCACTTCATTCCACCTTCAATATCCCAGGAAAGAGAAAAATGGATAAAGAAGTTGTGGTCCTTATGTACAATGGAATATCACTCAGCCATGAAATCAATGTCATAAGGCTAGTAGCAGCATGATGAGTGGATTTAGGTACGACAATTCTAAGTGAAATAAGTCACACAGAAAAGGACACTTCTCATAAGGTATCACTTATAGAGGGAATGTAAAAACCGTTACACTTGAACTGAATTACAAAACAGAACAGAGTCACACAGGCAGAAAACACACTATGGCTGCTTAACGGGAAAGGTGAGGTGGGGTGATACATAAAACAAGGGTTTCAAATTAGCTCAGATACCGTTCCATAAACCCAATATGTAATAGACAAGACCTACTCCTTGCTCAGAGAACTGGACTCAACACGCCCTATTCACCGCACAAGAATATATCTCACTAGTAATAATCTTAAAACCTATGTATTGATATCTCTCTGTTAGTGTGTCAAGTGGGTGAAAAGCGGCATAAACACAGCAGTGAAAAGCAGCTAAACCCCATTATAAAAATAAATTACTTTTACAAACCCATGAAACAAAGACAGTGAAAGAGAGAGAAATTCTTACACAATGCGTTCAGGGGCTGTGATGCAACCTGGATTGACCATTTCTAGACCCACAGCTGGATGAGACATAAGGGTGGACACTCTTGGGGCTGAGAGGTTTGGTGAGGTTGGGTGAGCAAACGCAGACCCTTTAAAGTAATACTGCGTGGTACCCATCGCATGGGTCCCAAATCTCCAGGTTCAAGGGCATCTTCCTACATCGAAAACATGCATGAGAAACCCAGAAGATGGTACACCGTGTGATGTGGAAAGGTTTCTAAAACGCACCTCATTTCTCTTCTCCTTGTGCCCGGGTTCGCCATTCCAGCCGCTTTACTAACAATCTCCCTACTTGGAGCATCAGCACCTTTAACCTCCTGTTCCGTACAGGTTGCAATTTGTCCTGAGGATGAACGGGTAGACGGGGAACCAGTGAGAGACTAGCTCTTGGTGTTGGGACAGGCAAAGGTCACTCTATTTTCCCATCAGGAAGAAGAATTAACCACAGGCTCATCCTCTCCCCCGGAACCAGAACAGGGCCTGAAGCCTTCCTGTGCTTTTGCGGCCAGCTCCCAAAAAAGCGAGTTGTAAAATGGAGCTTCAGGGCACTGCAATTCACAAACCTGCAGAGTTATAAATGATAACTCTCGTCCACAAATATATTGAGGGAAGGCAAAGAAGAGGATTTGAAATCAAGGCAGAAATGCAGGAAACAGATTTCAGGAGGTAGATTCGAATCGCCTTTAAAGCACATGAAAAGCGGCAAAACGTTGACAATGATGCCCTTGGCCAAAAAGGGCGTATGCGTTTTTTCCTGAATATATTCAGGAAAAAACGCATACGCCCTTTTTGGCCAACCAAGCAACCTGGAAAGGCAAATCAGCGCTACAAAGAAGACTCGCTACCCATCGGTCAAAAGGGCCATGCTGAAAAACGTGTCAAAACCAGAAATGCAGGACAGGCCATGGAGAAATGGGAGCCTTGCTACACTGATGGGCGGGATGTAAATTGCCAACAGCCACTCTGGAGAAGTGTACGGTGTGTCCTGAAACATCTAAAAAACACAGCTTAGAGAGCATAGGGCACTTCCACTCATGGGGGTATAAATTGGGAAAATGAAAAATCAGCAAGACACAAGCACCCCAAAGTTTAGGGCTGCTCTGTTGACAAGGACCTCCACTTCATTCCACCTTCAATATCCCAGGAAAGAGAAAAATGGATAAAGAAGTTGTGGTCCTTATGTACAATGGAATATCACTCAGCCAGGAAATCAATGTCATAAGGCTAGTAGCAGCATGATGAGTGGATTTAGGTACGACGATTCTAAGTGAAATAAGTCACACAGAAAAGGACACTTCTCATAAGGTATCACTTATAGAGGGACTGTAAAAACCGTTACACTTGAACTGAATTACAAAACAGAACAGAGTCACACATGCAGAAAACACACTATGGCTGCTTAACGGGAAAGGTGAGGTGGGGTGATACATAAAACAAGGGTTTCAAATTAGCTCAGATACCGTTCCATAAACCCAATATGTAATAGACAAGACCTACTCCTTGCTCAGAGAACTGGACTCAACACGCCCTATTCACCGCACAAGAATATATCTGACTAGTAATAATCTTAAAACCTATGTATTGATATCTCTCTGTTAGTGTGTCAAGTGGGTGTAAAGCGGCATAAACACAGCAGTGAAAAGCAGCTAAACCCCATTATAAAAATAAATTACTTTGAAAAACCCATGAAACAAAGACAGTGAAAGAGAGAGAAATTCTTACACAATGCGTTCAGGGGCTGTGATGCAACCTGGATTGACCATATCTAGACCCACAGCTGGATGAGACATAAGGGTGGACACTCTTGGGGCTGAGAGGTTTGGTGAGGTTGGGTGAGCAAACGCAGACCCTTTAAAGTAATACTGCGTGGTACCCATCGCATGGGTCCCAAATCTCCAGGTTCAAGGGCATCTTCCTACATCGAAAACATGCATGAGAAAACCAAAAGATGGTACACCATGTGATGGGGAAAGTTTTCTAAAACGCACCTCATTTCTCTTCTCCTTGTGCCCGGGTTCGCCATTCCAGCCGCTTTCCTAACAATCTCCCTACTTGGAGCATCAGCACCTTTAACCTCCTGTTCCGTACAGGTTGCAATTTGTCCTGAGGATGAACGGGTAGACGGGGAACCAGTGAGAGACTAGCTCTTGGTGTTGGGACAGGCACAGGTCACTCTATTTTCCCATCAGGAAGAAGAATTAACCACAGGCTCAGCCTGCCCCCTGGAACCAGAACAGGGCCTGAAGCCATCCTGCGCTTTTGCGGCCAGCTTCCAAAAAAGCGAGTTGTAAAATGGAGCTTCAGGGCACTGCAATTCACAAACCTGCAGAGTTATAAATGATAACTCTCGTCCACAAATATATTGAGGGAAGGCAAAGAAGAGGATTTGAAATCAAGGCAGAAATGCAGGAAACAGATTTCAGGAGGTAGATTCGAATCGCCTTTAAAGCACATGAAAAGCGGCAAAACGTTGACAATGATGCCCTTGGCCAAAAAGGGCGTATGCGTTTTTTCCTGAATATATTCAGGAAAAAACGCATACGCCCTTTTTGTCCAACCAAGCAACCTGGAAATGCAAATCAGGGCTACAAAGAAGACTGGCTACCCATCGGTCAAAAGGGCCATGCTGAAAAAAGTCTCAAAACCAGAAATGCAGGACAGGCCATGGAGAAATGGGAGCCTTGCTACACTGATGGGCGGGATGTAAATTGCCAACAGCCACTCTGGAGAAGTGTACGGTGTGTCCTGAAACATCTAAAAAACACAGCTTAGAGAGCATAGGGCACTTCCACTCATGGGGGTATAAATTGGGAAAATGAAAAATCAGCAAGACACAAGCACCCCAAAGTTTAGGGCTGCTCTGTTGACAAGGACCTCCACTTCATTCCACCTTCAATATCCCAGGAAAGAGAAAAATGGATAAAGAAGTTGTGGTCCTTATGTACAATGGAATATCACTCAGCCATGAAATCAATGTCATAAGGCTAGTAGCAGCATGATGAGTGGATTTAGGTACGACGATTCTAAGTGAAATAAGTCACACAGAAAAGGACACTTCTCATAAGGTATCACTTATAGAGGGAATGTAAAAACCGTTACACTTGAACTGAATTACAAAACAGAACAGAGTCACACATGCAGAAAACACACTATGGCTGCTTAACGGGAAAGGTGAGGTGGGGTGATACATAAAACAAAGGTTTCAAATTAGCTCAGATACCGTTCCATAAACCCAATATGTAATAGACAAGACCTACTCCTTGCTCAGAGAACTGGACTCAACACGCCCTATTCACCGCACAAGAATATATCTGACTAGTAATAATCTTAAAACCTATGTATTGATATCTCTCTGTTAGTGTGTCAAGTGGGTGTAAAGCGGCATAAACACAGCAGTGAAAAGCAGCTAAACCCCATTATAAAAATAAATTACTTCGAAAAACCCATGAAACAAAGACACTGAAAGAGAGAGAAATTCTTACACAATGCGTTCAGGGGATGTGATGCAACCTGGATTGACCATTTCTAGACCCACAGCTGGATGAGACATAAGGGTGGACACTCTTGGGGCTGAGAGGTTTGGTGAGGTTGGGTGAGCAAACGCAGACCCTTTAAAGTAATACTGCGTGGTACCCATCGCATGGGTCCCAAATCTCCAGGTTCAAGGGCATCTTCCTACATCGAAAACATGCATGAGAAAACCAAAAGATGGTACACCATGTGATGGGGAAAGTTTTCTAAAACGCACCTCATTTCTCTTCTCCTTGTGCCCGGGTTCGCCATTCCAGCCGCTTTACTAACAATCTCCCTACTTGGAGCATCAGCACCTTTAACCTCCTGTTCCGTACAGGTTGCAATTTGTCCTGAGGATGAACGGGTAGACGGGGAACCAGTGAGAGACTAGCTCTTGGTGTTGGGACAGGCACAGGTCACTCTATTTTCCCATCAGGAAGAAGAATTAACCACAGGCTCATCCTCCCCCCCGGAACCAGAACAGGGCCTGAAGCCATCCTGCGCTTTTGCGGCCAACTCCCAAAAAAGCGAGTTGTAAAATGGAGCTTCAGGGCACTGCAATTCCCAAACCTACAGAGTTATAAATGATAACTCTCGTCCACAAATATATTGAGGGAAGGCAAAGAAGAGGATTTGAAATCAAGGCAGAATTGCAGGAAACAGATTTCAGGAGGTAGATTCGAATCGCCTTTAAAGCACATGAAAAGCGGCAAAACGTTGACAATGATGCCCTTGGCCAAAAAGGGCGTATGCGTTTTTTCCTGAATATATTCAGGAAAAAACGCATACGCCCTTTTTGGCCAACCAAGCAACCTGGAAAGGCAAATCAGCGCTACAAAGAAGACTCGCTACCCATCGGTCAAAAGGGCCATGCTGAAAAAAGTCTGAAAACCAGAAATGCAGGACAGGCCATGGAGAAATGGGAGCCTTGCTACACTGATGGGCGGGATGTAAATTGCCAACAGCCACTCTGGAGAAGTGTACGGTGTGTCCTGAAACATCTAAAAAACACAGCTTAGAGAGCTTAGGGCACTTCCACTCATGGGGGTATAAATTGGGAAAATGAAAAATCAGCAAGACACAAGCACCCCAAAGTTTAGGGCTGCTCTGTTGACAAGGACCTCCACTTCATTCCACCTTCAATATCCCAGGAAAGAGAGAAATGGATAAAGAAGTTGTGGTCCTTATGTACAATGCAATATCACTCAGCCATGAAATCAATGTCATAAGGCTAGTAGCAGCATGATGAGTGGATTTAGGTACGACGATTCTAAGTGAAATAAGTCACACAGAAAAGGACACTTCTCATAAGGTATCACTTATAGAGGGAATGTAAAACCCGTTACACTTGAACTGAATTACAAAACAGAACAGAGTCACACATGCAGAAAACACACTATGGCTGCTTAACGGGAAAGGTGAGGTGGGGTGATACATAAAACAAGGGTTTCAAATTAGCTCAGATACCGTTCCATAAACCCAATATGTAATAGACAAGACCTACTCCTTGCTCAGAGAACTGGACTCAACACGCCCTATTCACCGCACAAGAATATATCTGACTAGTAATAATCTTAAAACCTATGTATTGATATCTCTCTGTTAGTGTGTCAAGTGGGTGTAAAGCGGCATAAACACAGCAGTGAAAAGCAGCTAAACCCCATTATAAAAATAAATTACTTTGAAAAACCCATGAAACAAAGACAGTGAAAGAGAGAGAAATTCTTACACAATGCGTTCAGGGGCTGTGATGCAACCTGGATTGACCATATCTAGACCCACAGCTGGATGAGACATAAGGGTGGACACTCTTGGGGCTGAGAGGTTTGGTGAGGTTGGGTGAGCAAACGCAGACCCTTTAAAGTAATACTGCGTGGTACCCATCGCATGGGTCCCAAATCTCCAGGTTCAAGGGCATCTTCCTACATCGAAAACATGCATGAGAAAACAAAAAGATGGTACACCATGTGATGGGGAAAGGTTTCTAAAACGCACCTCATTTCTCTTCTCCTTGTGCCCGGGTTCGCCATTCCATCCGCTTTACTAACAATCTCCCTACTTGGAGCATCAGCACCTTTAACCTCCTGTTCCGTACAGGTTGCAATTTGTCCTGAGGATGAACGGGTAGACGGGGAACCAGTGAGAGACTAGCTCTTGGTGTTGGGACAGGCACAGGTCACTCTATTTTCCCATCAGGAAGAAGAATTAACCACAGGCTCATCCTCCCCCCGGAACCAGAACAGGGCCTGAAGCCATCCTGCGCTTTTGCGGCCAGCTCCCAAAAAAGCGAGTTGTAAAATGGAGCTTCAGGGCACTGCAATTCACAAACCTGCAGAGTTATAAATGATAACTCTCGTCCACAAATATATTGAGGGAAGGCAAAGAAGAGGATTTGAAATCAAGGCAGAAATGCAGGAAACAGATTTCAGGAGGTAGATTCGAATCACCTTTAAAGCACATGAAAAGCGGCAAAAC
Organism: Balaenoptera borealis; assembly: GCF_965194805.1. Taxonomy (NCBI): domain Eukaryota; kingdom Metazoa; phylum Chordata; class Mammalia; order Artiodactyla; family Balaenopteridae; genus Balaenoptera; species Balaenoptera borealis. The sequence continues at coordinate 3,714,486 of NW_028124009.1, forward strand.
GTTGACAATGATGCCCTTGGCCAAAAAGGGCGTATGTGTTTTTTCCTGAATATATTCAGGAAAAAACGCATACGCCCTTTTTGGCCAACCAAGCAACCTGGAGAGGCAAATCAGGGCTACAAAGAAGACTCACTACCCATCGGTCAAAAGGGCCATGCTGAAAAAAGTCTCAAAACCAGAAATGCAGGACAGGCCATGGAGAAATGGGAGCCTTGCTACACTGATGGGCGGGATGTAAATTGCCAACAGCCACTCTGGAGAAGTGTACGGTGTGTCCTGAAACATCTAAAAAACACAGCTTAGAGAGCATAGGGCACTTCCACTCATGGGGGTATAAATTGGGAAAATGAAAAATCAGCAAGACACAAGCACCCCAAAGTTTAGGGATGCTCTGTTGACAAGGACCTCCACTTCATTCCACCTTCAATATCCCAGGAGGGAGAAAAATGGATAAAGAAGTTGTGGTCCTTATGTACAATGGAATATCACTCAGCCATGAAATCAATGTCATAAGGCTAATAGCAGCATGATGAGTGGATTTAGGTACGATGATTCTAAGTGAAATAAGTCACACAGAAAAGGACACTTCTCATAAGGTATCACTTATAGAGGGAATGTAAAAACCGTTACACTTGAACTGAATTACAAAACAGAACAGAGTCACACATGCAGAAAACACACTATGGCTGCTTAACGGGAAAGGTGAGGTGGGGTGATACATAAAACAAGGGTTTCAAATTAGCTCAGATACCGTTCCATAAACCCAATATGTAATAGACAAGACCTACTCCTTGCTCTGAGAACTGGACTCAACACGCCCTATTCACCGCACAAGAATATATCTGACTAGTAATAATCTTAAAACCTATGTATTGATATCTCTCTGTTAGTGTGTCAAGTGGGTGTAAAGCGGCATAAACACAGCAGTGAAAAGCAGCTAAACCCCATTATAAAAATAAATTACTTTGAAAAACCCATGAAACAAAGACAGTGAACGAGAGAGAAATTCTTACACAATGCGTTCAGGGGCTGTGATGCAACCTGGATTGACCATTTCTAGACCCACAGCTGGATGAGACATAAGGGTGGACACTCTTGGGGCTGAGAGGTTTGGTGAGGTTGGGTGAGCAAACGCAGACCCTTTAAAGTAATACTGCGTGGTACCCATCGCATGGGTCCCAAATCTCCAGGTTCAAGGGCATCTTCCTACATCGAAAACATGCATGAGAAAACATAAAGATGGTACACCATGTGATGGGGAAAGGTTTCTAAAACGCACCTCATTTCTCTTCTCCTTGTGCCCGGGATCGCCATTCCAGCCGCTTTACTAACAATCTCCCTACTTGGAGCATCAGCACCTTTAACCTCCTGTTCCGTACAGGTTGCAATTTGTCCTGAGGATGAACGGGAAGACGTGGAACCAATGAGAGACTAGCTCTTGGTGTAGGGACAGGCACAGGTCACTCTATTTTCCCATCAGGAAGAAGAATTAACCACAGGCTCAGCCTGCCCCCCGGAACCAGAACAGGGCCTGAAGCCATCCTGCGCTTTTGCGGCCAGCTCCCAAGAACGCGAGTTGTAAAATGGAGCTTCAGGGCACTGCAATTCACAAACCTGCAGAGTTATAAATGATAACTCTCGTCCACAAATATATTGAGGGAAGGCAAAGAAGAGGATTTGAAATCAAGGCAGTATTGCAGGAAACAGATTTCAGGAGGTAGATTCGAATCGCCTTTAAAGCACATGAAAAGTGGCAAAACGTTGACAATGATGCCCTTGGCCAAAAAGGGCGTATGCGTTTTTTCCTGAATATATTCAGGAAAAAACGCATACGCCCTTTTTGGCCAACCAAGCAACCTGGAAAGGCAAATCAGCGGTACAAAGAAGACTCGCTACCCATCGGTCAAAAGGGCCATGCTGAAAAAAGTCTCAAAACCAGAAATGCAGGACAGGCCATGGAGAAATGGGAGCCTTGCTACACTGATGGGCGGGATGTAAATTGCCAACAGCCACACTGGAGAAGTGTACGGTGTGTCCTGAAACATCTAAAAAACACAGCTTAGAGAGCATAGGGCACTTCCACTCATGGGGGTATAAATTGGGAAAATGAAAAATCAGCAAGACACAAGCACCCCAAAGTTTAGGGCTGCTCTGTAGACAAGGACCTCCACTTCATTCCACCTTCAATATCCCAGGAAAGAGAGAAATGGATAAAGAAGTTGTGGTCCTTATGTACAATGAAATATCACTCAGCCATGAAATCAATGTCATAAGGCTAGTAGCAGCATGATGAGTGGATTTAGGTACGACGATTCTAAGTGAAATAAGTCACACAGAAAAGGACACTTCTCATAAGGTATCACTTATAGAGGGAATGTAAAAACCGTTACACTTGAACTGAATTACAAAACAGAACAGAGTCACACATGCAGAAAACACACTATGGCTGCTTAACGGGAAAGGTGAGGTGGGGTGATACATAAAACAAGGGTTTCAAATTAGCTCAGATACCGTTCCATAAACCCAATATGTAATAGACAAGACGTACTCCTTGCTCAGAGAACTGGACTCAACACGCCCTATTCACCGCACAAGAATATATCTGACTAGTAATAATCTTAAAACCTATGTATTGATATCTCTCTGTTAGTGTGTCAAGTGGGTGTAAAGCGGCATAAACACAGCAGTGAAAAGCAGCTAAACCCCATTAAAAAAATAAATTACTTTGAAAAACCCATGAAACAAAGACAGTGAAAGAGAGCGAAATTCTTACACAATGCGTTCAGGGGCTGTGATGCAACCTGGATTGACCATTTCTAGACCCACAGCTGGATGAGACATAAGGGTGGACACTCTTGGGGCTGAGAGGTTTGGTGAGGTTGGGTGAGCAAACGCAGACCCTTTAAAGTAATACTGCGTGGTACCCATCGCATGGGTCCCAAATCTCCAGGTTCAAGGGCATCTTCCTACATCAAAAACATGCATGAGAAAACAAAAAGATGGTACACCATGTGATGGGGAAAGGTTTCTAAAACGCACCTCATTTCTCTTCTCCTTGTGCCCGGGGTCGCCATTCCAGCCACTTTCCTAGCAATCTCCCTACTTGGAGCATCAGCACCTTTAACCTCCTGTTCCGTACAGGTTGCAATTTGTCCTGAGGATGAACGGGTAGACGGGGAACCAGTGAGAGACTAGCTCTTGGTGTTGGGACAGGCACAGGTCACTCTATTTTCCCATCAGGAAGAAGAATTAACCATAGGCTCATCCTCCCCCCGGAACCAGAACAGGGCCTGAAGCCACCCTGCGCTTTTGCGGCCAGCTCCCAAAAAAGCGAGTTGTAAAATCGAGCTTCAGGGCACTGCAATTCACAAACCTGCAGAGTTATAAATGATAACTCTCGTCCACAAATATATTGAGGGAAGGCAAAGAAGAGGATTTGAAATCAAGGCAGAAATGCAGGAAACAGATTTCAGGAGGTAGATTCGAATCACCTTTAAAGCACATGAAAAGCGGCAAAACGTTGACAATGATGCCCTTGGCCAAAAAGTGTGTATGTGTTTTTTCCTGAATATATTCAGGAAAAAACGCATACGCCCTTTTTGGCCAACCAAGCAACCTGGAGAGGCAAATCAGGGCTACAAAGAAGACTCGCTACCCATCGGTCAAAAGGGTCATGCTGAAAAAAGTCTCAAAACCAGAAATGCAGGACAGGCCATGGAGTAATGGGAGCCTTGCTACACTGATGGGCGGGATGTAAATTGCCAACAGCCACTCTGGAGAAGTGTACGGTGTGTCCTGAAACATCTAAAAAACACAGCTTAGAGAGCATAGGGCACTTCCACTCATGGGGGTATAAATTGGGAAAATGAAAAATCAGCAAGACACAAGAACCCCAAAGTTTAGGGCTGCTCTGTTGACAAGGACCTCCACTTCATTCCACCTTCAATATCCCAGGAGGGAGAAAAATGGATAAAGAAGTTGTGGTCCTTATGTACAATGGAATATCACTCAGCCATGAAATCAATGTCATAAGGCTAATAGCAGCATGATGAGTGGATTTAGGTACGATGATTCTAAGTGAAATAAGTCACACAGAAAAGGACACTTCTCATAAGGTATCACTTATAGAGGGAATGTAAAAACCGTTACACTTGAACTGAATTACAAAACAGAACAGAGTCACACATGCAGAAAACACACTATGGCTGCTTAACGGGAAAGGTGAGGTGGGGTGATACATAAAACAAGGGTTTCAAATTAGCTCAGATACCGTTCCATAAACCCAATATGTAATAGACAAGACCTACTCCTTGCTCAGAGAACTGGACTCAACACGCCCTATTCACCGCACAAGAATATATCTGACTAGTAATAATCTTAAAACCTATGTATTGATATCTCTCTGTTAGTGTGTCAAGTGGGTGTAAAGCGGCATAAACACAGCAGTGAAAAGCAGCTAAACCCCATTAAAAAAATAAATTACTTTTACAAACCCATGAAACAAAGACAGTGAAAGAGAGCGAAATTCTTACACAATGCGTTCAGGGGCTGTGATGCAACCTGGATTGACCATATCTAGACCCACAGCTGGATGAGACATAAGGGTGGACACTCTTGGGGCTGAGAGGTTTGGTGAGGTTGGGTGAGCAAACGCAGACCCTTTAAAGTAATACTGCGTGGTACCCATCGCATGGGTCCCAAATCTCCAGGTTCAAGGGCATCTTCCTACATCGAAAACATGCATGAGAAAACAAAAAGATGGTACACCATGTGATGGGGAAAGGTTTCTAAAACGCACCTCATTTCTCTTCTCCTTGTGCCCGGGATTGCCATTCCAGCCGCTTTACTAACAATCTCCCTACTTGGAGCATCAGCACCTTTAACCTCCTGTTCCGTACAGGTTGCAATTTGTCCTGAGGATGAACGGGAATACGGGGAACCAGTGAGAGACTAGCTCTTGGTGTTGGGACAGGCACAGGTCACTCTATTTTCCCATCAGGAAGAAGAATTAACCACAGGCTCATCCTCCCCCCCGGAACCAGAACAGGGCCTGAAGCCATCCTGCGCTTTTGCGGCCAGCTCCCAGAAAAGCGAGTTGTAAAATGGAGCTTCAGGGCACTGCAATTCACAAACCTGCAGAGTTATAAATGATAACTCTCGTCCACAAATATATTGAGGGAAGGCAAAGAAGTGGATTTGAAATCAAGGCAGAAATGCAGGAAACAGATTTCAGGAGGTAGATTCGAATCGCCTTTAAAGCACATGAAAAGCGGCAAAACGTTGACAATGATGCCCTTGGCCAAAAAGGGCGTATGCGTTTTTTCCTGAATATATTCAGGAAAAAACGCATACGCCCTTTTTGGCCAACCAAGCAACCTGGAAAGGCAAATCAGGGCTACAAAGAAGACTCGCTACCCATCGGTCAAAAGGGCCATGCTGAAAAAAGTCTCAAAACCAGAAATGCAGGACAGGCCATGGAGAAATGGGAGCCTTGCTACACTGATGGGCGGGATGTAAATTGCCAACAGCCACTCTGGAGAAGTGTACGGTGTGTCCTGAAACATCTAAAAAACACAGCTTAGAGAGCATAGGGCACTTCCACTCATGGGGGTATAAATTGGGAAAATGAAAAATCAGCAAGACACAAGCACCCCAAAGTTTAGGGCTGCTCTGTTGACAAGGACCTCCACTTCATTCCACCTTCAATATCCCAGGAGGGAGAAAAATGGATAAAAAAGTTATGGTCCTCATGTACAATGGAATATCACTCAGCCATGAAATCAATGTCATAAGGCTAATAGCAGCATGATGAGTGGATTTAGGTACGACGAGTCTAAGTGAAATAAGTCACACAGAAAAGGACACTTCTCATAAGGTATCACTTATAGAGGGAATGTAAAAACCGTTACACTTGAACTGAATTACAAAACAGAACAGAGTCACACATGCAGAAAACACACTATGGCTGCTTAACGGGAAAGGTGAGGTGGGGTGATACATAAAACAAGGGTTTCAAATTAGCACAGATACCGTTCCATAAACCCAATATGTAATAGACAAGACCTACTCCTTGCTCAGAGAACTGGACTCAACACGCCCTATTCACCGCACAAGAATATATCTGACTAGTAATAATCGTAAAACCTATGTATTGATATCTCTCTGTTAGTGTGTCAAGTGGGTGTAAAGCAGCATAAACACAGCAGTGAAAAGCAGCTAAACCCCATTATAAAAATAAATTACTTTGAAAAACCCATGAAACAAAGACAGAGAAAGAGAGAGAAATTCTTACACAATGCGTTCAGGGGCTGTGATGCAACCTGGATTGACCATTTCTAGACCCACAGCTGGATGAGACATAAGGGTGGACACTCTTGGGGCTGAGAGGTTTGGTGAGGTTGGGTGAGCAAACGCAGACCCTTTAAAGTAATACTGCGTGGTACCCATCGCATGGGTCCCAAATCTCCAGGTTCAAGGGCATCTTCCTACATCGAAAACATGCATGAGAAAACAAAAAGATGGTACACCATGTGATGGGGAAAGGTTTCTAAAACGCACCTCATTTCTCTTCTCCTTGTGCCCGGGTTCGCCATTCCAGCCGCTTTACTAACAATCTCCCTACTTGGAGCATCAGCACCTTTAACCTCCTGTTCCGTACAGGTTGCAATTTGTCCTGAGGATGAACGGGAAGACGGGGAACCAATGAGAGACTAGCTCTTGGTGTCGGGACAGGCACAGTTCACTCTATTTTCCCATCAGGAAGAAGAATTAACCACAGGCTCAGCCTGCCCCCCGGAACCAGAACAGGGCCTGAAGCCATCCTGCGCTTTTGCGGCCATCTCCCAAAAACGCGAGTTGTAAAATGGAGGTTCAGGGCACTGCAATTCACAAACCTGCAGAGTTATAAATGATAACTCTCGTCCACAAATATATTGAGGGAAGGCAAAGAAGAGGATTTGAAATCAAGGCAGAACTGCAGGAAACAAATTTCAGGAGGTAGATTCGAATCGCCTTTAAAGCACATGAAAAGCGGCAAAACGTTGACAATGATGCCCTTGGCTAAAAAGGGCGTATGCGTTTTTTCCTGAATATATTCAGGAAAAAACGCATACGCCCTTTTTGGCCAACCAAGCAACCTGGAAAGGCAAATCAGCGCTACAAAGAAGTCTCGCTACCCATTGGTCAAAATGGCCATGCTGAAAAAAGTGTCAAAACCAGAAATGCAGGAAAGGCCATGGAGAAATGGGAGCCATGCTACACTGATGGGCGGGATGTAAATTGCCAACAGCCACTCTGGAGAAGTGTACGGTGAGTCCTGAAACGTCTAAAAAGCAAAGCTTAGAGAGCATAGGGCACTTCCACTCATGGGGGTATACATTGGGAAAATTAAAAATCAGCAAGAGACAAGCACCCCAAAGTTTAGGGCTGCTCTCTTGACAAGGACCTCCACTTCATTGCACCTTCAATATCCCAGGAAAGAGAAAAATGGATAAAGAAGTTGTGGTCCTTATATACAATGGAATATCACTCAGCCATGAAATCAATGTCATAAGGCTAGTAGCAGCATGATGAGTGGATTTAGGTACGACGATTCTAAGTGAAATAAGTCACACAGAAAAGGACACTTCTCATAATGTATCACTTATAGAGGGAATGTAAAAACCATTACACTTGAACTGAATTACAAAACAGAACAGAGTCACACATGCAGAAAACACACTATGGCTGCTTAACGGGAAAGGTGAGGTGGGGTGATACATAAAACAAGGGTTTTAAATTAGCTCAGATACCGTTCCATAAAACCAATATGTAATAGACAAGACCTACTCCTTGCTCAGAGAACTGGACTCAACACGCCCTATTCACCACACAAGAATATATCTGACTAGTAATAATCTTAAAACCTATGTATTGATATCTCTCTGTTAGTGTGTCAAGTGGGTGTAATGCAGCATAAACACAGCAGTGAAAAGCAGCTAAACCCCATTATAAAAATAAATTACTTTGAAAAACCCATGAAACAAAGACAGTGAAAGAGAGCGAAATTCTTACACAATGCGTTCAGGGGCTGTGATGCAACCTGGATTGACCATATCTAGACCCACAGCTGGATGAGACATAAGGCTGGACACTCGTGGGGCTGAGAGGTTTGGTGAGGTTGGGTGAGCAAACGCAGACCCTTTAAAGTAATACTGCGTGGTACCCATCGCATGGGTCCCAAATCTCCAGGTTCAAGGGCATCTTCCTACATTGAAAACATGCATGAGAAACCCAGAAGATGGTACACCGTGTGATGGGGAAAGGTTTCTAAAACGTACCTCATTTCTCATCTCCTTGTGCCCGGGTTCGCCATAACAGCCGCTTTACTAGCAATCTCCCTACTTGGAGCATCAGCATCTTTAACCTCCTGTTCCGTACAGGTTGCAATTTGTCCTGAGGATGAACGAGAAGACATGGAACCAATGAGAGACTAGCTCTTGGTGTTGGGACATGCAGAGGTCACTCTATTTTCCCATCAGGAAGAACAATTAACCACAGGTTCATCCTGCCCCCCGGAACCAGAACAGGGCCTGAAGCCATCCTGCGCTTTTGCGGCCATCTCCCAAAAAGGCGAGTTGTAAAATGGAGGTTCAGGGCACTGCAATTCACAAACCTGCAGAGTTATAAATGATAACTCTCGTCCACAAATATATTGAGGGAAGGCAAAGAAGAGGATTTGAAATCAAGGCAGAATTGCAGGAAACAGATTTCAGGAGGTAGATTCGAATCGCCTTTAAAGCACATGAAAAGCGGCAAAACGTTGACAATGATGCCCTTGGCCAAAAAGGGCGTATGCGTTTTTTCCTGAATATATTCAGGAAAAAACGCATACGCCCTTTTTGGCCAACCAAGCAACCTGGAAAGGCAAATCAGTGCTACAAAGAAGTCTCGCTACCCATTGGTCAAAATGGCCATGCTGAAAAAAGTGTCAAAACCAGAAATGCAAGAAAGGCCATGGAGAAATGGGAGCCATGCTACACTGATGGGCGGGATGTAAATTGCCAACAGCCACTCTGGAGAAGTGTACGGTGAGTCCTGAAACGTCTAAAAAGCAAAGCTTAGAGAGCATAGGGCACTTCCACTCAAGGGGGTATACATTGGGAAAATTAAAAATCAGCAAGAGACAAGCACCCCAAAGTTTAGGGCTGCTCTGTTGACAAGGACCTCCACTTCATTCCACCTTCAATATCCCAGGAGGGAGAAAAATGGATAAAGAAGTTGTGGTCCTTATATACAATGGAATATCACTCAGCCATGAAATCAATGTCATAAGGCTAATAGCAGCATGATGAGTGGATTTAGGTACGATGATTCTAAGTGAAATAAGTCACACAGAAAAGGACACTTCTCATAAGGTATCACTTATAGAGGGAATGTAAAAACCGTTACACTTGAACTGAATTACAAAACAGAACAGAGTCACACATGCAGAAAACACACTATGGCTGCTTAACGGGAAAGGTGAGGTGGGGTGATACATAAAACAAGGGTTTCAAATTAGCTCAGATACCGTTCCATAAACCCAATATGTAATAGACAAGACCTACTCCTTGCTCAGAGAACTGGACTCAACACGCCCTATTCACCGCACAAGAATATATCTGACTAGTAATAATCTTAAAACCTATGTATTGATATCTCTCTGTTAGTGTGTCAAATGGGTGTAAAGCGGCATAAACACAGCAGTGAAAAGCAGCTAAACCCCATTATAAAAATAAATTACTTTGAAAAACCCATGAAACAAAGACAGTGAAAGAGAGAGAAATTCTTACACAATGCGTTCAGGGGCTGTGATGCAACCTGGATTGACCATTTCTAAACCCACAGCTGGATGAGACATAAGGGTGGACACTCTTGGGGCTGAGAGGTTTGGTGAGGTTGGGTGAGCAAATGCAGACCCTTTAAAGTAATACTGCGTGGTACCCATCGCATGGGTCCCAAATCTCCAGGTTCAAGGGCATCTTCCTACATCGAAAACATGCATGAGAAAACAAAAAGATGGTACACCATGTGATGGGGAAAGGTTTCTAAAACGCACCTCATTTCTCTTCTCCTTGTGCCCGGGATTGCCATTCCAGCCGCTTTACTAACAATCTCCCTACTTGGAGCATCAGCACCTTTAACCTCCTGTTCCGTACAGGTTGCAATTTGTCCTGAGGATGAAAGGGAATACGGGGAACCAGTGAGAGACCAGCTCTTGGTGTTGGGACAGGCACAGGTCACTCTATTTTCCCATCAGGAAGAAGAATTAACCACAGGCTCATCCTCCCCCCCGGAACCAGAACAGGGAGTGAAGCCATCCTGCGCTTTTGCGGCCAGCTCCCAGAAAAGCGAGTTGTAAAATGGAGCTTCAGGGCACTGCAATTCACAAACCTGCAGAGTTATAAATGATAACTCTCGTCCACAAATATATTGAGGGAAGGCAAAGAAGTGGATTTGAAATCAAGGCAGAAATGCAGGAAACAGATTTCAGGAGGTAGATTCGAATCGCCTTTAAAGCACATGAAAAGCGGCAAAACGTTGACAATGATGCCCTTGGCCAAAAAGGGCGTATGCGTTTTTTCCTGAATATATTCAGGAAAAAACGCATACGCCCTTTTTGGCCAACCAAGCAACCTGGAAAGGCAAATCAGGGCTACAAAGAAGACTCGCTACCCATCGGTCAAAAGGGCCATGCTGAAAAAAGTCTCAAAACCAGAAATGCAGGACAGGCCATGGAGAAATGGGAGCCTTGCTACACTGATGGGCGGGATGTAAATTGCCAACAGCCACTCTGGAGAAGTGTACGGTGTGTCCTGAAACATCTAAAAAACACAGCTTAGAGAGCATAGGGCACTTCCACTCATGGGGGTATAAATTGGGAAAATGAAAAATCAGCAAGACACAAGCACCCCAAAGTTTAGGGCTGCTCTGTTGACAAGGACCTCCACTTCATTCCACCTTCAATATCCCAGGAGGGAGAAAAATGGATAAAAAAGTTATGGTCCTTATGTACAATGGAATATCACTCAGCCATGAAATCAATGTCATAAGGCTAATAGCAGCATGATGAGTGGATTTAGGTACGACGATTCTAAGTGAAATAAGTCACACAGAAAAGGACACTTCTCATAAGGTATCACTTATAGAGGGAATGTAAAAACCGTTACACTTGAACTGAATTACAAAACAGAACAGAGTCACACATGCAGAAAACACACTATGGCTGCTTAACGGGAAAGGTGAGGTGGGGTGATACATAAAACAAGGGTTTCAAATTAGCTCAGATACCGTTCCATAAACCCAATATGTAATAGACAAGACCTACTCCTTGCTCAGAGAACTGGACTCAACACGCCCTATTCACCGCACAAGAATATATCTGACTAGTAATAATCGTAAAACCTATGTATTGATATCTCTCTGTTAGTGTGTCAAGTGGGTGTAAAGCGGCATAAACACAGCAGTGAAAAGCAGCTAAACCCCATTATAAAAATAAATTACTTTGAAAAACCCATGAAACAAAGACAGAGAAAGAGAGAGAAATTCTTACACAATGCGTTCAGGGGCTGTGATGCAACCTGGATTGACCATTTCTAGACCCACAGCTGGATGAGACATAAGGGTGGACACTCTTGGGGCTGAGAGGTTTGGTGAGGTTGGGTGAGCAAACGCAGACCCTTTAAAGTAATACTGCGTGGTACCCATCGCATGGGTCCCAAATCTCCAGGTTCAAGGGCATCTTCCTACATCGAAAACATGCATGAGAAAACAAAAAGATGGTACACCATGTGATGGGGAAAGGTTTCTAAAACGCATCTCATTTCTCTTCTCCTTGTGCCCGGGTTCGCCATTCCAGCCGCTTTACTAACAATCTCCCTACTTGGAGCATCAGCACCTTTAACCTCCTGTTCCGTACAGGTTGCAATTTGTCCTGAGGATGAACGGGAAGACGGGGAACCAATGAGAGACTAGCTCTTGGTGTCGGGACAGGCACAGTTCACTCTATTTTCCCATCAGGAAGAAGAATTAACCACAGGCTCAGCCTGCCCCCCGGAACCAGAACAGGGCCTGAAGCCATCCTGCGCTTTTGCGGCCATCTCCCAAAAACGCGAGTTGTAAAATGGAGGTTCAGGGCACTGCAATTCACAAACCTGCAGAGTTATAAATGATAACTCTCGTCCACAAATATATTGAGGGAAGGCAAAGAAGAGGATTTGAAATCAAGGCAGAATTGCAGGAAACAAATTTCAGGAGGTAGATTCGAATCGCCTTTAAAGCACATGAAAAGCGGCAAAACGTTGACAATGATGCCCTTGGCCAAAAAGGGCGTATGCGTTTTTTCCTGAATATATTCAGGAAAAAACGCATACGCCCTTTTTGGCCAACCAAGCAACCTGCAAAGGCAAATCAGCGCTACAAAGAAGTCTCGCTACCCATTGGTCAAAATGGCCATGCTGAAAAAAGTGTCAAAACCAGAAATGCAGGAAAGGCCATGGAGAAATGGGAGCCATGCTACACTGATGGGCGGGATGTAAATTGCCAACAGCCACTCTGGAGAAGTGTACGGTGAGTCCTGAAACGTCTAAAAAGCAAAGCTTAGAGAGCATAGGGCACTTCCACTCATGGGGGTATACATTGGGGAAATTAAAAATCAGCAAGAGACAAGCACCCCAAAGTTTAGGGCTGCTCTCTTGACAAGGACCTCCACTTCATTCCACCTTCAATATCCCAGGAAAGAGAAAAATGGATAAAGAAGTTGTGGTCCTTATATACAATGGAATATCACTCAGCCATGAAATCAATGTCATAAGGCTAGTAGCAGCATGATGAGTGGATTTAGGTACGACGATTCTAAGTGAAATAAGTCACACAGAAAAGGACACTTCTCATAATGTATCACTTATAGAGGGAATGTAAAAACCATTACACTTGAACTGAATTACAAAACAGAACAGAGTCACACATGCAGAAAACACACTATGGCTGCTTAACGGGAAAGGTGAGGTGGGGTGATACATAAAACAAGGGTTTCAAATTAGCTCAGATACCGTTCCATAAAACCAATATGTAATAGACAAGACCTACTCCTTGCTCAGAGAACTGGACTCAACACGCCCTATTCACCACACAAGAATATATCTGACTAGTAATAATCTTAAAACCTATGTATTGATATCTCTCTGTTAGTGTGTCAAGTGGGTGTAATGCAGCATAAACACAGCAGTGAAAAGCAGCTAAACCGCATTATAAAAATAAATTACTTTGAAAAACCCATGAAACAAAGACAGTGAAAGAGAGCGAAATTCTTACACAATGCGTTCAGGGGCTGTGATGCAACCTGGATTGACCATATCTAGACCCACAGCTGGATGAGACATAAGGGTGGACACTCTTGGGGCTGAGAGGTTTGGTGAGGTTGGGTGAGCAAACGCAGACCCTTTAAAGTAATACTGCGTGGTACCCATCGCATGGGTCCCAAATCTCCAGGTTCAAGGGCATCTTCCTACATTGAAAACATGCATGAGAAACCCAGAAGTTGGTACACCGTGTGATGGGGAATGGTTTCTAAAACGTACCTCATTTCTCATCTCCTTGTGCCCGGGTTCGCCATAACAGCCGCTTTACTAGCAATCTCCCTACTTGGAGCATCAGCATCTTTAACCTCCTGTTCCGTACAGGTTGCAATTTGTCCTGAGGATGAACGAGAAGACATGGAACCAATGAGAGACTAGCTCTTGGTGTTGGGACATGCAGAGGTCACTCTATTTTCCCATCAGGAAGAACAATTAACCACAGGCTCATCCTGCCCCCCGGAACCAGAACAGGGCCTGAAGCCATCCTGCGCTTTTGCGGCCATCTCCCAAAAAGGCGAGTTATAAAATGGAGGTTCAGGGCACTGCAATTCACAAACCTGCAGAGTTATAAATGATAACTCTCGTCCACAAATATATTGAGGGAAGGCAAAGAAGAGGATTTGAAATCAAGGCAGAATTGCAGGAAACAGATTTCAGGAGGTAGATTCGAATCGCCTTTAAAGCACATGAAAAGCGGCAAAACGTTGACAATGATGCCCTTGGCCAAAAAGGGCGTATGCGTTTTTTCCTGAATATATTCAGGAAAAAACGCATACGCCCTTTTTGGCCAACCAAGCAACCTGGAAAGGCAAATCAGCGCTACAAAGAAGTCTCGCTACCCATTGGTCAAAATGGCCATGCTGAAAACAGTGTCAAAACCAGAAATGCAGGAAAGGCCATGGAGAAATGGGAGCCATACTACACTGATGGGCGGGATGTAAATTGCCAACAGCCACTCTGGAGAAGTGTACGGTGAGTCCTGAAACGTCTAAAAAGCAAAGCTACAGAGCATAGGGCACTTCCACTCATAGGGGTATACATTGGGAAAATTAAAAATCAGCAAGAGACAAGCACCCCAAAGTTTAGGGCTGCTCTCTTGACAAGGACCTCCACTTCATTCCACCTTCAATATCCCAGGAAAGAGAAAAATGGATAAAGAAGTTGTGGTCCTTATATACAATGGAATATCACTCAGCCATGAAATCAATGTCATAAGGCTAGTAGCAGCATGATGAGTGGATTTAGGTACGACGATTCTAAGTGAAATAAGTCACACAGAAAAGGACACTTCTCATAATGTATCACTTATAGAGGGAATGTAAAAACCGTTACACGTGAACTGAATTACAAAACAGAACAGAGTCACACATGCAGAAAACACACTATGGCTGCTTAACGGGAAAGGTGAGGTGGGGTGATACATAAAACAAGGGTTTCAAATTAGCTCAGATACCGTTCCATAAAACCAATATGTAATAGATAAGACCTACTCCTTGCTCAGGGAACTGGACTCAACATGCCCTATTCACCGCACAAGAATATATCTGACTAGTAATAATCTTAAAACCTAGGTATTGATATCTCTCTGTTAGTGTGTCAAGTGGGTGTAAAGCGGCATAAACACAGCAGTGAAAAGCAGCTAAACCCCATTATAAAAATAAATTACTTTGAAAAACCCATGAAACAAAGTCAGTGAAAGAGAGCGAAATTCTTACACAATGCGTTCAGGGGCTGTGATGCAACCTGGATTGACCATATCTAGACCCACAGCTGGATGAGACATAAGGGTGGACACTCTTGGGGCTGAGAGGTTTGGTGAGGTTGGGTGAGCAAATGCAGACCCTTTAAAGTAATACTGCGTGGTACCCATCGCATGGGTCCCAAATCTCCAGGTTCAAGGGCATCTTCCTACATCGAAAACATGCATGAGAAACCCAGAAGATGGTACACCGTGTAATGGGGAAAGGTTTCTAAAACGCACCTCATTTCTCATCTCCTTGTGCTCGGGTTCGCCATTCCAGCCACTTTACTAGCAATCTCCCTACTTGGAGCATCAGCACCTTTAACCTCCTGTTCCGTACAGGTTGCAATTTGTCCTGAGGATGAACGGGAAGACGTGGAACCAAAGAGAGACTAACTCTTGGTGTAGGGACAGGCACAGGTCACTCTATTTTCCCATCAGGAAGAAGAATTAACAACAGGCTCAGCCTGCCCCCCGGAACCAGAACAGGGCCTGAAGCCATCCTGCGCTTTTGCGGCCATCTCCCAAAAAGGCGAGTTGTAAAATGGAGGTTCAGGGCACTGCAATTCACAAACCTGCAGAGTTATAAATGATAACTCTCGTCCACAAATATATTGAGGGAAGGCAAAGAAGAGGATTTGAAATCAAGGCAGAATTGCAGGAAACAAATTTCAGGAGGTAGATTCGAATCGCCTTTAAAGCACATGAAAAGCGGCAAAACGTTGACAATGATGCCCTTGGCCAAAAAGGGCGTAAGCGTTTTTTCCTGAATATATTCAGGAAAAAACGCATACGCCCTTTTTGGCCAACCAAGCAACCTGGAAAGGCAAATCAGCGCTACAAAGAAGTCTCGTTACCCATTGGTCAAAATGGCCATGCTGAAAAAAGTGTCAAAACCAGAAATGCAGGAAAGGCCATGGAGAAATGGGAGCCATGCTACACTGATGGGCGGGATGTAAATTGCCAACAGCCACTCTGGAGAAGTGTACGGTGAGTCCTGAAACGTCTAAAAAGCAAAGCTTAGAGAGCATAGGGCACTTCCACTCATGGGGGTATACATTGGGAAAATTAAAAATCAGCAAGAGACAAGCACCCCAAAGTTTAGGGCTGCTCTCTTAACAAGGACCTCCACTTCATTCCACCTTCAATATCCCAGGAAAGAGAAAAATGGATAAAGAAGTTGTGGTCCTTATATACAATGGAATATCACTCAGCCATGAAATCAATATCATAAGGCTAGTAGCAGCATGATGAGTGGATTTAGGTACGACGATTCTAAGTGAAATAAGTCACACAGAAAAGGACACTTCTCATAATGTATCACTTATAGAGGGAATGTAAAAACCGTTACACTTGAACTGAATTACAAAACAGAACGGAGTCACACATGCAGAAAACACACTATGGCTGCTTAACGGGAAAGGTGAGGTGGGGTGATACATAAAACAAGGGTTTCAAATTAGCTCAGATACCGTTCCATAAAACCAATATGTAATAGACAAGACCTACTCCTTGCTCAGAGAACTGGACTCAACACGCCCTATTCACCGCACAAGAATATATCTGACTAGTAATAATCTTAAAACCTATGTATTGATATCTCTCTGTTAGTGTGTCAAGTGGGTGTAAAGCGGCATAAACACAGCAGTGAAAAGCAGCTAAACCCCATTATAAAAATAAATTACTTTGAAAAACCCATGAAACAAAGACAGTGAAAGAGAGCGAAATTCTTACACAATGCGTTCAGGGGCTGTGATGCAACCTGGATTGACCATATCTAGACCCACAGCTGGATGAGACATATGGGTGGACACTCTTGGGGCTGAGAGGTTTGGTGAGGTTGGGTGAGCAAACGCAGACCCTTTAAAGTAATACTGCGTGGTACCCATCGCATGGGTCCCAAATCTCCAGGTTCAAGGGCATCTTCCTACATTGAAAACATGCATGAGAAACCCAGAAGATGGTACACCGTGTGATGGGGAAAGGTTTCTAAAACGCACGTCATTTCTCATCGCCTTGTGCCCGGGTTCGCCATTCCAGCCACTTTACTAGCAATCTCCCTACTTGGAGCATCAGCACCTTTAACCTCCTGTTCCGTACAGGTTGCAATTTGTCCTGAGGATGAACGGGAAGACTTGGAACCAATGAGAGACTAGGTCTTGGTGTAGGGACAGGCACAGGTCACTCTATTTTCCCATCAGGAAGAAGAATTAACCACAGGCTCAGCCTGCCCCCTGGAACCAGAACAGGGCCTGAAGCCATCCTGCGCTTTTGCGGCCAGCTCCCTAAAAAGCGAGTTGTAAAATGGAGCTTCAGGGCACTGCAATTCACAAACCTGCAGAGTTATAAATGATAACTCTAGTCCACAAATTTATTGAGGGAAGGCAAAAAAGAGGATATGAAATCAAGGCAGAATTGCAGGAAACCGATTTCAGGAGATAGATTCGAATCGCCTTTAAAGCACATGAAAAGCGGCAAAACGTTGACAATGATGCCCTTGGCCAAAAAGGGCGTATGCGTTTTTCCCTGAATATATTCAGGAAAAAACGCATACGCCATTTTTGGCCAACCAAGCAACCTGGAAAGGAAAATCAGCGCTAAAAAGAACTCTCGCTACCCATTGGTCAAAATGGCCATGCTGAAAAAAGTGTCAAAACCAGAAATGCAGGAAAGGCCATGGAGAAATGGGAGCCGTGCTACACTGATGGGCGAGATGTAAATTGCCAACAGCCACTCTGGAGAAGTGTACGGTGAGTCCTGAAACGTCTAAAAACCAAAGCTACAGAGCATAGGGCACTTCCACTCATGGGGGTATACATTGGGAAAATTAAAAATCAGCAAGAGACAAGAACCCCAAAGTTTAGGGCTGCTCTCTTGACAAGGACCTCCACTTCATTCCACCTTCAATATCCCAGGAAAGAGAAAAATGGATAAAGAAGTTGTGGTCCTTATATACAATGGAATATCACTCAGCCATGAAATCAATGTCATAAGGCTAGTAGCAGCATGATGAGTGGATTTAGGTACGACGATTCTAAGTGAAATAAGTCACACAGAAAAGGACACTTCTCATAAGGTATCACTTATAGAGGGAATGTAAAAACCGTTACACTTGAACTGAATTACAAAACAGAACAGAGTCACACATGCAGAAAACACACTATGGCTGCTTAACGGGAAAGGTGAGGTGGGGTGATACATAAAACAAGGGTTTTAAATTAGCTCAGATACCGTTCCATAAAACCAATATGTAATAGATAAGACCTACTCCTTGCTCAGAGAACTGGACTCAACACGCCCTATTCACCGCACAAGAATATATCTGACTAGTAATAATCTTAAAACCTAGGTATTGATATCTCTCTGTTAGTGTGTCAAGTGGGTGTAAAGCGGCATAAACACAGCAGTGAAAAGCAGCTAAGCCCCATTATAAAAATAAATTACTTTGAAAAACCCATGAAACAAAGACAGTGAAAGAGAGCGAAATTCTTACACAATGCGTTCAGGGGCTGTGATGCAACCTGGATTGACCATATCTAGACCCACAGCTGGATGAGACATAAGGCTGGACACTCTTGGGGCTGAGAGGTTTGGTGAGGTTGGGTGAGCAAACGCAGACCCTTTAAAGTAATACTGCGTGGTACCCATCGCATGGGTCCCAAATCTCCAGGTTCAAGGGCATCTTCCTACATTGAAAACATGCATGAGAAACCCAGAAGATGGTACACCGTGTGATGGGGAAAGGTTTCTAAAACGTACCTCATTTCTCATCTCCTTGTGCCCGGGTTCGCCATAACAGCCGCTTTACTAGCAATCTCCCTACTTGGAGCATCAGCATCTTTAACCTCCTGTTCCGTACAGGTTGCAATTTGTCCTGAGGATGAACGAGAAGACATGGAACCAATGAGAGACTAGCTCTTGGTGTTGGGACATGAAGAGGTCACTCTATTTTCCCATCAGGAAGAACAATTAACCACAGGTTCATCCTGCCCCCCAGAACCAGAACAGGGCCTGAAGCCATCCTGCGCTTTTGCGGCCATCTCCCAAAAAGGCGAGTTGTAAAATGGAGGTTCAGGGCACTGCAATTCACAAACCTGCAGAGTTATAAATGATAACTCTCGTCCACAAATATATTGAGGGAAGGCAAAGAAGAGGATTTGAAATCAAGGCAGAATTGCAGGAAACAGATTTCAGGAGGTAGATTCGAATCGCCTTTAAAGCACATGAAAAGCGGCAAAACGTTGACAATGATGCCCTTGGCCAAAAAGGGCGTATGCGTTTTTTCCTGAATATATTCAGGAAAAAACGCATACGCCCTTTTTGGCCAACCAAGCAACCTGGAAAGGCAAATCAGTGCTACAAAGAAGTCTCGCTACCCATTGGTCAAAATGGCCATGCTGAAAAAAGTGTCAAAACCAGAAATGCAGGAAAGGCCATGGAGAAATGGGAGCCATGCTACACTGATGGGCGGGATGTAAATTGCCAACAGCCACTCTGGAGAAGTGTACGGTGAGTCCTGAAACGTCTAAAAACCAAAGCTACAGAGCATAGGGCACTTCCACTCATGGGGGTATACATTGGGAAAATTAAAAATCAGCAAGAGACAAGAACCCCAAAGTTTAGGGCTGCTCTCTTGACAAGGACCTCCACTTCATTCCACCTTCAATATCCCAGGAAAGAGAAAAATGGATAAAGAAGTTGTGGTCCTTATATACAATGGAATATCACTCAGCCATGGAATCAATGTCATAAGGCTAGTAGCAGCATGATGAGTGGATTTAGGTACGACGATTCTAAGTGAAATAAGTCACACAGAAAAGGACACTTCTCATAATGTATCACTTATAGAGGGAATGTAAAAACCGTTACACGTGAACTGAATTACAAAACAGAACAGAGTCACACATGCAGAAAACACACTATGGCTGCTTAACGGGAAAGGTGAGGTGGGGTGATACATAAAACAAGGGTTTCAAATTAGCTCAGATACCGTTCCATAAAACCAATATGTAATAGATAAGACCTACTCCTTGCTCAGAGAACTGGACTCAACACGCCCTATTCACCGCACAAGAATATATCTGACTAGTAATAATCTTAAAACCTAGGTATTGATATCTCTCTGTTAGTGTGTCAAGTGGGTATAAAGCGGCATAAACACAGCAGTGAAAAGCAGCTAAACCCCATTATAAAAATAAATTACTTTGAAAAACCCATGAAACAAAGACAGTGAAAGAGAGCGAAATTCTTACACAATGCGTTCAGGGGCTGTGATGCAACCTGGATTGACCATATCTAGACCCACAGCTGGATGAGACATAAGGGTGGACACTCTTGGGGCTGAGAGGTTTGGTGAGGTTGGGTGAGCAAATGCAGACCCTTTAAAGTAATACTGCGTGATACCCATCGCATGGGTCCCAAATCTCCAGGTTCAAGGGCATCTTCCTACATCGAAAACATGCATGAGAAACCCAGAAGATGGTACACCGTGTAATGGGGAAAGGTTTCTAAAACGCACCTCATTTCTCATCTCCTTGTGCTCGGGTTCGCCATTCCAGCCACTTTACTAGCAATCTCCCTACTTGGAGCATCAGCACCTTTAACCTCCTGTTCCGTACAGGTTGCAATTTGTCCTGAGGATGAACGGGAAGACGTGGAACCAAAGAGAGACTAACTCTTGGTGTAGGGACAGGCAGAGGTCACTCTATTTTCCCATCAGGAAGAAGAATTAACAACAGGCTCAGCCTGCCCCCCGGAACCAGAACAGGGCCTGAAGCCATCCTGCGCTTTTGCGGCCATCTCCCAAAAAGGCGAGTTGTAAAATGGAGGTTCAGGGCACTGCAATTCACAAACCTGCAGAGTTATAAATGATAACTCTCGTCCACAAATATATTGAGGGAAGGCAAAGAAGAGGATTTGAAATCAAGGCAGAATTGCAGGAAACAAATTTCAGGAGGTAGATTCGAATCGCCTTTAAAGCACATGAAAAGCGGCAAAACGTTGACAATGATGCCCTTGGCCAAAAAGGGCGTAAGCGTTTTTTCCTGAATATATTCAGGAAAAAACGCATACGCCCTTTTTGGCCAACCAAGCAACCTGGAAAGGCAAATCAGCGCTACAAAGAAGTCTCGCTACCCATTGGTCAAAATGGCCATGCTGAAAAAAGTGTCAAAACCAGAAATGCAGGAAAGGCCATGGAGAAATGGGAGCCATGCTACACTGATGGGCGGGATGTAAATTGCCAACAGCCACTCTGGAGAAGTGTACGGTGAGTCCTGAAACGTCTAAAAAGCAAAGCTTAGAGAGCATAGGGCACTTCCACTCATGGGGGTATACATTGGGAATATTAAAAATCAGCAAGAGACAAGCACCCCAAAGTTTAGGGCTGCTCTCTTAACAAGGACCTCCACTTCATTCCACCTTCAATATCCCAGGAAAGAGAAAATTGGATAAAGAAGTTGTGGTCCTTATATACAATGGAATATCACTCAGCCATGAAATCAATATCATAAGGCTAGTAGCAGCATGATGAGTGGATTTAGGTACGACGATTCTAAGTGAAATAAGTCACACAGAAAAGGACACTTCTCATAATGTATCACTTATAGAGGGAATGTAAAAACCGTTACACTTGAACTGAATTACAAAACAGAACGGAGTCACACATGCAGAAAACACACTATGGCTGCTTAACGGGAAAGGTGAGGTGGGGTGATACATAAAACAAGGGTTTCAAATTAGCTCAGATACCGTTCCATAAAACCAATATGTAATAGACAAGACCTACTCCTTGCTCAGAGAACTGGACTCAACACGCCCTATTCACCGCACAAGAATATATCTGACTAGTAATAATCTTAAAACCTATGTATTGATATCTCTCTGTTAGTGTGTCAAGTGGGTGTAAAGCGGCATAAACACAGCAGTGAAAAGCAGCTAAACCCCATTATAAAAATAAATTACTTTGAAAAACCCATGAAACAAAGACAGTGAAAGAGAGCGAAATTCTTACACAATGCGTTCAGGGGCTGTGATGCAACCTGGATTGACCATATCTAGACCCACAGCTGGATGAGACATAAGGGTGGACACTCTTGGGGCTGAGAGGTTTGGTGAGGTTGGGTGAGCAAACGCAGACCCTTTAAAGTAATACTGCGTGGTACCCATCGCATGGGTCCCAAATCTCCAGGTTCAAGGGCATCTTCCTACATTGAAAACATGCATGAGAAACCCAGAAGATGGTACACCGTGTGATGGGGAAAGGTTTCTAAAACGCACGTCATTTCTCATCGCCTGTGCCCGGGTTCGCCATTCCAGCCACTTTACTAGCAAGCTCCCTACTTGGAGCATCAGCACCTTTAACCTCCTGTTCCGTACAGGTTGCAATTTGTCCTGAGGATGAACGGGAAGACTTGGAACCAATGAGAGACTAGGTCTTGGTGTAGGGACAGGCACAGGTCACTCTATTTTCCCATCAGGAAGAAGAATTAACCACAGGCTCAGCCTGCCCCCTGGAACCAGAACAGGGCCTGAAGCCATCCTGCGCTTTTGCGGCCAGCTCCCTAAAAAGCGAGTTGTAAAATGGAGCTTCAGGGCACTGCAATTCACAAACCTGCAGAGTTATAAATGATAACTCTAGTGCACAAATATATTGAGGGAAGGCAAAGAAGAGGATATGAAATCAAGGCAGAATTGCAGGAAACCGATTTCAGGAGATAGATTCGAATCGCCTTTAAAGCACATGAAAAGCGGCAAAACGTTGACAATGATGCCCTTGGCCAAAAAGGGCGTATGCGTTTTTCCCTGAATATATTCAGGAAAAAACGCATACGCCCTTTTTGGCCAAACAAGCAACCTGGAAAGGAAAATCAGCGCTAAAAAGAACTCTCGCTACCCATTGGTCAAAATGGCCATGCTGAAAAAAGTGTCAAAACCAGAAATGCAGGAAAGGCCATGGAGAAATGGGAGCCGTGCTACACTGATGGGCGAGATGTAAATTGCCAACAGCCACTCTGGAGAAGTGTACGGTGAGTCCTGAAACGTCTAAAAAGCAAAGCTTAGAGAGCATAGGGCACTTCCACTCATGGGGGTATAAATTGGGAAAATGAAAAATCAGCAAGACACAAGCACCCCAAAGTTTAGGGCTGCTCTGTTGACAAGGACCTCCACTTCATTCCAGCTTCAATATCCCAGGAAAGAGAAAAATGGATAAAGAAGTTGTGGTCCTTATATACAATGGAATATCACTCAGCCATGAAATCAATGTCATAAGGCTAGTAGCAGCATGATGAGTGGATTTAGGTACGACGATTCTAAGTGAAATAAGTCACACAGAAAAGGACACTTCTCATAATGTATCACTTATAGAGGGAATGTAAAAACCGTTACACTTGAACTGAATTACAAAACAGAACAGAGTCACACATGCAGAAAACACACTATGGCTGCTTAACGGGAAAGGTGAGGTGGGGTGATACATAAAACAAGGGTTTCAAATTAGCTCAGATACCGTTCCATAAAACCAATATGTAATAGACAAGACCTACTCCTTGCTCAGAGAACTGGACTCAACACGCCCTATTCACCGCACAAGAATATATCTGACTAGTAATAATCTTAAAACCTATGTATTGATATCTCTCCGTTAGTGTGTCAAGTGGGTGTAAAGCGGCATAAACACAGCAGTGAAAAGCAGCTAAACCCCATTATAAAAATAAATTACTTTGAAAAACCCATGAAACAAAGACAGTGAAAGAGAGCGAAATTCTTACACAATGCGTTCAGGGGCTGTGATGCAACCTGGATTGACCATATCTAGACCCACAGATGGATGAGACATAAGGGTGGACACTCTTGGGGCTGAGAGGTTTGGTGAGGTTGGGTGAGCAAACGCAGACCCTTTAAAGTAATATTGCGTGGTACCCATCGCATGGGTCCCAAATCTCCAGGTTCAAGGGCATCTTCCTACATCGAAAACATGCATGAGAAACCCAGAAGATGGTACACCGTGTGATGGGGAAAGGTTTCTAAAACGCACCTCATTTCTCATCTCCTTGTGCTCGGGTTCGCCATTCCAGCCACTTTACTAGCAATCTCCCTAATTGGAGCATCAGCACCTTTAACCTCCTGTTCCGTACAGGTTGCAATTTGTCCTGAGGATGAACGGGAAGACTTGGAACCAATGAGAGACTAGCTCTTGGTGTAGGGACAGGCACAGGTCACTCTATTTTCCCATCAGGAAGAAGAATTAACCACAGGCTCATCCTCCCCCCCGGAACCAGAACAGGGCCTGAAGCCATCCTGCGCTTTTGCGGCCAGCTCCCAAAAAAGCGAGTTGTAAAATGGAACTTCAGGGCACTGCAATTCACAAACCTACAGAGTTATAAATGATAACTCTCGTCCACAAATATATTGAGGGAAGGCAAAGAAGAGGATTTGAAATCAAGGCAGAATTGTAGGAAACAGATTTCAGGAGGTAGATTCGAATCGCCTTTAAAGCACATGAAAAGCGGCAAAACGTTGACAATGATGCCCTTGGCCAAAAAGGGCGTATGCGTTTTTTCCTGAATATATTCAGGAAAAAACGCATACGCCCTTTTTGGCCAACCAAGCAACCTGAAAAGGCAAATCAGCACTACAAAGCAGACTCGCTACCCATCAGTCAAAAGGGCCATGCTGAAAAAAGTCTCAAAACCAGAAATGCAGGACAGGCCATGGAGAAATGGGAGCCTTGCTACACTGATGGGCGGGATGTAAATTGCCAACAGCCACTCTGGAGAAGTGTACGGTGTGTCCTGAAACATCTAAAAAACACAGCTTAGAGAGCATAGGGCACTTCCACTCATGGGGGTATAAATTGGGAAAATGAAAATTCAGCAAGACACAAGCACCCCAAAGTTTAGGGCTGCTCTGTTGACAAGGACCTCCACTTCATTCCACCTTCAATATCCCAGGAAAGAGAAAAATGGATAAAGAAGTTGTGGTCCTTATGTACAATGGAATATCACTCAGCCATGAAATCAATGTCATAAGGCTAGTAGCAGCATGATGAGTGGATTTAGGTACGACGATTCTAAGTGAAATAAGTCACACAGAAAAGGACACTTCTCATAAGGTATCACTTATAGAGGGAATGTAAAAACCGTTACACTTGAACTGAATTACAAAACAGAACAGAGTCACACAGGCAGAAAACACACTATGGCTGCTTAACGGGAAAGGTGAGGTGGGGTGATACATAAAACAAGGGTTTCAAATTAGCTCAGATACCGTTCCATAAACCCAATATGTAATAGACAAGACCTACTCCTTGCTCAGAGAACTGGACTCAACACGCCCTATTCACCGCACAAGAATATATCTGACTAGTAATAATCTTAAAACCTATGTATTGATATCTCTCTGTTAGTGTGTCAAGTCGGTGAAAAGCGGCATAAACACAGCAGTGAAAAGCAGCTAAACCCCATTATAAAAATAAATTACTTTTACAAACCCATGAAACAAAGACAGTGAAAGAGAGAGAAATTCTTACACAATGCGTTCAGGGGCTGTGATGCAACCTGGATTGACCATACCTAGACCCACAGCTGGATGAGACATAAGGGTGGACACTCTTGGGGCTGAGAGGTTTGGTGAGGTTGGGTGAGCAAATGCAGACCCTTTAAAGTAATACTGCGTGGTACCCATCGCATGGGTCCCAAATCTCCAGGTTCAAGGGCATCTTCCTACATCGAAAACATGAATGAGAAACCCAGAAGATGGTACACCCTGTGATGTGGAAAGGTTTCTAAAACGCACCTCATTTCTCTTCTCCTTGTGCCCGGGTTCGCCATTCCAGCCGCTTTACTAACAATCTCCCTACTTGGAGCATCAGCACCTTTAACCTCCTGTTCCGTACAGGTTGCAATTTGTCCTGAGGATGAACGGGAATACGGGGAACCAGTGAGAGACTAGCTCTTGGTGTTGGGACAGGCACAGGTCACTCTATTTTCCCATCAGGAAGAAGAATTAACCACAGGCTCATCCTCCCCCCCGGAAACAGAACAGGGCCTGAAGCCATCCTGCACTTTTGCGGCCAGCTCCCAAAAAAGCGAGTTGTAAAATGGAGGTTCAGGGCACTGCAATTCCCAAACCTGCAGAGTTATAAATGATAACTCTCGTCCACAAATATATTGAGGGAAGGCAAAGAAGAGGATTTGAAATCAAGGCAGAATTGCAGGAAACAGATTTCAGGAGGTAGATTCGAATCGCCTTTAAAGCACATGAAAAGCGGCAAAACGTTGACAATGATGCCCTTGGCCAAAAAGGGCGTATGCGTTTTTTCCTGAATATATTCAGGAAAAAACGCATACGCCCTTTTTGGCCAACCAAGCAACCTGGAAAGGCAAATCAGCGCTACAAAGAAGACTCGCTACCCATCGGTCAAAAGGGCCATGCTGAAAAACGTGTCAAAACCAGAAATGCAGGACAGGCCATGGAGAAATGGGAGCCTTGCTACACTGATGGGCGGGATGTAAATTGCCAACAGCCACTCTGGAGAAGTGTACGGTGTGTCCTGAAACATCTAAAAAACACAGCTTAGAGAGCATAGGGCACTTCCACTCATGGGGGTATAAATTGGGAAAATGAAAAATCAGCAAGACACAAGCACCCCAAAGTTTAGGGCTGCTCTGTTGACAAGGACCTCCACTTCATTCCACCTTCAATATCCCAGGAAAGAGAAAAATGGATAAAGAAGTTGTGGTCCTTATGTACAATGGAATATCACTCAGCCAGGAAATCAATGTCATAAGGCTAGTAGCAGCATGATGAGTGGATTTAGGTACAACGATTCTAAGTGAAATAAGTCACACAGAAAAGGACACTTCTCATAAGGTATCACTTATAGAGGGACTGTAAAAACCGTTACACTTGAACTGAATTACAAAACAGAACAGAGTCACACATGCAGAAAACACACTATGGCTGCTTAACGGGAAAGGTGAGGTGGGGTGATACATAAAACAAGGGTTTCAAATTAGCTCAGATACCGTTCCATAAACCCAATATGTAATAGACAAGAACTACTCCTTGCTCAGAGAACTGGACTCAACACGCCCTATTCACCGCACAAGAATATATCTGACTAGTAATAATCTTAAAACCTATGTATTGATATCTCTCTGTTAGTGTGTCAAGTGGGTGTAAAGCGGCATAAACACAGCAGTGAAAAGCAGCTAAACCCCATTATAAAAATAAATTACTTTGAAAAACCCATGAAACAAAGACAGTGAAAGAGAGAGAAATTCTTACACAATGCGTTCAGGGGCTGTGATGCAACCTGGATTGACCATATCTAGACCCACAGCTGGATGAGACATAAGGGTGGACACTCTTGGGGCTGAGAGGTTTGGTGAGGTTGGGTGAGCAAACGCAGACCCTTTAAAGTAATACTGCGTGGTACCCATCGCATGGGTCCCAAATCTCCAGGTTCAAGGGCATCTTCCTACATCGAAAACATGCATGAGAAAACAAAAAGATGGTACACCATGTGATGGGGAAAGGTTTCTAAAACGCACCTCATTTCTCTTCTCCTTGTGCCCGGGTTCGCCATTCCAGCCGCTTTCCTAACAATCTCCCTACTTGGAGCATCAGCACCTTTAACCTCCTGTTCCGTACAGGTTGCAATTTGTCCTGAGGATGAACGGGTAGACGGGGAACCAGTGAGAGACTAGCTCTTGGTGTTGGGACAGGCACAGGTCACTCTATTTTCCCATCAGTAAGAAGAATTAACCACAGGCTCATCCTCCCCCCCGGAACCAGAACAGGGCCTGAAGCCATCCTGCGCTTTTGCGGCCAGCTCCCAAAAAAGCGAGTTGTACAATGGAGCTTCAGGGCACTGCAATTCACAAACCTGCAGAGTTATAAATGATAACTCTCGTCCACAAATATATTGAGGGAAGGCAAAGAAGAGGATTTGAAATCAAGGCAGAAATGCAGGAAACAGATTTCAGGAGGTAGATTCGAATCGCCTTTAAAGCACATGAAAAGCGGCAAAACGTTGACAATGATGCCCTTGGCCAAAAAGGGCGTATGCGTTTTTTCCTGAATATATTCAGGAAAAAACGCATACGCCCTTTTTGGCCAACCAAGCAACCTGGAAAGGCAAATCAGCACTACAAAGCAGACTCGCTACCCATCAGTCAAAAGGGCCATGCTGAAAAAAGTCTCAAAACCAGAAATGCAGGACAGGCCATGGAGAAATGGGAGCCTTGCTACACTGATGGGCGGGATGTAAATTGCCAACAGCCACTCTGGAGAAGTGTACGGTGTGTCCTGAAACATCTAAAAAACACAGCTTAGAGAGCATAGGGCACTTCCACTCATGGGGGTATAAATTGGGAAAATGAAAATTCAGCAAGACACAAGCACCCCAAAGTTTAGGGCTGCTCTGTTGACTAGGACCTCCACTTCATTCCACCTTCAATATCCCAGGAAAGAGAAAAATGGATAAAGAAGTTGTGGTCCTTATGTACAATGGAATATCACTCAGCCATGAAATCAATGTCATAAGGCTAGTAGCAGCATGATGAGTGGATTTAGGTACGACGATTCTAAGTGAAATAAGTCACACAGAAAAGGACACTTCTCATAAGGTATCACTTATAGAGGGAATGTAAAAACCGTTACACTTGAACTGAATTACAAAACAGAACAGAGTCACACAGGCAGAAAACACACTATGGCTGCTTAACGGGAAAGGTGAGGTGGGGTGATACATAAAACAAGGGTTTCAAATTAGCTCAGATACCGTTCCATAAACCCAATATGTAATAGACAAGACCTACTCCTTGCTCAGAGAACTGGACTCAACACGCCCTATTCACCGCACAAGAATATATCTGACTAGTAATAATCTTAAAACCTATGTATTGATATCTCTCTGTTAGTGTGTCAAGTCGGTGAAAAGCGGCATAAACACAGCAGTGAAAAGCAGCTAAACCCCATTAAAAAATAAATTACTTTTACAAACCCATGAAACAAAGACAGTGAAAGAGAGAGAAATTCTTACACAATGCGTTCAGGGGCTGTGATGCAACCTGGATTGACCATACCTAGACCCACAGCTGGATGAGACATAAGGGTGGACACTCTTGGGGCTGAGAGGTTTGGTGAGGTTGGGTGAGCAAACGCAGACCCTTTAAAGTAATACTGCGTGGTACCCATCGCATGGGTCCCAAATCTCCAGGTTCAAGGGCATCTTCCTACATCGAAAACATGAATGAGAAACCCAGAAGATGGTACACCCTGTGATGTGGAAAGGTTTCTAAAACGCACCTCATTTCTCTTCTCCTTGTGCCCGGGTTCGCCATTCCAGCCGCTTTACTAACAATCTCCCTACTTGGAGCATCAGCACCTTTAACCTCCTGTTCCGTACAGGTTGCAATTTGTCCTGAGGATGAACGGGAATACGGGGAACCAGTGAGAGACTAGCTCTTGGTGTTGGGACAGGCACAGGTCACTCTATTTTCCCATCAGGAAGAAGAATTAACCACAGGCTCATCCTCCCCCCCGGAAACAGAACAGGGCCTGAAGCCATCCTGCACTTTTGCGGCCAGCTCCCAAAAAAGCGAGTTGTAAAATGGAGGTTCAGGGCACTGCAATTCCCAAACCTGCAGAGTTATAAATGATAACTCTCGTCCACAAATATATTGAGGGAAGGCAAAGAAGAGGATTTGAAATCAAGGCAGAATTGCAGGAAACAGATTTCAGGAGGTAGATTCGAATCGCCTTTAAAGCACATGAAAAGCGGCAAAACGTTGACAATGATGCCCTTGGCCAAAAAGGGCGTATGCGTTTTTTCCTGAATATATTCAGGAAAAAACGCATACGCCCTTTTTGGCCAACCAAGCAACCTGGAAAGGCAAATCAGCGCTACAAAGAAGACTCGCTACCCATCGGTCAAAAGGGCCATGCTGAAAAACGTGTCAAAACCAGAAATGCAGGACAGGCCATGGAGAAATGGGAGCCTTGCTACACTGATGGGCGGGATGTAAATTGCCAACAGCCACTCTGGAGAAGTGTACGGTGTGTCCTGAAACATCTAAAAAACACAGCTTAGAGAGCATAGGGCACTTCCACTCATGGGGGTATAAATTGGGAAAATGAAAAATCAGCAAGACACAAGCACCCCAAAGTTTAGGGCTGCTCTGTTGACAAGGACCTCCACTTCATTCCACCTTCAATATCCCAGGAAAGAGAAAAATGGATAAAGAAGTTGTGGTCCTTATGTACAATGGAATATCACTCAGCCAGGAAATCAATGTCATAAGGCTAGTAGCAGCATGATGAGTGGATTTAGGTACAACGATTCTAAGTGAAATAAGTCACACAGAAAAGGACACTTCTCATAAGGTATCACTTATAGAGGGACTGTAAAAACCGTTACACTTGAACTGAATTACAAAACAGAACAGAGTCACACATGCAGAAAACACACTATGGCTGCTTAACGGGAAAGGTGAGGTGGGGTGATACATAAAACAAGGGTTTCAAATTAGCTCAGATACCGTTCCATAAACCCAATATGTAATAGACAAGAACTACTCCTTGCTCAGAGAACTGGACTCAACACGCCCTATTCACCGCACAAGAATATATCTGACTAGTAATAATCTTAAAACCTATGTATTGATATCTCTCTGTTAGTGTGTCAAGTGGGTGTAAAGCGGCATAAACACAGCAGTGAAAAGCAGCTAAACCCCATTATAAAAATAAATTACTTTGAAAAACCCATGAAACAAAGACAGTGAAAGAGAGAGAAATTCTTACACAATGCGTTCAGGGGCTGTGATGCAACCTGGATTGACCATATCTAGACCCACAGCTGGATGAGACATAAGGGTGGACACTCTTGGGGCTGAGAGGTTTGGTGAGGTTGGGTGAGCAAACGCAGACCCTTTAAAGTAATACTGTGTGGTACCCATCGCATGGGTCCCAAATCTCCAGGTTCAAGGGCATCTTCCTACATCGAAAACATGCATGAGAAAACAAAAAGATGGTACACCATGTGATGGGGAAAGGTTTCTAAAACGCACCTCATTTCTCTTCTCCTTGTGCCCGGGTTCGCCATTCCAGCCGCTTTCCTAACAATCTCCCTACTTGGAGCATCAGCACCTTTAACCTCCTGTTCCGTACAGGTTGCAATTTGTCCTGAGGATGAACGGGTAGACGGGGAACCAGTGAGAGACTAGCTCTTGGTGTTGGGACAGGCACAGGTCACTCTATTTTCCCATCAGTAAGAAGAATTAACCACAGGCTCATCCTCCCCCCCGGAACCAGAACAGGGCCTGAAGCCATCCTGCGCTTTTGCGGCCAGCTCCCAAAAAAGCGAGTTGTACAATGGAGCTTCAGGGCACTGCAATTCACAAACCTGCAGAGTTATAAATGATAACTCTCGTCCACAAATATATTGAGGGAAGGCAAAGAAGAGGATTTGAAATCAAGGCAGAAATGCAGGAAACAGATTTCAGGAGGTAGATTCGAATCGCCTTTAAAGCACATGAAAAGCGGCAAAACGTTGACAATGATGCCCTTGGCCAAAAAGGGCGTATGCGTTTTTTCCTGAATATATTCAGGAAAAAACGCATACGCCCTTTTTGGCCAACCAAGCAACCTGGAAAGGCAAATCAGGGCTACAAAGAAGACTCGCTACCCATCGGTCAAAAGGGCCATGCTGAAAAAAGTCTCAAAACCAGAAATGCAGGACAGGCCATGGAGAAATGGGAGCCTTGCTACACTGATGGGCGGGATGTAAATTGCCAACAGCCACTCTGGAGAAGTGTACGGTGTGTCCTGAAACATCTGAAAAACACAGCTTAGAGAGCATAGGGCACTTCCACTCATGGGGGTATAAATTGGGAAAATGAAAAATCAGCAAGACACAAGCACCCCAAAGTTGAGGGCTGCTCTGTTGACAAGGACCTCCACTTCATTCCACCTTCAATATCCCAGGAGGGAGAAAAATGGATAAAGAAGTTGTGGTCCTTATGTACAATGGAATATCACTCAGCCATGAAATCAATGTCATAAGGCTAATAGCAGCATGATGAGTGGATTTAGGTACGACGATTCTAAGTGAAATAAGTCACACAGAAAAGGACACTTCTCATAAGGTATCACTTATAGAGGGAATGTAAAAACCGTTACACTTGAACTGAATTACAAAACAGAACAGAGTCACACATGCAGAAAACACACTATGGCTGCTTAACGGGAAAGGTGAGGTGGGGTGATACATAAAACAAGGGTTTCAAATTAGCTCAGATACCGTTCCATAAACCCAATATGTAATAGACAAGACCTACTCCTTGCTCAGAGAACTGGACTCAACACGCCCTATTCACCGCACAAGAATATATCTGACTAGTAATAATCTTAAAACCTATGTATTGATATCTCTCTGTTAGTGTGTCAAGTGGGTGTAAAGCGGCATAAACACAGCAGTGAAAAGCAGCTAAACCCCATTATAAAAATAAATTACTTTGAAAAACCCATGAAACAAAGACAGTGAAAGAGAGAGAAATTCTTACACAATGCGTTCAGGGGCTGTGATGCAACCTGGATTGACCATATCTAGACCCACAGCTGGATGAGACATAAGGGTGGACACTCTTGGGGCTGAGAGGTTTGGTGAGGTTGGGTGAGCAAACGCAGACCCTTTAAAGTAATACTGCGTGGTACCCATCGCATGGGTCCCAAATCTCCAGGTTCAAGGGCATCTTCCTACATCGAAAACATGCATGAGAAAACAAAAAGATGGTACACCATGTGATGGGGAAAGGTTTCTAAAACGCACCTCATTTCTCTTCTCCTTGTGCCCGGGTTCGCCATTCCAGCCGCTTTACTAACAATCTCCCTACTTGGAGCATCAGCACCTTTAACCTCCTGTTCCGTACAGGTTGCAATTTGTCCTGAGGATGAACGGGTAGACGGGGAACCAGTGAGAGACTAGCTCTTGGTGTTGGGACAGGCACAGGTCACTCTATTTTCCCATCAGGAAGAAGAATTAACCACAGGCTCATCCTCCCCCCCGGAACCAGAACAGGGCCTGAAGCCATCCTGCGCTTTTGCGGCCAGCTCCCAAAATAGCGAGTTGTAAAATGGAGCTTCAGGGCACTGCAATTCACAAACCTACAGAGTTATAAATGATAACTCTCGTCCACAAATATATTGAGGGAAGGCAAAGAAGAGGATTTGAAATCAAGGCAGAATTGTAGGAAACAGATTTCAGGAGGTAGATTCGAATCGCCTTTAAAGCACATGAAAAGCGGCAAAACGTTGACAATGATGCCCTTGGCCAAAAAGGGCGTATGCGTTTTTTCCTGAATATATTCAGGAAAAAACGCATACGCCCTTTTTGGCCAACCAAGCAACCTGAAAAGGCAAATCAGCGCTACAAAGCAGACTCGCTACCCATCGGTCAAAAGGGCCATGCTGAAAAAAGTCTCAAAACCAGAAATGCAGGACAGGCCATGGAGAAATGGGAGCCTTGCTACACTGATGGGCGGGATGTAAATTGCCAACAGCCACTCTGGAGAAGTGTACGGTGTGTCCTGAAACATCTAAAAAACACAGCTTAGAGAGCATAGGGCACTTCCACTCATGGGGGTATAAAATGGGAAAATGAAAATTCAGCAAGACACAAGCACCCCAAAGTTTAGGGCTGCTCTGTTGACAAGGACCTCCACTTCATTCCACCTTCAATATCCCAGGAGGGAGAAAAATGGACAAAGAAGTTGTGGTCCTTATGTACAATGGAATATCACTCAGCCATGAAATCAATGTCATAAGGCTAATAGCAGCATGATGAGTGGATTTAGGTACGACGATTCTAAGTGAAATAAGTCACACAGAAAAGGACACTTCTCATAAGGTATCACTTATAGAGGGAATGTAAAAACCGTTACACTTGAACTGAATTACAAAACAGAACAGAGTCACACAGGCAGAAAACACACTATGGCTGCTTAACGGGAAAGGTGAGGTGGGGTGATACATAAAACAAGGGTTTCAAATTAGCTCAGATACCGTTCCATAAACCCAATATGTAATAGACAAGACCTACTCCTTGCTCAGAGAACTGGACTCAACACGCCCTATTCACCGCACAAGAATATATCTGACTAGTAATAATCTTAAAACCTATGTATTGATATCTCTCTGTTAGTGTGTCAAGTGGGTGAAAAGCGGCATAAACACAGCAGTGAAAAGCAGCTAAACCCCATTATCAAAATAAATTACTTTTACAAACCCATGAAACAAAGACAGTGAAAGAGAGAGAAATTCTTACACAATGCGTTCAGGGGCTGTGATGCAACCTGGATTGACCATATCTAGACCCACAGCTGGATGAGACATAAGGGTGGACACTCTTGGGGCTGAGAGGTTTGGTGAGGTTGGGTGAGCAAACGCAGACCCTTTAAAGTAATACTTCGTGGTACCCATCGCATGGGTCCCAAATCTCCAGGTTCAAGGGCATCTTCCTACATCGAAAACATGCATGAGAAACCCAGAAGATGGTACACCGTGTGATGTGGAAAGGTTTCTAAAACGCACCTCATTTCTCTTCTCCTTGTGCCCGGGTTCGCCATTCCAGCCGCTTTACTAACAATCTCCCTACTTGGAGCATCAGCACCTTTAACCTCCTGTTCCGTACAGGTTGCAATTTGTCCTGAGGATGAACGGGTAGACGGGGAACCAGTGAGAGACTAGCTCTTGGTGTTGGGACAGGCAAAGGTCACTCTATTTTCCCATCAGGAAGAAGAATTAACCACAGGCTCAGCCTGCCCCCCGGAACCACAACAGGGCCTGAAGCCATCCTGCGCTTTTGCGGCCAGCTCCCAAAAAAGCGAGGTGTAAAATGGAGGTTCAGGGCACTGCAATTCACAAACCTGCAGAGTTATAAATGATAACTCTCGTCCACAAATATATTGAGGGAAGGCAAAGAAGAGGATTTGAAATCAAGGCAGAATTGCAGGAAACAGATTTCAGGAGGTAGATTCGAATCGCCTTTAAAGCACATGAAAAGCGGCAAAACGTTGACAATGATGCCCTTGGCCAAAAAGGGCGTATGCGTTTTTTCCTGAATATATTCAGGAAAAAACGCATACGCCCTTTTTGGCCAACCAAGCAACCTGGAAAGGCAAATCAGCGCTACAAAGAAGACTCGCTACCCATCGGTCAAAAGGGCCATGCTGAAAAACGTGTCAAAACCAGAAATGCAGGACAGGCCATGGAGAAATGGGAGCCTTGCTACACTGATGGGCGGGATGTAAATTGCCAACAGCCACTCTGGAGAAGTGTACGGTGTGTCCTGAAACATCTAAAAAACACAGCTTAGAGAGCATAGGGCACTTCCACTCATGGGGGTATAAATTGGGAAAATGAAAAATCAGCAAGACACAAGCACCCCAAAGTTTAGGGCTGCTCTGTTGACAAGGACCTCCACTTCATTCCACCTTCAATATCCCAGGAAAGAGAAAAATGGATAAAGAAGTTGTGGTCCTTATGTACAATGGAATATCACTCAGCCAGGAAATCAATGTCATAAGGCTAGTAGCAGCATGATGAGTGGATTTAGGTACGACGATTCTAAGTGAAATAAGTCACACAGAAAAGGACACTTCTCATAAGGTATCACTTATAGAGGGACTGTAAAACCGTTACACTTGAACTGAATTACAAAACAGAACAGAGTCACACATGCAGAAAACACACTATGGCTGCTTAACGGGAAAGGTGAGGTGGGGTGATACATAAAACAAGGGTTTCAAATTAGCTCAGATACCGTTCCATAAACCCAATATGTAATAGACAAGACCTACTCCTTGCTCAGAGAACTGGACTCAACACGCCCTATTCACCGCACAAGAATATATCTGACTAGTAATAATCTTAAAACCTATGTATTGATATCTCTCTGTTAGTGTGTCAAGTGGGTGTAAAGCGGCATAAACACAGCAGTGAAAAGCAGCTAAACCCCATTATAAAAATAAATTACTTTGAAAAACCCATGAAACAAAGACAGTGAAAGAGAGAGAAATTCTTACACAATGCGTTCAGGGGCTGTGATGCAACCTGGATTGACCATATCTAGACCCACAGCTGGATGAGACATAAGGGTGGACACTCTTGGGGCTGAGAGGTTTGGTGAGGTTGGGTGAGCAAACGCAGACCCTTTAAAGTAATACTGCGTGGTACCCATCGCATGGGTCCCAAATCTCCAGGTTCAAGGGCATCTTCCTACATCGAAAACATGCATGAGAAAACAAAAAGATGGTACACCATGTGATGGGGAAAGGTTTCTAAAACGCACCTCATTTCTCTTCTCCTTGTGCCCGGGTTCGCCATTCCAGCCGCTTTACTAACAATCTCCCTACTTGGAGCATCAGCACCTTTAACCTCCTGTTCCGTACAGGTTGCAATTTGTCCTGAGGATGAACGGGTAGACGGGGAACCAGTGAGAGACTAGCTCTTGGTGTTGGGACAGGCACAGGTCACTCTATTTTCCCATCAGGAAGAAGAATTAACCACAGGCTCATCCTCACCCCCGGAACCAGAACAGGGCCTGAAGCCATCCTGCGCTTTTGCGGCCAGCTTCCAAAAAAGCGAGTTGTAAAATGGAGCTTCAGGGCACTGCAATTCACAAACCTGCAGAGTTATAAATGATAACTCTCGTCCACAAATATATTGAGGGAAGGCAAAGAAGAGGATTTGAAATCAAGGCAGAAATGCAGGAAACAGATTTCAGGAGGTAGATTCGAATCGCCTTTAAAGCACATGAAAAGCGGCAAAACGTTGACAATGATGCCCTTGGCCAAAAAGGGCGTATGCGTTTTTTCCTGAATATATTCAGGAAAAAACGCATACGCCCTTTTTGTCCAACCAAGCAACCTGGAAAGGCAAATCAGGGCTACAAAGAAGACTGGCTACCCATCGGTCAAAAGGGCCATGCTGAAAAAAGTCTCAAAACCAGAAATGCAGGACAGGCCATGGAGAAATGGGAGCCTTGCTACACTGATGGGCGGGATGTAAATTGCCAACAGCCACTCTGGAGAAGTGTACGGTGTGTCCTGAAACATCTAAAAAACACAGCTTAGAGAGCATAGGGCACTTCCACTCATGGGGGTATAAATTGGGAAAATGAAAAATCAGCAAGACACAAGCACCCCAAAGTTTAGGGCTGCTCTGTTGACAAGGACCTCCACTTCATTCCACCTTCAATATCCCAGGAGGGAGAAAAATGGATAAAGATGTTGTGGTCCTTATGTACAATGGAATATCACTCAGCCATGAAATCAATGTCATAAGGCTAATAGCAGCATGATGAGTGGATTTAGGTACGACGATTCTAAGTGAAATAAGTCACACAGAAAAGGACACTTCTCATAAGGTATCACTTATAGAGGGAATGTAAAAACCGTTACACTTGAACTGAATTACAAAACAGAACAGAGTCACACATGCAGAAAACACACTATGGCTGCTTAACGGGAAAGGTGAGGTGGGGTGATACATAAAACAAAGGTTTCAAATTAGCTCAGATACCGTTCCATAAACCCAATATGTAATAGACAAGACCTACTCCTTGCTCAGAGAACTGGACTCAACACGCCCTATTCACCGCACAAGAATATATATGACTAGTAATAATCTTAAAACCTATGTATTGATATCTCTCTGTTAGTGTGTCAACTGGGTGTAAAGCGGCATAAACACAGCAGTGAAAAGCAGCTAAACCCCATTATCAAAATAAATTACTTTGAAAAACCCATGAAACAAAGACAGTGAAAGAGAGAGAAATTCTTACACAATGCGTTCAGGGGCTGTGATGCAACCTGGATTGACCATATCTAGACCCACAGCTGGATGAGACATAAGGGTGGACACTCTTGGGGCTGAGAGGTTTGGTGAGGTTGGGTGAGCAAACGCAGACCCTTTAAAGTAATACTGCGTGGTACCCATCGCATGGGTCCCAAATCTCCAGGTTCAAGGGCATCTTCCTACATCGAAAACATGCATGAGAAAACAAAAAGATGGTACACCATGTGATGGGGAAAGGTTTCTAAAACGCACCTCATTTCTCTTCTCCTTGTGCCCGGGTTCGCAATTCCATCCGCTTTACTAACAATCTCCCTACGTGGAGCATCAGCACCTTTAACCTCCTGTTCTGAACAGGTTGCAATTTGTCCTGAGGATGAACGGGTAGACGGGGAACCAGTGAGAGACTAGCTCTTGGTGTTGGGACAGGCACAGGTCACTCTATTTTCCCATCAGGAAGAAGAATTAACCACAGGCTCATCCTCCCCCCCGGAACCAGAACAGGGCCTGAAGCCATCCTGCGCTTTTGCGGCCAGCTTCCAAAAAAGCGAGTTGTAAAATGGAGCTTCAGGGCACTGCAATTCACAAACCTGCAGAGTTATAAATGATAACTCTCGTCCACAAATATATTGAGGGAAGGCAAAGAAGAGGATTTGAAATCAAGGCAGAAATGCAGGAAACAGATTTCAGGAGGTAGATTCGAATCGCCTTTAAAGCACATGAAAAGCGGCAAAACGTTGACAATGATGCCCTTGGCCAAAAAGGGCGTATGCGTTTTTTCCTGAATATATTCAGGAAAAAACGCATACGCCCTTTTTGGCCAACCAAGCAACCTGGAAAGGCAAATCAGGGCTACAAAGAAGACTGGCTACCCATCGGTCAAAAGGGCCATGCTGAAAAAAGTCTCAAAACCAGAAATGCAGGACAGGCCATGGAGAAATGGGAGCCTTGCTACACTGATGGGCGGGATGTAAATTGCCAACAGCCACTCTGGAGAAGTGTACGGTGTGTCCTGAAACATCTAAAAAACACAGCTTAGAGAGCATAGGGCACTTCCACTCATGGGGGTATAAATTGGGAAAATGAAAAATCAGCAAGACACAAGCACCCCAAAGTTTAGGGCTGCTCTGTTGACAAGGACCTCCACTTCATTCCACCTTCAATATCCCAGGAGGGAGAAAAATGGATAAAGAAGTTGTGGTCCTTATGTACAATGGAATATCACTCAGCCATGAAATCAATGTCATAAAGCTAGTAGCAGCATGATGAGTGGATTTAGGTACGACGATTCTAAGTGAAATAAGTCACACAGAAAAGGACACTTCTCATAAGGTATCACTTATAGAGGGAATGTAAAAACCGTTACACTTGAACTGAATTACAAAACAGAACAGAGTCACACATGCAGAAAACACACTATGGCTGCTTAACGGGAAAGGTGAGGTGGGGTGATACATAAAACAAGGGTTTCAAATTAGCTCAGATACCGTTCCATAAACCCAATATGTAATAGACAAGACCTACTCCTTGCTCAGAGAACTGGACTCAACACGCCCTATTCACCGCACAAGAATATATCTGACTAGTAATAATCTTAAAACCTATGTATTGATATCTCTCTGTTAGTGTGTCAAGTGGGTGTAAAGCGGCATAAACACAGCAGTGAAAAGCAGCTAAACCCCATTATAAAAATAAATTACTTTGAAACACCCATGAAACAAAGACAGTGAAAGAGAGAGAAATTCTTACACAATGCGTTCAGGGGCTGTGATGCAACCTGGATTGACCATATCTAGACCCACAGCTGGATGAGACATAAGGGTGGACACTCTTGGGGCTGAGAGGTTTGGTGAGGTTGGGTGAGCAAACGCAGACCCTTTAAAGTAATACTGCGTGGTACCCATCGCATGGGTCCCAAATCTCCAGGTTCAAGGGCATCTTCCTACATCGAAAACATGCATGAGAAAACAAAAAGATGGTACACCATGTGATGGGGAAAGGTTTCTAAAACGCACCTCATTTCTCTTCTCCTTGTGCCCGGGGTCGCCATTCCAGCCACTTTCCTAGAAATCTCCCTACTTGGAGCATCAGCACCTTTAACCTCCTGTTCCGTACAGGTTGCAATTTGTCCTGAGGATGAACGGGTAGACGGGGAACCAGTGAGAGACTAGCTCTTGGTGTTGGGACAGGCACAGGTCACTCTATTTTCCCATCAGGAAGAAGAATTAACCACAGGCTCATCCTCCCCCGCGGAACCAGAACAGGGACTGAAGCCATCCTGCGCTTTTGCGGCCAGCTCCCAAAAAAGCGAGTTGTAAAATGGAGCTTCAGGGCACTGCAATTCACAAACCTGCAGAGTTATAAATGATAACACTCGTCCACAAATATATTGAGGGAAGGCAAAGAAGAGGACTTGAAATCAAGGCAGAATTGCAGTAAACAGATTTCAGGAGGTAGATTCGAATCGCCTTTAAAGCACATGAAAAGCGGCAAAACGTTGACAATGATGCCCTTGGCCAAAAAGGGTGTATGCGTTTTTTCCTGAATATATTCAGGAAAAAACGCATACGCCCTTTTTGGCCAACCAAGCAACCTGGAGAGGCAAATCAGGGCTACAAAGAAGACTCGCTACCCATCGGTCAAAAGGGCCATGCTGAAAAAAGTCTCAAAACCAGAAATGCAGGACAGGCCATGGAGTAATGGGAGCCTTGCTACACTGATGGGCGGGATGTAAATTGCCAACAGCCACTCTGGAGAAGTGTACGGTGTGTCCTGAAACATCTAAAAAACACAGCTTAGAGAGCATAGGGCACTTCCACTCATGGGGGTATAAATTGGGAAAATGAAAAATCAGCAAGACACAAGCACCCCAAAGTTTAGGGATGCTCTGTTGACAAGGACCTCCACTTCATTCCACCTTCAATATCCCAGGAGGGAGAAAAATGGATAAAGAAGTTGTGGTCCTTATGTACAATGGAATATCACTCAGCCATGAAATCAATGTCATAAGGCTAATAGCAGCATGATGAGTGGATTTAGGTACGATGATTCTAAGTGAAATAAGTCACACAGAAAAGGACACTTCTCATAAGGTATCACTTATAGAGGGAATGTAAAAACCGTTACACTTGAACTGAATTACAAAACAGAACAGAGTCACACAGGAAGAAAACACACTATGGCTGCATAACGGGAAAGGTGAGGTGGGGTGATACATAAAACAAGGGTTTCAAATTAGCTCAGATACCGTTCCATAAACCCAATATGTAATAGACAAGACCTACTCCTTGCTCAGAGAACTGGACTCAACACGCCCTATTCACCGCACAAGAATATATCTGACTAGTAATAATCTTAAAACCTATGTATTGATATCTCTCTGTTAGTGTGTCAAGTGGGTGTAAAGCGGCATAAACACAGCAGTGAAAAGCAGCTAAACCCCATTATAAAAATAAATTACTTTGAAAAACCCATGAAACAAAGACAGTGAAAGAGAGAGAAATTCTTACACAATGCGTTCAGGGGCTGTGATGCAACCTGGATTGACCATTTCTAGACCCACAGCTGGATGAGACATAAGGGTGGACACTCTTGGGGCTGAGAGGTTTGGTGAGGTTGGGTGAGCAAACGCAGACCCTTTAAAGTAATACTGCGTGGTACCCATCGCATGGGTCCCAAATCTCCAGGTTCAAGGGCATCTTCCTACATCGAAAACATGCATGAGAAAACATAAAGATGGTACACCATGTGATGGGGAAAGGTTTCTAAAACGCACCTCATTTCTCTTCTCCTTGTGCCCGGGATCGCCATTCCAGCCACTTTACTAACAATCTCCCTACTTGGAGCATCAGCACCTTTAACCTCCTGTTCCGTACAGGTTGCAATTTGTCCTGAGGATGAACGGGAAGACGTGGAACCAATGAGAGACTAGCTCTTGGTGTAGGGACAGGCACAGGTCACTCTATTTTCCCATCAGGAAGAAGAATTAACCACAGGCTCAGCCTGCCCCCCGGAACCAGAACAGGGCCTGAAGCCATCCTGCGCTTTTGCGGCCAGCTCCCAAGAACGCAAGTTGTAAAATGGAGCTTCAGGGCACTGCAATTCACAAACCTGCAGAGTTATAAATGATAACTCTCGTCCACAAATATATTGAGGGAAGGCAAAGAAGAGGATTTGAAATCAAGGCAGAAATGAAGGAAACAGGTTTCAGGAGGTAGATTCGAATCACCTTTAAAGCACATGAAAAGCGGTAAAACGTTGACAATGATGCCCTTGGCCAAAAAGGGCGTATGTGTTTTTTCCTGAATATATTCAGGAAAAAACGCATACGCCCTTTTTGGCCAACCAAGCAACCTGGAGAGGCAAATCAGGGCTACAAAGAAGACTCGCTACCCATCGGTCAAAAGGGCCATGCTGAAAAAAGTCTCAAAACCAGAAATGCAGGACAGGCCATGGAGTAATGGGAGCCTTGCTACACTGATGGGCGGGATGTAAATTGCCAACAGCCACTCTGGAGAAGTGTACGGTGTGTCCTGAAACATCTAAAAAACACAGCTTAGAGAGCATAGGGCACTTCCACTCATGGGGGTATAAATTGGGAAAATGAAAAATCAGCAAGACACAAGCACCCCAAAGTTTAGGGATGCTCTGTTGACAAGGACCTCCACTTCATTCCACCTTCAATATCCCAGGAGGGAGAAAAATGGATAAAGAAGTTGTGGTCCTTATGTACAATGGAATATCACTCAGCCATGAAATCAATGTCATAAGGCTAATAGCAGCATGATGAGTGGATTTAGGTACGATGATTCTAAGTGAAATAAGTCACACAGAAAAGGACACTTCTCATAAGGTATCACTTATAGAGGGAATGTAAAAACCGTTACACTTGAACTGAATTACAAAACAGAACAGAGTCACACATGCAGAAAACACACTATGGCTGCTTAACGGGAAAGGTGAGGTGGGGTGATACATAAAACAAGGGTTTCAAATTAGCTCAGATACCGTTCCATAAACCCAATATGTAATAGACAAGACCTACTCCTTGCTCAGAGAACTGGACTCAACACGCCCTATTCACCGCACAAGAATATATCTGACTAGTAATAATCTTAAAACCTATGTATTGATATCTCTCTGTTAGTGTGTCAAGTGGGTGTAAAGCGGCATAAACACAGCAGTGAAAAGCAGCTAAACCCCATTATAAAAATAAATTACTTTGAAAAACCCATGAAACAAAGACAGTGAAAGAGAGAGAAATTCTTACACAATGCGTTCAGGGGCTGTGATGCAACCTGGATTGACCATTTCTAGACCCACAGCTGGATGAGACATAAGGGTGGACACTCTTGGGGCTGAGAGGTTTGGTGAGGTTGGGTGAGCAAACGCAGACCCTTTAAAGTAATACTGCGTGGTACCCATCGCATGGGTCCCAAATCTCCAGGTTCAAGGGCATCTTCCTACATCGAAAACATGCATGAGAAAACATAAAGATGGTACACCATGTGATGGGGAAAGGTTTCTAAAACGCACCTCATTTCTCATCTCCTTGTGCTCGGGTTCGCCATTCCAGCCACTTTACTAACAATCTCCCTAATTGGAGCATCAGCACCTTTAACCTCCTGTTCCGTACAGGTTGCAATTTGTCCTGAGGATGAACGGGAAGACTTGGAACCTATGAGAGACTAGCTCTTGGTGTAGGGACAGGCACAGGTCACTCTATTTTCCCATCAGGAAGAAGAATTAACCACAGGCTCAGCCTGCCCCCCGGAACCAGAACAGGGCCTGAAGCCATCCTGCGCTTTTGCGGCCAGCTCCCAAGAACGCGAGTTGTAAAATGGAGCTTCAGGGCACTGCAATTCACAAACCTGCAGAGTTATAAATGATAACTCTCGTCCACAAATATATTGAGGGAAGGCAAAGAAGAGGATTTGAAATCAAGGCAGAATTGCAGGAAACAGATTTCAGGAGGTAGATTCGAATCGCCTTTAAAGCACATGAAAAG
Organism: Balaenoptera borealis; assembly: GCF_965194805.1. NCBI lineage: Eukaryota > Metazoa > Chordata > Mammalia > Artiodactyla > Balaenopteridae > Balaenoptera > Balaenoptera borealis. The sequence continues at coordinate 3,758,470 of NW_028124009.1, forward strand.
TGGCAAAACGTTGACAATGATGCCCTTGGCCAAAAAGGGCGTATGCGTTTTTTCCTGAATATATTCAGGAAAAAACGCATACGCCCTTTTTGGCCAACCAAGCAACCTGGAAAAGCAAATCAGCGGTACAAAGAAGACTCGCTACCCATCGGTCAAAAGGGCCATGCTGAAAAAAGTCTCAAAACCAGAAATGCAGGACAGGCCATGGAGAAATGGGAGCCTTGCTACACTGATGGGCGGGATGTAAATTGCCAACAGCCACTCTGGAGAAGTGTACGGTGTGTCCTGAAACATCTAAAAAACACAGCTTAGAGAGCTTAGGGCACTTCCACTCATGGGGGTATAAATTGGGAAAATGAAAAATCAGCAAGACACAAGCACCCCAAAGTTTAGGGCTGCTCTGTTGACCAGGACCTCCACTTCATTCCACCTTCAATATCCCAGGAAAGAGAGAAATGGATAAAGAAGTTGTGGTCCTTATGTACAATGCAATATCACTCAGCCATGAAATCAATGTCATAAGGCTAGTAGCAGCATGATGAGTGGATTTAGGTACGACGATTGTAAGTGAAATAAGTCACACAGAAAAGGACACTTCTCATAAGGTATCACTTATAGAGGGAATGTAAAACCCGTTACACTTGAACTGAATTACAAAACAGAACAGAGTCACACATGCAGAAAACACACTATGGCTGCTTAACGGGAAAGGTGAGGTGGGGTGATACATAAAACAAGGGTTTCAAATTAGCTCAGATACCGTTCCATAAACCCAATATGTAATAGACAAGACCTACTCCTTGCTCAGAGAACTGGACTCAACACGCCCTATTCACCGCACAAGAATATATCTGACTAGTAATAATCTTAAAACCTATGTATTGATATCTCTCTGTTAGTGTGTCAAGTGGGAGTAAAGCGGCATAAACACAGCAGTGAAAAGCAGCTAAACCCCATTATAAAAATAAATTACTTTTACAAACCCATGAAACAAAGACAGTGAAAGAGAGAGAAATTCTTACACAATGCGTTCAGGGGCTGTGATGCAACCTGGATTGACCATATCTAGACCCACAGCTGGATGAGACATAAAGGTGGACACTCTTGGGGCTGAGAGGTTTGGTGAGCTTGGGTGAGCAAACGCAGACCCTTTAAAGTAATACTGCGTGGTACCCATCGCATGGGTCCCAAATCTCCGGGTTCAAGGGCATCTTCCTACATCGAAAACATGCATGAGAAAACAAAAAGATGGTACACCATGTGATGGGGAAAGTTTTCTAAAACGCACCTCATTTCTCTTCTCCTTGTGCCCGGGTTCGCCATTCCAGCCGCTTTACTAACAATCTCCCTACTTGGAGCATCAGCACCTTTAACCTCCTGTTCCGTACAGGTTGCAATTTGTCCTGAGGATGAACGGGTAGACGGGGAACCAGTGAGAGACTAGCTCTTGGTGTTGGGACAGGCACAGGTCACTCTATTTTCCCATCAGGAAGAAGAATTAACCACAGGCTCATCCTCCCCCCGGAACCAGAACAGGGCCTGAAGCCATCCTGCGCTTTTGCGGCCAGCTCCCAAAAAAGCGAGTTGTAAAATGGAGCTTCAGGGCACTGCAATTCACAAACCTGCAGAGTTATAAATGATAACTCTCGTCCACAAATATATTGAGGGAAGGCAAAGAAGAGGATTTGAAATCAAGGCAGAAATGCAGGAAACAGGTTTCAGGAGGTAGATTCGAATCACCTTTAAAGCACATGAAAACGGCAAAACGTTGACAATGATGCCCTTGGCCAAAAAGGGCGTATGCGTTTTTTCCTGAATATATTCAGGAAAAAACGCATACGCCCTTTTTGGCCAACCAAGCAACCTGGAGAGGCAAATCAGGGCTACAAAGAAGACTCGCTACCCATCGGTCAAAAGGGCCATGCTGAAAAAAGTCTCAAAACCAGAAATGCAGGACAGGCCATGGAGTAATGGGAGCCTTGCTACACTGATGGGCGGGATGTAAATTGCCAACAGCCACTCTGGAGAAGTGTACGGTGTGTCCTGAAACATCTAAAAAACACAGCTTAGAGAGCATAGGGCACTTCCACTCATGGGGGTATAAATTGGGAAAATGAAAAATCAGCAAGACACAAGCACCCCAAAGTTTAGGGCTGCTCTGTTGACAAGGACCTCCACTTCATTCCACCTTCAATATCCCAGGAGGGAGAAAAATGGATAAAGAAGTTGTGGTCCTTATGTACAATGGAATATCACTCAGCCATGAAATCAATGTCATAAAGCTAGTAGCAGCATGATGAGTGGATTTAGGTACGACGATTCTAAGTGAAATAAGTCACACAGAAAAGGACACTTCTCATAAGGTATCACTTATAGAGGGAATGTAAAAACCGTTACACTTGAACTGAATTACAAAACAGAACAGAGTCACACATGCAGAAAACACACTATGGCTGCTTAACGGGAAAGGTGAGGTGGGGTGATACATAAAACAAGGGTTTCAAATTAGCTCAGATACCGTTCCATAAACCCAATATGTAATAGACAAGACCTACTCCTTGCTCAGAGAACTGGACTCAACACGCCCTATTCACCGCACAAGAATATATCTGACTAGTAATAATCTTAAAACCTAGGTATTGATATCTCTCTGTTAGTGTGTCAAGTGGGTGTAAAGCGGCATAAACACAGCAGTGAAAAGCAGCTAAACCCCATTATAAAAATAAATTACTTTGAAACACCCATGAAACAAAGACAGTGAAAGAGAGAGAAATTCTTACACAATGCGTTCAGGGGCTGTGATGCAACCTGGATTGACCATATCTAGACCCACAGCTGGATGAGACATAAGGGTGGACACTCTTGGGGCTGAGAGGTTTGGTGAGGTTGGGTGAGCAAACGCAGACCCTTTAAAGTAATACTGCGTGGTACCCATCGCATGGGTCCCAAATCTCCAGGTTCAAGGGCATCTTCCTACATCGAAAACATGCATGAGAAAACAAAAAGATGGTACACCATGTGATGGGGAAAGGTTTCTAAAACGCACCTCATTTCTCTTCTCCTTGTGCCCGGGGTCGCCATTCCAGCCACTTTCCTAGAAATCTCCCTACTTGGAGCATCAGCACCTTTAACCTCCTGTTCCGTACAGGTTGCAATTTGTCCTGAGGATGAACGGGTAGACGGGGAACCAGTGAGAGACTAGCTCTTGGTGTTGGGACAGGCACAGGTCACTCTATTTTCCCATCAGGAAGAAGAATTAACCACAGGCTCATCCTCCCCCGCGGAACCAGAACAGGGACTGAAGCCATCCTGCGCTTTTGCGGCCAGCTCCCAAAAAAGCGAGTTGTAAAATGGAGCTTCAGGGCACTGCAATTCACAAACCTGCAGAGTTATAAATGATAACACTCGTCCACAAATATATTGAGGGAAGGCAAAGAAGAGGACTTGAAATCAAGGCAGAATTGCAGGAAACAGATTTCAGGAGGTAGATTCGAATCGCCTTTAAAGCACATGAAAAGCGGCAAAACGTTGACAATGATGCCCTTGGCCAAAAAGGGCTTATGCGTTTTTTCCTGAATATATTCAGGAAAAAACGCATACGCCCTTTTTGGCCAACCAAGCAACCTGGAGAGGCAAATCAGGGCTACAAAGAAGACTCGCTACCCATCGGTCAAAAGGGCCATGCTGAAAAAAGTCTCAAAACCAGAAATGCAGGACAGGCCATGGAGTAATGGGAGCCTTGCTACACTGATGGGCGGGATGTAAATTGCCAACAGCCACTCTGGAGAAGTGTACGGTGTGTCCTGAAACATCTAAAAAACACAGCTTAGAGAGCATAGGGCACTTCCACTCATGGGGGTATAAATTGGGAAAATGAAAAATCAGCAAGACACAAGCACCCCAAAGTTTAGGGATGCTCTGTTGACAAGGACCTCCACTTCATTCCACCTTCAATATCCCAGGAGGGAGAAAAATGGATAAAGAAGTTGTGGTCCTTATGTACAATGGAATATCACTCAGCCATGAAATCAATGTCATAAGGCTAATAGCAGCATGATGAGTGGATTTAGGTACGATGATTCTAAGTGAAATAAGTCACACAGAAAAGGACACTTCTCATAAGGTATCACTTATAGAGGGAATGTAAAAACCGTTACACTTGAACTGAATTACAAAACAGAACAGAGTCACACATGCAGAAAACACACTATGGCTGCTTAACGGGAAAGGTGAGGTGGGGTGATACATAAAACAAGGGTTTCAAATTAGCTCAGATACCGTTCCATAAACCCAATATGTAATAGACAAGACCTACTCCTTGCTCAGAGAACTGGACTCAACACGCCCTATTCACCGCACAAGAATATATCTGACTAGTAATAATCTTAAAACCTATGTATTGATATCTCTCTGTTAGTGTGTCAAGTGGGTGTAAAGCGGCATAAACACAGCAGTGAAAAGCAGCTAAACCCCATTATAAAAATAAATTACTTTGAAACACCCATGAAACAAAGACAGTGAAAGAGAGAGAAATTCTTACACAATGCGTTCAGGGGCTGTGATGCAACCTGGATTGACCATTTCTAGACCCACAGCTGGATGAGACATAAGGGTGGACACTCTTGGGGCTGAGAGGTTTGGTGAGGTTGGGTGAGCAAACGCAGACCCTTTAAAGTAATACTGCGTGGTACCCATCGCATGGGTCCCAAATCTCCAGGTTCAAGGGCATCTTCCTACATCGAAAACATGCATGAGAAAACATAAAGATGGTACACCATGTGATGGGGAAAGGTTTCTAAAACGCACCTCATTTCTCTTCTCCTTGTGCCCGGGATCGCCATTCCAGCCACTTTACTAACAATCTCCCTACTTGGAGCATCAGCACCTTTAACCTCCTGTTCCGTACAGGTTGCAATTTGTCCTGAGGATGAACGGGAAGACGTGGAACCAATAAGAGACTAGCTCTTGGTGTAGGGACAGGCACAGGTCACTCTATTTTCCCATCAGGAAGAAGAATTAACCACAGGCTCAGCCTGCCCCCCGGAACCAGAACAGGGCCTGAAGCCATCCTGCGCTTTTGCGGCCAGCTCCCAAGAACGCAAGTTGTAAAATGGAGCTTCAGGGCACTGCAATTCACAAACCTGCAGAGTTATAAATGATAACTCTCGTCCACAAATATATTGAGGGAAGGCAAAGAAGAGGATTTGAAATCAAGGCAGAAATGAAGGAAACAGGTTTCAGGAGGTAGATTCGAATCACCTTTAAAGCACATGAAAAGCGGTAAAACGTTGACAATGATGCCCTTGGCCAAAAAGGGCGTATGTGTTTTTTCCTGAATATATTCAGGAAAAAACGCATACGCCCTTTTTGGCCAACCAAGCAACCTGGAGAGGCAAATCAGGGCTACAAAGAAGACTCGCTACCCATCGGTCAAAAGGGCCATGCTGAAAAAAGTCTCAAAACCAGAAATGCAGGACAGGCCATGGATTAATGGGAGCCTTGCTACACTGATGGGCGGGATGTAAATTGCCAACAGCCACTCTGGAGAAGTGTACGGTGTGTCCTGAAACATCTAAAAAACACAGCTTAGAGAGCATAGGGCACTTCCACTCATGGGGGTATAAATTGGGAAAATGAAAAATCAGCAAGACACAAGCACCCCAAAGTTTAGGGATGCTCTGTTGACAAGGACCTCCACTTCATTCCACCTTCAATATCCCAGGAGGGAGAAAAATGGATAAAGAAGTTGTGGTCCTTATGTACAATGGAATATCACTCAGCCATGAAATCAATGTCATAAGGCTAATAGCAGCATGATGAGTGGATTTAGGTACGATGATTCTAAGTGAAATAAGTCACACAGAAAAGGACACTTCTCATAAGGTATCACTTATAGAGGGAATGTAAAAACCGTTACACTTGAACTGAATTACAAAACAGAACAGAGTCACACATGCAGAAAACACACTATGGCTGCTTAACGGGAAAGGTGAGGTGGGGTGATACATAAAACAAGGGTTTCAAATTAGCTCAGATACCGTTCCATAAACCCAATATGTAATAGACAAGACCTACTCCTTGCTCAGAGAACTGGACTCAACACGCCCTATTCACCGCACAAGAATATATCTGACTAGTAATAATCTTAAAACCTATGTATTGATATCTCTCTGTTAGTGTGTCAAGTGGGTGTAAAGCGGCATAAACACAGCAGTGAAAAGCAGCTAAACGCCATTATAAAAATAAATTACTTTGAAAAACCCATGAAACAAAGACAGTGAAAGAGAGAGAAATTCTTACACAATGCGTTCAGGGGCTGTGATGCAACCTGGATTGACCATTTCTAGACCCACAGCTGGATGAGACATAAGGGTGGACACTCTTGGGGCTGAGAGGTTTGGTGAGGTTGGGTGAGCAAACGCAGACCCTTTAAAGTAATACTGCGTGGTACCCATCGCATGGGTCCCAAATCTCCAGGTTCAAGGGCATCTTCCTACATCGAAAACATGCATGAGAAAACATAAAGATGGTACACCATGTGATGGGGAACGGTTTCTAAAACGCACCTCATTTCTCTTCTCCTTGTGCCCGGGATCTCCATTCCAGCCGCTTTACTAACAATCTCCCTACTTGGAGCATCAGCACCTTTAACCTCCTGTTCCGTACAGGTTGCAATTTGTCCTGAGGATGAACGGGAAGACGTGGAACCAATGAGAGACTAGCTCTTGGTGTAGGGACAGGCACAGGTCACTCTATTTTCCCATCAGGAAGAAGAATTAACCACAGGCTCAGCCTGCCCCCCGGAACCAGAACAGGGCCTGAAGCCATCCTGCGCTTTTGCGGCCAGCTCCCAAGAACGCGAGTTGTAAAATGGAGCTTCAGGGCACTGCAATTCACAAACCTGCAGAGTTATAAATGATAACTCTCGTCCACAAATATATTGAGGGAAGGCAAAGAAGAGGATTTGAAATCAAGGCAGAATTGCAGGAAACAGATTTCAGGAGGTAGATTCGAATCGCCTTTAAAGCACATGAAAAGTGGCAAAACGTTGACAATGATGCCCTTGGCCAAAAAGGGCGTATGCGTTTTTTCCTGAATATATTCAGGAAAAAACGCATACGCCCTTTTTGGCCAACCAAGCAACCTGGAAAGGCAAATCAGCGGTACAAAGAAGACTCGCTACCCATCGGTCAAAAGGGCCATGCTGAAAAAAGTCTCAAAACCAGAAATGCAGGACAGGCCATGGAGAAATGGGAGCCTTGCTACACTGATGGGCGGGATGTAAATTGCCAACAGCCACTCTGGAGAAGTGTACGGTGTGTCCTGAAACATCTAAAAAACACAGCTTAGAGAGCTTAGGGCACTTCCACTCATGGGGGTATAAATTGGGAAAATGAAAAATCAGCAAGACACAAGCACCCCAAAGTTTAGGGCTGCTCTGTTGACCAGGACCTCCACTTCATTCCACCTTCAATATCCCAGGAAAGAGAGAAATGGATAAAGAAGTTGTGGTCCTTATGTACAATGCAATATCACTCAGCCATGAAATCAATGTCATAAGGCTAGTAGCAGCATGATGAGTGGATTTAGGTACGACGATTGTAAGTGAAATAAGTCACACAGAAAAGGACACTTCTCATAAGGTATCACTTATAGAGGGAATGTAAAACCCGTTACACTTGAACTGAATTACAAAACAGAACAGAGTCACACATGCAGAAAACACACTATGGCTGCTTAACGGGAAAGGTGAGGTGGGGTGATACATAAAACAAGGGTTTCAAATTAGCTCAGATACCGTTCCATAAACCCAATATGTAATAGACAAGACCTACTCCTTGCTCAGAGAACTGGACTCAACACGCCCTATTCACCGCACAAGAATATATCTGACTAGTAATAATCTTAAAACCTATGTATTGATATCTCTCTGTTAGTGTGTCAAGTGGGAGTAAAGCGGCATAAACACAGCAGTGAAAAGCAGCTAAACCCCATTATAAAAATAAATTACTTTTACAAACCCATGAAACAAAGACAGTGAAAGAGAGAGAAATTCTTACACAATGCGTTCAGGGGCTGTGATGCAACCTGGATTGACCATATCTAGACCCACAGCTGGATGAGACATAAAGGTGGACACTCTTGGGGCTGAGAGGTTTGGTGAGCTTGGGTGAGCAAACGCAGACCCTTTAAAGTAATACTGCGTGGTACCCATCGCATGGGTCCCAAATCTCCGGGTTCAAGGGCATCTTCCTACATCGAAAACATGCATGAGAAAACAAAAAGATGGTACACCATGTGATGGGGAAAGTTTTCTAAAACGCACCTCATTTCTCTTCTCCTTGTGCCCGGGTTCGCCATTCCAGCCGCTTTACTAACAATCTCCCTACTTGGAGCATCAGCACCTTTAACCTCCTGTTCCGTACAGGTTGCAATTTGTCCTGAGGATGAACGGGTAGACGGGGAACCAGTGAGAGACTAGCTCTTGGTGTTGGGACAGGCACAGGTCACTCTATTTTCCCATCAGGAAGAAGAATTAACCACAGGCTCATCCTCCCCCGCGGAACCAGAACAGGGACTGAAGCCATCCTGCGCTTTTGCGGCCAGCTCCCAAAAAAGCGAGTTGTAAAATGGAGCTTCAGGGCACTGCAATTCACAAACCTGCAGAGTTATAAATGATAACACTCGTCCACAAATATATTGAGGGAAGGCAAAGAAGAGGACTTGAAATCAAGGCAGAATTGCAGGAAACAGATTTCAGGAGGTAGATTCGAATCGCCTTTAAAGCACATGAAAAGCGGCAAAACGTTGACAATGATGCCCTTGGCCAAAAAGGGCGTATGCGTTTTTTCCTGAATATATTCAGGAAAAAACGCATACGCCCTTTTTGGCCAACCAAGCAACCTGGAGAGGCAAATCAGGGCTACAAAGAAGACTCGCTACCCATCGGTCAAAAGGGCCATGCTGAAAAAAGTCTCAAAACCAGAAATGCAGGACAGGCCATGGAGTAATGGGAGCCTTGCTACACTGATGGGCGGGATGTAAATTGCCAACAGCCACTCTGGAGAAGTGTACGGTGTGTCCTGAAACATCTAAAAAACACAGCTTAGAGAGCTTAGGGCACTTCCACTCATGGGGGTATAAATTGGGAAAATGAAAAATCAGCAAGACACAAGCACCCCAAAGTTTAGGGCTGCTCTGTTGACCAGGACCTCCACTTCATTCCACCTTCAATATCCCAGGAAAGAGAGAAATGGATAAAGAAGTTGTGGTCCTTATGTACAATGCAATATCACTCAGCCATGAAATCAATGTCATAAGGCTAGTAGCAGCATGATGAGTGGATTTAGGTACGACGATTGTAAGTGAAATAAGTCACACAGAAAAGGACACTTCTCATAAGGTATCACTTATAGAGGGAATGTAAAACCCGTTACACTTGAACTGAATTACAAAACAGAACAGAGTCACACATGCAGAAAACACACTATGGCTGCTTAACGGGAAAGGTGAGGTGGGGTGATACATAAAACAAGGGTTTCAAATTAGCTCAGATACCGTTCCATAAACCCAATATGTAATAGACAAGACCTACTCCTTGCTCAGAGAACTGGACTCAACACGCCCTATTCACCGCACAAGAATATATCTGACTAGTAATAATCTTAAAACCTATGTATTGATATCTCTCTGTTAGTGTGTCAAGTGGGAGTAAAGCGGCATAAACACAGCAGTGAAAAGCAGCTAAACCCCATTATAAAAATAAATTACTTTTACAAACCCATGAAACAAAGACAGTGAAAGAGAGAGAAATTCTTACACAATGCGTTCAGGGGCTGTGATGCAACCTGGATTGACCATATCTAGACCCACAGCTGGATGAGACATAAAGGTGGACACTCTTGGGGCTGAGAGGTTTGGTGAGCTTGGGTGAGCAAACGCAGACCCTTTAAAGTAATACTGCGTGGTACCCATCGCATGGGTCCCAAATCTCCGGGTTCAAGGGCATCTTCCTACATCGAAAACATGCATGAGAAAACAAAAAGATGGTACACCATGTGATGGGGAAAGTTTTCTAAAACGCACCTCATTTCTCTTCTCCTTGTGCCCGGGTTCGCCATTCCAGCCGCTTTACTAACAATCTCCCTACTTGGAGCATCAGCACCTTTAACCTCCTGTTCCGTACAGGTTGCAATTTGTCCTGAGGATGAACGGGTAGACGGGGAACCAGTGAGAGACTAGCTCTTGGTGTTGGGACAGGCACAGGTCACTCTATTTTCCCATCAGGAAGAAGAATTAACCACAGGCTCATCCTCCCCCCGGAACCAGAACAGGGCCTGAAGCCATCCTGCGCTTTTGCGGCCAGCTCCCAAAAAAGCGAGTTGTAAAATGGAGCTTCAGGGCACTGCAATTCACAAACCTGCAGAGTTATAAATGATAACTCTCGTCCACAAATATATTGAGGGAAGGCAAAGAAGAGGATTTGAAATCAAGGCAGAAATGCAGGAAACAGGTTTCAGGAGGTAGATTCGAATCACCTTTAAAGCACATGAAAACGGCAAAACGTTGACAATGATGCCCTTGGCCAAAAAGGGCGTATGTGTTTTTTCCTGAATATATTCAGGAAAAAACGCATACGCCCTTTTTGGCCAACCAAGCAACATGGAGAGGCAAATCAGGGCTACAAAGAAGACTCGCTACCCATCGGTCAAAAGGGCCATGCTGAAAAAAGTCTCAAAACCAGAAATGCAGGACAGGCCATGGAGTAATGGGAGCCTTGCTACACTGATGGGCGGGATGTAAATTGCCAACAGCCACTCTGGAGAAGTGTACGGTGTGTCCTGAAACATCTAAAAAACACAGCTTAGAGAGCATAGGGCACTTCCACTCATGGGGGTATAAATTGGGAAAATGAAAAATCAGCAAGACACAAGCACCCCAAAGTTTAGGGCTGCTCTGTTGACAAGGACCTCCACTTCATTCCACCTTCAATATCCCAGGAGGGAGAAAAATGGATAAAGAAGTTGTGGTCCTTATGTACAATGGAATATCACTCAGCCATGAAATCAATGTCATAAAGCTAGTAGCAGCATGATGAGTGGATTTAGGTACGACGATTCTAAGTGAAATAAGTCACACAGAAAAGGACACTTCTCATAAGGTATCACTTATAGAGGGAATGTAAAAACCGTTACACTTGAACTGAATTACAAAACAGAACAGAGTCACACATGCAGAAAACACACTATGGCTGCTTAACGGGAAAGGTGAGGTGGGGTGATACATAAAACAAGGGTTTCAAATTAGCTCAGATACCGTTCCATAAACCCAATATGTAATAGACAAGACCTACTCCTTGCTCAGAGAACTGGACTCAACACGCCCTATTCACCGCACAAGAATATATCTGACTAGTAATAATCTTAAAACCTATGTATTGATATCTCTCTGTTAGTGTGTCAAGTGGGTGTAAAGCGGCATAAACACAGCAGTGAAAAGCAGCTAAACCCCATTATAAAAATAAATTACTTTGAAACACCCATGAAACAAAGACAGTGAAAGAGAGAGAAATTCTTACACAATGCGTTCAGGGGCTGTGATGCAACCTGGATTGACCATATCTAGACCCACAGCTGGATGAGACATAAGGGTGGACACTCTTGGGGCTGAGAGGTTTGGTGAGGTTGGGTGAGCAAACGCAGACCCTTTAAAGTAATACTGCGTGGTACCCATCGCATGGGTCCCAAATCTCCAGGTTCAAGGGCATCTTCCTACATCGAAAACATGCATGAGAAAACAAAAAGATGGTACACCATGTGATGGGGAAAGGTTTCTAAAACGCACCTCATTTCTCTTCTCCTTGTGCCCGGGGTCGCCATTCCAGCCACTTTCCTAGAAATCTCCCTACTTGGAGCATCAGCACCTTTAACCTCCTGTTCCGTACAGGTTGCAATTTGTCCTGAGGATGAACGGGTAGACGGGGAACCAGTGAGAGACTAGCTCTTGGTGTTGGGACAGGCACAGGTCACTCTATTTTCCCATCAGGAAGAAGAATTAACCACAGGCTCATCCTCCCCCGCGGAACCAGAACAGGGACTGAAGCCATCCTGCGCTTTTGCGGCCAGCTCCCAAAAAAGCGAGTTGTAAAATGGAGCTTCAGGGCACTGCAATTCACAAACCTGCAGAGTTATAAATGATAACACTCGTCCACAAATATATTGAGGGAAGGCAAAGAAGAGGACTTGAAATCAAGGCAGAATTGCAGGAAACAGATTTCAGGAGGTAGATTCGAATCGCCTTTAAAGCACATGAAAAGCGGCAAAACGTTGACAATGATGCCCTTGGCCAAAAAGGGCGTATGCGTTTTTTCCTGAATATATTCAGGAAAAAACGCATACGCCCTTTTTGGCCAACCAAGCAACCTGGAGAGGCAAATCAGGGCTACAAAGAAGACTCGCTACCCATCGGTCAAAAGGGCCATGCTGAAAAAAGTCTCAAAACCAGAAATGCAGGACAGGCCATGGAGTAATGGGAGCCTTGCTACACTGATGGGCGGGATGTAAATTGCCAACAGCCACTCTGGAGAAGTGTACGGTGTGTCCTGAAACATCTAAAAAACACAGCTTAGAGAGCATAGGGCACTTCCACTCATGGGGGTATAAATTGGGAAAATGAAAAATCAGCAAGACACAAGCACCCCAAAGTTTAGGGATGCTCTGTTGACAAGGACCTCCACTTCATTCCACCTTCAATATCCCAGGAGGGAGAAAAATGGATAAAGAAGTTGTGGTCCTTATGTACAATGGAATATCACTCAGCCATGAAATCAATGTCATAAGGCTAATAGCAGCATGATGAGTGGATTTAGGTACGATGATTCTAAGTGAAATAAGTCACACAGAAAAGGACACTTCTCATAAGGTATCACTTATAGAGGGAATGTAAAAACCGTTACACTTGAACTGAATTACAAAACAGAACAGAGTCACACATGCAGAAAACACACTATGGCTGCTTAACGGGAAAGGTGAGGTGGGGTGATACATAAAACAAGGGTTTCAAATTAGCTCAGATACCGTTCCATAAACCCAATATGTAATAGACAAGACCTACTCCTTGCTCAGAGAACTGGACTCAACACGCCCTATTCACCGCACAAGAATATATCTGACTAGTAATAATCTTAAAACCTATGTATTGATATCTCTCTGTTAGTGTGTCAAGTGGGTGTAAAGCGGCATAAACACAGCAGTGAAAAGCAGCTAAACCCCATTATAAAAATAAATTACTTTGAAAAACCCATGAAACAAAGACAGTGAAAGAGAGAGAAATTCTTACACAATGCGTTCAGGGGCTGTGATGCAACCTGGATTGACCATTTCTAGACCCACAGCTGGATGAGACATAAGGGTGGACACTCTTGGGGCTGAGAGGTTTGGTGAGGTTGGGTGAGCAAACGCAGACCCTTTAAAGTAATACTGCGTGGTACCCATCGCATGGGTCCCAAATCTCCAGGTTCAAGGGCATCTTCCTACATCGAAAACATGCATGAGAAAACATAAAGATGGTACACCATGTGATGGGGAAAGGTTTCTAAAACGCACCTCATTTCTCTTCTCCTTGTGCCCGGGATCGCCATTCCAGCCACTTTACTAACAATCTCCCTACTTGGAGCATCAGCACCTTTAACCTCCTGTTCCGTACAGGTTGCAATTTGTCCTGAGGATGAACGGGAAGACGTGGAACCAATGAGAGACTAGCTCTTGGTGTAGGGACAGGCACAGGTCACTCTATTTTCCCATCAGGAAGAAGAATTAACCACAGGCTCAGCCTGCCCCCCGGAACCAGAACAGGGCCTGAAGCCATCCTGCGCTTTTGCGGCCAGCTCCCAAGAACGCAAGTTGTAAAATGGAGCTTCAGGGCACTGCAATTCACAAACCTGCAGAGTTATAAATGATAACTCTCGTCCACAAATATATTGAGGGAAGGCAAAGAAGAGGATTTGAAATCAAGGCAGAAATGAAGGAAACAGGTTTCAGGAGGTAGATTCGAATCACCTTTAAAGCACATGAAAAGCGGTAAAACGTTGACAATGATGCCCTTGGCCAAAAAGGGCGTATGTGTTTTTTCCTGAATATATTCAGGAAAAAACGCATACGCCCTTTTTGGCCAACCAAGCAACCTGGAGAGGCAAATCAGGGCTACAAAGAAGACTCGCTACCCATCGGTCAAAAGGGCCATGCTGAAAAAAGTCTCAAAACCAGAAATGCAGGACAGGCCATGGAGTAATGGGAGCCTTGCTACACTGATGGGCGGGATGTAAATTGCCAACAGCCACTCTGGAGAAGTGTACGGTGTGTCCTGAAACATCTAAAAAACACAGCTTAGAGAGCATAGGGCACTTCCACTCATGGGGGTATAAATTGGGAAAATGAAAAATCAGCAAGACACAAGCACCCCAAAGTTTAGGGATGCTCTGTTGACAAGGACCTCCACTTCATTCCACCTTCAATATCCCAGGAGGGAGAAAAATGGATAAAGAAGTTGTGGTCCTTATGTACAATGGAATATCACTCAGCCATGAAATCAATGTCATAAGGCTAATAGCAGCATGATGAGTGGATTTAGGTACGATGATTCTAAGTGAAATAAGTCACACAGAAAAGGACACTTCTCATAAGGTATCACTTATAGAGGGAATGTAAAAACCGTTACACTTGAACTGAATTACAAAACAGAACAGAGTCACACATGCAGAAAACACACTATGGCTGCTTAACGGGAAAGGTGAGGTGGGGTGATACATAAAACAAGGGTTTCAAATTAGCTCAGATACCGTTCCATAAACCCAATATGTAATAGACAAGACCTACTCCTTGCTCAGAGAACTGGACTCAACACGCCCTATTCACCGCACAAGAATATATCTGACTAGTAATAATCTTAAAACCTATGTATTGATATCTCTCTGTTAGTGTGTCAAGTGGGTGTAAAGCGGCATAAACACAGCAGTGAAAAGCAGCTAAACGCCATTATAAAAATAAATTACTTTGAAAAACCCATGAAACAAAGACAGTGAAAGAGAGAGAAATTCTTACACAATGCGTTCAGGGGCTGTGATGCAACCTGGATTGACCATTTCTAGACCCACAGCTGGATGAGACATAAGGGTGGACACTCTTGGGGCTGAGAGGTTTGGTGAGGTTGGGTGAGCAAACGCAGACCCTTTAAAGTAATACTGCGTGGTACCCATCGCATGGGTCCCAAATCTCCAGGTTCAAGGGCATCTTCCTACATCGAAAACATGCATGAGAAAACATAAAGATGGTACACCATGTGATGGGGAACGGTTTCTAAAACGCACCTCATTTCTCTTCTCCTTGTGCCCGGGATCGCCATTCCAGCCGCTTTACTAACAATCTCCCTACTTGGAGCATCAGCACCTTTAACCTCCTGTTCCGTACAGGTTGCAATTTGTCCTGAGGATGAACGGGAAGACGTGGAACCAATGAGAGACTAGCTCTTGGTGTAGGGACAGGCACAGGTCACTCTATTTTCCCATCAGGAAGAAGAATTAACCACAGGCTCAGCCTGCCCCCCGGAACCAGAACAGGGCCTGAAGCCATCCTGCGCTTTTGCGGCCAGCTCCCAAGAACGCGAGTTGTAAAATGGAGCTTCAGGGCACTGCAATTCACAAACCTGCAGAGTTATAAATGATAACTCTCGTCCACAAATATATTGAGGGAAGGCAAAGAAGAGGATTTGAAATCAAGGCAGAATTGCAGGAAACAGATTTCAGGAGGTAGATTCGAATCGCCTTTAAAGCACATGAAAAGTGGCAAAACGTTGACAATGATGCCCTTGGCCAAAAAGGGCGTATGCGTTTTTTCCTGAATATATTCAGGAAAAAACGCATACGCCCTTTTTGGCCAACCAAGCAACCTGGAAAGGCAAATCAGCGGTACAAAGAAGACTCGCTACCCATCGGTCAAAAGGGCCATGCTGAAAAAAGTCTCAAAACCAGAAATGCAGGACAGGCCATGGAGAAATGGGAGCCTTGCTACACTGATGGGCGGGATGTAAATTGCCAACAGCCACTCTGGAGAAGTGTACGGTGTGTCCTGAAACATCTAAAAAACACAGCTTAGAGAGCTTAGGGCACTTCCACTCATGGGGGTATAAATTGGGAAAATGAAAAATCAGCAAGACACAAGCACCCCAAAGTTTAGGGCTGCTCTGTTGACCAGGACCTCCACTTCATTCCACCTTCAATATCCCAGGAAAGAGAGAAATGGATAAAGAAGTTGTGGTCCTTATGTACAATGCAATATCACTCAGCCATGAAATCAATGTCATAAGGCTAGTAGCAGCATGATGAGTGGATTTAGGTACGACGATTGTAAGTGAAATAAGTCACACAGAAAAGGACACTTCTCATAAGGTATCACTTATAGAGGGAATGTAAAACCCGTTACACTTGAACTGAATTACAAAACAGAACAGAGTCACACATGCAGAAAACACACTATGGCTGCTTAACGGGAAAGGTGAGGTGGGGTGATACATAAAACAAGGGTTTCAAATTAGCTCAGATACCGTTCCATAAACCCAATATGTAATAGACAAGACCTACTCCTTGCTCAGAGAACTGGACTCAACACGCCCTATTCACCGCACAAGAATATATCTGACTAGTAATAATCTTAAAACCTATGTATTGATATCTCTCTGTTAGTGTGTCAAGTGGGAGTAAAGCGGCATAAACACAGCAGTGAAAAGCAGCTAAACCCCATTATAAAAATAAATTACTTTTACAAACCCATGAAACAAAGACAGTGAAAGAGAGAGAAATTCTTACACAATGCGTTCAGGGGCTGTGATGCAACCTGGATTGACCATATCTAGACCCACAGCTGGATGAGACATAAAGGTGGACACTCTTGGGGCTGAGAGGTTTGGTGAGCTTGGGTGAGCAAACGCAGACCCTTTAAAGTAATACTGCGTGGTACCCATCGCATGGGTCCCAAATCTCCGGGTTCAAGGGCATCTTCCTACATCGAAAACATGCATGAGAAAACAAAAAGATGGTACACCATGTGATGGGGAAAGTTTTCTAAAACGCACCTCATTTCTCTTCTCCTTGTGCCCGGGTTCGCCATTCCAGCCGCTTTACTAACAATCTCCCTACTTGGAGCATCAGCACCTTTAACCTCCTGTTCCGTACAGGTTGCAATTTGTCCTGAGGATGAACGGGTAGACGGGGAACCAGTGAGAGACTAGCTCTTGGTGTTGGGACAGGCACAGGTCACTCTATTTTCCCATCAGGAAGAAGAATTAACCACAGGCTCATCCTCCCCCCGGAACCAGAACAGGGCCTGAAGCCATCCTGCGCTTTTGCGGCCAGCTCCCAAAAAAGCGAGTTGTAAAATGGAGCTTCAGGGCACTGCAATTCACAAACCTGCAGAGTTATAAATGATAACTCTCGTCCACAAATATATTGAGGGAAGGCAAAGAAGAGGATTTGAAATCAAGGCAGAAATGCAGGAAACAGGTTTCAGGAGGTAGATTCGAATCACCTTTAAAGCACATGAAAACGGCAAAACGTTGACAATGATGCCCTTGGCCAAAAAGGGCGTATGTGTTTTTTCCTGAATATATTCAGGAAAAAACGCATACGCCCTTTTTGGCCAACCAAGCAACCTGGAGAGGCAAATCAGGGCTACAAAGAAGACTCGCTACCCATCGGTCAAAAGGGCCATGCTGAAAAAAGTCTCAAAACCAGAAATGCAGGACAGGCCATGGAGTAATGGGAGCCTTGCTACACTGATGGGCGGGATGTAAATTGCCAACAGCCACTCTGGAGAAGTGTACGGTGTGTCCTGAAACATCTAAAAAACACAGCTTAGAGAGCATAGGGCACTTCCACTCATGGGGGTATAAATTGGGAAAATGAAAAATCAGCAAGACACAAGCACCCCAAAGTTTAGGGATGCTCTGTTGACAAGGACCTCCACTTCATTCCACCTTCAATATCCCAGGAAAGAGAAAAATGGATAAAGAAGTTGTGGTCCTTATGTACAATGGAATATCACTCAGCCATGAAATCAATGTCATAAGGCTAATAGCAGCATGATGAGTGGATTTAGGTACGATGATTCTAAGTGAAATAAGTCACACAGAAAAGGACACTTCTCATAAGGTATCACTTATAGAGGGAATGTAAAAACCGTTACACTTGAACTGAATTACAAAACAGAACAGAGTCACACATGCAGAAAACACACTATGGCTGCTTAACGGGAAAGGTGAGGTGGGGTGATACATAAAACAAGGGTTTCAAATTAGCTCAGATACCGTTCCATAAACCCAATATGTAATAGACAAGACCTACTCCTTGCTCAGAGAACTGGACTCAACACGCCCTATTCACCGCACAAGAATATATCTGACTAGTAATAATCTTAAAACCTATGTATTGATATCTCTCTGTTAGTGTGTCAAGTGGGTGTAAAGCGGCATAAACACAGCAGTGAAAAGCAGCTAAACCCCATTATAAAAATAAATTACTTTGAAAAACCCATGAAACAAAGACAGTGAAAGAGAGAGAAATTCTTACACAATGCGTTCAGGGGCTGTGATGCAACCTGGATTGACCATTTCTAGACCCACAGCTGGATGAGACATAAGGGTGGACACTCTTGGGGCTGAGAGGTTTGGTGAGGTTGGGTGAGCAAACGCAGACCCTTTAAAGTAATACTGCGTGGTACCCATCGCATGGGTCCCAAATCTCCAGGTTCAAGGGCATCTTCCTACATCGAAAACATGCATGAGAAAACATAAAGATGGTACACCATGTGATGGGGAAAGGTTTCTAAAACGCACCTCATTTCTGTTCTCCTTGTGCCCGGGATCGCCATTCCAGCCGCTTTACTAACAATCTCCCTACTTGGAGCATCAGCACCTTTAACCTCCTGTTCCGTACAGGTTGCAATTTGTCCTGAGGATGAACGGGAATACGGGGAACCAGTGAGAGACTAGCTCTTGGTGTTGGGACAGGCACAGGTCACTCTATTTTCCCATCAGGAAGAAGAATTAACCACAGGCTCATCCTCCCCCCGGAACCAGAACAGGGCCTGAAGCCATCCTGCGCTTTTGCGGCCAGCTCCCAAAAAAGCGAGTTGTAAAATGGAGCTTCAGGGCACTGCAATTCACAAACCTGCAGAGTTATAAATGATAACTCTCGTCCACAAATATATTGAGGGAAGGCAAAGAAGAGGATTTGAAATCAAGGCAGAAATGCAGGAAACAGGTTTCAGGAGGTAGATTCGAATCACCTTTAAAGCACATGAAAAGCGGCAAAACGTTGACAATGATGCCCTTGGCCAAAAAGGGCGTATGTGTTTTTTCCTGAATATATTCAGGAAAAAACGCATACGCCCTTTTTGGCCAACCAAGCAACCTGGAGAGGCAAATCAGGGCTACAAAGAAGACTCGCTACCCATCGGTCAAAAGGGCCATGCTGAAAAAAGTCTCAAAACCAGAAATGCAGGACAGGCCATGGAGTAATGGGAGCCTTGCTACACTGATGGGCGGGATGTAAATTGCCAACAGCCACTCTGGAGAAGTGTACGGTGTGTCCTGAAACATCTAAAAAACACAGCTTAGAGAGCATAGGGCACTTCCACTCATGGGGGTATAAATTGGGAAAATGAAAAATCAGCAAGACACAAGCACCCCAAAGTTTAGGGATGCTCTGTTGACAAGGACCTCCACTTCATTCCACCTTCAATATCCCAGGAGGGAGAAAAATGGATAAAGAAGTTGTGGTCCTTATGTACAATGGAATATCACTCAGCCATGAAATCAATGTCATAAGGCTAATAGCAGCATGATGAGTGGATTTAGGTACGATGATTCTAAGTGAAATAAGTCACACAGAAAAGGACACTTCTCATAAGGTATCACTTATAGAGGGAATGTAAAAACCGTTACACTTGAACTGAATTACAAAACAGAACAGAGTCACACATGCAGAAAACACACTATGGCTGCTTAACGGGAAAGGTGAGGTGGGGTGATACATAAAACAAGGGTTTCAAATTAGCTCAGATACCGTTCCATAAACCCAATATGTAATAGACAAGACCTACTCCTTGCTCAGAGAACTGGACTCAACACGCCCTATTCACCGCACAAGAATATATCTGACTAGTAATAATCTTAAAACCTATGTATTGATATCTCTCTGTTAGTGTGTCAAGTGGGAGTAAAGCGGCATAAACACAGCAGTGAAAAGCAGCTAAACCCCATTATAAAAATAAATTACTTTTACAAACCCATGAAACAAAGACAGTGAAAGAGAGAGAAATTCTTACACAATGCGTTCAGGGGCTGTGATGCAACCTGGATTGACCATATCTAGACCCACAGCTGGATGAGACATAAAGGTGGACACTCTTGGGGCTGAGAGGTTTGGTGAGGTTGGGTGAGCAAACGCAGACCCTTTAAAGTAATACTGCGTGGTACCCATCGCATGGGTCCCAAATCTCCGGGTTCAAGGGCATCTTCCTACATCGAAAACATGCATGAGAAAACAAAAAGATGGTACACCATGTGATGGGGAAAGTTTTCTAAAACGCACCTCATTTCTCTTCTCCTTGTGCCCGGGTTCGCCATTCCAGCCGCTTTACTAACAATCTCCCTACTTGGAGCATCAGCACCTTTAACCTCCTGTTCCGTACAGGTTGCAATTTGTCCTGAGGATGAACGGGTAGACGGGGAACCAGTGAGAGACTAGCTCTTGGTGTTGGGACAGGCACAGGTCACTCTATTTTCCCATCAGGAAGAAGAATTAACCACAGGCTCATCCTCCCCCGCGGAACCAGAACAGGGCCTGAAGCCATCCTGCGCTTTTGCGGCCAGCTCCCAAAAAAGCGAGTTGTAAAATGGAGCTTCAGGGCACTGCAATTCACAAACCTGCAGAGTTATAAATGATAACTCTCGTCCACAAATATATTGAGGGAAGGCAAAGAAGAGGATTTGAAATCAAGGCAGAAATGCAGGAAACAGGTTTCAGGAGGTAGATTCGAATCACCTTTAAAGCACATGAAAACGGCAAAACGTTGACAATGATGCCCTTGGCCAAAAAGGGCGTATGCGTTTTTTCCTGAATATATTCAGGAAAAAACGCATACGCCCTTTTTGGCCAACCAAGCAACCTGGAGAGGCAAATCAGGGCTACAAAGAAGACTCGCTACCATCGGTCAAAAGGGCCATGCTGAAAAAAGTCTCAAAACCAGAAATGCAGGACAGGCCATGGAGTAATGGGAGCCTTGCTACACTGATGGGCGGGATGTAAATTGCCAACAGCCACTCTGGAGAAGTGTACGGTGTGTCCTGAAACATCTAAAAAACACAGCTTAGAGAGCATAGGGCACTTCCACTCATGGGGGTATAAATTGGGAAAATGAAAAATCAGCAAGACACAAGCACCCCAAAGTTTAGGGATGCTCTGTTGACAAGGACCTCCACTTCATTCCACCTTCAATATCCCAGGAAAGAGAAAAATGGATAAAGAAGTTGTGGTCCTTATGTACAATGGAATATCACTCAGCCATGAAATCAATGTCATAAGGCTAATAGCAGCATGATGAGTGGATTTAGGTACGATGATTCTAAGTGAAATAAGTCACACAGAAAAGGACACTTCTCATAAGGTATCACTTATAGAGGGAATGTAAAAACCGTTACACTTGAACTGAATTACAAAACAGAACAGAGTCACACATGCAGAAAACACACTATGGCTGCTTAACGGGAAAGGTGAGGTGGGGTGATACATAAAACAAGGGTTTCAAATTAGCTCAGATACCGTTCCATAAACCCAATATGTAATAGACAAGACCTACTCCTTGCTCAGAGAACTGGACTCAACACGCCCTATTCACCGCACAAGAATATATCTGACTAGTAATAATCTTAAAACCTATGTATTGATATCTCTCTGTTAGTGTGTCAAGTGGGTGTAAAGCGGCATAAACACAGCAGTGAAAAGCAGCTAAACCCCATTATAAAAATAAATTACTTTGAAAAACCCATGAAACAAAGACAGTGAAAGAGAGAGAAATTCTTACACAATGCGTTCAGGGGCTGTGATGCAACCTGGATTGACCATTTCTAGACCCACAGCTGGATGAGACATAAGGGTGGACACTCTTGGGGCTGAGAGGTTTGGTGAGGTTGGGTGAGCAAACGCAGACCCTTTAAAGTAATACTGCGTGGTACCCATCGCATGGGTCCCAAATCTCCAGGTTCAAGGGCATCTTCCTACATCGAAAACATGCATGAGAAAACATAAAGATGGTACACCATGTGATGGGGAAAGGTTTCTAAAACGCACCTCATTTCTCTTCTCCTTGTGCCCGGGATCGCCATTCCAGCCGCTTTACTAACAATCTCCCTACTTGGAGCATCAGCACCTTTAACCTCCTGTTCCGTACAGGTTGCAATTTGTCCTGAGGATGAACGGGTAGACGGGGAACCAGTGAGAGACTAGCTCTTGGTGTTGGGACAGGCACAGGTCACTCTATTTTCCCATCAGGAAGAAGAATTAACCACAGGCTCATCCTCCCCCGCGGAACCAGAACAGGGCCTGAAGCCATCCTGCGCTTTTGCGGCCAGCTCCCAAAAAAGCGAGTTGTAAAATGGAGCTTCAGGGCACTGCAATTCACAAACCTGCAGAGTTATAAATGATAACTCTCGTCCACAAATATATTGAGGGAAGGCAAAGAAGAGGATTTGAAATCAAGGCAGAAATGCAGGAAACAGGTTTCAGGAGGTAGATTCGAATCACCTTTAAAGCACATGAAAACGGCAAAACGTTGACAATGATGCCCTTGGCCAAAAAGGGCGTATGCGTTTTTTCCTGAATATATTCAGGAAAAAACGCATACGCCCTTTTTGGCCAACCAAGCAACCTGGAGAGGCAAATCAGGGCTACAAAGAAGACTCGCTACCATCGGTCAAAAGGGCCATGCTGAAAAAAGTCTCAAAACCAGAAATGCAGGACAGGCCATGGAGTAATGGGAGCCTTGCTACACTGATGGGCGGGATGTAAATTGCCAACAGCCACTCTGGAGAAGTGTACGGTGTGTCCTGAAACATCTAAAAAACACAGCTTAGAGAGCATAGGGCACTTCCACTCATGGGGGTATAAATTGGGAAAATGAAAAATCAGCAAGACACAAGCACCCCAAAGTTTAGGGATGCTCTGTTGACAAGGACCTCCACTTCATTCCACCTTCAATATCCCAGGAAAGAGAAAAATGGATAAAGAAGTTGTGGTCCTTATGTACAATGGAATATCACTCAGCCATGAAATCAATGTCATAAGGCTAATAGCAGCATGATGAGTGGATTTAGGTACGATGATTCTAAGTGAAATAAGTCACACAGAAAAGGACACTTCTCATAAGGTATCACTTATAGAGGGAATGTAAAAACCGTTACACTTGAACTGAATTACAAAACAGAACAGAGTCACACATGCAGAAAACACACTATGGCTGCTTAACGGGAAAGGTGAGGTGGGGTGATACATAAAACAAGGGTTTCAAATTAGCTCAGATACCGTTCCATAAACCCAATATGTAATAGACAAGACCTACTCCTTGCTCAGAGAACTGGACTCAACACGCCCTATTCACCGCACAAGAATATATCTGACTAGTAATAATCTTAAAACCTATGTATTGATATCTCTCTGTTAGTGTGTCAAGTGGGTGTAAAGCGGCATAAACACAGCAGTGAAAAGCAGCTAAACCCCATTATAAAAATAAATTACTTTGAAAAACCCATGAAACAAAGACAGTGAAAGAGAGAGAAATTCTTACACAATGCGTTCAGGGGCTGTGATGCAACCTGGATTGACCATTTCTAGACCCACAGCTGGATGAGACATAAGGGTGGACACTCTTGGGGCTGAGAGGTTTGGTGAGGTTGGGTGAGCAAACGCAGACCCTTTAAAGTAATACTGCGTGGTACCCATCGCATGGGTCCCAAATCTCCAGGTTCAAGGGCATCTTCCTACATCGAAAACATGCATGAGAAAACATAAAGATGGTACACCATGTGATGGGGAAAGGTTTCTAAAACGCACCTCATTTCTCTTCTCCTTGTGCCCGGGATCGCCATTCCAGCCGCTTTACTAACAATCTCCCTACTTGGAGCATCAGCACCTTTAACCTCCTGTTCCGTACAGGTTGCAATTTGTCCTGAGGATGAACGGGTAGACGGGGAACCAGTGAGAGACTAGCTCTTGGTGTTGGGACAGGCACAGGTCACTCTATTTTCCCATCAGGAAGAAGAATTAACCACAGGCTCATCCTCCCCCCGGAACCAGAACAGGGCCTGAAGCCATCCTGCGCTTTTGCGGCCAGCTCCCAAAAAAGCGAGTTGTAAAATGGAGCTTCAGGGCACTGCAATTCACAAACCTGCAGAGTTATAAATGATAACTCTCGTCCACAAATATATTGAGGGAAGGCAAAGAAGAGGATTTGAAATCAAGGCAGAAATGCAGGAAACAGGTTTCAGGAGGTAGATTCGAATCACCTTTAAAGCACATGAAAAGCGGCAAAACGTTGACAATGATGCCCTTGGCCAAAAAGGGCGTATGTGTTTTTTCCTGAATATATTCAGGAAAAAACGCATACGCCCTTTTTGGCCAACCAAGCAACCTGGAGAGGCAAATCAGGGCTACAAAGAAGACTCGCTACCCATCGGTCAAAAGGGCCATGCTGAAAAAAGTCTCAAAACCAGAAATGCAGGACAGGCCATGGAGTAATGGGAGCCTTGCTACACTGATGGGCGGGATGTAAATTGCCAACAGCCACTCTGGAGAAGTGTACGGTGTGTCCTGAAACATCTAAAAAACACAGCTTAGAGAGCATAGGGCACTTCCACTCATGGGGATATAAATTGGGAAAATGAAAAATCAGCAAGACACAAGCACCCCAAAGTTTAGGGATGCTCTGTTGACAAGGACCTCCACTTCATTCCACCTTCAATATCCCAGGAGGGAGAAAAATGGATAAAGAAGTTGTGGTCCTTATATACAATGGAATATCACTCAGCCATGAAATCAATGTCATAAGGCTAATAGCAGCATGATGAGTGGATTTAGGTACGATGATTCTAAGTGAAATAAGTCACACAGAAAAGGACACTTCTCATAAGGTATCACTTATAGAGGGAATGTAAAAACCGTTACACTTGAACTGAATTACAAAACAGAACAGAGTCACACATGCAGAAAACACACTATGGCTGCTTAACGGGAAAGGTGAGGTGGGGTGATACATAAAACAAGGGTTTCAAATTAGCTCAGATACCGTTCCATAAACCCAATATGTAATAGACAAGACCTACTCCTTGCTCAGAGAACTGGACTCAACACGCCCTATTCACCGCACAAGAATATATCTGACTAGTAATAATCTTAAAACCTATGTATTGATATCTCTCTGTTAGTGTGTCAAGTGGGTGTAAAGCGGCATAAACACAGCAGTGAAAAGCAGCTAAACCCCATTATAAAAATAAATTACTTTGAAAAACCCATGAAACAAAGACAGTGAAAGAGAGAGAAATTCTTACACAATGCGTTCAGGGGCTGTGATGCAACCTGGATTGACCATTTCTAGACCCACAGCTGGATGAGACATAAGGGTGGACACTCTTGGGGCTGAGAGGTTTGGTGAGGTTGGGTGAGCAAACGCAGACCCTTTAAAGTAATACTGCGTGGTACCCATCGCATGGGTCCCAAATCTCCAGGTTCAAGGGCATCTTCCTACATCGAAAACATGCATGAGAAAACATAAAGATGGTACACCATGTGATGGGGAAAGGTTTCTAAAACGCACCTCATTTCTCTTCTCCTTGTGCCCGGGATCGCCATTCCAGCCGCTTTACTAACAATCTCCCTACTTGGAGCATCAGCACCTTTAACCTCCTGTTCCGTACAGGTTGCAATTTGTCCTGAGGATGAACGGGAAGACGTGGAACCAATGAGAGACTAGCTCTTGGTGTAGGGACAGGCACAGGTCACTCTATTTTCCCATCAGGAAGAAGAATTAACCACAGGCTCAGCCTGCCCCCCGGAACCAGAACAGGGCCTGAAGCCATCCTGCGCTTTTGCGGCCAGCTCCCAAGAACGCGAGTTGTAAAATGGAGCTTCAGGGCACTGCAATTCACAAACCTGCAGAGCTATAAATGATAACTCTCGTCCACAAATATATTGAGGGAAGGCAAAGAAGAGGATTTGAAATCAAGGCAGAATTGCAGGAAACAGATTTCAGGAGGTAGATTCGAATCGCCTTTAAAGCACATGAAAAGTGGCAAAACGTTGACAATGATGCCCTTGGCCAAAAAGGGCGTATGCGTTTTTTCCTGAATATATTCAGGAAAAAACGCATACGCCCTTTTTGGCCAACCAAGCAACCTGGAAAGGCAAATCAGCGGTACAAAGAAGACTCGCTACCCATCGGTCAAAAGGGCCATGCTGAAAAAAGTCTCAAAACCAGAAATGCAGGACAGGCCATGGAGAAATGGGAGCCTTGCTACACTGATGGGCGGGATGTAAATTGCCAACAGCCACTCTGGAGAAGTGTACGGTGTGTCCTGAAACATCTAAAAAACACAGCTTAGAGAGCATAGGGCACTTCCACTCATGGGGGTATAAATTGGGAAAATGAAAAATCAGCAAGACACAAGCACCCCAAAGTTTAGGGCTGCTCTGTTGACCAGGACCTCCACTTCATTCCACCTTCAATATCCCAGGAAAGAGAGAAATGGATAAAGAAGTTGTGGTCCTTATGTACAATGCAATATCACTCAGCCATGAAATCAATGTCATAAGGCTAGTAGCAGCATGATGAGTGGATTTAGGTACGACGATTCTAAGTGAAATAAGTCACACAGAAAAGGACACTTCTCATAAGGTATCACTTATAGAGGGAATGTAAAACCCGTTACACTTGAACTGAATTACAAAACAGAACAGAGTCACACATGCAGAAAACACACTATGGCTGCTTAACGGGAAAGGTGAGGTGGGGTGATACATAAAACAAGGGTTTCAAATTAGCTCAGATACCGTTCCATAAACCCAATATGTAATAGACAAGACCTACTCCTTGCTCAGAGAACTGGACTCAACACGCCCTATTCACCACACAAGAATATATCTGACTAGTAATAATCTTAAAACCTATGTATTGATATCTCTCTGTTAGTGTGTCAAGTGGGAGTAAAGCGGCATAAACACAGCAGTGAAAAGCAGCTAAACCCCATTATAAAAATAAATTACTTTTACAAACCCATGAAACAAAGACAGTGAAAGAGAGAGAAATTCTTACACAATGCGTTCAGGGGCTGTGATGCAACCTGGATTGACCATATCTAGACCCACAGCTGGATGAGACATAAAGGTGGACACTCTTGGGGCTGAGAGGTTTGGTGAGGTTGGGTGAGCAAACGCAGACCCTTTAAAGTAATACTGCGTGGTACCCATCGCATGGGTCCCAAATCTCCAGGTTCAAGGGCATCTTCCTACATCGAAAACATGCATGAGAAAACATAAAGATGGTACACCATGTGATGGGGAAAGGTTTCTAAAACGCACCTCATTTCTCTTCTCCTTGTGCCCGGGATCGCCATTCCAGCCGCTTTACTAACAATCTCCCTACTTGGAGCATCAGCACCTTTAACCTCCTGTTCCGTACAGGTTGCAATTTGTCCTGAGGATGAACGGGTAGACGGGGAACCAGTGAGAGACTAGCTCTTGGTGTTGGGACAGGCACAGGTCACTCTATTTTCCCATCAGGAAGAAGAATTAACCACAGGCTCATCCTCCCCCCGGAACCAGAACAGGGCCTGAAGCCATCCTGCGCTTTTGCGGCCAGCTCCCAAAAAAGCGAGTTGTAAAATGGAGCTTCAGGGCACTGCAATTCACAAACCTGCAGAGTTATAAATGATAACTCTCGTCCACAAATATATTGAGGGAAGGCAAAGAAGAGGATTTGAAATCAAGGCAGAAATGCAGGAAACAGGTTTCAGGAGGTAGATTCGAATCACCTTTAAAGCACATGAAAAGCGGCAAAACGTTGACAATGATGCCCTTGGCCAAAAAGGGCGTATGTGTTTTTTCCTGAATATATTCAGGAAAAAACGCATACGCCCTTTTTGGCCAACCAAGCAACCTGGAGAGGCAAATCAGGGCTACAAAGAAGACTCGCTACCCATCGGTCAAAAGGGCCATGCTGAAAAAAGTCTCAAAACCAGAAATGCAGGACAGGCCATGGAGTAATGGGAGCCTTGCTACACTGATGGGCGGGATGTAAATTGCCAACAGCCACTCTGGAGAAGTGTACGGTGTGTCCTGAAACATCTAAAAAACACAGCTTAGAGAGCATAGGGCACTTCCACTCATGGGGGTATAAATTGGGAAAATGAAAAATCAGCAAGACACAAGCACCCCAAAGTTTAGGGATGCTCTGTTGACAAGGACCTCCACTTCATTCCACCTTCAATATCCCAGGAGGGAGAAAAATGGATAAAGAAGTTGTGGTCCTTATGTACAATGGAATATCACTCAGCCATGAAATCAAAGTCATAAGGCTAATAGCAGCATGATGAGTGGATTTAGGTACGATGATTCTAAGTGAAATAAGTCACACAGAAAAGGACACTTCTCATAAGGTATCACTTATAGAGGGAATGTAAAAACCGTTACACTTGAACTGAATTACAAAACAGAACAGAGTCACACATGCAGAAAACACACTATGGCTGCTTAACGGGAAAGGTGAGGTGGGGTGATACATAAAACAAGGGTTTCAAATTAGCTCAGATACCGTTCCATAAACCCAATATGTAATAGACAAGACCTACTCCTTGCTCAGAGAACTGGACTCAACACGCCCTATTCACCGCACAAGAATATATCTGACTAGTAATAATCTTAAAACCTATGTATTGATATCTCTCTGTTAGTGTGTCAAGTGGGTGTAAAGCGGCATAAACACAGCAGTGAAAAGCAGCTAAACCCCATTATAAAAATAAATTACTTTGAAAAACCCATGAAACAAAGACAGTGAAAGAGAGAGAAATTCTTACACAATGCGTTCAGGGGCTGTGATGCAACCTGGATTGACCATTTCTAGACCCACAGCTGGATGAGACATAAGGGTGGACACTCTTGGGGCTGAGAGGTTTGGTGAGGTTGGGTGAGCAAACGCAGACCCTTTAAAGTAATACTGCGTGGTACCCATCGCATGGGTCCCAAATCTCCAGGTTCAAGGGCATCTTCCTACATCGAAAACATGCATGAGAAAACATAAAGATGGTACACCATGTGATGGGGAAAGGTTTCTAAAACGCACCTCATTTCTCTTCTCCTTGTGCCCGGGATCGCCATTCCAGCCGCTTTACTAACAATCTCCCTACTTGGAGCATCAGCACCTTTAACCTCCTGTTCCGTACAGGTTGCAATTTGTCCTGAGGATGAACGGGAAGACGTGGAACCAATGAGAGACTAGCTCTTGGTGTAGGGACAGGCACAGGTCACTCTATTTTCCCATCAGGAAGAAGAATTAACCACAGGCTCAGCCTGCCCCCCGGAACCAGAACAGGGCCTGAAGCCATCCTGCGCTTTTGCGGCCAGCTCCCAAGAACGCGAGTTGTAAAATGGAGCTTCAGGGCACTGCAATTCACAAACCTGCAGAGTTATAAATGATAACTCTCGTCCACAAATATATTGAGGGAAGGCAAAGAAGAGGATTTGAAATCAAGGCAGAATTGCAGGAAACAGATTTCAGGAGGTAGATTCGAATCGCCTTTAAAGCACATGAAAAGTGGCAAAACGTTGACAATGATGCCCTTGGCCAAAAAGGGCGTATGCGTTTTTTCCTGAATATATTCAGGAAAAAACGCATACGCCCTTTTTGGCCAACCAAGCAACCTGGAAAGGCAAATCAGCGGTACAAAGAAGACTCGCTACCCATCGGTCAAAAGGGCCATGCTGAAAAAAGTCTCAAAACCAGAAATGCAGGACAGGCCATGGAGAAATGGGAGCCTTGCTACACTGATGGGCGGGATGTAAATTGCCAACAGCCACTCTGGAGACGTGTACGGTGTGTCCTGAAACATCTAAAAAACACAGCTTAGAGAGCTTAGGGCACTTCCACTCATGGGGGTATAAATTGGGAAAATGAAAAATCAGCAAGACACAAGCACCCCAAAGTTTAGGGCTGCTCTGTTGACCAGGACCTCCACTTCATTCCACCTTCAATATCCCAGGAAAGAGAGAAATGGATAAAGAAGTTGTGGTCCTTATGTACAATGCAATATCACTCAGCCATGAAATCAATGTCATAAGGCTAGTAGCAGCATGATGAGTGGATTTAGGTACGACGATTCTAAGTGAAATAAGTCACACAGAAAAGGACACTTCTCATAAGGTATCACTTATAGAGGGAATGTAAAACCCGTTACACTTGAACTGAATTACAAAACAGAACAGAGTCACACATGCAGAAAACACACTATGGCTGCTTAACGGGAAAGGTGAGGTGGGGTGATACATAAAACAAGGGTTTCAAATTAGCTCAGATACCGTTCCATAAACCCAATATGTAATAGACAAGACCTACTCCTTGCTCAGAGAACTGGACTCAACACGCCCTATTCACCACACAAGAATATATCTGACTAGTAATAATCTTAAAACCTATGTATTGATATCTCTCTGTTAGTGTGTCAAGTGGGAGTAAAGCGGCATAAACACAGCAGTGAAAAGCAGCTAAACCCCATTATAAAAATAAATTACTTTTACAAACCCATGAAACAAAGACAGTGAAAGAGAGAGAAATTCTTACACAATGCGTTCAGGGGCTGTGATGCAACCTGGATTGACCATATCTAGACCCACAGCTGGATGAGACATAAAGGTGGACACTCTTGGGGCTGAGAGGTTTGGTGAGGTTGGGTGAGCAAACGCAGACCCTTTAAAGTAATACTGCGTGGTACCCATCGCATGGGTCCCAAATCTCCAGGTTCAAGGGCATCTTCCTACATCGAAAACATGCATGAGAAAACAAAAAGATGGTACACCATGTGATGGGGAAAGTTTTCTAAAACGCACCTCATTTCTCTTCTCCTTGTGCCCGGGTTCACCATTCCAGCCGCTTTACTAACAATCTCCCTACTTGGAGCATCAGCACCTTTAACCTCCTGTTCCGTACAGGTTGCAATTTGTCCTGAGGATGAACGGGTAGACGGGGAACCAGTGAGAGACTAGCTCTTGGTGTTGGGACAGGCACAGGTCACTCTATTTTCCCATCAGGAAGAAGAATTAACCACAGGCTCATCGTCCCCCCGGAACCAGAACAGGGCCTGAAGCCATCCTGCGCTTTTGCGGCCAGCTCCCAAAAAAGCGAGTTGTAAAATGGAGCTTCAGGGCACTGCAATTCACAAACCTGCAGAGTTATAAATGATAACTCTCGTCCACAAATATATTGAGGGAAGGCAAAGAAGAGGATTTGAAATCAAGGCAGAAATGCAGGAAACAGGTTTCAGGAGGTAGATTCGAATCACCTTTAAAGCACATGAAAAGCGGCAAAACGTTGACAATGATGCCCTTGGCCAAAAAGGGCGTATGTGTTTTTTCCTGAATATATTCAGGAAAAAACGCATACGCCCTTTTTGGCCAACCAAGCAACCTGGAGAGGCAAATCAGGGCTACAAAGAAGACTCGCTACCCATCGGTCAAAAGGGCCATGCTGAAAAAAGTCTCAAAACCAGAAATGCAGGACAGGCCATGGAGTAATGGGAGCCTTGCTACACTGATGGGCGGGATGTAAATTGCCAACAGCCACTCTGGAGAAGTGTACGGTGTGTCCTGAAACATCTAAAAAACACAGCTTAGAGAGCATAGGGCACTTCCACTCATGGGGGTATAAATTGGGAAAATGAAAAATCAGCAAGACACAAGCACCCCAAAGTTTAGGGATGCTCTGTTGACAAGGACCTCCACTTCATTCCACCTTCAATATCCCAGGAGGGAGAAAAATGGATAAAGAAGTTGTGGTCCTTATGTACAATGGAATATCACTCAGCCATGAAATCAATGTCATAAGGCTAATAGCAGCATGATGAGTGGATTTAGGTACGATGATTCTAAGTGAAATAAGTCACACAGAAAAGGACACTTCTCATAAGGTATCACTTATAGAGGGAATGTAAAAACCGTTACACTTGAACTGAATTACAAAACAGAACAGAGTCACACATGCAGAAAACACACTATGGCTGCTTAACGGGAAAGGTGAGGTGGGGTGATACATAAAACAAGGGTTTCAAATTAGCTCAGATACCGTTCCATAAACCCAATATGTAATAGACAAGACCTACTCCTTGCTCAGAGAACTGGACTCAACACGCCCTATTCACCGCACAAGAATATATCTGACTAGTAATAATCTTAAAACCTATGTATTGATATCTCTCTGTTAGTGTGTCAAGTGGGTGTAAAGCGGCATAAACACAGCAGTGAAAAGCAGCTAAACCCCATTATAAAAATAAATTACTTTGAAAAACCCATGAAACAAAGACAGTGAAAGAGAGAGAAATTCTTACACAATGCGTTCAGGGGCTGTGATGCAACCTGGATTGACCATTTCTAGACCCACAGCTGGATGAGACATAAGGGTGGACACTCTTGGGGCTGAGAGGTGTGGTGAGGTTGGGTGAGCAAACGCAGACCCTTTAAAGTAATACTGCGTGGTACCCATCGCATGGGTCCGAAATCTCCAGGTTCAAGGGCATCTTCCTACATCGAAAACATGCATGAGAAAACATAAAGATGGTACACCATGTGATGGGGAAAGGTTTCTAAAACGCACCTCATTTCTCTTCTCCTTGTGCCCGGGATCGCCATTCCAGCCGCTTTACTAACAATCTCCCTACTTGGAGCATCAGCACCTTTAACCTCCTGTTCCGTACAGGTTGCAATTTGTCCTGAGGATGAACGGGAAGACGTGGAACCAATGAGAGACTAGCTCTTGGTGTAGGGACAGGCACAGGTCACTCTATTTTCCCATCAGGAAGAAGAATTAACCACAGGCTCAGCCTGCCCCCCGGAACCAGAACAGGGCCTGAAGCCATCCTGCGCTTTTGCGGCCAGCTCCCAAGAACGCGAGTTGTAAAATGGAGCTTCAGGGCACTGCAATTCAGAAACCTGCAGAGTTATAAATGATAACTCTCGTCCACAAATATATTGAGGGAAGGCAAAGAAGAGGATTTGAAATCAAGGCAGAATTGCAGGAAACAGATTTCAGGAGGTAGATTCGAATCGCCTTTAAAGCACATGAAAAGTGGCAAAACGTTGACAATGATGCCCTTGGCCAAAAAGGGCGTATGCGTTTTTTCCTGAATATATTCAGGAAAAAACGCATACGCCCTTTTTGGCCAACCAAGCAACCTGGAAAGGCAAATCAGCGGTAAAAAGAAGACTCGCTACCCATCGGTCAAAAGGGCCATGCTGAAAAAAGTCTCAAAACCAGAAATGCAGGACAGGCCATGGAGAAATGGGAGCCTTGCTACACTGATGGGCGGGATGTAAATTGCCAACAGCCACTCTGGAGAAGTGTACGGTGTGTCCTGAAACATCTAAAAAACACAGCTTAGAGAGCATAGGGCACTTCCACTCATGGGGGTATAAATTGGGAAAATGAAAAATCAGCAAGACACAAGCACCCCAAAGTTTAGGGCTGCTCTGTTGACAAGGACCTCCACTTCATTCCACCTTCAATATCCCAGGAAAGAGAGAAATGGATAAAGAAGTTGTGGTCCTTATGTACAATGGAATATCACTCAGCCATGAAATCAATGTCATAAGGCTAGTAGCAGCATGATGAGTGGATTTAGGTACGACGATTCTAAGTGAAATAAGTCACACAGAAAAGGACACTTCTCATAAGGTATCACTTATAGAGGGAATGTAAAACCCGTTACACTTGAACTGAATTACAAAACAGAACAGAGTCACACATGCAGAAAACACACTATGGCTGCTTAACGGGAAAGGTGAGGTGGGGTGATACATAAAACAAGGGTTTCAAATTAGCTCAGATACCGTTCCATAAACCCAATATGTAATAGACAAGACCTACTCCTTGCTCAGAGAACTGGACTCAACCCGCCCTATTCACCGCACAAGAATATATCTGACTAGTAATAATCTTAAAACCTATGTATTGATATCTCTCTGTTAGTGTGTCAAGTGGGAGTAAAGCGGCATAAACACAGCAGTGAAAAGCAGCTAAACCCCATTATAAAAATAAATTACTTTTACAAACCCATGAAACAAAGACAGTGAAAGAGAGAGAAATTCTTACACAATGCGTTCAGGGGCTGTGATGCAACCTGGATTGACCATTTCTAGACCCACAGCTGGATGAGACATAAAGGTGGACACTCTTGGGGCTGAGAGGTTTGGTGAGGTTGGGTGAGCAAACGCAGACCCTTTAAAGTAATACTGCGTGGTACCCATCGCATGGGTCCCAAATCTCCAGGTTCAAGGGCATCTTCCTACATCGAAAACATGCATGAGAAAACAAAAAGATGGTACACCATGTGATGGGGAAAGTTTTCTAAAACGCACCTCATCTCTCTTCTCCTTGTGCCCGGGTTCGCCATTCCAGCCGCTTTAGTAACAATCTCCCTACTTGGAGCATCAGCACCTTTAACCTCCTGTTCCGTACAGGTTGCAATTTGTCCTGAGGATGAACGGGTAGACGGGGAACCAGTGAGAGACTAGCTCTTGGTGTTGGGACAGGCACAGGTCACTCTATTTTCCCATCAGGAAGAAGAATTAACCACAGGCTCATCGTCCCCCCGGAACCAGAACAGGGCCTGAAGCCATCCTGCGCTTTTGCGGCCAGCTCCCAAAAAAGCGAGTTGTAAAATGGAGCTTCAGGGCACTGCAATTCACAAACCTGCAGAGTTATAAATGATAACTCTCGTCCACAAATATATTGAGGGAAGGCAAAGAAGAGGATTTGAAATCAAGGCAGAAATGCAGGAAACAGGTTTCAGGAGGTAGATTCGAATCACCTTTAAAGCACATGAAAAGCGGCAAAACGTTGACAATGATGCCCTTGGCCAAAAAGGGCGTATGTGTTTTTTCCTGAATATATTCAGGAAAAAACGCATACGCCCTTTTTGGCCAACCAAGCAACCTGGAGAGGCAAATCAGGGCTACAAAGAAGACTCGCTACCCATCGGTCAAAAGGGCCATGCTGAAAAAAGTCTCAAAACCAGAAATGCAGGACAGGCCATGGAGTAATGGGAGCCTTGCTACACTGATGGGCGGGATGTAAATTGCCAACAGCCACTCTGGAGAAGTGTACGGTGTGTCCTGAAACATCTAAAAAACACAGCTTAGAGAGCATAGGGCACTTCCACTCATGGGGGTATAAATTGGGAAAATGAAAAATCAGCAAGACACAAGCACCCCAAAGTTTAGGGATGCTCTGTTGACAAGGACCTCCACTTCATTCCACCTTCAATATCCCAGGAGGGAGAAAAATGGATAAAGAAGTTGTGGTCCTTATGTACAATGGAATATCACTCAGCCATGAAATCAATGTCATAAGGCTAATAGCAGCATGATGAGTGGATTTAGGTACGATGATTCTAAGTGAAATAAGTCACACAGAAAAGGACACTTCTCATAAGGTATCACTTATAGAGGGAATGTAAAAACCGTTACACTTGAACTGAATTACAAAACAGAACAGAGTCACACATGCAGAAAACACACTATGGCTGCTTAACGGGAAAGGTGAGGTGGGGTGATACATAAAACAAGGGTTTCAAATTAGCTCAGATACCGTTCCATAAACCCAATATGTAATAGACAAGACCTACTCCTTGCTCAGAGAACTGGACTCAACACGCCCTATTCACCGCACAAGAATATATCTGACTAGTAATAATCTTAAAACCTATGTATTGATATCTCTCTGTTAGTGTGTCAAGTGGGTGTAAAGCGGCATAAACACAGCAGTGAAAAGCAGCTAAACCCCATTATAAAAATAAATTACTTTGAAAAACCCATGAAACAAAGACAGTGAAAGAGAGAGAAATTCTTACACAATGCGTTCAGGGGCTGTGATGCAACCTGGATTGACCATTTCTAGACCCACAGCTGGATGAGACATAAGGGTGGACACTCTTGGGGCTGAGAGGTGTGGTGAGGTTGGGTGAGCAAACGCAGACCCTTTAAAGTAATACTGCGTGGTACCCATCGCATGGGTCCGAAATCTCCAGGTTCAAGGGCATCTTCCTACATCGAAAACATGCATGAGAAAACATAAAGATGGTACACCATGTGATGGGGAAAGGTTTCTAAAACGCACCTCATTTCTCTTCTCCTTGTGCCCGGGATCGCCATTCCAGCCGCTTTACTAACAATCTCCCTACTTGGAGCATCAGCACCTTTAACCTCCTGTTCCGTACAGGTTGCAATTTGTCCTGAGGATGAACGGGAAGACGTGGAACCAATGAGAGACTAGCTCTTGGTGTAGGGACAGGCACAGGTCACTCTATTTTCCCATCAGGAAGAAGAATTAACCACAGGCTCAGCCTGCCCCCCGGAACCAGAACAGGGCCTGAAGCCATCCTGCGCTTTTGCGGCCAGCTCCCAAGAACGCGAGTTGTAAAATGGAGCTTCAGGGCACTGCAATTCACAAACCTGCAGAGTTATAAATGATAACTCTCGTCCACAAATATATTGAGGGAAGGCAAAGAAGAGGATTTGAAATCAAGGCAGAATTGCAGGAAACAGATTTCAGGAGGTAGATTCGAATCGCCTTTAAAGCACATGAAAAGTGGCAAAACGTTGACAATGATGCCCTTGGCCAAAAAGGGCGTATGCGTTTTTTCCTGAATATATTCAGGAAAAAACGCATACGCCCTTTTTGGCCAACCAAGCAACCTGGAAAGGCAAATCAGCGGTACAAAGAAGACTCGCTACCCATCGGTCAAAAGGGCCATGCTGAAAAAAGTCTCAAAACCAGAAATGCAGGACAGGCCATGGAGAAATGGGAGCCTTGCTACACTGATGGGCGGGATGTAAATTGCCAACAGCCACTCTGGAGAAGTGTACGGTGTGTCCTGAAACATCTAAAAAACACAGCTTAGAGAGCATAGGGCACTTCCACTCATGGGGGTATAAATTGGGAAAATGAAAAATCAGCAAGACACAAGCACCCCAAAGTTTAGGGATGCTCTGTTGACAAGGACCTCCACTTCATTCCACCTTCAATATCCCAGGAAAGAGAAAAATGGATAAAGAAGTTGTGGTCCTTATGTACAATGCAATATCACTCAGCCATGAAATCAATGTCATAAGGCTAGTAGCAGCATGATGAGTGGATTTAGGTACGACGATTCTAAGTGAAATAAGTCACACAGAAAAGGACACTTCTCATAAGGTATCACTTATAGAGGGAATGTAAAAACCGTTACACTTGAACTGAATTACAAAACAGAACAGAGTCACACATGCAGAAAACACACTATGGCTGCTTAACGGGAAAGGTGAGGTGGGGTGATACATAAAACAAGGGTTTCAAATTAGCTCAGATACCGTTCCATAAACCCAATATGTAATAGACAAGACCTACTCCTTGCTCAGAGAACTGGACTCAACACGCCCTATTCACCGCACAAGAATATATCTGACTAATAATAATCGTAAAACCTATGTATTGATATCTCTCTGTTAGTGTGTCAAGTGGGTGTAAAGCGGCATAAACACAGCAGTGAAAAGCAGCTAAACCCCATTAAAAAAATAAATTACTTTTACAAACCCATGAAACAAAGACAGTGAAAGAGAGCGAAATTCTTACACAATGCGTTCAGGGGCTGTGATGCAACCTGGATTGACCATATCTAGACCCACAGCTGGATGAGACATAAGGGTGGACACTCTTGGGGCTGAGAGGTTTGGTGAGGTTGGGTGAGCAAACGCAGACCCTTTAAAGTAATACTGCGTGGTACCCATCGCATGGGTCCCAAATCTCCAGGTTCAAGGGCATCTTCCTACATCGAAAACATGCATGAGAAAACATAAAGATGGTACACCATGTGATGGGGAAAGGTTTCTAAAACGCACCTCATTTCTCTTCTCCTTGTGCCCGGGATTGCCATTCCAGCCGCTTTACTAACAATCTCCCTACTTGGAGCATCAGCACCTTTAACATCCTGTTCCGTACAGGTTGCAATTTGTCCTGAGGATGAACGGGAATACGGGGAACCAGTGAGAGACTAGCTCTTGGTGTTGGGACAGGCACAGGTCACTCTATTTTCCCATCAGGAAGAAGAATTAACCACAGGCTCATCCTCCCCCCCGGAACCAGAACAGGGAGTGAAGCCATCCTGCGCTTTTGCGGCCAGCTCCCAGAAAAGCGAGTTGTAAAATGGAGCTTCAGGGCACTGCAATTCACAAACCTGCAGAGTTATAAATGATAACTCTCGTCCACAAATATATTGAGGGAAGGCAAAGAAGTGGATTTGAAATCAAGGCAGAAATGCAGGAAACAGATTTCAGGAGGTAGATTCGAATCGCCTTTAAAGCACATGAAAAGCGGCAAAACGTTGACAATGATGCCCTTGGCCAAAAAGGGCGTATGCGTTTTTTCCTGAATATATTCAGGAAAAAACGCATACGCCCTTTTTGGCCAACCAAGCAACCTGGAAAGGCAAATCAGGGCTACAAAGAAGACTCGCTACCCATCGGTCAAAAGGGCCATGCTGAAAAAAGTCTCAAAACCAGAAATGCAGGACAGGCCATGGAGAAATGGGAGCCTTGCTA
Source organism: Balaenoptera borealis (assembly GCF_965194805.1). Classification (NCBI taxonomy): domain Eukaryota; kingdom Metazoa; phylum Chordata; class Mammalia; order Artiodactyla; family Balaenopteridae; genus Balaenoptera; species Balaenoptera borealis. Next base: position 3,797,402 of record NW_028124009.1, read on the forward strand.
CACTGATGGGCGGGATGTAAATTGCCAACAGCCACTCTGGAGAAGTGTACGGTGTGTCCTGAAACATCTAAAAAACACAGCTTAGAGAGCATAGGGCACTTCCACTCATGGGGGTATAAATTGGGAAAATGAAAAATCAGCAAGACACAAGCACCCCAAAGTTTAGGGCTGCTCTGTTGACAAGGACCTCCACTTCATTCCACCTTCAATATCCCAGGAAAGAGAGAAATGGATAAAGAAGTTGTGGTCCTTATGTACAATGGAATATCACTCAGCCATGAAATCAATGTCATAAGGCTAGTAGCAGCATGATGAGTGGATTTAGGTACGACGATTCTAAGTGAAATAAGTCACACAGAAAAGGACACTTCTCATAAGGTATCACTTATAGAGGGAATGTAAAACCCGTTACACTTGAACTGAATTACAAAACAGAACAGAGTCACACATGCAGAAAACACACTATGGCTGCTTAACGGGAAAGGTGAGGTGGGGTGATACATAAAACAAGGGTTTCAAATTAGCTCAGATACCGTTCCATAAACCCAATATGTAATAGACAAGACCTACTCCTTGCTCAGAGAACTGGACTCAACCCGCCCTATTCACCGCACAAGAATATATCTGACTAGTAATAATCTTAAAACCTATGTATTGATATCTCTCTGTTAGTGTGTCAAGTGGGAGTAAAGCGGCATAAACACAGCAGTGAAAAGCAGCTAAACCCCATTATAAAAATAAATTACTTTTACAAACCCATGAAACAAAGACAGTGAAAGAGAGAGAAATTCTTACACAATGCGTTCAGGGGCTGTGATGCAACCTGGATTGACCATTTCTAGACCCACAGCTGGATGAGACATAAAGGTGGACACTCTTGGGGCTGAGAGGTTTGGTGAGGTTGGGTGAGCAAACGCAGACCCTTTAAAGTAATACTGCGTGGTACCCATCGCATGGGTCCCAAATCTCCAGGTTCAAGGGCATCTTCCTACATCGAAAACATGCATGAGAAAACAAAAAGATGGTACACCATGTGATGGGGAAAGTTTTCTAAAACGCACCTCATCTCTCTTCTCCTTGTGCCCGGGTTCGCCATTCCAGCCGCTTTACTAACAATCTCCCTACTTGGAGCATCAGCACCTTTAACCTCCTGTTCCGTACAGGTTGCAATTTGTCCTGAGGATGAACGGGTAGACGGGGAACCAGTGAGAGACTAGCTCTTGGTGTTGGGACAGGCACAGGTCACTCTATTTTCCCATCAGGAAGAAGAATTAACCACAGGCTCATCCTCCCCCCGGAACCAGAACAGGGCCTGAAGCCATCCTGCGCTTTTGCGGCCAGCTCCCAAAAAAGCGAGTTGTAAAATGGAGCTTCAGGGCACTGCAATTCACAAACCTGCAGAGTTATAAATGATAACTCTCGTCCACAAATATATTGAGGGAAGGCAAAGAAGAGGATTTGAAATCAAGGCAGAAATGCAGGAAACAGGTTTCAGGAGGTAGATTCGAATCACCTTTAAAGCACATGAAAAGCGGCAAAACGTTGACAATGATGCCCTTGGCCAAAAAGGGCGTATGTGTTTTTTCCTGAATATATTCAGGAAAAAACGCATACGCCCTTTTTGGCCAACCAAGCAACCTGGAGAGGCAAATCAGGGCTACAAAGAAGACTCGCTACCCATCGGTCAAAAGGGCCATGCTGAAAAAAGTCTCAAAACCAGAAATGCAGGACAGGCCATGGAGTAATGGGAGCCTTGCTACACTGATGGGCGGGATGTAAATTGCCAACAGCCACTCTGGAGAAGTGTACGGTGTGTCCTGAAACATCTAAAAAACACAGCTTAGAGAGCATAGGGCACTTCCACTCATGGGGGTATAAATTGGGAAAATGAAAAATCAGCAAGACACAAGCACCCCAAAGTTTAGGGATGCTCTGTTGACAAGGACCTCCACTTCATTCCACCTTCAATATCCCAGGAGGGAGAAAAATGGATAAAGAAGTTGTGGTCCTTATGTACAATGGAATATCACTCAGCCATGAAATCAATGTCATAAGGCTAATAGCAGCATGATGAGTGGATTTAGGTACGATGATTCTAAGTGAAATAAGTCACACAGAAAAGGACACTTCTCATAAGGTATCACTTATAGAGGGAATGTAAAAACCGTTACACTTGAACTGAATTACAAAACAGAACAGAGTCACACATGCAGAAAACACACTATGGCTGCTTAACGGGAAAGGTGAGGTGGGGTGATACATAAAACAAGGGTTTCAAATTAGCTCAGATACCGTTCCATAAACCCAATATGTAATAGACAAGACCTACTCCTTGCTCAGAGAACTGGACTCAACACGCCCTATTCACCGCACAAGAATATATCTGACTAGTAATAATCTTAAAACCTATGTATTGATATCTCTCTGTTAGTGTGTCAAGTGGGTGTAAAGCGGCATAAACACAGCAGTGAAAAGCAGCTAAACCCCATTATAAAAATAAATTACTTTGAAAAACCCATGAAACAAAGACAGTGAAAGAGAGAGAAATTCTTACACAATGCGTTCAGGGGCTGTGATGCAACCTGGATTGACCATTTCTAGACCCACAGCTGGATGAGACATAAGGGTGGACACTCTTGGGGCTGAGAGGTTTGGTGAGGTTGGGTGAGCAAACGCAGACCCTTTAAAGTAATACTGCGTGGTACCCATCGCATGGGTCCCAAATCTCCAGGTTCAAGGGCATCTTCCTACATCGAAAACATGCATGAGAAAACATAAAGATGGTACACCATGTGATGGGGAAAGGTTTCTAAAACGCACCTCATTTCTCTTCTCCTTGTGCCCGGGATCGCCATTCCAGCCGCTTTACAAACAATCTCCCTACTTGGAGCATCAGCACCTTTAACCTCCTGTTCCGTACAGGTTGCAATTTGTCCTGAGGATGAACGGGAAGACGTGGAACCAATGAGAGACTAGCTCTTGGTGTCGGGACAGGCACAGGTCACTCTATTTTCCCATCAGGAAGAAGAATTAACCACAGGCTCAGCCTGCCCCCCGGAACCAGAACAGGGCCTGAAGCCATCCTGCGCTTTTGCGGCCAGCTCCCAAGAACGCGAGTTGTAAAATGGAGCTTCAGGGCACTGCAATTCACAAACCTGCAGAGTTATAAATGATAACTCTCGTCCACAAATATATTGAGGGAAGGCAAAGAAGAGGATTTGAAATCAAGGCAGAATTGCAGGAAACAGATTTCAGGAGGTAGATTCGAATCGCCTTTAAAGCACATGAAAAGTGGCAAAACGTTGACAATGATGCCCTTGGCCAAAAAGGGCGTATGCGTTTTTTCCTGAATATATTCAGGAAAAAACGCATACGCCCTTTTTGGCCAACCAAGCAACCTGGAAAGGCAAATCAGCGGTACAAAGAAGACTCGCTACCCATCGGTCAAAAGGGCCATGCTGAAAAAAGTCTCAAAACCAGAAATGCAGGACAGGCCATGGAGAAATGGGAGCCTTGCTACACTGATGGGCGGGATGTAAATTGCCAACAGCCACTCTGGAGAAGTGTACGGTGTGTCCTGAAACATCTAAAAAACACAGCTTAGAGAGCATAGGGCACTTCCACTCATGGGGGTATAAATTGGGAAAATGAAAAATCAGCAAGACACAAGCACCCCAAAGTTTAGGGCTGCTCTGTTGACAAGGACCTCCACTTCATTCCACCTTCAATATCCCAGGAAAGAGAAAAATGGATAAAGAAGTTGTGGTCCTTATGTACAATGCAATATCACTCAGCCATGAAATCAATGTCATAAGGCTAGTAGCAGCATGATGAGTGGATTTAGGTACGACGATTCTAAGTGAAATAAGTCACACAGAAAAGGACACTTCTCATAAGGTATCACTTATAGAGGGAATGTAAAAACCGTTACACTTGAACTGAATTACAAAACAGAACAGAGTCACACATGCAGAAAACACACTATGGCTGCTTAACGGGAAAGGTGAGGTGGGGTGATACATAAAACAAGGGTTTCAAATTAGCTCAGATACCGTTCCATAAACCCAATATGTAATAGACAAGACCTACTCCTTGCTCAGAGAACTGGACTCAACACGCCCTATTCACCGCACAAGAATATATCTGACTAATAATAATCGTAAAACCTATGTATTGATATCTCTCTGTTAGTGTGTCAAGTGGGTGTAAAGCGGCATAAACACAGCAGTGAAAAGCAGCTAAACCCCATTAAAAAAATAAATTACTTTTACAAACCCATGAAACAAAGACAGTGAAAGAGAGCGAAATTCTTACACAATGCGTTCAGGGGCTGTGATGCAACCTGGATTGACCATATCTAGACCCACAGCTGGATGAGACATAAGGGTGGACACTCTTGGGGCTGAGAGGTTTGGTGAGGTTGGGTGAGCAAACGCAGACCCTTTAAAGTAATACTGCGTGGTACCCATCGCATGGGTCCCAAATCTCCAGGTTCAAGGGCATCTTCCTACATCGAAAACATGCATGAGAAAACATAAAGATGGTACACCATGTGATGGGGAAAGGTTTCTAAAACGCACCTCATTTCTCTTCTCCTTGTGCCCGGGTTCGCCATTCCAGCCGCTTTACTAACAATCTCCCTACTTGGAGCATCAGCACCTTTAACATCCTGTTCCGTACAGGTTGCAATTTGTCCTGAGGATGAACGGGAATACGGGGAACCAGTGAGAGACTAGCTCTTGGTGTTGGGACAGGCACAGGTCACTCTATTTTCCCATCAGGAAGAAGAATTAACCACAGGCTCATCCTCCCCCCCGGAACCAGAACAGGGAGTGAAGCCATCCTGCGCTTTTGCGGCCAGCTCCCAGAAAAGCGAGTTGTAAAATGGAGCTTCAGGGCACTGCAATTCACAAACCTGCAGAGTTATAAATGATAACTCTCGTCCACAAATATATTGAGGGAAGGCAAAGAAGTGGATTTGAAATCAAGGCAGAAATGCAGGAAACAGATTTCAGGAGGTAGATTCGAATCGCCTTTAAAGCACATGAAAAGCGGCAAAACGTTGACAATGATGCCCTTGGCCAAAAAGGGCGTATGCGTTTTTTCCTGAATATATTCAGGAAAAAACGCATACGCCCTTTTTGGCCAACCAAGCAACCTGGAAAGGCAAATCAGGGCTACAAAGAAGACTCGCTACCCATCGGTCAAAAGGGCCATGCTGAAAAAAGTCTCAAAACCAGAAATGCAGGACAGGCCATGGAGAAATGGGAGCCTTGCTACACTGATGGGCGGGATGTAAATTGCCAACAGCCACTCTGGAGAAGTGTACGGTGTGTCCTGAAACATCTAAAAAACACAGCTTAGAGAGCACAGGGCACTTCCACTCATGGGGGTATAAATTGGGAAAATGAAAAATCAGCAAGACACAAGCACCCCAAAGTTTAGGGCTGCTCTGTTGACAAGGACCTCCACTTCATTCCACCTTCAATATCCCAGGAGGGAGAAAAATGGATAAAAAAGTTATGGTCCTTATGTACAATGGAATATCACTCAGCCATGAAATCAATGTCATAAGGCTAATAGCAGCATGATGAGTGGATTTAGGTACGACGATTCTAAGTGAAATAAGTCACACAGAAAAGGACACTTCTCATAAGGTATCACTTATAGAGGGAATGTAAAAACCGTTACACTTGAACTGAATTACAAAACAGAACAGAGTCACACATGCAGAAAACACACTATGGCTGCTTAACGGGAAAGGTGAGGTGGGGTGATACATAAAACAAGGGTTTCAAATTAGCTCAGATACCGTTCCATAAACCCAATATGTAATAGACAAGACCTACTCCTTGCTCAGAGAACTGGACTCAACACGCCCTATTCACCGCACAAGAATATATCTGACTAGTAATAATCGTAAAACCTATGTATTGATATCTCTCTGTTAGTGTGTCAAGTGGGTGTAAAGCGGCATAAACACAGCAGTGAAAAGCAGCTAAACCCCATTATAAAAATAAATTACTTTGAAAAACCCATGAAACAAAGACAGAGAAAGAGAGAGAAATTCTTACACAATGCGTTCAGGGGCTGTGATGCAACCTGGATTGACCATTTCTAGACCCACAGCTGGATGAGACATAAGGGTGGACACTCTTGGGGCTGAGAGGTTTGGTGAGGTTGGGTGAGCAAACGCAGACCCTTTAAAGTAATACTGCGTGGTACCCATCACATGGGTCCCAAATCTCCAGGTTCAAGGGCATCTTCCTACATCGAAAACATGCATGAGAAAACAAAAAGATGGTACACCATGTGATGGGGAAAGGTTTCTAAAACGCACCTCATTTCTCTTCTCCTTGTGCCCGGGTTCGCCATTCCAGCCGCTTTACTAACAATCTCCCTACTTGGAGCATCAGCACCTTTAACCTCCTGTTCCGTACAGGTTGCAATTTGTCCTGAGGATGAACGGGAAGACGGGGAACCAATGAGAGACTAGCTCTTGGTGTCGGGACAGGCACAGTTCACTCTATTTTCCCATCAGGAAGAAGAATTAACCACAGGCTCAGCCTGCCCCCCGGAACCAGAACAGGGCCTGAAGCCATCCTGCGCTTTTGCGGCCATCTCCCAAAAACGCGAGTTGTAAAATGGAGGTTCAGGGCACTGCAATTCACAAACCTGCAGAGTTATAAATGATAACTCTCGTCCACAAATATATTGAGGGAAGGCAAAGAAGAGGATTTGAAATCAAGGCAGAATTGCAGGAAACAAATTTCAGGAGGTAGATTCGAATCGCCTTTAAAGCACATGAAAAGCGGCAAAACGTTGACAATGATGCCCTTGGCCAAAAAGGGCGTATGCGTTTTTTCCTGAATATATTCAGGAAAAAACGCATACGCCCTTTTTGGCCAACCAAGCAACCTGGAAAGGCAAATCAGCGCTACAAAGAAGTCTCGCTACCCATTGGTCAAAATGGCCATGCTGAAAAAAGTGTCAAAACCAGAAATGCAGGAAAGGCCATGGAGAAATGGGAGCCATGCTACACTGATGGGCGGGATGTAAATTGCCAACAGCCACTCTGGAGAAGTGTACGGTGAGTCCTGAAACGTCTAAAAAGCAAAGCTTAGAGAGCATAGGGCACTTCCACTCATGGGGGTATACATTGGGAAAATTAAAAATCAGCAAGAGACAAGCACCCCAAAGTTTAGGGCTGCTCTCTTGACAAGGACCTCCACTTCATTCCACCTTCAATATCCCAGGAAAGAGAAAAATGGATAAAGAAGTTGTGGTCCTTATATACAATGGAATATCACTCAGCCAGGAAATCAATGTCATAAGGCTAGTAGCAGCATGATGAGTGGATTTAGGTACGACGATTCTAAGTGAAATAATTCACACAGAAAAGGACACTTCTCATAATGTATCACTTATAGAGGGAATGTAAAAACCATTACACTTGAACTGAATTACAAAACAGAACAGAGTCACACATGCAGAAAACACACTATGGCTGTTTAACGGGAAAGGTGAGGTGGGGTGATACATAAAACAAGGGTTTCAAATTAGCTCAGATACCGTTCCATAAAACCAATATGTAATAGACAAGACCTACTCCTTGCTCAGAGAACTGGACTCAACACGCCCTATTCACCACACAAAAATATATCTGACTAGTAATAATCTTAAAACCTATGTATTGATATCTCTCTGTTAGTGTGTCAAGTGGGTGTAATGCAGCATAAACACAGCAGTGAAAAGCAGCTAAACCCCATTATAAAAATAAATTACTTTGAAAAACCCATGAAACAAAGACAGTGAAAGAGAGCGAAATTCTTACACAAAGCGTTCAGGGGCTGTGATGCAACCTGGATTGACCATATCTAGACCCACAGCTGGATGAGACATAAGGGTGGACACTCTTGGGGCTGAGAGGTTTGGTGAGGTTGGGTAAGCAAACGCAGACCCTTTAAAGTAATACTGCGTGGTACCCATCGCATGGGTCCCAAATCTCCAGGTTCAAGGGCATCTTCCTACATTGAAAACATGCATGAGAAACCCAGAAGTTGGTACACCGTGTGATGGGGAATGGTTTCTAAAACGTACCTCATTTCTCATCTCCTTGTGCCCGGGTTCGCCATAACAGCCGCTTTACTAGCAATCTCCCTACTTGGAGCATCAGCATCTTTAACCTCCTGTTCCGTACAGGTTGCAATTTGTCCTGAGGATGAACGAGAAGACATGGAACCAATGAGAGACTAGCTCTTGGTGTTGGGACATGCAGAGGTCACTCTATTTTCCCATCAGGAAGAACAATTAACCACAGGCTCATCCTGCCCCCCGGAACCAGAACAGGGCCTGAAGCCATCCTGCGCTTTTGCGGCCATCTCCCAAAAAGGCGAGTTGTAAAATGGAGGTTCAGGGCACTGCAATTCACAAACCTGCAGAGTTATAAATGATAACTCTCGTCCACAAATATATTGAGGGAAGGCAAACAAGAGGATTTGAAATCAAGGCAGAATTGCAGGAAACAGATTTCAGGAGGTAGATTCGAATCGCCTTTAAAGCACATGAAAAGCGGCAAAACGTTGACAATGATGCCCTTGGCCAAAAAGGGCGTATGCGTTTTTTCCTGAATATATTCAGGAAAAAACGCATACGCCCTTTTTGGCCAACCAAGCAACCTGGAAAGGCAAATCAGTGCTACAAAGAAGTCTCGCTACCCATTGGTCAAAATGGCCATGCTGAAAAAAGTGTCAAAACCAGAAATGCAGGAAAGGCCATGGAGAAATGGGAGCCATGCTACACTGATGGGCGAGATGTAAATTGCCAACAGCCACTCTGGAGAAGTGTACGGTGAGTCCTGAAACGTCTAAAAAGAAAAGCTACAGAGCATAGGGCACTTCCACTCATGGGGGTATACATTGGGAAAATTAAAAATCAGCAAGAGACAAGAACCCCAAAGTTTAGGGCTGCTCTCTTGACAAGGACCTCCACTTCATTCCACCTTCAATATCCCAGGAAAGAGAAAAATGGATAAAGAAGTTGTGGTCCTTATATACAATGGAATATCACTCAGCCATGAAATCAATGTCATAAGGCTAGTAGCAGCATGATGAGTGGATTTAGGTACGACGATTCTAAGTGAAATAAGTCACACAGAAAAGGACACTTCTCATAATGTATCACTTATAGAGGGAATGTAAAAACCGTTACACGTGAACTGAATTACAAAACAGAACAGAGTCACACATGCAGAAAACACACTATGGCTGCTTAACGGGAAAGGTGAGGTGGGGTGATACATAAAACAAGGGTTTCAAATTAGCTCAGATACCGTTCCATAAAACCAATATGTAATAGATAAGACCTACTCCTTGCTCAGAGAACTGGACTCAACACGCCCTATTCACCGCACAAGAATATATCTGACTAGTAATAATCTTAAAACCTATGTATTGATATCTCTCTGTTAGTGTGTCAAGTGGGTGTAAAGCGGCATAAACACAGCAGTGAAAAGCAGCTAAACCCCATTATAAAAATAAATTACTTTGAAAAACTCATGAAACAAAGACAGTGAAAGAGAGCGAAATTCTTACACAATGCGTTCAGGGGCTGTGATGCAACCTGGATTGACCATATCTAGACCCACAGCTGGATGAGACATAAGGGTGGACACTCTTGGGGCTGAGAGGTTTGGTGAGGTTGGGTGAGCAAATGCAGACCCTTTAAAGTAATACTGCGTGATACCCATCGCATGGGTCCCAAATCTCCAGGTTCAAGGGCATCTTCCTACATCGAAAACATGCATGAGAAACCCAGAAGATGGTACACCGTGTAATGGGGAAAGGTTTCTAAAACGCACCTCATTTCTCATCTCCTTGTGCTCGGGTTCGCCATTCCAGCCACTTTACTAGCAATCTCCCTACTTGGAGCATCAGCACCTTTAACCTCCTGTTCCGTACAGGTTGCAATTTGTCCTGAGGATGAACTGGAAGACGTGGAACCAAAGAGAGACTAACTCTTGGTGTAGGGACAGGCACAGGTCACTCTATTTTCCCATCAGGAAGAAGAATTAACAACAGGCTCAGCCTGCCCCCCGGAACCAGAACAGGGCCTGAAGCCATCCTGCGCTTTTGCGGCCATCTCCCAAAAAGGCGAGTTGTAAAATGGAGGTTCAGGGCACTGCAATTCACAAACCTGCAGAGTTATAAATGATAACTCTCGTCCACAAATATATTGAGGGAAGGCAAAGAAGAGGATTTGAAATCAAGGCAGAATTGCAGGAAACAAATTTCAGGAGGTAGATTCGAATCGCCTTTAAAGCACATGAAAAGCGGCAAAACGTTGACAATGATGCCCTTGGCCAAAAAGGGCGTAAGCGTTTTTTCCTGAATATATTCAGGAAAAAACGCATACGCCCTTTTTGGCCAACCAAGCAACCTGGAAAGGCAAATCAGCACTACAAAGAAGTCTCGCTACCCATTGGTCAAAATGGCCATGCTGAAAAAAGTGTCAAAACCAGAAATGCAGGAAAGGCCATGGAGAAATGGGAGCCATGCTACACTGATGGGCGGGATGTAAATTGCCAACAGCCACTCTGGAGAAGTGTACGGTGAGTCCTGAAACGTCTAAAAAGCAAAGCTTAGAGAGCATAGGGCACTTCCACTCATGGGGGTATACATTGGGAAAATTAAAAATCAGCAAGAGACAAGCACCCCAAAGTTTAGGGCTGCTCTCTTAACAAGGACCTCCACTTCATTCCACCTTCAATATCCCAGGAAAGAGAAAAATGGATAAAGAAGTTGTGGTCCTTATATACAATGGAATATCACTCAGCCATGAAATCAATATCATAAGGCTAGTAGCAGCATGATGAGTGGATTTAGGTACGACGATTCTAAGTGAAATAAGTCACACAGAAAAGGACACTTCTCATAAGGTATCACTTATAGAGGGAATGTAAAAACCGTTACACTTGAACTGAATTACAAAACAGAACGGAGTCACACATGCAGAAAACACACTATGGCTGCTTAACGGGAAAGGTGAGGTGGGGTGATACATAAAACAAGGGTTTCAAATTAGCTCAGATACCGTTCCATAAAACCAATATGTAATAGACAAGACCTACTCCTTGCTCAGAGAACTGGACTCAACACGCCCTATTCACCGCACAAGAATATATCTGACTAGTAATAATCTTAAAACCTATGTATTGATATCTCTCTGTTAGTGTGTCAAGTGGGTGTAAAGCGGCATAAACACAGCAGTGAAAAGCAGCTAAACCCCATTATAAAAATAAATTACTTTGAAAAACCCATGAAACAAAGACAGTGAAAGAGAGCGAAATTCTTACACAATGCGTTCAGAGGTTGTGATGCAACCTGGATTGACCATATCTAGACCCACAGCTGGATGAGACATAAGGGTGGACACTCTTGGGGCTGAGAGGTTTGGTGAGGTTGGGTGAGCAAACGCAGACCCTTTAAAGTAATATTGCGTGGTACCCATCGCATGGGTCCCAAATCTCCAGGTTCAAGGGCATCTTCCTACATCGAAAACATGCATGAGAAACCCAGAAGATGGTACACCGTGTGATGGGGAAAGGTTTCTAAAACGCACCTCATTTCTCATCTCCTTGTGCTCGGGTTCGCCATTCCAGCCACTTTACTAGCAATCTCCCTAATTGGAGCATCAGCACCTTTAACCTCCTGTTCCGTACAGGTTGCAATTTGTCCTGAGGATGAACGGGAAGACTTGGAACCAATGAGAGACTAGCTCTTGGTGTAGGGACAGGCACAGGTCACTCTATTTTCCCATCAGGAAGAAGAATTAACCACAGGCTCAGCCTGCCCCCCGGAACCAGAACAGGGCCTGAAGCCATCCTGCGCTTTTGCGGCCAGCTCCCAAGAACGCGAGTTGTAAAATGGAGCTTCAGGGCACTGCAATTCACAAACCTGCAGAGTAATAAATGATAAGTCTCGTCCACAAATATATTGAGGGAAGGCAAAGAAGAGGATTTGAAATCAAGGCAGAATTGCAGGAAACAGATTTCAGGAGGTAGATTCGAATCGCCTTTAAAGCACATGAAAAGCGGCAAAACGTTGACAATGATGCCCTTGGCCAAAAAGGGCGTATGCGTTTTATCCTGAATATATTCAGGAAAAAACGCATACGCCCTTTTTGGCCAACCAAGCAAACTGGAAAGGCAAATCAGCGCTACAAAGAAGTCTCGCTTCCCATCGGTTAAAAGGGCCATGCTGAAAAAAGTGTCAAAACCAGAAATGCAGGACAGGCCATGGAGAAATGGGAGCCTTGCTACACTGATGGGCGGGATGTAAATTGCCAACAGCCACTCTGGAGAAGAGTACGGTGTGTCCTGAAACATCTAAAAAACACAGCTTAGAGAGCATAGGGCACTTCCACTCATGGGGGTATAAATTGGGAAAATGAAAAATCAGCAAGACACAAGCACCCCAAAGTTTAGGGCTGCTCTGTTGACAATGACCTCCACTTCATTCCACCTTAAATATCCCAGGAAAGAGAAAAATGGATAAAGGAGTTGTGGTCCTTATGTACAATGGAATATCACTCAGCCATGAAATCAATGTCATAAGGCTAGTAGCAGCATGATGAGTGGATTTAGGTACGACGATTCTAAGTGAAATAAGTCACACAGAAAAGGACACTTCTCATAAGGTATCACTTATAGAGGGAATGTAAAAACCGTTACACTTGAACTGAATTACAAAACAGAACGGAGTCACACATGCAGAAAACACACTATGGCTGCTTAACGGGAAAGGTGAGGTGGGGTGATACATAAAACAAGGGTTTCAAATTAGCTCAGATACCGTTCCATAAAACCAATATGTAATAGACAAGACCTACTCCTTGCTCAGAGAACTGGACTCAACACGCCCTATTCACCGCACAAGAATATATCTGACTAGTAATAATCTTAAAACCTATGTATTGATATCTCTCCGTTAGTGTGTCAAGTGGGTGTAAAGCGGCATAAACACAGCAGTGAAAAGCAGCTAAACCCCATTATAAAAATAAATTACTTTGAAAAACCCATGAAACAAAGACAGTGAAAGAGAGCGAAATTCTTACACAATGCGTTCAGGGGCTGTGATGCAACCTGGATTGACCATATCTAGACCAACAGCTGGATGAGACATAAGGGTGGACACTCTTGGGGCTGAGAGGTTTGGTGAGGTTGGGTGAGCAAACGCAGACCCTTTAAAGTAATATTGCGTGGTACCCATCGCATGGGTCCCAAATCTCCAGGTTCAAGGGCATCTTCCTACATCGAAAACATGCATGAGAAACCCAGAAGATGGTACACCGTGTGATGGGGAAAGGTTTCTAAAACGCACCTCATTTCTCATCTCCTTGTGCTCGGGTTCGCCATTCCAGCCACTTTACTAGCAATCTCCCTAATTGGAGCATCAGCACCTTTAACCTCCTGTTCCGTACAGGTTGCAATTTGTCCTGAGGATGAACGGGAAGACTTGGAACCAATGAGAGACTAGCTCTTGGTGTAGGGACAGGCACAGGTCACTCTATTTTCCCATCAGGAAGAAGAATTAACCACAGGCTCAGCCTGCCCCCCGGAACCAGAACAGGGCCTGAAGCCATCCTGCGCTTTTGCGGCCAGCTCCCAAGAACGCGAGTTGTAAAATGGAGCTTCAGGGCACTGCAATTCACAAACCTGCAGAGTAATAAATGATAAGTCTCGTCCACAAATATATTGAGGGAAGGCAAAGAAGAGGATTTGAAATCAAGGCAGAATTGCAGGAAACAGATTTCAGGAGGTAGATTCGAATCGCCTTTAAAGCACATGAAAAGCGGCAAAACGTTGACAATGATGCCCTTGGCCAAAAAGGGCGTATGCGTTTTATCCTGAATATATTCAGGAAAAAACGCATACGCCCTTTTTGGCCAACCAAGCAAACTGGAAAGGCAAATCAGCGCTACAAAGAAGTCTCGCTTCCCATCGGTTAAAAGGGCCATGCTGAAAAAAGTGTCAAAACCAGAAATGCAGGACAGGCCATGGAGAAATGGGAGCCTTGCTACACTGATGGGCGGGATGTAAATTGCCAACAGCCACTCTGGAGAAGAGTACGGTGTGTCCTGAAACATCTAAAAAACACAGCTTAGAGAGCATAGGGCACTTCCACTCATGGGGGTATAAATTGGGAAAATGAAAAATCAGCAAGACACAAGCACCCCAAAGTTTAGGGCTGCTCTGTTGACAAGGACCTCCACTTCATTCCACCTTAAATATCCCAGGAAAGAGAAAAATGGATAAAGGAGTTGTGGTCCTTATGTACAATGGAATATCACTCAGCCATGAAATCAATGTCATAAGGCTAGTAGCAGCATGATGAGTGGATTTAGGTACGACGATTCTAAGTGAAATAAGTCACACAGAAAAGGACACTTCTCATAAGGTATCACTTTTAGAGGGAATGTAAAAACCGTTACACTTGAACTGAATTACAAAACAGAACAGAGTCACACAGGAAGAAAACACACTATGGCTGCATAACGGGAAAGGTGAGGTGGGGTGATACATAAAACAAGGGTTTCAAATTAGCTCAAATACCGTTCCATAAAACCAATATATAATAGACAAGACCTAATCCTTGCTCAGAGAACTGGACTCAACACGCCCTATTCACCGCACAAGAATATATCTGACTACTAATAATCTTAAAACCTATGTATTGATATCTCTCCGTTAGTGTGTCAAGTGGGTGTAAAGCGGCATAAACACAGCAGTGAAAAGCAGCTAAACCCCATTATAAAAATAAATTACTTTGAAAAGCCCATGAAACAAAGACAGTGAAAGAGAGCGAAATTCTTACACAATGCGTTCAGGGGCTGTGATGCAACCTGGATTGACCATATCTAGACCCACAGCTGGATGAGACATAAGGGTGGACACTCTCGGGGCTGAGAGGTTTGGTGAGGTTGGGGGAGCAAACAAAGAGCCTTTAAAGTAATACTGCCTGTTACCCATCCCATGGGTCCCAAATCTCCAGGTTCAAGGGCATCTTCCTACATCGAAAACATGCATGAGAAACCCAGAAGATGGTACACCGTGTGATGGGGAAAGGTTTCTAAAACGCACCTCATTTCTCATCTCCTTGTGCTCGGGTTCGCCATTCCAGCCACTTTACTAGCAATCTCCCTAATTGGAGCATCAGCACCTTTAACCTCCTGTTCCGTACAGGTTGCAATTTGTCCTGAGGATGAACGGGAAGACTTGGAACCAATGAGAGACTAGCTCTTGGTGTAGGGACAGGCACAGGTCACTCTATTTTCCCATCAGGAAGAAGAATTAACCACAGGCTCAGCCTGCCCCCCGGAACCAGAACAGGGCCTGAAGCCATCCTGCGCTTTTGCGGCCAGCTCCCAAGAACGCGAGTTGTAAAATGGAGCTTCAGGGCACTGCAATTCACAAACCTGCAGAGTAATAAATGATAAGTCTCGTCCACAAATATATTGAGGGAAGGCAAAGAAGAGGATTTGAAATCAAGGCAGAATTGCAGGAAACAGATTTCAGGAGGTAGATTCGAATCGCCTTTAAAGCACATGAAAAGCGGCAAAACGTTGACAATGATGCCCTTGGCCAAAAAGGGCGTATGCGTTTTATCCTGAATATATTCAGGAAAAAACGCATACGCCCTTTTTGGCCAACCAAGCAAACTGGAAAGGCAAATCAGCGCCACAAAGAAGTCTCGCTTCCCATCGGTTAAAAGGGCCATGCTGAAAAAAGTGTCAAAACCAGAAATGCAGGACAGGCCATGGAGAAATGGGAGCCTTGCTACACTGATGGGCGGGATGTAAATTGCCAACAGCCACTCTGGAGAAGAGTACGGTGTGTCCTGAAACATCTAAAAAACACAGCTTAGAGAGCATAGGGCACTTCCACTCATGGGGGTATAAATTGGGAAAATGAAAAATCAGCAAGACACAAGCACCCCAAAGTTTAGGGCTGCTCTGTTGACAAGGACCTCCACTTCATTCCACCTTAAATATCCCAGGAAAGAGAAAAATGGATAAAGGAGTTGTGGTCCTTATGTACAATGGAATATCACTCAGCCATGAAATCAATGTCATAAGGCTAGTAGCAGCATGATGAGTGGATTTAGGTACGACGATTCTAAGTGAAATAAGTCACACAGAAAAGGACACTTCTCATAAGGT
Organism: Balaenoptera borealis; assembly: GCF_965194805.1. Taxonomy (NCBI): domain Eukaryota; kingdom Metazoa; phylum Chordata; class Mammalia; order Artiodactyla; family Balaenopteridae; genus Balaenoptera; species Balaenoptera borealis. Next base: position 3,813,620 of record NW_028124009.1, read on the forward strand.
ATCACTGATAGAGGGACTGTAAAAACCGTTACACTTGAACTGAATTACAAAACAGAACGGAGTCACACATGCAGAAAACACACTATGGCTGCTTAACGGGAAAGGTGAGGTGGGGTGATACATAAAACAAGGGTTTCAAATTAGCTCAGATACCGTTCCATAAAACCAATATGTAATAGACAAGACCTACTCCTTGCTCAGAGAACTGGACTCAGCACGCCCTATTCACCGCACAAGAATATATCTGACTAGTAATAATCTTAAAACCTATGTATTGATATCTCTCCGTTAGTGTGTCAAGTGGGTGTAAAGCGGCATAAACACAGCAGTGAAAAGCAGCTAAACCCCATTATAAAAATAAATTACTTTGAAAAACCCATGAAACAAAGACAGTGAAAGAGAGCGAAATTCTTACACAATGCGTTCAGGGGCTGTGATGCAACCTGGATTGACCATATCTAGACCCACAGCTGGATGAGACATAAGGGTGGACACTCTTGGGGCTGAGAGGTTTGGTGAGGTTGGGTGAGCAAACGCAGACCCTTTAAAGTAATATTGCGTGGTACCCATCGCATGAGTCCCAAATCTCCAGGTTCAAGGGCATCTTCCTACATCGAAAACATGCATGAGAAACCCAGAAGATGGTACACCGTGTGATGGGGAAAGGTTTCTAAAACGCACCTCATTTCTCATCTCCTTGTGCTCGGGTTCGCCATTCCAGCCACTTTACTAGCAATCTCCCTAATTGGAGCATCAGCACCTTTAACCTCCTGTTCCGTACAGGTTGCAATTTGTCCTGAGGATGAACGGGAAGACTTGGAACCAATGAGAGACTAGCTCTTGGTGTAGGGACAGGCACAGGTCACTCTATTTTCCCATCAGGAAGAAGAATTAACCACAGGCTCAGCCTGCCCCCCGGAACCAGAACAGGGCCTGAAGCCATCCTGCGCTTTTGCGGCCAGCTCCCAAGAACGCGAGTTGTAAAATGGAGCTTCAGGGCACTGCAATTCACAAACCTGCAGAGTAATAAATGATAAGTCTCGTCCACAAATATATTGAGGGAAGGCAAAGAAGAGGATTTGAAATCAAGGCAGAATTGCAGGAAACAGATTTCAGGAGGTAGATTCGAATCGCCTTTAAAGCACATGAAAAGCGGCAAAACGTTGACAATGATGCCCTTGGCCAAAAAGGGCGTATGCGTTTTATCCTGAATATATTCAGGAAAAAACGCATACGCCCTTTTTGGCCAACCAAGCAAACTGGAAAGGCAAATCAGCGCTACAAAGAAGTCTCGCTTCCCATCGGTTAAAAGGGCCATGCTGAAAAAAGTGTCAAAACCAGAAATGCAGGACAGGCCATGGAGAAATGGGAGCCTTGCTACACTGATGGGCGGGATGTAAATTGCCAACAGCCACTCTGGAGAAGAGTACGGTGTGTCCTGAAACATCTAAAAAACACAGCTTAGAGAGCATAGGGCACTTCCACTCATGGGGGTATAAATTGGGAAAATGAAAAATCAGCAAGACACAAGCACCCCAAAGTTTAGGGCTGCTCTGTTGACAAGGACCTCCACTTCATTCCACCTTAAATATCCCAGGAAAGAGAAAAATGGATAAAGGAGTTGTGGTCCTTATGTACAATGGAATATCACTCAGCCATGAAATCAATGTCATAAGGCTAGTAGCAGCATGATGAGTGGATTTAGGTACGACGATTCTAAGTGAAATAAGTCACACAGAAAAGGACACTTCTCATAAGGTATCACTGATAGAGGGACTGTAAAAACCGTTACACTTGAACTGAATTACAAAACAGAACGGAGTCACACATGCAGAAAACACACTATGGCTGCTTAACGGGAAAGGTGAGGTGGGGTGATACATAAAACAAGGGTTTCAAATTAGCTCAGATACCGTTCCATAAAACCAATATGTAATAGACAAGACCTACTCCTTGCTCAGAGAACTGGACTCAACACGCCCTATTCACCGCACAAGAATATATCTGACTAGTAATAATCTTAAAACCTATGTATTGATATCTCTCTGTTAGTGTGTCAAGTGGGTGTAAAGCGGCATAAACACAGCAGTGAAAAGCAGCTAAACCCCATTATAAAAATAAATTACTTTGAAAAACCCATGAAACAAAGACAGTGAAAGAGAGCGAAATTCTTACACAATGCGTTCAGGGGCTGTGATGCAACCTGGATTGACCCTATCTAGACCCACAGCTGGATGAGACATAAGGGTGGACACTCTTGGGGCTGAGAGGTTTGGTGAGGTTGGGTGAGCAAACGCAGACCCTTTAAAGTAATACTGCGTGGTACCCATCGCATGGGTCCCAAATCTCCAGGTTCAAGGGCATCTTGCTACATCGAAAACATGCATGAGAAACCCAGAAGATGGTACACCGTGTGATGGGGAAAGGTTTCTAAAACGCACCTCATTTCTCATCTCCTTGTGCTCGGGTTCGCCATTCCAGCCGCTTTACTAGCAATCTCCCTACTTGGAGCATCAGCACCTTTAACCTCCTGTTCCATACAGGTTGCAATTTGTCCTGAGGATGAACGGGAAGACTTGGAACCAATGAGAGACTAGCTCTTGGTGTAGGGACAGGCACAGGTCACTCTATTTTCCCATCAGGAAGAAGAATTAACCACAGGCTCAGCCTGCCCCCCGGAACCAGAACAGGGCCTGAAGCCATCCATCGCTTTTGCGGCCAGCTCCCTAAAAAGCGAGTTGTAAAATGGAGCTTCAGGGCACTGCAATTCACAAACCTGCAGAGTTATAAATGATAACTCTCGTCCACAAATATATTGAGGGAAGGCAAAGAAGAGGATTTGAAATCAAGGCAGAATTGCAGGAAACAGATTTCAGGAGGTAGATTCGAATCGCCTTTAAAGCACATGAAAAGCGGCAAAACGTTGACAATGATGCCCTTGGCCAAAAAGGGCGTATGCGTTTTTTCCTGAATATATTCAGGAAAAAACGCATACGCGCTTTTTGGCCAACCAAGCAACCTGGAAAGGCAAATCAGCGTTAAAAAGAACTCTCACTACCCATTGGTCAAAATGGCCATGCTGAAAAAAGTGTCAAAACCAGAAATGCAGGAAAGGCCATGGAGAAATGGGAGCCGAGCTACACTGATGGGTGGGATGTAAGTTGCCAACAGCCACTCTGGAGAAGTGTACGGTGAGTCCTGAAACGTCTAAAAAGCAAAGCTTAGAGAGCATAGGGCACTTCCACTCATGCGGGTATACATTGGGAAAATGAAAAATCAGCAAGACACAAGCACCCCAAAGTTTAGGGCTGCTCTGTTGACAAGGACCTCCACTTCATTCCACCTTCAATATCCCAGGAAAGAGAAAAATGGATAAAGAAGTTGTGGTCCTTATATACAATGGAATATCACTCAGCCATGAAATCAATGTCATAAGGCTAGTAGCAGCATGATGAGTGGATTTAGGTACGACGATTCTAAGTGAAATAAGTCACACAGAAAAGGACACTTCTCATAAGGTATCACTTTTAGAGGGAATGTAAAAACCGTTACACTTGAACTGAATTACAAAACAGAACAGAGTCACACAGGAAGAAAACACACTATGGCTGCATAACGGGAAAGGTGAGGTGGGGTGATACATAAAACAAGGGTTTCAAATTAGCTCAGATACCGTTCCATAAAACCAATATATAATAGACAAGACCTAATCCTTGCTCAGAGAACTGGACTCAACACGCCCTATTCACCGCACAAGAATATATCTGACTAGTAATAATCTTAAAACCTATGTATTGATATCTCTCCGTTAGTGTGTCAAGTGGGTGTAAAGCGGCATAAACACAGCAGTGAAAAGCAGCTAAACCCCATTATAAAAATAAATTACTTTGAAAAACCCATGAAACAAAGACAGTGAAAGAGAGCGAAATTCTTACACAATGCGTTCAGGGGCTGTGATGCAACCTGGATTGACCATATCTAGACCCACAGCTGGATGAGACATAAGGGTGGACACTCTCGGGGCTGAGAGGTTTGGTGAGGTTGGGGGAGCAAACAAAGAGCCTTTAAAGTAATACTGCCTGTTACCCATCCCATGGGTCCCAAATCTCCAGGTTCAAGGGCATCTTCCTACATCGAAAACATGCATGAGAAACCCAGAAGATGGTACACCGTGTGATGGGGAAAGGTTTCTAAAACGCACCTCATTTCTCATCTCCTTGTGCTCGGGTTCGCCATTCCAGCCACTTTACTAGCAATCTCCCTAATTGGAGCATCAGCACCTTTAACCTCCTGTTCCGTACAGGTTGCAATTTGTCCTGAGGATGAACGGGAAGACTTGGAACCAATGAGAGACTAGCTCTTGGTGTAGGGACAGGCACAGGTCACTCTATTTTCCCATCAGGAAGAAGAATTAACCACAGGCTCAGCCTGCCCCCCGGAACCAGAACAGGGCCTGAAGCCATCCTGCGCTTTTGCGGCCAGCTCCCAAGAACGCGAGTTGTAAAATGGAGCTTCAGGGCACTGCAATTCACAAACCTGCAGAGTAATAAATGATAAGTCTCGTCCACAAATATATTGAGGGAAGGCAAAGAAGAGGATTTGAAATCAAGGCAGAATTGCAGGAAACAGATTTCAGGAGGTAGATTCGAATCGCCTTTAAAGCACATGAAAAGCGGCAAAACGTTGACAATGATGCCCTTGGCCAAAAAGGGCGTATGCGTTTTATCCTGAATATATTCAGGAAAAAACGCATACGCCCTTTTTGGCCAACCAAGCAACCTGGAAAGGCAAATCAGCGCTACAAAGAAGTCTCGCTTCCCATCGGTTAAAAGGGCCATGCTGAAAAAAGTGTCAAAACCAGAAATGCAGGACAGGCCATGGAGAAATGGGAGCCTTGCTACACTGATGGGCGGGATGTAAATTGCCAACAGCCACTCTGGAGAAGAGTACGGTGTGTCCTGAAACATCTAAAAAACACAGCTTAGAGAGCATAGGGCACTTCCACTCATGGGGGTATAAATTGGGAAAATGAAAAATCAGCAAGACCCAAGCACCCCAAAGTTTAGGGCTGCTCTGTTGACAAGGACCTCCACTTCATTCCACCTTAAATATCCCAGGAAAGAGAAAAATGGATAAAGGAGTTGTGGTCCTTATGTACAATGGAATATCACTCAGCCATGAAATCAATGTCATAAGGCTAGTAGCAGCATGATGAGTGGATTTAGGTACGACGATTCTAAGTGAAATAAGTCACACAGAAAAGGACACTTCTCATAAGGTATCACTGATAGAGGGACTGTAAAAACCGTTACACTTGAACTGAATTACAAAACAGAACGGAGTCACACATGCAGAAAACACACTATGGCTGCTTAACGGGAAAGGTGAGGTGGGGTGATACATAAAACAAGGGTTTCAAATTAGCTCAGATACCGTTCCATAAAACCAATATGTAATAGACAAGACCTACTCCTTGCTCAGAGAACTGGACTCAACACGCCCTATTCACCGCACAAGAATATATCTGACTAGTAATAATCTTAAAACCTATGTATTGATATCTCTCCGTTAGTGTGTCAAGTGGGTGTAAAGCGGCATAAACACAGCAGTGAAAAGCAGCTAAACCCCATTATAAAAATAAATTACTTTGAAAAACCCATGAAACAAAGACAGTGAAAGAGAGCGAAATTCTTACACAATGCGTTCAGGGGCTGTGATGCAACCTGGATTGACCATATCTAGACCAACAGCTGGATGAGACATAAGGGTGGACACTCTTGGGGCTGAGAGGTTTGGTGAGGTTGGGTGAGCAAACGCAGACCCTTTAAAGTAATATTGCGTGGTACCCATCGCATGGGTCCCAAATCTCCAGGTTCAAGGGCATCTTCCTACATCGAAAACATGCATGAGAAACCCAGAAGATGGTACACCGTGTGATGGGGAAAGGTTTCTAAAACGCACCTCATTTCTCATCTCCTTGTGCTCGGGTTCGCCATTCCAGCCACTTTACTAGCAATCTCCCTAATTGGAGCATCAGCACCTTTAACCTCCTGTTCCGTACAGGTTGCAATTTGTCCTGAGGATGAACGGGAAGACTTGGAACCAATGAGAGACTAGCTCTTGGTGTAGGGACAGGCACAGGTCACTCTATTTTCCCATCAGGAAGAAGAATTAACCACAGGCTCAGCCTGCCCCCCGGAACCAGAACAGGGCCTGAAGCCATCCTGCGCTTTTGCGGCCAGCTCCCAAGAACGCGAGTTGTAAAATGGAGCTTCAGGGCACTGCAATTCACAAACCTGCAGAGTAATAAATGATAAGTCTCGTCCACAAATATATTGAGGGAAGGCAAAGAAGAGGATTTGAAATCAAGGCAGAATTGCAGGAAACAGATTTCAGGAGGTAGATTCGAATCGCCTTTAAAGCACATGAAAAGCGGCAAAACGTTGACAATGATGCCCTTGGCCAAAAAGGGCGTATGCGTTTTATCCTGAATATATTCAGGAAAAAACGCATACGCCCTTTTTGGCCAACCAAGCAAACTGGAAAGGCAAATCAGCGCTACAAAGAAGTCTCGCTTCCCATCGGTTAAAAGGGCCATGCTGAAAAAAGTGTCAAAACCAGAAATGCAGGACAGGCCATGGAGAAATGGGAGCCTTGCTACACTGATGGGCGGGATGTAAATTGCCAACAGCCACTCTGGAGAAGAGTACGGTGTGTCCTGAAACATCTAAAAAACACAGCTTAGAGAGCATAGGGCACTTCCACTCATGGGGGTATAAATTGGGAAAATGAAAAATCAGCAAGACACAAGCACCCCAAAGTTTAGGGCTGCTCTGTTGACAAGGACCTCCACTTCATTCCACCTTAAATATCCCAGGAAAGAGAAAAATGGATAAAGGAGTTGTGGTCCTTATGTACAATGGAATATCACTCAGCCATGAAATCAATGTCATAAGGCTAGTAGCAGCATGATGAGTGGATTTAGGTACGACGATTCTAAGTGAAATAAGTCACACAGAAAAGGACACTTCTCATAAGGTATCACTGATAGAGGGACTGTAAAAACCGTTACACTTGAACTGAATTACAAAACAGAACGGAGTCACACATGCAGAAAACACACTATGGCTGCTTAACGGGAAAGGTGAGGTGGGGTGATACATAAAACAAGGGTTTCAAATTAGCTCAGATACCGTTCCATAAAACCAATATGTAATAGACAAAACCTACTCCTTGCTCAGAGAACTGGACTCAACACGCCCTATTCACCGCACAAGAATATATCTGACTAGTAATAATCTTAAAACCTATGTATTGATATCTCTCTGTTAGTGTGTCAAGTGGGTGTAAAGCGGCATAAACACAGCAGTGAAAAGCAGCTAAACCCCATTATAAAAATAAATTACTTTGAAAAACCCATGAAACAAAGACAGTGAAAGAGAGCGAAATTCTTACACAATGCGTTCAGGGGCTGGGATGCAACCTGGATTGACCCTATCTAGACCCACAGCTGGATGAGACATAAGGGTGGACACTCTTGGGGCTGAGAGGTTTGGTGAGGTTGGGTGAGCAAACGCAGACCCTTTAAAGTAATATTGCGTGGTACCCATCGCATGGGTCCCAAATCTCCAGGTTCAAGGGCATCTTCCTACATCGAAAACATGCATGAGAAACCCAGAAGATGGTACACCGTGTGATGGGGAAAGGTTTCTAAAACGCACCTCATTTCTCATCTCCTTGTGCTCGGGTTCGCCATTCCAGCCACTTTACTAGCAATCTCCCTAATTGGAGCATCAGCACCATTAACCTCCTGTTCCGTACAGGTTGCAATTTGTCCTGAGGATGAACGGGAAGACTTGGAACCAATGAGAGACTAGCTCTTGGTGTAGGGACAGGCACAGGTCACTCTATTTTCCCATCAGGAAGAAGAACTAACCACAGGCTCAGCCTGCCCCCCGGAACCAGAACAGGGCCTGAAGCCATCCTGCGCTTTTGCGGCCAGCTCCCAAGAACGCGAGTTGTAAAATGGAGCTTCAGGGCACTGCAATTCACAAACCTGCAGAGTAATAAATGATAAGTCTCGTCCACAAATATATTGAGGGAAGGCAAAGAAGAGGATTTGAAATCAAGGCAGAATTGCAGGAAACAGATTTCAGGAGGTAGATTCGAATCGCCTTTAAAGCACATGAAAAGCGGCAAAACGTTGACAATGATGCCCTTGGCCAAAAAGGGCGTATGCGTTTTATCCTGAATATATTCAGGAAAAAACGCATACGCCCTTTTTGGCCAACCAAGCAAACTGGAAAGGCAAATCAGCGCTGCAAAGAAGTCTCGCTTCCCATCGGTTAAAAGGGCCATGCTGAAAAAAGTGTCAAAACCAGAAATGCAGGACAGGCCATGGAGAAATGGGAGCCTTGCTACACTGATGGGCGGGATGTAAATTGCCAACAGCCACTCTGGAGAAGAGTACGGTGTGTCCTGAAACATCTAAAAAACACAGCTTAGAGAGCATAGGGCACTTCCACTCATGGGGGTATAAATTGGGAAAATGAAAAATCAGCAAGACACAAGCACCCCAAAGTTTAGGGCTGCTCTGTTGACAAGGACCTCCACTTCATTCCACCTTCAATATCCCAGGAAAGAGAAAAATGGATAAAGAAGTTGTGGTCCTTATATACAATGGAATATCACTCAGCCATGAAATCAATGTCATAAGGCTAGTAGCAGCATGATGAGTGGATTTAGGTACGACGATTCTAAGTGAAATAAGTCACACAGAAAAGGACACTTCTCATAATGTATCACTTATAGAGGGAATGTAAAAACCGTTACACTTGAACTGAATTACAAACAGAACAGAGTCACACATGCAGAAAACACACTATGGCTGCTTAACGGGAAAGGTGAGGTGGGGTGATACATAAAACAAGGGTTTCAAATTAGCTCAGATACCGTTCCATAAAACCAATATGTAATAGACAAGACCTACTCCTTGCTCAGAGAACTGGACTCAACACGCCCTATTCACCGCACAAGAATATATCTGACTAGTAATAATCTTAAAACCTATGTATTGATATCTCTCTGTTAGTGTGTCAAGTGGGTGTAAAGCGGCATAAACACAGCAGTGAAAAGCAGCTAAACCCCATTATAAAAATAAATTACTTTGAAAAACCCATGAAACAAAGACAGTGAAAGAGAGCGAAATTCTTACTCAATGCGTTCAGGGCCTGTGATGCAACCTGGATTGACCATATCTAGACCAACAGCTGGATGAGACATAAGGGTGGACACTCTTGGGGCTGAGAGGTTTGGTGAGGTTGGGTGAGCAAACACAGACCCTTTAAAGTAATACTGCGTGGTACACATCGCATGTGTCCCAAATCACCAGGTTCAAGGGCATCTTCCTACATCGAAAACATGCATGAGAAACCCAGAAGATGGTACACCGTGTGATGGGGAAAGGTTTCTAAAACTCACCTCATTTCTCATCTCCTTGTGCTCGGGTTCGCCATTCCAGATACTTTACTAGCAATCTCCCTACTTGGAGCATCAGCACCTTTAACCTCCTGTTCCGTACAGGTTGCAATTTGTCCTGAGGATGAACGGGAAGACTTGGAACCAATGAGAGACTAGCTCTTGGTGTAGGGACAGGCACAGGTCACTCTATTTTCCCATCAGGAAGAAGAATTAACCACAGGCTCAGCCTGCCCCCTGGAACCAGAACAGGGCCTGAAGCATTCCTGCGCTTTTGCGGCCAGCTCCCAAGAACGCGAGTTGTAAAATGGAGCTTCAGGGCACTGCAATTCACAAACCTGCAGAGTAATAAATGATAAGTCTCGTCCACAAATATATTGAGGGAAGGCAAAGAAGAGGATTTGAAATCAAGGCAGAATTGCAGGAAACAGATTTCAGGAGGTAGATTCGAATCGCCTTTAAAGCACATGAAAAGCGGCAAAACGTTGACAATGATGCCCTTGGCCAAAAAGGGCGTATGCGTTTTATCCTGAATATATTCAGGAAAAAACGCATACGCCCTTTTTGGCCAACCAAGCAACCTGGAAAGGCAAATCAGCGCTACAAAGAAGTCTCGCTTCCCATCGGTTAAAAGGGCCATGCTGAAAAAAGTGTCAAAACCAGAAATGCAGGACAGGCCATGGAGAAATGGGAGCCTTGCTACACTGATGGGCGGGATGTAAATTGCCAACAGCCACTCTGGAGAAGAGTACGGTGTGTCCTGAAACATCTAAAAAACACAGCTTAGAGAGCATAGGGCACTTCCACTCATGGGGGTATAAATTGGGAAAATGAAAAATCAGCAAGACACAAGCACCCCAAAGTTTAGGGCTGCTCTGTTGACAAGGACCTCCACTTCATTCCACCTTCAATATCCCAGGAAAGAGAAAAATGGATAAAGGAGTTGTGGTCCTTATGTACAATGGAATATCACTCAGCCATGAAATCAATGTCATAAGGCTAGTAGCAGCATGATGAGTGGATTTAGGTATGACGATTCTAAGTGAAATAAGTCACACAGAAAAGGACACTTCTCATAAGGTATCACTGATAGAGGGACTGTAAAAACCGTTACACTTGAACTGAATTACAAAACAGAACGGAGTCACACATGCAGAAAACACACTATGGCTGCTTAACGGGAAAGGTGAGGTGGGGTGATACATAAAACAAGGGTTTCAAATTAGCTCAGATACCGTTCCATAAAACCAATATGTAATAGACAAGACCTACTCCTTGCTCAGAGAACTGGACTCAACACGCCCTATTCACCGCACAAGAATATATCTGACTAGTAATAATCTTAAAACCTATGTATTGATATCTCTCTTTTAGTGTGTCAAGTGGGTGTAAAGCGGCATAAACACAGCAGTGAAAAGCAGCTAAACCCCATTATAAAAATAAATTACTTTGAAAAACCCATGAAACAAAGGCAGTGAAAGAGAGCGAAATTCTTACACAATGCGTTCAGGGGCTGTGATGCAACCTGGATTGACCATATCTAGACCCACAGCTGGATGAGACATAAGGGTGGACACTCTTGGGGCTGAGAGGTTTGGTGAGGTTGGGTGAGCAAACGCAGACCCTTTAAAGTAATACTGCGTGGTACCCATCGCATGGGTCCCAAATCTCCAGGTTCAAGGGCATCTTCCTACATCGAAAACATGCATGAGAAACCCAGAAGATGGTACACCGTGTGATGGGGAAAGGCTTCTAAAACGCACCTCATTTCTCATCTCCTTGTGCTCGGGTTCGCCATTCCAGCCACTTTACTAGCAATCTCCCTACTTGGAGCATCAGTACCTTTAACCTCCTGTTCCGTACAGGTTGCAATTTGTCCTGAGGATGAACGGGAAGACTTGGAACCAATGAGAGACTAGCTCTTGGTGTAGGGACAGGCACAGGTCACTCTATTTTCCCATCAGGAAGAAGAATTAACCACAGGCTCAGCCTGCACCCCGGAACCAGAACAGGGCCTGAAGCCATCCTGCGCTTTTGCGGCCAGCTCCCAAGAACGCGAGTTGTAAAATGGAGCTTCAGGGCACTGCAATTCACAAACCTGCAGAGTAATAAATGATAAGTCTCGTCCACAAATATATTGAGGGAAGTCAAAGAGGAGGATTTGAAATCAAGGCAGAATTGCAGGAAACAGATTTCAGGAGGTAGATTCGAATCGCCTTTAAAGCACATGAAAAGCGGCAAAACGTTGACAATGATGCCCTTGGCCAAAAAGGGCGTATGCGTTTTTTCCTGAATATATTCAGGAAAAAACGCATACGCCCTTTTTGGCCAACCAAGCAACCTGGAAAGGCAAATCCGCGCTACAAAGAAGACTCGCTTCCCATCGGTCAAAAGGGCCATGCTGAAAAAAGTTTCAAAACCAGAAATGGAGGACAGGCCATGGAGAAATGGGAGCCTTGCTACACTGATGGGCGGATGTACATTCCCAACAGCCACTCTGGAGAAGTGTACGGTGTGTCCTGAAACATATAAAAAACACAGCTTAGAGAGCATAGGGCACTTCCACTCATGGGGGTATACACTGGGAAAATGAAAAATCAGCAAGACACAAGCACCTCAAAGTTTAGGGCTGCTCTGTTGACAAGGACCTCCACTTCATTCCACCTTCAATATCCCAGGAAAGAGAAAAATGGATAAAGAAGTTGTGGTCCTTATGTACAATGGAATATCACTCAGCCATGAAATCACTGTTATAAGGCTAGTAGCAGCATGATGAGTGGATTTAGGTACGACGATTCTAAGTGAAATGAGTCACACAGAAAAGGACATTTCTCATAAGGTATCACTGATAGAGGGAATGTAAAAACCATTACACTTGAACTGAATTGCAAAACAGAACAGTCACACATGCAGAAAACACACTATGGCTGCTTAACAGGAAAGGTGAGGTTGGGTGATACATAAAACAAGGGTTTCAAATTAGCTCAGATACCGTTCCATAAACCCAATATGTAATAGACAAGACCTACTCCTTGCTCAGAGAACTGGACTCAACACGCCCTATTCACCGCACAAGAATATATCTGACTAGTAATAATCTTAAAACCTATGTATTGATATCTCTCTGTTAGTGTGTCAAGTGGGTGTAAGGCGGCATAAACACAGCAGTGAAAAGCAGCTAAACCCCATTATAAAAATAAATTACTTTGAAAAACCCATGAAACAAAGACAGTGAAAGAGAGAGAAATTCTTACACAATGCGTTCAGGGGCTGTGATGCAACCTGGATTGACCATATCTAGACCCACAGCTGGATGAGACATAAGGGTGGACACTCTTGGGGCTGAAGGTCTCTTTCCCTATTTACCAGATTAGGAACGTAGAAAGGCTGCCACCCTCTGGCCGTTACCTGCAAAAGCAGCTTTAAAACCTGTGCTAATGGTCACTTCATATGAACAAGTACTTCAGGGCTGTAAATGAAACGTGCCCTCAAAATGTCTTGAGGGAGGTAATGGCCAAAAATTTTCAAAATGTGACACTTACTTTAAGAAAACACTTTGAAGAACTGAGCTGTAATCACAGTTTGATAAATAACAAGGGCATGCTTTAAAGCTCAATTTCAACAGATTATGGGACACATGCAAATTCAACCACAGATAGGCATCAGCTCGCACCCATTAGAATAACCATCAGCAAGAAAACTACAAACAATAAATATTGAAGGTGTTTTGGAGAAATGCATACCCTCAATTTTAAGTGGGACGTAACCTGGAAAGAGCCACTAATGAGAACTGAATGGTGGTGCCTTTAAAACATACACACTGAGCTACCATATGATACAGCAAGCCCACTGCTTGGCCTATAACATAAGAAGATATAACTGGAAAGACACAGGCAAGCAAATGTGCATTGCAGCAGTATTACAATAGCCAAGACATGGAGGCAACCAGAAAGTCCATCAAGAGGTGCGTGGCCAAAGAAGAACTGGTACACGTACAGATGGAATATTAGCCAGGGAAAAAAATGAAACAATGCCATTTGCAGCACCATGTATGATTCTTGAGGTAATCAGGCAAATTGTACTAAGTCAGAAAGCAAAAGACACATATCCTATAATATCACTTATAGGTCTTAGCTAAAAATTGATACCAATGAAAATATTTCCACAGAGAAATGCAATCACAGATTCATTAAACAAACTTATGGTTCACCAAATGGAAAGGTGTGAGGATTGGATACATTAGGATATTGGGGTTAAGATAGATATAGAAACACATGTGAAATATGTAATCACCAAAGACCTACGTAATACCAAGACAAGACTACTCAACATCGTGTCATAACCTACATGGGAAAATGATCCAAAGAAGAATAGATATATGTATATGTTTAAAAGAACCACATCTTTCACACCTAGAAGAAACAAAACATTTTAATTAAATTTGCTCTGACAAAAAATAAAAATTAAATTAAAAAAAGAACAAGAAGTAATGAGACATAAACTTAAGGGGCTATTTGCTGGCACATTGCATTCTAATTTACAACCAGAACATGACTTCCATTAAGGCTCTGTCATCACTAATAAAGCAGCTTTATAAGCAATGTTGAAGGTAGCTTAAAAGAAGTCTCACTAATTATTGATAGTAACAAGGAAACAAAGAAAAGTAAAAATCTCACTGCAAAAAGTATACATAGGGTAAGGATAGTAGATCAAACACTTATTAAACTTCTGTAGAGAATAAAAGACAACAGTAGTATGTTTTTTTAAAAAGAGAGGGCCCAAATAAATCTGAAATGAAAGAGATGATGTTACAACAGACACCACAGAAATACAAAGTATCCTAAGATACACACAGGGTAACTCAGGGCTCAGACTGGACAGAGCCCACTCTCCAGTCCCCTGTACATGACTTACAGGAGCCTCAGGAACTGAGGAGGGGGTCCCTGAGGAGAGGCTCAAGATAGAATATGGTAGGCATTAACATGACTGCATTCATCTTAAACATGCCTGAACTACATTCACACGAGATGATTTTGTCCTGTATGTACATCGGCACCTCTAGTTGGAACTGCAGATCTTTGGCTTCAACACCTCTACTGACAACATTAGCGTCACCTGCTGTGGACCGTCTCCTATAGGATTTCTAGAATCACAAAACATCGAAGCTTCACAGGACCCAGAGTCTGTGCAACTCCACACAGAGTCTCAGAGTCTCAACTCCACTCAGATACTCCACTCTTGGAGGGCACACACAAAGTAGTGTGCACATCAGGACCCAGGGGAAGGAGCAGTGACCCTGTAGGAGAATGACCAGAACTACCTGCTACTTTTAGAGGGTCTCCTGCAGAGGCAGGTGGTGGCTGTGGCTGTGGCTCACCGTGAGGACAACGACACTGGCAGCAGAAGTTCTGGGAAATACTCCTTGGTGTGAGCCCTCCCAGAGTCCGCCATTAGCCCCACCAAGAGCAAGGTAGGCTCCAGGGCTGGGTCGCCTCAGGCCAAACAACCAACAGGGAGGGAACCCAGCCCCATGCATCAGCAGACAAGCGGATTAAACTTTTTATTAAAGTTTTATTTAATCCGTAGACAAGCGGATTAAAGCTCTGCCCACCAAAGCAACACCCAGCTCTACCCACCACCAGTCCCTCCCATCAGGAAGCTTGCACAAGCCTCTAAGATAGACTCATCCACCGGAGAGCAGACAGCAGAAGCAAGAAGAACTACAATTCTGCAGCCTGTGGAAGGAAAACCACATTCACAGAAAGATAGACAAAATGAAAAGGCAGAGGACTTTATACCAGATCAAGGAACAAGATAAAACCCCAGAAAAAAAATGAAATGAGGTGGAGATAGGGAACCTTCCAGAAAAAGAATTCAGAATAATGATAGTGAAGTTGAGCCAAGACCTTGGAAAAAGAAAGGAGGCAAAGATCGAGAAGATGCAAGAAATGTTTAACAAAGACCTAGAAGAATTAAGGAACAAACACCTAGAAGAATTAAAGAACAAACAAACAGAGGTGAACAATGGAATAACTGAAATGAAAAATACACTAGAAGGAATCAGTAGCAGAATAACTGTGGCAGAAGAACGGATAAGTGACCTGGAAGACAGAAAGGTGGAAATCACTGCCATGGAACAGAATAAAGAAAAAGAATGAAAATAAACGAAGATACCCCAAGAGTCCTCTGGGACAACTTTAAACGCAACAACATTCGCATTATAGGGGTCCCAGAAGGAGAAGAGAGAGAGAAAGGACCCGAGAATATATTTGAAGAGATTATGGTCAAAAACTTCCCTAGCATGGGAAAAGAAATAGCCACCCAAGTCCAGAAGCACAGAGTGTCCCAGGCAGGATAAACCAAAGGAGAAAAATGACAAGACACATAGTAATCAAATTGACAAAAATTAACGACAAAGAAAAATGATTGAAAGCAGCAAGGGAAAAATGACAAATAACATACAAGGGAACTCCCATAAGGATAACAACTGATTTCTCAGCAGAAAATCTACAAGCCAGAAGGAAGTGGCATGATAAATTTAAAGTGATGAAAGGGAAGAACCTACAACCAAGAGTACTCCACCCTGCAAAGAGCTCATTCAGATTTGATGGAGAAATCAAAAGCCTTACAGACAAGCAAAAGCTAAGAGAATTCAGCACCATGAAACCAGCTCTACACCAAATGCTAAAGGAACTTCTCTAAGTGGGAAACACAAGAGAAGAAAAGGACCCACCAAGACAAACCCATAACAATTAAGAAAATAGTAGTAGGAACATACATATCGATAATTACCTTAAACGTGAATGCACTACATGTTCCAACCAAAAGACACAGGCTCGCTGAATGGATACAAAAACAAGACCCATATATATGCTGTCTACAAGAGATCCATTTCAGACCTAGGGACACATACAGACTCAAAGTGAGGCGATGGAAAAATATATTCTATGCAAATGAAAATCAAAAGAAAGCTGGAGTAGCAATACTCATATCAGATAAAATAGACTTTAAAATAAAGAATGTTACAAGAGACGAGGAAAGGCACTACATAATGGTCAGGGGATCAATCCAAGAAGAAGATATAACAACTATAAATATATATGTACCCAAAATAGGAGCAGCTCAATGTATAAGGCAACTGCTAACAGCTATAAAAGAGGAAATCGACAGTAACACAATAATAGCGGGGGACTTTAACAGCTCACTTACACCAGTGGAGATCAGCCAGACAGACAATTAATAAGGAAACACAAGCTTTAAATGACACAATAGACCAGATAGAGTTAATTGATATTTATAGGACATTCCATCCAAAAACAGGAGATTACACGTTCTTCTCAACTGCACACGGAACATTCTCCAGGATAGATCACATCTTGGGTCACAGATAAAGCCTCAGTAAATTTAAAAAAACTGAAATCATATCAAGCAGCTGTTCCGACCACAATGCTATGAGATTAGAAATCAATTACACGGAAAAAACCGTAAAAAACACAAACACATGGAGGCTAAACAATACGTTACTAAATAACCAAGAGATCACTGAAGAAACCAAAGAGGAAATCAAAAACTACCTAGAGACAAATGACAACAAAAACACGATGATCCAAAACCTATGGGATGCAGCAAAAGGAGTTCTAAGAGGGAAGTTTATAGCAATACAAGCCTACCTCAAGAAACAAGAAAAATCTCAAATAAACAATCTAACCTTACACCTAGAGGAACTAGAGAAAGAAGAACAAAACCCAAAGTTAGTAGAAGGAAAGAAATCATAAAGATCAGAGCAGAAATAAATGAAATAGAAACAAAGAAAACGAAAGCAAAGATCAATAAAACTAAAAGCTGGTTCTTTGAGAAGATAAGCAAAAATGATCAACCTTTAGCCAGACTCCAGAAAAAGAGGGAGAGGACGCAAATCAACAAAATTAGAAGTGAAAAAGCAGAAGTTACAACAGACACCACAGGAATACAAAGCATCCTAAGAGACTACTACAAGCAACTCTAGGCCAATAAAATGGACAATCTGGAAGAAATGGACAAATTCTTAGAAAGGGATAACCTTCTAAGACTGAACCAGGAAGAAATAGAAAATATGAACAAACCTATCACAAGCAATGAAATTGAAACTGTGATTAAAAATCTTCCAACAAACAAAAGTCCAGAACCAGATGGCATCACAGGTGAATTCTATCAAACATTTAGAGAAGAGCTAACACCCAACCTTCTCAAATTCTTCAAAACAATTGCAGCGGAAGGAACACTCCCAAACTCATTCTATGAGACCACCATCACCCTGATACCAAAATCAGACAGAGATACTACAAGGAAAGAAAATTATAGACCAATATCACTGATGAATATAGATGTAAAAATCCTCAACAAAATACTAGCAAACAGAATCGAACAACACATTAAAAGGATCATACACCATGATCAAGTGGGGTTTATCCCAGGGATGCAAGGATTCTTCAATATACACAAATCAATGTGATACACCATATTAACAAATTGTAGAATAAAAGCATATGATCATCTCAATAGAGGAAGGAAAAGATTTTGAGAAAATTCAACACTCATTTACGATAAAAACTCTGCAGAGTGTGGGCATAGAGGGAAACTACCTCAACATAATAAAGGCCATATATGACAAACCCACAGCAAACAGCATTCTCAATGGTGAAAAACTGAAAGCGTTTCCTCTAAGATCAGGAACAAGACGAGGATGTCCACTCTCACCACTGCTATTCAACATAGTTTTGGAAGTCCTAGCCATGGCAATCAGAGAAGAAAAAGAAATAAAAGGAATACAAAAAGGAAAAGAAGAAGTAAAATTGTCACTGTTTGCAGATGACATGATATCATAGAAAGAGAATCCTGAAGATGCCACCAGAAAACCACTGGAGCTAATCAATGAATTTGGTAAAGTTGCAGGATACAAAATTAATGCACAGAAATTGCTTGCATTCCTATACACTAACAATGAAAGATCAGAAAGAGAAATTAAGGAAACAATCCCATTACCACTGCAACAAAAAGAATAAAATACCTAGGAATAAACCTACCTAAGGAAGTAAAAGACCTGTACTCAGAAAACTATAAGACACTGATGAAAGAAATCAAAGATGATATAAACAGATGGAGACATATACCATGTTCTCGGATTAGAAGAATCAATATTGTGAAAATGACTATACTACCCAAAGCAATCTACAGATTCAATGCAATCCCGATCAAAATACCTTTGGCATTTTCTACAGAACAAGAAAAAAAAATCTTAAAATTTGTAGGGAGACACAAAAGACCCTGGATAGCCAAAGCAGTCTTGAGGGGGGAAAAAAAAGAGCTGGAGGAATCAGACTTCCAGACTTCAGACTATATTGCAAAGCTACAGTAATCAAGATAATATGGTACTGACACAAGAACAGAAATATAGGTCAATAGAACAGGATAGAAAGCACAGAGATAAACCCACGTACCTATGGTTCACTAATCTATGACAAAGGAGGCAAGGGTATACAATGGAGAAAAGACAGTGTCTTCAGCAAGTGGTGCTGGGAAAACTGGACAGTTACATGTAAAAGAATGAAATTAGTACACACCCTAACACCATACACAAAAATAAACTCAAAATGGATTAGAGACCTAAATATAAGACCAGCCACTATAAAACTCTTAGAGGAAAACATAAGCAGAACAGTCTATGACATAAATCACAGCAAGATCCTTTTTGACCCACCTCCTAGAGAAATGGAAATAAAAACAAAAATAAAAAAATGGGACCGAATGAAACATAAATTCTTTTGCACAGCAAAGGAAAACATAAGCAAGATGAAAAGACAACCATCAGAATGGGAGAAAATATTTTCAAATGAAGCAAATGGCAAAGGATTAATCTCCAAAAAGCAGCTCATGTAGCTCAATATCACAAAACCAAACAACCCAATCCAAAAATGGGCAGAAGACCTAAATAGACATTTCTCCAAAGAAGATATACAGGTTGCCAACAAACACATGAAAGGATGCTGAACATCACTAATCATTAGAGAAATGCAAATCAAAACTACAGTGAGGTATCACCTCACACCAGTCAGAATGGCCATCATCAAAAAATCTACCAACAATAAATGCTGGAGAGGCATTTATTGGAGCAAAGGGAACCCTCTTGCACTGTTGGTGGGAATGTAAATTGATATAGCCACTAGGGAGAACGGTATGGGGGTTCCTTAAAAACTAAAAATAGAACTACCATACAACCCAGCAAACCCACTCCTGGACATTTACCCTGAGAAAACCATAATTCAAAAAGAGTCATGTACCACAATGTTCACTGTAGCTCTATTTACAATAGCCAGGACATGGAAGCAACCTAAGTGTCCATCAACAGATAAATGGATAAGGAAGATGTGGCACAAATATACAATGGAACATTATTCAGCCATAAAAAGAAACGAAATTGAGTTACTTTTAGTGAGGTGGATGGATCTAGAGTCTGTCCTACAGAGTGAAGTAAGTCAGAAAGAGAAAAACAAATACCGTATGCTAACACATATATATGGAATCTTCAAAAAAAAAGTTTATGAAGAACCTAGGGGCAGGAAAGGATTAAGGACACAGACGTAGAGAAAGGACTTGAGGACATGGGGAGAGGGAAGGGTAAGCTCGGACAAAGTGAGAGAGTGGTATGGACATATATACACTACCAAATGTAAAATTGATAGCTACTGGGAAGCAGCCACATAGCACAGGGAGATCAGCTCTGTGCTTTGTGACCACCTAAAAGGGTGGGATAAGGGAGTGAGAGGGAGTTGCAAGAGGGAGGGGATATGGTGTTATATGTATACGCACAGCTGATTCACTTTTTTATACAGCAGAAACTAACACACAATTGTAAAGCAATTATACTCCAATAAAGATGTAAAAGAAAAAAAAAAGCCCAGAAATAAACCTACACACCTATGGCCCACTAATCTATGACAAAGGAGGCAAGGGTATACAAAGGAGAAAAGACAGTCTCTTCAATAAGTGGTGCTGGGAAAAATGGACAGCTACATGTAAAAGAATGAAATTAGAACACTCCCTAACACCATACACAAAAAATAAACTCAAAATGGATTAGAGACCAAAATGTAAGACCGGACACTATAAAACTCTTAGAGGAAAACATAGGAAGAATACTCTTTGACATAAATCACAGCAAGATCTTTTTTGATCCACCTCCTAGAGTAATGGAATAAAAAAAAATAAACATATGGGAGCAAATGAAACCTAAAAGCTTTTGCAAAGCAAAGGAAACTACAAACAAGACGAAAAGACAACCCTCACAATGGGAGAAAATATTTGCAAACGAATCAATGGACAAAGGATTAATCTCCAATGTATATAAACAGCTCATGCAGCTCAACAGTAAAAAAACAAACAACCCAATCCAAAAATGGGCAGATGACGTAAATAGACATTTGTCCCAAGAAGACATACAGATGACCAAGAAGCACATGAAAAGCTGCTCAACATCACTAATTATTAGAGAAATATAAACCAAAACTACAATGAGGTATCGCCTCACACGAGTTAGAATGGGCATCATCAGAAAATCTACAAGCAACAAATGCTGGAGAGGGTGTGGAGAAAAGGGAACCCTCTTACACTATTTGTGGGAATGTAAATTGATACAGTCACGATGGAGAACAGTATGGAGGTTCCTTAAAAAACTAAAAATAGAATTACCATATGACCCAGCAATCCCACTACTGGCCATATACCCAGAGAAAACCATAATTCAAAAAGACATATTCACCACAATATTCATTGCAGCACTATTTACAATAGCCAGGTCATGGAAGCAACCTAAATGCCCATAGACAGACGAACAGAAAAGATGTGCTACATATATAAAATGGAATATTACTCAGCCATAAAAAGGAATGAAATTGGGTCATTTGTAGAGACGTGGATAGATCTAGAGACTGTCATACAGAGTGAAGTAAGTCAGAAAGAGAAAAACAAATATCGTATATTAACGCATACATGTGGAACCTAGAAAAATGGTAAAGATGAACCGGTTTGCAAGGCAGAAATAGAGACACAGATGTAGAGAACAAATGTATGGACACCAAGGGGGGAAAGTGGCAGGGTGGTGGTGGTGGGATGAATTGCGAGCCTGGGATTGACATATATACACTTATATGTATAAAATAGGTTACCAATAAGAGCCTGCTGTATAAAAAAATGAATAAAATAAATTCAAAAATTAAAAAATAAGTAATACTTAAAAAAATAAAACAGAAAAAAAAGTTCTGCCCTTCCCATAGACGTATTTATATGAATGAATTATTTCCATGCTTATATCCATAAATACAAAAAGAGGAATAAAACTTACCTTGAACCAAAAAAGAAAAAAAAAAAACAGAACCCACTGGTCATACAGAGGAAAACCCTATCAGGGCACTTGCTCCAGGGGTAAACAATTCTGAAGTTGGTCACAGGTGGGGAATCATCTCCCATGCAGCCAGCAGCCCCCACACGAGGAGCGTCCTCATTGCAAAGCTGGGGGACCGTGAGGAGGCATCTCTGAGTAAACGTGAGCTGAGCCCCAGGCCAGCTGCTGCTGAACTTTTCCCACCCTTCCCAGGTAAAACACCTGAATGTGTGCAAAGACTTTAAAAACTAGAGGAAGGGGCTTGGAGTCACACCAGCGACAGCACGCAGGCCGACTTGGTGCCTGCAGGCCAGCCAGGATGGTCCTGGCCCCGGGCGCTCGTCTGGAAGCTTTCCATTTCCCTGCCTGAGGTACCCCTCCTGTCCCGGCCCCCACTGCTTTTTTCCTTCCTCACCTCTGCCCGGGGAGAAATTCCAGCAGCAAGTATGGGTGACACATCCTCTTCTTTAGCAGGTGGCAGCCCGGCAACTCCTGCAGAAAGTCCAGCAGAGCCCCAGTCACACTGGGCCACTCATAGAGCCGTGGGCCCTACTCCCTCCCACCAGCCCAACCCCGAGACTGCTGACGGGGCAGAGAATATGGCGTCAGGCACAGCTGCAGAGGCTTTTGCTGCCTGGAGGGGTGTTTATATTGACCTCAACCCAGGCACACCTGGGAAGGGCTGGCCGGCCGGGTCAGGCTGCCCAGGTCAGCCAATCCTCGCCCCTCAGGGGCTCAGAGTTGCAGAAAATGGGCCTTGCTGCACCGGCCAGATCCAAGGAACAGGTGTAGGGTCCCGAGAGTCAGGATAGATAAGGGGCGGCAGCCCTGGCTTGTTTTCGAATCATTTTATCTGGTCCATGAGTGGGAGACAACTTCAAGAAGACCCTCTGCTAATGAGAGGAACCCAGGAGTCAGGGAGAGGAGGGGTGGTGGGTGGAGACAGAGGCCTGGTGCCCCGGCTGCAGTGGAAGCCCCTGGAAGACCAGGCAGAGGGAGGCCGCACAGAGTGAAGCCTAGGGTCACAGACCTGTTGGAGCTGCTGTTTGTTAGTTCAAGCTCTGCTCTGAGGTGCTCTGTGTCAGCTCTGAGTGACAGGGGTGCTGGGGGTGCTCTGCAATGAGGGCTATGTGCACGGTTCCTGTGTGCCCAGCCCTGCCGGGGTACCTGTCCACGGGAGCTCCATATCCAGGGAGGGGCCTGCCCACGAGAGCCCCGTGGGCTGCTGCGTACCTGCCCAGGTGAGCTCCATATCCTGGGAGGGGCCTGACCACAAGAGCCCCGTGGGCTGCTGGGGACCTGGTAGAGGACGCCAGGACAGTCAGTGAAGCCACAGAGGATATACATCTAGTAGTTCCTAATTCCTACACCCTGCTGGTCATTCTACCATCCACCAGGACATGGCATTCTGTATTAGACTTCAATGATGCCTTCTTCTGTATTCCATTAGTCCCAGAGTCACAAGAAATTTTGGCTGTGAGTGGCAGGACTCAACCTACAACAAAAACAATACTGCTGGGCCGTCCTGCCCCAGGGGTTCAAAAATTCCCACACCATCTTTGGGGAAACGTTAGCTAAAGACCTAAAAGATCTACCTCTGGAGAAGGGAACCCTCCTTCAATATGCAGATGACATTCTGATCACCAGCCCGACTAAGGAGGCCTCTGAACTACCTAGCCAATAAAAGATAGAAGGTGTCCAAGGAAAAGGCTCAAATATCACAAACTAAGGTGGCCTTCCTGGGCTTCATTCGCACAGAAGGTCGGAGAAGCCCACCCCAGGAAAGGGAAGAAGCCATTTGCAGCCTCACCTTTCCTGAAACTAGAAGACAGCTTAGGGGTTCCTGGGGAGACCGGGGTTTGCTGCATCTGGATCCCTAACTACAGTCTAATAGCTGGGCCTCTATATGAAACACTGAAAGGAAAAGATGATGATCCTTTTGAATAGAATCCAGAAGCGGCCTTTCAAGAATGGAAAGAGCAGTCAATTCAGACCCTGGCCCTGGACCTCCCTAAGTTAGCTAAACCCTTTGACCTTTACATTCCTGGTCCAAGGCGAATCGCCCTTGGAGTATTAGTGCAAAAACTGGGACCACTTGAAATGGAACAATGCAAGAATGCCCTCCAGGCATTGGCCAGCCACCCCATCCGACCAGGATACTGGGGGTATCTAAAAACCTGGAAATCAGCAGCCCGCAAGGCCAGCTCCCTCCTAAGGGAAAAGGACGCCACTTGGTGATCCTAACCACCCACCATGCCCTGAAGTTGCAGGGATTGCTCCGTGGGCACAATGACCTCGAGTGAGGAGGCCCTCCAACACCAACCTCCAGAGAGACAACCTGGGGCAATGGGCCCCCATGACGACTCGTGTGACCATCACTTGACCTGGAGCTTCTCTCAGAAAACAACAAGAGTGTGCCCCAAAAGAGCAGACTATTGCTTACAGGACTTACTGCACCCAGAGCGGAGCTAATAAACTTGGCAGGGGAACCGTAAATAACGCTGCCACCATAGAAAAGCCTACAGACACCGCAGTGATGGCGGCCAATGAGACCGGCTGTACTCCTGGCTACTTCAAAAGGCCGTTGACTGAGTGGCCGTCATGGTCCTGGATCACCACCGGCCCTGGACTGTCTGGGAGTTGAGCAAGCAGGGCTCTGACACCTGGTGCTGTTTGTACGTTAATTCAGTGGCCTAACTGAAGAAAGCACAGACTACTGGTCAGAGCATCTAGGCTGGCAGAAACCATCAGCCTGAGGGGGCCGAACCAATGTGGAGCAGGGTAAAACCGCCCACCCCCCCAGCGTCTCTGCACATCTCTTTCCTGGACCCTTAAAGGTCATTAGAATCTATAAAACTTCCAATGCTGGTGCTCAGGCAGACGAGCAGTGAGGGAGGAGGCCTGCGGACAATCAACCTCACCTGGAGGCTGCTGGGGAGAAGTCCTGCCCCTCCCCCCGGGTATGAGGACACCCAACTCAGCATGAAGCATTTACAGAAGACGTGTCTGCACCCTCAGCGCCCCAAGAATGAGGAATGGGACAAAAGGCAGAGGAGGGCTTTGTCACTGGCAAAGCCCATTAAAAATTCCTGGGAGATAAAAATAGAATCTGGGCAATAAAATAAAGTCTAACCATTTTTTCCTTTGTGCTTTGTCTAATTTCACTTGCTCCTAGGTTTCCACATGCAGAGGTCCCACACCCGACACTTCAGACCCGATTTCCTCGTGCAAAATGGCTGGGCCGACACCTCAGCTCGTGGGGCCCCGTGCAGACTCTGCGACATAGAGCCTGAGCTCCAGCCAACCTGGCCCTCGAGAGCTCCGCCCCCTCCCTCCCGCTGATGCTGACAGGATCCCTACACAGCAGCCCGGCCCACAACCCGCAGGGGAGCACACACTCTCACCTCTCCATTCTCTGATCAAAATATAAAGTTTTCCTTTGCTTCTGAACCAAAGTCAGTCTCGATCTGTTGGCTCCAATGACACTGGGCAGGGAGACCCTTGTTGGGGCCCACTCTGCAGGATCAGTAACAGAATTTGAGAACATTGTAACTTCAATGAACAGATGTGTGAGCCAAACTGTAATTAACATAGAGCAGTGTATAAGGCTCGTGTAAAATAAGATGTTTCTAACACTTCCATTTGATATTTCCATCACTTTATTATAAGCAAG
Organism: Balaenoptera borealis; assembly: GCF_965194805.1. Lineage (NCBI taxonomy): Eukaryota > Metazoa > Chordata > Mammalia > Artiodactyla > Balaenopteridae > Balaenoptera > Balaenoptera borealis. Next base: position 3,839,185 of record NW_028124009.1, read on the forward strand.
TTCAGTGGAGGGGTTTGTCTTATTTGTCAGGTCAAGAGTAGAGAAATGCAGTGATTTCTTTCCAAGGATGTACATCTAATAATCTTGGTTGAAGTTTCAACCTTGTTTGGAATGATTTTCCATTGAAAATGATACCTCTCTTTCAGCTCCTAGATTTCTGAGAAGTATAAAATCTTATATTTTTTATTACCAAAGGGGAAAGGTGGGAGGAGGGATAAATTAACAGTTTCAGATTAACATATACACACTGCTATGTATAAAATATATCATCAACAAGGAACTACTGTATAGCACAGGGAACTATACTCAATATTTTGTAATGACCCCTGAGGGGAAATAACCTGAAAAACAATAGATATCTATATCGACATCATCTATCAACTACAGATAAAATGGAAACTAAAGGAGGCCGATGGTGAGCGTTTCTGAACCTAAAGACTTCAATCATCTAAAGTTCGGACTCTGCCTACGGCCCAAGTCCCTTAATGAACACACATGTACCAGTAGCTTAAAAATTCCCCAGATTGGAGTTCGGGGAGACACTGATTTGGAAAAATCCCTTGTGTTCTCCTTACATACACGGGACCTTTCCTACAGCTAAAACATGCCTGTGACACCCAGAAGATGGAACACGGTTGGATCAGGAAGATTTTGGAAAAGGCACCAAAACGCCTAATTTCCTGGTTGTTGGGTTCACCCCTCCAGCCTTTTTCCTTAAAATCTCCCCACTTGAGGATGTCAGCACCTTCAACATCCAGTTGCACAGAAATCGGAATTTGTCCAAAGGAAGAAGGGGAAGGAGGAGAAACAAGGAGAGCCAAGCCCTAGATGTTCGGAGAGGCACATGTCACTCTACTTTCCAGTCAGGAAGAAGAATTAAGCAAAGGCTTAGCCTGCCACCGGGAACCAGAGTAGGGCCAGAAGCAAACGAGCAGTTCTGCGGAAAGCTCCCAAAAAAGCGAGTTGAAAAATGGAGCTCAGGGGCACTGCAATTCACAAATATGCAGAGTTATAAATGATAACTCTCGTCCACAAATATATTGAGGGAAGGCAACGAAGAGGATTTGAAATCAAGGCAGAATTGCAGGAAACAGATTTCAGGAGTTAGATTTGAATCACCCCTAAAGCACATGAAAAACATCAAAACGTCGACAATGATGCACTTGGCCAAAAAGAGCATATGCGTTTTTTTCTGAATGAATTCAGGAAAAAACCCATAGGCCCTTTGTGGCCAACCAAGCAAGCCGGAAATGCAATTCAGCTCTACAAAGAAGTCTGACTTCCCATCGGTCAAAATGGCCTTCCTACAAAAGTGTAAAAACAAGAAAAGCAGGAGAGGCCAGGGAGTAAAGGGAGCCTTGTTACACTGATGGGTGGGGTGTAAATTGCCAATGATGACTCTGGAGAAGGGTATGGTGTTTCCTAAAATATCTAAAAAACACAGCTAGAGAGAAAGGGGCACATCGACTCATGGGCGTATAAATAGGGAAAACTAAAAATCAGCAAGACACAGGCACCCAAAACTTTAGGGCTGCTCTGTTGACAAGAACCTCCACTTAATTCCACCTTAAATATCCAAGGAAAGAGAAAAATGGATAAAGAAGTTGTGGTCCTTATGTACAATGGAATATCACTCAGCAATGAAATCAATGTCATAAGGGTAGTAGCAGCATGATGAGTGGATTTAAGTACAACGATTCTAAGTGAAATAAGTCACACAGAAAAAGACACATCTCATAAGGTATCACTTATAGAGGGAATGTAAAAACCGTTACACTTGAACTGAATTACAAAACAGAACAAAGTCACACATGCAGAAAACACACTATGGCTGCTTAACGGGAAAGGTGAGGTGGGGTGATACATAAAACAAGGGTTTCAAACTAGCTCAGATACCGTTCCATAAACCCAATATGTAATAGACAAGACCTACTCCTTGCTCAGAGAACTGGACTCAACACGCCCTATTCACCGCACAAGAATATATCTGACTAGTAATAATCTTAAAACCTATGTATTGATATCACTCTGTTAGTGTGTCAAGTCGCTGTAAAGCGGCATAAACACAGCAGTGAAAAGCAGCTAAACCACATTATAAAAATAAATTACTTTTAAAAACCCATGAAACAAAGACAGTGAAAGAGAGAGAAATTCTTATACAATTCGTTCAGGGGCTGTGATGCAAACTGGATTGACCATATCTAGACCCACAGTTGGATGAGACATAAGGGTGGACACTCTTGGGGCTGAGAGATTTGGTGAGGTTGGGTGAGCAAATGCAGACCCTTTAAAGTAATACTGCGTGGTACCCATCGCATGGGTCCCAAATCTCCAGGTTCAAGGGCATCTTCCTACATCGAAAACATGCATGAGAAACCCAGAAGATGGTACACCGTGTGATGGGGAAAGGTTTCTAAAACGCACCTCATTTCTCATCTCCTTGTGCTCGGGTTTGCGATTGCAGCCACTTTACTAGCAATCTCCCTACTTGGAGCATCAGCACCTTTAAACTCCTCTGCCGTACAGGATGCAATTTGTCCGGAGGATGAACGGGAAGACGGGGAACCAATGAGAGACTAGCTCTTGGTGTTGGGACAGGCACAGGTCACTCTATTTTCCCATCAGGAAGAAGAATTAACCACAGGCTCAGCCTGCCCCGCGGAACTAGAACAGGGCCTGAAGCCATCCTGCGCTTTTGCGGCCAGCTCCCTAAAAAGCGAGTTGCACAATGGAGCTTCAGGGCACTGCAATTCACAAACCTGCAGAGTTATAAATGATAACTCTCGTCCACAAATATATTGAGGGAAGGCAAAGAAGAGGATTTGAAATCAAGGCAGAATTGCAGGAAACAGATTTCAGGAGGTAAATTCGAATCGCTTTAAAGCACACGAAAAGCGGCAAAACGTTGACAATGATGCCCTTGGCCAAAAAGGGCGTATGCGTTTTTTCCTGAATATATTCAGGAAAAAACGCATACGCCCTTTTTGGCCAACCAAGCAACCTGGAAAGGCAAATCAGTGTTACAAAGAAGTCTCGCTTCCCGTCGGTCAAAAGGGCCATGCTGAAAAAAGTGTCAAAACCAGAAATGCAGGACAGGCCATGGAGAAATGGGAGCCTTGCTACACTGATGAGCGGGATGTAAATTGCCAACAGCCACTCTGGAGAAGTGTACGGTGTGTCCTGAAACATCTGAAAAACACAGCTTAGAGAGCATAGGGCACTTCCACTCATGGGGATATAAATTGGCAAAATTAAAAATCAGCAACACAAAAGCACCCCAAAGTTTAGGGCTGCTCTCTTGACAAGGACCTCCACTTCATTCCACCTTAAATATCCCAGGAAAGAGAAAAATGGATAAAGAAGTGGTGATCCTTATGTACAATGGAATATCACTCAGCCATGAAATCAATGTCATAAGGCTAGTAGCAGCATGATGAGTGGATTTAGGTACGACGATTCTAAGTGAAATAAGTCACACAGAAAAGGACACTTCTCATAAGGTATCACTGATAGAGGGAATGTAAAAACCGTTACACTTGAACTGAATTACAAAACAGAACAGCGTCACACATGCAGAAAACACACTATGGCTGCTTAACGGGAAAGGTGAGGTGGGGTGATACATAAAACAAGGGTATCAAAATAGCTCAGATACCGTTCCATACACCCAATATGTAATAGACAAGACCTACTCCTTGCTCAGAGAACTGGACTCAACACGCCCTATTCACCACACAAGAATCTATCTGACTAGTAATAATCTTAAAACCTATGTATTGATATCTCTCTGTTAGTGTGTCAAGTGGGTGTAAAGCGGCATAAACACAGCAGTGAAAAGCAGCTAAACCCCATTATGAAAATAAATTACTTTGAAAAACCCATGAAACAACGACAGTGAAAGAGATAGAAATTCTTACACAATGAGTTCAGGGGCTGTGATGCAACCTGGATTGACCATATCTAGACCCACAGCTGGATGAGACATAAGGGTGGACACTCTTGGGGCTGAGAGGTTTGGTGAGGTTGGGTGAGCAAACACAGACCCTTTAAAGTAATACTGCGTGGTACCCATCGCATGGGTCCCAAATCTCCAGGTTCAAGGGCATCTTCCTACATCGAAAACATGCATGAGAAACCCAGAAGATGGTACACCGTGTGATAGGGAAAGGTTTCTAAAACGCACCTCATTTCTCATCTCCTTGTGCCCGGGTTCGCCATTCCAGCCGCTTTACTAGCAATCTCCCTACTTGGAGCATCAGCACCTTTAACCTCCTGTTCCGTACAGGTTGCAATTTGTCCTGAGGATGAACGGGAAGACGGGGAACCAACGAGAGACTAGCTCTTGGTGTTGGGACAGGCACAGGTCACTCTATTTTCTCATCAGGAAGAAGAATTAACCACAGGCTCAGCCTGCCCCCTGGAACCAGAACAGGGCCTGAAGCCATCCTGCGCTTTTGCGGCCAGCTCCCAAAAAAGCGAGTTGTAAAATGGAGGTTCAGGGCAGTGCAATTCACAAACGTGCAGAGTTATAAATGATAACTCTCGTCCACAAATATATTGAGGGAAGGCAAAGAAGAGGATTTGAAATCAAGGCAGAATTGCAGGAAACAGATTTCAGGAGGTAGATTCGAATCGCCTTTAAAGCACATGAAAAGCGGCAAAATGTTGACAATGATGCCCTTGGCCAAAAAGGGCGTATGCGTTTTTTCCTGAATATATTCAGGAAAAAACGCATACGCCCTTTTTGGCCAACCAAGCAACCTGGAAAGGCAAATCAGCGCTACAAAGAAGTCTCGCTCCCCATCGGTCAAAAGGGCCATGCTGAAAAAAGTGTCAAAACCAGAAATGCAGGACAAGCCATGGAGAAATGAGAGCCTTGCTACACTGATGGGCGGGATGTAAATTGCCAACAGCCACTCTGGAGAAGTGTACGGTGTGTCCTGAAACATCTGAAAAACACAGCTTAGAGAGCATAGGGCACTTCCACTCATGGGGGTATAAATTGGGAAAATGAAAAATCAGCAAGACACAAGCACCCCAAAGTTGAGGGCTGCTCTGTTGACAAAGACCTCCACTTCATTCCACCTTCAATATCCCAGGAAAGAGAAAAATGGATAAAGGAGTTGTGGTCCTTATGTACAATGGAATATCACTCAGCCATGAAATCAATGTCATAAGGCTAGTAGCAGCATGATGAGTGGATTTAGGTACGACGATTCTAAGTGAAATAAGTCACACAGAAAAGGACACTTCTCATAAGGTATCACTGATAGAGGGACTGTAAAAACCGTTACACTTGAACTGAATTACAAAACAGAACGGAGTCACACATGCAGAAAACACACTATGGCTGCTTAACGGGAAAGGTGAGGTGGGGTGATACATAAAACAAGGGTTTCAAATTAGCTCAGATACCGTTCCATAAAACCAATATGTAATAGACAAGACCTACTCCTTGCTCAGAGAACTGGACTCAACACGCCCTATTCACCGCACAAGAATATATCTGACTAGTAATAATCTTAAAACCTATGTATTGATATCTCTCCGTTAGTGTGTCAAGTGGGTGTAAAGCGGCATAAACACAGCAGTGAAAAGCAGCTAAACCCCATTATAAAAATAAATTACTTTGAAAAACCCATGAAACAAAGACAGTGAAAGAGAGCGAAATTCTTACACAATGCGTTCAGGGGCTGTGATGCAACCTGGATTGACCATATCTAGACCAACAGCTGGATGAGACATAAGGGTGGACACTCTTGGGGCTGAGAGGTTTGGTGAGGTTGGGTGAGCAAACGCAGACCCTTTAAAGTAATATTGCGTGGTACCCATCGCATGGGTCCCAAATCTCCAGGTTCAAGGGCATCTTCCTACATCGAAAACATGCATGAGAAACCCAGAAGATGGTACACCGTGTGATGGGGAAAGGTTTCTAAAACGCACCTCATTTCTCATCTCCTTGTGCTCGGGTTCGCCATTCCAGCCACTTTACTAGCAATCTCCCTAATTGGAGCATCAGCACCTTTAACCTCCTGTTCCGTACAGGTTGCAATTTGTCCTGAGGATGAACGGGAAGACTTGGAACCAATGAGAGACTAGCTCTTGGTGTAGGGACAGGCACAGGTCACTCTATTTTCCCATCAGGAAGAAGAATTAACCACAGGCTCAGCCTGCCCCCCGGAACCAGAACAGGGCCTGAAGCCATCCTGCGCTTTTGCGGCCAGCTCCCAAGAACGCGAGTTGTAAAATGGAGCTTCAGGGCACTGCAATTCACAAACCTGCAGAGTAATAAATGATAAGTCTCGTCCACAAATATATTGAGGGAAGGCAAAGAAGAGGATTTGAAATCAAGGCAGAATTGCAGGAAACAGATTTCAGGAGGTAGATTCGAATCGCCTTTAAAGCACATGAAAAGCGGCAAAACGTTGACAATGATGCCCTTGGCCAAAAAGGGCGTATGCGTTTTATCCTGAATATATTCAGGAAAAAACGCATACGCCCTTTTTGGCCAACCAAGCAAACTGGAAAGGCAAATCAGCGCTACAAAGAAGTCTCGCTTCCCATCGGTTAAAAGGGCCATGCTGAAAAAAGTGTCAAAACCAGAAATGCAGGACAGGCCATGGAGAAATGGGAGCCTTGCTACACTGATGGGCGGGATGTAAATTGCCAACAGCCACTCTGGAGAAGAGTACGGTGTGTCCTGAAACATCTAAAAAACACAGCTTAGAGAGCATAGGGCACTTCCACTCATGGGGGTATAAATTGGGAAAATGAAAAATCAGCAAGACACAAGCACCCCAAAGTTTAGGGCTGCTCTGTTGACAAGGACCTCCACTTCATTCCACCTTAAATATCCCAGGAAAGAGAAAAATGGATAAAGGAGTTGTGGTCCTTATGTACAATGGAATATCACTCAGCCATGAAATCAATGTCATAAGGCTAGTAGCAGCATGATGAGTGGATTTAGGTACGACGATTCTAAGTGAAATAAGTCACACAGAAAAGGACACTTCTCATAAGGTATCACTGATAGAGGGACTGTAAAAACCGTTACACTTGAACTGAATTACAAAACAGAACGGAGTCACACATGCAGAAAACACACTATGGCTGCTTAACGGGAAAGGTGAGGTGGGGTGATACATAAAACAAGGGTTTCAAATTAGCTCAGATACCGTTCCATAAAACCAATATGTAATAGACAAAACCTACTCCTTGCTCAGAGAACTGGACTCAACACGCCCTATTCACCGCACAAGAATATATCTGACTAGTAATAATCTTAAAACCTATGTATTGATATCTCTCTGTTAGTGTGTCAAGTGGGTGTAAAGCGGCATAAACACAGCAGTGAAAAGCAGCTAAACCCCATTATAAAAATAAATTACTTTGAAAAACCCATGAAACAAAGACAGTGAAAGAGAGCGAAATTCTTACACAATGCGTTCAGGGGCTGGGATGCAACCTGGATTGACCCTATCTAGACCCACAGCTGGATGAGACATAAGGGTGGACACTCTTGGGGCTGAGAGGTTTGGTGAGGTTGGGTGAGCAAACGCAGACCCTTTAAAGTAATATTGCGTGGTACCCATCGCATGGGTCCCAAATCTCCAGGTTCAAGGGCATCTTCCTACATCGAAAACATGCATGAGAAACCCAGAAGATGGTACACCGTGTGATGGGGAAAGGTTTCTAAAACGCACCTCATTTCTCATCTCCTTGTGCTCGGGTTCGCCATTCCAGCCACTTTACTAGCAATCTCCCTAATTGGAGCATCAGCACCTTTAACCTCCTGTTCCGTACAGGTTGCAATTTGTCCTGAGGATGAACGGGAAGACTTGGAACCAATGAGAGACTAGCTCTTGGTGTAGGGACAGGCACAGGTCACTCTATTTTCCCATCAGGAAGAAGAACTAACCACAGGCTCAGCCTGCCCCCCGGAACCAGAACAGGGCCTGAAGCCATCCTGCGCTTTTGCGGCCAGCTCCCAAGAACGCGAGTTGTAAAATGGAGCTTCAGGGCACTGCAATTCACAAACCTGCAGAGTAATAAATGATAAGTCTCGTCCACAAATATATTGAGGGAAGGCAAAGAAGAGGATTTGAAATCAAGGCAGAATTGCAGGAAACAGATTTCAGGAGGTAGATTCGAATCGCCTTTAAAGCACATGAAAAGCGGCAAAACGTTGACAATGATGCCCTTGGCCAAAAAGGGCGTATGCGTTTTATCCTGAATATATTCAGGAAAAAACGCATACGCCCTTTTTGGCCAACCAAGCAAACTGGAAAGGCAAATCAGCGCTGCAAAGAAGTCTCGCTTCCCATCGGTTAAAAGGGCCATGCTGAAAAAAGTGTCAAAACCAGAAATGCAGGACAGGCCATGGAGAAATGGGAGCCTTGCTACACTGATGGGCGGGATGTAAATTGCCAACAGCCACTCTGGAGAAGAGTACGGTGTGTCCTGAAACATCTAAAAAACACAGCTTAGAGAGCATAGGGCACTTCCACTCATGGGGGTATAAATTGGGAAAATGAAAAATCAGCAAGACACAAGCACCCCAAAGTTTAGGGCTGCTCTGTTGACAAGGACCTCCACTTCATTCCACCTTCAATATCCCAGGAAAGAGAAAAATGGATAAAGAAGTTGTGGTCCTTATATACAATGGAATATCACTCAGCCATGAAATCAATGTCATAAGGCTAGTAGCAGCATGATGAGTGGATTTAGGTACGACGATTCTAAGTGAAATAAGTCACACAGAAAAGGACACTTCTCATAATGTATCACTTATAGAGGGAATGTAAAAACCGTTACACTTGAACTGAATTACAAACAGAACAGAGTCACACATGCAGAAAACACACTATGGCTGCTTAACGGGAAAGGTGAGGTGGGGTGATACATAAAACAAGGGTTTCAAATTAGCTCAGATACCGTTCCATAAAACCAATATGTAATAGACAAGACCTACTCCTTGCTCAGAGAACTGGACTCAACACGCCCTATTCACCGCACAAGAATATATCTGACTAGTAATAATCTTAAAACCTATGTATTGATATCTCTCTGTTAGTGTGTCAAGTGGGTGTAAAGCGGCATAAACACAGCAGTGAAAAGCAGCTAAACCCCATTATAAAAATAAATTACTTTGAAAAACCCATGAAACAAAGACAGTGAAAGAGAGCGAAATTCTTACTCAATGCGTTCAGGGCCTGTGATGCAACCTGGATTGACCATATCTAGACCAACAGCTGGATGAGACATAAGGGTGGACACTCTTGGGGCTGAGAGGTTTGGTGAGGTTGGGTGAGCAAACACAGACCCTTTAAAGTAATACTGCGTGGTACACATCGCATGTGTCCCAAATCACCAGGTTCAAGGGCATCTTCCTACATCGAAAACATGCATGAGAAACCCAGAAGATGGTACACCGTGTGATGGGGAAAGGTTTCTAAAACTCACCTCATTTCTCATCTCCTTGTGCTCGGGTTCGCCATTCCAGATACTTTACTAGCAATCTCCCTACTTGGAGCATCAGCACCTTTAACCTCCTGTTCCGTACAGGTTGCAATTTGTCCTGAGGATGAACGGGAAGACTTGGAACCAATGAGAGACTAGCTCTTGGTGTAGGGACAGGCACAGGTCACTCTATTTTCCCATCAGGAAGAAGAATTAACCACAGGCTCAGCCTGCCCCCTGGAACCAGAACAGGGCCTGAAGCATTCCTGCGCTTTTGCGGCCAGCTCCCAAGAACGCGAGTTGTAAAATGGAGCTTCAGGGCACTGCAATTCACAAACCTGCAGAGTAATAAATGATAAGTCTCGTCCACAAATATATTGAGGGAAGGCAAAGAAGAGGATTTGAAATCAAGGCAGAATTGCAGGAAACAGATTTCAGGAGGTAGATTCGAATCGCCTTTAAAGCACATGAAAAGCGGCAAAACGTTGACAATGATGCCCTTGGCCAAAAAGGGCGTATGCGTTTTATCCTGAATATATTCAGGAAAAAACGCATACGCCCTTTTTGGCCAACCAAGCAACCTGGAAAGGCAAATCAGCGCTACAAAGAAGTCTCGCTTCCCATCGGTTAAAAGGGCCATGCTGAAAAAAGTGTCAAAACCAGAAATGCAGGACAGGCCATGGAGAAATGGGAGCCTTGCTACACTGATGGGCGGGATGTAAATTGCCAACAGCCACTCTGGAGAAGAGTACGGTGTGTCCTGAAACATCTAAAAAACACAGCTTAGAGAGCATAGGGCACTTCCACTCATGGGGGTATAAATTGGGAAAATGAAAAATCAGCAAGACACAAGCACCCCAAAGTTTAGGGCTGCTCTGTTGACAAGGACCTCCACTTCATTCCACCTTCAATATCCCAGGAAAGAGAAAAATGGATAAAGGAGTTGTGGTCCTTATGTACAATGGAATATCACTCAGCCATGAAATCAATGTCATAAGGCTAGTAGCAGCATGATGAGTGGATTTAGGTATGACGATTCTAAGTGAAATAAGTCACACAGAAAAGGACACTTCTCATAAGGTATCACTGATAGAGGGACTGTAAAAACCGTTACACTTGAACTGAATTACAAAACAGAACGGAGTCACACATGCAGAAAACACACTATGGCTGCTTAACGGGAAAGGTGAGGTGGGGTGATACATAAAACAAGGGTTTCAAATTAGCTCAGATACCGTTCCATAAAACCAATATGTAATAGACAAGACCTACTCCTTGCTCAGAGAACTGGACTCAACACGCCCTATTCACCGCACAAGAATATATCTGACTAGTAATAATCTTAAAACCTATGTATTGATATCTCTCTTTTAGTGTGTCAAGTGGGTGTAAAGCGGCATAAACACAGCAGTGAAAAGCAGCTAAACCCCATTATAAAAATAAATTACTTTGAAAAACCCATGAAACAAAGGCAGTGAAAGAGAGCGAAATTCTTACACAATGCGTTCAGGGGCTGTGATGCAACCTGGATTGACCATATCTAGACCCACAGCTGGATGAGACATAAGGGTGGACACTCTTGGGGCTGAGAGGTTTGGTGAGGTTGGGTGAGCAAACGCAGACCCTTTAAAGTAATACTGCGTGGTACCCATCGCATGGGTCCCAAATCTCCAGGTTCAAGGGCATCTTCCTACATCGAAAACATGCATGAGAAACCCAGAAGATGGTACACCGTGTGATGGGGAAAGGCTTCTAAAACGCACCTCATTTCTCATCTCCTTGTGCTCGGGTTCGCCATTCCAGCCACTTTACTAGCAATCTCCCTACTTGGAGCATCAGTACCTTTAACCTCCTGTTCCGTACAGGTTGCAATTTGTCCTGAGGATGAACGGGAAGACTTGGAACCAATGAGAGACTAGCTCTTGGTGTAGGGACAGGCACAGGTCACTCTATTTTCCCATCAGGAAGAAGAATTAACCACAGGCTCAGCCTGCACCCCGGAACCAGAACAGGGCCTGAAGCCATCCTGCGCTTTTGCGGCCAGCTCCCAAGAACGCGAGTTGTAAAATGGAGCTTCAGGGCACTGCAATTCACAAACCTGCAGAGTAATAAATGATAAGTCTCGTCCACAAATATATTGAGGGAAGTCAAAGAGGAGGATTTGAAATCAAGGCAGAATTGCAGGAAACAGATTTCAGGAGGTAGATTCGAATCGCCTTTAAAGCACATGAAAAGCGGCAAAACGTTGACAATGATGCCCTTGGCCAAAAAGGGCGTATGCGTTTTTTCCTGAATATATTCAGGAAAAAACGCATACGCCCTTTTTGGCCAACCAAGCAACCTGGAAAGGCAAATCCGCGCTACAAAGAAGACTCGCTTCCCATCGGTCAAAAGGGCCATGCTGAAAAAAGTTTCAAAACCAGAAATGGAGGACAGGCCATGGAGAAATGGGAGCCTTGCTACACTGATGGGCGGATGTACATTCCCAACAGCCACTCTGGAGAAGTGTACGGTGTGTCCTGAAACATATAAAAAACACAGCTTAGAGAGCATAGGGCACTTCCACTCATGGGGGTATACACTGGGAAAATGAAAAATCAGCAAGACACAAGCACCTCAAAGTTTAGGGCTGCTCTGTTGACAAGGACCTCCACTTCATTCCACCTTCAATATCCCAGGAAAGAGAAAAATGGATAAAGAAGTTGTGGTCCTTATGTACAATGGAATATCACTCAGCCATGAAATCACTGTTATAAGGCTAGTAGCAGCATGATGAGTGGATTTAGGTACGACGATTCTAAGTGAAATGAGTCACACAGAAAAGGACATTTCTCATAAGGTATCACTGATAGAGGGAATGTAAAAACCATTACACTTGAACTGAATTGCAAAACAGAACAGTCACACATGCAGAAAACACACTATGGCTGCTTAACAGGAAAGGTGAGGTTGGGTGATACATAAAACAAGGGTTTCAAATTAGCTCAGATACCGTTCCATAAACCCAATATGTAATAGACAAGACCTACTCCTTGCTCAGAGAACTGGACTCAACACGCCCTATTCACCGCACAAGAATATATCTGACTAGTAATAATCTTAAAACCTATGTATTGATATCTCTCTGTTAGTGTGTCAAGTGGGTGTAAGGCGGCATAAACACAGCAGTGAAAAGCAGCTAAACCCCATTATAAAAATAAATTACTTTGAAAAACCCATGAAACAAAGACAGTGAAAGAGAGAGAAATTCTTACACAATGCGTTCAGGGGCTGTGATGCAACCTGGATTGACCATATCTAGACCCACAGCTGGATGAGACATAAGGGTGGACACTCTTGGGGCTGAAGGTCTCTTTCCCTATTTACCAGATTAGGAACGTAGAAAGGCTGCCACCCTCTGGCCGTTACCTGCAAAAGCAGCTTTAAAACCTGTGCTAATGGTCACTTCATATGAACAAGTACTTCAGGGCTGTAAATGAAACGTGCCCTCAAAATGTCTTGAGGGAGGTAATGGCCAAAAATTTTCAAAATGTGACACTTACTTTAAGAAAACACTTTGAAGAACTGAGCTGTAATCACAGTTTGATAAATAACAAGGGCATGCTTTAAAGCTCAATTTCAACAGATTATGGGACACATGCAAATTCAACCACAGATAGGCATCAGCTCGCACCCATTAGAATAACCATCAGCAAGAAAACTACAAACAATAAATATTGAAGGTGTTTTGGAGAAATGCATACCCTCAATTTTAAGTGGGACGTAACCTGGAAAGAGCCACTAATGAGAACTGAATGGTGGTGCCTTTAAAACATACACACTGAGCTACCATATGATACAGCAAGCCCACTGCTTGGCCTATAACATAAGAAGATATAACTGGAAAGACACAGGCAAGCAAATGTGCATTGCAGCAGTATTACAATAGCCAAGACATGGAGGCAACCAGAAAGTCCATCAAGAGGTGCGTGGCCAAAGAAGAACTGGTACACGTACAGATGGAATATTAGCCAGGGAAAAAAATGAAACAATGCCATTTGCAGCACCATGTATGATTCTTGAGGTAATCAGGCAAATTGTACTAAGTCAGAAAGCAAAAGACACATATCCTATAATATCACTTATAGGTCTTAGCTAAAAATTGATACCAATGAAAATATTTCCACAGAGAAATGCAATCACAGATTCATTAAACAAACTTATGGTTCACCAAATGGAAAGGTGTGAGGATTGGATACATTAGGATATTGGGGTTAAGATAGATATAGAAACACATGTGAAATATGTAATCACCAAAGACCTACGTAATACCAAGACAAGACTACTCAACATCGTGTCATAACCTACATGGGAAAATGATCCAAAGAAGAATAGATATATGTATATGTTTAAAAGAACCACATCTTTCACACCTAGAAGAAACAAAACATTTTAATTAAATTTGCTCTGACAAAAAATAAAAATTAAATTAAAAAAAGAACAAGAAGTAATGAGACATAAACTTAAGGGGCTATTTGCTGGCACATTGCATTCTAATTTACAACCAGAACATGACTTCCATTAAGGCTCTGTCATCACTAATAAAGCAGCTTTATAAGCAATGTTGAAGGTAGCTTAAAAGAAGTCTCACTAATTATTGATAGTAACAAGGAAACAAAGAAAAGTAAAAATCTCACTGCAAAAAGTATACATAGGGTAAGGATAGTAGATCAAACACTTATTAAACTTCTGTAGAGAATAAAAGACAACAGTAGTATGTTTTTTTAAAAAGAGAGGGCCCAAATAAATCTGAAATGAAAGAGATGATGTTACAACAGACACCACAGAAATACAAAGTATCCTAAGATACACACAGGGTAACTCAGGGCTCAGACTGGACAGAGCCCACTCTCCAGTCCCCTGTACATGACTTACAGGAGCCTCAGGAACTGAGGAGGGGGTCCCTGAGGAGAGGCTCAAGATAGAATATGGTAGGCATTAACATGACTGCATTCATCTTAAACATGCCTGAACTACATTCACACGAGATGATTTTGTCCTGTATGTACATCGGCACCTCTAGTTGGAACTGCAGATCTTTGGCTTCAACACCTCTACTGACAACATTAGCGTCACCTGCTGTGGACCGTCTCCTATAGGATTTCTAGAATCACAAAACATCGAAGCTTCACAGGACCCAGAGTCTGTGCAACTCCACACAGAGTCTCAGAGTCTCAACTCCACTCAGATACTCCACTCTTGGAGGGCACACACAAAGTAGTGTGCACATCAGGACCCAGGGGAAGGAGCAGTGACCCTGTAGGAGAATGACCAGAACTACCTGCTACTTTTAGAGGGTCTCCTGCAGAGGCAGGTGGTGGCTGTGGCTGTGGCTCACCGTGAGGACAACGACACTGGCAGCAGAAGTTCTGGGAAATACTCCTTGGTGTGAGCCCTCCCAGAGTCCGCCATTAGCCCCACCAAGAGCAAGGTAGGCTCCAGGGCTGGGTCGCCTCAGGCCAAACAACCAACAGGGAGGGAACCCAGCCCCATGCATCAGCAGACAAGCGGATTAAACTTTTTATTAAAGTTTTATTTAATCCGTAGACAAGCGGATTAAAGCTCTGCCCACCAAAGCAACACCCAGCTCTACCCACCACCAGTCCCTCCCATCAGGAAGCTTGCACAAGCCTCTAAGATAGACTCATCCACCGGAGAGCAGACAGCAGAAGCAAGAAGAACTACAATTCTGCAGCCTGTGGAAGGAAAACCACATTCACAGAAAGATAGACAAAATGAAAAGGCAGAGGACTTTATACCAGATCAAGGAACAAGATAAAACCCCAGAAAAAAAATGAAATGAGGTGGAGATAGGGAACCTTCCAGAAAAAGAATTCAGAATAATGATAGTGAAGTTGAGCCAAGACCTTGGAAAAAGAAAGGAGGCAAAGATCGAGAAGATGCAAGAAATGTTTAACAAAGACCTAGAAGAATTAAGGAACAAACACCTAGAAGAATTAAAGAACAAACAAACAGAGGTGAACAATGGAATAACTGAAATGAAAAATACACTAGAAGGAATCAGTAGCAGAATAACTGTGGCAGAAGAACGGATAAGTGACCTGGAAGACAGAAAGGTGGAAATCACTGCCATGGAACAGAATAAAGAAAAAGAATGAAAATAAACGAAGATACCCCAAGAGTCCTCTGGGACAACTTTAAACGCAACAACATTCGCATTATAGGGGTCCCAGAAGGAGAAGAGAGAGAGAAAGGACCCGAGAATATATTTGAAGAGATTATGGTCAAAAACTTCCCTAGCATGGGAAAAGAAATAGCCACCCAAGTCCAGAAGCACAGAGTGTCCCAGGCAGGATAAACCAAAGGAGAAAAATGACAAGACACATAGTAATCAAATTGACAAAAATTAACGACAAAGAAAAATGATTGAAAGCAGCAAGGGAAAAATGACAAATAACATACAAGGGAACTCCCATAAGGATAACAACTGATTTCTCAGCAGAAAATCTACAAGCCAGAAGGAAGTGGCATGATAAATTTAAAGTGATGAAAGGGAAGAACCTACAACCAAGAGTACTCCACCCTGCAAAGAGCTCATTCAGATTTGATGGAGAAATCAAAAGCCTTACAGACAAGCAAAAGCTAAGAGAATTCAGCACCATGAAACCAGCTCTACACCAAATGCTAAAGGAACTTCTCTAAGTGGGAAACACAAGAGAAGAAAAGGACCCACCAAGACAAACCCATAACAATTAAGAAAATAGTAGTAGGAACATACATATCGATAATTACCTTAAACGTGAATGCACTACATGTTCCAACCAAAAGACACAGGCTCGCTGAATGGATACAAAAACAAGACCCATATATATGCTGTCTACAAGAGATCCATTTCAGACCTAGGGACACATACAGACTCAAAGTGAGGCGATGGAAAAATATATTCTATGCAAATGAAAATCAAAAGAAAGCTGGAGTAGCAATACTCATATCAGATAAAATAGACTTTAAAATAAAGAATGTTACAAGAGACGAGGAAAGGCACTACATAATGGTCAGGGGATCAATCCAAGAAGAAGATATAACAACTATAAATATATATGTACCCAAAATAGGAGCAGCTCAATGTATAAGGCAACTGCTAACAGCTATAAAAGAGGAAATCGACAGTAACACAATAATAGCGGGGGACTTTAACAGCTCACTTACACCAGTGGAGATCAGCCAGACAGACAATTAATAAGGAAACACAAGCTTTAAATGACACAATAGACCAGATAGAGTTAATTGATATTTATAGGACATTCCATCCAAAAACAGGAGATTACACGTTCTTCTCAACTGCACACGGAACATTCTCCAGGATAGATCACATCTTGGGTCACAGATAAAGCCTCAGTAAATTTAAAAAAACTGAAATCATATCAAGCAGCTGTTCCGACCACAATGCTATGAGATTAGAAATCAATTACACGGAAAAAACCGTAAAAAACACAAACACATGGAGGCTAAACAATACGTTACTAAATAACCAAGAGATCACTGAAGAAACCAAAGAGGAAATCAAAAACTACCTAGAGACAAATGACAACAAAAACACGATGATCCAAAACCTATGGGATGCAGCAAAAGGAGTTCTAAGAGGGAAGTTTATAGCAATACAAGCCTACCTCAAGAAACAAGAAAAATCTCAAATAAACAATCTAACCTTACACCTAGAGGAACTAGAGAAAGAAGAACAAAACCCAAAGTTAGTAGAAGGAAAGAAATCATAAAGATCAGAGCAGAAATAAATGAAATAGAAACAAAGAAAACGAAAGCAAAGATCAATAAAACTAAAAGCTGGTTCTTTGAGAAGATAAGCAAAAATGATCAACCTTTAGCCAGACTCCAGAAAAAGAGGGAGAGGACGCAAATCAACAAAATTAGAAGTGAAAAAGCAGAAGTTACAACAGACACCACAGGAATACAAAGCATCCTAAGAGACTACTACAAGCAACTCTAGGCCAATAAAATGGACAATCTGGAAGAAATGGACAAATTCTTAGAAAGGGATAACCTTCTAAGACTGAACCAGGAAGAAATAGAAAATATGAACAAACCTATCACAAGCAATGAAATTGAAACTGTGATTAAAAATCTTCCAACAAACAAAAGTCCAGAACCAGATGGCATCACAGGTGAATTCTATCAAACATTTAGAGAAGAGCTAACACCCAACCTTCTCAAATTCTTCAAAACAATTGCAGCGGAAGGAACACTCCCAAACTCATTCTATGAGACCACCATCACCCTGATACCAAAATCAGACAGAGATACTACAAGGAAAGAAAATTATAGACCAATATCACTGATGAATATAGATGTAAAAATCCTCAACAAAATACTAGCAAACAGAATCGAACAACACATTAAAAGGATCATACACCATGATCAAGTGGGGTTTATCCCAGGGATGCAAGGATTCTTCAATATACACAAATCAATGTGATACACCATATTAACAAATTGTAGAATAAAAGCATATGATCATCTCAATAGAGGAAGGAAAAGATTTTGAGAAAATTCAACACTCATTTACGATAAAAACTCTGCAGAGTGTGGGCATAGAGGGAAACTACCTCAACATAATAAAGGCCATATATGACAAACCCACAGCAAACAGCATTCTCAATGGTGAAAAACTGAAAGCGTTTCCTCTAAGATCAGGAACAAGACGAGGATGTCCACTCTCACCACTGCTATTCAACATAGTTTTGGAAGTCCTAGCCATGGCAATCAGAGAAGAAAAAGAAATAAAAGGAATACAAAAAGGAAAAGAAGAAGTAAAATTGTCACTGTTTGCAGATGACATGATATCATAGAAAGAGAATCCTGAAGATGCCACCAGAAAACCACTGGAGCTAATCAATGAATTTGGTAAAGTTGCAGGATACAAAATTAATGCACAGAAATTGCTTGCATTCCTATACACTAACAATGAAAGATCAGAAAGAGAAATTAAGGAAACAATCCCATTACCACTGCAACAAAAAGAATAAAATACCTAGGAATAAACCTACCTAAGGAAGTAAAAGACCTGTACTCAGAAAACTATAAGACACTGATGAAAGAAATCAAAGATGATATAAACAGATGGAGACATATACCATGTTCTCGGATTAGAAGAATCAATATTGTGAAAATGACTATACTACCCAAAGCAATCTACAGATTCAATGCAATCCCGATCAAAATACCTTTGGCATTTTCTACAGAACAAGAAAAAAAAATCTTAAAATTTGTAGGGAGACACAAAAGACCCTGGATAGCCAAAGCAGTCTTGAGGGGGGAAAAAAAAGAGCTGGAGGAATCAGACTTCCAGACTTCAGACTATATTGCAAAGCTACAGTAATCAAGATAATATGGTACTGACACAAGAACAGAAATATAGGTCAATAGAACAGGATAGAAAGCACAGAGATAAACCCACGTACCTATGGTTCACTAATCTATGACAAAGGAGGCAAGGGTATACAATGGAGAAAAGACAGTGTCTTCAGCAAGTGGTGCTGGGAAAACTGGACAGTTACATGTAAAAGAATGAAATTAGTACACACCCTAACACCATACACAAAAATAAACTCAAAATGGATTAGAGACCTAAATATAAGACCAGCCACTATAAAACTCTTAGAGGAAAACATAAGCAGAACAGTCTATGACATAAATCACAGCAAGATCCTTTTTGACCCACCTCCTAGAGAAATGGAAATAAAAACAAAAATAAAAAAATGGGACCGAATGAAACATAAATTCTTTTGCACAGCAAAGGAAAACATAAGCAAGATGAAAAGACAACCATCAGAATGGGAGAAAATATTTTCAAATGAAGCAAATGGCAAAGGATTAATCTCCAAAAAGCAGCTCATGTAGCTCAATATCACAAAACCAAACAACCCAATCCAAAAATGGGCAGAAGACCTAAATAGACATTTCTCCAAAGAAGATATACAGGTTGCCAACAAACACATGAAAGGATGCTGAACATCACTAATCATTAGAGAAATGCAAATCAAAACTACAGTGAGGTATCACCTCACACCAGTCAGAATGGCCATCATCAAAAAATCTACCAACAATAAATGCTGGAGAGGCATTTATTGGAGCAAAGGGAACCCTCTTGCACTGTTGGTGGGAATGTAAATTGATATAGCCACTAGGGAGAACGGTATGGGGGTTCCTTAAAAACTAAAAATAGAACTACCATACAACCCAGCAAACCCACTCCTGGACATTTACCCTGAGAAAACCATAATTCAAAAAGAGTCATGTACCACAATGTTCACTGTAGCTCTATTTACAATAGCCAGGACATGGAAGCAACCTAAGTGTCCATCAACAGATAAATGGATAAGGAAGATGTGGCACAAATATACAATGGAACATTATTCAGCCATAAAAAGAAACGAAATTGAGTTACTTTTAGTGAGGTGGATGGATCTAGAGTCTGTCCTACAGAGTGAAGTAAGTCAGAAAGAGAAAAACAAATACCGTATGCTAACACATATATATGGAATCTTCAAAAAAAAAGTTTATGAAGAACCTAGGGGCAGGAAAGGATTAAGGACACAGACGTAGAGAAAGGACTTGAGGACATGGGGAGAGGGAAGGGTAAGCTCGGACAAAGTGAGAGAGTGGTATGGACATATATACACTACCAAATGTAAAATTGATAGCTACTGGGAAGCAGCCACATAGCACAGGGAGATCAGCTCTGTGCTTTGTGACCACCTAAAAGGGTGGGATAAGGGAGTGAGAGGGAGTTGCAAGAGGGAGGGGATATGGTGTTATATGTATACGCACAGCTGATTCACTTTTTTATACAGCAGAAACTAACACACAATTGTAAAGCAATTATACTCCAATAAAGATGTAAAAGAAAAAAAAAAGCCCAGAAATAAACCTACACACCTATGGCCCACTAATCTATGACAAAGGAGGCAAGGGTATACAAAGGAGAAAAGACAGTCTCTTCAATAAGTGGTGCTGGGAAAAATGGACAGCTACATGTAAAAGAATGAAATTAGAACACTCCCTAACACCATACACAAAAAATAAACTCAAAATGGATTAGAGACCAAAATGTAAGACCGGACACTATAAAACTCTTAGAGGAAAACATAGGAAGAATACTCTTTGACATAAATCACAGCAAGATCTTTTTTGATCCACCTCCTAGAGTAATGGAATAAAAAAAAATAAACATATGGGAGCAAATGAAACCTAAAAGCTTTTGCAAAGCAAAGGAAACTACAAACAAGACGAAAAGACAACCCTCACAATGGGAGAAAATATTTGCAAACGAATCAATGGACAAAGGATTAATCTCCAATGTATATAAACAGCTCATGCAGCTCAACAGTAAAAAAACAAACAACCCAATCCAAAAATGGGCAGATGACGTAAATAGACATTTGTCCCAAGAAGACATACAGATGACCAAGAAGCACATGAAAAGCTGCTCAACATCACTAATTATTAGAGAAATATAAACCAAAACTACAATGAGGTATCGCCTCACACGAGTTAGAATGGGCATCATCAGAAAATCTACAAGCAACAAATGCTGGAGAGGGTGTGGAGAAAAGGGAACCCTCTTACACTATTTGTGGGAATGTAAATTGATACAGTCACGATGGAGAACAGTATGGAGGTTCCTTAAAAAACTAAAAATAGAATTACCATATGACCCAGCAATCCCACTACTGGCCATATACCCAGAGAAAACCATAATTCAAAAAGACATATTCACCACAATATTCATTGCAGCACTATTTACAATAGCCAGGTCATGGAAGCAACCTAAATGCCCATAGACAGACGAACAGAAAAGATGTGCTACATATATAAAATGGAATATTACTCAGCCATAAAAAGGAATGAAATTGGGTCATTTGTAGAGACGTGGATAGATCTAGAGACTGTCATACAGAGTGAAGTAAGTCAGAAAGAGAAAAACAAATATCGTATATTAACGCATACATGTGGAACCTAGAAAAATGGTAAAGATGAACCGGTTTGCAAGGCAGAAATAGAGACACAGATGTAGAGAACAAATGTATGGACACCAAGGGGGGAAAGTGGCAGGGTGGTGGTGGTGGGATGAATTGCGAGCCTGGGATTGACATATATACACTTATATGTATAAAATAGGTTACCAATAAGAGCCTGCTGTATAAAAAAATGAATAAAATAAATTCAAAAATTAAAAAATAAGTAATACTTAAAAAAATAAAACAGAAAAAAAAGTTCTGCCCTTCCCATAGACGTATTTATATGAATGAATTATTTCCATGCTTATATCCATAAATACAAAAAGAGGAATAAAACTTACCTTGAACCAAAAAAGAAAAAAAAAAAACAGAACCCACTGGTCATACAGAGGAAAACCCTATCAGGGCACTTGCTCCAGGGGTAAACAATTCTGAAGTTGGTCACAGGTGGGGAATCATCTCCCATGCAGCCAGCAGCCCCCACACGAGGAGCGTCCTCATTGCAAAGCTGGGGGACCGTGAGGAGGCATCTCTGAGTAAACGTGAGCTGAGCCCCAGGCCAGCTGCTGCTGAACTTTTCCCACCCTTCCCAGGTAAAACACCTGAATGTGTGCAAAGACTTTAAAAACTAGAGGAAGGGGCTTGGAGTCACACCAGCGACAGCACGCAGGCCGACTTGGTGCCTGCAGGCCAGCCAGGATGGTCCTGGCCCCGGGCGCTCGTCTGGAAGCTTTCCATTTCCCTGCCTGAGGTACCCCTCCTGTCCCGGCCCCCACTGCTTTTTTCCTTCCTCACCTCTGCCCGGGGAGAAATTCCAGCAGCAAGTATGGGTGACACATCCTCTTCTTTAGCAGGTGGCAGCCCGGCAACTCCTGCAGAAAGTCCAGCAGAGCCCCAGTCACACTGGGCCACTCATAGAGCCGTGGGCCCTACTCCCTCCCACCAGCCCAACCCCGAGACTGCTGACGGGGCAGAGAATATGGCGTCAGGCACAGCTGCAGAGGCTTTTGCTGCCTGGAGGGGTGTTTATATTGACCTCAACCCAGGCACACCTGGGAAGGGCTGGCCGGCCGGGTCAGGCTGCCCAGGTCAGCCAATCCTCGCCCCTCAGGGGCTCAGAGTTGCAGAAAATGGGCCTTGCTGCACCGGCCAGATCCAAGGAACAGGTGTAGGGTCCCGAGAGTCAGGATAGATAAGGGGCGGCAGCCCTGGCTTGTTTTCGAATCATTTTATCTGGTCCATGAGTGGGAGACAACTTCAAGAAGACCCTCTGCTAATGAGAGGAACCCAGGAGTCAGGGAGAGGAGGGGTGGTGGGTGGAGACAGAGGCCTGGTGCCCCGGCTGCAGTGGAAGCCCCTGGAAGACCAGGCAGAGGGAGGCCGCACAGAGTGAAGCCTAGGGTCACAGACCTGTTGGAGCTGCTGTTTGTTAGTTCAAGCTCTGCTCTGAGGTGCTCTGTGTCAGCTCTGAGTGACAGGGGTGCTGGGGGTGCTCTGCAATGAGGGCTATGTGCACGGTTCCTGTGTGCCCAGCCCTGCCGGGGTACCTGTCCACGGGAGCTCCATATCCAGGGAGGGGCCTGCCCACGAGAGCCCCGTGGGCTGCTGCGTACCTGCCCAGGTGAGCTCCATATCCTGGGAGGGGCCTGACCACAAGAGCCCCGTGGGCTGCTGGGGACCTGGTAGAGGACGCCAGGACAGTCAGTGAAGCCACAGAGGATATACATCTAGTAGTTCCTAATTCCTACACCCTGCTGGTCATTCTACCATCCACCAGGACATGGCATTCTGTATTAGACTTCAATGATGCCTTCTTCTGTATTCCATTAGTCCCAGAGTCACAAGAAATTTTGGCTGTGAGTGGCAGGACTCAACCTACAACAAAAACAATACTGCTGGGCCGTCCTGCCCCAGGGGTTCAAAAATTCCCACACCATCTTTGGGGAAACGTTAGCTAAAGACCTAAAAGATCTACCTCTGGAGAAGGGAACCCTCCTTCAATATGCAGATGACATTCTGATCACCAGCCCGACTAAGGAGGCCTCTGAACTACCTAGCCAATAAAAGATAGAAGGTGTCCAAGGAAAAGGCTCAAATATCACAAACTAAGGTGGCCTTCCTGGGCTTCATTCGCACAGAAGGTCGGAGAAGCCCACCCCAGGAAAGGGAAGAAGCCATTTGCAGCCTCACCTTTCCTGAAACTAGAAGACAGCTTAGGGGTTCCTGGGGAGACCGGGGTTTGCTGCATCTGGATCCCTAACTACAGTCTAATAGCTGGGCCTCTATATGAAACACTGAAAGGAAAAGATGATGATCCTTTTGAATAGAATCCAGAAGCGGCCTTTCAAGAATGGAAAGAGCAGTCAATTCAGACCCTGGCCCTGGACCTCCCTAAGTTAGCTAAACCCTTTGACCTTTACATTCCTGGTCCAAGGCGAATCGCCCTTGGAGTATTAGTGCAAAAACTGGGACCACTTGAAATGGAACAATGCAAGAATGCCCTCCAGGCATTGGCCAGCCACCCCATCCGACCAGGATACTGGGGGTATCTAAAAACCTGGAAATCAGCAGCCCGCAAGGCCAGCTCCCTCCTAAGGGAAAAGGACGCCACTTGGTGATCCTAACCACCCACCATGCCCTGAAGTTGCAGGGATTGCTCCGTGGGCACAATGACCTCGAGTGAGGAGGCCCTCCAACACCAACCTCCAGAGAGACAACCTGGGGCAATGGGCCCCCATGACGACTCGTGTGACCATCACTTGACCTGGAGCTTCTCTCAGAAAACAACAAGAGTGTGCCCCAAAAGAGCAGACTATTGCTTACAGGACTTACTGCACCCAGAGCGGAGCTAATAAACTTGGCAGGGGAACCGTAAATAACGCTGCCACCATAGAAAAGCCTACAGACACCGCAGTGATGGCGGCCAATGAGACCGGCTGTACTCCTGGCTACTTCAAAAGGCCGTTGACTGAGTGGCCGTCATGGTCCTGGATCACCACCGGCCCTGGACTGTCTGGGAGTTGAGCAAGCAGGGCTCTGACACCTGGTGCTGTTTGTACGTTAATTCAGTGGCCTAACTGAAGAAAGCACAGACTACTGGTCAGAGCATCTAGGCTGGCAGAAACCATCAGCCTGAGGGGGCCGAACCAATGTGGAGCAGGGTAAAACCGCCCACCCCCCCAGCGTCTCTGCACATCTCTTTCCTGGACCCTTAAAGGTCATTAGAATCTATAAAACTTCCAATGCTGGTGCTCAGGCAGACGAGCAGTGAGGGAGGAGGCCTGCGGACAATCAACCTCACCTGGAGGCTGCTGGGGAGAAGTCCTGCCCCTCCCCCCGGGTATGAGGACACCCAACTCAGCATGAAGCATTTACAGAAGACGTGTCTGCACCCTCAGCGCCCCAAGAATGAGGAATGGGACAAAAGGCAGAGGAGGGCTTTGTCACTGGCAAAGCCCATTAAAAATTCCTGGGAGATAAAAATAGAATCTGGGCAATAAAATAAAGTCTAACCATTTTTTCCTTTGTGCTTTGTCTAATTTCACTTGCTCCTAGGTTTCCACATGCAGAGGTCCCACACCCGACACTTCAGACCCGATTTCCTCGTGCAAAATGGCTGGGCCGACACCTCAGCTCGTGGGGCCCCGTGCAGACTCTGCGACATAGAGCCTGAGCTCCAGCCAACCTGGCCCTCGAGAGCTCCGCCCCCTCCCTCCCGCTGATGCTGACAGGATCCCTACACAGCAGCCCGGCCCACAACCCGCAGGGGAGCACACACTCTCACCTCTCCATTCTCTGATCAAAATATAAAGTTTTCCTTTGCTTCTGAACCAAAGTCAGTCTCGATCTGTTGGCTCCAATGACACTGGGCAGGGAGACCCTTGTTGGGGCCCACTCTGCAGGATCAGTAACAGAATTTGAGAACATTGTAACTTCAATGAACAGATGTGTGAGCCAAACTGTAATTAACATAGAGCAGTGTATAAGGCTCGTGTAAAATAAGATGTTTCTAACACTTCCATTTGATATTTCCATCACTTTATTATAAGCAAGTTCAGTGGAGGGGTTTGTCTTATTTGTCAGGTCAAGAGTAGAGAAATGCAGTGATTTCTTTCCAAGGATGTACATCTAATAATCTTGGTTGAAGTTTCAACCTTGTTTGGAATGATTTTCCATTGAAAATGATACCTCTCTTTCAGCTCCTAGATTTCTGAGAAGTATAAAATCTTATATTTTTTATTACCAAAGGGGAAAGGTGGGAGGAGGGATAAATTAACAGTTTCAGATTAACATATACACACTGCTATGTATAAAATATATCATCAACAAGGAACTACTGTATAGCACAGGGAACTATACTCAATATTTTGTAATGACCCCTGAGGGGAAATAACCTGAAAAACAATAGATATCTATATCGACATCATCTATCAACTACAGATAAAATGGAAACTAAAGGAGGCCGATGGTGAGCGTTTCTGAACCTAAAGACTTCAATCATCTAAAGTTCGGACTCTGCCTACGGCCCAAGTCCCTTAATGAA
This sequence comes from Balaenoptera borealis, assembly GCF_965194805.1. NCBI lineage: Eukaryota > Metazoa > Chordata > Mammalia > Artiodactyla > Balaenopteridae > Balaenoptera > Balaenoptera borealis. The sequence continues at coordinate 3,865,222 of NW_028124009.1, forward strand.
CACACATGTACCAGTAGCTTAAAAATTCCCCAGATTGGAGTTCGGGGAGACACTGATTTGGAAAAATCCCTTGTGTTCTCCTTACATACACGGGACCTTTCCTACAGCTAAAACATGCCTGTGACACCCAGAAGATGGAACACGGTTGGATCAGGAAGATTTTGGAAAAGGCACCAAAACGCCTAATTTCCTGGTTGTTGGGTTCACCCCTCCAGCCTTTTTCCTTAAAATCTCCCCACTTGAGGATGTCAGCACCTTCAACATCCAGTTGCACAGAAATCGGAATTTGTCCAAAGGAAGAAGGGGAAGGAGGAGAAACAAGGAGAGCCAAGCCCTAGATGTTCGGAGAGGCACATGTCACTCTACTTTCCAGTCAGGAAGAAGAATTAAGCAAAGGCTTAGCCTGCCACCGGGAACCAGAGTAGGGCCAGAAGCAAACGAGCAGTTCTGCGGAAAGCTCCCAAAAAAGCGAGTTGAAAAATGGAGCTCAGGGGCACTGCAATTCACAAATATGCAGAGTTATAAATGATAACTCTCGTCCACAAATATATTGAGGGAAGGCAACGAAGAGGATTTGAAATCAAGGCAGAATTGCAGGAAACAGATTTCAGGAGTTAGATTTGAATCACCCCTAAAGCACATGAAAAACATCAAAACGTCGACAATGATGCACTTGGCCAAAAAGAGCATATGCGTTTTTTTCTGAATGAATTCAGGAAAAAACCCATAGGCCCTTTGTGGCCAACCAAGCAAGCCGGAAATGCAATTCAGCTCTACAAAGAAGTCTGACTTCCCATCGGTCAAAATGGCCTTCCTACAAAAGTGTAAAAACAAGAAAAGCAGGAGAGGCCAGGGAGTAAAGGGAGCCTTGTTACACTGATGGGTGGGGTGTAAATTGCCAATGATGACTCTGGAGAAGGGTATGGTGTTTCCTAAAATATCTAAAAAACACAGCTAGAGAGAAAGGGGCACATCGACTCATGGGCGTATAAATAGGGAAAACTAAAAATCAGCAAGACACAGGCACCCAAAACTTTAGGGCTGCTCTGTTGACAAGAACCTCCACTTAATTCCACCTTAAATATCCAAGGAAAGAGAAAAATGGATAAAGAAGTTGTGGTCCTTATGTACAATGGAATATCACTCAGCAATGAAATCAATGTCATAAGGGTAGTAGCAGCATGATGAGTGGATTTAAGTACAACGATTCTAAGTGAAATAAGTCACACAGAAAAAGACACATCTCATAAGGTATCACTTATAGAGGGAATGTAAAAACCGTTACACTTGAACTGAATTACAAAACAGAACAAAGTCACACATGCAGAAAACACACTATGGCTGCTTAACGGGAAAGGTGAGGTGGGGTGATACATAAAACAAGGGTTTCAAACTAGCTCAGATACCGTTCCATAAACCCAATATGTAATAGACAAGACCTACTCCTTGCTCAGAGAACTGGACTCAACACGCCCTATTCACCGCACAAGAATATATCTGACTAGTAATAATCTTAAAACCTATGTATTGATATCACTCTGTTAGTGTGTCAAGTCGCTGTAAAGCGGCATAAACACAGCAGTGAAAAGCAGCTAAACCACATTATAAAAATAAATTACTTTTAAAAACCCATGAAACAAAGACAGTGAAAGAGAGAGAAATTCTTATACAATTCGTTCAGGGGCTGTGATGCAAACTGGATTGACCATATCTAGACCCACAGTTGGATGAGACATAAGGGTGGACACTCTTGGGGCTGAGAGATTTGGTGAGGTTGGGTGAGCAAATGCAGACCCTTTAAAGTAATACTGCGTGGTACCCATCGCATGGGTCCCAAATCTCCAGGTTCAAGGGCATCTTCCTACATCGAAAACATGCATGAGAAACCCAGAAGATGGTACACCGTGTGATGGGGAAAGGTTTCTAAAACGCACCTCATTTCTCATCTCCTTGTGCTCGGGTTTGCGATTGCAGCCACTTTACTAGCAATCTCCCTACTTGGAGCATCAGCACCTTTAAACTCCTCTGCCGTACAGGATGCAATTTGTCCGGAGGATGAACGGGAAGACGGGGAACCAATGAGAGACTAGCTCTTGGTGTTGGGACAGGCACAGGTCACTCTATTTTCCCATCAGGAAGAAGAATTAACCACAGGCTCAGCCTGCCCCGCGGAACTAGAACAGGGCCTGAAGCCATCCTGCGCTTTTGCGGCCAGCTCCCTAAAAAGCGAGTTGCACAATGGAGCTTCAGGGCACTGCAATTCACAAACCTGCAGAGTTATAAATGATAACTCTCGTCCACAAATATATTGAGGGAAGGCAAAGAAGAGGATTTGAAATCAAGGCAGAATTGCAGGAAACAGATTTCAGGAGGTAAATTCGAATCGCTTTAAAGCACACGAAAAGCGGCAAAACGTTGACAATGATGCCCTTGGCCAAAAAGGGCGTATGCGTTTTTTCCTGAATATATTCAGGAAAAAACGCATACGCCCTTTTTGGCCAACCAAGCAACCTGGAAAGGCAAATCAGTGTTACAAAGAAGTCTCGCTTCCCGTCGGTCAAAAGGGCCATGCTGAAAAAAGTGTCAAAACCAGAAATGCAGGACAGGCCATGGAGAAATGGGAGCCTTGCTACACTGATGAGCGGGATGTAAATTGCCAACAGCCACTCTGGAGAAGTGTACGGTGTGTCCTGAAACATCTGAAAAACACAGCTTAGAGAGCATAGGGCACTTCCACTCATGGGGATATAAATTGGCAAAATTAAAAATCAGCAACACAAAAGCACCCCAAAGTTTAGGGCTGCTCTCTTGACAAGGACCTCCACTTCATTCCACCTTAAATATCCCAGGAAAGAGAAAAATGGATAAAGAAGTGGTGATCCTTATGTACAATGGAATATCACTCAGCCATGAAATCAATGTCATAAGGCTAGTAGCAGCATGATGAGTGGATTTAGGTACGACGATTCTAAGTGAAATAAGTCACACAGAAAAGGACACTTCTCATAAGGTATCACTGATAGAGGGAATGTAAAAACCGTTACACTTGAACTGAATTACAAAACAGAACAGCGTCACACATGCAGAAAACACACTATGGCTGCTTAACGGGAAAGGTGAGGTGGGGTGATACATAAAACAAGGGTATCAAAATAGCTCAGATACCGTTCCATACACCCAATATGTAATAGACAAGACCTACTCCTTGCTCAGAGAACTGGACTCAACACGCCCTATTCACCACACAAGAATCTATCTGACTAGTAATAATCTTAAAACCTATGTATTGATATCTCTCTGTTAGTGTGTCAAGTGGGTGTAAAGCGGCATAAACACAGCAGTGAAAAGCAGCTAAACCCCATTATGAAAATAAATTACTTTGAAAAACCCATGAAACAACGACAGTGAAAGAGATAGAAATTCTTACACAATGAGTTCAGGGGCTGTGATGCAACCTGGATTGACCATATCTAGACCCACAGCTGGATGAGACATAAGGGTGGACACTCTTGGGGCTGAGAGGTTTGGTGAGGTTGGGTGAGCAAACACAGACCCTTTAAAGTAATACTGCGTGGTACCCATCGCATGGGTCCCAAATCTCCAGGTTCAAGGGCATCTTCCTACATCGAAAACATGCATGAGAAACCCAGAAGATGGTACACCGTGTGATAGGGAAAGGTTTCTAAAACGCACCTCATTTCTCATCTCCTTGTGCCCGGGTTCGCCATTCCAGCCGCTTTACTAGCAATCTCCCTACTTGGAGCATCAGCACCTTTAACCTCCTGTTCCGTACAGGTTGCAATTTGTCCTGAGGATGAACGGGAAGACGGGGAACCAACGAGAGACTAGCTCTTGGTGTTGGGACAGGCACAGGTCACTCTATTTTCTCATCAGGAAGAAGAATTAACCACAGGCTCAGCCTGCCCCCTGGAACCAGAACAGGGCCTGAAGCCATCCTGCGCTTTTGCGGCCAGCTCCCAAAAAAGCGAGTTGTAAAATGGAGGTTCAGGGCAGTGCAATTCACAAACGTGCAGAGTTATAAATGATAACTCTCGTCCACAAATATATTGAGGGAAGGCAAAGAAGAGGATTTGAAATCAAGGCAGAATTGCAGGAAACAGATTTCAGGAGGTAGATTCGAATCGCCTTTAAAGCACATGAAAAGCGGCAAAATGTTGACAATGATGCCCTTGGCCAAAAAGGGCGTATGCGTTTTTTCCTGAATATATTCAGGAAAAAACGCATACGCCCTTTTTGGCCAACCAAGCAACCTGGAAAGGCAAATCAGCGCTACAAAGAAGTCTCGCTCCCCATCGGTCAAAAGGGCCATGCTGAAAAAAGTGTCAAAACCAGAAATGCAGGACAAGCCATGGAGAAATGAGAGCCTTGCTACACTGATGGGCGGGATGTAAATTGCCAACAGCCACTCTGGAGAAGTGTACGGTGTGTCCTGAAACATCTGAAAAACACAGCTTAGAGAGCATAGGGCACTTCCACTCATGGGGGTATAAATTGGGAAAATGAAAAATCAGCAAGACACAAGCACCCCAAAGTTGAGGGCTGCTCTGTTGACAAAGACCTCCACTTCATTCCACCTTCAATATCCCAGGAAAGAGAAAAATGGATAAAGAAGTTGTGGTCCTTATGTACAATGGAATATCACTCAGCCATGAAATCAATGTCATAAGGTTAGTAGCAGCATGATGAGTGGATTTAGGTACGACGATTCTAAGTGAAATAAGTCACACAGAAAAGGACACTTCTCATAAGGTATCACTGATAGAGGGAATGTAAAAACCGTTACACTTGAACTGAATTACAAAACAGAACAGAGTCACACATGCAGAAAACACACTTTGGCTGCTTAACGGGAAAGGTGAGGTGGGGTGATACATAAAACAAGGGTATCAAATTAGCTCAGATACCGTTCCATAAACCCAATATGTAGTAGACAAGACCTACTCCTTGCTCAGAGAAGTGGACTCAACACGCCCTATTCACCGCACAAGAATATATCTGACTAGTAATAATCTTAAAACCTATGTATTGATATCTCTCTGTTAGTGTGTCAAGTGGGTGTAAAGCGGCATAAACACAGCCGTGAAAAGCAGCTAAACCCAATTATGAAAATAAATTACTTTGAAAAACCCATGAAACAACGACAGTGAAAGAGAGAGAAATTCTTACACAATGCGTTCAGGGGCTGTGATGCAACCTGGATTGACCATATCTAGACCCACAGCTGGATGAGACATAAGGGTGGACACTCTTGGGGCTGAGAGGTTTGGTGAGGTTGGGTGAGCAAACGCAGACCCTTTAAAGTAATACTGCGTGGTACCCATCGCATGGGTTCCAAATCTCCAGGTTCAAGGGCATCTTCCTACATCGAAAACATGCATGAGAAACCCAGAAGATGGTACACCGTGTGATGGGGAAAGGTTTCTAAAACGCACCTCATTTCTCATCTCCTTGTGCCCGGGTTCACCATTCCAGCCGCTTTACTAGCAATCTCCCTACTTGGAGCATCAGCACCTTTAACCTCCTGTTCCGTACAGGTTGCAATTTGTCCTGAAGATGAACGGGAAGACGGGGAACCAACGAGAGACTAGCTCTTGGTGTCGGGACAGGCACAGGTCACTCTATTTTCCCATCAGGAAGAAGAATTAACCACAGGCTCAGCCTGCCCCCCGGAACCAGAACAGGGCCTGAAGCCATCCTGCGCTTTTGCGGCCAGCTCCCAAAAAAGCGAGTTGTAAAATGGAGGTTCAGGGCACTGCAATTCACAAACCTGCAGAGTTATAAATGATAACTCTCGTCCACAAATATATTGAGGGAAGGCAAAGAAGACGATTTGAAATCAAGGCAGAATTGCACGAAACAGATTTCAGGAGGTAGATATGAATCGCCTTTAAAGCACATGAAAAGCGGCAAAACGTTGACAATGATGCCCTTGGCCAAAAAGGGCGTATGCGTTTTTTCCTGAGGAAAAAACGCATACGCCCTTTTTGGCCAACCAAGCAACCTGGAAAGGCAAATCAGCGCAACAGAGAAGTCTCGCTTCCCATCGGTCAAAAGGGCCATACTGAAAAAAGTGTCAAAACCAGAAATGCAGGACAGGCCATGGAGAAATGGGAGCCTTGCTACACTGATGGGCGGGATGTAAATTGCCAACAGCCACTCTGGAGAAGTGTACGGTGTGTCCTGAAACATCTGAAAAACACAGCTTAGAGAGCATAGGGCACTTCCACTCATGGGGGTATAAATTGGGAAAATGAAAAATCAGCAAGACACAAGCACCCCAAAGTTGAGGGCTGCTCTGTTGACAAGGACCTCCACTTCATTCCACCTTAAATATCCAAGGAAAGAGAAAAATGGATAAAGAAGTTGTGGTCCTTATGTACAATGGAATATCACTCAGCCATGAAATCAATGTCATAAGGTTAGTAGCAGCATGATGAGTGGATTTAGGTACGACGATTCTAAGTGAAATAAGTCACACAGAAAAGGACACTTCTCATAAGGTATCACTGATAGAGGGAATGTAAAAACCGTTACACTTGAACTGAATTACAAAACAGAACAGAGTCACACATGCAGAAAACACACTATGGCTGCTTAACGGGAAAGGTGAGGTGGGGTGATACATAAAACAAGGGTATCAAATTAGCTCAGATACCGTTCCATAAACCCAATATGTAGTAGACAAGACCTACTCCTTGCTCAGAGAAGTGGACTCAACACGCCCTATTCACCGCACAAGAATATATCTGACTAGTAATAATCTTAAAACCTATGTATTGATATCTCTCTGTTAGTGTGTCAAGTGGGTGTAAAGCGGCATAAACACAGCCGTGAAAAGCAGCTAAACCCAATTATGAAAATAAATTACTTTGAAAAACCCATGAAACAACGACAGTGAAAGAGATAGAAATTCTTACACAATGAGTTCAGGGGCTGTGATGCAACCTGGATTGACCATATCTAGACCCACAGCTGGATGAGACATAAGGGTGGACACTCTTGGGGCTGAGAGGTTTGGTGAGGTTGGGTGAGCAAACGCAGACCCTTTAAAGTAATACTGCGTGGTACCCATCACATGGGTTCCAAATCTCCAGGTTCAAGGGCATCTTCCTACATCGAAAACATGCATGAGAAACCCAGAAGATGGTACACCGTGTGATGGGGAAAGGTTTCTAAAACGCACCTCATTTCTCATCTCCTTGTGCCCGGGTTCACCATTCCAGCCGCTTTACTAGCAATCTCCCTACTTGGAGCATCAGCACCTTTAACCTCCTGTTCCGTACAGGTTGCAATTTGTCCTGAAGATGAACGGGAAGACGGGGAACCAACGAGAGACTAGCTCTTGGTGTCGGGACAGGCACAGGTCACTCTATTTTCCCATCAGGAAGAAGAATTAACCACAGGCTCAGCCTGCCCCCCGGAACCAGAACAGGGCCTGAAGCCATCCTGCGCTTTTGCGGCCAGCTCCCAAAAAAGCGAGTTGTAAAATGGAGGTTCAGGGCACTGCAATTCACAAACCTGCAGAGTTATAAATGATAACTCTCGTCCACAAATATATTGAGGGAAGGCAAAGAAGACGATATGAAATCAAGGCAGAATTGCACGAAACAGATTTCAGGAGGTAGATATGAATCGCCTTTAAAGCACATGAAAAGCGGCAAAACGTTGACAATGATGCCCTTGGCCAAAAAGGGCGTATGCGTTTTTTCCTGAATATATTCAGGAAAAAACGCATACGCCCTTTTTGGCCAACCAAGCAACCTGGAAAGGCAAATCAGCGCAACAGAGAAGTCTCGCTTCCCATCGGTCAAAAGGGCCATGCTGAAAAAAGTGTCAAAACCAGAAATGCAGGACAGGCCATGGAGAAATGGGAGCCTTGCTACACTGATGGGCGGGATGTAAATTGCCAACAGCCACTCTGAAGAAGTGTACGGTGTGTCCTGAAACATCTGAAAAACACAGCTTAGAGAGCATAGGGCACTTCCACTCATGGGGGTATAAATTGGGAAAATGAAAAATCAGCAAGACACAAGCACCCCAAAGTTGAGGGCTGCTCTGTTGACAAGGACCTCCACTTCATTCCACCTTAAATATCCAAGGAAAGAGAAAAATGGATAAAGAAGTTGTGGTCCTTATGTACAATGGAATATCACTCAGCCATGAAATCAATGTCATAAGGTTAGTAGCAGCATGATGAGTGGATTTAGGTACGACGATTCTAAGTGAAATAAGTCACACAGAAAAGGACACTTCTCATAAGGTATCACTGATAGAGGGAATGTAAAAACCGTTACACTTGAACTGAATTACAAAACAGAACAGAGTCACACATGCAGAAAACACACTATGGCTGCTTAACGGGAAAGGTGAGGTGGGGTGATACATAAAACAAGGGTATCAAATTAGCTCAGATACCGTTCCATAAACCCAATATGTAGTAGACAAGACCTACTCCTTGCTCAGAGAAGTGGACTCAACACGCCCTATTCACCGCACAAGAATATATCTGACTAGTAATAATCTTAAAACCTATGTATTGATATCTCTCTGTTAGTGTGTCAAGTGGGTGTAAAGCGGCATAAACACAGCCGTGAAAAGCAGCTAAACCCAATTATGAAAATAAATTACTTTGAAAAACCCATGAAACAACGACAGTGAAAGAGATAGAAATTCTTACACAATGAGTTCAGGGGCTGTGATGCAACCTGGATTGACCATATCTAGACCCACAGCTGGATGAGACATAAGGGTGGACACTCTTGGGGCTGAGAGGTTTGGTGAGGTTGGGTGAGCAAACGCAGACCCTTTAAAGTAATACTGCGTGGTACCCATCACATGGGTTCCAAATCTCCAGGTTCAAGGGCATCTTCCTACATCGAAAACATGCATGAGAAACCCAGAAGATGGTACACCGTGTGATGGGGAAAGGTTTCTAAAACGCACCTCATTTCTCATCTCCTTGTGCCCGGGTTCACCATTCCAGCCGCTTTACTAGCAATCTCCCTACTTGGAGCATCAGCACCTTTAACCTCCTGTTCCGTACAGCTTGCAATTTGTCCTGAAGATGAACGGGAAGACGGGGAACCAACGAGAGACTAGCTCTTGGTGTCGGGACAGGCACAGGTCACTCTATTTTCCCATCAGGAAGAAGAATTAACCACAGGCTCAGCCTGCCCCCCGGAACCAGAACAGGGCCTGAAGCCATCCTGCGCTTTTGCGGCCAGCTCCCAAAAAAGCGAGTTGTAAAATGGAGGTTCAGGGCACTGCAATTCACAAACCTGCAGAGTTATAAATGATAACTCTCGTCCACAAATATATTGAGGGAAGGCAAAGAAGACGATATGAAATCAAGGCAGAATTGCACGAAACAGATTTCAGGAGGTAGATATGAATCGCCTTTAAAGCACATGAAAAGCGGCAAAACGTTGACAATGATGCCCTTGGCCAAAAAGGGCGTATGCGTTTTTTCCTGAATATATTCAGGAAAAAACGCATACGCCCTTTTTGGCCAACCAAGCAACCTGGAAAGGCAAATCAGCGCAACAGAGAAGTCTCGCTTCCCATCGGTCAAAAGGGCCATGCTGAAAAAAGTGTCAAAACCAGAAATGCAGGACAGGCCATGGAGAAATGGGAGCCTTGCTACACTGATGGGCGGGATGTAAATTGCCAACAGCCACTCTGAAGAAGTGTACGGTGTGTCCTGAAACATCTGAAAAACACAGCTTAGAGAGCATAGGGCACTTCCACTCATGGGGGTATAAATTGGGAAAATGAAAAATCAGCAAGACACAAGCACCCCAAAGTTGAGGGCTGCTCTGTTGACAAGGACCTCCACTTCATTCCACCTTAAATATCCAAGGAAAGAGAAAAATGGATAAAGAAGTTGTGGTCCTTATGTACAATGGAATATCACTCAGCCATGAAATCAATGTCATAAGGTTAGTAGCAGCATGATGAGTGGATTTAGGTACGACGATTCTAAGTGAAATAAGTCACACAGAAAAGGACACTTCTCATAAGGTATCACTGATAGAGGGAATGTAAAAACCGTTACACTTGAACTGAATTACAAAACAGAACAGAGTCACACATGCAGAAAACACACTATGGCTGCTTAACGGGAAAGGTGAGGTGGGGTGATACATAAAACAAGGGTATCAAATTAGCTCAGATACCGTTCCATAAACCCAATATGTAGTAGACAAGACCTACTCCTTGCTCAGAGAAGTGGACTCAACACGCCCTATTCACCGCACAAGAATATATCTGACTAGTAATAATCTTAAAACCTATGTATTGATATCTCTCTGTTAGTGTGTCAAGTGGGTGTAAAGCGGCATAAACACAGCCGTGAAAAGCAGCTAAACCCAATTATGAAAATAAATTACTTTGAAAAACCCATGAAACAACGACAGTGAAAGAGATAGAAATTCTTACACAATGAGTTCAGGGGCTGTGATGCAACCTGGATTGACCATATCTAGATCCACAGCTGGATGAGACATAAGGGTGGACACTCTTGGGGCTGAGAGGTTTGGTGAGGTTGGGTGAGCAAACGCAGACCCTTTAAAGTAATACTGCGTGGTACCCATCACATGGGTTCCAAATCTCCAGGTTCAAGGGCATCTTCCTACATCGAAAACATGCATGAGAAACCCAGAAGATGGTACACCGTGTGATGGGGAAAGGTTTCTAAAACGCACCTCATTTCTCATCTCCTTGTGCCCGGGTTCACCATTCCAGCCGCTTTACTAGCAATCTCCCTACTTGGAGCATCAGCACCTTTAACCTCCTGTTCCGTACAGGTTGCAATTTGTCCTGAAGATGAACGGGAAGACGGGGAACCAACGAGAGACTAGCTCTTGGTGTCGGGACAGGCACAGGTCACTCTATTTTCCCATCAGGAAGAAGAATTAACCACAGGCTCAGCCTGCCCCCCGGAACCAGAACAGGGCCTGAAGCCATCCAGCGCTTTTGCGGCCAGCTCCCAAAAAAGCGAGTTGTAAAATGGAGGTTCAGGGCACTGCAATTCACAAACCTGCAGAGTTATAAATGATAACTCTCGTCCACAAATATATTGAGGGAAGGCAAAGAAGACGATTTGAAATCAAGGCAGAATTGCACGAAACAGATTTCAGGAGGTAGATATGAATCGCCTTTAAAGCACATGAAAAGCGGCAAAACGTTGACAATGATGCCCTTGGCCAAAAAGGGCGTATGCGTTTTTTCCTGAATATATTCAGGAAAAAACGCATACGCCCTTTTTGGCCAACCAAGCAACCTGGAAAGGCAAATCAGCGCAACAGAGAAGTCTCGCTTCCCATCGGGCAAAAGGGCCATGCTGAAAAAAGTGTCAAAACCAGAAATGCAGGACAGGCCATGGAGAAATGGGAGCCTTGCTACACTGATGGGCGGGATGTAAATTGCCAACAGCCACTCTGGAGAAGTGTACGGTGTGTCCTGAAACATCTGAAAAACACAGCTTAGAGAGCATAGGGCACTTCCACTCATGGGGGTATAAATTGGGAAAATGAAAAATCAGCAAGACACAAGCACCCCAAAGTTGAGGGCTGCTCTGTTGACAAGGACCTCCACTTCATTCCACCTTAAATATCCAAGGAAAGAGAAAAATGGATAAAGAAGTTGTGGTCCTTATGTACAATGGAATATCACTCAGCCATGAAATCAATGTCATAAGGTTAGTAGCAGCATGATGAGTGGATTTAGGTACGACGATTCTAAGTGAAATAAGTCACACAGAAAAGGACACTTCTCATAAGGTATCACTGATAGAGGGAATGTAAAAACCGTTACACTTGAACTGAATTACAAAACAGAACAGAGTCACACATGCAGAAAACACACTATGGCTGCTTAACGGGAAAGGTGAGGTGGGGTGATACATAAAACAAGGGTATCAAATTAGCTCAGATACCGTTCCATAAACCCAATATGTAGTAGACAAGACCTACTCCTTGCTCAGAGAAGTGGACTCAACACGCCCTATTCACCGCACAAGAATATATCTGACTAGTAATAATCTTAAAACCTATGTATTGATATCTCTCTGTTAGTGTGTCAAGTGGGTGTAAAGCGGCATAAACACAGCCGTGAAAAGCAGCTAAACCCAATTATGAAAATAAATTACTTTGAAAAACCCATGAAACAACGACAGTGAAAGAGATAGAAATTCTTACACAATGAGTTCAGGGGCTGTGATGCAACCTGGATTGACCATATCTAGACCCACAGCTGGATGAGACATAAGGGTGGACACTCTTGGGGCTGAGAGGTTTGGTGAGGTTGGGTGAGCAAACGCAGACCCTTTAAAGTAATACTGCGTGGTACCCATCGCATGTGTTCCAAATCTCCAGGTTCAAGGGCATCTTCCTACACCGAAAACATGCATGAGAAACCCAGAAGATGGTACACCGTGTGATGGGGAAAGGTTTCTAAAACGCACCTCATTTCTCATCTCCTTGTGCCCGGGTTCACCATTCCAGCCGCTTTACTAGCAATCTCCCTACTTGGAGCATCAGCACCTTTAACCTCCTGTTCCGTACAGGTTGCAATTTGTCCTGAAGATGAACGGGAAGACGGGGAACCAACGAGAGACTAGCTCTTGGTGTCGGGACAGGCACAGGTCACTCTATTTTCCCATCAGGAAGAAGAATTAACCACAGGCTCAGCCTGCCCCCCGGAACCAGAACAGGGCCTGAAGCCATCCTGCGCTTTTGCGGCCAGCTCCCAAAAAAGCGAGTTGTAAAATGGAGGTTCAGGGCACTGCAATTCACAAACCTGCAGAGTTATAAATGATACCTCTCGTCCACAAATATATTGAGGGAAGGCAAAGAAGACGATTTGAAATCAAGGCAGAATTGCACGAAACAGATTTCAGGAGGTAGATATGAATCGCCTTTAAAGCACATGAAAAGCGGCAAAACGTTGACAATGATGCCCTTGGCCAAAAAGGGCGTATGCGTTTTTTCCTGAATATATTCAGGAAAAAACGCATACGCCCTTTTTGGCCAACCAAGCAACCTGGAAAGGCAAATCAGCGCAACAGAGAAGTCTCGCTTCCCATCGGTCAAAAGGGCCATGCTGAAAAAAGTGTCAAAACCAGAAATGCAGGACAGGCCATGGAGAAATGGGAGCCTTGCTACACTGATGGGCGGGATGTAAATTGCCAACAGCCACTCTGGAGAAGTGTACGGTGTGTCCTGAAACATCTGAAAAACACAGCTTAGAGAGCATAGGGCACTTCCACTCATGGGGGTATAAATTGGGAAAATGAAAAATCAGCAAGACACAAGCACCCAAAGTTGAGGGCTGCTCTGTTGACAAGGACCTCCACTTCATTCCACCTTAAATATCCCAGGAAAGAGAAAAATGGATAAAGAATTTGTGGTCCTTATGTACAATGGAATATCACTCAGCCATGAAATCAATGTCATAAGGTTAGTAGCAGCATGATGAGTGGATTTAGGTACGACGATTCTAAGTGAAATAAGTCACACAGAAAAGGACACTTCTCATAAGGTATCACTGATAGAGGGAATGTAAAAACCGTTACACTTGAACTGAATTACAAAACAGAACAGAGTCACACATGCAGAAAACACACTATGGCTGCTTAACGGGAAAGGTGAGGTGGGGTGATACATAAAACAAGGGTATCAAATTAGCTCAGATACCGTTCCATAAACCCAATATGTAGTAGACAAGACCTACTCCTTGCTCAGAGAAGTGGACTCAACACGCCCTATTCACCGCACAAGAATATATCTGACTAGTAATAATCTTAAAACCTATGTATTGATATCTCTCTGTTAGTGTGTCAAGTGGGTGTAAAGCGGCATAAACACAGCCGTGAAAAGCAGCTAAATTCCCATTATGAAAATAAATTACTTTGAAAAACCCATGAAACAACGACAGTGAAAGAGAGAGAAATTCTTACACAATGAGTTCAGGGGCTGTGATGCATCCTGGATTGACCATATCTAGACCCACAGCTGGATGAGACATAAGGGTGGACACTCTTGGGGCTGAGAGGTTTGGTGAGGTTGGGTGAGCAAATGCAGACCCTTTAAAGTAATACTGCGTGGTACCCATCGCATGGGTCCCAAATCTCCAGGTTCAAGGGCATCTTCCTACATCGAAAACATGCATGAGAAACCCAGAAGATGGTACACCGTGTGATGGGGAAAGGTTTCTAAAACGCACCTCATTTCTCATCTTCTTGTGCCCGGGTTCGCCATTCCAGCCGCTTTACTAGCAATCTCCCTACTTGGAACATCAGCACCTTTAACCTCCTGTTCCGTACAGGTTGCAATTTGTCCTGAGGATGAACGGGAAGACGGGGAACCAACGAGAGACTAGCTCTTGGTGTCGGGACAGGCACTGGTCACTCTATTTTCCCATCAGGAAGAAGAATTAACCACAGGCTCAGCCTGCCCCCCGGAACCAGAACAGGGCCTGAAGCCATACTGCACTTTTGCGGCCAGCTCCCAAAAAAGCGAGTTGTAAAATGGAGGTTCAGGGCACTGCAATTCACAAACCTGCAGAGTTATAAATGATACCTCTCGTCAACAAATATATTGAGGGAAGGCAAAGAAGAGGATTTGAAATCAAGGCAGAATTGCACGAAACAGATTTCAGGAGGTAGATATGAATAGCCTTTAAAGCACATGAAAAGCGGCAAAACGTTGACAATGATGCCCTTGGCCAAAAAGGGCGTATGCGTTTTTTCCTGAATATATTCAGGAAAAAACGCATACGCCCTTTTTGGCCAACCAAGCAACCTGGAAAGGCAAATCAGCGCAACAGAGAAGTCTCGCTTCCCATCGGTCAAAAGGGCCATGCTGAAAAAAGTGTCAAAACCAGAAATGCAGGACAGGCCATGGAGAAATGGGAGCCTTGCTACACTGATGGGCGGGATGTAAATTGCCAACAGCCACTCTGGAGAAGTGTACGGTGTGTCCTGAAACATCTGAAAAACACAGCTTAGAGAGCATAGGGCACTTCCACTCATGGGGGTATAAATTGGGAAAATGAAAAATCAGCAAGACACAAGCACCCCAAAGTTGAGGGCTGCTCTGTTGACAAGGACCTCCACTTCATTCCACCTTAAATATCCCAGGAAAGAGAAAAATGGATAAAGAAGTTGTGGTCCTTATGTACAATGGAATATCACTCAGCCATGAAATCAATGTCATAAGGTTAGTAGCAGCATGATGAGTGGATTTAGGTACGACGATTCTAAGTGAAATAAGTCACACAGAAAAGGACACTTCTCATAAGGTATCACTGATAGAGGGAATGTAAAAACCGTTACACTTGAACTGAATTACAAAACAGAACAGAGTCACACATGCAGAAAACACACTATGGCTGCTTAACGGGAAAGGTGAGGTGGGGTGATACATAAAACAAGGGTATCAAATTAGCTCAGATACCGTTCCATAAACCCAATATGTAGTAGACAAGACCTACTCCTTGCTCAGAGAAGTGGACTCAACACGCCCTATTCACCGCACAAGAATATATCTGACTAGTAATAATCTTAAAACCTATGTATTGATATCTCTCTGTTAGTGTGTCAAGTGGGTGTAAAGCGGCATAAACACAGCCGTGAAAAGCAGCTAAATTCCCATTATGAAAATAAATTACTTTGAAAAACCCATGAAACAACGACAGTGAAAGAGAGAGAAATTCTTACACAATGAGTTCAGGGGCTGTGATGCAACCTGGATTGACCATATCTAGACCCACAGCTGGATGAGACATAAGGGTGGACACTCTTGGGGCTGAGAGGTTTGGTGAGGTTGGGTGAGCAAACGCAGACCCTTTAAAGTAATACTGCGTGGTACCCATCGCATGTGTTCCAAATCTCCATGTTCAAGGGCATCTTCCTACACCGAAAACATGCATGAGAAACCCAGAAGATGGTACACCGTGTGATGGGGAAAGGTTTCTAAAACGCACCTCATTTCTCATCTCCTTGTGCCCGGGTTCACCATTCCAGACGCTTTACTAGCAATCTCCCTACTTGGAGCATCAGCACCTTTAACCTCCTGTTCCGTACAGGTTGCAATTTGTCCTGAAGATGAACGGGAAGACGGGGAACCAACGAGAGACTAGCTCTTGGTGTCGGGACAGGCACAGGTCACTCTATTTTCCCATCAGGAAGAAGAATTAACCACAGGCTCAGCCTGCCCCCCGGAACCAGAACAGGGCCTGAAGCCATCCTGCGCTTTTGCGGCCAGCTCCCAAAAAAGCGAGTTGTAAAATGGAGGTTCAGGGCACTGCAATTCACAAACCTGCAGAGTTATAAATGATACCTCTCGTCCACAAATATATTGAGGGAAGGCAAAGAAGACGATTTGAAATCAAGGCAGAATTGCACGAAACAGATTTCAGGAGGTAGATATGAATCGCCTTTAAAGCACATGAAAAGCGGCAAAACGTTGACAATGATGCCCTTGGCCAAAAAGGGCGTATGCGTTTTTTCCTGAATATATTCAGGAAAAAACGCATACGCCCTTTTTGGCCAACCAAGCAACCTGGAAAGGCAAATCAGCGCAACAGAGAAGTCTCGCTTCCCATCGGTCAAAAGGGCCATGCTGAAAAAAGTGTCAAAACCAGAAATGCAGGACAGGCCATGGAGAAATGGGAGCCTTGCTACACTGATGGGCGGGATGTAAATTGCCAACAGCCACTCTGGAGAAGTGTACGGTGTGTCCTGAAACATCTGAAAAACACAGCTTAGAGAGCATAGGGCACTTCCACTCATGGGGGTATAAATTGGGAAAATGAAAAATCAGCAAGACACAAGCACCCAAAGTTGAGGGCTGCTCTGTTGACAAGGACCTCCACTTCATTCCACCTTAAATATCCCAGGAAAGAGAAAAATGGATAAAGAATTTGTGGTCCTTATGTACAATGGAATATCACTCAGCCATGAAATCAATGTCATAAGGTTAGTAGCAGCATGATGAGTGGATTTAGGTACGACGATTCTAAGTGAAATAAGTCACACAGAAAAGGACACTTCTCATAAGGTATCACTGATAGAGGGAATGTAAAAACCGTTACACTTGAACTGAATTACAAAACAGAACAGAGTCACACATGCAGAAAACACACTATGGCTGCTTAACGGGAAAGGTGAGGTGGGGTGATACATAAAACAAGGGTATCAAATTAGCTCAGATACCGTTCCATAAACCCAATATGTAGTAGACAAGACCTACTCCTTGCTCAGAGAAGTGGACTCAACACGCCCTATTCACCGCACAAGAATATATCTGACTAGTAATAATCTTAAAACCTATGTATTGATATCTCTCTGTTAGTGTGTCAAGTGGGTGTAAAGCGGCATAAACACAGCCGTGAAAAGCAGCTAAATTCCCATTATGAAAATAAATTACTTTGAAAAACCCATGAAACAACGACAGTGAAAGAGAGAGAAATTCTTACACAATGAGTTCAGGGGCTGTGATGCATCCTGGATTGACCATATCTAGACCCACAGCTGGATGAGACATAAGGGTGGACACTCTTGGGGCTGAGAGGTTTGGTGAGGTTGGGTGAGCAAATGCAGACCCTTTAAAGTAATACTGCGTGGTACCCATCGCATGGGTCCCAAATCTCCAGGTTCAAGGGCATCTTCCTACATCGAAAACATGCATGAGAAACCCAGAAGATGGTACACCGTGTGATGGGGAAAGGTTTCTAAAACGCACCTCATTTCTCATCTTCTTGTGCCCGGGTTCGCCATTCCAGCCGCTTTACTAGCAATCTCCCTACTTGGAACATCAGCACCTTTAACCTCCTGTTCCGTACAGGTTGCAATTTGTCCTGAGGATGAACGGGAAGACGGGGAACCAACGAGAGACTAGCTCTTGGTGTCGGGACAGGCACTGGTCACTCTATTTTCCCATCAGGAAGAAGAATTAACCACAGGCTCAGCCTGCCCCCCGGAACCAGAACAGGGCCTGAAGCCATACTGCACTTTTGCGGCCAGCTCCCAAAAAAGCGAGTTGTAAAATGGAGGTTCAGGGCACTGCAATTCACAAACCTGCAGAGTTATAAATGATACCTCTCGTCAACAAATATATTGAGGGAAGGCAAAGAAGAGGATTTGAAATCAAGGCAGAATTGCACGAAACAGATTTCAGGAGGTAGATATGAATAGCCTTTAAAGCACATGAAAAGCGGCAAAACGTTGACAATGATGCCCTTGGCCAAAAAGGGCGTATGCGTTTTTTCCTGAATATATTCAGGAAAAAACGCATACGCCCTTTTTGGCCAACCAAGCAACCTGGAAAGGCAAATCAGCGCAACAGAGAAGTCTCGCTTCCCATCGGTCAAAAGGGCCATGCTGAAAAAAGTGTCAAAACCAGAAATGCAGGACAGGCCATGGAGAAATGGGAGCCTTGCTACACTGATGGGCGGGATGTAAATTGCCAACAGCCACTCTGGAGAAGTGTACGGTGTGTCCTGAAACATCTGAAAAACACAGCTTAGAGAGCATAGGGCACTTCCACTCATGGGGGTATAAATTGGGAAAATGAAAAATCAGCAAGACACAAGCACCCCAAAGTTGAGGGCTGCTCTGTTGACAAGGACCTCCACTTCATTCCACCTTAAATATCCCAGGAAAGAGAAAAATGGATAAAGAAGTTGTGGTCCTTATGTACAATGGAATATCACTCAGCCATGAAATCAATGTCATAAGGTTAGTAGCAGCATGATGAGTGGATTTAGGTACGACGATTCTAAGTGAAATAAGTCACACAGAAAAGGACACTTCTCATAAGGTATCACTGATAGAGGGAATGTAAAAACCGTTACACTTGAACTGAATTACAAAACAGAACAGAGTCACACATGCAGAAAACACACTATGGCTGCTTAACGGGAAAGGTGAGGTGGGGTGATACATAAAACAAGGGTATCAAATTAGCTCAGATACCGTTCCATAAACCCAATATGTAGTAGACAAGACCTACTCCTTGCTCAGAGAAGTGGACTCAACACGCCCTATTCACCGCACAAGAATATATCTGACTAGTAATAATCTTAAAACCTATGTATTGATATCTCTCTGTTAGTGTGTCAAGTGGGTGTAAAGCGGCATAAACACAGCCGTGAAAAGCAGCTAAATTCCCATTATGAAAATAAATTACTTTGAAAAACCCATGAAACAACGACAGTGAAAGAGAGAGAAATTCTTACACAATGAGTTCAGGGGCTGTGATGCAACCTGGATTGACCATATCTAGACCCACAGCTGGATGAGACATAAGGGTGGACACTCTTGGGGCTGAGAGGTTTGGTGAGGTTGGGTGAGCAAATGCAGACCCTTTAAAGTAATACTGCGTGGTACCCATCGCATGGGTCCCAAATCTCCAGGTTCAAGGGCATCTTCCTACATCGAAAACATGCATGAGAAACCCAGAAGATGGTACACCGTGTGATGGGGAAAGGTTTCTAAAACGCACCTCATTTCTCATCTCCTTGTGCCCGGGTTCGCCATTCCAGCCGCTTTACTAGCAATCTCCCTACTTGGAACATCAGCACCTTTAACCTCCTGTTCCGTACAGGTTGCAATTTGTCCTGAGGATGAACGGGAAGACGGGGAACCAACGAGAGACTAGCTCTTGGTGTCGGGACAGGCACTGGTCACTCTATTTTCCCATCAGGAAGAAGAATTAACCACAGGCTCAGCCTGCCCCCCGGAACCAGAACAGGGCCTGAAGCCATACTGCACTTTTGCGGCCAGCTCCCAAAAAAGCGAGTTGTAAAATGGAGGTTCAGGGCACTGCAATTCACAAACCTGCAGAGTTATAAATGATAACTCTCGTCCACAAATATATTGAGGGAAGGCAAAGAAGAGGATTTGAAATCAAGGCAGAATTGCACGAAACAGATTTCAGGAGGTAGATTCGAATCGCCTTTAAAGCACATGAAAAGCGGCAAAACGTTGACAATGATGCCCTTGGCCAAAAAGGGCGTATGCGTTTTTTCCTGAATATATTCAGGAAAAAACGCATACGCCCTTTTTGGCCAACCAAGCAACCTGGAAAGGCAAATCAGCGCTACAGAGAAGTCTCACTTCCCATCGGTCAAAAGGGCCATGCTGAAAAAAGTGTCAAACCAGAAATGCAGGACAGGCCCTGGAGAAATGGGAGCCTTGCTACACTGATGGGCGGGATGTAAATTGCCAACAGCCACTCTGGAGAAGTGTACGGTGTGTCCTGAAACATCTGAAAAACACAGCTTAGAGAGCATAGGGCACTTCCACTCATGGGTGTATAAATTGGGAAAATTAAAAATCAGCAAGACACAAGCACCCAAAGTTGAGGGCTGCTCTGTTGACAAGGACCTCCACTTCATTCCACCTTAAATATCCCAGGAAAGAGAAAAATGGATAATAAAGTTGTGGTCTTTATGTACAATGGAATATCACTCAGCCATGAAATCAATGTCATACGGTTAGTAGCAGCATGATGAGTGGATTTAGGTACGACGATTCTAAGTGAAATAAGTCACACAGAAAAGGACACTTCTCATAAGGTATCACTGATAGAGGGAATGTAAAAACCGTTACACTTGCACTGAATTACAAAACAGAACAGAGTCACACATGCAGAAAACACACTATGGCTGCTTAACGGGAAAGGTGAGGTGGGGTGATACATAAAACAAGGGTTTCAAATTAGCTCAGATACCGTTCCATAAACCCAATATGTAATAGACAAGACCTACTCCTTGCTCAGAGAACTGGACTCAACACGCCCTATTCACCGCACAAGAATATATCTGACTAGTAATAATCTTAAAACCTATGTACTGATATCTCTCTGTTAGTGTGTCAAGTGGGTGTAAAGCGGCATAAACACAGCAGTGAAAAGCAGCTAAACCCCATTATAAAAATAAATTACTTTGAAACACCCATGAAACAAAGACAGTGAAAGAGATAGAAATTCTTACACAATGAGTTCAGGGGCTGTGATGCAACCTGGATTGACCATATCTAGACCCACAGCTGGATGAGACATAAGGGTGGACACTCTTGGGGCTGAGAGATTTGGTGAGGTTGGGTGAGCAAACGCAGACCCTTTAAAGTAATACTGCGTGGTACCCATCGCATGGGTCCCAAATCTCCAGGTTCAATGGCATCTTCCTACATCGAAAACATGCATGAGAAACCCAGAAGATGGTACACCGTGTGATAGGGAAAGGTTTCTAAAACGCACCTCATTTCTCATCTCCTTGTGCCCGGGTTCGCCATTCCAGCCGCTTTACTAGCAAGCTCCCTACTTGGAGCATCAGCACCTTTAACCTCCGGTTCCGTACAGCTTGCAATTTGTCCTGAGGATGAACGGGAAGACGGGGAACCAACGAGAGACTAGCTCTTGGTGTCGGGACAGGCACAGGTCACTCTATTTTCCCATCAGGAAGAAGAATTAACCACAGGCTCAGCCTGCCCCCCGGAACCAGAACAGGGCCTGAAGCCATCCTGCGCTTTTGCGGCCAGCTCCCAAAAATGCGAGTTGTAAAATGGAGGTTCAGGACACTGCAATTCACAAACCTGCAGAGTTATAAATGATAACTCTCGTCCACAAATATATTGAGGGAAGGCAAAGAAGAGGATTTGAAATCAAGGCACAATTGCACGAAACAGATTTCAGGAGGTAGATACGAATGGCCTTTAAAGCACATGAAAAGCGGCAAAACGTTGACAATGATGCCCTTGGCCAAAAAGGGCGTATGAGTTTTTTCCTGAATATATTCAGGAAAAAACTCATACGCCCTTTTTGGCCAACCAATCAACCTGGAAAGGCAAATCAGCGCTACAGAGAAGTCTCACTTCCCATCGGTCAAAAGGGCCATGCTGAAAAAAGTGTCAAAACCAGAAATGCAGGACAGGCCATGGAGAAATGGGAGCCTTGCTACACTGATGGGCAGGATGTAAATTGCCAACAGCCACTCTGGAGAAGTGTACGGTGTGTCCTGAAACATCTGAAAAACACAGCTTAGAGAGCATAGGGCACTTCCACTCATGGGGGTATAAATTGGGAAAATTAAAAATCAGCAAGACACAAGCACCACAAAGTTGATGGCTGCTCTGTTGACAAGGACCTCCACTTCATTCCACCTTCAATATCCCAGGAAAGAGAAAAATGGATAAAGAAGTTGTGGTCCTTATGTACAATGGAATATCACTCAGCCATGAAATCAATGTCATAAGGTTAGTAGCAGCATGATGAGTGGATTTAGGTACGACGATTCTAAGTGAAATAAGTCACACAGAAAAGGACACGTCTCATAAGGTATCACTTATAGAGGGAATGTAAAAACCGTTACACTTGAACTGAATTACAAAACAGAACAGCGTCACACATGCAGAAAACACACTATGGCTGCTTAACGGGAAAGGTGAGGTGGGGTGATACATAAAACAAGGGTATCAAAATAGCTCAGATACCGTTCCATAAACCCAATATGTAATAGACAAGACCTACTCCTTGCTCAGAGAACTGGACTCAACACGCCCTATTCACCACACAAGAATCTATTTGACTAGTAATAATCTTAAAACCTATGTATTGATATCTCTCTGTTAGTGTGTCAAGTGGGTGTAAAGCGGCATAAACACAGCAGTGAAAAGCAGCTAAACCCCATTATGAAAATAAATTACTTTGAAAAACCCATGAAACAACAAAAGTGAAAGAGAGAGAAATTCTTACACAATGAGTTCAGGGGCTGTGATGCAACCTGGATTGACCATATCTAGACCCACAGCTGGATGAGACATAAGGGTGGACACTCTTGGGGCTGAGAGGTTTGGTGAGGTTGGGTGAGCAAACACAGACCCTTTAAAGTAATACTGCGTGGTACCCATCGCATGGGTCCCAAATCTCCAGGTTCAAGGGCATCTTCCTACATCGAAAACATGCATGAGAAACCCAGAAGATGGTATACCGTGTGATAGGGAAAGGTTTCTAAAACGCACCTCATTTCTCATCTCCTTGTGCCCGGCTTCGCCATTCCAGCCGCTTTACTAGCAATCTCCCTACTTGGAGCATCAGCACCTTTAACCTCCTGTTCCGTACAGGTTGCAATTTGTCCTGAGGATGAACGGGAAGACGGGGAACCAACGAGAGACTAGCTCTTGGTGTTGGAACAGGCACAGGTCACTCTATTTTCTCATCAGGAAGAAGAATTAACCACAGGCTCAGCCTGCCCCCTGGAACCAGAACAGGGCCTGAAGCCATCCTGCGCTTTTGCGGCCAGCTCCCAAAAAAGCGAGTTGTAAAATGGAGGTTCAGGGCAGTGCAATTCACAAACGTGCAGAGTTATAAATGATAACTCTCGTCCACAAATATATTTAGGGAAGGCAAAGAAGAGGATTTGAAATCAAGGCAGAATTGCAGGAAACAGATTTCAGGAGGTAGATTCGAATCGCCTTTAAAGCACATGAAAAGCGGCAAAATGTTGACAATGATGCCCTTGGCCAAAAAGGGCGTATGCGTTTTTTCCTGAATATATTCAGGAAAAAACGCATACGCCCTTTTTGGCCAACCAAGCAACCTGGAAAGGCAAATCAGCGCTACAAAGAAGTCTCGCTCCCCATCGGTCAAAAGGGCCATGCTGAAAAAAGTGTCAAAACCAGAAATGCAGGACAAGCCATGGAGAAATGAGAGCCTTGCTACACTGATGGGCGGGATGTAAATTGCCAACAGCCACTCTGGAGAAGTGTACGGTGTGTCCTGAAACATCTGAAAAACACAGCTTAGAGAGCATAGGGCACTTCCACTCATGGGGGTATAAATTGGGAAAATGAAAAATCAGCAAGACACAAGCACCCCAAAGTTGAGGGCTGCTCTGTTGACAAGGACCTCCACTTCATTCCACCTTAAATATCCAAGGAAAGAGAAAAATGGATAAAGAAGTTGTGGTCCTTATGTACAATGGAATATCACTCAGCCATGAAATCAATGTCATAAGGTTAGTAGCAGCATGATGAGTGGATTTAGGTACGACGATTCTAAGTGAAATAAGTCACACAGAAAAGGACACTTCTCATAAGGTATCACTTTTAGAGGGAATGTAAAAACCGTTACACTTGAACTGAATTACAAAACAGAACAGAGTCACACATGCAGAAAACACACTATGGCTGCTTAACGGGAAAGGTGAGGTGGGGTGATACATAAAACAAGGGTATTAAATTAGCTCAGATACCGTTCCATAAACCCAATATGTAGTAGACAAGACCTACTCCTTGCTCAGAGAACTGGACTCAACACGCCCTATTCACCGCACAAGAATATATCTGACTAGTAATAATCTTAAAACCTATGTATTGATATCTCTCTGTTAGTGTGTCAAGTGGGTGTAAAGCGGCATAAACACAGCCGTGAAAAGCAGCTAAACCCCATTATGAAAATAAATTACTTTGAAAAACCCATGAAACAACGACAGTGAAAGAGATAGAAATTCTTACACAATGAGTTCAGGGGCTGTGATGCAACCTGGATTGACCATATCTAGACCCACAGCTGGATGAGACATAAGGGTGGACACTCTTGGGGCTGAGAGGTTTGGTGAGGTTGGGTGAGCAAACGCAGACCCTTTAAAGTAATACTGCGTGGTACCCATCACATGGGTTCCAAATCTCCAGGTTCAAGGGCATCTTCCTACATCGAAAACATGCATGAGAAACCCAGAAGATGGTACACCGTGTGATGGGGAAAGGTTTCTAAAACGCACCTCATTTCTCATCTCCTTGTGCCCGGGTTTACCATTCCAGCCGCTTTACTAGCAATCTCCCTACTTGGAGCATCAGCACCTTTAACCTCCTGTTCCGTACAGGTTGCAATTTGTCCTGAAGATGAACGGGAAGACGGGGAACCAACGAGAGACTAGCTCTTGGTGTCGGGACAGGCACAGGTCACTCTATTTTCCCATCAGGAAGAAGAATTAACCAGAGGCTCAGCCTGCCCCCCGGAACCAGAACAGGGCCTGAAGCCATCCTGCGCTTTTGCGGCCAGCTCCCAAAAAAGCGAGTTGTAAAATGGAGGTTCAGGGCCCTGCAATTCACAAACCTGCAGAGTTATAAATGATAACTCTCGTCCACAAATATATTGAGGGAAGGCAAAGAAGACGATTTGAAATCAAGGCAGAATTGCACGAAACAGATTTCAGGAGGTAGATATGAATCGCCTTTAAAGCACATGAAAAGCGGCAAAACGTTGACAATGATGCCCTTGGCCAAAAAGGGCGTATGCGTTTTTTCCTGAATATATTCAGGAAAAAACGCATACGCCCTTTTTGGCCAACCAAGCAACCTGGAAAGGCAAATCAGCGCAACAGAGAAGTCTCGCTTCCCATCGGTCAAAAGGGCCATGCTGAAAAAATTGTCAAAACCAGAAATGCAGGACAGGCCATGGAGAAATGGGAGCCTTGCTACACTGATGGGCGGGATGTAAATTGCCAACAGCCACTCTGGAGAAGTGTACGGTGTGTCCTGAAACATCTGAAAAACACAGCTTAGAGAGCATAGGGCACTTCCACTCATGGGGGTATAAATTGGGAAAATGAAAAATCAGCAAGACACAAGCACCCCAAAGTTGAGGGCTGCTCTGTTGACAAGGACCTCCACTTCATTCCACCTTAAATATCCAAGGAAAGAGAAAAATGGATAAAGAAGTTGTGGTCCTTATGTACAATGGAATATCACTCAGCCATGAAATCAATGTCATAAGGTTAGTAGCAGCATGATGAGTGGATTTAGGTACGACGATTCTAAGTGAAATAAGTCACACAGAAAAGGACACTTCTCATAAGGTATCACTGATAGAGGGAATGTAAAAACCGTTACACTTGAACTGAATTACAAAACAGAACAGAGTCACACATGCAGAAAACACACTATGGCTGCTTAACGGGAAAGGTGAGGTGGGGTGATACATAAAACAAGGGTATCAAATTAGCTCAGATACCGTTCCATAAACCCAATATGTAGTAGACAAGACCTACTCCTTGCTCAGAGAACTGGACTCAACACGCCCTATTCACCGCACAAGAATATATCTGACTAGTAATAATCTTAAAACCTATGTATTGATATCTCTCTGTTAGTGTGTCAAGTGGGTGTAAAGCGGCATAAACACAGCCGTGAAAAGCAGCTAAATTCCCATTATGAAAATAAATTACTTTGAAAAACCCATGAAACAACGACAGTGAAAGAGATAGAAATTCTTACACAATGAGTTCAGGGGCTGTGATGCAACCTGGATTGACCATATCTAGACCCACAGCTGGATGAGACATAAGGGTGGACACTCTTGGGGCTGAGAGGTTTGGTGAGGTTGGGTGAGCAAATGCAGACCCTTTAAAGTAATACTGCGTGGTACCCATCGCATGGGTCCCAAATCTCCAGGTTCAAGGGCATCTTCCTACATCGAAAACATGCATGAGAAACCCAGAAGATGGTACACCGTGTGATGGGGAAAGGTTTCTAAAACGCACCTCATTTCTCATCTCCTTGTGCCCGGGTTCGCCATTCCAGCCGCTTTACTAGCAATCTCCCTACTTGGAACATCAGCACCTTTAACCTCCTGTTCCGTACAGGTTGCAATTTGTCCTGAGGATGAACGGGAAGACGGGGAACCAACGAGAGACTAGCTCTTGGTGTCGGGACAGGCACTGGTCACTCTATTTTCCCATCAGGAAGAAGAATTAACCACAGGCTCAGCCTGCCCCCCGGAACCAGAACAGGGCCTGAAGCCATACTGCACTTTTGCGGCCAGCTCCCAAAAAAGCGAGTTGTAAAATGGAGGTTCAGGGCACTGCAATTCACAAACCTGCAGAGTTATAAATGATAACTCTCGTCCACAAATATATTGAGGGAAGGCAAAGAAGAGGATTTGAAATCAAGGCAGAATTGCACGAAACAGATTTCAGGAGGTAGATTCGAATCGCCTTTAAAGCACATGAAAAGCGGCAAAACGTTGACAATGATGCCCTTGGCCAAAAAGGGCGTATGCGTTTTTTCCTGAATATATTCAGGAAAAAACGCATACGCCCTTTTTGGCCAACCAAGCAACCTGGAAAGGCAAATCAGCGCTACAGAGAAGTCTCGCTTCCCATCGGTCAAAAGGGCCATGCTGAAAAAAGTGTCAAAACCAGAAATGCAGGACAGGCCATGGAGAAATGGGAGCCTTGCTACACTGATGGGCGGGATGTAAATTGCCAACAGCCACTCTGGAGAAGTGTACGGTGTGTCCTGAAGCATCTGAAAAACACAGCTTAGAGAGCATAGGGCACTTCCACTCATGGGTGTATAAATTGGGAAAACTTAAAAATCAGCAAGACACAAGCACCCAAAGTTGAGGGCTGCTCTGTTGACAAGGACCTCCACTTCATTCCACCTTAAATATCCCAGGAAAGAGAAAAATGGATAATAAAGTTGTGGTCTTTATGTACAATGGAATATCACTCAGCCATGAAATCAATGTCATAAGGTTAGTAGCAGCATGATGAGTGGATTTAGGTACGACGATTCTAAGTGAAATAAGTCACACAGAAAAGGACACTTCTCATAAGGTATCACTGATAGAGGGAATGTAAAAACCGTTACACTTGCACTGAATTACAAAACAGAACAGAGTCACACATGCAGAAAACACACTATGGCTGCTTAACGGGAAAGGGGAGGTGGGGTGATACATAAAACAAGGGTATCAAATTAGCTCAGATACCGTTCCATAAACCCAATATGTAGTAGACAAGACCTACTCCTTGCTCAGAGAACTGGACTCAACACGCCCTATTCACCGCACAAGAATATATCTGACTAGTAATAATCTTAAAACCTATGTATTGATATCTCTCTGATAGTATGTCAAGTGGGTGTAAAGCGGCATAAACACAGCCGTGAAAAGCAGCTAAACCCCATTATGAAAATAAATTAGTTTGAAAAACCCATGAAACAATGACAGTGAAAGAGATAGAAATTCCTACACAATGAGTTCAGGGGCTGTGATGCAACCTGGATTGACCATATCTAGACCCACAGCTGGATGAGACATAAGGGTGGACACTCTTGGGGCTGAGAGGTTTGGTGAGGTTGGGTGAGCAAACGCAGACCCTTTAAAGTAATACTGCGTGGTACCCATCGCATGGGTCCCAAATCTCCAGGTTCAATGGCATCTTCCTACATCGAAAACATGCATGAGAAACCCAGAGGATGGTACACCGTGTGATGGGGAAAGGTTTCTAAAACGCACCTCATTTCTCATCTCCTTGTGCCCGGGTTCGCCATTCCAGCCGCTTTACTAGCAATCTCCTTACTTGGAGCATCAGCACCTTTAACCTCCGGTTCCGTACAGGTTGCAATTTGTCCTGAGGATGAACGGGAAGACGGGGAACCAACGAGAGACTAGCTCTTGGTGTCGGGACAGGCACAGGTCACTCTATTTTCCCATCAGGAAGAAGAATTAACTACAGGCTCAGCCTGCCCCCCGGAACCAGAAGAGGGCCTGAAGCCATCCTGCGCTTTTGCGGCCAGCTCCCAAAAAAGCGAGTTGTAAAATGGAGCTTGAGGGCACTGCAATTCACAAACCTGCAGAGTTATAAATGATAACTCTCGTCCACAAATATATTGAGGGAAGGCAAAGAAGAGGATTTGAAATCAAGGCAGAATTGCAGGAAACAGATTTCAGGAGGTAGATTCGAATCGCCTTTAAAGCACATGAAAAGCGGCAAAACGTTGACAATGATGCCCTTGGCCAAAAAGGGCGTATGCGTTTTTTCCTGAATATATTCAGGAAAAAACGCATACGCCCTTTTTGGCCAACCAAGCAACCTGGAAAGGCAAATCAGCACTACAAGAAGACTCGCTACCCATCGGTCAAAAGGGCCATGCTGAAAAAAGTGTCAAAACCAGAAATGCAGGACAGGCCATGGAGAAATGGGAGCCTTGCTACACTGATGGGCGGGATGTAAATTGCCAACAGCCACTCTGGAGAAGTGTACGGTGAGTCCTGAAACATCTAAAAAACACAGCTTAGAGAGCATAGGGCACTTCCACTCATGGGGGTATAAATTGGGAAAATGAAAAATCAGCAAGACACAAGCACCCCCAAGTTGAGGGCTGCTCTGTTGACAAGGACCTCCACTTCATTCCACCTTCAATATCCCAGGAAAGAGAAAAATGGATAAAGAAGTTGTGGTCCTTATGTACAATGGAATATCACTCAGCCATGAAATCAATGTCATAAGGCTAGTAGCAGCATGATGAGTGGATTTAGGTACGACGATTCTAAGTGAAATAAGTCACACAGAAAAGGACACTTCTCATAAGGTATCACTTATAGAGGGAATGTAAAAACCGTTACACTTGAACTGAATTACAAAACAGAACAGAGTCACACATGCAGAAAACACAGTATGGCTGCTTAACGGGAAAGGTGAGGTGGGGTGATATATAAAACAAGGGTTTCAAATTAGCTCAGATACCGTTCCATAAACCCAATATGTAATAGACAAGACCTACTCCTTGCTCAGAGAACTGGACTCAACACGCCCTATTCGCTGCACAAGAATATATCTGAATAGTAATAATCTTAAAACCTATGTATTGATGTCCCTCTGTAAGTGAATCAAGTGGGTGTAAAGGGGCATAAACACAGCAGTGAAAATCAGGTAAACCCCATTATAAAAATAAATTACTTAAAAATTCCAAAAAACAAAGACAGTGATAGAGGGAAAATTTTTACGTAATTCGTTCCGGGGCTGTGATGCAACCTGGTGTGACCATATCTAGACCCACAGCTGGATGAGAAATAAAGCTGGACACTCTTGGGGCTGAAGGTCTCTTTCCCTATTTACCAGATTAGGAACGTAGAAAGGCTGCCACCCTCTGGCCGTTACCTGCAAAAGCAGCTTTAAAACCTGTGCTAATGGTCACTTCATATGAACAAGTACTTCAGGGCTGTAAATGAAACGTGCCCTCAAAATGTCTTGAGGGAGGTAATGGCCAAAAATTTTCAAAATGTGACACTTACTTTAAGAAAACACTTTGAAGAACTGAGCTGTAATCACAGTTTGATAAATAAAAAGGGCATGCTTTAAAGCTCAATTTCAACAGATTATGGGACACATGCAAATTCAACCACAGATAGGCATCAGCTCGCACCCATTAGAATAACCATCAGCAAGAAAACTACAAACAATAAATATTGAAGGTGTTTTGGAGAAATGCATACCCTCAATTTTAAGTGGGACGTAACCTGGAAAGAGCCACTAATGAGAACTGAATGGTGGTGCCTTTAAAACATACACACTGAGCTACCATATGATACAGCAAGCCCACTGCTTGGCCTATAACATAAGAAGATATAACTGGAAAGACACAGGCAAGCAAATGTGCATTGCAGCAGTATTACAATAGCCAAGACATGGAGGCAACCAGAAAGTCCATCAAGAGGTGCGTGGCCAAAGAAGAACTGGTACACGTACAGATGGAATATTAGCCAGGGAAAAAAATGAAACAATGCCATTTGCAGCACCATGTATGATTCTTGAGGTAATCAGGCAAATTGTACTAAGTCAGAAAGCAAAAGACACATATCCTATAATATCACTTATAGGTCTTAGCTAAAAATTGATACCAATGAAAATATTTCCACAGAGAAATGCAATCACAGATTCATTAAACAAACTTATGGTTCACCAAATGGAAAGGTGTGAGGATTGGATACATTAGGATATTGGGGTTAAGATAGATATAGAAACACATGTGAAATATGTAATCACCAAAGACCTACGTAATACCAAGACAAGACTACTCAACATCGTGTCATAACCTACATGGGAAAATGATCCAAAGAAGAATAGATATATGTATATGTTTAAAAGAACCACATCTTTCACACCTAGAAGAAACAAAACATTTTAATTAAATTTGCTCTGACAAAAAATAAAAATTAAATTAAAAAAAGAACAAGAAGTAATGAGACATAAACTTAAGGGGCTATTTGCTGGCACATTGCATTCTAATTTACAACCAGAACATGACTTCCATTAAGGCTCTGTCATCACTAATAAAGCAGCTTTATAAGCAATGTTGAAGGTAGCTTAAAAGAAGTCTCACTAATTATTGATAGTAACAAGGAAACAAAGAAAAGTAAAAATCTCACTGCAAAAAGTATACATAGGGTAAGGATAGTAGATCAAACACTTATTAAACTTCTGTAAAGAATAAAAGACAACAGTAGTATGTTTTTTTAAAAAGAGAGGGCCCAAATAAATCTGAAATGAAAGAGATGATGTTACAACGGACACCACAGAAATACAAAGTATCCTAAGATACACACAGGGTAACTCAGGGCTCAGACTGGACAGAGCCCACTCTCCAGTCCCCTGTACATGACTTACAGGAGCCTCAGGAACTGAGGAGGGGGTCCCTGAGGAGAGGCTCAAGATAGAATATGGTAGGCATTAACATGACTGCATTCATCTTAAACATGCCTGAACTACATTCACACGAGATGATTTTGTCCTGTATGTACATCGGCACCTCTAGTTGGAACTGCAGATCTTTGGCTTCAACACCTCTACTGACAACATTAGCGTCACCTGCTGTGGACCGTCTCCTATAGGATTTCTAGAATCACAAAACATCGAAGCTTCACAGGACCCAGAGTCTGTGCAACTCCACACAGAGTCTCAGAGTCTCAACTCCACTCAGATACTCCACTCTTGGAGGGCACACACAAAGTAGTGTGCACATCAGGACCCAGGGGAAGGAGCAGTGACCCTGTAGGAGAATGACCAGAACTACCTGCTACTTTTAGAGGGTCTCTTGCAGAGGCAGGTGGTGGCTGTGGCTGTGGCTCACCGTGAGGACAACGACACTGGCAGCAGAAGTTCTGGGAAATACTCCTTGGTGTGAGCCCTCCCAGAGTCCGCCATTAGCCCCACCAAGAGCAAGGTAGGCTCCAGGGCTGGGTCGCCTCAGGCCAAACAACCAACAGGGAGGGAACCCAGCCCCATGCATCAGCAGACAAGCGGATTAAACTTTTTATTAAAGTTTTATTTAATCCGTAGACAAGCGGATTAAAGCTCTGCCCACCAAAGCAACACCCAGCTCTACCCACCACCAGTCCTTCCCATCAGGAAGCTTGCACAAGCCTCTAAGATAGACTCATCCACCGGAGAGCAGACAGCAGAAGCAAGAAGAACTACAATTCTGCAGCCTGTGGAAGGAAAACCACATTCACAGAAAGATAGACAAAATGAAAAGGCAGAGGACTTTATACCAGATCAAGGAACAAGATAAAACCCCAGAAAAAAAAACGAAATGAGGTGGAGATAGGGAACCTTCCAGAAAAAAAATTCAGAATAATGATAGTGAAGTTGAGCCAAGACCTTGGAAAAAGAAAGGAGGCAAAGATCGAGAAGATGCAAGAAATGTTTAACAAAGACCTAGAAGAATTAAGGAACAAACACCTAGAAGAATTAAAGAACAAACAAACAGAGGTGAACAATGGAATAACTGAAATGAAAAATACACTAGAAGGAATCAGTAGCAGAATAACTGTGGCAGAAGAACGGATAAGTGACCTGGAAGACAGAAAGGTGGAAATCACTGCCATGGAACAGAATAAAGAAAAAGAATGAAAATAAACGAAGACACCCCAAGAGTCCTCTGGGACAACATTAAACGCAACAACATTCGCATTATAGGGGTCCCAGAAGGAGAAGAGAGAGAGAAAGGACCCGAGAATATATTTAAAGAGATAATGGTCAAAAACTTCCCTAGCATGGGAAAAGAAATAGCCACCCAAGTCCAGAAGCACAGAGTGTCCCAGGCAGGATAAACCAAAGGAGAAAAATGACAAGACACATAGTAATCAAATTGACAAAAATTAACGACAAAGAAAAATGATTGAAAGCAGCAAGGGAAAAATGACAAATAACATACAAGGGAACTCCCATAAGGATAACAACTGATTTCTCAGCAGAAAATCTACAAGCCAGAAGGAAGTGGCATGATAAATTTAAAGTGATGAAAGGGAAGAACCTACAACCAAGAGTACTCCACCCTGCAAAGAGCTCATTCAGATTTGATGGAGAAATCAAAAGCCTTACAGACAAGCAAAAGCTAAGAGAATTCAGCACCATGAAACCAGCTCTACACCAAATGCTAAAGGAACTTCTCTAAGTGGGAAACACAAGAGAAGAAAAGGACCCACCAAGACAAACCCATAACAATTAAGAAAATAGTAGTAGGAACATACATATCGATAATTACCTTAAACGTGAATGCACTACATGTTCCAACCAAAAGACACAGGCTCGCTGAATGGATACAAAAACAAGACCCATATATATGCTGTCTACAAGAGATCCATTTCAGACCTAGGGACACATACAGACTCAAAGTGAGGCGATGGAAAAATATATTCTATGCAAATGAAAATCAAAAGAAAGCTGGAGTAGCAATACTCATATCAGATAAAATAGACTTTAAAATAAAGAATGTTACAAGAGACGAGGAAAGGCACTACATAATGGTCAGGGGATCAATCCAAGAAGAAGATATAACAACTATAAATATATATGTACCCAAAATAGGAGCAGCTCAATGTATAAGGCAACTGCTAACAGCTATAAAAGAGGAAATCGACAGTAACACAATAATAGCGGGGGACTTTAACAGCTCACTTACACCAGTGGAGATCAGCCAGACAGACAACTAATAAGGAAACACAAGCTTTAAATGACACAATAGACCAGATAGAGTTAATTGATATTTATAGGACATTCCATCCAAAAACAGCAGATTACACGTTCTTCTCAACTGCACACGGAACATTCTCCAGGATAGATCACATCTTGGGTCACAGATAAAGCCTCAGTAAATTTAAGAAAACTGAAATCATATCAAGCAGCTGTTCCGACCACAATGCTATGAGATTAGAAATCAATTACACGGAAAAAACCGTAAAAAACACAAACACATGGAGGCTAAACAATACGTTACTAAATAACCAAGAGATCACTGAAGAAATCAAAGAGGAAATCAAAAACTACCTAGAGACAAATGACAACAAAAACACGATGATCCAAAACCTATGGGATGCAGCAAAAGGAGTTCTAAGAGGGAAGTTTATAGCAATACAAGCCTACCTCAAGAAACAAGAAAAATCTCATATAAACAATCTAACCTTACACCTAGAGGAACTAGAGAAAGAAGAACAAAACCCAAAGTTAGTAGAAGGAAAGAAATCATAAAGATCAGAGCAGAAATAAATGAAATAGAAACAAAGAAAACGAAAGCAAAGATCAATAAAACTAAAAGCTGGTTCTTTGAGAAGATAAGCAAAAATGATCAACCTTTAGCCGGACTCCAGAAAAAGAGGGAGAGGACGCAAATCAACAAAATTAGAAGTGAAAAAGCAGAAGTTATAACAGACACCACAGGAATACAAAGCATCCTAAGAGACTACTACAAGCAACTCTAGGCCAATAAAATGGACAATCTGGAAGAAATGGACAAATTCTTAGAAAGGGATAACCTTCTAAGACTGAACCAGGAAGAAATAGAAAATATGAACAAACCTATCACAAGCAATGAAATTGAAACTGTGATTAAAAATCTTCCAACAAACAAAAGTCCAGAACCAGATGGCATCACAGGTGAATTCTATCAAACATTTAGAGCAGAGCTAACACCCAACCTTCTCAAATTCTTCAAAACAATTGCAGCGGAAGGAACACTCCCAAACTCATTCTATGAGACCACCATCACCCTGATACCAAAATCAGACAGAGATACTACAAGGAAAGAAAATTATAGACCAATATCACTGATGAATATAGATGTAAAAATCCTCAACAAAATACTAGCAAACAGAATCGAACAACACATGAAAAGGATCATACACCATGATCAAGTGGGGTTTATCCCAGGGATGCGAGGATTCTTCAATATACACAAATCAATGTGATACACCATATTAACAAATTGTAGAATAAAAGCATATGATCATCTCAATAGATGAAGGAAAAGATTTTGAGAAAATTCAACACTCATTTACGATAAAAACTCTGCAGAGTGTGGGCATAGAGGGAAACTACCTCAACATAATAAAGGCCATATATGACAAACCCACAGAAAACAACATTCTCAATGGTGAAAAACTGAAAGCGTTTCCTCTAAGATCAGGAACAAGACGAGGATGTCCACTCTCACCACTGCTATTCAACATAGTTTTGGAAGTCCTAGCCATGGCAATCAGAGAAGAAAAAGAAATAAAAGGAATACAAAAAGGAAAAGAAGAAGTAAAATTGTCACTGTTTGCAGATGACATGATATCATAGATAGAGAATCCTAAAGATGCCACCAGAAAACCACTGGAGCTAATCAATGAATTTGGTAAAGTTGCAGGATACAAAATTAATGCACAGAAATTGCTTGCATTCCTATACACTAACAATGAAAGATCAGAAAGAGAAATTAAGGAAACAATCCCATTACCACTGCAACAAAAAGAATAAAATACCTAGGAATAAACCTACCTAAGGAAGTAAAAGACCTGTACTCAGAAAACTATAAGACACTGATGAAAGAAATCAAAGATGATATAAACAGATGGAGACATATACCATGTTCTCGGATTAGAAGAATCAATATTGTGAAAATGACTATACTACCCAAAGCAATCTACAGATTCAATGCAATCCCGATCAAAATACCTTTGGCATTTTCTACAGAACAAGAAAAAAAAATCTTAAAATTTGTAGGGAGACACAAAAGACCCTGGATAGCCAAAGCAGTCTTGAGGGGGGAAAAAAAAGAGCTGGAGGAATCAGACTTCCAGACTTCAGACTATATTGCAAAGCTACAGTAATCAAGATAATATGGTACTGACACAAGAACAGAAATATAGGTCAATAGAACAGGATAGAAAGCACAGAGATAAACCCACGTACCTATGGTTCACTAATCTATGACAAAGGAGGCAAGGGTATACAATGGAGAAAAGACAGTGTCTTCAGCAAGTGGTGCTGGGAAAACTGGACAGTTACATGTAAAAGAATGAAATTAGTACACACCCTAACACCATACACAAAAATAAACTCAAAATGGATTAGAGACCTAAATATAAGACCAGCCACTATAAAACTCTTAGAGGAAAACATAAGCAGAACAGTCTATGACATAAATCACAGCAAGATCCTTTTTGACCCACCTCCTAGAGAAATGGAAATAAAAACAAAAATAAAAAAATGGGACCGAATGAAACATAAATTCTTTTGCACAGCAAAGGAAAACATAAGCAAGATGAAAAGACAACCATCAGAATGGGAGAAAATATTTTCAAATGAAGCAAATGGCAAAGGATTAATCTCCAAAAAGCAGCTCATGTAGCTCAATATCACAAAACCAAACAACCCAATCCAAAAATGGGCAGAAGACCTAAATAGACATTTCTCCAAAGAAGATATACAGGTTGCCAACAAACACATGAAAGGATGCTGAACATCACTAATCATTAGAGAAATGCAAATCAAAACTACAGTGAGGTATCACCTCACACCAGTCAGAATGGCCATCATCAAAAAATCTACCAACAATAAATGCTGGAGAGGCATTTATTGGAGCAAAGGGAACCCTCTTGCACTGTTGGTGGGAATGTAAATTGATATAGCCACTAGGGAGAACGGTATGGGGGTTCCTTAACAACTAAAAATAGAACTACCATACAACCCAGCAAACCCACTCCTGGACATTTACCCTGAGAAAACCATAATTCAAAAAGAGTCATGTACCACAATGTTCACTGTAGCTCTATTTACAATAGCCAGGACATGGAAGCAACCTAAGTGTCCATCAACAGATAAATGGATAAGGAAGATGTGGCACAAATATACAATGGAACATTATTCAGCCATAAAAAGAAACGAAATTGAGTTACTTTTAGTGAGGTGGATGGATCTAGAGTCTGTCCTACAGAGTGAAGTAAGTCAGAAAGAGAAAAACAAATACCGTATGCTAACACATATATATGGAATCTTCAAAAAAAAAGTTTATGAAGAACCTAGGGGCAGGAAAGGATTAAGGACACAGACGTAGAGAAAGGACTTGAGGACATGGGGAGAGGGAAGGGTAAGCTCGGACAAAGTGAGAGAGTGGTATGGACATATATACACTACCAAATGTAAAATTGATAGCTACTGGGAAGCAGCCACATAGCACAGGGAGATCAGCTCTGTGCTTTGTGACCACCTAAAAGGGTGGGATAAGGGAGTGAGAGGGAGTTGCAAGAGGGAGGGGATATGGTGTTATATGTATACGCACAGCTGATTCACTTTTTTATACAGCAGAAACTAACACACAATTGTAAAGCAATTATACTCCAATAAAGATGTAAAAGAAAAAAAAAAGCCCAGAGATAAACCTACACACCTATGGCCCACTAATCTATGACAAAGGAGGCAAGGGTATACAAAGGAGAAAAGACAGTCTCTTCAATAAGTGGTGCTGGGAAAAATGGACAGCTACATGTAAAAGAATGAAATTAGAACACTCCCTAACACCATACACAAAAAATAAACTCAAAATGGATTAGAGACCAAAATGTAAGACCGGACACTATAAAACTCTTAGAGGAAAACATAGGAAGAATACTCTTTGACATAAATCACAGCAAGATCTTTTTTGATCCACCTCCTAGAGTAATGGAATAAAAAAAAATAAACATATGGGAGCAAATGAAACCTAAAAGCTTTTGCAAAGCAAAGGAAACTACAAACAAGACGAAAAGACAACCCTCACAATGGGAGAAAATATTTGCAAACGAATCAATGGACAAAGGATTAATCTCCAATGTATATAAACAGCTCATGCAGCTCAACAGTAAAAAAACAAACAACCCAATCCAAAAATGGGCAGATGACGTAAATAGACATTTGTCCCAAGAAGACATACAGATGACCAAGAAGCACATGAAAAGCTGCTCAACATCACTAATTATTAGAGAAATATAAACCAAAACTACAATGAGGTATCGCCTCACACGAGTTAGAATGGGCATCATCAGAAAATCTACAAGCAACAAATGCTGGAGAGGGTGTGGAGAAAAGGGAACCCTCTTACACTATTTGTGGGAATGTAAATTGATACAGTCACGATGGAGAACAGTATGGAGGTTCCTTAAAAAACTAAAAATAGAATTACCATATGACCCAGCAATCCCACTACTGGCCATATACCCAGAGAAAACCATAATTCAAAAAGACATATTCACCACAATATTCATTGCAGCACTGTTTACAATAGCCAGGTCATGGAAGCAACCTAAATGCCCATAGACAGACGAACAGAAAAGATGTGCTACATATATAAAATGGAATATTACTCAGCCATAAAAAGGAATGAAATTGGGTCATTTGTAGAGACGTGGATAGATCTAGAGACTGTCATACAGAGTGAAGTAAGTCAGAAAGAGAAAAACAAATATCGTATATTAACGCATACATGTGGAACCTAGAAAAATGGTAAAGATGAACCGGTTTGCAAGGCAGAAATAGAGACACAGATGTAGAGAACAAATGTATGGACACCAAGGGGGGAAAGTGGCAGGGTGGTGGTGGTGGGATGAATTGCGAGCCTGGGATTGACATATATACACTTATATGTATAAAATAGGTTACCAATAAGAGCCTGCTGTATAAAAAAATGAATAAAATAAATTCAAAAATTAAAAAATAAGTAATACTTAAAAAAATAAAACAGAAAAAAAAGTTCTGCCCTTCCCATAGACGTATTTATATGAATGAATTATTTCCATGCTTATATCCATAAATACAAAAAGAGGAATAAAACTTACCTTGAACCAAAAAAGAAAAAAAAAAAAACAGAACCCACTGGTCATACAGAGGAAAACCCTATCAGGGCACTTGCTCCAGGGGTAAACAATTCTGAAGTTGGTCACAGGTGGGGAATCATCTCCCATGCAG
This sequence comes from Balaenoptera borealis, assembly GCF_965194805.1. NCBI lineage: Eukaryota > Metazoa > Chordata > Mammalia > Artiodactyla > Balaenopteridae > Balaenoptera > Balaenoptera borealis. The sequence continues at coordinate 3,904,291 of NW_028124009.1, forward strand.
CCAGCAGCCCCCACACGAGGAGCGTCCTCATTGCAAAGCTGGGGGACCGTGAGGAGGCGTCTCTGAGTAAACGTGAGCTGAGCCCCAGGCCAGCTGCTGCTGAACTTTTCCCACCCTTCCCAGGTAAAACACCTGAATGTGTGCAAAGACTTTAAAAACTAGAGGAAGGGGCTTGGAGTCACACCAGCGACAGCACGCAGGCCGACTTGGTGCCTGCAGGCCAGCCAGGATGGTCCTGGCCCCGGGCGCTCGTCTGGAAGCTTTCCATTTCCCTGCCTGAGGTACCCCTCCTGTCCCGGCCCCCACTGCTTTTTTCCTTCCTCACCTCTGCCCGGGGAGAAATTCCAGCAGCAAGTATGGGTGACACATCCTCTTCTTTAGCAGGTGGCAGCCCGGCAACTCCTGCAGAAAGTCCAGCAGAGCCCCAGTCACACTGGGCCACTCATAGAGCCGTGGGCCCTACTCCCTCCCACCAGCCCAACCCCGAGACTGCTGACGGGGCAGAGAATATGGCGTCAGGCACAGCTGCAGAGGCTTTTGCTGCCTGGAGGGGTGTTTATATTGACCTCAACCCAGGCACACCTGGGAAGGGCTGGCCGGCCGGGTCAGGCTGCCCAGGTCAGCCAATCCTCGCCCCTCAGGGGCTCAGAGTTGCAGAAAATGGGCCTTGCTGCACCGGCCAGATCCAAGGAACAGGTGTAGGGTCCCGAGAGTCAGGATAGATAAGGGGCGGCAGCCCTGGCTTGTTTTCGAATCATTTTATCTGGTCCATGAGTGGGAGACAACTTCAAGAAGACCCTCTGCTAATGAGAGGAACCCAGGAGTCAGGGAGAGGAGGGGTGGTGGGTGGAGACAGAGGCCTGGTGCCCCGGCTGCAGTGGAAGCCCCTGGAAGACCAGGCAGAGGGAGGCCGCACAGAGTGAAGCCTAGGGTCACAGACCTGTTGGAGCTGCTGTTTGTTAGTTCAAGCTCTGCTCTGAGGTGCTCTGTGTCAGCTCTGAGTGACAGGGGTGCTGGGGGTGCTCTGCAATGAGGGCTATGTGCACGGTTCCTGTGTGCCCAGCCCTGCCGGGGTACCTGTCCACGGGAGCTCCATATCCAGGGAGGGGCCTGCCCACGAGAGCCCCGTGGGCTGCTGCGTACCTGCCCAGGTGAGCTCCATATCCTGGGAGGGGCCTGACCACAAGAGCCCCGTGGGCTGCTGGGGACCTGGTAGAGGACGCCAGGACAGTCAGTGAAGCCACAGAGGATATACATCTAGTAGTTCCTAATTCCTACACCCTGCTGGTCATTCTACCATCCACCAGGACATGGCATTCTGTATTAGACTTCAATGATGCCTTCTTCTGTATTCCATTAGTCCCAGAGTCACAAGAAATTTTGGCTGTGAGTGGCAGGACTCAACCTACAACAAAAACAATACTGCTGGGCCGTCCTGCCCCAGGGGTTCAAAAATTCCCACACCATCTTTGGGGAAACGTTAGCTAAAGACCTAAAAGATCTACCTCTGGAGAAGGGAACCCTCCTTCAATATGCAGATGACATTCTGATCACCAGCCCGACTAAGGAGGCCTCTGAACTACCTAGCCAATAAAAGATAGAAGGTGTCCAAGGAAAAGGCTCAAATATCACAAACTAAGGTGGCCTTCCTGGGCTTCATTCGCACAGAAGGTCGGAGAAGCCCACCCCAGGAAAGGGAAGAAGCCATTTGCAGCCTCACCTTTCCTGAAACTAGAAGACAGCTTAGGGGTTCCTGGGGAGACCGGGGTTTGCTGCATCTGGATCCCTAACTACAGTCTAATAGCTGGGCCTCTATATGAAACACTGAAAGGAAAAGATGATGATCCTTTTGAATAGAATCCAGAAGCGGCCTTTCAAGAATGGAAAGAGCAGTCAATTCAGACCCTGGCCCTGGACCTCCCTAAGTTAGCTAAACCCTTTGACCTTTACATTCCTGGTCCAAGGCGAATCGCCCTTGGAGTATTAGTGCAAAAACTGGGACCACTTGAAATGGAACAATGCAAGAATGCCCTCCAGGCATTGGCCAGCCACCCCATCCGACCAGGATACTGGGGGTATCTAAAAACCTGGAAATCAGCAGCCCGCAAGGCCAGCTCCCTCCTAAGGGAAAAGGACGCCACTTGGTGATCCTAACCACCCACCATGCCCTGAAGTTGCAGGGATTGCTCCGTGGGCACAATGACCTCGAGTGAGGAGGCCCTCCAACACCAACCTCCAGAGAGACAACCTGGGGCAATGGGCCCCCATGACGACTCGTGTGACCATCACTTGACCTGGAGCTTCTCTCAGAAAACAACAAGAGTGTGCCCCAAAAGAGCAGACTATTGCTTACAGGACTTACTGCACCCAGAGCGGAGCTAATAAACTTGGCAGGGGAACCGTAAATAACGCTGCCACCATAGAAAAGCCTACAGACACCGCAGTGATGGCGGCCAATGAGACCGGCTGTACTCCTGGCTACTTCAAAAGGCCGTTGACTGAGTGGCCGTCATGGTCCTGGATCACCACCGGCCCTGGACTGTCTGGGAGTTGAGCAAGCAGGGCTCTGACACCTGGTGCTGTTTGTACGTTAATTCAGTGGCCTAACTGAAGAAAGCACAGACTACTGGTCAGAGCATCTAGGCTGGCAGAAACCATCAGCCTAAGGGGGCCGAACCAATGTGGAGCAGGGTAAAACCGCCCACCCCCCCAGCGTCTCTGCACATCTCTTTCCTGGACCCTTAAAGGTCATTAGAATCTATAAAACTTCCAATGCTGGTGCTCAGGCAGACGAGCAGTGAGGGAGGAGGCCTGCGGACAATCAACCTCACCTGGAGGCTGCTGGGGAGAAGTCCTGCCCCTCCCCCCGGGTATGAGGACACCCAACTCAGCATGAAGCATTTACAGAAGACGTGTCTGCACCCTCAGCGCCCCAAGAATGAGGAATGGGACAAAAGGCAGAGGAGGGCTTTGTCACTGGCAAAGCCCATTAAAAATTCCTGGGAGATAAAAATAGAATCTGGGCAATAAAATAAAGTCTAACCATTTTTTCCTTTGTGCTTTGTCTAATTTCACTTGCTCCTAGGTTTCCACATGCAGAGGTCCCACACCCGACACTTCAGACCCGATTTCCTCGTGCAAAATGGCTGGGCCGACACCTCAGCTCGTGGGGCCCCGTGCAGACTCTGCGACATAGAGCCTGAGCTCCAGCCAACCTGGCCCTCGAGAGCTCCGCCCCCTCCCTCCCGCTGATGCTGACAGGATCCCTACACAGCAGCCCGGCCCACAACCCGCAGGGGAGCACACACTCTCACCTCTCCATTCTCTGATCAAAATATAAAGTTTTCCTTTGCTTCTGAACCAAAGTCAGTCTCGATCTGTTGGCTCCAATGACACTGGGCAGGGAGACCCTTGTTGGGGCCCACTCTGCAGGATCAGTAACAGAATTTGAGAACATTGTAACTTCAATGAACAGATGTGTGAGCCAAGCTGTAATTAACATAGAGCAGTGTATAAGGCTCGTGTAAAATAAGATGTTTCTAACACTTCCATTTGATATTTCCATCACTTTATTATAAGCAAGTTCAGTGGAGGGGTTTGTCTTATTTGTCAGGTCAAGAGTAGAGAAATGCAGTGATTTCTTTCCAAGGATGTACATCTAATAATCTTGGTTGAAGTTTCAACCTTGTTTGGAATGATTTTCCATTGAAAATGATACCTCTCTTTCAGCTCCTAGATTTCTGAGAAGTATAAAATCTTATATTTTTTATTACCAAAGGGGAAAGGTGGGAGGAGGGATAAATTAACAGTTTCAGATTAACATATACACACTGCTATGTATAAAATATATCATCAACAAGGAACTACTGTATAGCACAGGGAACTATACTCAATATTTTGTAATGACCCCTGAGGGGAAATAACCTGAAAAACAATAGATATCTATATCGACATCATCTATCAACTACAGATAAAATGGAAACTAAAGGAGGCCGATGGTGAGCGTTTCTGAACCTAAAGACTTCAATCATCTAAAGTTCGGACTCTGCCTACGGCCCAAGTCCCTTAATGAACACACATGTACCAGTAGCTTAAAAATTCCCCAGATTGGAGTTCGGGGAGACACTGATTTGGAAAAATCCCTTGTGTTCTCCTTATATACACGGGACCTTTCCTACAGCTAAAACATGCCTGTGACACCCAGAAGATGGAACACGGTTGGATCAGGAAGATTTTGGAAAAGGCACCAAAACGCCTAATTTCCTGGTTGTTGGGTTCACCCCTCCAGCCTTTTTCCTTAAAATCTCCCCACTTGAGGATGTCAGCACCTTCAACATCCAGTTGCACAGAAATCGGAATTTGTCCAAAGGAAGAAGGGGAAGGAGGAGAAACAAGGAGAGCCAAGCCCTAGATGTTCGGAGAGGCACATGTCACTCTACTTTCCAGTCAGGAAGAAGAATTAAGCAAAGGCTTAGCCTGCCACCGGGAACCAGAGTAGGGCCAGAAGCAAACGAGCAGTTCTGCGGAAAGCTCCCAAAAAAGCGAGTTGAAAAATGGAGCTCAGGGGCACTGCAATTCACAAATATGCAGAGTTATAAATGGTAACTCTCGTCCACAAATATATTGAGGGAAGGCAACGAAGAGGATTTGAAATCAAGGCAGAATTGCAGGAAACAGATTTCAGGAGTTAGATTTGAATCACCCCTAAAGCACATGAAAAACATCAAAACGTCGACAATGATGCACTTGGCCAAAAAGAGCATATGCGTTTTTTTCTGAATGAATTCAGGAAAAAACCCATAGGCCCTTTGTGGCCAACCAAGCAAGCCGGAAATGCAATTCAGCTCTACAAAGAAGTCTGACTTCCCATCGGTCAAAATGGCCTTCCTACAAAAGTGTAAAAACAAGAAAAGCAGGAGAGGCCAGGGAGTAAAGGGAGCCTTGTTACACTGATGGGTGGGGTGTAAATTGCCAATGATGACTCTGGAGAAGGGTATGGTGTTTCCTAAAATATCTAAAAAACACAGCTAGAGAGAAAGGGGCACATCGATTCATGGGCGTATAAATAGGGAAAACTAAAAATCAGCAAGACACAGGCACCCAAAACTTTAGGGCTGCTCTGTTGACAAGAACCTCCACTTAATTCCACCTTAAATATCCAAGGAAAGAGAAAAATGGATAAAGAAGTTGTGGTCCTTATGTACAATGGAATATCACTCAGCAATGAAATCAATGTCATAAGGGTAGTAGCAGCATGATGAGTGGATTTAAGTACAACGATTCTAAGTGAAATAAGTCACACAGAAAAAGACACATCTCATAAGGTATCACTTATAGAGGGAATGTAAAAACCGTTACACTTGAACTGAATTACAAAACAGAACAAAGTCACACATGCAGAAAACACACTATGGCTGCTTAACGGGAAAGGTGAGGTGGGGTGATACATAAAACAAGGGTTTCAAACTAGCTCAGATACCGTTCCATAAACCCAATATGTAATAGACAAGACCTACTCTTTGCTCAGAGAACTGGACTCAACACACCCTATTCACCGCACAAGAATATATCTGACTAGTAATAATCTTAAAACCTATGTATTGATATCTCTCTGTTAGTGTGTCAAGTGGGTGTAAAGCAGCATAAGCACAGCAGTGAAAAGCAGCTAAACCCCATTATCAAAATAAATTACTTTGAAAAACCCATGAAACAAAGACAGTGAAAGAGAGAGAAATTCTTACACAATGCGTTCAGGGGCTGTGATGCAACCTGGATTGACCATATCTAGACCCACAGCTGGATGAGACATAAGGGTGGACTCTCTTGGGGCTGAGAGGTTTGGTGAGGTTGGGTGAGCAAACGCAGACCCTTTAAAGTAATACTGCGTGGTACCCATCGCATGGGTCCCAAATCTCCAGGTTCAAGGGCATCTTCCTACATCGAAAACATGCATGAGAAAACAAAAAGATGGTACACCATGTGATGGGGAAAGGTTTCTAAAACGCACCTCATTTCTCTTCTCCTTGTGCCCGGGTTCGCCATTCCAGCTGCTTTACTAACAATCTCCCTACTTGGAGCATCAGCACCTTTAACCTCCTGTTCCGTACAGGTTGCAATTTGTCCTGAGGATGAACGGGTAGACGGGGAACCAGTGAGAGACTAGCTCTTGGTGTTGGGACAGGCACAGGTCACTCTATTTTCCCATCAGGAAGAAGAATTAACCAGAGGCTCATCCTCCCCCCCGGAACCAGAACAGGGCCTGAAGCCATCCTGGGCTTTTGCGGCCAGCTCCCAAAAAAGCGAGTTGTAAAATGGAGCTTCAGGGCACTGCAATTCACAAACCTGCAGAGTTATAAATGATAACTCTCGTCCACAAATATATTGAGGGAAGGCAAAGAAGAGGATTTGAAATCAAGGCAGAATTGCAGGAAACAGATTTCAGGAGGTAGATTCGAATCGCCTTTAAAGCACATGAAAAGCGGCAAAACGTTGACAATGATGCCCTTGGCCAAAAAGGGCGTATGCGTTTTTTCCTGAATATATTCAGGAAAAAACGCATACGCCCTTTTTGGCCAACCAAGCAACCTGGAAAGGCAAATCAGCGCAACAGAGAAGTCTCGCTTCCCATCAGTCAAAAGGGCCATGCTGAAAAAAGTGTCAAAACCAGAAATGCAGGACAGGCCATGGAGAAATGGGAGCCTTGCTACACTGATGGGCGGGATGTAAATTGCCAACAGCCACTCTGGAGAAGTGTACGGTGTGTCCTGAAACATCTGAAAAACACAGCTTAGAGAGCATAGGGCACTTCCACTCATGGGGGTATAAATTGGGAAAATGAAAAATCAGCAAGACACAAGCACCCCAAAGTTGAGGGCTGCTCTGTTGACAAGGACCTCCACTTCATTCCACCTTAAATATCCCAGGAAAGAGAAAAATGGATAAAGAATTTGTGGTCCTTATGTACAATGGAATATCACTCAGCCATGAAATCAATGTCATAAGGTTAGTAGCAGCATGATGAGTGGATTTAGGTACGACGATTCTAAGTGAAATAAGTCACACAGAAAAGGACACTTCTCATAAGGTATCACTGATAGAGGGAATGTAAAAACCGTTACACTTGAACTGAATTACAAAACAGAACAGAGTCACACATGCAGAAAACACACTATGGCTGCTTAACGGGAAAGGTGAGGTGGGGTGATACATAAAACAAGGGTATCAAATTAGCTCAGATACCGTTCCATAAACCCAATATGTAGTAGACAAGACCTACTCCTTGCTCAGAGAACTGGACTCAACACGCCCTATTCACCGCACAAGAATATATCTGACTAGTAATAATCTTAAAACCTATGTATTGATATCTCTCTGTTAGTGTGTCAAGTGGGTGTAAAGCGGCATAAACACAGCCGTGAAAAGCAGCTAAACCCCATTATGAAAATAAATTACTTTGAAAAACCCATGAAACAACAAAAGTGAAAGAGATAGAAATTCTTACACAATGAGTTCAGGGGCTGTGATGCAACCTGGATTGACCATATCTAGACCCACAGCTGGATGAGACATAAGGGTGGACACTCTTGGGGCTGAGAGGTTTGGTGAGGTTGGGTGAGCAAACACAGACCCTTTAAAGTAATACTGCGTGGTACCCATCGCATGGGTCCCAAATCTCCAGGTTCAAGGGCATCTTCCTACATCGAAAACATGCATGAGAAACCCAGAAGATGGTACACCGTGTGATAGGGAAAGGTTTCTAAAACGCACCTCATTTCTCATCTCCTTGTGCCCGGGTTCGCCATTCCAGCCGCTTTACTAGCAATCTCCCTACTTGGAGCATCAGCACCTTTAACCTCCTGTTCCGTACAGGTTGCAATTTGTCCTGAGGATGAACGGGAAGACGGGGAACCAACGAGAGACTAGCTCTTGGTGTTGGGACAGGCACAGGTCACTCTATTTTCTCATCAGGAAGAAGAATTAACCACAGGCTCAGCCTGCCCCCTGGAACCAGAACAGGGCCTGAAGCCATCCTGCGCTTTTGCGGCCAGCTCCCAAAAAAGCGAGTTGTAAAATGGAGGTTCAGGGCAGTGCAATTCACAAACCTGCAGAGTTATAAATGATAACTCTCGTCCACAAATATATTGAGGGAAGGCAAAGAAGAGGATTTGAAATCAAGGCAGAATTGCAGGAAACAGATTTCAGGAGGTAGATTCGAATCGCCTTTAAAGCACAGGAAAAGCGGCAAAATGTTGACAATGATGCCCTTGGCCAAAAAGGGCGTATGCGTTTTTTCCTGAATATATTCAGGAAAAAACGCATACGCCCTTTTTGGCCAACCAAGCAACCTGGAAAGGCAAATCAGGGCTACAAAGAAGACTCGCTACCCATCGGTCAAAAGGGCCATGCTGAAAAAAGTGTCAAAACCAGAAATGCAGGACAGGCCATGGAGAAATGAGAGCCTTGCTACACTGATGGGCGGGATGTAAATTGCCAACAGCCACTCTGGAGAAGTGTACGGTGTGTCCTGAAACATCTGAAAAACACAGCTTAGAGAGCATAGGGCACTTCCACTCATGGGGGTATAAATTGGGAAAATGAAAAATCAGCAAGACACAAGCACCCCAAAGTTGAGGGCTGCTCTGTTGACAAGGACCTCCACTTCATTCCACCTTAAATATCCAAGGAAAGAGAAAAATGGATAAAGAAGTTGTGGTCCTTATGTACAATGGAATATCACTCAGCCATGAAATCAATGTCATAAGGTTAGTAGCAGCATGATGAGTGGATTTAGGTACGACGATTCTAAGTGAAATAAGTCACACAGAAAAGGACACTTCTCATAAGGTATCACTTTTAGAGGGAATGTAAAAACCGTTACACTTGAACTGAATTACAAAACAGAACAGAGTCACACATGCAGAAAACACACTATGGCTGCTTAACGGGAAAGGTGAGGTGGGGTGATACATAAAACAAGGGTATCAAATTAGCTCAGATACCGTTCCATAAACCCAATATGTAGTAGACAAGACCTACTCCTTGCTCAGAGAACTGGACTCAACACGCCCTATTCACCGCACAAGAATATATCTGACTAGTAATAATCTTAAAACCTATGTATTGATATCTCACTGTTAGTGTGTCAAGTGGGTTTAAAGCGGCATAAACACAGCCGTGAAAAGCAGCTAAACCCCATTATGAAAATAAATTACTTTGAAAAACCCATGAAACAACGACAGTGAAAGAGATAGAAATTCTTACACAATGAGTTCAGGGGCTGTGATGCAACCTGGATTGACCATATCTAGACCCACAGCTGGATGAGACATAAGGGTGGACACTCTTGGGGCTGAGAGGTTTGGTGAGGTTGGGTGAGCAAACGCAGACCCTTTAAAGTAATACTGCGTGGTACCCATCACATGGGTTCCAAATCTCCAGGTTCAAGGGCATCTTCGTACATCGAAAACATGCATGAGAAACCCAGAAGATGGTACACCGTGTGATGGGGAAAGGTTTCTAAAACGCACCTCATTTCTCATCTCCTTGTGCCCGGGTTCACCATTCCAGCCGCTTTACTAGCAATCTCCCTACTTGGAGCATCAGCACCTTTAACCTCCTGTTCCGTACAGGTTGCAATTTGTCCGGAAGATGAACGGGAAGACGGGGAACCAACGAGAGACTAGCTCTTGGTGTCGGGACAGGCACAGGTCACTCTATTTTCCCATCAGGAAGAAGAATTAACCACAGGCTCAGCCTGCCCCCCGGAACCAGAACAGGGCCTGAAGCCATCCTGCGCTTTTGCGGCCAGCTCCCAAAAAAGCGAGTTGTAAAATGGAGGTTCAGGGCACTGCAATTCACAAACCTGCAGAGTTATAAATGATAACTCTCGTCCACAAATATATTGAGGGAAGGCAAAGAAGACGATTTGAAATCAAGGCAGAATTGCACGAAACAGATTTCAGGAGGTAGATATGAATCGCCTTTAAAGCACATGAAAAGCGGCAAAACGTTGACAATGATGCCCTTGGCCAAAAAGGGCGTATGCGTTTTTTCCTGAATATATTCAGGAAAAAACGCATACGCCCTTTTTGGCCAACCAAGCAACCTGGAAAGGCAAATCAGCGCAACAGAGAAGTCTCGCTTCCCATCGGTCAAAAGGGCCATGCTGAAAAAAGTGTCAAAACCAGAAATGCAGGACAGGCCATGGAGAAATGGGAGCCTTGCTACACTGATGGGCGGGATGTAAATTGCCAACAGCCACTCTGGAGAAGTGTACGGTGTGTCCTGAAACATCTGAAAAACACAGCTTAGAGAGCATAGGGCACTTCCACTCATGGGGGTATAAATTGGGAAAATGAAAAATCAGCAAGACACAAGCACCCCAAAGTTGAGGGCTGCTCTGTTGACAAGGACCTCCACTTCATTCCACCTTAAATATCCCAGGAAAGAGAAAAATGGATAAAGAATTTGTGGTCCTTATGTACAATGGAATATCACTCAGCCATGAAATCAATGTCATAAGGTTAGTAGCAGCATGATGAGTGGATTTAGGTACGACGATTCTAAGTGAAATAAGTCACACAGAAAAGGACACTTCTCATAAGGTATCACTGATAGAGGGAATGTAAAAACCGTTACACTTGAACTGAATTACAAAACAGAACAGAGTCACACATGCAGAAAACACACTATGGCTGCTTAACGGGAAAGGTGAGGTGGGGTGATACATAAAACAAGGGTATCAAATTAGCTCAGATACCGTTCCATAAACCCAATATGTAGTAGACAAGACCTACTCCTTGCTCAGAGAACTGGACTCAACACGCCCTATTCACCGCACAAGAATATATCTGACTAGTAATAATCTTAAAACCTATGTATTGATATCTCTCTGTTAGTGTGTCAAGTGGGTGTAAAGCGGCATAAACACAGCCGTGAAAAGCAGCTAAACCCCATTATGAAAATAAATTACTTTGAAAAACCCATGAAACAACAAAAGTGAAAGAGATAGAAATTCTTACACAATGAGTTCAGGGGCTGTGATGCAACCTGGATTGACCATATCTAGACCCACAGCTGGATGAGACATAAGGGTGGACACTCTTGGGGCTGAGAGGTTTGGTGAGGTTGGGTGAGCAAACACAGACCCTTTAAAGTAATACTGCGTGGTACCCATCGCATGGGTCCCAAATCTCCAGGTTCAAGGGCATCTTCCTACATCGAAAACATGCATGAGAAACCCAGAAGATGGTACACCGTGTGATAGGGAAAGGTTTCTAAAACGCACCTCATTTCTCATCTCCTTGTGCCCGGGTTCGCCATTCCAGCCGCTTTACTAGCAATCTCCCTACTTGGAGCATCAGCACCTTTAACCTCCTGTTCCGTACAGGTTGCAATTTGTCCTGAGGATGAACGGGAAGACGGGGAACCAACGAGAGACTAGCTCTTGGTGTTGGGACAGGCACAGGTCACTCTATTTTCTCATCAGGAAGAAGAATTAACCACAGGCTCAGCCTGCCCCCTGGAACCAGAACAGGGCCTGAAGCCATCCTGCGCTTTTGCGGCCAGCTCCCAAAAAAGCGAGTTGTAAAATGGAGGTTCAGGGCACTGCAATTCACAAACCTGCAGAGTTATAAATGATAACTCTCGTCCACAAATATATTGAGGGAAGGCAAAGAAGAGGATTTGAAATCAAGGCAGAATTGCAGGAAACAGATTTCAGGAGGTAGATTCGAATCGCCTTTAAAGCACATGAAAAGCGGCAAAATGTTGACAATGATGCCCTTGGCCAAAAAGGGCGTATGCGTTTTTTCCTGAATATATTCAGGAAAAAACGCATACGCCCTTTTTGGCCAACCAAGCAACCTGGAAAGGCAAATCAGCACTACAAAGAAGACTCGCTACCCATCGGTCAAAAGGGCCATGCTGAAAAAAGTGTCAAAACCAGAAATGCAGGACAGGCCATGGAGAAATGAGAGCCTTGCTACACTGATGGGCGGGATGTAAATTGCCAACAGCCACTCTGGAGAAGTGTACGGTGTGTCCTGAAACATCTGAAAAACACAGCTTAGAGAGCATAGGGCACTTCCACTCATGGGGGTATAAATTGGGAAAATGAAAAATCAGCAAGACACAAGCACCCCAAAGTTGAGGGCTGCTCTGTTGACAAGGACCTCCACTTCATTCCACCTTAAATATCCAAGGAAAGAGAAAAATGGATAAAGAAGTTGTGGTCCTTATGTACAATGGAATATCACTCAGCCATGAAATCAATGTCATAAGGTTAGTAGCAGCATGATGAGTGGATTTAGGTACGACGATTCTAAGTGAAATAAGTCACACAGAAAAGGACACTTCTCATAAGGTATCACTTTTAGAGGGAATGTAAAAACCGTTACACTTGAACTGAATTACAAAACAGAACAGAGTCACACATGCAGAAAACACACTATGGCTGCTTAACGGGAAAGGTGAGGTGGGGTGATACATAAAACAAGGGTATCAAATTAGCTCAGATACCGTTCCATAAACCCAATATGTAGTAGACAAGACCTACTCCTTGCTCAGAGAACTGGACTCAACACGCCCTATTCACCGCACAAGAATATATCTGACTAGTAATAATCTTAAAACCTATGTATTGATATCTCTCTGTTAGTGTGTCAAGTGGGTTTAAAGCGGCATAAACACAGCCGTGAAAAGCAGCTAAACCCCATTATGAAAATAAATTACTTTGAAAAACCCATGAAACAACGACAGTGAAAGAGATAGAAATTCTTACACAATGAGTTCAGGGGCTGTGATGCAACCTGGATTGACCATATCTAGACCCACAGCTGGATGAGACATAAGGGTGGACACTCTTGGGGCTGAGAGGTTTGGTGAGGTTGGGTGAGCAAACGCAGACCCTTTAAAGTAATACTGCGTGGTACCCATCACATGGGTTCCAAATCTCCAGGTTCAAGGGCATCTTCGTACATCGAAAACATGCATGAGAAACCCAGAAGATGGTACACCGTGTGATGGGGAAAGGTTTCTAAAACGCACCTCATTTCTCATCTCCTTGTGCCCGGGTTCACCATTCCAGCCGCTTTACTAGCAATCTCCCTACTTGGAGCATCAGCACCTTTAACCTCCTGTTCCGTACAGGTTGCAATTTGTCCGGAAGATGAACGGGAAGACGGGGAACCAACGAGAGACTAGCTCTTGGTGTCGGGACAGGCACAGGTCACTCTATTTTCCCATCAGGAAGAAGAATTAACCACAGGCTCAGCCTGCCCCCTGGAACCAGAACAGGGCCTGAAGCCATCCTGCGCTTTTGCGGCCAGCTCCCAAAAAAGCGAGTTGTAAAATGGAGGTTCAGGGCACTGCAATTCACAAACCTGCAGAGTTATAAATGATAACTCTCGTCCACAAATATATTGAGGGAAGGCAAAGAAGACGATTTGAAATCAAGGCAGAATTGCACGAAACAGATTTCAGGAGGTAGATATGAATCGCCTTTAAAGCACATGAAAAGCGGCAAAACGTTGACAATGATGCCCTTGGCCAAAAAGGGCGTATGCGTTTTTTCCTGAATATATTCAGGAAAAAACGCATACGCCCTTTTTGGCCAACCAAGCAACCTGGAAAGGCAAATCAGCGCAACAGAGAAGTCTCGCTTCCCATCAGTCAAAAGGGCCATGCTGAAAAAAGTGTCAAAACCAGAAATGCAGGACAGGCCATGGAGAAATGGGAGCCTTGCTACACTGATGGGCGGGATGTAAATTGCCAACAGCCACTCTGGAGAAGTGTACGGTGTGTCCTGAAACATCTGAAAAACACAGCTTAGAGAGCATAGGGCACTTCCACTCATGGGGGTATAAATTGGGAAAATGAAAAATCAGCAAGACACAAGCACCCCAAAGTTGAGGGCTGCTCTGTTGACAAGGACCTCCACTTCATTCCACCTTAAATATCCCAGGAAAGAGAAAAATGGATAAAGAATTTGTGGTCCTTATGTACAATGGAATATCACTCAGCCATGAAATCAATGTCATAAGGTTAGTAGCAGCATGATGAGTGGATTTAGGTACGACGATTCTAAGTGAAATAAGTCACACAGAAAAGGACACTTCTCATAAGGTATCACTGATAGAGGGAATGTAAAAACCGTTACACTTGAACTGAATTACAAAACAGAACAGAGTCACACATGCAGAAAACACACTATGGCTGCTTAACGGGAAAGGTGAGGTGGGGTGATACATAAAACAAGGGTATCAAATTAGCTCAGATACCGTTCCATAAACCCAATATGTAGTAGACAAGACCTACTCCTTGCTCAGAGAACTGGACTCAACACGCCCTATTCACCGCACAAGAATATATCTGACTAGTAATAATCTTAAAACCTATGTATTGATATCTCTCTGTTAGTGTGTCAAGTGGGTGTAAAGCGGCATAAACACAGCCGTGAAAAGCAGCTAAACCCCATTATGAAAATAAATTACTTTGAAAAACCCATGAAACAACAAAAGTGAAAGAGATAGAAATTCTTACACAATGAGTTCAGGGGCTGTGATGCAACCTGGATTGACCATATCTAGACCCACAGCTGGATGAGACATAAGGGTGGACACTCTTGGGGCTGAGAGGTTTGGTGAGGTTGGGTGAGCAAACACAGACCCTTTAAAGTAATACTGCGTGGTACCCATCGCATGGGTCCCAAATCTCCAGGTTCAAGGGCATCTTCCTACATCGAAAACATGCATGAGAAACCCAGAAGATGGTACACCGTGTGATAGGGAAAGGTTTCTAAAACGCACCTCATTTCTCATCTCCTTGTGCCCGGGTTCGCCATTCCAGCCGCTTTACTAGCAATCTCCCTACTTGGAGCATCAGCACCTTTAACCTCCTGTTCCGTACAGGTTGCAATTTGTCCTGAGGATGAACGGGAAGACGGGGAACCAACGAGAGACTAGCTCTTGGTGTTGGGACAGGCACAGGTCACTCTATTTTCTCATCAGGAAGAAGAATTAACCACAGGCTCAGCCTGCCCCCTGGAACCAGAACAGGGCCTGAAGCCATCCTGCGCTTTTGCGGCCAGCTCCCAAAAAAGCGAGTTGTAAAATGGAGGTTCAGGGCACTGCAATTCACAAACCTGCAGAGTTATAAATGATAACTCTCGTCCACAAATATATTGAGGGAAGGCAAAGAAGAGGATTTGAAATCAAGGCAGAATTGCAGGAAACAGATTTCAGGAGGTAGATTCGAATCGCCTTTAAAGCACATGAAAAGCGGCAAAATGTTGACAATGATGCCCTTGGCCAAAAAGGGCGTATGCGTTTTTTCCTGAATATATTCAGGAAAAAACGCATACGCCCTTTTTGGCCAACCAAGCAACCTGGAAAGGCAAATCAGCACTACAAAGAAGACTCGCTACCCATCGGTCAAAAGGGCCATGCTGAAAAAAGTGTCAAAACCAGAAATGCAGGACAGGCCATGGAGAAATGAGAGCCTTGCTACACTGATGGGCGGGATGTAAATTGCCAACAGCCACTCTGGAGAAGTGTACGGTGTGTCCTGAAACATCTGAAAAACACAGCTTAGAGAGCATAGGGCACTTCCACTCATGGGGGTATAAATTGGGAAAATGAAAAATCAGCAAGACACAAGCACCCCAAAGTTGAGGGCTGCTCTGTTGACAAGGACCTCCACTTCATTCCACCTTAAATATCCAAGGAAAGAGAAAAATGGATAAAGAAGTTGTGGTCCTTATGTACAATGGAATATCACTCAGCCATGAAATCAATGTCATAAGGTTAGTAGCAGCATGATGAGTGGATTTAGGTACGACGATTCTAAGTGAAATAAGTCACACAGAAAAGGACACTTCTCATAAGGTATCACTTTTAGAGGGAATGTAAAAACCGTTACACTTGAACTGAATTACAAAACAGAACAGAGTCACACATGCAGAAAACACACTATGGCTGCTTAACGGGAAAGGTGAGGTGGGGTGATACATAAAACAAGGGTATCAAATTAGCTCAGATACCGTTCCATAAACCCAATATGTAGTAGACAAGACCTACTCCTTGCTCAGAGAACTGGACTCAACACGCCCTATTCACCGCACAAGAATATATCTGACTAGTAATAATCTTAAAACCTATGTATTGATATCTCTCTGTTAGTGTGTCAAGTGGGTTTAAAGCGGCATAAACACAGCCGTGAAAAGCAGCTAAACCCCATTATGAAAATAAATTACTTTGAAAAACCCATGAAACAACGACAGTGAAAGAGATAGAAATTCTTACACAATGAGTTCAGGGGCTGTGATGCAACCTGGATTGACCATATCTAGACCCACAGCTGGATGAGACATAAGGGTGGACACTCTTGGGGCTGAGAGGTTTGGTGAGGTTGGGTGAGCAAACGCAGACCCTTTAAAGTAATACTGCGTGGTACCCATCACATGGGTTCCAAATCTCCAGGTTCAAGGGCATCTTCGTACATCGAAAACATGCATGAGAAACCCAGAAGATGGTACACCGTGTGATGGGGAAAGGTTTCTAAAACGCACCTCATTTCTCATCTCCTTGTGCCCGGGTTCACCATTCCAGCCGCTTTACTAGCAATCTCCCTACTTGGAGCATCAGCACCTTTAACCTCCTGTTCCGTACAGGTTGCAATTTGTCCGGAAGATGAACGGGAAGACGGGGAACCAACGAGAGACTAGCTCTTGGTGTCGGGACAGGCACAGGTCACTCTATTTTCCCATCAGGAAGAAGAATTAACCACAGGCTCAGCCTGCCCCCTGGAACCAGAACAGGGCCTGAAGCCATCCTGCGCTTTTGCGGCCAGCTCCCAAAAAAGCGAGTTGTAAAATGGAGGTTCAGGGCACTGCAATTCACAAACCTGCAGAGTTATAAATGATAACTCTCGTCCACAAATATATTGAGGGAAGGCAAAGAAGACGATTTGAAATCAAGGCAGAATTGCACGAAACAGATTTCAGGAGGTAGATATGAATCGCCTTTAAAGCACATGAAAAGCGGCAAAACGTTGACAATGATGCCCTTGGCCAAAAAGGGCGTATGCGTTTTTTCCTGAATATATTCAGGAAAAAACGCATACGCCCTTTTTGGCCAACCAAGCAACCTGGAAAGGCAAATCAGCGCAACAGAGAAGTCTCGCTTCCCATCAGTCAAAAGGGCCATGCTGAAAAAAGTGTCAAAACCAGAAATGCAGGACAGGCCATGGAGAAATGGGAGCCTTGCTACACTGATGGGCGGGATGTAAATTGCCAACAGCCACTCTGGAGAAGTGTACGGTGTGTCCTGAAACATCTGAAAAACACAGCTTAGAGAGCATAGGGCACTTCCACTCATGGGGGTATAAATTGGGAAAATGAAAAATCAGCAAGACACAAGCACCCCAAAGTTGAGGGCTGCTCTGTTGACAAGGACCTCCACTTCATTCCACCTTAAATATCCCAGGAAAGAGAAAAATGGATAAAGAATTTGTGGTCCTTATGTACAATGGAATATCACTCAGCCATGAAATCAATGTCATAAGGTTAGTAGCAGCATGATGAGTGGATTTAGGTACGACGATTCTAAGTGAAATAAGTCACACAGAAAAGGACACTTCTCATAAGGTATCACTGATAGAGGGAATGTAAAAACCGTTACACTTGAACTGAATTACAAAACAGAACAGAGTCACACATGCAGAAAACACACTATGGCTGCTTAACGGGAAAGGTGAGGTGGGGTGATACATAAAACAAGGGTATCAAATTAGCTCAGATACCGTTCCATAAACCCAATATGTAGTAGACAAGACCTACTCCTTGCTCAGAGAACTGGACTCAACACGCCCTATTCACCGCACAAGAATATATCTGACTAGTAATAATCTTAAAACCTATGTATTGATATCTCTCTGTTAGTGTGTCAAGTGGGTGTAAAGCGGCATAAACACAGCCGTGAAAAGCAGCTAAACCCCATTATGAAAATAAATTACTTTGAAAAACCCATGAAACAACAAAAGTGAAAGAGATAGAAATTCTTACACAATGAGTTCAGGGGCTGTGATGCAACCTGGATTGACCATATCTAGACCCACAGCTGGATGAGACATAAGGGTGGACACTCTTGGGGCTGAGAGGTTTGGTGAGGTTGGGTGAGCAAACACAGACCCTTTAAAGTAATACTGCGTGGTACCCATCGCATGGGTCCCAAATCTCCAGGTTCAAGGGCATCTTCCTACATCGAAAACATGCATGAGAAACCCAGAAGATGGTACACCGTGTGATAGGGAAAGGTTTCTAAAACGCACCTCATTTCTCATCTCCTTGTGCCCGGGTTCGCCATTCCAGCCGCTTTACTAGCAATCTCCCTACTTGGAGCATCAGCACCTTTAACCTCCTGTTCCGTACAGGTTGCAATTTGTCCTGAGGATGAACGGGAAGACGGGGAACCAACGAGAGACTAGCTCTTGGTGTTGGGACAGGCACAGGTCACTCTATTTTCTCATCAGGAAGAAGAATTAACCACAGGCTCAGCCTGCCCCCTGGAACCAGAACAGGGCCTGAAGCCATCCTGCGCTTTTGCGGCCAGCTCCCAAAAAAGCGAGTTGTAAAATGGAGGTTCAGGGCAGTGCAATTCACAAACCTGCAGAGTTATAAATGATAACTCTCGTCCACAAATATATTGAGGGAAGGCAAAGAAGAGGATTTGAAATCAAGGCAGAATTGCACGAAACAGATTTCAGGAGATAGATTCGAATCGCCTTTAAAGCACATGAAAAGCGGCAAAATGTTGACAATGATGCCCTTGGCCAAAAAGGGCGTATGCGTTTTTTCCTGAATATATTCAGGAAAAAACGCATACGCCCTTTTTGGCCAACCAAGCAACCTGGAAAGGCAAATCAGCACTACAAAGAAGACTCGCTACCCATCGGTCAAAAGGGCCATGCTGAAAAAAGTGTCAAAACCAGAAATGCAGGACAGGCCATGGAGAAATGAGAGCCTTGCTACACTAATGGGCGGGATGTAAATTGCCAACAGCCACTCTGGAGAAGTGTACGGTGTGTCCTGAAACATCTGAAAAACACAGCTTAGAGAGCATAGGGCACTTCCACTCATGGGGGTATAAATTGGGAAAATGAAAAATCAGCAAGACACAAGCACCCCAAAGTTGAGGGCTGCTCTGTTGACAAGGACCTCCACTTCATTCCACCTTAAATATCCAAGGAAAGAGAAAAATGGATAAAGAAGTTGTGGTCCTTATGTACAATGGAATATCACTCAGCCATGAAATCAATGTCATAAGGTTAGTAGCAGCATGATGAGTGGATTTAGGTACGACGATTCTAAGTGAAATAAGTCACACAGAAAAGGACACTTCTCAAAAGGTATCACTTTTAGAGGGAATGTAAAAACCGTTACACTTGAACTGAATTACAAAACAGAACAGAGTCACACATGCAGAAAACACACTATGGCTGCTTAACGGGAAAGGTGAGGTGGGGTGATACATAAAACAAGGGTATCAAATTAGCTCAGATACCGTTCCATAAACCCAATATGTAGTAGACAAGACCTACTCCTTGCTCAGAGAACTGGACTCAACACGCCCTATTCACCGCACAAGAATATATCTGACTAGTAATAATCTTAAAACCTATGTATTGATATCTCTCTGTTAGTGTGTCAAGTGGGTTTAAAGCGGCATAAACACAGCCGTGAAAAGCAGCTAAACCCCATTATGAAAATAAATTACTTTGAAAAACCCATGAAACAACGACAGTGAAAGAGATAGAAATTCTTACACAATGAGTTCAGGGGCTGTGATGCAACCTGGATTGACCATATCTAGACCCACAGCTGGATGAGACATAAGGGTGGACACTCTTGGGGCTGAGAGGTTTGGTGAGGTTGGGTGAGCAAACGCAGACCCTTTAAAGTAATACTGCGTGGTACCCATCACATGGGTTCCAAATCTCCAGGTTCAAGGGCATCTTCGTACATCGAAAACATGCATGAGAAACCCAGAAGATGGTACACCGTGTGATGGGGAAAGGTTTCTAAAACGCACCTCATTTCTCATCTCCTTGTGCCCGGGTTCACCATTCCAGCCGCTTTACTAGCAATCTCCCTACTTGGAGCATCAGCACCTTTAACCTCCTGTTCCGTACAGGTTGCAATTTGTCCGGAAGATGAACGGGAAGACGGGGAACCAACGAGAGACTAGCTCTTGGTGTCGGGACAGGCACAGGTCACTCTATTTTCCCATCAGGAAGAAGAATTAACCACAGGCTCAGCCTGCCCCCTGGAACCAGAACAGGGCCTGAAGCCATCCTGCGCTTTTGCGGCCAGCTCCCAAAAAAGCGAGTTGTAAAATGGAGGTTCAGGGCACTGCAATTCACAAACCTGCAGAGTTATAAATGATAACTCTCGTCCACAAATATATTGAGGGAAGGCAAAGAAGACGATTTGAAATCAAGGCAGAATTGCACGAAACAGATTTCAGGAGGTAGATATGAATCGCCTTTAAAGCACATGAAAAGCGGCAAAACGTTGACAATGATGCCCTTGGCCAAAAAGGGCGTATGCGTTTTTTCCTGAATATATTCAGGAAAAAACGCATACGCCCTTTTTGGCCAACCAAGCAACCTGGAAAGGCAAATCAGCGCAACAGAGAAGTCTCGCTTCCCATCAGTCAAAAGGGCCATGCTGAAAAAAGTGTCAAAACCAGAAATGCAGGACAGGCCATGGAGAAATGGGAGCCTTGCTACACTGATGGGCGGGATGTAAATTGCCAACAGCCACTCTGGAGAAGTGTACGGTGTGTCCTGAAACATCTGAAAAACACAGCTTAGAGAGCATAGGGCACTTCCACTCATGGGGGTATAAATTGGGAAAATGAAAAATCAGCAAGACACAAGCACCCCAAAGTTGAGGGCTGCTCTGTTGACAAGGACCTCCACTTCATTCCACCTTAAATATCCCAGGAAAGAGAAAAATGGATAAAGAATTTGTGGTCCTTATGTACAATGGAATATCACTCAGCCATGAAATCAATGTCATAAGGTTAGTAGCAGCATGATGAGTGGATTTAGGTACGACGATTCTAAGTGAAATAAGTCACACAGAAAAGGACACTTCTCATAAGGTATCACTGATAGAGGGAATGTAAAAACCGTTACACTTGAACTGAATTACAAAACAGAACAGAGTCACACATGCAGAAAACACACTATGGCTGCTTAACGGGAAAGGTGAGGTGGGGTGATACATAAAACAAGGGTATCAAATTAGCTCAGATACCGTTCCATAAACCCAATATGTAGTAGACAAGACCTACTCCTTGCTCAGAGAACTGGACTCAACACGCCCTATTCACCGCACAAGAATATATCTGACTAGTAATAATCTTAAAACCTATGTATTGATATCTCTCTGTTAGTGTGTCAAGTGGGTGTAAAGCGGCATAAACACAGCCGTGAAAAGCAGCTAAACCCCATTATGAAAATAAATTACTTTGAAAAACCCATGAAACAACAAAAGTGAAAGAGATAGAAATTCTTACACAATGAGTTCAGGGGCTGTGATGCAACCTGGATTGACCATATCTAGACCCACAGCTGGATGAGACATAAGGGTGGACACTCTTGGGGCTGAGAGGTTTGGTGAGGTTGGGTGAGCAAACACAGACCCTTTAAAGTAATACTGCGTGGTACCCATCGCATGGGTCCCAAATCTCCAGGTTCAAGGGCATCTTCCTACATCGAAAACATGCATGAGAAACCCAGAAGATGGTACACCGTGTGATAGGGAAAGGTTTCTAAAACGCACCTCATTTCTCATCTCCTTGTGCCCGGGTTCGCCATTCCAGCCGCTTTACTAGCAATCTCCCTACTTGGAGCATCAGCACCTTTAACCTCCTGTTCCGTACAGGTTGCAATTTGTCCTGAGGATGAACGGGAAGACGGGGAACCAACGAGAGACTAGCTCTTGGTGTTGGGACAGGCACAGGTCACTCTATTTTCTCATCAGGAAGAAGAATTAACCACAGGCTCAGCCTGCCCCCTGGAACCAGAACAGGGCCTGAAGCCATCCTGCGCTTTTGCGGCCAGCTCCCAAAAAAGCGAGTTGTAAAATGGAGGTTCAGGGCACTGCAATTCACAAACCTGCAGAGTTATAAATGATAACTCTCGTCCACAAATATATTGAGGGAAGGCAAAGAAGAGGATTTGAAATCAAGGCAGAATTGCAGGAAACAGATTTCAGGAGGTAGATTCGAATCGCCTTTAAAGCACATGAAAAGCGGCAAAATGTTGACAATGATGCCCTTGGCCAAAAAGGGCGTATGCGTTTTTTCCTGAATATATTCAGGAAAAAACGCATACGCCCTTTTTGGCCAACCAAGCAACCTGGAAAGGCAAATCAGCACTACAAAGAAGACTCGCTACCCATCGGTCAAAAGGGCCATGCTGAAAAAAGTGTCAAAACCAGAAATGCAGGACAGGCCATGGAGAAATGAGAGCCTTGCTACACTGATGGGCGGGATGTAAATTGCCAACAGCCACTCTGGAGAAGTGTACGGTGTGTCCTGAAACATCTGAAAAACACAGCTTAGAGAGCATAGGGCACTTCCACTCATGGGGGTATAAATTGGGAAAATGAAAAATCAGCAAGACACAAGCACCCCAAAGTTGAGGGCTGCTCTGTTGACAAGGACCTCCACTTCATTCCACCTTAAATATCCAAGGAAAGAGAAAAATGGATAAAGAAGTTGTGGTCCTTATGTACAATGGAATATCACTCAGCCATGAAATCAATGTCATAAGGTTAGTAGCAGCATGATGAGTGGATTTAGGTACGACGATTCTAAGTGAAATAAGTCACACAGAAAAGGACACTTCTCATAAGGTATCACTTTTAGAGGGAATGTAAAAACCGTTACACTTGAACTGAATTACAAAACAGAACAGAGTCACACATGCAGAAAACACACTATGGCTGCTTAACGGGAAAGGTGAGGTGGGGTGATACATAAAACAAGGGTATCAAATTAGCTCAGATACCGTTCCATAAACCCAATATGTAGTAGACAAGACCTACTCCTTGCTCAGAGAACTGGACTCAACACGCCCTATTCACCGCACAAGAATATATCTGACTAGTAATAATCTTAAAACCTATGTATTGATATCTCTCTGTTAGTGTGTCAAGTGGGTTTAAAGCGGCATAAACACAGCCGTGAAAAGCAGCTAAACCCCATTATGAAAATAAATTACTTTGAAAAACCCATGAAACAACGACAGTGAAAGAGATAGAAATTCTTACACAATGAGTTCAGGGGCTGTGATGCAACCTGGATTGACCATATCTAGACCCACAGCTGGATGAGACATAAGGGTGGACACTCTTGGGGCTGAGAGGTTTGGTGAGGTTGGGTGAGCAAACGCAGACCCTTTAAAGTAATACTGCGTGGTACCCATCACATGGGTTCCAAATCTCCAGGTTCAAGGGCATCTTCGTACATCGAAAACATGCATGAGAAACCCAGAAGATGGTACACCGTGTGATGGGGAAAGGTTTCTAAAACGCACCTCATTTCTCATCTCCTTGTGCCCGGGTTCACCATTCCAGCCGCTTTACTAGCAATCTCCCTACTTGGAGCATCAGCACCTTTAACCTCCTGTTCCGTACAGGTTGCAATTTGTCCGGAAGATGAACGGGAAGACGGGGAACCAACGAGAGACTAGCTCTTGGTGTCGGGACAGGCACAGGTCACTCTATTTTCCCATCAGGAAGAAGAATTAACCACAGGCTCAGCCTGCCCCCTGGAACCAGAACAGGGCCTGAAGCCATCCTGCGCTTTTGCGGCCAGCTCCCAAAAAAGCGAGTTGTAAAATGGAGGTTCAGGGCACTGCAATTCACAAACCTGCAGAGTTATAAATGATAACTCTCGTCCACAAATATATTGAGGGAAGGCAAAGAAGACGATTTGAAATCAAGGCAGAATTGCACGAAACAGATTTCAGGAGGTAGATATGAATCGCCTTTAAAGCACATGAAAAGCGGCAAAACGTTGACAATGATGCCCTTGGCCAAAAAGGGCGTATGCGTTTTTTCCTGAATATATTCAGGAAAAAACGCATACGCCCTTTTTGGCCAACCAAGCAACCTGGAAAGGCAAATCAGCGCAACAGAGAAGTCTCGCTTCCCATCAGTCAAAAGGGCCATGCTGAAAAAAGTGTCAAAACCAGAAATGCAGGACAGGCCATGGAGAAATGGGAGCCTTGCTACACTGATGGGCGGGATGTAAATTGCCAACAGCCACTCTGGAGAAGTGTACGGTGTGTCCTGAAACATCTGAAAAACACAGCTTAGAGAGCATAGGGCACTTCCACTCATGGGGGTATAAATTGGGAAAATGAAAAATCAGCAAGACACAAGCACCCCAAAGTTGAGGGCTGCTCTGTTGACAAGGACCTCCACTTCATTCCACCTTAAATATCCCAGGAAAGAGAAAAATGGATAAAGAATTTGTGGTCCTTATGTACAATGGAATATCACTCAGCCATGAAATCAATGTCATAAGGTTAGTAGCAGCATGATGAGTGGATTTAGGTACGACGATTCTAAGTGAAATAAGTCACACAGAAAAGGACACTTCTCATAAGGTATCACTGATAGAGGGAATGTAAAAACCGTTACACTTGAACTGAATTACAAAACAGAACAGAGTCACACATGCAGAAAACACACTATGGCTGCTTAACGGGAAAGGTGAGGTGGGGTGATACATAAAACAAGGGTATCAAATTAGCTCAGATACCGTTCCATAAACCCAATATGTAGTAGACAAGACCTACTCCTTGCTCAGAGAACTGGACTCAACACGCCCTATTCACCGCACAAGAATATATCTGACTAGTAATAATCTTAAAACCTATGTATTGATATCTCTCTGTTAGTGTGTCAAGTGGGTGTAAAGCGGCATAAACACAGCCGTGAAAAGCAGCTAAACCCCATTATGAAAATAAATTACTTTGAAAAACCCATGAAACAACAAAAGTGAAAGAGATAGAAATTCTTACACAATGAGTTCAGGGGCTGTGATGCAACCTGGATTGACCATATCTAGACCCACAGCTGGATGAGACATAAGGGTGGACACTCTTGGGGCTGAGAGGTTTGGTGAGGTTGGGTGAGCAAACACAGACCCTTTAAAGTAATACTGCGTGGTACCCATCGCATGGGTCCCAAATCTCCAGGTTCAAGGGCATCTTCCTACATCGAAAACATGCATGAGAAACCCAGAAGATGGTACACCGTGTGATAGGGAAAGGTTTCTAAAACGCACCTCATTTCTCATCTCCTTGTGCCCGGGTTCGCCATTCCAGCCGCTTTACTAGCAATCTCCCTACTTGGAGCATCAGCACCTTTAACCTCCTGTTCCGTACAGGTTGCAATTTGTCCTGAGGATGAACGGGAAGACGGGGAACCAACGAGAGACTAGCTCTTGGTGTTGGGACAGGCACAGGTCACTCTATTTTCTCATCAGGAAGAAGAATTAACCACAGGCTCAGCCTGCCCCCTGGAACCAGAACAGGGCCTGAAGCCATCCTGCGCTTTTGCGGCCAGCTCCCAAAAAAGCGAGTTGTAAAATGGAGGTTCAGGGCAGTGCAATTCACAAACCTGCAGAGTTATAAATGATAACTCTCGTCCACAAATATATTGAGGGAAGGCAAAGAAGAGGATTTGAAATCAAGGCAGAATTGCACGAAACAGATTTCAGGAGATAGATTCGAATCGCCTTTAAAGCACATGAAAAGCGGCAAAATGTTGACAATGATGCCCTTGGCCAAAAAGGGCGTATGCGTTTTTTCCTGAATATATTCAGGAAAAAACGCATACGCCCTTTTTGGCCAACCAAGCAACCTGGAAAGGCAAATCAGCACTACAAAGAAGACTCGCTACCCATCGGTCAAAAGGGCCATGCTGAAAAAAGTGTCAAAACCAGAAATGCAGGACAGGCCATGGAGAAATGAGAGCCTTGCTACACTAATGGGCGGGATGTAAATTGCCAACAGCCACTCTGGAGAAGTGTACGGTGTGTCCTGAAACATCTGAAAAACACAGCTTAGAGAGCATAGGGCACTTCCACTCATGGGGGTATAAATTGGGAAAATGAAAAATCAGCAAGACACAAGCACCCCAAAGTTGAGGGCTGCTCTGTTGACAAGGACCTCCACTTCATTCCACCTTAAATATCCAAGGAAAGAGAAAAATGGATAAAGAAGTTGTGGTCCTTATGTACAATGGAATATCACTCAGCCATGAAATCAATGTCATAAGGTTAGTAGCAGCATGATGAGTGGATTTAGGTACGACGATTCTAAGTGAAATAAGTCACACAGAAAAGGACACTTCTCAAAAGGTATCACTTTTAGAGGGAATGTAAAAACCGTTACACTTGAACTGAATTACAAAACAGAACAGAGTCACACATGCAGAAAACACACTATGGCTGCTTAACGGGAAAGGTGAGGTGGGGTGATACATAAAACAAGGGTATCAAATTAGCTCAGATACCGTTCCATAAACCCAATATGTAGTAGACAAGACCTACTCCTTGCTCAGAGAACTGGACTCAACACGCCCTATTCACCGCACAAGAATATATCTGACTAGTAATAATCTTAAAACCTATGTATTGATATCTCTCTGTTAGTGTGTCAAGTGGGTTTAAAGCGGCATAAACACAGCCGTGAAAAGCAGCTAAACCCCATTATGAAAATAAATTACTTTGAAAAACCCATGAAACAACGACAGTGAAAGAGATAGAAATTCTTACACAATGAGTTCAGGGGCTGTGATGCAACCTGGATTGACCATATCTAGACCCACAGCTGGATGAGACATAAGGGTGGACACTCTTGGGGCTGAGAGGTTTGGTGAGGTTGGGTGAGCAAACGCAGACCCTTTAAAGTAATACTGCGTGGTACCCATCACATGGGTTCCAAATCTCCAGGTTCAAGGGCATCTTCGTACATCGAAAACATGCATGAGAAACCCAGAAGATGGTACACCGTGTGATGGGGAAAGGTTTCTAAAACGCACCTCATTTCTCATCTCCTTGTGCCCGGGTTCACCATTCCAGCCGCTTTACTAGCAATCTCCCTACTTGGAGCATCAGCACCTTTAACCTCCTGTTCCGTACAGGTTGCAATTTGTCCGGAAGATGAACGGGAAGACGGGGAACCAACGAGAGACTAGCTCTTGGTGTCGGGACAGGCACAGGTCACTCTATTTTCCCATCAGGAAGAAGAATTAACCACAGGCTCAGCCTGCCCCCTGGAACCAGAACAGGGCCTGAAGCCATCCTGCGCTTTTGCGGCCAGCTCCCAAAAAAGCGAGTTGTAAAATGGAGGTTCAGGGCACTGCAATTCACAAACCTGCAGAGTTATAAATGATAACTCTCGTCCACAAATATATTGAGGGAAGGCAAAGAAGACGATTTGAAATCAAGGCAGAATTGCACGAAACAGATTTCAGGAGGTAGATATGAATCGCCTTTAAAGCACATGAAAAGCGGCAAAACGTTGACAATGATGCCCTTGGCCAAAAAGGGCGTATGCGTTTTTTCCTGAATATATTCAGGAAAAAACGCATACGCCCTTTTTGGCCAACCAAGCAACCTGGAAAGGCAAATCAGCGCAACAGAGAAGTCTCGCTTCCCATCAGTCAAAAGGGCCATGCTGAAAAAAGTGTCAAAACCAGAAATGCAGGACAGGCCATGGAGAAATGGGAGCCTTGCTACACTGATGGGCGGGATGTAAATTGCCAACAGCCACTCTGGAGAAGTGTACGGTGTGTCCTGAAACATCTGAAAAACACAGCTTAGAGAGCATAGGGCACTTCCACTCATGGGGGTATAAATTGGGAAAATGAAAAATCAGCAAGACACAAGCACCCCAAAGTTGAGGGCTGCTCTGTTGACAAGGACCTCCACTTCATTCCACCTTAAATATCCCAGGAAAGAGAAAAATGGATAAAGAATTTGTGGTCCTTATGTACAATGGAATATCACTCAGCCATGAAATCAATGTCATAAGGTTAGTAGCAGCATGATGAGTGGATTTAGGTACGACGATTCTAAGTGAAATAAGTCACACAGAAAAGGACACTTCTCATAAGGTATCACTGATAGAGGGAATGTAAAAACCGTTACACTTGAACTGAATTACAAAACAGAACAGAGTCACACATGCAGAAAACACACTATGGCTGCTTAACGGGAAAGGTGAGGTGGGGTGATACATAAAACAAGGGTATCAAATTAGCTCAGATACCGTTCCATAAACCCAATATGTAGTAGACAAGACCTACTCCTTGCTCAGAGAACTGGACTCAACACGCCCTATTCACCGCACAAGAATATATCTGACTAGTAATAATCTTAAAACCTATGTATTGATATCTCTCTGTTAGTGTGTCAAGTGGGTGTAAAGCGGCATAAACACAGCCGTGAAAAGCAGCTAAACCCCATTATGAAAATAAATTACTTTGAAAAACCCATGAAACAACAAAAGTGAAAGAGATAGAAATTCTTACACAATGAGTTCAGGGGCTGTGATGCAACCTGGATTGACCATATCTAGACCCACAGCTGGATGAGACATAAGGGTGGACACTCTTGGGGCTGAGAGGTTTGGTGAGGTTGGGTGAGCAAACACAGACCCTTTAAAGTAATACTGCGTGGTACCCATCGCATGGGTCCCAAATCTCCAGGTTCAAGGGCATCTTCCTACATCGAAAACATGCATGAGAAACCCAGAAGATGGTACACCGTGTGATAGGGAAAGGTTTCTAAAACGCACCTCATTTCTCATCTCCTTGTGCCCGGGTTCGCCATTCCAGCCGCTTTACTAGCAATCTCCCTACTTGGAGCATCAGCACCTTTAACCTCCTGTTCCGTACAGGTTGCAATTTGTCCTGAGGATGAACGGGAAGACGGGGAACCAACGAGAGACTAGCTCTTGGTGTTGGGACAGGCACAGGTCACTCTATTTTCTCATCAGGAAGAAGAATTAACCACAGGCTCAGCCTGCCCCCTGGAACCAGAACAGGGCCTGAAGCCATCCTGCGCTTTTGCGGCCAGCTCCCAAAAAAGCGAGTTGTAAAATGGAGGTTCAGGGCACTGCAATTCACAAACCTGCAGAGTTATAAATGATAACTCTCGTCCACAAATATATTGAGGGAAGGCAAAGAAGAGGATTTGAAATCAAGGCAGAATTGCACGAAACAGATTTCAGGAGGTAGATTCGAATCGCCTTTAAAGCACATGAAAAGCGGCAAAATGTTGACAATGATGCCCTTGGCCAAAAAGGGCGTATGCGTTTTTTCCTGAATATATTCAGGAAAAAACGCATACGCCCTTTTTGGCCAACCAAGCAACCTGGAAAGGCAAATCAGCACTACAAAGAAGACTCGCTACCCATCGGTCAAAAGGGCCATGCTGAAAAAAGTGTCAAAACCAGAAATGCAGGACAGGCCATGGAGAAATGAGAGCCTTGCTACACTGATGGGCGGGATGTAAATTGCCAACAGCCACTCTGGAGAAGTGTACGGTGTGTCCTGAAACATCTGAAAAACACAGCTTAGAGAGCATAGGGCACTTCCACTCATGGGGGTATAAATTGGGAAAATGAAAAATCAGCAAGACACAAGCACCCCAAAGTTGAGGGCTGCTCTGTTGACAAGGACCTCCACTTCATTCCACCTTAAATATCCAAGGAAAGAGAAAAATGGATAAAGAAGTTGTGGTCCTTATGTACAATGGAATATCACTCAGCCATGAAATCAATGTCATAAGGTTAGTAGCAGCATGATGAGTGGATTTAGGTACGACGATTCTAAGTGAAATAAGTCACACAGAAAAGGACACTTCTCAAAAGGTATCACTTTTAGAGGGAATGTAAAAACCGTTACACTTGAACTGAATTACAAAACAGAACAGAGTCACACATGCAGAAAACACACTATGGCTGCTTAACGGGAAAGGTGAGGTGGGGTGATACATAAAACAAGGGTATCAAATTAGCTCAGATACCGTTCCATAAACCCAATATGTAGTAGACAAGACCTACTCCTTGCTCAGAGAACTGGACTCAACACGCCCTATTCACCGCACAAGAATATATCTGACTAGTAATAATCTTAAAACCTATGTATTGATATCTCACTGTTAGTGTGTCAAGTGGGTTTAAAGCGGCATAAACACAGCCGTGAAAAGCAGCTAAACCCCATTATGAAAATAAATTACTTTGAAAAACCCATGAAACAACGACAGTGAAAGAGATAGAAATTCTTACACAATGAGTTCAGGGGCTGTGATGCAACCTGGATTGACCATATCTAGACCCACAGCTGGATGAGACATAAGGGTGGACACTCTTGGGGCTGAGAGGTTTGGTGAGGTTGGGTGAGCAAACGCAGACCCTTTAAAGTAATACTGCGTGGTACCCATCACATGGGTTCCAAATCTCCAGGTTCAAGGGCATCTTCGTACATCGAAAACATGCATGAGAAACCCAGAAGATGGTACACCGTGTGATGGGGAAAGGTTTCTAAAACGCACCTCATTTCTCATCTCCTTGTGCCCGGGTTCACCATTCCAGCCGCTTTACTAGCAATCTCCCTACTTGGAGCATCAGCACCTTTAACCTCCTGTTCCGTACAGGTTGCAATTTGTCCGGAAGATGAACGGGAAGACGGGGAACCAACGAGAGACTAGCTCTTGGTGTCGGGACAGGCACAGGTCACTCTATTTTCCCATCAGGAAGAAGAATTAACCACAGGCTCAGCCTGCCCCCCGGAACCAGAACAGGGCCTGAAGCCATCCTGCGCTTTTGCGGCCAGCTCCCAAAAAAGCGAGTTGTAAAATGGAGGTTCAGGGCACTGCAATTCACAAACCTGCAGAGTTATAAATGATAACTCTCGTCCACAAATATATTGAGGGAAGGCAAAGAAGACGATTTGAAATCAAGGCAGAATTGCACGAAACAGATTTCAGGAGGTAGATATGAATCGCCTTTAAAGCACATGAAAAGCGGCAAAACGTTGACAATGATGCCCTTGGCCAAAAAGGGCGTATGCGTTTTTTCCTGAATATATTCAGGAAAAAACGCATACGCCCTTTTTGGCCAACCAAGCAACCTGGAAAGGCAAATCAGCGCAACAGAGAAGTCTCGCTTCCCATCGGTCAAAAGGGCCATGCTGAAAAAAGTGTCAAAACCAGAAATGCAGGACAGGCCATGGAGAAATGGGAGCCTTGCTACACTGATGGGCGGGATGTAAATTGCCAACAGCCACTCTGGAGAAGTGTACGGTGTGTCCTGAAACATCTGAAAAACACAGCTTAGAGAGCATAGGGCACTTCCACTCATGGGGGTATAAATTGGGAAAATGAAAAATCAGCAAGACACAAGCACCCCAAAGTTGAGGGCTGCTCTGTTGACAAGGACCTCCACTTCATTCCACCTTAAATATCCCAGGAAAGAGAAAAATGGATAAAGAATTTGTGGTCCTTATGTACAATGGAATATCACTCAGCCATGAAATCAATGTCATAAGGTTAGTAGCAGCATGATGAGTGGATTTAGGTACGACGATTCTAAGTGAAATAAGTCACACAGAAAAGGACACTTCTCATAAGGTATCACTGATAGAGGGAATGTAAAAACCGTTACACTTGAACTGAATTACAAAACAGAACAGAGTCACACATGCAGAAAACACACTATGGCTGCTTAACGGGAAAGGTGAGGTGGGGTGATACATAAAACAAGGGTATCAAATTAGCTCAGATACCGTTCCATAAACCCAATATGTAGTAGACAAGACCTACTCCTTGCTCAGAGAACTGGACTCAACACGCCCTATTCACCGCACAAGAATATATCTGACTAGTAATAATCTTAAAACCTATGTATTGATATCTCTCTGTTAGTGTGTCAAGTGGGTGTAAAGCGGCATAAACACAGCCGTGAAAAGCAGCTAAACCCCATTATGAAAATAAATTACTTTGAAAAACCCATGAAACAACAAAAGTGAAAGAGATAGAAATTCTTACACAATGAGTTCAGGGGCTGTGATGCAACCTGGATTGACCATATCTAGACCCACAGCTGGATGAGACATAAGGGTGGACACTCTTGGGGCTGAGAGGTTTGGTGAGGTTGGGTGAGCAAACACAGACCCTTTAAAGTAATACTGCGTGGTACCCATCGCATGGGTCCCAAATCTCCAGGTTCAAGGGCATCTTCCTACATCGAAAACATGCATGAGAAACCCAGAAGATGGTACACCGTGTGATAGGGAAAGGTTTCTAAAACGCACCTCATTTCTCATCTCCTTGTGCCCGGGTTCGCCATTCCAGCCGCTTTACTAGCAATCTCCCTACTTGGAGCATCAGCACCTTTAACCTCCTGTTCCGTACAGGTTGCAATTTGTCCTGAGGATGAACGGGAAGACGGGGAACCAACGAGAGACTAGCTCTTGGTGTTGGGACAGGCACAGGTCACTCTATTTTCTCATCAGGAAGAAGAATTAACCACAGGCTCAGCCTGCCCCCTGGAACCAGAACAGGGCCTGAAGCCATCCTGCGCTTTTGCGGCCAGCTCCCAAAAAAGCGAGTTGTACAATGGAGCTTCAGGGCACTGCAATTCACAAACCTGCAGAGTTATAAATGATAACTCT
Source organism: Balaenoptera borealis (assembly GCF_965194805.1). Lineage (NCBI taxonomy): Eukaryota > Metazoa > Chordata > Mammalia > Artiodactyla > Balaenopteridae > Balaenoptera > Balaenoptera borealis. The sequence goes on from NW_028124009.1 coordinate 3,937,058, forward strand.
CGTCCACAAATATATTGAGGGAAGGCAAAGAAGAGGATTTGAAATCAAGGCAGAATTGCAGGAAACAGATTTCAGGAGGTAGATTCGAATCGCCTTTAAAGCACATGAAAAGCGGCAAAATGTTGACAATGATGCCCTTGGCCAAAAAGGGCGTATGCGTTTTTTCCTGAATATATTCAGGAAAAAACGCATACGCCCTTTTTGGCCAACCAAGCAACCTGGAAAGGCAAATCAGCACTACAAAGAAGACTCGCTACCCATCGGTCAAAAGGGCCATGCTGAAAAAAGTGTCAAAACCAGAAATGCAGGACAGGCCATGGAGAAATGAGAGCCTTGCTACACTGATGGGCGGGATGTAAATTGCCAACAGCCACTCTGGAGAAGTGTACGGTGTGTCCTGAAACATCTGAAAAACACAGCTTAGAGAGCATAGGGCACTTCCACTCATGGGGGTATAAATTGGGAAAATGAAAAATCAGCAAGACACAAGCACCCCAAAGTTGAGGGCTGCTCTGTTGACAAGGACCTCCACTTCATTCCACCTTAAATATCCAAGGAAAGAGAAAAATGGATAAAGAAGTTGTGGTCCTTATGTACAATGGAATATCACTCAGCCATGAAATCAATGTCATAAGGTTAGTAGCAGCATGATGAGTGGATTTAGGTACGACGATTCTAAGTGAAATAAGTCACACAGAAAAGGACACTTCTCATAAGGTATCACTTTTAGAGGGAATGTAAAAACCGTTACACTTGAACTGAATTACAAAACAGAACAGAGTCACACATGCAGAAAACACACTATGGCTGCTTAACGGGAAAGGTGAGGTGGGGTGATACATAAAACAAGGGTATCAAATTAGCTCAGATACCGTTCCATAAACCCAATATGTAGTAGACAAGACCTACTCCTTGCTCAGAGAACTGGACTCAACACGCCCTATTCACCGCACAAGAATATATCTGACTAGTAATAATCTTAAAACCTATGTATTGATATCTCTCTGTTAGTGTGTCAAGTGGGTTTAAAGCGGCATAAACACAGCCGTGAAAAGCAGCTAAACCCCATTATGAAAATAAATTACTTTGAAAAACCCATGAAACAACGACAGTGAAAGAGATAGAAATTCTTACACAATGAGTTCAGGGGCTGTGATGCAACCTGGATTGACCATATCTAGACCCACAGCTGGATGAGACATAAGGGTGGACACTCTTGGGGCTGAGAGGTTTGGTGAGGTTGGGTGAGCAAACGCAGACCCTTTAAAGTAATACTGCGTGGTACCCATCACATGGGTTCCAAATCTCCAGGTTCAAGGGCATCTTCGTACATCGAAAACATGCATGAGAAACCCAGAAGATGGTACACCGTGTGATGGGGAAAGGTTTCTAAAACGCACCTCATTTCTCATCTCCTTGTGCCCGGGTTCACCATTCCAGCCGCTTTACTAGCAATCTCCCTACTTGGAGCATCAGCACCTTTAACCTCCTGTTCCGTACAGGTTGCAATTTGTCCGGAAGATGAACGGGAAGACGGGGAACCAACGAGAGACTAGCTCTTGGTGTCGGGACAGGCACAGGTCACTCTATTTTCCCATCAGGAAGAAGAATTAACCACAGGCTCAGCCTGCCCCCTGGAACCAGAACAGGGCCTGAAGCCATCCTGCGCTTTTGCGGCCAGCTCCCAAAAAAGCGAGTTGTAAAATGGAGGTTCAGGGCACTGCAATTCACAAACCTGCAGAGTTATAAATGATAACTCTCGTCCACAAATATATTGAGGGAAGGCAAAGAAGACGATTTGAAATCAAGGCAGAATTGCACGAAACAGATTTCAGGAGGTAGATATGAATCGCCTTTAAAGCACATGAAAAGCGGCAAAACGTTGACAATGATGCCCTTGGCCAAAAAGGGCGTATGCGTTTTTTCCTGAATATATTCAGGAAAAAACGCATACGCCCTTTTTGGCCAACCAAGCAACCTGGAAAGGCAAATCAGCGCAACAGAGAAGTCTCGCTTCCCATCAGTCAAAAGGGCCATGCTGAAAAAAGTGTCAAAACCAGAAATGCAGGACAGGCCATGGAGAAATGGGAGCCTTGCTACACTGATGGGCGGGATGTAAATTGCCAACAGCCACTCTGGAGAAGTGTACGGTGTGTCCTGAAACATCTGAAAAACACAGCTTAGAGAGCATAGGGCACTTCCACTCATGGGGGTATAAATTGGGAAAATGAAAAATCAGCAAGACACAAGCACCCCAAAGTTGAGGGCTGCTCTGTTGACAAGGACCTCCACTTCATTCCACCTTAAATATCCCAGGAAAGAGAAAAATGGATAAAGAATTTGTGGTCCTTATGTACAATGGAATATCACTCAGCCATGAAATCAATGTCATAAGGTTAGTAGCAGCATGATGAGTGGATTTAGGTACGACGATTCTAAGTGAAATAAGTCACACAGAAAAGGACACTTCTCATAAGGTATCACTGATAGAGGGAATGTAAAAACCGTTACACTTGAACTGAATTACAAAACAGAACAGAGTCACACATGCAGAAAACACACTATGGCTGCTTAACGGGAAAGGTGAGGTGGGGTGATACATAAAACAAGGGTATCAAATTAGCTCAGATACCGTTCCATAAACCCAATATGTAGTAGACAAGACCTACTCCTTGCTCAGAGAACTGGACTCAACACGCCCTATTCACCGCACAAGAATATATCTGACTAGTAATAATCTTAAAACCTATGTATTGATATCTCTCTGTTAGTGTGTCAAGTGGGTGTAAAGCGGCATAAACACAGCCGTGAAAAGCAGCTAAATTCCCATTATGAAAATAAATTACTTTGAAAAACCCATGAAACAACGACAGTGAAAGAGATAGAAATTCTTACACAATGAGTTCAGGGGCTGTGATGCAACCTGGATTGACCATATCTAGACCCACAGCTGGATGAGACATAAGGGTGGACACTCTTGGGGCTGAGAGGTTTGGTGAGGTTGGGTGAGCAAATGCAGACCCTTTAAAGTAATACTGCGTGGTACCCATCGCATGGGTCCCAAATCTCCAGGTTCAAGGGCATCTTCCTACATCGAAAACATGCATGAGAAACCCAGAAGATGGTACACCGTGTGATGGGGAAAGGTTTCTAAAACGCACCTCATTTCTCATCTCCTTGTGCCCGGGTTCGCCATTCCAGCCGCTTTACTAGCAATCTCCCTACTTGGAACATCAGCACCTTTAACCTCCTGTTCCGTACAGGTTGCAATTTGTCCTGAGGATGAACGGGAAGACGGGGAACCAACGAGAGACTAGCTCTTGGTGTCGGGACAGGCACTGGTCACTCTATTTTCCCATCAGGAAGAAGAATTAACCACAGGCTCAGCCTGCCCCCCAGAACCAGAACAGGGCCTGAAGCCATACTGCACTTTTGCGGCCAGCTCCCAAAAAAGCGAGTTGTAAAATGGAGGTTCAGGGCACTGCAATTCACAAACCTGCAGAGTTATAAATGATAACTCTCGTCCACAAATATATTGAGGGAAGGCAAAGAAGAGGATTTGAAATCAAGGCAGAATTGCACGAAACAGATTTCAGGAGGTAGATACGAATCGCCTTTAAAGCACATGAAAAGCGGCAAAACGTTGACAATGATGCCCTTGGCCAAAAAGGGCGTATGCGTTTTTTCCTGAATATATTCAGGAAAAAACGCATACGCCCTTTTTGGCCAACCAAGCAACCTGGAAAGGCAAATCAGCGCTACAGAGAAGTCTCACTTCCCATCGGTCAAAAGGGCCATGCTGAAAAAAGTGTCAAAACCAGAAATGCAGGACAGGCCATGGAGAAATGGGAGCCTTGCTACACTGATGGGCGGGATGTAAATTGCCAACAGCCACTCTGGAGAAGTGTACGGTGTGTCCTGAAACATCTGAAAAACACAGCTTAGAGAGCATAGGGCACTTCCACTCATGGGGGTATAAATTGGGAAAATGAAAAATCAGCAAGACACAAGCACCCCAAAGTTGATGGCTGCTCTGTTGACAAGGACCTCCACTTCATTCCACCTTCAATATCCCAGGAAAGAGAAAAATGGATAAAGAAGTTGTGGTCCTTATGTACAATGGAATATCACTCAGCCATGAAATCAATGTCATAAGGTTAGTAGCAGCATGATGAGTGGATTTAGGTACGACGATTCTAAGTGAAATAAGTCACACAGAAAAGGACACTTCTCATAAGGTATCACTTTTAGAGGGAATGTAAAAACCGTTACACTTGAACTGAATTACAAAACAGAACAGAGTCACACATGCAGAAAACAGACTATGGCTGCTTAACGGGAAAGGGGAGGTGGGGTGATACATAAAACAAGGGTATCAAATTAGCTCAGATACCGTTCCATAAACCCAATATGTAGTAGACAAGACCTACTCCTTGCTCAGAGAACTGGACTCAACACGCCCTATTCACCGCACAAGAATATATCTGACTAGTAATAATCTTAAAACCTATGTATTGATATCTCTCTGTTAGTGTGTCAAGTGGGTGTAAAGCGGCATAACACAGCCGTGAAAAGCAGCTAAACCCCATTATGAAAATAAATTACTTTGAAAAACCCATGAAACAATGACAGTGAAAGAGATAGAAATTCCTACACAATGAGTTCAGGGGCTGTGATGCAACCTGGATTGACCATATCTAGACCCACAGCTGGATGAGACATAACGGTGGACACTCTTGGGGCTGAGAGGTTTGGTGAGGTTGGGTGAGCAAACGCAGACCCTTTAAAGTAATACTGCGTGGTACCCATCGCATGGGTCCCAAATCTCCAGGTTCAATAGCATCTTCCTACATCGAAAACATGCATGAGAAACCCAGAAGATGGTACACCGTGTGATGGGGAAAGGTTTCTAAAACGCACCTCATTTCTCATCTCCTTGTGCCCGGGTTCGCCATTCCAGCCGCTTTACTAGCAATCTCCTTACTTGGAGCATCAGCACCTTTAACCTCCGGTTCCGTACAGGTTGCAATTTGTCCTGAGGATGAACGGGAAGACGGGGAACCAACGAGAGACTAGCTCTTGGTGTCGGGACAGGCACAGGTCACTCTATTTTCCCATCAGGAAGAAGAATTAACTACAGGCTCAGCCTGCCCCCCGGAACCAGAAGAGGGCCTGAAGCCATCCTGCGCTTTTGCGGCCAGCTCCCAAAAAAGCGAGTTGTAAAATGGAGCTTGAGGGCACTGCAATTCACAAACCTGCAGAGTTATAAATGATAACTCTCGTCCACAAATATATTGAGGGAAGGCAAAGAAGAGGATTTGAAATCAAGGCAGAATTGCACGAAACAGATTTCAGGAGGTAGATACGAATCGCCTTTAAAGCACATGAAAAGCGGCAAAACGTTGACAATGATGCCCTTGGCCAAAAAGGGCGTATGCGTTTTTTCCTGAATATATTCAGGAAAAAACGCATACGCCGTTTTTGGCCAACCAAGCAACCTGGAAAGGCAAATCAGGGCTACAAAGAAGACTCGCTACCCATCGGTCAAAAGGGCCATGCTGAAAAAAGTCTCAAAACCAGAAATGCAGGACAGGCCATGGAGAAATGGGAGCCTTGCTACACTGATGGGCGGGATGTAAATTGCCAACAGCCTCTCTGGAGAAGTGTACGGTGAGTCCTGAAACATCTAAAAAACACAGCTTAGAGAGCATAGGGCACTTCCACTCATGGGGGTATAAATTGGGAAAATGAAAAATCAGCAAGACACAAGCACCCCCAAGTTGAGGGCTGCTCTGTTGACAAGGACCTCCACTTCATTCCACCTTCAATATCCCAGGAAAGAGAAAAATGGATAAAGAAGTTGTGGTCCTTATGTACAATGGAATATCACTCAGCCATGAAATCAATGTCATAAGGCTAGTAGCAGCATGATGAGTGGATTTAGGTACGACGATTCTAAGTGAAATAAGTCACACAGAAAAGGACACTTCTCATAAGGTATCACTTATAGAGGGAATGTAAAAACCGTTACACTTGAACTGAATTACAAAACAGAACAGAGTCACACATGCAGAAAACACAGTATGGCTGCTTAACGGGAAAGGTGAGGTGGGGTGATACATAAAACAAGGGTTTCAAATTAGCTCAGATACCGTTCCATAAACCCAATATGTAATAGACAAGACCTACTCCTTGCTCAGAGAACTGGACTCAACACGCCCTATTCGCTGCACAAGAATATATCTGACTAGTAATAATCTTAAAACCTATGTATTGATGTCCCTCTGTAAGTGAATCAAGTGGGTGTAAAGGGGCATAAACACAGCAGTGAAAATCAGGTAAACCCCATTATAAAAATAAATTACTTAAAAATTCCAAAAAACAAAGACAGTGATAGAGGGAAAATTTTTACGTAATTCGTTCCGGGGCTGTGATGCAACCTGGTGTGACCATATCTAGACCCACAGCTGGATGAGAAATAAAGCTGGACACTCTTGGGGCTGAAGGTCTCTTTCCCTATTTACCAGATTAGGAACGTAGAAAGGCTGCCACCCTCTGGCCGTTACCTGCAAAAGCAGCTTTAAAACCTGTGCTAATGGTCACTTCATATGAACAAGTACTTCAGGGCTGTAAATGAAACGTGCCCTCAAAATGTCTTGAGGGAGGTAATGGCCAAAAATTTTCAAAATGTGACACTTACTTTAAGAAAACACTTTGAAGAACTGAGCTGTAATCACAGTTTGATAAATAAAAAGGGCATGCTTTAAAGCTCAATTTCAACAGATTATGGGACACATGCAAATTCAACCACAGATAGGCATCAGCTCGCACCCATTAGAATAACCATCAGCAAGAAAACTACAAACAATAAATATTGAAGGTGTTTTGGAGAAATGCATACCCTCAATTTTAAGTGGGACGTAACCTGGAAAGAGCCACTAATGAGAACTGAATGGTGGTGCCTTTAAAACATACACACTGAGCTACCATATGATACAGCAAGCCCACTGCTTGGCCTATAACATAAGAAGATATAACTGGAAAGACACAGGCAAGCAAATGTGCATTGCAGCAGTATTACAATAGCCAAGACATGGAGGCAACCAGAAAGTCCATCAAGAGGTGCGTGGCCAAAGAAGAACTGGTACACGTACAGATGGAATATTAGCCAGGGAAAAAAATGAAACAATGCCATTTGCAGCACCATGTATGATTCTTGAGGTAATCAGGCAAATTGTACTAAGTCAGAAAGCAAAAGACACATATCCTATAATATCACTTATAGGTCTTAGCTAAAAATTGATACCAATGAAAATATTTCCACAGAGAAATGCAATCACAGATTCATTAAACAAACTTATGGTTCACCAAATGGAAAGGTGTGAGGATTGGATACATTAGGATATTGGGGTTAAGATAGATATAGAAACACATGTGAAATATGTAATCACCAAAGACCTACGTAATACCAAGACAAGACTACTCAACATCGTGTCATAACCTACATGGGAAAATGATCCAAAGAAGAATAGATATATGTATATGTTTAAAAGAACCACATCTTTCACACCTAGAAGAAACAAAACATTTTAATTAAATTTGCTCTGACAAAAAATAAAAATTAAATTAAAAAAAGAACAAGAAGTAATGAGACATAAACTTAAGGGGCTATTTGCTGGCACATTGCATTCTAATTTACAACCAGAACATGACTTCCATTAAGGCTCTGTCATCACTAATAAAGCAGCTTTATAAGCAATGTTGAAGGTAGCTTAAAAGAAGTCTCACTAATTATTGATAGTAACAAGGAAACAAAGAAAAGTAAAAATCTCACTGCAAAAAGTATACATAGGGTAAGGATAGTAGATCAAACACTTATTAAACTTCTGTAAAGAATAAAAGACAACAGTAGTATGTTTTTTTAAAAAGAGAGGGCCCAAATAAATCTGAAATGAAAGAGATGATGTTACAACGGACACCACAGAAATACAAAGTATCCTAAGATACACACAGGGTAACTCAGGGCTCAGACTGGACAGAGCCCACTCTCCAGTCCCCTGTACATGACTTACAGGAGCCTCAGGAACTGAGGAGGGGGTCCCTGAGGAGAGGCTCAAGATAGAATATGGTAGACATTAACATGACTGCATTCATCTTAAACATGCCTGAACTACATTCACACGAGATGATTTTGTCCTGTATGTACATCGGCACCTCTAGTTGGAACTGCAGATCTTTGGCTTCAACACCTCTACTGACAACATTAGCGTCACCTGCTGTGGACCGTCTCCTATAGGATTTCTAGAATCACAAAACATCGAAGCTTCACAGGACCCAGAGTCTGTGCAACTCCACACAGAGTCTCAGAGTCTCAACTCCACTCAGATACTCCACTCTTGGAGGGCACACACAAAGTAGTGTGCACATCAGGACCCAGGGGAAGGAGCAGTGACCCTGTAGGAGAATGACCAGAACTACCTGCTACTTTTAGAGGGTCTCTTGCAGAGGCAGGTGGTGGCTGTGGCTGTGGCTCACCGTGAGGACAACGACACTGGCAGCAGAAGTTCTGGGAAATACTCCTTGGTGTGAGCCCTCCCAGAGTCCGCCATTAGCCCCACCAAGAGCAAGGTAGGCTCCAGGGCTGGGTCGCCTCAGGCCAAACAACCAACAGGGAGGGAACCCAGCCCCATGCATCAGCAGACAAGCGGATTAAACTTTTTATTAAAGTTTTATTTAATCCGTAGACAAGCGGATTAAAGCTCTGCCCACCAAAGCAACACCCAGCTCTACCCACCACCAGTCCTTCCCATCAGGAAGCTTGCACAAGCCTCTAAGATAGACTCATCCACCGGAGAGCAGACAGCAGAAGCAAGAAGAACTACAATTCTGCAGCCTGTGGAAGGAAAACCACATTCACAGAAAGATAGACAAAATGAAAAGGCAGAGGACTTTATACCAGATCAAGGAACAAGATAAAACCCCAGAAAAAAAAACGAAATGAGGTGGAGATAGGGAACCTTCCAGAAAAAGAATTCAGAATAATGATAGTGAAGTTGAGCCAAGACCTTGGAAAAAGAAAGGAGGCAAAGATCGAGAAGATGCAAGAAATGTTTAACAAAGACCTAGAAGAATTAAGGAACAAACACCTAGAAGAATTAAAGAACAAACAAACAGAGGTGAACAATGGAATAACTGAAATGAAAAATACACTAGAAGGAATCAGTAGCAGAATAACTGTGGCAGAAGAACGGATAAGTGACCTGGAAGACAGAAAGGTGGAAATCACTGCCATGGAACAGAATAAAGAAAAAGAATGAAAATAAACGAAGACACCCCAAGAGTCCTCTGGGACAACATTAAACGCAACAACATTCGCATTATAGGGGTCCCAGAAGGAGAAGAGAGAGAGAAAGGACCCGAGAATATATTTAAAGAGATAATGGTCAAAAACTTCCCTAGCATGGGAAAAGAAATAGCCACCCAAGTCCAGAAGCACAGAGTGTCCCAGGCAGGATAAACCAAAGGAGAAAAATGACAAGACACATAGTAATCAAATTGACAAAAATTAACGACAAAGAAAAATGATTGAAAGCAGCAAGGGAAAAATGACAAATAACATACAAGGGAACTCCCATAAGGATAACAACTGATTTCTCAGCAGAAAATCTACAAGCCAGAAGGAAGTGGCATGATAAATTTAAAGTGATGAAAGGGAAGAACCTACAACCAAGAGTACTCCACCCTGCAAAGAGCTCATTCAGATTTGATGGAGAAATCAAAAGCCTTACAGACAAGCAAAAGCTAAGAGAATTCAGCACCATGAAACCAGCTCTACACCAAATGCTAAAGGAACTTCTCTAAGTGGGAAACACAAGAGAAGAAAAGGACCCACCAAGACAAACCCATAACAATTAAGAAAATAGTAGTAGGAACATACATATCGATAATTACCTTAAACGTGAATGCACTACATGTTCCAACCAAAAGACACAGGCTCGCTGAATGGATACAAAAACAAGACCCATATATATGCTGTCTACAAGAGATCCATTTCAGACCTAGGGACACATACAGACTCAAAGTGAGGCGATGGAAAAATATATTCTATGCAAATGAAAATCAAAAGAAAGCTGGAGTAGCAATACTCATATCAGATAAAATAGACTTTAAAATAAAGAATGTTACAAGAGACGAGGAAAGGCACTACATAATGGTCAGGGGATCAATCCAAGAAGAAGATATAACAACTATAAATATATATGTACCCAAAATAGGAGCAGCTCAATGTATAAGGCAACTGCTAACAGCTATAAAAGAGGAAATCGACAGTAACACAATAATAGCGGGGGACTTTAACAGCTCACTTACACCAGTGGAGATCAGCCAGACAGACAATTAATAAGGAAACACAAGCTTTAAATGACACAATAGACCAGATAGAGTTAATTGATATTTATAGGACATTCCATCCAAAAACAGCAGATTACACGTTCTTCTCAACTGCACACGGAACATTCTCCAGGATAGATCACATCTTGGGTCACAGATAAAGCCTCAGTAAATTTAAGAAAACTGAAATCATATCAAGCAGCTGTTCCGACCACAATGCTATGAGATTAGAAATCAATTACACGGAAAAAACCGTAAAAAACACAAACACATGGAGGCTAAACAATACGTTACTAAATAACCAAGAGATCACTGAAGAAATCAAAGAGGAAATCAAAAACTACCTAGAGACAAATGACAACAAAAACACGATGATCCAAAACCTATGGGATGCAGCAAAAGGAGTTCTAAGAGGGAAGTTTATAGCAATACAAGCCTACCTCAAGAAACAAGAAAAATCTCAAATAAACAATCTAACCTTACACCTAGAGGAACTAGAGAAAGAAGAACAAAACCCAAAGTTAGTAGAAGGAAAGAAATCATAAAGATCAGAGCAGAAATAAATGAAATAGAAACAAAGAAAACGAAAGCAAAGATCAATAAAACTAAAAGCTGGTTCTTTGAGAAGATAAGCAAAAATGATCAACCTTTAGCCGGACTCCAGAAAAAGAGGGAGAGGACGCAAATCAACAAAATTAGAAGTGAAAAAGCAGAAGTTATAACAGACACCACAGGAATACAAAGCATCCTAAGAGACTACTACAAGCAACTCTAGGCCAATAAAATGGACAATCTGGAAGAAATGGACAAATTCTTAGAAAGGGATAACCTTCTAAGACTGAACCAGGAAGAAATAGAAAATATGAACAAACCTATCACAAGCAATGAAATTGAAACTGTGATTAAAAATCTTCCAACAAACAAAAGTCCAGAACCAGATGGCATCACAGGTGAATTCTATCAAACATTTAGAGCAGAGCTAACACCCAACCTTCTCAAATTCTTCAAAACAATTGCAGGGGAAGGAACACTCCCAAACTCATTCTATGAGATCACCATCACCCTGATACCAAAATCAGACAGAGATACTACAAGGAAAGAAAATTATAGACCAATATCACTGATGAATATAGATGTAAAAATCCTCAACAAAATACTAGCAAACAGAATCGAACAACACATGAAAAGGATCATACACCATGATCAAGTGGGGTTTATCCCAGGGATGCGAGGATTCTTCAATATACACAAATCAATGTGATACACCATATTAACAAATTGTAGAATAAAAGCATATGATCATCTCAATAGATGAAGGAAAAGATTTTGAGAAAATTCAACACTCATTTACGATAAAAACTCTGCAGAGTGTGGGCATAGAGGGAAACTACCTCAACATAATAAAGGCCATATATGACAAACCCACAGAAAACAACATTCTCAATGGTGAAAAACTGAAAGCGTTTCCTCTAAGATCAGGAACAAGACGAGGATGTCCACTCTCACCACTGCTATTCAACATAGTTTTGGAAGTCCTAGCCATGGCAATCAGAGAAGAAAAAGAAATAAAAGGAATACAAAAAGGAAAAGAAGAAGTAAAATTGTCACTGTTTGCAGATGACATGATATCATAGATAGAGAATCCTAAAGATGCCACCAGAAAACCACTGGAGCTAATCAATGAATTTGGTAAAGTTGCAGGATACAAAATTAATGCACAGAAATTGCTTGCATTCCTATACACTAACAATGAAAGATCAGAAAGAGAAATTAAGGAAACAATCCCATTACCACTGCAACAAAAAGAATAAAATACCTAGGAATAAACCTACCTAAGGAAGTAAAAGACCTGTACTCAGAAAACTATAAGACACTGATGAAAGAAATCAAAGATGATATAAACAGATGGAGACATATACCATGTTCTCGGATTAGAAGAATCAATATTGTGAAAATGACTATACTACCCAAAGCAATCTACAGATTCAATGCAATCCCGATCAAAATACCTTTGGCATTTTCTACAGAACAAGAAAAAAAAATCTTAAAATTTGTAGGGAGACACAAAAGACCCTGGATAGCCAAAGCAGTCTTGAGGGGGGAAAAAAAAGAGCTGGAGGAATCAGACTTCCAGACTTCAGACTATATTGCAAAGCTACAGTAATCAAGATAATATGGTACTGACACAAGAACAGAAATATAGGTCAATAGAACAGGATAGAAAGCACAGAGATAAACCCACGTACCTATGGTTCACTAATCTATGACAAAGGAGGCAAGGGTATACAATGGAGAAAAGACAGTGTCTTCAGCAAGTGGTGCTGGGAAAACTGGACAGTTACATGTAAAAGAATGAAATTAGTACACACCCTAACACCATACACAAAAATAAACTCAAAATGGATTAGAGACCTAAATATAAGACCAGCCACTATAAAACTCTTAGAGGAAAACATAAGCAGAACAGTCTATGACATAAATCACAGCAAGATCCTTTTTGACCCACCTCCTAGAGAAATGGAAATAAAAACAAAAATAAAAAAATGGGACCGAATGAAACATAAATTCTTTTGCACAACAAAGGAAAACATAAGCAAGATGAAAAGACAACCATCAGAATGGGAGAAAATATTTTCAAATGAAGCAAATGGCAAAGGATTAATCTCCAAAAAGCAGCTCATGTAGCTCAATATCACAAAACCAAACAACCCAATCCAAAAATGGGCAGAAGACCTAAATAGACATTTCTCCAAAGAAGATATACAGGTTGCCAACAAACACATGAAAGGATGCTGAACATCACTAATCATTAGAGAAATGCAAATCAAAACTACAGTGAGGTATCACCTCACACCAGTCAGAATGGCCATCATCAAAAAATCTACCAACAATAAATGCTGGAGAGGCATTTATTGGAGCAAAGGGAACCCTCTTGCACTGTTGGTGGGAATGTAAATTGATATAGCCACTAGGGAGAACGGTATGGGGGTTCCTTAAAAACTAAAAATAGAACTACCATACAACCCAGCAAACCCACTCCTGGACATTTACCCTGAGAAAACCATAATTCAAAAAGAGTCATGTACCACAATGTTCACTGTAGCTCTATTTACAATAGCCAGGACATGGAAGCAACCTAAGTGTCCATCAACAGATAAATGGATAAGGAAGATGTGGCACAAATATACAATGGAACATTATTCAGCCATAAAAAGAAACGAAATTGAGTTACTTTTAGTGAGGTGGATGGATCTAGAGTCTGTCCTACAGAGTGAAGTAAGTCAGAAAGAGAAAAACAAATACCGTATGCTAACACATATATATGGAATCTTCAAAAAAAAAGTTTATGAAGAACCTAGGGGCAGGAAAGGATTAAGGACACAGACGTAGAGAAAGGACTTGAGGACATGGGGAGAGGGAAGGGTAAGCTCGGACAAAGTGAGAGAGTGGTATGGACATATATACACTACCAAATGTAAAATTGATAGCTACTGGGAAGCAGCCACATAGCACAGGGAGATCAGCTCTGTGCTTTGTGACCACCTAAAAGGGTGGGATAAGGGAGTGAGAGGGAGTTGCAAGAGGGAGGGGATATGGTGTTATATGTATACGCACAGCTGATTCACTTTTTTATACAGCAGAAACTAACACACAATTGTAAAGCAATTATACTCCAATAAAGATGTAAAAGAAAAAAAAAAGCCCAGAAATAAACCTACACACCTATGGCCCACTAATCTATGACAAAGGAGGCAAGGGTATACAAAGGAGAAAAGACAGTCTCTTCAATAAGTGGTGCTGGGAAAAATGGACAGCTACATGTAAAAGAATGAAATTAGAACACTCCCTAACACCATACACAAAAAATAAACTCAAAATGGATTAGAGACCAAAATGTAAGACCGGACACTATAAAACTCTTAGAGGAAAACATAGGAAGAATACTCTTTGACATAAATCACAGCAAGATCTTTTTTGATCCACCTCCTAGAGTAATGGAATAAAAAAAAATAAACATATGGGAGCAAATGAAACCTAAAAGCTTTTGCAAAGCAAAGGAAACTACAAACAAGACGAAAAGACAACCCTCACAATGGGAGAAAATATTTGCAAACGAATCAATGGACAAAGGATTAATCTCCAATGTATATAAACAGCTCATGCAGCTCAACAGTAAAAAAACAAACAACCCAATCCAAAAATGGGCAGATGACGTAAATAGACATTTGTCCCAAGAAGACATACAGATGACCAAGAAGCACATGAAAAGCTGCTCAACATCACTAATTATTAGAGAAATATAAACCAAAACTACAATGAGGTATCGCCTCACACGAGTTAGAATGGGCATCATCAGAAAATCTACAAGCAACAAATGCTGGAGAGGGTGTGGAGAAAAGGGAACCCTCTTACACTATTTGTGGGAATGTAAATTGATACAGTCACGATGGAGAACAGTATGGAGGTTCCTTAAAAAACTAAAAATAGAATTACCATATGACCCAGCAATCCCACTACTGGCCATATACCCAGAGAAAACCATAATTCAAAAAGACATATTCACCACAATATTCATTGCAGCACTATTTACAATAGCCAGGTCATGGAAGCAACCTAAATGCCCATAGACAGACGAACAGAAAAGATGTGCTACATATATAAAATGGAATATTACTCAGCCATAAAAAGGAATGAAATTGGGTCATTTGTAGAGACGTGGATAGATCTAGAGACTGTCATACAGAGTGAAGTAAGTCAGAAAGAGAAAAACAAATATCGTATATTAACGCATACATGTGGAACCTAGAAAAATGGTAAAGATGAACCGGTTTGCAAGGCAGAAATAGAGACACAGATGTAGAGAACAAATGTATGGACACCAAGGGGGGAAAGTGGCAGGGTGGTGGTGGTGGGATGAATTGCGAGCCTGGGATTGACATATATACACTTATATGTATAAAATAGGTTACCAATAAGAGCCTGCTGTATAAAAAAATGAATAAAATAAATTCAAAAATTAAAAAATAAGTAATACTTAAAAAAATAAAACAGAAAAAAAAGTTCTGCCCTTCCCATAGACGTATTTATATGAATGAATTATTTCCATGCTTATATCCATAAATACAAAAAGAGGAATAAAACTTACCTTGAACCAAAAAAGAAAAAAAAAAAACAGAACCCACTGGTCATACAGAGGAAAACCCTATCAGGGCACTTGCTCCAGGGGTAAACAATTCTGAAGTTGGTCACAGGTGGGGAATCATCTCCCATGCAGCCAGCAGCCCCCACACGAGGAGCGTCCTCATTGCAAAGCTGGGGGACCGTGAGGAGGCGTCTCTGAGTAAACGTGAGCTGAGCCCCAGGCCAGCTGCTGCTGAACTTTTCCCACCCTTCCCAGGTAAAACACCTGAATGTGTGCAAAGACTTTAAAAACTAGAGGAAGGGGCTTGGAGTCACACCAGCGACAGCACGCAGGCCGACTTGGTGCCTGCAGGCCAGCCAGGATGGTCCTGGCCCCGGGCGCTCGTCTGGAAGCTTTCCATTTCCCTGCCTGAGGTACCCCTCCTGTCCCGGCCCCCACTGCTTTTTTCCTTCCTCACCTCTGCCCGGGGAGAAATTCCAGCAGCAAGTATGGGTGACACATCCTCTTCTTTAGCAGGTGGCAGCCCGGCAACTCCTGCAGAAAGTCCAGCAGAGCCCCAGTCACACTGGGCCACTCATAGAGCCGTGGGCCCTACTCCCTCCCACCAGCCCAACCCCGAGACTGCTGACGGGGCAGAGAATATGGCGTCAGGCACAGCTGCAGAGGCTTTTGCTGCCTGGAGGGGTGTTTATATTGACCTCAACCCAGGCACACCTGGGAAGGGCTGGCCGGCCGGGTCAGGCTGCCCAGGTCAGCCAATCCTCGCCCCTCAGGGGCTCAGAGTTGCAGAAAATGGGCCTTGCTGCACCGGCCAGATCCAAGGAACAGGTGTAGGGTCCCGAGAGTCAGGATAGATAAGGGGCGGCAGCCCTGGCTTGTTTTCGAATCATTTTATCTGGTCCATGAGTGGGAGACAACTTCAAGAAGACCCTCTGCTAATGAGAGGAACCCAGGAGTCAGGGAGAGGAGGGGTGGTGGGTGGAGACAGAGGCCTGGTGCCCCGGCTGCAGTGGAAGCCCCTGGAAGACCAGGCAGAGGGAGGCCACACAGAGTGAAGCCTAGGGTCACAGACCTGTTGGAGCTGCTGTTTGTTAGTTCAAGCTCTGCTCTGAGGTGCTCTGTGTCAGCTCTGAGTGACAGGGGTGCTGGGGGTGCTCTGCAATGAGGGCTATGTGCACGGTTCCTGTGTGCCCAGCCCTGCCGGGGTACCTGTCCACGGGAGCTCCATATCCAGGGAGGGGCCTGCCCACGAGAGCCCCGTGGGCTGCTGCGTACCTGCCCAGGTGAGCTCCATATCCTGGGAGGGGCCTGACCACAAGAGCCCCGTGGGCTGCTGGGGACCTGGTAGAGGACGCCAGGACAGTCAGTGAAGCCACAGAGGATATACATCTAGTAGTTCCTAATTCCTACACCCTGCTGGTCATTCTACCATCCACCAGGACATGGCATTCTGTATTAGACTTCAATGATGCCTTCTTCTGTATTCCATTAGTCCCAGAGTCACAAGAAATTTTGGCTGTGAGTGGCAGGACTCAACCTACAACAAAAACAATACTGCTGGGCCGTCCTGCCCCAGGGGTTCAAAAATTCCCACACCATCTTTGGGGAAACGTTAGCTAAAGACCTAAAAGATCTACCTCTGGAGAAGGGAACCCTCCTTCAATATGCAGATGACATTCTGATCACCAGCCCGACTAAGGAGGCCTCTGAACTACCTAGCCAATAAAAGATAGAAGGTGTCCAAGGAAAAGGCTCAAATATCACAAACTAAGGTGGCCTTCCTGGGCTTCATTCGCACAGAAGGTCGGAGAAGCCCACCCCAGGAAAGGGAAGAAGCCATTTGCAGCCTCACCTTTCCTGAAACTAGAAGACAGCTTAGGGGTTCCTGGGGAGACCGGGGTTTGCTGCATCTGGATCCCTAACTACAGTCTAATAGCTGGGCCTCTATATGAAACACTGAAAGGAAAAGATGATGATCCTTTTGAATAGAATCCAGAAGCGGCCTTTCAAGAATGGAAAGAGCAGTCAATTCAGACCCTGGCCCTGGACCTCCCTAAGTTAGCTAAACCCTTTGACCTTTACATTCCTGGTCCAAGGCGAATCGCCCTTGGAGTATTAGTGCAAAAACTGGGACCACTTGAAATGGAACAATGCAAGAATGCCCTCCAGGCATTGGCCAGCCACCCCATCCGACCAGGATACTGGGGGTATCTAAAAACCTGGAAATCAGCAGCCCGCAAGGCCAGCTCCCTCCTAAGGGAAAAGGACGCCACTTGGTGATCCTAACCACCCACCATGCCCTGAAGTTGCAGGGATTGCTCCGTGGGCACAATGACCTCGAGTGAGGAGGCCCTCCAACACCAACCTCCAGAGAGACAACCTGGGGCAATGGGCCCCCATGACGACTCGTGTGACCATCACTTGACCTGGAGCTTCTCTCAGAAAACAACAAGAGTGTGCCCCAAAAGAGCAGACTATTGCTTACAGGACTTACTGCACCCAGAGCGGAGCTAATAAACTTGGCAGGGGAACCGTAAATAACGCTGCCACCATAGAAAAGCCTACAGACACCGCAGTGATGGCGGCCAATGAGACCGGCTGTACTCCTGGCTACTTCAAAAGGCCGTTGACTGAGTGGCCGTCATGGTCCTGGATCACCACCGGCCCTGGACTGTCTGGGAGTTGAGCAAGCAGGGCTCTGACACCTGGTGCTGTTTGTACGTTAATTCAGTGGCCTAACTGAAGAAAGCACAGACTACTGGTCAGAGCATCTAGGCTGGCAGAAACCATCAGCCTAAGGGGGCCGAACCAATGTGGAGCAGGGTAAAACCGCCCACCCCCCCAGCGTCTCTGCACATCTCTTTCCTGGACCCTTAAAGGTCATTAGAATCTATAAAACTTCCAATGCTGGTGCTCAGGCAGACGAGCAGTGAGGGAGGAGGCCTGCGGACAATCAACCTCACCTGGAGGCTGCTGGGGAGAAGTCCTGCCCCTCCCCCCGGGTATGAGGACACCCAACTCAGCATGAAGCATTTACAGAAGACGTGTCTGCACCCTCAGCGCCCCAAGAATGAGGAATGGGACAAAAGGCAGAGGAGGGCTTTGTCACTGGCAAAGCCCATTAAAAATTCCTGGGAGATAAAAATAGAATCTGGGCAATAAAATAAAGTCTAACCATTTTTTCCTTTGTGCTTTGTCTAATTTCACTTGCTCCTAGGTTTCCACATGCAGAGGTCCCACACCCGACACTTCAGACCCGATTTCCTCGTGCAAAATGGCTGGGCCGACACCTCAGCTCGTGGGGCCCCGTGCAGACTCTGCGACATAGAGCCTGAGCTCCAGCCAACCTGGCCCTCGAGAGCTCCGCCCCCTCCCTCCCGCTGATGCTGACAGGATCCCTACACAGCAGCCCGGCCCACAACCCGCAGGGGAGCACACACTCTCACCTCTCCATTCTCTGATCAAAATATAAAGTTTTCCTTTGCTTCTGAACCAAAGTCAGTCTCGATCTGTTGGCTCCAATGACACTGGGCAGGGAGACCCTTGTTGGGGCCCACTCTGCAGGATCAGTAACAGAATTTGAGAACATTGTAACTTCAATGAACAGATGTGTGAGCCAAACTGTAATTAACATAGAGCAGTGTATAAGGCTCGTGTAAAATAAGATGTTTCTAACACTTCCATTTGATATTTCCATCACTTTATTATAAGCAAGTTCAGTGGAGGGGTTTGTCTTATTTGTCAGGTCAAGAGTAGAGAAATGCAGTGATTTCTTTCCAAGGATGTACATCTAATAATCTTGGTTGAAGTTTCAACCTTGTTTGGAATGATTTTCCATTGAAAATGATACCTCTCTTTCAGCTCCTAGATTTCTGAGAAGTATAAAATCTTATATTTTTTATTACCAAAGGGGAAAGGTGGGAGGAGGGATAAATTAACAGTTTCAGATTAACATATACACACTGCTATGTATAAAATATATCATCAACAAGGAACTACTGTATAGCACAGGGAACTATACTCAATATTTTGTAATGACCCCTGAGGGGAAATAACCTGAAAAACAATAGATATCTATATCGACATCATCTATCAACTACAGATAAAATGGAAACTAAAGGAGGCCGATGGTGAGCGTTTCTGAACCTAAAGACTTCAATCATCTAAAGTTCGGACTCTGCCTACGGCCCAAGTCCCTTAATGAACACACATGTACCAGTAGCTTAAAAATTCCCCAGATTGGAGTTCGGGGAGACACTGATTTGGAAAAATCCCTTGTGTTCTCCTTACATACACGGGACCTTTCCTACAGCTAAAACATGCCTGTGACACCCAGAAGATGGAACACGGTTGGATCAGGAAGATTTTGGAAAAGGCACCAAAACGCCTAATTTCCTGGTTGTTGGGTTCACCCCTCCAGCCTTTTTCCTTAAAATCTCCCCACTTGAGGATGTCAGCACCTTCAACATCCAGTTGCACAGAAATCGGAATTTGTCCAAAGGAAGAAGGGGAAGGAGGAGAAACAAGGAGAGCCAAGCCCTAGATGTTCGGAGAGGCACATGTCACTCTACTTTCCAGTCAGGAAGAAGAATTAAGCAAAGGCTTAGCCTGCCACCGGGAACCAGAGTAGGGCCAGAAGCAAACGAGCAGTTCTGCGGAAAGCTCCCAAAAAAGCGAGTTGAAAAATGGAGCTCAGGGGCACTGCAATTCACAAATATGCAGAGTTATAAATGATAACTCTCGTCCACAAATATATTGAGGGAAGGCAACGAAGAGGATTTGAAATCAAGGCAGAATTGCAGGAAACAGATTTCAGGAGTTAGATTTGAATCACCCCTAAAGCACATGAAAAACATCAAAACGTCGACAATGATGCACTTGGCCAAAAAGAGCATATGCGTTTTTTTCTGAATGAATTCAGGAAAAAACCCATAGGCCCTTTGTGGCCAACCAAGCAAGCCGGAAATGCAATTCAGCTCTACAAAGAAGTCTGACTTCCCATCGGTCAAAATGGCCTTCCTACAAAAGTGTAAAAACAAGAAAAGCAGGAGAGGCCAGGGAGTAAAGGGAGCCTTGTTACACTGATGGGTGGGGTGTAAATTGCCAATGATGACTCTGGAGAAGGGTATGGTGTTTCCTAAAATATCTAAAAAACACAGCTAGAGAGAAAGGGGCACATCGACTCATGGGCGTATAAATAGGGAAAACTAAAAATCAGCAAGACACAGGCACCCAAAACTTTAGGGCTGCTCTGTTGACAAGAACCTCCACTTAATTCCACCTTAAATATCCAAGGAAAGAGAAAAATGGATAAAGAAGTTGTGGTCCTTATGTACAATGGAATATCACTCAGCAATGAAATCAATGTCATAAGGGTAGTAGCAGCATGATGAGTGGATTTAAGTACAACGATTCTAAGTGAAATAAGTCACACAGAAAAAGACACATCTCATAAGGTATCACTTATAGAGGGAATGTAAAAACCGTTACACTTGAACTGAATTACAAAACAGAACAAAGTCACACATGCAGAAAACACACTATGGCTGCTTAACGGGAAAGGTGAGGTGGGGTGATACATAAAACAAGGGTTTCAAACTAGCTCAGATACCGTTCCATAAACCCAATATGTAATAGACAAGACCTACTCCTTGCTCAGAGAACTGGACTCAACACGCCCTATTCACCGCACAAGAATATATCTGACTAGTAATAATCTTAAAACCTATGTATTGATATCACTCTGTTAGTGTGTCAAGTCGCTGTAAAGCGGCATAAACACAGCAGTGAAAAGCAGCTAAACCACATTATAAAAATAAATTACTTTTAAAAACCCATGAAACAAAGACAGTGAAAGAGAGAGAAATTCTTATACAATTCGTTCAGGGGCTGTGATGCAAACTGGATTGACCATATCTAGACCCACAGTTGGATGAGACATAAGGGTGGACACTCTTGGGGCTGAGAGATTTGGTGAGGTTGGGTGAGCAAATGCAGACCCTTTAAAGTAATACTGCGTGGTACCCATCGCATGGGTCCCAAATCTCCAGGTTCAAGGGCATCTTCGTACATCGAAAACATGCATGAGAAACCCAGAAGATGGTACACCGTGTGATGGGGAAAGGTTTCTAAAACGCACCTCATTTCTCATCTCCTTGTGCTCGGGTTTGCGATTGCAGCCACTTTACTAGCAATCTCCCTACTTGGAGCATCAGCACCTTTAAACTCCTCTGCCGTACAGGATGCAATTTGTCCGGAGGATGAACGAGATGACGGGGAACCAATGAGAGACTAGCTCTTGGTGTTGGGACAGGCACAGGTCACTCTATTTTCCCATCAGGAAGAAGAATTAACCACAGGCTCAGCCTGCCCCGCGGAACTAGAACAGGGCCTGAAGCCATCCTGCGCTTTTGCGGCCAGCTCCCTAAAAAGCGAGTTGCACAATGGAGCTTCAGGGCACTGCAATTCACAAACCTGCAGAGTTATAAATGATAACTCTCGTCCACAAATATATTGAGGGAAGGCAAAGAAGAGGATTTGAAATCAAGGCAGAATTGCAGGAAACAGATTTCAGGAGGTAGATTCGAATCGCTTTAAAGCACACGAAAAGCGGCAAAACGTTGACAATGATGCCCTTGGCCAAAAAGGGCGTATGCGTTTTTTCCTGAATATATTCAGGAAAAAACGCATACGCCCTTTTTGGCCAACCAAGCAACCTGGAAAGGCAAATCAGTGTTACAAAGAAGTCTCGCTTCCCGTCGGTCAAAAGGGCCATGCTGAAAAAAGTGTCAAAACCAGAAATGCAGGACAGGCCATGGAGAAATGGGAGCCTTGCTACACTGATGAGCGGGATGTAAATTGCCAACAGCCACTCTGGAGAAGTGTACGGTGTGTCCTGAAACATCTAAAAAACACAGCTTAGAGAGCATAGGGCACTTCCACTCATGGGGATATAAATTGGCAAAATGAAAAATCAGCAACACAAAAGCACCCCAAAGTTTAGGGCTGCTCTCTTGACAAGGACCTCCACTTCATTCCACCTTAAATATCCCAGGAAAGAGAAAAATGGATAAAGAAGTGGTGATCCTTATGTACAATGGAATATCACTCAGCCATGAAATCAATGTCATAAGGCTAGTAGCAGCATGATGAGTGGATTTAGGTACGACGATTCTAAGTGAAATAAGTCACACAGAAAAGGACACTTCTCATAAGGTATCACTGATAGAGGGAATGTAAAAACCGTTACACTTGAACTGAATTACCAAACAGAACAGAGTCACACATGCAGAAAACACACTATGGCTGCTTAACGGGAAAGGTGAGGTGGGGTGATACATAAAACAAGGGTATCAAATTAGCTCAGATACCGTTCCATACACCCAATATGTAATAGACAAGACCTACTCCTTGCTCAGAGAACTGGACTCAACACGCCCTATTCACCGCACAAGAATATATCTGACTAATAATAATCGTAAAACCTATGTATTGATATCTCTCTGTTAGTGTGTCAAGTGGGTGTAAAGCGGCATAAACCCAGCAGTGAAAAGCAGCTAAACCCCATTATAAAAATAAACTACTTTTAAAAACCCATGAAACAACGACAGTGAAAGAGGTAGAAATTTTTACACAATGAGTTCAGAGGCTGTGATACAACCTGGATTGACCATATCTAGACCCACAGATGGATGAGACATAAGGGTGGACACTCTTGGGGCTGAGAGGTTTGGTGAGGTTTGGTGAGCAAACGCAGACCCTTTAAAGTAATACTGCGTGGTACCCATCGCATGGGTCCCAAATCTCCAGGTTCAAGGGCATCTTCCTACATCGAAAACATGCATGAGAAAACAAAAAGATGGTACACCATGTGATGGGGAAAGGTTTCTAAAACGCACCTCATTTCTCTTCTCCTTGTGCCCGGGTTCGCCATTCCAGCCGCTTTACTAACAATCTCCCTACTTGGAGCATCAGCACCTTTAACCTCCTGTTCCGTACAGGTTGCAATTTGTCCTGAGGATGAACGGGTAGACGGGGAACCAGTGAGAGACTAGCTCTTGGTGTTGGGACAGGCACAGGTCACTCTATTTTCCCATCAGGAAGAAGAATTAACCAGAGGCTCCTCCGCCCCCCCGGAACCAGAACAGGGCCTGAAGCCATCCTGCGCTTTTGCGGCCAGCTCCCAAAAAAGCGAGTTGTAAAATGGAGCTTCAGGGCACTGCAATTCACAAACCTGCAGAGTTATAAATGATAACTCTCGTCCACAAATATATTGAGGGAAGGCAAAGAAGAGGATTTGAAATCAAGGCAGAATTGCAGGAAACAGATTTCAGGAGGTAGATTCGAATCGCCTTTAAAGCACATGAAAAGTGGCAAAACGTTGACAATGATGCCCTTGGCCACAAAGGGCGTATGCGTTTTTTCCTGAATATATTCAGGAAAAAACGCATACGCCCTTTTTGGCCAACCAAGCAACCTGGAAAGGCAAATCAGCGCTACAAAGAAGATTCGCTACCCGTCGGTCAAAAGGGCCATGCTGAAAAAAGTCTCAAAACCAGAAATGCAGGACAGGCCATGGAGAAATGGGAGCCTTGCTAAACAGATGGGCGGGATGTAAATTGCCAACAGCCACTCTGGAGAAGTGTACGGTGTGTCCTGAAACATCTAAAAAACACAGCTTAGAGAGCATAGGGCACTTCCACTTATGGGGATATAAATTGGGAAAATGAAAAATCAGCAAGACACAAGCACCTCAAAGTTTAGGACTGCTCTGTTGACAAGGACCTCCACTTCATTCCACCTTCAATATCCCAGGAAAGAGAAAAATGGATAAAGAAGTTGTGGTCCTTATGTACAATGGAATATCACTCAGCCATGAAATCAATGTCATAAGGCTAGTAGCAGCATGATGAGTGGATTTAGGTACGACGATTCTAAGTGAAATAAGTCACACAGAAAAGGACACTTCTCATAAGGTATCACTTATAGAGGGAATGTAAAAGCCGTTACACTTGAACTGAATTACAAAACAGAACAGAGTCACACATGCAGAAAACACACTATGGCTGCTTAACGGGAAAGGTGAGGTGGGGTGATACATAAAACAAGGGTTTCAAATTAGCTCAGATACCGTTCCATAAACCCAATATGTAATAGACAAGACCTACTCCTTGCTCAGAGAAGTGAACTCAACACGCCCTATTCACCGCACAAGAATATATCTGACTAGTAATAATCTTAAAACCTATGTATTGATATCTCTCTGTTAGTGTGTCAAGTGGGTGTAAAGCGGCATAAACACAGCAGTGAAAAGCAGCTAAACCCCATTATAAAAATAAATTACTTTGAAACACCCATGAAACAAAGACAGTGAAAGAGAGAGAAATTCTTACACAATGCGTTCAGGGGCTGTGATGCAACCTGGATTGACCATATCTAGACCCACAGCTGGATGAGACATAAGGGTGGACACTCTTGGGGCTGAGAGGTTTGGTGAGGTTGGGTGAGCAAACGCAGACCCTTTAAAGTAATACTGCGTGGTACCCATCGCATGGGTCCCAAATCTCCAGGTTCAAGGGCATCTTCCTACATCGAAAACATGCATGAGAAAACAAAAAGATGGTACACCATGTGATGGGGAAAGGTTTCTAAAACGCACCTCATTTCTCTTCTCCTTGTGCCCGGGTTCGCCATTCCAGCTGCTTTACTAACAATCTCCCTACTTGGAGCATCAGCACCTTTAACCTCCTGTTCCGTACAGGTTGCAATTTGTCCTGAGGATGAACGGGAAGACGGGGAACCAACGAGAGACTAGCTCTTGGTGTTGGGACAGGCACAGGTCACTCTATTTTCCCATCAGGAAGAAGAATTAACCAGAGGCTCATCCTCCCCCCCGGAACCAGAACAGGGCCTGAAGCCATCCTGCGCTTTTGCGGCCAGCTCCCAAAAAAGCGAGTTGTAAAATGGAGCTTCAGGGCACTGCAATTCACAAACCTGCAGAGTTATAAATGATAACTCTCGTCCACAAATATATTGAGGGAAGGCAAAGAAGTGGATTTGAAATCAAGGCAGAATTGCAGGAAACAGAT
Source organism: Balaenoptera borealis (assembly GCF_965194805.1). Classification (NCBI taxonomy): domain Eukaryota; kingdom Metazoa; phylum Chordata; class Mammalia; order Artiodactyla; family Balaenopteridae; genus Balaenoptera; species Balaenoptera borealis. The sequence continues at coordinate 3,962,678 of NW_028124009.1, forward strand.
TTCAGGAGGTAGATTCGAATCGCCTTTAAAGCACATGAAAAGCGGCAAAACGTTGACAATGATGCCCTTGGCCAAAAAGGGCGTATGCGTTTTTTCCTGAATATATTCAGGAAAAAACGCATACGCCCTTTTTGGCCAACCAAGCAACCTGGAAAGGCAAATCAGCGCTACAAAGAAGACTCGCTACCCGTCGGTCAAAAGGGCCATGCTGAAAAACGTGTCAAAACCAGAAATGCAGGACAGGCCATGGAGAAATGGGAGCCTTGCTACACTGATGGGCAGGATGTAAATTTCCAACAGCCACTCTGGAGAAGTGTACGGTGTGTCCAGAAACATCTAAAAAACACAGCTTAGAGAGCATAGGGCACTTCCACTCATGGGGGTATAAATTGGGAAAATGAAAAATCAGCAAGACACAAGCACCCCAAAGTTTAGGGCTGCTCTGTTGACAAGGACCTCCACTTCATTCCACCTTCAATATCCCAGGAAAGAGAAAAATGGATAAAGAAGTTGTGGTCCTTATGTACAATGGAATATCACTCAGCCATGAAATCAATGTCATAAGGCTAGTAGCAGCATGATGAGTGGATTTAGGTACGACGATTCTAAGTGAAATAAGTCACACAGAAAAGGACACTTCTCATAAGGTATCACTTATAGAGGGAATGTAAAAGCCGTTACACTTGAACTGAATTACAAAACAGAACAGAGTCACACATGCAGAAAACACACTATGGCTGCTTAACGGGAAAGGTGAGGTGGGGTGATACATAAAACAAGGGTTTCAAATTAGCTCAGATACCGTTCCATAAACCCAATATGTAATAGACAAGACCTACTCCTTGCTCAGAGAAGTGGACTCAACACGCCCTATTCACCGCACAAGAATATATCTGACTAGTAATAATCTTAAAACCTATGTATTGATATCTCTCTGTTAGTGTGTCAAGTGGGTGTAAAGCGGCATAAACACAGCAGTGAAAAGCAGCTAAACCCCATTATAAAAATAAATTACTTTGAAACACCCATGAAACAAAGACAGTGAAAGAGAGAGAAATTCTTACACAATGCGTTCAGGGGCTGTGATGCAACCTGGATTGACCATATCTAGACCCACAGCTGGATGAGACATAAGGGTGGACACTCTTGGGGCTGAGAGGTTTGGTGAGGTTGGGTGAGCAAACGCAGACCCTTTAAAGTAATACTGCGTGGTACCCATCGCATGGGTCCCAAATCTCCAGGTTCAAGGGCATCTTCCTACATCGAAAACATGCATGAGAAAACAAAAAGATGGTACACCATGTGATGGGGAAAGGTTTCTAAAACGCACCTCATTTCTCTTCTCCTTGTGCCCGGGTTCGCCATTCCAGCTGCTTTACTAACAATCTCCCTACTTGGAGCATCAGCACCTTTAACCTCCTGTTCCGTACAGGTTGCAATTTGTCCTGAGGATGAACGGGAAGACGGGGAACCAACGAGAGACTAGCTCTTGGTGTTGGGACAGGCACAGGTCACTCTATTTTCCCATCAGGAAGAAGAATTAACCAGAGGCTCATCCTCCCCCCTGGAACCAGAACAGGGCCTGAAGCCATCCTGCGCTTTTGCGGCCAGCTCCCAAAAAAGCGAGTTGTAAAATGGAGCTTCAGGGCACTGCAATTCACAAACCTGCAGAGTTATAAATGATAACTCTCGTCCACAAATATATTGAGGGAAGGCAAAGAAGTGGATTTGAAATCAAGGCAGAATTGCAGGAAACAGATTTCAGGAGGTAGATTCGAATCGCCTTTAAAGCACATGAAAAGCGGCAAAACGTTGACAATGATGCCCTTGGCCAAAAAGGGCGTATGCGTTTTTTCCTGAATATATTCAGGAAAAAACGCATACGCCCTTTTTGGCCAACCAAGCAACCTGGAAAGGCAAATCAGCGCTACAAAGAAGACTCGCTACCCGTCGGTCAAAAGGGCCATGCTGAAAAACGTGTCAAAACCAGAAATGCAGGACAGGCCATGGAGAAATGGGAGCCTTGCTACACTGATGGGCGGGATGTAAATTGCCAACAGCCACTCTGGAGAAGTGTACGGTGTGTCCAGAAACATCTAAAAAACACAGCTTAGAGAGCATAGGGCACTTCCACTCATGGGGGTATAAATTGGGAAAATGAAAAATCAGCAAGACACAAGCACCCCAAAGTTTAGGGCTGCTCTGTTGACAAGGACCTCCACTTCATTCCACCTTCAATATCCCAGGAAAGAGAAAAATGGATAAAGAAGTTGTGGTCCTTATGTACAATGGAATATCACTCAGCCATGAAATCAATGTCATAAGGCTAGTAGCAGCATGATGAGTGGATTTAGGTACGACGATTCTAAGTGAAATAAGTCACACAGAAAAGGACACTTCTCATAAGGTATCACTTATAGAGGGAATGTAAAAAGCGTTACACTTGAACTGAATTACAAAACAGAACAGAGTCACACATGCAGAAAACACACTATGGCTGCTTAACGGGAAAGGTGAGGTGGGGTGATACATAAAACAAGGGTTTCAAATTAGCTCAGATACCGTTCCATAAACCCAATATGTAATAGACAAGACCTACTCCTTGCTCAGAGAACTGGACTCAACACGCCCTATTCACCGCACAAGAATATATCTGACTAGTAATAATCTTAAAACCTATGTATTGATATCTCTCTGTTAGTGTGTCAAGTGGGTGTAAAGCGGCATAAACACAGCAGTGAAAAGCAGCTAAACCCCATTATCAAAATAAATTACTTTGAAACACCCATGAAACAAAGACAGTGAAAGAGAGAGAAATTCTTACACAATGCGTTCAGGGGCTGTGATGCAACCTGGATTGACCATATCTAGACCCACAGCTGGATGAGACATAAGGGTGGACACTCTTGGGGCTGAGAGGTTTGGTGAGGTTGGGTGAGCAAACGCAGACCCTTTAAAGTAATACTGCGTGGTACCCATCGCATGGGTCCCAAATCTCCAGGTTCAAGGGCATCTTCCTACATCGAAAACATGCATGAGAAACCCAGAAGATGGTACACCGTGTGATGGGGAAAGGTTTCTAAAACGCACCTCATTTCTCATCTCCTTGTGCTCGGGTTTGCGATTGCAGCCACTTTACTAGCAATCTCCCTACTTGGAGCATCAGCACCTTTAAACTCCTCTGCCGTACAGGATGCAATTTGTCCGGAGGATGAACGGGAAGACGGGGAACCAATGAGAGACTAGCTCTTGGTGTTGGGACAGGCACAGGTCACTCTATTTTCCCATCAGGAAGAAGAATTAACCACAGGCTCAGCCTGCCCCGCGGAACTAGAACAGGGCCTGAAGCCATCCTGCGCTTTTGCGGCCAGCTCCCTAAAAAGCGAGTTGCACAATGGAGCTTCAGGGCACTGCAATTCACAAACCTGCAGAGTTATAAATGATAACTCTCGTCCACAAATATATTGAGGGAAGGCAAAGAAGAGGATTTGAAATCAAGGCAGAATTGCAGGAAACAGATTTCAGGAGGTAGATTCGAATCGCTTTAAAGCACACGAAAAGCGGCAAAACGTTGACAATGATGCCCTTGGCCAAAAAGGGCGTATGCGTTTTTTCCTGAATATATTCAGGAAAAAACGCATACGCCCTTTTTGGCCAACCAAGCAACCTGGAAAGGCAAATCAGTGTTACAAAGAAGTCTCGCTTCCCGTCGGTCAAAAGGGCCATGCTGAAAAAAGTGTCAAAACCAGAAATGCAGGACAGGCCATGGAGAAATGGGAGCCTTGCTACACTGATGAGCGGGATGTAAATTGCCAACAGCCACTCTGGAGAAGTGTACGGTGTGTCCTGAAACATCTAAAAAACACAGCTTAGAGAGCATAGGGCACTTCCACTCATGGGGATATAAATTGGCAAAATGAAAAATCAGCAACACAAAAGCACCCCAAAGTTTAGGGCTGCTCTCTTGACAAGGACCTCCACTTCATTCCACCTTAAATATCCCAGGAAAGAGAAAAATGGATAAAGAAGTGGTGATCCTTATGTACAATGGAATATCACTCAGCCATGAAATCAATGTCATAAGGCTAGTAGCAGCATGATGAGTGGATTTAGGTACGACGATTCTAAGTGAAATAAGTCACACAGAAAAGGACACTTCTCATAAGGTATCACTGATAGAGGGAATGTAAAAACCGTTACACTTGAACTGAATTACCAAACAGAACAGAGTCACACATGCAGAAAACACACTATGGCTGCTTAACGGGAAAGGTGAGGTGGGGTGATACATAAAACAAGGGTATCAAATTAGCTCAGATACCGTTCCATACACCCAATATGTAATAGACAAGACCTACTCCTTGCTCAGAGAACTGGACTCAACACGCCCTATTCACCGCACAAGAATATATCTGACTAATAATAATCGTAAAACCTATATATTGATATCTCTCTGTTAGTGTGTCAAGTGGGTGTAAAGCGGCATAAACCCAGCAGTGAAAAGCAGCTAAACCCCATTATAAAAATAAACTACTTTTAAAAACCCATGAAACAACGACAGTGAAAGAGGTAGAAATTTTTACACAATGAGTTCAGAGGCTGTGATACAACCTGGATTGACCATATCTAGACCCACAGCTGGATGAGACATAAGGGTGGACACTCTTGGGGCTGAGAGGTTTGGTGAGGTTTGGTGAGCAAACGCAGACCCTTTAAAGTAATACTGCGTGGTACCCATCGCATGGGTCCCAAATCTCCAGGTTCAAGGGCATCTTCCTACATCGAAAACATGCATGAGAAAACAAAAAGATGGTACACCATGTGATGGGGAAAGGTTTCTAAAACGCACCTCATTTCTCTTCTCCTTGTGCCCGGGTTCGCCATTCCAGCCGCTTTACTAACAATCTCCCTACTTGGAGCATCAGCACCTTTAACCTCCTGTTCCGTACAGGTTGCAATTTGTCCTGAGGATGAACGGGTAGACGGGGAACCAGTGAGAGACTAGCTCTTGGTGTTGGGACAGGCACAGGTCACTCTATTTTCCCATCAGGAAGAAGAATTAACCAGAGGCTCCTCCGCCTCCCCGGAACCAGAACAGGGCCTGAAGCCATCCTGCGCTTTTGCGGCCAGCTCCCAAAAAAGCGAGTTGTAAAATGGAGCTTCAGGGCACTGCAATTCACAAACCTGCAGAGTTATAAATGATAACTCTCGTCCACAAATATATTGAGGGAAGGCAAAGAAGAGGATTTGAAATCAAGGCAGAATTGCAGGAAACAGATTTCAGGAGGTAGATTCGAATCGCCTTTAAAGCACATGAAAAGTGGCAAAACGTTGACAATGATGCCCTTGGCCACAAAGGGCGTATGCGTTTTTTCCTGAATATATTCAGGAAAAAACGCATACGCCCTTTTTGGCCAACCAAGCAACCTGGAAAGGCAAATCAGCGCTACAAAGAAGATTCGCTACCCGTCGGTCAAAAGGGCCATGCTGAAAAAAGTCTCAAAACCAGAAATGCAGGACAGGCCATGGAGAAATGGGAGCCTTGCTAAACTGATGGGCGGGATGTAAATTGCCAACAGCCACTCTGGAGAAGTGTACGGTGTGTCCTGAAACATCTAAAAAACACAGCTTAGAGAGCATAGGGCACTTCCACTTATGGGGATATAAATTGGGAAAATGAAAAATCAGCAAGACACAAGCACCTCAAAGTTTAGGACTGCTCTGTTGACAAGGACCTCCACTTCATTCCACCTTCAATATCCCAGGAAAGAGAAAAATGGATAAAGAAGTTGTGGTCCTTATGTACAATGGAATATCACTCAGCCATGAAATCAATGTCATAAGGCTAGTAGCAGCATGATGAGTGGATTTAGGTACGACGATTCTAAGTGAAATAAGTCACACAGAAAAGGACACTTCTCATAAGGTATCACTTATAGAGGGAATGTAAAAGCCGTTACACTTGAACTGAATTACAAAACAGAACAGAGTCACACATGCAGAAAACACACTATGGCTGCTTAACGGGAAAGGTGAGGTGGGGTGATACATAAAACAAGGGTTTCAAATTAGCTCAGATACCGTTCCATAAACCCAATATGTAATAGACAAGACCTACTCCTTGCTCAGAGAAGTGAACTCAACACGCCCTATTCACCGCACAAGAATATATCTGACTAGTAACAATCTTAAAACCTATGTATTGATATCTCTCTGTTAGTGTGTCAAGTGGGTGTAAAGCGGCATAAACACAGCAGTGAAAAGCAGCTAAACCCCATTATAAAAATAAATTACTTTGAAACACCCATGAAACAAAGACAGTGAAAGAGAGAGAAATTCTTACACAATGCGTTCAGGGGCTGTGATGCAACCTGGATTGACCATATCTAGACCCACAGCTGGATGAGACATAAGGGTGGACACTCTTGGGGCTGAGAGGTTTGGTGAGGTTGGGTGAGCAAACGCAGACCCTTTAAAGTAATACTGCGTGGTACCCATCGCATGGGTCCCAAATCTCCAGGTTCAAGGGCATCTTCCTACATCGAAAACATGCATGAGAAAACAAAAAGATGGTACACCATGTGATGGGGAAAGGTTTCTAAAACGCACCTCATTTCTCTTCTCCTTGTGCCCGGGTTCGCCATTCCAGCTGCTTTACTAACAATCTCCCTACTTGGAGCATCAGCACCTTTAACCTCCTGTTCCGTACAGGTTGCAATTTGTCCTGAGGATGAACGGGAAGACGGGGAACCAACGAGAGACTAGCTCTTGGTGTTGGGACAGGCACAGGTCACTCTATTTTCCCATCAGGAAGAAGAATTAACCAGAGGCTCATCCTCCCCCCCGGAACCAGAACAGGGCCTGAAGCCATCCTGCGCTTTTGCGGCCAGCTCCCAAAAAAGCGAGTTGTAAAATGGAGCTTCAGGGCACTGCAATTCACAAACCTGCAGAGTTATAAATGATAACTCTCGTCCACAAATATATTGAGGGAAGGCAAAGAAGTGGATTTGAAATCAAGGCAGAATTGCAGGAAACAGATTTCAGGAGGTAGATTCGAATCGCCTTTAAAGCACATGAAAAGCGGCAAAACGTTGACAATGATGCCCTTGGCCAAAAAGGGCGTATGCGTTTTTTCCTGAATATATTCAGGAAAAAACGCATACGCCCTTTTTGGCCAACCAAGCAACCTGGAAAGGCAAATCAGCGCTACAAAGAAGACTCGCTACCCGTCGGTCAAAAGGGCCATGCTGAAAAACGTGTCAAAACCAGAAATGCAGGACAGGCCATGGAGAAATGGGAGCCTTGCTACACTGATGGGCAGGATGTAAATTGCCAACAGCCACTCTGGAGAAGTGTACGGTGTGTCCAGAAACATCTAAAAAACACAGCTTAGAGAGCATAGGGCACTTCCACTCATGGGGGTATAAATTGGGAAAATGAAAAATCAGCAAGACACAAGCACCCCAAAGTTTAGGGCTGCTCTGTTGACAAGGACCTCCACTTCATTCCACCTTCAATATCCCAGGAAAGAGAAAAATGGATAAAGAAGTTGTGGTCCTTATGTACAATGGAATATCACTCAGCCATGAAATCAATGTCATAAGGCTAGTAGCAGCATGATGAGTGGATTTAGGTACGACGATTCTAAGTGAAATAAGTCACACAGAAAAGGACACTTCTCATAAGGTATCACTTATAGAGGGAATGTAAAAGCCGTTACACTTGAACTGAATTACAAAACAGAACAGAGTCACACATGCAGAAAACACACTATGGCTGCTTAACGGGAAAGGTGAGGTGGGGTGATACATAAAACAAGGGTTTCAAATTAGCTCAGATACCGTTCCATAAACCCAATATGTAATAGACAAGACCTACTCCTTGCTCAGAGAAGTGGACTCAACACGCCCTATTCACCGCACAAGAATATATCTGACTAGTAATAATCTTAAAACCTATGTATTGATATCTCTCTGTTAGTGTGTCAAGTGGGTGTAAAGCGGCATAAACACAGCAGTGAAAAGCAGCTAAACCCCATTATAAAAATAAATTACTTTGAAACACCCATGAAACAAAGACAGTGAAAGAGAGAGAAATTCTTACACAATGCGTTCAGGGGCTGTGATGCAACCTGGATTGACCATATCTAGACCCACAGCTGGATGAGACATAAGGGTGGACACTCTTGGGGCTGAGAGGTTTGGTGAGGTTGGGTGAGCAAACGCAGACCCTTTAAAGTAATACTGCGTGGTACCCATCGCATGGGTCCCAAATCTCCAGGTTCAAGGGCATCTTCCTACATCGAAAACATGCATGAGAAAACAAAAAGATGGTACACCATGTGATGGGGAAAGGTTTCTAAAACGCACCTCATTTCTCTTCTCCTTGTGCCCGGGTTCGCCATTCCAGCTGCTTTACTAACAATCTCCCTACTTGGAGCATCAGCACCTTTAACCTCCTGTTCCGTACAGGTTGCAATTTGTCCTGAGGATGAACGGGAAGACGGGGAACCAACGAGAGACTAGCTCTTGGTGTTGGGACAGGCACAGGTCACTCTATTTTCCCATCAGGAAGAAGAATTAACCAGAGGCTCATCCTCCCCCCTGGAACCAGAACAGGGCCTGAAGCCATCCTGCGCTTTTGCGGCCAGCTCCCAAAAAAGCGAGTTGTAAAATGGAGCTTCAGGGCACTGCAATTCACAAACCTGCAGAGTTATAAATGATAACTCTCGTCCACAAATATATTGAGGGAAGGCAAAGAAGTGGATTTGAAATCAAGGCAGAATTGCAGGAAACAGATTTCAGGAGGTAGATTCGAATCGCCTTTAAAGCACATGAAAAGCGGCAAAACGTTGACAATGATGCCCTTGGCCAAAAAGGGCGTATGCGTTTTTTCCTGAATATATTCAGGAAAAAACGCATACGCCCTTTTTGGCCAACCAAGCAACCTGGAAAGGCAAATCAGCGCTACAAAGAAGACTCGCTACCCGTCGGTCAAAAGGGCCATGCTGAAAAACGTGTCAAAACCAGAAATGCAGGACAGGCCATGGAGAAATGGGAGCCTTGCTACACTGATGGGCGGGATGTAAATTGCCAACAGCCACTCTGGAGAAGTGTACGGTGTGTCCAGAAACATCTAAAAAACACAGCTTAGAGAGCATAGGGCACTTCCACTCATGGGGGTATAAATTGGGAAAATGAAAAATCAGCAAGACACAAGCACCCCAAAGTTTAGGGCTGCTCTGTTGACAAGGACCTCCACTTCATTCCACCTTCAATATCCCAGGAAAGAGAAAAATGGATAAAGAAGTTGTGGTCCTTATGTACAATGGAATATCACTCAGCCATGAAATCAATGTCATAAGGCTAGTAGCAGCATGATGAGTGGATTTAGGTACGACGATTCTAAGTGAAATAAGTCACACAGAAAAGGACACTTCTCATAAGGTATCACTTATAGAGGGAATGTAAAAGCCGTTACACTTGAACTGAATTACAAAACAGAACAGAGTCACACATGCAGAAAACACACTATGGCTGCTTAACGGGAAAGGTGAGGTGGGGTGATACATAAAACAAGGGTTTCAAATTAGCTCAGATACCGTTCCATAAACCCAATATGTAATAGACAAGACCTACTCCTTGCTCAGAGAACTGGACTCAACACGCCCTATTCACCGCACAAGAATATATCTGACTAGTAATAATCTTAAAACCTATGTATTGATATCTCTCTGTTAGTGTGTCAAGTGGGTGTAAAGCGGCATAAACACAGCAGTGAAAAGCAGCTAAACCCCATTATCAAAATAAATTACTTTGAAACACCCATGAAACAAAGACAGTGAAAGAGAGAGAAATTCTTACACAATGCGTTCAGGGGCTGTGATGCAACCTGGATTGACCATATCTAGACCCACAGCTGGATGAGACATAAGGGTGGACACTCTTGGGGCTGAGAGGTTTGGTGAGGTTGGGTGAGCAAACGCAGACCCTTTAAAGTAATACTGCGTGGTACCCATCGCATGGGTCCCAAATCTCCAGGTTCAAGGGCATCTTCCTACATCGAAAACATGCATGAGAAAACAAAAAGATGGTACACCATGTGATGGGGAAAGGTTTCTAAAACGCACCTCATTTCTCTTCTCCTTGTGCCCGGGTTCGCCATTCCAGCTGCTTTACTAACAATCTCCCTACTTGGAGCATCAGCACCTTTAACCTCCTGTTCCGTACAGGTTGCAATTTGTCCTGAGGATGAACGGGAAGACGGGGAACCAACGAGAGACTAGCTCTTGGTGTTGGGACAGGCACAGGTCACTCTATTTTCCCATCAGGAAGAAGAATTAACCAGAGGCTCATCCTCCCCCCTGGAACCAGAACAGGGCCTGAAGCCATCCTGCGCTTTTGCGGCCAGCTCCCAAAAAAGCGAGTTGTAAAATGGAGCTTCAGGGCACTGCAATTCACAAACCTGCAGAGTTATAAATGATAACTCTCGTCCACAAATATATTGAGGGAAGGCAAAGAAGTGGATTTGAAATCAAGGCAGAATTGCAGGAAACAGATTTCAGGAGGTAGATTCGAATCGCCTTTAAAGCACATGAAAAGCGGCAAAACGTTGACAATGATGCCCTTGGCCAAAAAGGGCGTATGCGTTTTTTCCTGAATATATTCAGGAAAAAACGCATACGCCCTTTTTGGCCAACCAAGCAACCTGGAAAGGCAAATCAGCGCTACAAAGAAGACTCGCTACCCGTCGGTCAAAAGGGCCATGCTGAAAAACGTGTCAAAACCAGAAATGCAGGACAGGCCATGGAGAAATGGGAGCCTTGCTACACTGATGGGCGGGATGTAAATTGCCAACAGCCACTCTGGAGAAGTGTACGGTGTGTCCAGAAACATCTAAAAAACACAGCTTAGAGAGCATAGGGCACTTCCACTCATGGGGGTATAAATTGGGAAAATGAAAAATCAGCAAGACACAAGCACCCCAAAGTTTAGGGCTGCTCTGTTGACAAGGACCTCCACTTCATTCCACCTTCAATATCCCAGGAAAGAGAAAAATGGATAAAGAAGTTGTGGTCCTTATGTACAATGGAATATCACTCAGCCATGAAATCAATGTCATAAGGCTAGTAGCAGCATGATGAGTGGATTTAGGTACGACGATTCTAAGTGAAATAAGTCACACAGAAAAGGACACTTCTCATAAGGTATCACTTATAGAGGGAATGTAAAAAGCGTTACACTTGAACTGAATTACAAAACAGAACAGAGTCACACATGCAGAAAACACACTATGGCTGCTTAACGGGAAAGGTGAGGTGGGGTGATACATAAAACAAGGGTTTCAAATTAGCTCAGATACCGTTCCATAAACCCAATATGTAATAGACAAGACCTACTCCTTGCTCAGAGAACTGGACTCAACACGCCCTATTCACCGCACAAGAATATATCTGACTAGTAATAATCTTAAAACCTATGTATTGATATCTCTCTGTTAGTGTGTCAAGTGGGTGTAAAGCGGCATAAACACAGCAGTGAAAAGCAGCTAAACCCCATTATCAAAATAAATTACTTTGAAACACCCATGAAACAAAGACAGTGAAAGAGAGAGAAATTCTTACACAATGCGTTCAGGGGCTGTGATGCAACCTGGATTGACCATATCTAGACCCACAGCTGGATGAGACATAAGGGTGGACACTCTTGGGGCTGAGAGGTTTGGTGAGGTTGGGTGAGCAAACGCAGACCCTTTAAAGTAATACTGCGTGGTACCCATCGCATGGGTCCCAAATCTCCAGGTTCAAGGGCATCTTCCTACATCGAAAACATGCATGAGAAAACAAAAAGATGGTACACCATGTGATGGGGAAAGGTTTCTAAAACGCACCTCATTTCTCTTCTCCTTGTGCCCGGGTTCGCCATTCCAGCCGCTTTACTAACAATCTCCCTACTTGGAGCATCAGCACCTTTAACCTCCTGTTCCGTACAGGTTGCAATTTGTCCTGAGGATGAACGGGTAGACGGGGAACCAGTGAGAGACTAGCTCTTGGTGTTGGGACAGGCACAGGTCACTCTATCTTCCCATCAGGAAGAAGAATTAACCACAGGCTCATCCCCCCCCCGGGAACCAGAACAGGGCCTGAAGCCATCCTGCGCTTTTGCGGCCAGCTCCCAAAAAAGCGAGTAGTAAAATGGAGCTTCAGGGCACTGCAATTCACAAACCTGCAGAGTTATAAATGATAACTCTCGTCCACAAATATATTGAGGGAAGGCAAAGAAGAGGATTTGAAATCAAGGCAGAATTGCACGAAACAGATTTCAGGAGGTAGATTCGAATCGCCTTTAAAGCACATGAAAAGCGGCAAAACGTTGACAATGATGCCCTTGGCCAAAAAGGGCGTATGCGTTTTTTCCTGAATATATTCAGGAAAAAACGCATACGCCCTTTTTGGCCAACCAAGCAACCTGGAAAGGCAAATCAGCGCTACAAAGAAGACTTGCTACCCATTGCTCAAAAGGGCCATGCTGAAAAAAGTCTCAAAACCAGAAATGCAGGACAGGCCATGGAGAAATGGGAGCCTTGCTACACTGATGGGCGGGATGTAAATTGCCAACAGCCACTCTGGAGAAGTGTACGGTGTGTCCTGAAACATCTAAAAAACACAGCTTAGAGAGCATAGGGCACTTCCACTCATGGGGGTATAAATTGGGAAAATGAAAAATCAGCAAGACACAACACCTCAAAGTTTAGGGCTGCTCTGTTGACAAGGACCTCCACTTCATTCCACCTTCAATATCCCAGGAAAGAGAAAAATGGATAAAGCAGTTGTGGTCCTTATGTACAATGGAATATCACTCAGCCATGAAATCAATGTCATAAGGCTAGTAGCAGCATGATGAGTGGATTTAGGTACGACGATTCTAAGTGAAATAAGTCACACAGAAAAGGACACTTCTCATAAGGTATCACTTATAGAGGGAATGTAAAAGCCGTTACACTTGAACTGAATTACAAAACAGAACAGAGTCACACATGCAGAAAACACACTATGGCTGCTTAACGGGAAAGGTGAGGTGGGGTGATACATAAAACAAGGGTTTCAAATTAGCTCAGATACCGTTCCATAAACCCAATATGTAATAGACAAGACCTACTCTTTGCTCAGAGAACTGGACTCAACACACCCTATTCACCGCACAAGAATATATCTGACTAGTAATAATCTTAAAACCTATGTATTGATATCTCTCTGTTAGTGTGTCAAGTGGGTGTAAAGCGGCATAAACACAGCAGTGAAAAGCAGCTAAACCCCATTATCAAAATAAATTACTTTGAAAAACCCATGAAACAAAGACAGTGAAAGAGAGAGAAATTCTTACACAATGCGTTCAGGGGCTGTGATGCAACCTGGATTGACCATATCTAGACCCACAGCTGGATGAGACATAAGGGTGGACACTCTTGGGGCTGAGAGGTTTGGTGAGGTTGGGTGAGCAAACGCAGACCCTTTAAAGTAATACTGTGTGGTACCCATCGCATGGGTCCCAAATCTCCAGGTTCAAGGGCATCTTCCTACATCGAAAACATGCATGAGAAAACAAAAAGATGGTACACCATGTGATGGGGAAAGGTTTCTAAAACGCACCTCATTTCTCTTCTCCTTGTGCCCGGGTTCGCCATTCCAGCTGCTTTACTAACAATCTCCCTACTTGGAGCATCAGCACCTTTAACCTCCTGTTCCGTACAGGTTGCAATTTGTCCTGAGGATGAACGGGTAGACGGGGAACCAGTGAGAGACTAGCTCTTGGTGTTGGGACAGGCACAGGTCACTCTATTTTCCCATCAGGAAGAAGAATTAACCAGAGGCTCATCCTCCCCCCCGGAACCAGAACAGGGCCTGAAGCCATCCTGCGCTTTTGCGGCCAGCTCCCAAAAAAGCCAGTTGTAAAATGGAGCTTCAGGGCACTGCAATTCACAAACCTGCAGAGTTATAAATGATAACTCTCGTCCACAAATATATTGAGGGAAGGCAAAGAAGAGGATTTGAAATCAAGGCAGAATTGCAGGAAACAGATTTCAGGAGGTAGATTCGAATCGCCTTTAAAGCACATGAAAAGCGGCAAAACGTTGACAATGATGCCCTTGGCCAAAAAGGGCGTATGCGTTTTTTCCTGAATATATTCAGGAAAAAACGCATACGCCCTTTTTGGCCAACCAAGCAACCTGGAAAGGCAAATCAGCGCTACAAAGAAGACTCGCTACCCGTCGGTCAAAAGGGCCATGCTGAAAAAAGTCTCAAAACCAGAAATGCAGGACAGGCCATGGAGAAATGGGAGCCTTGCTACACTGATGGGCGGGATGTAAATTGCCAACAGCCACTCTGGAGAAGTGTACGGTGTGTCCTGAAACATCTGAAAAACACAGCTTAGAGAGCATAGGGCACTTCCACTCATGGGGGTATAAATTGGGAAAATGAAAAATCAGCAAGACACAAGCACCCCAAAGTTGAGGGCTGCTCTGTTGACAAAGACCTCCACTTCATTCCACCTTCAATATCCCAGGAAAGAGAAAAATGGATAAAGAAGTTGTGGTCCTTATGTACAATGGAATATCACTCAGCCATGAAATCAATGTCATAAGGTTAGTAGCAGCATGATGAGTGGATTTAGGTACGACGATTCTAAGTGAAATAAGTCACACAGAAAAGGACACTTCTCATAAGGTATCACTGATAGAGGGAATGTAAAAACCGTTACACTTGAACTGAATTACAAAACAGAACAGAGTCACACATGCAGAAAACACACTTTGGCTGCTTAACGGGAAAGGTGAGGTGGGGTGATACATAAAACAAGGGTATCAAATTAGCTCAGATACCGTTCCATAAACCCAATATGTAGTAGACAAGACCTACTCCTTGCTCAGAGAAGTGGACTCAACACGCCCTATTCACCGCACAAGAATATATCTGACTAGTAATAATCTTAAAACCTATGTATTGATATCTCTCTGTTAGTGTGTCAAGTGGGTGTAAAGCGGCATAAACACAGCCGTGAAAAGCAGCTAAACCCAATTATGAAAATAAATTACTTTGAAAAACCCATGAAACAACGACAGTGAAAGAGAGAGAAATTCTTACACAATGCGTTCAGGGGCTGTGATGCAACCTGGATTGACCATATCTAGACCCACAGCTGGATGAGACATAAGGGTGGACACTCTTGGGGCTGAGAGGTTTGGTGAGGTTGGGTGAGCAAACGCAGACCCTTTAAAGTAATACTGCGTGGTACCCATCGCATGGGTTCCAAATCTCCAGGTTCAAGGGCATCTTCCTACATCGAAAACATGCATGAGAAACCCAGAAGATGGTACACCGTGTGATGGGGAAAGGTTTCTAAAACGCACCTCATTTCTCATCTCCTTGTGCCCGGGTTCACCATTCCAGCCGCTTTACTAGCAATCTCCCTACTTGGAGCATCAGCACCTTTAACCTCCTGTTCCGTACAGGTTGCAATTTGTCCTGAAGATGAACGGGAAGACGGGGAACCAACGAGAGACTAGCTCTTGGTGTCGGGACAGGCACAGGTCACTCTATTTTCCCATCAGGAAGAAGAATTAACCACAGGCTCAGCCTGCCCCCCGGAACCAGAACAGGGCCTGAAGCCATCCTGCGCTTTTGCGGCCAGCTCCCAAAAAAGCGAGTTGTAAAATGGAGGTTCAGGGCACTGCAATTCACAAACCTGCAGAGTTATAAATGATAACTCTCGTCCACAAATATATTGAGGGAAGGCAAAGAAGACGATTTGAAATCAAGGCAGAATTGCACGAAACAGATTTCAGGAGGTAGATATGAATCGCCTTTAAAGCACATGAAAAGCGGCAAAACGTTGACAATGATGCCCTTGGCCAAAAAGGGCGTATGCGTTTTTTCCTGAATATATTCAGGAAAAAACGCATACGCCCTTTTTGGCCAACCAAGCAACCTGGAAAGGCAAATCAGCGCAACAGAGAAGTCTCGCTTCCCATCGGTCAAAAGGGCCATACTGAAAAAAGTGTCAAAACCAGAAATGCAGGACAGGCCATGGAGAAATGGGAGCCTTGCTACACTGATGGGCGGGATGTAAATTGCCAACAGCCACTCTGGAGAAGTGTACGGTGTGTCCTGAAACATCTGAAAAACACAGCTTAGAGAGCATAGGGCACTTCCACTCATGGGGGTATAAATTGGGAAAATGAAAAATCAGCAAGACACAAGCACCCCAAAGTTGAGGGCTGCTCTGTTGACAAGGACCTCCACTTCATTCCACCTTAAATATCCAAGGAAAGAGAAAAATGGATAAAGAAGTTGTGGTCCTTATGTACAATGGAATATCACTCAGCCATGAAATCAATGTCATAAGGTTAGTAGCAGCATGATGAGTGGATTTAGGTACGACGATTCTAAGTGAAATAAGTCACACAGAAAAGGACACGTCTCATAAGGTATCACTTATAGAGGGAATGTAAAAACCGTTACACTTGAACTGAATTACAAAACAGAACAGCGTCACACATGCAGAAAACACACTATGGCTGCTTAACGGGAAAGGTGAGGTGGGGTGATACATAAAACAAGGGTATCAAATTAGCTCAGATACCGTTCCATAAACCCAATATGTAATAGACAAGACCTACTCCTTGCTCAGAGAACTGGACTCAACACGCCCTATTCACCACACAAGAATCTATTTGACTAGTAATAATCTTAAAACCTATGTATTGATATCTCTCTGTTAGTGTGTCAAGTGGGTGTAAAGCGGCATAAACACAGCAGTGAAAAGCAGCTAAACCCCATTATGAAAATAAATTACTTTGAAAAACCCATGAAACAACAAAAGTGAAAGAGAGAGAAATTCTTACACAATGAGTTCAGGGGCTGTGATGCAACCTGGATTGACCATATCTAGACCCACAGCTGGATGAGACATAAGGGTGGACACTCTTGGGGCTGAGAGGTTTGGTGAGGTTGGGTGAGCAAACACAGACCCTTTAAAGTAATACTGCGTGGTACCCATCGCATGGGTCCCAAATCTCCAGGTTCAAGGGCATCTTCCTACATCGAAAACATGCATGAGAAACCCAGAAGATGGTACACCCTGTGATAGGGAAGGGTTTCTAAAACGCACCTCATTTCTCATCTCCTTGTGCCCGGGTTCGCCATTCCAGCCGCTTTACTAGCAATCTCCCTACTTGGAGCATCAGCACCTTTAACCTCCTGTTCCGTACAGGTTGCAATTTGTCCTGAGGATGAACGGGAAGACGGGGAACCAACGAGAGACTAGCTCTTGGTGTTGGAACAGGCACAGGTCACTCTATTTTCTCATCAGGAAGAAGAATTAACCACAGGCTCAGCCTGCCCCCTGGAACCAGAACAGGGCCTGAAGCCATCCTGCGCTTTTGCGGCCAGCTCCCAAAAAAGCGAGTTGTAAAATGGAGGTTCAGGGCAGTGCAATTCACAAACGTGCAGAGTTATAAATGATAACTCTCGTCCACAAATATATTGAGGGAAGGCAAAGAAGAGGATTTGAAATCAAGGCAGAATTGCAGGAAACAGATTTCAGGAGGTAGATTCGAATCGCCTTTAAAGCACATGAAAAGCGGCAAAATGTTGACAATGATGCCCTTGGCCAAAAAGGGCGTATGCGTTTTTTCCTGAATATATTCAGGAAAAAACGCATACGCCCTTTTTGGCCAACCAAGCAACCTGGAAAGGCAAATCAGCGCTACAAAGAAGTCTCGCTCCCCATCGGTCAAAAGGGCCATGCTGAAAAAAGTGTCAAAACCAGAAATGCAGGACAAGCCATGGAGAAATGAGAGCCTTGCTACACTGATGGGCGGGATGTAAATTGCCAACAGCCACTCTGGAGAAGTGTACGGTGTGTCCTGAAACATCTGAAAAACACAGCTTAGAGAGCATAGGGCACTTCCACTCATGGGGGTATAAATTGGGAAAATGAAAAATCAGCAAGACACAAGCACCCCAAAGTTGAGGGCTGCTCTGTTGACAAGGACCTCCACTTCATTCCACCTTAAATATCCAAGGAAAGAGAAAAATGGATAAAGAAGTTGTGGTCCTTATGTACAATGGAATATCACTCAGCCATGAAATCAATGTCATAAGGTTAGTAGCAGCATGATGAGTGGATTTAGGTACGACGATTCTAAGTGAAATAAGTCACACAGAAAAGGACACTTCTCATAAGGTATCACTTTTAGAGGGAATGTAAAAACCGTTACACTTGAACTGAATTACAAAACAGAACAGAGTCACACATGCAGAAAACACACTATGGCTGCTTAACGGGAAAGGTGAGGTGGGGTGATACATAAAACAAGGGTATTAAATTAGCTCAGATACCGTTCCATAAACCCAATATGTAGTAGACAAGACCTACTCCTTGCTCAGAGAACTGGACTCAACACGCCCTATTCACCGCACAAGAATATATCTGACTAGTAATAATCTTAAAACCTATGTATTGATATCTCTCTGTTAGTGTGTCAAGTGGGTGTAAAGCGGCATAAACACAGCCGTGAAAAGCAGCTAAACCCCATTATGAAAATAAATTACTTTGAAAAACCCATGAAACAACGACAGTGAAAGAGATAGAAATTCTTACACAATGAGTTCAGGGGCTGTGATGCAACCTGGATTGACCATATCTAGACCCACAGCTGGATGAGACATAAGGGTGGACACTCTTGGGGCTGAGAGGTTTGGTGAGGTTGGGTGAGCAAACGCAGACCCTTTAAAGTAATACTGCGTGGTACCCATCACATGGGTTCCAAATCTCCAGGTTCAAGGGCATCTTCCTACATCGAAAACATGCATGAGAAACCCAGAAGATGGTACACCGTGTGATGGGGAAAGGTTTCTAAAACGCACCTCATTTCTCATCTCCTTGTGCCCGGGTTCACCATTCCAGCCGCTTTACTAGCAATCTCCCTACTTGGAGCATCAGCACCTTTAACCTCCTGTTCCGTACAGGTTGCAATTTGTCCTGAAGATGAACGGGAAGACGGGGAACCAACGAGAGACTAGCTCTTGGTGTCGGGACAGGCACAGGTCACTCTATTTTCCCATCAGGAAGAAGAATTAACCAGAGGCTCAGCCTGCCCCCCGGAACCAGAACAGGGCCTGAAGCCATCCTGCGCTTTTGCGGCCAGCTCCCAAAAAAGCGAGTTGTAAAATGGAGGTTCAGGGCCCTGCAATTCACAAACCTGCAGAGTTATAAATGATAACTCTCGTCCACAAATATATTGAGGGAAGGCAAAGAAGACGATTTGAAATCAAGGCAGAATTGCACGAAACAGATTTCAGGAGGTAGATATGAATCGCCTTTAAAGCACATGAAAAGCGGCAAAACGTTGACAATGATGCCCTTGGCCAAAAAGGGCGTATGCGTTTTTTCCTGAATATATTCAGGAAAAAACGCATACGCCCTTTTTGGCCAACCAAGCAACCTGGAAAGGCAAATCAGCGCAACAGAGAAGTCTCGCTTCCCATCGGTCAAAAGGGCCATGCTGAAAAAATTGTCAAAACCAGAAATGCAGGACAGGCCATGGAGAAATGGGAGCCTTGCTACACTGATGGGCGGGATGTAAATTGCCAACAGCCACTCTGGAGAAGTGTACGGTGTGTCCTGAAACATCTGAAAAACACAGCTTAGAGAGCATAGGGCACTTCCACTCATGGGGGTATAAATTGGGAAAATGAAAAATCAGCAAGACACAAGCACCCCAAAGTTGAGGGCTGCTCTGTTGACAAGGACCTCCACTTCATTCCACCTTAAATATCCAAGGAAAGAGAAAAATGGATAAAGAAGTTGTGGTCCTTATGTACAATGGAATATCACTCAGCCATGAAATCAATGTCATAAGGTTAGTAGCAGCATGATGAGTGGATTTAGGTACGACGATTCTAAGTGAAATAAGTCACACAGAAAAGGACACTTCTCATAAGGTATCACTGATAGAGGGAATGTAAAAACCGTTACACTTGAACTGAATTACAAAACAGAACAGAGTCACACATGCAGAAAACACACTATGGCTGCTTAACGGGAAAGGTGAGGTGGGGTGATACATAAAACAAGGGTATCAAATTAGCTCAGATACCGTTCCATAAACCCAATATGTAGTAGACAAGACCTACTCCTTGCTCAGAGAACTGGACTCAACACGCCCTATTCACCGCACAAGAATATATCTGACTAGTAATAATCTTAAAACCTATGTATTGATATCTCTCTGTTAGTGTGTCAAGTGGGTGTAAAGCGGCATAAACACAGCCGTGAAAAGCAGCTAAATTCCCATTATGAAAATAAATTACTTTGAAAAACCCATGAAACAACGACAGTGAAAGAGATAGAAATTCTTACACAATGAGTTCAGGGGCTGTGATGCAACCTGGATTGACCATATCTAGACCCACAGCTGGATGAGACATAAGGGTGGACACTCTTGGGGCTGAGAGGTTTGGTGAGGTTGGGTGAGCAAATGCAGACCCTTTAAAGTAATACTGCGTGGTACCCATCGCATGGGTCCCAAATCTCCAGGTTCAAGGGCATCTTCCTACATCGAAAACATGCATGAGAAACCCAGAAGATGGTACACCGTGTGATGGGGAAAGGTTTCTAAAACGCACCTCATTTCTCATCTCCTTGTGCCCGGGTTCGCCATTCCAGCCGCTTTACTAGCAATCTCCCTACTTGGAACATCAGCACCTTTAACCTCCTGTTCCGTACAGGTTGCAATTTGTCCTGAGGATGAACGGGAAGACGGGGAACCAACGAGAGACTAGCTCTTGGTGTCGGGACAGGCACTGGTCACTCTATTTTCCCATCAGGAAGAAGAATTAACCACAGGCTCAGCCTGCCCCCCGGAACCAGAACAGGGCCTGAAGCCATACTGCACTTTTGCGGCCAGCTCCCAAAAAAGCGAGTTGTAAAATGGAGGTTCAGGGCACTGCAATTCACAAACCTGCAGAGTTATAAATGATAACTCTCGTCCACAAATATATTGAGGGAAGGCAAAGAAGAGGATTTGAAATCAAGGCAGAATTGCACGAAACAGATTTCAGGAGGTAGATTCGAATCGCCTTTAAAGCACATGAAAAGCGGCAAAACGTTGACAATGATGCCCTTGGCCAAAAAGGGCGTATGCGTTTTTTCCTGAATATATTCAGGAAAAAACGCATACGCCCTTTTTGGCCAACCAATCAACCTGGAAAGGCAAATCAGCGCTACAGAGAAGTCTCGCTTCCCATCGGTCAAAAGGGCCATGCTGAAAAAAGTGTCAAAACCAGAAATGCAGGACAGGCCATGGAGAAATGGGAGCCTTGCTACACTGATGGGCGGGATGTAAATTGCCAACAGCCACTCTGGAGAAGTGTACGGTGTGTCCTGAAACATCTGAAAAACACAGCTTAGAGAGCATAGGGCACTTCCACTCATGGGTGTATAAATTGGGAAAACTTAAAAATCAGCAAGACACAAGCACCCAAAGTTGAGGGCTGCTCTGTTGACAAGGACCTCCACTTCATTCCACCTTAAATATCCCAGGAAAGAGAAAAATGGATAATAAAGTTGTGGTCTTTATGTACAATGGAATATCACTCAGCCATGAAATCAATGTCATAAGGTTAGTAGCAGCATGATGAGTGGATTTAGGTACGACGATTCTAAGTGAAATAAGTCACACAGAAAAGGACACTTCTCATAAGGTATCACTGATAGAGGGAATGTAAAAACCGTTACACTTGCACTGAATTACAAAACAGAACAGAGTCACACATGCAGAAAACACACTATGGCTGCTTAACGGGAAAGGTGAGGTGGGGTGATACATAAAACAAGGGTTTCAAATTAGCTCAGATACCGTTCCATAAACCCAATATGTAATAGACAAGACCTACTCCTTGCTCGGAGAACTGGACTCAACACGCCCTATTCACCGCACAAGAATATATCTGACTAGTAATAATCTTAAAACTTATGTACTGATATCTCTCTGTTAGTGTGTCAAGTGGGTGTAAAGCGGCATAAACACAGCAGTGAAAAGCAGCTAAACCCCATTATAAATATAAATTACTTTGAAACACCCATGAAACAAAGACAGTGAAAGAGATAGAAATTCTTACACAATGAGTTCAGGGGCTGTGATGCAACCTGGATTGACCATATCTAGACCCACAGCTGGATGAGACATAAGGGTGGACACTCTTGGGGCTGAGAGGTTTGGTGAGGTTGGGTGAGCAAACGCAGACCCTTTAAAGTAATACTGCGTGGTACCCATCGCATGGGTCCCAAATCTCCAGGTTCAATGGCATCTTCCTACATCGAAAACATGCATGAGAAACCCAGAAGATGGTACACCGTGTGATGGGGAAAGGTTTCTAAAACGCACCTCATTTCTCATCTCCTTGTGCCCGGGTTCGCCATTCCAGCCGCTTTACTAGCAATCTCCCTACTTGGACCATCAGCACCTTTAACCTCCGGTTCCGTACAGCTTGCAATTTGTCCTGAGGATGAACGGGAAGACGGGGAACCAACGAGAGACTAGCTCTTGGTGTCGGGACAGGCACAGGTCACTCTATTTTCCCATCAGGAAGAAGAATTAACCACAGGCTCAGCCTGCTCCCCGGAACAAGAACAGGGCCTGAAGCCATCCTGCGCTTTTGCGGCCAGCTCCCAAAAATGCGAGTTGTAAAATGGAGGTTCAGGACACTGCAATTCACAAACCTGCAGAGATATAAATGATAACTCTCGTCCACAAATATATTGAGGGAAGGCAAAGAAGAGGATTTGAAATCAAGGCAGAATTGCAGGAAACAGATTTCAGGAGGTAGATACGAATCGCCTTTAAAGCACATGAAAAGCGGCAAAACGTTGACAATGATGCCCTTGGCCAAAAAGGGCGTATGCGTTTTTTCCTGAATATATTCAGGAAAAAACTCATACGCCCTTTTTGGCCAACCAAGCAACCTGGAAAGGCAAATCAGCGCTACAGAGAAGTCTCACTTCCCATCGGTCAAAAGGGCCATGCTGAAATAAGTCTCAAAACCAGAAATGCAGGACAGGCCATGGAGAAATGGGAGCCTTGCTACACTGATGGGCGGGATGTAAATTGCCAACAGCCACTCTGGAGAAGTGTACGGTGTGTCCTGAAACATCTGAAAAACACAGCTTAGAGAGCATAGGGCACTTCCACTCATGGGGGTATAAATTGGGAAAATTAAAAATCAGCAAGACACAAGCACCCCAAAGTTGATGGCTGCTCTGTTGACAAGGACCTCCACTTCATTCCACCTTCAATATCCCAGGAAAGAGAAAAATGGATAAAGAAGTTGTGGTCCTTATGTACAATGGAATATCACTCAGCCATGAAATCAATGTCATATGGTTAGTAGCAGCATGATGAGTGGATTTAGGTACGACGATTCTAAGTGAAATAAGTCACACAGAAAAGGACACTTCTCATAAGGTATCACTTTTAGAGGGAATGTAAAAACCGTTACACTTGAACTGAATTACAAAACAGAACAGAGTCACACATGCAGAAAACAGACTATGGCTGCTTAACGGGAAAGGGGAGGTGGGGTGATACATAAAACAAGGGTATCAAATTAGCTCAGATACCGTTCCATAAACCCAATATGTAGTAGACAAGACCTACTCCTTGCTCAGAGAACTGGACTCAACACGCCCTATTCACCGCACAAGAATATATCTGACTAGTAATAATCTTAAAACCTATGTATTGATATCTCTCTGATAGTATGTCAAGTGGGTGTAAAGCGGCATAAACACAGCCGTGAAAAGCAGCTAAACCCCATTATGAAAATAAATTAGTTTGAAAAACCCATGAAACAATGACAGTGAAAGAGATAGAAATTCCTACACAATGAGTTCAGGGGCTGTGATGCAACCTGGATTGACCATATCTAGACCCACAGCTGGATGAGACATAAGGGTGGACACTCTTGGGGCTGAGAGGTTTGGTGAGGTTGGGTGAGCAAACGCAGACCCTTTAAAGTAATACTGCGTGGTACCCATCGCATGGGTCCCAAATCTCCAGGTTCAATGGCATCTTCCTACATCGAAAACATGCATGAGAAACCCAGAGGATGGTACACCGTGTGATGGGGAAAGGTTTCTAAAACGCACCTCATTTCTCATCTCCTTGTGCCCGGGTTCGCCATTCCAGCCGCTTTACTAGCAATCTCCTTACTTGGAGCATCAGCACCTTTAACCTCCGGTTCCGTACAGGTTGCAATTTGTCCTGAGGATGAACGGGAAGACGGGGAACCAACGAGAGACTAGCTCTTGGTGTCGGGACAGGCACAGGTCACTCTATTTTCCCATCAGGAAGAAGAATTAACTACAGGCTCAGCCTGCCCCCCGGAACCAGAAGAGGGCCTGAAGCCATCCTGCGCTTTTGCGGCCAGCTCCCAAAAAAGCGAGTTGTAAAATGGAGCTTGAGGGCACTGCAATTCACAAACCTGCAGAGTTATAAATGATAACTCTCGTCCACAAATATATTGAGGGAAGGCAAAGAAGAGGATTTGAAATCAAGGCAGAATTGCAGGAAACAGATTTCAGGAGGTAGATTCGAATCGCCTTTAAAGCACATGAAAAGCGGCAAAACGTTGACAATGATGCCCTTGGCCAAAAAGGGCGTATGCGTTTTTTCCTGAATATATTCAGGAAAAAACGCATACGCCCTTTTTGGCCAACCAAGCAACCTGGAAAGGCAAATCAGCACTACAAGAAGACTCGCTACCCATCGGTCAAAAGGGCCATGCTGAAAAAAGTGTCAAAACCAGAAATGCAGGACAGGCCATGGAGAAATGGGAGCCTTGCTACACTGATGGGCGGGATGTAAATTGCCAACAGCCACTCTGGAGAAGTGTACGGTGAGTCCTGAAACATCTAAAAAACACAGCTTAGAGAGCATAGGGCACTTCCACTCATGGGGGTATAAATTGGGAAAATGAAAAATCAGCAAGACACAAGCACCCCCAAGTTGAGGGCTGCTCTGTTGACAAGGACCTCCACTTCATTCCACCTTCAATATCCCAGGAAAGAGAAAAATGGATAAAGAAGTTGTGGTCCTTATGTACAATGGAATATCACTCAGCCATGAAATCAATGTCATAAGGCTAGTAGCAGCATGATGAGTGGATTTAGGTACGACGATTCTAAGTGAAATAAGTCACACAGAAAAGGACACTTCTCATAAGGTATCACTTATAGAGGGAATGTAAAAACCGTTACACTTGAACTGAATTACAAAACAGAACAGAGTCACACATGCAGAAAACACAGTATGGCTGCTTAACGGGAAAGGTGAGGTGGGGTGATATATAAAACAAGGGTTTCAAATTAGCTCAGATACCGTTCCATAAACCCAATATGTAATAGACAAGACCTACTCCTTGCTCAGAGAACTGGACTCAACACGCCCTATTCGCTGCACAAGAATATATCTGAATAGTAATAATCTTAAAACCTATGTATTGATGTCCCTCTGTAAGTGAATCAAGTGGGTGTAAAGGGGCATAAACACAGCAGTGAAAATCAGGTAAACCCCATTATAAAAATAAATTACTTAAAAATTCCAAAAAACAAAGACAGTGATAGAGGGAAAATTTTTACGTAATTCGTTCCGGGGCTGTGATGCAACCTGGTGTGACCATATCTAGACCCACAGCTGGATGAGAAATAAAGCTGGACACTCTTGGGGCTGAAGGTCTCTTTCCCTATTTACCAGATTAGGAACGTAGAAAGGCTGCCACCCTCTGGCCGTTACCTGCAAAAGCAGCTTTAAAACCTGTGCTAATGGTCACTTCATATGAACAAGTACTTCAGGGCTGTAAATGAAACGTGCCCTCAAAATGTCTTGAGGGAGGTAATGGCCAAAAATTTTCAAAATGTGACACTTACTTTAAGAAAACACTTTGAAGAACTGAGCTGTAATCACAGTTTGATAAATAAAAAGGGCATGCTTTAAAGCTCAATTTCAACAGATTATGGGACACATGCAAATTCAACCACAGATAGGCATCAGCTCGCACCCATTAGAATAACCATCAGCAAGAAAACTACAAACAATAAATGTTGAAGGTGTTTTGGAGAAATGCATACCCTCAATTTTAAGTGGGACGTAACCTGGAAAGAGCCACTAATGAGAACTGAATGGTGGTGCCTTTAAAACATACACACTGAGCTACCATATGATACAGCAAGCCCACTGCTTGGCCTATAACATAAGAAGATATAACTGGAAAGACACAGGCAAGCAAATGTGCATTGCAGCAGTATTACAATAGCCAAGACATGGAGGCAACCAGAAAGTCCATCAAGAGGTGCGTGGCCAAAGAAGAACTGGTACACGTACAGATGGAATATTAGCCAGGGAAAAAAATGAAACAATGCCATTTGCAGCACCATGTATGATTCTTGAGGTAATCAGGCAAATTGTACTAAGTCAGAAAGCAAAAGACACATATCCTATAATATCACTTATAGGTCTTAGCTAAAAATTGATACCAATGAAAATATTTCCACAGAGAAATGCAATCACAGATTCATTAAACAAACTTATGGTTCACCAAATGGAAAGGTGTGAGGATTGGATACATTAGGATATTGGGGTTAAGATAGATATAGAAACACATGTGAAATATGTAATCACCAAAGACCTACATAATACCAAGACAAGACTACTCAACATCGTGTCATAACCTACATGGGAAAATGATCCAAAGAAGAATAGATATATGTATATGTTTAAAAGAACCACATCTTTCACACCTAGAAGAAACAAAACATTTTAATTAAATTTGCTCTGACAAAAAATAAAAATTAAATTAAAAAAAGAACAAGAAGTAATGAGACATAAACTTAAGGGGCTATTTGCTGGCACATTGCATTCTAATTTACAACCAGAACATGACTTCCATTAAGGCTCTGTCATCACTAATAAAGCAGCTTTATAAGCAATGTTGAAGGTAGCTTAAAAGAAGTCTCACTAATTATTGATAGTAACAAGGAAACAAAGAAAAGTAAAAATCTCACTGCAAAAAGTATACATAGGGTAAGGATAGTAGATCAAACACTTATTAAACTTCTGTAAAGAATAAAAGACAACAGTAGTATGTTTTTTTAAAAAGAGAGGGCCCAAATAAATCTGAAATGAAAGAGATGATGTTACAACGGACACCACAGAAATACAAAGTATCCTAAGATACACACAGGGTAACTCAGGGCTCAGACTGGACAGAGCCCACTCTCCAGTCCCCTGTACATGACTTACAGGAGCCTCAGGAACTGAGGAGGGGGTCCCTGAGGAGAGGCTCAAGATAGAATATGGTAGGCATTAACATGACTGCATTCATCTTAAACATGCCTGAACTACATTCACACGAGATGATTTTGTCCTGTATGTACATCGGCACCTCTAGTTGGAACTGCAGATCTTTGGCTTCAACACCTCTACTGACAACATTAGCGTCACCTGCTGTGGACCGTCTCCTATAGGATTTCTAGAATCACAAAACATCGAAGCTTCACAGGACCCAGAGTCTGTGCAACTCCACACAGAGTCTCAGAGTCTCAACTCCACTCAGATACTCCACTCTTGGAGGGCACACACAAAGTAGTGTGCACATCAGGACCCAGGGGAAGGAGCAGTGACCCTGTAGGAGAATGACCAGAACTACCTGCTACTTTTAGAGGGTCTCTTGCAGAGGCAGGTGGTGGCTGTGGCTGTGGCTCACCGTGAGGACAACGACACTGGCAGCAGAAGTTCTGGGAAATACTCCTTGGTGTGAGCCCTCCCAGAGTCCGCCATTAGCCCCACCAAGAGCAAGGTAGGCTCCAGGGCTGGGTCGCCTCAGGCCAAACAACCAACAGGGAGGGAACCCAGCCCCATGCATCAGCAGACAAGCGGATTAAACTTTTTATTAAAGTTTTATTTAATCCGTAGACAAGCGGATTAAAGCTCTGCCCACCAAAGCAACACCCAGCTCTACCCACCACCAGTCCTTCCCATCAGGAAGCTTGCACAAGCCTCTAAGATAGACTCATCCACCGGAGAGCAGACAGCAGAAGCAAGAAGAACTACAATTCTGCAGCCTGTGGAAGGAAAACCACATTCACAGAAAGATAGACAAAATGAAAAGGCAGAGGACTTTATACCAGATCAAGGAACAAGATAAAACCCCAGAAAAAAAAACGAAATGAGGTGGAGATAGGGAACCTTCCAGAAAAAAAATTCAGAATAATGATAGTGAAGTTGAGCCAAGACCTTGGAAAAAGAAAGGAGGCAAAGATCGAGAAGATGCAAGAAATGTTTAACAAAGACCTAGAAGAATTAAGGAACAAACACCTAGAAGAATTAAAGAACAAACAAACAGAGGTGAACAATGGAATAACTGAAATGAAAAATACACTAGAAGGAATCAGTAGCAGAATAACTGTGGCAGAAGAACGGATAAGTGACCTGGAAGACAGAAAGGTGGAAATCACTGCCATGGAACAGAATAAAGAAAAAGAATGAAAATAAACGAAGACACCCCAAGAGTCCTCTGGGACAACATTAAACGCAACAACATTCGCATTATAGGGGTCCCAGAAGGAGAAGAGAGAGAGAAAGGACCCGAGAATATATTTAAAGAGATAATGGTCAAAAACTTCCCTAGCATGGGAAAAGAAATAGCCACCCAAGTCCAGAAGCACAGAGTGTCCCAGGCAGGATAAACCAAAGGAGAAAAATGACAAGACACATAGTAATCAAATTGACAAAAATTAACGACAAAGAAAAATGATTGAAAGCAGCAAGGGAAAAATGACAAATAACATACAAGGGAACTCCCATAAGGATAACAACTGATTTCTCAGCAGAAAATCTACAAGCCAGAAGGAAGTGGCATGATAAATTTAAAGTGATGAAAGGGAAGAACCTACAACCAAGAGTACTCCACCCTGCAAAGAGCTCATTCAGATTTGATGGAGAAATCAAAAGCCTTACAGACAAGCAAAAGCTAAGAGAATTCAGCACCATGAAACCAGCTCTACACCAAATGCTAAAGGAACTTCTCTAAGTGGGAAACACAAGAGAAGAAAAGGACCCACCAAGACAAACCCATAACAATTAAGAAAATAGTAGTAGGAACATACATATCGATAATTACCTTAAACGTGAATGCACTACATGTTCCAACCAAAAGACACAGGCTCGCTGAATGGATACAAAAACAAGACCCATATATATGCTGTCTACAAGAGATCCATTTCAGACCTAGGGACACATACAGACTCAAAGTGAGGCGATGGAAAAATATATTCTATGCAAATGAAAATCAAAAGAAAGCTGGAGTAGCAATACTCATATCAGATAAAATAGACTTTAAAATAAAGAATGTTACAAGAGACGAGGAAAGGCACTACATAATGGTCAGGGGATCAATCCAAGAAGAAGATATAACAACTATAAATATATATGTACCCAAAATAGGAGCAGCTCAATGTATAAGGCAACTGCTAACAGCTATAAAAGAGGAAATCGACAGTAACACAATAATAGCGGGGGACTTTAACAGCTCACTTACACCAGTGGAGATCAGCCAGACAGACAACTAATAAGGAAACACAAGCTTTAAATGACACAATAGACCAGATAGAGTTAATTGATATTTATAGGACATTCCATCCAAAAACAGCAGATTACACGTTCTTCTCAACTGCACACGGAACATTCTCCAGGATAGATCACATCTTGGGTCACAGATAAAGCCTCAGTAAATTTAAGAAAACTGAAATCATATCAAGCAGCTGTTCCGACCACAATGCTATGAGATTAGAAATCAATTACACGGAAAAAACCGTAAAAAACACAAACACATGGAGGCTAAACAATACGTTACTAAATAACCAAGAGATCACTGAAGAAATCAAAGAGGAAATCAAAAACTACCTAGAGACAAATGACAACAAAAACACGATGATCCAAAACCTATGGGATGCAGCAAAAGGAGTTCTAAGAGGGAAGTTTATAGCAATACAAGCCTACCTCAAGAAACAAGAAAAATCTCATATAAACAATCTAACCTTACACCTAGAGGAACTAGAGAAAGAAGAACAAAACCCAAAGTTAGTAGAAGGAAAGAAATCATAAAGATCAGAGCAGAAATAAATGAAATAGAAACAAAGAAAACGAAAGCAAAGATCAATAAAACTAAAAGCTGGTTCTTTGAGAAGATAAGCAAAAATGATCAACCTTTAGCCGGACTCCAGAAAAAGAGGGAGAGGACGCAAATCAACAAAATTAGAAGTGAAAAAGCAGAAGTTATAACAGACACCACAGGAATACAAAGCATCCTAAGAGACTACTACAAGCAACTCTAGGCCAATAAAATGGACAATCTGGAAGAAATGGACAAATTCTTAGAAAGGGATAACCTTCTAAGACTGAACCAGGAAGAAATAGAAAATATGAACAAACCTATCACAAGCAATGAAATTGAAACTGTGATTAAAAATCTTCCAACAAACAAAAGTCCAGAACCAGATGGCATCACAGGTGAATTCTATCAAACATTTAGAGCAGAGCTAACACCCAACCTTCTCAAATTCTTCAAAACAATTGCAGCGGAAGGAACACTCCCAAACTCATTCTATGAGACCACCATCACCCTGATACCAAAATCAGACAGAGATACTACAAGGAAAGAAAATTATAGACCAATATCACTGATGAATATAGATGTAAAAATCCTCAACAAAATACTAGCAAACAGAATCGAACAACACATGAAAAGGATCATACACCATGATCAAGTGGGGTTTATCCCAGGGATGCGAGGATTCTTCAATATACACAAATCAATGTGATACACCATATTAACAAATTGTAGAATAAAAGCATATGATCATCTCAATAGATGAAGGAAAAGATTTTGAGAAAATTCAACACTCATTTACGATAAAAACTCTGCAGAGTGTGGGCATAGAGGGAAACTACCTCAACATAATAAAGGCCATATATGACAAACCCACAGAAAACAACATTCTCAATGGTGAAAAACTGAAAGCGTTTCCTCTAAGATCAGGAACAAGACGAGGATGTCCACTCTCACCACTGCTATTCAACATAGTTTTGGAAGTCCTAGCCATGGCAATCAGAGAAGAAAAAGAAATAAAAGGAATACAAAAAGGAAAAGAAGAAGTAAAATTGTCACTGTTTGCAGATGACATGATATCATAGATAGAGAATCCTAAAGATGCCACCAGAAAACCACTGGAGCTAATCAATGAATTTGGTAAAGTTGCAGGATACAAAATTAATGCACAGAAATTGCTTGCATTCCTATACACTAACAATGAAAGATCAGAAAGAGAAATTAAGGAAACAATCCCATTACCACTGCAACAAAAAGAATAAAATACCTAGGAATAAACCTACCTAAGGAAGTAAAAGACCTGTACTCAGAAAACTATAAGACACTGATGAAAGAAATCAAAGATGATATAAACAGATGGAGACATATACCATGTTCTCGGATTAGAAGAATCAATATTGTGAAAATGACTATACTACCCAAAGCAATCTACAGATTCAATGCAATCCCGATCAAAATACCTTTGGCATTTTCTACAGAACAAGAAAAAAAAATCTTAAAATTTGTAGGGAGACACAAAAGACCCTGGATAGCCAAAGCAGTCTTGAGGGGGGAAAAAAAAGAGCTGGAGGAATCAGACTTCCAGACTTCAGACTATATTGCAAAGCTACAGTAATCAAGATAATATGGTACTGACACAAGAACAGAAATATAGGTCAATAGAACAGGATAGAAAGCACAGAGATAAACCCACGTACCTATGGTTCACTAATCTATGACAAAGGAGGCAAGGGTATACAATGGAGAAAAGACAGTGTCTTCAGCAAGTGGTGCTGGGAAAACTGGACAGTTACATGTAAAAGAATGAAATTAGTACACACCCTAACACCATACACAAAAATAAACTCAAAATGGATTAGAGACCTAAATATAAGACCAGCCACTATAAAACTCTTAGAGGAAAACATAAGCAGAACAGTCTATGACATAAATCACAGCAAGATCCTTTTTGACCCACCTCCTAGAGAAATGGAAATAAAAACAAAAATAAAAAAATGGGACCGAATGAAACATAAATTCTTTTGCACAGCAAAGGAAAACATAAGCAAGATGAAAAGACAACCATCAGAATGGGAGAAAATATTTTCAAATGAAGCAAATGGCAAAGGATTAATCTCCAAAAAGCAGCTCATGTAGCTCAATATCACAAAACCAAACAACCCAATCCAAAAATGGGCAGAAGACCTAAATAGACATTTCTCCAAAGAAGATATACAGGTTGCCAACAAACACATGAAAGGATGCTGAACATCACTAATCATTAGAGAAATGCAAATCAAAACTACAGTGAGGTATCACCTCACACCAGTCAGAATGGCCATCATCAAAAAATCTACCAACAATAAATGCTGGAGAGGCATTTATTGGAGCAAAGGGAACCCTCTTGCACTGTTGGTGGGAATGTAAATTGATATAGCCACTAGGGAGAACGGTATGGGGGTTCCTTAAAAACTAAAAATAGAACTACCATACAACCCAGCAAACCCACTCCTGGACATTTACCCTGAGAAAACCATAATTCAAAAAGAGTCATGTACCACAATGTTCACTGTAGCTCTATTTACAATAGCCAGGACATGGAAGCAACCTAAGTGTCCATCAACAGATAAATGGATAAGGAAGATGTGGCACAAATATACAATGGAACATTATTCAGCCATAAAAAGAAACGAAATTGAGTTACTTTTAGTGAGGTGGATGGATCTAGAGTCTGTCCTACAGAGTGAAGTAAGTCAGAAAGAGAAAAACAAATACCGTATGCTAACACATATATATGGAATCTTCAAAAAAAAAGTTTATGAAGAACCTAGGGGCAGGAAAGGATTAAGGACACAGACGTAGAGAAAGGACTTGAGGACATGGGGAGAGGGAAGGGTAAGCTCGGACAAAGTGAGAGAGTGGTATGGACATATATACACTACCAAATGTAAAATTGATAGCTACTGGGAAGCAGCCACATAGCACAGGGAGATCAGCTCTGTGCTTTGTGACCACCTAAAAGGGTGGGATAAGGGAGTGAGAGGGAGTTGCAAGAGGGAGGGGATATGGTGTTATATGTATACGCACAGCTGATTCACTTTTTTATACAGCAGAAACTAACACACAATTGTAAAGCAATTATACTCCAATAAAGATGTAAAAGAAAAAAAAAAGCCCAGAAATAAACCTACACACCTATGGCCCACTAATCTATGACAAAGGAGGCAAGGGTATACAAAGGAGAAAAGACAGTCTCTTCAATAAGTGGTGCTGGGAAAAATGGACAGCTACATGTAAAAGAATGAAATTAGAACACTCCCTAACACCATACACAAAAAATAAACTCAAAATGGATTAGAGACCAAAATGTAAGACCGGACACTATAAAACTCTTAGAGGAAAACATAGGAAGAATACTCTTTGACATAAATCACAGCAAGATCTTTTTTGATCCACCTCCTAGAGTAATGGAATAAAAAAAAATAAACATATGGGAGCAAATGAAACCTAAAAGCTTTTGCAAAGCAAAGGAAACTACAAACAAGACGAAAAGACAACCCTCACAATGGGAGAAAATATTTGCAAACGAATCAATGGACAAAGGATTAATCTCCAATGTATATAAACAGCTCATGCAGCTCAACAGTAAAAAAACAAACAACCCAATCCAAAAATGGGCAGATGACGTAAATAGACATTTGTCCCAAGAAGACATACAGATGACCAAGAAGCACATGAAAAGCTGCTCAACATCACTAATTATTAGAGAAATATAAACCAAAACTACAATGAGGTATCGCCTCACACGAGTTAGAATGGGCATCATCAGAAAATCTACAAGCAACAAATGCTGGAGAGGGTGTGGAGAAAAGGGAACCCTCTTACACTATTTGTGGGAATGTAAATTGATACAGTCACGATGGAGAACAGTATGGAGGTTCCTTAAAAAACTAAAAATAGAATTACCATATGACCCAGCAATCCCACTACTGGCCATATACCCAGAGAAAACCATAATTCAAAAAGACATATTCACCACAATATTCATTGCAGCACTATTTACAATAGCCAGGTCATGGAAGCAACCTAAATGCCCATAGACAGACGAACAGAAAAGATGTGCTACATATATAAAATGGAATATTACTCAGCCATAAAAAGGAATGAAATTGGGTCATTTGTAGAGACGTGGATAGATCTAGAGACTGTCATACAGAGTGAAGTAAGTCAGAAAGAGAAAAACAAATATCGTATATTAACGCATACATGTGGAACCTAGAAAAATGGTAAAGATGAACCGGTTTGCAAGGCAGAAATAGAGACACAGATGTAGAGAACAAATGTATGGACACCAAGGGGGGAAAGTGGCAGGGTGGTGGTGGTGGGATGAATTGCGAGCCTGGGATTGACATATATACACTTATATGTATAAAATAGGTTACCAATAAGAGCCTGCTGTATAAAAAAATGAATAAAATAAATTCAAAAATTAAAAAATAAGTAATACTTAAAAAAATAAAACAGAAAAAAAAGTTCTGCCCTTCCCATAGACGTATTTATATGAATGAATTATTTCCATGCTTATATCCATAAATACAAAAAGAGGAATAAAACTTACCTTGAACCAAAAAAGAAAAAAAAAAAACAGAACCCACTGGTCATACAGAGGAAAACCCTATCAGGGCACTTGCTCCAGGGGTAAACAATTCTGAAGTTGGTCACAGGTGGGGAATCATCTCCCATGCAGCCAGCAGCCCCCACACGAGGAGCGTCCTCATTGCAAAGCTGGGGGACCGTGAGGAGGCATCTCTGAGTAAACGTGAGCTGAGCCCCAGGCCAGCTGCTGCTGAACTTTTCCCACCCTTCCCAGGTAAAACACCTGAATGTGTGCAAAGACTTTAAAAACTAGAGGAAGGGGCTTGGAGTCACACCAGCGACAGCACGCAGGCCGACTTGGTGCCTGCAGGCCAGCCAGGATGGTCCTGGCCCCGGGCGCTCGTCTGGAAGCTTTCCATTTCCCTGCCTGAGGTACCCCTCCTGTCCCGGCCCCCACTGCTTTTTTCCTTCCTCACCTCTGCCCGGGGAGAAATTCCAGCAGCAAGTATGGGTGACACATCCTCTTCTTTAGCAGGTGGCAGCCCGGCAACTCCTGCAGAAAGTCCAGCAGAGCCCCAGTCACACTGGGCCACTCATAGAGCCGTGGGCCCTACTCCCTCCCACCAGCCCAACCCCGAGACTGCTGACGGGGCAGAGAATATGGCGTCAGGCACAGCTGCAGAGGCTTTTGCTGCCTGGAGGGGTGTTTATATTGACCTCAACCCAGGCACACCTGGGAAGGGCTGGCCGGCCGGGTCAGGCTGCCCAGGTCAGCCAATCCTCGCCCCTCAGGGGCTCAGAGTTGCAGAAAATGGGCCTTGCTGCACCGGCCAGATCCAAGGAACAGGTGTAGGGTCCCGAGAGTCAGGATAGATAAGGGGCGGCAGCCCTGGCTTGTTTTCGAATCATTTTATCTGGTCCATGAGTGGGAGACAACTTCAAGAAGACCCTCTGCTAATGAGAGGAACCCAGGAGTCAGGGAGAGGAGGGGTGGTGGGTGGAGACAGAGGCCTGGTGCCCCGGCTGCAGTGGAAGCCCCTGGAAGACCAGGCAGAGGGAGGCCGCACAGAGTGAAGCCTAGGGTCACAGACCTGTTGGAGCTGCTGTTTGTTAGTTCAAGCTCTGCTCTGAGGTGCTCTGTGTCAGCTCTGAGTGACAGGGGTGCTGGGGGTGCTCTGCAATGAGGGCTATGTGCACGGTTCCTGTGTGCCCAGCCCTGCTGGGGTACCTGTCCACGGGAGCTCCATATCCAGGGAGGGGCCTGCCCACGAGAGCCCCGTGGGCTGCTGCGTACCTGCCCAGGTGAGCTCCATATCCTGGGAGGGGCCTGACCACAAGAGCCCCGTGGGCTGCTGGGGACCTGGTAGAGGACGCCAGGACAGTCAGTGAAGCCACAGAGGATATACATCTAGTAGTTCCTAATTCCTACACCCTGCTGGTCATTCTACCATCCACCAGGACATGGCATTCTGTATTAGACTTCAATGATGCCTTCTTCTGTATTCCATTAGTCCCAGAGTCACAAGAAATTTTGGCTGTGAGTGGCAGGACTCAACCTACAACAAAAACAATACTGCTGGGCCGTCCTGCCCCAGGGGTTCAAAAATTCCCACACCATCTTTGGGGAAACGTTAGCTAAAGACCTAAAAGATCTACCTCTGGAGAAGGGAACCCTCCTTCAATATGCAGATGACATTCTGATCACCAGCCCGACTAAGGAGGCCTCTGAACTACCTAGCCAATAAAAGATAGAAGGTGTCCAAGGAAAAGGCTCAAATATCACAAACTAAGGTGGCCTTCCTGGGCTTCATTCGCACAGAAGGTCGGAGAAGCCCACCCCAGGAAAGGGAAGAAGCCATTTGCAGCCTCACCTTTCCTGAAACTAGAAGACAGCTTAGGGGTTCCTGGGGAGACCGGGGTTTGCTGCATCTGGATCCCTAACTACAGTCTAATAGCTGGGCCTCTATATGAAACACTGAAAGGAAAAGATGATGATCCTTTTGAATAGAATCCAGAAGCGGCCTTTCAAGAATGGAAAGAGCAGTCAATTCAGACCCTGGCCCTGGACCTCCCTAAGTTAGCTAAACCCTTTGACCTTTACATTCCTGGTCCAAGGCGAATCGCCCTTGGAGTATTAGTGCAAAAACTGGGACCACTTGAAATGGAACAATGCAAGAATGCCCTCCAGGCATTGGCCAGCCACCCCATCCGACCAGGATACTGGGGGTATCTAAAAACCTGGAAATCAGCAGCCCGCAAGGCCAGCTCCCTCCTAAGGGAAAAGGACGCCACTTGGTGATCCTAACCACCCACCATGCCCTGAAGTTGCAGGGATTGCTCCGTGGGCACAATGACCTCGAGTGAGGAGGCCCTCCAACACCAACCTCCAGAGAGACAACCTGGGGCAATGGGCCCCCATGACGACTCGTGTGACCATCACTTGACCTGGAGCTTCTCTCAGAAAACAACAAGAGTGTGCCCCAAAAGAGCAGACTATTGCTTACAGGACTTACTGCACCCAGAGCGGAGCTAATAAACTTGGCAGGGGAACCGTAAATAACGCTGCCACCATAGAAAAGCCTACAGACACCGCAGTGATGGCGGCCAATGAGACCGGCTGTACTCCTGGCTACTTCAAAAGGCCGTTGACTGAGTGGCCGTCATGGTCCTGGATCACCACCGGCCCTGGACTGTCTGGGAGTTGAGCAAGCAGGGCTCTGACACCTGGTGCTGTTTGTACGTTAATTCAGTGGCCTAACTGAAGAAAGCACAGACTACTGGTCAGAGCATCTAGGCTGGCAGAAACCATCAGCCTGAGGGGGCCGAACCAATGTGGAGCAGGGTAAAACCGCCCACCCCCCCAGCGTCTCTGCACATCTCTTTCCTGGACCCTTAAAGGTCATTAGAATCTATAAAACTTCCAATGCTGGTGCTCAGGCAGACGAGCAGTGAGGGAGGAGGCCTGCGGACAATCAACCTCACCTGGAGGCTGCTGGGGAGAAGTCCTGCCCCTCCCCCCGGGTATGAGGACACCCAACTCAGCATGAAGCATTTACAGAAGACGTGTCTGCACCCTCAGCGCCCCAAGAATGAGGAATGGGACAAAAGGCAGAGGAGGGCTTTGTCACTGGCAAAGCCCATTAAAAATTCCTGGGAGATAAAAATAGAATCTGGGCAATAAAATAAAGTCTAACCATTTTTTCCTTTGTGCTTTGTCTAATTTCACTTGCTCCTAGGTTTCCACATGCAGAGGTCCCACACCCGACACTTCAGACCCGATTTCCTCGTGCAAAATGGCTGGGCCGACACCTCAGCTCGTGGGGCCCCGTGCAGACTCTGCGACATAGAGCCTGAGCTCCAGCCAACCTGGCCCTCGAGAGCTCCGCCCCCTCCCTCCCGCTGATGCTGACAGGATCCCTACACAGCAGCCCGGCCCACAACCCGCAGGGGAGCACACACTCTCACCTCTCCATTCTCTGATCAAAATATAAAGTTTTCCTTTGCTTCTGAACCAAAGTCAGTCTCGATCTGTTGGCTCCAATGACACTGGGCAGGGAGACCCTTGTTGGGGCCCACTCTGCAGGATCAGTAACAGAATTTGAGAACATTGTAACTTCAATGAACAGATGTGTGAGCCAAACTGTAATTAACATAGAGCAGTGTATAAGGCTCGTGTAAAATAAGATGTTTCTAACACTTCCATTTGATATTTCCATCACTTTATTATAAGCAAGTTCAGTGGAGGGGTTTGTCTTATTTGTCAGGTCAAGAGTAGAGAAATGCAGTGATTTCTTTCCAAGGATGTACATCTAATAATCTTGGTTGAAGTTTCAACCTTGTTTGGAATGATTTTCCATTGAAAATGATACCTCTCTTTCAGCTCCTAGATTTCTGAGAAGTATAAAATCTTATATTTTTTATTACCAAAGGGGAAAGGTGGGAGGAGGGATAAATTAACAGTTTCAGATTAACATATACACACTGCTATGTATAAAATATATCATCAACAAGGAACTACTGTATAGCACAGGGAACTATACTCAATATTTTGTAATGACCCCTGAGGGGAAATAACCTGAAAAACAATAGATATCTATATCGACATCATCTATCAACTACAGATAAAATGGAAACTAAAGGAGGCCGATGGTGAGCGTTTCTGAACCTAAAGACTTCAATCATCTAAAGTTCGGACTCTGCCTACGGCCCAAGTCCCTTAATGAACACACATGTACCAGTAGCTTAAAAATTCCCCAGATTGGAGTTCGGGGAGACACTGATTTGGAAAAATCCCTTGTGTTCTCCTTACATACACGGGACCTTTCCTACAGCTAAAACATGCCTGTGACACCCAGAAGATGGAACACGGTTGGATCAGGAAGATTTTGGAAAAGGCACCAAAACGCCTAATTTCCTGGTTGTTGGGTTCACCCCTCCAGCCTTTTTCCTTAAAATCTCCCCACTTGAGGATGTCAGCACCTTCAACATCCAGTTGCACAGAAATCGGAATTTGTCCAAAGGAAGAAGGGGAAGGAGGAGAAACAAGGAGAGCCAAGCCCTAGATGTTCGGAGAGGCACATGTCACTCTACTTTCCAGTCAGGAAGAAGAATTAAGCAAAGGCTTAGCCTGCCACCGGGAACCAGAGTAGGGCCAGAAGCAAACGAGCAGTTCTGCGGAAAGCTCCCAAAAAAGCGAGTTGAAAAATGGAGCTCAGGGGCACTGCAATTCACAAATATGCAGAGTTATAAATGATAACTCTCGTCCACAAATATATTGAGGGAAGGCAACGAAGAGGATTTGAAATCAAGGCAGAATTGCAGGAAACAGATTTCAGGAGTTAGATTTGAATCACCCCTAAAGCACATGAAAAACATCAAAACGTCGACAATGATGCACTTGGCCAAAAAGAGCATATGCGTTTTTTTCTGAATGAATTCAGGAAAAAACCCATAGGCCCTTTGTGGCCAACCAAGCAAGCCGGAAATGCAATTCAGCTCTACAAAGAAGTCTGACTTCCCATCGGTCAAAATGGCCTTCCTACAAAAGTGTAAAAACAAGAAAAGCAGGAGAAGCCAGGGAGTAAAGGGAGCCTTGTTACACTGATGGGTGGGGTGTAAATTGCCAATGATGACTCTGGAGAAGGGTATGGTGTTTCCTAAAATATCTAAAAAACACAGCTAGAGAGAAAGGGGCACATCGACTCATGGGCGTATAAATAGGGAAAACTAAAAATCAGCAAGACACAGGCACCCAAAACTTTAGGGCTGCTCTGTTGACAAGAACCTCCACTTAATTCCACCTTAAATATCCAAGGAAAGAGAAAAATGGATAAAGAAGTTGTGGTCCTTATGTACAATGGAATATCACTCAGCAATGAAATCAATGTCATAAGGGTAGTAGCAGCATGATGAGTGGATTTAAGTACAACGATTCTAAGTGAAATAAGTCACACAGAAAAAGACACATCTCATAAGGTATCACTTATAGAGGGAATGTAAAAACCGTTACACTTGAACTGAATTACAAAACAGAACAAAGTCACACATGCAGAAAACACACTATGGCTGCTTAACGGGAAAGGTGAGGTGGGGTGATACATAAAACAAGGGTTTCAAACTAGCTCAGATACCGTTCCATAAACCCAATATGTAATAGACAAGACCTACTCCTTGCTCAGAGAACTGGACTCAACACGCCCTATTCACCGCACAAGAATATATCTGACTAGTAATAATCTTAAAACCTATGTATTGATATCACTCTGTTAGTGTGTCAAGTCGCTGTAAAGCGGCATAAACACAGCAGTGAAAAGCAGCTAAACCACATTATAAAAATAAATTACTTTTAAAAACCCATGAAACAAAGACAGTGAAAGAGAGAGAAATTCTTATACAATTCGTTCAGGGGCTGTGATGCAAACTGGATTGACCATATCTAGACCCACAGTTGGATGAGACATAAGGGTGGACACTCTTGGGGCTGAGAGATTTGGTGAGGTTGGGTGAGCAAATGCAGACCCTTTAAAGTAATACTGCGTGGTACCCATCGCATGGGTCCCAAATCTCCAGGTTCAAGGGCATCTTCCTACATCGAAAACATGCATGAGAAACCCAGAAGATGGTACACCGTGTGATGGGGAAAGGTTTCTAAAACGCACCTCATTTCTCATCTCCTTGTGCTCGGGTTTGCGATTGCAGCCACTTTACTAGCAATCTCCCTACTTGGAGCATCAGCACCTTTAAACTCCTCTGCCGTACAGGATGCAATTTGTCCGGAGGATGAACGGGAAGACGGGGAACCAATGAGAGACTAGCTCTTGGTGTTGGGACAGGCACAGGTCACTCTATTTTCCCATCAGGAAGAAGAATTAACCACAGGCTCAGCCTGCCCCGCGGAACTAGAACAGGGCCTGAAGCCATCCTGCGCTTTTGCGGCCAGCTCCCTAAAAAGCGAGTTGCACAATGGAGCTTCAGGGCACTGCAATTCACAAACCTGCAGAGTTATAAATGATAACTCTCGTCCACAAATATATTGAGGGAAGGCAAAGAAGAGGATTTGAAATCAAGGCAGAATTGCAGGAAACAGATTTCAGGAGGTAGATTCGAATCGCTTTAAAGCACACGAAAAGCGGCAAAACGTTGACAATGATGCCCTTGGCCAAAAAGGGCGTATGCGTTTTTTCCTGAATATATTCAGGAAAAAACGCATACGCCCTTTTTGGCCAACCAAGCAACCTGGAAAGGCAAATCAGTGTTACAAAGAAGTCTCGCTTCCCGTCGGTCAAAAGGGCCATGCTGAAAAAAGTGTCAAAACCAGAAATGCAGGACAGGCCATGGAGAAATGGGAGCCTTGCTACACTGATGAGCGGGATGTAAATTGCCAACAGCCACTCTGGAGAAGTGTACGGTGTGTCCTGAAACATCTGAAAAACACAGCTTAGAGAGCATAGGGCACTTCCACTCATGGGGATATAAATTGGCAAAATTAAAAATCAGCAACACAAAAGCACCCCAAAGTTTAGGGCTGCTCTCTTGACAAGGACCTCCACTTCATTCCACCTTAAATATCCCAGGAAAGAGAAAAATGGATAAAGAAGTGGTGATCCTTATGTACAATGGAATATCACTCAGCCATGAAATCAATGTCATAAGGCTAGTAGCAGCATGATGAGTGGATTTAGGTACGACGATTCTAAGTGAAATAAGTCACACAGAAAAGGACACTTCTCATAAGGTATCACTGATAGAGGGAATGTAAAAACCGTTACACTTGAACTGAATTACAAAACAGAACAGCGTCACACATGCAGAAAACACACTATGGCTGCTTAACGGGAAAGGTGAGGTGGGGTGATACATAAAACAAGGGTATCAAAATAGCTCAGATACCGTTCCATACACCCAATATGTAATAGACAAGACCTACTCCTTGCTCAGAGAACTGGACTCAACACGCCCTATTCACCACACAAGAATCTATCTGACTAGTAATAATCTTAAAACCTATGTATTGATATCTCTCTGTTAGTGTGTCAAGTGGGTGTAAAGCGGCATAAACACAGCAGTGAAAAGCAGCTAAACCCCATTATGAAAATAAATTACTTTGAAAAACCCATGAAACAACGACAGTGAAAGAGATAGAAATTCTTACACAATGAGTTCAGGGGCTGTGATGCAACCTGGATTGACCATATCTAGACCCACAGCTGGATGAGACATAAGGGTGGACACTCTTGGGGCTGAGAGGTTTGGTGAGGTTGGGTGAGCAAACACAGACCCTTTAAAGTAATACTGCGTGGTACCCATCGCATGGGTCCCAAATCTCCAGGTTCAAGGGCATCTTCCTACATCGAAAACATGCATGAGAAACCCAGAAGATGGTACACCGTGTGATAGGGAAAGGTTTCTAAAACGCACCTCATTTCTCATCTCCTTGTGCCCGGGTTCGCCATTCCAGCCGCTTTACTAGCAATCTCCCTACTTGGAGCATCAGCACCTTTAACCTCCTGTTCCGTACAGGTTGCAATTTGTCCTGAGGATGAACGGGAAGACGGGGAACCAACGAGAGACTAGCTCTTGGTGTTGGGACAGGCACAGGTCACTCTATTTTCTCATCAGGAAGAAGAATTAACCACAGGCTCAGCCTGCCCCCTGGAACCAGAACAGGGCCTGAAGCCATCCTGCGCTTTTGTGGCCAGCTCCCAAAAAAGCGAGTTGTAAAATGGAGGTTCAGGGCAGTGCAATTCACAAACGTGCAGAGTTATAAATGATAACTCTCGTCCACAAATATATTGAGGGAAGGCAAAGAAGAGGATTTGAAATCAAGGCAGAATTGCAGGAAACAGATTTCAGGAGGTAGATTCGAATCGCCTTTAAAGCACATGAAAAGCGGCAAAATGTTGACAATGATGCCCTTGGCCAAAAAGGGCGTATGCGTTTTTTCCTGAATATATTCAGGAAAAAACGCATACGCCCTTTTTGGCCAACCAAGCAACCTGGAAAGGCAAATCAGCGCTACAAAGAAGTCTCGCTCCCCATCGGTCAAAAGGGCCATGCTGAAAAACGTGTCAAAACCAGAAATGCAGGACAAGCCATGGAGAAATGAGAGCCTTGCTACACTGATGGGCGGGATGTAAATTGCCAACAGCCACTCTGGAGAAGTGTACGGTGTGTCCTGAAACATCTGAAAAACACAGCTTAGAGAGCATAGGGCACTTCCACTCATGGGGGTATAAATTGGGAAAATGAAAAATCAGCAAGACACAAGCACCCCAAAGTTGAGGGCTGCTCTGTTGACCAGGACCTCCACTTCATTCCACCTTAAATATCCAAGGAAAGAGAAAAATGGATAAAGAAGTTGTGGTCCTTATGTACAATGGAATATCACTCAGCCATGAAATCAATGTCATAAGGTTAGTAGCAGCATGATGAGTGGATTTAGGTACGACGATTCTAAGTGAAATAAGTCACACAGAAAAGGACACTTCTCATAAGGTATCACTTTTAGAGGGAATGTAAAAACCGTTACACTTGAACTGAATTACAAAACAGAACAGAGTCACACATGCAGAAAACACACTATGGCTGCTTAACGGGAAAGGTGAGGTGGGGTGATACATAAAACAAGGGTATCAAATTAGCTCAGATACCGTTCCATAAACCCAATATGTAGTAGACAAGACCTACTCCTTGCTCAGAGAACTGGACTCAACACGCCCTATTCACCGCACAAGAATATATCTGACTAGTAATAATCTTAAAACCTATGTATTGATATCTCTCTGTTAGTGTGTCAAG
The DNA here is from genome assembly GCF_965194805.1 of Balaenoptera borealis. Lineage (NCBI taxonomy): Eukaryota > Metazoa > Chordata > Mammalia > Artiodactyla > Balaenopteridae > Balaenoptera > Balaenoptera borealis. The sequence goes on from NW_028124009.1 coordinate 4,006,776, forward strand.
TGGGTGTAAAGCGGCATAAACACAGCCGTGAAAAGCAGCTAAACCCCATTATGAAAATAAATTACTTTGAAAAACCCATGAAACAACGACAGTGAAAGAGATAGAAATTCTTACACAATGAGTTCAGGGGCTGTGATGCAACCTGGATTGACCATATCTAGACCCACAGCTGGATGAGACATAAGGGTGGACACTCTTGGGGCTGAGAGGTTTGGTGAGGTTGGGTGAGCAAACGCAGACCCTTTAAAGTAATACTGCGTGGTACCCATCACATGGGTTCCAAATCTCCAGGTTCAAGGGCATCTTCCTACATCGAAAACATGCATGAGAAACCCAGAAGATGGTACACCGTGTGATGGGGAAAGGTTTCTAAAACGCACCTCATTTCTCATCTCCTTGTGCCCGGGTTCACCATTCCAGCCGCTTTACTAGCAATCTCCCTACTTGGAGCATCAGCACCTTTAACCTCCTGTTCCGTACAGGTTGCAATTTGTCCTGAAGATGAACGGGAAGACGGGGAACCAACGAGAGACTAGCTCTTGGTGTCGGGACAGGCACAGGTCACTCTATTTTCCCATCAGGAAGAAGAATTAACCAGAGGCTCAGCCTGCCCCCCGGAACCAGAACAGGGCCTGAAGCCATCCTGCGCTTTTGCGGCCAGCTCCCAAAAAAGCGAGTTGTAAAATGGAGGTTCAGGGCACTGCAATTCACAAACCTGCAGAGTTATAAATGATAACTCTCGTCCACAAATATATTGAGGGAAGGCAAAGAAGACGATTTGAAATCAAGGCAGAATTGCACGAAACAGATTTCAGGAGGTAGATATGAATCGCCTTTAAAGCACATGAAAAGCGGCAAAACGTTGACAATGATGCCCTTGGCCAAAAAGGGCGTATGCGTTTTTTCCTGAATATATTCAGGAAAAAACGCATACGCCCTTTTTGGCCAACCAAGCAACCTGGAAAGGCAAATCAGCGCAACAGAGAAGTCTCGCTTCCCATCGGTCAAAAGGGCCATGCTGAAAAAATTGTCAAAACCAGAAATGCAGGACAGGCCATGGAGAAATGGGAGCCTTGCTACACTGATGGGCGGGATGTAAATTGCCAACAGCCACTCTGGAGAAGTGTACGGTGTGTCCTGAAACATCTGAAAAACACAGCTTAGAGAGCATAGGGCACTTCCACTCATGGGGGTATAAATTGGGAAAATGAAAAATCAGCAAGACACAAGCACCCCAAAGTTGAGGGCTGCTCTGTTGACAAGGACCTCCACTTCATTCCACCTTAAATATCCAAGGAAAGAGAAAAATGGATAAAGAAGTTGTGGTCCTTATGTACAATGGAATATCACTCAGCCATGAAATCAATGTCATAAGGTTAGTAGCAGCATGATGAGTGGATTTAGGTACGATGATTCTAAGTGAAATAAGTCACACAGAAAAGGACACTTCTTATAAGGTATCACTGATAGAGGGAATGTAAAAACCGTTACACTTGAACTGAATTACAAAACAGAACAGAGTCACACATGCAGAAAACACACTATGGCTGCTTAACGGGAAAGGTGAGGTGGGGTGATACATAAAACAAGGGTATCAAATTAGCTCAGATACCGTTCCATAAACCCAATATGTAGTAGACAAGACCTACTCCTTGCTCAGAGAACTGGACTCAACACGCCCTATTCACCGCACAAGAATATATCTGACTAGTAATAATCTTAAAACCTATGTATTGATATCTCTCTGTTAGTGTGTCAAGTGGGTGTAAAGCGGCATAAACACAGCCGTGAAAAGCAGCTAAATTCCCATTATGAAAATAAATTACTTTGAAAAACCCATGAAACAACGACAGTGAAAGAGATAGAAATTCTTACACAATGAGTTCAGGGGCTGTGATGCAACCTGGATTGACCATATCTAGACCCACAGCTGGATGAGACATAAGGGTGGACACTCTTGGGGCTGAGAGGTTTGGTGAGGTTGGGTGAGCAAATGCAGACCCTTTAAAGTAATACTGCGTGGTACCCATCGCATGGGTCCCAAATCTCCAGGTTCAAGGGCATCTTCCTACATCGAAAACATGCATGAGAAACCCAGAAGATGGTACACCGTGTGATGGGGAAAGGTTTCTAAAACGCACCTCATTTCTCATCTCCTTGTGCCCGGGTTCGCCATTCCAGCCGCTTTACTAGCAATCTCCCTACTTGGAACATCAGCACCTTTAACCTCCTGTTCCGTACAGGTTGCAATTTGTCCTGAGGATGAACGGGAAGACGGGGAACCAACGAGAGACTAGCTCTTGGTGTCGGGACAGGCACTGGTCACTCTATTTTCCCATCAGGAAGAAGAATTAACCACAGGCTCAGCCTGCCCCCCGGAACCAGAACAGGGCCTGAAGCCATACTGCACTTTTGCGGCCAGCTCCCAAAAAAGCGAGTTGTAAAATGGAGGTTCAGGGCACTGCAATTCACAAACCTGCAGAGTTATAAATGATAACTCTCGTCCACAAATATATTGAGGGAAGGCAAAGAAGAGGATTTGAAATCAAGGCAGAATTGCACGAAACAGATTTCAGGAGGTAGATTCGAATCGCCTTTAAAGCACATGAAAAGCGGCAAAACGTTGACAATGATGCCCTTGGCCAAAAAGGGCGTATGCGTTTTTTCCTGAATATATTCAGGAAAAAACGCATACGCCCTTTTTGGCCAACCAAGCAACCTGGAAAGGCAAATCAGCGCTACAGAGAAGTCTCGCTTCCCATCGGTCAAAAGGGCCATGCTGAAAAAAGTGTCAAAACCAGAAATGCAGGACAGGCCATGGAGAAATGGGAGCCTTGCTACACTGATGGGCGGGATGTAAATTGCCAACAGCCACTCTGGAGAAGTGTACGGTGTGTCCTGAAACATCTGAAAAACACAGCTTAGAGAGCATAGGGCACTTCCACTCATGGGTGTATAAATTGGGAAAACTTAAAAATCAGCAAGACACAAGCACCCAAAGTTGAGGGCTGCTCTGTTGACAAGGACCTCCACTTCATTCCACCTTAAATATCCCAGGAAAGAGAAAAATGGATAATAAAGTTGTGGTCTTTATGTACAATGGAATATCACTCAGCCATGAAATCAATGTCATAAGGTTAGTAGCAGCATGATGAGTGGATTTAGGTACGACGATTCTAAGTGAAATAAGTCACACAGAAAAGGACACTTCTTATAAGGTATCACTGATAGAGGGAATGTAAAAACCGTTACACTTGAACTGAATTACAAAACAGAACAGAGTCACACATGCAGAAAACACACTATGGCTGCTTAACGGGAAAGGTGAGGTGGGGTGATACATAAAACAAGGGTATCAAATTAGCTCAGATACCGTTCCATAAACCCAATATGTAGTAGACAAGACCTACTCCTTGCTCAGAGAACTGGACTCAACACGCCCTATTCACCGCACAAGAATATATCTGACTAGTAATAATCTTAAAACCTATGTATTGATATCTCTCTGTTAGTGTGTCAAGTGGGTGTAAAGCGGCATAAACACAGCCGTGAAAAGCAGCTAAATTCCCATTATGAAAATAAATTACTTTGAAAAACCCATGAAACAACGACAGTGAAAGAGATAGAAATTCTTACACAATGAGTTCAGGGGCTGTGATGCAACCTGGATTGACCATATCTAGACCCACAGCTGGATGAGACATAAGGGTGGACACTCTTGGGGCTGAGAGGTTTGGTGAGGTTGGGTGAGCAAATGCAGACCCTTTAAAGTAATACTGCGTGGTACCCATCGCATGGGTCCCAAATCTCCAGGTTCAAGGGCATCTTCCTACATCGAAAACATGCATGAGAAACCCAGAAGATGGTACACCGTGTGATGGGGAAAGGTTTCTAAAACGCACCTCATTTCTCATCTCCTTGTGCCCGGGTTCGCCATTCCAGCCGCTTTACTAGCAATCTCCCTACTTGGAACATCAGCACCTTTAACCTCCTGTTCCGTACAGGTTGCAATTTGTCCTGAGGATGAACGGGAAGACGGGGAACCAACGAGAGACTAGCTCTTGGTGTCGGGACAGGCACTGGTCACTCTATTTTCCCATCAGGAAGAAGAATTAACCACAGGCTCAGCCTGCCCCCCGGAACCAGAACAGGGCCTGAAGCCATACTGCACTTTTGCGGCCAGCTCCCAAAAAAGCGAGTTGTAAAATGGAGGTTCAGGGCACTGCAATTCACAAACCTGCAGAGTTATAAATGATAACTCTCGTCCACAAATATATTGAGGGAAGGCAAAGAAGAGGATTTGAAATCAAGGCAGAATTGCACGAAACAGATTTCAGGAGGTAGATTCGAATCGCCTTTAAAGCACATGAAAAGCGGCAAAACGTTGACAATGATGCCCTTGGCCAAAAAGGGCGTATGCGTTTTTTCCTGAATATATTCAGGAAAAAACGCATACGCCCTTTTTGGCCAACCAAGCAACCTGGAAAGGCAAATCAGCGCTACAGAGAAGTCTCACTTCCCATCGGTCAAAAGGGCCATGCTGAAAAAAGTGTCAAACCAGAAATGCAGGACAGGCCCTGGAGAAATGGGAGCCTTGCTACACTGATGGGCGGGATGTAAATTGCCAACAGCCACTCTGGAGAAGTGTACGGTGTGTCCTGAAACATCTGAAAAACACAGCTTAGAGAGCATAGGGCACTTCCACTCATGGGTGTATAAATTGGGAAAATTAAAAATCAGCAAGACACAAGCACCCAAAGTTGAGGGCTGCTCTGTTGACAAGGACCTCCACTTCATTCCACCTTAAATATCCCAGGAAAGAGAAAAATGGATAATAAAGTTGTGGTCTTTATGTACAATGGAATATCACTCAGCCATGAAATCAATGTCATACGGTTAGTAGCAGCATGATGAGTGGATTTAGGTACGACGATTCTAAGTGAAATAAGTCACACAGAAAAGGACACTTCTCATAAGGTATCACTGATAGAGGGAATGTAAAAACCGTTACACTTGCACTGAATTACAAAACAGAACAGAGTCACACATGCAGAAAACACACTATGGCTGCTTAACGGGAAAGGTGAGGTGGGGTGATACATAAAACAAGGGTTTCAAATTAGCTCAGATACCGTTCCATAAACCCAATATGTAATAGACAAGACCTACTCCTTGCTCAGAGAACTGGACTCAACACGCCCTATTCACCGCACAAGAATATATCTGACTAGTAATAATCTTAAAACCTATGTACTGATATCTCTCTGTTAGTGTGTCAAGTGGGTGTAAAGCGGCATAAACACAGCAGTGAAAAGCAGCTAAACCCCATTATAAAAATAAATTACTTTGAAACACCCATGAAACAAAGACAGTGAAAGAGATAGAAATTCTTACACAATGAGTTCAGGGGCTGTGATGCAACCTGGATTGACCATATCTAGACCCACAGCTGGATGAGACATAAGGGTGGACACTCTTGGGGCTGAGAGATTTGGTGAGGTTGGGTGAGCAAACGCAGACCCTTTAAAGTAATACTGCGTGGTACCCATCGCATGGGTCCCAAATCTCCAGGTTCAATGGCATCTTCCTACATCGAAAACATGCATGAGAAACCCAGAAGATGGTACACCGTGTGATAGGGAAAGGTTTCTAAAACGCACCTCATTTCTCATCTCCTTGTGCCCGGGTTCGCCATTCCAGCCGCTTTACTAGCAAGCTCCCTACTTGGAGCATCAGCACCTTTAACCTCCGGTTCCGTACAGCTTGCAATTTGTCCTGAGGATGAACGGGAAGACGGGGAACCAACGAGAGACTAGCTCTTGGTGTCGGGACAGGCACAGGTCACTCTATTTTCCCATCAGGAAGAAGAATTAACCACAGGCTCAGCCTGCCCCCCGGAACCAGAACAGGGCCTGAAGCCATCCTGCGCTTTTGCGGCCAGCTCCCAAAAATGCGAGTTGTAAAATGGAGGTTCAGGACACTGCAATTCACAAACCTGCAGAGTTATAAATGATAACTCTCGTCCACAAATATATTGAGGGAAGGCAAAGAAGAGGATTTGAAATCAAGGCACAATTGCACGAAACAGATTTCAGGAGGTAGATACGAATGGCCTTTAAAGCACATGAAAAGCGGCAAAACGTTGACAATGATGCCCTTGGCCAAAAAGGGCGTATGCGTTTTTTCCTGAATATATTCAGGAAAAAACGCATACGCCCTTTTTGGCCAACCAAGCAACCTGGAAAGGCAAATCAGCGCTACAGAGAAGTCTCACTTCCCATCGGTCAAAAGGGCCATGCTGAAAAAAGTGTCAAAACCAGAAATGCAGGACAGGCCATGGAGAAATGGGAGCCTTGCTACACTGATGGGCAGGATGTAAATTGCCAACAGCCACTCTGGAGAAGTGTACGGTGTGTCCTGAAACATCTGAAAAACACAGCTTAGAGAGCATAGGGCACTTCCACTCATGGGGGTATAAATTGGGAAAATTAAAAATCAGCAAGACACAAGCACCACAAAGTTGATGGCTGCTCTGTTGACAAGGACCTCCACTTCATTCCACCTTCAATATCCCAGGAAAGAGAAAAATGGATAAAGAAGTTGTGGTCCTTATGTACAATGGAATATCACTCAGCCATGAAATCAATGTCATAAGGTTAGTAGCAGCATGATGAGTGGATTTAGGTACGACGATTCTAAGTGAAATAAGTCACACAGAAAAGGACACGTCTCATAAGGTATCACTTATAGAGGGAATGTAAAAACCGTTACACTTGAACTGAATTACAAAACAGAACAGCGTCACACATGCAGAAAACACACTATGGCTGCTTAACGGGAAAGGTGAGGTGGGGTGATACATAAAACAAGGGTATCAAAATAGCTCAGATACCGTTCCATAAACCCAAAATGTAATAGACAAGACCTACTCCTTGCTCAGAGAACTGGACTCAACACGCCCTATTCACCACACAAGAATCTATTTGACTAGTAATAATCTTAAAACCTATGTATTGATATCTCTCTGTTAGTGTGTCAAGTGGGTGTAAAGCGGCATAAACACAGCAGTGAAAAGCAGCTAAACCCCATTATGAAAATAAATTACTTTGAAAAACCCATGAAACAACAAAAGTGAAAGAGAGAGAAATTCTTACACAATGAGTTCAGGGGCTGTGATGCAACCTGGATTGACCATATCTAGACCCACAGCTGGATGAGACATAAGGGTGGACACTCTTGGGGCTGAGAGGTTTGGTGAGGTTGGGTGAGCAAACACAGACCCTTTAAAGTAATACTGCGTGGTACCCATCGCATGGGTCCCAAATCTCCAGGTTCAAGGGCATCTTCCTACATCGAAAACATGCATGAGAAACCCAGAAGATGGTACACCGTGTGATAGGGAAAGGTTTCTAAAACGCACCTCATTTCTCATCTCCTTGTGCCCGGGTTCGCCATTCCAGCCGCTTTACTAGCAATCTCCCTACTTGGAGCATCAGCACCTTTAACCTCCTGTTCCGTACAGGTTGCAATTTGTCCTGAGGATGAACGGGAAGACGGGGAACCAACGAGAGACTAGCTCTTGGTGTTGGGACAGGCACAGGTCACTCTATTTTCTCATCAGGAAGAAGAATTAACCACAGGCTCAGCCTGCCCCCTGGAACCAGAACAGGGCCTGAAGCCATCCTGCGCTTTTGCGGCCAGCTCCCAAAAAAGCGAGTTGTAAAATGGAGGTTCAGGGCAGTGCAATTCACAAACGTGCAGAGTTATAAATGATAACTCTCGTCCACAAATATATTGAGGGAAGGCAAAGAAGAGGATTTGAAATCAAGGCAGAATTGCAGGAAACAGATTTCAGGAGGTAGATTCGAATCGCCTTTAAAGCACATGAAAAGCGGCAAAATGTTGACAATGATGCCCTTGGCCAAAAAGGGCGTATGCGTTTTTTCCTGAATATATTCAGGAAAAAACGCATACGTCCTTTTTGGCCAACCAAGCAAACTGGAAAGGCAAATCAGCGCTACAAAGAAGTCTCGCTCCCCATCGGTCAAAAGGGCCATGCTGAAAAAAGTGTCAAAACCAGAAATGCAGGACAAGCCATGGAGAAATGAGAGCCTTGCTACACTGATGGGCGGGATGTAAATTGCCAACAGCCACTCTGGAGAAGTGTACGGTGTGTCCTGAAACATCTGAAAAACACAGCTTAGAGAGCATAGGGCACTTCCACTCATGGGGGTATAAATTGGGAAAATGAAAAATCAGCAAGACACAAGCACCCCAAAGTTGAGGGCTGCTCTGTTGACAAGGACCTCCACTTCATTCCACCTTAAATATCCAAGGAAAGAGAAAAATGGATAAAGAAGTTGTGGTCCTTATGTACAATGGAATATCACTCAGCCATGAAATCAATGTCATAAGGTTAGTAGCAGCATGATGAGTGGATTTAGGTACGACGATTCTAAGTGAAATAAGTCACACAGAAAAGGACACTTCTCATAAGGTATCACTTTTAGAGGGAATGTAAAAACCGTTACACTTGAACTGAATTACAAAACAGAACAGAGTCACACATGCAGAAAACACACTATGGCTGCTTAACGGGAAAGGTGAGGTGGGGTGATACATAAAACAAGGGTATTAAATTAGCTCAGATACCGTTCCATAAACCCAATATGTAGTAGACAAGACCTACTCCTTGCTCAGAGAACTGGACTCAACACGCCCTATTCACCGCACAAGAATATATCTGACTAGTAATAATCTTAAAACCTATGTATTGATATCTCTCTGTTAGTGTGTCAAGTGGGTGTAAAGCGGCATAAACACAGCCGTGAAAAGCAGCTAAACCCCATTATGAAAATAAATTACTTTGAAAAACCCATGAAACAACGACAGTGAAAGAGATAGAAATTCTTACACAATGAGTTCAGGGGCTGTGATGCAACCTGGATTGACCATATCTAGACCCACAGCTGGATGAGACATAAGGGTGGACACTCTTGGGGCTGAGAGGTTTGGTGAGGTTGGGTGAGCAAACGCAGACCCTTTAAAGTAATACTGCGTGGTACCCATCACATGGGTTCCAAATCTCCAGGTTCAAGGGCATCTTCCTACATCGAAAACATGCATGAGAAACCCAGAAGATGGTACACCGTGTGATGGGGAAAGGTTTCTAAAACGCACCTCATTTCTCATCTCCTTGTGCCCGGGTTCACCATTCCAGCCGCTTTACTAGCAATCTCCCTACTTGGAGCATCAGCACCTTTAACCTCCTGTTCCGTACAGGTTGCAATTTGTCCTGAAGATGAACGGGAAGACGGGGAACCAACGAGAGACTAGCTCTTGGTGTCGGGACAGGCACAGGTCACTCTATTTTCCCATCAGGAAGAAGAATTAACCAGAGGCTCAGCCTGCCCCCCGGAACCAGAACAGGGCCTGAAGCCATCCTGCGCTTTTGCGGCCAGCTCCCAAAAAAGCGAGTTGTAAAATGGAGGTTCAGGGCCCTGCAATTCACAAACCTGCAGAGTTATAAATGATAACTCTCGTCCACAAATATATTGAGGGAAGGCAAAGAAGACGATTTGAAATCAAGGCAGAATTGCACGAAACAGATTTCAGGAGGTAGATATGAATCGCCTTTAAAGCACATGAAAAGCGGCAAAACGTTGACAATGATGCCCTTGGCCAAAAAGGGCGTATGCGTTTTTTCCTGAATATATTCAGGAAAAAACGCATACGCCCTTTTTGGCCAACCAAGCAACCTGGAAAGGCAAATCAGCGCAACAGAGAAGTCTCGCTTCCCATCGGTCAAAAGGGCCATGCTGAAAAAATTGTCAAAACCAGAAATGCAGGACAGGCCATGGAGAAATGGGAGCCTTGCTACACTGATGGGCGGGATGTAAATTGCCAACAGCCACTCTGGAGAAGTGTACGGTGTGTCCTGAAACATCTGAAAAACACAGCTTAGAGAGCATAGGGCACTTCCACTCATGGGGGTATAAATTGGGAAAATGAAAAATCAGCAAGACACAAGCACCCCAAAGTTGAGGGCTGCTCTGTTGACAAGGACCTCCACTTCATTCCACCTTAAATATCCAAGGAAAGAGAAAAATGGATAAAGAAGTTGTGGTCCTTATGTACAATGGAATATCACTCAGCCATGAAATCAATGTCATAAGGTTAGTAGCAGCATGATGAGTGGATTTAGGTACGACGATTCTAAGTGAAATAAGTCACACAGAAAAGGACACTTCTCATAAGGTATCACTGATAGAGGGAATGTAAAAACCGTTACACTTGAACTGAATTACAAAACAGAACAGAGTCACACATGCAGAAAACACACTATGGCTGCTTAACGGGAAAGGTGAGGTGGGGTGATACATAAAACAAGGGTATCAAATTAGCTCAGATACCGTTCCATAAACCCAATATGTAGTAGACAAGACCTACTCCTTGCTCAGAGAACTGGACTCAACACGCCCTATTCACCGCACAAGAATATATCTGACTAGTAATAATCTTAAAACCTATGTATTGATATCTCTCTGTTAGTGTGTCAAGTGGGTGTAAAGCGGCATAAACACAGCCGTGAAAAGCAGCTAAATTCCCATTATGAAAATAAATTACTTTGAAAAACCCATGAAACAACGACAGTGAAAGAGATAGAAATTCTTACACAATGAGTTCAGGGGCTGTGATGCAACCTGGATTGACCATATCTAGACCCACAGCTGGATGAGACATAAGGGTGGACACTCTTGGGGCTGAGAGGTTTGGTGAGGTTGGGTGAGCAAATGCAGACCCTTTAAAGTAATACTGCGTGGTACCCATCGCATGGGTCCCAAATCTCCAGGTTCAAGGGCATCTTCCTACATCGAAAACATGCATGAGAAACCCAGAAGATGGTACACCGTGTGATGGGGAAAGGTTTCTAAAACGCACCTCATTTCTCATCTCCTTGTGCCCGGGTTCGCCATTCCAGCCGCTTTACTAGCAATCTCCCTACTTGGAACATCAGCACCTTTAACCTCCTGTTCCGTACAGGTTGCAATTTGTCCTGAGGATGAACGGGAAGACGGGGAACCAACGAGAGACTAGCTCTTGGTGTCGGGACAGGCACTGGTCACTCTATTTTCCCATCAGGAAGAAGAATTAACCACAGGCTCAGCCTGCCCCCCGGAACCAGAACAGGGCCTGAAGCCATACTGCACTTTTGCGGCCAGCTCCCAAAAAAGCGAGTTGTAAAATGGAGGTTCAGGGCACTGCAATTCACAAACCTGCAGAGTTATAAATGATAACTCTCGTCCACAAATATATTGAGGGAAGGCAAAGAAGAGGATTTGAAATCAAGGCAGAATTGCACGAAACAGATTTCAGGAGGTAGATTCGAATCGCCTTTAAAGCACATGAAAAGCGGCAAAACGTTGACAATGATGCCCTTGGCCAAAAAGGGCGTATGCGTTTTTTCCTGAATATATTCAGGAAAAAACGCATACGCCCTTTTTGGCCAACCAAGCAACCTGGAAAGGCAAATCAGCGCTACAGAGAAGTCTCGCTTCCCATCGGTCAAAAGGGCCATGCTGAAAAAAGTGTCAAAACCAGAAATGCAGGACAGGCCATGGAGAAATGGGAGCCTTGCTACACTGATGGGCGGGATGTAAATTGCCAACAGCCACTCTGGAGAAGTGTACGGTGTGTCCTGAAACATCTGAAAAACACAGCTTAGAGAGCATAGGGCACTTCCACTCATGGGTGTATAAATTGGGAAAACTTAAAAATCAGCAAGACACAAGCACCCAAAGTTGAGGGCTGCTCTGTTGACAAGGACCTCCACTTCATTCCACCTTAAATATCCCAGGAAAGAGAAAAATGGATAATAAAGTTGTGGTCTTTATGTACAATGGAATATCACTCAGCCATGAAATCAATGTCATAAGGTTAGTAGCAGCATGATGAGTGGATTTAGGTACGACGATTCTAAGTGAAATAAGTCACACAGAAAAGGACACTTCTCATAAGGTATCACTGATAGAGGGAATGTAAAAACCGTTACACTTGCACTGAATTACAAAACAGAACAGAGTCACACATGCAGAAAACACACTATGGCTGCTTAACGGGAAAGGTGAGGTGGGGTGATACATAAAACAAGGGTTTCAAATTAGCTCAGATACCGTTCCATAAACCCAATATGTAATAGACAAGACCTACTCCTTGCTCAGAGAACTGGACTCAACACGCCCTATTCACCGCACAAGAATATATCTGACTAGTAATAATCTTAAAACTTATGTACTGATATCTCTCTGTTAGTGTGTCAAGTGGGTGTAAAGCGGCATAAACACAGCAGTGAAAAGCAGCTAAACCCCATTATAAAAATAAATTACTTTGAAACACCCATGAAACAAAGACAGTGAAAGAGATAGAAATTCTTACACAATGAGTTCAGGGGCTGTGATGCAACCTGGATTGACCATATCTAGACCCACAGCTGGATGAGACATAAGGGTGGACACTCTTGGGGCTGAGAGGTTTGGTGAGGTTGGGTGAGCAAACGCAGACCCTTTAAAGTAATACTGCGTGGTACCCATCGCATGGGTCCCAAATCTCCAGGTTCAATGGCATCTTCCTACATCGAAAACATGCATGAGAAACCCAGAAGATGGTACACCGTGTGATGGGGAAAGGTTTCTAAAACGCACCTCATTTCTCATCTCCTTGTGCCCGGGTTCGCCATTCCAGCCGCTTTACTAGCAATCTCCCTACTTGGACCATCAGCACCTTTAACCTCCGGTTCCGTACAGCTTGCAATTTGTCCTGAGGATGAACGGGAAGACGGGGAACCAACGAGAGACTAGCTCTTGGTGTCGGGACAGGCACAGGTCACTCTATTTTCCCATCAGGAAGAAGAATTAACCACAGGCTCAGCCTGCTCCCCGGAACAAGAACAGGGCCTGAAGCCATCCTGCGCTTTTGCGGCCAGCTCCCAAAAATGCGAGTTGTAAAATGGAGGTTCAGGACACTGCAATTCACAAACCTGCAGAGATATAAATGATAACTCTCGTCCACAAATATATTGAGGGAAGGCAAAGAAGAGGATTTGAAATCAAGGCAGAATTGCAGGAAACAGATTTCAGGAGGTAGATACGAATTGCCTTTAAAGCACATGAAAAGCGGCAAAACGTTGACAATGATGCCCTTGGCCAAAAAGGGCGTATGCGTTTTTTCCTGAATATATTCAGGAAAAAACTCATACGCCCTTTTTGGCCAACCAAGCAACCTGGAAAGGCAAATCAGCGCTACAGAGAAGTCTCACTTCCCATCGGTCAAAAGGGCCATGCTGAAATAAGTCTCAAAACCAGAAATGCAGGACAGGCCATGGAGAAATGGGAGCCTTGCTACACTGATGGGCGGGATGTAAATTGCCAACAGCCACTCTGGAGAAGTGTACGGTGTGTCCTGAAACATCTGAAAAACACAGCTTAGAGAGCATAGGGCACTTCCACTCATGGGGGTATAAATTGGGAAAATTAAAAATCAGCAAGACACAAGCACCCCAAAGTTGATGGCTGCTCTGTTGACAAGGACCTCCACTTCATTCCACCTTCAATATCCCAGGAAAGAGAAAAATGGATAAAGAAGTTGTGGTCCTTATGTACAATGGAATATCACTCAGCCATGAAATCAATGTCATATGGTTAGTAGCAGCATGATGAGTGGATTTAGGTACGACGATTCTAAGTGAAATAAGTCACACAGAAAAGGACACTTCTCATAAGGTATCACTTTTAGAGGGAATGTAAAAACCGTTACACTTGAACTGAATTACAAAACAGAACAGAGTCACACATGCAGAAAACAGACTATGGCTGCTTAACGGGAAAGGGGAGGTGGGGTGATACATAAAACAAGGGTATCAAATTAGCTCAGATACCGTTCCATAAACCCAATATGTAGTAGACAAGACCTACTCCTTGCTCAGAGAACTGGACTCAACACGCCCTATTCACCGCACAAGAATATATCTGACTAGTAATAATCTTAAAACCTATGTATTGATATCTCTCTGATAGTATGTCAAGTGGGTGTAAAGCGGCATAAACACAGCCGTGAAAAGCAGCTAAACCCCATTATGAAAATAAATTAGTTTGAAAAACCCATGAAACAATGACAGTGAAAGAGATAGAAATTCCTACACAATGAGTTCAGGGGCTGTGATGCAACCTGGATTGACCATATCTAGACCCACAGCTGGATGAGACATAAGGGTGGACACTCTTGGGGCTGAGAGGTTTGGTGAGGTTGGGTGAGCAAACGCAGACCCTTTAAAGTAATACTGCGTGGTACCCATCGCATGGGTCCCAAATCTCCAGGTTCAATGGCATCTTCCTACATCGAAAACATGCATGAGAAACCCAGAGGATGGTACACCGTGTGATGGGGAAAGGTTTCTAAAACGCACCTCATTTCTCATCTCCTTGTGCCCGGGTTCGCCATTCCAGCCGCTTTACTAGCAATCTCCTTACTTGGAGCATCAGCACCTTTAACCTCCGGTTCCGTACAGGTTGCAATTTGTCCTGAGGATGAACGGGAAGACGGGGAACCAACGAGAGACTAGCTCTTGGTGTCGGGACAGGCACAGGTCACTCTATTTTCCCATCAGGAAGAAGAATTAACTACAGGCTCAGCCTGCCCCCCGGAACCAGAAGAGGGCCTGAAGCCATCCTGCGCTTTTGCGGCCAGCTCCCAAAAAAGCGAGTTGTAAAATGGAGCTTGAGGGCACTGCAATTCACAAACCTGCAGAGTTATAAATGATAACTCTCGTCCACAAATATATTGAGGGAAGGCAAAGAAGAGGATTTGAAATCAAGGCAGAATTGCAGGAAACAGATTTCAGGAGGTAGATTCGAATCGCCTTTAAAGCACATGAAAAGCGGCAAAACGTTGACAATGATGCCCTTGGCCAAAAAGGGCGTATGCGTTTTTTCCTGAATATATTCAGGAAAAAACGCATACGCCCTTTTTGGCCAACCAAGCAACCTGGAAAGGCAAATCAGCACTACAAGAAGACTCGCTACCCATCGGTCAAAAGGGCCATGCTGAAAAAAGTGTCAAAACCAGAAATGCAGGACAGGCCATGGAGAAATGGGAGCCTTGCTACACTGATGGGCGGGATGTAAATTGCCAACAGCCACTCTGGAGAAGTGTACGGTGAGTCCTGAAACATCTAAAAAACACAGCTTAGAGAGCATAGGGCACTTCCACTCATGGGGGTATAAATTGGGAAAATGAAAAATCAGCAAGACACAAGCACCCCCAAGTTGAGGGCTGCTCTGTTGACAAGGACCTCCACTTCATTCCACCTTCAATATCCCAGGAAAGAGAAAAATGGATAAAGAAGTTGTGGTCCTTATGTACAATGGAATATCACTCAGCCATGAAATCAATGTCATAAGGCTAGTAGCAGCATGATGAGTGGATTTAGGTACGACGATTCTAAGTGAAATAAGTCACACAGAAAAGGACACTTCTCATAAGGTATCACTTATAGAGGGAATGTAAAAACCGTTACACTTGAACTGAATTACAAAACAGAACAGAGTCACACATGCAGAAAACACAGTATGGCTGCTTAACGGGAAAGGTGAGGTGGGGTGATATATAAAACAAGGGTTTCAAATTAGCTCAGATACCGTTCCATAAACCCAATATGTAATAGACAAGACCTACTCCTTGCTCAGAGAACTGGACTCAACACGCCCTATTCGCTGCACAAGAATATATCTGAATAGTAATAATCTTAAAACCTATGTATTGATGTCCCTCTGTAAGTGAATCAAGTGGGTGTAAAGGGGCATAAACACAGCAGTGAAAATCAGGTAAACCCCATTATAAAAATAAATTACTTAAAAATTCCAAAAAACAAAGACAGTGATAGAGGGAAAATTTTTACGTAATTCGTTCCGGGGCTGTGATGCAACCTGGTGTGACCATATCTAGACCCACAGCTGGATGAGAAATAAAGCTGGACACTCTTGGGGCTGAAGGTCTCTTTCCCTATTTACCAGATTAGGAACGTAGAAAGGCTGCCACCCTCTGGCCGTTACCTGCAAAAGCAGCTTTAAAACCTGTGCTAATGGTCACTTCATATGAACAAGTACTTCAGGGCTGTAAATGAAACGTGCCCTCAAAATGTCTTGAGGGAGGTAATGGCCAAAAATTTTCAAAATGTGACACTTACTTTAAGAAAACACTTTGAAGAACTGAGCTGTAATCACAGTTTGATAAATAAAAAGGGCATGCTTTAAAGCTCAATTTCAACAGATTATGGGACACATGCAAATTCAACCACAGATAGGCATCAGCTCGCACCCATTAGAATAACCATCAGCAAGAAAACTACAAACAATAAATATTGAAGGTGTTTTGGAGAAATGCATACCCTCAATTTTAAGTGGGACGTAACCTGGAAAGAGCCACTAATGAGAACTGAATGGTGGTGCCTTTAAAACATACACACTGAGCTACCATATGATACAGCAAGCCCACTGCTTGGCCTATAACATAAGAAGATATAACTGGAAAGACACAGGCAAGCAAATGTGCATTGCAGCAGTATTACAATAGCCAAGACATGGAGGCAACCAGAAAGTCCATCAAGAGGTGCGTGGCCAAAGAAGAACTGGTACACGTACAGATGGAATATTAGCCAGGGAAAAAAATGAAACAATGCCATTTGCAGCACCATGTATGATTCTTGAGGTAATCAGGCAAATTGTACTAAGTCAGAAAGCAAAAGACACATATCCTATAATATCACTTATAGGTCTTAGCTAAAAATTGATACCAATGAAAATATTTCCACAGAGAAATGCAATCACAGATTCATTAAACAAACTTATGGTTCACCAAATGGAAAGGTGTGAGGATTGGATACATTAGGATATTGGGGTTAAGATAGATATAGAAACACATGTGAAATATGTAATCACCAAAGACCTACGTAATACCAAGACAAGACTACTCAACATCGTGTCATAACCTACATGGGAAAATGATCCAAAGAAGAATAGATATATGTATATGTTTAAAAGAACCACATCTTTCACACCTAGAAGAAACAAAACATTTTAATTAAATTTGCTCTGACAAAAAATAAAAATTAAATTAAAAAAAGAACAAGAAGTAATGAGACATAAACTTAAGGGGCTATTTGCTGGCACATTGCATTCTAATTTACAACCAGAACATGACTTCCATTAAGGCTCTGTCATCACTAATAAAGCAGCTTTATAAGCAATGTTGAAGGTAGCTTAAAAGAAGTCTCACTAATTATTGATAGTAACAAGGAAACAAAGAAAAGTAAAAATCTCACTGCAAAAAGTATACATAGGGTAAGGATAGTAGATCAAACACTTATTAAACTTCTGTAAAGAATAAAAGACAACAGTAGTATGTTTTTTTAAAAAGAGAGGGCCCAAATAAATCTGAAATGAAAGAGATGATGTTACAACGGACACCACAGAAATACAAAGTATCCTAAGATACACACAGGGTAACTCAGGGCTCAGACTGGACAGAGCCCACTCTCCAGTCCCCTGTACATGACTTACAGGAGCCTCAGGAACTGAGGAGGGGGTCCCTGAGGAGAGGCTCAAGATAGAATATGGTAGGCATTAACATGACTGCATTCATCTTAAACATGCCTGAACTACATTCACACGAGATGATTTTGTCCTGTATGTACATCGGCACCTCTAGTTGGAACTGCAGATCTTTGGCTTCAACACCTCTACTGACAACATTAGCGTCACCTGCTGTGGACCGTCTCCTATAGGATTTCTAGAATCACAAAACATCGAAGCTTCACAGGACCCAGAGTCTGTGCAACTCCACACAGAGTCTCAGAGTCTCAACTCCACTCAGATACTCCACTCTTGGAGGGCACACACAAAGTAGTGTGCACATCAGGACCCAGGGGAAGGAGCAGTGACCCTGTAGGAGAATGACCAGAACTACCTGCTACTTTTAGAGGGTCTCTTGCAGAGGCAGGTGGTGGCTGTGGCTGTGGCTCACCGTGAGGACAACGACACTGGCAGCAGAAGTTCTGGGAAATACTCCTTGGTGTGAGCCCTCCCAGAGTCCGCCATTAGCCCCACCAAGAGCAAGGTAGGCTCCAGGGCTGGGTCGCCTCAGGCCAAACAACCAACAGGGAGGGAACCCAGCCCCATGCATCAGCAGACAAGCGGATTAAACTTTTTATTAAAGTTTTATTTAATCCGTAGACAAGCGGATTAAAGCTCTGCCCACCAAAGCAACACCCAGCTCTACCCACCACCAGTCCTTCCCATCAGGAAGCTTGCACAAGCCTCTAAGATAGACTCATCCACCGGAGAGCAGACAGCAGAAGCAAGAAGAACTACAATTCTGCAGCCTGTGGAAGGAAAACCACATTCACAGAAAGATAGACAAAATGAAAAGGCAGAGGACTTTATACCAGATCAAGGAACAAGATAAAACCCCAGAAAAAAAAACGAAATGAGGTGGAGATAGGGAACCTTCCAGAAAAAAAATTCAGAATAATGATAGTGAAGTTGAGCCAAGACCTTGGAAAAAGAAAGGAGGCAAAGATCGAGAAGATGCAAGAAATGTTTAACAAAGACCTAGAAGAATTAAGGAACAAACACCTAGAAGAATTAAAGAACAAACAAACAGAGGTGAACAATGGAATAACTGAAATGAAAAATACACTAGAAGGAATCAGTAGCAGAATAACTGTGGCAGAAGAACGGATAAGTGACCTGGAAGACAGAAAGGTGGAAATCACTGCCATGGAACAGAATAAAGAAAAAGAATGAAAATAAACGAAGACACCCCAAGAGTCCTCTGGGACAACATTAAACGCAACAACATTCGCATTATAGGGGTCCCAGAAGGAGAAGAGAGAGAGAAAGGACCCGAGAATATATTTAAAGAGATAATGGTCAAAAACTTCCCTAGCATGGGAAAAGAAATAGCCACCCAAGTCCAGAAGCACAGAGTGTCCCAGGCAGGATAAACCAAAGGAGAAAAATGACAAGACACATAGTAATCAAATTGACAAAAATTAACGACAAAGAAAAATGATTGAAAGCAGCAAGGGAAAAATGACAAATAACATACAAGGGAACTCCCATAAGGATAACAACTGATTTCTCAGCAGAAAATCTACAAGCCAGAAGGAAGTGGCATGATAAATTTAAAGTGATGAAAGGGAAGAACCTACAACCAAGAGTACTCCACCCTGCAAAGAGCTCATTCAGATTTGATGGAGAAATCAAAAGCCTTACAGACAAGCAAAAGCTAAGAGAATTCAGCACCATGAAACCAGCTCTACACCAAATGCTAAAGGAACTTCTCTAAGTGGGAAACACAAGAGAAGAAAAGGACCCACCAAGACAAACCCATAACAATTAAGAAAATAGTAGTAGGAACATACATATCGATAATTACCTTAAACGTGAATGCACTACATGTTCCAACCAAAAGACACAGGCTCGCTGAATGGATACAAAAACAAGACCCATATATATGCTGTCTACAAGAGATCCATTTCAGACCTAGGGACACATACAGACTCAAAGTGAGGCGATGGAAAAATATATTCTATGCAAATGAAAATCAAAAGAAAGCTGGAGTAGCAATACTCATATCAGATAAAATAGACTTTAAAATAAAGAATGTTACAAGAGACGAGGAAAGGCACTACATAATGGTCAGGGGATCAATCCAAGAAGAAGATATAACAACTATAAATATATATGTACCCAAAATAGGAGCAGCTCAATGTATAAGGCAACTGCTAACAGCTATAAAAGAGGAAATCGACAGTAACACAATAATAGCGGGGGACTTTAACAGCTCACTTACACCAGTGGAGATCAGCCAGACAGACAATTAATAAGGAAACACAAGCTTTAAATGACACAATAGACCAGATAGAGTTAATTGATATTTATAGGACATTCCATCCAAAAACAGCAGATTACACGTTCTTCTCAACTGCACACGGAACATTCTCCAGGATAGATCACATCTTGGGTCACAGATAAAGCCTCAGTAAATTTAAGAAAACTGAAATCATATCAAGCAGCTGTTCCGACCACAATGCTATGAGATTAGAAATCAATTACACGGAAAAAACCGTAAAAAACACAAACACATGGAGGCTAAACAATACGTTACTAAATAACCAAGAGATCACTGAAGAAATCAAAGAGGAAATCAAAAACTACCTAGAGACAAATGACAACAAAAACACGATGATCCAAAACCTATGGGATGCAGCAAAAGGAGTTCTAAGAGGGAAGTTTATAGCAATACAAGCCTACCTCAAGAAACAAGAAAAATCTCAAATAAACAATCTAACCTTACACCTAGAGGAACTAGAGAAAGAAGAACAAAACCCAAAGTTAGTAGAAGGAAAGAAATCATAAAGATCAGAGCAGAAATAAATGAAATAGAAACAAAGAAAACGAAAGCAAAGATCAATAAAACTAAAAGCTGGTTCTTTGAGAAGATAAGCAAAAATGATCAACCTTTAGCCGGACTCCAGAAAAAGAGGGAGAGGACGCAAATCAACAAAATTAGAAGTGAAAAAGCAGAAGTTATAACAGACACCACAGGAATACAAAGCATCCTAAGAGACTACTACAAGCAACTCTAGGCCAATAAAATGGACAATCTGGAAGAAATGGACAAATTCTTAGAAAGGGATAACCTTCTAAGACTGAACCAGGAAGAAATAGAAAATATGAACAAACCTATCACAAGCAATGAAATTGAAACTGTGATTAAAAATCTTCCAACAAACAAAAGTCCAGAACCAGATGGCATCACAGGTGAATTCTATCAAACATTTAGAGCAGAGCTAACACCCAACCTTCTCAAATTCTTCAAAACAATTGCAGCGGAAGGAACACTCCCAAACTCATTCTATGAGACCACCATCACCCTGATACCAAAATCAGACAGAGATACTACAAGGAAAGAAAATTATAGACCAATATCACTGATGAATATAGATGTAAAAATCCTCAACAAAATACTAGCAAACAGAATCGAACAACACATGAAAAGGATCATACACCATGATCAAGTGGGGTTTATCCCAGGGATGCGAGGATTCTTCAATATACACAAATCAATGTGATACACCATATTAACAAATTGTAGAATAAAAGCATATGATCATCTCAATAGATGAAGGAAAAGATTTTGAGAAAATTCAACACTCATTTACGATAAAAACTCTGCAGAGTGTGGGCATAGAGGGAAACTACCTCAACATAATAAAGGCCATATATGACAAACCCACAGAAAACAACATTCTCAATGGTGAAAAACTGAAAGCGTTTCCTCTAAGATCAGGAACAAGACGAGGATGTCCACTCTCACCACTGCTATTCAACATAGTTTTGGAAGTCCTAGCCATGGCAATCAGAGAAGAAAAAGAAATAAAAGGAATACAAAAAGGAAAAGAAGAAGTAAAATTGTCACTGTTTGCAGATGACATGATATCATAGATAGAGAATCCTAAAGATGCCACCAGAAAACCACTGGAGCTAATCAATGAATTTGGTAAAGTTGCAGGATACAAAATTAATGCACAGAAATTGCTTGCATTCCTATACACTAACAATGAAAGATCAGAAAGAGAAATTAAGGAAACAATCCCATTACCACTGCAACAAAAAGAATAAAATACCTAGGAATAAACCTACCTAAGGAAGTAAAAGACCTGTACTCAGAAAACTATAAGACACTGATGAAAGAAATCAAAGATGATATAAACAGATGGAGACATATACCATGTTCTCGGATTAGAAGAATCAATATTGTGAAAATGACTATACTACCCAAAGCAATCTACAGATTCAATGCAATCCCGATCAAAATACCTTTGGCATTTTCTACAGAACAAGAAAAAAAAATCTTAAAATTTGTAGGGAGACACAAAAGACCCTGGATAGCCAAAGCAGTCTTGAGGGGGGAAAAAAAAGAGCTGGAGGAATCAGACTTCCAGACTTCAGACTATATTGCAAAGCTACAGTAATCAAGATAATATGGTACTGACACAAGAACAGAAATATAGGTCAATAGAACAGGATAGAAAGCACAGAGATAAACCCACGTACCTATGGTTCACTAATCTATGACAAAGGAGGCAAGGGTATACAATGGAGAAAAGACAGTGTCTTCAGCAAGTGGTGCTGGGAAAACTGGACAGTTACATGTAAAAGAATGAAATTAGTACACACCCTAACACCATACACAAAAATAAACTCAAAATGGATTAGAGACCTAAATATAAGACCAGCCACTATAAAACTCTTAGAGGAAAACATAAGCAGAACAGTCTATGACATAAATCACAGCAAGATCCTTTTTGACCCACCTCCTAGAGAAATGGAAATAAAAACAAAAATAAAAAAATGGGACCGAATGAAACATAAATTCTTTTGCACAGCAAAGGAAAACATAAGCAAGATGAAAAGACAACCATCAGAATGGGAGAAAATATTTTCAAATGAAGCAAATGGCAAAGGATTAATCTCCAAAAAGCAGCTCATGTAGCTCAATATCACAAAACCAAACAACCCAATCCAAAAATGGGCAGAAGACCTAAATAGACATTTCTCCAAAGAAGATATACAGGTTGCCAACAAACACATGAAAGGATGCTGAACATCACTAATCATTAGAGAAATGCAAATCAAAACTACAGTGAGGTATCACCTCACACCAGTCAGAATGGCCATCATCAAAAAATCTACCAACAATAAATGCTGGGGAGGCATTTATTGGAGCAAAGGGAACCCTCTTGCACTGTTGGTGGGAATGTAAATTGATATAGCCACTAGGGAGAACGGTATGGGGGTTCCTTAAAAACTAAAAATAGAACTACCATACAACCCAGCAAACCCACTCCTGGACATTTACCCTGAGAAAACCATAATTCAAAAAGAGTCATGTACCACAATGTTCACTGTAGCTCTATTTACAATAGCCAGGACATGGAAGCAACCTAAGTGTCCATCAACAGATAAATGGATAAGGAAGATGTGGCACAAATATACAATGGAACATTATTCAGCCATAAAAAGAAACGAAATTGAGTTACTTTTAGTGAGGTGGATGGATCTAGAGTCTGTCCTACAGAGTGAAGTAAGTCAGAAAGAGAAAAACAAATACCGTATGCTAACACATATATATGGAATCTTCAAAAAAAAGTTTATGAAGAACCTAGGGGCAGGAAAGGATTAAGGACACAGACGTAGAGAAAGGACTTGAGGACATGGGGAGAGGGAAGGGTAAGCTCGGACAAAGTGAGAGAGTGGTATGGACATATATACACTACCAAATGTAAAATTGATAGCTACTGGGAAGCAGCCACATAGCACAGGGAGATCAGCTCTGTGCTTTGTGACCACCTAAAAGGGTGGGATAAGGGAGTGAGAGGGAGTTGCAAGAGGGAGGGGATATGGTGTTATATGTATACGCACAGCTGATTCACTTTTTTATACAGCAGAAACTAACACACAATTGTAAAGCAATTATACTCCAATAAAGATGTAAAAGAAAAAAAAAAGCCCAGAGATAAACCTACACACCTATGGCCCACTAATCTATGACAAAGGAGGCAAGGGTATACAAAGGAGAAAAGACAGTCTCTTCAATAAGTGGTGCTGGGAAAAATGGACAGCTACATGTAAAAGAATGAAATTAGAACACTCCCTAACACCATACACAAAAAATAAACTCAAAATGGATTAGAGACCAAAATGTAAGACCGGACACTATAAAACTCTTAGAGGAAAACATAGGAAGAATACTCTTTGACATAAATCACAGCAAGATCTTTTTTGATCCACCTCCTAGAGTAATGGAATAAAAAAAAATAAACATATGGGAGCAAATGAAACCTAAAAGCTTTTGCAAAGCAAAGGAAACTACAAACAAGACGAAAAGACAACCCTCACAATGGGAGAAAATATTTGCAAACGAATCAATGGACAAAGGATTAATCTCCAATGTATATAAACAGCTCATGCAGCTCAACAGTAAAAAAACAAACAACCCAATCCAAAAATGGGCAGATGACGTAAATAGACATTTGTCCCAAGAAGACATACAGATGACCAAGAAGCACATGAAAAGCTGCTCAACATCACTAATTATTAGAGAAATATAAACCAAAACTACAATGAGGTATCGCCTCACACGAGTTAGAATGGGCATCATCAGAAAATCTACAAGCAACAAATGCTGGAGAGGGTGTGGAGAAAAGGGAACCCTCTTACACTATTTGTGGGAATGTAAATTGATACAGTCACGATGGAGAACAGTATGGAGGTTCCTTAAAAGACTAAAAATAGAATTACCATATGACCCAGCAATCCCACTACTGGCCATATACCCAGAGAAAACCATAATTCAAAAAGACATATTCACCACAATATTCATTGCAGCACTGTTTACAATAGCCAGGTCATGGAAGCAACCTAAATGCCCATAGACAGACGAACAGAAAAGATGTGCTACATATATAAAATGGAATATTACTCAGCCATAAAAAGGAATGAAATTGGGTCATTTGTAGAGACGTGGATAGATCTAGAGACTGTCATACAGAGTGAAGTAAGTCAGAAAGAGAAAAACAAATATCGTATATTAACGCATACATGTGGAACCTAGAAAAATGGTAAAGATGAACCGGTTTGCAAGGCAGAAATAGAGACACAGATGTAGAGAACAAATGTATGGACACCAAGGGGGGAAAGTGGCAGGGTGGTGGTGGTGGGATGAATTGCGAGCCTGGGATTGACATATATACACTTATATGTATAAAATAGGTTACCAATAAGAGCCTGCTGTATAAAAAAATGAATAAAATAAATTCAAAAATTAAAAAATAAGTAATACTTAAAAAAATAAAACAGAAAAAAAAGTTCTGCCCTTCCCATAGACGTATTTATATGAATGAATTATTTCCATGCTTATATCCATAAATACAAAAAGAGGAATAAAACTTACCTTGAACCAAAAAAGAAAAAAAAAAAACAGAACCCACTGGTCATACAGAGGAAAACCCTATCAGGGCACTTGCTCCAGGGGTAAACAATTCTGAAGTTGGTCACAGGTGGGGAATCATCTCCCATGCAGCCAGCAGCCCCCACACGAGGAGCGTCCTCATTGCAAAGCTGGGGGACCGTGAGGAGGCGTCTCTGAGTAAACGTGAGCTGAGCCCCAGGCCAGCTGCTGCTGAACTTTTCCCACCCTTCCCAGGTAAAACACCTGAATGTGTGCAAAGACTTTAAAAACTAGAGGAAGGGGCTTGGAGTCACACCAGCGACAGCACGCAGGCCGACTTGGTGCCTGCAGGCCAGCCAGGATGGTCCTGGCCCCGGGCGCTCGTCTGGAAGCTTTCCATTTCCCTGCCTGAGGTACCCCTCCTGTCCCGGCCCCCACTGCTTTTTTCCTTCCTCACCTCTGCCCGGGGAGAAATTCCAGCAGCAAGTATGGGTGACACATCCTCTTCTTTAGCAGGTGGCAGCCCGGCAACTCCTGCAGAAAGTCCAGCAGAGCCCCAGTCACACTGGGCCACTCATAGAGCCGTGGGCCCTACTCCCTCCCACCAGCCCAACCCCGAGACTGCTGACGGGGCAGAGAATATGGCGTCAGGCACAGCTGCAGAGGCTTTTGCTGCCTGGAGGGGTGTTTATATTGACCTCAACCCAGGCACACCTGGGAAGGGCTGGCCGGCCGGGTCAGGCTGCCCAGGTCAGCCAATCCTCGCCCCTCAGGGGCTCAGAGTTGCAGAAAATGGGCCTTGCTGCACCGGCCAGATCCAAGGAACAGGTGTAGGGTCCCGAGAGTCAGGATAGATAAGGGGCGGCAGCCCTGGCTTGTTTTCGAATCATTTTATCTGGTCCATGAGTGGGAGACAACTTCAAGAAGACCCTCTGCTAATGAGAGGAACCCAGGAGTCAGGGAGAGGAGGGGTGGTGGGTGGAGACAGAGGCCTGGTGCCCCGGCTGCAGTGGAAGCCCCTGGAAGACCAGGCAGAGGGAGGCCGCACAGAGTGAAGCCTAGGGTCACAGACCTGTTGGAGCTGCTGTTTGTTAGTTCAAGCTCTGCTCTGAGGTGCTCTGTGTCAGCTCTGAGTGACAGGGGTGCTGGGGGTGCTCTGCAATGAGGGCTATGTGCACGGTTCCTGTGTGCCCAGCCCTGCCGGGGTACCTGTCCACGGGAGCTCCATATCCAGGGAGGGGCCTGCCCACGAGAGCCCCGTGGGCTGCTGCGTACCTGCCCAGGTGAGCTCCATATCCTGGGAGGGGCCTGACCACAAGAGCCCCGTGGGCTGCTGGGGACCTGGTAGAGGACGCCAGGACAGTCAGTGAAGCCACAGAGGATATACATCTAGTAGTTCCTAATTCCTACACCCTGCTGGTCATTCTACCATCCACCAGGACATGGCATTCTGTATTAGACTTCAATGATGCCTTCTTCTGTATTCCATTAGTCCCAGAGTCACAAGAAATTTTGGCTGTGAGTGGCAGGACTCAACCTACAACAAAAACAATACTGCTGGGCCGTCCTGCCCCAGGGGTTCAAAAATTCCCACACCATCTTTGGGGAAACGTTAGCTAAAGACCTAAAAGATCTACCTCTGGAGAAGGGAACCCTCCTTCAATATGCAGATGACATTCTGATCACCAGCCCGACTAAGGAGGCCTCTGAACTACCTAGCCAATAAAAGATAGAAGGTGTCCAAGGAAAAGGCTCAAATATCACAAACTAAGGTGGCCTTCCTGGGCTTCATTCGCACAGAAGGTCGGAGAAGCCCACCCCAGGAAAGGGAAGAAGCCATTTGCAGCCTCACCTTTCCTGAAACTAGAAGACAGCTTAGGGGTTCCTGGGGAGACCGGGGTTTGCTGCATCTGGATCCCTAACTACAGTCTAATAGCTGGGCCTCTATATGAAACACTGAAAGGAAAAGATGATGATCCTTTTGAATAGAATCCAGAAGCGGCCTTTCAAGAATGGAAAGAGCAGTCAATTCAGACCCTGGCCCTGGACCTCCCTAAGTTAGCTAAACCCTTTGACCTTTACATTCCTGGTCCAAGGCGAATCGCCCTTGGAGTATTAGTGCAAAAACTGGGACCACTTGAAATGGAACAATGCAAGAATGCCCTCCAGGCATTGGCCAGCCACCCCATCCGACCAGGATACTGGGGGTATCTAAAAACCTGGAAATCAGCAGCCCGCAAGGCCAGCTCCCTCCTAAGGGAAAAGGACGCCACTTGGTGATCCTAACCACCCACCATGCCCTGAAGTTGCAGGGATTGCTCCGTGGGCACAATGACCTCGAGTGAGGAGGCCCTCCAACACCAACCTCCAGAGAGACAACCTGGGGCAATGGGCCCCCATGACGACTCGTGTGACCATCACTTGACCTGGAGCTTCTCTCAGAAAACAACAAGAGTGTGCCCCAAAAGAGCAGACTATTGCTTACAGGACTTACTGCACCCAGAGCGGAGCTAATAAACTTGGCAGGGGAACCGTAAATAACGCTGCCACCATAGAAAAGCCTACAGACACCGCAGTGATGGCGGCCAATGAGACCGGCTGTACTCCTGGCTACTTCAAAAGGCCGTTGACTGAGTGGCCGTCATGGTCCTGGATCACCACCGGCCCTGGACTGTCTGGGAGTTGAGCAAGCAGGGCTCTGACACCTGGTGCTGTTTGTACGTTAATTCAGTGGCCTAACTGAAGAAAGCACAGACTACTGGTCAGAGCATCTAGGCTGGCAGAAACCATCAGCCTAAGGGGGCCGAACCAATGTGGAGCAGGGTAAAACCGCCCACCCCCCCAGCGTCTCTGCACATCTCTTTCCTGGACCCTTAAAGGTCATTAGAATCTATAAAACTTCCAATGCTGGTGCTCAGGCAGACGAGCAGTGAGGGAGGAGGCCTGCGGACAATCAACCTCACCTGGAGGCTGCTGGGGAGAAGTCCTGCCCCTCCCCCCGGGTATGAGGACACCCAACTCAGCATGAAGCATTTACAGAAGACGTGTCTGCACCCTCAGCGCCCCAAGAATGAGGAATGGGACAAAAGGCAGAGGAGGGCTTTGTCACTGGCAAAGCCCATTAAAAATTCCTGGGAGATAAAAATAGAATCTGGGCAATAAAATAAAGTCTAACCATTTTTTCCTTTGTGCTTTGTCTAATTTCACTTGCTCCTAGGTTTCCACATGCAGAGGTCCCACACCCGACACTTCAGACCCGATTTCCTCGTGCAAAATGGCTGGGCCGACACCTCAGCTCGTGGGGCCCCGTGCAGACTCTGCGACATAGAGCCTGAGCTCCAGCCAACCTGGCCCTCGAGAGCTCCGCCCCCTCCCTCCCGCTGATGCTGACAGGATCCCTACACAGCAGCCCGGCCCACAACCCGCAGGGGAGCACACACTCTCACCTCTCCATTCTCTGATCAAAATATAAAGTTTTCCTTTGCTTCTGAACCAAAGTCAGTCTCGATCTGTTGGCTCCAATGACACTGGGCAGGGAGACCCTTGTTGGGGCCCACTCTGCAGGATCAGTAACAGAATTTGAGAACATTGTAACTTCAATGAACAGATGTGTGAGCCAAGCTGTAATTAACATAGAGCAGTGTATAAGGCTCGTGTAAAATAAGATGTTTCTAACACTTCCATTTGATATTTCCATCACTTTATTATAAGCAAGTTCAGTGGAGGGGTTTGTCTTATTTGTCAGGTCAAGAGTAGAGAAATGCAGTGATTTCTTTCCAAGGATGTACATCTAATAATCTTGGTTGAAGTTTCAACCTTGTTTGGAATGATTTTCCATTGAAAATGATACCTCTCTTTCAGCTCCTAGATTTCTGAGAAGTATAAAATCTTATATTTTTTATTACCAAAGGGGAAAGGTGGGAGGAGGGATAAATTAACAGTTTCAGATTAACATATACACACTGCTATGTATAAAATATATCATCAACAAGGAACTACTGTATAGCACAGGGAACTATACTCAATATTTTGTAATGACCCCTGAGGGGAAATAACCTGAAAAACAATAGATATCTATATCGACATCATCTATCAACTACAGATAAAATGGAAACTAAAGGAGGCCGATGGTGAGCGTTTCTGAACCTAAAGACTTCAATCATCTAAAGTTCGGACTCTGCCTACGGCCCAAGTCCCTTAATGAACACACATGTACCAGTAGCTTAAAAATTCCCCAGATTGGAGTTCGGGGAGACACTGATTTGGAAAAATCCCTTGTGTTCTCCTTACATACACGGGACCTTTCCTACAGCTAAAACATGCCTGTGACACCCAGAAGATGGAACACGGTTGGATCAGGAAGATTTTGGAAAAGGCACCAAAACGCCTAATTTCCTGGTTGTTGGGTTCACCCCTCCAGCCTTTTTCCTTAAAATCTCCCCACTTGAGGATGTCAGCACCTTCAACATCCAGTTGCACAGAAATCGGAATTTGTCCAAAGGAAGAAGGGGAAGGAGGAGAAACAAGGAGAGCCAAGCCCTAGATGTTCGGAGAGGCACATGTCACTCTACTTTCCAGTCAGGAAGAAGAATTAAGCAAAGGCTTAGCCTGCCACCGGGAACCAGAGTAGGGCCAGAAGCAAACGAGCAGTTCTGCGGAAAGCTCCCAAAAAAGCGAGTTGAAAAATGGAGCTCAGGGGCACTGCAATTCACAAATATGCAGAGTTATAAATGATAACTCTCGTCCACAAATATATTGAGGGAAGGCAACGAAGAGGATTTGAAATCAAGGCAGAATTGCAGGAAACAGATTTCAGGAGTTAGATTTGAATCACCCCTAAAGCACATGAAAAACATCAAAACGTCGACAATGATGCACTTGGCCAAAAAGAGCATATGCGTTTTTTTCTGAATGAATTCAGGAAAAAACCCATAGGCCCTTTGTGGCCAACCAAGCAAGCCGGAAATGCAATTCAGCTCTACAAAGAAGTCTGACTTCCCATCGGTCAAAATGGCCTTCCTACAAAAGTGTAAAAACAAGAAAAGCAGGAGAGGCCAGGGAGTAAAGGGAGCCTTGTTACACTGATGGGTGGGGTGTAAATTGCCAATGATGACTCTGGAGAAGGGTATGGTGTTTCCTAAAATATCTAAAAAACACAGCTAGAGAGAAAGGGGCACATCGACTCATGGGCGTATAAATAGGGAAAACTAAAAATCAGCAAGACACAGGCACCCAAAACTTTAGGGCTGCTCTGTTGACAAGAACCTCCACTTAATTCCACCTTAAATATCCAAGGAAAGAGAAAAATGGATAAAGAAGTTGTGGTCCTTATGTACAATGGAATATCACTCAGCAATGAAATCAATGTCATAAGGGTAGTAGCAGCATGATGAGTGGATTTAAGTACAACGATTCTAAGTGAAATAAGTCACACAGAAAAAGACACATCTCATAAGGTATCACTTATAGAGGGAATGTAAAAACCGTTACACTTGAACTGAATTACAAAACAGAACAAAGTCACACATGCAGAAAACACACTATGGCTGCTTAACGGGAAAGGTGAGGTGGGGTGATACATAAAACAAGGGTTTCAAACTAGCTCAGATACCGTTCCATAAACCCAATATGTAATAGACAAGACCTACTCCTTGCTCAGAGAACTGGACTCAACACGCCCTATTCACCGCACAAGAATATATCTGACTAGTAATAATCTTAAAACCTATGTATTGATATCACTCTGTTAGTGTGTCAAGTCGCTGTAAAGCGGCATAAACACAGCAGTGAAAAGCAGCTAAACCACATTATAAAAATAAATTACTTTTAAAAACCCATGAAACAAAGACAGTGAAAGAGAGAGAAATTCTTATACAATTCGTTCAGGGGCTGTGATGCAAACTGGATTGACCATATCTAGACCCACAGTTGGATGAGACATAAGGGTGGACACTCTTGGGGCTGAGAGATTTGGTGAGGTTGGGTGAGCAAATGCAGACCCTTTAAAGTAATACTGCGTGGTACCCATCGCATGGGTCCCAAATCTCCAGGTTCAAGGGCATCTTCCTACATCGAAAACATGCATGAGAAACCCAGAAGATGGTACACCGTGTGATGGGGAAAGGTTTCTAAAACGCACCTCATTTCTCATCTCCTTGTGCTCGGGTTTGCGATTGCAGCCACTTTACTAGCAATCTCCCTACTTGGAGCATCAGCACCTTTAAACTCCTCTGCCGTACAGGATGCAATTTGTCCGGAGGATGAACGGGAAGACGGGGAACCAATGAGAGACTAGCTCTTGGTGTTGGGACAGGCACAGGTCACTCTATTTTCCCATCAGGAAGAAGAATTAACCACAGGCTCAGCATGCCCTGCGGAACTAGAACAGGGCCTGAAGCCATCCTGCGCTTTTGCGGCCAGCTCCCTAAAAAGCGAGTTGCACAATGGAGCTTCAGGGCACTGCAATTCACAAACCTGCAGAATTATAAATGATAACTCTCGTCCACAAATATATTGAGGGAAGGCAAAGAAGAGGATTTGAAATCAAGGCAGAATTGCAGGAAACAGATTTCAGGAGGTAGATTCGAATCGCTTTAAAGCACACGAAAAGCGGCAAAACGTTGACAATGATGCCCTTGGCCAAAAAGGGCGTATGCGTTTTTTCCTGAATATATTCAGGAAAAAACGCATACGCCCTTTTTGGCCAACCAAGCAACCTGGAAAGGCAAATCAGTGTTACAAAGAAGTCTCGCTTCCCGTCGGTCAAAAGGGCCATGCTGAAAAAAGTGTCAAAACCAGAAATGCAGGACAGGCCATGGAGAAATGGGAGCCTTGCTACACTGATGAGCGGGATGTAAATTGCCAACAGCCACTCTGGAGAAGTGTACGGTGTGTCCAGAAACATCTAAAAAACACAGCTTAGAGAGCATAGGGCACTTCCACTCATGGGGATATAAATTGGCAAAATGAAAAATCAGCAACACAAAAGCACCCCAAAGTTTAGGGCTGCTCTCTTGACAAGGACCTCCACTTCATTCCATCTTAAATATCCCAGGAAAGAGAAAAATGGATAAAGAAGTGGTGATCCTTATGTACAATGGAATATCACTCAGCCATGAAATCAATGTCATAAGGCTAGTAGCAGCATGATGAGTGGATTTAGGTACGACGATTCTAAGTGAAATAAGTCACACAGAAAAGGACACTTCTCATAAGGTATCACTGATAGAGGGAATGTAAAAACCGTTACACTTGAACTGAATTACCAAACAGAACAGAGTCACACATGCAGAAAACACACTATGGCTGCTTAACGGGAAAGGTGAGGTGGGGTGATACATAAAACAAGGGTATCAAATTAGCTCAGATACCGTTCCATACACCCAATATGTAATAGACAAGACCTACTCCTTGCTCAGAGAACTGGACTCAACATGCCCTATTCACCGCACAAGAATATATCTGACTAATAATAATCGTAAAACCTATGTATTGATATCTCTCTGTTAGTGTGTCAAGTGGGTGTAAAGCGGCATAAACCCAGCAGTGAAAAGCAGCTAAACCCCATTATAAAAATAAACTACTTTTAAAAACCCATGAAACAACGACAGTGAAAGAGGTAGAAATTTTTACACAATGAGTTCAGGGGCTGTGATACAACCTGGATTGACCATATCTAGACCCACAGCTGGATGAGACATAAGGGTGGACACTCTTGGGGCTGAGAGGTTTGGTGAGGTTGGGTGAGCAAACGCAGACCCTTTAAAGTAATACTGCGTGGTACCCATCGCATGGGTCCCAAATCTCCAGGTTCAAGGGCATCTTCCTACATCGAAAACATGCATGAGAAAACAAAAAGATGGTACACCATGTGATGGGGAAAGGTTTCTAAAACGCACCTCATTTCTCTTCTCCTTGTGCCCGGGTTCGCCATTCCAGCCGCTTTACTAACCATCTCCCTACTTGGAGCATCAGCACCTTTAACCTCCTGTTCCGTACAGGTTGCAATTTGTCCTGAGGATTAACGGGTAGACGGGGAACCAGTGAGAGACTAGCTCTTGGTGTTGGGACAGGCACAGGTCACTCTATTTTCCCATCAGGAAGAAGAATTAACCAGAGGCTCATCCTCCCCCCCGGAACCAGAACAGGGCCTGAAGCCATCCTGCGCTTTTGCGGCCAGCTCCCAAAAAAGCGAGTTGTAAAATGGAGCTTCAGGGCACTGCAATTCACAAACCTGCAGAGTTATAAATGATAACTCTCGTCCACAAATATATTGAGGGAAGGCAAAGAAGTGGATTTGAAATCAAGGCAGAATTGCAGGAAACAGATTTCAGGAGGTAGATTCGAATCGCCTTTAAAGCACATGAAAAGCGGCAAAACGTTGACAATGATGCCCTTGGCCAAAAAGGGCGTATGCGTTTTTTCCTGAATATATTCAGGAAAAAACGCATACGCCCTTTTTGGCCAACCAAGCAACCTGGAAAGGCAAATCAGCGCTACAAAGAAGACTCGCTACCCGTCGGTCAAAAGGGCCATGCTGAAAAACGTGTCAAAACCAGAAATGCAGGACAGGCCATGGAGAAATGGGAGCCTTGCTACACTGATGGGCGGGATGTAAATTGCCAACAGCCACTCTGGAGAAGTGTACAGTGTGTCCTGAAACATCTAAAAAACACAGCTTAGAGAGCATAGGGCACTTCCACTCATGGGGGTATAAATTGGGAAAATGAAAAATCAGCAACACACAAGCACCCCAAAGTTTAGGGCTGCTCTGTTGACAAGGACCTCCATTTCATTCCACCTTCAATATCCCAGGAAAGAGAAAAATGGATAAAGAAGTTGTGGTCCTTATGTACAATGGAATATCACTCAGCCATGAAATCAATGTCATAAGGCTAGTAGCAGCATGATGAGTGGATTTAGGTACGACGATTCTAAGTGAAATAAGTCACACAGAAAAGGACACTTCTCATAAGGTATCACTTAAGGAGGGAATGTAAAAAGCGTTACACTTGAACTGAATTACAAAACAGAACAGAGTCACACATGCAGAAAACACACTATGGCTGCTTAACGGGAAAGGTGAGGTGGCGTGATACATAAAACAAGGGTTTCAAATTAGCTCAGATACCGTTCCATAAACCCAATATGTAATAGACAAGACCTACTCTTTGCTCAGAGAACTGGCCTCAACACACCCTATTCACCACACAAGAATATATCTGACTAGTAATAATCTTAAAACCTATGTATTGATATCTCTCTGTTAGTGTGTCAAGTGGGTGTAAAGCGGCATAAACACAGCAGTGAAAAGCAGCTAAACCCCATTATCAAAATAAATTACTTTGAAAAACCCATGAAACAAAGACAGTGAAAGAGAGAGAAATTCTTACACAATGCGTTCAGGGGCTGTGATGCAACCTGGATTGACCATATCTAGACCCACAGCTGGATGAGACATAAGGGTGGACTCTCTTGGGGCTGAGAGGTTTGGTGAGGTTGGGTGAGCAAACGCAGACCCTTTAAAGTAATACTGCGTGGTACCCATCGCATGGGTCCCAAATCTCCAGGTTCAAGGGCATCTTCCTACATCGAAAACATGCATGAGAAAACAAAAAGATGGTACACCATGTGATGGGGAAAGGTTTCTAAAACGCACCTCATTTCTCTTCTCCTTGTGCCCGGGTTCGCCATTCCAGCCGCTTTACTAACAATCTCCCTACTTGGAGCATCAGCACCTTTAACCTCCTGTTCCATACAGGTTGCAATTTGTCCTGAGGATGAACGGGTAGACGGGGAACCAGTGAGAGACTAGCTCTTGGTGTTGGGACAGGCACAGGTCACTCTATTTTCCCATCAGGAAGAAGAATTAACCAGAGGCTCCTCCTCCCCCCCGGAACCAGAACAGGGCCTGAAGCCATCCTGCGCTTTTGCGGCCAGCTCCCAAAAAAGCGAGTTGTAAAATGGAGCTTCAGGGCACTGCAATTCACAAACCTGCAGAGTTATAAATGATAACTCTCGTCCACAAATATATTGAGGGAAGGCAAAGAAGAGGATTTGAAATCAAGGCAGAATTGCAGGAAACAGATTTCAGGAGGTAGATTCGAATCGCCTTTAAAGCACATGAAAAGTGGCAAAACGTTGACAATGATGCCCTTGGACACAAAGGGCATATGCGTTTTTTCCTGAATATATTCAGGAAAAAACGCATACGCCCTTTTTGGCCAACCAAGCAACCTGGAAAGGCAAATCAGCGCTACAAAGAAGACTCGCTACCCGTCGGTCAAAAGGGCCATGCTGAAAAAAGTCTCAAAACCAGAAATGCAGGACAGGCCATGGAGAAATGGGAGCCTTGCTACACTGATGGGCGGGATGTAAATTGCCAACAGCCACTCTGGAGAAGTGTACGGTGTGTCCAGAAACATCTAAAAAACACAGCTTAGAGAGCATAGGGCACTTCCACTCATGGGGGTATAAATTGGGAAAATGAAAAATCACCAAGACACAAGCACCACAAAGTTTAGGGCTGCTCTGTTGACAAGGACCTCCACTTCATTCCACCGTCAATATCCCAGGAAAGAGAAAAATGGATAAAGAAGTTGTGGTCCTTATGTACAATGGAATATCACTCAGCCATGAAATCAATGTCATAAGGCTAGTAGCAGCATGATGAGTGGATTTAGGTACGACGATTCTAAGTGAAATAAGTCACACAGAAAAGGACACTTCTCATAAGGTATCACTTATAGAGGGAATGTAAAAAGCGTTACACTTGAACTGAATTACAAAACAGAACAGAGTCACACATGCAGAAAACACACTATGGCTGCTTAACGGGAAAGGTGAGGTGGGGTGATACATAAAACAAGGGTTTCAAATTAGCTCAGATACCGTTCCATAAACCCAATATGTAATAGACAAGACCTACTCCTTGCTCAGAGAACTGGACTCAACACGCCCTATTCACCGCACAAGAATATATCTGACTAGTAATAATCTTAAAACCTATGTATTGATATCTCTCTGTTAGTGTGTCAAGTGGGTGTAAAGCGGCATAAACACAGCAGTGAAAAGCAGCTAAACCCCATTATCAAAATAAATTACTTTGAAACACCCATGAAACAAAGACAGTGAAAGAGAGAGAAATTCTTACACAATGCGTTCAGGGGCTGTGATGCAACCTGGATTGACCATATCTAGACCCACAGCTGGATGAGACATAAGGGTGGACACTCTTGGGGCTGAGAGGTTTGGTGAGGTTGGGTGAGCAAACGCAGACCCTTTAAAGTAATACTGCGTGGTACCCATCGCATGGGTCCCAAATCTCCAGGTTCAAGGGCATCTTCCTACATCGAAAACATGCATGAGAAAACAAAAAGATGGTACACCATGTGATGGGGAAAGGTTTCTAAAACGCACCTCATTTCTCTTCTCCTTGTGCCCGGGTTCGCCATTCCAGCCGCTTTACTAACAATCTCCCTACTTGGAGCATCAGCACCTTTAACCTCCTGTTCCGTACAGGTTGCAATTTCTCCTGAGGATGAACGGGTAGACGGGGAACCAGTGAGAGACTAGCTCTTGGTGTTGGGACAGGCACAGGTCACTCTATTTTCCCATCAGGAAGAAGAATTAACCAGAGGCTCATCCTCCCCCCCGGAACCAGAACAGGGCCTGAAGCCATCCTGCGCTTTTGCGGCCAGCTCCCAAAAAAGCGAGTTGTAAAATGGAGCTTCAGGGCACTGCAATTCACAAACCTGCAGAGTTATAAATGATAACTCTCGTCCACAAATATATTGAGGGAAGGCAAAGAAGTGGATTTGAAATCAAGGCAGAATTGCACGAAACAGATTTCAGGAGGTAGATTCGAATCGCCTTTAAAGCACATGAAAAGCGGCAAAACGTTGACATTGATGCCCTTGGCCAAAAAGTGCGTATGCGTTTTTTCCTGAATATATTCAGGAAAAAACGCATACGCCCTTTTTGGCCAACCAAGCAACCTGGAAAGGCAAATTAGTGCTACAAAGAAGACTCGCTACCCGTCGGTCAAAAGGGCCATGCTGAAAAACGTGTCAAAACCAGAAATGCAGGACAGGCCATGGATAAATGGGAGCCTTGCTACACTGATGGGCGGGATGTAAATTGCCAACAGCCACTCTGGAGAAGTGTACGGTGTGTCCTGAAACATCTAAAAAACACAGCTTAGAGAGCATAGGGCACTTCCACTCATGGGGGTATAAATTGGGAAAATGAATAATCAGCAACACACAAGCACCCCAAAGTTTAGGGCTGCTCTGTTGACAAGGACCTCCATTTCATTCCACCTTCAATATCCCAGGAAAGAGAAAAATGGATAAAGAAGTTGTGGTCCTTATGTACAATGGAATATCACTCAGCCATGAAATCAATGTCATAAGGCTAGTAGCAGCATGATGAGTGGATTTAGGTACGACGATTCTAAGTGAAATAAGTCACACAGAAAAGGACACTTCTCATAAGGTATCACTTAAGGAGGGAATGTAAAAAGCGTTACACTTGAACTGAATTACAAAACAGAACAGAGTCACACATGCAGAAAACACACTATGGCTGCTTAACGGGAAAGGTGAGGTGGCGTGATACATAAAACAAGGGTTTCAAATTAGCTCAGATACCGTTCCATAAACCCAATATGTAATAGACAAGACCTACTCTTTGCTCAGAGAACTGGCCTCAACACACCCTATTCACCGCACAAGAATATATCTGACTAGTAATAATCTTAAAACCTATGTATTGATATCTCTCTGTTAGTGTGTCAAGTGGGTGTAAAGCGGCATAAACACAGCAGTGAAAAGCAGCTAAACCCCATTATCAAAATAAATTACTTTGAAACACCCATGAAACAAAGACAGTGAAAGAGAGAGAAATTCTTACACAATGCGTTCAGGGGCTGTGATGCAACCTGGATTGACCATATCTAGACCCACAGCTGGATGAGACATAAGGGTGGACACTCTTGGGGCTGAGAGGTTTGGTGAGGTTGGGTGAGCAAACGCAGACCCTTTAAAGTAATACTGCGTGGTACCCATCGCATGGGTCCCAAATCTCCAGGTTCAAGGGCATCTTCCTACATCGAAAACATGCATGAGAAAACAAAAAGATGGTACACCATGTGATGGGGAAAGGTTTCTAAAACGCACCTCATTTCTCTTCTCCTTGTGCCCGGGTTCGCCATTCCAGCCGCTTTACTAACAATCTCCCTACTTGGAGCATCAGCACCTTTAACCTCCTGTTCCATACAGGTTGCAATTTGTCCTGAGGATGAACGGGTAGACGGGGAACCAGTGAGAGACTAGCTCTTGGTGTTGGGACAGGCACAGGTCACTCTATTTTCCCATCAGGAAGAAGAATTAACCAGAGGCTCCTCCTCCCCCCCGGAACCAGAACAGGGCCTGAAGCCATCCTGCGCTTTTGCGGCCAGCTCCCAAAAAAGCGAGTTGTAAAATGGAGCTTCAGGGCACTGCAATTCACAAATCTGCAGAGTTATAAATGATAACTCTCGTCCACAAATATATTGAGGGAAGGCAAAGAAGAGGATTTGAAATCAAGGCAGAATTGCAGGAAACAGATTTCAGGAGGTAGATTCGAATCGCCTTTAAAGCACATGAAAAGTGGCAAAACGTTGACAATGATGCCCTTGGACACAAAGGGCGTATGCGTTTTTTCCTGAATATATTCAGGAAAAAACGCATACGCCCTTTTTGGCCAACCAAGCAACCTGGAAAGGCAAATCAGCGCTACAAAGAAGACTCGCTACCCGTCGGTCAACAGGGCCATGCTGAAAAAAGTCTCAAAACCAGAAATGCAGGACAGGCCATGGAGAAATGGGAGCCTTGCTACACTGATGGGCGGGATGTAAATTGCCAACAGCCACTCTGGAGAAGTGTACGGTGTGTCCAGAAACATCTAAAAAACACAGCTTAGAGAGCATAGGGCACTTCCAGTCATGGGGGTATAAATTGGGAAAATGAAAAATCACCAAGACACAAGCACCCCAAAGTTTAGGGCTGCTCTGTTGACAAGGACCTCCACTTCATTCCACCTTCAATATCCCAGGAAAGAGAAAAATGGATAAAGAAGTTGTGGTCCTTATGTACAATGGAATATCACTCAGCCATGAAATCAATGTCATAAGGCTAGTAGCAGCATGATGAGTGGATTTAGGTACGACGATTCTAAGTGAAATAAGTCACACAGAAAAGGACACTTCTCATAAGGTATCACTTATAGAGGGAATGTAAAAAGCGTTACACTTGAACTGAATTACAAAACAGAACAGAGTCACACATGCAGAAAACACACTATGGCTGCTTAACGGGAAAGGTGAGGTGGGGTGATACATAAAACAAGGGTTTCAAATTAGCTCAGATACCGTTCCATAAACCCAATATGTAATAGACAAGACCTACTCCTTGCTCAGAGAACTGGACTCAACACGCCCTATTCACCGCACAAGAATATATCTGACTAGTAATAATCTTAAAACCTATGTATTGATATCTCTCTGTTAGTGTGTCAAGTGGGTGTAAAGCGGCATAAACACAGCAGTGAAAAGCAGCTAAACCCCATTATCAAAATAAATTACTTTGAAACACCCATGAAACAAAGACAGTGAAAGAGAGAGAAATTCTTACACAATGCGTTCAGGGGCTGTGATGCAACCTGGATTGACCATATCTAGACCCACAGCTGGATGAGACATAAGGGTGGACACTCTTGGGGCTGAGAGGTTTGGTGAGGTTGGGTGAGCAAACGCAGACCCTTTAAAGTAATACTGCGTGGTACCCATCGCATGGGTCCCAAATCTCCAGGTTCAAGGGCATCTTCCTACATCGAAAACATGCATGAGAAAACAAAAAGATGGTACACCATGTGATGGGGAAAGGTTTCTAAAACGCACCTCATTTCTCTTCTCCTTGTGCCCGGGTTCGCCATTCCAGCCGCTTTACTAACAATCTCCCTACTTGGAGCATCAGCACCTTTAACCTCCTGTTCCGTACAGGTTGCAATTTGTCCTGAGGATGAACGGGTAGACGGGGAACCAGTGAGAGACTAGCTCTTGGTGTTGGGACAGGCACAGGTCACTCTATTTTCCCATCAGGAAGAAGAATTAACCAGAGGCTCCTCCTCCCCCCCGGAACCAGAACAGGGCCTGAAGCCATCCTGCGCTTTTGCGGCCAGCTCCCAAAAAAGCGAGTTGTAAAATGGAGCTTCAGGGCACTGCAATTCACAAACCTGCAGAGTTATAAATGATAACTCTCGTCCACAAATATATTGAGGGAAGGCAAAGAAGTGGATTTGAAATCAAGGCAGAATTGCAGGAAACAGATTTCAGGAGGTAGATTCGAATCGCCTTTAAAGCACATGAAAAGCGGCAAAACGTTGACATTGATGCCCTTGGCCAAAAAGGGCGTATGCGTTTTTTCCTGAATATATTCAGGAAAAAACGCATACGCCCTTTTTGGCCAACCAAGCAACCTGGAAAGGCAAATTAGCGCTACAAAGAAGACTCGCTACCCGTCGGTCAAAAGGGCCATGCTGAAAAACGTGTCAAAACCAGAAATGCAGGACAGGCCATGGATAAATGGGAGCCTTGCTACACTGATGGGCGGGATGTAAATTGCCAACAGCCACTCTGGAGAAGTGTATGGTGTGTCCTGAAACATCTAAAAAACACAGCTTAGAGAGCATAGGGCACTTCCACTCATGGGGGTATAAATTGGGAAAATGAAAAATCAGCAACACACAAGCACCCCAAAGTTTAGGGCTGCTCTGTTGACAAGGACCTCCACTTCATTCCACCTTCAATATCCCAGGAAAGAGAAAAATGGATAAAGAAGTTGTGGTCCTTATGTACAATGGAATATCACTCAGCCATGAAATCAATGTCATAAGGCTAGTAGCAGCATGATGAGTGGATTTAGGTACGACGATTCTAAGTGAAATAAGTCACACAGAAAAGGACACTTCTCATAAGGTATCACTTAAGGAGGGAATGTAAAAAGCGTTACACTTGAACTGAATTACAAAACAGAACAGAGTCACACATGCAGAAAACACACTATGGCTGCTTAACGGGAAAGGTGAGGTGGCGTGATACATAAAACAAGGGTTTCAAATTAGCTCAGATACCGTTCCATAAACCCAATATGTAATAGACAAGACCTACTCTTTGCTCAGAGAACTGGCCTCAACACACCCTATTCACCGCACAAGAATATATCTGACTAGTAATAATCTTAAAACCTATGTATTGATATCTCTCTGTTAGTGTGTCAAGTGGGTGTAAAGCGGCATAAACACAGCAGTGAAAAGCAGCTAAACCCCATTATCAAAATAAATTACTTTGAAACACCCATGAAACAAAGACAGTGAAAGAGAGAGAAATTCTTACACAATGCGTTCAGGGGCTGTGATGCAACCTGGATTGACCATATCTAGACCCACAGCTGGATGAGACATAAGGGTGGACACTCTTGGGGCTGAGAGGTTTGGTGAGGTTGGGTGAGCAAACGCAGACCCTTTAAAGTAATACTGCATGGTACCCATCGCATGGGTCCCAAATCTCCAGGTTCAAGGGCATCTTCCTACATCGAAAACATGCATGAGAAAACAAAAAGATGGTACACCATGTGATGGGGAAAGGTTTCTAAAACGCACCTCATTTCTCTTCTCCTTGTGCCCGGGTTCGCCATTC
Source organism: Balaenoptera borealis (assembly GCF_965194805.1). Classification (NCBI taxonomy): domain Eukaryota; kingdom Metazoa; phylum Chordata; class Mammalia; order Artiodactyla; family Balaenopteridae; genus Balaenoptera; species Balaenoptera borealis. The sequence continues at coordinate 4,048,582 of NW_028124009.1, forward strand.
CAGCCGCTTTACTAACAATCTCCCTACTTGGAGCATCAGCACCTTTAACCTCCTGTTCCATACAGGTTGCAATTTGTCCTGAGGATGAACGGGTAGACGGGGAACCAGTGAGAGACTAGCTCTTGGTGTTGGGACAGGCACAGGTCACTCTATTTTCCCATCAGGAAGAAGAATTAACCAGAGGCTCCTCCTCCCCCCCGGAACCAGAACAGGGCCTGAAGCCATCCTGCGCTTTTGCGGCCAGCTCCCAAAAAAGCGAGTTGTAAAATGGAGCTTCAGGGCACTGCAATTCACAAACCTGCAGAGTTATAAACGATAACTCTCGTCCACAAATATATTGAGGGAAGGCAAAGAAGAGGATTTGAAATCAAGGCAGAATTGCAGGAAACAGATTTCAGGAGGTAGATTCGAATCGCCTTTAAAGCACATGAAAAGTGGCAAAACGTTGACAATGATGCCCTTGGACACAAAGGGCGTATGCGTTTTTTCCTGAATATATTCAGGAAAAAACGCATACGCCCTTTTTGGCCAACCAAGCAACCTGGAAAGGCAAATCAGCGCTACAAAGAAGACTCGCTACCCGTCGGTCAACAGGGCCATGCTGAAAAAAGTCTCAAAACCAGAAATGCAGGACAGGCCATGGAGAAATGGGAGCCTTGCTACACTGATGGGCGGGATGTAAATTGCCAACAGCCACTCTGGAGAAGTGTACGGTGTGTCCAGAAACATCTAAAAAACACAGCTTAGAGAGCATAGGGCACTTCCACTCATGGGGGTATAAATTGGGAAAATGAAAAATCACCAAGACACAAGCACCCCAAAGTTTAGGGCTGCTCTGTTGACAAGGACCTCCACTTCATTCCACCTTCAATATCCCAGGAAAGAGAAAAATGGATAAAGAAGTTGTGGTCCTTATGTACAATGGAATATCACTCAGCCATGAAATCAATGTCATAAGGCTAGTAGCAGCATGATGAGTGGATTTAGGTACGACGATTCTAAGTGAAATAAGTCACACAGAAAAGGACACTTCTCATAAGGTATCACTTATAGAGGGAATGTAAAAAGCGTTACACTTGAACTGAATTACAAAACAGAACAGAGTCACACATGCAGAAAACACACTATGGCTGCTTAACGGGAAAGGTGAGGTGGGGTGATACATAAAACAAGGGTTTCAAATTAGCTCAGATACCGTTCCATAAACCCAATATGTAATAGACAAGACCTACTCCTTGCTCAGAGAACTGGACTCAACACGCCCTATTCACCGCACAAGAATATATCTGACTAGTAATAATCTTAAAACCTATGTATTGATATCTCTCTGTTAGTGTGTCAAGTGGGTGTAAAGCGGCATAAACACAGCAGTGAAAAGCAGCTAAACCCCATTATCAAAATAAATTACTTTGAAACACCCATGAAACAAAGACAGTGAAAGAGAGAGAAATTCTTACACAATGCGTTCAGGGGCTGTGATGCAACCTGGATTGACCATATCTAGACCCACAGCTGGATGAGACATAAGGGTGGACACTCTTGGGGCTGAGAGGTTTGGTGAGGTTGGGTGAGCAAACGCAGACCCTTTAAAGTAATACTGCGTGGTACCCATCGCATGGGTCCCAAATCTCCAGGTTCAAGGGCATCTTCCTACATCGAAAACATGCATGAGAAAACAAAAAGATGGTACACCATGTGATGGGGAAAGGTTTCTAAAACGCACCTCATTTCTCTTCTCCTTGTGCCCGGGTTCGCCATTCCAGCCGCTTTACTAACAATCTCCCTACTTGGAGCATCAGCACCTTTAACCTCCTGTTCCGTACAGGTTGCAATTTGTCCTGAGGATGAACGGGTAGACGGGGAACCAGTGAGAGACTAGCTCTTGGTGTTGGGACAGGCACAGGTCACTCTATTTTCCCATCAGGAAGAAGAATTAACCAGAGGCTCCTCCTCCCCCCCGGAACCAGAACAGGGCCTGAAGCCATCCTGCGCTTTTGCGGCCAGCTCCCAAAAAAGCGAGTTGTAAAATGGAGCTTCAGGGCACTGCAATTCACAAACCTGCAGAGTTATAAATGATAACTCTCGTCCACAAATATATTGAGGGAAGGCAAAGAAGAGGATTTGAAATCAAGGCAGAATTGCAGGAAACAGATTTCAGGAGGTAGATTCGAATCGCCTTTAAAGCACATGAAAAGTGGCAAAACGTTGACAATGATGCCCTTGGACACAAAGGGCGTATGCGTTTTTTCCTGAATATATTCAGGAAAAAACGCATACGCCCTTTTTGGCCAACCAAGCAACCTGGAAAGGCAAATCAGCGCTACAAAGAAGACTCGCTACCCGTCGGTCAAAAGGGCCATGCTGAAAAAAGTCTCAAAACCAGAAATGCAGGACAGGCCATGGAGAAATGGGAGCCTTGCTACACTGATGGGCGGGATGTAAATTGCCAACAGCCACTCTGGAGAAGTGTACGGTGTGTCCAGAAACATCTAAAAAACACAGCTTAGAGAGCATAGGGCACTTCCACTCATGGGGGTATAAATTGGGAAAATGAAAAATCAGCAAGACACAAGCACCCCAAAGTTTAGGGCTGCTCTGTTGACAAGGACCTCCACTTCATTCCACCTTCAATATCCCAGGAAAGAGAAAAATGGATAAAGAAGTTGTGGTCCTTATGTACAATGGAATATCACTCAGCCATGAAATCAATGTCATAAGGCTAGTAGCAGCATGATGAGTGGATTTAGGTACGACGATTCTAAGTGAAATAAGTCACACAGAAAAGGACACTTCTCATAAGGTATCACTTATAGAGGGAATGTAAAAAGCGTTACACTTGAACTGAATTACAAAACAGAACAGAGTCACACATGCAGAAAACACACTATGGCTGCTTAACGGGAAAGGTGAGGTGGGGTGATACATAAAACAAGGGTTTCAAATTAGCTCAGATACCGTTCCATAAACCCAATATGTAATAGACAAGACCTACTCCTTGCTCAGAGAACTGGACTCAACACGCCCTATTCACCGCACAAGAATATATCTGACTAGTAATAATCTTAAAACCTATGTATTGATATCTCTCTGTTAGTGTGTCAAGTGGGTGTAAAGCGGCATAAACACAGCAGTGAAAAGCAGCTAAACCCCATTATCAAAATAAATTACTTTGAAACACCCATGAAACAAAGACAGTGAAAGAGAGAGAAATTCTTACACAATGCGTTCAGGGGCTGTGATGCAACCTGGATTGACCATATCTAGACCCACAGCTGGATGAGACATAAGGGTGGACACTCTTGGGGCTGAGAGGTTTGGTGAGGTTGGGTGAGCAAACGCAGACCCTTTAAAGTAATACTGCGTGGTACCCATCGCATGGGTCCCAAATCTCCAGGTTCAAGGGCATCTTCCTACATCGAAAACATGCATGAGAAAACAAAAAGATGGTACACCATGTGATGGGGAAAGGTTTCTAAAACGCACCTCATTTCTCTTCTCCTTGTGCCCGGGTTCGCCATTCCAGCCGCTTTACTAACAATCTCCCTACTTGGAGCATCAGCACCTTTAACCTCCTGTTCCGTACAGGTTGCAATTTGTCCTGAGGATGAACGGGTAGACGGGGAACCAGTGAGAGACTAGCTCTTGGTGTTGGGACAGGCACAGGTCACTCTATTTTCCCATCAGGAAGAAGAATTAACCAGAGGCTCCTCCTCCCCCCCGGAACCAGAACAGGGCCTGAAGCCATCCTGCGCTTTTGCGGCCAGCTCCCAAAAAGGCGAGTTGTAAAATGGAGCTTCAGGGCACTGCAATTCACAAACCTGCAGAGTTATAAATGATAACTCTCGTCCACAAATATATTGAGGGAAGGCAAAGAAGAGGATTTGAAATCAAGGCAGATTTGCAGGAAACAGATTTCAGGAGGTAGATTCGAATCGCCTTTAAAGCACATGAAAAGCGGCAAAACGTTGACAATGATGCCCTTGGCCAAAAAGGGCGTATGCGTTTTTTCCTGAATATATTCAGGAAAAAACGCATACGCCCTTTTTGGCCAACCAAGCAACCTGGAAAGGCAAATCAGCGCTACAAAGAAGACTTGCTACCCATTGGTCAAAAGGGCCATGCTGAAAAAAGTCTCAAAACCAGAAATGCAGGACAGGCCATGGAGAAATGGGAGCCTTGCTACACTGATGGGCGGGATGTAAATTGCCAACAGCCACTCTGGAGAAGTGTACGGTGTGTCCTGAAACATCTAAAAAACACAGCTTAGAGAGCATAGGGCACTTCCACTCATGGGGGTATAAATTGGGAAAATGAAAAATCAGCAAGACACAAGCACCCCAAAGTTTAGGGCTGCTCTGTTGACAAGGACCTCCACTTCATTCCACCTTCAATATCCCAGGAAAGAGAAAAATGGATAAAGAAGCTGTGGTCCTTATGTACAATGGAATATCACTCAGCCATGAAATCAATGTCATAAGGCTAGTAGCAGCATGATGAGTGGATTTAGGTACGACGATTCTAAGTGAAATAAGTCACACAGAAAAGGACACTTCTCATAAGGTATCACTTATAGAGGGAATGTAAAAGCCGTTACACTTGAACTGAATTACAAAACAGAACAGAGTCACACATGCAGAAAACACACTATGGCTGCTTAACGGGAAAGGTGAGGTGGGGTGATACATAAAACAAGGGTTTCAAATTAGCTCAGATACCGTTCCATAAACCCAATATGTAATAGACAAGACCTACTCCTTGCTCAGAGAACTGGACTCAACACGCCCTATTCACCGCACAAGAATATATCTGACTAGTAATAATCTTAAAACCTATGTATTGATATCTCTCTGTTAGTGTGTCAAGTGGGTGTAAAGCGGCATAAACACAGCAGTGAAAAGCAGCTAAACCCCATTATCAAAATAAATTACTTTGAAACACCCATGAAACAAAGACAGTGAAAGAGAGAGAAATTCTTACACAATGCGTTCAGGGGCTGTGATGCAACCTGGATTGACCATATCTAGACCCACAGCTGGATGAGACATAAGGGTGGACACTCTTGGGGCTGAGAGGTTTGGTGAGGTTGGGTGAGCAAACGCAGACCCTTTAAAGTAATACTGCGTGGTACCCATCGCATGGGTCCCAAATCTCCAGGTTCAAGGGCATCTTCCTACATCGAAAACATGCATGAGAAAACAAAAAGATGGTACACCATGTGATGGGGAAAGGTTTCTAAAACGCACCTCATTTCTCTTCTCCTTGTGCCCGGGTTCGCCATTCCAGCCGCTTTACTAACAATCTCCCTACTTGGAGCATCAGCACCTTTAACCTCCTGTTCCGTACAGGTTGCAATTTGTCCTGAGGATGAACGGGTAGACGGGGAACCAGTGAGAGACTAGCTCTTGGTGTTGGGACAGGCACAGGTCACTCTATTTTCCCATCAGGAAGAAGAATTAACCAGAGGCTCCTCCTCCCCCCCGGAACCAGAACAGGGCCTGAAGCCATCCTGCGCTTTTGCGGCCAGCTCCCAAAAAGGCGAGTTGTAAAATGGAGCTTCAGGGCACTGCAATTCACAAACCTGCAGAGTTATAAATGATAACTCTCGTCCACAAATATATTGAGGGAAGGCAAAGAAGAGGATTTGAAATCAAGGCAGATTTGCAGGAAACAGATTTCAGGAGGTAGATTCGAATCGCCTTTAAAGCACATGAAAAGCGGCAAAACGTTGACAATGATGCCCTTGGCCAAAAAGGGCGTATGCGTTTTTTCCTGAATATATTCAGGAAAAAACGCATACGCCCTTTTTGGCCAACCAAGCAACCTGGAAAGGCAAATCAGCGCTACAAAGAAGACTTGCTACCCATTGGTCAAAAGGGCCATGCTGAAAAAAGTCTCAAAACCAGAAATGCAGGACAGGCCATGGAGAAATGGGAGCCTTGCTACACTGATGGGCGGGATGTAAATTGCCAACAGCCACTCTGGAGAAGTGTACGGTGTGTCCTGAAACATCTAAAAAACACAGCTTATAGAGCATAGGGCACTTCCACTCATGGGGGTATAAATTGGGAAAATGAAAAATCAGCAAGACACAAGCACCCCAAAGTTTAGGGCTGCTCTGTTGACAAGGACCTCCACTTCATTCCACCTTCAATATCCCAGGAAAGAGAAAAATGGATAAAGAAGCTGTGGTCCTTATGTACAATGGAATATCACTCAGCCATGAAATCAATGTCATAAGGCTAGTAGCAGCATGATGAGTGGATTTAGGTACGACGATTCTAAGTGAAATAAGTCACACAGAAAAGGACACTTCTCATAAGGTATCACTTATAGAGGGAATGTAAAAGCCGTTACACTTGAACTGAATTACAAAACAGAACAGAGTCACACATGCAGAAAACACACTATGGCTGCTTAACGGGAAAGGTGAGGTGGGGTGATACATAAAACAAGGGTTTCAAATTAGCTCAGATACCGTTCCATAAACCCAATATGTAATAGACAAGACCTACTCTTTGCTCAGAGAACTGGACTCAACACACCCTATTCACCGCACAAGAATATATCTGACTAGTAATAATCTTAAAACCTATGTATTGATATCTCTCTGTTAGTGTGTCAAGTGGGTGTAAAGCGGCATAAACACAGCAGTGAAAAGCAGCTAAACCCCATTATCAAAATAAATTACTTTGAAAAACCCATGAAACAAAGACAGTGAAAGAGAGAGAAATTCTTACACAATGCGTTCAGGGGCTGTGATGCAACCTGGATTGACCATATCTAGACCCACAGCTGGATGAGACATAAGGGTGGACACTCTTGGGGCTGAGAGGTTTGGTGAGGTTGGGTGAGCAAACGCAGACCCTTTAAAGTAATACTGCGTGGTACCCATCGCATGGGTCCCAAATCTCCAGGTTCAAGGGCATCTTCCTACATCGAAAACATGCATGAGAAAACAAAAAGATGGTACACCATGTGATGGGGAAAGGTTTCTAAAACGCACCTCATTTCTCTTCTCCTTGTGCCCGGGTTCGCCATTCCAGCTGCTTTACTAACAATCTCCCTACTTGGAGCATCAGCACCTTTAACCTCCTGTTCCGTACAGGTTGCAATTTGTCCTGAGGATGAACGGGTAGACGGGGAACCAGTGAGAGACTAGCTCTTGGTGTTGGGACAGGCACAGGTCACTCTATTTTCCCATCAGGAAGAAGAATTAACCAGAGGCTCATCCTCCCCCCCGGAACCAGAACAGGGCCTGATGCCATCCTGCGCTTTTGCGGCCAGCTCCCAAAAAAGCGAGTTGTAAAATGGAGCTTCAGGGCACTGCAATTCACAAACCTGCAGAGTTATAAATGATAACTCTCGTCCACAAATATATTGAGGGAAGGCAAAGAAGAGGATTTGAAATCAAGGCAGAATTGCAGGAAACAGATTTCAGGAGGTAGATTCGAATCGCCTTTAAAGCACATGAAAAGCGGCAAAACGTTGACAATGATGCCCTTGGCCAAAAAGGGCGTATGCGTTTTTTCCTGAATATATTCAGGAAAAAACGCATACGCCCTTTTTGGCCAACCAAGCAACCTGGAAAGGCAAATCAGCGCTACAAAGAAGACTCGCTACCCGTCGGTCAAAAGGGCCATGCTGAAAAAAGTCTCAAAACCAGAAATGCAGGACAGGCCATGGAGAAATGGGAGCCTTGCTACACTGATGGGCGGGATGTAAATTGCCAACAGCCACTCTGGAGAAGTGTACGGTGTGTCCTGAAACATCTAAAAAACACAGCTTAGAGAGCATAGGGCACTTCCACTCATGGGGATATAAATTGGGAAAATGAAAAATCAGCAAGACACAAGCACCCCAAAGTTTAGGGCTGCTCTGTTGACAAGGACCTCCACTTCATTCCACCTTCAATATCCCAGGAAAGAGAAAAATGGATAAAGAAGTTGTGGTCCTTATGTACAATGGAATATCACTAAGCCATGAAATCAATGTCATAAGGCTAGTAGCAGCATGATGAGTGGATTTAGGTACGACGATTCTAAGTGAAATAAGTCACACAGAAAAGGACACTTCTCATAAGGTATCACTTAAGGAGGGAATGTAAAAAGCGTTACACTTGAACTGAATTACAAAACAGAACAGAGTCACACATGCAGAAAACACACTATGGCTGCTTAACGGGAAAGGTGAGGTGGCGTGATACATAAAACAAGGGTTTCAAATTAGCTCAGATACCGTTCCATAAACCCAATATGTAATAGACAAGACCTACTCTTTGCTCAGAGAACTGGACTCATCACACCCTATTCACCGCACAAGAATATATCTGACTAGTAATAATCTTAAAACCTATGTATTGATATCTCTCTGTTAGTGTGTCAAGTGGGTGTAAAGCGGCATAAACACAGCAGTGAAAAGCAGCTAAACCCCATTATGAAAATAAATTACTTTGAAAAACCCATGAAACAACAAAAGTGAAAGAGTTAGAAATTCTTACACAATGCGTTCAGGGGCTGTGATGCAACCTGGATTGACCATATCTAGACCCACAGCTGGATGAGACATAAGGGTGGACACTCTTGGGGCTGAGAGGTTTGGTGAGGTTGGGTGAGAAAACGCAGACCCTTTAAAGTAATACTGCGTGGTACCCATCGCATGGGTCCCAAATCTCCAGGTTCAAGGGCATCTTCCTACATCGAAAACATGCATGAGAAACCCAGAAGATGGTACACCGTGTGATGGGGAAAGGTTTCTAAAACGCACCTCATTTCTCATCTCCTTGTGCCCGGGTTCGCCATTCCAGCCGCTTTACTAGCAATCTCCCTACTTGGAGCATCAGCACCTTTAACCTCCTGTTCCGTACAAGTTGCAATTTGTTCTGAGGATGAACGGGAAGACGGGGAACCAACGAGAGACTAGGTCTTGGTGTCGGGACAGGCACAGGTCACTCGATTTTCCCATCAGGAAGAAGAATTAACCACAGGCTCAGCCTGCCCCCCGGAAAAAGTACAGGGCCTGAAGCCATCCTGCACTTTTGCGGCCAGCTCCCAAAAAAGCGAGTTGTAAAATGGAGGTTCAGGGCACTGCAATTCACAAACCTGCAGAGTTATAAATGATAACTCTCGTCCACAAATATATTGAGGGAAGGCAAAGAAGAGGATTTGAAATCAAGGCAGAATTGCACGAAACAGATTTCAGGAGGTAGATACGAATCACCTTTAAAGCACATGAAAAGCGGCAAAACGTTGACAATGATGCCCTTGGCCAAAAAGGGCGTATGCGTTTTTTCCTGAATATATTCAGGAAAAAACGCATACGCCCTTTTTGGCCAACCAAGCAACCTGGAAAGGCAAATCAGCGCTACAAAGAAGTCTCGCTCCCCATCGGTCAAAAGGGCCATGCTGAAAAAAGTGTCAAAACCAGAAATGCAGGACAGGCCATGGAGAAATGAGAGCCTTGCTACACTGATGGGCGGGATGTAAATTGCCAACAGCCACTCTGGAGAAGTGTACGGTGTGTCCTGAAACATCTAAAAAACACAGCTTAGAGAGCATAGGGCACTTCCACTCATGGGGGTATAAATTGGGAAAATGAAAAATCAGCAAGACACAAGCACCCCAAAGTTTAGGGCTGCTCTGTTGACAAGGACCTCCACTTCATTCCACCTTCAATATCCCAGGAAAGAGAAAAATGGATAAAGAAGCTGTGGTCCTTATGTACAATGGAATATCACTCAGCCATGAAATCAATGTCATAAGGCTAGTAGCAGCATGATGAGTGGATTTAGGTACGACGATTCTAAGTGAAATAAGTCACACAGAAAAGGACACTTCTCATAAGGTATCACTTATAGAGGGAATGTAAAAGCCGTTACACTTGAACTGAATTACAAAACAGAACAGAGTCACACATGCAGAAAACACACTATGGCTGCTTAACGGGAAAGGTGAGGTGGGGTGATACATAAAACAAGGGTATCAAATTAGCTCAGATACCGTTCCATAAACCCAATATGTAGTAGACAAGACCTACTCCTTGCTCAGAGAACTGGACTCAACACGCCCTATTCACCGCACAAGAATATATCTGACCAGTAATAATCTTAAAACCTATGTATTGATATCTCTCTGTTAGTGTGTCAAGTGGGTGTAAAGCGGCATAAACACAGCAGTGAAAAGCAGCTAAACCCCATTATAAAAATAAATTACTTTGAAACACCCATGAAACAAAGACAGTGAAAGAGAGAGAAATTCTTACACAATGAGTTCAGGGGCTGTGATGCAACCTGGATTGACCATATCTAGACCCACAGCTGGATGAGACATAAGGGTGGACACTCTTGGGGCTGAGAGGTTTGGTGAGGTTGGGTGAGCAAACGCAGACCCTTTAAAGTAATACTGTGTGGTACCCATCGCATGGGTCCCAAATCTCCAGGTTCAATGGCATCTTCCTACATCGAAAACATGCATGAGAAACCCAGAAGATGGTACACCGTGTGATGGGGAAAGGTTTCTAAAACGCACCTCATTTCTCATCTCCTTGTGCCCGGGTTCGCCATTCCAGCCGCTTTACTAGCAATCTCCCTACTTGGAGCATCAGCACCTTAAAACCTCCGGTTCCGTGTAGCTTGCAATTTGTCCTGAGGATGAACGGGAAGACGGGGAACCAACGAGAGACTAGCTCTTGGTGTCAGGACAGGCACAGGTCACTCTATTTTCCCATCAGGAAGAAGAATTAACCACAGGCTCAGCCTGCCCCCCGGAACAAGAACAGGGCCTGAAGCCATCCTGCGCTTTTGCGGCCAGCTCCCAAAAATGCGAGTTGTAAAATGGAGGTTCAGGACACTGCAATTCACAAACCTGCAGAGTTATAAATGATAACTCTCGTCCACAAATATATTGAGGGAAGGCAAAGAAGAGGATTTGAAATCAAGGCAGAATTGCACGAAACAGATTTCAGGAGGTAGATACGAATCGCCTTTAAAGCACATGAAAAGCGGCAAAACGTTGACAATGATGCCCTTGGCCAAAAAGAGCGTATGCGTTTTTTCCTGAATATATTCAGGAAAAAACGCATACGCCCTTTTTGGCCAACCAAGCAACCTGGAAAGGCAAATCAGCGCTACAGAGAAGTCTCACTTCCCATCGGTCAAAAGGGCCATGCTGAAAAAAGTGTCAAAACCAGAAATGAAGGACAGGCCATGGAGAAATGGGAGCCTTGCTACACTGATGGGCGGGATGTAAATTGCCAACAGCCACTCTGGAGAAGTGTACGGTGTGTCCTGAAACATCTGAAAAAAACACCTTAGAGAGCATAGGGCACTTCCACTCATGGGGGTATAAATTGGGAAAATTAAAAATCAGCAAGACACAAGCACCACAAAGTTGATGGCTGCTCTGTTGACAAGGACCTCCACTTCATTCCACCTTCAATATCCCAGGAAAGAGAAAAATGGATAAAGAAGTTGTGGTCCTTATGTACAATGGAATATCACTCAGCCATGAAATCAATGTCATAAGGTTAGTAGCAGCATGATGAGTGAATTTAGGTACGACGATTCTAAGTGAAATAAGTCACACAGAAAAGGACACTTCTCATAAGGTATCACTTTTAGAGGGAATGTAAAAACCGTTACACTTGAACTGAATTACAAAACAGAACAGAGTCACACATGCAGAAAACAGACTATGGCTGCTTAACGGGAAAGGGGAGGTGGGGTGATACATAAAACAAGGGTATCAAATTAGCTCAGATACCGTTCCATAAACCCAATATGTAGTAGACAAGACCTACTCCTTGCTCAGAGAACTGGACTCAACACGCCCTATTCACCGCACAAGAATATATCTGACTAGTAATAATCTTAAAACCTATGTATTGATATCTCTCGGTTAGTGTGGCAAGTGGGTGTAAAGCGGCATAAACACAGCCGTGAAAAGCAGCTAAACCCCATTATGAAAATAAATTACTTTGAAAAACCCATGAAACAATGACAGTGAAAGAGATAGAAATTCTTACACAATGAGTTCAGGGGCTGTGATGCAACCTGGATTGACCATATCTAGACCCACAGCTGGATGAGATATAAGGGTGGACACTCTTGGGGCTGAGAGGTTTGGTGAGGTTGGGTGAGCAAACGCAGACCCTTTAAAGTAATACTGTGTGGTACCCATCGCATGGGTCCCAAATCTCCAGGTTCAATGGCATCTTCCTACATCGAAAACATGCATGAGAAACCCAGAAGATGGTACACCGTGTGATGGGGAAAGGTTTCTAAAACGCACCTCATTTCTCATCTCCTTGTGCCCGGGTTCGCCATTCCAGCCGCTTTACTAGCAATCTCCCTACTTGGAGCATCAGCACCTTAAAACCTCCGGTTCCGTACAGCTTGCAATTTGTCCTGAGGATGAACGGGAAGACGGGGAACCAACGAGAGACTAGCTCTTGGTGTCAGGACAGGCACAGGTCACTCTATTTTCCCATCAGGAAGAAGAATTAACCACAGGCTCAGCCTGCCCCCCGGAACAAGAACAGGGCCTGAAGCCATCCTGCGCTTTTGCGGCCAGCTCCCAAAAATGCGAGTTGTAAAATGTAGGTTCAGGACACTGCAATTCACAAACCTGCAGAGTTATAAATGATAACTCTCGTCCACAAATATATTGAGGGAAGGCAAAGAAGAGGATTTGAAATCAAGGCAGAATTGCACGAAACAGATTTCAGGAGGTAGATACGAATCGCCTTTAAAGCACATGAAAAGCGGCAAAACGTTGACAATGATGCCCTTGGCCAAAAAGGGCGTATGCGTTTTTTCCTGAATATATTCAGGAAAAAACGCATACGCCCTTTTTGGCCAACCAAGCAACCTGGAAAGGCAAATCAGCGCTACAGAGAAGTCTCACTTCCCATCGGTCAAAAGGGCCATGCTGAAAAAAGTGTCAAAACCAGAAATGAAGGACAGGCCATGGAGAAATGGGAGCCTTGCTACACTGATGGGCGGGATGTAAATTGCCAACAGCCACTCTGGAGAAGTGTACGGTGTGTCCTGAAACATCTGAAAAAAACACCTTAGAGAGCATAGGGCACTTCCACTCATGGGGGTATAAATTGGGAAAATTAAAAATCAGCAAGACACAAGCACCACAAAGTTGATGGCTGCTCTGTTGACAAGGACCTCCACTTCATTCCACCTTCAATATCCCAGGAAAGAGAAAAATGGATAAAGAAGTTGTGGTCCTTATGTACAATGGAATATCACTCAGCCATGAAATCAATGTCATAAGGTTAGTAGCAGCATGATGAGTGAATTTAGGTACGACGATTCTAAGTGAAATAAGTCACACAGAAAAGGACACTTCTCATAAGGTATCACTTTTAGAGGGAATGTAAAAACCGTTACACTTGAACTGAATTACAAAACAGAACAGAGTCACACATGCAGAAAACAGACTATGGCTGCTTAACGGGAAAGGGGAGGTGGGGTGATACATAAAACAAGGGTATCAAATTAGCTCAGATACCGTTCCATAAACCCAATATGTAGTAGACAAGACCTACTCCTTGCTCAGAGAACTGGACTCAACACGCCCTATTCACCGCACAAGAATATATCTGACTAGTAATAATCTTAAAACCTATGTATTGATATCTCTCGGTTAGTGTGGCAAGTGGGTGTAAAGCGGCATAAACACAGCCGTGAAAAGCAGCTAAACCCCATTATGAAAATAAATTACTTTGAAAAACCCATGAAACAATGACAGTGAAAGAGATAGAAATTCTTACACAATGAGTTCAGGGGCTGTGATGCAACCTGGATTGACCATATCTAGACCCACAGCTGGATGAGATATAAGGGTGGACACTCTTGGGGCTGAGAGGTTTGGTGAGGTTGGGTGAGCAAACGCAGACCCTTTAAAGTAATACTGTGTGGTACCCATCGCATGGGTCCCAAATCTCCAGGTTCAATGGCATCTTCCTACATCGAAAACATGCATGAGAAACCCAGAAGATGGTACACCGTGTGATGGGGAAAGGTTTCTAAAACGCACCTCATTTCTCATCTCCTTGTGCCCGGGTTCGCCATTCCAGCCGCTTTACTAGCAATCTCCCTACTTGGAGCATCAGCACCTTAAAACCTCCTGTTCCGTGCAGGTTGCAAATTGTCCTGAAGATGAACGGGAAGACGGGGAACCAACGAGAGACTAGCTCTTGGTGTCGGGACAGGCACAGGTCACTCTATTTTCCCATCAGGAAGAAGAATTAACCACAGGCTAAGCCTGCCCCCCGGAACCAGAACAGGGCCTGAAGCCATCCTGCGCTTTTGCGGCCAGCTCCCAAAAAAGCGAGTTGTAAAATGGAGGTTCAGGGCACTGCAATTCACAAACCTGCAGAATTATAAATGATAACTCTCGTCCACAAATATATTGAGGGAAGGCAAAGAAGACGATTTGAAATCAAGGCAGAATTGCACGAAACAGATTTCAGGAGGTAGATATGAATCGCCTTTAAAGCACATGAAAAGCGGCAAAACGTTGACAATGATGCCCTTGGCCAAAAAGGGCGTATGCGTTTTTTCCTGAATATATTCAGGAAAAAACGCATACGCCCTTTTTGGCCAACCAAGCAACCTGGAAAGGCAAATCAGCGCTACAGAGAAGTCTCGCTTCCCATCGGTCAAAAGGGCCATGCTGAAAAAAGTGTCAAAACCAGAAATGCAGGACAGGCCATGGAGAAATGGGAGCCTTGCTACACTGATGGGCGGGATGTAAATTGCCAACAGCCACTCTGGAGAAGTGTACGGTGTGTCCTGAAACATCTGAAAAACACAGCTTAGAGAGCATAGGGCACTTCCACTCATGGGTGTATAAATTGGGAAAATTAAAAATCAGCAAGACACAAGCACCCAAAGTTGAGGGCTGCTCTGTTGACAAGGACCTCCACTTCATTCCACCTTAAATATCCCAGGAAAGAGAAAAATGGATAATAAAGTTGTGGTCTTTATGTACAATGGAATATCACTCAGCCATGAAATCAATGTCATAAGGTTAGTAGCAGCATGATGAGTGGATTTAGGTACGACGATTCTAAGTGAAATAAGTCACACAGAAAAGGACACTTCTCATAAGGTATCACTGATAGAGGGAATGTAAAAACCGTTACACTTGCACTGAATTACAAAACAGAACAGAGTCACACATGCAGAAAACACACTATGGCTGCTTAACGGGAAAGGTGAGGTGGGGTGATACATAAAACAAGGGTTTCAAATTAGCTCAGATACCGTTCCATAAACCCAATATGTAATAGACAAGACCTACTCCTTGCTCAGAGAACTGGACTCAACACCCCCTATTCACCGCACAAAAATATATCTGACTAGTAATAATCTTAAAACCTATGTACTGATATCTCTCTGTTAGTGTGTCAAGTGGGTGTAAAGCGGCATAAACACAGCAGTGAAAAGCAGCTAAACCCCATTATAAAAATAAATTACTTTGAAACACCCATGAAACAAAGACAGTGAAAGAGAGAGAAATTCTTACACAATGCGTTCAGGGGCTGTGATGCAACCTGGATTGACCATATCTAGACCCACAGCTGGATGAGACATAAGGGTGGACACTCTTGGGGCTGAGAGGTTTGGTGAGGTTGGGTGAGCAAACGCAGACCCTTTAAAGTAATACTGCGTGGTACCCATCGCATGGGTCCCAAATCTCCAGGTTCAATGGCATCTTCCTACATCGAAAACATGCATGAGAAACCCAGAAGATGGTACACCGTGTGATGGGGAAAGGTTTCTAAAACGCACCTCATTTCTCATCTCCTTGTGCCCGGGTTCGCCATTCCAGCCGCTTTACTAGCAATCTCCCTACTTGGAGCATCAGCACCTTTAACCTCCGGTTCCGTACAGCTTGCAATTTGTCCTGAGGATGAACGGGAAGACGGGGAACCAACGAGAGACTAGCTCTTGGTGTCGGGACAGGCACAGGTCACTCTATTTTCCCATCAGGAAGAAGAATTAACCACAGGCTCAGCCTGCCCCCCGGAACAAGAACAGGGCCTGAAGCCATCCTGCGCTTTTGCGACCAGCTCCCAAAAATGCGAGTAGTAAAATGGAGGTTCAGGACACTGCAATTCACAAACCTGCAGAGTTATAAATGATAACTCTCGTCCACAAATATATTGAGGGAAGGCAAAGAAGAGGATTTGAAATCAAGGCAGAATTGCACGAAACAGATTTCAGGAGGTAGATACGAATCGCCTTTAAAGCACATGAAAAGCGGCAAAACGTTGACAATGATGCCCTTGGCCAAAAAGGGCGTATGCGTTTTTTCCTGAATATATTCAGGAAAAAACGCATACGCCCTTTTTGGCCAACCAAGCAACCTGGAAAGGCAAATCAGCGCTACAGAGAAGTCTCACTTCCTATCGGTCAAAAGGGCCATGCTGAAAAAAGTGTCAAAACCAGAAATGCAGGACAGGCCATGGAGAAATGGGAGCCTTGCTACACTGATGGGCGGGATGTAAATTGCCAACAGCCACTCTGGAGAAGTGTACGGTGTGTCCTGAAACATCTGAAAAACACAGCTTAGAGAGCATAGGGCACTTCCACTCATGGGGGTATAAATTGGGAAAATTAAAAATCAGCAAGACACAAGCACCCCAAAGTTGAGGGCTGCTCTGTTGACAAGGACCTCCACTTCATTCCACCTTAAATATCCCACGAAAGAGAAAAATGGATAATAAAATTGTGGTCCTTATGTACAATGGAATATCACTCAGCCATGAAATCAATGTCATAAGGTTAGTAGCAGCATGATGAGTGGATTTAGGTACGACGATTCTAACTGAAATAAGTCACACAGAAAAGGACACTTCTCATAAGGTATCAGTTTTAGAGGGAATGTAAAAAACGTTACACTTGAACTGAATTACAAAACAGAACAGAGTCACACATGCAGAAAACAGACTATGGCTGCTTAACGGGAAAGGTGAGGTGGGGTGATACATAAAACAAGGGTATCAAATTAGCTCAGATACCGTTCCATAAACCCAATATGTAGTAGACAAGACCTACTCCTTGCTCAGAGAACTGGACTCAACACGCCCTATTCACCGCACAAGAATATACCTGACTAGTAATAATCTTAAAACCTATGTATTGATATCTCTCTGTTAGTGTGTCAAGTGGGTGTAAAGCGGCATAAACACAGCAGTGAAAAGCAGCTAAACCCCATTATGAAAATAAATTACTTTGAAAAACCCATGAAACAACGACAGTGAAAGAGATAGAAATTCTTACACAATGAGTTCAGGGGCTGTGATGCAACCTGGATTGACCATATCTAGACCCACAGCTGGATGAGACATAAGGGTGGACACTCTTGGGGCTGAGAGGTTTGGTGAGGTTGGGTGAGCAAACACAGACCCTTTAAAGTAGTACTGCGTGGTACCCATCGCATGGGTCCCAAATCTCCAGGTTTAAGGGCATCTTCCTACATCGAAAACATGCATGAGAAACCCAGAAGATGGTACACCGTGTGATAGGGAAAGGTTTCTAAAACGCACCTCATTTCTCATCTCCTTGTGCCCGGGTTCGCCATTCCAGCCGCTTTACTAGCAATCTCCCTACTTGGAGCATCAGCACCTTTAACCTCCGGTTCCGTACAGCTTGCAATTTGTCCTGAGGATGAACGGGAAGACGGGGAACCAACGAGAGACTAGCTCTTGGTGTCGGGACAGGCACAGGTCACTCTATTTTCCCATCAGGAAGAAGAATTAACCACAGGCTCAGCCTGCCCCCCGGAACAAGAACAGGGCCTGAAGCCATCCTGCGCTTTTGCGACCAGCTCCCAAAAATGCGAGTAGTAAAATGGAGGTTCAGGACACTGCAATTCACAAACCTGCAGAGTTATAAATGATAACTCTCGTCCACAAATATATTGAGGGAAGGCAAAGAAGAGGATTTGAAATCAAGGCAGAATTGCACGAAACAGATTTCAGGAGGTAGATACGAATCGCCTTTAAAGCACATGAAAAGCGGCAAAACGTTGACAATGATGCCCTTGGCCAAAAAGGGCGTATGCGTTTTTTCCTGAATATATTCAGGAAAAAACGCATACGCCCTTTTTGGCCAACCAAGCAACCTGGAAAGGCAAATCAGCGCTACAGAGAAGTCTCACTTCCTATCGGTCAAAAGGGCCATGCTGAAAAAAGTGTCAAAACCAGAAATGCAGGACAGGCCATGGAGAAATGGGAGCCTTGCTACACTGATGGGCGGGATGTAAATTGCCAACAGCCACTCTGGAGAAGTGTACGGTGTGTCCTGAAACATCTGAAAAACACAGCTTAGAGAGCATAGGGCACTTCCACTCATGGGGGTATAAATTGGGAAAATTAAAAATCAGCAAGACACAAGCACCCCAAAGTTGAGGGCTGCTCTGTTGACAAGGACCTCCACTTCATTCCACCTTAAATATCCCACGAAAGAGAAAAATGGATAATAAAATTGTGGTCCTTATGTACAATGGAATATCACTCAGCCATGAAATCAATGTCATAAGGTTAGTAGCAGCATGATGAGTGGATTTAGGTACGACGATTCTAACTGAAATAAGTCACACAGAAAAGGACACTTCTCATAAGGTATCAGTTTTAGAGGGAATGTAAAAAACGTTACACTTGAACTGAATTACAAAACAGAACAGAGTCACACATGCAGAAAACAGACTATGGCTGCTTAACGGGAAAGGTGAGGTGGGGTGATACATAAAACAAGGGTATCAAATTAGCTCAGATACCGTTCCATAAACCCAATATGTAGTAGACAAGACCTACTCCTTGCTCAGAGAACTGGACTCAACACGCCCTATTCACCGCACAAGAATATACCTGACTAGTAATAATCTTAAAACCTATGTATTGATATCTCTCTGTTAGTGTGTCAAGTGGGTGTAAAGCGGCATAAACACAGCAGTGAAAAGCAGCTAAACCCCATTATGAAAATAAATTACTTTGAAAAACCCATGAAACAACGACAGTGAAAGAGATAGAAATTCTTACACAATGAGTTCAGGGGCTGTGATGCAACCTGGATTGACCATATCTAGACCCACAGCTGGATGAGACATAAGGGTGGACACTCTTGGGGCTGAGAGGTTTGGTGAGGTTGGGTGAGCAAACACAGACCCTTTAAAGTAGTACTGCGTGGTACCCATCGCATGGGTCCCAAATCTCCAGGTTTAAGGGCATCTTCCTACATCGAAAACATGCATGAGAAACCCAGAAGATGGTACACCGTGTGATAGGGAAAGGTTTCTAAAACGCACCTCATTTCTCATCTCCTTGTGCCCGGGTTCGCCATTCCAGCCGCTTTACTAGCAATCTCCCTACTTGGAGCATCAGCACCTTTAACCTCCTGTTCCGTACAGGTTGCAATTTGTCCTGAAGATGAACGGGAAGACGGGGAACCAACGAGAGACTAGCTCTTGGTGTCGGGACAGGCACAGGTCACTCTATTTTCCCATCAGGAAGAAGAATTAACCACAGGCTCAGCCTGCCCCCCGGAACCAGAACAGGGCCTGAAGCCATCCTGCGCTTTTGCGGCCAGCTCCCAAAAAAGCGAGTTGTAAAATGGAGGTTCAGGGCACTGCAATTCACAAACCTGCAGAGTTATAAATGATAACTCTCGTCCACAAATATATTGAGGGAAGGCAAAGAAGAGGATTTGAAATCAAGGCAGAATTGCACGAAATAGATTTCAGGAGGTAGATACGAATCGCCTTTAAAGCACATGAAAAGCGGCAAAACGTTGACAATGATGCCCTTGGCCAAAAAGGGCGTATGCGTTTTTTCCTGAATATATTCAGGAAAAAACGCATACGCCCTTTTTGGCCAACCAAGCAACCTGGAAAGGCAAATCAGCGCTACAGAGAAGTCTCGCTTCCCATCGGTCAAAAGGGCCATGCTGAAAAAACTGTCAAAACCAGAAATGCAGGACAGGCCATGGAGAAATGGGTGCCTTGCTACACTGATGGGCGGGATGTCAATTGCCAACAGCCACTCTGGAGAAGTGTACGGTGTGTCCTGAAACATCTGAAAAACACAGCTTAGAGAGCATAGGGCACTTCCACTCATGGGGGTAAAAATTGGGAAAATGAAAAATCAGCAAGACACAAGCACCCCAAAGTTGAGGGCTGCTCTGTTGACAAGGACCTCCACTTCATTCCACCTTAAATATCCAAGGAAAGAGAAAAATGGATAAAGAAGTTGTGGTCCTTGTGTACAATGGAATATCACTCAGCCATGAAATCAATGTCATAAGGTTAGTAGCAGCATGATGAGTGGATTTAGGTACGACGATTCTAACTGAAATAAGTCACACAGAAAAGGACACTTCTCATAAGGTATCAGTTTTAGAGGGAATGTAAAAAACGTTACACTTGAACTGAATTACAAAACAGAACAGAGTCACACATGCAGAAAACAGACTATGGCTGCTTAACGGGAAAGGTGAGGTGGGGTGATACATAAAACAAGGGTATCAAATTAGCTCAGATACCGTTCCATAAACCCAATATGTAGTAGACAAGACCTACTCCTTGCTCAGAGAACTGGACTCAACACGCCCTATTCACCGCACAAGAATATACCTGACTAGTAATAATCTTAAAACCTATGTATTGATATCTCTCTGTTAGTGTGTCAAGTGGGTGTAAAGCGGCATAAACACAGCAGTGAAAAGCAGCTAAACCCCATTATGAAAATAAATTACTTTGAAAAACCCATGAAACAACGACAGTGAAAGAGATAGAAATTCTTACACAATGAGTTCAGGGGCTGTGATGCAACCTGGATTGACCATATCTAGACCCACAGCTGGATGAGACATAAGGGTGGACACTCTTGGGGCTGAGAGGTTTGGTGAGGTTGGGTGAGCAAACACAGACCCTTTAAAGTAGTACTGCGTGGTACCCATCGCATGGGTCCCAAATCTCCAGGTTTAAGGGCATCTTCCTACATCGAAAACATGCATGAGAAACCCAGAAGATGGTACACCGTGTGATAGGGAAAGGTTTCTAAAACGCACCTCATTTCTCATCTCCTTGTGCCCGGGTTCGCCATTCCAGCCGCTTTACTAGCAATCTCCCTACTTGGAGCATCAGCACCTTTAACCTCCTGTTCCGTGCAGGTTGCAAATTGTCCTGAAGATGAACGGGAAGACGGGGAACCAACGAGAGACTAGCTCTTGGTGTCGGGACAGGCACAGGTCACTCTATTTTCCCATCAGGAAGAAGAATTAACCACAGGCTCAGCCTGCCCCCCGGAACCAGAACAGGGCCTGAAGCCATCCTGCGCTTTTGCGGCCAGCTCCCAAAAAAGCGAGTTGTAAAATGGAGGTTCAGGGCAGTGCAATTCACAAACCTGCAGAGTTATAAATGATAACTCTCGTCCACAAATATATTGAGGGAAGGCAAAGAAGAGGATTTGAAATCAAGGCAGAATTGCAGGAAACAGATTTCAGGAGGTAGATTCGAATCGCCTTTAAAGCACATGAAAAGCGGCAAAATGTTGACAATGATGCCCTTGGCCAAAAAGGGCGTATGCGTTTTTTCCTGAATATATTCAGGAAAAAACGCATACGCCCTTTTTGGCCAACCAAGCAACCTGGAAAGGCAAATCAGCGCAACAGAGAAGTCTCGCTTCCCATCAGTCAAAAGGGCCATGCTGAAAAAAGTGTCAAAACCAGAATTGCAGGACAGGCCATGGAGAAATGGGAGCCTTGCTACACTGATGGGCGGGATGTAAATTGCCAACAGCCACTCTGGAGAAGTGTACGGTGTGTCCTGAAACATCTGAAAAACACAGCTTAGAGAGCATAGGGCACTTCCACTCATGGGGGTATAAATTGGGAAAATGAAAAATCAGCAAGACACAAGCACCCCAAAGTTGAGGGCTGCTCTGTTGACAAGGACCTCCACTTCATTCCACCTTAAATATCCCAGGAAAGAGAAAAATGGATAAAGAAGTTGTGGTCCTTATGTACAATGGAATATCACTCAGCCATGAAATCAATGTCATAAGGTTAGTAGCAGCATGATGAGTGGATTTAGGTACGACGATTCTAAGTGAAATAAGTCACACAGAAAAGGACACTTCTCATAAGGTATCACTGATAGAGGGAATGTAAAAACCGTTACACTTGAACTGAATTACAAAACAGAACAGAGTCACACATGCAGAAAACACACTATGGCTGCTTAACGGGAAAGGTGAGGTGGGGTGATACATAAAACAAGGGTATCAAATTAGCTCAGATACCGTTCCATAAACCCAATATGTAGTAGACAAGACCTACTCCTTGCTCAGAGAACTGGACTCAACACGCCCTATTCACCGCACAAGAATATATCTGACTAGTAATAATCTTAAAACCTATGTATTGATATCTCTCTGTTAGTGTGTCAAGTGGGTGTAAAGCGGCATAAACACAGCCGTGAAAAGCAGCTAAACCCCATTATGAAAATAAATTACTTTGAAAAACCCATGAAACAACGACAGTGAAAGAGATAGAAATTCTTACACAATGAGTTCAGGGGCTGTGATGCAACCTGGATTGACCATATCTAGACCCACAGCTGGATGAGACATAAGGGTGGACACTCTTGGGGCTGAGAGGTTTGGTGAGGTTGGGTGAGCAAACACAGACCCTTTAAAGTAGTACTGCGTGGTACCCATCGCATGGGTCCCAAATCTCCAGGTTTAAGGGCATCTTCCTACATCGAAAACATGCATGAGAAACCCAGAAGATGGTACACCGTGTGATAGGGAAAGGTTTCTAAAACGCACCTCATTTCTCATCTCCTTGTGCCCGGGTTCGCCATTCCAGCCGCTTTACTAGCAATCTCCCTACTTGGAGCATCAGCACCTTTAACCTCCTGTTCCGTACAGGTTGCAATTTGTCCTGAAGATGAACGGGAAGACGGGGAACCAACGAGAGACTAGCTCTTGGTGTCGGGACAGGCACAGGTCACTCTATTTTCCCATCAGGAAGAAGAATTAACCACAGGCTCAGCCTGCCCCCCGGAACCAGAACAGGGCCTGAAGCCATCCTGCGCTTTTGCGGCCAGCTCCCAAAAAAGCGAGTTGTAAAATGGAGGTTCAGGGCAGTGCAATTCACAAACCTGCAGAGTTATAAATGATAACTCTCGTCCACAAATATATTGAGGGAAGGCAAAGAAGAGGATTTGAAATCAAGGCAGAATTGCAGGAAACAGATTTCAGGAGGTAGATTCGAATCGCCTTTAAAGCACATGAAAAGCGGCAAAATGTTGACAATGATGCCCTTGGCCAAAAAGGGCGTATGCGTTTTTTCCTGAATATATTCAGGAAAAAACGCATACGCCCTTTTTGGCCAACCAAGCAACCTGGAAAGGCAAATCAGCGCAACAGAGAAGTCTCGCTTCCCATCGGTCAAAAGGGCCATGCTGAAAAAAGTGTCAAAACCAGAAATGCAGGACAGGCCATGGAGAAATGGGAGCCTTGCTACACTGATGGGCGGGATGTAAATTGCCAACAGCCACTCTGGAGAAGTGTACGGTGTGTCCTGAAACATCTGAAAAACACAGCTTAGAGAGCATAGGGCACTTCCACTCATGGGGGTATAAATTGGGAAAATGAAAAATCAGCAAGACACAAGCACCCCAAAGTTGAGGGCTGCTCTGTTGACAAGGACCTCCACTTCATTCCACCTTA
Organism: Balaenoptera borealis; assembly: GCF_965194805.1. NCBI lineage: Eukaryota > Metazoa > Chordata > Mammalia > Artiodactyla > Balaenopteridae > Balaenoptera > Balaenoptera borealis. The sequence goes on from NW_028124009.1 coordinate 4,072,333, forward strand.
AATATCCCAGGAAAGAGAAAAATGGATAAAGAAGTTGTGGTCCTTATGTACAATGGAATATCACTCAGCCATGAAATCAATGTCATAAGGTTAGTAGCAGCATGATGAGTGGATTTAGGTACGACGATTCTAAGTGAAATAAGTCACACAGAAAAGGACACTTCTCATAAGGTATCACTGATAGAGGGAATGTAAAAACCGTTACACTTGAACTGAATTACAAAACAGAACAGAGTCACACATGCAGAAAACACACTATGGCTGCTTAACGGGAAAGGTGAGGTGGGGTGATACATAAAACAAGGGTATCAAATTAGCTCAGATACCGTTCCATAAACCCAATATGTAGTAGACAAGACCTACTCCTTGCTCAGAGAACTGGACTCAACACGCCCTATTCACCGCAAAAGAATATATCTGACTAGTAATAATCTTAAAACCTATGTATTGATATCTCTCTGTTAGTGTGTCAAGTGGGTGTAAAGCGGCATAAACACAGCCGTGAAAAGCAGCTAAACCCCATTATGAAAATAAATTACTTTGAAAAACCCATGAAACAACGACAGTGAAAGAGATAGAAATTCTTACACAATGAGTTCAGGGGCTGTGATGCAACCTGGATTGACCATATCTAGACCCACAGCTGGATGAGACATAAGGGTGGACACTCTTGGGGCTGAGAGGTTTGGTGAGGTTGGGTGAGCAAACGCAGACCCTTTAAAGTAATACTGCGTGGTACCCATCACATGGGTTCCAAATCTCCAGGTTCAAGGGCATCTTCCTACATCGAAAACATGCATGAGAATCCGAGAAGATGGTACACCGTGTGATGGGGAAAGGTTTCTAAAACGCACCTCATTTCTCATCTCCTTGTGCCCGGGTTCGCCATTCCAGCCGCTTTACTAGCAATCTCCCTACTTGGAGCATCAGCACCTTTAACCTCCTGTTCCGTGCAGGTTGCAAATTGTCCTGAAGATGAACGGGAAGACGGGGAACCAACGAGAGACTAGCTCTTGGTGTCGGGACAGGCACAGGTCACTCTATTTTCCCATCAGGAAGAAGAATTAACCACAGGCTCAGCCTGCCCCCCGGAACCAGAACAGGGCCTGAAGCCATCCTGCGCTTTTGCGGCCAGCTCCCAAAAAAGCGAGTTGTAAAATGGAGCTTCAGGGCACTGCAATTCACAAACCTGCAGAGTTATAAATGATAACTCTCGTCCACAAATATATTGAGGGAAGGCAAAGAAGACGATTTGAAATCAAGGCAGAATTGCACGAAACAGATTTCAGGAGGTAGATATGAATCGCCTTTAAAGCACATGAAAAGCGGCAAAACGTTGACAATGATGCCCTTGGCCAAAAAGGGCGTATGCGTTTTTTCCTGAATATATTCAGGAAAAAACGCATACGCCCTTTTTGGCCAACCAAGCAACCTGGAAAGGCAAATCAGCGCAACAGAGAAGTCTCGCTTCCCATCGGTCAAAAGGGCCATGCTGAAAAAAGTGTCAAAACCAGAAATGCAGGACAGGCCATGGAGAAATGGGAGCCTTGCTACACTGATGGGCGGGATGTAAATTGCCAACAGCCACTCTGGAGAAGTGTACGGTGTGTCCTGAAACATCTGAAAAACACAGCTTAGAGAGCATAGGGCACTTCCACTCATGGGGGTATAAATTGGGAAAATGAAAAATCAGCAAGACACAAGCACCCCAAAGTTGAGGGCTGCTCTGTTGACAAGGACCTCCACTTCATTCCACCTTAAATATCCCAGGAAAGAGAAAAATGGATAAAGAAGTTGTGGTCCTTATGTACAATGGAATATCACTCAGCCATGAAATCAATGTCATAAGGTTAGTAGCAGCATGATGAGTGGATTTAGGTATGACGATTCTAAGTGAAATAAGTCACACAGAAAAGGACACTTCTCATAAGGTATCACTGATAGAGGGAATGTAAAAACCGTTACACTTGAACTGAATTACAAAACAGAACAGAGTCACACATGCAGAAAACACACTATGGCTGCTTAACGGGAAAGGTGAGGTGGGGTGATACATAAAACAAGGGTTTCAAATTAGCTCAGATACCGTTCCATAAACCCAATATGTAATAGACAAGACCTACTCCTTGCTCAGAGAACTGGACTCAACACGCCCTATTCACCGCACAAGAATATATCTGACTAGTAATAATCTTAAAACCTATGTACTGATATCTCTCTGTTAGTGTGTCAAGTGGGTGTAAAGCGGCATAAACACAGCAGTGAAAAGCAGCTAAACCCCATTATAAAAATAAATTTCTTTGAAACACCCATGAAACAAAGACAGTGAAAGAGATAGAAATTCTTACACAATGAGTTCAGGGGCTGTGATGCAACGTGGATTGACCATATCTAGACCCACAGCTGGATGAGACATAAGGGTGGACACTCTTGGGGCTGAGAGGTTTGGTGAGGTTGGGTGAGCAAACGCAGACCCTTTAAAGTAATACTGCGTGGTACCCATCGCATGGGTCCCAAATCTCCAGGTTCAATGGCATCTTCCTACATCGAAAACATGCATGAGAAACCCAGAAGATGGTACACCGTGTGATGGGGAAAGGTTTCTAAAACGCACCTCATTTCTCATCTCCTTGTGCCCGGGTTCGCCATTCCAGCCGCTTTACTAGCAATCTCCCTACTTGGAGCATCAGCACCTTAAACCACCGGTTCCGTACAGCTTGCAATTTGTCCTGAGGATGAACGGGAAGACGGGGAACCAACGAGAGACTAGCTCTTGGTGTCGGGACAGGCACAGGTCACTCTATTTTCCCATCAGGAAGAAGAATTAACCACAGGCTCAGCCTGCCCCCCGGAATAAGAACAGGGCCTGAAGCCATCCTGCGCTTTTGCGGCCAGCTCCCAAAAATGCGAGTTGTAAAATGGAGGTTCAGGACACTGCAATTCACAAACCTGCAGAGTTATAAATGATAACTCTCGTCCACAAATATATTGAGGGAAGGCAAAGAAGAGGATTTGAAATCAAGGCAGAATTGTACGAAACAGATTTCAGGAGGTAGATACGAATCGCCTTTAAAGCACATGAAAAGCGGCAAAACGTTGACAATGATGCCCTTGGCCAAAAAGGGCGTATGCGTTTTTTCCTGAATATATTCAGGAAAAAACGCATACGCCCTTTTTGGCCAACCAAGCAACCTGGAAAGGCAAATCAGCGCTACAGAGAAGTCTCACTTCCCATCGGTCAAAAGGGCCATGCTGAAAAAAGTGTCAAAACCAGAAATGCAGGACAGGCCATGGAGAAATGGGAGCCTTGCTACACTGATGGGCGGGATGTAAATTGCCAACAGCCACTCTGGAGAAGTGTACGGTGTGTCCTGAAACATCTGAAAAACACAGCTTAGAGAGCATAGGGCACTTCCACTCATGGGGGTATAAATTGGGAAAATTAAAAATCAGCAAGACACAAGCACCCCAAAGTTGATGGCTGCTCTGTTGACAAGGACCTCCACTTCATTCCACCTTCAATATCCCAGGAAAGAGAAAAATGGATAAAGAAGTTGTGGTCCTTATGTACAATGGAATATCACTCAGCCATGAAATCAATGTCATAAGGTTAGTAGCAGCATGATGAGTGGATTTAGGTACGACGATTCTAAGTGAAATAAGTCACACAGAAAAGGACACTTCTCATAAGGTATCACTTTTAGAGGGAATGTAAAAACCGTTACACTTGAACTGAATTACAAAACAGAACAGAGTCACACATGCAGAAAACAGACTATGGCTGCTTAACGGGAAAGGGGAGGTGGGGTGATACATAAAACAAGGGTATCAAATTAGCTCAGATACCGTTCCATAAACCCAATATGTAGTAGACAAGACCTACTCCTTGCTCAGAGAACTGGACTCAACACGCCCTATTCACCGCACAAGAATATATCTGACTAGTAATAATCTTAAAACCTATGTATTGATATCTCTCTGTTAGTGTGGCAAGTGGGTGTAAAGCGGCATAAACACAGCCGTGAAAAGCAGCTAAACCCCATTATGAAAATAAATTACTTTGAAAACCCATGAAACAATGACAGTGAAAGAGATAGAAATTCTTACACAATGAGTTCAGGGGCTGTGATGCAACCTGGATTGACCATATCTAGACCCACAGCTGGATGAGACATAAGGGTGGACACTCTTGGGTCTGAGAGGTTTGGTGAGGTTGGGTGAGCAAACGCAGACCCTTTAAAGTAATACTGCGTGGTACCCATCGCATGGGTCCCAAATCTCCAGGTTCAATGGCATCTTGCTACATCGAAAACATGCATGAGAAACCCAGAAGATGGTACACCGTGTGATGGGGAAAGGTTTCTAAAACGCACCTCATTTCTCATCTCCTTGTGCCCGGGTTCGCCATTCCAGCCGCTTTACTAGCAATCTCCTTACTTGGAGCATCAGCACCTTTAACCTCCGGTTCCGTACAGTTTGCAATTTGTCCTGAGGATGAACGGGAAGACGGGGAACCAACGAGAGACTAGCTCTTGGTGTCGGGACAGGCACAGGTCACTCGATTTTCCCATCAGGAAGAAGAATTAACCACAGGCTCAGCCTGCCCACCGGAAAAAGAACAGGGCCTGAAGCCATCCTGCACTTTTGCGGCCAGCTCCCAAAAAAGCGAGTTGTAAAATGGAGGTTCAGGGCACTGCAATTCACAAACCTGCAGAGTTATAAATGATAACTCTCGTCCACAAATATATTGAGGGAAGGCAAAGAAGAGGATTTGAAATCAAGGCAGAATTGCACGAAACAGATTTCAGGAGGTAGATACGAATCGCCTTTAAAGCACATGAAAAGCGGCAAAACGTTGACAATGATGCCCTTGGCCAAAAAGGGCGTATGCGTTTTTTCCTGAATATATTCAGGAAAAAACGCATACGCCCTTTTTGGCCAACCAAGCAACCTGGAAAGGCAAATCAGCGCTACAGAGAAGTCTCGCTTCCCATCGGTCAAAAGGGCCATGCTGAAAAAAGTGTCAAAACCAGAAATGCAGGACAGGCCATGGAGAAATGGGAGCCTTGCTACACTGATGGGCGGGATGTAAATTGCCAACAGCCACTCTGGAGAAGTGTACGGTGTGTCCTGAAACATCTGAAAAACACAGCTTAGAGAGCATAGGGCACTTCCACTCATGGGGGTATAAATAGGGAAAATTAAAAATCAGCAAGACAGAAGCACCCCAAAGTTGAGGGCTGCTCTGTTGACAAGGACCTCCACTTCATTCCACCTTAAATATCCCAGGAAAGAGAAAAATGGATAAAGAAGTTGTGGTCCTTATGTACAATGGAATATCACTCAGCCATGAAATCAATGTCATAAGGTTAGTAGCAGCATGATGAGTGGATTTAGGTACGACGATTCTAAGTGAAATAAGTCACACAGAAAAGGACACTTCTCATAAGGTATCACTGATAGAGGGAATGTAAAAACCGTTACACTTGAACTGAATTACAAAACAGAACAGAGTCACACATGCAGAAAACACAGTATGGCTGCTTAACAGGAAAGGTGAGGTGGGGTGATACATAAAACAAGGGTATCAAATTAGCTCAGATACCGTTCCATAAACCCAATATGTAATAGACAAGACCTATTCCTTGCTCAGAGAACTGGACTCAACACGCCCTATTCACCGCACAAGAATATATCTGACTAGTAATAATCTTAAAACCTGTGTATTGATATCTCTCTGTTAGTGTGTCAAGTGGGTGTAAAGCGGCATAAACACAGCAGTGAAAAGCAGCTAAACCCCATTATGAAAATAAATTACTTTGAAAAACCCGTGAAACAACGACAGTGAAAGAGAGGGAAATTCTTACACAATGCGTTCAGGGGCTGTGATGCAACCTGGATTGACCATATCTAGACCCACAGCTGGATGAGACATAAGGGTGGACACTCTTGGGGCTGAGAGGTTTGGTGAGGTTGGGTGAGCAAACGCAGACCCTTTAAAGTAATACTGCGTGGTACCCATCGCATGGGTCCCAAATCTCCAGCTTCAAGGGCATCTTCCTACATCGAAAACATGCATGAGAAACCCAGAAGATAGTACACCGTGTGATGGGGAAAGGTTTCTAAAACGCACCTCATTTCTCATCTCCTTGTGCCCGGGTTCGCCATTCCAGCCGCTTTACTAGCAATCTCCCTACTTGGAGCATCAGCACCTTTAACCTCCTGTTCCGTACAGGTTGCAATTTGTCCTGAGGATGAACGGGAAGACGGGGAACCAACGAGAGACTAGCTCTTGGTGTTGGGACAGGCACAGGTCACTCTATTTTCCCATCAGGAAGAAGAATTAACCACAGGCTCAGCCTGCCCCCCGGAACCAGAACAGGGCCTGAAGCCATCCTGCGCTTTTGCGGCCAGCTCCCAAAAATGCGAGTTGTAAAATGGAGGTTCAGGACACTGCAATTCACAAACCTGCAGAGTTATAAATGATAACTCTCGTCCACAAATATATTGAGGGAAGGCAAAGAAGAGGATTTGAAATCAAGGCAGAATTGCACGAAACAGATTTCAGGAGGTAGATACGAATCGCCTTTAAAGCACATGAAAAGCGGCAAAACGTTGACAATGATGCCCTTGGCCAAAAAGGGCGTATGCGTTTTTTCCTGAATATATTCAGGAAAAAACGCATACGCCCTTTTTGGCCAACCAAGCAACCTGGAAAGGCAAATCAGCGCTACAGAGAAGTCTCGCTTCCCATCGGTCAAAGGGGCCATGCTGAAAAAATTGTCAAAACCAGAAATGCAGTACAGGCCATGGAGAAATGGGAGCCTTGCTACACTGATGGGCGGGATGTAAATTGCCAACAGCCACTCTGGAGAAGTGTACGGTGTGTCCTGAAACATCTGAAAAACACAGCTTAGAGAGCATAGGGCACTTCCACTCATGGGTGTATAAATTGGGAAAATTAAAAATCAGCAAGACACAAGCACCCCAAAGTTGAGGGCTGCTCTGTTGACAAGGACCTCCACTTCATTCCACCTTAAATATCCCACGAAAGAGAAAAATGGATAATAAAATTGTGGTCCTTATGTACAATGGAATATCACTCAGCCATGAAATCAATGTCATAAGGTTAGTAGCAGCATGATGAGTGGATTTAGGTACGACGATTCTAAGTGAAATAAGTCACACAGAAAAGGACACGTCTCATAAGGTATCACTTATAGAGGGAATGTAAAAACCGTTACACTTGAACTGAATTACAAAACAGAACAGCGTCACACATGCAGAAAACACACTATGGCTGCTTAACGGGAAAGGTGAGGTGGGGTGATACATAAAACAAGGGTATCAAATTAGCTCAGATACCGTTCCATAAACCCAATATGTAATAGACAAGACCTACTCCTTGCTCAGAGAACTGGACTCAACACGCCCTATTCACCACACAAGAATCTATCTGACTAGTAATAATCTTAAAACCTATGTATTGATATCTCTCTGTTAGTGTGTCAAGTGGGTGTAAAGCGGCATAAACACAGCAGTGAAAAGCAGCTAAACCCCATTATGAAAATAAATTACTTTGAAAAACCCATGAAACAACAAAAGTGAAAGAGTTAGAAATTCTTACACAATGCGTTCAGGGGCTGTGATGCAACCTGGATTGACCATATCTAGACCCACAGCTGGATGAGACATAAGGGTGGACACTCTTGGGGCTGAGAGGTTTGGTGAGGTTGGGTGAGCAAACGCAGACCCTTTAAAGTAATACTGCGTGGTACCCATCGCATGGGTCCCAAATCTCCAGGTTCAATGGCATCTTCCTACATCGAAAACATGCATGAGAAACCCAGAAGATGGTACACCGTGTGATGGGGAAAGGTTTCTAAAACGCACCTCATTTCTCATCTCCTTGTGCCCGGGTTCGCCATTCCAGCCGCTTTACTAGCAATCTCCTTACTTGGAGCATCAGCACCTTTAACCTCCGGTTCCGTACAGGTTGCAATTTGTCCTGAGGATGAACGGGAAGACGGGGAACCAACGAGAGACTAGCTCTTGGTGTCGGGACAGGCACAGGTCACTCGATTTTCCCATCAGGAAGAAGAATTAACCACAGGCTCAGCCTGCCCCCCGGAAAAAGAACAGGGCCTGAAGCCATCCTGCACTTTTGCGGCCAGCTCCCAAAAAAGCGAGTTGTAAAATGGAGGTTCAGGGCACTGCAATTCACAAACCTGCAGAGTTATAAATGATAACTCTCGTCCACAAATATATTGAGGGAAGGCAAAGAAGAGGATTTGAAATCAAGGCAGAATTGCACGAAACAGATTTCAGGAGTAGATACGAATCGCCTTTAAAGCACATGAAAAGCGGCAAAACGTTGACAATGATGCCCTTGGCCAAAAAGAGCGTATGCGTTTTTTCCTGAATATATTCAGGAAAAAACGCATACGCCCTTTTTGGCCAACCAAGCAACCTGGAAAGGCAAATCAGCGCTACAGAGAAGTCTCGTTTCCCATCGGTCAAAAGGGCCATGCTGAAAAAAGTGTCAAAACCAGAAATGCAGGACAGGCCATGGAGAAATGGGAGCCTTGCTACACTGATGGGCGGGATGTAAATTGCCAACAGCCACTCTGGAGAAGTGTACGGTGTGTCCTGAAACATCTGAAAAACACAGCTTAGAGAGCATAGGGCACTTCCACTCATGGGGGTATAAATAGGGAAAATTAAAAATCAGCAAGACACAAGCACCCCAAAGTTGAGGGCTGCTCTGTTGACAAGGACCTCCACTTCATTCCACCTTAAATATCCCAGGAAAGAGAAAAATGGATAAAGAAGTTGTGGTCTTTATGTACAATGGAATATCACTCAGCCATGAAATCAATGTCATAAGGTTAGTAGCAGCATGATGAGTGGATTTAGGTACGACGATTCTAAGTGAAATAAGTCACACAGAAAAGGACACTTCTCATAAGGTATCACTGATAGAGGGAATGTAAAAACCGTTACACTTGAACTGAATTACAAAACAGAACAGAGTCACACATGCAGAAAACACACTATGGCTGCTTAACGGGAAAGGTGAGGTGGGGTGATACATAAAACTAGGGTATCAAATTAGCTCAGATACCGTTCCATAAACCCAATATGTAATGGACAAGACCTATTCCTTGCTCAGAGAACTGGACTCAACACACCCTATTCACCGCACAAGAATATATCTGACTAGTAATAATCTTAAAACCTGTGTATTGATATCTCTCTGTCAGTGTGTCAAGTGGGTGTAAAGCGGCATAAACACAGCAGTGAAAAGCAGGTAAACCCCATTATGAAAATAAATTACTTTGAAAAACCCGTGAAACAACGACAGTGAAAGAGAGGGAAATTCTTACACAATGCGTTCAGGGGCTGTGATGCAACCTGGATTGACCATATCTAGACTCACAGCTGGATGAGACATAAGGGTGGACACTCTTGGGGCTGAGAGGTTTGGTGAGGTTGGGTGAGCAAACGCAGACCCTTTAAAGTAATACTGCGTGGTACCCATCGCATGGGTCCCAAATCTCCAGCTTCAAGGGCATCTTCCTACATCGAAAACATGCATGAGAAACCCAGAAGATAGTACACCGTGTGATGGGGAAAGGTTTATAAAACGCACCTCATTTCTCATCTCCCTGTGCCCGGGTTCGCCATTCCAGCCGCTTTACTAGCAATCTCCCTACTTGGAGCATCAGCACCTTTAACCTCCTGTTCCGTACAGGTTGCAATTTGTCCTGAGGATGAACGGGAAGACGGAGAACCAACGAGAGACTAGCTCTTGGTGTTGGGACAGGCACAGGTCACTCTATTTTCCCATCAGGAAGAAGAATTAACCACAGGCTCAGCCTGCCCCCCGGAACCAGAACAGGGCCTGAAGCCATCCTGCGCTTTTGCGGCCAGCTCCCAAAAATGCGAGTTGTAAAATGGAGGTTCAGGACACTGCAATTCACAAACCTGCAGAGTTATAAATGATAACTCTCGTCCACAAATATATTGAGGGAAGGCAAAGAAGAGGATTTGAAATCAAGGCAGAATTGCATGAAACAGATTTCAGGAGGTAGATACGAATCGCCTTTAAAGCACATGAAAAGCGGCAAAACGTTGACAATGATGCCCTTGGCCAAAAAGGGCGTATGCGTTTTTTCCTGAATATATTCAGGAAAAAACGCATACGCCCTTTTTGGCCAACCAAGCAACCTGGAAAGGCAAATCAGCGCTACAGAGAAGTCTCGCTTCCCATCGGTCAAAGGGGCCATGCTGAAAAAATTGTCAAAACCAGAAATGCAGTACAGGCCATGGAGAAATGGGAGCCTTGCTACACTGATGGGCGGGATGTAAATTGCCAACAGCCACTCTGGAGAAGTGTACGGTGTGTCCTGAAACATCTGAAAAACACAGCTTAGAGAGCATAGGGCACTTCCACTCATGGGTGTATAAATTGGGAAAATTAAAAATCAGCAAGACACAAGCACCCCAAAGTTGAGGGCTGCTCTGTTGACAAGGACCTCCACTTCATTCCACCTTAAATATCCAAGGAAAGAGAAAAATGGATAATAAAATTGTGGTCCTTATGTACAATGGAATATCACTCAGCCATGAAATCAATGTCATAAGGTTAGTAGCAGCATGATGAGTGGATTTAGGTACGACGATTCTAAGTGAAATAAGTCACACGGAAAAGGACACTTCTCATAAGGTATCACTTATAGAGGGAATGTAAAAACCGTTACACTTGAACTGAATTACAAAACAGAACAGCGTCACACATGCAGAAAACACACTATGGCTGCTTAACGGGAAAGGTGAGGTGGGGTGATACATAAAACAAGGGTGTCAAATTAGCTCAGATACCGTTCCATAAACCCAATATGTAATAGACAAGACCTACTCCTTGCTCAGAGAACTGGACTCAACACGCCCTATTCACCGCACAAGAATCTATCTGACTAGTAATAATCTTAAAACCTATGTATTGATATCTCTCTGTTAGTGTGTCAAGTGGGTGTAAAGCGGCATAAACACAGCAGTGAAAAGCAGCTAAACCCCATTATGAAAATAAATTACTTTGAAAAACCCATGAAACAACAAAAGTGAAAGAGTTAGAAATTCTTACACAATGCGTTCAGGGCCTGTGATGCAACCTGGATTGACCATATCTAGACCCACAGCTGGATGAGACATAAGGGTGGACACTCTTGGGGCTGAGAGGTTTGGTGAGGTTGGGTGAGCAAACGCAGACCCTTTAAAGTAATACTGCGTGGTACCCATCGCATGGGTCCCAAATCTCCAGGTTCAAGGGCATCTTCCTACATCGAAAACATGCATGAGAAACCCAGAAGATGGTACACCGTGTGATGGGGAAAGGTTTCTAAAACGCACCTCATTTCTCATCTCCTTGTGCCCGGGTTCGCCATTCCAGCCGCTTTACTAGCAATCTCCCTACTTGGAGCATCAGCACCTTTAACCTCCGGTTCCGTACAGGTTGCAATTTGTCCTGAGGATGAACGGGAAGACGGGGAACCAACGAGAGACTAGCTCTTGGTGTCGGGACAGGCACAGGTCACTCGATTTTCCCATCAGGAAGAAGAATTAACCACAGGCTCAGCCCGCCCCCCGGAAAAAGAACAGGGCCTGAAGCCATCCTGCACTTTTGCGGCCAGCTCCCAAAAAAGCGAGTTGTAAAATGGAGGTTCAGGGCACTGCAATTCACAAACCTGCAGAGTTATAAATGATAACTCTCGTCCACAAATATATTGAGGGAAGGCAAAGAAGAGGATTTGAAATCAAGGCAGAATTGCAGGAAACAGATTTCAGGAGGTAGATTCGAATCGCCTTTAAAGCACATGAAAAGCGGCAAAACGTTGACAATGATGCCCTTGGCCAAAGAGGGCGTATGCGTTTTTTCCTGAATATATTCAGGAAAAAACGCATACGCCCTTTTTGGCCAACCAAGCAACCTGGAAAGGCAAATCAGCGCTACAAAGAAGTCTCGCTTCCCATTGGTCAAAAGGGCCATGCTGAAAAAAGTGTCAAAACCAGAAATGCAGGACAGGCCATTGAGAAATGAGAGCCTTGCTACACTGATGGGCGGGATGTAAATTGCCAACAGCCACTCTGGAGAAGTGTACGGTGTGTCCTGAAACATCTGAAAAACACAGCTTAGAGAGCATAGGGCACTTCCACTCATGGGGGTATAAATTGGGAAAATGAAAAATCAGCAAGACACAAGCACCCCAAAGTTGAGGGCTGCTCTGTTGACAAGGACGTCCACTTCATTCCACCTTAAATATCCACGGAAAGAGAAAATTGGATAAAGAAGTTGTGGTCCTTATGTACAATGGAATATCACTCAGCCATGAAATCAATGTCATAAGGTTAGTAGCAGCATGATGAGTGGATTTAGGTACGACGATTCTAAGTTTAATAAGTCACACAGAAAAGGCCTCTTCTCATAAGGTATCACTTTTAGAGGGAATGTAAAAACCGTTACACTTGAACTGAATTACAAAACAGAACAGAGTCACACATGCAGAAAACAGACTATGGCTGCTTAACGGGAAAGGTGAGGTGGGGTGATACATAAAACAAGGGTATAAAATTAGCTCAGATACCGTTCCATAAACCCAATATGTAGTAGACAAGACCTACTCCTTGCTCAGAAAACTGGACTCAACACGCCCTATTCACCGCACAAGAATATATCTGACTAGTAATAATCTTAAAACCTATGTATTGATATCTCTCTGTTAGTGTGTCACGTGGGAGTAAAGCGACATAAACACAGCAGTGAAAAGCAGCTAAACCCCATTATGAAAATAAATTACTTTGAAAAACCCATGAAACAACGACAGTGAAAGAGATAGAAATTCTTACACAATGAGTTCAGGGGCTGTGATGCAACCTGGATTGAACATATCTAGACCCACAGCTGGATGAGACATAAGGGTGGACACTCTTGGGGCTGAGAGGTTTGGTGAGGTTCGGTGAGCAAACGCAGACCCTTTAAAGTAATACTGCGTGGTACCCATCGCATGGGTCCCAAATCTCCAGGTTCAAGGGCATCTTCCTATATCGAAAACATGCATGAGAAACCCAGAAGATGGTACACCGTGTGATGGGGAAAGGTTTCTAAAACGCACCTCATTTCTCATCTCCTTGTGCCCGGGTTCGCCATTCCAGCCGCTTTACTAGCAATGTCCCTACTTGGAGCATCAGCACCTTTAACCTCCTGTTCCGTACAGGTTGCAATTTGTCCTGAGGATGAACGGGAAGACGGGGAACCAACGAGAGACTAGCTCTTGGTGTTGGGACAGGCACAGGTCACTCTATTTTCCCATCAGGAAGAAGAATTAACCACAGGCTCAGCCTGCCCCCCGGAACCAGAACAGGGCCTGAAGCCATCCTGCGCTTTTGCGGCCAGCTCCCAAAAATGCGAGTTGTAAAATGGAGGTTCAGGACACTGCAATTCACAAACCTGCAGAGTTATAAATGATAACTCTCGTCCACAAATATATTGAGGGAAGGCAAAGAAGAGGATTTGAAATCAAGGCAGAATTGCACGAAACAGATTTCAGGAGGTAGATACGAATCGCCTTTAAAGCACATGAAAAGCGGCAAATCGTTGACAATGATGCCCTTGGCCAAAAAGGGCGTATGCGTTTTTTCCTGAATATATTCAGGAAAAAACGCATACGCCCTTTTTGGCCAACCAAGCAACCTGGAAAGGCAAATCAGCGCTACAGAGAAGTCTCGCTTCCCATCGGTCAAAGGGGCCATGCTGAAAAAAGTGTCAAAACCAGAAATGCAGTACAGGCCATGGAGAAATGGGAGCCTTGCTACACTGATGGGCGGGATGTAAATTGCCAACAGCCACTCTGGAGAAGTGTACGGTGTGTCCTGAAACATCTGAAAAACACAGCTTAGAGAGCATAGGGCACTTCCACTCATGGGTGTATAAATTGGGAAAATTAAAAATCAGCAAGACACAAGCACCCCAAAGTTGAGGGCTGCTCTGTTGACAAGGACCTCCACTTCATTCCACCTTAAATATCCCACGAAAGAGAAAATTGGATAATAAAATTGTGGTCCTTATGTACAATGGAATATCACTCAGCCATGAAATCAATGTCATAAGGTTAGTAGCAGCATGATGAGTGGATTTAGGTACGACGATTCTAAGTGAAATAAGTCACAGAAAAGGACACGTCTCATAAGGTATCACTTATAAAGGGAATGTAAAAACCGTTACACTTGAACTGAATTACAAAACAGAACAGCGTCACACATGCAGAAAACACACTATGGCTGCTTAACGGGAAAGGTGAGGTGGGGTGATACATAAAACAAGGGTATCAAATTAGCTCAGATACCGTTCCATAAACCCAATATGTAATAGACAAGACCTACTCCTTGCTCAGAGAACTGTACTCAACACGCCCTATTCACCACACAAGAATCTATCTGACTAGTAATAATCTTAAAACCTATGTATTGATATCTCTCTGTTAGTGTGTCAAGTGGGTGTAAAGCGGCATAAACACAGCAGTGAAAAGCAGCTAAACCCCATTATGAAAATAAATTACTTTGAAAAACCCATGAAACAACAAAAGTGAAAGAGTTAGAAATTCTTACACAATGTGTTCAGGGGCTGTGATGCAACCTGGATTGACCATATCTAGACCCACAGCTGGATGAGACATAAGGGTGGACACTCTTGGGGCTGAGAGGTTTGGTGAGGTTGGGTGAGCAAACGCAGACCCTTTAAAGTAATACTGCATGGTACCCATCGCATGGGTCCCAAATCTCCAGGTTCAAGGGCATCTTCCTACATCGAAAACATGCATGAGAAACCCAGAAGATGGTACACCGTGTGATGGGGAAAGGTTTCTAAAACGCACCTCAGTTCTCATCTCCTTGTGCCCGGGTTCGCCATTCCAGCCGCTTTACTAGCAATCTCCCTACTTGGAGCATCAGCACCTTTAACCTCCGGTTCCGTACAGGTTGCAATTTGTCCTGAGGATGAACGGGAAGACGGGGAACCAACGAGAGACTAGCTCTTGTTTTCGGGACAGGCACAGGTCACTCGATTTTCCCATCAGGAAGAAGAATTAACCACAGGCTCAGCCTGCCTACCGGAAAAAGAACAGGGCCTGAAGCCATCCTGCACTTTTGCGGCCAGCTCCCAAAAAAGCGAGTTGTAAAATGGAGGTTCAGGGCACTGCAATTCACAAACCTGCAGAGTTATAAATGATAACTCTCGTCCACAAATATATTGAGGGAAGGCAAAGAAGAGGATTTGAAATCAAGGCAGAATTGCACGAAACAGATTTCAGGAGGTAGATACGAATCGCCTTTAAAGCACATGAAAAGCGGCAAAACGTTGACAATGATGCCCTTGGCCAAAAAGGGCGTATGCGTTTTCTCCTGAATATATTCAGGAAAAAACGCATACGCCCATTTTGGCCAACCAAGCAACCTGGAAAGGCAAATCAGCGCTACAGAGAAGTCTCGCTTCCCATCGGTCAAAAGGGCCATGCTGAAAAAAGTGTCAAAACCAGAAATGCAGGACAGGCCATGGAGAAATGGGAGCCTTGCTACACTGATGGGCGGGATGTAAATTGCCAACAGCCACTCTGGAGAAGTGTACGGTGTGTCCTGAAACATCTGAAAAACACAGCTTAGAGAGCATAGGGCACTTCCACTCATGGGGGTATAAATAGGGAAAATGAAAAATCAGCAAGACACAAGCACCCCAAAGTTGAGGGCTGCTCTGTTGACAAGGACCTCCACTTCATTCCACCTTAAATATCCCAGGAAAGAGAAAAATGGATAAACAAGTTGTGCTCCTTATGTACAATGGAATATCACTCAGCCATGAAATCAATGTCAAAATGTTAGTAGCAGCATGATGAGTGGATTTAGGTACGACGATTCTAAGTGAAATAAGTCACACAGAAAAGGACACTTCTCATAAGGTATCACTGATAGAGGGAATGTAAAAACCGTTACACTTGAATTGAATTACAAAACAGAACAGAGTCACACATGCAGAAAACACACTATGGCTGCTTAACGGGAAAGGTGAGGTGGGGTGATACATAAAACAAGGGTATCAAATTAGCTCAGATACCGTTCCATAAACCCAATATGTAATAGACAAGACCTATTCCTTGCTCAGAGAACTGGACTCAACACGCCCTATTCACCGCACAAGAATATATCTGACTAGTAATAATCTTAAAACCTGTGTATTGATATCTCTCTGTTAGTGTGTCAAGTGGGTGTAAAGCGGCATAAACACAGCAGTGAAAAGCAGCTAAACCCCATTATGAAAATAAATTACTTTGAAAAACCCGTGAAACAATGACAGTGAAAGAGAGGGAAATTCTTACACAATGCGTTCAGGGGCTGTGATGCAACCTGGATTGACCATATCTAGACCCACAGCTGGATGAGACATAAGGGTGGACACTCTTGGGGCTGAGAGGTTTGGTGAGGTTGGGTGAGCAAACGCAGACCCTTTAAAGTAATACTGCGTGGTACCCATCGCATGGGTTCCAAATCTCCAGGTTCAAGGGCATCTTCCTACATCAAAAACATGCATGAGAAACCCAGAAGATGGTACACCGTGTGATGGGGAAAGGTTTCTAAAACGCACCTCATTTCTCATCTCCTTGTGCCCGGGTTCACCTTTCCAGCCGCTTTACTAGCAATCTCCCTACTTGGAGCATCAGCACCTTTAACCTCCTGTTCCGTACAGGTTGCAATTTGTCCTGAGGATGAACGGGAAGACGGGGAACCAACGAGAGACTAGCTCTTGTTGTCGGGACAGGCACAGGTCACTCTATTTTCCCATCAGGAAGAAGAATTAACCACAGGCTCAGCCTGCCCCCCGGAACCAGAACAGGGCCTGAAGCCATCCTGCGCTTTTGCGGCCAGCTCCCAAAAAAGCGAGTTGTAAAATGGAGGTTCAGGGCACTGCAATTCACAAACCTGCAGAGTTATAAATGATAACTCTCGTCCACAAATATATTGAGGGAAGGCAAAGAAGAGGATTTGAAATCAAGGCAGAATTGCACGAAACAGATTTCAGGAGGTAGATACGAATCGCCTTTAAAGCACATGAAAAGCGGCAAAACGTTGACAATGATGCCCTTGGCCAAAAAGGGCGTATGCGTTTTTTCCTGAATATATTCAGGAAAAAACGCATACGCCCTTTTTGGCCAACCAAGCAACCTGGAAAGGCAAATCAGCGCTACAGAGAAGTCTCGCTTCCCATCGGTCAAAAGGGCCATGCTGAAAAACGTGTCAAAACCAGAAATGCAGGACAGGCCATGGAGAAATGGGAGCCTTGCTACACTGATGGGCGGGATGTAAATTGCCAACAGCCACTCTGGAGAAGTGTACGGTGTGTCCTGAAACATCTGAAAAACACAGCTTAGAGAGCATAGGGCACTTCCACTCATGGGGGTATAAATTGGGAAAATGAAAAATCAGCAAGACACAAGCACCCCAAAGTTGAGGGCTGCTCTGTTGACAAGGACCTCCACTTCATTCCACCTTAAATATCCAAGGAAAGAGAAAAATGGATAAAGAAGTTGTGGTCCTTATGTACAATGGAATATCACTCAGCCATGAAATCAATATCATAAGGTTAGTAGCAGCATGATGAGTGGATTTAGGTACGACGATTCTAAGTGAAATAAGTCACACAGAAAAGGACATTTCTCATAAGGTATCACTTTTAGAGGGAATGTAAAAACCGTTACACTTGAACTGAATTACAAAACAGAACAGAGTCACACATGCAGAAAACACACTATGGCTGCTTAACGGGAAAGGTGAGGTGGGGTGA
This sequence comes from Balaenoptera borealis, assembly GCF_965194805.1. NCBI lineage: Eukaryota > Metazoa > Chordata > Mammalia > Artiodactyla > Balaenopteridae > Balaenoptera > Balaenoptera borealis. The sequence goes on from NW_028124009.1 coordinate 4,090,220, forward strand.
TACATAAAACAAGGGTATCAAATTAGCTCAGATACCGTTCCATAAACCCAATATGTAGTAGACAAGACCTACTCCTTGCTCAGAGAACTGGACTCAACACGCCCTATTCACCGCACAAGAATATATCTGACTAGTAATAATCTTAAAACCTATGTATTGATATCTCTCTGTTAGTGTGTCAAGTGGGTGTAAAGCGGCATAAACACAGCCGTGAAAAGCAGCTAAACCCCATTATGAAAATAAATTACTTTGAAAATCCCATGAAACAACGACAGTGAAATAGATAGAAATTCTTACACAATGAGTTCAGGGGCTGTGATGCAACCTGGATTGACCATATCTAGACCCACAGCTGGATGAGACATAAGGGTGGACACTCTTGGGGCTGAGAGGTTTGGTGAGGTTGGGTGAGCAAACGCAGACCCTTTAAAGTAATACTGCGTGGTACCCATCGCATGGTTCCCAAATCTCCAGGTTCAAGGGCATCTTCCTACATCGAAAACATGCATGAGAAACCCAGAAGATAGTACACCGTGTGATGGGGAAAGGTTTCTAAAACGCACCTCATTTCTCATCTCCTTGTGCCCGGGTTCGCCATTCCAGCCGCTTTACTAGCAATCTCCCTACTTGGAGCATCAGCACCTTTAACCTCCTGTTCCGTACAGGTTGCAATTTGTCCTGAGGATGAACGGGAAGACGGGGAACCAACGAGAGACTAGCTCTTGGTGTTGGGACAGGCACAGGTCACTCTATTTTCCCATCAGGAAGAAGAATTAACCACAGGCTCAGCCTGCCCCCCGGAACCAGAACAGGGCCTGAAGCCATCCTGCGCTTTTGCGGCCAGCTCCCGAAAAAGTGAGTTGCAAAATGGAGGTTCAGGGCACTGCAATTCACAAACCTGCAGATTTATAAATGATAACTCTCGTCCACAAATATATTGAGGGAAGGCAAAGAAGAGGATTTGAAATCAAGGCAGAATTGCACGAAACAGATTTCAGGAGGTAGATTCGAATCGCCTTTAAAGCACATGAAAAGCGGCAATATGTTGACAATGATGCCCTTGGCCAAAAAGGGCGTATGCGTTTTTTCCTGAATATATTCAGGAAAAAACTCATAGCCCTTTTTGGCCAACCAAGCCACCTGGAAAGGCAAATCAGCGCTACAAAGAAGTCTCGCTTCCCATCGGTCAAAAGGGCTATGCTGAAAAATGTGTCAAAACCAGAAATGCAGGACAGGCCATGGAGAAATGAGAGCCTTGCTACACTGATGGGCGGGATGTAAACTGCCAACAGCCACTCTGGAGAAGTGTACGGTGTGTCCTGAAACATCTGAAAAACACAGCTTAGAGAGCATAGGGCACTTCCACTCATGGGGGTATAAATTGGGAAAATTAAAAATCAGCAAGACACAAGCACCCCAAAGTTTAGGGCTGCTCTGTTGACAAGGACCTCCACTTCATTCCACCTTAACTGTCCAACGAAAGAGAAAAATGGATAAAGAAGTTGTGGTCCTTATGTACAATGGAATATCACTCAACCATGAAATCAATGTCATAAGGTTAGTAGCAGCATGATGAGTGGATTTAGGTACGACGATTCTAAGTGAAATAAGTCACACAGAAAAGGACACTTCTCATAAGGTATCACTTTTAGAGGGAATGTAAAAACCGTTAAACTTGAACTGAATTACAAAACAGAACAGAGTCACACATGCAGAAAACACACTATGGCTGCTTAACGGGAAAGGTGAGGTGGGGTGATACATAAAACAAGGGTATCAAATTAGCTCAGATACCGTTCCATAAACCCAATATGTAATAGACAAGACCTACTCCTTGCTCAGAGAACTGGACTCAAAACGCCCTATTCACCGCACAAGAATATATCTGACTAGTAATAATCTTAAAACCTATGTATTGATATCTCTCTGTTAGTGTGTCAAGTGGGTGTAAAGCGGCATAAACACAGCCGTGAAAAGCAGCTAAACCCCATTATGAAAATAAATTACTTTGAAAAACCCATGAAACAATGACAGTGAAAGAGATAGAAATTCTTACACAATGAGTTCAGGGGCTGTGATGCAACCTGGATTGACCATATCTAGACCCACAGCTGGATGAGACATAAGGGTGGACACTCTTGGGGCTGAGAGGTTTGGTGAGGTAGGGTGAGCAAACGCAGACCCTTTAAAGTAATACTGCGTGGTACCCATTGCTTGGGTCCCAAATCTCCAGGTTCAAGGGCATCTTCCTACATCGAAAACATGCATGAGAAACCCAGAAGATGGTACACCGTATGATGGGAAAAGGTTTCTAAAACGCACCTCATTTCTCATCTCCTTGTGCCCGGGTTCGCCATTCCAGCCGCTTTACTAGCAATCTCCCTACTTGGAGCATCAGCACCTTTAACCTCCTGTTCCGTACAGGTTGCAATTTGTCCTGAGGATGAGCGGGAAGACGGGGAACCAACGAGAGACTAGCTCTTGGTGTCGGGACAGGCACAGGTCACTCTATTTTCCCATCAGGAAGAAGAATTAACCACAGGCTCAGCCTGCCCCCCGGAACCAGAACAGGGCCTGAAGCCATCCTGCGCTTTTGCGGCCAGCTCCCAAAAAAGCGAGTTGTAAAATGGAGGTTCAGGGCACTGCAATTCACAAACCTGCAGAGTTAAAAATGATAACTCTCGTCCACAAATATATTGAGGGAAGGCAAAGAAGAGGATTTGAATTCAAGGCAGAATTGCACGAAACAGATTTCAGGAGGTAGATACGAATCGCCTTTAAAGCACATGAAAAGCGGCAAAACGTTGACAATGATGCCCTTGGCCAAAAAGGGCGTATGCGTTTTTTCCTGAATATATTCAGGAAAAAACGCATACGCCCTTTTTGGCCAACCAAGCAACCTGGAAAGGCAAATCAGCGCTACAGAGAAGTCTCGCTTCCCATCGGTCAAAAGGGCCATGCTGAAAAAAGTGTCAAAACCAGAAATGCAGGACAGGCCATGGAGAAATGGGAGCCTTGCTACACTGATGGGCGGGATGTAAATTGCCAACAGCCACCTTGGAGAAGTGTACGGTGTGTCCTGAAACATCTGAAAAACACAGCTTAGAGAGCATAGGGCACTTCCACTCATGGGGGTATAAATTGGGAAAATTAAAAATCAGCAAGACACAAGCACCCCAAAGTTGAGGGCTGCTCTGTTGACAAGGACCTCCACTTCATTCCACCTTCAATATCCCAGGAAAGAGAAAAATGGATAAAGAAGTTGTGGTCCTTATGTACAATGGAATATCACTCAGCCATGAAATCAATGTCATAAGGTTAGTAGCAGCATGATGAGTGGATTTAGGTACGACGATTCTAAGTGAAATAAGTCACACAGAAAAGGACACTTCTCATAAGGTATCACTGATAGAGGGAATGTAAAAACCGTTACACTTGAACTGAATTACAAAACAGAACAGAGTCACACATGCAGAAAACACACTATGGCTGCTTAACGGGAAAGGTGAGGTGGGGTTATACATAAAACAAGGGTATCAAATTAGCTCAGATACCGTTCCATAAACCCAATATGTAGTAGACAAGACCTACTCCTTGCTCAGAGAACTGGACTCAACACGCCCTATTCACCGCACAAGAATATATCTGACTAGTAGTAATCTTAAAACCTATGTATTGATATCTCTCTGTTAGTGTGTCAAGTGGGTGTAAAGCGGCATAAACACAGCCGTGAAAAGCAGCTAAACCCCATTATGAAAATAAATTACTTTGAAAAACCCATGAAACAACGACAGTGAAAGAGAGAGAAATTCTTACACAATGCGTTCAGGGGCTGTGATGCAACCTGGATTGACCATATCTAGACCCACAGCTGGATGAGACATAAGGATGGACACTCTTGGGGCTGAGAGGTTTGGTGAGGTTGGGTGAGCAAACGCAGACCCTTTAAAGTAATACTTCGTGGTACCCATCGCATGGGTCCCAAATCTCCAGCTTCAAGGGCATCTTCCTACATCGAAAACATGCATGAGAAACCCAGAAGATAGTACACCGTGTGATGGGGAAAGGTTTCTAAAACGCACCTCATTTCTCATCTCCTTGTGCCCGGGTTCGCCATTCCAGCCGCTTTACTAGCAATCTCCCTACTTGGAGCATCAGCACCTTTAACCTCCTGTTCCGTACAGGTTGCAATTTGTCCTGAGGATGAACGGGAAGACGGGGAACCAACGAGAGACTAGCTCTTGGTGTTGGGACAGGCACAGGTCACTCTATTTTCCCATCAGGAAGAAGAATTAACCACAGGCTCAGCCTGCCCCCCGGAACCAGAACAGGGCCTGAAGCCATCCTGCGCTTTTGCGGCCAGCTCCCGAAAAAGCGAGTTGTAAAATGGAGGTTCAGGGCACTGCAATTCACAAACCTGCAGAATTATAAATGATAACTCTCGTCCACAAATATATTGAGGGAAGGCAAAGAAGAGGATTTGAAATCAAGGCAGAATTGCACGAAACAGATTTCAGGAGGTAGATTCGAATCGCCTTTAAAGCACATGAAAAGCGGCAATATGTTGACAATGATGCCCTTGGCCAAAAAGGGCGTATGCGTTTTTTCCTGAATATATTCAGGAAAAAACTCATAGCCCTTTTTGGCCAACCAAGCAACCTGGAAAGGCAAATCAGCGCTACAAAGAAGTCTCGCTTCCCATCGGTCAAAAGGGCTATGCTGAAAAATGTGTCAAAACCAGAAATGCAGGACAGGCCATGGAGAAATGAGAGCCTTGCTACACTGATGGGCGGGATGTAAACTGCCAACAGCCACTCTGGAGAAGTGTACGGTGTGTCCTGAAACATCTGAAAAACACAGCTTAGAGAGCATAGGGCACTTCCACTCATGGGGGTATAAATTTGGAAAATTAAAAATCAGCAAGACACAAGCACCCCAAAGTTGAGGGCTGCTCTGTTGACAAGGACCTCCACTTCATTCCACCTTAAATATCCCAGGAAAGAGAAAAATGGATAAAGAAGTTGTGGTCCTTATGTACAATGGAATATCACTCAGCCATGAAATCAATGTCATAAGGTTAGTAGCAGCATGATGAGTGGATTTAGGTACGACGATTCTAAGTGAAATAAGTCACACAGAAAAGGACACTTCTCATAAGGTATCACTTATAGAGGGAATGTAAAAACCGTTACACTTGAACTGAATTACAAAACAGAACAGAGTCACACATGCAGAAAACACACTATGGCTGCTTAACGGGAAAGGTGAGGTGGGGTGATACATAAAACAAGGGTATCAAATTAGCTCAGATACCGTTCCATAAACCCAATATGTAGTAGACAAGACCTACTCCTTGCTCAGAGAACTGGACTCAACAAGCCCTATTCACCGCACAAGAATATACCTGACTAGTAATAATCTTAAAACCTATGTATTGATATCTCTCTGTTAGTGTGTCAAGTGGGTGTAAAGCGGCATAAACACAGCAGTGAAAAGCAGCTAAACCCCATTATGAAAATAAATTACTTTGAGAAACCCATGAAACAACGACAGTGAAAGAGATAGAAATTCTTACACAATGAGTTCAGGGGCTGTGATGCAACCTGGATTGACCATATCTAGACCCACAGCTGGATGAGACATAAGGGTGGACACTCTTGGGGCTGAGAGGTTTGGTGAGGTTGGGTGAGCAAACGCAGACCCTTTAAAGTAATACTGCGTGGTACCCATCGCATGGTTCCCAAATCTCCAGGTTCAAGGGCATCTTCCTACATCGAAAACATGCATGAGAAACCCAGAAGATGGTACACCGTGTGATAGGGAAAGGTTTCTAAAACGCACCTCATTTCTCATCTCCTTGTGCCCGGGTTCGCCATTCCAGCCGCTTTACTAGCAATCTCCCTACTTGGAGCATCAGCACCTTTAACCTCCTGTTCTGTACAGGTTGCAATTTGTCCTGAGGATTTACGGGAAGACGGGGAACCAACGAGAGACAAGCTCTTGGTGTCGGGACAGGCACAGGTCACTCTATTATCCCATCAGGAAGAAGAATTAACCACAGGCTCAGCCTGCCCCCCGGAACCAGAACAGGGCCTGAAGCCATCCTGCACTTTTGCGGCCAGCTCCCAAAACAGCGAGTTGTAAAATGGAGGTTCAGGGGACTGCAATTCAAAAACCTGCAGAGTTATAAATGATAACTCTCGTCCACAAATATATTGAAGGAAGGCAAAGAAGAGGATTTGAAATCAAGGCAGAATTGCACGAAACAGATTTCAGGAGGTAGATACGAATCGCCTTTAAAGCACATGAAAAGCGGCAAAACGTTGACAATGATGCCCTTGGCCAAAAAGGGCGTATGCGTTTTTTCCTGAATATATTCAGGAAAAAACGCATACGCCCTTTTTGGCCAACCAAGCAACCTGGAAAGGCAAATCAGCGCTACAGAGAAATCTCGCTTCCCATCGGTCAAAAGGGCCATGCTGAAAAAAGTGTCAAAACCAGAAATGCAGGACAGGCCATGGAGAAATGGGAGCCTTGCTACACTGATGGGCGGGATGTAAATTGCCAACAGCCACTCTGGAGAAGTGTACGGTGTGTCCTGAAACATCTGAAAAACACAGCTTAGAGAGCATAGGGCACTTCCACTCATGGGGGTATAAATTGGGAAAATTAAAAATCAGCAAGACACAAGCACCCCAAAGTTGAGGGCTGCTCTGTTGACAAGGACCTCCACTTCATTCCACCTTCAATATCCCAGGAAAGAGAAAAATGGATAAAGAAGTTGTGGTCCTTATGTACAATGGAATATCACTCAGCCATGAAATCAATGTCATAAGGTTAGTAGCAGCATGATGAGTGGATTTAGGTACGACGATTCTAAGTGAAATAAGTCACACAGAAAAGGACACTTCTCATAAGGTATCACTGATAGAGGGAATGTAAAAACCGTTACACTTGAACTGAATTACAAAACAGAACAGAGTCACACATGCAGAAAACACACTATGGCTGCTTAACGGGAAAGGTGAGGTGGGGTGATACATAAAACAAGGGTATCAAATTAGCTCAGATACCGTTCCATAAACCCAATATGTAGTAGACAAGACCTATTCCTTGCTCAGAGAACTGGACTCAACACGCCCTATTCACCGCACAAGAATATATCTGACTAGTAATAATCTTAAAACCTATGTATTGATATCTCTCTGTTAGTGTGTCAAGTGGGTGTAAAGCGGCATAAACACAGCCGTGAAAAGCAGCTAAACCGCATTATGAAAATAAATTACTTTGAAAAACCCATGAAACAACGACAGTGAAAGAGAGAGAAATTCTTACACAATGCGTTCAGGGGCTGTGATGCAACCTGGATTGACCATATCTAGACCCACAGCTGGATGAGACATAAGGGTGGACACTCTTGGGGCTGAGAGGTTTGGTGAGGTTGGGTGAGCAAACGCAGACCCTTTAAAGTAATACTTCGTGGTACCCATCGCATGGGTCCCAAATCTCCAGCTTCAAGGGCATCTTCCTACATCGAAAACATGCATGAGAAACCCAGAAGATGGTACACCGTGTGATGGGGAAAGGTTTCTAAAACGCACCTCATTTCTCATCTCCTTGTGCCCGGGTTCACCTTTCCAGCCGCTTTACTAGCAATCTCCCTACTTGGAGCATCAGCACCTTTAACCTCCTGTTCCGTACAGGTTGCAATTTGTCCTGAGGATGAACGGGAAGATGGGGAACCAACGAGAGACTAGCTCTTGGTGTTGGGACAGGCACAGGTCACTCTATTTTCCCATCAGGAAGAAGAATTAACCACAGGCTCAGCCTGCCCCCCGGAACCAGAACAGGGCCTGAAGCCATCCTGCGCTTTTGCGGCCAGCTCCCGAAAAAGCGAGTTGCAAAATGGAGGTTCAGGGCACTGCAATTCACAAACCTGCAGATTTATAAATGATAACTCTCGTCCACAAATATATTGAGGGAAGGCAAAGAAGAGGATTTGAAATCAAGGCAGAATTGCACGAAACAGATTTCAGGAGGTAGATTCGAATCGCCTTTAAAGCACATGAAAAGCGGCAATATGTTGACAATGATGCCCTTGGCCAAAAAGGGCGTATGCGTTTTTTCCTGAATATATTCAGGAAAAAACTCATAGCCCTTTTTGGCCAACCAAGCCACCTGGAAAGGCAAATCAGCGCTACAAAGAAGTCTCGCTTCCCATCGGTCAAAAGGGCTATGCTGAAAAATGTGTCAAAACCAGAAATGCAGGACAGGCCATGGAGAAATGAGAGCCTTGCTACACTGATGGGCGGGATGTAAACTGCCAACAGCCACTCTGGAGAAGTGTACGGTGTGTCCTGAAACATCTGAAAAACACAGCTTAGAGAGCATAGGGCACTTCCACTCATGGGGGTATAAATTGGGAAAATTAAAAATCAGCAAGACACAAGCACCCCAAAGTTTAGGGCTGCTCTGTTGACAAGGACCTCCACTTCATTCCACCTTAACTGTCCAACGAAAGAGAAAAATGGATAAAGAAGTTGTGGTCCTTATGTACAATGGAATATCACTCAACCATGAAATCAATGTCATAAGGTTAGTAGCAGCATGATGAGTGGATTTAGGTACGACGATTCTAAGTGAAATAAGTCACACAGAAAAGGACATTTCTCATAAGGTATCACTGATAGAGGGAATGTAAAAACCGTTACACTTGAACTGAATTACAAAACAGAACAGAGTCACACATGCAGAAAACACACTATGGCTGCTTAACGGGAAAGGTGAGGTGGGGTGATACATAAAACAAGGGTATCAAATTAGCTCAGATACCGTTCCATAAACCCAATATGTAATAGACAAGACCTACTCCTTGCTCAGAGAACTGGACTCAACACGCCCTATTCACCGCACAAGAATATATCTGACTAGTAGTAATCTTAAAACCTATGTATTGATATCTCTCTGTTAGTGTGTCAAGTGGGTGTAAAGCGGCATAAACACAGCCGTGAAAAGCAGCTAAACCCCATTATGAAAATAAATTACTTTGAAAAACCCATGAAACAACGACAGTGAAAGAGAGAGAAATTCTTACACAATGCGTTCAGGGGCTGTGATGCAACCTGGATTGACCATATCTAGACCCACAGCTGGATGAGACATAAGGATGGACACTCTTGGGGCTGAGAGGTTTGGTGAGGTTGGGTGAGCAAACGCAGACCCTTTAAAGTAATACTTCGTGGTACCCATCGCATGGGTCCCAAATCTCCAGCTTCAAGGGCATCTTCCTACATCGAAAACATGCATAAGAAACCCAGAAGATAGTACACCGTGTGATGGGGAAAGGTTTCTAAAACGCACCTCATTTCTCATCTCCTTGTGCCCGGGTTCGCCATTCCAGCCGCTTTACTAGCAATCTCCCTACTTGGAGCATCAGCACCTTTAACCTCCTGTTCCGTACAGGTTGCAATTTGTCCTGAGGATGAACGGGAAGACGGGGAACCAACGAGAGACTAGCTCTTGGTGTTGGGACAGGCACAGGTCACTCTATTTTCCCATCAGGAAGAAGAATTAACCACAGGCTCAGCCTGCCCCCCGGAACCAGAACAGGGCCTGAAGCCATCCTGCGCTTTTGCGGCCAGCTCCCGAAAAAGCGAGTTGTAAAATGGAGGTTCAGGGCACTGCAATTCACAAACCTGCAGAGTTATAAATGATAACTCTCGTCCACAAATATATTGAGGGAAGGCAAAGAAGAGGATTTGAAATCAAGGCAGAATTGCACGAAACAGATTTCAGGAGGTAGATTCGAATCGCCTTTAAAGCACATGAAAAGCGGCAATATGTTGACAATGATGCCCTTGGCCAAAAAGGGCGTATGCGTTTTTTCCTGAATATATTCAGGAAAAAACTCATAGCCCTTTTTGGCCAACCAAGCAACCTGGAAAGGCAAATCAGCGCTACAAAGAAGTCTCGCTTCCCATCGGTCAAAAGGGCTATGCTGAAAAATGTGTCAAAACCAGAAATGCAGGACAGGCCATGGAGAAATGAGAGCCTTGCTACACTGATGGGCGGGATGTAAACTGCCAACAGCCACTCTGGAGAAGTGTACGGTGTGTCCTGAAACATCTGAAAAACACAGCTTAGAGAGCATAGGGCACTTCCACTCATGGGGGTATAAATTTGGAAAATTAAAAATCAGCAAGACACAAGCACCCCAAAGTTGAGGGCTGCTCTGTTGACAAGGACCTCCACTTCATTCCACCTTAAATATCCCAGGAAAGAGAAAAATGGATAAAGAAGTTGTGGTCCTTATGTACAATGGAATATCACTCAGCCATGAAATCAATGTCATAAGGTTAGTAGCAGTATGATGAGTGGATTTAGGTACGACGATTCTAAGTGAAATAAGTCACACAGAAAAGGACACTTCTCATAAGGTATCACTGATAGAGGGAATGTAAAAACCGTTACACTTGAACTGAATTACAAAACAGAACAGAGTCACACATGCAGAAAACACACTATGGCTGCTTAACGGGAAAGGTGAGGTGGGGTGATACATAAAACAAGGGTATCAAATTAGCTCAGATACCGTTCCATAAACCCAATATGTAGTAGACAAGACCTACTCCTTGCTCAGAGAACTGGACTCAACAAGCCCTATTCACCGCACAAGAATATACCTGACTAGTAATAATCTTAAAACCTATGTATTGATATCTCTCTGTTAGTGTGTCAAGTGGGTGTAAAGCGGCATAAACACAGCAGTGAAAAGCAGCTAAACCCCATTATGAAAATAAATTACTTTGAGAAACCCATGAAACAACGACAGTGAAAGAGATAGAAATTCTTACACAATGAGTTCAGGGGCTGTGATGCAACCTGGATTGACCATATCTAGACCCACAGCTGGATGAGACATAAGGGTGGACACTCTTGGGGCTGAGAGGTTTGGTGAGGTTGGGTGAGCAAACGCAGACCCTTTAAAGTAATACTGCGTGGTACCCATCGCATGGTTCCCAAATCTCCAGGTTCAAGGGCATCTTCCTACATCGAAAACATGCATGAGAAACCCAGAAGATGGTACACCGTGTGATAGGGAAAGGTTTCTAAAACGCACCTCATTTCTCATCTCCTTGTGCCCGGGTTCGCCATTCCAGCCGCTTTACTAGCAATCTCCCTACTTGGAGCATCAGCACCTTTAACCTCCTGTTCTGTACAGGTTGCAATTTGTCCTGAGGATTTACGGGAAGACGGGGAACCAACGAGAGACAAGCTCTTGGTGTCGGGACAGGCACAGGTCACTCTATTTTCCCATCAGGAAGAAGAATTAACCACAGGCTCAGCCTGCCCCCCGGAACCAGAACAGGGCCTGAAGCCATCCTGCACTTTTGCGGCCAGCTCCCAAAACAGCGAGTTGTAAAATGGAGGTTCAGGGGACTGCAATTCAAAAACCTGCAGAGTTATAAATGATAACTCTCGTCCACAAATATATTGAAGGAAGGCAAAGAAGAGGATTTGAAATCAAGGCAGAATTGCACGAAACAGATTTCAGGAGGTAGATACGAATCGCCTTTAAAGCACATGAAAAGCGGCAAAACGTTGACAATGATGCCCTTGGCCAAAAAGGGCGTATGCGTTTTTTCCTGAATATATTCAGGAAAAAACGCATACGCCCTTTTTGGCCAACCAAGCAACCTGGAAAGGCAAATCAGCGCTACAGAGAAATCTCGCTTCCCATCGGTCAAAAGGGCCATGCTGAAAAAAGTGTCAAAACCAGAAATGCAGGACAGGCCATGGAGAAATGGGAGCCTTGCTACACTGATGGGCGGGATGTAAATTGCCAACAGCCACTCTGGAGAAGTGTACGGTGTGTCCTGAAACATCTGAAAAACACAGCTTAGAGAGCATAGGGCACTTCCACTCATGGGGGTATAAATTGGGAAAATTAAAAATCAGCAAGACACAAGCACCCCAAAGTTGAGGGCTGCTCTGTTGACAAGGACCTCCACTTCATTCCACCTTCAATATCCCAGGAAAGAGAAAAATGGATAAAGAAGTTGTGGTCCTTATGTACAATGGAATATCACTCAGCCATGAAATCAATGTCATAAGGTTAGTAGCAGCATGATGAGTGGATTTAGGTACGACGATTCTAAGTGAAATAAGTCACACAGAAAAGGACACTTCTCATAAGGTATCACTGATAGAGGGAATGTAAAAACCGTTACACTTGAACTGAATTACAAAACAGAACAGAGTCACACATGCAGAAAACACACTATGGCTGCTTAACGGGAAAGGTGAGGTGGGGTTATACATAAAACAAGGGTATCAAATTAGCTCAGATACCGTTCCATAAACCCAATATGTAGTAGACAAGACCTACTCCTTGCTCAGAGAACTGGACTCAACACGCCCTATTCACCGCACAAGAATATATCTGACTAGTAATAATCTTAAAACCTATGTATTGATATCTCTCTGTTAGTGTGTCAAGTGGGTGTAAAGCGGCATAAACACAGCCGTGAAAAGCAGCTAAATTCCCATTATGAAAATAAATTACTTTGAAAAACCCATGAAACAACGACAGTGAAAGAGATAGAAATTCTTACACAATGAGTTCAGGGGCTGTGATGCAACCTGGATTGACCATATCTAGACCCACAGCTGGATGAGACATAAGGGTGGACACTCTTGGGGCTGAGAGGTTTGGTGAGGTTGGGTGAGCAAATGCAGACCCTTTAAAGTAATACTGCGTGGTACCCATCGCATGGGTCCCAAATCTCCAGGTTCAAGGGCATCTTCCTACATCGAAAACATGCATGAGAAACCCAGAAGATGGTACACCGTGTGATGGGGAAAGGTTTCTAAAACGCACCTCATTTCTCATCTCCTTGTGCCCGGGTTCGCCATTCCAGCCGCTTTACTAGCAATCTCCCTACTTGGAACATCAGCACCTTTAACCTCCTGTTCCGTACAGGTTGCAATTTGTCCTGAGGATGAACGGGAAGACGGGGAACCAACGAGAGACTAGCTCTTGGTGTCGGGACAGGCACTGGTCACTCTATTTTCCCATCAGGAAGAAGAATTAACCACAGGCTCAGCCTGCCCCCCGGAACCAGAACAGGGCCTGAAGCCATACTGCACTTTTGCGGCCAGCTCCCAAAAAAGCGAGTTGTAAAATGGAGGTTCAGGGTACTGCAATTCACAAACCTGCAGAGTTATAAATGATAACTCTCGTCCACAAATATATTGAGGGAAGGCAAAGAAGAGGATTTGAAATCAAGGCAGAATTGCACGAAACAGATTTCAGGAGGTAGATTCGAATCGCCTTTAAAGCACATGAAAAGCGGCAAAACGTTGACAATGATGCCCTTGGCCAAAAAGGGCGTATGCGTTTTTTCCTGAATATATTCAGGAAAAAACGCATACGCCCTTTTTGGCCAACCAAGCAACCTGGAAAGGCAAATCAGCGCTACAGAGAAGTCTCGCTTCCCATCGGTCAAAAGGGCCATGCTGAAAAAAGTGTCAAAACCAGAAATGCAGGACAGGCCATGGAGAAATGGGAGCCTTGCTACACTGATGGGCGGGATGTAAATTGCCAACAGCCACTCTGGAGAAGTGTACGGTGTGTCCTGAAACATCTGAAAAACACAGCTTAGAGAGCATAGGGCACTTCCACTCATGGGTGTATAAATTGGGAAAACTTAAAAATCAGCAAGACACAAGCACCCAAAGTTGAGGGCTGCTCTGTTGACAAGGACCTCCACTTCATTCCACCTTAAATATCCCAGGAAAGAGAAAAATGGATAATAAAGTTGTGGTCTTTATGTACAATGGAATATCACTCAGCCATGAAATCAATGTCATAAGGTTAGTAGCAGCATGATGAGTGGATTTAGGTACGACGATTCTAAGTGAAATAAGTCACACAGAAAAGGACACTTCTCATAAGGTATCACTGATAGAGGGAATGTAAAAACCGTTACACTTGCACTGAATTACAAAACAGAACAGAGTCACACATGCAGAAAACACACTATGGCTGCTTAACGGGAAAGGTGAGGTGGGGTGATACATAAAACAAGGGTTTCAAATTAGCTCAGATACCGTTCCATAAACCCAATATGTAATAGACAAGACCTACTCCTTGCTCAGAGAACTGGACTCAACACGCCCTATTCACCGCACAAGAATATATCTGACTAGTAATAATCTTAAAACTTATGTACTGATATCTCTCTGTTAGTGTGTCAAGTGGGTGTAAAGCGGCATAAACACAGCAGTGAAAAGCAGCTAAACCCCATTATAAAAATAAATTACTTTGAAACACCCATGAAACAAAGACAGTGAAAGAGATAGAAATTCTTACACAATGAGTTCAGGGGCTGTGATGCAACCTGGATTGACCATATCTAGACCCACAGCTGGATGAGACATAAGGGTGGACACTCTTGGGGCTGAGAGGTTTGGTGAGGTTGGGTGAGCAAACGCAGACCCTTTAAAGTAATACTGCGTGGTACCCATCGCATGGGTCCCAAATCTCCAGGTTCAATGGCATCTTCCTACATCGAAAACATGCATGAGAAACCCAGAAGATGGTACACCGTGTGATGGGGAAAGGTTTCTAAAACGCACCTCATTTCTCATCTCCTTGTGCCCGGGTTCGCCATTCCAGCCGCTTTACTAGCAATCTCCCTACTTGGACCATCAGCACCTTTAACCTCCGGTTCCGTACAGCTTGCAATTTGTCCTGAGGATGAACGGGAAGACGGGGAACCAACGAGAGACTAGCTCTTGGTGTCGGGACAGGCACAGGTCACTCTATTTTCCCATCAGGAAGAAGAATTAACCACAGGCTCAGCCTGCTCCCCGGAACAAGAACAGGGCCTGAAGCCATCCTGCGCTTTTGCGGCCAGCTCCCAAAAATGCGAGTTGTAAAATGGAGGTTCAGGACACTGCAATTCACAAACCTGCAGAGATATAAATGATAACTCTCGTCCACAAATATATTGAGGGAAGGCAAAGAAGAGGATTTGAAATCAAGGCAGAATTGCACGAAACAGATTTCAGGAGGTAGATACGAATCGCCTTTAAAGCACATGAAAAGCGGCAAAACGTTGACAATGATGCCCTTGGCCAAAAAGGGCGTATGCGTTTTTTCCTGAATATATTCAGGAAAAAACTCATACGCCCTTTTTGGCCAACCAAGCAACCTGGAAAGGCAAATCAGCACTACAGAGAAGTCTCACTTCCCATCGGTCAAAAGGGCCATGCTGAAATAAGTCTCAAAACCAGAAATGCAGGACAGGCCATGGAGAAATGGGAGCCTTGCTACACTGATGGGCGGGATGTAAATTGCCAACAGCCACTCTGGAGAAGTGTACGGTGTGTCCTGAAACATCTGAAAAACACAGCTTAGAGAGCATAGGGCACTTCCACTCATGGGGGTATAAATTGGGAAAATTAAAAATCAGCAAGACACAAGCACCCCAAAGTTGATGGCTGCTCTGTTGACAAGGACCTCCACTTCATTCCACCTTCAATATCCCAGGAAAGAGAAAAATGGATAAAGAAGTTGTGGTCCTTATGTACAATGGAATATCACTCAGCCATGAAATCAATGTCATATGGTTAGTAGCAGCATGATGAGTGGATTTAGGTACGACGATTCTAAGTGAAATAAGTCACACAGAAAAGGACACTTCTCATAAGGTATCACTTTTAGAGGGAATGTAAAAACCGTTACACTTGAACTGAATTACAAAACAGAACAGAGTCACACATGCAGAAAACAGACTATGGCTGCTTAACGGGAAAGGGGAGGTGGGGTGATACATAAAACAAGGGTATCAAATTAGCTCAGATACCGTTCCATAAACCCAATATGTAGTAGACAAGACCTACTCCTTGCTCAGAGAACTGGACTCAACACGCCCTATTCACCGCACAAGAATATATCTGACTAGTAATAATCTTAAAACCTATGTATTGATATCTCTCTGATAGTATGTCAAGTGGGTGTAAAGCGGCATAAACACAGCCGTGAAAAGCAGCTAAACCCCATTATGAAAATAAATTAGTTTGAAAAACCCATGAAACAATGACAGTGAAAGAGATAGAAATTCCTACACAATGAGTTCAGGGGCTGTGATGCAACCTGGATTGACCATATCTAGACCCACAGCTGGATGAGACATAAGGGTGGACACTCTTGGGGCTGAGAGGTTTGGTGAGGTTGGGTGAGCAAACGCAGACCCTTTAAAGTAATACTGCGTGGTACCCATCGCATGGGTCCCAAATCTCCAGGTTCAATGGCATCTTCCTACATCGAAAACATGCATGAGAAACCCAGAGGATGGTACACCTTGTGATGGGGAAAGGTTTCTAAAACGCACCTCATTTCTCATCTCCTTGTGCCCGGGTTCGCCATTCCAGCCGCTTTACTAGCAATCTCCTTACTTGGAGCATCAGCACCTTTAACCTCCGGTTCCGTACAGGTTGCAATTTGTCCTGAGGATGAACGGGAAGACGGGGAACCAACGAGAGACTAGCTCTTGGTGTCGGGACAGGCACAGGTCACTCTATTTTCCCATCAGGAAGAAGAATTAACTACAGGCTCAGCCTGCCCCCCGGAACCAGAAGAGGGCCTGAAGCCATCCTGCGCTTTTGCGGCCAGCTCCCAAAAAAGCGAGTTGTAAAATGGAGCTTGAGGGCACTGCAATTCACAAACCTGCAGAGTTATAAATGATAACTCTCGTCCACAAATATATTGAGGGAAGGCAAAGAAGACGATTTGAAATCAAGGCAGAATTGCAGGAAACAGATTTCAGGAGGTAGATTCGAATCGCCTTTAAAGCACATGAAAAGCGGCAAAACGTTGACAATGATGCCCTTGGCCAAAAAGGGCGTATGCGTTTTTTCCTGAATATATTCAGGAAAAAACGCTTACGCCCTTTTTGGCCAACCAAGCCACCTGGAAAGGCAAATCAGCGCTACAAAGAAGTCTCGCTTCCCATCGGTCAAAAGGGCCATGCTGAAAAAAGTGTCAAAACCAGAAATGCAGGACAGGCCATGGAGAAATGGGAGCCTTGCTACACTGATGGGCGGGATGTAAATTGCCAACAGCCACTCTGGAGAAGTGTACGGTGAGTCCTGAAACATCTAAAAAACACAGCTTAGAGAGCATAGGGCACTTCCACTCATGGGGGTATAAATTGGGAAAATGAAAAATCAGCAAGACACAAGCACCCCCAAGTTGAGGGCTGCTCTGTTGACAAGGACCTCCACTTCATTCCACCTTCAATATCCCAGGAAAGAGAAAAATGGATAAAGAAGTTGTGGTCCTTATGTACAATGGAATATCACTCAGCCATGAAATCAATGTCATAAGGCTAGTAGCAGCATGATGAGTGGATTTAGGTACGACGATTCTAAGTGAAATAAGTCACACAGAAAAGGACACTTCTCATAAGGTATCACTTATAGAGGGAATGTAAAAACCGTTACACTTGAACTGAATTACAAAACAGAACAGAGTCACACATGCAGAAAACACAGTATGGCTGCTTAACGGGAAAGGTGAGGTGGGGTGATATATAAAACAAGGGTTTCAAATTAGCTCAGATACCGTTCCATAAACCCAATATGTAATAGACAAGACCTACTCCTTGCTCAGAGAACTGGACTCAACACGCCCTATTCGCTGCACAAGAATATATCTGAATAGTAATAATCTTAAAACCTATGTATTGATGTCCCTCTGTAAGTGAATCAAGTGGGTGTAAAGGGGCATAAACACAGCAGTGAAAATCAGGTAAACCCCATTATAAAAATAAATTACTTAAAAATTCCAAAAAACAAAGACAGTGATAGAGGGAAAATTTTTACGTAATTCGTTCCGGGGCTGTGATGCAACCTGGTGTGACCATATCTAGACCCACAGCTGGATGAGAAATAAAGCTGGACACTCTTGGGGCTGAAGGTCTCTTTCCCTATTTACCAGATTAGGAACGTAGAAAGGCTGCCACCCTTTGGCCGTTACCTGCAAAAGCAGCTTTAAAACCTGTGCTAATGGTCACTTCATATGAACAAGTACTTCAGGGCTGTAAATGAAACGTGCCCTCAAAATGTCTTGAGGGAGGTAATGGCCAAAAATTTTCAAAATGTGACACTTACTTTAAGAAAACACTTTGAAGAACTGAGCTGTAATCACAGTTTGATAAATAAAAAGGGCATGCTTTAAAGCTCAATTTCAACAGATTATGGGACACATGCAAATTCAACCACAGATAGGCATCAGTTCGCACCCATTAGAATAACCATCAGCAAGAAAACTACAAACAATAAATATTGAAGGTGTTTTGGAGAAATGCATACCCTCAATTTTAAGTGGGACGTAACCTGGAAAGAGCCACTAATGAGAACTGAATGGTGGTGCCTTTAAAACATACACACTGAGCTACCATATGATACAGCAAGCCCACTGCTTGGCCTATAACATAAGAAGATATAACTGGAAAGACACAGGCAAGCAAATGTGCATTGCAGCAGTATTACAATAGCCAAGACATGGAGGCAACCAGAAAGTCCATCAAGAGGTGCGTGGCCAAAGAAGAACTGGTACACGTACAGATGGAATATTAGCCAGGGAAAAAAATGAAACAATGCCATTTGCAGCACCATGTATGATTCTTGAGGTAATCAGGCAAATTGTACTAAGTCAGAAAGCAAAAGACACATATCCTATAATATCACTTATAGGTCTTAGCTAAAAATTGATACCAATGAAAATATTTCCACAGAGAAATGCAATCACAGATTCATTAAACAAACTTATGGTTCACCAAATGGAAAGGTGTGAGGATTGGATACATTAGGATATTGGGGTTAAGATAGATATAGAAACACATGTGAAATATGTAATCACCAAAGACCTACGTAATACCAAGACAAGACTACTCAACATCGTGTCATAACCTACATGGGAAAATGATCCAAAGAAGAATAGATATATGTATATGTTTAAAAGAACCACATCTTTCACACCTAGAAGAAACAAAACATTTTAATTAAATTTGCTCTGACAAAAAATAAAAATTAAATTAAAAAAAGAACAAGAAGTAATGAGACATAAACTTAAGGGGCTATTTGCTGGCACATTGCATTCTAATTTACAACCAGAACATGACTTCCATTAAGGCTCTGTCATCACTAATAAAGCAGCTTTATAAGCAATGTTGAAGGTAGCTTAAAAGAAGTCTCACTAATTATTGATAGTAACAAGGAAACAAAGAAAAGTAAAAATCTCACTGCAAAAAGTATACATAGGGTAAGGATAGTAGATCAAACACTTATTAAACTTCTGTAAAGAATAAAAGACAACAGTAGTATGTTTTTTTAAAAAGAGAGGGCCCAAATAAATCTGAAATGAAAGAGATGATGTTACAACGGACACCACAGAAATACAAAGTATCCTAAGATACACACAGGGTAACTCAGGGCTCAGACTGGACAGAGCCCACTCTCCAGTCCCCTGTACATGACTTACAGGAGCCTCAGGAACTGAGGAGGGGGTCCCTGAGGAGAGGCTCAAGATAGAATATGGTAGGCATTAACATGACTGCATTCATCTTAAACATGCCTGAACTACATTCACACGAGATGATTTTGTCCTGTATGTACATCGGCACCTCTAGTTGGAACTGCAGATCTTTGGCTTCAACACCTCTACTGACAACATTAGCGTCACCTGCTGTGGACCGTCTCCTATAGGATTTCTAGAATCACAAAACATCGAAGCTTCACAGGACCCAGAGTCTGTGCAACTCCACACAGAGTCTCAGAGTCTCAACTCCACTCAGATACTCCACTCTTGGAGGGCACACACAAAGTAGTGTGCACATCAGGACCCAGGGGAAGGAGCAGTGACCCTGTAGGAGAATGACCAGAACTACCTGCTACTTTTAGAGGGTCTCTTGCAGAGGCAGGTGGTGGCTGTGGCTGTGGCTCACCGTGAGGACAACGACACTGGCAGCAGAAGTTCTGGGAAATACTCCTTGGTGTGAGCCCTCCCAGAGTCCGCCATTAGCCCCACCAAGAGCAAGGTAGGCTCCAGGGCTGGGTCGCCTCAGGCCAAACAACCAACAGGGAGGGAACCCAGCCCCATGCATCAGCAGACAAGCGGATTAAACTTTTTATTAAAGTTTTATTTAATCCGTAGACAAGCGGATTAAAGCTCTGCCCACCAAAGCAACACCCAGCTCTACCCACCACCAGTCCTTCCCATCAGGAAGCTTGCACAAGCCTCTAAGATAGACTCATCCACCGGAGAGCAGACAGCAGAAGCAAGAAGAACTACAATTCTGCAGCCTGTGGAAGGAAAACCACATTCACAGAAAGATAGACAAAATGAAAAGGCAGAGGACTTTATACCAGATCAAGGAACAAGATAAAACCCCAGAAAAAAAAACGAAATGAGGTGGAGATAGGGAACCTTCCAGAAAAAAAATTCAGAATAATGATAGTGAAGTTGAGCCAAGACCTTGGAAAAAGAAAGGAGGCAAAGATCGAGAAGATGCAAGAAATGTTTAACAAAGACCTAGAAGAATTAAGGAACAAACACCTAGAAGAATTAAAGAACAAACAAACAGAGGTGAACAATGGAATAACTGAAATGAAAAATACACTAGAAGGAATCAGTAGCAGAATAACTGTGGCAGAAGAACGGATAAGTGACCTGGAAGACAGAAAGGTGGAAATCACTGCCATGGAACAGAATAAAGAAAAAGAATGAAAATAAACGAAGACACCCCAAGAGTCCTCTGGGACAACATTAAACGCAACAACATTCGCATTATAGGGGTCCCAGAAGGAGAAGAGAGAGAGAAAGGACCCGAGAATATATTTAAAGAGATAATGGTCAAAAACTTCCCTAGCATGGGAAAAGAAATAGCCACCCAAGTCCAGAAGCACAGAGTGTCCCAGGCAGGATAAACCAAAGGAGAAAAATGACAAGACACATAGTAATCAAATTGACAAAAATTAACGACAAAGAAAAATGATTGAAAGCAGCAAGGGAAAAATGACAAATAACATACAAGGGAACTCCCATAAGGATAACAACTGATTTCTCAGCAGAAAATCTACAAGCCAGAAGGAAGTGGCATGATAAATTTAAAGTGATGAAAGGGAAGAACCTACAACCAAGAGTACTCCACCCTGCAAAGAGCTCATTCAGATTTGATGGAGAAATCAAAAGCCTTACAGACAAGCAAAAGCTAAGAGAATTCAGCACCATGAAACCAGCTCTACACCAAATGCTAAAGGAACTTCTCTAAGTGGGAAACACAAGAGAAGAAAAGGACCCACCAAGACAAACCCATAACAATTAAGAAAATAGTAGTAGGAACATACATATCGATAATTACCTTAAACGTGAATGCACTACATGTTCCAACCAAAAGACACAGGCTCGCTGAATGGATACAAAAACAAGACCCATATATATGCTGTCTACAAGAGATCCATTTCAGACCTAGGGACACATACAGACTCAAAGTGAGGCGATGGAAAAATATATTCTATGCAAATGAAAATCAAAAGAAAGCTGGAGTAGCAATACTCATATCAGATAAAATAGACTTTAAAATAAAGAATGTTACAAGAGACGAGGAAAGGCACTACATAATGGTCAGGGGATCAATCCAAGAAGAAGATATAACAACTATAAATATATATGTACCCAAAATAGGAGCAGCTCAATGTATAAGGCAACTGCTAACAGCTATAAAAGAGGAAATCGACAGTAACACAATAATAGCGGGGGACTTTAACAGCTCACTTACACCAGTGGAGATCAGCCAGACAGACAATTAATAAGGAAACACAAGCTTTAAATGACACAATAGACCAGATAGAGTTAATTGATATTTATAGGACATTCCATCCAAAAACAGCAGATTACACGTTCTTCTCAACTGCACACGGAACATTCTCCAGGATAGATCACATCTTGGGTCACAGATAAAGCCTCAGTAAATTTAAGAAAACTGAAATCATATCAAGCAGCTGTTCCGACCACAATGCTATGAGATTAGAAATCAATTACACGGAAAAAACCGTAAAAAACACAAACACATGGAGGCTAAACAATACGTTACTAAATAACCAAGAGATCACTGAAGAAATCAAAGAGGAAATCAAAAACTACCTAGAGACAAATGACAACAAAAACACGATGATCCAAAACCTATGGGATGCAGCAAAAGGAGTTCTAAGAGGGAAGTTTATAGCAATACAAGCCTACCTCAAGAAACAAGAAAAATCTCAAATAAACAATCTAACCTTACACCTAGAGGAACTAGAGAAAGAAGAACAAAACCCAAAGTTAGTAGAAGGAAAGAAATCATAAAGATCAGAGCAGAAATAAATGAAATAGAAACAAAGAAAACGAAAGCAAAGATCAATAAAACTAAAAGCTGGTTCTTTGAGAAGATAAGCAAAAATGATCAACCTTTAGCCGGACTCCAGAAAAAGAGGGAGAGGACGCAAATCAACAAAATTAGAAGTGAAAAAGCAGAAGTTATAACAGACACCACAGGAATACAAAGCATCCTAAGAGACTACTACAAGCAACTCTAGGCCAATAAAATGGACAATCTGGAAGAAATGGACAAATTCTTAGAAAGGGATAACCTTCTAAGACTGAACCAGGAAGAAATAGAAAATATGAACAAACCTATCACAAGCAATGAAATTGAAACTGTGATTAAAAATCTTCCAACAAACAAAAGTCCAGAACCAGATGGCATCACAGGTGAATTCTATCAAACATTTAGAGCAGAGCTAACACCCAACCTTCTCAAATTCTTCAAAACAATTGCAGCAGAAGGAACACTCCCAAACTCATTCTATGAGACCACCATCACCCTGATACCAAAATCAGACAGAGATACTACAAGGAAAGAAAATTATAGACCAATATCACTGATGAATATAGATGTAAAAATCCTCAACAAAATACTAGCAAACAGAATCGAACAACACATGAAAAGGATCATACACCATGATCAAGTGGGGTTTATCCCAGGGATGCGAGGATTCTTCAATATACACAAATCAATGTGATACACCATATTAACAAATTGTAGAATAAAAGCATATGATCATCTCAATAGATGAAGGAAAAGATTTTGAGAAAATTCAACACTCATTTACGATAAAAACTCTGCAGAGTGTGGGCATAGAGGGAAACTACCTCAACATAATAAAGGCCATATATGACAAACCCACAGCAAACAACATTCTCAATGGTGAAAAACTGAAAGCGTTTCCTCTAAGATCAGGAACAAGACGAGGATGTCCACTCTCACCACTGCTATTCAACATAGTTTTGGAAGTCCTAGCCATGGCAATCAGAGAAGAAAAAGAAATAAAAGGAATACAAAAAGGAAAAGAAGAAGTAAAATTGTCACTGTTTGCAGATGACATGATATCATAGATAGAGAATCCTAAAGATGCCACCAGAAAACCACTGGAGCTAATCAATGAATTTGGTAAAGTTGCAGGATACAAAATTAATGCACAGAAATTGCTTGCATTCCTATACACTAACAATGAAAGATCAGAAAGAGAAATTAAGGAAACAATCCCATTACCACTGCAACAAAAAGAATAAAATACCTAGGAATAAACCTACCTAAGGAAGTAAAAGACCTGTACTCAGAAAACTATAAGACACTGATGAAAGAAATCAAAGATGATATAAACAGATGGAGACATATACCATGTTCTCGGATTAGAAGAATCAATATTGTGAAAATGACTATACTACCCAAAGCAATCTACAGATTCAATGCAATCCCGATCAAAATACCTTTGGCATTTTCTACAGAACAAGAAAAAAAAAATCTTAAAATTTGTAGGGAGACACAAAAGACCCTGGATAGCCAAAGCAGTCTTGAGGGGGGAAAAAAAAGAGCTGGAGGAATCAGACTTCCAGACTTCAGACTATATTGCAAAGCTACAGTAATCAAGATAATATGGTACTGACACAAGAACAGAAATATAGGTCAATAGAGCAGGATAGAAAGCACAGAGATAAACCCACGTACCTATGGTTCACTAATCTATGACAAAGGAGGCAAGGGTATACAATGGAGAAAAGACAGTGTCTTCAGCAAGTGGTGCTGGGAAAACTGGACAGTTACATGTAAAAGAATGAAATTAGTACACATCCTAACACCATACACAAAAATAAACTCAAAATGGATTAGAGACCTAAATATAAGACCAGCCACTATAAAACTCTTAGAGGAAAACATAAGCAGAACAGTCTATGACATAAATCACAGCAAGATCCTTTTTGACCCACCTCCTAGAGAAATGGAAATAAAAACAAAAATAAAAAAATGGGACCGAATGAAACATAAATTCTTTTGCACAGCAAAGGAAAACATAAGCAAGATGAAAAGACAACCATCAGAATGGGAGAAAATATTTTCAAATGAAGCAAATGGCAAAGGATTAATCTCCAAAAAGCAGCTCATGTAGCTCAATATCACAAAACCAAACAACCCAATCCAAAAATGGGCAGAAGACCTAAATAGACATTTCTCCAAAGAAGATATACAGGTTGCCAACAAACACATGAAAGGATGCTGAACATCACTAATCATTAGAGAAATGCAAATCAAAACTACAGTGAGGTATCACCTCACACCAGTCAGAATGGCCATCATCAAAAAATCTACCAACAATAAATGCTGGAGAGGCATTTATTGGAGCAAAGGGAACCCTCTTGCACTGTTGGTGGGAATGTAAATTGATATAGCCACTAGGGAGAACGGTATGGGGGTTCCTTAAAAACTAAAAATAGAACTACCATACAACCCAGCAAACCCACTCCTGGACATTTACCCTGAGAAAACCATAATTCAAAAAGAGTCATGTACCACAATGTTCACTGTAGCTCTATTTACAATAGCCAGGACATGGAAGCAACCTAAGTGTCCATCAACAGATAAATGGATAAGGAAGATGTGGCACAAATATACAATGGAACATTATTCAGCCATAAAAAGAAACGAAATTGAGTTACTTTTAGTGAGGTGGATGGATCTAGAGTCTGTCCTACAGAGTGAAGTAAGTCAGAAAGAGAAAAACAAATACCGTATGCTAACACATATATATGGAATCTTCAAAAAAAAAGTTTATGAAGAACCTAGGGGCAGGAAAGGATTAAGGACACAGACGTAGAGAAAGGACTTGAGGACATGGGGAGAGGGAAGGGTAAGCTCGGACAAAGTGAGAGAGTGGTATGGACATATATACACTACCAAATGTAAAATTGATAGCTACTGGGAAGCAGCCACATAGCACAGGGAGATCAGCTCTGTGCTTTGTGACCACCTAAAAGGGTGGGATAAGGGAGTGAGAGGGAGTTGCAAGAGGGAGGGGATATGGTGTTATATGTATACGCACAGCTGATTCACTTTTTTATACAGCAGAAACTAACACACAATTGTAAAGCAATTATACTCCAATAAAGATGTAAAAGAAAAAAAAAAGCCCAGAAATAAACCTACACACCTATGGCCCACTAATCTATGACAAAGGAGGCAAGGGTATACAAAGGAGAAAAGACAGTCTCTTCAATAAGTGGTGCTGGGAAAAATGGACAGCTACATGTAAAAGAATGAAATTAGAACACTCCCTAACACCATACACAAAAAATAAACTCAAAATGGATTAGAGACCAAAATGTAAGACCGGACACTATAAAACTCTTAGAGGAAAACATAGGAAGAATACTCTTTGACATAAATCACAGCAAGATCTTTTTTGATCCACCTCCTAGAGTAATGGAATAAAAAAAAATAAACATATGGGAGCAAATGAAACCTAAAAGCTTTTGCAAAGCAAAGGAAACTACAAACAAGACGAAAAGACAACCCTCACAATGGGAGAAAATATTTGCAAACGAATCAATGGACAAAGGATTAATCTCCAATGTATATAAACAGCTCATGCAGCTCAACAGTAAAAAAACAAACAACCCAATCCAAAAATGGGCAGATGACGTAAATAGACATTTGTCCCAAGAAGACATACAGATGACCAAGAAGCACATGAAAAGCTGCTCAACATCACTAATTATTAGAGAAATATAAACCAAAACTACAATGAGGTATCGCCTCACACGAGTTAGAATGGGCATCATCAGAAAATCTACAAGCAACAAATGCTGGAGAGGGTGTGGAGAAAAGGGAACCCTCTTACACTATTTGTGGGAATGTAAATTGATACAGTCACGATGGAGAACAGTATGGAGGTTCCTTAAAAAACTAAAAATAGAATTACCATATGACCCAGCAATCCCACTACTGGCCATATACCCAGAGAAAACCATAATTCAAAAAGACATATTCACCACAATATTCATTGCAGCACTATTTACAATAGCCAGGTCATGGAAGCAACCTAAATGCCCATAGACAGACGAACAGAAAAGATGTGCTACATATATAAAATGGAATATTACTCAGCCATAAAAAGGAATGAAATTGGGTCATTTGTAGAGACGTGGATAGATCTAGAGACTGTCATACAGAGTGAAGTAAGTCAGAAAGAGAAAAACAAATATCGTATATTAACGCATACATGTGGAACCTAGAAAAATGGTAAAGATGAACCGGTTTGCAAGGCAGAAATAGAGACACAGATGTAGAGAACAAATGTATGGACACCAAGGGGGGAAAGTGGCAGGGTGGTGGTGGTGGGATGAATTGCGAGCCTGGGATTGACATATATACACTTATATGTATAAAATAGGTTACCAATAAGAGCCTGCTGTATAAAAAAATGAATAAAATAAATTCAAAAATTAAAAAATAAGTAATACTTAAAAAAATAAAACAGAAAAAAAAGTTCTGCCCTTCCCATAGACGTATTTATATGAATGAATTATTTCCATGCTTATATCCATAAATACAAAAAGAGGAATAAAACTTACCTTGAACCAAAAAAGAAAAAAAAAAAACAGAACCCACTGGTCATACAGAGGAAAACCCTATCAGGGCACTTGCTCCAGGGGTAAACAATTCTGAAGTTGGTCACAGGTGGGGAATCATCTCCCATGCAGCCAGCAGCCCCCACACGAGGAGCGTCCTCATTGCAAAGCTGGGGGACCGTGAGGAGGCGTCTCTGAGTAAACGTGAGCTGAGCCCCAGGCCAGCTGCTGCTGAACTTTTCCCACCCTTCCCAGGTAAAACACCTGAATGTGTGCAAAGACTTTAAAAACTAGAGGAAGGGGCTTGGAGTCACACCAGCGACAGCACGCAGGCCGACTTGGTGCCTGCAGGCCAGCCAGGATGGTCCTGGCCCCGGGCGCTCGTCTGGAAGCTTTCCATTTCCCTGCCTGAGGTACCCCTCCTGTCCCGGCCCCCACTGCTTTTTTCCTTCCTCACCTCTGCCCGGGGAGAAATTCCAGCAGCAAGTATGGGTGACACATCCTCTTCTTTAGCAGGTGGCAGCCCGGCAACTCCTGCAGAAAGTCCAGCAGAGCCCCAGTCACACTGGGCCACTCATAGAGCCGTGGGCCCTACTCCCTCCCACCAGCCCAACCCCGAGACTGCTGACGGGGCAGAGAATATGGCGTCAGGCACAGCTGCAGAGGCTTTTGCTGCCTGGAGGGGTGTTTATATTGACCTCAACCCAGGCACACCTGGGAAGGGCTGGCCGGCCGGGTCAGGCTGCCCAGGTCAGCCAATCCTCGCCCCTCAGGGGCTCAGAGTTGCAGAAAATGGGCCTTGCTGCACCGGCCAGATCCAAGGAACAGGTGTAGGGTCCCGAGAGTCAGGATAGATAAGGGGCGGCAGCCCTGGCTTGTTTTCGAATCATTTTATCTGGTCCATGAGTGGGAGACAACTTCAAGAAGACCCTCTGCTAATGAGAGGAACCCAGGAGTCAGGGAGAGGAGGGGTGGTGGGTGGAGACAGAGGCCTGGTGCCCCGGCTGCAGTGGAAGCCCCTGGAAGACCAGGCAGAGGGAGGCCGCACAGAGTGAAGCCTAGGGTCACAGACCTGTTGGAGCTGCTGTTTGTTAGTTCAAGCTCTGCTCTGAGGTGCTCTGTGTCAGCTCTGAGTGACAGGGGTGCTGGGGGTGCTCTGCAATGAGGGCTATGTGCACGGTTCCTGTGTGCCCAGCCCTGCTGGGGTACCTGTCCACGGGAGCTCCATATCCAGGGAGGGGCCTGCCCACGAGAGCCCCGTGGGCTGCTGCGTACCTGCCCAGGTGAGCTCCATATCCTGGGAGGGGCCTGACCACAAGAGCCCCGTGGGCTGCTGGGGACCTGGTAGAGGACGCCAGGACAGTCAGTGAAGCCACAGAGGATATACATCTAGTAGTTCCTAATTCCTACACCCTGCTGGTCATTCTACCATCCACCAGGACATGGCATTCTGTATTAGACTTCAATGATGCCTTCTTCTGTATTCCATTAGTCCCAGAGTCACAAGAAATTTTGGCTGTGAGTGGCAGGACTCAACCTACAACAAAAACAATACTGCTGGGCCGTCCTGCCCCAGGGGTTCAAAAATTCCCACACCATCTTTGGGGAAACGTTAGCTAAAGACCTAAAAGATCTACCTCTGGAGAAGGGAACCCTCCTTCAATATGCAGATGACATTCTGATCACCAGCCCGACTAAGGAGGCCTCTGAACTACCTAGCCAATAAAAGATAGAAGGTGTCCAAGGAAAAGGCTCAAATATCACAAACTAAGGTGGCCTTCCTGGGCTTCATTCGCACAGAAGGTCGGAGAAGCCCACCCCAGGAAAGGGAAGAAGCCATTTGCAGCCTCACCTTTCCTGAAACTAGAAGACAGCTTAGGGGTTCCTGGGGAGACCGGGGTTTGCTGCATCTGGATCCCTAACTACAGTCTAATAGCTGGGCCTCTATATGAAACACTGAAAGGAAAAGATGATGATCCTTTTGAATAGAATCCAGAAGCGGCCTTTCAAGAATGGAAAGAGCAGTCAATTCAGACCCTGGCCCTGGACCTCCCTAAGTTAGCTAAACCCTTTGACCTTTACATTCCTGGTCCAAGGCGAATCGCCCTTGGAGTATTAGTGCAAAAACTGGGACCACTTGAAATGGAACAATGCAAGAATGCCCTCCAGGCATTGGCCAGCCACCCCATCCGACCAGGATACTGGGGGTATCTAAAAACCTGGAAATCAGCAGCCCGCAAGGCCAGCTCCCTCCTAAGGGAAAAGGACGCCACTTGGTGATCCTAACCACCCACCATGCCCTGAAGTTGCAGGGATTGCTCCGTGGGCACAATGACCTCGAGTGAGGAGGCCCTCCAACACCAACCTCCAGAGAGACAACCTGGGGCAATGGGCCCCCATGACGACTCGTGTGACCATCACTTGACCTGGAGCTTCTCTCAGAAAACAACAAGAGTGTGCCCCAAAAGAGCAGACTATTGCTTACAGGACTTACTGCACCCAGAGCGGAGCTAATAAACTTGGCAGGGGAACCGTAAATAACGCTGCCACCATAGAAAAGCCTACAGACACCGCAGTGATGGCGGCCAATGAGACCGGCTGTACTCCTGGCTACTTCAAAAGGCCGTTGACTGAGTGGCCGTCATGGTCCTGGATCACCACCGGCCCTGGACTGTCTGGGAGTTGAGCAAGCAGGGCTCTGACACCTGGTGCTGTTTGTACGTTAATTCAGTGGCCTAACTGAAGAAAGCACAGACTACTGGTCAGAGCATCTAGGCTGGCAGAAACCATCAGCCTAAGGGGGCCGAACCAATGTGGAGCAGGGTAAAACCGCCCACCCCCCCAGCGTCTCTGCACATCTCTTTCCTGGACCCTTAAAGGTCATTAGAATCTATAAAACTTCCAATGCTGGTGCTCAGGCAGACGAGCAGTGAGGGAGGAGGCCTGCGGACAATCAACCTCACCTGGAGGCTGCTGGGGAGAAGTCCTGCCCCTCCCCCCGGGTATGAGGACACCCAACTCAGCATGAAGCATTTACAGAAGACGTGTCTGCACCCTCAGCGCCCCAAGAATGAGGAATGGGACAAAAGGCAGAGGAGGGCTTTGTCACTGGCAAAGCCCATTAAAAATTCCTGGGAGATAAAAATAGAATCTGGGCAATAAAATAAAGTCTAACCATTTTTTCCTTTGTGCTTTGTCTAATTTCACTTGCTCCTAGGTTTCCACATGCAGAGGTCCCACACCCGACACTTCAGACCCGATTTCCTCGTGCAAAATGGCTGGGCCGACACCTCAGCTCGTGGGGCCCCGTGCAGACTCTGCGACATAGAGCCTGAGCTCCAGCCAACCTGGCCCTCGAGAGCTCCGCCCCCTCCCTCCCGCTGATGCTGACAGGATCCCTACACAGCAGCCCGGCCCACAACCCGCAGGGGAGCACACACTCTCACCTCTCCATTCTCTGATCAAAATATAAAGTTTTCCTTTGCTTCTGAACCAAAGTCAGTCTCGATCTGTTGGCTCCAATGACACTGGGCAGGGAGACCCTTGTTGGGGCCCACTCTGCAGGATCAGTAACAGAATTTGAGAACATTGTAACTTCAATGAACAGATGTGTGAGCCAAGCTGTAATTAACATAGAGCAGTGTATAAGGCTCGTGTAAAATAAGATGTTTCTAACACTTCCATTTGATATTTCCATCACTTTATTATAAGCAAGTTCAGTGGAGGGGTTTGTCTTATTTGTCAGGTCAAGAGTAGAGAAATGCAGTGATTTCTTTCCAAGGATGTACATCTAATAATCTTGGTTGAAGTTTCAACCTTGTTTGGAATGATTTTCCATTGAAAATGATACCTCTCTTTCAGCTCCTAGATTTCTGAGAAGTATAAAATCTTATATTTTTTATTACCAAAGGGGAAAGGTGGGAGGAGGGATAAATTAACAGTTTCAGATTAACATATACACACTGCTATGTATAAAATATATCATCAACAAGGAACTACTGTATAGCACAGGGAACTATACTCAATATTTTGTAATGACCCCTGAGGGGAAATAACCTGAAAAACAATAGATATCTATATCGACATCATCTATCAACTACAGATAAAATGGAAACTAAAGGAGGCCGATGGTGAGCGTTTCTGAACCTAAAGACTTCAATCATCTAAAGTTCGGACTCTGCCTACGGCCCAAGTCCCTTAATGAACACACATGTACCAGTAGCTTAAAAATTCCCCAGATTGGAGTTCGGGGAGACACTGATTTGGAAAAATCCCTTGTGTTCTCCTTATATACACGGGACCTTTCCTACAGCTAAAACATGCCTGTGACACCCAGAAGATGGAACACGGTTGGATCAGGAAGATTTTGGAAAAGGCACCAAAACGCCTAATTTCCTGGTTGTTGGGTTCACCCCTCCAGCCTTTTTCCTTAAAATCTCCCCACTTGAGGATGTCAGCACCTTCAACATCCAGTTGCACAGAAATCGGAATTTGTCCAAAGGAAGAAGGGGAAGGAGGAGAAACAAGGAGAGCCAAGCCCTAGATGTTCGGAGAGGCACATGTCACTCTACTTTCCAGTCAGGAAGAAGAATTAAGCAAAGGCTTAGCCTGCCACCGGGAACCAGAGTAGGGCCAGAAGCAAACGAGCAGTTCTGCGGAAAGCTCCCAAAAAAGCGAGTTGAAAAATGGAGCTCAGGGGTACTGCAATTCACAAATATGCAGAGTTATAAATGATAACTCTCGTCCACAAATATATTGAGGGAAGGCAACGAAGAGGATTTGAAATCAAGGCAGAATTGCAGGAAACAGATTTCAGGAGTTAGATTTGAATCACCCCTAAAGCAGATGAAAAACATCAAAACGTCGACAATGATGCACTTGGCCAAAAAGAGCATATGCGTTTTTTTCTGAATGAATTCAGGAAAAAACCCATAGGCCCTTTGTGGCCAACCAAGCAAGCCGGAAATGCAATTCAGCTCTACAAAGAAGTCTGACTTCCCATCGGTCAAAATGGCCTTCCTACAAAAGTGTAAAAACAAGAAAAGCAGGAGAGGCCAGGGAGTAAAGGGAGCCTTGTTACACTGATGGGTGGGGTGTAAATTGCCAATGATGACTCTGGAGAAGGGTATGGTGTTTCCTAAAATATCTAAAAAACACAGCTAGAGAGAAAGGGGCACATCGACTCATGGGCGTATAAATAGGGAAAACTAAAAATCAGCAAGACACAGGCACCCAAAACTTTAGGGCTGCTCTGTTGACAAGAACCTCCACTTAATTCCACCTTAAATATCCAAGGAAAGAGAAAAATGGATAAAGAAGTTGTGGTCCTTATGTACAATGGAATATCACTCAGCAATGAAATCAATGTCATAAGGGTAGTAGCAGCATGATGAGTGGATTTAAGTACAACGATTCTAAGTGAAATAAGTCACACAGAAAAAGACACATCTCATAAGGTATCACTTATAGAGGGAATGTAAAAACCGTTACACTTGAACTGAATTACAAAACAGAACAAAGTCACACATGCAGAAAACACACTATGGCTGCTTAACGGGAAAGGTGAGGTGGGGTGATACATAAAACAAGGGTTTCAAACTAGCTCAGATACCGTTCCATAAACCCAATATGTAATAGACAAGACCTACTCCTTGCTCAGAGAACTGGACTCAACACGCCCTATTCACCGCACAAGAATATATCTGACTAGTAATAATCTTAAAACCTATGTATTGATATCACTCTGTTAGTGTGTCAAGTCGCTGTAAAGCGGCATAAACACAGCAGTGAAAAGCAGCTAAACCACATTATAAAAATAAATTACTTTTAAAAACCCATGAAACAAAGACAGTGAAAGAGAGAGAAATTCTTATACAATTCGTTCAGGGGCTGTGATGCAAACTGGATTGACCATATCTAGACCCACAGTTGGATGAGACATAAGGGTGGACACTCTTGGGGCTGAGAGATTTGGTGAGGTTGGGTGAGCAAATGCAGACCCTTTAAAGTAATACTGCGTGGTACCCATCGCATGGGTCCCAAATCTCCAGGTTCAAGGGCATCTTCCTACATCGAAAACATGCATGAGAAACCCAGAAGATGGTACACCGTGTGATGGGGAAAGGTTTCTAAAACGCACCTCATTTCTCATCTCCTTGTGCTCGGGTTTGCGATTGCAGCCACTTTACTAGCAATCTCCCTACTTGGAGCATCAGCACCTTTAAACTCCTCTGCCGTACAGGATGCAATTTGTCCGGAGGATGAACGGGAAGACGGGGAACCAATGAGAGACTAGCTCTTGGTGTTGGGACAGGCACAGGTCACTCTATTTTCCCATCAGGAAGAAGAATTAACCACAGGCTCAGCCTGCCCCGCGGAACTAGAACAGGGCCTGAAGCCATCCTGCGCTTTTGCGGCCAGCTCCCTAAAAAGCGAGTTGCACAATGGAGCTTCAGGGCACTGCAATTCACAAACCTGCAGAGTTATAAATGATAACTCTCGTCCACAAATATATTGAGGGAAGGCAAAGAAGAGGATTTGAAATCAAGGCAGAATTGCAGGAAACAGATTTCAGGAGGTAGATTCGAATCGCTTTAAAGCACACGAAAAGCGGCAAAACGTTGACAATGATGCCCTTGGCCAAAAAGGGCGTATGCGTTTTTTCCTGAATATATTCAGGAAAAAACGCATACGCCCTTTTTGGCCAACCAAGCAACCTGGAAAGGCAAATCAGTGTTACAAAGAAGTCTCGCTTCCCGTCGGTCAAAAGGGCCATGCTGAAAAAAGTGTCAAAACCAGAAATGCAGGACAGGCCATGGAGAAATGGGAGCCTTGCTACACTGATGAGCGGGATGTAAATTGCCAACAGCCACTCTGGAGAAGTGTACGGTGTGTCCTGAAACATCTAAAAAACACAGCTTAGAGAGCATAGGGCACTTCCACTCATGGGGATATAAATTGGCAAAATGAAAAATCAGCAACACAAAAGCACCCCAAAGTTTAGGGCTGCTCTCTTGACAAGGACCTCCACTTCATTCCACCTTAAATATCCCAGGAAAGAGAAAAATGGATAAAGAAGTGGTGATCCTTATGTACAATGGAATATCACTCAGCCATGAAATCAATGTCATAAGGCTAGTAGCAGCATGATGAGTGGATTTAGGTACGACGATTCTAAGTGAAATAAGTCACACAGAAAAGGACACTTCTCATAATGTATCACTGATAGAGGGAATGTAAAAACCGTTACACTTGAACTGAATTACCAAACAGAACAGAGTCACACATGCAGAAAACACACTATGGCTGCTTAACGGGAAAGGTGAGGTGGGGTGATACATAAAACAAGGGTATCAAATTAGCTCAGATACCGTTCCATACACCCAATATGTAATAGACAAGACCTACTCCTTGCTCAGAGAACTGGACTCAACACGCCCTATTCACCGCACAAGAATATATCTGACTAATAATAATCGTAAAACCTATGTATTGATATCTCTCTGTTAGTGTGTCAAGTGGGTGTAAAGCGGCATAAACCCAGCAGTGAAAAGCAGCTAAAACCCATTATAAAAATAAACTACTTTTAAAAACCCATGAAACAACGACAGTGAAAGAGGTAGAAATTTTTACACAATGAGTTCAGGGGCTGTGATACAACCTGGATTGACCATATCTAGACCCACAGCTGGATGAGACATAAGGGTGGACACTCTTGGGGCTGAGAGGTTTGGTGAGGTTGGGTGAGCAAACGCAGACCCTTTAAAGTAATACTGCGTGGTACCCATCGCATGGGTCCCAAATCTCCAGGTTCAAGGGCATCTTCCTACATCGAAAACATGCATGAGAAAACAAAAAGATGGTCCACCATGTGATGGGGAAAGGTTTCTAAAACGCACCTCATTTCTCTTCTCCTTGTGCCCGGGTTCGCCATTCCAGCCGCTTTACTAACCATCTCCCTACTTGGAGCATCAGCACCTTTAACCTCCTGTTCCGTACAGGTTGCAATTTGTCCTGAGGATGAACGGGTAGACGGGGAACCAGTGAGAGACTAGCTCTTGGTGTTGGGACAGGCAGAGGTCACTCTATTTTGCCATCAGGAAGAAGAATTAACCAGAGGCTCATCCTCCCCCCCGGAACCAGAACAGGGCCTGAAGCCATCCTGCGCTTTTGCGGCCAGCTCCCAAAAAAGCGAGTTGTAAAATGGAGCTTCAGGGCACTGCAATTCACAAACCTGCAGAGTTATAAATGATAACTCTCGTCCACAAATATATTGAGGGAAGGCAAAGAAGTGGATTTGAAATCAAGGCAGAATTGCAGGAAACAGATTTCAGGAGGTAGATTCGAATCGCCTTTAAAGCACATGAAAAGCGGCAAAACGTTGACAATGATGCCCTTGGCCAAAAAGGGCGTATGCGTTTTTTCCTGAATATATTCAGGAAAAAACGCATACGCCCTTTTTGGCCAACCAAGCAACCTGGAAAGGCAAATCAGCGCTACAAAGAAGACTCGCTACCCGTCGGTCAAAAGGGCCATGCTGAAAAACGTGTCAAAACCAGAAATGCAGGACAGGCCATGGATAAATGGGAGCCTTGCTACACTGATGGGCGGGATGTAAATTGCCAACAGCCACTCTGGAGAAGTGTACAGTGTGTCCTGAAACATCTAAAAAACACAGCTTAGAGAGCATAGGGCACTTCCACTCATGGGGGTATAAATTGGGAAAATGAAAAATCAGCAACACACAAGCACCCCAAAGTTTAGGGCTGCTCTGTTGACAAGGACCTCCACTTCATTCCACCTTCAATATCCCAGGAAAGAGAAAAATGGATAAAGAAGTTGTGGTCCTTATGTACAATGGAATATCACTCAGCCATGAAATCAATGTCATAAGGCTAGTAGCAGCATGATGAGTGGATTTAGGTACGACGATTCTAAGTGAAATAAGTCACACAGAAAAGGACACTTCTCATAAGGTATCACTTAAGGAGGGAATGTAAAAAGCGTTACACTTGAACTGAATTACAAAACAGAACAGAGTCACACATGCAGAAAACACACTATGGCTGCTTAACGGGAAAGGTGAGGTGGCGTGATACATAAAACAAGGGTTTCAAATTAGCTCAGATACCGTTCCATAAACCCAATATGTAATAGACAAGACCTACTCTTTGCTCAGAGAACTGGCCTCAACACACCCTATTCACCGCACAAGAATATATCTGACTAGTAATAATCTTAAAACCTATGTATTGATATCTCTCTGTTAGTGTGTCAAGTGGGTGTAAAGCGGCATAAACACAGCAGTGAAAAGCAGCTAAACCCCATTATCAAAATAAATTACTTTGAAAAACCCATGAAACAAAGACAGTGAAAGAGAGAGAAATTCTTACACAATGCGTTCAGGGGCTGTGATGCAACCTGGATTGACCATATCTAGACCCACAGCTGGATGAGACATAAGGGTGGACTCTCTTGGGGCTGAGAGGTTTGGTGAGGTTGGGTGAGCAAACGCAGACCCTTTAAAGTAATACTGCGTGGTACCCATCGCATGGGTCCCAAATCTCCAGGTTCAAGGGCATCTTCCTACATCGAAAACATGCATGAGAAAACAAAAAGATGGTACACCATGTGATGGGGAAAGGTTTCTAAAACGCACCTCATTTCTCTTCTCCTTGTGCCCGGGTTCGCCATTCCAGCCGCTTTACTAACAATCTCCCTACTTGGAGCATCAGCACCTTTAACCTCCTGTTCCAGACAGGTTGCAATTTGTCCTGAGGATGAACGGGTAGACGGGGAACCAGTGAGAGACTAGCTCTTGGTGTTGGGACAGGCACAGGTCACTCTATTTTCCCATCAGGAAGAAGAATTAACCAGAGGCTCCTCCTCCCCCCCGGAACCAGAACAGGGCCTGAAGCCATCCTGCGCTTTTGCGGCCAGCTCCCAAAAAAGCGAGTTGTAAAATGGAGGTTCAGGGCACTGCAATTCACAAACCTGCAGAGTTATAAATGATAACTCTCGTCCACAAATATATTGACGGAAGGCAAAGAAGAGGATTTGAAATCAAGGCAGAATTGCACGAAACAGATTTCAGGAGGTAGATACGAATCGCCTTTAAAGCACATGAAAAGCGGCAAAACGTTGACAATGATGCCCTTGGCCAAAAAGGGCGTATGCGTTTTTTCCTGAATATATTCAGGAAAAAACGCATACGCCCTTTTTGGCCAACCAAGCAACCTGGAAAGGCAAATCAGCGCTACAGAGAAGTCTCGCTTCCCATCGGTCAAAGGGGCCATGCTGAAAAAAGTGTCAAAACCAGAAATGCAGTACAGGACATGGAGAAATGGGAGCCTTGCTACACTGATGGGC
This sequence comes from Balaenoptera borealis, assembly GCF_965194805.1. Classification (NCBI taxonomy): domain Eukaryota; kingdom Metazoa; phylum Chordata; class Mammalia; order Artiodactyla; family Balaenopteridae; genus Balaenoptera; species Balaenoptera borealis. The sequence goes on from NW_028124009.1 coordinate 4,127,601, forward strand.
GGGATGTAAATTGCCAACAGCCACTCTGGAGAAGTGTACGGTGTGTCCTGAAACATCTGAAAAACACAGCTTAGAGAGCATAGGGCACTTCCACTCATGGGTGAATAAATTGGGAAAATTAAAAATCAGCAAGACACAAGCACCCCAAAGTTGAGGGCTGCTCTGTTGACAAGGACCTCCACTTCATTCCACCTTAAATATCCCACGAAAGAGAAAAATGGATTATAAAATTGTGGTCCTTATGTACAATGGAATATCACTCAGCCATGAAATCAATGTCATAAGGTTAGTAGCAGCATGATGAGTGGATTTAGGTACGACGATTCTAAGTGAAATAAGTCACACAGAAAAGGACACGTCTCATAAGGTATCACTTATAGAGGGAATGTAAAAACCGTTACACTTGAACTGAATTACAAAACAGAACAGCGTCACACATGCAGAAAACACACTATGGCTGCTTAACGGGAAAGGTGAGGTGGGGTGATACATAAAACAAGGGTATCAAAATAGCTCAGATACCGTTCCATAAACCCAATATGTAATAGACAAGACCTACTCCTTGCTCAGAGAACTGGACTCAACACGCCCTATTCACCACACAAGAATCTATCTGACTAGTAATAATCTTAAAACCTATGTATTGATATCTCTCTGTTAGTGTGTCAAGTGGGTGTAAAGCGGCATAAACACAGCAGTGAAAAGCAGCTAAACCCCATTATGAAAATAAATTACTTTGAAAAACCCATGAAACAACAAAAGTGAAAGAGATAGAAATTCTTACACAATGAGTTCAGGGGCTGTGATGCAACCTGGATTGACCATATCTAGACCCACAGCTGGATGAGACATAAGGGTGGACACTCTTGGGGCTGAGAGGTTTGGTGAGGTTGGGTGAGCAAACACAGACCCTTTAAAGTAATACTGCGTGGTACCCATCGCATGGGTCCCAAATCTCCAGGTTCAAGGGCATCTTCCTACATCGAAAACATGCATGAGAAACCCAGAAGATGGTACACCGTGTGATAGGGAAAGGTTTCTAAAACGCACCTCATTTCTCATCTCCTTGTGCCCGGGTTCGCCATTCCAGCCGCTTTACTAGCAATCTCCCTACTTGGAGCATCAGCACCTTTAACCTCCTGTTCCGTACAGGTTGCAATTTGTCCTGAGGATGAACGGGAAGACGGGGAACCAACGAGAGACTAGCTCTTGGTGTTGGGACAGGCACAGGTCACTCTATTTTCTCATCAGGAAGAAGAATTAACCACAGGCTCAGCCTGCCCCCTGGAACCAGAACAGGGCCTGAAGCCATCCTGCGCTTTTGCGGCCAGCTCCCAAAAAAGCGAGTTGTAAAATGGAGGTTCAGGGCAGTGCAATTCACAAACCTGCAGAGTTATAAATGATAAGTCTCGTCCACAAATATATTGAGGGAAGGCAAAGAAGAGGATTTGAAATCAAGGCAGAATTGCAGGAAACAGATTTCAGGAGGTAGATTCGAATCGCCTTTAAAGCACATGAAAAGCGGCAAAATGTTGACAATGATGCCCTTGGCCAAAAAGGGCGTATGCGTTTTTTCCTGAATATATTCAGGAAAAAACGCATACGCCCTTTTTGGCCAACCAAGCAACCTGGAAAGGCAAATCAGCGCTACAAAGAAGTCTCGCTCCCCATCGGTCAAAAGGGCCATGCTGAAAAAAGTGTCAAAACCAGAAATGCAGGACAAGCCATGGAGAAATGAGAGCCTTGCTACACTGATGGGCGGGATGTAAATTGCCAACAGCCACTCTGGAGAAGTGTACGGTGTGTCCTGAAACATCTGAAAAACACAGCTTAGAGAGCATAGGGCACTTCCACTCATGGGGGTATAAATTGGGAAAATGAAAAATCAGCAAGACACAAGCACCCCAAAGTTGAGGGCTGCTCTGTTGACCAGGACCTCCACTTCATTCCACCTTAAATATCCAAGGAAAGAGAAAAATGGATAAAGAAGCTGTGGTCCTTATGTACAATGGAATATCACTCAGCCATGAAATCAATGTCATAAGGTTAGTAGCAGCATGATGAGTGGATTTAGGTACGACGATTCTAAGTGAAATAAGTCACACAGAAAAGGACACTTCTCATAAGGTATCACTTTTAGAGGGAATGTAAAAACCGTTACACTTGAACTGAATTACAAAACAGAACAGAGTCACACATGCAGAAAACACACTATGGCTGCTTAACGGGAAAGGTGAGGTGGGGTGATACATAAAACAAGGGTATCAAATTAGCTCAGATACCGTTCCATAAACCCAATATGTAGTAGACAAGACCTACTCCTTGCTCAGAGAACTGGACTCAACACGCCCTATTCACCGCACAAGAATATATCTGACTAGTAATAATCTTAAAACCTATGTATTGATATCTCTCTGTTAGTGTGTCAAGTGGGTGTAAAGCGGCATAAACACAGCCGTGAAAAGCAGCTAAACCCCATTATGAAAATAAATTACTTTGAAAAACCCATGAAACAACGACAGTGAAAGAGATAGAAATTCTTACACAATGAGTTCAGGGGCTGTGATGCAACCTGGATTGACCATATCTAGACCCACAGCTGGATGAGACATAAGGGTGGACACTCTTGGGGCTGAGAGGTTTGGTGAGGTTGGGTGAGGAAACGCAGACCCTTTAAAGTAATACTGCGTGGTACCCATCGCATGGGTCCCAAATCTCCAGGTTCAAGGGCATCTTCCTACATCGAAAACATGCATGAGAAACCCAGAAGATGGTACACCGTGTGATGGGGAAAGGTTTCTAAAACGCACCTCATTTCTCATCTCCTTGTGCCCGGGTTCGCCATTCCAGCCGCTTTACTAGCAATCTCCCTACTTGGAACATCAGCACCTTTAACCTCCTGTTCCGTACAGGTTGCAATTTGTCCTGAGGATGAACGGGAAGACGGGGAACCAACGAGAGACTAGCTCTTGGTGTCGGGACAGGCACTGGTCACTCTATTTTCCCATCAGGAAGAAGAATTAACCACAGGCTCAGCCTGCCCCCTGGAACCAGAACAGGGCCTGAAGCCATACTGCACTTTTGCGGCCAGCTCCCAAAAAAGCGAGTTGTAAAATGGAGGTTCAGGGCACTGCAATTCACAAACCTGCAGAGTTATAAATGATAACTCTCGTCCACAAATATATTGAGGGAAGGCAAAGAAGAGGATTTGAAATCAAGGCAGAATTGCACGAAACAGATTTCAGGAGGTAGATTCGAATCGCCTTTAAAGCACATGAAAAGCGGCAAAACGTTGACAATGATGCCCTTGGCCAAAAAGGGCGTATGCGTTTTTTCCTGAATATATTCAGGAAAAAACGCATACGCCCTTTTTGGCCAACCAAGCAACCTGGAAAGGCAAATCAGCGCTACAGAGAAGTCTCGCTTCCCATCGGTCAAAAGGGCCATGCTGAAAAAAGTGTCAAAACCAGAAATGCAGGACAGGCCATGGAGAAATGGGAGCCTTGCTACACTGATGGGCGGGATGTAAATTGCCAACAGCCACTCTGGAGAAGTGTACGGTGTGTCCTGAAACATCTGAAAAACACAGCTTAGAGAGCATAGGGCACTTCCACTCATGGGTGTATAAATTGGGAAAACTTAAAAATCAGCAAGACACAAGCACCCAAAGTTGAGGGCTGCTCTGTTGACAAGGACCTCCACTTCATTCCACCTTAAATATCCCAGGAAAGAGAAAAATGGATAATAAAGTTGTGGTCTTTATGTACAATGGAATATCACTCAGCCATGAAATCAATGTCATAAGGTTAGTAGCAGCATGATGAGTGGATTTAGGTACGACGATTCTAAGTGAAATAAGTCACACAGAAAAGGACACTTCTTATAAGGTATCATTGATAGAGGGAATGTAAAAACCGTTACACTTGAACTGAATTACAAAACAGAACAGAGTCACACATGCAGAAAACACACTATGGCTGCTTAACGGGAAAGGTGAGGTGGGGTGATACATAAAACAAGGGTATCAAATTAGCTCAGATACCGTTCCATAAACCCAATATGTAGTAGACAAGACCTACTCCTTGCTCAGAGAACTGGACTCAACACGCCCTATTCACCGCACAAGAATATATCTGACTAGTAATAATCTTAAAACCTATGTATTGATATCTCTCTGTTAGTGTGTCAAGTGGGTGTAAAGCGGCATAAACACAGCCGTGAAAAGCAGCTAAATTCCCATTATGAAAATAAATTACTTTGAAAAACCCATGAAACAACGACAGTGAAAGAGATAGAAATTCTTACACAATGAGTTCAGGGGCTGTGATGCAACCTGGATTGACCATATCTAGACCCACAGCTGGATGAGACATAAGGGTGGACACTCTTGGGGCTGAGAGGTTTGGTGAGGTTGGGTGAGCAAATGCAGACCCTTTAAAGTAATACTGCGTGGTACCCATCGCATGGGTCCCAAATCTCCAGGTTCAAGGGCATCTTCCTACATCGAAAACATGCATGAGAAACCCAGAAGATGGTACACCGTGTGATGGGGAAAGGTTTCTAAAACGCACCTAATTTCTCATCTCCTTGTGCCCGGGTTCGCCATTCCAGCCGCTTTACTAGCAATCTCCCTACTTGGAACATCAGCACCTTTAACCTCCTGTTCCGTACAGGTTGCAATTTGTCCTGAGGATGAACGGGAAGACGGGGAACCAACGAGAGACTAGCTCTTGGTGTCGGGACAGGCACTGGTCACTCTATTTTCCCATCAGGAAGAAGAATTAACCACAGGCTCAGCCTGCCCCCCGGAACCAGAACAGGGCCTGAAGCCATACTGCACTTTTGCGGCCAGCTCCCAAAAAAGCGAGTTGTAAAATGGAGGTTCAGGGTACTGCAATTCACAAACCTGCAGAGTTATAAATGATAACTCTCGTCCACAAATATATTGAGGGAAGGCAAAGAAGAGGATTTGAAATCAAGGCAGAATTGCACGAAACAGATTTCAGGAGGTAGATTCGAATCGCCTTTAAAGCACATGAAAAGCGGCAAAACGTTGACAATGATGCCCTTGGCCAAAAAGGGCGTATGCGTTTTTTCCTGAATATATTCAGGAAAAAACGCATACGCCCTTTTTGGCCAACCAAGCAACCTGGAAAGGCAAATCAGCGCTACAGAGAAGTCTCGCTTCCCATCGGTCAAAAGGGCCATGCTGAAAAAAGTGTCAAAACCAGAAATGCAGGACAGGCCATGGAGAAATGGGAGCCTTGCTACACTGATGGGCGGGATGTAAATTGCCAACAGCCACTCTGGAGAAGTGTACGGTGTGTCCTGAAACATCTGAAAAACACAGCTTAGAGAGCATAGGGCACTTCCACTCATGGGTGTATAAATTGGGAAAACTTAAAAATCAGCAAGACACAAGCACCCAAAGTTGAGGGCTGCTCTGTTGACAAGGACCTCCACTTCATTCCACCTTAAATATCCCAGGAAAGAGAAAAATGGATAATAAAGTTGTGGTCTTTATGTACAATGGAATATCACTCAGCCATGAAATCAATGTCATAAGGTTAGTAGCAGCATGATGAGTGGATTTAGGTACGACGATTCTAAGTGAAATAAGTCACACAGAAAAGGACACTTCTCATAAGGTATCACTGATAGAGGGAATGTAAAAACCGTTACACTTGCACTGAATTACAAAACAGAACAGAGTCACACATGCAGAAAACACACTATGGCTGCTTAACGGGAAAGGTGAGGTGGGGTGATACATAAAACAAGGGTATCAAATTAGCTCAGATACCGTTCCATAAACCCAATATGTAGTAGACAAGACCTACTCCTTGCTCAGAGAACTGGACTCAACACGCCCTATTCACCGCACAAGAATATATCTGACTAGTAATAATCTTAAAACCTATGTATTGATATCTCTCTGTTAGTGTGTCAAGTGGGTGTAAAGCGGCATAAACACAGCCGTGAAAAGCAGCTAAATTCCCATTATGAAAATAAATTACTTTGAAAAACCCATGAAACAACGACAGTGAAAGAGATAGAAATTCTTACACAATGAGTTCAGGGGCTGTGATGCAACCTGGATTGACCATATCTAGACCCACAGCTGGATGAGACATAAGGGTGGACACTCTTGGGGCTGAGAGGTTTGGTGAGGTTGGGTGAGCAAATGCAGACCCTTTAAAGTAATACTGCGTGGTACCCATCGCATGGGTCCCAAATCTCCAGGTTCAAGGGCATCTTCCTACATCGAAAACATGCATGAGAAACCCAGAAGATGGTACACCGTTTGATGGGGAAAGGTTTCTAAAACGCACCTAATTTCTCATCTCCTTGTGCCCGGGTTCGCCATTCCAGCCGCTTTACTAGCAATCTCCCTACTTGGAACATCAGCACCTTTAACCTCCTGTTCCGTACAGGTTGCAATTTGTCCTGAGGATGAACGGGAAGACGGGGAACCAACGAGAGACTAGCTCTTGGTGTCGGGACAGGCACTGGTCACTCTATTTTCCCATCAGGAAGAAGAATTAACCACAGGCTCAGCCTGCCCCCCGGAACCAGAACAGGGCCTGAAGCCATACTGCACTTTTGCGGCCAGCTCCCAAAAAAGCGAGTTGTAAAATGGAGGTTCAGGGTACTGCAATTCACAAACCTGCAGAGTTATAAATGATAACTCTCGTCCACAAATATATTGAGGGAAGGCAAAGAAGAGGATTTGAAATCAAGGCAGAATTGCACGAAACAGATTTCAGGAGGTAGATTCGAATCGCCTTTAAAGCACATGAAAAGCGGCAAAACGTTGACAATGATGCCCTTGGCCAAAAAGGGCGTATGCGTTTTTTCCTGAATATATTCAGGAAAAAACGCATACGCCCTTTTTGGCCAACCAAGCAACCTGGAAAGGCAAATCAGCGCTACAGAGAAGTCTCGCTTCCCATCGGTCAAAAGGGCCATGCTGAAAAAAGTGTCAAAACCAGAAATGCAGGACAGGCCATGGAGAAATGGGAGCCTTGCTACACTGATGGGCGGGATGTAAATTGCCAACAGCCACTCTGGAGAAGTGTACGGTGTGTCCTGAAACATCTGAAAAACACAGCTTAGAGAGCATAGGGCACTTCCACTCATGGGTGTATAAATTGGGAAAACTTAAAAATCAGCAAGACACAAGCACCCAAAGTTGAGGGCTGCTCTGTTGACAAGGACCTCCACTTCATTCCACCTTAAATATCCCAGGAAAGAGAAAAATGGATAATAAAGTTGTGGTCTTTATGTACAATGGAATATCACTCAGCCATGAAATCAATGTCATAAGGTTAGTAGCAGCATGATGAGTGGATTTAGGTACGACGATTCTAAGTGAAATAAGTCACACAGAAAAGGACACTTCTCATAAGGTATCACTGATAGAGGGAATGTAAAAACCGTTACACTTGCACTGAATTACAAAACAGAACAGAGTCACACATGCAGAAAACACACTATGGCTGCTTAACGGGAAAGGTGAGGTGGGGTGATACATAAAACAAGGGTTTCAAATTAGCTCAGATACCGTTCCATAAACCCAATATGTAATAGACAAGACCTACTCCTTGCTCAGAGAACTGGACTCAACACGCCCTATTCACCGCACAAGAATATATCTGACTAGTAATAATCTTAAAACTTATGTACTGATATCTCTCTGTTAGTGTGTCAAGTGGGTGTAAAGCGGCATAAACACAGCAGTGAAAAGCAGCTAAACCCCATTATAAAAATAAATTACTTTGAAACACCCATGAAACAAAGACAGTGAAAGAGATAGAAATTCTTACACAATGAGTTCAGGGGCTGTGATGCAACCTGGATTGACCATATCTAGACCCACAGCTGGATGAGACATAAGGGTGGACACTCTTGGGGCTGAGAGGTTTGGTGAGGTTGGGTGAGCAAACGCAGACCCTTTAAAGTAATACTGCGTGGTACCCATCGCATGGGTCCCAAATCTCCAGGTTCAATGGCATCTTCCTACATCGAAAACATGCATGAGAAACCCAGAAGATGGTACACCGTGTGATGGGGAAAGGTTTCTAAAACGCACCTCATTTCTCATCTCCTTGTGCCCGGGTTCGCCATTCCAGCCGCTTTACTAGCAATCTCCCTACTTGGACCATCAGCACCTTTAACCTCCGGTTCCGTACAGCTTGCAATTTGTCCTGAGGATGAACGGGAAGACGGGGAACCAACGAGAGACTAGCTCTTGGTGTCGGGACAGGCACAGGTCACTCTATTTTCCCATCAGGAAGAAGAATTAACCACAGGCTCAGCCTGCCCACCGGAACAAGAACAGGGCCTGAAGCCATCCTGCGCTTTTGCGGCCAGCTCCCAAAAATGCGAGTTGTAAAATGGAGGTTCAGGACACTGCAATTCACAAACCTGCAGAGTTATAAATGATAACTCTCGTCCACAAATATATTGAGGGAAGGCAAAGAAGAGGATTTGAAATCAAGGCAGAATTGCACGAAACAGATTTCAGGAGGTAGATACGAATCGCCTTTAAAGCACATGAAAAGCGGCAAAACGTTGACAATGATGCCCTTGGCCAAAAAGGGCGTATGCGTTTTTTCCTGAATATATTCAGGAAAAAACTCATACGCCCTTTTTGGCCAACCAAGCAACCTGGAAAGGCAAATCAGCGCTACAAAGAAGTCTCACTTCCCATCGGTCAAAAGGGCCATGCTGAAAAAAGTCTCAAAACCAGAAATGCAGGACAGGCCATGGAGAAATGGGAGCCTTGCTACACTGATGGGCGGGATGTAAATTGCCAACAGCCACTCTGGAGAAGTGTACGGTGTGTCCTGAAACATCTGAAAAACACAGCTTAGAGAGCATAGGGCACTTCCACTCATGGGGGTATAAATTGGGAAAATTAAAAATCAGCAAGACACAAGCACCCCAAAGTTGATGGCTGCTCTGTTGACAAGGACCTCCACTTCATTCCACCTTCAATATCCCAGGAAAGAGAAAAATGGATAAAGAAGTTGTGGTCCTTATGTACAATGGAATATCACTCAGCCATGAAATCAATGTCATATGGTTAGTAGCAGCATGATGAGTGGATTTAGGTACGACGATTCTAAGTGAAATAAGTCACACAGAAAAGGACACTTCTCATAAGGTATCACTTTTAGAGGGAATGTAAAAACCGTTACACTTGAACTGAATTACAAAACAGAACAGAGTCACACATGCAGAAAACAGACTATGGCTGCTTAACGGGAAAGGGGAGGTGGGGTGATACATAAAACAAGGGTATCAAATTAGCTCAGATACCGTTCCATAAACCCAATATGTAGTAGACAAGACCTACTCCTTGCTCAGAGAACTGGACTCAACACGCCCTATTCACCGCACAAGAATATATCTGACTAGTAATAATCTTAAAACCTATGTATTGATATCTCTCTGTTAGTATGTCAAGTGGGTGTAAAGCGGCATAAACACAGCCGTGAAAAGCAGCTAAACCCCATTATGAAAATAAATTAGTTTGAAAAACCCATGAAACAATGACAGTGAAAGAGATAGAAATTCCTACACAATGAGTTCAGGGGCTGTGATGCAACCTGGATTGACCATATCTAGACCCACAGCTGGATGAGACATAAGGGTGGACACTCTTGGGGCTGAGAGGTTTGGTGAGGTTGGGTGAGCAAACGCAGACCCTTTAAAGTAATACTGCGTGGTACCCATCGCATGGGTCCCAAATCTCCAGGTTCAATGGCATCTTCCTACATCGAAAACATGCATGAGAAACCCAGAGGATGGTACACCGTGTGATGGGGAAAGGTTTCTAAAACGCACCTCATTTCTTATCTCCTTGTGCCCGGGTTCGCCATTCCAGCCGCTTTACTAGCAATCTCCTTACTTGGAGCATCAGCACCTTTAACCTCCTGTTCCGTACAGGTTGCAATTTGTCCTGAGGATGAACGGGAAGACGGGGAACCAGTGAGAGACTAGCTCTTGGTGTCGAGACAGGCACAGGTCACTCTATTTTCCCATCAGGAAGAATAATTAACTACAGGCTCAGCCTGCCCCCCGGAACCAGAAGAGGGCCTGAAGCCATCCTGCGCTTCTGCGGCCAGCTCCCAAAAAAGCGAGTTGTAAAATGGAGCTTGAGGGCACTGCAATTCACAAACCTGCAGAGTTATAAATGATAACTCTCGTCCACAAATATATTGAGGGAAGGCAAAGAAGACGATTTGAAATCAAGGCAGAATTGCAGGAAACAGATTTCAGGAGGTAGATTCGAATCGCCTTTAAAGCACATGAAAAGCGGCAAAACGTTGACAATGATGCCCTTGGCCAAAAAGGGCGTATGCGTTTTTTCCTGAATATATTCAGGAAAAAACGCATACGCCCTTTTTGGCCAACCAAGCAACCTGGAAAGGCAAATCAGCACTACAAGAAGACTCGCTACCCATCGGTCAAAAGGGCCATGCTGAAAAAAGTGTCAAAACCAGAAATGCAGGACAGGCCATGGAGAAATGGGAGCCTTGCTACACTGATGGGCGGGATGTAAATTGCCAACAGCCTCTCTGGAGAAGTGTACGGTGAGTCCTGAAACATCTAAAAAACACAGCTTAGAGAGCATAGGGCACTTCCACTCATGGGGGTATAAATTGGGAAAATGAAAAATCAGCAAGACACAAGCACCCCCAAGTTGAGGGCTGCTCTGTTGACAAGGACCTCCACTTCATTCCACCTTCAATATCCCAGGAAAGAGAAAAATGGATAAAGAAGTTGTGGTCCTTATGTACAATGGAATATCACTCAGCCATGAAATCAATGTCATAAGGCTAGTAGCAGCATGATGAGTGGATTTAGGTACGACGATTCTAAGTGAAATAAGTCACACAGAAAAGGACACTTCTCATAAGGTATCACTTATAGAGGGAATGTAAAAACCGTTACACTTGAACTGAATTACAAAACAGAACAGAGTCACACATGCAGAAAACACAGTATGTCTGCTTAACGGGAAAGGTGAGGTGGGGTGATATATAAAACAAGGGTTTCAAATTAGCTCAGATACCGTTCCATAAACCCAATATGTAATAGACAAGACCTACTCCTTGCTCAGAGAACTGGACTCAACACGCCCTATTCGCTGCACAAGAATATATCTGAATAGTAATAATCTTAAAACCTATGTATTGATGTCCCTCTGTAAGTGAATCAAGTGGGTGTAAAGGGGCATAAACACAGCAGTGAAAATCAGGTAAACCCCATTATAAAAATAAATTACTTAAAAATTCCAAAAAACAAAGACAGTGATAGAGGGAAAATTTTTACGTAATTCGTTCCGGGGCTGTGATGCAACCTGGTGTGACCATATCTAGACCCACAGCTGGATGAGAAATAAAGCTGGACACTCTTGGGGCTGAAGGTCTCTTTCCCTATTTACCAGATTAGGAACGTAGAAAGGCTGCCACCCTCTGGCCGTTACCTGCAAAAGCAGCTTTAAAACCTGTGCTAATGGTCACTTCATATGAACAAGTACTTCAGGGCTGTAAATGAAACGTGCCCTCAAAATGTCTTGAGGGAGGTAATGGCCAAAAATTTTCAAAATGTGACACTTACTTTAAGAAAACACTTTGAAGAACTGAGCTGTAATCACAGTTTGATAAATAAAAAGGGCATGCTTTAAAGCTCAATTTCAACAGATTATGGGACACATGCAAATTCAACCACAGATAGGCATCAGCTCGCACCCATTAGAATAACCATCAGCAAGAAAACTACAAACAATAAATATTGAAGGTGTTTTGGAGAAATGCATACCCTCAATTTTAAGTGGGACATAACCTGGAAAGAGCCACTAATGAGAACTGAATGGTGGTGCCTTTAAAACATACACACTGAGCTACCATATGATACAGCAAGCCCACTGCTTGGCCTATAACATAAGAAGATATAACTGGAAAGACACAGGCAAGCAAATGTGCATTGCAGCAGTATTACAATAGCCAAGACATGGAGGCAACCAGAAAGTCCATCAAGAGGTGCGTGGCCAAAGAAGAACTGGTACACGTACAGATGGAATATTAGCCAGGGAAAAAAATGAAACAATGCCATTTGCAGCACCATGTATGATTCTTGAGGTAATCAGGCAAATTGTACTAAGTCAGAAAGCAAAAGACACATATCCTATAATATCACTTATAGGTCTTAGCTAAAAATTGATACCAATGAAAATATTTCCACAGAGAAATGCAATCACAGATTCATTAAACAAACTTATGGTTCACCAAATGGAAAGGTGTGAGGATTGGATACATTAGGATATTGGGGTTAAGATAGATATAGAAACACATGTGAAATATGTAATCACCAAAGACCTACGTAATACCAAGACAAGACTACTCAACATCGTGTCATAACCTACATGGGAAAATGATCCAAAGAAGAATAGATATATGTATATGTTTAAAAGAACCACATCTTTCACACCTAGAAGAAACAAAACATTTTAATTAAATTTGCTCTGACAAAAAATAAAAATTAAATTAAAAAAAGAACAAGAAGTAATGAGACATAAACTTAAGGGGCTATTTGCTGGCACATTGCATTCTAATTTACAACCAGAACATGACTTCCATTAAGGCTCTGTCATCACTAATAAAGCAGCTTTATAAGCAATGTTGAAGGTAGCTTAAAAGAAGTCTCACTAATTATTGATAGTAACAAGGAAACAAAGAAAAGTAAAAATCTCACTGCAAAAAGTATACATAGGGTAAGGATAGTAGATCAAACACTTATTAAACTTCTGTAAAGAATAAAAGACAACAGTAGTATGTTTTTTTAAAAAGAGAGGGCCCAAATAAATCTGAAATGAAAGAGATGATGTTACAACGGACACCACAGAAATACAAAGTATCCTAAGATACACACAGGGTAACTCAGGGCTCAGACTGGACAGAGCCCACTCTCCAGTCCCCTGTACATGACTTACAGGAGCCTCAGGAACTGAGGAGGGGGTCCCTGAGGAGAGGCTCAAGATAGAATATGGTAGGCATTAACATGACTGCATTCATCTTAAACATGCCTGAACTACATTCACACGAGATGATTTTGTCCTGTATGTACATCGGCACCTCTAGTTGGAACTGCAGATCTTTGGCTTCAACACCTCTACTGACAACATTAGCGTCACCTGCTGTGGACCGTCTCCTATAGGATTTCTAGAATCACAAAACATCGAAGCTTCACAGGACCCAGAGTCTGTGCAACTCCACACAGAGTCTCAGAGTCTCAACTCCACTCAGATACTCCACTCTTGGAGGGCACACACAAAGTAGTGTGCACATCAGGACCCAGGGGAAGGAGCAGTGACCCTGTAGGAGAATGACCAGAACTACCTGCTACTTTTAGAGGGTCTCTTGCAGAGGCAGGTGGTGGCTGTGGCTGTGGCTCACCGTGAGGACAACGACACTGGCAGCAGAAGTTCTGGGAAATACTCCTTGGTGTGAGCCCTCCCAGAGTCCGCCATTAGCCCCACCAAGAGCAAGGTAGGCTCCAGGGCTGGGTCGCCTCAGGCCAAACAACCAACAGGGAGGGAACCCAGCCCCATGCATCAGCAGACAAGCGGATTAAACTTTTTATTAAAGTTTTATTTAATCCGTAGACAAGCGGATTAAAGCTCTGCCCACCAAAGCAACACCCAGCTCTACCCACCACCAGTCCTTCCCATCAGGAAGCTTGCACAAGCCTCTAAGATAGACTCATCCACCGGAGAGCAGACAGCAGAAGCAAGAAGAACTACAATTCTGCAGCCTGTGGAAGGAAAACCACATTCACAGAAAGATAGACAAAATGAAAAGGCAGAGGACTTTATACCAGATCAAGGAACAAGATAAAACCCCAGAAAAAAAAACGAAATGAGGTGGAGATAGGGAACCTTCCAGAAAAAAAATTCAGAATAATGATAGTGAAGTTGAGCCAAGACCTTGGAAAAAGAAAGGAGGCAAAGATCGAGAAGATGCAAGAAATGTTTAACAAAGACCTAGAAGAATTAAGGAACAAACACCTAGAAGAATTAAAGAACAAACAAACAGAGGTGAACAATGGAATAACTGAAATGAAAAATACACTAGAAGGAATCAGTAGCAGAATAACTGTGGCAGAAGAACGGATAAGTGACCTGGAAGACAGAAAGGTGGAAATCACTGCCATGGAACAGAATAAAGAAAAAGAATGAAAATAAACGAAGACACCCCAAGAGTCCTCTGGGACAACATTAAACGCAACAACATTCGCATTATAGGGGTCCCAGAAGGAGAAGAGAGAGAGAAAGGACCCGAGAATATATTTAAAGAGATAATGGTCAAAAACTTCCCTAGCATGGGAAAAGAAATAGCCACCCAAGTCCAGAAGCACAGAGTGTCCCAGGCAGGATAAACCAAAGGAGAAAAATGACAAGACACATAGTAATCAAATTGACAAAAATTAACGACAAAGAAAAATGATTGAAAGCAGCAAGGGAAAAATGACAAATAACATACAAGGGAACTCCCATAAGGATAACAACTGATTTCTCAGCAGAAAATCTACAAGCCAGAAGGAAGTGGCATGATAAATTTAAAGTGATGAAAGGGAAGAACCTACAACCAAGAGTACTCCACCCTGCAAAGAGCTCATTCAGATTTGATGGAGAAATCAAAAGCCTTACAGACAAGCAAAAGCTAAGAGAATTCAGCACCATGAAACCAGCTCTACACCAAATGCTAAAGGAACTTCTCTAAGTGGGAAACACAAGAGAAGAAAAGGACCCACCAAGACAAACCCATAACAATTAAGAAAATAGTAGTAGGAACATACATATCGATAATTACCTTAAACGTGAATGCACTACATGTTCCAACCAAAAGACACAGGCTCGCTGAATGGATACAAAAACAAGACCCATATATATGCTGTCTACAAGAGATCCATTTCAGACCTAGGGACACATACAGACTCAAAGTGAGGCGATGGAAAAATATATTCTATGCAAATGAAAATCAAAAGAAAGCTGGAGTAGCAATACTCATATCAGATAAAATAGACTTTAAAATAAAGAATGTTACAAGAGACGAGGAAAGGCACTACATAATGGTCAGGGGATCAATCCAAGAAGAAGATATAACAACTATAAATATATATGTACCCAAAATAGGAGCAGCTCAATGTATAAGGCAACTGCTAACAGCTATAAAAGAGGAAATCGACAGTAACACAATAATAGCGGGGGACTTTAACAGCTCACTTACACCAGTGGAGATCAGCCAGACAGACAATTAATAAGGAAACACAAGCTTTAAATGACACAATAGACCAGATAGAGTTAATTGATATTTATAGGACATTCCATCCAAAAACAGCAGATTACACGTTCTTCTCAACTGCACACGGAACATTCTCCAGGATAGATCACATCTTGGGTCACAGATAAAGCCTCAGTAAATTTAAGAAAACTGAAATCATATCAAGCAGCTGTTCCGACCACAATGCTATGAGATTAGAAATCAATTACACGGAAAAAACCGTAAAAAACACAAACACATGGAGGCTAAACAATACGTTACTAAATAACCAAGAGATCACTGAAGAAATCAAAGAGGAAATCAAAAACTACCTAGAGACAAATGACAACAAAAACACGATGATCCAAAACCTATGGGATGCAGCAAAAGGAGTTCTAAGAGGGAAGTTTATAGCAATACAAGCCTACCTCAAGAAACAAGAAAAATCTCAAATAAACAATCTAACCTTACACCTAGAGGAACTAGAGAAAGAAGAACAAAACCCAAAGTTAGTAGAAGGAAAGAAATCATAAAGATCAGAGCAGAAATAAATGAAATAGAAACAAAGAAAACGAAAGCAAAGATCAATAAAACTAAAAGCTGGTTCTTTGAGAAGATAAGCAAAAATGATCAACCTTTAGCCGGACTCCAGAAAAAGAGGGAGAGGACGCAAATCAACAAAATTAGAAGTGAAAAAGCAGAAGTTATAACAGACACCACAGGAATACAAAGCATCCTAAGAGACTACTACAAGCAACTCTAGGCCAATAAAATGGACAATCTGGAAGAAATGGACAAATTCTTAGAAAGGGATAACCTTCTAAGACTGAACCAGGAAGAAATAGAAAATATGAACAAACCTATCACAAGCAATGAAATTGAAACTGTGATTAAAAATCTTCCAACAAACAAAAGTCCAGAACCAGATGGCATCACAGGTGAATTCTATCAAACATTTAGAGCAGAGCTAACACCCAACCTTCTCAAATTCTTCAAAACAATTGCAGCAGAAGGAACACTCCCAAACTCATTCTATGAGACCACCATCACCCTGATACCAAAATCAGACAGAGATACTACAAGGAAAGAAAATTATAGACCAATATCACTGATGAATATAGATGTAAAAATCCTCAACAAAATACTAGCAAACAGAATCGAACAACACATGAAAAGGATCATACACCATGATCAAGTGGGGTTTATCCCAGGGATGCGAGGATTCTTCAATATACACAAATCAATGTGATACACCATATTAACAAATTGTAGAATAAAAGCATATGATCATCTCAATAGATGAAGGAAAAGATTTTGAGAAAATTCAACACTCATTTACGATAAAAACTCTGCAGAGTGTGGGCATAGAGGGAAACTACCTCAACATAATAAAGGCCATATATGACAAACCCACAGAAAACAACATTCTCAATGGTGAAAAACTGAAAGCGTTTCCTCTAAGATCAGGAACAAGACGAGGATGTCCACTCTCACCACTGCTATTCAACATAGTTTTGGAAGTCCTAGCCATGGCAATCAGAGAAGAAAAAGAAATAAAAGGAATACAAAAAGGAAAAGAAGAAGTAAAATTGTCACTGTTTGCAGATGACATGATATCATAGATAGAGAATCCTAAAGATGCCACCAGAAAACCACTGGAGCTAATCAATGAATTTGGTAAAGTTGCAGGATACAAAATTAATGCACAGAAATTGCTTGCATTCCTATACACTAACAATGAAAGATCAGAAAGAGAAATTAAGGAAACAATCCCATTACCACTGCAACAAAAAGAATAAAATACCTAGGAATAAACCTACCTAAGGAAGTAAAAGACCTGTACTCAGAAAACTATAAGACACTGATGAAAGAAATCAAAGATGATATAAACAGATGGAGACATATACCATGTTCTCGGATTAGAAGAATCAATATTGTGAAAATGACTATACTACCCAAAGCAATCTACAGATTCAATGCAATCCCGATCAAAATACCTTTGGCATTTTCTACAGAACAAGAAAAAAAAATCTTAAAATTTGTAGGGAGACACAAAAGACCCTGGATAGCCAAAGCAGTCTTGAGGGGGGAAAAAAAAGAGCTGGAGGAATCAGACTTCCAGACTTCAGACTATATTGCAAAGCTACAGTAATCAAGATAATATGGTACTGACACAAGAACAGAAATATAGGTCAATAGAACAGGATAGAAAGCACAGAGATAAACCCACGTACCTATGGTTCACTAATCTATGACAAAGGAGGCAAGGGTATACAATGGAGAAAAGACAGTGTCTTCAGCAAGTGGTGCTGGGAAAACTGGACAGTTACATGTAAAAGAATGAAATTAGTACACACCCTAACACCATACACAAAAATAAACTCAAAATGGATTAGAGACCTAAATATAAGACCAGCCACTATAAAACTCTTAGAGGAAAACATAAGCAGAACAGTCTATGACATAAATCACAGCAAGATCCTTTTTGACCCACCTCCTAGAGAAATGGAAATAAAAACAAAAATAAAAAAATGGGACCGAATGAAACATAAATTCTTTTGCACAGCAAAGGAAAACATAAGCAAGATGAAAAGACAACCATCAGAATGGGAGAAAATATTTTCAAATGAAGCAAATGGCAAAGGATTAATCTCCAAAAAGCAGCTCATGTAGCTCAATATCACAAAACCAAACAACCCAATCCAAAAATGGGCAGAAGACCTAAATAGACATTTCTCCAAAGAAGATATACAGGTTGCCAACAAACACATGAAAGGATGCTGAACATCACTAATCATTAGAGAAATGCAAATCAAAACTACAGTGAGGTATCACCTCACACCAGTCAGAATGGCCATCATCAAAAAATCTACCAACAATAAATGCTGGGGAGGCATTTATTGGAGCAAAGGGAACCCTCTTGCACTGTTGGTGGGAATGTAAATTGATATAGCCACTAGGGAGAACGGTATGGGGGTTCCTTAAAAACTAAAAATAGAACTACCATACAACCCAGCAAACCCACTCCTGGACATTTACCCTGAGAAAACCATAATTCAAAAAGAGTCATGTACCACAATGTTCACTGTAGCTCTATTTACAATAGCCAGGACATGGAAGCAACCTAAGTGTCCATCAACAGATAAATGGATAAGGAAGATGTGGCACAAATATACAATGGAACATTATTCAGCCATAAAAAGAAACGAAATTGAGTTACTTTTAGTGAGGTGGATGGATCTAGAGTCTGTCCTACAGAGTGAAGTAAGTCAGAAAGAGAAAAACAAATACCGTATGCTAACACATATATATGGAATCTTCAAAAAAAAAGTTTATGAAGAACCTAGGGGCAGGAAAGGATTAAGGACACAGACGTAGAGAAAGGACTTGAGGACATGGGGAGAGGGAAGGGTAAGCTCGGACAAAGTGAGAGAGTGGTATGGACATATATACACTACCAAATGTAAAATTGATAGCTACTGGGAAGCAGCCACATAGCACAGGGAGATCAGCTCTGTGCTTTGTGACCACCTAAAAGGGTGGGATAAGGGAGTGAGAGGGAGTTGCAAGAGGGAGGGGATATGGTGTTATATGTATACGCACAGCTGATTCACTTTTTTATACAGCAGAAACTAACACACAATTGTAAAGCAATTATACTCCAATAAAGATGTAAAAGAAAAAAAAAAGCCCAGAAATAAACCTACACACCTATGGCCCACTAATCTATGACAAAGGAGGCAAGGGTATACAAAGGAGAAAAGACAGTCTCTTCAATAAGTGGTGCTGGGAAAAATGGACAGCTACATGTAAAAGAATGAAATTAGAACACTCCCTAACACCATACACAAAAAATAAACTCAAAATGGATTAGAGACCAAAATGTAAGACCGGACACTATAAAACTCTTAGAGGAAAACATAGGAAGAATACTCTTTGACATAAATCACAGCAAGATCTTTTTTGATCCACCTCCTAGAGTAATGGAATAAAAAAAAATAAACATATGGGAGCAAATGAAACCTAAAAGCTTTTGCAAAGCAAAGGAAACTACAAACAAGACGAAAAGACAACCCTCACAATGGGAGAAAATATTTGCAAACGAATCAATGGACAAAGGATTAATCTCCAATGTATATAAACAGCTCATGCAGCTCAACAGTAAAAAAACAAACAACCCAATCCAAAAATGGGCAGATGACGTAAATAGACATTTGTCCCAAGAAGACATACAGATGACCAAGAAGCACATGAAAAGCTGCTCAACATCACTAATTATTAGAGAAATATAAACCAAAACTACAATGAGGTATCGCCTCACACGAGTTAGAATGGGCATCATCAGAAAATCTACAAGCAACAAATGCTGGAGAGGGTGTGGAGAAAAGGGAACCCTCTTACACTATTTGTGGGAATGTAAATTGATACAGTCACGATGGAGAACAGTATGGAGGTTCCTTAAAAAACTAAAAATAGAATTACCATATGACCCAGCAATCCCACTACTGGCCATATACCCAGAGAAAACCATAATTCAAAAAGACATATTCACCACAATATTCATTGCAGCACTGTTTACAATAGCCAGGTCATGGAAGCAACCTAAATGCCCATAGACAGACGAACAGAAAAGATGTGCTACATATATAAAATGGAATATTACTCAGCCATAAAAAGGAATGAAATTGGGTCATTTGTAGAGACGTGGATAGATCTAGAGACTGTCATACAGAGTGAAGTAAGTCAGAAAGAGAAAAACAAATATCGTATATTAACGCATACATGTGGAACCTAGAAAAATGGTAAAGATGAACCGGTTTGCAAGGCAGAAATAGAGACACAGATGTAGAGAACAAATGTATGGACACCAAGGGGGGAAAGTGGCAGGGTGGTGGTGGTGGGATGAATTGCGAGCCTGGGATTGACATATATACACTTATATGTATAAAATAGGTTACCAATAAGAGCCTGCTGTATAAAAAAATGAATAAAATAAATTCAAAAATTAAAAAATAAGTAATACTTAAAAAAATAAAACAGAAAAAAAAGTTCTGCCCTTCCCATAGACGTATTTATATGAATGAATTATTTCCATGCTTATATCCATAAATACAAAAAGAGGAATAAAACTTACCTTGAACCAAAAAAGAAAAAAAAAAAACAGAACCCACTGGTCATACAGAGGAAAACCCTATCAGGGCACTTGCTCCAGGGGTAAACAATTCTGAAGTTGGTCACAGGTGGGGAATCATCTCCCATGCAGCCAGCAGCCCCCACACGAGGAGCGTCCTCATTGCAAAGCTGGGGGACCGTGAGGAGGCGTCTCTGAGTAAACGTGAGCTGAGCCCCAGGCCAGCTGCTGCTGAACTTTTCCCACCCTTCCCAGGTAAAACACCTGAATGTGTGCAAAGACTTTAAAAACTAGAGGAAGGGGCTTGGAGTCACACCAGCGACAGCACGCAGGCCGACTTGGTGCCTGCAGGCCAGCCAGGATGGTCCTGGCCCCGGGCGCTCGTCTGGAAGCTTTCCATTTCCCTGCCTGAGGTACCCCTCCTGTCCCGGCCCCCACTGCTTTTTTCCTTCCTCACCTCTGCCCGGGGAGAAATTCCAGCAGCAAGTATGGGTGACACATCCTCTTCTTTAGCAGGTGGCAGCCCGGCAACTCCTGCAGAAAGTCCAGCAGAGCCCCAGTCACACTGGGCCACTCATAGAGCCGTGGGCCCTACTCCCTCCCACCAGCCCAACCCCGAGACTGCTGACGGGGCAGAGAATATGGCGTCAGGCACAGCTGCAGAGGCTTTTGCTGCCTGGAGGGGTGTTTATATTGACCTCAACCCAGGCACACCTGGGAAGGGCTGGCCGGCCGGGTCAGGCTGCCCAGGTCAGCCAATCCTCGCCCCTCAGGGGCTCAGAGTTGCAGAAAATGGGCCTTGCTGCACCGGCCAGATCCAAGGAACAGGTGTAGGGTCCCGAGAGTCAGGATAGATAAGGGGCGGCAGCCCTGGCTTGTTTTCGAATCATTTTATCTGGTCCATGAGTGGGAGACAACTTCAAGAAGACCCTCTGCTAATGAGAGGAACCCAGGAGTCAGGGAGAGGAGGGGTGGTGGGTGGAGACAGAGGCCTGGTGCCCCGGCTGCAGTGGAAGCCCCTGGAAGACCAGGCAGAGGGAGGCCGCACAGAGTGAAGCCTAGGGTCACAGACCTGTTGGAGCTGCTGTTTGTTAGTTCAAGCTCTGCTCTGAGGTGCTCTGTGTCAGCTCTGAGTGACAGGGGTGCTGGGGGTGCTCTGCAATGAGGGCTATGTGCACGGTTCCTGTGTGCCCAGCCCTGCCGGGGTACCTGTCCACGGGAGCTCCATATCCAGGGAGGGGCCTGCCCACGAGAGCCCCGTGGGCTGCTGCGTACCTGCCCAGGTGAGCTCCATATCCTGGGAGGGGCCTGACCACAAGAGCCCCGTGGGCTGCTGGGGACCTGGTAGAGGACGCCAGGACAGTCAGTGAAGCCACAGAGGATATACATCTAGTAGTTCCTAATTCCTACACCCTGCTGGTCATTCTACCATCCACCAGGACATGGCATTCTGTATTAGACTTCAATGATGCCTTCTTCTGTATTCCATTAGTCCCAGAGTCACAAGAAATTTTGGCTGTGAGTGGCAGGACTCAACCTACAACAAAAACAATACTGCTGGGCCGTCCTGCCCCAGGGGTTCAAAAATTCCCACACCATCTTTGGGGAAACGTTAGCTAAAGACCTAAAAGATCTACCTCTGGAGAAGGGAACCCTCCTTCAATATGCAGATGACATTCTGATCACCAGCCCGACTAAGGAGGCCTCTGAACTACCTAGCCAATAAAAGATAGAAGGTGTCCAAGGAAAAGGCTCAAATATCACAAACTAAGGTGGCCTTCCTGGGCTTCATTCGCACAGAAGGTCGGAGAAGCCCACCCCAGGAAAGGGAAGAAGCCATTTGCAGCCTCACCTTTCCTGAAACTAGAAGACAGCTTAGGGGTTCCTGGGGAGACCGGGGTTTGCTGCATCTGGATCCCTAACTACAGTCTAATAGCTGGGCCTCTATATGAAACACTGAAAGGAAAAGATGATGATCCTTTTGAATAGAATCCAGAAGCGGCCTTTCAAGAATGGAAAGAGCAGTCAATTCAGACCCTGGCCCTGGACCTCCCTAAGTTAGCTAAACCCTTTGACCTTTACATTCCTGGTCCAAGGCGAATCGCCCTTGGAGTATTAGTGCAAAAACTGGGACCACTTGAAATGGAACAATGCAAGAATGCCCTCCAGGCATTGGCCAGCCACCCCATCCGACCAGGATACTGGGGGTATCTAAAAACCTGGAAATCAGCAGCCCGCAAGGCCAGCTCCCTCCTAAGGGAAAAGGACGCCACTTGGTGATCCTAACCACCCACCATGCCCTGAAGTTGCAGGGATTGCTCCGTGGGCACAATGACCTCGAGTGAGGAGGCCCTCCAACACCAACCTCCAGAGAGACAACCTGGGGCAATGGGCCCCCATGACGACTCGTGTGACCATCACTTGACCTGGAGCTTCTCTCAGAAAACAACAAGAGTGTGCCCCAAAAGAGCAGACTATTGCTTACAGGACTTACTGCACCCAGAGCGGAGCTAATAAACTTGGCAGGGGAACCGTAAATAACGCTGCCACCATAGAAAAGCCTACAGACACCGCAGTGATGGCGGCCAATGAGACCGGCTGTACTCCTGGCTACTTCAAAAGGCCGTTGACTGAGTGGCCGTCATGGTCCTGGATCACCACCGGCCCTGGACTGTCTGGGAGTTGAGCAAGCAGGGCTCTGACACCTGGTGCTGTTTGTACGTTAATTCAGTGGCCTAACTGAAGAAAGCACAGACTACTGGTCAGAGCATCTAGGCTGGCAGAAACCATCAGCCTAAGGGGGCCGAACCAATGTGGAGCAGGGTAAAACCGCCCACCCCCCCAGCGTCTCTGCACATCTCTTTCCTGGACCCTTAAAGGTCATTAGAATCTATAAAACTTCCAATGCTGGTGCTCAGGCAGACGAGCAGTGAGGGAGGAGGCCTGCGGACAATCAACCTCACCTGGAGGCTGCTGGGGAGAAGTCCTGCCCCTCCCCCCGGGTATGAGGACACCCAACTCAGCATGAAGCATTTACAGAAGACGTGTCTGCACCCTCAGCGCCCCAAGAATGAGGAATGGGACAAAAGGCAGAGGAGGGCTTTGTCACTGGCAAAGCCCATTAAAAATTCCTGGGAGATAAAAATAGAATCTGGGCAATAAAATAAAGTCTAACCATTTTTTCCTTTGTGCTTTGTCTAATTTCACTTGCTCCTAGGTTTCCACATGCAGAGGTCCCACACCCGACACTTCAGACCCGATTTCCTCGTGCAAAATGGCTGGGCCGACACCTCAGCTCGTGGGGCCCCGTGCAGACTCTGCGACATAGAGCCTGAGCTCCAGCCAACCTGGCCCTCGAGAGCTCCGCCCCCTCCCTCCCGCTGATGCTGACAGGATCCCTACACAGCAGCCCGGCCCACAACCCGCAGGGGAGCACACACTCTCACCTCTCCATTCTCTGATCAAAATATAAAGTTTTCCTTTGCTTCTGAACCAAAGTCAGTCTCGATCTGTTGGCTCCAATGACACTGGGCAGGGAGACCCTTGTTGGGGCCCACTCTGCAGGATCAGTAACAGAATTTGAGAACATTGTAACTTCAATGAACAGATGTGTGAGCCAAGCTGTAATTAACATAGAGCAGTGTATAAGGCTCGTGTAAAATAAGATGTTTCTAACACTTCCATTTGATATTTCCATCACTTTATTATAAGCAAGTTCAGTGGAGGGGTTTGTCTTATTTGTCAGGTCAAGAGTAGAGAAATGCAGTGATTTCTTTCCAAGGATGTACATCTAATAATCTTGGTTGAAGTTTCAACCTTGTTTGGAATGATTTTCCATTGAAAATGATACCTCTCTTTCAGCTCCTAGATTTCTGAGAAGTATAAAATCTTATATTTTTTATTACCAAAGGGGAAAGGTGGGAGGAGGGATAAATTAACAGTTTCAGATTAACATATACACACTGCTATGTATAAAATATATCATCAACAAGGAACTACTGTATAGCACAGGGAACTATACTCAATATTTTGTAATGACCCCTGAGGGGAAATAACCTGAAAAACAATAGATATCTATATCGACATCATCTATCAACTACAGATAAAATGGAAACTAAAGGAGGCCGATGGTGAGCGTTTCTGAACCTAAAGACTTCAATCATCTAAAGTTCGGACTCTGCCTACGGCCCAAGTCCCTTAATGAACACACATGTACCAGTAGCTTAAAAATTCCCCAGATTGGAGTTCGGGGAGACACTGATTTGGAAAAATCCCTTGTGTTCTCCTTATATACACGGGACCTTTCCTACAGCTAAAACATGCCTGTGACACCCAGAAGATGGAACACGGTTGGATCAGGAAGATTTTGGAAAAGGCACCAAAACGCCTAATTTCCTGGTTGTTGGGTTCACCCCTCCAGCCTTTTTCCTTAAAATCTCCCCACTTGAGGATGTCAGCACCTTCAACATCCAGTTGCACAGAAATCGGAATTTGTCCAAAGGAAGAAGGGGAAGGAGGAGAAACAAGGAGAGCCAAGCCCTAGATGTTCGGAGAGGCACATGTCACTCTACTTTCCAGTCAGGAAGAAGAATTAAGCAAAGGCTTAGCCTGCCACCGGGAACCAGAGTAGGGCCAGAAGCAAACGAGCAGTTCTGCGGAAAGCTCCCAAAAAAGCGAGTTGAAAAATGGAGCTCAGGGGCACTGCAATTCACAAATATGCAGAGTTATAAATGGTAACTCTCGTCCACAAATATATTGAGGGAAGGCAACGAAGAGGATTTGAAATCAAGGCAGAATTGCAGGAAACAGATTTCAGGAGTTAGATTTGAATCACCCCTAAAGCACATGAAAAACATCAAAACGTCGACAATGATGCACTTGGCCAAAAAGAGCATATGCGTTTTTTTCTGAATGAATTCAGGAAAAAACCCATAGGCCCTTTGTGGCCAACCAAGCAAGCCGGAAATGCAATTCAGCTCTACAAAGAAGTCTGACTTCCCATCGGTCAAAATGGCCTTCCTACAAAAGTGTAAAAACAAGAAAAGCAGGAGAGGCCAGGGAGTAAAGGGAGCCTTGTTACACTGATGGGTGGGGTGTAAATTGCCAATGATGACTCTGGAGAAGGGTATGGTGTTTCCTAAAATATCTAAAAAACACAGCTAGAGAGAAAGGGGCACATCGACTCATGGGCGTATAAATAGGGAAAACTAAAAATCAGCAAGACACAGGCACCCAAAACTTTAGGGCTGCTCTGTTGACAAGAACCTCCACTTAATTCCACCTTAAATATCCAAGGAAAGAGAAAAATGGATAAAGAAGTTGTGGTCCTTATGTACAATGGAATATCACTCAGCAATGAAATCAATGTCATAAGGGTAGTAGCAGCATGATGAGTGGATTTAAGTACAACGATTCTAAGTGAAATAAGTCACACAGAAAAAGACACATCTCATAAGGTATCACTTATAGAGGGAATGTAAAAACCGTTACACTTGAACTGAATTACAAAACAGAACAAAGTCACACATGCAGAAAACACACTATGGCTGCTTAACGGGAAAGGTGAGGTGGGGTGATACATAAAACAAGGGTTTCAAACTAGCTCAGATACCGTTCCATAAACCCAATATGTAATAGACAAGACCTACTCCTTGCTCAGAGAACTGGACTCAACACGCCCTATTCACCGCACAAGAATATATCTGACTAGTAATAATCTTAAAACCTATGTATTGATATCACTCTGTTAGTGTGTCAAGTCGCTGTAAAGCGGCATAAACACAGCAGTGAAAAGCAGCTAAACCACATTATAAAAATAAATTACTTTTAAAAACCCATGAAACAAAGACAGTGAAAGAGAGAGAAATTCTTATACAATTCGTTCAGGGGCTGTGATGCAAACTGGATTGACCATATCTAGACCCACAGTTGGATGAGACATAAGGGTGGACACTCTTGGGGCTGAGAGATTTGGTGAGGTTGGGTGAGCAAATGCAGACCCTTTAAAGTAATACTGCGTGGTACCCATCGCATGGGTCCCAAATCTCCAGGTTCAAGGGCATCTTCCTACATCGAAAACATGCATGAGAAACCCAGAAGATGGTACACCGTGTGATGGGGAAAGGTTTCTAAAACGCACCTCATTTCTCATCTCCTTGTGCTCGGGTTTGCGATTGCAGCCACTTTACTAGCAATCTCCCTACTTGGAGCATCAGCACCTTTAAACTCCTCTGCCGTACAGGATGCAATTTGTCCGGAGGATGAACGGGAAGACGGGGAACCAATGAGAGACTAGCTCTTGGTGTTGGGACAGGCACAGGTCACTCTATTTTCCCATCAGGAAGAAGAATTAACCACAGGCTCAGCCTGCCCCGCGGAACTAGAACAGGGCCTGAAGCCATCCTGCGCTTTTGCGGCCAGCTCCCTAAAAAGCGAGTTGCACAATGGAGCTTCAGGGCACTGCAATTCACAAACCTGCAGAGTTATAAATGATAACTCTCGTCCACAAATATATTGAGGGAAGGCAAAGAAGAGGATTTGAAATCAAGGCAGAATTGCAGGAAACAGATTTCAGGAGGTAGATTCGAATCGCTTTAAAGCACACGAAAAGCGGCAAAACGTTGACAATGATGCCCTTGGCCAAAAAGGGCGTATGCGTTTTTTCCTGAATATATTCAGGAAAAAACGCATACGCCCTTTTTGGCCAACCAAGCAACCTGGAAAGGCAAATCAGTGTTACAAAGAAGTCTCGCTTCCCGTCGGTCAAAAGGGCCATGCTGAAAAAAGTGTCAAAACCAGAAATGCAGGACAGGCCATGGAGAAATGGGAGCCTTGCTACACTGATGAGCGGGATGTAAATTGCCAACAGCCACTCTGGAGAAGTGTACGGTGTGTCCTGAAACATCTAAAAAACACAGCTTAGAGAGCATAGGGCACTTCCACTCATGGGGATATAAATTGGCAAAATGAAAAATCAGCAACACAAAAGCACCCCAAAGTTTAGGGCTGCTCTCTTGACAAGGACCTCCACTTCATTCCACCTTAAATATCCCAGGAAAGAGAAAAATGGATAAAGAAGTGGTGATCCTTATGTACAATGGAATATCACTCAGCCATGAAATCAATGTCATAAGGCTAGTAGCAGCATGATGAGTGGATTTAGGTACGACGATTCTAAGTGAAATAAGTCACACAGAAAAGGACACTTCTCATAAGGTATCACTGATAGAGGGAATGTAAAAACCGTTACACTTGAACTGAATTACCAAACAGAACAGAGTCACACATGCAGAAAACACACTATGGCTGCTTAACGGGAAAGGTGAGGTGGGGTGATACATAAAACAAGGGTATCAAATTAGCTCAGATACCGTTCCATACACCCAATATGTAATAGACAAGACCTACTCCTTGCTCAGAGAACTGGACTCAACACGCCCTATTCACCGCACAAGAATATATCTGACTAATAATAATCGTAAAACCTATGTATTGATATCTCTCTGTTAGTGTGTCAAGTGGGTGTAAAGCGGCATAAACCCAGCAGTGAAAAGCAGCTAAACCCCATTATAAAAATAAACTACTTTTAAAAACCCATGAAACAACGACAGTGAAAGAGGTAGAAATTTTTACACAATGAGTTCAGGGGCTGTGATACAACCTGGATTGACCATATCTAGACCCACAGCTGGATGAGACATAAGGGTGGACACTCTTGGGGCTGAGAGGTTTGGTGAGGTTGGGTGAGCAAACGCAGACCCTTTAAAGTAATACTGCGTGGTACCCATCGCATGGGTCCCAAATCTCCAGGTTCAAGGGCATCTTCCTACATCGAAAACATGCATGAGAAAACAAAAAGATGGTACACCATGTGATGGGGAAAGGTTTCTAAAACGCACCTCATTTCTCTTCTCCTTGTGCCAGGGTACGCCATTCCAGCCGCTTTACTAACAATCTCCCTACTTGGAGCATCAGCACCTTTAACCTCCTGTTCCGTACAGGTTGCAATTTGTCCTGAGGATGAACGGGTAGACGGGGAACCAGTGAGAGACTAGCTCTTGGTGTTGGGACAGGCACAGGTCACTCTATTTTCCCATCAGGAAGAAGAATTAACCACAGGCTCATCCTCCCCCCCGGAACCAGAACAGGGCCTGAAGCCATCCTGCGCTTTTGCGGCCAGCTCCCAAAAAAGCGAGTTGTAAAATGGAGCTTCAGGGCACTGCAATTCACAAACCTGCAGAGTTATAAATGATAACTCTCGTCCACAAATATATTGAGGGAAGGCAAAGAAGTGGATTTGAAATCAAGGCAGAATTGCAGGAAACAGATTTCAGGAGGTAGATTCGAATCGCCTTTAAAGCACATGAAAAGCGGCAAAACGTTGACAATGATGCCCTTGGCCAAAAAGGGCGTATGCGTTTTTTCCTGAATATATTCAGGAAAAAACGCATACGCCCTTTTTGGCCAACCAAGCAACCTGGAAAGGCAAATCAGCGCTACAAAGAAGACTCGCTACCTGTCGGTCAAAAGGGCCATGCTGAAAAACGTGTCAAAACCAGAAATGCAGGACAGGCCATGGATAAATGGGAGCCTTGCTACACTGATGGGCGGGATGTAAATTGCCAACAGCCACTCTGGAGAAGTGTACAGTGTGTCCTGAAACATCTAAAAAACACAGCTTAGAGAGCATAGGGCACTTCCACTCATGGGGGTATAAATTGGGAAAATGAAAAATCAGCAACACACAAGCACCCCAAAGTTTAGGGCTGCTCTGTTGACAAGGACCTCCACTTCATTCCACCTTCAATATCCCAGGAAAGAGAAAAATGGATAAAGAAGTTGTGGTCCTTATGTACAATGGAATATCACTCAGCCATGAAATCAATGTCATAAGGCTAGTAGCAGCATGATGAGTGGATTTAGGTACGACGATTCTAAGTGAAATAAGTCACACAGAAAAGGACACTTCTCATAAGGTATCACTTAAGGAGGGAATGTAAAAAGCGTTACACTTGAACTGAATTACAAAACAGAACAGAGTCACACATGCAGAAAACACACTATGGCTGCTTAACGGGAAAGGTGAGGTGGCGTGATACATAAAACAAGGGTTTCAAATTAGCTCAGATACCGTTCCATAAACCCAATATGTAATAGACAAGACCTACTCTTTGCTCAGAGAACTGGCCTCAACACACCCTATTCACCGCACAAGAATATATCTGACTAGTAATAATCTTAAAACCTATGTATTGATATCTCTCTGTTAGTGTGTCAAGTGGGTGTAAAGCGGCATAAACACAGCAGTGAAAAGCAGCTAAACCCCATTATCAAAATAAATTACTTTGAAAAACCCATGAAACAAAGACAGTGAAAGAGAGAGAAATTCTTACACAATGCGTTCAGGGGCTGTGATGCAACCTGGATTGACCATATCTAGACCCACAGCTGGATGAGACATAAGGGTGGACTCTCTTGGGGCTGAGAGGTTTGGTGAGGTTGGGTGAGCAAACGCAGACCCTTTAAAGTAATACTGCGTGGTACCCATCGCATGGGTCCCAAATCTCCAGGTTCAAGGGCATCTTCCTACATCGAAAACATGCATGAGAAAACAAAAAGATGGTACACCATGTGATGGGGAAAGGTTTCTAAAACGCACCTCATTTCTCTTCTCCTTGTGCCCAGGTTCGCCATTCCAGCCGCTTTACTAACAATCTCCCTACTTGGAGCATCAGCACCTTTAACCTCCTGTTCCATACAGGTTGCAATTTGTCCTGAGGATGAACGGGTAGACGGGGAACCAGTGAGAGACTAGCTCTTGGTGTTGGGACAGGCACAGGTCACTCTATTTTCCCATCAGGAAGAAGAATTAACCAGAGGCTCCTCCTCCCCCCCGGAACCAGAACAGGGCCTGAAGCCATCCTGCGCTTTTGCGGCCAGCTCCCAAAAAAGCGAGTTGTAAAATGGAGCTTCAGGGCACTGCAATTCACAAACCTGCAGAGTTATAAATGATAATTCTCGTCCACAAATATATTGAGGGAAGGCAAAGAAGTGGATTTGAAATCAAGGCAGAATTGCAGGAAACAGATTTCAGGAGGTAGATTCGAATCGCCTTTAAAGCACATGAAAAGCGGCAAAACGTTGACAATGATGCCCTTGTCCAAAAAGGGCGTATGCGTTTTTTCCTGAATATATTCAGGAAAAAACGCATACGCCCTTTTTGGCCAACCAAGCAACCTGGAAAGGCAAATCAGCGCTACAAATAAGACTCGCTACCCGTCGGTCAAAAGGGCCATGCTGAAAAAAGTCTCAAAACCAGAAATGCAGGACAGGCCATGGAGAAATGGGAGCCTTGCTACACTGATGGGCGGGATGTAAATTGCCAACAGCCACTCTGGAGAAGTGTACGGTGTGTCCAGAAACATCTAAAAAACACAGCTTAGAGAGCATAGGGCACTTCCAGTCATGGGGGTATAAATTGGGAAAATGAAAAATCACCAAGACACAAGCACCCCAAAGTTTAGGGCTGCTCTGTTGACAAGGACCTCCACTTCATTCCACCTTCAATATCCCAGGAAAGAGAAAAATGGATAAAGAAGTTGTGGTCCTTATGTACAATGGAATATCACTCAGCCATGAAATCAATGTCATAAGGCTAGTAGCAGCATGATGAGTGGATTTAGGTACGACGATTCTAAGTGAAATAAGTCACACAGAAAAGGACACTTCTCATAAGGTATCACTTATAGAGGGAATGTAAAAAGCGTTACACTTGAACTGAATTACAAAACAGAACAGAGTCACACATGCAGAAAACACACTATGGCTGCTTAACGGGAAAGGTGAGGTGGGGTGATACATCAAACAAGGGTTTCAAATTAGCTCAGATACCGTTCCATAAACCCAATATGTAATAGACAAGACCTACTCCTTGCTCAGAGAACTGGACTCAACACGCCCTATTCACCGCACAAGAATATATCTGACTAGTAATAATCTTAAAACCTATGTATTGATATCTCTCTGTTAGTGTGTCAAGTGGGTGTAAAGCGGCATAAACACAGCAGTGAAAAGCAGCTAAACCCCATTATCAAAATAAATTACTTTGAAACACCCATGAAACAAAGACAGTGAAAGAGAGAGAAATTCTTACACAATGCGTTCAGGGGCTGTGATGCAACCTGGATTGACCATATCTAGACCCACAGCTGGATGAGACATAAGGGTGGACACTCTTGGGGCTGAGAGGTTTGGTGAGGTTGGGTGAGCAAACGCAGACCCTTTAAAGTAATACTGCGTGGTACCCATCGCATGGGTCCCAAATCTCCAGGTTCAAGGGCATCTTCCTACATCGAAAACATGCATGAGAAAACAAAAAGATGGTACACCATGTGATGGGGAAAGGTTTCTAAAACGCACCTCATTTCTCTTCTCCTTGTGCCCGGGTTCGCCATTCCAGCCGCTTTACTAACAATCTCCCTACTTGGAGCATCAGCACCTTTAACCTCCTGTTCCGTACAGGTTGCAATTTGTCCTGAGGATGAACGGGTAGACGGGGAACCAGTGAGAGACTAGCTCTTGGTGTTGGGACAGGCACAGGTCACTCTATTTTCCCATCAGGAAGAAGAATTAACCAGAGGCTCATCCTCCCCCCCGGAACCAGAACAGGGCCTGAAGCCATCCTGCGCTTTTGCGGCCAGCTCCCAAAAAAGCGAGTTGTAAAATGGAGCTTCAGGGCACTGCAATTCACAAACCTGCAGAGTTATAAATGATAACTCTCGTCCACAAATATATTGAGGGAAGGCAAAGAAGTGGATTTGAAATCAAGGCAGAATTGCACGAAACAGATTTCAGGAGGTAGATTCGAATCGCCTTTAAAGCACATGAAAAGCGGCAAAACGTTGACAATGATGCCCTTGGCCAAAAAGGGCGTATGCGTTTTTTCCTGAATATATTCAGGAAAAAACGCATACGCCCTTTTTGGCCAACCAAGCAACCTGGAAAGGCAAATCAGCGCTACAAAGAAGACTCGCTACCCGTCGGTCAAAAGGGCCATGCTGAAAAACGTGTCAAAACCAGAAATGCAGGACAGGCCATGGATAAATGGGAGCCTTGCTACACTGATGGGCGGGATGTAAATTGCCAACAGCCACTCTGGAGAAGTGTACGGTGTGTCCTGAAACATCTAAAAAACACAGCTTAGAGAGCATAGGGCACTTCCACTCATGGGGGTATAAATTGGGAAAATGAAAAATCAGCAACACACAAGCACCCCAAAGTTTAGGGCTGCTCTGTTGACAAGGACCTCCACTTCATTCCACCTTCAATATCCCAGGAAAGAGAAAAATGGATAAAGAAGTTGTGGTCCTTATGTACAATGGAATATCACTCAGCCATGAAATCAATGTCATAAGGCTAGTAGCAGCATGATGAGTGGATTTAGGTACGACGATTCTAAGTGAAATAAGTCACACAGAAAAGGACACTTCTCATAAGGTATCACTTAAGGAGGGAATGTAAAAAGCGTTACACTTGAACTGAATTACAAAACAGAACAGAGTCACACATGCAGAAAACACACTATGGCTGCTTAACGGGAAAGGTGAGGTGGCGTGATACATAAAACAAGGGTTTCAAATTAGCTCAGATACCGTTCCATAAACCCAATATGTAATAGACAAGACCTACTCTTTGCTCAGAGAACTGGCCTCAACACACCCTATTCACCGCACAAGAATATATCTGACTAGTAATAATCTTAAAATCTATGTATTGATATCTCTCTGTTAGTGTGTCAAGTGGGTGTAAAGCGGCATAAACACAGCAGTGAAAAGCAGCTAAACCCCATTATCAAAATAAATTACTTTGAAAAACCCATGAAACAAAGACAGTGAAAGAGAGAGAAATTCTTACACAATGCGTTCAGGGGCTGTGATGCAACCTGGATTGACCATATCTAGACCCACAGCTGGATGAGACATAAGGGTGGACTCTCTTGGGGCTGAGAGGTTTGGTGAGGTTGGGTGAGCAAACGCAGACCCTTTAAAGTAATACTGCGTGGTACCCATCGCATGGGTCCCAAATCTCCAGGTTCAAGGGCATCTTCCTACATCGAAAACATGCATGAGAAAACAAAAAGATGGTACACCATGTGATGGGGAAAGGTTTCTAAAACGCACCTCATTTCTCTTCTCCTTGTGCCCGGGTTCGCCATTCCAGCCGCTTTACTAACAATCTCCCTACTTGGAGCATCAGCACCTTTAACCTCCTGTTCCGTACAGGTTGCAATTTGTCCTGAGGATGAACGGGTAGACGGGGAACCAGTGAGAGACTAGCTCTTGGTGTTGGGACAGGCACAGGTCACTCTATTTTCCCATCAGGAAGAAGAATTAACCAGAGGCTCATCCTCCCCCCCGGAACCAGAACAGGGCCTGAAGCCATCCTGCGCTTTTGCGGCCAGCTCCCAAAAAAGCGAGTTGTTAAATGGAGCTTCAGGGCACTGCAATTCACAAACCTGCAGAGTTATAAATGATAACTCTCGTCCACAAATATATTGAGGGAAGGCAAAGAAGTGGATTTGAAATCAAGGCAGAATTGCACGAAACAGATTTCAGGAGGTAGATTCGAATCGCCTTTAAAGCACATGAAAAGCGGCAAAACGTTGACATTGATGCCCTTGGCCAAAAAGGGCGTATGCGTTTTTTCCTGAATATATTCAGGAAAAAACGCATACGCCCTTTTTGGCCAACCAAGCAACCTGGAAAGGCAAATTAGCGCTACAAAGAAGACTCGCTACCCGTCGGTCAAAAGGGCCATGCTGAAAAACGTGTCAAAACCAGAAATGCAGGACAGGCCATGGATAAATGGGAGCCTTGCTACACTGATGGGCGGGATGTAAATTGCCAACAGCCACTCTGGAGAAGTGTACGGTGTGTCCTGAAATATCTAAAAAACACAGCTTAGAGAGCATAGGGCACTTCCACTCATGCGGGTATAAATTGGGAAAATGAAAAATCAGCAACACACAAGCACCCCAAAGTTTAGGGCTGCTCTGTTGACAAGGACCTCCACTTCATTCCACCTTCAATATCCCAGGAAAGAGAAAAATGGATAAAGAAGTTGTGGTCCTTATGTACAATGGAATATCACTCAGCCATGAAATCAATGTCATAAGGCTAGTAGCAGCATGATGAGTGGATTTAGGTACGACGATTCTAAGTGAAATAAGTCACACAGAAAAGGACACTTCTCATAAGGTATCACTTAAGGAGGGAATGTAAAAAGCGTTACACTTGAACTGAATTACAAAACAGAACAGAGTCACACATGCAGAAAACACACTATGGCTGCTTAACGGGAAAGGTGAGGTGGCGTGATACATAAAACAAGGGTTTCAAATTAGCTCAGATACCGTTCCATAAACCCAATATGTAATAGACAAGACCTACTCTTTGCTCAGAGAACTGGCCTCAACACACCCTATTCACCGCACAAGAATATATCTGACTAGTAATAATCTTAAAACCTATGTATTGATATCTCTCTGTTAGTGTGTCAAGTGGGTGTAAAGCGGCATAAACACAGCAGTGAAAAGCAGCTAAACCCCATTATCAAAATAAATTACTTTGAAACACCCATGAAACAAAGACAGTGAAAGAGAGAGAAATTCTTACACAATGCGTTCAGGGGCTGTGATGCAACCTGGATTGACCATATCTAGACCCACAGCTGGATGAGACATAAGGGTGGACACTCTTGGGGCTGAGAGGTTTGGTGAGGTTGGGTGAGCAAACGCAGACCCTTTAAAGGAATACTGCGTGGTACCCATCGCATGGGTCCCAAATCTCCAGGTTCAAGGGCATCTTCCTACATCGAAAACATGCATGAGAAAACAAAAAGATGGTACACCATGTGATGGGGAAAGGTTTCTAAAACGCACCTCATTTCTCTTCTCCTTGTGCCCGGGTTCGCCATTCCAGCCGCTTTACTAACAATCTCCCTACTTGGAGCATCAGCACCTTTAACCTCCTGTTCCATACAGGTTGCAATTTGTCCTGAGGATGAACGGGTAGACGGGGAACCAGTGAGAGACTAGCTCTTGGTGTTGGGACAGGCACAGGTCACTCTATTTTCCCATCAGGAAGAAGAATTAACCAGAGGCTCCTCCTCCCCCCCGGAACCAGAACAGGGCCTGAAGCCATCCTGCGCTTTTGCGGCCAGCTCCCAAAAAAGCGAGTTGTAAAATGGAGCTTCAGGGCACTGCAATTCACAAACCTGCAGAGTTATAAATGATAACTCTCGTCCACAAATATATTGAGGGAAGGCAAAGAAGAGGATTTGAAATCAAGGCAGAATTGCAGGAAACAGATTTCAGGAGGTAGATTCGAATCGCCTTTAAAGCACATGAAAAGTGGCAAAACGTTGACAATGATGCCCTTGGACACAAAGGGCGTATGCGTTTTTTCCTGAATATATTCAGGAAAAAACGCATACGCCCTTTTTGGCCAACCAAGCAACCTGGAAAGGCAAATCAGCGCTACAAAGAAGACTCGCTACCCGTCGGTCAACAGGGCCATGCTGAAAAAAGTCTCAAAACCAGAAATGCAGGACAGGCCATGGAGAAATGGGAGCCTTGCTACACTGATGGGCGGGATGTAAATTGCCAACAGCCACTCTGGAGAAGTGTACGGTGTGTCCAGAAACATCTAAAAAACACAGCTTAGAGAGCATAGGGCACTTCCACTCATGGGGGTATAAATTGGGAAAATGAAAAATCAGCAAGACACAAGCACCCCAAAGTTTAGGGCTGCTCTGTTGACAAGGACCTCCACTTCATTCCACCTTCAATATCCCAGGAAAGAGAAAAATGGATAAAGAAGTTGTGGTCCTTATGTACAATGGAATATCACTCAGCCATGAAATCAATGTCATAAGGCTAGTAGCAGCATGATGAGTGGATTTAGGTACGACGATTCTAAGTGAAATAAGTCACACAGAAAAGGACACTTCTCATAAGGTATCACTTATAGAGGGAATGTAAAAAGCGTTACACTTGAACTGAATTACAAAACAGAACAGAGTCACACATGCAGAAAACACACTATGGCTGCTTAACGGGAAAGGGGAGGTGGGGTGATACATAAAACAAGGGTTTCAAATTAGCTCAGATACCGTTCCATAAACCCAATATGTAATAGACAAGACCTACTCCTTGCTCAGAGAACTGGACTCAACACGCCCTATTCACCGCACAAGAATATATCTGACTAGTAATAATCTTAAAACCTATGTATTGATATCTCTCTGTTAGTGTGTCAAGTGGGTGTAAAGCGGCATAAACACAGCAGTGAAAAGCAGCTAAACCCCATTATCAAAATAAATTACTTTGAAACACCCATGAAACAAAGACAGTGAAAGAGAGAGAAATTCTTACACAATGCGTTCAGGGGCTGTGATGCAACCTGGATTGACCATATCTAGACCCACAGCTGGATGAGACATAAGGGTGGACACTCTTGGGGCTGAGAGGTTTGGTGAGGTTGGGTGAGCAAACGCAGACCCTTTAAAGTAATACTGCGTGGTACCCATCGCATGGGTCCCAAATCTCCAGGTTCAAGGGCATCTTCCTACATCGAAAACATGCATGAGAAAACAAAAAGATGGTACACCATGTGATGGGGAAAGGTTTCTAAAACGCACCTCATTTCTCTTCTCCTTGTGCCCGGGTTCGCCATTCCAGCCGCTTTACTAACAATCTCCCTACTTGGAGCATCAGCACCTTTAACCTCCTGTTCCGTACAGGTTGCAATTTGTCCTGAGGATGAACGGGTAGACGGGGAACCAGTGAGAGACTAGCTCTTGGTGTTGGGACAGGCACAGGTCACTCTATTTTCCCATCAGGAAGAAGAATTAACCAGAGGCTCCTTCTCCCCCCCGGAACCAGAACAGGGCCTGAAGCCATCCTGCGCTTTTGCGGCCAGCTCCCAAAAAAGCGAGTTGTAAAATGGAGCTTCAGGGCACTGCAATTCACAAACCTGCAGAGTTATAAATGATAACTCTCGTCCACAAATATATTGAGGGAAGGCAAAGAAGTGGATTTGAAATCAAGGCAGAATTGCACGAAACAGATTTCAGGAGGTAGATTCGAATCGCCTTTAAAGCACATGAAAAGCGGCAAAACGTTGACATTGATGCCCTTGGCCAAAAAGGGCGTATGCGTTTTTTCCTGAATATATTCAGGAAAAAACGCATACGCCCTTTTTGGCCAACCAAGCAACCTGGAAAGGCAAATTAGCGCTACAAAGAAGACTCGCTACCCGTCGGTCAAAAGGGCCATGCTGAAAAACGTGTCAAAACCAGAAATGCAGGACAGGCCATGGATAAATGGGAGCCTTGCTACACTGATGGGCGGGATGTAAATTGCCAACAGCCACTCTGGAGAAGTGTACGGTGTGTCCTGAAACATCTAAAAAACACAG
The DNA here is from genome assembly GCF_965194805.1 of Balaenoptera borealis. Classification (NCBI taxonomy): domain Eukaryota; kingdom Metazoa; phylum Chordata; class Mammalia; order Artiodactyla; family Balaenopteridae; genus Balaenoptera; species Balaenoptera borealis. The sequence goes on from NW_028124009.1 coordinate 4,165,541, forward strand.
CTTAGAGAGCATAGGGCACTTCCACTCATGGGGGTATAAATTGGGAAAATGAAAAATCAGCAACACACAAGCATCCCAAAGTTTAGGGCTGCTCTGTTGACAAGGACCTCCACTTCATTCCACCTTCAATATCCCAGGAAAGAGAAAAATGGATAAAGAAGTTGTGGTCCTTATGTACAATGGAATATCACTCAGCCATGAAATCAATGTCATAAGGCTAGTAGCAGCATGATGAGTGGATTTAGGTACGACGATTCTAAGTGAAATAAGTCACACAGAAAAGGACACTTCTCATAAGGTATCACTTAAGGAGGGAATGTAAAAAGCGTTACACTTGAACTGAATTACAAAACAGAACAGAGTCACACATGCAGAAAACACACTATGGCTGCTTAACGGGAAAGGTGAGGTGGCGTGATACATAAAACAAGGGTTTCAAATTAGCTCAGATACCGTTCCATAAACCCAATATGTAATAGACAAGACCTACTCTTTGCTCAGAGAACTGGCCTCAACACACCCTATTCACCGCACAAGAATATATCTGACTAGTAATAATCTTAAAACCTATGTATTGATATCTCTCTGTTAGTGTGTCAAGTGGGTGTAAAGCGGCATAAACACAGCAGTGAAAAGCAGCTAAACCCCATTATCAAAATAAATTACTTTGAAACACCCATGAAACAAAGACAGTGAAAGAGAGAGAAATTCTTACACAATGCGTTCAGGGGCTGTGATGCAACCTGGATTGACCATATCTAGACCCACAGCTGGATGAGACATAAGGGTGGACACTCTTGGGGCTGAGAGGTTTGGTGAGGTTGGGTGAGCAAACGCAGACCCTTTAAAGTAATACTGCATGGTACCCATCGCATGGGTCCCAAATCTCCAGGTTCAAGGGCATCTTCCTACATCGAAAACATGCATGAGAAAACAAAAAGATGGTACACCATGTGATGGGGAAAGGTTTCTAAAACGCACCTCATTTCTCTTCTCCTTGTGCCCGGGTTCGCCATTCCAGCCGCTTTACTAACAATCTCCCTACTTGGAGCATCAGCACCTTTAACCTCCTGTTCCATACAGGTTGCAATTTGTCCTGAGGATGAACGGGTAGACGGGGAACCAGTGAGAGACTAGCTCTTGGTGTTGGGACAGGCACAGGTCACTCTATTTTCCCATCAGGAAGAAGAATTAACCAGAGGCTCCTCCTCCCCCCCGGAACCAGAACAGGGCCTGAAGCCATCCTGCGCTTTTGCGGCCAGCTCCCAAAAAAGCGAGTTGTAAAATGGAGCTTCAGGGCACTGCAATTCACAAACCTGCAGAGTTATAAATGATAACTCTCGTCCACAAATATATTGAGGGAAGGCAAAGAAGAGGATTTGAAATCAAGGCAGAATTGCAGGAAACAGATTTCAGGAGGTAGATTCGAATCGCCTTTAAAGCACATGAAAAGTGGCAAAACGTTGACAATGATGCCCTTGGACACAAAGGGCGTATGCGTTTTTTCCTGAATATATTCAGGAAAAAACGCATACGCCCTTTTTGGCCAACCAAGCAACCTGGAAAGGCAAATCAGCGCTACAAAGAAGACTCGCTACCCGTCGGTCAACAGGGCCATGCTGAAAAAAGTCTCAAAACCAGAAATGCAGGACAGGCCATGGAGAAATGGGAGCCTTGCTACACTGATGGGCGGGATGTAAATTGCCAACAGCCACTCTGGAGAAGTGTACGGTGTGTCCAGAAACATCTAAAAAACACAGCTTAGAGAGCATAGGGCACTTCCACTCATGGGGGTATAAATTGGGAAAATGAAAAATCACCAAGACACAAGCACCCCAAAGTTTAGGGCTGCTCTGTTGACAAGGACCTCCACTTCATTCCACCTTCAATATCCCAGGAAAGAGAAAAATGGATAAAGAAGTTGTGGTCCTTATGTACAATGGAATATCACTCAGCCATGAAATCAATGTCATAAGGCTAGTAGCAGCATGATGAGTGGATTTAGGTACGACGATTCTAAGTGAAATAAGTCACACAGAAAAGGACACTTCTCATAAGGTATCACTTATAGAGGGAATGTAAAAAGCGTTACACTTGAACTGAATTACAAAACAGAACAGAGTCACACATGCAGAAAACACACTATGGCTGCTTAACGGGAAAGGTGAGGTGGGGTGATACATAAAACAAGGGTTTCAAATTAGCTCAGATACCGTTCCATAAACCCAATATGTAATAGACAAGACCTACTCCTTGCTCAGAGAACTGGACTCAACACGCCCTATTCACCGCACAAGAATATATCTGACTAGTAATAATCTTAAAACCTATGTATTGATATCTCTCTGTTAGTGTGTCAAGTGGGTGTAAAGCGGCATAAACACAGCAGTGAAAAGCAGCTAAACCCCATTATCAAAATAAATTACTTTGAAACACCCATGAAACAAAGACAGTGAAAGAGAGAGAAATTCTTACACAATGCGTTCAGGGGCTGTGATGCAACCTGGATTGACCATATCTAGACCCACAGCTGGATGAGACATAAGGGTGGACACTCTTGGGGCTGAGAGGTTTGGTGAGGTTGGGTGAGCAAACGCAGACCCTTTAAAGTAATACTGCGTGGTACCCATCGCATGGGTCCCAAATCTCCAGGTTCAAGGGCATCTTCCTACATCGAAAACATGCATGAGAAAACAAAAAGATGGTACACCATGTGATGGGGAAAGGTTTCTAAAACGCACCTCATTTCTCTTCTCCTTGTGCCCGGGTTCGCCATTCCAGCCGCTTTACTAACAATCTCCCTACTTGGAGCATCAGCACCTTTAACCTCCTGTTCCGTACAGGTTGCAATTTGTCCTGAGGATGAACGGGTAGACGGGGAACCAGTGAGAGACTAGCTCTTGGTGTTGGGACAGGCACAGGTCACTCTATTTTCCCATCAGGAAGAAGAATTAACCAGAGGCTCCTCCTCCCCCCCGGAACCAGAACAGGGCCTGAAGCCATCCTGCGCTTTTGCGGCCAGCTCCCAAAAAAGCGAGTTGTACAATGGAGCTTCAGGGCACTGCAATTCACAAACCTGCAGAGTTATAAATGATAACTCTCGTCCACAAATATATTGAGGGAAGGCAAAGAAGAGGATTTGAAATCAAGGCAGAATTGCAGGAAACAGATTTCAGGAGGTAGATTCGAATCGCCTTTAAAGCACATGAAAAGTGGCAAAACGTTGACAATGATGCCCTTGGCCAAAAAGGGCGTATGCGTTTTTTCCTGAATATATTCAGGAAAAAACGCATACGCCCTTTTTGGCCAACCAAGCAACCTGGAAAGGCAAATCAGCGCTACAAAGAAGACTCGCTACCCGTCGGTCAAAAGGGCCATGCTGAAAAAAGTCTCAAAACCAGAAATGCAGGACAGGCCATGGAGAAATGGGAGCCTTGCTACACTGATGGGCGGGATGTAAATTGCCAACAGCCACTCTGGAGAAGTGTACGGTGTGTCGAGAAACATCTAAAAAACACAGCTTAGAGAGCATAGGGCACTTCCACTCATGGGGGTATAAATTGGGAAAATGAAAAATCAGCAAGACACAAGCACCCCAAAGTTTAGGGCTGCTCTGTTGACAAGGATCTCCACTTCATTCCACCTTCAATATCCCAGGAAAGAGAAAAATGGATAAAGAAGTTGTGGTCCTTATGTACAATGGAATATCACTCAGCCATGAAATCAATGTCATAAGGCTAGTAGCAGCATGATGAGTGGATTTAGGTACGACGATTCTAAGTGAAATAAGTCACACAGAAAAGGACACTTCTCATAAGGTATCACTTATAGAGGGAATGTAAAAAGCGTTACACTTGAACTGAATTACAAAACAGAACAGAGTCACACATGCAGAAAACACACTATGGCTGCTTAACGGGAAAGGTGAGGTGGGGTGATACATCAAACAAGGGTTTCAAATTAGCTCAGATACCGTTCCATAAACCCAATATGTAATAGACAAGACCTACTCCTTGCTCAGAGAACTGGACTCAACACGCCCTATTCACCGCACAAGAATATACCTGACTAGTAATAATCTTAACACCTATGTATTGATATCTCTCTGTTAGTGTGTCAAGTGGGTGTAAAGCGGCATAAACACAGCAGTGAAAAGCAGCTAAACCCCATTATCAAAATAAATTACTTTGAAACACCCATGAAACAAAGACAGTGAAAGAGAGAGAAATTCTTACACAATGCGTTCAGGGGCTGTGATGCAACCTGGATTGACCATATCTAGACCCACAGCTGGATGAGACATAAGGGTGGACACTCTTGGGGCTGAGAGGTTTGGTGAGGTTGGGTGAGCAAACGCAGACCCTTTAAAGTAATACTGCGTGGTACCCATCGCATGGGTCCCAAATCTCCAGGTTCAAGGGCATCTTCCTACATCGAAAACATGCATGAGAAAACAAAAAGATGGTACACCATGTGATGGGGAAAGGTTTCTAAAACGCACCTCATTTCTCTTCTCCTTGTGCCCGGGTTCGCCATTCCAGCCGCTTTACTAACAATCTCCCTACTTGGAGCATCAGCACCTTTAACCTCCTGTTCCGTACAGGTTGCAATTTGTCCTGAGGATGAACGGGTAGACGGGGAACCAGTGAGAGACTAGCTCTTGGTGTTGGGACAGGCACAGGTCACTCTATTTTCCCATCAGGAAGAAGAATTAACCAGAGGCTCCTCCTCCCCCCCGGAACCAGAACAGGGCCTGAAGCCATCCTGCGCTTTTGCGGCCAGCTCCCAAAAAGGCGAGTTGTAAAATGGAGCTTCAGGGCACTGCAATTCACAAACCTGCAGAGTTATAAATGATAACTCTCGTCCACAAATATATTGAGGGAAGGCAAAGAAGAGGATTTGAAATCAAGGCAGATTTGCAGGAAACAGATTTCAGGAGGTAGATTCGAATCGCCTTTAAAGCACATGAAAAGCGGCAAAACGTTGACAATGATGCCCTTGGCCAAAAAGGGCGTATGCGTTTTTTCCTGAATATATTCAGGAAAAAACGCATACGCCCTTTTTGGCCAACCAAGCAACCTGGAAAGGCAAATCAGCGCTACAAAGAAGACTTGCTACCCATTGGTCAAAAGGGCCATGCTGAAAAAAGTCTCAAAACCAGAAATGCAGGACAGGCCATGGAGAAATGGGAGCCTTGCTACACTGATGGGCGGGATGTAAATTGCCAACAGCCACTCTGGAGAAGTGTACGGTGTGTCCTGAAACATCTAAAAAACACAGCTTAGAGAGCATAGGGCACTTCCACTCATGGGGGTATAAATTGGGAAAATGAAAAATCAGCAAGACACAAGCACCCCAAAGTTTAGGGCTGCTCTGTTGACAAGGACCTCCACTTCATTCCACCTTCAATATCCCAGGAAAGAGAAAAATGGATAAAGAAGCTGTGGTCCTTATGTACAATGGAATATCACTCAGCCATGAAATCAATGTCATAAGGCTAGTAGCAGCATGATGAGTGGATTTAGGTACGACGATTCTAAGTGAAATAAGTCACACAGAAAAGGACACTTCTCATAAGGTATCACTTATAGAGGGAATGTAAAAGCCGTTACACTTGAACTGAATTACAAAACAGAACAGAGTCACACATGCAGAAAACACACTATGGCTGCTTAACGGGAAAGGTGAGGTGGGGTGATACATAAAACAAGGGTTTCAAATTAGCTCAGATACCGTTCCATAAACCCAATATGTAATAGACAAGACCTACTCCTTGCTCAGAGAACTGGACTCAACACGCCCTATTCACCGCACAAGAATATATCTGACTAGTAATAATCTTAAAACCTATGTATTGATATCTCTCTGTTAGTGTGTCAAGTGGGTGTAAAGCGGCATAAACACAGCAGTGAAAAGCAGCTAAACCCCATTATCAAAATAAATTACTTTGAAACACCCATGAAACAAAGACAGTGAAAGAGAGAGAAATTCTTACACAATGCGTTCAGGGGCTGTGATGCAACCTGGATTGACCATATCTAGACCCACAGCTGGATGAGACATAAGGGTGGACACTCTTGGGGCTGAGAGGTTTGGTGAGGTTGGGTGAGCAAACGCAGACCCTTTAAAGTAATACTGCGTGGTACCCATCGCATGGGTCCCAAATCTCCAGGTTCAAGGGCATCTTCCTACATCGAAAACATGCATGAGAAAACAAAAAGATGGTACACCATGTGATGGGGAAAGGTTTCTAAAACGCACCTCATTTCTCTTCTCCTTGTGCCCGGGTTCGCCATTCCAGCTGCTTTACTAACAATCTCCCTACTTGGAGCATCAGCACCTTTAACCTCCTGTTCCGTACAGGTTGCAATTTGTCCTGAGGATGAACGGGTAGACGGGGAACCAGTGAGAGACTAGCTCTTGGTGTTGGGACAGGCACAGGTCACTCTATTTTCCCATCAGGAAGAAGAATTAACCAGAGGCTCATCCTCCCCCCCGGAACCAGAACAGGGCCTGATGCCATCCTGCGCTTTTGCGGCCAGCTCCCAAAAAAGCGAGTTGTAAAATGGAGCTTCAGGGCACTGCAATTCACAAACCTGCAGAGTTATAAATGATAACTCTCGTCCACAAATATATTGAGGGAAGGCAAAGAAGAGGATTTGAAATCAAGGCAGAATTGCAGGAAACAGATTTCAGGAGGTAGATTCGAATCGCCTTTAAAGCACATGAAAAGCGGCAAAACGTTGACAATGATGCCCTTGGCCAAAAAGGGCGTATGCGTTTTTTCCTGAATATATTCAGGAAAAAACGCATACGCCCTTTTTGGCCAACCAAGCAACCTGGAAAGGCAAATCAGCGCTACAAAGAAGACTCGCTACCCGTCGGTCAAAAGGGCCATGCTGAAAAAAGTCTCAAAACCAGAAATGCAGGACAGGCCATGGAGAAATGGGAGCCTTGCTACACTGATGGGCGGGATGTAAATTGCCAACAGCCACTCTGGAGAAGTGTACGGTGTGTCCTGAAACATCTAAAAAACACAGCTTAGAGAGCATAGGGCACTTCCACTCATGGGGATATAAATTGGGAAAATGAAAAATCAGCAAGACACAAGCACCCCAAAGTTTAGGGCTGCTCTGTTGACAAGGACCTCCACTTCATTCCACCTTCAATATCCCAGGAAAGAGAAAAATGGATAAAGAAGTTGTGGTCCTTATGTACAATGGAATATCACTCAGCCATGAAATCAATGTCATAAGGCTAGTAGCAGCATGATGAGTGGATTTAGGTACGACGATTCTAAGTGAAATAAGTCACACAGAAAAGGACACTTCTCATAAGGTATCACTTAAGGAGGGAATGTAAAAAGTGTTACACTTGAACTGAATTACAAAACAGAACAGAGTCACACATGCAGAAAACACACTATGGCTGCTTAACGGGAAAGGTGAGGTGGCGTGATACATAAAACAAGGGTTTCAAATTAGCTCAGATACCGTTCCATAAACCCAATATGTAATAGACAAGACCTACTCTTTGCTCAGAGAACTGGACTCATCACACCCTATTCACCGCACAAGAATATATCTGACTAGTAATAATCTTAAAACCTATGTATTGATATCTCTCTGTTAGTGTGTCAAGTGGGTGTAAAGCGGCATAAACACAGCAGTGAAAAGCAGCTAAACCCCATTATGAAAATAAATTACTTTGAAAAACCCATGAAACAACAAAAGTGAAAGAGTTAGAAATTCTTACACAATGCGTTCAGGGGCTGTGATGCAACCTGGATTGACCATATCTAGACCCACAGCTGGATGAGACATAAGGGTGGACACTCTTGGGGCTGAGAGGTTTGGTGAGGTTGGGTGAGCAAACGCAGACCCTTTAAAGTAATACTGCGTGGTACCCATCGCATGGGTCCCAAATCTCCAGGTTCAAGGGCATCTTCCTACATCGAAAACATGCATGAGAAAACAAAAAGATGGTACACCATGTGATGGGGAAAGGTTTCTAAAACGCACCTCATTTCTCTTCTCCTTGTGCCCGGGTTCGCCATTCCAGCCGCTTTACTAACAATCTCCCTACTTGGAGCATCAGCACCTTTAACCTCCTGTTCCGTACAGGTTGCAATTTGTCCTGAGGATGAACGGGTAGACGGGGAACCAGTGAGAGACTAGCTCTTGGTGTTGGGACAGGCACAGGTCACTCTATTTTCCCATCAGGAAGAAGAATTAACCAGAGGCTCCTTCTCCCCCCCGGAACCAGAACAGGGCCTGAAGCCATCCTGCGCTTTTGCGGCCAGCTCCCAAAAAAGCGAGTTGTAAAATGGAGCTTCAGGGCACTGCAATTCACAAACCTGCAGAGTTATAAATGATAACTCTCGTCCACAAATATATTGAGGGAAGGCAAAGAAGTGGATTTGAAATCAAGGCAGAATTGCACGAAACAGATTTCAGGAGGTAGATTCGAATCGCCTTTAAAGCACATGAAAAGCGGCAAAACGTTGACATTGATGCCCTTGGCCAAAAAGGGCGTATGCGTTTTTTCCTGAATATATTCAGGAAAAAACGCATACGCCCTTTTTGGCCAACCAAGCAACCTGGAAAGGCAAATTAGCGCTACAAAGAAGACTCGCTACCCGTCGGTCAAAAGGGCCATGCTGAAAAACGTGTCAAAACCAGAAATGCAGGACAGGCCATGGATAAATGGGAGCCTTGCTACACTGATGGGCGGGATGTAAATTGCCAACAGCCACTCTGGAGAAGTGTACGGTGTGTCCTGAAACATCTAAAAAACACAGCTTAGAGAGCATAGGGCACTTCCACTCATGGGGGTATAAATTGGGAAAATGAAAAATCAGCAACACACAAGCATCCCAAAGTTTAGGGCTGCTCTGTTGACAAGGACCTCCACTTCATTCCACCTTCAATATCCCAGGAAAGAGAAAAATGGATAAAGAAGTTGTGGTCCTTATGTACAATGGAATATCACTCAGCCATGAAATCAATGTCATAAGGCTAGTAGCAGCATGATGAGTGGATTTAGGTACGACGATTCTAAGTGAAATAAGTCACACAGAAAAGGACACTTCTCATAAGGTATCACTTAAGGAGGGAATGTAAAAAGCGTTACACTTGAACTGAATTACAAAACAGAACAGAGTCACACATGCAGAAAACACACTATGGCTGCTTAACGGGAAAGGTGAGGTGGCGTGATACATAAAACAAGGGTTTCAAATTAGCTCAGATACCGTTCCATAAACCCAATATGTAATAGACAAGACCTACTCTTTGCTCAGAGAACTGGCCTCAACACACCCTATTCACCGCACAAGAATATATCTGACTAGTAATAATCTTAAAACCTATGTATTGATATCTCTCTGTTAGTGTGTCAAGTGGGTGTAAAGCGGCATAAACACAGCAGTGAAAAGCAGCTAAACCCCATTATCAAAATAAATTACTTTGAAACACCCATGAAACAAAGACAGTGAAAGAGAGAGAAATTCTTACACAATGCGTTCAGGGGCTGTGATGCAACCTGGATTGACCATATCTAGACCCACAGCTGGATGAGACATAAGGGTGGACACTCTTGGGGCTGAGAGGTTTGGTGAGGTTGGGTGAGCAAACGCAGACCCTTTAAAGTAATACTGCATGGTACCCATCGCATGGGTCCCAAATCTCCAGGTTCAAGGGCATCTTCCTACATCGAAAACATGCATGAGAAAACAAAAAGATGGTACACCATGTGATGGGGAAAGGTTTCTAAAACGCACCTCATTTCTCTTCTCCTTGTGCCCGGGTTCGCCATTCCAGCCGCTTTACTAACAATCTCCCTACTTGGAGCATCAGCACCTTTAACCTCCTGTTCCATACAGGTTGCAATTTGTCCTGAGGATGAACGGGTAGACGGGGAACCAGTGAGAGACTAGCTCTTGGTGTTGGGACAGGCACAGGTCACTCTATTTTCCCATCAGGAAGAAGAATTAACCAGAGGCTCCTCCTCCCCCCCGGAACCAGAACAGGGCCTGAAGCCATCCTGCGCTTTTGCGGCCAGCTCCCAAAAAAGCGAGTTGTAAAATGGAGCTTCAGGGCACTGCAATTCACAAACCTGCAGAGTTATAAATGATAACTCTCGTCCACAAATATATTGAGGGAAGGCAAAGAAGAGGATTTGAAATCAAGGCAGAATTGCAGGAAACAGATTTCAGGAGGTAGATTCGAATCGCCTTTAAAGCACATGAAAAGTGGCAAAACGTTGACAATGATGCCCTTGGACACAAAGGGCGTATGCGTTTTTTCCTGAATATATTCAGGAAAAAACGCATACGCCCTTTTTGGCCAACCAAGCAACCTGGAAAGGCAAATCAGCGCTACAAAGAAGACTCGCTACCCGTCGGTCAACAGGGCCATGCTGAAAAAAGTCTCAAAACCAGAAATGCAGGACAGGCCATGGAGAAATGGGAGCCTTGCTACACTGATGGGCGGGATGTAAATTGCCAACAGCCACTCTGGAGAAGTGTACGGTGTGTCCAGAAACATCTAAAAAACACAGCTTAGAGAGCATAGGGCACTTCCACTCATGGGGGTATAAATTGGGAAAATGAAAAATCAGCAAGACACAAGCACCCCAAAGTTTAGGGCTGCTCTGTTGACAAGGACCTCCACTTCATTCCACCTTCAATATCCCAGGAAAGAGAAAAATGGATAAAGAAGTTGTGGTCCTTATGTACAATGGAATATCACTCAGCCATGAAATCAATGTCATAAGGCTAGTAGCAGCATGATGAGTGGATTTAGGTACGACGATTCTAAGTGAAATAAGTCACACAGAAAAGGACACTTCTCATAAGGTATCACTTATAGAGGGAATGTAAAAAGCGTTACACTTGAACTGAATTACAAAACAGAACAGAGTCACACATGCAGAAAACACACTATGGCTGCTTAACGGGAAAGGTGAGGTGGGGTGATACATAAAACAAGGGTTTCAAATTAGCTCAGATACCGTTCCATAAACCCAATATGTAATAGACAAGACCTACTCCTTGCTCAGAGAACTGGACTCAACACGCCCTATTCACCGCACAAGAATATATCTGACTAGTAATAATCTTAAAACCTATGTATTGATATCTCTCTGTTAGTGTGTCAAGTGGGTGTAAAGCGGCATAAACACAGCAGTGAAAAGCAGCTAAACCCCATTATCAAAATAAATTACTTTGAAACACCCATGAAACAAAGACAGTGAAAGAGAGAGAAATTCTTACACAATGCGTTCAGGGGCTGTGATGCAACCTGGATTGACCATATCTAGACCCACAGCTGGATGAGACATAAGGGTGGACACTCTTGGGGCTGAGAGGTTTGGTGAGGTTGGGTGAGCAAACGCAGACCCTTTAAAGTAATACTGCGTGGTACCCATCGCATGGGTCCCAAATCTCCAGGTTCAAGGGCATCTTCCTACATCGAAAACATGCATGAGAAAACAAAAAGATGGTACACCATGTGATGGGGAAAGGTTTCTAAAACGCACCTCATTTCTCTTCTCCTTGTGCCCGGGTTCGCCATTCCAGCCGCTTTACTAACAATCTCCCTACTTGGAGCATCAGCACCTTTAACCTCCTGTTCCGTACAGGTTGCAATTTGTCCTGAGGATGAACGGGTAGACGGGGAACCAGTGAGAGACTAGCTCTTGGTGTTGGGACAGGCACAGGTCACTCTATTTTCCCATCAGGAAGAAGAATTAACCAGAGGCTCCTCCTCCCCCCCGGAACCAGAACAGGGCCTGAAGCCATCCTGCGCTTTTGCGGCCAGCTCCCAAAAAAGCGAGTTGTAAAATGGAGCTTCAGGGCACTGCAATTCACAAACCTGCAGAGTTATAAATGATAACTCTCGTCCACAAATATATTGAGGGAAGGCAAAGAAGAGGATTTGAAATCAAGGCAGAATTGCAGGAAACAGATTTCAGGAGGTAGATTCGAATCGCCTTTAAAGCACATGAAAAGTGGCAAAACGTTGACAATGATGCCCTTGGACACAAAGGGCGTATGCGTTTTTTCCTGAATATATTCAGGAAAAAACGCATACGCCCTTTTTGGCCAACCAAGCAACCTGGAAAGGCAAATCAGCGCTACAAAGAAGACTCGCTACCCGTCGGTCAAAAGGGCCATGCTGAAAAAAGTCTCAAAACCAGAAATGCAGGACAGGCCATGGAGAAATGGGAGCCTTGCTACACTGATGGGCGGGATGTAAATTGCCAACAGCCACTCTGGAGAAGTGTACGGTGTGTCCAGAAACATCTAAAAAACACAGCTTAGAGAGCATAGGGCACTTCCACTCATGGGGGTATAAATTGGGAAAATGAAAAATCAGCAAGACACAAGCACCCCAAAGTTTAGGGCTGCTCTGTTGACAAGGACCTCCACTTCATTCCACCTTCAATATCCCAGGAAAGAGAAAAATGGATAAAGAAGTTGTGGTCCTTATGTACAATGGAATATCACTCAGCCATGAAATCAATGTCATAAGGCTAGTAGCAGCATGATGAGTGGATTTAGGTACGACGATTCTAAGTGAAATAAGTCACACAGAAAAGGACACTTCTCATAAGGTATCACTTATAGAGGGAATGTAAAAAGCGTTACACTTGAACTGAATTACAAAACAGAACAGAGTCACACATGCAGAAAACACACTATGGCTGCTTAACGGGAAAGGTGAGGTGGGGTGATACATAAAACAAGGGTTTCAAATTAGCTCAGATACCGTTCCATAAACCCAATATGTAATAGACAAGACCTACTCCTTGCTCAGAGAACTGGACTCAACACGCCCTATTCACCGCACAAGAATATATCTGACTAGTAATAATCTTAAAACCTATGTATTGATATCTCTCTGTTAGTGTGTCAAGTGGGTGTAAAGCGGCATAAACACAGCAGTGAAAAGCAGCTAAACCCCATTATCAAAATAAATTACTTTGAAACACCCATGAAACAAAGACAGTGAAAGAGAGAGAAATTCTTACACAATGCGTTCAGGGGCTGTGATGCAACCTGGATTGACCATATCTAGACCCACAGCTGGATGAGACATAAGGGTGGACACTCTTGGGGCTGAGAGGTTTGGTGAGGTTGGGTGAGCAAACGCAGACCCTTTAAAGTAATACTGCGTGGTACCCATCGCATGGGTCCCAAATCTCCAGGTTCAAGGGCATCTTCCTACATCGAAAACATGCATGAGAAAACAAAAAGATGGTACACCATGTGATGGGGAAAGGTTTCTAAAACGCACCTCATTTCTCTTCTCCTTGTGCCCGGGTTCGCCATTCCAGCCGCTTTACTAACAATCTCCCTACTTGGAGCATCAGCACCTTTAACCTCCTGTTCCGTACAGGTTGCAATTTGTCCTGAGGATGAACGGGTAGACGGGGAACCAGTGAGAGACTAGCTCTTGGTGTTGGGACAGGCACAGGTCACTCTATTTTCCCATCAGGAAGAAGAATTAACCAGAGGCTCCTCCTCCCCCCCGGAACCAGAACAGGGCCTGAAGCCATCCTGCGCTTTTGCGGCCAGCTCCCAAAAAAGCGAGTTGTACAATGGAGCTTCAGGGCACTGCAATTCACAAACCTGCAGAGTTATAAATGATAACTCTCGTCCACAAATATATTGAGGGAAGGCAAAGAAGAGGATTTGAAATCAAGGCAGAATTGCAGGAAACAGATTTCAGGAGGTAGATTCGAATCGCCTTTAAAGCACATGAAAAGTGGCAAAACGTTGACAATGATGCCCTTGGCCAAAAAGGGCGTATGCGTTTTTTCCTGAATATATTCAGGAAAAAACGCATACGCCCTTTTTGGCCAACCAAGCAACCTGGAAAGGCAAATCAGCGCTACAAAGAAGACTCGCTACCCGTCGGTCAAAAGGGCCATGCTGAAAAAAGTCTCAAAACCAGAAATGCAGGACAGGCCATGGAGAAATGGGAGCCTTGCTACACTGATGGGCGGGATGTAAATTGCCAACAGCCACTCTGGAGAAGTGTACGGTGTGTCGAGAAACATCTAAAAAACACAGCTTAGAGAGCATAGGGCACTTCCACTCATGGGGGTATAAATTGGGAAAATGAAAAATCAGCAAGACACAAGCACCCCAAAGTTTAGGGCTGCTCTGTTGACAAGGATCTCCACTTCATTCCACCTTCAATATCCCAGGAAAGAGAAAAATGGATAAAGAAGTTGTGGTCCTTATGTACAATGGAATATCACTCAGCCATGAAATCAATGTCATAAGGCTAGTAGCAGCATGATGAGTGGATTTAGGTACGACGATTCTAAGTGAAATAAGTCACACAGAAAAGGACACTTCTCATAAGGTATCACTTATAGAGGGAATGTAAAAAGCGTTACACTTGAACTGAATTACAAAACAGAACAGAGTCACACATGCAGAAAACACACTATGGCTGCTTAACGGGAAAGGTGAGGTGGGGTGATACATCAAACAAGGGTTTCAAATTAGCTCAGATACCGTTCCATAAACCCAATATGTAATAGACAAGACCTACTCCTTGCTCAGAGAACTGGACTCAACACGCCCTATTCACCGCACAAGAATATACCTGACTAGTAATAATCTTAACACCTATGTATTGATATCTCTCTGTTAGTGTGTCAAGTGGGTGTAAAGCGGCATAAACACAGCAGTGAAAAGCAGCTAAACCCCATTATCAAAATAAATTACTTTGAAACACCCATGAAACAAAGACAGTGAAAGAGAGAGAAATTCTTACACAATGCGTTCAGGGGCTGTGATGCAACCTGGATTGACCATATCTAGACCCACAGCTGGATGAGACATAAGGGTGGACACTCTTGGGGCTGAGAGGTTTGGTGAGGTTGGGTGAGCAAACGCAGACCCTTTAAAGTAATACTGCGTGGTACCCATCGCATGGGTCCCAAATCTCCAGGTTCAAGGGCATCTTCCTACATCGAAAACATGCATGAGAAAACAAAAAGATGGTACACCATGTGATGGGGAAAGGTTTCTAAAACGCACCTCATTTCTCTTCTCCTTGTGCCCGGGTTCGCCATTCCAGCTGCTTTACTAACAATCTCCCTACTTGGAGCATCAGCACCTTTAACCTCCTGTTCCGTACAGGTTGCAATTTGTCCTGAGGATGAACGGGTAGACGGGGAACCAGTGAGAGACTAGCTCTTGGTGTTGGGACAGGCACAGGTCACTCTATTTTCCCATCAGGAAGAAGAATTAACCAGAGGCTCCTCCTCCCCCCCGGAACCAGAACAGGGCCTGAAGCCATCCTGCGCTTTTGCGGCCAGCTCCCAAAAAGGCGAGTTGTAAAATGGAGCTTCAGGGCACTGCAATTCACAAACCTGCAGAGTTATAAATGATAACTCTCGTCCACAAATATATTGAGGGAAGGCAAAGAAGAGGATTTGAAATCAAGGCAGATTTGCAGGAAACAGATTTCAGGAGGTAGATTCGAATCGCCTTTAAAGCACATGAAAAGCGGCAAAACGTTGACAATGATGCCCTTGGCCAAAAAGGGCGTATGCGTTTTTTCCTGAATATATTCAGGAAAAAACGCATACGCCCTTTTTGGCCAACCAAGCAACCTGGAAAGGCAAATCAGCGCTACAAAGAAGACTTGCTACCCATTGGTCAAAAGGGCCATGCTGAAAAAAGTCTCAAAACCAGAAATGCAGGACAGGCCATGGAGAAATGGGAGCCTTGCTACACTGATGGGCGGGATGTAAATTGCCAACAGCCACTCTGGAGAAGTGTACGGTGTGTCCTGAAACATCTAAAAAACACAGCTTAGAGAGCATAGGGCACTTCCACTCATGGGGGTATAAATTGGGAAAATGAAAAATCAGCAAGACACAAGCACCCCAAAGTTTAGGGCTGCTCTGTTGACAAGGACCTCCACTTCATTCCACCTTCAATATCCCAGGAAAGAGAAAAATGGATAAAGAAGCTGTGGTCCTTATGTACAATGGAATATCACTCAGCCATGAAATCAATGTCATAAGGCTAGTAGCAGCATGATGAGTGGATTTAGGTACGACGATTCTAAGTGAAATAAGTCACACAGAAAAGGACACTTCTCATAAGGTATCACTTATAGAGGGAATGTAAAAGCCGTTACACTTGAACTGAATTACAAAACAGAACAGAGTCACACATGCAGAAAACACACTATGGCTGCTTAACGGGAAAGGTGAGGTGGGGTGATACATAAAACAAGGGTTTCAAATTAGCTCAGATACCGTTCCATAAACCCAATATGTAATAGACAAGACCTACTCCTTGCTCAGAGAACTGGACTCAACACGCCCTATTCACCGCACAAGAATATATCTGACTAGTAATAATCTTAAAACCTATGTATTGATATCTCTCTGTTAGTGTGTCAAGTGGGTGTAAAGCGGCATAAACACAGCAGTGAAAAGCAGCTAAACCCCATTATCAAAATAAATTACTTTGAAACACCCATGAAACAAAGACAGTGAAAGAGAGAGAAATTCTTACACAATGCGTTCAGGGGCTGTGATGCAACCTGGATTGACCATATCTAGACCCACAGCTGGATGAGACATAAGGGTGGACACTCTTGGGGCTGAGAGGTTTGGTGAGGTTGGGTGAGCAAACGCAGACCCTTTAAAGTAATACTGCGTGGTACCCATCGCATGGGTCCCAAATCTCCAGGTTCAAGGGCATCTTCCTACATCGAAAACATGCATGAGAAAACAAAAAGATGGTACA
Source organism: Balaenoptera borealis (assembly GCF_965194805.1). Lineage (NCBI taxonomy): Eukaryota > Metazoa > Chordata > Mammalia > Artiodactyla > Balaenopteridae > Balaenoptera > Balaenoptera borealis. The sequence continues at coordinate 4,182,330 of NW_028124009.1, forward strand.
CCATGTGATGGGGAAAGGTTTCTAAAACGCACCTCATTTCTCTTCTCCTTGTGCCCGGGTTCGCCATTCCAGCCGCTTTACTAACAATCTCCCTACTTGGAGCATCAGCACCTTTAACCTCCTGTTCCGTACAGGTTGCAATTTGTCCTGAGGATGAACGGGTAGACGGGGAACCAGTGAGAGACTAGCTCTTGGTGTTGGGACAGGCACAGGTCACTCTATTTTCCCATCAGGAAGAAGAATTAACCAGAGGCTCCTCCTCCCCCCCGGAACCAGAACAGGGCCTGAAGCCATCCTGCGCTTTTGCGGCCAGCTCCCAAAAAGGCGAGTTGTAAAATGGAGCTTCAGGGCACTGCAATTCACAAACCTGCAGAGTTATAAATGATAACTCTCGTCCACAAATATATTGAGGGAAGGCAAAGAAGAGGATTTGAAATCAAGGCAGATTTGCAGGAAACAGATTTCAGGAGGTAGATTCGAATCGCCTTTAAAGCACATGAAAAGCGGCAAAACGTTGACAATGATGCCCTTGGCCAAAAAGGGCGTATGCGTTTTTTCCTGAATATATTCAGGAAAAAACGCATACGCCCTTTTTGGCCAACCAAGCAACCTGGAAAGGCAAATCAGCGCTACAAAGAAGACTTGCTACCCATTGGTCAAAAGGGCCATGCTGAAAAAAGTCTCAAAACCAGAAATGCAGGACAGGCCATGGAGAAATGGGAGCCTTGCTACACTGATGGGCGGGATGTAAATTGCCAACAGCCACTCTGGAGAAGTGTACGGTGTGTCCTGAAACATCTAAAAAACACAGCTTAGAGAGCATAGGGCACTTCCACTCATGGGGGTATAAATTGGGAAAATGAAAAATCAGCAAGACACAAGCACCCCAAAGTTTAGGGCTGCTCTGTTGACAAGGACCTCCACTTCATTCCACCTTCAATATCCCAGGAAAGAGAAAAATGGATAAAGAAGCTGTGGTCCTTATGTACAATGGAATATCACTCAGCCATGAAATCAATGTCATAAGGCTAGTAGCAGCATGATGAGTGGATTTAGGTACGACGATTCTAAGTGAAATAAGTCACACAGAAAAGGACACTTCTCATAAGGTATCACTTATAGAGGGAATGTAAAAGCCGTTACACTTGAACTGAATTACAAAACAGAACAGAGTCACACATGCAGAAAACACACTATGGCTGCTTAACGGGAAAGGTGAGGTGGGGTGATACATAAAACAAGGGTTTCAAATTAGCTCAGATACCGTTCCATAAACCCAATATGTAATAGACAAGACCTACTCTTTGCTCAGAGAACTGGACTCAACACACCCTATTCACCGCACAAGAATATATCTGACTAGTAATAATCTTAAAACCTATGTATTGATATCTCTCTGTTAGTGTGTCAAGTGGGTGTAAAGCGGCATAAACACAGCAGTGAAAAGCAGCTAAACCCCATTATCAAAATAAATTACTTTGAAAAACCCATGAAACAAAGACAGTGAAAGAGAGAGAAATTCTTACACAATGCGTTCAGGGGCTGTGATGCAACCTGGATTGACCATATCTAGACCCACAGCTGGATGAGACATAAGGGTGGACACTCTTGGGGCTGAGAGGTTTGGTGAGGTTGGGTGAGCAAACGCAGACCCTTTAAAGTAATACTGCGTGGTACCCATCGCATGGGTCCCAAATCTCCAGGTTCAAGGGCATCTTCCTACATCGAAAACATGCATGAGAAAACAAAAAGATGGTACACCATGTGATGGGGAAAGGTTTCTAAAACGCACCTCATTTCTCTTCTCCTTGTGCCCGGGTTCGCCATTCCAGCTGCTTTACTAACAATCTCCCTACTTGGAGCATCAGCACCTTTAACCTCCTGTTCCGTACAGGTTGCAATTTGTCCTGAGGATGAACGGGTAGACGGGGAACCAGTGAGAGACTAGCTCTTGGTGTTGGGACAGGCACAGGTCACTCTATTTTCCCATCAGGAAGAAGAATTAACCAGAGGCTCATCCTCCCCCCCGGAACCAGAACAGGGCCTGATGCCATCCTGCGCTTTTGCGGCCAGCTCCCAAAAAAGCGAGTTGTAAAATGGAGCTTCAGGGCACTGCAATTCACAAACCTGCAGAGTTATAAATGATAACTCTCGTCCACAAATATATTGAGGGAAGGCAAAGAAGAGGATTTGAAATCAAGGCAGAATTGCAGGAAACAGATTTCAGGAGGTAGATTCGAATCGCCTTTAAAGCACATGAAAAGCGGCAAAACGTTGACAATGATGCCCTTGGCCAAAAAGGGCGTATGCGTTTTTTCCTGAATATATTCAGGAAAAAACGCATACGCCCTTTTTGGCCAACCAAGCAACCTGGAAAGGCAAATCAGCGCTACAAAGAAGACTCGCTACCCGTCGGTCAAAAGGGCCATGCTGAAAAAAGTCTCAAAACCAGAAATGCAGGACAGGCCATGGAGAAATGGGAGCCTTGCTACACTGATGGGCGGGATGTAAATTGCCAACAGCCACTCTGGAGAAGTGTACGGTGTGTCCTGAAACATCTAAAAAACACAGCTTAGAGAGCATAGGGCACTTCCACTCATGGGGATATAAATTGGGAAAATGAAAAATCAGCAAGACACAAGCACCCCAAAGTTTAGGGCTGCTCTGTTGACAAGGACCTCCACTTCATTCCACCTTCAATATCCCAGGAAAGAGAAAAATGGATAAAGAAGTTGTGGTCCTTATGTACAATGGAATATCACTCAGCCATGAAATCAATGTCATAAGGCTAGTAGCAGCATGATGAGTGGATTTAGGTACGACGATTCTAAGTGAAATAAGTCACACAGAAAAGGACACTTCTCATAAGGTATCACTTAAGGAGGGAATGTAAAAAGTGTTACACTTGAACTGAATTACAAAACAGAACAGAGTCACACATGCAGAAAACACACTATGGCTGCTTAACGGGAAAGGTGAGGTGGCGTGATACATAAAACAAGGGTTTCAAATTAGCTCAGATACCGTTCCATAAACCCAATATGTAATAGACAAGACCTACTCTTTGCTCAGAGAACTGGACTCATCACACCCTATTCACCGCACAAGAATATATCTGACTAGTAATAATCTTAAAACCTATGTATTGATATCTCTCTGTTAGTGTGTCAAGTGGGTGTAAAGCGGCATAAACACAGCAGTGAAAAGCAGCTAAACCCCATTATGAAAATAAATTACTTTGAAAAACCCATGAAACAACAAAAGTGAAAGAGTTAGAAATTCTTACACAATGCGTTCAGGGGCTGTGATGCAACCTGGATTGACCATATCTAGACCCACAGCTGGATGAGACATAAGGGTGGACACTCTTGGGGCTGAGAGGTTTGGTGAGGTTGGGTGAGCAAACGCAGACCCTTTAAAGTAATACTGCGTGGTACCCATCGCATGGGTCCCAAATCTCCAGGTTCAAGGGCATCTTCCTACATCGAAAACATGCATGAGAAACCCAGAAGATGGTACACCGTGTGATGGGGAAAGGTTTCTAAAACGCACCTCATTTCTCATCTCCTTGTGCCCGGGTTCGCCATTCCAGCCGCTTTACTAGCAATCTCCCTACTTGGAGCATCAGCACCTTTAACCTCCTGTTCCGTACAAGTTGCAATTTGTCCTGAGGATGAACGGGAAGACGGGGAACCAACGAGAGACTAGGTCTTGGTGTCGGGACAGGCACAGGTCACTCGATTTTCCCATCAGGAAGAAGAATTAACCACAGGCTCAGCCTGCCCCCCGGAAAAAGTACAGGGCCTGAAGCCATCCTGCACTTTTGCGGCCAGCTCCCAAAAAAGCGAGTTGTAAAATGGAGGTTCAGGGCACTGCAATTCACAAACCTGCAGAGTTATAAATGATAACTCTCGTCCACAAATATATTGAGGGAAGGCAAAGAAGAGGATTTGAAATCAAGGCAGAATTGCACGAAACAGATTTCAGGAGGTAGATACGAATCGCCTTTAAAGCACATGAAAAGCGGCAAAACGTTGACAATGATGCCCTTGGCCAAAAAGGGCGTATGCGTTTTTTCCTGAATATATTCAGGAAAAAACGCATACGCCCTTTTTGGCCAACCAAGCAACCTGGAAAGGCAAATCAGCGCTACAAAGAAGTCTCGCTCCCCATCGGTCAAAAGGGCCATGCTGAAAAAAGTGTCAAAACCAGAAATGCAGGACAGGCCATGGAGAAATGAGAGCCTTGCTACACTGATGGGCGGGATGTAAATTGCCAACAGCCACTCTGGAGAAGTGTACGGTGTGTCCTGAAACATCTAAAAAACACAGCTTAGAGAGCATAGGGCACTTCCACTCATGGGGGTATAAATTGGGAAAATGAAAAATCAGCAAGACACAAGCACCCCAAAGTTTAGGGCTGCTCTGTTGACAAGGACCTCCACTTCATTCCACCTTCAATATCCCAGGAAAGAGAAAAATGGATAAAGAAGCTGTGGTCCTTATGTACAATGGAATATCACTCAGCCATGAAATCAATGTCATAAGGCTAGTAGCAGCATGATGAGTGGATTTAGGTACGACGATTCTAAGTGAAATAAGTCACACAGAAAAGGACACTTCTCATAAGGTATCACTTATAGAGGGAATGTAAAAGCCGTTACACTTGAACTGAATTACAAAACAGAACAGAGTCACACATGCAGAAAACACACTATGGCTGCTTAACGGGAAAGGTGAGGTGGGGTGATACATAAAACAAGGGTATCAAATTAGCTCAGATACCGTTCCATAAACCCAATATGTAGTAGACAAGACCTACTCCTTGCTCAGAGAACTGGACTCAACACGCCCTATTCACCGCACAAGAATATATCTGACTAGTAATAATCTTAAAACCTATGTATTGATATCTCTCTGTTAGTGTGTCAAGTGGGTGTAAAGCGGCATAAACACAGCAGTGAAAAGCAGCTAAACCCCATTATAAAAATAAATTACTTTGAAACACCCATGACACAAAGACAGTGAAAGAGAGAGAAATTCTTACACAATGAGTTCAGGGGCTGTGATGCAACCTGGATTGACCATATCTAGACCCACAGCTGGATGAGACATAAGGGTGGACACTCTTGGGGCTGAGAGGTTTGGTGAGGTTGGGTGAGCAAACGCAGACCCTTTAAAGTAATACTGTGTGGTACCCATCGCATGGGTCCCAAATCTCCAGGTTCAATGGCATCTTCCTACATCGAAAACATGCATGAGAAACCCAGAAGATGGTACACCGTGTGATGGGGAAAGGTTTCTAAAACGCACCTCATTTCTCATCTCCTTGTGCCCGGGTTCGCCATTCCAGCCGCTTTACTAGCAATCTCCCTACTTGGAGCATCAGCACCTTAAAACCTCCGGTTCCGTACAGCTTGCAATTTGTCCTGAGGATGAACGGGAAGACGGGGAACCAACGAGAGACTAGCTCTTGGTGTCAGGACAGGCACAGGTCACTCTATTTTCCCATCAGGAAGAAGAATTAACCACAGGCTCAGCCTGCCCCCCGGAACAAGAACAGGGCCTGAAGCCATCCTGCGCTTTTGCGGCCAGCTCCCAAAAATGCGAGTTGTAAAATGGAGGTTCAGGACACTGCAATTCACAAACCTGCAGAGTTATAAATGATAACTCTCGTCCACAAATATATTGAGGGAAGGCAAAGAAGAGGATTTGAAATCAAGGCAGAATTGCACGAAACAGATTTCAGGAGGTAGATACGAATCGCCTTTAAAGCACATGAAAAGCGGCAAAACGTTGACAATGATGCCCTTGGCCAAAAAGAGCGTATGCGTTTTTTCCTGAATATATTCAGGAAAAAACGCATACGCCCTTTTTGGCCAACCAAGCAACCTGGAAAGGCAAATCAGCGCTACAGAGAAGTCTCACTTCCCATCGGTCAAAAGGGCCATGCTGAAAAAAGTGTCAAAACCAGAAATGAAGGACAGGCCATGGAGAAATGGGAGCCTTGCTACACTGATGGGCGGGATGTAAATTGCCAACAGCCACTCTGGAGAAGTGTACGGTGTGTCCTGAAACATCTGAAAAAAACACCTTAGAGAGCATAGGGCACTTCCACTCATGGGGGTATAAATTGGGAAAATTAAAAATCAGCAAGACACAAGCACCACAAAGTTGATGGCTGCTCTGTTGACAAGGACCTCCACTTCATTCCACCTTCAATATCCCAGGAAAGAGAAAAATGGATAAAGAAGTTGTGGTCCTTATGTACAATGGAATATCACTCAGCCATGAAATCAATGTCATAAGGTTAGTAGCAGCATGATGAGTGAATTTAGGTACGACGATTCTAAGTGAAATAAGTCACACAGAAAAGGACACTTCTCATAAGGTATCACTTTTAGAGGGAATGTAAAAACCGTTACACTTGAACTGAATTACAAAACAGAACAGAGTCACACATGCAGAAAACAGACTATGGCTGCTTAACGGGAAAGGGGAGGTGGGGTGATACATAAAACAAGGGTATCAAATTAGCTCAGATACCGTTCCATAAACCCAATATGTAGTAGACAAGACCTACTCCTTGCTCAGAGAACTGGACTCAACACGCCCTATTCACCGCACAAGAATATATCTGACTAGTAATAATCTTAAAACCTATGTATTGATATCTCTCGGTTAGTGTGGCAAGTGGGTGTAAAGCGGCATAAACACAGCCGTGAAAAGCAGCTAAACCCCATTATGAAAATAAATTACTTTGAAAAACCCATGAAACAATGACAGTGAAAGAGATAGAAATTCTTACACAATGAGTTCAGGGGCTGTGATGCAACCTGGATTGACCATATCTAGACCCACAGCTGGATGAGATATAAGGGTGGACACTCTTGGGGCTGAGAGGTTTGGTGAGGTTGGGTGAGCAAACGCAGACCCTTTAAAGTAATACTGTGTGGTACCCATCGCATGGGTCCCAAATCTCCAGGTTCAATGGCATCTTCCTACATCGAAAACATGCATGAGAAACCCAGAAGATGGTACACCGTGTGATGGGGAAAGGTTTCTAAAACGCACCTCATTTCTCATCTCCTTGTGCCCGGGTTCGCCATTCCAGCCGCTTTACTAGCAATCTCCCTACTTGGAGCATCAGCACCTTAAAACCTCCGGTTCCGTACAGCTTGCAATTTGTCCTGAGGATGAACGGGAAGACGGGGAACCAACGAGAGACTAGCTCTTGGTGTCAGGACAGGCACAGGTCACTCTATTTTCCCATCAGGAAGAAGAATTAACCACAGGCTCAGCCTGCCCCCCGGAACAAGAACAGGGCCTGAAGCCATCCTGCGCTTTTGCGGCCAGCTCCCAAAAATGCGAGTTGTAAAATGGAGGTTCAGGACACTGCAATTCACAAACCTGCAGAGTTATAAATGATAACTCTCGTCCACAAATATATTGAGGGAAGGCAAAGAAGAGGATTTGAAATCAAGGCAGAATTGCACGAAACAGATTTCAGGAGGTAGATACGAATCGCCTTTAAAGCACATGAAAAGCGGCAAAACGTTGACAATGATGCCCTTGGCCAAAAAGAGCGTATGCGTTTTTTCCTGAATATATTCAGGAAAAAACGCATACGCCCTTTTTGGCCAACCAAGCAACCTGGAAAGGCAAATCAGCGCTACAGAGAAGTCTCACTTCCCATCGGTCAAAAGGGCCATGCTGAAAAAAGTGTCAAAACCAGAAATGAAGGACAGGCCATGGAGAAATGGGAGCCTTGCTACACTGATGGGCGGGATGTAAATTGCCAACAGCCACTCTGGAGAAGTGTACGGTGTGTCCTGAAACATCTGAAAAAAACACCTTAGAGAGCATAGGGCACTTCCACTCATGGGGGTATAAATTGGGAAAATTAAAAATCAGCAAGACACAAGCACCACAAAGTTGATGGCTGCTCTGTTGACAAGGACCTCCACTTCATTCCACCTTCAATATCCCAGGAAAGAGAAAAATGGATAAAGAAGTTGTGGTCCTTATGTACAATGGAATATCACTCAGCCATGAAATCAATGTCATAAGGTTAGTAGCAGCATGATGAGTGAATTTAGGTACGACGATTCTAAGTGAAATAAGTCACACAGAAAAGGACACTTCTCATAAGGTATCACTTTTAGAGGGAATGTAAAAACCGTTACACTTGAACTGAATTACAAAACAGAACAGAGTCACACATGCAGAAAACAGACTATGGCTGCTTAACGGGAAAGGGGAGGTGGGGTGATACATAAAACAAGGGTATCAAATTAGCTCAGATACCGTTCCATAAACCCAATATGTAGTAGACAAGACCTACTCCTTGCTCAGAGAACTGGACTCAACACGCCCTATTCACCGCACAAGAATATATCTGACTAGTAATAATCTTAAAACCTATGTATTGATATCTCTCGGTTAGTGTGGCAAGTGGGTGTAAAGCGGCATAAACACAGCCGTGAAAAGCAGCTAAACCCCATTATGAAAATAAATTACTTTGAAAAACCCATGAAACAATGACAGTGAAAGAGATAGAAATTCTTACACAATGAGTTCAGGGGCTGTGATGCAACCTGGATTGACCATATCTAGACCCACAGCTGGATGAGATATAAGGGTGGACACTCTTGGGGCTGAGAGGTTTGGTGAGGTTGGGTGAGCAAACGCAGACCCTTTAAAGTAATACTGCGTGGTACCCATCGCATGGGTCCCAAATCTCCAGGTTCAATGGCATCTTCCTACATCGAAAACATGCATGAGAAACCCTGAAGATGGTACACCGTGTGATGGGGAAAGGTTTCTAAAACGCACCTCATTTCTCATCTCCTTGTGCCCGGGTTCGCCATTCCAGCCGCTTTACTAGCAATCTCCTTACTTGGAGCATCAGCACCTTTAACCTCCTGTTCCGTACAGGTTGCAATTTGTCCCGAGGATGAACGGGAAGACGGGGAACCAACTAGAGACTAGCTCTTGGTGTCGGGACAGGCACAGGTCATTCTATTTTCCCATCAGGAAGAAGAATTAACCACAGGCTCAGCCTGCCCCCCGGAACAAGAACAGGGCCTGAAGCCATCCTGCGCTTTTGCGGCCAGCTCCCAAAAATGCGAGTTGTAAAATGGAGGTTCAGGACACTGCAATTCACAAACCTGCAGAGTTATAAATGATAACTCTCGTCCACAAATATATTGAGGGAAGGCAAAGAAGAGGATTTGAAATCAAGGTAGAACTGCACGAAACAGATTTCAGGAGGTAGATACGAATCGCCTTTAAAGCACATGAAAAGCGGCAAAACGTTGACAATGACGCCCTTGGCCAAAAAGGGCGTATGCGTTTTTTCCTGAATATATTCAGGAAAAAACGCATACGCCCTTTTTGGCCAACCAAGCAACCTGGAAAGGCAAATCAGCGCTACAGAGAAGTCTCGCTTCCCATCGGTCAAAGGAGCCATGCTGAAAAAAGTGTCGAAACCAGAAATGCAGTACAGGCCATGGAGAAATGGGAGCCTTGCTACACTGATGGGCGGGATGTAAATTGCCAACAGCCACTCTGGAGAAGTGTACGGTGTGTCCTGAAACATCTGAAAAACACAGCTTAGAGAGCATAGGGCACTTCCACTCATGGGTGAATAAATTGGGAAAATTAAAAATCAGCAAGACACAAGCACCCCAAAGTTTAGGGCTGCTCTGTTGACAAGGACCTCCACTTCATTCCACCTTAAATATCCCACGAAAGAGAAAAATGGATAATAAAATTGTGGTCCTTATGTACAATGGAATATCACTCAGCCATGAAATCAATGTCATAAGGTTAGTAGCAGCATGATGAGTGGATTTAGGTACGACGATTCTAAGTGAAATAAGTCACACAGAAAAGGACACGTCTCATAAGGTATCACTTATAGAGGGAATGTAAAAACCGTTACACTTGAACTGAATTACAAAACAGAACAGCGTCACACATGCAGAAAACACACTATGGCTGCTTAACGGGAAAGGTGAGGTGGGGTGATACATAAAACAAGGGTATCAAATTAGCTCAGATACCGTTCCATAAACCCAATATGTAATAGACAAGACCTACTCCTTGCTCAGAGAAGTGGACTCAACACGCCCTATTCACCACACAAGAATCTATCTGACTAGTAATAATCTTAAAACCTATGTATTGATATCTCTCTGTTAGTGTGTCAAGTGGGTGTAAAGCGGCATAAACACAGCAGTGAAAAGCAGCTAAACCCCATTATGAAAATAAATTACTTTGAAAAACCCATGAAACAACGACAGTGAAAGAGAGAGAAATTCTTACACAATGAGTTCAGGGGCTGTGATGCAACCTGGATTGACCATATCTAGACCCACAGCTGGATGAGACATAAGGGTGGACACTCTTGGGGCTGAGAGGTTTGGTGAGGTTGGGTGAGCAAACACAGACCCTTTAAAGTAATACTGCGTGGTACCCATCGCATGGGTCCCAAATCTCCAGGTTCAAGGGCATCTTCCTACATCGAAAACATGCATGAGAAACCCAGAAGATGGTACACCGTGTGATAGGGAATGGTTTCTAAAACGCACCTCATTTCTCATCTCCTTGTGCCCGGGTTCGCCATTCCAGCCGCTTTACTAGCAATCTCCCTACTTGGAGCATCAGCACCTTTAACCTCCTGTTCCGTACAGGTTGCAATTTGTCCTGAGGATGAACGGGAAGACGGGGAAGCAACGAGAGACTAGCTCTTGGTGTTGGGACAGGCACAGGTCACTCTATTTTCTCATCAGAAAGAAGAATTAACCACAGGCTCAGCCTGCCCCCTGGAACCAGAACAGGGCCTGAAGCCATCCTGCGCTTTTGCGGCCAGCTCCCAAAAAAGCGAGTTGTAAAATGGAGGTTCAGGGCACTGCAATTCACAAACCTGCAGAGTTATAAATGATAACTCTCGTCCACAAATATATTGAGGGAAGGCAAAGAAGAGGATTTGAAATCAAGGCAGAATTGCACGAAACAGATTTCAGGAGGTAGATTCGAATCGCCTTTAAAGCACATGAAAAGCGGCAAAATGTTGACAATGATGCCCTTGGCCAAAAAGGGCGTATGCGTTTTTTCCTGAATATATTCAGGAAAAAACGCATACGCCCTTTTTGGCCAACCAAGCAACCTGGAAAGGCAAATCAGCGCTACAAAGAAGTCTCGCTCCCCATCGGTCAAAAGGGCCATGCTGAAAAAACTGTCAAAACCAGAAATGCAGGACAGGCCATGGAGAAATGAGAGCCTTGCTACACTGATGGGCGGGATGTAAACTGCCAACAGCCACTCTGGAGAAGTGTACGGTGTGTCCTGAAACATCTGAAAAACACAGCTTAGAGAGCATAGGGCACTTCCACTCATGGGGGTATAAATTGGGAAAATGAAAAATCAGCAAGACACAAGCACCCCAAAGTTGAGGGCTGCTCTGTTGACAAGGACCTCCACTTCATTCCACCTTAAATATCCAAGGAAAGAGAAAAATGGATAAAGAAGTTGTGGTCCTTATGTACAATGGAATATCACTCAGCCATGAAATCAATGTCATAAGGTTAGTAGCAGCATGATGAGTGGATTTAGGTACGACGATTCTAAGTGAAATAAGTCACACAGAAAAGGACACTTCTCATAAGGTATCACTTTTAGAGGGAATGTAAAAACCGTTACACTTGAACTGAATTACAAAACAGAACAGAGTCACACATGCAGAAAACACAGTATGGCTGCTTAACGGGAAAGGGGAGGTGGGGTGATACATAAAACAAGGGTATCAAATTAGCTCAGATACCGTTCCATAAACCCAATATGTAGTAGACAAGACCTACTCCTTGCTCAGAGAACTGGACTCAACACGCCCTATTCACCGCACAAGAATATATCTGACTAGTAATAATCTTAAAACCTATGTATTGATATCTCTCTGTTAGTGTGTCAAGTGGGTGTAAAGCGGCATAAACACAGCCGTGAAAAGCAGCTAAATTCCCATTATGAAAATAAATTACTTTGAAAAACCCATGAAACAACGACAGTGAAAGAGATAGAAATTCTTACACAATGAGTTCAGGGGCTGTGATGCAACCTGGATTGACCATATCTAGACCCACAGCTGGATGAGACATAAGGGTGGACACTCTTGGGGCTGAGAGGTTTGGTGAGGTTGGGTGAGCAAATGCAGACCCTTTAAAGTAATACTGCGTGGTACCCATCGCATGGGTCCCAAATCTCCAGGTTCAAGGGCATCTTCCTACATCGAAAACATGCATGAGAAACCCAGAAGATGGTACACCGTGTGATGGGGAAAGGTTTCTAAAACGCACCTCATTTCTCATCTCCTTGTGCCCGGGTTCGCCATTCCAGCCGCTTTACTAGCAATCTCCCTACTTGGAACATCAGCACCTTTAACCTCCTGTCCTGTACAGGTTGCAATTTGTCCTGAGGATGAACGGGAAGACGGGGAACCAACGAGAGACTAGCTCTTGGTGTCGGGACAGGCACTGGTCACTCTCTTTTCCCATCAGGAAGAAGAATTAACCACAGGCTCAGACTGCGCCCCGGAACAAGAACAGGGCCTGAAGCCATACTGCACTTTTGCGGCCAGCTCCCAAAAAAGCGAGTTGTAAAATGGAGGTTCAGGGCACTGCAATTCACAAACCTGCAGAGTTATAAATGATAACTCTCGTCCACAAATATATTGAGGGAAGGCAAAGAAGAGGATTTGAAATCAAGGCAGAATTGCACGAAACAGATTTCAGGAGGTAGATTCGAATCGCCTTTAAAGCACATGAAAAGCGGCAAAACGTTGACAATGATGCCCTTGGCCAAAAAGGGCGTATGCGTTTTTTCCTGAATATATTCAGGAAAAAACGCATACGCCCTTTTTGGCCAACCAAGCAACCTGGAAAGGCAAATCAGCGCTACAGAGAAGTCTCGCTTCCCATCGGTCAAAAGGGCCATGCTGAAAAAAGTGTCAAAACCAGAAATGCAGGACAGGCCATGGAGAAATGGGAGCCTTGCTACACTGATGGGCGGGATGTAAATTGCCAACAGCCACTCTGGAGAAGTGTACGGTGTGTCCTGAAACATCTGAAAAACACAGCTTAGAGAGCATAGGGCACTTCCACTCATGGGTGTATAAATTGGGAAAACTTAAAAATCAGCAAGACACAAGCACCCAAAGTTGAGGGCTGCTCTGTTGACAAGGACCTCCACTTCATTCCACCTTAAATATCCCAGGAAAGAGAAAAATGGATAATAAAGTTGTGGTCTTTATGTACAATGGAATATCACTCAGCCATGAAATCAATGTCATAAGGTTAGTAGCAGCATGATGAGTGGATTTAGGTACGACGATTCTAAGTGAAATAAGTCACACAGAAAAGGACACTTCTCATAAGGTAGCACTGATAGAGGGAATGTAAAAACCGTTACACTTGCACTGAATTACAAAACAGAACAGAGTCACACATGCAGAAAACACACTATGGCTGCTTAACGGGAAAGGTGAGGTGGGGTGATACATAAAACAAGGGTATCAAATTAGCTCAGATACCGTTCCATAAACCCAATATGTAGTAGACAAGACCTACTCCTTGCTCAGAGAACTGGACTCAACACGCCCTATTCACCGCACAAGAATATATCTGACTAGTAATAATCTTAAAACCTATGTATTGATATCTCTCTGTTAGTGTGTCAAGTGGGTGTAAAGCGGCATAAACACAGCAGTGAAAAGCAGCTAAACCCCATTATGAAAATAAATTACTTTGAAAAACCCATGAAACAACGACAGTGAAAGAGATAGAAATTCTTACACAATGAGTTCAGGGGCTGTGATGCAACCTGGATTGACCATATACACCCACAGCTGGATGAGACATAAGGGTGGACACTCTTGGGGCTGAGAGGTTTGGTGAGGTTGGGTGAGCAAATGCAGACCCTTTAAAGTAATACTGCGTGGTACCCATCGCATGGGTCCCAAATCTCCAGGTTCAAGGGCATCTTCCTACATCGAAAACATGCATGAGAAACCCAGAAGATGGTACACCGTGTGATGGGGAAAGGTTTCTAAAACGCACCTCATTTCTCATCTCCTTGTGCCCGGGTTCGCCATTCCAGCCGCTTTACTAGCAATCTCCCTACTTGGAACATCAGCACCTTTAACCTCCTGTTCTGTACAGGTTGCAATTTGTCCTGAGGATGAACGGGAAGACGGGGAACCAACGAGAGACTAGCTCTTGGTGTCGGGACAGGCACTGGTCACTCTATTTTCCCATCAGGAAGAAGAATTAACAACAGGCTCAGCCTGCCCCCCGGAACCAGAACAGGGCCTGAAGCCATACTGCACTTTTGCGGCCAGCTCCCAAAAAAGCGAGTTGTAAAATGGAGGTTCAGGGCACTGCAATTCACAAACCTGCAGAGTTATAAATGATAACTCTCGTCCACAAATATATTGAGGGAAGGCAAAGAAGAGGATTTGAAATCAAGGCAGAATTGCACGAAACAGATTTCAGGAGGTAGATTCGAATCGCCTTTAAAGCACATGAAAAGCGGCAAAACGTTGACAATGATGCCCTTGGCCAAAAAGGGCGTATGCGTTTTCTCCTGAATATATTCAGGAAAAAACGCATACGCCCTTTTTGGCCAACCAAGCAACCTGGAAAGGCAAATCAGCGCTACAGAGAAGTCTCGCTTCCCATCGGTCAAAAGGGCCATGCTGAAAAAAGTGTCAAAACCAGAAATGCAGGACAGGCCATGGAGAAATGGGAGCCTTGCTACACTGATGGGCGGGATGTAAATTGCCAACAGCCACTCTGGAGAAGTGTACGGTGTGTCCTGAAACATCTGAAAAACACAGCTTAGAGAGCATAGGGCACTTCCACTCATGGGTGTATAAATTGGGAAAATTAAAAATCAGCAAGACACAAGCACCCAAAGTTGAGGGCTGCTCTGTTGACAAGGACCTCCACTTCATTCCACCTTAAATATCCCAGGAAAGAGAAAAATGGATAATAAAGTTGTGGTCTTTATGTACAATAGAATATCACTCAGCCATGAAATCAATGTCATAAGGTTAGTAGCAGCATGATGAGTGGATTTAGGTACGACGATTCTAAGTGAAATAAGTCACACAGAAAAGGACACTTCTCATAAGGTATCACTGATAGAGGGAATGTAAAAACCGTTACACTTGCACTGAATTACAAAACAGAACAGAGTCACACATGCAGAAAACACACTATGGCTGCTTAACGGGAAAGGTGAGGTGGGGTGATACATAAAACAAGGGTTTCAAATTAGCTCAGATACCGTTCCATAAACCCAATATGTAATAGACAAGACCTACTCCTTGCTCAGAGAACTGGACTCAACACGCCCTATTCACCGCACAAAAATATATCTGACTAGTAATAATCTTAAAACCTATGTACTGATATCTCTCTGTTAGTGTGTCAAGTGGGTGTAAAGCGGCATAAACACAGCAGTGAAAAGCAGCTAAACCCCATTATAAAAATAAATTACTTTGAAACACCCATGAAACAAAGACAGTGAAAGAGATAGAAATTCTTACACAATGAGTTCAGGGGCTGTGATGCAACCTGGATTGACCATATCTAGACCCACAGCTGGATGAGACATAAGGGTGGACACTCTTGGGGCTGAGAGGTTTGGTGAGGTTGGGTGAGCAAACGCAGACCCTTTAAAGTAATACTGCGTGGTACCCATCGCATGGGTCCCAAATCTCCAGGTTCAATGGCATCTTCCTACATCGAAAACATGCATGAGAAACCCAGAAGATGGTACACCGTGTGATGGGGAAAGGTTTCTAAAACGCACCTCATTTCTCATCTCCTTGTGCCCGGGTTCGCCATTCCAGCCGCTTTACTAGCAATCTCCCTACTTGGAGCATCAGCACCTTTAACCTCCGGTTCCGTACAGCTTGCAATTTGTCCTGAGGATGAACGGGAAGACGGGGAACCAACGAGAGACTAGCTCTTGGTGTCGGGACAGGCACAGGTCACTCTATTTTCCCATCAGGAAGAAGAATTAACCACAGGCTCAGCCTGCCCCCCGGAACAAGAACAGGGCCTGAAGCCATCCTGCGCTTTTGCGGCCAGCTCCCAAAAATGCGAGTAGTAAAATGGAGGTTCAGGACACTGCAATTCACAAACCTGCAGAGTTATAAATGATAACTCTCGTCCACAAATATATTGAGGGAAGGCAAAGAAGAGGATTTGAAATCAAGGCAGAATTGCACGAAACAGATTTCAGGAGGTAGATACGAATCGCCTTTAAAGCACATGAAAAGCGGCAAAACGTTGACAATGATGCCCTTGGCCAAAAAGGGCGTATGCGTTTTTTCCTGAATATATTCAGGAAAAAACGCATACGCCCTTTTTGGCCAACCAAGCAACCTGGAAAGGCAAATCAGCGCTACAGAGAAGTCTCACTTCCTATCGGTCAAAAGGGCCATGCTGAAAAAAGTGTCAAAACCAGAAATGCAGGACAGGCCATGGAGAAATGGGAGCCTTGCTACACTGATGGGCGGGATGTAAATTGCCAACAGCCACTCTGGAGAAGTGTACGGTGTGTCCTGAAACATCTGAAAAACACAGCTTAGAGAGCATAGGGCACTTCCACTCATGGGGGTATAAATTGGGAAAATTAAAAATCAGCAAGACACAAGCACCCCAAAGTTGAGGGCTGCTCTGTTGACAAGGACCTCCACTTCATTCCACCTTAAATATCCCACGAAAGAGAAAAATGGATAATAAAATTGTGGTCCTTATGTACAATGGAATATCACTCAGCCATGAAATCAATGTCATAACGTTAGTAGCAGCATGATGAGTGGATTTAGGTACGACGATTCTAAGTGAAATAAGTCACACAGAAAAGGACACGTCTCATAAGGTATCACTTATAGAGGGAATGTAAAAACCGTTACACTTGAACTGAATTACAAAACAGAACAGCGTCACACATGCAGAAAACACACTATGGCTGCTTAACGGGAAAGGTGAGGTGGGGTGATACATAAAACAAGGGTATCAAATTAGCTCAGATACCGTTCCATAAACCCAATATGTAGTAGACAAGACCTACTCCTTGCTCAGAGAACTGGACTCAACACGCCCTATTCACCACACAAGAATCTATCTGACTAGTAATAATCTTAAAACCTATGTATTGATATCTCTCTGTTAGTGTGTCAAGTGGGTGTAAAGCGGCATAAACACAGCAGTGAAAAGCAGCTAAACCCCATTATGAAAATAAATTACTTTGAAAAACCCATGAAACAACAAAAGTGAAAGAGTTAGAAATTCTTACACAATGCGTTCAGGGGCTGTGATGCAACCTGGATTGACCATATCTAGACCCACAGCTGGATGAGACATAAGGGTGGACAGTCTTGGGGCTGAGAGGTTTGGTGAGGTTGGGTGAGCAAACGCAGACCCTTTAAAGTAATACTGCGTGGTACCCATCGCATGGGTCCCAAATCTCCAGGTTCAAGGGCATCTTCCTACATCGAAAACATGCATGAGAAACCCAGAATATGGTACACCGTGTGATGGGGAAAGGTTTCTAAAACGCACCTCATTTCTCATCTCCTTGTGCCCGGGTTCGCCATTCCAGCCGCTTTACTAGCAATCTCCCTACTTGGAGCATCAGCACCTTTAACCTCCGGTTCCGTACAGGTTGCAATTTGTCCTGAGGATGAACGGGAAGACGGGGAACCAACGAGAGACTAGGTCTTGGTGTCGGGACAGGCACAGGTCACTCTATTTTCCCATCAGGAAGAAGAATTAACCACAGGCTCAGCCTGCCCCCCGGAAAAAGAACAGGGCCTGAAGCCATCCTGCACTTTTGCGGCCAGCTCCCAAAAAAGCGAGTTGTAAAATGGAGCTTCAGGGCACTGCAATTCACAAACCTGCAGAGTTATAAATGATAACTCTCGTCCACAAATATATTGAGGGAAGGCAAAGAAGAGGATTTGAAATCAAGGCAGAATTGCACGAAACAGATTTCAGGAGGTAGATACGAATCGCCTTTAAACCACATGAAAAGCGGCAAAACGTTGACAATGATGCCCTTGGCCAAAAAGGGCGTATGCGTTTTTTCCTGAATATATTCAGGAAAAAACGCATACGCCCTTTTTGGCCAACCAAGCAACCTGGAAAGGCAAATCAGCGCTACAAAGAAGTCTCGCTTCCCATCGGTCAAAAGGGCCATGCTGAAAAAAGTGTCAAAACCAGAAATGCAGGACAGGCCATGGAGAAATGGGAGCCTTGCTACACTGATGGGCGGGATGTAAATTGCCAACAGCCACTCTGGAGAAGTGTACGGTGTGTCCTGAAACATCTGAAAAACACAGCTTAGAGAGCATAGGGCACTTCCACTCATGGGGGTATAAATTGGGAAAATTAAAAATCAGCAAGACACAAGCACCCCAATGTTGAGGGCTGCTCTGTTGACAAGGACCTCCACTTCATTCCACCTTCAATATCCCAGGAAAGAGAAAAATGGATAAAGAAGTTGTGGTCCTTATGTACAATGGAATATCACTCAGCCATGAAATCAATGTCATAAGGTTAGTAGCAGCATGATGAGTGGATTTAGGTACGACGATTCTAAGTGAAATAAGTCACACAGAAAAGGACACTTCTCATAAGGTATCACTGATAGAGGGAATGTAAAAACCGTTACACTTGAACTGAATTACAAAACAGAACAGAGTCACACATGCAGAAAACACACTATGGCTGCTTAACGGGAAAGGTGAGGTGGGGTGATACATAAAACAAGGGTATCAAATTAGCTCAGATACCGTTCCATAAACCCAATATGTAGTAGACAAGACCTACTCCTTGCTCAGAGAACTGGACTCAACACGCCCTATTCACCGCACAAGAATATATCTGACTAGTAATAATCTTAAAACCTATGTATTGATATCTCTCTGTTAGTGTGTCAAGTGGGTGTAAAGCGGCATAAACACAGCCGTGAAAAGCAGCTAAACCGCATTATGAAAATAAATTACTTTGAAAAACCCATGAAACAACGACAGTGAAAGAGAGAGAAATTCTTACACAATGCGTTCAGGGGCTGTGATGCAACCTGGATTGACCATATCTAGACCCACAGCTGGATGAGACATAAGGGTGGACACTCTTGGGGCTGAGAGGTTTGGTGAGGTTGGGTGAGCAAACGCAGACCCTTTAAAGTAATACTTCGTGGTACCCATCGCATGGGTCCCAAATCTCCAGCTTCAAGGGCATCTTCCTACATCGAAAACATGCATGAGAAACCCAGAAGATGGTACACCGTGTGATGGGGAAAGGTTTCTAAAACGCACCTCATTTCTCATCTCCTTGTGCCCGGGTTCGCCATTCCAGCCGCTTTACTAGCAATCTCCCTACTTGGAGCATCAGCACCTTTAACCTCCTGTTCCGTACAGGTTGCAATTTGTCCTGAGGATGAACGGGAAGACGGGGAACCAACGAGAGACTAGCTCTTGGTGTTGGGACAGGCACAGGTCACTCTATTTTCCCATCAGGAAGAAGAATTAACCACAGGCTCAGCCTGCCCCCCGGAACCAGAACAGGGCCTGAAGCCATCCTGCGCTTTTGCGGCCAGCTCCCAAAAAAGCGAGTTGTAAAATGGAGGTTCAGGGCACTGCAATTCACAAACCTGCAGAGTTATAAATGATAACTCTCGTCCACAAATATATTGAGGGAAGGCAAAGAAGAGGATTTGAAATCAAGGCAGAATTGCAGGAAACAGATTTCAGGAGGTAGATTCGAATCGCCTTTAAAGCACATGAAAAGCAGCAAAATGTTGACAATGATGCCCTTGGCCAAAAAGGGCGTATGCGTTTTTTCCTGAATATATTCAGGAAAAAACGCATACGCCCTTTTTGGCCAACCAAGCAACCTGGAAAGGCAAATCAGCGCTACAAAGAAGTCTCGCTTCCCATCGGTCAAAAGGGCCATGCTGAAAAAAGTGTCAAAACCAGAAATGCAGGACAGGCCATGGAGAAATGAGAGCCTTGCTACACTGATGGGCGGGATGTAAATTGCCAACAGCCACTCTGGAGAAGTGTACGGTGTGTCCTGAAATATCTGAAAAACACAGCTTAGAGAGCATAGGGCACTTCCACTCATGGGGGTATAAATTGGGAAAATGAAAAATCAGCAAGACACAAGCACCCCAAAGTTTAGGGCTGCTCTGTTGACAAGGACCTCCACTTCATTCCACCTTCAATATCCCAGGAAAGAGAAAAATGGATAAAGAAGTTGTGGTCCTTATGTACAATGGAATATCACTCAGCCATGAAATCAATGTCATAAGGTTAGTAGCAGCATGATGAGTGGATTTAGCTACGACGATTCTAAGTGAAATAAGTCACACAGAAAAGGACACTTCTCATAAGGTATCACTGATAGAGGGAATGTAAAAACCGTTACACTTGAACTGAATTACAAAACAGAACAGAGTCACACATGCAGAAAACACACTATGGCTGCTTAACGGGAAAGGTGAGGTGGGGTGATACATAAAACAAGGGTATCAAATTAGCTCAGATACCGTTCCATAAACCCAATATGTAGTAGACAAGACCTACTCCTTGCTCAGAGAACTGGACTCAACACGCCCTATTCACCGCACAAGAATATATCTGACTAGTAATAATCTTAAAACCTATGTATTGATATCTCTCTGTTAGTGTGTCAAGTGGGTGTAAAGTGGCATAAACACAGCCGTGAAAAGCAGCTAAACCGCATTATGAAAATAAATTACTTTGAAAAACCCATGAAACAACGACAGTGAAAGAGAGAGAAATTCTTACACAATGCGTTCAGGGGCTGTGATGCAACCTGGATTGACCATATCTAGACCCACAGCTGGATGAGACATAAGGGTGGACACTCTTGGGGCTGAGAGGTTTGGTGAGGTTGGGTGAGCAAACGCAGACCCTTTAAAGTAATACTTCGTGGTACCCATCGCATGGGTCCCAAATCTCCAGCTTCAAGGGCATCTTCCTACATCGAAAACATGCATGAGAAACCCAGAAGATGGTACACCGTGTGATGGGGAAAGGTTTCTAAAACGCACCTCATTTCTCATCTCCTTGTGCCCGGGTTCGCCATTCCAGCCGCTTTACTAGCAATCTCCCTACTTGGAGCATCAGCACCTTTAACCTCCTGTTCCGTACAGGTTGCAATTTGTCCTGAGGATGAACGGGAAGACGGGGAACCAACGAGAGACTAGCTCTTGGTGTTGGGACAGGCACAGGTCACTCTATTTTCCCATCAGGAAGAAGAATTAACCACAGGCTCAGCCTGCCCCCCGGAACCAGAACAGGGCCTGAAGCCATCCTGCGCTTTTGCGGCCAGCTCCCAAAAAAGCGAGTTGTAAAATGGAGGTTCAGGGCACTGCAATTCACAAACCTGCAGAGTTATAAATGATAACTCTCGTCCACAAATATATTGAGGGAAGGCAAAGAAGAGGATTTGAAATCAAGGCAGAATTGCAGGAAACAGATTTCAGGAGGTAGATTCGAATCGCCTTTAAAGCACATGAAAAGCAGCAAAATGTTGACAATGATGCCCTTGGCCAAAAAGGGCGTATGCGTTTTTTCCTGAATATATTCAGGAAAAAACGCATACGCCCTTTTTGGCCAACCAAGCAACCTGGAAAGGCAAATCAGCGCTACAAAGAAGTCTCGCTTCCCATCGGTCAAAAGGGCCATGCTGAAAAAAGTGTCAAAACCAGAAATGCAGGACAGGCCATGGAGAAATGAGAGCCTTGCTACACTGATGGGCGGGATGTAAATTGCCAACAGCCACTCTGGAGAAGTGTACGGTGTGTCCTGAAATATCTGAAAAACACAGCTTAGAGAGCATAGGGCACTTCCACTCATGGGGGTATAAATTGGGAAAATGAAAAATCAGCAAGACACAAGCACCCCAAAGTTTAGGGCTGCTCTGTTGACAAGGACCTCCACTTCATTCCACCTTAAATATCCAAGGAAAGAGAAAAATGGATAAAGAAGTTGTGGTCCTTATGTACAATGGAATATCACTCAGCCATGAAATCAATGTCATAAGGTTAGTAGCAGCATGATGAGTGGATTTAGGTACGACGATTCTAAGTGAAATAAGTCACACAGAAAAGGACACTTCTCATAAGGTATCACTTTTAGAGGGAATGTAAAAACCGTTACACTTGAACTGAATTACAAAACAGAACAGAGTCACACATGCAGAAAACACACTATGGCTGCTTAACGGGAAAGGTGAGGTGGGGTGATACATAAAACAAGGGTATCAAATTAGCTCAGATACCGTTCCATAAACCCAATATGTAGTAGACAAGACCTACTCCTTGCTCAGAGAACTGGACTCAACACGCCCTATTCACCGCACAAGAATATACCTGACTAGTAATAATCTTAAAACCTATGTATTGATATCTCTCTGTTAGTGTGTCAAGTGGGTGTAAAGCGGCATAAACACAGCAGTGAAAAGCAGCTAAACCCCATTATGAAAATAAATTACTTTGAGAAACCCATGAAACAACGACAGTGAAAGAGATAGAAATTCTTACACAATGAGTTCAGGGGCTGTGATGCAACCTGGATTGACCATATCTAGACCCACAGCTGGATGAGACATAAGGGTGGACACTCTTGGGGCTGAGAGGTTTGGTGAGGTTGGGTGAGCAAACGCAGACCCTTTAAAGTAATACTGCGTGGTACCCATCGCATGGTTCCCAAATCTCCAGGTTCAAGGGCATCTTCCTACATCGAAAACATGCATGAGAGACCCAGAAGATGGTACACCGTGTGATAGGGAAATGTTTCTAAAACGCACCTCATTTCTCATCTCCTTGTGCCCGGGTTCGCCATTCCAGCCGCTTTACTAGCAATCTCCCTACTTGGAGCATCAGCACCTTTAACCTCCTGTTCTGTACAGGTTGCAATTTGTCCTGAGGATTTACGGGAAGACGGGGAACCAACGAGAGACAAGCTCTTGGTGTCGGGACAGGCACAGGTCACTCTATTTTCCCATCAGGAAGAAGAATTAACCACAGGCTCAGCCTGCCCCCCGGAACCAGAACAGGGCCTGAAGCCATCCTGCGCTTTTGCGGCCAGCTCCCAAAAAAGCGAGTTGTAAAATGGAGGTTCAGGGCACTGCAATTCACAAACCTGCAGAGTTATAAATGATAACTCTCGTCCACAAATATATTGAGGGAAGGCAAAGAAGAGGATTTGAAATCAAGGCAGAATTGCAGGAAACAGATTTCAGGAGGTAGATTCGAATCGCCTTTAAAGCACATGAAAAGCAGCAAAATGTTGACAATGATGCCCTTGGCCAAAAAGGGCGTATGCGTTTTTTCCTGAATATATTCAGGAAAAAACGCATACGCCCTTTTTGGCCAACCAAGCAACCTGGAAAGGCAAATCAGCGCTACAAAGAAGTCTCGCTTCCCATCGGTCAAAAGGGCCATGCTGAAAAAAGTGTCAAAACCAGAAATGCAGGACAGGCCATGGAGAAATGAGAGCCTTGCTACACTGATGGGCGGGATGTAAATTGCCAACAGCCACTCTGGAGAAGTGTACGGTGTGTCCTGAAATATCTGAAAAACACAGCTTAGAGAGCATAGGGCACTTCCACTCATGGGGGTATAAATTGGGAAAATGAAAAATCAGCAAGACACAAGCACCCCAAAGTTTAGGGCTGCTCTGTTGACAAGGACCTCCACTTCATTCCACCTTCAATATCCCAGGAAAGAGAAAAATGGATAAAGAAGTTGTGGTCCTTATGTACAATGGAATATCACTCAGCCATGAAATCAATGTCATAAGGTTAGTAGCAGCATGATGAGTGGATTTAGCTACGACGATTCTAAGTGAAATAAGTCACACAGAAAAGGACACTTCTCATAAGGTATCACTGATAGAGGGAATGTAAAAACCGTTACACTTGAACTGAATTACAAAACAGAACAGAGTCACACATGCAGAAAACACACTATGGCTGCTTAACGGGAAAGGTGAGGTGGGGTGATACATAAAACAAGGGTATCAAATTAGCTCAGATACCGTTCCATAAACCCAATATGTAGTAGACAAGACCTACTCCTTGCTCAGAGAACTGGACTCAACACGCCCTATTCACCGCACAAGAATATATCTGACTAGTAATAATCTTAAAACCTATGTATTGATATCTCTCTGTTAGTGTGTCAAGTGGGTGTAAAGTGGCATAAACACAGCCGTGAAAAGCAGCTAAACCGCATTATGAAAATAAATTACTTTGAAAAACCCATGAAACAACGACAGTGAAAGAGAGAGAAATTCTTACACAATGCGTTCAGGGGCTGTGATGCAACCTGGATTGACCATATCTAGACCCACAGCTGGATGAGACATAAGGGTGGACACTCTTGGGGCTGAGAGGTTTGGTGAGGTTGGGTGAGCAAACGCAGACCCTTTAAAGTAATACTTCGTGGTACCCATCGCATGGGTCCCAAATCTCCAGCTTCAAGGGCATCTTCCTACATCGAAAACATGCATGAGAAACCCAGAAGATGGTACACCGTGTGATGGGGAAAGGTTTCTAAAACGCACCTCATTTCTCATCTCCTTGTGCCCGGGTTCGCCATTCCAGCCGCTTTACTAGCAATCTCCCTACTTGGAGCATCAGCACCTTTAACCTCCTGTTCCGTACAGGTCGCAATTTGTCCTGAGGATGAACGGGAAGACGGGGAACCAACGAGAGACTAGCTCTTGGTGTTGGGACAGGCACAGGTCACTCTATTTTCCCATCAGGAAGAAGAATTAACCACAGGCTCAGCCTGCCCCCCGGAACCAGAACAGGGCCTGAAGCCATCCTGCGCTTTTGCGGCCAGCTCCCAAAAAAGCGAGTTGTAAAATGGAGGTTCAGGGCACTGCAATTCACAAACCTGCAGAGTTATAAATGATAACTCTCGTCCACAAATATATTGAGGGAAGGCAAAGAAGAGGATTTGAAATCAAGGCAGAATTGCAGGAAACAGATTTCAGGAGGTAGATTCGAATCGCCTTTAAAGCACATGAAAAGCAGCAAAATGTTGACAATGATGCCCTTGGCCAAAAAGGGCGTATGCGTTTTTTCCTGAATATATTCAGGAAAAAACGCATACGCCCTTTTTGGCCAACCAAGCAACCTGGAAAGGCAAATCAGCGCTACAAAGAAGTCTCGCTTCCCATCGGTCAAAAGGGCCATGCTGAAAAAAGTGTCAAAACCAGAAATGCAGGACAGGCCATGGAGAAATGAGAGCCTTGCTACACTGATGGGCGGGATGTAAATTGCCAACAGCCACTCTGGAGAAGTGTACGGTGTGTCCTGAAATATCTGAAAAACACAGCTTAGAGAGCATAGGGCACTTCCACTCATGGGGGTATAAATTGGGAAAATGAAAAATCAGCAAGACACAAGCACCCCAAAGTTTAGGGCTGCTCTGTTGACAAGGACCTCCACTTCATTCCACCTTAAATATCCAAGGAAAGAGAAAAATGGATAAAGAAGTTGTGGTCCTTATGTACAATGGAATATCACTCAGCCATGAAATCAATGTCATAAGGTTAGTAGCAGCATGATGAGTGGATTTAGGTACGACGATTCTAAGTGAAATAAGTCACACAGAAAAGGACACTTCTCATAAGGTATCACTTTTAGAGGGAATGTAAAAACCGTTACACTTGAACTGAATTACAAAACAGAACAGAGTCACACATGCAGAAAACACACTATGGCTGCTTAACGGGAAAGGTGAGGTGGGGTGATACATAAAACAAGGGTATCAAATTAGCTCAGATACCGTTCCATAAACCCAATATGTAGTAGACAAGACCTACTCCTTGCTCAGAGAACTGGACTCAACACGCCCTATTCACCGCACAAGAATATACCTGACTAGTAATAATCTTAAAACCTATGTATTGATATCTCTCTGTTAGTGTGTCAAGTGGGTGTAAAGCGGCATAAACACAGCAGTGAAAAGCAGCTAAACCCCATTATGAAAATAAATTACTTTGAGAAACCCATGAAACAACGACAGTGAAAGAGATAGAAATTCTTACACAATGAGTTCAGGGGCTGTGATGCAACCTGGATTGACCATATCTAGACCCACAGCTGGATGAGACATAAGGGTGGACACTCTTGGGGCTGAGAGGTTTGGTGAGGTTGGGTGAGCAAACGCAGACCCTTTAAAGTAATACTGCGTGGTACCCATCGCATGGTTCCCAAATCTCCAGGTTCAAGGGCATCTTCCTACATCGAAAACATGCATGAGAGACCCAGAAGATGGTACACCGTGTGATAGGGAAATGTTTCTAAAACGCACCTCATTTCTCATCTCCTTGTGCCCGGGTTCGCCATTCCAGCCGCTTTACTAGCAATCTCCCTACTTGGAGCATCAGCACCTTTAACCTCCTGTTCTGTACAGGTTGCAATTTGTCCTGAGGATTTACGGGAAGACGGGGAACCAACGAGAGACAAGCTCTTGGTGTCGGGACAGGCACAGGTCACTCTATTTTCCCATCAGGAAGAAGAATTAACCACAGGCTCAGCCTGCCCCCCGGAACCAGAACAGGGCCTGAAGCCATCCTGCGCTTTTGCGGCCAGCTCCCAAAAAAGCGAGTTGTAAAATGGAGGTTCAGGGCACTGCAATTCACAAACCTGCAGAGTTATAAATGATAACTCTCGTCCACAAATATATTGAGGGAAGGCAAAGAAGAGGATTTGAAATCAAGGCAGAATTGCAGGAAACAGATTTCAGGAGGTAGATTCGAATCGCCTTTAAAGCACATGAAAAGCAGCAAAATGTTGACAATGATGCCCTTGGCCAAAAAGGGCGTATGCGTTTTTTCCTGAATATATTCAGGAAAAAACGCATACGCCCTTTTTGGCCAACCAAGCAACCTGGAAAGGCAAATCAGCGCTACAAAGAAGTCTCGCTTCCCATCGGTCAAAAGGGCCATGCTGAAAAAAGTGTCAAAACCAGAAATGCAGGACAGGCCATGGAGAAATGAGAGCCTTGCTACACTGATGGGCGGGATGTAAATTGCCAACAGCCACTCTGGAGAAGTGTACGGTGTGTCCTGAAATATCTGAAAAACACAGCTTAGAGAGCATAGGGCACTTCCACTCATGGGGGTATAAATTGGGAAAATGAAAAATCAGCAAGACACAAGCACCCCAAAGTTTAGGGCTGCTCTGTTGACAAGGACCTCCACTTCATTCCACCTTCAATATCCCAGGAAAGAGAAAAATGGATAAAGAAGTTGTGGTCCTTATGTACAATGGAATATCACTCAGCCATGAAATCAATGTCATAAGGTTAGTAGCAGCATGATGAGTGGATTTAGCTACGACGATTCTAAGTGAAATAAGTCACACAGAAAAGGACACTTCTCATAAGGTATCACTGATAGAGGGAATGTAAAAACCGTTACACTTGAACTGAATTACAAAACAGAACAGAGTCACACATGCAGAAAACACACTATGGCTGCTTAACGGGAAAGGTGAGGTGGGGTGATACATAAAACAAGGGTATCAAATTAGCTCAGATACCGTTCCATAAACCCAATATGTAGTAGACAAGACCTACTCCTTGCTCAGAGAACTGGACTCAACACGCCCTATTCACCGCACAAGAATATATCTGACTAGTAATAATCTTAAAACCTATGTATTGATATCTCTCTGTTAGTGTGTCAAGTGGGTGTAAAGTGGCATAAACACAGCCGTGAAAAGCAGCTAAACCGCATTATGAAAATAAATTACTTTGAAAAACCCATGAAACAACGACAGTGAAAGAGAGAGAAATTCTTACACAATGCGTTCAGGGGCTGTGATGCAACCTGGATTGACCATATCTAGACCCACAGCTGGATGAGACATAAGGGTGGACACTCTTGGGGCTGAGAGGTTTGGTGAGGTTGGGTGAGCAAACGCAGACCCTTTAAAGTAATACTTCGTGGTACCCATCGCATGGGTCCCAAATCTCCAGCTTCAAGGGCATCTTCCTACATCGAAAACATGCATGAGAAACCCAGAAGATGGTACACCGTGTGATGGGGAAAGGTTTCTAAAACGCACCTCATTTCTCATCTCCTTGTGCCCGGGTTCGCCATTCCAGCCGCTTTACTAGCAATCTCCCTACTTGGAGCATCAGCACCTTTAACCTCCTGTTCCGTACAGGTTGCAATTTGTCCTGAGGATGAACGGGAAGACGGGGAACCAACGAGAGACTAGCTCTTGGTGTTGGGACAGGCACAGGTCACTCTATTTTCCCATCAGGAAGAAGAATTAACCACAGGCTCAGCCTGCCCCCCGGAACCAGAACAGGGCCTGAAGCCATCCTGCGCTTTTGCGGCCAGCTCCCAAAAAAGCGAGTTGTAAAATGGAGGTTCAGGGCACTGCAATTCACAAACCTGCAGAGTTATAAATGATAACTCTCGTCCACAAATATATTGAGGGAAGGCAAAGAAGAGGATTTGAAATCAAGGCAGAATTGCAGGAAACAGATTTCAGGAGGTAGATTCGAATCGCCTTTAAAGCACATGAAAAGCAGCAAAATGTTGACAATGATGCCCTTGGCCAAAAAGGGCGTATGCGTTTTTTCCTGAATATATTCAGGAAAAAACGCATACGCCCTTTTTGGCCAACCAAGCAACCTGGAAAGGCAAATCAGCGCTACAAAGAAGTCTCGCTTCCCATCGGTCAAAAGGGCCATGCTGAAAAATGTGTCAAAACCAGAAATGCAGGACAGGCCATGGAGAAATGAGAGCCTTGCTACACTGATGGGCGGGATGTAAATTGCCAACAGCCACTCTGGAGAAGTGTACGGTGTGTCCTGAAATATCTGAAAAACACAGCTTAGAGAGCATAGGGCACTTCCACTCATGGGGGTATAAATTGGGAAAATGAAAAATCAGCAAGACACAAGCACCCCAAAGTTTAGGGCTGCTCTGTTGACAAGGACCTCCACTTCATTCCACCTTAAATATCCAAGGAAAGAGAAAAATGGATAAAGAAGTTGTGGTCCTTATGTACAATGGAATATCACTCAGCCATGAAATCAATGTCATAAGGTTAGTAGCAGCATGATGAGTGGATTTAGGTACGACGATTCTAAGTGAAATAAGTCACACAGAAAAGGACACTTCTCATAAGGTATCACTTTTAGAGGGAATGTAAAAACCGTTACACTTGAACTGAATTACAAAACAGAACAGAGTCACACATGCAGAAAACACACTATGGCTGCTTAACGGGAAAGGTGAGGTGGGGTGATACATAAAACAAGGGTATCAAATTAGCTCAGATACCGTTCCATAAACCCAATATGTAGTAGACAAGACCTACTCCTTGCTCAGAGAACTGGACTCAACACGCCCTATTCACCGCACAAGAATATACCTGACTAGTAATAATCTTAAAACCTATGTATTGATATCTCTCTGTTAGTGTGTCAAGTGGGTGTAAAGCGGCATAAACACAGCAGTGAAAAGCAGCTAAACCCCATTATGAAAATAAATTACTTTGAGAAACCCATGAAACAACGACAGTGAAAGAGATAGAAATTCTTACACAATGAGTTCAGGGGCTGTGATGCAACCTGGATTGACCATATCTAGACCCACAGCTGGATGAGACATAAGGGTGGACACTCTTGGGGCTGAGAGGTTTGGTGAGGTTGGGTGAGCAAACGCAGACCCTTTAAAGTAATACTGCGTGGTACCCATCGCATGGTTCCCAAATCTCCAGGTTCAAGGGCATCTTCCTACATCGAAAACATGCATGAGAGACCCAGAAGATGGTACACCGTGTGATAGGGAAATGTTTCTAAAACGCACCTCATTTCTCATCTCCTTGTGCCCGGGTTCGCCATTCCAGCCGCTTTACTAGCAATGTCCCTACTTGGAGCATCAGCACCTTTAACCTCCTGTTCTGTACAGGTTGCAATTTGTCCTGAGGATTTACGGGAAGACGGGGAACCAACGAGAGACAAGCTCTTGGTGTCGGGACAGGCACAGGTCACTCTATTTTCCCATCAGGAAGAAGAATTAACCACAGGCTCAGCCTGCCCCCCGGAACCAGAACAGGGCCTGAAGCCATCCTGCGCTTTTGCGGCCAGCTCCCAAAAAAGCGAGTTGTAAAATGGAGGTTCAGGGCACTGCAATTCACAAACCTGCAGAGTTATAAATGATAACTCTCGTCCACAAATATATTGAGGGAAGGCAAAGAAGAGGATTTGAAATCAAGGCAGAATTGCACGAAACAGATTTCAGGAGGTAGATACGAATCGCCTTTAAAGCACATGAAAAGCGGCAAAACGTTGACAATGATGCCCTTGGCCAAAAAGGGCGTATGCGTTTTTTCCTGAATATATTCAGGAAAAAACGCATACGCCCTTTTTGGCCAACCAAGCAACCTGGAAAGGCAAATCAGCGCTACAGAGAAGTCTCGCTTCCCATCGGTCAAAAGGGCCATGCTGAAAAAAGTGTCAAAACCAGAAATGCAGGACAGGCCATGGAGAAATGGGAGCCTTGCTACACTGATGGGCGGGATGTAAATTGCCAACAGCCACTCTGGAGAAGTGTACGGTGTGTCCTGAAACATCTGAAAAACACAACTTAGAGAGCATAGGGCACTTCCACTCATGGGGGTATAAATTGGGAAAATTAAAAATCAGCAAGACACAAGCACCCCAAAGTTGAGGGCTGCTCTGTTGACAAGGACCTCCACTTCATTCCACCTTCAATATCCCAGGAAAGAGAAAAATGGATAAAGAAGTTCTGGTCCTTATGTACAATGGAATATCACTCAGCCATGAAATCAATGTCATAAGGTTAGTAGCAGCATGATGAGTGGATTTAGGTACGACGATTCTAAGTGAAATAAGTCACATAGAAAAGGACACTTCTCATAAGGTATCACGGATAGAGGGAATGTAAAAACCTTTACACTTGAACTGAATTACAAAACAGAACAGAGTCACACATGCAGAAAACACACTATAGCTGCTTAACGGGAAAGGTGAGGTGGGGTGATACATAAAACAAGGGTATCAAATTAGCTCAGATACCGTTCCATAAACCCAATATGTAGTAGACAAGACCTATTCCTTGCTCAGAGAACTGGACTCAACACGCCCTATTCACCGCACAAGAATATATCTGACTAGTAATAATCTTAAAACCTATGTATTGATATCTCTCTGTTAGTGTGTCAAGTGGGTGTAAAGCGGCATAAACACAGCCGTGAAAAGCAGCTAAACCGCATTATGAAAATAAATTACTTTGAAAAACCCATGAAACAACGACAGTGAAAGAGAGAGAAATTCTTACACAATGCGTTCAGGGGCTGTGATGCAACCTGGATTGACCATATCTAGACCCACAGCTGGATGAGACATAAGGGTGGACACTCTTGGGGCTGAGAGGTTTGGTGAGGTTGGGTGAGCAAACGCAGACCCTTTAAAGTAATACTTCGTGGTACCCATCGCATGGGTCCCAAATCTCCAGCTTCAAGGGCATCTTCCTACATCGAAAACATGCATGAGAAACCCAGAAGATGGTACACCGTGTGATGGGGAAAGGTTTCTAAAACGCACCTCATTTCTCATCTCCTTGTGCCCGGGTTCACCTTTCCAGCCGCTTTACTAGCAATCTCCCTACTTGGAGCATCAGCACCTTTAACCTCCTGTTCCGTACAGGTTGCAATTTGTCCTGAGGATGAACGGGAAGACGGGGAACCAACGAGAGACTAGCTCTTGGTGTCGGGACAGGCACAGGTCACTCTATTTTCCCATCAGGAAGAAGAATTAACCACAGGCTCAGCCTGCCCCCCGGAACCAGAACAGGGCCTGAAGCCATCCTGCGCTTTTGCGGCCAGCTCCCAAAAAAGCGAGTTGTAAAATGGAGGTTCAGGGCACTGCAATTCACAAACCTGCAGAGTTATAAATGATAACTCTCGTCCACAAATATATTGAGGGAAGGCAAAGAAGAGGATTTGAAATCAAGGCAGAATTGCACGAAACAGATTTCAGGAGGTAGATACGAATCGCCTTTAAAGCACATGAAAAGCGGCAAAACGTTGACAATGATGCCCTTGGCCAAAAAGGGCGTATGCGTTTTTTCCTGAATATATTCAGGAAAAAACGCATACGCCCTTTTTGGCCAACCAAGCAACCTGGAAAGGCAAATCAGCGCTACAGAGAAGTCTCGCTTCCCATCGGTCAAAAGGGCCATGCTGAAAAAAGTGTCAAAACCAGAAATGCAGGACAGGCCATGGAGAAATGGGAGCCTTGCTACACTGATGGGCGGGATGTAAATTGCCAACAGCCACTCTGGAGAAGTGTACGGTGTGTCCTGAAACATCTGAAAAACACAGCTTAGAGAGCATAGGGCACTTCCACTCATGGGGGTATAAATTGGGAAAATGAAAAATCAGCAAGACACAAGCACCCCAAAGTTGAGGGCTGCTCTGTTGACAAGGACCTCCACTTCATTCCACCTTCAATATCCCAGGAAAGAGAAAAATGGATAAAGAAGTTGTGGTCCTTATGTACAATGGAATATCACTCAGCCATGAAATCAATGTCATAAGGTTAGTAGCAGCATGATGAGTGGATTTAGGTATGACGATTCTAAGTGAAATAAGTCACACAGAAAAGGACACTTCTCATAAGGTATCACTGATAGAGGGAATGTAAAAACCGTTACACTTGAACTGAATTACAAAACAGAACAGAGTCACACATGCAGAAAACAGACTATGGCTGCTTAACGGGAAAGGTGAGGTGGGGTGATACATAAAACAAGGGTATCAAATTAGCTCAGATACCGTTCCATAAACCCAATATGTAGTAGACAAGACCTATTCCTTGCTCAGAGAACTGGACTCAACACGCCCTATTCACCGCACAAGAATATATCTGACTAGTAATAATCTTAAAACCTATGTATTGATATCTCTCTGTTAGTGTGTCAAGTGGGTGTAAAGCGGCATAAACACAGCCGTGAAAAGCAGCTAAACCGCATTATGAAAATAAATTACTTTGAAAAACCCATGAAACAACGACAGTGAAAGAGAGAGAAATTCTTACACAATGCGTTCAGGGGCTGTGATGCAACCTGGATTGACCATATCTAGACCCACAGCTGGATGAGACATAAGGGTGGACACTCTTGGGGCTGAGAGGTTTGGTGAGGTTGGGTGAGCAAACGCAGACCCTTTAAAGTAATACTTCGTGGTACCCATCGCATGGGTCCCAAATCTCCAGCTTCAAGGGCATCTTCCTACATCGAAAACATGCATGAGAAACCCAGAAGATGGTACACCGTGTGATGGGGAAAGGTTTCTAAAACGCACCTCATTTCTCATCTCCTTGTGCCCGGGTTCGCCATTCCAGCCGCTTTACTAGCAATCTCCCTACTTGGAGCATCAGCACCTTTAACCTCCTGTTCCGTACAGGTTGCAATTTGTCCTGAGGATGAACGGGAAGACGGGGAACCAACGAGAGACTAGCTCTTGGTGTTGGGACAGGCACAGGTCACTCTATTTTCCCATCAGGAAGAAGAATTAACCACAGGCTCAGCCTGCCCCCCGGAACCAGAACAGGGCCTGAAGCCATCCTGCGCTTTTGCGGCCAGCTCCCAAAAAAGCGAGTTGTAAAATGGAGGTTCAGGGCACTGCAATTCACAAACCTGCAGAGTTATAAATGATAACTCTCGTCCACAAATATATTGAGGGAAGGCAAAGAAGAGGATTTGAAATCAAGGCAGAATTGCAGGAAACAGATTTCAGGAGGTAGATTCGAATCGCCTTTAAAGCACATGAAAAGCAGCAAAATGTTGACAATGATGCCCTTGGCCAAAAAGGGCGTATGCGTTTTTTCCTGAATATATTCAGGAAAAAACGCATACGCCCTTTTTGGCCAACCAAGCAACCTGGAAAGGCAAATCAGCGCTACAAAGAAGTCTCGCTTCCCATCGGTCAAAAGGGCCATGCTGAAAAAAGTGTCAAAACCAGAAATGCAGGACAGGCCATGGAGAAATGAGAGCCTTGCTACACTGATGGGCGGGATGTAAATTGCCAACAGCCACTCTGGAGAAGTGTACGGTGTGTCCTGAAATATCTGAAAAACACAGCTTAGAGAGCATAGGGCACTTCCACTCATGGGGGTATAAATTGGGAAAATTAAAAATCAGCAAGACACAAGCACCCCAAAGTTTAGGGCTGCTCTGTTGACAAGGACCTCCACTTCATTCCACCTTAAATATCCAAGGAAAGAGAAAAATGGATAAAGAAGTTGTGGTCCTTATGTACAATGGAATATCACTCAGCCATGAAATCAATGTCATAAGGTTAGTAGCAGCATGATGAGTGGATTTAGGTACGACGATTCTAAGTGAAATAAGTCACACAGAAAAGGACACTTCTCATAAGGTATCACTGATAGAGGGAATGTAAAAACCGTTACACTTGAACTGAATTACAAAACAGAACAGAGTCACACATGCAGAAAACACACTATGGCTGCTTAACGGGAAAGGTGAGGTGGGGTGATACATAAAACAAGGGTATCAAATTAGCTCAGATACCGTTCCATAAACCCAATATGTAGTAGACAAGACCTACTCCTTGCTCAGAGAACTGGACTCAACACGCCCTATTCACCGCACAAGAATATATCTGACTAGTAATAATCTTAAAACCTATGTATTGATATCTCTCTGTTAGTGTGTCAAGTGGGTGTAAAGTGGCATAAACACAGCCGTGAAAAGCAGCTAAACCGCATTATGAAAATAACTTACTTTGAAAAACCCATGAAACAACGACAGTGAAAGAGAGAGAAATTCTTACACAATGCCTTCAGGGGCTGTGATGCAACCTGGATTGACCATATCTAGACCCACAGCTGGATGAGACATAAGGGTGGACACTCTTGGGGCTGAGAGGTTTGGTGAGGTTGGGTGAGCAAACGCAGACCCTTTAAAGTAATACTTCGTGGTACCCATCGCATGGGTCCCAAATCTCCAGCTTCAAGGGCATCTTCCTACATCGAAAACATGCATGAGAAACCCAGAAGATGGTACACCGTGTGATGGGGAAACGTTTCTAATACGCACCTCATTTCTCATCTCCTTGTGCCCGGGTTCGCCATTCCAGCCGCTTTACTAGCAATCTCCCTACTTGGAGCATCAGCACCTTTAACCTCCTGTTCCGTACAGGTTGCAATTTGTCCTGAGGATGAACGGGAAGACGGGGAACCAACGAGAGACTAGCTCTTGGTGTTGGGACAGGCACAGGTCACTCTATTTTCCCATCAGGAAGAAGAATTAACCACAGGCTCAGCCTGCCCCCCGGAACCAGAACAGGGCCTGAAGCCATCCTGCGCTTTTGCGGCCAGCTCCCAAAAAAGCGAGTTGTAAAATGGAGGTTCAGGGCACTGCAATTCACAAACCTGCAGAGTTATAAATGATAACTCTCGTCCACAAATATATTGAGGGAAGGCAAAGAAGAGGATTTGAAATCAAGGCAGAATTGCAGGAAACAGATTTCAGGAGGTAGATTCGAATCGCCTTTAAAGCACATGAAAAGCAGCAAAATGTTGACAATCATGCCCTTGGCCAAAAAGGGCGTATGCGTTTTTTCCTGAATATATTCAGGAAAAAACGCATACGCCCTTTTTGGCCAACCAAGCAACCTGGAAAGGCAAATCAGCACTACAGAGAAGTCTCGCTTCCCATCGGTCAAAAGGGCCATGCTGAAACAAGTGTCAAAACCAGAAATGCAGGACAGGCCATGGAGAAATGAGAGCCTTGCTACACTGATGGGCGGGATGTAAATTGCCAACAGCCACTCTGGAGAAGTGTACGGTGTGTCCTGAAATATCTGAAAAACACAGCTTAGAGAGCATAGGGCACTTCCACTCATGGGGGTATAAATTGGGAAAATGAAAAATCAGCAAGACACAAGCACCCCAAAGTTTAGGGCTGCTCTGTTGACAAGGACCTCCACTTCATTCCACCTTAAATATCCAAGGAAAGAGAAAAATGGATAAAGAAGTTGTGGTCCTTATGTACAATGGAGTATCACTCAGCCATGAAATCAATGTCATAAGGTTAGTAGCAGCATGATGAGTGGATTTAGGTACGACGATTCTAAGTGAAATAAGTCACACAGAAAAGGACACTTCTCATAAGGTATCACTTTTAGAGGGAATGTAAAAACCGTTACACTTGAACTGAATTACAAAACAGAACAGAGTCACACATGCAGAAAACACACTATGGCTGCTTAACGGGAAAGGTGAGGTGGGGTGATACATAAAACAAGGGTATCAAATTAGCTCAGATACCGTTCCATAAACCCAATATGTAGTAGACAAGACCTACTCCTTGCTCAGAGAACTGGACTCAACACGCCCTATTCACCGCACAAGAATATACCTGACTAGTAATAATCTTAAAACCTATGTATTGATATCTCTCTGTTAGTGTGTCAAGTGGGTGTAAAGCGGCATAAACACAGCAGTGAAAAGCAGCTAAACCCCATTATGAAAATAAATTACTTTGAGAAACCCATGAAACAACGACAGTGAAAGAGATAGAAATTCTTACACAATGAGTTCAGGGGCTGTGATGCAACCTGGATTGACCATATCTAGACCCACAGCTGGATGAGACATAAGGGTGGACACTCTTGGGGCTGAGAGGTTTGGTGAGGTTGGGTGAGCAAACGCAGACCCTTTAAAGTAATACTGCGTGGCACCCATCGCATGGTTCCCAAATCTCCAGGTTCAAGGGCATCTTCCTACATCGAAAACATGCATGAGAAACCCAGAAGATGGTACACCGTGTGATGGGGAAAGGTTTCTAAAACGCACCTCATTTCTCATCTCCTTGTGCCCGGGTTCACCTTTCCAGCCGCTTTACTAGCAATCTCCCTACTTGGAGCATCAGCACCTTTAACCTCCTGTTCCGTACAGGTTGCAATTTGTCCTGAGGATGAACGGGAAGACGGGGAACCAACGAGAGACTAGCTCTTGGTGTCGGGACAGGCACAGGTCACTCTATTTTCCCATCAGGAAGAAGAATTAACCACAGGCTCAGCCTGCCCCCCGGAACCAGAACAGGGCCTGAAGCCATCCTGCGCTTTTGCGGCCAGCTCCCAAAAAAGCGAGTTGTAAAATGGAGGTTCAGGGCACTGCAATTCACAAACCTGCAGAGTTATAAATGATAACTCTCGTCCACAAATATATTGAGGGAAGGCAAAGAAGAGGATTTGAAATCAAGGCAGAATTGCAGGAAACAGATTTCAGGAGGTAGATTCGAATCGCCTTTAAAGCACATGAAAAGCAGCAAAATGTTGACAATGATGCCCTTGGCCAAAAAGGGCGTATGCGTTTTTTCCTGAATATATTCAGGAAAAAACGCATACGCCCTTTTTGGCCAACCAAGCAACCTGGAAAGGCAAATCAGCGCTACAAAGAAGTCTCGCTTCCCATCGGTCAAAAGGGCCATGCTGAAAAAAGTGTCAAAACCAGAAATGCAGGACAGGCCATGGAGAAATGGGAGCCTTGCTACACTGATGGGCGGGATGTAAATTGCCAACAGCCACTCTGGAGAAGTGTACGGTGTGTCCTGAAACATCTGAAAAACACAGCTTAGAGAGCATAGGGCACTTCCACTCATGGGGGTATAAATTGGGAAAATTAAAAATCAGCAAGACACAAGCACCCCAAAGTTGAGGGCTGCTCTGTTGACAAGGACCTCCACTTCATTCCACCTTCAATATCCCAGGAAAGAGAAAAATGGATAAAGAAGTTGTGGTCCTTATGTACAATGGAATATCACTCAGCCATGAAATCAATGTCATAAGGTTAGTAGCAGCATGATGAGTGGATTTAGGTACGACGATTCTAAGTGAAATAAGTCACACAGAAAAGGACACTTCTCATAAGGTATCACTGATAGAGGGAATGTAAAAACCGTTACACTTGAACTGAATTACAAAACAGAACAGAGTCACACATGCAGAAAACACACTATGGCTGCTTAACGGGAAAGGTGAGGTGGGGTGATACATAAAACAAGGGTATCAAATTAGCTCAGATACCGTTCCATAAACCCAATATGTAGTAGACAAGACCTATTCCTTGCTCAGAGAACTGGACTCAACACGCCCTATTCACCGCACAAGAATATATCTGACTAGTAATAATCTTAAAACCTATGTATTGATATCTCTCTGTTAGTGTGTCAAGTGGGTGTAAAGCGGCATAAACACAGCCGTGAAAAGCAGCTAAACCGCATTATGAAAATAAATTACTTTGAAAAACCCATGAAACAACGACAGTGAAAGAGAGAGAAATTCTTACACAATGCGTTCAGGGGCTGTGATGCAACCTGGATTGACCATATCTAGACCCACAGCTGGATGAGACATAAGGGTGGACACTCTTGGGGCTGAGAGGTTTGGTGAGGTTGGGTGAGCAAACGCAGACCCTTTAAAGTAATACTTCGTGGTACCCATCGCATGGGTCCCAAATCTCCAGCTTCAAGGGCATCTTCCTACATCGAAAACATGCATGAGAAACCCAGAAGATGGTACACCGTGTGATGGGGAAAGGTTTCTAAAACGCACCTCATTTCTCATCTCCTTGTGCCCGGGTTCACCTTTCCAGCCGCTTTACTAGCAATCTCCCTACTTGGAGCATCAGCACCTTTAACCTCCTGTTCCGTACAGGTTGCAATTTGTCCTGAGGATGAACGGGAAGATGGGGAACCAACGAGAGACTAGCTCTTGGTGTTGGGACAGGCACAGGTCACTCTATTTTCCCATCAGGAAGAAGAATTAACCACAGGCTCAGCCTGCCCCCCGGAACCAGAACAGGGCCTGAAGCCATCCTGCGCTTTTGCGGCCAGCTCCCAAAAAAGCGAGTTGTAAAATGGAGGTTCAGGGCACTGCAATTCACAAACCTGCAGAGTTATAAATGATAACTCTCGTCCACAAATATATTGAGGGAAGGCAAAGAAGAGGATTTGAAATCAAGGCAGAATTGCAGGAAACAGATTTCAGGAGGTAGATTCGAATCGCCTTTAAAGCACATGAAAAGCAGCAAAATGTTGACAATGATGCCCTTGGCCAAAAA
The DNA here is from genome assembly GCF_965194805.1 of Balaenoptera borealis. Classification (NCBI taxonomy): domain Eukaryota; kingdom Metazoa; phylum Chordata; class Mammalia; order Artiodactyla; family Balaenopteridae; genus Balaenoptera; species Balaenoptera borealis. Next base: position 4,221,590 of record NW_028124009.1, read on the forward strand.
GGGCGTATGCGTTTTTTCCTGAATATATTCAGGAAAAAACGCATACGCCCTTTTTGGCCAACCAAGCAACCTGGAAAGGCAAATCAGCGCTACAAAGAAGTCTCGCTTCCCATCGGTCACAAGGGCCATGCTGAAAAAAGTGTCAAAACCAGAAATGCAGGACAGGCCATGGAGAAATGAGAGCCTTGCTACACTGATGGGCGGGATGTAAATTGCCAACAGCCACTCTGGAGAAGTGTACGGTGTGTCCTGAAATATCTGAAAAACACAGCTTAGAGAGCATAGGGCACTTCCACTCATGGGGGTATAAATTGGGAAAATGAAAAATCAGCAAGACACAAGCACCCCAAAGTTTAGGGCTGCTCTGTTGACAAGGACCTCCACTTCATTCCACCTTCAATATCCCAGGAAAGAGAAAAATGGATAAAGAAGTTGTGGTCCTTATGTACAATGGAATATCACTCAGCCATGAAATCAATGTCATAAGGTTAGTAGCAGCATGATGAGTGGATTTAGGTACGACGATTCTAAGTGAAATAAGTCACACAGAAAAGGACACTTCTCATAAGGTATCACTTTTAGAGGGAATGTAAAAACCGTTACACTTGAACTGAATTACAAAACAGAACAGAGTCACACATGCAGAAAACAGACTATGGCTGCTTAACGGGAAAGGTGAGGTGGGGTGATACATAAAACAAGGGTATCAAATTAGCTCAGATACCGTTCCATAAACCCAATATGTAGTAGACAAGACCTACTCCTTGCTCAGAGAACTGGACTCAACACGCCCTATTCACCGCACAAGAATATACCTGACTAGTAATAATCTTAAAACCTATGTATTGATATCTCTCTGTTAGTGTGTCAAGTGGGTGTAAAGCGGCATAAACACAGCCGTGAAAAGCAGCTAAACCCATTATGAAAATAAATTACTTTGAAAAACCCATGAAACAACGACAGTGAAAGAGAGAGAAATTCTTACACAATGAGTTCAGGGGCTGTGATGCAACCTGGATTGACCATATCTAGACCCACAGCTGGATGAGACATAAGGGTGGACACTCTTGGGGCTGAGAGGTTTGGTGAGGTTGGGTGAGCAAACGCAGACCCTTTAAAGTAATACTGCGTGGTACCCATCGCATGGGTCCCAAATCTCCAGCTTCAAGGGCATCTTCCTACATCGAAAACATGCATGAGAAACCCAGAAGATGGTACACTGTGTGATGGGGAAAGGTTTCTAAAACGCACCTCATTTCTCATCTCCTTGTGCCCGGGTTCGCCATTCCAGCCGCTTTACTAGCAATCTCCCTACTTGGAGCATCAGCACCTTTAACCTCCTGTTCCGTACAGGTTGCAATTTGTCCTGAGGATGAACGGGAAGACGGGGAACCAACGAGAGACTAGCTCTTGGTGTCGGGACAGGCACAGGTCACTCGATTTTCCCATCAGGAAGAAGAATTAACCACAGGCTCAGCCTGCCCCCCGGAACCAGAACAGGGCCTGAAGCCATCCTGCGCTTTTGCGGCCAGCTCCCAAAAAAGCGAGTTGTAAAATGGAGCTTCAGGGCACTGCAATTCACAAACCTGCAGAGTTATAAATGATAACTCTCGTCCACAAATATATTGAGGGAAGGCAAAGAAGAGGATTTGAAATCAAGGCAGAATTGCACGAAATAGATTTCAGGAGGTAGATACGAATCGCCTTTAAAGCACATGAAAAGCGGCAAAACGTTGACAATGATGCCCTTGGCCAAAAAGGGCGTATGCGTTTTTTCCTGAATATATTCAGGAAAAAACGCATACGCCCTTTTTGGCCAACCAAGCAACCTGGAAAGGCAAATCAGCGCTACAGAGAAGTCTCGCTTCCCATCGGTCAAAAGGGCCATGCTGAAACAAGTGTCAAAACCAGAAATGCAAGACAGGCCATGGAGAAATGGGAGCCTTGCTACACTGATGGGCGGGATGTAAATTGCCAACAGCCACTCTGGAGAAGTGTACGGTGTGTCCTGAAACATCTGAAAAACACAGCTTAGAGAGCATAGGGCACTTCCACTCATGGGGGTATAAATTGGGAAAATGAAAAATCAGCAAGACACAAGCACACCAAAGTTGAGGGCTGCTCTGTTGACAAGGACCTCCACTTCATTCCACCTTCAATATCCCAGGAAAGAGAAAAATGGATAAAGAAGTTGTGGTCCTTATGTACAATGGAATATCACTCAGCCATGAAATCAATGTCATAAGGCTAGTAGCAGCATGATGAGTGGATTTAGGTACGACGATTCTAAGTGAAATAAGTCACACAGAAAAGGACACTTCTCATAAGGTATCACTTATAGAGGGAATGTAAAAGCCGTTACACTTGAACTGAATTACAAAACAGAACAGAGTCACACATGCAGAAAACACACTATGGCTGCTTAACGGGAAAGGTGAGGTGGGGTGATACATAAAACAAGGGTATCAAATTAGCTCAGATACCGTTCCATAAACCCAATATGTAGTAGACAAGACCTACTCCTTGCTCAGAGAACTGGACTCAACACGCCCTATTCACCGCACAAGAATATATCTGACTAGTAATAATCTTAAAACCTATGTATTGATATCTCTCTGTTAGTGTGTCAAGTGGGTGTAAAGAGGCATAAACACAGCCGTGAAAAGCAGCTAAACCCATTATGAAAATAAATTACTTTGAAAAACCCATGAAACAACGACAGTGAAAGAGATAGAAATTCTTACACAATGAGTTCAGGGGCTGTGATGCAACCTGGATTGACCATATCTAGACCCACAGCTGGATGAGACATAAGGGTGGACACTCTTGGGGCTGAGAGGTTTGGTGAGGTTGGGTGAGCAAACGCAGACCCTTTAAAGTAATACAGCGTGGTACCCATCGCATGGGTCCCAAATCTCCAGGTTCAAGGGCATCTCCTACATCGAAAACATGCATGAGAAACCCAAAAGATGGTACACCGTGTGATGGGGAAAGGTTTCTAAAACGCACCTCATTTCTCATCTCCTTGTGCCCGGGTTCGCCTTTCCAGCCGCTTTACTAGCAATCTCCCTACTTGGAGCATCAGCACCTTTAACCTCCTGTTCCGTACAGGTTGCAATTTGTCCTGAGGATGAACGGGAAGACGGGGAACCAACGAGAGACTAGCTCTTGGTGTCGGGACAGGCACAGGTCACTCTATTTTCCCATCAGGAAGAAGAATTAACCACAGGCTCAGCCTGCCCCCCGGAACCAGAACAGGGCCTGAAGCCATCCTGCGCTTTTGCGGCCAGCTCCCAAAAAAGCGAGTTGTAAAATGGAGGTTCAGGGCACTGCAATTCACAAACCTGCAGAGTTATAAATGATAACTCTCGTCCACAAATATATTGAGGGAAGGCAAAGAAGAGGATTTGAAATCAAGGCAGAATTGCACGAAACAGATTTCAGGAGGTAGATACGAATCGCCTTTAAAGCACATGAAAAGCGGCAAAACGTTGACAATGATGCCCTTGGCCAAAAAGGGCGTATGCGTTTTTTCCTGAATATATTCAGGAAAAAACGCATACGCCCTTTTTGGCCAACCAAGCAACCTGGAAAGGCAAATCAGCGCTACAGAGAAGTCTCGCTTCCCATCGGTCAAAAGGGCCATGCTGAAAAATGTGTCAAAACCAGAAATGCAAGACAGGCCATGGAGAAATGGGAGCCTTGCTACACTGATGGGCGGGATGTAAATTGCCAACAGCCACTCTGGAGAAGTGTACGGTGTGTCCTGAAACATCTGAAAAACACAGCTTAGAGAGCATAGGGCACTTCCACTCATGGGGGTATAAATTGGGAAAATTAAAAATCAGCAAGACACAAGCACCCCAAAGTTGAGGGCTGCTCTGTTGACAAGGACCTCCACTTCATTCCACCTTCAATATCCCAGGAAAGAGAAAAATGGATAAAGAAGTTGTGGTCCTTATGTACAATGGAATATCACTCAGCCATGAAATCAATGTCATAAGGTTAGTAGCAGCATGATGAGTGGATTTAGGTACGACGATTCTAAGTGAAATAAGTCACACAGAAAAGGACACTTCTCATAAGGTATCACTTATAGAGGGAATGTAAAAGCCGTTACACTTGAACTGAATTACAAAACAGAACAGAGTCACACATGCAGAAAACACACTATGGCTGCTTAACGGGAAAGGTGAGGTGGGGTGATACATAAAACAAGGGTATCAAATTAGCTCAGATACCGTTCCATAAACCCAATATGTAGTAGACAAGACCTACTCCTTGCTCAGAGAACTGGACTCAACACGCCCTATTCACCGCACAAGAATATATCTGACTAGTAATAATCTTAAAACCTATGTATTGATATCTCTCTGTTAGTGTGTCAAGTGGGTGTAAAGTGGCATAAACACAGCCGTGAAAAGCAGCTAAACCGCATTATGAAAATAAATTACTTTGAAAAACCCATGAAACAACGACAGTGAAAGAGAGAGAAATTCTTACACAATGCGTTCAGGGGCTGTGATGCAACCTGGATTGACCATATCTAGACCCACAGCTGGATGAGACATAAGGGTGGACACTCTTGGGGCTGAGAGGTTTGGTGAGGTTGGGTGAGCAAACGCAGACCCTTTAAAGTAATACTGCGTGGTACCCATCGCATGGGTCCCAAATCTCCAGGTTCAAGGGCATCTTCCTACATCGAAAACATGCATGAGAAAACAAAAAGATGGTACACCATGTGATGGGGAAAGGTTTCTAAAACGCACCTCATTTCTCTTCTCCTTGTGCCCGGGTTCGCCATTCCAGCCGCTTTACTAACAATCTCCATACTTGGAGCATCAGCACCTTTAACCTCCTGTTCCGTACAGGTTGCAATTTGTCCTGAGGATGAACGGGTAGACCGGGAACCAGTGAGAGACTAGCTCTTGGTGTTGGGACAGGCACAGGTCACTCTATTTTCCCATCAGGAAGAAGAATTAACCAGAGGCTCATCCTCCCCCCCGGAACCAGAACAGGGCCTGAAGCCATCCTGCGCTTTTGCGGCCAGCTCCCAAAAAAGCGAGTTGTAAAATGGAGCTTCAGGGCACTGCAATTCACAAACCTGCAGAGTTATAAATGATAACTCTCGTCCACAAATATATTGAGGGAAGGCAAAGAAGAGGATTTGAAATCAAGGCAGAATTGCAGGAAACAGATTTCATGAGGTAGATTCGAATCGCCTTTAAAGCACATGAAAAGCGGCAAAACGTTGACAATGATGCCCTTGGCCAAAAAGGGCGTATGCGTTTTTTCCTGAATATATTCAGGAAAAAACACATACGCCCTTTTTGGCCAACCAAGCAACCTGGAAAGGCAAATCAGCGCTACAAAGAAGACTCGCTACCCGTCGGTCAAAAGGGCCATGCTGAAAAAAGTCTCAAAACCAGAAATGCAGGACAGGCCATGGAGAAATGGGAGCCTTGCTACACTGATGGGCGGGATGTAAATTGCCAACAGCCACTCTGGAGAAGTGTACGGTGTGTCCTGAAACATCTAAAAAACACAGCTTAGAGAGCATAGGGCACTTCCACTCATGGGGATATAAATTGGGAAAATGAAAAATCAGCAAGACACAAGCACCTCAAAGTTTAGGGCTGCTCTGTTGACAAGGACCTCCACTTCATTCCACCTTCAATATCCCAGGAAAGAGAAAAATGGATAAAGAAGTTGTGGTCCTTATGTACAATGGAATATCACTCAGCCATGAAATCAATGTCATAAGGCTAGTAGCAGCATGATGAGTGGATTTAGATACGACGATTCTAAGTGAAATAAGTCACACAGAAAAGGACACTTCTCATAAGGTATCACTTATAGAGGGAATGTAAAAGCCGTTACACTTGAACTGAATTACAAAACAGAACAGAGTCACACATGCAGAAAACACACTATGGCTGCTTAACGGGAAAGGTGAGGTGGGGTGATACATAAAACAAGGGTTTCAAATTAGCTCAGATACCGTTCCATAAACCCAATATGTAATAGACAAGACCTACTCCTTGCTCAGAGAACTGGACTCAACACGCCCTATTCACCGCACAAGAATATATCTGACTAGTAATAATCTTAAAACCTATGTATTGATATCTCTCTGTTAGTGTGTCAAGTGGGTGTAAAGCGGCATAAACACAGCAGTGAAAAGCAGCTAAACCCCATTATCAAAATAAATTACTTTGAAAAACCCATGAAACAAAGACAGTGAAAGAGAGAGAAATTCTTACACAATGCGTTCAGGGGCTGTGATGCAACCTGGATTGACCATATCTAGACCCACAGCTGGATGAGACATAAGGGTGGACACTCTTGGGGCTGAGAGGTTTGGTGAGGTTGGGTGAGCAAACGCAGACCCTTTAAAGTAATACTGCGTGGTACCCATCGCATGGGTCCCAAATCTCCAGGTTCAAGGGCATCTTCCTACATCGAAAACATGCATGAGAAAACAAAAAGATGGTACACCATGTGATGGGGAAAGGTTTCTAAAACGCACCTCATTTCTCTTCTCCTTGTGCCCGGGTTCGCCATTCCAGCCGCTTTACTAACAATCTCCCTACTTGGAGCATCAGCACCTTTAACCTCCTGTTCCGTACAGGTTGCAATTTGTCCTGAGGATGAACGGGTAGACGGGGAACCAGTGAGAGACTAGCTCTTGGTGTTGGGACAGGCACAGGTCACTCTATTTTCCCATCAGGAAGAAGAATTAACCAGAGGCTCATCCTCCCCCCCGGAACCAGAACAGGGCCTGATGCCATCCTGCGCTTTTGCGGCCAGCTCCCAAAAAAGCGAGTTGTAAAATGGAGCTTCAGGGCACTGCAATTCACAAACCTGCAGAGTTATAAATGATAACTCTCGTCCACAAATATATTGAGGGAAGGCAAAGAAGTGGATTTGAAATCAAGGCAGAATTGCAGGAAACAGATTTCAGGAGGTAGATTCGAATCGCCTTTAAAGCACATGAAAAGCGGCAAAACGTTGACAATGATGCCCTTGGCCAAAAAGGGCGTATGCGTTTTTTCCTGAATATATTCAGGAAAAAACACATACGCCCTTTTTGGCCAACCAAGCAACCTGGAAAGGCAAATCAGCGCTACAAAGAAGACCCGCTACCCGTCGGTCAAAAGGGCCATGCTGAAAAACGTGTCAAAACCAGAAATGCAGGACAGGCCATGGAGAAATGGGAGCCTTGCTACACTGATGGGCGGGATGTAAATTGCCAACAGCCACTCTGGAGAAGTGTGCGGTGTGTCCTGAAACATCTAAAAAACACAGCTTAGAGAGCATAGGGCACTTCCACTCATGGGGATATAAATTGGGAAAATGAAAAATCAGCAAGACACAAGCACCCCAAAGTTTAGGGCTGCTCTGTTGACAAGGACCTCCACTTCATTCCACCTTCAATATCCCAGGAAAGAGAAAAATGGATAAAGAAGTTGTGGTCCTTATGTACAATGGAATATCACTCAGCCATGAAATCAATGTCATAAGGCTAGTAGCAGCATGATGAGTGGATTTAGGTACGACGATTCTAAGTGAAATAAGTCACACAGAAAAGGACACTTCTCATAAGGTATCACTTAAGGAGGGAATGTAAAAAGCGTTACACTTGAACTGAATTACAAAACAGAACAGAGTCACACATGCAGAAAACACACTATGGCTGCTTAACGGGAAAGGTGAGGTGGCGTGATACATAAAACAAGGGTTTCAAATTAGCTCAGATACCGTTCCATAAACCCAATATGTAATAGACAAGACCTACTCCTTGCTCAGAGAACTGGACTCAACACACCCTATTCACCGCACAAGAATATATCTGACTAGTAATAATCTTAAAACCTATGTATTGATATCTCTCTGTTAGTGTGTCAAGTGGGTGTAAAGCGGCATAAACACAGCAGTGAAAAGCAGCTAAACCCCATTATCAAAATAAATTACTTTGAAAAACCCATGAAACAAAGACAGTGAAAGAGAGAGAAATTCTTACACAATGCGTTCAGGGGCTGTGATGCAACCTGGATTGACCATATCTAGACCCACAGCTGGATGAGACATAAGGGTGGACACTCTTGGGGCTGAGAGGTTTGGTGAGGTTGGGTGAGCAAACGCAGACCCTTTAAAGTAATACTGCGTGGTACCCATCGCATGGGTCCCAAATCTCCAGGTTCAAGGGCATCTTCCTACATCGAAAACATGCATGAGAAAACAAAAAGATGGTACACCATGTGATGGGGAAAGGTTTCTAAAACGCACCTCATTTCTCTTCTCCTTGTGCCCGGGTTCGCCATTCCAGCCGCTTTACTAACAATCTCCCTACTTGGAGCATCAGCACCTTTAACCTCCTGTTCCGTACAGGTTGCAATTTGTCCTGAGGATGAACGGGTAGACGGGGAACCAGTGAGAGACTAGCTCTTGGTGTTGGGACAGGCACAGGTCACTCTATTTTCCCATCAGGAAGAAGAATTAACCACAGGCTCATCCTCCCCCCCGCAACCAGAACAGGGCCTGAAGCCATCCTGCGCTTTTGCGGCCAGCTCCCAAAAAAGCGATTTGTAAAATGGAGCTTCAGGGCACTGCAATTCACAAACCTGCAGAGTTATAAATGATAACTCTCGTCCACAAATATATTGAGGGAAGGCAAAGAAGAGGATTTGAAATCAAGGCAGAATTGCAGGAAACAGATTTCAGGAGGTAGATTCGAATCGCCTTTAAAGCACATGAAAAGCGGCAAAACGTTGACAATGATGCCCTTGGCCAAAAAGGGCGTATGCGTTTTTTCCTGAATATATTCAGGAAAAAACGCATACGCCCTTTTTGGCCAACCAAGCAACCTGGAAAGGCAAATCAGCGCTAAAAGAAGACTCGCTACCCGTCGGTCAAAAGGGCCATGCTGAAAAAAGTCTCAAAACCAGAAATGCAGGACAGGCCATGGAGAAATGGGAGCCTTGCTACACTGATGGGCGGGATGTAAATTGCCAACAGCCACTCTGGAGAAGTGTACGGTGTGTCCTAAAACATCTAAAAAACACAGCTTAGAGAGCATAGGGCACTTCCACTCATGGGGATATAAATTGGGAAAATGAAAAATCAGCAAGACACAAGCACCTCAAAGTTTAGGGCTGCTCTGTTTACAAGGACCTCCACTTCATTCCACCTTCAATATCCCAGGAAAGAGAAAAATGGATAAAGAAGTTGTGCTCCTTATGTACAATGGAATATCACTCAGCCATGAAATCAATGTCATAAGGCTAGTAGCAGCATGATGAGTGGATTTAGGTACGACGATTCTAAGTGAAATAAGTCACACAGAAAAGGACACTTCTCATAAGGTATCACTTATAGAGGGAATGTAAAAGCCGTTACACTTGAACTGAATTACAAAACAGAACAGAGTCACACATGCAGAAAACACACTATGGCTGCTTAACGGGAAAGGTGAGGTGGGGTGATACATAAAACAAGGGTTTCAAATTAGCTCAGATACCGTTCCATAAACCCAATATGTAATAGACAAGACCTACTCCTTGCTCAGAGAACTGGACTCAACACGCCCTATTCACCGCACAAGAATATATCTGACTAGTAATAATCTTAAAACCTATGTATTGATATCTCTCTGTTAGTGTGTCAAGTGGGTGTAAAGCGGCATAAACACAGCAGTGAAAAGCAGCTAAACCCCATTATCAAAATAAATTACTTTGAAAAACCCATGAAACAAAGACAGTGAAAGAGAGAGAAATTCTTACACAATGCGTTCAGGAGCTGTGATGCAACCTGGATTGACCATATCTAGACCCACAGCTGGATGAGACATAAGGGTGGACACTCTTGGGGCTGAGAGGTTTGGTGAGGTTGGGTGAGCAAACGCAGACCCTTTAAAGTAATACTGCGTGGTACCCATCGCATGGGTCCCAAATCTCCAGGTTCAAGGGCATCTTCCTACATCGAAAACATGCATGAGAAAACAAAAAGATGGTACACCATGTGATGGGGAAAGGTTTCTAAAACGCACCTCATTTCTCTTCTCCTTGTGCCCGGGTTCGCCATTCCAGCCGCTTTACTAACAATCTCCCTACTTGGAGCATCAGCACCTTTAACCTCCTGTTCCGTACAGGTTGCAATTTGTCCTGAGGATGAACGGGTAGACCGGGAACCAGTGAGAGACTAGCTCTTGGTGTTGGGACAGGCACAGGTCACTCTATTTTCCCATCAGGAAGAAGAATTAACCAGAGGCTCATCCTCCCCCCCGGAACCAGAACAGGGCCTGAAGCCATCCTGCGCTTTTGCGGCCAGCTCCCAAAAAAGCGAGTTGTAAAATGGAGGTTCAGGGCACTGCAATTCACAAACCTGCAGAGTTATAAATGATAACTCTCGTCCACAAATATATTGAGGGAAGGCATAGAAGAGGATTTGAAATCAAGGCAGAATTGCAGGAAACAGATTTCAGGAGGTAGATTCGAATCGCCTTTAAAGCACATGAAAAGCGGCAAAACGTTGACAATGATGCCCTTGGCCAAAAAGGGCGTATGCGTTTTTTCCTGAATATATTCAGGAAAAAACGCATACGCCCTTTTTGGCCAACCAAGCAACCTGGAAAGGCAAATCAGCGCTACAAAGAAGACTCGCTACCCGTCGGTCAAAAGGGCCATGCTGAAAAAAGTCTCAAAACCAGAAATGCAGGACAGGCCATGGAGAAATGGGAGCCTTGCTACACTGATGGGCGGGATGTAAATTGCCAACAGCCACTCTGGAGAAGTGTACGGTGTGTCCTAAAACATCTAAAAAACACAGCTTAGAGAGCATAGGGCACTTCCACTCATGGGGATATAAATTGGGAAAATGAAAAATCAGCAAGACACAAGCACCTCAAAGTTTAGGGCTGCTCTGTTGACAAGGACCTCCACTTCATTCCACCTTCAATATCCCAGGAAAGAGAAAAATGGATAAAGAAGTTGTGGTCCTTATGTACAATGGAATATCACTCAGCCATGAAATCAATGTCATAAGGCTAGTAGCAGCATGATGAGTGGATTTAGGTACGACGATTCTAAGTGAAATAAGTCACACAGAAAAGGACACTTCTCATAAGGTATCACTTATAGAGGGAATGTAAAAGCCGTTACACTTGAACTGAATTACAAAACAGAACAGAGTCACACATGCAGAAAACACACTATGGCTGCTTAACGGGAAAGGTGAGGTGGGGTGATACATAAAACAAGGGTTTCAAAATAGCTTAGATACCGTTCCATAAACCCAATATGTAATAGACAAGACCTACTCCTTGCCCAGAGAACTGGACTCAACACGCCCTATTCACCGCACAAGAATATATCTGACTAGTAATAATCTTAAAACCTATGTATTGATATCTCTCTGTTAGTGTGTCAAGTGGGTGTAAAGCGGCATAAACACAGCAGTGAAAAGCAGCTAAACCCCATTATCAAAATAAATTACTTTGAAAAACCCATGAAACAAAGACAGTGAAAGAGAGAGAAATTCTTACACAATGCGTTCAGGGGCTGTGATGCAACCTGGATTGACCATATCTAGACCCACAGCTGGATGAGACATAAGGGTGGACACTCTTGGGGCTGAGAGGTTTGGTGAGGTTGGGTGAGCAAACGCAGACCCTTTAAAGTAATACTGCGTGGTACCCATCGCATGGGTCCCAAATCTCCAGGTTCAAGGGCATCTTCCTACATCGAAAACATGCATGAGAAAACAAAAAGATGGTACACCATGTGATGGGGAAAGGTTTCTAAAACGCACCTCATTTCTCTTCTCCTTGTGCCCGGGTTCGCCATTCCAGCCACTTTACTAACAATCTCCCTACTTGGAGCATCAGCACCTTTAACATCCTGTTCCGTACAGGTTGCAATTTGTCCTGAGGATGTACGGGAAGATGGGGAACCAGTGAGAGACTAGCTCTTGGTGTTGGGACAGGCACAGGTCACTCTATTTTCCCATCAGGAAGAAGAATTAACCACAGGCTCATCCTCCCCCCCGGAACCAGAACAGGGCCTGAAGCCATCCAGTGCTTTTGCGGCCAGCTCCCAAAAAAGCGAGTTGTAAAATGGAGCTTCAGGGCACTGCAATTCACAAACCTGCAAAGTTATAAATGATAACTCTCGTCCACAAATATATTGAGGGAAGGCAACGAAGAGGATTTGAAATCAAGGCAGAATTGCAGGAAACAGATTTCAGGAGGTAGATTCGAATCGCCTTTAAAGCACATGAAAAGCGGCAAAACGTTGACAATGATGCCCTTGGCCAAAAAGGGCGTATGCGTTTTTTCCTGAATATATTCAGGAAAAAACGCATACGCCCTTTTTGGCCAACCAAGCAACCTGGAAAGGCAAATCACCGCTACAAAGAAGACTCGCTACCCGTCGGTCAAAAGGGCCATGCTGAAAAAAGTCTCAAAACCAGAAATGCAGGACAGGCCATGGAGAAATGGGAGCCTTGCTACACTGATGGGCGGGATGTAAATTGCCAACAGCCACTCTGGAGAAGTGTACGGTGTGTCCTGAAACATCTAAAAAACACAGCTTAGAGAGCATAGGGCACTTCCACTCATGGGGGTATAAATAGGGAAAATGAAAAATCAGCAAGACACAAGCACCCCAAAGTTTAGGGCTGCTCTGTTGACAAGGACCTCCACTTCATTCCACCTTCAATATCCCAGGAAAGAGAAAAATGGATAAAGAAGTTGTGGTCCTTATGTACAATGGAATATCACTCAGCCATGAAATCAATGTCATAAGGCTAGTAGCAGCATGATGAGTGGATTTAGGTATGACGATTCTAAGTGAAATAAGTCACACAGAAAAGGACACTTCTCATAAGGTATCACTTATAGAGGGAATGTAAAAACCGTTACACTTGAACTGAATTACAAAACAGAACAGAGTCACACATGCAGAAAACACACTATGGCTGCTTAACGGGAAAGGTGAGGTGGGGTGATACATAAAACAAGGGTATCCAATTAGCTCAGATACCGTTCCATAAACCCAATATGTAGTAGACAAGACCTACTCCTTGCTCAGAGAACTGGACTCAACACGCCCTATTCACCGCACAAGAATATATCTGACTAGTAATAATCTTAAAACCTATGTATTGATATCTCTCTGTTAGTGTGTCAAGTGGGTGTAAAGCGGCATAAACACAGCCGTGAAAAGCAGCTAAACCCCATTATGAAAATAAATTACTTTGAAAAACCCATGAAACAACGACAGTGAAAGAGATAGAAATTCTTACACAATGAGTTCAGGGGCTGTGATGCAACCTGGATTGACCATATCTAGACCCACAGCTGGATGAGACATAAGGGTGGACACTCTTGGGGCTGAGAGGTTTGGTGAGGTTGGGTGAGCAAACGCAGACCCTTTAAAGTAATACTGCGTGGTACCCATCGCATGGGTCCCAAATCTCCAGGTTCAAGGGCATCTTCCTACATCGAAAATATGCATGAGAAACCCAGAAGATGGTACACCGTGTGATGGGGAAAGGTTTCTAAAACGCACCTCATTTCTCATCTCCTTGTGCCCGGGTTCGCCATTCCAGCCGCTTTACTAGCAATCTCCCTACTTGGAGCATCAGCACCTTTAACCTCCTGTTCCGTACAGGTTGCAATTTGTCCTGAGGATGAACGGGAAGACGGGGAACCAACGAGAGACTAGCTCTTGGTGTCGGGACAGGCACAGGTCACTCTATTTTCCCATCAGGAAGAAGAATTAACCACAGGCTCAGCGTGCCCCCCGGAACCAGAACAGGGCCTGAAGCCATCCTGCGCTTTTGCGGCCAGCTCCCAAAAAAGCGAGTTGTAAAATGGAGGTTCAGGGCACTGCAATTCACAAACCTGCAGAGTTATAAATGATAACTCTCGTCCACAAATATATTGAGGGAAGGCAAAGAAGAGGATTTGAAATCAGGGTAGAATTGCACGAAACAGATTTCAGAAGGTAGATACGAATCGCCTCTAAAGCACATGAAAAGCGGCAAAACGTTGACAATGATGCCCTTGGCCAAAAAGGGCGTATGCATTTTTTCCTGAATATATTCAGGAAAAAACGCATACGCCCTTTTTGGCCAACCAAGCAACCTGGAAAGGCAAATCAGCGCTACAGAGAAGTCTCGCTTCCCATCGGTCAAAAGGGCCATGCTGAAACAAGTGTCAAAACCAGAAATGCAAGACAGGCCATGGAGAAATGGGAGCCTTGCTACACTGATGGGCGGGATGTAAATTGCCAACAGCCACTCTGGAGAAGTGTACGGTGTGTCCTGAAACATCTAAAAAACACAGCTTAGAGAGCATAGGGCACTTCCACTCATGGGGATATAAATTGGGAAAATGAAAAATCAGCAAGACACAAGCACCTCAAAGTTTAGGGCTGCTCTGTTGACAAGGACCTCCACTTCATTCCACCTTCAATATCCCAAGAAAGAGAAAAATGGATAAAGAAGTTGTGGTCCTTATGTACAATGGAATATCACTCAGCCATGAAATCAATGTCATAAGGCTAGTAGCAGCATGATGAGTGGATTTAGGTACGACGATTCTAAGTGAAATAAGTCACACAGAAAAGGACACTTCTCATAAGGTATCACTTATAGAGGGAATGTAAAAGCCGTTACACTTGAACTGAATTACAAAACAGAACAGAGTCACACATGCAGAAAACACACTATGGCTGCTTAACGGGAAAGGTGAGGTGGGGTGATACATAAAACAAGGGTTTCAAATTAGCTCAGATACCGTTCCATAAACCCAATATGTAATAGACAAGACCTACTCCTTGCTCAGAGAACTGGACTCAACACGCCCTATTCACCGCACAAGAATATATCTGACTAGTAATAATCTTAAAACCTATGTATTGATATCTCTCTGTTAGTGTGTCAAGTGGGTGAAAAGCGGCATAAACACAGCAGTGAAAAGCAGCTAAACCCCATTATCAAAATAAATTACTTTTACAAACCCATGAAACAAAGACAGTGAAAGAGAGAGAAATTCTTACACAATGCGTTCAGGGGCTGTGATGCAACCTGGATTGACCATATCTAGACCCACAGCTGGATGAGACATAAGGGTGGACACTCTTGGGGCTGAGAGGTTTGGTGAGGTTGGGTGAGCAAATGCAGACCCTTTAAAGTAATACTGCGTGGTACCCATCGCATGGGTCCCAAATCTCCAGGTTCAAGGGCATCTTCCTACATCGAAAACATGCATGAGAAAACAAAAAGATGGTACACCATGTGATGGGGAAAGGTTTCTAAAACGCACCTCATTTCTCTTCTCCTTGTGCCCGGGTTCGCCATTCCAGCCGCTTTACTAACAATCTCCCTACTTGGAGCATCAGCACCTTTAACCTCCTGTTCCGTACAGGTTGCAATTTGTCCTGAGGATGAACGGGTAGACGGGGAACCAGTGAGAGACTATCTCTTGGTGTTGGGACAGGCACAGGTCACTCTATTTTCCCATCAGGAAGAAGAATTAACCAGAGGCTCATCCTCCCCCCCGCAACCAGAACAGGGCCTGAAGCCATCCTGCGCTTTTGCGGCCAGCTCCCAAAAAAGCGAGTTGTAAAATGGAGCTTCAGGGCACTGCAATTCACAAACCTGCAGAGTTATAAATGATAACTCTCGTCCACAAATATATTGAGGGAAGGCAAAGAAGTGGATTTGAAATCAAGGCAGAATTGCAGGAAACAGATTTCAGGAGGTAGATTCGAATCGCCTTTAAAGCACATGAAAAGCGGCAAAACGTTGACAATGATGCCCTTGGCCAAAAAGGGCGTATGCGTTTTTTCCTGAATATATTCAGGAAAAAACGCATACGCCCTTTTTGGCCAACCAAGCAACCTGGAAAGGCAAATCAGCGCTACAAAGAAGACTCGCTACTCGTCGGTCAAAAGGGCCATGCTGAAAAACGTGTCAAAACCAGAAATGCAGGACAGGCCATGGAGAAATGGGAGCCTTGCTACACTGATGGGCGGGATGTAAATTGCCAACAGCCACTCTGGAGAAGTGTACGGTGTGTCCTGAAACATCTAAAAAACACAGCTTAGAGAGCATAGGGCACTTCCACTCATGGGGGTATAAATTGGGAAAATGAAAAATCAGCAAGACACAAGCACCCCAAAGTTTAGGGCTGCTCTGTTGACAAGGACCTCCACTTCATTCCACCTTCAATATCCCAGGAAAGAGAAAAATGGATAAAGAAGTTGTGGTCCTTATGTACAATGGAATATCACTCAGCCATGAAATCAATGTCATAAGGCTAGTAGCAGCATGATGAGTGGATTTAGGTACGACGATTCTAAGTGAAATAAGTCACACAGAAAAGGACACTTCTCATAAGGTATCACTTAAGGAGGGAATGTAAAAGCCGTTACACTTGAACTGAATTACAAAACAGAACAGAGTCACACATGCAGAAAACACACTATGGCTGCTTAACGGGAAAGGTGAGGTGGGGTGATACATAAAACAAGGGTTTCAAATTAGCTCAGATACCGTTCCATAAACCCAATATGTAATAGACAAGACCTACTCCTTGCTCAGAGAACTGGACTCAACACGCCCTATTCACCGCACAAGAATATATCTGACTAGTAATAATCTTAAAACCTATGTATTGATATCTCTCTGTTAGTGTGTCAAGTGGGTGTAAAGCGGCATAAACACAGCAGTGAAAAGCAGCTAAACCCCATTATGAAAATAAATTACTTTGAAAAACCCATGAAACAACGACAGTGAAAGAGATAGAAATTCTTACACAATGCGTTCAGGGGCTGTGATGCAACCTGGATTGACCATATCTAGACCCACAGCTGGATGAGACATAAGGGTGGACACTCTTGCGGCTGAGAGGTTTGGTGAGGTTGGGTGAGCAAACGCAGACCCTTTAAAGTAATACAGCGTGGTACCCGTCGCATGGGTCCCAAATCTCCAGGTTCAAGGGCATCTTCCTACATTGAAAACATGCATGAGAAAACAAAATGATGGTACACCATGTGATGGGGAAAGGTTTCTAAAACGCACCTCATTTCTCTTCTCCTTGTGCCCGGGTTCGCCATTCCAGCCGCTTTACTAACAATCTCCCTACTTGGAGCATCAGCACCTTTAACCTCCTGTTCCGTACAGGTTGCAATTTGTCCTGAGGATGAACGGGTAGACGGGGAACCAGTGAGAGACTAGCTCTTGGTATTGGGACAGGCACAGGTCACTCTATTTTCCCATCAGGAAGAAGAATTAACCACAGGCTCATCCTCCCCCCCGCAACCAGAACAGGGCCTGAAGCCATCCTGCGCTTTTGCGGCCAGCTCCCAAAAAAGCGAGTTGTAAAATGGAGCTTCAGGGCACTGCAATTCGCAAACCTGCAGAGTTATAAATGATAACTCTCGTCCACAAATATATTGAGGGAAGGCAAAGAAGAGGATTTGAAATCAAGGCAGAATTGCAGGAAACAGATTTCAGGAGGTAGATTCGAATCGCCTTTAAAGCACATGAAAAGCGGCAAAACGTTGACAATGATGCCCTTGGCCAAAAAGGGCGTATGCGTTTTTTCCTGAATATATTCAGGAAAAAACGCATACGCCCTTTTTGGCCAACCAAGCAACCTGGAAAGGCAAATCAGCGCTACAAAGAAGACTCGCTACCCGTCGGTCAAAAGGGCCAAGCTGAAAAACGTGTCAAAACCAGAAATGCAGGACAGGCCATGGAGAAATGGGAGCCTTGCTACACTGATGGGCGGGATGTAAATTGCCAACAGCCACTCTGGAGAAGTGTACGGTGTGTCCTGAGACATCTAAAAAACACAGCTTAGAGAGCATAGGGCACTTCCACTCATGGGGATATAAATTGGGAAAATGAAAAATCAGCAAGACACAAGCACCTCAAAGTTTAGGGCTGCTCTGTTGACAAGGACCTCCACTTCATTCCACCTTCAATATCCCAGGAAAGAGAAAAATGGATAAAGAAGTTGTGGTCCTTATGTACAATGGAATATCACTCAGCCATGAAATCAATGTCATAAGGCTAGTAGCAGCATGATGAGTGGATTTAGGTACGACGATTCTAAGTGAAATAAGTCACACAGAAAAGGACACTTCTCATAAGGTATCACTTATAGAGGGAATGTAAAAGCCGTTACACTTGAACTGAATTACAAAACAGAACAGAGTCACACATGCAGAAAACACACTATGGCTGCTTAACGGGAAAGGTGAGGTGGGGTGATACATAAAACAAGGGTTTCAAATTAGCTCAGATACCGTTCCATAAACCCAATATGTAATAGACAAGACCTACTCCTTGCTCAGAGAACTGGACTCAACACGCCCTATTCACCGCACAAGAATATATCTGACTAGTAATAATCTTAAAACCTATGTATTGATATCTCTCTGTTAGTGTGTCAAGTGGGTGTAAAGCGGCATAAACACAGCAGTGAAAAGCAGCTAAACCCCATTATCAAAATAAATTACTTTGAAAAACCCATGAAACAAAGACAGTGAAAGAGAGAGAAATTCTTACACAATGCATTCAGGGGCTGTGATGCAACCTGGATTGACCATATCTAGACCCACAGCTGGATGAGACATAAGGGTGGACACTCTTGGGGCTGAGAGGTTTGGTGAGGTTGGGTGAGCAAACGCAGACCCTTTAAAGTAATACTGCGTGGTACCCATCGCATGGGTCCCAAATCTCCAGGTTCAAGGGCATCTTCCTACATCGAAAACATGCATGAGAAAACAAAAAGATGGTACACCATGTGATGGGGAAAGGTTTCTAAAACGCACCTCATTTCTCTTCTCCTTGTGCCCGGGTTCGCCATTCCAGCCGCTTTACTAACAATCTCCCTACTTGGAGCATCAGCACCTTTAACCTCCTGTTCCGTACAGGTTGCAATTTGTCCTGAGGATGAACGGGTAGACGGGGAACCAGTGAGAGACTAGCTCTTGGTGTTGGGACAGGCACAGGTCACTCTATTTTCCCATCAGGAAGAAGAATTAACCACAGGCTCATCCTCCCCCCCGCAACCAGAACAGGGCCTGAAGCCATCCTGCGCTTTTGCGGCCAGCTTCCAAAAAAGCGAGTTGTAAAATGGAGCTTCAGGGCACTGCAATTCACAAACCTGCAGAGTTATAAATGATAACTCTCGTCCACAAATATATTGAGGGAAGGCAAAGAAGAGGATTTGAAATCAAGGCAGAATTGCAGGAAACAGATTTCAGGAGGTAGATTCGAATCGCCTTTAAAGCACATGAAAAGCGGCAAAACGTTGACAATGATGCCCTTGGCCAAAAAGGGCGTATGCGTTTTTTCCTGAATATATTCAGGAAAAAACGCATACGCCCTTTTTGGCCAACCAAGCAACCTGGAAAGGCAAATCAGCGCTACAAAGAAGACTCGCTACCCGTCGGTCAAAAGGGCCATGCTGAAAAACGTGTCAAAACCAGAAATGCAGGACAGGCCATGGAGAAATGGGAGCCTTGCTACACTGATGGGCGGGATGTAAATTGCCAACAGCCACTCTGGAGAAGTGTATGGTGTGTCCTGAAACATCTAAAAAACACAGCTTAGAGAGCATAGGGCACTTCCACTCATGGGGGTATAAATTGGGAAAATGAAAAATCAGCAAGACACAAGCACCCCAAAGTTTAGGGCTGCTCTGTTGACAAGGACCTCCACTTCATTCCACCTTCAATATCCCAGGAAAGAGAAAAATGGATAAAGAAGTTGTGGTCCTTATGTACAATGGAATATCACTCAGCCATGAGATCAATGTCATAAGGCTAGTAGCAGCATGATGAGTGGATTTAGGTACGACGATTCTAAGTGAAATAAGTCACACAGAAAAGGACACTTCTCATAAGGTATCACTTATGGAGGGAATGTAAAAAGCGTTACACTTGAACTGAATTACAAAACAGAACAGAGTCACACATGCAGAAAACACACTATGGCTGCTTAACGGGAAAGGTGAGGTGGCGTGATACATAAAACAAGTGTTTCAAATTAGCTCAGATACCGTTCCATAAACCCAATATGTAATAGACAAGACCTACTCTTTGCTCAGAGAACTGGACTCAACACACCCTATTCACCGCACAAGAATATATCTGACTAGTAATAATCTTAAAACCTATGTATTGATATCTCTCTGTAAGTGTGTCACGTGGGTGTAAAGCGGCATAAACACAGCAGTGAAAAGCAGCTAAACCCCATTATCAAAATAAATTACTTTGAAAAACCCATGAAACAAAGACAGTGAAAGAGAGAGAAATTCTTACACAATGCGTTCAGGGGCTGTGATGCAACCTGGATTGACCATATCTAGACCCACAGCTGGATGAGACATAAGGGTGGACACTCTTGGGGCTGAGAGGTTTGGCGAGGTTGGGTGAGCAAACGCAGACCCTTTAAAGTAATACTGCGTGGTACCCATCGCATGGGTCCCAAATCTCCAGGTTCAAGGGCATCTTCCTACATCGAAAACATGCATGAGAAAACAGAAAGATGGTACACCATGTGATGGGGAAAGGTTTCTAAAACGCACCTCATTTCTCTTCTCCTTGTGCCCGGGTTCGCCATTCCAGCCGCTTTACTAACAATCTCCCTACTTGGAGCATCAGCACCTTTAACCTCCTGTTTCGTACAGGTTGCAATTTGTCCTGAGGATGAACGGGTAGACCGGGAACCAGTGAGAGACTAGCTCTTGGTGTTGGGACAGGCACAGGTCACTCTATTTTCCCATCAGGAAGAAGAATTACCCACAGGCTCATCCTCCCCCCCCGCAACCAGAACAGGGCCTGAAGCCATCCTGCGCTTTTGCGGCCAGCTCCCAAAAAAGCGAGTTGTAAAATGGAGCTTCAGGGCACTGCAATTCACAAACCTGCAGAGTTATAAATGATAACTCTCGTCCACAAATATATTGAGGGAAGGCAAAGAAGAGGATTTGAAATCAAGGCAGAATTGCAGGAAACAGATTTCAGGAGGTAGATTCGAATCGCCTTTAAAGCACATGAAAAGCGGCAAAACGTTGACAATGATGCCCTTGGCCAAAAAGGGCGTATGCGTTTTTTCCTGAATATATTCAGGAAAAAACGCATACGCCCTTTTTGGCCAACCAAGCAACCTGGAAAGGCAAATCAGCGCTACAAAGAAGACTCGCTACGCGTCGGTCAAAAGGGCCATGCTGAAAAACGTGTCAAAACCAGAAATGCAGGACAGGCCATGGAGAAATGGGAGCCTTGCTACACTGATGGGCGGGATGTAAATTGCCAACAGCCACTCTGGAGAAGTGTACGGTGTGTCCTGAAACATCTAAAAAACACAGCTTAGAGAGCATAGGGCACTTCCACTCATGGGGGTATAAATTGGGAAAATGAAAAATCAGCAAGACACAAGCACCCCAAAGTTTAGGGCTGCTCTGTTGACAAGGACCTCCACTTCATTCCACCTTCAATATCCCAGGAAAGAGAAAAATGGATAAAGAAGTTGTGGTCCTTATGTACAATGGAATATCACTCAGCCATGAAATCAATGTCATAAGGCTAGTAGCAGCATGATGAGTGGATTTAGGTACGACGATTCTAAGTGAAATAAGTCACACAGAAAAGGACACTTCTCATAAGGTATCACTTAAGGAGGGAATGTAAAAAGCGTTACACTTGAACTGAATTACAAAACAGAACAGAGTCACACATGCAGAAAACACACTATGGCTGCTTAACGGGAAAGGTGAGGTGGCGTGATACATAAAACAAGGGTTTCAAATTAGCTCAGATACCGTTCCATAAACCCAATATGTAATAGACAAGACCTACTCTTTGCTCAGAGAACTGGACTCAACACACCCTATTCACCGCACAAGAATATATCTGACTAGTAATAATCTTAAAACCTATGTATTGATATCTATCTGTTAGTGTGTCAAGTGGGTGTAAAGCGGCATAAACACAGCAGTGAAAAGCAGCTAAACCCCATTATCAAAATAAATTACTTTGAAAAACCCATGAAACAAAGACAGTGAAAGAGAGAGAAATTCTTACACAATGTGTTCAGGGGCTGTGATGCAACCTGGATTGACCATATTCAGACCCACAGCTGGATGAGACATAAGGGTGGACACTCTTGGGGCTGAGAGGTTTGGTGAGGTTGGGTGAGCAAACGCAGACCCTTTAAAGTAATACTTCGTGGTACCCATCGCATGGGTCCCAAATCTCCAGGTTCAAGGGCATCTTCCTACATCGAAAACATGCATGAGAAACCCAGAAGATGGTACACCGTGTGATGGGGAAAGGTTTCTAAAACGCACCTCATTTCTCTTCTCCTTGTGCCCGGGTTCGCCATTCCAGCCGCTTTACTAACAATCTCCCTACTTGGAGCATCAGCACCTTTAACCTCCTGTTCCGTACAGGTTGCAATTTGTCCTGAGGATGAACGGGTAGACGGGGAACCAGTGAGAGACTAGCTCTTGGTGTTGGGACAGGCACAGGTCACTCTATTTTCCCATCAGGAAGAAGAATTAACCACAGGCTCATCCTCCCCCCCGCAACCAGAACAGGGCCTGAAGCCATCCTGCGCTTTTGCGGCCAGCTTCCAAAAAAGCGAGTTGTAAAATGGAGCTTCAGGGCACTGCAATTCACAAACCTGCAGAGTTATAAATGATAACTCTCGTCCACAAATATATTGAGGGAAGGCAAAGAAGAGGATTTGAAATCAAGGCAGAATTGCAGGAAACAGATTTCAGGAGGTAGATTCGAATCGCCTTTAAAGCACATGAAAAGCGGCAAAACGTTGACAATGATGCCCTTGGCCAAAAAGGGCGTATGCGTTTTTTCCTGAATATATTCAGGAAAAAACGCATACGCCCTTTTTGGCCAACCAAGCAACCTGGAAAGGCAAATCAGCGCTACAAAGAAGACTCGCTACCCGTCGGTCAAAAGGGCCATGCTGAAAAACGTGTCAAAACCAGAAATGCAGGACAGGCCATGGAGAAATGGGAGCCTTGCTACACTGATGGGCGGGATGTAAATTGCCAACAGCCACTCTGGAGAAGTGTATGGTGTGTCCTGAAACATCTAAAAAACACAGCTTAGAGAGCATAGGGCACTTCCACTCATGGGGGTATAAATTGGGAAAATGAAAAATCAGCAAGACACAAGCACCCCAAAGTTTAGGGCTGCTCTGTTGACAAGGACCTCCACTTCATTCCACCTTCAATATCCCAGGAAAGAGAAAAATGGATAAAGAAGTTGTGGTCCTTATGTACAATGGAATATCACTCAGCCATGAAATCAATGTCATAAGGCTAGTAGCAGCATGATGAGTGGATTTAGGTACGACGATTCTAAGTGAAATAAGTCACACAGAAAAGGACACTTCTCATAAGGTATCACTTATGGAGGGAATGTAAAAAGCGTTACACTTGAACTGAATTACAAAACAGAACAGAGTCACACATGCAGAAAACACACTATGGCTGCTTAACGGGAAAGGTGAGGTGGCGTGATACATAAAACAAGTGTTTCAAATTAGCTCAGATACCGTTCCATAAACCCAATATGTAATAGACAAGACCTACTCTTTGCTCAGAGAACTGGACTCAACACACCCTATTCACCGCACAAGAATATATCTGACTAGTAATAATCTTAAAACCTATGTATTGATATCTCTCTGTAAGTGTGTCACGTGGGTGTAAAGCGGCATAAACACAGCAGTGAAAAGCAGCTAAACCCCATTATCAAAATAAATTACTTTGAAAAACCCATGAAACAAAGACAGTGAAAGAGAGAGAAATTCTTACACAATGCGTTCAGGGGCTGTGATGCAACCTGGATTGACCATATCTAGACCCACAGCTGGATGAGACATAAGGGTGGACACTCTTGGGGCTGAGAGGTTTGGCGAGGTTGGGTGAGCAAACGCAGACCCTTTAAAGTAATACTGCGTGGTACCCATCGCATGGGTCCCAAATCTCCAGGTTCAAGGGCATCTTCCTACATCGAAAACATGCATGAGAAAACAGAAAGATGGTACACCATGTGATGGGGAAAGGTTTCTAAAACGCACCTCATTTCTCTTCTCCTTGTGCCCGGGTTCGCCATTCCAGCCGCTTTACTAACAATCTCCCTACTTGGAGCATCAGCACCTTTAACCTCCTGTTTCGTACAGGTTGCAATTTGTCCTGAGGATGAACGGGTAGACCGGGAACCAGTGAGAGACTAGCTCTTGGTGTTGGGACAGGCACAGGTCACTCTATTTTCCCATCAGGAAGAAGAATTACCCACAGGCTCATCCTCCCCCCCGCAACCAGAACAGGGCCTGAAGCCATCCTGCGCTTTTGCGGCCAGCTCCCAAAAAAGCGAGTTGTAAAATGGAGCTTCAGGGCACTGCAATTCACAAACCTGCAGAGTTATAAATGATAACTCTCGTCCACAAATATATTGAGGGAAGGCAAAGAAGAGGATTTGAAATCAAGGCAGAATTGCAGGAAACAGATTTCAGGAGGTAGATTCGAATCGCCTTTAAAGCACATGAAAAGCGGCAAAACGTTGACAATGATGCCCTTGGCCAAAAAGGGCGTATGCGTTTTTTCCTGAATATATTCAGGAAAAAACGCATACGCCCTTTTTGGCCAACCAAGCAACCTGGAAAGGCAAATCAGCGCTACAAAGAAGACTCGCTACCCGTCGGTCAAAAGGGCCATGCTGAAAAACGTGTCAAAACCAGAAATGCAGGACAGGCCATGGAGAAATGGGAGCCTTGCTACACTGATGGGCGGGATGTAAATTGCCAACAGCCACTCTGGAGAAGTGTACGGTGTGTCCTGAAACATCTAAAAAACACAGCTTAGAGAGCATAGGGCACTTCCACTCATGGGGGTATAAATTGGGAAAATGAAAAATCAGCAAGACACAAGCACCCCAAAGTTTAGGGCTGCTCTGTTGACAAGGACCTCCACTTCATTCCACCTTCAATATCCCAGGAAAGAGAAAAATGGATAAAGAAGTTGTGGTCCTTATGTACAATGGAATATCACTCAGCCATGAAATCAATGTCATAAGGCTAGTAGCAGCATGATGAGTGGATTTAGGTATGACGATTCTAAGTGAAATAAGTCACACAGAAAAGGACACTTCTCATAAGGTATCACTTATAGAGGGAATGTAAAAAGCGTTACACTTGAACTGAATTACAAAACAGAACAGAGTCACACATGCAGAAAACACACTATGGCTGCTTAACGGGAAAGGTGAGGTGGGGTGATACATAAAACAAGGGTTTCAAATTAGCTCAGATACCGTTCCATAAACCCAATATGTAATAGACAAGACCTACTCCTTGCTCAGAGAACTGGACTCAACACGCCCTATTCACCGCACAAGAATATATCTGACTAGTAATAATCCTAAAACCTATGTATTGATATCTCTCTGTTAGTGTGTCAAGTGGGTGTAAAGCGGCATAAACACAGCAGTGAAAAGCAGCTAAACCCCATTATCAAAATAAATTACTTTGAAAAACCCATGAAACAAAGACAGTGAAAGAGAGAGAAATTCTTACACAATGCGGTCAGGGGCTGTGATGCAACCTGGATTGACCATATCTAGACCCACAGCTGGATGAGACATAAGGGTGGACACTCTTGGGGCTGAGAGGTTTGGTGAGGTTGGGTGAGCAAACGCAGACCCTTTAAAGTAATACTGCGTGGTACCCATCGCATGGGTCCCTAATCTCCAGGTTCAAGGGCATCTTCCTACATCGAAAACATGCATGAGAAAACAAAAAGTTGGTACACCATGTGATGGGGAAAGGTTTCTAAAACGCACCTCATTTCTCTTCTCCTTGTGCCCGGGTTCGCCATTCCAGCCGCTTTACTAACAATCTCCCTATTTGGAGCATCAGCGCCTTTAACCTCCTGTTCCGTACAGGTTGCAATTTGTCCTGAGGATGAACGTGTAGACGGGGAACCAGTGAGAGACTAGCTCTTGGTGTTGGGACAGGCACAGGTCACTCTATTTTCCCATCAGGAAGAAGAATTAACCACAGGCTCATCCTCCCCCCCGGAACCAGAACAGGGCCTGAAGCCATCCTGCGCTTTTGCGGCCAGCTCCCAAAAAAGCGAGTTGTAAAATGGAGCTTCAGGGCACTGCAATTCACAAACCTGCAGAGTTATAAATCATAACTCTCGTCCACAAATATATTGAGGGAAGGCAAAGAAGAGGATTTGAAATCAAGGCAGAATTGCAGGAAACAGATTTCAGGAGGTAGATTCGAATCACCTTTAAAGCACATGAAAAGCGGCAAAACGTTGACAATGATGCCCTTGGCCAAAAAGGGCGTATGCGTTTTTTCCTGAATATATTCAGGAAAAAACGCATACGCCCTTTTTGGCCAACCAAGCAACCTGGAAAGGCAAATCAGCGCTACAAAGAAGACTCGCTACGCGTCGGTCAAAAGGGCCATGCTGAAAAACGTGTCAAAACCAGAAATGCAGGACAGGCCATGGAGAAATGGGAGCCTTGCTACACTGATGGGCGGGATGTAAATTGCCAACAGCCACTCTGGAGAAGTGTACGGTGTGTCCTGAAACATCTAAAAAACACAGCTTAGAGAGCATAGGGCACTTCCACTCATGGGGGTATAAATTGGGAAAATGAAAAATCAGCAAGACACAAGCACCCCAAAGTTTAGGGCTGCTCTGTTGACAAGGACCTCCACTTCATTCCACCTTCAATATCCCAGGAAAGAGAAAAATGGATAAAGAAGTTGTGGTCCTTATGTACAATGGAATATCACTCAGCCATGAAATCAATGTCATAAGGCTAGTAGCAGCATGATGAGTGGATTTAGGTACGACGATTCTAAGTGAAATAAGTCACACAGAAAAGGACACTTCTCATAAGGTATCACTTATAGAGTGAATGTAAAAAGCGTTACACTTGAACTGAATTACAAAACAGAACAGAGTCACACATGCAGAAAACACACTATGGCTGCTTAACGGGAAAGGTGAGGTGGGGTGATACATAAAACAAGGGTTTCAAATTAGCTCAGATACCGTTCCATAAACCCAATATGTAATAGACAAGACCTACTCCTTGCTCAGAGAACTGGACTCAACACGCCCTATTCACCGCACAAGAATATATCTGACTAGTAATAATCTTAAAACCTATGTATTGATATCTCTCTGTTAGTGTGTCAAGTGTGTGTAAAGCGGCATAAACACAGCAGTGAAAAGCAGCTAAACCCCATTATCAAAATAAATTACTTTGAAAAACCCATGAAACAAAGACAGTGAAAGAGAGAGAAATTCTTACACAATGCGTTCAGGGGCTGTGATGCAACCTGGATTGACCATATCTAGACCCACAGCTGGATGAGACATAAGGGTGGACACTCTTGGGGCTGAGAGGTTTGGTGAGGTTGGGTGAGCAAACGCAGACCCTTTAAAGTAATACTGCGTGGTACCCATCGCATGGCTCCCAAATCTCCAGGTTCAAGGGCATCTTCCTACATCGAAAACATGCATGAGAAAACAAAAAGATGGTACACCATGTGATGGGGAAAGGTTTCTAAAACGCACCTCATTTCTCTTCTCCTTGTGCCCGGGTTCGCCATTCCAGCCGCTTTACTAACAATCTCCCTACTTGGAGCATCAGCACCTTTAACCTCCTGTTCCGTACAGGTTGCAATTTGTCCTGAGGATGAACGGGTAGACGGGGAACCAGTGAGAGACTAGCTCTTGGTGTTGGGACAGGCACAGGTCACTCTATTTTCCCATCAGGAAGAAGAATTAACCAGAGGCTCATCCTCCCCCCCGGAACCAGAACAGGGCCTGAAGCCATCCTGTGCTTTTGTGGCCAGCTCCCAAAAAAGCGAGTTGTAAAATGGAGCTTCAGGGCACTGCAATTCACAAACCTGCAGAGTTATAAATGATAACTCTCGTCCACAAATATATTGAGGGAAGGCAAAGAAGTGGATTTGAAATCAAGGCAGAATTGCAGGAAACAGATTTCAGGAGGTAGATTCGAATCGCTTTTAAAGCACATGAAAAGCGGCAAAACGTTGACAATGATGCCCTTGGCCAAAAAGGGCGTATGCGTTTTTTCCTGAATATATTCAGGAAAAAACGCATACGCCCTTTTTGGCCAACCAAGCAACCTGGAAAGGCAAATCAGCGCTACAAAGAAGACTCGCTACCCGTCGGTCAAAAGGGCCATGCTGAAAAACGTGTCAAAACCAGAAATGCAGGACAGGCCATGGAGAAATGGGAGCCTTGCTACACTGATGGGCGGGATGTAAATTGCCAACAGCCACTCTGGAGAAGTGTACGGTGTGTCCAGAAACATCTAAAAAACACAGCTTAGAGAGCATAGGGCACTTCCACTCATGGGGGTATAAATTGAGAAAATGAAAAATCACCAAGACACAAGCACCCCAAAGATTAGGGCTGCTCTGTTGACAAGGACCTCCACTTCATTCCACCTTCAATATCCCAGGAAAGAGAAAAATGGATAAAGAAGTTGTGGTCCTTATGTACAATGGAATATCACTCAGCCATGAAATCAATGTCATAACGCTAGTAGCAGCATGATGAGTGGATTTAGGTACGACGATTCTAAGTGAAATAAGTCACACAGAAAAGGACACTTCTCATAAGGTATCACTTATACAGGGAATGTAAAAGCCGTAACACTTGAACTGAATTACAAAACAGAACAGAGTCACACATGCAGAAAACACACTATGGCTGCTTAACGGGAAAGGTGAGGTGGGGTGATACATAAAACAAGGGTTTCAAATTAGCTCAGATACCGTTCCATAAACCCAATATGTAATAGACAAGACCTACTCCTTGCTCAGAGAACTGGACTCAACACACCCTATTCACCGCACAAGAATATATCTGACAAGTAATAATCTTAAAACCTATGTATTGATATCTCTCTGTTAGTGTGTCAAGTGGGTGTAAAGCGGCATAAACACAGCAGTGAAAAGCAGCTAAACCCCATTATCAAAATAAATTACTTTGAAAAACCCATGAAACAAAGACAGTGAAAGAGAGAGAAATTCTTACACAATGCGTTCAGGGGCTGTGATGCAACCTGGATTGACCATATCTAGACCCACAGCTGGATGAGACATAAGGGTGGACACTCTTGGGGCTGAGAGGTTTGGTGAGGTTGGGTGAGCAAACGCAGACCCTTTAAAGTAATACTGCGTGGTACCCATCGCATGGGTCCCAAATCTCCAGGTTCAAGGGCATCTTCCTACATCGAAAACATGCATGAGAAAACAAAAAGATGGTACACCATGTGATGGGGAAAGGTTTCTAAAACGCACCTCATTTCTCTTCTCCTTGTGCCAGGGTACGCCATTCCAGCCGCTTTACTAACAATCTCCCTACTTGGAGCATCAGCACCTTTAACCTCCTGTTCCGTACAGGTTGCAATTTGTCCTGAGGATGAACGGGTAGACGGGGAACCAGTGAGAGACTAGCTCTTGGTGTTGGGACAGGCACAGGTCACTCTATTTTCCCATCAGGAAGAAGAATTAACCACAGGCTCATCCTCCCCCCCGGAACCAGAACAGGGCCTGAAGCCATCCTGCGCTTTTGCGGCCAGCTCCCAAAAAAGCGAGTTGTAAAATGGAGCTTCAGGGCACTGCAATTCACAAACCTGCAGAGTTATAAATGATAACTCTCGTCCACAAATATATTGAGGGAAGGCAAAGAAGAGGATTTGAAATCAAGGCAGAATTGCAGGAAACAGATTTCAGGAGGTAGATTCGAATCACCTTTAAAGCACATGAAAAGCGGCAAAACGTTGACAATGATGCCCTTGGCCAAAAAGGGCGTATGCGTTTTTTCCTGAATATATTCAGGAAAAAACGCATACGCCCTTTTTGGCCAACCAAGCAACCTGGAAAGGCAAATCAGCGCTACAAAGAAGACTCGCTACCCGTCGGTCAAAAGGGCCATGCTGAAAAAAGTCTCAAAACCAGAAATGCAGGACAGGCCATGGAGAAATGGGAGCCTTGCTACACTGATCGGCGGGATGTAAATTGCCAGCAGCCACTCTGGAGAAGTGTATGGTGTGTCCTGAAACATCTAAAAAACACAGCTTAGAGAGCATAGGGCACTTCCACTCATGGGGGTATAAATTGGGAAAATGAAAAATCAGCAAGACACAAGCACCCCAAAGTTTAGGGCTGCTCTGTTGACAAGGACCTCCACTTCATTCCACCTTCAATATCCCAGGAAAGAGAAAAATGGATAAAGAAGTTGTGGTCCTTATGTACAATGGAATATCACTCAGCCATGAAATCAATATCATAAGGCTAGTAGCAGCATGATGAGTGGATTTAGGTACGACGATTCTAAGTGAAATAAGTCACACAGAAAAGGACACTTCTCATAAGGTATCACTTATAGAGGGAATGTAAAAAGCGTTACACTTGAACTGAATTACAAAACAGAACAGAGTCACACATGCAGAAAACACACTATGGCTGCTTAACGGGAAAGGTGAGGTGGGGTGATACATAAAACAAGGGTTTCAAATTAGCTCAGATACCGTTCCATAAACCCAATATGTAATAGACAAGACCTACTCCTTGCTCAGAGAACTGGACTCAACACGCCCTATTCACCGCACAAGAATATATCTGACTAGTAATAATCCTAAAACCTATGTATTGATATCTCTCTGTTAGTGTGTCAAGTGGGTGTAAAGCGGCATAAACACAGCAGTGAAAAGCAGCTAAACCCCATTATCAAAATAAATTACTTTGAAAAACCCAAGAAACAAAGACAGTGAAAGAGAGAGAAATTCTTACACAATGCGTTCAGGGGCTGTGATGCAACCTGGATTGACCATATCTAGACCCACAGCTGGATGAGACATAAGGGTGGACACTCTTGGGGCTGAGAGGTTTGGTGAGGTTGGGTGAGCAAACGCAGACCCTTTAAAGTAATACTGCGTGGTACCCATCGCATGGGTCCCTAATCTCCAGGTTCAAGGGCATCTTACTACATCGAAAACATGCATGAGAAAACAAAAAGTTGGTACACCATGTGATGGGGAAAGGTTTCTAAAACGCACCTCATTTCTCTTCTCCTTGTGCCCGGGTTCGCCATTCCAGCCGCTTTACTAACAATCTCCCTATTTGGAGCATCAGCACCTTTAACCTCCTGTTCCGTACAGGTTGCAATTTGTCCTGAGGATGAACGTGTAGACGGGGAACCAGTGAGAGACTAGCTCTTGGTGTTGGGACAGGCACAGGTCACTCTATTTTCCCATCAGGAAGAAGAATTAACCACAGGCTCATCCTCCCCCCCGGAACCAGAACAGGGCCTGAAGCCATCCTGCGCTTTTGCGGCCAGCTCCCAAAAAAGCGAGTTGTAAAATGGAGCTTCAGGGCACTGAAATTCACAAACCTGCAGAGTTATAAATCATAACTCTCGTCCACAAATATATTGAGGGAAGGCAAAGAAGAGGATTTGAAATCAAGGCAGAATTGCAGGAAACAGATTTCAGGAGGTAGATTCGAATCGCCTTTAAAGCACATGAAAAGCGGCAAAACGTTGACAATGATGCCCTTGGCCAAAAAGGGCGTATGCGTTTTTTCCTGAATATATTCAGGAAAAAACGCATACGCCCTTTTTGGCCAACCAAGCAACCTGGAAAGGCAAATCAGCGCTACAAAGAAGACTCGCTACCCGTCGGTCAAAAGGGCCATGCTGAAAAACGTGTCAAAACCAGAAATGCAGGACAGGCCATGGAGAAATGGGAGCCTTGCTACACTGATGGGCGGGATGTAAATTGCCAACAGCCACTCTGGAGAAGTGTATGGTGTGTCCTGAAACATCTAAAAAACACAGCTTAGAGAGCATAGGGCACTTCCACTCATGGGGGTATAAATTGGGAAAATGAAAAATCAGCAAGACACAAGCACCCCAAAGTTTAGGGCTGCTCTGTTGACAAGGACCTCCACTTCATTCCACCTTCAATATCCCAGGAAAGAGAAAAATGGATAAAGAAGTTGTGGTCCTTATGTACAATGGAATATCACTCAGCCATGAAATCAATGTCATAAGGCTAGTAGCAGCATGATGAGTGGATTTAGGTACGACGATTCTAAGTGAAATAAGTCACACAGAAAAGGACACTTCTCATAAGGTATCACTTATGGAGGGAATGTAAAAAGCGTTACACTTGAACTGAATTACAAAACAGAACAGAGTCACACATGCAGAAAACACACTATGGCTGCTTAACGGGAAAGGTGAGGTGGCGTGATACATAAAACAAGTGTTTCAAATTAGCTCAGATACCGTTCCATAAACCCAATATGTAATAGACAAGACCTACTCTTTGCTCAGAGAACTGGACTCAACACACCCTATTCACCGCACAAGAATATATCTGACTAGTAATAATCTTAAAACCTATGTATTGATATCTCTCTGTAAGTGTGTCACGTGGGTGTAAAGCGGCATAAACACAGCAGTGAAAAGCAGCTAAACCCCATTATCAAAATAAATTACTTTGAAAAACCCATGAAACAAAGACAGTGAAAGAGAGAGAAATTCTTACACAATGCGTTCAGGGGCTGTGATGCAACCTGGATTGACCATATCTAGACCCACAGCTGGATGAGACATAAGGGTGGACACTCTTGGGGCTGAGAGGTTTGGCGAGGTTGGGTGAGCAAACGCAGACCCTTTAAAGTAATACTGCGTGGTACCCATCGCATGGGTCCCAAATCTCCAGGTTCAAGGGCATCTTCCTACATCGAAAACATGCATGAGAAAACAGAAAGATGGTACACCATGTGATGGGGAAAGGTTTCTAAAACGCACCTCATTTCTCTTCTCCTTGTGCCCGGGTTCGCCATTCCAGCCGCTTTACTAACAATCTCCCTACTTGGAGCATCAGCACCTTTAACCTCCTGTTTCGTACAGGTTGCAATTTGTCCTGAGGATGAACGGGTAGACCGGGAACCAGTGAGAGACTAGCTCTTGGTGTTGGGACAGGCACAGGTCACTCTATTTTCCCATCAGGAAGAAGAATTACCCACAGGCTCATCCTCCCCCCCGCAACCAGAACAGGGCCTGAAGCCATCCTGCGCTTTTGCGGCCAGCTCCCAAAAAAGCGAGTTGTAAAATGGAGCTTCAGGGCACTGCAATTCACAAACCTGCAGAGTTATAAATGATAACTCTCGTCCACAAATATATTGAGGGAAGGCAAAGAAGAGGATTTGAAATCAAGGCAGAATTGCAGGAAACAGATTTCAGGAGGTAGATTCGAATCGCCTTTAAAGCACATGAAAAGCGGCAAAACGTTGACAATGATGCCCTTGGCCAAAAAGGGCGTATGCGTTTTTTCCTGAATATATTCAGGAAAAAACGCATACGCCCTTTTTGGCCAACCAAGCAACCTGGAAAGGCAAATCAGCGCTACAAAGAAGTCTCGCTTCCCATCGGTCAAAAGGGCCATGCTGAAAAAAGTGTCAAAACCAGAAATGCAGGACAGGCCATGGAGAAATGGGAGCCTTGCTACACTGATGGGCGGGATGTAAATTGCCAACAGCCACTCTGGAGAAGTGTACGGTGAGTCCTGAAACATCTAAAAAACACAGCTTAGAGAGCATAGGGCACTTCCACTCATGGGGGTATAAATTGGGAAAATAAAAAATCAGCAAGACACAAGCACCCCAAAGTTTAGGGCTGCTCTGTTGACAAGGACCTCCACTTCATTCCACCTTCAATATCCCAGGAAAGAGAAAAATGGATAAAGAAGTTGTGGTCCTTATGTACAATGGAATATCACTCAGCCATGAAATCAATGTCATAAGGCTAGTAGCAGCATGATGAGTGGATTTAGGTACGACGATTCTAAGTGAAATAAGTCACACAGAAAAGGACACTTCTCATAAGGTATCACTTAAGGAGGGAATGTAAAAAGCGTTACACTTGAACTGAATTACAAAACAGAACAGAGTCACACATGCAGAAAACACACTATGGCTGCTTAACGGGAAAGGTGAGGTGGCGTGATACATAAAACAAGGGTTTCAAATTAGCTCAGATACCGTTCCATAAACCCAATATGTAATAGACAAGACCTACTCTTTGCTCAGAGAACTGGACTCAACACACCCTATTCACCGCACAAGAATATATCTGACTAGTAATAATCTTAAAACCTATGTATTGATATCTATCTGTTAGTGTGTCAAGTGGGTGTAAAGCGGCATAAACACAGCAGTGAAAAGCAGCTAAACCCCATTATCAAAATAAATTACTTTGAAAAACCCATGAAACAAAGACAGTGAAAGAGAGAGAAATTCTTACACAATGTGTTCAGGGGCTGTGATGCAACCTGGATTGACCATATTCAGACCCACAGCTGGATGAGACATAAGGGTGGACACTCTTGGGGCTGAGAGGTTTGGTGAGGTTGGGTGAGCAAACGCAGACCCTTTAAAGTAATACTTCGTGGTACCCATCGCATGGGTCCCAAATCTCCAGGTTCAAGGGCATCTTCCTACATCGAAAACATGCATGAGAAACCCAGAAGATGGTACACCGTGTGATGGGGAAAGGTTTCTAAAACGCACCTCATTTCTCTTCTCCTTGTGCCCGGGTTCGCCATTCCAGCCGCTTTACTAACAATCTCCCTACTTGGAGCATCAGCACCTTTAACCTCCTGTTCCGTACAGGTTGCAATTTGTCCTGAGGATGAACGGGTAGACGGGGAACCAGTGAGAGACTAGCTCTTGGTGTTGGGACAGGCACAGGTCACTCTATTTTCCCATCAGGAAGAAGAATTAACCACAGGCTCATCCTCCCCCCCGCAACCAGAACAGGGCCTGAAGCCATCCTGCGCTTTTGCGGCCAGCTTCCAAAAAAGCGAGTTGTAAAATGGAGCTTCAGGGCACTGCAATTCACAAACCTGCAGAGTTATAAATGATAACTCTCGTCCACAAATATATTGAGGGAAGGCAAAGAAGAGGATTTGAAATCAAGGCAGAATTGCAGGAAACAGATTTCAGGAGGTAGATTCGAATCGCCTTTAAAGCACATGAAAAGCGGCAAAACGTTGACAATGATGCCCTTGGCCAAAAAGGGCGTATGCGTTTTTTCCTGAATATATTCAGGAAAAAACGCATACGCCCTTTTTGGCCAACCAAGCAACCTGGAAAGGCAAATCAGCGCTACAAAGAAGACTCGCTACCCGTCGGTCAAAAGGGCCATGCTGAAAAACGTGTCAAAACCAGAAATGCAGGACAGGCCATGGAGAAATGGGAGCCTTGCTACACTGATGGGCGGGATGTAAATTGCCAACAGCCACTCTGGAGAAGTGTATGGTGTGTCCTGAAACATCTAAAAAACACAGCTTAGAGAGCATAGGGCACTTCCACTCATGGGGGTATAAATTGGGAAAATGAAAAATCAGCAAGACACAAGCACCCCAAAGTTTAGGGCTGCTCTGTTGACAAGGACCTCCACTTCATTCCACCTTCAATATCCCAGGAAAGAGAAAAATGGATAAAGAAGTTGTGGTCCTTATGTACAATGGAATATCACTCAGCCATGAAATCAATGTCATAAGGCTAGTAGCAGCATGATGAGTGGATTTAGGTACGACGATTCTAAGTGAAATAAGTCACACAGAAAAGGACACTTCTCATAAGGTATCACTTATGGAGGGAATGTAAAAAGCGTTACACTTGAACTGAATTACAAAACAGAACAGAGTCACACATGCAGAAAACACACTATGGCTGCTTAACGGGAAAGGTGAGGTGGCGTGATACATAAAACAAGTGTTTCAAATTAGCTCAGATACCGTTCCATAAACCCAATATGTAATAGACAAGACCTACTCTTTGCTCAGAGAACTGGACTCAACACACCCTATTCACCGCACAAGAATATATCTGACTAGTAATAATCTTAAAACCTATGTATTGATATCTCTCTGTAAGTGTGTCACGTGGGTGTAAAGCGGCATAAACACAGCAGTGAAAAGCAGCTAAACCCCATTATCAAAATAAATTACTTTGAAAAACCCATGAAACAAAGACAGTGAAAGAGAGAGAAATTCTTACACAATGCGTTCAGGGGCTGTGATGCAACCTGGATTGACCATATCTAGACCCACAGCTGGATGAGACATAAGGGTGGACACTCTTGGGGCTGAGAGGTTTGGCGAGGTTGGGTGAGCAAACGCAGACCCTTTAAAGTAATACTGCGTGGTACCCATCGCATGGGTCCCAAATCTCCAGGTTCAAGGGCATCTTCCTACATCGAAAACATGTATGAGAAAACAGAAAGATGGTACACCATGTGATGGGGAAAGGTTTCTAAAACGCACCTCATTTCTCTTCTCCTTGTGCCCGGGTTCGCCATTCCAGCCGCTTTACTAACAATCTCCCTACTTGGAGCATCAGCACCTTTAACCTCCTGTTTCGTACAGGTTGCAATTTGTCCTGAGGATGAACGGGTAGACCGGGAACCAGTGAGAGACTAGCTCTTGGTGTTGGGACAGGCACAGGTCACTCTATTTTCCCATCAGGAAGAAGAATTACCCACAGGCTCATCCTCCCCCCCGCAACCAGAACAGGGCCTGAAGCCATCCTGCGCTTTTGCGGCCAGCTCCCAAAAAAGCGAGTTGTAAAATGGAGCTTCAGGGCACTGCAATTCACAAACCTGCAGAGTTATAAATGATAACTCTCGTCCACAAATATATTGAGGGAAGGCAAAGAAGAGGATTTGAAATCAAGGCAGAATTGCAGGAAACAGATTTCAGGAGGTAGATTCGAATCGCCTTTAAAGCACATGAAAAGCGGCAAAACGTTGACAATGATGCCCTTGGCCAAAAAGGGCGTATGCGTTTTTTCCTGAATATATTCAGGAAAAAACGCATACGCCCTTTTTGGCCAACCAAGCAACCTGGAAAGGCAAATCAGCGCTACAAAGAAGACTCGCTACCCGTCGGTCAAAAGGGCCATGCTGAAAAACGTGTCAAAACCAGAAATGCAGGACAGGCCATGGAGAAATGGGAGCCTTGCTACACTGATGGGCGGGATGTAAATTGCCAACAGCCACTCTGGAGAAGTGTACGGTGTGTCCTGAAACATCTAAAAAACACAGCTTAGAGAGCATAGGGCACTTCCACTCATGGGGGTATAAATTGGGAAAATGAAAAATCAGCAAGACACAAGCACCCCAAAGTTTAGGGCTGCTCTGTTGACAAGGACCTCCACTTCATTCCACCTTCAATATCCCAGGAAAGAGAAAAATGGATAAAGAAGTTGTGGTCCTTATGTACAATGGAATATCACTCAGCCATGAAATCAATGTCATAAGGCTAGTAGCAGCATGATGAGTGGATTTAGGTACGACGATTCTAAGTGAAATAAGTCACACAGAAAAGGACACTTCTCATAAGGTATCACTTAAGGAGGGAATGTAAAAAGCGTTACACTTGAACTGAATTACAAAACAGAACAGAGTCACACATGCAGAAAACACACTATGGCTGCTTAACGGGAAAGGTGAGGTGGCGTGATACATAAAACAAGGGTTTCAAATTAGCTCAGATACCGTTCCATAAACCCAATATGTAATAGACAAGACCTACTCTTTGCTCAGAGAACTGGACTCAACACGCCCTATTCACCGCACAAGAATATATCTGACTAGTAATAATCTTAAAACCTATGTATTGATATCTATCTGTTAGTGTGTCAAGTGGGTGTAAAGCGGCATAAACACAGCAGTGAAAAGCAGCTAAACCCCATTATCAAAATAAATTACTTTGAAAAACCCATGAAACAAAGACAGTGAAAGAGAGAGAAATTCTTACACAATGTGTTCAGGGGCTGTGATGCAACCTGGATTGACCATATTCAGACCCACAGCTGGATGAGACATAAGGGTGGACACTCTTGGGGCTGAGAGGTTTGGTGAGGTTGGGTGAGCAAAGGCAGACCCTTTAAAGTAATACTGCGTGGTACCCATCGCATGGGTCCCAAATCTCCAGGTTCAAGGGCATCTTCCTACATCGAAAACATGCATGAGAAAACAAAAAGATGGTACACCATGTGATGGGGAAAGTTTTCTAAAATGCACCTCATTTCTCTTCTCCTTGTGCCCGGGTTCGCCATTCCAGCCGCTTTACTAACAATCTCCCTACTTGGAGCATCAGCACCTTTAACCTCCTGTTCCGTACAGGTTGCAATTTGTCCTGAGGATGTACGGGAAGACGGGGAACCAGTGAGAGACTAGCTCTTGGTGTTGGGACAGGCACAGGTCACTCTATTTTCCCATCAGGAAGAAGAATTAACCACAGGCTCATCCTCCCCCCCGGAACCAGAACAGGGCCTGAAGCCATCCAGTGCTTTTGCGGCCAGCTCCCAAAAAAGCGAGTTGTAAAATGGAGCTTCAGGGCACTGCAATTCACAAACCTACAGAGTTATAAATGATAACTCTCGTCCACAAATATATTGAGGGAAGGCAACGAAGAGGATTTGAAATCAAGGCAGAATTGCAGGAAACAGATTTCAGGAGGTAGATTCGAATCGCCTTTAAAGCACATGAAAAGCGGCAAAACGTTGACAATGATGCCCTTGGCCAAAAAGGGCGTATGCGTTTTTTCCTGAATATATTCAGGAAAAAACGCATACGCCCTTTTTGGCCAACCAAGCAACCTGGAAAGGCAAATCAGCGCTACAAAGAAGACTCGCTACCCGTCGGTCAAAAGGGCCATGCTGAAAAAAGTCTCAAAACCAGAAATGCAGGACAGGCCATGGAGAAATGGGAGCCTTGCTACACTGATGGGCGGGATGTAAATTGCCAACAGCCACTCTGGAGAAGTGTACGGTGTGTCCTGAAACATCTAAAAAACACAGCTTAGAGAGCATAGGGCACTTCCACTCATGGGGATATAAATTGGGAAAATGAAAAATCAGCAAGACACAAGCACCTCAAAGTTTAGGGCTGCTCTGTTGACAAGGACCTCCACTTCATTCCACCTTCAATATCCCAGGAAAGAGAAAAATGGATAAAGAAGTTGTGGTCCTTATGTACAATGGAATATCACTCAGCCATGAAATCAATGTCATAAGGCTAGTAGCAGCATGATGAGTGGATTTAGGTACGACGATTCTAAGTGAAATAAGTCACACAGAAAAGGACACTTCTCATAAGGTATCACTTATAGAGGGAATGTAAAAGCCGTTACACTTGAACTGAATTACAAAACAAAACAGAGTCACACATGCAGAAAACACACTATGGCTGCTTAACGGGAAAGGTGAGGTGGGGTGATACATAAAACAAGGGTTTCAAATTAGCTCAGATACCGTTCCATAAACCCAATATGTAATAGACAAGACCTACTCCTTGCTCAGAGAACTGGACTCAACACGCCCTATTCACCGCACAAGAATATATCTGACTAGTAATAATCTTAAAACCTATGTATTGATATCTCTCTGTTAGTGTGTCAAGTGGGTGTAAAGCGGCATAAACACAGCAGTGAAAAGCAGCTAAACCCCATTATCAAAATAAATTACTTTGAAAAACCCATGAAACAAAGACAGTGAAAGAGAGAGAAATTCTTACACAATGCGTTCAGGGGCTGTGATGCAACCTGGATTGACCATATCTAGACCCACAGCTGGATGAGACATAAGGGTGGACACTCTTGGGGCTGAGAGGTTTGGTGAGGTTGGGTGAGCAAACGCAGACCCTTTAAAGTAATACTGCGTGGTACCCATCGCATGGGTCCCAAATCTCCAGGTTCAAGGGCATCTTCCTACATCGAAAACATGCATGAGAAAACAAAAACATAGTACACCATGTGATGGGGAAAGGTTTCTAAAACGCACCTCATTTCT
This sequence comes from Balaenoptera borealis, assembly GCF_965194805.1. Taxonomy (NCBI): domain Eukaryota; kingdom Metazoa; phylum Chordata; class Mammalia; order Artiodactyla; family Balaenopteridae; genus Balaenoptera; species Balaenoptera borealis. The sequence continues at coordinate 4,261,568 of NW_028124009.1, forward strand.
CTTCTCCTTGTGCCCGGGTTCGCCATTCCAGCCGCTTTACTAACAATCTCCCTACTTGGAGCATCAGCACCTTTAACCTCATGTTCCGTACAGGTTGCAATTTGTCCTGAGGATGAACGGGTAGACGGGGAACCAGTGAGAGACTAGCTCTTGGTGTTGGGACAGGCACAGGTCACTCTATTTTCCCATCAGGAAGAAGAATTAACCAGAGGCTCATCCTCCCCCCCGGAACCAGAACAGGGCCTGAAGCCATCCTGCGCTTTTGCGGCCAGCTCCCAAAAAAGCGAGTTGTAAAATGGAGCTTCAGGGCACTGCAATTCACAAACCTGCAGAGTTATAAATGATAACTCTCGTCCACAAATATATTGAGGGAAGGCAAAGAAGTGGATTTGAAATCAAGGCAGAATTGCAGGAAACAGATTTCAGGAGGTAGATTCGAATCGCCTTTAAAGCACATGAAAAGCGGCAAAACGTTGACAATGATGCCCTTGGCCAAAAAGGGCGTATGCGTTTTTTCCTGAATATATTCAGGAAAAAACGCATACGCCCTTTTTGGCCAACCAAGCAACCTGGAAAGGCAAATCAGGGCCACAAAGAAGACTCGCTACCCATCGGTCAAAAGGGCCATGCTGAAAAAAGTGTCAAAACCAGAAATGCAGGACAGGCCATGGAGAAATGGGAGCCTTGCTACACTGATGGGCGGGATGTAAATTGCCAACAGCCACTCTGGAGAAGTGTACGGTGTGTCCTGAAACATCTAAAAAACACAGCTTAGAGAGCATAGGGCACTTCCACTCATGGGGGTATAAATTGGGAAAATGAAAAATCAGCAAGACACAAGCACCCCAAAGTTTAGGGCTGCTCTGTTGACAAGGACCTCCACTTCATTCCACCTTCAATATCCCAGGAAAGAGAAAAATGGATAAAGAAGTTGTGGTCCTTATGTACAATGGAATATCACTCAGCCATGAAATCAATGTCATAAGGCTAGTAGCAGCATGATGAGTGGATTTAGGTACGACGATTCTAAGTGAAATAAGTCACACAGAAAAGGACACTTCTCATAAGGTATCACTTATAGAGGGAATGTAAAAACCGTTACACTTGAACTGAATTACAAAACAGAACAGAGTCACACATGCAGAAAACACACTATGGCTGCTTAACGGGAAAGGTGAGGTGGGGTGATACATAAAAAAAGGGTTTCAAATTAGCTCAGATACCGTTCCATAAACCCAATATGTAATAGACAAGACCTACTCCTTGCTCAGAGAACTGGACTCAACACGCCCTATTCACCGCACAAGAATATATCTGACTAGTAATAATCTTAAAACCTATGTATTGATATCTCTCTGTTAGTGTGTCAAGTGGGTGTAAAGCGGCATAAACACAGCAGTGAAAAGCAGCTAAACCCCATTATCAAAATAAATTACTTTGAAAAACCCATGAAACAAAGACAGTGAAAGAGAGAGAAATTCTTACACAATGCGTTCAGGGGCTGTGATGCAACCTGGATTGACCATATCTAGACCCACAGCTGGATGAGACATAAGGGTGGACACTCTTGGGGCTGAGAGGTTTGGTGAGGTTGGGTGAGCAAACGCAGACCCTTTAAAGTAATACTGCGTGGTACCCATCGCATGGGTCCCTAATCTCCAGGTTCAAGGGCATCTTCCTACATCGAAAACATGCATGAGAAAACAAAAAGTTGGTACACCATGTGATGGGGAAAGGTTTCTAAAACGCACCTCATTTCTCTTCTCCTTGTGCCCGGGTTCGCCATTCCAGCCGCTTTACTAACAATCTCCCTATTTGGAGCATCAGCGCCTTTAACCTCCTGTTCCGTACAGGTTGCAATTTGTCCTGAGGATGAACGTGTAGACGGGGAACCAGTGAGAGACTAGCTCTTGGTGTTGGGACAGGCACAGGTCACTCTATTTTCCCATCAGGAAGAAGAATTAACCACAGGCTCATCCTCCCCCCCGGAACCAGAACAGGGCCTGAAGCCATCCTGCGCTTTTGCGGCCAGCTCCCAAAAAAGCGAGTTGTAAAATGGAGCTTCAGGGCACTGCAATTCACAAACCTGCAGAGTTATAAATCATAACTCTCGTCCACAAATATATTGAGGGAAGGCAAAGAAGAGGATTTGAAATCAAGGCAGAATTGCAGGAAACAGATTTCAGGAGGTAGATTCGAATCACCTTTAAAGCACATGAAAAGCGGCAAAACGTTGACAATGATGCCCTTGGCCAAAAAGGGCGTATGCGTTTTTTCCTGAATATATTCAGGAAAAAACGCATACGCCCTTTTTGGCCAACCAAGCAACCTGGAAAGGCAAATCAGCGCTACAAAGAAGACTCGCTACGCGTCGGTCAAAAGGGCCATGCTGAAAAACGTGTCAAAACCAGAAATGCAGGACAGGCCATGGAGAAATGGGAGCCTTGCTACACTGATGGGCGGGATGTAAATTGCCAACAGCCACTCTGGAGAAGTGTACGGTGTGTCCTGAAACATCTAAAAAACACAGCTTAGAGAGCATAGGGCACTTCCACTCATGGGGGTATAAATTGGGAAAATGAAAAATCAGCAAGACACAAGCACCCCAAAGTTTAGGGCTGCTCTGTTGACAAGGACCTCCACTTCATTCCACCTTCAATATCCCAGGAAAGAGAAAAATGGATAAAGAAGTTGTGGTCCTTATGTACAATGGAATATCACTCAGCCATGAAATCAATGTCATAAGGCTAGTAGCAGCATGATGAGTGGATTTAGGTACGACGATTCTAAGTGAAATAAGTCACACAGAAAAGGACACTTCTCATAAGGTATCACTTATAGAGGGAATGTAAAAAGCGTTACACTTGAACTGAATTACAAAACAGAACAGAGTCACACATGCAGAAAACACACTATGGCTGCTTAACGGGAAAGGTGAGGTGGGGTGATACATAAAACAAGGGTTTCAAATTAGCTCAGATACCGTTCCATAAACCCAATATGTAATAGACAAGACCTACTCCTTGCTCAGAGAACTGGACTCAACACGCCCTATTCACCGCACAAGAATATATCTGACTAGTAATAATCTTAAAACCTATGTATTGATATCTCTCTGTTAGTGTGTCAAGTGGGTGTAAAGCGGCATAAACACAGCAGTGAAAAGCAGATAAACCCCATTATCAAAATAAATTACTTTGAAAAACCCATGAAACAAAGACAGTGAAAGAGAGAGAAATTCTTACACAATGCATTCAGGGGCTGTGATGCAACCTGGATTGACCATATCTAGACCCACAGCTGGATGAGACATAAGGGTGGACACTCTTGGGGCTGAGAGGTTTGGTGAGGTTGGGTGAGCAAACGCAGACCCTTTAAAGTAATACTGCGTGGTACCCATCGCATGGGTCCCAAATCTCCAGGTTCAAGGGCATCTTCCTACATCGAAAACATGCATGAGAAAACAAAAAGATGGTACACCATGTGATGGGGAAAGGTTTCTAAAACGCACCTCATTTCTCTTCTCCTTGTGCCCGGGTTCGCCATTCCAGCCGCTTTACTAACAATCTCCCTACTTGGAGCATCAGCACCTTTAACCTCCTGTTCCGTACAGGTTGCAATTTGTCCTGAGGATGAACGGGTAGACGGGGAACCAGTGAGAGACTAGCTCTTGGTGTTGGGACAGGCACAGGTCACTCTATTTTCCCATCAGGAAGAAGAATTAACCAGAGGCTCATCCTCCCCCCCGGAACCAGAACAGGGCCTGAAGCCATCCTGTGCTTTTGTGGCCAGCTCCCAAAAAAGCGAGTTGTAAAATGGAGCTTCAGGGCACTGCAATTCACAAACCTGCAGAGTTATAAATGATAACTCTCGTCCACAAATATATTGAGGGAAGGCAAAGAAGTGGATTTGAAATCAAGGCAGAATTGCAGGAAACAGATTTCAGGAGGTAGATTCGAATCGCTTTTAAAGCACATGAAAAGCGGCAAAACGTTGACAATGATGCCCTTGGCCAAAAAGGGCGTATGCGTTTTTTCCTGAATATATTCAGGAAAAAACGCATACGCCCTTTTTGGCCAACCAAGCAACCTGGAAAGGCAAATCAGCGCTACAAAGAAGACTCGCTACCCGTCGGTCAAAAGGGCCATGCTGAAAAACGTGTCAAAACCAGAAATGCAGGACAGGCCATGGAGAAATGGGAGCCTTGCTACACTGATGGGCGGGATGTAAATTGCCAACAGCCACTCTGGAGAAGTGTACGGTGTGTCCAGAAACATCTAAAAAACACAGCTTAGAGAGCATAGGGCACTTCCACTCATGGGGGTATAAATTGAGAAAATGAAAAATCAGCAAGACACAAGCACCCCAAAGTTTAGGGCTGCTCTGTTGACAAGGACCTCCACTTCATTCCACCTTCAATATCCCAGGAAAGAGAAAAATGGATAAAGAAGTTGTGGTCCTTATGTACAATGGAATATCACTCAGCCATGAAATCAATGTCATAAGGCTAGTAGCAGCATGATGAGTGGATTTAGGTACGACGATTCTAAGTGAAATAAGTCACACAGAAAAGGACACTTCTCATAAGGTATCACTTATACAGGGAATGTAAAAGCCGTAACACTTGAACTGAATTACAAAACAGAACAGAGTCACACATGCAGAAAACACACTATGGCTGCTTAACGGGAAAGGTGAGGTGGGGTGATACATAAAACAAGGGTTTCAAATTAGCTCAGATACCGTTCCATAAACCCAATATGTAATAGACAAGACCTACTCCTTGCTCAGAGAACTGGACTCAACACACCCTATTCACCGCACAAGAATATATCTGACAAGTAATAATCTTAAAACCTATGTATTGATATCTCTCTGTTAGTGTGTCAAGTGGGTGTAAAGCGGCATAAACACAGCAGTGAAAAGCAGCTAAACCCCATTATCAAAATAAATTACTTTGAAAAACCCATGAAACAAAGACAGTGAAAGAGAGAGAAATTCTTACACAATGCGTTCAGGGGCTGTGATGCAACCTGGATTGACCATATCTAGACCCACAGCTGGATGAGACATAAGGGTGGACACTCTTGGGGCTGAGAGGTTTGGTGAGGTTGGGTGAGCAAACGCAGACCCTTTAAAGTAATACTGCGTGGTACCCATCGCATGGGTCCCAAATCTCCAGGTTCAAGGGCATCTTCCTACATCGAAAACATGCATGAGAAAACAAAAAGATGGTACACCATGTGATGGGGAAAGGTTTCTAAAACGCACCTCATTTCTCTTCTCCTTGTGCCAGGGTACGCCATTCCAGCCGCTTTACTAACAATCTCCCTACTTGGAGCATCAGCACCTTTAACCTCCTGTTCCGTACAGGTTGCAATTTGTCCTGAGGATGAACGGGTAGACGGGGAACCAGTGAGAGACTAGCTCTTGGTGTTGGGACAGGCACAGGTCACTCTATTTTCCCATCAGGAAGAAGAATTAACCACAGGCTCATCCTCCCCCCCGGAACCAGAACAGGGCCTGAAGCCATCCTGCGCTTTTGCGGCCAGCTCCCAAAAAAGCGAGTTGTAAAATGGAGCTTCAGGGCACTGCAATTCACAAACCTGCAGAGTTATAAATGATAACTCTCGTCCACAAATATATTGAGGGAAGGCAAAGAAGAGGATTTGAAATCAAGGCAGAATTGCAGGAAACAGATTTCAGGAGGTAGATTCGAATCACCTTTAAAGCACATGAAAAGCGGCAAAACGTTGACAATGATGCCCTTGGCCAAAAAGGGCGTATGCGTTTTTTCCTGAATATATTCAGGAAAAAACGCATACGCCCTTTTTGGCCAACCAAGCAACCTGGAAAGGCAAATCAGCGCTACAAAGAAGACTCGCTACCCGTCGGTCAAAAGGGCCATGCTGAAAAAAGTCTCAAAACCAGAAATGCAGGACAGGCCATGGAGAAATGGGAGCCTTGCTACACTGATCGGCGGGATGTAAATTGCCAGCAGCCACTCTGGAGAAGTGTATGGTGTGTCCTGAAACATCTAAAAAACACAGCTTAGAGAGCATAGGGCACTTCCACTCATGGGGGTATAAATTGGGAAAATGAAAAATCAGCAAGACACAAGCACCCCAAAGTTTAGGGCTGCTCTGTTGACAAGGACCTCCACTTCATTCCACCTTCAATATCCCAGGAAAGAGAAAAATGGATAAAGAAGTTGTGGTCCTTATGTACAATGGAATATCACTCAGCCATGAAATCAATATCATAAGGCTAGTAGCAGCATGATGAGTGGATTTAGGTACGACGATTCTAAGTGAAATAAGTCACACAGAAAAGGACACTTCTCATAAGGTATCACTTATAGAGGGAATGTAAAAAGCGTTACACTTGAACTGAATTACAAAACAGAACAGAGTCACACATGCAGAAAACACACTATGGCTGCTTAACGGGAAAGGTGAGGTGGGGTGATACATAAAACAAGGGTTTCAAATTAGCTCAGATACCGTTCCATAAACCCAATATGTAATAGAAAAGACCTACTCCTTGCTCAGAGAACTGGACTCAACACGCCCTATTCACCGCACAAGAATATATCTGACTAGTAATAATCCTAAAACCTATGTATTGATATCTCTCTGTTAGTGTGTCAAGTGGGTGTAAAGCGGCATAAACACAGCAGTGAAAAGCAGCTAAACCCCATTATCAAAATAAATTACTTTGAAAAACCCAAGAAACAAAGACAGTGAAAGAGAGAGAAATTCTTACACAATGCGTTCAGGGGCTGTGATGCAACCTGGATTGACCATATCTAGACCCACAGCTGGATGAGACATAAGGGTGGACACTCTTGGGGCTGAGAGGTTTGGTGAGGTTGGGTGAGCAAACGCAGACCCTTTAAAGTAATACTGCGTGGTACCCATCGCATGGGTCCCTAATCTCCAGGTTCAAGGGCATCTTACTACATCGAAAACATGCATGAGAAAACAAAAAGTTGGTACACCATGTGATGGGGAAAGGTTTCTAAAACGCACCTCATTTCTCTTCTCCTTGTGCCCGGGTTCGCCATTCCAGCCGCTTTACTAACAATCTCCCTATTTGGAGCATCAGCACCTTTAACCTCCTGTTCCGTACAGGTTGCAATTTGTCCTGAGGATGAACGTGTAGACGGGGAACCAGTGAGAGACTAGCTCTTGGTGTTGGGACAGGCACAGGTCACTCTATTTTCCCATCAGGAAGAAGAATTAACCACAGGCTCATCCTCCCCCCCGGAACCAGAACAGGGCCTGAAGCCATCCTGCGCTTTTGCGGCCAGCTCCCAAAAAAGCGAGTTGTAAAATGGAGCTTCAGGGCACTGCAATTCACAAACCTGCAGAGTTATAAATCATAACTCTCGTCCACAAATATATTGAGGGAAGGCAAAGAAGAGGATTTGAAATCAAGGCAGAATTGCAGGAAACAGATTTCAGGAGGTAGATTCGAATCACCTTTAAAGCACATGAAAAGCGGCAAAACGTTGACAATGATGCCCTTGGCCAAAAAGGGCGTATGCGTTTTTTCCTGAATATATTCAGGAAAAAACGCATACGCCCTTTTTGGCCAACCAAGCAACCTGGAAAGGCAAATCAGCGCTACAAAGAAGACTCGCTACCCGTCGGTCAAAAGGGCCATGCTGAAAAAAGTCTCAAAACCAGAAATGCAGGACAGGCCATGGAGAAATGGGAGCCTTGCTACACTGATCGGCGGGATGTAAATTGCCAACAGCCACTCTGGAGAAGTGTACGGTGTGTCCTGAAACATCTAAAAAACACAGCTTAGAGAGCATAGGGCACTTCCACTCATGGGGGTATAAATTGGGAAAATGAAAAATCACCAAGACACAAGCACCCCAAAGTTTAGGGCTGCTCTGTTGACAAGGACCTCCACTTCATTCCCCCTTCAATATCCCAGGAAAGAGAAAAATGGATAAAGAAGTTGTGGTCCTTATGTACAATGGAATATCACTCAGCCATGAAATCAATGTCATAAGGCTAGTAGCAGCATGATGAGTGGATTTAGGTACGACGATTCTAAGTGAAATAAGTCACACAGAAAAGGACACTTCTCATAAGGTATCACTTATGGAGGGAATGTAAAAAGCGTTACACTTGAACTGAATTACAAAACAGAACAGAGTCACACATGCAGAAAACACACTATGGCTGCTTAACGGGAAAGGTGAGGTGGGGTGATACATAAAACAAGGGTTTCAAATTAGCTCAGATACCGTTCCATAAACCCAATATGTAATAGACAAGACCTACTCCTTGCTCAGAGAACTGGACTCAACACGCCCTATTCACCGCACAAGAATATATCTGACTAGTAATAATCTTAAAACCTATGTATTGATATCTCTCTGTTAGTGTGTCAAGTGGGTGTAAAGCGGCATAAACACAGCAGTGAAAAGCAGCTAAACCCCATTATCAAAATAAATTACTTTGAAAAACCCATGAAACAAAGACAGTGAAAGAGAGAGAAATTCTTACACAATGCGTTCAGGGGCTGTGATGCAACCTGGATTGACCATATCTAGACCCACAGCTGGATGAGACATAAGGGTGGACACTCTTGGGGCTGAGAGGTTTGGTGAGGTTGGGTGAGCAAACGCAGACCCTTTAAAGTAATACTGCGTGGTACCCATCGCATGGGTCCCAAATCTCCAGGTTCAAGGGCATCTTCCTACATCGAAAACATGCATGAGAAAACAAAAAGATGGTACACCATGTGATGGGGAAAGGTTTCTAAAACGCACCTCATTTCTCTTCTCCTTGTGCCCGGGTTCGCCATTCCAGCCGCTTTACTAACAATCTCCCTACTTGGAGCATCAGCACCTTTAACCTCCTGTTCCGTACAGGTTGCAATTTGTCCTGAGGATGAACGGGTAGACGGGGAACCAGTGAGAGACTAGCTCTTGGTGTTGGGACAGGCACAGGTCACTCTATTTTCCCATCAGGAAGAAGAATTAACCAGAGGCTCATCCTCCCCCCCGGAACCAGAACAGGGCCTGAAGCCATCCTGTGCTTTTGTGGCCAGCTCCCAAAAAAGCGAGTTGTAAAATGGAGCTTCAGGGCACTGCAATTCACAAACCTGCAGAGTTATAAATGATAACTCTCGTCCACAAATATATTGAGGGAAGGCAAAGAAGTGGATTTGAAATCAAGGCAGAATTGCAGGAAACAGATTTCAGGAGGTAGATTCGAATCGCTTTTAAAGCACATGAAAAGCGGCAAAACGTTGACAATGATGCCCTTGGCCAAAAAGGGCGTATGCGTTTTTTCCTGAATATATTCAGGAAAAAACGCATACGCCCTTTTTGGCCAACCAAGCAACCTGGAAAGGCAAATCAGCGCTACAAAGAAGACTCGCTACCCGTCGGTCAAAAGGGCCATGCTGAAAAACGTGTCAAAACCAGAAATGCAGGACAGGCCATGGAGAAATGGGAGCCTTGCTACACTGATGGGCGGGATGTAAATTGCCAACAGCCACTCTGGAGAAGTGTACGGTGTGTCCAGAAACATCTAAAAAACACAGCTTAGAGAGCATAGGGCACTTCCACTCATGGGGGTATAAATTGAGAAAATGAAAAATCACCAAGACACAAGCACCCCAAAGTTTAGGGCTGCTCTGTTGACAAGGACCTCCACTTCATTCCACCTTCAATATCCCAGGAAAGAGAAAAATGGATAAAGAAGTTGTGGTCCTTATGTACAATGGAATATCACTCAGCCATGAAATCAATGTCATAAGGCTAGTAGCAGCATGATGAGTGGATTTAGGTACGACGATTCTAAGTGAAATAAGTCACACAGAAAAGGACACTTCTCATAAGGTATCACTTATACAGGGAATGTAAAAGCCGTAACACTTGAACTGAATTACAAAACAGAACAGAGTCACACATGCAGAAAACACACTATGGCTGCTTAACGGGAAAGGTGAGGTGGGGTGATACATAAAACAAGGGTTTCAAATTAGCTCAGATACCGTTCCATAAACCCAATATGTAATAGACAAGACCTACTCCTTGCTCAGAGAACTGGACTCAACACACCCTATTCACCGCACAAGAATATATCTGACAAGTAATAATCTTAAAACCTATGTATTGATATCTCTCTGTTAGTGTGTCAAGTGGGTGTAAAGCGGCATAAACACAGCAGTGAAAAGCAGCTAAACCCCATTATCAAAATAAATTACTTTGAAAAACCCATGAAACAAAGACAGTGAAAGAGAGAGAAATTCTTACACAATGCGTTCAGGGGCTGTGATGCAACCTGGATTGACCATATCTAGACCCACAGCTGGATGAGACATAAGGGTGGACACTCTTGGGGCTGAGAGGTTTGGTGAGGTTGGGTGAGCAAACGCAGACCCTTTAAAGTAATACTGCGTGGTACCCATCGCATGGGTCCCAAATCTCCAGGTTCAAGGGCATCTTCCTACATCGAAAACATGCATGAGAAAACAAAAAGATGGTACACCATGTGATGGGGAAAGGTTTCTAAAACGCACCTCATTTCTCTTCTCCTTGTGCCAGGGTACGCCATTCCAGCCGCTTTACTAACAATCTCCCTACTTGGAGCATCAGCACCTTTAACCTCCTGTTCCGTACAGGTTGCAATTTGTCCTGAGGATGAACGGGTAGACGGGGAACCAGTGAGAGACTAGCTCTTGGTGTTGGGACAGGCACAGGTCACTCTATTTTCCCATCAGGAAGAAGAATTAACCACAGGCTCATCCTCCCCCCCGGAACCAGAACAGGGCCTGAAGCCATCCTGCGCTTTTGCGGCCAGCTCCCAAAAAAGCGAGTTGTAAAATGGAGCTTCAGGGCACTGCAATTCACAAACCTGCAGAGTTATAAATGATAACTCTCGTCCACAAATATATTGAGGGAAGGCAAAGAAGAGGATTTGAAATCAAGGCAGAATTGCAGGAAACAGATTTCAGGAGGTAGATTCGAATCACCTTTAAAGCACATGAAAAGCGGCAAAACGTTGACAATGATGCCCTTGGCCAAAAAGGGCGTATGCGTTTTTTCCTGAATATATTCAGGAAAAAACGCATACGCCCTTTTTGGCCAACCAAGCAACCTGGAAAGGCAAATCAGCGCTACAAAGAAGACTCGCTACCCGTCGGTCAAAAGGGCCATGCTGAAAAAAGTCTCAAAACCAGAAATGCAGGACAGGCCATGGAGAAATGGGAGCCTTGCTACACTGATCGGCGGGATGTAAATTGCCAGCAGCCACTCTGGAGAAGTGTATGGTGTGTCCTGAAACATCTAAAAAACACAGCTTAGAGAGCATAGGGCACTTCCACTCATGGGGGTATAAATTGGGAAAATGAAAAATCAGCAAGACACAAGCACCCCAAAGTTTAGGGCTGCTCTGTTGACAAGGACCTCCACTTCATTCCACCTTCAATATCCCAGGAAAGAGAAAAATGGATAAAGAAGTTGTGGTCCTTATGTACAATGGAATATCACTCAGCCATGAAATCAATATCATAAGGCTAGTAGCAGCATGATGAGTGGATTTAGGTACGACGATTCTAAGTGAAATAAGTCACACAGAAAAGGACACTTCTCATAAGGTATCACTTATAGAGGGAATGTAAAAAGCGTTACACTTGAACTGAATTACAAAACAGAACAGAGTCACACATGCAGAAAACACACTATGGCTGCTTAACGGGAAAGGTGAGGTGGGGTGATACATAAAACAAGGGTTTCAAATTAGCTCAGATACCGTTCCATAAACCCAATATGTAATAGAAAAGACCTACTCCTTGCTCAGAGAACTGGACTCAACACGCCCTATTCACCGCACAAGAATATATCTGACTAGTAATAATCCTAAAACCTATGTATTGATATCTCTCTGTTAGTGTGTCAAGTGGGTGTAAAGCGGCATAAACACAGCAGTGAAAAGCAGCTAAACCCCATTATCAAAATAAATTACTTTGAAAAACCCAAGAAACAAAGACAGTGAAAGAGAGAGAAATTCTTACACAATGCGTTCAGGGGCTGTGATGCAACCTGGATTGACCATATCTAGACCCACAGCTGGATGAGACATAAGGGTGGACACTCTTGGGGCTGAGAGGTTTGGTGAGGTTGGGTGAGCAAACGCAGACCCTTTAAAGTAATACTGCGTGGTACCCATCGCATGGGTCCCTAATCTCCAGGTTCAAGGGCATCTTACTACATCGAAAACATGCATGAGAAAACAAAAAGTTGGTACACCATGTGATGGGGAAAGGTTTCTAAAACGCACCTCATTTCTCTTCTCCTTGTGCCCGGGTTCGCCATTCCAGCCGCTTTACTAACAATCTCCCTATTTGGAGCATCAGCACCTTTAACCTCCTGTTCCGTACAGGTTGCAATTTGTCCTGAGGATGAACGTGTAGACGGGGAACCAGTGAGAGACTAGCTCTTGGTGTTGGGACAGGCACAGGTCACTCTATTTTCCCATCAGGAAGAAGAATTAACCACAGGCTCATCCTCCCCCCCGGAACCAGAACAGGGCCTGAAGCCATCCTGCGCTTTTGCGGCCAGCTCCCAAAAAAGCGAGTTGTAAAATGGAGCTTCAGGGCACTGCAATTCACAAACCTGCAGAGTTATAAATCATAACTCTCGTCCACAAATATATTGAGGGAAGGCAAAGAAGAGGATTTGAAATCAAGGCAGAATTGCAGGAAACAGATTTCAGGAGGTAGATTCGAATCACCTTTAAAGCACATGAAAAGCGGCAAAACGTTGACAATGATGCCCTTGGCCAAAAAGGGCGTATGCGTTTTTTCCTGAATATATTCAGGAAAAAACGCATACGCCCTTTTTGGCCAACCAAGCAACCTGGAAAGGCAAATCAGCGCTACAAAGAAGACTCGCTACCCGTCGGTCAAAAGGGCCATGCTGAAAAAAGTCTCAAAACCAGAAATGCAGGACAGGCCATGGAGAAATGGGAGCCTTGCTACACTGATCGGCGGGATGTAAATTGCCAACAGCCACTCTGGAGAAGTGTACGGTGTGTCCTGAAACATCTAAAAAACACAGCTTAGAGAGCATAGGGCACTTCCACTCATGGGGGTATAAATTGGGAAAATGAAAAATCACCAAGACACAAGCACCCCAAAGTTTAGGGCTGCTCTGTTGACAAGGACCTCCACTTCATTCCCCCTTCAATATCCCAGGAAAGAGAAAAATGGATAAAGAAGTTGTGGTCCTTATGTACAATGGAATATCACTCAGCCATGAAATCAATGTCATAAGGCTAGTAGCAGCATGATGAGTGGATTTAGGTACGACGATTCTAAGTGAAATAAGTCACACAGAAAAGGACACTTCTCATAAGGTATCACTTATGGAGGGAATGTAAAAAGCGTTACACTTGAACTGAATTACAAAACAGAACAGAGTCACACATGCAGAAAACACACTATGGCTGCTTAACGGGAAAGGTGAGGTGGGGTGATACATAAAACAAGGGTTTCAAATTAGCTCAGATACCGTTCCATAAACCCAATATGTAATAGACAAGACCTACTCCTTGCTCAGAGAACTGGACTCAACACGCCCTATTCACCGCACAAGAATATATCTGACTAGTAATAATCTTAAAACCTATGTATTGATATCTCTCTGTTAGTGTGTCAAGTGGGTGTAAAGCGGCATAAACACAGCAGTGAAAAGCAGCTAAACCCCATTATCAAAATAAATTACTTTGAAAAACCCATGAAACAAAGACAGTGAAAGAGAGAGAAATTCTTACACAATGCGTTCAGGGGCTGTGATGCAACCTGGATTGACCATATCTAGACCCACAGCTGGATGAGACATAAGGGTGGACACTCTTGGGGCTGAGAGGTTTGGTGAGGTTGGGTGAGCAAACGCAGACCCTTTAAAGTAATACTGCGTGGTACCCATCGCATGGGTCCCAAATCTCCAGGTTCAAGGGCATCTTCCTACATCGAAAACATGCATGAGAAAACAAAAAGATGGTACACCATGTGATGGGGAAAGGTTTCTAAAACGCACCTCATTTCTCTTCTCCTTGTGCCCGGGTTCGCCATTCCAGCCGCTTTACTAACAATCTCCCTACTTGGAGCATCAGCACCTTTAACCTCCTGTTCCGTACAGGTTGCAATTTGTCCTGAGGATGTACGGGAAGACGGGGAACCAGTGAGAGACTAGCTCTTTGTGTTGGGACAGGCACAGGTCACTCTATTTTCCCATCAGGAAGAAGAATTAACCACAGGCTCATCCTCCCCCCCGGAACCAGAACAGGGCCTGAAGCCATCCAGTGCTTTTGTGGCCAGCTCCCAAAAAAGCGAGTTGTAAAATGGAGCTTCAGGGCACTGCAATTCACAAACCTGCAGAGTTATAAATGATAACTCTCGTCCACAAATATATTGAGGGAAGGCAACGAAGAGGATTTGAAATCAAGGCAGAATTGCAGGAAACGGATTTCAGGAGGTAGATTCGAATCGCCTTTAAAGCACATGAAAAACGGCAAAACATTGACAATGATGCCCTTGGCCAAAAAGGGCGTATGCGTTTTTTCCTGAATATATTCAGGAAAAAACGCATACGCCCTTTTTGGCCAACCAAGCAACCTGGAAAGGCAAATCAGGGCCACAAAGAAGACTCGCTACCCATCGGTCAAAAGGGCCATGCTGAAAAATGTCTCAAAACCAGAAATGCAGGACAGGCCATGGAGAAATGGGAGCCTTGCTACACTGATGGGCGGGATGTAAATTGCCAACAGCCACTCTGGAGAAGTGTACGGTGTGTCCTGAAACATCTAAAAAACACAGCTTAGAGAGCATAGGGCACTTCCACTCATGGGGGTATAAATTGGGAAAATGAAAAATCAGCAAGACACAAGCACCCCAAAGTTTAGGGCTGCTCTGTTGACAAGGACCTCCACTTCATGCCACCTTCAATATCCCAGGAAAGAGAAAAATGGATAAAGAAGTTGTGGTCCTTATGTACAATGGAATATCACTCAGCCATGAAATCAATGTCATAAGGCTAGTAGCAGCATGATGAGTGGATTTAGGTACGACGATTCTAAGTGAAATAAGTCACACAGAAAAGGACACTTCTCATAAGGTATCACTTATGGAGGGAATGTAAAAAGCGTTACACTTGAACTGAATTACAAAACAGAACAGAGTCACACATGCAGAAAACACACTATGGCTGCTTAACGGGAAAGGTGAGGTGGGGTGATACATAAAACAAGGGTTTCAAATTAGCTCAGATACCGTTCCATAAACCCAATATGTAATAGACAAGACCTACTCCTTGCTCAGAGAACTGGACTCAACACGCCCTATTCACCGCACAAGAATATATCTGACTAGTAATAATCTTAAAACCTATGTATTGATATCTCTCTGTTAGTGTGTCAAGTGGGTGTAAAGCGGCATAAACACAGCAGTGAAAAGCAGCTAAACCCCATTATCAAAATAAATTACTTTGAAAAACTCATGAAACAAAGACAGTGAAAGAGAGAGAAATTCTTACACAATGCGTTCAGGGGCTGTGATGCAACCTGGATTGACCATATCTAGACCCACAGCTGGATGAGACATAAGGGTGGACACTCTTGGGGCTGAGAGGTTTGGTGAGGTTGGGTGAGCAAACGCAGACCCTTTAAAGTAATACTGCGTGGTACCCATCGCATGGGTCCCAAATCTCCAGGTTCAAGGGCATCTTCCTACATCGAAAACATGCATGAGAAAACAAAAAGATGGTACACCATGTGATGGGGAAAGGTTTCTAAAACGCACCTCATTTCTCTTCTCCGTGTGCCCGGGTTCGCCATTCCAGCCGCTTTACTAACAATCTCCCTACTTGGAGCATCAGCACCTTTAACCTCCTGTTCCGTACAGGTTGCAATTTGTCCTGAGGATGAACGGGTAGACGGGGAACCAGTGAGAGAGTAGCTCTTGGTGTTGGGACAGGCACAGGTCACTCTATTTTCCCATCAGGAAGAAGAATTAACCAGAGGCTCATCCTCCCCCCAGGAACCAGAACAGGGCCTGAAGCCATCCTGCGCTTTTGCGGCCAGCTCCCAAAAAAGCGAGTTGTAAAATGGAGCTTCAGGGCACTGCAATTCACAAACCTGCAGAGTTATAAATGATAACTCTCGTCCACAAATATATTGAGGGAAGGCAAAGAAGTGGATTTGAAATCAAGGCAGAATTGCAGGAAACAGATTTCAGGAGGTAGATTCGAATCGCCTTTAAAGCACATGAAAAGCGGCAAAACGTTGACAATGAGGCCCTTGGCCACAAAGGGCGTATGCGTTTTTTCCTGAATATATTCAGGAAAAAACGCATACGCCCTTTTTGGCCAACCAAGCAACCTGGAAATGCAAATCAGCACTACAAAGAAGACTCGCTACCCGTCGGTCAAAAGGGCCATGCTGAAAAAAGTCTCAAAACCAGAAATGCAGGACAGGCCATGGAGAAATGGGAGCCTTGCTACACTGATGGGCGGGATGTAAATTGCCAACAGCCACTCTGGAGAAGTGTACGGTGTGTCCTGAAACATCTAAAAAACACAGCTTAGAGAGCATAAGGCACTTCCACTCATGGGGATATAAATTGGGAAAATGAAAAATCAGCAAGACACAAGCACCCCAAAGTTTAGGGCTGCTCTGTTGACAAGGACCTCCACTTCATTCCACCTTCAATATCCCAGGAAAGAGAAAAATGGATAAAGAAGTTGTGGTCCTTATGTACAATGGAATATCACTCAGCCATGAAATCAATGTCATAAGGCTAGTAGCAGCATGATGAGTGGATTTAGGTACGACGATTCTAAATGAAATAAGTCACACAGAAAAGGACACTTCTCATAAGGTATCACTTATGGAGGGAATGTAAAA
Source organism: Balaenoptera borealis (assembly GCF_965194805.1). Taxonomy (NCBI): domain Eukaryota; kingdom Metazoa; phylum Chordata; class Mammalia; order Artiodactyla; family Balaenopteridae; genus Balaenoptera; species Balaenoptera borealis. Next base: position 4,278,502 of record NW_028124009.1, read on the forward strand.
AGCGTTACACTTGAACTGAATTACAAAACAGAACAGAGTCACACATGCAGAAAACACACTATGGCTGCTTAACGGGAAAGGTGAGGTGGGGTGATACATAAAACAATGGTTTCAAATTAGCTCAGATACCGTTCCATAAACCCAATATGTAATAGACAAGACCTACTCCTTGCTCAGAGAACTGGACTCAACACGCCCTATTCACCGCACAAGAATATATCTGACTAGTAATAATCTTAAAACCTATGTATTGATATCTCTCTGTTAGTGTGTCAAGTGGGTGTAAAGCGGCATAAACACAGCAGTGAAAAGCAGCTAAACCCCATTATCAAAATAAATTACTTTGAAAAACCCATGAAACAAAGACAGTGAAAGAGAGAGAAATTCTTACACAATGCGTTCAGGGGCTGTGATGCAACCTGGATTGACCATATCTAGACCCACAGCTGGATGAGACATAAGGGTGGACACTCTTGGGGCTGAGAGGTTTGGTGAGGTTGGGTGAGCAAACGCAGACCCTTTAAAGTAATACTGCGTGGTACCCATCGCATGGGTCCCAAATCTCCAGGTTCAAGGGCATCTTCCTACATCGAAAACATGCATGAGAAAACAAAAAGATGGTACACCATGTGATGGGGAAAGGTTTCTAAAACGCACCTCATTTCTCTTCTCCTTGTGCCCGGGTTCGCCATTCCAGCCGCTTTACTAACAATCTCCCTACTTGGAGCATCAGCACCTTTAACCTCCTGTTCCGTACAGGTTGCAATTTGTCCTGAGGATGAACGGGTAGACGGGGAACCAGTGAGAGAGTAGCTCTTGGTGTTGGGACAGGCACAGGTCACTCTATTTTCCCATCAGGAAGAAGAATTAACCAGAGGCTCATCCTCCCCCCAGGAACCAGAACAGGGCCTGAAGCCATCCTGCGCTTTTGCGGCCAGCTCCCAAAAAAGCGAGTTGTAAAATGGAGCTTCAGGGCACTGCAATTCACAAACCTGCAGAGTTATAAATGATAACTCTCGTCCACAAATATATTGAGGGAAGGCAAAGAAGTGGATTTGAAATCAAGGCAGAATTGCAGGAAACAGATTTCAGGAGGTAGATTCGAATCGCCTTTAAAGCACATGAAAAGCGGCAAAACGTTGACAATGAGGCCCTTGGCCACAAAGGGCGTATGCGTTTTTTCCTGAATATATTCAGGAAAAAACGCATACGCCCTTTTTGGCCAACCAAGCAACCTGGAAATGCAAATCAGCACTACAAAGAAGACTCGCTACCCGTCGGTCAAAAGGGCCATGCTGAAAAAAGTCTCAAAACCAGAAATGCAGGACAGGCCATGGAGAAATGGGAGCCTTGCTACACTGATGGGCGGGATGTAAATTGCCAACAGCCACTCTGGAGAAGTGTACGGTGTGTCCTGAAACATCTAAAAAACACAGCTTAGAGAGCATAAGGCACTTCCACTCATGGGGATATAAATTGGGAAAATGAAAAATCAGCAAGACACAAGCACCCCAAAGTTTAGGGCTGCTCTGTTGACAAGGACCTCCACTTCATTCCACCTTCAATATCCCAGGAAAGAGAAAAATGGATAAAGAAGTTGTGGTCCTTATGTACAATGGAATATCACTCAGCCATGAAATCAATGTCATAAGGCTAGTAGCAGCATGATGAGTGGATTTAGGTACGACGATTCTAAATGAAATAAGTCACACAGAAAAGGACACTTCTCATAAGGTATCACTTATGGAGGGAATGTAAAAAGCGTTACACTTGAACTGAATTACAAAACAGAACAGAGTCACACATGCAGAAAACACACTATGGCTGCTTAACGGGAAAGGTGAGGTGGGGTGATACATAAAACAATGGTTTCAAATTAGCTCAGATACCGTTCCATAAACCCAATATGTAATAGACAAGACCTACTCCTTGCTCAGAGAACTGGACTCAACACGCCCTATTCACCGCACAAGAATATATCTGACTAGTAATAATCTTAAAACCTATGTATTGATATCTCTCTGTTAGTGTGTCAAGTGGGTGTAAAGCGGCATAAACACAGCAGTGAAAAGCAGCTAAACCCCATTATCAAAATAAATTACTTTGAAAAACCCATGAAACAAAGACAGTGAAAGAGAGAGAAATTCTTACACAATGCGTTCAGGGGCTGTGATGCAACCTGGATTGACCATATCTAGACCCACAGCTGGATGAGACATAAGGGTGGACACTCTTGGGGCTGAGAGGTTTGGTGAGGTTGGGTGAGCAAACGCAGACCCTTTAAAGTAATACTGCGTGGTACCCATCGCATGGGTCCCAAATCTCCAAGTTCAAGGGCATCTTCCTACATCGAAAACATGCATGAGAAAACAAAAAGATGGTACACCATGTGATGGGGAAAGGTTTCTAAAACGCACCTCATTTCTCTTCTCCTTGTGCCCGGGTTCGCCATTCCAGCCGCTTTACTAACAATCTCCCTACTTGGAGCATCAGCACCTTTAACCTCCTGTTCCGTACAGGTTGCAATTTGTCCTGAGGATGAACGGGTAGACGGGGAACCAGTGAGAGAGTAGCTCTTGGTGTTGGGACAGGCACAGGTCACTCTATTTTCCCATCAGGAAGAAGAATTAACCAGAGGCTCATCCTCCCCCCAGGAACCAGAACAGGGCCTGAAGCCATCCTGCGCTTTTGCGGCCAGCTCCCAAAAAAGCGAGTTGTAAAATGGAGCTTCAGGGCACTGCAATTCACAAACCTGCAGAGTTATAAATGATAACTCTCGTCCACAAATATATTGAGGGAAGGCAAAGAAGTGGATTTGAAATCAAGGCAGAATTGCAGGAAACAGATTTCAGGAGGTAGATTCGAATCGCCTTTAAAGCACATGAAAAGCGGCAAAACGTTGACAATGAGGCCCTTGGCCACAAAGGGCGTATGCGTTTTTTCCTGAATATATTCAGGAAAAAACGCATACGCCCTTTTTGGCCAACCAAGCAACCTGGAAATGCAAATCAGCACTACAAAGAAGACTCGCTACCCGTCGGTCAAAAGGGCCATGCTGAAAAAAGTCTCAAAACCAGAAATGCAGGACAGGCCATGGAGAAATGGGAGCCTTGCTACACTGATGGGCGGGATGTAAATTGCCAACAGCCACTCTGGAGAAGTGTACGGTGTGTCCTGAAACATCTAAAAAACACAGCTTAGAGAGCATAAGGCACTTCCACTCATGGGGATATAAATTGGGAAAATGAAAAATCAGCAAGACACAAGCACCCCAAAGTTTAGGGCTGCTCTGTTGACAAGGACCTCCACTTCATTCCACCTTCAATATCCCAGGAAAGAGAAAAATGGATAAAGAAGTTGTGGTCCTTATGTACAATGGAATATCACTCAGCCATGAAATCAATGTCATAAGGCTAGTAGCAGCATGATGAGTGGATTTAGGTACGACGATTCTAAATGAAATAAGTCACACAGAAAAGGACACTTCTCATAAGGTATCACTTATGGAGGGAATGTAAAAAGCGTTACACTTGAACTGAATTACAAAACAGAACAGAGTCACACATGCAGAAAACACACTATGGCTGCTTAACGGGAAAGGTGAGGTGGGGTGATACATAAAACAATGGTTTCAAATTAGCTCAGATACCGTTCCATAAACCCAATATGTAATAGACAAGACCTACTCCTTGCTCAGAGAACTGGACTCAACACGCCCTATTCACCGCACAAGAATATATCTGACTAGTAATAATCTTAAAACCTATGTATTGATATCTCTCTGTTAGTGTGTCAAGTGGGTGTAAAGCGGCATAAACACAGCAGTGAAAAGCAGCTAAACCCCATTATCAAAATAAATTACTTTGAAAAACCCATGAAACAAAGACAGTGAAAGAGAGAGAAATTCTTACACAATGCGTTCAGGGGCTGTGATGCAACCTGGATTGACCATATCTAGACCCACAGCTGGATGAGACATAAGGGTGGACACTCTTGGGGCTGAGAGGTTTGGTGAGGTTGGGTGAGCAAACGCAGACCCTTTAAAGTAATACTGCGTGGTACCCATCGCATGGGTCCCAAATCTCCAGGTTCAAGGGCATCTTCCTACATCGAAAACATGCATGAGAAAACAAAAAGATGGTACACCATGTGATGGGGAAAGGTTTCTAAAACGCACCTCATTTCTCTTCTCCTTGTGCCCGGGTTCGCCATTCCAGCCGCTTTACTAACAATCTCCCTACTTGGAGCATCAGCACCTTTAACCTCCTGTTCCGTACAGGTTGCAATTTGTCCTGAGGATGAACGGGTAGACGGGGAACCAGTGAGAGACTAGCTCTTGGTGTTGGGACAGGCACAGGTCACTCTATTTTCCCATCAGGAAGAAGAATTAACCAGAGGCTCATCCTCCCCCCCGGAACCAGAACAGGGCCTGAAGCCATCCTGCGCTTTTGCGGCCAGCTCCCAAAAAAGCGAGTTGTAAAATGGAGCTTCAGGGCACTGCAATTCACAAACCTGCAGAGTTATAAATGATAACTCTCGTCCACAAATATATTGAGGGAAGGCAAAGAAGTGGATTTGAAATCAAGGCAGAATTGCAGGAAACAGATTTCAGGAGGTAGATTCGAATCGCCTTTAAAGCACATGAAAAGCGGCAAAACGTTGACAATGAGGCCCTTGGCCACAAAGGGCGTATGCGTTTTTTCCTGAATATATTCAGGAAAAAACGCATACGCCCTTTTTGGCCAACCAAGCAACCTGGAAAGGCAAATCAGCACTACAAAGAAGACTCGCTACCCGTCGGTCAAAAGGGCCATGCTGAAAAAAGTCTCAAAACCAGAAATGCAGGACAGGCCATGGAGAAATGGGAGCCTTGCTACACTGATGGGCGGGATGTAAATTGCCAACAGCCACTCTGGAGAAGTGTACGGTGTGTCCTGAAACATCTAAAAAACACAGCTTAGAGAGCATAAGGCACTTCCACTCATGGGGATATAAATTGGGAAAATGAAAAATCAGCAAGACACAAGCACCCCAAAGTTTAGGGCTGCTCTGTTGACAAGGACCTCCACTTCATTCCACCTTCAATATCCCAGGAAAGAGAAAAATGGATAAAGAAGTTGTGGTCCTTATGTACAATGGAATATCACTCAGCCATGAAATCAATGTCATAAGGCTAGTAGCAGCATGATGAGTGGATTTAGGTACGACGATTCTAAATGAAATAAGTCACACAGAAAAGGACACTTCTCATAAGGTATCACTTATGGAGGGAATGTAAAAAGCGTTACACTTGAACTGAATTACAAAACAGAACAGAGTCACACATGCAGAAAACACACTATGGCTGCTTAACGGGAAAGGTGAGGTGGGGTGATACATAAAACAATGGTTTCAAATTAGCTCAGATACCGTTCCATAAACCCAATATGTAATAGACAAGACCTACTCCTTGCTCAGAGAACTGGACTCAACACGCCCTATTCACCGCACAAGAATATATCTGACTAGTAATAATCTTAAAACCTATGTATTGATATCTCTCTGTTAGTGTGTCAAGTGGGTGTAAAGCGGCATAAACACAGCAGTGAAAAGCAGCTAAACCCCATTATCAAAATAAATTACTTTGAAAAACCCATGAAACAAAGACAGTGAAAGAGAGAGAAATTCTTACACAATGCGTTCAGGGGCTGTGATGCAACCTGGATTGACCATATCTAGACCCACAGCTGGATGAGACATAAGGGTGGACACTCTTGGGGCTGAGAGGTTTGGTGAGGTTGGGTGAGCAAACGCAGACCCTTTAAAGTAATACTGCGTGGTACCCATCGCATGGGTCCCTAATCTCCAGGTTCAAGGGCATCTTCCTACATCGAAAACATGCATGAGAAAACAAAAAGATGGTACACCATGTGATGGGGAAAGGTTTCTAAAACGCACCTCATTTCTCTTCTCCTTGTGCCCGGGTTCGCCATTCCAGCCGCTTTACTAACAATCTCCCTACTTGGAGCATCAGCACCTTTAACCTCCTGTTCCGTACAGGTTGCAATTTGTCCTGAGGATGAACGGGTAGACGGGGAACCAGTGAGAGACTAGCTCTTGGTGTTGGGACAGGCACAGGTCACTCTATTTTCCCATCAGGAAGAAGAATTAACCAGAGGCTCATCCTCCCCCCCGGAACCAGAACAGGGCCTGAAGCCATCCTGCGCTTTTGCGGCCAGCTCCCAAAAAAGCGAGTTGTAAAATGGAGCTTCAGGGCACTGCAATTCACAAACCTGCAGAGTTATAAATGATAACTCTCGTCCACAAATATATTGAGGGAAGGCAAAGAAGTGGATTTGAAATCAAGGCAGAATTGCAGGAAACAGATTTCAGGAGGTAGATTCGAATCGCCTTTAAAGCACATGAAAAGCGGCAAAACGTTGACAATGATGCCCTTGGCCACAAAGGGCGTATGCGTTTTTTCCTGAATATATTCAGGAAAAAACGCATACGCCCTTTTTGGCCAACCAAGCAACCTGGAAAGGCAAATCAGCACTACAAAGAAGACTCGCTACCCGTCGGTCAAAAGGGCCATGCTGAAAAAAGTCTCAAAACCAGAAATGCAGGACAGGCCATGGAGAAATGGGAGCCTTGCTACACTGATGGGCGGGATGTAAATTGCCAACAGCCACTCTGAAGAAGTGTGCGGTGTGTCCTGAAACATCTAAAAAACACAGCTTAGAGAGCATAGGGCACTTCCACTCATGGGGATATAAATTGGGAAAATGAAAAATCAGCAAGACACAAGCACCCCAAAGTTTAGGGCTGCTCTGTTGACAAGGACCTCCACTTCATTCCACCTTCAATATCCCAGGAAAGAGAAAAATGGATAAAGAAGTTGTGGTCCTTATGTACAATGGAATATCACTCAGCCATGAAATCAATGTCATAAGGCTAGTAGCAGCATGATGAGTGGATTTAGGTACGACGATTCTAAGTGAAATAAGTCACACAGAAAAGGACACTTCTCATAAGGTATCACTTATGGAGGGAATGTAAAAAGCGATACACTTGAACTGAATTACAAAACAGAACAGAGTCACACATGCAGAAAACACACTATGGCTGCTTAACGGGAAAGGTGAGGTGGGGTGATACATAAAACAAGTGTTTCAAATTAGCTCAGATACCGTTCCATAAACCCAATATGTAATAGACAAGACCTACTCCTTGCTCAGAGAACTGGACTCAACACGCCCTATTCACCGCACAAGAATATATCTGACTAGTAATAATCTTAAAACCTATGTATTGATATCTCTCTGTTAGTGTGTCAAGTGGGTGTAAAGCGGCATAAACACAGCAGTGAAAAGCAGCTAAACCCCATTATCAAAATAAATTACTGTGAAACACCCATGAAACAAAGACAGTGAAAGAGAGAGAAATTCTTACACAATGCGTTCAGGGGCTGTGATGCAACCTGGATTGACCATATCTAGACCCACAGCTGGATGAGACATAAGGGTGGACACTCTTGGGGCTGAGAGGTTTGGTGAGGTTGGGTGAGCAAACGCAGACCCTTTAAAGTAATACTGCGTGGTACCCATCGCATGGGTCCCAAATCTCCAGGTTCAAGGGCATCTTCCTACATCGAAAACATGCATGAGAAAACAAAAAGATGGTACACCATGTGATGGGGAAAGGTTTCTAAAACGCACCTCATTTCTCTTCTCCTTGTGCCCGGGTTCGCCATTCCAGCCGCTTTACTAACAATCTCCCTACTTGGAGCATCAGCACCTTTAACCTCCTGTTCCGTACAGGTTGCAATTTGTCCTGAGGATGAACGGGTAGACGGGGAACCAGTGAGAGACTAGCTCTTGGTGTTGGGACAGGCACAGGTCACTCTATTTTCCCATCAGGAAGAAGAATTAACCAGAGGCTCATCCTCCCCCCCGGAACCAGAACAGGGCCTGAAGCCATCCTGCGCTTTTGCGGCCAGCTCCCAAAAAAGCGAGTTGTAAAATGGAGCTTCAGGGCACTGCAATTCACAAACCTGCAGAGTTATAAATGATAACTCTCGTCCACAAATATATTGAGGGAAGGCAAAGAAGTGGATTTGAAATCAAGGCAGAATTGCAGGAAACAGATTTCAGGAGGTAGATTCGAATCGCCTTTAAAGCACATGAAAAGCGGCAAAACGTTGACAATGATGCCCTTGGCCACAAAGGGCGTATGCGTTTTTTCCTGAATATATTCAGGAAAAAACGCATACGCCCTTTTTGGCCAACCAAGCAACCTGGAAAGGCAAATCAGCACTACAAAGAAGACTCGCTACCCGTCGGTCAAAAGGGCCATGCTGAAAAAAGTCTCAAAACCAGAAATGCAGGACAGGCCATGGAGAAATGGGAGCCTTGCTACACTGATGGGCGGGATGTAAATTGCCAACAGCCACTCTGAAGAAGTGTGCGGTGTGTCCTGAAACATCTAAAAAACACAGCTTAGAGAGCATAGGGCACTTCCACTCATGGGGATATAAATTGGGAAAATGAAAAATCAGCAAGACACAAGCACCCCAAAGTTTAGGGCTGCTCTGTTGACAAGGACCTCCACTTCATTCCACCTTCAATATCCCAGGAAAGAGAAAAATGGATAAAGAAGTTGTGGTCCTTATGTACAATGGAATATCACTCAGCCATGAAATCAATGTCATAAGGCTAGTAGCAGCATGATGAGTGGATTTAGGTACGACGATTCTAAGTGAAATAAGTCACACAGAAAAGGACACTTCTCATAAGGTATCACTTATGGAGGGAATGTAAAAAGCGATACACTTGAACTGAATTACAAAACAGAACAGAGTCACACATGCAGAAAACACACTATGGCTGCTTAACGGGAAAGGTGAGGTGGGGTGATACATAAAACAAGGGTTTCAAATTAGCTCAGATACCGTTCCATAAACCCAATATGTAATAGACAAGACCTACTCCTTGCTCAGAGAACTGGACTCAACACGCCCTATTCACCGCACAAGAATATATCTGACTAGTAATAATCTTAAAACCTATGTATTGATATCTCTCTGTTAGTGTGTCAAGTGGGTGTAAAGCGGCATAAACACAGCAGTGAAAAGCAGCTAAACCCCATTATCAAAATAAATTACTGTGAAACACCCATGAAACAAAGACAGTGAAAGAGAGAGAAATTCTTACACAATGCGTTCAGGGGCTGTGATGCAACCTGGATTGACCATATCTAGACCCACAGCTGGATGAGACATAAGGGTGGACACTCTTGGGGCTGAGAGGTTTGGTGAGGTTGGGTGAGCAAACGCAGACCCTTTAAAGTAATACTGCGTGGTACCCATCGCATGGGTCCCAAATCTCCAGGTTCAAGGGCATCTTCCTACATCGAAAACATGCATGAGAAAACAAAAAGATGGTACACCATGTGATGGGGAAAGGTTTCTAAAACGCACCTCATTTCTCTTCTCCTTGTGCCCGGGTTCGCCATTCCAGCCGCTTTACTAACAATCTCCCTACTTGGAGCATCAGCACCTTTAACCTCCTGTTCCGTACAGGTTGCAATTTGTCCTGAGGATGAACGGGTAGACGGGGAACCAGTGAGAGACTAGCTCTTGGTGTTGGGACAGGCACAGGTCACTCTATTTTCCCATCAGGAAGAAGAATTAACCAGAGGCTCATCCTCCCCCCCGGAACCAGAACAGGGCCTGAAGCCATCCTGCGCTTTTGCGGCCAGCTCCCAAAAAAGCGAGTTGTAAAATGGAGCTTCAGGGCACTGCAATTCACAAACCTGCAGAGTTATAAATGATAACTCTCGTCCACAAATATATTGAGGGAAGGCAAAGAAGTGGATTTGAAATCAAGGCAGAATTGCAGGAAACAGATTTCAGGAGGTAGATTCGAATCGCCTTTAAAGCACATGAAAAGCGGCAAAACGTTGACAATGATGCCCTTGGCCAAAAAGGGCGTATGCGTTTTTTCCTAAATATATTCAGGAAAAAACGCATACGCTCTTTTTGGCCAACCAAGCAACCTGGAAAGGCAAATCAGCACTACAAAGAAGACTCGCTACCCGTCGGTCAAAAGGGCCATGCTGAAAAACGTGTCAAAACCAGAAATGCAGGACAGGCCATGGAGAAATGGGAGCCTTGCTACACTGATGGGCGGGATGTAAATTGCCAACAGCCACTCTGGAGAAGTGTACGGTGTGTCCAGAAACATCTAAAAAACACAGCTTAAAGAGCATAGGGCACTTCCACTCATGGGGGTATAAATTGGGAAAATGAAAAATCAGCAAGACACAAGCACCCCAAAGTTGAGGGCTGCTCTGTTGACAAGGACCTCCACTTCATTCCACCTTCAATATCCCAGGAAAGAGAAAAATGGATAAAGAAGTTGTGGTCCTTATGTACAATGGAATATCACTCAGCCATGAAATCAATGTCATAAGGCTAGTAGCAGCATGATGAGTGGATTTAGGTACGACGATTCTAAGTGAAATAAGTCACACAGAAAAGGACACTTCTCATAAGGTATCACTTATAGAGGGAATGTAAAAAGCGTTACACTTGAACTGAATTACAAAACAGAACAGAGTCACACATGCAGAAAACACACTATGGCTGCTTAACGGGAAAGGTGAGGTGGGGTGATACATAAAACAAGGGTTTCAAATTAGCTCAGATACCGTTCCATAAACCCAATATGTAATAGACAAGACCTACTCCTTGCTCAGGGAACTGGACTCAACACGCCCTATTCACCGCACAAGAATATATCTGACTAGTAATAATCTTAAAACCTATGTATTGATATCTCTCTGTTAGTGTGTCAAGTGGGTGTAAAGCGGCATAAACACAGCAGTGAAAAGCAGATAAACCCCATTATCAAAATAAATTACTTTGAAACACCCATGAAACAAAGACAGTGAAAGAGAGAGAAATTCTTACACAATGCTTTCAGGGGCTGTGATGCAACCTGGATTGACCATATCTAGACCCACAGCTGGATGAGACATAAGGGTGGACACTCTTGGGGCTGAGAGGTTTGGTGAGGTTGGGTGAACACACACAGACCCTTTAAATTAATACTGCGTGGTACCCATCGCATGGGTCCCAAATCTCCAGGTTCAAGGGCATCTTCCTACATCGAAAACATGCATGAGAAAACAAAAAGATGGTACACCATGTGATGGGGAAAGGTTTCTAAAACGCACCTCATTTCTCTTCTCCTTGTGCCCGGGTTCGCCATTCCAGCCGCTTTACTAACAATCTCCCTACTTGGAGCATCAGCACCTTTAACCTCCTGTTCCGTACAGGTTGCAATTTGTCCTGAGGATGAACGGGTAGACGGGGAACCAGTGAGAGACTAGCTCTTGGTGTTGGGACAGGCACAGGTCACTCTATTTTCCCATCAGGAAGAAGAATTAACCAGAGGCTCCTCCTCCCCCCCGGAACCAGAAGAGGGCCTGAAGCCATCCTGCGCTTTTGCGGCCAGCTCCCAAAAAAGCGAGTTGTAAAATGGAGCTTCAGGGCACTGCAATTCACAAACCTGCAGAGTTATAAATGATAACTCTCGTCCACAAATATATTCAGGGAAGGCAAAGAAGAGGATTTGAAATCAAGGCAGAATTGCAGGAAACAGATTTCAGGAGGTAGATTCGAATCGCCTTTAAAGCACATGAAAAGTGGCAAAACGTTGACAATGATGCCCTTGGCCACAAAGGGCGTATGCGTTTTTTCCTGAATATATTCAGGAAAAAACGCATACGCCCTTTTTGGCCAACCAAGCAACCTGGAAAGGCAAATCAGCGCTACAAAGAAGACTCGCTACCCATCGGTCAAAAGGGCCATGCTGAAAAAATTCTCAAAACCAGAAATGCAGGACAGGCCATGGAGAAATGGGAGCCTTGCTAAACTGATGGGCGGGATGTAAATTGCCAACAGCCACTCTGGAGAAGTGTACGGTGTGTCCTGAAACATCTAAAAAACACAGCTTAGAGAGCATAGGGCACTTCCACTTATGGGGATATAAATTGGGAAAATGAAAAATCAGCAAGACACAAGCACCTCAAAGTTTAGGGCTGCTCTGTTGACAAGGACCTCCACTTCATTCCACCTTCAATATCCCAGGAAAGAGAAAAATGGATAAAGAAGTTGTGGTCCTTATGTACAATGGAATATCACTCAGCCATGAAATCAATGTCATAAGGCTAGTAGCAGCATGATGAGTGGATTTAGGTACGACGATTCTAAGTGAAATAAGTCACACAGAAAAGGACACTTCTCATAAGGTATCACTTATAGAGGGAATGTAAAAGCCGTTACACTTGAACTGAATTACAAAACAGAACAGAGTCACACATGCAGAAAACACACTATGGCTGCTTAACGGGAAAGGTGAGGTGGGGTGAAACATAAAACAAGGGTTTCAAATTAGCTCAGATACCGTTCCATAAACCCAATATGTAATAGACAAGACCTACTCCTTGCTCAGAGAACTGGACTCAACACGCCCTATTCACCGCACAAGAATATATCTGACTAGTAATAATCTTAAAACCTATGTATTGATATCTCTCTGTTAGTGTGTCAAGTGGGTGTAAAGCGGCATAAACACAGCAGTGAAAAGCAGCTAAACCCCATTATCAAAATAAATTACTTTGAAACACCCATGAAACAAAGACAGTGAAAGAGAGAGAAATTCTTACACAATGCGTTCAGGGGCTGTGATGCAACCTGGATTGACCATATCTAGACCCACAGCTGGATGAGACATAAGGGTGGACACTCTTGGGGCTGAGAGGTTTGGTGAGGTTGGGTGAGCAAACGCAGACCCTTTAAAGTAATACTGCGTGGTACCCATCGCATGGGTCCCAAATCTCCAGGTTCAAGGGCATCTTCCTACATCGAAAACATGCATGAGAAAACAAAAAGATGGTACACCATGTGATGGGGAAAGGTTTCTAAAACGCACCTCATTTCTCTTCTCCTTGTGCCCGGGTTCGCCATTCCAGCCGCTTTACTAACAATCTCCCTACTTGGAGCATCAGCACCTTTAACCTCCTGTTCTGTACAGGTTGCAATTTGTCCTGAGGATGAACGGGTAGACGGGGAACCAGTGAGAGACTAGCTCTTGGTGTTGGGACAGGCACAGGTCACTCTATTTTCCCATCAGGAAGAAGAATTAACCACAGGCTCATCCTCCCCCCCGCAACCAGAACAGGGCCTGAAGCCATCCTGCGCTTTTGCGGCCAGCTCCCAAAAAAGCGAGTTGTAAAATGGAGCTTCAGGGCACTGCAATTCACAAACCTGCAGAGTTATAAATGATAACTCTCGTCCACAAATATGTTGAGGGAAGGCAAAGAAGTGGATTTGAAATCAAGGCAGAATTGCAGGAAACAGATTTCAGGAGGTAGATTCGAATCGCCTTTAAAGCACATGAAAAGCGGCAAAACGTTGACAATGATGCCCTTGGCCAAAAAGGGCGTATGCGTTTTTTGCTGAATATATTCAGGAAAAAACGCATACGCCCTTTTTGGCCAACCAAGCAACCTGGAAATGCAAATCAGCGCTACAAAGAAGACTCGCTACCCGTCGGTCAAAAGGGCCATGCTGAAAAACGTGTCAAAACCAGAAATGCAGAACAGGCCATGGAGAAATGGGAGCCTTGCTACACTGATGGGCGGGATGTAAATTGCCAACAGCCACTCTGGAGAAGTGTACGGTGTGTCCAGAAACATCTAAAAAACACAGCTTAGAGAGCATAGGGCACTTCCACTCATGGGGGTATAAATTGGGAAAATGAAAAATCAGCAAGACACAAGCACCCCAAAGTTTAGGGCTGCTCTGTTGACAAGGACCTCCACTTCATTCCACCTTCAATATCCCAGGAAAGAGAAAAATGGATAAAGAAGTTGTGGTCCTTATGTACAATGGAATATCACTCAGCCATGAAATCAATGTCATAAGGCTAGTAGCAGCATGATGAGTGGATTTAGGTACGACGATTCTAAGTGAAATAAGTCACACAGAAAAGGACACTTCTCATAAGGTATCACTTAAGGAGGGAATGTAAAAAGCGTTACACTTGAACTGAATTACAAAACAGAACAGAGTCACACATGCAGAAAACACACTATGGCTGCTTAACGGGAAAGGTGAGGTGGGGTGATACATAAAACAAGGGTTTCAAATTAGCTCAGATACCGTTCCATAAACCCAATATGTAATAGAAAAGACCTACTCCTTGCTCAGAGAACTGGACTCAACACGCCCTATTCACCACACAAGAATATATCTGACTAGTAATAATCTTAAAACCTATGTATTGATATCTCTCTGTTAGTGTGTCAAGTGGGTGTAAAGCGGCATAAACACAGCAGTGAAAAGCAGCTAAACCCCATTATCAAAATAAATTACTTTGAAACACCCATGAAACAAAGACAGTGAAAGAGAGAGAAATTCTTACACAATGCGTTCAGGGGCTGTGATGCAACCTGGATTGACCATATCTAGACCCACAGCTGGATGAGACATAAGGGTGGACACTCTTGGGGCTGAGAGGTTTGGTGAGGTTGGGTGAGCAACCGCAGACCCTTTAAAGTAATACTGCGTGGTACCCATCGCATGGGTCCCAAATCTCCAGGTTCAAGGGCATCTTCCTACATCGAAAACATGCATGAGAAAACAAAAAGATGGTACACCATGTGATGGGGAAAGGTTTCTAAAACGCACCTCATTTCTCTTCTCCTTGTGCCCGGGTTCGCCATTCCAGCCGCTTTACTAACAATCTCCCTACTTGGAGCATCAGCACCTTTAACCTCCTGTTCCGTACAGGTTGCAATTTGTCCTGAGGATGAACGGGTAGACGGGGAACCAGTGAGAGACTAGCTCTTGGTGTTGGGACAGGCACAGGTCACTCTATTTTCCCATCAGGAAGAAGAATTAACCAGAGGCTCATCCTCTCCCCCGGAACCAGAACAGGGCCTGAAGCCATCCTGCGCTTTTGCGGCCAGCTCCCAAAAAGGCGAGTTGTAAAATGGAGCTTCAGGGCACTGCAATTCACAAACCTGCAGAGTTATAAATGATAACTCTCGTCCACAAATATATTGAGGGAAGGCAAAGAAGTGGATTTGAAATCAAGGCAGAATTGCAGGAAACAGATTTCAGGAGGTAGATTCGAATCGCCTTTAAAGCACATGAAAAGCGGCAAAACGTTGACAATGATGCACTTGGCCAAAAAGGGCGTATGCGTTTTTTCCTGAATATATTCAGGAAAAAACGCATACGCCCTTTTTGGCCAACCAAGCAACCTGGAAAGGCAAATCAGCGCTACAAAGAAGACTCGCTACCCGTCGGTCAAAAGGGCCATGCTGAAAAAAGTCTCAAAACCAGAAATGCAGGACAGGCCATGGAGAAATGGGAGCCTTGCTAAACTGATGGGCGGGATGTAAATTGCCAACAGCCACTCTGGAGAAGTGTACGGTGTGTCCTGAAACATCTAAAAAACACAGCTTAGAGAGCATAGGGCACTTCCACTTATGGGGATATAAATTGGGAAAATGAAAAATCAGCAAGACACAAGCACCTCAAAGTTTAGGGCTGCTCTGTTGACAAGGACCTCCACTTCATTCCACCTTCAATATCCCAGGAAAGAGAAAAATGGATAAAGAAGTTGTGGTCCTTATGTACAATGGAATATCACTCAGCCATGAAATCAATGTCATAAGGCTAGTAGCAGCATGATGAGTGGATTTAGGTACGACGATTCTAAGTGAAATAAGTCACACAGAAAAGGACACTTCTCATAAGGTATCACTTATAGAGGGAATGTAAAAGCCGTTACACTTGAACTGAATTACAAAACAGAACAGAGTCACACATGCAGAAAACACACTATGGCTGCTTAACGGGAAAGGTGAGGTGGGGTGATACATAAAACAAGGGTTTCAAATTAGCTCAGATACCGTTCCATAAACCCAATATGTAATAGACAAGACCTACTCCTTGCTCAGAGAACTGGACTCAACACGCCCTATTCACCGCACAAGAATATATCTGACTAGTAATAATCTTAAAACCTATGTATTGATATCTCTCTGTTAGTGTGTCAAGTGGGTGTAAAGCGGCATAAACACAGCAGTGAAAAGCAGCTAAACCCCATTATCAAAATAAATTACTTTGAAACACCCATGAAACAAAGACAGTGAAAGAGAGAGAAATTCTTACACAATGCGTTCAGGGGCTGTGATGCAACCTGGATTGACCATATCTAGACCCACAGCTGGATGAGACATAAGGGTGGACACTCTTGGGGCTGAGAGGTTTGGTGAGGTTGGGTGAGCAAATGCAGACCCTTTAAAGTAATACTGCGTGGTACCCATCGCATGGGTCCCAAATCTCCAGGTTCAAGGGCATCTTCCTACATCGAAAACATGCATGAGAAAACAAAAAGATGGTACACCATGTGATGGGGAAAGGTTTCTAAAACGCACCTCATTTCTCTTCTCCTTGTGCCCGGGTTCGCCATTCCAGCCGCTTTACTAACAATCTCCCTACTTGGAGCATCAGCACCTTTAACCTCCTGTTCCGTACAGGTTGCAATTTGTCCTGAGGATGAACGGGTAGACGGGGAACCAGTGAGAGACTAGCTCTTGGTGTTGGGACAGGCACAGGTCACTCTATTTTCCCATCAGGAAGAAGAATTAACCAGAGGCTCATCCTCCCCCCCGGAACCAGAACAGGGCCTGAAGCCATCCTGCGCTTTTGCGGCCAGCTCCCAAAAAAACGAGTTGTAAAATGGAGCTTCAGGGCACTGCAATTCACAAACCTGCAGAGTTATAAATGATAACTCTCGTCCACAAATATATTGAGGGAAGGCAAAGAAGTGGATTTGAAATCAAGGCAGAATTGCAGGAAACAGATTTCAGGAGGTAGATTCGAATCGCCTTTAAAGCACATGAAAAGCGGCAAAACGTTGACAATGATGCACTTGGCCAAAAAGGGCGTATGCGTTTTTTCCTGAATATATTCAGGAAAAAACGCATACGCCCTTTTTGGCCAACCAAGCAACCTGGAAAGGCAAATCAGCGCTACAAAGAAGACTCGCTACCCGTCGGTCAAAAGTGCCATGCTGAAAAACGTGTCAAAACCAGAAATGCAGGACAGGCCATGGAGAAATGGGAGCCTTGCTACACTGATGGGCGGGATGTAAATTGCCAACAGCCACTCTGGAGAAGTGTACGGTGTGTCCTGAAACATCTAAAAAACACAGCTTAGAGAGCATAGGGCACTTCCACTCATGGGGGTATAAATTGGGAAAATGAAAAATCAGCAAGACACAAGCACCCCAAAGTTTAGGGCTGCTCTGTTGACAAGGACCTCCACTTCATTCCACCTTCAATATCCCAGGAAAGAGAAAAATGGATAAAGAAGTTGTGGTCCTTATGTACAATGGAATATCACTCAGCCATGAAATCAATGTCATAAGGCTAGTAGCAGCATGATGAGTGGATTTAGGTACGACGATTCTAAGTGAAATAAGTCACACAGAAAAGGACACTTCTCATAAGGTATCACTTAAGGAGGGAATGTAAAAAGCGTTACACTTGAACTGAATTACAAAACAGAACAGAGTCACACATGCAGAAAACACACTATGGCTGCTTAACGGGAAAGGTGAGGTGGGGTGATACATAAAACAAGGGTTTCAAATTAGCTCAGATACCGTTCCATAAACCCAATATGTAATAGACAAGACCTACTCTTTGCTCAGAGAACTGGACTCAACACGCCCTATTCACCGCACAAGAATATATCTGACTAGTAATAATCTTAAAACCTATGTATTGATATCTCTCTGTTAGTGTGTCAAGTGGGTGTAAAGCGGCATAAACACAGCAGTGAAAAGCAGCTAAACCCCATTATCAAAATAAATTACTTTGAAAAACCCATGAAACAAAGACAGTGAAAGAGAGAGAAATTCTTACACAATGCGTTCAGGGGCTGTGATGCATCCTGGATTGACCATATCTAGACCCACAGCTGGATGAGACATAAGGGTGGACACTCTTGGGGCTGAGAGGTTTGGTGAGGTTGGGTGAGCAAACGCAGACCCTTTAAAGTAATACTGCGTGGTACCCATCGCATGGGTCCCAAATCTCCAGGTTCAAGGGCATCTTCCTACATCGAAAACATGCATGAGAAAACAAAAAGATGGTACAACATGTGATGGGGAAAGGTTTCTAAAACGCACCTCATTTCTCTTCTCCTTGTGCCCGGGTTCGCCATTCCAGCCGCTTTACTAACAATCTCCCTACTTGGAGCATCAGCACCTTTAACCTCCTGTTCCGTACAGGTTGCAATTTGTCCTGAGGATGAACGGGTAGACGGGGAACCAGTGAGAGACTAGCTCTTGGTGTTGGGACAGGCACAGGTCACTCTATTTTCCCATTAGGAAGAAGAATTAACCAGAGGCTCATCCTCCCCCCCGGAACCAGAACAGGACCTGAAGCCATCCTGCGCTTTTGCGGCCAGCTCCCAAAAAAACGAGTTGTAAAATGGAGCTTCAGGGCACTGCAATTCACAAACCTGCAGAGTTATAAATGATAACTCTCGTCCACAAATATATTGAGGGAAGGCAAAGAAGTGGATTTGAAATCAAGGCAGAATTGCAGGAAACAGATTTCAGGAGGTAGATTCGAATCGCCTTTAAAGCACATGAAAAGCGGCAAAACGTTGACAATGATGCCCTTGGCCAAAAAGGGCGTATGCGTTTTTTCCTGAATATATTCAGGAAAAAACGCATACGCCCTTTATGGCCAACCAAGCAACCTGGAAAGGCAAATCAGCGCTACAAAGAAGACTCGCTACCCGTCGGTCAAAAGGGCCATGCTGAAAAACGTGTCAAAACCAGAAATGCAGGACAGGCCATGGAGAAATGGGAGCCTTGCTACACTGATGGGCGGGATGTAAATTGCCAACAGCCACTCTGGAGAAGTGTACGGTGTGTCCTGAAACATCTAAAAAACACAGCTTAGAGAGCATAGGGCACTTCCACTCATGGGGGTATAAATTGGGAAAATGAAAAATCAGCAAGACACAAGCACCTCAAAGTTTAGGGCTGCTCTGTTGACAAGGACCTCCACTTCATTCCACCTTCAATATCCCAGGAAAGAGAAAAATGGATAAAGAAGTTGTGGTCCTTATGTACAATGGAATATCACTCAGCCATGAAATCAATGTCATAAGGCTAGTAGCAGCATGATGAGTGGATTTAGGTACGACGATTCTAAGTGAAATAAGTCACACAGAAAAGGACACTTCTCATAAGGTATCACTTAAGGAGGGAATGTAAAAAGCGTTACACTTGAACTGAATTACAAAACAGAACAGAGTCACACATGCAGAAAACACACTATGGCTGCTTAACGGGAAAGGTGAGGTGGGGTGAAACATAAAACAAGGGTTTCAAATTAGCTCAGATACCGTTCCATAAACCCAATATGTAATAGACAAGACCTACTCCTTGCTCAGAGAACTGGACTCAACACGCCCTATTCACCGCACAAGAATATATCTGACTAGTAATAATCTTAAAACCTATGTATTGATATCTCTCTGTTAGTGTGTCAAGTGGGTGTAAAGCGGCATAAACACAGCAGTGAAAAGCAGCTAAACCCCATTATCAAAATAAATTACTTTGAAACACCCATGAAACAAAGACAGTGAAAGAGAGAGAAATTCTTACACAATGCGTTCAGGGGCTGTGATGCAACCTGGATTGACCATATCTAGACCCACAGCTGGATGAGACATAAGGGTGGACACTCTTGGGGCTGAGAGGTTTGGTGAGGTTGGGTGAGCAAACGCAGACCCTTTAAAGTAATACTGCGTGGTACCCATCGCATGGGTCCCAAATCTCCAGGTTCAAGGGCATCTTCCTACATCGAAAACATGCATGAGAAAACAAAAAGATGGTACACCATGTGATGGGGAAAGGTTTCTAAAACGCACCTCATTTCTCTTCTCCTTGTGCCCGGGTTCGCCATTCCAGCCGCTTTACTAACAATCTCCCTACTTGGAGCATCAGCACCTTTAACCTCCTGTTCTGTACAGGTTGCAATTTGTCCTGAGGATGAACGGGTAGACGGGGAACCAGTGAGAGACTAGCTCTTGGTGTTGGGACAGGCACAGGTCACTCTATTTTCCCATCAGGAAGAAGAATTAACCACAGGCTCATCCTCCCCCCCGCAACCAGAACAGGGCCTGAAGCCATCCTGCGCTTTTGCGGCCAGCTCCCAAAAAAGCGAGTTGTAAAATGGAGCTTCAGGGCACTGCAATTCACAAACCTGCAGAGTTATAAATGATAACTCTCGTCCACAAATATGTTGAGGGAAGGCAAAGAAGTGGATTTGAAATCAAGGCAGAATTGCAGGAAACAGATTTCAGGAGGTAGATTCGAATCGCCTTTAAAGCACATGAAAAGCGGCAAAACGTTGACAATGATGCCCTTGGCCAAAAAGGGCGTATGCGTTTTTTGCTGAATATATTCAGGAAAAAACGCATACGCCCTTTTTGGCCAACCAAGCAACCTGGAAAGGCAAATCAGCGCTACAAAGAAGACTCGCTACCCGTCGGTCAAAAGGGCCATGCTGAAAAACGTGTCAAAACCAGAAATGCAGAACAGGCCATGGAGAAATGGGAGCCTTGCTACACTGATGGGCGGGATGTAAATTGCCAACAGCCACTCTGGAGAAGTGTACGGTGTGTCCAGAAACATCTAAAAAACACAGCTTAGAGAGCATAGGGCACTTCCACTCATGGGGGTATAAATTGGGAAAATGAAAAATCAGCAAGACACAAGCACCCCAAAGTTTAGGGCTGCTCTGTTGACAAGGACCTCCACTTCATTCCACCTTCAATATCCCAGGAAAGAGAAAAATGGATAAAGAAGTTGTGGTCCTTATGTACAATGGAATATCACTCAGCCATGAAATCAATGTCATAAGGCTAGTAGCAGCATGATGAGTGGATTTAGGTACGACGATTCTAAGTGAAATAAGTCACACAGAAAAGGACACTTCTCATAAGGTATCACTTAAGGAGGGAATGTAAAAAGCGTTACACTTGAACTGAATTACAAAACAGAACAGAGTCACACATGCAGAAAACACACTATGGCTGCTTAACGGGAAAGGTGAGGTGGGGTGATACATAAAACAAGGGTTTCAAATTAGCTCAGATACCGTTCCATAAACCCAATATGTAATAGAAAAGACCTACTCCTTGCTCAGAGAACTGGACTCAACACGCCCTATTCACCACACAAGAATATATCTGACTAGTAATAATCTTAAAACCTATGTATTGATATCTCTCTGTTAGTGTGTCAAGTGGGTGTAAAGCGGCATAAACACAGCAGTGAAAAGCAGCTAAACCCCATTATCAAAATAAATTACTTTGAAACACCCATGAAACAAAGACAGTGAAAGAGAGAGAAATTCTTACACAATGCGTTCAGGGGCTGTGATGCAACCTGGATTGACCATATCTAGACCCACAGCTGGATGAGACATAAGGGTGGACACTCTTGGGGCTGAGAGGTTTGGTGAGGTTGGGTGAGCAACCGCAGACCCTTTAAAGTAATACTGCGTGGTACCCATCGCATGGGTCCCAAATCTCCAGGTTCAAGGGCATCTTCCTACATCGAAAACATGCATGAGAAAACAAAAAGATGGTACACCATGTGATGGGGAAAGGTTTCTAAAACGCACCTCATTTCTCTTCTCCTTGTGCCCGGGTTCGCCATTCCAGCCGCTTTACTAACAATCTCCCTACTTGGAGCATCAGCACCTTTAACCTCCTGTTCCGTACAGGTTGCAATTTGTCCTGAGGATGAACGGGTAGACGGGGAACCAGTGAGAGACTAGCTCTTGGTGTTGGGACAGGCACAGGTCACTCTATTTTCCCATCAGGAAGAAGAATTAACCAGAGGCTCATCCTCTCCCCCGGAACCAGAACAGGGCCTGAAGCCATCCTGCGCTTTTGCGGCCAGCTCCCAAAAAGGCGAGTTGTAAAATGGAGCTTCAGGGCACTGCAATTCACAAACCTGCAGAGTTATAAATGATAACTCTCGTCCACAAATATATTGAGGGAAGGCAAAGAAGTGGATTTGAAATCAAGGCAGAATTGCAGGAAACAGATTTCAGGAGGTAGATTCGAATCGCCTTTAAAGCACATGAAAAGCGGCAAAACGTTGACAATGATGCACTTGGCCAAAAAGGGCGTATGCGTTTTTTCCTGAATATATTCAGGAAAAAACGCATACGCCCTTTTTGGCCAACCAAGCAACCTGGAAAGGCAAATCAGCGCTACAAAGAAGACTCGCTACCCGTCGGTCAAAAGGGCCATGCTGAAAAAAGTCTCAAAACCAGAAATGCAGGACAGGCCATGGAGAAATGGGAGCCTTGCTAAACTGATGGGCGGGATGTAAATTGCCAACAGCCACTCTGGAGAAGTGTACGGTGTGTCCTGAAACATCTAAAAAACACAGCTTAGAGAGCATAGGGCACTTCCACTTATGGGGATATAAATTGGGAAAATGAAAAATCAGCAAGACACAAGCACCTCAAAGTTTAGGGCTGCTCTGTTGACAAGGACCTCCACTTCATTCCACCTTCAATATCCCAGGAAAGAGAAAAATGGATAAAGAAGTTGTGGTCCTTATGTACAATGGAATATCACTCAGCCATGAAATCAATGTCATAAGGCTAGTAGCAGCATGATGAGTGGATTTAGGTACGACGATTCTAAGTGAAATAAGTCACACAGAAAAGGACACTTCTCATAAGGTATCACTTATAGAGGGAATGTAAAAGCCGTTACACTTGAACTGAATTACAAAACAGAACAGAGTCACACATGCAGAAAACACACTATGGCTGCTTAACGGGAAAGGTGAGGTGGGGTGATACATAAAACAAGGGTTTCAAATTAGCTCAGATACCGTTCCATAAACCCAATATGTAATAGACAAGACCTACTCCTTGCTCAGAGAACTGGACTCAACACGCCCTATTCACCGCACAAGAATATATCTGACTAGTAATAATCTTAAAACCTATGTATTGATATCTCTCTGTTAGTGTGTCAAGTGGGTGTAAAGCGGCATAAACACAGCAGTGAAAAGCAGCTAAACCCCATTATCAAAATAAATTACTTTGAAACACCCATGAAACAAAGACAGTGAAAGAGAGAGAAATTCTTACACAATGCGTTCAGGGGCTGTGATGCAACCTGGATTGACCATATCTAGACCCACAGCTGGATGAGACATAAGGGTGGACACTCTTGGGGCTGAGAGGTTTGGTGAGGTTGGGTGAGCAAATGCAGACCCTTTAAAGTAATACTGCGTGGTACCCATCGCATGGGTCCCAAATCTCCAGGTTCAAGGGCATCTTCCTACATCGAAAACATGCATGAGAAAACAAAAAGATGGTACACCATGTGATGGGGAAAGGTTTCTAAAACGCACCTCATTTCTCTTCTCCTTGTGCCCGGGTTCGCCATTCCAGCCGCTTTACTAACAATCTCCCTACTTGGAGCATCAGCACCTTTAACCTCCTGTTCCGTACAGGTTGCAATTTGTCCTGAGGATGAACGGGTAGACGGGGAACCAGTGAGAGACTAGCTCTTGGTGTTGGGACAGGCACAGGTCACTCTATTTTCCCATCAGGAAGAAGAATTAACCAGAGGCTCATCCTCCCCCCCGGAACCAGAACAGGGCCTGAAGCCATCCTGCGCTTTTGCGGCCAGCTCCCAAAAAAACGAGTTGTAAAATGGAGCTTCAGGGCACTGCAATTCACAAACCTGCAGAGTTATAAATGATAACTCTCGTCCACAAATATATTGAGGGAAGGCAAAGAAGTGGATTTGAAATCAAGGCAGAATTGCAGGAAACAGATTTCAGGAGGTAGATTCGAATCGCCTTTAAAGCACATGAAAAGCGGCAAAACGTTGACAATGATGCACTTGGCCAAAAAGGGCGTATGCGTTTTTTCCTGAATATATTCAGGAAAAAACGCATACGCCCTTTTTGGCCAACCAAGCAACCTGGAAAGGCAAATCAGCGCTACAAAGAAGACTCGCTACCCGTCGGTCAAAAGTGCCATGCTGAAAAACGTGTCAAAACCAGAAATGCAGGACAGGCCATGGAGAAATGGGAGCCTTGCTACACTGATGGGCGGGATGTAAATTGCCAACAGCCACTCTGGAGAAGTGTACGGTGTGTCCTGAAACATCTAAAAAACACAGCTTAGAGAGCATAGGGCACTTCCACTCATGGGGGTATAAATTGGGAAAATGAAAAATCAGCAAGACACAAGCACCCCAAAGTTTAGGGCTGATCTGTTGACAAGGACCTCCACTTCATTCCACCTTCAATATCCCAGGAAAGAGAAAAATGGATAAAGAAGTTGTGGTCCTTATGTACAATGGAATATCACTCAGCCATGAAATCAATGTCATAAGGCTAGTAGCAGCATGATGAGTGGATTTAGGTACGACGATTCTAAGTGAAATAAGTCACACAGAAAAGGACACTTCTCATAAGGTATCACTTAAGGAGGGAATGTAAAAAGCGTTACACTTGAACTGAATTACAAAACAGAACAGAGTCACACATGCAGAAAACACACTATGGCTGCTTAACGGGAAAGGTGAGGTGGGGTGATACATAAAACAAGGGTTTCAAATTAGCTCAGATACCGTTCCATAAACCCAATATGTAATAGACAAGACCTACTCTTTGCTCAGAGAACTGGACTCAACACGCCCTATTCACCGCACAAGAATATATCTGACTAGTAATAATCTTAAAACCTATGTATTGATATCTCTCTGTTAGTGTGTCAAGTGGGTGTAAAGCGGCATAAACACAGCAGTGAAAAGCAGCTAAACCCCATTATCAAAATAAATTACTTTGAAAAACCCATGAAACAAAGACAGTGAAAGAGAGAGAAATTCTTACACAATGCGTTCAGGGGCTGTGATGCATCCTGGATTGACCATATCTAGACCCACAGCTGGATGAGACATAAGGGTGGACACTCTTGGGGCTGAGAGGTTTGGTGAGGTTGGGTGAGCAAACGCAGACCCTTTAAAGTAATACTGCGTGGTACCCATCGCATGGGTCCCAAATCTCCAGGTTCAAGGGCATCTTCCTACATCGAAAACATGCATGAGAAAACAAAAAGATGGTACAACATGTGATGGGGAAAGGTTTCTAAAACGCACCTCATTTCTCTTCTCCTTGTGCCCGGGTTCGCCATTCCAGCCGCTTTACTAACAATCTCCCTACTTGGAGCATCAGCACCTTTAACCTCCTGTTCCGTACAGGTTGCAATTTGTCCTGAGGATGAACGGGTAGACGGGGAACCAGTGAGAGACTAGCTCTTGGTGTTGGGACAGGCACAGGTCACTCTATTTTCCCATTAGGAAGAAGAATTAACCAGAGGCTCATCCTCCCCCCCGGAACCAGAACAGGACCTGAAGCCATCCTGCGCTTTTGCGGCCAGCTCCCAAAAAAACGAGTTGTAAAATGGAGCTTCAGGGCACTGCAATTCACAAACCTGCAGAGTTATAAATGATAACTCTCGTCCACAAATATATTGAGGGAAGGCAAAGAAGTGGATTTGAAATCAAGGCAGAATTGCAGGAAACAGATTTCAGGAGGTAGATTCGAATCGCCTTTAAAGCACATGAAAAGCGGCAAAACGTTGACAATGATGCCCTTGGCCAAAAAGGGCGTATGCGTTTTTTCCTGAATATATTCAGGAAAAAACGCATACGCCCTTTTTGGCCAACCAAGCAACCTGGAAAGGCAAATCAGCGCTACAAAGAAGACTCGCTACCCGTCGGTCAAAAGGGCCATGCTGAAAAACGTGTCAAAACCAGAAATGCAGGACAGGCCATGGAGAAATGGGAGCCTTGCTACACTGATGGGCGGGATGTAAATTGCCAACAGCCACTCTGGAGAAGTGTACGGTGTGTCCTGAAACATCTAAAAAACACAGCTTAGAGAGCATAGGGCACTTCCACTCATGGGGGTATAAATTGGGAAAATGAAAAATCAGCAAGACACAAGCACCTCAAAGTTTAGGGCTGCTCTGTTGACAAGGACCTCCACTTCATTCCACCTTCAATATCCCAGGAAAGAGAAAAATGGATAAAGAAGTTGTGGTCCTTATGTACAATGGAATATCACTCAGCCATGAAATCAATGTCATAAGGCTAGTAGCAGCATGATGAGTGGATTTAGGTACGACGATTCTAAGTGAAATAAGTCACACAGAAAAGGACACTTCTCATAAGGTATCACTTAAGGAGGGAATGTAAAAAGCGTTACACTTGAACTGAATTACAAAACAGAACAGAGTCACACATGCAGAAAACACACTATGGCTGCTTAACGGGAAAGGTGAGGTGGGGTGATACATAAAACAAGGGTTTCAAATTAGCTCAGATACCGTTCCATAAACCCAATATGTAATAGACAAGACCTACTCTTTGCTCAGAGAACTGGACTCAACACGCCCTATTCACCGCACAAGAATATATCTGACTAGTAATAATCTTAAAACCTATGTATTGATATCTCTCTGTTAGTGTGTCAAGTGGGTGTAAAGCGGCATAAACACAGCAGTGAAAAGCAGCTAAACCCCATTATCAAAATAAATTACTTTGAAAAACCCATGAAACAAAGACAGTGAAAGAGAGAGAAATTCTTACACAATGCGTTCAGGGGCTGTGATGCAACCTGGATTGACCATATCTAGACCCACAGCTGGATGAGACATAAGGGTGGACACTCTTGGGGCTGAGAGGTTTGGTGAGGTTGGGTGAGCAAACGCAGACCCTTTAAAGTAATACTGCGTGGTACCCATCGCATGGGTCCCAAATCTCCAGGTTCAAGGGCATCTTCCTACATCGAAAACATGCATGAGAAAACAAAAAGATGGTACACCATGTGATGGGGAAAGGTTTCTAAAACGCACCTCATTTCTCTTCTCCTTGTGCCCGGGTTCGCCATTCCAGCCGCTTTACTAACAATCTCCCTACTTGGAGCATCAGCACCTTTAACCTCCTGTTCCGTACAGGTTGCAATTTGTCCTGAGGATGAACGGGTAGACGGGGAACCAGTGAGAGACTAGCTCTTGGTGTTGGGACAGGCACAGGTCACTCTATTTTCCCATCAGGAAGAAGAATTAACCACAGGCTCATCCTCCCCCCGGGAACCAGAACAGGGCCTGAAGCCATCCTGCGCTTTTGCGGCCAGCTCCCAAAAAAGCGAGTAGTAAAATGGAGCTTCAGGGCACTGCAATTCACAAACCTGCAGAGTTATAAATGATAACTCTCGTCCACAAATATATTGAGGGAAGGCAAAGAAGAGGATTTGAAATCAAGGCAGATTTGCAGGAAACAGATTTCAGGAGGTAGATTCGAATCGCCGTTAAAGCACATGAAAAGCGGCAAAACGTTGACAATGATGCCCTTGGCCACAAAGGGCGTATGCGTTTTTTCCTGAATATATTCAGGAAAAAACGCATACGCCCTTTTTGGCCAACCAAGCAACCTGGAAAGGCAAATCAGCGCTACAAAGAAGACTTGCTACCCATTGGTCAAAAGGGCCATGCTGAAAAAAGTCTCAAAACCAGAAATGCAGGACAGGCCATGGAGAAATGGGAGCCTTGCTACACTGATGGGCGGGATGTAAATTGCCAACAGCCACTCTGGAGAAGTGTACGGTGTGTCCTGAAACATCTAAAAAACACAGCTTAGAGAGCATAGGGCACTTCCACTCATGGGGGTATAAATTGGGAAAATGAAAAATCAGCAAGACACAAGCACCCCAAAGTTTAGGGCTGCTCTGTTGACAAGGACCTCCACTTCATTCCACCTTCAATATCCCAGGAAAGAGAAAAATGGATAAAGAAGTTGTGGTCCTTATGTACAATGGAATATCACTCAGCCATGAAATCAATGTCATAAGGCTAGTAGCAGCATGATGAGTGGATTTAGGTACGACGATTCTAAGTGAAATAAGTCACACAGAAAAGGACACTTCTCATAAGGTATCACTTATAGAGGGAATGTAAAAGCCGTTACACTTGAACTGAATTACAAAACAGAACAGAGTCACACATGCAGAAAACACACTATGGCTGCTTAACGGGAAAGGTGAGGTGGGGTGATACATAAAACAAGGGTTTCAAATTAGCTCAGATACCGTTCCATAAACCCAATATGTAATAGACAAGACCTACTCTTTGCTCAGAGAACTGGACTCAACACACCCTATTCACCGCACAAGAATATATCTGACTAGTAATAATCTTAAAACCTATGTATTGATATCTCTCTGTTAGTGTGTCAAGTGGGTGTAAAGCGGCATAAACACAGCAGTGAAAAGCAGCTAAACCCCATTATCAAAATAAATTACTTTGAAACACCCATGAAACAAAGACAGTGAAAGAGAGAGAAATTCTTACACAATGCGTTCAGGGGCTGTGATGCAACCTGGATTGACCATATCTAGACCCACAGCTGGATGAGACATAAGGGTGGACACTCTTGGGGCTGAGAGGTTTGGTGAGGTTGGGTGAGCAAACGCAGACCCTTTAAAGTAATACTGCGTGGTACCCATCGCATGGGTCCCAAATCTCCAGGTTCAAGGGCATCTTCCTACATCGAAAACATGCATGAGAAAACAAAAAGATGGTACATCATGTGATGGGGAAAGGTTTCTAAAACGCACCTCATTTCTCTTCTCCTTGTGCCCGGGTTCGCCAATCCAGCTGCTTTACTAACAATCTCCCTACTTGGAGCATCAGCACCTTTAACCTCCTGTTCCGTACAGGTTGCAATTTGTCCTGAGGATGAACGGGTAGACGGGGAACCAGTGAGAGACTAGCTCTTGGTGTTGGGACAGGCACAGGTCACTCTATTTTCCCATCAGGAAGAAGAATTAACCAGAGGCTCATCCTCCCCCCCGGAACCAGAACAGGGCCTGAAGCCATCCTGCGCTTTTGCGGCCAGCTCCCAAAAAAGCGAGTTGTAAAATGGAGCTTCAGGGCACTGCAATTCACAAACCTGCAGAGTTATAAATGATAACTCTCGTCCACAAATATATTGAGGGAAGGCAAAGAAGAGGATTTGAAATCAAGGCAGAATTGCAGGAAACAGATTTCAGGAGGTAGATTCGAATCGCCTTTAAAGCACATGAAAAGCGGCAAAACGTTGACAATGATGCCCTTGGCCAAAAAGGGCGTATGCGTTTTTTCCTGAATATATTCAGGAAAAAACGCATACGCCCTTTTTGGCCAACCAAGCAACCTGGAAAGGCAAATCAGCGCTACAAAGAAGACTCGCTACCCGTCGGTCAAAAGTGCCATGCTGAAAAACGTGTCAAAACCAGAAATGCAGGACAGGCCATGGAGAAATGGGAGCCTTGCTACACTGATGGGCGGGATGTAAATTGCCAACAGCCACTCTGGAGAAGTGTACGGTGTGTCCTGAAACATCTAAAAAACACAGCTTAGAGAGCATAGGGCACTTCCACTCATGGGGGTATAAATTGGGAAAATGAAAAATCAGCAAGACACAAGCACCCCAAAGTTTAGGGCTGCTCTGTTGACAAGGACCTCCACTTCATTCCACCTTCAATATCCCAGGAAAGAGAAAAATGGATAAAGAAGTTGTGGTCCTTATGTACAATGGAATATCACTCAGCCATGAAATCAATGTCATAAGGCTAGTAGCAGCATGATGAGTGGATTTAGGTACGACGATTCTAAGTGAAATAAGTCACACAGAAAAGGACACTTCTCATAAGGTATCACTTAAGGAGGGAATGTAAAAAGCGTTACACTTGAACTGAATTACAAAACAGAACAGAGTCACACATGCAGAAAACACACTATGGCTGCTTAACGGGAAAGGTGAGGTGGGGTGATACATAAAACAAGGGTTTCAAATTAGCTCAGATACCGTTCCATAAACCCAATATGTAATAGACAAGACCTACTCTTTGCTCAGAGAACTGGACTCAACACGCCCTATTCACCGCACAAGAATATATCTGACTAGTAATAATCTTAAAACCTATGTATTGATATCTCTCTGTTAGTGTGTCAAGTGGGTGTAAAGCGGCATAAACACAGCAGTGAAAAGCAGCTAAACCCCATTATCAAAATAAATTACTTTGAAAAACCCATGAAACAAAGACAGTGAAAGAGAGAGAAATTCTTACACAATGCGTTCAGGGGCTGTGATGCATCCTGGATTGACCATATCTAGACCCACAGCTGGATGAGACATAAGGGTGGACACTCTTGGGGCTGAGAGGTTTGGTGAGGTTGGGTGAGCAAACGCAGACCCTTTAAAGTAATACTGCGTGGTACCCATCGCATGGGTCCCAAATCTCCAGGTTCAAGGGCATCTTCCTACATCGAAAACATGCATGAGAAAACAAAAAGATGGTACACCATGTGATGGGGAAAGGTTTCTAAAACGCACCTCATTTCTCTTCTCCTTGTGCCCGGGTTCGCCATTCCAGCCGCTTTACTAACAATCTCCCTACTTGGAGCATCAGCACCTTTAACCTCCTGTTCCGTACAGGTTGCAATTTGTCCTGAGGATGAACGGGTAGACGGGGAACCAGTGAGAGACTAGCTCTTGGTGTTGGGACAGGCACAGGTCACTCTATTTTCCCATCAGGAAGAAGAATTAACCACAGGCTCATCCCCCCCCCGGGAACCAGAACAGGGCCTGAAGCCATCCTGCGCTTTTGCGGCCAGCTCCCAAAAAAGCGAGTAGTAAAATGGAGCTTCAGGGCACTGCAATTCACAAACCTGCAGAGTTATAAATGATAACTCTCGTCCACAAATATATTGAGGGAAGGCAAAGAAGAGGATTTGAAATCAAGGCAGATTTGCAGGAAACAGATTTCAGGAGGTAGATTCGAATCGCCGTTAAAGCACATGAAAAGCGGCAAAACGTTGACAATGATGCCCTTGGCCACAAAGGGCGTATGCGTTTTTTCCTGAATATATTCAGGAAAAAACGCATACGCCCTTTTTGGCCAACCAAGCAACCTGGAAAGGCAAATCAGCGCTACAAAGAAGACTTGCTACCCATTGGTCAAAAGGGCCATGCTGAAAAAAGTCTCAAAACCAGAAATGCAGGACAGGCCATGGAGAAATGGGAGCCTTGCTACACTGATGGGCGGGATGTAAATTGCCAACAGCCACTCTGGAGAAGTGTACGGTGTGTCCTGAAACATCTAAAAAACACAGCTTAGAGAGCATAGGGCACTTCCACTCATGGGGGTATAAATTGGGAAAATGAAAAATCAGCAAGACACAAGCACCCCAAAGTTTAGGGCTGCTCTGTTGACAAGGACCTCCACTTCATTCCACCTTCAATATCCCAGGAAAGAGAAAAATGGATAAAGAAGTTGTGGTCCTTATGTACAATGGAATATCACTCAGCCATGAAATCAATGTCATAAGGCTAGTAGCAGCATGATGAGTGGATTTAGGTACGACGATTCTAAGTGAAATAAGTCACACAGAAAAGGACACTTCTCATAAGGTATCACTTATAGAGGGAATGTAAAAGCCGTTACACTTGAACTGAATTACAAAACAGAACAGAGTCACACATGCAGAAAACACACTATGGCTGCTTAACGGGAAAGGTGAGGTGGGGTGATACATAAAACAAGGGTTTCAAATTAGCTCAGATACCGTTCCATAAACCCAATATGTAATAGACAAGACCTACTCTTTGCTCAGAGAACTGGACTCAACACACCCTATTCACCGCACAAGAATATATCTGACTAGTAATAATCTTAAAACCTATGTATTGATATCTCTCTGTTAGTGTGTCAAGTGGGTGTAAAGCGGCATAAACACAGCAGTGAAAAGCAGCTAAACCCCATTATCAAAATAAATTACTTTGAAACACCCATGAAACAAAGACAGTGAAAGAGAGAGAAATTCTTACACAATGCGTTCAGGGGCTGTGATGCAACCTGGATTGACCATATCTAGACCCACAGCTGGATGAGACATAAGGGTGGACACTCTTGGGGCTGAGAGGTTTGGTGAGGTTGGGTGAGCAAACGCAGACCCTTTAAAGTAATACTGCGTGGTACCCATCGCATGGGTCCCAAATCTCCAGGTTCAAGGGCATCTTCCTACATCGAAAACATGCATGAGAAAACAAAAAGATGGTACATCATGTGATGGGGAAAGGTTTCTAAAACGCACCTCATTTCTCTTCTCCTTGTGCCCGGGTTCGCCAATCCAGCTGCTTTACTAACAATCTCCCTACTTGGAGCATCAGCACCTTTAACCTCCTGTTCCGTACAGGTTGCAATTTGTCCTGAGGATGAACGGGTAGACGGGGAACCAGTGAGAGACTAGCTCTTGGTGTTGGGACAGGCACAGGTCACTCTATTTTCCCATCAGGAAGAAGAATTAACCAGAGGCTCATCCTCCCCCCCGGAACCAGAACAGGGCCTGAAGCCATCCTGCGCTTTTGCGGCCAGCTCCCAAAAAAGCGAGTTGTAAAATGGAGCTTCAGGGCACTGCAATTCACAAACCTGCAGAGTTATAAATGATAACTCTCGTCCACAAATATATTGAGGGAAGGCAAAGAAGAGGATTTGAAATCAAGGCAGAATTGCAGGAAACAGATTTCAGGAGGTAGATTCGAATCGCCTTTAAAGCACATGAAAAGCGGCAAAACGTTGACAATGATGCCCTTGGCCAAAAAGGGCGTATGCGTTTTTTCCTGAATATATTCAGGAAAAAACGCATACGCCCTTTTTGGCCAACCAAGCAACCTGGAAAGGCAAATCAGCGCTACAAAGAAGACTCGCTACCCGTCGGTCAAAAGGGCCATGCTGAAAAAAGTCTCAAAACCAGAAATGCAGGACAGGCCATGGAGAAATGGGAGCCTTGCTACACTGATGGGCGGGATGTAAATTGCCAACAGCCACTCTGGAGAAGTGTACGGTGTGTCCTGAAACATCTAAAAAACACAGTTTAGAGAGCATAGGGCACTTCCATTCATGGGGATATAAATTGGGAAAATGAAAAATCAGCAAGACACAAGCACCCCAAAGTTTAGGGCTGCTCTGTTGACAAGGACCTCCACTTCATTCCACCTTCAATATCCCAGGAAAGAGAAAAATGGATAAAGAAGTTGTGGTCCTTATGTACAATGGAATATCACTCAGCCATGAAATCAATGTCATAAGGCTAGTAGCAGCATGATGAGTGGATTTAGGTACGACGATTCTAAGTGAAATAAGTCACACAGAAAAGGACACTTCTCATAAGGTATCACTGATAGAGGGAATGTAAAAACCGTTACACTTGAACTGAATTACAAAACAGAACAGAGTCACACATGCAGAAAACACACTATGGCTGCTTAACGGGAAAGGTGAGGTGGCGTGATACATAAAACAAGGGTTTCAAATTAGCTCAGATACCGTTCCATAAACCCAATATGTAATAGACAAGACCTACTCTTTGCTCAGAAAACTGGACTCAACACACCCTATTCACCGCACAAGAATATATCTGACTAGTAATAATCTTAAAACCTATGTATTGATATCTCTCTGTTAGTGTGTCAAGTGGGTGTAAAGCGGCATAAACACAGCAGTGAAAAGCAGCTAAACCCCATTATCAAAATAAATTACTTTGAAAAACCCATGAAACAAAGACAGTGAAAGAGAGAGAAATTCTTACACAATGCGTTCAGGGGCTGTGATGCAACCTGGATTGACCATATCTAGACCCACAGCTGGATGAGACATAAGGGTGGACACTCTTGGGGCTGAGAGGTTTGGTGAGGTTGGGTGAGCAAACGCAGACCCTTTAAAGTAATACTGCGTGGTACCCATCGCATGGGTCCCAAATCTCCAGGTTCAAGGGCATCTTCCTACATCGAAAACATGCATGAGAAAACAAAAAGATGGTACACCATGTGATGGGGAAAGGTTTCTAAAACGCACCTCATTTCTCTTCTCCTTGTGCCCGGGTTCGCCATTCCAGCCGCTTTACTAACAATCTCCCTACTTGGAGCATCAGCACCTTTAACCTCCTGTTCCGTACAGGTTGCAATTTGTCCTGAGGATGTACGGGAAGATGGGGAACCAGTGAGAGACTAGCTCTTGGTGTTGGGACAGGCACAGGTCACTCTATTTTCCCATCAGGAAGAAGAATTAACCACAGGCTCATCCCCCCCCCCGGGAAGCAGAACAGGGCCTGAAGCCATCCTGCGCTTTTGCGGCCAGCTCCCAAAAAAGGGAGTAGTAAAATGGAGCTTCAGGGCACTGCAATTCACAAACCTGCAGAGTTATAAATGATAACTCTCGTCCACAAATATATTGAGGGAAGGCAAAGAAGAGGATTTGAAATCAAGGCAGATTTGCAGGAAACAGATTTCAGGAGGTAGATTCAAATCGCCTTTAAAGCACATGAAAAGCGGCAAAACGTTGACAATGATGCCCTTGGCCAAAAAGGGCATATGCGTTTTTTCCTGAATATATTCAGGAAAAAACGCATATGCCCTTTTTGGCCAACCAAGCAACCTGGAAAGGCAAATCAGGGCCACAAAGAAGACTCGCTACCCATCGGTCAAAAGGGCCATGCTGAAAAAAGTCTCAAAACCAGAAATGCAGGACAGGCCATGGAGAAATGGGAGCCTTGCTACACTGATGGGCGGGATGTAAATTGCCAACAGCCACTCTGGAGAAGTGTACGGTGTGTCCTGAAACATCTAAAAAACACAGCTTAGAGAGCATAGGGCACTTCCACTCATGGGGGTATAAATTGGGAAAATGAAAAATCAGCAAGACACAAGCACCCCAAAGTTTAGGGCTGCTCTGTTGACAAGGACCTCCACTTCATTCCACCTTCAATATCCCAGGAAAGAGAAATATGGATAAAGAAGTTGTGGTCCTTATGTACAATGGAATATCACTCAGCCATGAAATCAATATCATAAGGCTAGTAGCAGCATGATGAGTGGATTTAGGTACGACGATTCTAAGTGAAATAAGTCACACAGAAAAGGACACTTCTCATAAGGTATCACTTATAGAGGGAATGTAAAAAGCGTTACACTTGAACTGAATTACAAAACAGAACAGAGTCACACATGCAGAAAACACACTATGGCTGCTTAACGGGAAAGGTGAGGTGGCGTGATACATAAAACAAGGGTTTCAAATTAGCTCAGATACCGTTCCATAAACCCAATATGTAATAGACAAGACCTACTCTTTGCTCAGAGAACTGGACTCAACACACCCTATTCACCGCACAAGAATATATCTGACTAGTAATAATCTTAAAACCTATGTATTGATATCTCTCTGTTAGTGTGTCAAGTGGGTGTAAAGCGGCATAAACACAGCAGTGAAAAGCAGCTAAACCCCATTATCAAAATAAATTACTTTGAAACACCCATGAAACAAAGACAGTGAAAGAGAGAGAAATTCTTACACAATGCGTTCAGGGGCTGTGATGCAACCTGGATTGACCATATCTAGACCCACAGCTGGATGAGACATAAGGGTGGACACTCTTGGGGCTGAGAGGTTTGGTGAGGTTGGGTGAGCAAACGCAGACCCTTTAAAGTAATACTGCGTGGTACCCATCGCATGGGTCCCAAATCTCCAGGTTCAAGGGCATCTTCCTACATCGAAAACATGCATGAGAAAACAAAAAGATGGTACATCATGTGATGGGGAAAGGTTTCTAAAACGCACCTCATTTCTCTTCTCCTTGTGCCCGGGTTCGCCAATCCAGCTGCTTTACTAACAATCTCCCTACTTGGAGCATCAGCACCTTTAACCTCCTGTTCCGTACAGGTTGCAATTTGTCCTGAGGATGAACGGGTAGACGGGGAACCAGTGAGAGACTAGCTCTTGGTGTTGGGACAGGCACAGGTCACTCTATTTTCCCATCAGGAAGAAGAATTAACCAGAGGCTCATCCTCCCCCCCGGAACCAGAACAGGGCCTGAAGCCATCCTGCGCTTTTGCGGCCAGCTCCCAAAAAAGCGAGTTGTAAAATGGAGCTTCAGGGCACTGCAATTCACAAACCTGCAGAGTTATAAATGATAACTCTCGTCCACAAATATATTGAGGGAAGGCAAAGAAGAGGATTTGAAATCAAGGCAGAATTGCAGGAAACAGATTTCAGGAGGTAGATTCGAATCGCCTTTAAAGCACATGAAAAGCGGCAAAACGTTGACAATGATGCCCTTGGCCAAAAAGGGCGTATGCGTTTTTTCCTGAATATATTCAGGAAAAAACGCATACGCCCTTTTTGGCCAACCAAGCAACCTGGAAAGGCAAATCAGCGCTACAAAGAAGACTCGCTACCCGTCGGTCAAAAGGGCCATGCTGAAAAAAGTGTCAAAACCAGAAATGCAGGACAGGCCATGGAGAAATGGGAGCCTTGCTACACTGATGGGCGGGATGTAAATTGCCAACAGCCACTCTGGAGAAGTGTACGGTGTGTCCTGAAACATCTAAAAAACACAGCTTAGAGAGCATAGGGCACTTCCATTCATGGGGATATAAATTGGGAAAATGAAAAATCAGCAAGACACAAGCACCCCAAAGTTTAGGGCTGCTCTGTTGACAAGGACCTCCACTTCATTCCACCTTCAATATCCCAGGAAAGAGAAAAATGGATAAAGAAGTTGTGGTCCTTATGTACAATGGAATATCACTCAGCCATGAAATCAATGTCATAAGGCTAGTAGCAGCATGATGAGTGGATTTAGGTACGACGATTCTAAGTGAAATAAGTCACACAGAAAAGGACACTTCTCATAAGGTATCACTGATAGAGGGAATGTAAAAACCGTTACACTTGAACTGAATTACAAAACAGAACAGAGTCACACATGCAGAAAACACACTATGGCTGCTTAACGGGAAAGGTGAGGTGGCGTGATACATAAAACAAGGGTTTCAAATTAGCTCAGATACCGTTCCATAAACCCAATATGTAATAGACAAGACCTACTCTTTGCTCAGAAAACTGGACTCAACACACCCTATTCACCGCACAAGAATATATCTGACTAGTAATAATCTTAAAACCTATGTATTGATATCTCTCTGTTAGTGTGTCAAGTGGGTGTAAAGCGGCATAAACACAGCAGTGAAAAGCAGCTAAACCCCATTATCAAAATAAATTACTTTGAAAAACCCATGAAACAAAGACAGTGAAAGAGAGAGAAATTCTTACACAATGAGTTCAGGGGCTGTGATGCAACCTGGATTGACCATATCTAGACCCACAGCTGGATGAGACATAAGGGTGGACACTCTTGGGGCTGAGAGGTTTGGTGAGGTTGGGTGAGCAAACGCAGACCCTTTAAAGTAATACTGCGTGGTACCCATCGCATGGGTCCCAAATCTCCAGGTTCAAGGGCATCTTCCTACATCGAAAACATGCATGAGAAAACAAAAAGATGGTACACCATGTGATGGGGAAAGGTTTCTAAAACGCACCTCTTTTCTCTTCTCCTTGTGCCCGGGTTCGCCATTCCAGCCGCTTTACTAACAATCTCCCTACTTGGAGCATCAGCACCTTTAACCTCCTGTTCCGTACAGGTTGCAATTTGTCCTGAGGATGTACGGGAAGACGGGGAACCAGTGAGAGACTAGCTCTTGGTGTTGGGACAGGCACAGGTCACTCTATTTTCCCATCAGGAAGAAGAATTAACCACAGGCTCATCCCCCCCCCCGGGAAGCAGAACAGGGCCTGAAGCCATCCTGCGCTTTTGCGGCCAGCTCCCAAAAAAGCGAGTAGTAAAATGGAGCTTCAGGGCACTGCAATTCACAAACCTGCAGAGTTATAAATGATAACTCTCGTCCACAAATATATTGAGGGAAGGCAAAGAAGAGGATTTGAAATCAAGGCAGATTTGCAGGAAACAGATTTCAGGAGGTAGATTCAAATCGCCTTTAAAGCACATGAAAAGCGGCAAAACGTTGACAATGATGCCCTTGGCCAAAAAGGGCGTATGCGTTTTTTCCTGAATATATTCAGGAAAAAACGCATACGCCCTTTTTGGCCAACCAAGCAACCTGGAAAGGCAAATCAGGGCCACAAAGAAGACTCGCTACCCATCGGTCAAAAGGGCCATGCTGAAAAAAGTCTCAAAACCAGAAATGCAGGACAGGCCATGGAGAAATGGGAGCCTTGCTACACTGATGGGCGGGATGTAAATTGCCAACAGCCACTCTGGAGAAGTGTACGGTGTGTCCTGAAACATCTAAAAAACACAGCTTAGAGAGCATAGGGCACTTCCACTCATGGGGGTATAAATTGGGAAAATGAAAAATCAGCAAGACACAAGCACCCCAAAGTTTAGGGCTGCTCTGTTGACAAGGACCTCCACTTCATTCCACCTTCAATATCCCAGGAAAGAGAAAAATGGATAAAGAAGTTGTGGTCCTTATGTACAATGGAATATCACTCAGCCATGAAATCAATGTCATAAGGCTAGTAGCAGCATGATGAGTGGATTTAGGTACGACGATTCTAAGTGAAATAAGTCACACAGAAAAGGACACTTCTCATAAGGTATCACTGATAGAGGGAATGTAAAAACCGTTACACTTGAACTGAATTACAAAACAGAACAGAGTCACACATGCAGAAAACACACTATGGCTGCTTAACGGGAAAGGTGAGGTGGCGTGATACATAAAACAAGGGTTTCAAATTAGCTCAGATACCGTTCCATAAACCCAATATGTAATAGACAAGACCTACTCTTTGCTCAGAAAACTGGACTCAACACACCCTATTCACCGCACAAGAATATATCTGACTAGTAATAATCTTAAAACCTATGTATTGATATCTCTCTGTTAGTGTGTCAAGTGGGTGTAAAGCGGCATAAACACAGCAGTGAAAAGCAGCTAAACCCCATTATCAAAATAAATTACTTTGAAAAACCCATGAAACAAAGACAGTGAAAGAGAGAGAAATTCTTACACAATGCGTTCAGGGGCTGTGATGCAACCTGGATTGACCATATCTAGACCCACAGCTGGATGAGACATAAGGGTGGACACTCTTGGGGCTGAGAGGTTTGGTGAGGTTGGGTGAGCAAACGCAGACCCTTTAAAGTAATACTGCGTGGTACCCATCGCATGGGTCCCAAATCTCCAGGTTCAAGGGCATCTTCCTACATCGAAAACATGCATGAGAAAACAAAAAGATGGTACACCATGTGATGGGGAAAGGTTTCTAAAACGCACCTCATTTCTCTTCTCCTTGTGCCCGGGTTCGCCATTCCAGCCGCTTTACTAACAATCTCCCTACTTGGAGCATCAGCACCTTTAACCTCCTGTTCCGTACAGGTTGCAATTTGTCCTGAGGATGTACGGGAAGACGGGGAACCAGTGAGAGACTGGCTCTTGGTGTTGGGACAGGCACAGGTCACTCTATTTTCCCATCAGGAAGAAGAATTAACCACAGGCTCATCCCCCCCCCGGGAAGCAGAACAGGGCCTGAAGCCATCCTGCGCTTTTGCGGCCAGCTCCCAAAAAAGCGAGTAGTAAAATGGAGCTTCAGGGCACTGCAATTCCCAAACCTGCAGAGTTATAAATGATAACTCTCGTCCACAAATATATTGAGGGAAGGCAAAGAAGAGGATTTGAAATCAAGGCAGATTTGCAGGAAACAGATTTCAGGAGGTAGATTCAAATCGCCTTTAAAGCACATGAAAAGCGGCAAAACGTTGACAATGATGCCCTTGGCCAAAAAGGGCGTATGCGTTTTTTCCTGAATATATTCAGGAAAAAACGCATACGCCCTTTTTGGCCAACCAAGCAACCTGGAAAGGCAAATCAGGGCCACAAAGAAGACTCGCTACCCATCGGTCAAAAGGGCCATGCTGAAAAAAGTCTCAAAACCAGAAATGCAGGACAGGCCATGGAGAAATGGGAGCCTTGCTACACTGATGGGCGGGATGTAAATTGCCAACAGCCACTCTGGAGAAGAGTACGGTGTGTCCTGAAACATCTAAAAAACACAGCTTAGAGAGCATAGGGCACTTCCACTCATGGGGGTATAAATTGGGAAAATGAAAAATCAGCAAGACACAAGCACCGCAAAGTTTAGGGCTGCTCTGTTGACAAGGACCTCCACTTCATTCCACCTTCAATATCCCAGGAAAGAGAAAAATGGATAAAGAAGTTGTGGTCCTTATGTACAATGGAATATCACTCAGCCATGAAATCAATATCATAAGGCTAGTAGCAGCATGATGAGTGGATTTAGGTACGACGATTCTAAGTGAAATAAGTCACACAGAAAAGGACACTTCTCATAAGGTATCACTTATAGAGGGAATGTAAAAAGCGTTACACTTGAACTGAATTACAAAACAGAACAGAGTCACACATGCAGAAAACACACTATGGCTGCTTAACGGGAAAGGTGAGGTGGCGTGATACATAAAACAAGGGTTTCAAATTAGCTCAGATACCGTTCCATAAACCCAATATGTAATAGACAAGACCTACTCCTTGCTCAGAGAACTGGACTCAACACGCCCTATTCACCGCACAAGAATATATCTGACTAGTAATAATCTTAAAACCTGTGTATTGATATCTCTCTGTTAGTGTGTCAAGTGGGTGTAAAGCGGCATAAACACAGCAGTGAAAAGCAGCTAAACCCCATTATCAAAATAAATTACTTTGAAAAACCCATGAAACAAAGACAGTGAAAGGGAGAGAAATTCTTACACAATGCGTTCAGGGGCTGTGATGCAACCTGGATTGACCATATCTAGACCCACAGCTGGATGAGACATAAGGGTGGACACTCTTGGGGCTGAGAGGTTTGGTGAGGTTGGGTGAGCAAACGCAGACCCTTTAAAGTAATACTGCGTGGTACCCATCGCATGGGTCCCAAATCTCCAGGTTCAAGGGCATCTTCCTACATCGAAAACATGCATGAGAAAACAAAAAGATGGTACACCATGTGATGGGGAAAGGTTTCTAAAACGCACCTCATTTCTCTTCTCCTTGTGCCCGGGTTCGCCATTCCAGCCGCTTTACTAACAATCTCCCTACTTGGAGCATCAGCACCTTTAACCTCCTGTTCCGTACAGGTTGCAATTTGTCCTGAGGATGTACGGGAAGACGGGGAACCAGTGAGAGACTGGCTCTTGGTGTTGGGACAGGCACAGGTCACTCTATTTTCCCATCAGGAAGAAGAATTAACCACAGGCTCATCCCCCCCCCGGGAAGCAGAACAGGGCCTGAAGCCATCCTGCGCTTTTGCGGCCAGCTCCCAAAAAAGCGAGTAGTAAAATGGAGCTTCAGGGCACTGCAATTCCCAAACCTGCAGAGTTATAAATGATAACTCTCGTCCACAAATATATTGAGGGAAGGCAAAGAAGAGGATTTGAAATCAAGGCAGATTTGCAGGAAACAGATTTCAGGAGGTAGATTCAAATCGCCTTTAAAGCACATGAAAAGCGGCAAAACGTTGACAATGATGCCCTTGGCCAAAAAGGGCGTATGCGTTTTTTCCTGAATATATTCAGGAAAAAACGCATATGCCCTTTTTGGCCAACCAAGCAACCTGGAAAGGCAAATCAGGGCCACAAAGAAGACTCGCTACCCATCGGTCAAAAGGGCCATGCTGAAAAAAGTCTCAAAACCAGAAATGCAGGACAGGCCATGGAGAAATGGGAGCCTTGCTACACTGATGGGCGGGATGTAAATTGCCAACAGCCACTCTGGAGAAGAGTACGGTGTGTCCTGAAACATCTAAAAAACACAGCTTAGAGAGCATAGGGCACTTCCACTCATGGGGGTATAAATTGGGAAAATGAAAAATCAGCAAGACACAAGCACCGCAAAGTTTAGGGCTGCTCTGTTGACAAGGACCTCCACTTCATTCCACCTTCAATATCCCAGGAAAGAGAAAAATGGATAAAGAAGTTGTGGTCCTTATGTACAATGGAATATCACTCAGCCATGAAATCAATATCATAAGGCTAGTAGCAGCATGATGAGTGGATTTAGGTACGACGATTCTAAGTGAAATAAGTCACACAGAAAAGGACACTTCTCATAAGGTATCACTTATAGAGGGAATGTAAAAAGCGTTACACTTGAACTGAATTACAAAACAGAACAGAGTCACACATGCAGAAAACACACTATGGCTGCTTAACGGGAAAGGTGAGGTGGCGTGATACATAAAACAAGGGTTTCAAATTAGCTCAGATACCGTTCCATAAACCCAATATGTAATAGACAAGACCTACTCCTTGCTCAGAGAACTGGACTCAACACGCCCTATTCACCGCACAAGAATATATCTGACTAGTAATAATCTTAAAACCTGTGTATTGATATCTCTCTGTTAGTGTGTCAAGTGGGTGTAAAGCGGCATAAACACAGCAGTGAAAAGCAGCTAAACCCCATTATCAAAATAAATTACTTTGAAAAACCCATGAAACAAAGACAGTGAAAGGGAGAGAAATTCTTACACAATGCGTTCAGGGGCTGTGATGCAACCTGGATTGACCATATCTAGACCCACAGCTGGATGAGACATAAGGGTGGACACTCTTGGGGCTGAGAGGTTTGGTGAGGTTGGGTGAGCAAACTCAGACCCTTTAAAGTAATACTGCGTGGTACCCATCGCATGGGTCCCAAATCTCCAGGTTCAAGGGCATCTTCTTACATCGAAAACATGCATGAGAAAACAAAAAGATGGTACACCATGTGATGGGGAAAGGTTTCTAAAACGCACCTCATTTCTCTTCTCCTTGTGCCCGGGTTCGCCATTCCAGCCGCTTTACTAACAATCTCCCTACTTGGAGCATCAGCACCTTTAACCTCCTGTTCCGTACAGGTTGCAATTTGTCCTGAGGATGAACGGGTAGACGGGGAACCAGTGAGAGACTAGCTCTTGGTGTTGGGACAGGCACAGGTCACTCTATTTTCCCATCAGGAAGAAGAATTAACCACAGGCTCATCCTCCCCCCCGCAACCAGAACAGGGCCTGAAGCCATCCTGCGCTTTTGCGGCCAGCTCCCAAAAAAGCGAGTTGTAAAATGGAGGTTCAGGGCACTGCAATTCACAAACCTGC
This sequence comes from Balaenoptera borealis, assembly GCF_965194805.1. Classification (NCBI taxonomy): domain Eukaryota; kingdom Metazoa; phylum Chordata; class Mammalia; order Artiodactyla; family Balaenopteridae; genus Balaenoptera; species Balaenoptera borealis. Next base: position 4,321,740 of record NW_028124009.1, read on the forward strand.
AGAGTTATAAATGATAACTCTCGTCCACAAATATATTGAGGGAAGGCAAAGAAGAGGATTTGAAATCAAGGCAGAATTGCAGGAAACAGATTTCAGGAGGTAGATTCGAATCGCCTTTAAAGCACATGAAAAGCGGCAAAACGTTGACAATGATGCCCTTGGCCAAAAAGGGCGTATGCGTTTTTTCCTGAATATATTCAGGAAAAAACGCATACGCCCTTTTTGGCCAACCAAGCAACCTGGAAAGGTAAATCAGCGCTACAAAGAAGACTCGCTACCCGTCGGTCAAAAGGGCCATGCTGAAAAAAGTCTCAAAACCAGAAATGCAGGACAGGCCATGGAGAAATGGGAGCCTTGCTACACTGATGGGCGGGATGTAAATTGCCAACAGCCACTCTGGAGAAGTGTACGGTGTGTCCTGAAACATCTAAAAAACACAGCTTAGAGAGCATAGGGCACTTCCACTCATGGGGATATAAATTGGGAAAATGAAAAATCAGCAAGACACAAGCACCCCAAAGTTTAGGGCTGCTCTGTTGACAAGGACCTCCACTTCATTCCACCTTCAATATCCCAGGAAAGAGAAAAATGGATAAAGAAGTTGTGGTCCTTATGTACAATGGAATATCACTCAGCCATGAAATCAATGTCATAAGGCTAGTAGCAGCATGATGAGTGGATTTAGGTACGACGATTCTAAGTGAAATAAGTCACACAGAAAAGGACACTTCTCATAAGGTATCACTTATAGAGGGAATGTAAAAGCCGTTACACTTGAACTGAATTACAAAACAGAACAGAGTCACACATGCAGAAAACACACTATGGCTGCTTAACGGGAAAGGTGAGGTGACGTGATACATATAACAAGGGTTTCAAATTAGCTCAGATACCGTTCCATAAACCCAATATGTAATAGACAAGACCTACTCTTTGCTCAGAGAACTGGACTCAACACACCCTATTCACCGCACAAGAATATATCTGACTAGTAATAATCTTAAAACCTATGTATTGATATCTCTCTGTTAGTGTGTCAAGTGGGTGTAAAGCGGCATAAACACAGCAGTGAAAAGCAGCTAAACCCCATTATCAAAATAAATTACTTTGAAACACCCATGAAACAAAGACAGTGAAAGAGAGAGAAATTCTTACACAATGCGTTCAGGGGCTGTGATGCAACCTGGATTGACCATATCTAGACCCACAGCTGGATGAGACATAAGGGTGGACACTCTTGGGGCTGAGAGGTTTGGTGAGGTTGGGTGAGCAAACGCAGACCCTTTAAAGTAATACAGCGTGGTACCCGTCGCATGGATCCCAAATCTCCAGGTTCAAGGGCATCTTCCTACATTGAAAACATGCATGAGAAAACAAAAAGATGGTACACCATGTGATGGGGAAAGGTTTCTAAAACGCACCTCATTTCTCTTCTCCTTGTGCCCGGGTTCACCATTCCAGCCGCTTTACTAACAATCTCCCTACTTGGAGCATCAGCACCTTTAACCTCCTGTTCCGTACAGGTTGCAATTTGTCCTGAGGATGAACGGGTAGACGGGGAACCAGTGAGAGACTAGCTCTTGGTGTTGGGACAGGCACAGGTCACTCTATTTTCCCATCAGGAAGAAGAATTAACCACAGGCTCATCCTCCCCCCCGCAACCAGAACAGGGCCTGAAGCCATCCTGCGCTTTTGCGGCCAGCTCCCAAAAAAGCGAGTTGTAAAATGGAGCTTCAGGGCACTGCAATTCACAAACCTGCAGAGTTATAAATGATAACTCTCGTCCACAAATATATTGAGGGAAGGCAAAGAAGAGGATTTGAAATCAAGGCAGAATTGCAGGAAACAGATTTCAGGAGGTAGATTCGAATCGCCTTTAAAGCACATGAAAAGCGGCAAAACGTTGACAATGATGCCCTTGGCCAAAAAGGGCGTATGCGTTTTTTCCTGAATATATTCAGGAAAAAACGCATACGCCCTTTTTGGCCAACCAAGCAACCTGGAAAGGCAAATCAGCTCTACAAAGAAGACTCGCTACCCGTCGGTCAAAAGGGCCATGCTGAAAAACGTGTCAAAACCAGAAATGCAGGACAGGCCATGGAGAAATGGGAGCCTTGCTACACTGATGGGCGGGATGTAAATTGCCAACAGCCACTCTGGAGAAGTGTACGGTGTGTCCTGAAACATCTAAAAAACACAGCTTAGAGAGCATAGGGCACTTCCACTCATGGGGATATAAATTCGGAAAATGAAAAATCAGCAAGACACAAGCACCCCAAAGTTTAGGGCTGCTCTGTTGACAAGGACCTCCACTTCATTCCACCTTCAATATCCCAGGAAAGAGAAAAATGGATAAAGAAGTTGTGGTCCTTATGTACAATGGAATATCACTCAGCCATGAAATCAATGTCATAAGGCTAGTAGCAGCATGATGAGTGGATTTAGGTACGACGATTCTAAGTGAAATAAGTCACACAGAAAAGGACACTTCTCATAAGGTATCACTTAAGGAGGGAATGTAAAAAGCGTTACACTTGAACTGAATTACAAAACAGAACAGAGTCACACATGCAGAAAACACACTATGGCTGCTTAACGGGAAAGGTGAGGTGACGTGATACATATAACAAGGGTTTCAAATTAGCTCAGATACCGTTCCATAAACCCAATATGTAATAGACAAGACCTACTCTTTGCTCAGAGAACTGGACTCAACACACCCTATTCACCGCACAAGAATATATCTGACTAGTAATAATCTTAAAACCTATGTATTGATATCTCTCTGTTAGTGTGTCAAGTGGGTGTAAAGCGGCATAAACACAGCAGTGAAAAGCAGCTAAACCCCATTATCAAAATAAATTACTTTGAAACACCCATGAAACAAAGACAGTGAAAGAGAGAGAAATTCTTACACAATGCGTTCAGGGGCTGTGATGCAACCTGGATTGACCATATCTAGACCCACAGCTGGATGAGACATAAGGGTGGACACTCTTGGGGCTGAGAGGTTTGGTGAGGTTGGGTGAGCAAACGCAGACCCTTTAAAGTAATACTGCGTGGTACCCATCGCATGGGTCCCAAATCTCCAGGTTCAAGGGCATCTTCCTACATCGAAAACATGCATGAGAAAACAAAAAGATGGTACACCATGTGATGGGGAAAGGTTTCTAAAACGCACCTCATTTCTCTTCTCCTTGTGCCCGGGTTCGCCATTCCAGCCGCTTTACTAACAATCTCCCTACTTGGAGCATCAGCACCTTTAACCTCCTGTTCCGTACAGGTTGCAATTTGTCCTGAGGATGTACGGGAAGACGGGGAACCAGTGAGAGACTAGCTCTTGGTGTTGAGACAGGCACAGGTCACTCTATTTTCCCATCAGGAAGAAGAATTAACCACAGGCTCATCCTCCCCCCCCCGGAACCAGAACAGTGCCTGAAGCCATCCAGTGCTTTTGCGGTCAGCTCCCAAAAAAGCGAGTTGTAAAATGGAGCTTTAGGGCACTGCAATTCACAAACCTGTAAAGTTATAAATGTTAACTCTCGTCCACAAATATATTGATGGAAGGCAACGAAGAGGATTTGAAATCAAGGCAGAATTGCAGGAAACAGATTTCAGGAGGTAGATTCGAATCGCCTTTAAAGCACATGAAATGCGGCAAAACGTTGACAATGATGCCCTTGGCCAAAAAGGGCGTATGCGTTTTTTCCTGAATATATTCAGGAAAAAACGCATACGCCCTTTTTGGCCAACCAAGTAACCTGGAAAGGCAAATCAGGGCTACAAAGAAGACTCCCTACCCATCGGTCAACAGGGCCATTCTGAAAAAAGTCTCAAAACCAGAAATGCAGGACAGGCCATGGAGAAATGGGAGCCTTGCTACACTGATGGGCGGGATGTAAATTGCCAACAGCCACTCTGGAGAAGTGTACGGTGTGTCCTGAAACATCTAAAAAACACAGCTTAGAGAGCATAGGGCACTTCCACTCATGGGGATATAAATTGGGAAAATGAAAAATCAGCAAGACACAAGCACCTCAAAGTTTAGGGCTGCTCTGTTGACAAGGACCTCCACTTCATTCCACCTTCAATATCCCAGGAAAGAGAAAAATGGATAAAGAAGTTGTGGTCCTTATGTACAATGGAATATCACTCAGCCATGAAATCAATGTCATAAGGCTAGTAGCAGCATGATGAGTGGATTTAGGTACGACGATTCTAAGTGAAATAAGTCACACAGAAAAGGACACTTCTCATAAGGTATCACTTATAGAGGGAATGTAAAAGCCGTTACACTTGAACTGAATTACAAAACAGAACAGAGTCACACATGCAGAAAACACACTATGGCTGCTTAACGGGAAAGGTGAGGTGGGGTGATACATAAAACAAGGGTTTCAAATTAGCTCAGATACCGTTCCATAAACCCAATATGTAATAGACAAGACCTACTCCTTGCTCAGAGAACTGGACTCAACACGCCCTATTCACCGCACAAGAATATATCTGACTAGTAATAATCTTAAAACCTATGTATTGACATCTCTCTGTTAGTGTGTCAAGTGGGTGTAAAGCGGCATAAACACAGCAGTGAAAAGCAGCTAAACCCCATTATCAAAATAAATTACTTTGAAAAACCCATGAAACAAAGACAGTGAAAGAGAGAGAAATTCTTACACAATGCGTTCAGGGGCTGTGATGCAACCTGGATTGACCATATCTAGACCCACAGCTGGATGAGACATAAGGGTGGACACTCTTGGGGCTGAGAGGTTTGGTGAGGTTGGGTGAGCAAACGCAGACCCTTTAAAGTAATACAGCGTGGTACCCGTCACATGGGTCCCAAATCTCCAGGTTCAAGGGCATCTTCCTACATTGAAAACTTGCATGAGAAAACAAAAAGATGGTACACCATGTGATGGGGAAATGTTTCTAAAACGCACCTCATTTCTCTTCTCCTTGTGCCCGGGTTCGCCATTCCAGCCGCTTTACTAACAATCTCCCTACTTGGAGCATCAGCACCTTTAACCTCCTGTTCCGTACAGGTTGCAATTTGTCCTGAGGATGAACGGGTAGACGGGGAACCAGTGAGAGAGTAGCTCTTGGTGTTGGGACAGGCACAGGTCACTCTATTTTCCCATCAGGAAGAAGAATTAACCACAGGCTCATCCCCCCCCCCGGGAACCAGAACAGGGCCTGAAGCCATCCTGTGCTTTTGCGGCCAGCTCCCAAAAAAGCGAGTAGTAAAATGGAGCTTCAGGGCACTGCAATTCACAAACCTGCAGAGTTATAAATGATAACTCTCGTCCACAAATATATTGAGGGAAGGCAAAGAAGAGGATTTTAAATCAAGGCAGATTTGCAGGAAACAGATTTCAGGAGGTAGATTCGAATCGCCTTTAAAGCACATGAAAAGCGGCAAAACGTTGACAATGATGCCCTTGGCCACAAAGGGCGTATGCGTTTTTTCCTGAATATATTCAGGAAAAAACGCATACGCCCTTTTTGGCCAACCAAGCAACCTGGAAAGGCAAATCAGCGCTACAAAGAAGACTTGCTACCCATTGGTCAAAAGGGCCATGCTGAAAAAAGTCTCAAAACCAGAAATGCAGGACAGGCCATGGAGAAATGGGAGCCTTGCTACACTGATGGGCGGGATGTAAATTGCCAACAGCCACTCTTGAGAAGTGTACGGTGTGTCCTGAAACATCTAAAAAACACAGCTTAGAGAGCATAGGGCACTTCCACTCATGGGGGTATAAATTGGGAAAATGAAAAATCAGCAAGACACAAGCACCCCAAAGTTTAGGGCTGCTCTGTTGACAAGGACCTCCACTTCATTTCACCTTCAATATCCCAGGAAAGAGAAAAATGGATAAAGAAGTTGTGGTCCTTATGTACAATGGAATATCACTCAGCCATGAAATCAATGTCATAAGGCTAGTAGCAGCATGATGAGTGGATTTAGGTACGACGATTCTAAGTGAAATAAGTCACACAGAAAAGGACACTTCTCATAAGGTATCACTTATAGAGGGAATGTAAAAGCCGTTACACTTGAACTGAATTACAAAACAGAACAGAGTCACACATGCAGAAAACACACTATGGCTGCTTAACGGGAAAGGTGAGGTGGGGTGATACATAAAACAAGGGTTTCAAATTAGCTCAGATACCGTTCCATAAACCCAATATGTAATAGACAAGACCTACTCTTTGCTCAGAGAACTGGACTCAACACACCCTATTCACCGCACAAGAATATATCTGACTAGTAATAATCTTAAAACCTATGTATTGATATCTCTCTGTTAGTGTGTCAAGTGGGTGTAAAGCGGCATAAACACAGCAGTGAAAAGCAGCTAAACCCCATTATCAAAATAAATTACTTTGAAACACCCATGAAACAAAGACAGTGAAAGAGAGAGAAATTCTTACACAATGCGTTCAGGGGCTGTGATGCAACCTGGATTGACCATATCTAGACCCACAGCTGGATGAGACATAAGGGTGGACACTCTTGGGGCTGAGAGGTTTGGTGAGGTTGGGTGAGCAAACGCAGACCCTTTAAAGTAATACTGCGTGGTACCCATCGCATGGGTCCCAAATCTCCAGGTTCAAGGGCATCTTCCTACATCGAAAACATGCATGAGAAAACAAAAAGATGGTACACCATGTGATGGGGAAAGGTTTCTAAAACGCACCTCATTTCTCTTCTCCTTGTGCCCGGGTTCGCCATTCCAGCTGCTTTACTAACAATCTCCCTACTTGGAGCATCAGCACCTTTAACCTCCTGTTCCGTACAGGTTGCAATTTGTCCTGAGGATGAACGGGTAGACGGGGAACCAGTGAGAGACTAGCTCTTGGTGTTGGGACAGGCACAGGTCACTCTATTTTCCCATCAGGAAGAAGAATTAACCAGAGGCTCATCTTCCCCCCCGGAACCAGAACAGGGCCTGAAGCCATCCTGCGCTTTTGCGGCCAGCTCCCAAAAAAGCGAGTTGTAAAATGGAGCTTCAGGGCACTGCAATTCACAAACCTGCAGAGTTATAAATGATAACTCTCGTCCACAAATATATTGAGGGAAGGCAAAGAAGAGGATTTGAAATCAAGGCAGAATTGCAGGAAACAGATTTCAGGAGGTAGATTCGAATCGCCTTTAAAGCACATGAAAAGCGGCAAAACGTTGACAATGATGCCCTTGGCCAAAAAGGGAGTATGCGTTTTTTCCTGAATATATTCAGGAAAAAACGCATACGCCCTTTTTGGCCAACCAAGCAACCTGGAAAGGCAAATCAGCGCTACAAAGAAGACTCGCTACCCGTCGGTCAAAAGGGCCATGCTGAAAAAAGTCTCAAAACCAGAAATGCAGGACAGGCCATGGAGAAATGGGAGCCTTGCTACACTGATGGGCGGGATGTAAATTGCCAACAGCCACTCTGGAGAAGTGTACGGTGTGTCCTGAAACATCTAAAAAACACAGCTTAGAGAGCATAGGGCACTTCCACTCATGGGGATATAAATTGGGAAAATGGAAAATCAGCAAGACACAAGCACCCCAAAGTTTAGGGCTGCTCTGTTGACAAGGACCTCCACTTCATTCCACCTTCAATATCCCAGGAAAGAGAAAAATGGATAAAGAAGTTGTGGTCCTTATGTACAATGGAATATCACTCAGCCATGAAATCAATGTCATAAGGCTAGTAGCAGCATGATGAGTGGATTTAGGTACGACGATTCTAAGTGAAATAAGTCACACAGAAAAGGACACTTCTCATAAGGTATCACTTAAGGAAGGAATGTAAAAAGCGTTACACTTGAAATGAATTACAAAACAGAACAGAGTCACACATGCAGAAAACACACTATGGCTGCTTAACGGGAAAGGTGAGGTGGCGTGATACATAAAACAAGGGTTTCAAATTAGCTCAGATACCGTTCCATAAACCCAATATGTAATAGACAAGACCTACTCTTTGCTCAGAGAACTGGACTCAACACACCCTATTCACAGCACAAGAATATATCTGACTAGTGATAATCTTAAAACCTATGTATTGATATCTCTCTGTTAGTGTGTCAAGTGGGTGTAAAGCGGCATAAACACAGCAGTGAAAAGCAGCTAAACCCCATTATCAAAATAAATTACTTTGAAAAACCCATGAAACAAAGACAGTGAAAGAGAGAGAAATTCTTACACAATGTGTTCAGGGGCTGTGATGCAACCTGGATTGACCATATCTAGACCCACAGCTGGATGAGACATAAGGGTGGACACTCTTGGGGCTGAGAGGTTTGGTGAGGTTGGGTGAGCAAACGCAGACCCTTTAAAGTAATACTGCGTGGTACCCATCGCATGGGTCCCAAATCTCCAGGTTCAAGGGCATCTTCCTACATCGAAAACATGCATGAGAAAACAAAAAGATGGTACACCATGTGATGGGGAAAGGTTTCTAAAACGCACCTCATTTCTCTTCTCCTTGTGCCCAGGTTCGCCATTCCAGCCGCTTTACTAACAATCTCCCTACTTGGAGCATCAGCACCTTTAACCTCCTGTTCCGTACAGGTTGCAATTTGTCCTGAGGATGTACGGGAAGACGGGGAACCAGTGAGAGACTAGCTCTTGGTGTTGGGACAGGCACAGGTCACTCTATTTTCCCATCAGGAAGAAGAATTAACCACAGGCTCATCCCCCCCCCCGGGAAGCAGAAGAGGGCCTGAAGCCATCCTGCGCTTTTGCGGCCAGCTCCCAAAAAAGCGAGTAGTAAAATGGAGCTTCAGGGCACTGCAATTCACAAACCTGCAGAGTTATAAATGATAACTCTCGTCCACAAATATATTGAGGGAAGGCAAAGAAGAGGATTTGAAATCAAGGCAGATTTGCAGGAAACAGATTTCAGGAGGTAGATTCAAATCGCCTTTAAAGCACATGAAAAGCGGCAAAACGTTGACAATGATGCCCTTGGCCAAAAAGGGCGTATGCGTTTTTTCCTGAATATATTCAGGAAAAAACGCATATGCCCTTTTTGGCCAACCAAGCAACCTGGAAAGGCAAATCAGGGCCACAAAGAAGACTCGCTACCCATCGGTCAAAAGGGCCATGCTGAAAAAAGTCTCAAAACCAGAAATGCAGGACAGGCCATGGAGAAATGGGAGCCTTGCTACACTGATGGGCGGGATGTAAATTGCCAACAGCCACTCTAGAGAAGTGTAGGGTGTGTCCTGAAACATCTGAAAAACACAACTTAGAGAGCATAGGGCACTTCCACTCATGGGGGTATAAATTGGGAAAATGAAAAATCAGCAAGACACAAGCACCGCAAAGTTTAGGGCTGCTCTGTTGACAAGGACCTCCACTTCATTCCACCTTCAATATCCCAGGAAAGAGAAAAATGTATAAAGATGTTGTGGTCCTTATGTACAATGGAATATCACTCAGCCATGAAATCAATATCATAAGGCTAGTAGCAGCATGATGAGTGGATTTAGGTACGACGATTCTAAGTGAAATAAGTCACACAGAAAAGGACACTTCTCATAAGGTATCACTTATAGAGGGAATGTAAAAAGCGTTACACTTGAACTGAATTACAAAACAGAACAGAGTCACACATGCAGAAAACACACTATGGCTGCTTAACGGGAAAGGTGAGGTGGCGTGATACATAAAACAAGGGTTTCAAATTAGCTCAGATACCGTTCCATAAACCCAATATGTAATAGACAAGACCTACTCCTTGCTCAGAGAAATGGACTCAACACGCCCTATTCACCGCACAAGAATATATCTGACTAGTAATAATCTTAAAACCTGTGTATTGATATCTCTCTGTTAGTGTGTCAAGTGGGTGTAAAGCGGCATAAACACAGCAGTGAAAAGCAGCTAAACCCCATTATCAAAATAAATTACTTTGAAAAACCCATGAAACAAAGACAGTGAAAGGGAGAGAAATTCTTACACAATGCGTTCAGGGGCTGTGATGCAACCTGGATTGACCATATCTAGACCCACAGCTGGATGAGACATAAGGGTGGACACTCTTGGGGCTGAGAGGTTTGGTGAGGTTGGGTGAGCAAACTCAGACCCTTTAAAGTAATACTGCGTGGTACCCATCGCATGGGTCCCAAATCTCCAGGTTCAAGGGCATCTTCTTACATCGAAAACATGCATGAGAAAACAAAAAGATGGTACACCATGTGATGGGGAAAGGTTTCTAAAACGCACCTCATTTCTCTTCTCTTTGTGCCCGGGTTCGCCATTCCAGCCGCTTTACTAACAATCTCCCTACTTGGAGCATCAGCACCTTTAACCTCCTGTTCCGTACAGGTTGCAATTTGTCCTGAGGATGAACGGGTAGACGGGGAACCAGTGAGAGACTAGCTCTTGGTGTTGGGACAGGCACAGGTCACTCTATTTTCCCATCAGGAAGAAGAATTAACCACAGGCTCATCCTCCCCCCCGCAACCAGAACAGGGCCTGAAGCCATCCTGCGCTTTTGCGGCCAGCTCACAAAAAAGCGAGTTGTAAAATGGAGCTTCAGGGCACTGCAATTCACAAACCTGCAGAGTTATAAATGATAACTCTCGTCCACAAATATATTGAGGGAAGGCAAAGAAGAGGATTTGAAATCAAGGCAGAATTGCAGGAAACAGATTTCAGGAGGTAGATTCGAATCGCCTTTAAAGCACATGAAAAGCGGCAAAACGTTGACAATGATGCCCTTGGCCAAAAACGGCGTATGCGTTTTTTCCTGAATATATTCAGGAAAAAACGCATACGCCCTTTTTGGCCAACCAAGCAACCTGGAAAGGCAAATCAGCGCTACAAAGAAGACTCGCTACCCGTCGGTCAAAAGGGCCATGCTGAAAAAAGTCTCAAAACCAGAAATGCAGGACAGGCCATGGAGAAATGGGAGCCTTGCTACACTGATGGGCGGGATGTAAATTGCCAACAGCCACTCTGGAGAAGTGTACGGTGTGTCCTGAAACATCTATTAAACACAGCTTAGAGAGCATAGGGCACTTCCACTCATGGGGATATAAATTGGGAAAATGAAAAATCAGCAAGACACAAGCACCCCAAAGTTTAGGGCTGCTCTGTTGACAAGGACCTCCACTTCATTCCACCTTCAATATCCCAGGAAAGAGAAAAATGGATAAAGAAGTTGTGGTCCTTATGTACAATGGAATATCACTCAGCCATGAAATCAATGTCATAAGGCTAGTAGCAGCATGATGAGTGGATTTAGGTACGACGATTCTAAGTGAAATAAGTCACACAGAAAAGGACACTTCTCATAAGGTATCACTTATAGAGGGAATGTAAAAGCCGTTACACTTGAACTGAATTACAAAACAGAACAGAGTCACACATGCAGAAAACACACTATGGCTGCTTAACGGGAAAGGTGAGGTGGCGTGATACATAAAACAAGGGTTTCAAATTAGCTCAGATACCGTTCCATAAACCCAATATGTAATAGACAAGACCTACTCCTTGCTCAGAGAACTGGACTCAACACGCCCTATTCACCGCACAAGAATATATCTGACTAGTAATAATCTTAAAACCTATGTATTAATATCTCTCTGTTAGTGTGTCAAGTGGTTGTAAAGCGGCATAAACACAGCAGTGAAAAGCAGCTAAACCCCATTATGAAAATAAATTACTTTGAAAAACCCATGAAACAACGACAGTGAAAGAGATAGAAATTCTTACACAATGCGTTCAGGGGCTGTGATGCAACCTGGATTGACCATATCTAGACCCACAGCTGGATGAGACATAAGGGTGGACACTCTTGGGGCTGAGAGGTTTGGTGAGGTTGGGTGAGCAAACGCAGACCCTTTAAAGTAATACAGCGTGGTACCCGTCGCATGGGTCCCAAATCTCCAGGTTCAAGGGCATCTTCCTACATTGAAAACATGCATGAGAAAACAAAAAGATGGTACACCATGTGATGGGGAAAGGTTTCTAAAACGCACCTCATTTCTCTTCTCCTTGTGCCCGGGTTCGCCATTCCAGCCGCTTTACTAACAATCTCCCTACTTGGAGCATCAGCACCTTTAACCTCCTGTTCCGTACAGGTTGCAATTTGTCCTGAGGATGAACGGGTAGACGGGGAACCAGTGAGAGACTAGCTCTTGGTGTTGGGACAGGCACAGGTCACTCTATTTTCCCATCAGGAAGAAGAATTAACCACAGGCTCATCCGCCCCCCCGCAACCAGAACAGGGCCTGAAGCCATCCTGCGCTTTTGCGGCCAGCTCCCAAAAAAGCGAGTTGTAAAATGGAGCTTCAGGGCACTGCAATTCACAAACCTGCAGAGTTATAAATGATAACTCTCGTCCACAAATATATTGAGGGAAGGCAAAGAAGAGGATTTGAAATCAAGGCAGAATTGCAGGAAACAGATTTCAGGAGGTAGATTCGAATCGCCTTTAAAGCACATGAAAAGCGGCAAAACGTTGACAATGATGCCCTTGGCCAAAAAGGGCGTATGCGTTTTTTCCTGAATATATTCAGGAAAAAACGCATACGCCCTTTTTGGCCAACCAAGCAACCTGGAAAGGCAAATCAGCTCTACAAAGAAGACTCGCTACCCGTCGGTCAAAAGGGCCATGCTGAAAAACGTGTCAAAACCAGAAATGCAGGACAGGCCATGGAGAAATGGGAGCCTTGCTACACTGATGGGCGGGATGTAAATTGCCAACAGCCACTCTGGAGAAGTGTATGGTGTGTCCTGAAACATCTAAAAAACACAGCTTAGAGAGCATAGGGCACTTCCACTCATGGGGATATAAATTCGGAAAATGAAAAATCAGCAAGACACAAGCACCCCAAAGTTTAGGGCTGCTCTGTTGACAAGGACCTCCACTTCATTCCACCTTCAATATCCCAGGAAAGAGAAAAATGGATAAAGAAGTTGTGGTCCTTATGTACAATGGAATATCACTCAGCCATGAAATCAATGTCATAAGGCTAGTAGCAGCATGATGAGTGGATTTAGGTACGACGATTCTAAGTGAAATAAGTCACACAGAAAAGGACACTTCTCATAAGGTATCACTTAAGGAGGGAATGTAAAAAGCGTTACACTTGAACTGAATTACAAAACAGAACAGAGTCACACATGCAGAAAACACACTATGGCTGCTTAACGGGAAAGGTGAGGTGGCGTGATACATATAACAAGGGTTTCAAATTAGCTCAGATATCGTTCCATAAACCCAATATGTAATAGACAAGACCTACTCTTTGCTCAGAGAACTGGACTCAACACACCCTATTCACCGCACAAGAATATATCTGACTAGTAATAATCTTAAAACCTATGTATTGATATCTCTCTGTTAGTGTGTCAAGTGGGTGTAAAGCGGCATAAACACAGCAGTGAAAAGCAGCTAAACCCCATTATCAAAATAAATTACTTTGAAAAACCCATGAAACAAAGACAGTGAAAGAGAGAGAAATTCTTACACAATGCGTTCAGGGGCTGTGATGCAACCTGGATTGACCATATCTAGACCCACAGCTGGATGAGACATAAGGGTGGACACTCTTGGGGCTGAGAGGTTTGGTGAGGTTGGGTGAGCAAACGCAGACCCTTTAAAGTAATACTGCGTGGTACCCATCGCATGGGTCCCAAATCTCCAGGTTCAAGGGCATCTTCCTACATCGAAAACATGCATGAGAAAACAAAAAGATGGTACACCATGTGATGGGGAAAGGTTTCTAAAACGCACCTCATTTCTCTTCTCCTTGTGCCCGGGTTCGCCATTCCAGCCGCTTTACTAACAATCTCCCTACTTGGAGCATCAGCACCTTTAACCTCCTGTTCCGTACAGGTTGCAATTTGTCCTGAGGATGTACGGGAAGACGGGGAACCAGTGAGAGACTAGCTCTTGGTGTTGAGACAGGCACAGGTCACTCTATTTTCCCATCAGGAAGAAGAATTAACCAGAGGCTCATCCTCCCCCCCGCAACCAGAACAGGGCCTGAAGCCATCCTGCGCTTTTGCGGCCAGCTCCCAAAAAAGCGAGTTGTAAAATGGAGCTTCAGGGCACTGCAATTCACAAACCTGCAGAGTTATAAATGATAACTCTCGTCCACAAATATATTGAGGGAAGGCAAAGAAGAGGATTTGAAATCAAGGCAGAATTGCAGGAAACAGATTTCAGGAGGTAGATTCGAATCGCCTTTAAAGCACATGAAAAGCGGCAAAACGTTGACAATGATGCCCTTGGCCAAAAAGGGCGTATGCGTTTTTTCCTGAATATATTCAGGAAAAAACGCATACGCCCTTTTTGGCCAACCAAGCAACCTGGAAAGGCAAATCAGCTCTACAAAGAAGACTCGCTACCCGTCGGTCAAAAGGGCCATGCTGAAAAACGTGTCAAAACCAGAAATGCAGGACAGGCCATGGAGAAATGGGAGCCTTGCTACACTGATGGGCGGGATGTAAATTGCCAACAGCCACTCTGGAGAAGTGTATGGTGTGTCCTGAAACATCTAAAAAACACAGCTTAGAGAGCATAGGGCACTTCCACTCATGGGGATATAAATTCGGAAAATGAAAAATCAGCAAGACACAAGCACCCCAAAGTTTAGGGCTGCTCTGTTGACAAGGACCTCCACTTCATTCCACCTTCAATATCCCAGGAAAGAGAAAAATGGATAAAGAAGTTGTGGTCCTTATGTACAATGGAATATCACTCAGCCATGAAATCAATGTCATAAGGCTAGTAGCAGCATGATGAGTGGATTTAGGTACGACGATTCTAAGTGAAATAAGTCACACAGAAAAGGACACTTCTCATAAGGTATCACTTAAGGAGGGAATGTAAAAAGCGTTACACTTGAACTGAATTACAAAACAGAACAGAGTCACACATGCAGAAAACACACTATGGCTGCTTAACGGGAAAGGTGAGGTGGCGTGATACATATAACAAGGGTTTCAAATTAGCTCAGATACCGTTCCATAAACCCAATATGTAATAGACAAGACCTACTCTTTGCTCAGAGAACTGGACTCAACACACCCTATTCACCGCACAAGAATATATCTGACTAGTAATAATCTTAAAACCTATGTATTGATATCTCTCTGTTAGTGTGTCAAGTGGGTGTAAAGCGGCATAAACACAGCAGTGAAAAGCAGCTAAACCCCATTATCAAAATAAATTACTTTGAAACACCCATGAAACAAAGACAGTGAAAGAGAGAGAAATTCTTACACAATGCGTTCAGGGGCTGTGATGCAACCTGGATTGACCATATCTAGACCCACAGCTGGATGAGACATAAGGGTGGACACTCTTGGGGCTGAGAGGTTTGGTGAGGTTGGGTGAGCAAACGCAGACCCTTTAAAGTAATACTGCGTGGTACCCATCGCATGGGTCCCAAATCTCCAGGTTCAAGGGCATCTTCCTACATCGAAAACATGCATGAGAAAACAAAAAGATGGTACACCATGTGATGGGGAAAGGTTTCTAAAACGCACCTCATTTCTCTTCTCCTTGTGCCCGGGTTCGCCATTCCAGCCGCTTTACTAACAATCTCCCTACTTGGAGCATCAGCACCTTTAACCTCCTGTTCCGTACAGGTTGCAATTTGTCCTGAGGATGTACGGGAAGACGGGGAACCAGTGAGAGACTAGCTCTTGGTGTTGAGACAGGCACAGGTCACTCTATTTTCCCATCAGGAAGAAGAATTAACCACAGGCTCATCCTCCCCCACCCGGAACCAGAACAGGGCCTGAAGCCATCCAGTGCTTTTGCGGCCAGCTCCCAAAAAAGCGAGTAGTAAAATGGAGCTTCAGGGCACTGCAATTCACAAACCTGCAAAGTTATAAATGTTAACTCTCGTCCACAAATATATTGATGGAAGGCAACGAAGAGGATTTGAAATCAAGGCAGAATTGCAGGAAACAGATTTCAGGAGGTAGATTCGAATCGCCTTTAAAGCACATGAAATGCGGCAAAACGTTGACAATGATGCCCTTGGCCAAAAAGGGCGTATGCGTTTTTTCCTGAATATATTCAGGAAAAAACGCATACGCCCTTTTTGGCCAACCAAGTAACCTGGAAAGGCAAATCAGGGCTACAAAGAAGACTCGCTACCCATCGGTCAATAGGGCCATTCTGAAAAAAGTCTCAAAACCAGAAATGCAGGACAGGCCATGGAGAAATGGGAGCCTTGCTACACTGATGGGCGGGATGTAAATTGCCAACAGCCACTCTGGAGAAGTGTACGGTGTGTTCTGAAACATATAAAAAACACAGCTTAGAGAGCATAGGGCACTTCCACTCATGGGGGTATAAATTGGGAAAATGAAAAATCAGCAAGACACAAGCACCCCAAAGTTTAGGGCTGCTCTGTTGACAAGGACCTCCACTTCATTCCACCTTCAATATCCCAGGAAAGAGAAAAATGGATAAAGAAGTTGTGGTCCTTATGTACAATGGAATATCACTCAGCCATGAAATCAATATCATAAGGCTAGTAGCAGCATGATGAGTGGATTTAGGTACGACGATTCTAAGTGAAATAAGTCACACAGAAAAGGACACTTCTCATAAGGTATCACTTAAGGAGGGAATGTAAAAAGCGTTACACTTGAACTGAATTACAAAACAGAACAGAGTCACACATGCAGAAAACACACTATGGCTGCTTAACGGGAAAGGTGAGGTGGGGTGATACATAAAACAAGGGTTTCAAATTAGCTCAGATACCGTTCCATAAACCCAATATATAATAGACAAGACCTAGTCTTTGCTCAGAGAACTGGACTCAACACACCCTATTCACCGCACAAGAATATATCTGACTAGTAATAATCTTAAAACCTATGTATTGATATCTCTCTGTTAGTGTGTCAAGTGGGTGTAAAGCGGCATAAACACAGCAGTGAAAAGCAGCTAAACCCCATTATCAAAATAAATTACTTTCAAAAACCCATGAAACAAAGACAGTGAAAGAGAGAGAAATTCTTACACAATGCGTTCAGGGGCTGTGATGCAACCTGGATTGACCATATCTAGACCCACAGCTGGATGAGACATAAGGGTGGACACTCTTGGGGCTGAGAGGTTTGGTGAGGTTGGGTGAGCAAACGCAGACCCTTTAAAGTAATACTGCGTGGTACCCATCGCATGGGTCCCAAATCTCCAGGTTCAAGGGCATCTTCCTACATCGAAAACATGCATGAGAAAACAAAAAGATGGTACACCATGTGATGGGGAAAGGTTTCTAAAACGCACCTCATTTCTCTTCTCCTTGTGCCCGGGTTCGCCATTCCAGCTGCTTTACTAACAATCTCCCTACTTGGAGCATCAGCACCTTTAACCTCCTGTTCCGTACAGGTTGCAATTTTTCCTGAGGATGAACGGGTAGACGGGGAACCAGTGAGAGACTAGCTCTTGGTGTTGGGACAGGCACAGGTCACTCTATTTTCCCATCAGGAAGAAGAATTAACCAGAGGCTCATCCTCCCCCCCGCAACCAGAACAGGGCCTGAAGCCATCCTGCGCTTTTGCGGCCAGCTCCCAAAAAAGCGAGTAGTAAAATGGAGCTTCAGGGCACTGCAATTCAAAAACCTGCAGAGTTATAAATGATAACTCTCGTCCACAAATATATTGAGGGAAGGCAAAGAAGAGGATTTGAAATCAAGGCAGAATTGCAGGAAACAGATTTCAGGAGGTAGATTCGAATCGCCTTTAAAGCACATGAAAAGCGGCAAAACGTTAACAATGATGCCCTTGGCCAAAAAGGGCGTATGCGTTTTTTCCTGAATATATTCAGGAAAAAACGCATACGCCCTTTTTGGCCAACCAAGCAACCTGGAAAGGCAAATCAGCGCTACAAAGAAGACTCGCTACCCGTCGGTCAAAAGGGCCATGCTTAAAAAAGTCTCAAAACCAGAAATGCAGGACAGGCCATGGAGAAATGGGAGCCTTGCTACACTGATGGGCGGGATGTAAATTGCCAACAGCCACTCTGGAGAAGTGTACGGTGTGTCCTGAAACATCTAAAAAACACAGCTTAGAGAGCATAGGGCACTTCCACTCATGGGGATATAAATTGGGAAAATGAAAAATCAGCAAGACACAAGCACCCCAAAGTTTAGGGCTGCTCTGTTGACAAGGACCTCCACTTCATTCCACCTTCAATATCCCAGGAAAGAGAAAAATGGATAAAGAAGTTGTGGTCCTTATGTACAATGGAATATCACTCAGCCATGAAATCAATGTCATAAGGCTAGTAGCAGCATGATGAGTGGATTTAGGTACGACGATTCTAAGTGAAATAAGTCACACAGAAAAGGACACTTCTCATAAGGTATCACTTAAGGAGGGAATGTAAAAAGGGTTACACTTGAACTGAATTACAAAACAGAACAGAGTCACACATGCAGAAAACACACTATGGCTGCTTAACGGGAAAGGTGAGGTGGCGTGATACATAAAACAAGGGTTTCAAATTAGCTCAGATACCGTTCCATAAACCCAATATGTAATAGACAAGACCTACTCTTTGCTCAGAGAACTGGACTCAACACACCCTATTCACCGCACAAGAATATATCTGACTAGTAATAATCTTAAAACCTATGTATTGATATCTCTCTGTTAGTGTGTCAAGTGGGTGTAAAGCGGCATAAACACAGCAGTGAAAAGCAGCTAAACCCCATTATCAAAATAAATTACTTTGAAAAACCCATGAAACAAAGACAGTGAAAGAGAGAGAAATTCTTACACAATGCGTTCAGGGGCTGTGATGCAACCTGGATTGACCATATCTAGACCCACAGCTGGATGAGACATAAGGGTGGACACTCTTGGGGCTGAGAGGTTTGGTGAGGTTGGGTGAGCAAACGCAGACCCTTTAAAGTAATACTGCGTGGTACCCATCGCATGGGTCCCAAATCTCCAGGTTCAAGGGCATCTTCCTACATCGAAAACATGCATGAGAAAACAAAAAGATGGTACACCATGTGATGGGGAAAGGTTTCTAAAACGCACCTCATTTCTCTTCTCCTTGTGCCCGGGTTCGCCATTCCAGCCGCTTTACTAACAATCTCCCTACTTGGAGCATCAGCACCTTTAACCTCCTGTTCCGTACAGGTTGCAATTTGTCCTGAGGATGTACGGGAAGACGGGGAACCAGTGAGAGACTAGCTCTTGGTGTTGGGACAGGCACAGGTCACTCTATTTTCCCATCAGGAAGAAGAATTAACCACAGGCTCATCCCCCCCCCCCGGGAACCAGAACAGGGCCTGAAGCCATCCTGCGCTTTTGCGGCCAGCTCCCAAAAAAGCGAGTAGTAAAATGGAGCTTCAGGGCACTGCAATTCACAAACCTGCAGAGTTATAAATGATAACTCTCGTCCACAAATATATTGAGGGAAGGCAAAGAAGAGGATTTGAAATCAAGGCAGATTTGCAGGAAACAGATTTCAGGAGGTAGATTCAAATCGCCTTTAAAGCCCATGAAAAGCGGCAAAACGTTGACAATGATGCCCTTGGCCAAAAAGGGCGTATGCGTTTTTTCCTGAATATATTCAGGAAAAAACGCATACGCCCTTTTTGGCCAACCAAGCAACCTGGAAAGGCAAATCAGGGCCACAAAGAAGACTCGCTACCCATCGGTCAAAAGGGCCATGCTGAAAAAAGTCTCAAAACCAGAAATGCAGGACAGGCCATGGAGAAATGGGAGCCTTGCTACACTGATGGGCGGGATGTAAATTGCCAACAGCCACTCTGGAGAAGTGTACGGTGTGTCCTGAAACATCTAAAAAACACAGCTTAGAGAGCATAGGGCACTTCCACTCATGGGGGTATAAATTGGGAAAATGAAAAATCAGCAAGACACAAGCACCTCAAAGTTTAGGGCTGCTCTGTTGACAAGGACCTCCACTTCATTCCACCTTCAATATCCCAGGAAAGAGAAAAATGGATAAAGAAGTTGTGGTCCTTATGTACAATGGAATATCACTCAGCCATGAAATCAATATCATAAGGCTAGTAGCAGCATGATGAGTGGATTTAGGTACGACGATTCTAAGTGAAATAAGTCACACAGAAAAGGACACTTCTCATAAGGTATCACTTATAGAGGGAATGTAAAAAGCGTTACACTTGAACTGAATTACAAAACAGAACAGAGTCACACATGCAGAAAACACACTATGGCTGCTTAACGGGAAAGGTGAGGTGGCGTGATACATAAAACAAGGGTTTCAAATTAGCTCAGATACCGTTCCATAAACCCAATATGTAATAGACAAGACCTACTCCTTGCTCAGAGAACTGGACTCAACACGCCCTATTCACCGCACAAGAATATATCTGACTAGTAATAATCTTAAAACCTGTGTATTGAAATCTCTCTGTTAGTGTGTCAAGTGGGTGTAAAGCGGCATAAACACAGCAGTGAAAAGCAGCTAAACCCCATTATCAAAATAAATTACTTTGAAAAACCCATGAAACAAAGACAGTGAAAGAGAGAGAAATTCTTACACAATGCGTTCAGGGGCTGTGATGCAACCTGGATTGACCATATCTAGACCCACAGCTGGATGAGACATAAGGGTGGACACTCTTGGGGCTGAGAGGTTTGGTGAGGTTGGGTGAGCAAACGCAGACCCTTTAAAGTAATACTGCGTGGTACCCATCGCATGGGTCCCAAATCTCCAGGTTCAAGGGCATCTTCTTACATCGAAAACATGCATGAGAAAACAAAAAGATGGTACACCATGTGATGGGGAAAGGTTTCTAAAACGCACCTCATTTCTCTTCGCCTTGTGCCCGGGTTCGCCATTCCAGCCGCTTTACTAACAATCTCCCTACTTGGAGCATCAGCACCTTTAACCTCCTGTTCCGTACAGGTTGCAATTTGTCCTGAGGATGAACGGGTAGACGGGGAACCAGTGAGAGACTAGCTCTTGGTGTTGGGACAGGCACAGGTCACTCTATTTTCCCATCAGGAAGAAGAATTAACCACAGGCTCATCCTCCCCCCCGCAACCAGAAGAGGGCCTGAAGCCATCCTGCGCTTTTGTGGCCAGCTCCCAAAAAAGCGAGTTGTAAAATGGAGCTTCAGGGCACTGCAATTCACAAACCTGCAGAGTTATAAATGATAACTCTCGTCCACAAATATATTGAGGGAAGGCAAAGAAGAGGATTTGAAATCAAGGCAGAATTGCAGGAAACAGATTTCAGGAGGTAGATTCGAATCGCCTTTAAAGCACATGAAAAGCGGCAAAACGTTAACAATGATGCCCTTGGCCAAAAAGGGCGTATGCGTTTTTTCCTGAATATATTCAGGAAAAAACGCATACGCCCTTTTTGGCCAACCAAGCAACCTGGAAAGGCAAATCAGCGCTACAAAGAAGACTCGCTACCCGTCGGTCAAAAGGGCCATGCTGAAAAAAGTCTCAAAACCAGAAATGCAGGACAGGCCATGGAGAAATGGGAGCCTTGCTACACTGATGGGCGGGATGTAAATTGCCAACAGCCACTCTGGAGAAGTGTACGGTGTGTCCTGAAACATCTAAAAAACACAGCTTAGAGAGCATAGGGCACTTCCACTCATGGGGATATAAATTGGGAAAATGAAAAATCAGCAAGACACAAGCACCTCAAAGTTTAGGGCTGCTCTGTTGACAAGGACCTCCACTTCATTCCACCTTCAATATCCCAGGAAAGAGAAAAATGGATAAAGAAGTTGTGGTCCTTATGTACAATGGAATATCACTCAGCCATGAAATCAATGTCATAAGGCTAGTAGCAGCATGATGAGTGGATTTAGGTACGACGATTCTAAGTGAAATAAGTCACACAGAAAAGGACACTTCTCATAAGGTATCACTTAAGGAGGGAATGTAAAAAGCGTTACACTTGAACTGAATTACAAAACAGAACAGAGTCACACATGCAGAAAACACACTATGGCTGCTTAACGGGAAAGGTGAGGTGGCGTGATACATATAACAAGGGTTTCAAATTAGCTCAGATACCATTCCATAAACCCAATATGTAATAGACAAGACCTACTCTTTGCTCAGAGAACTGGACTCAACACACCCTATTCACCGCACAAGAATATATCTGACTAGTAATAATCTTAAAACCTATGTATTGATATCTCTCTGTTAGTGTGTCAAGTGGGTGTAAAGCGGCATAAACACAGCAGTGAAAAGCAGCTAAACCCCATTATCAAAATAAATTACTTTGAAAAACCCATGAAACAAAGACAGTGAAAGAGAGAGAAATTCTTACACAATGCGTTCAGGGGCTGTGATGCAACCTGGATTGACCATATCTAGACCCACAGCTGGATGAGACATAAGGGTGGACACTCTTGGGGCTGAGAGGTTTGGTGAGGTTGGGTGAGCAAACGCAGACCCTTTAAAGTAATACTGCGTGGTACCCATCGCATGGGTCCCAAATCTCCAGGTTCAAGGGCATCTTCCTACATCGAAAACATGCATGAGAAAACAAAAAGATGGTACACCATGTGATGGGGAAAGGTTTCTAAAACGCACCTCATTTCTCTTCTCCTTGTGCCCGGGTTCGCCATTCCAGCCGCTTTACTAACAATCTCCCTACTTGGAGCATCAGCACCTTTAACCTCCTGTTCCGTACAGGTTGCAATTTGTCCTGAGGATGTACGGGAAGACGGGGAACCAGTGAGAGACTAGCTCTTGGTGTTGAGACAGGCACAGGTCACTCTATTTTCCCATCAGGAAGAAGAATTAACCACAGGCTCATCCTCCCCCCCGCAACCAGAACAGGGCCTGAAGCCATCCTGCGCTTTTGCGGCCAGCTCCCAAAAAAGCGAGTTGTAAAATGGAGCTTCAGGGCACTGCAATTCACAAACCTGCAGAGTTATAAATGATAACTCTCGTCCACAAATATATTGAGGGAAGGCAAAGAAGAGGATTTGAAATCAAGGCAGAATTGCAGGAAACAGATTTCAGGAGGTAGATTCGAATCGCCTTTAAAGCACATGAAAAGCGGCAAAACGTTGACAATGATGCCCTTGGCCAAAAAGGGCGTATGCGTTTTTTCCTGAATATATTCAGGAAAAAACGCATACGCCCTTTTTGGCCAACCAAGCAACCTGGAAAGGCAAATCAGCGCTACAAAGAAGACTCGCTACCCGTCGGTCAAAAGGGCCATGCTGAAAAAAGTCTCAAAACCAGAAATGCAGGACAGGCCATGGAGAAATGGGAGCCTTGCTACACTGATGGGCGGGATGTAAATTGCCAACAGCCACTCTGGAGAAGTGTACGGTGTGTCCTGAAACATCTAAAAAACACAGCTTAGAGAGCATAGGGCACTTCCACTCATGGGGATATAAATTGGGAAAATGAAAAATCAGCAAGACACAAGCACCTCAAAGTTTAGGGCTGCTCTGTTGACAAGGACCTCCACTTCATTCCACCTTCAATATCCCAGGAAAGAGAAAAATGGATAAAGAAGTTGTGGTCCTTATGTACAATGGAATATCACTCAGCCATGAAATCAATGTCATAAGGCTAGTAGCAGCATGATGAGTGGATTTAGGTACGACGATTCTAAGTGAAATAAGTCACACAGAAAAGGACACTTCTCATAAGGTATCACTTATAGAGGGAATGTAAAAGCCGTTACACTTGAACTGAATTACAAAACAGAACAGAGTCACACATGCAGAAAACACACTATGGCTGCTTAACGGGAAAGGTGAGGTGGGGTGATACATAAAACAAGGGTTTCAAATTAGCTCAGATACCGTTATATAAACCCAATATGTAATAGACAAGACCTACTCCTTGCTCAGAGAACTGGACTCAACACGCCCTATTCACCGCACAAGAATATATCTGACTAGTAATAATCTTAAAACCTATGTATTGATATCTCTCTGTTAGTGTGTCAAGTGGGTGTAAAGCGGCATAAACACAGCAGTGAAAAGCAGCTAAACCCCATTATCAAAATAAATTACTTTCAAAAACCCATGAAACAAAGACAGTGAAAGAGAGAGAAATTCTTACACAATGCGTTCAGGGGCTGTGATGCAACCTGGATTGACCATATCTAGACCCACAGCTGGATGAGACATAAGGGTGGACACTCTTGGGGCTGAGAGGTTTGGTGAGGTTGGGTGAGCAAACGCAGACCCTTTAAAGTAATACTGCGTGGTACCCATCGCATGGGTCCCAAATCTCCAGGTTCAAGGGCATCTTCCTACATCGAAAACATGCATGAGAAAACAAAAAGATGGTACACCATGTGATGGGGAAAGGTTTCTAAAACGCACCTCATTTCTCTTCTCCTTGTGCCCGGGTTCGCCATTCCAGCTGCTTTACTAACAATCTCCCTACTTGGAGCATCAGCACCTTTAACCTCCTGTTCCGTACAGGTTGCAATTTTTCCTGAGGATGAACGGGTAGACGGGGAACCAGTGAGAGACTAGCTCTTGGTGTTGGGACAGGCACAGGTCACTCTATTTTCCCATCAGGAAGAAGAATTAACCAGAGGCTCATCTTCCCCCCCGGAACCAGAACAGGGCCTGAAGCCATACTGCGCTTTTGCGGCCAGCTCCCAAAAAAGCGAGTTGTAAAATGGAGCTTCAGGGCACTGCAATTCAAAAACCTGCAGAGTTATAAATGATAACTCTCGTCCACAAATATATTGAGGGAAGGCAAAGAAGAGGATTTGAAATCAAGGCAGAATTGCAGGAAACAGATTTCAGGAGGTAGATTCGAATCGCCTTTAAAGCCCATGAAAAGCGGCAAAACGTTAACAATGATGCCCTTGGCCAAAAAGGGCGTATGCGTTTTTTCCTGAATATATTCAGGAAAAAACGCATACGCCCTTTTTGGCCAACCAAGCAACCTGGAAAGGCAAATCAGCGCTACAAAGAAGACTCGCTACCCGTCGGTCAAAAGGGCCATGCTTAAAAAAGTCTCAAAACCAGAAATGCAGGACAGGCCATGGAGAAATGGGAGCCTTGCTACACTGATGGGCGGGATGTAAATTGCCAACAGCCACTCTGGAGAAGTGTACGGTGTGTCCTGAAACATCTAAAAAACACAGCTTAGAGAGCATAGGGCACTTCCACTCATGGGGATATAAATTGGGAAAATGAAAAATCAGCAAGACACAAGCACCCCAAAGTTTAGGGCTGCTCTGTTGACAAGGACCTCCACTTCATTCCACCTTCAATATCCCAGGAAAGAGAAAAATGGATAAAGAAGTTGTGGTCCTTATGTACAATGGAATATCACTCAGCCATGAAATCAATGTCATAAGGCTAGTAGCAGCATGATGAGTGGATTTAGGTACGACGATTCTAAGTGAAATAAGTCACACAGAAAAGGACACTTCTCATAAGGTATCACTTAAGGAGGGAATGTAAAAAGGGTTACACTTGAACTGAATTACAAAACAGAACAGAGTCACACATGCAGAAAACACACTATGGCTGCTTAACGGGAAAGGTGAGGTGGCGTGATACATAAAACAAGGGTTTCAAATTAGCTCAGATACCGTTCCATAAACCCAATATGTAATAGACAAGACCTACTCTTTGCTCAGAGAACTGGACTCAACACACCCTATTCACCGCACAAGAATATATCTGACTAGTAATAATCTTAAAACCTATGTATTGATATCTCTCTGTTAGTGTGTCAAGTGGGTGTAAAGCGGCATAAACACAGCAGTGAAAAGCAGCTAAACCCCATTATCAAAATAAATTACTTTGAAAAACCCATGAAACAAAGACAGTGAAAGAGAGAGAAATTCTTACACAATGTGTTCAGGGGCTGTGATGCAACCTGGATTGACCATATCTAGACCCACAGCTGGATGAGACATAAGGGTGGACACTCTTGGGGCTGAGAGGTTTGGTGAGGTTGGGTGAGCAAACGCAGACCCTTTAAAGTAATACTGCGTGGTACCCATCGCATGGGTCCCAAATCTCCAGGTTCAAGGGCATCTTCCTACATCGAAAACATGCATGAGAAAACAAAAAGATGGTACACCATGTGATGGGGAAAGGTTTCTAAAACGCACCTCATTTCTCTTCTCCTTGTGCCCGGGTTCGCCATTCCAGCCGCTTTACTAACAATCTCCCTACTTGGAGCATCAGCACCTTTAACCTCCTGTTCCGTACAGGTTGCAATTTGTCCTGAGGATGTACGGGAAGACGGGGAACCAGTGAGAGACTAGCTCTTGGTGTTGGGACAGGCACAGGTCACTCTATTTTCCCATCAGGAAGAAGAATTAACCACAGGCTCATCCCCCCCCCCGGGAACCAGAACAGGGCCTGAAGCCATCCTGCGCTTTTGCGGCCAGCTCCCAAAAAAGCGAGTAGTAAAATGGAGCTTCAGGGCACTGCAATTCACAAACCTGCAGAGTTATAAATGATAACTCTCGTCCACAAATATATTGAGGGAAGGCAAAGAAGAGGATTTGAAATCAAGGCAGATTTGCAGGAAACAGATTTCAGGAGGTAGATTCGAATCGCCTTTAAAGCCCATGAAAAGCGGCAAAACGTTGACAATGATGCCCTTGGCCAAAAAGGGCGTATGCGTTTTTTCCTGAATATATTCAGGAAAAAACGCATACGCCCTTTTTGGCCAACCAAGCAACCTGGAAAGGCAAATCAGGGCCACAAAGAAGACTCGCTACCCATCGGTCAAAAGGGCCATGCTGAAAAAAGTCTCAAAACCAGAAATGCAGGACAGGCCATGGAGAAATGGGAGCCTTGCTACACTGATGGGCGGGATGTAAATTGCCAACAGCCACTCTGGAGAAGTGTACGGTGTGTCCTGAAACATCTAAAAAACACAGCTTAGAGAGCATAGGGCACTTCCACTCATGGGGGTATAAATTGGGAAAATGAAAAATCAGCAAGACACAAGCACCTCAAAGTTTAGGGCTGCTCTGTTGACAAGGACCTCCACTTCATTCCACCTTCAATATCCCAGGAAAGAGAAAAATGGATAAAGAAGTTGTGGTCCTTATGTACAATGGAATATCACTCAGCCATGAAATCAATATCATAAGGCTAGTAGCAGCATGATGAGTGGATTTAGGTACGACGATTCTAAGTGAAATAAGTCACACAGAAAAGGACACTTCTCATAAGGTATCACTTATAGAGGGAATGTAAAAAGCGTTACACTTGAACTGAATTACAAAACAGAACAGAGTCACACATGCAGAAAACACACTATGGCTGCTTAACGGGAAAGGTGAGGTGGCGTGATACATAAAACAAGGGTTTCAAATTAGCTCAGATACCGTTCCATAAACCCAATATGTAATAGACAAGACCTACTCTTTGCTCAGAGAACTGGACTCAACACACCCTATTCACCGCACAAGAATATATCTGACTAGTAATAATCTTAAAACCTATGTATTGATATCTCTCTGTTAGTGTGTCAAGTGGGTGTAAAGCGGCATAAACACAGCAGTGAAAAGCAGCTAAACCCCATTATCAAAATAAATTACTTTGAAAAACCCATGAAACAAAGACAGTGAAAGAGAGAGAAATTCTTACACAATGCGTTCAGGGGCTGTGATGCAACCTGGATTGACCATATCTAGACCCACAGCTGGATGAGACATAAGGGTGGACACTCTTGGGGCTGAGAGGTTTGGTGAGGTTGGGTGAGCAAACGCAGACCCTTTAAAGTAATACTGCGTGGTACCCATCGCATGGGTCCCAAATCTCCAGGTTCAAGGGCATCTTCCTACATCGAAAACATGCATGAGAAAACAAAAAGATGGTACACCATGTGATGGGGAAAGGTTTCTAAAACGCACCTCATTTCTCTTCTCCTTGTGCCCGGGTTCGCCATTCCAGCCGCTTTACTAACAATCTCCCTACTTGGAGCATCAGCACCTTTAACCTCCTGTTCCGTACAGGTTGCAATTTGTCCTGAGGATGTACGGGAAGACGGGGAACCAGTGAGAGACTAGCTCTTGGTGTTGAGACAGGCACAGGTCACTCTATTTTCCCATCAGGAAGAAGAATTAACCACAGGCTCATCCTCCCCCCCGCAACCAGAACAGGGCCTGAAGCCATCCTGCGCTTTTGCGGCCAGCTCCCAAAAAAGCGAGTTGTAAAATGGAGCTTCAGGGCACTGCAATTCACAAACCTGCAGAGTTATAAATGATAACTCTCGTCCACAAATATATTGAGGGAAGGCAAAGAAGAGGATTTGAAATCAAGGCAGAATTGCAGGAAACAGATTTCAGGAGGTAGATTCGAATCGCCTTTAAAGCACATGAAAAGCGGCAAAACGTTGACAATGATGCCCTTGGCCAAAAAGGGCGTATGCGTTTTTTCCTGAATATATTCAGGAAAAAACGCATACGCCCTTTTTGGCCAACCAAGCAACCTGGAAAGGCAAATCAGCGCTACAAAGAAGACTCGCTACCCGTCGGTCAAAAGGGCCATGCTGAAAAAAGTCTCAAAACCAGAAATGCAGGACAGGCCATGGAGAAATGGGAGCCTTGCTACACTGATGGGCGGGATGTAAATTGCCAACAGCCACTCTGGAGAAGTGTACGGTGTGTCCTGAAACATCTAAAAAACACAGCTTAGAGAGCATAGGGCACTTCCACTCATGGGGATATAAATTGGGAAAATGAAAAATCAGCAAGACACAAGCACCTCAAAGTTTAGGGCTGCTCTGTTGACAAGGACCTCCACTTCATTCCACCTTCAATATCCCAGGAAAGAGAAAAATGGATAAAGAAGTTGTGGTCCTTATGTACAATGGAATATCACTCAGCCATGAAATCAATGTCATAAGGCTAGTAGCAGCATGATGAGTGGATTTAGGTACGACGATTCTAAGTGAAATAAGTCACACAGAAAAGGACACTTCTCATAAGGTATCACTTATAGAGGGAATGTAAAAGCCGTTACACTTGAACTGAATTACAAAACAGAACAGAGTCACACATGCAGAAAACACACTATGGCTGCTTAACGGGAAAGGTGAGGTGGGGTGATACATAAAACAAGGGTTTCAAATTAGCTCAGATACCGTTATATAAACCCAATATGTAATAGACAAGACCTACTCCTTGCTCAGAGAACTGGACTCAACACGCCCTATTCACCGCACAAGAATATATCTGACTAGTAATAATCTTAAAACCTATGTATTGATATCTCTCTGTTAGTGTGTCAAGTGGGTGTAAAGCGGCATAAACACAGCAGTGAAAAGCAGCTAAACCCCATTATCAAAATAAATTACTTTCAAAAACCCATGAAACAAAGACAGTGAAAGAGAGAGAAATTCTTACACAATGCGTTCAGGGGCTGTGATGCAACCTGGATTGACCATATCTAGACCCACAGCTGGATGAGACATAAGGGTGGACACTCTTGGGGCTGAGAGGTTTGGTGAGGTTGGGTGAGCAAACGCAGACCCTTTAAAGTAATACTGCGTGGTACCCATCGCATGGGTCCCAAATCTCCAGGTTCAAGGGCATCTTCCTACATCGAAAACATGCATGAGAAAACAAAAAGATGGTACACCATGTGATGGGGAAAGGTTTCTAAAACGCACCTCATTTCTCTTCTCCTTGTGCCCGGGTTCGCCATTCCAGCTGCTTTACTAACAATCTCCCTACTTGGAGCATCAGCACCTTTAACCTCCTGTTCCGTACAGGTTGCAATTTTTCCTGAGGATGAACGGGTAGACGGGGAACCAGTGAGAGACTAGCTCTTGGTGTTGGGACAGGCACAGGTCACTCTATTTTCCCATCAGGAAGAAGAATTAACCAGAGGCTCATCCTCCCCCCCGGAACCAGAAAAGGGCCTGAAGCCATCCTGCGCTTTTGCGGCCAGCTCCCAAAAAAGCGAGTTGTAAAATGGAGCTTCAGGGCACTGCAATTCAAAAACCTGCAGAGTTATAAATGATAACTCTCGTCCACAAATATATTGAGGGAAGGCAAAGAAGAGGATTTGAAATCAAGGCAGAATTGCAGGAAACAGATTTCAGGAGGTAGATTCGAATCGCCTTTAAAGCCCATGAAAAGCGGCAAAACGTTAACAATGATGCCCTTGGCCAAAAAGGGCGTATGCGTTTTTTCCTGAATATATTCAGGAAAAAACGCATACGCCCTTTTTGGCCAACCAAGCAACCTGGAAAGGCAAATCAGCGCTACAAAGAAGACTCGCTACCCGTCGGTCAAAAGGGCCATGCTTAAAAAAGTCTCAAAACCAGAAATGCAGGACAGGCCATGGAGAAATGGGAGCCTTGCTACACTGATGGGCGGGATGTAAATTGCCAACAGCCACTCTGGAGAAGTGTACGGTGTGTCCTGAAACATCTAAAAAACACAGCTTAGAGAGCATAGGGCACTTCCACTCATGGGGATATAAATTGGGAAAATGAAAAATCAGCAAGACACAAGCACCCCAAAGTTTAGGGCTGCTCTGTTGACAAGGACCTCCACTTCATTCCACCTTCAATATCCCAGGAAAGAGAAAAATGGATAAAGAAGTTGTGGTCCTTATGTACAATGGAATATCACTCAGCCATGAAATCAATGTCATAAGGCTAGTAGAAGCATGATGAGTGGATTTAGGTACGACGATTCTAAGTGAAATAAGTCACACAGAAAAGGACACTTCTCATAAGGTATCACTTAAGGAGGGAATGTAAAAAGGGTTACACTTGAACTGAATTACAAAACAGAACAGAGTCACACATGCAGAAAACACACTATGGCTGCTTAACGGGAAAGGTGAGGTGGCGTGATACATAAAACAAGGGTTTCAAATTAGCTCAGATACCGTTCCATAAACCCAATATGTAATAGACAAGACCTACTCTTTGCTCAGAGAACTGGACTCAACACACCCTATTCACCGCACAAGAATATATCTGACTAGTAATAATCTTAAAACCTATGTATTGATATCTCTCTGTTAGTGTGTCAAGTGGGTGTAAAGCGGCATAAACACAGCAGTGAAAAGCAGCTAAACCCCATTATCAAAATAAATTACTTTGAAAAACCCATGAAACAAAGACAGTGAAAGAGAGAGAAATTCTTACACAATGTGTTCAGGGGCTGTGATGCAACCTGGATTGACCATATCTAGACCCACAGCTGGATGAGACATAAGGGTGGACACTCTTGGGGCTGAGAGGTTTGGTGAGGTTGGGTGAGCAAACGCAGACCCTTTAAAGTAATACTGCGTGGTACCCATCGCATGGGTCCCAAATCTCCAGGTTCAAGGGCATCTTCCTACATCGAAAACATGCATGAGAAAACAAAAAGATGGTACACCATGTGATGGGGAAAGGTTTCTAAAACGCACCTCATTTCTCTTCTCCTTGTGCCCGGGTTCGCCATTCCAGCCGCTTTACTAACAATCTCCCTACTTGGAGCATCAGCACCTTTAACCTCCTGTTCCGTACAGGTTGCAATTTGTCCTGAGGATGTACGGGAAGACGGGGAACCAGTGAGAGACTAGCTCTTGGTGTTGGGACAGGCACAGGTCACTCTATTTTCCCATCAGGAAGAAGAATTAACCACAGGCTCATCCCCCCCCCCCGGGAACCAGAACAGGGCCTGAAGCCATCCTGCGCTTTTGCGGCCAGCTCCCAAAAAAGCGAGTAGTAAAATGGAGCTTCAGGGCACTGCAATTCACAAACCTGCAGAGTTATAAATGATAACTCTCGTCCACAAATATATTGAGGGAAGGCAAAGAAGAGGATTTGAAATCAAGGCAGATTTGCAGGAAACAGATTTCAGGAGGTAGATTCGAATCGCCTTTAAAGCCCATGAAAAGCGGCAAAACGTTGACAATGATGCCCTTGGCCAAAAAGGGCGTATGCGTTTTTTCCTGAATATATTCAGGAAAAAACGCATACGCCCTTTTTGGCCAACCAAGCAACCTGGAAAGGCAAATCAGGGCCACAAAGAAGACTCGCTACCCATCGGTCAAAAGGGCCATGCTGAAAAAAGTCTCAAAACCAGAAATGCAGGACAGGCCATGGAGAAATGGGAGCCTTGCTACACTGATGGGCGGGATGTAAATTGCCAACAGCCACTCTGGAGAAGTGTACGGTGTGTCCTGAAACATCTAAAAAACACAGCTTAGAGAGCATAGGGCACTTCCACTCATGGGGGTATAAATTGGGAAAATGAAAAATCAGCAAGACACAAGCACCTCAAAGTTTAGGGCTGCTCTGTTGACAAGGACCTCCACTTCATTCCACCTTCAATATCCCAGGAAAGAGAAAAATGGATAAAGAAGTTGTGGTCCTTATGTACAATGGAATATCACTCAGCCATGAAATCAATATCATAAGGCTAGTAGCAGCATGATGAGTGGATTTAGGTACGACGATTCTAAGTGAAATAAGTCACACAGAAAAGGACACTTCTCATAAGGTATCACTTATAGAGGGAATGTAAAAAGCGTTACACTTGAACTGAATTACAAAACAGAACAGAGTCACACATGCAGAAAACACACTATGGCTGCTTAACGGGAAAGGTGAGGTGGCGTGATACATAAAACAAGGGTTTCAAATTAGCTCAGATACCGTTCCATAAACCCAATATGTAATAGACAAGACCTACTCCTTGCTCAGAGAACTGGACTCAACACGCTCTATTCACCGCACAAGAATATATCTGACTAGTAATAATCTTAAAACCTGTGTATTGATATCTCTCTGTTAGTGTGTCAAGTGGGTGTAAAGCGGCATAAACACAGCAGTGAAAAGCAGCTAAACCCCATTATCAAAATAAATTACTTTGAAAAACCCATGAAACAAAGACAGTGAAAGAGAGAGAAATTCTTACACAATGCGTTCAGGGGCTGTGATGCAACCTGGATTGACCATATCTAGACCCACAGCTGGATGAGACATAAGGGTGGACACTCTTGGGGCTGAGAGGTTTGGTGAGGTTGGGTGAGCAAACGCAGACCCTTTAAAGTAATACTGCGTGGTACCCATCGCATGGGTCCCAAATCTCCAGGTTCAAGGGCATCTTCTTACATCGAAAACATGCATGAGAAAACAAAAAGATGGTACACCATGTGATGGGGAAAGGTTTCTAAAACGCACCTCATTTCTCTTCGCCTTGTGCCCGGGTTCGCCATTCCAGCCGCTTTACTAACAATCTCCCTACTTGGAGCATCAGCACCTTTAACCTCCTGTTCCGTACAGGTTGCAATTTGTCCTGAGGATGAACGGGTAGACGGGGAACCAGTGAGAGACTAGCTCTTGCTGTTGGGACAGGCACAGGTCACTCTATTTTACCATCAGGAAGAAGAATTAACCACAGGCTCATCCTCCCCCCCGCAACCAGAAGAGGGCCTGAAGCCATCCTGTGCTTTTGCGGCCAGCTCCCAAAAAAGCGAGTTGTAAAATGGAGCTTCAGGGCACTGCAATTCACAAACCTGCAGAGTTATAAATGATAACTCTCGTCCACAAATATATTGAGGGAAGGCAAAGAAGAGGATTTGAAATCAAGGCAGAATTGCAGGAAACAGATTTCAGGAGGTAGATTCGAATCGCCTTTAAAGCACATGAAAAGCGGCAAAACGTTAACAATGATGCCCTTGGCCAAAAAGGGCGTATGCGTTTTTTCCTGAATATATTCAGGAAAAAACGCATACGCCCTTTTTGGCCAACCAAGCAACCTGGAAAGGCAAATCAGCGCTACAAAGAAGACTCGCTACCCGTCGGTCAAAAGGGCCATGCTGAAAAAAGTCTCAAAACCAGAAATGCAGGACAGGCCATGGAGAAATGGGAGCCTTGCTACACTGATGGGCGGGATGTAAATTGCCAACAGCCACTCTGGAGAAGTGTACGGTGTGTCCTGAAACATCTAAAAAACACAGCTTAGAGAGCATAGGGCACTTCCACT
The DNA here is from genome assembly GCF_965194805.1 of Balaenoptera borealis. Classification (NCBI taxonomy): domain Eukaryota; kingdom Metazoa; phylum Chordata; class Mammalia; order Artiodactyla; family Balaenopteridae; genus Balaenoptera; species Balaenoptera borealis. The sequence goes on from NW_028124009.1 coordinate 4,355,657, forward strand.
CATGGGGATATAAATTGGGAAAATGAAAAATCAGCAAGACACAAGCACCTCAAAGTTTAGGGCTGCTCTGTTGACAAGGACCTCCACTTCATTCCACCTTCAATATCCCAGGAAAGAGAAAAATGGATAAAGAAGTTGTGGTCCTTATGTACAATGGAATATCACTCAGCCATGAAATCAATGTCATAAGGCTAGTAGCAGCATGATGAGTGGATTTAGGTACGACGATTCTAAGTGAAATAAGTCACACAGAAAAGGACACTTCTCATAAGGTATCACTTAAGGAGGGAATGTAAAAAGCGTTACACTTGAACTGAATTACAAAACAGAACAGAGTCACACATGCAGAAAACACACTATGGCTGCTTAACGGGAAAGGTGAGGTGGCGTGATACATATAACAAGGGTTTCAAATTAGCTCAGATACCATTCCATAAACCCAATATGTAATAGACAAGACCTACTCTTTGCTCAGAGAACTGGACTCAACACACCCTATTCACCGCACAAGAATATATCTGACTAGTAATAATCTTAAAACCTATGTATTGATATCTCTCTGTTAGTGTGTCAAGTGGGTGTAAAGCGGCATAAACACAGCAGTGAAAAGCAGCTAAACCCCATTATCAAAATAAATTACTTTGAAAAACCCATGAAACAAAGACAGTGAAAGAGAGAGAAATTCTTACACAATGCGTTCAGGGACTGTGATGCAACCTGGATTGACCATATCTAGACCCACAGCTGGATGAGACATAAGGGTGGACACTCTTGGGGCTGAGAGGTTTGGTGAGGTTGGGTGAGCAAACGCAGACCCTTTAAAGTAATACTGCGTGGTACCCATCGCATGGGTCCCAAATCTCCAGGTTCAAGGGCATCTTCCTACATCGAAAACATGCATGAGAAAACAAAAAGATGGTACACCATGTGATGGGGAAAGGTTTCTAAAACGCACCTCATTTCTCTTCTCCTTGTGCCCGGGTTCGCCATTCCAGCCGCTTTACTAACAATCTCCCTACTTGGAGCATCAGCACCTTTAACCTCCTGTTCCGTACAGGTTGCAATTTGTCCTGAGGATGTACGGGAAGACGGGGAACCAGTGAGAGACTAGCTCTTGGTTTTGAGACAGGCACAGGTCACTCTATTTTCCCATCAGGAAGAAGAATTAACCACAGGCTCATCCTCCCCCCCGCAACCAGAACAGGGCCTGAAGCCATCCTGCGCTTTTGCGGCCAGCTCCCAAAAAAGCGAGTTGTAAAATGGAGCTTCAGGGCACTGCAATTCACAAACCTGCAGAGTTATAAATGATAACTCTCGTCCACAAATATATTGAGGGAAGGCAAAGAAGAGGATTTGAAATCAAGGCAGAATTGCAGGAAACAGATTTCAGGAGGTAGATTCGAATCACCTTTAAAGCACATGAAAAGCGGCAAAACGTTGACAATGATGCCCTTGGCCAAAAAGGGCGTATGCGTTTTTTCCTGAATATATTCAGGAAAAAACGCATACGCCCTTTTTGGCCAACCAAGCAACCTGGAAAGGCAAATCAGCGCTACAAAGAAGACTCGCTACCCGTCGGTCAAAAGGGCCATGCTGAAAAAAGTCTCAAAACCAGAAATGCAGGACACGCCATGGAGAAATGGGAGCCTTGCTACACTGATGGGCGGGATGTAAATTGCCAACAGCCACTCTGGAGAAGTGTACGGTGTGTCCTGAAACATCTAAAAAACACAGCTTAGAGAGCATAGGGCACTTCCACTCATGGGGATATAAATTGGGAAAATGAAAAATCAGCAAGACACAAGCACCTCAAAGTTTAGGGCTGCTCTGTTGACAAGGACCTCCACTTCATTCCACCTTCAATATCCCAGGAAAGAGAAAAATGGATAAAGAAGTTGTGGTCCTTATGTACAATGGAATATCACTCAGCCATGAAATCAATGTCATAAGGCTAGTAGCAGCATGATGAGTGGATTTAGGTACGACGATTCTAAGTGAAATAAGTCACACAGAAAAGGACACTTCTCATAAGGTATCACTTATAGAGGGAATGTAAAAGCCGTTACACTTGAACTGAATTACAAAACAGAACAGAGTCACACATGCAGAAAACACACTATGGCTGCTTAACGGGAAAGGTGAGGTGGGGTGATACATAAAACAAGGGTTTCAAATTAGCTCAGATACCGTTATATAAACCCAATATGTAATAGACAAGACCTACTCCTTGCTCAGAGAACTGGACTCAACACGCCCTATTCACCGCACAAGAATATATCTGACTAGTAATAATCTTAAAACCTATGTATTGATATCTCTCTGTTAGTGTGTCAAGTGGGTGTAAAGCGGCATAAACACAGCAGTGAAAAGCAGCTAAACCCCATTATCAAAATAAATTACTTTGAAAAACCCATGAAACAAAGACAGTGAAAGAGAGAGAAATTCTTACACAATGCGTTCAGGGGCTGTGATGCAACCTGGATTGACCATATCTAGACCCACAGCTGGATGAGACATAAGGGTGGACACTCTTGGGGCTGAGAGGTTTGGTGAGGTTGGGTGAGCAAACGCAGACCCTTTAAAGTAATACTGCGTGGTACCCATCGCATGGGTCCCAAATCTCCAGGTTCAAGGGCATCTTCCTACATCGAAAACATGCATGAGAAAACAAAAAGATGGTACACCATGTGATGGGGAAAGGTTTCTAAAACGCACCTCATTTCTCTTCTCCTTGTGCCCGGGTTCGCCATTCCAGCCGCTTTACTAACAATCTCCCTACTTGGAGCATCAGCACCTTTAACCTCCTGTTGCGTACAGGTTGCAATTTGTCCTGAGGATGAACGGGTAGACGGGGAACCAGTGAGAGACTAGCTCTTGGTGTTGGGACAGGCACAGGTCACTCTATTTTCCCATCAGGAAGAAGAATTAACCAGAGGCTCATCCTCCCCCCCGCAACCAGAACAGGGCCTGAAGCCATCCTGCGCTTTTGCGGCCAGCTCCCAAAAAAGCGAGTTGTAAAATGGAGCTTCAGGGCACTGCAATTCACAAACCTGCAGAGTTATAAATGATAACTCTCGTCCACAAATATATTGAGGGAAGGCAAAGAAGAGGATTTGAAATCAAGGCAGAATTGCAGGAAACAGATTTCAGGAGGTAGATTCGAATCGCCTTTAAAGCACATGAAAAGCGGCAAAACGTTGACAATGATGCCCTTGGCCAAAAAGGGCGTATGCGTTTTTTCCTGAATATATTCAGGAAAAAACGCATACGCCCTTTTTGGCCAACCAAGCAACCTGGAAAGGCAAATCAGCGCTACAAAGAAGACTCGCTACCCGTCGGTCAAAAGGGCCATGCTGAAAAACGTGTCAAAACCAGAAATGCAGGACAGGCCATGGAGAAATGGGAGCCTTGCTACACTGATGGGCGGGATGTAAATTGCCAACAGCCACTCTGGAGAAGTGTATGGTGTGTCCTGAAACATCTAAAAAACACAGCTTAGAGAGCATAGGGCACTTCCACTCATGGGGATATAAATTGGGAAAATGAAAAATCAGCAAGACACAAGCACTCCAAAGTTTAGGGCTGCTCTGTTGACAAGGACCTCCACTTCATTCCACCTTCAATATCCCAGGAAAGAGAAAAATGGATAAAGAAGTTGTGGTCCTTATGTACAATGGAATATCACTCAGCCATGAAATCAATGTCATAAGGCTAGTAGCAGCATGATGAGTGGATTTAGGTACGACGATTCTAAGTGAAATAAGTCACACAGAAAAGGACACTTCTCATAAGGTATCACTTAAGGAGAGAATGTAAAAAGCGTTACACTTGAACTGAATTACAAAACAGAACAGAGTCACACATGCAGAAAACACACTATGGCTGCTTAACGGGAAAGGTGAGGTGGGGTGATACATAAAACAAGGGTTTCAAATTAGCTCAGATACCGTTCCATAAACCCAATATGTAATAGACAAGACCTACTCCTTGCTCAGAGAACTGGACTCAACACGCCCTATTCACCGCACAAGAATATATCTGACTAGTAATAATCTTAAAACCTATGTATTGATATCTCTCTGTTAGTGTGTCAAGTGGGTGTAAAGCGGCATAAACACAGCAGTGAAAAGCAGCTAAACCCCATTATCAAAATAAATTACTTTGAAAAACCCATGAAACAAAGACAGTGAAAGAGAGAGAAATTCTTACACAATGCGTTCAGGGGCTGTGATGCAACCTGGATTGACCATATCTAGACCCACAGCTGGATGAGACATAAGGGTGGACACTCTTGGGGCTGAGAGGTTTGGTGAGGTTGGGTGAGCAAACGCAGACCCTTTAAAGTAATACTGCGTGGTACCCATCGCATGGGTCCCAAATCTCCAGGTTCAAGGGCATCTTCCTACATCGAAAACATGCATGAGAAAACAAAAAGATGGTACACCATGTGATGGGGAAAGGTTTCTAAAACGCACCTCATTTCTCTTCTCCTTGTGCCCGGGTTCGCCATTCCAGCCGCTTTACTAACAATCTCCCTACTTGGAGCATCAGCACCTTTAACCTCCTGTTCCGTACAGGTTGCAATTTGTCCTGAGGATGAACGGGTAGACGGGGAACCAGTGAGAGACTAGCTCTTGGTGTTGGGACAGGCACAGGTCACTCTATTTTCCCATCAGGAAGAAGAATTAACCACAGGCTCATCCTCCCCCCCGCAACCAGAACAGGGCCTGAAGCCATCCTGCGCTTTTGCGGCCAGCTTCCAAAAAAGCGAGTTGTAAAATGGAGCTTCAGGGCACTGCAATTCACAAACCTGCAGAGTTATAAATGATAACTCTCGTCCACAAATATATTGAGGGAAGGCAAAGAAGAGGATTTGAAATCAAGGCAGAATTGCAGGAAACAGATTTCAGGAGGTATATTCGAATCACCTTTAAAGCACATGAAAAGCGGCAAAACGTTGACAATGATGCCCTTGGCCAAAAAGGGCGTATGCGTTTTTTCCTGAATATATTCAGGAAAAAACGCATACGCCCTTTTTGGCCAACCAATCAACCTGGAAAGGCAAATCAGCGCTACAAAGAAGACTCGCTACCCGTTGGTCAAAAGGGCCATGCTGAAAAACGTGTCAAAACCAGAAATGCAGGACAGGCCATGGAGAAATGCGAGCCTTGCTACACTGATGGGCGGGATGTAAATTGCCAACAGCCACTCTGGAGAAGTGTATGGTGTGTCCTGAAACATCTAAAAAACACAGCTTAGAGAGCATAGGGCACTTCCACTCATGGGGATATAAATTGGGAAAATGAAAAATCAGCAAGACACAAGCACCTCAAAGTTTAGGGCTGCTCTGTTGACAAGGACCTCCACTTCATTCCACCTTCAATATCCCAGGAAAGAGAAAAATGGATAAAGAAGTTGTGGTCCTTATGTACAATGGAATATCACTCAGCTATGAAATCAATGTCATAAGGCTAGTAGCAGCATGATGAGTGGATTTAGGTACGACGATTCTAAGTGAAATAAGTCACACAGAAAAGGACACTTCTCATAAGGTATCACTTATAGAGGGAATGTGAAAGCCGTTACACTTGAACTGAATTACAAAACAGAACAGAGTCACACATGCAGAAAACACACTATGGCTGCTTAACGGGAAAGGTGAGGTGGGGTGATACATAAAACAAGGGTTTCAAATTAGCTCAGATACCGTTCCATAAACCCAATATGTAATAGACAAGACCTACTCCTTGCTCAGAGAACTGGACTCAACACGCCCTATTCACCGCACAAGAATATATCTGACTAGTAATAATCTTAAAACCTATGTATTGATATCTCTCTGTTAGTGTGTCAAGTGGGTGTAAAGCGGCATAAACACAGCAGTGAAAAGCAGCTAAACCCCATTATAAAAATAAATTACTTTTACAAACCCATGAAACAAAGACAGTGAAAGAGAGAGAAATTCTTACACAATGCGTTCAGGGGCTGTGATGCAACCTGGATTGACCATATCTAGACCCACAGCTGGATGAGACATAAGGGTGGACACTCTTGGGGCTGAGAGGTTTGGTGAGGTTGGGTGAGCAAACGCAGACCCTTTAAAGTAATACTGCGTGGTACCCATCGCATGGGTCCCAAATCTCCAGGTTCAAGGGCATCTTCCTACATCGAAAACATGCATGAGAAAACAAAAAGATGGTACACCATGTGATGGGGAAAGGTTTCTAAAACGCACCTCATTTCTCTTCTCCTTGTGCCCGGGTTCGCCATTCCAGCCGCTTTACTAACAATCTCCCTACTTGGAGCATCAGCACCTTTAACCTCCTGTTGCGTACAGGTTGCAATTTGTCCTGAGGATGAACGGGTAGACGGGGAACCAGTGAGAGACTAGCTCTTGGTGTTGGGACAGGCACAGGTCACTCTATTTTCCCATCAGGAAGAAGAATTAACCACAGGCTCATCCCCCCCCCCGGGAACCAGAACAGGGCCTGAAGCCATCCTGCGCTTTTGCGGCCAGCTCCCAAAAAAGCGAGTAGTAAAATGGAGCTTCAGGGCACTGCAATTCACAAACCTGCAGAGTTATAAATGATAACTCTCGTCCACAAATATATTGAGGGAAGGCAAAGAAGAGGATTTGAAATCAAGGCAGAATTGCAGGAAACAGATTTCAGGAGGTAGATTCGAATCGCCTTTAAAGCACATGAAAAGCGGCAAAACGTTGACAATGATGCCCTTGGCCAAAAAGGGCGTATGCGTTTTTTCCTGAATATATTCAGGAAAAAACGCATACGCCCTTTTTGGCCAACCAATCAACCTGGAAAGGCAAATCAGCGCTACAAAGAAGACTCGCTACCCGTTGGTCAAAAGGGCCATGCTGAAAAACGTGTCAAAACCAGAAATGCAGGACAGGCCATGGAGAAATGCGAGCCTTGCTACACTGATGGGCGGGATGTAAATTGCCAACAGCCACTCTGGAGAAGTGTATGGTGTGTCCTGAAACATCTAAAAAACACAGCTTAGAGAGCATAGGGCACTTCCACTCATGGGGATATAAATTGGGAAAATGAAAAATCAGCAAGACACAAGCACCTCAAAGTTTAGGGCTGCTCTGTTGACAAGGACCTCCACTTCATTCCACCTTCAATATCCCAGGAAAGAGAAAAATGGATAAAGAAGTTGTGGTCCTTATGTACAATGGAATATCACTCAGCCATGAAATCAATGTCATAAGGCTAGTAGCAGCATGATGAGTGGATTTAGGTACGACGAATCTAAGTGAAATAAGTCACACAGAAAAGGACACTTCTCATAAGGTATCACTTATAGAGGGAATGTGAAAGCCGTTACACTTGAACTGAATTACAAAACAGAACAGAGTCACACATGCAGAAAACACACTATGGCTGCTTAACGGGAAAGGTGAGGTGGGGTGATACATAAAACAAGGGTTTCAAATTAGCTCAGATACCGTTCCATAAACCCAATATGTAATAGACAAGACCTACTCCTTGCTCAGAGAACTGGACTCAACACGCCCTATTCACCGCACAAGAATATATCTGACTAGTAATAATCTTAAAACCTATGTATTGATATCTCTCTGTTAGTGTGTCAAGTGGGTGTAAAGCGGCATAAACACAGCAGTGAAAAGCAGCTAAACCCCATTATAAAAATAAATTACTTTTACAAACCCATGAAACAAAGACAGTGAAAGAGAGAGAAATTCTTACACAATGCGTTCAGGGGCTGTGATGCAACCTGGATTGACCATATCTAGACCCACAGCTGGATGAGACATAAGGGTGGACACTCTTGGGGCTGAGAGGTTTGGTGAGGTTGGGTGAGCAAACGCAGACCCTTTAAAGTAATACTGCGTGGTACCCATCGCATGGGTCCCAAATCTCCAGGTTCAACGGCATCTTCCTACATCGAAATCATGCATGAGAAAACAAAATGATGGTACACCATGTGATGGGGAAAGGTTTCTAAAACGCACCTCATTTCTCTTCTCCTTGTGCCCGGGTTCGCCATTCCAGCCGCTTTACTAACAATCTCCCTACTTGGAGTATCAGCACCTTTAATCTCCTGTTCCGTACAGATTGCAATTTGTCCTGAGGATGAACGGGTAGACGGGGAACCAGTGAGAGAGTAGCTCTTGGTGTTGGGACAGGCACAGGTCACTCTATTTTCCCATCAGGAAGAAGAATTAACCACAGGCTCATCCTCCCCCCCGCAACCAGAACAGGGCCTGAAGCCATCCAGTGCTTTTGCGGCCAGCTCCCAAAAAAGCGAGTTGTAAAATGGAGCTTCAGGGCACTGCAATTCACAAACCTGCAGAGTTATAAATGATAACTCTCGTCCACAAATATATTGAGGGAAGGCAAAGAAGAGGATTTGAAATCAAGGCAGAATTGCAGGAAACGGATTTCAGGAGGTAGATTCGAATCGCCTTTAAAGCACATGAAAAGCGGCAAAACGTTGACAATGATGCCCTTGGCCAAAAAGGGCGTATGCGTTTTTTCCTGAATATATTCAGGAAAAAACGCATACGCCCTTTTTGGCCAACCAATCAACCTGGAAAGGCAAATCAGCGCTACAAAGAAGACTCGCTACCCGTTGGTCAAAAGGGCCATGCTGAAAAACGTGTCAAAACCAGAAATGCAGGACAGGCCATGGAGAAATGCGAGCCTTGCTACACTGATGGGCGGGATGTAAATTGCCAACAGCCACTCTGGAGAAGTGTATGGTGTGTCCTGAAACATCTAAAAAACACAGCTTAGAGAGCATAGGGCACTTCCACTCATGGGGATATAAATTGGGAAAATGAAAAATCAGCAAGACACAAGCACCTCAAAGTTTAGGGCTGCTCTGTTGACAAGGACCTCCACTTCATTCCACCTTCAATATCCCAGGAAAGAGAAAAATGGATAAAGAAGTTGTGGTCCTTATGTACAATGGAATATCACTCAGCCATGAAATCAATGTCATAAGGCTAGTAGCAGCATGATGAGTGGATTTAGGTACGACGATTCTAAGTGAAATAAGTCACACAGAAAAGGACACTTCTCATAAGGTATCACTTATAGAGGGAATGTGAAAGCCGTTACACTTGAACTGAATTACAAAACAGAACAGAGTCACACATGCAGAAAACACACTATGGCTGCTTAACTGGAAAGGTGAGGTGGGGTGATACATAAAACAAGGGTTTCAAATTAGCTCAGATACCGTTCCATAAACCCAATATGTAATAGACAAGACCTACTCCTTGCTCAGAGAACTGGACTCAACACGCCCTATTCACCGCACAAGAATATATCTGACTAGTAATAATCTTAAAACCTATGTATTGATATCTCTCTGTTAGTGTGTCAAGTGGGTGTAAAGCGGCATAAACACAGCAGTGAAAAGCAGCTAAACCCCATTATCAAAATAACTTACTTTGAAAAACCCATGAAACAAAGACAGTGAAAGAGAGAGAAATTCTTACACAATGCGTTCAGGGGCTGTGATGCAACCTGGATTGACCATATCTAGACCCACAGCTGGATGAGACCTAAGGGTGGACACTCTTGGGGCTGAGAGGTTTGGTGAGGTTGGGTGAGCAAACGCAGACCCTTTAAAGTAATACTGCGTGGTACCCATCGCATGGGTCCCAAATCTCCAGGTTCAAGGGCATCTTCCTACATCAAAAACATGCATGAGAATCCCAGAAGATGGTACACCGTGTGATGGGGAAAGGTTTCTAAAACGCACCTCATTTCTCTTCTCCTTGTGCCCGGGTTCGCCATTCCAGCCGCTTTCCTAACAATCTCCCTACTTGGAGCATCAGCACATTTAACCTCCTGTTCCGTACAGGTTGCAATTTGTCCTGAGGATGAACAGGTAGACGGGGAACCAGTGAGAGACTAGCTCTTGGTGTTGGGACAGGCACAGGTCACTCTATTTTCCCATAAGGAAGAAGAATTAACCACAGGCTCATCCCCCCCCCGGAACCAGAACAGGGCCTGAAGCCATCCTGCGCTTTTGCGGCCAGCTCCCAAAAAAGCGAGTTGTAAAATGGAGCTTCAGGGCACTGCAATTCACAAACCTGCAGAGTTATAAATGATAACTCTCGTCCACAAATATATTGAGGGAAGGCAAAGAAGAGGATTTGAAATCAAGGCAGAATTGCAGGAAACAGATTTCAGGAGGTAGATTCGAATCGCCTTTAAAGCACATGAAAAGCGGCAAAATGTTGACAATGATGCCCTTGGCCAAAAAGGGCGTATGCGTTTTTTCCTGAATATATTCAGGAAAAAACGCATACGCCCTTTTTGGCCAACCAAGCAACCTGGAAAGGCAAATCAGTGCTACAAAGAAGTCTCGCTTCCCATCAGTCAAAATGGCCATGCTGAAAAAAGTCTCAAAACCTGAAATGAAGGACAGGCCATGGAGAAATGGGAGCCTTGCTACACTGATGGGCGGGATGTAAATTGCCAACAGCCACTCTGGAGAAGTGTACGGTGTGTCCTGAAACATCTAAAAAACACAGCTTAGAGAGCATAGGGCACTTCCACTCATGGGGGTATAAATTGGGAAAATGAAAAATCAGCAAGACACAAGCACCTCAAAGTTTAGGGCTGCTCTGTTGACAAGGACCTCCACTTCATTCCACCTTCAATATCCCAGGAAAGAGAAAAATGGATAAAGAAGTTGTGGTCCTTATGTACAATGGAATATCACTCAGCCATGAAATCAATGTCATAAGGCTAGTAGCAGCATGATGAGTGGATTTAGGTACGACGATTCTAAGTGAAATAAGTCACACAGAAAAGGACACTTCTCATAAGGTATCACTTAAGGAGAGAATGTAAAAAGCGTTACACTTGAACTGAATTACAAAACAGAACAGAGTCACACATGCAGAAAACACACTATGGCTGCTTAACGGGAAAGGTGAGGTGGGGTGATACATAAAACAAGGGTTTCAAATTAGCTCAGATACCGTTCCATAAACCCAATATGTAATAGACAAGACCTACTCCTTGCTCAGAGAACTGGACTCAACACGCCCTATTCACCGCACAAGAATATATCTGACTAGTAATAATCTTAAAACCTATGTATTGATATCTCTCTGTTAGTGTGTCAAGTGGGTGTAAAGCGGCATAAACACAGCAGTGAAAAGCAGCTAAACCCCATTATCAAAATAAATTACTTTTACAAACCCATGAAACAAAGACAGTGAAAGAGAGAGAAATTCTTACACAATGCGTTCAGGGGCTGTGATGCAACCTGGATTGACCATATCTAGACCCACAGCTGGATGAGACATAAGGGTGGACACTCTTGGGGCTGAGAGGTTTGGTGAGGTTGGGTGAGCAAACGCAGACCCTTTAAAGTAATACTGCGTGGTACCCATCGCATGGGTCCCAAATCTCCAGGTTCAAGGGCATCTTCTTACATCGAAAACATGCATGAGAAAACAAAAAGATGGTACACCATGTGATGGGGAAAGGTTTCTAAAACGCACCTCATTTCTCTTCGCCTTGTGCCCGGGTTCGCCATTCCAGCCGCTTTACTAACAATCTCCCTACTTGGAGCATCAGCACCTTTAACCTCCTGTTCCGTACAGGTTGCAATTTGTCCTGAGGATGAACGGGTAGACGGGGAACCAGTGAGAGACTAGCTCTTGGTGTTGGGACAGGCACAGGTCACTCTATTTTACCATCAGGAAGAAGAATTAACCACAGGCTCATCCTCCCCCCCGCAACCAGAAGAGGGCCTGAAGCCATCCTGCGCTTTTGCGGCCAGCTCCCAAAAAAGCGAGTTGTAAAATGGAGCTTCAGGGCACTGCAATTCACAAACCTGCAGAGTTATTAATGATAACTCTCGTCCACAAATATATTGAGGGAAGGCAAAGAAGAGGATTTGAAATCAAGGCAGAATTGCAGGAAACAGATTTCAGGAGGTAGATTCGAATCGCCTTTAAAGCACATGAAAAGCGGCAAAACGTTAACAATGATGCCCTTGGCCAAAAAGGGCGTATGCGTTTTTTCCTGAATATATTCAGGAAAAAACGCATACGCCCTTTTTGGCCAACCAAGCAACCTGGAAAGGCAAATCAGCGCTACAAAGAAGACTCGCTACCCGTCGGTCAAAAGGGCCATGCTGAAAAAAGTCTCAAAACCAGAAATGCAGGACAGGCCATGGAGAAATGGGAGCCTTGCTACACTGATGGGCGGGATGTAAATTGCCAACAGCCACTCTGGAGAAGTGTACGGTGTGTCCTGAAACATCTAAAAAACACAGCTTAGAGAGCATAGGGCACTTCCACTCATGGGGATATAAATTGGGAAAATGAAAAATCAGCAAGACACAAGCACCTCAAAGTTTAGGGCTGCTCTGTTGACAAGGACCTCCACTTCATTCCACCTTCAATATCCCAGGAAAGAGAAAAATGGATAAAGAAGTTGTGGTCCTTATGTACAATGGAATATCACTCAGCCATGAAATCAATGTCATAAGGCTAGTAGCAGCATGATGAGTGGATTTAGGTACGACGATTCTAAGTGAAATAAGTCACACAGAAAAGGACACTTCTCATAAGGTATCACTTAAGGAGGGAATGTAAAAAGCGTTACACTTGAACTGAATTACAAAACAGAACAGAGTCACACATGCAGAAAACACACTATGGCTGCTTAACGGGAAAGGTGAGGTGGCGTGATACATATAACAAGGGTTTCAAATTAGCTCAGATACCATTCCATAAACCCAATATGTAATAGACAAGACCTACTCTTTGCTCAGAGAACTGGACTCAACACACCCTATTCACCGCACAAGAATATATCTGACTAGTAATAATCTTAAAACCTATGTATTGATATCTCTCTGTTAGTGTGTCAAGTGGGTGTAAAGCGGCATAAACACAGCAGTGAAAAGCAGCTAAACCCCATTATCAAAATAAATTACTTTGAAAAACCCATGAAACAAAGACAGTGAAAGAGAGAGAAATTCTTACACAATGCGTTCAGGGGCTGTGATGCAACCTGGATTGACCATATCTAGACCCACAGCTGGATGAGACATAAGGGTGGACACTCTTGGGGCTGAGAGGTTTGGTGAGGTTGGGTGAGCAAACGCAGACCCTTTAAAGTAATACTGCGTGGTACCCATCGCATGGGTCCCAAATCTCCAGGTTCAAGGGCATCTTCCTACATCGAAAACATGCATGAGAAAACAAAAAGATGGTACACCATGTGATGGGGAAAGGTTTCTAAAACGCACCTCATTTCTCTTCTCCTTGTGCCCGGGTTCGCCATTCCAGCCGCTTTACTAACAATCTCCCTACTTGGAGCATCAGCACCTTTAACCTCCTGTTCCGTACAGGTTGCAATTTGTCCTGAGGATGTACGGGAAGACGGGGAACCAGTGAGAGACTAGCTCTTGGTTTTGAGACAGGCACAGGTCACTCTATTTTCCCATCAGGAAGAAGAATTAACCACAGGCTCATCCTCCCCCCCGCAACCAGAACAGGGCCTGAAGCCATCCTGCGCTTTTGCGGCCAGCTCCCAAAAAAGCGAGTTGTAAAATGGAGCTTCAGGGCACTGCAATTCACAAACCTGCAGAGTTATAAATGATAACTCTCGTCCACAAATATATTGAGGGAAGGCAAAGAAGAGGATTTGAAATCAAGGCAGAATTGCAGGAAACAGATTTCAGGAGGTAGATTCGAATCGCCTTTAAAGCACATGAAAAGCGGCAAAACGTTGACAATGATGCCCTTGGCCAAAAAGGGCGTATGCGTTTTTTCCTGAATATATTCAGGAAAAAACGCATACGCCCTTTTTGGCCAACCAAGCAACCTGGAAAGGCAAATCAGCGCTACAAAGAAGACTCGCTACCCGTCGGTCAAAAGGGCCATGCTGAAAAAAGTCTCAAAACCAGAAATGCAGGACAGGCCATGGAGAAATGGGAGCCTTGCTACACTGATGGGCGGGATGTAAATTGCCAACAGCCACTCTGGAGAAGTGTACGGTGTGTCCTGAAACATCTAAAAAACACAGCTTAGAGAGCATAGGGCACTTCCACTCATGGGGATATAAATTGGGAAAATGAAAAATCAGCAAGACACAAGCACCTCAAAGTTTAGGGCTGCTCTGTTGACAAGGACCTCCACTTCATTCCACCTTCAATATCCCAGGAAAGAGAAAAATGGATAAAGAAGTTGTGGTCCTTATGTACAATGGAATATCACTCAGCCATGAAATCAATGTCATAAGGCTAGTAGCAGCATGATGAGTGGATTTAGGTACGACGATTCTAAGTGAAATAAGTCACACAGAAAAGGACACTTCTCATAAGGTATCACTTATAGAGGGAATGTAAAAGCCGTTACACTTGAACTGAATTACAAAACAGAACAGAGTCACACATGCAGAAAACACACTATGGCTGCTTAACGGGAAAGGTGAGGTGGGGTGATACATAAAACAAGGGTTTCAAATTAGCTCAGATACCGTTATATAAACCCAATATGTAATAGACAAGACCTACTCCTTGCTCAGAGAACTGGACTCAACACGCCCTATTCACCGCACAAGAATATATCTGACTAGTAATAATCTTAAAACCTATGTATTGATATCTCTCTGTTAGTGTGTCAAGTGGGTGTAAAGCGGCATAAACACAGCAGTGAAAAGCAGCTAAACCCCATTATCAAAATAAATTACTTTGAAAAACCCATGAAACAAAGACAGTGAAAGAGAGAGAAATTCTTACACAATGCGTTCAGGGGCTGTGATGCAACCTGGATTGACCATATCTAGACCCACAGCTGGATGAGACATAAGGGTGGACACTCTTGGGGCTGAGAGGTTTGGTGAGGTTGGGTGAGCAAACGCAGACCCTTTAAAGTAATACTGCGTGGTACCCATCGCATGGGTCCCAAATCTCCAGGTTCAAGGGCATCTTCCTACATCGAAAACATGCATGAGAAAACAAAAAGATGGTACACCATGTGATGGGGAAAGGTTTCTAAAACGCACCTCATTTCTCTTCTCCTTGTGCCCGGGTTCGCCATTCCAGCCGCTTTACTAACAATCTCCCTACTTGGAGCATCAGCACCTTTAACCTCCTGTTGCGTACAGGTTGCAATTTGTCCTGAGGATGAACGGGTAGACGGGGAACCAGTGAGAGACTAGCTCTTGGTGTTGGGACAGGCACAGGTCACTCTATTTTCCCATCAGGAAGAAGAATTAACCAGAGGCTCATCCTCCCCCCCGCAACCAGAACAGGGCCTGAAGCCATCCTGCGCTTTTGCGGCCAGCTCCCAAAAAAGCGAGTTGTAAAATGGAGCTTCAGGGCACTGCAATTCACAAACCTGCAGAGTTATAAATGATAACTCTCGTCCACAAATATATTGAGGGAAGGCAAAGAAGAGGATTTGAAATCAAGGCAGAATTGCAGGAAACAGATTTCAGGAGGTAGATTCGAATCGCCTTTAAAGCACATGAAAAGCGGCAAAACGTTGACAATGATGCCCTTGGCCAAAAAGGGCGTATGCGTTTTTTCCTGAATATATTCAGGAAAAAACGCATACGCCCTTTTTGGCCAACCAAGCAACCTGGAAAGGCAAATCAGCGCTACAAAGAAGACTCGCTACCCGTCGGTCAAAAGGGCCATGCTGAAAAACGTGTCAAAACCAGAAATGCAGGACAGGCCATGGAGAAATGGGAGCCTTGCTACACTGATGGGCGGGATGTAAATTGCCAACAGCCACTCTGGAGAAGTGTATGGTGTGTCCTGAAACATCTAAAAAACACAGCTTAGAGAGCATAGGGCACTTCCACTCATGGGGATATAAATTGGGAAAATGAAAAATCAGCAAGACACAAGCACCCCAAAGTTTAGGGCTGCTCTGTTGACAAGGACCTCCACTTCATTCCACCTTCAATATCCCAGGAAAGAGAAAAATGGATAAAGAAGTTGTGGTCCTTATGTACAATGGAATATCACTCAGCCATGAAATCAATGTCATAAGGCTAGTAGCAGCATGATGAGTGGATTTAGGTACGACGATTCTAAGTGAAATAAGTCACACAGAAAAGGACACTTCTCATAAGGTATCACTTAAGGAGAGAATGTAAAAAGCGTTACACTTGAACTGAATTACAAAACAGAACAGAGTCACACATGCAGAAAACACACTATGGCTGCTTAACGGGAAAGGTGAGGTGGGGTGATACATAAAACAAGGGTTTCAAATTAGCTCAGATACCGTTCCATAAACCCAATATGTAATAGACAAGACCTACTCCTTGCTCAGAGAACTGGACTCAACACGCCCTATTCACCGCACAAGAATATATCTGACTAGTAATAATCTTAAAACCTATGTATTGATATCTCTCTGTTAGTGTGTCAAGTGGGTGTAAAGCGGCATAAACACAGCAGTGAAAAGCAGCTAAACCCCATTATCAAAATAAATTACTTTGAAAAACCCATGAAACAAAGACAGTGAAAGAGAGAGAAATTCTTACACAATGCGTTCAGGGGCTGTGATGCAACCTGGATTGACCATATCTAGACCCACAGCTGGATGAGACATAAGGGTGGACACTCTTGGGGCTGAGAGGTTTGGTGAGGTTGGGTGAGCAAACGCAGACCCTTTAAAGTAATACTGCGTGGTACCCATCGCATGGGTCCCAAATCTCCAGGTTCAAGGGCATCTTCCTACATCGAAAACATGCATGAGAAAACAAAAAGATGGTACACCATGTGATGGGGAAAGGTTTCTAAAACGCACCTCATTTCTCTTCTCCTTGTGCCCGGGTTCGCCATTCCAGCCGCTTTACTAACAATCTCCCTACTTGGAGCATCAGCACCTTTAACCTCCTGTTCCGTACAGGTTGCAATTTGTCCTGAGGATGAACGGGTAGACGGGGAACCAGTGAGAGACTAGCTCTTGGTGTTGGGACAGGCACAGGTCACTCTATTTTCCCATCAGGAAGAAGAATTAACCACAGGCTCATCCTCCCCCCCGCAACCAGAACAGGGCCTGAAGCCATCCTGCGCTTTTGCGGCCAGCTTCCAAAAAAGCGAGTTGTAAAATGGAGCTTCAGGGCACTGCAATTCACAAACCTGCAGAGTTATAAATGATAACTCTCGTCCACAAATATATTGAGGGAAGGCAAAGAAGAGGATTTGAAATCAAGGCAGAATTGCAGGAAACAGATTTCAGGAGGTATATTCGAATCACCTTTAAAGCACATGAAAAGCGGCAAAACGTTGACAATGATGCCCTTGGCCAAAAAGGGCGTATGCGTTTTTTCCTGAATATATTCAGGAAAAAACGCATACGCCCTTTTTGGCCAACCAATCAACCTGGAAAGGCAAATCAGCGCTACAAAGAAGACTCGCTACCCGTTGGTCAAAAGGGCCATGCTGAAAAACGTGTCAAAACCAGAAATGCAGGACAGGCCATGGAGAAATGCGAGCCTTGCTACACTGATGGGCGGGATGTAAATTGCCAACAGCCACTCTGGAGAAGTGTATGGTGTGTCCTGAAACATCTAAAAAACACAGCTTAGAGAGCATAGGGCACTTCCACTCATGGGGATATAAATTGGGAAAATGAAAAATCAGCAAGACACAAGCACCTCAAAGTTTAGGGCTGCTCTGTTGACAAGGACCTCCACTTCATTCCACCTTCAATATCCCAGGAAAGAGAAAAATGGATAAAGAAGTTGTGGTCCTTATGTACAATGGAATATCACTCAGCTATGAAATCAATGTCATAAGGCTAGTAGCAGCATGATGAGTGGATTTAGGTACGACGATTCTAAGTGAAATAAGTCACACAGAAAAGGACACTTCTCATAAGGTATCACTTATAGAGGGAATGTGAAAGCCGTTACACTTGAACTGAATTACAAAACAGAACAGAGTCACACATGCAGAAAACACACTATGGCTGCTTAACGGGAAAGGTGAGGTGGGGTGATACATAAAACAAGGGTTTCAAATTAGCTCAGATACCGTTCCATAAACCCAATATGTAATAGACAAGACCTACTCCTTGCTCAGAGAACTGGACTCAACACGCCCTATTCACCGCACAAGAATATATCTGACTAGTAATAATCTTAAAACCTATGTATTGATATCTCTCTGTTAGTGTGTCAAGTGGGTGTAAAGCGGCATAAACACAGCAGTGAAAAGCAGCTAAACCCCATTATAAAAATAAATTACTTTTACAAACCCATGAAACAAAGACAGTGAAAGAGAGAGAAATTCTTACACAATGCGTTCAGGGGCTGTGATGCAACCTGGATTGACCATATCTAGACCCACAGCTGGATGAGACATAAGGGTGGACACTCTTGGGGCTGAGAGGTTTGGTGAGGTTGGGTGAGCAAACGCAGACCCTTTAAAGTAATACTGCGTGGTACCCATCGCATGGGTCCCAAATCTCCAGGTTCAAGGGCATCTTCCTACATCGAAAACATGCATGAGAAAACAAAAAGATGGTACACCATGTGATGGGGAAAGGTTTCTAAAACGCACCTCATTTCTCTTCTCCTTGTGCCCGGGTTCGCCATTCCAGCCGCTTTACTAACAATCTCCCTACTTGGAGCATCAGCACCTTTAACCTCCTGTTGCGTACAGGTTGCAATTTGTCCTGAGGATGAACGGGTAGACGGGGAACCAGTGAGAGACTAGCTCTTGGTGTTGGGACAGGCACAGGTCACTCTATTTTCCCATCAGGAAGAAGAATTAACCACAGGCTCATCCCCCCCCCCGGGAACCAGAACAGGGCCTGAAGCCATCCTGCGCTTTTGCGGCCAGCTCCCAAAAAAGCGAGTAGTAAAATGGAGCTTCAGGGCACTGCAATTCACAAACCTGCAGAGTTATAAATGATAACTCTCGTCCACAAATATATTGAGGGAAGGCAAAGAAGAGGATTTGAAATCAAGGCAGAATTGCAGGAAACAGATTTCAGGAGGTAGATTCGAATCGCCTTTAAAGCACATGAAAAGCGGCAAAACGTTGACAATGATGCCCTTGGCCAAAAAGGGCGTATGCGTTTTTTCCTGAATATATTCAGGAAAAAACGCATACGCCCTTTTTGGCCAACCAAGCAACCTGGAAAGGCAAATCAGCGCTACAAAGAAGACTCGCTACCCGTCGGTCAAAAGGGCCATGCTGAAAAACGTGTCAAAACCAGAAATGCAGGACAGGCCATGGAGAAATGGGAGCCTTGCTACACTGATGGGCGGGATGTAAATTGCCAACAGCCACTCTGGAGAAGTGTATGGTGTGTCCTGAAACATCTAAAAAACACAGCTTAGAGAGCATAGGGCACTTCCACTCATGGGGATATAAATTGGGAAAATGAAAAATCAGCAAGACACAAGCACCCCAAAGTTTAGGGCTGCTCTGTTGACAAGGACCTCCACTTCATTCCACCTTCAATATCCCAGGAAAGAGAAAAATGGATAAAGAAGTTGTGGTCCTTATGTACAATGGAATATCACTCAGCCATGAAATCAATGTCATAAGGCTAGTAGCAGCATGATGAGTGGATTTAGGTACGACGATTCTAAGTGAAATAAGTCACACAGAAAAGGACACTTCTCATAAGGTATCACTTAAGGAGAGAATGTAAAAAGCGTTACACTTGAACTGAATTACAAAACAGAACAGAGTCACACATGCAGAAAACACACTATGGCTGCTTAACGGGAAAGGTGAGGTGGGGTGATACATAAAACAAGGGTTTCAAATTAGCTCAGATACCGTTCCATAAACCCAATATGTAATAGACAAGACCTACTCCTTGCTCAGAGAACTGGACTCAACACGCCCTATTCACCGCACAAGAATATATCTGACTAGTAATAATCTTAAAACCTATGTATTGATATCTCTCTGTTAGTGTGTCAAGTGGGTGTAAAGCGGCATAAACACAGCAGTGAAAAGCAGCTAAACCCCATTATCAAAATAAATTACTTTTACAAACCCATGAAACAAAGACAGTGAAAGAGAGAGAAATTCTTACACAATGCGTTCAGGGGCTGTGATGCAACCTGGATTGACCATATCTAGACCCACAGCTGGATGAGACATAAGGGTGGACACTCTTGGGGCTGAGAGGTTTGGTGAGGTTGGGTGAGCAAACGCAGACCCTTTAAAGTAATACTGCGTGGTACCCATCGCATGGGTCCCAAATCTCCAGGTTCAAGGGCATCTTCCTACATCGAAAACATGCATGAGAAAACAAAAAGATGGTACACCATGTGATGGGGAAAGGTTTCTAAAACGCACCTCATTTCTCTTCTCCTTGTGCCCGGGTTCGCCATTCCAGCCGCTTTACTAACAATCTCCCTACTTGGAGCATCAGCACCTTTAACCTCCTGTTCCGTACAGGTTGCAATTTGTCCTGAGGATGAACGGGTAGACGGGGAACCAGTGAGAGACTAGCTCTTGGTGTTGGGACAGGCACAGGTCACTCTATTTTCCCATCAGGAAGAAGAATTAACCACAGGCTCATCCTCCCCCCCGCAACCAGAACAGGGCCTGAAGCCATCCTGCGCTTTTGCGGCCAGCTCCCAAAAAAGCGAGTTGTAAAATGGAGCTTCAGGGCACTGCAATTCACAAACCTGCAGAGTTATAAATGATAACTCTCGTCCACAAATATATTGAGGGAAGGCAAAGAAGAGGATTTGAAATCAAGGCAGAATTGCAGGAAACAGATTTCAGGAGGTAGATTCGAATCGCCTTTAAAGCACATGAAAAGCGGCAAAACGTTGACAATGATGCCCTTGGCCAAAAAGGGCGTATGCGTTTTTTCCTGAATATATTCAGGAAAAAACGCATACGCCCTTTTTGGCCAACCAAGCAACCTGGAAAGGCAAATCAGCGCTACAAAGAAGACTCGCTACCCGTCGGTCAAAAGGGCCATGCTGAAAAACGTGTCAAAACCAGAAATGCAGGACAGGCCATGGAGAAATGGGAGCCTTGCTACACTGATGGGCGGGATGTAAATTGCCAACAGCCACTCTGGAGAAGTGTATGGTGTGTCCTGAAACATCTAAAAAACACAGCTTAGAGAGCATAGGGCACTTCCACTCATGGGGATATAAATTGGGAAAATGAAAAATCAGCAAGACACAAGCACCCCAAAGTTTAGGGCTGCTCTGTTGACAAGGACCTCCACTTCATTCCACCTTCAATATCCCAGGAAAGAGAAAAATGGATAAAGAAGTTGTGGTCCTTATGTACAATGGAATATCACTCAGCCATGAAATCAATGTCATAAGGCTAGTAGCAGCATGATGAGTGGATTTAGGTACGACGATTCTAAGTGAAATAAGTCACACAGAAAAGGACACTTCTCATAAGGTATCACTTAAGGAGAGAATGTAAAAAGCGTTACACTTGAACTGAATTACAAAACAGAACAGAGTCACACATGCAGAAAACACACTATGGCTGCTTAACGGGAAAGGTGAGGTGGGGTGATACATAAAACAAGGGTTTCAAATTAGCTCAGATACCGTTCCATAAACCCAATATGTAATAGACAAGACCTACTCCTTGCTCAGAGAACTGGACTCAACACGCCCTATTCACCGCACAAGAATATATCTGACTAGTAATAATCTTAAAACCTATGTATTGATATCTCTCTGTTAGTGTGTCAAGTGGGTGTAAAGCGGCATAAACACAGCAGTGAAAAGCAGCTAAACCCCATTATAAAAATAAATTACTTTTACAAACCCATGAAACAAAGACAGTGAAAGAGAGAGAAATTCTTACACAATGCGTTCAGGGGCTGTGATGCAACCTGGATTGACCATATCTAGACCCACAGCTGGATGAGACATAAGGATGGACACTCTTGGGGCTGAGAGGTTTGGTGAGGTTGGGTGAGCAAACGCAGACCCTTTAAAGTAATACTGCGTGGTACCCATTGCATGGGTCCCAAATCTCCAGGTTCAAGGGCATCTTCCTACATCGAAAACATGCATGAGAAAACAAAAAGATGGTACACCATGTGATGGGGAAAGGTTTCTAAAACGCACCTCATTTCTCTTCTCCTTGTGCCCGGGTTCGCCATTCCAGCCGCTTTACTAACAATCTCCCTACTTGGAGCATCAGCACCTTTAACCTCCTGTTCCGTACAGGTTGCAATTTGTCCTGAGGATGAACGGGTAGACGGGGAACCAGTGAGAGACTAGCTCTTGGTGTTGGGACAGGCACAGGTCACTCTATTTTCCCATCAGGAAGAAGAATTAACCACAGGCTCATCCTCCCCCCCGCAACCAGAACAGGGCCTGAAGCCATCCTGCGCTTTTGCGGCCAGCTCCCAAAAAAGCGAGTTGTAAAATGGAGCTTCAGGGCACTGCAATTCACAAACCTGCAGAGTTATAAATGATAACTCTCGTCCACAAATATATTGAGGGAAGGCAAAGAAGAGGATTTGAAATCAAGGCAGAATTGCAGGAAACAGATTTCAGGAGGTAGATTCGAATCGCCTTTAAAGCACATGAAAAGCGGCAAAACGTTGACAATGATGCCCTTGGCCAAAAAGGGCGTATGCGTTTTTTCGTGAATATATTCAGGAAAAAACGCATACGCCCTTTTTGGCCAACCAATCAACCTGGAAAGGCAAATCAGCGCTACAAAGAAGACTCGCTACCCGTTGGTCAAAAGGGCCATGCTGAAAAACGTGTCAAAACCAGAAATGCAGGACAGGCCATGGAGAAATGCGAGCCTTGCTACACTGATGGGCGGGATGTAAATTGCCAACAGCCACTCTGGAGAAGTGTATGGTGTGTCCTGAAACATCTAAAAAACACAGCTTAGAGAGCATAGGGCACTTCCACTCATGGGGATATAAATTGGGAAAATGAAAAATCAGCAAGACACAAGCACCTCAAAGTTTAGGGCTGCTCTGTTGACAAGGACCTCCACTTCATTCCACCTTCAATATCCCAGGAAAGAGAAAAATGGATAAAGAAGTTGTGGTCCTTATGTACAATGGAATATCACTCAGCCATGAAATCAATGTCATAAGGCTAGTAGCAGCATGATGAGTGGATTTAGGTACGACGAATCTAAGTGAAATAAGTCACACAGAAAAGGACACTTCTCATAAGGTATCACTTATAGAGGGAATGTGAAAGCCGTTACACTTGAACTGAATTACAAAACAGAACAGAGTCACACATGCAGAAAACACACTATGGCTGCTTAACGGGAAAGGTGAGGTGGGGTGATACATAAAACAAGGGTTTCAAATTAGCTCAGATACCGTTCCATAAACCCAATATGTAATAGACAAGACCTACTCCTTGCTCAGAGAACTGGACTCAACACGCCCTATTCACCGCACAAGAATATATCTGACTAGTAATAATCTTAAAACCTATGTATTGATATCTCTCTGTTAGTGTGTCAAGTGGGTGTAAAGCGGCATAAACACAGCAGTGAAAAGCAGCTAAACCCCATTATAAAAATAAATTACTTTTACAAACCCATGAAACAAAGACAGTGAAAGAGAGAGAAATTCTTACACAATGCGTTCAGGGGCTGTGATGCAACCTGGATTGACCATATCTAGACCCACAGCTGGATGAGACATAAGGGTGGACACTCTTGGGGCTGAGAGGTTTGGTGAGGTTGGGTGAGCAAACGCAGACCCTTTAAAGTAATACTGCGTGGTACCCATCGCATGGGTCCCAAATCTCCAGGTTCAAGGGCATCTTCCTACATCGAAATCATGCATGAGAAAACAAAATGATGGTACACCATGTGATGGGGAAAGGTTTCTAAAACGCACCTCATTTCTCTTCTCCTTGTGCCCGGGTTCGCCATTCCAGCCGCTTTACTAACAATCTCCCTACTTGGAGTATCAGCACCTTTAATCTCCTGTTCCGTACAGATTGCAATTTGTCCTGAGGATGAACGGGTAGACGGGGAACCAGTGAGAGAGTAGCTCTTGGTGTTGGGACAGGCACAGGTCACTCTATTTTCCCATCAGGAAGAAGAATTAACCACAGGCTCATCCTCCCCCCCGCAACCAGAACAGGGCCTGAAGCCATCCAGTGCTTTTGCGGCCAGCTCCCAAAAAAGCGAGTTGTAAAATGGAGCTTCAGGGCACTGCAATTCACAAACCTGCAGAGTTATAAATGATAACTCTCGTCCACAAATATATTGAGGGAAGGCAAAGAAGAGGATTTGAAATCAAGGCAGAATTGCAGGAAACGGATTTCAGGAGGTAGATTCGAATCGCCTTTAAAGCACATGAAAAGCGGCAAAACGTTGACAATGATGCCCTTGGCCAAAAAGGGCGTATGCGTTTTTTCCTGAATATATTCAGGAAAAAACGCATACGCCCTTTTTGGCCAACCAATCAACCTGGAAAGGCAAATCAGCGCTACAAAGAAGACTCGCTACCCGTTGGTCAAAAGGGCCATGCTGAAAAACGTGTCAAAACCAGAAATGCAGGACAGGCCATGGAGAAATGCGAGCCTTGCTACACTGATGGGCGGGATGTAAATTGCCAACAGCCACTCTGGAGAAGTGTATGGTGTGTCCTGAAACATCTAAAAAACACAGCTTAGAGAGCATAGGGCACTTCCACTCATGGGGATATAAATTGGGAAAATGAAAAATCAGCAAGACACAAGCACCTCAAAGTTTAGGGCTGCTCTGTTGACAAGGACCTCCACTTCATTCCACCTTCAATATCCCAGGAAAGAGAAAAATGGATAAAGAAGTTGTGGTCCTTATGTACAATGGAATATCACTCAGCCATGAAATCAATGTCATAAGGCTAGTAGCAGCATGATGAGTGGATTTAGGTACGACGATTCTAAGTGAAATAAGTCACACAGAAAAGGACACTTCTCATAAGGTATCACTTATAGAGGGAATGTGAAAGCCGTTACGCTTGAACTGAATTACAAAACAGAACAGAGTCACACATGCAGAAAACACACTATGGCTGCTTAACTGGAAAGGTGAGGTGGGGTGATACATAAAACAAGGGTTTCAAATTAGCTCAGATACCGTTCCATAAACCCAATATGTAATAGACAAGACCTACTCCTTGCTCAGAGAACTGGACTCAACACGCCCTATTCACCGCACAAGAATATATCTGACTAGTAATAATCTTAAAACCTATGTATTGATATCTCTCTGTTAGTGTGTCAAGTGGGTGTAAAGCGGCATAAACACAGCAGTGAAAAGCAGCTAAACCCCATTATCAAAATAACTTACTTTGAAAAACCCATGAAACAAAGACAGTGAAAGAGAGAGAAATTCTTACACAATGCGTTCAGGGGCTGTGATGCAACCTGGATTGACCATATCTAGACCCACAGCTGGATGAGACCTAAGGGTGGACACTCTTGGGGCTGAGAGGTTTGGTGAGGTTGGGTGAGCAAACGCAGACCCTTTAAAGTAATACTGCGTGGTACCCATCGCATGGGTCCCAAATCTCCAGGTTCAAGGGCATCTTCCTACATCAAAAACATGCATGAGAATCCCAGAAGATGGTACACCGTGTGATGGGGAAAGGTTTCTAAAACGCACCTCATTTCTCTTCTCCTTGTGCCCGGGTTCGCCATTCCAGCCGCTTTCCTAACAATCTCCCTACTTGGAGCATCAGCACATTTAACCTCCTGTTCCGTACAGGTTGCAATTTGTCCTGAGGATGAACAGGTAGACGGGGAACCAGTGAGAGACTAGCTCTTGGTGTTGGGACAGGCACAGGTCACTCTATTTTCCCATAAGGAAGAAGAATTAACCACAGGCTCATCCCCCCCCCGGAACCAGAACAGGGCCTGAAGCCATCCTGCGCTTTTGCGGCCAGCTCCCAAAAAAGCGAGTTGTAAAATGGAGCTTCAGGGCACTGCAATTCACAAACCTGCAGAGTTATAAATGATAACTCTCGTCCACAAATATATTGAGGGAAGGCAAAGAAGAGGATTTGAAATCAAGGCAGAATTGCAGGAAACAGATTTCAGGAGGTAGATTCGAATCGCCTTTAAAGCACATGAAAAGCGGCAAAATGTTGACAATGATGCCCTTGGCCAAAAAGGGCATATGCGTTTTTTCCTGAATATATTCAGGAAAAAACGCATACGCCCTTTTTGGCCAACCAAGCAACCTGGAAAGGCAAATCAGTGCTACAAAGAAGTCTCGCTTCCCATCAGTCAAAATGGCCATGCTGAAAAAAGTCTCAAAACCTGAAATGAAGGACAGGCCATGGAGAAATGGGAGCCTTGCTACACTGATGGGCGGGATGTAAATTGCCAACAGCCACTCTGGAGAAGTGTACGGTGTGTCCTGAAACATCTAAAAAACACAGCTTAGAGAGCATAGGGCACTTCCACTCATGGGGGTATAAATTGGGAAAATGAAAAATCAGCAAGACACAAGCACCTCAAAGTTTAGGGCTGCTCTGTTGACAAGGACCTCCACTTCATTCCACCTTCAATATCCCAGGAAAGAGAAAAATGGATAAAGAAGTTGTGGTCCTTATGTACAATGGAATATCACTCAGCCATGAAATCAATGTCATAAGGCTAGTAGCAGCATGATGAGTGGATTTAGGTACGACGATTCTAAGTGAAATAAGTCACACAGAAAAGGACACTTCTCATAAGGTATCACTTAAGGAGAGAATGTAAAAAGCGTTACACTTGAACTGAATTACAAAACAGAACAGAGTCACACATGCAGAAAACACACTATGGCTGCTTAACGGGAAAGGTGAGGTGGGGTGATACATAAAACAAGGGTTTCAAATTAGCTCAGATACCGTTCCATAAACCCAATATGTAATAGACAAGACCTACTCCTTGCTCAGAGAACTGGACTCAACACGCCCTATTCACCGCACAAGAATATATCTGACTAGTAATAATCTTAAAACCTATGTATTGATATCTCTCTGTTAGTGTGTCAAGTGGGTGTAAAGCGGCATAAACACAGCAGTGAAAAGCAGCTAAACCCCATTATCAAAATAAATTACTTTTACAAACCCATGAAACAAAGACAGTGAAAGAGAGAGAAATTCTTACACAATGCGTTCAGGGGCTGTGATGCAACCTGGATTGACCATATCTAGACCCACAGCTGGATGAGACATAAGGGTGGACACTCTTGGGGCTGAGAGGTTTGGTGAGGTTGGGTGAGCAAACGCAGACCCTTTAAAGTAATACTGCGTGGTACCCATCGCATGGGTCCCAAATCTCCAGGTTCAAGGGCATCTTCCTACATCGAAAACATGCATGAGAAAACAAAAAGATGGTACACCATGTGATGGGGAAAGGTTTCTAAAACGCACCTCATTTCTCTTCTCCTTGTGCCCGGGTTCGCCATTCCAGCCGCTTTACTAACAATCTCCCTACTTGGAGCATCAGCACCTTTAACCTCCTGTTCCGTACAGGTTGCAATTTGTCCTGAGGATGAACGGGTAGACGGGGAACCAGTGAGAGACTAGCTCTTGGTGTTGGGACAGGCACAGGTCACTCTATTTTCCCATCAGGAAGAAGAATTAACCACAGGCTCATCCTCCCCCCCGCAACCAGAACAGGGCCTGAAGCCATCCTGCGCTTTTGCGGCCAGCTCCCAAAAAAGCGAGTTGTAAAATGGAGCTTCAGGGCACTGCAATTCACAAACCTGCAGAGTTATAAATGATAACTCTCGTCCACAAATATATTGAGGGAAGGCAAAGAAGAGGATTTGAAATCAAGGCAGAATTGCAGGAAACAGATTTCAGGAGGTAGATTCGAATCGCCTTTAAAGCACATGAAAAGCGGCAAAACGTTGACAATGATGCCCTTGGCCAAAAAGGGCGTATGCGTTTTTTCCTGAATATATTCAGGAAAAAACGCATACGCCCTTTTTGGCCAACCAAGCAACCTGGAAAGGCAAATCAGCGCTACAAAGAAGACTCGCTACCCGTCGGTCAAAAGGGCCATGCTGAAAAACGTGTCAAAACCAGAAATGCAGGACAGGCCATGGAGAAATGGGAGCCTTGCTACACTGATGGGCGGGATGTAAATTGCCAACAGCCACTCTGGAGAAGTGTATGGTGTGTCCTGAAACATCTAAAAAACACAGCTTAGAGAGCATAGGGCACTTCCACTCATGGGGATATAAATTGGGAAAATGAAAAATCAGCAAGACACAAGCACCCCAAAGTTTAGGGCTGCTCTGTTGACAAGGACCTCCACTTCATTCCACCTTCAATATCCCAGGAAAGAGAAAAATGGATAAAGAAGTTGTGGTCCTTATGTACAATGGAATATCACTCAGCCATGAAATCAATGTCATAAGGCTAGTAGCAGCATGATGAGTGGATTTAGGTACGACGATTCTAAGTGAAATAAGTCACACAGAAAAGGACACTTCTCATAAGGTATCACTTAAGGAGAGAATGTAAAAAGCGTTACACTTGAACTGAATTACAAAACAGAACAGAGTCACACATGCAGAAAACACACTATGGCTGCTTAACGGGAAAGGTGAGGTGGGGTGATACATAAAACAAGGGTTTCAAATTAGCTCAGATACCGTTCCATAAACCCAATATGTAATAGACAAGACCTACTCCTTGCTCAGAGAACTGGACTCAACACGCCCTATTCACCGCACAAGAATATATCTGACTAGTAATAATCTTAAAACCTATGTATTGATATCTCTCTGTTAGTGTGTCAAGTGGGTGTAAAGCGGCATAAACACAGCAGTGAAAAGCAGCTAAACCCCATTATAAAAATAAATTACTTTTACAAACCCATGAAACAAAGACAGTGAAAGAGAGAGAAATTCTTACACAATGCGTTCAGGGGCTGTGATGCAACCTGGATTGACCATATCTAGACCCACAGCTGGATGAGACATAAGGATGGACACTCTTGGGGCTGAGAGGTTTGGTGAGGTTGGGTGAGCAAACGCAGACCCTTTAAAGTAATACTGCGTGGTACCCATTGCATGGGTCCCAAATCTCCAGGTTCAAGGGCATCTTCCTACATCGAAAACATGCATGAGAAAACAAAAAGATGGTACACCATGTGATGGGGAAAGGTTTCTAAAACGCACCTCATTTCTCTTCTCCTTGTGCCCGGGTTCGCCATTCCAGCCGCTTTACTAACAATCTCCCTACTTGGAGCATCAGCACCTTTAACCTCCTGTTCCGTACAGGTTGCAATTTGTCCTGAGGATGAACGGGTAGACGGGGAACCAGTGAGAGACTAGCTCTTGGTGTTGGGACAGGCACAGGTCACTCTAATTTCCCATCAGGAAGAAGAATTAACCACAGGCTCATCCTCCCCCCCGCAACCAGAACAGGGCCTGAAGCCATCCTGCGCTTTTGCGGCCAGCTCCCAAAAAAGCGAGTTGTAAAATGGAGCTTCAGGGCACTGCAATTCACAAACCTGCAGAGTTATAAATGATAACTCTCGTCCACAAATATATTGAGGGAAGGCAAAGAAGAGGATTTGAAATCAAGGCAGAATTGCAGGAAACAGATTTCAGGAGGTAGATTCGAATCGCCTTTAAAGCACATGAAAAGCGGCAAAACGTTGACAATGATGCCCTTGGCCAAAAAGGGCGTATGCGTTTTTTCCTGAATATATTCAGGAAAAAACGCATACGCCCTTTTTGGCCAACCAATCAACCTGGAAAGGCAAATCAGCGCTACAAAGAAGACTCGCTACCCGTTGGTCAAAAGGGCCATGCTGAAAAACGTGTCAAAACCAGAAATGCAGGACAGGCCATGGAGAAATGCGAGCCTTGCTACACTGATGGGCGGGATGTAAATTGCCAACAGCCACTCTGGAGAAGTGTATGGTGTGTCCTGAAACATCTAAAAAACACAGCTTAGAGAGCATAGGGCACTTCCACTCATGGGGATATAAATTGGGAAAATGAAAAATCAGCAAGACACAAGCACCTCAAAGTTTAGGGCTGCTCTGTTGACAAGGACCTCCACTTCATTCCACCTTCAATATCCCAGGAAAGAGAAAAATGGATAAAGAAGTTGTGGTCCTTATGTACAATGGAATATCACTCAGCCATGAAATCAATGTCATAAGGCTAGTAGCAGCATGATGAGTGGATTTAGGTACGACGATTCTAAGTGAAATAAGTCACACAGAAAAGGACACTTCTCATAAGGTATCACTTATAGAGGGAATGTGAAAGCCGTTACACTTGAACTGAATTACAAAACAGAACAGAGTCACACATGCAGAAAACACACTATGGCTGCTTAACTGGAAAGGTGAGGTGGGGTGATACATAAAACAAGGGTTTCAAATTAGCTCAGATACCGTTCCATAAACCCAATATGTAATAGACAAGACCTACTCCTTGCTCAGAGAACTGGACTCAACACGCCCTATTCACCGCACAAGAATATATCTGACTAGTAATAATCTTAAAACCTATGTATTGATATCTCTCTGTTAGTGTGTCAAGTGGGTGTAAAGCGGCATAAACACAGCAGTGAAAAGCAGCTAAACCCCATTATAAAAATAAATTACTTTTACAAACCCATGAAACAAAGACAGTGAAAGAGAGAGAAATTCTTACACAATGCGTTCAGGGGCTGTGATGCAACCTGGATTGACCATATCTAGACCCACAGCTGGATGAGACATAAGGGTGGACACTCTTGGGGCTGAGAGGTTTGGTGAGGTTGGGTGAGCAAACGCAGACCCTTTAAAGTAATACTGCGTGGTACCCATCGCATGGGTCCCAAATCTCCAGGTTCAAGGGCATCTTCCTACATCGAAATCATGCATGAGAAAACAAAATGATGGTACACCATGTGATGGGGAAAGGTTTCTAAAACGCACCTCATTTCTCTTCTCCTTGTGCCCGGGTTCGCCATTCCAGCCGCTTTACTAACAATCTCCCTACTTGGAGTATCAGCACCTTTAATCTCCTGTTCCGTACAGATTGCAATTTGTCCTGAGGATGAACGGGTAGACGGGGAACCAGTGAGAGAGTAGCTCTTGGTGTTGGGACAGGCACAGGTCACTCTATTTTCCCATCAGGAAGAAGAATTAACCACAGGCTCATCCTCCCCCCCGCAACCAGAACAGGGCCTGAAGCCATCCAGTGCTTTTGCGGCCAGCTCCCAAAAAAGCGAGTTGTAAAATGGAGCTTCAGGGCACTGCAATTCACAAACCTGCAGAGTTATAAATGATAACTCTCGTCCACAAATATATTGAGGGAAGGCAAAGAAGAGGATTTGAAATCAAGGCAGAATTGCAGGAAACGGATTTCAGGAGGTAGATTCGAATCGCCTTTAAAGCACATGAAAAGCGGCAAAACGTTGACAATGATGCCCTTGGCCAAAAAGGGCGTATGCGTTTTTTCCTGAATATATTCAGGAAAAAACGCATACGCCCTTTTTGGCCAACCAATCAACCTGGAAAGGCAAATCAGCGCTACAAAGAAGACTCGCTACCCGTTGGTCAAAAGGGCCATGCTGAAAAACGTGTCAAAACCAGAAATGCAGGACAGGCCATGGAGAAATGCGAGCCTTGCTACACTGATGGGCGGGATGTAAATTGCCAACAGCCACTCTGGAGAAGTGTATGGTGTGTCCTGAAACATCTAAAAAACACAGCTTAGAGAGCATAGGGCACTTCCACTCATGGGGATATAAATTGGGAAAATGAAAAATCAGCAAGACACAAGCACCCCAAAGTTTAGGGCTGCTCTGTTGACAAGGACCTCACTTCATTCCACCTTCAATATCCCAGGAAAGAGAAAAATGGATAAAGAAGTTGTGGTCCTTATGTACAATGGAATATCACTCAGCCATGAAATCAATGTCATAAGGCTAGTAGCAGCATGATGAGTGGATTTAGGTACGACGATTCTAAGTGAAATAAGTCACACAGAAAAGGACACTTCTCATAAGGTATCACTTATAGAGGGAATGTGAAAGCCGTTACACTTGAACTGAATTACAAAACAGAACAGAGTCACACATGCAGAAAACACACTATGGCTGCTTAACTGGAAAGGTGAGGTGGGGTGATACATAAAACAAGGGTTTCAAATTAGCTCAGATACCGTTCCATAAACCCAATATGTAATAGACAAGACCTACTCCTTGCTCAGAGAACTGGACTCAACACGCCCTATTCACCGCACAAGAATATATCTGACTAGTAATAATCTTAAAACCTATGTATTGATATCTCTCTGTTAGTGTGTCAAGTGGGTGTAAAGCGGCATAAACACAGCAGTGAAAAGCAGCTAAACCCCATTATCAAAATAACTTACTTTGAAAAACCCATGAAACAAAGACAGTGAAAGAGAGAGAAATTCTTACACAATGCGTTCAGGGGCTGTGATGCAACCTGGATTGACCATATCTAGACCCACAGCTGGATGAGACCTAAGGGTGGACACTCTTGGGGCTGAGAGGTTTGGTGAGGTTGGGTGAGCAAACGCAGACCCTTTAAAGTAATACTGCGTGGTACCCATCGCATGGGTCCCAAATCTCCAGGTTCAAGGGCATCTTCCTACATCAAAAACATGCATGAGAATCCCAGAAGATGGTACACCGTGTGATGGGGAAAGGTTTCTAAAACGCACCTCATTTCTCTTCTCCTTGTGCCCGGGTTCGCCATTCCAGCCGCTTTCCTAACAATCTCCCTACTTGGAGCATCAGCACATTTAACCTCCTGTTCCGTACAGGTTGCAATTTGTCCTGAGGATGAACAGGTAGACGGGGAACCAGTGAGAGACTAGCTCTTGGTGTTGGGACAGGCACAGGTCACTCTATTTTCCCATAAGGAAGAAGAATTAACCACAGGCTCATCCCCCCCCCGGAACCAGAACAGGGCCTGAAGCCATCCTGCGCTTTTGCGGCCAGCTCCCAAAAAAGCGAGTTGTAAAATGGAGCTTCAGGGCACTGCAATTCACAAACCTGCAGAGTTATAAATGATAACTCTCGTCCACAAATATATTGAGGGAAGGCAAAGAAGAGGATTTGAAATCAAGGCAGAATTGCAGGAAACAGATTTCAGGAGGTAGATTCGAATCGCCTTTAAAGCACATGAAAAGCGGCAAAATGTTGACAATGATGCCCTTGGCCAAAAAGGGCGTATGCGTTTTTTCCTGAATATATTCAGGAAAAAACGCATACGCCCTTTTTGGCCAACCAAGCAACCTGGAAAGGCAAATCAGTGCTACAAAGAAGTCTCGCTTCCCATCAGTCAAAATGGCCATGCTGAAAAAAGTCTCAAAACCTGAAATGAAGGACAGGCCATGGAGAAATGGGAGCCTTGCTACACTGATGGGCGGGATGTAAATTGCCAACAGCCACTCTGGAGAAGTGTACGGTGTGTCCTGAAACATCTAAAAAACACAGCTTAGAGAGCATAGGGCACTTCCACTCATGGGGGTATAAATTGGGAAAATGAAAAATCAGCAAGACACAAGCACCTCAAAGTTTAGGGCTGCTCTGTTGACAAGGACCTCCACTTCATTCCACCTTCAATATCCCAGGAAAGAGAAAAATGGATAAAGAAGTTGTGGTCCTTATGTACAATGGAATATCACTCAGCCATGAAATCAATGTCATAAGGCTAGTAGCAGCATGATGAGTGGATTTAGGTACGACGATTCTAAGTGAAATAAGTCACACAGAAAATGACACTTCTCATAAGGTATCACTTATAGAGGGAATGTAAAAGCCGTTACATTTGAACTGAATTACAAAACAGAACAGAGTCACACATGCAGAAAACACACTATGGCTGCTTAACGGGAAAGGTGAGGTGGGGTGATTCATAAAACAAGGGTATCAAATTAGCTCAGATACCGTTCCATAAACCCAATATGTAATAGACAAGACCTACTCCTTGCTCAGAGAACTGGACTCAACACGCCCTATTCACCGCACAAGAATATATCTTACTAGTAATAATCTTAAAACCTATGTATTGATATCTCTCTGTTAGTGTGTCAAGTGGGTGTAAAGCGGCATAAACACAGCAGTGAAAAGCAGCTAAACCCCATTATGAAAATAAATTACTTTGAAAAACCCGTGAAACAACGACAGTGAAAGAGAGGGAAATTCTTACACAATGCGTTCAGGGGCTGTGATGCAACCTGGATTGACCATATCTAGACCCACAGCTGGATGAGACATAAGGGTGGACACTCTTGGGGCTGAGAGGTTTGGTGAGGTTGGGTGAGCAAACGCAGACCCTTTAAAGTAATACTGCGTGGTACCCATCGCATGGGTCCCAAATCCCCAGGTTCAAGGGCATCTTCCTACATCGAAATCATGCATGAGAAAACAAAATGATGGTACACCATGTGATGGGGAAAGGTTTCTAAAACGCACCTCATTTCTCTTCTCCTTGTGCCCGGGTTCGCCATTCCAGCCGCTTTACTAACAATCTCCCTACTTGGAGCATCAGCACCTTTAACCTCCTGTTCCGTACAGGTTGCAATTTGTCCTGAGGATGAACGGGTAGACGGGGAACCAGTGAGAGAGTAGCTCTTGGTGTTGGGACAGGCACAGGTCACTCTATTTTCCCATCAGGAAGAAGAATTAACCACAGGCTCATCCTCCCCCCCGCAACCAGAACAGGTCCTGAAGCCATCCTGCGCTTTTGCGGCCAGCTCCCAAAAAAGCGAGTTGTAAAATGGAGCTTCAGGGCACTGCAATTCACAAACCTGCAGAGTTATAAATGATAACTCTCGTCCACAAATATATTGAGGGAAGGCAAAGAAGAGGATTTGAAATCAAGGCAGAATTGCAGGAAACAGATTTCAGGAGGTAGATTCGAATCGCCTTTAAAGCACATGAAAAGCGGCAAAACGTTGACAATGATGCCCTTGGCCAAAAAGGGCGTATGCGTTTTTTCCTGAATATATTCAGGAAAAAACGCATACGCCCTTTTTGGCCAACCAAGCAACCTGGAAAGGCAAATCAGCGCTACAAAGAAGACTCGCTACCCGTCGGTCAAAAGGGCCATGCTGAAAAAAGTCTCAAAACCAGAAATGCAGGACAGGCCATGGAGAAATGGGAGCCTTGCTACACTGATGGGCGGGATGTAAATTGCCAACAGCCACTCTGGAGAAGTGTATGGTGTGTCCTGAAACATCTAAAAAACACAGCTTAGAGAGCATAAGGCACTTCCACTCATGGGGGTATAAATTGGGAAAATGAAAAATCAGCAAGACACAAGCACCCCAAAGTTTAGGGCTGCTCTGTTGACAAGGACCTCCAATTCATTCCACCTTCAATATCCCAGGAAAGAGAAAAATGGATAAAGAAGTTGTGGTCCTTATGTACAATGGAATATCACTCAGCCATGAAATCAATGTGATAAGGCTAGTAGCAGCATGATGAGTGGATTTAGGTACGACGATTCTAAGTGAAATAAGTCACACAGAAAAGGACACTTCTCATAAGGTATCACTTAAGGAGGGAATGTAAAAAGCGTTACACTTGAACTGAATTACAAAACAGAACAGAGTCACACATGCAGAAAACACACTATGGCTGCTTAACGGGAAAGGTGAGGTGGCGTGATACATAAAACAAGGGTTTCAAATTAGCTCAGATACCGTTCCATAAACCCAATATGTAAAAGACAAGACCTACTCTTTGCTCAGAGAACTGGACTCAACACACCCTATTCACCGCACAAGAATATATCTGACTAGTAATAATCTTAAAACCTATGTATTGATATCTCTCTGTTAGTGTGTCAAGTGGGTGTAAAGTGGCATAAACACAGCAGTGAAAAGCAGCTAAACCCCATTATCAAAATAAATTACTTTGAAAAACCCATGAAACAAAGACAGTGAATGAGAGAGAAATTCTTACACAATGCGTTCAGGGGCTGTGATGCAACCTGGATTGACCATATCTAGACCCACAGCTGGATGAGACATAAGGGTGGACACTCTTGGGGCTGAGAGGTTTGGTGAGGTTGGGTGAACACACACAGACCCTTTAAATTAATACTGCGTGGTACCCATCGCATGGGTCCCAAATCTCCAGGTTCAAGGGCATCTTCCTACATCGAAAACATGCATGAGAAAACAAAAAGATGGTACACCATGTGATGGGGAAAGGTTTCTAAAACGCACCTCATTTCTCTTCTCCTTGTGCCCGGGTTCGCCATTCCAGCCGCTTTACTAACAATCTCCCTACTTGGAGCATCAGCACCTTTAACCTCCTGTTCCGTACAGGTTGCAATTTGTCCTGAGGATGAACGGGTAGACGGGGAACCAGTGAGAGACTAGCTCTTGGTGTTGGGACAGGCACAGGTCACTCTATTTTCCCATAAGGAAGAAGAATTAACCACAGGCTCATCCCCCCCCCGGAACCAGAACAGGGCCTGAAGCCATCCTGCGCTTTTGCGGCCAGCTCCCAAAAAAGCGAGTTGTAAAATGGAGCTTCAGGGCACTGCAATTCACAAACCTGCAGAGTTATAAATGATAACTCTCGTCCACAAATATATTGAGGGAAGGCAAAGAAGAGGATTTGAAATCAAGGCAGAATTGCAGGAAACAGATTTCAGGAGGTAGATTCGAATCGCCTTTAAAGCACATGAAAAGCGGCAAAACGTTGACAATGATGCCCTTGGCCAAAAAGGGCGTATGCGTTTTTTCCTGAATATATTCAGGAAAAAACGCATACGCCCTTTTTGGCCAACCAAGCAACCTGGAAAGGCAAATCAGCGCTACAAAGAAGACTCGCTACCCGTCGGTCAAAAGGGCCATGCTGAAAAACGTGTCAAAACCAGAAATGCAGGACAGGCCATGGAGAAATGGGAGCCTTGCTACACTGATGGGCGGGATGTAAATTGCCAACAGCCACTCTGGAGAAGTGTATGGTGTGTCCTGAAACATCTAAAAAACACAGCTTAGAGAGCATAGGGCACTTCCACTCATGGGGATATAAATTGGGAAAATGAAAAATCAGCAAGACACAAGCACCCCAAAGTTTAGGGCTGCTCTGTTGACAAGGACCTCACTTCATTCCACCTTCAATATCCCAGGAAAGAGAAAAATGGATAAAGAAGTTGTGGTCCTTATGTACAATGGAATATCACTCAGCCATGAAATCAATATCATAAGGCTAGTAGCAGCATGATGAGTGGATTTAGGTACGACGATTCTAAGTGAAATAAGTCACACAGAAAAGGACACTTCTCATAAGGTATCACTTATAGAGGGAATGTAAAAAGCGTTACACTTGAACTGAATTACAAAACAGAACAGAGTCACACATGCAGAAAACACACTATGGCTGCTTAACGGGAAAGGTGAGGTGGGGTGATACATAAAACAAGGGTTTCAAATTAGCTCAGATACCGTTCCATAAACCCAATATGTAATAGACAAGACCTACTCCTTGCTCAGAGAACTGGACTCAACACGCCCTATTCACCGCACAAGAATATATCTGACTAGTAATAATCTTAAAACCTATGTATTGATATCTCTCTGTTAGTGTGTCAAGTGGGTGTAAAGCGGCATAAACACAGCAGTGAAAAGCAGCTAAACCCCATTATAAAAATAAATTACTTTGAAAAACCCATGAAACAAAGACAGTGAAAGAGAGCGAAATTCTTACACAATGCGTTCAGGGGCTGTGATGCAACCTGGATTGACCATATCTAGACCCACAGCTGGATGAGACATAAGGGTGGACACTCTTGGGGCTGAGAGGTTTGGTGAGGTTGGGTGAGCAAAGGCAGACCATTTAAAGTAATACTGCGTGGTACCCATCGCATGGGTCCCTAATCTCCAGGTTCAAGGGCATCTTCCTACATCGAAAACATGCATGAGAAAACAAAAAGATGGTACACCATGTGATGGGGAAAGGTTTCTAAAACGCACCTCTTTTCTCTTCTCCTTGTGCCCGGGTTCGCCATTCCAGCCGCTTTCCTAACAATCTCCCTA
The DNA here is from genome assembly GCF_965194805.1 of Balaenoptera borealis. NCBI lineage: Eukaryota > Metazoa > Chordata > Mammalia > Artiodactyla > Balaenopteridae > Balaenoptera > Balaenoptera borealis. The sequence continues at coordinate 4,393,631 of NW_028124009.1, forward strand.
CTTGGAGCATCAGCACCTTTAACCTCCTGTTCCGTACAGGTTGCAATTTGTCCTGAGGATGAACAGGTAGACGGGGAACCAGTGAGAGACTAGCTCTTGGTGTTGGGACAGGCACAGGTCACTCTATTTTCCCATAAGGAAGAAGAATTAACCACAGGCTCATCCCCCCCCCGGAACCAGAACAGGGCCTGAAGCCATCCTGCGCTTTTGCGGCCAGCTCCCAAAAAAGCGAGTTGTAAAATGGAGCTTCAGGGCACTGCAATTCACAAACCTGCAGAGTTATAAATGATAACTCTCGTCCACAAATATATTGAGGGAAGGCAAAGAAGAGGATTTGAAATCAAGGCAGAATTGCAGGAAACAGATTTCAGGAGGTAGATTCGAATCGCCTTTAAAGCACATGAAAAGCGGCAAAATGTTGACAATGATGCCCTTGGCCAAAAAGGGCGTATGCGTTTTTTCCTGAATATATTCAGGAAAAAACGCATACGCCCTTTTTGGCCAACCAAGCAACCTGGAAAGGCAAATCAGTGCTACAAAGAAGTCTCGCTTCCCATCAGTCAAAATGGCCATGCTGAAAAAAGTCTCAAAACCTGAAATGAAGGACAGGCCATGGAGAAATGGGAGCCTTGCTACACTGATGGGCGGGATGTAAATTGCCAACAGCCACTCTGGAGAAGTGTACGGTGTGTCCTGAAACATCTAAAAAACACAGCTTAGAGAGCATAGGGCACTTCCACTCATGGGGGTATAAATTGGGAAAATGAAAAATCAGCAAGACACAAGCACCTCAAAGTTTAGGGCTGCTCTGTTGACAAGGACCTCCACTTCATTCCACCTTCAATATCCCAGGAAAGAGAAAAATGGATAAAGAAGTTGTGGTCCTTATGTACAATGGAATATCACTCAGCCATGAAATCAATGTCATAAGGCTAGTAGCAGCATGATGAGTGGATTTAGGTACGACGATTCTAAGTGAAATAAGTCACACAGAAAATGACACTTCTCATAAGGTATCACTTATAGAGGGAATGTAAAAGCCGTTACATTTGAACTGAATTACAAAACAGAACAGAGTCACACATGCAGAAAACACACTATGGCTGCTTAACGGGAAAGGTGAGGTGGGGTGATTCATAAAACAAGGGTATCAAATTAGCTCAGATACCGTTCCATAAACCCAATATGTAATAGACAAGACCTACTCCTTGCTCAGAGAACTGGACTCAACACGCCCTATTCACCGCACAAGAATATATCTTACTAGTAATAATCTTAAAACCTATGTATTGATATCTCTCTGTTAGTGTGTCAAGTGGGTGTAAAGCGGCATAAACACAGCAGTGAAAAGCAGCTAAACCCCATTATGAAAATAAATTACTTTGAAAAACCCGTGAAACAACGACAGTGAAAGAGAGGGAAATTCTTACACAATGCGTTCAGGGGCTGTGATGCAACCTGGATTGACCATATCTAGACCCACAGCTGGATGAGACATAAGGGTGGACACTCTTGGGGCTGAGAGGTTTGGTGAGGTTGGGTGAGCAAACGCAGACCCTTTAAAGTAATACTGCGTGGTACCCATCGCATGGGTCCCAAATCCCCAGGTTCAAGGGCATCTTCCTACATCGAAATCATGCATGAGAAAACAAAATGATGGTACACCATGTGATGGGGAAAGGTTTCTAAAACGCACCTCATTTCTCTTCTCCTTGTGCCCGGGTTCGCCATTCCAGCCGCTTTACTAACAATCTCCCTACTTGGAGCATCAGCACCTTTAACCTCCTGTTCCGTACAGGTTGCAATTTGTCCTGAGGATGAACGGGTAGACGGGGAACCAGTGAGAGAGTAGCTCTTGGTGTTGGGACAGGCATAGGTCACTCTATTTTCCCATCAGGAAGAAGAATTAACCACAGGCTCATCCTCCCCCCCGCAACCAGAACACGGCCTGAAGCCATCCTGCGCTTTTGCGGCCAGCTCCCAAAAAAGCGAGTTGTAAAATGGAGCTTCAGGGCACTGCAATTCACAAACCTGCAGAGTTATAAATGATAACTCTCGTCCACAAATATATTGAGGGAAGGCAAAGAAGAGGATTTGAAATCAAGGCAGAATTGCAGGAAACAGATTTCAGGAGGTAGATTCGAATCGCCTTTAAAGCACATGAAAAGCGGCAAAACGTTGACAATGATGCCCTTGGCCAAAAAGGGCGTATGCGTTTTTTCCTGAATATATTCAGGAAAAAACGCATACGCCCTTTTTGGCCAACCAAGCAACCTGGAAAGGCAAATCAGCGCTACAAAGAAGACTCGCTACCCGTCGGTCAAAAGGGCCATGCTGAAAAAAGTCTCAAAACCAGAAATGCAGGACAGGCCATGGAGAAATGGGAGCCTTGCTACACTGATGGGCGGGATGTAAATTGCCAACAGCCACTCTGGAGAAGTGTATGGTGTGTCCTGAAACATCTAAAAAACACAGCTTAGAGAGCATAAGGCACTTCCACTCATGGGGGTATAAATTGGGAAAATGAAAAATCAGCAAGACACAAGCACCCCAAAGTTTAGGGCTGCTCTGTTGACAAGGACCTCCAATTCATTCCACCTTCAATATCCCAGGAAAGAGAAAAATGGATAAAGAAGTTGTGGTCCTTATGTACAATGGAATATCACTCAGCCATGAAATCAATGTGATAAGGCTAGTAGCAGCATGATGAGTGGATTTAGGTACGACGATTCTAAGTGAAATAAGTCACACAGAAAAGGACACTTCTCATAAGGTATCACTTAAGGAGGGAATGTAAAAAGCGTTACACTTGAACTGAATTACAAAACAGAACAGAGTCACACATGCAGAAAACACACTATGGCTGCTTAACGGGAAAGGTGAGGTGGCGTGATACATAAAACAAGGGTTTCAAATTAGCTCAGATACCGTTCCATAAACCCAATATGTAAAAGACAAGACCTACTCTTTGCTCAGAGAACTGGACTCAACACACCCTATTCACCGCACAAGAATATATCTGACTAGTAATAATCTTAAAACCTATGTATTGATATCTCTCTGTTAGTGTGTCAAGTGGGTGTAAAGTGGCATAAACACAGCAGTGAAAAGCAGCTAAACCCCATTATCAAAATAAATTACTTTGAAAAACCCATGAAACAAAGACAGTGAATGAGAGAGAAATTCTTACACAATGCGTTCAGGGGCTGTGATGCAACCTGGATTGACCATATCTAGACCCACAGCTGGATGAGACATAAGGGTGGACACTCTTGGGGCTGAGAGGTTTGGTGAGGTTGGGTGAACACACACAGACCCTTTAAATTAATACTGCGTGGTACCCATCGCATGGGTCCCAAATCTCCAGGTTCAAGGGCATCTTCCTACATCGAAAACATGCATGAGAAAACAAAAAGATGGTACACCATGTGATGGGGAAAGGTTTCTAAAACGCACCTCATTTCTCTTCTCCTTGTGCCCGGGTTCGCCATTCCAGCCGCTTTACTAACAATCTCCCTACTTGGAGCATCAGCACCTTTAACCTCCTGTTCCGTACAGGTTGCAATTTGTCCTGAGGATGAACGGGTAGACGGGGAACCAGTGAGAGACTAGCTCTTGGTGTTGGGACAGGCACAGGTCACTCTATTTTCCCATAAGGAAGAAGAATTAACCACAGGCTCATCCCCCCCCCGGAACCAGAACAGGGCCTGAAGCCATCCTGCGCTTTTGCGGCCAGCTCCCAAAAAAGCGAGTTGTAAAATGGAGCTTCAGGGCACTGCAATTCACAAACCTGCAGAGTTATAAATGATAACTCTCGTCCACAAATATATTGAGGGAAGGCAAAGAAGAGGATTTGAAATCAAGGCAGAATTGCAGGAAACAGATTTCAGGAGGTAGATTCGAATCGCCTTTAAAGCACATGAAAAGCTGCAAAACGTTGACAATGATGCCCTTGGCCAAAAAGGGCGTATGCGTTTTTTCCTGAATATATTCAGGAAAAAACGCATACGCCCTTTTTGGCCAACCAAGCAACCTGGAAAGGCAAATCAGCGCTACAAAGAAGACTCGCTACCCGTCGGTCAAAAGGGCCATGCTGAAAAACGTGTCAAAACCAGAAATGCAGGACAGGCCATGGAGAAATGGGAGCCTTGCTACACTGATGGGCGGGATGTAAATTGCCAACAGCCACTCTGGAGAAGTGTATGGTGTGTCCTGAAACATCTAAAAAACACAGCTTAGAGAGCATAGGGCACTTCCACTCATGGGGATATAAATTGGGAAAATGAAAAATCAGCAAGACACAAGCACCCCAAAGTTTAGGGCTGCTCTGTTGACAAGGACCTCACTTCATTCCACCTTCAATATCCCAGGAAAGAGAAAAATGGATAAAGAAGTTGTGGTCCTTATGTACAATGGAATATCACTCAGCCATGAAATCAATATCATAAGGCTAGTAGCAGCATGATGAGTGGATTTAGGTACGACGATTCTAAGTGAAATAAGTCACACAGAAAAGGACACTTCTCATAAGGTATCACTTATAGAGGGAATGTAAAAAGCGTTACACTTGAACTGAATTACAAAACAGAACAGAGTCACACATGCAGAAAACACACTATGGCTGCTTAACGGGAAAGGTGAGGTGGGGTGATACATAAAACAAGGGTTTCAAATTAGCTCAGATACCGTTCCATAAACCCAATATGTAATAGACAAGACCTACTCCTTGCTCAGAGAACTGGACTCAACACGCCCTATTCACCGCACAAGAATATATCTGACTAGTAATAATCTTAAAACCTATGTATTGATATCTCTCTGTTAGTGTGTCAAGTGGGTGTAAAGCGGCATAAACACAGCAGTGAAAAGCAGCTAAACCCCATTATAAAAATAAATTACTTTGAAAAACCCATGAAACAAAGACAGTGAAAGAGAGCGAAATTCTTACACAATGCGTTCAGGGGCTGTGATGCAACCTGGATTGACCATATCTAGACCCACAGCTGGATGAGACATAAGGGTGGACACTCTTGGGGCTGAGAGGTTTGGTGAGGTTGGGTGAGCAAAGGCAGACCATTTAAAGTAATACTGCGTGGTACCCATCGCATGGGTCCCTAATCTCCAGGTTCAAGGGCATCTTCCTACATCGAAAACATGCATGAGAAAACAAAAAGATGGTACACCATGTGATGGGGAAAGGTTTCTAAAACGCACCTCATTTCTCTTCTCCTTGTGCCCGGGTTCGCCATTCCAGCCGCTTTACTAACAATCTCCCTATTTGGAGCATCAGCACCTTTAACCTCCTGTTCCATACAGGTTGCAATTTGTCCTGAGGATGAACGGGTAGACGGGGAACCAGTGAGAGACTAGCTCTTGGTGTTGGGACAGGCACAGGTCACTCTATTTTCCCATCAGGAAGAAGAATTAACCACAGGCTCATCCCCCCCCCTGAACCAGAACAGGGCCTGAAGCCATCCTGCGCTTTTGCGGCCAGCTCCCAAAAAAGCGAGTTGTAAAATGGAGCTTCAGGGCACTGCAATTCACAAACCTGCAGAGTTATAAATGATAACTCTCGTCCACAAATATATTGAGGGAAGGCAAAGAAGAGGATTTGAAATCAAGGCAGAATTGCAGGAAACAGATTTCAGGAGGTAGATTCGAATCGCCTTTAAAGCACATGAAAAGCGGCAAAACGTTGACAATGATGCCCTTGGCCAAAAAGGGCGTATGCGTTTTTTCCTGAATATATTCAGGAAAAAACGCATACGCCCTTTTTGGCCAACCAAGCAACCTGGAAAGGCAAATCAGCGCTACAAAGAAGACTCGCTACCCGTCGGTCAAAAGGGCCATGCTGAAAAACGTGTCAAAACCAGAAATGCAGGACAGGCCATGGAGAAATGGGAGCCTTGCTACACTGATGGGCGGGATATAAATTGCCAACAGCCACTCTGGAGAAGTGTACGGTGTGTCCTGAAACATCTAAAAAACACAGCTTAGAGAGCATAGGGCACTTCCACTCATGGGGATATAAATTGGGAAAATGAAAAATCAGCAAGACACAAGCACCTCAAAGTTTAGGGCTGCTCTGTTGACAAGGACCTCCACTTCATTACACCTTCAGTATCCCAGGAAAGAGAAAAATGGATAAAGAAGTTGTGGTCCTTATGTACAATGGAATATCACTCAGCCATGAAATCAATATCATAAGGCTAGTAGCAGCATGATGAGTGGATTTAGGTACGACGATTCTAAGTGAAATAAATCACACAGAAAAGGACACTTCTCATAAGGTATCACTTATAGAGGGAATGTAAAAAGCGTTACACTTGAACTGAATTACAAAACAGAACAGAGTCACACATGCAGAAAACACACTATGGCTGCTTAACGGGAAAGGTGAGGTGGGGTGATACATAAAACAAGGGTTTCAAATTAGCTCAGATACCATTCCATAAACCCAATATGTAATAGACAAGACCTACTCCTTGCTCAGAGAACTGGACTCAACACGCCCTATTCACCGCACAAGAATATATCTGACTAGTAATAATCTTAAAACCTATGTATTGATATCTCTCTGTTAGTGTGTCAAGTGGGTGTAAAGCGGCATAAACACAGCAGTGAAAAGCAGCTAAACCCCATTATCAAAATAAATTACTTTGAAAAACCCGTGAAACAACGACAGTGAAAGAGAGGGAAATTCTTACACAATGCGTTCAGGGGCTGTGATGCAACCTGGATTGACCATATCTAGACCCACAGCTGGATGAGACATAAGGGTGGACACTCTTGGGGCTGAGAGGTTTGGTGAGGTTGGGTGAGCAAACGCAGACCCTTTAAAGTAATACTGCGTGGTACCCATCGCATGGGTCCCAAATCTCCAGGTTCAAGGGCATCTTCCTACATCGAAAACATGCATGAGAAAACAAAAAGATGGTACACCATGTGATGGGGAAAGGTTTCTAAAACGCACCTCATTTCTCTTCTCCTTGTGCCCGGGTTCGCCATTCCAGCCGCTTTACTAACAATCTCCCTACTTGGAGCATCAGCACCTTTAACCTCCTGTTCCGTACAGGTTGCAACTTGTCCTGAGGATGAACGGGTAGACGGGGAACCAGTGAGAGAGTAGCTCTTGGTGTTGGGACAGGCACAGGTCACTCTATTTTCCCATCAGGAAGAAGAATTAACCACAGGCTCATCCTCCCCCCCGCAACCAGAACACGGCCTGAAGCCATCCTGCGCTTTTGCGGCCAGCTCCCAAAAAAGCGAGTTGTAAAATGGAGCTTCAGGGCACTGCAATTCACAAACCTGCAGAGTTATAAATGATAACTCTCGTCCACAAATATATTGAGGGAAGGCAAAGAAGAGGATTTGAAATCAAGGCAGAATTGCAGGAAACAGATTTCAGGAGGTAGATTCGAATCGCCTTTAAAGCACATGAAAAGCGGCAAAACGTTGACAATGATGCCCTTGGCCAAAAAGGGCGTATGCGTTTTTTCCTGAATATATTCAGGAAAAAACGCATACGCCCTTTTTGGCCAACCAAGCAACCTGGAAAGGCAAATCAGCGCTACAAAGAAGACTCGCTACCCGTCGGTCAAAAGGGCCATGCTGAAAAAAGTCTCAAAACCAGAAATGCAGGACAGGCCATGGAGAAATGGGAGCCTTGCTACACTGATGGGCGGGATGTAAATTGCCAACAGCCACTCTGGAGAAGTGTACGGTGTGTCCTGAAACATCTAAAAAACACAGCTTAGAGAGCATAAGGCACTTCCACTCATGGGGGTATAAATTGGGAAAATGAAAAATCAGCAAGACACAAGCACCCCAAAGTTTAGGGCTGCTCTGTTGACAAGGACCTCCAATTCATTCCACCTTCAATATCCCAGGAAAGAGAAAAATGGATAAAGAAGTTGTGGTCCTTATGTACAATGGAATATCACTCAGCCATGAAATCAATGTCATAAGGCTAGTAGCAGCATGATGAGTGGATTTAGGTACGACGATTCTAAGTGAAATAAGTCACACAGAAAAGGACACTTCTCATAAGGTATCACTTAAGGAGGGAATGTAAAAAGCGTTACACTTGAACTGAATTACAAAACAGAACAGAGTCACACATGCAGAAAACACACTATGGCTGCTTAACGGGAAAGGTGAGGTGGCGTGATACATAAAACAAGGGTTTCAAATTAGCTCAGATACCGTTCCATAAACCCAATATGTAAAAGACAAGACCTACTCTTTGCTCAGAGAACTGGACTCAACGCACCCTATTCACCGCACAAGAATATATCTGACTAGTAATAATCTTAAAACCTATGTATTGATATCTCTCTGTTAGTGTGTCAAGTGGGTGTAAAGCGGCATAAACACAGCAGTGAAAAGCAGCTAAACCCCATTATCAAAATAAATTACTTTGAAAAACCCATGAAACAAAGACAGTGAAAGAGAGAGAAATTCTTACACAATGCGTTCAGGGGCTGTGATGCAACCTGGATTGACCATATCTAGACCCACAGCTGGATGAGACATAAGGGTGGACACTCTTGGGGCTGAGAGGTTTGGTGAGGTTGGGTGAACAAACACAGACCCTTTAAATTAATACTGCGTGGTACCCATCGCATGGGTCCCAAATCTCCAGGTTCAAGGGCATCTTCCTACATCGAAAACATGCATGAGAAAACAAAAAGATGGTACACCATGTGATGGGGAAAGGTTTCTAAAACGCACCTCATTTCTCTTCTCCTTGTGCCCGGGTTCGCCATTCCAGCCGCTTTACTAAAAATCTCCCTACTTGGAGCATCAGCACCTTTTACCTCCTGTTCCGTACAGGTTGCAATTTGTCCTGAGGATGAACGGGTAGACGGGGAACCAGTGAGAGACTAGCTCTTGGTGTTGGGACAGGCACAGGTCACTCTATTTTCCCATAAGGAAGAAGAATTAACCACAGGCTCATCCCCCCCCCCCGGAACCAGAACAGGGCCTGAAGCCATCCTGCGCTTTTGCGGCCAGCTCCCAAAAAAGCGAGTTGTAAAATGGAGCTTCAGGGCACTGCAATTCACAAACCTGCAGAGTTATAAATGATAACTCTCGTCCACAAATATATTGAGGGAAGGCAAAGAAGAGGATTTGAAATCAAGGCAGAATTGCAGGAAACAGATTTCAGGAGGTAGATTCGAATCGCCTTTAAAGCACATGAAAAGCCGCAAAACGTTGACAATGATGCCCTTGGCCAAAAAGGGCGTATGCGTTTTTTCGTGAATATATTCAGGAAAAAACGCATACGCCCTTTTTGGCCAACCAAGCAACCTGGAAAGGCAAATCAGCGCTACAAAGAAGACTCGCTATCCGTCGGTCAAAAGGGCCATGCTGAAAAACCTGTCAAAACCAGAAATGCAGGACAGGCCATGGAGAAATGGGAGCCTTGCTACACTGATGGGCGGGATGTAAATTGCCAACAGCCACTCTGGAGAAGTGTATGGTGTGTCCTGAAACATCTAAAAAACACAGCTTAGAGAGCATAGGGCACTTCCACTCATGGGGGTATAAATTGGGAAAATGAAAAATCAGCAAGACACAAGCACCCCAAAGTTTAGGGCTGCTCTGTTTACAAGGACCTCACTTCATTCCACCTTCAATATCCCAGGAAAGAGAAAAATGGATAAAGAAGTTGTGGTCCTTATGTACAATGGAATATCACTCAGCCATGAAATCAATATCATAAGGCTAGTAGCAGCATGATGAGTGGATTTAGGTACGACGATTCTAAGTGAAATAAGTCACACAGAAAAGGACACTTCTCATAAGGTATCACTTATAGAGGGAATGTAAAAAGCGTTACACTTGAACTGAATTACAAAACAGAACAGAGTCACACATGCAGAAAACACACTATGGCTGCTTAACGGGAAAGGTGAGGTGGGGTGATACATAAAACAAGGGTTTCAAATTAGCTCAGATACCGTTCCATAAACCCAATATGTAATAGACAAGACCTACTCCTTGCTCAGAGAACTGGACTCAACACGCCCTATTCACCGCACAAGAATATATCTGACTAGTAATAATCTTAAAACCTATGTATTGATATCGCTCTGTTAGTGTGTCAAGTGGGTGTAAAGCGGCATAAACACAGCAGTGAAAAGCAGCTAAACCCCATTATAAAAATAAATTACTTTGAAATACCCATGAAACAAAGACAGTGAATGAGAGAGAAATTCTTACACAATGCGTTCAGGGGCTGTGATGCAACCTGGATTGACGATATCTAGACCCACAGCTGGATGAGACATAAGGGTGGACACTCTTGGGGCTGAGAGGTTTGGTGAGGTTGGGTGAGCAAAGGCAGACCATTTAAAGTAATACTGCGTGGTACCCATCGCATGGGTCCCTAATCTCCAGGTTCAAGGGCATCTTCCTACATCGAAAACATGCATGAGAAAACAAAAAGATGGTACACCATGTGATGGGGAAAGGTTTCTAAAACGCACCTCATTTCTCTTCTCCTTGTGCCCGGGTTCGCCATTCCAGCCGCTTTACTAACAATCTCCCTATTTGGAGCATCAGCACCTTTAACCTCCTGTTCCGTACAGGTTGCAATTTGTCCTGAGGATGAACGGGTAGACGGGGAACCAGTGAGAGACTAGCTCTTGGTGTTGGGACAGGCACAGGTCACTCTATTTTCCCATAAGGAAGAAGAATTAACCACAGGCTCATCCCCCCCCCGAACCAGAACAGGGCCTGAAGCCATCCTGCGCTTTTGCGGCCAGCTCCCAAAAAAGCGAGTTGTAAAATGGAGCTTCAGGGCACTGCAATTCACAAACCTGCAGAGTTATAAATGATAACTCTCGTCCACAAATATATTGAGGGAAGGCAAAGAAGAGGATTTGAAATCAAGGCAGAATTGCAGGAAACAGATTTCAGGAGGTAGATTCGAATCGCCTTTAAAGCACATGAAAAGCGGCAAAACGTTGACAATGATGCCCTTGGCCAAAAAGGGCGTATGCGTTTTTTCCTGAATATATTCAGGAAAAAACGCATACGCCCTTTTTGGCCAACCAAGCAACCTGGAAAGGCAAATCAGCGCTACAAAGAAGACTCGCTACCCGTCGGTCAAAAGGGCCATGCTGAAAAACGTGTCAAAACCAGAAATGCAGGACAGGCCATGGAGAAATGGGAGCCTTGCTACACTGATGGGCGGGATGTAAATTGCCAACAGCCACTCTGGATAAGTGTATGGTGTGTCCTGAAACATCTAAAAAACACAGCTTAGAGAGCATAGGGCACTTCCACTCATGGGGGTATAAATTGGGAAAATGAAAAATCAGCAAGACACAAGCACCCCAAAGTTTAGGGCTGCTCTGTTGACAAGGACCTCCACTTCATTCCACCTTCAATATCCCAGGAAAGAGAAAAATGGATAAAGAAGTTGTGGTCCTTATGTACAATGGAATATCACTCAGCCATGAAATCAATGTCATAAGGCTAGTAGCAGCATGATGAGTGGATTTAGGTACGACGATTCTAAGTGAAATAAGTCACACAGAAAAGGACACTTCTCATAAGGTATCACTTAAGGAGGAAATGTAAAAAGCGTTACACTTGAACTGAATTACAAACAGAACAGAGTCACACATGCAGAAAACACACTATGGCTGCTTAACGGGAAAGGTGAGGTGGCGTGATACATAAAACAAGGGTTTCAAATTAGCTCAGATACCGTTCCATAAACCCAATATGTAATAGACAAGACCTACTCCTTGCTCAGAGAACTGGACTCAACACGCGCTATTCACCGCACAAGAATATATCGACTAGAAATAATCTTAAAATCTATGTATTGATATCTCTCTGTTAGTGTGTCAAGTGGTTGTAAAGCGGCATAAACACAGCAGTGAAAAGCAGCTAAACCCCATTATCAAAATAAATTACTTTGAAAAACCCATGAAACAAAGACAGTGAAAGAGAGAGAAATTCTTACACAATGCGTTCAGGGGCTGTGATGCAACCTGGATTGACCATATCTAGACCCACAGCTGGATGAGACATAAGGGTGGACACTCTTGGGGCTGAGAGGTTTGGTGAGGTTGGGTGAGCAAACGCAGACCCTTTAAAGTAATACTGCGTGGTACCCATCGCATGGGTCCCAAATCTCCAGGTTCAAGGGCATCTTCCTACATCGAAAACATGCATGAGAAAACAAAAAGATGGTACACCATGTGATGGGGAAAGGTTTCTAAAACGCACCTCATTTCTCTTCTCCTTGTGCCCGGGTACGCCATTCCAGCCACTTTACTAACAATCTCCCTACTTGGAGCATCAGCACCTTTAACCTCCTGTTCCGTACAGGTTGCAATTTGTCCTGAGGATGAACGGGTAGACGGGGAACCAGTGAGAGAGTAGCTCTTGGTGTTGGGACAGGCACAGGTCACTCTATTTTCCCATCAGGAAGAAGAATTAACCACAGGCTCATCCTCCCCCCCGCAACCAGAACACGGCCTGAAGCCATCCTGCGCTTTTGCGGCCAGCTCCCAAAAAAGCGAGTTGTAAAATGGAGCTTCAGGGCACTGCAATTCACAAACCTGCAGAGTTATAAATGATAACTCTCGTCCACAAATATATTGAGGGAAGGCAAAGAAGAGGATTTGAAATCAAGGCAGAATTGCAGGAAACAGATTTCAGGAGGTAGATTCGAATCACCTTTAAAGCACATGAAAAGCGGCAAAACGTTGACAATGATGCCCTTGGCCAAAAAGGGCGTATGCGTTTTTTCCTGAATATATTCAGGAAAAAACGCATACGCCCTTTTTGGCCAACCAAGCAACCTGGAAAGGCAAATCAGCGCTACAAAGAAGACTCGCTACCCGTCGGTCAAAAGGGCCATGCTGAAAAAAGTCTCAAAACCAGAAATGCAGGACACGCCATGGAGAAATGGGAGCCTTGCTACACTGATGGGCGGGATGTAAATTGCCAACAGCCACTCTGGAGAAGTGTACGGTGTGTCCTGAAACATCTAAAAAACACAGCTTAGAGAGCATAGGGCACTTCCACTCATGGGGATATAAATTGGGAAAATGAAAAATCAGCAAGACACAAGCACCTCAAAGTTTAGGGCTGCTCTGTTGACAAGGACCTCCACTTCATTCCACCTTCAATATCCCAGGAAAGAGAAAAATGGATAAAGAAGTTGTGGTCCTTATGTACAATGGAATATCACTCAGCCATGAAATCAATATCATAAGGCTAGTAGCAGCATGATGAGTGGATTTAGGTACGACGATTCTAAGTGAAATAAATCACACAGAAAAGGACACTTCTCATAAGGTATCACTTATAGAGGGAATGTAAAAAGCGTTACACTTGAACTGAATTACAAAACAGAACAGAGTCACACATGCAGAAAACACACTATGGCTGCTTAACGGGAAAGGTGAGGTGGCGTGATACATAAAACAAGGGTTTCAAATTAGCTCAGATACCGTTCCATAAACCCAATATGTAATAGACAAGACCTACTCCTTGCTCAGAGAACTGGACTCAACACGCCCTATTCACCGCACAAGAATATATCTGACTAGTAATAATCTTAAAACCTATGTATTGATATCTCTCTGTTAGTGTGTCAAGTGGGTGTAAAGCGGCATAAACACAGCAGTGAAAAGCAGCTAAACCCCATTATCAAAATAAATTACTTTGAAAAACCCGTGAAACAACGACAGTGAAAGAGAGGGAAATTCTTACACAATGCGTTCAGGGGCTGTGATGCAACCTGGATTGACCATATCTAGACCCACAGCTGGATGAGACATAAGGGTGGACACTCTTGGGGCTGAGAGGTTTGGTGAGGTTGGGTGAGCAAACGCAGACCCTTTAAAGTAATACTGCGTGGTACCCATCGCATGGGTCCCAAATCTCCAGGTTCAAGGGCATCTTCCTACATCGAAAACATGCATGAGAAAACAAAAAGATGGTACACCATGTGATGGGGAAAGGTTTCTAAAACGCACCTCATTTCTCTTCTCCTTGTGCCCGGGTTCGCCATTCCAGCCGCTTTACTAACAATCTCCCTACTTGGAGCATCAGCACCTTTAACCTCCTGTTCCGTACAGGTTGCAATTTGTCCTGAGGATGAACGGGTAGACGGGGAACCAGTGAGAGAGTAGCTCTTGGTGTTGGGACAGGCACAGGTCACTCTATTTTCCCATCAGGAAGAAGAATTAACCACAGGCTCATCCTCCCCCCCGCAACCAGAACACGGCCTGAAGCCATCCTGCGCTTTTGCGGCCAGCTCCCAAAAAAGCGAGTTGTAAAATGGAGCTTCAGGGCACTGCAATTCCCAAACCTGCAGAGTTATAAATGATAACTCTCGTCCACAAATATATTGAGGGAAGGCAAAGAAGAGGATTTGAAATCAAGGCAGAATTGCAGGAAACAGATTTCAGGAGGTAGATTCGAATCGCCTTTAAAGCACATGAAAAGCGGCAAAACGTTGACAATGATGCCCTTGGCCAAAAAGGGCGTATGCGTTTTTTCCTGAATATATTCAGGAAAAAACGCATACGCCCTTTTTGGCCAACCAAGCAACCTGGAAAGGCAAATCAGCGCTACAAAGAAGACTCGCTACCCGTCGGTCAAAAGGGCCATGCTGAAAAACGTGTCAAAACCAGAAATGCAGGACAGGCCATGGAGAAATGGGAGCCTTGCTACACTGATGGGCGGGATGTAAATTGCCAACAGCCACTCTGGATAAGTGTATGGTGTGTCCTGAAACATCTAAAAAACACAGCTTAGAGAGCATAGGGCACTTCCACTCATGGGGGTATAAATTGGGAAAATGAAAAATCAGCAAGACACAAGCACCCCAAAGTTTAGGGCTGCTCTGTTGACAAGGACCTCCACTTCATTCCACCTTCAATATCCCAGGAAAGAGAAAAATGGATAAAGAAGTTGTGGTCCTTATGTACAATGGAATATCACTCAGCCATGAAATCAATGTCATAAGGCTAGTAGCAGCATGATGAGTGGATTTAGGTACGACGATTCTAAGTGAAATAAGTCACACAGAAAAGGACACTTCTCATAAGGTATCACTTAAGGAGGAAATGTAAAAAGCGTTACACTTGAACTGAATTACAAACAGAACAGAGTCACACATGCAGAAAACACACTATGGCTGCTTAACGGGAAAGGTGAGGTGGCGTGATACATAAAACAAGGGTTTCAAATTAGCTCAGATACCGTTCCATAAACCCAATATGTAATAGACAAGACCTACTCCTTGCTCAGAGAACTGGACTCAACACGCGCTATTCACCGCACAAGAATATATCGACTAGAAATAATCTTAAAATCTATGTATTGATATCTCTCTGTTAGTGTGTCAAGTGGTTGTAAAGCGGCATAAACACAGCAGTGAAAAGCAGCTAAACCCCATTATCAAAATAAATTACTTTGAAAAACCCATGAAACAAAGACAGTGAAAGAGAGAGAAATTCTTACACAATGCGTTCAGGGGCTGTGATGCAACCTGGATTGACCATATCTAGACCCACAGCTGGATGAGACATAAGGGTGGACACTCTTGGGGCTGAGAGGTTTGGTGAGGTTGGGTGAGCAAACGCAGACCCTTTAAAGTAATACTGCGTGGTACCCATCGCATGGGTCCCAAATCTCCAGGTTCAAGGGCATCTTCCTACATCGAAAACATGCATGAGAAAACAAAAAGATGGTACACCATGTGATGGGGAAAGGTTTCTAAAACGCACCTCATTTCTCTTCTCCTTGTGCCCGGGTACGCCATTCCAGCCACTTTACTAACAATCTCCCTACTTGGAGCATCAGCACCTTTAACCTCCTGTTCCGTACAGGTTGCAATTTGTCCTGAGGATGAACGGGTAGACGGGGAACCAGTGAGAGAGTAGCTCTTGGTGTTGGGACAGGCACAGGTCACTCTATTTTCCCATCAGGAAGAAGAATTAACCACAGGCTCATCCTCCCCCCCGCAACCAGAACACGGCCTGAAGCCATCCTGCGCTTTTGCGGCCAGCTCCCAAAAAAGCGAGTTGTAAAATGGAGCTTCAGGGCACTGCAATTCACAAACCTGCAGAGTTATAAATGATAACTCTCGTCCACAAATATATTGAGGGAAGGCAAAGAAGAGGATTTGAAATCAAGGCAGAATTGCAGGAAACAGATTTCAGGAGGTAGATTCGAATCACCTTTAAAGCACATGAAAAGCGGCAAAACGTTGACAATGATGCCCTTGGCCAAAAAGGGCGTATGCGTTTTTTCCTGAATATATTCAGGAAAAAACGCATACGCCCTTTTTGGCCAACCAAGCAACCTGGAAAGGCAAATCAGCGCTACAAAGAAGACTCGCTACCCGTCGGTCAAAAGGGCCATGCTGAAAAAAGTCTCAAAACCAGAAATGCAGGACACGCCATGGAGAAATGGGAGCCTTGCTACACTGATGGGCGGGATGTAAATTGCCAACAGCCACTCTGGAGAAGTGTACGGTGTGTCCTGAAACATCTAAAAAACACAGCTTAGAGAGCATAGGGCACTTCCACTCATGGGGATATAAATTGGGAAAATGAAAAATCAGCAAGACACAAGCACCTCAAAGTTTAGGGCTGCTCTGTTGACAAGGACCTCCACTTCATTCCACCTTCAATATCCCAGGAAAGAGAAAAATGGATAAAGAAGTTGTGGTCCTTATGTACAATGGAATATCACTCAGCCATGAAATCAATATCATAAGGCTAGTAGCAGCATGATGAGTGGATTTAGGTACGACGATTCTAAGTGAAATAAATCACACAGAAAAGGACACTTCTCATAAGGTATCACTTATAGAGGGAATGTAAAAAGCGTTACACTTGAACTGAATTACAAAACAGAACAGAGTCACACATGCAGAAAACACACTATGGCTGCTTAACGGGAAAGGTGAGGTGGCGTGATACATAAAACAAGGGTTTCAAATTAGCTCAGATACCGTTCCATAAACCCAATATGTAATAGACAAGACCTACTCCTTGCTCAGAGAACTGGACTCAACACGCCCTATTCACCGCACAAGAATATATCTGACTAGTAATAATCTTAAAACCTATGTATTGATATCTCTCTGTTAGTGTGTCAAGTGGGTGTAAAGCGGCATAAACACAGCAGTGAAAAGCAGCTAAACCCCATTATCAAAATAAATTACTTTGAAAAACCCGTGAAACAACGACAGTGAAAGAGAGGGAAATTCTTACACAATGCGTTCAGGGGCTGTGATGCAACCTGGATTGACCATATCTAGACCCACAGCTGGATGAGACATAAGGGTGGACACTCTTGGGGCTGAGAGGTTTGGTGAGGTTGGGTGAGCAAACGCAGACCCTTTAAAGTAATACTGCGTGGTACCCATCGCATGGGTCCCAAATCTCCAGGTTCAAGGGCATCTTCCTACATCGAAAACATGCATGAGAAAACAAAAAGATGGTACACCATGTGATGGGGAAAGGTTTCTAAAACGCACCTCATTTCTCTTCTCCTTGTGCCCGGGTTCGCCATTCCAGCCGCTTTACTAACAATCTCCCTACTTGGAGCATCAGCACCTTTAACCTCCTGTTCCGTACAGGTTGCAATTTGTCCTGAGGATGAACGGGTAGACGGGGAACCAGTGAGAGAGTAGCTCTTGGTGTTGGGACAGGCACAGGTCACTCTATTTTCCCATCAGGAAGAAGAATTAACCACAGGCTCATCCTCCCCCCCGCAACCAGAACACGGCCTGAAGCCATCCTGCGCTTTTGCGGCCAGCTCCCAAAAAAGCGAGTTGTAAAATGGAGCTTCAGGGCACTGCAATTCCCAAACCTGCAGAGTTATAAATGATAACTCTCGTCCACAAATATATTGAGGGAAGGCAAAGAAGAGGATTTGAAATCAAGGCAGAATTGCAGGAAACAGATTTCAGGAGGTAGATTCGAATCGCCTTTAAAGCACATGAAAAGCGGCAAAACGTTAACAATGATGCCCTTGGCCAAAAAGGGCGTATGCGTTTTTTCCTGAATATATTCAGGAAAAAACGCATACGCCCTTTTTGGCCAACCAAGCAACCTGGAAAGGCAAATCAGCGCTACAAAGAAGACTCGCTACCCGTCGGTCAAAAGGGCCATGCTGAAAAAAGTCTCAAAACCAGAAATGCAGGACAGGCCATGGAGAAATGGGAGCCTTGCTACACTGATGGGCGGGATGTAAATTGCCAACAGCCACTCTGGAGAAGTGTATGGTGTGTCCTGAAACATCTAAAAAACACAGCTTAGAGAGCATAAGGCACTTCCACTCATGGGGGTATAAATTGGGAAAATGAAAAATCAGCAAGACACAAGCACCCCAAAGTTTAGGGCTGCTCTGTTGACAAGGACCTCCAATTCATTCCACCTTCAATATCCCAGGAAAGAGAAAAATGGATAAAGAAGTTGTGGTCCTTATGTACAATGGAATATCACTCAGCCATGAAATCAATGTCATAAGGCTAGTAGCAGCATGATGAGTGGATTTAGGTACGACGATTCTAAGTGAAATAAGTCACACAGAAAAGGACACTTCTCATAAGGTATCACTTAAGGAGGAAATGTAAAAAGCGTTACACTTGAACTGAATTACAAACAGAACAGAGTCACACATGCAGAAAACACACTATGGCTGCTTAACGGGAAAGGTGAGGTGGCGTGATACATAAAACAAGGGTTTCAAATTAGCTCAGATACCGTTCCATAAACCCAATATGTAATAGACAAGACCTACTCCTTGCTCAGAGAACTGGACTCAACACGCGCTATTCACCGCACAAGAATATATCGACTAGAAATAATCTTAAAATCTATGTATTGATATCTCTCTGTTAGTGTGTCAAGTGGTTGTAAAGCGGCATAAACACAGCAGTGAAAAGCAGCTAAACCCCATTATCAAAATAAATTACTTTGAAAAACCCATGAAACAAAGACAGTGAAAGAGAGAGAAATTCTTACACAATGCGTTCAGGGGCTGTGATGCAACCTGGATTGACCATATCTAGACCCACAGCTGGATGAGACCTAAGGGTGGACACTCTTGGGGCTGAGAGGTTTGGTGAGGTTGGGTGAGCAAACGCAGACCCTTTAAAGTAATACTGCGTGGTACCCATCGCATGGGTCCCAAATCTCCAGGTTCAAGGGCATCTTCCTACATCGAAAACATGCATGAGAAAACAAAAAGATGGTACACCATGTGATGGGGAAAGGTTTCTAAAACGCACCTCATTTCTCTTCTCCTTGTGCCAGGGTACGCCATTCCAGCCGCTTTACTAACAATCTCCCTACTTGGAGCATCAGCACCTTTAACCTCCTGTTCCGTACAGGTTGCAATTTGTCCTGAGGATGAACGGGTAGACGGGGAACCAGTGAGAGACTAGCTCTTGGTGTTGGGACAGGCACAGGTCACTCTATTTTCCCATCAGGAAGAAGAATTAACCACAGGCTCATCCTCCCCCCCGCAACCAGAACACGGCCTGAAGCCATCCTGCGCTTTTGCGGCCAGCTCCCAAAAAAGCGAGTTGTAAAATGGAGCTTCAGGGCACTGCAATTCACAAACCTGCAGAGTTATAAATCATAACTCTCGTCCACAAATATATTGAGGGAAGGCAAAGAAGAGGATTTGAAATCAAGGCAGAATTGCAGGAAACAGATTTCAGGAGGTAGATTCGAATCACCTTTAAAGCACATGAAAAGCGGCAAAACGTTGACAATGATGCCCTTGGCCAAAAAGGGCGTATGCGTTTTTTCCTGAATATATTCAGGAAAAAACGCATACGCCCTTTTTGGCCAACCAAGCAACCTGGAAAGGCAAATCAGCGCTACAAAGAAGACTCACTACCCGTCGGTCAAAAGGGCCATGCTGAAAAAAGTCTCAAAACCAGAAATGCAGGACACGCCATGGAGAAATGGGAGCCTTGCTACACTGATGGGCGGGATGTAAATTGCCAACAGCCACTCTGGAGAAGTGTACGGTGTGTCCTGAAACATCTAAAAAACACAGCTTAGAGAGCATAGGGCACTTCCACTCATGGGGATATAAATTGGGAAAATGAAAAATCAGCAAGACACAAGCACCTCAAAGTTTAGGGCTGCTCTGTTGACAAGGACCTCCACTTCATTCCACCTTCAATATCCCAGGAAAGAGAAAAATGGATAAAGAAGTTGTGGTCCTTATGTACAATGGAATATCACTCAGCCATGAAATCAATATCATAAGGCTAGTAGCAGCATGATGAGTGGATTTAGGTACGACGATTCTAAGTGAAATAAATCACACAGAAAAGGACACTTCTCATAAGGTATCACTTATAGAGGGAATGTAAAAAGCGTTACACTTGAACTGAATTACAAAACAGAACAGAGTCACACATGCAGAAAACACACTATGGCTGCTTAACGGGAAAGGTGAGGTGGGGTGATACATAAAACAAGGGTTTCAAATTAGCTCAGATACCGTTCCATAAACCCAATATGTAATAGACAAGACCTACTCCTTGCTCAGAGAACTGGACTCAACACGCCCTATTCACCGCACAAGAATATATCTGACTAGTAATAATCTTAAAACCTATGTATTGATATCTCTCTGTTAGTGTGTCAAGTGGGTGTAAAGCGGCATAAACACAGCAGTGAAAAGCAGCTAAACCCCATTATCAAAATAAATTACTTTGAAAAACCCGTGAAACAACGACAGTGAAAGAGAGGGAAATTCTTACACAATGCGTTCAGGGGCTGTGATGCAACCTGGATTGACCATATCTAGACCCACAGCTGGATGAGACATAAGGGTGGACACTCTTGGGGCTGAGAGGTTTGGTGAGGTTGGGTGAGCAAACGCAGACCCTTTAAAGTAATACTGCGTGGTACCCATCGCATGGGTCCCAAATCTCCAGGTTCAAGGGCATCTTCCTACATCGAAAACATGCATGAGAAAACAAAAAGATGGTACACCATGTGATGGGGAAAGGTTTCTAAAACGCACCTCATTTCTCTTCTCCTTGTGCCCGGGTTCGCCATTCCAGCCGCTTTACTAACAATCTCCCTACTTGGAGCATCAGCACCTTTAACCTCCTGTTCCGTACAGGTTGCAATTTGTCCTGAGGATGAACGGGTAGACGGGGAACCAGTGAGAGAGTAGCTCTTGGTGTTGGGACAGGCACAGGTCACTCTATTTTCCCATCAGGAAGAAGAATTAACCACAGGCTCATCCTCCCCCCCGCAACCAGAACACGGCCTGAAGCCATCCTGCGCTTTTGCGGCCAGCTCCCAAAAAAGCGAGTTGTAAAATGGAGCTTCAGGGCACTGCAATTCCCAAACCTGCAGAGTTATAAATGATAACTCTCGTCCACAAATATATTGAGGGAAGGCAAAGAAGAGGATTTGAAATCAAGGCAGAATTGCAGGAAACAGATTTCAGGAGGTAGATTCGAATCGCCTTTAAAGCACATGAAAAGCGGCAAAACGTTGACAATGATGCCCTTGGCCAAAAAGGGCGTATGCGTTTTTTCCTGAATATATTCAGGAAAAAACGCATACGCCCTTTTTGGCCAACCAAGCAACCTGGAAAGGCAAATCAGCGCTACAAAGAAGACTCGCTACCCGTCGGTCAAAAGGGCCATGCTGAAAAAAGTCTCAAAACCAGAAATGCAGGACAGGCCATGGAGAAATGGGAGCCTTGCTACACTGATGGGCGGGATGTAAATTGCCAACAGCCACTCTGGAGAAGTGTATGGTGTGTCCT
Organism: Balaenoptera borealis; assembly: GCF_965194805.1. Classification (NCBI taxonomy): domain Eukaryota; kingdom Metazoa; phylum Chordata; class Mammalia; order Artiodactyla; family Balaenopteridae; genus Balaenoptera; species Balaenoptera borealis. The sequence goes on from NW_028124009.1 coordinate 4,415,435, forward strand.
GAAACATCTAAAAAACACAGCTTAGAGAGCATAAGGCACTTCCACTCATGGGGGTATAAATTGGGAAAATGAAAAATCAGCAAGACACAAGCTCCCCAAAGTTTAGGGCTGCTCTGTTGACAAGGACCTCCAATTCATTCCACCTTCAATATCCCAGGAAAGAGAAAAATGGATAAAGAAGTTGTGGTCCTTATGTACAATGGAATATCACTCAGCCATGAAATCAATGTCATAAGGCTAGTAGCAGCATGATGAGTGGATTTAGGTATGACGATTCTAAGTGAAATAAGTCACACAGAAAAGGACACTTCTCATAAGGTATCACTTAAGGAGGAAATGTAAAAAGCGTTACACTTGAACTGAATTACAAACAGAACAGAGTCACACATGCAGAAAACACACTATGGCTGCTTAACGGGAAAGGTGAGGTGGCGTGATACATAAAACAAGGGTTTCAAATTAGCTCAGATACCGTTCCATAAACCCAATATGTAATAGACAAGACCTACTCCTTGCTCAGAGAACTGGACTCAACACGCGCTATTCACCGCACAAGAATATATCGACTAGAAATAATCTTAAAACCTATGTATTGATATCTCTCTGTTAGTGTGTCAAGTGGTTGTAAAGCGGCATAAACACAGCAGTGAAAAGCAGCTAAACCCCATTATCAAAATAAATTACTTTGAAAAACCCATGAAACAAAGACAGTGAAAGAGAGAGAAATTCTTACACAATGCGTTCAGGGGCTGTGATGCAACCTGGATTGACCATATCTAGACCCACAGCTGGATGAGACATAAGGGTGGACACTCTTGGGGCTGAGAGGTTTGGTGAGGTTGGGTGAGCAAACGCAGACCCTTTAAAGTAATACTGCGTGGTCCCCATCGCATGGGTCCCAAATCTCCAGGTTCAAGGGCATCTTCCTACATCGAAAACATGCATGAGAAAACAAAAAGATGGTACACCATGTGATGGGGAAAGGTTTCTAAAACGCACCTCATTTCTCTTCTCCTTGTGCCCGGGTACGCCATTCCAGCCGCTTTACTAACAATCTCCCTACTTGGAGCATCAGCACCTTTAACCTCCTGTTCCGTACAGGTTGCAATTTGTCCTGAGGATGAACGGGTAGACGGGGAACCAGTGAGAGACTAGCTCTTGGTGTTGGGACAGGCACAGGTCACTCTATTTTCCCATCAGGAAGAAGAATTAACCACAGGCTCATCCTCCCCCCCGCAACCAGAACAGGGCCTGAAGCCATCCTGCGCTTTTGCGGCCAGCTCCCAAAAAAGCGAGTTGTAAAATGGAGCTTCAGGGCACTGCAATTCCCAAACCTGCAGAGTTATAAATCATAACTCTCGTCCACAAATATATTGAGGGAAGGCAAAGAAGAGGATTTGAAATCAAGGCAGAATTGCAGGAAACAGATTTCAGGAGGTAGATTCGAATCACCTTTAAAGCACATGAAAAGCGGCAAAACGTTGACAATGATGCCCTTGGCCAAAAAGGGCGTATGCGTTTTTTCCTGAATATATTCAGGAAAAAACGCATACGCCCTTTTTGGCCAACCAAGCAACCTGGAAAGGCAAATCAGCGCTACAAAGAAGACTCGCTACCCGTCGGTCAAAAGGGCCATGCTGAAAAACGTGTCAAAACCAGAAATGCAGGACAGGCCATGGAGAAATGGGAGCCTTGCTACACTGATCGGCGGGATGTAAATTGCCAACAGCCACTCTGGAGAAGTGTATGGTGTGTCCTGAAACATCTAAAAAACACAGCTTAGAGAGCATAGGGCACTTCCACTCATGGGGGTATAAATTGGGAAAATGAAAAATCAGCAAGACACAAGCACCCCAAAGTTTAGGGCTGCTCTGTTGACAAGGACCTCCACTTCATTCCACCTTCAATATCCCAGGAAAGAGAAAAATGGATAAAGAAGTTGTGGTCCTTATGTACAATGGTATATCACTCAGCCATGAAATCAATATCATAAGGCTAGTAGCAGCATGATGAGTGGATTTAGGTACGACGATTCTAAGTGAAATAAGTCACACAGAAAAGGACACTTCTCAAAAGGTATCACTTAAGGAGGGAATGTAAAAAGCGTTACACTTGAACTGAATTACAAAACAGAACAGAGTCACACATGCAGAAAACACACTATGGCTGCTTAACGGGAAAGGTGAGGTGGGGTGATACATAAAACAAGGGTTTCAAATTAGCTCAGATACCATTCCATAAACCCAATATGTAATAGACAAGACCTACTCCTTGCTCAGAGAACTGGACTCAACACGCCCTATTCACCGCACAAGAATATATCTGACTAGTAATAATCTTAAAACCTATGTATTGATATCTCTCTGTTAGTGTGTCAAGTGGGTGTAAAGCGGCATAAACACAGCAGTGAAAAGCAGCTAAACCCCATTATCAAAATAAATTACTTTGAAAAACCCATGAAACAAAGACAGTGAAAGAGAGAGAAATTCTTACACAATGCGTTCAGGGGCTGTGATGCAACCTGGATTGACCATATCTAGACCCACAGCTGGATGAGACATAAGGGTGGACACTCTTGGGGCTGAGAGGTTTGGTGAGGTTGGGTGAGCAAAGGCAGACCCTTTAAAGTAATACTGCGTGGTACCCATCGCATGGGTCCCTAATCTCCAGGTTCAAGGACATCTTCCTACATCGAAAACATGCATGAGAAAACAAAAAGATGGTACACCATGTGATGGGGAAAGGTTTCTAAAACGCACCTCATTTCTCTTCTCCTTGTGCCCGGGTTCGCCATTCCAGCCACTTTACTAAAAATCTCCCTACTTGGAGCATCAGCACCTTTAACCTCCTGTTCCGTACAGGTTGCAATTTGTCCTGAGGATGAACGGGTAGACGGGGAACCAGTGAGAGACTAGCTCTTGGTGTTGGGACAGGCACAGGTCACTCTATTTTCCCATAAGGAAGAAGAATTAACCACAGGCTCATCCCCCCCCCGGAACCAGAACAGGGCCTGAAGCCATCCTGCGCTTTTGCGGCCAGCTCCCAAAAAAGCGAGTTGTAAAATGGAGCTTCAGGGCACTGCAATTCACAAACCTGCAAAGTTATAAATGTTAACTCTCGTCCACAAATATATTGATGGAAGGCAACGAAGAGGATTTGAAATCAAGGCAGAATTGCAGGAAACAGATTTCAGGAGGTAGATTCGAATCGCCTTTAAAGCACATGAAATGCGGCAAAACGTTGACAATGATGCCCTTGGCCAAAAAGGGCGTATGCGTTTTTTCCTGAATATATTCAGGAAAAAACACATACGCCCTTTTTGGCCAACCAAGCAACCTGGAAAGGCAAATCAGCGCTACAAAGAAGACTCGCTACCCGTCGGTCAAAAGGGCCATGTTGAAAAACGTGTCAAAACCAGAAATGCAGGACAGGCCATGGAGAAATGGGAGCCTTGCTACACTGATGGGTGGGATGTAATTTGCCAACAGCCACTCTGGAGAAGTGTACGTTGTGTCCTGAAACATCTAAAAAACACAGCTTAGAGAGCATAGGGCACTTCCACTCATGGGGGTATAAATTGGGAAAATGAAAAATCAGCAAGACACAAGCACCCCAAAGTTTAGGGCTGCTCTGTTGACAAGGACCTCCACTTTATTCCACCTTCAATATCCCAGGAAAGAGAAAAATGGATAAAGAAGTTGTGGTCCTTATGTACAATGGAATATCACTCAGCCATGAAATCAATGTCATAAGGCTAGTAGCAGCATGATGAGTGGATTTAGGTACGACGATTCTAAGTGAAATAAGTCACACAGAAAAGGACACTTCTCATAAGGTATCACTTAAGGAGGGAATGTAAAAAGCGTTACACTTGAACTGAATTACAAAACAGAACAGAGTCACACATGCAGAAAAGACACTATGGCTGCTTAACGGGAAAGGTGAGGTGGCGTGATACATAAAACAAGGGTTTCAAATTAGCTCAGATACCGTTCCATAAACCCAATATGTAATAGACAAGACCTACTCCTTGCTCAGAGAACTGGACTCAACACGCGCTATTCACCGCACAAGAATATATCGACTAGAAATAATCTTAAAACCTATGTATTGATATCTCTCTGTTAGTGTGTCAAGTGGGTGTAAAGCGGCATAAACACAGCAGTGAAAAGCAGCTAAACCCCATTATCAAAATAAATTACTTTGAAAAACCCATGAAACAAAGACAGTGAAAGAGAGAGAAATTCTTACACAATGCGTTCAGGGGCTGTGATGCAACCTGGATTGACCATATCTAGACCCACAGCTGGATGAGACATAAGGGTGAACACTCTTGGGGCTGAGAGGTTTGGTGAGGTTGGGTGAGCAAACGCAGACCCTTTAAAGTAATACTGCGTGGTACCTATCGCATGGGTCCCAAATCTCCAGGTTCAAGGGCATCTTCCTACATCGAAAACATGCATGAGAAAACAAAAAGATGGTACACCATGTGATGGGGAAAGGTTTCTAAAACGCACCTCATTTCTCTTCTCCTTGTGCCCGGGTTCGCCATTCCAGCCGCTTTACTAACAATCTCCCTATTTGGAGCATCAGCACCTTTAACCTCCTGTTCCGTACAGGTTGCAATTTGTCCTGAGGATGAACGGGTAGACGGGGAACCAGTGAGAGACTAGCTCTTGGTGTTGGGACAGGCACAGGTCACTCTATTTTCCCATCAGGAAGAAGAATTAACCACAGGCTCATCCTCCCCCCCGGAACCAGAACAGGGCCTGAAGCCATCCTGCGCTTTTGCGGCCAGCTCCCAAAAAAGCGAGTTGTAAAATGGAGCTTCAGGGCACTGCAATTCACAAACCTGCAGAGTTATAAATGATAACTCTCGTCCACAAATATATTGAGGGAAGGCAAAGAAGAGGATTTGAAATCAAGGCAGAATTGCAGGAAACAGATTTCAGGAGGTAGATTCGAATCACCTTTAAAGCACATGAAAAGCGGCAAAACGTTGACAATGATGCCCTTGGCCAAAAAGGGCGTATGCGTTTTTTCCTGAATATATTCAGGAAAAAACGCATACGCCCTTTTTGGCCAACCAAGCAACCTGGAAAGGCAAATCAGCGCTACAAAGAAGACTCGCTACCCGTCGGTCAAAAGGGCCATGCTGAAAAACGTGTCAAAACCAGAAATGCAGGACAGGCCATGGAGAAATGGGAGCCTTGCTACACTGATCGGCGGGATGTAAATTGCCAACAGCCACTCTGGAGAAGTGTATGGTGTGTCCTGAAACATCTAAAAAACACAGCTTAGAGAGCATAGGGCACTTCCACTCATGGGAGTATAAATTGGGAAAATGAAAAATCAGCAAGACACAAGCACCCCAAAGTTTAGGGCTGCTCTGTTGACAAGGACCTCCACTTCATTCCAACTTCAATATCCCAGGAAAGAGAAAAATGGATAAAGAAGTTGTGGTCCTTATGTACAATGGAATATCACTCAGCCATGAAATCAATATCATAAGGCTAGTAGCAGCATGATGAGTGGATTTAGGTACGACGATTCTAAGTGAAATAAGTCACACAGAAAAGGACACTTCTCATAAGGTATCACTTATAGAGGGAATGTAAAAAGCGTTACACTTGAACTGAATTACAAAACAGAACAGAGTCACACATGCAGAAAACACACTATGGCTGCTTAACGGGAAAGGTGAGGTGGCGTGATACATAAAACAAGGGTTTCAAATTAGCTCAGATACCGTTCCATAAACCCAATATGTAATAGACAAGACCTACTCCTTGCTCAGAGAACTGGACTCAACACGCCCTATTCACCGCACAAGAATATATCTGACTAGTAATAATCTTAAAACCTATGTATTGATATCTCTCTGTTAGTGTGTCAAGTGGGTGTAAAGCGGCATAAACACAGCAGTGAAAAGCAGCTAAACCCCATTATCAAAATAAATTACTTTGAAAAACCCATGAAACAAAGACAGTGAAAGAGAGAGAAATTCTTACACAATGCGTTCAGGGGCTGTGATGCAACCTGGATTGACCATATCTAGACCCACAGCTGGATGAGACATAAGGGTGGACACTCTTGGGGCTGAGAGGTTTGGTGAGGTTGGGTGAGCAAAGGCAGACCCTTTAAAGTAATACTGCGTGGTACCCATCGCATGGGTCCCTAATCTCCAGGTTCAAGGGCATCTTCCTACATCGAAAACATGCATGAGAAAACAAAAAGATGGTACACCATGTGATGGGGAAAGGTTTCTAAAACGCACCTCATTTCTCTTCTCCTTGTGCCCGGGTTCGCCATTCCAGCCGCTTTACTAACAATCTCCCTACTTGGAGCATCAGCACCTTTAACCTCCTGTTCCGTACAGGTTGCAATTTGTCCTGAGGATGAACGGGTAGACGGGGAACCAGTGAGAGACTAGCTCTTGGTGTTGGGACAGGCATAGGTCACTCTATCTTCCCATCAGGAAGAAGAATTAACCACAGGCTCATCCTCCCCCCGGGAACCAGAACAGGGCCTGAAGCCATCCTGCGCTTTTGCGGCCAGCTCCCAAAAAAGCGAGTTGTAAAATGGAGCTTCAAGGCACTGCAATTCACAAACCTGCAGAGTTATAAATGATAACTCTCGTCCACAAATATATTGAGGGAAGGCAAAGAAGAGGATTTGAAATCAAGGCAGAATTGCAGGAAACAGATTTCAGGAGGTAGATTCGAATCACCTTTAAAGCACATGAAAAGCGGCAAAACGTTGACAATGATGCCCTTGGCCAAAAAGGGCGTATGCGTTTTTTCCTGAATATATTCAGGAAAAAACGCATACGCCCTTTTTGGCCAACCAAGCAACCTGGAAAGGCAAATCAGCGCTACAAAGAAGACTCGCTACCCGTCGGTCAAAAGGGCCATGCTGAAAAACGTGTCAAAACCAGAAATGCAGGACAGGCCATGGAGAAATGGGAGCCTTGCTACACTGATGGGCGGGATGTAAATTGCCAACAGCCACTCTGGAGAAGTGTATGGTGTGTCCTGAAACATCTAAAAAACACAGCTTAGAGAGCATAGGGCACTTCCACTCATGGGGGTATAAATTGGGAAAATGAAAAATCAGCAAGACACAAGCACCCCAAAGTTTAGGGCTGCTCTGTTGACAAGGACCTCCACTTCATTCCACCTTCAATATCCCAGGAAAGAGAAAAATGGATAAAGAAGTTGTGGTCCTTATGTACAATGGAATATCACTCAGCCATGAAATCAATATCATAAGGCTAGTAGCAGCATGATGAGTGGATTTAGGTACGACGATTCTAAGTGAAATAAGTCACACAGAAAAGGACACTTCTCATAAGGTATCACTTATAGAGGGAATGTAAAAAGCGTTACACTTGAACTGAATTACAAAACAGAACAGAGTCACACATGCAGAAAACACACTATGGCTGCTTAACGGGAAAGGTGAGGTGGCGTGATACATAAAACAAGGGTTTCAAATTAGTTCAGATACCGTTCCATAAACCCAATATGTAATAGACAAGACCTACTCCTTGCTCAGAGAACTGGACTCAACACGCCCTATTCACTGCACAAGAATATATCTGACTAGTAATAATCTTAAAACCTATGTATTGATATCTCTCTGTTAGTGTGTCAAGTGGGTGTAAAGCGGCCTAAACACAGCAGTGAAAAGCAGCTAAACCCCATTATCAAAATAAATTACTTTGAAAAACCCATGAAACAAAGACAGTGAAAGAGAGAGAAATTCTTACACAATGCGTTCAGGGGCTGTGATGCAACCTGGATTGACCATATCTAGACCCACAGCTGGATGAGACATAAGGGTGGACACTCTTGGGGCTGAGAGGTTTGGTGAGGTTGGGTGAGCAAAGGCAGACCCTTTAAAGTAATACTGCGTGGTACCCATCGCATGGGTCCCTAATCTCCAGGTTCAAGGGCATCTTCCTACATCGAAAACATGCATGAGAAAACAAAAAGATGGTACACCATGTGATGGGGAAAGGTTTCTAAAACGCACCTCATTTCTCTTCTCCTTGTGCCCGGGTTCGCCATTCCAGCCGCTTTACTAACAATCTCCCTACTTGGAGCATCAGCACCTTTAACCTCCTGTTCCGTACAGGTTGCAATTTGTCCTGAGGATGAACGGGTAGACGGGGAACCAGTGAGAGACTAGCTCTTGGTGTTGGGACAGGCATAGGTCACTCTATCTTCCCATCAGGAAGAAGAATTAACCACAGGCTCATCCTCCCCCCGGGAACCAGAACAGGGCCTGAAGCCATCCTGCGCTTTTGCGGCCAGCTCCCAAAAAAGCGAGTTGTAAAATGGAGCTTCAGGGCACTGCAATTCACAAACCTGCAGAGTTATAAATCATAACTCTCGTCCACAAATATATTGAGGGAAGGCAAAGAAGAGGATTTGAAATCAAGGCAGATTTGCAGGAAACAGATTTCAGGAGGTAGATTCGAATCGCCTTTAAAGCACATGAAAAGCGGCAAAACGTTGACAATGATGCCCTTGGCCAAAAAGGGCGTATGCGTTTTTTCCTGAATATATTCAGGAAAAAACGCATACGCCATTTTTGGCCAACCAAGCAACCTGGAAAGGCAAATCAGCGCTACAAAGAAGACTCGCTACCCATCGGTCAAAAGGGCTATGCTGAAAAAAGTCTCAAAACCAGAAATGCAGGACAGGCCATGGAGAAATGGGAGCCTTGCTACACTGATGGGCGGGATGTAAATTGCCAACAGCCACTCTGGAGAAGTGTACGGTGTGTCCTGAAACATCTAAAAAACACAGCTTAGAGAGCATAGGGCACTTCCACTCATGGGGGTATAAATTGGGAAAATGAAAAATCAGCAAGACACAAGCACCCCAAAGTTTAGGGCTGCTCTGTTGACAAGGACCTCCACTTTATTCCACCTTCAATATCCCAGGAAAGAGAAAAATGGATAAAGAAGTTGTGGTCCTTATGTACAATGGAATATCACTCAGCCATGAAATCAATGTCATAAGGCTAGTAGCAGCATGATGAGTGGATTTAGGTACGACGATTCTAAGTGAAATAAGTCACACAGAAAAGGACACTTCTCATAAGGTATCACTTAAGGAGGGAATGTAAAAAGCGTTACACTTGAACTGAATTACAAAACAGAACAGAGTCACACATGCAGAAAACACACTATGGCTGCTTAACGGGAAAGGTGAGGTGGCGTGATACATAAAACAAGGGTTTCAAATTAGCTCAGATACCGTTCCATAAACCCAATATGTAATAGACAAGACCTACTCCTTGCTCAGAGAACTGGACTCAACACGCGCTATTCACCGCACAAGAATATATCGACTAGAAATAATCTTAAAACCTATGTATTGATATCTCTCTGTTAGTGTGTCAAGTGGTTGTAAAGCGGCATAAACACAGCAGTGAAAAGCAGCTAAACCCCATTATAAAAATAAATTACTTTGAAAAACCCATGAAACAAAGACAGTGAAAGAGAGAGAAATTCTTACACAATGCGTTCAGGGGCTGTGATGCAACCTGGATTGACCATATCTAGACCCACAGCTGGATGAGACATAAGGGTGGACACTCTTGGGGCTGAGAGGTTTGGTGAGGTTGGGTGAGCAAACGCAGACCCTTTAAAGTAATACTGCGTGGTACCCATCGCATGGGTCCCAAATCTCCAGGTTCAAGGGCATCTTCCTACATCGAAAACATGCATGAGAAAACAAAAAGATGGTACACCATGTGATGGGGAAAGGTTTCTAAAACGCACCTCATTTCTCTTCTCCTTGTGCCCGGGTTCGCCATTCCAGCCGCTTTACTAACAATCTCCCTATTTGGAGCATCAGCACCTTTAACCTCCTGTTCCGTACAGGTTGCAATTTGTCCTGAGGATGAACGGGTAGACGGGGAACCAGTGAGAGACTAGCTCTTGGTGTTGGGACAGGCACAGGTCACTCTATTTTCCCATCAGGAAGAAGAATTAACCACAGGCTCATCCTCCCCCCCGGAACCAGAACAGGGCCTGAAGCCATCCTGCGCTTTTGCGGCCAGCTCCCAAAAAAGCGAGTTGTAAAATGGAGCTTCAGGGCACTGCAATTCACAAACCTGCAGAGTTATAAATCATAACTCTCGTACACAAATATATTGAGGGAAGGCAAAGAAGAGGATTTGAAATCAAGGCAGAATTGCAGGAAACAGATTTCAGGAGGTAGATTCGAATCACCTTTAAAGCACATGAAAAGCGGCAAAACGTTGACAATGATGCCCTTGGCCAAAAAGGGCGTATGCGTTTTTTCCTGAATATATTCAGGAAAAAACGCATACGCCCTTTTTGGCCAACCAAGCAACCTGGAAAGGCAAATCAGCGCTACAAAGAAGACTCGCTACCCGTCGGTCAAAAGGGCCATGCTGAAAAACGTGTCAAAACCAGAAATGCAGGACAGGCCATGGAGAAATGGGAGCCTTGCTACACTGATGGGCGGGATGTAAATTGCCAACAGCCACTCTGGAGAAGTGTATGGTGTGTCCTGAAACATCTAAAAAACACAGCTTAGAGAGCATAGGGCACTTCCACTCATGGGGGTATAAATTGGGAAAATGAAAAATCAGCAAGACACAAGCACCCCAAAGTTTAGGGCTGCTCTGTTGACAAGGACCTCCACTTCATTCCACCTTCAATATCCCAGGAAAGAGAAAAATGGATAAAGAAGTTGTGGTCCTTATGTACAATGGAATATCACTCAGCCATGAAATCAATATCATAAGGCTAGTAGCAGCATGATGAGTGGATTTAGGTACGACGATTCTAAGTGAAATAAGTCACACAGAAAAGGACACTTCTCATAAGGTATCACTTAAGGAGGGAATGTAAAAAGCGTTACACTTGAACTGAATTACAAAACAGAACAGAGTCACACATGCAGAAAACACACTATGGCTGCTTAACGGGAAAGGTGAGGTGGGGTGATACATAAAACAAGGGTTTCAAATTAGCTCAGATACCGTTCCATAAACCCAATATGTAATAGACAAGACCTACTCCTTGCTCAGAGAACTGGACTCAACACGCCCTATTCACCGCACAAGAATATATCTGACTAGTAATAATCTTAAAACCTATGTATTGATATCTCTCTGTTAGTGTGTCAAGTGGGTGTAAAGCGGCATAAACACAGCAGTGAAAAGCAGCTAAACCCCATTATCAAAATAAATTACTTTGAAAAACCCATGAAACAAAGACAGTGAAAGAGAGAGAAATTCTTACACAATGCGTTCAGGGGCTGTGATGCAACCTGGATTGACCATATCTAGACCCACAGCTGGATGAGACATAAGGGTGGACACTCTTGGGGCTGAGAGGTTTGGTGAGGTTGGGTGAGCAAAGGCAGACCCTTTAAAGTAATACTGCGTGGTACCCATCGCATGGGTCCCTAATCTCCAGGTTCAAGGGCATCTTCCTACATCGAAAACATGCATGAGAAAACAAAAAGATGGTACACCATGTGATGGGGAAAGGTTTCTAAAACGCACCTCATTTCTCTTCTCCTTGTGCCCGGGTTCGCCATTCCAGCCGCTTTACTAACAATCTCCCTATTTGGAGCATCAGCACCTTTAACCTCCTGTTCCGTACAGGTTGCAATTTGTCCTGAGGATGAACGGGTAGACGGGGAACCAGTGAGAGACTAGCTCTTGGTGTTGGGACAGGCACAGGTCACTCTATTTTCCCATAAGGAAGAAGAATTAACCACAGGCTCATCCCCCCCCCGGAACCAGAACAGGGCCTGAAGCCATCCTGCGCTTTTGCGGCCAGCTCCCAAAAAAGCGAGTTGTAAAATGGAGCTTCAGGGCACTGCAATTCACAAACCTGCAGGGTTATAAATGATAACTCTCGTCCACAAATATATTGAGGGAAGGCAAAGAAGAGGATTTGAAATCAAGGCAGAATTGCAGGAAACAGATTTCAGGAGGTAGATTCGAATCGCCTTTAAAGCACATGAAAAGCGGGAAAACGTTGACAATGATGCCCTTGGCCAAAAAGGGCGTATGCGTTTTTTCCTGAATATATTCAGGAAAAAACGCATACGCCCTTTTTGGCCAACCAAGCAACCTGGAAAGGCAAATCAGCGCTACAAAGAAGACTCGCTACCCGTCGGTCAAAAGGGCCATGCTGAAAAAAGTCTCAAAACCAGAAATGCAGGACAGGCCATGGAGAAATGGGAGCCTTGCTACACTGATGGGCGGGATGTAAATTGCCAACAGCCACTCTGGAGAAGTGTACGGTGTGTCCTGAAACATCTAAAAAACACAGCTTAGAGAGCATAGGGCACTTCCACTCATGGGGGTATAAATTGGGAAAATGAAAAATCAGCAAGACACAAGCACCTCAAAGTTTAGGGCTGCTCTGTTGACAAGGACCTCCACTTCATTCCACCTTCAATATCCCAGGAAAGAGAAAAATGGATAAAGAAGTTGTGGTCCTTATGTACAATGGAATATCACTCAGCAATGAAATCAATATCATAAGGCTAGTAGCAGCATGATGAGTGGATTTAGGTACGACGATTCTAAGTGAAATAAATCACACAGAAAAGGACACTTCTCATAAGGTATCACTTAAGGAGGGAATGTAAAAAGCGTTACACTGGAACTGAATTACAAAACAGAACAGAGTCACACATGCAGAAAACACACTATGGCTGCTTAACGGGAAAGGTGAGGTGGGGTGATACATAAAACAAGGGTTTCAAATTAGCTCAGATACCGTTCCATAAACCCAATATGTAATAGACAAGACCTACTCCTTGCTCAGAGAACTGGACTCAACACGCCCTATTCACCGCACAAGAATATATCTGACTAGTAATAATCTTAAAACCTATGTATTGATATCTCTCTGTTAGTGTGTCAAGTGGGTGTAAAGCGGCATAAACACAGCCGTGAAAAGCAGCTAAACCCCATTATCAAAATAAATTACTTTGAAAAACCCATGAAACAAAGACAGTGAAAGAGAGAGAAATTCTTACACAATGCGTTCAGGGGCTGTGATGCAACCTGGATTGACCATATCTAGACCCACAGCTGGATGAGACATAAGGGTGGACACTCTTGGGGCTGAGAGGTTTGGTGAGGTTGGGTGAGCAAACGCAGACCCTTTAAAGTAATACTGCGTGGTACCCATCGCATGGGTCCCTAATCTCCAGGTTCAAGGGCATCTTCCTACATCGAAATCATGCAAGAGAAAACAAAAAGATGGTACACCATGTGATGGGGAAAGGTTTCTAAAACGCACCTCATTTCTCTTCTCCTTGTGCCCGGGTTCGCCATTCCAGCCGCTTTACTAACAATCTCCCTATTTGGAGCATCAGCACCTTTAACCTCCTGTTCCGTACAGGTTGCAATTTGTCCTGAGGATGAACGGGTAGACGGGGAAACAGTGAGAGACTAGCTCTTGGTGTTGGGACAGGCAGAGGTCACTCTATTTTCCCATAAGGAAGAAGAATTAACCACAGGCTCATCCCCCCCCCCGGAACCAGAACAGGGCCTGAAGCCATCCTGCGCTTTTGCGGCCAGCTCCCAAAAAAGCGAGTTGTAAAATGGAGCTTCAGGGCACTGCAATTCACAAACCTGCAGAGTTATAAATCATAACTCTCGTCCACAAATATATTGAGGGAAGGCAAAGAAGAGGATTTGAAATCAAGGCAGAATTGCAGGAAACAGATTTCAGGAGGTAGATTCGAATCGCCTTTAAAGCACATGAAAAGCGGCAAAACGTTGACAATGATGCCCTTGGCCAAAAAGGGCGTATGCGTTTTTTCCTGAATATATTCAGGAAAAAACGCATACGCCCTTTTTGGCCAACCAAGCAACCTGGAAAGGCAAATCAGCGCTACAAAGAAGACTCGCTACCCATCGGTCAAAAGGGCCATGCTGAAAAAAGTCTCAAAACCAGAAATGCAGGACAGGCCATGGAGAAATGGGAGCCTTGCTACACTGATCGGCGGGATGTAAATTGCCAACAGCCACTCTGGAGAAGTGTACGGTGTGTCCAGAAACATCTAAAAAACACAGCTTAGAGAGCATAGGGCACTTCCACTCATGGGGGTATAAATTGGGAAAATGAAAAATCAGCAAGACACAAGCACCCCAAAGTTTAGGGCTGCTCTGTTGACAAGGACCTCCACTTTATTCCACCTTCAATATCCCAGGAAAGACAAAAATGGATAAAGAAGTTGTGGTCCTTATGTACAATGGAATATCACTCAGCCATGAAATCAATGTCATAAGGCTAGTAGCAGCATGATGAGTGGATTTAGGTACGACGATTCTAAGTGAAATAAGTCACACGGAAAAGGACACTTCTCATAAGGTATCACTTAAGGAGGGAATGTAAAAAGCGTTACACTTGAACTGAATTACAAAACAGAACAGAGTCACACATGCAGAAAACACACTATGGCTGCTTAACGGGAAAGGTGAGGTGGCGTGATACATAAAACAAGGGTTTCAAATTAGCTCAGATACCGTTCCATGAACCCAATATGTAATACACAAGACCTACTCCTTGCTCAGAGAACTGGACTCAACACGCCCTATTCACCGCACAAGAATATATCGACTAGAAATAATTTTAAAACCTATGTATTGATATCTCTCTGTTAGTGTGTCAAGTGGGTTTAAAGCGGCATAAACACAGCAGTGAAAAGCAGCTAAACCCCATTATAAAAATAAATTACTTTGAAAAATCCATGAAACAAAGAGAGTGAAAGAGAGAGAAATTCTTACACAATGCGTTCAGGGGCTGTGATGCAACCTGGATTGACCATATCTAGACCCACAGCTGGATGAGACATAAGGGTGGACACTCTTGGGGCTGAGAGGTTTGGTGAGGTTGGGTGAGCAAACGCAGACCCTTTAAAGTAATACTGCGTGGTACCCATCGCATGGGTCCCAAATCTCCAGGTTCAAGGGCATCTTCCTACATCGAAAACATGCATGAGAAAACAAAAAGATGGTACACCATGTGATGGGGAAAGGTTTCTAAAACGCACCTCATTTCTCTTCTCCTTGTGCCCGGGTTCGCCATTCCAGCCGCTTTACTAACAATCTCCCTATTTGGAGCATCAGCACCTTTAACCTCCTGTTCCGTACAGGTTGCAATTTGTCCTGAGGATGAACGGGTAGACGGGGAACCAGTGAGAGACTAGCTCTTGGTGTTGGGACAGGCACAGGTCACTCTATTTTCCCATAAGGAAGAAGAATTAACCACAGGCTCATCCCCCCCCCGGAACCAGAACAGGGCCTGAAGCCATCCTGCGCTTTTGCGGCCAGCTCCCAAAAAAGCGAGTTGTAAAATGGAGCTTCAGGGCACTGCAATTCACAAACCTGCAAAGTTATAAATGTTAACTCTCGTCCACAAATATATTGATGGAAGGCAACGAAGAGGATTTGAAATCAAGGCAGAATTGCAGGAAACAGATTTCAGGAGGTAGATTCGAATCGCCTTTAAAGCACATGAAATGCGGCAAAACGTTGACAATGATGCCCTTGGCCAAAAAGGGCTTATGCGTTTTTTCCTGAATATATTCAGGAAAAAACGCATACGCCCTTTTTGGCCAACCAAGCAACCTGGAAAGGCAAATCAGCGCTACAAAGAAGACTCGCTACCCGTCGGTCAAAAGGGCCATGCTGAAAAACGTGTCAAAACCAGAAATGCAGGACAGGCCATGGAGAAATGGGAGCCTTGCTACACTGATGGGCGGGATGTAAATTGCCAACAGCCACTCTGGAGAAGTGTATGGTGTGTCCTGAAACATCTAAAAAACACAGCTTAGAGAGCATAGGGCACTTCCACTCATGGGGGTATAAATTGGGAAAATGAAAAATCAGCAAGACACAAGCACCCCAAAGTTTAGGGCTGCTCTGTTGACAAGGACCTCCACTTCATTCCACCTTCAATATCCCAGGAAAGAGAAAAATGGATAAAGAAGTTGTGGTCCTTATGTACAATGGAATATCACTCAGCCATGAAATCAATATCATAAGGCTAGTAGCAGCATGATGAGTGGATTTAGGTACGACGATTCTAAGTGAAATAAGTCACACAGAAAAGGACACTTCTCATAAGGTATCACTTATAGAGGGAATGTAAAAAGCGTTACACTTGAACTGAATTACAAAACAGAACAGAGTCACACATGCAGAAAACACACTATGGCTGCTTAACGGGAAAGGTGAGGTGGCGTGATACATAAAACAAGGGTTTCAAATTAGCTCAGATACCGTTCCATAAACCCAATATGTAATAGACAAGACCTACTCCTTGCTCAGAGAACTGGACTCAACACGCCCTATTCACCGCACAAGAATATATCTGACTAGTAATAATCTTAAAACCTATGTATTGATATCTCTCTGTTAGTGTGTCAAGTGGGTGTAAAGCGGCATAAACACAGCAGTGAAAAGCAGCTAAACCCCATTATCAAAATAAATTACTTTGAAAAACCCATGAAACAAAGACAGTGAAGGAGAGAGAAATTCTTACACAATGCGTTCAGGGGCTGTGATGCAACCCGGATTGACCATATCTAGACCCACAGCTGGATGAGACATAAGGGTGGACACTCTTGGGGCTGAGAGGTTTGGTGAGGTTGGGTGAGCAAAGGCAGACCCTTTAAAGTAATACTGCGTGGTACCCATCGCATGGGTCCCTAATCTCCATGTTCAAGGGCATCTTCCTACATCGAAAACATGCATGAGAAAACAAAAAGATGGTACACCATGTGATGGGGAAAGGTTTCTAAAACGCACCTCATTTCTCTTCTCCTTGTGCCCGGGTTCGCCATTCCAGCCGCTTTACTAACAATCTCCCTACTTGGAGCATCAGCACCTTTAACCTCCTGTTCCGTACAGGTTGCAATTTGTCCTGAGGATGAACGGGTAGACGGGGAACCAGTGAGAGACTAGCTCTTGGTGTTGGGACAGGCATAGGTCACTCTATCTTCCCATCAGGAAGAAGAATTAACCACAGGCTCATCCTCCCCCCGGGAACCAGAACAGGGCCTGAAGCCATCCTGCGCTTTTGCGGCCAGCTCCCAAAAAAGCGAGTTGTAAAATGGAGCTTCAGGGCACTGCAATTCACAAACCTGCAAAGTTATAAATGTTAACTCTCGTCCACAAATATATTGATGGAAGGCAACGAAGAGGATTTGAAATCAAGGCAGAATTGCAGGAAACAGATTTCAGGAGGTAGATTCGAATCGCCTTTAAAGCACATGAAATGCGGCAAAACGTTGACAATGATGCCCTTGGCCAAAAAGGGCGTATGCGTTTTTTCCTGAATATATTCAGGAAAAAACACATACGCCCTTTTTGGCCAACCAAGCAACCTGGAAAGGCAAATCAGCGCTACAAAGAAGACTCGCTACCCATCGGTCAAAAGGGCCATGTTGAAAAACGTGTCAAAACCAGAAATGCAGGACAGGCCATGGAGAAATGGGAGCCTTGCTACACTGATGGGCGGGATGTAAATTGCCAACAGCCACTCTGGAGAAGTGTATGGTGTGTCCTGAAACATCTAAAAAACACAGCTTAGAGAGCATAGGGCACTTCCACTCATGGGGGTATAAATTGGGAAAATGAAAAATCAGCAAGACACAAGCACCCCAAAGTTTAGGGCTGCTCTGTTGACAAGGACCTCCACTTCATTCCACCTTCAATATCCCAGGAAAGAGAAAAATGGATAAAGAAGTTGTGGTCCTTATGTACAATGGAATATCACTCAGCCATGAAATCAATATCATAAGGCTAGTAGCAGCATGATGAGTGGATTTAGGTACGACGATTCTAAGTGAAATAAGTCACACAGAAAAGGACACTTCTCATAAGGTATCACTTATAGAGGGAATGTAAAAAGCGTTACACTTGAACTGAATTACAAAACAGAACAGAGTCACACATGCAGAAAACACACTATGGCTGCTTAACGGGAAAGGTGAGGTGGCGTGATACATAAAACAAGGGTTTCAAATTAGCTCAGATACCGTTCCATAAACCCAATATGTAATAGACAAGACCTACTCCTTGCTCAGAGAACTGGACTCAACACGCCCTATTCACCGCACAAGAATATATCTGACTAGTAATAATCTTAAAACCTATGTATTGATATCTCTCTGTTAGTGTGTCAAGTGGGTGTAAAGCGGCATAAACACAGCAGTGAAAAGCAGCTAAACCCCATTATCAAAATAAATTACTTTGAAAAACCCATGAAACAAAGACAGTGAAAGAGAGAGAAATTCTTACACAATGCGTTCAGGGGCTGTGATGCAACCTGGATTGACCATATCTAGACCCACAGCTGGATGAGACATAAGGGTGGACACTCTTGGGGCTGAGAGGTTTGGTGAGGTTGGGTGAGCAAAGGCAGACCCTTTAAAGTAATACTGCGTGGTACCCATCGCATGGGTCCCTAATCTCCAGGTTCAAGGGCATCTTCCTACATCGAAAACATGCATGAGAAAACAAAAAGATGGTACACCATGTGATGGGGAAAGGTTTCTAAAACGCACCTCATTTCTCTTCTCCTTGTGCCCGGGTTCGCCATTCCAGCCACTTTACTAACAATCTCCCTACTTGGAGCATCAGCACCTTTAACCTCCTGTTCCGTACAGGTTGCAATTTGTCCTGAGGATGAACGGGTAGACGGGGAACCAGTGAGAGACTAGCTCTTGGTGTTGGGACAGGCATAGGTCACTCTATCTTCTCATCAGAAAGAAGAATTAACCACAGGCTCATCCTCCCCCCGGGAACCAGAACAGGGCCTGAAGCCATCCTGCGCTTTTGCGGCCAGCTCCCAAAAAAGCGAGTTGTAAAATGGAGCTTCAGGGCACTGCAATTCACAAACCTGCAGAGTTATAAATGATAACTCTCGTCCACAAATATATTGAGGGAAGGCAAAGAAGAGGATTTGAAATCAAGGCAGAATTGCAGGAAACAGATTTCAGGAGGTAGATTCGAATCACCTTTAAAGCACATGAAAAGCGGAAAAACGTTGACAATGATGCCCTTGGCCAAAAAGGGCGTATGCGTTTTTTCCTGAATATATTCAGGAAAAAACGCATACGCCCTTTTTGGCCAACCAAGCAACCTGGAAAGGCAAATCAGCGCTACAAAGAAGACTCGCTACCCGTCGGTCAAAAGGGCCATGCTGAAAAACGTGTCAAAACCAGAAATGCAGGACAGGCCATGGAGAAATGGGAGCCTTGCTACACTGATGGGCGGGATGTAAATTGCCAACAGCCACTCTGGAGAAGTGTATGGTGTGTCCTGAAACATCTAAAAAACACAGCTTAGAGAGCATAGGGCACTTCCACTCATGGGGGTATAAATTGGGAAAATGAAAAATCAGCAAGACACAAGCACCCCAAAGTTTAGGGCTGCTCTGTTGACAAGGACCTCCACTTCATTCCACCTTCAATATCCCAGGAAAGAGAAAAATGGATAAAGAAGTTGTGGTCCTTATGTACAATGGAATATCACTCAGCCATGAAATCAATATCATAAGGCTAGTAGCAGCATGATGAGTGGATTTAGGTACGACGATTCTAAGTGAAATAAGTCACACAGAAAAGGACACTTCTCATAAGGTATCACTTAAGGAGGGAATGTAAAAAGCGTTACACTTGAACTGAATTACAAAACAGAACAGAGTCACACATGCAGAAAACACACTATGGCTGCTTAACGGGAAAGGTGAGGTGGCGTGATACATAAAACAAGGGTTTCAAATTAGCTCAGATACCGTTCCATAAACCCAATATGTAATAGACAAGACCTACTCCTTGCTCAGAGAACTGGACTCAACACGCCCTATTCACCGCACAAGAATATATCTGACTAGTAATAATCTTAAAACCTATGTATTGATATCTCTCTGTTAGTGTGTCAAGTGGGTGTAAAGCGGCATAAACACAGCAGTGAAAAGCAGCTAAACCCCATTATCAAAATAAATTACTTTGAAAAACCCATGAAACAAAGACAGTGAAAGAGAGCGAAATTCTTACACAATGCGTTCAGGGGCTGTGATGCAACCTGGATTGACCATATCTAGACCCACAGCTGGATGAGACATAAGGGTGGACACTCTTGGGGCTGAGAGGTTTGGTGAGGTTGGGTGAGCAAAGGCAGACCCTTTAAAGTAATACTGCGTGGTACCCATCGCATGGGTCCCTAATCTCCAGGTTCAAGGGCATCTTCCTACATCGAAAACATGCATGAGAAAACAAAAAGATGGTACACCATGTGATGGGGAAAGGTTTCTAAAACGCACCTCATTTCTCTTCTCCTTGTGCCCGGGTTCGCCATTCCAGCCGCTTTACTAACAATCTCCCTATTTGGAGCATCAGCACCTTTAACCTCCTGTTCCGTACAGGTTGCAATTTGTCCTGAGGATGAACGGGTAGACGGGGAACCAGTGAGAGACTAGCTCTTGGTGTTGGGACAGGCACACGTCACTCTATTTTCCCATAAGGAAGAAGAATTAACCACAGGCTCATCCCCCCCCCGGAACCAGAACAGGGCCTGAAGCCATCCTGCGCTTTTGCGGCCAGCTCCCAAAAAAGCGAGTTGTAAAATGGAGCTTCAGGGCACTGCAATTCACAAACCTGCAGGGTTATAAATGATAACTCTCGTCCACAAATATATTGAGGGAAGGCAAAGAAGAGGATTTGAAATCAAGGCAGAATTGCAGGAAACAGATTTCAGGAGGTAGATTTGAATCGCCTTTAAAGCACATGAAAAGCGGCAAAACGTTGACAATGATGCCCTTGGCCAAAAAGGGCGTATGCGTTTTTTCCTGAATATATTCAGGAAAAAACGCATACGCCCTTTTTGGCCAACCAAGCAACCTGGAAAGGCAAATCAGCGCTACAAAGAAGACTCGCTACCCGTCGGTCAAAAGGGCCATGCTGAAAAACGTGTCAAAACCAGAAATGCAGGACAGGCCATGGAGAAATGGGAGCCTTGCTACACTGATGGGCGGGATGTAAATTGCCAACAGCCACTCTGGAGAAGTGTACGGTGTGTCCTGAAACATCTAAAAAACACAGCTTAGAGAGCATAGGGCACTTCCACTCATGGGGATATAAATTGGGAAAATGAAAAATCAGCAAGACACAAGCACCTCAAAGTTTAGGGCTGCTCTGTTGACAAGGACCTCCACTTCATTCCACCTTCAATATCCCAGGAAAGAGAAAAATGGATAAAGAAGTTGTGGTCCTTATATACAATGGAATATCACTCAGCCATGAAATCAATATCATAAGGCTAGTAGCAGCATGATGAGTGGATTTAGGTACGACGATTCTAAGTGAAATAAATCACACAGAAAAGGACACTTCTCATAAGGTATCACTTATAGAGGGAATGTAAAAAGCGTTACACTTGAACTGAATTACAAAACAGAACAGAGTCACACATGCAGAAAACACACTATGGCTGCTTAACGGGAAAGGTGAGGTGGGGTGATACATAAAAGAAGGGTTTCAAATTAGCTCAGATACCGTTCCATAAACCCAATATGTAATAGACAAGACCTACTCCTTGCTCAGAGAACTGGACTCAACACGCCCTATTCACCGCACAAGAATATATCGACTAGTAATAATCTTAAAACCTATGTATTGATATCTCTCTGTTAGTGTGTCAAGTGGGTGTAAAGCGGCATAAACACAGCAGTGAAAAGCAGCTAAACCCCATTATAAAAATAAATTACTTTGAAAAATCCATGAAACAAAGACAGTGAAAGAGAGCGAAATTCTTACACAATGCGTTCAGGGGCTGTGATGCAACCTGGATTGACCATATCTAGACCCACAGCTGGATGAGACATAAGGGTGGACACTCTTGGGGCTGAGAGGTTTGGTGAGGTTGGGTGAGCAAAGGCAGACCCTTTAAAGTAATACTGCGTGGTACCCATCGCATGGGTCCCAAATCTCCAGGTTCAAGGGCATCTTCCTACATCGAAAACATGCATGAGAAAACAAAAAGATGGTACACCATGTGATGGGGAAAGGTTTCTAAAACGCACCTCATTTCTCTTCTCCTTGTGCCCAGGTTCGCCATTCCAGCCGCTTTACTAACAATCTCCCTATTTGGAGCATCAGCACCTTTAACCTCCTGTTCCGTACAGGTTGCAATTTGTCCTGAGGATGAACGGGTAGACGGGGAACCAGTGAGAGACTAGCTCTTGGTGTTGGGACAGGCACAGGTCACTCTATTTTCCCATCAGGAAGAAGAATTAACCACAGGCTCATCCTCCCCCCCGGAACCAGAACAGGGCCTGAAGCCATCCTGCGCTTTTGCGGCCAGCTCCCAAAAAAGCGAGTTGTAAAATGGAGCTTCAGGGCACTGCAATTCACAAACCTGCAGGGTTATAAATGATAACTCTCGTCCACAAATATATTGAGGGAAGGCAAAGAAGAGGATTTGAAATCAAGGCAGAATTGCAGGAAACAGATTTCAGGAGGTAGATTCGAATCGCCTTTAAAGCACATGAAAAGCGGGAAAACGTTGACAATGATGCCCTTGGCCAAAAAGGGCGTATGCGTTTTTTCCTGAATATATTCAGGAAAAAACGCATACGCCCTTTTTGGCCAACCAAGCAACCTGGAAAGGCAAATCAGCGCTACAAAGAAGACTCGCTACCCGTCGGTCAAAAGGGCCATGCTGAAAAACGTGTCAAAACCAGAAATGCCAGACAGGCCATGGAGAAATGGGAGCCTTGCTACACTGATGGGCGGGATGTAAATTGCCAACAGCCACTCTGGAGAAGTGTACGGTGTGTCCTGAAACATCTAAAAAACACAGCTTAGAGAGCATAGGGCACTTCCACTCATGGGGATATAAATTGGGAAAATGAAAAATCAGCAAGACACAAGCACCTCAAAGTTTAGGGCTGCTCTGTTGACAAGGACCTCCACTTCATTCCACCTTCAATATCCCAGGAAAGAGAAAAATGGATAAAGAAGTTGTGGTCCTTATGTACAATGGAATATCACTCAGCCATGAAATCAATATCATAAGGCTAGTAGCAGCATGATGAGTGGATTTAGGTACGACGATTCTAAGTGAAATAAATCACACAGAAAAGGACACTTCTCATAAGGTATCACTTATAGAGGGAATGTAAAAAGCGTTACACTTGAACTGAATTACAAAACAGAACAGAGTCACACATGCAGAAAACACACTATGGCTGCTTAATGGGAAAGGTGAGGTGGGGTGATACATAAAACAAGGGTTTCAAATTAGCTCAGATACCGTTCCATAAACCCAATATGTAATAGACAAGACCTACTCCTTGCTCAGAGAACTGGACTCAACACGCCCTATTCACCGCACAAGAATATATCTGACTAGTAATAATCTTAAAACCTATGTATTGATATCTCTCTGTTAGTGTGTCAAGTGGGTGTAAAGCGGCATAAACACAGCAGTGAAAAGCAGCTAAACCCCATTATCAAAATAAATTACTTTGAAAAACCCATGAAACAAAGACAGTGAAAGAGAGAGAAATTCTTACACAATGCGTTCAGGGGCTGTGATGCAACCTGGATTGACCATATCTAGACCCACAGCTGGATGAGACATAAGGGTGGACACTCTTGGGGCTGAGAGGTTTGGTGAGGTTGGGTGAGCAAAGGCAGACCCTTTAAAGTAATACTGCGTGGTACCCATCGCATGGGTCCCTAATCTCCAGGTTCAAGGGCATCTTCCTACATCGAAAACATGCATGAGAAAACAAAAAGATGGTACACCATGTGATGGGGAAAGGTTTCTAAAACGCACCTCATTTCTCTTCTCCTTGTGCCCGGGTTCGCCATTCCAGCCACTTTACTAACAATCTCCCTACTTGGAGCATCAGCACCTTTAACCTCCTGTTCCGTACAGGTTGCAATTTGTCCTGAGGATGAACGGGTAGACGGGGAACCAGTGAGAGACTAGCTCTTGGTGTTGGGACAGGCATAGGTCACTCTATCTTCTCATCAGGAAGAAGAATTAACCACAGGCTCATCCTCCCCCCGGGAACCAGAACAGGGCCTGAAGCCATCCTGCGCTTTTGCGGCCAGCTCCCAAAAAAGCGAGTTGTAAAATGGAGCTTCAGGGCACTGCAATTCACAAACCTGCAGAGTTATAAATGATAACTCTCGTCCACAAATATATTGAGGGAAGGCAAAGAAGAGGATTTGAAATCAAGGCAGAATTGCAGGAAACAGATTTCAGGAGGTAGATTCGAATCACCTTTAAAGCACATGAAAAGCGGCAAAACGTTGACAATGATGCCCTTGGCCAAAAAGGGCGTATGCGTTTTTTCCTGAATATATTCAGGAAAAAACGCATACGCCCTTTTTGGCCAACCAAGCAACCTGGAAAGGCAAATCAGCGCTACAAAGAAGACTCGCTACCCGTCGGTCAAAAGGGCCATGCTGAAAAACGTGTCAAAACCAGAAATGCAGGACAGGCCATGGAGAAATGGGAGCCTTGCTACACTGATCGGCGGGATGTAAATTGCCAACAGCCACTCTGGAGAAGTGTATGGTGTGTCCTGAAACATCTAAAAAACACAGCTTAGAGAGCATAGGGCACTTCCACTCATGGGGGTATAAATTGGGAAAATGAAAAATCAGCAAGACACAAGCACCCCAAAGTTTAGGGCTGCTCTGTTGACAAGGACCTCCACTTCATTCCACCTTCAATATCCCAGGAAAGAGAAAAATGGATAAAGAAGTTGTGGTCCTTATGTACAATGGAATATCACTCAGCCATGAAATCAATATCATAAGGCTAGTAGCAGCATGATGAGTGGATTTAGGTACGACGATTCTAAGTGAAATAAGTCACACAGAAAAGGACACTTCTCATAAGGTATCACTTAAGGAGGGAATGTAAAAAGCGTTACACTTGAACTGAATTACAAAACAGAACAGAGTCACACATGCAGAAAACACACTATGGCTGCTTAACGGGAAAGGTGAGGTGGCGTGATACATAAAACAAGGGTTTCAAATTAGCTCAGATACCGTTCCATAAACCCAATATGTAATAGACAAGACCTACTCCTTGCTCAGAGAACTGGACTCAACACGCCCTATTCACCGCACAAGAATATATCTGACTAGTAATAATCTTAAAACCTATGTATTGATATCTCTCTGTTAGTGTGTCAAGTGGGTGTAAAGCGGCATAAACACAGCAGTGAAAAGCAGCTAAACCCCATTATCAAAATAAATTACTTTGAAAAACCCATGAAACAAAGACAGTGAAAGAGAGCGAAATTCTTACACAATGCGTTCAGGGGCTGTGATGCAACCTGGATTGACCATATCTAGACCCACAGCTGGATGAGACATAAGGGTGGACACTCTTGGGGCTGAGAGGTTTGGTGAGGTTGGGTGAGCAAAGGCAGACCCTTTAAAGTAATACTGCGTGGTACCCATCGCATGGGTCCCTAATCTCCAGGTTCAAGGGCATCTTCCTACATCGAAAACATGCATGAGAAAACAAAAAGATGGTACACCATGTGATGGGGAAAGGTTTCTAAAACGCACCTCATTTCTCTTCTCCTTGTGCCCGGGTTCGCCATTCCAGCCGCTTTACTAACAATCTCCCTATTTGGAGCATCAGCACCTTTAACCTCCTGTTCCGTACAGGTTGCAATTTGTCCTGAGGATGAACGGGTAGACGGGGAACCAGTGAGAGACTAGCTCTTGGTGTTGGGACAGGCACAGGTCACTCTATTTTCCCATAAGGAAGAAGAATTAACCACAGGCTCATCCCCCCCCCGGAACCAGAACAGGGCCTGAAGCCATCCTGCGCTTTTGCGGCCAGCTCCCAAAAAAGCGAGTTGTAAAATGGAGCTTCAGGGCACTGCAATTCCCAAACCTGCAGGGTTATAAATGATAACTCTCGTCCACAAATATATTGAGGGAAGGCAAAGAAGAGGATTTGAAATCAAGGCAGAATTGCAGGAAACAGATTTCAGGAGGTAGATTTGAATCGCCTTTAAAGCACATGAAAAGCGGCAAAACGTTGACAATGATGCCCTTGGCCAAAAAGGGCGTATGCGTTTTTTCCTGAATATATTCAGGAAAAAACGCATACGCCCTTTTTGGCCAACCAAGCAACCTGGAAAGGCAAATCAGCGCTACAAAGAAGACTCGCTACCCGTCGGTCAAAAGGGCCATGCTGAAAAACGTGTCAAAACCAGAAATGCAGGACAGGCCATGGAGAAATGGGAGCCTTGCTACACTGATGGGCGGGATGTAAATTGCCAACAGCCACTCTGGAGAAGTGTACGGTGTGTCCTGAAACATCTAAAAAACACAGCTTAGAGAGCATAGGGCACTTCCACTCATGGGGATATAAATTGGGAAAGTGAAAAATCAGCAAGACACAAGCACCTCAAAGTTTAGGGCTGCTCTGTTGACAAGGACCTCCACTTCATTCCACCTTCAATATCCCAGGAAAGAGAAAAATGGATAAAGAAGTTGTGGTCCTTATGTACAATGGAATATCACTCAGCCATGAAATCAATATCATAAGGCTAGTAGCAGCATGATGAGTGGATTTAGGTACTACGATTCTAAGTGAAATAAATCACACAGAAAAGGACACTTCTCATAAGGTATCACTTATAGAGGGAATGTAAAAAGCGTTACACTTGAACTGAATTACAAAACAGAACAGAGTCACACATGCAGAAAACACACTATGGCTGCTTAACGGGAAAGGTGAGGTGGGGTGATACATAAAAGAAGGGTTTCAAATTAGCTCAGATACCGTTCCATAAACCCAATATGTAATAGACAAGACCTACTCCTTGCTCAGAGAACTGGACTCAACACGCCCTATTCACCGCACAAGAATATATCGACTAGTAATAATCTTAAAACCTATGTATTGATATCTCTCTGTTAGTGTGTCAAGTGGGTGTAAAGCGGCATAAACACAGCAGTGAAAAGCAGCTAAACCCCATTATAAAAATAAATTACTTTGAAAAATCCATGAAACAAAGACAGTGAAAGAGAGAGAAATTCTTACACAATGCGTTCAGGGGCTGTGATGCAACCTGGATTGACCATATCTAGACCCACAGCTGGATGAGACATAAGGGTGGACACTCTTGGGGCTGAGAGGTTTGGTGAGGTTGGGTGAGCAAAGGCAGACCCTTTAAAGTAATACTGCGTGGTACCCATCGCATGGGTCCCAAATCTCCAGGTTCAAGGGCATCTTCCTACATCGAAAACATGCATGAGAAAACAAAAAGATGGTACACCATGTGATGGGGAAAGGTTTCTAAAACGCACCTCATTTCTCTTCTCCTTGTGCCCAGGTTCGCCATTCCAGCCGCTTTACTAACAATCTCCCTATTTGGAGCATCAGCACCTTTAACCTCCTGTTCCGTACAGGTTGCAATTTGTCCTGAGGATGAACGGGTAGACGGGGAACCAGTGAGAGACTAGCTCTTGGTGTTGGGACAGGCACAGGTCACTCTATTTTCCCATCAGGAAGAAGAATTAACCACAGGCTCATCCTCCCCCCCGGAACCAGAGCAGGGCCTGAAGCCATCCTGCGCTTTTGCGGCCAGCTCCCAAAAAAGCGAGTTGTAAAATGGAGCTTCAGGGCACTGCAATTCACAAACCTGCAGGGTTATAAATGATAACTCTCGTCCACAAATATATTGAGGGAAGGCAAAGAAGAGGATTTGAAATCAAGGCAGAATTGCAGGAAACAGATTTCAGGAGGTAGATTCGAATCGCCTTTAAAGCACATGAAAAGCGGGAAAACGTTGACAATGATGCCCTTGGCCAAAAAGGGCGTATGCGTTTTTTCCTGAATATATTCAGGAAAAAACGCATACGCCCTTTTTGGCCAACCAAGCAACCTGGAAAGGCAAATCAGCGCTACAAAGAAGACTCGCTACCCGTCGGTCAAAAGGGCCATGCTGAAAAACGTGTCAAAACCAGAAATGCAGGACAGGCCATGGAGAAATGGGAGCCTTGCTACACTGATGGGCGGGATGTAAATTGCCAACAGCCACTCTGGAGAAGTGTACGGTGTGTCCTGAAACATCTAAAAAACACAGCTTAGAGAGCATAGGGCACTTCCACTCATGGGGATATAAATTGGGAAAATGAAAAATCAGCAAGACACAAGCACCTCAAAGTTTAGGGCTGCTCTGTTGACAAGGACCTCCACTTCATTCCACCTTCAATATCCCAGGAAAGAGAAAAATGGATAAAGAAGTTGTGGTCCTTATGTACAATGGAATATCACTCAGCCATGAAATCAATATCATAAGGCTAGTAGCAGCATGATGAGTGGATTTAGGTACGACGATTCTAAGTGAAATAAGTCACACAGAAAAGGACACTTCTCATAAGGTATCACTTAAGGAGGGAATGTAAAAAGCGTTACACTTGAACTGAATTACAAAACAGAACAGAGTCACACATGCAGAAAACACACTATGGCTGCTTAACGGGAAAGGTGAGGTGGGGTGATACATAAAACAAGGGTTTCAAATTAGCTCAGATACCGTTCCATAAACCCAATATGTAATAGACAAGACCTACTCCTTGCTCAGAGAACTGGACTCAACACGCCCTATTCACCGCACAAGAATATATCTGACTAGTAATAATCTTAAAACCTATGTATTGATATCTCTCTGTTAGTGTGTCAAGTGGGTGTAAAGCGGCATAAACACAGCAGTGAAAAGCAGCTAAACCCCATTATCAAAATAAATTACTTTGAAAAACCCATGAAACAAAGACAGTGAAAGAGAGAGAAATTCTTACACAATGCGTTCAGGGGCTGTGATGCAACCTGGATTGACCATATCTAGACCCACAGCTGGATGAGACATAAGGGTGGACACTCTTGGGGCTGAGAGGTTTGGTGAGGTTGGGTGAGCAAACGCAGACCCTTTAAAGTAATACTGCGTGGTACCCATCGCATGGGTCCCTAATCTCCAGGTTCAAGGGCATCTTCCTACATCGAAATCATGCAAGAGAAAACAAAAAGATGGTACACCATGTGATGGGGAAAGGTTTCTAAAACGCACCTCATTTCTCTTCTCCTTGTGCCCGGGTTCGCCATTCCAGCCGCTTTACTAACAATCTCCCTATTTGGAGCATCAGCACCTTTAACCTCCTGTTCCGTACAGGTTGCAATTTGTCCTGAGGATGAACGGGTAGACGGGGAACCAGTGAGAGACTAGCTCTTGGTGTTGGGACAGGCACAGGTCACTCTATTTTCCCATAAGGAAGAAGAATTAACCACAGGCTCATCCCCCCCCCCGGAACCAGAACAGGGCCTGAAGCCATCCTGCCCTTTTGCGGCCAGCTCCCAAAAAAGCGAGTTGTAAAATGGAGCTTCAGGGCACTGCAATTCACAAACCTGCAGAGTTATAAATGATAACTCTCGTCCACAAATATATTGAGGGAAGGCAAAGAAGAGGATTTGAAATCAAGGCAGATTTGCAGGAAACAGATTTCAGGAGGTAGATTCGAATCGCCTTTAAAGCACATGAAAAGCGGCAAAACGTTGACAATGATGCCCTTGGCCAAAAAGGGCGTATGCGTTTTTTCCTGAATATATTCAGGAAAAAACGCATACGCCCTTTTTGGCCAACCAAGCAACCTGGAAAGGCAAATCAGCGCTACAAAGAAGACTCGCTACCCATCGGTCAAAAGGGCTATGCTGAAAAAAGTCTCAAAATCAGAAATGCAGGACAGGCCATGGAGAAATGGGAGCCTTGCTACACTGATGGGCGGGATGTAAATTGCCAACAGCCACTCTGGAGAAGTGTACGGTGTGTCCTGAAACATCTAAAAAACACAGCTTAGAGAGCATAGGGCACTTCCACTCATGGGGGTATAAATTGGGAAAATGAAAAATCAGCAAGACACAAGCACCCCAAAGTTTAGGGCTGCTCTGTTGACAAGGACCTCCACTTTATTCCACCTTCAATATCCCAGGAAAGAGAAAAATGGATAAAGAAGTTGTGGTCCTTATGTACAATGGAATATCACTCAGCCATGAAATCAATGTCATAAGGCTAGTAGCAGCATGATGAGTGGATTTAGGTACGACGATTCTAAGTGAAATAAGTCACACAGAAAAGGACACTTCTCATAAGGTATCACTTAAGGAGGGAATGTAAAAAGCGTTACACTTGAACTGAATTACAAAACAGAACAGAGTCACACATGCAGAAAACACACTATGGCTGCTTAACGGGAAAGGTGAGGTGGCGTGATACATAAAACAAGGGTTTCAAATTAGCTCAGATACCGTTCCATAAACCCAATATGTAATAGACAAGACCTACTCCTTGCTCAGAGAACTGGACTCAACACGCGCTATTCACCGCACAAGAATATATCGACTAGAAATAATCTTAAAACCTATGTATTGATATCTCTCTGTTAGTGTGTCAAGTGGTTGTAAAGCGGCATAAACACAGCAGTGAAAAGCAGCTAAACCCCATTATAAAAATAAATTACTTTGAAAAACCCATGAAACAAAGACAGTGAAAGAGAGAGAAATTCTTACACAATGCGTTCAGGGGCTGTGATGCAACCTGGATTGACCATATCTAGACCCACAGCTGGATGAGACATAAGGGTGGACACTCTTGGGGCTGAGAGGTTTGGTGAGGTTGGGTGAGCAAACGCAGACCCTTTAAAGTAATACTGCGTGGTACCCATCACATGGGTCCCAAATCTCCAGGTTCAAGGGCATCTTCCTACATCGAAAACATGCATGAGAAAACAAAAAGATGGTACACCATGTGATGGGGAAAGGTTTCTAAAACGCACCTCATTTCTCTTCTCCTTGTGCCCGGGTTCGCCATTCCAGCCGCTTTACTAACAATCTCCCTATTTGGAGCATCAGCACCTTTAACCTCCTGTTCCGTACAGGTTGCAATTTGTCCTGAGGATGAACGGGTAGACGGGGAACCAGTGAGAGACTAGCTCTTGGTGTTGGGACAGGCACAGGTCACTCTATTTTCCCATCAGGAAGAAGAATTAACCACAGGCTCATCCTCCCCCCCGGAACCAAAACAGGGCCTGAAGCCATCCTGCGCTTTTGCGGCCAGCTTCCAAAAAAGCGAGTTGTAAAATGGAGCTTCAGGGCACTGCAATTCACAAACCTGCAGGGTTATAAATGATAACTCTCGTCCACAAATATATTGAGGGAAGGCAAAGAAGAGGATTTGAAATCAAGGCAGAATTGCAGGAAACAGATTTCAGGAGGTAGATTCGAATCGCCTTTAAAGCACATGAAAAGCGGGAAAACGTTGACAATGATGCCCTTGGCCAAAGAGGGCGTATGCGTTTTTTCCTGAATATATTCAGGAAAAAACGCATACGCCCTTTTTGGCCAACCAAGCAACCTGGAAAGGCAAATCAGCGCTACAAAGAAGACTCGCTACCCGTCGGTCAAAAGGGCCATGCTGAAAAAAGTCTCAAAACCAGAAATGCAGGACAGGCCATGGAGAAACGGGAGCCTTGCTACACTGATCGGCGGGATGTAAATTGCCAACAGCCACTCTGGAGAAGTGTACGGTGTGTCCTGAAACATCTAAAAAACACAGCTTAGAGAGCATAGGGCACTTCCACTCATGGGGATATAAATTGGGAAAATGAAAAATCAGCAAGACACAAGCACCTCAAAGTTTAGGGCTGCTCTGTTGACAAGGACCTCCACTTCGTTCCACCTTCAATATCCCAGGAAAGAGAAAAATGGATAAAGAAGTTGTGGTCCTTATGTACAATGGAATATCACTCAGCCATGAAATCAATATCATAAGGCTAGTAGCAGCATGATGAGTGGATTTAGGTACGACGATTCTAAGTGAAATAAATCACACAGAAAAGGACACTTCTCATAAGGTATCACTTATAGAGGGAATGTAAAAAGCGTTACACTTGAACTGAATTACAAAACAGAACAGAGTCACACATGCAGAAAACACACTATGGCTGCAACGGGAAAGGTGAGGTGGGGTGATACATAAAACAAGGGTTTCAAATTAGCTCAGATACCGTTCCATAAACCCAATATGTAATAGACAAGACCTACTCCTTGCTCAGAGAACTGGACTCAACACGCCCTATTCACCGCACAAGAATATATCTGACTAGTAATAATCTTAAAACCTATGTATTGATATCTCTCTGTTAGTGTGTCAAGTGGGTGTAAAGCGGCATAAACACAGCAGTGAAAAGCAGCTAAACCCCATTATAAAAATAAATTACTTTGAAAAACCCATGAAACAAAGACAGTGAAAGAGAGAGAAATTCTTACACAATGCGTTCAGGGGCTGTGATGCAACCTGGATTGACCATATCTAGACCCACAGCTGGATGAGACATAAGGGTGGACACGCTTGGGGCTGAGAGGTTTGGTGAGGTTGGGTGAGCAAACGCAGACCCTTTAAAGTAATACTGCGTGGTACCCATCGCATGGGTCCCTAATCTCCAGGTTCAAGGGCATCTTCCTACATCGAAATCATGCAAGAGAAAACAAAAAGATGGTACACCATGTGATGGGGAAAGGTTTCTAAAACGCACCTCATTTCTCTTCTCCTTGTGCCCGGGTTCGCCATTCCAGCCGCTTTACTAACAATCTCCCTATTTGGAGCATCAGCACCTTTAACCTCCTGTTCCGTACAGGTTGCAATTGGTCCTGAGGATGAACGGGTAGACGGGGAACCAGTGAGAGACTAGCTCTTGGTGTTGGGACAGGCACAGGTCACTCTATTTTCCCATAAGGAAGAAGAATTAACCACAGGCTCATCCCCCCCCCCGGAACCAGAACAGGGCCTGAAGCCATCCTGCGCTTTTGCGGCCAGCTCCCAAAAAAGCGAGTTGTAAAATGGAGCTTCAGGGCACTGCAATTCACAAACCTGCAGAGTTATAAATGATAACTCTCGTCCACAAATATATTGAGGGAAGGCAAAGAAGAGGATTTGAAATGAAGGCAGAATTGCAGGAAACAGATTTCAGGAGGTAGATTCGAATCGCCTTTAAAGCACATGAAAAGCGGCAAAACGTTGACAATGATGCCCTTGGCCAAAAAGGGCGTATGCGTTTTTTCCTGAATATATTCAGGAAAAAACGCATACGCCCTTTTTGGCCAACCAAGCAACCTGGAAAGGCAAATCAGCGCTACAAAGAAGACTCGCTACCCATCGGTCAAAAGGGCCATGCTGAAAAAAGTCTCAAAACCAGAAATGCACGACAGGCCATGGAGAAATGGGAGCCTTGCTACACTGATCGGCGGGATGTAAATTGCCAACAGCCACTCTGGAGAAGTGTACGGTGTGTCCTGAAACATCTAAAAAACACAGCTTAGAGAGCATAGGGCACTTCCACTCATGGGGGTATAAATTGGGAAAATGAAAAATCAGCAAGACACAAGCACCCCAAAGTTTAGGGCTGCTCTGTTTACAAGGACCTCCACTTTATTCCACCTTCAATATCCCAGGAAAGACAAAAATGGATAAAGAAGTTGTGGTCCTTATGTACAATGGAATATCACTCAGCCATGAAATCAATGTCATAAGGCTAGTAGCAGCATGATGAGTGGATTTAGGTACGACGATTCTAAGTGAAATAAGTCACACGGAAAAGGACACTTCTCATAAGGTATCACTTAAGGAGGGAATGTAAAAAGCGTTACACTTGAACTGAATTACAAAACAGAACAGAGTCACACATGCAGAAAACACACTATGGCTGCTTAACGGGAAAGGTGAGGTGGCGTGATACATAAAACAAGGGTTTCAAATTAGCTCAGATACCGTTCCATAAACCCAATATGTAATACACAAGACCTACTCCTTGCTCAGAGAACTGGACTCAACACGCCCTATTCACCGCACAAGAATATATCGACTAGAAATAATCTTAAAACCTATGTATTGATATCTCTCTGTTAGTGTGTCAAGTGGGTGTAAAGCGGCATAAACACAGCAGTGAAAAGCAGCTAAACCCCATTATAAAAATAAATTACTTTGAAAAATCCATGAAACAAAGACAGTGAAAGAGAGAGAAATTCTTACACAATGCGTTCAGGGGCTGTGATGCAACCTGGATTGACCATATCTAGACCCACAGCTGGATGAGACATAAGGGTGGACACTCTTGGGGCTGAGAGGTTTGGTGAGGTTGGGTGAGCAAACGCAGACCCTTTAAAGTAATACTGCGTGGTACCCATCGCATGGGTCCCTAATCTCCAGGTTCAAGGGCATCTTCCTACATCGAAAACATGCATGAGAAAACAAAAAGATGGTACACCATGTGATGGGGAAAGGTTTATAAAACGCACCTCATTTCTCTTCTCCTTGTGCCCGGGTTCGCCATTCCAGCCGCTTTACTAACAATCTCCCTACTTGGAGCATCAGCACCTTTAACCTCCTGTTCCGTACAGGTTGCAATTTGTCCTGAGGATGAACGGGTAGACGGGGAACCAGTGAGAGACTAGCTCTTGGTGTTGGGACAGGCACAGGTCACTCTATTTTCCCATCAGGAAGAAGAATTAACCACAGGCTCATCCTCCCCCCCGGAACCAGAACAGGGCCTGAAGCCATCCTGCGCTTTTGCGGCCAGCTCCCAAAAAAGCGAGTTGTAAAATGGAGCTTCAGGGCACTGCAATTCACAAACCTGCAGAGTTATAAATCATAACTCTCGTCCACAAATATATTGAGGGAAGGCAAAGAAGAGGATTTGAAATCAAGGCAGAATTGCAGGAAACAGATTTCAGGAGGTAGATTCGAATCACCTTTAAAGCACATGAAAAGCGGCAAAACGTTGACAATGATGCCCTTGGCCAAAAAGGGCGTATGCGTTTTTTCCTGAATATATTCAGGAAAAAACGCATACGCCCTTTTTGGCCAACCAAGCAACCTGGAAAGGCAAATCAGCGCTACAAAGAAGACTCGCTACCCGTCGGTCAAAAGGGCCATGCTGAAAAACGTGTCAAAACCAGAAATGCAGGACAGGCCATGGAGAAATGGGAGCCTTGCTACACTGATCGGCGGGATGTAAATTGCCAACAGCCACTCTGGAGAAGTGTATGGTGTGTCCTGAAACATCTAAAAAACACAGCTTAGAGAGCATAGGGCACTTCCACTCATGGGGGTATAAATTGGGAAAATGAAAAATCAGCAAAACACAAGCACCCCAAAGTTTAGGGCTGCTCTGTTGACAAGGACCTCCACTTCATTCCACCTTCAATATCCCAGGAAAGAGAAAAATGGATAAAGAAGTTGTGGTCCTTATGTACAATGGAATATCACTCAGCCATGAAATCAATATCATAAGGCTAGTAGCAGCATGATGAGTGGATTTAGGTACGACGATTCTAAGTGAAATAAGTCACACAGAAAAGGACACTTCTCATAAGGTATCACTTAAGGAGGGAATGTAAAAAGCGTTACACTTGAACTGAATTACAAAACAGAACAGAGTCACACATGCAGAAAACAGACTATGGCTGCTTAACGGGAAAGGTGAAGTGGGGTGATACATAAAACAAGGGTTTCAAATTAGCTCAGATACCGTTCCATAAACCCAATATGTAATAGACAAGACCTACTCCTTGCTCAGAGAACTGGACTCAACACGCCCTATTCACCGCACAAGAATATATCTGACTACTAATAATCCTAAAACCTATGTATTGATATCTCTCTGTTAGTGTGTCAAGTGGGTGTAAAGCGGCATAAACACAGCAGTGAAAAGCAGCTAAACCCCATTATCAAAATAAATTACTTTGAAAAACCCATGAAACAAAGACAGTGAAAGAGAGAGAAATTCTTACACAATGCGTTCAGGGGCTGTGATGCAACCTGGATTGACCATATCTAGACCCACAGCTGGATGAGACATAAGGGTGGACACTCTTGGGGCTGAGAGGTTTGGTGAGGTTGGGTGAGCAAACGCAGACCCTTTAAAGTAATACTGCGTGGTACCCATCGCATGGGTCCCAAATCTCCAGGTTCAAGGGCATCTTCCTACATCGAAAACATGCATGAGAAAACAAAAAGATGGTACACCATGTGATGGGGAAAGGTTTCTAAAACGCACCTCATTTCTCTTCTCCTTGTGCCCAGGTTCGCCATTCCAGCCGCTTTACTAACAATCTCCCTATTTGGAGCATCAGCACCTTTAACCTCCTGTTCCGTACAGGTTGCAATTTGTCCTGAGGATGAACGGGTAGACGGGGAACCAGTGAGAGACTAGCTCTTGGTGTTGGGACAGGCACAGGTCACTCTATTTTCCCATCAGGAAGAAGAATTAACCACAGGCTCATCCTCCCCCCCGGAACCAGAACAGGGCCTGAAGCCATCCTGCGCTTTTGCGGCCAGCTCCCAAAAAAGCGAGTTGTAAAATGGAGCTTCAGGGCACTGCAATTCACAAACCTGCAGGGTTATAAATGATAACTCTCGTCCACAAATATATTGAGGGAAGGCAAAGAAGAGGATTTGAAATCAAGGCAGAATTGCAGGAAACAGATTTCAGGAGGTAGATTCGAATCGCCTTTAAAGCACATGAAAAGCGGGAAAACGTTGACAATGATGCCCTTGGCCAAAAAGGGCGTATGCGTTTTTTCCTGAATATATTCAGGAAAAAACGCATACGCCCTTTTTGGCCAACCAAGCAACCTGGAAAGGCAAATCAGCGCTACAAAGAAGACTCGCTACCCGTCGGTCAAAAGGGCCATGCTGAAAAACGTGTCAAAACCAGAAATGCAGGACAGGCCATGGAGAAATGGGAGCCTTGCTACACTGATGGGCGGGATGTAAATTGCCAACAGCCACTCTGGAGAAGTGTACGGTGTGTCCTGAAACATCTAAAAAACACAGCTTAGAGAGCATAGGGCACTTCCACTCATGGGGATATAAATTGGGAAAATGAAAAATCAGCAAGACACAAGCACCTCAAAGTTTAGGGCTGCTCTGTTGACAAGGACCTCCACTTCATTCCACCTTCAATATCCCAGGAAAGAGAAAAATGGATAAAGAAGTTGTGGTCCTTATGTACAATGGAATATCACTCAGCCATGAAATCAATATCATAAGGCTAGTAGCAGCATGATGAGTGGATTTAGGTACGACGATTCTAAGTGAAATAAATCACACAGAAAAGGACACTTCTCATAAGGTATCACTTATAGAGGGAATGTAAAAAGCGTTACACTTGAACTGAATTACAAAACAGAACAGAGTCACACATGCAGAAAACACACTATGGCTGCTTAACGGGAAAGGTGAGGTGGGGTGATACATAAAACAAGGGTTTCAAATTAGCTCAGATACCGTTCCATAAACCCAATATGTAATAGACAAGACCTACTCCTTGCTCAGAGAACTGGACTCAACACGCCCTATTCACCGCACAAGAATATATCTGACTAGTAATAATCTTAAAACCTATGTATTGATATCTCTCTGTTAGTGTGTCAAGTGGGTGTAAAGCGGCATAAACACAGCAGTGAAAAGCAGCTAAACCCCATTATCAAAATAAATTACTTTGAAAAACCCATGAAACAAAGACAGTGAAAGAGAGAGAAATTCTTACACAATGCGTTCAGGGGCTGTGATGCAACCTGGATTGACCATATCTAGACCCACAGCTGGATGAGACATAAGGGTGGACACTCTTGGGGCTGAGAGGTTTGGTGAGGTTGGGTGAGCAAACGCAGACCCTTTAAAGTAATACTGCGTGGTACCCATCGCATGGGTCCCTAATCTCCAGGTTCAAGGGCATCTTCCTACATCGAAATCATGCAAGAGAAAACAAAAAGATGGTACACCATGTGATGGGGAAAGGTTTCTAAAACGCACCTCATTTCTCTTCTCCTTGTGCCCGGGTTCGCCATTCCAGCCGCTTT
The DNA here is from genome assembly GCF_965194805.1 of Balaenoptera borealis. Classification (NCBI taxonomy): domain Eukaryota; kingdom Metazoa; phylum Chordata; class Mammalia; order Artiodactyla; family Balaenopteridae; genus Balaenoptera; species Balaenoptera borealis. Next base: position 4,453,427 of record NW_028124009.1, read on the forward strand.
ACTAACAATCTCCCTATTTGGAGCATCAGCACCTTTAACCTCCTGTTCCGTACAGGTTGCAATTTGTCCTGAGGATGAACGGGTAGACGGGGAACCAGTGAGAGACTAGCTCTTGGTGTTGGGACAGGCACAGGTCACTCTATTTTCCCATAAGGAAGAAGAATTAACCACAGGCTCATCCCCCCCCCCGGAACCAGAACAGGGCCTGAAGCCATCCTGCGCTTTTGCGGCCAGCTCCCAAAAAAGCGAGTTGTAAAATGGAGCTTCAGGGCACTGCAATTCACAAACCTGCAGAGTTATAAATGATAACTCTCGTCCACAAATATATTGAGGGAAGGCAAAGAAGAGGATTTGAAATCAAGGCAGATTTGCAGGAAACAGATTTCAGGAGGTAGATTCGAATCGCCTTTAAAGCACATGAAAAGCGGCAAAACGTTGACAATGATGCCCTTGGCCAAAAAGGGCGTATGCGTTTTTTCCTGAATATATTCAGGAAAAAACGCATACGCCCTTTTTGGCCAACCAAGCAACCTGGAAAGGCAAATCAGCGCTACAAAGAAGACTCGCTACCCATCGGTCAAAAGGGCTATGCTGAAAAAAGTCTCAAAATCAGAAATGCAGGACAGGCCATGGAGAAATGGGAGCCTTGCTACACTGATGGGCGGGATGTAAATTGCCAACAGCCACTCTGGAGAAGTGTACGGTGTGTCCTGAAACATCTAAAAAACACAGCTTAGAGAGCATAGGGCACTTCCACTCATGGGGGTATAAATTGGGAAAATGAAAAATCAGCAAGACACAAGCACCCCAAAGTTTAGGGCTGCTCTGTTGACAAGGACCTCCACTTTATTCCACCTTCAATATCCCAGGAAAGAGAAAAATGGATAAAGAAGTTGTGGTCCTTATGTACAATGGAATATCACTCAGCCATGAAATCAATGTCATAAGGCTAGTAGCAGCATGATGAGTGGATTTAGGTACGACGATTCTAAGTGAAATAAGTCACACAGAAAAGGACACTTCTCATAAGGTATCACTTAAGGAGGGAATGTAAAAAGCGTTACACTTGAACTGAATTACAAAACAGAACAGAGTCACACATGCAGAAAACACACTATGGCTGCTTAACGGGAAAGGTGAGGTGGCGTGATACATAAAACAAGGGTTTCAAATTAGCTCAGATACCGTTCCATAAACCCAATATGTAATAGACAAGACCTACTCCTTGCTCAGAGAACTGGACTCAACACGCGCTATTCACCGCACAAGAATATATCGACTAGAAATAATCTTAAAACCTATGTATTGATATCTCTCTGTTAGTGTGTCAAGTGGTTGTAAAGCGGCATAAACACAGCAGTGAAAAGCAGCTAAACCCCATTATAAAAATAAATTACTTTGAAAAACCCATGAAACAAAGACAGTGAAAGAGAGAGAAATTCTTACACAATGCGTTCAGGGGCTGTGATGCAACCTGGATTGACCATATCTAGACCCACAGCTGGATGAGACATAAGGGTGGACACTCTTGGGGCTGAGAGGTTTGGTGAGGTTGGGTGAGCAAACGCAGACCCTTTAAAGTAATACTGCGTGGTACCCATCACATGGGTCCCAAATCTCCAGGTTCAAGGGCATCTTCCTACATCGAAAACATGCATGAGAAAACAAAAAGATGGTACACCATGTGATGGGGAAAGGTTTCTAAAACGCACCTCATTTCTCTTCTCCTTGTGCCCGGGTTCGCCATTCCAGCCGCTTTACTAACAATCTCCCTATTTGGAGCATCAGCACCTTTAACCTCCTGTTCCGTACAGGTTGCAATTTGTCCTGAGGATGAACGGGTAGACGGGGAACCAGTGAGAGACTAGCTCTTGGTGTTGGGACAGGCACAGGTCACTCTATTTTCCCATCAGGAAGAAGAATTAACCACAGGCTCATCCTCCCCCCCGGAACCAAAACAGGGCCTGAAGCCATCCTGCGCTTTTGCGGCCAGCTTCCAAAAAAGCGAGTTGTAAAATGGAGCTTCAGGGCACTGCAATTCACAAACCTGCAGGGTTATAAATGATAACTCTCGTCCACAAATATATTGAGGGAAGGCAAAGAAGAGGATTTGAAATCAAGGCAGAATTGCAGGAAACAGATTTCAGGAGGTAGATTCGAATCGCCTTTAAAGCACATGAAAAGCGGGAAAACGTTGACAATGATGCCCTTGGCCAAAGAGGGCGTATGCGTTTTTTCCTGAATATATTCAGGAAAAAACGCATACGCCCTTTTTGGCCAACCAAGCAACCTGGAAAGGCAAATCAGCGCTACAAAGAAGACTCGCTACCCGTCGGTCAAAAGGGCCATGCTGAAAAAAGTCTCAAAACCAGAAATGCAGGACAGGCCATGGAGAAACGGGAGCCTTGCTACACTGATGGGCGGGATGTAAATTGCCAACAGCCACTCTGGAGAAGTGTACGGTGTGTCCTGAAACATCTAAAAAACACAGCTTAGAGAGCATAGGGCACTTCCACTCATGGGGATATAAATTGGGAAAATGAAAAATCAGCAAGACACAAGCACCTCAAAGTTTAGGGCTGCTCTGTTGACAAGGACCTCCACTTCGTTCCACCTTCAATATCCCAGGAAAGAGAAAAATGGATAAAGAAGTTGTGGTCCTTATGTACAATGGAATATCACTCAGCCATGAAATCAATATCATAAGGCTAGTAGCAGCATGATGAGTGGATTTAGGTACGACGATTCTAAGTGAAATAAATCACACAGAAAAGGACACTTCTCATAAGGTATCACTTATAGAGGGAATGTAAAAAGCGTTACACTTGAACTGAATTACAAAACAGAACAGAGTCACACATGCAGAAAACACACTATGGCTGCTTAACGGGAAAGGTGAGGTGGGGTGATACATAAAACAAGGGTTTCAAATTAGCTCAGATACCGTTCCATAAACCCAATATGTAATAGACAAGACCTACTCCTTGCTCAGAGAACTGGACTCAACACGCCCTATTCACCGCACAAGAATATATCTGACTAGTAATAATCTTAAAACCTATGTATTGATATCTCTCTGTTAGTGTGTCAAGTGGGTGTAAAGCGGCATAAACACAGCAGTGAAAAGCAGCTAAACCCCATTATCAAAATAAATTACTTTGAAAAACCCATGAAACAAAGACAGTGAAAGAGAGAGAAATTCTTACACAATGCGTTCAGGGGCTGTGATGCAACCTGGATTGACCATATCTAGACCCACAGCTGGATGAGACATAAGGGTGGACACTCTTGGGGCTGAGAGGATTGGTGAGGTTGGGTGAGCAAACGCAGACCCTTTAAAGTAATACTGCGTGGTACCCATCGCATGGGTCCCTAATCTCCAGGTTCAAGGGCATCTTCCTACATCGAAATCATGCAAGAGAAAACAAAAAGATGGTACACCATGTGATGGGGAAAGGTTTCTAAAACGCACCTCATTTCTCTTCTCCTTGTGCCCGGGTTCGCCATTCCAGCCGCTTTACTAACAATCTCCCTATTTGGAGCATCAGCACCTTTAACCTCCTGTTCCGTACAGGTTGCAATTTGTCCTGAGGATGAACGGGTAGACGGGGAACCAGTGAGAGACTAGCTCTTGGTGTTGGGACAGGCACAGGTCACTCTATTTTCCCATAAGGAAGAAGAATTAACCACAGGCTCATCCCCCCCCCCGGAACCAGAACAGGGCCTGAAGCCATCCTGCGCTTTTGCGGCCAGCTCCCAAAAAAGCGAGTTGTAAAATGGAGCTTCAGGGCACTGCAATTCACAAACCTGCAGAGTTATAAATGATAACTCTCGTCCACAAATATATTGAGGGAAGGCAAAGAAGAGGATTTGAAATCAAGGCAGAATTGCAGGAAACAGATTTCAGGAGGTAGATTCGAATCGCCTTTAAAGCACATGAAAAGCGGCAAAACGTTGACAATGATGCCCTTGGCCAAAAAGGGCGTATGCGTTTTTTCCTGAATATATTCAGGAAAAAACGCATACGCCCTTTTTGGCCAACCAAGCAACCTGGAAAGGCAAATCAGCGCTACAAAGAAGACTCGCTACCCATCGGTCAAAAGGGCCATGCTGAAAAAAGTCTCAAAACCAGAAATGCACGACAGGCCATGGAGAAATGGGAGCCTTGCTACACTGATCGGCGGGATGTAAATTGCCAACAGCCACTCTGGAGAAGTGTACGGTGTGTCCTGAAACATCTAAAAAACACAGCTTAGAGAGCATAGGGCACTTCCACTCATGGGGGTATAAATTGGGAAAATGAAAAATCAGCAAGACACAAGCACCCCAAAGTTTAGGGCTGCTCTGTTGACAAGGACCTCCACTTTATTCCACCTTCAATATCCCAGGAAAGAGAAAAATGGATAAAGAAGTTGTGGTCCTTATGTACAATGGAATATCACTCAGCCATGAAATCAATGTCATAAGGCTAGTAGCAGCATGATGAGTGGATTTAGGTACGACGATTCTAAGTGAAATAAGTCACACGGAAAAGGACACTTCTCATAAGGTATCACTTAAGGAGGGAATGTAAAAAGCGTTACACTTGAACTGAATTACAAAACAGAACAGAGTCACACATGCAGAAAACACACTATGGCTGCTTAACGGGAAAGGTGAGGTGGCGTGATACATAAAACAAGGGTTTCAAATTAGCTCAGATACCGTTCCATAAACCCAATATGTAATACACAAGACCTACTCCTTGCTCAGAGAACTGGACTCAACACGCCCTATTCACCGCACAAGAATATATCGACTAGAAATAATCTTAAAACCTATGTATTGATATCTCTCTGTTAGTGTGTCAAGTGGGTGTAAAGCGGCATAAACACAGCAGTGAAAAGCAGCTAAACCCCATTATCAAAATAAATTACTTTGAAAAACCCATGAAAGAAAGACAGTGAAAGAGAGAGAAATTCTTACACAATGCGTTCAGGGGCTGTGATGCAACCTGGATTGACCATATCTAGACCCACAGCTGGATGAGACATAAGGGTGGACACTCTTGGGGCTGAGAGGTTTGGTGAGGTTGGGTGAGCAAACGCAGACCCTTTAAAGTAATACTGCGTGGTACCCATCGCATGGGTCCCTAATCTCCAGGTTCAAGGGCATCTTCCTACATCGAAAACATGCATGAGAAAACAAAAAGATGGTACACCATGTGATGGGGAAAGGTTTCTAAAACGCACCTCATTTCTCTTCTCCTTGTGCCCGGGTTCGCCATTCCAGCCGCTTTACTAACAATCTCCCTACTTGGAGCATCAGCACCTTTAACCTCCTGTTCCGTACAGGTTGCAATTTGTCCTGAGGATGAACGGGTAGACGGGGAACCAGTGAGAGACTAGCTCTTGGTGTTGGGACAGGCACAGGTCACTCTATTTTCCCATCAGGAAGAAGAATTAACCACAGGCTCATCCTCCCCCCCGGAACCAGAACAGGGCCTGAAGCCATCCTGCGCTTTTGCGGCCAGCTCCCAAAAAAGCGAGTTGTAAAATGGAGCTTCAGGGCACTGCAATTCACAAACCTGCAGAGTTATAAATCATAACTCTCGTCCACAAATATATTGAGGGAAGGCAAAGAAGAGGATTTGAAATCAAGGCAGAATTGCAGGAAACAGATTTCAGGAGGTAGATTCGAATCACCTTTAAAGCACATGAAAAGCGGCAAAACGTTGACAATGATGCCCTTGGCCAAAAAGGGCGTATGCGTTTTTTCCTGAATATATTCAGGAAAAAACGCATACGCCCTTTTTGGCCAACCAAGCAACCTGGAAAGGCAAATCAGCGCTACAAAGAAGACTCGCTACCCGTCGGTCAAAAGGGCCATGCTGAAAAACGTGTCAAAACCAGAAATGCAGGACAGGCCATGGAGAAATGGGAGCCTTGCTACACTGATGGGCGGGATGTAAATTGCCAACAGCCACTCTGGAGAAGTGTATGGTGTGTCCTGAAACATCTAAAAAACACAGCTTAGAGAGCATAGGGCACTTCCACTCATGGGGGTATAAATTGGGAAAATGAAAAATCAGCAAGACACAAGCACCCCAAAGTTTAGGGCTGCTCTGTTGACAAGGACCTCCACTTCATTCCACCTTCAATATCCCAGGAAAGAGAAAAATGGATAAAGAAGTTGTGGTCCTTATGTACAATGGAATATCACTCAGCCATGAAATCAATATCATAAGGCTAGTAGCAGCATGATGAGTGGATTTAGGTACGACGATTCTAAGTGAAATAAGTCACACAGAAAAGGACACTTCTCATAAGGTATCACTTATAGAGGGAATGTAAAAAGCGTTACACTTGAACTGAATTACAAAACAGAACAGAGTCACACATGCAGAAAACACACTATGGCTGCTTAACGGGAAAGGTGAGGTGGCGTGATACATAAAACAAGGGTTTCAAATTAGCTCAGATACCGTTCCATAAACCCAATATGTAATAGACAAGACCTACTCCTTGCTCAGAGAACTGGACTCAACACGCCCTATTCACCGCACAAGAATATATCTGACTAGTAATAATCTTAAAACCTATGTATTGATATCTCTCTGTTAGTGTGTCAAGTGGGTGTAAAGCGGCATAAACACAGCAGTGAAAAGCAGCTAAACCCCATTATCAAAATAAATTACTTTGAAAAACCCATGAAACAAAGACAGTGAAAGAGAGAGAAATTCTTACACAATGCGTTCAGGGGCTGTGATGCAACCTGGATTGACCATATCTAGACCCACAGCTGGATGAGACATAAGGGTGGACACTCTTGGGGCTGAGAGGTTTGGTGAGGTTGGGTGAGCAAAGGCAGACCCTTTAAAGTAATACTGCGTGGTACCCATCGCATGGGTCCCTAATCTCCAGGTTCAAGGGCATCTTCCTACATCGAAAACATGCATGAGAAAACAAAAAGATGGTACACCATGTGATGGGGAAAGGTTTCTAAAACGCACCTCATTTCTCTTCTCCTTGTGCCCGGGTTCGCCATTCCAGCCGCTTTACTAACAATCTCCCTACTTGGAGCATCAGCACCTTTAACCTCCTGTTCCGTACAGGTTGCAATTTGTCCTGAGGATGAACGGGTAGACGGGGAACCAGTGAGAGACTAGCTCTTGGTGTTGGGACAGGCATAGGTCACTCTATCTTCCCATCAGGAAGAAGAATTAACCACAGGCTCATCCTCCCCCCCGGAACCAGAACAGGGCCTGAAGCCATCCTGCGCTTTTGCGGCCAGCTCCCAAAAAAGCGAGTTGTAAAATGGAGCTTCAGGGCACTGCAATTCACAAACCTGCAGAGTTATAAATCATAACTCTCGTCCACAAATATATTGAGGGAAGGCAAAGAAGAGGATTTGAAATCAAGGCAGAATTGCAGGAAACAGATTTCAGGAGGTAGATTCGAATCACCTTTAAAGCACATGAAAAGCGGCAAAACGTTGACAATGATGCCCTTGGCCAAAAAGGGCGTATGCGTTTTTTCCTGAATATATTCAGGAAAAAACGCATACGCCCTTTTTGGCCAACCAAGCAACCTGGAAAGGCAAATCAGCGCTACAAAGAAGACTCGCTACCCGTCGGTCAAAAGGGCCATGCTGAAAAACGTGTCAAAACCAGAAATGCAGGACAGGCCATGGAGAAATGGGAGCCTTGCTACACTGATGGGCGGGATGTAAATTGCCAACAGCCACTCTGGAGAAGTGTATGGTGTGTCCTGAAACATCTAAAAAACACAGCTTAGAGAGCATAGGGCACTTCCACTCATGGGGGTATAAATTGGGAAAATGAAAAATCAGCAAGACACAAGCACCCCAAAGTTTAGGGCTGCTCTGTTGACAAGGACCTCCACTTCATTCCACCTTCAATATCCCAGGAAAGAGAAAAATGGATAAAGAAGTTGTGGTCCTTATGTACAATGGAATATCACTCAGCCATGAAATCAATATCATAAGGCTAGTAGCAGCATGATGAGTGGATTTAGGTACGACGATTCTAAGTGAAATAAATCACACAGAAAAGGACACTTCTCATAAGGTATCACTTATAGAGGGAATGTAAAAACCGTTACACTTGAACTGAATTACAAAACAGAACAGAGTCACACATGCAGAAAACACACTATGGCTGCTTAACGGGAAAGGTGAGGTGGGGTGATACATAAAAGAAGGGTTTCAAATTAGCTCAGATACCGTTCCATAAACCCAATATGTAATAGACAAGACCTACTCCTTGCTCAGAGAACTGGACTCAACACGCCCTATTCACCGCACAAGAATATATCTGACTAGTAATAATCTTAAAACCTATGTATTGATATCTCTCTGTTAGTGTGTCAAGTGGGTGAAAAGCGGCATAAACACAGCAGTGAAAAGCAGCTAAACCCCATTATCAAAATAAATTACTTTGAAAAACCCATGAAACAAAGACAGTGAAAGAGAGAGAAATTCTTACACAATGCGTTCAGGGGCTGTGATGCAACCTGGATTGACCATATCTAGACCCACAGCTGGATGAGACATAAGGGTGGACACTCTTGGGGCTGAGAGGTTTGGTGAGGTTGGGTGAGCAAAGGCAGACCCTTTAAAGTAATACTGCGTGGTACCCATCGCATGGGTCCCTAATCTCCAGGTTCAAGGGCATCTTCCTACATCGAAAACATGCATGAGAAAACAAAAAGATGGTACACCATGTGATGGGGAAAGGTTTCTAAAACGCACCTCATTTCTCTTCTCCTTGTGCCCGGGTTCGCCATTCCAGCCGCTTTACTAACAATCTCCCTACTTGGAGCATCAGCACCTTTAACCTCCTGTTCCGTACAGGTTGCAATTTGTCCTGAGGATGAACGGGTAGACGGGGAACCAGTGAGAGACTAGCTCTTGGTGTTGGGACAGGCATAGGTCACTCTATCTTCCCATGAGGAAGAAGAATTAACCACAGGCTCATCCTCCCCCCGGGAACCAGAACAGGGCCTGAAGCCATCCTGCGCTTTTGCGGCCAGCTCCCAAAAAAGCGAGTTGTAAAATGGAGCTTCAGGGCACTGCAATTCACAAACCTGCAGAGTTATAAATGATAACTCTCGTCCACAAATATATTGAGGGAAGGCAAAGAAGAGGATTTGAAATCAAGGCAGATTTGCAGGAAACAGATTTCAGGAGGTAGATTCGAATCGCCTTTAAAGCACATGAAAAGCGGCAAAACGTTGACAATGATGCCCTTGGCCAAAAAGGGCGTATGCGTTTTTTCCTGAATATATTCAGGAAAAAACGCATACGCCCTTTTTGGCCAACCAAGCAACCTGGAAAGGCAAATCAGCGCTACAAAGAAGACTCGCTACCCATCGGTCAAAAGGGCTATGCTGAAAAAAGTCTCAAAATCAGAAATGCAGGACAGGCCATGGAGAAATGGGAGCCTTGCTACACTGATGGGCGGGATGTAAATTGCCAACAGCCACTCTGGAGAAGTGTACGGTGTGTCCTGAAACATCTAAAAAACACAGCTTAGAGAGCATAGGGCACTTCCACTCATGGGGGTATAAATTGGGAAAATGAAAAATCAGCAAGACACAAGCACCCCAAAGTTTAGGGCTGCTCTGTTGACAAGGACCTCCACTTTATTCCACCTTCAATATCCCAGGAAAGAGAAAAATGGATAAAGAAGTTGTGGTCCTTATGTACAATGGAATATCACTCAGCCATGAAATCAATGTCATAAGGCTAGTAGCAGCATGATGAGTGGATTTAGGTACGACGATTCTAAGTGAAATAAGTCACACAGAAAAGGACACTTCTCATAAGGTATCACTTAAGGAGGGAATGTAAAAAGCGTTACACTTGAACTGAATTACAAAACAGAACAGAGTCACACATGCAGAAAACACACTATGGCTGCTTAACGGGAAAGGTGAGGTGGCGTGATACATAAAACAAGGGTTTCAAATTAGCTCAGATACCGTTCCATAAACCCAATATGTAATAGACAAGACCTACTCCTTGCTCAGAGAACTGGACTCAACACGCGCTATTCACCGCACAAGAATATATCGACTAGAAATAATCTTAAAACCTATGTATTGATATCTCTCTGTTAGTGTGTCAAGTGGTTGTAAAGCGGCATAAACACAGCAGTGAAAAGCAGCTAAACCCCATTATAAAAATAAATTACTTTGAAAAACCCATGAAACAAAGACAGTGAAAGAGAGAGAAATTCTTACACAATGCGTTCAGGGGCTGTGATGCAACCTGGATTGACCATATCTAGACCCACAGCTGGATGAGACATAAGGGTGGACACTCTTGGGGCTGAGAGGTTTGGTGAGGTTGGGTGAGCAAACGCAGACCCTTTAAAGTAATACTGCGTGGTACCCATCACATGGGTCCCAAATCTCCAGGTTCAAGGGCATCTTCCTACATCGAAAACATGCATGAGAAAACAAAAAGATGGTACACCATGTGATGGGGAAAGGTTTCTAAAACGCACCTCATTTCTCTTCTCCTTGTGCCCGGGTTCGCCATTCCAGCCGCTTTACTAACAATCTCCCTACTTGGAGCATCAGCACCTTTAACCTCCTGTTCCGTACAGGTTGCAATTTGTCCTGAGGATGAACGGGTAGACGGGGAACCAGTGAGAGACTAGCTCTTGGTGTTGGGACAGGCACAGGTCACTCTATTTTCCCATCAGGAAGAAGAATTAACCACAGGCTCATCCTCCCCCCCGGAACCAGAACAGGGCCTGAAGCCATCCTGCGCTTTTGCGGCCAGCTCCCAAAAAAGCGAGTTGTAAAATGGAGCTTCAGGGCACTGCAATTCACAAACCTGCAGAGTTATAAATCATAACTCTCGTCCACAAATATATTGAGGGAAGGCAAAGAAGAGGATTTGAAATCAAGGCAGAATTGCAGGAAACAGATTTCAGGAGGTAGATTCGAATCACCTTTAAAGCACATGAAAAGCGGCAAAACGTTGACAATGATGCCCTTGGCCAAAAAGGGCGTATGCGTTTTTTCCTGAATATATTCAGGAAAAAACGCATACGCCCTTTTTGGCCAACCAAGCAACCTGGAAAGGCAAATCAGCGCTACAAAGAAGACTCGCTACCCGTCGGTCAAAAGGGCCATGCTGAAAAACGTGTCAAAACCAGAAATGCAGGACAGGCCATGGAGAAATGGGAGCCTTGCTACACTGATCGGCGGGATGTAAATTGCCAACAGCCACTCTGGAGAACTGTATGGTGTGTCCTGAAACATCTAAAAAACACAGCTTAGAGAGCATAGGGCACTTCCACTCATGGGGGTATAAATTGGGAAAATGAAAAATCAGCAAGACACAAGCACCCCAAAGTTTAGGGCTGCTCTGTTGACAAGGACCTCCACTTCATTCCACCTTCAATATCCCAGGAAAGAGAAAAATGGATAAAGAAGTTGTGGTCCTTATGTACAATGGAATATCACTCAGCCATGAAATCAATATCATAAGGCTAGTAGCAGCATGATGAGTGGATTTAGGTACGACGATTCTAAGTGAAATAAGTCACACAGAAAAGGACACTTCTCATAAGGTATCACTTATAGAGGGAATGTAAAAAGCGTTACACTTGAACTGAATTACAAAACAGAACAGAGTCACACATGCAGAAAACAGACTATGGCTGCTAAACGGGAAAGGTGAGGTGGGGTGATACATAAAACAAGGGTTTCAAATTAGCTCAGATACCGTTCCATAAACCCAATATGTAATAGACAAGACCTACTCCTTGCTCAGAGAACTGGACTCAACACGCCCTATTCACCGCACAAGAATATATCTGACTAGTAATAATCCTAAAACCTATGTATTGATATCTCTCTGTTAGTGTGTCAAGTGGGTGTAAAGCGGCATAAACACAGCAGTGAAAAGCAGCTAAACCCCATTATCAAAATAAATTACTTTGAAAAACCCATGAAACAAAGACAGTGAAAGAGAGAGAAATTCTTACACAATGCGTTCAGGGGCTGTGATGCAACCTGGATTGACCATATCTAGACCCACAGCTGGATGAGACATAAGGGTGGACACTCTTGGGGCTGAGAGGTTTGGTGAGGTTGGGTGAGCAAAGGCAGACCCTTTAAAGTAATACTGCGTGGTACCCATCGCATGGGTCCCTAATCTCCAGGTTCAAGGGCATCTTCCTACATCGAAAACATGCATGAGAAAACAAAAAGATGGTACACCATGTGATGGGGAAAGGTTTCTAAAACGCACCTCATTTCTCTTCTCCTTGTGCCAGGGTTCGCCATTCCAGCTGCTTTACTAACAATCTCCCTATTTGGAGCATCAGCACCTTTAACCTCCTGTTCCGTACAGGTTGCAATTTGTCCTGAGGATGAACGGGTAGACGGGGAACCAGTGAGAGACTAGCTCTTGGTGTTGGGACAGGCACAGGTCACTCTATTTTCCCATAAGGAAGAAGAATTAACCACAGGCTCATCCCCCCCCCGGAACCAGAACAGGGCCTGAAGCCATCCTGCGCTTTTGCGGCCAGCTCCCAAAAAAGCGAGTTGTAAAATGGAGCTTCAGGGCACTGCAATTCACAAACCTGCAGGGTTATAAATGATAACTCTCGTCCACAAATATATTGAGGGAAGGCAAAGAAGAGGATTTGAAATCAAGGCAAAATTGCAGGAAACAGATTTCAGGAAGTAGATTTGAATCGCCTTTAAAGCACATGAAAAGCGGGAAAACGTTGACAATGATGCCCTTGGCCAAAAAGGGCGTATGCGTTTTTTCCTGAATATATTCAGGAAAAAACGCATACGCCCTTTTTGGCCAACCAAGCAACCTGGAAAGGCAAATCAGCGCTACAAAGAAGACTCGCTACCCGTCGGTCAAAAGGGCCATGCTGAAAAACGTGTCAAAACCAGAAATGCAGGACAGGCCATGGAGAAATGGGAGCCTTGCTACACTGATCGGCGGGATGTAAATTGCCAACAGCCACTCTGGAGAAGTGTATGGTGTGTCCTGAAACATCTAAAAAACACAGCTTAGAGAGCATAGGGCACTTCCACTCATGGGGGTATAAATTGGGAAAATGAAAAATCAGCAAGACACAAGCACCCCAAAGTTTAGGGCTGCTCTGTTGACAAGGACCTCCACTTCATTCCACCTTCAATATCCCAGGAAAGAGAAAAATGGATAAAGAAGTTGTGGTCCTTATGTACAATGGAATATCACTCAGCCATGAAATCAATATCATAAGGCTAGTAGCAGCATGATGAGTGGATTTAGGTACGACGATTCTAAGTGAAATAAGTCACACAGAAAAGGACACTTCTCATAAGGTATCACTTATAGAGGGAATGTAAAAAGCGTTACACTTGAACTGAATTACAAAACAGAACAGAGTCACACATGCAGAAAACACACTATGGCTGCTTAACGGGAAAGGTGAGGTGGGGTGATACATAAAACAAGGGTTTCAAATTAGCTCAGATACCGTTCCATAAACCCAATATGTAATAGACAAGACCTACTCCTTGCTCAGAGAACTGGACTCAACACGCCCTATTCACCGCACAAGAATATATCTGACTAGTAATAATCTTAAAACCTATGTATTGATATCTCTCTGTTAGTGTGTCAAGTGGGTGTAAAGCGGCATAAACACAGCAGTGAAAAGCAGCTAAACCCCATTATCAAAATAAATTACTTTGAAAAACCCATGAAACAAAGACAGTGAAAGAGAGAGAAATTCTTACACAATGCGTTCAGGGGCTGTGATGCAACCTGGATTGACCATATCTAGACCCACAGCTGGATGAGACATAAGGGTGGACACTCTTGGGGCTGAGAGGTTTGGTGAGGTTGGGTGAGCAAAGGCAGACCCTTTAGAGTAATACTGCGTGGTACCCATCGCATGGGTCCCTAATCTCCAGGTTCAAGGGCATCTTCCTACATCGAAAACATGCATGAGAAAACAAAAAGATGGTACACCATGTGATGGGGAAAGGTTTCTAAAACGCACCTCATTTCTCTTCTCCTTGTGCCCGGGTTCGCCATTCCAGCCGCTTTACTAACGATCTCCCTATTTGGAGCATCAGCACCTTTAACCTCCTGTTCCGTACAGGTTGCAATTTGTCCTGAGGATGAACGGGTAGACGGGGAACCAGTGAGAGACTAGCTCTTGGTGTTGGGACAGGCACAGGTCACTCTATTTTCCCATAAGGAAGAAGAATTAACCACAGGCTCATCCCCCCCCCGGAACCAGAACAGGGCCTGAAGCCATCCTGTGCTTTTGCGGCCAGCTCCCAAAAAAGCGAGTTGTAAAATGGAGCTTCAGGGCACTGCAATTCACAAACCTGCAGGGTTATAAATGATAACTCTCGTCCACAAATATATTGAGGGAAGGCAAAGAAGAGGATTTGAAATCAAGGCAGAATTGCAGGAAACAGATTTCAGGAGGTAGATTCGAATCGCCTTTAAAGCACATGAAAAGCGGGAAAACGTTGACAATGATGCCCTTGGCCAAAAAGGGCGTATGCGTTTTTTCCTGAATATATTCAGGAAAAAACGCATACGCCCTTTTTGGCCAACCAAGCAACCTGGAAAGGCAAATCAGCGCTACAAAGAAGACTCGCTACCCGTCGGTCAAAAGGGCCATGCTGAAAAAAGTCTCAAAATCAGAAATGCAGGACAGGCCATGGAGAAATGGGAGCCTTGCTACACTGATCGGCGGGATGTAAATTGCCAACAGCCACTCTGGAGAAGTGTACGGTGTGTCCTGAAACATCTAAAAAACACAGCTTAGAGAGCATAGGGCACTTCCACTCATGGGGATATAAATTGGGAAAATGAAAAATCAGCAAGACACAAGCACCTCAAAGTTTAGGGCTGCTCTGTTGACAAGGACCTCCACTTCATTCCACCTTCAATATCCCAGGAAAGAGAAAAATGGATAAAGAAGTTGTGGTCCTTATGTACAATGGAATATCACTCAGCCATGAAATCAATATCATAAGGCTAGTAGCAGCATGATGAGTGGATTTAGGTACGACGATTCTAAGTGAAATAAATCACACAGAAAAGGACACTTCTCATAAGGTATCACTTATAGAGGGAATGTAAAAAGCGTTACACTTGAACTGAATTACAAAACAGAACAGAGTCACACATGCAGAAAACACACTATGGCTGCTTAACGGGAAAGGTGAGGTGGGGTGATACATAAAACAAGGGTTTCAAATTAGCTCAGATACCGTTCCATAAACCCAATATATAATAGACAAGACCTACTCCTTGCTCAGAGAACTGGACTCAACACGCCCTATTCACCGCACAAGAATATATCTGACTAGTAATAATCTTAAAACCTATGTATCGATATCTCTCTGTTAGTGTGTCAAGTGGGTGTAAAGCGGCATAAACACAGCAGTGAAAAGCAGCTAAACCCCATTATCAAAATAAATTACTTTGAAAAACCCATGAAACAAAGACAGTGAAAGAGAGAGAAATTCTTACACAATGCGTTCAGGGGCTGTGATGCAACCTGGATTGACCATATCTAGACCCACAGCTGGATGAGACATAAGGGTGGACACTCTTGGGGCTGAGAGGTTTGGTGAGGTTGGGTGAGCAAACGCAGACCCTTTAAAGTAATACTTCGTGGTACCCATCGCATGGGTCACTAATCTCCAGGTTCAAGGGCATCTTCCTACATCGAAATCATGCAAGAGAAAACAAAAAGATGGTACACCATGTGATGGGGAAAGGTTTCTAAAACGCACCTCATTTCTCTTCTCCTTGTGCCCGGGTTCGCCATTCCAGCCGCTTTACTAACAATCTCCCTATTTGGAGCATCAGCACCTTTAACCTCCTGTTCCGTACAGGTTGCAATTTGTCCTGAGGATGAACGGGTAGACGGGGAACCAGTGAGAGACTAGCTCTTGGTGTTGGGACAGGCACAGGTCACTCTATTTTCCCATCAGGAAGAAGAATTAACCACAGGCTCATCCTCCCCCCCGGAACCAGAACAGGGCCTGAAGCCATCCTGCGCTTTTGCGGCCAGCTCCCAAAAAAGCGAGTTGTAAAATGGAGCTTCAGGGCACTGCAATTCACAAACCTGCAGAGTTATAAATCATAACTCTCGTCCACAAATATATTGAGGGAAGGCAAAGAAGAGGATTTGAAATCAAGGCAGAATTGCAGGAAACAGATTTCAGGAGGTAGATTCGAATCACCTTTAAAGCACATGAAAAGCGGCAAAACGTTGACAATGATGCCCTTGGCCAAAAAGGGCGTATGCGTTTTTTCCTGAATATATTCAGGAAAAAACGCATACGCCCTTTTTGGCCAACCAAGCAACCTGGAAAGGCAAATCAGCGCTACAAAGAAGACTCGCTACCCGTCGGTCAAAAGGGCCATGCTGAAAAACGTGTCAAAACCAGAAATGCAGGACAGGCCATGGAGAAATGGGAGCCTTGCTACACTGATCGGCGGGATGTAAATTGCCAACAGCCACTCTGGAGAAGTGTATGGTGTGTCCTGAAACATCTAAAAAACACAGCTTAGAGAGCATAGGGCACTTCCACTCATGGGGGTATAAATTGGGAAAATGAAAAATCAGCAAGACACAAGCACCCCAAAGTTTAGGGCTGCTCTGTTGACAAGGACCTCCACTTCATTCCACCTTCAATATCCCAGGAAAGAGAAAAATGGATAAAGAAGTTGTGGTCCTTATGTACAATGGAATATCACTCAGCCATGAAATTGATGTCATAAGGCTAGTAGCAGCATGATGAGTGGATTTAGGTACGACGATTCTAAGTGAAATAAGTCACACAGAAAAGGACACTTCTCATAAGGTATCACTTAAGGAGGGAATGTAAAAAGCGTTACACTTGAACTGAATTACAAAACAGAACAGAGTCACACATGCAGAAAACACACTATGGCTGCTTAACGGGAAAGGTGAGGTGGGGTGATACATAAAACAAGGGTTTCAAATTAGCTCAGATACCGTTCCATAAACCCAATATGTAATAGACAAGACCTACTCCTTGCTCAGAGAACTGGACTCAACACGCCCTATTCACCGCACAAGAATATATCTGACTAGTAATAATCTTAAAACCTATGTATTGATATCTCTCTGTTAGTGTGTCAAGTGGGTGTAAAGCGGCATAAACACAGCAGTGAAAAGCAGCTAAACCCCATTATCAAAATAAATTACTTTGAAAAACCCATGAAACAAAGACAGTGAAAGAGAGAGAAATTCTTACACAATGCGTTCAGGGGCTGTGATGCAACCTGGATTGACCATATCTAGACCCACAGCTGGATGAGACATAAGGGTGGACACTCTTGGGGCTGAGAGGTTTGGTGAGGTTGGGTGAGCAAAGGCAGACCCTTTAAAGTAATACTGCGTGGTACCCATCGCATGGGTCCCTAATCTCCAGGTTCAAGGGAATCTTCCTACATCGAAAACATGCATGAGAAAACAAAAAGATGGTACACCATGTGATGGGAAAAGGTTTCTAAAACGCACCTCATTTCTCTTCTCCTTGTGCCAGGGTTCGCCATTCCAGCCGCTTTACTAACAATCTCCCTATTTGGAGCATCAGCACCTTTAACCTCCTGTTCCGTACAGGTTGCAATTTGTCCTGAGGATGAACGGGTAGACGGGGAACCAGTGAGAGACTAGCTCTTGGTGTTGGGACAGGCACAGGTCACTCTATTTTCCCATAAGGAAGAAGAATTAACCACAGGCTCATCCCCCCCCCGGAACCAGAACAGGGCCTGAAGCCATCCTGCGCTTTTGCGGCCAGCTCCCAAAAAAGCGAGTTGTAAAATGGAGCTTCAGGGCACTGCAATTCACAAACCTGCAGGGTTATAAATGATAACTCTCGTCCACAAATATATTGAGGGAAGGCAAAGAAGAGGATTTGAAATCAAGGCAGAATTGCAGGAAACAGATTTCAGGAGGTAGATTCGAATCGCCTTTAAAGCACATGAAAAGCGGGAAAACGTTGACAATGATGCCCTTGGCCAAAAAGGGCGTATGCGTTTTTTCCTGAATATATTCAGGAAAAAACGCATACGCCCTTTTTGGCCAACCAAGCAACCTGGAAAGGCAAATCAGCGCTACAAAGAAGACTCGCTACCCGTCGGTCAAAAGGGCCATGCTGAAAAAAGTCTCAAAATCAGAAATGCAGGACAGGCCATGGAGAAATGGGAGCCTTGCTACACTGATCGGCGGGATGTAAATTGCCAACAGCCACTCTGGAGAAGTGTATGGTGTGTCCTGAAACATCTAAAAAACACAGCTTAGAGAGCATAGGGCACTTCCACTCATGGGGGTATAAATTGGGAAAATGAAAAATCAGCAAGACACAAGCACCCCAAAGTTTAGGGCTGCTCTGTTGACAAGGACCTCCACTTCATTCCACCTTCAATATCCCAGGAAAGAGAAAAATGGATAAAGAAGTTGTGGTCCTTATGTACAATGGAATATCACTCAGCCATGAAATTGATGTCATAAGGCTAGTAGCAGCATGATGAGTGGATTTAGGTACGACGATTCTAAGTGAAATAAGTCACACAGAAAAGGACACTTCTCATAAGGTATCACTTAAGGAGGGAATGTAAAAAGCGTTACACTTGAACTGAATTACAAAACAGAACAGAGTCACACATGCAGAAAACACACTATGGCTGCTTAACGGGAAAGGTGAGGTGGGGTGATACATAAAACAAGGGTTTCAAATTAGCTCAGATACCGTTCCATAAACCCAATATGTAATAGACAAGACCTACTCCTTGCTCAGAGAACTGGACTCAACACGCCCTATTCACCGCACAAGAATATATCTGACTAGTAATAATCTTAAAACCTATGTATTGATATCTCTCTGTTAGTGTGTCAAGTGGGTGTAAAGCGGCATAAACACAGCAGTGAAAAGCAGCTAAACCCCATTATCAAAATAAATTACTTTGAAAAACCCATGAAACAAAGACAGTGAAAGAGAGAGAAATTCTTACACAATGCGTTCAGGGGCTGTGATGCAACCTGGATTGACCATATCTAGACCCACAGCTGGATGAGACATAAGGGTGGACACTCTTGGGGCTGAGAGGTTTGGTGAGGTTGGGTGAGGAAACGCAGACCCTTTAAAGTAATACTGCGTGGTACCCATCGCATGGTTCCCAAATCTCCAGGTTCAAGGGCATCTTCCTACATCGAAAACATGCATGAGAAACCCAGAAGATGGTACACCGTGTGATGGGGAAAGGTTTCTAAAATGCACCTCATTTCTCATCTCCTTGTGCCCGGGTTCGCCATTCCAGCCGCTTTACTAGCAATCTCCCTACTTGGAGCATCAGCACCTTTAACCTCCTGTTCCGTACAGGTTGCAATTTGTCCTGAGGATGAACGGGAAGACGGGGAACCAACGAGAGACTAGCTCTTGGTGTTGGGACAGGCACAGGTCTCTCTATTTTCCCATCAGGAAGAAGAATTAACCACAGGCTCAGCCTGCCCCCCGGAACCAGAACAGGGCCTGAAGCCATCCTGCGCTTTTGCAGCCAGCTCCCAAAAAAGCGAGTTGTAAAATGGAGGTTCAGGGCACTGCAATTCACAAACCTGCAGAGTTATAAATGATAACTCTCGTCCACAAATATATTGAGGGAAGGCAAAGAAGAGGATTTGAAATCAAGGCAGAATTGCAGGAAACAGATTTCAGGAGGTAGATTCAAATCGCCTTTAAAGCACATGAAAAGCAGCAAAATGTTGACAATGATGCCCTTGGCCAAAAAGGGCGTATGCGTTTTTTCCTGAATATATTCAGGAAAAAACGCATACGCCCTTTTTGGCCAACCAAGCAACCTGGAAAGGCAAATCAGCGCTACAAAGAAGTCTCGCTTCCCATCGGTCAAAAGGGCCATGCTGAAAAAAGTGTCAAAACCAGAAATGCAGGACAGGCCATGGAGAAATGAGAGCCTTGCTACACTGATGGGCGGGATGTAAATTGCCAACAGCCACTCTGGAGAAGTGTACGGTGTGTCCTGTAACATCTGAAAAACACAGCTTAGAGAGCATAGGGCACTTCCACTCATGGGGGTATAAATTGGGAAAATGAAAAATCAGCAAGACACAAGCACCCCAAAGTTTAGGGCTGCTCTGTTGACAAGGACCTCCACTTCATTCCACCTTAAATATCCAAGGAAAGAGAAAAATGGATAAAGAAGTTGTGGTCCTTATGTACAATGGAATATCACTCAGCCATGAAATCAATGTCATAAGGTTAGTAGCAGCATGATGAGTGGATTTAGGTACGACGATTCTAAGTGAAATAAGTCACACAGAAAAGGACACTTCTCATAAGGTATCATTTTAGAGGGAATGTAAAAACCGTTACACTTGAACTGAATTACAGAACAGAACAGAGTCACACATGCAGAAAACAGACTATGGCTGCTTAACGGGAAAGGTGAGGTGGGGTGATACATAAAACAAGGGTATCAAATTAGCTCAGATACCGTTCCATAAACTCAATATGTAGTAGACAAGACCTACTCCTTGCTCAGAGAACTGGACTCAACACGCCCTATTCACCACACAAGAATATACCTGACTAGTAATAATCTTAAAACCTATGTATTGATATCTCTCTGTTAGTGTGTCAAGTGGGTGTAAAGCGGCATAAACACAGCAGTGAAAAGCAGCTAAACCCCATTATGAAAATAAATTACTTTGAAAAACCCATGAAACAACGACAGTGAAAGAGATAGAAATTCTTACACAATGAGTTCAGGGGCTGTGATGCAACCTGGATTGACCATATCTAGACCCACAGCTGGATGAGACATAAGGGTGGACACTCTTGGGGCTGAGAGGTTTGGTGAGGTTGGGTGAGCAAACGCAGACCCTTTAAAGTAATACTGCGTGGTACCCATCGCATGGTTCCCAAATCTCCAGCTTCAAGGGCATCTTCCTACATCGAAAACATGCATGAGAAACCCAGAAGATGGTACACCGTGTGATAGGGAAAGGTTTCTAAAACGCACCTCATTTCTCATCTCCTTGTGCCCGGGTTCGCCATTCCAGCCGCTTTACTAGCAATCTCCCTACTTGGAGCATCAGCACCTTTAACCTCCTGTTCTGTACAGGTTGCAATTTGTCCTGAGGATTTACGGGAAGACGGGGAACCAACGAGAGACAAGCTCTTGGTGTCGGGACAGGCACAGGTCACTCTATTTTCCCATCAGGAAGAAGAATTAACCACAGGCTCAGCCTGCCCCCCGGAACCAGAACAGGGCCTGAAGCCATCCTGCGCTTTTGCGGCCAGCTCCCAAAAAAAGCGAGTTGTAAAATGGAGCTTCAGGGCACTGCAATTCACAAACCTGCAGAGTTATAAATGATAACTCTCGTCCACAAATATATTGAGGGAAGGCAAAGAAGAGGATTTGAAATCAAGGCAGAATTGCACGAAACAGATTTCAGGAGGTAGATACGAATCGCCTTTAAAGCACATGAAAAGCGGCAAAACGTTGACAATGATGCCCTTGGTCAAAAAGGGCGTATGCGTTTTTTCCTGAATATATTCAGGAAAAAACGCATACGCCCTTTTTGGCCAACCAAGCAACCTGGAAAGGCAAATCAGAGCTACAGAGAAGTCTCGCTTCCCATCGGTCAAAAGGGCCATGCTGAAAAAAGTGTCAAAACCAGAAATGCAGGACAGGCCATGGAGAAATGGGAGCCTTGCTACACTGATGGGCGGGATGTAAATTGCCAACAGCCACTCTAGAGAAGTGTACGGTGTATCCTGAAACATCTGAAAAACAGCTTAGAGAGCATAGGGCACTTCCACTCATGGGGGTATAAATTGGGAAAATTAAAAATCAGCAAGACACAAGCACCTCAAAGTTTAGGGCTGCTCTGTTGACAAGGACCTCCACTTCATTCCACCTTCAATATCCCAGGAAAGAGAAAAATGGATAAAGAAGTTGTGGTCCTTATGTACAATGGAATATCACTCAGCCATGAAATCAATATCATAAGGCTAGTAGCAGCATGATGAGTGGATTTAGGTACGACGATTCTAAGTGAAATAAATCACACAGAAAAGGACACTTCTCATAAGGTATCACTTATAGAGGGAATGTAAAAAGCGTTACACTTGAACTGAATTACAAAACAGAACAGAGTCACACATGCAGAAAACACACTATGGCTGCTTAACGGGAAAGGTGAGGTGGGGTGATACATAAAAGAAGGGTTTCAAATTAGCTCAGATACCGTTCCATAAACCCAATATGTAATAGACAAGACCTACTCCTTGCTCAGAGAACTGGACTCAACACGCCCTATTCACCGCACAAGAATATATCGACTAGTAATAATCTTAAAACCTATGTATTGATATCTCTCTGTTAGTGTGTCAAGTGGGTGTAAAGCGGCATAAACACAGCCGTGAAAAGCAGCTAAACCGCATTATGAAAATAAATTACTTTGAAAAACCCATGAAACAACGACAGTGAAAGAGAGAGAAATTCTTACACAATGCGTTCAGGGGCTGTGATGCAACCTGGATTGACCATATCTAGACCCACAGCTGGATGAGACATAAGGGTGGACACTCTTGGGGCTGAGAGGTTTGGTGAGGTTGGGTGAGCAAACGCAGACCCTTTAAAGTAATACTGCGTGGTACCCATCGCATGGGTCCCAAATCTCCAGCTTCAAGGGCATCTTCCTACATCGAAAACATGCATGAGAATCCCAGAAGATAGTACACCGTGTGATGGGGAAAGGTTTCTAAAACGCACCTCATTTCTCATCTCCTTGTGCCCGGGTTCGCCATTCCAGCCGCTTTACTAGCAATCTCCCTACTTGGAGCATCAGCACCTTTAACCTCCTGTTCCGTACAGGTTGCAATTTGTCCTGAGGATGAACGGAAAGACGGGGAACCAACGAGAGACTAGCTCTTGGTGTTGGGACAGGCACAGGTCACTCTATTTTCCCATCAGGAAGAAGAATTAACCACAGGCTCAGCCTGCCCCCCGGAACCAGAACAGGGCCTGAAGCCATCCTGCGCTTTTGCGGCCAGCTCCCAAAAAAGCAAGTTGTAAAATGGAGGTTCAGGGCACTGCAATTCACAAACCTGCAGAGTTATAAATGATAACTCTCGTCCACAAATATATTGAGGGAAGGCAAAGAAGAGGATTTGAAATCAAGGCAGAATTGCAGGAAACAGATTTCAGGAGGTAGATTCAAATCGCCTTTAAAGCACATGAAAAGCAGCAAAATGTTGACAATGATGCCCTTGGCCAAAAAGGGCGTACGCGTTTTTTCCTGAATATATTCAGGAAAAAACGCATACGCCCTTTTTGGCCAACCAAGCAACCTGGAAAGGCAAATCAGCGCTACAAAGAAGTCTCGCTTCCCATCGGTCAAAAGGGCCATGCTGAAAAAAGTGTCAAAACCAGAAATGCAGGACAGGCCATGGAGAAATGAGAGCCTTGCTACACTGATGGGCGGGATGTAAATTGCCAACAGCCACTCTGGAGAAGTGTACGGTGTGTCCTGTAACATCTGAAAAACACAGCTTAGAGAGCATAGGGCACTTCCACTCATGGGGGTATAAATTGGGAAAATGAAAAATCAGCAAGACACAAGCACCCCAAAGTTTAGGGCTGCTCTGTTGACAAGGACCTCCACTTCATTCCACCTTAAATATCCAAGGAAAGAGAAAAATGGATAAAGAAGTTGTGGTCCTTATGTACAATGGAATATCACTCAGCCATGAAATCAATGTCATAAGGTTAGTAGCAGCATGATGAGTGGATTTAGGTACGACGATTCTAAGAGAAATAAGTCACACAGAAAAGGACACTTCTCATAAGGTATCACTTTTAGAGGGAATGTAAAAACCGTTACACTTGAACTGAATTACAGAACAGAACAGAGTCACACATGCAGAAAACAGACTATGGCTGCTTAACGGGAAAGGTGAGGTGGGGTGATACATAAAACAAGGGTATCAAATTAGCTCAGATACCATTCCATAAACCCAATATGTAGTAGACAAGACCTACTCCTTGCTCAGAGAACTGGACTCAACACGCCCTATTCACCGCACAAGAATATACCTGACTAGTAATAATCTTAAAACCTATGTATCGATATCTCTCTGTTAGTGTGTCAAGTGGGTGTAAAGCGGCATAAACACAGCAGTGAAAAGCAGCTAAACCCCATTATGAAAATAAATTACTTTGAAAAACCCATGAAACAACGACAGTGAAAGAGATAGAAATTCTTACACAATGAGTTCAGGGGCTGTGATGCAACCTGGATTGACCATATCTAGACCCACAGCTGGATGAGACATAAGGGTGGACACTCTTGGGGCTGAGAGGTTTGGTGAGGTTGGGTGTGCAAACGCAGACCCTTTAAAGTAATACTGCGTGGTACCCATCGCATGGTTCCCAAATCTCCAGGTTCAAGGGCATCTTCCTACATCGAAAACATGCATGAGAAACCCAGAAGATGGTACACCGTGTGATAGGGAAAGGTTTCTAAAACGCACCTCATTTCTCATCTCCTTGTGCCCGGGTTCGCCATTCCAGCCGCTTTACTAGCAATCTCCCTACTTGGAGCATCAGCACCTTTAACCTCCTGTTCTGTACAGGTTGCAATTTGTCCTGAGGATTTACGGGAAGACGGGGAACCAACGAGAGACAAGCTCTTGGTGTCGGGACAGGCACAGGTCACTCTATTTTCCCATCAGGAAGAAGAATTAACCACAGGCTCAGCCTGCCCCCCGGAACCAGAACAGGGCCTGAAGCCATCCTGCGCTTTTGCGGCCAGCTCCCAAAAAAGCGAGTTGTAAAATGGAGGTTCAGGGCACTGCAATTCACAAACCTGCAGAGTTATAAATGATAACTCTCGTCCACAAATATATTGAGGGAAGGCAAAGAAGAGGATTTGAAATCAAGGCAGAATTGCATGAAACAGATTTCAGGAGGTAGATACGAATCGCCTTTAAAGCACATGAAAAGCGGCAAAACGTTGACAATGATGCCCTTGGCCAAAAAGGGCGTATGCGTTTTTTCCTGAATATATTCAGGAAAAAACGCATACGCCCTTTTTGGCCAACCAAGCAACCTGGAAAGGCAAATCAGCGCTACAGAGAAGTCTCGCTTCCCATCGGACAAAAGGGCCATGCTGAAAAAAGTGTCAAAACCAGAAATGCAGGACAGGCCATGGAGAAATGGGAGCCTTGCTACACTGATGGGCGGGATGTAAATTGCCAACAGCCACTCTGGAGAAGTGTACGGTGTGTCCTGAAACATCTGAAAAACACAGCTTAGAGAGCATAGGGCACTTCCACTCATGGGGGTATAAATTGGGAAAATGAAAAATCAGCAAGACACAAGCACCCCAAAGGTGAGGGCTGCTCTGTTGACAAGGACCTCCACTTCATTCCACCTTCAATATCCCAGGAAAGAGAAAAATGGATAAAGAAGTTGTGGTCCTTATGTACAATGGAATATCACTCAGCCATGAAATCAATATCATAAGGCTAGTAGCAGCATGATGAGTGGATTTAGGTACGACGATTCTAAGTGAAATAAGTCACACAGAAAAGGACACTTCTCATAAGGTATCACTTATAGAGGGAATGTAAAAAGCGTTACACTTGAACTGAATTACAAAACAGAACAGAGTCACACATGCAGAAAACACACTATGGCTGCTTAACGGGAAAGGTGAGGTGGGGTGATACATAAAACAAGGGTTTCAAATTAGCTCAGATACCGTTCCATAAACCCAATATGTAATAGACAAGACCTACTCCTTGCTCAGAGAACTGGACTCAACACTCCCTATTCACCGCACAAGAATATATCTGACTAGTAATAATCTTAAAACCTATGTATTGATATCTCTCTGTTAGTGTGTCAAGTGGGTGTAAAGCGGCATAAACACAGCAGTGAAAAGCAGCTAAACCCCATTATCAAAATAAATTACTTTGAAAAACCCATGAAACAAAGACAGTGAAAGAGAGAGAAATTCTTACACAATGCGTTCAGGGGCTGTGATGCAACCTGGATTGACCATATCTAGACCCACAGCTGGATGAGACATAAGGGTGGACACTCTTGGGGCTGAGAGGTTTGGTGAGGTTGGGTGAGCAAAGGCAGACCCTTTAAAGTAATACTGCGTGGTACCCATCGCATGGGTCCCTAATCTCCAGGTTCAAGGGCATCTTCCTACATCGAAAACATGCATGAGAAAACAAAAAGATGGTACACCATGTGATGGGGAAAGGTTTCTAAAACGCACCTCATTTCTCTTCTCCTTGTGCCCGGGTTCGCCATTCCAGCCGCTTTACTAACAATCTCCCTATTTGGAGCATCAGCACCTTTAACCTCCTGTTCCGTACAGGTTGCAATTTGTCCTGAGGATGAACGGGTAGACGGGGAACCAGTGAGAGACTAGCTCTTGGTGTTGGGACAGGCACAGGTCACTCTATTTTCCCATAAGGAAGAAGAATTAACCACAGGCTCATCCCCCCCCCGGAACCAGAACAGGGCCTGAAGCCATCCTGCGCTTTTGCGGCCAGCTCCCAAAAAAGCGAGTTGTAAAATGGAGCTTCAGGGCACTGCAATTCACAAACCTGCAGGGTTATAAATGATAACTCTCGTCCACAAATATATTGAGGGAAGGCAAAGAAGAGGATTTGAAATCAAGGCAGAATTGCAGGAAACAGATTTCAGGAGGTAGATTCGAATCGCCTTTAAAGCACATGAAAAGCGGGAAAACGTTGACAATGATGCCCTTGGCCAAAAAGGGCGTATGCGTTTTTTCCTGAATATATTCAGGAAAAAACGCATACGCCCTTTTTGGCCAACCAAGCAACCTGGAAAGGCAAATCAGCGCTACAAAGAAGACTCGCTACCCGTCGGTCAAAAGGGCCATGCTGAAAAAAGTCTCAAAACCAGAAATGCAGGACAGGCCATGGAGAAATGGGAGCCTTGCTACACTGATGGGCGGGATGTAAATTGCCAACAGCCACTCTGGAGAAGTGTACGGTGTGTCCTGAAACATCTAAAAAACACAGCTTAGAGAGCATAGGGCACTTCCACTCATGGGGATATAAATTGGGAAAATGAAAAATCAGCAAGACACAAGCACCCCAAAGGTGAGGGCTGCTCTGTTGACAAGGACCTCCACTTCATTCCACCTTCAATATCCCAGGAAAGAGAAAAATGGATAAAGAAGTTGTGGTCCTTATGTACAATGGAATATCACTCAGCCATGAAATCAATATCATAAGGCTAGTAGCAGCATGATGAGTGGATTTAGGTACGACGATTCTAAGTGAAATAAATCACACAGAAAAGGACACTTCTCATAAGGTATCACTTATAGAGGGAATGTAAAAAGCGTTACACTTGAACTGAATTACAAAACAGAACAGAGTCACACATGCAGAAAACACACTATGGCTGCTTAACGGGAAAGGTGAGGTGGCGTGATACATAAAACAAGGGTTTCAAATTAGCTCAGATACCGTTCCATAAACCCAATATGTAATAGACAAGACCTACTCCTTGCTCAGAGAACTGGACTCAACACGCCCTATTCACCGCACAAGAATATATCTGACTAGTAATAATCTTAAAACCTATGTATTGATATCTCTCTGTTAGTGTGTCAAGTGGGTGTAAAGCGGCATAAACACAGCAGTGAAAAGCAGCTAAACCCCATTATCAAAATAAATTACTTTGAAAAACCCATGAAACAAAGACAGTGAAAGAGAGAGAAATTCTTACACAATGCGTTCAGGGGTTGTGATGCAACCTGGATTGACCATATCTAGACCCACAGCTGGATGAGACATAAGGGTGGACACTCTTGGGGCTGAGAGGTTTGGTGAGGTTGGGTGAGCAAAGGCAGACCCTTTAAAGTAATACTGCGTGGTACCCATCGCATGGGTCCCTAATCTCCAGGTTCAAGGGCATCTTCCTACATCGAAAACATGCATGAGAAAACAAAAAGATGGTACACCATGTGATGGGGAAAGGTTTCTAAAACGCACCTCATTTCTCTTCTCCTTGTGCCCGGGTTCGCCATTCCAGCCGCTTTACTAACAATCTCCCTACTTGGAGCATCAGCACCTTTAACCTCCTGTTCCGTACAGGTTGCAATTTGTCCTGAGGATGAACGGGTAGACGGGGAACCAGTGAGAGACTAGCTCTTGGTGTTGGGACAGGCATAGGTCACTCTATCTTCCCATCAGGAAGAAGAATTAACCACAGGCTCATCCTCCCCCCGGGAACCAGAACAGGGCCTGAAGCCATCCTGCGCTTTTGCGGCCAGCTCCCAAAAAAGCGAGTTGTAAAATGGAGCTTCAGGGCACTGCAATTCACAAACCTGCAGAGTTATAAATCATAACTCTCGTCCACAAATATATTGAGGGAAGGCAAAGAAGAGGATTTGAAATCAAGGCAGAATTGCAGGAAACAGATTTCAGGAGGTAGATTCGAATCACCTTTAAAGCACATGAAAAGCGGCAAAACGTTGACAATGATGCCCTTGGCCAAAAAGGGCGTATGCGTTTTTTCCTGAATATATTCAGGAAAAAACGCATACGCCCTTTTTGGCCAACCAAGCAACCTGGAAAGGCAAATCAGCGCTACAAAGAAGACTCGCTACCCGTCGGTCAAAAGGGCCATGCTGAAAAACGTGTCAAAACCAGAAATGCAGGACAGGCCATGGAGAAATGGGAGCCTTGCTACACTGATGGGCGGGATGTAAATTGCCAACAGCCACTCTGGAGAAGTGTATGGTGTGTCCTGAAACATCTAAAAAACACAGCTTAGAGAGCATAGGGCACTTCCACTCATGGGGGTATAAATTGGGAAAATGAAAAATCAGCAAGACACAAGCACCCCAAAGTTTAGGGCTGCTCTGTTGACAAGGACCTCCACTTCATTCCACCTTCAATATCCCAGGAAAGAGAAAAATGGATAAAGAAGTTGTGGTCCTTATGTACAATGGAATATCACTCAGCCATGAAATCAATATCATAAGGCTAGTAGCAGCATGATGAGTGGATTTAGGTAGGACGATTCTAAGTGAAATAAATCACACAGAAAAGGACACTTCTCATAAGGTATCACTTATAGAGGGAATGTAAAAACCGTTACACTTGAACTGAATTACAAAACAGAACAGAGTCACACATGCAGAAAACACACTATGGCTGCTTAACGGGAAAGGTGAGGTGGGGTGATACATAAAAGAAGGGTTTCAAATTAGCTCAGATACCGTTCCATAAACCCAATATGTAATAGACAAGACCTACTCCTTGCTCAGAGAACTGGACTCAACACGCCCTATTCACCGCACAAGAATATATCTGACTAGTAATAATCTTAAAACCTATGTATTGATATCTCTCTGTTAGTGTGTCAAGTGGGTGAAAAGCGGCATAAACACAGCAGTGAAAAGCAGCTAAACCCCATTATCAAAATAAATTACTTTGAAAAACCCATGAAACAAAGACAGTGAAAGAGAGAGAAATTCTTACACAATGCGTTCAGGGGCTGTGATGCAACCTGGATTGACCATATCTAGACCCACAGCTGGATGAGACATAAGGGTGGACACTCTTGGGGCTGAGAGGTTTGGTGAGGTTGGGTGAGCAAAGGCAGACCCTTTAAAGTAATACTGCGTGGTACCCATCGCATGGGTCCCTAATCTCCAGGTTCAAGGGCATCTTCCTACATCCAAAACATGCATGAGAAAACAAAAAGATGGTACACCATGTGATGGGGAAAGGTTTCTAAAACGCACCTCATTTCTCTTCTCCTTGTGCCCGGGTTCGCCATTCCAGCCGCTTTACTAACAATCTCCCTACTTGGAGCATCAGCACCTTTAACCTCCTGTTCCGTACAGGTTGCAATTTGTCCTGAGGATGAACGGGTAGACGGGGAACCAGTGAGAGACTAGCTCTTGGTGTTGGGACAGGCATAGGTCACTCTATCTTCCCATGAGGAAGAAGAATTAACCACAGGCTCATCCTCCCCCCGGGAACCAGAACAGGGCCTGAAGCCATCCTGCGCTTTTGCGGCCAGCTCCCAAAAAAGCGAGTTGTAAAATGGAGCTTCAGGGCACTGCAATTCACAAACCTGCAGAGTTATAAATGATAACTCTCGTCCACAAATATATTGAGGGAAGGCAAAGAAGAGGATTTGAAATCAAGGCAGATTTGCAGGAAACAGATTTCAGGAGGTAGATTCGAATCGCCTTTAAAGCACATGAAAAGCGGCAAAACGTTGACAATGATGCCCTTGGCCAAAAAGGGCGTATGCGTTTTTTCCTGAATATATTCAGGAAAAAACGCATACGCCCTTTTTGGCCAACCAAGCAACCTGGAAAGGCAAATCAGCGCTACAAAGAAGACTCGCTACCCATCGGTCAAAAGGGCTATGCTGAAAAAAGTCTCAAAATCAGAAATGCAGGACAGGCCATGGAGAAATGGGAGCCTTGCTACACTGATGGGCGGGATGTAAATTGCCAACAGCCACTCTGGAGAAGTGTACGGTGTGTCCTGAAACATCTAAAAAACACAGCTTAGAGAGCATAGGGCACTTCCACTCATGGGGGTATAAATTGGGAAAATGAAAAATCAGCAAGACACAAGCACCCCAAAGTTTAGGGCTGCTCTGTTGACAAGGACCTCCACTTTATTCCACCTTCAATATCCCAGGAAAGAGAAAAATGGATAAAGAAGTTGTGGTCCTTATGTACAATGGAATATCACTCAGCCATGAAATCAATGTCATAAGGCTAGTAGCAGCATGATGAGTGGATTTAGGTACGACGATTCTAAGTGAAATAAGTCACACAGAAAAGGACACTTCTCATAAGGTATCACTTAAGGAGGGAATGTAAAAAGCGTTACACTTGAACTGAATTACAAAACAGAACAGAGTCACACATGCAGAAAACACACTATGGCTGCTTAACGGGAAAGGTGAGGTGGCGTGATACATAAAACAAGGGTTTCAAATTAGCTCAGATACCGTTCCATAAACCCAATATGTAATAGACAAGACCTACTCCTTGCTCAGAGAACTGGACTCAACACGCGCTATTCACCGCACAAGAATATATCGACTAGAAATAATCTTAAAACCTATGTATTGATATCTCTCTGTTAGTGTGTCAAGTGGTTGTAAAGCGGCATAAACACAGCAGTGAAAAGCAGCTAAACCCCATTATAAAAATAAATTACTTTGAAAAACCCATGAAACAAAGACAGTGAAAGAGAGAGAAATTCTTACACAATGCGTTCAGGGGCTGTGATGCAACCTGGATTGACCATATCTAGACCCACAGCTGGATGAGACATAAGGGTGGACACTCTTGGGGCTGAGAGGTTTGGTGAGGTTGGGTGAGCAAACGCAGACCCTTTAAAGTAATACTGCGTGGTACCCATCACATGGGTCCCAAATCTCCAGGTTCAAGGGCATCTTCCTACATCGAAAACATGCATGAGAAAACAAAAAGATGGTACACCATGTGATGGGGAAAGGTTTCTAAAACGCACCTCATTTCTCTTCTCCTTGTGCCCGGGTTCGCCATTCCAGCCGCTTTACTAACAATCTCCCTATTTGGAGCATCAGCACCTTTAACCTCCTGTTCCGTACAGGTTGCAATTTGTCCTGAGGATGAACGGGTAGACGGGGAACCAGTGAGAGACTAGCTCTTGGTGTTGGGACAGGCACAGGTCACTCTATTTTCCCATCAGGAAGAAGAATTAACCACAGGCTCATCCTCCCCCCCGGAACCAGAACAGGGCCTGAAGCCATCCTGCGCTTTTGCGGCCAGCTCCCAAAAAAGCGAGTTGTAAAATGGAGCTTCAGGGCACTGCAATTCACAAACATGCAGGGTTATAAATGATAACTCTCGTCCACAAATATATTGAGGGAAGGCAAAGAAGAGGATTTGAAATCAAGGCAGAATTGCAGGAAACAGATTTCAGGAGGTAGATTCGAATCCCCTTTAGAGCACATGAAAAGCGGGAAAACGTTGACAATGATGCCCTTGGCCAAAAAGGGCGTATGCGTTTTTTCCTGAATATATTCAGGAAAAAACGCATACGCCCTTTTTGGCCAACCAAGCAACCTGGAAAGGCAAATCAGCGCTACAAAGAAGACTCGCTACCCGTCGGTCAAATGGGCCATGCTGAAAAACGTGTCAAAACCAGAAATGCAGGACAGGCCATGGAGAAATGGGAGCCTTGCTACACTGATGGGCGGGATGTAAATTGCCAACAGCCACTCTGGAGAAGTGTACGGTGTGTCCTGAAACATCTAAAAAACACAGCTTAGAGAGCATAGGGCACTTCCACTCATGGGGGTATAAATTGGGAAAATGAAAAATCAGCAAGACACAAGCACCCCAAAGTTTAGGGCTGCTCTGTTGACAAGGACCTCCACTTTATTCCACCTTCAATATCCCAGGAAAGACAAAAATGGATAAAGAAGTTGTGGTCCTTATGTACAATGGAATATCACTCAGCCATGAAATCAATGTCATAAGGCTAGTAGCAGCATGATGAGTGGATTTAGGTACGACGATTCTAAGTGAAATAAGTCACACGGAAAAGGACACTTCTCATAAGGTATCACTTAAGGAGGGAATGTAAAAAGCGTTACACTTGAACTGAATTACAAAACAGAACAGAGTCACACATGCAGAAAACACACTATGGCTGCTTAACGGGAAAGGTGAGGTGGCGTGATACATAAAACAAGGGTTTCAAATTAGCTCAGATACCGTTCCATAAACCCAATATGTAATACACAAGACCTACTCCTTGCTCAGAGAACTGGACTCAACACGCCCTATTCACCGCACAAGAATATATCGACTAGAAATAATCTTAAAACCTATGTATTGATATCTCTCTGTTAGTGTGTCAAGTGGGTGTAAAGCGGCATAAACACAGCAGTGAAAAGCAGCTAAACCCCATTATAAAAATAAATTACTTTGAAAAATCCATGAAACAAAGACAGTGAAAGAGAGAGAAATTCTTACACAATGCGTTCAGGGGCTGTGATGCAACCTGGATTGACCATATCTAGACCCACAGCTGGATGAGACATAAGGGTGGACACTCTTGGGGCTGAGAGGTTTGGTGAGGTTGGGTGAGCAAACGCAGACCCTTTAAAGTAATACTGCGTGGTACCCATCGCATGGGTCCCTAATCTCCAGGTTCAAGGGCATCTTCCTACATCGAAAACATGCATGAGAAAACAAAAAGATGGTACACCATGTGATGGGGAAAGGTTTCTAAAACGCACCTCATTTCTCTTCTCCTTGTGCCCGGATTCGCCATTCCAGCCGCTTTACTAACAATCTCCCTACTTGGAGCATCAGCACCTTTAACCTCCTGTTCCGTACAGGTTGCAATTTGTCCTGAGGATGAACGGGTAGACGGGGAACCAGTGAGAGACTAGCTCTTGGTGTTGGGACAGGCACAGGTCACTCTATTTTCCCATCAGGAAGAAGAATTAACCACAGGCTCATCCTCCCCCCCGGAACCAGAACAGGGCCTGAAGCCATCCTGCGCTTTTGCGGCCAGCTCCCAAAAAAGCGAGTTGTAAAATGGAGCTTCAGGGCACTGCAATTCACAAACCTGCAGAGTTATAAATCATAACTCTCGTCCACAAATATATTGAGGGAAGGCAAAGAAGAGGATTTGAAATCAAGGCAGAATTGCAGGAAACAGATTTCAGGAGGTAGATTCGAATCACCTTTAAAGCACATGAAAAGCGGAAAAACGTTGACAATGATGCCCTTGGCCAAAAAGGGCGTATGCGTTTTTTCCTGAATATATTCAGGAAAAAACGCATACACCCTTTTTGGCCAACCAAGCAACCTGGAAAGGCAAATCAGCGCTTCAAAGAAGACTCGCTACCCGTCGGTCAAAAGGGCCATGCTGAAAAACGTGTCAAAACCAGAAATGCAGGACAGGCCATGGAGAAATGGGAGCCTTGCTACACTGATCGGCGGGATGTAAATTGCCAACAGCCACTCTGGAGAACTGTATGGTGTGTCCTGAAACATCTAAAAAACACAGCTTAGAGAGCATAGGGCACTTCCACTCATGGGGGTATAAATTGGGAAAATGAAAAATCAGCAAGACACAAGCACCCCAAAGTTTAGGGCTGCTCTGTTGACAAGGACCTCCACTTCATTCCACCTTCAATATCCCAGGAAAGAGAAAAATGGATAAAGAAGTTGTGGTCCTTATGTACAATGGAATATCACTCAGCCATGAAATCAATATCATAAGGCTAGTAGCAGCATGATGAGTGGATTTAGGTACGACGATTCTAAGTGAAATAAGTCACACAGAAAAGGACACTTCTCATAAGGTATCACTTATAGAGGGAATGTAAAAAGCGTTACACTTGAACTGAATTACAAAACAGAACAGAGTCACACATGCAGAAAACAGACTATGGCTGCTAAACGGGAAAGGTGAGGTGGGGTGATACATAAAACAAGGGTTTCAAATTAGCTCAGATACCGTTCCATAAACCCAATATGTAATAGACAAGACCTACTCCTTGCTCAGAGAACTGGACTCAACACGCCCTATTCACCGCACAAGAATATATCTGACTAGTAATAATCCTAAAACCTATGTATTGATATCTCTCTGTTAGTGTGTCAAGTGGGTGTAAAGCGGCATAAACACAGCAGTGAAAAGCAGCTAAACCCCATTATCAAAATAAATTACTTTGAAAAACCCATGAAACAAAGACAGTGAAAGAGAGAGAAATTCTTACACAATGCGTTCAGGGGCTGTGATGCAACCTGGATTGACCATATCTAGACCCACAGCTGGATGAGACATAAGGGTGGACACTCTTGGGGCTGAGAGGTTTGGTGAGGTTGGGTGAGCAAAGGCAGACCCTTTAAAGTAATACTGCGTGGTACCCATCGCATGGGTCCCTAATCTCCAGGTTCAAGGGCATCTTCCTACATCGAAAACATGCATGAGAAAACAAAAAGATGGTACACCATGTGATGGGGAAAGGTTTCTAAAACGCACCTCATTTCTCTTCTCCTTGTGCCAGGGTTCGCCATTCCAGCTGCTTTACTAACAATCTCCCTATTTGGAGCATCAGCACCTTTAACCTCCTGTTCCGTACAGGTTGCAATTTGTCCTGAGGATGAACGGGTAGACGGGGAACCAGTGAGAGACTAGCTCTTGGTGTTGGGACAGGCACAGGTCACTCTATTTTCCCATAAGGAAGAAGAATTAACCACAGGCTCATCCCCCCCCCGGAACCAGAACAGGGCCTGAAGCCATCCTGCACTTTTGCGGCCAGCTCCCAAAAAAGCGAGTTGTAAAATGGAGCTTCAGGGCACTGCAATTCACAAACCTGCAGGGTTATAAATGATAACTCTCGTCCACAAATATATTGAGGGAAGGCAAAGAAGAGGATTTGAAATCAAGGCAAAATTGCAGGAAACAGATTTCAGGAAGTAGATTTGAATCGCCTTTAAAGCACATGAAAAGCGGGAAAACGTTGACAATGATGCCCTTGGCCAAAAAGGGCGTATGCGTTTTTTCCTGAATATATTCAGGAAAAAACGCATACGCCCTTTTTGGCCAACCAAGCAACCTGGAAAGGCAAATCAGCGCTACAAAGAAGACTCGCTACCCGTCGGTCAAAAGGGCCATGCTGAAAAACGTGTCAAAACCAGAAATGCAGGACAGGCCATGGAGAAATGGGAGCCTTGCTACACTGATCGGCGGGATGTAAATTGCCAACAGCCACTCTGGAGAAGTGTATGGTGTGTCCTGAAACATCTAAAAAACACAGCTTAGAGAGCATAGGGCACTTCCACTCATGGGGGTATAAATTGGGAAAATGAAAAATCAGCAAGACACAAGCACCCCAAAGTTTAGGGCTGCTCTGTTGACAAGGACCTCCACTTCATTCCACCTTCAATATCCCAGGAAAGAGAAAAATGGATAAAGAAGTTGTGGTCCTTATGTACAATGGAATATCACTCAGCCATGAAATCAATATCATAAGGCTAGTAGCAGCATGATGAGTGGATTTAGGTACGACGATTCTAAGTGAAATAAGTCACACAGAAAAGGACACTTCTCATAAGGTATCACTTATAGAGGGAATGTAAAAAGCGTTACACTTGAACTGAATTACAAAACAGAACAGAGTCACACATGCAGAAAACACACTATGGCTGCTTAACGGGAAAGGTGAGGTGGGGTGATACATAAAACAAGGGTTTCAAATTAGCTCAGATACCGTTCCATAAACCCAATATGTAATAGACAAGACCTACTCCTTGCTCAGAGAACTGGACTCAACACGCCCTATTCACCGCACAAGAATATATCTGACTAGTAATAATCTTAAAACCTATGTATTGATATCTCTCTGTTAGTGTGTCAAGTGGGTGTAAAGCGGCATAAACACAGCAGTGAAAAGCAGCTAAACCCCATTATCAAAATAAATTACTTTGAAAAACCCATGAAACAAAGACAGTGAAAGAGAGAGAAATTCTTACACAATGCGTTCAGGGGCTGTGATGCAACCTGGATTGACCATATCTAGACCCACAGCTGGATGAGACATAAGGGTGGACACTCTTGGGGCTGAGAGGTTTGGTGAGGTTGGGTGAGCAAAGGCAGACCCTTTAGAGTAATACTGCGTGGTACCCATCGCATGGGTCCCTAATCTCCAGGTTCAAGGGCATCTTCCTACATCGAAAACATGCATGAGAAAACAAAAAGATGGTACACCATGTGATGGGGAAAGGTTTCTAAAACGCACCTCATTTCTCTTCTCCTTGTGCCCGGGTTCGCCATTCCAGCCGCTTTACTAACAATCTCCCTATTTGGAGCATCAGCACCTTTAACCTCCTGTTCCGTACAGGTTGCAATTTGTCCTGAGGATGAACGGGTAGACGGGGAACCAGTGAGAGACTAGCTCTTGGTGTTGGGACAGGCACAGGTCACTCTATTTTCCCATAAGGAAGAAGAATTAACCACAGGCTCATCCCCCCCCCGGAACCAGAACAGGGCCTGAAGCCATCCTGTGCTTTTGCGGCCAGCTCCCAAAAAAGCGAGTTGTAAAATGGAGCTTCAGGGCACTGCAATTCACAAACCTGCAGGGTTATAAATGATAACTCTCGTCCACAAATATATTGAGGGAAGGCAAAGAAGAGGATTTGAAATCAAGGCAGAATTGCAGGAAACAGATTTCAGGAGGTAGATTCGAATCGCCTTTAAAGCACATGAAAAGCGGGAAAACGTTGACAATGATGCCCTTGGCCAAAAAGGGCGTATGCGTTTTTTCCTGAATATATTCAGGAAAAAACGCATACGCCCTTTTTGGCCAACCAAGCAACCTGGAAAGGCAAATCAGCGCTACAAAGAAGACTCGCTACCCGTCGGTCAAAAGGGCCATGCTGAAAAAAGTCTCAAAATCAGAAATGCAGGACAGGCCATGGAGAAATGGGAGCCTTGCTACACTGATCGGCGGGATGTAAATTGCCAACAGCCACTCTGGAGAAGTGTACGGTGTGTCCTGAAACATCTAAAAAACACAGCTTAGAGAGCATAGGGCACTTCCACTCATGGGGATATAAATTGGGAAAATGAAAAATCAGCAAGACACAAGCACCTCAAAGTTTAGGGCTGCTCTGTTGACAAGGACCTCCACTTCATTCCACCTTCAATATCCCAGGAAAGAGAAAAATGGATAAAGAAGTTGTGGTCCTTATGTACAATGGAATATCACTCAGCCATGAAATCAATATCATAAGGCTAGTAGCAGCATGATGAGTGGATTTAGGTACGACGATTCTAAGTGAAATAAATCACACAGAAAAGGACACTTCTCATAAGGTATCACTTATAGAGGGAATGTAAAAAGCGTTACACTTGAACTGAATTACAAAACAGAACAGAGTCACACATGCAGAAAACACACTATGGCTGCTTAACGGGAAAGGTGAGGTGGGGTGATACATAAAACAAGGGTTTCAAATTAGCTCAGATACCGTTCCATAAACCCAATATGTAATAGACAAGACCTACTCCTTGCTCAGAGAACTGGACTCAACACGCCCTATTCACCGCACAAGAATATATCTGACTAGTAATAATCTTAAAACCTATGTATCGATATCTCTCTGTTAGTGTGTCAAGTGGGTGTAAAGCGGCATAAACACAGCAGTGAAAAGCAGCTAAACCCCATTATCAAAATAAATTACTTTGAAAAACCCATGAAACAAAGACAGTGAAAGAGAGAGAAATTCTTACACAATGCGTTCAGGGGCTGTGATGCAACCTGGATTGACCATATCTAGACCCACAGCTGGATGAGACATAAGGGTGGACACTCTTGGGGCTGAGAGGTTTGGTGAGGTTGGGTGAGCAAACGCAGACCCTTTAAAGTAATACTGCATGGTACCCATCGCATGGGTCACTAATCTCCAGGTTCAAGGGCATCTTCCTACATCGAAATCATGCAAGAGAAAACAAAAAGATGGTACACCATGTGATGGGGAAAGGTTTCTAAAACGCACATCATTTCTCTTCTCCTTGTGCCCGGGTTCGCCATTCCAGCCGCTTTACTAACAATCTCCCTATTTGGAGCATCAGCACCTTTAACCTCCTGTTCCGTACAGGTTGCAATTTGTCCTGAGGATGAACGGGTAGACGGGGAACCAGTGAGAGACTAGCTCTTGGTGTTGGGACAGGCACAGGTCACTCTATTTTCCCATCAGGAAGAAGAATTAACCACAGGCTCATCCTCCCCCCCGGAACCAGAACAGGGCCTGAAGCCATCCTGCGCTTTTGCGGCCAGCTCCCAAAAAAGCGAGTTGTAAAATGGAGCTTCAGGGCACTGCAATTCACAAACCTGCAGAGTTATAAATCATAACTCTCGTCCACAAATATATTGAGGGAAGGCAAAGAAGAGGATTTGAAATCAAGGCAGAATTGCAGGAAACAGATTTCAGGAGGTAGATTCGAATCACCTTTAAAGCACATGAAAAGCGGAAAAACGTTGACAATGATGCCCTTGGCCAAAAAGGGCGTATGCGTTTTTTCCTGAATATATTCAGGAAAAAACGCATACGCCCTTTTTGGCCAACCAAGCAACCTGGAAAGGCAAATCAGCGCTACAAAGAAGACTCGCTACCCGTCGGTCAAAAGGGCCATGCTGAAAAACGTGTCAAAACCAGAAATGCAGGACAGGCCATGGAGAAATGGGAGCCTTGCTACACTGATCGGCGGGATGTAAATTGCCAACAGCCACTCTGGAGAAGTGTATGGTGTGTCCTGAAACATCTAAAAAACACAGCTTAGAGAGCATAGGGCACTTCCACTCATGGGGGTATAAATTGGGAAAATGAAAAATCAGCAAGACACAAGCACCCCAAAGTTTAGGGCTGCTCTGTTGACAAGGACCTCCACTTCATTCCACCTTCAATATCCCAGGAAAGAGAAAAATGGATAAAGAAGTTGTGGTCCTTATGTACAATGGAATATCACTCAGCCATGAAATTGATGTCATAAGGCTAGTAGCAGCATGATGAGTGGATTTAGGTACGACGATTCTAAGTGAAATAAGTCACACAGAAAAGGACACTTCTCATAAGGTATCACTTAAGGAGGGAATGTAAAAAGCGTTACACTTGAACTGAATTACAAAACAGAACAGAGTCACACATGCAGAAAACACACTATGGCTGCTTAACGGGAAAGGTGAGGTGGGGTGATACATAAAACAAGGGTTTCAAATTAGCTCAGATACCGTTCCATAAACCCAATATGTAATAGACAAGACCTACTCCTTGCTCAGAGAACTGGACTCAACACGCCCTATTCACCGCACAAGAATATATCTGACTAGTAATAATCTTAAAACCTATGTATTGATATCTCTCTGTTAGTGTGTCAAGTGGGTGTAAAGCGGCATAAACACAGCAGTGAAAAGCAGCTAAACCCCATTATCAAAATAAATTACTTTGAAAAACCCATGAAACAAAGACAGTGAAAGAGAGAGAAATTCTTACACAATGCGTTCAGGGGCTGTGATGCAACCTGGATTGACCATATCTAGACCCACAGCTGGATGAGACATAAGGGTGGACACTCTTGGGGCTGAGAGGTTTGGTGAGGTTGGGTGAGCAAAGGCAGACCCTTTAAAGTAATACTGCGTGGTACCCATCGCATGGGTCCCTAATCTCCAGGTTCAAGGGAATCTTCCTACATCGAAAACATGCATGAGAAAACAAAAAGATGGTACACCATGTGATGGGAAAAGGTTTCTAAAACGCACCTCATTTCTCTTCTCCTTGTGCCAGGGTTCGCCATTCCAGCCGCTTTACTAACAATCTCCCTATTTGGAGCATCAGCACCTTTAACCTCCTGTTCCGTACAGGTTGCAATTTGTCCTGAGGATGAACGGGTAGACGGGGAACCAGTGAGAGACTAGCTCTTGGTGTTGGGACAGGCACAGGTCACTCTATTTTCCCATAAGGAAGAAGAATTAACCACAGGCTCATCCCCCCCCCGGAACCAGAACAGGGCCTGAAGCCATCCTGCGCTTTTGCGGCCAGCTCCCAAAAAAGCGAGTTGTAAAATGGAGCTTCAGGGCACTGCAATTCACAAACCTGCAGGGTTATAAATGATAACTCTCGTCCACAAATATATTGAGGGAAGGCAAAGAAGAGGATTTGAAATCAAGGCAGAATTGCAGGAAACAGATTTCAGGAGGTAGATTCGAATCGCCTTTAAAGCACATGAAAAGCGGGAAAACGTTGACAATGATGCCCTTGGCCAAAAAGGGCGTATGCGTTTTTTCCTGAATATATTCAGGAAAAAACGCATACGCCCTTTTTGGCCAACCAAGCAACCTGGAAAGGCAAATCAGCGCTACAAAGAAGACTCGCTACCCGTCGGTCAAAAGGGCCATGCTGAAAAAAGTCTCAAAATCAGAAATGCAGGACAGGCCATGGAGAAATGGGAGCCTTGCTACACTGATCGGCGGGATGTAAATTGCCAACAGCCACTCTGGAGAAGTGTATGGTGTGTCCTGAAACATCTAAAAAACACAGCTTAGAGAGCATAGGGCACTTCCACTCATGGGGGTATAAATTGGGAAAATGAAAAATCAGCAAGACACAAGCACCCCAAAGTTTAGGGCTGCTCTGTTGACAAGGACCTCCACTTCATTCCACCTTCAATATCCCAGGAAAGAGAAAAATGGATAAAGAAGTTGTGGTCCTTATGTACAATGGAATATCACTCAGCCATGAAATTGATGTCATAAGGCTAGTAGCAGCATGATGAGTGGATTTAGGTACGACGATTCTAAGTGAAATAAGTCACACAGAAAAGGACACTTCTCATAAGGTATCACTTAAGGAGGGAATGTAAAAAGCGTTACACTTGAACTGAATTACAAAACAGAACAGAGTCACACATGCAGAAAACACACTATGGCTGCTTAACGGGAAAGGTGAGGTGGGGTGATACATAAAACAAGGGTTTCAAATTAGCTCAGATACCGTTCCATAAACCCAATATGTAATAGACAAGACCTACTCCTTGCTCAGAGAACTGGACTCAACACGCCCTATTCACCGCACAAGAATATATATGACTAGTAATAATCTTAAAACCTATGTATTGATATCTCTCTGTTAGTGTGTCAAGTGGGTGTAAAGCGGCATAAACACAGCAGTGAAAAGCAGCTAAACCCCATTATCAAAATAAATTACTTTGAAAAACCCATGAAACAAAGACAGTGAAAGAGAGAGAAATTCTTACACAATGCGTTCAGGGGCTGTGATGCAACCTGGATTGACCATATCTAGACCCACAGCTGGATGAGACATAAGGGTGGACACTCTTGGGGCTGAGAGGTTTGGTGAGGTTGGGTGAGGAAACGCAGACCCTTTAAAGTAATACTGCGTGGTACCCATCGCATGGTTCCCAAATCTCCAGGTTCAAGGGCATCTTCCTACATCGAAAACATGCATGAGAAACCCAGAAGATGGTACACCGTGTGATAGGGAAAGGTTTCTAAAACGCACCTCATTTCTCATCTCCTTGTGCCCGGGTTCGCCATTCCAGCCGCTTTACTAGCAATCTCCCTACTTGGAGCATCAGCACCTTTAACCTCCTGTTCTGTACAGGTTGCAATTTGTCCTGAGGATTTACGGGAAGACGGGGAACCAACGAGAGACAAGCTCTTGGTGTCGGGACAGGCACAGGTCACTCTATTTTCCCATCAGGAAGAAGAATTAACCACAGGCTCAGCCTGCCCCCCGGAACCAGAACAGGGCCTGAAGCCATCCTGCGCTTTTGCGGCCAGCTCCCAAAAAAGCGAGTTGTAAAATGGAGGTTCAGGGCACTGCAATTCACAAACCTGCAGAGTTATAAATGATAACTCTCGTCCACAAATATATTGAGGGAAGGCAAAGAAGAGGATTTGAAATCAAGGCAGAATTGCACGAGACAGATTTCAGGAGGTAGATACGAATCGCCTTTAAAGCACATGAAAAGCGGCAAAACGTTGACAATGATGCCCTTGGCCAAAAAGGGCGTATGCGTTTTTTCCTGAATATATTCAGGAAAAAACGCATACGCCCTTTTTGGCCAACCAAGCAACCTGGAAAGGCAAATCAGCACTACAGAGAAGTCTCGCTTCCCATCGGTCAAAAGGGCCATGCTGAAAAAAGTGTCAAAACCAGAAATGCAGGACAGGCCATGGAGAAATGGGAGCCTTGCTACACTGATGGGCGGGATGTAAATTGCCAACAGCCACTCTGGAGAAGTGTACGGTGTGTCCTGAAACATCTGAAAAACACAGCTTAGAGACCATAGGGCACTTCCACTCATGGGGGTATAAATTGGGAAAATGAAAAATCAGCAAGACACAAGCACCCCAAAGGTGAGGGCTGCTCTGTTGACAAGGACCTCCACTTCGTTCCACCTTCAATATCCCAGGAAAGAGAAAAATGGATAAAGAAGTTGTGGTCCTTATGTACAATGGAATATCACTCAGCCATGAAATCAATGTCATAAGGTTAGTAGCAGCATGATGAGTGGATTTAGGTACGACGATTCTAAGTGAAATAAGTCACACAGAAAAGGACACTTCTCATAAGGTATCACTGATAGAGGGAATGTAAAAACCGTTACACTTGAACTGAATTACAAAACAGAACAGAGTCACACATGCAGAAAACACACTATGGCTGCTTAATGGGAAAGGTGAGGTGGGGTGATACATAAAACAAGGGTATCAAATTAGCTCAGATACCGTTCCATAAACCCAATATGTAGTAGACAAGACCTACTCCTTGCTCAGAGAACTGGACTCAACACGCCCTATTCACCGCACAAGAATATATCTGACTAGTAATAATCTTAAAACCTATGTATTGATATCTCTCTGTTAGTGTGTCAAGTGGGTGTAAAGCGGCATAAACACAGCCGTGAAAAGCAGCTAAACCGCATTATGAAAATAAATTACTTTGAAAAACCCATGAAACAACGACAGTGAAAGAGATAGAAATTCTTACACAATGAGTTCAGGGGCTGTGATGCAACCTGGATTGACCATATCTAGACCCACAGCTGGATGAGACATAAGGGTGGACACTCTTGGGGCTGAGAGGTTTGGTGAGGTTGGGTGA
Organism: Balaenoptera borealis; assembly: GCF_965194805.1. Classification (NCBI taxonomy): domain Eukaryota; kingdom Metazoa; phylum Chordata; class Mammalia; order Artiodactyla; family Balaenopteridae; genus Balaenoptera; species Balaenoptera borealis. The sequence continues at coordinate 4,497,213 of NW_028124009.1, forward strand.
GCAAACGCAGACCCTTTAAAGTAATACTGCGTGGTACCCATCGCATGGGTCCCAAATCTCCAGCTTCAAGGGCATCTTCCTACATCGAAAACATGCATGAGAAACCCAGAAGATAGTACACCGTGTGATGGGGAAAGGTTTCTAAAACGCACCTCATTTCTCATCTCCTTGTGCCCGGGTTCGCCATTCCAGCCGCTTTACTAGCAATCTCCCTACTTGGAGCATCAGCACCTTTAACCTCCTGTTCCGTACAGGTTGCAATTTGTCCTGAGGATGAACGGAAAGACGGGGAACCAACGAGAGACTAGCTCTTGGTGTTGGGACAGGCACAGGTCACTCTATTTTCCCATCAGGAAGAAGAATTAACCACAGGCTCAGCCTGCCCCCCGGAACCAGAACAGGGCCTGAAGCCATCCTGCGCTTTTGCGGCCAGCTCCCAAAAAAGCAAGTTGTAAAATGGAGGTTCAGGGCACTGCAATTCACAAACCTGCAGAGTTATAAATGATAACTCTCGTCCACAAATATATTGAGGGAAGGCAAAGAAGAGGATTTGAAATCAAGGCAGAATTGCAGGAAACAGATTTCAGGAGGTAGATTCAAATCGCCTTTAAAGCACATGAAAAGCAGCAAAATGTTGACAATGATGCCCTTGGCCAAAAAGGGCGTACGCGTTTTTTCCTGAATATATTCAGGAAAAAACGCATACGCCCTTTTTGGCCAACCAAGCAACCTGGAAAGGCAAATCAGCGCTACAAAGAAGTCTCGCTTCCCATCGGTCAAAAGGGCCATGCTGAAAAAAGTGTCAAAACCAGAAATGCAGGACAGGCCATGGAGAAATGAGAGCCTTGCTACACTGATGGACGGGATGTAAATTGCCAACAGCCACTCTGGAGAAGTGTACAGTGTGTCCTGTAACATCTGAAAAACACAGCTTAGAGAGCATAGGGCACTTCCACTCATGGGGGTATAAATTGGGAAAATGAAAAATCAGCAAGACACAAGCACCCCAAAGTTTAGGGCTGCTCTGTTGACAAGGACCTCCACTTCATTCCACCTTAAATATCCAAGGAAAGAGAAAAATGGATAAAGAAGTTGTGGTCCTTATGTACAATGGAATATCACTCAGCCATGAAATCAATGTCATAAGGTTAGTAGCAGCATGATGAGTGGATTTAGGTACGACGATTCTAAGAGAAATAAGTCACACAGAAAAGGACACTTCTCATAAGGTATCACTTTTAGAGGGAATGTAAAAACCGTTACACTTGAACTGAATTACAGAACAGAACAGAGTCACACATGCAGAAAACAGACTATGGCTGCTTAACGGGAAAGGTGAGGTGGGGTGATACATAAAACAAGGGTATCAAATTAGCTCAGATACCGTTCCATAAACCCAATATGTAGTAGACAAGACCTACTCCTTGCTCAGAGAACTGGACTCAACACGCCCTATTCACCGCACAAGAATATACCTGACTAGTAATAATCTTAAAACCTATGTATCGATATCTCTCTGTTAGTGTGTCAAGTGGGTGTAAAGCGGCATAAACACAGCAGTGAAAAGCAGCTAAACCCCATTATGAAAATAAATTACTTTGAAAAACCCATGAAACAACGACAGTGAAAGAGATAGAAATTCTTACACAATGAGTTCAGGGGCTGTGATGCAACCTGGATTGACCATATCTAGACCCACAGCTGGATGAGACATAAGGGTGGACACTCTTGGGGCTGAGAGGTTTGGTGAGGTTGGGTGTGCAAACGCAGACCCTTTAAAGTAATACTGCGTGGTACCCATCGCATGGTTCCCAAATCTCCAGGTTCAAGGGCATCTTCCTACATCGAAAACATGCATGAGAAACCCAGAAGATGGTACACCGTGTGATAGGGAAAGGTTTCTAAAACGCACCTCATTTCTCATCTCCTTGTGCCCGGGTTCGCCATTCCAGCCGCTTTACTAGCAATCTCCCTACTTGGAGCATCAGCACCTTTAACCTCCTGTTCTGTACAGGTTGCAATTTGTCCTGAGGATTTACGGGAAGACGGGGAACCAACGAGAGACAAGCTCTTGGTGTCGGGACAGGCACAGGTCACTCTATTTTCCCATCAGGAAGAAGAATTAACCACAGGCTCAGCCTGCCCCCCGGAACCAGAACAGGGCCTGAAGCCATCCTGCGCTTTTGCGGCCAGCTCCCAAAAAAGCGAGTTGTAAAATGGAGGTTCAGGGCACTGCAATTCACAAACCTGCAGAGTTATAAATGATAACTCTCGTCCACAAATATATTGAGGGAAGGCAAAGAAGAGGATTTGAAATCAAGGCAGAATTGCATGAAACAGATTTCAGGAGGTAGATAGGAATCGCCTTTAAAGCACATGAAAAGCGGCAAAACGTTGACAATGATGCCCTTGGCCAAAAAGGGCGTATGCGTTTTTTCCTGAATATATTCAGGAAAAAACGCATACGCCCTTATTGGCCAACCAAGCAACCTGGAAAGGCAAATCAGCGCTACAGAGAAGTCTCGCTTCCCATCGGACAAAAGGGCCATGCTGAAAAAAGTGTCAAAACCAGAAATGCAGGACAGGCCATGGAGAAATGGGAGCCTTGCTACACTGATGGGCGGGATGTAAATTGCCAACAGCCACTCTGGAGAAGTGTACGGTGTGTCCTGAAACATCTGAAAAACACAGCTTAGAGAGCATAGGGCACTTCCACTCATGGGGGTATAAATTGGGAAAATGAAAAATCAGCAAGACACAAGCACCCCAAAGGTGAGGGCTGCTCTGTTGACAAGGACCTCCACTTCATTCCACCTTCAATATCCCAGGAAAGAGAAAAATGGATAAAGAAGTTGTGGTCCTTATGTACAATGGAATATCACTCAGCCATGAAATCAATATCATAAGGCTAGTAGCAGCATGATGAGTGGATTTAGGTACGACGATTCTAAGTGAAATAAGTCACACAGAAAAGGACACTTCTCATAAGGTATCACTTATAGAGGGAATGTAAAAAGCGTTACACTTGAACTGAATTACAAAACAGAACAGAGTCACACATGCAGAAAACACACTATGGCTGCTTAACGGGAAAGGTGAGGTGGGGTGATACATAAAACAAGGGTTTCAAATTAGCTCAGATACCGTTCCATAAACCCAATATGTAATAGACAAGACCTACTCCTTGCTCAGAGAACTGGACTCAACACGCCCTATTCACCGCACAAGAATATATCTGACTAGTAATAATCTTAAAACCTATGTATTGATATCTCTCTGTTAGTGTGTCAAGTGGGTGTAAAGCGGCATAAACACAGCAGTGAAAAGCAGCTAAACCCCATTATCAAAATAAATTACTTTGAAAAACCCATGAAACAAAGACAGTGAAAGAGAGAGAAATTCTTACACAATGTGTTCAGGGGCTGTGATGCAACCTGGATTGACCATATCTAGACCCACAGCTGGATGAGACATAAGGGTGGACACTCTTGGGGCTGAGAGGTTTGGTGAGGTTGGGTGAGCAAACGCAGACCCTTTAAAGTAATACTGCGTGGTACCCATCGCATGGGTCCCTAATCTCCAGGTTCAAGGGCATCTTCCTACATCGAAAACATGCATGAGAAAACAAAAAGATGGTACACCATGTGATGGGGAAAGGTTTCTAAAACGCACCTCATTTCTCTTCTCCTTGTGCCCGGGTTCGCCATTCCAGCTGCTTTACTAACAATCTCCCTATTTGGAGCATCAGCACCTTTAACCTCCTGTTCCGTACAGGTTCCAATTTGTCCTGAGGATGAACGGGTAGACGGGGAACCAGTGAGAGACTAGCTCTTGGTGTTGGGACAGGCACAGGTCACTCTATTTTCCCATAAGGAAGAAGAATTAACCACAGGCTCATCCCCCCCCCGGAACCAGAACAGGGCCTGAAGCCATCCTGCGCTTTTGCGGCCAGCTCCCAAAAAAGCGAGTTGTAAAATGGAGCTTCAGGGCACTGCAATTCACAAACCTGCAGGGTTATAAATGATAACTCTCGTCCACAAATATATTGAGGGAAGGCAAAGAAGAGGATTTGAAATCAAGGCAGAATTGCAGGAAACAGATTTCAGGAGGTAGATTCGAATCGCCTTTAAAGCACATGAAAAGCGGGAAAACGTTGACAATGATGCCCTTGGCCAAAAAGGGCGTATGCGTTTTTTCCTGAATATATTCAGGAAAAAACGCATACGCCCTTTTTGGCCAAACAAGCAACCTGGAAAGGCAAATCAGCGCTACAAAGAAGACTCGCTACCCGTCGGTCAAAAGGGCCATGCTGAAAAAAGTCTCAAAACCAGAAATGCAGGACAGGCCATGGAGAAATGGGAGCCTTGCTACACTGATGGGCGGGATGTAAATTGCCAACAGCCACTCTGGAGAAGTGTACGGTGTGTCCTGAAACATCTAAAAAACACAGCTTAGAGAGCATAGGGCACTTCCACTCATGGGGATATAAATTGGGAAAATGAAAAATCAGCAAGACACAAGCACCCCAAAGGTGAGGGCTGCTCTGTTGACAAGGACCTCCACTTCATTCCACCTTCAATATCCCAGGAAAGAGAAAAATGGATAAAGAAGTTGTGGTCCTTATGTACAATGGAATATCACTCAGCCATGAAATCAATATCATAAGGCTAGTAGCAGCATGATGAGTGGATTTAGGTACGACGATTCTAAGTGAAATAAATCACACAGAAAAGGACACTTCTCATAAGGTATCACTTATAGAGGGAATGTAAAAAGCGTTACACTTGAACTGAATTACAAAACAGAACAGAGTCACACATGCAGAAAACACACTATGGCTGCTTAACGGGAAAGGTGAGGTGGGGTGATACATAAAACAAGGGTTTCAAATTAGCTCAGATACCGTTCCATAAACCCAATATGTAATAGACAAGACCTACTCCTTGCTCAGAGAACTGGACTCAACACGCCCTATTCACCGCACAAGAATATATCTGACTAGTAATAATCTTAAAACCTATGTATTGATATCTCTCTGTTAGTGTGTCAAGTGGGTGTAAAGCGGCATAAACACAGCAGTGAAAAGCAGCTAAACCCCATTATCAAAATAAATTACTTTGAAAAACCCATGAAACAAAGACAGTGAAAGAGAGAGAAATTCTTACACAATGCGTTCAGGGGCTGTGATGCAACCTGGATTGACCATATCTAGACCCACAGCTGGATGAGACATAAGGGTGGACACTCTTGGGGCTGAGAGGTTTGGTGAGGTTGGGTGAGCAAATGCAGACCCTTTAAAGTAATACTGCATGGTACCCATCGCATGGGTCCCTAATCTCCAGGTTCAAGGGCATCTTCCTACATCGAAATCATGCAAGAGAAAACAAAAAGATGGTACACCATGTGATGGGGAAAGGTTTCTAAAACGCACCTCATTTCTCTTCTCCTTGTGCCCGGGTTCGCCATTCCAGCCGCTTTACTAACAATCTCCCTATTTGGAGCATCAGCACCTTTAACCTCCTGTTCCGTACAGGTTGCAATTTGTCCTGAGGATGAACGGGTAGACGGGGAACCAGTGAGAGACTAGCTCTTGGTGTTGGGACAGGCACAGGTCACTCTCTTTTCCCATCAGGAAGAAGAATTAACCACAGGCTCATCCTCCCCCCCGGAACCAGAACAGGGCCTGAAGCCATCCTGCGCTTTTGCGGCCAGCTCCCAAAAAAGCGAGTTGTAAAATGGAGCTTCAGGGCACTGCAATCACAAACCTGCAGAGTTATAAATCATAACTCTCGTCCACAAATATATTGAGGGAAGGCAAAGAAGAGGATTTGAAATCAAGGCAGAATTGCAGGAAACAGATTTCAGGAGGTAGATTCGAATCACCTTTAAAGCACATGAAAAGCGGCAAAACGTTGACAATGATGCCCTTGGCCAAAAAGGGCGTATGCGTTTTTTCCTGAATATATTCAGGAAAAAACGCATACGCCCTTTTTGGCCAACCAAGCAACCTGGAAAGGCAAATCAGCGCTACAAAGAAGACTCGCTACCCGTCGGTCAAAAGGGCCATGCTGAAAAACGTGTCAAAACCAGAAATGCAGGACAGGCCATGGAGAAATGGGAGCCTTGCTACACTGATGGGCGGGATGTAAATTGCCAACAGCCACTCTGGAGAAGTGTATGGTGTGTCCTGAAACATCTAAAAAACACAGCTTAGAGAGCATAGGGCACTTCCACTCATGGGGGTATAAATTGGGAAAATGAAAAATCAGCAAGACACAAGCACCCCAAAGTTTAGGGCTGCTCTGTTGACAAGGACCTCCACTTCATTCCACCTTCAATATCCAAGGAAAGAGAAAAATGGATAAAGAAGTTGTGGTCCTTATGTACAATGGAATATCACTCAGCCATGAAATCAATGTCATAAGGTTAGTAGCAGCATGATGAGTGGATTTAGGTACGACGATTCTAAGAGAAATAAGTCACACAGAAAAGGACACTTCTCATAAGGTATCACTTTTAGAGGGAATGTAAAAACCGTTACACTTGAACTGAATTACAGAACAGAACAGAGTCACACATGCAGAAAACAGACTATGGCTGCTTAACGGGAAAGGTGAGGTGGGGTGATACATAAAACAAGGGTATCAAATTAGCTCAGATACCGTTCCATAAACCCAATATGTAATAGACAAGACCTACTCCTTGCTCAGAGAACTGGACTCAACACGCCCTATTCACCGCACAAGAATATATCTGACTAGTAATAATCTTAAAACCTATGTATTGATATCTCTCTGTTAGTGTGTCAAGTGGGTGTAAAGCGGCATAAACACAGCAGTGAAAAGCAGCTAAACCCCATTATGAAAATAAATTACTTTGAAAAACCCATGAAACAACGACAGTGAAAGAGATAGAAATTCTTACACAATGAGTTCAGGGGCTGTGATGCAACCTGGATTGACCATATCTAGACCCACAGCTGGATGAGACATAAGGGTGGACACTCTTGGGGCTGAGAGGTTTGGTGAGGTTGGGTGTGCAAACGCAGACCCTTTAAAGTAATACTGCGTGGTACCCATCGCATGGTTCCCAAATCTCCAGGTTCAAGGGCATCTTCCTACATCGAAAACATGCATGAGAAACCCAGAAGATGGTACACCGTGTGATAGGGAAAGGTTTCTAAAACGCACCTCATTTCTCATCTCCTTGTGCCCGGGTTCGCCATTCCAGCCGCTTTACTAGCAATCTCCCTACTTGGAGCATCAGCACCTTTAACCTCCTGTTCTGTACAGGTTGCAATTTGTCCTGAGGATTTACGGGAAGACGGGGAACCAACGAGAGACAAGCTCTTGGTGTCGGGACAGGCACAGGTCACTCTATTTTCCCATCAGGAAGAAGAATTAACCACAGGCTCAGCCTGCCCCCCGGAACCAGAACAGGGCCTGAAGCCATCCTGCGCTTTTGCGGCCAGCTCCCAAAAAAGCGAGTTGTAAAATGGAGGTTCAGGGCACTGCAATTCACAAACCTGCAGAGTTATAAATGATAACTCTCGTCCACAAATATATTGAGGGAAGGCAAAGAAGAGGATTTGAAATCAAGGCAGAATTGCATGAAACAGATTTCAGGAGGTAGATACGAATCGCCTTTAAAGCACATGAAAAGCGGCAAAACGTTGACAATGATGCCCTTGGCCAAAAAGGGCGTATGCGTTTTTTCCTGAATATATTCAGGAAAAAACGCATACGCCCTTTTAGGCCAACCAAGCAACCTGGAAAGGCAAATCAGCGCTACAGAGAAGTCTCGCTTCCCATCGGTCAAAAGGGCCATGCTGAAAAAAGTGTCAAAACCAGAAATGCAGGACAGGCCATGGAGAAATGGGAGCCTTGCTACACTGATGGGCGGGATGTAAATTGCCAACAGCCACTCTGGAGAAGTGTACGGTGTGTCCTGAAACATCTGAAAAACACAGCTTAGAGAGCATAGGGCACTTCCACTCATGGGGGTATAAATTGGGAAAATGAAAAATCAGCAAGACACAAGCACCCCAAAGTTTAGGGCTGCTCTGTTGACAAGGACCTCCACTTCATTCCACCTTCAATATCCCAGGAAAGAGAAAAATGGATAAAGAAGTTGTGGTCCTTATGTACAATGGAATATCACTCAGCCATGAAATCAATATCATAAGGCTAGTAGCAGCATGATGAGTGGATTTAGGTACGACGATTCTAAGTGAAATAAGTCACACAGAAAAGGACACTTCTCATAAGGTATCACTTATAGAGGGAATGTAAAAAGCGTTACACTTGAACTGAATTACAAAACAGAACAGAGTCACACATGCAGAAAACACACTATGGCTGCTTAACGGGAAAGGTGAGGTGGGGTGATACATAAAACAAGGGTTTCAAATTAGCTCAGATACCGTTCCATAAACCCAATATGTAATAGACAAGACCTACTCCTTGCTCAGAGAACTGGACTCAACACGCCCTATTCACCGCACAAGAATATATCTGACTAGTAATAATCTTAAAACCTATGTATTGATATCTCTCTGTTAGTGTGTCAAGTGGGTGTAAAGCGGCATAAACACAGCAGTGAAAAGCAGCTAAACCCCATTATCAAAATAAATTACTTTGAAAAACCCATGAAACAAAGACAGTGAAAGAGAGAGAAATTCTTACACAATGCGTTCAGGGGCTGTGATGCAACCTGGATTGACCATATCTAGACCCACAGCTGGATGAGACATAAGGGTGGACACTCTTGGGGCTGAGAGGTTTGGTGAGGTTGGGTGAGCAAAGGCAGACCCTTTAAAGTAATACTGCGTGGTACCCATCGCATGGGTCCCTAATCTCCAGGTTCAAGGGCATCTTCCTACATCGAAAACATGCATGAGAAAACAAAAAGATGGTACACCATGTGATGGGGAAAGGTTTCTAAAACGCACCTCATTTCTCTTCTCCTTGTGCCCGGGTTCGCCATTCCAGCCGCTTTACTAACAATCTCCCTATTTGGAGCATCAGCACCTTTAACCTCCTGTTCCGTACAGGTTGCAATTTGTCCTGAGGATGAACGGGTAGACGGCGAACCAGTGAGAGACTAGCTCTTGGTGTTGGGACAGGCACAGGTCACTCTATTTTCCCATAAGGAAGAAGAATTAACCACAGGCTCATCCCCCCCCCGGAACCAGAACAGGGCCTGAAGCCATCCTGCGCTTTTGCGGCCAGCTCCCAAAAAAGCGAGTTGTAAAATGGAGCTTCAGGGCACTGCAATTCACAAACCTGCAGGGTTATAAATGATAACTCTCGTCCACAAATATATTGAGGGAAGGCAAAGAAGAGGATTTGAAATCAAGGCAGAATTGCAGGAAACAGATTTCAGGAGGTAGATTCGAATCGCCTTTAAAGCACATGAAAAGCGGGAAAACGTTGACAATGATGCCCTTGGCCAAAAAGGGCGTATGCGTTTTTTCCTGAATATATTCAGGAAAAAACGCATACGCCCTTTTTGGCCAACCAAGCAACCTGGAAAGGCAAATCAGCGCTACAGAGAAGTCTCGCTTCCCATCGGTCAAAAGGGCCATGCTGAAAAAAGTCTCAAAACCAGAAATGCAGGACAGGCCATGGAGAAATGGGAGCCTTGCTACACTGATGGGCGGGATGTAAATTGCCAACAGCCACTCTGGAGAAGTGTACGGTGTGTCCTGAAACATCTAAAAAACACAGCTTAGAGAGCATAGGGCACTTCCACTCATGGGGATATAAATTGGGAAAATGAAAAATCAGCAAGACACAAGCACCCCAAAGGTGAGGGCTGCTCTGTTGACAAGGACCTCCACTTCATTCCACCTTCAATATCCCAGGAAAGAGAAAAATGGATAAAGAAGTTGTGGTCCTTATGTACAATGGAATATCACTCAGCCATGAAATCAATATCATAAGGCTAGTAGCAGCATGATGAGTGGATTTAGGTACGACGATTCTAAGTGAAATAAATCACACAGAAAAGGACACTTCTCATAAGGTATCACTTATAGAGGGAATGTAAAAAGCGTTACACTTGAACTGAATTAAAAAACAGAACAGAGTCACACATGCAGAAAACACACTATGGCTGCTTAACGGGAAAGGTGAGGTGGGGTGATACATAAAACAAGGGTTTCAAATTAGCTCAGATACCGTTCCATAAACCCAATATGTAATAGACAAGACCTTCTCCTTGCTCAGAGAACTGGACTCAACACGCCCTATTCACCGCACAAGAATATATCTGACTAGTAATAATCTTAAAACCTATGTATTGATATCTCTCTGTTAGTGTGTCAAGTGGGTGTAAAGCGGCATAAACACAGCAGTGAAAAGCAGCTAAACCCCATTATAAAAATAAATTACTTTGAAAAACCCATGAAACAAAGACAGTGAAAGAGAGAGAAATTCTTACACAATGCGTTCAGGGGATGTGATGCAACCTGGATTGACCATATCTAGACCCACAGCTGGATGAGACATAAGGGTGGACACTCTTGGGGCTGAGAGGTTTGGTGAGGTTGGGTGAGCAAATGCAGACCCTTTAAAGTAATACTGCATGGTACCCATCGCATGGGTCCCTAATCTCCAGGTTCAAGGGCATCTTCCTACATCGAAATCATGCAAGAGAAAACAAAAAGATGGTACACCATGTGATGGGGAAAGGTTTCTAAAACGCACCTCATTTCTCTTCTCCTTGTGCCCGGGTTCGCCATTCCAGCCGCTTTACTAACAATCTCCCTATTTGGAGCATCAGCACCTTTAACCTCCTGTTCCGTACAGGTTGCAATTTGTCCTGAGGATGAACGGGTAGACGGGGAACCAGTGAGAGACTAGCTCTTGGTGTTGGGACAGGCACAGGTCACTCTCTTTTCCCATCAGGAAGAAGAATTAACCACAGGCTCATCCTCCCCCCCGGAACCAGAACAGGGCCTGAAGCCATCCTGCGCTTTTGCGGCCAGCTCCCAAAAAAGCGAGTTGTAAAATGGAGCTTCAGGGCACTGCAATTCACAAACCTGCAGAGTTATAAATCATAACTCTCGTCCACAAATATATTGAGGGAAGGCAAAGAAGAGGATTTGAAATCAAGGCAGAATTGCAGGAAACAGATTTCAGGAGGTAGATTCGAATCACCTTTAAAGCACATGAAAAGCGGCAAAACGTTGACAATGATGCCCTTGGCCAAAAAGGGCGTATGCGTTTTTTCCTGAATATATTCAGGAAAAAACGCATACGCCCTTTTTGGCCAACCAAGCAACCTGGAAAGGCAAATCAGCGCTACAAAGAAGACTCGCTACCCGTCGGTCAAAAGGGCCATGCTGAAAAACGTGTCAAAACCAGAAATGCAGGACAGGCCATGGAGAAATGGGAGCCTTGCTACACTGATCGGCGGGATGTAAATTGCCAACAGCCACTCTGGAGAAGTGTATGGTGTGTCCTGAAACATCTAAAAAACACAGCTTAGAGAGCATAGGGCACTTCCACTCATGGGGGTATAAATTGGGAAAATGAAAAATCAGCAAGACACAAGCACCCCAAAGTTTAGGGCTGCTCTGTTGACAAGGACCTCCACTTCATTCCACCTTCAATATCCAAGGAAAGAGAAAAATGGATAAAGAAGTTGTGGTCCTTATGTACAATGGAATATCACTCAGCCATGAAATCAATGTCATAAGGTTAGTAGCAGCATGATGAGTGGATTTAGGTACGACGATTCTAAGAGAAATAAGTCACACAGAAAAGGACACTTCTCATAAGGTATCACTTTTAGAGGGAATGTAAAAACCGTTACACTTGAACTGAATTACAGAACAGAACAGAGTCACACATGCAGAAAACAGACTATGGCTGCTTAACGGGAAAGGTGAGGTGGGGTGATACATAAAACAAGGGTATCAAATTAGCTCAGATACCGTTCCATAAACCCAATATGTAATAGACAAGACCTACTCCTTGCTCAGAGAACTGGACTCAACACGCCCTATTCACCGCACAAGAATATATCTGACTAGTAATAATCTTAAAACCTATGTATTGATATCTCTCTGTTAGTGTGTCAAGTGGGTGTAAAGCGGCATAAACACAGCAGTGAAAAGCAGCTAAACCCCATTATGAAAATAAATTACTTTGAAAAACCCATGAAACAACGACAGTGAAAGAGATAGAAATTCTTACACAATGAGTTCAGGGGCTGTGATGCAACCTGGATTGACCATATCTAGACCCACAGCTGGATGAGACATAAGGGTGGACACTCTTGGGGCTGAGAGGTTTGGTGAGGTTGGGTGTGCAAACGCAGACCCTTTAAAGTAATACTGCGTGGTACCCATCGCATGGTTCCCAAATCTCCAGGTTCAAGGGCATCTTCCTACATCGAAAACATGCATGAGAAACCCAGAAGATGGTACACCGTGTGATAGGGAAAGGTTTCTAAAACGCACCTCATTTCTCATCTCCTTGTGCCCGGGTTCGCCATTCCAGCCGCTTTACTAGCAATCTCCCTACTTGGAGCATCAGCACCTTTAACCTCCTGTTCTGTACAGGTTGCAATTTGTCCTGAGGATTTACGGGAAGACGGGGAACCAACGAGAGACAAGCTCTTGGTGTCGGGACAGGCACAGGTCACTCTATTTTCCCATCAGGAAGAAGAATTAACCACAGGCTCAGCCTGCCCCCCGGAACCAGAAAAGGGCCTGAAGCCATCCTGCGCTTTTGCGGCCAGCTCCCAAAAAAGCGAGTTGTAAAATGGAGGTTCAGGGCACTGCAATTCACAAACCTGCAGAGTTATAAATGATAACTCTCGTCCACAAATATATTGAGGGAAGGCAAAGAAGAGGATTTGAAATCAAGGCAGAATTGCACGAAACAGATTTCAGGAGGTAGATACGAATCGCCTTTAAAGCACATGAAAAGCGGCAAAACGTTGACAATGATGCCTTTGGCCAAAAAGGGCGTATGCGTTTTTTCCTGAATATATTCAGGAAAAAACGCATACGCCCTTTTTGGCCAACCAAGCAACCTGGAAAGGCAAATCAGCGCTACAGAGAAGTCTCGCTTCCCATCGGTCAAAAGGGCCATGCTGAAAAAAGTGTCAAAACCAGAAATGCAGGACAGGCCATGGAGAAATGGGAGCCTTGCTACACTGATGGGCGGGATGTAAATTGCCAACAGCCACTCTGGAGAAGTGTACGGTGTGTCCTGAAACATCTGAAAAACACAGCTTAGAGAGCATAGGGCACTTCCACTCATGGGGGTATAAATTGGGAAAATGAAAAATCAGCAAGACACAAGCACCCCAAAGGTGAGGGCTGCTCTGTTGACAAGGACCTCCACTTCATTCCACCTTCAATATCCCAGGAAAGAGAAAAATGGATAAAGAAGTTGTGGTCCTTATGTACAATGGAATATCACTCAGCCATGAAATCAATATCATAAGGCTAGTAGCAGCATGATGAGTGGATTTAGGTACGACGATTCTAAGTGAAATAAGTCACACAGAAAAGGACACTTCTCATAAGGTATCACTGATAGAGGGAATGTAAAAAGCGTTACACTTGAACTGAATTACAAAACAGAACAGAGTCACACATGCAGAAAACACACTATGGCTGCTTAACGGGAAAGGTGAGGTGGGGTGATACATAAAACAAGGGTTTCAAATTAGCTCAGATACCGTTCCATAAACCCAATATGTAATAGACAAGACCTACTCCTTGCTCAGAGAACTGGACTCAACACGCCCTATTCACCGCACAAGAATATATCTGACTAGTAATAATCTTAAAACCTATGTATTGATATCTCTCTGTTAGTGTGTCAAGTGGGTGTAAAGCGGCATAAACACAGCAGTGAAAAGCAGCTAAACCCCATTATCAAAATAAATTACTTTGAAAAACCCATGAAACAAAGACAGTGAAAGAGAGAGAAATTCTTACACAATGCGTTCAGGGGCTGTGATGCAACCTGGATTGACCATATCTAGACCCACAGCTGGATGAGACATAAGGGTGGACACTCTTGGGGCTGAGAGGTTTGGTGAGGTTGGGTGAGCAAAGGCAGACCCTTTAAAGTAATACTGCGTGGTACCCATCGCATGGGTCCCTAATCTCCAGGTTCAAGGGCATCTTCCTACATCGAAAACATGCATGAGAAAACAAAAAGATGGTACACCATGTGATGGGGAAAGGTTTCTAAAACGCACCTCATTTCTCTTCTCCTTGTGCCCGGGTTCGCCATTCCAGCCGCTTTACTAACAATCTCCCTATTTGGAGCATCAGCACCTTTAACCTCCTGTTCCGTACAGGTTGCAATTTGTCCTGAGGATGAACGGGTAGACGGGGAACCAGTGAGAGACTAGCTCTTGCTGTTGGGACAGGCACAGGTCACTCTATTTTCCCATAAGGAAGAAGAATTAACCACAGGCTCATCCCCCCCCCGGAACCAGAACAGGGCCTGAAGCCATCCTGCGCTTTTGCGGCCAGCTCCCAAAAAAGCGAGTTGTAAAATGGAGCTTCAGGGCACTGCAATTCACAAACCTGCAGGGTTATAAATGATAACTCTCGTCCACAAATATATTGAGGGAAGGCAAAGAAGAGGATTTGAAATCAAGGCAGAATTGCAGGAAACAGATTTCAGGAGGTAGATTCGAATCGCCTTTAAAGCACATGAAAAGCAGGAAAACGTTGACAATGATGCCCTTGGCCAAAAAGGGCGTATGCGTTTTTTCCTGAATATATTCAGGAAAAAACGCATACGCCCTTTTTGGCCAACCAAGCAACCTGGAAAGGCAAATCAGCGCTACAAAGAAGTCTCGCTTCCCATCGGTCAAAAGGGCCATGCTGAAAAAAGTGTCAAAACCAGAAATGCAGGACAGCCCATGGAGAAATGAGAGCCTTGCTACACTGATGGGCGGGATGTAAATTGCCAACAGCCACTCTGGAGAAGTGTACGGTGTGTCCTGTAACATCTGAAAAACACAGCTTAGAGAGCATAGGGCACTTCCACTCATGGGGGTATAAATTGGGAAAATGAAAAATCAGCAAGACACAAGCACCCCAAAGTTTAGGGCTGCTCTGTTGACAAGGACCTCCACTTCATTCCACCTTAAATATCCAAGGAAAGAGAAAAATGGATAAAGAAGTTGTGGTCCTTATGTACAATGGAATATCACTCAGCCATGAAATCAATGTCATAAGGTTAGTAGCAGCATGATGAGTGGATTTAGGTACGACGATTCTAAGAGAAATAAGTCACACAGAAAAGGACACTTCTCATAAGGTATCACTTTTAGAGGGAATGTAAAAACCGTTACACTTGAACTGAATTACAGAACAGAACAGAGTCACACATGCAGAAAACAGACTATGGCTGCTTAACGGGAAAGGTGAGGTGGGGTGATACATAAAACAAGGGTATCAAATTAGCTCAGATACCGTTCCATAAACCCAATATGTAGTAGACAAGACCTACTCCTTGCTCAGAGAACTGGACTCAACACGCCCTATTCACCGCACAAGAATATACCTGACTAGTAATAATCTTAAAACCTATGTATTGATATCTCTCTGTTAGTGTGTCAAGTGGGTGTAAAGCGGCATAAACACAGCAGTGAAAAGCAGCTAAACCCCATTATGAAAATAAATTACTTTGAAAAACCCATGAAACAACGACAGTGAAAGAGATAGAAATTCTTACACAATGAGTTCAGGGGCTGTGATGCAACCTGGATTGACCATATCTAGACCCACAGCTGGATGAGACATAAGGGTGGACACTCTTGGGGCTGAGAGGTTTGGTGAGGTTGGGTGTGCAAACGCAGACCCTTTAAAGTAATACTGCGTGGTACCCATCGCATGGTTCCCAAATCTCCAGGTTCAAGGGCATCTTCCTACATCGAAAACATGCATGAGAAATCCAGAAGATGGTACACCGTGTGATAGGGAAAGGTTTCTAAAACGCACCTCATTTCTCATCTCCTTGTGCCCGGGTTCGCCATTCCAGCCGCTTTACTAGCAATCTCCCTACTTGGAGCATCAGCACCTTTAACCTCCTGTTCTGTACAGGTTGCAATTTCTCCTGAGGATTTACGGGAAGACGGGGAACCAACGAGAGACAAGCTCTTGGTGTCGGGACAGGCACAGGTCACTCTATTTTCCCATCAGGAAGAAGAATTAACCACAGGCTCAGCCTGCCCCCCGGAACCAGAACAGGGCCTGAAGCCATCCTGCGCTTTTGCGGCCAGCTCCCAAAAAAGCGAGTTGTAAAATGGAGGTTCAGGGCACTGCAATTCACAAACCTGCAGAGTTATAAATGATAACTCTCGTCCACAAATATATTGAGGGAAGGCAAAGAAGAGGATTTGAAATCAAGGCAGAATTGCACGAAACAGATTTCAGGAGGTAGATACGAATCGCCTTTAAAGCACATGAAAAGCGGCAAAACGTTGACAATGATGCCCTTGGCCAAAAAGGGCGTATGCGTTTTTTCCTGAATATATTCAGGAAAAAACGCATACGCCCTTTTTGGCCAACCAAGCAACCTGGAAAGGCAAATCAGCGCTACAGAGAAGTCTCGCTTCCCATCGGTCAAAAGGGCCATGCTGAAAAAAGTGTCAAAACCAGAAATGCAGGACAGGCCATGGAGAAATGGGAGCCTTGCTACACTGATGGGCGGGATGTAAATTGCCAACAGCCACTCTGGAGAAGTGTACGGTGTGTCCTGAAACATCTAAAAAACACAGCTTAGAGAGCATAGGGCACTTCCACTCATGGGGATATAAATTGGGAAAATGAAAAATCAGCAAGACACAAGCACCTCAAAGTTTAGGGCTGCTCTGTTGACAAGGACCTCCACTTCATTCCACCTTCAATATCCCAGGAAAGAGAAAAATGGATAAAGAAGTTGTGGTCCTTATGTACAATGGAATATCACTCAGCCATGAAATCAATATCATAAGGCTAGTAGCAGCATGATGAGTGGATTTAGGTACGACGATTCTAAGTGAAATAAATCACACAGAAAAGGACACTTCTCATAAGGTATCACTTATAGAGGGAATGTAAAAAGCGTTACACTTGAACTGAATTACAAAACAGAACAGAGTCACACATGCAGAAAACACACTATGGCTGCTTAACGGGAAAGGTGAGGTGGGGTGATACATAAAACAAGGGTTTCAAATTAGCTCAGATACCGTTCCATAAACCCAATATGTAATAGACAAGACCTACTCCTTGCTCAGAGAACTGGACTCAACACGCCCTATTCACCGCACAAGAATATATCTGACTAGTAATAATCTTAAAACCTATGTATTGATATCTCTCTGTTAGTGTGTCAAGTGGGTGTAAAGCGGCATAAACACAGCAGTGAAAAGCAGCTAAACCCCATTATCAAAATAAATTACTTTGAAAAACCCATGAAACAAAGACAGTGAAAGAGAGAGAAATTCTTACACAATGCGTTCAGGGGCTGTGATGCAACCTGGATTGACCATATCTAGACCCACAGCTGGATGAGACATAAGGGTGGACACTCTTGGGGCTGAGAGGTTTGGTGAGGTTGGGTGAGCAAAGGCAGACCCTTTAAAGTAATACTGCGTGGTACCCATCGCATGGGTCCCTAATCTCCAGGTTCAAGGGCATCTTCCTACATCGAAAACATGCATGAGAAAACAAAAAGATGGTACACCATGTGATGGGGAAAGGTTTCTAAAACGCACCTCATTTCTCTTCTCCTTGTGCCCGGGTTCGCCATTCCAGCCGCTTTACTAACAATCTCCCTATTTGGAGCATCAGCACCTTTAACCTCCTGTTCCGTACAGGTTGCAATTTGTCGTGAGGATGAACGGGTAGACGGGGAACCAGTGAGAGACTAGCTCTTGGTGTTGGGACAGGCACAGGTCACTCTATTTTCCCATAAGGAAGAAGAATTAACCACAGGCTCATCCCCCCCCCGGAACCAGAACAGGGCCTGAAGCCATCCTGCGCTTTTGCGGCCAGCTCCCAAAAAAGCGCGTTGTAAAATGGAGCTTCAGGGCACTGCAATTCACAAACCTGCAGGGTTATAAATGATAACTCTCGTCCACAAATATATTGAGGGAAGGCAAAGAAGAGGATTTGAAATCAAGGCAGAATTGCAGGAAACAGATTTCAGGAGGTAGATTCGAATCGCCTTTAAAGCACATGAAAAGCGGGAAAACGTTGACAATGATGCCCTTGGCCAAAAAGGGCGTATGCGTTTTTTCCTGAATATATTCAGGAAAAAACGCATACGCCCTTTTTGGCCAACCAAGCAACCTGGAAAGGCAAATCAGCGCTACAAAGAAGACTCGCTACCCGTCGGTCAAAAGGGCCATGCTGAAAAAAGTCTCAAAACCAGAAATGCAGGACAGGCCATGGAGAAATGGGAGCCTTGCTACACTGATGGGCGGGATGTAAATTGCCAACAGCCACTCTGGAGAAGTGTACGGTGTGTCCTGAAACATCTAAAAAACACAGCTTAGAGAGCATAGGGCACTTCCACTCATGGGGATATAAATTGGGAAAATGAAAAATCAGCAAGACACAAGCACCTCAAAGTTTAGGGCTGCTCTGTTGACAAGGACCTCCACTTCATTCCACCTTCAATATCCCAGGAAAGAGAAAAATGGATAAAGAAGTTGTGGTCCTTATGTACAATGGAATATCACTCAGCCATGAAATCAATATCATAAGGCTAGTAGCAGCATGATGAGTGGATTTAGGTACGACGATTCTAAGTGAAATAAATCACACAGAAAAGGACACTTCTCATAAGGTATCACTTATAGAGGGAATGTAAAAAGCGTTACACTTGAACTGAATTACAAAACAGAACAGAGTCACACATGCAGAAAACACACTATGGCTGCTTAACGGGAAAGGTGAGGTGGGGTGATACATAAAACAAGGGTTTCAAATTAGCTCAGATACCGTTCCATAAACCCAATATGTAATAGACAAGACCTACTCCTTGCTCAGAGAACTGGACTCAACACGCCCTATTCACCGCACAAGAATATATCTGACTAGTAATAATCTTAAAACCTATGTATTGATATCTCTCTGTTAGTGTGTCAAGTGGGTGTAAAGCGGCATAAACACAGCAGTGAAAAGCAGCTAAACCCCATTATCAAAATAAATTACTTTGAAAAACCCATGAAACAAAGACAGTGAAAGAGAGAGAAATTCTTACACAATGCGTTCAGGGGCTGTGATGCAACCTGGATTGACCATATCTAGACCCACAGCTGGATGAGACATAAGGGTGGACACTCTTGGGGCTGAGAGGTTTGGTGAGGTTGGGTGAGCAAATGCAGACCCTTTAAAGTAATACTGCATGGTACCCATCGCATGGGTCCCTAATCTCCAGGTTCAAGGGCATCTTCCTACATCGAAATCATGCAAGAGAAAACAAAAAGATGGTACACCATGTGATGGGGAAAGGTTTCTAAAACGCACCTCATTT
The DNA here is from genome assembly GCF_965194805.1 of Balaenoptera borealis. Classification (NCBI taxonomy): domain Eukaryota; kingdom Metazoa; phylum Chordata; class Mammalia; order Artiodactyla; family Balaenopteridae; genus Balaenoptera; species Balaenoptera borealis. The sequence continues at coordinate 4,516,727 of NW_028124009.1, forward strand.
CTCTTCTCCTTGTGCCCGGGTTCGCCATTCCAGCCGCTTTACTAACAATCTCCCTATTTGGAGCATCAGCACCTTTAACCTCCTGTTCCGTACAGGTTGCAATTTGTCCTGAGGATGAACGGGTAGACGGGGAACCAGTGAGAGACTAGCTCTTGGTGTTGGGACAGGCACAGGTCACTCTATTTTCCCATCAGGAAGAAGAATTAACCACAGGCTCATCCTCCCCCCCGGAACCAGAACAGGGCCTGAAGCCATCCTGCGCTTTTGCGGCCAGCTCCCAAAAAAGCGAGTTGTAAAATGGAGCTTCAGGGCACTGCAATTCACAAACCTGCAGAGTTATAAATCATAACTCTCGTCCACAAATATATTGAGGGAAGGCAAAGAAGAGGATTTGAAATCAAGGCAGAATTGCAGGAAACAGATTTCAGGAGGTAGATTCGAATCACCTTTAAAGCACATGAAAAGCGGCAAAACGTTGACAATGATGCCCTTGGCCAAAAAGGGCGTATGCGTTTTTTCCTGAATATATTCAGGAAAAAACGCATACGCCCTTTTTGGCCAACCAAGCAACCTGGAAAGGCAAATCAGCGCTACAAAGAAGACTCGCTACCCGTCGGTCAAAAGGGCCATGCTGAAAAACGTGTCAAAACCAGAAATGCAGGACAGGCCATGGAGAAATGGGAGCCTTGCTACACTGATCGGCGGGATGTAAATTGCCAACAGCCACTCTGGAGAAGTGTATGGTGTGTCCTGAAACATCTAAAAAACACAGCTTAGAGAGCATAGGGCACTTCCACTCATGGGGGTATAAATTGGGAAAATGAAAAATCAGCAAGACACAAGCACCCCAAAGTTTAGGGCTGCTCTGTTGACAAGGACCTCCACTTCATTCCACCTTAAATATCCAAGGAAAGAGAAAAATGGATAAAGAAGTTGTGGTCCTTATGTACAATGGAATATCACTCAGCCATGAAATCAATGTCATAAGGTTAGTAGCAGCATGATGAGTGGATTTAGGTACGACGATTCTAAGAGAAATAAGTCACACAGAAAAGGACACTTCTCATAAGGTATCACTTTTAGAGGGAATGTAAAAAGCGTTACACTTGAACTGAATTACAAAACAGAACAGAGTCACACATGCAGAAAACACACTATGGCTGCTTAACGGGAAAGGTGAGGTGGGGTGATACATAAAACAAGGGTTTCAAATTAGCTCAGATACCGTTCCATAAACCCAATATGTAATAGACAAGACCTACTCCTTGCTCAGAGAACTGGACTCAACACGCCCTATTCACCGCACAAGAATATATCTGACTAGTAATAATCTTAAAACCTATGTATTGATATCTCTCTGTTAGTGTGTCAAGTGGGTGTAAAGCGGCATAAACACAGCAGTGAAAAGCAGCTAAACCCCATTATCAAAATAAATTACTTTGAAAAACCCGTGAAACAACGACAGTGAAAGAGAGGGAAATTCTTACACAATGCGTTCAGGGGCTGTGATGCAACCTGGATTGACCATATCTAGACCCACAGCTGGATGAGACATAAGGGTGGACACTCTTGGGGCTGAGAGGTTTGGTGAGGTTGGGTGAGCTAACGCAGACCCTTTAAAGTAATACTGCGTGGTACCCATCGCATGGGTCCCAAATCTCCAGGTTCAAGGGCATCTTCCTACATCGAAAACATGCATGAGAAAACAAAAAGATGGTACACCATGTGATGGGGAAAGGTTTCTAAAACGCACCTCATTTCTCTTCTCCTTGTGCCCGGGTTCGCCATTCCAGCCGCTTTACTAACAATCTCCCTACTTGGAGCATCAGCACCTTTAACCTCCTGTTCCGTACAGGTTGCAATTTGTCCTGAGGATGAACGGGTAGACGGGGAACCAGTGAGAGAGTAGCTCTTGGTGTTGGGACAGGCACAGGTCACTCTATTTTCCCATCAGGAAGAAGAATTAACCACAGGCTCATCCTCCCCCCCGCAACCAGAACACGGCCTGAAGCCATCCTGCGCTTTTGCGGCCAGCTCCCAAAAAAGCGAGTTGTAAAATGGAGCTTCAGGGCACTGCAATTCCCAAACCTGCAGAGTTATAAATGATAACTCTCGTCCACAAATATATTGAGGGAAGGCAAAGAAGAGGATTTGAAATCAAGGCAGAATTGCAGGAAACAGATTTCAGGAGGTAGATTCGAATCGCCTTTAAAGCACATGAAAAGCGGCAAAACGTTGACAATGATGCCCTTGGCCAAAAAGGGCGTATGCGTTTTTTCCTGAATATATTCAGGAAAAAACGCATACGCCCTTTTTGGCCAACCAAGCAACCTGGAAAGGCAAATCAGCGCTACAAAGAAGACTCGCTACCCGTCGGTCAAAAGGGCCATGCTGAAAAAAGTCTCAAAACCAGAAATGCAGGACAGGCCATGGAGAAATGGGAGCCTTGCTACACTGATGGGCGGGATGTAAATTGCCAACAGCCACTCTGGAGAAGTGTATGGTGTGTCCTGAAACATCTAAAAAACACAGCTTAGAGAGCATAAGGCACTTCCACTCATGGGGGTATAAATTGGGAAAATGAAAAATCAGCAAGACACAAGCTCCCCAAAGTTTAGGGCTGCTCTGTTGACAAGGACCTCCAATTCATTCCACCTTCAATATCCCAGGAAAGAGAAAAATGGATAAAGAAGTTGTGGTCCTTATGTACAATGGAATATCACTCAGCCATGAAATCAATGTCATAAGGCTAGTAGCAGCATGATGAGTGGATTTAGGTACGACGATTCTAAGTGAAATAAGTCACACAGAAAAGGACACTTCTCATAAGGTATCACTTAAGGAGGAAATGTAAAAAGCGTTACACTTGAACTGAATTACAAACAGAACAGAGTCACACATGCAGAAAACACACTATGGCTGCTTAACGGGAAAGGTGAGGTGGCGTGATACATAAAACAAGGGTTTCAAATTAGCTCAGATACCGTTCCATAAACCCAATATGTAATAGACAAGACCTACTCCTTGCTCAGAGAACTGGACTCAACACGCGCTATTCACCGCACAAGAATATATCGACTAGAAATAATCTTAAAACCTATGTATTGATATCTCTCTGTTAGTGTGTCAAGTGGTTGTAAAGCGGCATAAACACAGCAGTGAAAAGCAGCTAAACCCCATTATCAAAATAAATTACTTTGAAAAACCCATGAAACAAAGACAGTGAAAGAGAGAGAAATTCTTACACAATGCGTTCAGGGGCTGTGATGCAACCTGGATTGACCATATCTAGACCCACAGCTGGATGAGACATAAGGGTGGACACTCTTGGGGCTGAGAGGTTTGGTGAGGTTGGGTGAGCAAAGGCAGACCTTTTAAAGTAATACTGCGTGGTACCCATCGCATGGGTCCCTAATCTCCAGGTTCAAGGGCATCTTCCTACATCGAAAACATGCATGAGAAAACAAAAAGATGGTACACCATGTGATGGGGAAAGGTTTCTAAAACGCACCTCATTTCTCTTCTCCTTGTGCCCGGGTTCGCCATTCCAGCCGCTTTACTAACAATCTCCCTATTTGGAGCATCAGCACCTTTAACCTCCTGTTCCGTACAGGTTGCAATTTGTCCTGAGGATGAACGGGTAGACGGGGAACCAGTGAGAGACTAGCTCTTGGTGTTGGGACAGGCACAGGTCACTCTATTTTCCCATAAGGAAGAAGAATTAACCACAGGCTCATCCCCCCCCCGGAACCAGAACAGGGCCTGAAGCCATCCTGCGCTTTTGCGGCCAGCTCCCAAAAAAGCGAGTTGTAAAATGGAGCTTCAGGGCACTGCAATTCACAAACCTGCAGGGTTATAAATGATAACTCTCGTCCACAAATATATTGATGGAAGGCAAAGAAGAGGATTTGAAATCAAGGCAGAATTGCAGGAAACAGATTTCAGGAGGTAGATTTGAATCGCCTTTAAAGCACATGAAAAGCGGGAAAACGTTGACAATGATGCCCTTGGCCAAAAAGGGCGTATGCGTTTTTTCCTGAATATATTCAGGAAAAAACGCATACGCCCTTTTTGGCCAACCAAGCAACCTGGAAAGGCAAATCAGCGCTACAAAGAAGACTCGCTACCCGTCGGTCAAAAGGGCCATGCTGAAAAACGTGTCAAAACCAGAAATGCAGGACAGGCCATGGAGAAATGGGAGCCTTGCTACACTGATCGGCGGGATGTAAATTGCCAACAGCCACTCTGGAGAAGTGTATGGTGTGTCCTGAAACATCTAAAAACACAGCTTAGAGAGCATAGGGCACTTCCACTCATGGGGGTATAAATTGGGAAAATGAAAAATCAGCAACATACAAGCACCCCAAAGTTTAGGGCTGCTCTGTTGACAAGGACCTCCACTTCATTCCACCTTCAATATCCCAGGAAAGAGAAAAATGGATAAAGAAGTTGTGGTCCTTATGTACAATGGAATATCACTCAGCCATGAAATCAATATCATAAGGCTAGTAGCAGCATGATGAGTGGATTTAGGTACGACGATTCTAAGTGAAATAAGTCACACAGAAAAGGACATTTCTCATAAGGTATCACTTATAGAGGGAATGTAAAAAGCGTTACACTTGAACTGAATTACAAAACAGAACAGAGTCACACATGCAGAAAACACACTATGGCTGCTTAACGGGAAAGGTGAGGTGGGGTGATACATAAAACAAGGGTTTCAAATTAGCTCAGATACCGTTCCATAAACCCAATATGTAATAGACAAGACCTACTCCTTGCTCAGAGAACTGGACTCAACACGCCCTATTCACCGCACAAGAATATATCTGACTAGTAATAATCTTAAAACCTATGTATTGATATCTCTCTGTTAGTGTGTCAAGTGGGTGTAAAGCGGCATAAACACAGCAGTGAAAAGCAGCTAAACCCCATTATCAAAATAAATTACTTTGAAAAACCCATGAAACAAAGACAGTGAAAGAGAGAGAAATTCTTACACAATGCGTTCAGGGGCTGTGATGCAACCTGGATTGACCATATCTAGACCCACAGCTGGATGAGACATAAGGGTGGACACTCTTGGGGCTGAGAGGTTTGGTGAGGTTGGGTGAGCAAAGGCAGACCCTTTAAAGTAATACTGCGTGGTACCCATCGCATGGGTCCCTAATCTCCAGGTTCAAGGGCATCTTCCTACATCGAAAACATGCATGAGAAAACAAAAAGATGGTACACCATGTGATGGGGAAAGGTTTCTAAAACGCACCTCATTTCTCTTCTCCTTGTGCCCGGGTTCGCCATTCCAGCCGCTTTACTAACAATCTCCCTACTTGGAGCATCAGCACCTTTAACCTCCTGTTCCGTACAGGTTGCAATTTGTCCTGAGGATGAACGGGTAGACGGGGAACCAGTGAGAGACTAGCTCTTGGTGTTGGGACAGGCACAGGTCACTCTATTTTCCCATAAGGAAGAAGAATTAACCACAGACTCATCCCCCCCCCGGAACCAGAACAAGGCCTGAAGCCATCCTGCGCTTTTGCGGCCAGCTCCCAAAAAAGCGAGTTGTAAAATGGAGCTTCAGGGCACTGCAATTCACAAACCTGCAAGGTTATAAATGATAACTCTCGTCCACAAATATATTGAGGGTAGGCAAAGAAGAGGATTTGAAATCAAGGCAGAATTGCAGGAAACAGATTTCAGGAGGTAGATTCGAATCGCCTTTAAAGCACATGAAAAGCGGCAAAACGTTGACAATGATGCCCTTGGCCAAAAAGGGCGTATGCGTTTTTTCCTGAATATATTCAGGAAAAAACGCATACGCCCTTTTTGGCCAACCAAGCAACCTGGAAAGGCAAATCAGCGCTACAAAGAAGACTCGCTACCCGTCGGTCAAAAGGGCCATGCTGAAAAAAGTCTCAAAACCAGAAATGCAGGACAGGCCATGGAGAAATGGGAGCCTTGCTACACTGATCGGCGGGATGTAAATTGCCAACAGCCACTCTGGAGAAGTGTACGGTGTGTCCTGAAACATCTAAAAAACACAGCTTAGAGAGCATAGGGCACTTCCACTCATGGGGGTATAAATTGGGAAAATGAAAAATCAGCAAGACACAAGCACCCCAAAGTTTAGGGCTGCTCTGTTGACAAGGACCTCCACTTTATTCCACCTTCAATATCCCAGGAAAGAGAAAAATGGATAAAGAAGTTGTGGTCCTTATGTACAATGGAATATCACTCAGCCATGAAATCAATGTCATAAGGCTAGTAGCAGCATGATGAGTGGATTTAGGTACGACGATTCTAAGTGAAATAAGTCACACGGAAAAGGACACTTCTCATAAGGTATCACTTAAGGAGGGAATGTAAAAAGCGTTACACTTGAACTGAATTACAAAACAGAACAGAGTCACACATGCAGAAAACACACTATGGCTGCTTAACGGGAAAGGTGAGGTGGCGTGATACATAAAACAAGGGTTTCAAATTAGCTCAGATACCGTTCCATAAACCCAATATGTAATAGACAAGACCTACTCCTTGCTCAGAGAACTGGACTCAACACGCCCTATTCACCGCACAAGAATATATCGACTAGAAATAATCTTAAAACCTATGTATTGATATCTCTCTGTTAGTGTGTCAAGTGGGTGTAAAGCGGCATAAACACAGCAGTGAAAAGCAGCTAAACCCCATTATAAAAATAAATTACTTTGAAAAATCCATGAAACAAAGACAGTGAAAGAGAGAGAAATTCTTACACAATGCGTTCATGGGCTGTGATGCAACCTGGATTGACCATATCTAGACCCACAGCTGGATGAGACATAAGGGTGGACACTCTTGGGGCTGAGAGGTTTGGTGAGGTTGGGTGAGCAAACGCAGACCCTTTAAAGTAATACTGCGTGGTACCCATCGCATGGGTCCCAAATCTCCAGGTTCAAGGGCATCTTCCTACATCGAAAACATGCATGAGAAAACAAAAAGATGGTACACCATGTGATGGGGAAAGGTTTCTAAAACGCACCTCATTTCTCTTCTCCTTGTGCCCGGGTTCGCCATTCCAGCCGCTTTACTAACAATCTCCCTACTTGGAGCATCAGCACCTTTAACCTCCTGTTCCGTACAGGTTGCAATTTGTCCTGAGGATGAACGGGTAGACGGGGAACCAGTGAGAGAGTAGCTCTTGGTGTTGGGACAGGCACAGGTCACTCTATTTTCCCATCAGGAAGAAGAATTAACCACAGGCTCATCCTCCCCCCCGGAACCAGAACAGGGCCTGAAGCCATCCTGCGCTTTTGCGGCCAGCTCCCAAAAAAGCGAGTTGTAAAATGGAGCTTCAGGGCACTGCAATTCACAAACCTGCAGAATTATAAATCATAACTCTCGTCCACAAATATATTGAGGGAAGGCAAAGAAGAGGATTTGAAATCAAGGCAGAATTGCAGGAAACAGATTTCAGGAGGTAGATTCGAATCACCTTTAAAGCACATGAAAAGCGGCAAAACGTTGACAATGATGCCCTTGGCCAAAAAGGGCGTATGCGTTTTTTCCTGAATATATTCAGGAAAAAACGCATACGCCCTTTTTGGCCAACCAAGCAACCTGGAAAGGCAAATCAGCGCTACAAAGAAGACTCGCTACCCGTCGGTCAAAAGGGCCATGCTGAAAAACGTGTCAAAACCAGAAATGCAGTACAGGCCATGGAGAAATGGGAGCCTTGCTACACTGATCGGCGGGATGTAAATTGCCAACAGCCACTCTGGAGAAGTGTATGGTGTGTCCTGAAACATCTAAAAAACACAGCTTAGAGAGCATAGGGCACTTCCACTCATGGGGGTATAAATTGGGAAAATGAAAAATCAGCAAGACACAAGCACCCCAAAGTTTAGGGCTGCTCTGTTGACAAGGACCTCCACTTCATTCCACCTTCAATATCCCAGGAAAGAGAAAAATGGATAAAGAAGTTGTGGTCCTTATGTACAATGGAATATCACTCAGCCATGAAATCAATATCATAAGGCTAGTAGCAGCATGATGAGTGGATTTAGGTACGATGATTCTAAGTGAAATAAGTCACACAGAAAAGGACACTTCTCATAAGGTATCACTTATAGAGGGAATGTAAAAAGCGTTACACTTGAACTGAATTACAAAACAGAACAGAGTCACACATGCAGAAAACACACTATGGCTGCTTAACGGGAAAGGTGAGGTGGGGTGATACATAAAACAAGGGTTTCAAATTAGCTCAGATACCGTTCCATAAACCCAATATGTAATAGACAAGACCTACTCCTTGCTCAGAGAACTGGACTCAACACGCCCTATTCACCGCACAAGAATATATCTGACTAGTAATAATCCTAAAACCTATGTATTGATATCTCTCTGTTAGTGTGTCAAGTGGGTGTAAAGCGGCATAAACACAGCAGTGAAAAGCAGCTAAACCCCATTATCAAAATAAATTACTTTGAAAAACCCATGAAACAAAGACAGTGAAAGAGAGAGAAATTCTTACACAATGCGTTCAGGGGCTGTGATGCAACCTGGATTGACCATATCTAGACCCACAGCTGGATGAGACATAAGGGTGGACACTCTTGGGGCTGAGAGGTTTGGTGAGGTTGGGTGAGCAAACGCAGACCCTTTAAAGTAATACTGCGTGGTACCCATCGCATGGGTCCCTAATCTCCAGGTTCAAGGGCATCTTCCTACATCGAAAACATGCATGAGAAAACAAAAAGATGGTACACCATGTGATGGGGAAAGGTTTCTAAAACGCACCTCATTTCTCTTCTCCTTGTGCCCGGGTTCGCCATTCCAGCCGCTTTACTAACAATCTCCCTATTTGGAGCATCAGCACCTTTAACCTCCTGTTCCGTACAGGTTGCAATTTGTCCTGAGGATGAACGGGTAGACGGGGAACCAGTGAGAGACTAGCTCTTGGTGTTGGGACAGGCACAGGTCACTCTATTTTCCCATCAGGAAGAAGAATTAACCACAGGCTCATCCTCCCCCCCGGAACCAGAACAGGGCCTGAAGCCATCCTGCGCTTTTGCGGCCAACTCCCAAAAAAGCGAGTTGTAAAATGGAGCTTCAGGGCACTGCAATTCACAAACCTGCAGAGTTATAAATCATAACTCTCGTCCACAAATATATTGAGGGAAGGCAAAGAAGAGGATTTGAAATCAAGGCAGAATTGCAGGAAACAGATTTCAGGAGGTAGATTCGAATCACCTTTAAAGCACATGAAAAGCGGCAAAACGTTGACAATGATGCCCTTGGCCAAAAAGGGCGTATGCGTTTTTTCCTGAATATATTCAGGAAAAAACGCATACGCCCTTTTTGGCCAACCAAGCAACCTGGAAAGGCAAATCAGCGCTACAAAGAAGACTCGCTACCAGTCGGTCAAAAGAGCCATGCTGAAAAACGTGTCAAAACCAGAAATGCAGGACAGGCCATGGAGAAATGGGAGCCTTGCTACACTGATCGGCGGGATGTAAATTGCCAACAGCCACTCTGGAGAACTGTATGGTGTGTCCTGAAACATCTAAAAAACACAGCTTAGAGAGCATAGGGCACTTCCACTCATGGGGGTATAAATTGGGAAAATGAAAAATCAGCAAGACACAAGCACCCCAAAGTTTAGGGCTGCTCTGTTGACAAGGACCTCCACTTCATTCCACCTTCAATATCCCAGGAAAGAGAAAAATGGATAAAGAAGTTGTGGTCCTTATGTACAATGGAATATCACTCAGCCATGAAATCAATATCATAAGGCTAGTAGCAGCATGATGAGTGGATTTAGGTACGACGATTCTAAGTGAAATAAGTCACACAGAAAAGGACACTTCTCATAAGGTATCACTTAAGGAGGGAATGTAAAAAGCGTTACACTTGAACTGAATTACAAAACAGAACAGAGTCACACATGCAGAAAACACACTATGGCTGCTTAACGGGAAAGGTGAGGTGGGGTGATACATAAAACAAGGGTTTCAAATTAGCTCAGATACCGTTCCATAAACCCAATATGTAATAGACAAGACCTACTCCTTGCTCAGAGAACTGGACTCAACACGCCCTATTCACCGCACAAGAATATATCTGACTAGTAATAATCTTAAAACCTATGTATTGATATCTCTCTGTTAGTGTGTCAAGTGGGTGTAAAGCGGCATAAACACAGCAGTGAAAAGCAGCTAAACCCCATTATCAAAATAAATTACTTTGAAAAACCCATGAAACAAAGACAGTGAAAGAGAGAGAAATTCTTACACAATGCGTTCAGGGGCTGTGATGCAACTTGGATTGACCATATCTAGACCCACAGCTGGATGAGACATAAGGGTGGACACTCTTGGGGCTGAGAGGTTTGGTGAGGTTGGGTGAGCAAAGGCAGACCCTTTAAAGTAATACTGCGTGGTACCCATCGCATGGGTCCCTAATCTCCAGGTTCAAGGGCATCTTCCTACATCGAAAACATGCAAGAGAAAACAAAAAGATGGTACACCATGTGATGGGGAAAGGTTTCTAAAACGCACCTCATTTCTCTTCTCCTTGTGCCCGGGTTCGCCATTCCAGCCGCTTTACTAACAATCTCCCTATTTGGAGCATCAGCACCTTTAACCTCCTGTTCCGTACAGGTTGCAATTTGTCCTGAGGATGAACGGGTAGACGGGGAACCAGTGAGAGACTAGCTCTTGGTGTTGGGACAGGCACAGGTCACTCTATTTTCTCATCAGGAAGAAGAATGAACCACAGGCTCATCCTCCCCCCCGCAACCAGAACAGGGCCTGAAGCCATCCTGCGCTTTTGCGGCCAGCTCCCAAAAAAGCGAGTTGTAAAATGGAGCTTCAGGGCACTGCAATTCACAAACCTGCAGGGTTATAAATCATAACTCTCGTCAACAAATATACTGAGGGAAGGCAAAGAAGAGGATTTGAAATCAAGGCAGAATTGCAGGAAACAGATTTCAGGAGGTAGATTCGAATCACCTTTAAAGCACATGAAAAGCGGCAAAACGTTGACAATGATGCCCTTGGCCAAAAAGGGCGTATGCGTTTTTTCCTGAATATATTCAGGAAAAAACGCATACGCCCTTTTTGGCCAACCAAGCAACCTGGAAAGGCAAATCAGCGCTACAAAGAAGACTCGCTACCCATCGGTCAAAAGGGCCATGCTGAAAAAAGTCTCAAAACCAGAAATGCAGGACAGGCCATGGAGAAATGGGAGCCTTGCTACACTGATCGGCGGGATGTAAATTGCCAACAGCCACTCTGGAGAAGTGTACGGTGTGTCCTGAAACATCTAAAAAACACAGCTTAGAGAGCATAGGGCACTTCCACTCATGGGGGTATAAATTGGGAAAATGAAAAATCAGCAAGACACAAGCACCCCAAAGTTTAGGGCTGCTCTGTGGACAAGGACCTCCACTTTATTCCACCTTCAATATCCCAGGAAAGAGAAAAATGGATAAAGAAGTTGTGGTCCTTATGTACAATGGAATATCACTCAGCCATGAAATCAATGTCATAAGGCTAGTAGCAGCATGATGAGTGGATTTAGGTACGACGATTCTAAGTGAAATAAGTCACACGGAAAAGGACACTTCTCATAAGGTATCACTTATGGAGGGAATGTAAAAAGCGTTACACTTGAACTGAATTACAAAACAGAACAGAGTCACACATGCAGAAAACACACTATGGCTGCTTAACGGGAAAGGTGAGGTGGCGTGATACATAAAACAAGGGTTTCAAATTAGCTCAGATACCGTTCCATAAACCCAATATGTAATAGACAAGACCTACTCCTTGCTCAGAGAACTGGACTCAACACGCCCTATTCACCGCACAAGAATATATCTGACTAGTAATAATCTTAAAACCTATGTATTGATATCTCTCTGTTAGTGTGTCAAGTGGGTGTAAAGCGGCATAAACACAGCAGTGAAAAGCAGCTAAACCCCATTATCAAAATAAATTACTTTGAAAAACCCATGAAACAAAGACAGTGAAAGAGAGAGAAATTCTTTCATAATGCGTTCAGGGGCTGTGATGCAACCTGGATTGACCATATCTAGACCCACAGCTGGATGAGACATAAGGGTGGACACTCTTGGGGCTGAGAGGTTTGGTGAGGTTGGGTGAGCAAACGCAGACCCTTTAAAGTAATACTGCGTGGTACCCATCGCATGGGTCCCTAATCTCCAGGTTCAAGGGCATCTTCCTACATCGAAAACATGCAAGAGAAAACAAAAAGATGGTACACCATGTGATGGGGAAAGGTTTCTAAAACGCACCTCATTTCTCTTCTCCTTGTGCCCGGGTTCGCCATTCCAGCCGCTTTACTAACAATCTCCCTATTTGGAGCATCAGCACCTTTAACCTCCTGTTCCGTACAGGTTGCAATTTGTCCTGAGGATGAACGGGTAGACGGGGAACCAGTGAGAGACTAGCTCTTGGTGTTGGGACAGGCACAGGTCACTCTATTTTCCCATAAGGAAGAAGAATTAACCACAGGCTCATCCCCCCCCCGGAACCAGAACAGGGCCTGAAGCCATCCTGCGCTTTTGCGGCCAGCTCCCAAAAAAGCGAGTTGTAAAATGGAGCTTCAGGGCACTGCAATTCACAAACCTGCAGAGTTATAAATGATAACTCTCGTCCACAAATATATTGAGGGAAGGCAAAGAAGAGGATTTGAAATCAAGGCAGAATTGCAGGAAACAGATTTCAGGAGGTAGATTCGAATCGCCTTTAAAGCACATGAAAAGCGGCAAAACGTTGACAATGATGCCCTTGGCCAAAAAGGGCGTATGCGTTTTTTCCTGAATATATTCAGGAAAAAACGCATACGCCCTTTTTGGCCAACCAAGCAACCTGGAAAGGCAAATCAGCGCTACAAAGAAGACTCGCTACCCGTCGGTCAAAAGGGCCATGCTGAAAAACGTGTCAAAACCAGAAATGCAGGACAGGCCATGGAGAAATGGGAGCCTTGCTACACTGATGGGCGGGATGTAAATTGCCAACAGCCACTCTGGAGAAGTGTATGGTGTGTCCTGAAACATCTAAAAAACACAGCTTAGAGAGCATAGGGCACTTCCACTCATGGGGGTATAAATTGGGAAAATGAAAAATCAGCAAGACACAAGCACCCCAAAGTTGAGGGCTGCTCTGTTGACAAGGACCTCCACTTCATTCCACCTTCAATATCCCAGGAAAGAGAAAAATGGATAAAGAAGTTGTGGTCCTTATGTACAATGGAATATCACTCAGCCATGAAATCAATGTCATAAGGCTAGTAGCAGCATGATGAGTGGATTTAGGTACGACGATTCTAAGTGAAATAAGTCACACAGAAAAGGACACTTCTCATAAGGTATCACTTATAGAGGGAATGTAAAAAGCGTTACACTTGAACTGAATTACAAAACAGAACAGAGTCACACATGCAGAAAACACACTATGGCTGCTTAACGGGAAAGGTGAGGTGGGGTGATACATAAAACAAGGGTTTCAAATTAGCTCAGATACCGTTCCATAAACCCAATATGTAATAGACAAGACCTACTCCTTGCTCAGAGAACTGGACTCAACACGCCCTATTCACCGCACAAGAATATATCTGACTAGTAATAATCCTAAAACCTATGTATTGATATCTCTCTGTTAGTGTGTCAAGTGGGTGTAAAGCGGCATAAACACAGCAGTGAAAAGCAGCTAAACCCCATTATCAAAATAAATTACTTTGAAAAACCCATGAAACAAAGACAGTGAAAGAGAGAGAAATTCTTACACAATGCGTTCAGGGGCTGTGATGCAACCTGGATTGACCATATCTAGACCCACAGCTGGATGAGACATAAGGGTGGACACTCTTGGGGCTGAGAGGTTTGGTGAGGTTGGGTGAGCAAACGCAGACCCTTTAAAGTAATACTGCGTGGTACCCATCGCATGGGTCCCAAATCTCCAGGTTCAAGGGCATCTTCCTACATCGAAAACATGCATGAGAAAACAAAAAGATGGTACACCATGTGATGGGGAAAGGTTTCTAAAACGCACCTCATTTCTCTTCTCCTTGTGCCCGGGTTCGCCATTCCAGCCGCTTTACTAACAATCTCCCTATTTGGAGCATCAGCACCTTTAACCTCCTGTTCCGTACAGGTTGCAATTTGTCCTGAGGATGAACGGGTAGACGGGGAACCAGTGAGAGACTAGCTCTTGGTGTTGGGACAGGCACAGGTCACTCTATTTTCCCATCAGGAAGAAGAATTAACCACAGGCTCATCCTCCCCCCCGGAACCAGAACAGGGCCTGAAGCCATCCTGCGCTTTTGCGGCCAGCTCCCAAAAAGGCGAGTTGTAAAATGGAGCTTCAGGGCACTGCAATTCACAAACCTGCAGAGTTATAAATCATAACTCTCGTCCACAAATATATTGAGGGAAGGCAAAGAAGAGGATTTGAAATCAAGGCAGAATTGCAGGAAACAGATTTCAGGAGGTAGATTCGAATCACCTTTAAAGCACATGAAAAGCGGCAAAACTTTGACAATGATGCCCTTGGCCAAAAAGGGCGTATGCGTTTTTTCCTGAATATATTCAGGAAAAAACGCATACGCCCTTTTTGGCCAACCAAGCAACCTGGAAAGGCAAATCAGCGCTACAAAGAAGACTCGCTACCCGTCGGTCAAAAGGGCCATGCTGAAAAACGTGTCAAAACCAGAAATGCAGGACAGGCCATGGAGAAATGGGAGCCTTGCTACACTGATGGGCGGGATGTAAATTGCCAACAGCCACTCTGGAGAAGTGTATGGTGTGTCCTGAAACATCTAAAAAACACAGCTTAGAGAGCATAGGGCACTTCCACTCATGGGGGTATAAATTGGGAAAATGAAAAATCAGCAAGACACAAGCACCCCAAAGTTTAGGGCTGCTCTGTTGACAAGGACCTCCACTTCATTCCACCTTCAATATCCCAGGAAAGAGAAAAATGGATAAAGAAGTTGTGGTCCTTATGTACAATGGAATATCACTCAGCCATGAAATCAATATCATAAGGCTAGTAGCAGCATGATGAGTGGATTTAGGTACGACGATCCTAAGTGAAATAAGTCACACAGAAAAGGACACTTCTCATAAGGTATCACTTAAGGAGGGAATGTAAAAAGCGTTACACTTGAACTGAATTACAAAACAGAACAGAGTCACACATGCAGAAAACACACTATGGCTGCTTAACGGGAAAGGTGAGGTGGGGTGATACATAAAACAAGGGTTTCAAATTAGCTCAGATACCGTTCCATAAACCCAATATGTAATAGACAAGACCTACTCCTTGCTCAGAGAACTGGACTCAACACGCCCTATTCACCGCACAAGAATATATCGACTAGAAATAATCTTAAAACCTATGTATTGATATCTCTCTGTTAGTGTGTCAAGTGGGTGTAAAGCGGCATAAACACAGCAGTGAAAAGCAGCTAAACCCCATTATCAAAATAAATTACTTTGAAAAATCCATGAAACAAAGACAGTGAAAGAGAGAGAAATTCTTACACAATGCGTTCAGGGGCTGTGATGCAACCTGGATTGACCATATCTAGACCCACAGCTGGATGAGACATAAGGGTGGACACTCTTGGGGCTGAGAGGTTTGGTGAGGTTGGGTGAGCAAACGCAGACCCTTTAAAGTAATACTGCGTGGTACCCATCGCATGGGTCCCTAATCTCCAGGTTGAAGGGCATCTTCCTACATCGAAAACATGCAAGAGAAAACAAAAAGATGGTACACCATGTGATGGGGAAAGGTTTCTAAAACGCACCTCATTTCTCTTCTCCTTGTGCCCGGGTTCGCCATTCCAGCCGCTTTACTAACAATCTCCCTATTTGGAGCATCAGCACCTTTAACCTCCTGTTCCGTACAGGTTGCAATTTGTCCTGAGGATGAACGGGTAGACGGGGAACCAGTGAGAGACTAGCTCTTGGTGTTGGGACAGGCACAGGTCACTCTATTTTCCCATAAGGAAGAAGAATTAACCACAGGCTCATCCCCCCCCCCCGGAACCAGAACAGGGCCTGAAGCCATCCTGCGCTTTTGCGGCCAGCTCCCAAAAAAGCGAGTTGTAAAATGGAGCTTCAGGGCACTGCAATTCACAAACCTGCAGAGTTATAAATGACAACTCTCGTCCACAAATATATTGAGGGAAGGCAAAGAAGAGGATTTGAAATCAAGGCAGAATTGCAGGAAACAGATTTCAGGAGGTAGATTCGAATCGCCTTTAAAGCACATGAAAAGCGGCAAAACGTTGACAATGATGCCCTTGGCCAAAAAGGGCGTATGCGTTTTTTCCTGAATATATTCAGGAAAAAACGCATACGCCCTTTTTGGCCAACCAAGCAACCTGGAAAGGCAAATCAGCGCTACAAAGAAGACTCGCTACCCGTCGGTCAAAAGGGCCATGCTGAAAAACGTGTCAAAACCAGAAATGCAGGACAGGCCATGGAGAAATGGGAGCCTTGCTACACTGATGGGCGGGATGTAAATTGCCAACAGCCACTCTGGAGAAGTGTATGGTGTGTCCTGAAACATCTAAAAAACACAGCTTAGAGAGCATAGGGCACTTCCACTCATGGGGGTATAAATTGGGAAAATGAAAAATCAGCAAGACACAAGCACCCCAAAGTTTAGGGCTGCTCTGTTGACAAGGACCTCCACTTCATTCCACCTTCAATATCCCAGGAAAGAGAAAAATGGATAAAGAAGTTGTGGTCCTTATGTACAATGGAATATCACTCAGCCATGAAATCAATATCATAAGGCTAGTAGCAGCATGATGAGTGGATTTAGGTACGACGATTCTAAGTGAAATAAGTCACACAGAAAAGGACACTTCTCATAAGGTATCACTTATAGAGGGAATGTAAAAAGCGCTACACTTGAACTGAATTACAAAACAGAACAGAGTCACACATGCAGAAAACACACTATGGCTGCTTAACGGGAAAGGTGAGGTGGGGTGATACATAAAACAAGGGTTTCAAATTAGCTCAGATACCGTTCCATAAACCCAATATGTAATAGACAAGACCTACTCCTTGCTCAGAGAACTGGACTCAACACGCCCTATTCACCGCACAAGAATATATCTGACTAGTAATAATCCTAAAACCTATGTATTGATATCTCTCTGTTAGTGTGTCAAGTGGGTGTAAAGCGGCATAAACACAGCAGTGAAAAGCAGCTAAACCCCATTATCAAAATAAATTACTTTGAAAAACCCATGAAACAAAGACAGTGAAAGAGAGAGACATTCTTACACAATGCGTTCAGGGGCTGTGATGCAACCTGGATTGACCATATCTAGACCCACAGCTGGATGAGACATAAGGGTGGACACTCTTGGGGCTGAGAGGTTTGGTGAGGTTGGGTGAGCAAACGCAGACCCTTTAAAGTAATACTGCGTGGTACCCATCGCATGGGTCCCTAATCTCCAGGTTCAAGGGCATCTTCCTACATCGAAAACATGCATGAGAAAACAAAAAGATGGTACACCATGTGATGGGGAAAGGTTTCTAAAACGCACCTCATTTCTCTTCTCCTTGTGCCCGGGTTCGCCATTCCAGCCGCTTTACTAACAATCTCCCTATTTGGAGCATCAGCACCTTTAACCTCCTGTTCCGTACAGGTTGCAATTTGTCCTGAGGATGAACGGGTAGACGGGGAACCAGTGAGAGACTAGCTCTTGGTGTTGGGACAGGCACAGGTCACTCTATTTTCCCATCAGGAAGAAGAATTAACCACAGGCTCATCCTCCCCCCCGCAACCAGAACAGGGCCTGAAGCCATCCTGCGCTTTTGCGGCCAGCTCCCAAAAAAGCGAGTTGTAAAATGGAGCTTCAGGGCACTGCAATTCACAAACCTGCAGAGTTATAAATCATAACTCTCGTCCACAAATATATTGAGGGAAGGCAAAGAAGAGGATTTGAAATCAAGGCAGAATTGCAGGAAACAGATTTCAGGAGGTAGATTCGAATCGCCTTTAAAGCACATGAAAAGCGGCAAAACGTTGACAATGATGCCCTTGGCCAAAAAGGGCGTATGCGTTTTTTCCTGAATATATTCAGGAAAAAACGCATACGCCCTTTTTGGCCAACCAAGCAACCTGGAAAGGCAAATCAGCGCTACAAAGAAGACTCGCTACCCGTCGGTCAAAAGGGCCATGCTGAAAAACGTGTCAAAACCAGAAATGCAGGACAGGCCATGGAGAAATGGGAGCCTTGCTACACTGATGGGCGGGATGTAAATTGCCAACAGCCACTCTGGAGAAGTGTATGGTGTGTCCTGAAACATCTAAAAAACACAGCTTAGAGAGCATAGGGCACTTCCACTCATGGGGGTATAAATTGGGAAAATGAAAAATCAGCAAGACACAAGCACCCCAAAGTTTAGGGCTGCTCTGTGGACAAGGACCTCCACTTTATTCCACCTTCAATATCCCAGGAAAGAGAAAAATGGATAAAGAAGTTGTGGTCCTTATGTACAATGGAATATCACTCAGCCATGAAATCAATGTCATAAGGCTAGTAGCAGCATGATGAGTGGATTTAGGTACGACGATTCTAAGTGAAATAAGTCACACGGAAAAGGACACTTCTCATAAGGTATCACTTATGGAGGGAATGTAAAAAGCGTTACACTTGAACTGAATTACAAAACAGAACAGAGTCACACATGCAGAAAACACACTATGGCTGCTTAACGGGAAAGGTGAGGTGGCGTGATACATAAAACAAGGGTTTCAAATTAGCTCAGATACCGTTCCATAAACCCAATATGTAATAGACAAGACCTACTCCTTGCTCAGAGAACTGGACTCAACACGCCCTATTCACCGCACAAGAATATATCTGACTAGTAATAATCTTAAAACCTATGTATTGATATCTCTCTGTTAGTGTGTCAAGTGGGTGTAAAGCGGCATAAACACAGCAGTGAAAAGCAGCTAAACCCCATTATCAAAATAAATTACTTTGAAAAACCCATGAAACAAAGACAGTGAAAGAGAGAGAAATTCTTACACAATGCGTTCAGGGGCTGTGATGCAACCTGGATTGACCATATCTAGACCCACAGCTGGATGAGACATAAGGGTGGACACTCTTGGGGCTGAGAGGTTTGGTGAGGTTGGGTGAGCAAACGCAGACCCTTTAAAGTAATACTGCGTGGTACCCATCGCATGGGTCCCTAATCTCCAGGTTCAAGGGCATCTTCCTACATCGAAAACATGCAAGAGAAAACAAAAAGATGGTACACCATGTGATGGGGAAAGGTTTCTAAAACGCACCTCATTTCTCTTCTCCTTGTGCCCGGGTTCGCCATTCCAGCCGCTTTACTAACAATCTCCCTATTTGGAGCATCAGCACCTTTAACCTCCTGTTCCGTACAGGTTGCAATTTGTCCTGAGGATGAACGGGTAGACGGGGAACCAGTGAGAGACTAGCTCTTGGTGTTGGGACAGGCACAGGTCACTCTATTTTCCCATCAGGAAGAAGAATTAACCACAGGCTCATCCTCCCCCCCGGAACCAGAACAGGGCCTGAAGCCATCCTGCGCTTTTGCGGCCAGCTCCCAAAAAAGCGAGTTGTAAAATGGAGCTTCAGGGCACTGCAATTCACAAACCTGCAGAGTTATAAATGATAACTCTCGTCCACAAATATATTGAGGGAAGGCAAAGAAGAGGATTTGAAATCAAGGCAGAATTGCAGGAAACAGATTTCAGGAGGTAGATTCGAATCGCCTTTAAAGCACATGAAAAGCGGCAAAACGTTGACAATGATGCCCTTGGCCAAAAAGGGCGTATGCGTTTTTTCCTGAATATATTCAGGAAAAAACGCATACGCCCTTTTTGGCCAACCAAGCAACCTGGAAAGGCAAATCAGCGCTACAAAGAAGACTCGCTACCCGTCGGTCAAAAGGGCCATGCTGAAAAACGTGTCAAAACCAGAAATGCAGGACAGGCCATGGAGAAATGGGAGCCTTGCTACACTGATGGGCGGGATGTAAATTGCCAACAGCCACTCTGGAGAAGTGTATGGTGTGTCCTGAAACATCTAAAAAACACAGCTTAGAGAGCATAGGGCACTTCCACTCATGGGGGTATAAATTGGGAAAATGAAAAATCAGCAAGACACAAGCACCCCAAAGTTGAGGGCTGCTCTGTTGACAAGGACCTCCACTTCATTCCACCTTCAATATCCCAGGAAAGAGAAAAATGGATAAAGAAGTTGTGGTCCTTATGTACAATGGAATATCACTCAGCCATGAAATCAATGTCATAAGGCTAGTAGCAGCATGATGAGTGGATTTAGGTACGACGATTCTAAGTGAAATAAGTCACACAGAAAAGGACACTTCTCATAAGGTATCACTTATAGAGGGAATGTAAAAAGCGTTACACTTGAACTGAATTACAAAACAGAACAGAGTCACACATGCAGAAAACACACTATGGCTGCTTAACGGGAAAGGTGAGGTGGGGTGATACATAAAACAAGGGTTTCAAATTAGCTCAGATACCGTTCCATAAACCCAATATGTAATAGACAAGACCTACTCCTTGCTCAGAGAACTGGACTCAACACGCCCTATTCACCGCACAAGAATATATCTGACTAGTAATAATCCTAAAACCTATGTATTGATATCTCTCTGTTAGTGTGTCAAGTGGGTGTAAAGCGGCATAAACACAGCAGTGAAAAGCAGCTAAACCCCATTATCAAAATAAATTACTTTGAAAAACCCATGAAACAAAGACAGTGAAAGAGAGAGAAATTCTTACACAATGCGTTCAGGGGCTGTGATGCAACCTGGATTGACCATATCTAGACCCACAGCTGGATGAGACATAAGGGTGGACACTCTTGGGGCTGAGAGGTTTGGTGAGGTTGGGTGAGCAAACGCAGACCCTTTAAAGTAATACTGCGTGGTACCCATCGCATGGGTCCCAAATCTCCAGGTTCAAGGGCATCTTCCTACATCGAAAACATGCATGAGAAAACAAAAAGATGGTACACCATGTGATGGGGAAAGGTTTCTAAAACGCACCTCATTTCTCTTCTCCTTGTGCCCGGGTTCGCCATTCCAGCCGCTTTACTAACAATCTCCCTATTTGGAGCATCAGCACCTTTAACCTCCTGTTCCGTACAGGTTGCAATTTGTCCTGAGGATGAACGGGTAGACGGGGAACCAGTGAGAGACTAGCTCTTGGTGTTGGGACAGGCACAGGTCACTCTATTTTCCCATCAGGAAGAAGAATTAACCACAGGCTCATCCTCCCCCCCGGAACCAGAACAGGGCCTGAAGCCATCCTGCGCTTTTGCGGCCAGCTCCCAAAAAGGCGAGTTGTAAAATGGAGCTTCAGGGCACTGCAATTCACAAACCTGCAGAGTTATAAATCATAACTCTCGTCCACAAATATATTGAGGGAAGGCAAAGAAGAGGATTTGAAATCAAGGCAGAATTGCAGGAAACAGATTTCAGGAGGTAGATTCGAATCACCTTTAAAGCACATGAAAAGCGGCAAAACTTTGACAATGATGCCCTTGGCCAAAAAGGGCGTATGCGTTTTTTCCTGAATATATTCAGGAAAAAACGCATACGCCCTTTTTGGCCAACCAAGCAACCTGGAAAGGCAAATCAGCGCTACAAAGAAGACTCGCTACCCGTCGGTCAAAAGGGCCATGCTGAAAAACGTGTCAAAACCAGAAATGCAGGACAGGCCATGGAGAAATGGGAGCCTTGCTACACTGATGGGCGGGATGTAAATTGCCAACAGCCACTCTGGAGAAGTGTATGGTGTGTCCTGAAACATCTAAAAAACACAGCTTAGAGAGCATAGGGCACTTCCACTCATGGGGGTATAAATTGGGAAAATGAAAAATCAGCAAGACACAAGCACCCCAAAGTTTAGGGCTGCTCTGTTGACAAGGACCTCCACTTCATTCCACCTTCAATATCCCAGGAAAGAGAAAAATGGATAAAGAAGTTGTGGTCCTTATGTACAATGGAATATCACTCAGCCATGAAATCAATATCATAAGGCTAGTAGCAGCATGATGAGTGGATTTAGGTATGACGATCCTAAGTGAAATAAGTCACACAGAAAAGGACACTTCTCATAAGGTATCACTTAAGGAGGGAATGTAAAAAGCGTTACACTTGAACTGAATTACAAAACAGAACAGAGTCACACATGCAGAAAACACACTATGGCTGCTTAACGGGAAAGGTGAGGTGGGGTGATACATAAAACAAGGGTTTCAAATTAGCTCAGATACCGTTCCATAAACCCAATATGTAATAGACAAGACCTACTCCTTGCTCAGAGAACTGGACTCAACACGCCCTATTCACCGCACAAGAATATATCGACTAGAAATAATCTTAAAACCTATGTATTGATATCTCTCTGTTAGTGTGTCAAGTGGGTGTAAAGCGGCATAAACACAGCAGTGAAAAGCAGCTAAACCCCATTATCAAAATAAATTACTTTGAAAAATCCATGAAACAAAGACAGTGAAAGAGAGAGAAATTCTTACACAATGCGTTCAGGGGCTGTGATGCAACCTGGATTGACCATATCTAGACCCACAGCTGGATGAGACATAAGGGTGGACACTCTTGGGGCTGAGAGGTTTGGTGAGGTTGGGTGAGCAAACGCAGACCCTTTAAAGTAATACTGCGTGGTACCCATCGCATGGGTCCCTAATCTCCAGGTTGAAGGGCATCTTCCTACATCGAAAACATGCAAGAGAAAACAAAAAGATGGTACACCATGTGATGGGGAAAGGTTTCTAAAACGCACCTCATTTCTCTTCTCCTTGTGCCCGGGTTCGCCATTCCAGCCGCTTTACTAACAATCTCCCTATTTGGAGCATCAGCACCTTTAACCTCCTGTTCCGTACAGGTTGCAATTTGTCCTGAGGATGAACGGGTAGACGGGGAACCAGTGAGAGACTAGCTCTTGGTGTTGGGACAGGCACAGGTCACTCTATTTTCCCATAAGGAAGAAGAATTAACCACAGGCTCATCCCCCCCCCCCGGAACCAGAACAGGGCCTGAAGCCATCCTGCGCTTTTGCGGCCAGCTCCCAAAAAAGCGAGTTGTAAAATGGAGCTTCAGGGCACTGCAATTCACAAACCTGCAGAGTTATAAATGACAACTCTCGTCCACAAATATATTGAGGGAAGGCAAAGAAGAGGATTTGAAATCAAGGCAGAATTGCAGGAAACAGATTTCAGGAGGTAGATTCGAATCGCCTTTAAAGCACATGAAAAGCGGCAAAACGTTGACAATGATGCCCTTGGCCAAAAAGGGCGTATGCGTTTTTTCCTGAATATATTCAGGAAAAAACGCATACGCCCTTTTTGGCCAACCAAGCAACCTGGAAAGGCAAATCAGCGCTACAAAGAAGACTCGCTACCCGTCGGTCAAAAGGGCCATGCTGAAAAACGTGTCAAAACCAGAAATGCAGGACAGGCCATGGAGAAATGGGAGCCTTGCTACACTGATGGGCGGGATGTAAATTGCCAACAGCCACTCTGGAGAAGTGTATGGTGTGTCCTGAAACATCTAAAAAACACAGCTTAGAGAGCATAGGGCACTTCCACTCATGGGGGTATAAATTGGGAAAATGAAAAATCAGCAAGACACAAGCACCCCAAAGTTTAGGGCTGCTCTGTTGACAAGGACCTCCACTTCATTCCACCTTCAATATCCCAGGAAAGAGAAAAATGGATAAAGAAGTTGTGGTCCTTATGTACAATGGAATATCACTCAGCCATGAAATCAATATCATAAGGCTAGTAGCAGCATGATGAGTGGATTTAGGTACGACGATTCTAAGTGAAATAAGTCACACAGAAAAGGACACTTCTCATAAGGTATCACTTAAGGAGGGAATGTAAAAAGCGTTACACTTGAACTGAATTACAAAACAGAACAGAGTCACACATGCAGAAAACACACTATGGCTGCTTAACGGGAAAGGTGAGGTGGGGTGATACATAAAACAAGGGTTTCAAATTAGCTCAGATACCGTTCCATAAACCCAATATGTAATAGACAAGACCTACTCCTTGCTCAGAGAACTGGACTCAACACGCCCTATTCACCGCACAAGAATATATCTGACTAGTAATAATCTTAAAACCTATGTATTGATATCTCTCTGTTAGTGTGTCAAGTGGGTGTAAAGCGGCATAAACACAGCAGTGAAAAGCAGCTAAACCCCATTATCAAAATAAATTACTTTGAAAAACCCATGAAACAAAGACAGTGAAAGAGAGAGAAATTCTTACACAATGCGTTCAGGGGCTGTGATGCAACCTGGATTGACCATATCTAGACCCACAGCTGGATGAGACATAAGGGTGGACACTCTTGGGGCTGAGAGGTTTGGTGAGGTTGGGTGAGCAAAGGCAGACCCTTTAAAGTAATACTGCGTGGTACCCATCGCATGGGTCCCTAATCTCCAGGTTCAAGGGCATCTTCCTACATCGAAAACATGCATGAGAAAACAAAAAGATGGTACACCATGTGATGGGGAAAGGTTTCTAAAACGCACCTCATTTCTCTTCTCCTTGTGCCCGGGTTCGCCATTCCAGCCGCTTTACTAACAATCTCCCTATTTGGAGCATCAGCACCTTTAACCTCCTGTTCCGTACAGGTTGCAATTTGTCCTGAGGATGAACGGGTAGACGGGGAACCAGTGAGAGACTAGCTCTTGGTGTTGGGACAGGCACAGGTCACTCTATTTTCCCATCAGGAAGAAGAATTAACCACAGGCTCATCCTCCCCCCCGCAACCAGAACAGGGCCTGAAGCCATCCTGCGCTTTTGCGGCCAGCTCCCAAAAAAGCGAGTTGTAAAATGGAGCTTCAGGGCACTGCAATTCACAAACCTGCAGAGTTATAAATCATAACTCTCGTCCACAAATATATTGAGGGAAGGCAAAGAAGAGGATTTGAAATCAAGGCAGAATTGCAGGAAACAGATTTCAGGAGGTAGATTCGAATCGCCTTTAAAGCACATGAAAAGCGGCAAAACGTTGACAATGATGCCCTTGGCCAAAAAGGGCGTATGCGTTTTTTCCTGAATATATTCAGGAAAAAACGCATACGCCCTTTTTGGCCAACCAAGCAACCTGGAAAGGCAAATCAGCGCTACAAAGAAGACTCGCTACCCGTCGGTAAAAAGGGCCATGCTGAAAAACGTGTCAAAACCAGAAATGCAGGACAGGCCATGGAGAAATGGGAGGCTTGCTACACTGATGGGCGGGATGTAAATTGCCAACAGCCACTCTGGAGAAGTGTATGGTGTGTCCTGAAACATCTAAAAAACACAGCTTAGAGAGCATAGGGCACTTCCACTCATGGGGGTATAAATTGGGAAAATGAAAAATCAGCAAGACACAAGCACCCCAAAGTTTAGGGCTGCTCTGTGGACAAGGACCTCCACTTTATTCCACCTTCAATATCCCAGGAAAGAGAAAAATGGATAAAGAAGTTGTGGTCCTTATGTACTATGGAATATCACTCAGCCATGAAATCAATGTCATAAGGCTAGTAGCAGCATGATGAGTGGATTTAGGTACGACGATTCTAAGTGAAATAAGTCACACGGAAAAGGACACTTCTCATAAGGTATCACTTATGGAGGGAATGTAAAAAGCGTTACACTTGAACTGAATTACAAAACAGAACAGAGTCACACATGCAGAAAACACACTATGGCTGCTTAACGGGAAAGGTGAGGTGGCGTGATACATAAAACAAGGGTTTCAAATTAGCTCAGATACCGTTCCATAAACCCAATATGTAATAGACAAGACCTACTCCTTGCTCAGAGAACTGGACTCAACACGCCCTATTCACCGCACAAGAATATATCTGACTAGTAATAATCTTAAAACCTATGTATTGATATCTCTCTGTTAGTGTGTCAAGTGGGTGTAAAGCGGCATAAACACAGCAGTGAAAAGCAGCTAAACCCCATTATCAAAATAAATTACTTTGAAAAACCCATGAAACAAAGACAGTGAAAGAGAGAGAAATTCTTACACAATGCGTTCAGGGGCTGTGATGCAACCTGGATTGACCATATCTAGACCCACAGCTGGATGAGACATAAGGGTGGACACTCTTGGGGCTGAGAGGTTTGGTGAGGTTGGGTGAGCAAACGCAGACCCTTTAAAGTAATACTGCGTGGTACCCATCGCATGGGTCCCTAATCTCCAGGTTCAAGGGCATCTTCCTACATCGAAAACATGCAAGAGAAAACAAAAAGATGGTACACCATGTGATGGGGAAAGGTTTCTAAAACGCACCTCATTTCTCTTCTCCTTGTGCCCGGGTTCGCCATTCCAGCCGCTTTACTAACAATCTCCCTATTTGGAGCATCAGCACCTTTAACCTCCTGTTCCGTACAGGTTGCAATTTGTCCTGAGGATGAACGGGTAGACGGGGAACCAGTGAGAGACTAGCTCTTGGTGTTGGGACAGGCACAGGTCACTCTATTTTCCCATAAGGAAGAAGAATTAACCACAGGCTCATCCCCCCCCCCCCGGAACCAGAACAGGGCCTGAAGCCATCCTGCGCTTTTGCGGCCAGCTCCCAAAAAAGCGAGTTGTAAAATGGAGCTTCAGGGCACTGCAATTCACAAACCTGCAGAGTTATAAATGACAACTCTCGTCCACAAATATATTGAGGGAAGGCAAAGAAGAGGATTTGAAATCAAGGCAGAATTGCAGGAAACAGATTTCAGGAGGTAGATTCGAATCGCCTTTAAAGCACATGAAAAGCGGCAAAACGTTGACAATGATGCCCTTGGCCAAAAAGGGCGTATGCGTTTTTTCCTGAATATATTCAGGAAAAAACGCATACGCCCTTTTTGGCCAACCAAGCAACCTGGAAAGGCAAATCAGCGCTACAAAGAAGACTCGCTACCCGTCGGTCAAAAGGGCCATGCTGAAAAACGTGTCAAAACCAGAAATGCAGGACAGGCCATGGAGAAATGGGAGCCTTGCTACACTGATGGGCGGGATGTAAATTGCCAACAGCCACTCTGGAGAAGTGTATGGTGTGTCCTGAAACATCTAAAAAACACAGCTTAGAGAGCATAGGGCACTTCCACTCATGGGGGTATAAATTGGGAAAATGAAAAATCAGCAAGACACAAGCACCCCAAAGTTTAGGGCTGCTCTGTTGACAAGGACCTCCACTCCATTCCACCTTCAATATCCCAGGAAAGAGAAAAATGGATAAAGAAGTTGTGGTCCTTATGTACAATGGAATATCACTCAGCCATGAAATCAATATCATAAGGCTAGTAGCAGCATGATGAGTGGATTTAGGTACGACGATTCTAAGTGAAATAAGTCACACAGAAAAGGACACTTCTCATAAGGTATCACTTAAGGAGGGAATGTAAAAAGCGTTACACTTGAACTGAATTACAAAACAGAACAGAGTCACACATGCAGAAAACACACTATGGCTGCTTAACGGGAAAGGTGAGGTGGGGTGATACATAAAACAAGGGTTTCAAATTAGCTCAGATACCGTTCCATAAACCCAATATGTAATAGACAAGACCTACTCCTTGCTCAGAGAACTGGACTCAACACGCCCTATTCACCGCACAAGAATATATCTGACTAGTAATAATCTTAAAACCTATGTATTGATATCTCTCTGTTAGTGTGTCAAGTGGGTGTAAAGCGGCATAAACACAGCAGTGAAAAGCAGCTAAACCCCATTATCAAAATAAATTACTTTGAAAAACCCATGAAACAAAGACAGTGAAAGAGAGAGACATTCTTACACAATGCGTTCAGGGGCTGTGATGCAACCTGGATTGACCATATCTAGACCCACAGGGGGATGAGACATAAGGGTGGACACTCTTGGGGCTGAGAGGTTTGGTGAGGTTGGGTGAGCAAACGCAGACCCTTTAAAGTAATACTGCGTGGTACCCATCGCATGGGTCCCTAATCTCCAGGTTCAAGGGCATCTTCCTACATCGAAAACATGCATGAGAAAACAAAAAGATGGTACACCATGTGATGGGGAAAGGTTTCTAAAACGCACCTCATTTCTCTTCTCCTTGTGCCCGGGTTCGCCATTCCAGCCGCTTTACTAACAATCTCCCTATTTGGAGCATCAGCACCTTTAACCTCCTGTTCCGTACAGGTTGCAATTTGTCCTGAGGATGAACGGGTAGACGGGGAACCAGTGAGAGACTAGCTCTTGGTGTTGGGACAGGCACAGGTCACTCTATTTTCCCATCAGGAAGAAGAATTAACCACAGGCTCATCCTCCCCCCCGCAACCAGAACAGGGCCTGAAGCCATCCTGCGCTTTTGCGGCCAGCTCCCAAAAAAGCGAGTTGTAAAATGGAGCTTCAGGGCACTGCAATTCACAAACCTGCAGAGTTATAAATCATAACTCTCGTCCACAAATATATTGAGGGAAGGCAAAGAAGAGGATTTGAAATCAAGGCAGAATTGCAGGAAACAGATTTCAGGAGGTAGATTCGAATCACCTTTAAAGCACATGAAAAGCGGCAAAACGTTGACAATGATGCCCTTGGCCAAAAAGGGCGTATGCGTTTTTTCCTGAATATATTCAGGAAAAAACGCATACGCCCTTTTTGGCCAACCAAGCAACCTGGAAAGGCAAATCAGCGCTACAAAGAAGACTCGCTACCCGTCGGTCAAAAGGGCCATGCTGAAAAACGTGTCAAAACCAGAAATGCAGGACAGGCCATGGAGAAATGGGAGCCTTGCTACACTGATGGGCGGGATGTAAATTGCCAACAGCCACTCTGGAGAAGTGTATGGTGTGTCCTGAAACATCTAAAAAACACAGCTTAGAGAGCATAGGGCACTTCCACTCATGGGGGTATAAATTGGGAAAATGAAAAATCAGCAAGACACAAGCACCCCAAAGTTTAGGGCTGCTCTGTTGACAAGGACCTCCACTTCATTCCACCTTCAATATCCCAGGAAAGAGAAAAATGGATAAAGAAGTTGTGGTCCTTATGTACAATGGAATATCACTCAGCCATGAAATCAATATCATAAGGCTAGTAGCAGCATGATGAGTGGATTTACGTACGACGATTCTAAGTGAAATAAGTCACACAGAAAAGGACACTTCTCATAAGGTATCACTTAAGGAGGGAATGTAAAAAGCGTTACACTTGAACTGAATTACAAAACAGAACAGAGTCACACATGCAGAAAACACACTATGGCTGCTTAACGGGAAAGGTGAGGTGGGGTGATACATAAAACAAGGGTTTCAAATTAGCTCAGATACCGTTCCATAAACCCAATATGTAATAGACAAGACCTACTCCTTGCTCAGAGAACTGGACTCAACACGCCCTATTCACCGCACAAGAATATATCTGACTAGTAATAATCTTAAAACCTATGTATTGATATCTCTCTGTTAGTGTGTCAAGTGGGTGTAAAGCGGCATAAACACAGCAGTGAAAAGCAGCTAAACCCCATTATCAAAATAAATTACTTTGAAAAACCCATGAAACAAAGACAGTGAAAGAGAGAGAAATTCTTACACAATGCGTTCAGGGGCTGTGATGCAACCTGGATTGACCATATCTAGACCCACAGCTGGATGAGACATAAGGGTGGACACTCTTGGGGCTGAGAGGTTTGGTGAGGTTGGGTGAGCAAACGCAGACCCTTTAAAGTAATACTGCGTGGTACCCATCGCATGGGTCCCTAATCTCCAGGTTCAAGGGCATCTTCCTACATCGAAAACATGCATGAGAAAACAAAAAGATGGTACACCATGTGATGGGGAAAGGTTTCTAAAACGCACCTCATTTCTCTTCTCCTTGTGCCCGGGTTCGCCATTCCAGCCGCTTTACTAACAATCTCCCTATTTGGAGCATCAGCACCTTTAACCTCCTGTTCCGTACAGGTTGCAATTTGTCCTGAGGATGAACGGGTAGACGGGGAACCAGTGAGAGACTAGCTCTTGGTGTTGGGACAGGCACAGGTCACTCTATTTTCCCATAAGGAAGAAGAATTAACCACAGGCTCATCCCCCTCCCGGAACCAGAACAGGGCCTGAAGCCATCCTGCGCTTTTGCGGCCAGCTCCCAAAAAAGCGAGTTGTAAAATGGAGCTTCAGGGCACTGCAATTCACAAACCTGCAGGGTTATAAATGATAACTCTCGTCCACAAATATATTGAGGGAAGGCAAAGAAGAGGATTTGAAATCAAGGCAGAATTGCAGGAAACAGATTTCAGGAGGTAGATTTGAATCGCCTTTAAAGCACATGAAAAGCGGGAAAACGTTGACAATGATGCCCTTGGCCAAAAAGGGCGTATGCGTTTTTTCCTGAATATATTCAGGAAAAAACGCATACGCCCTTTTTGGCCAACCAAGCAACCTGGAAAGGCAAATCAGCGCTACAAAGAAGACTCGCTACCCGTCGGTCAAAAGGGCCATGCTGAAAAACGTGTCAAAACCAGAAATGCAGGACAGGCCATGGAGAACTGGGAGCCTTGCTACACTGATCGGCGGGATGTAAATTGCCAACAGCCACGCTGGAGAAGTGTATGGTCTGTCCTGAAACATCTAAAAAACACAGCTTAGAGAGCATAGGGCACTTCCACTCATGGGGGTATAAATTGGGAAAATGAAAAATCAGCAAGACACAAGCACCCCAAAGTTTAGGGCTGCTCTGTTGACAAGGACCTCCACTTCATTCCACCTTCAATATCCCAGGAAAGAGAAAAATGGATAAAGAAGTTGTGGTCCTTATGTACAATGGAATATCACTCAGCCATGAAATCAATATCATAAGGCTAGTAGCAGCATGATGAGTGGATTTAGGTACGACGATTCTAAGTGAAATAAGTCACACAGAAAAGGACACTTCTCATAAGGTATCACTTAAGGAGGGAATGTAAAAAGCGTTACACTTGAACTGAATTACAAAACAGAACAGAGTCACACATGCAGAAAACACACTATGGCTGCTTAACGGGAAAGGTGAGGTGGGGTGATACATAAAACAAGGGTTTCAAATTAGCTCAGATACCGTTCCATAAACCCAATATGTAATAGACAAGACCTACTCCTTGCTCAGAGAACTGGACTCAACACGCCCTATTCACCGCACAAGAATATATCTGACTAGTAATAATCCTAAAACCTATGTATTGATATCTCTCTGTTAGTGTGTCAAGTGGGTGTAAAGCGGCATAAACACAGCAGTGAAAAGCAGCTAAACCCCATTATCAAAATAAATTACTTTGAAAAACCCATGAAACAAAGACAGTGAAAGAGAGAGAAATTCTTACACAATGCGTTCAGGGGCTGTGATGCAACCTGGATTGACCATATCTAGACCCACAGCTGGATGAGACATAAGGGTGGACACTCTTGGGGCTGAGAGGTTTGGTGAGGTTGGGTGAGCAAAGGCAGACCCTTTAAAGTAATACTGCGTGGTACCCATCGCATGGGTCCCTAATCTCCAGGTTCAAGGGCATCTTCCTACATCGAAAACATGCATGAGAAAACAAAAAGATGGTACACCATGTGATGGGGAAAGGTTTCTAAAACGCACCTCATTTCTCTTCTCCTTGTGCCCGGGTTCGCCATTCCAGCCGCTTTACTAACAATCTCCCTATTTGGAGCATCAGAACCTTTAACCTCCTGTTCCGTACAGGTTGCAATTTGTCCTGAGGATGAACGGGTAGACGGGGAACCAGTGAGAGACTAGCTCTTGGTGTTGGGACAGGCACAGGTCACTCTATTTTCCCATAAGGAAGAAGAATTAACCACAGGCTTATCCCCCCCCCGGAACCAGAACAGGGCCTGAAGCCATCCTGCGCTTTTGCGGCCAGCTCCCAAAAAAGCGAGTTGTAAAATGGAGCTTCAGGGCACTGCAATTCACAAACCTGCAGGGTTATAAATGATAACTCTCGTCCACAAATATATTGAGGGAAGGCAAAGAAGAGGATTTGAAATCAAGGCAGAATTGCAGGAAACAGATTTCAGGAGGTAGATTCGAATCGCCTTTAAAGCACATGAAAAGCGGCAAAACGTTGACAATGATGCCCTTGGCCAAAAAGGGCGTATGCGTTTTTTCCTGAATATATTCAGGAAAAAACGCATACGCCCTTTTTGGCCAACCAAGCAACCTGGAAAGGCAAATCAACACTACAAAGAAGACTCGCTACCCGTCGGTCAAAAGGGCCATGCTGAAA
The DNA here is from genome assembly GCF_965194805.1 of Balaenoptera borealis. Taxonomy (NCBI): domain Eukaryota; kingdom Metazoa; phylum Chordata; class Mammalia; order Artiodactyla; family Balaenopteridae; genus Balaenoptera; species Balaenoptera borealis. The sequence goes on from NW_028124009.1 coordinate 4,549,037, forward strand.
AAAGTCTCAAAACCAGAAATGCAGGACAGGCCATGGAGAAATGGGAGCCTTGCTACACTGATCGGCGGGATGTAAATTGCCAACAGCCACTCTGGAGAAGTGTACGGTGTGTCCTGAAACATCTAAAAAACACAGCTTAGAGAGCATAGGGCACTTCCACTCATGGGGGTATAAATTGGGAAAATGAAAAATCAGCAAGACACAAGCACCCCAAAGTTTAGGGCTGCTCTGTTGACAAGGACCTCCACTTTATTCCACCTTCAATATCCCAGGAAAGAGAAAAATGGATAAAGAAGTTGTGGTCCTTATGTACAATGGAATATCACTCAGCCATGAAATCAATGTCATAAGGCTAGTAGCAGCATGATGAGTGGATTTAGGTACGACGATTCTAAGTGAAATAAGTCACACAGAAAAGGACACTTCTCATAAGGTATCACTTAAGGAGGGAATGTAAAAAGCGTTACACTTGAACTGAATTACAAAACAGAACAGAGTCACACATGCAGAAAACACACTATGGCTGCTTAACGGGAAAGGTGAGGTGGCGTGATACATAAAACAAGGGTTTCAAACTAGCTCAGATACCGTTCCATAAACCCAATATGTAATAGACAAGACCTACTCCTTGCTCAGAGAACTGGACTCAACACGCCCTATTCACCGCACAAGAATATATCGACTAGAAATAATCTTAAAACCTATGTATTGATATCTCTCTGTTAGTGTGTCAAGTGGGTGTAAAGCGGCATAAACACAGCAGTGAAAAGCAGCTAAACCCCATTATAAAAATAAATTACTTTGAAAAATCCATGAAACAAAGACAGTGAAAGAGAGAGAAATTCTTACACAATGCGTTCAGGGGCTGTGATGCAACCTGGATTGACCATATCTAGACCCACAGCTGGATGAGACATAAGGGTGGACACTCTTGGGGCTGAGAGGTTTGGTGAGGTTGGGTGAGCAAACGCAGACCCTTTAAAGTAATACTGCGTGGTACCCATCGCATGGGTCCCAAATCTCCAGGTTCAAGGGCATCTTCCTACATCGAAAACATGCATGAGAAAACAAAAAGATGGTACACCATGTGATGGGGAAAGGTTTCTAAAACGCACCTCATTTCTCTTCTCCTTGTGCCCGGGTTCGCCATTCCAGCCGCTTTACTAACAATCTCCCTACTTGGAGCATCAGCACCTTTAACGTCCTGTTCCGTACAGGTTGCAATTTGTCCTGAGGATGAACGGGTAGACGGGGAACCAGTGAGAGACTAGCTCTTGGTGTTGGGACAGGCACAGGTCACTCTATTTTCCCATCAGGAAGAAGAATTAACCACAGGCTCATCCTCCCCCCCGGAACCAGAACAGGGCCTGAAGCCATCCTGCGCTTTTGCGGCCAGCTCCCAAAAAAGCGAGTTGTAAAATGGAGCTTCAGGGCACTGCAATTCACAAACCTGCAGAGTTATAAATCATAACTCTCGTCCACAAATATATTGAGGGAAGGCAAAGAAGAGGATTTGAAATCAAGGCAGAATTGCAGGAAACAGATTTCAGGAGGTAGATTCGAATCACCTTTAAAGCACATGAAAAGCGGCAAAACGTTGACAATGATGCCCTTGGCCAAAAAGGGCGTATGCGTTTTTTCCTGAATATATTCAGGAAAAAACGCATACGCCCTTTTTGGCCAACCAAGCAACCTGGAAAGGCAAATCAGCGCTACAAAGAAGACTCGCTACCCATCGGTCAAAAGGGCCATGCTGAAAAAAGTCTCAAAACCAGAAATGCAGGACAGGCCATGGAGAAATGGGAGCCTTGCTACACTGATCGGCGGGATGTAAATTGCCAACAGCGACTCTGGAGAAGTGTACGGTGTGTCCCGAAACATCTAAAAAACACAGCTTAGAGAGCATAGGGCACTTCCACTCATGGGGGTATAAATTGGGAAAATGAAAAATCAGCAAGACACAAGCACCCCAAAGTTTAGGGCTGCTCTGTGGACAAGGACCTCCACTTTATTCCACCTTCAATATCCCAGGAAAGAGAAAAATGGATAAAGAAGTTGTGGTCCTTATGTACAATGGAATATCACTCAGCCATGAAATCAATGTCATAAGGCTAGTAGCAGCATGATGAGTGGATTTAGGTACGACGATTCTAAGTGAAATAAGTCACACGGAAAAGGACACTTCTCATAAGGTATCACTTATGGAGGGAATGTAAAAAGCGTTACACTTGAACTGAATTACAAAACAGAACAGAGTCACACATGCAGAAAACACACTATGGCTGCTTAACGGGAAAGGTGAGGTGGCGTGATACATAAAACAAGGGTTTCAAATTAGCTCAGATACCGTTCCATAAACCCAATATGTAATAGACAAGACCTACTCCTTGCTCAGAGAACTGGACTCAACACGCCCTATTCACCGCACAAGAATATATCTGACTAGTAATAATCTTAAAACCTATGTATTGATATCTCTCTGTTAGTGTGTCAAGTGGGTGTAAAGCGGCATAAACACAGCAGTGAAAAGCAGCTAAACCCCATTATCAAAATAAATTACTTTGAAAAACCCATGAAACAAAGACAGTGAAAGAGAGAGAAATTCTTACACAATGCGTTCAGGGGCTGTGATGCAACCTGGATTGACCATATCTAGACCCACAGCTGGATGAGACATAAGGGTGGACACTCTTGGGGCTGAGAGGTTTGGTGAGGTTGGGTGAGCAAACGCAGACCCTTTAAAGTAATACTGCGTGGTACCCATCGCATGGGTCCCTAATCTCCAGGTTCAAGGGCATCTTCCTACATCGAAAACATGCAAGAGAAAACAAAAAGATGGTACACCATGTGATGGGGAAAGGTTTCTAAAACGCACCTCATTTCTCTTCTCCTTGTGCCCGGGTTCGCCATTCCAGCCGCTTTACTAACAATCTCCCTACTTGGAGCATCAGCACCTTTAACCTCCTGTTCCGTACAGGTTGCAATTTGTCCTGAGGATGAACGGGTAGACGGGGAACCAGTGAGAGACTAGCTCTTGGTGTTGGGACAGGCACAGGTCACTCTATTTTCCCATCAGGAAGAAGAATTAACCACAGGCTCATCCTCCCCCCCGCAACCAGAACAGGGCCTGAAGCCATCCTGCGCTTTTGCGGCCAGCTCCCAAAAAAGCGAGTTGTAAAATGGAGCTTCAGGGCACTGCAATTCACAAACCTGCAGAGTTATAAATCATAACTCTCGTCCACAAATATATTGAGGGAAGGCAAAGAAGAGGATTTGAAATCAAGGCAGAATTGCAGGAAACAGATTTCAGGAGGTAGATTCGAATCACCTTTAAAGCACATGAAAAGCGGCAAAACGTTGACAATGATGCCCTTGGCCAAAAAGGGCGTATGCGTTTTTTCCTGAATATATTCAGGAAAAAACGCATACGCCCTTTTTGGCCAACCAAGCAACCTGGAAAGGCAAATCAGCGCTACAAAGAAGACTCGCTACCCGTCGGTCAAAAGGGCCATGCTGAAAAACGTGTCAAAACCAGAAATGCAGGACAGGCCATGGAGAAATGGGAGCCTTGCTACACTGATCGGCGGGATGTAAATTGCCAACAGCCACTCTGGAGAAGTGTATGGTGTGTCCTGAAACATCTAAAAAACACAGCTTAGAGAGCATAGGGCACTTCCACTCATGGGGGTATAAATTGGGAAAATGAAAAATCAGCAAGACACAAGCACCCCAAAGTTTAGGGCTGCTCTGTTGACAAGGACCTCCACTTCATTCCACCTTCAATATCCCAGGAAAGAGAAAAATGGATAAAGAAGTTGTGGTCCTTATGTACAATGGAATATCACTCAGCCATGAAATCAATATCATAAGGCTAGTAGCAGCATGATGAGTGGATTTAGGTACGACGATTCTAAGTGAAATAAGTCACACAGAAAAGGACACTTCTCATAAGGTATCACTTAAGGAGGGAATGTAAAAAGCGTTACACTTGAACTGAATTACAAAACAGAACAGAGTCACACATGCAGAAAACACACTATGGCTGCTTAACGGGAAAGGTGAGGTGGGGTGATACATAAAACAAGGGTTTCAAATTAGCTCAGATACCGTTCCATAAACCCAATATGTAATAGACAAGACCTACTCCTTGCTCAGAGAACTGGACTCAACACGCCCTATTCACCGCACAAGAATATATCTGACTAGTAATAATCCTAAAACCTATGTATTGATATCTCTCTGTTAGTGTGTCAAGTGGGTGTAAAGCGGCATAAACACAGCAGTGAAAAGCAGCTAAACCCCATTATCAAAATAAATTACTTTGAAAAACCCATGAAACAAAGACAGTGAAAGAGAGAGAAATTCTTACACAATGCGTTCAGGGGCTGTGATGCAACCTGGATTGACCATATCTAGACCCACAGCTGGATGAGACATAAGGGTGGACACTCTTGGGGCTGAGAGGTTTGGTGAGGTTGGGTGAGCAAAGGCAGACCCTTTAAAGTAATACTGCGTGGTACCCATCGCATGGGTCCCTAATCTCCAGGTTCAAGGGCATCTTCCTACATCGAAAACATGCATGAGAAAACAAAAAGATGGTACACCATGTGATGGGGAAAGGTTTCTAAAACGCACCTCATTTCTCTTCTCCTTGTGCCCGGGTTCGCCATTCCAGCCGCTTTACTAACAATCTCCCTATTTGGAGCATCAGAACCTTTAACCTCCTGTTCCGTACAGGTTGCAATTTGTCCTGAGGATGAACGGGTAGACGGGGAACCAGTGAGAGACTAGCTCTTGGTGTTGGGACAGGCACAGGTCACTCTATTTTCCCATAAGGAAGAAGAATTAACCACAGGCTTATCCCCCCCCCGGAACCAGAACAGGGCCTGAAGCCATCCTGCGCTTTTGCGGCCAGCTCCCAAAAAAGCGAGTTGTAAAATGGAGCTTCAGGGCACTGCAATTCACAAACCTGCAGGGTTATAAATGATAACTCTCGTCCACAAATATATTGAGGGAAGGCAAAGAAGAGGATTTGAAATCAAGGCAGAATTGCAGGAAACAGATTTCAGGAGGTAGATTCGAATCGCCTTTAAAGCACATGAAAAGCGGCAAAACGTTGACAATGATGCCCTTGGCCAAAAAGGGCGTATGCGTTTTTTCCTGAATATATTCAGGAAAAAACGCATACGCCCTTTTTGGCCAACCAAGCAACCTGGAAAGGCAAATCAACACTACAAAGAAGACTCGCTACCCGTCGGTCAAAAGGGCCATGCTGAAAAAAGTCTCAAAACCAGAAATGCAGGACAGGCCATGGAGAAATGGGAGCCTTGCTACACTGATCGGCGGGATGTAAATTGCCAACAGCCACTCTGGAGAAGTGTACGGTGTGTCCTGAAACATCTAAAAAACACAGCTTAGAGAGCATAGGGCACTTCCACTCATGGGGGTATAAATTGGGAAAATGAAAAATCAGCAAGACACAAGCACCCCAAAGTTTAGGGCTGCTCTGTTGACAAGGACCTCCACTTTATTCCACCTTCAATATCCCAGGAAAGAGAAAAATGGATAAAGAAGTTGTGGTCCTTATGTACAATGGAATATCACTCAGCCATGAAATCAATGTCATAAGGCTAGTAGCAGCATGATGAGTGGATTTAGGTACGACGATTCTAAGTGAAATAAGTCACACAGAAAAGGACACTTCTCATAAGGTATCACTTAAGGAGGGAATGTAAAAAGCGTTACACTTGAACTGAATTACAAAACAGAACAGAGTCACACATGCAGAAAACACACTATGGCTGCTTAACGGGAAAGGTGAGGTGGCGTGATACATAAAACAAGGGTTTCAAACTAGCTCAGATACCGTTCCATAAACCCAATATGTAATAGACAAGACCTACTCCTTGCTCAGAGAACTGGACTCAACACGCCCTATTCACCGCACAAGAATATATCGACTAGAAATAATCTTAAAACCTATGTATTGATATCTCTCTGTTAGTGTGTCAAGTGGGTGTAAAGCGGCATAAACACAGCAGTGAAAAGCAGCTAAACCCCATTATAAAAATAAATTACTTTGAAAAATCCATGAAACAAAGACAGTGAAAGAGAGAGAAATTCTTACACAATGCGTTCAGGGGCTGTGATGCAACCTGGATTGACCATATCTAGACCCACAGCTGGATGAGACATAAGGGTGGACACTCTTGGGGCTGAGAGGTTTGGTGAGGTTGGGTGAGCAAACGCAGACCCTTTAAAGTAATACTGCGTGGTACCCATCGCATGGGTCCCAAATCTCCAGGTTCAAGGGCATCTTCCTACATCGAAAACATGCATGAGAAAACAAAAAGATGGTACACCATGTGATGGGGAAAGGTTTCTAAAACGCACCTCATTTCTCTTCTCCTTGTGCCCGGGTTCGCCATTCCAGCCGCTTTACTAACAATCTCCCTACTTGGAGCATCAGCACCTTTAACGTCCTGTTCCGTACAGGTTGCAATTTGTCCTGAGGATGAACGGGTAGACGGGGAACCAGTGAGAGACTAGCTCTTGGTGTTGGGACAGGCACAGGTCACTCTATTTTCCCATCAGGAAGAAGAATTAACCACAGGCTCATCCTCCCCCCCGGAACCAGAACAGGGCCTGAAGCCATCCTGCGCTTTTGCGGCCAGCTCCCAAAAAAGCGAGTTGTAAAATGGAGCTTCAGGGCACTGCAATTCACAAACCTGCAGAGTTATAAATCATAACTCTCGTCCACAAATATATTGAGGGAAGGCAAAGAAGAGGATTTGAAATCAAGGCAGAATTGCAGGAAACAGATTTCAGGAGGTAGATTCGAATCACCTTTAAAGCACATGAAAAGCGGCAAAACGTTGACAATGATGCCCTTGGCCAAAAAGGGCGTATGCGTTTTTTCCTGAATATATTCAGGAAAAAACGCATACGCCCTTTTTGGCCAACCAAGCAACCTGGAAAGGCAAATCAGCGCTACAAAGAAGACTCGCTACCCATCGGTCAAAAGGGCCATGCTGAAAAAAGTCTCAAAACCAGAAATGCAGGACAGGCCATGGAGAAATGGGAGCCTTGCTACACTGATCGGCGGGATGTAAATTGCCAACAGCGACTCTGGAGAAGTGTACGGTGTGTCCCGAAACATCTAAAAAACACAGCTTAGAGAGCATAGGGCACTTCCACTCATGGGGGTATAAATTGGGAAAATGAAAAATCAGCAAGACACAAGCACCCCAAAGTTTAGGGCTGCTCTGTGGACAAGGACCTCCACTTTATTCCACCTTCAATATCCCAGGAAAGAGAAAAATGGATAAAGAAGTTGTGGTCCTTATGTACAATGGAATATCACTCAGCCATGAAATCAATGTCATAAGGCTAGTAGCAGCATGATGAGTGGATTTAGGTACGACGATTCTAAGTGAAATAAGTCACACGGAAAAGGACACTTCTCATAAGGTATCACTTATGGAGGGAATGTAAAAAGCGTTACACTTGAACTGAATTACAAAACAGAACAGAGTCACACATGCAGAAAACACACTATGGCTGCTTAACGGGAAAGGTGAGGTGGCGTGATACATAAAACAAGGGTTTCAAATTAGCTCAGATACCGTTCCATAAACCCAATATGTAATAGACAAGACCTACTCCTTGCTCAGAGAACTGGACTCAACACGCCCTATTCACCGCACAAGAATATATCTGACTAGTAATAATCTTAAAACCTATGTATTGATATCTCTCTGTTAGTGTGTCAAGTGGGTGTAAAGCGGCATAAACACAGCAGTGAAAAGCAGCTAAACCCCATTATCAAAATAAATTACTTTGAAAAACCCATGAAACAAAGACAGTGAAAGAGAGAGAAATTCTTACACAATGCGTTCAGGGGCTGTGATGCAACCTGGATTGACCATATCTAGACCCACAGCTGGATGAGACATAAGGGTGGACACTCTTGGGGCTGAGAGGTTTGGTGAGGTTGGGTGAGCAAACGCAGACCCTTTAAAGTAATACTGCGTGGTACCCATCGCATGGGTCCCTAATCTCCAGGTTCAAGGGCATCTTCCTACATCGAAAACATGCAAGAGAAAACAAAAAGATGGTACACCATGTGATGGGGAAAGGTTTCTAAAACGCACCTCATTTCTCTTCTCCTTGTGCCCGGGTTCGCCATTCCAGCCGCTTTACTAACAATCTCCCTACTTGGAGCATCAGCACCTTTAACCTCCTGTTCCGTACAGGTTGCAATTTGTCCTGAGGATGAACGGGTAGACGGGGAACCAGTGAGAGACTAGCTCTTGGTGTTGGGACAGGCACAGGTCACTCTATTTTCCCATCAGGAAGAAGAATTAACCACAGGCTCATCCTCCCCCCCGCAACCAGAACAGGGCCTGAAGCCATCCTGCGCTTTTGCGGCCAGCTCCCAAAAAAGCGAGTTGTAAAATGGAGCTTCAGGGCACTGCAATTCACAAACCTGCAGAGTTATAAATCATAACTCTCGTCCACAAATATATTGAGGGAAGGCAAAGAAGAGGATTTGAAATCAAGGCAGAATTGCAGGAAACAGATTTCAGGAGGTAGATTCGAATCACCTTTAAAGCACATGAAAAGCGGCAAAACGTTGACAATGATGCCCTTGGCCAAAAAGGGCGTATGCGTTTTTTCCTGAATATATTCAGGAAAAAACGCATACGCCCTTTTTGGCCAACCAAGCAACCTGGAAAGGCAAATCAGCGCTACAAAGAAGACTCGCTACCCGTCGGTCAAAAGGGCCATGCTGAAAAACGTGTCAAAACCAGAAATGCAGGACAGGCCATGGAGAAATGGGAGCCTTGCTACACTGATCGGCGGGATGTAAATTGCCAACAGCCACTCTGGAGAAGTGTATGGTGTGTCCTGAAACATCTAAAAAACACAGCTTAGAGAGCATAGGGCACTTCCACTCATGGGGGTATAAATTGGGAAAATGAAAAATCAGCAAGACACAAGCACCCCAAAGTTTAGGGCTGCTCTGTTGACAAGGACCTCCACTTCATTCCACCTTCAATATCCCAGGAAAGAGAAAAATGGATAAAGAAGTTGTGGTCCTTATGTACAATGGAATATCACTCAGCCATGAAATCAATATCATAAGGCTAGTAGCAGCATGATGAGTGGATTTAGGTACGACGATTCTAAGTGAAATAAGTCACACAGAAAAGGACACTTCTCATAAGGTATCACTTAAGGAGGGAATGTAAAAAGCGTTACACTTGAACTGAATTACAAAACAGAACAGAGTCACACATGCAGAAAACACACTATGGCTGCTTAACGGGAAAGGTGAGGTGGGGTGATACATAAAACAAGGGTTTCAAATTAGCTCAGATACCGTTCCATAAACCCAATATGTAATAGACAAGACCTACTCCTTGCTCAGAGAACTGGACTCAACACGCCCTATTCACCGCACAAGAATATATCTGACTAGTAATAATCCTAAAACCTATGTATTGATATCTCTCTGTTAGTGTGTCAAGTGGGTGTAAAGCGGCATAAACACAGCAGTGAAAAGCAGCTAAACCCCATTATCAAAATAAATTACTTTGAAAAACCCATGAAACAAAGACAGTGAAAGAGAGAGAAATTCTTACACAATGCGTTCAGGGGCTGTGATGCAACCTGGATTGACCATATCTAGACCCACAGCTGGATGAGACATAAGGGTGGACACTCTTGGGGCTGAGAGGTTTGGTGAGGTTGGGTGAGCAAAGGCAGACCCTTTAAAGTAATACTGCGTGGTACCCATCGCATGGGTCCCTAATCTCCAGGTTCAAGGGCATCTTCCTACATCGAAAACATGCATGAGAAAACAAAAAGATGGTACACCATGTGATGGGGAAAGGTTTCTAAAACGCACCTCATTTCTCTTCTCCTTGTGCCCGGGTTCGCCATTCCAGCCGCTTTACTAACAATCTCCCTATTTGGAGCATCAGAACCTTTAACCTCCTGTTCCGTACAGGTTGCAATTTGTCCTGAGGATGAACGGGTAGACGGGGAACCAGTGAGAGACTAGCTCTTGGTGTTGGGACAGGCACAGGTCACTCTATTTTCCCATAAGGAAGAAGAATTAACCACAGGCTTATCCCCCCCCCGGAACCAGAACAGGGCCTGAAGCCATCCTGCGCTTTTGCGGCCAGCTCCCAAAAAAGCGAGTTGTAAAATGGAGCTTCAGGGCACTGCAATTCACAAACCTGCAGGGTTATAAATGATAACTCTCGTCCACAAATATATTGAGGGAAGGCAAAGAAGAGGATTTGAAATCAAGGCAGAATTGCAGGAAACAGATTTCAGGAGGTAGATTCGAATCGCCTTTAAAGCACATGAAAAGCGGCAAAACGTTGACAATGATGCCCTTGGCCAAAAAGGGCGTATGCGTTTTTTCCTGAATATATTCAGGAAAAAACGCATACGCCCTTTTTGGCCAACCAAGCAACCTGGAAAGGCAAATCAACACTACAAAGAAGACTCGCTACCCGTCGGTCAAAAGGGCCATGCTGAAAAAAGTCTCAAAACCAGAAATGCAGGACAGGCCATGGAGAAATGGGAGCCTTGCTACACTGATCGGCGGGATGTAAATTGCCAACAGCCACTCTGGAGAAGTGTACGGTGTGTCCTGAAACATCTAAAAAACACAGCTTAGAGAGCATAGGGCACTTCCACTCATGGGGGTATAAATTGGGAAAATGAAAAATCAGCAAGACACAAGCACCCCAAAGTTTAGGGCTGCTCTGTTGACAAGGACCTCCACTTTATTCCACCTTCAATATCCCAGGAAAGAGAAAAATGGATAAAGAAGTTGTGGTCCTTATGTACAATGGAATATCACTCAGCCATGAAATCAATGTCATAAGGCTAGTAGCAGCATGATGAGTGGATTTAGGTACGACGATTCTAAGTGAAATAAGTCACACAGAAAAGGACACTTCTCATAAGGTATCACTTAAGGAGGGAATGTAAAAAGCGTTACACTTGAACTGAATTACAAAACAGAACAGAGTCACACATGCAGAAAACACACTATGGCTGCTTAACGGGAAAGGTGAGGTGGCGTGATACATAAAACAAGGGTTTCAAACTAGCTCAGATACCGTTCCATAAACCCAATATGTAATAGACAAGACCTACTCCTTGCTCAGAGAACTGGACTCAACACGCCCTATTCACCGCACAAGAATATATCGACTAGAAATAATCTTAAAACCTATGTATTGATATCTCTCTGTTAGTGTGTCAAGTGGGTGTAAAGCGGCATAAACACAGCAGTGAAAAGCAGCTAAACCCCATTATAAAAATAAATTACTTTGAAAAATCCATGAAACAAAGACAGTGAAAGAGAGAGAAATTCTTACACAATGCGTTCAGGGGCTGTGATGCAACCTGGATTGACCATATCTAGACCCACAGCTGGATGAGACATAAGGGTGGACACTCTTGGGGCTGAGAGGTTTGGTGAGGTTGGGTGAGCAAACGCAGACCCTTTAAAGTAATACTGCGTGGTACCCATCGCATGGGTCCCAAATCTCCAGGTTCAAGGGCATCTTCCTACATCGAAAACATGCATGAGAAAACAAAAAGATGGTACACCATGTGATGGGGAAAGGTTTCTAAAACGCACCTCATTTCTCTTCTCCTTGTGCCCGGGTTCGCCATTCCAGCCGCTTTACTAACAATCTCCCTACTTGGAGCATCAGCACCTTTAACGTCCTGTTCCGTACAGGTTGCAATTTGTCCTGAGGATGAACGGGTAGACGGGGAACCAGTGAGAGACTAGCTCTTGGTGTTGGGACAGGCACAGGTCACTCTATTTTCCCATCAGGAAGAAGAATTAACCACAGGCTCATCCTCCCCCCCGGAACCAGAACAGGGCCTGAAGCCATCCTGCGCTTTTGCGGCCAGCTCCCAAAAAAGCGAGTTGTAAAATGGAGCTTCAGGGCACTGCAATTCACAAACCTGCAGAGTTATAAATCATAACTCTCGTCCACAAATATATTGAGGGAAGGCAAAGAAGAGGATTTGAAATCAAGGCAGAATTGCAGGAAACAGATTTCAGGAGGTAGATTCGAATCACCTTTAAAGCACATGAAAAGCGGCAAAACGTTGACAATGATGCCCTTGGCCAAAAAGGGCGTATGCGTTTTTTCCTGAATATATTCAGGAAAAAACGCATACGCCCTTTTTGGCCAACCAAGCAACCTGGAAAGGCAAATCAGCGCTACAAAGAAGACTCGCTACCCATCGGTCAAAAGGGCCATGCTGAAAAAAGTCTCAAAACCAGAAATGCAGGACAGGCCATGGAGAAATGGGAGCCTTGCTACACTGATCGGCGGGATGTAAATTGCCAACAGCGACTCTGGAGAAGTGTACGGTGTGTCCCGAAACATCTAAAAAACACAGCTTAGAGAGCATAGGGCACTTCCACTCATGGGGGTATAAATTGGGAAAATGAAAAATCAGCAAGACACAAGCACCCCAAAGTTTAGGGCTGCTCTGTGGACAAGGACCTCCACTTTATTCCACCTTCAATATCCCAGGAAAGAGAAAAATGGATAAAGAAGTTGTGGTCCTTATGTACAATGGAATATCACTCAGCCATGAAATCAATGTCATAAGGCTAGTAGCAGCATGATGAGTGGATTTAGGTACGACGATTCTAAGTGAAATAAGTCACACGGAAAAGGACACTTCTCATAAGGTATCACTTATGGAGGGAATGTAAAAAGCGTTACACTTGAACTGAATTACAAAACAGAACAGAGTCACACATGCAGAAAACACACTATGGCTGCTTAACGGGAAAGGTGAGGTGGCGTGATACATAAAACAAGGGTTTCAAATTAGCTCAGATACCGTTCCATAAACCCAATATGTAATAGACAAGACCTACTCCTTGCTCAGAGAACTGGACTCAACACGCCCTATTCACCGCACAAGAATATATCTGACTAGTAATAATCTTAAAACCTATGTATTGATATCTCTCTGTTAGTGTGTCAAGTGGGTGTAAAGCGGCATAAACACAGCAGTGAAAAGCAGCTAAACCCCATTATCAAAATAAATTACTTTGAAAAACCCATGAAACAAAGACAGTGAAAGAGAGAGAAATTCTTACACAATGCGTTCAGGGGCTGTGATGCAACCTGGATTGACCATATCTAGACCCACAGCTGGATGAGACATAAGGGTGGACACTCTTGGGGCTGAGAGGTTTGGTGAGGTTGGGTGAGCAAACGCAGACCCTTTAAAGTAATACTGCGTGGTACCCATCGCATGGGTCCCTAATCTCCAGGTTCAAGGGCATCTTCCTACATCGAAAACATGCAAGAGAAAACAAAAAGATGGTACACCATGTGATGGGGAAAGGTTTCTAAAACGCACCTCATTTCTCTTCTCCTTGTGCCCGGGTTCGCCATTCCAGCCGCTTTACTAACAATCTCCCTACTTGGAGCATCAGCACCTTTAACCTCCTGTTCCGTACAGGTTGCAATTTTTCCTGAGGATGAACGGGTAGACGGGGAACCAGTGAGAGACTAGCTCTTGGTGTTGGGACAGGCACAGGTCACTCTATTTTCCCATCAGGAAGAAGAATTAACCACAGGCTCATCCTCCCCCCCGCAACCAGAACAGGGCCTGAAGCCATCCTGCGCTTTTGCGGCCAGCTCCCAAAAAAGCGAGTTGTAAAATGGAGCTTCAGGGCACTGCAATTCACAAACCTGCAGAGTTATAAATCATAACTCTCGTCCACAAATATATTGAGGGAAGGCAAAGAAGAGGATTTGAAATCAAGGCAGAATTGCAGGAAACAGATTTCAGGAGGTAGATTCGAATCACCTTTAAAGCACATGAAAAGCGGCAAAACGTTGACAATGATGCCCTTGGCCAAAAAGGGCGTATGCGTTTTTTCCTGAATATATTCAGGAAAAAACGCATACGCCCTTTTTGGCCAACCAAGCAACCTGGAAAGGCAAATCAGCGCTACAAAGAAGACTCGCTACCCGTCGGTCAAAAGGGCCATGCTGAAAAACGTGTCAAAACCAGAAATGCAGGACAGGCCATGGAGAAATGGGAGCCTTGCTACACTGATCGGCGGGATGTAAATTGCCAACAGCCACTCTGGAGAAGTGTATGGTGTGTCCTGAAACATCTAAAAAACACAGCTTAGAGAGCATAGGGCACTTCCACTCATGGGGGTATAAATTGGGAAAATGAAAAATCAGCAAGACACAAGCACCCCAAAGTTTAGGGCTGCTCTGTTGACAAGGACCTCCACTTCATTCCACCTTCAATATCCCAGGAAAGAGAAAAATGGATAAAGAATTTGTGGTCCTTATGTACAATGGAATATCACTCAGCCATGAAATCAATATCATAAGGCTAGTAGCAGCATGATGAGTGGATTTAGGTACGACGATTCTAAGTGAAATAAGTCACACAGAAAAGGACACTTCTCATAAGGTATCACTTATAGAGGGAATGTAAAAAGCGTTACACTTGAACTGAATTACAAAACAGAACAGAGTCACACATGCAGAAAACACACTATGGCTGCTTAACGGGAAAGGTGAGGTGGGGTGATACATAAAAAAAGGGTTTCAAATTAGCTCAGATACCGTTCCATAAACCCAATATGTAATAGACAAGACCTACTCCTTGCTCAGAGAACTGGACTCAACACGCCCTATTCACCGCACAAGAATATATCTGACTAGTAATAATCTTAAAACCTATGTATTGATATCTCTCTGTTAGTGTGTCAAGTGGGTGTAAAGCGGCATAAACACAGCAGTGAAAAGCAGCTAAACCCCATTATCAAAATAAATTACTTTGAAAAACCCATGAAACAAAGACAGTGAAAGAGAGAGAAATTCTTACACAATGCGTTCAGGGGCTGTGATGCAACCTGGATTGACCATATCTAGACCCACAGCTGGATGAGACATAAGGGTGGACACTCTTGGGGCTGAGAGGTTTGGTGAGGTTGGGTGAGCAAAGGCAGACCCTTTAAAGTAATACTGCGTGGTACCCATCGCATGGGTCCCTAATCTCCAGGTTCAAGGGCATCTTCCTACATCGAAAACATGCAAGAGAAAACAAAAAGATGGTACACCATGTGATGGGGAAAGGTTTCTAAAACGCACCTCATTTCTCTTCTCCTTGTGCCCGGGTTCGCCATTCCAGCCGCTTTACTAACAATCTCCCTATTTGGAGCATCAGCACCTTTAACCTCCTGTTCCGTACAGGTTGCAATTTGTCCTGAGGATGAACGGGTAGACGGGGAACCAGTGAGAGACTAGCTCTTGGTGTTGGGACAGGCACAGGTCACTCTATTTTCCCATCAGGAAGAAGAATTAACCACAGGCTCATCCCCCCCCCCGGAACCAGAACAGGGCCTGAAGCCATCCTGCGCTTTTGCGGCCAGCTCCCAAAAAAGCGAGTTGTAAAATGGAGCTTCAGGGCACTGCAATTCACAAACCTGCAGAGTTATAAATGATAACTCTCGTCCACAAATATATTGAGGGAAGGCAAAGAAGAGGATTTGAAATCAAGGCAGAATTGCAGGAAACAGATTTCAGGAGGTAGATTCGAATTGCCTTTAAAGCACATGAAAAGCGGCAAAACGTTGACAATGATGCCCTTGGCCAAAAAGGGCGTATGCGTTTTTTCCTGAATATATTCAGGAAAAAACGCATACGCCCTTTTTGGCCAACCAAGCAACCTGGAAAGGCAAATCAGCGCTACAAAAAGACTCGCTACCCATCGGTCAAAAGGGCCATGCTGAAAAAAGTCTCAAAACCAGAAATGCAGGACAGGCCGTGGAGAAATGGGAGCCTTGCTACACTGATCGGCGGGATGTAAATTGCCAACAGCCACTCTGGAGAAGTGTACGGTGTGTCCTGAAACATCTAAAAAACACAGCTTAGAGAGCATAGGGCACTTCCACTCATGGGGGTATAAATTGGGAAAATGAAAAATCAGCAAGACACAAGCACCCCAAAGTTTAGGGCTGCTCTGTTGACAAGGACCTCCACTTTATTCCACCTTCAATATCCCAGGAAAGAGAAAAATGGATAAAGAAGTTGTGGTCCTTATGTACAATGGAATATCACTCAGCCATGAAATCAATGTCATAAGGCTAGTAGCAGCATGATGAGTGGATTTAGGTACGACGATTCTAAGTGAAATAAGTCACACGGAAAAGGACACTTCTCATAAGGTATCACTTAAGGAGGGAATGTAAAAAGCGTTACACTTGAACTGAATTACAAAACAGAACAGAGTCACACATGCAGAAAACACACTATGGCTGCTTAACGGGAAAGGTGAGGTGGCGTGATACATAAAACAAGGGTTTCAAATTAGCTCAGATACCGTTCCATAAACCCAATATGTAATAGACAAGACCTACTCCTTGCTCAGAGAACTGGACTCAACACGCCCTATTCACCGCACAAGAATATATCGACTAGAAATAATCTTAAAACCTATGTATTGATATCTCTCTGTTAGTGTGTCAAGTGGGTGTAAAGCGGCATAAACACAGCAGTGAAAAGCAGCTAAACCCCATTATAAAAATAAATTACTTTGAAAAATCCATGAAACAAAGACAGTGAAAGAGAGAGAAATTCTTACACAATGCGTTCAGGGGCTGTGATGCAACCTGGATTGACCATATCTAGACCCACAGCTGGATGAGACATAAGGGTGGACACTCTTGGGGCTGAGAGGTTTGGTGAGGTTGGGTGAGCAAACGCAGACCCTTTAAAGTAATACTGCGTGGTACCCATCGCATGGGTCCCAAATCTCCAGGTTCAAGGGCATCTTCCTACATCGAAAACATGCATGAGAAAAGAAAAAGATGGTACACCATGTGATGGGGAAAGGTTTCTAAAACGCACCTCATTTCTCTTCTCCTTGTGCCAGGGTACGCCATTCCAGCCGCTTTACTAACAATCTCCCTACTTGGAGCATCAGCACCTTTAACCTCCTGTTCCGTACAGGTTGCAATTTGTCCTGAGGATGAACGGGTAGACGGGGAACCAGTGAGAGACTAGCTCTTGGTGTTGGGACAGGCACAGGTCACTCTATTTTCCCATCAGGAAGAAGAATTACCCACAGGCTCATCCTCCCCCCCGCAACCAGAACAGGGCCTGAAGCCATCCTGCGCTTTTGCGGCCAGCTCCCAAAAAAGCGAGTTGTAAAATGGAGCTTCAGGGCACTGCAATTCACAAACCTGCAGAGTTATAAATCATAACTCTCGTCCACAAATATATTGAGGGAAGGCAAAGAAGAGGATTTGAAATCAAGGCAGAATTGCAGGAAACAGATTTCAGGAGGTAGATTCGAATCACCTTTAAAGCACATGAAAAGCGGCAAAACGTTGACAATGATGCCCTTGGCCAAAAAGGGCATATGCGTTTTTTCCTGAATATATTCAGGAAAAAACGCATACGCCCTTTTTGGCCAACCAAGCAACCTGGAAAGGCAAATCAGCGCTACAAAGAAGACTCGCTACCCGTCGGTCAATAGGGCCATGCTGAAAAACGTGTCAAAACCAGAAATGCAGGACAGGCCATGGAGAAATGGGAGCCTTGCTACACTGATGGGCGGGATGTAAATTGCCAACAGCCACTCTGGAGAAGTGTATGGTGTGTCCTGAAACATCTAAAAAACACAGCTTAGAGAGCATAGGGCACTTCCACTCATGGGGGTATAAATTGGGAAAATGAAAAATCAGCAAGACACAAGCACCCCAAAGTTTAGGGCTGCTCTGTTGACAAGGACCTCCACTTCATTCCACCTTCAATATCCCAGGAAAGAGAAAAATGGATAAAGAAGTTGTGGTCCTTATGTACAATGGAATATCACTCAGCCATGAAATCAATGTCATAAGGCTAGTAGCAGCATGATGAGTGGATTTAGGTACGACGATTCTAAGTGAAATAAGTCACACAGAAAAGGACACTTCTCATAAGGTATCACTTATGGAGGGAATGTAAAAAGCGTTACACTTGAACTGAATTACAAAACAGAACAGAGTCACACATGCAGAAAACACACTATGGCTGCTTAACGGGAAAGGTGAGGTGGCGTGATACATAAAACAAGTGTTTCAAATTAGCTCAGATACCGTTCCATAAACCCAATATGTAATAGACAAGACCTACTCCTTGCTCAGAGAACTGGACTCAACACACCCTATTCACTGCACAAGAATATATCTGACTAGTAATAATCTTAAAACCTATGTATTGATATCTCTCTGTTAGTGTGTCAAGTGGGTGTAAAGCGGCATAAACACAGCAGTGAAAAGCAGCTAAACCCCATTATCAAAATAAATTACTTTGAAAAACCCATGAAACAAAGACAGTGAAAGAGAGAGAAATTCTTACACAATGCGTTCAGGGGCTGTGATGCAACCTGGATTGACCATATCTAGACCCACAGCTGGATGAGACATAAGGGTAGACACTCTTGGGGCTGAGAGGTTTGGTGAGGTTGGGTGAGCAAACGCAGACCCTTTAAAGTAATACTGCGTGGTACCCATCGCATGGGTCCCAAATCTCCAGGTTCAAGGGCATCTTCCTACATCGAAAACATGCATGAGAAAACAAAAAGATGGTACACCATGTGATGGGGAAAGGTTTCTAAAACGCACCTCATTTCTCTTCTCCTTGTGCCAGGGTACGCCATTCCAGCCGCTTTACTAACAATCTCCCTACTTGGAGCATCAGCACCTTTAACCTCCTGTTCCGTACAGGTTGCAATTTGTCCTGAGGATGAACGGGTAGACGGGGAACCAGTGAGAGACTAGCTCTTGGTGTTGGGACAGGCACAGGTCACTCTATTTTCCCATCAGGAAGAAGAATTACCCACAGGCTCATCCTCCCCCCCGCAACCAGAACAGGGCCTGAAGCCATCCTGCGCTTTTGTGGCCAGCTCTTAAAAAAGCGAGTTGTAAAATGGAGCTTCAGGGCACTGCAATTCACAAACCTGCAGAGTTATAAATGATAACTCTCGTCCACAAATATATTGAGGGAAGGCAAAGAAGAGGATTTGAAATCAAGGCAGAATTGCAGGAAACAGATTTCAGGAGGTAGATTCGAATCGCCTTTAAAGCACATGAAAAGCGGCAAAACGTTGACAATGATGCCCTTGGCCAAAAAGGGCGTATGCGTTTTTTCCTGAATATATTCAGGAAAAAACGCATACGCCCTTTTTGGCCAACCAAGCAACCTGGAAAGGCAAATCAGCGCTACAAAGAAGACTCGCTACCCGTCGGTTAAAAGGGCCATGCTGAAAAACGTGTCAAAACCAGAAATGCAGGACAGGCCATGGAGAAATGGGAGCCTTGCTACACTGATGGGCGGGATGTAAATTGCCAACAGCCACTCTGGAGAAGTGTATGGTGTGTCCTGAAACATCTAAAAAACACAGCTTAGAGAGCATAGGGCACTTCCACTCATGGGGGTATAAATTGGGAAAATGAAAAATCAGCAAGACACAAGCACCCCAAAGTTGAGGGCTGCTCTGTTGACAAGGACCTCCACTTCATTCCACCTTCAATATCCCAGGAAAGAGAAAAATGGATAAAGAAGTTGTGGTCCTTATGTACAATGGAATATCACTCAGCCATGAAATCAATATCATAAGGCTAGTAGCAGCATGATGAGTGGATTTAGGTACGACGATTCTAAGTGAAATAAGTCACACAGAAAAGGACACTTCTCATAAGGTATCACTTAAGGAGGGAATGTAAAAAGCGTTACACTTGAACTGAATTACAAAACAGAACAGAGTCACACATGCAGAAAACACACTATGGCTGCTTAACGGGAAAGGTGAGGTGGGGTGATACATAAAACAAGGGTTTCAAATTAGCTCAGATACCGTTCCATAAACCCAATATGTAATAGACAAGACCTACTCCTTGCTCAGAGAACTGGACTCAACACGCCCTATTCACCGCACAAGAATATATCTGACTAGTAATAATCCTAAAACCTATGTATTGATATCTCTCTGTTAGTGTGTCAAGTGGGTGTAAAGCGGCATAAACACAGCAGTGAAAAGCAGCTAAACCCCATTATCAAAATAAATTACTTTGAAAAACCCATGAAACAAAGACAGTGAAAGAGAGAGAAATTCTTACACAATGCGTTCAGGGGCTGTGATGCAACCTGGATTGACCATATCTAGACCCACAGCTGGATGAGACATAAGGGTGGACACTCTTGGGGCTGAGAGGTTTGGTGAGGTTGGGTGAGCAAAGGCAGACCCTTTAAAGTAATACTGCGTGGTACCCATCGCATGGGTCCCTAATCTCCAGGTTCAAGGGCATCTTCCTACATCGAAAACATGCATGAGAAAACAAAAAGATGGTACACCATGTGATGGGGAAAGGTTTCTAAAACGCACCTCATTTCTCTTCTCCTTGTGCCCGGGTTCGCCATTCCAGCCGCTTTACTAACAATCTCCCTATTTGGAGCATCAGAACCTTTAACCTCCTGTTCCGTACAGGTTGCAATTTGTCCTGAGGATGAACGGGTAGACGGGGAACCAGTGAGAGACTAGCTCTTGGTGTTGGGACAGGCACAGGTCACTCTATTTTCCCATAAGGAAGAAGAATTAACCACAGGCTTATCCCCCCCCCGGAACCAGAACAGGGCCTGAAGCCATCCTGCGCTTTTGCGGCCAGCTCCCAAAAAAGCGAGTTGTAAAATGGAGCTTCAGGGCACTGCAATTCACAAACCTGCAGGGTTATAAATGATAACTCTCGTCCACAAATATATTGAGGGAAGGCAAAGAAGAGGATTTGAAATCAAGGCAGAATTGCAGGAAACAGATTTCAGGAGGTAGATTCGAATCGCCTTTAAAGCACATGAAAAGCGGCAAAACGTTGACAATGATGCCCTTGGCCAAAAAGGGCGTATGCGTTTTTTCCTGAATATATTCAGGAAAAAACGCATACGCCCTTTTTGGCCAACCAAGCAACCTGGAAAGGCAAATCAACACTACAAAGAAGACTCGCTACCCGTCGGTCAAAAGGGCCATGCTGAAAAAAGTCTCAAAACCAGAAATGCAGGACAGGCCATGGAGAAATGGGAGCCTTGCTACACTGATCGGCGGGATGTAAATTGCCAACAGCCACTCTGGAGAAGTGTACGGTGTGTCCTGAAACATCTAAAAAACACAGCTTAGAGAGCATAGGGCACTTCCACTCATGGGGGTATAAATTGGGAAAATGAAAAATCAGCAAGACACAAGCACCCCAAAGTTTAGGGCTGCTCTGTTGACAAGGACCTCCACTTTATTCCACCTTCAATATCCCAGGAAAGAGAAAAATGGATAAAGAAGTTGTGGTCCTTATGTACAATGGAATATCACTCAGCCATGAAATCAATGTCATAAGGCTAGTAGCAGCATGATGAGTGGATTTAGGTACGACGATTCTAAGTGAAATAAGTCACACGGAAAAGGACACTTCTCATAAGGTATCACTTAAGGAGGGAATGTAAAAAGCGTTACACTTGAACTGAATTACAAAACAGAACAGAGTCACACATGCAGAAAACACACTATGGCTGCTTAACGGGAAAGGTGAGGTGGCGTGATACATAAAACAAGGGTTTCAAACTAGCTCAGATACCGTTCCATAAACCCAATATGTAATAGACAAGACCTACTCCTTGCTCAGAGAACTGGACTCAACACGCCCTATTCACCGCACAAGAATATATCGACTAGAAATAATCTTAAAACCTATGTATTGATATCTCTCTGTTAGTGTGTCAAGTGGGTGTAAAGCGGCATAAACACAGCAGTGAAAAGCAGCTAAACCCCATTATAAAAATAAATTACTTTGAAAAATCCATGAAACAAAGACAGTGAAAGAGAGAGAAATTCTTACACAATGCGTTCAGGGGCTGTGATGCAACCTGGATTGACCATATCTAGACCCACAGCTGGATGAGACATAAGGGTGGACACTCTTGGGGCTGAGAGGTTTGGTGAGGTTGGGTGAGCAAACGCAGACCCTTTAAAGTAATACTGCGTGGTACCCATCGCATGGGTCCCAAATCTCCAGGTTCAAGGGCATCTTCCTACATCGAAAACATGCATGAGAAAACAAAAAGATGGTACACCATGTGATGGGGAAAGGTTTCTAAAACGCACCTCATTTCTCTTCTCCTTGTGCCCGGGTTCGCCATTCCAGCCGCTTTACTAACAATCTCCCTACTTGGAGCATCAGCACCTTTAACGTCCTGTTCCGTACAGGTTGCAATTTGTCCTGAGGATGAACGGGTAGACGGGGAACCAGTGAGAGACTAGCTCTTGGTGTTGGGACAGGCACAGGTCACTCTATTTTCCCATCAGGAAGAAGAATTAACCACAGGCTCATCCTCCCCCCCGGAACCAGAACAGGGCCTGAAGCCATCCTGCGCTTTTGCGGCCAGCTCCCAAAAAAGCGAGTTGTAAAATGGAGCTTCAGGGCACTGCAATTCACAAACCTGCAGAGTTATAAATCATAACTCTCGTCCACAAATATATTGAGGGAAGGCAAAGAAGAGGATTTGAAATCAAGGCAGAATTGCAGGAAACAGATTTCAGGAGGTAGATTCGAATCACCTTTAAAGCACATGAAAAGCGGCAAAACGTTGACAATGATGCCCTTGGCCAAAAAGGGCGTATGCGTTTTTTCCTGAATATATTCAGGAAAAAACGCATACGCCCTTTTTGGCCAACCAAGCAACCTGGAAAGGCAAATCAGCGCTACAAAGAAGACTCGCTACCCATCGGTCAAAAGGGCCATGCTGAAAAAAGTCTCAAAACCAGAAATGCAGGACAGGCCATGGAGAAATGGGAGCCTTGCTACACTGATCGGCGGGATGTAAATTGCCAACAGCGACTCTGGAGAAGTGTACGGTGTGTCCTGAAACATCTAAAAAACACAGCTTAGAGAGCATAGGGCACTTCCACTCATGGGGGTATCAATTGGGAAAATGAAAAATCAGCAAGACACAAGCACCCCAAAGTTTAGGGCTGCTCTGTGGACAAGGACCTCCACTTTATTCCACCTTCAATATCCCAGGAAAGAGAAAAATGGATAAAGAAGTTGTGGTCCTTATGTACAATGGAATATCACTCAGCCATGAAATCAATGTCATAAGGCTAGTAGCAGCATGATGAGTGGATTTAGGTACGACGATTCTAAGTGAAATAAGTCACACGGAAAAGGACACTTCTCATAAGGTATCACTTATGGAGGGAATGTAAAAAGCGTTACACTTGAACTGAATTACAAAACAGAACAGAGTCACACATGCAGAAAACACACTATGGCTGCTTAACGGGAAAGGTGAGGTGGCGTGATACATAAAACAAGGGTTTCAAATTAGCTCAGATACCGTTCCATAAACCCAATATGTAATAGACAAGACCTACTCCTTGCTCAGAGAACTGGACTCAACACGCCCTATTCACCGCACAAGAATATATCTGACTAGTAATAATCTTAAAACCTATGTATTGATATCTCTCTGTTAGTGTGTCAAGTGGGTGTAAAGCGGCATAAACACAGCAGTGAAAAGCAGCTAAACCCCATTATCAAAATAAATTACTTTGAAAAACCCATGAAACAAAGACAGTGAAAGAGAGAGAAATTCTTACACAATGCGTTCAGGGGCTGTGATGCAACCTGGATTGACCATATCTAGACCCACAGCTGGATGAGACATAAGGGTGGACACTCTTGGGGCTGAGAGGTTTGGTGAGGTTGGGTGAGCAAACGCAGACCCTTTAAAGTAATACTGCGTGGTACCCATCGCATGGGTCCCTAATCTCCAGGTTCAAGGGCATCTTCCTACATCGAAAACATGCAAGAGAAAACAAAAAGATGGTACACCATGTGATGGGGAAAGGTTTCTAAAACGCACCTCATTTCTCTTCTCCTTGTGCCCGGGTTCGCCATTCCAGCCGCTTTACTAACAATCTCCCTACTTGGAGCATCAGCACCTTTAACCTCCTGTTCCGTACAGGTTGCAATTTGTCCTGAGGATGAACGGGTAGACGGGGAACCAGTGAGAGACTAGCTCTTGGTGTTGGGACAGGCACAGGTCACTCTATTTTCCCATCAGGAAGAAGAATTAACCACAGGCTCATCCTCCCCCCCGCAACCAGAACAGGGCCTGAAGCCATCCTGCGCTTTTGCGGCCAGCTCCCAAAAAAGCGAGTTGTAAAATGGAGCTTCAGGGCACTGCAATTCACAAACCTGCAGAGTTATAAATCATAACTCTCGTCCACAAATATATTGAGGGAAGGCAAAGAAGAGGATTTGAAATCAAGGCAGAATTGCAGGAAACAGATTTCAGGAGGTAGATTCGAATCACCTTTAAAGCACATGAAAAGCGGCAAAACGTTGACAATGATGCCCTTGGCCAAAAAGGGCGTATGCGTTTTTTCCTGAATATATTCAGGAAAAAACGCATACGCCCTTTTTGGCCAACCAAGCAACCTGGAAAGGCAAATCAGCGCTACAAAGAAGACTCGCTACCCGTCGGTCAAAAGGGCCATGCTGAAAAACGTGTCAAAACCAGAAATGCAGGACAGGCCATGGAGAACTGGGAGCCTTGCTACACTGATCGGCGGGATGTAAATTGCCAACAGCCACGCTGGAGAAGTGTATGGTCTGTCCTGAAACATCTAAAAAACACAGCTTAGAGAGCATAGGGCACTTCCACTCATGGGGGTATAAATTGGGAAAATGAAAAATCAGCAAGACACAAGCACCCCAAAGTTTAGGGCTGCTCTGTTGACAAGGACCTCCACTTCATTCCACCTTCAATATCCCAGGAAAGAGAAAAATGGATAAAGAAGTTGTGGTCCTTATGTACAATGGAATATCACTCAGCCATGAAATCAATATCATAAGGCTAGTAGCAGCATGATGAGTGGATTTAGGTACGACGATTCTAAGTGAAATAAGTCACACAGAAAAGGACACTTCTCATAAGGTATCACTTAAGGAGGGAATGTAAAAAGCGTTACACTTGAACTGAATTACAAAACAGAACAGAGTCACACATGCAGAAAACACACTATGGCTGCTTAACGGGAAAGGTGAGGTGGGGTGATACATAAAACAAGGGTTTCAAATTAGCTCAGATACCGTTCCATAAACCCAATATGTAATAGACAAGACCTACTCCTTGCTCAGAGAACTGGACTCAACACGCCCTATTCACCGCACAAGAATATATCTGACTAGTAATAATCCTAAAACCTATGTATTGATATCTCTCTGTTAGTGTGTCAAGTGGGTGTAAAGCGGCATAAACACAGCAGTGAAAAGCAGCTAAACCCCATTATCAAAATAAATTACTTTGAAAAACCCATGAAACAAAGACAGTGAAAGAGAGAGAAATTCTTACACAATGCGTTCAGGGGCTGTGATGCAACCTGGATTGACCATATCTAGACCCACAGCTGGATGAGACATAAGGGTGGACACTCTTGGGGCTGAGAGGTTTGGTGAGGTTGGGTGAGCAAAGGCAGACCCTTTAAAGTAATACTGCGTGGTACCCATCGCATGGGTCCCTAATCTCCAGGTTCAAGGGCATCTTCCTACATCGAAAACATGCATGAGAAAACAAAAAGATGGTACACCATGTGATGGGGAAAGGTTTCTAAAACGCACCTCATTTCTCTTCTCCTTGTGCCCGGGTTCGCCATTCCAGCCGCTTTACTAACAATCTCCCTATTTGGAGCATCAGAACCTTTAACCTCCTGTTCCGTACAGGTTGCAATTTGTCCTGAGGATGAACGGGTAGACGGGGAACCAGTGAGAGACTAGCTCTTGGTGTTGGGACAGGCACAGGTCACTCTATTTTCCCATAAGGAAGAAGAATTAACCACAGGCTTATCCCCCCCCCGGAACCAGAACAGGGCCTGAAGCCATCCTGCGCTTTTGCGGCCAGCTCCCAAAAAAGCGAGTTGTAAAATGGAGCTTCAGGGCACTGCAATTCACAAACCTGCAGGGTTATAAATGATAACTCTCGTCCACAAATATATTGAGGGAAGGCAAAGAAGAGGATTTGAAATCAAGGCAGAATTGCAGGAAACAGATTTCAGGAGGTAGATTCGAATCGCCTTTAAAGCACATGAAAAGCGGCAAAACGTTGACAATGATGCCCTTGGCCAAAAAGGGCGTATGCGTTTTTTCCTGAATATATTCAGGAAAAAACGCATACGCCCTTTTTGGCCAACCAAGCAACCTGGAAAGGCA
This sequence comes from Balaenoptera borealis, assembly GCF_965194805.1. Lineage (NCBI taxonomy): Eukaryota > Metazoa > Chordata > Mammalia > Artiodactyla > Balaenopteridae > Balaenoptera > Balaenoptera borealis. The sequence goes on from NW_028124009.1 coordinate 4,575,372, forward strand.
AATCAACACTACAAAGAAGACTCGCTACCCGTCGGTCAAAAGGGCCATGCTGAAAAAAGTCTCAAAACCAGAAATGCAGGACAGGCCATGGAGAAATGGGAGCCTTGCTACACTGATCGGCGGGATGTAAATTGCCAACAGCCACTCTGGAGAAGTGTACGGTGTGTCCTGAAACATCTAAAAAACACAGCTTAGAGAGCATAGGGCACTTCCACTCATGGGGGTATAAATTGGGAAAATGAAAAATCAGCAAGACACAAGCACCCCAAAGTTTAGGGCTGCTCTGTTGACAAGGACCTCCACTTTATTCCACCTTCAATATCCCAGGAAAGAGAAAAATGGATAAAGAAGTTGTGGTCCTTATGTACAATGGAATATCACTCAGCCATGAAATCAATGTCATAAGGCTAGTAGCAGCATGATGAGTGGATTTAGGTACGACGATTCTAAGTGAAATAAGTCACACAGAAAAGGACACTTCTCATAAGGTATCACTTAAGGAGGGAATGTAAAAAGCGTTACACTTGAACTGAATTACAAAACAGAACAGAGTCACACATGCAGAAAACACACTATGGCTGCTTAACGGGAAAGGTGAGGTGGCGTGATACATAAAACAAGGGTTTCAAACTAGCTCAGATACCGTTCCATAAACCCAATATGTAATAGACAAGACCTACTCCTTGCTCAGAGAACTGGACTCAACACGCCCTATTCACCGCACAAGAATATATCGACTAGAAATAATCTTAAAACCTATGTATTGATATCTCTCTGTTAGTGTGTGAAGTGGGTGTAAAGCGGCATAAACACAGCAGTGAAAAGCAGCTAAACCCCATTATAAAAATAAATTACTTTGAAAAATCCATGAAACAAAGACAGTGAAAGAGAGAGAAATTCTTACACAATGCGTTCAGGGGCTGTGATGCAACCTGGATTGACCATATCTAGACCCACAGCTGGATGAGACATAAGGGTGGACACTCTTGGGGCTGAGAGGTTTGGTGAGGTTGGGTGAGCAAACGCAGACCCTTTAAAGTAATACTGCGTGGTACCCATCGCATGGGTCCCAAATCTCCAGGTTCAAGGGCATCTTCCTACATCGAAAACATGCATGAGAAAACAAAAAGATGGTACACCATGTGATGGGGAAAGGTTTCTAAAACGCACCTCATTTCTCTTCTCCTTGTGCCCGGGTTCGCCATTCCAGCCGCTTTACTAACAATCTCCCTACTTGGAGCATCAGCACCTTTAACGTCCTGTTCCGTACAGGTTGCAATTTGTCCTGAGGATGAACGGGTAGACGGGGAACCAGTGAGAGACTAGCTCTTGGTGTTGGGACAGGCACAGGTCACTCTATTTTCCCATCAGGAAGAAGAATTAACCACAGGCTCATCCTCCCCCCCGGAACCAGAACAGGGCCTGAAGCCATCCTGCGCTTTTGCGGCCAGCTCCCAAAAAAGCGAGTTGTAAAATGGAGCTTCAGGGCACTGCAATTCACAAACCTGCAGAGTTATAAATCATAACTCTCGTCCACAAATATATTGAGGGAAGGCAAAGAAGAGGATTTGAAATCAAGGCAGAATTGCAGGAAACAGATTTCAGGAGGTAGATTCGAATCACCTTTAAAGCACATGAAAAGCGGCAAAACGTTGACAATGATGCCCTTGGCCAAAAAGGGCGTATGCGTTTTTTCCTGAATATATTCAGGAAAAAACGCATACGCCCTTTTTGGCCAACCAAGCAACCTGGAAAGGCAAATCAGCGCTACAAAGAAGACTCGCTACCCATCGGTCAAAAGGGCCATGCTGAAAAAAGTCTCAAAACCAGAAATGCAGGACAGGCCATGGAGAAATGGGAGCCTTGCTACACTGATCGGCGGGATGTAAATTGCCAACAGCGACTCTGGAGAAGTGTACGGTGTGTCCCGAAACATCTAAAAAACACAGCTTAGAGAGCATAGGGCACTTCCACTCATGGGGGTATAAATTGGGAAAATGAAAAATCAGCAAGACACAAGCACCCCAAAGTTTAGGGCTGCTCTGTGGACAAGGACCTCCACTTTATTCCACCTTCAATATCCCAGGAAAGAGAAAAATGGATAAAGAAGTTGTGGTCCTTATGTACAATGGAATATCACTCAGCCATGAAATCAATGTCATAAGGCTAGTAGCAGCATGATGAGTGGATTTAGGTACGACGATTCTAAGTGAAATAAGTCACACGGAAAAGGACACTTCTCATAAGGTATCACTTATGGAGGGAATGTAAAAAGCGTTACACTTGAACTGAATTACAAAACAGAACAGAGTCACACATGCAGAAAACACACTATGGCTGCTTAACGGGAAAGGTGAGGTGGCGTGATACATAAAACAAGGGTTTCAAATTAGCTCAGATACCGTTCCATAAACCCAATATGTAATAGACAAGACCTACTCCTTGCTCAGAGAACTGGACTCAACACGCCCTATTCACCGCACAAGAATATATCTGACTAGTAATAATCTTAAAACCTATGTATTGATATCTCTCTGTTAGTGTGTCAAGTGGGTGTAAAGCGGCATAAACACAGCAGTGAAAAGCAGCTAAACCCCATTATCAAAATAAATTACTTTGAAAAACCCATGAAACAAAGACAGTGAAAGAGAGAGAAATTCTTACACAATGCGTTCAGGGGCTGTGATGCAACCTGGATTGACCATATCTAGACCCACAGCTGGATGAGACATAAGGGTGGACACTCTTGGGGCTGAGAGGTTTGGTGAGGTTGGGTGAGCAAACGCAGACCCTTTAAAGTAATACTGCGTGGTACCCATCGCATGGGTCCCTAATCTCCAGGTTCAAGGGCATCTTCCTACATCGAAAACATGCAAGAGAAAACAAAAAGATGGTACACCATGTGATGGGGAAAGGTTTCTAAAACGCACCTCATTTCTCTTCTCCTTGTGCCCGGGTTCGCCATTCCAGCCGCTTTACTAACAATCTCCCTACTTGGAGCATCAGCACCTTTAACCTCCTGTTCCGTACAGGTTGCAATTTGTCCTGAGGATGAACGGGTAGACGGGGAACCAGTGAGAGACTAGCTCTTGGTGTTGGGACAGGCACAGGTCACTCTATTTTCCCATCAGGAAGAAGAATTAACCACAGGCTCATCCTCCCCCCCGCAACCAGAACAGGGCCTGAAGCCATCCTGCGCTTTTGCGGCCAGCTCCCAAAAAAGCGAGTTGTAAAATGGAGCTTCAGGGCACTGCAATTCACAAACCTGCAGAGTTATAAATCATAACTCTCGTCCACAAATATATTGAGGGAAGGCAAAGAAGAGGATTTGAAATCAAGGCAGAATTGCAGGAAACAGATTTCAGGAGGTAGATTCGAATCACCTTTAAAGCACATGAAAAGCGGCAAAACGTTGACAATGATGCCCTTGGCCAAAAAGGGCGTATGCGTTTTTTCCTGAATATATTCAGGAAAAAACGCATACGCCCTTTTTGGCCAACCAAGCAACCTGGAAAGGCAAATCAGCGCTACAAAGAAGACTCGCTACCCGTCGGTCAAAAGGGCCATGCTGAAAAACGTGTCAAAACCAGAAATGCAGGACAGGCCATGGAGAAATGGGAGCCTTGCTACACTGATCGGCGGGATGTAAATTGCCAACAGCCACTCTGGAGAAGTGTATGGTGTGTCCTGAAACATCTAAAAAACACAGCTTAGAGAGCATAGGGCACTTCCACTCATGGGGGTATAAATTGGGAAAATGAAAAATCAGCAAGACACAAGCACCCCAAAGTTTAGGGCTGCTCTGTTGACAAGGACCTCCACTTCATTCCACCTTCAATATCCCAGGAAAGAGAAAAATGGATAAAGAATTTGTGGTCCTTATGTACAATGGAATATCACTCAGCCATGAAATCAATATCATAAGGCTAGTAGCAGCATGATGAGTGGATTTAGGTACGACGATTCTAAGTGAAATAAGTCACACAGAAAAGGACACTTCTCATAAGGTATCACTTATAGAGGGAATGTAAAAAGCGTTACACTTGAACTGAATTACAAAACAGAACAGAGTCACACATGCAGAAAACACACTATGGCTGCTTAACGGGAAAGGTGAGGTGGGGTGATACATAAAAAAAGGGTTTCAAATTAGCTCAGATACCGTTCCATAAACCCAATATGTAATAGACAAGACCTACTCCTTGCTCAGAGAACTGGACTCAACACGCCCTATTCACCGCACAAGAATATATCTGACTAGTAATAATCTTAAAACCTATGTATTGATATCTCTCTGTTAGTGTGTCAAGTGGGTGTAAAGCGGCATAAACACAGCAGTGAAAAGCAGCTAAACCCCATTATCAAAATAAATTACTTTGAAAAACCCATGAAACAAAGACAGTGAAAGAGAGAGAAATTCTTACACAATGCGTTCAGGGGCTGTGATGCAACCTGGATTGACCATATCTAGACCCACAGCTGGATGAGACATAAGGGTGGACACTCTTGGGGCTGAGAGGTTTGGTGAGGTTGGGTGAGCAAAGGCAGACCCTTTAAAGTAATACTGCGTGGTACCCATCGCATGGGTCCCTAATCTCCAGGTTCAAGGGCATCTTCCTACATCGAAAACATGCAAGAGAAAACAAAAAGATGGTACACCATGTGATGGGGAAAGGTTTCTAAAACGCACCTCATTTCTCTTCTCCTTGTGCCCGGGTTCGCCATTCCAGCCGCTTTACTAACAATCTCCCTATTTGGAGCATCAGCACCTTTAACCTCCTGTTCCGTACAGGTTGCAATTTGTCCTGAGGATGAACGGGTAGACGGGGAACCAGTGAGAGACTAGCTCTTGGTGTTGGGACAGGCACAGGTCACTCTATTTTCCCATCAGGAAGAAGAATTAACCACAGGCTCATCCCCCCCCCCGGAACCAGAACAGGGCCTGAAGCCATCCTGCGCTTTTGCGGCCAGCTCCCAAAAAAGCGAGTTGTAAAATGGAGCTTCAGGGCACTGCAATTCACAAACCTGCAGAGTTATAAATGATAACTCTCGTCCACAAATATATTGAGGGAAGGCAAAGAAGAGGATTTGAAATCAAGGCAGAATTGCAGGAAACAGATTTCAGGAGGTAGATTCGAATTGCCTTTAAAGCACATGAAAAGCGGCAAAACGTTGACAATGATGCCCTTGGCCAAAAAGGGCGTATGCGTTTTTTCCTGAATATATTCAGGAAAAAACGCATACGCCCTTTTTGGCCAACCAAGCAACCTGGAAAGGCAAATCAGCGCTACAAAAAGACTCGCTACCCATCGGTCAAAAGGGCCATGCTGAAAAAAGTCTCAAAACCAGAAATGCAGGACAGGCCGTGGAGAAATGGGAGCCTTGCTACACTGATCGGCGGGATGTAAATTGCCAACAGCCACTCTGGAGAAGTGTACGGTGTGTCCTGAAACATCTAAAAAACACAGCTTAGAGAGCATAGGGCACTTCCACTCATGGGGGTATAAATTGGGAAAATGAAAAATCAGCAAGACACAAGCACCCCAAAGTTTAGGGCTGCTCTGTTGACAAGGACCTCCACTTTATTCCACCTTCAATATCCCAGGAAAGAGAAAAATGGATAAAGAAGTTGTGGTCCTTATGTACAATGGAATATCACTCAGCCATGAAATCAATGTCATAAGGCTAGTAGCAGCATGATGAGTGGATTTAGGTACGACGATTCTAAGTGAAATAAGTCACACGGAAAAGGACACTTCTCATAAGGTATCACTTAAGGAGGGAATGTAAAAAGCGTTACACTTGAACTGAATTACAAAACAGAACAGAGTCACACATGCAGAAAACACACTATGGCTGCTTAACGGGAAAGGTGAGGTGGCGTGATACATAAAACAAGGGTTTCAAATTAGCTCAGATACCGTTCCATAAACCCAATATGTAATAGACAAGACCTACTCCTTGCTCAGAGAACTGGACTCAACACGCCCTATTCACCGCACAAGAATATATCGACTAGAAATAATCTTAAAACCTATGTATTGATATCTCTCTGTTAGTGTGTCAAGTGGGTGTAAAGCGGCATAAACACAGCAGTGAAAAGCAGCTAAACCCCATTATAAAAATAAATTACTTTGAAAAATCCATGAAACAAAGACAGTGAAAGAGAGAGAAATTCTTACACAATGCGTTCAGGGGCTGTGATGCAACCTGGATTGACCATATCTAGACCCACAGCTGGATGAGACATAAGGGTGGACACTCTTGGGGCTGAGAGGTTTGGTGAGGTTGGGTGAGCAAACGCAGACCCTTTAAAGTAATACTGCGTGGTACCCATCGCATGGGTCCCAAATCTCCAGGTTCAAGGGCATCTTCCTACATCGAAAACATGCATGAGAAAAGAAAAAGATGGTACACCATGTGATGGGGAAAGGTTTCTAAAACGCACCTCATTTCTCTTCTCCTTGTGCCAGGGTACGCCATTCCAGCCGCTTTACTAACAATCTCCCTACTTGGAGCATCAGCACCTTTAACCTCCTGTTCCGTACAGGTTGCAATTTGTCCTGAGGATGAACGGGTAGACGGGGAACCAGTGAGAGACTAGCTCTTGGTGTTGGGACAGGCACAGGTCACTCTATTTTCCCATCAGGAAGAAGAATTACCCACAGGCTCATCCTCCCCCCCGCAACCAGAACAGGGCCTGAAGCCATCCTGCGCTTTTGCGGCCAGCTCCCAAAAAAGCGAGTTGTAAAATGGAGCTTCAGGGCACTGCAATTCACAAACCTGCAGAGTTATAAATCATAACTCTCGTCCACCAATATATTGAGGGAAGGCAAAGAAGAGGATTTGAAATCAAGGCAGAATTGCAGGAAACAGATTTCAGGAGGTAGATTCGAATCACCTTTAAAGCACATGAAAAGCGGCAAAACGTTGACAATGATGCCCTTGGCCAAAAAGGGCATATGCGTTTTTTCCTGAATATATTCAGGAAAAAACGCATACGCCCTTTTTGGCCAACCAAGCAACCTGGAAAGGCAAATCAGCGCTACAAAGAAGACTCGCTACCCGTCGGTCAATAGGGCCATGCTGAAAAACGTGTCAAAACCAGAAATGCAGGACAGGCCATGGAGAAATGGGAGCCTTGCTACACTGATGGGCGGGATGTAAATTGCCAACAGCCACTCTGGAGAAGTGTATGGTGTGTCCTGAAACATCTAAAAAACACAGCTTAGAGAGCATAGGGCACTTCCACTCATGGGGGTATAAATTGGGAAAATGAAAAATCAGCAAGACACAAGCACCCCAAAGTTTAGGGCTGCTCTGTTGACAAGGACCTCCACTTCATTCCACCTTCAATATCCCAGGAAAGAGAAAAATGGATAAAGAAGTTGTGGTCCTTATGTACAATGGAATATCACTCAGCCATGAAATCAATGTCATAAGGCTAGTAGCAGCATGATGAGTGGATTTAGGTACGACGATTCTAAGTGAAATAAGTCACACAGAAAAGGACACTTCTCATAAGGTATCACTTATGGAGGGAATGTAAAAAGCGTTACACTTGAACTGAATTACAAAACAGAACAGAGTCACACATGCAGAAAACACACTATGGCTGCTTAACGGGAAAGGTGAGGTGGCGTGATACATAAAACAAGTGTTTCAAATTAGCTCAGATACCGTTCCATAAACCCAATATGTAATAGACAAGACATACTCTTTGCTCAGAGAACTGGACTCAACACACCCTATTCACCGCACAAGAATATATCTGACTAGTAATAATCTTAAAACCTATGTATTGATATCTCTCTGTTAGTGTGTCAAGTGGGTGTAAAGCGGCATAAACACAGCAGTGAAAAGCAGCTAAACCCCATTATCAAAATAAATTACTTTGAAAAACCCATGAAACAAAGACAGTGAAAGAGAGAGAAATTCTTACACAATGCGTTCAGGGGCTGTGATGCAACCTGGATTGACCATATCTAGACCCACAGCTGGATGAGACATAAGGGTGGACACTCTTGGGGCTGAGAGGTTTGGTGAGGTTGGGTGAGCAAACGCAGACCCTTTAAAGTAATACTGCGTGGTACCCATCGCATGGGTCCCTAATCTCCAGGTTCAAGGGCATCTTCCTACATCGAAAACATGCAAGAGAAAACAAAAAGATGGTACACCATGTGATGGGGAAAGGTTTCTAAAACGCACCTCATTTCTCTTCTCCTTGTGCCCGGGTTCGCCATTCCAGCCGCTTTACTAAAAATCTCCCTATTTGGAGCATCAGCACCTTTAACCTCCTGTTCCGTACAGGTTGCAATTTGTCCTGAGGATGAACGGGTAGACGGGGAACCAGTGAGAGACTAGCTCTTGGTGTTGGGACAGGCACAGGTCACTCTATTTTCCCATAAGGAAGAAGAATTAACCACAGGCTCATCCCCCCCCCCGGAACCAGAACAGGGCCTGAAGCCATCCTGCGCTTTTGCGGCCAGCTCCCAAAAAAGCGAGTTGTAAAATGGAGCTTCAGGGCACTGCAATTCACAAACCTGCAGAGTTATAAATGATAACTCTCGTCCACAAATATATTGAGGGAAGGCAAAGAAGAGGATTTGAAATCAAGGCAGAATTGCAGGAAACAGATTTCAGGAGGTAGATTCGAATCGCCTTTAAAGCACATGAAAAGCGGGAAAACGTTGACAATGATGCCCTTGGCCAAAAAGGGCGTATGCGTTTTTTCCTGAGTATATTCAGGAAAAAACGCATACGCCCTTTTTGGCCAACCAAGCAACCTGGAAAGGCAAATCAGCGCTACAAAGAAGACTCGCTACCCATTGGTCAAAAGGGCCATGCTGAAAAAAGTCTCAAAACCAGAAATGCAGGACAGGCCATGGAGAAATGGGAGCCTTGCTACACTGATCGGCGGGATGTAAATTGCCAACAGCCACTCTGGAGAAGTGTACGGTGTGTCCTGAAACATCTAAAAAACACAGCTTAGAGAGCATAGGGCACTTCCACTCATGGGGGTATAAATTGGGAAAATGAAAAATCAGCAAGACACAAGCACCCCAAAGTTTAGGGCTGCTCTGTTGACAAGGACCTCCACTTTATTCCACCTTCAATATCCCAGGAAAGAGAAAAATGGATAAAGAAGTTGTGGTCCTTATGTACAATGGAATATCACTCAGCCATGAAATCAATGTCATAAGGCTAGTAGCAGCATGATGAGTGGATTTAGGTACGACGATTCTAAGTGAAATAAGTCACACGGAAAAGGACACTTCTCATAAGGTATCACTTATGGAGGGAATGTAAAAAGCGTTACACTTGAACTGAATTACAAAACAGAACAGAGTCACACATGCAGAAAACACACTATGGCTGCTTAACGGGAAAGGTGAGGTGGCGTGATACATAAAACAAGTGTTTCAAATTAGCTCAGATACCGTTCCATAAACCCAATATGTAATAGACAAGACCTACTCTTTGCTCAGAGAACTGGACTCAACACACCCTATTCACCGCACAAGAATATATCTGACTAGAAATAATCTTAAAACCTATGTATTGATATCTCTCTGTTAGTGTGTCAAGTGGGTGTAAAGCGGCATAAACACAGCAGTGAAAAGCAGCTAAACCCCATTATCAAAATAAATTACTTTGAAAAACCCATGAAACAAAGACAGTGAAAGAGAGAGAAATTCTTACACAATGCGTTCAGGGGCTGTGATGCAACCTGGATTGACCATATCTAGACCCACAGCTGGATGAGACATAAGGGTGGACACTCTTGGGGCTGAGAGGTTTGGTGAGGTTGGGTGAGCAAATGCAGACCCTTTAAAGTAATACTGCGTGGTACCCATTGCATGGGTCCCAAATCTCCAGGTTCAAGGGCATCTTCCTACATCGAAAACATGCATGAGAAAACAAAAAGATGGTACACCATGTGATGGGGAAAGGTTTCTAAAACGTACCTCATTTCTCTTCTCCTTGTGCCAGGGTACGCCATTCCAGCCGCTTTACTAACAATCTCCCTACTTGGAGCATCAGCACCTTTAACCTCCTGTTCCGTACAGGTTGCAATTTGTCCTGAGGATGAACGGGTAGACGGGGAACCAGTGAGAGACTAGCTCTTGGTGTTGGGACAGGCACAGGTCACTCTATTTTCCCATCAGGAAGAAGAATTAACCACAGGCTCATCCTCCCCCCCGCAACCAGAACAGGGCCTGAAGCCATCCTGCGCTTTTGCGGCCAGCTCCCAAAAAAGCGAGTTGTAAAATGGAGCTTCAGGGCACTGCAATTCACAAACCTGCAGAGTTATAAATGATAACTCTCGTCCACAAATATATTGAGGGAAGGCAAAGAAGAGGATTTGAAATCAAGGCAGAATTGCAGGAAACAGATTTCAGGAGGTAGATTCGAATCGCCTTTAAAGCACATGAAAAGCGGCAAAACGTTGACAATGATGCCCTTGGCCAAAAAGGGCGTATGCGTTTTTTCCTGAATATATTCAGGAAAAAACGCATACGCCCTTTTTGGCCAACCAAGCAACCTGGAAAGGCAAATCAGCGCTACAAAAAAGACTCGCTACCCGTCGGTCAAAAGGGCCATGCTGAAAAACGTGTCAAAACCAGAAATGCAGGACAGGCCATGGAGAAATGGGAGCCTTGCTACACTGATGGGCGGGATGTAAATTGCCAACAGCCACTCTGGAGAAGTGTATGGTGTGTCCTGAAACATCTAAAAAACACAGCTTAGAGAGCATAGGGCACTTCCACTCATGGGGGTATAAATTGGGAAAATGAAAAATCAGCAAGACACAAGCACCCCAAAGTTTAGGGCTGCTCTGTTGACAAGGACCTCCACTTCATTCCACCTTCAATATCCCAGGAAAGAGAAAAATGGATAAAGAAGTTGTGGTCCTTATGTACAATGGAATATCACTCAGCCATGAAATCAATGTCATAAGGCTAGTAGCAGCATGATGAGTGGATTTAGGTACGACGATTCTAAGTGAAATAAGTCACACAGAAAAGGACACTTCTCATAAGGTATCACTTATGGAGGGAATGTAAAAAGCGTTACACTTGAACTGAATTACAAAACAGAACAGAGTCACACATGCAGAAAACACACTATGGCTGCTTAACGGGAAAGGTGAGGTGGCGTGATACATAAAACAAGTGTTTCAAATTAGCTCAGATACCGTTCCATAAACCCAATATGTAATAGACAAGACCTACTCCTTGCTCAGAGAACTGGACTCAACACACCCTATTCACTGCACAAGAATATATCTGACTAGTAATAATCTTAAAACCTATGTATTGATATCTCTCTGTTAGTGTGTCAAGTGGGTGTAAAGCGGCATAAACACAGCAGTGAAAAGCAGCTAAACCCCATTATCAAAATAAATTACTTTGAAAAACCCATGAAACAAAGACAGTGAAAGAGAGAGAAATTCTTACACAATGCGTTCAGGGGCTGTGATGCAACCTGGATTGACCATATCTAGACCCACAGCTGGATGAGACATAAGGGTAGACACTCTTGGGGCTGAGAGGTTTGGTGAGGTTGGGTGAGCAAACGCAGACCCTTTAAAGTAATACTGCGTGGTACCCATCGCATGGGTCCCAAATCTCCAGGTTCAAGGGCATCTTCCTACATCGAAAACATGCATGAGAAAACAAAAAGATGGTACACCATGTGATGGGGAAAGGTTTCTAAAACGCACCTCATTTCTCTTCTCCTTGTGCCAGGGTACGCCATTCCAGCCGCTTTACTAACAATCTCCCTACTTGGAGCATCAGCACCTTTAACCTCCTGTTCCGTACAGGTTGCAATTTGTCCTGAGGATGAACGGGTAGACGGGGAACCAGTGAGAGACTAGCTCTTGGTGTTGGGACAGGCACAGGTCACTCTATTTTCCCATCAGGAAGAAGAATTACCCACAGGCTCATCCTCCCCCCCGCAACCAGAACAGGGCCTGAAGCCATCCTGCGCTTTTGTGGCCAGCTCTTAAAAAAGCGAGTTGTAAAATGGAGCTTCAGGGCACTGCAATTCACAAACCTGCAGAGTTATAAATGATAACTCTCGTCCACAAATATATTGAGGGAAGGCAAAGAAGAGGATTTGAAATCAAGGCAGAATTGCAGGAAACAGATTTCAGGAGGTAGATTCGAATCGCCTTTAAAGCACATGAAAAGCGGCAAAACGTTGACAATGATGCCCTTGGCCAAAAAGGGCGTATGCGTTTTTTCCTGAATATATTCAGGAAAAAACGCATACGCCCTTTTTGGCCAACCAAGCAACCTGGAAAGGCAAATCAGCGCTACAAAGAAGACTCGCTACCCGTCGGTTAAAAGGGCCATGCTGAAAAACGTGTCAAAACCAGAAATGCAGGACAGGCCATGGAGAAATGGGAGCCTTGCTACACTGATGGGCGGGATGTAAATTGCCAACAGCCACTCTGGAGAAGTGTATGGTGTGTCCTGAAACATCTAAAAAACACAGCTTAGAGAGCATAGGGCACTTCCACTCATGGGGGTATAAATTGGGAAAATGAAAAATCAGCAAGACACAAGCACCCCAAAGTTTAGGGCTGCTCTGTTGACAAGGACCTCCACTTCATTCCACCTTCAATATCCCAGGAAAGAGAAAAATGGATAAAGAAGTTGTGGTCCTTATGTACAATGGAATATCACTCAGCCATGAAATCAATGTCATAAGGCTAGTAGCAGCATGATGAGTGGATTTAGGTACGACGATTCTAAGTGAAATAAGTCACACAGAAAAGGACACTTCTCATAAGGTATCACTTATGGAGGGAATGTAAAAAGCGTTACACTTGAACTGAATTACAAAACAGAACAGAGTCACACATGCAGAAAACACACTATGGCTGCTTAACGGGAAAGGTGAGGTGGCGTGATACATAAAACAAGTGTTTCAAATTAGCTCAGATACCGTTTCATAAACCCAATATGTAATAGACAAGACATACTCTTTGCTCAGAGAACTGGACTCAACACACCCTATTCACCGCACAAGAATATATCTGACTAGTAATAATCTTAAAACCTATGTATTGATATCTCTCTGTTAGTGTGTCAAGTGGGTGTAAAGCGGCATAAACACAGCAGTGAAAAGCAGCTAAACCCCATTATCAAAATAAATTACTTTGAAAAACCCATGAAACAAAGACAGTGAAAGAGAGAGAAATTCTTACACAATGCGTTCAGGGGCTGTGATGCAACCTGGATTGACCATATCTAGACCCACAGCTGGAGGAGACATAAGGGTGGACACTCTTGGGGCTGAGAGGTTTGGTGAGGTTGGGTGAGCAAACGCAGACCCTTTAAAGTAATACTGCGTGGTACCCATCGCATGGGTCCCTAATCTCCAGGTTCAAGGGCATCTTCCTACATCGAAAACATGCAAGAGAAAACAAAAAGATGGTACACCATGTGATGGGGAAAGGTTTCTAAAACGCACCTCATTTCTCTTCTCCTTGTGCCCGGGTTCGCCATTCCAGCCGCTTTACTAACAATCTCCCTATTTGGAGCATCAGCACCTTTAACCTCCTGTTCCGTACAGGTTGCAATTTGTCCTGAGGATGAACGGGTAGACGGGGAACCAGTGAGAGACTAGCTCTTGGTGTTGGGACAGGCACAGGTCACTCTATTTTCCCATAAGGAAGAAGAATTAACCACAGGCTCATCCCCCCCCCCGGAACCAGAACAGGGCCTGAAGCCATCCTGCGCTTTTGCGGCCAGCTCCCAAAAAAGCGAGTTGTAAAATGGAGCTTCAGGGCACTGCAATTCACAAACCTGCAGAGTTATAAATGATAACTCTCGTCCACAAATATATTGAGGGAAGGCAAAGAAGAGGATTTGAAATCAAGGCAGAATTGCAGGAAACAGATTTCAGGAGGTAGATTCGAATCGCCTTTAAAGCACATGAAAAGCGGCAAAACGTTGACAATGATGCCCTTGGCCAAAAAGGGCGTATGCGTTTTTTCCTGAATATATTCAGGAAAAAACGCATACGCCCTTTTTGGCCAACCAAGCAACCTGGAAAGGCAAATCAGCGCTACAAAGAAGACTCGCTACCCATTGGTCAAAAGGGCCATGCTGAAAAAAGTCTCAAAACCAGAAATGCAGGACAGGCCATGGAGAAATGGGAGCCTTGCTACACTGATCGGCGGGATGTAAATTGCCAACAGCCACTCTGGAGAAGTGTACGGTGTGTCCTGAAACATCTAAAAAACACAGCTTAGAGAGCATAGGGCACTTCCACTCATGGGGGTATAAATTGGGAAAATGAAAAATCAGCAAGACACAAGCACCCCAAAGTTTAGGGCTGCTCTGTTGACAAGGACCTCCACTTCATTCCACCTTCAATATCCCAGGAAAGAGAAAAATGGATAAAGAAGTTGTGGTCCTTATGTACAATGGAATATCACTCAGCCATGAAATCAATGTCATAAGGCTAGTAGCAGCATGATGAGTGGATTTAGGTACGACGATTCTAAGTGAAATAAGTCACACGGAAAAGGACACTTCTCATAAGGTATCACTTATGGAGGGAATGTAAAAAGCGTTACACTTGAACTGAATTACAAAACAGAACAGAGTCACACATGCAGAAAACACACTATGGCTGCTTAACGGGAAAGGTGAGGTGGCGTGATACATAAAACAAGTGTTTCAAATTAGCTCAGATACCGTTCCATAAACCCAATATGTAATAGACAAGACCTACTCTTTGCTCAGAGAACTGGACTCAACACACCCTATTCACCGCACAAGAATATATCTGACTAGAAATAATCTTAAAACCTATGTATTGATATCTCTCTGTTAGTGTGTCAAGTGGGTGTAAAGCGGCATAAACACAGCAGTGAAAAGCAGCTAAACCCCATTATCAAAATAAATTACTTTGAAAAACCCATGAAACAAAGACAGTGAAAGAGAGAGAAATTCTTACACAATGCGTTCAGGGGCTGTGATGCAACCTGGATTGACCATATCTAGACCCACAGCTGGATGAGACATAAGGGTGGACACTCTTGGGGCTGAGAGGTTTGGTGAGGTTGGGTGAGCAAATGCAGACCCTTTAAAGTAATACTGCGTGGTACCCATTGCATGGGTCCCAAATCTCCAGGTTCAAGGGCATCTTCCTACATCGAAAACATGCATGAGAAAACAAAAAGATGGTACACCATGTGATGGGGAAAGGTTTCTAAAACGTACCTCATTTCTCTTCTCCTTGTGCCAGGGTACGCCATTCCAGCCGCTTTACTAACAATCTCCCTACTTGGAGCATCAGCACCTTTAACCTCCTGTTCCGTACAGGTTGCAATTTGTCCTGAGGATGAACGGGTAGACGGGGAACCAGTGAGAGACTAGCTCTTGGTGTTGGGACAGGCACAGGTCACTCTATTTTCCC
This sequence comes from Balaenoptera borealis, assembly GCF_965194805.1. NCBI lineage: Eukaryota > Metazoa > Chordata > Mammalia > Artiodactyla > Balaenopteridae > Balaenoptera > Balaenoptera borealis. The sequence goes on from NW_028124009.1 coordinate 4,590,816, forward strand.
ATCAGGAAGAAGAATTAACCACAGGCTCATCCTCCCCCCCGCAACCAGAACAGGGCCTGAAGCCATCCTGCGCTTTTGCGGCCAGCTCCCAAAAAAGCGAGTTGTAAAATGGAGCTTCAGGGCACTGCAATTCACAAACCTGCAGAGTTATAAATGATAACTCTCGTCCACAAATATATTGAGGGAAGGCAAAGAAGAGGATTTGAAATCAAGGCAGAATTGCAGGAAACAGATTTCAGGAGGTAGATTCGAATCGCCTTTAAAGCACATGAAAAGCGGCAAAACGTTGACAATGATGCCCTTGGCCAAAAAGGGCGTATGCGTTTTTTCCTGAATATATTCAGGAAAAAACGCATACGCCCTTTTTGGCCAACCAAGCAACCTGGAAAGGCAAATCAGCGCTACAAAGAAGACTCGCTACCCGTCGGTCAAAAGGGCCATGCTGAAAAACGTGTCAAAACCAGAAATGCAGGACAGGCCATGGAGAAATGGGAGCCTTGCTACACTGATGGGCGGGATGTAAATTGCCAACAGCCACTCTGGAGAAGTGTATGGTGTGTCCTGAAACATCTAAAAAACACAGCTTAGAGAGCATAGGGCACTTCCACTCATGGGGGTATAAATTGGGAAAATGAAAAATCAGCAAGACACAAGCACCCCAAAGTTTAGGGCTGCTCTGTTGACAAGGACCTCCACTTCATTCCACCTTCAATATCCCAGGAAAGAGAAAAATGGATAAAGAAGTTGTGGTCCTTATGTACAATGGAATATCACTCAGCCATGAAATCAATGTCATAAGGCTAGTAGCAGCATGATGAGTGGATTTAGGTACGACGATTCTAAGTGAAATAAGTCACACAGAAAAGGACACTTCTCATAAGGTATCACTTATGGAGGGAATGTAAAAACCGTTACACTTGAACTGAATTACAAAACAGAACAGAGTCACACATGCAGAAAACACACTATGGCTGCTTAACGGGAAAGGTGAGGTGGCGTGATACATAAAACAAGGGTTTCAAATTAGCTCAGATACCGTTCCATAAACCCAATATGTAATAGACAAGACCTACTCCTTGCTCAGAGAACTGGACTCAACACACCCTATTCACTGCACAAGAATATATCTGACTAGTAATAATCTTAAAACCTATGTATTGATATCTCTCTGTTAGTGTGTCAAGTGGGTGTAAAGCGGCATAAACACAGCAGTGAAAAGCAGCTAAACCCCATTATCAAAATAAATTACTTTGAAAAACCCATGAAACAAAGACAGTGAAAGAGAGAGAAATTCTTACACAATGCGTTCAGGGGCTGTGATGCAACCTGGATTGACCATATCTAGACCCACAGCTGGATGAGACATAAGGGTAGACACTCTTGGGGCTGAGAGGTTTGGTGAGGTTGGGTGAGCAAACGCAGAACCTTTAAAGTAATACTGCGTGGTACCCATCGCATGGGTCCCAAATCTCCAGGTTCAAGGGCATCTTCCTACATCGAAAACATGCATGAGAAAACAAAAAGATGGTACACCATGTGATGGGGAAAGGTTTCTAAAACGCACCTCATTTCTCTTCTCCTTGTGCCAGGGTACGCCATTCCAGCCGCTTTACTAACAATCTCCCTACTTGGAGCATCAGCACCTTTAACCTCCTGTTCCGTACAGGTTGCAATTTGTCCTGAGGATGAACGGGTAGACGGGGAACCAGTGAGAGACTAGCTCTTGGTGTTGGGACAGGCACAGGTCACTCTATTTTCCCATCAGGAAGAAGAATTACCCACAGGCTCATCCTCCCCCCCGCAACCAGAACAGGGCCTGAAGCCATCCTGCGCTTTTGTGGCCAGCTCTTAAAAAAGCGAGTTGTAAAATGGAGCTTCAGGGCACTGCAATTCACAAACCTGCAGAGTTATAAATGATAACTCTCGTCCACAAATATATTGAGGGAAGGCAAAGAAGAGGATTTGAAATCAAGGCAGAATTGCAGGAAACAGATTTCAGGAGGTAGATTCGAATCGCCTTTAAAGCACATGAAAAGCGGCAAAACGTTGACAATGATGCCCTTGGCCAAAAAGGGCGTATGCGTTTTTTCCTGAATATATTCAGGAAAAAACGCATACGCCCTTTTTGGCCAACCAAGCAACCTGGAAAGGCAAATCAGCGCTACAAAGAAGACTCGCTACCCGTCGGTTAAAAGGGCCATGCTGAAAAACGTGTCAAAACCAGAAATGCAGGACAGGCCATGGAGAAATGGGAGCCTTGCTACACTGATGGGCGGGATGTAAATTGCCAACAGCCACTCTGGAGAAGTGTATGGTGTGTCCTGAAACATCTAAAAAACACAGCTTAGAGAGCATAGGGCACTTCCACTCATGGGGGTATAAATTGGGAAAATGAAAAATCAGCAAGACACAAGCACCCCAAAGTTTAGGGCTGCTCTGTTGACAAGGACCTCCACTTCATTCCACCTTCAATATCCCAGGAAAGAGAAAAATGGATAAAGAAGTTGTGGTCCTTATGTACAATGGAATATCACTCAGCCATGAAATCAATGTCATAAGGCTAGTAGCAGCATGATGAGTGGATTTAGGTACGACGATTCTAAGTGAAATAAGTCACACAGAAAAGGACACTTCTCATAAGGTATCACTTATGGAGGGAATGTAAAAAGCGTTACACTTGAACTGAATTACAAAACAGAACAGAGTCACACATGCAGAAAACACACTATGGCTGCTTAACGGGAAAGGTGAGGTGGCGTGATACATAAAACAAGTGTTTCAAATTAGCTCAGATACCGTTTCATAAACCCAATATGTAATAGACAAGACATACTCTTTGCTCAGAGAACTGGACTCAACACACCCTATTCACCGCACAAGAATATATCTGACTAGTAATAATCTTAAAACCTATGTATTGATATCTCTCTGTTAGTGTGTCAAGTGGGTGTAAAGCGGCATAAACACAGCAGTGAAAAGCAGCTAAACCCCATTATCAAAATAAATTACTTTGAAAAACCCATGAAACAAAGACAGTGAAAGAGAGAGAAATTCTTACACAATGCGTTCAGGGGCTGTGATGCAACCTGGATTGACCATATCTAGACCCACAGCTGGATGAGACATAAGGGTGGACACTCTTGGGGCTGAGAGGTTTGGTGAGGTTGGGTGAGCAAACGCAGACCCTTTAAAGTAATACTGCGTGGTACCCATCGCATGGGTCCCTAATCTCCAGGTTCAAGGGCATCTTCCTACATCGAAAACATGCAAGAGAAAACAAAAAGATGGTACACCATGTGATGGGGAAAGGTTTCTAAAACGCACCTCATTTCTCTTCTCCTTGTGCCCGGGTTCGCCATTCCAGCCGCTTTACTAACAATCTCCCTATTTGGAGCATCAGCACCTTTAACCTCCTGTTCCGTACAGGTTGCAATTTGTCCTGAGGATGAACGGGTAGACGGGGAACCAGTGAGAGACTAGCTCTTGGTGTTGGGACAGGCACAGGTCACTCTATTTTCCCATAAGGAAGAAGAATTAACCACAGGCTCATCCCCCCCCCCGGAACCAGAACAGGGCCTGAAGCCATCCTGCGCTTTTGCGGCCAGCTCCCAAAAAAGCGAGTTGTAAAATGGAGCTTCAGGGCACTGCAATTCACAAACCTGCAGAGTTATAAATGATAACTCTCGTCCACAAATATATTGAGGGAAGGCAAAGAAGAGGATTTGAAATCAAGGCAGAATTGCAGGAAACAGATTTCAGGAGGTAGATTCGAATCGCCTTTAAAGCACATGAAAAGCGGCAAAACGTTGACAATGATGCCCTTGGCCAAAAAGGGCGTATGCGTTTTTTCCTGAATATATTCAGGAAAAAACGCATACGCCCTTTTTGGCCAACCAAGCAACCTGGAAAGGCAAATCAGCGCTACAAAGAAGACTCGCTACCCATTGGTCAAAAGGGCCATGCTGAAAAAAGTCTCAAAACCAGAAATGCAGGACAGGCCATGGAGAAATGGGAGCCTTGCTACACTGATCGGCGGGATGTAAATTGCCAACAGCCACTCTGGAGAAGTGTACGGTGTGTCCTGAAACATCTAAAAAACACAGCTTAGAGAGCATAGGGCACTTCCACTCATGGGGGTATAAATTGGGAAAATGAAAAATCAGCAAGACACAAGCACCCCAAAGTTTAGGGCTGCTCTGTTGACAAGGACCTCCACTTCATTCCACCTTCAATATCCCAGGAAAGAGAAAAATGGATAAAGAAGTTGTGGTCCTTATGTACAATGGAATATCACTCAGCCATGAAATCAATGTCATAAGGCTAGTAGCAGCATGATGAGTGGATTTAGGTACGACGATTCTAAGTGAAATAAGTCACACGGAAAAGGACACTTCTCATAAGGTATCACTTATGGAGGGAATGTAAAAAGCGTTACACTTGAACTGAATTACAAAACAGAACAGAGTCACACATGCAGAAAACACACTATGGCTGCTTAACGGGAAAGGTGAGGTGGCGTGATACATAAAACAAGTGTTTCAAATTAGCTCAGATACCGTTCCATAAACCCAATATGTAATAGACAAGACCTACTCTTTGCTCAGAGAACTGGACTCAACACACCCTATTCACCGCACAAGAATATATCTGACTAGAAATAATCTTAAAACCTATGTATTGATATCTCTCTGTTAGTGTGTCAAGTGGGTGTAAAGCGGCATAAACACAGCAGTGAAAAGCAGCTAAACCCCATTATCAAAATAAATTACTTTGAAAAACCCATGAAACAAAGACAGTGAAAGAGAGAGAAATTCTTACACAATGCGTTCAGGGGCTGTGATGCAACCTGGATTGACCATATCTAGACCCACAGCTGGATGAGACATAAGGGTGGACACTCTTGGGGCTGAGGGGTTTGGTGAGGTTGGGTGAGCAAATGCAGACCCTTTAAAGTAATACTGCGTGGTACCCATTGCATGGGTCCCAAATCTCCAGGTTCAAGGGCATCTTCCTACATCGAAAACATGCATGAGAAAACAAAAAGATGGTACACCATGTGATGGGGAAAGGTTTCTAAAACGTACCTCATTTCTCTTCTCCTTGTGCCAGGGTACGCCATTCCAGCCGCTTTACTAACAATCTCCCTACTTGGAGCATCAGCACCTTTAACCTCCTGTTCCGTACAGGTTGCAATTTGTCCTGAGGATGAACGGGTAGACGGGGAACCAGTGAGAGACTAGCTCTTGGTGTTGGGACAGGCACAGGTCACTCTATTTTCCCATCAGGAAGAAGAATTAACCACAGGCTCATCCTCCCCCCCGCAACCAGAACAGGGCCTGAAGCCATCCTGCGCTTTTGCGGCCAGCTCCCAAAAAAGCGAGTTGTAAAATGGAGCTTCAGGGCACTGCAATTCACAAACCTGCAGAGTTATAAATCATAACTCTCGTCCACAAATATATTGAGGGAAGGCAAAGAAGAGGATTTGAAATCAAGGCAGAATTGCAGGAAACAGATTTCAGGAGGTAGATTCGAATCGCCTTTAAAGCACATGAAAAGCGGCAAAACGTTGACAATGATGCCCTTGGCCAAAAAGGGCGTATGCGTTTTTTCCTGAATATATTCAGGAAAAAACGCATACGCCCTTTTTGGCCAACCAAGCAACCTGGAAAGGCAAATCAGCGCTACAAAGAAGACTCGCTACCCGTCGGTCAAAAGGGCCATGCTGAAAAAAGTCTCAAAACCAGAAATGCAGGACAGGCCATGGAGAAATGGGAGCCTTGCTACACTGATGGGCGGGATGTAAATTGCCAACAGCCACTCTGGAGAAGTGTATGGTGTGTCCTGAAACATCTAAAAAACACAGCTTAGAGAGCATAGGGCACTTCCACTCATGGGGGTATAAATTGGGAAAATGAAAAATCAGCAAGACACAAGCACCCCAAAGTTTAGGGCTGCTCTGTTGACAAGGACCTCCACTTCATTCCACCTTCAATATCCCAGGAAAGAGAAAAATGGATAAAGAAGTTGTGGTCCTTATGTACAATGGAATATCACTCAGCCATGAAATCAATGTCATAAGGCTAGTAGCAGCATGATGAGTGGATTTAGGTACGACGATTCTAAGTGAAATAAGTCACACAGAAAAGGACACTTCTCATAAGGTATCACTTATGGAGGGAATGTAAAAAGCGTTACACTTGAACTGAATTACAAAACAGAACAGAGTCACACATGCAGAAAACACACTATGGCTGCTTAACGGGAAAGGTGAGGTGGCGTGATACATAAAACAAGTGTTTCAAATTAGCTCAGATACCGTTCCATAAACCCAATATGTAATAGACAAGACCTACTCCTTGCTCAGAGAACTGGACTCAACACACCCTATTCACTGCACAAGAATATATCTGACTAGTAATAATCTTAAAACCTATGTATTGATATCTCTCTGTTAGTGTGTCAAGTGGGTGTAAAGCGGCATAAACACAGCAGTGAAAAGCAGCTAAACCCCATTATCAAAATAAATTACTTTGAAAAACCCATGAAACAAAGACAGTGAAAGAGAGAGAAATTCTTACACAATGCGTTCAGGGGCTGTGATGCAACCTGGATTGACCATATCTAGACCCACAGCTGGATGAGACATAAGGGTGGACACTCATTGGGGCTGAGAGGTTTGGTGAGGTTGGGTGAGCAAATGCAGACCCTTTAAAGTAATACTGCGTGGTACCCATCGCATGGGTCCCAAATCTCCAGGTTCAAGGGCATCTTCCTACATCGAAAACATGCATGAGAAAACAAAAAGATGGTACACCATGTGATGGGGAAAGGTTTCTAAAACGCACCTCATTTCTCTTCTCCTTGTGCCCGGGTTCGCCATTCCAGCCGCTTTACTAACAATCTCCCTACTTGGAGCATCAGCACCTTTAACCTCCTGTTTCGTACAGGTTGCAATTTGTCCTGAGGATGAACGGGTAGACCGGGAACCAGTGAGAGACTAGCTCTTGGTGTTGGGACAGGCACAGGTCACTCTATTTTCCCATCAGGAAGAAGAATTAACCACAGGCTCATCCTCCCCCCCGCAACCAGAACAGGGCCTGAAGCCATCCTGCGCTTTTGCGGCCAGCTCCCAAAAAAGCGAGTTGTAAAATGGAGCTTCAGGGCACTGCAATTCACAAACCTGCAGAGTTATAAATGATAACTCTCGTCCACAAATATATTGAGGGAAGGCAAAGAAGAGGATTTGAAATCAAGGCAGAATTGCAGGAAACAGATTTCAGGAGGTAGATTCGAATCGCCTTTAAAGCACATGAAAAGCGGCAAAACGTTGACAATGATGCCCTTGGCCAAAAAGGGCGTATGCGTTTTTTCCTGAATATATTTAGGAAAAAACGCATACGCCCTTTTTGGCCAACCAAGCAACCTGGAAAGGCAAATCAGCGCTACAAAGAAGACTCGCTACCCGTCGGTCAAAAGGGCCATGCTGAAAAACGTGTCAAAACCAGAAATGCAGGACAGGCCATGGAGAAATGGGAGCCTTGCTACACTGATGGGCGGGATGTAAATTGCCAACAGCCACTCTGGAGAAGTGTATGGTGTGTCCTGAAACATCTAAAAAACACAGCTTAGAGAGCATAGGGCACTTCCACTCATGGGGGTATAAATTGGGAAAATGAAAAATCAGCAAGACACAAGCACCCCAAAGTTTAGGGCTGCTCTGTTGACAAGGACCTCCACTTCATTCCACCTTCAATATCCCAGGAAAGAGAAAAATGGATAAAGAAGTTGTGGTCCTTATGTACAATGGAATATCACTCAGCCATGAAATCAATATCATAAGGCTAGTAGCAGCATGATGAGTGGATTTACGTACGACGATTCTAAGTGAAATAAGTCACACAGAAAAGGACACTTCTCATAAGGTATCACTTATGGAGGGAATGTAAAAAGCGTTACACTTGAACTGAATTACAAAACAGAACAGAGTCACACATGCAGAAAACACACTATGGCTGCTTAACGGGAAAGGTGAGGTGGCGTGATACATAAAACAAGTGTTTCAAATTAGCTCAGATACCGTTCCATAAACCCAATATGTAATAGACAAGACCTACTCCTTGCTCAGAGAACTGGACTCAACACGCCCTATTCACCGCACAAGAATATATCTGACTAGTAATAATCTTAAAACCTATGTATTGATATCTCTCTGTTAGTGTGTCAAGTGGGTGTAAAGCGGCATAAACACAGCAGTGAAAAGCAGCTAAACCCCATTATCAAAATAAATTACTTTGAAAAACCCATGAAACAAAGACAGTGAAAGAGAGAGAAATTCTTACACAATGCGTTCAGGGGCTGTGATGCAACCTGGATTGACCATATCTAGACCCACAGCTGGATGAGACATAAGGGTGGACACTCATTGGGGCTGAGAGGTTTGGTGAGGTTGGGTGAGCAAATGCAGACCCTTTAAAGTAATACTGCGTGGTACCCATCGCATGGGTCCCAAATCTCCAGGTTCAAGGGCATCTTCCTACATCGAAAACATGCATGAGAAAACAAAAAGATGGTACACCATGTGATGGGGAAAGTTTTCTAAAACGCACCTCATTTCTCTTCTCCTTGTGCCAGGGTACGCCATTCCAGCCGCTTTACTAACAATCTCCCTACTTGGAGCATCAGCACCTTTAACCTCCTGTTCCGTACAGGTTGCAATTTGTCCTGAGGATGAACGGGTAGACGGGGAACCAGTGAGAGACTAGCTCTTGGTGTTGGGACAGGCACAGGTCACTCTATTTTCCCATCAGGAAGAAGAATTAACCACAGGCTCATCCTCCCCCCCGGAACCAGAACAGGGCCTGAAGCCATCCTGTGCTTTTGCGGCCAGCTCCCAAAAAAGCGAGTTGTAAAATGGAGCTTCAGGGCACTGCAATTCACAAACCTGCAGAGTTATAAATGATAACTCTCGTCCACAAATATATTGAGGGAAGGCAAAGAAGAGGATTTGAAATCAAGGCAGAATTGCAGGAAACAGATTTCAGGAGGTAGATTCGAATCGCCTTTAAAGCACATGAAAAGCGGCAAAACGTTGACAATGATGCCCTTGGCCAAAAAGGGCGTATGCGTTTTTTCCTGAATATATTCAGGAAAAAACGCATACGCCCTTTTTGGCCAACCAAGCAACCTGGAAAGGCAAATCAGCGCTACAAAGAAGACTCGCTACCCGTCGGTCAAAAGGGCCATGCTGAAAACCGTGTCAAAACCAGAAATGCAGGACAGGCCATGGAGAAATGGGAGCCTTGCTACACTGATGGGCGGGATGTAAATTGCCAACAGCCACTCTGGAGAAGTGTATGGTGTGTCCTGAAACATCTAAAAAACACAGCTTAGAGAGCATAGGGCACTTCCACTCATGGGGGTATAAATTGGGAAAATGAAAAATCAGCAAGACACAAGCACCCCAAAGTTTAGGGCTGCTCTGTTGACAAGGACCTCCACTTCATTCCACCTTCAATATCCCAGGAAAGAGAAAAATGGATAAAGAAGTTGTGGTCCTTATGTACAATGGAATATCACTCAGCCATGAAATCAATGTCATAAGGCTAGTAGCAGCATGATGAGTGGATTTAGGTACGACGATTCTAAGTGAAATAAGTCACACAGAAAAGGACACTTCTCATAAGGTATCACTTATGGAGGGAATGTAAAAAGCGTTACACTTGAACTGAATTACAAAACAGAACAGAGTCACACATGCAGAAAACACACTATGGCTGCTTAACGGGAAAGGTGAGGTGGCGTGATACATAAAACAAGTGTTTCAAATTAGCTCAGATACCGTTCCATAAACCCAATATGTAATAGACAAGACCTACTCCTTGCTCAGAGAACTGGACTCAACACGCCCTATTCACCGCACAAGAATATATCTGACTAGTAATAATCTTAAAACCTATGTATTGATATCTCTCTGTTAGTGTGTCAAGTGGGTGTAAAGCGGCATAAACACAGCAGTGAAAAGCAGCTAAACCCCATTATCAAAATAAATTACTTTGAAAAACCCATGAAACAAAGACAGTGAAAGAGAGAGAAATTCTTACACAATGCGTTCAGGGGCTGTGATGCAACCTGGATTGACCATATCTAGACCCACAGCTGGATGAGACATAAGGGTGGACACTCTTGGGGCTGAGAGGTTTGGCGAGGTTGGGTGAGCAAACGCAGACCCTTTAAAGTAATACTGCGTGGTACCCATCGCATGGGTCCCAAATCTCCAGGTTCAAGGGCATCTTCCTACATCGAAAACATGCATGAGAAAACAAAAAGATGGTACACCATGTGATGGGGAAAGGTTTCTAAAACGCACCTCATTTCTCTTCTCCTTGTGCCCGGGTTCGCCATTCCAGCCGCTTTACTAACAATCTCCCTACTTGGAGCATCAGCACCTTTAACCTCCTGTTTCGTACAGGTTGCAATTTGTCCTGAGGATGAACGGGTAGACGGGGAACCAGTGAGAGACTAGCTCTTGGTGTTGGGACAGGCACAGGTCACTCTATTTTCCCATCAGGAAGAAGAATTAACCACAGGCTCATCCTCCCCCCCGCAACCAGAACAGGGCCTGAAGCCATCCTGCGCTTTTGCGGCCAGCTCCCAAAAAAGCGAGTTGTAAAATGGAGCTTCAGGGCACTGCAATTCACAAACCTGCAGAGTTATAAATGATAACTCTCGTCCACAAATATATTGAGGGAAGGCAAAGAAGAGGATTTGAAATCAAGGCAGAATTGCAGGAAACAGATTTCAGGAGGTAGATTCGAATCGCCTTTAAAGCACATGAAAAGCGGCAAAACGTTGACAATGATGCCCTTGGCCAAAAAGGGCGTATGCGTTTTTTCCTGAATATATTTAGGAAAAAACGCATACGCCCTTTTTGGCCAACCAAGCAACCTGGAAAGGCAAATCAGCGCTACAAAGAAGACTCGCTACCCGTCGGTCAAAAGGGCCATGCTGAAAAACGTGTCAAAACCAGAAATGCAGGACAGGCCATGGAGAAATGGGAGCCTTGCTACACTGATGGGCGGGATGTAAATTGCCAACAGCCACTCTGGAGAAGTGTATGGTGTGTCCTGAAACATCTAAAAAACACAGCTTAGAGAGCATAGGGCACTTCCACTCATGGGGGTATAAATTGGGAAAATGAAAAATCAGCAAGACACAAGCACCCCAAAGTTTAGGGCTGCTCTGTTGACAAGGACCTCCACTTCATTCCACCTTCAATATCCCAGGAACGAGAAAAATGGATAAAGAAGTTGTGGTCCTTATGTACAATGGAATATCACTCAGCCATGAAATCAATGTCATAAGGCTAGTAGCAGCATGATGAGTGGATTTAGGTACGACGATTCTAAGTGAAATAAGTCACACTGAAAAGGACACTTCTCATAAGGTATCACTTATGGAGGGAATGTAAAAAGCGTTACACTTGAACTGAATTACAAAACAGAACAGAGTCACACATGCAGAAAACACACTATGGCTGCTTAACGGGAAAGGTGAGGTGGCGTGATACATAAAACAAGTGTTTCAAATTAGCTCAGATACCGTTCCATAAACCCAATATGTAATAGACAAGACCTACTCCTTGCTCAGAGAACTGGACTCAACACGCCCTATTCACCGCACAAGAATATATCTGACTAGTAATAATCTTAAAACCTATGTATTGATATCTCTCTGTTAGTGTGTCAAGTGGGTGTAAAGCGGCATAAACACAGCAGTGAAAAGCAGCTAAACCCCATTATCAAAATAAATTACTTTGAAAAACCCATGAAACAAAGACAGTGAAAGAGAGAGAAATTCTTACACAATGCGTTCAGGGGCTGTGATGCAACCTGGATTGACCATTTCTAGACCCACAGCTGGATGAGACATAAGGGTGGACACTCATTGGGGCTGAGAGGTTTGGTGAGGTTGGGTGAGCAAATGCAGACCCTTTAAAGTAATACTGCGTGGTACCCATCGCATGGGTCCCAAATCTCCAGGTTCAAGGGCATCTTCCTACATCGAAAACATGCATGAGAAAACAAAAAGATGGTACACCATGTGATGGGGAAAGTTTTCTAAAACGCACCTCATTTCTCTTCTCCTTGTGCCCGGGTTCGCCATTCCAGCCGCTTTACTAACAATCTCCCTACTTGGAGCATCAGCACCTTTAACCTCCTGTTTCGTACAGGTTGCAATTTGTCCTGAGGATGAACGGGTAGACGGGGAACCAGTGAGAGACTAGCTCTTGGTGTTGGGACAGGCACAGGTCACTCTATTTTCCCATCAGGAAGAAGAATTAACCACAGGCTCATCCTCCCCCCCGGAACCAGAACAGGGCCTGAAGCCATCTTGTGCTTTTGCGGCCAGCTCCCAAAAAAGCGAGTTGTAAAATGGAGCTTCAGGGCACTGCAATTCACAAACCTGCAGAGTTATAAATGATAACTCTCGTCCACAAATATATTGAGGGAAGGCAAAGAAGAGGATTTGAAATCAAGGCAGAATTGCAGGAAACAGATTTCAGGAGGTAGATTCGAATCGCCTTTAAAGCACATGAAAAGCGGCAAAACGTTGACAATGATGCCCTTGGCCAAAAAGGGCGTATGCGTTTTTTCCTGAATATATTCAGGAAAAAACGCATACGCCCTTTTTGGCCAACCAAGCAACCTGGAAAGGCAAATCAGCGCTACAAAGAAGACTCGCTATCCGTCGGTCAAAAGGGCCATGCTGAAAAACGTGTCAAAACCAGAAATGCAGGACAGGCCATGGAGAAATGGGAGCCTTGCTACACTGATGGGCGGGATGTAAATTGCCAACAGCCACTCTGGAGAAGTGTATGGTGTGTCCTGAAACATCTAAAAAACACAGCTTAGAGAGCATAGGGCACTTCCACTCATGGGGGTATAAATTGGGAAAATGAAAAATCAGCAAGACACAAGCACCCCAAAGTTTAGGGCTGCTCTGTTGACAAGGACCTCCACTTCATTCCACCTTCAATATCCCAGGAAAGAGAAAAATGGATAAAGAAGTTGTGGTCCTTATGTACAATGGAATATCACTCAGCCATGAAATCAATGTCATAAGGCTAGTAGCAGCATGATGAGTGGATTTAGGTACGACGATTCTAAGTGAAATAAGTCACACAGAAAAGGACACTTCTCATAAGGTATCACTTATGGAGGGAATGTAAAAAGCGTTACACTTGAACTGAATTACAAAACAGAACAGAGTCACACATGCAGAAAACACACTATGGCTGCTTAACGGGAAAGGTGAGGTGGCGTGATACATAAAACAAGTGTTTCAAATTAGCTCAGATACCGTTCCATAAACCCAATATGTAATAGACAAGACCTACTCCTTGCTCAGAGAACTGGACTCAACACGCCCTATTCACCGCACAAGAATATATCTGACTAGTAATAATCTTAAAACCTATGTATTGATATCTCTCTGTTAGTGTGTCAAGTGGGTGTAAAGCGGCATAAACACAGCAGTGAAAAGCAGCTAAACCCCATTATCAAAATAAATTACTTTGAAAAACCCATGAAACAAAGACAGTGAAAGAGAGAGAAATTCTTACACAATGCGTTCAGGGGCTGTGATGCAACCTGGATTGACCATATCTAGACCCACAGCTGGATGAGACATAAGGGTGGACACTCTTGGGGCTGAGAGGTTTGGCGAGGTTGGGTGAGCAAACGCAGACCCTTTAAAGTAATACTGCGTGGTACCCATCGCATGGGTCCCAAATCTCCAGGTTCAAGGGCATCTTCCTACATCGAAAACATGCATGAGAAAACAGAAAGATGGTACACCATGTGATGGGGAAAGGTTTCTAAAACGCACCTCATTTCTCTTCTCCTTGTGCCCGGGTTCGCCATTCCAGCCGCTTTACTAACAATCTCCCTACTTGGAGCATCAGCACCTTTAACCTCCTGTTTCGTACAGGTTGCAATTTGTCCTGAGGATGAACGGGTAGACGGGGAACCAGTGAGAGACTAGCTCTTGGTGTTGGGACAGGCACAGGTCACTCTATTTTCCCATCAGGAAGAAGAATTAACCACAGGCTCATCCTCCCCCCCGCAACCAGAACAGGGCCTGAAGCCATCCTGCGCTTTTGCGGCCAGCTCCCAAAAAAGCGAGTTGTAAAATGGAGCTTCAGGGCACTGCAATTCACAAACCTGCAGAGTTATAAATGATAACTCTCGTCCACAAATATATTGAGGGAAGGCAAAGAAGAGGATTTGAAATCAAGGCAGAATTGCAGGAAACAGATTTCAGGAGGTAGATTCGAATCGCCTTTAAAGCACATGAAAAGCGGCAAAACGTTGACAATGATGCCCTTGGCCAAAAAGGGCGTATGCGTTTTTTCCTGAATATATTTAGGAAAAAACGCATACGCCCTTTTTGGCCAACCAAGCAACCTGGAAAGGCAAATCAGCGCTACAAAGAAGACTCGCTACCCGTCGGTCAAAAGGGCCATGCTGAAAAACGTGTCAAAACCAGAAATGCAGGACAGGCCATGGAGAAATGGGAGCCTTGCTACACTGATGGGCGGGATGTAAATTGCCAACAGCCACTCTGGAGAAGTGTATGGTGTGTCCTGAAACATCTAAAAAACACAGCTTAGAGAGCATAGGGCACTTCCACTCATGGGGGTATAAATTGGGAAAATGAAAAATCAGCAAGACACAAGCACCCCAAAGTTTAGGGCTGCTCTGTTGACAAGGACCTCCACTTCATTCCACCTTCAATATCCCAGGAACGAGAAAAATGGATAAAGAAGTTGTGGTCCTTATGTACAATGGAATATCACTCAGCCATGAAATCAATGTCATAAGGCTAGTAGCAGCATGATGAGTGGATTTAGGTACGACGATTCTAAGTGAAATAAGTCACACTGAAAAGGACACTTCTCATAAGGTATCACTTATGGAGGGAATGTAAAAAGCGTTACACTTGAACTGAATTACAAAACAGAACAGAGTCACACATGCAGAAAACACACTATGGCTGCTTAACGGGAAAGGTGAGGTGGCGTGATACATAAAACAAGTGTTTCAAATTAGCTCAGATACCGTTCCATAAACCCAATATGTAATAGACAAGACCTACTCCTTGCTCAGAGAACTGGACTCAACACGCCCTATTCACCGCACAAGAATATATCTGACTAGTAATAATCTTAAAACCTATGTATTGATATCTCTCTGTTAGTGTGTCAAGTGGGTGTAAAGCGGCATAAACACAGCAGTGAAAAGCAGCTAAACCCCATTATCAAAATAAATTACTTTGAAAAACCCATGAAACAAAGACAGTGAAAGAGAGAGAAATTCTTACACAATGCGTTCAGGGGCTGTGATGCAACCTGGATTGACCATATCTAGACCCACAGCTGGATGAGACATAAGGGTGGACACTCATTGGGGCTGAGAGGTTTGGTGAGGTTGGGTGAGCAAATGCAGACCCTTTAAAGTAATACTGCGTGGTACCCATCGCATGGGTCCCAAATCTCCAGGTTCAAGGGCATCTTCCTACATCGAAAACATGCATGAGAAAACAAAAAGATGGTACACCATGTGATGGGGAAAGGTTTCTAAAACGCACCTCATTTCTCTTCTCCTTGTGCCAGGGTTCGCCATTCCAGCCGCTTTACTAACAATCTCCCTACTTGGAGCATCAGCACCTTTAACCTCCTGTTCCGTACAGGTTGCAATTTGTCCTGAGGATGAACGGGTAGACGGGGAACCAGTGAGAGACTAGCTCTTGGTGTTGGGACAGGCACAGGTCACTCTATTTTCCCATCAGGAAGAAGAATTAACCACAGGCTCATCCTCCCCCCCGGAACCAGAACAGGGCCTGAAGCCATCCTGTGCTTTTGCGGCCAGCTCCCAAAAAAGCGAGTTGTAAAATGGAGCTTCAGGGCACTGCAATTCACAAACCTGCAGAGTTATAAATGATAACTCTCGTCCACAAATATATTGAGGGAAGGCAAAGAAGAGGATTTGAAATCAAGGCAGAATTGCAGGAAACAGATTTCAGGAGGTAGATTCGAATCGCCTTTAAAGCACATGAAAAGCGGCAAAACGTTGACAATGATGCCCTTGGCCAAAAAGGGCGTATGCGTTTTTTCCTGAATATATTCAGGAAAAAACGCATACGCCCTTTTTGGCCAACCAAGCAACCTGGAAAGGCAAATCAGCGCTACAAAGAAGACTCGCTACCCGTCGGTCAAAAGGGCCATGCTGAAAAACGTGTCAAAACCAGAAATGCAGGACAGGCCATGGAGAAATGGGAGCCTTGCTACACTGATGGGCGGGATGTAAATTGCCAACAGCCACTCTGGAGAAGTGTATGGTGTGTCCTGAAACATCTAAAAAACACAGCTTAGAGAGCATAGGGCACTTCCACTCATGGGGGTATAAATTGGGAAAATGAAAAATCAGCAAGACACAAGCACCCCAAAGTTTAGGGCTGCTCTGTTGACAAGGACCTCCACTTCATTCCACCTTCAATATCCCAGGAAAGAGAAAAATGGATAAAGAAGTTGTGGTCCTTATGTACAATGGAATATCACTCAGCCATGAAATCAATGTCATAAGGCTAGTAGCAGCATGATGAGTGGATTTAGGTACGACGATTCTAAGTGAAATAAGTCACACAGAAAAGGACACTTCTCATAAGGTATCACTTATGGAGGGAATGTAAAAAGCGTTACACTTGAACTGAATTACAAAACAGAACAGAGTCACACATGCAGAAAACACACTATGGCTGCTTAACGGGAAAGGTGAGGTGGCGTGATACATAAAACAAGTGTTTCAAATTAGCTCAGATACCGTTCCATAAACCCAATATGTAATAGACAAGACCTACTCCTTGCTCAGAGAACTGGACTCAACACGCCCTATTCACCGCACAAGAATATATCTGACTAGTAATAATCTTAAAACCTATGTATTGATATCTCTCTGTTAGTGTGTCAAGTGGGTGTAAAGCGGCATAAACACAGCAGTGAAAAGCAGCTAAACCCCATTATCAAAATAAATTACTTTGAAAAACCCATGAAACAAAGACAGTGAAAGAGAGAGAAATTCTTACACAATGCGTTCAGGGGCTGTGATGCAACCTGGATTGACCATATCTAGACCCACAGCTGGATGAGACATAAGGGTGGACACTCTTGGGGCTGAGAGGTTTGGCGAGGTTGGGTGAGCAAACGCAGACCCTTTAAAGTAATACTGCGTGGTACCCATCGCATGGGTCCCAAATCTCCAGGTTCAAGGGCATCTTCCTACATCGAAAACATGCATGAGAAAACAGAAAGATGGTACACCATGTGATGGGGAAAGGTTTCTAAAACGCACCTCATTTCTCTTCTCCTTGTGCCCGGGTTCGCCATTCCAGCCGCTTTACTAACAATCTCCCTACTTGGAGCATCAGCACCTTTAACCTCCTGTTTCGTACAGGTTGCAATTTGTCCTGAGGATGAACGGGTAGACCGGGAACCAGTGAGAGACTAGCTCTTGGTGTTGGGACAGGCACAGGTCACTCTATTTTCCCATCAGGAAGAAGAATTAACCACAGGCTCATCCTCCCCCCCGCAACCAGAACAGGGCCTGAAGCCATCCTGCACTTTTGCGGCCAGCTCCCAAAAAAGCGAGTTGTAAAATGGAGCTTCAGGGCACTGCAATTCACAAACCTGCAGAGTTATAAATGATAACTCTCGTCCACAAATATATTGAGGGAAGGCAAAGAAGAGGATTTGAAATCAAGGCAGAATTGCAGGAAACAGATTTCAGGAGGTAGATTCGAATCGCCTTTAAAGCACATGAAAAGCGGCAAAACGTTGACAATGATGCCCTTGGCCAAAAAGGGCGTATGCGTTTTTTCCTGAATATATTCAGGAAAAAACGCATACGCCCTTTTTGGCCAACCAAGCAACCTGGAAAGGCAAATCAGCGCTACAAAGAAGACTCGCTACCCGTCGGTCAAAAGGGCCATGCTGAAAAACGTGTCAAAACCAGAAATGCAGGACAGGCCATGGAGAAATGGGAGCCTTGCTACACTGATGGGCGGGATGTAAATTGCCAACAGCCACTCTGGAGAAGTGTATGGTGTGTCCTGAAACATCTAAAAAACACAGCTTAGAGAGCATAGGGCACTTCCACTCATGGGGGTATAAATTGGGAAAATGAAAAATCAGCAAGACACAAGCACCCCAAAGTTTAGGGCTGCTCTGTTGACAAGGACCTCCACTTCATTCCACCTTCAATATCCCAGGAAAGAGAAAAATGGATAAAGAAGTTGTGGTCCTTATGTACAATGGAATATCACTCAGCCATGAAATCAATGTCATAAGGCTAGTAGCAGCATGATGAGTGGATTTAGGTACGACGATTCTAAGTGAAATAAGTCACACAGAAAAGGACACTTCTCATAAGGTATCACTTATGGAGGGAATGTAAAAAGCGTTACACTTGAACTGAATTACAAAACAGAACAGAGTCACACATGCAGAAAACACACTATGGCTGCTTAACGGGAAAGGTGAGGTGGCGTGATACATAAAACAAGTGTTTCAAATTAGCTCAGATACCGTTCCATAAACCCAATATGTAATAGACAAGACCTACTCCTTGCTCAGAGAACTGGACTCAACACGCCCTATTCACCGCACAAGAATATATCTGACTAGTAATAATCTTAAAACCTATGTATTGATATCTCTCTGTTAGTGTGTCAAGTGGGTGTAAAGCGGCATAAACACAGCAGTGAAAAGCAGCTAAACCCCATTATCAAAATAAATTACTTTGAAAAACCCATGAAACAAAGACAGTGAAAGAGATAGAAATTCTTACACAATGCGTTCAGGGGCTGTGATGCAACCTGGATTGACCATATCTAGACCCACAGCTGGATGAGACATAAGGGTGGACACTCTTGGGGCTGAGAGGTTTGGCGAGGTTGGGTGAGCAAACGCAGACCCTTTAAAGTAATACTGCGTGGTACCCATCGCATGGGTCCCAAATCTCCAGGTTCAAGGGCATCTTCCTACATCGAAAACATGCATGAGAAAACAAAAAGATGGTACACCATGTGATGGGGAAAGGTTTCTAAAACGCACCTCATTTCTCTTCTCCTTGTGCCAGGGTACGCCATTCCAGCCGCTTTACTAACAATCTCCCTACTTGGAGCATCAGCACCTTTAACCTCCTGTTCCGTACAGGTTGCAATTTGTCCTGAGGATGAACGGGTAGACGGGGAACCAGTGAGAGACTAGCTCTTGGTGTTGGGACAGGCACAGGTCACTCTATTTTCCCATCAGGAAGAAGAATTAACCACAGGCTCATCCTCCCCCCCGGAACCAGAACAGGGCCTGAAGCCATCCTGTGCTTTTGCGGCCAGCTCCCAAAAAAGCGAGTTGTAAAATGGAGCTTCAGGGCACTGCAATTCACAAACCTGCAGAGTTATAAATGATAACTCTCGTCCACAAATATATTGAGGGAAGGCAAAGAAGAGGATTTGAAATCAAGGCAGAATTGCAGGAAACAGATTTCAGGAGGTAGATTCGAATCGCCTTTAAAGCACATGAAAAGCGGCAAAACGTTGACAATGATGCCCTTGGCCAAAAAGGGCGTATGCGTTTTTTCCTGAATATATTCAGGAAAAAACGCATACGCCCTTTTTGGCCAACCAAGCAACCTGGAAAGGCAAATCAGCGCTACAAAGAAGACTCGCTACCCGTCGGTCAAAAGGGCCATGCTGAAAAACGTGTCAAAACCAGAAATGCAGGACAGGCCATGGAGAAATGGGAGCCTTGCTACACTGATGGGCGGGATGTAAATTGCCAACAGCCACTCTGGAGAAGTGTATGGTGTGTCCTGAAACATCTAAAAAACACAGCTTAGAGAGCATAGGGCACTTCCACTCATGGGGGTATAAATTGGGAAAATGAAAAATCAGCAAGACACAAGCACCCCAAAGTTTAGGGCTGCTCTGTTGACAAGGACCTCCACTTCATTCCACCTTCAATATCCCAGGAAAGAGAAAAATGGATAAAGAAGTTGTGGTCCTTATGTACAATGGAATATCACTCAGCCATGAAATCAATGTCATAAGGCTAGTAGCAGCATGATGAGTGGATTTAGGTACGACGATTCTAAGTGAAATAAGTCACACAGAAAAGGACACTTCTCATAAGGTATCACTTATGGAGGGAATGTAAAAAGCGTTACACTTGAACTGAATTACAAAACAGAACAGAGTCACACATGCAGAAAACACACTATGGCTGCTTAACGGGAAAGGTGAGGTGGCGTGATACATAAAACAAGTGTTTCAAATTAGCTCAGATACCGTTCCATAAACCCAATATGTAATAGACAAGACCTACTCCTTGCTCAGAGAACTGGACTCAACACGCCCTATTCACCGCACAAGAATATATCTGACTAGTAATAATCTTAAAACCTATGTATTGATATCTCTCTGTTAGTGTGTCAAGTGGGTGTAAAGCGGCATAAACACAGCAGTGAAAAGCAGCTAAACCCCATTATCAAAATAAATTACTTTGAAAAACCCATGAAACAAAGACAGTGAAAGAGAGAGAAATTCTTACACAATGCGTTCAGGGGCTGTGATGCAACCTGGATTGACCATATCTAGACCCACAGCTGGATGAGACATAAGGGTGGACACTCTTGGGGCTGAGAGGTTTGGCGAGGTTGGGTGAGCAAACGCAGACCCTTTAAAGTAATACTGCGTGGTACCCATCGCATGGGTCCCAAATCTCCAGGTTCAAGGGCATCTTCCTACATCGAAAACATGCATGAGAAAACAGAAAGATGGTACACCATGTGATGGGGAAAGGTTTCTAAAACGCACCTCATTTCTCTTCTCCTTGTGCCCGGGTTCGCCATTCCAGCCGCTTTACTAACAATCTCCCTACTTGGAGCATCAGCACCTTTAACCTCCTGTTTCGTACAGGTTGCAATTTGTCCTGAGGATGAACGGGTAGACCGGGAACCAGTGAGAGACTAGCTCTTGGTGTTGGGACAGGCACAGGTCACTCTATTTTCCCATCAGGAAGAAGAATTAACCACAGGCTCATCCTCCCCCCCGCAACCAGAACAGGGCCTGAAGCCATCCTGCACTTTTGCGGCCAGCTCCCAAAAAAGCGAGTTGTAAAATGGAGCTTCAGGGCACTGCAATTCACAAACCTGCAGAGTTATAAATGATAACTCTCGTCCACAAATATATTGAGGGAAGGCAAAGAAGAGGATTTGAAATCAAGGCAGAATTGCAGGAAACAGATTTCAGGAGGTAGATTCGAATCGCCTTTAAAGCACATGAAAAGCGGCAAAACGTTGACAATGATGCCCTTGGCCAAAAAGGGCGTATGCGTTTTTTCCTGAATATATTCAGGAAAAAACGCATACGCCCTTTTTGGCCAACCAAGCAACCTGGAAAGGCAAATCAGCGCTACAAAGAAGACTCGCTACCCGTCGGTCAAAAGGGCCATGCTGAAAAACGTGTCAAAACCAGAAATGCAGGACAGGCCATGGAGAAATGGGAGCCTTGCTACACTGATGGGCGGGATGTAAATTGCCAACAGCCACTCTGGAGAAGTGTATGGTGTGTCCTGAAACATCTAAAAAACACAGCTTAGAGAGCATAGGGCACTTCCACTCATGGGGGTATAAATTGGGAAAATGAAAAATCAGCAAGACACAAGCACCCCAAAGTTTAGGGCTGCTCTGTTGACAAGGACCTCCACTTCATTCCACCTTCAATATCCCAGGAAAGAGAAAAATGGATAAAGAAGTTGTGGTCCTTATGTACAATGGAATATCACTCAGCCATGAAATCAATGTCATAAGGCTAGTAGCAGCATGATGAGTGGATTTAGGTACGACGATTCTAAGTGAAATAAGTCACACAGAAAAGGACACTTCTCATAAGGTATCACTTATGGAGGGAATGTAAAAAGCGTTACACTTGAACTGAATTACAAAACAGAACAGAGTCACACATGCAGAAAACACACTATGGCTGCTTAACGGGAAAGGTGAGGTGGCGTGATACATAAAACAAGTGTTTCAAATTAGCTCAGATACCGTTCCATAAACCCAATATGTAATAGACAAGACCTACTCCTTGCTCAGAGAACTGGACTCAACACGCCCTATTCACCGCACAAGAATATATCTGACTAGTAATAATCTTAAAACCTATGTATTGATATCTCTCTGTTAGTGTGTCAAGTGGGTGTAAAGCGGCATAAACACAGCAGTGAAAAGCAGCTAAACCCCATTATCAAAATAAATTACTTTGAAAAACCCATGAAACAAAGACAGTGAAAGAGATAGAAATTCTTACACAATGCGTTCAGGGGCTGTGATGCAACCTGGATTGACCATATCTAGACCCACAGCTGGATGAGACATAAGGGTGGACACTCTTGGGGCTGAGAGGTTTGGCGAGGTTGGGTGAGCAAACGCAGACCCTTTAAAGTAATACTGCGTGGTACCCATCGCATGGGTCCCAAATCTCCAGGTTCAAGGGCATCTTCCTACATCGAAAACATGCATGAGAAAACAAAAAGATGGTACACCATGTGATGGGGAAAGGTTTCTAAAACGCACCTCATTTCTCTTCTCCTTGTGCCAGGGTACGCCATTCCAGCCGCTTTACTAACAATCTCCCTACTTGGAGCATCAGCACCTTTAACCTCCTGTTCCGTACAGGTTGCAATTTGTCCTGAGGATGAACGGGTAGACGGGGAACCAGTGAGAGACTAGCTCTTGGTGTTGGGACAGGCACAGGTCACTCTATTTTCCCATCAGGAAGAAGAATTAACCACAGGCTCATCCTCCCCCCCGCAACCAGAACAGGGCCTGAAGCCATCCTGCGCTTTTGCGGCCAGCTCCCAAAAAAGCGAGTTGTAAAATGGAGCTTCAGGGCACTGCAATTCACAAACCTGCAGAGTTATAAATGATAACTCTCGTCCACAAATATATTGAGGGAAGGCAAAGAAGAGGATTTGAAATCAAGGCAGAATTGCAGGAAACAGATTTCAGGAGGTAGATTCGAATCGCCTTTAAAGCACATGAAAAGCGGCAAAACGTTGACAATGATGCCCTTGGCCAAAAAGGGCGTATGCGTTTTTTCCTGAATATATTCAGGAAAAAACGCATACGCCCTTTTTGGCCAACCAAGCAACCTGGAAAGGCAAATCAGCGCTACAAAGAAGACTCGCTACCCGTCGGTCAAAAGGGCCATGCTGAAAAACGTGTCAAAACCAGAAATGCAGGACAGGCCATGGAGAAATGGGAGCCTTGCTACACTGATGGGCGGGATGTAAATTGCCAACAGCCACTCTGGAGAAGTGTATGGTGTGTCCTGAAACATCTAAAAAACACAGCTTAGAGAGCATAGGGCACTTCCACTCATGGGGGTATAAATTGGGAAAATGAAAAATCAGCAAGACACAAGCACCCCAAAGTTTAGGGCTGCTCTGTTGACAAGGACCTCCACTTCATTCCACCTTCAATATCCCAGGAAAGAGAAAAATGGATAAAGAAGTTGTGGTCCTTATGTACAATGGAATATCACTCAGCCATGAAATCAATGTCATAAGGCTAGTAGCAGCATGATGAGTGGATTTAGGTACGACGATTCTAAGTGAAATAAGTCACACAGAAAAGGACACTTCTCATAAGGTATCACTTATGGAGGGAATGTAAAAAGCGTTACACTTGAACTGAATTACAAAACAGAACAGAGTCACACATGCAGAAAACACACTATGGCTGCTTAACGGGAAAGGTGAGGTGGCGTGATACATAAAACAAGTGTTTCAAATTAGCTCAGATACCGTTCCATAAACCCAATATGTAATAGACAAGACCTACTCCTTGCTCAGAGAACTGGACTCAACACGCCCTATTCACCGCACAAGAATATATCTGACTAGTAATAATCTTAAAACCTATGTATTGATATCTCTCTGTTAGTGTGTCAAGTGGGTGTAAAGCGGCATAAACACAGCAGTGAAAAGCAGCTAAACCCCATTATCAAAATAAATTACTTTGAAAAACCCATGAAACAAGGACAGTGAAAGAGAGAGAAATTCTTACACAATGCGTTCAGGGGCTGTGATGCAACCTGGATTGACCATATCTAGACCCACAGCTGGATGAGACATAAGGGTGGACACTCTTGGGGCTGAGAGGTTTGGCGAGGTTGGGTGAGCAAACGCAGACCCTTTAAAGTAATACTGCGTGGTACCCATCGCATGGGTCCCAAATCTCCAGGTTCAAGCGCATCTTCCTACATCGAAAACATGCATGAGAAAACAGAAAGATGGTACACCATGTGATGGGGAAAGGTTTCTAAAACGCACCTCATTTCTCTTCTCCTTGTGCCCGGGTTCGCCATTCCAGCCGCTTTACTAACAATCTCCCTACTTGGAGCATCAGCACCTTTAACCTCCTGTTTCGTACAGGTTGCAATTTGTCCTGAGGATGAACGGGTAGACCGGGAACCAGTGAGAGACTAGCTCTTGGTGTTGGGAAAGGCACAGGTCACTCTATTTTCCCATCAGGAAGAAGAATTAACCACAGGCTCATCCTCCCCCCCGCAACCAGAACAGGGCCTGAAGCCATCCTGCGCTTTTGCGGCCAGCTCCCAAAAAAGCGAGTTGTAAAATGGAGCTTCAGGGCACTGCAATTCACAAACCTGCAGAGTTATAAATGATAACTCTCGTCCACAAATATATTGAGGGAAGGCAAAGAAGAGGATTTGAAATCAAGGCAGAATTGCAGGAAACAGATTTCAGGAGGTAGATTCGAATCGCCTTTAAAGCACATGAAAAGCGGCAAAACGTTGACAATGATGCCCTTGGCCAAAAAGGGCGTATGCGTTTTTTCCTGAATATATTCAGGAAAAAACGCATACGCCCTTTTTGGCCAACCAAGCAACCTGGAAAGGCAAATCAGCGCTACAAAGAAGACTCGCTACCCATCGGTCAAAAGGGCCATGCTGAAAAAAGTCTCAAAACCAGAAATGCGGGACACGCCATGGAGAAATGGGAGCCTTGCTACACTGATGGGCGGGATGTAAATTGCCAACAGCCACTCTGGAGAAGTGTACGGTGTGTCCTGAAACATCTAAAAAACACAGCTTAGAGAGCATAGGGAACTTCCACTCATGGGGATATAAATTGGGAAAATGAAAAATCAGCAAGACAGAAGCACCTCAAAGTTTAGGGCTGCTCTGTTGACAAGGACCTCCACTTCATTCCACCTTCAATATCCCAGGAAAGAGAAAAATGGATAAAGAAGTTGTGGTCCTTATGTACAATGGAATATCACTCAGCCATGAAATCAATGTCATAAGGCTAGTAGCAGCATGATGAGTGGATTTAGGTACGACGATTCTAAGTGAAATAAGTCACACAGAAAAGGACACTTCTCATAAGGTATCACTTATAGAGGGAATGTAAAAGCCGTTACACTTGAACTGAATTACAAAACAGAACAGAGTCACACATGCAGAAAACACACTATGGCTGCTTAACGGGAAAGGTGAGGTGGGGTGATACATAAAACAAGAGTTTCAAATTAGCTCAGATACCGTTCCATAAACCCAATATGTAATAGACAAGACCTACTCCTTGCTCAGAGAACTGGACTCAACACGCCCTATTCACCGCACAAGAATATATCTGACTAGTAATAATCTTAAAACCTATGTATTGATATCTCTCTGTTAGTGTGTCAAGTGGGTGTAAAGCGGCATAAACACAGCAGTGAAAAGCAGCTAAACCCCATTATCAAAATAAATTACTTTGAAAAACCCATGAAACAAAGACAGTGAAAGAGAGAGAAATTCTTACACAATGCGTTCAGGGGCTGTGATGCAACCTGGATTGACCATATCTAGACCCACAGCTGGATGAGACATAAGGGTGGACACTCTTGGGGCTGAGAGGTTTGGCGAGGTTGGGTGAGCAAACGCAGACCCTTTAAAGTAATACTGAGTGGAACCCATCGCATGGGTCCCAAATCTCCAGGTTCAAGGGCATCTTCCTACATCGAAAACATGCATGAGAAAACAGAAAGATGGTACACCATGTGATGGGGAAAGGTTTCTAAAACGCACCTCATTTCTCTTCTCCTTGTGCCCGGGTTCGCCATTCCAGCCGCTTTACTAACAATCTCCCTACTTGGAGCATCAGCACCTTTAACCTCCTGTTTCGTACAGGTTGCAATTTGTCCTGAGGATGAACGGGTAGACGGGGAACCAGTGAGAGACTAGCTCTTGGTGTTGGGACAGGCACAGGTCACTCTATTTTCCCATCAGGAAGAAGAATTAACCACAGGCTCATCCCCCCCCCCGAACCAGAACAGGGCCTGAAGCCATCCTGCGCTTTTGCGGCCAGCTCCCAAAAAAGCGAGTCGTAAAATGAAGCTTCAGGGCACTGCAATTCACAAACCTGCAGAGTTATACATGATAACTCTCGTCCACAAATATATTGAGGGAAGGCAAAGAAGAGGATTTGAAATCAAGGCAGAATTGCAGGAAACAGATTTCAGGAGGTAGATTCGAATCGCCTTTAGAGCACATGAAAAGCGGCAAAACGTTGACAATGATGCCCTTGGCCAAAAAGTGCGTATGCGTTTTTTCCTGAATATATTCAGGAAAAAACGCATACGCCCTTTTTGGCCAACCAAGCAACCTGGAAAGGCAAATCAGCGCTACAAAGAAGACTCGCTACCCGTCGGTCAAAAGGGCCATGCTGAAAAACGTGTGAAAACCAGAAATGCAGGACAGGCCATGGAGAAATGGGAGCCTTGCTACACTGATGGGCGGGATGTAAATTGCCAACAGCCACTCTGGAGAAGTGTATGGTGTGTCCTGAAACATCTAAAAAACACAGCTTAGAGAGCATAGGGCACTTCCACTCATGGGGGTATAAATTGGGAAAATGAAAAATCAGCAAGACACAAGCACCCCAAAGTTTAGGGCTGCTCTGTTGACAAGGACCTCCACTTCATTCCACCTTCAATATCCCAGGAAAGAGAAAAATGGATAAAGAAGTTGTGGTCCTTATGTACAATGGAATATCACTCAGCCATGAAATCAATATCATAAGGCTAGTAGCAGCATGATGAGTGGATTTAGGTACGACGATTCTAAGTGAAATAAGTCACACAGAAAAGGACACTTCTCATAAGGTATCACTTATAGAGGGAATGTAAAAAGCGTTACACTTGAACTGAATTACAAAACAGAACAGAGTCACACATGCAGAAAACACACTATGGCTGCTTAACGGGAAAGGTGAGGTGGGGTGATACATAAAACAAGAGTTTCAAATTAGCTCAGATACCGTTCCATAAACCCAATATGTAATAGACAAGACCTACTCCTTGCTCAGAGAACTGGACTCAACACGCCCTATTCACCGCACAAGAATATATCTGACTAGTAATAATCTTAAAACCTATGTATTGATATCTCTCTGTTAGTGTGTCAAGTGGGTGTAAAGCGGCATAAACACAGCAGTGAAAAGCAGCTAAACCCCATTATCAAAATAAATTACTTTGAAAAACCCATGAAACAAAGACAGTGAAAGAGAGAGAAATTCTTACACAATGCGTTCAGGGGCTGTGATGCAACCTGGATTGACCATATCTAGACCCACAGCTGGATGAGACATAAGGGTGGACACTCTTGGGGCTGAGAGGTTTGGTGAGGTTGGGTGAGCAAACGCAGACCCTTTAAAGTAATACTGAGTGGAACCCATCGCATGGGTCCCAAATCTCCAGGTTCAAGGGCATCTTCCTACATCGAAAACATGCATGAGAAAACAGAAAGATGGTACACCATGTGATGGGGAAAGGTTTCTAAAACGCACCTCATTTCTCTTCTCCTTGTGCCCGGGTTCGCCATTCCAGCCGCTTTACTAACAATCTCCCTACTTGGAGCATCAGCACCTTTAACCTCCTGTTTCGTACAGGTTGCAATTTGTCCTGAGGATGAACGGGTAGACGGGGAACCAGTGAGAGACTAGCTCTTGGTGTTGGGACAGGCACAGGTCACTCTATTTTCCCATCAGGAAGAAGAATTAACCACAGGCTCATCCTCCCCCCTGCAACCAGAACAGGGTCTGAAGCCATCCTGCGCTTTTGCGGCCAGCTCCCAAAAAAGCGAGTTGTAAAATGGAGCTTCAGGGCACTGCAATTCACCAACCTGCAGAGTTATAAATGATAACTCTCGTCCACAAATATATTGAGGGAAGGCAAAGAAGAGGATTTGAAATCAAGGCAGAATTGCAGGAAACAGATTTCAGGAGGTAGATTCGAATCGCCTTTAAAGCACATGAAAAGCGGCAAAACGTTGACAATGATGCCCTTGGCCAAAAAGGGCGTATGCGTTTTTTCCTGAATATATTCAGGAAAAAACGCATACGCCCTTTTTGGCCAACCAAGCAACCTGGAAAGGCAAATCAGCGCTACAAAGAAGACTCGCTACCCGTCGGTCAAAAGGGCCATGCTGAAAAACGTGTCAAAACCAGAAATGCAGGACAGGCCATGGAGAAATGGGAGCCTTGCTACACTGATGGGCGGGATGTAAATTGCCAACAGCCACTCTGGAGAAGTGTATGGTGTGTCCTGAAACATCTAAAAAACACAGCTTAGAGAGCATAGGGCACTTCCACTCATGGGGGTATAAATTGGGAAAATGAAAAATCAGCAAGACACAAGCACCCCAAAGTTTAGGGCTGCTCTGTTGACAAGGACCTCCACTTCATTCCACCTTCAATATCCCAGGAAAGAGAAAAATGGATAAAGAAGTTGTGGTCCTTATGTACAATGGAATATCACTCAGCCATGAAATCAATGTCATAAGGCTAGTAGCAGCATGATGAGTGGATTTAGGTACGACGATTCTAAGTGAAATAAGTCACACAGAAAAGGACACTTCTCATAAGGTATCACTTATGGAGGGAATGTAAAAAGCGTTACACTTGAACTGAATTACAAAACAGAACAGAGTCACACATGCAGAAAACACACTATGGCTGCTTAACGGGAAAGGTGAGGTGGCGTGATACATAAAACAAGTGTTTCAAATTAGCTCAGATACCGTTCCATAAACCCAATATGTAATAGACAAGACCTACTCCTTGCTCAGAGAACTGGACTCAACACGCCCTATTCACCGCACAAGAATATATCTGACTAGTAATAATCTTAAAACCTATGTATTGATATCTCTCTGTTAGTGTGTCAAGTGGGTGTAAAGCGGCATAAACACAGCAGTGAAAAGCAGCTAAACCCCATTATCAAAATAAATTACTTTGAAAAACCCATGAAACAAAGACAGTGAAAGAGAGAGAAATTCTTACACAATGCGTTCAGGGGCTGTGATGCAACCTGGATTGACCATATCTAGACCCACAGCTGGATGAGACATAAGGGTGGACACTCTTGGGGCTGAGAGGTTTGGCGAGGTTGGGTGAGCAAACGCAGACCCTTTAAAGTAATACTGCGTGGTACCCATCGCATGGGTCCCAAATCTCCAGGTTCAAGGGCATCTTCCTACATCGAAAACATGCATGAGAAAACAGAAAGATGGTACACCATGTGATGGGGAAAGGTTTCTAAAACGCACCTCATTTCTCTTCTCCTTGTGCCCGGGTTCGCCATTCCAGCCGCTTTACTAACAATCTCCCTACTTGGAGCATCAGCACCTTTAACCTCCTGTTCCGTACAGGTTGCAATTTGTCCTGAGGATGAACGGGTAGACCGGGAACCAGTGAGAGACTAGCTCTTGGTGTTGGGACAGGCACAGGTCACTCTATTTTCCCATCAGGAAGAAGAATTAACCACAGGCTCATCCTCCCCCCCGTAACCAGAACAGGGCCTGAAGCCATCCTGCGCTTTTGCGGCCAGCTCCCAAAAAAGCGAGTTGTAAAATGGAGCTTCAGGGCACTGCAATTCACAAACCTGCAGAGTTATAAATGATAACTCTCGTCCACAAATATATTGAGGGAAGGCAAAGAAGAGGATTTGAAATCAAGGCAGAATTGCAGGAAACAGATTTCAGGAGGTAGATTCGAATCGCCTTTAAAGCACATGAAAAGCGGCAAAACGTTGACAATGATGCCCTTGGCCAAAAAGGGCGTATGCGTTTTTTCCTGAATATATTCAGGAAAAAACGCATACGCCCTTTTTGGCCAACCAAGCAACCTGGAAAGGCAAATCAGCGCTACAAAGAAGACTCGCTACCCGTCGGTCAAAAGGGCCATGCTGAAAAACGTGTCAAAACCAGAAATGCAGGACAGGCCATGGAGAAATGGGAGCCTTGCTACACTGATGGGCGGGATGTAAATTGCCAACAGCCACTCTGGAGAAGTGTATGGTGTGTCCTGAAACATCTAAAAAACACAGCTTAGAGAGCATAGGGCACTTCCACTCATGGGGGTATAAATTGGGAAAATGAAAAATCAGCAAGACACAAGCACCCCAAAGTTTAGGGCTGCTCTGTTGACAAGGACCTCCACTTCATTCCACCTTCAATATCCCAGGAAAGAGAAAAATGGATAAAGAAGTTGTGGTCCTTATGTACAATGGAATATCACTCAGCCATGAAATCAATGTCATAAGGCTAGTAGCAGCATGATGAGTGGATTTAGGTACGACGATTCTAAGTGAAATAAATCACACAGAAAAGGACACTTCTCATAAGGTATCACTTATGGAGGGAATGTAAAAAGCGTTACACTTGAACTGAATTACAAAACAGAACAGAGTCACACATGCAGAAAACACACTATGGCTGCTTAACGGGAAAGGTGAGGTGGCGTGATACATAAAACAAGTGTTTCAAATTAGCTCAGATACCGTTCCATAAACCCAATATGTAATAGACAAGACCTACTCCTTGCTCAGAGAACTGGACTCAACACGCCCTATTCACCGCACAAGAATATATCTGACTAGTAATAATCTTAAAACCTATGTATTGATATCTCTCTGTTAGTGTGTCAAGTGGGTGTAAAGCGGCATAAACACAGCAGTGAAAAGCAGCTAAACCCCATTATCAAAATAAATTACTTTGAAAAACCCATGAAACAAGGACAGTGAAAGAGAGAGAAATTCTTACACAATGCGTTCAGGGGCTGTGATGCAACCTGGATTGACCATATCTAGACCCACAGC
Organism: Balaenoptera borealis; assembly: GCF_965194805.1. Lineage (NCBI taxonomy): Eukaryota > Metazoa > Chordata > Mammalia > Artiodactyla > Balaenopteridae > Balaenoptera > Balaenoptera borealis. The sequence goes on from NW_028124009.1 coordinate 4,622,093, forward strand.
TGGATGAGACATAAGGGTGGACACTCTTGGGGCTGAGAGGTTTGGCGAGGTTGGGTGAGCAAACGCAGACCCTTTAAAGTAATACTGCGTGGTACCCATCGCATGGGTCCCAACTCTCCAGGTTCAAGGGCATCTTCCTACATCGAAAACATGCATGAGAAAACAAAAAGATGGTACACCATGTGATGGGGAAAGGTTTCTAAAACGCACCTCATTTCTCTTCTCCTTGTGCCCGGGTTCGCCATTCCAGCCGCTTTACTAACAATCTCCCTACTTGGAGCATCAGCACCTTTAACCTCCTGTTTCGTACAGGTTGCAATTTGTCCTGAGGATGAACGGGTAGACGGGGAACCAGTGAGAGACTAGCTCTTGGTGTTGGGACAGGCACAGGTCACTCTATTTTCCCATCAGGAAGAAGAATTAACCACAGGCTCATCCTCCCCCCCACAACCAGAACAGGGCCTGAAGCCATCCTGCGCTTTTGCGGCCAGCTCCCAAAAAAGCGAGTTGTAAAATGGAGCTTCAGGGCACTGCAATTCACAAACCTGCAGAGTTATAAATGATAACTCTCGTCCACAAATATATTGAGGGAATGCAAAGAAGAGGATTTGAAATCAAGGCAGAATTGCAGGAAACAGATTTCAGGAGGTAGATTCGAATCGCCTTTAAAGCACATGAAAAGCGGCAAAACGTTGACAATGATGCCCTTGGCCAAAAAGGGCGTATGCGTTTTTTCCTGAATATATTCAGGAAAAAACGCATACGCCCTTTTTGGCCAACCAAGCAACCTGGAAAGGCAAATCAGCGCTACAAAGAAGACTCGCTACCCGTCGGTCAAAAGGGCCATGCTGAAAAACGTGTCAAAACCAGAAATGCAGGACAGGCCATGGAGAAATGGGAGCCTTGCTACACTGATGGGTGGGATGTAAATTGCCAACAGCCACTCTGGAGAAGTGTATGGTGTGTCCTGAAACATCTAAAAAACACAGCTTAGAGAGCATAGGGCACTTCCACTCATGGGGGTATAAATTGGGAAAATGAAAAATCAGCAAGACACAAGCACCCCAAAGTTTAGGGCTGCTCTGTTGACAAGGACCTCCACTTCATTCCACCTTCAATATCCCAGGAAAGAGAAAAATGGATAAAGAAGTTGTGGTCCTTATGTACAATGGAATATCACTCAGCCATGAAATCAATGTCATAAGGCTAGTAGCAGCATGATGAGTGGATTTAGGTACGACGATTCTAAGTGAAATAAGTCACACAGAAAAGGACACTTCTCATAAGGTATCACTTATGGAGGGAATGTAAAAAGCGTTACACTTGAACTGAATTACAAAACAGAACAGAGTCACACATGCAGAAAACACACTATGGCTGCTTAACGGGAAAGGTGAGGTGGCGTGATACATAAAACAAGTGTTTCAAATTAGCTCAGATACCGTTCCATAAACCCAATATGTAATAGACAAGACCTACTCCTTGCTCAGAGAACTGGACTCAACACGCCCTATTCACCGCACAAGAATATATCTGACTAGTAACAATCTTAAAACCTATGTATTGATATCTCTCTGTTAGTGTGTCAAGTGGGTGTAAAGCGGCATAAACGCAGCAGTGAAAAGCAGCTAAACCCCATTATCAAAATAAATTACTTTGAAAAACCCATGAAAAAAAGACAGTGAAAGAGAGAGAAATTCTTACACAATGCGTTCAGGGGCTGTGATGCAACCTGGATTGACCATATCTAGACCCACAGCTGGATGAGACATAAGGGTGGACACTCTTGGGCCTGAGAGGTTTGGCGAGGTTGGGTGAGCAAACGCAGACCCTTTAAAGTAATACTGCGTGGTACCCATCGCATGGGTCCCAAATCTCCAGGTTCAAGGGCATCTTCCTACATCGAAAACATGCATGAGAAAACAGAAAGATGGTACACCATGTGATGGGGAAAGGTTTCTAAAACGCACCTCATTTCTCTTCTCCTTGTGCCCGGGTTCGCCATTCCAGCCGCTTTACTAACAATCTCCCTACTTGGAGCATCAGCACCTTTAACCTCCTGTTTCGTACAGGTTGCAATTTGTCCTGAGGATGAACGGGTAGACGGGGAACCAGTGAGAGACTAGCTCTTGGTGTTGGGACAGGCACAGGTCACTCTATTTTCCCATCAGGAAGAAGAATTAACCACAGGCTCATCCTCCCCCCCGCAACCAGAACAGGGCCTGAAGCCATCCTGCGCTTTTGCGGCCAGCTCCCAAAAAAGCGAGTTGTAAAATGGAGCTTCAGGGCACTGCAATTCACAAACCTGCAGAGTTATAAATGATAACTCTCGTCCACAAATATATTGAGGGAAGGCAAAGAAGAGGATTTGAAATCAAGGCAGAATTGCAGGAAACAGATTTCAGGAGGTAGATTCGAATCGCCTTTAAAGCACATGAAAAGCGGCAAAACGTTGACAATGATGCCCTTGGCCAAAAAGGGCGTATGCGTTTTTTCCTGAATATATTCAGGAAAAAACGCATACGCCCTTTTTGGCCAACCAAGCAACCTGGAAAGGCACATCAGCGCTACAAAGAAGACTCGCTACCCGTCGGTCAAAAGGGCCATGCTGAAAAACGTGTCAAAACCAGAAATGCAGGACAGGCCATGGAGAAATGGGAGCCTTGCTACACTGATGGGCGGGATGTAAATTGCCAACAGCCACTCTGGAGAAGTGTATGGTGTGTCCTGAAACATCTAAAAAACACAGCTTAGAGAGCATAGGGCACTTCCACTCATGGGGGTATAAATTGGGAAAATGAAAAATCGGCAAGACACAAGCACCCCAAAGTTTAGGGCTGCTCTGTTGACAAGGACCTCCACTTCATTCCACCTTCAATATCCCAGGAAAGAGAAAAATGGATAAAGAAGTTGTGGTCCTTATGTACAATGGAATATCACTCAGCCATGAAATCAATGTCATAAGGCTAGTAGCAGCATGATGAGTGGATTTAGGTACGACGATTCTAAGTGAAATAAGTCACACAGAAAAGGACACTTCTCATAAGGTATCACTTATGGAGGGAATGTAAAAAGCGTTACACTTGAACTGAATTACAAAACAGAACAGAGTCACACATGCAGAAAACACACTATGGCTGCTTAACGGGAAAGGTGAGGTGGCGTGATACATAAAACAAGTGTTTCAAATTAGCTCAGATACCGTTCCATAAACGCAATATGTAATAGACAAGACCTACTCTTTGCTCAGAGAACTGGACTCAACACACCCTATTCACCGCACAAGAATATATCTGACTAGAAATAATCTTAAAACCTATGTATTGATATCTCTCTGTTAGTGTGTCAAGTGGGTGTAAAGCGGCATAAACACAGCAGTGAAAAGCAGCTAAACCCCATTATCAAAATAAATTACTTTGAAAAACCCATGAAACAAAGACAGTGAAACAGAGAGAAATTCTTACACAATGCGTTCAGGGGCTGTGATGCAACCTGGATTGACCATATCTAGACCCACAGCTGGATGAGACATAAGGGTGGACACTCTTGGGGCTGAGAGGTTTGGTGAGGTTGGGTGAGCAAATGCAGACCCTTTAAAGTAATACTGCGTGGTACCCATCGCATGGGTCCCAAATCTCCAGGTTCAAGGGCATCTTCCTACATCGAAAACATGCATGAGAAACAAAAAGATGGTACACCATGTGATGGGGAAAGGTTTCTAAAACGCACCTCATTTCTCTTCTCCTTGTGCCAGGGTACGCCATTCCAGCCGCTTTACTAACAATCTCCCTACTTGGAGCATCAGCACCTTTAACCTCCTGTTCCGTACAGGTTGCAATTTGTCCTGAGGATGAACGGGTAGACGGGGAACCAGTGAGAGACTAGCTCTTGGTGTTGGGACAGGCACAGGTCACTCTATTTTCCCATCAGGAAGAAGAATTAACCACAGGCTCATCCTCCCCCCCGCAACCAGAACAGGGCCTGAAGCCATCCTGCGCTTTTGCGGCCAGCTCCCAAAAAAGCGAGTTGTAAAATGGAGCTTCAGGGCACTGCAATTCACAAACCTGCAGAGTTATAAATGATAACTCTCGTCCACAAATATATTGAGGGAAGGCAAAGAAGAGGATTTGAAATCAAGGCAGAATTGCAGGAAACAGATTTCAGGAGGTAGATTCGAATCGCCTTTAAAGCACATGAAAAGCGGCAAAACGTTGACAATGATGCCCTTGGCCAAAAAGGGCGTATGCGTTTTTTCCTGAATATATTCAGGAAAAAACGCATACGCCCTTTTTGGCCAACCAAGCAACCTGGAAAGGCAAATCAGCGCTACAAAGAAGATTCGCTACCCGTCGGTCAAAAGGGCCATGCTGAAAAACGTGTCAAAACCAGAAATGCAGGACAGGCCATGGAGAAATGGGAGCCTTGCTACACTGATGGGCGGGATGTAAATTGCCAACAGCCACTCTGGAGAAGTGTATGGTGTGTCCTGAAACATCTAAAAAACACAGCTTAGAGAGCATAGGGCACTTCCACTCATGGGGGTATAAATTGGGAAAATGAAAAATCAGCAAGACACAAGCACCCCAAAGTTTAGGGCTGCTCTGTTGACAAGGACCTCCACTTCATTCCACCTTCAATATCCCAGGAAAGAGAAAAATGGATAAAGAAGTTGTGGTCCTTATGTACAATGGAATATCACTCAGCCATGAAATCAATGTCATAAGGCTAGTAGCAGCATGATGAGTGGATTTAGGTACGACGATTCTAAGTGAAATAAGTCACACAGAAAAGGACACTTCTCATAAGGTATCACTTATGGAGGGAATGTAAAAAGCGTTACACTTGAACTGAATTACAAAACAGAACAGAGTCACACATGCAGAAAACACACTATGGCTGCTTAACGGGAAAGGTGAGGTGGCGTGATACATAAAACAAGTGTTTCAAATTAGCTCAGATACCGTTCCATAAACCCAATATGTAATAGACAAGACCTACTCCTTGCTCAGAGAACTGGACTCAACACGCCCTATTCACCGCACAAGAATATATCTGACTAGTAATAATCTTAAAACCTATGTATTGATATCTCTCTGTTAGTGTGTCAAGTGGGTATAAAGCGGCATAAACACAGCAGTGAAAAGCAGCTAAACCCCATTATCAAAATAAATTACTTTGAAAAACCCATGAAACAAAGACAGTGAAAGAGAGAGAAATTCTTACACAATGCGTTCAGGGGCTGTGATGCAACCTGGATTGACCATATCTAGACCCACAGCTGGATGAGACATAAGGGTGGACACTCTTGGGGCTGAGAGGTTTGGCGAGGTTGGGTGAGCAAACGCAGACCCTTTAAAGTAATACTGCGTGGTACCCATCGCATGGGTCCCAAATCTCCAGGTTCAAGGGCATCTTCCTACATCGAAAACATGCATGAGAAAACAGAAAGATGGTACACCATGTGATGGGGAAAGGTTTCTAAAACGCACCTCATTTCTCTTCTCCTTGTGCCCGGGTTCGCCATTCCAGCCGCTTTACTAACAATCTCCCTACTTGGAGCATCAGCACCTTTAACCTCCTGTTCCGTACAGGTTGCAATTTGTCCTGAGGATGAACGGGTAGACGGGGAACCAGTGAGAGACTAGCTCTTGGTGTTGGGACAGGCACAGGTCACTCTATTTTCCCATCAGGAAGAAGAATTAACCACAGGCTCATCCTCCCCCCCGGAACCAGAACAGGGCCTGAAGCCATCCTGCGCTTTTGCGGCCAGCTCCCAAAAAAGCGAGTTGTACAATGGAGCTTCAGGGCACTGCAATTCACAAACCTGCAGAGTTATAAATGATAACTCTCGTCCACAAATATATTGAGGGAAGGCAAAGAAGAGGATTTGAAATCAAGGCAGAATTGCAGGAAACAGATTTCAGGAGGTAGATTCGAATCGCCTTTAAAGCACATGAAAAGCGGCAAAACGTTGACAATGATGCCCTTGGCCAAAAAGGGCGTATGCGTTTTTTCCTGAATATATTCAGGAAAAAACGCATACGCCCTTTTTGGCCAACCAAGCAACCTGGAAAGGCAAATCAGCGCTACAAAGAAGATTCGCTACCCGTCGGTCAAAAGGGCCATGCTGAAAAACGTGTCAAAACCAGAAATGCAGGACAGGCCATGGAGAAATGGGAGCCTTGCTACACTGATGGGCGGGATGTAAATTGCCAACAGCCACTCTGGAGAAGTGTATGGTGTGTCCTGAAACATCTAAAAAACACAGCTTAGAGAGCATAGGGCACTTCCACTCATGGGGGTATAAATTGGGAAAATGAAAAATCAGCAAGACACAAGCACCCCAAAGTTTAGGGCTGCTCTGTTGACAAGGACCTCCACTTCATTCCACCTTCAATATCCCAGGAAAGAGAAAAATGGATAAAGAAGTTGTGGTCCTTATGTACAATGGAATATCACTCAGCCATGAAATCAATGTCATAAGGCTAGTAGCAGCATGATGAGTGGATTTAGGTACGACGATTCTAAGTGAAATAAGTCACACAGAAAAGGACACTTCTCATAAGGTATCACTTATGGAGGGAATGTAAAAAGCGTTACACTTGAACTGAATTACAAAACAGAACAGAGTCACACATGCAGAAAACACACTATGGCTGCTTAACGGGAAAGGTGAGGGGGCGTGATACATAAAACAGGAGTTTCAAATTAGCTCAGATACCGTTCCATAAACCCAATATGTAATAGACAAGACCTACTCCTTGCTCAGAGAACTGGACTCAACACGCCCTATTCACCGCACAAGAATATATCTGACTAGTAATAATCTTAAAACCTATGTATTGATATCTCTCTGTTAGTGTGTCAAGTGGGTGTAAAGCGGCATAAACACAGCAGTGAAAAGCAGCTAAACCCCATTATCAAAATAAATTACTTTGAAAAACCCATGAAACAAAGACAGTGAAAAAGAGAGAAATTCTTACACAATGCGTTCAGGGGCTGTGATGCAACCTGGATTGACCATATCTAGACCCACAGCTGGATGAGACATAAGGGTGGACACTCTTGGGGCTGAGAGGTTTGGCGAGGTTGGGTGAGCAAACGCAGACCCTTTAAAGTAATACTGAGTGGTACCCATCGCATGGGTCCCAAATCTCCAGGTTCAAGGGCATCTTCCTACATCGAAAACATGCATGAGAAAACAGAAAGATGGTACACCATGTGATGGGGAAAGGTTTCTAAAACGCACCTCATTTCTCTTCTCCTTGTGCCCGGGTTCGCCATTCCAGCCGCTTTACTAACAATCTCCCTACTTGGAGCATCAGCACCTTTAACCTCCTGTTTCGTACAGGTTGCAATTTGTCCTGAGGATGAACGGGTAGACGGGGAACCAGTGAGACACTAGCTCTTGGTGTTGGGACAGGCACAGGTCACTCTATTTTCCCATCAGGAAGAAGAATTAACCACAGGCTCATCCCCCCCCCCCGAACCAGAACAGGGCCTGAAGCCATCCTGCGCTTTTGCGGCCAGCTCCCAAAAAAGCGAGTTGTAAAATGAAGCTTCAGGGCACTGCAATTCACAAACCTGCAGAGTTATAAATGATAACTCTCGTCCACAAATATATTGAGGGAAGGCAAAGAAGAGGATTTGAAATCAAGGCAGAATTGCAGGAAACAGATTTCAGGAGGTAGATTCGAATCGCCTTTAGAGCACATGAAAAGCGGCAAAACGTTGACAATGATGCCCTTGGCCAAAAAGGGCGTATGCGTTTTTTCCTGAATATATTCAGGAAAAAACGCATACGCCCTTTTTGGCCAACCAAGCAACCTGGAAAGGCAAATCAGCGCTACAAAGAAGACTCGCTACCCGTCGGTCAAAAGGGCCATGCTGAAAAACGTGTCAAAACCAGAAATGCAGGACAGGCCATGGAGAAATGGGAGCCTTGCTACACTGATGGGCGGGATGTAAATTGCCAACAGCCACTCTGGAAAAGTGTATGGTGTGTCCTGAAACATCTAAAAAACACAGCTTAGAGAGCATAGGGCACTTCCACTCATGGGGGTATAAATTGGGAAAATGAAAAATCAGCAAGACACAAGCACCCCAAAGTTTAGGGCTGCTCTGTTGACAAGGACCTCCACTTCATTCCACCTTCAATATCCCAGGAAAGAGAAAAATGGATAAAGAAGTTGTGGTCCTTATGTACAATGGAATATCACTCAGCCATGAAATCAATGTCATAAGGCTAGTAGCAGCATGATGAGTGGATTTAGGTACGACGATTCTAAGTGAAATAAGTCACACAGAAAAGGACACTTCTCATAAGGTATCACTTATGGAGGGAATGTAAAAAGCGTTACACTTGAACTGAATTACAAAACAGAACAGAGTCACACATGCAGAAAACACACTATGGCTGCTTAACGGGAAAGGTGAGGTGGCGTGATACATAAAACAAGTGTTTCAAATTAGCTCAGATACCGTTCCATAAACCCAATATGTAATAGACAAGACCTACTCCTTGCTCAGAGAACTGGACTCAACACGCCCTATTCACCGCACAAGAATATATCTGACTAGTAATAATCTTAAAACCTATGTATTGATATCTCTCTGTTAGTGTGTCAAGTGGGTGTAAAGCGGCATAAACACAGCAGTGAAAAGCAGCTAAACCCCATTATCAAAATAAATTACTTTGAAAAACCCATGAAACAAAGACAGTGAAAGAGAGAGAAATTCTTACACAATGCGTTCAGGGGCTGTGATGCAACCTGGATTGACCATATCTAGACCCACAGCTGGATGAGACATAAGGGTGGACACTCTTGGGGCTGAGAGGTTTGGCGAGGTTGGGTGAGCAAACACAGACCCTTTAAAGTAATACTGCGTGGTACCCATCGCATGGGTCCCAAATCTCCAGGTTCAAGGGCATCTTCCTACATCGAAAACATGCATGAGAAAACAGAAAGATGGTACACCATGTGATGGGGAAAGGTTTCTAAAACGCACCTCATTTCTCTTCTCCTTGTGCCCGGGTTCGCCATTCCAGCCGCTTTACTAACAATCTCCCTACTTGGAGCATCAGCACCTTTAACCTCCTGTTCCGTACAGGTTGCAATTTGTCCTGAGGATGAACGGGTAGACGGGGAACCAGTGAGAGACTAGCTCTTGGTGTTGGGACAGGCACAGGTCACTCTATTTTCCCATCAGGAAGAAGAATTAACCACAGGCTCATCCTCCCCCCCGGAACCAGAACAGGGCCTGAAGCCATCCTGCGCTTTTGCGGCCAGCTCCCAAAAAAGCGAGTTGTACAATGGAGCTTCAGGGCACTGCAATTCACAAACCTGCAGAGTTATAAATGATAACTCTCGTCCACAAATATATTGAGGGAAGGCAAAGAAGAGGATTTGAAATCAAGGCCGAATTGCAGGAAACAGATTTCAGGAGGTAGATTCGAATCGCCTTTAAAGCACATGAAAAGCGGCAAAACGTTGACAATGATGCCCTTGGCCAAAAAGGGCGTATGCGTTTTTTCCTGAATATATTCAGGAAAAAACGCATACGCCCTTTTTGGCCAACCAAGCAACCTGGAAAGGCAAATCAGCGCTACAAAGAAGACTCGCTACCCATCGGTCAAAAGGGCCATGCTGAAAAAAGTGTCAAAACCAGAAATGCAGGACAGGCCATGGAGAAATGGGAGCCTTGCTACACTGATGGGCGGGATGTAAATTGCCAACAGCCACTCTGGAGAAGTGTACGGTGTGTCCTGAAACATCTAAAAAACACAGCTTAGAGAGCATAGGGAACTTCCACTCATGGGGATATAAATTGGGAAAATGAAAAATCAGCAAGACAGAAGCACCTCAAAGTTTAGGGCTGCTCTGTTGACAAGGACCTCCACTTCATTCCACCTTCAATATCCCAGGAAAGAGAAAAATGGATAAAGAAGTTGTGGTCCTTATGTACAATGGAATATCACTCAGCCATGAAATCAATGTCATAAGGCTAGTAGCAGCATGATGAGTGGATTTAGGTACGACGATTCTAAGTGAAATAAGTCACACAGAAAAGGACACTTCTCATAAGGTATCACTTATAGAGGGAATGTAAAAGCCGTTACACTTGAACTGAATTACAAAACAGAACAGAGTCACACATGCAGAAAACACACTATGGCTGCTTAACGGGAAAGGTGAGGTGGGGTGATACATAAAACAAGAGTTTCAAATTAGCTCAGATACCGTTCCATAAACCCAATATGTAATAGACAAGCCCTACTCCTGGCTCAGAGAACTGGACTCAACACGCCCTATTCACCGCACAAGAATATATCTGACTAGTAATAATGTTAAAACCTATGTATTGATATCTCTCTGTTAGTGTGTCAAGTGGGTGTAAAGCGGCATAAACACAGCAGTGAAAAGCAGCTAAACCCCATTATCAAAATAAATTACTTTGAAAAACCCATGAAACAAAGACAGTGAAAGAGAGAGAAATTCTTACACAATGCGTTCAGGGGCTGTGATGCAACCTGGATTGACCATATCTAGACCCACAGCTGGATGAGACATAAGGGTGGACACTCTTGGGGCTGAGAGGTTTGGCGAGGTTGGGTGAGCAAACGCAGACCCTTTAAAGTAATACTGAGTGGTACCCATCGCATGGGTCCCAAATCTCCAGGTTCAAGGGCATCTTCCTACATCGAAAACATGCATGAGAAAACAGAAAGATGGTACACCATGTGATGGGGAAAGGTTTCTAAAACGCACCTCATTTCTCTTCTCCTTGTGCCCGGGGTCGCCATTCCAGCCGCTTTACTAACAATCTCCCTACTTGGAGCATCAGCACCTTTAACCTCCTGTTTCGTACAGGTTGCAATTTGTCCTGAGGATGAACGGGTAGACGGGGAACCAGTGACAGACTAGCTCTTGGTGTTGGGACAGGCACAGGTCACTCTATTTTCCCATCAGGAAGAAGAATTAACCACAGGCTCATCCCCCCCCCGCAACCAGAACAGGGCCTGAAGCCATCCTGCGCTTTTGCGGCCAGCTCCCAAAAAAGCGAGTTGTAAAATGGAGCTTCAGGGCACTGCAATTCACAAACCTGCAGAGTTATAAATGATAACTCTCGTCCACAAATATATTGAGGGAAGGCAAAGAAGAGGATTTGAAATCAAGGCAGAATTGCAGGAAACAGATTTCAGGAGGTAGATTCGAATCGCCTTTAGAGCACATGAAAAGCGGCAAAACGTTGACAATGATGCCCTTGGCCAAAAAGGGCGTATGCGTTTTTTCCTGAATATATTCAGGAAAAAACGCATACGCCCTTTTTGGCCAACCAAGCAACCTGGAAAGGCAAATCAGCGCTACAAAGAAGACTCGCTACCCGTCGGTCAAAAGGGCCATGCTGAAAAACGTGTCAAAACCAGAAATGCAGGACAGGCCATGGAGAAATGGGAGCCTTGCTACACTGATGGGCGGGATGTAAATTGCCAACAGCCACTCTGGAAAAGTGTATGGTGTGTCCTGAAACATCTAAAAAACACAGCTTAGAGAGCATAGGGCACTTCCACTCATGGGGGTATAAATTGGGAAAATGAAAAATCAGCAAGACACAAGCACCCCAAAGTTTAGGGCTGCTCTGTTGACAAGGACCTCCACTTCATTCCACCTTCAATATCCCAGGAAAGAGAAAAATGGATAAAGAAGTTGTGGTCCTTATGTACAATGGAATATCACTCAGCCATGAAATCAATGTCATAAGGCTAGTAGCAGCATGATGAGTGGATTTAGGTACGACGATTCTAAGTGAAATAAGTCACACAGAAAAGGACACTTCTCATAAGGTATCACTTATGGAGGGAATGTAAAAAGCGTTACACTTGAACTGAATTACAAAACAGAACAGAGTCACACATGCAGAAAACACACTATGGCTGCTTAACGGGAAAGGTGAGGTGGCGTGATACATAAAACAAGTGTTTCAAATTAGCTCAGATACCGTTCCATAAACCCAATATGTAATAGACAAGACCTACTCCTTGCTCAGAGAACTGGACTCAACACGCCCTATTCACCGCACAAGAATATATCTGACTAGTAATAATCTTAAAACCTATGTATTGATATCTCTCTGTTAGTGTGTCAAGTGGGTGTAAAGCGGCATAAACACAGCAGTGAAAAGCAGCTAAACCCCATTATCAAAATAAATTACTTTGAAAAACCCATGAAACAAAGACAGTGAAAGAGAGAGAAATTCTTACACAATGCGTTCAGGGGCTGTGATGCAACCTGGATTGACCATATCTAGACCCACAGCTGGATGAGACATAAGGGTGGACACTCTTGGGGCTGAGAGGTTTGGCGAGGTTGGGTGAGCAAACACAGACCCTTTAAAGTAATACTGCGTGGTACCCATCGCATGGGTCCCAAATCTCCAGGTTCAAGGGCATCTTCCTACATCGAAAACATGCATGAGAAAACAGAAAGATGGTACACCATGTGATGGGGAAAGGTTTCTAAAACGCACCTCATTTCTCTTCTCCTTGTGCCCGGGTTCGCCATTCCAGCCGCTTTACTAACAATCTCCCTACTTGGAGCATCAGCACCTTTAACCTCCTGTTCCGTACAGGTTGCAATTTGTCCTGAGGATGAACGGGTAGACGGGGAACCAGTGAGAGACTAGCTCTTGGTGTTGGGACAGGCACAGGTCACTCTATTTTCCCATCAGGAAGAAGAATTAACCACAGGCTCATCCTCCCCCCCGGAACCAGAACAGGGCCTGAAGCCATCCTGCGCTTTTGCGGCCAGCTCCCAAAAAAGCGAGTTGTACAATGGAGCTTCAGGGCACTGCAATTCACAAACCTGCAGAGTTATAAATGATAACTCTCGTCCACAAATATATTGAGGGAAGGCAAAGAAGAGGATTTGAAATCAAGGCCGAATTGCAGGAAACAGATTTCAGGAGGTAGATTCGAATCGCCTTTAAAGCACATGAAAAGCGGCAAAACGTTGACAATGATGCCCTTGGCCAAAAAGGGCGTATGCGTTTTTTCCTGAATATATTCAGGAAAAAACGCATACGCCCTTTTTGGCCAACCAAGCAACCTGGAAAGGCAAATCAGCGCTACAAAGAAGACTCGCTACCCATCGGTCAAAAGGGCCATGCTGAAAAAAGTCTCAAAACCAGAAATGCAGGACAGGCCATGGAGAAATGGGAGCCTTGCTACACTGATGGGCGGGATGTAAATTGCCAACAGCCACTCTGGAGAAGTGTACGGTGTGTCCTGAAACATCTAAAAAACACAGCTTAGAGAGCATAGGGAACTTCCACTCATGGGGATATAAATTGGGAAAATGAAAAATCAGCAAGACAGAAGCACCTCAAAGTTTAGGGCTGCTCTGTTGACAAGGACCTCCACTTCATTCCACCTTCAATATCCCAGGAAAGAGAAAAATGGATAAAGAAGTTGTGGTCCTTATGTACAATGGAATATCACTCAGCCATGAAATCAATGTCATAAGGCTAGTAGCAGCATGATGAGTGGATTTAGGTACGACGATTCTAAGTGAAATAAGTCACACAGAAAAGGACACTTCTCATAAGGTATCACTTATAGAGGGAATGTAAAAGCCGTTACACTTGAACTGAATTACAAAACAGAACAGAGTCACACATGCAGAAAACACACTATGGCTGCTTAACGGGAAAGGTGAGGTGGGGTGATACATAAAACAAGAGTTTCAAATTAGCTCAGATACCGTTCCATAAACCCAATATGTAATAGACAAGCCCTACTCCTGGCTCAGAGAACTGGACTCAACACGCCCTATTCACCGCACAAGAATATATCTGACTAGTAATAATGTTAAAACCTATGTATTGATATCTCTCTGTTAGTGTGTCAAGTGGGTGTAAAGCGGCATAAACACAGCAGTGAAAAGCAGCTAAACCCCATTATCAAAATAAATTACTTTGAAAAACCCATGAAACAAAGACAGTGAAAGAGAGAGAAATTCTTACACAATGCGTTCAGGGGCTGTGATGCAACCTGGATTGACCATATCTAGACCCACAGCTGGATGAGACATAAGGGTGGACACTCTTGGGGCTGAGAGGTTTGGCGAGGTTGGGTGAGCAAACGCAGACCCTTTAAAGTAATACTGAGTGGTACCCATCGCATGGGTCCCAAATCTCCAGGTTCAAGGGCATCTTCCTACATCGAAAACATGCATGAGAAAACAGAAAGATGGTACACCATGTGATGGGGAAAGGTTTCTAAAACGCACCTCATTTCTCTTCTCCTTGTGCCCGGGGTCGCCATTCCAGCCGCTTTACTAACAATCTCCCTACTTGGAGCATCAGCACCTTTAACCTCCTGTTTCGTACAGGTTGCAATTTGTCCTGAGGATGAACGGGTAGACGGGGAACCAGTGACAGACTAGCTCTTGGTGTTGGGACAGGCACAGGTCACTCTATTTTCCCATCAGGAAGAAGAATTAACCACAGGCTCATCCCCCCCCCGCAACCAGAACAGGGCCTGAAGCCATCCTGCGCTTTTGCGGCCAGCTCCCAAAAAAGCGAGTTGTAAAATGAAGCTTCAGGGCACTGCAATTCACAAACCTGCAGAGTTATAAATGATAACTCTCGTCCACAAATATATTGAGGGAAGGCAAAGAAGAGGATTTGAAATCAAGGCAGAATTGCAGGAAACAGATTTCAGGAGGTAGATTCGAATCGCCTTTAGAGCACATGAAAAGCGGCAAAACGTTGACAATGATGCCTTTGGCCAAAAAGGGCGTATGCGTTTTTTCCTGAATATATTCAGGAAAAAACGCATACGCCCTTTTTGGCCAACCAAGCAACCTGGAAAGGTAAATCAGCGCTACAAAGAAGACTCGCTACCCGTCGGTCAAAAGGGCCATGCTGAAAAACGTGTCAAAACCAGAAATGCAGGACAGGCCATGGAGAAATGGGAGCCTTGCTACACTGATGGGCGGGATGTAAATTGCCAACAGCCACTCTGGAGAAATGTATGGTGTGTCCTGAAACATCTAAAAAACACAGCTTAGAGAGCATAGGGCACTTCCACTCATGGGGGTATAAATTGGGAAAATGAAAAATCAGCAAGACACAAGCACCCCAAAGTTTAGGGCTGCTCTGTTGACAAGGACCTCCACTTCATTCCACCTTCAATATCCCAGGAAAGAGAAAAATGGATAAAGAAGTTGTGGTCCTTATGTACAATGGAATATCACTCAGCCATGAAATCAATGTCATAAGGCTAGTAGCAGCATGATGAGTGGATTTAGGTACGACGATTCTAAGTGAAATAAGTCACACAGAAAAGGACACTTCTCATAAGGTATCACTTATGGAGGGAATGTAAAAAGCGTTACACTTGAACTGAATTACAAAACAGAACAGAGTCACACATGCAGAAAACACACTATGGCTGCTTAACGGGAAAGGTGAGGTGGGGTGATACATAAAACAGGAGTTTCAAATTAGCTCAGATACCGTTCCATAAACCCAATATGTAATAGACAAGACCTACTCCTTGCTCAGAGAACTGGACTCAACACGCCCTATTCACCGCACAAGAATATATCTGACTAGTAATAATCTTAAAACCTATGTATTGATATCTCTCTGTTAGTGTGTCAAGTGGGTGTAAAGCGGCATAAACACAGCAGTGAAAAGCAGCTAAACCCCATTATCAAAATAAATTACTTTGAAAAACCCATGAAACAAAGACAGTGAAAAAGAGAGAAATTCTTACACAATGCGTTCAGGGGCTGTGATGCAACCTGGATTGACCATATCTAGACCCACAGCTGGATGAGACATAAGGGTGGACACTCTTGGGGCTGAGAGGTTTGGCGAGGTTGGGTGAGCAAACGCAGACCCTTTAAAGTAATACTGAGTGGTACCCATCGCATGGGTCCCAAATCTCCAGGTTCAAGGGCATCTTCCTACATCGAAAACATGCATGAGAAAACAGAAAGATGGTACACCATGTGATGGGGAAAGGTTTCTAAAACGCACCTCATTTCTCTTCTCCTTGTGCCCGGGTTCGCCATTCCAGCCGCTTTACTAACAATCTCCCTACTTGGAGCATCAGCACCTTTAACCTCCTGTTTCGTACAGGTTGCAATTTGTCCTGAGGATGAACGGGTAGACGGGGAACCAGTGACAGACTAGCTCTTGGTGTTGGGACAGGCACAGGTCACTCTATTTTCCCATCAGGAAGAAGAATTAACCACAGGCTCATCCCCCCCCCAGGAACCAGAACAGGGCCTGAAGCCATCCTGCGCTTTTGCGGCCAGCTCCCAAAAAAGCGAGTTGTAAAATGAAGCTTCAGGGCACTGCAATTCACAAACCTGCAGAGTTATAAATGATAACTCTCGTCCACAAATATATTGAGGGAAGGCAAAGAAGAGGATTTGAAATCAAGGCAGAATTGCAGGAAACAGATTTCAGGAGGTAGATTCGAATCGCCTTTAGAGCACATGAAAAGCGGCAAAACGTTGACAATGATGCCCTTGGCCAAAAAGGGCGTATGCGTTTTTTCCTGAATATATTCAGGAAAAAACGCATACGCCCTTTTTGGCCAACCAAGCAACCTGGAAAGGCAAATCAGCGCTACAAAGAAGACTCGCTACCCGTCGGTCAAAAGGGCCATGCTGAAAAACGTGTCAAAACCAGAAATGCAGGACAGGCCATGGAGAAATGGGAGCCTTGCTACACTGATGGGCGGGATGTAAATTGCCAACAGCCACTCTGGAAAAGTGTATGGTGTGTCCTGAAACATCTAAAAAACACAGCTTAGAGAGCATAGGGCACTTCCACTCATGGGGGTATAAATTGGGAAAATGAAAAATCAGCAAGACACAAGCACCCCAAAGTTTAGGGCTGCTCTGTTGACAAGGACCTCCACTTCATTCCACCTTCAATATCCCAGGAAAGAGAAAAATGGATAAAGAAGTTGTGGTCCTTATGTACAATGGAATATCACTCAGCCATGAAATCAATGTCATAAGGCTAGTAGCAGCATGATGAGTGGATTTAGGTACGACGATTCTAAGTGAAATAAGTCACACAGAAAAGGACACTTCTCATAAGGTATCACTTATGGAGGGAATGTAAAAAGCGTTACACTTGAACTGAATTACAAAACAGAACAGAGTCACACATGCAGAAAACACACTATGGCTGCTTAACGGGAAAGGTGAGGTGGCGTGATACATAAAACAAGTGTTTCAAATTAGCTCAGATACCGTTCCATAAACCCAATATGTAATAGACAAGACCTACTCCTTGCTCAGAGAACTGGACTCAACACGCCCTATTCACCGCACAAGAATATATCTGACTAGTAATAATCTTAAAACCTATGTATTGATATCTCTCTGTTAGTGTGTCAAGTGGGTGTAAAGCGGCATAAACACAGCAGTGAAAAGCAGCTAAACCCCATTATCAAAATAAATTACTTTGAAAAACCCATGAAACAAAGACAGTGAAAGAGAGAGAAATTCTTACACAATGCGTTCAGGGGCTGTGATGCAACCTGGATTGACCATATCTAGACCCACAGCTGGATGAGACATAAGGGTGGACACTCTTGGGGCTGAGAGGTTTGGCGAGGTTGGGTGAGCAAACACAGACCCTTTAAAGTAATACTGCGTGGTACCCATCGCATGGGTCCCAAATCTCCAGGTTCAAGGGCATCTTCCTACATCGAAAACATGCATGAGAAAACAGAAAGATGGTACACCATGTGATGGGGAAAGGTTTCTAAAACGCACCTCATTTCTCTTCTCCTTGTGCCCGGGTTCGCCATTCCAGCCGCTTTACTAACAATCTCCCTACTTGGAGCATCAGCACCTTTAACCTCCTGTTCCGTACAGGTTGCAATTTGTCCTGAGGATGAACGGGTAGACGGGGAACCAGTGAGAGACTAGCTCTTGGTGTTGGGACAGGCACAGGTCACTCTATTTTCCCATCAGGAAGAAGAATTAACCACAGGCTCATCCTCCCCCCCGGAACCAGAACAGGGCCTGAAGCCATCCTGCGCTTTTGCGGCCAGCTCCCAAAAAAGCGAGTTGTACAATGGAGCTTCAGGGCACTGCAATTCACAAACCTGCAGAGTTATAAATGATAACTCTCGTCCACAAATATATTGAGGGAAGGCAAAGAAGAGGATTTGAAATCAAGGCCGAATTGCAGGAAACAGATTTCAGGAGGTAGATTCGAATCGCCTTTAAAGCACATGAAAAGCGGCAAAACGTTGACAATGATGCCCTTGGCCAAAAAGGGCGTATGCGTTTTTTCCTGAATATATTCAGGAAAAAACGCATACGCCCTTTTTGGCCAACCAAGCAACCTGGAAAGGCAAATCAGCGCTACAAAGAAGACTCGCTACCCATCGGTCAAAAGGGCCATGCTGAAAAAAGTCTCAAAACCAGAAATGCAGGACAGGCCATGGAGAAATGGGAGCCTTGCTACACTGATGGGCGGGATGTAAATTGCCAACAGCCACTCTGGAGAAGTGTACGGTGTGTCCTGAAACATCTAAAAAACACAGCTTAGAGAGCATAGGGAACTTCCACTCATGGGGATATAAATTGGGAAAATGAAAAATCAGCAAGACAGAAGCACCTCAAAGTTTAGAGCTGCTCTGTTGACAAGGACCTCCACTTCATTCCACCTTCAATATCCCAGGAAAGAGAAAAATGGATAAAGAAGTTGTGGTCCTTATGTACAATGGAATATCACTCAGCCATGAAATCAATGTCATAAGGCTAGTAGCAGCATGATGAGTGGATTTAGGTACGACGATTCTAAGTGAAATAAGTCACACAGAAAAGGACACTTCTCATAAGGTATCACTTATAGAGGGAATGTAAAAGCCGTTACACTTGAACTGAATTACAAAACAGAACAGAGTCACACATGCAGAAAACACACTATGGCTGCTTAACGGGAAAGGTGAGGTGGGGTGATACATAAAACAAGAGTTTCAAATTAGCTCAGATACCGTTCCATAAACCCAATATGTAATAGACAAGCCCTACTCCTGGCTCAGAGAACTGGACTCAACACGCCCTATTCACCGCACAAGAATATATCTGACTAGTAATAATGTTAAAACCTATGTATTGATATCTCTCTGTTAGTGTGTCAAGTGGGTGTAAAGCGGCATAAACACAGCAGTGAAAAGCAGCTAAACCCCATTATCAAAATAAATTACTTTGAAAAACCCATGAAACAAAGACAGTGAAAGAGAGAGAAATTCTTACACAATGCGTTCAGGGGCTGTGATGCAACCTGGATTGACCATATCTAGACCCACAGCTGGATGAGACATAAGGGTGGACACTCTTGGGGCTGAGAGGTTTGGCGAGGTTGGGTGAGCAAACGCAGACCCTTTAAAGTAATACTGAGTGGTACCCATCGCATGGGTCCCAAATCTCCAGGTTCAAGGGCATCTTCCTACATCGAAAACATGCATGAGAAAACAGAAAGATGGTACACCATGTGATGGGGAAAGGTTTCTAAAACGCACCTCATTTCTCTTCTCCTTGTGCCCGGGGTCGCCATTCCAGCCGCTTTACTAACAATCTCCCTACTTGGAGCATCAGCACCTTTAACCTCCTGTTTCGTACAGGTTGCAATTTGTCCTGAGGATGAACGGGTAGACGGGGAACCAGTGAGAGACTAGCTCTTGGTGTTGGGACAGGCACAGGTCACTCTATTTTCCCATCAGGAAGAAGAATTAACCACAGGCTCATCCCCCCCCCGCAACCAGAACAGGGCCTGAAGCCATCCTGCGCTTTTGCGGCCAGCTCCCAAAAAAGCGAGTTGTAAAATGAAGCTTCAGGGCACTGCAATTCACAAACCTGCAGAGTTATAAATGATAACTCTCGTCCACAAATATATTGAGGGAAGGCAAAGAAGAGGATTTGAAATCAAGGCAGAATTGCAGGAAACAGATTTCAGGAGGTAGATTCGAATCGCCTTTAGAGCACATGAAAAGCGGCAAAACGTTGACAATGATGCCTTTGGCCAAAAAGGGCGTATGCGTTTTTTCCTGAATATATTCAGGAAAAAACGCATACGCCCTTTTTGGCCAACCAAGCAACCTGGAAAGGTAAATCAGTGCTACAAAGAAGACTCGCTACCCGTCGGTCAAAAGGGCCATGCTGAAAAACGTGTCAAAACCAGAAATGCAGGACAGGCCATGGAGAAATGGGAGCCTTGCTACACTGATGGGCGGGATGTAAATTGCCAACAGCCACTCTGGAGAAATGTATGGTGTGTCCTGAAACATCTAAAAAACACAGCTTAGAGAGCATAGGGCACTTCCACTCATGGGGGTATAAATTGGGAAAATGAAAAATCAGCAAGACACAAGCACCCCAAAGTTTAGGGCTGCTCTGTTGACAAGGACCTCCACTTCATTCCACCTTCAATATCCCAGGAAAGAGAAAAATGGATAAAGAAGTTGTGGTCCTTATGTACAATGGAATATCACTCAGCCATGAAATCAATGTCATAAGGCTAGTAGCAGCATGATGAGTGGATTTAGGTACGACGATTCTAAGTGAAATAAGTCACACAGAAAAGGACACTTCTCATAAGGTATCACTTATAGTGGGAATGTAAAAAGCGTTACACTTGAACTGAATTACAAAACAGAACAGAGTCACACATGCAGAAAACACACTATGGCTGCTTAACGGGAAAGGTGAGGTGGGGTGATACATAAAACAAGGGTTTCAAATTAGCTCAGATACCGTTCCATAAACCCAATATGTAATAGACAAGACCTACTCCTTGCTCAGAGAACTGGACTCAACACGCCCTATTCACCGCACAAGAATATATCTGACTAGTAATAATCTTAAATCCTATGTATTGATATCTCTCTGTTAGTGTGTCAAGTGGGTGTAAAGCGGCATAAACACAGCAGTGAAAAGCAGCTAAACCCCATTATCAAAATAAATTACTTTCAAAAACCCATGAAACAAAGACAGTGAAAGAGAGAGAAATTCTTACACAAGGCGTTCAGGGGCTGTGATGCAACCTGGATTGACCATATCTAGACCCACAGCTGGATGAGACATAAGGGTGGACACTCTTGGGCCTGAGAGGTTTGGCGAGGTTGGGTGAGCAAACGCAGACCCTTTAAAGTAATACTGCGTGGTACCCATCGCATGGGTCCCAAATCTCCAGGTTCAAGGGCATCTTCCTACATCGAAAACATGCATGAGAAAACAGAAAGATGGTACACCATGTGATGGGGAAAGGTTTCTAAAACGCACCTCATTTCTCTTCTCCTTGTGCCCGGGTCCGCCATTCCAGCCGCTTTACTAACAATCTCCCTACTTGGAGCATCAGCACCTTTAACCTCCTGTTCCGTACAGGTTGCAATTTGTCCTGAGGATGAACGGATAGACGGGGAACCAGTGAGAGACTAGCTCTTGGTGTTGGGACAGGCACAGGTCACTCTATTTTCCCATCAGGAAGAAGAATTAACCACAGGCTCATCCCCCCCCCAGGAACCAGAACAGGGCCTGAAGCCATCCTGCGCTTTTGCGGCCAGCTCCCAAAAAAGCGAGTTGTAAAATGGAGCTTCAGGGCACTGCAATTCACAAACCTGCAGAGTTATAAATCATAACTCTCGTCCACAAATATATTGAGGGAAGGCAAAGAAGAGGATTTGAAATCAAGGCAGATTTGCAGGAAACAGATTTCAGGAGGTAGATTCGAATCGCCTTTAAAGCACATGAAAAGCGGCAAAACGTTGACAATGATGCCTTTGGCCAAAAAGGGCGTATGCGTTTTTTCCTGAATATATTCAGGAAAAAACGCATACGCCCTTTTTGGCCAACCAAGCAACCTGGAAAGGCAAATCAGCGCTACAAAGAAGACTCGCTACCCATCGGTCAAAAGGGCCATGCTGAAAAAAGTCTCAAAACCAGAAATGCAGGACAGGCCATGGAGAAATGGGAGCCTTGCTACACTGATGGGCGGGATGTAAATTGCCAACAGCCACTCTGGAGAAGTGTACGGTGTGTCCTGAAACATCTAAAAAACACAGCTTAGAGAGCATAGGGCACTTCCACTCATGGGGGTATAAATTGGGAAAATGAAAAATCAGCAAGACACAAGCACCCCAAAGTTTAGGGCTGCTCTGTTGACAAGGACCTCCACTTCATTCCACCTTCAATATCCCAGGAAAGAGAAAAATGGATAAAGAAGTTGTGGTCCTTATGTACAATGGAATATCACTCAGCCATGAAATCAATGTCATAAGGCTAGTAGCAGCATGATGAGTGGATTTAGGTACGACGATTCTAAGTGAAATAAGTCACACAGAAAAGGACACTTCTCATAAGGTATCACTTATAGAGGGAATGTAAAAAGCGTTACACTTGAACTGAATTACAAAACAGAACAGAGTCACACATGCAGAAAACACACTATGGCTGCTTAACGGGAAAGGTGAGGTGGGGTGATACATAAAACAAGGGTTTCAAATTAGCTCAGATACCGTTCCATAAACCCAATATGTAATAGACAAGACCTACTCCTTGCTCAGAGAACTGGACTCAACACGCCCTATTCACCGCACAAGAATATATCTGACTAGAAATAATCTTAAAACCTATGTATTGATATCTCTCTGTTAGTGTGTCAAGTGGGTGTAAAGCGGCATAAACACAGCAGTGAAAAGCAGCTAAACCCCATTATCAAAATAAATTACTTTTACAATCCCATGAAACAAAGACAGTGAAAGAGAGAGAAATTCTTACACAATGCGTTCAGGGGATGTGATGCAACCTGGATTGACCATATCTAGACCCACAGCTGGATGAGACATAAGGGTGGACACTCTTGGGGCTGAGAGGTTTGGTGAGGTTGGGTGAGCAAACGCAGACCCTTTAAAGTAATACTGCGTGGTACCCATCGCATGGGTCCCAAATCTTCAGGTTCAAGGGCATCTTCCTACATCGAAAACATGCATGAGAAAACAAAAAGATGGTACACCATGTGATGGGGAAAGGTTTCTAAAACGCACCTCATTTCTCTTCTCCTTGTGCCAGGGTACGCCATTCCAGCCGCTTTACTAACAATCTCCCTACTTGGAGCATCAGCACCTTTAACCTCCTGTTCCGTACAGGTTGCAATTTGTCCTGAGGATGAACGGGTAGACGGGGAACCAGTGAGAGACTAGCTCTTGGTGTTGGGACAGGCACAGGTCACTCTATTTTCCCATCAGGAAGAAGAATTACCCACAGGCTCATCCTCCCCCCCGGAACCAGAACAGGGCCTGAAGCCATCCTGCGCTTTTGCGGCCAGCTCCCAAAAAAGCGAGTTGTAAAATGGAGCTTCAGGGCACTGCAATTCACCAACCTGCAGAGTTATAAATGATAACTCTCGTCCACAAATATATTGAGGGAAGGCAAAGAAGAGGATTTGAAATCAAGGCAGAATTGCAGGAAACAGATTTCAGGAGGTAGATTCGAATCGCCTTTAAAGCACATGAAAAGCGGCAAAACGTTGACAATGATGCCCTTGGCCAAAAAGGGCGTATGCGTTTTTTCCTGAATATATTCAGGAAAAAACGCATACGCCCTTTTTGGCCAACCAAGCAACCTGGAAAGGCAAATCAGCGCTACAAAGAAGACTCGCTACCCGTCGGTCAAAAGGGCCATGCTGAAAAACGTGTCAAAACCAGAAATGCAGGACAGGCCATGGAGAAATGGGAGCCTTGCTACACTGATGGGCGGGATGTAAATTGCCAACAGCCACTCTGGAGAAGTGTATGGTGTGTCCTGAGACATCTAAAAAACACAGCTTAGAGAGCATAGGGCACTTCCACTCATGGGGGTATAAATTGGGAAAATGAAAAATCAGCAAGACACAAGCACCCCAAAGTTTAGGGCTGCTCTGTTGACAAGGACCTCCACTTCATTCCACCTTCAATATCCCAGGAAAGAGAAAAATGGATAAAGAAGTTGTGGTCCTTATGTACAATGGAATATCACTCAGCCATGAAATCGATGTCATAAGGCTAGTAGCAGCATGATGAGTGGATTTAGGTACGACGATTCTAAGTGAAATAAGTCACACAGAAAAGGACACTTCTCATAAGGTATCACTTATGGAGGGAATGTAAAAAGCGTTACACTTGAACTGAATTACAAAACAGAACAGAGTCACACATGCAGAAAACACACTATGGCTGCTTAATGGGAAAGGTGAGGTGGCGTGATACATAAAACAAGTGTTTCAAATTAGCTCAGATACCGTTCCATAAACCCAATATGTAATAGACAAGACCTACTCCTTGCTCAGAGAACTGGACTCAACACGCCCTATTCACCGCACAAGAATATATCTGACTAGTAACAATCTTAAAACCTATGTATTGATATCTCTCTGTTAGTGTGTCAAGTGGGTGTAAAGCGGCATAAACACAGCAGTGAAAAGCAGCTAAACCCCATTATCAAAATAAATTACTTTGAAAAACCCATGAAACAAAGACAGTGAAAGAGAGAGAAATTCTTACACAATGCGTTCAGGGGCTGTGATGCAACCTGGATTGACCATATCTAGACCCACAGCTGGATGAGACATAAGGGTGGACACTCTTGGGGCTGAGAGGTTTGGCGAGGTTGGGTGAGCAAACGCAGACCCTTTAAAGTAATACTGCGTGGTACCCATCGCATGGGTCCCAAATCTCCAGGTTCAAGGGCATCTTCCTACATCGAAAACATGCATGAGAAAACAGAAAGATGGTACACCATGTGATGGGGAAAGGTTTCTAAAACGCACCTCATTTCTCTTCTCCTTGTGCCCGGGTCCGCCATTCCAGCCGCTTTACTAACAATCTCCCTACTTGGAGCATCAGCACCTTTAACCTCCTGTTCCGTACAGGTTGCAATTTGTCCTGAGGATGAACGGATAGACGGGGAACCAGTGAGAGACTAGCTCTTGGTGTTGGGACAGGCACAGGTCACTCTATTTTCCCATCAGGAAGAAGAATTAACCACAGGCTCATCCCCCCCCCAGGAACCAGAACAGGGCCTGAAGCCATCCTGCGCTTTTGCGGCCAGCTCCCAAAAAAGCGAGTTGTAAAATGGAGCTTCAGGGCACTGCAATTCACAAACCTGCAGAGTTATAAATCATAACTCTCGTCCACAAATATATTGAGGGAAGGCAAAGAAGAGGATTTGAAATCAAGGCAGAATTGCAGGAAACAGATTTCAGGAGGTAGATTCGAATCGCCTTTAAAGCACATGAAAAGCGGCAAAACGTTGACAATGATGCCCTTGGCCAAAAAGGGCGTATGCGTTTTTTCCTGAATATATTCAGGAAAAAACGCATACGCCCTTTTTGGCCAACCAAGCAACCTGGAAAGGCAAATCAGCGCTACAAAGAAGACTCGCTACCCGTCGGTCAAAAGGGCCATGCTGAAAAAAGTCTCAAAACCAGAAATGCAGGACAGGCCATGGAGAAATGGGAGCCTTGCTACACTGATGGGCGGGATGTAAATTGCCAACAGCCACTCTGGAGAAGTGTATGGTGTGTCCTGAGACATCTAAAAAACACAGCTTAGAGAGCATAGGGCACTTCCACTCATGGGGGTATAAATTGGGAAAATGAAAAATCAGCAAGACACAAGCACCCCAAAGTTTAGGGCTGCTCTGTTGACAAGGACCTCCACTTCATTCCACCTTCAATATCCCAGGAAAGAGAAAAATGGATAAAGAAGTTGTGGTCCTTATGTACAATGGAATATCACTCAGCCATGAAATCAATGTCATAAGGCTAGTAGCAGCATGATGAGTGGATTTAGGTACGACGATTCTAAGTGAAATAAGTCACACAGAAAAGGACACTTCTCATAAGGTATCACTTATGGAGGGAATGTAAAAAGCGTTACACTTGAACTGAATTACAAAACAGAACAGAGTCACACATGCAGAAAACACACTATGGCTGCTTAACGGGAAAGGTGAGGTGGCGTGATACATAAAACAAGAGTTTCAAATTAGCTCAGATACCGTTCCATAAACCCAATATGTAATAGACAAGACCTACTCTTTGCTCAGAGAACTGGACTCAACACACCCTATTCACCGCACAAGAATATATCTGACTAGTAATAATCTTAAAACCTATGTATTGATATCTCTCTGTAAGTGTGTCACGTGGGTGTAAAGCGGCATAAACACAGCAGTGAAAAGCAGCTAAACCCCATTATCAAAATAAATTACTTTGAAAAACCCATGAAACAAAGACAGTGAAAGAGAGAGAAATTCTTACACAATGCGTTCAGGGGCTGTGATGCAACCTGGATTGACCATATCTAGACCCACAGCTGGATGAGACATAAGGGTGGACACTCTTGGGGCTGAGAGGTTTGGCGAGGTTGGGTGAGCAAACGCAGACCCTTTAAAGTAATACTGCGTGGTACCCATCGCATGGGTCCCAAATCTCCAGGTTCAAGGGCATCTTCCTACATCGAAAACATGCATGAGAAAACAGAAAGATGGTACACCATGTGATGGGGAAAGGTTTCTAAAACGCACCTCATTTCTCTTCTCCTTGTGCCCGGGTCCGCCATTCCAGCCGCTTTACTAACAATCTCCCTACTTGGAGCATCAGCACCTTTAACCTCCTGTTCCGTACAGGTTGCAATTTGTCCTGAGGATGAACGGATAGACGGGGAACCAGTGAGAGACTAGCTCTTGGTGTTGGGACAGGCACAGGTCACTCTATTTTCCCATCAGGAAGAAGAATTAACCACAGGCTCATCCCCCCCCCAGGAACCAGAACAGGGCCTGAAGCCATCCTGCGCTTTTGCGGCCAGCTCCCAAAAAAGCGAGTTGTAAAATGGAGCTTCAGGGCACTGCAATTCACAAACCTGCAGAGTTATAAATCATAACTCTCGTCCACAAATATATTGAGGGAAGGCAAAGAAGAGGATTTGAAATCAAGGCAGATTTGCAGGAAACAGATTTCAGGAGGTAGATTCGAATCGCCTTTAAAGCACATGAAAAGCGGCAAAACGTTGACAATGATGCCTTTGGCCAAAAAGGGCTTATGCGTTTTTTCCTGAATATATTCAGGAAAAAACGCATACGCCCTTTTTGGCCAACCAAGCAACCTGGAAAGGCAAATCAGCGCTACAAAGAAGACTCGCTACCCATCGGTCAAAAGGGCCATGCTGAAAAAAGTCTCAAAACCAGAAATGCAGGACAGGCCATGGAGAAATGGGAGCCTTGCTACACTGATGGGCGGGATGTAAATCGCCAACAGCCACTCTGGAGAAGTGTACGGTGTGTCCTGAAACATCTAAAAAACACAGCTTAGAGAGCATAGGGCATTTCCACTCATGGGGGTATAAATTGGGAAAATGAAAAATCAGCAAGACACAAGCACCCCAAAGTTTAGGGCTGCTCTGTTGACAAGGACCTCCACTTCATTCCACCTTCAATATCCCAGGAAAGAGAAAAATGGATAAAGAAGTTGTGGTCCTTATGTACAATGGAATATCACTCAGCCATGAAATCAATGTCATAAGGCTAGTAGCAGCATGATGAGTGGATTTAGGTACGACGATTCTAAGTGAAATAAGTCACACAGAAAAGGACACTTCTCATAAGGTATCACTTATAGAGGGAATGTAAAAAGCGTTACACTTGAACTGAATTACAAAACAGAACAGAGTCACACATGCAGAAAACACACTATGGCTGCTTAACGGGAAAGGTGAGGTGGGGTGATACATAAAACAAGGGTTTCAAATTAGCTCAGATACCGTTCCATAAACCCAATATGTAATAGACAAGACCTACTCCTTGCTCAGAGAACTGGACTCAACACGCCCTATTCACCGCACAAGAATATATCTGACTAGAAATAATCTTAAAACCTATGTATTGATATCTCTCTGTTAGTGTGTCAAGTGGGTGTAAAGCGGCATAAACACAGCAGTGAAAAGCAGCTAAACCCCATTATCAAAATAAATTACTTTTACAATCCCATGAAACAAAGACAGTGAAAGAGAGAGAAATTCTTACACAATGCGTTCAGGGGATGTGATGCAACCTGGATTGACCATATCTAGACCCACAGCTGGATGAGACATAAGGGTGGACACTCTTGGGGCTGAGAGGTTTGGTGAGGTTGGGTGAGCAAACGCAGACACTTTAAAGTAATACTGCGTGGTACCCATCGCATGGGTCCCAAATCTTCAGGTTCAAGGGCATCTTCCTACATCGAAAACATGCATGAGAAAACAAAAAGATGGTACACCATGTGATGGGGAAAGGTTTCTAAAACGCACCTCATTTCTCTTCTCCTTGTGCCAGGGTACGCCATTCCAGCCGCTTTACTAACAATCTCCCTACTTGGAGCATCAGCACCTTTAACCTCCTGTTCCGTACAGGTTGCAATTTGTCCTGAGGATGAACGGGTAGACGGGGAACCAGTGAGAGACTAGCTCTTGGTGTTGGGACAGGCACAGGTCACTCTATTTTCCCATCAGGAAGAAAAATTACCCACAGGCTCATCCTCCCCCCCGCAACCAGAACAGGGCCTGAAGCCATCCTGCGCTTTTGCGGCCAGCTCCCAAAAAAGCGAGTTGTAAAATGGAGCTTCAGGGCACTGCAATTCACAAACCTGCAGAGTTATAAATGATAACTCTCGTCCACAAATATATTGAGGGAAGGCAAAGAAGAGGATTTGAAATCAAGGCAGAATTGCAGGAAACAGATTTCAGGAGGTAGATACGAATCGCCTTTAAAGCACATGAAAAGCGGCAAAACGTTGACAATGATGCCCTTGGCCAAAAAGGGCGTATGCGTTTTTTCCTGAATATATTCAGGAAAAAACGCATACGCCCTTTTTGGCCAACCAAGCAACCTGGAAAGGCAAATCAGCGCTACAAAGAAGACACGCTACCCGTCGGTCAAAAGGGCCATGCTGAAAAAAGTCTCAAAACCAGAAATGCAGGACAGGCCATGGAGAAATGGGAGCCTTGCTACACTGATGGGCGGGATGTAAATTGCCAACAGCCACTCTGGAGAAGTGTATGGTGTGTCCTGAAACATCTAAAAAACACAGCTTAGAGAGCATAGGGCACTTCCACTCATGGGGGTATAAATTGGGAAAATGAAAAATCAGCAAGACACAAGCACCCCAAAGTTTAGGGCTGCTCTGTTGACAAGGACCTCCACTTCATTCCACCTTCAATATCCCAGGAAAGAGAAAAATGGATAAAGAAGTTGTGGTCCTTATGTACAATGGAATATCACTCAGCCATGAAATCGATGTCATAAGGCTAGTAGCAGCATGATGAATGGATTTAGGTACGACGATTCTAAGTGAAATAAGTCACACAGAAAAGGACACTTCTCATAAGGTATCACTTATGGAGGGAATGTAAAAAGCGTTACACTTGAACTGAATTACAAAACAGAACAGAGTCACACATGCAGAAAACACACTATGGCTGCTTAACGGGAAAGGTGAGGTGGCGTGATACATAAAACAAGTGTTTCAAATTAGCTCAGATACCGTTCCATAAACCCAATATGTAATAGACAAGACCTACTCCTTGCTCAGAGAACTGGACTCAACACGCCCTATTCACCGCACAAGAATATATCTGACTAGTAACAATCTTAAAACCTATGTATTGATATCTCTCTGTTAGTGTGTCAAGTGGGTGTAAAGCGGCATAAACACAGCAGTGAAAAGCAGCTAAACCCCATTATCAAAATAAATTACTTTGAAAAACCCATGAAACAAAGACAGTGAAAGAGAGAGAAATTCTTACACAATGCGTTCAGGGGCTGTGATGCAACCTGGATTGACCATATCTAGACCCACAGCTGGATGAGACATAAGGGTGGACACTCTTGGGGCTGAGAGGTTTGGTGAGGTTGGGTGAGCAAACGCAGACCCTTTAAAGTAATACTGCGTGGTACCCATCGCATGGGTCCCAAATCTCCAGGTTCAAGGGCATCTTCCTACATCGAAAACATGCATGAGAAAACAGAAAGATGGTACACCATGTGATGGGGAAAGGTTTCTAAAACGCACCTCATTTCTCTTCTCCTTGTGCCCGGGTTCGCCATTCCAGCCGCTTTACTAACAATCTCCCTACTTGGAGCATCAGCACCTTTAACCTCCTGTTTCGTACAGGTTGCAATTTGTCCTGAGGATGAACGGGTAGACGGGGAACCAGTGAGAGACTAGCTCTTGGTGTTGGGACAGGCACAGGTCACTCTATTTTCCCATCAGGAAGAAGAATTACCCACAGGCTCATCCTCCCCCCCGGAACCAGAACAGGGCCTGAAGCCATCCTGCGCTTTTGCGGCCAGCTCCCAAAAAAGCGAGTTGTAAAATGGAGCTTCAGGGCACTGCAATTCACAAACCTGCAGAGTTATAAATGATAACTCTCGTCCACAAATATATTGAGGGAAGGCAAAGAAGAGGATTTGAAATCAAGGCAGAAATGCAGGAAACAGATTTCAGGAGGTAGATTCGAATCGCCTTTAAAGCACATGAAAAGCGGCAAAACGTTGACAATGATGCCCTTGGCCAAAAAGGGCGTATGCGTTTTTTCCT
This sequence comes from Balaenoptera borealis, assembly GCF_965194805.1. NCBI lineage: Eukaryota > Metazoa > Chordata > Mammalia > Artiodactyla > Balaenopteridae > Balaenoptera > Balaenoptera borealis. Next base: position 4,652,747 of record NW_028124009.1, read on the forward strand.
GAATATATTCAGGAAAAAACGCATACGCCCTTTTTGGCCAACCAAGCAACCTGGAAAGGCAAATCAGCGCTACAAAGAAGACTCGCTACCCGTCGGTCAAAAGGGCCATGCTGAAAAAAGTCTCAAAACCAGAAATGCAGGACAGGCCATGGAGAAATGGGAGCCTTGCTACACTGATGGGCGGGATGTAAATTGCCAACAGCCACTCTGGAGAAGTGTATGGTGTGTCCTGAGACATCTAAAAAACACAGCTTAGAGAGCATAGGGCACTTCCACTCATGGGGGTATAAATTGGGAAAATGAAAAATCAGCAAGACACAAGCACCCCAAAGTTTAGGGCTGCTCTGTTGACAAGGACCTCCACTTCATTCCACCTTCAATATCCCAGGAAAGAGAAAAATGGATAAAGAAGTTGTAGTCCTTATGTACAATGGAATATCACTCAGCCATGAAATCAATGTCATAAGGCTAGTAGCAGCATGATGAGTGGATTTAGGTACGACGATTCTAAGTGAAATAAGTCACACAGAAAAGGACACTTCTCATAAGGTATCACTTATGGAGGGAATGTAAAAAGCGTTACACTTGAACTGAATTACAAAACAGAACAGAGTCACACATGCAGAAAACACACTATGGCTGCTTAACGGGAAAGGTGAGGTGGCGTGATACATAAAACAAGTGTTTCAAATTAGCTCAGATACCGTTCCATAAACCCAATATGTAATAGACAAGACCTACTCTTTGCTCAGAGAACTGGACTCAACACACCCTATTCACCGCACAAGAATATATCTGACTAGTAATAATCTTAAAACCTATGTATTGATATCTCTCTGTAAGTGTGTCACGTGGGTGTAAAGCGGCATAAACACAGCAGAGAAAAGCAGCTAAACCCCATTATCAAAATAAATTACTTTGAAAAACCCATGAAACAAAGACAGTGAAAGAGAGAGAAATTCTTACACAATGCGTTCAGGGGCTGTGATGCAACCTGGATTGACCATATCTAGACCCACAGCTGGATGAGACATAAGGGTGGACACTCTTGGGGCTGAGAGGTTTGATGAGGTTGGGTGAGCAAACGCAGACCCTTTAAAGTAATACTGCGTGGTACCCATCGCATGGGTCCCAAATCTCCAGGTTCAAGGGCATCTTCCTACATCGAAAACATGCATGAGAAAACAAAAAGATGGTACACCATGTGATGGGGAAAGGTTTCTAAAACGCACCTCATTTCTCTTCTCCTTGTGCCAGGGTACGCCATTCCAGCCGCTTTACTAACAATCTCCCTACTTGGAGCATCAGCACCTTTAACCTCCTGTTCCGTACAGGTTGCAATTTGTCCTGAGGATGAACGGGTAGACGGGGAACCAGTGAGAGACTAGCTCTTGGTGTTGGGACAGGCACAGGTCACTCTATTTTCCCATCAGGAAGAAGAATTACCCACAGGCTCATCCTCCCCCCCGGAACCAGAACAGGGCCTGAAGCCATCCTGCGCTTTTGCGGCCAGCTCCCAAAAAAGCGAGTTGTAAAATGGAGCTTCAGGGCACTGCAATTCACAAACCTGCAGAGTTATAAATGATAACTCTCGTCCACAAATATATTGAGGGAAGGCAAAGAAGAGGATTTGAAATCAAGGCAGAATTGCAGGAAACAGATTTCAGGAGGTAGATTCGAATCGCCTTTAAAGCACATGAAAAGCGGCAAAACGTTGACAATGATGCCCTTGGCCAAAAAGGGCGTATGCGTTTTTTCCTGAATATATTCAGGAAAAAACGCATACGCCCTTTTTGGCCAACCAAGCAACCTGGAAAGGCAAATCAGCGCTACAAAGAAGACTCGCTACCCGTCGGTCAAAAGGGCCATGCTGAAAAACGTGTCAAAACCAGAAATGCAGGACAGGCCATGGAGAAATGGGAGCCTTGCTACACTGATGGGCGGGATGTAAATTGCCAACAGCCACTCTGGAGAAGTGTATGGTGTGTCCTGAAACATCTAAAAAACACAGCTTAGAGAGCATAGGGCACTTCCACTCATGGGGGTATAAATTGGGAAAATGAAAAATCAGCAAGACACAAGCACCCCAAAGTTTAGGGCTGCTCTGTTGACAAGGACCTCCACTTCATTCCACCTTCAATATCCCAGGAAAGAGAAAAATGGATAAAGAAGTTGTGGTCCTTATGTACAATGGAATATCACTCAGCCATGAAATCGATGTCATAAGGCTAGTAGCAGCATGATGAATGGATTTAGGTACGACGATTCTAAGTGAAATAAGTCACACAGAAAAGGACACTTCTCATAAGGTATCACTTATGGAGGGAATGTAAAAAGCGTTACACTTGAACTGAATTACAAAACAGAACAGAGTCACACATGCAGAAAACACACTATGGCTGCTTAACGGGAAAGGTGAGGTGGCGTGATACATAAAACAAGTGTTTCAAATTAGCTCAGATACCGTTCCATAAACCCAATATGTAATAGACAAGACCTACTCCTTGCTCAGAGAACTGGACTCAACACGCCCTATTCACCGCACAAGAATATATCTGACTAGTAACAATCTTAAAACCTATGTATTGATATCTCTCTGTTAGTGTGTCAAGTGGGTGTAAAGCGGCATAAACACAGCAGTGAAAAGCAGCTAAACCCCATTATCAAAATAAATTACTTTGAAAAACCCATGAAACAAAGACAGTGAAAGAGAGAGAAATTCTTACACAATGCGTTCAGGGGCTGTGATGCAACCTGGATTGACCATATCTAGACCCACAGCTGGATGAGACATAAGGGTGGACACTCTTGGGGCTGAGAGGTTTGGTGAGGTTGGGTGAGCAAACGCAGACCCTTTAAAGTAATACTGCGTGGTACCCATCGCATGGGTCCCAAATCTCCAGGTTCAAGGGCATCTTCCTACATCGAAAACATGCATGAGAAAACAAAAAGATGGTACACCATGTGATGGGGAAAGGTTTCTAAAACGCACCTCATTTCTCTTCTCCTTGTGCCAGGGTACGCCATTCCAGCCGCTTTACTAACAATCTCCCTACTTGGAGCATCAGCACCTTTAACCTCCTGTTCCGTACAGGTTGCAATTTGTCCTGAGGATGAACGGGTAGACGGGGAACCAGTGAGAGACTAGCTCTTGGTGTTGGGACAGGCACAGGTCACTCTATTTTCCCATCAGGAAGAAGAATTACCCACAGGCTCATCCTCCCCCCCGGAACCAGAACAGGGCCTGAAGCCATCCTGCGCATTTGCGGCCAGCTCCCAAAAAAGCGAGTTGTAAAATGGAGCTTCAGGGCACTGCAATTCACAAACCTGCAGAGTTATAAATGATAACTCTCGTCCACAAATATATTGAGGGAAGGCAAAGAAGAGGATTTGAAATCAAGGCAGAATTGCAGGAAACAGATTTCAGGAGGTAGATTCGAATCGCCTTTAAAGCACATGAAAAGCGGCAAAACGTTGACAATGATGCCCTTGGCCAAAAAGGGCGTATGCGTTTTTTCCTGAATATATTCAGGAAAAAACGCATACGCCCTTTTTGGCCAACCAAGCAACCTGGAAAGGCAAATCAGCGCTACAAAGAAGACTCGCTACCCGTCGGTCAAAAGGGCCATGCTGAAAAACGTGTCAAAACCAGAAATGCAGGACAGGCCATGGAGAAATGGGAGCCTTGCTACACTGATGGGCGGGATGTAAATTGCCAACAGCCACTCTGGAGAAGTGTATGGTGTGTCCTGAAACATCTAAAAAACACAGCTTAGAGAGCATAGGGCACTTCCACTCATGGGGGTATAAATTGGGAAAATGAAAAATCAGCAAGACACAAGCACCCCAAAGTTTAGGGCTGCTCTGTTGACAAGGACCTCCACTTCATTCCACCTTCAATATCCCAGGAAAGAGAAAAATGGATAAAGAAGTTGTGGTCCTTATGTACAATGGAATATCACTCAGCCATGAAATCGATGTCATAAGGCTAGTAGCAGCATGATGAGTGGATTTAGGTACGACGATTCTAAGTGAAATAAGTCACACAGAAAAGGACACTTCTCATAAGGTATCACTTATAGAGGGAATGTAAAAACCGTTACACTTGAACTGAATTACAAAACAGAACAGAGTCACACATGCAGAAAACACACTATGGCTGCTTAACGGGAAAGGTGAGGTGGCGTGATACATAAAACAAGTGTTTCAAATTAGCTCAGATACCGTTCCATAAACCAATATGTAATAGACAAGACCTACTCCTTGCTCAGAGAACTGGACTCAACACGCCCTATTCACCGCACAAGAATATATCTGACTAGTAACAATCTTAAAACCTATGTATTGATATCTCTCTGTTAGTGTGTCAAGTGGGTGTAAAGCGGCATAAACACAGCAGTGAAAAGCAGCTAAACCCCATTATCAAAATAAATTACTTTGAAAAACCCATGAAACAAAGACAGTGAAAGAGAGAGAAATTCTTACACAATGCGTTCAGGGGCTGTGATGCAACCTGGATTGACCATATCTAGACCCACAGCTGGATGAGACATAAGGGTGGACACTCTTGGGGCTGAGAGGTTTGGCGAGGTTGGGTGAGCAAACGCAGACCCTTTAAAGTAATACTGAGTGGTACCCATCGCATGGGTCCCAAATCTCCAGGTTCAAGGGCATCTTCCTACATCGAAAACATGCATGAGAAAACAGAAAGATGGTACACCATGTGATGGGGAAAGGTTTCTAAAACGCACCTCATTTCTCTTCTCCTTGTGCCCGGGTTCGCCATTCCAGCCGCTTTACTAACAATCTCCCTACTTGGAGCATCAGCACCTTTAACCTCCTGTTTCGTACAGGTTGCAATTTGTCCTGAGGATGAACGGGTAGACCGGGAACCAGTGAGAGACTAGCTCTTGGTGTTGGGACAGGCACAGGTCACTCTATTTTCCCATCAGGAAGAAGAATTAACCACAGGCTCATCCTCCCCCCCGCAACCAGAACAGGGCCTGAAGCCATCCTGCGCTTTTGCGGCCAGCTCCCAAAAAAGCGAGTTGTAAAATGGAGCTTCAGGGCACTGCAATTCACAAACCTGCAGAGTTATAAATGATAACTCTCGTCCACAAATATATTGAGGGAAGGCAAAGAAGAGGATTTGAAATCAATGCAGAATTGCAGGAAACAGATTTCAGGAGGTAGATTCGAATCGCCTTTAAAGCACATGAAAAGCGGCAAAACGTTGACAATGATGCCCTTGGCCAAAAAGGGCGTATGCGTTTTTTCCTGAATATATTCAGGAAAAAACGCATACGCCCTTTTTGGCCAACCAAGCAACCTGGAAAGGCAAATCAGCGCTACAAAGAAGACTCGCTACCCGTCGGTCAAAAGGGCCATGCTGAAAAAAGTCTCAAAACCAGAAATGCAGGACAGGCCATGGAGAAATGGGAGCCTTGCTACACTGATGGGCGGGATGTAAATTGCCAACAGCCACTCTGGAGAAGTGTATGGTGTGTCCTGAGACATCTAAAAAACACAGCTTAGAGAGCATAGGGCACTTCCACTCATGGGGGTATAAATTGGGAAAATGAAAAATCAGCAAGACACAAGCACCCCAAAGTTTAGGGCTGCTCTGTTGACAAGGACCTCCACTTCATTCCACCTTCAATATCCCAGGAAAGAGAAAAATGGATAAAGAAGTTGTGGTCCTTATGTACAATGGAATATCACTCAGCCATGAAATCAATGTCATAAGGCTAGTAGCAGCATGATGAGTGGATTTAGGTACGACGATTCTAAGTGAAATAAGTCACACAGAAAAGGACACTTCTCATAAGGTATCACTTATGGAGGGAATGTAAAAAGCGTTACACTTGAACTGAATTACAAAACAGAACAGAGTCACACATGCAGAAAACACACTATGGCTGCTTAACGGGAAAGGTGAGGTGGCGTGATACATAAAACAAGTGTTTCAAATTAGCTCAGATACCGTTCCATAAACCCAATATGTAATAGACAAGACCTACTCTTTGCTCAGAGAACTGGACTCAACACACCCTATTCACCGCACAAGAATATATCTGACTAGTAATAATCTTAAAACCTATGTATTGATATCTCTCTGTAAGTGTGTCACGTGGGTGTAAAGCGGCATAAACACAGCAGTGAAAAGCAGCTAAACCCCATTATCAAAATAAATTACTTTGAAAAACCCATGAAACAAAGACAGTGAAAGAGAGAGAAATTCTTACACAATGCGTTCAGGGGCTGTGATGCAACCTGGATTGACCATATCTAGACCCACAGCTGGATGAGACATAAGGGTGGACACTCTTGGGGCTGAGAGGTTTGGTGAGGTTGGGTGAGCAAACGCAGACCCTTTAAAGTAATACTGAGTGGTACCCATCGCATGGGTCCCAAATCTCCAGGTTCAAGGGCATCTTCCTACATCGAAAACATGCATGAGAAAACAAAAAGATGGTACACCATGTGATGGGGAAAGGTTTCTAAAACGCACCTCATTTCTCTTCTCCTTGTGCCAGGGTACGCCATTCCAGCCGCTTTACTAACAATCTCCCTACTTGGAGCATCAGCACCTTTAACCTCCTGTTCCGTACAGGTTGCAATTTGTCCTGAGGATGAACGGGTAGACGGGGAACCAGTGAGAGACTAGCTCTTGGTGTTGGGACAGGCACAGGTCACTCTATTTTCCCATCAGGAAGAAGAATTACCCACAGGCTCATCCTCCCCCCCGGAACCAGAACAGGGCCTGAAGCCATCCTGCGCTTTTGCGGCCAGCTCCCAAAAAAGCGAGTTGTAAAATGGAGCTTCAGGGCACTGCAATTCACAAACCTGCAGAGTTATAAATGATAACTCTCGTCCACAAATATATTGAGGGAAGGCAAAGAAGAGGATTTGAAATCAAGGCAGAATTGCAGGAAACAGATTTCAGGAGGTAGATTCGAATCGCCTTTAAAGCACATGAAAAGCGGCAAAACGTTGACAATGATGCCCTTGGCCAAAAAGGGCGTATGCGTTTTTTCCTGAATATATTCAGGAAAAAACGCATACGCCCTTTTTGGCCAACCAAGCAACCTGGAAAGGCAAATCAGCACTACAAAGAAGACTCGCTACCCGTCGGTCAAAAGGGCCATGCTGAAAAACGTGTCAAAACCAGAAATGCAGGACAGGCCATGGAGAAATGGGAGCCTTGCTACACTGATGGGCGGGATGTAAATTGCCAACAGCCACTCTGGAGAAGTGTATGGTGTGTCCTGAAACATCTAAAAAACACAGCTTAGAGAGCATAGGGCACTTCCACTCATGGGGGTATAAATTGGGAAAATGAAAAATCAGCAAGACACAAGCACCCCAAAGTTTAGGGCTGCTCTGTTGACAAGGACCTCCACTTCATTCCACCTTCAATATCCCAGGAAAGAGAAAAATGGATAAAGAAGTTGTGGTCCTTATGTACAATGGAATATCACTCAGCCATGAAATCGATGTCATAAGGCTAGTAGCAGCATGATGAGTGGATTTAGGTACGACGATTCTAAGTGAAATAAGTCACACAGAAAAGGACACTTCTCATAAGGTATCACTTATAGAGGGAATGTAAAAAGCGTTACACTTGAACTGAATTACAAAACAGAACAGAGTCACACATGCAGAAAACACACTATGGCTGCTTAACGGGAAAGGTGAGGTGGCGTGATACATAAAACAAGTGTTTCAAATTAGCTCAGATACCGTTCCATAAACCCAATATGTAATAGACAAGACCTACTCCTTGCTCAGAGAACTGGACTCAACACGCCCTATTCACCGCACAAGAATATATCTGACTAGTAACAATCTTAAAACCTATGTATTGATATCTCTCTGTTAGTGTGTCAAGTGGGTGTAAAGCGGCATAAACACAGCAGTGAAAAGCAGCTAAACCCCATTATCAAAATAAATTACTTTGAAAAACCCATGAAACAAAGACAGTGAAAGAGAGAGAAATTCTTACACAATGCGTTCAGGGGCTGTGATGCAACCTGGATTGACCATATCTAGACCCACAGCTGGATGAGACATAAGGGTGGACACTCTTGGGGCTGAGAGGTTTGGTGAGGTTGGGTGAGCAAATGCAGACCCTTTAAAGTAATACTGCGTGGTACCCATCGCATGGGTCCCAAATCTCCAGGTTCAAGGGCATCTTCCTACATCGAAAACATGCATGAGAAAACAAAAAGATGGTACACCATGTGATGGGGAAAGGTTTCTAAAACGCACCTCATTTCTCTTCTCCTTGTGCCAGGGTACGCCATTCCAGCCGCTTTACTAACAATCTCCCTACTTGGAGCATCAGCACCTTTAACCTCCTGTTCCGTACAGGTTGCAATTTGTCCTGAGGATGAACGGGTAGACGGGGAACCAGTGAAAGACTAGCTCTTGGTGTTGGGACAGGCACAGGTCACTCTATTTTCCCATCAGGAAGAATAATTAACCACAGGCTCATCCTCCCCCCCGCAACCAGAACAGGGCCTGAAGCCATCCTGCGCTTTTGCGGCCAGCTCCCAAAAAAGCGAGTTGTAAAATGGAGCTTCAGGGCACTGCAATTCACAAACCTGCAGAGTTATAAATGATAACTCTCGTCCACAAATATATTGAGGGAAGGCAAAGAAGAGGATTTGAAATCAAGGCAGAATTGCAGGAAACAGATTTCAGGAGGTAGATTCGAATCGCCTTTAAAGCACATGAAAAGCGGCAAAACGTTGACAATGATGCCCTTGGCCAAAAAGGGCGTATGCGTTTTTTCCTGAATATATTCAGGAAAAAACGCATACGCCCTTTTTGGCCAACCAAGCAACCTGGAAAGGCAAATCAGCGCTACAAAGAAGACTCGCTACCCGTCGGTCAAAAGGGCCATGCTGAAAAACGTGTCAAAACCAGAAATGCAGGACAGGCCATGGAGAAATGGGAGCCTTGCTACACTGATGGGCGGGATGTAAATTGCCAACAGCCACTCTGGAGAAGTGTATGGTGTGTCCTGAAACATCTAAAAAACACAGCTTAGAGAGCATAGGGCACTTCCACTCATGGGGGTATAAATTGGGAAAATGAAAAATCAGCAAGACACAAGCACCCCAAAGTTTAGGGCTGCTCTGTTGACAAGGACCTCCACTTCATTCCACCTTCAATATCCCAGGAAAGAGAAAAATGGATAAAGAAGTTGTGGTCCTTATGTACAATGGAATATCACTCAGCCATGAAATCAATGTCATAAGGCTAGTAGCAGCATGATGAGTGGATTTAGGTACGACGATTCTAAGTGAAATAAGTCACACAGAAAAGGACACTTCTCATAAGGTATCACTTATGGAGGGAATGTAAAAAGCGTTACACTTGAACTGAATTACAAAACAGAACAGAGTCACACATGCAGAAAACACACTATGGCTGCTTAACGGGAAAGGTGAGGTGGCGTGATACATAAAACAAGTGTTTCAAATTAGCTCAGATACCGTTCCATAAACCCAATATGTAATAGACAAGACCTACTCTTTGCTCAGAGAACTGGACTCAACACACCCTATTCACCGCACAAGAATATATCTGACTAGTAATAATCTTAAAACCTATGTATTGATATCTCTCTGTAAGTGTGTCACGTGGGTGTAAAGCGGCATAAACACAGCAGTGAAAAGCAGCTAAACCCCATTATCAAAATAAATTACTTTGAAACACCCATGAAACAAAGACAGTGAAAGAGAGAGAAATTCTTACACAATGCGTTCAGGGGCTGTGATGCAACCTGGATTGACCATATCTAGACCCACAGCTGGATGAGACATAAGGGTGGACACTCTTGGGGCTGAGAGGTTTGGCGAGGTTGGGTGAGCAAACGCAGACCCTTTAAAGTAATACTGCGTGGTACCCATCGCATGGGTCCCAAATCTCCAGGTTCAAGGGCATCTTCCTACATCGAAAACATGCATGAGAAAACAGAAAGATGGTACACCATGTGATGGGGAAAGGTTTCTAAAACGCACCTCATTTCTCTTCTCCTTGTGCCCGGGTTCGCCATTCCAGCCGCTTTACTAACAGTCTCCCTACTTGGAGCATCAGCACCTTTAACCTCCTGTTTCGTACAGGTTGCAATTTGTCCTGAGGATGAACGGGTAGACCGGGAACCAGTGAGAGACTAGCTCTTGGTGTTGGGACAGGCACAGGTCACTCTATTTTCCCATCAGGAAGAAGAATTAACCACAGGCTCATCCTCCCCCCCGCAACCAGAACAGGGCCTGAAGCCATCCTGCGCTTTTGCGGCCAGCTCCCAAAAAAGCGAGTTGTAAAATGGAGCTTCAGGGCACTGCAATTCACAAACCTGCAGAGTTATAAATGATAACTCTCGTCCACAAATATATTGAGGGAAGGCAAAGAAGAGGATTTGAAATCAAGGCAGAATTGCAGGAAACAGATTTCAGGAGGTAGATTCGAATCGCCTTTAAAGCACATGAAAAGCGGCAAAACGTTGACAATGATGCCCTTGGCCAAAAAGGGCGTATGCGTTTTTTCCTGAATATATTCAGGAAAAAACGCATACGCCCTTTTTGGCCAACCAAGCAACCTGGAAAGGCAAATCAGCGCTACAAAGAAGACTCGCTACCCGTCGGTCAAAAGGGCCATGCTGAAAAAAGTCTCAAAACCAGAAATGCAGGACAGGCCATGGAGAAATGGGAGCCTTGCTACACTGATGGGCGGGATGTAAATTGCCAACAGCCACTCTGGAGAAGTGTATGGTGTGTCCTGAGACATCTAAAAAACACAGCTTAGAGAGCATAGGGCACTTCCACTCATGGGGGTATAAATTGGGAAAATGAAAAATCAGCAAGACACAAGCACCCCAAAGTTTAGGGCTGCTCTGTTGACAAGGACCTCCACTTCATTCCACCTTCAATATCCCAGGAAAGAGAAAAATGGATAAAGAAGTTGTGGTCCTTATGTACAATGGAATATCACTCAGCCATGAAATCAATGTCATAAGGCTAGTAGCAGCATGATGAGTGGATTTAGGTACGACGATTCTAAGTGAAATAAGTCACACAGAAAAGGACACTTCTCATAAGGTATCACTTATGGAGGGAATGTAAAAAGCGTTACACTTGAACTGAATTACAAAACAGAACAGAGTCACACATGCAGAAAACACACTATGGCTGCTTAACGGGAAAGGTGAGGTGGCGTGATACATAAAACAAGTGTTTCAAATTAGCTCAGATACCGTTCCATAAACCCAATATGTAATAGACAAGACCTACTCCTTGCTCAGAGAACTGGACTCAACACGCCCTATTCACCGCACAAGAATATATCTGACTAGTAACAATCTTAAAACCTATGTATTGATATCTCTCTGTTAGTGTGTCAAGTGGGTGTAAAGCGGCATAAACACAGCAGTGAAAAGCAGCTAAACCCCATTATCAAAATAAATTACTTTGAAAAACCCATGAAACAAAGACAGTGAAAGAGAGAGAAATTCTTACACAATGCGTTCAGGGGCTGTGATGCAACCTGGATTGACCATATCTAGACCCACAGCTGGATGAGACATAAGGGTGGACACTCTTGGGGCTGAGAGGTTTGGCGAGGTTGGGTGAGCAAACGCAGACCCTTTAAAGTAATACTGAGTGGTACCCATCGCATGGGTCCCAAATCTCCAGGTTCAAGGGCATCTTCCTACATCGAAAACATGCATGAGAAAACAGAAAGATGGTACACCATGTGATGGGGAAAGGTTTCTAAAACGCACCTCATTTCTCTTCTCCTTGTGCCCGGGTTCGCCATTCCAGCCGCTTTACTAACAATCTCCCTACTTGGAGCATCAGCACCTTTAACCTCCTGTTTCGTACAGGTTGCAATTTGTCCTGAGGATGAACGGGTAGACCGGGAACCAGTGAGAGACTAGCTCTTGGTGTTGGGACAGGCACAGGTCACTCTATTTTCCCATCAGGAAGAAGAATTAACCACAGGCTCATCCTCCCCCCCGCAACCAGAACAGGGCCTGAAGCCATCCTGCGCTTTTGCGGCCAGCTCCCAAAAAAGCGAGTTGTAAAATGGAGCTTCAGGGCACTGCAATTCACAAACCTGCAGAGTTATAAATGATAACTCTCGTCCACAAATATATTGAGGGAAGGCAAAGAAGAGGATTTGAAATCAAGGCAGAATTGCAGGAAACAGATTTCAGGAGGTCGATTCGAATCGCCTTTAAAGCACATGAAAAGCGGCAAAACGTTGACAATGATGCCCTTGGCCAAAAAGGGCGTATGCGTTTTTTCCTGAATATATTCAGGAAAAAACGCATACGCCCTTTTTGGCCAACCAAGCAACCTGGAAAGGCAAATCAGCGCTACAAAGAAGACTCGCTACCCGTCGGTCAAAAGGGCCAAGCTGAAAAACGTGTCAAAACCAGAAATGCAAGACAGGCCATGGAGAAATGGGAGCCTTGCTACACTGATGGGCGGGATGTAAATTGCCAACAGCCACTCTGGAGAAGTGTATGGTGTGTCCTGAGACATCTAAAAAACACAGCTTAGAGAGCATAGGGCACTTCCACTCATGGGGGTATAAATTGGGAAAATGAAAAATCAGCAAGACACAAGCACCCCAAAGTTTAGGGCTGCTCTGTTGACAAGGACCTCCACTTCATTCCACCTTCAATATCCCAGGAAAGAGAAAAATGGATAAAGAAGTTGTGGTCCTTATGTACAATGGAATATCACTCAGCCATGAAATCAATGTCATAAGGCTAGTAGCAGCATGATGAGTGGATTTAGGTACGACGATTCTAAGTGAAATAAGTCACACAGAAAAGGACACTTCTCATAAGGTATCACTTATGGAGGGAATGTAAAAAGCGTTACACTTGAACTGAATTACAAAACAGAACAGAGTCACACATGCAGAAAACACACTATGGCTGCTTAACGGGAAAGGTGAGGTGGCGTGATACATAAAACAAGTGTTTCAAATTAGCTCAGATACCGTTCCATAAACCCAATATGTAATAGACAAGACCTACTCTTTGCTCAGAGAACTGGACTCAACACACCCTATTCACCGCACAAGAATATATCTGACTAGTAATAATCTTAAAACCAATGTATTGATATCTCTCTGTTAGTGTGTCAAGTGGGTGTAAAGCGGCATAAACACAGCAGTGAAAAGCAGCTAAACCCCATTATCAAAATAAATTACTTTGAAAAACCCATGAAACAAAGACAGTGAAAGAGAGAGAAATTCTTACACAATGCGTTCAGGGGCTGTGATGCAACCTGGATTGACCATATCTAGACCCACAGCTGGATGAGACATAAGGGTGGACACTCTTGGGGCTGAGAGGTTTGGCGAGGTTGGGTGAGCAAACGCAGACCCTTTAAAGTAATACTGAGTGGTACCCATCGCATGGGTCCCAAATCTCCAGGTTCAAGGGCATCTTCCTACATCGAAAACATGCATGAGAAAACAGAAAGATGGTACACCATGTGATGGGGAAAGGTTTCTAAAACGCACCTCATTTCTCTTCTCCTTGTGCCCGGGTTCGCCATTCCAGCCGCTTTACTAACAATCTCCCTACTTGGAGCATCAGCACCTTTAACCTCCTGTTTCGTACAGGTTGCAATTTGTCCTGAGGATGAACGGGTAGACCGGGAACCAGTGAGAGACTAGCTCTTGGTGTTGGGACAGGCACAGGTCACTCTATTTTCCCATCAGGAAGAAGAATTAACCACAGGCTCATCCTCCCCCCCGCAACCAGAACAGGGCCTGAAGCCATCCTGCGCTTTTGCGGCCAGCTCCCAAAAAAGCGAGTTGTAAAATGGAGCTTCAGGGCACTGCAATTCACAAACCTGCAGAGTTATAAATGATAACTCTCGTCCACAAATATATTGAGGGAAGGCAAAGAAGAGGATTTGAAATCAAGGCAGAATTGCAGGAAACAGATTTCAGGAGGTAGATTCGAATCGCCTTTAAAGCACATGAAAAGCGGCAAAACGTTGACAATGATGCCCTTGGCCAAAAAGGGCGTATGCGTTTTTTCCTGAATATATTCAGGAAAAAACGCATACGCCCTTTTTGGCCAACCAAGCAACCTGGAAAGGCAAATCAGCGCTACAAAGAAGACTCGCTACCCGTCGGTCAAAAGGGCCATGCTGAAAAACGTGTCAAAACCAGAAATGCAGGACAGGCCATGGAGAAATGGGAGCCTTGCTACACTGATGGGCGGGATGTAAATTGCCAACAGCCACTCTGGAGAAGTGTATGGTGTGTCCTGAGACATCTAAAAAACACAGCTTAGAGAGCATAGGGCACTTCCACTCATGGGGGTATAAATTGGGAAAATGAAAAATCAGCAAGACACAAGCACCCCAAAGTTTAGGGCTGCTCTGTTGACAAGGACCTCCACTTCATTCCACCTTCAATATCCCAGGAAAGAGAAAAATGGATAAAGAAGTTGTGGTCCTTATGTACAATGGAATATCACTCAGCCATGAAATCAATGTCATAAGGCTAGTAGCAGCATGATGAGTGGATTTAGGTACGACGATTCTAAGTGAAATAAGTCACACAGAAAAGGACACTTCTCATAAGGTATCACTTATGGAGGGAATGTAAAAAGCGTTACACTTGAACTGAATTACAAAACAGAACAGAGTCACACATGCAGAAAACACACTATGGCTGCTTAACGGGAAAGGTGAGGTGGCGTGATACATAAAACAAGTGTTTCAAATTAGCTCAGATACCGTTCCATAAACCCAATATGTAATAGACAAGACCTACTCTTTGCTCAGAGAACTGGACTCAACACACCCTATTCACCGCACAAGAATATATCTGACTAGTAATAATCTTAAAACCAATGTATTGATATCTCTCTGTTAGTGTGTCAAGTGGGTGTAAAGCGGCATAAACACAGCAGTGAAAAGCAGCTAAACCCCATTATCAAAATAAATTACTTTGAAAAACCCATGAAACAAAGACAGTGAAAGAGAGAGAAATTCTTACACAATGCGTTCAGGGGCTGTGATGCAACCTGGATTGACCATATCTAGACCCACAGCTGGATGAGACATAAGGGTGGACACTCTTGGGGCTGAGAGGTTTGGCGAGGTTGGGTGAGCAAACGCAGACCCTTTAAAGTAATACTGCGTGGTACCCATCGCATGGGTCCCAAATCTCCAGGTTCAAGGGCATCTTCCTACATCGAAAACATGCATGAGAAAACAGAAAGATGGTACACCATGTGATGGGGAAAGGTTTCTAAAACGCACCTCATTTCTCTTCTCCTTGTGCCCGGGTTCGCCATTCCAGCCGCTTTACTAACAATCTCCCTACTTGGAGCATCAGCACCTTTAACCTCCTGTTTCGTACAGGTTGCAATTTGTCCTGAGGATGAACGGGTAGACCGGGAACCAGTGAGAGACTAGCTCTTGGTGTTGGGACAGGCACAGGTCACTCTATTTTCCCATCAGGAAGAAGAATTAACCACAGGCTCATCCTCCCCCCCGCAACCAGAACAGGGCCTGAAGCCATCCTGCGCTTTTGCGGCCAGCTCCCAAAAAAGCGAGTTGTAAAATGGAGCTTCAGGGCACTGCAATTCACAAACCTGCAGAGTTATAAATGATAACTCTCGTCCACAAATATATTGAGGGAAGGCAAAGAAGAGGATTTGAAATCAAGGCAGAATTGCAGGAAACAGATTTCAGGAGGTAGATTCGAATCGCCTTTAAAGCACATGAAAAGCGGCAAAACGTTGACAATGATGCCCTTGGCCAAAAAGGGCGTATGCGTTTTTTCCTGAATATATTCAGGAAAAAACGCATACGCCCTTTTTGGCCAACCAAGCAACCTGGAAAGGCAAATCAGCGCTACAAAGAAGACTCGCTACCCGTCGGTCAAAAGGGCCATGCTGAAAAAAGTCTCAAAACCAGAAATGCAGGACAGGCCATGGAGAAATGGGAGCCTTGCTACACTGATGGGCGGGATGTAAATTGCCAACAGCCACTCTGGAGAAGTGTATGGTGTGTCCTGAGACATCTAAAAAACACAGCTTAGAGAGCATAGGGCACTTCCACTCATGGGGGTATAAATTGGGAAAATGAAAAATCAGCAAGACACAAGCACCCCAAAGTTTAGGGCTGCTCTGTTGACAAGGACCTCCACTTCATTCCACCTTCAATATCCCAGGAAAGAGAAAAATGGATAAAGAAGTTGTGGTCCTTATGTACAATGGAATATCACTCAGCCATGAAATCAATGTCATAAGGCTAGTAGCAGCATGATGAGTGGATTTAGGTACGACGATTCTAAGTGAAATAAGTCACACAGAAAAGGACACTTCTCATAAGGTATCACTTATGGAGGGAATGTAAAAAGCGTTACACTTGAACTGAATTACAAAACAGAACAGAGTCACACATGCAGAAAACACACTATGGCTGCTTAACGGGAAAGGTGAGGTGGCGTGATACATAAAACAAGTGTTTCAAATTAGCTCAGATACCGTTCCATAAACCCAATATGTAATAGACAAGACCTACTCCTTGCTCAGAGAACTGGACTCAACACGCCCTATTCACCGCACAAGAATATATCTGACTAGTAATAATCTTAAAACCTATGTATTGATATCTCTCTGTTAGTGTGTCAAGTGGGTGTAAAGCGGCATAAACACAGCAGTGAAAAGCAGCTAAACCCCATTATCAAAATAAATTACTTTGAAAAACCCATGAAACAAAGACAGTGAAAAAGAGAGAAATTCTTACACAATGCGTTCAGGGGCTGTGATGCAACCTGGATTGACCATATCTAGACCCACAGCTGGATGAGACATAAGGGTGGACACTCTTGGGGCTGAGAGGTTTGGCGAGGTTGGGTGAGCAAACGCAGACCCTTTAAAGTAATACTGAGTGGTACCCATCGCATGGGTCCCAAATCTCCAGGTTCAAGGGCATCTTCCTACATCGAAAACATGCATGAGAAAACAGAAAGATGGTACACCATGTGATGGGGAAAGGTTTCTAAAACGCACCTCATTTCTCTTCTCCTTGTGCCCGGGTTCGCCATTCCAGCCGCTTTACTAACAATCTCCCTACTTGGAGCATCAGCACCTTTAACCTCCTGTTTCGTACAGGTTGCAATTTGTCCTGAGGATGAACGGGTAGACGGGGAACCAGTGAGAGACTAGCTCTTGGTGTTGGGACAGGCACAGGTCACTCTATTTTCCCATCAGGAAGAAGAATTAACCACAGGCTCATCCCCCCCCCCTGAACCAGAACAGGGCCTGAAGCCATCCTGC
This sequence comes from Balaenoptera borealis, assembly GCF_965194805.1. Lineage (NCBI taxonomy): Eukaryota > Metazoa > Chordata > Mammalia > Artiodactyla > Balaenopteridae > Balaenoptera > Balaenoptera borealis. The sequence goes on from NW_028124009.1 coordinate 4,670,085, forward strand.
GCTTTTGCGGCCAGCTCCCAAAAAAGCGAGTTGTAAAATGAAGCTTCAGGGCACTGCAATTCACAAACCTGCAGAGTTATAAATGATAACTCTCGTCCACAAATATATTGAGGGAAGGCAAAGAAGAGGATTTGAAATCAAGGCAGAATTGCAGGAAACAGATTTCAGGAGGTAGATTCGAATCGCCTTTAGAGCACATGAAAAGCGGCAAAACGTTGACAATGATGCCCTTGGCCAAAAAGGGCGTATGCGTTTTTTCCTGAATATATTCAGGAAAAAACGCATACGCCCTTTTTGGCCAACCAAGCAACCTGGAAAGGCAAATCAGCGCTACAAAGAAGACTCGCTACCCGTCGGTCAAAAGGGCCATGCTGAAAAACGTGTCAAAACCAGAAATGCAGGACAGGCCATGGAGAAATGGGAGCCTTGCTACACTGATGGGCGGGATGTAAATTGCCAACAGCCACTCTGGAAAAGTGTATGGTGTGTCCTGAAACATCTAAAAAACACAGCTTAGAGAGCATAGGGCACTTCCACTCATGGGGGTATAAATTGGGAAAATGAAAAATCAGCAAGACACAAGCACCCCAAAGTTTAGGGCTGCTCTGTTGACAAGGACCTCCACTTCATTCCACCTTCAATATCCCAGGAAAGAGAAAAATGGATAAAGAAGTTGTGGTCCTTATGTACAATGGAATATCACTCAGCCATGAAATCAATGTCATAAGGCTAGTAGCAGCATGATGAGTGGATTTAGGTACGACGATTCTAAGTGAAATAAGTCACACAGAAAAGGACACTTCTCATAAGGTATCACTTATGGAGGGAATGTAAAAAGCGTTACACTTGAACTGAATTACAAAACAGAACAGAGTCACACATGCAGAAAACACACTATGGCTGCTTAACGGGAAAGGTGAGGTGGCGTGATACATAAAACAAGTGTTTCAAATTAGCTCAGATACCGTTCCATAAACCCAATATGTAATAGACAAGACCTACTCCTTGCTCAGAGAAGTGGACTCAACACGCCCTATTCACCGCACAAGAATATATCTGACTAGTAATAATCTTAAAACCTATGTATTGATATCTCTCTGTTAGTGTGTCAAGTGGGTGTAAAGCGGCATAAACACAGCAGTGAAAAGCAGCTAAACCCCATTATCAAAATAAATTACTTTGAAAAACCCATGAAACAAAGACAGTGAAAGAGAGAGAAATTCTTACACAATGCGTTCAGGGGCTGTGATGCAACCTGGATTGACCATATCTAGACCCACAGCTGGATGAGACATAAGGGTGGACACTCTTGGGGCTGAGAGGTTTGGCGAGGTTGGGTGAGCAAACACAGACCCTTTAAAGTAATACTGCGTGGTACCCATCGCATGGGTCCCAAATCTCCAGGTTCAAGGGCATCTTCCTACATCGAAAACATGCATGAGAAAACAGAAAGATGGTACACCATGTGATGGGGAAAGGTTTCTAAAACGCACCTCATTTCTCTTCTCCTTGTGCCCGGGTTCGCCATTCCAGCCGCTTTACTAACAATCTCCCTACTTGGAGCATCAGCACCTTTAACCTCCTGTTCCGTACAGGTTGCAATTTGTCCTGAGGATGAACGGGTAGACGGGGAACCAGTGAGAGACTAGCTCTTGGTGTTGGGACAGGCACAGGTCACTCTATTTTCCCATCAGGAAGAAGAATTAACCACAGGCTCATCCTCCCCCCCGGAACCAGAACAGGGCCTGAAGCCATCCTGCGCTTTTGCGGCCAGCTCCCAAAAAAGCGAGTTGTACAATGGAGCTTCAGGGCACTGCAATTCACAAACCTGCAGAGTTATAAATGATAACTCTCGTCCACAAATATATTGAGGGAAGGCAAAGAAGAGGATTTGAAATCAAGGCCGAATTGCAGGAAACAGATTTCAGGAGGTAGATTCGAATCGCCTTTAAAGCACATGAAAAGCGGCAAAACGTTGACAATGATGCCCTTGGCCAAAAAGGGCGTATGCGTTTTTTCCTGAATATATTCAGGAAAAAACGCATACGCCCTTTTTGGCCAACCAAGCAACCTGGAAAGGCAAATCAGCGCTACAAAGAAGACTCGCTACCCGTCGGTCAAAAGGGCCATGCTGAAAAAAGTCTCAAAACCAGAAATGCAGGACAGGCCATGGAGAAATGGGAGCCTTGCTACACTGATGGGCGGGATGTAAATTGCCAACAGCCACTCTGGAGAAGTGTATGGTGTGTCCTGAGACATCTAAAAAACACAGCTTAGAGAGCATAGGGCACTTCCACTCATGGGGGTATAAATTGGGAAAATGAAAAATCAGCAAGACACAAGCACCCCAAAGTTTAGGGCTGCTCTGTTGACAAGGACCTCCACTTCATTCCACCTTCAATATCCCAGGAAAGAGAAAAATGGATAAAGAAGTTGTGGTCCTTATGTACAATGGAATATCACTCAGCCATGAAATCAATGTCATAAGGCTAGTAGCAGCATGATGAGTGGATTTAGGTACGACGATTCTAAGTGAAATAAGTCACACAGAAAAGGACACTTCTCATAAGGTATCACTTATGGAGGGAATGTAAAAAGCGTTACACTTGAACTGAATTACAAAACAGAACAGAGTCACACATGCAGAAAACACACTATGGCTGCTTAACGGGAAAGGTGAGGTGGCGTGATACATAAAACAAGTGTTTCAAATTAGCTCAGATACCGTTCCATAAACCCAATATGTAATAGACAAGACCTACTCCTTGCTCAGAGAACTGGACTCAACACGCCCTATTCACCGCACAAGAATATATCTGACTAGTAATAATCTTAAAACCTATGTATTGATATCTCTCTGTTAGTGTGTCAAGTGGGTGTAAAGCGGCATAAACACAGCAGTGAAAAGCAGCTAAACCCCATTATCAAAATAAATTACTTTGAAAAACCCATGAAACAAAGACAGTGAAAAAGAGAGAAATTCTTACACAATGCGTTCAGGGGCTGTGATGCAACCTGGATTGACCATATCTAGACCCACAGCTGGATGAGACATAAGGGTGGACACTCTTGGGGCTGAGAGGTTTGGCGAGGTTGGGTGAGCAAACGCAGACCCTTTAAAGTAATACTGAGTGGTACCCATCGCATGGGTCCCAAATCTCCAGGTTCAAGGGCATCTTCCTACATCGAAAACATGCATGAGAAAACAGAAAGATGGTACACCATGTGATGGGGAAAGGTTTCTAAAACGCACCTCATTTCTCTTCTCCTTGTGCCCGGGTTCGCCATTCCAGCCGCTTTACTAACAATCTCCCTACTTGGAGCATCAGCACCTTTAACCTCCTGTTTCGTACAGGTTGCAATTTGTCCTGAGGATGAACGGGTAGACGGGGAACCAGTGAGAGACTAGCTCTTGGTGTTGGGACAGGCACAGGTCACTCTATTTTCCCATCAGGAAGAAGAATTAACCACAGGCTCATCCCCCCCCCCTGAACCAGAACAGGGCCTGAAGCCATCCTGCGCTTTTGCGGCCAGCTCCCAAAAAAGCGAGTTGTAAAATGAAGCTTCAGGGCACTGCAATTCACAAACCTGCAGAGTTATAAATGATAACTCTCGTCCACAAATATATTGAGGGAAGGCAAAGAAGAGGATTTGAAATCAAGGCAGAATTGCAGGAAACAGATTTCAGGAGGTAGATTCGAATCGCCTTTAGAGCACATGAAAAGCGGCAAAACGTTGACAATGATGCCCTTGGCCAAAAAGGGCGTATGCGTTTTTTCCTGAATATATTCAGGAAAAAACGCATACGCCCTTTTTGGCCAACCAAGCAACCTGGAAAGGCAAATCAGCGCTACAAAGAAGACTCGCTACCCGTCGGTCAAAAGGGCCATGCTGAAAAACGTGTCAAAACCAGAAATGCAGGACAGGCCATGGAGAAATGGGAGCCTTGCTACACTGATGGGCGGGATGTAAATTGCCAACAGCCACTCTGGAAAAGTGTATGGTGTGTCCTGAAACATCTAAAAAACACAGCTTAGAGAGCATAGGGCACTTCCACTCATGGGGGTATAAATTGGGAAAATGAAAAATCAGCAAGACACAAGCACCCCAAAGTTTAGGGCTGCTCTGTTGACAAGGACCTCCACTTCATTCCACCTTCAATATCCCAGGAAAGAGAAAAATGGATAAAGAAGTTGTGGTCCTTATGTACAATGGAATATCACTCAGCCATGAAATCAATGTCATAAGGCTAGTAGCAGCATGATGAGTGGATTTAGGTACGACGATTCTAAGTGAAATAAGTCACACAGAAAAGGACACTTCTCATAAGGTATCACTTATGGAGGGAATGTAAAAAGCGTTACACTTGAACTGAATTACAAAACAGAACAGAGTCACACATGCAGAAAACACACTATGGCTGCTTAACGGGAAAGGTGAGGTGGCGTGATACATAAAACAAGTGTTTCAAATTAGCTCAGATACCGTTCCATAAACCCAATATGTAATAGACAAGACCTACTCCTTGCTCAGAGAAGTGGACTCAACACGCCCTATTCACCGCACAAGAATATATCTGACTAGTAATAATCTTAAAACCTATGTATTGATATCTCTCTGTTAGTGTGTCAAGTGGGTGTAAAGCGGCATAAACACAGCAGTGAAAAGCAGCTAAACCCCATTATCAAAATAAATTACTTTGAAAAACCCATGAAACAAAGACAGTGAAAGAGAGAGAAATTCTTACACAATGCGTTCAGGGGCTGTGATGCAACCTGGATTGACCATATCTAGACCCACAGCTGGATGAGACATAAGGGTGGACACTCTTGGGGCTGAGAGGTTTGGCGAGGTTGGGTGAGCAAACACAGACCCTTTAAAGTAATACTGCGTGGTACCCATCGCATGGGTCCCAAATCTCCAGGTTCAAGGGCATCTTCCTACATCGAAAACATGCATGAGAAAACAGAAAGATGGTACACCATGTGATGGGGAAAGGTTTCTAAAACGCACCTCATTTCTCTTCTCCTTGTGCCCGGGTTCGCCATTCCAGCCGCTTTACTAACAATCTCCCTACTTGGAGCATCAGCACCTTTAACCTCCTGTTCCGTACAGGTTGCAATTTGTCCTGAGGATGAACGGGTAGACGGGGAACCAGTGAGAGACTAGCTCTTGGTGTTGGGACAGGCACAGGTCACTCTATTTTCCCATCAGGAAGAAGAATTAACCACAGGCTCATCCTCCCCCCCGGAACCAGAACAGGGCCTGAAGCCATCCTGCGCTTTTGCGGCCAGCTCCCAAAAAAGCGAGTTGTACAATGGAGCTTCAGGGCACTGCAATTCACAAACCTGCAGAGTTATAAATGATAACTCTCGTCCACAAATATATTGAGGGAAGGCAAAGAAGAGGATTTGAAATCAAGGCCGAATTGCAGGAAACAGATTTCAGGAGGTAGATTCGAATCGCCTTTAAAGCACATGAAAAGCGGCAAAACGTTGACAATGATGCCCTTGGCCAAAAAGGGCGTATGCGTTTTTTCCTGAATATATTCAGGAAAAAACGCATACGCCCTTTTTGGCCAACCAAGCAACCTGGAAAGGCAAATCAGCGCTACAAAGAAGACTCGCTACCCATCGGTCAAAAGGGCCATGCTGAAAAAAGTCTCAAAACCAGAAATGCAGGACAGGCCATGGAGAAATGGGAGCCTTGCTACACTGATGGGCGGGATGTAAATTGCCAACAGCCACTCTGGAGAAGTGTACGGTGTGTCCTGAAACATCTAAAAAACACAGCTTAGAGAGCATAGGGAACTTCCACTCATGGGGATATAAATTGGGAAAATGAAAAATCAGCAAGACAGAAGCACCTCAAAGTTTAGGGCTGCTCTGTTGACAAGGACCTCCACTTCATTCCACCTTCAATATCCCAGGAAAGAGAAAAATGGATAAAGAAGTTGTGGTCCTTATGTACAATGGAATATCACTCAGCCATGAAATCAATGTCATAAGGCTAGTAGCAGCATGATGAGTGGATTTAGGTACGACGATTCTAAGTGAAATAAGTCACACAGAAAAGGACACTTCTCATAAGGTATCACTTATAGAGGGAATGTAAAAGCCGTTACACTTGAACTGAATTACAAAACAGAACAGAGTCACACATGCAGAAAACACACTATGGCTGCTTAACGGGAAAGGTGAGGTGGGGTGATACATAAAACAAGAGTTTCAAATTAGCTCAGATACCGTTCCATAAACCCAATATGTAATAGACAAGCCCTACTCCTGGCTCAGAGAACTGGACTCAACACGCCCTATTCACCGCACAAGAATATATCTGACTAGTAATAATGTTAAAACCTATGTATTGATATCTCTCTGTTAGTGTGTCAAGTGGGTGTAAAGCGGCATAAACACAGCAGTGAAAAGCAGCTAAACCCCATTATCAAAATAAATTACTTTGAAAAACCCATGAAACAAAGACAGTGAAAGAGAGAGAAATTCTTACACAATGCGTTCAGGGGCTGTGATGCAACCTGGATTGACCATATCTAGACCCACAGCTGGATGAGACATAAGGGTGGACACTCTTGGGGCTGAGAGGTTTGGCGAGGTTGGGTGAGCAAACGCAGACCCTTTAAAGTAATACTGAGTGGTACCCATCGCATGGGTCCCAAATCTCCAGGTTCAAGGGCATCTTCCTACATCGAAAACATGCATGAGAAAACAGAAAGATGGTACACCATGTGATGGGGAAAGGTTTCTAAAACGCACCTCATTTCTCTTCTCCTTGTGCCCGGGGTCGCCATTCCAGCCGCTTTACTAACAATCTCCCTACTTGGAGCATCAGCACCTTTAACCTCCTGTTTCGTACAGGTTGCAATTTGTCCTGAGGATGAACGGGTAGACGGGGAACCAGTGAGAGACTAGCTCTTGGTGTTGGGACAGGCACAGGTCACTCTATTTTCCCATCAGGAAGAAGAATTAACCACAGGCTCATCCCCCCCCCGCAACCAGAACAGGGCCTGAAGCCATCCTGCGCTTTTGCGGCCAGCTCCCAAAAAAGCGAGTTGTAAAATGAAGCTTCAGGGCACTGCAATTCACAAACCTGCAGAGTTATAAATGATAACTCTCGTCCACAAATATATTGAGGGAAGGCAAAGAAGAGGATTTGAAATCAAGGCAGAATTGCAGGAAACAGATTTCAGGAGGTAGATTCGAATCGCCTTTAGAGCACATGAAAAGCGGCAAAACGTTGACAATGATGCCTTTGGCCAAAAAGGGCGTATGCGTTTTTTCCTGAATATATTCAGGAAAAAACGCATACGCCCTTTTTGGCCAACCAAGCAACCTGGAAAGGTAAATCAGCGCTACAAAGAAGACTCGCTACCCGTCGGTCAAAAGGGCCATGCTGAAAAACGTGTCAAAACCAGAAATGCAGGACAGGCCATGGAGAAATGGGAGCCTTGCTACACTGATGGGCGGGATGTAAATTGCCAACAGCCACTCTGGAGAAATGTATGGTGTGTCCTGAAACATCTAAAAAACACAGCTTAGAGAGCATAGGGCACTTCCACTCATGGGGGTATAAATTGGGAAAATGAAAAATCAGCAAGACACAAGCACCCCAAAGTTTAGGGCTGCTCTGTTGACAAGGACCTCCACTTCATTCCACCTTCAATATCCCAGGAAAGAGAAAAATGGATAAAGAAGTTGTGGTCCTTATGTACAATGGAATATCACTCAGCCATGAAATCAATGTCATAAGGCTAGTAGCAGCATGATGAGTGGATTTAGGTACGACGATTCTAAGTGAAATAAGTCACACAGAAAAGGACACTTCTCATAAGGTATCACTTATAGTGGGAATGTAAAAAGCGTTACACTTGAACTGAATTACAAAACAGAACAGAGTCACACATGCAGAAAACACACTATGGCTGCTTAACGGGAAAGGTGAGGTGGGGTGATACATAAAACAAGGGTTTCAAATTAGCTCAGATACCGTTCCATAAACCCAATATGTAATAGACAAGACCTACTCCTTGCTCAGAGAACTGGACTCAACACGCCCTATTCACCGCACAAGAATATATCTGACTAGTAATAATCTTAAAACCTATGTATTGATATCTCTCTGTTAGTGTGTCAAGTGGGTGTAAAGCGGCATAAACACAGCAGTGAAAAGCAGCTAAACCCCATTATCAAAATAAATTACTTTCAAAAACCCATGAAACAAAGACAGTGAAAGAGAGAGAAATTCTTACACAAGGCGTTCAGGGGCTGTGATGCAACCTGGATTGACCATATCTAGACCCACAGCTGGATGAGACATAAGGGTGGACACTCTTGGGCCTGAGAGGTTTGGCGAGGTTGGGTGAGCAAACGCAGACCCTTTAAAGTAATACTGCGTGGTACCCATCGCATGGGTCCCAAATCTCCAGGTTCAAGGGCATCTTCCTACATCGAAAACATGCATGAGAAAACAGAAAGATGGTACACCATGTGATGGGGAAAGGTTTCTAAAACGCACCTCATTTCTCTTCTCCTTGTGCCCGGGTCCGCCATTCCAGCCGCTTTACTAACAATCTCCCTACTTGGAGCATCAGCACCTTTAACCTCCTGTTCCGTACAGGTTGCAATTTGTCCTGAGGATGAACGGATAGACGGGGAACCAGTGAGAGACTAGCTCTTGGTGTTGGGACAGGCACAGGTCACTCTATTTTCCCATCAGGAAGAAGAATTAACCACAGGCTCATCCCCCCCCCAGGAACCAGAACAGGGCCTGAAGCCATCCTGCGCTTTTGCGGCCAGCTCCCAAAAAAGCGAGTTGTAAAATGGAGCTTCAGGGCACTGCAATTCACAAACCTGCAGAGTTATAAATCATAACTCTCGTCCACAAATATATTGAGGGAAGGCAAAGAAGAGGATTTGAAATCAAGGCAGATTTGCAGGAAACAGATTTCAGGAGGTAGATTCGAATCGCCTTTAAAGCACATGAAAAGCGGCAAAACGTTGACAATGATGCCTTTGGCCAAAAAGGGCGTATGCGTTTTTTCCTGAATATATTCAGGAAAAAACGCATACGCCCTTTTTGGCCAACCAAGCAACCTGGAAAGGCAAATCAGCGCTACAAAGAAGACTCGCTACCCATCGGTCAAAAGGGCCATGCTGAAAAAAGTCTCAAAACCAGAAATGCAGGACAGGCCATGGAGAAATGGGAGCCTTGCTACACTGATGGGCGGGATGTAAATTGCCAACAGCCACTCTGGAGAAGTGTACGGTGTGTCCTGAAACATCTAAAAAACACAGCTTAGAGAGCATAGGGCACTTCCACTCATGGGGGTATAAATTGGGAAAATGAAAAATCAGCAAGACACAAGCACCCCAAAGTTTAGGGCTGCTCTGTTGACAAGGACCTCCACTTCATTCCACCTTCAATATCCCAGGAAAGAGAAAAATGGATAAAGAAGTTGTGGTCCTTATGTACAATGGAATATCACTCAGCCATGAAATCAATGTCATAAGGCTAGTAGCAGCATGATGAGTGGATTTAGGTACGACGATTCTAAGTGAAATAAGTCACACAGAAAAGGACACTTCTCATAAGGTATCACTTATAGAGGGAATGTAAAAAGCGTTACACTTGAACTGAATTACAAAACAGAACAGAGTCACACATGCAGAAAACACACTATGGCTGCTTAACGGGAAAGGTGAGGTGGGGTGATACATAAAACAAGGGTTTCAAATTAGCTCAGATACCGTTCCATAAACCCAATATGTAATAGACAAGACCTACTCCTTGCTCAGAGAACTGGACTCAACACGCCCTATTCACCGCACAAGAATATATCTGACTAGAAATAATCTTAAAACCTATGTATTGATATCTCTCTGTTAGTGTGTCAAGTGGGTGTAAAGCGGCATAAACACAGCAGTGAAAAGCAGCTAAACCCCATTATCAAAATAAATTACTTTTACAATCCCATGAAACAAAGACAGTGAAAGAGAGAGAAATTCTTACACAATGCGTTCAGGGGATGTGATGCAACCTGGATTGACCATATCTAGACCCACAGCTGGATGAGACATAAGGGTGGACACTCTTGGGGCTGAGAGGTTTGGTGAGGTTGGGTGAGCAAACGCAGACCCTTTAAAGTAATACTGCGTGGTACCCATCGCATGGGTCCCAAATCTTCAGGTTCAAGGGCATCTTCCTACATCGAAAACATGCATGAGAAAACAAAAAGATGGTACACCATGTGATGGGGAAAGGTTTCTAAAACGCACCTCATTTCTCTTCTCCTTGTGCCAGGGTACGCCATTCCAGCCGCTTTACTAACAATCTCCCTACTTGGAGCATCAGCACCTTTAACCTCCTGTTCCGTACAGGTTGCAATTTGTCCTGAGGATGAACGGGTAGACGGGGAACCAGTGAGAGACTAGCTCTTGGTGTTGGGACAGGCACAGGTCACTCTATTTTCCCATCAGGAAGAAGAATTACCCACAGGCTCATCCTCCCCCCCGGAACCAGAACAGGGCCTGAAGCCATCCTGCGCTTTTGCGGCCAGCTCCCAAAAAAGCGAGTTGTAAAATGGAGCTTCAGGGCACTGCAATTCACCAACCTGCAGAGTTATAAATGATAACTCTCGTCCACAAATATATTGAGGGAAGGCAAAGAAGAGGATTTGAAATCAAGGCAGAATTGCAGGAAACAGATTTCAGGAGGTAGATTCGAATCGCCTTTAAAGCACATGAAAAGCGGCAAAACGTTGACAATGATGCCCTTGGCCAAAAAGGGCGTATGCGTTTTTTCCTGAATATATTCAGGAAAAAACGCATACGCCCTTTTTGGCCAACCAAGCAACCTGGAAAGGCAAATCAGCGCTACAAAGAAGACTCGCTACCCGTCGGTCAAAAGGGCCATGCTGAAAAACGTGTCAAAACCAGAAATGCAGGACAGGCCATGGAGAAATGGGAGCCTTGCTACACTGATGGGCGGGATGTAAATTGCCAACAGCCACTCTGGAGAAGTGTATGGTGTGTCCTGAGACATCTAAAAAACACAGCTTAGAGAGCATAGGGCACTTCCACTCATGGGGGTATAAATTGGGAAAATGAAAAATCAGCAAGACACAAGCACCCCAAAGTTTAGGGCTGCTCTGTTGACAAGGACCTCCACTTCATTCCACCTTCAATATCCCAGGAAAGAGAAAAATGGATAAAGAAGTTGTGGTCCTTATGTACAATGGAATATCACTCAGCCATGAAATCGATGTCATAAGGCTAGTAGCAGCATGATGAGTGGATTTAGGTACGACGATTCTAAGTGAAATAAGTCACACAGAAAAGGACACTTCTCATAAGGTATCACTTATGGAGGGAATGTAAAAAGCGTTACACTTGAACTGAATTACAAAACAGAACAGAGTCACACATGAAGAAAACACACTATGGCTGCTTAATGGGAAAGGTGAGGTGGCGTGATACATAAAACAAGTGTTTCAAATTAGCTCAGATACCGTTCCATAAACCCAATATGTAATAGACAAGACCTACTCCTTGCTCAGAGAACTGGACTCAACACGCCCTATTCACCGCACAAGAATATATCTGAATAGTAACAATCTTAAAACCTATGTATTGATATCTCTCTGTTAGTGTGTCAAGTGGGTGTAAAGCGGCATAAACACAGCAGTGAAAAGCAGCTAAACCCCATTATCAAAATAAATTACTTTCAAAAACCCATGAAACAAAGACAGTGAAAGAGAGAGAAATTCTTACACAATGCGTTCAGGGGCTGTGATGCAACCTGGATTGACCATATCTAGACCCACAGCTGGATGAGACATAAGGGTGGACACTCTTGGGGCTGAGAGGTTTGGCGAGGTTGGGTGAGCAAACGCAGACCCTTTAAAGTAATACTGCGTGGTACCCATCGCATGGGTCCCAAATCTCCAGGTTCAAGGGCATCTTCCTACATCGAAAACATGCATGAGAAAACAGAAAGATGGTACACCATGTGATGGGGAAAGGTTTCTAAAACGCACCTCATTTCTCTTCTCCTTGTGCCCGGGTCCGCCATTCCAGCCGCTTTACTAACAATCTCCCTACTTGGAGCATCAGCACCTTTAACCTCCTGTTCCGTACAGGTTGCAATTTGTCCTGAGGATGAACGGATAGACGGGGAACCAGTGAGAGACTAGCTCTTGGTGTTGGGACAGGCACAGGTCACTCTATTTTCCCATCAGGAAGAAGAATTAACCACAGGCTCATCCCCCCCCCAGGAACCAGAACAGGGCCTGAAGCCATCCTGCGCTTTTGCGGCCAGCTCCCAAAAAAGCGAGTTGTAAAATGGAGCTTCAGGGCACTGCAATTCACAAACCTGCAGAGTTATAAATCATAACTCTCGTCCACAAATATATTGAGGGAAGGCAAAGAAGAGGATTTGAAATCAAGGCAGAATTGCAGGAAACAGATTTCAGGAGGTAGATTCGAATCGCCTTTAAAGCACATGAAAAGCGGCAAAACGTTGACAATGATGCCCTTGGCCAAAAAGGGCGTATGCGTTTTTTCCTGAATATATTCAGGAAAAAACGCATACGCCCTTTTTGGCCAACCAAGCAACCTGGAAAGGCAAATCAGCGCTACAAAGAAGACTCGCTACCCGTCGGTCAAAAGGGCCATGCTGAAAAAAGTCTCAAAACCAGAAATGCAGGACAGGCCATGGAGAAATGGGAGCCTTGCTACACTGATGGGCGGGATGTAAATTGCCAACAGCCACTCTGGAGAAGTGTATGGTGTGTCCTGAGACATCTAAAAAACACAGCTTAGAGAGCATAGGGCACTTCCACTCATGGGGGTATAAATTGGGAAAATGAAAAATCAGCAAGACACAAGCACCCCAAAGTTTAGGGCTGCTCTGTTGACAAGGACCTCCACTTCATTCCACCTTCAATATCCCAGGAAAGAGAAAAATGGATAAAGAAGTTGTGGTCCTTATGTACAATGGAATATCACTCAGCCATGAAATCAATGTCATAAGGCTAGTAGCAGCATGATGAGTGGATTTAGGTACGACGATTCTAAGTGAAATAAGTCACACAGAAAAGGACACTTCTCATAAGGTATCACTTATGGAGGGAATGTAAAAAGCGTTACACTTGAACTGAATTACAAAACAGAACAGAGTCACACATGCAGAAAACACACTATGGCTGCTTAACGGGAAAGGTGAGGTGGCGTGATACATAAAACAAGAGTTTCAAATTAGCTCAGATACCGTTCCATAAACCCAATATGTAATAGACAAGACCTACTCTTTGCTCAGAGAACTGGACTCAACACACCCTATTCACCGCACAAGAATATATCTGACTAGTAATAATCTTAAAACCTATGTATTGATATCTCTCTGTAAGTGTGTCACGTGGGTGTAAAGCGGCATAAACACAGCAGTGAAAAGCAGCTAAACCCCATTATCAAAATAAATTACTTTGAAAAACCCATGAAACAAAGACAGTGAAAGAGAGAGAAATTCTTACACAATGCGTTCAGGGGCTGTGATGCAACCTGGATTGACCATATCTAGACCCACAGCTGGATGAGACATAAGGGTGGACACTCTTGGGGCTGAGAGGTTTGGCGAGGTTGGGTGAGCAAACGCAGACCCTTTAAAGTAATACTGCGTGGTACCCATCGCATGGGTCCCAAATCTCCAGGTTCAAGGGCATCTTCCTACATCGAAAACATGCATGAGAAAACAGAAAGATGGTACACCATGTGATGGGGAAAGGTTTCTAAAACGCACCTCATTTCTCTTCTCCTTGTGCCCGGGTCCGCCATTCCAGCCGCTTTACTAACAATCTCCCTACTTGGAGCATCAGCACCTTTAACCTCCTGTTCCGTACAGGTTGCAATTTGTCCTGAGGATGAACGGATAGACGGGGAACCAGTGAGAGACTAGCTCTTGGTGTTGGGACAGGCACAGGTCACTCTATTTTCCCATCAGGAAGAAGAATTAACCACAGGCTCATCCCCCCCCCAGGAACCAGAACAGGGCCTGAAGCCATCCTGCGCTTTTGCGGCCAGCTCCCAAAAAAGCGAGTTGTAAAATGGAGCTTCAGGGCACTGCAATTCACAAACCTGCAGAGTTATAAATCATAACTCTCGTCCACAAATATATTGAGGGAAGGCAAAGAAGAGGATTTGAAATCAAGGCAGATTTGCAGGAAACAGATTTCAGGAGGTAGATTCGAATCGCCTTTAAAGCACATGAAAAGCGGCAAAACGTTGACAATGATGCCTTTGGCCAAAAAGGGCTTATGCGTTTTTTCCTGAATATATTCAGGAAAAAACGCATACGCCCTTTTTGGCCAACCAAGCAACCTGGAAAGGCAAATCAGCGCTACAAAGAAGACTCGCTACCCATCGGTCAAAAGGGCCATGCTGAAAAAAGTCTCAAAACCAGAAATGCAGGACAGGCCATGGAGAAATGGGAGCCTTGCTACACTGATGGGCGGGATGTAAATCGCCAACAGCCACTCTGGAGAAGTGTACGGTGTGTCCTGAAACATCTAAAAAACACAGCTTAGAGAGCATAGGGCATTTCCACTCATGGGGGTATAAATTGGGAAAATGAAAAATCAGCAAGACACAAGCACCCCAAAGTTTAGGGCTGCTCTGTTGACAAGGACCTCCACTTCATTCCACCTTCAATATCCCAGGAAAGAGAAAAATGGATAAAGAAGTTGTGGTCCTTATGTACAATGGAATATCACTCAGCCATGAAATCAATGTCATAAGGCTAGTAGCAGCATGATGAGTGGATTTAGGTACGACGATTCTAAGTGAAATAAGTCACACAGAAAAGGACACTTCTCATAAGGTATCACTTATAGAGGGAATGTAAAAAGCGTTACACTTGAACTGAATTACAAAACAGAACAGAGTCACACATGCAGAAAACACACTATGGCTGCTTAACGGGAAAGGTGAGGTGGGGTGATACATAAAACAAGGGTTTCAAATTAGCTCAGATACCGTTCCATAAACCCAATATGTAATAGACAAGACCTACTCCTTGCTCAGAGAACTGGACTCAACACGCCCTATTCACCGCACAAGAATATATCTGACTAGAAATAATCTTAAAACCTATGTATTGATATCTCTCTGTTAGTGTGTCAAGTGGGTGTAAAGCGGCATAAACACAGCAGTGAAAAGCAGCTAAACCCCATTATCAAAATAAATTACTTTTACAATCCCATGAAACAAAGACAGTGAAAGAGAGAGAAATTCTTACACAATGCGTTCAGGGGATGTGATGCAACCTGGATTGACCATATCTAGACCCACAGCTGGATGAGACATAAGGGTGGACACTCTTGGGGCTGAGAGGTTTGGTGAGGTTGGGTGAGCAAACGCAGACACTTTAAAGTAATACTGCGTGGTACCCATCGCATGGGTCCCAAATCTTCAGGTTCAAGGGCATCTTCCTACATCGAAAACATGCATGAGAAAACAAAAAGATGGTACACCATGTGATGGGGAAAGGTTTCTAAAACGCACCTCATTTCTCTTCTCCTTGTGCCAGGGTACGCCATTCCAGCCGCTTTACTAACAATCTCCCTACTTGGAGCATCAGCACCTTTAACCTCCTGTTCCGTACAGGTTGCAATTTGTCCTGAGGATGAACGGGTAGACGGGGAACCAGTGAGAGACTAGCTCTTGGTGTTGGGACAGGCACAGGTCACTCTATTTTCCCATCAGGAAGAAAAATTACCCACAGGCTCATCCTCCCCCCCGCAACCAGAACAGGGCCTGAAGCCATCCTGCGCTTTTGCGGCCAGCTCCCAAAAAAGCGAGTTGTAAAATGGAGCTTCAGGGCACTGCAATTCACAAACCTGCAGAGTTATAAATGATAACTCTCGTCCACAAATATATTGAGGGAAGGCAAAGAAGAGGATTTGAAATCAAGGCAGAATTGCAGGAAACAGATTTCAGGATGTAGATTCGAATCGCCTTTAAAGCACATGAAAAGCGGCAAAACGTTGACAATGATGCCCTTGGCCAAAAAGGGCGTATGCGTTTTTTCCTGAATATATTCAGGAAAAAACGCATACGCCCTTTTTGGCCAACCAAGCAACCTGGAAAGGCAAATCAGCGCTACAAAGAAGACACGCTACCCGTCGGTCAAAAGGGCCATGCTGAAAAAAGTCTCAAAACCAGAAATGCAGGACAGGCCATGGAGAAATGGGAGCCTTGCTACACTGATGGGCGGGATGTAAATTGCCAACAGCCACTCTGGAGAAGTGTATGGTGTGTCCTGAAACATCTAAAAAACACAGCTTAGAGAGCATAGGGCACTTCCACTCATGGGGGTATAAATTGGGAAAATGAAAAATCAGCAAGACACAAGCACCCCAAAGTTTAGGGCTGCTCTGTTGACAAGGACCTCCACTTCATTCCACCTTCAATATCCCAGGAAAGAGAAAAATGGATAAAGAAGTTGTGGTCCTTATGTACAATGGAATATCACTCAGCCATGAAATCAATGTCATAAGGCTAGTAGCAGCATGATGAGTGGATTTAGGTACAACGATTCTAAGTGAAATAAGTCACACAGAAAAGGACACTTCTCATAAGGTATCACTTATGGAGGGAATGTAAAAAGCGTTACACTTGAACTGAATTACAAAACAGAACAGAGTCACACATGCAGAAAACACACTATGGCTGCTTAACGGGAAAGGTGAGGTGGCGTGATACATAAAACAAGTGTTTCAAATTAGCTCAGATACCGTTCCATAAACCCAATATGTAATAGACAAGACCTACTCTTTGCTCAGAGAACTGGACTCAACACACCCTATTCACCGCACAAGAATATATCTGACTAGTAATAATCTTAAAACCTATGTATTGATATCTCTCTATAAGTGTGTCACGTGGGTGTAAAGCGGCATAAACACAGCAGTGAAAAGCAGCTAAACCCCATTATCAAAATAAATTACTTTGAAAAACCCATGAAACAAAGACAGTGAAAGAGAGAGAAATTCTTACACAATGCGTTCAGGGGCTGTGATGCAACCTGGATTGACCATATCTAGACCCACAGCTGGATGAGACATAAGGGTGGACACTCTTGGGGCTGAGAGGTTTGGTGAGGTTGGGTGAGCAAACGCAGACCCTTTAAAGTAATACTGCGTGGTACCCATCGCATGGGTCCCAAATCTCCAGGTTCAAGGGCATCTTCCTACATTGAAAACATGCATGAGAAAACAAAAAGATGGTACACCATGTGATGGGGAAAGGTTTCTAAAACGCACCTCATTTCTCTTCTCCTTGTGCCAGGGTACGCCATTCCAGCCGCTTTACTAACAATCTCCCTACTTGGAGCATCAGCACCTTTAACCTCCTGTTCCGTACAGGTTGCAATTTGTCCTGAGGATGAACGGGTAGACGGGGAACCAGTGAGAGACTAGCTCTTGGTGTTGGGACAGGCACAGGTCACTCTATTTTCCCATCAGGAAGAAGAATTACCCACAGGCTCATCCTCCCCCCCGGAACCAGAACAGGGCCTGAAGCCATCCTGCGCTTTTGCAACCAGCTCCCAAAAAAGCGAGTTGTAAAATGGAGCTTCAGGGCACTGCAATTCACAAACCTGCAGAGTTATAAATGATAACTCTCGTCCACAAATATATTGAGGGAAGGCAAAGAAGAGGATTTGAAATCAAGGCAGAATTGCAGGAAACAGATTTCAGGAGGTAGATTCGAATCGCCTTTAAAGCACATGAAAAGCGGCAAAACGTTGACAATGATGCCCTTGGCCAAAAAGGGCGTATGCGTTTTTTCCTGAATATATTCAGGAAAAAACGCATACGCCCTTTTTGGCCAACCAAGCAACCTGGAAAGGCAAATCAGCGCTACAAAGAAGACTCGCTACCCGTCGGTCAAAAGGGCCATGCTGAAAAACGTGTCAAAACCAGAAATGCAGGACAGGCCATGGAGAAATGGGAGCCTTGCTACACTGATGGGCGGGATGTAAATTGCCAACAGCCACTCTGGAGAAGTGTATGGTGTGTCCTGAAACATCTAAAAAACACAGCTTAGAGAGCATAGGGCACTTCCACTCATGGGGGTATAAATTGGGAAAATGAAAAATCAGCAAGACACAAGCACCCCAAAGTTTAGGGCTGCTCTGTTGACAAGGACCTCCACTTCATTCCACCTTCAATATCCCAGGAAAGAGAAAAATGGATAAAGAAGTTGTGGTCCTTATGTACAATGGAATATCACTCAGCCATGAAATCGATGTCATAAGGCTAGTAGCAGCATGATGAATGGATTTAGGTACGACGATTCTAAGTGAAATAAGTCACACAGAAAAGGACACTTCTCATAAGGTATCACTTATGGAGGGAATGTAAAAAGCGTTACACTTGAACTGAATTACAAAACAGAACAGAGTCACACATGCAGAAAACACACTATGGCTGCTTAACGGGAAAGGTGAGGTGGCGTGATACATAAAACAAGTGTTTCAAATTAGCTCAGATACCGTTCCATAAACCCAATATGTAATAGACAAGACCTACTCCTTGCTCAGAGAACTGGACTCAACACGCCCTATTCACCGCACAAGAATATATCTGACTAGTAACAATCTTAAAACCTATGTATTGATATCTCTCTGTTAGTGTGTCAAGTGGGTGTAAAGCGGCATAAACACAGCAGTGAAAAGCAGCTAAACCCCATTATCAAAATAAATTACTTTGAAAAACCCATGAAACAAAGACAGTGAAAGAGAGAGAAATTCTTACACAATGCGTTCAGGGGCTGTGATGCAACCTGGATTGACCATATCTAGACCCACAGCTGGATGAGACATAAGGGTGGACACTCTTGGGGCTGAGAGGTTTGGTGAGGTTGGGTGAGCAAACGCAGACCCTTTAAAGTAATACTGCGTGGTACCCATCGCATGGGTCCCAAATCTCCAGGTTCAAGGGCATCTTCCTACATCGAAAACATGCATGAGAAAACAGAAAGATGGTACACCATGTGATGGGGAAAGGTTTCTAAAACGCACCTCATTTCTCTTCTCCTTGTGCCCGGGTTCGCCATTCCAGCCGCTTTACTAACAATCTCCCTACTTGGAGCATCAGCACCTTTAACCTCCTGTTTCGTACAGGTTGCAATTTGTCCTGAGGATGAACGGGTAGACGGGGAACCAGTGAGAGACTAGCTCTTGGTGTTGGGACAGGCACAGGTCACTCTATTTTCCCATCAGGAAGAAGAATTACCCACAGGCTCATCCTCCCCCCCGGAACCAGAACAGGGCCTGAAGCCATCCTGCGCTTTTGCGGCCAGCTCCCAAAAAAGCGAGTTGTAAAATGGAGCTTCAGGGCACTGCAATTCACAAACCTGCAGAGTTATAAATGATAACTCTCGTCCACAAATATATTGAGGGAAGGCAAAGAAGAGGATTTGAAATCAAGGCAGAAATGCAGGAAACAGATTTCAGGAGGTAGATTCGAATCGCCTTTAAAGCACATGAAAAGCGGCAAAACGTTGACAATGATGCCCTTGGCCAAAAAGGGCGTATGCGTTTTTTCCTGAATATATTCAGGAAAAAACGCATACGCCCTTTTTGGCCAACCAAGCAACCTGGAAAGGCAAATCAGCGCTACAAAGAAGACTCGCTACCCGTCGGTCAAAAGGGCCATGCTGAAAAAAGTCTCAAAACCAGAAATGCAGGACAGGCCATGGAGAAATGGGAGCCTTGCTACACTGATGGGCGGGATGTAAATTGCCAACAGCCACTCTGGAGAAGTGTATGGTGTGTCCTGAGACATCTAAAAAACACAGCTTAGAGAGCATAGGGCACTTCCACTCATGGGGGTATAAATTGGGAAAATGAAAAATCAGCAAGACACAAGCACCCCAAAGTTTAGGGCTGCTCTGTTGACAAGGACCTCCACTTCATTCCACCTTCAATATCCCAGGAAAGAGAAAAATGGATAAAGAAGTTGTAGTCCTTATGTACAATGGAATATCACTCAGCCATGAAATCAATGTCATAAGGCTAGTAGCAGCATGATGAGTGGATTTAGGTACGACGATTCTAAGTGAAATAAGTCACACAGAAAAGGACACTTCTCATAAGGTATCACTTATGGAGGGAATGTAAAAAGCGTTACACTTGAACTGAATTACAAAACAGAACAGAGTCACACATGCAGAAAACACACTATGGCTGCTTAACGGGAAAGGTGAGGTGGCGTGATACATAAAACAAGTGTTTCAAATTAGCTCAGATACCGTTCCATAAACCCAATATGTAATAGACAAGACCTACTCTTTGCTCAGAGAACTGGACTCAACACACCCTATTCACCGCACAAGAATATATCTGACTAGTAAAAATCTTAAAACCTATGTATTGATATCTCTCTGTAAGTGTGTCACGTGGGTGTAAAGCGGCATAAACACAGCAGAGAAAAGCAGCTAAACCCCATTATCAAAATAAATTACTTTGAAAAACCCATGAAACAAAGACAGTGAAAGAGAGAGAAATTCTTACACAATGCGTTCAGGGGCTGTGATGCAACCTGGATTGACCATATCTAGACCCACAGCTGGATGAGACATAAGGGTGGACACTCTTGGGGCTGAGAGGTTTGGTGAGGTTGGGTGAGCAAACGCAGACCCTTTAAAGTAATACTGCGTGGTACCCATCGCATGGGTCCCAAATCTCCAGGTTCAAGGGCATCTTCCTACATCGAAAACATGCATGAGAAAACAAAAAGATGGTACACCATGTGATGGGGAAAGGTTTCTAAAACGCACCTCATTTCTCTTCTCCTTGTGCCAGGGTACGCCATTCCAGCCGCTTTACTAACAATCTCCCTACTTGGAGCATCAGCACCTTTAACCTCCTGTTCCGTACAGGTTGCAATTTGTCCTGAGGATGAACGGGTAGACGGGGAACCAGTGAGAGACTAGCTCTTGGTGTTGGGACAGGCACAGGTCACTCTATTTTCCCATCAGGAAGAAGAATTACCCACAGGCTCATCCTCCCCCCCGGAACCAGAACAGGGCCTGAAGCCATCCTGCGCTTTTGCGGCCAGCTCCCAAAAAAGCGAGTTGTAAAATGGAGCTTCAGGGCACTGCAATTCACAAACCTGCAGAGTTATAAATGATAACTCTCGTCCACAAATATATTGAGGGAAGGCAAAGAAGAGGATTTGAAATCAAGGCAGAATTGCAGGAAACAGATTTCAGGAGGTAGATTCGAATCGCCTTTAAAGCACATGAAAAGCGGCAAAACGTTGACAATGATGCCCTTGGCCAAAAAGGGCGTATGCGTTTTTTCCTGAATATATTCAGGAAAAAACGCATACGCCCTTTTTGGCCAACCAAGCAACCTGGAAAGGCAAATCAGCGCTACAAAGAAGACTCGCTACCCGTCGGTCAAAAGGGCCATGCTGAAAAACGTGTCAAAACCAGAAATGCAGGACAGGCCATGGAGAAATGGGAGCCTTGCTACACTGATGGGCGGGATGTAAATTGCCAACAGCCACTCTGGAGAAGTGTATGGTGTGTCCTGAAACATCTAAAAAACACAGCTTAGAGAGCATAGGGCACTTCCACTCATGGGGGTATAAATTGGGAAAATGAAAAATCAGCAAGACACAAGCACCCCAAAGTTTAGGGCTGCTCTGTTGACAAGGACCTCCACTTCATTCCACCTTCAATATCCCAGGAAAGAGAAAAATGGATAAAGAAGTTGTGGTCCTTATGTACAATGGAATATCACTCAGCCATGAAATCGATGTCATAAGGCTAGTAGCAGCATGATGAATGGATTTAGGTACGACGATTCTAAGTGAAATAAGTCACACAGAAAAGGACACTTCTCATAAGGTATCACTTATGGAGGGAATGTAAAAAGCGTTACACTTGAACTGAATTACAAAACAGAACAGAGTCACACATGCAGAAAACACACTATGGCTGCTTAACGGGAAAGGTGAGGTGGCGTGATACATAAAACAAGTGTTTCAAATTAGCTCAGATACCGTTCCATAAACCCAATATGTAATAGACAAGACCTACTCCTTGCTCAGAGAACTGGACTCAACACGCCCTATTCACCGCACAAGAATATATCTGACTAGTAACAATCTTAAAACCTATGTATTGATATCTCTCTGTTAGTGTGTCAAGTGGGTGTAAAGCGGCATAAACACAGCAGTGAAAAGCAGCTAAACCCCATTATCAAAATAAATTACTTTGAAAAACCCATGAAACAAAGACAGTGAAAGAGAGAGAAATTCTTACACAATGCGTTCAGGGGCTGTGATGCAACCTGGATTGACCATATCTAGACCCACAGCTGGATGAGACATAAGGGTGGACACTCTTGGGGCTGAGAGGTTTGGTGAGGTTGGGTGAGCAAACGCAGACCCTTTAAAGTAATACTGCGTGGTACCCATCGCATGGGTCCCAAATCTCCAGGTTCAAGGGCATCTTCCTACATCGAAAACATGCATGAGAAAACAAAAAGATGGTACACCATGTGATGGGGAAAGGTTTCTAAAACGCACCTCATTTCTCTTCTCCTTGTGCCAGGGTACGCCATTCCAGCCGCTTTACTAACAATCTCCCTACTTGGAGCATCAGCACCTTTAACCTCCTGTTCCGTACAGGTTGCAATTTGTCCTGAGGATGAACGGGTAGACGGGGAACCAGTGAGAGACTAGCTCTTGGTGTTGGGACAGGCACAGGTCACTCTATTTTCCCATCAGGAAGAAGAATTACCCACAGGCTCATCCTCCCCCCCGGAACCAGAACAGGGCCTGAAGCCATCCTGCGCATTTGCGGCCAGCTCCCAAAAAAGCGAGTTGTAAAATGGAGCTTCAGGGCACTGCAATTCACAAACCTGCAGAGTTATAAATGATAACTCTCGTCCACAAATATATTGAGGGAAGGCAAAGAAGAGGATTTGAAATCAAGGCAGAATTGCAGGAAACAGATTTCAGGAGGTAGATTCGAATCGCCTTTAAAGCACATGAAAAGCGGCAAAACGTTGACAATGATGCCCTTGGCCAAAAAGGGCGTATGCGTTTTTTCCTGAATATATTCAGGAAAAAACGCATACGCCCTTTTTGGCCAACCAAGCAACCTGGAAAGGCAAATCAGCGCTACAAAGAAGACTCGCTACCCGTCGGTCAAAAGGGCCATGCTGAAAAACGTGTCAAAACCAGAAATGCAGGACAGGCCATGGAGAAATGGGAGCCTTGCTACACTGATGGGCGGGATGTAAATTGCCAACAGCCACTCTGGAGAAGTGTATGGTGTGTCCTGAAACATCTAAAAAACACAGCTTAGAGAGCATAGGGCACTTCCACTCATGGGGGTATAAATTGGGAAAATGAAAAATCAGCAAGACACAAGCACCCCAAAGTTTAGGGCTGCTCTGTTGACAAGGACCTCCACTTCATTCCACCTTCAATATCCCAGGAAAGAGAAAAATGGATAAAGAAGTTGTGGTCCTTATGTACAATGGAATATCACTCAGCCATGAAATCGATGTCATAAGGCTAGTAGCAGCATGATGAGTGGATTTAGGTACGACGATTCTAAGTGAAATAAGTCACACAGAAAAGGACACTTCTCATAAGGTATCACTTATAGAGGGAATGTAAAAACCGTTACACTTGAACTGAATTACAAAACAGAACAGAGTCACACATGCAGAAAACACACTATGGCTGCTTAACGGGAAAGGTGAGGTGGCGTGATACATAAAACAAGTGTTTCAAATTAGCTCAGATACCGTTCCATAAACCAATATGTAATAGACAAGACCTACTCCTTGCTCAGAGAACTGGACTCAACACGCCCTATTCACCGCACAAGAATATATCTGACTAGTAACAATCTTAAAACCTATGTATTGATATCTCTCTGTTAGTGTGTCAAGTGGGTGTAAAGCGGCATAAACACAGCAGTGAAAAGCAGCTAAACCCCATTATCAAAATAAATTACTTTGAAACACCCATGAAACAAAGACAGTGAAAGAGAGAGAAATTCTTACACAATGCGTTCAGGGGCTGTGATGCAACCTGGATTGACCATATCTAGACCCACAGCTGGATGAGACATAAGGGTGGACACTCTTGGGGCTGAGAGGTTTGGCGAGGTTGGGTGAGCAAACGCAGACCCTTTAAAGTAATACTGAGTGGTACCCATCGCATGGGTCCCAAATCTCCAGGTTCAAGGGCATCTTCCTACATCGAAAACATGCATGAGAAAACAGAAAGATGGTACACCATGTGATGGGGAAAGGTTTCTAAAACGCACCTCATTTCTCTTCTCCTTGTGCCCGGGTTCGCCATTCCAGCCGCTTTACTAACAATCTCCCTACTTGGAGCATCAGCACCTTTAACCTCCTGTTTCGTACAGGTTGCAATTTGTCCTGAGGATGAACGGGTAGACCGGGAACCAGTGAGAGACTAGCTCTTGGTGTTGGGACAGGCACAGGTCACTCTATTTTCCCATCAGGAAGAAGAATTAACCACAGGCTCATCCTCCCCCCCGCAACCAGAACAGGGCCTGAAGCCATCCTGCGCTTTTGCGGCCAGCTCCCAAAAAAGCGAGTTGTAAAATGGAGCTTCAGGGCACTGCAATTCACAAACCTGCAGAGTTATAAATGATAACTCTCGTCCACAAATATATTGAGGGAAGGCAAAGAAGAGGATTTGAAATCAATGCAGAATTGCAGGAAACAGATTTCAGGAGGTAGATTCGAATCGCCTTTAAAGCACATGAAAAGCGGCAAAACGTTGACAATGATGCCCTTGGCCAAAAAGGGCGTATGCGTTTTTTCCTGAATATATTCAGGAAAAAACGCATACGCCCTTTTTGGCCAACCAAGCAACCTGGAAAGGCAAATCAGCGCTACAAAGAAGACTCGCTACCCGTCGGTCAAAAGGGCCATGCTGAAAAAAGTCTCAAAACCAGAAATGCAGGACAGGCCATGGAGAAATGGGAGCCTTGCTACACTGATGGGCGGGATGTAAATTGCCAACAGCCACTCTGGAGAAGTGTATGGTGTGTCCTGAGACATCTAAAAAACACAGCTTAGAGAGCATAGGGCACTTCCACTCATGGGGGTATAAATTGGGAAAATGAAAAATCAGCAAGACACAAGCACCCCAAAGTTTAGGGCTGCTCTGTTGACAAGGACCTCCACTTCATTCCACCTTCAATATCCCAGGAAAGAGAAAAATGGATAAAGAAGTTGTGGTCCTTATGTACAATGGAATATCACTCAGCCATGAAATCAATGTCATAAGGCTAGTAGCAGCATGATGAGTGGATTTAGGTACGACGATTCTAAGTGAAATAAGTCACACAGAAAAGGACACTTCTCATAAGGTATCACTTATGGAGGGAATGTAAAAAGCGTTACACTTGAACTGAATTACAAAACAGAACAGAGTCACACATGCAGAAAACACACTATGGCTGCTTAACGGGAAAGGTGAGGTGGCGTGATACATAAAACAAGTGTTTCAAATTAGCTCAGATACCGTTCCATAAACCCAATATGTAATAGACAAGACCTACTCTTTGCTCAGAGAACTGGACTCAACACACCCTATTCACCGCACAAGAATATATCTGACTAGTAATAATCTTAAAACCTATGTATTGATATCTCTCTGTAAGTGTGTCACGTGGGTGTAAAGCGGCATAAACACAGCAGTGAAAAGCAGCTAAACCCCATTATCAAAATAAATTACTTTGAAAAACCCATGAAACAAAGACAGTGAAAGAGAGAGAAATTCTTACACAATGCGTTCAGGGGCTGTGATGCAACCTGGATTGACCATATCTAGACCCACAGCTGGATGAGACATAAGGGTGGACACTCTTGGGGCTGAGAGGTTTGGTGAGGTTGGGTGAGCAAACGCAGACCCTTTAAAGTAATACTGAGTGGTACCCATCGCATGGGTCCCAAATCTCCAGGTTCAAGGGCATCTTCCTACATCGAAAACATGCATGAGAAAACAAAAAGATGGTACACCATGTGATGGGGAAAGGTTTCTAAAACGCACCTCATTTCTCTTCTCCTTGTGCCAGGGTACGCCATTCCAGCCGCTTTACTAACAATCTCCCTACTTGGAGCATCAGCACCTTTAACCTCCTGTTCCGTACAGGTTGCAATTTGTCCTGAGGATGAACGGGTAGACGGGGAACCAGTGAGAGACTAGCTCTTGGTGTTGGGACAGGCACAGGTCACTCTATTTTCCCATCAGGAAGAAGAATTACCCACAGGCTCATCCTCCCCCCCGGAACCAGAACAGGGCCTGAAGCCATCCTGCGCTTTTGCGGCCAGCTCCCAAAAAAGCGAGTTGTAAAATGGAGCTTCAGGGCACTGCAATTCACAAACCTGCAGAGTTATAAATGATAACTCTCGTCCACAAATATATTGAGGGAAGGCAAAGAAGAGGATTTGAAATCAAGGCAGAATTGCAGGAAACAGATTTCAGGAGGTAGATTCGAATCGCCTTTAAAGCACATGAAAAGCGGCAAAACGTTGACAATGATGCCCTTGGCCAAAAAGGGCGTATGCGTTTTTTCCTGAATATATTCAGGAAAAAACGCATACGCCCTTTTTGGCCAACCAAGCAACCTGGAAAGGCAAATCAGCACTACAAAGAAGACTCGCTACCCGTCGGTCAAAAGGGCCATGCTGAAAAACGTGTCAAAACCAGAAATGCAGGACAGGCCATGGAGAAATGGGAGCCTTGCTACACTGATGGGCGGGATGTAAATTGCCAACAGCCACTCTGGAGAAGTGTATGGTGTGTCCTGAAACATCTAAAAAACACAGCTTAGAGAGCATAGGGCACTTCCACTCATGGGGGTATAAATTGGGAAAATGAAAAATCAGCAAGACACAAGCACCCCAAAGTTTAGGGCTGCTCTGTTGACAAGGACCTCCACTTCATTCCACCTTCAATATCCCAGGAAAGAGAAAAATGGATAAAGAAGTTGTGGTCCTTATGTACAATGGAATATCACTCAGCCATGAAATCGATGTCATAAGGCTAGTAGCAGCATGATGAGTGGATTTAGGTACGACGATTCTAAGTGAAATAAGTCACACAGAAAAGGACACTTCTCATAAGGTATCACTTATAGAGGGAATGTAAAAAGCGTTACACTTGAACTGAATTACAAAACAGAACAGAGTCACACATGCAGAAAACACACTATGGCTGCTTAACGGGAAAGGTGAGGTGGCGTGATACATAAAACAAGTGTTTCAAATTAGCTCAGATACCGTTCCATAAACCCAATATGTAATAGACAAGACCTACTCCTTGCTCAGAGAACTGGACTCAACACGCCCTATTCACCGCACAAGAATATATCTGACTAGTAACAATCTTAAAACCTATGTATTGATATCTCTCTGTTAGTGTGTCAAGTGGGTGTAAAGCGGCATAAACACAGCAGTGAAAAGCAGCTAAACCCCATTATCAAAATAAATTACTTTGAAAAACCCATGAAACAAAGACAGTGAAAGAGAGAGAAATTCTTACACAATGCGTTCAGGGGCTGTGATGCAACCTGGATTGACCATATCTAGACCCACAGCTGGATGAGACATAAGGGTGGACACTCTTGGGGCTGAGAGGTTTGGTGAGGTTGGGTGAGCAAATGCAGACCCTTTAAAGTAATACTGCGTGGTACCCATCGCATGGGTCCCAAATCTCCAGGTTCAAGGGCATCTTCCTACATCGAAAACATGCATGAGAAAACAAAAAGATGGTACACCATGTGATGGGGAAAGGTTTCTAAAACGCACCTCATTTCTCTTCTCCTTGTGCCAGGGTACGCCATTCCAGCCGCTTTACTAACAATCTCCCTACTTGGAGCATCAGCACCTTTAACCTCCTGTTCCGTACAGGTTGCAATTTGTCCTGAGGATGAACGGGTAGACGGGGAACCAGTGAGAGACTAGCTCTTGGTGTTGGGACAGGCACAGGTCACTCTATTTTCCCATCAGGAAGAATAATTAACCACAGGCTCATCCTCCCCCCCGCAACCAGAACAGGGCCTGAAGCCATCCTGCGCTTTTGCGGCCAGCTCCCAAAAAAGCGAGTTGTAAAATGGAGCTTCAGGGCACTGCAATTCACAAACCTGCAGAGTTATAAATGATAACTCTCGTCCACAAATATATTGAGGGAAGGCAAAGAAGAGGATTTGAAATCAAGGCAGAATTGCAGGAAACAGATTTCAGGAGGTAGATTCGAATCGCCTTTAAAGCACATGAAAAGCGGCAAAACGTTGACAATGATGCCCTTGGCCAAAAAGGGCGTATGCGTTTTTTCCTGAATATATTCAGGAAAAAACGCATACGCCCTTTTTGGCCAACCAAGCAACCTGGAAAGGCAAATCAGCGCTACAAAGAAGACTCGCTACCCGTCGGTCAAAAGGGCCATGCTGAAAAACGTGTCAAAACCAGAAATGCAGGACAGGCCATGGAGAAATGGGAGCCTTGCTACACTGATGGGCGGGATGTAAATTGCCAACAGCCACTCTGGAGAAGTGTATGGTGTGTCCTGAAACATCTAAAAAACACAGCTTAGAGAGCATAGGGCACTTCCACTCATGGGGGTATAAATTGGGAAAATGAAAAATCAGCAAGACACAAGCACCCCAAAGTTTAGGGCTGCTCTGTTGACAAGGACCTCCACTTCATTCCACCTTCAATATCCCAGGAAAGAGAAAAATGGATAAAGAAGTTGTGGTCCTTATGTACAATGGAATATCACTCAGCCATGAAATCAATGTCATAAGGCTAGTAGCAGCATGATGAGTGGATTTAGGTACGACGATTCTAAGTGAAATAAGTCACACAGAAAAGGACACTTCTCATAAGGTATCACTTATGGAGGGAATGTAAAAAGCGTTACACTTGAACTGAATTACAAAACAGAACAGAGTCACACATGCAGAAAACACACTATGGCTGCTTAACGGGAAAGGTGAGGTGGCGTGATACATAAAACAAGTGTTTCAAATTAGCTCAGATACCGTTCCATAAACCCAATATGTAATAGACAAGACCTACTCTTTGCTCAGAGAACTGGACTCAACACACCCTATTCACCGCACAAGAATATATCTGACTAGTAATAATCTTAAAACCTATGTATTGATATCTCTCTGTAAGTGTGTCACGTGGGTGTAAAGCGGCATAAACACAGCAGTGAAAAGCAGCTAAACCCCATTATCAAAATAAATTACTTTGAAACACCCATGAAACAAAGACAGTGAAAGAGAGAGAAATTCTTACACAATGCGTTCAGGGGCTGTGATGCAACCTGGATTGACCATATCTAGACCCACAGCTGGATGAGACATAAGGGTGGACACTCTTGGGGCTGAGAGGTTTGGCGAGGTTGGGTGAGCAAACGCAGACCCTTTAAAGTAATACTGCGTGGTACCCATCGCATGGGTCCCAAATCTCCAGGTTCAAGGGCATCTTCCTACATCGAAAACATGCATGAGAAAACAGAAAGATGGTACACCATGTGATGGGGAAAGGTTTCTAAAACGCACCTCATTTCTCTTCTCCTTGTGCCCGGGTTCGCCATTCCAGCCGCTTTACTAACAATCTCCCTACTTGGAGCATCAGCACCTTTAACCTCCTGTTTCGTACAGGTTGCAATTTGTCCTGAGGATGAACGGGTAGACCGGGAACCAGTGAGAGACTAGCTCTTGGTGTTGGGACAGGCACAGGTCACTCTATTTTCCCATCAGGAAGAAGAATTAACCACAGGCTCATCCTCCCCCCCGCAACCAGAACAGGGCCTGAAGCCATCCTGCGCTTTTGCGGCCAGCTCCCAAAAAAGCGAGTTGTAAAATGGAGCTTCAGGGCACTGCAATTCACAAACCTGCAGAGTTATAAATGATAACTCTCGTCCACAAATATATTGAGGGAAGGCCAAGAAGAGGATTTGAAATCAAGGCAGAATTGCAGGAAACAGATTTCAGGAGGTAGATTCGAATCGCCTTTAAAGCACATGAAAAGCGGCAAAACGTTGACAATGATGCCCTTGGCCAAAAAGGGCGTATGCGTTTTTTCCTGAATATATTCAGGAAAAAACGCATACGCCCTTTTTGGCCAACCAAGCAACCTGGAAAGGCAAATCAGCGCTACAAAGAAGACTCGCTACCCGTCGGTCAAAAGGGCCATGCTGAAAAAAGTCTCAAAACCAGAAATGCAGGACAGGCCATGGAGAAATGGGAGCCTTGCTACACTGATGGGCGGGATGTAAATTGCCAACAGCCACTCTGGAGAAGTGTATGGTGTGTCCTGAGACATCTAAAAAACACAGCTTAGAGAGCATAGGGCACTTCCACTCATGGGGGTATAAATTGGGAAAATGAAAAATCAGCAAGACACAAGCACCCCAAAGTTTAGGGCTGCTCTGTTGACAAGGACCTCCACTTCATTCCACCTTCAATATCCCAGGAAAGAGAAAAATGGATAAAGAAGTTGTGGTCCTTATGTACAATGGAATATCACTCAGCCATGAAATCAATGTCATAAGGCTAGTAGCAGCATGATGAGTGGATTTAGGTACGACGATTCTAAGTGAAATAAGTCACACAGAAAAGGACACTTCTCATAAGGTATCACTTATGGAGGGAATGTAAAAAGCGTTACACTTGAACTGAATTACAAAACAGAACAGAGTCACACATGCAGAAAACACACTATGGCTGCTTAACGGGAAAGGTGAGGTGGCGTGATACATAAAACAAGTGTTTCAAATTAGCTCAGATACCGTTCCATAAACCCAATATGTAATAGACAAGACCTACTCCTTGCTCAGAGAACTGGACTCAACACGCCCTATTCACCGCACAAGAATATATCTGACTAGTAACAATCTTAAAACCTATGTATTGATATCTCTCTGTTAGTGTGTCAAGTGGGTGTAAAGCGGCATAAACACAGCAGTGAAAAGCAGCTAAACCCCATTATCAAAATAAATTACTTTGAAAAACCCATGAAACAAAGACAGTGAAAGAGAGAGAAATTCTTACACAATGCGTTCAGGGGCTGTGATGCAACCTGGATTGACCATATCTAGACCCACAGCTGGATGAGACATAAGGGTGGACACTCTTGGGGCTGAGAGGTTTGGCGAGGTTGGGTGAGCAAACGCAGACCCTTTAAAGTAATACTGAGTGGTACCCATCGCATGGGTCCCAAATCTCCAGGTTCAAGGGCATCTTCCTACATCGAAAACATGCATGAGAAAACAGAAAGATGGTACACCATGTGATGGGGAAAGGTTTCTAAAACGCACCTCATTTCTCTTCTCCTTGTGCCCGGGTTCGCCATTCCAGCCGCTTTACTAACAATCTCCCTACTTGGAGCATCAGCACCTTTAACCTCCTGTTTCGTACAGGTTGCAATTTGTCCTGAGGATGAACGGGTAGACCGGGAACCAGTGAGAGACTAGCTCTTGGTGTTGGGACAGGCACAGGTCACTCTATTTTCCCATCAGGAAGAAGAATTAACCACAGGCTCATCCTCCCCCCCGCAACCAGAACAGGGCCTGAAGCCATCCTGCGCTTTTGCGGCCAGCTCCCAAAAAAGCGAGTTGTAAAATGGAGCTTCAGGGCACTGCAATTCACAAACCTGCAGAGTTATAAATGATAACTCTCGTCCACAAATATATTGAGGGAAGGCAAAGAAGAGGATTTGAAATCAAGGCAGAATTGCAGGAAACAGATTTCAGGAGGTCGATTCGAATCGCCTTTAAAGCACATGAAAAGCGGCAAAACGTTGACAATGATGCCCTTGGCCAAAAAGGGCGTATGCGTTTTTTCCTGAATATATTCAGGAAAAAACGCATACGCCCTTTTTGGCCAACCAAGCAACCTGGAAAGGCAAATCAGCGCTACAAAGAAGACTCGCTACCCGTCGGTCAAAAGGGCCAAGCTGAAAAACGTGTCAAAACCAGAAATGCAGGACAGGCCATGGAGAAATGGGAGCCTTGCTACACTGATGGGCGGGATGTAAATTGCCAACAGCCACTCTGGAGAAGTGTATGGTGTGTCCTGAGACATCTAAAAAACACAGCTTAGAGAGCATAGGGCACTTCCACTCATGGGGGTATAAATTGGGAAAATGAAAAATCAGCAAGACACAAGCACCCCAAAGTTTAGGGCTGCTCTGTTGACAAGGACCTCCACTTCATTCCACCTTCAATATCCCAGGAAAGAGAAAAATGGATAAAGAAGTTGTGGTCCTTATGTACAATGGAATATCACTCAGCCATGAAATCAATGTCATAAGGCTAGTAGCAGCATGATGAGTGGATTTAGGTACGACGATTCTAAGTGAAATAAGTCACACAGAAAAGGACACTTCTCATAAGGTATCACTTATGGAGGGAATGTAAAAAGCGTTACACTTGAACTGAATTACAAAACAGAACAGAGTCACACATGCAGAAAACACACTATGGCTGCTTAACGGGAAAGGTGAGGTGGCGTGATACATAAAACAAGTGTTTCAAATTAGCTCAGATACCGTTCCATAAACCCAATATGTAATAGACAAGACCTACTCTTTGCTCAGAGAACTGGACTCAACACACCCTATTCACCGCACAAGAATATATCTGACTAGTAATAATCTTAAAACCAATGTATTGATATCTCTCTGTTAGTGTGTCAAGTGGGTGTAAAGCGGCATAAACACAGCAGTGAAAAGCAGCTAAACCCCATTATCAAAATAAATTACTTTGAAAAACCCATGAAACAAAGACAGTGAAAGAGAGAGAAATTCTTACACAATGCGTTCAGGGGCTGTGATGCAACCTGGATTGACCATATCTAGACCCACAGCTGGATGAGACATAAGGGTGGACACTCTTGGGGCTGAGAGGTTTGGCGAGGTTGGGTGAGCAAACGCAGACCCTTTAAAGTAATACTGAGTGGTACCCATCGCATAGGTCCCAAATCTCCAGGTTCAAGGGCATCTTCCTACATCGAAAACATGCATGAGAAAACAGAAAGATGGTACACCATGTGATGGGGAAAGGTTTCTAAAACGCACCTCATTTCTCTTCTCCTTGTGCCCGGGTTCGCCATTCCAGCCGCTTTACTAACAATCTCCCTACTTGGAGCATCAGCACCTTTAACCTCCTGTTTCGTACAGGTTGCAATTTGTCCTGAGGATGAACGGGTAGACCGGGAACCAGTGAGAGACTAGCTCTTGGTGTTGGGACAGGCACAGGTCACTCTATTTTCCCATCAGGAAGAAGAATTAACCACAGGCTCATCCTCCCCCCCGCAACCAGAACAGGGCCTGAAGCCATCCTGCGCTTTTGCGGCCAGCTCCCAAAAAAGCGAGTTGTAAAATGGAGCTTCAGGGCACTGCAATTCACAAACCTGCAGAGTTATAAATGATAACTCTCGTCCACAAATATATTGAGGGAAGGCAAAGAAGAGGATTTGAAATCAAGGCAGAATTGCAGGAAACAGATTTCAGGAGGTAGATTCGAATCGCCTTTAAAGCACATGAAAAGCGGCAAAACGTTGACAATGATGCCCTTGGCCAAAAAGGGCGTATGCGTTTTTTCCTGAATATATTCAGGAAAAAACGCATACGCCCTTTTTGGCCAACCAAGCAACCTGGAAAGGCAAATCAGCGCTACAAAGAAGACTCGCTACCCGTCGGTCAAAAGGGCCATGCTGAAAAACGTGTCAAAACCAGAAATGCAGGACAGGCCATGGAGAAATGGGAGCCTTGCTACACTGATGGGCGGGATGTAAATTGCCAACAGCCACTCTGGAGAAGTGTATGGTGTGTCCTGAGACATCTAAAAAACACAGCTTAGAGAGCATAGGGCACTTCCACTCATGGGGGTATAAATTGGGAAAATGAAAAATCAGCAAGACACAAGCACCCCAAAGTTTAGGGCTGCTCTGTTGACAAGGACCTCCACTTCATTCCACCTTCAATATCCCAGGAAAGAGAAAAATGGATAAAGAAGTTGTGGTCCTTATGTACAATGGAATATCACTCAGCCATGAAATCAATGTCATAAGGCTAGTAGCAGCATGATGAGTGGATTTAGGTACGACGATTCTAAGTGAAATAAGTCACACAGAAAAGGACACTTCTCATAAGGTATCACTTATGGAGGGAATGTAAAAAGCGTTACACTTGAACTGAATTACAAAACAGAACAGAGTCACACATGCAGAAAACACACTATGGCTGCTTAACGGGAAAGGTGAGGTGGCGTGATACATAAAACAAGTGTTTCAAATTAGCTCAGATACCGTTCCATAAACCCAATATGTAATAGACAAGACCTACTCTTTGCTCAGAGAACTGGACTCAACACACCCTATTCACCGCACAAGAATATATCTGACTAGTAATAATCTTAAAACCAATGTATTGATATCTCTCTGTTAGTGTGTCAAGTGGGTGTAAAGCGGCATAAACACAGCAGTGAAAAGCAGCTAAACCCCATTATCAAAATAAATTACTTTGAAAAACCCATGAAACAAAGACAGTGAAAGAGAGAGAAATTCTTACACAATGCGTTCAGGGGCTGTGATGCAACCTGGATTGACCATATCTAGACCCACAGCTGGATGAGACATAAGGGTGGACACTCTTGGGGCTGAGAGGTTTGGTGAGGTTGGGTGAGCAAATGCAGACCCTTTAAAGTAATACTGCGTGGTACCCATCGCATGGGTCCCAAATCTCCAGGTTCAAGGGCATCTTCCTACATCGAAAACATGCATGAGAAAACAAAAAGATGGTACACCATGTGATGGGGAAAGGTTTCTAAAACGCACCTCATTTCTCTTCTCCTTGTGCCAGGGTACGCCATTCCAGCCGCTTTACTAACAATCTCCCTACTTGGAGCATCAGCACCTTTAACCTCCTGTTCCGTACAGGTTGCAATTTGTCCTGAGGATGAACGGGTAGACGGGGAACCAGTGAGAGACTAGCTCTTGGTGTTGGGACAGGCACAGGTCACTCTATTTTCCCATCAGGAAGAATAATTAACCACAGGCTCATCCTCCCCCCCGCAACCAGAACAGGGCCTGAAGCCATCCTGCACTTTTGCGGCCAGCTCCCAAAAAAGCGAGTTGTAAAATGGAGCTTCAGGGCACTGCAATTCACAAACCTGCAGAGTTATAAATGATAACTCTCGTCCACAAATATATTGAGGGAAGGCAAAGAAGAGGATTTGAAATCAAGGCAGAATTGCAGGAAACAGATTTCAGGAGGTAGATTCGAATCGCCTTTAAAGCACATGAAAAGCGGCAAAACGTTGACAATGATGCCC
Source organism: Balaenoptera borealis (assembly GCF_965194805.1). Taxonomy (NCBI): domain Eukaryota; kingdom Metazoa; phylum Chordata; class Mammalia; order Artiodactyla; family Balaenopteridae; genus Balaenoptera; species Balaenoptera borealis. The sequence goes on from NW_028124009.1 coordinate 4,705,513, forward strand.
TTGGCCAAAAAGGGCGTATGCGTTTTTTCCTGAATATATTCAGGAAAAAACGCATACGCCCTTTTTGGCCAACCAAGCAACCTGGAAAGGCAAATCAGCGCTACAAAGAAGACTCGCTACCCGTCGGTCAAAAGGGCCATGCTGAAAAACGTGTCAAAACCAGAAATGCAGGACAGGCCATGGAGAAATGGGAGCCTTGCTACACTGATGGGCGGGATGTAAATTGCCAACAGCCACTCTGGAGAAGTGTATGGTGTGTCCTGAGACATCTAAAAAACACAGCTTAGAGAGCATAGGGCACTTCCACTCATGGGGGTATAAATTGGGAAAATGAAAAATCAGCAAGACACAAGCACCCCAAAGTTTAGGGCTGCTCTGTTGACAAGGACCTCCACTTCATTCCACCTTCAATATCCCAGGAAAGAGAAAAATGGATAAAGAAGTTGTGGTCCTTATGTACAATGGAATATCACTCAGCCATGAAATCAATGTCATAAGGCTAGTAGCAGCATGATGAGTGGATTTAGGTACGACGATTCTAAGTGAAATAAGTCACACAGAAAAGGACACTTCTCATAAGGTATCACTTATGGAGGGAATGTAAAAAGCGTTACACTTGAACTGAATTACAAAACAGAACAGAGTCACACATGCAGAAAACACACTATGGCTGCTTAACGGGAAAGGTGAGGTGGCGTGATACATAAAACAAGTGTTTCAAATTAGCTCAGATACCGTTCCATAAACCCAATATGTAATAGACAAGACCTACTCCTTGCTCAGAGAACTGGACTCAACACGCCCTATTCACCGCACAAGAATATATCTGACTAGTAACAATCTTAAAACCTATGTATTGATATCTCTCTGTTAGTGTGTCAAGTGGGTGTAAAGCGGCATAAACACAGCAGTGAAAAGCAGCTAAACCCCATTATCAAAATAAATTACTTTGAAAAACCCATGAAACAAAGACAGTGAAAGAGAGAGAAATTCTTACACAATGCGTTCAGGGGCTGTGATGCAACCTGGATTGACCATATCTAGACCCACAGCTGGATGAGACATAAGGGTGGACACTCTTGGGGCTGAGAGGTTTGGCGAGGTTGGGTGAGCAAACGCAGACCCTTTAAAGTAATACTGAGTGGTACCCATCGCATGGGTCCCAAATCTCCAGGTTCAAGGGCATCTTCCTACATCGAAAACATGCATGAGAAAACAGAAAGATGGTACACCATGTGATGGGGAAAGGTTTCTAAAACGCACCTCATTTCTCTTCTCCTTGTGCCCGGGTTCGCCATTCCAGCCGCTTTACTAACAATCTCCCTACTTGGAGCATCAGCACCTTTAACCTCCTGTTTCGTACAGGTTGCAATTTGTCCTGAGGATGAACGGGTAGACCGGGAACCAGTGAGAGACTAGCTCTTGGTGTTGGGACAGGCACAGGTCACTCTATTTTCCCATCAGGAAGAAGAATTAACCACAGGCTCATCCTCCCCCCCGCAACCAGAACAGGGCCTGAAGCCATCCTGCGCTTTTGCGGCCAGCTCCCAAAAAAGCGAGTTGTAAAATGGAGCTTCAGGGCACTGCAATTCACAAACCTGCAGAGTTATAAATGATAACTCTCGTCCACAAATATATTGAGGGAAGGCAAAGAAGAGGATTTGAAATCAAGGCAGAATTGCAGGAAACAGATTTCAGGAGGTCGATTCGAATCGCCTTTAAAGCACATGAAAAGCGGCAAAACGTTGACAATGATGCCCTTGGCCAAAAAGGGCGTATGCGTTTTTTCCTGAATATATTCAGGAAAAAACGCATACGCCCTTTTTGGCCAACCAAGCAACCTGGAAAGGCAAATCAGCGCTACAAAGAAGACTCGCTACCCGTCGGTCAAAAGGGCCAAGCTGAAAAACGTGTCAAAACCAGAAATGCAGGACAGGCCATGGAGAAATGGGAGCCTTGCTACACTGATGGGCGGGATGTAAATTGCCAACAGCCACTCTGGAGAAGTGTATGGTGTGTCCTGAGACATCTAAAAAACACAGCTTAGAGAGCATAGGGCACTTCCACTCATGGGGGTATAAATTGGGAAAATGAAAAATCAGCAAGACACAAGCACCCCAAAGTTTAGGGCTGCTCTGTTGACAAGGACCTCCACTTCATTCCACCTTCAATATCCCAGGAAAGAGAAAAATGGATAAAGAAGTTGTGGTCCTTATGTACAATGGAATATCACTCAGCCATGAAATCAATGTCATAAGGCTAGTAGCAGCATGATGAGTGGATTTAGGTACGACGATTCTAAGTGAAATAAGTCACACAGAAAAGGACACTTCTCATAAGGTATCACTTATGGAGGGAATGTAAAAAGCGTTACACTTGAACTGAATTACAAAACAGAACAGAGTCACACATGCAGAAAACACACTATGGCTGCTTAACGGGAAAGGTGAGGTGGCGTGATACATAAAACAAGTGTTTCAAATTAGCTCAGATACCGTTCCATAAACCCAATATGTAATAGACAAGACCTACTCTTTGCTCAGAGAACTGGACTCAACACACCCTATTCACCGCACAAGAATATATCTGACTAGTAATAATCTTAAAACCAATGTATTGATATCTCTCTGTTAGTGTGTCAAGTGGGTGTAAAGCGGCATAAACACAGCAGTGAAAAGCAGCTAAACCCCATTATCAAAATAAATTACTTTGAAAAACCCATGAAACAAAGACAGTGAAAGAGAGAGAAATTCTTACACAATGCGTTCAGGGGCTGTGATGCAACCTGGATTGACCATATCTAGACCCACAGCTGGATGAGACATAAGGGTGGACACTCTTGGGGCTGAGAGGTTTGGCGAGGTTGGGTGAGCAAACGCAGACCCTTTAAAGTAATACTGAGTGGTACCCATCGCATAGGTCCCAAATCTCCAGGTTCAAGGGCATCTTCCTACATCGAAAACATGCATGAGAAAACAGAAAGATGGTACACCATGTGATGGGGAAAGGTTTCTAAAACGCACCTCATTTCTCTTCTCCTTGTGCCCGGGTTCGCCATTCCAGCCGCTTTACTAACAATCTCCCTACTTGGAGCATCAGCACCTTTAACCTCCTGTTTCGTACAGGTTGCAATTTGTCCTGAGGATGAACGGGTAGACCGGGAACCAGTGAGAGACTAGCTCTTGGTGTTGGGACAGGCACAGGTCACTCTATTTTCCCATCAGGAAGAAGAATTAACCACAGGCTCATCCTCCCCCCCGCAACCAGAACAGGGCCTGAAGCCATCCTGCGCTTTTGCGGCCAGCTCCCAAAAAAGCGAGTTGTAAAATGGAGCTTCAGGGCACTGCAATTCACAAACCTGCAGAGTTATAAATGATAACTCTCGTCCACAAATATATTGAGGGAAGGCAAAGAAGAGGATTTGAAATCAAGGCAGAATTGCAGGAAACAGATTTCAGGAGGTAGATTCGAATCGCCTTTAAAGCACATGAAAAGCGGCAAAACGTTGACAATGATGCCCTTGGCCAAAAAGGGCGTATGCGTTTTTTCCTGAATATATTCAGGAAAAAACGCATACGCCCTTTTTGGCCAACCAAGCAACCTGGAAAGGCAAATCAGCGCTACAAAGAAGACTCGCTACCCGTCGGTCAAAAGGGCCATGCTGAAAAACGTGTCAAAACCAGAAATGCAGGACAGGCCATGGAGAAATGGGAGCCTTGCTACACTGATGGGCGGGATGTAAATTGCCAACAGCCACTCTGGAGAAGTGTATGGTGTGTCCTGAGACATCTAAAAAACACAGCTTAGAGAGCATAGGGCACTTCCACTCATGGGGGTATAAATTGGGAAAATGAAAAATCAGCAAGACACAAGCACCCCAAAGTTTAGGGCTGCTCTGTTGACAAGGACCTCCACTTCATTCCACCTTCAATATCCCAGGAAAGAGAAAAATGGATAAAGAAGTTGTGGTCCTTATGTACAATGGAATATCACTCAGCCATGAAATCAATGTCATAAGGCTAGTAGCAGCATGATGAGTGGATTTAGGTACGACGATTCTAAGTGAAATAAGTCACACAGAAAAGGACACTTCTCATAAGGTATCACTTATGGAGGGAATGTAAAAAGCGTTACACTTGAACTGAATTACAAAACAGAACAGAGTCACACATGCAGAAAACACACTATGGCTGCTTAACGGGAAAGGTGAGGTGGCGTGATACATAAAACAAGTGTTTCAAATTAGCTCAGATACCGTTCCATAAACCCAATATGTAATAGACAAGACCTACTCTTTGCTCAGAGAACTGGACTCAACACACCCTATTCACCGCACAAGAATATATCTGACTAGTAATAATCTTAAAACCAATGTATTGATATCTCTCTGTTAGTGTGTCAAGTGGGTGTAAAGCGGCATAAACACAGCAGTGAAAAGCAGCTAAACCCCATTATCAAAATAAATTACTTTGAAAAACCCATGAAACAAAGACAGTGAAAGAGAGAGAAATTCTTACACAATGCGTTCAGGGGCTGTGATGCAACCTGGATTGACCATATCTAGACCCACAGCTGGATGAGACATAAGGGTGGACACTCTTGGGGCTGAGAGGTTTGGTGAGGTTGGGTGAGCAAATGCAGACCCTTTAAAGTAATACTGCGTGGTACCCATCGCATGGGTCCCAAATCTCCAGGTTCAAGGGCATCTTCCTACATCGAAAACATGCATGAGAAAACAAAAAGATGGTACACCATGTGATGGGGAAAGGTTTCTAAAACGCACCTCATTTCTCTTCTCCTTGTGCCAGGGTACGCCATTCCAGCCGCTTTACTAACAATCTCCCTACTTGGAGCATCAGCACCTTTAACCTCCTGTTCCGTACAGGTTGCAATTTGTCCTGAGGATGAACGGGTAGACGGGGAACCAGTGAGAGACTAGCTCTTGGTGTTGGGACAGGCACAGGTCACTCTATTTTCCCATCAGGAAGAATAATTAACCACAGGCTCATCCTCCCCCCCGCAACCAGAACAGGGCCTGAAGCCATCCTGCGCTTTTGCGGCCAGCTCCCAAAAAAGCGAGTTGTAAAATGGAGCTTCAGGGCACTGCAATTCACAAACCTGCAGAGTTATAAATGATAACTCTCGTCCACAAATATATTGAGGGAAGGCAAAGAAGAGGATTTGAAATCAAGGCAGAATTGCAGGAAACAGATTTCAGGAGGTAGATTCGAATCGCCTTTAAAGCACATGAAAAGCGGCAAAACGTTGACAATGATGCCCTTGGCCAAAAAGGGCGTATGCGTTTTTTCCTGAATATATTCAGGAAAAAACGCATACGCCCTTTTTGGCCAACCAAGCAACCTGGAAAGGCAAATCAGCGCTACAAAGAAGACTCGCTACCCGTCGGTCAAAAGGGCCATGCTGAAAAACGTGTCAAAACCAGAAATGCAGGACAGGCCATGGAGAAATGGGAGCCTTGCTACACTGATGGGCGGGATGTAAATTGCCAACAGCCACTCTGGAGAAGTGTATGGTGTGTCCTGAAACATCTAAAAAACACAGCTTAGAGAGCATAGGGCACTTCCACTCATGGGGGTATAAATTGGGAAAATGAAAAATCAGCAAGACACAAGCACCCCAAAGTTTAGGGCTGCTCTGTTGACAAGGACCTCCACTTCATTCCACCTTCAATATCCCAGGAAAGAGAAAAATGGATAAAGAAGTTGTGGTCCTTATGTACAATGGAATATCACTCAGCCATGAAATCAATGTCATAAGGCTAGTAGCAGCATGATGAGTGGATTTAGGTACGACGATTCTAAGTGAAATAAGTCACACAGAAAAGGACACTTCTCATAAGGTATCACTTATGGAGGGAATGTAAAAAGCGTTACACTTGAACTGAATTACAAAACAGAACAGAGTCACACATGCAGAAAACACACTATGGCTGCTTAACGGGAAAGGTGAGGTGGCGTGATACATAAAACAAGTGTTTCAAATTAGCTCAGATACCGTTCCATAAACCCAATATGTAATAGACAAGACCTACTCTTTGCTCAGAGAACTGGACTCAACACACCCTATTCACCGCACAAGAATATATCTGACTAGTAATAATCTTAAAACCTATGTATTGATATCTCTCTGTAAGTGTGTCACGTGGGTGTAAAGCGGCATAAACACAGCAGTGAAAAGCAGCTAAACCCCATTATCAAAATAAATTACTTTGAAAAACCCATGAAACAAAGACAGTGAAAGAGAGAGAAATTCTTACACAATGCGTTCAGGGGCTGTGATGCAACCTGGATTGACCATATCTAGACCCACAGCTGGATGAGACATAAGGGTGGACACTCTTGGGGCTGAGAGGTTTGGCGAGGTTGGGTGAGCAAACGCAGACCCTTTAAAGTAATACTGCGTGGTACCCATCGCATGGGTCCCAAATCTCCAGGTTCAAGGGCATCTTCCTACATCGAAAACATGCATGAGAAAACAGAAAGATGGTACACCATGTGATGGGGAAAGGTTTCTAAAACGCACCTCATTTCTCTTCTCCTTGTGCCCGGGTTCGCCATTCCAGCCGCTTTACTAACAATCTCCCTACTTGGAGCATCAGCACCTTTAACCTCCTGTTTCGTACAGGTTGCAATTTGTCCTGAGGATGAACGGGTAGACCGGGAACCAGTGAGAGACTAGCTCTTGGTGTTGGGACAGGCACAGGTCACTCTATTTTCCCATCAGGAAGAAGAATTAACCACAGGCTCATCCTCCCCCCCGCAACCAGAACAGGGCCTGAAGCCATCCTGCGCTTTTGCGGCCAGCTCCCAAAAAAGCGAGTTGTAAAATGGAGCTTCAGGGCACTGCAATTCACAAACCTGCAGAGTTATAAATGATAACTCTCGTCCACAAATATATTGAGGGAAGGCAAAGAAGAGGATTTGAAATCAAGGCAGAATTGCAGGAAACAGATTTCAGGAGGTAGATTCGAATCGCCTTTAAAGCACATGAAAAGCGGCAAAACGTTGACAATGATGCCCTTGGCCAAAAAGGGCGTATGCGTTTTTTCCTGAATATATTCAGGAAAAAACGCATACGCCCTTTTTGGCCAACCAAGCAACCTGGAAAGGCAAATCAGCGCTACAAAGAAGACTCGCTACCCGTCGGTCAAAAGGGCCATGCTGAAAAAAGTCTCAAAACCAGAAATGCAGGACAGGCCATGGAGAAATGGGAGCCTTGCTACACTGATGGGCGGGATGTAAATTGCCAACAGCCACTCTGGAGAAGTGTATGGTGTGTCCTGAGACATCTAAAAAACACAGCTTAGAGAGCATAGGGCACTTCCACTCATGGGGGTATAAATTGGGAAAATGAAAAATCAGCAAGACACAAGCACCCCAAAGTTTAGGGCTGCTCTGTTGACAAGGACCTCCACTTCATTCCACCTTCAATATCCCAGGAAAGAGAAAAATGGATAAAGAAGTTGTGGTCCTTATGTACAATGGAATATCACTCAGCCATGAAATCAATGTCATAAGGCTAGTAGCAGCATGATGAGTGGATTTAGGTACGACGATTCTAAGTGAAATAAGTCACACAGAAAAGGACACTTCTCATAAGGTATCACTTATGGAGGGAATGTAAAAAGCGTTACACTTGAACTGAATTACAAAACAGAACAGAGTCACACATGCAGAAAACACACTATGGCTGCTTAACGGGAAAGGTGAGGTGGCGTGATACATAAAACAAGTGTTTCAAATTAGCTCAGATACCGTTCCATAAACCCAATATGTAATAGACAAGACCTACTCCTTGCTCAGAGAACTGGACTCAACACGCCCTATTCACCGCACAAGAATATATCTGACTAGTAACAATCTTAAAACCTATGTATTGATATCTCTCTGTTAGTGTGTCAAGTGGGTGTAAAGCGGCATAAACACAGCAGTGAAAAGCAGCTAAACCCCATTATCAAAATAAATTACTTTGAAAAACCCATGAAACAAAGACAGTGAAAGAGAGAGAAATTCTTACACAATGCGTTCAGGGGCTGTGATGCAACCTGGATTGACCATATCTAGACCCACAGCTGGATGAGACATAAGGGTGGACACTCTTGGGGCTGAGAGGTTTGGTGAGGTTGGGTGAGCAAACGCAGACCCTTTAAAGTAATACTGAGTGGTACCCATCGCATGGGTCCCAAATCTCCAGGTTCAAGGGCATCTTCCTACATCGAAAACATGCATGAGAAAACAGAAAGATGGTACACCATGTGATGGGGAAAGGTTTCTAAAACGCACCTCATTTCTCTTCTCCTTGTGCCCGGGTTCGCCATTCCAGCCGCTTTACTAACAATCTCCCTACTTGGAGCATCAGCACCTTTAACCTCCTGTTTCGTACAGGTTGCAATTTGTCCTGAGGATGAACGGGTAGACCGGGAACCAGTGAGAGACTAGCTCTTGGTGTTGGGACAGGCACAGGTCACTCTATTTTCCCATCAGGAAGAAGAATTAACCACAGGCTCATCCTCCCCCCCGCAACCAGAACAGGGCCTGAAGCCATCCTGCACTTTTGCGGCCAGCTCCCAAAAAAGCGAGTTGTAAAATGGAGCTTCAGGGCACTGCAATTCACAAACCTGCAGAGTTATAAATGATAACTCTCGTCCACAAATATATTGAGGGAAGGCAAAGAAGAGGATTTGAAATCAAGGCAGAATTGCAGGAAACAGATTTCAGGAGGTAGATTCGAATCGCCTTTAAAGCACATGAAAAGCGGCAAAACGTTGACAATGATGCCCTTGGCCAAAAAGGGCGTATGCGTTTTTTCCTGAATATATTCAGGAAAAAACGCATACGCCCTTTTTGGCCAACCAAGCAACCTGGAAAGGCAAATCAGCGCTACAAAGAAGACTCGCTACCCGTCGGTCAAAAGGGCCATGCTGAAAAAAGTCTCAAAACCAGAAATGCAGGACAGGCCATGGAGAAATGGGAGCCTTGCTACACTGATGGGCGGGATGTAAATTGCCAACAGCCACTCTGGAGAAGTGTATGGTGTGTCCTGAGACATCTAAAAAACACAGCTTAGAGAGCATAGGGCACTTCCACTCATGGGGGTATAAATTGGGAAAATGAAAAATCAGCAAGACACAAGCACCCCAAAGTTTAGGGCTGCTCTGTTGACAAGGACCTCCACTTCATTCCACCTTCAATATCCCAGGAAAGAGAAAAATGGATAAAGAAGTTGTGGTCCTTATGTACAATGGAATATCACTCAGCCATGAAATCGATGTCATAAGGCTAGTAGCAGCATGATGAGTGGATTTAGGTACGACGATTCTAAGTGAAATAAGTCACACAGAAAAGGACACTTCTCATAAGGTATCACTTATGGAGGGAATGTAAAAAGCGTTACACTTGAACTGAATTACAAAACAGAACAGAGTCACACATGCAGAAAACACACTATGGCTGCTTAACGGGAAAGGTGAGGTGGGGTGATACATAAAACAAGGGTTTCAAATTAGCTCAGATACCGTTCCATAAACCCAATATGTAATAGACAAGACCTACTCCTTGCTCAGAGAACTGGACTCAACACGCCCTATTCACCGCACAAGAATATATCTGACTAGTAACAATCTTAAAACCTATGTATTGATATCTCTCTGTTAGTGTGTCAAGTGGGTGTAAAGCGGCATAAACACAGCAGTGAAAAGCAGCTAAACCCCATTATCAAAATAAATTACTTTGAAAAACCCATGAAACAAAGACAGTGAAAGAGAGAGAAATTCTTACACAATGCGTTCAGGGGCTGTGATGCAACCTGGATTGACCATATCTAGACCCACAGCTGGATGAGACATAAGGGTGGACACTCTTGGGGCTGAGAGGTTTGGCGAGGTTGGGTGAGCAAACGCAGACCCTTTAAAGTAATACTGAGTGGTACCCATCGCATGGGTCCCAAATCTCCAGGTTCAAGGGCATCTTCCTACATCGAAAACATGCATGAGAAAACAAAAAGATGGTACACCATGTGATGGGGAAAGGTTTCTAAAACGCACCTCATTTCTCTTCTCCTTGTGCCAGGGTACGCCATTCCAGCCGCTTTACTAACAATCTCCCTACTTGGAGCATCAGCACCTTTAACCTCCTGTTCCGTACAGGTTGCAATTTGTCCTGAGGATGAACGGGTAGACGGGGAACCAGTGAGAGACTAGCTCTTGGTGTTGGGACAGGCACAGGTCACTCTATTTTCCCATCAGGAAGAATAATTAACCACAGGCTCATCCTCCCCCCCGCAACCAGAACAGGGCCTGAAGCCATCCTGCGCTTTTGCGGCCAGCTCCCAAAAAAGCGAGTTGTAAAATGGAGCTTCAGGGCACTGCAATTCACAAACCTGCAGAGTTATAAATGATAACTCTCGTCCACAAATATATTGAGGGAAGGCAAAGAAGAGGATTTGAAATCAAGGCAGAATTGCAGGAAACAGATTTCAGGAGGTAGATTCGAATCGCCTTTAAAGCACATGAAAAGCGGCAAAACGTTGACAATGATGCCCTTGGCCAAAAAGGGCGTATGCGTTTTTTCCTGAATATATTCAGGAAAAAACGCATACGCCCTTTTTGGCCAACCAAGCAACCTGGAAAGGCAAATCAGCGCTACAAAGAAGACTCGCTACCCGTCGGTCAAAAGGGCCATGCTGAAAAACGTGTCAAAACCAGAAATGCAGGACAGGCCATGGAGAAATGGGAGCCTTGCTACACTGATGGGCGGGATGTAAATTGCCAACAGCCACTCTGGAGAAGTGTATGGTGTGTCCTGAAACATCTAAAAAACACAGCTTAGAGAGCATAGGGCACTTCCACTCATGGGGGTATAAATTGGGAAAATGAAAAATCAGCAAGACACAAGCACCCCAAAGTTTAGGGCTGCTCTGTTGACAAGGACCTCCACTTCATTCCACCTTCAATATCCCAGGAAAGAGAAAAATGGATAAAGAAGTTGTGGTCCTTATGTACAATGGAATATCACTCAGCCATGAAATCAATGTCATAAGGCTAGTAGCAGCATGATGAGTGGATTTAGGTACGACGATTCTAAGTGAAATAAGTCACACAGAAAAGGACACTTCTCATAAGGTATCACTTATGGAGGGAATGTAAAAAGCGTTACACTTGAACTGAATTACAAAACAGAACAGAGTCACACATGCAGAAAACACACTATGGCTGCTTAACGGGAAAGGTGAGGTGGCGTGATACATAAAACAAGTGTTTCAAATTAGCTCAGATACCGTTCCATAAACCCAATATGTAATAGACAAGACCTACTCTTTGCTCAGAGAACTGGACTCAACACACCCTATTCACCGCACAAGAATATATCTGACTAGTAATAATCTTAAAACCTATGTATTGATATCTCTCTGTAAGTGTGTCACGTGGGTGTAAAGCGGCATAAACACAGCAGTGAAAAGCAGCTAAACCCCATTATCAAAATAAATTACTTTGAAAAACCCATGAAACAAAGACAGTGAAAGAGAGAGAAATTCTTACACAATGCGTTCAGGGGCTGTGATGCAACCTGGATTGACCATATCTAGACCCACAGCTGGATGAGACATAAGGGTGGACACTCTTGGGGCTGAGAGGTTTGGCGAGGTTGGGTGAGCAAACGCAGACCCTTTAAAGTAATACTGCGTGGTACCCATCGCATGGGTCCCAAATCTCCAGGTTCAAGGGCATCTTCCTACATCGAAAACATGCATGAGAAAACAGAAAGATGGTACACCATGTGATGGGGAAAGGTTTCTAAAACGCACCTCATTTCTCTTCTCCTTGTGCCCGGGTTCGCCATTCCAGCCGCTTTACTAACAATCTCCCTACTTGGAGCATCAGCACCTTTAACCTCCTGTTTCGTACAGGTTGCAATTTGTCCTGAGGATGAACGGGTAGACCGGGAACCAGTGAGAGACTAGCTCTTGGTCTTGGGACAGGCACAGGTCACTCTATTTTCCCATCAGGAAGAAGAATTAACCACAGGCTCATCCTCCCCCCCGCAACCAGAACAGGGCCTGAAGCCATCCTGCGCTTTTGCGGCCAGCTCCCAAAAAAGCGAGTTGTAAAATGGAGCTTCAGGGCACTGCAATTCACAAACCTGCAGAGTTATAAATGATAACTCTCGTCCACAAATATATTGAGGGAAGGCAAAGAAGAGGATTTGAAATCAAGGCAGAATTGCAGGAAACAGATTTCAGGAGGTAGATTCGAATCGCCTTTAAAGCACATGAAAAGCGGCAAAACGTTGACAATGATGCCCTTGGCCAAAAAGGGCGTATGCGTTTTTTCCTGAATATATTCAGGAAAAAACGCATACGCCCTTTTTGGCCAACCAAGCAACCTGGAAAGGCAAATCAGCGCTACAAAGAAGACTCGCTACCCGTCGGTCAAAAGGGCCATGCTGAAAAAAGTCTCAAAACCAGAAATGCAGGACAGGCCATGGAGAAATGGGAGCCTTGCTACACTGATGGGCGGGATGTAAATTGCCAACAGCCACTCTGGAGAAGTGTATGGTGTGTCCTGAGACATCTAAAAAACACAGCTTAGAGAGCATAGGGCACTTCCACTCATGGGGGTATAAATTGGGAAAATGAAAAATCAGCAAGACACAAGCACCCCAAAGTTTAGGGCTGCTCTGTTGACAAGGACCTCCACTTCATTCCACCTTCAATATCCCAGGAAAGAGAAAAATGGATAAAGAAGTTGTGGTCCTTATGTACAATGGAATATCACTCAGCCATGAAATCAATGTCATAAGGCTAGTAGCAGCATGATGAGTGGATTTAGGTACGACGATTCTAAGTGAAATAAGTCACACAGAAAAGGACACTTCTCATAAGGTATCACTTATGGAGGGAATGTAAAAAGCGTTACACTTGAACTGAATTACAAAACAGAACAGAGTCACACATGCAGAAAACACACTATGGCTGCTTAACGGGAAAGGTGAGGTGGCGTGATACATAAAACAAGTGTTTCAAATTAGCTCAGATACCGTTCCATAAACCCAATATGTAATAGACAAGACCTACTCTTTGCTCAGAGAACTGGACTCAACACACCCTATTCACCGCACAAGAATATATCTGACTAGTAATAATCTTAAAACCTATGTATTGATATCTCTCTGTAAGTGTGTCACGTGGGTGTAAAGCGGCATAAACACAGCAGTGAAAAGCAGCTAAACCCCATTATCAAAATAAATTACTTTGAAAAACCCATGAAACAAAGACAGTGAAAGAGAGAGAAATTCTTACACAATGCGTTCAGGGGCTGTGATGCAACCTGGATTGACCATATCTAGACCCACAGCTGGATGAGACATAAGGGTGGACACTCTTGGGGCTGAGAGGTTTGGCGAGGTTGGGTGAGCAAACGCAGACCCTTTAAAGTAATACTGCGTGGTACCCATCGCATGGGTCCCAAATCTCCAGGTTCAAGGGCATCTTCCTACATCGAAAACATGCATGAGAAAACAGAAAGATGGTACACCATGTGATGGGGAAAGGTTTCTAAAACGCACCTCATTTCTCTTCTCCTTGTGCCCGGGTTCGCCATTCCAGCCGCTTTACTAACAATCTCCCTACTTGGAGCATCAGCACCTTTAACCTCCTGTTTCGTACAGGTTGCAATTTGTCCTGAGGATGAACGGGTAGACCGGGAACCAGTGAGAGACTAGCTCTTGGTCTTGGGACAGGCACAGGTCACTCTATTTTCCCATCAGGAAGAAGAATTAACCACAGGCTCATCCTCCCCCCCGCAACCAGAACAGGGCCTGAAGCCATCCTGCGCTTTTGCGGCCAGCTCCCAAAAAAGCGAGTTGTAAAATGGAGCTTCAGGGCACTGCAATTCACAAACCTGCAGAGTTATAAATGATAACTCTCGTCCACAAATATATTGAGGGAAGGCAAAGAAGAGGATTTGAAATCAAGGCAGAATTGCAGGAAACAGATTTCAGGAGGTAGATTCGAATCGCCTTTAAAGCACATGAAAAGCGGCAAAACGTTGACAATGATGCCCTTGGCCAAAAAGGGCGTATGCGTTTTTTCCTGAATATATTCAGGAAAAAACGCATACGCCCTTTTTGGCCAACCAAGCAACCTGGAAAGGCAAATCAGCGCTACAAAGAAGACTCGCTACCCGTCGGTCAAAAGGGCCATGCTGAAAAAAGTCTCAAAACCAGAAATGCAGGACAGGCCATGGAGAAATGGGAGCCTTGCTACACTGATGGGCGGGATGTAAATTGCCAACAGCCACTCTGGAGAAGTGTATGGTGTGTCCTGAGACATCTAAAAAACACAGCTTAGAGAGCATAGGGCACTTCCACTCATGGGGGTATAAATTGGGAAAATGAAAAATCAGCAAGACACAAGCACCCCAAAGTTTAGGGCTGCTCTGTTGACAAGGACCTCCACTTCATTCCACCTTCAATATCCCAGGAAAGAGAAAAATGGATAAAGAAGTTGTGGTCCTTATGTACAATGGAATATCACTCAGCCATGAAATCAATGTCATAAGGCTAGTAGCAGCATGATGAGTGGATTTAGGTACGACGATTCTAAGTGAAATAAGTCACACAGAAAAGGACACTTCTCATAAGGTATCACTTATGGAGGGAATGTAAAAAGCGTTACACTTGAACTGAATTACAAAACAGAACAGAGTCACACATGCAGAAAACACACTATGGCTGCTTAACGGGAAAGGTGAGGTGGCGTGATACATAAAACAAGTGTTTCAAATTAGCTCAGATACCGTTCCATAAACCCAATATGTAATAGACAAGACCTACTCCTTGCTCAGAGAACTGGACTCAACACGCCCTATTCACCGCACAAGAATATATCTGACTAGTAACAATCTTAAAACCTATGTATTGATATCTCTCTGTTAGTGTGTCAAGTGGGTGTAAAGCGGCATAAACACAGCAGTGAAAAGCAGCTAAACCCCATTATCAAAATAAATTACTTTGAAAAACCCATGAAACAAAGACAGTGAAAGAGAGAGAAATTCTTACACAATGCGTTCAGGGGCTGTGATGCAACCTGGATTGACCATATCTAGACCCACAGCTGGATGAGACATAAGGGTGGACACTCTTGGGGCTGAGAGGTTTGGCGAGGTTGGGTGAGCAAACGCAGACCCTTTAAAGTAATACTGAGTGGTACCCATCGCATGGGTCCCAAATCTCCAGGTTCAAGGGCATCTTCCTACATCGAAAACATGCATGAGAAAACAGAAAGATGGTACACCATGTGATGGGGAAAGGTTTCTAAAACGCACCTCATTTCTCTTCTCCTTGTGCCCGGGTTCGCCATTCCAGCCGCTTTACTAACAATCTCCCTACTTGGAGCATCAGCACCTTTAACCTCCTGTTTCGTACAGGTTGCAATTTGTCCTGAGGATGAACGGGTAGACCGGGAACCAGTGAGAGACTAGCTCTTGGTGTTGGGACAGGCACAGGTCACTCTATTTTCCCATCAGGAAGAAGAATTAACCACAGGCTCATCCTCCCCCCCGCAACCAGAACAGGGCCTGAAGCCATCCTGCACTTTTGCGGCCAGCTCCCAAAAAAGCGAGTTGTAAAATGGAGCTTCAGGGCACTGCAATTCACAAACCTGCAGAGTTATAAATGATAACTCTCGTCCACAAATATATTGAGGGAAGGCAAAGAAGAGGATTTGAAATCAAGGCAGAATTGCAGGAAACAGATTTCAGGAGGTAGATTCGAATCGCCTTTAAAGCACATGAAAAGCGGCAAAACGTTGACAATGATGCCCTTGGCCAAAAAGGGCGTATGCGTTTTTTCCTGAATATATTCAGGAAAAAACGCATACGCCCTTTTTGGCCAACCAAGCAACCTGGAAAGGCAAATCAGCGCTACAAAGAAGACTCGCTACCCGTCGGTCAAAAGGGCCATGCTGAAAAAAGTCTCAAAACCAGAAATGCAGGACAGGCCATGGAGAAATGGGAGCCTTGCTACACTGATGGGCGGGATGTAAATTGCCAACAGCCACTCTGGAGAAGTGTATGGTGTGTCCTGAGACATCTAAAAAACACAGCTTAGAGAGCATAGGGCACTTCCACTCATGGGGGTATAAATTGGGAAAATGAAAAATCAGCAAGACACAAGCACCCCAAAGTTTAGGGCTGCTCTGTTGACAAGGACCTCCACTTCATTCCACCTTCAATATCCCAGGAAAGAGAAAAATGGATAAAGAAGTTGTGGTCCTTATGTACAATGGAATATCACTCAGCCATGAAATCGATGTCATAAGGCTAGTAGCAGCATGATGAGTGGATTTAGGTACGACGATTCTAAGTGAAATAAGTCACACAGAAAAGGACACTTCTCATAAGGTATCACTTATGGAGGGAATGTAAAAAGCGTTACACTTGAACTGAATTACAAAACAGAACAGAGTCACACATGCAGAAAACACACTATGGCTGCTTAACGGGAAAGGTGAGGTGGGGTGATACATAAAACAAGGGTTTCAAATTAGCTCAGATACCGTTCCATAAACCCAATATGTAATAGACAAGACCTACTCCTTGCTCAGAGAACTGGACTCAACACGCCCTATTCACCGCACAAGAATATATCTGACTAGTAACAATCTTAAAACCTATGTATTGATATCTCTCTGTTAGTGTGTCAAGTGGGTGTAAAGCGGCATAAACACAGCAGTGAAAAGCAGCTAAACCCCATTATCAAAATAAATTACTTTGAAAAACCCATGAAACAAAGACAGTGAAAGAGAGAGAAATTCTTACACAATGCGTTCAGGGGCTGTGATGCAACCTGGATTGACCATATCTAGACCCACAGCTGGATGAGACATAAGGGTGGACACTCTTGGGGCTGAGAGGTTTGGCGAGGTTGGGTGAGCAAACGCAGACCCTTTAAAGTAATACTGAGTGGTACCCATCGCATGGGTCCCAAATCTCCAGGTTCAAGGGCATCTTCCTACATCGAAAACATGCATGAGAAAACAGAAAGATGGTACACCATGTGATGGGGAAAGGTTTCTAAAACGCACCTCATTTCTCTTCTCCTTGTGCCCGGGTTCGCCATTCCAGCCACTTTACTAACAATCTCCCTACTTGGAGCATCAGCACCTTTAACCTCCTGTTTCGTACAGGTTGCAATTTGTCCTGAGGATGAACGGGTAGACCGGGAACCAGTGAGAGACTAGCTCTTGGTGTTGGGACAGGCACAGGTCACTCTATTTTCCCATCAGGAAGAAGAATTAACCACAGGCTCATCCTCCCCCCCGCAACCAGAACAGGGCCTGAAGCCATCCTGCGCTTTTGCGGCCAGCTCCCAAAAAAGCGAGTTGTAAAATGGAGCTTCAGGGCACTGCAATTCACAAACCTGCAGAGTTATAAATGATAACTCTCGTCCACAAATATATTGAGGGAAGGCAAAGAAGAGGATTTGAAATCAAGGCAGAATTGCAGGAAACAGATTTCAGGAGGTAGATTCGAATCGCCTTTAAAGCACATGAAAAGCGGCAAAACGTTGACAATGATGCCCTTGGCCAAAAAGGGCGTATGCGTTTTTTCCTGAATATATTCAGGAAAAAACGCATACGCCCTTTTTGGCCAACCAAGCAACCTGGAAAGGCAAATCAGGGCTACAAAGAAGACTCGCTACCCGTCGGTCAAAAGGGCCAAGCTGAAAAACGTGTCAAAACCAGAAATGCAGGACAGGCCATGGAGAAATGGGAGCCTTGCTACACTGATGGGCGGGATGTAAATTGCCAACAGCCACTCTGGAGAAGTGTATGGTGTGTCCTGAGACATCTAAAAAACACAGCTTAGAGAGCATAGGGCACTTCCACTCATGGGGGTATAAATTGGGAAAATGAAAAATCAGCAAGACACAAGCACCCCAAAGTTTAGGGCTGCTCTGTTGACAAGGACCTCCACTTCATTCCACCTTCAATATCCCAGGAAAGAGAAAAATGGATAAAGAAGTTGTGGTCCTTATGTACAATGGAATATCACTCAGCCATGAAATCAATGTCATAAGGCTAGTAGCAGCATGATGAGTGGATTTAGGTACGACGATTCTAAGTGAAATAAGTCACACAGAAAAGGACACTTCTCATAAGGTATCACTTATGGAGGGAATGTAAAAAGCGTTACACTTGAACTGAATTACAAAACAGAACAGAGTCACACATGCAGAAAACACACTATGGCTGCTTAACGGGAAAGGTGAGGTGGCGTGATACATAAAACAAGTGTTTCAAATTAGCTCAGATACCGTTCCATAAACCCAATATGTAATAGACAAGACCTACTCTTTGCTCAGAGAACTGGACTCAACACACCCTATTCACCGCACAAGAATATATCTGACTAGTAATAATCTTAAAACCAATGTATTGATATCTCTCTGTTAGTGTGTCAAGTGGGTGTAAAGCGGCATAAACACAGCAGTGAAAAGCAGCTAAACCCCATTATCAAAATAAATTACTTTGAAAAACCCATGAAACAAAGACAGTGAAAGAGAGAGAAATTCTTACACAATGCGTTCAGGGGCTGTGATGCAACCTGGATTGACCATATCTAGACCCACAGCTGGATGAGACATAAGGGTGGACACTCTTGGGGCTGAGAGGTTTGGTGAGGTTGGGTGAGCAAATGCAGACCCTTTAAAGTAATACTGCGTGCTACCCATCGCATGGGTCCCAAATCTCCAGGTTCAAGGGCATCTTCCTACATCGAAAACATGCATGAGAAAACAAAAAGATGGTACACCATGTGATGGGGAAAGGTTTCTAAAACGCACCTCATTTCTCTTCTCCTTGTGCCAGGGTACGCCATTCCAGCCGCTTTACTAACAATCTCCCTACTTGGAGCATCAGCACCTTTAACCTCCTGTTCCGTACAGGTTGCAATTTGTCCTGAGGATGAACGGGTAGACGGGGAACCAGTGAGAGACTAGCTCTTGGTGTTGGGACAGGCACAGGTCACTCTATTTTCCCATCAGGAAGAATAATTAACCACAGGCTCATCCTCCCCCCCGCAACCAGAACAGGGCCTGAAGCCATCCTGCGCTTTTGCGGCCAGCTCCCAAAAAAGCGAGTTGTAAAATGGAGCTTCAGGGCACTGCAATTCACAAACCTGCAGAGTTATAAATGATAACTCTCGTCCACAAATATATTGAGGGAAGGCAAAGAAGAGGATTTGAAATCAAGGCAGAATTGCAGGAAACAGATTTCAGGAGGTAGATTCAAATCGCCTTTAAAGCACATGAAAAGCGGCAAAACGTTGACAATGATGCCCTTGGCCAAAAAGGGCGTATGCGTTTTTTCCTGAATATATTCAGGAAAAAACGCATACGCCCTTTTTGGCCAACCAAGCAACCTGGAAAGGCAAATCAGCGCTACAAAGAAGACTCGCTACCCGTCGGTCAAAAGGGCCATGCTGAAAAACGTGTCAAAACCAGAAATGCAGGACAGGCCATGGAGAAATGGGAGCCTTGCTACACTGATGGGCGGGATGTAAATTGCCAACAGCCACTCTGGAGAAGTGTATGGTGTGTCCTGAAACATCTAAAAAACACAGCTTAGAGAGCATAGGGCACTTCCACTCATGGGGGTATAAATTGGGAAAATGAAAAATCAGCAAGACACAAGCACCCCAAAGTTTAGGGCTGCTCTGTTGACAAGGACCTCCACTTCATTCCACCTTCAATATCCCAGGAAAGAGAAAAATGGATAAAGAAGTTGTGGTCCTTATGTACAATGGAATATCACTCAGCCATGAAATCAATGTCATAAGGCTAGTAGCAGCATGATGAGTGGATTTAGGTACGACGATTCTAAGTGAAATAAGTCACACAGAAAAGGACACTTCTCATAAGGTATCACTTATGGAGGGAATGTAAAAAGCGTTACACTTGAACTGAATTACAAAACAGAACAGAGTCACACATGCAGAAAACACACTATGGCTGCTTAACGGGAAAGGTGAGGTGGCGTGATACATAAAACAAGTGTTTCAAATTAGCTCAGATACCGTTCCATAAACCCAATATGTAATAGACAAGACCTACTCTTTGCTCAGAGAACTGGACTCAACACACCCTATTCACCGCACAAGAATATATCTGACTAGTAATAATCTTAAAACCTATGTATTGATATCTCTCTGTAAGTGTGTCACGTGGGTGTAAAGCGGCATAAACACAGCAGTGAAAAGCAGCTAAACCCCATTATCAAAATAAATTACTTTGAAAAACCCATGAAACAAAGACAGTGAAAGAGAGAGAAATTCTTACACAATGCGTTCAGGGGCTGTGATGCAACCTGGATTGACCATATCTAGACCCACAGCTGGATGAGACATAAGGGTGGACACTCTTGGGGCTGAGAGGTTTGGCGAGGTTGGGTGAGCAAACGCAGACCCTTTAAAGTAATACTGCGTGGTACCCATCACATGGGTCCCAAATCTCCAGGTTCAAGGGCATCTTCCTACATCGAAAACATGCATGAGAAAACAGAAAGATGGTACACCATGTGATGGGGAAAGGTTTCTAAAACGCACCTCATTTCTCTTCTCCTTGTGCCCGGGTTCGCCATTCCAGCCGCTTTACTAACAATCTCCCTACTTGGAGCATCAGCACCTTTAACCTCCTGTTTCGTACAGGTTGCAATTTGTCCTGAGGATGAACGGGTAGACCGGGAACCAGTGAGAGACTAGCTCTTGGTGTTGGGACAGGCACAGGTCACTCTATTTTCCCATCAGGAAGAAGAATTAACCACAGGCTCATCCTCCCCCCCGCAACCAGAACAGGGCCTGAAGCCATCCTGCGCTTTTGCGGCCAGCTCCCAAAAAAGCGAGTTGTAAAATGGAGCTTCAGGGCACTGCAATTCACAAACCTGCAGAGTTATAAATGATAACTCTCGTCCACAAATATATTGAGGGAAGGCAAAGAAGAGGATTTGAAATCAAGGCAGAATTGCAGGAAACAGATTTCAGGAGGTAGATTCGAATCGCCTTTAAAGCACATGAAAAGCGGCAAAACGTTGACAATGATGCCCTTGGCCAAAAAGGGCGTATGCGTTTTTTCCTGAATATATTCAGGAAAAAACGCATACGCCCTTTTTGGCCAACCAAGCAACCTGGAAAGGCAAATCAGCGCTACAAAGAAGACTCGCTACCCGTCGGTCAAAAGGGCCATGCTGAAAAAAGTCTCAAAACCAGAAATGCAGGACAGGCCATGGAGAAATGGGAGCCTTGCTACACTGATGGGCGGGATGTAAATTGCCAACAGCCACTCTGGAGAAGTGTATGGTGTGTCCTGAGACATCTAAAAAACAC
Organism: Balaenoptera borealis; assembly: GCF_965194805.1. NCBI lineage: Eukaryota > Metazoa > Chordata > Mammalia > Artiodactyla > Balaenopteridae > Balaenoptera > Balaenoptera borealis. The sequence continues at coordinate 4,726,913 of NW_028124009.1, forward strand.
AGCTTAGAGAGCATAGGGCACTTCCACTCATGGGGGTATAAATTGGGAAAATGAAAAATCAGCAAGACACAAGCACCCCAAAGTTTAGGGCTGCTCTGTTGACAAGGACCTCCACTTCATTCCACCTTCAATATCCCAGGAAAGAGAAAAATGGATAAAGAAGTTGTGGTCCTTATGTACAATGGAATATCACTCAGCCATGAAATCAATGTCATAAGGCTAGTAGCAGCATGATGAGTGGATTTAGGTACGACGATTCTAAGTGAAATAAGTCACACAGAAAAGGACACTTCTCATAAGGTATCACTTATGGAGGGAATGTAAAAAGCGTTACACTTGAACTGAATTACAAAACAGAACAGAGTCACACATGCAGAAAACACACTATGGCTGCTTAACGGGAAAGGTGAGGTGGCGTGATACATAAAACAAGTGTTTCAAATTAGCTCAGATACCGTTCCATAAACCCAATATGTAATAGACAAGACGTACTCCTTGCTCAGAGAACTGGACTCAACACGCCCTATTCACCGCACAAGAATATATCTGACTAGTAACAATCTTAAAACCTATGTATTGATATCTCTCTGTTAGTGTGTCAAGTGGGTGTAAAGCGGCATAAACACAGCAGTGAAAAGCAGCTAAACCCCATTATCAAAATAAATTACTTTGAAAAACCCATGAAACAAAGACAGTGAAAGAGAGAGAAATTCTTACACAGTGCGTTCAGGGGCTGTGATGCAACCTGGATTGACCATATCTAGACCCACAGCTGGATGAGACATAAGGGTGGACACTCTTGGGGCTGAGAGGTTTGGCGAGGTTGGGTGAGCAAACGCAGACCCTTTAAAGTAATACTGAGTGGTACCCATCGCATGGGTCCCAAATCTCCAGGTTCAAGGGTATCTTCCTACATCGAAAACATGCATGAGAAAACAGAAAGATGGTACACCATGTGATGGGGAAAGGTTTCTAAAACGCACCTCATTTCTCTTCTGGTTGTGCCCGGGTTCGCCATTCCAGCCGCTTTACTAACAATCTCCCTACTTGGAGCATCAGCACCTTTAACCTCCTGTTTCGTACAGGTTGCAATTTGTCCTGAGGATGAACGGGTAGACCGGGAACCAGTGAGAGACTAGCTCTTGGTGTTGGGACAGGCACAGGTCACTCTATTTTCCCATCAGGAAGAAGAATTAACCACAGGCTCATCCTCCCCCCCGCAACCAGAACAGGGCCTGAAGCCATCCTGCGCTTTTGCGGCCAGCTCCCAAAAAAGCGAGTTGTAAAATGGAGCTTCAGGGCACTGCAATTCACAAACCTGCAGAGTTATAAATGATAACTCTCGTCCACAAATATATTGAGGGAAGGCAAAGAAGAGGATTTGAAATCAAGGCAGAATTGCAGGAAACAGATTTCAGGAGGTAGATTCGAATCGCCTTTAAAGCACATGAAAAGCGGCAAAACGTTGACAATGATGCCCTTGGCCAAAAAGGGCGTATGCGTTTTTTCCTGAATATATTCAGGAAAAAACGCATACGCCCTTTTTGGCCAACCAAGCAACCTGGAAAGGCAAATCAGCGCTACAAAGAAGACTCGCTACCCGTCGGTCAAAAGGGCCAAGCTGAAAAACGTGTCAAAACCAGAAATGCAGGACAGGCCATGGAGAAATGGGAGCCTTGCTACACTGATGGGCGGGATGTAAATTGCCAACAGCCACTCTGGAGAAGTGTATGGTGTGTCCTGAGACATCTAAAAAACACAGCTTAGAGAGCATAGGGCACTTCCACTCATGGGGGTATAAATTGGGAAAATGAAAAATCAGCAAGACACAAGCACCCCAAAATTTAGGGCTGCTCTGTTGACAAGGACCTCCACTTCATTCCACCTTCAATATCCCAGGAAAGAGAAAAATGGATAAAGAAGTTGTGGTCCTTATGTACAATGGAATATCACTCAGCCATGAAATCAATGTCATAAGGCTAGTAGCAGCATGATGAGTGGATTTAGGTACGACGATTCTAAGTGAAATAAGTCACACAGAAAAGGACACTTCTCATAAGGTATCACTTATGGAGGGAATGTAAAAAGCGTTACACTTGAACTGAATTACAAAACAGAACAGAGTCACACATGCAGAAAACACACTATGGCTGCTTAACGGGAAAGGTGAGGTGGCGTGATACATAAAACAAGTGTTTCAAATTAGCTCAGATACCGTTCCATAAACCCAATATGTAATAGACAAGACCTACTCTTTGCTCAGAGAACTGGACTCAACACACCCTATTCACCGCACAAGAATATATCTGACTAGTAATAATCTTAAAACCAATGTATTGATATCTCTCTGTTAGTGTGTCAAGTGGGTGTAAAGCGGCATAAACACAGCAGTGAAAAGCAGCTAAACCCCATTATCAAAATAAATTACTTTGAAAAACCCATGAAACAAAGACAGTGAAAGAGAGAGAAATTCTTACACAATGCGTTCAGGGGCTGTGATGCAACCTGGATTGACCATATCTAGACCCACAGCTGGATGAGACATAAGGGTGGACACTCTTGGGGCTGAGAGGTTTGGCGAGGTTGGGTGAGCAAACGCAGACCCTTTAAAGTAATACTGAGTGGTACCCATCGCATGGGTCCCAAATCTCCAGGTTCAAGGGCATCTTCCTACATCGAAAACATGCATGAGAAAACAGAAAGATGGTACACCATGTGATGGGGAAAGGTTTCTAAAACGCACCTCATTTCTCTTCTCCTTGTGCCCGGGTTCGCCATTCCAGCCGCTTTACTAACAATCTCCCTACTTGGAGCATCAGCACCTTTAACCTCCTGTTTCGTACAGGTTGCAATTTGTCCTGAGGATGAACGGGTAGACCGGGAACCAGTGAGAGACTAGCTCTTGGTGTTGGGACAGGCACAGGTCACTCTATTTTCCCATCAGGAAGAAGAATTAACCACAGGCTCATCCTCCCCCCCGCAACCAGAACAGGGCCTGAAGCCATCCTGCGCTTTTGCGGCCAGCTCCCAAAAAAGCGAGTTGTAAAATGGAGCTTCAGGGCACTGCAATTCACAAACCTGCAGAGTTATAAATGATAACTCTCGTCCACAAATATATTGAGGGAAGTCAAAGAAGAGGATTTGAAATCAAGGCAGAATTGCAGGAAACAGATTTCAGGAGGTAGATTCGAATCGCCTTTAAAGCACATGAAAAGCGGCAAAACGTTGACAATGATGCCCTTGGCCAAAAAGGGCGTATGCGTTTTTTCCTGAATATATTCAGGAAAAAACGCATACGCCCTTTTTGGCCAACCAAGCAACCTGGAAAGGCAAATCAGCGCTACAAAGAAGACTCGCTACCCGTCGGTCAAAAGGGCCAAGCTGAAAAACGTGTCAAAACCAGAAATGCAGGACAGGCCATGGAGAAATGGGAGCCTTGCTACACTGATGGGCGGGATGTAAATTGCCAACAGCCACTCTGGAGAAGTGTATGGTGTGTCCTGAGACATCTAAAAAACACAGCTTAGAGAGCATAGGGCACTTCCACTCATGGGGGTATAAATTGGGAAAATGAAAAATCAGCAAGACACAAGCACCCCAAAGTTTAGGGCTGCTCTGTTGACAAGGACCTCCACTTCATTCCACCTTCAATATCCCAGGAAAGAGAAAAATGGATAAAGAAGTTGTGGTCCTTATGTACAATGGAATATCACTCAGCCATGAAATCAATGTCATAAGGCTAGTAGCAGCATGATGAGTGGATTTAGGTACGACGATTCTAAGTGAAATAAGTCACACAGAAAAGGACACTTCTCATAAGGTATCACTTATGGAGGGAATGTAAAAAGCGTTACACTTGAACTGAATTACAAAACAGAACAGAGTCACACATGCAGAAAACACACTATGGCTGCTTAACGGGAAAGGTGAGGTGGCGTGATACATAAAACAAGTGTTTCAAATTAGCTCAGATACCGTTCCATAAACCCAATATGTAATAGACAAGACCTACTCTTTGCTCAGAGAACTGGACTCAACACACCCTATTCACCGCACAAGAATATATCTGACTAGTAATAATCTTAAAACCAATGTATTGATATCTCTCTGTTAGTGTGTCAAGTGGGTGTAAAGCGGCATAAACACAGCAGTGAAAAGCAGCTAAACCCCATTATCAAAATAAATTACTTTGAAAAACCCATGAAACAAAGACAGTGAAAGAGAGAGAAATTCTTACACAATGCGTTCAGGGGCTGTGATGCAACCTGGATTGACCATATCTAGACCCACAGCTGGATGAGACATAAGGGTGGACACTCTTGGGGCTGAGAGGTTTGGCGAGGTTGGGTGAGCAAACGCAGACCCTTTAAAGTAATACTGAGTGGTACCCATCGCATGGGTCCCAAATCTACAGGTTCAAGGGCATCTTCCTACATCGAAAACATGCATGAGAAAACAGAAAGATGGTACACCATGTGATGGGGAAAGGTTTCTAAAACGCACCTCATTTCTCTTCTCCTTGTGCCCGGGTTCGCCATTCCAGCCGCTTTACTAACAATCTCCCTACTTGGAGCATCAGCACCTTTAACCTCCTGTTTCGTACAGGTTGCAATTTGTCCTGAGGATGAACGGGTAGACCGGGAACCAGTGAGAGACTAGCTCTTGGTGTTGGGACAGGCACAGGTCACTCTATTTTCCCATCAGGAAGAAGAATTAACCACAGGCTCATCCTCCCCCCCGCAACCAGAACAGGGCCTGAAGCCATCCTGCGCTTTTGCGGCCAGCTCCCAAAAAAGCGAGTTGTAAAATGGAGCTTCAGGGCACTGCAATTCACAAACCTGCAGAGTTATAAATGATAACTCTCGTCCACAAATATATTGAGGGAAGTCAAAGAAGAGGATTTGAAATCAAGGCAGAATTGCAGGAAACAGATTTCAGGAGGTAGATTCGAATCGCCTTTAAAGCACATGAAAAGCGGCAAAACGTTGACAATGATGCCCTTGGCCAAAAAGGGCGTATGCGTTTTTTCCTGAATATATTCAGGAAAAAACGCATACGCCCTTTTTGGCCAACCAAGCAACCTGGAAAGGCAAATCAGCGCTACAAAGAAGACTCGCTACCCGTCGGTCAAAAGGGCCAAGCTGAAAAACGTGTCAAAACCAGAAATGCAGGACAGGCCATGGAGAAATGGGAGCCTTGCTACACTGATGGGCGGGATGTAAATTGCCAACAGCCACTCTGGAGAAGTGTATGGTGTGTCCTGAGACATCTAAAAAACACAGCTTAGAGAGCATAGGGCACTTCCACTCATGGGGGTATAAATTGGGAAAATGAAAAATCAGCAAGACACAAGCACCCCAAAGTTTAGGGCTGCTCTGTTGACAAGGACCTCCACTTCATTCCACCTTCAATATCCCAGGAAAGAGAAAAATGGATAAAGAAGTTGTGGTCCTTATGTACAATGGAATATCACTCAGCCATGAAATCGATGTCATAAGGCTAGTAGCAGCATGATGAGTGGATTTAGGTACGACGATTCTAAGTGAAATAAGTCACACAGAAAAGGACACTTCTCATAAGGTATCACTTATGGAGGGAATGTAAAAAGCGTTACACTTGAACTGAATTACAAAACAGAACAGAGTCACACATGCAGAAAACACACTATGGCTGCTTAACGGGAAAGGTGAGGTGGGGTGATACATAAAACAAGGGTTTCAAATTAGCTCAGATACCGTTCCATAAACCCAATATGTAATAGACAAGACCTACTCCTTGCTCAGAGAACTGGACTCAACACGCCCTATTCACCGCACAAGAATATATCTGACTAGTAACAATCTTAAAACCTATGTATTGATATCTCTCTGTTAGTGTGTCAAGTGGGTGTAAAGCGGCATAAACACAGCAGTGAAAAGCAGCTAAACCCCATTATCAAAATAAATTACTTTGAAAAACCCATGAAACAAAGACAGTGAAAGAGAGAGAAATTCTTACACAATGCGTTCAGGGGCTGTGATGCAACCTGGATTGACCATATCTAGACCCACAGCTGGATGAGACATAAGGGTGGACACTCTTGGGGCTGAGAGGTTTGGCGAGGTTGGGTGAGCAAACGCAGACCCTTTAAAGTAATACTGAGTGGTACCCATCGCATGGGTCCCAAATCTCCAGGTTCAAGGGCATCTTCCTACATCGAAAACATGCATGAGAAAACAGAAAGATGGTACACCATGTGATGGGGAAAGGTTTCTAAAACGCACCTCATTTCTCTTCTCCTTGTGCCCGGGTTCGCCATTCCAGCCACTTTACTAACAATCTCCCTACTTGGAGCATCAGCACCTTTAACCTCCTGTTTCGTACAGGTTGCAATTTGTCCTGAGGATGAACGGGTAGACCGGGAACCAGTGAGAGACTAGCTCTTGGTGTTGGGACAGGCACAGGTCACTCTATTTTCCCATCAGGAAGAAGAATTAACCACAGGCTCATCCTCCCCCCCGCAACCAGAACAGGGCCTGAAGCCATCCTGCGCTTTTGCGGCCAGCTCCCAAAAAAGCGAGTTGTAAAATGGAGCTTCAGGGCACTGCAATTCACAAACCTGCAGAGTTATAAATGATAACTCTCGTCCACAAATATATTGAGGGAAGGCAAAGAAGAGGATTTGAAATCAAGGCAGAATTGCAGGAAACAGATTTCAGGAGGTAGATTCGAATCGCCTTTAAAGCACATGAAAAGCGGCAAAACGTTGACAATGATGCCCTTGGCCAAAAAGGGCGTATGCGTTTTTTCCTGAATATATTCAGGAAAAAACGCATACGCCCTTTTTGGCCAACCAAGCAACCTGGAAAGGCAAATCAGGGCTACAAAGAAGACTCGCTACCCGTCGGTCAAAAGGGCCAAGCTGAAAAACGTGTCAAAACCAGAAATGCAGGACAGGCCATGGAGAAATGGGAGCCTTGCTACACTGATGGGCGGGATGTAAATTGCCAACAGCCACTCTGGAGAAGTGTATGGTGTGTCCTGAGACATCTAAAAAACACAGCTTAGAGAGCATAGGGCACTTCCACTCATGGGGGTATAAATTGGGAAAATGAAAAATCAGCAAGACACAAGCACCCCAAAGTTTAGGGCTGCTCTGTTGACAAGGACCTCCACTTCATTCCACCTTCAATATCCCAGGAAAGAGAAAAATGGATAAAGAAGTTGTGGTCCTTATGTACAATGGAATATCACTCAGCCATGAAATCAATGTCATAAGGCTAGTAGCAGCATGATGAGTGGATTTAGGTACGACGATTCTAAGTGAAATAAGTCACACAGAAAAGGACACTTCTCATAAGGTATCACTTATGGAGGGAATGTAAAAAGCGTTACACTTGAACTGAATTACAAAACAGAACAGAGTCACACATGCAGAAAACACACTATGGCTGCTTAACGGGAAAGGTGAGGTGGCGTGATACATAAAACAAGTGTTTCAAATTAGCTCAGATACCGTTCCATAAACCCAATATGTAATAGACAAGACCTACTCTTTGCTCAGAGAACTGGACTCAACACACCCTATTCACCGCACAAGAATATATCTGACTAGTAATAATCTTAAAACCAATGTATTGATATCTCTCTGTTAGTGTGTCAAGTGGGTGTAAAGCGGCATAAACACAGCAGTGAAAAGCAGCTAAACCCCATTATCAAAATAAATTACTTTGAAAAACCCATGAAACAAAGACAGTGAAAGAGAGAGAAATTCTTACACAATGCGTTCAGGGGCTGTGATGCAACCTGGATTGACCATATCTAGACCCACAGCTGGATGAGACATAAGGGTGGACACTCTTGGGGCTGAGAGGTTTGGTGAGGTTGGGTGAGCAAATGCAGACCCTTTAAAGTAATACTGCGTGCTACCCATCGCATGGGTCCCAAATCTCCAGGTTCAAGGGCATCTTCCTACATCGAAAACATGCATGAGAAAACAAAAAGATGGTACACCATGTGATGGGGAAAGGTTTCTAAAACGCACCTCATTTCTCTTCTCCTTGTGCCAGGGTACGCCATTCCAGCCGCTTTACTAACAATCTCCCTACTTGGAGCATCAGCACCTTTAACCTCCTGTTCCGTACAGGTTGCAATTTGTCCTGAGGATGAACGGGTAGACGGGGAACCAGTGAGAGACTAGCTCTTGGTGTTGGGACAGGCACAGGTCACTCTATTTTCCCATCAGGAAGAATAATTAACCACAGGCTCATCCTCCCCCCCGCAACCAGAACAGGGCCTGAAGCCATCCTGCGCTTTTGCGGCCAGCTCCCAAAAAAGCGAGTTGTAAAATGGAGCTTCAGGGCACTGCAATTCACAAACCTGCAGAGTTATAAATGATAACTCTCGTCCACAAATATATTGAGGGAAGGCAAAGAAGAGGATTTGAAATCAAGGCAGAATTGCAGGAAACAGATTTCAGGAGGTAGATTCAAATCGCCTTTAAAGCACATGAAAAGCGGCAAAACGTTGACAATGATGCCCTTGGCCAAAAAGGGCGTATGCGTTTTTTCCTGAATATATTCAGGAAAAAACGCATACGCCCTTTTTGGCCAACCAAGCAACCTGGAAAGGCAAATCAGCGCTACAAAGAAGACTCGCTACCCGTCGGTCAAAAGGGCCATGCTGAAAAACGTGTCAAAACCAGAAATGCAGGACAGGCCATGGAGAAATGGGAGCCTTGCTACACTGATGGGCGGGATGTAAATTGCCAACAGCCACTCTGGAGAAGTGTATGGTGTGTCCTGAAACATCTAAAAAACACAGCTTAGAGAGCATAGGGCACTTCCACTCATGGGGGTATAAATTGGGAAAATGAAAAATCAGCAAGACACAAGCACCCCAAAGTTTAGGGCTGCTCTGTTGACAAGGACCTCCACTTCATTCCACCTTCAATATCCCAGGAAAGAGAAAAATGGATAAAGAAGTTGTGGTCCTTATGTACAATGGAATATCACTCAGCCATGAAATCAATGTCATAAGGCTAGTAGCAGCATGATGAGTGGATTTAGGTACGACGATTCTAAGTGAAATAAGTCACACAGAAAAGGACACTTCTCATAAGGTATCACTTATGGAGGGAATGTAAAAAGCGTTACACTTGAACTGAATTACAAAACAGAACAGAGTCACACATGCAGAAAACACACTATGGCTGCTTAACGGGAAAGGTGAGGTGGCGTGATACATAAAACAAGTGTTTCAAATTAGCTCAGATACCGTTCCATAAACCCAATATGTAATAGACAAGACCTACTCTTTGCTCAGAGAACTGGACTCAACACACCCTATTCACCGCACAAGAATATATCTGACTAGTAATAATCTTAAAACCTATGTATTGATATCTCTCTGTAAGTGTGTCACGTGGGTGTAAAGCGGCATAAACACAGCAGTGAAAAGCAGCTAAACCCCATTATCAAAATAAATTACTTTGAAAAACCCATGAAACAAAGACAGTGAAAGAGAGAGAAATTCTTACACAATGCGTTCAGGGGCTGTGATGCAACCTGGATTGACCATATCTAGACCCACAGCTGGATGAGACATAAGGGTGGACACTCTTGGGGCTGAGAGGTTTGGCGAGGTTGGGTGAGCAAACGCAGACCCTTTAAAGTAATACTGCGTGGTACCCATCACATGGGTCCCAAATCTCCAGGTTCAAGGGCATCTTCCTACATCGAAAACATGCATGAGAAAACAGAAAGATGGTACACCATGTGATGGGGAAAGGTTTCTAAAACGCACCTCATTTCTCTTCTCCTTGTGCCCGGGTTCGCCATTCCAGCCGCTTTACTAACAATCTCCCTACTTGGAGCATCAGCACCTTTAACCTCCTGTTTCGTACAGGTTGCAATTTGTCCTGAGGATGAACGGGTAGACCGGGAACCAGTGAGAGACTAGCTCTTGGTGTTGGGACAGGCACAGGTCACTCTATTTTCCCATCAGGAAGAAGAATTAACCACAGGCTCATCCTCCCCCCCGCAACCAGAACAGGGCCTGAAGCCATCCTGCGCTTTTGCGGCCAGCTCCCAAAAAAGCGAGTTGTAAAATGGAGCTTCAGGGCACTGCAATTCACAAACCTGCAGAGTTATAAATGATAACTCTCGTCCACAAATATATTGAGGGAAGGCAAAGAAGAGGATTTGAAATCAAGGCAGAATTGCAGGAAACAGATTTCAGGAGGTAGATTCGAATCGCCTTTAAAGCACATGAAAAGCGGCAAAACGTTGACAATGATGCCCTTGGCCAAAAAGGGCGTATGCGTTTTTTCCTGAATATATTCAGGAAAAAACGCATACGCCCTTTTTGGCCAACCAAGCAACCTGGAAAGGCAAATCAGCGCTACAAAGAAGACTCGCTACCCGTCGGTCAAAAGGGCCATGCTGAAAAAAGTCTCAAAACCAGAAATGCAGGACAGGCCATGGAGAAATGGGAGCCTTGCTACACTGATGGGCGGGATGTAAATTGCCAACAGCCACTCTGGAGAAGTGTATGGTGTGTCCTGAGACATCTAAAAAACACAGCTTAGAGAGCATAGGGCACTTCCACTCATGGGGGTATAAATTGGGAAAATGAAAAATCAGCAAGACACAAGCACCCCAAAGTTTAGGGCTGCTCTGTTGACAAGGACCTCCACTTCATTCCACCTTCAATATCCCAGGAAAGAGAAAAATGGATAAAGAAGTTGTGGTCCTTATGTACAATGGAATATCACTCAGCCATGAAATCAATGTCATAAGGCTAGTAGCAGCATGATGAGTGGATTTAGGTACGACGATTCTAAGTGAAATAAGTCACACAGAAAAGGACACTTCTCATAAGGTATCACTTATGGAGGGAATGTAAAAAGCGTTACACTTGAACTGAATTACAAAACAGAACAGAGTCACACATGCAGAAAACACACTATGGCTGCTTAACGGGAAAGGTGAGGTGGCGTGATACATAAAACAAGTGTTTCAAATTAGCTCAGATACCGTTCCATAAACCCAATATGTAATAGACAAGACGTACTCCTTGCTCAGAGAACTGGACTCAACACGCCCTATTCACCGCACAAGAATATATCTGACTAGTAACAATCTTAAAACCTATGTATTGATATCTCTCTGTTAGTGTGTCAAGTGGGTGTAAAGCGGCATAAACACAGCAGTGAAAAGCAGCTAAACCCCATTATCAAAATAAATTACTTTGAAAAACCCATGAAACAAAGACAGTGAAAGAGAGAGAAATTCTTACACAGTGCGTTCAGGGGCTGTGATGCAACCTGGATTGACCATATCTAGACCCACAGCTGGATGAGACATAAGGGTGGACACTCTTGGGGCTGAGAGGTTTGGCGAGGTTGGGTGAGCAAACGCAGACCCTTTAAAGTAATACTGAGTGGTACCCATCGCATGGGTCCCAAATCTCCAGGTTCAAGGGTATCTTCCTACATCGAAAACATGCATGAGAAAACAGAAAGATGGTACACCATGTGATGGGGAAAGGTTTCTAAAACGCACCTCATTTCTCTTCTGGTTGTGCCCGGGTTCGCCATTCCAGCCGCTTTACTAACAATCTCCCTACTTGGAGCATCAGCACCTTTAACCTCCTGTTTCGTACAGGTTGCAATTTGTCCTGAGGATGAACGGGTAGACCGGGAACCAGTGAGAGACTAGCTCTTGGTGTTGGGACAGGCACAGGTCACTCTATTTTCCCATCAGGAAGAAGAATTAACCACAGGCTCATCCTCCCCCCCGCAACCAGAACAGGGCCTGAAGCCATCCTGCGCTTTTGCGGCCAGCTCCCAAAAAAGCGAGTTGTAAAATGGAGCTTCAGGGCACTGCAATTCACAAACCTGCAGAGTTATAAATGATAACTCTCGTCCACAAATATATTGAGGGAAGGCAAAGAAGAGGATTTGAAATCAAGGCAGAATTGCAGGAAACAGATTTCAGGAGGTAGATTCGAATCGCCTTTAAAGCACATGAAAAGCGGCAAAACGTTGACAATGATGCCCTTGGTCAAAAAGGGCGTATGCGTTTTTTCCTGAATATATTCAGGAAAAAACGCATACGCCCTTTTTGGCCAACCAAGCAACCTGGAAAGGCAAATCAGCGCTACAAAGAAGACTCGCTACCCGTCGGTCAAAAGGGCCAAGCTGAAAAACGTGTCAAAACCAGAAATGCAGGACAGGCCATGGAGAAATGGGAGCCTTGCTACACTGATGGGCGGGATGTAAATTGCCAACAGCCACTCTGGAGAAGTGTATGGTGTGTCCTGAGACATCTAAAAAACACAGCTTAGAGAGCATAGGGCACTTCCACTCATGGGGGTATAAATTGGGAAAATGAAAAATCAGCAAGACACAAGCACCCCAAAGTTTAGGGCTGCTCTGTTGACAAGGACCTCCACTTCATTCCACCTTCAATATCCCAGGAAAGAGAAAAATGGATAAAGAAGTTGTGGTCCTTATGTACAATGGAATATCACTCAGCCATGAAATCAATGTCATAAGGCTAGTAGCAGCATGATGAGTGGATTTAGGTACGACGATTCTAAGTGAAATAAGTCACACAGAAAAGGACACTTCTCATAAGGTATCACTTATGGAGGGAATGTAAAAAGCGTTACACTTGAACTGAATTACAAAACAGAACAGAGTCACACATGCAGAAAACACACTATGGCTGCTTAACGGGAAAGGTGAGGTGGCGTGATACATAAAACAAGTGTTTCAAATTAGCTCAGATACCGTTCCATAAACCCAATATGTAATAGACAAGACGTACTCCTTGCTCAGAGAACTGGACTCAACACGCCCTATTCACCGCACAAGAATATATCTGACTAGTAACAATCTTAAAACCTATGTATTGATATCTCTCTGTTAGTGTGTCAAGTGGGTGTAAAGCGGCATAAACACAGCAGTGAAAAGCAGCTAAACCCCATTATCAAAATAAATTACTTTGAAAAACCCATGAAACAAAGACAGTGAAAGAGAGAGAAATTCTTACACAGTGCGTTCAGGGGCTGTGATGCAACCTGGATTGACCATATCTAGACCCACAGCTGGATGAGACATAAGGGTGGACACTCTTGGGGCTGAGAGGTTTGGCGAGGTTGGGTGAGCAAACGCAGACCCTTTAAAGTAATACTGAGTGGTACCCATCGCATGGGTCCCAAATCTCCAGGTTCAAGGGCATCTTCCTACATCGAAAACATGCATGAGAAAACAGAAAGATGGTACACCATGTGATGGGGAAAGGTTTCTAAAACGCACCTCATTTCTCTTCTCCTTGTGCCCGGGTTCGCCATTCCAGCCGCTTTACTAACAATCTCCCTACTTGGAGCATCAGCACCTTTAACCTCCTGTTTCGTACAGGTTGCAATTTGTCCTGAGGATGAACGGGTAGACCGGGAACCAGTGAGAGACTAGCTCTTGGTGTTGGGACAGGCACAGGTCACTCTATTTTCCCATCAGGAAGAAGAATTAACCACAGGCTCATCCTCCCCCCCGCAACCAGAACAGGGCCTGAAGCCATCCTGCGCTTTTGCGGCCAGCTCCCAAAAAAGCGAGTTGTAAAATGGAGCTTCAGGGCACTGCAATTCACAAACCTGCAGAGTTATAAATGATAACTCTCGTCCACAAATATATTGAGGGAAGTCAAAGAAGAGGATTTGAAATCAAGGCAGAATTGCAGGAAACAGATTTCAGGAGGTAGATTCGAATCGCCTTTAAAGCACATGAAAAGCGGCAAAACGTTGACAATGATGCCCTTGGCCAAAAAGGGCGTATGCGTTTTTTCCTGAATATATTCAGGAAAAAACGCATACGCCCTTTTTGGCCAACCAAGCAACCTGGAAAGGCAAATCAGCGCTACAAAGAAGACTCGCTACCCGTCGGTCAAAAGGGCCAAGCTGAAAAACGTGTCAAAACCAGAAATGCAGGACAGGCCATGGAGAAATGGGAGCCTTGCTACACTGATGGGCGGGATGTAAATTGCCAACAGCCACTCTGGAGAAGTGTATGGTGTGTCCTGAGACATCTAAAAAACACAGCTTAGAGAGCATAGGGCACTTCCACTCATGGGGGTATAAATTGGGAAAATGAAAAATCAGCAAGACACAAGCACCCCAAAGTTTAGGGCTGCTCTGTTGACAAGGACCTCCACTTCATTCCACCTTCAATATCCCAGGAAAGAGAAAAATGGATAAAGAAGTTGTGGTCCTTATGTACAATGGAATATCACTCAGCCATGAAATCAATGTCATAAGGCTAGTAGCAGCATGATGAGTGGATTTAGGTACGACGATTCTAAGTGAAATAAGTCACACAGAAAAGGACACTTCTCATAAGGTATCACTTATGGAGGGAATGTAAAAAGCGTTACACTTGAACTGAATTACAAAACAGAACAGAGTCACACATGCAGAAAACACACTATGGCTGCTTAACGGGAAAGGTGAGGTGGCGTGATACATAAAACAAGTGTTTCAAATTAGCTCAGATACCGTTCCATAAACCCAATATGTAATAGACAAGACCTACTCTTTGCTCAGAGAACTGGACTCAACACACCCTATTCACCGCACAAGAATATATCTGACTAGTAATAATCTTAAAACCAATGTATTGATATCTCTCTGTTAGTGTGTCAAGTGGGTGTAAAGCGGCATAAACACAGCAGTGAAAAGCAGCTAAACCCCATTATCAAAATAAATTACTTTGAAAAACCCATGAAACAAAGACAGTGAAAGAGAGAGAAATTCTTACACAATGCGTTCAGGGGCTGTGATGCAACCTGGATTGACCATATCTAGACCCACAGCTGGATGAGACATAAGGGTGGACACTCTTGGGGCTGAGAGGTTTGGTGAGGTTGGGTGAGCAAATGCAGACCCTTTAAAGTAATACTGCGTGGTACCCATCGCATGGGTCCCAAATCTCCAGGTTCAAGGGCATCTTCCTACATCGAAAACATGCATGAGAAAACAAAAAGATGGTACACCATGTGATGGGGAAAGGTTTCTAAAACGCACCTCATTTCTCTTCTCCTTGTGCCAGGGTACGCCATTCCAGCCGCTTTACTAACAATCTCCCTACTTGGAGCATCAGCACCTTTAACCTCCTGTTCCGTACAGGTTGCAATTTGTCCTGAGGATGAACGGGTAGACGGGGAACCAGTGAGAGACTAGCTCTTGGTGTTGGGACAGGCACAGGTCACTCTATTTTCCCATCAGGAAGAATAATAAACCACAGGCTCATCCTCCCCCCCGGAACCAGAACAGGGCCTGAAGCCATCCTGCGCTTTTGCGGCCAGCTCCCAAAAAAGCGAGTTGTAAAATGGAGCTTCAGGGCACTGCAATTCACAAACCTGCAGAGTTATAAATGATAACTCTCGTCCACAAATATATTGAGGGAAGGCAAAGAAGAGGATTTGAAATCAAGGCAGAATTGCAGGAAACAGATTTCAGGAGGTAGATTCGAATCGCCTTTAAAGCACATGAAAAGCGGCAAAACGTTGACAATGATGCCCTTGGCCAAAAAGGGCGTATGCGTTTTTTCCTGAATATATTCAGGAAAAAACGCATACGCCCTTTTTGGCCAACCAAGCAACCTGGAAAGGCAAATCAGCGCTACAAAGAAGACTCGCTACCCGTCGGTCAAAAGGGCCATGCTGAAAAACGTGTCAAAACCAGAAATGCAGGACAGGCCATGGAGAAATGGGAGCCTTGCTACACTGATGGGCGGGATGTAAATTGCCAACAGCCACTCTGGAGAAGTGTATGGTGTGTCCTGAAACATCTAAAAAACACAGCTTAGAGAGCATAGGGCACTTCCACTCATGGGGGTATAAATTGGGAAAATGAAAAATCAGCAAGACACAAGCACCCCAAAGTTTAGGGCTGCTCTGTTGACAAGGACCTCCACTTCATTCCACCTTCAATATCCCAGGAAAGAGAAAAATGGATAAAGAAGTTGTGGTCCTTATGTACAATGGAATATCACTCAGCCATGAAATCAATGTCATAAGGCTAGTAGCAGCATGATGAGTGGATTTAGGTACGACGATTCTAAGTGAAATAAGTCACACAGAAAAGGACACTTCTCATAAGGTATCACTTATGGAGGGAATGTAAAAAGCGTTACACTTGAACTGAATTACAAAACAGAACAGAGTCACACATGCAGAAAACACACTATGGCTGCTTAACGGGAAAGGTGAGGTGGCGTGATACATAAAACAAGTGTTTCAAATTAGCTCAGATACCGTTCCATAAACCCAATATGTAATAGACAAGACCTACTCTTTGCTCAGAGAACTGGACTCAACACACCCTATTCACCGCACAAGAATATATCTGACTAGTAATAATCTTAAAACCTATGTATTGATATCTCTCTGTAAGTGTGTCACGTGGGTGTAAAGCGGCATAAACACAGCAGTGAAAAGCAGCTAAACCCCATTATCAAAATAAATTACTTTGAAAAACCCATGAAACAAAGACAGTGAAAGAGAGAGAAATTCTTACACAATGCGTTCAGGGGCTGTGATGCAACCTGGATTGACCATATCTAGACCCACAGCTGGATGAGACATAAGGGTGGACACTCTTGGGGCTGAGAGGTTTGGCGAGGTTGGGTGAGCAAACGCAGACCCTTTAAAGTAATACTGCGTGGTACCCATCGCATGGGTCCCAAATCTCCAGGTTCAAGGGCATCTTCCTACATCGAAAACATGCATGAGAAAACAGAAAGATGGTACACCATGTGATGGGGAAAGGTTTCTAAAACGCACCTCATTTCTCTTCTCCTTGTGCCCGGGTTCGCCATTCCAGCCGCTTTACTAACAATCTCCCTACTTGGAGCATCAGCACCTTTAACCTCCTGTTTCGTACAGGTTGCAATTTGTCCTGAGGATGAACGGGTAGACCGGGAACCAGTGAGAGACTAGCTCTTGGTGTTGGGACAGGCACAGGTCACTCTATTTTCCCATCAGGAAGAAGAATTAACCACAGGCTCATCCTCCCCCCCGCAACCAGAACAGGGCCTGAAGCCATCCTGCGCTTTTGCGGCCAGCTCCCAAAAAAGCGAGTTGTAAAATGGAGCTTCAGGGCACTGCAATTCACAAACCTGCAGAGTTATAAATGATAACTCTCGTCCACAAATATATTGAGGGAAGGCAAAGAAGAGGATTTGAAATCAAGGCAGAATTGCAGGAAACAGATTTCAGGAGGTAGATTCGAATCGCCTTTAAAGCACATGAAAAGCGGCAAAACGTTGACAATGATGCCCTTGGCCAAAAAGGGCGTATGCGTTTTTTCCTGAATATATTCAGGAAAAAACGCATACGCCCTTTTTGGCCAACCAAGCAACCTGGAAAGGCAAATCAGCGCTACAAAGAAGACTCGCTACCCGTCGGTCAAAAGGGCCAAGCTGAAAAACGTGTCAAAACCAGAAATGCAGGACAGGCCATGGAGAAATGGGAGCCTTGCTACACTGATGGGCGGGATGTAAATTGCCAACAGCCACTCTGGAGAAGTGTATGGTGTGTCCTGAGACATCTAAAAAACACAGCTTAGAGAGCATAGGGCACTTCCACTCATGGGGGTATAAATTGGGAAAATGAAAAATCAGCAAGACACAAGCACCCCAAAGTTTAGGGCTGCTCTGTTGACAAGGACCTCCACTTCATTCCACCTTCAATATCCCAGGAAAGAGAAAAATGGATAAAGAAGTTGTGGTCCTTATGTACAATGGAATATCACTCAGCCATGAAATCAATGTCATAAGGCTAGTAGCAGCATGATGAGTGGATTTAGGTACGACGATTCTAACTGAAATAAGTCACACAGAAAAGGACACTTCTCATAAGGTATCACTTATGGAGGGAATGTAAAAAGCGTTACACTTGAACTGAATTACAAAACAGAACAGAGTCACACATGCAGAAAACACACTATGGCTGCTTAACGGGAAAGGTGAGGTGGCGTGATACATAAAACAAGTGTTTCAAATTAGCTCAGATACCGTTCCATAAACCCAATATGTAATAGACAAGACCTACTCTTTGCTCAGAGAACTGGACTCAACACACCCTATTCACCGCACAAGAATATATCTGACTAGTAATAATCTTAAAACCAATGTATTGATATCTCTCTGTTAGTGTGTCAAGTGGGTGTAAAGCGGCATAAACACAGCAGTGAAAAGCAGCTAAACCCCATTATCAAAATAAATTACTTTGAAAAACCCATGAAACAAAGACAGTGAAAGAGAGAGAAATTCTTACACAATGCGTTCAGGGGCTGTGATGCAACCTGGATTGACCATATCTAGACCCACAGCTGGATGAGACATAAGGGTGGACACTCTTGGGGCTGAGAGGTTTGGTGAGGTTGGGTGAGCAAATGCAGACCCTTTAAAGTAATACTGCGTGGTACCCATCGCATGGGTCCCAAATCTCCAGGTTCAAGGGCATCTTCCTACATCGAAAACATGCATGAGAAAACAAAAAGATGGTACACCATGTGATGGGGAAAGGTTTCTAAAACGCACCTCATTTCTCTTCTCCTTGTGCCAGGGTACGCCATTCCAGCCGCTTTACTAACAATCTCCCTACTTGGAGCATCAGCACCTTTAACCTCCTGTTCCGTACAGGTTGCAATTTGTCCTGAGGATGAACGGGTAGACGGGGAACCAGTGAGAGACTAGCTCTTGGTGTTGGGACAGGCACAGGTCACTTTATTTTCCCATCAGGAAGAATAATTAACCACAGGCTCATCCTCCCCCCCGGAACCAGAACAGGGCCTGAAGCCATCCTGCGCTTTTGCGGCCAGCTCCCAAAAAAGCGAGTTGTAAAATGGAGCTTCAGGGCACTGCAATTCACAAACCTGCAGAGTTATAAATGATAACTCTCGTCCACAAATATATTGAGGGAAGGCAAAGAAGAGGATTTGAAATCAAGGCAGAATTGCAGGAAACAGATTTCAGGAGGTAGATTCGAATCGCCTTTAAAGCACATGAAAAGCGGCAAAACGTTGACAATGATGCCCTTGGCCAAAAAGGGCGTATGCGTTTTTTCCTGAATATATTCAGGAAAAAACGCATACGCCCTTTTTGGCCAACCAAGCAACCTGGAAAGGCAAATCAGCGCTACAAAGAAGACTCGCTACCCGTCGGTCAAAAGGGCCATGCTGAAAAACGTGTCAAAACCAGAAATGCAGGACAGGCCATGGAGAAATGGGAGCCTTGCTACACTGATGGGCGGGATGTAAATTGCCAACAGCCACTCTGGAGAAGTGTATGGTGTGTCCTGAAACATCTAAAAAACACAGCTTAGAGAGCATAGGGCACTTCCACTCATGGGGGTATAAATTGGGAAAATGAAAAATCAGCAAGACACAAGCACCCCAAAGTTTAGGGCTGCTCTGTTGACAAGGACCTCCACTTCATTCCACCTTCAATATCCCAGGAAAGAGAAAAATGGATAAAGAAGTTGTGGTCCTTATGTACAATGGAATATCACTCAGCCATGAAATCAATGTCATAAGGCTAGTAGCAGCATGATGAGTGGATTTAGGTACGACGATTCTAAGTGAAATAAGTCACACAGAAAAGGACACTTCTCATAAGGTATCACTTATGGAGGGAATGTAAAAAGCGTTACACTTGAACTGAATTACAAAACAGAACAGAGTCACACATGCAGAAAACACACTATGGCTGCTTAACGGGAAAGGTGAGGTGGCGTGATACATAAAACAAGTGTTTCAAATTAGCTCAGATACCGTTCCATAAACCCAATATGTAATAGACAAGACCTACTCTTTGCTCAGAGAACTGGACTCAACACACCCTATTCACCGCACAAGAATATATCTGACTAGTAATAATCTTAAAACCTATGTATTGATATCTCTCTGTTAGTGTGTCAAGTGGGTGTAAAGCGGCATAAACACAGCAGTGAAAAGCAGCTAAACCCCATTATCAAAATAAATTACTTTGAAAAACCCATGAAACAAAGACAGTGAAAGAGAGAGAAATTCTTACACAATGCGTTCAGGGGCTGTGATGCAACCTGGATTGACCATATCTAGACCCACAGCTGGATGAGACATAAGGGTGGACACTCTTGGGGCTGAGAGGTTTGGCGAGGTTGGGTGAGCAAACGCAGACCCTTTAAAGTAATACTGAGTGGTACCCATCGCATGGGTCCCAAATCTCCAGGTTCAAGGGCATCTTCCTACATCGAAAACATGCATGAGAAAACAGAAAGATGGTACACCATGTGATGGGGAAAGGTTTCTAAAACGCACCTCATTTCTCTTCTCCTTGTGCCCGGGTTCGCCATTCCAGCCGCTTTACTAACAATCTCCCTACTTGGAGCATCAGCACCTTTAACCTCCTGTTTCGTACAGGTTGCAATTTGTCCTGAGGATGAACGGGTAGACCGGGAACCAGTGAGAGACTAGCTCTTGGTGTTGGGACAGGCACAGGTCACTCTATTTTCCCATCAGGAAGAAGAATTAACCACAGGCTCATCCTCCCCCCCGCAACCAGAACAGGGCCTGAAGCCATCCTGCGCTTTTGCGGCCAGCTCCCAAAAAAGCGAGTTGTAAAATGGAGCTTCAGGGCACTGCAATTCACAAACCTGCAGAGTTATAAATGATAACTCTCGTCCACAAATATATTGAGGGAAGGCAAAGAAGAGGATTTGAAATCAAGGCAGAATTGCAGGAAACAGATTTCAGGAGGTAGATTCGAATCGCCTTTAAAGCACATGAAAAGCGGCAAAACGTTGACAATGATGCCCTTGGCCAAAAAGGGCGTATGCGTTTTTTCCTGAATATATTCAGGAAAAAACGCATATGCCCTTTTTGGCCAACCAAGCAACCTGGAAAGGCAAATCAGCGCTACAAAGAAGACTCGCTACCCGTCGGTCAAAAGGGCCAAGCTGAAAAACGTGTCAAAACCAGAAATGCAGGACAGGCCATGGAGAAATGGGAGCCTTGCTACACTGATGGGCGGGATGTAAATTGCCAACAGCCACTCTGGAGAAGTGTATGGTGTGTCCTGAGACATCTAAAAAACACAGCTTAGAGAGCATAGGGCACTTCCACTCATGGGGGTATAAATTGGGAAAATGAAAAATCAGCAAGACACAAGCACCCCAAAGTTTAGGGCTGCTCTGTTGACAAGGACCTCCACTTCATTCCACCTTCAATATCCCAGGAAAGAGAAAAATGGATAAAGAAGTTGTGGTCCTTATGTACAATGGAATATCACTCAGCCATGAAATCAATGTCATAAGGCTAGTAGCAGCATGATGAGTGGATTTAGGTACGACGATTCTAAGTGAAATAAGTCACACAGAAAAGGACACTTCTCATAAGGTATCACTTATGGAGGGAATGTAAAAAGCGTTACACTTGAACTGAATTACAAAACAGAACAGAGTCACACATGCAGAAAACACACTATGGCTGCTTAACGGGAAAGGTGAGGTGGCGTGATACATAAAACAAGTGTTTCAAATTAGCTCAGATACCGTTCCATAAACCCAATATGTAATAGACAAGACCTACTCTTTGCTCAGAGAACTGGACTCAACACACCCTATTCACCGCACAAGAATATATCTGACTAGTAATAATCTTAAAACCAATGTATTGATATCTCTCTGTTAGTGTGTCAAGTGGGTGTAAAGCGGCATAAACACAGCAGTGAAAAGCAGCTAAACCCCATTATCAAAATAAATTACTTTGAAAAACCCATGAAACAAAGACAGTGAAAGAGAGAGAAATTCTTACACAATGCGTTCAGGGGCTGTGATGCAACCTGGATTGACCATATCTAGACCCACAGCTGGATGAGACATAAGGGTGGACACTCTTGGGGCTGAGAGGTTTGGTGAGGTTGGGTGAGCAAATGCAGACCCTTTAAAGTAATACTGCGTGGTACCCATCGCATGGGTCCCAAATCTCCAGGTTCAAGGGCATCTTCCTACATCGAAAACATGCATGAGAAAACAAAAAGATGGTACACCATGTGATGGGGAAAGGTTTCTAAAACGCACCTCATTTCTCTTCTCCTTGTGCCAGGGTACGCCATTCCAGCCGCTTTACTAACAATCTCCCTACTTGGAGCATCAGCACCTTTAACCTCCTGTTCCGTACAGGTTGCAATTTGTCCTGAGGATGAACGGGTAGACGGGGAACCAGTGAGAGACTAGCTCTTGGTGTTGGGACAGGCACAGGTCACTCTATTTTCCCATCAGGAAGAATAATAAACCACAGGCTCATCCTCCCCCCCGGAACCAGAACAGGGCCTGAAGCCATCCTGCGCTTTTGCGGCCAGCTCCCAAAAAAGCGAGTTGTAAAATGGAGCTTCAGGGCACTGCAATTCACAAACCTGCAGAGTTATAAATGATAACTCTCGTCCACAAATATATTGAGGGAAGGCAAAGAAGAGGATTTGAAATCAAGGCAGAATTGCAGGAAACAGATTTCAGGAGGTAGATTCGAATCGCCTTTAAAGCACATGAAAAGCGGCAAAACGTTGACAATGATGCCCTTGGCCAAAAAGGGCGTATGCGTTTTTTCCTGAATATATTCAGGAAAAAACGCATACGCCCTTTTTGGCCAACCAAGCAACCTGGAAAGGCAAATCAGCGCTACAAAGAAGACTCGCTACCCGTCGGTCAAAAGGGCCATGCTGAAAAACGTGTCAAAACCAGAAATGCAGGACAGGCCATGGAGAAATGGGAGCCTTGCTACACTGATGGGCGGGATGTAAATTGCCAACAGCCACTCTGGAGAAGTGTATGGTGTGTCCTGAAACATCTAAAAAACACAGCTTAGAGAGCATAGGGCACTTCCACTCATGGGGGTATAAATTGGGAAAATGAAAAATCAGCAAGACACAAGCACCCCAAAGTTTAGGGCTGCTCTGTTGACAAGGACCTCCACTTCATTCCACCTTCAATATCCCAGGAAAGAGAAAAATGGATAAAGAAGTTGTGGTCCTTATGTACAATGGAATATCACTCAGCCATGAAATCAATGTCATAAGGCTAGTAGCAGCATGATGAGTGGATTTAGGTACGACGATTCTAAGTGAAATAAGTCACACAGAAAAGGACACTTCTCATAAGGTATCACTTATGGAGGGAATGTAAAAAGCGTTACACTTGAACTGAATTACAAAACAGAACAGAGTCACACATGCAGAAAACACACTATGGCTGCTTAACGGGAAAGGTGAGGTGGCGTGATACATAAAACAAGTGTTTCAAATTAGCTCAGATACCGTTCCATAAACCCAATATGTAATAGACAAGACCTACTCTTTGCTCAGAGAACTGGACTCAACACACCCTATTCACCGCACAAGAATATATCTGACTAGTAATAATCTTAAAACCTATGTATTGATATCTCTCTGTAAGTGTGTCACGTGGGTGTAAAGCGGCATAAACACAGCAGTGAAAAGCAGCTAAACCCCATTATCAAAATAAATTACTTTGAAAAACCCATGAAACAAAGACAGTGAAAGAGAGAGAAATTCTTACACAATGCGTTCAGGGGCTGTGATGCAACCTGGATTGACCATATCTAGACCCACAGCTGGATGAGACATAAGGGTGGACACTCTTGGGGCTGAGAGGTTTGGCGAGGTTGGGTGAGCAAACGCAGACCCTTTAAAGTAATACTGCGTGGTACCCATCGCATGGGTCCCAAATCTCCAGGTTCAAGGGCATCTTCCTACATCGAAAACATGCATGAGAAAACAGAAAGATGGTACACCATGTGATGGGGAAAGGTTTCTAAAACGCACCTCATTTCTCTTCTCCTTGTGCCCGGGTTCGCCATTCCAGCCGCTTTACTAACAATCTCCCTACTTGGAGCATCAGCACCTTTAACCTCCTGTTTCGTACAGGTTGCAATTTGTCCTGAGGATGAACGGGTAGACCGGGAACCAGTGAGAGACTAGCTCTTGGTGTTGGGACAGGCACAGGTCACTCTATTTTCCCATCAGGAAGAAGAATTAACCACAGGCTCATCCTCCCCCCCGCAACCAGAACAGGGCCTGAAGCCATCCTGCACTTTTGCGGCCAGCTCCCAAAAAAGCGAGTTGTAAAATGGAGCTTCAGGGCACTGCAATTCACAAACCTGCAGAGTTATAAATGATAACTCTCGTCCACAAATATATTGAGGGAAGGCAAAGAAGAGGATTTGAAATCAAGGCAGAATTGCAGGAAACAGATTTCAGGAGGTAGATTCGAATCGCCTTTAAAGCACATGAAAAGCGGCAAAACGTTGACAATGATGCCCTTGGCCAAAAAGGGCGTATGCGTTTTTTCCTGAATATATTCAGGAAAAAACGCATACGCCCTTTTTGGCCAACCAAGCAACCTGGAAAGGCAAATCAGCGCTACAAAGAAGACTCGCTACCCGTCGGTCAAAAGGGCCATGCTGAAAAAAGTCTCAAAACCAGAAATGCAGGACAGGCCATGGAGAAATGGGAGCCTTGCTACACTGATGGGCGGGATGTAAATTGCCAACAGCCACTCTGGAGAAGTGTATGGTGTGTCCTGAGACATCTAAAAAACACAGCTTAGAGAGCATAGGGCACTTCCACTCATGGGGGTATAAATTGGGAAAATGAAAAATCAGCAAGACACAAGCACCCCAAAGTTTAGGGCTGCTCTGTTGACAAGGACCTCCACTTCATTCCACCTTCAATATCCCAGGAAAGAGAAAAATGGATAAAGAAGTTGTGGTCCTTATGTACAATGGAATATCACTCAGCCATGAAATCGATGTCATAAGGCTAGTAGCAGCATGATGAGTGGATTTAGGTACGACGATTCTAAGTGAAATAAGTCACACAGAAAAGGACACTTCTCATAAGGTATCACTTATGGAGGGAATGTAAAAAGCGTTACACTTGAACTGAATTACAAAACAGAACAGAGTCACACATGCAGAAAACACACTATGGCTGCTTAACGGGAAAGGTGAGGTGGGGTGATACATAAAACAAGGGTTTCAAATTAGCTCAGATACCGTTCCATAAACCCAATATGTAATAGACAAGACCTACTCCTTGCTCAGAGAACTGGACTCAACACGCCCTATTCACCGCACAAGAATATATCTGACTAGTAACAATCTTAAAACCTATGTATTGATATCTCTCTGTTAGTGTGTCAAGTGGGTGTAAAGCGGCATAAACACAGCAGTGAAAAGCAGCTAAACCCCATTATCAAAATAAATTACTTTGAAAAACCCATGAAACAAAGACAGTGAAAGAGAGAGAAATTCTTACACAATGCGTTCAGGGGCTGTGATGCAACCTGGATTGACCATATCTAGACCCACAGCTGGATGAGACATAAGGGTGGACACTCTTGGGGCTGAGAGGTTTGGCGAGGTTGGGTGAGCAAACGCAGACCCTTTAAAGTAATACTGCGTGGTACCCATCGCATGGGTCCCAAATCTCCAGGTTCAAGGGCATCTTCCTACATCGAAAACATGCATGAGAAAACAGAAAGATGGTACACCATGTGATGGGGAAAGGTTTCTAAAACGCACCTCATTTCTCTTCTCCTTGTGCCCGGGTTCGCCATTCCAGCCGCTTTACTAACAATCTCCCTACTTGGAGCATCAGCACCTTTAACCTCCTGTTTCGTACAGGTTGCAATTTGTCCTGAGGATGAACGGGTAGACCGGGAACCAGTGAGAGACTAGCTCTTGGTGTTGGGACAGGCACAGGTCACTCTATTTTCCCATCAGGAAGAAGAATTAACCACAGGCTCATCCTCCCCCCCGCAACCAGAACAGGGCCTGAAGCCATCCTGCGCTTTTGCGGCCAGCTCCCAAAAAAGCGAGTTGTAAAATGGAGCTTCAGGGCACTGCAATTCACAAACCTGCAGAGTTATAAATGATAACTCTCGTCCACAAATATATTGAGGGAAGGCAAAGAAGAGGATTTGAAATCAAGGCAGAATTGCAGGAAACAGATTTCAGGAGGTAGATTCGAATCGCCTTTAAAGCACATGAAAAGCGGCAAAACGTTGACAATGATGCCCTTGGCCAAAAAGGGCGTATGCGTTTTTTCCTGAATATATTCAGGAAAAAACGCATACGCCCTTTTTGGCCAACCAAGCAACCTGGAAAGGCAAATCAGCGCTACAAAGAAGACTCGCTACCCGTCGGTCAAAAGGGCCATGCTGAAAAAAGTCTCAAAACCAGAAATGCAGGACAGGCCATGGAGAAATGGGAGCCTTGCTACACTGATGGGCGGGATGTAAATTGCCAACAGCCACTCTGGAGAAGTGTATGGTGTGTCCTGAGACATCTAAAAAACACAGCTTAGAGAGCATAGGGCACTTCCACTCATGGGGGTATAAATTGGGAAAATGAAAAATCAGCAAGACACAAGCACCCCAAAGTTTAGGGCTGCTCTGTTGACAAGGACCTCCACTTCATTCCACCTTCAATATCCCAGGAAAGAGAAAAATGGATAAAGAAGTTGTGGTCCTTATGTACAATGGAATATCACTCAGCCATGAAATCAATGTCATAAGGCTAGTAGCAGCATGATGAGTGGATTTAGGTACGACGATTCTAAGTGAAATAAGTCACACAGAAAAGGACACTTCTCATAAGGTATCACTTATGGAGGGAATGTAAAAAGCGTTACACTTGAACTGAATTACAAAACAGAACAGAGTCACACATGCAGAAAACACACTATGGCTGCTTAACGGGAAAGGTGAGGTGGCGTGATACATAAAACAAGTGTTTCAAATTAGCTCAGATACCGTTCCATAAACCCAATATGTAATAGACAAGACCTACTCTTTGCTCAGAGAACTGGACTCAACACACCCTATTCACCGCACAAGAAAATATCTGACTAGTAATAATCTTAAAACCTATGTATTGATATCTCTCTGTAAGTGTGTCACGTGGGTGTAAAGCGGCATAAACACAGCAGTGAAAAGCAGCTAAACCCCATTATCAAAATAAATTACTTTGAAAAACCCATGAAACAAAGACAGTGAAAGAGAGAGAAATTCTTACACAATGCGTTCAGGGGCTGTGATGCAACCTGGATTGACCATATCTAGACCCACAGCTGGATGAGACATAAGGGTGGACACTCTTGGGGCTGAGAGGTTTGGTGAGGTTGGGTGAGCAAACGCAGACCCTTTAAAGTAATACTGCGTGGTACCCATCGCATGGGTCCCAAATCTCCAGGTTCAAGGGCATCTTCCTACATCGAAAACATGCATGAGAAAACAAAAAGATGGTACACCATGTGATGGGGAAAGGTTTCTAAAACGCACCTCATTTCTCTTCTCCTTTTGCCAGGGTACGCCATTCCAGCCGCTTTACTAACAATCTCCCTACTTGGAGCATCAGCACCTTTAACCTCCTGTTCCGTACAGGTTGCAATTTGTCCTGAGGATGAACGGGTAGACGGGGAACCAGTGAGAGACTAGCTCTTGGTGTTGGGACAGGCACAGGTCACTCTATTTTCCCATCAGGAAGAAGAATTACCCACAGGCTCATCCTCCACCCCGGAACCAGAACAGGGCCTGAAGCCATCCTGCGCTTTTGCGGCCAGCTCCCAAAAAAGCGAGTTGTAAAATGGAGCTTCAGGGCACTGCAATTCACAAACCTGCAGAGTTATAAATGATAACTCTCGTCCACAAATATATTGAGGGAAGGCAAAGAAGAGGATTTGAAATCAAGGCAGAATTGCAGGAAACAGATTTCAGGAGGTAGATTCGAATCGCCTTTAAAGCACATGAAAAGCGGCAAAACGTTGACAATGATGCCCTTGGCCAAAAAGGGCGTATGCGTTTTTTCCTGAATATATTCAGGAAAAAACGCATACGCCCTTTTTGGCCAACCAAGCAACCTCGAAAGGCAAATCAGCGCTACAAAGAAGACTCGCTACCCGTCGGTCAAAAGGGCCATGCTGAAAAACGTGTCAAAACCAGAAATGCAGGACAGGCCATGGAGAAATGGGAGCCTTGCTACACTGATGGGCGGGATGTAAATTGCCAACAGCCACTCTGGAGAAGTGTATGGTGTGTCCTGAAACATCTAAAAAACACAGCTTAGAGAGCATAGGGCACTTCCACTCATGGGGGTATAAATTGGGAAAATGAAAAATCAGCAAGACACAAGCACCCCAAAGTTTAGGGCTGCTCTGTTGACAAGGACCTCCACTTCATTCCACCTTCAATATCCCAGGAAAGAGAAAAATGGATAAAGAAATTGTGGTCCTTATGTACAATGGAATATCACTCAGCCATGAAATCGATGTCATAAGGCTAGTAGCAGCATGATGAGTGGATTTAGGTACGACGATTCTAAGTGAAATAAGTCACACAGAAAAGGACACTTCTCATAAGGTATCACTTATGGAGGGAATGTAAAAAGCGTTACACTTGAACTGAATTACAAAACAGAACAGAGTCACACATGCAGAAAACACACTATGGCTGCTTAACGGGAAAGGTGAGGTGGCGTGATACATAAAACAAGTGTTTCAAATTAGCTCAGATACCGTTCCATAAACCCAATATGTAATAGACAAGACCTACTCCTTGCTCAGAGAACTGGACTCAACACGCCCTATTCACCGCACAAGAATATATCTGACTAGTAACAATCTTAAAACCTATGTATTGATATCTCTCTGTTAGTGTGTCAAGTGGGTGTAAAGCGGCATAAACACAGCAGTGAAAAGCAGCTAAACCCCATTATCAAAATAAATTACTTTGAAAAACCCATGAAACAAAGACAGTGAAAGAGAGAGAAATTCTTACACAATGCGTTCAGGGGCTGTGATGCAACCTGGATTGACCATATCTAGACCCACAGCTGGATGAGACATAAGGGTGGACACTCTTGGGGCTGAGAGGTTTGGCGAGGTTGGGTGAGCAAACGCAGACCCTTTAAAGTAATACTGCGTGGTACCCATCGCATGGGTCCCAAATCTCCAGGTTCAAGGGCATCTTCCTACATCGAAAACATGCATGAGAAAACAGAAAGATGGTACACCATGTGATGGGGAAAGGTTTCTAAAACGCACCTCATTTCTCTTCTCCTTGTGCCCGGGTTCGCCATTCCAGCCGCTTTACTAACAATCTCCCTACTTGGAGCATCAGCACCTTTAACCTCCTGTTTCGTACAGGTTGCAATTTGTCCTGAGGATGAACGGGTAGACCGGGAACCAGTGAGAGACTAGCTCTTGGTGTTGGGACAGGCACAGGTCACTCTATTTTCCCATCAGGAAGAAGAATTAACCACAGGCTCATCCTCCCCCCCGCAACCAGAACAGGGCCTGAAGCCATCCTGCGCTTTTGCGGCCAGCTCCCAAAAAAGCGAGTTGTAAAATGGAGCTTCAGGGCACTGCAATTCACAAACCTGCAGAGTTATAAATGATAACTCTCGT
This sequence comes from Balaenoptera borealis, assembly GCF_965194805.1. NCBI lineage: Eukaryota > Metazoa > Chordata > Mammalia > Artiodactyla > Balaenopteridae > Balaenoptera > Balaenoptera borealis. The sequence continues at coordinate 4,756,419 of NW_028124009.1, forward strand.
CCACAAATATATTGAGGGAAGGCAAAGAAGAGGATTTGAAATCAAGGCAGAATTGCAGGAAACAGATTTCAGGAGGTCGATTCAAATCGCCTTTAAAGCACATGAAAAGCGGCAAAACGTTGACAATGATGCCCTTGGCCAAAAAGGGCGTATGCGTTTTTTCCTGAATATATTCAGGAAAAAACGCATACGCCCTTTTTGGCCAACCAAGCAACCTGGAAAGGCAAATCAGCGCTACAAAGAAGACTCGCTACCCGTCGGTCAAAAGGGCCATGCTGAAAAACGTGTCAAAACCAGAAATGCAGGACAGGCCATGGAGAAATGGGAGCCTTGCTACACTGATGGGCGGGATGTAAATTGCCAACAGCCACTCTGGAGAAGTGTATGGTGTGTCCTGAAACATCTAAAAAACACAGCTTAGAGAGCATAGGGCACTTCCACTCATGGGGGTATAAATTGGGAAAATGAAAAATCAGCAAGACACAAGCACCCCAAAGTTTAGGGCTGCTCTGTTGACAAGGACCTCCACTTCATTCCACCTTCAATATCCCAGGAAAGAGAAAAATGGATAAAGAAGTTGTGGTCCTTATGTACAATGGAATATCACTCAGCCATGAAATCAATGTCATAAGGCTAGTAGCAGCATGATGAGTGGATTTAGGTACGACGATTCTAAGTGAAATAAGTCACACAGAAAAGGACACTTCTCATAAGGTATCACTTATGGAGGGAATGTAAAAAGCGTTACACTTGAACTGAATTACAAAACAGAACAGAGTCACACATGCAGAAAACACACTATGGCTGCTTAACGGGAAAGGTGAGGTGGCGTGATACATAAAACAAGTGTTTCAAATTAGCTCAGATACCGTTCCATAAACCCAATATGTAATAGACAAGACCTACTCTTTGCTCAGAGAACTGGACTCAACACACCCTATTCACCGCACAAGAATATATCTGACTAGTAATAATCTTAAAACCTATGTATTGATATCTCTCTGTAAGTGTGTCACGTGGGTGTAAAGCGGCATAAACACAGCAGTGAAAAGCAGCTAAACCCCATTATCAAAATAAATTACTTTGAAAAACCCATGAAACAAAGACAGTGAAAGAGAGAGAAATTCTTACACAATGCGTTCAGGGGCTGTGATGCAACCTGGATTGACCATATCTAGACCCACAGCTGGATGAGACATAAGGGTGGACACTCTTGGGGCTGAGAGGTTTGGCGAGGTTGGGTGAGCAAACGCAGACCCTTTAAAGTAATACTGCGTGGTACCCATCGCATGGGTCCCAAATCTCCAGGTTCAAGGGCATCTTCCTACATCGAAAACATGCATGAGAAAACAGAAAGATGGTACACCATGTGATGGGGAAAGGTTTCTAAAACGCACCTCATTTCTCTTCTCCTTGTGCCCGGGTTCGCCATTCCAGCCGCTTTACTAACAATCTCCCTACTTGGAGCATCAGCACCTTTAACCTCCTGTTTCGTACAGGTTGCAATTTGTCCTGAGGATGAACGGGTAGACCGGGAACCAGTGAGAGACTAGCTCTTGGTGTTGGGACAGGCACAGGTCACTCTATTTTCCCATCAGGAAGAAGAATTAACCACAGGCTCATCCTCCCCCCCGCAACCAGAACAGGGCCTGAAGCCATCCTGCGCTTTTGCGGCCAGCTCCCAAAAAAGCGAGTTGTAAAATGGAGCTTCAGGGCACTGCAATTCACAAACCTGCAGAGTTATAAATGATAACTCTCGTCCACAAATATATTGAGGGAAGGCAAAGAAGAGGATTTGAAATCAAGGCAGAATTGCAGGAAACAGATTTCAGGAGGTCGATTCAAATCGCCTTTAAAGCACATGAAAAGCGGCAAAACGTTGACAATGATGCCCTTGGCCAAAAAGGGCGTATGCGTTTTTTCCTGAATATATTCAGGAAAAAACGCATACGCCCTTTTTGGCCAACCAAGCAACCTGGAAAGGCAAATCAGCGCTACAAAGAAGACTCGCTACCCGTCGGTCAAAAGGGCCATGCTGAAAAAAGTCTCAAAACCAGAAATGCAGGACAGGCCATGGAGAAATGGGAGCCTTGCTACACTGATGGGCGGGATGTAAATTGCCAACAGCCACTCTGGAGAAGTGTATGGTGTGTCCTGAGACATCTAAAAAACACAGCTTAGAGAGCATAGGGCACTTCCACTCATGGGGGTATAAATTGGGAAAATGAAAAATCAGCAAGACACAAGCACCCCAAAGTTTAGGGCTGCTCTGTTGACAAGGACCTCCACTTCATTCCACCTTCAATATCCCAGGAAAGAGAAAAATGGATAAAGAAGTTGTGGTCCTTATGTACAATGGAATATCACTCAGCCATGAAATCAATGTCATAAGGCTAGTAGCAGCATGATGAGTGGATTTAGGTACGACGATTCTAAGTGAAATAAGTCACACAGAAAAGGACACTTCTCATAAGGTATCACTTATGGAGGGAATGTAAAAAGCGTTACACTTGAACTGAATTACAAAACAGAACAGAGTCACACATGCAGAAAACACACTATGGCTGCTTAACGGGAAAGGTGAGGTGGCGTGATACATAAAACAAGTGTTTCAAATTAGCTCAGATACCGTTCCATAAACCCAATATGTAATAGACAAGACCTACTCTTTGCTCAGAGAACTGGACTCAACACACCCTATTCACCGCACAAGAATATATCTGACTAGTAATAATCTTAAAACCTATGTATTGATATCTCTCTGTAAGTGTGTCACGTGGGTGTAAAGCGGCATAAACACAGCAGTGAAAAGCAGCTAAACCCCATTATCAAAATAAATTACTTTGAAAAACCCATGAAACAAAGACAGTGAAAGAGAGAGAAATTCTTACACAATGCGTTCAGGGGCTGTGATGCAACCTGGATTGACCATATCTAGACCCACAGCTGGATGAGACATAAGGGTGGACACTCTTGGGGCTGAGAGGTTTGGCGAGGTTGGGTGAGCAAACGCAGACCCTTTAAAGTAATACTGCGTGGTACCCATCGCATGGGTCCCAAATCTCCAGGTTCAAGGGCATCTTCCTACATCGAAAACATGCATGAGAAAACAGAAAGATGGTACACCATGTGATGGGGAAAGGTTTCTAAAACGCACCTCATTTCTCTTCTCCTTGTGCCCGGGTTCGCCATTCCAGCCGCTTTACTAACAATCTCCCTACTTGGAGCATCAGCACCTTTAACCTCCTGTTTCGTACAGGTTGCAATTTGTCCTGAGGATGAACGGGTAGACCGGGAACCAGTGAGAGACTAGCTCTTGGTGTTGGGACAGGCACAGGTCACTCTATTTTCCCATCAGGAAGAAGAATTAACCACAGGCTCATCCTCCCCCCCGCAACCAGAACAGGGCCTGAAGCCATCCTGCGCTTTTGCGGCCAGCTCCCAAAAAAGCGAGTTGTAAAATGGAGCTTCAGGGCACTGCAATTCACAAACCTGCAGAGTTATAAATGATAACTCTCGTCCACAAATATATTGAGGGAAGGCAAAGAAGAGGATTTGAAATCAAGGCAGAATTGCAGGAAACAGATTTCAGGAGGTCGATTCAAATCGCCTTTAAAGCACATGAAAAGCGGCAAAACGTTGACAATGATGCCCTTGGCCAAAAAGGGCGTATGCGTTTTTTCCTGAATATATTCAGGAAAAAACGCATACGCCCTTTTTGGCCAACCAAGCAACCTGGAAAGGCAAATCAGCGCTACAAAGAAGACTCGCTACCCGTCGGTCAAAAGGGCCATGCTGAAAAAAGTCTCAAAACCAGAAATGCAGGACAGGCCATGGAGAAATGGGAGCCTTGCTACACTGATGGGCGGGATGTAAATTGCCAACAGCCACTCTGGAGAAGTGTATGGTGTGTCCTGAGACATCTAAAAAACACAGCTTAGAGAGCATAGGGCACTTCCACTCATGGGGGTATAAATTGGGAAAATGAAAAATCAGCAAGACACAAGCACCCCAAAGTTTAGGGCTGCTCTGTTGACAAGGACCTCCACTTCATTCCACCTTCAATATCCCAGGAAAGAGAAAAATGGATAAAGAAGTTGTGGTCCTTATGTACAATGGAATATCACTCAGCCATGAAATCAATGTCATAAGGCTAGTAGCAGCATGATGAGTGGATTTAGGTACGACGATTCTAAGTGAAATAAGTCACACAGAAAAGGACACTTCTCATAAGGTATCACTTATGGAGGGAATGTAAAAAGCGTTACACTTGAACTGAATTACAAAACAGAACAGAGTCACACATGCAGAAAACACACTATGGCTGCTTAACGGGAAAGGTGAGGTGGCGTGATACATAAAACAAGTGTTTCAAATTAGCTCAGATACCGTTCCATAAACCCAATATGTAATAGACAAGACCTACTCTTTGCTCAGAGAACTGGACTCAACACACCCTATTCACCGCACAAGAATATATCTGACTAGTAATAATCTTAAAACCTATGTATTGATATCTCTCTGTAAGTGTGTCACGTGGGTGTAAAGCGGCATAAACACAGCAGTGAAAAGCAGCTAAACCCCATTATCAAAATAAATTACTTTGAAAAACCCATGAAACAAAGACAGTGAAAGAGAGAGAAATTCTTACACAATGCGTTCAGGGGCTGTGATGCAACCTGGATTGACCATATCTAGACCCACAGCTGGATGAGACATAAGGGTGGACACTCTTGGGGCTGAGAGGTTTGGCGAGGTTGGGTGAGCAAACGCAGACCCTTTAAAGTAATACTGCGTGGTACCCATCGCATGGGTCCCAAATCTCCAGGTTCAAGGGCATCTTCCTACATCGAAAACATGCATGAGAAAACAGAAAGATGGTACACCATGTGATGGGGAAAGGTTTCTAAAACGCACCTCATTTCTCTTCTCCTTGTGCCCGGGTTCGCCATTCCAGCCGCTTTACTAACAATCTCCCTACTTGGAGCATCAGCACCTTTAACCTCCTGTTTCGTACAGGTTGCAATTTGTCCTGAGGATGAACGGGTAGACCGGGAACCAGTGAGAGACTAGCTCTTGGTGTTGGGACAGGCACAGGTCACTCTATTTTCCCATCAGGAAGAAGAATTAACCACAGGCTCATCCTCCCCCCCGCAACCAGAACAGGGCCTGAAGCCATCCTGCGCTTTTGCGGCCAGCTCCCAAAAAAGCGAGTTGTAAAATGGAGCTTCAGGGCACTGCAATTCACAAACCTGCAGAGTTATAAATGATAACTCTCGTCCACAAATATATTGAGGGAAGGCAAAGAAGAGGATTTGAAATCAAGGCAGAATTGCAGGAAACAGATTTCAGGAGGTAGATTCGAATCGCCTTTAAAGCACATGAAAAGCGGCAAAACGTTGACAATGATGCCCTTGGCCAAAAAGGGCGTATGCGTTTTTTCCTGAATATATTCAGGAAAAAACGCATACGCCCTTTTTGGCCAACCAAGCAACCTGGAAAGGCAAATCAGCGCTACAAAGAAGACTCGCTACCCGTCGGTCAAAAGGGCCATGCTGAAAAAAGTCTCAAAACCAGAAATGCAGGACAGGCCATGGAGAAATGGGAGCCTTGCTACACTGATGGGCGGGATGTAAATTGCCAACAGCCACTCTGGAGAAGTGTATGGTGTGTCCTGAGACATCTAAAAAACACAGCTTAGAGAGCATAGGGCACTTCCACTCATGGGGGTATAAATTGGGAAAATGAAAAATCAGCAAGACACAAGCACCCCAAAGTTTAGGGCTGCTCTGTTGACAAGGACCTCCACTTCATTCCACCTTCAATATCCCAGGAAAGAGAAAAATGGATAAAGAAGTTGTGGTCCTTATGTACAATGGAATATCACTCAGCCATGAAATCAATGTCATAAGGCTAGTAGCAGCATGATGAGTGGATTTAGGTACGACGATTCTAAGTGAAATAAGTCACACAGAAAAGGACACTTCTCATAAGGTATCACTTATGGAGGGAATGTAAAAAGCGTTACACTTGAACTGAATTACAAAACAGAACAGAGTCACACATGCAGAAAACACACTATGGCTGCTTAACGGGAAAGGTGAGGTGGCGTGATACATAAAACAAGTGTTTCAAATTAGCTCAGATACCGTTCCATAAACCCAATATGTAATAGACAAGACCTACTCTTTGCTCAGAGAACTGGACTCAACACACCCTATTCACCGCACAAGAATATATCTGACTAGTAATAATCTTAAAACCTATGTATTGATATCTCTCTGTAAGTGTGTCACGTGGGTGTAAAGCGGCATAAACACAGCAGTGAAAAGCAGCTAAACCCCATTATCAAAATAAATTACTTTGAAAAACCCATGAAACAAAGACAGTGAAAGAGAGAGAAATTCTTACACAATGCGTTCAGGGGCTGTGATGCAACCTGGATTGACCATATCTAGACCCACAGCTGGATGAGACATAAGGGTGGACACTCTTGGGGCTGAGAGGTTTGGTGAGGTTGGGTGAGCAAACGCAGACCCTTTAAAGTAATACTGCGTGGTACCCATCGCATGGGTCCCAAATCTCCAGGTTCAAGGGCATCTTCCTACATCGAAAACATGCATGAGAAAACAAAAAGATGGTACACCATGTGATGGGGAAAGGTTTCTAAAACGCACCTCATTTCTCTTCTCCTTTTGCCAGGGTACGCCATTCCAGCCGCTTTACTAACAATCTCCCTACTTGGAGCATCAGCACCTTTAACCTCCTGTTCCGTACAGGTTGCAATTTGTCCTGAGGATGAACGGGTAGACGGGGAACCAGTGAGAGACTAGCTCTTGGTGTTGGGACAGGCACAGGTCACTCTATTTTCCCATCAGGAAGAAGAATTACCCACAGGCTCATCCTCCACCCCGGAACCAGAACAGGGCCTGAAGCCATCCTGCGCTTTTGCGGCCAGCTCCCAAAAAAGCGAGTTGTAAAATGGAGCTTCAGGGCACTGCAATTCACAAACCTGCAGAGTTATAAATGATAACTCTCGTCCACAAATATATTGAGGGAAGGCAAAGAAGAGGATTTGAAATCAAGGCAGAATTGCAGGAAACAGATTTCAGGAGGTAGATTCGAATCGCCTTTAAAGCACATGAAAAGCGGCAAAACGTTGACAATGATGCCCTTGGCCAAAAAGGGCGTATGCGTTTTTTCCTGAATATATTCAGGAAAAAACGCATACGCCCTTTTTGGCCAACCAAGCAACCTGGAAAGGCAAATCAGCGCTACAAAGAAGACTCGCTACCGTCGGTCAAAAGGGCCATGCTGAAAAACGTGTCAAAACCAGAAATGCAGGACAGGCCATGGAGAAATGGGAGCCTTGCTACACTGATGGGCGGGATGTAAATTGCCAACAGCCACTCTGGAGAAGTGTATGGTGTGTCCTGAAACATCTAAAAAACACAGCTTAGAGAGCATAGGGCACTTCCACTCATGGGGGTATAAATTGGGAAAATGAAAAATCAGCAAGACACAAGCACCCCAAAGTTTAGGGCTGCTCTGTTGACAAGGACCTCCACTTCATTCCACCTTCAATATCCCAGGAAAGAGAAAAATGGATAAAGAAATTGTGGTCCTTATGTACAATGGAATATCACTCAGCCATGAAATCGATGTCATAAGGCTAGTAGCAGCATGATGAGTGGATTTAGGTACGACGATTCTAAGTGAAATAAGTCACACAGAAAAGGACACTTCTCATAAGGTATCACTTATGGAGGGAATGTAAAAAGCGTTACACTTGAACTGAATTACAAAACAGAACAGAGTCACACATGCAGAAAACACACTATGGCTGCTTAACGGGAAAGGTGAGGTGGCGTGATACATAAAACAAGTGTTTCAAATTAGCTCAGATACCGTTCCATAAACCCAATATGTAATAGACAAGACCTACTCTTTGCTCAGAGAACTGGACTCAACACACCCTATTCACCGCACAAGAATATATCTGACTAGTAATAATCTTAAAACCTATGTATTGATATCTCTCTGTAAGTGTGTCACGTGGGTGTAAAGCGGCATAAACACAGCAGTGAAAAGCAGCTAAACCCCATTATCAAAATAAATTACTTTGAAAAACCCATGAAACAAAGACAGTGAAAGAGAGAGAAATTCTTACACAATGCGTTCAGGGGCTGTGATGCAACCTGGATTGACCATATCTAGACCCACAGCTGGATGAGACATAAGGGTGGACACTCTTGGGGCTGAGAGGTTTGGCGAGGTTGGGTGAGCAAACGCAGACCCTTTAAAGTAATACTGCGTGGTACCCATCGCATGGGTCCCAAATCTCCAGGTTCAAGGGCATCTTCCTACATCGAAAACATGCATGAGAAAACAGAAAGATGGTACACCATGTGATGGGGAAAGGTTTCTAAAACGCACCTCATTTCTCTTCTCCTTGTGCCCGGGTTCGCCATTCCAGCCGCTTTACTAACAATCTCCCTACTTGGAGCATCAGCACCTTTAACCTCCTGTTTCGTACAGGTTGCAATTTGTCCTGAGGATGAACGGGTAGACCGGGAACCAGTGAGAGACTAGCTCTTGGTGTTGGGACAGGCACAGGTCACTCTATTTTCCCATCAGGAAGAAGAATTAACCACAGGCTCATCCTCCCCCCCGCAACCAGAACAGGGCCTGAAGCCATCCTGCGCTTTTGCGGCCAGCTCCCAAAAAAGCGAGTTGTAAAATGGAGCTTCAGGGCACTGCAATTCACAAACCTGCAGAGTTATAAATGATAACTCTCGTCCACAAATATATTGAGGGAAGGCAAAGAAGAGGATTTGAAATCAAGGCAGAATTGCAGGAAACAGATTTCAGGAGGTAGATTCGAATCGCCTTTAAAGCACATGAAAAGCGGCAAAACGTTGACAATGATGCCCTTGGCCAAAAAGGGCGTATGCGTTTTTTCCTGAATATATTCAGGAAAAAACGCATACGCCCTTTTTGGCCAACCAAGCAACCTGGAAAGGCAAATCAGCGCTACAAAGAAGACTCGCTACCCGTCGGTCAAAAGGGCCATGCTGAAAAAAGTCTCAAAACCAGAAATGCAGGACAGGCCATGGAGAAATGGGAGCCTTGCTACACTGATGGGCGGGATGTAAATTGCCAACAGCCACTCTGGAGAAGTGTATGGTGTGTCCTGAGACATCTAAAAAACACAGCTTAGAGAGCATAGGGCACTTCCACTCATGGGGGTATAAATTGGGAAAATGAAAAATCAGCAAGACACAAGCACCCCAAAGTTTAGGGCTGCTCTGTTGACAAGGACCTCCACTTCATTCCACCTTCAATATCCCAGGAAAGAGAAAAATGGATAAAGAAGTTGTGGTCCTTATGTACAATGGAATATCACTCAGCCATGAAATCAATGTCATAAGGCTAGTAGCAGCATGATGAGTGGATTTAGGTACGACGATTCTAAGTGAAATAAGTCACACAGAAAAGGACACTTCTCATAAGGTATCACTTATGGAGGGAATGTAAAAAGCGTTACACTTGAACTGAATTACAAAACAGAACAGAGTCACACATGCAGAAAACACACTATGGCTGCTTAACGGGAAAGGTGAGGTGGCGTGATACATAAAACAAGTGTTTCAAATTAGCTCAGATACCGTTCCATAAACCCAATATGTAATAGACAAGACGTACTCCTTGCTCAGAGAACTGGACTCAACACGCCCTATTCACCGCACAAGAATATATCTGACTAGTAACAATCTTAAAACCTATGTATTGATATCTCTCTGTTAGTGTGTCAAGTGGGTGTAAAGCGGCATAAACACAGCAGTGAAAAGCAGCTAAACCCCATTATCAAAATAAATTACTTTGAAAAACCCATGAAACAAAGACAGTGAAAGAGAGAGAAATTCTTACACAGTGCGTTCAGGGGCTGTGATGCAACCTGGATTGACCATATCTAGACCCACAGCTGGATGAGACATAAGGGTGGACACTCTTGGGGCTGAGAGGTTTGGTGAGGTTGGGTGAGCAAACGCAGACCCTTTAAAGTAATACTGAGTGGTACCCATCGCATGGGTCCCAAATCTCCAGGTTCAAGGGCATCTTCCTACATCGAAAACATGCATGAGAAAACAGAAAGATGGTACACCATGTGATGGGGAAAGGTTTCTAAAACGCACCTCATTTCTCTTCTCCTTGTGCCCGGGTTCGCCATTCCAGCCGCTTTACTAACAATCTCCCTACTTGGAGCATCAGCACCTTTAACCTCCTGTTTCGTACAGGTTGCAATTTGTCCTGAGGATGAACGGGTAGACCGGGAAACAGTGAGAGACTAGCTCTTGGTGTTGGGACAGGCACAGGTCACTCTATTTTCCCATCAGGAAGAAGAATTAACCACAGGCTCATCCTCCCCCCCGCAACCAGAACAGGGCCTGAAGCCATCCTGCGCTTTTGCGGCCAGCTCCCAAAAAAGCGAGTTGTAAAATGGAGCTTCAGGGCACTGCAATTCACAAACCTGCAGAGTTATAAATGATAACTCTCGTCCACAAATATATTGAGGGAAGTCAAAGAAGAGGATTTGAAATCAAGGCAGAATTGCAGGAAACAGATTTCAGGAGGTAGATTCGAATCGCCTTTAAAGCACATGAAAAGCGGCAAAACGTTGACAATGATGCCCTTGGCCAAAAAGGGCGTATGCGTTTTTTCCTGAATATATTCAGGAAAAAACGCATACGCCCTTTTTGGCCAACCAAGCAACCTGGAAAGGCAAATCAGCGCTACAAAGAAGACTCGCTACCCGTCGGTCAAAAGGGCCAAGCTGAAAAACGTGTCAAAACCAGAAATGCAGGACAGGCCATGGAGAAATGGGAGCCTTGCTACACTGATGGGCGGGATGTAAATTGCCAACAGCCACTCTGGAGAAGTGTATGGTGTGTCCTGAGACATCTAAAAAACACAGCTTAGAGAGCATAGGGCACTTCCACTCATGGGGGTATAAATTGGGAAAATGAAAAATCAGCAAGACACAAGCACCCCAAAGTTTAGGGCTGCTCTGTTGACAAGGACCTCCACTTCATTCCACCTTCAATATCCCAGGAAAGAGAAAAATGGATAAAGAAGTTGTGGTCCTTATGTACAATGGAATATCACTCAGCCATGAAATCAATGTCATAAGGCTAGTAGCAGCATGATGAGTGGATTTAGGTACGACGATTCTAAGTGAAATAAGTCACACAGAAAAGGACACTTCTCATAAGGTATCACTTATGGAGGGAATGTAAAAAGCGTTACACTTGAACTGAATTACAAAACAGAACAGAGTCACACATGCAGAAAACACACTATGGCTGCTTAACGGGAAAGGTGAGGTGGCGTGATACATAAAACAAGTGTTTCAAATTAGCTCAGATACCGTTCCATAAACCCAATATGTAATAGACAAGACCTACTCTTTGCTCAGAGAACTGGACTCAACACACCCTATTCACCGCACAAGAATATATCTGACTAGTAATAATCTTAAAACCAATGTATTGATATCTCTCTGTTAGTGTGTCAAGTGGGTGTAAAGCGGCATAAACACAGCAGTGAAAAGCAGCTAAACCCCATTATCAAAATAAATTACTTTGAAAAACCCATGAAACAAAGACAGTGAAAGAGAGAGAAATTCTTACACAATGCGTTCAGGGGCTGTGATGCAACCTGGATTGACCATATCTAGACCCACAGCTGGATGAGACATAAGGGTGGACACTCTTGGGGCTGAGAGGTTTGGCGAGGTTGGGTGAGCAAACGCAGACCCTTTAAAGTAATACTGAGTGGTACCCATCGCATGGGTCCCAAATCTCCAGGTTCAAGGGCATCTTCCTACATCGAAAACATGCATGAGAAAACAGAAAGATGGTACACCATGTGATGGGGAAAGGTTTCTAAAACGCACCTCATTTCTCTTCTCCTTGTGCCCGGGTTCGCCATTCCAGCCGCTTTACTAACAATCTCCCTACTTGGAGCATCAGCACCTTTAACCTCCTGTTTCGTACAGGTTGCAATTTGTCCTGAGGATGAACGGGTAGACCGGGAACCAGTGAGAGACTAGCTCTTGGTGTTGGGACAGGCACAGGTCACTCTATTTTCCCATCAGGAAGAAGAATTAACCACAGGCTCATCCTCCCCCCCGCAACCAGAACAGGGCCTGAAGCCATCCTGCGCTTTTGCGGCCAGCTCCCAAAAAAGCGAGTTGTAAAATGGAGCTTCAGGGCACTGCAATTCACAAACCTGCAGAGTTATAAATGATAACTCTCGTCCACAAATATATTGAGGGAAGGCAAAGAAGAGGATTTGAAATCAAGGCAGAATTGCAGGAAACAGATTTCAGGAGGTAGATTCGAATCGCCTTTAAAGCACATGAAAAGCGGCAAAACGTTGACAATGATGCCCTTGGCCAAAAAGGGCGTATGCGTTTTTTCCTGAATATATTCAGGAAAAAACGCATACGCCCTTTTTGGCCAACCAAGCAACCTGGAAAGGCAAATCAGCGCTACAAAGAAGACTCGCTACCCGTCGGTCAAAAGGGCCAAGCTGAAAAACGTGTCAAAACCAGAAATGCAGGACAGGCCATGGAGAAATGGGAGCCTTGCTACACTGATGGGCGGGATGTAAATTGCCAACAGCCACTCTGGAGAAGTGTATGGTGTGTCCTGAGACATCTAAAAAACACAGCTTAGAGAGCATAGGGCACTTCCACTCATGGGGGTATAAATTGGGAAAATGAAAAATCAGCAAGACACAAGCACCCCAAAGTTTAGGGCTGCTCTGTTGACAAGGACCTCCACTTCATTCCACCTTCAATATCCCAGGAAAGAGAAAAATGGATAAAGAAGTTGTGGTCCTTATGTACAATGGAATATCACTCAGCCATGAAATCAATGTCATAAGGCTAGTAGCAGCATGATGAGTGGATTTAGGTACGACGATTCTAAGTGAAATAAGTCACACAGAAAAGGACACTTCTCATAAGGTATCACTTATGGAGGGAATGTAAAAAGCGTTACACTTGAACTGAATTACAAAACAGAACAGAGTCACACATGCAGAAAACACACTATGGCTGCTTAACGGGAAAGGTGAGGTGGCGTGATACATAAAACAAGTGTTTCAAATTAGCTCAGATACCGTTCCATAAACCCAATATGTAATAGACAAGACCTACTCTTTGCTCAGAGAACTGGACTCAACACACCCTATTCACCGCACAAGAATATATCTGACTAGTAATAATCTTAAAACCAATGTATTGATATCTCTCTGTTAGTGTGTCAAGTGGGTGTAAAGCGGCATAAACACAGCAGTGAAAAGCAGCTAAACCCCATTATCAAAATAAATTACTTTGAAAAACCCATGAAACAAAGACAGTGAAAGAGAGAGAAATTCTTACACAATGCGTTCAGGGGCTGTGATGCAACCTGGATTGACCATATCTAGACCCACAGCTGGATGAGACATAAGGGTGGACACTCTTGGGGCTGAGAGGTTTGGCGAGGTTGGGTGAGCAAACGCAGACCCTTTAAAGTAATACTGAGTGGTACCCATCGCATGGGTCCCAAATCTCCAGGTTCAAGGGCATCTTCCTACATCGAAAACATGCATGAGAAAACAGAAAGATGGTACACCATGTGATGGGGAAAGGTTTCTAAAACGCACCTCATTTCTCTTCTCCTTGTGCCCGGGTTCGCCATTCCAGCCGCTTTACTAACAATCACCCTACTTGGAGCATCAGCACCTTTAACCTCCTGTTTCGTACAGGTTGCAATTTGTCCTGAGGATGAACGGGTAGACCGGGAACCAGTGAGAGACTAGCTCTTGGTGTTGGGACAGGCACAGGTCACTCTATTTTCCCATCAGGAAGAAGAATTAACCACAGGCTCATCCTCCCCCCCGCAACCAGAACAGGGCCTGAAGCCATCCTGCGCTTTTGCGGCCAGCTCCCAAAAAAGCGAGTTGTAAAATGGAGCTTCAGGGCACTGCAATTCACAAACCTGCAGAGTTATAAATGATAACTCTCGTCCACAAATATATTGAGGGAAGTCAAAGAAGAGGATTTGAAATCAAGGCAGAATTGCAGGAAACAGATTTCAGGAGGTAGATTCGAATCGCCTTTAAAGCACATGAAAAGCGGCAAAACGTTGACAATGATGCCCTTGGCCAAAAAGGGCGTATGCGTTTTTTCCTGAATATATTCAGGAAAAAACGCATACGCCCTTTTTGGCCAACCAAGCAACCTGGAAAGGCAAATCAGCGCTACAAAGAAGACTCGCTACCCGTCGGTCAAAAGGGCCAAGCTGAAAAACGTGTCAAAACCAGAAATGCAGGACAGGCCATGGAGAAATGGGAGCCTTGCTACACTGATGGGCGGGATGTAAATTGCCAACAGCCACTCTGGAGAAGTGTATGGTGTGTCCTGAGACATCTAAAAAACACAGCTTAGAGAGCATAGGGCACTTCCACTCATGGGGGTATAAATTGGGAAAATGAAAAATCAGCAAGACACAAGCACCCCAAAGTTTAGGGCTGCTCTGTTGACAAGGACCTCCACTTCATTCCACCTTCAATATCCCAGGAAAGAGAAAAATGGATAAAGAAGTTGTGGTCCTTATGTACAATGGAATATCACTCAGCCATGAAATCAATGTCATAAGGCTAGTAGCAGCATGATGAGTGGATTTAGGTACGACGATTCTAAGTGAAATAAGTCACACAGAAAAGGACACTTCTCATAAGGTATCACTTATGGAGGGAATGTAAAAAGCGTTACACTTGAACTGAATTACAAAACAGAACAGAGTCACACATGCAGAAAACACACTATGGCTGCTTAACGGGAAAGGTGAGGTGGCGTGATACATAAAACAAGTGTTTCAAATTAGCTCAGATACCGTTCCATAAACCCAATATGTAATAGACAAGACCTACTCTTTGCTCAGAGAACTGGACTCAACACACCCTATTCACCGCACAAGAATATATCTGACTAGTAATAATCTTAAAACCAATGTATTGATATCTCTCTGTTAGTGTGTCAAGTGGGTGTAAAGCGGCATAAACACAGCAGTGAAAAGCAGCTAAACCCCATTATCAAAATAAATTACTTTGAAAAACCCATGAAACAAAGACAGTGAAAGAGAGAGAAATTCTTACACAATGCGTTCAGGGGCTGTGATGCAACCTGGATTGACCATATCTAGACCCACAGCTGGATGAGACATAAGGGTGGACACTCTTGGGGCTGAGAGGTTTGGTGAGGTTGGGTGAGCAAATGCAGACCCTTTAAAGTAATACTGCGTGGTACCCATCGCATGGGTCCCAAATCTCCAGGTTCAAGGGCATCTTCCTACATCGAAAACATGCATGAGAAAACAAAAAGATGGTACACCATGTGATGGGGAAAGGTTTCTAAAACGCACCTCATTTCTCTTCTCCTTGTGCCAGGGTACGCCATTCGAGCCGCTTTACTAACAATCTCCCTACTTGGAGCATCAGCACCTTTAACCTCCTGTTCCGTACAGGTTGCAATTTGTCCTGAGGATGAACGGGTAGACGGGGAACCAGTGAGAGACTAGCTCTTGGTGTTGGGACAGGCACAGGTCACTCTATTTTCCCATCAGGAAGAATAATAAACCACAGGCTCATCCTCCCCCCCGGAACCAGAACAGGGCCTGAAGCCATCCTGCGCTTTTGCGGCCAGCTCCCAAAAAAGCGAGTTGTAAAATGGAGCTTCAGGGCACTGCAATTCACAAACCTGCAGAGTTATAAATGATAACTCTCGTCCACAAATATATTGAGGGAAGGCAAAGAAGAGGATTTGAAATCAAGGCAGAATTGCAGGAAACAGATTTCAGGAGGTAGATTCGAATCGCCTTTAAAGCACATGAAAAGCGGCAAAACGTTGACAATGATGCCCTTGGCCAAAAAGGGCGTATGCGTTTTTTCCTGAATATATTCAGGAAAAAACGCATACGCCCTTTTTGGCCAACCAAGCAACCTCGAAAGGCAAATCAGCGCTACAAAGAAGACTCGCTACCCGTCGGTCAAAAGGGCCATGCTGAAAAACGTGTCAAAACCAGAAATGCAGGACAGGCCATGGAGAAATGGGAGCCTTGCTACACTGATGGGCGGGATGTAAATTGCCAACAGCCACTCTGGAGAAGTGTATGGTGTGTCCTGAAACATCTAAAAAACACAGCTTAGAGAGCATAGGGCACTTCCACTCATGGGGGTATAAATTGGGAAAATGAAAAATCAGCAAGACACAAGCACCCCAAAGTTTAGGGCTGCTCTGTTGACAAGGACCTCCACTTCATTCCACCTTCAATATCCCAGGAAAGAGAAAAATGGATAAAGAAGTTGTGGTCCTTATGTACAATGGAATATCACTCAGCCATGAAATCAATGTCATAAGGCTAGTAGCAGCATGATGAGTGGATTTAGGTACGACGATTCTAAGTGAAATAAGTCACACAGAAAAGGACACTTCTCATAAGGTATCACTTATGGAGGGAATGTAAAAAGTGTTACACTTGAACTGAATTACAAAACAGAACAGAGTCACACATGCAGAAAACACACTATGGCTGCTTAACGGGAAAGGTGAGGTGGCGTGATACATAAAACAAGTGTTTCAAATTAGCTCAGATACCGTTCCATAAACCCAATATGTAATAGACAAGACCTACTCTTTGCTCAGAGAACTGGACTCAACACACCCTATTCACCGCACAAGAATATATCTGACTAGTAATAATCTTAAAACCTATGTATTGATATCTCTCTGTAAGTGTGTCACGTGGGTGTAAAGCGGCATAAACACAGCAGTGAAAAGCAGCTAAACCCCATTATCAAAATAAATTACTTTGAAAAACCCATGAAACAAAGACAGTGAAAGAGAGAGAAATTCTTACACAATGCGTTCAGGGGCTGTGATGCAACCTGGATTGACCATATCTAGACCCACAGCTGGATGAGACATAAGGGTGGACACTCTTGGGGCTGAGAGGTTTGGCGAGGTTGGGTGAGCAAACGCAGACCCTTTAAAGTAATACTGCGTGGTACCCATCGCATGGGTCCCAAATCTCCAGGTTCAAGGGCATCTTCCTACATCGAAAACATGCATGAGAAAACAGAAAGATGGTACACCATGTGATGGGGAAAGGTTTCTAAAACGCACCTCATTTCTCTTCTCCTTGTGCCCGGGTTCGCCATTCCAGCCGCTTTACTAACAATCTCCCTACTTGGAGCATCAGCACCTTTAACCTCCTGTTTCGTACAGGTTGCAATTTGTCCTGAGGATGAACGGGTAGACCGGGAACCAGTGAGAGACTAGCTCTTGGTGTTGGGACAGGCACAGGTCACTCTATTTTCCCATCAGGAAGAAGAATTAACCACAGGCTCATCCTCCCCCCCGCAACCAGAACAGGGCCTGAAGCCATCCTGCACTTTTGCGGCCAGCTCCCAAAAAAGCGAGTTGTAAAATGGAGCTTCAGGGCACTGCAATTCACAAACCTGCAGAGTTATAAATGATAACTCTCGTCCACAAATATATTGAGGGAAGGCAAAGAAGAGGATTTGAAATCAAGGCAGAATTGCAGGAAACAGATTTCAGGAGGTAGATTCGAATCGCCTTTAAAGCACATGAAAAGCGGCAAAACGTTGACAATGATGCCCTTGGCCAAAAAGGGCGTATGCGTTTTTTCCTGAATATATTCAGGAAAAAACGCATACGCCCTTTTTGGCCAACCAAGCAACCTGGAAAGGCAAATCAGCGCTACAAAGAAGACTCGCTACCCGTCGGTCAAAAGGGCCATGCTGAAAAAAGTCTCAAAACCAGAAATGCAGGACAGGCCATGGAGAAATGGGAGCCTTGCTACACTGATGGGCGGGATGTAAATTGCCAACAGCCACTCTGGAGAAGTGTATGGTGTGTCCTGAGACATCTAAAAAACACAGCTTAGAGAGCATAGGGCACTTCCACTCATGGGGGTATAAATTGGGAAAATGAAAAATCAGCAAGACACAAGCACCCCAAAGTTTAGGGCTGCTCTGTTGACAAGGACCTCCACTTCATTCCACCTTCAATATCCCAGGAAAGAGAAAAATGGATAAAGAAGTTGTGGTCCTTATGTACAATGGAATATCACTCAGCCATGAAATCGATGTCATAAGGCTAGTAGCAGCATGATGAGTGGATTTAGGTACGACGATTCTAAGTGAAATAAGTCACACAGAAAAGGACACTTCTCATAAGGTATCACTTATGGAGGGAATGTAAAAAGCGTTACACTTGAACTGAATTACAAAACAGAACAGAGTCACACATGCAGAAAACACACTATGGCTGCTTAACGGGAAAGGTGAGGTGGGGTGATACATAAAACAAGGGTTTCAAATTAGCTCAGATACCGTTCCATAAACCCAATATGTAATAGACAAGACCTACTCCTTGCTCAGAGAACTGGACTCAACACGCCCTATTCACCGCACAAGAATATATCTGACTAGTAACAATCTTAAAACCTATGTATTGATATCTCTCTGTTAGTGTGTCAAGTGGGTGTAAAGCGGCATAAACACAGCAGTGAAAAGCAGCTAAACCCCATTATCAAAATAAATTACTTTGAAAAACCCATGAAACAAAGACAGTGAAAGAGAGAGAAATTCTTACACAATGCGTTCAGGGGCTGTGATGCAACCTGGATTGACCATATCTAGACCCACAGCTGGATGAGACATAAGGGTGGACACTCTTGGGGCTGAGAGGTTTGGCGAGGTTGGGTGAGCAAACGCAGACCCTTTAAAGTAATACTGAGTGGTACCCATCGCATGGGTCCCAAATCTCCAGGTTCAAGGGCATCTTCCTACATCGAAAACATGCATGAGAAAACAGAAAGATGGTACACCATGTGATGGGGAAAGGTTTCTAAAACGCACCTCATTTCTCTTCTCCTTGTGCCCGGGTTCGCCATTCCAGCCGCTTTACTAACAATCTCCCTACTTGGAGCATCAGCACCTTTAACCTCCTGTTTCGTACAGGTTGCAATTTGTCCTGAGGATGAACGGGTAGACCGGGAACCAGTGAGAGACTAGCTCTTGGTGTTGGGACAGGCACAGGTCACTCTATTTTCCCATCAGGAAGAAGAATTAACCACAGGCTCATCCTCCCCCCCGCAACCAGAACAGGGCCTGAAGCCATCCTGCGCTTTTGCGGCCAGCTCCCAAAAAAGCGAGTTGTAAAATGGAGCTTCAGGGCACTGCAATTCACAAACCTGCAGAGTTATAAATGATAACTCTCGTCCACAAATATATTGAGGGAAGGCAAAGAAGAGGATTTGAAATCAAGGCAGAATTGCAGGAAACAGATTTCAGGAGGTAGATTCGAATCGCCTTTAAAGCACATGAAAAGCGGCAAAACGTTGACAATGATGCCCTTGGCCAAAAAGGGCGTATGCGTTTTTTCCTGAATATATTCAGGAAAAAACGCATACGCCCTTTTTGGCCAACCAAGCAACCTGGAAAGGCAAATCAGCGCTACAAAGAAGACTCGCTACCCGTCGGTCAAAAGGGCCAAGCTGAAAAACGTGTCAAAACCAGAAATGCAGGACAGGCCATGGAGAAATGGGAGCCTTGCTACACTGATGGGCGGGATGTAAATTGCCAACAGCCACTCTGGAGAAGTGTATGGTGTGTCCTGAGACATCTAAAAAACACAGCTTAGAGAGCATAGGGCACTTCCACTCATGGGGGTATAAATTGGGAAAATGAAAAATCAGCAAGACACAAGCACCCCAAAGTTTAGGGCTGCTCTGTTGACAAGGACCTCCACTTCATTCCACCTTCAATATCCCAGGAAAGAGAAAAATGGATAAAGAAGTTGTGGTCCTTATGTACAATGGAATATCACTCAGCCATGAAATCAATGTCATAAGGCTAGTAGCAGCATGATGAGTGGATTTAGGTACGACGATTCTAAGTGAAATAAGTCACACAGAAAAGGACACTTCTCATAAGGTATCACTTATGGAGGGAATGTAAAAAGCGTTACACTTGAACTGAATTACAAAACAGAACAGAGTCACACATGCAGAAAACACACTATGGCTGCTTAACGGGAAAGGTGAGGTGGCGTGATACATAAAACAAGTGTTTCAAATTAGCTCAGATACCGTTCCATAAACCCAATATGTAATAGACAAGACCTACTCTTTGCTCAGAGAACTGGACTCAACACACCCTATTCACCGCACAAGAATATATCTGACTAGTAATAATCTTAAAACCAATGTATTGATATCTCTCTGTTAGTGTGTCAAGTGGGTGTAAAGCGGCATAAACACAGCAGTGAAAAGCAGCTAAACCCCATTATCAAAATAAATTACTTTGAAAAACCCATGAAACAAAGACAGTGAAAGAGAGAGAAATTCTTACACAATGCGTTCAGGGGCTGTGATGCAACCTGGATTGACCATATCTAGACCCACAGCTGGATGAGACATAAGGGTGGACACTCTTGGGGCTGAGAGGTTTGGTGAGGTTGGGTGAGCAAATGCAGACCCTTTAAAGTAATACTGCGTGGTACCCATCGCATGGGTCCCAAATCTCCAGGTTCAAGGGCATCTTCCTACATCGAAAACATGCATGAGAAAACAAAAAGATGGTACACCATGTGATGGGGAAAGGTTTCTAAAACGCACCTCATTTCTCTTCTCCTTGTGCCAGGGTACGCCATTCCAGCCGCTTTACTAACAATCTCCCTACTTGGAGCATCAGCACCTTTAACCTCCTGTTCCGTACAGGTTGCAATTTGTCCTGAGGATGAACGGGTAGACCGGGAACCAGTGAGAGACTAGCTCTTGGTGTTGGGACAGGCACAGGTCACTCTATTTTCCCATCAGGAAGAATAATTAACCACAGGCTCATCCTCCCCCCCGGAACCAGAACAGGGCCTGAAGCCATCCTGCGCTTTTGCGGCCAGCTCCCAAAAAAGCGAGTTGTAAAATGGAGCTTCAGGGCACTGCAATTCACAAACCTGCAGAGTTATAAATGATAACTCTCGTCCACAAATATATTGAGGGAAGGCAAAGAAGAGGATTTGAAATCAAGGCAGAATTGCAGGAAACAGATTTCAGGAGGTAGATTCGAATCGCCTTTAAAGCACATGAAAAGCGGCAAAACGTTGACAATGATGCCCTTGGCCAAAAAGGGCGTATGCGTTTTTTCCTGAATATATTCAGGAAAAAACGCATACGCCCTTTTTGGCCAACCAAGCAACCTGGAAAGGCAAATCAGCGCTACAAAGAAGACTCGCTACCCGTCGGTCAAAAGGGCCATGCTGAAAAACGTGTCAAAACCAGAAATGCAGGACAGGCCATGGAGAAATGGGAGCCTTGCTACACTGATGGGCGGGATGTAAATTGCCAACAGCCACTCTGGAGAAGTGTATGGTGTGTCCTGAAACATCTAAAAAACACAGCTTAGAGAGCATAGGGCACTTCCACTCATGGGGGTATAAATTGGGAAAATGAAAAATCAGCAAGACACAAGCACCCCAAAGTTTAGGGCTGCTCTGTTGACAAGGACCTCCACTTCATTCCACCTTCAATATCCCAGGAAAGAGAAAAATGGATAAAGAAGTTGTGGTCCTTATGTACAATGGAATATCACTCAGCCATGAAATCAATGTCATAAGGCTAGTAGCAGCATGATGAGTGGATTTAGGTACGACGATTCTAAGTGAAATAAGTCACACAGAAAAGGACACTTCTCATAAGGTATCACTTATGGAGGGAATGTAAAAAGCGTTACACTTGAACTGAATTACAAAACAGAACAGAGTCACACATGCAGAAAACACACTATGGCTGCTTAACGGGAAAGGTGAGGTGGCGTGATACATAAAACAAGTGTTTCAAATTAGCTCAGATACCGTTCCATAAACCCAATATGTAATAGACAAGACCTACTCTTTGCTCAGAGAACTGGACTCAACACACCCTATTCACCGCACAAGAATATATCTGACTAGTAATAATCTTAAAACCTATGTATTGATATCTCTCTGTAAGTGTGTCACGTGGGTGTAAAGCGGCATAAACACAGCAG
This sequence comes from Balaenoptera borealis, assembly GCF_965194805.1. Taxonomy (NCBI): domain Eukaryota; kingdom Metazoa; phylum Chordata; class Mammalia; order Artiodactyla; family Balaenopteridae; genus Balaenoptera; species Balaenoptera borealis. Next base: position 4,778,583 of record NW_028124009.1, read on the forward strand.
TGAAAAGCAGCTAAACCCCATTATCAAAATAAATTACTTTGAAAAACCCATGAAACAAAGACAGTGAAAGAGAGAGAAATTCTTACACAATGCGTTCAGGGGCTGTGATGCAACCTGGATTGACCATATCTAGACCCACAGCTGGATGAGACATAAGGGTGGACACTCTTGGGGCTGAGAGGTTTGGCGAGGTTGGGTGAGCAAACGCAGACCCTTTAAAGTAATACTGCGTGGTACCCATCGCATGGGTCCCAAATCTCCAGGTTCAAGGGCATCTTCCTACATCGAAAACATGCATGAGAAAACAGAAAGATGGTACACCATGTGATGGGGAAAGGTTTCTAAAACGCACCTCATTTCTCTTCTCCTTGTGCCCGGGTTCGCCATTCCAGCCGCTTTACTAACAATCTCCCTACTTGGAGCATCAGCACCTTTAACCTCCTGTTTCGTACAGGTTGCAATTTGTCCTGAGGATGAACGGGTAGACCGGGAACCAGTGAGAGACTAGCTCTTGGTGTTGGGACAGGCACAGGTCACTCTATTTTCCCATCAGGAAGAAGAATTAACCACAGGCTCATCCTCCCCCCCGCAACCAGAACAGGGCCTGAAGCCATCCTGCGCTTTTGCGGCCAGCTCCCAAAAAAGCGAGTTGTAAAATGGAGCTTCAGGGCACTGCAATTCACAAACCTGCAGAGTTATAAATGATAACTCTCGTCCACAAATATATTGAGGGAAGGCAAAGAAGAGGATTTGAAATCAAGGCAGAATTGCAGGAAACAGATTTCAGGAGGTAGATTCGAATCGCCTTTAAAGCACATGAAAAGCGGCAAAACGTTGACAATGATGCCCTTGGCCAAAAAGGGCGTATGCGTTTTTTCCTGAATATATTCAGGAAAAAACGCATACGCCCTTTTTGGCCAACCAAGCAACCTGGAAAGGCAAATCAGCGCTACAAAGAAGACTCGCTACCCGTCGGTCAAAAGGGCCATGCTGAAAAAAGTCTCAAAACCAGAAATGCAGGACAGGCCATGGAGAAATGGGAGCCTTGCTACACTGATGGGCGGGATGTAAATTGCCAACAGCCACTCTGGAGAAGTGTATGGTGTGTCCTGAGACATCTAAAAAACACAGCTTAGAGAGCATAGGGCACTTCCACTCATGGGGGTATAAATTGGGAAAATGAAAAATCAGCAAGACACAAGCACCCCAAAGTTTAGGGCTGCTCTGTTGACAAGGACCTCCACTTCATTCCACCTTCAATATCCCAGGAAAGAGAAAAATGGATAAAGAAGTTGTGGTCCTTATGTACAATGGAATATCACTCAGCCATGAAATCAATGTCATAAGGCTAGTAGCAGCATGATGAGTGGATTTAGGTACGACGATTCTAAGTGAAATAAGTCACACAGAAAAGGACACTTCTCATAAGGTATCACTTATGGAGGGAATGTAAAAAGCGTTACACTTGAACTGAATTACAAAACAGAACAGAGTCACACATGCAGAAAACACACTATGGCTGCTTAACGGGAAAGGTGAGGTGGCGTGATACATAAAACAAGTGTTTCAAATTAGCTCAGATACCGTTCCATAAACCCAATATGTAATAGACAAGACCTACTCTTTGCTCAGAGAACTGGACTCAACACACCCTATTCACCGCACAAGAATATATCTGACTAGTAATAATCTTAAAACCTATGTATTGATATCTCTCTGTAAGTGTGTCACGTGGGTGTAAAGCGGCATAAACACAGCAGTGAAAAGCAGCTAAACCCCATTATCAAAATAAATTACTTTGAAAAACCCATGAAACAAAGACAGTGAAAGAGAGAGAAATTCTTACACAATGCGTTCAGGGGCTGTGATGCAACCTGGATTGACCATATCTAGACCCACAGCTGGATGAGACATAAGGGTGGACACTCTTGGGGCTGAGAGGTTTGGCGAGGTTGGGTGAGCAAACGCAGACCCTTTAAAGTAATACTGCGTGGTACCCATCGCATGGGTCCCAAATCTCCAGGTTCAAGGGCATCTTCCTACATCGAAAACATGCATGAGAAAACAGAAAGATGGTACACCATGTGATGGGGAAAGGTTTCTAAAACGCACCTCATTTCTCTTCTCCTTGTGCCCGGGTTCGCCATTCCAGCCGCTTTACTAACAATCTCCCTACTTGGAGCATCAGCACCTTTAACCTCCTGTTTCGTACAGGTTGCAATTTGTCCTGAGGATGAACGGGTAGACCGGGAACCAGTGAGAGACTAGCTCTTGGTGTTGGGACAGGCACAGGTCACTCTATTTTCCCATCAGGAAGAAGAATTAACCACAGGCTCATCCTCCCCCCCGCAACCAGAACAGGGCCTGAAGCCATCCTGCGCTTTTGCGGCCAGCTCCCAAAAAAGCGAGTTGTAAAATGGAGCTTCAGGGCACTGCAATTCACAAACCTGCAGAGTTATAAATGATAACTCTCGTCCACAAATATATTGAGGGATGTCAAAGAAGAGGATTTGAAATCAAGGCAGAATTGCAGGAAACAGATTTCAGGAGGTAGATTCAAATCGCCTTTAAAGCACATGAAAAGCGGCAAAACGTTGACAATGATGCCCTTGGCCAAAAAGGGCGTATGCGTTTTTTCCTGAATATATTCAGGAAAAAACGCATACGCCCTTTTTGGCCAACCAAGCAACCTGGAAAGGCAAATCAGCGCTACAAAGAAGACTCGCTACCCGTCGGTCAAAAGGGCCATGCTGAAAAAAGTCTCAAAACCAGAAATGCAGGACAGGCCATGGAGAAATGGGAGCCTTGCTACACTGATGGGCGGGATGTAAATTGCCAACAGCCACTCTGGAGAAGTGTATGGTGTGTCCTGAGACATCTAAAAAACACAGCTTAGAGAGCATAGGGCACTTCCACTCATGGGGGTATAAATTGGGAAAATGAAAAATCAGCAAGACACAAGCACCCCAAAGTTTAGGGCTGCTCTGTTGACAAGGACCTCCACTTCATTCCACCTTCAATATCCCAGGAAAGAGAAAAATGGATAAAGAAGTTGTGGTCCTTATGTACAATGGAATATCACTCAGCCATGAAATCAATGTCATAAGGCTAGTAGCAGCATGATGAGTGGATTTAGGTACGACGATTCTAAGTGAAATAAGTCACACAGAAAAGGACACTTCTCATAAGGTATCACTTATGGAGGGAATGTAAAAAGCGTTACACTTGAACTGAATTACAAAACAGAACAGAGTCACACATGCAGAAAACACACTATGGCTGCTTAACGGGAAAGGTGAGGTGGCGTGATACATAAAACAAGTGTTTCAAATTAGCTCAGATACCGTTCCATAAACCCAATATGTAATAGACAAGACCTACTCTTTGCTCAGAGAACTGGACTCAACACACCCTATTCACCGCACAAGAATATATCTGACTAGTAATAATCTTAAAACCTATGTATTGATATCTCTCTGTAAGTGTGTCACGTGGGTGTAAAGCGGCATAAACACAGCAGTGAAAAGCAGCTAAACCCCATTATCAAAATAAATTACTTTGAAAAACCCATGAAACAAAGACAGTGAAAGAGAGAGAAATTCTTACACAATGCGTTCAGGGGCTGTGATGCAACCTGGATTGACCATATCTAGACCCACAGCTGGATGAGACATAAGGGTGGACACTCTTGGGGCTGAGAGGTTTGGCGAGGTTGGGTGAGCAAACGCAGACCCTTTAAAGTAATACTGCGTGGTACCCATCGCATGGGTCCCAAATCTCCAGGTTCAAGGGCATCTTCCTACATCGAAAACATGCATGAGAAAACAGAAAGATGGTACACCATGTGATGGGGAAAGGTTTCTAAAACGCACCTCATTTCTCTTCTCCTTGTGCCCGGGTTCGCCATTCCAGCCGCTTTACTAACAATCTCCCTACTTGGAGCATCAGCACCTTTAACCTCCTGTTTCGTACAGGTTGCAATTTGTCCTGAGGATGAACGGGTAGACCGGGAACCAGTGAGAGACTAGCTCTTGGTGTTGGGACAGGCACAGGTCACTCTATTTTCCCATCAGGAAGAAGAATTAACCACAGGCTCATCCTCCCCCCCGCAACCAGAACAGGGCCTGAAGCCATCCTGCGCTTTTGCGGCCAGCTCCCAAAAAAGCGAGTTGTAAAATGGAGCTTCAGGGCACTGCAATTCACAAACCTGCAGAGTTATAAATGATAACTCTCGTCCACAAATATATTGAGGGAAGTCAAAGAAGAGGATTTGAAATCAAGGCAGAATTGCAGGAAACAGATTTCAGGAGGTAGATTCAAATCGCCTTTAAAGCACATGAAAAGCGGCAAAACGTTGACAATGATGCCCTTGGCCAAAAAGGGCGTATGCGTTTTTTCCTGAATATATTCAGGAAAAAACGCATACGCCCTTTTTGGCCAACCAAGCAACCTGGAAAGGCAAATCAGCGCTACAAAGAAGACTCGCTACCCGTCGGTCAAAAGGGCCATGCTGAAAAACGTGTCAAAACCAGAAATGCAGGACAGGCCATGGAGAAATGGGAGCCTTGCTACACTGATGGGCGGGATGTAAATTGCCAACAGCCACTCTGGAGAAGTGTATGGTGTGTCCTGAAACATCTAAAAAACACAGCTTAGAGAGCATAGGGCACTTCCACTCATGGGGGTATAAATTGGGAAAATGAAAAATCAGCAAGACACAAGCACCCCAAAGTTTAGGGCTGCTCTGTTGACAAGGACCTCCACTTCATTCCACCTTCAATATCCCAGGAAAGAGAAAAATGGATAAAGAAGTTGTGGTCCTTATGTACAATGGAATATCACTCAGCCATGAAATCAATGTCATAAGGCTAGTAGCAGCATGATGAGTGGATTTAGGTACGACGATTCTAAGTGAAATAAGTCACACAGAAAAGGACACTTCTCATAAGGTATCACTTATGGAGGGAATGTAAAAAGCGTTACACTTGAACTGAATTACAAAACAGAACAGAGTCACACATGCAGAAAACACACTATGGCTGCTTAACGGGAAAGGTGAGGTGGCGTGATACATAAAACAAGTGTTTCAAATTAGCTCAGATACCGTTCCATAAACCCAATATGTAATAGACAAGACCTACTCTTTGCTCAGAGAACTGGACTCAACACACCCTATTCACCGCACAAGAATATATCTGACTAGTAATAATCTTAAAACCTATGTATTGATATCTCTCTGTAAGTGTGTCACGTGGGTGTAAAGCGGCATAAACACAGCAGTGAAAAGCAGCTAAACCCCATTATCAAAATAAATTACTTTGAAAAACCCATGAAACAAAGACAGTGAAAGAGAGAGAAATTCTTACACAATGCGTTCAGGGGCTGTGATGCAACCTGGATTGACCATATCTAGACCCACAGCTGGATGAGACATAAGGGTGGACACTCTTGGGGCTGAGAGGTTTGGCGAGGTTGGGTGAGCAAACGCAGACCCTTTAAAGTAATACTGCGTGGTACCCATCGCATGGGTCCCAAATCTCCAGGTTCAAGGGCATCTTCCTACATCGAAAACATGCATGAGAAAACAGAAAGATGGTACACCATGTGATGGGGAAAGGTTTCTAAAACGCACCTCATTTCTCTTCTCCTTGTGCCCGGGTTCGCCATTCCAGCCGCTTTACTAACAATCTCCCTACTTGGAGCATCAGCACCTTTAACCTCCTGTTTCGTACAGGTTGCAATTTGTCCTGAGGATGAACGGGTAGACCGGGAACCAGTGAGAGACTAGCTCTTGGTGTTGGGACAGGCACAGGTCACTCTATTTTCCCATCAGGAAGAAGAATTAACCACAGGCTCATCCTCCCCCCCGCAACCAGAACAGGGCCTGAAGCCATCCTGCGCTTTTGCGGCCAGCTCCCAAAAAAGCGAGTTGTAAAATGGAGCTTCAGGGCACTGCAATTCACAAACCTGCAGAGTTATAAATGATAACTCTCGTCCACAAATATATTGAGGGAAGGCAAAGAAGAGGATTTGAAATCAAGGCAGAATTGCAGGAAACAGATTTCAGGAGGTAGATTCGAATCGCCTTTAAAGCACATGAAAAGCGGCAAAACGTTGACAATGATGCCCTTGGCCAAAAAGGGCGTATGCGTTTTTTCCTGAATATATTCAGGAAAAAACGCATACGCCCTTTTTGGCCAACCAAGCAACCTGGAAAGGCAAATCAGCGCTACAAAGAAGACTCGCTACCCGTCGGTCAAAAGGGCCATGCTGAAAAAAGTCTCAAAACCAGAAATGCAGGACAGGCCATGGAGAAATGGGAGCCTTGCTACACTGATGGGCGGGATGTAAATTGCCAACAGCCACTCTGGAGAAGTGTATGGTGTGTCCTGAGACATCTAAAAAACACAGCTTAGAGAGCATAGGGCACTTCCACTCATGGGGGTATAAATTGGGAAAATGAAAAATCAGCAAGACACAAGCACCCCAAAGTTTAGGGCTGCTCTGTTGACAAGGACCTCCACTTCATTCCACCTTCAATATCCCAGGAAAGAGAAAAATGGATAAAGAAGTTGTGGTCCTTATGTACAATGGAATATCACTCAGCCATGAAATCAATGTCATAAGGCTAGTAGCAGCATGATGAGTGGATTTAGGTACGACGATTCTAAGTGAAATAAGTCACACAGAAAAGGACACTTCTCATAAGGTATCACTTATGGAGGGAATGTAAAAAGCGTTACACTTGAACTGAATTACAAAACAGAACAGAGTCACACATGCAGAAAACACACTATGGCTGCTTAACGGGAAAGGTGAGGTGGCGTGATACATAAAACAAGTGTTTCAAATTAGCTCAGATACCGTTCCATAAACCCAATATGTAATAGACAAGACCTACTCTTTGCTCAGAGAACTGGACTCAACACACCCTATTCACCGCACAAGAATATATCTGACTAGTAATAATCTTAAAACCTATGTATTGATATCTCTCTGTAAGTGTGTCACGTGGGTGTAAAGCGGCATAAACACAGCAGTGAAAAGCAGCTAAACCCCATTATCAAAATAAATTACTTTGAAAAACCCATGAAACAAAGACAGTGAAAGAGAGAGAAATTCTTACACAATGCGTTCAGGGGCTGTGATGCAACCTGGATTGACCATATCTAGACCCACAGCTGGATGAGACATAAGGGTGGACACTCTTGGGGCTGAGAGGTTTGGCGAGGTTGGGTGAGCAAACGCAGACCCTTTAAAGTAATACTGCGTGGTACCCATCGCATGGGTCCCAAATCTCCAGGTTCAAGGGCATCTTCCTACATCGAAAACATGCATGAGAAAACAGAAAGATGGTACACCATGTGATGGGGAAAGGTTTCTAAAACGCACCTCATTTCTCTTCTCCTTGTGCCCGGGTTCGCCATTCCAGCCGCTTTACTAACAATCTCCCTACTTGGAGCATCAGCACCTTTAACCTCCTGTTTCGTACAGGTTGCAATTTGTCCTGAGGATGAACGGGTAGACCGGGAACCAGTGAGAGACTAGCTCTTGGTGTTGGGACAGGCACAGGTCACTCTATTTTCCCATCAGGAAGAAGAATTAACCACAGGCTCATCCTCCCCCCCGCAACCAGAACAGGGCCTGAAGCCATCCTGCGCTTTTGCGGCCAGCTCCCAAAAAAGCGAGTTGTAAAATGGAGCTTCAGGGCACTGCAATTCACAAACCTGCAGAGTTATAAATGATAACTCTCGTCCACAAATATATTGAGGGAAGGCAAAGAAGAGGATTTGAAATCAAGGCAGAATTGCAGGAAACAGATTTCAGGAGGTAGATTCGAATCGCCTTTAAAGCACATGAAAAGCGGCAAAACGTTGACAATGATGCCCTTGGCCAAAAAGGGCGTATGCGTTTTTTCCTGAATATATTCAGGAAAAAACGCATACGCCCTTTTTGGCCAACCAAGCAACCTGGAAAGGCAAATCAGCGCTACAAAGAAGACTCGCTACCCGTCGGTCAAAAGGGCCATGCTGAAAAAAGTCTCAAAACCAGAAATGCAGGACAGGCCATGGAGAAATGGGAGCCTTGCTACACTGATGGGCGGGATGTAAATTGCCAACAGCCACTCTGGAGAAGTGTATGGTGTGTCCTGAGACATCTAAAAAACACAGCTTAGAGAGCATAGGGCACTTCCACTCATGGGGGTATAAATTGGGAAAATGAAAAATCAGCAAGACACAAGCACCCCAAAGTTTAGGGCTGCTCTGTTGACAAGGACCTCCACTTCATTCCACCTTCAATATCCCAGGAAAGAGAAAAATGGATAAAGAAGTTGTGGTCCTTATGTACAATGGAATATCACTCAGCCATGAAATCAATGTCATAAGGCTAGTAGCAGCATGATGAGTGGATTTAGGTACGACGATTCTAAGTGAAATAAGTCACACAGAAAAGGACACTTCTCATAAGGTATCACTTATGGAGGGAATGTAAAAAGCGTTACACTTGAACTGAATTACAAAACAGAACAGAGTCACACATGCAGAAAACACACTATGGCTGCTTAACGGGAAAGGTGAGGTGGCGTGATACATAAAACAAGTGTTTCAAATTAGCTCAGATACCGTTCCATAAACCCAATATGTAATAGACAAGACCTACTCTTTGCTCAGAGAACTGGACTCAACACACCCTATTCACCGCACAAGAATATATCTGACTAGTAATAATCTTAAAACCTATGTATTGATATCTCTCTGTAAGTGTGTCACGTGGGTGTAAAGCGGCATAAACACAGCAGTGAAAAGCAGCTAAACCCCATTATCAAAATAAATTACTTTGAAAAACCCATGAAACAAAGACAGTGAAAGAGAGAGAAATTCTTACACAATGCGTTCAGGGGCTGTGATGCAACCTGGATTGACCATATCTAGACCCACAGCTGGATGAGACATAAGGGTGGACACTCTTGGGGCTGAGAGGTTTGGTGAGGTTGGGTGAGCAAACGCAGACCCTTTAAAGTAATACTGCGTGGTACCCATCGCATGGGTCCCAAATCTCCAGGTTCAAGGGCATCTTCCTACATCGAAAACATGCATGAGAAAACAAAAAGATGGTACACCATGTGATGGGGAAAGGTTTCTAAAACGCACCTCATTTCTCTTCTCCTTTTGCCAGGGTACGCCATTCCAGCCGCTTTACTAACAATCTCCCTACTTGGAGCATCAGCACCTTTAACCTCCTGTTCCGTACAGGTTGCAATTTGTCCTGAGGATGAACGGGTAGACGGGGAACCAGTGAGAGACTAGCTCTTGGTGTTGGGACAGGCACAGGTCACTCTATTTTCCCATCAGGAAGAAGAATTACCCACAGGCTCATCCTCCACCCCGGAACCAGAACAGGGCCTGAAGCCATCCTGCGCTTTTGCGGCCAGCTCCCAAAAAAGCGAGTTGTAAAATGGAGCTTCAGGGCACTGCAATTCACAAACCTGCAGAGTTATAAATGATAACTCTCGTCCACAAATATATTGAGGGAAGGCAAAGAAGAGGATTTGAAATCAAGGCAGAATTGCAGGAAACAGATTTCAGGAGGTAGATTCGAATCGCCTTTAAAGCACATGAAAAGCGGCAAAACGTTGACAATGATGCCCTTGGCCAAAAAGGGCGTATGCGTTTTTTCCTGAATATATTCAGGAAAAAACGCATACGCCCTTTTTGGCCAACCAAGCAACCTGGAAAGGCAAATCAGCGCTACAAAGAAGACTCGCTACCCGTCGGTCAAAAGGGCCATGCTGAAAAACGTGTCAAAACCAGAAATGCAGGACAGGCCATGGAGAAATGGGAGCCTTGCTACACTGATGGGCGGGATGTAAATTGCCAACAGCCACTCTGGAGAAGTGTATGGTGTGTCCTGAAACATCTAAAAAACACAGCTTAGAGAGCATAGGGCACTTCCACTCATGGGGGTATAAATTGGGAAAATGAAAAATCAGCAAGACACAAGCACCCCAAAGTTTAGGGCTGCTCTGTTGACAAGGACCTCCACTTCATTCCACCTTCAATATCCCAGGAAAGAGAAAAATGGATAAAGAAATTGTGGTCCTTATGTACAATGGAATATCACTCAGCCATGAAATCGATGTCATAAGGCTAGTAGCAGCATGATGAGTGGATTTAGGTACGACGATTCTAAGTGAAATAAGTCACACAGAAAAGGACACTTCTCATAAGGTATCACTTATGGAGGGAATGTAAAAAGCGTTACACTTGAACTGAATTACAAAACAGAACAGAGTCACACATGCAGAAAACACACTATGGCTGCTTAACGGGAAAGGTGAGGTGGCGTGATACATAAAACAAGTGTTTCAAATTAGCTCAGATACCGTTCCATAAACCCAATATGTAATAGACAAGACCTACTCCTTGCTCAGAGAACTGGACTCAACACGCCCTATTCACCGCACAAGAATATATCTGACTAGTAACAATCTTAAAACCTATGTATTGATATCTCTCTGTTAGTGTGTCAAGTGGGTGTAAAGCGGCATAAACACAGCAGTGAAAAGCAGCTAAACCCCATTATCAAAATAAATTACTTTGAAAAACCCATGAAACAAAGACAGTGAAAGAGAGAGAAATTCTTACACAATGCGTTCAGGGGCTGTGATGCAACCTGGATTGACCATATCTAGACCCACAGCTGGATGAGACATAAGGGTGGACACTCTTGGGGCTGAGAGGTTTGGCGAGGTTGGGTGAGCAAACGCAGACCCTTTAAAGTAATACTGCGTGGTACCCATCGCATGGGTCCCAAATCTCCAGGTTCAAGGGCATCTTCCTACATCGAAAACATGCATGAGAAAACAGAAAGATGGTACACCATGTGATGGGGAAAGGTTTCTAAAACGCACCTCATTTCTCTTCTCCTTGTGCCCGGGTTCGCCATTCCAGCCGCTTTACTAACAATCTCCCTACTTGGAGCATCAGCACCTTTAACCTCCTGTTTCGTACAGGTTGCAATTTGTCCTGAGGATGAACGGGTAGACCGGGAACCAGTGAGAGACTAGCTCTTGGTGTTGGGACAGGCACAGGTCACTCTATTTTCCCATCAGGAAGAAGAATTAACCACAGGCTCATCCTCCCCCCCGCAACCAGAACAGGGCCTGAAGCCATCCTGCGCTTTTGCGGCCAGCTCCCAAAAAAGCGAGTTGTAAAATGGAGCTTCAGGGCACTGCAATTCACAAACCTGCAGAGTTATAAATGATAACTCTCGTCCACAAATATATTGAGGGAAGTCAAAGAAGAGGATTTGAAATCAAGGCAGAATTGCAGGAAACAGATTTCAGGAGGTAGATTCAAATCGCCTTTAAAGCACATGAAAAGCGGCAAAACGTTGACAATGATGCCCTTGGCCAAAAAGGGCGTATGCGTTTTTTCCTGAATATATTCAGGAAAAAACGCATACGCCCTTTTTGGCCAACCAAGCAACCTGGAAAGGCAAATCAGCGCTACAAAGAAGACTCGCTACCCGTCGGTCAAAAGGGCCATGCTGAAAAACGTGTCAAAACCAGAAATGCAGGACAGGCCATGGAGAAATGGGAGCCTTGCTACACTGATGGGCGGGATGTAAATTGCCAACAGCCACTCTGGAGAAGTGTATGGTGTGTCCTGAAACATCTAAAAAACACAGCTTAGAGAGCATAGGGCACTTCCACTCATGGGGGTATAAATTGGGAAAATGAAAAATCAGCAAGACACAAGCACCCCAAAGTTTAGGGCTGCTCTGTTGACAAGGACCTCCACTTCATTCCACCTTCAATATCCCAGGAAAGAGAAAAATGGATAAAGAAGTTGTGGTCCTTATGTACAATGGAATATCACTCAGCCATGAAATCAATGTCATAAGGCTAGTAGCAGCATGATGAGTGGATTTAGGTACGACGATTCTAAGTGAAATAAGTCACACAGAAAAGGACACTTCTCATAAGGTATCACTTATGGAGGGAATGTAAAAAGCGTTACACTTGAACTGAATTACAAAACAGAACAGAGTCACACATGCAGAAAACACACTATGGCTGCTTAACGGGAAAGGTGAGGTGGCGTGATACATAAAACAAGTGTTTCAAATTAGCTCAGATACCGTTCCATAAACCCAATATGTAATAGACAAGACCTACTCTTTGCTCAGAGAACTGGACTCAACACACCCTATTCACCGCACAAGAATATATCTGACTAGTAATAATCTTAAAACCTATGTATTGATATCTCTCTGTAAGTGTGTCACGTGGGTGTAAAGCGGCATAAACACAGCAGTGAAAAGCAGCTAAACCCCATTATCAAAATAAATTACTTTGAAAAACCCATGAAACAAAGACAGTGAAAGAGAGAGAAATTCTTACACAATGCGTTCAGGGGCTGTGATGCAACCTGGATTGACCATATCTAGACCCACAGCTGGATGAGACATAAGGGTGGACACTCTTGGGGCTGAGAGGTTTGGCGAGGTTGGGTGAGCAAACGCAGACCCTTTAAAGTAATACTGCGTGGTACCCATCGCATGGGTCCCAAATCTCCAGGTTCAAGGGCATCTTCCTACATCGAAAACATGCATGAGAAAACAGAAAGATGGTACACCATGTGATGGGGAAAGGTTTCTAAAACGCACCTCATTTCTCTTCTCCTTGTGCCCGGGTTCGCCATTCCAGCCGCTTTACTAACAATCTCCCTACTTGGAGCATCAGCACCTTTAACCTCCTGTTTCGTACAGGTTGCAATTTGTCCTGAGGATGAACGGGTAGACCGGGAACCAGTGAGAGACTAGCTCTTGGTGTTGGGACAGGCACAGGTCACTCTATTTTCCCATCAGGAAGAAGAATTAACCACAGGCTCATCCTCCCCCCCGCAACCAGAACAGGGCCTGAAGCCATCCTGCGCTTTTGCGGCCAGCTCCCAAAAAAGCGAGTTGTAAAATGGAGCTTCAGGGCACTGCAATTCACAAACCTGCAGAGTTATAAATGATAACTCTCGTCCACAAATATATTGAGGGAAGGCAAAGAAGAGGATTTGAAATCAAGGCAGAATTGCAGGAAACAGATTTCAGGAGGTCGATTCAAATCGCCTTTAAAGCACATGAAAAGCGGCAAAACGTTGACAATGATGCCCTTGGCCAAAAAGGGCGTATGCGTTTTTTCCTGAATATATTCAGGAAAAAACGCATACGCCCTTTTTGGCCAACCAAGCAACCTGGAAAGGCAAATCAGCGCTACAAAGAAGACTCGCTACCCGTCGGTCAAAAGGGCCATGCTGAAAAACGTGTCAAAACCAGAAATGCAGGACAGGCCATGGAGAAATGGGAGCCTTGCTACACTGATGGGCGGGATGTAAATTGCCAACAGCCACTCTGGAGAAGTGTATGGTGTGTCCTGAAACATCTAAAAAACACAGCTTAGAGAGCATAGGGCACTTCCACTCATGGGGGTATAAATTGGGAAAATGAAAAATCAGCAAGACACAAGCACCCCAAAGTTTAGGGCTGCTCTGTTGACAAGGACCTCCACTTCATTCCACCTTCAATATCCCAGGAAAGAGAAAAATGGATAAAGAAGTTGTGGTCCTTATGTACAATGGAATATCACTCAGCCATGAAATCAATGTCATAAGGCTAGTAGCAGCATGATGAGTGGATTTAGGTACGACGATTCTAAGTGAAATAAGTCACACAGAAAAGGACACTTCTCATAAGGTATCACTTATGGAGGGAATGTAAAAAGCGTTACACTTGAACTGAATTACAAAACAGAACAGAGTCACACATGCAGAAAACACACTATGGCTGCTTAACGGGAAAGGTGAGGTGGCGTGATACATAAAACAAGTGTTTCAAATTAGCTCAGATACCGTTCCATAAACCCAATATGTAATAGACAAGACCTACTCTTTGCTCAGAGAACTGGACTCAACACACCCTATTCACCGCACAAGAATATATCTGACTAGTAATAATCTTAAAACCTATGTATTGATATCTCTCTGTAAGTGTGTCACGTGGGTGTAAAGCGGCATAAACACAGCAGTGAAAAGCAGCTAAACCCCATTATCAAAATAAATTACTTTGAAAAACCCATGAAACAAAGACAGTGAAAGAGAGAGAAATTCTTACACAATGCGTTCAGGGGCTGTGATGCAACCTGGATTGACCATATCTAGACCCACAGCTGGATGAGACATAAGGGTGGACACTCTTGGGGCTGAGAGGTTTGGCGAGGTTGGGTGAGCAAACGCAGACCCTTTAAAGTAATACTGCGTGGTACCCATCGCATGGGTCCCAAATCTCCAGGTTCAAGGGCATCTTCCTACATCGAAAACATGCATGAGAAAACAGAAAGATGGTACACCATGTGATGGGGAAAGGTTTCTAAAACGCACCTCATTTCTCTTCTCCTTGTGCCCGGGTTCGCCATTCCAGCCGCTTTACTAACAATCTCCCTACTTGGAGCATCAGCACCTTTAACCTCCTGTTCCGTACAGGTTGCAATTTGTCCTGAGGATGAACGGGTAGACGGGGAACCAGTGAGAGACTAGCTCTTGGTGTTGGGACAGGCACAGGTCACTCTATTTTCCCATCAGGAAGAAGAATTACCCACAGGCTCATCCTCCCCCCCGGAACCAGAACAGGGCCTGAAGCCATCCTGCGCTTTTGCGGCCAGCTCCCAAAAAAGCGAGTTGTAAAATGGAGCTTCAGGGCACTGCAATTCACAAACCTGCAGAGTTATAAATGATAACTCTCGTCCACAAATATATTGAGGGAAGGCAAAGAAGAGGATTTGAAATCAAGGCAGAATTGCAGGAAACAGATTTCAGGAGGTAGATTCGAATCGCCTTTAAAGCACATGAAAAGCGGCAAAACGTTGACAATGATGCCCTTGGCCAAAAAGGGCGTATGCGTTTTTTCCTGAATATATTCAGGAAAAAACGCATACGCCCTTTTTGGCCAACCAAGCAACCTGGAAAGGCAAATCAGCGCTACAAAGAAGACTCGCTACCCGTCGGTCAAAAGGGCCATGCTGAAAAACGTGTCAAAACCAGAAATGCAGGACAGGCCATGGAGAAATGGGAGCCTTGCTACACTGATGGGCGGGATGTAAATTGCCAACAGCCACTCTGGAGAAGTGTATGGTGTGTCCTGAAACATCTAAAAAACACAGCTTAGAGAGCATAGGGCACTTCCACTCATGGGGGTATAAATTGGGAAAATGAAAAATCAGCAAGACACAAGCACCCCAAAGTTTAGGGCTGCTCTGTTGACAAGGACCTCCACTTCATTCCACCTTCAATATCCCAGGAAAGAGAAAAATGGATAAAGAAGTTGTGGTCCTTATGTACAATGGAATATCACTCAGCCATGAAATCGATGTCATAAGGCTAGTAGCAGCATGATGAGTGGATTTAGGTACGACGATTCTAAGTGAAATAAGTCACACAGAAAAGGACACTTCTCATAAGGTATCACTTATGGAGGGAATGTAAAAAGCGTTACACTTGAACTGAATTACAAAACAGAACAGAGTCACACATGCAGAAAACACACTATGGCTGCTTAACGGGAAAGGTGAGGTGGCGTGATACATAAAACAAGTGTTTCAAATTAGCTCAGATACCGTTCCATAAACCCAATATGTAATAGACAAGACCTACTCCTTGCTCAGAGAACTGGACTCAACACGCCCTATTCACCGCACAAGAATATATCTGACTAGTAACAATCTTAAAACCTATGTATTGATATCTCTCTGTTAGTGTGTCAAGTGGGTGTAAAGCGGCATAAACACAGCAGTGAAAAGCAGCTAAACCCCATTATCAAAATAAATTACTTTGAAAAACCCATGAAACAAAGACAGTGAAAGAGAGAGAAATTCTTACACAATGCGTTCAGGGGCTGTGATGCAACCTGGATTGACCATATCTAGACCCACAGCTGGATGAGACATAAGGGTGGACACTCTTGGGGCTGAGAGGTTTGGCGAGGTTGGGTGAGCAAACGCAGACCCTTTAAAGTAATACTGCGTGGTACCCATCGCATGGGTCCCAAATCTCCAGGTTCAAGGGCATCTTCCTACATCGAAAACATGCATGAGAAAACAGAAAGATGGTACACCATGTGATGGGGAAAGGTTTCTAAAACGCACCTCATTTCTCTTCTCCTTGTGCCCGGGTTCGCCATTCCAGCCGCTTTACTAACAATCTCCCTACTTGGAGCATCAGCACCTTTAACCTCCTGTTTCGTACAGGTTGCAATTTGTCCTGAGGATGAACGGGTAGACCGGGAACCAGTGAGAGACTAGCTCTTGGTGTTGGGACAGGCACAGGTCACTCTATTTTCCCATCAGGAAGAAGAATTAACCACAGGCTCATCCTCCCCCCCGCAACCAGAACAGGGCCTGAAGCCATCCTGCGCTTTTGCGGCCAGCTCCCAAAAAAGCGAGTTGTAAAATGGAGCTTCAGGGCACTGCAATTCACAAACCTGCAGAGTTATAAATGATAACTCTCGTCCACAAATATATTGAGGGAAGGCAAAGAAGAGGATTTGAAATCAAGGCAGAATTGCAGGAAACAGATTTCAGGAGGTAGATTCGAATCGCCTTTAAAGCACATGAAAAGCGGCAAAACGTTGACAATGATGCCCTTGGCCAAAAAGGGCGTATGCGTTTTTTCCTGAATATATTCAGGAAAAAACGCATACGCCCTTTTTGGCCAACCAAGCAACCTGGAAAGGCAAATCAGCGCTACAAAGAAGACTCGCTACCCGTCGGTCAAAAGGGCCATGCTGAAAAACGTGTCAAAACCAGAAATGCAGGACAGGCCATGGAGAAATGGGAGCCTTGCTACACTGATGGGCGGGATGTAAATTGCCAACAGCCACTCTGGAGAAGTGTATGGTGTGTCCTGAGACATCTAAAAAACACAGCTTAGAGAGCATAGGGCACTTCCACTCATGGGGGTATAAATTGGGAAAATGAAAAATCAGCAAGACACAAGCACCCCAAAGTTTAGGGCTGCTCTGTTGACAAGGACCTCCACTTCATTCCACCTTCAATATCCCAGGAAAGAGAAAAATGGATAAAGAAGTTGTGGTCCTTATGTACAATGGAATATCACTCAGCCATGAAATCAATGTCATAAGGCTAGTAGCAGCATGATGAGTGGATTTAGGTACGACGATTCTAAGTGAAATAAGTCACACAGAAAAGGACACTTCTCATAAGGTATCACTTATGGAGGGAATGTAAAAAGCGTTACACTTGAACTGAATTACAAAACAGAACAGAGTCACACATGCAGAAAACACACTATGGCTGCTTAACGGGAAAGGTGAGGTGGCGTGATACATAAAACAAGTGTTTCAAATTAGCTCAGATACCGTTCCATAAACCCAATATGTAATAGACAAGACCTACTCTTTGCTCAGAGAACTGGACTCAACACACCCTATTCACCGCACAAGAATATATCTGACTAGTAATAATCTTAAAACCTATGTATTGATATCTCTCTGTAAGTGTGTCACGTGGGTGTAAAGCGGCATAAACACAGCAGTGAAAAGCAGCTAAACCCCATTATCAAAATAAATTACTTTGAAAAACCCATGAAACAAAGACAGTGAAAGAGAGAGAAATTCTTACACAATGCGTTCAGGGGCTGTGATGCAACCTGGATTGACCATATCTAGACCCACAGCTGGATGAGACATAAGGGTGGACACTCTTGGGGCTGAGAGGTTTGGCGAGGTTGGGTGAGCAAACGCAGACCCTTTAAAGTAATACTGCGTGGTACCCATCGCATGGGTCCCAAATCTCCAGGTTCAAGGGCATCTTCCTACATCGAAAACATGCATGAGAAAACAGAAAGATGGTACACCATGTGATGGGGAAAGGTTTCTAAAACGCACCTCATTTCTCTTCTCCTTGTGCCCGGGTTCGCCATTCCAGCCGCTTTACTAACAATCTCCCTACTTGGAGCATCAGCACCTTTAACCTCCTGTTTCGTACAGGTTGCAATTTGTCCTGAGGATGAACGGGTAGACCGGGAACCAGTGAGAGACTAGCTCTTGGTGTTGGGACAGGCACAGGTCACTCTATTTTCCCATCAGGAAGAAGAATTAACCACAGGCTCATCCTCCCCCCCGCAACCAGAACAGGGCCTGAAGCCATCCTGCGCTTTTGCGGCCAGCTCCCAAAAAAGCGAGTTGTAAAATGGAGCTTCAGGGCACTGCAATTCACAAACCTGCAGAGTTATAAATGATAACTCTCGTCCACAAATATATTGAGGGAAGGCAAAGAAGAGGATTTGAAATCAAGGCAGAATTGCAGGAAACAGATTTCAGGAGGTCGATTCGAATCGCCTTTAAAGCACATGAAAAGCGGCAAAACGTTGACAATGATGCCCTTGGCCAAAAAGGGCGTATGCGTTTTTTCCTGAATATATTCAGGAAAAAACGCATACGCCCTTTTTGGCCAACCAAGCAACCTGGAAAGGCAAATCAGCGCTACAAAGAAGACTCGCTACCCGTCGGTCAAAAGGGCCATGCTGAAAAAAGTCTCAAAACCAGAAATGCAGGACAGGCCATGGAGAAATGGGAGCCTTGCTACACTGATGGGCGGGATGTAAATTGCCAACAGCCACTCTGGAGAAGTGTATGGTGTGTCCTGAGACATCTAAAAAACACAGCTTAGAGAGCATAGGGCACTTCCACTCATGGGGGTATAAATTGGGAAAATGAAAAATCAGCAAGACACAAGCACCCCAAAGTTTAGGGCTGCTCTGTTGACAAGGACCTCCACTTCATTCCACCTTCAATATCCCAGGAAAGAGAAAAATGGATAAAGAAGTTGTGGTCCTTATGTACAATGGAATATCACTCAGCCATGAAATCGATGTCATAAGGCTAGTAGCAGCATGATGAGTGGATTTAGGTACGACGATTCTAAGTGAAATAAGTCACACAGAAAAGGACACTTCTCATAAGGTATCACTTATGGAGGGAATGTAAAAAGCGTTACACTTGAACTGAATTACAAAACAGAACAGAGTCACACATGCAGAAAACACACTATGGCTGCTTAACGGGAAAGGTGAGGTGGCGTGATACATAAAACAAGTGTTTCAAATTAGCTCAGATACCGTTCCATAAACCCAATATGTAATAGACAAGACCTACTCTTTGCTCAGAGAACTGGACTCAACACACCCTATTCACCGCACAAGAATATATCTGACTAGTAATAATCTTAAAACCTATGTATTGATATCTCTCTGTAAGTGTGTCACGTGGGTGTAAAGCGGCATAAACACAGCAGTGAAAAGCAGCTAAACCCCATTATCAAAATAAATTACTTTGAAAAACCCATGAAACAAAGACAGTGAAAGAGAGAGAAATTCTTACACAATGCGTTCAGGGGCTGTGATGCAACCTGGATTGACCATATCTAGACCCACAGCTGGATGAGACATAAGGGTGGACACTCTTGGGGCTGAGAGGTTTGGTGAGGTTGGGTGAGCAAACGCAGACCCTTTAAAGTAATACTGCGTGGTACCCATCGCATGGGTCCCAAATCTCCAGGTTCAAGGGCATCTTCCTACATCGAAAACATGCATGAGAAAACAAAAAGATGGTACACCATGTGATGGGGAAAGGTTTCTAAAACGCACCTCATTTCTCTTCTCCTTGTGCCCGGGTACGCCATTCCAGCCGCTTTACTAACAATCTCCCTACTTGGAGCATCAGCACCTTTAACCTCCTGTTCCGTACAGGTTGCAATTTGTCCTGAGGATGAACGGGTAGACCGGGAACCAGTGAGAGACTAGCTCTTGGTGTTGGGACAGGCACAGGTCACTCTATTTTCCCATCAGGAAGAAGAATTACCCACAGGCTCATCCTCCCCCCCGGAACCAGAACAGGGCCTGAAGCCATCCTGCGCTTTTGCGGCCAGCTCCCAAAAAAGCGAGTTGTAAAATGGAGCTTCAGGGCACTGCAATTCACAAACCTGCAGAGTTATAAATGATAACTCTCGTCCACAAATATATTGAGGGAAGGCAAAGAAGAGGATTTGAAATCAAGGCAGAATTGCAGGAAACAGATTTCAGGAGGTAGATTCGAATCGCCTTTAAAGCACATGAAAAGCGGCAAAACGTTGACAATGATGCCCTTGGCCTAAAAGGGCGTATGCGTTTTTTCCTGAATATATTCAGGAAAAAACGCATACGCCCTTTTTGGCCAACCAAGCAACCTGGAAAGGCAAATCAGCGCTACAAAGAAGACTTGCTACCCGTCGGTCAAAAGGGCCATGCTGAAAAACGTGTCAAAACCAGAAATGCAGGACAGGCCATGGAGAAATGGGAGCCTTGCTACACTGATGGGCGGGATGTAAATTGCCAACAGCCACTCTGGAGAAGTGTATGGTGTGTCCTGAAACATCTAAAAAACACAGCTTAGAGAGCATAGGGCACTTCCACTCATGGGGGTATAAATTGGGAAAATGAAAAATCAGCAAGACACAAGCACCCCAAAGTTTAGGGCTGCTCTGTTGACAAGGACCTCCACTTCATTCCACCTTCAATATCCCAGGAAAGAGAAAAATGGATAAAGAAGTTGTGGTCCTTATGTACAATGGAATATCACTCAGCCATGAAATCGATGTCATAAGGCTAGTAGCAGCATGATGAGTGGATTTAGGTACGACGATTCTAAGTGAAATAAGTCACACAGAAAAGGACACTTCTCATAAGGTATCACTTATGGAGGGAATGTAAAAAGCGTTACACTTGAACTGAATTACAAAACAGAACAGAGTCACACATGCAGAAAACACACTATGGCTGCTTAACGGGAAAGGTGAGGTGGCGTGATACATAAAACAAGTGTTTCAAATTAGCTCAGATACCGTTCCATAAACCCAATATGTAATAGACAAGACCTACTCCTTGCTCAGAGAACTGGACTCAACACGCCCTATTCACCGCACAAGAATATATCTGACTAGTAACAATCTTAAAACCTATGTATTGATATCTCTCTGTTAGTGTGTCAAGTGGGTGTAAAGCGGCATAAACACAGCAGTGAAAAGCAGCTAAACCCCATTATCAAAATAAATTACTTTGAAAAACCCATGAAACAAAGACAGTGAAAGAGAGAGAAATTCTTACACAATGCGTTCAGGGGCTGTGATGCAACCTGGATTGACCATATCTAGACCCACAGCTGGATGAGACATAAGGGTGGACACTCTTGGGGCTGAGAGGTTTGGCGAGGTTGGGTGAGCAAACGCAGACCCTTTAAAGTAATACTGCGTGGTACCCATCGCATGGGTCCCAAATCTCCAGGTTCAAGGGCATCTTCCTACATCGAAAACATGCATGAGAAAACAGAAAGATGGTACACCATGTGATGGGGAAAGGTTTCTAAAACGCACCTCATTTCTCTTCTCCTTGTGCCCGGGTTCGCCATTCCAGCCGCTTTACTAACAATCTCCCTACTTGGAGCATCAGCACCTTTAACCTCCTGTTTCGTACAGGTTGCAATTTGTCCTGAGGATGAACGGGTAGACCGGGAACCAGTGAGAGACTAGCTCTTGGTGTTGGGACAGGCACAGGTCACTCTATTTTCCCATCAGGAAGAAGAATTAACCACAGGCTCATCCTCCCCCCCGCAACCAGAACAGGGCCTGAAGCCATCCTGCGCTTTTGCGGCCAGCTCCCAAAAAAGCGAGTTGTAAAATGGAGCTTCAGGGCACTGCAATTCACAAACCTGCAGAGTTATAAATGATAACTCTCGTCCACAAATATATTGAGGGAAGGCAAAGAAGAGGATTTGAAATCAAGGCAGAATTGCAGGAAACAGATTTCAGGAGGTCGATTCGAATCGCCTTTAAAGCACATGAAAAGCGGCAAAACGTTGACAATGATGCCCTTGGCCAAAAAGGGCGTATGCGTTTTTTCCTGAATATATTCAGGAAAAAACGCATACGCCCTTTTTGGCCAACCAAGCAACCTGGAAAGGCAAATCAGCGCTACAAAGAAGACTCGCTACCCGTCGGTCAAAAGGGCCATGCTGAAAAAAGTCTCAAAACCAGAAATGCAGGACAGGCCATGGAGAAATGGGAGCCTTGCTACACTGATGGGCGGGATGTAAATTGCCAACAGCCACTCTGGAGAAGTGTATGGTGTGTCCTGAGACATCTAAAAAACACAGCTTAGAGAGCATAGGGCACTTCCACTCATGGGGGTATAAATTGGGAAAATGAAAAATCAGCAAGACACAAGCACCCCAAAGTTTAGGGCTGCTCTGTTGACAAGGACCTCCACTTCATTCCACCTTCAATATCCCAGGAAAGAGAAAAATGGATAAAGAAGTTGTGGTCCTTATGTACAATGGAATATCACTCAGCCATGAAATCAATGTCATAAGGCTAGTAGCAGCATGATGAGTGGATTTAGGTACGACGATTCTAAGTGAAATAAGTCACACAGAAAAGGACACTTCTCATAAGGTATCACTTATGGAGGGAATGTAAAAAGCGTTACACTTGAACTGAATTACAAAACAGAACAGAGTCACACATGCAGAAAACACAATATGGCTGCTTAACGGGAAAGGTGAGGTGGCGTGATACATAAAACAAGTGTTTCAAATTAGCTCAGATACCGTTCCATAAACCCAATATGTAATAGACAAGACCTACTCTTTGCTCAGAGAACTGGACTCAACACACCCTATTCACCGCACAAGAATATATCTGACTAGTAATAATCTTAAAACCTATGTATTGATATCTCTCTGTAAGTGTGTCACGTGGGTGTAAAGCGGCATAAACACAGCAGTGAAAAGCAGCTAAACCCCATTATCAAAATAAATTACTTTGAAAAACCCATGAAACAAAGACAGTGAAAGAGAGAGAAATTCTTACACAATGCGTTCAGGGGCTGTGATGCAACCTGGATTGACCATATCTAGACCCACAGCTGGATGAGACATAAGGGTGGACACTCTTGGGGCTGAGAGGTTTGGCGAGGTTGGGTGAGCAAACGCAGACCCTTTAAAGTAATACTGCGTGGTACCCATCGCATGGGTCCCAAATCTCCAGGTTCAAGGGCATCTTCCTACATCGAAAACATGCATGAGAAAACAGAAAGATGGTACACCATGTGATGGGGAAAGGTTTCTAAAACGCACCTCATTTCTCTTCTCCTTGTGCCCGGGTTCGCCATTCCAGCCGCTTTACTAACAATCTCCCTACTTGGAGCATCAGCACCTTTAACCTCCTGTTTCGTACAGGTTGCAATTTGTCCTGAGGATGAACGGGTAGACCGGGAACCAGTGAGAGACTAGCTCTTGGTGTTGGGACAGGCACAGGTCACTCTATTTTCCCATCAGGAAGAAGAATTAACCACAGGCTCATCCTCCCCCCCGCAACCAGAACAGGGCCTGAAGCCATCCTGCGCTTTTGCGGCCAGCTCCCAAAAAAGCGAGTTGTAAAATGGAGCTTCAGGGCACTGCAATTCACAAACCTGCAGAGTTATAAATGATAACTCTCGTCCACAAATATATTGAGGGAAGGCAAAGAAGAGGATTTGAAATCAAGGCAGAATTGCAGGAAACAGATTTCAGGAGGTAGATTCGAATCGCCTTTAAAGCACATGAAAAGCGGCAAAACGTTGACAATGATGCCCTTGGCCAAAAAGGGCGTATGCGTTTTTTCCTGAATATATTCAGGAAAAAACGCATACGCCCTTTTTGGCCAACCAAGCAACCTGGAAAGGCAAATCAGCGCTACAAAGAAGACTCGCTACCCGTCGGTCAAAAGGGCCATGCTGAAAAACGTGTCAAAACCAGAAATGCAGGACAGGCCATGGAGAAATGGGAGCCTTGCTACACTGATGGGCGGGATGTAAATTGCCAACAGCCACTCTGGAGAAGTGTATGGTGTGTCCTGAAACATCTAAAAAACACAGCTTAGAGAGCATAGGGCACTTCCACTCATGGGGGTATAAATTGGGAAAATGAAAAATCAGCAAGACACAAGCACCCCAAAGTTTAGGGCTGCTCTGTTGACAAGGACCTCCACTTCATTCCACCTTCAATATCCCAGGAAAGAGAAAAATGGATAAAGAAGTTGTGGTCCTTATGTACAATGGAATATCACTCAGCCATGAAATCAATGTCATAAGGCTAGTAGCAGCATGATGAGTGGATTTAGGTACGACGATTCTAAGTGAAATAAGTCACACAGAAAAGGACACTTCTCATAAGGTATCACTTATGGAGGGAATGTAAAAAGCGTTACACTTGAACTGAATTACAAAACAGAACAGAGTCACACATGCAGAAAACACACTATGGCTGCTTAACGGGAAAGGTGAGGTGGCGTGATACATAAAACAAGTGTTTCAAATTAGCTCAGATACCGTTCCATAAACCCAATATGTAATAGACAAGACCTACTCTTTGCTCAGAGAACTGGACTCAACACACCCTATTCACCGCACAAGAATATATCTGACTAGTAATAATCTTAAAACCTATGTATTGATATCTCTCTGTAAGTGTGTCACGTGGGTGTAAAGCGGCATAAACACAGCAGTGAAAAGCAGCTAAACCCCATTATCAAAATAAATTACTTTGAAAAACCCATGAAACAAAGACAGTGAAAGAGAGAGAAATTCTTACACAATGCGTTCAGGGGCTGTGATGCAACCTGGATTGACCATATCTAGACCCACAGCTGGATGAGACATAAGGGTGGACACTCTTGGGGCTGAGAGGTTTGGCGAGGTTGGGTGAGCAAACGCAGACCCTTTAAAGTAATACTGCGTGGTACCCATCGCATGGGTCCCAAATCTCCAGGTTCAAGGGCATCTTCCTACATCGAAAACATGCATGAGAAAACAGAAAGATGGTACACCATGTGATGGGGAAAGGTTTCTAAAACGCACCTCATTTCTCTTCTCCTTGTGCCCGGGTTCGCCATTCCAGCCGCTTTACTAACAATCTCCCTACTTGGAGCATCAGCACCTTTAACCTCCTGTTTCGTACAGGTTGCAATTTGTCCTGAGGATGAACGGGTAGACCGGGAACCAGTGAGAGACTAGCTCTTGGTGTTGGGACAGGCACAGGTCACTCTATTTTCCCATCAGGAAGAAGAATTAACCACAGGCTCATCCTCCCCCCCGCAACCAGAACAGGGCCTGAAGCCATCCTGCGCTTTTGCGGCCAGCTCCCAAAAAAGCGAGTTGTAAAATGGAGCTTCAGGGCACTGCAATTCACAAACCTGCAGAGTTATAAATGATAACTCTCGTCCACAAATATATTGAGGGAAGGCAAAGAAGAGGATTTGAAATCAAGGCAGAATTGCAGGAAACAGATTTCAGGAGGTCGATTCGAATCGCCTTTAAAGCACATGAAAAGCGGCAAAACGTTGACAATGATGCCCTTGGCCAAAAAGGGCGTATGCGTTTTTTCCTGAATATATTCAGGAAAAAACGCATACGCCCTTTTTGGCCAACCAAGCAACCTGGAAAGGCAAATCAGCGCTACAAAGAAGACTCGCTACCCGTCGGTCAAAAGGGCCATGCTGAAAAAAGTCTCAAAACCAGAAATGCAGGACAGGCCATGGAGAAATGGGAGCCTTGCTACACTGATGGGCGGGATGTAAATTGCCAACAGCCACTCTGGAGAAGTGTATGGTGTGTCCTGAGACATCTAAAAAACACAGCTTAGAGAGCATAGGGCACTTCCACTCATGGGGGTATAAATTGGGAAAATGAAAAATCAGCAAGACACAAGCACCCCAAAGTTTAGGGCTGCTCTGTTGACAAGGACCTCCACTTCATTCCACCTTCAATATCCCAGGAAAGAGAAAAATGGATAAAGAAGTTGTGGTCCTTATGTACAATGGAATATCACTCAGCCATGAAATCAATGTCATAAGGCTAGTAGCAGCATGATGAGTGGATTTAGGTACGACGATTCTAAGTGAAATAAGTCACACAGAAAAGGACACTTCTCATAAGGTATCACTTATGGAGGGAATGTAAAAAGCGTTACACTTGAACTGAATTACAAAACAGAACAGAGTCACACATGCAGAAAACACACTATGGCTGCTTAACGGGAAAGGTGAGGTGGCGTGATACATAAAACAAGTGTTTCAAATTAGCTCAGATACCGTTCCATAAACCCAATATGTAATAGACAAGACCTACTCTTTGCTCAGAGAACTGGACTCAACACACCCTATTCACCGCACAAGAATATATCTGACTAGTAATAATCTTAAAACCTATGTATTGATATCTCTCTGTAAGTGTGTCACGTGGGTGTAAAGCGGCATAAACACAGCAGTGAAAAGCAGCTAAACCCCATTATCAAAATAAATTACTTTGAAAAACCCATGAAACAAAGACAGTGAAAGAGAGAGAAATTCTTACACAATGCGTTCAGGGGCTGTGATGCAACCTGGATTGACCATATCTAGACCCACAGCTGGATGAGACATAAGGGTGGACACTCTTGGGGCTGAGAGGTTTGGTGAGGTTGGGTGAGCAAACGCAGACCCTTTAAAGTAATACTGCGTGGTACCCATCGCATGGGTCCCAAATCTCCAGGTTCAAGGGCATCTTCCTACATCGAAAACATGCATGAGAAAACAAAAAGATGGTACACCATGTGATGGGGAAAGGTTTCTAAAACGCACCTCATTTCTCTTCTCCTTGTGCCCGGGTACGCCATTCCAGCCGCTTTACTAACAATCTCCCTACTTGGAGCATCAGCACCTTTAACCTCCTGTTCCGTACAGGTTGCAATTTGTCCTGAGGATGAACGGGTAGACGGGGAACCAGTGAGAGACTAGCTCTTGGTGTTGGGACAGGCACAGGTCACTCTATTTTCCCATCAGGAAGAAGAATTACCCACAGGCTCATCCTCCCCCCCGGAACCAGAACAGGGCCTGAAGCCATCCTGCGCTTTTGCGGCCAGCTCCCAAAAAAGCGAGTTGTAAAATGGAGCTTCAGGGCACTGCAATTCACAAACCTGCAGAGTTATAAATGATAACTCTCGTCCACAAATATATTGAGGGAAGGCAAAGAAGAGGATTTGAAATCAAGGCAGAATTGCAGGAAACAGATTTCAGGAGGTAGATTCGAATCGCCTTTAAAGCACATGAAAAGCGGCAAAACGTTGACAATGATGCCCTTGGCCTAAAAGGGCGTATGCGTTTTTTCCTGAATATATTCAGGAAAAAACGCATACGCCCTTTTTGGCCAACCAAGCAACCTGGAAAGGCAAATCAGCGCTACAAAGAAGACTCGCTACCCGTCGGTCAAAAGGGCCATGCTGAAAAACGTGTCAAAACCAGAAATGCAGGACAGGCCATGGAGAAATGGGAGCCTTGCTACACTGATGGGCGGGATGTAAATTGCCAACAGCCACTCTGGAGAAGTGTATGGTGTGTCCTGAAACATCTAAAAAACACAGCTTAGAGAGCATAGGGCACTTCCACTCATGGGGGTATAAATTGGGAAAATGAAAAATCAGCAAGACACAAGCACCCCAAAGTTTAGGGCTGCTCTGTTGACAAGGACCTCCACTTCATTCCACCTTCAATATCCCAGGAAAGAGAAAAATGGATAAAGAAGTTGTGGTCCTTATGTACAATGGAATATCACTCAGCCATGAAATCGATGTCATAAGGCTAGTAGCAGCATGATGAGTGGATTTAGGTACGACGATTCTAAGTGAAATAAGTCACACAGAAAAGGACACTTCTCATAAGGTATCACTTATGGAGGGAATGTAAAAAGCGTTACACTTGAACTGAATTACAAAACAGAACAGAGTCACACATGCAGAAAACACACTATGGCTGCTTAACGGGAAAGGTGAGGTGGCGTGATACATAAAACAAGTGTTTCAAATTAGCTCAGATACCGTTCCATAAACCCAATATGTAATAGACAAGACCTACTCCTTGCTCAGAGAACTGGACTCAACACGCCCTATTCACCGCACAAGAATATATCTGACTAGTAACAATCTTAAAACCTATGTATTGATATCTCTCTGTTAGTGTGTCAAGTGGGTGTAAAGCGGCATAAACACAGCAGTGAAAAGCAGCTAAACCCCATTATCAAAATAAATTACTTTGAAAAACCCATGAAACAAAGACAGTGAAAGAGAGAGAAATTCTTACACAATGCGTTCAGGGGCTGTGATGCAACCTGGATTGACCATATCTAGACCCACAGCTGGATGAGACATAAGGGTGGACACTCTTGGGGCTGAGAGGTTTGGCGAGGTTGGGTGAGCAAACGCAGACCCTTTAAAGTAATACTGCGTGGTACCCATCGCATGGGTCCCAAATCTCCAGGTTCAAGGGCATCTTCCTACATCGAAAACATGCATGAGAAAACAGAAAGATGGTACACCATGTGATGGGGAAAGGTTTCTAAAACGCACCTCATTTCTCTTCTCCTTGTGCCCGGGTTCGCCATTCCAGCCGCTTTACTAACAATCTCCCTACTTGGAGCATCAGCACCTTTAACCTCCTGTTTCGTACAGGTTGCAATTTGTCCTGAGGATGAACGGGTAGACCGGGAACCAGTGAGAGACTAGCTCTTGGTGTTGGGACAGGCACAGGTCACTCTATTTTCCCATCAGGAAGAAGAATTAACCACAGGCTCATCCTCCCCCCCGCAACCAGAACAGGGCCTGAAGCCATC
The DNA here is from genome assembly GCF_965194805.1 of Balaenoptera borealis. NCBI lineage: Eukaryota > Metazoa > Chordata > Mammalia > Artiodactyla > Balaenopteridae > Balaenoptera > Balaenoptera borealis. The sequence goes on from NW_028124009.1 coordinate 4,807,358, forward strand.
CTGCGCTTTTGCGGCCAGCTCCCAAAAAAGCGAGTTGTAAAATGGAGCTTCAGGGCACTGCAATTCACAAACCTGCAGAGTTATAAATGATAACTCTCGTCCACAAATATATTGAGGGAAGGCAAAGAAGAGGATTTGAAATCAAGGCAGAATTGCAGGAAACAGATTTCAGGAGGTCGATTCGAATCGCCTTTAAAGCACATGAAAAGCGGCAAAACGTTGACAATGATGCCCTTGGCCAAAAAGGGCGTATGCGTTTTTTCCTGAATATATTCAGGAAAAAACGCATACGCCCTTTTTGGCCAACCAAGCAACCTGGAAAGGCAAATCAGCGCTACAAAGAAGACTCGCTACCCGTCGGTCAAAAGGGCCATGCTGAAAAAAGTCTCAAAACCAGAAATGCAGGACAGGCCATGGAGAAATGGGAGCCTTGCTACACTGATGGGCGGGATGTAAATTGCCAACAGCCACTCTGGAGAAGTGTATGGTGTGTCCTGAGACATCTAAAAAACACAGCTTAGAGAGCATAGGGCACTTCCACTCATGGGGGTATAAATTGGGAAAATGAAAAATCAGCAAGACACAAGCACCCCAAAGTTTAGGGCTGCTCTGTTGACAAGGACCTCCACTTCATTCCACCTTCAATATCCCAGGAAAGAGAAAAATGGATAAAGAAGTTGTGGTCCTTATGTACAATGGAATATCACTCAGCCATGAAATCAATGTCATAAGGCTAGTAGCAGCATGATGAGTGGATTTAGGTACGACGATTCTAAGTGAAATAAGTCACACAGAAAAGGACACTTCTCATAAGGTATCACTTATGGAGGGAATGTAAAAAGCGTTACACTTGAACTGAATTACAAAACAGAACAGAGTCACACATGCAGAAAACACACTATGGCTGCTTAACGGGAAAGGTGAGGTGGCGTGATACATAAAACAAGTGTTTCAAATTAGCTCAGATACCGTTCCATAAACCCAATATGTAATAGACAAGACCTACTCTTTGCTCAGAGAACTGGACTCAACACACCCTATTCACCGCACAAGAATATATCTGACTAGTAATAATCTTAAAACCTATGTATTGATATCTCTCTGTAAGTGTGTCACGTGGGTGTAAAGCGGCATAAACACAGCAGTGAAAAGCAGCTAAACCCCATTATCAAAATAAATTACTTTGAAAAACCCATGAAACAAAGACAGTGAAAGAGAGAGAAATTCTTACACAATGCGTTCAGGGGCTGTGATGCAACCTGGATTGACCATATCTAGACCCACAGCTGGATGAGACATAAGGGTGGACACTCTTGGGGCTGAGAGGTTTGGTGAGGTTGGGTGAGCAAACGCAGACCCTTTAAAGTAATACTGCGTGGTACCCATCGCATGGGTCCCAAATCTCCAGGTTCAAGGGCATCTTCCTACATCGAAAACATGCATGAGAAAACAAAAAGATGGTACACCATGTGATGTGGAAAGGTTTCTAAAACGCACCTCATTTCTCTTCTCCTTGTGCCCGGGTACGCCATTCCAGCCGCTTTACTAACAATCTCCCTACTTGGAGCATCAGCACCTTTAACCTCCTGTTCCGTACAGGTTGCAATTTGTCCTGAGGATGAACGGGTAGACGGGGAACCAGTGAGAGACTAGCTCTTGGTGTTGGGACAGGCACAGGTCACTCTATTTTCCCATCAGGAAGAAGAATTACCCACAGGCTCATCCTCCCCCCCGGAACCAGAACAGGGCCTGAAGCCATCCTGCGCTTTTGCGGCCAGCTCCCAAAAAAGCGAGTTGTAAAATGGAGCTTCAGGGCACTGCAATTCACAAACCTGCAGAGTTATAAATGATAACTCTCGTCCACAAATATATTGAGGGAAGGCAAAGAAGAGGATTTGAAATCAAGGCAGAATTGCAGGAAACAGATTTCAGGAGGTAGATTCGAATCGCCTTTAAAGCACATGAAAAGCGGCAAAACGTTGACAATGATGCCCTTGGCCAAAAAGGGCGTATGCGTTTTTTCCTGAATATATTCAGGAAAAAACGCATACGCCCTTTTTGGCCAACCAAGCAACCTGGAAAGGCAAATCAGCGCTACAAAGAAGACTCGCTACCCGTCGGTCAAAAGGGCCATGCTGAAAAACGTGTCAAAACCAGAAATGCAGGACAGGCCATGGAGAAATGGGAGCCTTGCTACACTGATGGGCGGGATGTAAATTGCCAACAGCCACTCTGGAGAAGTGTATGGTGTGTCCTGAAACATCTAAAAAACACAGCTTAGAGAGCATAGGGCACTTCCACTCATGGGGGTATAAATTGGGAAAATGAAAAATCAGCAAGACACAAGCACCCCAAAGTTTAGGGCTGCTCTGTTGACAAGGACCTCCACTTCATTCCACCTTCAATATCCCAGGAAAGAGAAAAATGGATAAAGAAGTTGTGGTCCTTATGTACAATGGAATATCACTCAGCCATGAAATCGATGTCATAAGGCTAGTAGCAGCATGATGAGTGGATTTAGGTACGACGATTCTAAGTGAAATAAGTCACACAGAAAAGGACACTTCTCATAAGGTATCACTTATGGAGGGAATGTAAAAAGCGTTACACTTGAACTGAATTACAAAACAGAACAGAGTCACACATGCAGAAAACACACTATGGCTGCTTAACGGGAAAGGTGAGGTGGCGTGATACATAAAACAAGTGTTTCAAATTAGCTCAGATACCGTTCCATAAACCCAATATGTAATAGACAAGACCTACTCCTTGCTCAGAGAACTGGACTCAACACGCCCTATTCACCGCACAAGAATATATCTGACTAGTAACAATCTTAAAACCTATGTATTGATATCTCTCTGTTAGTGTGTCAAGTGGGTGTAAAGCGGCATAAACACAGCAGTGAAAAGCAGCTAAACCCCATTATCAAAATAAATTACTTTGAAAAACCCATGAAACAAAGACAGTGAAAGAGAGAGAAATTCTTACACAATGCGTTCAGGGGCTGTGATGCAACCTGGATTGACCATATCTAGACCCACAGCTGGATGAGACATAAGGGTGGACACTCTTGGGGCTGAGAGGTTTGGCGAGGTTGGGTGAGCAAACGCAGACCCTTTAAAGTAATACTGCGTGGTACCCATCGCATGGGTCCCAAATCTCCAGGTTCAAGGGCATCTTCCTACATCGAAAACATGCATGAGAAAACAGAAAGATGGTACACCATGTGATGGGGAAAGGTTTCTAAAACGCACCTCATTTCTCTTCTCCTTGTGCCCGGGTTCGCCATTCCAGCCGCTTTACTAACAATCTCCCTACTTGGAGCATCAGCACCTTTAACCTCCTGTTTCGTACAGGTTGCAATTTGTCCTGAGGATGAACGGGTAGACCGGGAACCAGTGAGAGACTAGCTCTTGGTGTTGGGACAGGCACAGGTCACTCTATTTTCCCATCAGGAAGAAGAATTAACCACAGGCTCATCCTCCCCCCCGCAACCAGAACAGGGCCTGAAGCCATCCTGCGCTTTTGCGGCCAGCTCCCAAAAAAGCGAGTTGTAAAATGGAGCTTCAGGGCACTGCAATTCACAAACCTGCAGAGTTATAAATGATAACTCTCGTCCACAAATATATTGAGGGAAGTCAAAGAAGAGGATTTGAAATCAAGGCAGAATTGCAGGAAACAGATTTCAGGAGGTAGATTCGAATCGCCTTTAAAGCACATGAAAAGCGGCAAAACGTTGACAATGATGCCCTTGGCCAAAAAGGGCGTATGCGTTTTTTCCTGAATATATTCAGGAAAAAACGCATACGCCCTTTTTGGCCAACCAAGCAACCTGGAAAGGCAAATCAGCGCTACAAAGAAGACTCGCTACCCGTCGGTCAAAAGGGCCATGCTGAAAAACGTGTCAAAACCAGAAATGCAGGACAGGCCATGGAGAAATGGGAGCCTTGCTACACTGATGGGCGGGATGTAAATTGCCAACAGCCACTCTGGAGAAGTGTATGGTGTGTCCTGAAACATCTAAAAAACACAGCTTAGAGAGCATAGGGCACTTCCACTCATGGGGGTATAAATTGGGAAAATGAAAAATCAGCAAGACACAAGCACCCCAAAGTTTAGGGCTGCTCTGTTGACAAGGACCTCCACTTCATTCCACCTTCAATATCCCAGGAAAGAGAAAAATGGATAAAGAAGTTGTGGTCCTTATGTACAATGGAATATCACTCAGCCATGAAATCAATGTCATAAGGCTAGTAGCAGCATGATGAGTGGATTTAGGTACGACGATTCTAAGTGAAATAAGTCACACAGAAAAGGACACTTCTCATAAGGTATCACTTATGGAGGGAATGTAAAAAGCGTTACACTTGAACTGAATTACAAAACAGAACAGAGTCACACATGCAGAAAACACACTATGGCTGCTTAACGGGAAAGGTGAGGTGGCGTGATACATAAAACAAGTGTTTCAAATTAGCTCAGATACCGTTCCATAAACCCAATATGTAATAGACAAGACCTACTCTTTGCTCAGAGAACTGGACTCAACACACCCTATTCACCGCACAAGAATATATCTGACTAGTAATAATCTTAAAACCTATGTATTGATATCTCTCTGTAAGTGTGTCACGTGGGTGTAAAGCGGCATAAACACAGCAGTGAAAAGCAGCTAAACCCTATTATCAAAATAAATTACTTTGAAAAACCCATGAAACAAAGACAGTGAAAGAGAGAGAAATTCTTACACAATGCGTTCAGGGGCTGTGATGCAACCTGGATTGACCATATCTAGACCCACAGCTGGATGAGACATAAGGGTGGACACTCTTGGGGCTGAGAGGTTTGGCGAGGTTGGGTGAGCAAACGCAGACCCTTTAAAGTAATACTGCGTGGTACCCATCGCATGGGTCCCAAATCTCCAGGTTCAAGGGCATCTTCCTACATCGAAAACATGCATGAGAAAACAGAAAGATGGTACACCATGTGATGGGGAAAGGTTTCTAAAACGCACCTCATTTCTCTTCTCCTTGTGCCCGGGTTCGCCATTCCAGCCGCTTTACTAACAATCTCCCTACTTGGAGCATCAGCACCTTTAACCTCCTGTTTCGTACAGGTTGCAATTTGTCCTGAGGATGAACGGGTAGACCGGGAACCAGTGAGAGACTAGCTCTTGGTGTTGGGACAGGCACAGGTCACTCTATTTTCCCATCAGGAAGAAGAATTAACCACAGGCTCATCCTCCCCCCCGCAACCAGAACAGGGCCTGAAGCCATCCTGCGCTTTTGCGGCCAGCTCCCAAAAAAGCGAGTTGTAAAATGGAGCTTCAGGGCACTGCAATTCACAAACCTGCAGAGTTATAAATGATAACTCTCGTCCACAAATATATTGAGGGAAGGCAAAGAAGAGGATTTGAAATCAAGGCAGAATTGCAGGAAACAGATTTCAGGAGGTCGATTCGAATCGCCTTTAAAGCACATGAAAAGCGGCAAAACGTTGACAATGATGCCCTTGGCCAAAAAGGGCGTATGCGTTTTTTCCTGAATATATTCAGGAAAAAACGCATACGCCCTTTTTGGCCAACCAAGCAACCTGGAAAGGCAAATCAGCGCTACAAAGAAGACTCGCTACCCATCGGTCAAAAGGGCCATGCTGAAAAAAGTCTCAAAACCAGAAATGCAGGACAGGCCATGGAGAAATGGGAGCCTTGCTACACTGATGGGCGGGATGTAAATTGCCAACAGCCACTCTGGAGAAGTGTATGGTGTGTCCTGAGACATCTAAAAAACACAGCTTAGAGAGCATAGGGCACTTCCACTCATGGGGGTATAAATTGGGAAAATGAAAAATCAGCAAGACACAAGCACCCCAAAGTTTAGGGCTGCTCTGTTGACAAGGACCTCCACTTCATTCCACCTTCAATATCCCAGGAAAGAGAAAAATGGATAAAGAAGTTGTGGTCCTTATGTACAATGGAATATCACTCAGCCATGAAATCAATGTCATAAGGCTAGTAGCAGCATGATGAGTGGATTTAGGTACGACGATTCTAAGTGAAATAAGTCACACAGAAAAGGACACTTCTCATAAGGTATCACTTATGGAGGGAATGTAAAAAGCGTTACACTTGAACTGAATTACAAAACAGAACAGAGTCACACATGCAGAAAACACACTATGGCTGCTTAACGGGAAAGGTGAGGTGGCGTGATACATAAAACAAGTGTTTCAAATTAGCTCAGATACCGTTCCATAAACCCAATATGTAATAGACAAGACCTACTCTTTGCTCAGAGAACTGGACTCAACACACCCTATTCACCGCACAAGAATATATCTGACTAGTAATAATCTTAAAACCTATGTATTGATATCTCTCTGTAAGTGTGTCACGTGGGTGTAAAGCGGCATAAACACAGCAGTGAAAAGCAGCTAAACCCCATTATCAAAATAAATTACTTTGAAAAACCCATGAAACAAAGACAGTGAAAGAGAGAGAAATTCTTACACAATGCGTTCAGGGGCTGTGATGCAACCTGGATTGACCATATCTAGACCCACAGCTGGATGAGACATAAGGGTGGACACTCTTGGGGCTGAGAGGTTTGGTGAGGTTGGGTGAGCAAACGCAGACCCTTTAAAGTAATACTGCGTGGTACCCATCGCATGGGTCCCAAATCTCCAGGTTCAAGGGCATCTTCCTACATCGAAAACATGCATGAGAAAACAAAAAGATGGTACACCATGTGATGGGGAAAGGTTTCTAAAACGCACCTCATTTCTCTTCTCCTTGTGCCCGGGTACGCCATTCCAGCCGCTTTACTAACAATCTCCCTACTTGGAGCATCAGCACCTTTAACCTCCTGTTCCGTACAGGTTGCAATTTGTCCTGAGGATGAACGGGTAGACGGGGAACCAGTGAGAGACTAGCTCTTGGTGTTGGGACAGGCACAGGTCACTCTATTTTCCCATCAGGAAGAAGAATTACCCACAGGCTCATCCTCCCCCCCGGAACCAGAACAGGGCCTGAAGCCATCCTGCGCTTTTGCGGCCAGTTCCCAAAAAAGCGAGTTGTAAAATGGAGCTTCAGGGCACTGCAATTCACAAACCTGCAGAGTTATAAATGATAACTCTCGTCCACAAATATATTGAGGGAAGGCAAAGAAGAGGATTTGAAATCAAGGCAGAATTGCAGGAAACAGATTTCAGGAGGTAGATTCGAATCGCCTTTAAAGCACATGAAAAGCGGCAAAACGTTGACAATGATGCCCTTGGCCAAAAAGGGCGTATGCGTTTTTTCCTGAATATATTCAGGAAAAAACGCATACGCCCTTTTTGGCCAACCAAGCAACCTGGAAAGGCAAATCAGCGCTACAAAGAAGACTCGCTACCCGTCGGTCAAAAGGGCCATGCTGAAAAACGTGTCAAAACCAGAAATGCAGGACAGGCCATGGAGAAATGGGAGCCTTGCTACACTGATGGGCGGGATGTAAATTGCCAACAGCCACTCTGGAGAAGTGTATGGTGTGTCCTGAAACATCTAAAAAACACAACTTAGAGAGCATAGGGCACTTCCACTCATGGGGGTATAAATTGGGAAAATGAAAAATCAGCAAGACACAAGCACCCCAAAGTTTAGGGCTGCTCTGTTGACAAGGACCTCCACTTCATTCCACCTTCAATATCCCAGGAAAGAGAAAAATGGATAAAGAAGTTGTGGTCCTTATGTACAATGGAATATCACTCAGCCATGAAATCAATGTCATAAGGCTAGTAGCAGCATGATGAGTGGATTTAGGTACGACGATTCTAAGTGAAATAAGTCACACAGAAAAGGACACTTCTCATAAGGTATCACTTATGGAGGGAATGTAAAAAGCGTTACACTTGAACTGAATTACAAAACAGAACAGAGTCACACATGCAGAAAACACACTATGGCTGCTTAACGGGAAAGGTGAGGTGGCGTGATACATAAAACAAGTGTTTCAAATTAGCTCAGATACCGTTCCATAAACCCAATATGTAATAGACAAGACCTACTCTTTGCTCAGAGAACTGGACTCAACACACCCTATTCACCGCACAAGAATATATCTGACTAGTAATAATCTTAAAACCTATGTATTGATATCTCTCTGTAAGTGTGTCACGTGGGTGTAAAGCGGCATAAACACAGCAGTGAAAAGCAGCTAAACCCCATTATCAAAATAAATTACTTTGAAAAACCCATGAAACAAAGACAGTGAAAGAGAGAGAAATTCTTACACAATGCGTTCAGGGGCTGTGATGCAACCTGGATTGACCATATCTAGACCCACAGCTGGATGAGACATAAGGGTGGACACTCTTGGGGCTGAGAGGTTTGGCGAGGTTGGGTGAGCAAACGCAGACCCTTTAAAGTAATACTGCGTGGTACCCATCGCATGGGTCCCAAATCTCCAGGTTCAAGGGCATCTTCCTACATCGAAAACATGCATGAGAAAACAGAAAGATGGTACACCATGTGATGGGGAAAGGTTTCTAAAACGCACCTCATTTCTCTTCTCCTTGTGCCCGGGTTCGCCATTCCAGCCGCTTTACTAACAATCTCCCTACTTGGAGCATCAGCACCTTTAACCTCCTGTTTCGTACAGGTTGCAATTTGTCCTGAGGATGAACGGGTAGACCGGGAACCAGTGAGAGACTAGCTCTTGGTGTTGGGACAGGCACAGGTCACTCTATTTTCCCATCAGGAAGAAGAATTACCCACAGGCTCATCCTCCCCCCCGGAACCAGAACAGGGCCTGAAGCCATCCTGCGCTTTTGCGGCCAGCTCCCAAAAAAGCGAGTTGTAAAATGGAGCTTCAGGGCACTGCAATTCACAAACCTGCAGAGTTATAAATGATAACTCTCGTCCACAAATATATTGAGGGAAGGCAAAGAAGAGGATTTGAAATCAAGGCAGAATTGCAGGAAACAGATTTCAGGAGGTAGATTCGAATCGCCTTTAAAGCACATGAAAAGCGGCAAAACGTTGACAATGATGCCCTTGGCCAAAAAGGGCGTATGCGTTTTTTCCTGAATATATTCAGGAAAAAACGCATACGCCCTTTTTGGCCAACCAAGCAACCTGGAAAGGCAAATCAGCGCTACAAAGAAGACTCGCTACCCGTCGGTCAAAAGGGCCATGCTGAAAAAAGTCTCAAAACCAGAAATGCAGGACAGGCCATGGAGAAATGGGAGCCTTGCTACACTGATGGGTGGGATGTAAATTGCCAACAGCCACTCTGGAGAAGTGTATGGTGTGTCCTGAGACATCTAAAAAACACAGCTTAGAGAGCATAGGGCACTTCCACTCATGGGGGTATAAATTGGGAAAATGAAAAATCAGCAAGACACAAGCACCCCAAAGTTTAGGGCTGCTCTGTTGACAAGGACCTCCACTTCATTCCACCTTCAATATCCCAGGAAAGAGAAAAATGGATAAAGAAGTTGTGGTCCTTATGTACAATGGAATATCACTCAGCCATGAAATCAATGTCATAAGGCTAGTAGCAGCATGATGAGTGGATTTAGGTACGACGATTCTAAGTGAAATAAGTCACACAGAAAAGGACACTTCTCATAAGGTATCACTTATGGAGGGAATGTAAAAAGCGTTACACTTGAACTGAATTACAAAACAGAACAGAGTCACACATGCAGAAAACACACTATGGCTGCTTAACGGGAAAGGTGAGGTGGCGTGATACATAAAACAAGTGTTTCAAATTAGCTCAGATACCGTTCCATAAACCCAATATGTAATAGACAAGACCTACTCTTTGCTCAGAGAACTGGACTCAACACACCCTATTCACCGCACAAGAATATATCTGACTAGTAATAATCTTAAAACCTATGTATTGATATCTCTCTGTAAGTGTGTCACGTGGGTGTAAAGCGGCATAAACACAGCAGTGAAAAGCAGCTAAACCCCATTATCAAAATAAATTACTTTGAAAAACCCATGAAACAAAGACAGTGAAAGAGAGAGAAATTCTTACACAATGCGTTCAGGGGCTGTGATGCAACCTGGATTGACCATATCTAGACCCACAGCTGGATGAGACATAAGGGTGGACACTCTTGGGGCTGAGAGGTTTGGTGAGGTTGGGTGAGCAAACGCAGACCCTTTAAAGTAATACTGCGTGGTACCCATCGCATGGGTCCCAAATCTCCAGGTTCAAGGGCATCTTCCTATATCGAAAACATGCATGAGAAAACAAAAAGATGGTACACCATGTGATGGGGAAAGGTTTCTAAAACGCACCTCATTTCTCTTCTCCTTGTGCCAGGGTACGCCATTCCAGCCGCTTTACTAACAATCTCCCTACTTGGAGCATCAGCACCTTTAACCTCCTGTTCCGTACAGGTTGCAATTTGTCCTGAGGATGAACGGGTAGACGGGGAACCAGTGAGAGACTAGCTCTTGGTGTTGGGACAGGCACAGGTCACTCTATTTTCCCATCAGGAAGAAGAATTACCCACAGGCTCATCCTCCCCCCCGGAACCAGAACAGGGCCTGAAGCCATCCTGCGCTTTTGCGGCCAGCTCCCAAAAAAGCGAGTTGTAAAATGGAGCTTCAGGGCACTGCAATTCACAAACCTGCAGAGTTATAAATGATAACTCTCGTCCACAAATATATTGAGGGAAGGCAAAGAAGAGGATTTGAAATCAAGGCAGAATTGCAGGAAACAGATTTCAGGAGGTAGATTCGAATCGCCTTTAAAGCACATGAAAAGCGGCAAAACGTTGACAATGATGCCCTTGGCCAAAAAGGGCGTATGCGTTTTTTCCTGAATATATTCAGGAAAAAACGCATACGCCCTTTTTGGCCAACCAAGCAACCTGGAAAGGCAAATCAGCGCTACAAAGAAGACTCGCTACCCGTCGGTCAAAAGGGCCATGCTGAAAAACGTGTCAAAACCAGAAATGCAGGACAGGCCATGGAGAAATGGGAGCCTTGCTACACTGATGGGCGGGATGTAAATTGCCAACAGCCACTCTGGAGAAGTGTATGGTGTGTCCTGAAACATCTAAAAAACACAGCTTAGAGAGCATAGGGCACTTCCACTCATGGGGGTATAAATTGGGAAAATGAAAAATCAGCAAGACACAAGCACCCCAAAGTTTAGGGCTGCTCTGTTGACAAGGACCTCCACTTCATTCCACCTTCAATATCCCAGGAAAGAGAAAAATGGATAAAGAAGTTGTGGTCCTTATGTACAATGGAATATCACTCAGCCATGAAATCGATGTCATAAGGCTAGTAGCAGCATGATGAGTGGATTTAGGTACGACGATTCTAAGTGAAATAAGTCACACAGAAAAGGACACTTCTCATAAGGTATCACTTATGGAGGGAATGTAAAAAGCGTTACACTTGAACTGAATTACAAAACAGAACAGAGTCACACATGCAGAAAACACACTATGGCTGCTTAACGGGAAAGATGAGGTGGCATGATACATAAAACAAGTGTTTCAAATTAGCTCAGATACCGTTCCATAAACCCAATATGTAATAGACAAGACCTACTCCTTGCTCAGAGAACTGGACTCAACACGCCCTATTCACCGCACAAGAATATATCTGACTAGTAACAATCTTAAAACCTATGTATTGATATCTCTCTGTTAGTGTGTCAAGTGGGTGTAAAGCGGCATAAACACAGCAGTGAAAAGCACCTAAACCCCATTATCAAAATAAATTACTTTGAAAAACCCATGAAACAAAGACAGTGAAAGAGAGAGAAATTCTTACACAATGCGTTCAGGGGCTGTGATGCAACCTGGATTGACCATATCTAGACCCACAGCTGGATGAGACATAAGGGTGGACACTCTTGGGGCTGAGAGGTTTGGCGAGGTTGGGTGAGCAAACGCAGACCCTTTAAAGTAATACTGAGTGGTACCCATCGCATGGGTCCCAAATCTCCAGGTTCAAGGGCATCTTCCTACATCGAAAACATGCATGAGAAAACAGAAAGATGGTACACCATGTGATGGGGAAAGGTTTCTAAAACGCACCTCATTTCTCTTCTCCTTGTGCCCGGGTTCGCCATTCCAGCCGCTTTACTAACAATCTCCCTACTTGGAGCATCAGCACCTTTAACCTCCTGTTTCGTACAGGTTGCAATTTGTCCTGAGGATGAACGGGTAGACCGGGAACCAGTGAGAGACTAGCTCTTGGTGTTGGGACAGGCACAGGTCACTCTATTTTCCCATCAGGAAGAAGAATTAACCACAGGCTCATCCTCCCCCCTGCAACCAGAACAGGGCCTGAAGCCATCCTGCGCTTTTGCGGCCAGCTCCCAAAAAAGCGAGTTGTAAAATGGAGCTTCAGGGCACTGCAATTCACAAACCTGCAGAGTTATAAATGATAACTCTCGTCCACAAATATATTGAGGGAAGTCAAAGAAGAGGATTTGAAATCAAGGCAGAATTGCAGGAAACAGATTTCAGGAGGTAGATTCGAATCGCCTTTAAAGCACATGAAAAGCGGCAAAACGTTGACAATGATGCCCTTGGCCAAAAAGGGCGTATGCGTTTTTTCCTGAATATATTCAGGAAAAAACGCATACGCCCTTTTTGGCCAACCAAGCAACCTGGAAAGGCAAATCAGCGCTACAAAGAAGACTCGCTACCCGTCGGTCAAAAGGGCCAAGCTGAAAAACGTGTCAAAACCAGAAATGCAGGACAGGCCATGGAGAAATGGGAGCCTTGCTACACTGATGGGCGGGATGTAAATTGCCAACAGCCACTCTGGAGAAGTGTATGGTGTGTCCTGAGACATCTAAAAAACACAGCTTAGAGAGCATAGGGCACTTCCACTCATGGGGGTATAAATTGGGAAAATGAAAAATCAGCAAGACACAAGCACCCCAAAGTTTAGGGCTGCTCTGTTGACAAGGACCTCCACTTCATTCCACCTTCAATATCCCAGGAAAGAGAAAAATGGATAAAGAAGTTGTGGTCCTTATGTACAATGGAATATCACTCAGCCATGAAATCGATGTCATAAGGCTAGTAGCAGCATGATGAGTGGATTTAGGTACGACGATTCTAAGTGAAATAAGTCACACAGAAAAGGACACTTCTCATAAGGTATCACTTATGGAGGGAATGTAAAAAGCGTTACACTTGAACTGAATTACAAAACAGAACAGAGTCACACATGCAGAAAACACACTATGGCTGCTTAACGGGAAAGGTGAGGTGGCGTGATACATAAAACAAGTGTTTCAAATTAGCTCAGATACCGTTCCATAAACCCAATATGTAATAGACAAGACCTACTCCTTGCTCAGAGAACTGGACTCAACACGCCCTATTCACCGCACAAGAATATATCTGACTAGTAACAATCTTAAAACCTATGTATTGATATCTCTCTGTTAGTGTGTCAAGTGGGTGTAAAGCGGCATAAACACAGCAGTGAAAAGCAGCTAAACCCCATTATCAAAATAAATTACTTTGAAAAACCCATGAAACAAAGACAGTGAAAGAGAGAGAAATTCTTACACAATGCGTTCAGGGGCTGTGATGCAACCTGGATTGACCATATCTAGACCCACAGCTGGATGAGACATAAGGGTGGACACTCTTGGGGCTGAGAGGTTTGGCGAGGTTGGGTGAGCAAACGCAGACCCTTTAAAGTAATACTGCGTGGTACCCATCGCATGGGTCCCAAATCTCCAGGTTCAAGGGCATCTTCCTACATCGAAAACATGCATGAGAAAACAGAAAGATGGTACACCATGTGATGGGGAAAGGTTTCTAAAACGCACCTCATTTCTCTTCTCCTTGTGCCCGGGTTCGCCATTCCAGCCGCTTTACTAACAATCTCCCTACTTGGAGCATCAGCACCTTTAACCTCCTGTTTCGTACAGGTTGCAATTTGTCCTGAGGATGAACGGGTAGACCGGGAACCAGTGAGAGACTAGCTCTTGGTGTTGGGACAGGCACAGGTCACTCTATTTTCCCATCAGGAAGAAGAATTAACCACAGGCTCATCCTCCCCCCCGCAACCAGAACAGGGCCTGAAGCCATCCTGCGCTTTTGCGGCCAGCTCCCAAAAAAGCGAGTTGTAAAATGGAGCTTCAGGGCACTGCAATTCACAAACCTGCAGAGTTATAAATGATAACTCTCGTCCACAAATATATTGAGGGAAGTCAAAGAAGAGGATTTGAAATCAAGGCAGAATTGCAGGAAACAGATTTCAGGAGGTAGATTCGAATCGCCTTTAAAGCACATGAAAAGCGGCAAAACGTTGACAATGATGCCCTTGGCCAAAAAGGGCGTATGCGTTTTTTCCTGAATATATTCAGGAAAAAACGCATACGCCCTTTTTGGCCAACCAAGCAACCTGGAAAGGCAAATCAGCGCTACAAAGAAGACTCGCTACCCGTCGGTCAAAAGGGCCATGCTGAAAAACGTGTCAAAACCAGAAATGCAGGACAGGCCATGGAGAAATGGGAGCCTTGCTACACTGATGGGCGGGATGTAAATTGCCAACAGCCACTCTGGAGAAGTGTATGGTGTGTCCTGAAACATCTAAAAAACACAGCTTAGAGAGCATAGGGCACTTCCACTCATGGGGGTATAAATTGGGAAAATGAAAAATCAGCAAGACACAAGCACCCCAAAGTTTAGGGCTGCTCTGTTGACAAGGACCTCCACTTCATTCCACCTTCAATATCCCAGGAAAGAGAAAAATGGATAAAGAAGTTGTGGTCCTTATGTACAATGGAATATCACTCAGCCATGAAATCAATGTCATAAGGCTAGTAGCAGCATGATGAGTGGATTTAGGTACGACGATTCTAAGTGAAATAAGTCACACAGAAAAGGACACTTCTCATAAGGTATCACTTATGGAGGGAATGTAAAAAGCGTTACACTTGAACTGAATTACAAAACAGAACAGAGTCACACATGCAGAAAACACACTATGGCTGCTTAACGGGAAAGGTGAGGTGGCGTGATACATAAAACAAGTGTTTCAAATTAGCTCAGATACCGTTCCATAAACCCAATATGTAATAGACAAGACCTACTCTTTGCTCAGAGAACTGGACTCAACACACCCTATTCACCGCACAAGAATATATCTGACTAGTAATAATCTTAAAACCTATGTATTGATATCTCTCTGTAAGTGTGTCACGTGGGTGTAAAGCGGCATAAACACAGCAGTGAAAAGCAGCTAAACCCTATTATCAAAATAAATTACTTTGAAAAACCCATGAAACAAAGACAGTGAAAGAGAGAGAAATTCTTACACAATGCGTTCAGGGGCTGTGATGCAACCTGGATTGACCATATCTAGACCCACAGCTGGATGAGACATAAGGGTGGACACTCTTGGGGCTGAGAGGTTTGGCGAGGTTGGGTGAGCAAACGCAGACCCTTTAAAGTAATACTGCGTGGTACCCATCGCATGGGTCCCAAATCTCCAGGTTCAAGGGCATCTTCCTACATCGAAAACATGCATGAGAAAACAGAAAGATGGTACACCATGTGATGGGGAAAGGTTTCTAAAACGCACCTCATTTCTCTTCTCCTTGTGCCCGGGTTCGCCATTCCAGCCGCTTTACTAACAATCTCCCTACTTGGAGCATCAGCACCTTTAACCTCCTGTTTCGTACAGGTTGCAATTTGTCCTGAGGATGAACGGGTAGACCGGGAACCAGTGAGAGACTAGCTCTTGGTGTTGGGACAGGCACAGGTCACTCTATTTTCCCATCAGGAAGAAGAATTAACCACAGGCTCATCCTCCCCCCCGCAACCAGAACAGGGCCTGAAGCCATCCTGCGCTTTTGCGGCCAGCTCCCAAAAAAGCGAGTTGTAAAATGGAGCTTCAGGGCACTGCAATTCACAAACCTGCAGAGTTATAAATGATAACTCTCGTCCACAAATATATTGAGGGAAGGCAAAGAAGAGGATTTGAAATCAAGGCAGAATTGCAGGAAACAGATTTCAGGAGGTAGATTCGAATCGCCTTTAAAGCACATGAAAAGCGGCAAAACGTTGACAATGATGCCCTTGGCCAAAAAGGGCGTATGCGTTTTTTCCTGAATATATTCAGGAAAAAACGCATACGCCCTTTTTGGCCAACCAAGCAACCTGGAAAGGCAAATCAGCGCTACAAAGAAGACTCGCTACCCATCGGTCAAAAGGGCCATGCTGAAAAAAGTCTCAAAACCAGAAATGCAGGACAGGCCATGGAGAAATGGGAGCCTTGCTACACTGATGGGCGGGATGTAAATTGCCAACAGCCACTCTGGAGAAGTGTATGGTGTGTCCTGAGACATCTAAAAAACACAGCTTAGAGAGCATAGGGCACTTCCACTCATGGGGGTATAAATTGGGAAAATGAAAAATCAGCAAGACACAAGCACCCCAAAGTTTAGGGCTGCTCTGTTGACAAGGACCTCCACTTCATTCCACCTTCAATATCCCAGGAAAGAGAAAAATGGATAAAGAAGTTGTGGTCCTTATGTACAATGGAATATCACTCAGCCATGAAATCAATGTCATAAGGCTAGTAGCAGCATGATGAGTGGATTTAGGTACGACGATTCTAAGTGAAATAAGTCACACAGAAAAGGACACTTCTCATAAGGTATCACTTATGGAGGGAATGTAAAAAGCGTTACACTTGAACTGAATTACAAAACAGAACAGAGTCACACATGCAGAAAACACACTATGGCTGCTTAACGGGAAAGGTGAGGTGGCGTGATACATAAAACAAGTGTTTCAAATTAGCTCAGATACCGTTCCATAAACCCAATATGTAATAGACAAGACCTACTCTTTGCTCAGAGAACTGGACTCAACACACCCTATTCACCGCACAAGAATATATCTGACTAGTAATAATCTTAAAACCTATGTATTGATATCTCTCTGTAAGTGTGTCACGTGGGTGTAAAGCGGCATAAACACAGCAGTGAAAAGCAGCTAAACCCCATTATCAAAATAAATTACTTTGAAAAACCCATGAAACAAAGACAGTGAAAGAGAGAGAAATTCTTACACAATGCGTTCAGGGGCTGTGATGCAACCTGGATTGACCATATCTAGACCCACAGCTGGATGAGACATAAGGGTGGACACTCTTGGGGCTGAGAGGTTTGGTGAGGTTGGGTGAGCAAACGCAGACCCTTTAAAGTAATACTGCGTGGTACCCATCGCATGGGTCCCAAATCTCCAGGTTCAAGGGCATCTTCCTACATCGAAAACATGCATGAGAAAACAAAAAGATGGTACACCATGTGATGGGGAAAGGTTTCTAAAACGCACCTCATTTCTCTTCTCCTTGTGCCCGGGTACGCCATTCCAGCCGCTTTACTAACAATCTCCCTACTTGGAGCATCAGCACCTTTAACCTCCTGTTCCGTACAGGTTGCAATTTGTCCTGAGGATGAACGGGTAGACGGGGAACCAGTGAGAGACTAGCTCTTGGTGTTGGGACAGGCACAGGTCACTCTATTTTCCCATCAGGAAGAAGAATTACCCACAGGCTCATCCTCCCCCCCGGAACCAGAACAGGGCCTGAAGCCATCCTGCGCTTTTGCGGCCAGTTCCCAAAAAAGCGAGTTGTAAAATGGAGCTTCAGGGCACTGCAATTCACAAACCTGCAGAGTTATAAATGATAACTCTCGTCCACAAATATATTGAGGGAAGGCAAAGAAGAGGATTTGAAATCAAGGCAGAATTGCAGGAAACAGATTTCAGGAGGTAGATTCGAATCGCCTTTAAAGCACATGAAAAGCGGCAAAACGTTGACAATGATGCCCTTGGCCAAAAAGGGCGTATGCGTTTTTTCCTGAATATATTCAGGAAAAAACGCATACGCCCTTTTTGGCCAACCAAGCAACCTGGAAAGGCAAATCAGCGCTACAAAGAAGACTCGCTACCCGTCGGTCAAAAGGGCCATGCTGAAAAACGTGTCAAAACCAGAAATGCAGGACAGGCCATGGAGAAATGGGAGCCTTGCTACACTGATGGGCGGGATGTAAATTGCCAACAGCCACTCTGGAGAAGTGTATGGTGTGTCCTGAAACATCTAAAAAACACAACTTAGAGAGCATAGGGCACTCCCACTCATGGGGGTATAAATTGGGAAAATGAAAAATCAGCAAGACACAAGCACCCCAAAGTTTAGGGCTGCTCTGTTGACAAGGACCTCCACTTCATTCCACCTTCAATATCCCAGGAAAGAGAAAAATGGATAAAGAAGTTGTGGTCCTTATGTACAATGGAATATCACTCAGCCATGAAATCAATGTCATAAGGCTAGTAGCAGCATGATGAGTGGATTTAGGTACGACGATTCTAAGTGAAATAAGTCACACAGAAAAGGACACTTCTCATAAGGTATCACTTATGGAGGGAATGTAAAAAGCGTTACACTTGAACTGAATTACAAAACAGAACAGAGTCACACATGCAGAAAACACACTATGGCTGCTTAACGGGAAAGGTGAGGTGGCGTGATACATAAAACAAGTGTTTCAAATTAGCTCAGATACCGTTCCATAAACCCAATATGTAATAGACAAGACCTACTCTTTGCTCAGAGAACTGGACTCAACACACCCTATTC
This sequence comes from Balaenoptera borealis, assembly GCF_965194805.1. Lineage (NCBI taxonomy): Eukaryota > Metazoa > Chordata > Mammalia > Artiodactyla > Balaenopteridae > Balaenoptera > Balaenoptera borealis. The sequence continues at coordinate 4,826,001 of NW_028124009.1, forward strand.
ACCGCACAAGAATATATCTGACTAGTAATAATCTTAAAACCTATGTATTGATATCTCTCTGTAAGTGTGTCACGTGGGTGTAAAGCGGCATAAACACAGCAGTGAAAAGCAGCTAAACCCCATTATCAAAATAAATTACTTTGAAAAACCCATGAAACAAAGACAGTGAAAGAGAGAGAAATTCTTACACAATGCGTTCAGGGGCTGTGATGCAACCTGGATTGACCATATCTAGACCCACAGCTGGATGAGACATAAGGGTGGACACTCTTGGGGCTGAGAGGTTTGGCGAGGTTGGGTGAGCAAACGCAGACCCTTTAAAGTAATACTGCGTGGTACCCATCGCATGGGTCCCAAATCTCCAGGTTCAAGGGCATCTTCCTACATCGAAAACATGCATGAGAAAACAGAAAGATGGTACACCATGTGATGGGGAAAGGTTTCTAAAACGCACCTCATTTCTCTTCTCCTTGTGCCCGGGTTCGCCATTCCAGCCGCTTTACTAACAATCTCCCTACTTGGAGCATCAGCACCTTTAACCTCCTGTTTCGTACAGGTTGCAATTTGTCCTGAGGATGAACGGGTAGACCGGGAACCAGTGAGAGACTAGCTCTTGGTGTTGGGACAGGCACAGGTCACTCTATTTTCCCATCAGGAAGAAGAATTACCCACAGGCTCATCCTCCCCCCCGGAACCAGAACAGGGCCTGAAGCCATCCTGCGCTTTTGCGGCCAGCTCCCAAAAAAGCGAGTTGTAAAATGGAGCTTCAGGGCACTGCAATTCACAAACCTGCAGAGTTATAAATGATAACTCTCGTCCACAAATATATTGAGGGAAGGCAAAGAAGAGGATTTGAAATCAAGGCAGAATTGCAGGAAACAGATTTCAGGAGGTAGATTCGAATCGCCTTTAAAGCACATGAAAAGCGGCAAAACGTTGACAATGATGCCCTTGGCCAAAAAGGGCGTATGCGTTTTTTCCTGAATATATTCAGGAAAAAACGCATACGCCCTTTTTGGCCAACCAAGCAACCTGGAAAGGCAAATCAGCGCTACAAAGAAGACTCGCTACCCGTCGGTCAAAAGGGCCATGCTGAAAAAAGTCTCAAAACCAGAAATGCAGGACAGGCCATGGAGAAATGGGAGCCTTGCTACACTGATGGGTGGGATGTAAATTGCCAACAGCCACTCTGGAGAAGTGTATGGTGTGTCCTGAGACATCTAAAAAACACAGCTTAGAGAGCATAGGGCACTTCCACTCATGGGGGTATAAATTGGGAAAATGAAAAATCAGCAAGACACAAGCACCCCAAAGTTTAGGGCTGCTCTGTTGACAAGGACCTCCACTTCATTCCACCTTCAATATCCCAGGAAAGAGAAAAATGGATAAAGAAGTTGTGGTCCTTATGTACAATGGAATATCACTCAGCCATGAAATCAATGTCATAAGGCTAGTAGCAGCATGATGAGTGGATTTAGGTACGACGATTCTAAGTGAAATAAGTCACACAGAAAAGGACACTTCTCATAAGGTATCACTTATGGAGGGAATGTAAAAAGCGTTACACTTGAACTGAATTACAAAACAGAACAGAGTCACACATGCAGAAAACACACTATGGCTGCTTAACGGGAAAGGTGAGGTGGCGTGATACATAAAACAAGTGTTTCAAATTAGCTCAGATACCGTTCCATAAACCCAATATGTAATAGACAAGACCTACTCTTTGCTCAGAGAACTGGACTCAACACACCCTATTCACCGCACAAGAATATATCTGACTAGTAATAATCTTAAAACCTATGTATTGATATCTCTCTGTAAGTGTGTCACGTGGGTGTAAAGCGGCATAAACACAGCAGTGAAAAGCAGCTAAACCCCATTATCAAAATAAATTACTTTGAAAAACCCATGAAACAAAGACAGTGAAAGAGAGAGAAATTCTTACACAATGCGTTCAGGGGCTGTGATGCAACCTGGATTGACCATATCTAGACCCACAGCTGGATGAGACATAAGGGTGGACACTCTTGGGGCTGAGAGGTTTGGTGAGGTTGGGTGAGCAAACGCAGACCCTTTAAAGTAATACTGCGTGGTACCCATCGCATGGGTCCCAAATCTCCAGGTTCAAGGGCATCTTCCTATATCGAAAACATGCATGAGAAAACAAAAAGATGGTACACCATGTGATGGGGAAAGGTTTCTAAAACGCACCTCATTTCTCTTCTCCTTGTGCCAGGGTACGCCATTCCAGCCGCTTTACTAACAATCTCCCTACTTGGAGCATCAGCACCTTTAACCTCCTGTTCCGTACAGGTTGCAATTTGTCCTGAGGATGAACGGGTAGACGGGGAACCAGTGAGAGACTAGCTCTTGGTGTTGGGACAGGCACAGGTCACTCTATTTTCCCATCAGGAAGAAGAATTACCCACAGGCTCATCCTCCCCCCCGGAACCAGAACAGGGCCTGAAGCCATCCTGCGCTTTTGCGGCCAGCTCCCAAAAAAGCGAGTTGTAAAATGGAGCTTCAGGGCACTGCAATTCACAAACCTGCAGAGTTATAAATGATAACTCTCGTCCACAAATATATTGAGGGAAGGCAAAGAAGAGGATTTGAAATCAAGGCAGAATTGCAGGAAACAGATTTCAGGAGGTAGATTCGAATCGCCTTTAAAGCACATGAAAAGCGGCAAAACGTTGACAATGATGCCCTTGGCCAAAAAGGGCGTATGCGTTTTTTCCTGAATATATTCAGGAAAAAACGCATACGCCCTTTTTGGCCAACCAAGCAACCTGGAAAGGCAAATCAGCGCTACAAAGAAGACTCGCTACCCGTCGGTCAAAAGGGCCATGCTGAAAAACGTGTCAAAACCAGAAATGCAGGACAGGCCATGGAGAAATGGGAGCCTTGCTACACTGATGGGCGGGATGTAAATTGCCAACAGCCACTCTGGAGAAGTGTATGGTGTGTCCTGAAACATCTAAAAAACACAGCTTAGAGAGCATAGGGCACTTCCACTCATGGGGGTATAAATTGGGAAAATGAAAAATCAGCAAGACACAAGCACCCCAAAGTTTAGGGCTGCTCTGTTGACAAGGACCTCCACTTCATTCCACCTTCAATATCCCAGGAAAGAGAAAAATGGATAAAGAAGTTGTGGTCCTTATGTACAATGGAATATCACTCAGCCATGAAATCGATGTCATAAGGCTAGTAGCAGCATGATGAGTGGATTTAGGTACGACGATTCTAAGTGAAATAAGTCACACAGAAAAGGACACTTCTCATAAGGTATCACTTATGGAGGGAATGTAAAAAGCGTTACACTTGAACTGAATTACAAAACAGAACAGAGTCACACATGCAGAAAACACACTATGGCTGCTTAACGGGAAAGATGAGGTGGCGTGATACATAAAACAAGTGTTTCAAATTAGCTCAGATACCGTTCCATAAACCCAATATGTAATAGACAAGACCTACTCCTTGCTCAGAGAACTGGACTCAACACGCCCTATTCACCGCACAAGAATATATCTGACTAGTAACAATCTTAAAACCTATGTATTGATATCTCTCTGTTAGTGTGTCAAGTGGGTGTAAAGCGGCATAAACACAGCAGTGAAAAGCACCTAAACCCCATTATCAAAATAAATTACTTTGAAAAACCCATGAAACAAAGACAGTGAAAGAGAGAGAAATTCTTACACAATGCGTTCAGGGGCTGTGATGCAACCTGGATTGACCATATCTAGACCCACAGCTGGATGAGACATAAGGGTGGACACTCTTGGGGCTGAGAGGTTTGGCGAGGTTGGGTGAGCAAACGCAGACCCTTTAAAGTAATACTGAGTGGTACCCATCGCATGGGTCCCAAATCTCCAGGTTCAAGGGCATCTTCCTACATCGAAAACATGCATGAGAAAACAGAAAGATGGTACACCATGTGATGGGGAAAGGTTTCTAAAACGCACCTCATTTCTCTTCTCCTTGTGCCCGGGTTCGCCATTCCAGCCGCTTTACTAACAATCTCCCTACTTGGAGCATCAGCACCTTTAACCTCCTGTTTCGTACAGGTTGCAATTTGTCCTGAGGATGAACGGGTAGACCGGGAACCAGTGAGAGACTAGCTCTTGGTGTTGGGACAGGCACAGGTCACTCTATTTTCCCATCAGGAAGAAGAATTAACCACAGGCTCATCCTCCCCCCTGCAACCAGAACAGGGCCTGAAGCCATCCTGCGCTTTTGCGGCCAGCTCCCAAAAAAGCGAGTTGTAAAATGGAGCTTAAGGGCACTGCAATTCACAAACCTGCAGAGTTATAAATGATAACTCTCGTCCACAAATATATTGAGGGAAGTCAAAGAAGAGGATTTGAAATCAAGGCAGAATTGCAGGAAACAGATTTCAGGAGGTAGATTCGAATCGCCTTTAAAGCACATGAAAAGCGGCAAAACGTTGACAATGATGCCCTTGGCCAAAAAGGGCGTATGCGTTTTTTCCTGAATATATTCAGGAAAAAACGCATACGCCCTTTTTGGCCAACCAAGCAACCTGGAAAGGCAAATCAGCGCTACAAAGAAGACTCGCTACCCGTCGGTCAAAAGGGCCAAGCTGAAAAACGTGTCAAAACCAGAAATGCAGGACAGGCCATGGAGAAATGGGAGCCTTGCTACACTGATGGGCGGGATGTAAATTGCCAACAGCCACTCTGGAGAAGTGTATGGTGTGTCCTGAGACATCTAAAAAACACAGCTTAGAGAGCATAGGGCACTTCCACTCATGGGGGTATAAATTGGGAAAATGAAAAATCAGCAAGACACAAGCACCCCAAAGTTTAGGGCTGCTCTGTTGACAAGGACCTCCACTTCATTCCACCTTCAATATCCCAGGAAAGAGAAAAATGGATAAAGAAGTTGTGGTCCTTATGTACAATGGAATATCACTCAGCCATGAAATCAATGTCATAAGGCTAGTAGCAGCATGATGAGTGGATTTAGGTACGACGATTCTAAGTGAAATAAGTCACACAGAAAAGGACACTTCTCATAAGGTATCACTTATGGAGGGAATGTAAAAAGCGTTACACTTGAACTGAATTACAAAACAGAACAGAGTCACACATGCAGAAAACACACTATGGCTGCTTAACGGGAAAGGTGAGGTGGCGTGATACATAAAACAAGTGTTTCAAATTAGCTCAGATACCGTTCCATAAACCCAATATGTAATAGACAAGACCTACTCTTTGCTCAGAGAACTGGACTCAACACACCCTATTCACCGCACAAGAATATATCTGACTAGTAATAATCTTAAAACCAATGTATTGATATCTCTCTGTTAGTGTGTCAAGTGGGTGTAAAGCGGCATAAACACAGCAGTGAAAAGCAGCTAAACCCCATTATCAAAATAAATTACTTTGAAAAACCCATGAAACAAAGACAGTGAAAGAGAGAGAAATTCTTACACAATGCGTTCAGGGGCTGTGATGCAACCTGGATTGACCATATCTAGACCCACAGCTGGATGAGACATAAGGGTGGACACTCTTGGGGCTGAGAGGTTTGGTGAGGTTGGGTGAGCAAATGCAGACCCTTTAAAGTAATACTGCGTGGTACCCATCGCATGGGTCCCAAATCTTCAGGTTCAAGGGCATCTTCCTACATCGAAAACATGCATGAGAAAACAAAAAGATGGTACACCATGTGATGGGGAAAGGTTTCTAAAACGCACCTCATTTCTCTTCTCCTTGTGCCAGGGTACGCCATTCCAGCCGCTTTACTAACAATCTCCCTACTTGGAGCATCAGCACCTTTAACCTCCTGTTCCGTACAGGTTGCAATTTGTCCTGAGGATGAACGGGTAGACGGGGAACCAGTGAGAGACTAGCTCTTGGTGTTGGGACAGGCACAGGTCACTCTATTTTCCCATCAGGAAGAATAATTAACCACAGGCTCATCCTCCCCCCCGGAACCAGAACAGGGCCTGAAGCCATCCTGCGCTTTTGCGGCCAGCTCCCAAAAAAGCGAGTTGTAAAATGGAGCTTCAGGGCACTGCAATTCACAAACCTGCAGAGTTATAAATGATAACTCTCGTCCACAAATATAATGAGGGAAGGCAAAGAAGAGGATTTGAAATCAAGGCAGAATTGCAGGAAACAGATTTCAGGAGGTAGATTCGAATCGCCTTTAAAGCACATGAAAAGCGGCAAAACGTTGACAATGATGCCCTTGGCCAAAAAGGGCGTATGCGTTTTTTCCTGAATATATTCAGGAAAAAACGCATACGCCCTTTTTGGCCAACCAAGCAACCTGGAAAGGCAAATCAGCGCTACAAAGAAGACTCGCTACCCGTCGGTCAAAAGGGCCAAGCTGAAAAACGTGTCAAAACCAGAAATGCAGGACAGGCCATGGAGAAATGGGAGCCTTGCTACACTGATGGGCGGGATGTAAATTGCCAACAGCCACTCTGGAGAAGTGTATGGTGTGTCCTGAAACATCTAAAAAACACAGCTTAGAGAGCATAGGGCACTTCCACTCATGGGGGTATAAATTGGGAAAATGAAAAATCAGCAAGACACAAGCACCCCAAAGTTTAGGGCTGCTCTGTTGACAAGGACCTCCACTTCATTCCACCTTCAATATCCCAGGAAAGAGAAAAATGGATAAAGAAGTTGTGGTCCTTATGTACAATGGAATATCACTCAGCCATGAAATCGATGTCATAAGGCTAGTAGCAGCATGATGAGTGGATTTAGGTACGACGATTCTAAGTGAAATAAGTCACACAGAAAAGGACACTTCTCATAAGGTATCACTTATGGAGGGAATGTAAAAAGCGTTACACTTGAACTGAATTACAAAACAGAACAGAGTCACACATGCAGAAAACACACTATGGCTGCTTAACGGGAAAGGTGAGGTGGCGTGATACATAAAACAAGTGTTTCAAATTAGCTCAGATACCGTTCCATAAACCCAATATGTAATAGACAAGACCTACTCCTTGCTCAGAGAACTGGACTCAACACGCCCTATTCACCGCACAAGAATATATCTGACTAGTAACAATCTTAAAACCTATGTATTGATATCTCTCTGTTAGTGTGTCAAGTGGGTGTAAAGCGGCATAAACACAGCAGTGAAAAGCAGCTAAACCCCATTATCAAAATAAATTACTTTGAAAAACCCATGAAACAAAGACAGTGAAAGAGAGAGAAATTCTTACACAATGCGTTCAGGGGCTGTGATGCAACCTGGATTGACCATATCTAGACCCACAGCTGGATGAGACATAAGGGTGGACACTCTTGGGGCTGAGAGGTTTGGCGAGGTTGGGTGAGCAAACGCAGACCCTTTAAAGTAATACTGAGTGGTACCCATCGCATGGGTCCCAAATCTCCAGGTTCAAGGGCATCTTCCTACATCGAAAACATGCATGAGAAAACAGAAAGATGGTACACCATGTGATGGGGAAAGGTTTCTAAAACGCACCTCATTTCTCTTCTCCTTGTGCCCGGGTTCGCCATTCCAGCCGCTTTACTAACAATCTCCCTACTTGGAGCATCAGCACCTTTAACCTCCTGTTCCGTACAGGTTGCAATTTGTCCTGAGGATGAACGGGTAGACGGGGAACCAGTGAGAGACTAGCTCTTGGTGTTGGGACAGGCACAGGTCACTCTATTTTCCCATCAGGAAGAAGAATTACCCACAGGCTCATCCTCCCCCCCGGAACCAGAACAGGGCCTGAAGCCATCCTGCGCTTTTGCGGCCAGCTCCCAAAAAAGCGAGTTGTAAAATGGAGCTTCAGGGCACTGCAATTCACAAACCTGCAGAGTTATAAATGATAACTCTCGTCCACAAATATATTGAGGGAAGGCAAAGAAGAGGATTTGAAATCAAGGCAGAATTGCAGGAAACAGATTTCAGGAGGTAGATTCGAATCGCCTTTAAAGCACATGAAAAGCGGCAAAACGTTGACAATGATGCCCTTGGCCAAAAAGGGCGTATGCGTTTTTTCCTGAATATATTCAGGAAAAAACGCATACGCCCTTTTTGGCCAACCAAGCAACCTGGAAAGGCAAATCAGCGCTACAAAGAAGACTCGCTACCCGTCGGTCAAAAGGGCCATGCTGAAAAACGTGTCAAAACCAGAAATGCAGGACAGGCCATGGAGAAATGGCAGCCTTGCTACACTGATGGGCGGGATGTAAATTGCCAACAGCCACTCTGGAGAAGTGTATGGTGTGTCCTGAAACATCTAAAAAACACAGCTTAGAGAGCATAGGGCACTTCCACTCATGGGGGTATAAATTGGGAAAATGAAAAATCAGCAAGACACAAGCACCTCAAAGTTTAGGGCTGCTCTGTTGACAAGGACCTCCACTTCATTCCACCTTCAATATCCCAGGAAAGAGAAAAATGGATAAAGAAGTTGTGGTCCTTATGTACAATGGAATATCACTCAGCCATGAAATCGATGTCATAAGGCTAGTAGCAGCATGATGAGTGGATTTAGGTACGACGATTCTAAGTGAAATAAGTCACACAGAAAAGGACACTTCTCATAAGGTATCACTTATGGAGGGAATGTAAAAAGCGTTACACTTGAACTGAATTACAAAACAGAACAGAGTCACACATGCAGAAAACACACTATGGCTGCTTAACGGGAAAGATGAGGTGGCGTGTTACATAAAACAAGTGTTTCAAATTAGCTCAGATACCGTTCCATAAACCCAATATGTAATAGACAAGACCTACTCCTTGCTCAGAGAACTGGACTCAACACGCCCTATTCACCGCACAAGAATATATCTGACTAGTAACAATCGTAAAACCTATGTATTGATATCTCTCTGTTAGTGTGTCAAGTGGGTGTAAAGCGGCATAAACACAGCAGTGAAAAGCACCTAAACCCCATTATCAAAATAAATTACTTTGAAAAACCCATGAAACAAAGACAGTGAAAGAGAGAGAAATTCTTACACAATGCGTTCAGGGGCTGTGATGCAACCTGGATTGACCATATCTAGACCCACAGCTGGATGAGACATAAGGGTGGACACTCTTGGGGCTGAGAGGTTTGGCGAGGTTGGGTGAGCAAACGCAGACCCTTTAAAGTAATACTGAGTGGTACCCATCGCATGGGTCCCAAATCTCCAGGTTCAAGGGCATCTTCCTACATCGAAAACATGCATGAGAAAACAGAAAGATGGTACACCATGTGATGGGGAAAGGTTTCTAAAACGCACCTCATTTCTCTTCTCCTTGTGCCCGGGTTCGCCATTCCAGCCGCTTTACTAACAATCTCCCTACTTGGAGCATCAGCACCTTTAACCTCCTGTTTCGTACAGGTTGCAATTTGTCCTGAGGATGAACGGGTAGACCGGGAACCAGTGAGAGACTAGCTCTTGGTGTTGGGACAGGCACAGGTCACTCTATTTTCCCATCAGGAAGAAGAATTAACCACAGGCTCATCCTCCCCCCTGCAACCAGAACAGGGCCTGAAGCCATCCTGCGCTTTTGCGGCCAGCTCCCAAAAAAGCGAGTTGTAAAATGGAGCTTCAGGGCACTGCAATTCACAAACCTGCAGAGTTATAAATGATAACTCTCGTCCACAAATATATTGAGGGAAGTCAAAGAAGAGGATTTGAAATCAAGGCAGAATTGCAGGAAACAGATTTCAGGAGGTAGATTCGAATCGCCTTTAAAGCACATGAAAAGCGGCAAAACGTTGACAATGATGCCCTTGGCCAAAAAGGGCGTATGCGTTTTTTCCTGAATATATTCAGGAAAAAACGCATACGCCCTTTTTGGCCAACCAAGCAACCTGGAAAGGCAAATCAGCGCTACAAAGAAGACTCGCTACCCGTCGGTTAAAAGGGCCATGCTGAAAAACGTGTCAAAACCAGAAATGCAGGACAGGCCATGGAGAAATGGGAGCCTTGCTACACTGATGGGCGGGATGTAAATTGCCAACAGCCACTCTGGAGAAGTGTATGGTGTGTCCTGAGACATCTAAAAAACACAGCTTAGAGAGCATAGGGCACTTCCACTCATGGGGGTATAAATTGGGAAAATGAAAAATCAGCAAGACACAAGCACCCCAAAGTTTAGGGCTGCTCTGTTGACAAGGACCTCCACTTCATTCCACCTTCAATATCCCAGGAAAGAGAAAAATGGATAAAGAAGTTGTGGTCCTTATGTACAATGGAATATCACTCAGCCATGAAATCAATGTCATAAGGCTAGTAGCAGCATGATGAGTGGATTTAGGTACGACGATTCTAAGTGAAATAAGTCACACAGAAAAGGACACTTCTCATAAGGTATCACTTATGGAGGGAATGTAAAAAGCGTTACACTTGAACTGAATTACAAAACAGAACAGAGTCACACATGCAGAAAACACACTATGGCTGCTTAACGGGAAAGGTGAGGTGGCGTGATACATAAAACAAGTGTTTCAAATTAGCTCAGATACCGTTCCATAAACCCAATATGTAATAGACAAGACCTACTCTTTGCTCAGAGAACTGGACTCAACACACCCTATTCACCGCACAAGAATATATCTGACTAGTAATAATCTTAAAACCAATGTATTGATATCTCTCTGTTAGTGTGTCAAGTGGGTGTAAAGCGGCATAAACACAGCAGTGAAAAGCAGCTAAACCCCATTATCAAAATAAATTACTTTGAAAAACCCATGAAACAAAGACAGTGAAAGAGAGAGAAATTCTTACACAATGCGTTCAGGGGCTGTGATGCAACCTGGATTGACCATATCTAGACCCACAGCTGGATGAGACATAAGGGTGGACACTCTTGGGGCTGAGAGGTTTGGTGAGGTTGGGTGAGCAAATGCAGACCCTTTAAAGTAATACTGCGTGGTACCCATCGCATGGGTCCCAAATCTCCAGGTTCAAGGGCATCTTCCTACATCGAAAACATGCATGAGAAAACAAAAAGATGGTACACCATGTGATGGGGAAAGGTTTCTAAAACGCACCTCATTTCTCTTCTCCTTGTGCCAGGGTACGCCATTCCAGCCGCTTTACTAACAATCTCCCTACTTGGAGCATCAGCACCTTTAACCTCCTGTTCCGTACAGGTTGCAATTTGTCCTGAGGATGAACGGGTAGACGGGGAACCAGTGAGAGACTAGCTCTTGGTGTTGGGACAGGCACAGGTCACTCTATTTTCCCATCAGGAAGAATAATTAACCACAGGCTCATCCTCCCCCCCGGAACCAGAACAGGGCCTGAAGCCATCCTGCGCTTTTGCGGCCAGCTCCCAAAAAAGCGAGTTGTAAAATGGAGCTTCAGGGCACTGCAATTCACAAACCTGCAGAGTTATAAATGATAACTCTCGTCCACAAATATAATGAGGGAAGGCAAAGAAGAGGATTTGAAATCAAGGCAGAATTGCAGGAAACAGATTTCAGGAGGTAGATTCGAATCGCCTTTAAAGCACATGAAAAGCGGCAAAACGTTGACAATGATGCCCTTGGCCAAAAAGGGCGTATGCGTTTTTTCCTGAATATATTCAGGAAAAAACGCATACGCCCTTTTTGGCCAACCAAGCAACCTGGAAAGGCAAATCAGCGCTACAAAGAAGACTCGCTACCCGTCGGTCAAAAGGGCCAAGCTGAAAAACGTGTCAAAACCAGAAATGCAGGACAGGCCATGGAGAAATGGGAGCCTTGCTACACTGATGGGCGGGATGTAAATTGCCAACAGCCACTCTGGAGAAGTGTATGGTGTGTCCTGAAACATCTAAAAAACACAGCTTAGAGAGCATAGGGCACTTCCACTCATGGGGGTATAAATTGGGAAAATGAAAAATCAGCAAGACACAAGCACCCCAAAGTTTAGGGCTGCTCTGTTGACAAGGACCTCCACTTCATTCCACCTTCAATATCCCAGGAAAGAGAAAAATGGATAAAGAAGTTGTGGTCCTTATGTACAATGGAATATCACTCAGCCATGAAATCGATGTCATAAGGCTAGTAGCAGCATGATGAGTGGATTTAGGTACGACGATTCTAAGTGAAATAAGTCACACAGAAAAGGACACTTCTCATAAGGTATCACTTATGGAGGGAATGTAAAAAGCGTTACACTTGAACTGAATTACAAAACAGAACAGAGTCACACATGCAGAAAACACACTATGGCTGCTTAACGGGAAAGGTGAGGTGGCGTGATACATAAAACAAGTGTTTCAAATTAGCTCAGATACCGTTCCATAAACCCAATATGTAATAGACAAGACCTACTCCTTGCTCAGAGAACTGGACTCAACACGCCCTATTCACCGCACAAGAATATATCTGACTAGTAACAATCTTAAAACCTATGTATTGATATCTCTCTGTTAGTGTGTCAAGTGGGTGTAAAGCGGCATAAACACAGCAGTGAAAAGCAGCTAAACCCCATTATCAAAATAAATTACTTTGAAAAACCCATGAAACAAAGACAGTGAAAGAGAGAGAAATTCTTACACAATGCGTTCAGGGGCTGTGATGCAACCTGGATTGACCATATCTAGACCCACAGCTGGATGAGACATAAGGGTGGACACTCTTGGGGCTGAGAGGTTTGGCGAGGTTGGGTGAGCAAACGCAGACCCTTTAAAGTAATACTGAGTGGTACCCATCGCATGGGTCCCAAATCTCCAGGTTCAAGGGCATCTTCCTACATCGAAAACATGCATGAGAAAACAGAAAGATGGTACACCATGTGATGGGGAAAGGTTTCTAAAACGCACCTCATTTCTCTTCTCCTTGTGCCCGGGTTCGCCATTCCAGCCGCTTTACTAACAATCTCCCTACTTGGAGCATCAGCACCTTTAACCTCCTGTTCCGTACAGGTTGCAATTTGTCCTGAGGATGAACGGGTAGACGGGGAACCAGTGAGAGACTAGCTCTTGGTGTTGGGACAGGCACAGGTCACTCTATTTTCCCATCAGGAAGAAGAATTACCCACAGGCTCATCCTCCCCCCCGGAACCAGAACAGGGCCTGAAGCCATCCTGCGCTTTTGCGGCCAGCTCCCAAAAAAGCGAGTTGTAAAATGGAGCTTCAGGGCACTGCAATTCACAAACCTGCAGAGTTATAAATGATAACTCTCGTCCACAAATATATTGAGGGAAGGCAAAGAAGAGGATTTGAAATCAAGGCAGAATTGCAGGAAACAGATTTCAGGAGGTAGATTCGAATCGCCTTTAAAGCACATGAAAAGCGGCAAAACGTTGACAATGATGCCCTTGGCCAAAAAGGGCGTATGCGTTTTTTCCTGAATATATTCAGGAAAAAACGCATACGCCCTTTTTGGCCAACCAAGCAACCTGGAAAGGCAAATCAGCGCTACAAAGAAGACTCGCTACCCGTCGGTTAAAAGGGCCATGCTGAAAAACGTGTCAAAACCAGAAATGCAGGACAGGCCATGGAGAAATGGGAGCCTTGCTACACTGATGGGCGGGATGTAAATTGCCAACAGCCACTCTGGAGAAGTGTATGGTGTGTCCTGAGACATCTAAAAAACACAGCTTAGAGAGCATAGGGCACTTCCACTCATGGGGGTATAAATTGGGAAAATGAAAAATCAGCAAGACACAAGCACCCCAAAGTTTAGGGCTGCTCTGTTGACAAGGACCTCCACTTCATTCCACCTTCAATATCCCAGGAAAGAGAAAAATGGATAAAGAAGTTGTGGTCCTTATGTACAATGGAATATCACTCAGCCATGAAATCAATGTCATAAGGCTAGTAGCAGCATGATGAGTGGATTTAGGTACGACGATTCTAAGTGAAATAAGTCACACAGAAAAGGACACTTCTCATAAGGTATCACTTATGGAGGGAATGTAAAAAGCGTTACACTTGAACTGAATTACAAAACAGAACAGAGTCACACATGCAGAAAACACACTATGGCTGCTTAACGGGAAAGGTGAGGTGGCGTGATACATAAAACAAGTGTTTCAAATTAGCTCAGATACCGTTCCATAAACCCAATATGTAATAGACAAGACCTACTCTTTGCTCAGAGAACTGGACTCAACACACCCTATTCACCGCACAAGAATATATCTGACTAGTAATAATCTTAAAACCAATGTATTGATATCTCTCTGTTAGTGTGTCAAGTGGGTGTAAAGCGGCATAAACACAGCAGTGAAAAGCAGCTAAACCCCATTATCAAAATAAATTACTTTGAAAAACCCATGAAACAAAGACAGTGAAAGAGAGAGAAATTCTTACACAATGCGTTCAGGGGCTGTGATGCAACCTGGATTGACCATATCTAGACCCACAGCTGGATGAGACATAAGGGTGGACACTCTTGGGGCTGAGAGGTTTGGCGAGGTTGGGTGAGCAAACGCAGACCCTTTAAAGTAATACTGCGTGGTACCCATCGCATGGGTCCCAAATCTCCAGGTTCAAGGGCATCTTCCTACATCGAAAACATGCATGAGAAAACAGAAAGATGGTACACCATGTGATGGGGAAAGGTTTCTAAAACGCACCTCATTTCTCTTCTCCTTGTGCCCGGGTTCGCCATTCCAGCCGCTTTACTAACAATCTCCCTACTTGGAGCATCAGCACCTTTAACCTCCTGTTTCGTACAGGTTGCAATTTGTCCTGAGGATGAACGGGTAGACCGGGAACCAGTGAGAGACTAGCTCTTGGTGTTGGGACAGGCACAGGTCACTCTATTTTCCCATCAGGAAGAAGAATTACCCACAGGCTCATCCTCCCCCCCGGAACCAGAACAGGGCCTGAAGCCATCCTGCGCTTTTGCGGCCAGCTCCCAAAAAAGCGAGTTGTAAAATGGAGCTTCAGGGCACTGCAATTCACAAACCTGCAGAGTTATAAATGATAACTCTCGTCCACAAATATATTGAGGGAAGGCAAAGAAGAGGATTTGAAATCAAGGCAGAATTGCAGGAAACAGATTTCAGGAGGTAGATTCGAATCGCCTTTAAAGCACATGAAAAGCGGCAAAACGTTGACAATGATGCCCTTGGCCAAAAAGGGCGTATGCGTTTTTTCCTGAATATATTCAGGAAAAAACGCATACGCCCTTTTTGGCCAACCAAGCAACCTGGAAAGGCAAATCAGCGCTACAAAGAAGACTCGCTACCCGTCGGTCAAAAGGGCCATGCTGAAAAAAGTCTCAAAACCAGAAATGCAGGACAGGCCATGGAGAAATGGGAGCCTTGCTACACTGATGGGTGGGATGTAAATTGCCAACAGCCACTCTGGAGAAGTGTATGGTGTGTCCTGAGACATCTAAAAAACACAGCTTAGAGAGCATAGGGCACTTCCACTCATGGGGGTATAAATTGGGAAAATGAAAAATCAGCAAGACACAAGCACCCCAAAGTTTAGGGCTGCTCTGTTGACAAGGACCTCCACTTCATTCCACCTTCAATATCCCAGGAAAGAGAAAAATGGATAAAGAAGTTGTGGTCCTTATGTACAATGGAATATCACTCAGCCATGAAATCAATGTCATAAGGCTAGTAGCAGCATGATGAGTGGATTTAGGTACGACGATTCTAAGTGAAATAAGTCACACAGAAAAGGACACTTCTCATAAGGTATCACTTATGGAGGGAATGTAAAAAGCGTTACACTTGAACTGAATTACAAAACAGAACAGAGTCACACATGCAGAAAACACACTATGGCTGCTTAACGGGAAAGGTGAGGTGGCGTGATACATAAAACAAGTGTTTCAAATTAGCTCAGATACCGTTCCATAAACCCAATATGTAATAGACAAGACCTACTCTTTGCTCAGAGAACTGGACTCAACACACCCTATTCACCGCACAAGAATATATCTGACTAGTAATAATCTTAAAACCTATGTATTGATATCTCTCTGTAAGTGTGTCACGTGGGTGTAAAGCGGCATAAACACAGCAGTGAAAAGCAGCTAAACCCCATTATCAAAATAAATTACTTTGAAAAACCCATGAAACAAAGACAGTGAAAGAGAGAGAAATTCTTACACAATGCGTTCAGGGGCTGTGATGCAACCTGGATTGACCATATCTAGACCCACAGCTGGATGAGACATAAGGGTGGACACTCTTGGGGCTGAGAGGTTTGGTGAGGTTGGGTGAGCAAACGCAGACCCTTTAAAGTAATACTGCGTGGTACCCATCGCATGGGTCCCAAATCTCCAGGTTCAAGGGCATCTTCCTATATCGAAAACATGCATGAGAAAACAAAAAGATGGTACACCATGTGATGGGGAAAGGTTTCTAAAACGCACCTCATTTCTCTTCTCCTTGTGCCAGGGTACGCCATTCCAGCCGCTTTACTAACAATCTCCCTACTTGGAGCATCAGCACCTTTAACCTCCTGTTCCGTACAGGTTGCAATTTGTCCTGAGGATGAACGGGTAGACGGGGAACCAGTGAGAGACTAGCTCTTGGTGTTGGGACAGGCACAGGTCACTCTATTTTCCCATCAGGAAGAAGAATTACCCACAGGCTCATCCTCCCCCCCGGAACCAGAACAGGGCCTGAAGCCATCCTGCGCTTTTGCGGCCAGCTCCCAAAAAAGCGAGTTGTAAAATGGAGCTTCAGGGCACTGCAATTCACAAACCTGCAGAGTTATAAATGATAACTCTCGTCCACAAATATATTGAGGGAAGGCAAAGAAGAGGATTTGAAATCAAGGCAGAATTGCAGGAAACAGATTTCAGGAGGTAGATTCGAATCGCCTTTAAAGCACATGAAAAGCGGCAAAACGTTGACAATGATGCCCTTGGCCAAAAAGGGCGTATGCGTTTTTTCCTGAATATATTCAGGAAAAAACGCATACGCCCTTTTTGGCCAACCAAGCAACCTGGAAAGGCAAATCAGCGCTACAAAGAAGACTCGCTACCCGTCGGTCAAAAGGGCCATGCTGAAAAACGTGTCAAAACCAGAAATGCAGGACAGGCCATGGAGAAATGGGAGCCTTGCTACACTGATGGGCGGGATGTAAATTGCCAACAGCCACTCTGGAGAAGTGTATGGTGTGTCCTGAAACATCTAAAAAACACAGCTTAGAGAGCATAGGGCACTTCCACTCATGGGGGTATAAATTGGGAAAATGAAAAATCAGCAAGACACAAGCACCCCAAAGTTTAGGGCTGCTCTGTTGACAAGGACCTCCACTTCATTCCACCTTCAATATCCCAGGAAAGAGAAAAATGGATAAAGAAGTTGTGGTCCTTATGTACAATGGAATATCACTCAGCCATGAAATCGATGTCATAAGGCTAGTAGCAGCATGATGAGTGGATTTAGGTACGACGATTCTAAGTGAAATAAGTCACACAGAAAAGGACACTTCTCATAAGGTATCACTTATGGAGGGAATGTAAAAAGCGTTACACTTGAACTGAATTACAAAACAGAACAGAGTCACACATGCAGAAAACACACTATGGCTGCTTAACGGGAAAGATGAGGTGGCGTGATACATAAAACAAGTGTTTCAAATTAGCTCAGATACCGTTCCATAAACCCAATATGTAATAGACAAGACCTACTCCTTGCTCAGAGAACTGGACTCAACACGCCCTATTCACCGCACAAGAATATATCTGACTAGTAACAATCTTAAAACCTATGTATTGATATCTCTCTGTTAGTGTGTCAAGTGGGTGTAAAGCGGCATAAACACAGCAGTGAAAAGCACCTAAACCCCATTATCAAAATAAATTACTTTGAAAAACCCATGAAACAAAGACAGTGAAAGAGAGAGAAATTCTTACACAATGCGTTCAGGGGCTGTGATGCAACCTGGATTGACCATATCTAGACCCACAGCTGGATGAGACATAAGGGTGGACACTCTTGGGGCTGAGAGGTTTGGCGAGGTTGGGTGAGCAAACGCAGACCCTTTAAAGTAATACTGAGTGGTACCCATCGCATGGGTCCCAAATCTCCAGGTTCAAGGGCATCTTCCTACATCGAAAACATGCATGAGAAAACAGAAAGATGGTACACCATGTGATGGGGAAAGGTTTCTAAAACGCACCTCATTTCTCTTCTCCTTGTGCCCGGGTTCGCCATTCCAGCCGCTTTACTAACAATCTCCCTACTTGGAGCATCAGCACCTTTAACCTCCTGTTTCGTACAGGTTGCAATTTGTCCTGAGGATGAACGGGTAGACCGGGAACCAGTGAGAGACTAGCTCTTGGTGTTGGGACAGGCACAGGTCACTCTATTTTCCCATCAGGAAGAAGAATTAACCACAGGCTCATCCTCCCCCCTGCAACCAGAACAGGGCCTGAAGCCATCCTGCGCTTTTGCGGCCAGCTCCCAAAAAAGCGAGTTGTAAAATGGAGCTTAAGGGCACTGCAATTCACAAACCTGCAGAGTTATAAATGATAACTCTCGTCCACAAATATATTGAGGGAAGTCAAAGAAGAGGATTTGAAATCAAGGCAGAATTGCAGGAAACAGATTTCAGGAGGTAGATTCGAATCGCCTTTAAAGCACATGAAAAGCGGCAAAACGTTGACAATGATGCCCTTGGCCAAAAAGGGCGTATGCGTTTTTTCCTGAATATATTCAGGAAAAAACGCATACGCCCTTTTTGGCCAACCAAGCAACCTGGAAAGGCAAATCAGCGCTACAAAGAAGACTCGCTACCCGTCGGTCAAAAGGGCCAAGCTGAAAAACGTGTCAAAACCAGAAATGCAGGACAGGCCATGGAGAAATGGGAGCCTTGCTACACTGATGGGCGGGATGTAAATTGCCAACAGCCACTCTGGAGAAGTGTATGGTGTGTCCTGAGACATCTAAAAAACACAGCTTAGAGAGCATAGGGCACTTCCACTCATGGGGGTATAAATTGGGAAAATGAAAAATCAGCAAGACACAAGCACCCCAAAGTTTAGGGCTGCTCTGTTGACAAGGACCTCCACTTCATTCCACCTTCAATATCCCAGGAAAGAGAAAAATGGATAAAGAAGTTGTGGTCCTTATGTACAATGGAATATCACTCAGCCATGAAATCAATGTCATAAGGCTAGTAGCAGCATGATGAGTGGATTTAGGTACGACGATTCTAAGTGAAATAAGTCACACAGAAAAGGACACTTCTCATAAGGTATCACTTATGGAGGGAATGTAAAAAGCGTTACACTTGAACTGAATTACAAAACAGAACAGAGTCACACATGCAGAAAACACACTATGGCTGCTTAACGGGAAAGGTGAGGTGGCGTGATACATAAAACAAGTGTTTCAAATTAGCTCAGATACCGTTCCATAAACCCAATATGTAATAGACAAGACCTACTCTTTGCTCAGAGAACTGGACTCAACACACCCTATTCACCGCACAAGAATATATCTGACTAGTAATAATCTTAAAACCAATGTATTGATATCTCTCTGTTAGTGTGTCAAGTGGGTGTAAAGCGGCATAAACACAGCAGTGAAAAGCAGCTAAACCCCATTATCAAAATAAATTACTTTGAAAAACCCATGAAACAAAGACAGTGAAAGAGAGAGAAATTCTTACACAATGCGTTCAGGGGCTGTGATGCAACCTGGATTGACCATATCTAGACCCACAGCTGGATGAGACATAAGGGTGGACACTCTTGGGGCTGAGAGGTTTGGTGAGGTTGGGTGAGCAAATGCAGACCCTTTAAAGTAATACTGCGTGGTACCCATCGCATGGGTCCCAAATCTTCAGGTTCAAGGGCATCTTCCTACATCGAAAACATGCATGAGAAAACAAAAAGATGGTACACCATGTGATGGGGAAAGGTTTCTAAAACGCACCTCATTTCTCTTCTCCTTGTGCCAGGGTACGCCATTCCAGCCGCTTTACTAACAATCTCCCTACTTGGAGCATCAGCACCTTTAACCTCCTGTTCCGTACAGGTTGCAATTTGTCCTGAGGATGAACGGGTAGACGGGGAACCAGTGAGAGACTAGCTCTTGGTGTTGGGACAGGCACAGGTCACTCTATTTTCCCATCAGGAAGAATAATTAACCACAGGCTCATCCTCCCCCCCGGAACCAGAACAGGGCCTGAAGCCATCCTGCGCTTTTGCGGCCAGCTCCCAAAAAAGCGAGTTGTAAAATGGAGCTTCAGGGCACTGCAATTCACAAACCTGCAGAGTTATAAATGATAACTCTCGTCCACAAATATAATGAGGGAAGGCAAAGAAGAGGATTTGAAATCAAGGCAGAATTGCAGGAAACAGATTTCAGGAGGTAGATTCGAATCGCCTTTAAAGCACATGAAAAGCGGCAAAACGTTGACAATGATGCCCTTGGCCAAAAAGGGCGTATGCGTTTTTTCCTGAATATATTCAGGAAAAAACGCATACGCCCTTTTTGGCCAACCAAGCAACCTGGAAAGGCAAATCAGCGCTACAAAGAAGACTCGCTACCCGTCGGTCAAAAGGGCCAAGCTGAAAAACGTGTCAAAACCAGAAATGCAGGACAGGCCATGGAGAAATGGGAGCCTTGCTACACTGATGGGCGGGATGTAAATTGCCAACAGCCACTCTGGAGAAGTGTATGGTGTGTCCTGAAACATCTAAAAAACACAGCTTAGAGAGCATAGGGCACTTCCACTCATGGGGGTATAAATTGGGAAAATGAAAAATCAGCAAGACACAAGCACCCCAAAGTTTAGGGCTGCTCTGTTGACAAGGACCTCCACTTCATTCCACCTTCAATATCCCAGGAAAGAGAAAAATGGATAAAGAAGTTGTGGTCCTTATGTACAATGGAATATCACTCAGCCATGAAATCGATGTCATAAGGCTAGTAGCAGCATGATGAGTGGATTTAGGTACGACGATTCTAAGTGAAATAAGTCACACAGAAAAGGACACTTCTCATAAGGTATCACTTATGGAGGGAATGTAAAAAGCGTTACACTTGAACTGAATTACAAAACAGAACAGAGTCACACATGCAGAAAACACACTATGGCTGCTTAACGGGAAAGGTGAGGTGGCGTGATACATAAAACAAGTGTTTCAAATTAGCTCAGATACCGTTCCATAAACCCAATATGTAATAGACAAGACCTACTCCTTGCTCAGAGAACTGGACTCAACACGCCCTATTCACCGCACAAGAATATATCTGACTAGTAACAATCTTAAAACCTATGTATTGATATCTCTCTGTTAGTGTGTCAAGTGGGTGTAAAGCGGCATAAACACAGCAGTGAAAAGCAGCTAAACCCCATTATCAAAATAAATTACTTTGAAAAACCCATGAAACAAAGACAGTGAAAGAGAGAGAAATTCTTACACAATGCGTTCAGGGGCTGTGATGCAACCTGGATTGACCATATCTAGACCCACAGCTGGATGAGACATAAGGGTGGACACTCTTGGGGCTGAGAGGTTTGGCGAGGTTGGGTGAGCAAACGCAGACCCTTTAAAGTAATACTGAGTGGTACCCATCGCATGGGTCCCAAATCTCCAGGTTCAAGGGCATCTTCCTACATCGAAAACATGCATGAGAAAACAGAAAGATGGTACACCATGTGATGGGGAAAGGTTTCTAAAACGCACCTCATTTCTCTTCTCCTTGTGCCCGGGTTCGCCATTCCAGCCGCTTTACTAACAATCTCCCTACTTGGAGCATCAGCACCTTTAACCTCCTGTTCCGTACAGGTTGCAATTTGTCCTGAGGATGAACGGGTAGACGGGGAACCAGTGAGAGACTAGCTCTTGGTGTTGGGACAGGCACAGGTCACTCTATTTTCCCATCAGGAAGAAGAATTACCCACAGGCTCATCCTCCCCCCCGGAACCAGAACAGGGCCTGAAGCCATCCTGCGCTTTTGCGGCCAGCTCCCAAAAAAGCGAGTTGTAAAATGGAGCTTCAGGGCACTGCAATTCACAAACCTGCAGAGTTATAAATGATAACTCTCGTCCACAAATATATTGAGGGAAGGCAAAGAAGAGGATTTGAAATCAAGGCAGAATTGCAGGAAACAGATTTCAGGAGGTAGATTCGAATCGCCTTTAAAGCACATGAAAAGCGGCAAAACGTTGACAATGATGCCCTTGGCCAAAAAGGGCGTATGCGTTTTTTCCTGAATATATTCAGGAAAAAACGCATACGCCCTTTTTGGCCAACCAAGCAACCTGGAAAGGCAAATCAGCGCTACAAAGAAGACTCGCTACCCGTCGGTCAAAAGGGCCATGCTGAAAAACGTGTCAAAACCAGAAATGCAGGACAGGCCATGGAGAAATGGCAGCCTTGCTACACTGATGGGCGGGATGTAAATTGCCAACAGCCACTCTGGAGAAGTGTATGGTGTGTCCTGAAACATCTAAAAAACACAGCTTAGAGAGCATAGGGCACTTCCACTCATGGGGGTATAAATTGGGAAAATGAAAAATCAGCAAGACACAAGCACCTCAAAGTTTAGGGCTGCTCTGTTGACAAGGACCTCCACTTCATTCCACCTTCAATATCCCAGGAAAGAGAAAAATGGATAAAGAAGTTGTGGTCCTTATGTACAATGGAATATCACTCAGCCATGAAATCGATGTCATAAGGCTAGTAGCAGCATGATGAGTGGATTTAGGTACGACGATTCTAAGTGAAATAAGTCACACAGAAAAGGACACTTCTCATAAGGTATCACTTATGGAGGGAATGTAAAAAGCGTTACACTTGAACTGAATTACAAAACAGAACAGAGTCACACATGCAGAAAACACACTATGGCTGCTTAACGGGAAAGATGAGGTGGCGTGTTACATAAAACAAGTGTTTCAAATTAGCTCAGATACCGTTCCATAAACCCAATATGTAATAGACAAGACCTACTCCTTGCTCAGAGAACTGGACTCAACACGCCCTATTCACCGCACAAGAATATATCTGACTAGTAACAATCGTAAAACCTATGTATTGATATCTCTCTGTTAGTGTGTCAAGTGGGTGTAAAGCGGCATAAACACAGCAGTGAAAAGCACCTAAACCCCATTATCAAAATAAATTACTTTGAAAAACCCATGAAACAAAGACAGTGAAAGAGAGAGAAATTCTTACACAATGCGTTCAGGGGCTGTGATGCAACCTGGATTGACCATATCTAGACCCACAGCTGGATGAGACATAAGGGTGGACACTCTTGGGGCTGAGAGGTTTGGCGAGGTTGGGTGAGCAAACGCAGACCCTTTAAAGTAATACTGAGTGGTACCCATCGCATGGGTCCCAAATCTCCAGGTTCAAGGGCATCTTCCTACATCGAAAACATGCATGAGAAAACAGAAAGATGGTACACCATGTGATGGGGAAAGGTTTCTAAAACGCACCTCATTTCTCTTCTCCTTGTGCCCGGGTTCGCCATTCCAGCCGCTTTACTAACAATCTCCCTACTTGGAGCATCAGCACCTTTAACCTCCTGTTTCGTACAGGTTGCAATTTGTCCTGAGGATGAACGGGTAGACCGGGAACCAGTGAGAGACTAGCTCTTGGTGTTGGGACAGGCACAGGTCACTCTATTTTCCCATCAGGAAGAAGAATTAACCACAGGCTCATCCTCCCCCCTGCAACCAGAACAGGGCCTGAAGCCATCCTGCGCTTTTGCGGCCAGCTCCCAAAAAAGCGAGTTGTAAAATGGAGCTTCAGGGCACTGCAATTCACAAACCTGCAGAGTTATAAATGATAACTCTCGTCCACAAATATATTGAGGGAAGTCAAAGAAGAGGATTTGAAATCAAGGCAGAATTGCAGGAAACAGATTTCAGGAGGTAGATTCGAATCGCCTTTAAAGCACATGAAAAGCGGCAAAACGTTGACAATGATGCCCTTGGCCAAAAAGGGCGTATGCGTTTTTTCCTGAATATATTCAGGAAAAAACGCATACGCCCTTTTTGGCCAACCAAGCAACCTGGAAAGGCAAATCAGCGCTACAAAGAAGACTCGCTACCCGTCGGTTAAAAGGGCCATGCTGAAAAACGTGTCAAAACCAGAAATGCAGGACAGGCCATGGAGAAATGGGAGCCTTGCTACACTGATGGGCGGGATGTAAATTGCCAACAGCCACTCTGGAGAAGTGTATGGTGTGTCCTGAGACATCTAAAAAACACAGCTTAGAGAGCATAGGGCACTTCCACTCATGGGGGTATAAATTGGGAAAATGAAAAATCAGCAAGACACAAGCACCCCAAAGTTTAGGGCTGCTCTGTTGACAAGGACCTCCACTTCATTCCACCTTCAATATCCCAGGAAAGAGAAAAATGGATAAAGAAGTTGTGGTCCTTATGTACAATGGAATATCACTCAGCCATGAAATCAATGTCATAAGGCTAGTAGCAGCATGATGAGTGGATTTAGGTACGACGATTCTAAGTGAAATAAGTCACACAGAAAAGGACACTTCTCATAAGGTATCACTTATGGAGGGAATGTAAAAAGCGTTACACTTGAACTGAATTACAAAACAGAACAGAGTCACACATGCAGAAAACACACTATGGCTGCTTAACGGGAAAGGTGAGGTGGCGTGATACATAAAACAAGTGTTTCAAATTAGCTCAGATACCGTTCCATAAACCCAATATGTAATAGACAAGACCTACTCTTTGCTCAGAGAACTGGACTCAACACACCCTATTCACCGCACAAGAATATATCTGACTAGTAATAATCTTAAAACCAATGTATTGATATCTCTCTGTTAGTGTGTCAAGTGGGTGTAAAGCGGCATAAACACAGCAGTGAAAAGCAGCTAAACCCCATTATCAAAATAAATTACTTTGAAAAACCCATGAAACAAAGACAGTGAAAGAGAGAGAAATTCTTACACAATGCGTTCAGGGGCTGTGATGCAACCTGGATTGACCATATCTAGACCCACAGCTGGATGAGACATAAGGGTGGACACTCTTGGGGCTGAGAGGTTTGGTGAGGTTGGGTGAGCAAATGCAGACCCTTTAAAGTAATACTGCGTGGTACCCATCGCATGGGTCCCAAATCTCCAGGTTCAAGGGCATCTTCCTACATCGAAAACATGCATGAGAAAACAAAAAGATGGTACACCATGTGATGGGGAAAGGTTTCTAAAACGCACCTCATTTCTCTTCTCCTTGTGCCAGGGTACGCCATTCCAGCCGCTTTACTAACAATCTCCCTACTTGGAGCATCAGCACCTTTAACCTCCTGTTCCGTACAGGTTGCAATTTGTCCTGAGGATGAACGGGTAGACGGGGAACCAGTGAGAGACTAGCTCTTGGTGTTGGGACAGGCACAGGTCACTCTATTTTCCCATCAGGAAGAATAATTAACCACAGGCTCATCCTCCCCCCCGGAACCAGAACAGGGCCTGAAGCCATCCTGCGCTTTTGCGGCCAGCTCCCAAAAAAGCGAGTTGTAAAATGGAGCTTCAGGGCACTGCAATTCACAAACCTGCAGAGTTATAAATGATAACTCTCGTCCACAAATATAATGAGGGAAGGCAAAGAAGAGGATTTGAAATCAAGGCAGAATTGCAGGAAACAGATTTCAGGAGGTAGATTCGAATCGCCTTTAAAGCACATGAAAAGCGGCAAAACGTTGACAATGATGCCCTTGGCCAAAAAGGGCGTATGCGTTTTTTCCTGAATATATTCAGGAAAAAACGCATACGCCCTTTTTGGCCAACCAAGCAACCTGGAAAGGCAAATCAGCGCTACAAAGAAGACTCGCTACCCGTCGGTCAAAAGGGCCAAGCTGAAAAACGTGTCAAAACCAGAAATGCAGGACAGGCCATGGAGAAATGGGAGCCTTGCTACACTGATGGGCGGGATGTAAATTGCCAACAGCCACTCTGGAGAAGTGTATGGTGTGTCCTGAAACATCTAAAAAACACAGCTTAGAGAGCATAGGGCACTTCCACTCATGGGGGTATAAATTGGGAAAATGAAAAATCAGCAAGACACAAGCACCCCAAAGTTTAGGGCTGCTCTGTTGACAAGGACCTCCACTTCATTCCACCTTCAATATCCCAGGAAAGAGAAAAATGGATAAAGAAGTTGTGGTCCTTATGTACAATGGAATATCACTCAGCCATGAAATCGATGTCATAAGGCTAGTAGCAGCATGATGAGTGGATTTAGGTACGACGATTCTAAGTGAAATAAGTCACACAGAAAAGGACACTTCTCATAAGGTATCACTTATGGAGGGAATGTAAAAAGCGTTACACTTGAACTGAATTACAAAACAGAACAGAGTCACACATGCAGAAAACACACTATGGCTGCTTAACGGGAAAGGTGAGGTGGCGTGATACATAAAACAAGTGTTTCAAATTAGCTCAGATACCGTTCCATAAACCCAATATGTAATAGACAAGACCTACTCCTTGCTCAGAGAACTGGACTCAACACGCCCTATTCACCGCACAAGAATATATCTGACTAGTAACAATCTTAAAACCTATGTATTGATATCTCTCTGTTAGTGTGTCAAGTGGGTGTAAAGCGGCATAAACACAGCAGTGAAAAGCAGCTAAACCCCATTATCAAAATAAATTACTTTGAAAAACCCATGAAACAAAGACAGTGAAAGAGAGAGAAATTCTTACACAATGCGTTCAGGGGCTGTGATGCAACCTGGATTGACCATATCTAGACCCACAGCTGGATGAGACATAAGGGTGGACACTCTTGGGGCTGAGAGGTTTGGCGAGGTTGGGTGAGCAAACGCAGACCCTTTAAAGTAATACTGAGTGGTACCCATCGCATGGGTCCCAAATCTCCAGGTTCAAGGGCATCTTCCTACATCGAAAACATGCATGAGAAAACAGAAAGATGGTACACCATGTGATGGGGAAAGGTTTCTAAAACGCACCTCATTTCTCTTCTCCTTGTGCCCGGGTTCGCCATTCCAGCCGCTTTACTAACAATCTCCCTACTTGGAGCATCAGCACCTTTAACCTCCTGTTCCGTACAGGTTGCAATTTGTCCTGAGGATGAACGGGTAGACGGGGAACCAGTGAGAGACTAGCTCTTGGTGTTGGGACAGGCACAGGTCACTCTATTTTCCCATCAGGAAGAAGAATTACCCACAGGCTCATCCTCCCCCCCGGAACCAGAACAGGGCCTGAAGCCATCCTGCGCTTTTGCGGCCAGCTCCCAAAAAAGCGAGTTGTAAAATGGAGCTTCAGGGCACTGCAATTCACAAACCTGCAGAGTTATAAATGATAACTCTCGTCCACAAATATATTGAGGGAAGGCAAAGAAGAGGATTTGAAATCAAGGCAGAATTGCAGGAAACAGATTTCAGGAGGTAGATTCGAATCGCCTTTAAAGCACATGAAAAGCGGCAAAACGTTGACAATGATGCCCTTGGCCAAAAAGGGCGTATGCGTTTTTTCCTGAATATATTCAGGAAAAAACGCATACGCCCTTTTTGGCCAACCAAGCAACCTGGAAAGGCAAATCAGCGCTACAAAGAAGACTCGCTACCCGTCGGTTAAAAGGGCCATGCTGAAAAACGTGTCAAAACCAGAAATGCAGGACAGGCCATGGAGAAATGGGAGCCTTGCTACACTGATGGGCGGGATGTAAATTGCCAACAGCCACTCTGGAGAAGTGTATGGTGTGTCCTGAGACATCTAAAAAACACAGCTTAGAGAGCATAGGGCACTTCCACTCATGGGGGTATAAATTGGGAAAATGAAAAATCAGCAAGACACAAGCACCCCAAAGTTTAGGGCTGCTCTGTTGACAAGGACCTCCACTTCATTCCACCTTCAATATCCCAGGAAAGAGAAAAATGGATAAAGAAGTTGTGGTCCTTATGTACAATGGAATATCACTCAGCCATGAAATCAATGTCATAAGGCTAGTAGCAGCATGATGAGTGGATTTAGGTACGACGATTCTAAGTGAAATAAGTCACACAGAAAAGGACACTTCTCATAAGGTATCACTTATGGAGGGAATGTAAAAAGCGTTACACTTGAACTGAATTACAAAACAGAACAGAGTCACACATGCAGAAAACACACTATGGCTGCTTAACGGGAAAGGTGAGGTGGCGTGATACATAAAACAAGTGTTTCAAATTAGCTCAGATACCGTTCCATAAACCCAATATGTAATAGACAAGACCTACTCTTTGCTCAGAGAACTGGACTCAACACACCCTATTCACCGCACAAGAATATATCTGACTAGTAATAATCTTAAAACCAATGTATTGATATCTCTCTGTTAGTGTGTCAAGTGGGTGTAAAGCGGCATAAACACAGCAGTGAAAAGCAGCTAAACCCCATTATCAAAATAAATTACTTTGAAAAACCCATGAAACAAAGACAGTGAAAGAGAGAGAAATTCTTACACAATGCGTTCAGGGGCTGTGATGCAACCTGGATTGACCATATCTAGACCCACAGCTGGATGAGACATAAGGGTGGACACTCTTGGGGCTGAGAGGTTTGGTGAGGTTGGGTGAGCAAATGCAGACCCTTTAAAGTAATACTGCGTGGTACCCATCGCATGGGTCCCAAATCTCCAGGTTCAAGGGCATCTTCCTACATCGAAAACATGCATGAGAAAACAAAAAGATGGTACACCATGTGATGGGGAAAGGTTTCTAAAACGCACCTCATTTCTCTTCTCCTTGTGCCAGGGTACGCCATTCCAGCCGCTTTACTAACAATCTCCCTACTTGGAGCATCAGCACCTTTAACCTCCTGTTCCGTACAGGTTGCAATTTGTCCTGAGGATGAACGGGTAGACGGGGAACCAGTGAGAGACTAGCTCTTGGTGTTGGGACAGGCACAGGTCACTCTATTTTCCCATCAGGAAGAATAATTAACCACAGGCTCATCCTCCCCCCCGGAACCAGAACAGGGCCTGAAGCCATCCTGCGCTTTTGCGGCCAGCTCCCAAAAAAGCGAGTTGTAAAATGGAGCTTCAGGGCACTGCAATTCACAAACCTGCAGAGTTATAAATGATAACTCTCGTCCACAAATATAATGAGGGAAGGCAAAGAAGAGGATTTGAAATCAAGGCAGAATTGCAGGAAACAGATTTCAGGAGGTAGATTCGAATCGCCTTTAAAGCACATGAAAAGCGGCAAAACGTTGACAATGATGCCCTTGGCCAAAAAGGGCGTATGCGTTTTTTCCTGAATATATTCAGGAAAAAACGCATACGCCCTTTTTGGCCAACCAAGCAACCTGGAAAGGCAAATCAGCGCTACAAAGAAGACTCGCTACCCGTCGGTCAAAAGGGCCAAGCTGAAAAACGTGTCAAAACCAGAAATGCAGGACAGGCCATGGAGAAATGGGAGCCTTGCTACACTGATGGGCGGGATGTAAATTGCCAACAGCCACTCTGGAGAAGTGTATGGTGTGTCCTGAAACATCTAAAAAACACAGCTTAGAGAGCATAGGGCACTTCCACTCATGGGGGTATAAATTGGGAAAATGAAAAATCAGCAAGACACAAGCACCCCAAAGTTTAGGGCTGCTCTGTTGACAAGGACCTCCACTTCATTCCACCTTCAATATCCCAGGAAAGAGAAAAATGGATAAAGAAGTTGTGGTCCTTATGTACAATGGAATATCACTCAGCCATGAAATCGATGTCATAAGGCTAGTAGCAGCATGATGAGTGGATTTAGGTACGACGATTCTAAGTGAAATAAGTCACACAGAAAAGGACACTTCTCATAAGGTATCACTTATGGAGGGAATGTAAAAAGCGTTACACTTGAACTGAATTACAAAACAGAACAGAGTCACACATGCAGAAAACACACTATGGCTGCTTAACGGGAAAGGTGAGGTGGCGTGATACATAAAACAAGTGTTTCAAATTAGCTCAGATACCGTTCCATAAACCCAATATGTAATAGACAAGACCTACTCCTTGCTCAGAGAACTGGACTCAACACGCCCTATTCACCGCACAAGAATATATCTGACTAGTAACAATCTTAAAACCTATGTATTGATATCTCTCTGTTAGTGTGTCAAGTGGGTGTAAAGCGGCATAAACACAGCAGTGAAAAGCAGCTAAACCCCATTATCAAAATAAATTACTTTGAAAAACCCATGAAACAAAGACAGTGAAAGAGAGAGAAATTCTTACACAATGCGTTCAGGGGCTGTGATGCAACCTGGATTGACCATATCTAGACCCACAGCTGGATGAGACATAAGGGTGGACACTCTTGGGGCTGAGAGGTTTGGCGAGGTTGGGTGAGCAAACGCAGACCCTTTAAAGTAATACTGAGTGGTACCCATCGCATGGGTCCCAAATCTCCAGGTTCAAGGGCATCTTCCTACATCGAAAACATGCATGAGAAAACAGAAAGATGGTACACCATGTGATGGGGAAAGGTTTCTAAAACGCACCTCATTTCTCTTCTCCTTGTGCCCGGGTTCGCCATTCCAGCCGCTTTACTAACAATCTCCCTACTTGGAGCATCAGCACCTTTAACCTCCTGTTCCGTACAGGTTGCAATTTGTCCTGAGGATGAACGGGTAGACGGGGAACCAGTGAGAGACTAGCTCTTGGTGTTGGGACAGGCACAGGTCACTCTATTTTCCCATCAGGAAGAAGAATTACCCACAGGCTCATCCTCCCCCCCGGAACCAGAACAGGGCCTGAAGCCATCCTGCGCTTTTGCGGCCAGCTCCCAAAAAAGCGAGTTGTAAAATGGAGCTTCAGGGCACTGCAATTCACAAACCTGCAGAGTTATAAATGATAACTCTCGTCCACAAATATATTGAGGGAAGGCAAAGAAGAGGATTTGAAATCAAGGCAGAATTGCAGGAAACAGATTTCAGGAGGTAGATTCGAATCGCCTTTAAAGCACATGAAAAGCGGCAAAACGTTGACAATGATGCCCTTGGCCAAAAAGGGCGTATGCGTTTTTTCCTGAATATATTCAGGAAAAAACGCATACGCCCTTTTTGGCCAACCAAGCAACCTGGAAAGGCAAATCAGCGCTACAAAGAAGACTCGCTACCCGTCGGTCAAAAGGGCCATGCTGAAAAACGTGTCAAAACCAGAAATGCAGGACAGGCCATGGAGAAATGGCAGCCTTGCTACACTGATGGGCGGGATGTAAATTGCCAACAGCCACTCTGGAGAAGTGTATGGTGTGTCCTGAAACATCTAAAAAACACAGCTTAGAGAGCATAGGGCACTTCCACTCATGGGGGTATAAATTGGGAAAATGAAAAATCAGCAAGACACAAGCACCTCAAAGTTTAGGGCTGCTCTGTTGACAAGGACCTCCACTTCATTCCACCTTCAATATCCCAGGAAAGAGAAAAATGGATAAAGAAGTTGTGGTCCTTATGTACAATGGAATATCACTCAGCCATGAAATCGATGTCATAAGGCTAGTAGCAGCATGATGAGTGGATTTAGGTACGACGATTCTAAGTGAAATAAGTCACACAGAAAAGGACACTTCTCATAAGGTATCACTTATGGAGGGAATGTAAAAAGCGTTACACTTGAACTGAATTACAAAACAGAACAGAGTCACACATGCAGAAAACACACTATGGCTGCTTAACGGGAAAGGTGAGGTGGCGTGATACATAAAACAAGTGTTTCAAATTAGCTCAGATACCGTTCCATAAACCCAATATGTAATAGACAAGACCTACTCCTTGCTCAGAGAACTGGACTCAACACGCCCTATTCACCGCACAAGAATATATCTGACTAGTAACAATCTTAAAACCTATGTATTGATATCTCTCTGTTAGTGTGTCAAGTGGGTGTAAAGCGGCATAAACACAGCAGTGAAAAGCAGCTAAACCCCATTATCAAAATAAATTACTTTGAAAAACCCATGAAACAAAGACAGTGAAAGAGAGAGAAATTCTTACACAATGCGTTCAGGGGCTGTGATGCAACCTGGATTGACCATATCTAGACCCACAGCTGGATGAGACATAAGGGTGGACACTCTTGGGGCTGAGAGGTTTGGCGAGGTTGGGTGAGCAAACGCAGACCCTTTAAAGTAATACTGAGTGGTACCCATCGCATGGGTCCCAAATCTCCAGGTTCAAGGGCATCTTCCTACATCGAAAACATGCATGAGAAAACAGAAAGATGGTACACCATGTGATGGGGAAAGGTTTCTAAAACGCACCTCATTTCTCTTCTCCTTGTGCCCGGGTTCGCCATTCCAGCCGCTTTACTAACAATCTCCCTACTTGGAGCATCAGCACCTTTAACCTCCTGTTTCGTACAGGTTGCAATTTGTCCTGAGGATGAACGGGTAGACCGGGAACCAGTGAGAGACTAGCTCTTGGTGTTGGGACAGGCACAGGTCACTCTATTTTCCCATCAGGAAGAAGAATTAACCACAGGCTCATCCTCCCCCCCGCAACCAGAACAGGGCCTGAAGCCATCCTGCGCTTTTGCGGCCAGCTCCCAAAAAAGCGAGTTGTAAAATGGAGCTTCAGGGCACTGCAATTCACAAACCTGCAGAGTTATAAATGATAACTCTCGTCCACAAATATATTGAGGGAAGTCAAAGAAGAGGATTTGAAATCAAGGCAGAATTGCAGGAAACAGATTTCAGGAGGTAGATTCGAATCGCCTTTAAAGCACATGAAAAGCGGCAAAACGTTGACAATGATGCCCTTGGCCAAAAAGGGCGTATGCGTTTTTTCCTGAATATATTCAGGAAAAAACGCATACGCCCTTTTTGGCCAACCAAGCAACCTGGAAAGGCAAATCAGCGCTACAAAGAAGACTCGCTACCCGTCGGTCAAAAGGGCCAAGCTGAAAAACGTGTCAAAACCAGAAATGCAGGACAGGCCATGGAGAAATGGGAGCCTTGCTACACTGATGGGCGGGATGTAAATTGCCAACAGCCACTGTGGAGAAGTGTATGGTGTGTCCTGAGACATCTAAAAAACACAGCTTAGAGAGCATAGGGCACTTCCACTCATGGGGGTATAAATTGGGAAAATGAAAAATCAGCAAGACACAAGCACCCCAAAGTTTAGGGCTGCTCTGTTGACAAGGACCTCCACTTCATTCCACCTTCAATATCCCAGGAAAGAGAAAAATGGATAAAGAAGTTGTGGTCCTTATGTACAATGGAATATCACTCAGCCATGAAATCAATGTCATAAGGCTAGTAGCAGCATGATGAGTGGATTTAGGTACGACGATTCTAAGTGAAATAAGTCATACAGAAAAGGACACTTCTCATAAGGTATCACTTATGGAGGGAATGTAAAAAGCGTTACACTTGAACTGAATTACAAAACAGAACAGAGTCACACATGCAGAAAACACACTATGGCTGCTTAACGGGAAAGGTGAGGTGGCGTGATACATAAAACAAGTGTTTCAAATTAGCTCAGATACCGTTCCATAAACCCAATATGTAATAGACAAGACCTACTCTTTGCTCAGAGAACTGGACTCAACACACCCTATTCACCGCACAAGAATATATCTGACTGGTAATAATCTTAAAACCAATGTATTGATATCTCCCTGTTAGTGTGTCAAGTGGGTGTAAAGCGGCATAAACACAGCAGTGAAAAGCAGCTAAACCCCATTATCAAAATAAATTACTTTGAAAAACCCATGAAACAAAGACAGTGAAAGAGAGAGAAATTCTTACACAATGCGTTCAGGGGCTGTGATGCAACCTGGATTGACCATATCTAGACCCACAGCTGGATGAGACATAAGGGTGGACACTCTTGGGGCTGAGAGGTTTGGTGAGGTTGGGTGAGCAAATGCAGACCCTTTAAAGTAATACTGCGTGGTACCCATCGCATGGGTCCCAAATCTCCAGGTTCAAGGGCATCTTCCTACATCGAAAACATGCATGAGAAAACAAAAAGATGGTACACCATGTGATGGGGAAAGGTTTCTAAAACGCACCTCATTTCTCTTCTCCTTGTGCCAGGGTACGCCATTCCAGCCGCTTTACTAACAATCTCCCTACTTGGAGCATCAGCACCTTTAACCTCCTGTTTCGTACAGGTTGCAATTTGTCCTGAGGATGAACGGGTAGACGGGGAACCAGTGAGAGACTAGCTCTTGGTGTTGGGACAGGCACAGGTCACTCTATTTTCCCATCAGGAAGAATAATTAACCACAGGCTCATCCTCCCCCCCGGAACCAGAACAGGGCCTGAAGCCATCCTGCGCTTTTGCGGCCAGCTCCCAAAAAAGCGAGTTGTAAAATGGAGCTTCAGGGCACTGCAATTCACAAACCTGCAGAGTTATAAATGATAACTCTCGTCCACAAATATAATGAGGGAAGGCAAAGAAGAGGATTTGAAATCAAGGCAGAATTGCAGGAAACAGATTTCAGGAGGTAGATTCGAATCGCCTTTAAAGCACATGAAAAGCGGCAAAACGTTGACAATGATGCCCTTGGCCAAAAAGGGCGTATGCGTTTTTTCCTGAATATATTCAGGAAAAAACGCATACGCCCTTTTTGGCCAACCAAGCAACCTGGAAAGGCAAATCAGCGCTACAAAGAAGACTCGCTACCCGTCGGTCAAAAGGGCCATGCTGAAAAACGTGTCAAAACCAGAAATGCAGGACAGGCCATGGAGAAATGGGAGCCTTGCTACACTGATGGGCGGGATGTAAATTGCCAACAGCCACTCTGGAGAAGTGTATGGTGTGTCCTGAGACATCTAAAAAACACAGCTTAGAGAGCATAGGGCACTTCCACTCATGGGGGTATAAATTGGGAAAATGAAAAATCAGCAAGACACAAGCACCCCAAAGTTTAGGGCTGCTCTGTTGACAAGGACCTCCACTTCATTCCACCTTCAATATCCCAGGAAAGAGAAAAATGGATAAAGAAGTTGTGGTCCTTATGTACAATGGAATATCACTCAGCCATGAAATCGATGTCATAAGGCTAGTAGCAGCATGATGAGTGGATTTAGGTACGACGATTCTAAGTGAAATAAGTCACACAGAAAAGGACACTTCTCATAAGGTATCACTTATGGAGGGAATGTAAAAAGCGTTACACTTGAACTGAGTTACAAAACAGAACAGAGTCACAAATGCAGAAAACACACTATGGCTGCTTAACGGGAAAGGTGAGGTGGCGTGATACATAAAACAAGTGTTTCAAATTAGCTCAGATACCGTTCCATAAACCCAATATGTAATAGACAAGACCTACTCCTTGCTCAGAGAACTGGACTCAACACGCCCTATTCACCGCACAAGAATATATCTGACTAGTAACAATCTTAAAACCTATGTATTGATATCTCTCTGTTAGTGTGTCAAGTGGGTGTAAAGCGGCATAAACACAGCAGTGAAAAGCAGCTAAACCCCATTATCAAAATAAATTACTTTGAAAAACCCATGAAACAAAGACAGTGAAAGAGAGAGAAATTCTTACACAATGCGTTCAGGGGCTGTGATGCAACCTGGATTGACCATATCTAGACCCACAGCTGGATGAGACATAAGGGTGGACACTCTTGGGGCTGAGAGGTTTGGCGAGGTTGGGTGAGCAAACGCAGACCCTTTAAAGTAATACTGAGTGGTACCCATCGCATGGGTCCCAAATCTCCAGGTTCAAGGGCATCTTCCTACATCGAAAACATGCATGAGAAAACAGAAAGATGGTACACCATGTGATGGGGAAAGGTTTCTAAAACGCACCTCATTTCTCTTCTCCTTGTGCCAGGGTACGCCATTCCAGCCGCTTTACTAACAATCTCCCTACTTGGAGCATCAGCACCTTTAACCTCCTGTTCCGTACAGGTTGCAATTTGTCCTGAGGATGAACGGGTAGACGGGGAACCAGTGAGAGACTAGCTCTTGGTGTTGGGACAGGCACAGGTCACTCTATTTTCCCATCAGGAAGAAGAATTAACCACAGGCTCATCCTCCCCCCCGCAACCAGAACAGGGCCTGAAGCCATCCTGCGCTTTTGCGGCCAGCTCCCAAAAAAGCGAGTTGTAAAATGGAGCTTCAGGGCACTGCAATTCACAAACCTGCAGAGTTATAAATGATAACTCTCGTCCACAAATATAATGAGGGAAGGCAAAGAAGAGGATTTGAAATCAAGGCAGAATTGCAGGAAACAGATTTCAGGAGGTAGATTCGAATCGCCTTTAAAGCACATGAAAAGCGGCAAAACGTTGACAATGATGCCCTTGGCCAAAAAGGGCGTATGCGTTTTTTCCTGAATATATTCAGGAAAAAACGCATACGCCCTTTTTGGCCAACCAAGCAACCTGGAAAGGCAAATCAGCGCTACAAAGAAGACTCGCTACCCGTCGGTCAAAAGGGCCATGCTGAAAAACGTGTCAAAACCAGAAATGCAGGACAGGCCATGGAGAAATGGCAGCCTTGCTACACTGATGGGCGGGATGTAAATTGCCAACAGCCACTCTGGAGAAGTGTATGGTGTGTCCTGAAACATCTAAAAAACACAGCTTAGAGAGCATAGGGCACTTCCACTCATGGGGGTATAAATTGGGAAAATGAAAAATCAGCAAGACACAAGCACCCCAAAGTTTAGGGCTGCTCTGTTGACAAGGACCTCCACTTCATTCCACCTTCAATATCCCAGGAAAGAGAAAAATGGAAAAAGAAGTTGTGGTCCTTATGTACAATGGAATATCACTCAGCCATGAAATCGATGTCATAAGGCTAGTAGCAGCATGATGAGTGGATTTAGGTACGACGATTCTAAGTGAAATAAGTCACACAGAAAAGGACACTTCTCATAAGGTATCACTTATGGAGGGAATGTAAAAAGCGTTACACTTGAACTGAATTACAAAACAGAACAGAGTCACACATGCAGAAAACACACTATGGCTGCTTAACGGGAAAGGTGAGGTGGCGTGATACATAAAACAAGAGTTTCAAATTAGCTCAGATACCGTTCCATAAACCCAATATGTAATAGACAAGACCTACTCCTTGCTCAGAGAACTGGACTCAACACGCCCTATTCACCGCACAAGAATATATCTGACTAGTAACAATCTTAAAACCTATGTATTGATATCTCTCTGTTAGTGTGTCAAGTGGGTGTAAAGCGGCATAAACACAGCAGTGAAAAGCAGCTAAACCCCATTATCAAAATAAATTACTTTGAAAAACCCATGAAACAAAGACAGTGAAAGAGAGAGAAATTCTTACACAATGCGTTCAGGGGCTGTGATGCAACCTGGATTGACCATATCTAGACCCACAGCTGGATGAGACATAAGGGTGGACACTCTTGGGGCTGAGAGGTTTGGCGAGGTTGGGTGAGCAAACGCAGACCCTTTAAAGTAATACTGAGTGGTACCCATCGCATGGGTCCCAAATCTCCAGGTTCAAGGGCATCTTCCTACATCGAAAACATGCATGAGAAAACAGAAAGATGGTACACCATGTGATGGGGAAAGGTTTCTAAATCGCACCTCATTTCTCTTCTCCTTGTGCCCGGGTTCGCCATTCCAGCCGCTTTACTAACAATCTCCCTACTTGGAGCATCAGCACCTTTAACCTCCTGTTTCGTACAGGTTGCAATTTGTCCTGAGGATGAACGGGTAGACGGGGAACCAGTGAGAGACTAGCTCTTGGTGTTGGGACAGGCACAGGTCACTCTATTTTCCCATCAGGAAGAAGAATTAACCACAGGCTCATCCTCCCCCCCGCAACCAGAACAGGGCCTGAAGCCATCCTGCGCTTTTGCGGCCAGCTCCCAAAAAAGCGAGTTGTAAAATGGAGCTTCAGGGCACTGCAATTCACAAACCTGCAGAGTTATAAATGATAACTCTCGTCCACAAATATATTGAGGGAAGTCAAAGAAGAGGATTTGAAATCAAGGCAGAATTGCAGGAAACAGATTTCAGGAGGTAGATTCGAATCGCCTTTAAAGCACATGAAAAGCGGCAAAACGTTGACAATGATGCCCTTGGCCAAAAAGGGCGTATGCGTTTTTTCCTGAATATATTCAGGAAAAAACGCATACGCCCTTTTTGGCCAACCAAGCAACCTGGAAAGGCAAATCAGCGCTACAAAGAAGACTCGCTACCCGTCGGTCAAAAGGGCCAAGCTGAAAAACGTGTCAAAACCAGAAATGCAGGACAGGCCATGGAGAAATGGGAGCCTTGCTACACTGATGGGCGGGATGTAAATTGCCAACAGCCACTCTGGAGAAGTGTATGGTGTGTCCTGAGACATCTAAAAAACACAGCTTAGAGAGCATAGGGCACTTCCACTCATGGGGGTATAAATTGGGAAAATGAAAAATCAGCAAGACACAAGCACCCCAAAGTTTAGGGCTGCTCTGTTGACAAGGACCTCCACTTCATTCCACCTTCAATATCCCAGGAAAGAGAAAAATGGATAAAGAAGTTGTGGTCCTTATGTACAATGGAATATCACTCAGCCATGAAATCAATGTCATAAGGCTAGTAGCAGCATGATGAGTGGATTTAGGTACGACGATTCTAAGTGAAATAAGTCACACAGAAAAGGACACTTCTCATAAGGTATCACTTATAGAGGGACTGTAAAAACCGTTACACTTGAACTGAATTACAAAACAGAACAGAGTCACACATGCAGAAAACACACTATGGCTGCTTAACGGGAAAGGTGAGGTGGGGTGATACATAAAACAAGGGATTCAAATTAGCTCAGATACCGTTCCATAAACCCAATATGTAATAGACAAGAACTACTCCTTGCTCAGAGAACTGGACTCAACACGCCCTATTCACCGCACAAGAATATATCTGACTAGTAATAATCTTAAAACCTATGTATTGATATCTCTCTGTTAGTGTGTCAAGTGGGTGTAAAGCGGCATAAACACAGCAGTGAAAAGCAGCTAAACCCCATTATCAAAATAAATTACTTTGAAAAACCCATGAAACAAAGACAGTGAAAGAGAGAGAAATTCTTACACAATGCGTTCAGGGGCTGTGATGCAACCTGGATTGACCATATCTAGACCCACAGCTGGATGAGACATAAGGGTGGACACTCTTGGGGCTGAGAGGTTTGGTGAGGTTGGGTGAGCAAACGCAGACCCTTTAAAGTAATACTGCGTGGTACCCATCGCATGGGTCCCAAATCTCCAGGTTCAAGGGCATCTTCCTACATCGAAAACATGCATGAGAAAACAAAAAGATGGTACACCATGTGATGGGGAAAGGTTTCTAAAACGCACCTCATTTCTCTTCTCCTTGTGCCCGGGTTCGCCATTCCAGCCGCTTTACTAACAATCTCCCTACTTGGAGCATCAGCACCTTTAACCTCCTGTTCCGTACAGGTTGCAATTTGTCCTGAGGATGAACGGGTAGACGGGGAACCAGTGAGAGACTAGCTCTTGGTGTTGGGACAGGCACAGGTCACTCTATTTTCCCATCAGGAAGAAGAATTAACCACAGGCTCATCCTCCCCCCCGGAACCAGAACAGGGCCTGAAGCCATCCTGCGCTTTTGCGGCCAGCTCCCAAAAAAGCGAGTTGTAAAATGGAGCTTCAGGGCACTGCAATTCACAAACGTGCAGAGTTATAATTGATAACTTTCGTCCACAAATATATTGAGGGAAGGCAAAGAAGAGGACTTGAAATCAAGGCAGAATTGCAGGAAACAGATTTCAGGAGGTAGATTCGAATTGCCTTTAAAGCACATGAAAAGCGGCAAAACGTTGACAATGATGCCCTTGGCCAAAAAGTGCGTATGCGTTTTTTCCTGAATATATTCAGGAAAAAACGCATACGCCCTTTTTGGCCAACCAAGCAACCTGGAAAGGCAAATCAGCGCTACAAAGAAGACTCGCTACCCATCGGTCAAAAGGGCCATGCTTAAAAAAGTCTCAAAACCAGAAATGCAGGACAGGCCATGGAGAAATGGGAGCCTTGCTACACTGATGGGCGGGATGTAAATTGCCAACAGCCACTCTGGAGAAGTGTACGGTGTGTCCTGAAACATCCAAAAAACACAGCTTAGAGAGCTTAGGGCACTTCCACTCATGGGGATATAAATTGGGAAAATGAAAAATCAGCAAGACACAAGCACCCCAAAGTTTAGGGCTGCTCTGTTGACAAGGACCTCCACTTCATTCCACCTTCAATATCCCAGGAAAGAGAGAAATGGATAAAGAAGTTGTGGTCCTTATGTACAATGCAATATCACTCAGCCATGAAATCAATGTCATAAGGCTAGTAGCAGCATGATGAGTGGATTTAGGTACGACGATTCTAAGTGAAATAAGTCACACAGAAAAGGACACTTCTCATAAGGTATCACTTATAGAGGGAATGTAAAAACCGTTACACTTGAACTGAATTACAAAACAGAAAAGAGTCACACATGCAGAAAACACACTATGGCAGCTTAACGGGAAAGGTGAGGTGGGGTGATACATAAAACAAGGGTTTCAAATTAGCTCAGATACCGTTCCATAAACCCAATATGTAATAGACAAGACCTACTCCTTGCTCAGAGAACTGGACTCAACACGCCCTATTCACCGCACAAGAATATATCTGACTAGTAATAATCTTAAAACCTATGTATTGATATCTCTCTGTTAGTGTGTCAAGTGGGTGTAAAGCGGCATAAACACAGCAGTGAAAAGCAGCTAAACCCCATTATAAAAATAAATTACTTTGAAAAACCCATGAAAAAAAGACAGTGAAAGAGAGAGAAATTCTTACACAATGCGTTCAGGGGCTGTGATGCAACCTGGATTGACCATATCTAGACCCACAGCTGGATGAGACATAAGGGTGGACACTCTTGGGGCTGAGAGGTTTGGTGAGGTTGGGTGAGCAAACGCAGACCCTTTAAAGTAATACTGCGTGGTACCCATCGCATGGGTCCCAACTCTCCAGGTTCAAGGGCATCTTCCTACATCGAAAACATGCATGAGAAAACAAAAAGATGGTACACCATGTGATGGGGAAAGGTTTCTAAAACGCACCTCATTTCTCTTCTCCTTGTGCCCGGGTTCGCCATTCCATCCGCTTTACTAACAATCTCCCTACTTGGAGCATCAGCACCTTTAACCTCCTGTTCCGTACAGGTTGCAATTTGTCCTGAGGATGAACGGGTAGACGGGGAACCAGTGAGAGACTAGCTCTTGGTGTTGGGACAGGCACAGGTCACTCTATTTTCCCATCAGGAAGAAGAATTAACCACAGGCTCATCCTCCCCCCGGAACCCGAACAGGGCCTGAAGCCATCCTGCGCTTTTGCGGCCAGCTCCCAAAAAAGCGAGTTGTAAAATGGAGCTTCAGGGCACTGCAATTCACAAACCTGCAGAGTTATAAATGATAACTCTCGTCCACAAATATATTGAGGGAAGGCAAAGAAGAGGATTTGAAATCAAGGCAGAAATGCAGGAAACAGATTTCAGGAGGTAGATTCGAATCACCTTTAAAGCACATGAAAAGCGGCAAAACGTTGACAATGATGCCCTTGGCCAAAAAGGGCGTATGCGTTTTTTCATGAATATATTCAGGAAAAAACGCATACGCCCTTTTTGGCCAACCAAGCAACCTGGAAAGGCAAATCAGGGCTACAAAGAAGACTCGCTACCCATCGGTCAAAAGGGCCATGCTGAAAAAAGTCTCAAAACCAGAAATGCAGGACAGGCCATGGAGAAATGGGAGCCTTGCTACACTGATGGGCGGGATGTAAATTGCCAACAGCCACTCTGGAGAAGTGTACGGTGTGTCCTGAAACATCTAAAAAACACAGCTTAGAGAGCATAGGGCACTTCCACTCATGGGGGTATAAATTGGGAAAATGAAAAATCAGCAAGACACAAGCACCCCAAAGTTTAGGGCTGCTCTGTTGACAAGGACCTCCACTTCATTCCACCTTCAATATCCCAGGAGGGAGAAAAATGGATAAAGAAGTTGTGGTCCTTATGTACAATGGAATATCACTCAGCCATGAAATCAATGTCATAAGGCTAATAGCAGTATGATGAGTGGATTTAGGTACGACGATTCTAAGAGAAATAAGTCACACAGAAAAGGACACTTCTCATAAGGTATCACTTATAGAGGGAATGTAAAAACCGTTACACTTGAACTGAATTACAAAACAGAACAGAGTCACACATGCAGAAAACACACTATGGCTGCTTAACGGGAAAGGTGAGGTGGGGTGATACATAAAACAAGGGTTTCAAATTAGCTCAGATACCGTTCCATAAACCCAATATGTAATAGACAAGACCTACTCCTTGCTCAGAGAACTGGACTCAACACGCCCTATTCACCGCACAAGAATATATCTGACTAGTAATAATCTTAAAACCTATGTATTGATATCTCTCTGTTAGTGTGTCAAGTGGGTGTAAAGCGGCATAAACACAGCAGTGAAAAGCAGCTAAACCCCATTATAAAAATAAATTACTTTGAAAAACCCATGAAACAAAGACAGTGAAAGAGAGAGAAATTCTTACACAATGCGTTCAGGGGCTGTGATGCAACCTGGATTGACCATTTCTAGACCCACAGCTGGATGAGACATAAGGGTGGACACTCTTGGGGCTGAGAGGTTTGGTGAGGTTGGGTGAGCAAACGCAGACCCTTTAAAGTAATACTGCGTGGTACCCATCGCATGGGTCCCAAATCTCCAGGTTCAAGGGCATCTTCCTACATCGAAAACATGCATGAGAAAACAAAAAAGATGGTACACCATGAGATGGGGAAAGGTTTCTAAAACGCACCTCATTTCTCTTCTCCTTGTGCCCGGGGTCACCATTCCAGCCGCTTTACTAACAATCTCCCTACTTGGAGCATCAGCACCTTTAACCTCCTGTTCCGTACAGGTTGCAATTTGTCCTGAGGATGAACGGGAATACGGGGAACCAGTGAGAGACT
Organism: Balaenoptera borealis; assembly: GCF_965194805.1. Taxonomy (NCBI): domain Eukaryota; kingdom Metazoa; phylum Chordata; class Mammalia; order Artiodactyla; family Balaenopteridae; genus Balaenoptera; species Balaenoptera borealis. Next base: position 4,868,849 of record NW_028124009.1, read on the forward strand.
AGCTCTTGGTGTTGGGACAGGCACAGGTCACTCTATTTTCCCATCAGGAAGAAGAATTAACCACAGGCTCATCCTCCCCCCGGAACCAGAACAGGGCCTGAAGCCATCCTGCGCTTTTGCGGCCAGCTCCCAAAAAAGCGAGTTGTACAATGGAGCTTCAGGGCACTGCAATTCACAAACGTGCAGAGTTATAAATGATAACTCTCGTCCACAAATATATTGAGGGAAGGCAAAGAAGAGGATTTGAAATCAAGGCAGAAATGCAGGAAACAGATTTCAGGAGGTAGATTCGAATCACCTTTAAAGCACATGAAAAGCGGCAAAACGTTGACAATGATGCCCTTGGCCAAAAAGGGCGTATGCGTTTTTTCCTGAATATATTCAGGAAAAAACGCATACGCCCTTTTTGGCCAACCAAGCAACCTGGAAAGGCAAATCAGGGCTACAAAGAAGACTCGCTACCCATCGGTCAAAAGGGCCATGCTGAAAAAAGTCTCAAAACCAGAAATGCAGGACAGGCCATGGAGAAATGGGAGCCTTGCTACACTGATGGGCGGGATGTAAATTGCCAACAGCCACTCTGGAGAAGTGTACGGTGTGTCCTGAAACATCTAAAAAACACAGCTTAGAGAGCATAGGGCACTTCCACTCATGGGGGTATAAATTGGGAAAATGAAAAATCAGCAAGACACAAGCACCCCAAAGTTTAGGGCTGCTCTGTTGACAAGGACCTCCACTTCATTCCACCTTCAATATCCCAGGAGGGAGAAAAATGGATAAAGAAGTTGTGGTCCTTATGTACAATGGAATATCACTCAGCCATGAAATCAATGTCATAAGGCTAATAGCAGCATGATGAGTGGATTTAGGTACGACGATTCTAAGAGAAATAAGTCACACAGAAAAGGACACTTCTCATAAGGTATCACTTATAGAGGGAATGTAAAAACCGTTACACTTGAACTGAATTACAAAACAGAACAGAGTCACACATGCAGAAAACACACTATGGCTGCTTAACGGGAAAGGTGAGGTGGGGTGATACATAAAACAAGGGTTTCAAATTAGCTCAGATACCGTTCCATAAACCCAATATGTAATAGACAAGACCTACTCCTTGCTCAGAGAACTGGACTCAACACGCCCTATTCACCGCACAAGAATATATCTGACTAGTAATAATCTTAAAACCTATGTATTGATATCTCTCTGTTAGTGTGTCAAGTGGGTGTAAAGCGGCATAAACACAGCAGTGAAAAGCAGCTAAACCCCATTATAAAAATAAATTACTTTGAAAAACCCATGAAACAAAGACAGTGAAAGAGAGAGAAATTCTTACACAATGCGTTCAGGGGCTGTGATGCAACCTGGATTGACCATTTCTAGACCCACAGCTGGATGAGACATAAGGGTGGACACTCTTGGGGCTGAGAGGTTTGGTGAGGTTGGGTGAGCAAACGCAGACCCTTTAAAGTAATACTGCGTGGTACCCATCGCATGGGTCCCAAATCTCCAGGTTCAAGGGCATCTTCCTACATCGAAAACATGCATGAGAAAACAAAAAAGATGGTACACTATGTGATGGGGAAAGGTTTCTAAAACGCACCTCATTTCTCTTCTCCTTGTGCCCGGGGTCACCATTCCAGCCGCTTTACTAACAATCTCCCTACTTGGAGCATCAGCACCTTTAACCTCCTGTTCCGTACAGGTTGCAATTTGTCCTGAGGATGAACGGGAATACGGGGAACCAGTGAGAGACTAGCTCTTGTTGTTGGGACAGGCACAGGTCACTCTATTTTCCCATCAGGAAGAAGAATTAACCACAGGCTCATACCTCCCCCCGGAACCAGAACAGGGCCTGAAGCCATCCTGCGCTTTTGCGGCCAGCTCCCAAAAAAGCGAGTTGTACAATGGAGCTTCAGGGCACTGCAATTCACAAACGTGCAGAGTTATAAATGATAACTCTCGTCCACAAATATATTGAGGGAAGGCAAAGAAGAGGATTTGAAATCAAGGCAGAAATGCAGGAAACAGATTTCAGGAGGTAGATTCGAATCGCCTTTAAAGCACATGAAAAGCGGCAAAACGTTGACAATGATGCCCTTGGCCAAAAAGGGCGTATGCGTTTTTTCCTGAATATATTCAGGAAAAAACGCATACGCCCTTTTTGGCCAACCAAGCAACCTGGAAAGGCAAATCAGGGCTACAAAGAAGACTCGCTACCCATCGGTCAAAAGGGCCATGCTGAAAAAAGTCTCAAAACCAGAAATGCAGGACAGGCCATGGAGAAATGGGAGCCTTGCTACACTGATGGGCGGGATGTAAATTGCCAACAGCCACTCTGGAGAAGTGTACGGTGTGTCCTGAAACATCTAAAAAACACAGCTTAGAGAGCATAGGGCACTTCCACTCATGGGGGTATAAATTGGGAAAATGAAAAATCAGCAAGACACAAGCACCCCAAAGTTTAGGGCTGCTCTGTTGACAAGGACCTCCACTTCATTCCACCTTCAATATCCCAGGAGGGAGAAAAATGGATAAAGAAGTTGTGGTCCTTTTGTACAATGGAATATCACTCAGCCATGAAATCAATGTCATAAGGCTAATAGCAGCATGATGAGTGGATTTAGGTACGACGATTCTAAGTGAAATAAGTCACACAGAAAAGGACACTTCTCATAAGGTATCACTTATAGAGGGACTGTAAAAACCGTTACACTTGAACTGAATTACAAAACAGAACAGAGTCACACATGCAGAAAACACACTATGGCTGCTTAACGGGAAAGGTGAGGTGGGGTGATACATAAAACAAGGGTTTCAAATTATCTCAGATACCGTTCCATAAACCCAATATGTAATAGACAAGACCTACTCCTTGCTCAGAGAACTGGACTCAACACGCCCTATTCACCGCACAAGAATATATCTGACTAGTAATAATCTTAAAACCTATGTATTGATATCTCTCTGTTAGTGTGTCAAGTGGGTGTAAAGCGGCATAAACACAGCAGTGAAAAGCAGCTAAACCCCATTATAAAAATAAATTACTTTGAAAAACCCATGAAACAAAGACAGTGAAAGAGAGAGAAATTCTTACACAATGCGTTCAGGGGCTGTGATGCAACCTGGATTGACCATTTCTAGACCCACAGCTGGATGAGACATAAGGGTGGACACTCTTGGGGCTGAGAGGTTTGGTGAGGTTGGGTGAGCAAACGCAGACCCTTTAAAGTAATACTGCGTGGTACCCATCGCATGGGTCCCAAATCTCCAGGTTCAAGGGCATCTTCCTACATCGAAAACATGCATGAGAAAACAAAAAAGATGGTACACCATGTGATGGGGAAAGGTTTCTAAAACGCACCTCATTTCTCTTCTCCTTGTGCCCGGGGTCGCCATTCCAGCCGCTTTACTAACAATCTCCCTACTTGGAGCATCAGCACCTTTAACCTCCTGTTCCGTACAGGTTGCAATTTGTCCTGAGGATGAACGGGAATACGGGGAACCAGTGAGAGACTAGCTCTTGTTGTTGGGACAGGCACAGGTCACTCTATTTTCCCATCAGGAAGAAGAATTAACCACAGGCTCATCCTCCCCCCCGGAACCAGAACAGGGCCTGAAGCCATCCTGCGCTTTTGCGGCCAGCTCCCAAAAAAGCGAGTTGTAAAATGGAGCTTCAGGGCACTGCAATTCACAAACCTGCAGAGTTATAAATGATAACTCTCGTCCACAAATATATTTAGGGAAGGCAAAGAAGAGGATTTGAAATCAAGGCAGAAATGCAGGAAACAGATTTCAGGAGGTAGATTCGAATCGCCTTTAAAGCACATGAAAAGCGGCAAAACGTTGACAATGATGCCCTTGGCCAAAAAGGGCGTATGCGTTTTTTCCTGAATATATTCAGGAAAAAACGCATACGCCCTTTTTGGCCAACCAAGCAACCTGGAAAGGCAAATCAGGGCTACAAAGAAGACTCGCTACCCATCGGTCAAAAGGGCCATGCTGAAAAAAGTCTCAAAACCAGAAATGCAGGACAGGCCATGGAGAAATGGGAGCCTTGCTACACTGATGTGTGGGATGTAAATTGCCAACAGCCACTCTGGAGAAGTGTACGGTGTGTCCTGAAACATCTAAAAAACACAGCTTAGAGAGCATAGGGCACTTCCACTCATGGGGGTATAAATTGGGAAAATGAAAAATCAGCAAGACACAAGCACCCCAAAGTTTAGGGCTGCTCTGTTGACAAAGACCTCCACTTCATTCCACCTTCAATATCCCAGGAAAGAGAGAAATGGATAAAGAAGTTGTGGTCCTTATGTACAATGCAATATCACTCAGCCATGAAATCAATGTCATAAGGCTAGTAGCAGCATGATGAGTGGATTTATGTACGACGATTCTAAGTGAAATAAGTCACACAGAAAAGGACACTTCTCATAAGGTATCACTTATAGAGGGAATGTAAAAACCGTTACACTTGAACTGAATTACAAAACAGAACAGAGTCACACATGCAGAAAACACACTATGGCTGCTTAACGGGAAAGGTGAGGTGGGGTGATACATAAAACAAGGGTTTCAAATTAGCTCAGATACCGTTCCATAAACCCAATATGTAATAGACAAGACCTACTCCTTGCTCAGAGAACTGGACTCAACACGCCCTATTCACTGCACAAGAATATATCTGACTAGTAATAATCTTAAAACCTATGTATTGATATCTCTCTGTTAGTGTGTCAAGTGGGTGTAAAGTGGCATAAACACAGCAGTGAAAAGCAGCTAAACCCCATTATAAAAATAAATTACTTTGAAAAACCCATGAAACAAAGACAGTGAAAGAGAGAGAAATTCTTACACAATGCGTTCAGGGGCTGTGATGCAACCTGGATTGACCATATCTAGACCCACAGCTGGATGAGACATAAGGGTGGACACTCTTGGGGCTGAGAGGTTTGGTGAGGTTGGGTGAGCAAACGCAGACCCTTTAAAGTAATACTGCGTGGTACCCATCGCATGGGTCCCAACTCTCCAGGTTCAAGGGCATCTTCCTACATCGAAAACATGCATGAGAAAACAAAAAGATGGTACACCATGTGATGGGGAAAGGTTTCTAAAACGCACCTCATTTCTCTTCTCCTTGTGCCCGGGTTCGCCATTCCATCCGCTTTACTAACAATCTCCCTACTTGGAGCATCAGCACCTTTAACCTCCTGTTCCGTACAGGTTGCAATTTGTCCTGAGGATGAACGGGTAGACGGGGAACCAGTGAGAGACTAGCTCTTGGTGTTGGGACAGGCACAGGTCACTCTATTTTCCCATCAGGAAGAAGAATTAACCACAGGCTCATCCTCCCCCCGGAACCCGAACAGGGCCTGAAGCCATCCTGCGCTTTTGCGGCCAGCTCCCAAAAAAGCGAGTTGTAAAATGGAGCTTCAGGGCACTGCAATTCACAAACCTGCAGAGTTATAAATGATAACTCTCGTCCACAAATATATTGAGGGAAGGCAAAGAAGAGGATTTGAAATCAAGGCAGAAATGCAGGAAACAGATTTCAGGAGGTAGATTCGAATCACCTTTAAAGCACATGAAAAGCGGCAAAACGTTGACAATGATGCCCTTGGCCAAAAAGGGCGTATGCGTTTTTTCCTGAATATATTCAGGAAAAAACGCATATGCCCTTTTTGGCCAACCAAGCAACCTGGAAAGGCAAATCAGGGCTACAAAGAAGACTCGCTACCCATCGGTCAAAAGGGCCTTGCTGAAAAAAGTCTCAAAACCAGAAATGCAGGACAGGCCATGGAGAAATGGGAGCCTTGCTACACTGATGGGCGGGATGTAAATTGCCAACAGCCACTCTGGAGAAGTGTACGGTGTGTCCTGAAACATCCAAAAAACACAGCTTAGAGAGCTTAGGGCACTTCCACTCATGGGGATATAAATTGGGAAAATGAAAAATCAGCAAGACACAAGCACCCCAAAGTTTAGGGCTGCTCTGTTGACAAGGACCTCCACTTCATTCCACCTTCAATATCCCAGGAAAGAGAGAAATGGATAAAGAAGTTGTGGTCCTTATGTACAATGCAATATCACTCAGCCATGAAATCAATGTCATAAGGCTAGTAGCAGCATGATGAGTGGATTTAGGTACGACGATTCTAAGTGAAATAAGTCACACAGAAAAGGACACTTCTCATAAGGTATCACTTATAGAGGGAATGTAAAAACCGTTACACTTGAACTGAATTACAAAACAGAACAGAGTCACACATGCAGAAAACACACTATGGCAGCTTAACGGGAAAGGTGAGGTGGGGTGATACATAAAACAAGGGTTTCAAATTAGCTCAGATACCGTTCCATAAACCCAATATGTAATAGACAAGACCTACTCCTTGCTCAGAGAACTGGACTCAACACGCCCTATTCACCGCACAAGAATATATCTGACTAGTAATAATCTTAAAACCTATGTATTGATATCTCTCTGTTAGTGTGTCAAGTGGGTGTAAAGCGGCATAAACACAGCAGTGAAAAGCAGCTAAACCCCATTATAAAAATAAATTACTTTGAAAAACCCATGAAACAAAGACAGTGAAAGAGAGAGAAATTCTTACACAATGCGTTCAGGGGCTGTGATGCAACCTGGATTGACCATATCTAGACCCACAGCTGGATGAGACATAAGGGTGGACACTCTTGGGGCTGAGAGGTTTGGTGAGGTTGGGTGAGCAAACGCAGACCCTTTAAAGTAATACTGCGTGGTACCCATCGCATGGGTCCCAACTCTCCAGGTTCAAGGGCATCTTCCTACATCGAAAACATGCATGAGAAAACAAATAGATGGTACACCATGTGATGGGGAAAGGTTTCTAAAACGCACCTCATTTCTCTTCTCCTTGTGCCCGGGTTCGCCATTCCATCCGCTTTACTAACAATCTCCCTACTTGGAGCATCAGCACCTTTAACCTCCTGTTCCGTACAGGTTGCAATTTGTCCTGAGGATGAACGGGTAGACGGGGAACCAGTGAGAGACTAGCTCTTGGTGTTGGGACAGGCACAGGTCACTCTATTTTCCCATCAGGAAGAAGAATTAACCACAGGCTCATCCTCCCCCCGGAACCCGAACAGGGCCTGAAGCCATCCTGCGCTTTTGCGGCCAGCTCCCAAAAAAGCGAGTTGTAAAATGGAGCTTCAGGGCACTGCAATTCACAAACCTGCAGAGTTATAAATGATAACTCTCGTCCACAAATATATTGAGGGAAGGCAAAGAAGAGGATTTGAAATCAAGGCAGAAATGCAGGAAACAGATTTCAGGAGGTAGATTCGAATCACCTTTAAAGCACATGAAAAGCGGCAAAACGTTGACAATGATGCCCTTGGCCAAAAAGGGCGTATGCGTTTTTTCCTGAATATATTCAGGAAAAAACGCATACGCCCTTTTTGGCCAACCAAGCAACCTGGAAAGGCAAATCAGGGCTACAAAGAAGACTCGCTACCCATCGGTCAAAAGGGCCATGCTGAAAAAAGTCTCAAAACCAGAAATGCAGGACAGGCCATGGAGAAATGGGAGCCTTGCTACACTGATGGGCGGGATGTAAATTGCCAACAGCCACTCTGGAGAAGTGTACGGTGTGTCCTGAAACATCTAAAAAACACAGCTTAGAGAGCATAGGGCACTTCCACTCATGGGGGTATAAATTGGGAAAATGAAAAATCAGCAAGACACAAGCACCCCAAAGTTTAGGGCTGCTCTGTTGACAAGGACCTCCACTTCATTCCACCTTCAATATCCCAGGAGGGAGAAAAATGGATAAAGAAGTTGTGGTCCTTATGTACAATGGAATATCACTCAGCCATGAAATCAATGTCATAAGGCTAATAGCAGTATGATGAGTGGATTTAGGTACGACGATTCTAAGAGAAATAAGTCACACAGAAAAGGACACTTCTCATAAGGTATCACTTATAGAGGGAATGTAAAAACCGTTACACTTGAACTGAATTACAAAACAGAACAGAGTCACACATGCAGAAAACACACTATGGCTGCTTAACGGGAAAGGTGAGGTGGGGTGATACATAAAACAAGGGTTTCAAATTAGCTCAGATACCGTTCCATAAACCCAATATGTAATAGACAAGACCTACTCCTTGCTCAGAGAACTGGACTCAACACGCCCTATTCACCGCACAAGAATATATCTGACTAGTAATAATCTTAAAACCTATGTATTGATATCTCTCTGTTAGTGTGTCAAGTGGGTGTAAAGCGGCATAAACACAGCAGTGAAAAGCAGCTAAACCCCATTATAAAAATAAATTACTTTGAAAAACCCATGAAACAAAGACAGTGAAAGAGAGAGAAATTCTTACACAATGCGTTCAGGGGCTGTGATGCAACCTGGATTGACCATTTCTAGACCCACAGCTGGATGAGACATAAGGGTGGACACTCTTGGGGCTGAGAGGTTTGGTGAGGTTGGGTGAGCAAACGCAGACCCTTTAAAGTAATACTGCGTGGTACCCATCGCATGGGTCCCAAATCTCCAGGTTCAAGGGCATCTTCCTACATCGAAAACATGCATGAGAAAACAAAAAAGATGGTACACCATGAGATGGGGAAAGGTTTCTAAAACGCACCTCATTTCTCTTCTCCTTGTGCCCGGGGTCACCATTCCAGCCGCTTTACTAACAATCTCCCTACTTGGAGCATCAGCACCTTTAACCTCCTGTTCCGTACAGGTTGCAATTTGTCCTGAGGATGAACGGGAATACGGGGAACCAGTGAGAGACTAGCTCTTGGTGTTGGGACAGGCACAGGTCACTCTATTTTCCCATCAGGAAGAAGAATTAACCACAGGCTCATCCTCCCCCCGGAACCAGAACAGGGCCTGAAGCCATCCTGCGCTTTTGCGGCCAGCTCCCAAAAAAGCGAGTTGTACAATGGAGCTTCAGGGCACTGCAATTCACAAACGTGCAGAGTTATAAATGATAACTCTCGTCCACAAATATATTGAGGGAAGGCAAAGAAGAGGATTTGAAATCAAGGCAGAAATGCAGGAAACAGATTTCAGGAGGTAGATTCGAATCACCTTTAAAGCACATGAAAAGCGGCAAAACGTTGACAATGATGCCCTTGGCCAAAAAGGGCGTATGCGTTTTTTCCTGAATATATTCAGGAAAAAACGCATACGCCCTTTTTGGCCAACCAAGCAACCTGGAAAGGCAAATCAGGGCTACAAAGAAGACTCGCTACCCATCGGTCAAAAGGGCCATGCTGAAAAAAGTCTCAAAACCAGAAATGCAGGACAGGCCATGGAGAAATGGGAGCCTTGCTACACTGATGGGCGGGATGTAAATTGCCAACAGCCACTCTGGAGAAGTGTACGGTGTGTCCTGAAACATCTAAAAAACACAGCTTAGAGAGCATAGGGCACTTCCACTCATGGGGGTATAAATTGGGAAAATGAAAAATCAGCAAGACACAAGCACCCCAAAGTTTAGGGCTGCTCTGTTGACAAGGACCTCCACTTCATTCCACCTTCAATATCCCAGGAGGGAGAAAAATGGATAAAGAAGTTGTGGTCCTTATGTACAATGGAATATCACTCAGCCATGAAATCAATGTCATAAGGCTAATAGCAGCATGATGAGTGGATTTAGGTACGACGATTCTAAGAGAAATAAGTCACACAGAAAAGGACACTTCTCATAAGGTATCACTTATAGAGGGAATGTAAAAACCGTTACACTTGAACTGAATTACAAAACAGAACAGAGTCACACATGCAGAAAACACACTATGGCTGCTTAACGGGAAAGGTGAGGTGGGGTGATACATAAAACAAGGGTTTCAAATTAGCTCAGATACCGTTCCATAAACCCAATATGTAATAGACAAGACCTACTCCTTGCTCAGAGAACTGGACTCAACACGCCCTATTCACCGCACAAGAATATATCTGACTAGTAATAATCTTAAAACCTATGTATTGATATCTCTCTGTTAGTGTGTCAAGTGGGTGTAAAGCGGCATAAACACAGCAGTGAAAAGCAGCTAAACCCCATTATAAAAATAAATTACTTTGAAAAACCCATGAAACAAAGACAGTGAAAGAGAGAGAAATTCTTACACAATGCGTTCAGGGGCTGTGATGCAACCTGGATTGACCATTTCTAGACCCACAGCTGGATGAGACATAAGGGTGGACACTCTTGGGGCTGAGAGGTTTGGTGAGGTTGGGTGAGCAAACGCAGACCCTTTAAAGTAATACTGCGTGGTACCCATCGCATGGGTCCCAAATCTCCAGGTTCAAGGGCATCTTCCTACATCGAAAACATGCATGAGAAAACAAAAAAGATGGTACACTATGTGATGGGGAAAGGTTTCTAAAACGCACCTCATTTCTCTTCTCCTTGTGCCCGGGGTCACCATTCCAGCCGCTTTACTAACAATCTCCCTACTTGGAGCATCAGCACCTTTAACCTCCTGTTCCGTACAGGTTGCAATTTGTCCTGAGGATGAACGGGAATACGGGGAACCAGTGAGAGACTAGCTCTTGTTGTTGGGACAGGCACAGGTCACTCTATTTTCCCATCAGGAAGAAGAATTAACCACAGGCTCATACCTCCCCCCGGAACCAGAACAGGGCCTGAAGCCATCCTGCGCTTTTGCGGCCAGCTCCCAAAAAAGCGAGTTGTACAATGGAGCTTCAGGGCACTGCAATTCACAAACGTGCAGAGTTATAAATGATAACTCTCGTCCACAAATATATTGAGGGAAGGCAAAGAAGAGGATTTGAAATCAAGGCAGAAATGCAGGAAACAGATTTCAGGAGGTAGATTCGAATCGCCTTTAAAGCACATGAAAAGCGGCAAAACGTTGACAATGATGCCCTTGGCCAAAAAGGGCGTATGCGTTTTTTCCTGAATATATTCAGGAAAAAACGCATACGCCCTTTTTGGCCAACCAAGCAACCTGGAAAGGCAAATCAGGGCTACAAAGAAGACTCGCTACCCATCGGTCAAAAGGGCCATGCTGAAAAAAGTCTCAAAACCAGAAATGCAGGACAGGCCATGGAGAAATGGGAGCCTTGCTACACTGATGGGCGGGATGTAAATTGCCAACAGCCACTCTGGAGAAGTGTACGGTGTGTCCTGAAACATCTAAAAAACACAGCTTAGAGAGCATAGGGCACTTCCACTCATGGGGGTATAAATTGGGAAAATGAAAAATCAGCAAGACACAAGCACCCCAAAGTTTAGGGCTGCTCTGTTGACAAGGACCTCCACTTCATTCCACCTTCAATATCCCAGGAGGGAGAAAAATGGATAAAGAAGTTGTGGTCCTTTTGTACAATGGAATATCACTCAGCCATGAAATCAATGTCATAAGGCTAATAGCAGCATGATGAGTGGATTTAGGTACGACGATTCTAAGTGAAATAAGTCACACAGAAAAGGACACTTCTCATAAGGTATCACTTATAGAGGGACTGTAAAAACCGTTACACTTGAACTGAATTACAAAACAGAACAGAGTCACACATGCAGAAAACACACTATGGCTGCTTAACGGGAAAGGTGAGGTGGGGTGATACATAAAACAAGGGTTTCAAATTATCTCAGATACCGTTCCATAAACCCAATATGTAATAGACAAGACCTACTCCTTGCTCAGAGAACTGGACTCAACACGCCCTATTCACCGCACAAGAATATATCTGACTAGTAATAATCTTAAAACCTATGTATTGATATCTCTCTGTTAGTGTGTCAAGTGGGTGTAAAGCGGCATAAACACAGCAGTGAAAAGCAGCTAAACCCCATTATAAAAATAAATTACTTTGAAAAACCCATGAAACAAAGACAGTGAAAGAGAGAGAAATTCTTACACAATGCGTTCAGGGGCTGTGATGCAACCTGGATTGACCATTTCTAGACCCACAGCTGGATGAGACATAAGGGTGGACACTCTTGGGGCTGAGAGGTTTGGTGAGGTTGGGTGAGCAAACGCAGACCCTTTAAAGTAATACTGCGTGGTACCCATCGCATGGGTCCCAAATCTCCAGGTTCAAGGGCATCTTCCTACATCGAAAACATGCATGAGAAAACAAAAAAGATGGTACACCATGTGATGGGGAAAGGTTTCTAAAACGCACCTCATTTCTCTTCTCCTTGTGCCCGGGGTCGCCATTCCAGCCGCTTTACTAACAATCTCCCTACTTGGAGCATCAGCACCTTTAACCTCCTGTTCCGTACAGGTTGCAATTTGTCCTGAGGATGAACGGGAATACGGGGAACCAGTGAGAGACTAGCTCTTGTTGTTGGGACAGGCACAGGTCACTCTATTTTCCCATCAGGAAGAAGAATTAACCACAGGCTCATCCTCCCCCCCGGAACCAGAACAGGGCCTGAAGCCATCCTGCGCTTTTGCGGCCAGCTCCCAAAAAAGCGAGTTGTAAAATGGAGCTTCAGGGCACTGCAATTCACAAACCTGCAGAGTTATAAATGATAACTCTCGTCCACAAATATATTTAGGGAAGGCAAAGAAGAGGATTTGAAATCAAGGCAGAAATGCAGGAAACAGATTTCAGGAGGTAGATTCGAATCGCCTTTAAAGCACATGAAAAGCGGCAAAACGTTGACAATGATGCCCTTGGCCAAAAAGGGCGTATGCGTTTTTTCCTGAATATATTCAGGAAAAAACGCATACGCCCTTTTTGGCCAACCAAGCAACCTGGAAAGGCAAATCAGGGCTACAAAGAAGACTCGCTACCCATCGGTCAAAAGGGCCATGCTGAAAAAAGTCTCAAAACCAGAAATGCAGGACAGACCATGGAGAAATGGGAGCCTTGCTACACTGATGTGTGGGATGTAAATTGCCAACAGCCACTCTGGAGAAGTGTACGGTGTGTCCTGAAACATCTAAAAAACACAGCTTAGAGAGCATAGGGCACTTCCACTCATGGGGGTATAAATTGGGAAAATGAAAAATCAGCAAGACACAAGCACCCCAAAGTTTAGGGCTGCTCTGTTGACAAAGACCTCCACTTCATTCCACCTTCAATATCCCAGGAAAGAGAGAAATGGATAAAGAAGTTGTGGTCCTTATGTACAATGCAATATCACTCAGCCATGAAATCAATGTCATAAGGCTAGTAGCAGCATGATGAGTGGATTTATGTACGACGATTCTAAGTGAAATAAGTCACACAGAAAAGGACACTTCTCATAAGGTATCACTTATAGAGGGAATGTAAAAACCGTTACACTTGAACTGAATTACAAAACAGAACAGAGTCACACATGCAGAAAACACACTATGGCTGCTTAACGGGAAAGGTGAGGTGGGGTGATACATAAAACAAGGGTTTCAAATTAGCTCAGATACCGTTCCATAAACCCAATATGTAATAGACAAGACCTACTCCTTGCTCAGAGAACTGGACTCAACACGCCCTATTCACTGCACAAGAATATATCTGACTAGTAATAATCTTAAAACCTATGTATTGATATCTCTCTGTTAGTGTGTCAAGTGGGTGTAAAGTGGCATAAACACAGCAGTGAAAAGCAGCTAAACCCCATTATAAAAATAAATTACTTTGAAAAACCCATGAAACAAAGACAGTGAAAGAGAGAGAAATTCTTACACAATGCGTTCAGGGGCTGTGATGCAACCTGGATTGACCATATCTAGACCCACAGCTGGATGAGACATAAGGGTGGACACTCTTGGGGCTGAGAGGTTTGGTGAGGTTGGGTGAGCAAACGCAGACCCTTTAAAGTAATACTGCGTGGTACCCATCGCATGGGTCCCAACTCTCCAGGTTCAAGGGCATCTTCCTACATCGAAAACATGCATGAGAAAACAAAAAGATGGTACACCATGTGATGGGGAAAGGTTTCTAAAACGCACCTCATTTCTCTTCTCCTTGTGCCCGGGTTCGCCATTCCATCCGCTTTACTAACAATCTCCCTACTTGGAGCATCAGCACCTTTAACCTCCTGTTCCGTACAGGTTGCAATTTGTCCTGAGGATGAACGGGTAGACGGGGAACCAGTGAGAGACTAGCTCTTGGTGTTGGGACAGGCACAGGTCACTCTATTTTCCCATCAGGAAGAAGAATTAACCACAGGCTCATCCTCCCCCCGGAACCAGAACAGGGCCTGAAGCCATCCTGCGCTTTTGCGGCCAGCTCCCAAAAAAGCGAGTTGTAAAATGGAGCTTCAGGGCACTGCAATTCACAAACCTGCAGAGTTATAAATGATAACTCTCGTCCACAAATATATTGAGGGAAGGCAAAGAAGAGGATTTGAAATCAAGGCAGAAATGCAGGAAACAGATTTCAGGAGGTAGATTCGAATCACCTTTAAAGCACATGAAAAGCGGCAAAACGTTGACAATGATGCCCTTGGCCAAAAAGGGCGTATGCGTTTTTTCCTGAATATATTCAGGAAAAAACGCATATGCCCTTTTTGGCCAACCAAGCAACCTGGAAAGGCAAATCAGGGCTACAAAGAAGACTCGCTACCCATCGGTCAAAAGGGCCTTGCTGAAAAAAGTCTCAAAACCAGAAATGCAGGACAGGCCATGGAGAAATGGGAGCCTTGCTACACTGATGGGCGGGATGTAAATTGCCAACAGCCACTCTGGAGAAGTGTACGGTGTGTCCTGAAACATCTAAAAAACACAGCTTAGAGAGCATAGGGCACTTCCACTCATGGGGGTATAAATTAGGAAAATGAAAAATCAGCAAGACACAAGCACCCCAAAGTTTAGGGCTGCTCTGTTGACAAGGACCTCCACTTCATTCCACCTTCAATATCCCAGGAGGGAGAAAAATGGATAAAGAAGTTGTGGTCCTTATGTACAATGGAATATCACTCAGCCATGAAATCAATGTCATAAGGCTAGTAGCAGCATGATGAGTGGATTTAGGTACGACGATTCTAAGAGAAATAAGTCACACAGAAAAGGACACTTCTCATAAGGTATCACTTATAGAGGGACTGTAAAAACCGTTACACTTGAACTGAATTACAAAACAGAACAGAGTCACACATGCAGAAAACACACTATGGCTGCTTAACGGGAAAGGTGAGGTGGGGTGATACATAAAACAAGGGTTTCAAATTAGCTCAGATACCGTTCCATAAACCCAATATGTAATAGACAAGACCTACTCCTTGCTCAGAGAACTGGACTCAACACGCCCTATTCACCGCACAAGAATATATCTGACTAGTAATAATCTTAAAACCTATGTATTGATATCTCTCTGTTAGTGTGTCAAGTGGGTGTAAAGCGGCATAAACACAGCAGTGAAAAGCAGCTAAACCCCATTATAAAAATAAATTACTTTGAAAAACCCATGAAACAAAGACAGTGAAAGAGAGAGAAATTCTTACACAATGCGTTCAGGGGCTGTGATGCAACCTGGATTGACCATTTCTAGACCCACAGCTGGATGAGACATAAGGGTGGACACTCTTGGGGCTGAGAGGTTTGGTGAGGTTGGGTGAGCAAACGCAGACCCTTTAAAGTAATACTGCGTGGTACCCATCGCATGGTTCCCAAATCTCCAGGTTCAAGGGCATCTTCCTACATCGAAAACATGCATGAGAAAACAAAAAAGATGGTACACCATGTGATGGGGAAAGGTTTCTAAAACGCACCTCATTTCTCTTCTCCTTGTGCCCGGGGTCACCATTCCAGCCGCTTTACTAACAATCTCCCTACTTGGAGCATCAGCACCTTTAACCTCCTGTTCCGTACAGGTTGCAATTTGTCCTGAGGATGAACGGGAACACGGGGAACCAGTGAGAGACTAGCTCTTGGTGTTGGGACAGGCACAGGTCACTCTATTTTCCCATCAGGAAGAAGAATTAACCACAGGCTCATCCTCCCCCCGGAACCAGAACAGGGCCTGAAGCCATCCTGCGCTTTTGCGGCCAGCTCCCAAAAAAGCGAGTTGTAAAATGGAGCTTCAGGGCACTGCAATTCACAAACGTGCAGAGTTATAAATGATAACTCTCGTCCACAAATATATTGAGGGAAGGCAAAGAAGAGGATTTGAAATCAAGGCAGAAATGCAGGAAACAGATTTCAGGAGGTAGATTCGAATCACCTTTAAAGCACATGAAAAGCGGCAAAACGTTGACAATGATGCCCTTGGCCAAAAAGGGCGTATGCGTTTTTTCCTGAATATATTCAGGAAAAAACGCATACGCCCTTTTTGGCCAACCAAGCAACCTGGAAAGGCAAATCAGGGCTACAAAGAAGACTCGCTACCCATCGGTCAAAAGGGCCATGCTGAAAAAAGTCTCAAAACCAGAAATGCAGGACAGGCCATGGAGAAATGGGAGCCTTGCTACACTGATGGGCGGGATGTAAATTGCCAACAGCCACTCTGGAGAAGTGTACGGTGTGTCCTGAAACATCTAAAAAACACAGCTTAGAGAGCATAGGGCACTTCCACTCATGGGGGTATAAATTGGGAAAATGAAAAATCAGCAAGACACAAGCACCCCAAAGTTTAGGGCTGCTCTGTTGACAAGGACCTCCACTTCATTCCACCTTCAATATCCCAGGAGGGAGAAAAATGGATAAAGAAGTTGTGGTCCTTTTGTACAATGGAATATCACTCAGCCATGAAATCAATGTCATAAGGCTAATAGCAGCATGATGAGTGGATTTAGGTACGACGATTCTAAGTGAAATAAGTCACACAGAAAAGGACACTTCTCATAAGGTATCACTTATAGAGGGACTGTAAAAACCGTTACACTTGAACTGAATTACAAAACAGAACAGAGTCACACATGCAGAAAACACACTATGGCTGCTTAACGGGAAAGGTGAGGTGGGGTGATACATAAAACAAGGGTTTCAAATTAGCTCAGATACCGTTCCATAAACCCAATATGTAATAGACAAGACCTACTCCTTGCTCAGAGAACTGGACTCAACACGCCCTATTCACCGCACAAGAATATATCTGACTAGTAATAATCTTAAAACCTATGTATTGATATCTCTCTGTTAGTGTGTCAAGTGGGTGTAAAGCGGCATAAACACAGCAGTGAAAAGCAGCTAAACCCCATTATCAAAATAAATTACTTTGAAAAACCCATGAAACAAAGACAGTGAAAGAGAGAGAAATTCTTACACAATGCGTTCAGGGGCTGTGATGCAACCTGGATTGACCATTTCTAGACCCACAGCTGGATGAGACATAAGGGTGGACACTCTTGGGGCTGAGAGGTTTGGTGAGGTTGGGTGAGCAAACGCAGACCCTTTAAAGTAATACTGCGTGGTACCCATCGCATGGGTCCCAAATCTCCAGGTTCAAGGGCATCTTCCTACATCGAAAACATGCATGAGAAAACAAAAAAGATGGTACACCATGTGATGGGGAAAGGTTTCTAAAACGCACCTCATTTCTCTTCTCCTTGTGCCCGGGGTCGCCATTCCAGCCGCTTTACTAACAATCTCCCTACTTGGAGCATCAGCACCTTTAACCTCCTGTTCCGTACAGGTTGCAATTTGTCCTGAGGATGAACGGGAATACGGGGAACCAGTGAGAGACTAGCTCTTGTTTTTGGGACAGGCACAGGTCACTCTATTTTCCCATCAGGAAGAAGAATTAACCACAGGCTCATCCTCCCCCCCGGAACCAGAACAGGGCCTGAAGCCATCCTGCGCTTTTGCGGCCAGCTCCCAAAAAAGCGAGTTGTAAAATGGAGCTTCAGGGCACTGCAATTCACAAACCTGCAGAGTTATAAATGATAACTCTCGTCCACAAATATATTGAGGGAAGGCAAAGAAGAGGATTTGAAATCAAGGCAGAAATGCAGGAAACAGATTTCAGGAGGTAGATTCGAATCGCCTTTAAAGCACATGAAAAGCGGCAAAACGTTGACAATGATGCTCTTGGCCAAAAAGGGCGTATGCGTTTTTTTCCTGAATATATTCAGGAAAAAACGCATACGCCCTTTTTGGCCAACCAAGCAACCTGGAAAGGCAAATCAGGGCTACAAAGAAGACTCGCTACCCATCGGTCAAAAGGGCCATGCTGAAAAAAGTCTCAAAACCAGAAATGCAGGACAGGCCATGGAGAAATGGGAGCCTTGCTACACTGATGGGTGGGATGTAAATTGCCAACAGCCACTCTGGAGAAGTGTACGGTGTGTCCTGAAACATCTAAAAAACACAGCTTAGAGAGCATAGGGCACTTCCACTCATGGGGGTATAAATTGGGAAAATGAAAAATCAGCAAGACACAAGCACCCCAAAGTTTAGGGCTGTTCTGTTGACAAGGACCTCCACTTCATTCCACCTTCAATATCCCAGGAGGGAGAAAAATGGATAAAGAAGTTGTGGTCCTTATGTACAATGGAATATCACTCAGCCATGAAATCAATGTCATAAGGCTAATAGCAGCATGATGAGTGGATTTAGGTACGACGATTCTAAGTGAAATAAGTCACACAGAAAAGGACACTTCTCATAAGGTATCACTTATAGAGGGACTGTAAAAACCGTTACACTTGAACTGAATTAGAAAACAGAACAGAGTCACACATGCAGAAAACACACTATGGCTGCTTAACGGGAAAGGTAAGGTGGGGTGATACATAAAACAAGGGTTTCAAATTAGCTCAGATACCGTTCCATAAACCCAATATGTAATAGACAAGACCTACTCCTTGCTCAGAGAACTGGACTCAACACGCCCTATTCACCACACAAGAATATATCTGACTAGTAATAATCTTAAAACCTATGTATTGATATCTCTCTGTTAGTGTGTCAAGTGGGTGTAAAGCGGCATAAACACAGCAGTGAAAAGCAGCTAAACCCCATTATAAAAATAAATTACTTTGAAAAACCCATGAAACAAAGACAGTGAAAGAGAGAGAAATTCTTACACAATGCGTTCAGGGGCTGTGATGCAACCTGGATTGACCATATCTAGACCCACAGCTGGATGAGACATAAGGGTGGACACTCTTGGGGCTGAGAGGTTTGGTGAGGTTGGGTGAGCAAACGCAGACCCTTTAAAGTAATACTGCGTGGTACCCATCGCATGGGTCCCAAATCTCCAGGTTCAAGGGCATCTTCCTACATCCAAAACATGCATGAGAAAACAAAAAGATGGTACACCATGTGATGGGGAAAGGTTTCTAAAACGCACCTCATTTCTCTTCTCCTTGTGCCCGGGGTCGCCATTCCAGCCGCTTTACTAACAATCTCCCTACTTGGAGCATCAGCACCTTTAACCTCCTGTTCCGTACAGGTTGCAATTTGTCCTGAGGATGAACGGGTAGATGGGGAACCAGTGAGAGACTAGCTCTTGGTGTTGGGACAGGCACAGGTCACTCTATTTTCCCATCAGGAAGAAGAATTAACCACAGGCTCATCCTCCCCCCCGGAACCAGAACAGGGCCTGAAGCCATCCTGCGCTTTTGCGGCCAGCTCCCAAAAAAGCGAGTTGTACAATGGAGCTTCAGGGCACTGCAATTCACAAACGTGCAGAGTTATAAATGATAACTCTCGTCCACAAATATATTGAGGGAAGGCAAAGAAGAGGATTTGAAATCAAGGCAGAAATGCAGGAAACAGATTTCAGGAGGTAGATTCGAATCGCCTTTAAAGCACATGAAAAGTGGCAAAACGTTGACAATGATGCCCTTGGCCAAAAAGGGCGTATGCGTTTTTTCCTGAATATATTCAGGAAAAAACGCATACGCCCTTTTTGGCCAACCAAGCAACCTGGAAAGGCAAATCAGGGCTACAAAGAAGACTTGCTACCCATCGGTCAAAAGGGCCATGCTGAAAAAAGTCTCAAAACCAGAAATGCAGGACAGGCCATGGAGAAATGGGAGCCTTGCTACACTGATGGGCGGGATGTAAATTGCCAACAGCCACTCTGGAGAACTGTACGGTGTGTCCTGAAACATCTAAAAAACACAGCTTAGAGAGCATAGGGCACTTCCACTCATGGGGGTATAAATTGGGAAAATGAAAAATCAGCAAGACACAAGCACCCCAAAGTTTAGGGCTGCTCTGTTGACAAGGACCTCCACTTCATTCCACCTTCAAAATCCCAGGAGGGAGAAAAATGGATAAAGAAGTTGTGGTCCTTATGTACAATGGAATATCACTCAGCCATGAAATCAATGTCATAAGGCTAATAGCAGCATGATGAGTGGATTTAGGTACGACGATTCTAAGTGAAATAAGTCACACAGAAAAGGACACTTCTCATAAGGTATCACTTATAGAGGGAATGTAAAACCCGTTACACTTGAACTGAATTACAAAACAGAACAGAGTCACACATGCAGAAAACACACTATGGCTGCTTAACGGGAAAGGTGAGGTGGGGTGATACATAAAACAAGGGTTTCAAATTAGCTCAGATACCGTTCCATAAACCCAATATGTAATAGACAAGACCTACTCCTTGCTCAGAGAACTGGACTCAACACGCCCTATTCACCGCACAAGAATATATCTGACTAGTAATAATCTTAAAACCTATGTATTGATATCTCTCTGTTAGTGTGTCAAGTGGGTGTAAAGCGGCATAAACACAGCAGTGAAAAGCAGCTAAACCCCATTATAAAAATAAATTACTTTGAAAAACCCATGAAACAAAGACAGTGAAAGAGAGAGAAATTCTTACACAATGCGTTCAGGGGCTGTGATGCAACCTGGATTGACCATTTCTAGACCCACAGCTGGATGAGACATAAGGGTGGACACTCTTGGGGCTGAGAGGTTTGGTGAGGTTGGGTGAGCAAACGCAGACCCTTTAAAGTAATACTGCGTGGTACCCATCGCATGGGTCCCAAATCTCCAGGTTCAAGGGCATCTTCCTACATCGAAAACATGCATGAGAAAACAAAAAAGATGGTACACCATGTGATGGGGAAAGGTTTCTAAAACGCACCTCATTTCTCTTCTCCTTTTGCCCGGGGTCGCCATTCCAGCCGCTTTACTAACAATCTCCCTACTTGGAGCATCAGCACCTTTAACCTCCTGTTCCGTACAGGTTGCAATTTGTCCTGAGGATGAACGGGAATACGGGGAACCAGTGAGAGACTAGCTCTTGTTGTTGGGACAGGCACAGGTCACTCTATTTTCCCATCAGGAAGAAGAATTAACCACAGGCTCATCCTCCCCCCCGGAACCAGAACAGGGCCTGAAGCCATCCTGCGCTTTTGCGGCCAGCTCCCAAAAAAGCGAGTTGTAAAATGGAGCTTCAGGGCACTGCAATTCACAAACCTGCAGAGTTATAAATGATAACTCTCGTCCACAAATATATTTAGGGAAGGCAAAGAAGAGGATTTGAAATCAAGGCAGAAATGCAGGAAACAGATTTCAGGAGGTAGATTCGAATCGCCTTTAAAGCACATGAAAAGCGGCAAAACGTTGACAATGATGCTCTTGGCCAAAAAGGGCGTATGCGTTTTTTCCTGAATATATTCAGGAAAAAACGCATACGCCCTTTTTGGCCAACCAAGCAACCTGGAAAGGCAAATCAGGGCTACAAAGAAGACTCGCTACCCATCGGTCAAAAGGGCCATGCTGAAAAAAGTCTCAAAACCAGAAATGCAGGACAGGCCATGGAGAAATGGGAGCCTTGCTACACTGATGGGTGGGATGTAAATTGCCAACAGCCACTCTGGAGAAGTGTACGGTGTGTCCTGAAACATCTAAAAAACACAGCTTAGAGAGCATAGGGCACTTCCACTCATGGGGGTATAAATTGGGAAAATGAAAAATCAGCAAGACACAAGCACCCCAAAGTTTAGGGCTGCTCTGTTGACAAGGACCTCCACTTCATTCCACCTTCAAAATCCCAGGAGGGAGAAAAATGGATAAAGAAGTTGTGGTCCTTATGTACAATGGAATATCACTCAGCCATGAAATCAATGTCATAAGGCTAATAGCAGCATGATGAGTGGATTTAGGTACGACGATTCTAAGTGAAATAAGTCACACAGAAAAGGACACTTCTCATAAGGTATCACTTATAGAGGGACTGTAAAAACCGTTACACTTGAACTGAATTACAAAACAGAACAGAGTCACACATGCAGAAAACACACTATGGCTGCTTAACGGGAAAGGTAAGGTGGGGTGATACATAAAACAAGGGTTTCAAATTAGCTCAGATACCGTTCCATAAACCCAATATGTAATAGACAAGACCTACTCCTTGCTCAGAGAACTGGACTCAACACGCCCTATTCACCACACAAGAATATATCTGACTAGTAATAATCTTAAAACCTATGTATTGATATCTCTCTGTTAGTGTGTCAAGTGGGTGTAAAGCGGCATAAACACAGCAGTGAAAAGCAGCTAAACCCCATTATAAAAATAAATTACTTTGAAAAACCCATGAAACAAAGACAGTGAAAGAGAGAGAAATTCTTACACAATGCGTTCAGGGGCTGTGATGCAACCTGGATTGACCATATCTAGACCCACAGCTGGATGAGACATAAGGGTGGACACTCTTGGGGCTGAGAGGTTTGGTGAGGTTGGGTGAGCAAACGCAGACCCTTTAAAGTAATACTGCGTGGTACCCATCGCATGGGTCCCAAATCTCCAGGTTCAAGGGCATCTTCCTACATCCAAAACATGCATGAGAAAACAAAAAGATGGTACACCATGTGATGGGGAAAGGTTTCTAAAACGCACCTCATTTCTCTTCTCCTTGTGCCCGGGGTCGCCATTCCAGCCGCTTTACTAACAATCTCCCTACTTGGAGCATCAGCACCTTTAACCTCCTGTTCCGTACAGGTTGCAATTTGTCCTGAGGATGAACGGGTAGATGGGGAACCAGTGAGAGACTAGCTCTTGGTGTTGGGACAGGCACAGGTCACTCTATTTTCCCATCAGGAAGAAGAATTAACCACAGGCTCATCCTCCCCCCCGGAACCAGAACAGGGCCTGAAGCCATCCTGCGCTTTTGCGGCCAGCTCCCAAAAAAGCGAGTTGTACAATGGAGCTTCAGGGCACTGCAATTCACAAACGTGCAGAGTTATAAATGATAACTCTCGTCCACAAATATATTGAGGGAAGGCAAAGAAGAGGATTTGAAATCAAGGCAGAAATGCAGGAAACAGATTTCAGGAGGTAGATTCGAATCGCCTTTAAAGCACATGAAAAGTGGCAAAACGTTGACAATGATGCCCTTGGTCAAAAAGGGCGTATGCGTTTTTTCCTGAATATATTCAGGAAAAAACGCATACGCCCTTTTTGGCCAACCAAGCAACCTGGAAAGGCAAATCAGGGCTACAAAGAAGACTCGCTACCCATCGGTCAAAAGGGCCATGCTGAAAAAAGTCTCAAAACCAGAAATGCAGGACAGGCCATGGAGAAATGGGAGCCTTGCTACACTGATGGGCGGGATGTAAATTGCCAACAGCCACTCTGGAGAACTGTACGGTGTGTCCTGAAACATCTAAAAAACACAGCTTAGAGAGCATAGGGCACTTCCACTCATGGGGGTATAAATTGGGAAAATGAAAAATCAGCAAGACACAAGCACCCCAAAGTTTAGGGCTGCTCTGTTGACAAGGACCTCCACTTCATTCCACCTTCAAAATCCCAGGAGGGAGAAAAATGGATAAAGAAGTTGTGGTCCTTATGTAAAATGGAATATCACTCAGCCATGAAATCAATGTCATAAGGCTAATAGCAGCATGATGAGTGGATTTAGGTACGACGATTCTAAGTGAAATAAGTCACACAGAAAAGGACACTTCTCATAAGGTATCACTTATAGAGGGAATGTAAAACCCGTTACACTTGAACTGAATTACAAAACAGAACAGAGTCACACATGCAGAAAACACACTATGGCTGCTTAACGGGAAAGGTGAGGTGGGGTGATACATAAAACAAGGGTTTCAAATTAGCTCAGATACCGTTCCATAAACCCAATATGTAATAGACAAGACCTACTCCTTGCTCAGAGAACTGGACTCAACACGCCCTATTCACCGCACAAGAATATATCTGACTAGTAATAATCTTAAAACCTATGTATTGATATCTCTCTGTTAGTGTGTCAAGTGGGTGTAAAGCGGCATAAACACAGCAGTGAAAAGCAGCTAAACCCCATTATAAAAATAAATTACTTTGAAAAACCCATGAAACAAAGACAGTGAAAGAGAGAGAAATTCTTACACAATGCGTTCAGGGGCTGTGATGCAACCTGGATTGACCATTTCTAGACCCACAGCTGGATGAGACATAAGGGTGGACACTCTTGGGGCTGAGAGGTTTGGTGAGGTTGGGTGAGCAAACGCAGACCCTTTAAAGTAATACTGCGTGGTACCCATCGCATGGGTCCCAAATCTCCAGGTTCAAGGGCATCTTCCTACATCGAAAACATGCATGAGAAAACAAAAAAGATGGTACACCATGTGATGGGGAAAGGTTTCTAAAACGCACCTCATTTCTCTTCTCCTTGTGCCCGGGGTCGCCATTCCAGCCGCTTTACTAACAATCTCCCTACTTGGAGCATCAGCACCTTTAACCTCCTGTTCCGTACAGGTTGCAATTTGTCCTGAGGATGAACGGGAATACGGGGAACCAGTGAGAGACTAGCTCTTGTTGTTGGGACAGGCACAGGTCACTCTATTTTCCCATCAGGAAGAAGAATTAACCACAGGCTCATCCTCCCCCCCGGAACCAGAACAGGGCCTGAAGCCATCCTGCGCTTTTGCGGCCAGCTCCCAAAAAAGCGAGTTGTAAAATGGAGCTTCAGGGCACTGCAATTCACAAACCTGCAGAGTTATAAATGATAACTCTCGTCCACAAATATATTGAGGGAAGGCAAAGAAGAGGATTTGAAATCAAGGCAGAAATGCAGGAAACAGATTTCAGGAGGTAGATTCGAATCGCCTTTAAAGCACATGAAAAGCGGCAAAACGTTGACAATGATGCTCTTGGCCAAAAAGGGCGTATGCGTTTTTTCCTGAATATATTCAGGAAAAAACGCATACGCCCTTTTTGGCCAACCAAGCAACCTGGAAAGGCAAATCAGGGCTACAAAGAAGACTCGCTACCCATCGGTCAAAAGGGCCATGCTGAAAAAAGTCTCAAAACCAGAAATGCAGGACAGGCCATGGAGAAATGGGAGCCTTGCTACACTGATGGGCGGGATGTAAATTGCCAACAGCCACTCTGGAGAAGTGTACGGTGTGTCCTGAAACATCTAAAAAACACAGCTTAGAGAGCATAGGGCACTTCCACTCATGGGGGTATAAATTGGGAAAATGAAAAATCAGCAAGACACAAGCACCCCAAAGTTTAGGGCTGCTCTGTTGACAAGGACCTCCACTTCATTCCACCTTCAATATCCCAGGAGGGAGAAAAATGGATAAAGAAGTTGTGGTCCTTATGTACAATGGAATATCACTCAGCCATGAAATCAATGTCATAAGGCTAATAGCAGCATGATGAGTGGATTTAGGTACGACGATTCTAAGTGAAATAAGTCACACAGAAAAGGACACTTCTCATAAGGTATCACTTATAGAGGGAATGTAAAAACCGTTACACTTGAACTGAATTACAAAACAGAACAGAGTCACACATGCAGAAAACACACTATGGCTGCTTAACGGGAAAGGTAAGGTGGGGTGATACATAAAACAAGGGTTTCAAATTAGCTCAGATACCGTTCCATAAACCCAATATGTAATAGACAAGACCTACTCCTTGCTCAGAGAACTGGACTCAACACGCCCTATTCACCGCACAAGAATATATCTGACTAGTAATAATCTTAAAACCTATGTATTGATATCTCTCTGTTAGTGTGTCAAGTGGGTGTAAAGCGGCATAAACACAGCAGTGAAAAGC
The DNA here is from genome assembly GCF_965194805.1 of Balaenoptera borealis. Classification (NCBI taxonomy): domain Eukaryota; kingdom Metazoa; phylum Chordata; class Mammalia; order Artiodactyla; family Balaenopteridae; genus Balaenoptera; species Balaenoptera borealis. Next base: position 4,894,755 of record NW_028124009.1, read on the forward strand.
AGCTAAACCCCATTATAAAAATAAATTACTTTGAAAAACCCATGAAACAAAGACAGTGAAAGAGAGAGAAATTCTTACACAATGTGTTCAGGGGCTGTGATGCAACCTGGATTGACCATATCTAGACCCACAGCTGGATGAGACATAAGGGTGGACACTCTTGGGGCTGAGAGGTTTGGTGAGGTTGGGTGAGCAAACGCAGACCCTTTAAAGTAATACTGCGTGGTACCCATCGCATGGGTCCCAAATCTCCAGGTTCAAGGGCATCTTCCTACATCGAAAACATGCATGAGAAAACAAAAAGATGGTACACCATGTGATGGGGAAAGGTTTCTAAAACGCACCTCATTTCTCTTCTCCTTGTGCCCGGGGTCGCCATTCCAGCCGCTTTACTAACAATCTCCCTACTTGGAGCATCAGCACCTTTAACCTCCTGTTCCGTACAGGTTGCAATTTGTCCTGAGGATGAACGGGTAGATGGGGAACCAGTGAGAGACTAGCTCTTGGTGTTGGGACAGGCACAGGTCACTCTATTTTCCCATCAGGAAGAAGAATTAACCACAGGCTCATCCTCCCCCCCGGAACCAGAACAGGGCCTGAAGCCATCCTGCGCTTTTGCGGCCAGCTCCCAAAAAAGCGAGTTGTACAATGGAGCTTCAGGGCACTGCAATTCACAAACGTGCAGAGTTATAAATGATAACTCTCGTCCACAAATATATTGAGGGAAGGCAAAGAAGAGGATTTGAAATCAAGGCAGAAATGCAGGAAACAGATTTCAGGAGGTAGATTCGAATCGCCTTTAAAGCACATGAAAAGTGGCAAAACGTTGACAATGATGCCCTTGGCCAAAAAGGGCGTATGCGTTTTTTCCTGAATATATTCAGGAAAAAACGCATACGCCCTTTTTGGCCAACCAAGCAACCTGGAAAGGCAAATCAGGGCTACAAAGAAGACTCGCTACCCATCGGTCAAAAGGGCCATGCTGAAAAAAGTCTCAAAACCAGAAATGCAGGACAGGCCATGGAGAAATGGGAGCCTTGCTACACTGATGGGCGGGATGTAAATTGCCAACAGCCACTCTGGAGAAGTGTACGGTGTGTCCTGAAACATCTAAAAAACACAGCTTAGAGAGCATAGGGCACTTCCACTCATGGGGGTATAAATTGGGAAAATGAAAAATCAGCAAGACACAAGCACCCCAAAGTTTAGGGCTGCTCTGTTGACAAGGACCTCCACTTCATTCCACCTTCAATATCCCAGGAGGGAGAAAAATGGATAAAGAAGTTGTGGTCCTTATGTACAATGGAATATCACTCAGCCATGAAATCAATGTCATAAGGCTAATAGCAGCATGATGAGTGGATTTAGGTACGACGATTCTAAGTGAAATAAGTCACACAGAAAAGGACACTTCTCATAAGGTATCACTTATAGAGGGAATGTAAAACCCGTTACACGTGAACTGAATTACAAAACAGAACAGAGTCACACATGCAGAAAACACACTATGGCTGCTTAACGGGAAAGGTGAGGTGGGGTGATACATAAAACAAGGGTTTCAAATTAGCTCAGATACCGTTCCATAAACCCAATATGTAATAGACAAGACCTACTCCTTGCTCAGAGAACTGGACTCAACACGCCCTATTCACCGCACAAGAATATATCTGACTAGTAATAATCTTAAAACCTATGTATTGATATCTCTCTGTTAGTGTGTCAAGTGGGTGTAAAGCGGCATAAACACAGCAGTGAAAAGCAGCTAAACCCCATTATCAAAATAAATTACTTTGAAAAACCCATGAAACAAAGACAGTGAAAGAGAGAGAAATTCTTACACAATGCGTTCAGGGGCTGTGATGCAACCTGGATTGACCATTTCTAGACCCACAGCTGGATGAGACATAAGGGTGGACACTCTTGGGGCTGAGAGGTTTGGTGAGGTTGGGTGAGCAAACGCAGACCCTTTAAAGTAATACTGCGTGGTACCCATCACATGGGTCCCAAATCTCCAGGTTCAAGGGCATCTTCCTACATCGAAAACATGCATGAGAAAATAAAAAAGATGGTACACCATGTGATGGGGAAAGGTTTCTAAAACGCACCTCATTTCTCTTCTCCTTGTGCCCGGGTTCGCCATTCCAGCTGCTTTACTAACAATCTCCCTACTTGGAGCATCAGCACCTTTAACCTCCTGTTCCGTACAGGTTGCAATTTGTCCTGAGGATGAACGGGAATACGGGGAACCAGTGAGAGACTAGCTCTTGTTGTTGGGACAGGCACAGGTCACTCTATTTTCCCATCAGGAAGAAGAATTAACCACAGGCTCATCCTCCCCCCCGGAACCAGAACAGGGCCTGAAGCCATCCTGCGCTTTTGCGGCCAGCTCCCAAAAAAGCGAGTTGTAAAATGGAGCTTCAGGGCACTGCAATTCACAAACCTGCAGAGTTATAAATGATAACTCTCGTCCACAAATATATTGAGGGAAGGCAAAGAAGAGGATTTGAAATCAAGGCAGAATTGCAGGAAACAGATTTCAGGAGGTAGATTCGAATCGCCTTTAAAGCACATGAAAAGTGGCAAAACGTTGACAATGATGCCCTTGGCCACAAAGGGCGTATGCGTTTTTTCCTGAATATATTCAGGAAAAAACGCATACGCCCTTTTTGGCCAACCAAGCAACCTGGAAAGGCAAATCAGCACTACAAAGAAGACTCGCTACCCATCGGTCAAAAGGGCCATGCTGAAAAAAGTCTCAAAACCAGAAATGCAGGACAGGCCATGGAGAAATGGGAGCCTTGCTACACTGATGGGCGGGATGTAAATTGCCAACAGCCACTCTGGAGAAGTGTACGGTGTGTCCTGAAACATCTAAAAAACACAGCTTAGAGAGCATAGGGCACTTCCACTCATGGGGGTATAAATTGGGAAAATGAAAAATCAGCAAGACACAAGCACCCCAAAGTTGAGGGCTGCTCTGTTGACAAGGACCTCCACTTCATTCCACCTTCAATATCCCAGGAGGGAGAAAAATGGATAAAGAAGTTGTGGTCCTTATGTACAATGGAATATCACTCAGCCATGAAATCAATGTCATAAGGCTAATAGCAGCATGATGAGTGGATTTAGGTACGACGATTCTAAGTGAAATAAGTCACACAGAAAAGGACACTTCTCATAAGGTATCACTTATAGAGGGAATGTAAAACCCGTTACACTTGAACTGAATTACAAAACAGAACAGAGTCACACATGCAGAAAACACACTATGGCTGCTTAACGGGAAAGGTGAGGTGGGGTGATACATAAAACAAGGGTTTCAAATTAGCTCAGATACCGTTCCATAAACCCAATATGTAATAGACAAGACCTACTCCTTGCTCAGAGAACTGGACTCAACACGCCCTATTCACCGCACAAGAATATATCTGACTAGTAATAATCTTAAAACCTATGTATTGATATCTCTCTGTTAGTGTGTCAAGTGGGTGTAAAGCGGCATAAACACAGCAGTGAAAAGCAGCTAAACCCCATTATCAAAATAAATTACTTTGAAAAACCCATGAAACAAAGACAGTGAAAGAGAGAGAAATTCTTACACAATGCGTTCAGGGGCTGTGATGCAACCTGGATTGACCATTTCTAGACCCACAGCTGGATGAGACATAAGGGTGGACACTCTTGGGGCTGAGAGGTTTGGTGAGGTTGGGTGAGCAAACGCAGACCCTTTAAAGTAATACTGCGTGGTACCCATCGCATGGGTCCCAAATCTCCAGGTTCAAGGGCATCTTCCTACATCGAAAACATGCATGAGAAAACAAAAAAGATGGTACACCATGTGATGGGGAAAGGTTTCTAAAACGCACCTCATTTCTCTTCTCCTTGTGCCCGGGTTCGCCATTCCAGCCGCTTTACTAACAATCTCCCTACTTGGAGCATCAGCACCTTTAACCTCCTGTTCCGTACAGGTTGCAATTTGTCCTGAGGATGAACGGGTAGATGGGGAACCAGTGAGAGACTAGCTCTTGGTGTTTGGACAGGCACAGGTCACTCTATTTTCCCATCAGGAAGAAGAATTAACCACAGGCTCATCCTCCCCCCGGAACCAGAACAGGGCCTGAAGCCATCCTGCGCTTTTGCGGCCAGCTCCCAAAAAAGCGAGTTGTACAATGGAGCTTCAGGGCACTGCAATTCACAAACCTGCAGAGTTATAAATGATAACTCTCGTCCACAAATATATTGAGGGAAGGCAAAGAAGAGGATTTGAAATCAAGGCAGAAATGCAGGAAACAGATTTCAGGAGGTAGATTCGAATCGCCTTTAAAGCACATGAAAAGCGGCAAAACGTTGACAATGATGCCCTTGGCCAAAAAGGGCGTATGCGTTTTTTCCTGAATATATTCAGGAAAAAACGCATACGCCCTTTTTGGCCAACCAAGCAACCTGGAAAGGCAAATCAGGGCTACAAAGAAGACTCGCTACCCATCGGTCAAAAGGGCCATGCTGAAAAAAGTCTCAAAACCAGAAATGCAGGACAGGCCATGGAGAAATGGGAGCCTTGCTACACTGATGGGCGGGATGTAAATTGCCAACAGCCACTCTGGAGAAGTGTACGGTGTGTCCTGAAACATCTAAAAAACACAGCTTAGAGAGCATAGGGCACTTCCACTCATGGGGGTATAAATTGGGAAAATGAAAAATCAGCAAGACACAAGCACCCCAAAGTTTAGGGCTGCTCTGTTGACAAGGACCTCCACTTCATTCCACCTTCAATATCCCAGGAGGGAGAAAAATGGATAAAGAAGTTGTGGTCCTTATGTACAATGGAATATCACTCAGCCATGAAATCAATGTCATAAGGCTAATAGCAGCATGATGAGTGGATTTAGGTACGACGATTCTAAGTGAAATAAGTCACACAGAAAAGGACACTTCTCATAAGGTATCACTTATAGAGGGAATGTAAAAGCCGTTACACTTGAACTGAATTACAAAACAGAACAGAGTCACACATGCAGAAAACACACTATGGCTGCTTAACGGGAAAGGTGAGGTGGGGTGATACATAAAACAAGGGTTTCAAATTAGCTCAGATACCGTTCCATAAACCCAATATGTAATAGACAAGACCTACTCCTTGCTCAGAGAACTGGACTCAACACGCCCTATTCACCGCACAAGAATATATCTGACTAGTAATAATCTTAAAACCTATGTATTGATATCTCTCTGTTAGTGTGTCAAGTGGGTGTAAAGCGGCATAAACACAGCAGTGAAAAGCAGCTAAACCCCATTATCAAAATAAATTACTTTGAAACACCCATGAAACAAAGACAGTGAAAGAGAGAGAAATTCTTACACAATGCGTTCAGGGGCTGTGATGCAACCTGGATTGACCATATCTAGACGCACAGCTGGATGAGACATAAGGGTGGACACTCTTGGGGCTGAGAGGTTTGGTGAGGTTGGGTGAGCAAACGCAGACCCTTTAAAGTAATACTGCGTGGTACCCATCGCATGGGTCCCAAATCTCCAGGTTCAAGGGCATCTTCCTACATCGAAAACATGCATGAGAAAACAAAAAGATGGTACACCATGTGATGGGGAAAGGTTTCTAAAACGCACCTCATTTCTCTTCTCCTTGTGCCCGGGTTCGCCATTCCAGCCGCTTTACTAACAATCTCCCTACTTGGAGCATCAGCACCTTTAACCTCCTGTTCCGTACAGGTTGCAATTTGTCCTGAGGATGAACGGGAATACGGGGAACCAGTGAGAGACTAGCTCTTGTTGTTGGGACAGGCACAGGTCACTCTATTTTCCCATCAGGAAGAAGAATTAACCACAGGCTCATCCTCCCCCCCGGAACCAGAACAGGGCCTGAAGCCATCCTGCGCTTTTGCGGCCAGCTCCCAAAAAAGCGAGTTGTAAAATGGAGCTTCAGGGCACTGCAATTCACAAACCTGCAGAGTTATAAATGATAACTCTCGTCCACAAATATATTGAGGGAAGGCAAAGAAGAGGATTTGAAATCAAGGCAGAATTGCAGGAAACAGATTTCAGGAGGTAGATTCGAATCGCCTTTAAAGCACATGAAAAGTGGCAAAACGTTGACAATGATGCCCTTGGCCACAAAGGGCGTATGCGTTTTTTCCTGAATATATTCAGGAAAAAACGCATACGCCCTTTTTGGCCAACCAAGCAACCTGGAAAGGCAAATCAGCGCTACAAAGAAGACTCGCTACCCGTCGGTCAAAAGGGCCATGCTGAAAAAAGTCTCAAAACCAGAAATGCAGGACAGGCCATGGAGAAATGGGAGCCTTGCTACACTGATGGGCGGGATGTAAATTGCCAACAGCCACTCTGGAGAAGTGTACGGTGTGTCCTGAAACATCTAAAAAACACAGCTTAGAGAGCATAGGGCACTTCCACTTATGGGGATATAAATTGGGAAAATGAAAAATCAGCAAGACACAAGCACCTCAAAGTTTAGGGCTGCTCTGTTGACAAGGACCTCCACTTCATTCCACCTTCAATATCCCAGGAAAGAGAAAAATGGATAAAGAAGTTGTGGTCCTTATGTACAATGGAATATCACTCAGCCATGAAATCAATGTCATAAGGCTAGTAGCAGCATGATGAGTGGATTTAGGTACGACGATTCTAAGTGAAATAAGTCACACAGAAAAGGACACTTCTCATAAGGTATCACTTATAGAGGGAATGTAAAAGCCGTTACACTTGAACTGAATTACAAAACAGAACAGAGTCACACATGCAGAAAACACACTATGGCTGCTTAACGGGAAAGGTGAGGTGGGGTGATACATAAAACAAGGGTTTCAAATTAGCTCAGATACCGTTCCATAAACCCAATATGTAATAGACAAGACCTACTCCTTGCTCAGAGAACTGGACTCAACACGCCCTATTCACCGCACAAGAATATATCTGACTAGTAATAATCTTAAAACCTATGTATTGATATCTCTCTGTTAGTGTGTCAAGTGGGTGTAAAGCGGCATAAACACAGCAGTGAAAAGCAGCTAAACCCCATTATCAAAATAAATTACTTTGAAACACCCATGAAACAAAGACAGTGAAAGAGAGAGAAATTCTTACACAATGCGTTCAGGGGCTGTGATGCAACCTGGATTGACCATATCTAGACGCACAGCTGGATGAGACATAAGGGTGGACACTCTTGGGGCTGAGAGGTTTGGTGAGGTTGGGTGAGCAAACGCAGACCCTTTAAAGTAATACTGCGTGGTACCCATCGCATGGGTCCCAAATCTCCAGGTTCAAGGGCATCTTCCTACATCGAAAACATGCATGAGAAAACAAAAAGATGGTACACCATGTGATGGGGAAAGGTTTCTAAAACGCACCTCATTTCTCTTCTCCTTGTGCCCGGGTTCGCCATTCCAGCCGCTTTACTAACAATCTCCCTACTTGGAGCATCAGCACCTTTAACCTCCTGTTCCGTACAGGTTGCAATTTGTCCTGAGGATGAACGGGTAGACGGGGAACCAGTGAGAGACTAGCTCTTGGTGTTGGGACAGGCACAGGTCACTCTATTTTCCCATCAGAAAGAAGAATTAACCACAGGCTCAGCCTGCCCCCCGGAACCAGAACAGGGCCTGAAGCCATTCTGCGATTTTGCGGCCAGCTCCCATAAAAACGAGTTGTAAAACGGAGGTTCAGGGCACTGCAATTCACAAACCTGCAGAGTTATAAATGATAACTCTCGTCCACAAATATATTGAGGGAAGGCAAAGAAGAGGATTTGAAATCAAGGCAGAATTGCAGGAAACAGATTTCAGGAGGTAGATTCGAATCGCCTTTAAAGCACATGAAAAGCGGCAAAACGTTGACAATGATGCTCTTGGCCAAAAAGGGCGTATGCGTTTTTTCCTGAATATATTCAGGAAAAAACGCATACGCCCTTTTTGGCCAACCAAGCAACCTGGAAAGGCAAATCAGGGCTACAAAGAAGACTCGCTACCCATCGGTCAAAAGGGCCATGCTGAAAAAAGTCTCAAAACCAGAAATGCAGGACAGGCCATGGAGAAATGGGAGCCTTGCTACACTGATGGGCGGGATGTAAATTGCCAACAGCCACTCTGGAGAAGTGTACGGTGTGTCCTGAAACATCTAAAAAACACAGCTTAGAGAGCATAGGGCACTTCCACTCATGGGGGTATAAATTGGGAAAATGAAAAATCAGCAAGACACAAGCACCCCAAAGTTTAGGGCTGCTCTGTTGACAAGGACCTCCACTTCATTCCACCTTCAATATCCCAGGAGGGAGAAAAATGGATAAAGAAGTTGTGGTCCTTATGTACAATGGAATATCACTCAGCCATGAAATCAATGTCATAAGGCTAATAGCAGCATGATGAGTGGATTTAGGTACGACGATTCTAAGTGAAATAAGTCACACAGAAAAGGACACTTCTCATAAGGTATCACTTATAGAGGGAATGTAAAAACCGTTACACTTGAACTGAATTACAAAACAGAACAGAGTCACACATGCAGAAAACACACTATGGCTGCTTAACGGGAAAGGTAAGGTGGGGTGATACATAAAACAAGGGTTTCAAATTAGCTCAGATACCGTTCCATAAACCCAATATGTAATAGACAAGACCTACTCCTTGCTCAGAGAACTGGACTCAACACGCCCTATTCACCGCACAAGAATATATCTGACTAGTAATAATCTTAAAACCTATGTATTGATATCTCTCTGTTAGTGTGTCAAGTGGGTGTAAAGCGGCATAAACACAGCAGTGAAAAGCAGCTAAACCCCATTATAAAAATAAATTACTTTGAAAAACCCATGAAACAAAGACAGTGAAAGAGAGAGAAATTCTTACACAATGTGTTCAGGGGCTGTGATGCAACCTGGATTGACCATATCTAGACCCACAGCTGGATGAGACATAAGGGTGGACACTCTTGGGGCTGAGAGGTTTGGTGAGGTTGGGTGAGCAAACGCAGACCCTTTAAAGTAATACTGCGTGGTACCCATCGCATGGGTCCCAAATCTCCAGGTTCAAGGGCATCTTCCTACATCGAAAACATGCATGAGAAAACAAAAAGATGGTACACCATGTGATGGGGAAAGGTTTCTAAAACGCACCTCATTTCTCTTCTCCTTGTGCCCGGGGTCGCCATTCCAGCCGCTTTACTAACAATCTCCCTACTTGGAGCATCAGCACCTTTAACCTCCTGTTCCGTACAGGTTGCAATTTGTCCTGAGGATGAACGGGTAGATGGGGAACCAGTGAGAGACTAGCTCTTGGTGTTGGGACAGGCACAGGTCACTCTATTTTCCCATCAGGAAGAAGAATTAACCACAGGCTCATCCTCCCCCCCGGAACCAGAACAGGGCCTGAAGCCATCCTGCGCTTTTGCGGCCAGCTCCCAAAAAAGCGAGTTGTACAATGGAGCTTCAGGGCACTGCAATTCACAAACGTGCAGAGTTATAAATGATAACTCTCGTCCACAAATATATTGAGGGAAGGCAAAGAAGAGGATTTGAAATCAAGGCAGAAATGCAGGAAACAGATTTCAGGAGGTAGATTCGAATCGCCTTTAAAGCACATGAAAAGTGGCAAAACGTTGACAATGATGCCCTTGGCCAAAAAGGGCGTATGCGTTTTTTCCTGAATATATTCAGGAAAAAACGCATACGCCCTTTTTGGCCAACCAAGCAACCTGGAAAGGCAAATCAGGGCTACAAAGAAGACTCGCTACCCATCGGTCAAAAGGGCCATGCTGAAAAAAGTCTCAAAACCAGAAATGCAGGACAGGCCATGGAGAAATGGGAGCCTTGCTACACTGATGGGCGGGATGTAAATTGCCAACAGCCACTCTGGAGAAGTGTACGGTGTGTCCTGAAACATCTAAAAAACACAGCTTAGAGAGCATAGGGCACTTCCACTCATGGGGGTATAAATTGGGAAAATGAAAAATCAGCAAGACACAAGCACCCCAAAGTTTAGGGCTGCTCTGTTGACAAGGACCTCCACTTCATTCCACCTTCAATATCCCAGGAGGGAGAAAAATGGATAAAGAAGTTGTGGTCCTTATGTACAATGGAATATCACTCAGCCATGAAATCAATGTCATAAGGCTAATAGCAGCATGATGAGTGGATTTAGGTACGACGATTCTAAGTGAAATAAGTCACACAGAAAAGGACACTTCTCATAAGGTATCACTTATAGAGGGAATGTAAAACCCGTTACACGTGAACTGAATTACAAAACAGAACAGAGTCACACATGCAGAAAACACACTATGGCTGCTTAACGGGAAAGGTGAGGTGGGGTGATACATAAAACAAGGGTTTCAAATTAGCTCAGATACCGTTCCATAAACCCAATATGTAATAGACAAGACCTACTCCTTGCTCAGAGAACTGGACTCAACACGCCCTATTCACCGCACAAGAATATATCTGACTAGTAATAATCTTAAAACCTATGTATTGATATCTCTCTGTTAGTGTGTCAAGTGGGTGTAAAGCGGCATAAACACAGCAGTGAAAAGCAGCTAAACCCCATTATCAAAATAAATTACTTTGAAAAACCCATGAAACAAAGACAGTGAAAGAGAGAGAAATTCTTACACAATGCGTTCAGGGGCTGTGATGCAACCTGGATTGACCATTTCTAGACCCACAGCTGGATGAGACATAAGGGTGGACACTCTTGGGGCTGAGAGGTTTGGTGAGGTTGGGTGAGCAAACGCAGACCCTTTAAAGTAATACTGCGTGGTACCCATCACATGGGTCCCAAATCTCCAGGTTCAAGGGCATCTTCCTACATCGAAAACATGCATGAGAAAATAAAAAAGATGGTACACCATGTGATGGGGAAAGGTTTCTAAAACGCACCTCATTTCTCTTCTCCTTGTGCCCGGGTTCGCCATTCCAGCTGCTTTACTAACAATCTCCCTACTTGGAGCATCAGCACCTTTAACCTCCTGTTCCGTACAGGTTGCAATTTGTCCTGAGGATGAACGGGAATACGGGGAACCAGTGAGAGACTAGCTCTTGTTGTTGGGACAGGCACAGGTCACTCTATTTTCCCATCAGGAAGAAGAATTAACCACAGGCTCATCCTCCCCCCCGGAACCAGAACAGGGCCTGAAGCCATCCTGCGCTTTTGCGGCCAGCTCCCAAAAAAGCGAGTTGTAAAATGGAGCTTCAGGGCACTGCAATTCACAAACCTGCAGAGTTATAAATGATAACTCTCGTCCACAAATATATTGAGGGAAGGCAAAGAAGAGGATTTGAAATCAAGGCAGAATTGCAGGAAACAGATTTCAGGAGGTAGATTCGAATCGCCTTTAAAGCACATGAAAAGTGGCAAAACGTTGACAATGATGCCCTTGGCCACAAATGGCGTATGCGTTTTTTCCTGAATATATTCAGGAAAAAACGCATACGCCCTTTTTGGCCAACCAAGCAACCTGGAAAGGCAAATCAGCACTACAAAGAAGACTCGCTACCCATCGGTCAAAAGGGCCATGCTGAAAAAAGTCTCAAAACCAGAAATGCAGGACAGGCCATGGAGAAATGGGAGCCTTGCTACACTGATGGGCGGGATGTAAATTGCCAACAGCCACTCTGGAGAAGTGTACGGTGTGTCCTGAAACATCTAAAAAACACAGCTTAGAGAGCATAGGGCACTTCCACTCATGGGGGTATAAATTGGGAAAATGAAAAATCAGCAAGACACAAGCACCCCAAAGTTGAGGGCTGCTCTGTTGACAAGGACCTCCACTTCATTCCACCTTCAATATCCCAGGAGGGAGAAAAATGGATAAAGAAGTTGTGGTCCTTATGTACAATGGAATATCACTCAGCCATGAAATCAATGTCATAAGGCTAATAGCAGCATGATGAGTGGATTTAGGTACGACGATTCTAAGTGAAATAAGTCACACAGAAAAGGACACTTCTCATAAGGTATCACTTATAGAGGGAATGTAAAACCCGTTACACTTGAACTGAATTACAAAACAGAACAGAGTCACACATGCAGAAAACACACTATGGCTGCTTAACGGGAAAGGTGAGGTGGGGTGATACATAAAACAAGGGTTTCAAATTAGCTCAGATACCGTTCCATAAACCCAATATGTAATAGACAAGACCTACTCCTTGCTCAGAGAACTGGACTCAACACGCCCTATTCACCGCACAAGAATATATCTGACTAGTAATAATCTTAAAACCTATGTATTGATATCTCTCTGTTAGTGTGTCAAGTGGGTGTAAAGCGGCATAAACACAGCAGTGAAAAGCAGCTAAACCCCATTATCAAAATAAATTACTTTGAAAAACCCATGAAACAAAGACAGTGAAAGAGAGAGAAATTCTTACACAATGCGTTCAGGGGCTGTGATGCAACCTGGATTGACCATTTCTAGACCCACAGCTGGATGAGACATAAGGGTGGACACTCTTGGGGCTGAGAGGTTTGGTGAGGTTGGGTGAGCAAACGCAGACCCTTTAAAGTAATACTGCGTGGTACCCATCGCATGGGTCCCAAATCTCCAGGTTCAAGGGCATCTTCCTACATCGAAAACATGCATGAGAAAACAAAAAAGATGGTACACCATGTGATGGGGAAAGGTTTCTAAAACGCACCTCATTTCTCTTCTCCTTGTGCCCGGGTTCGCCATTCCAGCCGCTTTACTAACAATCTCCCTACTTGGAGCATCAGCACCTTTAACCTCCTGTTCCGTACAGGTTGCAATTTGTCCTGAGGATGAACGGGTAGATGGGGAACCAGTGAGAGACTAGCTCTTGGTGTTTGGACAGGCACAGGTCACTCTATTTTCCCATCAGGAAGAAGAATTAACCACAGGCTCATCCTCCCCCCGGAACCAGAACAGGGCCTGAAGCCATCCTGCGCTTTTGCGGCCAGCTCCCAAAAAAGCGAGTTGTACAATGGAGCTTCAGGGCACTGCAATTCACAAACCTGCAGAGTTATAAATGATAACTCTCGTCCACAAATATATTGAGGGAAGGCAAAGAAGAGGATTTGAAATCAAGGCAGAAATGCAGGAAACAGATTTCAGGAGGTAGATTCGAATCGCCTTTAAAGCACATGAAAAGCGGCAAAACGTTGACAATGATGCCCTTGGCCAAAAAGGGCGTATGCGTTTTTTCCTGAATATATTCAGGAAAAAACGCATACGCCCTTTTTGGCCAACCAAGCAACCTGGAAAGGCAAATCAGGGCTACAAAGAAGACTCGCTACCCATCGGTCAAAAGGGCCATGCTGAAAAAAGTCTCAAAACCAGAAATGCAGGACAGGCCATGGAGAAATGGGAGCCTTGCTACACTGATGGGCGGGATGTAAATTGCCAACAGCCACTCTGGAGAAGTGTACGGTGTGTCCTGAAACATCTAAAAAACACAGCTTAGAGAGCATAGGGCACTTCCACTCATGGGGGTATAAATTGGGAAAATGAAAAATCAGCAAGACACAAGCACCCCAAAGTTTAGGGCTGCTCTGTTGACAAGGACCTCCACTTCATTCCACCTTCAATATCCCAGGAGGGAGAAAAATGGATAAAGAAGTTGTGGTCCTTATGTACAATGGAATATCACTCAGCCATGAAATCAATGTCATAAGGCTAATAGCAGCATGATGAGTGGATTTAGGTACGACGATTCTAAGTGAAATAAGTCACACAGAAAAGGACACTTCTCATAAGGTATCACTTATAGAGGGAATGTAAAAGCCGTTACACTTGAACTGAATTACAAAACAGAACAGAGTCACACATGCAGAAAACACACTATGGCTGCTTAACGGGAAAGGTGAGGTGGGGTGATACATAAAACAAGGGTTTCAAATTAGCTCAGATACCGTTCCATAAACCCAATATGTAATAGACAAGACCTACTCCTTGCTCAGAGAACTGGACTCAACACGCCCTATTCACCGCACAAGAATATATCTGACTAGTAATAATCTTAAAACCTATGTATTGATATCTCTCTGTTAGTGTGTCAAGTGGGTGTAAAGCGGCATAAACACAGCAGTGAAAAGCAGCTAAACCCCATTATAAAAATAAATTACTTTGAAAAACCCATGAAACAAAGACAGTGAAAGAGAGAGAAATTCTTACACAATGCGTTCAGGGGCTGTGATGCAACCTGGATTGACCATTTCTAGACCCACAGCTGGATGAGACATAAGGGTGGACACTCTTGGGGCTGAGAGGTTTGGTGAGGTTGGGTGAGCAAACGCAGACCCTTTAAAGTAATACTGCGTGGTACCCATCACATGGGTCCCAAATCTCCAGGTTCAAGGGCATCTTCCTACATCGAAAAGATGCATGAGAAAATAAAAAAGATGGTACACCATGTGATGGGGAAAGGTTTCTAAAACGCACCTCATTTCTCTTCTCCTTGTGCCCGGGTTCGCCATTCCAGCTGCTTTACTAACAATCTCCCTACTTGGAGCATCAGCACCTTTAACCTCCTGTTCCGTACAGGTTGCAATTTGTCCTGAGGATGAACGGGAATACGGGGAACCAGTGAGAGACTAGCTCTTGTTGTTGGGACAGGCACAGGTCACTCTATTTTCCCATCAGGAAGAAGAATTAACCACAGGCTCATCCTCCCCCCCGGAACCAGAACAGGGCCTGAAGCCATCCTGCGCTTTTGCGGCCAGCTCCCAAAAAAGCGAGTTGTAAAATGGAGCTTCAGGGCACTGCAATTCACAAACCTGCAGAGTTATAAATGATAACTCTCGTCCACAAATATATTGAGGGAAGGCAAAGAAGAGGATTTGAAATCAAGGCAGAATTGCAGGAAACAGATTTCAGGAGGTAGATTCGAATCGCCTTTAAAGCACATGAAAAGTGGCAAAACGTTGACAATGATGCCCTTGGCCACAAAGGGCGTATGCGTTTTTTCCTGAATATATTCAGGAAAAAACGCATACGCCCTTTTTGGCCAACCAAGCAACCTGGAAAGGCAAATCAGCGCTACAAAGAAGACTCGCTACCCGTCGGTCAAAAGGGCCATGCTGAAAAAAGTCTCAAAACCAGAAATGCAGGACAGGCCATGGAGAAATGGGAGCCTTGCTACACTGATGGGCGGGATGTAAATTGCCAACAGCCACTCTGGAGAAGTGTACGGTGTGTCCTGAAACATCTAAAAAACACAGCTTAGAGAGCATAGGGCACTTCCACTTATGGGGATATAAATTGGGAAAATGAAAAATCAGCAAGACACAAGCACCTCAAAGTTTAGGGCTGCTCTGTTGACAAGGACCTCCACTTCATTCCACCTTCAATATCCCAGGAAAGAGAAAAATGGATAAAGAAGTTGTGGTCCTTATGTACAATGGAATATCACTCAGCCATGAAATCAATGTCATAAGGCTAGTAGCAGCATGATGAGTGGATTTAGGTACGACGATTCTAAGTGAAATAAGTCACACAGAAAAGGACACTTCTCATAAGGTATCACTTATAGAGGGAATGTAAAAGCCGTTACACTTGAACTGAATTACAAAACAGAACAGAGTCACACATGCAGAAAACACACTATGGCTGCTTAACGGGAAAGGTGAGGTGGGGTGATACATAAAACAAGGGTTTCAAATTAGCTCAGATACCGTTCCATAAACCCAATATGTAATAGACAAGACCTACTCCTTGCTCAGAGAACTGGACTCAACACGCCCTATTCACCGCACAAGAATATATCTGACTAGTAATAATCTTAAAACCTATGTATTGATATCTCTCTGTTAGTGTGTCAAGTGGGTGTAAAGCGGCATAAACACAGCAGTGAAAAGCAGCTAAACCCCATTATCAAAATAAATTACTTTGAAACACCCATGAAACAAAGACAGTGAAAGAGAGAGAAATTCTTACACAATGCGTTCAGGGGCTGTGATGCAACCTGGATTGACCATATCTAGACGCACAGCTGGATGAGACATAAGGGTGGACACTCTTGGGGCTGAGAGGTTTGGTGAGGTTGGGTGAGCAAACGCAGACCCTTTAAAGTAATACTGCGTGGTACCCATCGCATGGGTCCCAAATCTCCAGGTTCAAGGGCATCTTCCTACATCGAAAACATGCATGAGAAAACAAAAAGATGGTACACCATGTGATGGGGAAAGGTTTCTAAAACGCACCTCATTTCTCTTCTCCTTGTGCCCGGGTTCGCCATTCCAGCCGCTTTACTAACAATCTCCCTACTTGGAGCATCAGCACCTTTAACCTCCTGTTCCGTACAGGTTGCAATTTGTCCTGAGGATGAACGGGTAGACGGGGAACCAGTGAGAGACTAGCTCTTGGTGTTGGGACAGGCACAGGTCACTCTATTTTCCCATCAGAAAGAAGAATTAACCACAGGCTCAGCCTGCCCCCCGGAACCAGAACAGGGCCTGAAGCCATTCTGCGATTTTGCGGCCAGCTCCCATAAAAACGAGTTGTAAAACGGAGGTTCAGGGCACTGCAATTCACAAACCTGCAGAGTTATAAATGATAACTCTCGTCCACAAATATATTGAGGGAAGGCAAAGAAGAGGATTTGAAATCAAGGCAGAATTGCAGGAAACAGATTTCAGGAGGTAGATACGAATCGCCTTTAAAGCACATGAAAAGCGGCAAAACGTTGACAATGATGCCCTTGGCCAAAAAGGGCGTATGCGTTTTTTCCTGAATATATTCAGGAAAAAACGCATACGCCCTTTTTGGCCAACCAAGCAACCTGGAAAGGCAAATCAGGGCCACAAAGAAGACTCGCTACCCATCGGTCAAAAGGGCCATGCTGAAAAAAGTCTCAAAACCAGAAATGCAGGACAGGCCATGGAGAAATGGGAGCCTTGCTACACTGATGGGCGGGATGTAAATTGCCAACAGCCACTCTGGAGAAGTGTACGGTGTGTCCTGAAACATCTAAAAAACACAGCTTAGAGAGCATAGGGCACTTCCACTCATGGGGGTATAAATTGGGAAAATGAAAAATCAGCAAGACACAAGCACCCCAAAGTTTAGGGCTGCTCTGTTGACAAGGACCTCCACTTCATTCCACCTTCAATATCCCAGGAAAGAGAAAAATGGATAAAGAAGTTGTGGTCCTTATGTACAATGGAATATCACTCAGCCATGAAATCAATGTCATAAGGCTAGTAGCAGCATGATGAGTGGATTTAGGTACGACGATTCTAAGTGAAATAAGTCACACAGAAAAGGACACTTCTCATAAGGTATCACTTATGGAGGGAATGTAAAAAGCGTTACACTTGAACTGAATTACAAAACAGAACAGAGTCACACATGCAGAAAACACACTATGGCTGCTTAACGGGAAAGGTGAGGTGGCGTGATACATAAAACAAGTGTTTCAAATTAGCTCAGATACCGTTCCATAAACCCAATATGTAATAGACAAGACCTACTCTTTGCTCAGAGAACTGGACTCAACACACCCTATTCACCGCACAAGAATATATCTGACTAGTAATAATCTTAAAACCTATGTATTGATATCTCTCTGTAAGTGTGTCACGTGGGTGTAAAGCGGCATAAACACAGCAGTGAAAAGCAGCTAAACCCCATTATCAAAATAAATTACTTTGAAAAACCCATGAAACAAAGACAGTGAAAGAGAGAGAAATTCTTACACAATGCGTTCAGGGGCTGTGATGCAACCTGGATTGACCATTTCTAGACCCACAGCTGGATGAGACATAAGGGTGGACACTCTTGGGGCTGAGAGGTTTGGTGAGGTTGGGTGAGCAAACGCAGACCCTTTAAAGTAATACTGCGTGGTACCCATCACATGGGTCCCAAATCTCCAGGTTCAAGGGCATCTTCCTACATCGAAAAGATGCATGAGAAAATAAAAAAGATGGTACACCATGTGATGGGGAAAGGTTTCTAAAACGCACCTCATTTCTCTTCTCCTTGTGCCCGGGTTCGCCATTCCAGCTGCTTTACTAACAATCTCCCTACTTGGAGCATCAGCACCTTTAACCTCCTGTTCCGTACAGGTTGCAATTTGTCCTGAGGATGAACGGGAATACGGGGAACCAGTGAGAGACTAGCTCTTGTTGTTGGGACAGGCACAGGTCACTCTATTTTCCCATCAGGAAGAAGAATTAACCACAGGCTCATCCTCCCCCCCGGAACCAGAACAGGGCCTGAAGCCATCCTGCGCTTTTGCGGCCAGCTCCCAAAAAAGCGAGTTGTAAAATGGAGCTTCAGGGCACTGCAATTCACAAACCTGCAGAGTTATAAATGATAACTCTCGTCCACAAATATATTGAGGGAAGGCAAAGAAGAGGATTTGAAATCAAGGCAGAATTGCAGGAAACAGATTTCAGGAGGTAGATTCGAATCGCCTTTAAAGCACATGAAAAGTGGCAAAACGTTGACAATGATGCCCTTGGCCACAAAGGGCGTATGCGTTTTTTCCTGAATATATTCAGGAAAAAACGCATACGCCCTTTTTGGCCAACCAAGCAACCTGGAAAGGCAAATCAGCGCTACAAAGAAGACTCGCTACCCGTCGGTCAAAAGGGCCATGCTGAAAAAAGTCTCAAAACCAGAAATGCAGGACAGGCCATGGAGAAATGGGAGCCTTGCTACACTGATGGGCGGGATGTAAATTGCCAACAGCCACTCTGGAGAAGTGTACGGTGTGTCCTGAAACATCTAAAAAACACAG
Organism: Balaenoptera borealis; assembly: GCF_965194805.1. NCBI lineage: Eukaryota > Metazoa > Chordata > Mammalia > Artiodactyla > Balaenopteridae > Balaenoptera > Balaenoptera borealis. The sequence continues at coordinate 4,913,482 of NW_028124009.1, forward strand.
CTTAGAGAGCATAGGGCACTTCCACTTATGGGGATATAAATTGGGAAAATGAAAAATCAGCAAGACACAAGCACCTCAAAGTTTAGGGCTGCTCTGTTGACAAGGACCTCCACTTCATTCCACCTTCAATATCCCAGGAAAGAGAAAAATGGATAAAGAAGTTGTGGTCCTTATGTACAATGGAATATCACTCAGCCATGAAATCAATGTCATAAGGCTAGTAGCAGCATGATGAGTGGATTTAGGTACGACGATTCTAAGTGAAATAAGTCACACAGAAAAGGACACTTCTCATAAGGTATCACTTATAGAGGGAATGTAAAAGCCGTTACACTTGAACTGAATTACAAAACAGAACAGAGTCACACATGCAGAAAACACACTATGGCTGCTTAACGGGAAAGGTGAGGTGGGGTGATACATAAAACAAGGGTTTCAAATTAGCTCAGATACCGTTCCATAAACCCAATATGTAATAGACAAGACCTACTCCTTGCTCAGAGAACTGGACTCAACACGCCCTATTCACCGCACAAGAATATATCTGACTAGTAATAATCTTAAAACCTATGTATTGATATCTCTCTGTTAGTGTGTCAAGTGGGTGTAAAGCGGCATAAACACAGCAGTGAAAAGCAGCTAAACCCCATTATCAAAATAAATTACTTTGAAACACCCATGAAACAAAGACAGTGAAAGAGAGAGAAATTCTTACACAATGCGTTCAGGGGCTGTGATGCAACCTGGATTGACCATATCTAGACGCACAGCTGGATGAGACATAAGGGTGGACACTCTTGGGGCTGAGAGGTTTGGTGAGGTTGGGTGAGCAAACGCAGACCCTTTAAAGTAATACTGCGTGGTACCCATCGCATGGGTCCCAAATCTCCAGGTTCAAGGGCATCTTCCTACATCGAAAACATGCATGAGAAAACAAAAAGATGGTACACCATGTGATGGGGAAAGGTTTCTAAAACGCACCTCATTTCTCTTCTCCTTGTGCCCGGGTTCGCCATTCCAGCCGCTTTACTAACAATCTCCCTACTTGGAGCATCAGCACCTTTAACCTCCTGTTCCGTACAGGTTGCAATTTGTCCTGAGGATGAACGGGTAGACGGGGAACCAGTGAGAGACTAGCTCTTGGTGTTGGGACAGGCACAGGTCACTCTATTTTCCCATCAGAAAGAAGAATTAACCACAGGCTCAGCCTGCCCCCCGGAACCAGAACAGGGCCTGAAGCCATTCTGCGATTTTGCGGCCAGCTCCCATAAAAACGAGTTGTAAAACGGAGGTTCAGGGCACTGCAATTCACAAACCTGCAGAGTTATAAATGATAACTCTCGTCCACAAATATATTGAGGGAAGGCAAAGAAGAGGATTTGAAATCAAGGCAGAATTGCAGGAAACAGATTTCAGGAGGTAGATACGAATCGCCTTTAAAGCACATGAAAAGCGGCAAAACGTTGACAATGATGCCCTTGGCCAAAAAGGGCGTATGCGTTTTTTCCTGAATATATTCAGGAAAAAACGCATACGCCCTTTTTGGCCAACCAAGCAACCTGGAAAGGCAAATCAGGGCCACAAAGAAGACTCGCTACCCATCGGTCAAAAGGGCCATGCTGAAAAAAGTCTCAAAACCAGAAATGCAGGACAGGCCATGGAGAAATGGGAGCCTTGCTACACTGATGGGCGGGATGTAAATTGCCAACAGCCACTCTGGAGAAGTGTACGGTGTGTCCTGAAACATCTAAAAAACACAGCTTAGAGAGCATAGGGCACTTCCACTCATGGGGGTATAAATTGGGAAAATGAAAAATCAGCAAGACACAAGCACCCCAAAGTTTAGGGCTGCTCTGTTGACAAGGACCTCCACTTCATTCCACCTTCAATATCCCAGGAAAGAGAAAAATGGATAAAGAAGTTGTGGTCCTTATGTACAATGGAATATCACTCAGCCATGAAATCAATGTCATAAGGCTAGTAGCAGCATGATGAGTGGATTTAGGTACGACGATTCTAAGTGAAATAAGTCACACAGAAAAGGACACTTCTCATAAGGTATCACTTATGGAGGGAATGTAAAAAGCGTTACACTTGAACTGAATTACAAAACAGAACAGAGTCACACATGCAGAAAACACACTATGGCTGCTTAACGGGAAAGGTGAGGTGGCGTGATACATAAAACAAGTGTTTCAAATTAGCTCAGATACCGTTCCATAAACCCAATATGTAATAGACAAGACCTACTCTTTGCTCAGAGAACTGGACTCAACACACCCTATTCACCGCACAAGAATATATCTGACTAGTAATAATCTTAAAACCTATGTATTGATATCTCTCTGTAAGTGTGTCACGTGGGTGTAAAGCGGCATAAACACAGCAGTGAAAAGCAGCTAAACCCCATTATCAAAATAAATTACTTTGAAAAACCCATGAAACAAAGACAGTGAAAGAGAGAGAAATTCTTACACAATGCGTTCAGGGGCTGTGATGCAACCTGGATTGACCATTTCTAGACCCACAGCTGGATGAGACATAAGGGTGGACACTCTTGGGGCTGAGAGGTTTGGTGAGGTTGGGTGAGCAAACGCAGACCCTTTAAAGTAATACTGCGTGGTACCCATCACATGGGTCCCAAATCTCCAGGTTCAAGGGCATCTTCCTACATCGAAAAGATGCATGAGAAAATAAAAAAGATGGTACACCATGTGATGGGGAAAGGTTTCTAAAACGCACCTCATTTCTCTTCTCCTTGTGCCCGGGTTCGCCATTCCAGCTGCTTTACTAACAATCTCCCTACTTGGAGCATCAGCACCTTTAACCTCCTGTTCCGTACAGGTTGCAATTTGTCCTGAGGATGAACGGGAATACGGGGAACCAGTGAGAGACTAGCTCTTGTTGTTGGGACAGGCACAGGTCACTCTATTTTCCCATCAGGAAGAAGAATTAACCACAGGCTCATCCTCCCCCCCGGAACCAGAACAGGGCCTGAAGCCATCCTGCGCTTTTGCGGCCAGCTCCCAAAAAAGCGAGTTGTAAAATGGAGCTTCAGGGCACTGCAATTCACAAACCTGCAGAGTTATAAATGATAACTCTCGTCCACAAATATATTGAGGGAAGGCAAAGAAGAGGATTTGAAATCAAGGCAGAATTGCAGGAAACAGATTTCAGGAGGTAGATTCGAATCGCCTTTAAAGCACATGAAAAGTGGCAAAACGTTGACAATGATGCCCTTGGCCACAAAGGGCGTATGCGTTTTTTCCTGAATATATTCAGGAAAAAACGCATACGCCCTTTTTGGCCAACCAAGCAACCTGGAAAGGCAAATCAGCGCTACAAAGAAGACTCGCTACCCGTCGGTCAAAAGGGCCATGCTGAAAAAAGTCTCAAAACCAGAAATGCAGGACAGGCCATGGAGAAATGGGAGCCTTGCTACACTGATGGGCGGGATGTAAATTGCCAACAGCCACTCTGGAGAAGTGTACGGTGTGTCCTGAAACATCTAAAAAACACAGCTTAGAGAGCATAGGGCACTTCCACTTATGGGGATATAAATTGGGAAAATGAAAAATCAGCAAGACACAAGCACCTCAAAGTTTAGGGCTGCTCTGTTGACAAGGACCTCCACTTCATTCCACCTTCAATATCCCAGGAAAGAGAAAAATGGATAAAGAAGTTGTGGTCCTTATGTACAATGGAATATCACTCAGCCATGAAATCAATGTCATAAGGCTAGTAGCAGCATGATGAGTGGATTTAGGTACGACGATTCTAAGTGAAATAAGTCACACAGAAAAGGACACTTCTCATAAGGTATCACTTATAGAGGGAATGTAAAAGCCGTTACACTTGAACTGAATTACAAAACAGAACAGAGTCACACATGCAGAAAACACACTATGGCTGCTTAACGGGAAAGGTGAGGTGGGGTGATACATAAAACAAGGGTTTCAAATTAGCTCAGATACCGTTCCATAAACCCAATATGTAATAGACAAGACCTACTCCTTGCTCAGAGAACTGGACTCAACACGCCCTATTCACCGCACAAGAATATATCTGACTAGTAATAATCTTAAAACCTATGTATTGATATCTCTCTGTTAGTGTGTCAAGTGGGTGTAAAGCGGCATAAACACAGCAGTGAAAAGCAGCTAAACCCCATTATCAAAATAAATTACTTTGAAACACCCATGAAACAAAGACAGTGAAAGAGAGAGAAATTCTTACACAATGCGTTCAGGGGCTGTGATGCAACCTGGATTGACCATATCTAGACGCACAGCTGGATGAGACATAAGGGTGGACACTCTTGGGGCTGAGAGGTTTGGTGAGGTTGGGTGAGCAAACGCAGACCCTTTAAAGTAATACTGCGTGGTACCCATCGCATGGGTCCCAAATCTCCAGGTTCAAGGGCATCTTCCTACATCGAAAACATGCATGAGAAAACAAAAAGATGGTACACCATGTGATGGGGAAAGGTTTCTAAAACGCACCTCATTTCTCTTCTCCTTGTGCCCGGGTTCGCCATTCCAGCCGCTTTACTAACAATCTCCCTACTTGGAGCATCAGCACCTTTAACCTCCTGTTCCGTACAGGTTGCAATTTGTCCTGAGGATGAACGGGTAGACGGGGAACCAGTGAGAGACTAGCTCTTGGTGTTGGGACAGGCACAGGTCACTCTATTTTCCCATCAGAAAGAAGAATTAACCACAGGCTCAGCCTGCCCCCCGGAACCAGAACAGGGCCTGAAGCCATTCTGCGATTTTGCGGCCAGCTCCCATAAAAACGAGTTGTAAAACGGAGGTTCAGGGCACTGCAATTCACAAACCTGCAGAGTTATAAATGATAACTCTCGTCCACAAATATATTGAGGGAAGGCAAAGAAGAGGATTTGAAATCAAGGCAGAATTGCAGGAAACAGATTTCAGGAGGTAGATACGAATCGCCTTTAAAGCACATGAAAAGCGGCAAAACGTTGACAATGATGCCCTTGGCCAAAAAGGGCGTATGCGTTTTTTCCTGAATATATTCAGGAAAAAACGCATACGCCCTTTTTGGCCAACCAAGCAACCTGGAAAGGCAAATCAGGGCCACAAAGAAGACTCGCTACCCATCGGTCAAAAGGGCCATGCTGAAAAAAGTCTCAAAACCAGAAATGCAGGACAGGCCATGGAGAAATGGGAGCCTTGCTACACTGATGGGCGGGATGTAAATTGCCAACAGCCACTCTGGAGAAGTGTACGGTGTGTCCTGAAACATCTAAAAAACACAGCTTAGAGAGCATAGGGCACTTCCACTCATGGGGGTATAAATTGGGAAAATGAAAAATCAGCAAGACACAAGCACCCCAAAGTTTAGGGCTGCTCTGTTGACAAGGACCTCCACTTCATTCCACCTTCAATATCCCAGGAGGGAGAAAAATGGATAAAGAAGTTGTGGTCCTTATGTACAATGGAATATCACTCAGCCATGAAATCAATGTCATAAGGCTAATAGCAGCATGATGAGTGGATTTAGGTACGACGATTCTAAGTGAAATAAGTCACACAGAAAAGGACACTTCTCATAAGGTATCACTTATAGAGGGAATGTAAAACCCGTTACACTTGAACTGAATTACAAAACAGAACAGAGTCACACATGCAGAAAACACACTATGGCTGCTTAACGGGAAAGGTGAGGTGGGGTGATACATAAAACAAGGGTTTCAAATTAGCTCAGATACCGTTCCATAAACCCAATATGTAATAGACAAGACCTACTCCTTGCTCAGAGAACTGGACTCAACACGCCCTATTCACCGCACAAGAATATATCTGACTAGTAATAATCTTAAAACCTATGTATTGATATCTCTCTGTTAGTGTGTCAAGTGGGTGTAAAGCGGCATAAACACAGCAGTGAAAAGCAGCTAAACCCCATTATCAAAATAAATTACTTTGAAAAACCCATGAAACAAAGACAGTGAAAGAGAGAGAAATTCTTACACAATGCGTTCAGGGGCTGTGATGCAACCTGGATTGACCATTTCTAGACCCACAGCTGGATGAGACATAAGGGTGGACACTCTTGGGGCTGAGAGGTTTGGTGAGGTTGGGTGAGCAAACGCAGACCCTTTAAAGTAATACTGCGTGGTACCCATCGCATGGGTCCCAAATCTCCAGGTTCAAGGGCATCTTCCTACATCGAAAACATGCATGAGAAAACAAAAAAGATGGTACACCATGTGATGGGGAAAGGTTTCTAAAACGCACCTCATTTCTCTTCTCCTTGTGCCCGGGTTCGCCATTCCAGCCGCTTTACTAACAATCTCCCTACTTGGAGCATCAGCACCTTTAACCTCCTGTTCCGTACAGGTTGCAATTTGTCCTGAGGATGAACGGGTAGATGGGGAACCAGTGAGAGACTAGCTCTTGGTGTTTGGACAGGCACAGGTCACTCTATTTTCCCATCAGGAAGAAGAATTAACCACAGGCTCATCCTCCCCCCGGAACCAGAACAGGGCCTGAAGCCATCCTGCGCTTTTGCGGCCAGCTCCCAAAAAAGCGAGTTGTACAATGGAGCTTCAGGGCACTGCAATTCACAAACCTGCAGAGTTATAAATGATAACTCTCGTCCACAAATATATTGAGGGAAGGCAAAGAAGAGGATTTGAAATCAAGGCAGAAATGCAGGAAACAGATTTCAGGAGGTAGATTCGAATCGCCTTTAAAGCACATGAAAAGCGGCAAAACGTTGACAATGATGCCCTTGGCCAAAAAGGGCGTATGCGTTTTTTCCTGAATATATTCAGGAAAAAACGCATACGCCCTTTTTGGCCAACCAAGCAACCTGGAAAGGCAAATCAGGGCTACAAAGAAGACTCGCTACCCATCGGTCAAAAGGGCCATGCTGAAAAAAGTCTCAAAACCAGAAATGCAGGACAGGCCATGGAGAAATGGGAGCCTTGCTACACTGATGGGCGGGATGTAAATTGCCAACAGCCACTCTGGAGAAGTGTACGGTGTGTCCTGAAACATCTAAAAAACACAGCTTAGAGAGCATAGGGCACTTCCACTCATGGGGGTATAAATTGGGAAAATGAAAAATCAGCAAGACACAAGCACCCCAAAGTTTAGGGCTGCTCTGTTGACAAGGACCTCCACTTCATTCCACCTTCAATATCCCAGGAGGGAGAAAAATGGATAAAGAAGTTGTGGTCCTTATGTACAATGGAATATCACTCAGCCATGAAATCAATGTCATAAGGCTAATAGCAGCATGATGAGTGGATTTAGGTACGACGATTCTAAGTGAAATAAGTCACACAGAAAAGGACACTTCTCATAAGGTATCACTTATAGAGGGAATGTAAAAGCCGTTACACTTGAACTGAATTACAAAACAGAACAGAGTCACACATGCAGAAAACACACTATGGCTGCTTAACGGGAAAGGTGAGGTGGGGTGATACATAAAACAAGGGTTTCAAATTAGCTCAGATACCGTTCCATAAACCCAATATGTAATAGACAAGACCTACTCCTTGCTCAGAGAACTGGACTCAACACGCCCTATTCACCGCACAAGAATATATCTGACTAGTAATAATCTTAAAACCTATGTATTGATATCTCTCTGTTAGTGTGTCAAGTGGGTGTAAAGCGGCATAAACACAGCAGTGAAAAGCAGCTAAACCCCATTATAAAAATAAATTACTTTGAAAAACCCATGAAACAAAGACAGTGAAAGAGAGAGAAATTCTTACACAATGCGTTCAGGGGCTGTGATGCAACCTGGATTGACCATTTCTAGACCCACAGCTGGATGAGACATAAGGGTGGACACTCTTGGGGCTGAGAGGTTTGGTGAGGTTGGGTGAGCAAACGCAGACCCTTTAAAGTAATACTGCGTGGTACCCATCACATGGGTCCCAAATCTCCAGGTTCAAGGGCATCTTCCTACATCGAAAAGATGCATGAGAAAATAAAAAAGATGGTACACCATGTGATGGGGAAAGGTTTCTAAAACGCACCTCATTTCTCTTCTCCTTGTGCCCGGGTTCGCCATTCCAGCTGCTTTACTAACAATCTCCCTACTTGGAGCATCAGCACCTTTAACCTCCTGTTCCGTACAGGTTGCAATTTGTCCTGAGGATGAACGGGAATACGGGGAACCAGTGAGAGACTAGCTCTTGTTGTTGGGACAGGCACAGGTCACTCTATTTTCCCATCAGGAAGAAGAATTAACCACAGGCTCATCCTCCCCCCCGGAACCAGAACAGGGCCTGAAGCCATCCTGCGCTTTTGCGGCCAGCTCCCAAAAAAGCGAGTTGTAAAATGGAGCTTCAGGGCACTGCAATTCACAAACCTGCAGAGTTATAAATGATAACTCTCGTCCACAAATATATTGAGGGAAGGCAAAGAAGAGGATTTGAAATCAAGGCAGAATTGCAGGAAACAGATTTCAGGAGGTAGATTCGAATCGCCTTTAAAGCACATGAAAAGTGGCAAAACGTTGACAATGATGCCCTTGGCCACAAAGGGCGTATGCGTTTTTTCCTGAATATATTCAGGAAAAAACGCATACGCCCTTTTTGGCCAACCAAGCAACCTGGAAAGGCAAATCAGCGCTACAAAGAAGACTCGCTACCCGTCGGTCAAAAGGGCCATGCTGAAAAAAGTCTCAAAACCAGAAATGCAGGACAGGCCATGGAGAAATGGGAGCCTTGCTACACTGATGGGCGGGATGTAAATTGCCAACAGCCACTCTGGAGAAGTGTACGGTGTGTCCTGAAACATCTAAAAAACACAGCTTAGAGAGCATAGGGCACTTCCACTTATGGGGATATAAATTGGGAAAATGAAAAATCAGCAAGACACAAGCACCTCAAAGTTTAGGGCTGCTCTGTTGACAAGGACCTCCACTTCATTCCACCTTCAATATCCCAGGAAAGAGAAAAATGGATAAAGAAGTTGTGGTCCTTATGTACAATGGAATATCACTCAGCCATGAAATCAATGTCATAAGGCTAGTAGCAGCATGATGAGTGGATTTAGGTACGACGATTCTAAGTGAAATAAGTCACACAGAAAAGGACACTTCTCATAAGGTATCACTTATAGAGGGAATGTAAAAGCCGTTACACTTGAACTGAATTACAAAACAGAACAGAGTCACACATGCAGAAAACACACTATGGCTGCTTAACGGGAAAGGTGAGGTGGGGTGATACATAAAACAAGGGTTTCAAATTAGCTCAGATACCGTTCCATAAACCCAATATGTAATAGACAAGACCTACTCCTTGCTCAGAGAACTGGACTCAACACGCCCTATTCACCGCACAAGAATATATCTGACTAGTAATAATCTTAAAACCTATGTATTGATATCTCTCTGTTAGTGTGTCAAGTGGGTGTAAAGCGGCATAAACACAGCAGTGAAAAGCAGCTAAACCCCATTATCAAAATAAATTACTTTGAAACACCCATGAAACAAAGACAGTGAAAGAGAGAGAAATTCTTACACAATGCGTTCAGGGGCTGTGATGCAACCTGGATTGACCATATCTAGACGCACAGCTGGATGAGACATAAGGGTGGACACTCTTGGGGCTGAGAGGTTTGGTGAGGTTGGGTGAGCAAACGCAGACCCTTTAAAGTAATACTGCGTGGTACCCATCGCATGGGTCCCAAATCTCCAGGTTCAAGGGCATCTTCCTACATCGAAAACATGCATGAGAAAACAAAAAGATGGTACACCATGTGATGGGGAAAGGTTTCTAAAACGCACCTCATTTCTCTTCTCCTTGTGCCCGGGTTCGCCATTCCAGCCGCTTTACTAACAATCTCCCTACTTGGAGCATCAGCACCTTTAACCTCCTGTTCCGTACAGGTTGCAATTTGTCCTGAGGATGAACGGGTAGACGGGGAACCAGTGAGAGACTAGCTCTTGGTGTTGGGACAGGCACAGGTCACTCTATTTTCCCATCAGAAAGAAGAATTAACCACAGGCTCAGCCTGCCCCCCGGAACCAGAACAGGGCCTGAAGCCATTCTGCGATTTTGCGGCCAGCTCCCATAAAAACGAGTTGTAAAACGGAGGTTCAGGGCACTGCAATTCACAAACCTGCAGAGTTATAAATGATAACTCTCGTCCACAAATATATTGAGGGAAGGCAAAGAAGAGGATTTGAAATCAAGGCAGAATTGCAGGAAACAGATTTCAGGAGGTAGATACGAATCGCCTTTAAAGCACATGAAAAGCGGCAAAACGTTGACAATGATGCCCTTGGCCAAAAAGGGCGTATGCGTTTTTTCCTGAATATATTCAGGAAAAAACGCATACGCCCTTTTTGGCCAACCAAGCAACCTGGAAAGGCAAATCAGGGCCACAAAGAAGACTCGCTACCCATCGGTCAAAAGGGCCATGCTGAAAAAAGTCTCAAAACCAGAAATGCAGGACAGGCCATGGAGAAATGGGAGCCTTGCTACACTGATGGGCGGGATGTAAATTGCCAACAGCCACTCTGGAGAAGTGTACGGTGTGTCCTGAAACATCTAAAAAACACAGCTTAGAGAGCATAGGGCACTTCCACTCATGGGGGTATAAATTGGGAAAATGAAAAATCAGCAAGACACAAGCACCCCAAAGTTTAGGGCTGCTCTGTTGACAAGGACCTCCACTTCATTCCACCTTCAATATCCCAGGAAAGAGAAAAATGGATAAAGAAGTTGTGGTCCTTATGTACAATGGAATATCACTCAGCCATGAAATCAATGTCATAAGGCTAGTAGCAGCATGATGAGTGGATTTAGGTACGACGATTCTAAGTGAAATAAGTCACACAGAAAAGGACACTTCTCATAAGGTATCACTTATGGAGGGAATGTAAAAAGCGTTACACTTGAACTGAATTACAAAACAGAACAGAGTCACACATGCAGAAAACACACTATGGCTGCTTAACGGGAAAGGTGAGGTGGCGTGATACATAAAACAAGTGTTTCAAATTAGCTCAGATACCGTTCCATAAACCCAATATGTAATAGACAAGACCTACTCTTTGCTCAGAGAACTGGACTCAACACACCCTATTCACCGCACAAGAATATATCTGACTAGTAATAATCTTAAAACCTATGTATTGATATCTCTCTGTAAGTGTGTCACGTGGGTGTAAAGCGGCATAAACACAGCAGTGAAAAGCAGCTAAACCCCATTATCAAAATAAATTACTTTGAAAAACCCATGAAACAAAGACAGTGAAAGAGAGAGAAATTCTTACACAATGCGTTCAGGGGCTGTGATGCAACCTGGATTGACCATTTCTAGACCCACAGCTGGATGAGACATAAGGGTGGACACTCTTGGGGCTGAGAGGTTTGGTGAGGTTGGGTGAGCAAACGCAGACCCTTTAAAGTAATACTGCGTGGTACCCATCACATGGGTCCCAAATCTCCAGGTTCAAGGGCATCTTCCTACATCGAAAAGATGCATGAGAAAATAAAAAAGATGGTACACCATGTGATGGGGAAAGGTTTCTAAAACGCACCTCATTTCTCTTCTCCTTGTGCCCGGGTTCGCCATTCCAGCTGCTTTACTAACAATCTCCCTACTTGGAGCATCAGCACCTTTAACCTCCTGTTCCGTACAGGTTGCAATTTGTCCTGAGGATGAACGGGAATACGGGGAACCAGTGAGAGACTAGCTCTTGTTGTTGGGACAGGCACAGGTCACTCTATTTTCCCATCAGGAAGAAGAATTAACCACAGGCTCATCCTCCCCCCCGGAACCAGAACAGGGCCTGAAGCCATCCTGCGCTTTTGCGGCCAGCTCCCAAAAAAGCGAGTTGTAAAATGGAGCTTCAGGGCACTGCAATTCACAAACCTGCAGAGTTATAAATGATAACTCTCGTCCACAAATATATTGAGGGAAGGCAAAGAAGAGGATTTGAAATCAAGGCAGAATTGCAGGAAACAGATTTCAGGAGGTAGATTCGAATCGCCTTTAAAGCACATGAAAAGTGGCAAAACGTTGACAATGATGCCCTTGGCCACAAAGGGCGTATGCGTTTTTTCCTGAATATATTCAGGAAAAAACGCATACGCCCTTTTTGGCCAACCAAGCAACCTGGAAAGGCAAATCAGCGCTACAAAGAAGACTCGCTACCCGTCGGTCAAAAGGGCCATGCTGAAAAAAGTCTCAAAACCAGAAATGCAGGACAGGCCATGGAGAAATGGGAGCCTTGCTACACTGATGGGCGGGATGTAAATTGCCAACAGCCACTCTGGAGAAGTGTACGGTGTGTCCTGAAACATCTAAAAAACACAGCTTAGAGAGCATAGGGCACTTCCACTTATGGGGATATAAATTGGGAAAATGAAAAATCAGCAAGACACAAGCACCTCAAAGTTTAGGGCTGCTCTGTTGACAAGGACCTCCACTTCATTCCACCTTCAATATCCCAGGAAAGAGAAAAATGGATAAAGAAGTTGTGGTCCTTATGTACAATGGAATATCACTCAGCCATGAAATCAATGTCATAAGGCTAGTAGCAGCATGATGAGTGGATTTAGGTACGACGATTCTAAGTGAAATAAGTCACACAGAAAAGGACACTTCTCATAAGGTATCACTTATAGAGGGAATGTAAAAGCCGTTACACTTGAACTGAATTACAAAACAGAACAGAGTCACACATGCAGAAAACACACTATGGCTGCTTAACGGGAAAGGTGAGGTGGGGTGATACATAAAACAAGGGTTTCAAATTAGCTCAGATACCGTTCCATAAACCCAATATGTAATAGACAAGACCTACTCCTTGCTCAGAGAACTGGACTCAACACGCCCTATTCACCGCACAAGAATATATCTGACTAGTAATAATCTTAAAACCTATGTATTGATATCTCTCTGTTAGTGTGTCAAGTGGGTGTAAAGCGGCATAAACACAGCAGTGAAAAGCAGCTAAACCCCATTATCAAAATAAATTACTTTGAAACACCCATGAAACAAAGACAGTGAAAGAGAGAGAAATTCTTACACAATGCGTTCAGGGGCTGTGATGCAACCTGGATTGACCATATCTAGACGCACAGCTGGATGAGACATAAGGGTGGACACTCTTGGGGCTGAGAGGTTTGGTGAGGTTGGGTGAGCAAACGCAGACCCTTTAAAGTAATACTGCGTGGTACCCATCGCATGGGTCCCAAATCTCCAGGTTCAAGGGCATCTTCCTACATCGAAAACATGCATGAGAAAACAAAAAGATGGTACACCATGTGATGGGGAAAGGTTTCTAAAACGCACCTCATTTCTCTTCTCCTTGTGCCCGGGTTCGCCATTCCAGCCGCTTTACTAACAATCTCCCTACTTGGAGCATCAGCACCTTTAACCTCCTGTTCCGTACAGGTTGCAATTTGTCCTGAGGATGAACGGGTAGACGGGGAACCAGTGAGAGACTAGCTCTTGGTGTTGGGACAGGCACAGGTCACTCTATTTTCCCATCAGAAAGAAGAATTAACCACAGGCTCAGCCTGCCCCCCGGAACCAGAACAGGGCCTGAAGCCATTCTGCGATTTTGCGGCCAGCTCCCATAAAAACGAGTTGTAAAACGGAGGTTCAGGGCACTGCAATTCACAAACCTGCAGAGTTATAAATGATAACTCTCGTCCACAAATATATTGAGGGAAGGCAAAGAAGAGGATTTGAAATCAAGGCAGAATTGCAGGAAACAGATTTCAGGAGGTAGATACGAATCGCCTTTAAAGCACATGAAAAGCGGCAAAACGTTGACAATGATGCCCTTGGCCAAAAAGGGCGTATGCGTTTTTTCCTGAATATATTCAGGAAAAAACGCATACGCCCTTTTTGGCCAACCAAGCAACCTGGAAAGGCAAATCAGGGCCACAAAGAAGACTCGCTACCCATCGGTCAAAAGGGCCATGCTGAAAAAAGTCTCAAAACCAGAAATGCAGGACAGGCCATGGAGAAATGGGAGCCTTGCTACACTGATGGGCGGGATGTAAATTGCCAACAGCCACTCTGGAGAAGTGTACGGTGTGTCCTGAAACATCTAAAAAACACAGCTTAGAGAGCATAGGGCACTTCCACTCATGGGGGTATAAATTGGGAAAATGAAAAATCAGCAAGACACAAGCACCCCAAAGTTTAGGGCTGCTCTGTTGACAAGGACCTCCACTTCATTCCACCTTCAATATCCCAGGAGGGAGAAAAATGGATAAAGAAGTTGTGGTCCTTATGTACAATGGAATATCACTCAGCCATGAAATCAATGTCATAAGGCTAATAGCAGCATGATGAGTGGATTTAGGTACGACGATTCTAAGTGAAATAAGTCACACAGAAAAGGACACGTCTCATAAGGTATCACTTATAGAGGGAATGTAAAACCCGTTACACTTGAACTGAATTACAAAACAGAACAGAGTCACACATGCAGAAAACACACTATGGCTGCTTAACGGGAAAGGTGAGGTGGGGTGATACATAAAACAAGGGTTTCAAATTAGCTCAGATACCGTTCCATAAACCCAATATGTAATAGACAAGACCTACTCCTTGCTCAGAGAACTGGACTCAACACGCCCTATTCACCGCACAAGAATATATCTGACTAGTAATAATCTTAAAACCTATGTATTGATATCTCTCTGTTAGTGTGTCAAGTGGGTGTAAAGCGGCATAAACACAGCAGTGAAAAGCAGCTAAACCCCATTATAAAAATAAATTACTTTGAAAAACCCATGAAACAAAGACAGTGAAAGAGAGAGAAATTCTTACACAATGCGTTCAGGGGCTGTGATGCAACCTGGATTGACCATTTCTAGACCCACAGCTGGATGAGACATAAGGTTGGACACTCTTGGGGCTGAGAGGTTTGGTGAGGTTGGGTGAGCAAACGCAGACCCTTTAAAGTAATACTGCGTGGTACCCATCGCATGGGTCCCAAATCTCCAGGTTCAAGGGCATCTTCCTACATCGAAAACATGCATGAGAAAATAAAAAAGATGGTACACCATGTGATGGGGAAAGGTTTCTAAAACGCACCTCATTTCTCTTCTCCTTGTGCCCGGGTTCGCCATTCCAGCTGCTTTACTAACAATCTCCCTACTTGGAGCATCAGCACCTTTAACCTCCTGTTCCGTACAGGTTGCAATTTGTCCTGAGGATGAACGGGAATACGGGGAACCAGTGAGAGACTAGCTCTTGTTGTTGGGACAGGCACAGGTCACTCTATTTTCCCATCAGGAAGAAGAATTAACCACAGGCTCATCCTCCCCCCCGGAACCAGAACAGGGCCTGAAGCCATCCTGCGCTTTTGCGGCCAGCTCCCAAAAAAGCGAGTTGTAAAATGGAGCTTCAGGGCACTGCAATTCACAAACCTGCAGAGTTATAAATGATAACTCTCGTCCACAAATATATTGAGGGAAGGCAAAGAAGAGGATTTGAAATCAAGGCAGAATTGCAGGAAACAGATTTCAGGAGGTAGATTCGAATCGCCTTTAAAGCACATGAAAAGTGGCAAAACGTTGACAATGATGCCCTTGGCCACAAAGGGCGTATGCGTTTTTTCCTGAATATATTCAGGAAAAAACGCATACGCCCTTTTTGGCCAACCAAGCAACCTGGAAAGGCAAATCAGCGCTACAAAGAAGACTCGCTACCCGTCGGTCAAAAGGGCCATGCTGAAAAAAGTCTCAAAACCAGAAATGCAGGACAGGCCATGGAGAAATGGGAGCCTTGCTACACTGATGGGCGGGATGTAAATTGCCAACAGCCACTCTGGAGAAGTGTACGGTGTGTCCTGAAACATCTAAAAAACACAGCTTAGAGAGCATAGGGCACTTCCACTTATGGGGATATAAATTGGGAAAATGAAAAATCAGCAAGACACAAGCACCTCAAAGTTTAGGGCTGCTCTGTTGACAAGGACCTCCACTTCATTCCACCTTCAATATCCCAGGAAAGAGAAAAATGGATAAAGAAGTTGTGGTCCTTATGTACAATGGAATATCACTCAGCCATGAAATCAATGTCATAAGGCTAGTAGCAGCATGATGAGTGGATTTAGGTACGACGATTCTAAGTGAAATAAGTCACACAGAAAAGGACACTTCTCATAAGGTATCACTTATAGAGGGAATGTAAAAGCCGTTACACTTGAACTGAATTACAAAACAGAACAGAGTCACACATGCAGAAAACACACTATGGCTGCTTAACGGGAAAGGTGAGGTGGGGTGATACATAAAACAAGGGTTTCAAATTAGCTCAGATACCGTTCCATAAACCCAATATGTAATAGACAAGACCTACTCCTTGCTCAGAGAACTGGACTCAACACGCCCTATTCACCGCACAAGAATATATCTGACTAGTAATAATCTTAAAACCTATGTATTGATATCTCTCTGTTAGTGTGTCAAGTGGGTGTAAAGCGGCATAAACACAGCAGTGAAAAGCAGCTAAACCCCATTATCAAAATAAATTACTTTGAAACACCCATGAAACAAAGACAGTGAAAGAGAGAGAAATTCTTACACAATGCGTTCAGGGGCTGTGATGCAACCTGGATTGACCATATCTAGACGCACAGCTGGATGAGACATAAGGGTGGACACTCTTGGGGCTGAGAGGTTTGGTGAGGTTGGGTGAGCAAACGCAGACCCTTTAAAGTAATACTGCGTGGTACCCATCGCATGGGTCCCAAATCTCCAGGTTCAAGGGCATCTTCCTACATCGAAAACATGCATGAGAAAACAAAAAGATGGTACACCATGTGATGGGGAAAGGTTTCTAAAACGCACCTCATTTCTCTTCTCCTTGTGCCCGGGTTCGCCATTCCAGCCGCTTTACTAACAATCTCCCTACTTGGAGCATCAGCACCTTTAACCTCCTGTTCCGTACAGGTTGCAATTTGTCCTGAGGATGAACGGGTAGACGGGGAACCAGTGAGAGACTAGCTCTTGGTGTTGGGACAGGCACAGGTCACTCTATTTTCCCATCAGAAAGAAGAATTAACCACAGGCTCAGCCTGCCCCCCGGAACCAGAACAGGGCCTGAAGCCATTCTGCGATTTTGTGGCCAGCTCCCATAAAAACGAGTTGTAAAACGGAGGTTCAGGGCACTGCAATTCACAAACCTGCAGAGTTATAAATGATAACTCTCGTCCACAAATATATTGAGGGAAGGCAAAGAAGAGGATTTGAAATCAAGGCAGAATTGCAGGAAACAGATTTCAGGAGGTAGATACGAATCGCCTTTAAAGCACATGAAAAGCGGCAAAACGTTGACAATGATGCCCTTGGCCTAAAAGGGCGTATGCGTTTTTTCCTGAATATATTCAGGAAAAAACGCATACGCCCTTTTTGGCCAACCAAGCAACCTGGAAAGGCAAATCAGGGCCACAAAGAAGACTCGCTACCCATCGGTCAAAAGGGCCATGCTGAAAAAAGTCTCAAAACCAGAAATGCAGGACAGGCCATGGAGAAATGGGAGCCTTGCTACACTGATGGGCGGGATGTAAATTGCCAACAGCCACTCTGGAGAAGTGTACGGTGTGTCCTGAAACATCTAAAAAACACAGCTTAGAGAGCATAGGGCACTTCCACTCATGGGGGTATAAATTGGGAAAATGAAAAATCAGCAAGACACAAGCACCCCAAAGTTTAGGGCTGCTCTGTTGACAAGGACCTCCACTTCATTCCACCTTCAATATCCCAGGAGGGAGAAAAATGGATAAAGAAGTTGTGGTCCTTATGTACAATGGAATATCACTCAGCCATGAAATCAATGTCATAAGGCTAATAGCAGCATGATGAGTGGATTTAGGTACGACGATTCTAAGTGAAATAAGTCACACAGAAAAGGACACTTCTCATAAGGTATCACTTATAGAGGGAATGTAAAACCCGTTACACTTGAACTGAATTACAAAACAGAACAGAGTCACACATGCAGAAAACACACTATGGCTGCTTAACGGGAAAGGTGAGGTGGGGTGATACATAAAACAAGGGTTTCAAATTAGCTCAGATACCGTTCCATAAACCCAATATGTAATAGACAAGACCTACTCCTTGCTCAGAGAACTGGACTCAACACGCCCTATTCACCGCACAAGAATATATCTGACTAGTAATAATCTTAAAACCTATGTATTGATATCTCTCTGTTAGTGTGTCAAGTGGGTGTAAAGCGGCATAAACACAGCAGTGAAAAGCAGCTAAACCCCATTATCAAAATAAATTACTTTGAAAAACCCATGAAACAAAGACAGTGAAAGAGAGAGAAATTCTTACACAATGCGTTCAGGGGCTGTGATGCAACCTGGATTGACCATTTCTAGACCCACAGCTGGATGAGACATAAGGGTGGACACTCTTGGGGCTGAGAGGTTTGGTGAGGTTGGGTGAGCAAACGCAGACCCTTTAAAGTAATACTGCGTGGTACCCATCACATGGGTCCCAAATCTCCAGGTTCAAGGGCATCTTCCTACATCGAAAACATGCATGAGAAAATAAAAAAGATGGTACACCATGTGATGGGGAAAGGTTTCTAAAACGCACCTCATTTCTCTTCTCCTTGTGCCCGGGTTCGCCATTCCAGCTGCTTTACTAACAATCTCCCTACTTGGAGCATCAGCACCTTTAACCTCCTGTTCCGTACAGGTTGCAATTTGTCCTGAGGATGAACGGGAATACGGGGAACCAGTGAGAGACTAGCTCTTGTTGTTGGGACAGGCACAGGTCACTCTATTTTCCCATCAGGAAGAAGAATTAACCACAGGCTCATCCTCCCCCCCGGAACCAGAACAGGGCCTGAAGCCATCCTGCGCTTTTGCGGCCAGCTCCCAAAAAAGCGAGTTGTAAAATGGAGCTTCAGGGCACTGCAATTCACAAACCTGCAGAGTTATAAATGATAACTCTCGTCCACAAATATATTGAGGGAAGGCAAAGAAGAGGATTTGAAATCAAGGCAGAATTGCAGGAAACAGATTTCAGGAGGTAGATTCGAATCGCCTTTAAAGCACATGAAAAGTGGCAAAACGTTGACAATGATGCCCTTGGCCACAAAGGGCGTATGCGTTTTTTCCTGAATATATTCAGGAAAAAACGCATACGCCCTTTTTGGCCAACCAAGCAACCTGGAAAGGCAAATCAGCGCTACAAAGAAGACTCGCTACCCGTCGGTCAAAAGGGCCATGCTGAAAAAAGTCTCAAAACCAGAAATGCAGGACAGGCCATGGAGAAATGGGAGCCTTGCTACACTGATGGGCGGGATGTAAATTGCCAACAGCCACTCTGGAGAAGTGTACGGTGTGTCCTGAAACATCTAAAAAACACAGCTTAGAGAGCATAGGGCACTTCCACTTATGGGGATATAAATTGGGAAAATGAAAAATCAGCAAGACACAAGCACCTCAAAGTTTAGGGCTGCTCTGTTGACAAGGACCTCCACTTCATTCCACCTTCAATATCCCAGGAAAGAGAAAAATGGATAAAGAAGTTGTGGTCCTTATGTACAATGGAATATCACTCAGCCATGAAATCAATGTCATAAGGCTAGTAGCAGCATGATGAGTGGATTTAGGTACGACGATTCTAAGTGAAATAAGTCACACAGAAAAGGACACTTCTCATAAGGTATCACTTATAGAGGGAATGTAAAAGCCGTTACACTTGAACTGAATTACAAAACAGAACAGAGTCACACATGCAGAAAACACACTATGGCTGCTTAACGGGAAAGGTGAGGTGGGGTGATACATAAAACAAGGGTTTCAAATTAGCTCAGATACCGTTCCATAAACCCAATATGTAATAGACAAGACCTACTCCTTGCTCAGAGAACTGGACTCAACACGCCCTATTCACCGCACAAGAATATATCTGACTAGTAATAATCTTAAAACCTATGTATTGATATCTCTCTGTTAGTGTGTCAAGTGGGTGTAAAGCGGCATAAACACAGCAGTGAAAAGCAGCTAAACCCCATTATCAAAATAAATTACTTTGAAACACCCATGAAACAAAGACAGTGAAAGAGAGAGAAATTCTTACACAATGCGTTCAGGGGCTGTGATGCAACCTGGATTGACCATATCTAGACCCACAGCTGGATGAGACATAAGGGTGGACACTCTTGGGGCTGAGAGGTTTGGTGAGGTTGGGTGAGCAAACGCAGACCCTTTAAAGTAATACTGCGTGGTACCCATCGCATGGGTCCCAAATCTCCAGGTTCAAGGGCATCTTCCTACATCGAAAACATGCATGAGAAAACAAAAAGATGGTACACCATGTGATGGGGAAAGGTTTCTAAAACGCACCTCATTTCTCTTCTCCTTGTGCCCGGGGTCGCCATTCCAGCCGCTTTACTAACAATCTCCCTACTTGGAGCATCAGCACCTTTAACCTCCTGTTCCGTACAGGTTGCAATTTGTCCTGAGGATGAACGGGTAGATGGGGAACCAGTGAGAGACTAGCTCTTGGTGTTGGGACAGGCACAGGTACTCTATTTTCCCATCAGGAAGAAGAATTAACCACAGGCTCATCCTCCCCCCCGGAACCAGAACAGGGCCTGAAGCCATCCTGCGCTTTTGCGGCCAGCTCCCAAAAAAGCGAGTTGTACAATGGAGCTTCAGGGCACTGCAATTCACAAACCTGCAGAGTTATAAATGATAACTCTCGTCCACAAATATATTGAGGGAAGGCAAAGAAGAGGATTTGAAATCAAGGCAGAAATGCAGGAAACAGATTTCAGGAGGTAGATTCGAATCGCCTTTAAAGCACATGAAAAGTGGCAAAACGTTGACAATGATGCCCTTGGCCAAAAAGGGCGTATGCGTTTTTTCCTGAATATATTCAGGAAAAAACGCATACGCCCTTTTTGGCCAACCAAGCAACCTGGAAAGGCAAATCAGGGCTACAAAGAAGACTCGCTACCCATCGGTCAAAAGGGCCATGCTGAAAAAAGTCTCAAAACCAGAAATGCAGGACAGGCCATGGAGAAATGGGAGCCTTGCTACACTGATGGGCGGGATGTAAATTGCCAACAGCCACTCTGGAGAAGTGTACGGTGTGTCCTGAAACATCTAAAAAACACAGCTTAGAGAGCATAGGGCACTTCCACTCATGGGGGTATAAATTGGGAAAATGAAAAATCAGCAAGACACAAGCACCCCAAAGTTTAGGGCTGCTCTGTTGACAAGGACCTCCACTTCATTCCACCTTCAATATCCCAGGAGGGAGAAAAATGGATAAAGAAGTTGTGGTCCTTATGTACAATGGAATATCACTCAGCCATGAAATCAATGTCATAAGGCTAATAGCAGCATGATGAGTGGATTTAGGTACGACGATTCTAAGTGAAATAAGTCACACAGAAAAGGACACTTCTCATAAGGTATCACTTATAGAGGGAATGTAAAACCCGTTACACTTGAACTGAATTACAAAACAGAACAGAGTCACACATGCAGAAAACACACTATGGCTGCTTAACGGGAAAGGTGAGGTGGGGTGATACATAAAACAAGGGTTTCAAATTAGCTCAGATACCGTTCCATAAACCCAATATGTAATAGACAAGACCTACTCCTTGCTCAGAGAACTGGACTCAACACGCCCTATTCACCGCACAAGAATATATCTGACTAGTAATAATCTTAAAACCTATGTATTGATATCTCTCTGTTAGTGTGTCAAGTGGGTGTAAAGCGGCATAAACACAGCAGTGAAAAGCAGCTAAACCCCATTATCAAAATAAATTACTTTGAAAAACCCATGAAACAAAGACAGTGAAAGAGAGAGAAATTCTTACACAATGCGTTCAGGGGCTGTGATGCAACCTGGATTGACCATTTCTAGACCCACAGCTGGATGAGACATAAGGGTGGACACTCTTGGGGCTGAGAGGTTTGGTGAGGTTGGGTGAGCAAACGCAGACCCTTTAAAGTAATACTGCGTGGTACCCATCGCATGGGTCCCAAATCTCCAGGTTCAAGGGCATCTTCCTACATCGAAAACATGCATGAGAAAACAAAAAAGATGGTACACCATGTGATGGGGAAAGGTTTCTAAAACGCACCTCATTTCTCTTCTCCTTGTGCCCGGGGTCGCCATTCCAGCCGCTTTACTAACAATCTCCCTACTTGGAGCATCAGCACCTTTAACCTCCTGTTCCGTACAGGTTGCAATTTGTCCTGAGGATGAACGGGTAGATGGGGAACCAGTGAGAGACTAGCTCTTGGTGTTTGGACAGGCACAGGTCACTCTATTTTCCCATCAGGAAGAAGAATTAACCACAGGCTCATCCTCCCCCCCGGAACCAGAACAGGGCCTGAAGCCATCCTGCGCTTTTGCGGCCAGCTCCCAAAAAAGCGAGTTGTACAATGGAGCTTCAGGGCACTGCAATTCACAAACCTGCAGAGTTATAAATGATAACTCTCGTCCACAAATATATTGAGGGAAGGCAAAGAAGAGGATTTGAAATCAAGGCAGAAATGCAGGAAACAGATTTCAGGAGGTAGATTCGAATCGCCTTTAAAGCACATGAAAAGCGGCAAAACGTTGACAATGATGCCCTTGGCCTAAAAGGGCGTATGCGTTTTTTCCTGAATATATTCAGGAAAAAACGCATACGCCCTTTTTGGCCAACCAAGCAACCTGGAAAGGCAAATCAGCGCTACAAAGAAGACTCGCTACCCATCGGTCAAAAGGGCCATGCTGAAAAAAGTCTCAAAACCAGAAATGCAGGACAGGCCATGGAGAAATGGGAGCCTTGCTACACTGATGGGCGGGATGTAAATTGCCAACAGCCACTCTGGAGAAGTGTACGGTGTGTCCTGAAACATCTAAAAAACACAGCTTAGAGAGCATAGGGCACTTCCACTCATGGGGGTATAAATTGGGAAAATGAAAAATCAGCAAGACACAAGCACCCCAAAGTTTAGGGCTGCTCTGTTGACAAGGACCTCCACTTCATTCCACCTTCAATATCCCAGGAGGGAGAAAAATGGATAAAGAAGTTGTGGTCCTTATGTACAATGGAATATCACTCAGCCATGAAATCAATGTCATAAGGCTAATAGCAGCATGATGAGTGGATTTAGGTACGACGATTCTAAGTGAAATAAGTCACACAGAAAAGGACACTTCTCATAAGGTATCACTTATAGAGGGAATGTAAAACCCGTTACACTTGAACTGAATTACAAAACAGAACAGAGTCACACATGCAGAAAACACACTATGGCTGCTTAACGGGAAAGGTGAGGTGGGGTGATACATAAAACAAGGGTTTCAAATTAGCTCAGATACCGTTCCATAAACCCAATATGTAATAGACAAGACCTACTCCTTGCTCAGAGAACTGGACTCAACACGCCCTATTCACCGCACAAGAATATATCTGACTAGTAATAATCTTAAAACCTATGTATTGATATCTCTCTGTTAGTGTGTCAAGTGGGTGTAAAGCGGCATAAACACAGCAGTGAAAAGCAGCTAAACCCCATTATCAAAATAAATTACTTTGAAAAACCCATGAAACAAAGACAGTGAAAGAGAGAGAAATTCTTACACAATGCGTTCAGGGGCTGTGATGCAACCTGGATTGACCATTTCTAGACCCACAGCTGGATGAGACATAAGGGTGGACACTCTTGGGGCTGAGAGGTTTGGTGAGGTTGGGTGAGCAAACGCAGACCCTTTAAAGTAATACTGCGTGGTACCCATCGCATGGGTCCCAAATCTCCAGGTTCAAGGGCATCTTCCTACATCGAAAACATGCATGAGAAAACAAAAAAGATGGTACACCATGTGATGGGGAAAGGTTTCTAAAACGCACCTCATTTCTCTTCTCCTTGTGCCCGGGGTCGCCATTCCAGCCGCTTTACTAACAATCTCCCTACTTGGAGCATCAGCACCTTTAACCTCCTGTTCCGTACAGGTTGCAATTTGTCCTGAGGATGAACGGGTAGATGGGGAACCAGTGAGAGACTAGCTCTTGGTGTTTGGACAGGCACAGGTCACTCTATTTTCCCATCAGGAAGAAGAATTAACCACAGGCTCATCCTCCCCCCCGGAACCAGAACAGGGCCTGAAGCCATCCTGCGCTTTTGCGGCCAGCTCCCAAAAAAGCGAGTTGTACAATGGAGCTTCAGGGCACTGCAATTCACAAACCTGCAGAGTTATAAATGATAACTCTCGTCCACAAATATATTGAGGGAAGGCAAAGAAGAGGATTTGAAATCAAGGCAGAAATGCAGGAAACAGATTTCAGGAGGTAGATTCGAATCGCCTTTAAAGCACATGAAAAGCGGCAAAACGTTGACAATGATGCCCTTGGCCTAAAAGGGCGTATGCGTTTTTTCCTGAATATATTCAGGAAAAAACGCATACGCCCTTTTTGGCCAACCAAGCAACCTGGAAAGGCAAATCAGGGCTACAAAGAAGACTCGCTACCCATCGGTCAAAAGGGCCATGCTGAAAAAAGTCTCAAAACCAGAAATGCAGGACAGGCCATGGAGAAATGGGAGCCTTGCTACACTGATGGGCGGGATGTAAATTGCCAACAGCCACTCTGGAGAAGTGTACGGTGTGTCCTGAAACATCTAAAAAACACAGCTTAGAGAGCATAGGGCACTTCCACTCATGGGGGTATAAATTGGGAAAATGAAAAATCAGCAAGACACAAGCACCCCAAAGTTTAGGGCTGCTCTGTTGACAAGGACCTCCACTTCATTCCACCTTCAATATCCCAGGAGGGAGAAAAATGGATAAAGAAGTTGTGGTCCTTATGTACAATGGAATATCACTCAGCCATGAAATCAATGTCATAAGGCTAATAGCAGCATGATGAGTGGATTTAGGTACGACGATTCTAAGTGAAATAAGTCACACAGAAAAGGACACTTCTCATAAGGTATCACTTATAGAGGGAATGTAAAACCCGTTACACTTGAACTGAATTACAAAACAGAACAGAGTCACACATGCAGAAAACACACTATGGCTGCTTAACGGGAAAGGTGAGGTGGGGTGATACATAAAACAAGGGTTTCAAATTAGCTCAGATACCGTTCCATAAACCCAATATGTAATAGACAAGACCTACTCCTTGCTCAGAGAACTGGACTCAACACGCCCTATTCACCGCACAAGAATATATCTGACTAGTAATAATCTTAAAACCTATGTATTGATATCTCTCTGTTAGTGTGTCAAGTGGGTGTAAAGCGGCATAAACACAGCAGTGAAAAGCAGCTAAACCCCATTATCAAAATAAATTACTTTGAAAAACCCATGAAACAAAGACAGTGAAAGAGAGAGAAATTCTTACACAATGCGTTCAGGGGCTGTGATGCAACCTGGATTGACCATTTCTAGACCCACAGCTGGATGAGACATAAGGGTGGACACTCTTGGGGCTGAGAGGTTTGGTGAGGTTGGGTGAGCAAACGCAGACCCTTTAAAGTAATACTGCGTGGTACCCATCGCATGGGTCCCAAATCTCCAGGTTCAAGGGCATTTTCCTACATCGAAAACATGCATGAGAAAACAAAAATGATGGTACACCATGTGATGGGGAAAGGTTTCTAAAACGCACCTCATTTCTCTTCTCCTTGTGCCCGGGGTCGCCATTCCAGCCGCTTTACTAACAATCTCCCTACTTGGAGCATCAGCACCTTTAACCTCCTGTTCCGTACAGGTTGCAATTTGTCCTGAGGATGAACGGGTAGATGGGGAACCAGTGAGAGACTAGCTCTTGGTGTTGGGACAGGCACAGGTCACTCTATTTTCCCATCAGGAAGAAGAATTAACCACAGGCTCATCCTCCCCCCCGGAACCAGAACAGGGCCTGAAGCCATCCTGCGCTTTTGCGGCCAGCTCCCAAAAAAGCGAGTTGTACAATGGAGCTTCAGGGCACTGCAATTCACAAACGTGCAGAGTTATAAATGATAACTCTCGTCCACAAATATATTGAGGGAAGGCAAAGAAGAGGATTTGAAATCAAGGCAGAAATGCAGGAAACAGATTTCAGGAGGTAGATTCGAATCGCCTTTAAAGCACATGAAAAGTGGCAAAACGTTGACAATGATGCCCTTGGCCAAAAAGGGCGTATGCGTTTTTTCCTGAATATATTCAGGAAAAAACGCATACGCCCTTTTTGGCCAACCAAGCAACCTGGAAAGGCAAATCAGGGCTACAAAGAAGACTCGCTACCCATCGGTCAAAAGGGCCATGCTGAAAAAAGTCTCAAAACCAGAAATGCAGGACAGGCCATGGAGAAATGGGAGCCTTGCTACACTGATGGGCGGGATGTAAATTGCCAACAGCCACTCTGGAGAAGTGTACGGTGTGTCCTGAAACATCTAAAAAACACAGCTTAGAGAGCATAGGGCACTTCCACTCATGGGGGTATAAATTGGGAAAATGAAAAATCAGCAAGACACAAGCACCCCAAAGTTTAGGGCTGCTCTGTTGACAAGGACCTCCACTTCATTCCACCTTCAATATCCCAGGAGGGAGAAAAATGGATAAAGAAGTTGTGGTCCTTATGTACAATGGAATATCACTCAGCCATGAAATCAATGTCATAAGGCTAATAGCAGCATGATGAGTGGATTTAGGTACGACGATTCTAAGTGAAATAAGTCACACAGAAAAGGACACTTCTCATAAGGTATCACTTATAGAGGGAATGTAAAACCCGTTACACTTGAACTGAATTACAAAACAGAACAGAGTCACACATGCAGAAAACACACTATGGCTGCTTAACGGGAAAGGTGAGGTGGGGTGATACATAAAACAAGGGTTTCAAATTAGCTCAGATACCGTTCCATAAACCCAATATGTAATAGACAAGACCTACTCCTTGCTCAGAGAACTGGACTCAACACGCCCTATTCACCGCACAAGAATATATCTGACTAGTAATAATCTTAAAACCTATGTATTGATATCTCTCTGTTAGTGTGTCAAGTGGGTGTAAAGCGGCATAAACACAGCAGTGAAAAGCAGCTAAACCCCATTATCAAAATAAATTACTTTGAAAAACCCATGAAACAAAGACAGTGAAAGAGAGAGAAATTCTTACACAATGCGTTCAGGGGCTGTGATGCAACCTGGATTGACCATTTCTAGACCCACAGCTGGATGAGACATAAGGGTGGACACTCTTGGGGCTGAGAGGTTTGGTGAGGTTGGGTGAGCAAACGCAGACCCTTTAAAGTAATACTGCGTGGTACCCATCGCATGGGTCCCAAATCTGCAGGTTCAAGGGCATCTTCCTACATCGAAAACATGCATGAGAAAACAAAAAAGATGGTACACCATGTGATGGGGAAAGGTTTCTAAAACGCACCTCATTTCTCTTCTCCTTGTGCCCGGGGTCGCCATTCCAGCCGCTTTACTAACAATCTCCCTACTTGGAGCATCAGCACCTTTAACCTCCTGTTCCGTACAGGTTGCAATTTGTCCTGAGGATGAACGGGTAGATGGGGAACCAGTGAGAGACTAGCTCTTGGTGTTTGGACAGGCACAGGTCACTCTATTTTCCCATCAGGAAGAAGAATTAACCACAGGCTCATCCTCCCCCCCGGAACCAGAACAGGGCCTGAAGCCATCCTGCGCTTTTGCGGCCAGCTCCCAAAAAAGCGAGTTGTACAATGGAGCTTCAGGGCACTGCAATTCACAAACGTGCAGAGTTATAAATGATAACTCTCGTCCACAAATATATTGAGGGAAGGCAAAGAAGAGGATTTGAAATCAAGGCAGAAATGCAGGAAACAGATTTCAGGAGGTAGATTCGAATCGCCTTTAAAGCACATGAAAAGCGGCAAAACGTTGACAATGATGCCCTTGGCCTAAAAGGGCGTATGCGTTTTTTCCTGAATATATTCAGGAAAAAACGCATACGCCCTTTTTGGCCAACCAAGCAACCTGGAAAGGCAAATCAGGGCTACAAAGAAGAATCGCTACCCATCGGTCAAAAGGGCCATGCTGAAAAAAGTCTCAAAACCAGAAATGCAGGACAGGCCATGGAGAAATGGGAGCCTTGCTACACTGATGGGCGGGATGTAAATTGCCAACAGCCACTCTGGAGAAGTGTACGGTGTGTCCTGAAACATCTAAAAAACACAGCTTAGAGAGCATAGGGCACTTCCACTCATGGGGGTATAAATTGGGAAAATGAAAAATCAGCAAGACACAAGCACCCCAAAGTTTAGGGCTGCTCTGTTGACAAGGACCTCCACTTCATTCCACCTTCAATATCCCAGGAGGGAGAAAAATGGATAAAGAAGTTGTGGTCCTTATGTACAATGGAATATCACTCAGCCATGAAATCAATGTCATAAGGCTAATAGCAGCATGATGAGTGGATTTAGGTACGACGATTCTAAGTGAAATAAGTCACACAGAAAAGGACACTTCTCATAAGGTATCACTTATAGAGGGAATGTAAAACCCGTTACACTTGAACTGAATTACAAAACAGAACAGAGTCACACATGCAGAAAACACACTATGGCTGCTTAACGGGAAAGGTGAGGTGGGGTGATACATAAAACAAGGGTTTCAAATTAGCTCAGATACCGTTCCATAAACCCAATATGTAATAGACAAGACCTACTCCTTGCTCAGAGAACTGGACTCAACACGCCCTATTCACCGCACAAGAATATATCTGACTAGTAATAATCTTAAAACCTATGTATTGATATCTCTCTGTTAGTGTGTCAAGTGGGTGTAAAGCGGCATAAACACAGCAGTGAAAAGCAGCTAAACCCCATTATCAAAATAAATTACTTTGAAAAACCCATGAAACAAAGACAGTGAAAGAGAGAGAAATTCTTACACAATGCGTTCAGGGGCTGTGATGCAACCTGGATTGACCATTTCTAGACCCACAGCTGGATGAGACATAAGGGTGGACACTCTTGGGGCTGAGAGGTTTGGTGAGGTTGGGTGAGCAAACGCAGACCCTTTAAAGTAATACTGCGTGGTACCCATCGCATGGGTCCCAAATCTGCAGGTTCAAGGGCATCTTCCTACATCGAAAACATGCATGAGAAAACAAAAAAGATGGTACACCATGTGATGGGGAAAGGTTTCTAAAACGCACCTCATTTCTCTTCTCCTTGTGCCCGGGGTCGCCATTCCAGCCGCTTTACTAACAATCTCCCTACTTGGAGCATCAGCACCTTTAACCTCCTGTTCCGTACAGGTTGCAATTTGTCCTGAGGATGAACGGGTAGATGGGGAACCAGTGAGAGACTAGCTCTTGGTGTTTGGACAGGCACAGGTCACTCTATTTTCCCATCAGGAAGAAGAATTAACCACAGGCTCATCCTCCCCCCCGGAACCAGAACAGGGCCTGAAGCCATCCTGCGCTTTTGCGGCCAGCTCCCAAAAAAGCGAGTTGTACAATGGAGCTTCAGGGCACTGCAATTCACAAACGTGCAGAGTTATAAATGATAACTCTCGTCCACAAATATATTGAGGGAAGGCAAAGAAGAGGATTTGAAATCAAGGCAGAAATGCAGGAAACAGATTTCAGGAGGTAGATTCGAATCGCCTTTAAAGCACATGAAAAGCGGCAAAACGTTGACAATGATGCCCTTGGCCTAAAAGGGCGTATGCGTTTTTTCCTGAATATATTCAGGAAAAAACGCATACGCCCTTTTTGGCCAACCAAGCAACCTGGAAAGGCAAATCAGGGCTACAAAGAAGACTCGCTACCCATCGGTCAAAAGGGCCATGCTGAAAAAAGTCTCAAAACCAGAAATGCAGGACAGGCCATGGAGAAATGGGAGCCTTGCTACACTGATGGGCGGGATGTAAATTGCCAACAGCCACTCTGGAGAAGTGTACGGTGTGTCCTGAAACATCTAAAAAACACAGCTTAGAGAGCATAGGGCACTTCCACTCATGGGGGTATAAATTGGGAAAATGAAAAATCAGCAAGACACAAGCACCCCAAAGTTTAGGGCTGCTCTGTTGACAAGGACCTCCACTTCATTCCACCTTCAATATCCCAGGAGGGAGAAAAATGGATAAAGAAGTTGTGGTCCTTATGTACAATGGAATATCACTCAGCCATGAAATCAATGTCATAAGGCTAATAGCAGCATGATGAGTGGATTTAGGTACGACGATTCTAAGTGAAATAAGTCACACAGAAAAGGACACTTCTCATAAGGTATCACTTATAGAGGGAATGTAAAACCCGTTACACTTGAACTGAATTACAAAACAGAACAGAGTCACACATGCAGAAAACACACTATGGCTGCTTAACGGGAAAGGTGAGGTGGGGTGATACATAAAACAAGGGTTTCAAATTAGCTCAGATACCGTTCCATAAACCCAATATGTAATAGACAAGACCTACTCCTTGCTCAGAGAACTGGACTCAACACGCCCTATTCACCGCACAAGAATATATCTGACTAGTAATAATCTTAAAACCTATGTATTGATATCTCTCTGTTAGTGTGTCAAGTGGGTGTAAAGCGGCATAAACACAGCAGTGAAAAGCAGCTAAACCCCATTATCAAAATAAATTACTTTGAAAAACCCATGAAACAAAGACAGTGAAAGAGAGAGAAATTCTTACACAATGCGTTCAGGGGCTGTGATGCAACCTGGATTGACCATTTCTAGACCCACAGCTGGATGAGACATAAGGGTGGACACTCTTGGGGCTGAGAGGTTTGGTGAGGTTGGGTGAGCAAACGCAGACCCTTTAAAGTAATACTGCGTGGTACCCATCGCATGGGTCCCAAATCTCCAGGTTCAAGGGCATCTTCCTACATCGAAAACATGCATGAGAAAATAAAAAAGATGGTACACCATGTGATGGGGAAAGGTTTCTAAAACGCACCTCATTTCTCTTCTCCTTGTGCCCGGGTTCGCCATTCCAGCTGCTTTACTAACAATCTCCCTACTTGGAGCATCAGCACCTTTAACCTCCTGTTCCGTACAGGTTGCAATTTGTCCTGAGGATGAACGGGAATACGGGGAACCAGTGAGAGACTAGCTCTTGTTGTTGGGACAGGCACAGGTCACTCTATTTTCCCATCAGGAAGAAGAATTAACCACAGGCTCATCCTCCCCCCCGGAACCAGAACAGGGCCTGAAGCCATCCTGCGCTTTTGCGGCCAGCTCCCAAAAAAGCGAGTTGTAAAATGGAGCTTCAGGGCACTGCAATTCACAAACCTGCAGAGTTATAAATGATAACTCTCGTCCACAAATATATTGAGGGAAGGCAAAGAAGAGGATTTGAAATCAAGGCAGAATTGCAGGAAACAGATTTCAGGAGGTAGATTCGAATCGCCTTTAAAGCACATGAAAAGTGGCAAAACGTTGACAATGATGCCCTTGGCCACAAAGGGCGTATGCGTTTTTTCCTGAATATATTCAGGAAAAAACGCATACGCCCTTTTTGGCCAACCAAGCAACCTGGAAAGGCAAATCAGCGCTACAAAGAAGACTCGCTACCCGTCGGTCAAAAGGGCCATGCTGAAAAAAGTCTCAAAACCAGAAATGCAGGACAGGCCATGGAGAAATGGGAGCCTTGCTACACTGATGGGCGGGATGTAAATTGCCAACAGCCACTCTGGAGAAGTGTACGGTGTGTCCTGAAACATCTAAAAAACACAGCTTAGAGAGCATAGGGCACTTCCACTTATGGGGATATAAATTGGGAAAATGAAAAATCAGCAAGACACAAGCACCTCAAAGTTTAAGGCTGCTCTGTTGACAAGGACCTCCACTTCATTCCACCTTCAATATCCCAGGAAAGAGAAAAATGGATAAAGAAGTTGTGGTCCTTATGTACAATGGAATATCACTCAGCCATGAAATCAATGTCATAAGGCTAGTAGCAGCATGATGAGTGGATTTAGGTACGACGATTCTAAGTGAAATAAGTCACACAGAAAAGGACACTTCTCATAAGGTATCACTTATAGAGGGAATGTAAAAGCCGTTACACTTGAACTGAATTACAAAACAGAACAGAGTCACACATGCAGAAAACACACTATGGCTGCTTAACGGGAAAGGTGAGGTGGGGTGATACATAAAACAAGGGTTTCAAATTAGCTCAGATACCGTTCCATAAACCCAATATGTAATAGACAAGACCTACTCCTTGCTCAGAGAACTGGACTCAACACGCCCTATTCACCGCACAAGAATATATCTGACTAGTAATAATCTTAAAACCTATGTATTGATATCTCTCTGTTAGTGTGTCAAGTGGGTGTAAAGCGGCATAAACACAGCAGTGAAAAGCAGCTAAACCCCATTATCAAAATAAATTACTTTGAAACACCCATGAAACAAAGACAGTGAAAGAGAGAGAAATTCTTACACAATGCGTTCAGGGGCTGTGATGCAACCTGGATTGACCATATCTAGACGCACAGCTGGATGAGACATAAGGGTGGACACTCTTGGGGCTGAGAGGTTTGGTGAGGTTGGGTGAGCAAACGCAGACCCTTTAAAGTAATACTGCGTGGTACCCATCGCATGGGTCCCAAATCTCCAGGTTCAAGGGCATCTTCCTACATCGAAAACATGCATGAGAAAACAAAAAGATGGTACACCATGTGATGGGGAAAGGTTTCTAAAACGCACCTCATTTCTCTTCTCCTTGTGCCCGGGTTCGCCATTCCAGCCGCTTTACTAACAATCTCCCTACTTGGAGCATCAGCACCTTTAACCTCCTGTTCAGTACAGGTTGCAATTTGTCCTGAGGATGAACGGGTAGACGGGGAACCAGTGAGAGACTAGCTCTTGGTGTTGGGACAGGCACAGGTCACTCTATTTTCCCATCAGAAAGAAGAATTAACCACAGGCTCAGCCTGCCCCCCGGAACCAGAACAGGGCCTGAAGCCATTCTGCGATTTTGCGGCCAGCTCCCATAAAAACGAGTTGTAAAACGGAGGTTCAGGGCACTGCAATTCACAAGCCTGCAGAGTTATAAATGATAACTCTCGTCCACAAATATATTGAGGGAAGGCAAAGAAGAGGATTTGAAATCAAGGCAGAATTGCAGGAAACAGATTTCAGGAGGTAGATACGAATCGCCTTTAAAGCACATGAAAAGCGGCAAAACGTTGACAATGATGCCCTTGGCCAAAAAGGGCGTATGCGTTTTTTCCTGAATATATTCAGGAAAAAACGCATACGCCCTTTTTGGCCAACTAAGCAACCTGGAAAGGCAAATCAGGGCCACAAAGAAGACTCGCTACCCATCGGTCAAAAGGGCCATGCTGAAAAAAGTCTCAAAACCAGAAATGCAGGACAGGCCATGGAGAAATGGGAGCCTTGCTACACTGATGGGCGGGATGTAAATTGCCAACAGCCACTCTGGAGAAGTGTACAGTGTGTCCTGAAACATCTAAAAAACACAGCTTAGAGAGCATAGGGCACTTCCACTCATGGGGTTATAAATTGGGAAAATGAAAAATCAGCAAGACACAAGCACCCCAAAGTTTAGGGCTCTTCTGTTGACAAGGACCTCCACTTCATTCCACCTTCAATATCCCAGGAAAGAGAAAAATGGATAAAGAAGTTGTGGTCCTTATGTACAATGGAATATCACTCAGCCATGAAATCAATATCATAAGGCTAGTAGCAGCATGATGAGTGGATTTAGGTACGACGATTCTAAGTGAAATAAGTCACACAGAAAAGGACACTTCTCATAAGGTATCACTTATAGAGGGAATGTAAAAAGCGTTACACTTGAACTGAATTACAAAACAGAACAGAGTCACACATGCAGAAAACACACTATGGCTGCTTAACGGGAAAGGTGAGGTGGCGTGATACATAAAACAAGGGTTTCAAATTAGCTCAGATACCGTTCCATAAACCCAATATGTAATAGACAAGACCTACTCCTTGCTCAGAGAACTGGACTCAACACGCCCTATTCACCGCACAAGAATATATCTGACTAGTAATAATCTTAAACCCTGTGTATTGATATCTCTCTGTTAGTGTGTCAAGTGGGTGTAAAGCGGCATAAACACAGCAGTGAAAAGCAGCTAAACCCCATTATCAAAATAAATTACTTTGAAAAACCCATGAAACAAAGACAGTGAAAGAGAGAGAAATTCTTACACAATGCGTTCAGGGGCTGTGATGCAACCTGGATTGACCATATCTAGACCCACAGCTGGATGAGACATAAGGGTGGACACTCTTGGGGCTGAGAGGTTTGGTGAGGTTGGGTGAGCAAACGCAGACCCTTTAAAGTAATACTGCGTGGTACCCATCGCATGGGTCCCAAATCTCCAGGTTCAAGGGCATCTTCCTACATCAAAAACATGCATGAGAAAACAAAAAGATGGTACACCATGTGATGGGGAAAGGTTTCTAAAACGCACCTCATTTCTCTTCTCCTTGTGCCCGGGTTCGCCATTCCAGCCGCTTTACTAACAATCTCCCTACTTGGAGCATCAGCACCTTTAACCTCCTGTTCCGTACAGGTTGCAATTTGTCCTGAGGATGAACGGGTAGACGGGGAACCAGTGAGAGACTAGCTCTTGGTGTTGGGACAGGCACAGGTCACTCTATTTTCCCATCAGGAAGAAGAATTAACCACAGGCTCATCCTCCCCCCCGGAACCAGAACAGGGCCTGAAGCCATCCTGCGCTTTTGCGGCCAGCTCCCAAAAAAGCGAGTTGTAAAATGGAGCTTCAGGGCACTGCAATTCCCAAACCTGCAGAGTTATAAATGATAACTCTCGTCCACAAATATATTGAGGGAAGGCAAAGAAGAGGATTTGAAATCAAGGCAGAATTGCTGGAAACAGATTTCAGGAGGTAGATTCGAATCGCCTTTAAAGCACATGAAAAGCGGCAAAACGTTGACAATGATGCCCTTGGCCAAAAAGGGCGTATGCGTTTTTTCCTGAATATATTCAGGAAAAAATGCATACGCCCTTTTTGGCCAACCAAGCAACCTGGAAAGGCAAATCAGCGCTACAAAGAAGACTCGCTACCCGTCGGTCAAAAGGGCCATGCTGAAAAAAGTCTCAAAACCAGAAATGCAGGACAGGCCATGGAAAAATTGGAGCCTTGCTACACTGATGGGCGGGATGTAAATTGCCAACAGCCACTCTGGAGAAGTGTACGGTGTGTCCTGAAACATCTAAAAAACACAGCTTAGAGAGCATAGGGCACTTCCACTCATGGGGATATAAATTGGGAAAATGAAAAATCAGCAAGACACAAGCACCTCAAAGTTTAGGGCTTCTCTGTTGACAAGGACCTCCACTTCATTCCACCTTCAATATCCCAGGAAAGAGAAAAATGGATAAAGAAGTTGTGGTCCTTATGTACAATGGAATATCACTCAGCCATGAAATCAATGTCATAAGGCTAGTAGCAGCATGATGAGTGGATTTAGGTACAACGATTCTAAGTGAAATAAGTCACACAGAAAAGGACACTTCTCATAAGGTATCACTTATAGAGGGAATGTAAAAGCCGTTACACTTGAACTGAATTACAAAACAGAACAGAGTCACACATGCAGAAAACACACTATGGCTGCTTAACGGGAAAGGTGAGGTGGGGTGATACATAAAACAAGGGTTTCAAATTAGCTCAGATACCGTTCCATAAACCCAATATGTAATAGACAAGACCTACTCCTTGCTCAGAGAACTGGACTCAACACGCCCTATTCACTGCACAAGAATATATCTGACTAGTAATAATCTTAAAACCTATGTATTGATATCTCTCTGTTAGTGTGTCAAGTGGGTGTAAAGCGGCATAAACACAGCAGTGAAAATCAGCTAAACCCCATTATAAAAATAAATTACTTTGAAACACCCATGAAACAAAGACAGTGAAAGAGAGAGAAATTCTTACACAATGCGTTCAGGGGCTGTGATGCAACCTGGATTGACCATATCTAGACGCACAGCTGGATGAGACATAAGGGTGGACACTCTTTGGGCTGAGAGGTTTGGTGAGGTTGGGTGAGCAAACGCAGACCCTTTAAAGTAATACTGCGTGGTACCCATCGCATGGGTCCCAAATCTCCAGGTTCAAGGGCATTTTCCTACATCCAAAACATGCATGAGAAACCCAGAAGATGGTACACCGTGTGATGGGGAAAGGCTTCTAAAACGCACCTCATTTCTCATCTCCTTGTGCCCGGGTTCGCCATTCCAGCCGCTTTACTAGCAAGCTCCCTACTTGGAGCATCAGCACCTTTAACCTCCTGTTCCGTACAGGTTGCAATTTGTCCTGAGGATAAACGGGAAGACGTGGAACCAACGAGAAACTAGCTCTTGGCGTTGGGACAGGCACAGGTCACTCTATTTTCCCATCAGAAAGAAGAATTAACCACAGGCTCAGCCTGCCCCCCGGAACCAGAACAGGGCCTGAAGCCATTCTGCGATTTTGCGGCCAGCTCCCATAAAAACGAGTTGTAAAACGGAGGTTCAGGGCACTGCAATTCACAAACCTGCAGAGTTATAAATGAAAACTCTCGTCCACAAATATATTGAGGGAAGGCAAAGAAGAGGATTTGAAATCAAGGCAGAATTGCAGGAAACAGATTTCAGGAGGTAGATACGAATCGCCTTTAAAGCACATGAAAAGCGGCAAAACGTTGACAATGATGCCCTTGGCCAAAAAGGGCGTATGCGTTTTTTCCTGAATATATTCAGGAAAAAACGCATACGCCCTTTTTGGCCAACCAAGCAACCTAGAAAGGCAAATCAGCGCTACAAAGAAGTCTCGCTTCCCATCGGTCAAAAGGGCCATGCTGAAAAAAGTGTCAAAACCAGAAATGCAGGACGGACCATGGAGAAATGGGAGCCTTGCTACACTGATGGGCGGGATGTAAATTGCCAAGAGCCACTCTGGAGAAGTGTCCGGTGAGTCCTGAAACATCTGAAAAACACAGCTTAGAGAGCATAGGGCACTTCCACTCATGGGGGTATAAATTGGGAAAATGAAAAATCAGCAAGACACAAGCACCCCAAAGTTTAGGGCTGCTCTGTTGACCAGGACCTCCACTTCATTCCACCTTAAATATCCCAGGAAAGAGAAAAATGGATAAAGAAGTTGTGGTCCTTATGTACAATGGAATATCACTCAGCCATGAAATCAATGCCGTAAGGTTAGTAGCAGCATGATTAGTGGATTTAGGTACGACGATTCTAAGTGAAATAAGTCACACAGAAAAGGACACTTCTCATAAGGTATCACTTTTAGAGGGAATGTAAAAACCGTTACACTTGAACTGAATTACAAAACAGAACAGAGTCACACATGCAGAAAACACATTATGGCTGCTTAACGGGAAAGGTGAGGTGGGGTGATACATAAAACAAGGGTATCAAATTAGCTCAGATACCGTTCCATAAACCCAATATGTAATAGACAAGATCTACTCCTTGCTCAGAGAACTGGACTCAACACGCCCTATTCACCGCACAAGAATATATCTGACTAATAATAATCGTAAAACCTATGTATTGATATCTCTCTGTTAGTGTGTCAAGTGGGTGTAAAGCGGCATAAACACAGCAGTGAAAAGCAGCTAAACCCCATTATCAAAATAAATTACTTTGAAACACCCATGAAACAAAGACAGTGAAAGAGAGAGAAATTCTTACACAATGCGTTCAGGGGCTGTGATGCAACCTGGATTGACCATATCTAGACCCACAGCTGGATGAGACATAAGGGTGGACACTCTTTGGGCTGAGAGGTTTGGTGAGGTTGGGTGAGCAAACGCAGACCCTTTAAAGTAATACTGCGTGGTACCCATCGCATGGGTCCCAAATCTCCAGGTTCAAGGGCATCTTCCTACATCGAAAACATGCATGAGAAAACAAAAAGATGGTACACCATGAGATGGGGAAAGGTTTCTAAAACGCACCTCATTTCTCTTCTCCTTGTGCCCGGGTTCGCCATTCCAGCCGCTTTACTAACAATCTCCCTACTTGGAGCATCAGCACCTTTAACCTCCTGTTCCGTACAGGTTGCAATTTGTCCTGAGGATGAACGGGTAGACGGGGAACCAGTGAGAGACTAGCTCTTGGTGTTGGGACAGGCACAGGTCACTCTATTTTCCCATCAGGAAGAAGAATTAACCACAGGCTCATCCCCCCCCCGGGAAGCAGAACAGGGCCTGAAGCCATCCTGTGCTTTTGCGGCCAGCTCCCTAAAAAAGCGAGTAGTGAAATGGAGCTTCAGGGCACTGCAATTCACACACCTGCAGAGTTATAAATGATAACTCTCGTCCACAAATATATTGAGGGAAGGCAAATAAGAGGATTTGAAATCAAGGCAGATTTGCAGGAAACAGATTTCAGGAGGTAGATTCAAATCGCCTTTAAAGCACATGAAAAGCGGCAAAACGTTGACAATGATGCCCTTGGCCAAAAAGGGCGTATGCGTTTTTTCCTGAATATATTCAGGAAAAAACGCATATGCCCTTTTTGGCCAACCAAGCAACCTGGAAAGGCAAATCAGGGCCACAAAGAAGACTCGCTACCCATCGGTCAAAAGGGCCATGCTGAAAAAAGTCTCAAAACCAGAAATGCAGGACAGGCCATGGAGAAATGGGAGCCTTGCTACACTGATGGGCGGGATGTAAATTGCCAACAGCCACTCTGGAGAAGTGTACGGTGTGTCCTGAAACATCTAAAAAACACAGCTTAGAGAGCATAGGGCACTTCCACTCATGGGGGTATAAATTGGGAAAATGAAAAATCAGCAAGACACAAGCACCCCAAAGTTTAGGGCTCTTCTGTTGACAAGGACCTCCACTTCATTCCACCTTCAATATCCCAGGAAAGAGAAAAATGGATAAAGAAGTTGTGGTCCTTATGTACAATGGAATATCACTCAGCCATGAAATCAATATCATAAGGCTAGTAGCAGCATGATGAGTGGATTTAGGTACGACGATTCTAAGTGAAATAAGTCACACAGAAAAGGACACTTCTCATAAGGTATCACTTATAGAGGGAATGTAAAAAGCGTTACACTTGAACTGAATTACAAAACAGAACAGAGTCACACATGCAGAAAACACACTATGGCTGCTTAACGGGAAAGGTGAGGTGGCGTGATACATAAAACAAGGGTTTCAAATTAGCTCAGATACCGTTCCATAAACCCAATATGTAATAGACAAGACCTACTCCTTGCTCAGAGAACTGGACTCAACACGCCCTATTCACCGCACAAGAATATATCTGACTAGTAATAATCTTAAAACCTGTGTATTGATATCTCTCTGTTAGTGTGTCAAGTGGGTGTAAAGCGGCATAAACACAGCAGTGAAAAGCAGCTAAACCCCATTATCAAAATAAATTACTTTGAAACACCCATGAAACAAAGACAGTGAAAGAGAGAGAAATTCTTACACAATGCGTTCAGGGGCTGTGATGCAACCTGGATTGACCATATCTAGACGCACAGCTGGATGAGACATAAGGGTGGACACTCTTGGGGCTGAGAGGTTTGGTGAGGTTGGGTGAGCAAACACAGACCCTTTAAAGTAATACTGCGTGGTACCCATCGCATGGGTCCCAAATCTCCAGGTTCAAGGGCATTTTCCTACATCCAAAACATGCATGAGAAACCCAGAAGATGGTACACCGTGTGATGGGGAAAGGCTTCTAAAACGCACCTCATTTCTCATCTCCTTGTGCCCGGGTTCGCCATTCCAGCCCCTTTACTAGCAACCTCCCTACTTGGAGCATCAGCACCTTTAACCTCCTGTTCCGTACAGGTTGCAATTTGTCCTGAGGATAAACGGGAAGACGTGGAACCAACGAGAAACTAGCTCTTGGCGTTGGGACAGGCACAGGTCACTCTATTTTCCCATCAGAAAGAAGAATTAACCACAGGCTCAGCCTGCCCCCCGGAACCAGAACAGGGCCTGAAGCCATTCTGCGATTTTGCGGCCAGCTCCCATAAAAACGAGTTGTAAAACGGAGGTTCAGGTCACTGCAATTCACAAACCTGCAGAGTTATAAATGATAACTCTCGTCCACAAATATATTGAGGGAAGGCAAAGAAGAGGATTTGAAATCAAGGCAGAATTGCAGGAAACAGATTTCAGGAGGTACATACGAATTGCCTTTAAAGCACATGAAAAGCGGCAAAACGTTGACAATGATGCCCTTGGCCACAAAGGGCGTATGCGTTTTTTCCTGAATATATTCAGGAAAAAACGCATACGCCCTTTTTGGCCAACCAAGCAACCTGGAAAGGCAAATCAGCGCTACAAAGAAGTCTCGCTTCCCATCGGTCAAAAGGGCCATGCTGAAAAAAGTGTCAAAACCAGAAATGCAGGACAGACCATGGAGAAATGGGAGCCTTGCTACACTGATGGGCGGGATGTAAATTGCCAAGAGCCACTCTGGAGAAGTGTCCGGTGAGTCCTGAAACATCTGAAAAACACAGCTTAGAGAGCATAGGGCACTTCCACTCATGGGGGTATAAATTGGGAAAATGAAAAATCAGCAAGACACAAGCACCCCAAAGTTTAGGGCTGCTCTGTTGACCAGGACCTCCACTTCATTCCACCTTAAATATCCCAGGAAAGAGAAAAATGGATAAAGAAGTTGTGGTCCTTATGTACAATGGAATATCACTCAGCCATGAAATCAATGCCGTAAGGTTAGTAGCAGCATGATGAGTGGATTTAGGTACGACGATTCTAAGTGAAATAAGTCACACAAAAAAGGACACTTCTCATAAGGTATCACTGATAGAGGGAATGTAAAAACCGTTACACTTGAACTGAATTACAAAACAGAACAGAGTCACACATGCAGAAAACACACTATGGCTGCTTAACGGGAAAGGTGAGGTGGGGTGATACATAAAACAAGGGTATCAAATTAGCTCAGATACCGTTCCATAAACCCAATATGTAATAGACAAGACCTACTCCTTGCTCAGAGAACTGGACTCAACACGCCCTATTCACCGCACAAGAATATATCTGACTAATAATAATCGTAAAACCTATGTATTGATATCTCTCTGTTAGTGTGTCAAGTGGGTGTAAAGCGGCATAAACACAGCAGTGAAAAGCAGCTAAACCCCATTATCAAAATAAATTACTTTGAAACACCCATGAAACAAAGACAGTGAAAGAGAGAGAAATTCTTACACAATGCGTTCAGGGGCTGTGATGCAACCTGGATTGACCATATCTAGACGCACAGCTGGATGAGACATAAGGGTGGACACTCTTGGGGCTGAGAGGTTTGGTGAGGTTGGGTGAGCAAACGCAGACCCTTTAAAGTAATACTGCGTGGTACCCATCGCATGGGTCCCAAATCTCTAGGTTCAAGGGCATCTTCCTACATCCAAAACATGCATGAGAAACCCAGAAGATGGTACACCGTGTGATGGGGAAAGGCTTCTAAAACGCACCTCATTTCTCATCTCCTTGTGCCCGGGTTCGCCATTCCAGCCGCTTTACTAGCAAGCTCCCTACTTGGAGCATCAGCACCTTTAACCTCCTGTTCCGTACAGGTTGCAATTTGTCCTGAGGATAAACGGGAAGACGTGGAACCAACGAGAGACTAGCTCTTGGTGTTGGGACAGGCACAGGTCACTCTATTTTCCCATCAGAAAGAAGAATTAACCACAGGCTCAGCCTGCCCCCCGGAACCAGAACAGGGCCTGAAGCCATTCTGCGATTTTGCGGCCAGCTCCCAAAAAAACGAGTTGTAAAACGGAGGTTCAGGGCACTGCAATTCACAAACCTGCAGAGTTATAAATGATAACTCTCGTCCACAAATATATTGAGGGAAGGCAAAGAAGAGGATTTGAAATCAAGGCAGAATTGCAGGAAACAGATTTCAGGAGGTAGATACGAATCGCCTTTAAAGCACATGAAAAGCGGCAAAACGTTGACAATGATGCCCTTGCCCAAAAAGGGCGTATGCGTTTTTTCCTGAATATATTCAGGAAAAAACGCATACGCCCTTTTTGGCCAACCAAGCAACCTGGAAAGGCAAATCAGCGCTACAAAGAAGTCTCGCTTCCCATCGGTCAAAAGGGCCATGCTGAAAAAAGTGTCAAAACCAGAAATGCAGGACAGGCCATGGAGAAATGGGAGCCTTGCTACACTGATGGGCGGGATGTAAATTGCCAAGAGCCACTCTGGAGAAGTGTCCGGTGAGTCCTGAAACATCTGAAAAACACAGCTTAGAGAGCATAGGGCACTTCCACTCATAGGGGTATAAATTGGGAAAATTAAAAATCAGCAAGACACAAGCACCCCAAAGTTTAGGGCTGCTCTGTTGACCAGGACCTCCACTTCATTCCACCTTAAATATCCCAGGAAAGAGAAAAATGGATAAAGAAGTTGTGGTCCTTATGTACAATGGAATATCACTCAGCCATGAAATCAATGCCGTAAGGTTAGTAGCAGCATGATGAGTGGATTTAGGTACGACGATTCTAAGTGAAATAAGTCACACAGAAAAGGACACTTCTCATAAGGTATCACTGATAGAGGGAATGTAAAAAGCGTTACACTTGAACTGAATTACAAAACAGAACAGAGTCACACATGCAGAAAACACACTACGGCTGCTTAACGGGAAAGGTGAGGTGGCGTGATACATAAAACAAGGGTTTCAAATTAGCTCAGATACCGTTCCATAAACCCAATATGTAATAGACAAGACCTACTCTTTGCTCAGAGAACTGGACTCAACACGCCCTATTCACCGCACAAGAATATATCTGACTAGTAATAATCTTAAAACCTATGTATTGATATCTCTCTGTTAGTGTGTCAAGGGGGTGTAAAGCAGCATAAACACAGCAGTGAAAAGCAGCTAAACCCCATTATCAAAATAAATTACTTTGAAAAACCCATGAAACAAAGACAGTGAAAGAGAGAGAAATTCTTACACAATGCGTTCAGGGGCTGTGATGCAACCTGGATTGACCATATCTAGACCCACAGCTGGATGAGACATAAGGGTGGACTCTCTTGGGGCTGAGAGGTTTGGTGAGGTTGGGTGAGCAAACGCAGACCCTTTAAA
Source organism: Balaenoptera borealis (assembly GCF_965194805.1). Taxonomy (NCBI): domain Eukaryota; kingdom Metazoa; phylum Chordata; class Mammalia; order Artiodactyla; family Balaenopteridae; genus Balaenoptera; species Balaenoptera borealis. The sequence continues at coordinate 4,956,582 of NW_028124009.1, forward strand.
GTAATACTGCGTGGTACCCATCGCATGGGTCCCAAATCTCCAGGTTCAAGGGCATCTTCCTACATCGAAAACATGCATGAGAAAACAAAAAGATGGTACACCATGTGATGGGGAAAGGTTTCTAAAACGCACCTCATTTCTCTTCTCCTTGTGCCCGGGTTCGCCATTCCAGCCGCTTTACTAACAATCTCCCTACTTGGAGCATCAGCACCTTTAACCTCCTGTTCCGTACAGGTTGCAATTTGTCCTGAGGATGAACGGGTAGACGGGGAACCAGTGAGAGACTAGCTCTTGGTGTTGGGACAGGCACAGGTCACTCTATTTTCCCATCAGGAAGAAGAATTAACCAGAGGCTCCTCCTCCCCCCCGGAACCAGAACAGGGTCTGAAGCCATCCTGCGCTTTTGCGGCCAGCTCCCAAAAAAGCGAGTTGTAAAATGGAGCTTCAGGGCACTGCAATTCACAAACCTGCAGAGTTATAAATGATAACTCTCGTCCACAAATATATTGAGGGAAGGCAAAGAAGAGGATTTGAAATCAAGGCAGAATTGCAGGAAACAGATTTCAGGAGGTAGATTCGAATCGCCTTTAAAGCACATGAAAAGTGGCAAAACGTTGACAATGATGCCCTTGGCCACAAAGGGCGTATGCGTTTTTTCCTGAATATATTCAGGAAAAAACGCATACGCCCTTTTTGGCCAACCAAGCAACCTGGAAAGGCAAATCAGCGCTACAAAGAAGACTCGCTTCCCATCGGTCAAAAGGGCCATGCTGAAAAAAGTCTCAAAACCAGAAATGCAGGACAGGCCATGGAGAAATGGGAGCCTTGCTACACTGATGGGCGGGATGTAAATTGCCAACAGCCACTCTGGAGAAGTGTACGGTGTGTCCTGAAACATCTAAAAAACACAGCTTAGAGAGCATAGGGCACTTCCACTTATGGGGATATAAATTGGGAAAATGAAAAATCAGCAAGACACAAGCACCTCAAAGTTTAGGGCTGCTCTGTTGACAAGGACCTCCACTTCATTCCACCTTCAATATCCCAGGAAAGAGAAAAATGGATAAAGAAGTTGTGGTCCTTATGTACAATGGAATATCACTCAGCCATGAAATCAATGTCATAAGGCTAGTAGCAGCATGATGAGTGGATTTAGGTACGACGATTCTAAGTGAAATAAGTCACACAGAAAAGGACACTTCTCATAAGGTATCACTTATAGAGGGAATGTAAAAGCCGTTACACTTGAACTGAATTACAAAACAGAACAGAGTCACACATGCAGAAAACACACTATGGCTGCTTAACGGGAAAGGTGAGGTGGGGTGATACATAAAACAAGGGTTTCAAATTAGCTCAGATACCGTTCCATAAACCCAATATGTAATAGACAAGACCTACTCCTTGCTCAGAGAACTGGACTCAACACGCCCTATTCACCGCACAAGAATATATCTGACTAGTAATAATCTTAAAACCTATGTATTGATATCTCTCTGTTAGTGTGTCAAGTGGGTGTAAAGCGGCATAAACACAGCAGTGAAAAGCAGCTAAACCCCATTATCAAAATAAATTACTTTGAAACACCCATGAAACAACGACAGTGAAAGAGAGAGAAATTCTTACACAATGCGTTCAGGGGCTGTGATGCAACCTGGATTGACCATATCTAGACCCACAGTTGGATGAGACATAAGGGTGGACACTCTTGGGGCTGAGAGGTTTGTTGAGGTTGGGTGAGCAAACGCAGACCCTTTAAAGTAATACTGCGTGGTACCCATCGCATGGGTCCCAAATCTCCAGGTTCAAGGGCATCTTCCTACATCGAAAACATGCATGAGAAAACAAAAAGATGGTACACCATGTGATGGGGAAAGGTTTCTAAAACGCACCTCATTTCTCTTCTCCTTGTGCCCGGGTTCGCCATTCCAGCCGCTTTACTAACAATCTCCCTACTTGGAGCATCAGCACCTTTAACCTCCTGTTCCGTACAGGTTGCAATTTGTCCTGAGGATGAACGGGTAGACGGGGAACCAGTGAGAGACTAGCTCTTGGTGTTGGGACAGGCACAGGTCACTCTATTTTCCCATCAGGAAGAAGAATTAACCAGAGGCTCATCCTCCCCCCCGGAACCAGAACAGGGCCTGAAGCCATCCTGCGCTTTTGCGGCCAGCTCCCAAAAAAGCGAGTTGTAAAATGGAGCTTCAGGGCACTGCAATTCACAAACCTGCAGAGTTATAAATGATAACTCTCGTCCACAAATATATTGAGGGAAGGCAAAGAAGTGGATTTGAAATCAAGGCAGAATTGCAGGAAACAGATTTCAGGGGGTAGATTCGAATCGCCTTTAAAGCACATGAAAAGCGGCAAAACGTTGACAATGATGCCCTTGGCCAAAAAGGGCGTATGCGTTTTTTCCTGAATATATTCAGGAAAAAACGCATACGCCCTTTTTGGCCAACCAAGCAACCTGGAAAGGCAAATCAGCGCTACAAAGAAGACTCGCTACCCGTCGGTCAAAAGGGCCATGCTGAAAAACGTGTCAAAACCAGAAATGCAGGACAGGCCATGGAGAAATGGGAGCCTTGCTACACTGATGGGCGGGATGTAAATTGCCAAGAGCCACTCTGGAGAAGTGTCCGGTGAGTCCTGAAACATCTGAAAAACACAGCTTAGAGAGCATAGGGCACTTCCACTCATAGGGGTATAAATTGGGAAAATTAAAAATCAGCAAGACACAAGCACCCCAAAGTTTAGGGCTGCTCTGTTGACCAGGACCTCCACTTCATTCCACCTTAAATATCCCAGGAAAGAGAAAAATGGATAAAGAAGTTGTGGTCCTTATGTACAATGGAATATCACTCAGCCATGAAATCAATGCCGTAAGGTTAGTAGCAGCATGATGAGTGGATTTAGGTACGACGATTCTAAGTGAAATAAGTCACACAGAAAAGGACACTTCTCATAAGGTATCACTGATAGAGGGAATGTAAAAAGCGTTACACTTGAACTGAATTACAAAACAGAACAGAGTCACACATGCAGAAAACACACTACGGCTGCTTAACGGGAAAGGTGAGGTGGCGTGATACATAAAACAAGGGTTTCAAATTAGCTCAGATACCGTTCCATAAACCCAATATGTAATAGACAAGACCTACTCTTTGCTCAGAGAACTGGACTCAACACGCCCTATTCACCGCACAAGAATATATCTGACTAGTAATAATCTTAAAACCTATGTATTGATATCTCTCTGTTAGTGTGTCAAGGGGGTGTAAAGCAGCATAAACACAGCAGTGAAAAGCAGCTAAACCCCATTATCAAAATAAATTACTTTGAAAAACCCATGAAACAAAGACAGTGAAAGAGAGAGAAATTCTTACACAATGCGTTCAGGGGCTGTGATGCAACCTGGATTGACCATATCTAGACCCACAGCTGGATGAGACATAAGGGTGGACTCTCTTGGGGCTGAGAGGTTTGGTGAGGTTGGGTGAGCAAACGCAGACCCTTTAAAGTAATACTGCGTGGTACCCATCGCATGGGTCCCAAATCTCCAGGTTCAAGGGCATCTTCCTACATCGAAAACATGCATGAGAAAACAAAAAGATGGTACACCATGTGATGGGGAAAGGTTTCTAAAACGCACCTCATTTCTCTTCTCCTTGTGCCCGGGTTCGCCATTCCAGCCGCTTTACTAACAATCTCCCTACTTGGAGCATCAGCACCTTTAACCTCCTGTTCCGTACAGGTTGCAATTTGTCCTGAGGATGAACGGGTAGACGGGGAACCAGTGAGAGACTAGCTCTTGGTGTTGGGACAGGCACAGGTCACTCTATTTTCCCATCAGGAAGAAGAATTAACCAGAGGCTCCTCCTCCCCCCCGGAACCAGAACAGGGCCTGAAGCCATCCTACGCTTTTGCGGCCAGCTCCCAAAAAAGCGAGTTGTAAAATGGAGCTTCAGGGCACTGCAATTCACAAACCTGCAGAGTTATAAATGATAACTCTCGTCCACAAATATATTGAGGGAAGGCAAAGAAGAGGATTTGAAATCAAGGCAGAATTGCACGAAACAGATTTCAGGAGGTAGATTCGAATCGCCTTTAAAGCACATGAAAAGTGACAAAACGTTGACAATGATGCCCTTGGCCACAAAGGGCGTATGCGTTTTTTCCTGAATATATTCAGGAAAAAACGCATACCCCCTTTTTGGCCAACCAAGCAACCTGGAAAGGCAAATCAGCGCTACAAAGAAGACTCGCTACCCGTCGGTCAAAAGGGCCATGCTGAAAAAAGTCTCAAAACCAGAAATGCAGGACAGGCCATGGAGAAATGGGAGCCTTGCTACACTGATGGGCGGGATGTAAATTGCCAACAGCCACTCTGGAGAAGTGTACGGTGTGTCCTGAAACATCTAAAAAACACAGCTTAGAGAGCATAGGGCACTTCCACTTATGGGGATATAAATTGGGAAAATGAAAAATCAGCAAGACACAAGCACCTCAAAGTTTAGGGCTGCTCTGTTGACAAGGACCTCCACTTCATTCCACCTTCAATATCCCAGGAAAGAGAAAAATGGATAAAGAAGTTGTGGTCCTTATGTACAATGGAATATCACTCAGCCATGAAATCAATGTCATAAGGCTAGTAGCAGCATGATGAGTAAATTTAGGTACGACGATTCTAAGTGAAATAAGTCACACAGAAAAGGACACTTCTCATAAGGTATCACTTATAGAGGGAATGTAAAAGCCGTTACACTTGAACTGAATTACAAAACAGAACAGAGTCACACATGCAGAAAACACACTATGGCTGCTTAACGGGAAAGGTGACGTGGGGTGATACATAAAACAAGGGTTTCAAATTAGCTCAGATACCGTTCCATAAACCCAATATGTAATAGACAAGACCTACTCCTTGCTCAGAGAACTGGACTCAACACGCCCTATTCACCGCACAAGAATATATCTGACTAGTAATAATCTTAAAACCTATGTATTGATATCTCTCTGTTAGTGTGTCAAGTGGGTGTAAAGCGGCATAAACACAGCAGTGAAAAGCAGCTAAACCCCATTATCAAAATAAATTACTTTGAAACACCCATGAAACAAAGACAGTGAAAGAGAGAGAAATTCTTACACAATGCGTTCAGGGGCTGTGATGCAACCTGGATTGACCATATCTAGACCCACAGCTGGATGAGACATAAGGGTGGACACTCTTGGGGCTGAGAGGTTTGTTGAGGTTGGGTGAGCAAACGCAGACCCTTTAAAGTAATACTGCGTGGTGCCCATCGCATGGGTCCCAAATCTCCAGGTTCAAGGGCATCTTCCTACATCGAAAACATGCATGAGAAAACAAAAAGATGGTACACCATGTGATGGGGAAAGGTTTCTAAAACGCACCTCATTTCTCTTCTCCTTGTGCCCGGGTTCGCCATTCCAGCCGCTTTACTAACAATCTCCCTACTTGGAGCATCAGCACCTTTAACCTCCTGTTCCGTACAGGTTGCAATTTGTCCTGAGGATGAACGGGTAGACGGGGAACCAGTGAGAGACTAGCTCTTGGTGTTGGGACAGGCACAGGTCACTCTATTTTCCCATCAGGAAGAAGAATTAACCAGAGGCTCCTCCTCCCCCCCGGAACCAGAACAGGGTCTGAAGCCATCCTGCGCTTTTGCGGCCAGCTCCCAAAAAAGCGAGTTGTAAAATGGAGCTTCAGGGCACTGCAATTCACAAACCTGCAGAGTTATAAATGATAACTCTCGTCCACAAATATATTGAGGGAAGGCAAAGAAGAGGATTTGAAATCAAGGCAGAATTGCAGGAAACAGATTTCAGGAGGTAGATTCGAATCGCCTTTAAAGCACATGAAAAGTGGCAAAACGTTGACAATGATGCCCTTGGCCACAAAGGGCGTATGCGTTTTTTCCTGAATATATTCAGGAAAAAACGCATACGCCCTTTTTGGCCAACCAAGCAACCTGGAAAGGCAAATCAGCGCTACAAAGAAGACTCGCTTCCCATCGGTCAAAAGGGCCATGCTGAAAAAAGTCTCAAAACCAGAAATGCAGGACAGGCCATGGAGAAATGGGAGCCTTGCTACACTGATGGGCGGGATGTAAATTGCCAACAGCCACTCTGGAGAAGTGTACGGTGTGTCCTGAAACATCTAAAAAACACAGCTTAGAGAGCATAGGGCACTTCCACTTATGGGGATATAAATTGGGAAAATGAAAAATCAGCAAGACACAAGCACCTCAAAGTTTAGGGCTGCTCTGTTGACAAGGACCTCCACTTCATTCCACCTTCAATATCCCAGGAAAGAGAAAAATGGATAAAGAAGTTGTGGTCCTTATGTACAATGGAATATCACTCAGCCATGAAATCAATGTCATAAGGCTAGTAGCAGCATGATGAGTGGATTTAGGTACGACGATTCTAAGTGAAATAAGTCACACAGAAAAGGACACTTCTCATAAGGTATCACTTATAGAGGGAATGTAAAAGCCGTTACACTTGAACTGAATTACAAAACAGAACAGAGTCACACATGCAGAAAACACACTATGGCTGCTTAACGGGAAAGGTGAGGTGGGGTGATACATAAAACAAGGGTTTCAAATTAGCTCAGATACCGTTCCATAAACCCAATATGTAATAGACAAGACCTACTCCTTGCTCAGAGAACTGGACTCAACACGCCCTATTCACCGCACAAGAATATATCTGACTAGTAATAATCTTAAAACCTATGTATTGATATCTCTCTGTTAGTGTGTCAAGTGGGTGTAAAGCGGCATAAACACAGCAGTGAAAAGCAGCTAAACCCCATTATCAAAATAAATTACTTTGAAACACCCATGAAACAACGACAGTGAAAGAGAGAGAAATTCTTACACAATGCGTTCAGGGGCTGTGATGCAACCTGGATTGACCATATCTAGACCCACAGTTGGATGAGACATAAGGGTGGACACTCTTGGGGCTGAGAGGTTTGTTGAGGTTGGGTGAGCAAACGCAGACCCTTTAAAGTAATACTGCGTGGTACCCATCGCATGGGTCCCAAATCTCCAGGTTCAAGGGCATCTTCCTACATCGAAAACATGCATGAGAAAACAAAAAGATGGTACACCATGTGATGGGGAAAGGTTTCTAAAACGCACCTCATTTCTCTTCTCCTTGTGCCCGGGTTCGCCATTCCAGCCGCTTTACTAACAATCTCCCTACTTGGAGCATCAGCACCTTTAACCTCCTGTTCCGTACAGGTTGCAATTTGTCCTGAGGATGAACGGGTAGACGGGGAACCAGTGAGAGACTAGCTCTTGGTGTTGGGACAGGCACAGGTCACTCTATTTTCCCATCAGGAAGAAGAATTAACCAGAGGCTCATCCTCCCCCCCGGAACCAGAACAGGGCCTGAAGCCATCCTGCGCTTTTGCGGCCAGCTCCCAAAAAAGCGAGTTGTAAAATGGAGCTTCAGGGCACTGCAATTCACAAACCTGCAGAGTTATAAATGATAACTCTCGTCCACAAATATATTGAGGGAAGGCAAAGAAGTGGATTTGAAATCAAGGCAGAATTGCAGGAAACAGATTTCAGGGGGTAGATTCGAATCGCCTTTAAAGCACATGAAAAGCGGCAAAACGTTGACAATGATGCCCTTGGCCAAAAAGGGCGTATGCGTTTTTTCCTGAATATATTCAGGAAAAAACGCATACGCCCTTTTTGGCCAACCAAGCAACCTGGAAAGGCAAATCAGCGCTACAAAGAAGACTCGCTACCCGTCGGTCAAAAGGGCCATGCTGAAAAACGTGTCAAAACCAGAAATGCAGGACAGGCCATGGAGAAATGGGAGCCTTGCTACACTGATGGGCGGGATGTAAATTGCCAAGAGCCACTCTGGAGAAGTGTCCGGTGAGTCCTGAAACATCTGAAAAACACAGCTTAGAGAGCATAGGGCACTTCCACTCATAGGGGTATAAATTGGGAAAATTAAAAATCAGCAAGACACAAGCACCCCAAAGTTTAGGGCTGCTCTGTTGACCAGGACCTCCACTTCATTCCACCTTAAATATCCCAGGAAAGAGAAAAATGGATAAAGAAGTTGTGGTCCTTATGTACAATGGAATATCACTCAGCCATGAAATCAATGCCGTAAGGTTAGTAGCAGCATGATGAGTGGATTTAGGTACGACGATTCTAAGTGAAATAAGTCACACAGAAAAGGACACTTCTCATAAGGTATCACTGATAGAGGGAATGTAAAAAGCGTTACACTTGAACTGAATTACAAAACAGAACAGAGTCACACATGCAGAAAACACACTACGGCTGCTTAACGGGAAAGGTGAGGTGGCGTGATACATAAAACAAGGGTTTCAAATTAGCTCAGATACCGTTCCATAAACCCAATATGTAATAGACAAGACCTACTCTTTGCTCAGAGAACTGGACTCAACACGCCCTATTCACCGCACAAGAATATATCTGACTAGTAATAATCTTAAAACCTATGTATTGATATCTCTCTGTTAGTGTGTCAAGGGGGTGTAAAGCAGCATAAACACAGCAGTGAAAAGCAGCTAAACCCCATTATCAAAATAAATTACTTTGAAAAACCCATGAAACAAAGACAGTGAAAGAGAGAGAAATTCTTACACAATGCGTTCAGGGGCTGTGATGCAACCTGGATTGACCATATCTAGACCCACAGCTGGATGAGACATAAGGGTGGACTCTCTTGGGGCTGAGAGGTTTGGTGAGGTTGGGTGAGCAAACGCAGACCCTTTAAAGTAATACTGCGTGGTACCCATCGCATGGGTCCCAAATCTCCAGGTTCAAGGGCATCTTCCTACATCGAAAACATGCATGAGAAAACAAAAAGATGGTACACCATGTGATGGGGAAAGGTTTCTAAAACGCACCTCATTTCTCTTCTCCTTGTGCCCGGGTTCGCCATTCCAGCCGCTTTACTAACAATCTCCCTACTTGGAGCATCAGCACCTTTAACCTCCTGTTCCGTACAGGTTGCAATTTGTCCTGAGGATGAACGGGTAGACGGGGAACCAGTGAGAGACTAGCTCTTGGTGTTGGGACAGGCACAGGTCACTCTATTTTCCCATCAGGAAGAAGAATTAACCAGAGGCTCCTCCTCCCCCCCGGAACCAGAACAGGGCCTGAAGCCATCCTGCGCTTTTGCGGCCAGCTCCCAAAAAAGCGAGTTGTAAAATGGAGCTTCAGGGCACTGCAATTCACAAACCTGCAGAGTTATAAATGATAACTCTCGTCCACAAATATATTGAGGGAAGGCAAAGAAGAGGATTTGAAATCAAGGCAGAATTGCACGAAACAGATTTCAGGAGGTAGATTCGAATCGCCTTTAAAGCACATGAAAAGTGACAAAACGTTGACAATGATGCCCTTGGCCACAAAGGGCGTATGCGTTTTTTCCTGAATATATTCAGGAAAAAACGCATACCCCCTTTTTGGCCAACCAAGCAACCTGGAAAGGCAAATCAGCGCTACAAAGAAGACTCGCTACCCGTCGGTCAAAAGGGCCATGCTGAAAAAAGTCTCAAAACCAGAAATGCAGGACAGGCCATGGAGAAATGGGAGCCTTGCTACACTGATGGGCGGGATGTAAATTGCCAACAGCCACTCTGGAGAAGTGTACGGTGTGTCCTGAAACATCTAAAAAACACAGCTTAGAGAGCATAGGGCACTTCCACTTATGGGGATATAAATTGGGAAAATGAAAAATCAGCAAGACACAAGCACCTCAAAGTTTAGGGCTGCTCTGTTGACAAGGACCTCCACTTCATTCCACCTTCAATATCCCAGGAAAGAGAAAAATGGATAAAGAAGTTGTGGTCCTTATGTACAATGGAATATCACTCAGCCATGAAATCAATGTCATAAGGCTAGTAGCAGCATGATGAGTAAATTTAGGTACGACGATTCTAAGTGAAATAAGTCACACAGAAAAGGACACTTCTCATAAGGTATCACTTATAGAGGGAATGTAAAAGCCGTTACACTTGAACTGAATTACAAAACAGAACAGAGTCACACATGCAGAAAACACACTATGGCTGCTTAACGGGAAAGGTGACGTGGGGTGATACATAAAACAAGGGTTTCAAATTAGCTCAGATACCGTTCCATAAACCCAATATGTAATAGACAAGACCTACTCCTTGCTCAGAGAACTGGACTCAACACGCCCTATTCACCGCACAAGAATATATCTGACTAGTAATAATCTTAAAACCTATGTATTGATATCTCTCTGTTAGTGTGTCAAGTGGGTGTAAAGCGGCATAAACACAGCAGTGAAAAGCAGCTAAACCCCATTATCAAAATAAATTACTTTGAAACACCCATGAAACAAAGACAGTGAAAGAGAGAGAAATTCTTACACAATGCGTTCAGGGGCTGTGATGCAACCTGGATTGACCATATCTAGACCCACAGCTGGATGAGACATAAGGGTGGACACTCTTGGGGCTGAGAGGTTTGTTGAGGTTGGGTGAGCAAACGCAGACCCTTTAAAGTAATACTGCGTGGTGCCCATCGCATGGGTCCCAAATCTCCAGGTTCAAGGGCATCTTCCTACATCGAAAACATGCATGAGAAAACAAAAAGATGGTACACCATGTGATGGGGAAAGGTTTCTAAAACGCACCTCATTTCTCTTCTCCTTGTGCCCGGGTTCGCCATTCCAGCCGCTTTACTAACAATCTCCCTACTTGGAGCATCAGCACCTTTAACCTCCTGTTCCGTACAGGTTGCAATTTGTCCTGAGGATGAACGGGTAGACGGGGAACCAGTGAGAGACTAGCTCTTGGTGTTGGGACAGGCACAGGTCACTCTATTTTCCCATCAGGAAGAAGAATTAACCACAGGCTCATCCTCCCCCCCGGAACCAGAACAGGGCCTGAAGCCATCCTGCGCTTTTGCGGCCAGCTCCCAAAAAAGCGAGTTGTAAAATGGAGCTTCAGGGCACTGCAATTCACAAACCTGCAGAGTTATAAATGATAACTCTCGTCCACAAATATATTGAGGGAAGGCAAAGAAGTGGATTTGAAATCAAGGCAGAATTGCAGGAAACAGATTTCAGGAGGTAGATTCGAATCGCCTTTAAAGCACATGAAAAGCGGCAAAACGTTGACAATGATGCCCTTGGCCAAAAAGGGCGTATGCGTTTTTTCCTGAATATATTCAGGAAAAAACGCATACGCCCTTTTTGGCCAACCAAGCAACCTGGAAAGGCAAATCAGCGCTACAAAGAAGACTCGCTACCCGTCGGTCAAAAGGGCCATGCTGAAAAACGTGTCAAAACCAGAAATGCAGGACAGGCCATGGAGAAATGGGAGCCTTGCTACACTGATGGGCGGGATGTAAATTGCCAACAGCCACTCTGGAGAAGTGTACGGTGTGTCCTGAAACATCTAAAAAACACAGCTTAGAGAGCATAGGGCACTTCCAATCATGGGGGTATAAATTGGGAAAATGAAAAATCAGCAAGACACAAGCACCCCAAAGTTTAGGGCTGCTCTGTTGACAAGGACCTCCACTTCATTCCACCTTCAATATCCCAGGAAAGAGAAAAATGGATAAAGAAGTTGTGGTCCTTATGTACAATGGAATATCACTCAGCCATGAAATCAATGTCATAAGGCTAGTAGCAGCATGATGAGTGGATTTAGGTACGACGATTCTAAGTGAAATAAGTCACACAGAAAAGGACACTTCTCATAAGGTATCACTTAAGGAGGGAATGTAAAAAGCGTTACACTTGAACTGAATTACAAAACAGAACAGAGTCACACATGCAGAAAACACACTATGGCTGCTTAACGGGAAAGGTGAGGTGGCGTGATACATAAAACAAGGGTTTCAAATTAGCTCAGATACCGTTCCATAAACCCAATATGTAATAGACAAGACCTACTCTTTGCTCAGAGAACTGGACTCAACACGCCCTATTCACCGCACAAGAATATATCTGACTAGTAATAATCTTAAAACCTATGTATTGATATCTCTCTGTTAGTGTGTCAAGTGGGTGTAAAGCGGCATAAACACAGCAGTGAAAAGCAGCTAAACCCCATTATAAAAATAAATTACTTTGAAAAACCCATGAAACAAAGACAGTGAAAGAGAGAGAAATTCTTACACAATGCGTTCAGGGGCTGTGATGCAACCTGGATTGACCATATCTAGACCCACAGCTGGATGAGACATAAGGGTGGACACTCTTGGGGCTGAGAGGTTTGGTGAGGTTGGGTGAGCAAACGCAGACCCTTTAAAGTAATACTGCGTGGTACCCATCGCATGGGTCCCAAATCTCCAGGTTCAAGGGCATCTTCCTACATCGAAAACATGCATGAGAAAACAAAAAGATGGTACACCATGTGATGGGGAAAGGTTTCTAAAACGCACCTCATTTCTCTTCTCCTTGTGCCCGGGTTCGCCATTCCAGCCGCTTTACTAACAATCTCCCTACTTGGAGCATCAGCACCTTTAACCTCCTGTTCCGTACAGGTTGCAATTTGTCCTGAGGATGAACGGGTAGACGGGGAACCAGTGAGAGACTAGCTCTTGGTGTTGGGACAGGCACAGGTCACTCTATTTTCTCATCAGGAAGAAGTATTAACCACAGGCTCATCCCCCCCCGGGGAACCAGAACAGGGCCTGAAGCCATCCTGCGCTTTTGCGGCCAGCTCCCAAAAAAGCGAGTTGTAAAATGGAGCTTCAGGGCACTGCAATTCACAAAACTTCAGAGTTATAAATGATAACTCTCGTCCACAAATATATTGAGGGAAGCCAAAGAAGAAGATTTGAAATCAAGGCAGATTTGCAGGAAACAGATTTCAGGAGGTAGATTCGAATCGCCTTTAAAGCACATGAAAAGCGGCAAAACGTTGACAATGATGCCCTTGGCCAAAAAGGGCGTATGCGTTTTTTCCTGAATATATTCAGGAAAAAACGCATACGCCCTTTTTGGCCAACCAAGCAACCTGGAAAGGCAAATCAGCGCTACAAAGAAGACTCGCTACCCATTGGTCAAAAGGGCCATGCTGAAAAAAGTCTCAAAACCAGAAATGCAGGACAGGCCATGGAGAAATGGGAGCCTTGCTACACTGATGGGCGCGATGTAAATTGCCAACAGCCACTCTGGAGAAGTGTACGGTGTGTCCTGAAACATCTAAAAAACACAGCTTAGAGAGCATAGGGCACTTCCACTCATGGGGGTATAAATTGGGAAAATGAAAAATCAGCAAGACACAAGCACCTCAAAGTTTAGGGCTGCTCTGTTGACAAGGACCTCCACTTCATTCCACCTTCAATATCCCAGGAAAGAGAAAAATGGATAAAGAAGTTGTGGTCCTTATGTACAATGGAATATCACTCAGCCATGAAATCAATGTCATAAGGCTAGTAGCAGCATGATGAGTGGATTTAGGTACGACGATTCTAAGTGAAATAAGTCACACAGAAAAGGACACTTCTCATAAGGTATCACTTATAGAGGGAATGTAAAAGCCGTTACACTTGAACTGAATTACAAAACAGAACAGAGTCACACATGCAGAAAACACACTATGGCTGCTTAACGGGAAAGGTGAGGTGGGGTGATACATACAACAAGGGTTTCAAATTAGCTCAGATACCGTTCCATAAACCCAATATGTAATAGACAAGACCTACTCTTTGCTCAGAGAACTGGACTCAACACACCCTATTCACCGCACAAGAATATATCTGACTAGTAATAATCTTAAAACCTATGTATTGATATCTCTCTGTTAGTGTGTCAAGTGGGTGTAAAGCGGCATAAACACAGCAGTGAAAAGCAGCTAAACCCCATTATCAAAATAAATTACTTTGAAAAACCCATGAAACAAAGACAGTGAAAGAGAGAGAAATTCTTACACAATGCGTTCAGGGGCTGTGATGCAACCTGGATTGACCATATCTAGACACACAGCTGGATGAGACATAAGGGTGGACACTCTTGGGGCTGAGAGGTTTGGTGAGGTTGGGTGAGCAAACGCAGACCCTTTAAAGTAATACTGCATGGTACCCCTCGCATGGGTCCCAAATCTCCAGGTTCAAGGGCATCTTCCTACATCGAAAACATGCATGAGAAAACAAAAAGATGGTACACCATGTGATGGGGAAAGGTTTCTAAAACGCACCTCATTTCTCTTCTCCTTGTGCCCGGGTTCGCCATTCCAGCCGCTTTACTAACAATCTCCCTACTTGGAGCATCAGCACCTTTAACCTCCTGTTCCGTACAGGTTGCAATTTGTCCTGAGGATGAACGGGTAGACGGGGAACCAGTGAGAGACTAGCTCTTGGTGTTGGGACAGGCACAGGTCACTCTATTTTCCCATCAGGAAGAAGAATTAACCAGAGGCTCATCCTCCCCCCCGGAACCAGAACAGGGCCTGAAGCCATCCTGCGCTTTTGCGGCCAGCTCCCAAAAAAGCGAGTTGTAAAATGGAGCTTCAGGGCACTGCAATTCACAAACATGCAGAGTTATAAATGATAATTCTCGTCCACAAATATATTGAGGGAAGGCAAAGAAGAGGATTTGAAATCAAGGCAGAATTGCAGGAAACAGATTTCAGGAGGTAGATTCGAATCGCCTTTAAAGCACATGAAAAGCGGCAAAACGTTGACAATGATGCCCTTGGCCAAAAAGGGCGTATGCGTTTTTTCCTGAATATATTCAGGAAAAAACGCATACGCCCTTTTTGGCCAACCAAGCAACCTGGAAAGGCAAATCAGCGCTACAAAGAAGACTCGCTACCCGTCGGTCAAAAGGGCCATGCTGAAAAAAGTCTCAAAACCAGAAATGCAGGACAGGCCATGGAGAAATGGGAGCCTTGCTACACTGATGGGCGCGATGTAAATTGCCAACAGCCACTCTGGAGAAGTGTACGGTGTGTCCTGAAACATCTAAAAAACACAGCTTAGAGAGCATAGGGCACTTCCACTCATGGGGATATAAATTGGGAAAATGAAAAATCAGCAAGACACAAGCACCCCAAAGTTTAGGGCTGCTCTGTTGACAAGGACCTCCACTTCATTCCACCTTCAATATCCCAGGAAAGAGAAAAATGGATAAAGAAGTTGTGGTCCTTATGTACAATGGAATATCACTCAGCCATGAAATCAATGTCATAAGGCTAGTAGCAGCATGATGAGTGGATTTAGGTACGACGATTCTAAGTGAAATAAGTCACACAGAAAAGGACACTTCTCATAAGGTATCACTTAAGGAGGGAATGTAAAAAGCGTTACACTTGAACTGAATTACAAAACAGAACAGAGTCACACATGCAGAAAACACACTATGGCTGCTTAACGGGAAAGGTGACGTGGCGTGATACATAAAACAAGGGTTTCAAATTAGCTCAGATACCGTTCCATAAACCCAATATGTAATAGACAAGACCTACTCTTTGCTCAGAGAACTGGACTCAACACACCCTATTCACCGCACAAGAATATATCTGACTAGTAATAATCTTAAAACCTATGTATTGATATCTCTCTGTTAGTGTGTCAAGTGGGTGTAAAGCGGCATAAACACAGCAGTGAAAAGCAGCTAAACCCCATTATCAAAATAAATTACTTTGAAAAACCCATGAAACAAAGACAGTGAAAGAGAGAGAAATTCTTACACAATGTGTTCGGGGGCTGTGATGCAACCTGGATTGACCATATCTAGACCCACAGCTGGATGAGACATAAGGGTGGACACTCTTGGGGCTGAGAGGTTTGGTGAGGTTGGGTGAGCAAACGCAGACCCTTTAAAGTAATACTGCGTGGTACCCATCGCATGGGTCCCAAATCTCCAGGTTCAAGGGCATCTTCCTACATCGAAAACATGCATGAGAAAACAAAATGATGGTACACCATGTGATGGGGAAAGGTTTCTAAAACGCACCTCATTTCTCTTCTCCTTGTGCCCGGGTTCGCCATTCCAGCTGCTTTACTAACAATCTCCCTACTTGGAGCATCAGCACCTTTAACCTCCTGTTCCGTACAGGTTGCAATTTGTCCTGAGGATGTACGGGAAGACGGGGAACCAGTGAGAGACTAGCTCTTGGTGTTGGGACAGGCACAGGTCACTCTATTTTCCCATCAGGAAGAAGAATTAACCAGAGGCTCATTCTCCCCCCCGGAAGCAGAACAGGGCCTGAAGCCATCCAGTGCTTTTGCGGCCAGCTCCCAAAAAAGCGAGTTGTAAAATGGAGCTTCAGGGCACTGCAATTCACAAACCTGCAGAGTTATAAATGATAACTCTCGTCCACAAATATATTGAGGGAAGGCAATGAAGAGGATTTGAAATCAAGGCAGAATTGCAGGAAACAGATTTCAGGAGGTAGATTCGAATCGCCTTTAAAGCACATGAAAAGCGGCAAAACATTGACAATGATGCCCTTGGCAAAAAATGGCGTATGCGTTTTTTCCTGAATATATTCAGGAAAAAACGCATACGCCCTTTTTGGCCAACCAAGCAACCTGGAAAGGCAAATCAGCGCTACAAAGAAGACTTGTTACCCATTGGTCAAAAGGGCCATGCTGAAAAAAGTCTCAAAACCAGAAATGCAGGACAGGCCATGGAGAAATGGGAGCCTTGCTACACTGATGGGCGGGATGTAAATTGCCAAGAGCCACTCTGGAGAAGTGTCCGGTGAGTCCTGAAACATCTGAAAAACACAGCTTAGAGAGCATAGGGCACTTCCACTCATGGGGGTATAAATTGGGAAAATGAAAAATCAGCAAGACACAAGCACCCCAAAGTTTAGGGCTGCTCTGTTGACCAGGACCTCCACTTCATTCCACCTTCAATATCCCAGGAAAGAGAAAAATGGATAAAGAAGTTGTGGTCCTTATGTACAATGGAATATCACTCAGCCATGAAATCAATGCCGTAAGGCTAGTAGCAGCATGATGAGTGGATTTAGGTACGACGATTCTAAGTGAAATAAGTCACACAGAAAAGGACACTTCTCATAAGGTATCACTTATAGAGGGAATGTAAAAAGTGTTACACTTGAACTGAATTACAAAACAGAACAGAGTCACACATGCAGAAAACACACTATGGCTGCTTAACGGGAAAGGTGAGGTGGCGTGATACATAAAACAAGGGTTTCAAATTAGCTCAGATACCGTTCCATAAACCCAATATGTAATAGACAAGACCTACTCCTTGCTCAGAGAACTGGACTCAACACGCCCTATTCACCGCACAAGAATATATCTGACTAGTAATAATCTTAAAACCTGTGTATTGATATCTCTCTGTTAGTGTGTCAAGTGGGTGTAAAGCGGCATAAACACAGCAGTGAAAAGCAGCTAAACCCCATTATCAAAATAAAATACTTTGAAACACCCATGAAACAAAGACAGTGAAAGAGAGAGAAATTCTTACACAATGCGTTCAGGGGCTGTGATGCAACCTGGATTGACCATATCTAGACGCACAGCTGGATGAGACATAAGGGTGGACACTCTTGGGGCTGAGAGGTTTGGTGAGGTTGGGTGAGCAAACGCAGACCCTTTAAAGTAATACTGCGTGGTACCCATCGCATGGGTCCCAAATCTCCAGGTTCAAGGGCATTTTCCTACATCCAAAACATGCATGAGAAACCCAGAAGATGGTACACCGTGTGATGGGGAAAGGCTTCTAAAACGCACCTCATTTCTCATCTCCTTGTGCCCGGGTTCGCCATTCCAGCCGCTTTACTAGCAAGCTCCCTACTTGGAGCATCAGCACCTTTAACCTCCTGTTCCGTACAGGTTGCAATTTGTCCTGAGGATAAACGGGAAGACGTGGAACCAACGAGAAACTAGCTCTTGGCGTTGGGACAGGCACAGGTCACTCTATTTTCCCATCAGAAAGAAGAATTAACCACAGGCTCAGCCTGCCCCCCGGAACCAGAACAGGGCCTGAAGCCATTCTGCGATTTTGCGGCCAGCTCCCATAAAAACGAGTTGTAAAACGGAGGTTCAGGTCACTGCAATTCACAAACCTGCAGAGTTATAAATGATAACTCTCGTCCACAAATATATTGAGGGAAGGCAAAGAAGAGGATTTGAAATCAAGGCAGAATTGCAGGAAACAGATTTCAGGAGGTAGATACGAATCGCCTTTAAAGCACATGAAAAGCGGCAAAACGTTGACAATGATGCCCTTGGCCAAAAAGGGCGTATGCGTTTTTTCCTGAATATATTCAGGAAAAAACGCATACGCCCTTTTTGGCCAACCAAGCAACCTGGAAAGGCAAATCAGCGCTACAAAGAAGTCTCGCTTCCCATCGGTCAAAAGGGCCATGCTGAAAAAAGTGTCAAAACCAGAAATGCAGGACAGACCATGGAGAAATGGGAGCCTTGCTACACTGATGGGCGGGATGTAAATTGCCAAGAGCCACTCTGGAGAAGTGTCCGGTGAGTCCTGAAACATCTGAAAAACACAGCTTAGAGAGCATAGGGCACTTCCACTCATGGGGGTATAAATTGGGAAAATGAAAAATCAGCAAGACACAAGCACCCCAAAGTTTAGGGCTGCTCTGTTGACCAGGACCTCCACTTCATTCCACCTTAAATATCCCAGGAAAGAGAAAAATGGATAAAGAAGTTGTGGTCCTTATGTACAATGGAATATCACTCAGCCATGAAATCAATGCCGTAAGGTTAGTAGCAGCATGATGAGTGGATTTAGGTACGACGATTCTAAGTGAAATAAGTCACACAAAAAAGGACACTTCTCATAAGGTATCACTTAAGGAGGGAATGTAAAAAGCGTTACACGTGAACTGAATTACAAAACAGAACAGAGTCACACATGCAGAAAACACACTATGGCTGCTTAACGGGAAAGGTGAGGTGGCGTGATACATAAAACAAGGGTTTCAAATTAGCTCAGATACCGTTCCATAAACCCAATATGTAATAGACAAGACCTACTCTTTGCTCAGAGAACTGGACTCAACACGCCCTATTCACCGCACAAGAATATATCTGACTAGTAATAATCTTAAAACCTATGTATTGATATCTCTCTGTTAGTGTGTCAAGTGGGTGTAAAGCGGCATAAACACAGCAGTGAAAAGCAGCTAAACCCCATTATAAAAATAAATTACTTTGAAAAACCCATGAAACAAAGACAGTGAAAGAGAGAGAAATTCTTACACAATGCGTTCAGGGGCTGTGATGCAACCTGGATTGACCATATCTAGACCCACAGCTGGATGAGACATAAGGGTGGACACTCTTGGGGCTGAGAGGTTTGGTGAGGTTGGGTGAGCAAACGCAGACCCTTTAAAGTAATACTGCGTGGTACCCATCGCATGGGTCCCAAATCTCCAGGTTCAAGGGCATCTTCCTACATCGAAAACATGCATGAGAAAACAAAATGATGGTACACCATGTGATGGGGAAAGGTTTCTAAAACGCACCTCATTTCTCTTCTCCTTGTGCCCGGGTTCGCCATTCCAGCTGCTTTACTAACAATCTCCCTACTTGGAGCATCAGCACCTTTAACCTCCTGTTCCGTACAGGTTGCAATTTGTCCTGAGGATGTACGGGAAGACGGGGAACCAGTGAGAGACTAGCTCTTGGTGTTGGGACAGGCACAGGTCACTCTATTTTCCCATCAGGAAGAAGAATTAACCAGAGGCTCATTCTCCCCCCCGGAAGCAGAACAGGGCCTGAAGCCATCCAGTGCTTTTGCGGCCAGCTCCCAAAAAAGCGAGTTGTAAAATGGAGCTTCAGGGCACTGCAATTCACAAACCTGCAGAGTTATAAATGATAACTCTCGTCCACAAATATATTGAGGGAAGGCAATGAAGAGGATTTGAAATCAAGGCAGAATTGCAGGAAACAGATTTCAGGAGGTAGATTCGAATCGCCTTTAAAGCACATGAAAAGCGGCAAAACATTGACAATGATGCCCTTGGCAAAAAATGGCGTATGCGTTTTTTCCTGAATATATTCAGGAAAAAACGCATACGCCCTTTTTGGCCAACCAAGCAACCTGGAAAGGCAAATCAGCGCTACAAAGAAGACTTGTTACCCATTGGTCAAAAGGGCCATGCTGAAAAAAGTCTCAAAACCAGAAATGCAGGACAGGCCATGGAGAAATGGGAGCCTTGCTACACTGATGGGCGGGATGTAAATTGCCAAGAGCCACTCTGGAGAAGTGTCCGGTGAGTC
This sequence comes from Balaenoptera borealis, assembly GCF_965194805.1. Classification (NCBI taxonomy): domain Eukaryota; kingdom Metazoa; phylum Chordata; class Mammalia; order Artiodactyla; family Balaenopteridae; genus Balaenoptera; species Balaenoptera borealis. The sequence continues at coordinate 4,976,831 of NW_028124009.1, forward strand.
CTGAAACATCTGAAAAACACAGCTTAGAGAGCATAGGGCACTTCCACTCATGGGGGTATAAATTGGGAAAATGAAAAATCAGCAAGACACAAGCACCCCAAAGTTTAGGGCTGCTCTGTTGACCAGGACCTCCACTTCATTCCACCTTCAATATCCCAGGAAAGAGAAAAATGGATAAAGAAGTTGTGGTCCTTATGTACAATGGAATATCACTCAGCCATGAAATCAATGCCGTAAGGCTAGTAGCAGCATGATGAGTGGATTTAGGTACGACGATTCTAAGTGAAATAAGTCACACAGAAAAGGACACTTCTCATAAGGTATCACTTATAGAGGGAATGTAAAAAGTGTTACACTTGAACTGAATTACAAAACAGAACAGAGTCACACATGCAGAAAACACACTATGGCTGCTTAACGGGAAAGGTGAGGTGGCGTGATACATAAAACAAGGGTTTCAAATTAGCTCAGATACCGTTCCATAAACCCAATATGTAATAGACAAGACCTACTCCTTGCTCAGAGAACTGGACTCAACACGCCCTATTCACCGCACAAGAATATATCTGACTAGTAATAATCTTAAAACCTGTGTATTGATATCTCTCTGTTAGTGTGTCAAGTGGGTGTAAAGCGGCATAAACACAGCAGTGAAAAGCAGCTAAACCCCATTATCAAAATAAAATACTTTGAAACACCCATGAAACAAAGACAGTGAAAGAGAGAGAAATTCTTACACAATGCGTTCAGGGGCTGTGATGCAACCTGGATTGACCATATCTAGACGCACAGCTGGATGAGACATAAGGGTGGACACTCTTGGGGCTGAGAGGTTTGGTGAGGTTGGGTGAGCAAACGCAGACCCTTTAAAGTAATACTGCGTGGTACCCATCGCATGGGTCCCAAATCTCCAGGTTCAAGGGCATTTTCCTACATCCAAAACATGCATGAGAAACCCAGAAGATGGTACACCGTGTGATGGGGAAAGGCTTCTAAAACGCACCTCATTTCTCATCTCCTTGTGCCCGGGTTCGCCATTCCAGCCGCTTTACTAGCAAGCTCCCTACTTGGAGCATCAGCACCTTTAACCTCCTGTTCCGTACAGGTTGCAATTTGTCCTGAGGATAAACGGGAAGACGTGGAACCAACGAGAAACTAGCTCTTGGCGTTGGGACAGGCACAGGTCACTCTATTTTCCCATCAGAAAGAAGAATTAACCACAGGCTCAGCCTGCCCCCCGGAACCAGAACAGGGCCTGAAGCCATTCTGCGATTTTGCGGCCAGCTCCCATAAAAACGAGTTGTAAAACGGAGGTTCAGGTCACTGCAATTCACAAACCTGCAGAGTTATAAATGATAACTCTCGTCCACAAATATATTGAGGGAAGGCAAAGAAGAGGATTTGAAATCAAGGCAGAATTGCAGGAAACAGATTTCAGGAGGTAGATACGAATCGCCTTTAAAGCACATGAAAAGCGGCAAAACGTTGACAATGATGCCCTTGGCCAAAAAGGGCGTATGCGTTTTTTCCTGAATATATTCAGGAAAAAACGCATACGCCCTTTTTGGCCAACCAAGCAACCTGGAAAGGCAAATCAGCGCTACAAAGAAGTCTCGCTTCCCATCGGTCAAAAGGGCCATGCTGAAAAAAGTGTCAAAACCAGAAATGCAGGACAGACCATGGAGAAATGGGAGCCTTGCTACACTGATGGGCGGGATGTAAATTGCCAAGAGCCACTCTGGAGAAGTGTCCGGTGAGTCCTGAAACATCTGAAAAACACAGCTTAGAGAGCATAGGGCACTTCCACTCATGGGGGTATAAATTGGGAAAATGAAAAATCAGCAAGACACAAGCACCCCAAAGTTTAGGGCTGCTCTGTTGACCAGGACCTCCACTTCATTCCACCTTAAATATCCCAGGAAAGAGAAAAATGGATAAAGAAGTTGTGGTCCTTATGTACAATGGAATATCACTCAGCCATGAAATCAATGCCGTAAGGTTAGTAGCAGCATGATGAGTGGATTTAGGTACGACGATTCTAAGTGAAATAAGTCACACAAAAAAGGACACTTCTCATAAGGTATCACTTAAGGAGGGAATGTAAAAAGCGTTACACGTGAACTGAATTACAAAACAGAACAGAGTCACACATGCAGAAAACACACTATGGCTGCTTAACGGGAAAGGTGAGGTGGCGTGATACATAAAACAAGGGTTTCAAATTAGCTCAGATACCGTTCCATAAACCCAATATGTAATAGACAAGACCTACTCTTTGCTCAGAGAACTGGACTCAACACGCCCTATTCACCGCACAAGAATATATCTGACTAGTAATAATCTTAAAACCTATGTATTGATATCTCTCTGTTAGTGTGTCAAGTGGGTGTAAAGCGGCATAAACACAGCAGTGAAAAGCAGCTAAACCCCATTATAAAAATAAATTACTTTGAAAAACCCATGAAACAAAGACAGTGAAAGAGAGAGAAATTCTTACACAATGCGTTCAGGGGCTGTGATGCAACCTGGATTGACCATATCTAGACCCACAGCTGGATGAGACATAAGGGTGGACACTCTTGGGGCTGAGAGGTTTGGTGAGGTTGGGTGAGCAAACGCAGACCCTTTAAAGTAATACTGCGTGGTACCCATCGCATGGGTCCCAAATCTCCAGGTTCAAGGGCATCTTCCTACATCGAAAACATGCATGAGAAAACAAAAAGATGGTACACCATGTGATGGGGAAAGGTTTCTAAAACGCACCTCATTTCTCTTCTCCTTGTGCCCGGGTTCGCCATTCCAGCCGCTTTACTAACAATCTCCCTACTTGGAGCATCAGCACCTTTAACCTCCTGTTCCGTACAGGTTGCAATTTGTCCTGAGGATGAACGGGTAGACGGGGAACCAGTGAGAGACTAGCTCTTGGTGTTGGGACAGGCACAGGTCACTCTATTTTCTCATCAGGAAGAAGTATTAACCACAGGCTCATCCCCCCCCAGGGAACCAGAACAGGGCCTGAAGCCATCCTGCGCTTTTGCGGCCAGCTCCCAAAAAAGCGAGTTGTAAAATGGAGCTTCAGGGCACTGCAATTCACAAAACTGCAGAGTTATAAATGATAACTCTCGTCCACAAATATATTGAGGGAAGCCAAAGAAGAAGATTTGAAATCAAGGCAGATTTGCAGGAAACAGATTTCAGGAGGTAGATTCGAATCGCCTTTAAAGCACATGAAAAGCGGCAAAACGTTGACAATGATGCCCTTGGCCAAAAAGGGCGTATGCGTTTTTTCCTGAATATATTCAGGAAAAAACGCATACGCCCTTTTTGGCCAACCAAGCAACCTGGAAAGGCAAATCAGCGCTACAAAGAAGACTCGCTACCCATTGGTCAAAAGGGCCATGCTGAAAAAAGTCTCAAAACCAGAAATGCAGGACAGGCCATGGAGAAATGGGAGCCTTGCTACACTGATGGGCGCGATGTAAATTGCCAACAGCCACTCTGGAGAAGTGTACGGTGTGTCCTGAAACATCTAAAAAACACAGCTTAGAGAGCATAGGGCACTTCCACTCATGGGGGTATAAATTGGGAAAATGAAAAATCAGCAAGACACAAGCACCTCAAAGTTTAGGGCTGCTCTGTTGACAAGGACCTCCACTTAATTCCACCTTCAATATCCCAGGAAAGAGAAAAATGGATAAAGAAGTTGTGGTCCTTATGTACAATGGAATATCACTCAGCCATGAAATCAATGTCATAAGGCTAGTAGCAGCATGATGAGTGGATTTAGGTACGACGATTCTAAGTGAAATAAGTCACACAGAAAAGGACACTTCTCATAAGGTATCACTTATAGAGGGAATGTAAAAGCCGTTACACTTGAACTGAATTACAAAACAGAACAGAGTCACACATGCAGAAAACACACTACGGCTGCTTAACGGGAAAGGTGAGGTGGCGTGATACATAAAACAAGGGTTTCAAATTAGCTCAGATACCGTTCCATAAACCCAATATGTAATAGACAAGACCTACTCTTTGCTCAGAGAACTGGACTCAACACGCCCTATTCACCGCACAAGAATATATCTGACTAGTAATAATCTTAAAACCTATGTATTGATATCTCTCTGTTAGTGTGTCAAGTGGGTGTAAAGCGGCATAAACACAGCAGTGAAAAGCAGCTAAACCCCATTATAAAAATAAATTACTTTGAAAAACCCATGAAACAAAGACAGTGAAAGAGAGAGAAATTCTTACACAATGCGTTCAGGGGCTGTGATGCAACCTGGATTGACCATATCTAGACCCACAGCTGGATGAGACATAAGGGTGGACACTCTTGGGGCTGAGAGGTTTGGTGAGGTTGGGTGAGCAAACGCAGACCCTTTAAAGTAATACTGCGTGGTACCCATCGCATGGGTCCCAAATCTCCAGGTTCAAGGGCATCTTCCTACATCGAAAACATGCATGAGAAAACAAAAAGATGGTACACCATGTGATGGGGAAAGGTTTCTAAAACGCACCTCATTTCTCTTCTCCTTGTGCCCGGGTTCGCCATTCCAGCCGCTTTACTAACAATCTCCCTACTTGGAGCATCAGCACCTTTAACCTCCTGTTCCGTACAGGTTGCAATTTGTCCTGAGGATGAACGGGTAGACGGGGAACCAGTGAGAGACTAGCTCTTGGTGTTGGGACAGGCACAGGTCACTCTATTTTCTCATCAGGAAGAAGTATTAACCACAGGCTCATCCCCCCCCCGGGAACCAGAACAGGGCCTGAAGCCATCCTGCGCTTTTGCGGCCAGCTCCCAAAAAAGCGAGTTGTAAAATGGAGCTTCAGGGCACTGCAATTCACAAAACTGCAGAGTTATAAATGATAACTCTCGTCCACAAATATATTGAGGGAAGCCAAAGAAGAAGATTTGAAATCAAGGCAGATTTGCAGGAAACAGATTTCAGGAGGTAGATTCGAATCGCCTTTAAAGCACATGAAAAGCGGCAAAACGTTGACAATGATGCCCTTGGCCAAAAAGGGCGTATGCGTTTTTTCCTGAATATATTCAGGAAAAAACGCATACGCCCTTTTTGGCCAACCAAGCAACCTGGAAAGGCAAATCAGCGCTACAAAGAAGACTCGCTACCCATTGGTCAAAAGGGCCATGCTGAAAAAAGTCTCAAAACCAGAAATGCAGGACAGGCCATGGAGAAATGGGAGCCTTGCTACACTGATGGGCGCGATGTAAATTGCCAACAGCCACTCTGGAGAAGTGTACGGTGTGTCCTGAAACATCTAAAAAACACAGCTTAGAGAGCATAGGGCACTTCCACTCATGGGGGTATAAATTGGGAAAATGAAAAATCAGCAAGACACAAGCACCTCAAAGTTTAGGGCTGCTCTGTTGACAAGGACCTCCACTTCATTCCACCTTCAATATCCCAGGAAAGAGAAAAATGGATAAAGAAGTTGTGGTCCTTATGTACAATGGAATATCACTCAGCCATGAAATCAATGTCATAAGGCTAGTAGCAGCATGATGAGTGGATTTAGGTACGACGATTCTAAGTGAAATAAGTCACACAGAAAAGGACACTTCTCATAAGGTATCACTTATAGAGGGAATGTAAAAGCCGTTACACTTGAACTGAATTACAAAACAGAACAGAGTCACACATGCAGAAAACACACTATGGCTGCTTAACGGGAAAGGTAAGGTGGGGTGATACATACAACAAGGGTTTCAAATTAGCTCAGATACCGTTCCATAAACCCAATATGTAATAGACAAGACCTACTCTTTGCTCAGAGAACTGGACTCAACACACCCTATTCACCGCACAAGAATATATCTGACTAGTAATAATCTTAAAACCTATGTATTGATATCTCTCTGTTAGTGTGTCAAGTGGGTGTAAAGCGGCATAAACACAGCAGTGAAAAGCAGCTAAACCCCATTATCAAAATAAATTACTTTGAAAAACCCATGAAACAAAGACAGTGAAAGAGAGAGAAATTCTTACACAATGCGTTCAGGGGCTGTGATGCAACCTGGATTGACCATATCTAGACCCACAGCTGGATGAGACATAAGGGTGGACACTCTTGGGGCTGAGAGGTTTGGTGAGGTTGGGTGAGCAAACGCAGACCCTTTAAAGTAATACTGCGTGGTACCCCTCGCATGGGTCCCAAATCTCCAGGTTCAAGGGCATCTTCCTACATCGAAAACATGCATGAGAAAACAAAAAGATGGTACACCATGTGATGGGGAAAGGTTTCTAAAACGCACCTCATTTCTCTTCTCCTTGTGCCCGGGTTCGCCATTCCAGCCGCTTTACTAACAATCTCCCTACTTGGAGCATCAGCACCTTTAACCTCCTGTTCCGTACAGGTTGCAATTTGTCCTGAGAATGAACGGGTAGACGGGGAACCAGTGAGAGACTAGCTCTTGGTGTTGGGACAGGCACAGGTCACTCTATTTTCCCATCAGGAAGAAGAATTAACCAGAGGCTCATCCTCCCCCCCGGAACCAGAACAGGGCCTGAAGCCATCCTGCGCTTTTGCGGCCAGCTCCCAAAAAAGCGAGTTGTAAAATGGAGCTTCAGGGCACTGCAATTCACAAACATGCAGAGTTATAAATGATAACTCTCGTCCACAAATATATTGAGGGAAGGCAAAGAAGAGGATTTGAAATCAAGGCAGAATTGCAGGAAACAGATTTCAGGAGGTAGATTCGAATCGCCTTTAAAGCACATGAAAAGCGGCAAAACGTTGACAATGATGCCCTTGGCCAAAAAGGGCGTATGCGTTTTTTCCTGAATATATTCAGGAAAAAACGCATACGCCCTTTTTGGCCAACCAAGCAACCTGGAAAGGCAAATCAGCGCTACAAAGAAGACTCGCTACCCGTCGGTCAAAAGGGCCATGCTGAAAAAAGTCTCAAAACCAGAAATGCAGGACAGGCCATGGAGAAATGGGAGCCTTGCTACACTGATGGGCGCGATGTAAATTGCCAACAGCCACTCTGGAGAAGTGTACGGTGTGTCCTGAAACATCTAAAAAACACAGCTTAGAGAGCATAGGGCACTTCCACTCATGGGGGTATAAATTGGGAAAATGAAAAATCAGCAAGACACAAGCACCCCAAAGTTTAGGGCTGCTCTGTTGACAAGGACCTCCACTTCATTCCACCTTCAATATCCCAGGAAAGAGAAAAATGGATAAAGTAGTTGTGGTCCTTATGTACAATGGAATATCACTCAGACATGAAATCAATGTCATAAGGCTAGTAGCAGCATGATGAGTGGATTTAGGTACGACGATTCTAAGTGAAATAAGTCACACAGAAAAGGACACTTCTCATAAGGTATCACTTAAGGAGGGAATGTAAAAAGCGTTACACTTGAACTGAATTACAAAACAGAACAGAGTCACACATGCAGAAAACACACTATGGCTGCTTAACGGGAAAGGTGACGTGGCGTGATACATAAAACAAGGGTTTCAAATTAGCTCAGATACCGTTCCATAAACCCAATATGTAATAGACAAGACCTACTCCTTGCTCAGAGAACTGGACTCAACACGCCCTATTCACCGCACAAGAATATATCTGACTAGTAATAATCTTAAAACCTATGTATTGATATCTCTCTGTTAGTGTGTCAAGTGGGTGTAAAGCGGCATAAACACAGCAGTGAAAAGCAGCTAAACCCCATTATCAAAATAAATTACTTTGAAACACCCATGAAACAAAGACAGTGAAAGAGAGAGAAATTCTTACACAATGCGTTCAGGGGCTGTGATGCAACCTGGATTGACCATATCTAGACCCACAGCTGGATGAGACATAAGGGTGGACACTCTTGGGGCTGAGAGGTTTGGTGAGGTTGGGTGAGCAAACGCAGACCCTTTAAAGTAATACTGCGTGGTACCCATCGCATGGGTCCCAAATCTCCAGGTTCAAGGGCATCTTCCTACATCGAAAACATGCATGAGAAAACAAAAAGATGGTACACCATGTGATGGGGAAAGGTTTCTAAAACGCACCTCATTTCTCTTCTCCTTGTGCCCGGGTTCGCCATTCCAGCCGCTTTACTAACAATCTCCCTACTTGGAGCATCAGCACCTTTAACCTCCTGTTCCGTACAGGTTGCAATTTGTCCTGAGGATGAACGGGTAGACGGGGAACCAGTGAGAGACTAGCTCTTGGTGTTGGGACAGGCACAGGTCACTCTATTTTCCCATCAGGAAGAAGAATTAACCACAGGCTCATCCCCCCCCCGGGAACCAGAACAGGGCCTGAAGCCATCCTGCGCTTTTGCGGCCAGCTCCCAAAAAAGCGAGTAGTAAAATGGAGCTTCAGGGCACTGCAATTCACAAACCTGCAGAGTTATAAATGATAACTCTCGTCCACAAATATATTGAGGGAAGGCAAAGAAGAGGATTTGAAATCAAGGCAGATTTGCAGGAAACAGATTTCAGGAGGTAGATTCGAATCGCCTTTAAAGCACATGAAAAGCGGCAAAACGTTGACAATGATGCCCTTGGCCAAAAAGGGCGTATGCGTTTTTTCCTGAATATATTCAGGAAAAAACGCATACGCCCTTTTTGGCCAACCAAGCAACCTGGAAAGGCAAATCAGCGCTACAAAGAAGACTCGCTACCCATTGGTCAAAAGGGCCATGCTGAAAAAAGTCTCAAAACCAGAAATGCAGGACAGGCCATGGAGAAATGGGAGCCTTGCTACACTGATGGGCGGGATGTAAATTGCCAACAGCCACTCTGGAGAAATGTACGGTGTGTCCTGAAACATCTAAAAAACACAGCTTAGAGAGCATAGGGCACTTCCACTCATGGGGGTATAAATTGGGAAAATGAAAAATCAGCAAGACACAAGCACCCCAAAGTTTAGGGCTGCTCTGTTGACAAGGACCTCCACTTCATTCCACCTTCAATATCCCAGGAAAGAGAAAAATGGATAAAGAAGTTGTGGTCCTTATGTACAATGGAATATCACTCAGCCATGAAATCAATGTCATAAGGCTAGTAGCAGCATGATGAGTGGATTTAGGTACGACGATTCTAAGTGAAATAAGTCACAGAGAAAAGGACACTTCTCATAAGGTATCACTTATAGAGGGAATGTAAAAGCCGTTACACTTGAACTGAATTACAAAACAGAACAGAGTCACACATGCAGAAAACACACTATGGCTGCTTAACGGGAAAGGTGAGGTGGGGTGATACATACAACAAGGGTTTCAAATTAGCTCAGATACCGTTCCATAAACCCAATATGTAATAGACAAGACCTACTCTTTGCTCAGAGAACTGGACTCAACACACCCTATTCACTGCACAAGAATATATCTGACTAGTAATAATCTTAAAACCTATGTATTGATATCTCTCTGTTAGTGTGTCAAGTGGGTGTAAAGCGGCATAAACACAGCAGTGAAAAGCAGCTAAACCCCATTATCAAAATAAATTACTTTGAAAAACCCATGAAACAAAGACAGTGAAAGAGAGAGAAATTCTTACACAATGCGTTCAGGGGCTGTGATGCAACCTGGATTGACCATATCTAGACCCACAGCTGGATGAGACATAAGGGTGGACACTCTTTGGGCTGAGAGGTTTGGTGAGGTTGGGTGAGCAAACGCAGACCCTTTAAAGTAATACTGCGTGGTACCCATCGCATGGGTCCCAAATCTCCAGGTTCAAGGGCATCTTCCTACATCGAAAACATGCATGAGAAAACAAAAAGATGGTACACCATGTGATGGGGAAAGGTTTCTAAAACGCACCTCATTTCTCTTCTCCTTGTGCCCGGGTTCGCCATTCCAGCTGCTTTACTAACAATCTCCCTACTTGGAGCATCAGCACCTTTAACCTCCTGTTCCGTACAGGTTGCAATTTGTCCTGAGGATGAACGGGTAGACGGGGAACCAGTGAGAGACTAGCTCTTGGTGTTGGGACAGGCACAGGTCACTCTATTTTCCCATCAGGAAGAAGAATTAACCAGAGGCTCATCCTCCCCCCCGGAACCAGAACAGGGCCTGAAGCCATCCTGCGCTTTTGCGGCCAGCTCCCAAAAAAGCGAGTTGTAAAATGGAGCTTCAGGGCACTGCAATTCACAAACATGCAGAGTTATAAATGATAACTCTCGTCCACAAATATATTGAGGGTAGGCAAAGAAGAGGATTTGAAATCAAGGCAGAATTGCAGGAAACAGATTTCAGGAGGTAGATTCGAATCGCCTTTAAAGCACATGAAAAGCGGCAAAACGTTGACAATGATGCCCTTGGCCAAAAAGGGCGTATGCGTTTTTTCCTGAATATATTCAGGAAAAAACGCATACGCCCTTTTTGGCCAACCAAGCAACCTGGAAAGGCAAATCAGCGCTACAAAGAAGACTCGCTACCCGTCGGTCAAAAGGGCCATGCTGAAAAAAGTCTCAAAACCAGAAATGCAGGACAGGCCATGGAGAAATGGGAGCCTTGCTACACTGATGGGCGCGATGTAAATTGCCAACAGCCACTCTGGAGAAGTGTACGGTGTGTCCTGAAACATCTAAAAAACACAGCTTAGAGAGCATAGGGCACTTCCACTCATGGGGATATAAATTGGGAAAATGAAAAATCAGCAAGACACAAGCACCCCAAAGTTTAGGGCTGCTCTGTTGACAAGGACCTCCACTTCATTCCACCTTCAATATCCCAGGAAAGAGAAAAATGGATAAAGAAGTTGTGGTCCTTATGTACAATGGAATATCACTCAGCCATGAAATCAATGTCATAAGGCTAGTAGCAGCATGATGAGTGGATTTAGGTACGACGATTCTAAGTGAAATAAGTCACACAGAAAAGGACACTTCTCATAAGGTATCACTTAAGGAGGGAATGTAAAAAGCGTTACACTTGAACTGAATTACAAAACAGAACAGAGTCACACATGCAGAAAACACACTACGGCTGCTTAACGGGAAAGGTGAGGTGGCGTGATACATAAAACAAGGGTTTCAAATTAGCTCAGATACCGTTCCATAAACCCAATATGTAATAGACAAGACCTACTCTTTGCTCAGAGAACTGGACTCAACACACTCTATTCACCGCACAAGAATATATCTGACTAGTAATAATCTTAAAACCTATGTATTGATATCTCTCTGTTAGTGTGTCAAGTGGGTGTAAAGCGGCATAAACACAGCAGTGAAAAGCAGCTAAACCCCATTATCAAAATAAATTACTTTGAAACACCCATGAAACAAAGACAGTGAAAGAGAGAGAAATTCTTACACAATGCGTTCAGGGGCTGTGATGCAACCTGGATTGACCATATCTAGACGCACAGCTGGATGAGACATAAGGGTGGACACTCTTGGGGCTGAGAGGTTTGGTGAGGTTGGGTGAGCAAACGCAGACCCTTTAAAGTAATACTGCGTGGTACCCATCGCATGGGTCCCAAATCTCCAGGTTCAAGGGCATTTTCCTACATCCAAAACATGCATGAGAAACCCAGAAGATGGTACACCGTGTGATGGGGAAAGGCTTCTAAAACGCACCTCATTTCTCATCTCCTTGTGCCCGGGTTCGCCATTCCAGCCGCTTTACTAGCAAGCTCCCTACTTGGAGCATCAGCACCTTTAACCTCCTGTTCCGTACAGGTTGCAATTTGTCCTGAGGATAAACGGGAAGACGTGGAACCAACGAGAAACTAGCTCTTGGCGTTGGGACAGGCACAGGTCACTCTATTTTCCCATCAGAAAGAAGAATTAACCACAGGCTCAGCCTGCCCCCCGGAACCAGAACAGGGCCTGAAGCCATTCTGCGATTTTGCGGCCAGCTCCCATAAAAACGAGTTGTAAAACGGAGGTTCAGGGCACTGCAATTCACAAACCTGCAGAGTTATAAATGATAACTCTCGTCCACAAATATATTGAGGGAAGGCAAAGAAGAGGATTTGAAATCAAGGCAGAATTGCAGGAAACAGATTTCAGGAGGTAGATACGAATCGCCTTTAAAGCACATGAAAAGCAGCAAAACGTTGACAATGATGCCCTTGGCCAAAAAGGGCGTATGCGTTTTTTCCTGAATATATTCAGGAAAAAACGCATACGCCCTTTTTGGCCAACCAAGCAACCTGGAAAGGCAAATCAGCGCTACAAAGAAGTCTCGCTTCCCATCGGTCAAAAGGGCCATGCTGAAAAAAGTCTCAAAACCAGAAATGCAGGACAGGCCATGGAGAAATGGGAGCCTTGCTACACTGATGGGCGGGATGTAAATTGCCAAGAGCCACTCTGGAGAAGTGTCCGGTGAGTCCTGAAACATCTGAAAAACACAGCTTAGAGAGCATAGGGCACTTCCACTCATGGGGTATAAATTGGGAAAATTAAAAATCAGCAAGACACAAGCACCCCAAAGTTTAGGGCTGCTCTGTTGACCAGGACCTCCACTTCATTCCACCTTAAATATCCCAGGAAAGAGAAAAATGGATAAAGAAGTTGTGGTCCTTATGTACAATGGAATATCACTCAGCCATGAAATCAATGTCATAAGGCTAGTAGCAGCATGATGAGTGGATTTAGGTACGACGATTCTAAGTGAAATAAGTCACACAGAAAAGGACACTTCTCATAAGGTATCACTTAAGGAGGGAATGTAAAAAGCGTTACACTTGAACTGAATTACAAAACAGAACAGAGTCACACATGCAGAAAACACACTACGGCTGCTTAACGGGAAAGGTGAGGTGGCGTGATACATAAAACAAGGGTTTCAAATTAGCTCAGATACCGTTCCATAAACCCAATATGTAATAGACAAGACCTACTCTTTGCTCAGAGAACTGGACTCAACACACTCTATTCACCGCACAAGAATATATCTGACTAGTAATAATCTTAAAACCTATGTATTGATATCTCTCTGTTAGTGTGTCAAGTGGGTGTAAAGCGGCATAAACACAGCAGTGAAAAGCAGCTAAACCCCATTATCAAAATAAATTACTTTGAAACACCCATGAAACAAAGACAGTGAAAGAGAGAGAAATTCTTACACAATGCGTTCAGGGGCTGTGATGCAACCTGGATTGACCATATCTAGACGCACAGCTGGATGAGACATAAGGGTGGACACTCTTGGGGCTGAGAGGTTTGGTGAGGTTGGGTGAGCAAACGCAGACCCTTTAAAGTAATACTGCGTGGTACCCATCGCATGGGTCCCAAATCTCCAGGTTCAAGGGCATTTTCCTACATCCAAAACATGCATGAGAAACCCAGAAGATGGTACACCGTGTGATGGGGAAAGGCTTCTAAAACGCACCTCATTTCTCATCTCCTTGTGCCCGGGTTCGCCATTCCAGCCGCTTTACTAGCAAGCTCCCTACTTGGAGCATCAGCACCTTTAACCTCCTGTTCCGTACAGGTTGCAATTTGTCCTGAGGATAAACGGGAAGACGTGGAACCAACGAGAAACTAGCTCTTGGCGTTGGGACAGGCACAGGTCACTCTATTTTCCCATCAGAAAGAAGAATTAACCACAGGCTCAGCCTGCCCCCCGGAACCAGAACAGGGCCTGAAGCCATTCTGCGCTTTTGCGGCCAGCTCCCATAAAAACGAGTTGTAAAACGGAGGTTCAGGGCACTGCAATTCACAAACCTGCAGAGTTATAAATGATAACTCTCGTCCACAAATATATTGAGGGAAGGCAAAGAAGAGGATTTGAAATCAAGGCAGAATTGCAGGAAACAGATTTCAGGAGGTAGATACGAATCGCCTTTAAAGCACATGAAAAGCAGCAAAACGTTGACAATGATGCCCTTGGCCAAAAAGGGCGTATGCGTTTTTTCCTGAATATATTCAGGAAAAAACGCATACGCCCTTTTTGGCCAACCAAGCAACCTGGAAAGGCAAATCAGCGCTACAAAGAAGTCTCGCTTCCCATCGGTCAAAAGGGCCATGCTGAAAAAAGTCTCAAAACCAGAAATGCAGGACAGGCCATGGAGAAATGGGAGCCTTGCTACACTGATGGGCGGGATGTAAATTGCCAAGAGCCACTCTGGAGAAGTGTCCGGTGAGTCCTGAAACATCTGAAAAACACAGCTTAGAGAGCATAGGGCACTTCCACTCATGGGGTATAAATTGGGAAAATTAAAAATCAGCAAGACACAAGCACCCCAAAGTTTAGGGCTGCTCTGTTGACCAGGACCTCCACTTCATTCCACCTTAAATATCCCAGGAAAGAGAAAAATGGATAAAGAAGTTGTGGTCCTTATGTACAATGGAATATCACTCAGCCATGAAATCAATGCCGTAAGGTTAGTAGCAGCATGATGAGTGGATTTAGGTACGACGATTCTAAGTGAAATAAGTCACACAGAAAAGGACACTTCTCATAAGGTATCACTGATAGAGGGAATGTAAAAAGCGTTACACTTGAACTGAATTACAAAACAGAACAGAGTCACACATGCAGAAAACACACTATGGCTGCTTAACGGGAAAGGTGAGGTGGGGTGATACATAAAACAAGGGTATCAAAGTAGCTCAGATACCGTTCCATAAACCCAATATGTAATAGACAAGACCTACTCCTTGCTCAGAGAACTGGACTCAACACGCCCTATTCACCGCACAAGAATATATCTGACTAATAATAATCGTAAAACCTATGTATTGATATCTCTCTGTTAGTGTGTCAAGTGGGTGTAAAGCGGCATAAACACAGCAGTGAAAAGCAGCTAAACCCCATTATAAAAATAAATTACTTTGAAACACCCATGAAACAAAGACAGTGAAAGAGAGAGAAATTCCTACACAATGCGTTCAGGGGCTGTGATGCAACCTGGATTGACCATATCTAGACGCACAGCTGGATGAGACATAAGGGTGGACACTCTTGGGGCTGAGAGGTTTGGTGAGGTTGGGTGAGCAAACGCAGACCCTTTAAAGTAATACGGCGTGGTACCCATCGCATGGGTCCCAAATCTCCAGGTTCAAGGGCATCTTCCTACATCAAAAACATGCATGAGAAACCCAGAAGATGGTACACCGTGTGATGGGGAAAGGTTTCTAAAACGCACCTCATTTCTCATCTCCTTGTGCCCGGGTTCGCCATTCCAGCCACTTTACTAGCAATCTCCCTACTTGGAGCATCAGCACCTTTAACCTCCTGTTCCGTACAGGTTGCAATTTGTCCTGAGGATGAACGGGAAGACGGGGAACCAACGAGAGACTAGCTCTTGGTGTTGGGACAGGCACAGGTCACTCTATTTTCCCATCAGGAAGAAGAATTAACCACAGGCTCAGCCTGCCCCCCGGAACCAGAACAGGGCCTGAAGCCATCCTGCGCTTTTGCGGCCAGCTCCCAAAAAAGCGAGTTGTAAAATGGAGGTTCAGGGCACTGCAATTCACAAACCTGCAGAGTTATAAATGATAACTCTCGTCCACAAATATATTGAGGGAAGGCAAAGAAGAGGATTTGAAATCAAGGCAGAATTGCAGGAAACAGATTTCAGGAGGTAGATTCGAATCGCCTTTAAAGCACATGAAAAGCGGCAAAATGTTGACAATGATGCCCTTGGCCAAAAAGGGCATATGCGTTTTTTCCTGAATATATTCAGGAAAAAACGCATACGCCCTTTTTGGCCAACAAAGCAACCTGGGAAGGCAAATCAGCGCTACAAAAAGTCTCGCTTCCCATCGGTCAAACGGGCCATGCTGAAAAAAGTGTCAAAACCAGAAATGCAGGACAGGCCATGGAGAAATGGGAGCCTTGCTACACTGATGGGCGGGATGTAAATTGACAAGAGCCACTATGGAGAAGTGTCCGGTGAGTCCTGAAACATCTGAAAAACACAGCTTAGAGAGCATAGGGCACTTCCACTCATGGGGGTATAAATTGGGAAAATTAAAAATCAGCAAGACACAAGCACCCCAAAGTTTAGGGCTGCTCTGTTGACCAGGACCTCCACTTCATTCCACCTTAAATATCCCAGGAAAGAGAAAAATGGATAAAGAAGTTGTGGTCCTTATGTACAATGGAATATCACTCAGCCATGAAATCAATGCCGTAAGGTTAGTAGCAGCATGATGAGTGGATTTAGGTACGACGATTCTAAGTGAAATAAGTCACACAGAAAAGGACACTTCTCATAAGGTATCACTGATAGAGGGAATGTAAAAAGCGTTACACTTGAACTGAATTACAAAACAGAACAGAGTCACACATGCAGAAAACACACTATGGCTGCTTAACGGGAAAGGTGAGGTGGGGTGATACATAAAACAAGGGTTTCAAATTAGCTCAGATACCGTTCCATAAACCCAATATGTAATAGACAAGACCTACTCCTTGCTCAGAGAACTGGACTCAACACGCCCTATTCACCGCACAAGAATATATCTGACTAGTAATAATCTTAAAACCTATGTATTGATATCTCTCTGTTAGTGTGTCAAGTGGGTGTAAAGCGGCATAAACACAGCAGTGAAAAGCAGCTAAACCCCATTATCAAAATAAATTACTTTGAAACACCCATGAAACAAAGACAGTGAAAGAGAGAGAAATTCTTACACAATGCGTTCAGGGGCTGTGATGCAACCTGGATTGACCATATCTAGACCCACAGCTGGATGAGACATAAGGGTGGACACTCTTTGGGCTGAGAGGTTTGGTGAGGTTGGGTGAGCAAACGCAGACCCTTTAAAGTAATACTGCGTGGTACCCATCGCATGGGTCCCAAATCTCCAGGTTCAAGGGCATCTTCCTACATCGAAAACATGCATGAGAAAACAAAAAGATGGTACACCATGTGATGGGGAAAGGTTTCTAAAACGCACCTCATTTCTCTTCTCCTTGTGCCCGGGTTCGCCATTCCAGCCGCTTTACTAACAATCTCCCTACTTGGAGCATCAGCACCTTTAACCTCCTGTTCCGTACAGGTTGCAATTTGTCCTGAGGATGAACGGGTAGACGGGGAACCAGTGAGAGACTAGCTCTTGGTGTTGGGACAGGCACAGGTCACTCTATTTTCCCATCAGGAAGAAGAATTAACCACAGGCTCATCCCCCCCCCGGGAACCAGAACAGGGCCTGAAGCCATCCTGCGCTTTTGCGGCCAGCTCCCAAAAAAGCGAGTAGTAAAATGGAGCTTCAGGGCACTGCAATTCACAAACCTGCAGAGTTATAAATGATAACTCTCGTCCACAAATATATTGAGGGAAGGCAAAGAAGAGGATTTGAAATCAAGGCAGATTTGCAGGAAACAGATTTCAGGAGGTAGATTCGAATCGCCTTTAAAGCACATGAAAAGCGGCAAAACGTTGACAATGATGCCCTTGGCCAAAAAGGGCGTATGCGTTTTTTCCTGAATATATTCAGGAAAAAACGCATACGCCCTTTTTGGCCAACCAAGCAACCTGGAAAGGCAAATCAGCGCTACAAAGAAGACTCGCTACCCATTGGTCAAAAGGGCCATGCTGAAAAAAGTCTCAAAACCAGAAATGCAGGACAGGCCATGGAGAAATGGGAGCCTTGCTACACTGATGGGCGGGATGTAAATTGCCAACAGCCACTCTGGAGAAATGTACGGTGTGTCCTGAAACATCTAAAAAACACAGCTTAGAGAGCATAGGGCACTTCCACTCATGGGGGTATAAATTGGGAAAATGAAAAATCAGCAAGACACAAGCACCCCAAAGTTTAGGGCTGCTCTGTTGACAAGGACCTCCACTTCATTCCACCTTCAATATCCCAGGAAAGAGAAAAATGGATAAAGAAGTTGTGGTCCTTATGTACAATGGAATATCACTCAGCCATGAAATCAATGTCATAAGGCTAGTAGCAGCATGATGAGTGGATTTAGGTACGACGATTCTAAGTGAAATAAGTCACACAGAAAAGGACACTTCTCATAAGGTATCACTTATAGAGGGAATGTAAAAGCCGTTACACTTGAACTGAATTACAAAACAGAACAGAGTCACACATGCAGAAAACAAACTATGGCTGCTTAACGGGAAAGGTGAGGTGGGGTGATACATACAACAAGGGTTTCAAATTAGCTCAGATACCGTTCCATAAACCCAATATGTAATAGACAAGACCTACTCTTTGCTCAGAGAACTGGACTCAACACACCCTATTCACCGCACAAGAATATATCTGACTAGTAATAATCTTAAAACCTATGTATTGATATCTCTCTGTTAGTGTGTCAAGTGGGTGTAAAGCGGCATAAACACAGCAGTGAAAAGCAGCTAAACCCCATTATCAAAATAAATTACTTTGAAAAACCCATGAAACAAAGACAGTGAAAGAGAGAGAAATTCTTACACAATGCGTTCAGGGGCTGTGATGCAACCTGGATTGACCATATCTAGACCCACAGCTGGATGAGACATAAGGGTGGACACTCTTTGGGCTGAGAGGTTTGGTGAGGTTGGGTGAGCAAACGCAGACCCTTTAAAGTAATACTGCGTGGTACCCATCGCATGGGTCCCAAATCTCCAGGTTCAAGGGCATCTTCCTACATCGAAAACATGCATGAGAAAACAAAAAGATGGTACACCATGTGATGGGGAAAGGTTTCTAAAACGCACCTCATTTCTCTTCTCCTTGTGCCCGGGTTCGCCATTCCAGCTGCTTTACTAACAATCTCCCTACTTGGAGCATCAGCACCTTTAACCTCCTGTTCCGTACAGGTTGCAATTTGTCCTGAGGATGAACGGGTAGACGGGGAACCAGTGAGAGACTAGCTCTTGGTGTTGGGACAGGCACAGGTCACTCTATTTTCCCATCAGGAAGAAGAATTAACCAGAGGCTCATCCTCCCCCCCGGAACCAGAACAGGGCCTGAAGCCATCCTGCGCTTTTGCGGCCAGCTCCCAAAAAAGCGAGTTGTAAAATGGAGCTTCAGGGCACTGCAATTCACAAACATGCAGAGTTATAAATGATAACTCTCGTCCACAAATATATTGAGGGTAGGCAAAGAAGAGGATTTGAAATCAAGGCAGAATTGCAGGAAACAGATTTCAGGAGGTAGATTCGAATCGCCTTTAAAGCACATGAAAAGCGGCAAAACGTTGACAATGATGCCCTTGGCCAAAAAGGGCGTATGCGTTTTTTCCTGAATATATTCAGGAAAAAACGCATACGCCCTTTTTGGCCAACCAAGCAACCTGGAAAGGCAAATCAGCGCTACAAAGAAGACTCGCTACCCGTCGGTCAAAAGGGCCATGCTGAAAAAAGTCTCAAAACCAGAAATGCAGGACAGGCCATGGAGAAATGGGAGCCTTGCTACACTGATGGGCGCGATGTAAATTGCCAACAGCCACTCTGGAGAAGTGTACGGTGTGTCCTGAAACATCTAAAAAACACAGCTTAGAGAGCATAGGGCACTTCCACTCATGGGGATATAAATTGGGAAAATGAAAAATCAGCAAGACACAAGCACCCCAAAGTTTAGGGCTGCTCTGTTGACAAGGACCTCCACTTCATTCCACCTTCAATATCCCAGGAAAGAGAAAAATGGATAAAGAAGTTGTGGTCCTTATGTACAATGGAATATCACTCAGCCATGAAATCAATGTCATAAGGCTAGTAGCAGCATGATGAGTGGATTTAGGTACGACGATTCTAAGTGAAATAAGTCACACAGAAAAGGACACTTCTCATAAGGTATCACTTAAGGAGGGAATGTAAAAAGCGTTACACTTGAACTGAATTACAAAACAGAACAGAGTCACACATGCAGAAAACACACTACGGCTGCTTAACGGGAAAGGTGAGGTGGCGTGATACATAAAACAAGGGTTTCAAATTAGCTCAGATACCGTTCCATAAACCCAATATGTAATAGACAAGACCTACTCTTTGCTCAGAGAACTGGACTCAACACACTCTATTCACCGCACAAGAATATATCTGACTAGTAATAATCTTAAAACCTATGTATTGATATCTCTCTGTTAGTGTGTCAAGTGGGTGTAAAGCGGCATAAACACAGCAGTGAAAAGCAGCTAAACCCCATTATCAAAATAAATTACTTTGAAACACCCATGAAACAAAGACAGTGAAAGAGAGAGAAATTCTTACACAATGCGTTCAGGGGCTGTGATGCAACCTGGATTGACCATATCTAGACGCACAGCTGGATGAGACATAAGGGTGGACACTCTTGGGGCTGAGAGGTTTGGTGAGGTTGGGTGAGCAAACGCAGACCCTTTAAAGTAATACTGCGTGGTACCCATCGCATGGGTCCCAAATCTCCAGGTTCAAGGGCATTTTCCTACATCCAAAACATGCATGAGAAACCCAGAAGATGGTACACCGTGTGATGGGGAAAGGCTTCTAAAACGCACCTCATTTCTCATCTCCTTGTGCCCGGGTTCGCCATTCCAGCCGCTTTACTAGCAAGCTCCCTACTTGGAGCATCAGCACCTTTAACCTCCTGTTCCGTACAGGTTGCAATTTGTCCTGAGGATAAACGGGAAGACGTGGAACCAACGAGAAACTAGCTCTTGGCGTTGGGACAGGCACAGGTCACTCTATTTTCCCATCAGAAAGAAGAATTAACCACAGGCTCAGCCTGCCCCCCGGAACCAGAACAGGGCCTGAAGCCATTCTGCGATTTTGCGGCCAGCTCCCATAAAAACGAGTTGTAAAACGGAGGTTCAGGGCACTGCAATTCACAAACCTGCAGAGTTATAAATGATAACTCTCGTCCACAAATATATTGAGGGAAGGCAAAGAAGAGGATTTGAAATCAAGGCAGAATTGCAGGAAACAGATTTCAGGAGGTAGATACGAATCGCCTTTAAAGCACATGAAAAGCGGCAAAACGTTGACAATGATGCCCTTGGCCAAAAAGGGCGTATGCGTTTTTTCCTGAATATATTCAGGAAAAAACGCATACGCCCTTTTTGGCCAACCAAGCAACCTGGAAAGGCAAATCAGCGCTACAAAGAAGTCTCGCTTCCCATCGGTCAAAAGGGCCATGCTGAAAAAAGTGTCAAAACCAGAAATGCAGGACAGGCCATGGAGAAATGGGAGCCTTGCTACACTGATGGGCGGGATGTAAATTGCCAAGAGCCACTCTGGAGAAGTGTCCGGTGAGTCCTGAAACATCTGAAAAACACAGCTTAGAGAGCATAGGGCACTTCCACTCATGGGGGTATAAATTGGGAAAATTAAAAATCAGCAAGACACAAGCACCCCAAAGTTTAGGGCTGCTCTGTTGACCAGGACCTCCACTTCATTCCACCTTAAATATCCCAGGAAAGAGAAAAATGGATAAAGAAGTTGTGGTCCTTATGTACAATGGAATATCACTCAGCCATGAAATCAATGCCGTAAGGTTAGTAGCAGCATGATGAGTGGATTTAGGTACGACGATTCTAAGTGAAATAAGTCACACAGAAAAGGACACTTCTCATAAGGTATCACTGATAGAGGGAATGTAAAAAGCGTTACACTTGAACTGAATTACAAAACAGAACAGAGTCACACATGCAGAAAACACACTATGGCTGCTTAACGGGAAAGGTGAGGTGGGGTGATACATAAAACAAGGGTATCAAAGTAGCTCAGATACCGTTCCATAAACCCAATATGTAATAGACAAGACCTACTCCTTGCTCAGAGAACTGGACTCAACACGCCCTATTCACCGCACAAGAATATATCTGACTAATAATAATCGTAAAACCTATGTATTGATATCTCTCTGTTAGTGTGTCAAGTGGGTGTAAAGCGGCATAAACACAGCAGTGAAAAGCAGCTAAACCCCATTATAAAAATAAATTACTTTGAAACACCCATGAAACAAAGACAGTGAAAGAGAGAGAAATTCCTACACAATGCGTTCAGGGGCTGTGATGCAACCTGGATTGACCATATCTAGACGCACAGCTGGATGAGACATAAGGGTGGACACTCTTGGGGCTGAGAGGTTTGGTGAGGTTGGGTGAGCAAACGCAGACCCTTTAAAGTAATACGGCGTGGTACCCATCGCATGGGTCCCAAATCTCCAGGTTCAAGGGCATCTTCCTACATCAAAAACATGCATGAGAAACCCAGAAGATGGTACACCGTGTGATGGGGAAAGGTTTCTAAAACGCACCTCATTTCTCATCTCCTTGTGCCCGGGTTCGCCATTCCAGCCACTTTACTAGCAATCTCCCTACTTGGAGCATCAGCACCTTTAACCTCCTGTTCCGTACAGGTTGCAATTTGTCCTGAGGATGAACGGGAAGACGGGGAACCAACGAGAGACTAGCTCTTGGTGTTGGGACAGGCACAGGTCACTCTATTTTCCCATCAGGAAGAAGAATTAACCACAGGCTCAGCCTGCCCCCCGGAACCAGAACAGGGCCTGAAGCCATCCTGCGCTTTTGCGGCCAGCTCCCACAAAAGCGAGTTGTAAAATGGAGGTTCAGGGCACTGCAATTCACAAACCTGCAGAGTTATAAATGATAACTCTCGTCCACAAATATATTGAGGGAAGGCAAAGAAGAGGATTTGAAATCAAGGCAGAATTGCAGGAAACAGATTTCAGGAGGTAGATTCGAATCGCCTTTAAAGCACATGAAAAGCGGCAAAATGTTGACAATGATGCCCTTGGCCAAAAAGGGCATATGCGTTTTTTCCTGAATATATTCAGGAAAAAACGCATACGCCCTTTTTGGCCAACCAAGCAACCTGGAAAGGCAAATCAGCGCTACAAAAAGTCTCGCTTCCCATCGGTCAAACGGGCCATGCTGAAAAAAGTGTCAAAACCAGAAATGCAGGACAGGCCATGGAGAAATGGGAGCCTTGCTACACTGATGGGCGGGATGTAAATTGACAAGAGCCACTATGGAGAAGTGTCCGGTGAGTCCTGAAACATCTGAAAAACACAGCTTAGAGAGCATAGGGCACTTCCACTCATGGGGGTATAAATTGGGAAAATTAAAAATCAGCAAGACACAAGCACCCCAAAGTTTAGGGCTGCTCTGTTGACCAGGACCTCCACTTCATTCCACCTTAAATATCCCAGGAAAGAGAAAAATGGATAAAGAAGTTGTGGTCCTTATGTACAATGGAATATCACTCAGCCATGAAATCAATGCCGTAAGGTTAGTAGCAGCATGATGAGTGGATTTAGGTACGACGATTCTAAGTGAAATAAGTCACACAGAAAAGGACACTTCTCATAAGGTATCACTGATAGAGGGAATGTAAAAAGCGTTACACTTGAACTGAATTACAAAACAGAACAGAGTCACACATGCAGAAAACACACTATGGCTGCTTAACGGGAAAGGTGAGGTGGCGTGATACATAAAACAAGGGTTTCAAATTAGCTCAGATACCGTTCCATAAACCCAATATGTAATAGACAAGACCTACTCTTTGCTCAGAGAACTGGACTCAACACACCCTATTCACCGCACAAGAATATATCTGACTAGTAATAATCTTAAAACCTATGTATTGATATCTCTCTGTTAGTGTGTCAAGTGGGTGTAAAGCGGCATAAACACAGCAGTGAAAAGCAGCTAAACCCCATTATAAAAATAAATTACTTTGAAAAACCCATGAAACAAAGACAGTGAAAGAGAGAGAAATTCTTACACAATGTGTTCAGGGGCTGTGATGCAACCTGGATTGACCATATCTAGACCCACAGCTGGATGAGACATAAGGGTGGACACTCTTGGGGCTGAGAGGTTTGGTGAGGTTGGGTGAGCAAACGCAGACCCTTTAAAGTAATACTGCGTGGTACCCATCGCATGGGTCCCAAATCTCCAGGTTCAAGGGCATCTTCCTACATCGAAAACATGCATGAGAAAACAAAATGATGGTACACCATGTGATGGGGAAAGGTTTCTAAAACGCACCTCATTTCTCTTCTCCTTGTGCCCGGGTTCGCCATTCCAGCTGCTTTACTAACAATCTCCCTACTTGGAGCATCAGCACCTTTAACCTCCTGTTCCGTACAGGTTGCAATTTGTCCTGAGGATGAACGGGTAGACGGGGAACCAGTGAGAGACTAGCTCTTGGTGTTGGGACAGGCACAGGTCACTCTATTTTCCCATCAGGAAGAAGAATTAACCAGAGGCTCATCCTCCCCCCCGGAACCAGAACAGGGCCTGAAGCCATCCTGCGCTTTTGCGGCCAGCTCCCAAAAAAGCGAGTTGTAAAATGGAGCTTCAGGGCACTGCAATTCACAAACATGCAGAGTTATAAATGATAACTCTCGTCCACAAATATATTGAGGGAAGGCAAAGAAGAGGATTTGAAATCAAGGCAGAATTGCAGGAAACAGATTTCAGGAGGTAGATTCGAATCGCCTTTAAAGCACATGAAAAGCGGCAAAACGTTGACAATGATGCCCTTGGCCAAAAAGGGCGTATGCGTTTTTTCCTGAATATATTCAGGAAAAAACGCATACGCCCTTTTTGGCCAACCAAGCAACCTGGAAAGGCAAATCAGCGCTACAAAGAAGACTCGCTACCCGTCGGTCAAAAGGGCCATGCTGAAAAAAGTCTCAAAACCAGAAATGCAGGACAGGCCATGGAGAAATGGGAGCCTTGCTACACTGATGGGCGCGATGTAAATTGCCAACAGCCACTCTGGAGAAGTGTACGGTGTGTCCTGAAACATCTAAAAAACACAGCTTAGAGAGCATAGGGCACTTCCACTCATGGGGATATAAATTGGGAAAATGAAAAATCAGCAAGACACAAGCACCCCAAAGTTTAGGGCTGCTCTGTTGACAAGGACCTCCACTTCATTCCACCTTCAATATCCCAGGAAAGAGAAAAATGGATAAAGAAGTTGTGGTCCTTATGTACAATGGAATATCACTCAGCCATGAAATCAATGTCATAAGGCTAGTAGCAGCATGATGAGTGGATTTAGGTACGACGATTCTAAGTGAAATAAGTCACACAGAAAAGGACACTTCTCATAAGGTATCACTTAAGGAGGGAATGTAAAAAGCGTTACACTTGAACTGAATTACAAAACAGAACAGAGTCACACATGCAGAAAACACACTACGGCTGCTTAACGGGAAAGGTGAGGTGGCGTGATACATAAAACAAGGGTTTCAAATTAGCTCAGATACCGTTCCATAAACCCAATATGTAATAGACAAGACCTACTCTTTGCTCAGAGAACTGGACTCAACACACTCTATTCACCGCACAAGAATATATCTGACTAGTAATAATCTTAAAACCTATGTATTGATATCTCTCTGTTAGTGTGTCAAGTGGGTGTAAAGCGGCATAAACACAGCAGTGAAAAGCAGCTAAACCCCATTATCAAAATAAATTACTTTGAAACACCCATGAAACAAAGACAGTGAAAGAGAGAGAAATTCTTACACAATGCGTTCAGGGGCTGTGATGCAACCTGGATTGACCATATCTAGACGCACAGCTGGATGAGACATAAGGGTGGACACTCTTGGGGCTGAGAGGTTTGGTGAGGTTGGGTGAGCAAACGCAGACCCTTTAAAGTAATACTGCGTGGTACCCATCGCATGGGTCCCAAATCTCCAGGTTCAAGGGCATTTTCCTACATCCAAAACATGCATGAGAAACCCAGAAGATGGTACACCGTGTGATGGGGAAAGGCTTCTAAAACGCACCTCATTTCTCATCTCCTTGTGCCCGGGTTCGCCATTCCAGCCGCTTTACTAGCAAGCTCCCTACTTGGAGCATCAGCACCTTTAACCTCCTGTTCCGTACAGGTTGCAATTTGTCCTGAGGATAAACGGGAAGACGTGGAACCAACGAGAAACTAGCTCTTGGCGTTGGGACAGGCACAGGTCACTCTATTTTCCCATCAGAAAGAAGAATTAACCACAGGCTCAGCCTGCCCCCCGGAACCAGAACAGGGCCTGAAGCCATTCTGCGATTTTGCGGCCAGCTCCCATAAAAACGAGTTGTAAAACGGAGGTTCAGGGCACTGCAATTCACAAACCTGCAGAGTTATAAATGATAACTCTCGTCCACAAATATATTGAGGGAAGGCAAAGAAGAGGATTTGAAATCAAGGCAGAATTGCAGGAAACAGATTTCAGGAGGTAGATACGAATCGCCTTTAAAGCACATGAAAAGCGGCAAAACGTTGACAATGATGCCCTTGGCCAAAAAGGGCGTATGCGTTTTTTCCTGAATATATTCAGGAAAAAACGCATACGCCCTTTTTGGCCAACCAAGCAACCTGGAAAGGCAAATCAGCGCTACAAAGAAGTCTCGCTTCCCATCGGTCAAAAGGGCCATGCTGAAAAAAGTGTCAAAACCAGAAATGCAGGACAGGCCATGGAGAAATGGGAGCCTTGCTACACTGATGGGCGGGATGTAAATTGCCAAGAGCCACTCTGGAGAAGTGTCCGGTGAGTCCTGAAACATCTGAAAAACACAGCTTAGAGAGCATAGGGCACTTCCACTCATGGGGGTATAAATTGGGAAAATTAAAAATCAGCAAGACACAAGCACCCCAAAGTTTAGGGCTGCTCTGTTGACCAGGACCTCCACTTCATTCCACCTTAAATATCCCAGGAAAGAGAAAAATGGATAAAGAAGTTGTGGTCCTTATGTACAATGGAATATCACTCAGCCATGAAATCAATGCCGTAAGGTTAGTAGCAGCATGATGAGTGGATTTAGGTACGACGATTCTAAGTGAAATAAGTCACACAGAAAAGGACACTTCTCATAAGGTATCACTGATAGAGGGAATGTAAAAAGCGTTACACTTGAACTGAATTACAAAACAGAACAGAGTCACACATGCAGAAAACACACTATGGCTGCTTAACGGGAAAGGTGAGGTGGGGTGATACATAAAACAAGGGTATCAAAGTAGCTCAGATACCGTTCCATAAACCCAATATGTAATAGACAAGACCTACTCCTTGCTCAGAGAACTGGACTCAACACGCCCTATTCACCGCACAAGAATATATCTGACTAATAATAATCGTAAAACCTATGTATTGATATCTCTCTGTTAGTGTGTCAAGTGGGTGTAAAGCGGCATAAACACAGCAGTGAAAAGCAGCTAAACCCCATTATAAAAATAAATTACTTTGAAACACCCATGAAACAAAGACAGTGAAAGAGAGAGAAATTCCTACACAATGCGTTCAGGGGCTGTGATGCAACCTGGATTGACCATATCTAGACGCACAGCTGGATGAGACATAAGGGTGGACACTCTTGGGGCTGAGAGGTTTGGTGAGGTTGGGTGAGCAAACGCAGACCCTTTAAAGTAATACGGCGTGGTACCCATCGCATGGGTCCCAAATCTCCAGGTTCAAGGGCATCTTCCTACATCAAAAACATGCATGAGAAACCCAGAAGATGGTACACCGTGTGATGGGGAAAGGTTTCTAAAACGCACCTCATTTCTCATCTCCTTGTGCCCGGGTTCGCCATTCCAGCCACTTTACTAGCAATCTCCCTACTTGGAGCATCAGCACCTTTAACCTCCTGTTCCGTACAGGTTGCAATTTGTCCTGAGGATGAACGGGAAGACGGGGAACCAACGAGAGACTAGCTCTTGGTGTTGGGACAGGCACAGGTCACTCTATTTTCCCATCAGGAAGAAGAATTAACCACAGGCTCAGCCTGCCCCCCGGAACCAGAACAGGGCCTGAAGCCATCCTGCGCTTTTGCGGCCAGCTCCCACAAAAGCGAGTTGTAAAATGGAGGTTCAGGGCACTGCAATTCACAAACCTGCAGAGTTATAAATGATAACTCTCGTCCACAAATATATTGAGGGAAGGCAAAGAAGAGGATTTGAAATCAAGGCAGAATTGCAGGAAACAGATTTCAGGAGGTAGATTCGAATCGCCTTTAAAGCACATGAAAAGCGGCAAAATGTTGACAATGATGCCCTTGGCCAAAAAGGGCGTATGCGTTTTTTCCTGAATATATTCAGGAAAAAACGCATACGCCCTTTTTGGCCAACCAAGCAACCTGGAAAGGCAAATCAGCGCTACAAAAAGTCTCGCTTCCCATCGGTCAAACGGGCCATGCTGAAAAAAGTGTCAAAACCAGAAATGCAGGACAGGCCATGGAGAAATGGGAGCCTTGCTACACTGATGGGCGGGATGTAAATTGACAAGAGCCACTATGGAGAAGTGTCCGGTGAGTCCTGAAACATCTGAAAAACACAGCTTAGAGAGCATAGGGCACTTCCACTCATGGGGGTATAAATTGGGAAAATTAAAAATCAGCAAGACACAAGCACCCCAAAGTTTAGGGCTGCTCTGTTGACCAGGACCTCCACTTCATTCCACCTTAAATATCCCAGGAAAGAGAAAAATGGATAAAGAAGTTGTGGTCCTTATGTACAATGGAATATCACTCAGCCATGAAATCAATGCCGTAAGGTTAGTAGCAGCATGATGAGTGGATTTAGGTACGACGATTCTAAGTGAAATAAGTCACACAGAAAAGGACACTTCTCATAAGGTATCACTGATAGAGGGAATGTAAAAAGCGTTACACTTGAACTGAATTACAAAACAGAACAGAGTCACACATGCAGAAAACACACTATGGCTGCTTAACGGGAAAGGTGAGGTGGCGTGATACATAAAACAAGGGTTTCAAATTAGCTCAGATACCGTTCCATAAACCCAATATGTAATAGACAAGACCTACTCTTTGCTCAGAGAACTGGACTCAACACACCCTATTCACCGCACAAGAATATATCTGACTAGTAATAATCTTAAAACCTATGTATTGATATCTCTCTGTTAGTGTGTCAAGTGGGTGTAAAGCGGCATAAACACAGCAGTGAAAAGCAGCTAAACCCCATTATAAAAATAAATTACTTTGAAAAACCCATGAAACAAAGACAGTGAAAGAGAGAGAAATTCTTACACAATGTGTTCAGGGGCTGTGATGCAACCTGGATTGACCATATCTAGACCCACAGCTGGATGAGACATAAGGGTGGACACTCTTGGGGCTGAGAGGTTTGGTGAGGTTGGGTGAGCAAACGCAGACCCTTTAAAGTAATACTGCGTGGTACCCATCGCATGGGTCCCAAATCTCCAGGTTCAAGGGCATCTTCCTACATCGAAAACATGCATGAGAAAACAAAATGATGGTACACCATGTGATGGGGAAAGGTTTCTAAAACGCACCTCATTTCTCTTCTCCTTGTGCCCGGGTTCGCCATTCCAGCTGCTTTACTAACAATCTCCCTACTTGGAGCATCAGCACCTTTAACCTCCTGTTCCGTACAGGTTGCAATTTGTCCTGAGGATGAACGGGTAGACGGGGAACCAGTGAGAGACTAGCTCTTGGTGTTGGGACAGGCACAGGTCACTCTATTTTCCCATCAGGAAGAAGAATTAACCAGAGGCTCATCCTCCCCCCCGGAACCAGAACAGGGCCTGAAGCCATCCTGCGCTTTTGCGGCCAGCTCCCAAAAAAGCGAGTTGTAAAATGGAGCTTCAGGGCACTGCAATTCACAAACATGCAGAGTTATAAATGATAACTCTCGTCCACAAATATATTGAGGGAAGGCAAAGAAGAGGATTTGAAATCAAGGCAGAATTGCAGGAAACAGATTTCAGGAGGTAGATTCGAATCGCCTTTAAAGCACATGAAAAGCGGCAAAACGTTGACAATGATGCCCTTGGCCAAAAAGGGCGTATGCGTTTTTTCCTGAATATATTCAGGAAAAAACGCATACGCCCTTTTTGGCCAACCAAGCAACCTGGAAAGGCAAATCAGCGCTACAAAGAAGACTCGCTACCCGTCGGTCAAAAGGGCCATGCTGAAAAAAGTCTCAAAACCAGAAATGCAGGACAGGCCATGGAGAAATGGGAGCCTTGCTACACTGATGGGCGCGATGTAAATTGCCAACAGCCACTCTGGAGAAGTGTACGGTGTGTCCTGAAACATCTAAAAAACACAGCTTAGAGAGCATAGGGCACTTCCACTCATGGGGATATAAATTGGGAAAATGAAAAATCAGCAAGACACAAGCACCCCAAAGTTTAGGGCTGCTCTGTTGACCAGGACCTCCACTTCATTCCACCTTCAATATCCCAGGAAAGAGAAAAATGGATAAAGAAGTTGTGGTCCTTATGTACAATGGAATATCACTCAGCCATGAAATCAATGCCGTAAGGTTAGTAGCAGCATGATGAGTGGATTTAGGTACGACGATTCTAAGTGAAATAAGTCACACAGAAAAGGACACTTCTCATAAGGTATCACTTAAGGAGGGAATGTAAAAAGCGTTACACTTGAACTGAATTACAAAACAGAACAGAGTCACACATGCAGAAAACACACTATGGCTGCTTAACGGGAAAGGTGAGGTGGGGTGATACATAAAACAAGGGTATCAAAGTAGCTCAGATACCGTTCCATAAACCCAATATGTAATAGACAAGACCTACTCCTTGCTCAGAGAACTGGACTCAACACGCCCTATTCACCGCACAAGAATATATCTGACTAATAATAATCGTAAAACCTATGTATTGATATCTCTCTGTTAGTGTGTCAAGTGGGTGTAAAGCGGCATAAACACAGCAGTGAAAAGCAGCTAAACCCCATTATAAAAATAAATTACTTTGAAACACCCATGAAACAAAGACAGTGAAAGAGAGAGAAATTCCTACACAATGCGTTCAGGGGCTGTGATGCAACCTGGATTGACCATATCTAGACGCACAGCTGGATGAGACATAAGGGTGGACACTCTTGGGGCTGAGAGGTTTGGTGAGGTTGGGTGAGCAAACGCAGACCCTTTAAAGTAATACGGCGTGGTACCCATCGCATGGGTCCCAAATCTCCAGGTTCAAGGGCATCTTCCTACATCAAAAACATGCATGAGAAACCCAGAAGATGGTACACCGTGTGATGGGGAAAGGTTTCTAAAACGCACCTCATTTCTCATCTCCTTGTGCCCGGGTTCGCCATTCCAGCCACTTTACTAGCAATCTCCCTACTTGGAGCATCAGCACCTTTAACCTCCTGTTCCGTACAGGTTGCAATTTGTCCTGAGGATGAACGGGAAGACGGGGAACCAACGAGAGACTAGCTCTTGGTGTTGGGACAGGCACAGGTCACTCTATTTTCCCATCAGGAAGAAGAATTAACCACAGGCTCAGCCTGCCCCCCGGAACCAGAACAGGGCCTGAAGCCATCCTGCGCTTTTGCGGCCAGCTCCCACAAAAGCGAGTTGTAAAATGGAGGTTCAGGGCACTGCAATTCACAAACCTGCAGAGTTATAAATGATAACTCTCGTCCACAAATATATTGAGGGAAGGCAAAGAAGAGGATTTGAAATCAAGGCAGAATTGCAGGAAACAGATTTCAGGAGGTAGATTCGAATCGCCTTTAAAGCACATGAAAAGCGGCAAAATGTTGACAATGATGCCCTTGGCCAAAAAGGGCATATGCGTTTTTTCCTGAATATATTCAGGAAAAAACGCATACGCCCTTTTTGGCCAACCAAGCAACCTGGAAAGGCAAATCAGCGCTACAAAAAGTCTCGCTTCCCATCGGTCAAACGGGCCATGCTGAAAAAAGTGTCAAAACCAGAAATGCAGGACAGGCCATGGAGAAATGGGAGCCTTGCTACACTGATGGGCGGGATGTAAATTGACAAGAGCCACTATGGAGAAGTGTCCGGTGAGTCCTGAAACATCTGAAAAACACAGCTTAGAGAGCATAGGGCACTTCCACTCATGGGGGTATAAATTGGGAAAATTAAAAATCAGCAAGACACAAGCACCCCAAAGTTTAGGGCTGCTCTGTTGACCAGGACCTCCACTTCATTCCACCTTAAATATCCCAGGAAAGAGAAAAATGGATAAAGAAGTTGTGGTCCTTATGTACAATGGAATATCACTCAGCCATGAAATCAATGCCGTAAGGTTAGTAGCAGCATGATGAGTGGATTTAGGTACGACGATTCTAAGTGAAATAAGTCACACAGAAAAGGACACTTCTCATAAGGTATCACTGATAGAGGGAATGTAAAAAGCGTTACACTTGAACTGAATTACAAAACAGAACAGAGTCACACATGCAGAAAACACACTATGGCTGCTTAACGGGAAAGGTGAGGTGGCGTGATACATAAAACAAGGGTTTCAAATTAGCTCAGATACCGTTCCATAAACCCAATATGTAATAGACAAGACCTACTCTTTGCTCAGAGAACTGGACTCAACACACCCTATTCACCGCACAAGAATATATCTGACTAGTAATAATCTTAAAACCTATGTATTGATATCTCTCTGTTAGTGTGTCAAGTGGGTGTAAAGCGGCATAAACACAGCAGTGAAAAGCAGCTAAACCCCATTATCAAAATAAATTACTTTGAAAAACCCATGAAACAAAGACAGTGAAAGAGAGAGAAATTCTTACACAATGTGTTCAGGGGCTGTGATGCAACCTGGATTGACCATATCTAGACCCACAGCTGGATGAGACATAAGGGTGGACACTCTTGGGGCTGAGAGGTTTGGTGAGGTTGGGTGAGCAAACGCAGACCCTTTAAAGTAATACTGCGTGGTACCCATCGCATGGGTCCCAAATCTCCAGGTTCAAGGGCATCTTCCTACATCGAAAACATGCATGAGAAAACAAAATGATGGTACACCATGTGATGGGGAAAGGTTTCTAAAACGCACCTCATTTCTCTTCTCCTTGTGCCCGGGTTCGCCATTCCAGCTGCTTTACTAACAATCTCCCTACTTGGAGCATCAGCACCTTTAACCTCCTGTTCCGTACAGGTTGCAATTTGTCCTGAGGATGAACGGGTAGACGGGGAACCAGTGAGAGACTAGCTCTTGGTGTTGGGACAGGCACAGGTCACTCTATTTTCCCATCAGGAAGAAGAATTAACCAGAGGCTCATCCTCCCCCCCGGAACCAGAACAGGGCCTGAAGCCATCCTGCGCTTTTGCGGCCAGCTCCCAAAAAAGCGAGTTGTAAAATGGAGCTTCAGGGCACTGCAATTCACAAACATGCAGAGTTATAAATGATAACTCTCGTCCACAAATATATTGAGGGAAGGCAAAGAAGAGGATTTGAAATCAAGGCAGAATTGCAGGAAACAGATTTCAGGAGGTAGATTCGAATCGCCTTTAAAGCACATGAAAAGCGGCAAAACGTTGACAATGATGCCCTTGGCCAAAAAGGGCGTATGCGTTTTTTCCTGAATATATTCAGGAAAAAACGCATACGCCCTTTTTGGCCAACCAAGCAACCTGGAAAGGCAAATCAGCGCTACAAAGAAGACTCGCTACCCGTCGGTCAAAAGGGCCATGCTGAAAAACGTCTCAAAACCAGAAATGCAGGACAGGCCATGGAGAAATGGGAGCCTTGCTACACTGATGGGCGCGATGTAAATTGCCAACAGCCACTCTGGAGAAGTGTACGGTGTGTCCTGAAACATCTAAAAAACACAGCTTAGAGAGCATAGGGCACTTCCACTCATGGGGATATAAATTGGGAAAATGAAAAATCAGCAAGACACAAGCACCCCAAAGTTTAGGGCTGCTCTGTTGACAAGGACCTCCACTTCATTCCACCTTCAATATCCCAGGAAAGAGAAAAATGGATAAAGAAGTTGTGGTCCTTATGTACAATGGAATATCACTCAGCCATGAAATCAATGTCATAAGGCTAGTAGCAGCATGATGAGTGGATTTAGGTACGACGATTCTAAGTGAAATAAGTCACACAGAAAAGGACACTTCTCATAAGGTATCACTTAAGGAGGGAATGTAAAAAGCGTTACACTTGAACTGAATTACAAAACAGAACAGAGTCACACATGCAGAAAACACACTACGGCTGCTTAACGGGAAAGGTGAGGTGGCGTGATACATAAAACAAGGGTTTCAAATTAGCTCAGATACCGTTCCATAAACCCAATATGTAATAGACAAGACCTACTCTTTGCTCAGAGAACTGGACTCAACACACTCTATTCACCGCACAAGAATATATCTGACTAGTAATAATCTTAAAACCTATGTATTGATATCTCTCTGTTAGTGTGTCAAGTGGGTGTAAAGCGGCATAAACACAGCAGTGAAAAGCAGCTAAACCCCATTATCAAAATAAATTACTTTGAAACACCCATGAAACAAAGACAGTGAAAGAGAGAGAAATTCTTACACAATGCGTTCAGGGGCTGTGATGCAACCTGGATTGACCATATCTAGACGCACAGCTGGATGAGACATAAGGGTGGACACTCTTGGGGCTGAGAGGTTTGGTGAGGTTGGGTGAGCAAACGCAGACCCTTTAAAGTAATACTGCGTGGTACCCATCGCATGGGTCCCAAATCTCCAGGTTCAAGGGCATTTTCCTACATCCAAAACATGCATGAGAAACCCAGAAGATGGTACACCGTGTGATGGGGAAAGGCTTCTAAAACGCACCTCATTTCTCATCTCCTTGTGCCCGGGTTCGCCATTCCAGCCGCTTTACTAGCAAGCTCCCTACTTGGAGCATCAGCACCTTTAACCTCCTGTTCCGTACAGGTTGCAATTTGTCCTGAGGATAAACGGGAAGACGTGGAACCAACGAGAAACTAGCTCTTGGCGTTGGGACAGGCACAGGTCACTCTATTTTCCCATCAGAAAGAAGAATTAACCACAGGCTCAGCCTGCCCCCCGGAACCAGAACAGGGCCTGAAGCCATTCTGCGATTTTGCGGCCAGCTCCCATAAAAACGAGTTGTAAAACGGAGGTTCAGGGCACTGCAATTCACAAACCTGCAGAGTTATAAATGATAACTCTCGTCCACAAATATATTGAGGGAAGGCAAAGAAGAGGATTTGAAATCAAGGCAGAATTGCAGGAAACAGATTTCAGGAGGTAGATACGAATCGCCTTTAAAGCACATGAAAAGCGGCAAAACGTTGACAATGATGCCCTTGGCCAAAAAGGGCGTATGCGTTTTTTCCTGAATATATTCAGGAAAAAACGCATACGCCCTTTTTGGCCAACCAAGCAACCTGGAAAGGCAAATCAGCGCTACAAAGAAGTCTCGCTTCCCATCGGTCAAAAGGGCCATGCTGAAAAAAGTGTCAAAACCAGAAATGCAGGACAGGCCATGGAGAAATGGGAGCCTTGCTACACTGATGGGCGGGATGTAAATTGCCAAGAGCCACTCTGGAGAAGTGTCCGGTGAGTCCTGAAACATCTGAAAAACACAGCTTAGAGAGCATAGGGCACTTCCACTCATGGGGGTATAAATTGGGAAAATTAAAAATCAGCAAGACACAAGCACCCCAAAGTTTAGGGCTGCTCTGTTGACCAGGACCTCCACTTCATTCCACCTTAAATATCCCAGGAAAGAGAAAAATGGATAAAGAAGTTGTGGTCCTTATGTACAATGGAATATCACTCAGCCATGAAATCAATGCCGTAAGGTTAGTAGCAGCATGATGAGTGGATTTAGGTACGACGATTCTAAGTGAAATAAGTCACACAGAAAAGGACACTTCTCATAAGGTATCACTGATAGAGGGAATGTAAAAAGCGTTACACTTGAACTGAATTACAAAACAGAACAGAGTCACACATGCAGAAAACACACTATGGCTGCTTAACGGGAAAGGTGAGGTGGGGTGATACATAAAACAAGGGTATCAAAGTAGCTCAGATACCGTTCCATAAACCCAATATGTAATAGACAAGACCTACTCCTTGCTCAGAGAACTGGACTCAACACGCCCTATTCACCGCACAAGAATATATCTGACTAATAATAATCGTAAAACCTATGTATTGATATCTCTCTGTTAGTGTGTCAAGTGGGTGTAAAGCGGCATAAACACAGCAGTGAAAAGCAGCTAAACCCCATTATAAAAATAAATTACTTTGAAACACCCATGAAACAAAGACAGTGAAAGAGAGAGAAATTCCTACACAATGCGTTCAGGGGCTGTGATGCAACCTGGATTGACCATATCTAGACGCACAGCTGGATGAGACATAAGGGTGGACACTCTTGGGGCTGAGAGGTTTGGTGAGGTTGGGTGAGCAAACGCAGACCCTTTAAAGTAATACGGCGTGGTACCCATCGCATGGGTCCCAAATCTCCAGGTTCAAGGGCATCTTCCTACATCAAAAACATGCATGAGAAACCCAGAAGATGGTACACCGTGTGATGGGGAAAGGTTTCTAAAACGCACCTCATTTCTCATCTCCTTGTGCCCGGGTTCGCCATTCCAGCCACTTTACTAGCAATCTCCCTACTTGGAGCATCAGCACCTTTAACCTCCTGTTCCGTACAGGTTGCAATTTGTCCTGAGGATGAACGGGAAGACGGGGAACCAACGAGAGACTAGCTCTTGGTGTTGGGACAGGCACAGGTCACTCTATTTTCCCATCAGGAAGAAGAATTAACCACAGGCTCAGCCTGCCCCCCGGAACCAGAACAGGGCCTGAAGCCATCCTGCGCTTTTGCGGCCAGCTCCCACAAAAGCGAGTTGTAAAATGGAGGTTCAGGGCACTGCAATTCACAAACCTGCAGAGTTATAAATGATAACTCTCGTCCACAAATATATTGAGGGAAGGCAAAGAAGAGGATTTGAAATCAAGGCAGAATTGCAGGAAACAGATTTCAGGAGGTAGATTCGAATCGCCTTTAAAGCACATGAAAAGCGGCAAAATGTTGACAATGATGCCCTTGGCCAAAAAGGGCGTATGCGTTTTTTCCTGAATATATTCAGGAAAAAACGCATACGCCCTTTTTGGCCAACCAAGCAACCTGGAAAGGCAAATCAGCGCTACAAAGAAGTCTCGCTTCCCATCGGTCAAACGGGCCATGCTGAAAAAAGTGTCAAAACCAGAAATGCAGGACAGGCCATGGAGAAATGGGAGCCTTGCTACACTGATGGGCGGGATGTAAATTGCCAAGAGCCACTCTGGAGAAGTGTCCGGTGAGTCCTGAAACATCTGAAAAACACAGCTTAGAGAGCATAGGGCACTTCCACTCATGGGGGTATAAATTGGGAAAATTAAAAATCAGCAAGACACAAGCACCCCAAAGTTTAGGGCTGCTCTGTTGACCAGGACCTCCACTTCATTCCACCTTAAATATCCCAGGAAAGAGAAAAATGGATAAAGAAGTTGTGGTCCTTATGTACAATGGAATATCACTCAGCCATGAAATCAATGCCGTAAGGTTAGTAGCAGCATGATGAGTGGATTTAGGTACGACGATTCTAAGTGAAATAAGTCACACAGAAAAGGACACTTCTCATAAGGTATCACTGATAGAGGGAATGTAAAAAGCGTTACACTTGAACTGAATTACAAAACAGAACAGAGTCACACATGCAGAAAACACACTATGGCTGCTTAACGGGAAAGGTGAGGTGGCGTGATACATAAAACAAGGGTTTCAAATTAGCTCAGATACCGTTCCATAAACCCAATATGTAATAGACAAGACCTACTCTTTGCTCAGAGAACTGGACTCAACACACCCTATTCACCGCACAAGAATATATCTGACTAGTAATAATCTTAAAACCTATGTATTGATATCTCTCTGTTAGTGTGTCAAGTGGGTGTAAAGCGGCATAAACACAGCAGTGAAAAGCAGCTAAACCCCATTATCAAAATAAATTACTTTGAAAAACCCATGAAACAAAGACAGTGAAAGAGAGAGAAATTCTTACACAATGTGTTCAGGGGCTGTGATGCAACCTGGATTGACCATATCTAGACCCACAGCTGGATGAGACATAAGGGTGGACACTCTTGGGGCTGAGAGGTTTGGTGAGGTTGGGTGAGCAAACGCAGACCCTTTAAAGTAATACTGCGTGGTACCCATCGCATGGGTCCCAAATCTCCAGGTTCAAGGGCATCTTCCTACATCGAAAACATGCATGAGAAAACAAAATGATGGTACACCATGTGATGGGGAAAGGTTTCTAAAACGCACCTCATTTCTCTTCTCCTTGTGCCCGGGTTCGCCATTCCAGCCGCTTTACTAACAATCTCCCTACTTGGAGCATCAGCCCCTTTAACCTCCTGTTCCGTACAGGTTGCAATTTGTCCTGAGGATGTACGGGAAGACAGGGAACCAGTGAGAGACTAGCTCTTGGTGTTGGGACAGGCACAGGTCACTCTATTTTCCCATCAGGAAGAAGAATTAACCACAGGCTCATCCTCCCCCCCGGAACCAGAACAGGGCCTGAAGCCATCCAGTGCTTTTGCGGCTAACTCCCAAAAAAGCGAGTTGTAAAATGGAGCTTCAGGGCACTGCAATTCACAAACCTGCAGAGTTATAAATGATAACTTTCGTCCACAAATATATTGAGGGAAGGCAATGAAGAGGATTTGAAATCAAGGCAGAATTGCAGGAAACAGATTTCAGGAGGTAGATTCGAATCGCCTTTAAAGCACATGAAAAGCGGCAAAACATTGACAATGATGCCCTTGGCCAAAAAGGGCGTATGCGTTTTTTCCTGAATATATTCAGGAAAAAACGCATACGCCCTTTTTGGCCAACCAAGCAACCTGGAAAGGCAAATCAGGACCACAAAGAAGACTCGCTACCCATCGGTCAAAAGGGCCATGCTGAAAAAAGTCTCAAAACCAGAAATGCAGGACAGGCCATGGAGAAATGGGAGCCTTGCTACACTGATGGGCGGGATGTAAATTGCCAACAGCCACTCTGGAGAAGTGTACGGTGTGTCCAGAAACATCTAAAAAACACAGCTTAGAGAGCATAGGGCACTTCCACTCATGGGGGTATAAATTGGGAAAATGAAAAATCAGCAAGACACAAGCACCCCAAAGTTTAGGGCTGCTCTGTTGACAAGGACCTCCACTTCATTCCACCTTCAATATCCCACGAAAGAGAAAAATGGATAAAGAAATTGTGGTCCTTATGTACAATGGAATATCACTCAGCCATGAAATCAATGTCATAAGGCTAGTAGCAGCATGATGAGTGGATTTAGGTACGACGATTCTAAGTGAAATAAGTCACACAGAAAAGGACACTTCTCATAAGGTATCACTTATAGAGGGAATGTAAAAAGCGTTACACTTGAACTGAATTACAAAACAGAACAGAGTCACACATGCAGAAAACACACTATGGCTGCTTAACGGGAAAGGTGAGGTGGGGTGATACATAAAACAAGGGTTTCAAATTAGCTCAGATACCGTTCCATAAACCCAATATGTAATAGACAAGACCTACTCCTTGCTCAGAGAACTGGACTCAACACGCCCTATTCACCGCACAAGAATATATCTGACTAGTAATAATCTTAAAACCTATGTATTGATATCTCTCTGTTAGTGTGTCAAGTGGGTGTAAAGCGGCATAAACACAGCAGTGAAAAGCAGCTAAACCCCATTATCAAAATAAATTACTTTGAAACACCCATGAAACAAAGACAGTGAAAGAGAGAGAAATTCTTACACAATGCGTTCAGGGGCTGTGATGCAACCTGGATTGACCATATCTAGACCCACAGCTGGATGAGACATAAGGGTGGACACTCTTGGGGCTGAGAGGTTTGGTGAGGTTGGGTGAGCAAACGCAGACCCTTTAAAGTAATACTGCGTGGTACCCATCGCATGGGTCCCAAATCTCCAGGTTCAAGGGCATCTTCCTACATCGAAAACATGCATGAGAAAACAAAATGATGGTACACCATGTGATGGGGAAAGGTTTCTAAAACGCACCTCATTTCTCTTCTCCTTGTGCCCGGGTTCGCCATTCCAGCCGCTTTACTAACAATCTCCCTACTTGGAGCATCAGCACCTTTAACCTCCTGTTCCGTACAGGTTGCAATTTGTCCTGAGGATGAACGGGTAGACGGGGAACCAGTGAGAGACTAGCTCTTGGTGTTGGGACAGGCACAGGTCACTCTATTTTCCCATCAGGAAGAAGAATTAACCACAGGCTCATCCCCCCCCGGGAAGCAGAACAGGGCCTGAAGCCATCCTGCGCTTTTGCGGCCAGCTCCCAAAAAAGCGAGTTGTAAAATGGAGGTTCAGGGCACTGCAATTCACAAACCTGCAGAGTTATAAATGATAACTCTCGTCCACAAATATATTGAGGGAAGGCAAAGAAGAGGATTTGAAATCAAGGCAGAATTGCAGGAAACAGATTTCAGGAGGTAGATTCGAATCGCCTTTAAAGCACATGAAAAGCGGCAAAATGTTGACAATGATGCCCTTGGCCAAAAAGTGCGTATGCGTTTTTTCCTGAATATATTCAGGAAAAAACGCATACGCCCTTTTTGGCCAACCAAGCAACCTGGAAAGGCAAATCAGCGCTACAAAGAAGTCTCGCTTCCCATCGGTCAAAAGGGCCATGCTGAAAAAAGTGTCAAAACCAGAAATGCAGGACAGGCCATGGAGAAATGGGAGCCTTGCTACACTGATGGGCGGGATGTAAATTGCCAAGAGCCACTCTGGAGAAGTGTCCGGTGAGTCCTGAAACATCTGAAAAACACAGCTTAGAGAGCATAGGGCACTTCCACTCATGGGGGTATAAATTGGGAAAATTAAAAATCAGCAAGACACAAGCACCCCAAAGTTTAGGGCTGCTCTGTTGACCAGGACCTCCACTTCATTCCACCTTAAATATCCCAGGAAAGAGAAAAATGGATAAAGAAGTTGTGGTCCTTATGTACAATGGAATATCACTCAGCCATGAAATCAATGCCGTAAGGTTAGT
Source organism: Balaenoptera borealis (assembly GCF_965194805.1). Taxonomy (NCBI): domain Eukaryota; kingdom Metazoa; phylum Chordata; class Mammalia; order Artiodactyla; family Balaenopteridae; genus Balaenoptera; species Balaenoptera borealis. The sequence continues at coordinate 5,017,548 of NW_028124009.1, forward strand.
AGCAGCATGATGAGTGGATTTAGGTACGACGATTCTAAGTGAAATAAGTCACACAGAAAAGGACACTTCTCATAAGGTATCACTGATAGAGGGAATGTAAAAAGCGTTACACTTGAACTGAATTACAAAACAGAACAGAGTCACACATGCAGAAAACACACTATGGCTGCTTAACGGGAAAGGTGAGGTGGGGTGATACATAAAACAAGGGTTTCAAATTAGCTCAGATACCGTTCCATAAACCCAATATGTAATAGACAAGACCTACTCCTTGCTCAGAGAACTGGACTCAACACGCCCTATTCACCGCACAAGAATATATCTGACTAATAATAATCGTAAAACCTATGTATTGATATCTCTCTGTTAGTGTGTCAAGTGGGTGTAAAGCGGCATAAACACAGCAGTGAAAAGCAGCTAAACCCCATTATAAAAATAAATTACTTTGAAACAACCATGAAACAAAGACAGTGAAAGAGAGAGAAATTCTTACACAATGCGTTCAGGGGCTGTGATGCAACCTGGATTGACCATATCTAGACCCACAGCTGGATGAGACATAAGGGTGGACACTCTTTGGGCTGAGAGGTTTGGTGAGGTTGGGTGAGCAAACGCAGACCCTTTAAAGTAATACTGCGTGGTACCCATCGCATGGGTCCCAAATCTCCAGGTTCAAGGGCATCTTCCTACATCGAAAACATGCATGAGAAAACAAAAAGATGGTACACCATGTGATGGGGAAAGGTTTCTAAAACGCACCTCATTTCTCTTCTCCTTGTGCCCGGGTTCGCCATTCCAGCTGCTTTACTAACAATCTCCCTACTTGGAGCATCAGCACCTTTAACCTCCTGTTCCGTACAGGTTGCAATTTGTCCTGAGGATAAACGGGAAGACGTGGAACCAGTGAGAGACTAGCTCTTGGTGTTGGGACAGGCACAGGTCACTCTATTTTCCCATCAGGAAGAAGAATTAACCAGAGGCTCATCCTCCCCCCCGGAACCAGAACAGGGCCTGAAGCCATCCTGCGCTTTTGCGGCCAGCTCCCATAAAAACGAGTTGTAAAACGGAGGTTCAGGGCACTGCAATTCACAAACCTGCAGAGTTATAAATGATAACTCTCGTCCACAAATATATTGAGGGAAGGCAAAGAAGAGGATTTGAAATCAAGGCAGAATTGCAGGAAACAGATTTCAGGAGGTAGATACGAATCGCCTTTAAAGCACATGAAAAGCGGCAAAACGTTGACAATGATGCCCTTGGCCAAAAAGGGCGTATGCGTTTTTTCCTGAATATATTCAGGAAAAAACGCATACGCCCTTTTTGGCCAACCAAGCAACCTGGAAAGGCAAATCAGCGCTACAAAGAAGTCTCGCTTCCCATCGGTCAAAAGGGCCATGCTGAAAAAAGTGTCAAAACCAGAAATGCAGGACAGGCCATGGAGAAATGGGAGCCTTGCTACACTGATGGGCGGGATGTAAATTGCCAAGAGCCACTCTGGAGAAGTGTCCGGTGAGTCCTGAAACATCTGAAAAACACAGCTTAGAGAGCATAGGGCACTTCCACTCATGGGGGTATAAATTGGGAAAATTAAAAATCAGCAAGACACAAGCACCCCAAAGTTTAGGGCTGCTCTGTTGACCAGGACCTCCACTTCATTCCACCTTAAATATCCCAGGAAAGAGAAAAATGGATAAAGAAGTTGTGGTCCTTATGTACAATGGAATATCACTCAGCCATGAAATCAATGCCGTAAGGTTAGTAGCAGCATGATGAGTGGATTTAGGTACGACGATTCTAAGTGAAATAAGTCACACAGAAAAGGACACTTCTCATAAGGTATCACTGATAGAGGGAATGTAAAAAGCGTTACACTTGAACTGAATTACAAAACAGAACAGAGTCACACATGCAGAAAACACACTATGGCTGCTTAACGGGAAAGGTGAGGTGGGGTGATACATAAAACAAGGGTATCAAAGTAGCTCAGATACCGTTCCATAAACCCAATATGTAATAGACAAGACCTACTCCTTGCTCAGAGAACTGGACTCAACACGCCCTATTCACCGCACAAGAATATATCTGACTAATAATAATCGTAAAACCTATGTATTGATATCTCTCTGTTAGTGTGTCAAGTGGGTGTAAAGCGGCATAAACACAGCAGTGAAAAGCAGCTAAACCCCATTATAAAAATAAATTACTTTGAAACACCCATGAAACAAAGACAGTGAAAGAGAGAGAAATTCCTACACAATGCGTTCAGGGGCTGTGATGCAACCTGGATTGACCATATCTAGACGCACAGCTGGATGAGACATAAGGGTGGACACTCTTGGGTCTGAGAGGTTTGGTGAGGTTGGGTGAGCAAACGCAGACCCTTTAAAGTAATACGGCGTGGTACCCATCGCATGGGTCCCAAATCTCCAGGTTCAAGGGCATCTTCCTACATCAAAAACATGCATGAGAAACCGAGAAGATGGTACACCGTGTGATGGGGAAAGGTTTCTAAAACGCACCTCATTTCTCATCTCCTTGTGCCCGGGTTCGCCATTCCAGCCACTTTACTAGCAATCTCCCTACTTGGAGCATCAGCACCTTTAACCTCCTGTTCCGTACAGGTTGCAATTTGTCCTGAGGATGAACGGGAAGACGGGGAACCAACGAGAGACTAGCTCTTGGTGTTGGGACAGGCACAGGTCACTCTATTTTCCCATCAGGAAGAAGAATTAACCACAGGCTCAGCCTGCCCCCCGGAACCAGAACAGGGCCTGAAGCCATCCTGCGCTTTTGCGGCCAGCTCCGAAAAAAGCGAGTTGTAAAATGGAGGTTCAGGGCACTGCAATTCACAAACCTGCAGAGTTATAAATGATAACTCTCGTCCACAAATATATTGAGGGAAGGCAAAGAAGAGGATTTGAAATCAAGGCAGAATTGCAGGAAACAGATTTCAGGAGGTAGATTCGAATCGCCCTTAAAGCACATGAAAAGCGGCAAAATGTTGACAATGATGCCCTTGGCCAAAAAGGGCGTATGCGTTTTTTCCTGAATATATTCAGGAAAAAACGCATACGCCCTTTTTGGCCAACCAAGCAACCTGGAAAGGCAAATCAGCGCTACAAAGAAGTCTCGCTTCCCATCGGTCAAAAGGGCCATGCTGAAAAAAGTGTCAAAACCAGAAATGCAGGACAGGCCATGGCGAAATGGGAGCCTTGCTACACTGATGGGCGGGATGTAAATTGCCAAGAGCCACTCTGGAGAAGTGTCCGGTGAGTCCTGAAACATCTGAAAAACACAGCTTAGAGAGCATAGGGCACTTCCACTCATGGGGGTATAAATTGGGAAAATTAAAAATCAGCAAGACACAAGCACCCCAAAGTTTAGGGCTGCTCTGTTGACCAGGACCTCCACTTCATTCCACCTTAAATATCCCAGGAAAGAGAAAAATGGATAAAGAAGTTGTGGTCCTTATGTACAATGGAATATCACTCAGCCATGAAATCAATGCCGTAAGGTTAGTAGCAGCATGATGAGTGGATTTAGGTACGACGATTCTAAGTGAAATAAGTCACACAGAAAAGGACACTTCTCATAAGGTATCACTGACAGAGGGAATGTAAAAAGCGTTACACTTGAACTGAATTACAAAACAGAACAGAGTCACACATGCAGAAAACACACTATGGCTGCTTAACGGGAAAGGTGAGGTGGCGTGATACATAAAACAAGGGTTTCAAATTAGCTCAGATACCGTTCCATAAACCCAATATGTAATAGACAAGACCTACTCTTTGCTCAGAGAACTGGACTCAACACACCCTATTCACCGCACAAGAATATATCTGACTAGTAATAATCTTAAAACCAATGTATTGATATCTCTCTGTTAGTGTGTCAAGTGGGTGTAAAGCGGCATAAACACAGCAGTGAAAAGCAGCTAAACCCCATTATCAAAATAAATTACTTTGAAAAACCCATGAAACAAAGACAGTGAAAGAGAGAGAAATTCTTACACAATGCGTTCAGGGGCTGTGATGCAACCTGGATTGACCATATCTAGACCCACAGCTGGATGAGACATAAGGGTGGACACTCTTGGGGCTGAGAGGTTTGGTGAGGTTGGGTGAGCAAACGCAGACCCTTTAAAGTAATACTGCGTGGTACCCATCGCATGGGTCCCAAATCTCCAGGTTCAAGGGCATCTTCCTACATCGAAAACATGCATGAGAAAACAAAATGATGGTACACCATGTGATGGGGAAAGGTTTCTAAAACGCACCTCATTTCTCTTCTCCTTGTGCCCGGGTTCGCCATTCCAGCCGCTTTACTAACAATCTCCCTACTTGGAGCATCAGCACCTTTAACCTCCTGTTCCGTACAGGTTGCAATTTGTCCTGAGGATGTACGGGAAGACAGGGAACCAGTGAGAGACTAGCTCTTGGTGTTGGGACAGGCACAGGTCACTCTATTTTCCCATCAGGAAGAAGAATTAACCACAGGCTCATCCTCCCCCCCGGAACCAGAACAGGGCCTGAAGCCATCCAGTGCTTTTGCGGCCAGCTCCCAAAAAAGCGAGTTGTAAAATGGAGCTTCAGGGCACTGCAATTCACAAACCTGCAGAGTTATAAATGATAACTCTCGTCCACAAATATATTGAGGGAAGGCAAAGAAGAGGATTTGAAATCAAGGCAGAATTGCAGGAAACAGATTTCAGGAGGTAGATTCGAATCGCCTTTAAAGCACATGAAAAGCGGCAAAACATTGACAATGATGCCCTTGGCCAAAAAGGGCGTATGCGTTTTTTCCTGAATATATTCAGGAAAAAACGCATACGCCCTTTTTGGCCAACCAAGCAACCTGGAAAGGCAAATCAGGGCCACAAAGAAGACTCGCTACCCATCGGTCAAAAGGGCCATGCTGAAAAAAGTCTCAAAAGCAGAAATGCAGGACAGGCCATGGAGAAATGGGAGCCTTGCTACACTGATGGGCGGGATGTAAATTGCCAACAGCCACTCTGGAGAAGTGTACGGTGTGTCCAGAAACATCTAAAAAACACAGCTTAGAGAGCATAGGGCACTTCCACTCATGGGGGTATAAATTGGGAAAATGAAAAATCAGCAAGACACAAGCACCCCAAAGTTTAGGGCTGCTCTGTTGACAAGGACCTCCACTTCATTCCACCTTCAATATCCCAGGAAAGAGAAAAATGGATAAAGAAATTGTGGTCCTTATGTACAATGGAATATCACTCAGCCATGAAATCAATGTCATAAGGCTAATAGCAGCATGATGAGTGGATTTAGGTACGACGATTCTAAGTGAAATAAGTCACACAGAAAAGGACACTTCTCATAAGGTATCACTTATAGAGGGAATGTAAAAACCGTTACACTTGAACTGAATTACAAAACAGAACAGAGTCACACATGCAGAAAACACACTATGGCTGCTTAACGGGAAAGGTGAGGTGGGGTGATACATAAAACAAGGGTTTCAAATTAGCTCAGATACCGTTCCATAAACCCAATATGTAATAGACAAGACCTACTCCTTGCTCAGAGAACTGGACTCAACACGCCCTATTCACCGCACAAGAATATATCTGACTAGTAATAATCTTAAAACCTATGTATTGATATCTCTCTGTTAGTGTGTCAAGTGGGTGTAAAGCGGCATAAACACACCAGTGAAAAGCAGCTAAACCCCATTATCAAAATAAATTACTTTGAAACACCCATGAAACAAAGACAGTGAAAGAGAGAGAAATTCTTACACAATGCGTTCAGGGGCTGTGATGCAACCTGGATTGACCATATCTAGACCCACAGCTGGATGAGACATAAGGGTGGACACTCTTGGGGCTGAGAGGTTTGGTGAGGTTGGGTGAGCAAACGCAGACCCTTTAAAGTAATACTGCGTGGTACCCATCGCATGGGTCCCAAATCTCCAGGTTCAAGGGCATCTTCCTACATCGAAAACATGCATGAGAAAACAAAAAGATGGTACACCATGTGATGGGGAAAGGTTTCTAAAACGCACCTCATTTCTCTTCTCCTTGTGCCCGGGGTCGCCATTCCAGCCGCTTTACTAACAATCTCCCTACTTGGAGCATCAGCACCTTTAACCTCCTGTTCCGTACAGGTTGCAATTTGTCCTGAGGATGTACGGGAAGACAGGGAACCAGTGAGAGACTAGCTCTTGGTGTTGGGACAGGCACAGGTCACTCTATTTTCCCATCAGGAAGAAGAATTAACCACAGGCTCATCCTCCCCCCCGGAACCAGAACAGGGCCTGAAGCCATCCAGTGCTTTTGCGGCCAGCTCCCAAAAAAGCGAGTTGTAAAATGGAGCTTCAGGGCACTGCAATTCACAAACCTGCAGAGTTATAAATGATAACTCTCGTCCACAAATATATTGAGGGAAGGCAAAGAAGAGGATTTGAAATCAAGGCAGAATTGCAGGAAACAGATTTCAGGAGGTAGATTCGAATCGCCTTTAAAGCACATGAAAAGCGGCAAAACATTGACAATGATGCCCTTGGCCAAAAAGGGCGTATGCGTTTTTTCCTGAATATATTCAGGAAAAAACGCATACGCCCTTTTTGGCCAACCAAGCAACCTGGAAAGGCAAATCAGGGCCACAAAGAAGACTCGCTACCCATCGGTCAAAAGGGCCATGCTGAAAAAAGTCTCAAAAGCAGAAATGCAGGACAGGCCATGGAGAAATGGGAGCCTTGCTACACTGATGGGCGGGATGTAAATTGCCAACAGCCACTCTGGAGAAGTGTACGGTGTGTCCAGAAACATCTAAAAAACACAGCTTAGAGAGCATAGGGCACTTCCACTCATGGGGGTATAAATTGGGAAAATGAAAAATCAGCAAGACACAAGCACCCCAAAGTTTAGGGCTGCTCTGTTGACAAGGACCTCCACTTCATTCCACCTTCAATATCCCAGGAAAGAGAAAAATGGATAAAGAAATTGTGGTCCTTATGTACAATGGAATATCACTCAGCCATGAAATCAATGTCATAAGGCTAGTAGCAGCATGATGAGTGGATTTAGGTACGACGATTCTAAGTGAAATAAGTCACACAGAAAAGGACACTTCTCATAAGGTATCACTTATAGAGGGAATGTAAAAAGCGTTACACTTGAACTGAATTACAAAACAGAACAGAGTCACACATGCAGAAAACACACTATGGCTGCTTAACGGGAAAGGTGAGGTGGGGTGATACATAAAACAAGGGTTTCAAATTAGCTCAGATACCGTTCCATAAACCCAATATGTAATAGACAAGACCTACTCCTTGCTCAGAGAACTGGACTCAACACGCCCTATTCACCGCACAAGAATATATCTGACTAGTAATAATCTTAAAACCTATGTATTGATATCTCTCTGTTAGTGTGTCAAGTGGGTGTAAAGCGGCATAAACACAGCAGTGAAAAGCAGCTAAACCCCATTATCAAAATAAATTACTTTGAAACACCCATGAAACAAAGACAGTGAAAGAGAGAGAAATTCTTACACAATGCGTTCAGGGGCTGTGATGCAACCTGGATTGACCATATCTAGACCCACAGCTGGATGAGACATAAGGGTGGACACTCTTGGGGCTGAGAGGTTTGGTGAGGTTGGGTGAGCAAACGCAGACCCTTTAAAGTAATACTGCGTGGTACCCATCGCATGGGTCCCAAATCTCCAGGTTCAAGGGCATCTTCCTACATCGAAAACATGCATGAGAAAACAAAAAGATGGTACACCATGTGATGGGGAAAGGTTTCTAAAACGCACCTCATTTATCTTCTCCTTGTGCCCGGGTTCGCCATTCCAGCTGCTTTACTAACAATCTCCCTACTTGGAGCATCAGCACCTTTAACCTCCTGTTCCGTACAGGTTGCAATTTGTCCTGAGGATGAACGGGTAGACGGGGAACCAGTGAGAGACTAGCTCTTGGTGTTGGGACAGGCACAGGTCACTCTATTTTCCCATCAGGAAGAAGAATTAACCACAGGCTCATCCCCCCCCGGGAAGCAGAACAGGGCCTGAAGCCATCCTGCGCTTTTGCGGCCAGCTCCCAAAAAAGCGAGTAGTAAAATGGAGCTTCAGGGCACTGCAATTCACAAACCTGCAGAGTTATAAATGATAACTCTCGTCCACAAATATATTGAGGGAAGGCAAAGAAGAGGATTTGAAATCAAGGCAGATTTGCAGGAAACAGATTTCAGGAGGTAGATTCAAATCGCCTTTAAAGCACATGAAAAGCGGCAAAACGTTGACAATGATGCCCTTGGCCAAAAAGGGCGTATGCGTTTTTTCCTGAGTATATTCAGGAAAAAACGCATATGCCCTTTTTGGCCAACCAAGCAACCTGGAAAGGCAAATCAGGGCCACAAAGAAGACTCGCTACCCATCGGTCAAAAGGGCCATGCTGAAAAAAGTCTCAAAACCAGAAATGCAGGACAGGCCATGGAGAAATGGGAGCCTTGCTACACTGATGGGCGGGATGTAAATTGCCAACAGCCACTCTGGAGAAGTGTACGGTGTGTCCTGAAACATCTAAAAAACACAGCTTAGAGAGCATAGGGCACTTCCACTCATGGGGGTATAAATTGGGAAAATGAAAAATCAGCAAGACACAAGCACCCCAAAGTTTAGGGTTCTTCTGTTGACAAGGACCTCCACTTCATTCCACCTTCAATATCCCAGGAAAGAGAAAAATGGATAAAGAAGTTGTGGTCCTTATGTAAAATGGAATATCACTCAGCCATGAAATCAATGTCATAAGGCTAGTAGCAGCATGATGAGTGGATTTAGGTACGACGATTCTAAGTGAAATAAGTCACACAGAAAAGGACACTTCTCATAAGGTATCACTTATAAGGGAATGTAAAAGCCGTTACACTTGAACTGAATTACAAAACAGAACAGAGTCACACATGCAGAAAACACACTATGGCTGCTTAACGGGAAAGGTGAGGTGGGGTGATACATAAAACAAGGGTTTCAAATTAGCTCAGATACCGTTCCATAAACCCAATATGTAATAGACAAGACCTACTCCTTGCTCAGAGAACTGGACTCAACACGCCCTATTCACCGCACAAGAATATATCTGACTAGTAATAATCTTAAAACCTATGTATTGATATCTCTCTGTTAGTGTGTCAAGTGGGTGTAAAGCGGCATAAACACAGCAGTGAAAAGCAGCTAAACCCCATTATAAAAATAAATTACTTTGAAACACCCATGAAACAAAGACAGTGAAAGAGAGAGAAATTCTTACCCAATGCGTTCAGGGGCTGTGATGCAACCTGGATTGACCATATCTAGACGCACAGCTGGATGAGACATAAGGGTGGACACTCTTGGGGCTGAGAGGTTTGGTGAGGTTGGGTGAGCAAACGCAGACCCTTTAAAGTAATACTGCGTGGTACCCATCGCATGGGTCCCAAATCTCCAGGTTCAAGGGCATTTTCCTACATCCAAAACATGCATGAGAAACCCAGAGGATGGTACACCATGTGATGGGGAAAGGCTTCTAAAACGCACCTCATTTCTCTTCTCCTTGTGCCCGGGTTCGCCATTCCAGTCGCTTTACTAGCAAGCTCCCTACTTGGAGCATCAGCACCTTTAACCTCCTGTTCCGTACAGGTTGCAATTTGTCCTGAGGATAAACGGGAAGACGTGGAACCAACGAGAAACTAGCTCTTGGCGTTGGGACAGGCACAGGTCACTCTATTTTCCCATCAGAAAGAAGAATTAACCACAGGCTCAGCCTGCCCCCCGGAACCAGAACAGGGCCTAAAGCCATTCTGCGATTTTGCGGCCAGCTCCCATAAAAACGAGTTGTAAAACGGAGGTTCAGGGCACTGCAATTCACAAACCTGCAGAGTTATAAATGATAACTCTCGTCCACAAATATATTGAGGGAAGGCAAAGAAGAGGATTTGAAATCAAGGCAGAATTGCAGGAAACAGATTTCAGGAGGTAGATACGAATCGCCTTTAAAGCACATGAAAAGCGGCAAAACGTTGACAATGATGCCCTTGGCCAAAAAGGGCGTATGCGTTTTTTCCTGAATATATTCAGGAAAAAACGCATACGCCCTTTTTGGCCAACCAAGCAACCTGGAAAGGCAAATCAGCGCTACAAAGAAGTCTCGCTTCCCATCGGTCAAAAGGGCCATGCTGAAAAAAGTGTCAAAACCAGAAATGCAGGACAGGCCATGGAGAAATGGGAGCCTTGCTACACTGATGGGCGGGATGTAAATTGCCAAGAGCCACTCTGGAGAAGTGTCCGGTGAGTCCTGAAACATCTGAAAAACACAGCTTAGAGAGCATAGGGCACTTCCACTCATGGGGGTATAAATTGGGAAAATTAAAAATCAGCAAGACACAAGCACCCCAAAGTTTAGGGCTGCTCTGTTGACCAGGACCTCCACTTCATTCCACCTTAAATATCCCAGGAAAGAGAAAAATGGATAAAGAAGTTGTGGTCCTTATGTACAATGGAATATCACTCAGCCATGAAATCAATGCCGTAAGGTTAGTAGCAGCATGATGAGTGGATTTAGGTACGACGATTCTAAGTGAAATAAGTCACACAGAAAAGGACACTTCTCATAAGGTATCACTGATAGAGGGAATGTAAAAAGCGTTACACTTGAACTGAATTACAAAACAGAACAGAGTCACACATGCAGAAAACACACTATGGCTGCTTAACGGGAAAGGTGAGGTGGGGTGATACATAAAACAAGGGTATCAAAGTAGCTCAGATACCGTTCCATAAACCCAATATGTAATAGACAAGACCTACTCCTTGCTCAGAGAACTGGACTCAACACGCCCTATTCACCGCACAAGAATATATCTGACTAATAATAATCGTAAAACCTATGTATTGATATCTCTCTGTTAGTGTGTCAAGTGGGTGTAAAGCGGCATAAACACAGCAGTGAAAAGCAGCTAAACCCCATTATAAAAATAAATTACTTTGAAACACCCATGAAACAAAGACAGTGAAAGAGAGAGAAATTCTTACACAATGCGTTCAGGGGCTGTGATGCAACCTGGATTGACCATATCTAGACGCACAGCTGGATGAGACATAAGGGTGGACACTCTTGGGGCTGAGAGGTTTGGTGAGGTTGGGTGAGCAAACGCAGACCCTTTAAAGTAATACGGCGTGGTACCCATCGCATGGGTCCCAAATCTCCAGGTTCAAGGGCATCTTCCTACATCAAAAACATGCATGAGAAACCCAGAAGATGGTACACCGTGTGATGGGGAAAGGTTTCTAAAACGCACCTCATTTCTCATCTCCTTGTGCCCGGGTTCGCCATTCCAGCCACTTTACTAGCAATCTCCCTACTTGGAGCATCAGCACCTTTAACCTCCTGTTCCGTACAGGTTGCAATTTGTCCTGAGGATGAACGGGAAGACGGGGAACCAACGAGAGACTAGCTCTTGGTGTTGGGACAGGCACAGGTCACTCTATTTTCCCATCAGGAAGAAGAAATAACCACAGGCTCAGCCTGCCCCCCGGAACCAGAACAGGGCCTGAAGCCATCCTGCGCTTTTGCGGCCAGCTCCCAAAAAAGCGAGTTGTAAAATGGAGGTTCAGGGCACTGCAATTCACAAACCTGCAGAGTTATAAATGATAACTCTCGTCCACAAATATATTGAGGGAAGGCAAAGAAGAGGATTTGAAATCAAGGCAGAATTGCAGGAAACAGATTTCAGGAGGTAGATTCGAATCGCCCTTAAAGCACATGAAAAGCGGCAAAATGTTGACAATGATGCCCTTGGCCAAAAAGGGCGTATGCGTTTTTTCCTGAATATATTCAGGAAAAAACGCATACGCCCTTTTTGGCCAACCAAGCAACCTGGAAAGGCAAATCAGCGCTACAAAGAAGTCTCGCTTCCCATCGGTCAAAAGGGCCATGCTGAAAAAAGTGTCAAAACCAGAAATGCAGGACAGGCCATGGAGAAATGGGAGCCTTGCTACACTGATGGGCGGGATGTAAATTGCCAAGAGCCACTCTGGAGAAGTGTCCGGTGAGTCCTGAAACATCTGAAAAACACAGCTTAGAGAGCATAGGGCACTTCCACTCATGGGGGTATAAATTGGGAAAATTAAAAATCAGCAAGACACAAGCACCCCAAAGTTTAGGGCTGCTCTGTTGACCAGGACCTCCACTTCATTCCACCTTAAATATCCCAGGAAAGAGAAAAATGGATAAAGAAGTTGTGGTCCTTATGTACAATGGAATATCACTCAGCCATGAAATCAATGCCGTAAGGTTAGTAGCAGCATGATGAGTGGATTTAGGTACGACGATTCTAAGTGAAATAAGTCACACAGAAAAGGACACTTCTCATAAGGTATCACTGATAGAGGGAATGTAAAAAGCGTTACACTTGAACTGAATTACAAAACAGAACAGAGTCACACATGCAGAAAACACACTATGGCTGCTTAACGGGAAAGGTGAGGTGGCGTGATACATAAAACAAGGGTTTCAAATTAGCTCAGATACCGTTCCATAAACCCAATATGTAATAGACAAGACCTACTCTTTGCTCAGAGAACTGGACTCAACACACCCTATTCACCGCACAAGAATATATCTGACTAGTAATAATCTTAAAACCTATGTATTGATATCTCTCTGTTAGTGTGTCAAGTGGGTGTAAAGCGGCATAAACACAGCAGTGAAAAGCAGCTAAACCCCATTATCAAAATAAATTACTTTGAAAAACCCATGAAACAAAGACAGTGAAAGAGAGAGAAATTCTTACACAATGTGTTCAGGGGCTGTGATGCAACCTGGATTGACCATATCTAGACCCACAGCTGGATGAGACATAAGGGTGGACACTCTTGGGGCTGAGAGGTTTGGTGAGGTTGGGTGAGCAAACGCAGACCCTTTAAAGTAATACTGCGTGGTACCCATCGCATGGGTCCCAAATCTCCAGGTTCAAGGGCATCTTCCTACATCGAAAACATGCATGAGAAAACAAAATGATGGTACACCATGTGATGGGGAAAGGTTTCTAAAACGCACCTCATTTCTCTTCTCCTTGTGCCCGGGTTCGCCATTCCAGCCGCTTTACTAACAATCTCCCTACTTGGAGCATCAGCACCTTTAACCTCCTGTTCCGTACAGGTTGCAATTTGTCCTGAGGATGTACGGGAAGACAGGGAACCAGTGAGAGACTAGCTCTTGGTGTTGGGACAGGCACAGGTCACTCTATTTTCCCATCAGGAAGAAGAATTAACCACAGGCTCATCCTCCCCCCCGGAACCAGAACAGGGCCTGAAGCCATCCAGTGCTTTTGCGGCCAGCTCCCAAAAAAGCGAGTTGTAAAATGGAGCTTCAGGGCACTGCAATTCACAAACCTGCAGAGTTATAAATGATAACTCTCGTCCACAAATATATTGAGGGAAGGCAAAGAAGAGGATTTGAAATCAAGGCAGAATTGCAGGAAACAGATTTCAGGAGGTAGATTCGAATCGCCTTTAAAGCACATGAAAAGCGGCAAAACATTGACAATGATGCCCTTGGCCAAAAAGGGCGTATGCGTTTTTTCCTGAATATATTCAGGAAAAAACGCATACGCCCTTTTTGGCCAACCAAGCAACCTGGAAAGGCAAATCAGGGCCACAAAGAAGACTCGCTACCCATCGGTCAAAAGGGCCATGCTGAAAAAAGTCTCAAAAGCAGAAATGCAGGACAGGCCATGGAGAAATGGGAGCCTTGCTACACTGATGGGCGGGATGTAAATTGCCAACAGCCACTCTGGAGAAGTGTACGGTGTGTCCAGAAACATCTAAAAAACACAGCTTAGAGAGCATAGGGCACTTCCACTCATGGGGGTATAAATTGGGAAAATGAAAAATCAGCAAGACACAAGCACCCCAAAGTTTAGGGCTGCTCTGTTGACAAGGACCTCCACTTCATTCCACCTTCAATATCCCAGGAAAGAGAAAAATGGATAAAGAAATTGTGGTCCTTATGTACAATGGAATATCACTCAGCCATGAAATCAATGTCATAAGGCTAGTAGCAGCATGATGAGTGGATTTAGGTACGACGATTCTAAGTGAAATAAGTCACACAGAAAAGGACACTTCTCATAAGGTATCACTTATAGAGGGAATGTAAAAAGCGTTACACTTGAACTGAATTACAAAACAGAACAGAGTCACACATGCAGAAAACACACTATGGCTGCTTAACGGGAAAGGTGAGGTGGGGTGATACATAAAACAAGGGTTTCAAATTAGCTCAGATACCGTTCCATAAACCCACTATGTAATAGACAAGACCTACTCCTTGCTCAGAGAACTGGACTCAACACGCCCTATTCACCGCACAAGAATATATCTGACTAGTAATAATCTTAAAACCTATGTATTGATATCTCTCTGTTAGTGTGTCAAGTGGGTGTAAAGCGGCATAAACACAGCAGTGAAAAGCAGCTAAACCCCATTATCAAAATAAATTACTTTGAAACACCCATGAAACAAAGACAGTGAAAGAGAGAGAAATTCTTACACAATGCGTTCAGGGGCTGTGATGCAACCTGGATTGACCATATCTAGACCCACAGCTGGATGAGACATAAGGGTGGACACTCTTGGGGCTGAGAGGTTTGGTGAGGTTGGGTGAGCAAACGCAGACCCTTTAAAGTAATACTGCGTGGTACCCATCGCATGGGTCCCAAATCTCCAGGTTCAAGGGCATCTTCCTACATCGAAAACATGCATGAGAAAACAAAAAGATGGTACACCATGTGATGGGGAAAGGTTTCTAAAACGCACCTCATTTCTCTTCTCCTTGTGCCCGGGGTCGCCATTCCAGCCGCTTTACTAACAATCTCCCTACTTGGAGCATCAGCACCTTTAACCTCCTGTTCCGTACAGGTTGCAATTTGTCCTGAGGATGTACGGGAAGACAGGGAACCAGTGAGAGACTAGCTCTTGGTGTTGGGACAGGCACAGGTCACTCTATTTTCCCATCAGGAAGAAGAATTAACCACAGGCTCATCCTCCCCCCCGGAACCAGAACAGGGCCTGAAGCCATCCAGTGCTTTTGCGGCCAGCTCCCAAAAAAGCGAGTTGTAAAATGGAGCTTCAGGGCACTGCAATTCACAAACCTGCAGAGTTATAAATGATAACTCTCGTCCACAAATATATTGAGGGAAGGCAAAGAAGAGGATTTGAAATCAAGGCAGAATTGCAGGAAACAGATTTCAGGAGGTAGATTCGAATCGCCTTTAAAGCACATGAAAAGCGGCAAAACATTGACAATGATGCCCTTGGCCAAAAAGGGCGTATGCGTTTTTTCCTGAATATATTCAGGAAAAAACGCATACGCCCTTTTTGGCCAACCAAGCAACCTGGAAAGGCAAATCAGGGCCACAAAGAAGACTCGCTACCCATCGGTCAAAAGGGCCATGCTGAAAAAAGTCTCAAAAGCAGAAATGCAGGACAGGCCATGGAGAAATGGGAGCCTTGCTACACTGATGGGCGGGATGTAAATTGCCAACAGCCACTCTGGAGAAGTGTACGGTGTGTCCAGAAACATCTAAAAAACACAGCTTAGAGAGCATAGGGCACTTCCACTCATGGGGGTATAAATTGGGAAAATGAAAAATCAGCAAGACACAAGCACCCCAAAGTTTAGGGCTGCTCTGTTGACAAGGACCTCCACTTCATTCCACCTTCAATATCCCAGGAAAGAGAAAAATGGATAAAGA
This sequence comes from Balaenoptera borealis, assembly GCF_965194805.1. NCBI lineage: Eukaryota > Metazoa > Chordata > Mammalia > Artiodactyla > Balaenopteridae > Balaenoptera > Balaenoptera borealis. The sequence goes on from NW_028124009.1 coordinate 5,033,323, forward strand.
AATTGTGGTCCTTATGTACAATGGAATATCACTCAGCCATGAAATCAATGTCATAAGGCTAGTAGCAGCATGATGAGTGGATTTAGGTACGACGATTCTAAGTGAAATAAGTCACACAGAAAAGGACACTTCTCATAAGGTATCACTTATAGAGGGAATGTAAAAAGCGTTACACTTGAACTGAATTACAAAACAGAACAGAGTCACACATGCAGAAAACACACTATGGCTGCTTAACGGGAAAGGTGAGGTGGGGTGATACATAAAACAAGGGTTTCAAATTAGCTCAGATACCGTTCCATAAACCCAATATGTAATAGACAAGACCTACTCCTTGCTCAGAGAACTGGACTCAACACGCCCTATTCACCGCACAAGAATATATCTGACTAGTAATAATCTTAAAACCTATGTATTGATATCTCTCTGTTAGTGTGTCAAGTGGGTGTAAAGCGGCATAAACACAGCAGTGAAAAGCAGCTAAACCCCATTATCAAAATAAATTACTTTGAAACACCCATGAAACAAAGACAGTGAAAGAGAGAGAAATTCTTACACAATGCGTTCAGGGGCTGTGATGCAACCTGGATTGACCATATCTAGACCCACAGCTGGATGAGACATAAGGGTGGACACTCTTGGGGCTGAGAGGTTTGGTGAGGTTGGGTGAGCAAACGCAGACCCTTTAAAGTAATACTGCGTGGTACCCATCGCATGGGTCCCAAATCTCCAGGTTCAAGGGCATCTTCCTACATCGAAAACATGCATGAGAAAACAAAAAGATGGTACACCATGTGATGGGGAAAGGTTTCTAAAACGCACCTCATTTATCTTCTCCTTGTGCCCGGGTTCGCCATTCCAGCTGCTTTACTAACAATCTCCCTATTTGGAGCATCAGCACCTTTAACCTCCTGTTCCGTACAGGTTGCAATTTGTCCTGAGGATGAACGGGTAGACGGGGAACCAGTGAGAGACTAGCTCTTGGTGTTGGGACAGGCACAGGTCACTCTATTTTCCCATCAGGAAGAAGAATTAACCACAGGCTCATCCCCCCCCGGGAAGCAGAACAGGGCCTGAAGCCATCCTGCGCTTTTGCGGCCAGCTCCCAAAAAAGCGAGTAGTAAAATGGAGCTTCAGGGCACTGCAATTCACAAACCTGCAGAGTTATAAATGATAACTCTCGTCCACAAATATATTGAGGGAAGGCAAAGAAGAGGATTTGAAATCAAGGCAGATTTGCAGGAAACAGATTTCAGGAGGTAGATTCAAATCGCCTTTAAAGCACATGAAAAGCGGCAAAACGTTGACAATGATGCCCTTGGCCAAAAAGGGCGTATGCGTTTTTTCCTGAGTATATTCAGGAAAAAACGCATATGCCCTTTTTGGCCAACCAAGCAATCTGGAAAGGCAAATCAGGGCCACAAAGAAGACTCGCTACCCATCGGTCAAAAGGGCCATGCTGAAAAAAGTCTCAAAAGCAGAAATGCAGGACAGGCCATGGAGAAATGGGAGCCTTGCTACACTGATGGGCGGGATGTAAATTGCCAACAGCCACTCTGGAGAAGTGTACGGTGTGTTCTGAAACATCTAAAAAACACAGCTTAGAGAGCATAGGGCACTTCCACTCATGGGGGTATAAATTGGGAAAATGAAAAATCAGCAAGACACAAGCACCCCAAAGTTTAGGGTTCTTCTGTTGACAAGGACCTCCACTTCATTCCACCTTCAATATCCCAGGAAAGAGAAAAATGGATAAAGAAGTTGTGGTCCTTATGTACAATGGAATATCACTCAGCCATGAAATCAACGTCATAAGGCTAGTAGCAGCATGATGAGTGGATTTAGGTACGACGATTCTAAGTGAAATAAGTCACACAGAAAAGGACACTTCTCATAAGGTATCACTTATAAGGGAATGTAAAAGCCGTTACACTTGAACTGAATTACAAAACAGAACAGAGTCACACATGCAGAAAACACACTATGGCTGCTTAACGGGAAAGGTGAGGTGGGGTGATACATAAAACAAGGGTTTCAAATTAGCTCAGATACCGTTCCATAAACCCAATATGTAATAGACAAGACCTACTCCTTGCTCAGAGAACTGGACTCAACACGCCCTATTCACCGCACAAGAATATATCTGACTAGTAATAATCTTAAAACCTATGTATTGATATCTCTCTGTTAGTGTGTCAAGTGGGTGTAAAGCGGCATAAACACAGCAGTGAAAAGCAGCTAAACCCCATTATAAAAATAAATTACTTTGAAACACCCATGAAACAAAGACAGTGAAAGAGAGAGAAATTCTTACACAATGCGTTCAGGGGCTGTGATGCAACCTGGATTGACCATATCTAGACGCACAGCTGGATGAGACATAAGGGTGGACACTCTTGGGGCTGAGAGGTTTGGTGAGGTTGGGTGAGCAAACGCAGACCCTTTAAAGTAATACTGCGTGGTACCCATCGCATGGGTCCCAAATCTCCAGGTTCAAGGGCATTTTCCTACATCCAAAACATGCATGAGAAACCCAGAAGATGGTACACCATGTGATGGGGAAAGGCTTCTAAAACGCACCTCATTTCTCTTCTCCTTGTGCCCGGGTTCGCCATTCCAGTCGCTTTACTAGCAAGCTCCCTACTTGGAGCATCAGCACCTTTAACCTCCTGTTCCGTACAGGTTGCAATTTGTCCTGAGGATAAACGGGAAGACGTGGAACCAACGAGAAACTAGCTCTTGGCGTTGGGACAGGCACAGGTCACTCTATTTTCCCATCAGAAAGAAGAATTAACCACAGGCTCAGCCTGCCCCCCGGAACCAGAACAGGGCCTAAAGCCATTCTGCGATTTTGCGGCCAGCTCCCATAAAAACGAGTTGTAAAACGGAGGTTCAGGGCACTGCAATTCACAAACCTGCAGAGTTATAAATGATAACTCTCGTCCACAAATATATTGAGGGAAGGCAAAGAAGAGGATTTGAAATCAAGGCAGAATTGCAGGAAACAGATTTCAGGAGGTAGATACGAATCGCCTTTAAAGCACATGAAAAGCGGCAAAACGTTGACAATGATGCCCTTGGCCAAAAAGGGCGTATGCCTTTTTTCCTGAATATATTCAGGAAAAAACGCATACGCCCTTTTTGGCCAACCAAGCAACCTGGAAAGGCAAATCAGCGCTACAAAGAAGTCTCGCTTCCCATCGGTCAAAAGGGCCATGCTGAAAAAAGTGTCAAAACCAGAAATGCAGGACAGGCCATGGAGAAATGGGAGCCTTGCTACACTGATGGGCGGGATGTAAATTGCCAAGAGCCACTCTGGAGAAGTGTCCGGTGAGTCCTGAAACATCTGAAAAACACAGCTTAGAGAGCATAGGGCACTTCCACTCATGGGGGTATAAATTGGGAAAATTAAAAATCAGCAAGACACAAGCACCCCAAAGTTTAGGGCTGCTCTGTTGACCAGGACCTCCACTTCATTCCACCTTAAATATCCCAGGAAAGAGAAAAATGGATAAAGAAGTTGTGGTCCTTATGTACAATGGAATATCACTCAGCCATGAAATCAATGCCGTAAGGTTAGTAGCAGCATGATGAGTGGATTTAGGTACGACGATTCTAAGTGAAATAAGTCACACAGAAAAGGACACTTCTCATAAGGTATCACTGATAGAGGGAATGTAAAAAGCGTTACACTTGAACTGAATTACAAAACAGAACAGAGTCACACATGCAGAAAACACACTATGGCTGCTTAACGGGAAAGGTGAGGTGGGGTGATACATAAAACAAGGGTATCAAAGTAGCTCAGATACCGTTCCATAAACCCAATATGTAATAGACAAGACCTACTCCTTGCTCAGAGAACTGGACTCAACACGCCCTATTCACCGCACAAGAATATATCTGACTAATAATAATCGTAAAACCTATGTATTGATATCTCTCTGTTAGTGTGTCAAGTGGGTGTAAAGCGGCATAAACACAGCAGTGAAAAGCAGCTAAACCCCATTATAAAAATAAATTACTTTAAAACACCCATGAAACAAAGACAGTGAAAGAGAGAGAAATTCTTACACAATGCGTTCAGGGGCTGTGATGCAACCTGGATTGACCATATCTAGACGCACAGCTGGATGAGACATAAGGGTGGACACTCTTGGGGCTGAGAGGTTTGGTGAGGTTGGGTGAGCAAACGCAGACCCTTTAAAGTAATACGGCGTGGTACCCATCGCATGGGTCCCAAATCTCCAGGTTCAAGGGCATCTTCCTACATCCAAAACATGCATGAGAAACCCAGAAGATGGTACACCGTGTGATGGGGAAAGGTTTCTAAAACGCACCTCATTTCTCATCTCCTTGTGCCCGGGTTCGCCATTCCAGCCACTTTACTAGCAATCTCCCTACTTGGAGCATCAGCACCTTTAACCTCCTGTTCCGTACAGGTTGCAATTTGTCCTGAGGATGAACGGGAAGACGGGGAACCAACGAGAGACTAGCTCTTGGTGTTGGGACAGGCACAGGTCACTCTATTTTCCCATCAGGAAGAAGAATTAACCACAGGCTCATCCTCCCCCCGGAACCAGAACAGGGCCTGAAGCCATCCTGCGCTTTTGCGGCCAGCTCCCAAAAAAGCGAGTTGTAAAATGGAGCTTCAGGGCACTGCAATTCACAAACCTGCAGAGTTATAAATGATAACTCTCGTCCACAAATATATTGAGGGAAGGCAAAGAAGAGGATTTGAAATCAAGGCAGAATTGCAGGAAACAGATTTCAGGAGGTAGATTCGAATCGCCTTTAAAGCACATGAAAAGCGGCAAAACGTTGACAATGATGCCCTTGCCCAAAAAGGGCGTATGCGTTTTTTCCTGAATATATTCAGGAAAAAACGCATACGCCCTTTTTGGCCAACCAAGCAACCTGGAAAGGCAAATCAGCGCTACAAAGAAGTCTCGCTTCCCATCGGTCAAAAGGGCCATGCTGAAAAAAGTGTCAAAACCAGAAATGCAGGACAGGCCATGGAGAAATGGGAGCCTTGCTACACTGATGGGCGGGATGTAAATTGCCAAGAGCCACTCTGGAGAAGTGTCCGGTGAGTCCTGAAACATCTGAAAAACACAGCTTAGAGAGCATAGGGCACTTCCACTCATGGGGGTATAAATTGGGAAAATTAAAAATCAGCAAGACACAAGCACCCCAAAGTTTAGGGCTGCTCTGTTGACCAGGACCTCCACTTCATTCCACCTTAAATATCCCAGGAAAGAGAAAAATGGATAAAGAAGTTGTGGTCCTTATGTACAATGGAATATCACTCAGCCATGAAATCAATGCCGTAAGGTTAGTAGCAGCATGATGAGTGGATTTAGGTACGACGATTCTAAGTGAAATAAGTCACACAGAAAAGGACACTTCTCATAAGGTATCACTGATAGAGGGAATGTAAAAAGCGTTACACTTGAACTGAATTACAAAACAGAACAGAGTCACACATGCAGAAAACACACTATGGCTGCTTAACGGGAAAGGTGAGGTGGGGTGATACATAAAACAAGGGTATCAAAGTAGCTCAGATACCGTTCCATAAACCCAATATGTAATAGACAAGACCTACTCCTTGCTCAGAGAACTGGACTCAACACGCCCTATTCACCGCACAAGAATATATCTGACTAATAATAATCGTAAAACCTATGTATTGATATCTCTCTGTTAGTGTGTCAAGTGGGTGTAAAGCGGCATAAACACAGCAGTGAAAAGCAGCTAAACCCCATTATAAAAATAAATTACTTTGAAACACCCATGAAACAAAGACAGTGAAAGAGAGAGAAATTCTTACACAATGCGTTCAGGGGCTGTGATGCAACCTGGATTGACCATATCTAGACGCACAGCTGGATGAGACATAAGGGTGGACACTCTTGGGGCTGAGAGGTTTGGTGAGGTTGGGTGAGCAAACGCAGACCCTTTAAAGTAATACGGCGTGGTACCCATCGCATGGGTCCCAAATCTCCAGGTTCAAGGGCATCTTCCTACATCCAAAACATGCATGAGAAACCCAGAAGATGGTACACCGTGTGATGGGGAAAGGTTTCTAAAACGCACCTCATTTCTCATCTCCTTGTGCCCGGGTTCGCCATTCCAGCCACTTTACTAGCAGTCTCCCTACTTGGAGCATCAGCACCTTTAACCTCCTGTTCCGTACAGGTTGCAATTTGTCCTGAGGATAAACGGGAAGACGTGGAACCAACGAGAAACTAGCTCTTGGTGTTGGGACAGGCACAGGTCACTCTATTTTCCCATCAGAAAGAAGAATTAACCACAGGCTCAGCCTGCCCCCCGGAACCAGAACAGGGCCTGAAGCCATTCTGCGATTTTGCGGCCAGCTCCCATAAAAACGAGTTGTAAAACGGAGGTTCAGGGCACTGCAATTCACAAACCTGCAGAGTTATAAATGATAACTCTCGTCCACAAATATATTGAGGGAAGGCAAAGAAGAGGATTTGAAATCAAGGCAGAATTGCAGGAAACAGATTTCAGGAGGTAGATACGAATCGCCTTTAAAGCACATGAAAAGCGGCAAAACGTTGACAATGATGCCCTTGGCCAAAAAGGGCGTATGCGTTTTTTCCTGAATATATTCAAGAAAAAACGCATACGCCCTTTTTGGCCAACCAAGCAACCTGGAAAGGCAAATCAGCGCTACAAAGAAGTCTCGCTTCCCATCGGTCAAAAGGGCCATGCTGAAAAAAGTGTCAAAACCAGAAATGCAGGACAGGCCATGGCGAAATGGGAGCCTTGCTACACTGATGGGCGGGATGTAAATTGCCAAGAGCCACTCTGGAGAAGTGTCCGGTGAGTCCTGAAACATCTAAAAAACACAGCTTAGAGAGCATAGGGCACTTCCACTCATGGGGGTATAAACTGGGAAAATGAAAAATCAGCAAGACACAAGCACCCCAAAGTTTAGGGCTGCTCTGTTGACAAGGACCTCCACTTCATTCCTCCTTCAATATCACAGTAAAGGGAAAAATGGATAAAGAAGTTGTGGTCCTTATGTACAATGGAATATCACTCAGCCATGAAATCAATGCCGTAAGGTTAGTAGCAGCATGATGAGTGGATTTAGGTACGACGATTCTAAGTGAAATAAGTCACACAGAAAAGGACACTTCTCATAAGGTATCACTGATAGAGGGAATGTAAAAAGCGTTACACTTGAACTGAATTACAAAACAGAACAGAGTCACACATGCAGAAAACACACTATGGCTGCTTAACGGGAAAGGTGAGGTGGGGTGATACATAAAACAAGGGTATCAAAGTAGCTCAGATACCGTTCCATAAACCCAATATGTAATAGACAAGACCTACTCCTTGCTCAGAGAACTGGACTCAACACGCCCTATTCACCGCACAAGAATATATCTGACTAATAATAATCGTAAAACCTATGTATTGATATCTCTCTGTTAGTGTGTCAAGTGGGTGTAAAGCGGCATAAACACAGCAGTGAAAAGCAGCTAAACCCCATTATCAAAATAAATTACTTTGAAACACCCATGAAACAAAGACAGTGAAAGAGAGAGAAATTCTTACACAATGCGTTCAGGGGCTGTGATGCAACCTGGATTGACCATATCTAGACGCACAGCTGGATGAGACATAAGGGTGGACACTCTTGGGGCTGAGAGGTTTGGTGAGGTTGGGTGAGCAAACGCAGACCCTTTAAAGTAATACTGCGTGGTACCCATCGCATGGGTCCCAAATCTCTAGGTTCAAGGGCATCTTCCTACATCCAAAACATGCATGAGAAACCCAGAAGATGGTACACCGTGTGATGGGGAAAGGCTTCTAAAACGCACCTCATTTCTCATCTCCTTGTGCCCGGGTTCGCCATTCCAGCCGCTTTACTAGCAAGCTCCCTACTTGGAGCATCAGCACCTTTAACCTCCTGTTCCGTACAGGTTGCAATTTGTCCTGAGGATAAACGGGAAGACGTGGAACCAACGAGAAACTAGCTCTTGGCGTTGGGACAGGCACAGGTCACTCTATTTTCCCATCAGAAAGAAGAATTAACCACAGGCTCAGCCTGCCCCCCGGAACCAGAACAGGGCCTGAAGCCATTCTGCGATTTTGCGGCCAGCTCCCATAAAAACGAGTTGTAAAACGGATGTTCAGGGCACTGCAATTCACAAACCTGCAGAGTTATAAATGATAACTCTCGTCCACAAATATATTGAGGGAAGGCAAAGAAGAGGATTTGAAATCAAGGCAGAATTGCAGGAAACAGATTTCAGGAGGTAGATACGAATCGCCTTTAAAGCACATGAAAAGCGGCAAAACGTTGACAATGATGCCCTTGGCCAAAAAGGGCGTATGCGTTTTTTCCTAAATATATTCAGGAAAAAACGCATACGCCCTTTTTGGCCAACCAAGCAACCTGGAAAGGCAAATCAGCGCTACAAAGAAGTCTCGCTTCCCATCGGTCAAAAGGGCCATGCTGAAAAAAGTGTCAAAACCAGAAATGCAGGACAGGCCATGGAGAAATGGGAGCCTTGCTACACTGATGGGCGGGATGTAAATTGCCAAGAGCCACTCTGGAGAAGTGTCCGGTTAGTGCTGAAACATCTGAAAAACACAGCTTAGAGAGCATAGGGCACTTCCACTCATGGGGGTATAAATTGGGAAAATGAAAAATCAGCAAGACACAAGCACCCCAAAGTTTAGGGCTGCTCTGTTGACAAGGACCTCCACTTCATTCCACCTTAAATATCCAAGGAAAGAGAAAAATGGATAAAGAAGTTGTGGTCCTTATGTACAATGGAATATCACTCAGCCATGAAATCAATGTCATAAGGTTAGTAGCAGCATGATGAGTGGATTTAGGTACGACGATTCTAAGTGAAATAAGTCACACAGAAAAGGACACTTCTCATAAGGTATCACTTTTAGAGGGAATGTAAAAACCGTTACACTTGAACTGAATTACAAAACAGAACAGAGTCACACATGCAGAAAACAGACTATGGCTGCTTAACGGGAAAGGTGAGGTGGGGTGACACATAAAACAAGGGTATCAAATTAGCTCAGATACCGTTCCATAAACCCAATATGTAGTAGACAAGACCTACTCCTTGCTCAGAGAACTGGACTCAACACGCCCTATTCACCGCACAAGAATATATCTGACTAGTAATAATCTTAAAACCTATGTATTGATATCTCTCTGTTAGTGTGTCAAGTGGGTGTAAAGCGGCATAAACACAGCCGTGAAAAGCAGCTAAACCCCATTATGAAAATAAATTACTTTGAAAAACCCATGAAACAACGACAGTGAAAGAGATAGAAATTCTTACACAATGAGTTCAGGGGCTGTGATGCAACCTGGATTGACCATATCTAGACCCACCGCTGGATGAGACATAAGGGTGGACACTCTTGGGGCTGAGAGGTTTGGTGAGGTTGGGTGAGCAAACGCAGACCCTTTAAAGTAATACTGCATGGTACCCATCGCATGGGTCCCAAATCTCCAGGTTCAAGGGCATCTTCCTACATCCAAAACATGCATGAGAAACCCAGAAGATGGTACACCGTGTGATGGGGAAAGGCTTCTAAAACGCACCTCATTTCTCATCTCCTTGTGCCCGGGTTCGCCATTCCAGCCGCTTTACTAGCAAGCTCCCTACTTGGAGCATCAGCACCTTTAACCTCCTGTTCCGTACAGGTTGCAATTTGTCCTGAGGATAAACGGGAAGACGTGGAACCAACGAGAAACTAGATCTTGGTGTTGGGACAGGCACAGGTCACTCTATTTTCCCATCAGAAAGAAGAATTAACCACAGGCTCAGCCTGCCCCCCGGAACCAGAACAGGGCCTGAAGCCATTCTGCGATTTTGCGGCCAGCTCCCATAAAAACGAGTTGTAAAACGGAGGTTCAGGGCACTGCAATTCACAAACCTGCAGAGTTATAAATGATAACTCTCGTCCACAAATATATTGAGGGAAGGCAAAGAAGAGGATTTGAAATCAAGGCAGAATTGCAGGAAACAGATTTCAGGAGGTAGATACGAATCGCCTTTAAAGCACATGAAAAGCGGCAAAACGTTGACAATGATGCCCTTGGCCAAAAAGGGCGTATGCCTTTTTTCCTGAATATATTCAGGAAAAAACGCATACGCCCTTTTTGGCCAACCAAGCAACCTGGAAAGGCAAATCAGCGCTACAAAGAAGTCTCGCTTCCCATCGGTCAAAAGGGCCATGCTGAAAAAAGTGTCAAAACCAGAAATGCAGGACAGGCCATGGAGAAATGGGAGCCTTGCTACACTGATGGGCGGGATGTAAATTGCCAAGAGCCACTCTGGAGAAGTGTCCGGTGAGTCCTGAAACATCTGAAAAACACAGCTTAGAGAGCATAGGGCACTTCCACTCATGGGGGTATAAATTGGGAAAATTAAAAATCAGCAAGACACAAGCACCCCAAAGTTTAGGGCTGCTCTGTTGACCAGGACCTCCACTTCATTCCACCTTAAATATCCCAGGAAAGAGAAAAATGGATAAAGAAGTTGTGGTCCTTATGTACAATGGAATATCACTCAGCCATGAAATCAATGCCGTAAGGTTAGTAGCAGCATGATGAGTGGATTTAGGTACGACGATTCTAAGTGAAATAAGTCACACAGAAAAGGACACTTCTCATAAGGTATCACTGATAGAGGGAATGTAAAAAGCGTTACACTTGAACTGAATTACAAAACAGAACAGAGTCACACATGCAGAAAACACACTATGGCTGCTTAACGGGAAAGGTGAGGTGGGGTGATACATAAAACAAGGGTATCAAAGTAGCTCAGATACCGTTCCATAAACCCAATATGTAATAGACAAGACCTACTCCTTGCTCAGAGAACTGGACTCAACACGCCCTATTCACCGCACAAGAATATATCTGACTAATAATAATCGTAAAACCTATGTATTGATATCTCTCTGTTAGTGTGTCAAGTGGGTGTAAAGCGGCATAAACACAGCAGTGAAAAGCAGCTAAACCCCATTATAAAAATAAATTACTTTAAAACACCCATGAAACAAAGACAGTGAAAGAGAGAGAAATTCTTACACAATGCGTTCAGGGGCTGTGATGCAACCTGGATTGACCATATCTAGACGCACAGCTGGATGAGACATAAGGGTGGACACTCTTGGGGCTGAGAGGTTTGGTGAGGTTGGGTGAGCAAACGCAGACCCTTTAAAGTAATACGGCGTGGTACCCATCGCATGGGTCCCAAATCTCCAGGTTCAAGGGCATCTTCCTACATCCAAAACATGCATGAGAAACCCAGAAGATGGTACACCGTGTGATGGGGAAAGGTTTCTAAAACGCACCTCATTTCTCATCTCCTTGTGCCCGGGTTCGCCATTCCAGCCACTTTACTAGCAATCTCCCTACTTGGAGCATCAGCACCTTTAACCTCCTGTTCTGTACAGGTTGCAATTTGTCCTGAGGATGAACGGGAAGACGGGGAACCAACGAGAGACTAGCTCTTGGTGTTGGGACAGGCACAGGTCACTCTATTTTCCCATCAGGAAGAAGAAATAACCACAGGCTCAGCCTGCCCCCCGGAACCAGAACAGGGCCTGAAGCCATCCTGCGCTTTTGCGGCCAGCTCCCAAAAAAGCGAGTTGTAAAATGGAGCTTCAGGGCACTGCAATTCACAAACCTGCAGAGTTATAAATGATAACTCTCGTCCACAAATATATTGAGGGAAGGCAAAGAAGAGGATTTGAAATCAAGGCAGAATTGCAGGAAACAGATTTCAGGAGGTAGATTCGAATCGCCTTTAAAGCACATGAAAAGCGGCAAAACGTTGACAATGATGCCCTTGCCCAAAAAGGGCGTATGCGTTTTTTCCTGAATATATTCAGGAAAAAACGCATACGCCCTTTTTGGCCAACCAAGCAACCTGGAAAGGCAAATCAGCGCTACAAAGAAGTCTCGCTTCCCATCGGTCAAAAGGGCCATGCTGAAAAAAGTGTCAAAACCAGAAATGCAGGACAGGCCATGGAGAAATGGGAGCCTTGCTACACTGATGGGCGGGATGTAAATTGCCAAGAGCCACTCTGGAGAAGTGTCCGGTGAGTCCTGAAACATCTGAAAAACACAGCTTAGAGAGCATAGGGCACTTCCACTCATGGGGGTATAAATTGGGAAAATTAAAAATCAGCAAGACACAAGCACCCCAAAGTTTAGGGCTGCTCTGTTGACCAGGACCTCCACTTCATTCCACCTTAAATATCCCAGGAAAGAGAAAAATGGATAAAGAAGTTGTGGTCCTTATGTACAATGGAATATCACTCAGCCATGAAATCAATGCCGTAAGGTTAGTAGCAGCATGATGAGTGGATTTAGGTACGACGATTCTAAGTGAAATAAGTCACACAGAAAAGGACACTTCTCATAAGGTATCACTGATAGAGGGAATGTAAAAAGCGTTACACTTGAACTGAATTACAAAACAGAACAGAGTCACACATGCAGAAAACACACTATGGCTGCTTAACGGGAAAGGTGAGGTGGGGTGATACATAAAACAAGGGTATCAAAGTAGCTCAGATACCGTTCCATAAACCCAATATGTAATAGACAAGACCTACTCCTTGCTCAGAGAACTGGACTCAACACGCCCTATTCACCGCACAAGAATATATCTGACTAATAATAATCGTAAAACCTATGTATTGATATCTCTCTGTTAGTGTGTCAAGTGGGTGTAAAGCGGCATAAACACAGCAGTGAAAAGCAGCTAAACCCCATTATAAAAATAAATTACTTTGAAACACCCATGAAACAAAGACAGTGAAAGAGAGAGAAATTCTTACACAATGCGTTCAGGGGCTGTGATGCAACCTGGATTGACCATATCTAGACGCACAGCTGGATGAGACATAAGGGTGGACACTCTTGGGGCTGAGAGGTTTGGTGAGGTTGGGTGAGCAAACGCAGACCCTTTAAAGTAATACGGCGTGGTACCCATCTCATGGGTCCCAAATCTCCAGGTTCAAGGGCATCTTCCTACATCCAAAACATGCATGAGAAACCCAGAAGATGGTACACCGTGTGATGGGGAAAGGTTTCTAAAACGCACCTCATTTCTCATCTCCTTGTGCCCGGGTTCGCCATTCCAGCCACTTTACTAGCAGTCTCCCTACTTGGAGCATCAGCACCTTTAACCTCCTGTTCCGTACAGGTTGCAATTTGTCCTGAGGATAAACGGGAAGACGTGGAACCAACGAGAAACTAGCTCTTGGTGTTGGGACAGGCACAGGTCACTCTATTTTCCCATCAGAAAGAAGAATTAACCACAGGCTCAGCCTGCCCCCCGGAACCAGAACAGGGCCTGAAGCCATTCTGCGATTTTGCGGCCAGCTCCCATAAAAACGAGTTGTAAAACGGAGGTTCAGGGCACTGCAATTCACAAACCTGCAGAGTTATAAATGATAACTCTCGTCCACAAATATATTGAGGGAAGGCAAAGAAGAGGATTTGAAATCAAGGCAGAATTGCAGGAAACAGATTTCAGGAGGTAGATACGAATCGCCTTTAAAGCACATGAAAAGCGGCAAAACGTTGACAATGATACCCTTGGCCAAAAAGGGCGTATGCGTTTTTTCCTGAATATATTCAAGAAAAAACGCATACGCCCTTTTTGGCCAACCAAGCAACCTGGAAAGGCAAATCAGCGCTACAAAGAAGTCTCGCTTCCCATCGGTCAAAAGGGCCATGCTGAAAAAAGTGTCAAAACCAGAAATGCAGGACAGGCCATGGCGAAATGGGAGCCTTGCTACACTGATGGGCGGGATGTAAATTGCCAAGAGCCACTCTGGAGAAGTGTCCAGTGAGTCCTGAAACATCTAAAAAACACAGCTTAGAGAGCATAGGGCACTTCCACTCATGGGGGTATAAACTGGGAAAATGAAAAATCAGCAAGACACAAGCACCCCAAAGTTTAGGGCTGCTCTGTTGACAAGGACCTCCACTTCATTCCTCCTTCAATATCACAGTAAAGGGAAAAATGGATAAAGAAGTTGTGGTCCTTATGTACAATGGAATATCACTCAGCCATGAAATCAATGCCGTAAGGTTAGTAGCAGCATGATGAGTGGATTTAGGTACGACGATTCTAAGTGAAATAAGTCACACAGAAAAGGACACTTCTCATAAGGTATCACTGATAGAGGGAATGTAAAAAGCGTTACACTTGAACTGAATTACAAAACAGAACAGAGTCACACATGCAGAAAACACACTATGGCTGCTTAACGGGAAAGGTGAGGTGGGGTGATACATAAAACAAGGGTATCAAAGTAGCTCAGATACCGTTCCATAAACCCAATATGTAATAGACAAGACCTACTCCTTGCTCAGAGAACTGGACTCAACACGCCCTATTCACCGCACAAGAATATATCTGACTAATAATAATCGTAAAACCTATGTATTGATATCTCTCTGTTAGTGTGTCAAGTGGGTGTAAAGCGGCATAAACACAGCAGTGAAAAGCAGCTAAACCCCATTATCAAAATAAATTACTTTGAAACACCCATGAAACAAAGACAGTGAAAGAGAGAGAAATTCTTACACAATGCGTTCAGGGGCTGTGATGCAACCTGGATTGACCATATCTAGACGCACAGCTGGATGAGACATAAGGGTGGACACTCTTGGGGCTGAGAGGTTTGGTGAGGTTGGGTGAGCAAACGCAGACCCTTTAAAGTAATACTGCGTGGTACCCATCGCATGGGTCCCAAATCTCTAGGTTCAAGGGCATCTTCCTACATCCAAAACATGCATGAGAAACCCAGAAGATGGTACACCGTGTGATGGGGAAAGGCTTCTAAAACGCACCTCATTTCTCATCTCCTTGTGCCCGGGTTCGCCATTCCAGCCGCTTTACTAGCAAGCTCCCTACTTGGAGCATCAGCACCTTTAACCTCCTGTTCCGTACAGGTTGCAATTTGTCCTGAGGATAAACGGGAAGACGTGGAACCAACGAGAAACTAGCTCTTGGCGTTGGGACAGGCACAGGTCACTCTATTTTCCCATCAGAAAGAAGAATTAACCACAGGCTCAGCCTGCCCCCCGGAACCAGAACAGGGCCTGAAGCCATTCTGCGATTTTGCGGCCAGCTCCCATAAAAACGAGTTGTAAAACGGATGTTCAGGGCACTGCAATTCACAAACCTGCAGAGTTATAAATGATAACTCTCGTCCACAAATATATTGAGGGAAGGCAAAGAAGAGGATTTGAAATCAAGGCAGAATTGCAGGAAACAGATTTCAGGAGGTAGATACGAATCGCCTTTAAAGCACATGAAAAGCGGCAAAACGTTGACAATGATGCCCTTGGCCAAAAAGGGCGTATGCGTTTTTTCCTAAATATATTCAGGAAAAAACGCATACGCCCTTTTTGGCCAACCAAGCAACCTGGAAAGGCAAATCAGCGCTACAAAGAAGTCTCGCTTCCCATCGGTCAAAAGGGCCATGCTGAAAAAAGTGTCAAAACCAGAAATGCAGGACAGGCCATGGAGAAATGGGAGCCTTGCTACACTGATGGGCGGGATGTAAATTGCCAAGAGCCACTCTGGAGAAGTGTCCGGTTAGTGCTGAAACATCTGAAAAACACAGCTTAGAGAGCATAGGGCACTTCCACTCATGGGGGTATAAATTGGGAAAATGAAAAATCAGCAAGACACAAGCACCCCAAAGTTTAGGGCTGCTCTGTTGACAAGGACCTCCACTTCATTCCACCTTAAATATCCAAGGAAAGAGAAAAATGGATAAAGAAGTTGTGGTCCTTATGTACAATGGAATATCACTCAGCCATGAAATCAATGTCATAAGGTTAGTAGCAGCATGATGAGTGGATTTAGGTACGACGATTCTAAGTGAAATAAGTCACACAGAAAAGGACACTTCTCATAAGGTATCACTTTTAGAGGGAATGTAAAAACCGTTACACTTGAACTGAATTACAAAACAGAACAGAGTCACACATGCAGAAAACAGACTATGGCTGCTTAACGGGAAAGGTGAGGTGGGGTGACACATAAAACAAGGGTATCAAATTAGCTCAGATACCGTTCCATAAACCCAATATGTAGTAGACAAGACCTACTCCTTGCTCAGAGAACTGGACTCAACACGCCCTATTCACCGCACAAGAATATATCTGACTAGTAATAATCTTAAAACCTATGTATTGATATCTCTCTGTTAGTGTGTCAAGTGGGTGTAAAGCGGCATAAACACAGCCGTGAAAAGCAGCTAAACCCCATTATGAAAATAAATTACTTTGAAAAACCCATGAAACAACGACAGTGAAAGAGATAGAAATTCTTACACAATGAGTTCAGGGGCTGTGATGCAACCTGGATTGACCATATCTAGACCCACCGCTGGATGAGACATAAGGGTGGACACTCTTGGGGCTGAGAGGTTTGGTGAGGTTGGGTGAGCAAACGCAGACCCTTTAAAGTAATACTGCATGGTACCCATCGCATGGGTCCCAAATCTCCAGGTTCAAGGGCATCTTCCTACATCCAAAACATGCATGAGAAACCCAGAAGATGGTACACCGTGTGATGGGGAAAGGCTTCTAAAACGCACCTCATTTCTCATCTCCTTGTGCCCGGGTTCGCCATTCCAGCCGCTTTACTAGCAAGCTCCCTACTTGGAGCATCAGCACCTTTAACCTCCTGTTCTGTACAGGTTGCAATTTGTCCTGAGGATAAACGGGAAGACGTGGAACCAACGAGAAACTAGATCTTGGTGTTGGGACAGGCACAGGTCACTCTATTTTCCCATCAGGAAGAAGAATTAACCACAGGCTCATCCTCCCGCCGGAATCAGAACAGGGCCTGAAGCCATCCTGCGCTTTTGCGGTCAGCTCCCAAAAAAGCGAGTTGTAAAATGGAGCTTCAGGGCACTGCAATTCACAAACCTGCAGAGTTATAAATGATAACTCTCGTCCACAAATATATTGAGGGAAGGCAAAGAAGAGGATTTGAAATCGAGGCAGAATTGCAGGAAACAGATTTCAGGAGGTAGATTCGAATCGCCTTTAAAGCACATGAAAAGCGGCAAAACGTTGACAATGATGCCCTTGGCCAAAAAGGTCGTATGCGGTTTTTCCTGAATATATTCAGGAAAAAACGCATACGACCTTTTTGGCCAACCAAGCAACCTGGAAAGGCAAATCAGCGCTACAAAGAAGACTCGCTACCCATCGGTCAAAAGGGCCATGCTGAAAAACGTGTCAAAACCAGAAATGCAGGACAGGCCATGGCAAAATGGGAGCCTTGCTACACTGATGGGCGAGATGTAAATTGCCAACAGCCACTCTGGAGAAGTGTACGGTGTGTCCTGAAACATCTAAAAAACACAGCTTAGAGAGCATAGGGCACTTCCACTCATGGGGGTATAAATTGGGAAAATGAAAAATCAGCAAGACACAAGCACCCCAAAGTTTAGGGCTGCTCTGTTGACAAGGACCTCCACTTCATTCCACCTTCAATATCCCAGGAAAGGGAAAAATGGATAAAGAAGTTGTGGTCCTTATGTACAATGGAATATCACTCAGCCATGAAATCAATGTCATAAGGGAGTAGCAGCATGATGAGTGGATTTCGGTACGATGATTCTAAGTGAAATAAGTCACACAGAAAAGGACACTTCTCATAAGGTATCACTTATAGAGGGAATGTAAAAAGCGTTACACTTGAACTGAATTACAAAACAGAACAGAGTCACACATGCAGAAAACACACTATGGCTGCTTAACGGGAAAGGTGAGGTGGGGTGATACATACAACAGGGGTTTCAAATTAGCTCAGATACCGTTCCATAAACCCAATATGTAATAGACAAGACCTACTCCTTGCTCAGAGAACTGGACTCAACACGCCCTATTCACCGCACAAGAATATATCTGACTAGTAATAATCTTAAAACCTATGTATTGATATCTCTCTGTTAGTGTGTCAAGTGGGTGTAAAGCGGCATAAACACAGCAGTGAAAAGCAGCTAAACCCCATTATAAAAATAAATTACTTTGAAACACCCATGAAACAAAGACAGTGAAAGAGAGAGAAATTCTTACACAATGCGTTCAGGGGCTGTGATGCAACCTGGATTGACCATATCTAGACGCACAGCTGGATGAGACATAAGGGTGGACACTCTTGGGGCTGAGAGGTTTGGTGAGGTTGGGTGAGCAAACGCAGACCCTTTAAAGTAATACTGCGTGGTACCCATCGCATGGGTCCCAAATCTCCAGGTTCAAGGGCATTTTCCTACATCCAAAACATGCATGAGAAACCCAGAAGATGGTACACCGTGTGATGGGGAAAGGCTTCTAAAACGCACCTCATTTCTCATCTCCTTGTGCCCGGGTTCGCCATTCCAGCCGCTTTACTAGCAAGCTCCCTACTTGGAGCATCAGCACCTTTAACCTCCTGTTCCGTACAGGTTGCAATTTGTCCTGAGGATAAACGGGAAGACGTGGAACCAACGAGAAACTAGCTCTTGGCGTTGTGACAGGCACAGGTCACTCTATTTTCCCATCAGAAAGAAGAATTAACCACAGGCTCAGCCTGCCCCCCGGAACCAGAACAGGGCCTGAAGCCATTCTGCGATTTTGCGGCCAGCTCCCATAAAAACGAGTTGTAAAACGGAGGTTCAGGGCACTGCAATTCACAAACCTGCAGAGTTATAAATGATAACTCTCGTCCACAAATATATTGAGGGAAGGCAAAGAAGAGGATTTGAAATCAAGGCAGAATTGCAGGAAACAGATTTCAGGAGGTAGATACGAATCGCCTTTAAAGCACATGAAAAGCGGCAAAACGTTGACAATGATGCCCTTGGCCAAAAAGGGCGTATGCGTTTTTTCCTGAATATATTCAGGAAAAAACGCATACGCCCTTTTTGGCCAACCAAGCAACCTGGAAAGGCAAATCAGCGCTACAAAGAAGTCTCGCTTCCCATCGGTCAAAAGGGCCATGCTGAAAAAAGTGTCAAAACCAGAAATGCAGGACAGGCCATGGAGAAATGGGAGCCTTGCTACACTGATGGGCGGGATGTAAATTGCCAACAGCCACTCTGGAGAAGTGTCCGGTGAGTCCTGAAACATCTGAAAAACACAGCTTAGAGAGCATAGGGCACTTCCACTCATGGGGGTATAAATTGGGAAAATTAAAAATCAGCAAGACACAAGCACCCCAAAGTTTAGGGCTGCTCTGTTGACCAGGACCTCCACTTCATTCCACCTTAAATATCCCAGGAAAGAGAAAAATGGATAAAGAAGTTGTGGTCCTTATGTACAATGGAATATCACTCAGCCATGAAATCAATGCCGTAAGGTTAGTAGCAGCATGATGAGTGGATTTAGGTACGACGATTCTAAGTGAAATAAGTCACACAGAAAAGGACACTTCTCATAAGGTATCACTGATAGAGGGAATGTAAAAAGCGTTACACTTGAACTGAATTACAAAACAGAACAGAGTCACACATGCAGAAAACACACTATGGCTGCTTAACGGGAAAGGTGAGGTGGGGTGATACATAAAACAAGGGTATCAAAGTAGCTCAGATACCGTTCCATAAACCCAATATGTAATAGACAAGACCTACTCCTTGCTCAGAGAACTGGACTCAACACGCCCTATTCACCGCACAAGAATATATCTGACTAATAATAATCGTAAAACCTATGTATTGATATCTCTCTGTTAGTGTGTCAAGTGGGTGTAAAGCGGCATAAACACAGCAGTGAAAAGCAGCTAAACCCCATTATAAAAATAAATTACTTTGAAACACCCATGAAACAAAGACAGTGAAAGAGAGAGAAATTCTTACACAATGCGTTCAGGGGCTGTGATGCAACCTGGATTGACCATATCTAGACGCACAGCTGGATGAGACATAAGGGTGGACACTCTTGGGGCTGAGAGGTTTGGTGAGGTTGGGTGAGCAAACGCAGACCCTTTAAAGTAATACGGCGTGGTACCCATCGCATGGGTCCCAAATCTCCAGGTTCAAGGGCATCTTCCTACATCCAAAACATGCATGAGAAACCCAGAAGATGGTACACCGTGTGATGGGGAAAGGTTTCTAAAACGCACCTCATTTCTCATCTCCTTGTGCCCGGGTTCGCCATTCCAGCCACTTTACTAGCAATCTCCCTACTTGGAGCATCAGCACCTTTAACCTCCTGTTCCGTACAGGTTGCAATTTGTCCTGAGGATGAACGGGAAGACGGGGAACCAACGAGAGACTAGCTCTTGGTGTTGGGACAGGCACAGGTCACTCTATTTTCCCATCAGGAAGAAGAATTAACCACAGGCTCAGCCTGCCCCCCGGAACCAGAACAGGGCCTGAAGCCATCCTGCGCTTTTGCGGCCAGCTCCCCAAAAAGCGAGTTGTAAAATGGAGGTTCAGGGCACTGCAATTCACAAACCTGCAGAGTTATAAATGATAACTCTCGTCCACAAATATATTGAGGGAAGGCAAAGAAGAGGATTTGAAATCAAGGCAGAATTGCAGGAAACAGATTTCAGGAGGTAGATTCGAATCGCCTTTAAAGCACATGAAAAGCGGCAAAATGTTGACAATGATGCCCTTGGCCAAAAAGGGCGTATGCGTTTTTTCCTGAATATATTCAGGAAAAAACGCATACGCCCTTTTTGGCCAACCAAGCAACCTGGAAAGGCAAATCAGCGCTACAAAGAAGTCTCGCTTCCCATCGGTCAAAAGGGCCATGCTGAAAAAAGTGTCAAAACCAGAAATGCAGGACAGGCCATGGAGAAATGAGAGCCTTGCTACACTGATGGGCGGGATGTAAATTGCCAACAGCCACTCTGGAGAAGTGTACGGTGTGTCCTGAAACATCTGAAAAACACAGCTTAGAGAGCATAGGGCACTTCCACTCATGGGGGTATAAATTGGGAAAATGAAAAATCAGCAAGACACAAGCACCCCAAAGTTTAGGGCTGCTCTGTTGACAAGGAACTCCACTTCATTCCACCTTAAATATCCAAGGAAAGAGAAAAATGGATAAAGAAGTTGTGGTCCTTATGTACAATGGAATATCACTCAGCCATGAAATCAATGTCATAAGGTTAGTAGCAGCATGATGAGTGGATTTAGGTACGATGATTCTAAGTGAAATAAGTCACACAGAAAAGGACACTTCTCATAAGGTATCACTTTTAGAGGGAATGTAAAAACCGTTACACTTGAACTGAATTACAAAACAGAACAGAGTCACACATGCAGAAAACAGACTATGGCTGCTTAACGGGAAAGGTGAGGTGGGGTGACACATAAAACAAGGGTATCAAATTAACTCAGATACCGTTCCATAAACCCAATATGTAGTAGACAAGACCTACTCCTTGCTCAGAGAACTGGACTCAACACGCCCTATTCACCGCACAAGAATATATCTGACTAGTAATAATCTTAAAACCTATGTATTGATATCTCTCTGTTAGTGTGTCAAGTGGGTGTAAAGCGGCATAAACACAGCCGTGAAAAGCAGCTAAACCCCATTATGAAAATAAATTACTTTGAAAAACCCATGAAACAACGACAGTGAAAGAGATAGAAATTCTTACACAATGAGTTCAGGGGCTGTGATGCAACCTGGATTGACCATATCTAGACCCACCGCTGGATGAGACATAAGGGTGGACACTCTTGGGGCTGAGAGGTTTGGTGAGGTTGGGTGAGCAAACGCAGACCCTTTAAAGTAATACTGCGTGGTACCCATCGCATGGGTCCCAAATCTCCAGGTTCAAGGGCATCTTCCTACATCCAAAACATGCATGAGAAACCCAGAAGATGGTACACCGTGTGATGGGGAAAGGCTTCTAAAACGCACCTCATTTCTCATCTCCTTGTGCCCGGGTTCGCCATTCCAGCCGCTTTACTAGCAAGGTCCCTACTTGGAGCATCAGCACCTTTAACCTCCTGTTCCGTACAGGTTGCAATTTGTCCTGAGGATAAACGGGAAGACGTGGAACCAACGAGAAACTAGCTCTTGGTGTTGGGACAGGCACAGGTCACTCTATTTTCCCATCAGAAAGAAGAATTAACCACAGGCTCAGCCTGCCCCCCGGAACCAGAACAGGGCCTGAAGCCATTCTGCGATTTTGCGGCCAGCTCCCATAAAAACGAGTTGTAAAACGGAGGTTCAGGGCACTGCAATTCACAAACCTGCAGAGTTATAAATGATAACTCTCGTCCACAAATATATTGAGGGAAGGCAAAGAAGAGGATTTGAAATCAAGGCAGAATTGCAGGAAACAGATTTCAGGAGGTAGATACGAATCGCCTTTAAAGCACATGAAAAGCGGCAAAACGTTGACAATGATGCCCTTGGCCAAAAAGGGCGTATGCGTTTTTTCCTGAATATATTCAAGAAAAAACGCATACGCCCTTTTTGGCCAACCAAGCAACCTGGAAAGGCAAATCAGCGCTACAAAGAAGTCTCGCTTCCCATCGGTCAAAAGGGCCATGCTGAAAAAAGTGTCAAAACCAGAAATGCAGGACAGGCCATGGAGAAATGGGAGCCTTGCTACACTGATGGGCGGGATGTAAATTGCCAAGAGCCACTCTGGAGAAGTGTCCGGTGAGTCCTGAAACATCTAAAAAACACAGCTTAGAGAGCATAGGGCACTTCCACTCATGGGGGTATAAACTGGGAAAATGAAAAATCAGCAAGACACAAGCACCCCAAAGTTTAGGGCTGCTCTGTTGACAAGGACCTCCACTTCATTCCTCCTTCAATATCCCAGGAAAGGGAAAAATGGATAAAGAAGTTGTGGTCCTTATGTACAATGGAATATCACTCAGCCATGAAATCAATGCCGTAAGGTTAGTAGCAGCATGATGAGTGGATTTAGGTATGACGATTCTAAGTGAAATAAGTCATACAGAAAAGGACACTTCTCATAAGGTATCACTGATAGAGGGAATGTAAAAAGCGTTACACTTGAACTGAATTACAAAACAGAACAGAGTCACACATGCAGAAAACACACTATGGCTGCTTAACGGGAAAGGTGAGGTGGGGTGATACATAAAACAAGGGTATCAAATTAGCTCAGATACCGTTCCATAAACCCAATATGTAATAGACAAGACCTACTCCTTGCTCAGAGAACTGGACTCAACACGCCCTATTCGCCGCACAAGAATATATCTGACTAATAATAATCGTAAAACCTATGTATTGATATCTCTCTGTTAGTGTGTCAAGTGGGTGTAAAGTGGCATAAACACAGCAGTGAAAAGCAGCTAAACCCCATTATAAAAATAAATTACTTTGAAACACCCATGAAACAAAGACAGTGAAAGAGAGAGAAATTCTTACACAATGCGTTCAGGGGCTGTGATGCAACCTGGATTGACCATATCTAGACGCACAGCTGGATGAGACATAAGGGTGGACACTCTTGGGGCTGAGAGGTTTGGTGAGGTTGGGTGAGCAAACGCAGACCCTTTAAAGTAATACTGCGTGGTACCCATCGCATGGGTCCCAAATCTCTAGGTTCACGGGCATCTTCCTACATCCAAAACATGCATGAGAAACCCAGAAGATGGTACACCGTGTGATGGGGAAAGGCTTCTAAAACGCGCCTCATTTCTCATCTCCTTGTGCCCGGGTTCGCCATTCCAGCCGCTTTACTAGCAAGCTCCCTACTTGGAGCATCAGCACCTTTAACCTCCTGTTCCGTACAGGTTGCAATTTGTCCTGAGGATAAACGGGAAGACGTGGAACCAACGAGAGACTAGCTCTTGGTGTTGGGACAGGCACAGGTCACTCTATTTTCCCATCAGAAAGAAGAATTAACCACAGGCTCAGCCTGCCCCCCGGAACCAGAACAGGGCCTGAAGCCATTCTGCGATTTTGCGGCCAGCTCCCATAAAAACGAGTTGTAAAACGGAGGTTCAGGGCACTGCAATTCACAAACCTGCAGAGTTATAAATGATAACTCTCGTCCACAAATATATTGAGGGAAGGCAAAGAAGAGGATTTGAAATCAAGGCAGAATTGCAGGAAACAGATTTCAGGAGGTAGATACGAATCGCCTTTAAAGCACATGAAAAGCGGCAAAACGTTGACAATGATGCCCTTGGCCAAAAAGGGCGTATGCGTTTTTTCCTGAATATATTCAGGAAAAAACGCATACGCCCTTTTTGGCCAACCAAGCAACCTGGAAAGGCAAATCAGCGCTACAAAGAAGTCTCGCTTCCCATCGGTCAAAAGGGCCATGCTGAAAAAAGTGTCAAAACCAGAAATGCAGGACAGGCCATGGAGAAATGGGAGCCTTGCTACACTGATGGGCGGGATGTAAATTGCCAAGAGCCACTCTGGAGAAGTGTCCGGTGAGTCCTGAATCATCTGAAAAACACAGCTTAGAGAGCATAGGGCACTTCCACTCATGGGGGTATAAATTGGGAAAATGAAAAATCAGCAAGACACAAGCACCCCAAAGTTTAGGGCTGCTCTGTTGACAAGGACCTCCACTTCATTCCACCTTAAATATCCAAGGAAAGAGAAAAATGGATAAAGAAGTTGTGGTCCTTATGTACAATGGAATATCACTCAGCCATGAAATCAATGTCATAAGGTTAGTAGCAGCATGATGAGTGGATTTAGGTACGACGATTCTAAGTGAAATAAGTCAAACAGAAAAGGACACTTCTCATAAGGTATCACTTTTAGAGGGAATGTAAAAACCGTTACACTTGAACTGAATTACAAAACAGAACGGAGTCACACATGCAGAAAATAGACTATGGCTGCTTAACGGGAAAGGTGAGGTGGGGTGACACATAAAACAAGGGTATCAAATTAGCTCAGATACCGTTCCATAAACCCAATATGTAGTAGACAAGACCTACTCCTTGCTCAGAGAACTGGACTCAACACGCCCTATTCACCGCACAAGAATATATCTGACTAGTAATAATCTTAAAACCTATGTATTGATATCTCTCTGTTAGTGTGTCAAGTGGGTGTAAAGCGGCATAAACACAGCCGTGAAAAGCAGCTAAACCCCATTATGAAAATAAATTACTTTGAAAAACCCATGAAACAACGACAGTGAAAGAGATAGAAATTCTTACACAATGAGATCAGGGGCTGTGATGCAACCTGGATTGACCATATCTAGACCCACAGCTGGATGAGACATAAGGGTGGACACTCTTGGGGCTGAGAGGTTTGGTGAGGTTGGGTGAGCAAACGCAGACCCTTTAAAGTAATACTGTGTGGTACCCATCGCATGGGTCCCAAATCTCCAGGTTCAAGGGCATCTTCCTACATCCAAAACATGCATGAGAAACCCAGAAGATGGTACACCGTGTGATGGGGAAAGGCTTCTAAAACGCACCTCATTTCTCATCTCCTTGTACCCGGGTTCGCCATTCCAGCCGCTTTACTAGCAAGCTCCCTACTTGGAGCATCAGCACCTTTAACCTCCTGTTCCGTACAGGTTGCAATTTGTCCTGAGGATAAACGGGAAGACGTGGAACCAACGAGAAACTAGCTCTTGGTGTTGGGACAGGCACAGGTCACTCTATTTTCCCATCAGAAAGAAGAATTAACCACAGGCTCAGCCTGCCCCCCGGAACCAGAACAGGGCCTGAAGCCATTCTGCGATTTTGCGGCCAGCTCCCATAAAAACGAGTTGTAAAACGGAGGTTCAGGGCACTGCAATTCACAAACCTGCAGAGTTATAAATGATAACTCTCGTCCACAAATATATTGAGGGAAGGCAAAGAAGAGGATTTGAAATCAAGGCAGAATTGCAGGAAACAGATTTCAGGAGGTAGATACGAATCGCCTTTAAAGCACATGAAAAGCGGCAAAACGTTGACAATGATGCCCTTGGCCAAAAAGGGCGTATGCGTTTTTTCCTGAATATATTCAAGAAAAAACGCATATGCCCTTTTTGGCCAACCAAGCAACCTGGAAAGGCAAATCAGCGCTACAAAGAAGTCTCGCTACCCATCGGTCAAAAGGGCCATGCTGAAAAAAGTGTCAAAACCAGAAATGCAGGACAGGCCATGGAGAAATGGGCGCCTTGCTACACTGATGGGCGGGATGTAAATTGCCAAGAGCCACTCTGGAGAAGTGTCCGGTGAGTCCTGAAACATCTAAAAAACACAGCTTAGAGAGCATAGGGCACTTCCACTCATGGGGGTATAAACTGGGAAAATGAAAAATCAGCAAGACACAAGCACCCCAAAGTTTAGGGCTGCTCTGTTGACAAGGACCTCCACTTCATTCCACCTTCAATATCCCAGGAGGGAGAAAAATGGATAAAGAAGTTGTGGTCCTTATGTACAATGGAATATCACTCAGCCATGAAATCAATGTCATAAGGCTAGTAGCAGCATGATGAGTGGATTTAGGTACGACGATTCTAAGTGAAATAAGTCACACAGAAAAGGACACTTCTCATAAGGTATCACTTATAGAGGGAATGTAAAAAGCGTTACACTTGAACTGAATTACAAAACAGAACAGAGTCACACATGCAGAAAACACACTATGGCTGCTTAACGGGAAAGGAGAGTTGGGGTGATACATAAAACAAGGGTTTCAAATTAGCTCAGATACCGTTCCATAAACCCAATATGTAATAGACAAGACCTACTCCTTGCTCAGAGAACTGGACTCAACACGCCCTATTCACCGCACAAGAATATATCTGACTAGTAATAATCTTAAAACCTATGTATTGATATCTCTCTGTTAGTGTGTCAAGTGGGTGTAAAGCGGCATAAACACAGCAGTGAAAAGCAGCTAAACCCCAGTATAAAAATAAATTACTTTGAAAAACCCATGAAACAAAGACAGTGAAAGAGAGAGAAATTCTTACACAATGCGTTCAGGGGCTGTGATGCAACCTGGATTGACCATATCTAGACCCACAGCTGGATGAGACATAAGGGTGGACACTCTTGGGGCTGAGACGTTTGGTGAGGTTGGGTGAGCAAACGCAGACGCTTTAAAGTAATACTGCGTGGTACCCATCGCATGGGTCCCAAATCTCCAGGTTCAAGGGCATCTTCCTACATCGAAAACATGCATGAGAAAACAAAAAGATGGTACACCATGTGATGGGGAAAGTTTTCTAAAACGCACCTCATTTCTCTTCTCCTTGTGACCGGGTTCGCCATTCCAGCCGCTTTACTAACAATCTCCCTACTTGGAGCATCAGCACCTTTAACCTCCTGTTCCGTACAGGTTGCAATTTGTCCTGAGGATGAACGGGTAGACGGGGAACCAGTGAGAGACTAGCTCTTGGTGTTGGGACAGGCACAGGTCACTCTATTTTCCCATCAGGAAGAAGAATTAACCACAGGCTCATCCTCCCCCCCGGAACCAGAACAGGGCCTGAAGCCATCCTGCGCTTTTGCGGCCAGCTCCCAAAAAAGCGAGTTGTAAAATGGAGCTTCAGGGCACTGCAATTCACAAACCTGCAGAGTTATAAATGATAACTCTCGTCCACAAATATATTGAGGGAAGGCAAAGAAGAGGATTTGAAATCAAGGCAGAATTGCAGGAAACAGATTTCAGGAGGTAGATTCGAATCGCCTTTAAAGCACATGAAAAGCGGCAAAACGTTGACAATGATGCCCTTGGCCAAAAAGGGCGTATGCGTTTTTTCCTGAATATATTCAGGAAAAAACGCATACGCCCTTTTTGGCCAACCAAGCAACCTGGAAAGGCAAATCAGCGCTACAAAGAAGACTCGCTACCCATCGGTCAAAAGGGCAATGCTGAAAAAAGTCTCAAAACCAGAAATGCAGGACAGGCCATGGAGAAATGGGAGCCTTGCTACACTGATGGGCGGGATTTAAATTGCCAACAGCCACTCTGGAGAAGTGTACGGTGTGTCCTGAAACATCTAAAAAACACAGCTTAGAGAGCTTAGGGCACTTCCACTCATGGGGGTATAAATTGGGAAAATGAAAAATCACCAAGACACAAGCACCCCAAAGTTTAGGGCTGCTCTGTTGACAAGGACCTCCACGTCATTCCACCTTCAATATCCCAGGAAAGAGAAAAATGGATAAAGAAGTTGTGGTCCTTATGTACAATGGAATATCACTCAGCCATGAAACCAATGTCATAAGGCTAGTAGCAGCATGATGAGTGGATTTAGGTACGACGATTCTAAGTGAAATAAGTCACACAGAAAAGGACACTTCTCATAAGGTATCACTTATAGAGGGAATGTAAAAAGCGTTACACTTGAACTGAATTACAAAACAGAACAGAGTCACACATGCAGAAAACACACTATGGCTGCTTAACTGGAAAGGTGAGGTGGGGTGATACATAAAACAAGGGTTTCAAATTAGCTCAGATACCGTTCCATAAACCCACTATGTAATAGACAAGACCTACTCCTTGCTCAGAGAACTGGACTCAACACGCCCTATTCACCGCACAAGAATATATCTGACTAGTAATAATCTTAAAACCTATGTATTGATATCTCTCTGTTAGTGAGTCAAGTGGCTGTAAAGCGGCATAAACACAGCAGTGAAAAGCAGCTAAACCCCATTATAAAAATAAATTACTTTGAAAAACCCATGAAACAAAGACAGTGAAAGAGAGAGAATTTCTTACACAATGCGTTCAGGGGCTGTGATGCAACCTGGATTGACCATTTCTAGACCCACAGCTGGATGAGACATAAGGGTGGACACTCTTGGGGCTGAGAGGTTTGGTGAGGTTGGGTGAGCAAACGCAGACCCTTTAAAGTAATACTGCGTGGTACCCATCGCATGGGTCCCAAATCTCCAGGTTCAAGGGCATCTTCCTACATCGAAAACATGCATGAGAAAACAAAAAGATGGTACACCATGTGATGGGGAAAGGTTTCTAAAACGCACCTCATTTCTCTTCTCCTTGTGCCCGGGTTCGCCATTCCATCCGCTTTACTAAAAATCTCCCTACTTGGAGCATCAGCACCTTTAACCTCCTGTTCCCTACAGGTTGCAATTTGTCCTGAGGATGAACGGGTAGATGGGGAACCAGTGAGAGACTAGCTCTTGGTGTTGGGACAGGCACAGGTCACTCTATTTTCCCATCAGGAAGAAGAATTAAACACAGGCTCATCCTCCCCCCCGGAACCAGAACAGGGCCTGAAGCCATCCTGCGCTTTTGCGGCCAGCTCCCAAAAAAGCGAGTTGTAAAATGGAGCTTCAGGGCACTGCAATTCCCAAACCTGCAGAGTTATGAATGATAACTCTCGTCCACAAATATATTGAGGGAAGGCAAAGAAGAGGATTTGAAATCAAGGCAGAATTGCAGGAAACAGATTTCAGGAGGTAGATTCGAATCGCCTTTAAAGCACATGAAAAGCGGCAAAACGTTGACAATGATGCCCTTGGCCAAAAAGGGCGTATGCGTTTTTTCCTGAATATATTCAGGAAAAAACGCATACGCCCTTTTTGGCCAACCAAGCCACCTGGAAAGGCAAATCAGCGCTACAAAGAAGACTCGCTACCCATCGGTCAAAAGGGCCATGCTGAAAAAAGTCTCAAAACCAGAAATGCAGGACAGGCCATGGAGAAATGGGAGCCTTGCTACACTGATGGGCGGGATGTAAATTGCCAACAGCCACTCTGGAGAAGTGTACGGTGTGTCCAGAAACATCTAAAAAACACAGCTTAGAGAGCATAGCGCACTTCCACTCATGGGGGTATAAATTGGGAAAATGAAAAATCAGCAAGACACAAGCACCCCAAAGTTTAGGGCTGCTCTGTTGACAAGGACCTCCACTTCATTCCACCTTCAATATCCCAGGAAAGAGAAAAATGGATAAAGAAGTTGTGGTCCTTATGTACAATGGAATATCACTCAGCCATGAAATCAATGTCATAAGGCTAGTAGCAGCATGATGAGTGGATTTAGGTACGACGATTCTAAGTGAAATAAGTCACACAGAAAAGGACACTTCTCATAAGGTATCACTTATAGAGGGACTGTAAAAACCGTTACACTTGAACTGAATTACAAAACAGAACAGAGTCACACATGCAGAAAACACACTATGGCTGCTTAACGGGAAAGGTGAGGTGGGGTGATACATAAAACAAGGGTTTCAAATTAGCTCAGATACCGTTCCATAAACCCAATATGTAATAGACAAGACCTACTCCTTGCTCAGAGAACTGGACTCAACACGCCCTATTCACCGCACAAGAATATATCTGACTAGTAATAATCTTAAAACCTATGTATTGATATCTCTCTGTTAGTGTGTCAAGTGGGTGTAAAGCGGCATAAACACAGCAGTGAAAAGCAGCTAAACCCCATTATAAAAATAAATTACTTTGAAAAACCCATGAAACAAAGACAGTGAAAGAGAGAGAAATTCTTACACAATGCGTTCAGGGGCTGTGATGCAACCTGGATTGACCATATCTAGACCCACAGCTGGATGAGACATAAGGGTGGACACTCTTGGGGCTGAGAGGTTTGGTGAGGTTGGGTGAGCAAACGCAGACCCTTTAAAGTAATACTGCATGGTACCCATCGAATGGGTCCCAAATCTCCAGGTTCAAGGGCATCTTCCTACATCGAAAACATGCATGAGAAAACAAAAAGATGGTACACCATGTGATGGGGAAAGGTTTCTAAAACGCACCTCATTTCTCTTCTCCTTGTGCCCGGGTTTGCCATTCCATCCGCTTTACTAACAATCTCCCTACTTGGAGCATCAGCACCTTTAACCTCCTGTTCCGTACAGGTTGCAATTTGTCCTGAGGATGAACGGGTAGACGGGGAACCAGTGAGAGACTAGCTCTTGGTGTTGGGACAGGCACAGGTCACTCTATTTTCCCATCAGGAAGAAGAATTAACCACAGGCTCATCCTCCCCCCCGGAACCAGAACAGGGCCTGAAGCCATCCTGCGCTTTTGCGGCCAGCTCCCAAAAAAGCGAGTTGTAAAATGGAGCTTCAGGGCACTGCAATTCACAAAGCTGCAGAGTTATAAATCATAACTCTCGTCCACAAATATATTGAGGGAAGGCAAAGAAGAGGATTTGAAATCAAGGCAGAATTGCAGGAAACAGATTTCAGGAGGTAGATTCGAATCGCCTTTAAAGCACATGAAAAGCGGCAAAACGTTGACAATGATGCCCTTGGCCAAAAAGGGCGTATGCGTTTTTTCCTGAATATATTCAGGAAAAAACGCATACGCCCTTTTTGGCCAACCAAGCAACCTGGAAAGGCAAATCAGCGCTACAAAGAAGACTTGTTACCCATCGGTCAAAAGGGCCATGCTGAAAAAAGTCTCAAAACCAGAAATGCAGGACAGGCCATGGAGAAATGGGAGCCTTGCTACACTGATGGGCGGGATGTAAATTGCCAACAGCCACTCTGGAGAAGTGTACGGTGTGTCCAGAAACATCTAAAAAACACAGCTTAGAGAGCATAGCGCACTTCCACTCATGGGGGTATAAATTGGGAAAATGAAAAATCAGCAAGACACAAGCACCCCAAAGTTTAGGGCTGCTCTGTTGACAAGGACCTCCACTTCATTCCACCTTCAATATCCCAGGAGGGAGAAAAATGGATAAAGAAGTTGTGGTCCTTATGTACAATGGAATATCACTCAGCCATGAAATCAATGTCATAAGGCTAGTAGCAGCATGATGAGTGGATTTAGGTACGACGATTCTAAGTGAAATAAGTCACACAGAAAAGGACACTTCTCATAAGGTATCACTTATAGAGGGACTGTAAAAACCGTTACACTTGAACTGAATTACAAAACAGAACAGAGTCACACATGCAGAAAACACACTATGGCTGCTTAACGGGAAAGGTGAGGTGGGGTGATACATAAAACAAGGGTTTCAAATTAGCTCAGATACCGTTCCATAAACCCAATATGTAATAGACAAGACCTACTCCTTGCTCAGAGAACTGGACTCAACACGCCCTATTCACCGCACAAGAATATATCTGACTAGTAATAATCTTAAAACCTATGTATTGATATCTCTCTGTTAGTGTGTCAAGTGGGTGTAAAGCGGCATAAACACAGCAGTGAAAAGCAGCTAAACCCCATTATAAAAATAAATTACTTTGAAAAACCCATGAAACAAAGAAAGTGAAAGAGAGAGAAATTCTTACACAATGCGTTCAGGGGCTGTGATGCAACCTGGATTGACCATATCTAGACCCACAGCTGGATGAGACATAAGGGTGGACACTCTTGGGGCTGAGAGGTTTGGTGAGGTTGGGTGAGCAAACACAGACCCTTTAAAGTAATACTGCGTGGTACCCATCGCATGGGTCCCAAATCTCCAGGTTCAAGGGCATCTTCCTACATCGAAAACATGCATGAGAAAACAAAAAGATGGTACACCATGTGATGGGGAAAGGTTTCTAAAACGCACCTCATTTCTCTTCTCCTTGTGCCCGGGTTCGCCATTCCAGCCGCTTTACTAACAATCTCCCTACTTGGAGCATCAGCACCTTTAACCTCCTGTTCCGTACAGGTTGCAATTTGTCCTGAGGATGAACGGGTAGACGGGGAACCAGTGAGAGACTAGCTCTTGGTGTTGGGACAGGCACAGGTCACTCTATTTTCCCATCAGGAAGAAGAATTAACCACAGGCTCATCCTCCCCCCCAGAACCAGAACAGGGCCTGAAGCCATCCTGCGCTTTTGCGGCCAGCTCCCAAAAAAGCGAGTTGTAAAATGGAGCTTCAGGGCACTGCAATTCACAAACCTGCAGAGTTATAAATGATAACTCTCGTCCACAAATATATTGAGGGAAGGCAAAGAAGAGGATTTGAAATCAAGGCAGAATTGCAGGAAACAGATTTCAGGAGGTAGATTCGAATCGCCTTTAAAGCACATGAAAAGCGGCAAAACGTTGACAATGATGCCCTTGGCCAAAAAGGGCGTATGCGTTTTTTCCTGAATATATTCAGGAAAAAACGCATACGCCCTTTTTGGCCAACCAAGCCAACTGGAAAGGCAAATCAGCGCTACAAAGAAGACTCGCTACCCATCGGTCAAAAGGGCCATGCTGAAAAAAGTCTCAAAACCAGAAATGCAGGACAGGCCATGGAGAAATGGGAGCCTTGCTACACTGATGGGCGGGATGTAAATTGCCAACAGCCACTCTGGAGAAGTGTACGGTGTGTCCTGAAACATCTAAAAAACACAGCTTAGAGAGCATAGGGCACTTCCACTCATGGGGGTATAAATTGGGAAAAAGAAAAATCAGTAAGACACAAGCACCCCAAAGTTTAGGGCTGCTCTGTTGACAAGGACCTCCACTTCATTCCACCTTCAATATCCCAGGAAAGAGAAAAATGGATAAAGAAGTTGTGGTCCTGATGTACAATGGAATATCACTCAGCCATGAAATCAATGTCATAAGGCTAGTAGCAGCATGATGAGTGGATTTAGGTACGACAATTCTAAGTGAAATAAGTCACACAGAAAAGGACACTTCTCATAAGGTATCACTTATAGAGGGAATGTAAAAACCGTTACACTTGAACTGAATTACAAAACAGAACAGAGTCACACAGGCAGAAAACACACTATGGCTGCTTAACGGGAAAGGTGAGGTGGGGTGATACATAAAACAAGGGTTTCAAATTAGCTCAGATACCGTTCCATAAACCCAATATGTAATAGACAAGACCTACTCCTTGCTCAGAGAACTGGACTCAACACGCCCTATTCACCGCACAAGAATATATCTGACTAGTAATAATCTTAAAACCTATGTATTGATATCTCTCTGTTAGTGAGTCAAGTGGCTGTAAAGCGGCATAAACACAGCAGTGAAAAGCAGCTAAACCCCATTATAAAAATAAATTACTTTGAAAAACCCATGAAACAAAGACAGTGAAAGAGAGAGAAATTCTTACACAATGCGTTCAGGGGCTGTGATGCAACCTGGATTGAACATTTCTAGACCCACAGCTGGATGAGACATAAGGGTGGACACTCTTGGGGCTGAGAGGTTTGGTGAGGTTGGGTGAGCAAACGCAGACCCTTTAAAGTAATACTGCGTGGTACCCATCGCATGGGTCCCAAATCTCCAGGTTCAAGGGCATCTTCCTACATCGAAAACATGCATGAGAAAACAAAAAGATGGTACACCATGTGATGGGGAAAGGTTTCTAAAACGCACCTCATTTCTCTTCTCCTTGTGCCCGGGTTCGCCATTCCATCCGCTTTACTAAAAATCTCCCTACTTGGAGCATCAGCACCTTTAACCTCCTGTTCCGTACAGGTTGCAATTTCTCCTGAGGATGAACGGGTAGACGGGGAACCAGTGAGAGACTAGCTCTTGGTGTTGGGACAGGCACAGGTCACTCTATTTTCCCATCAGGAAGAAGAATTAACCACAGGCTCATCCTCCCCCCCGGAACCAGAACAGGGCCTGAAGCCATCCTGCGCTTTTGCGGCCAGCTCCCAAAAAAGCGAGTTGTAAAATGGAGCTTCAGGGCACTGCAATTCACAAACCTGCAGAGTTATAAATGATAACTCTCGTCCACAAATATATTGAGGGAAGGCAAAGAAGAGGATTTGAAATCAAGGCAGAATTGCAGGAAACAGATTTCAGGAGGTAGATTCGAATCGCCTTTAAAGCACATGAAAAGCGGCAAAACGTTGACAATGATGCCCTTGGCCAAAAAGGGCGTATGCGTTTTTTCCTGAATATATTCAGGAAAAAACGCATACGCCCTTTTTGGCCAACCAAGCCACCTGGAAAGGCAAATCAGCACTACAAAGAAGACTCGCTACCCATCGGTCAAAAGGGCCATGCTGAAAAAAGTCTCAAAACCAGTAATGCAGGACAGGCCATGGAGAAATGGGAGCCTTGCTACACTGATAGGCGGGATGTAAATTGCCAACAGCCACTCTGGAGAAGTGTACGGTGTGTCCTGAAACATCTAAAAAACACAGCTTAGAGAGCATAGGGCACTTCCACTCATGGGGGTATAAATTGGGAAAATGAAAAATCAGCAAGACACAAGCACCCCAAAGTTTAGGGCTGCTCTGTTGACAAGGACCTCCACTTCATTCCACCTTCAATATCCCAGGAAAGAGAAAAATGGATAAAGAAGTTGTGGTCCTTATGTACAATGGAATATCACTCAGCCATGAAATCAATGTCATAAGGCTAGTAGCAGCATGATGAGTGGATTTAGGTACGACGATTCTAAGTGAAATAAGTCACACAGAAAAGGACACTTCTCATAAGGTATCACTTATAGAGGGAATGTAAAAACCGTTACACTTGAACTGAATTACAAAACAGAACAGAGTCACACATGCAGAAAACACACTATGGCTGCTTAACGGGAAAGGTGAGGTGGGGTGATACATAAAACAAGGGTTTCAAATTAGCTCAGATACCGTTCCATAAACCCAATATGTAATAGACAAGACCTACTCCTTGCTCAGAGAACTGGACTCAACACGCCCTATTCACCGCACAAGAATATATCTGACTAGTAATAATCTTAAAACCTATGTATTGATATCTCTCTGTTAGTGTGTCAAGTGGGTGTAAAGCGGCAGAAACACAGCAGTGAAAAGCAGCTAAACCCCAGTATAAAAATAAATTACTTTGAAAAACCCATGAAACAAAGACAGTGAAAGAGAGAGAAATTCTTACACAATGCGTTCAGGGGCTGTGATGCAAACTGGATTGATCATATCTAGACCCACAGCTGGATGAGACATAAGGGTGGACACTCTTGGGGCTGAGAGGTTTGGTGAGGTTGGGTGAGCAAACGCAGACCCTTTAAAGTAATACTGCGTGGTACCCATCGCATGGGTCCCAAATCTCCAGGTTCAAGGGCATCTTCCTACATCGAAAACATGCATGAGAAAACAAAAAGATGGTACACCATGTGATGGGGAAAGGTTTCTAAAACGCACCTCATTTCTCTTCTCCTTGTGCCCGGGTTCGCCATTCCAGCCGCTTTACTAACAATCTCCCTACTTGGAGCATCAGCACCTTTAACCTCCTGTTCCGTACAGGTTGCAATTTGTCCTGAGGATGAACGGGTAGACGGGGAACCAGTGAGAGACTAGCTCTTGGTGTTGGGACAGGCACAGGTCACTCTATTTTCCCATCAGGAAGAAGAATTAACCAGAGGCTCATCCTCCCCCCCGGAACCAGAACAGGGCCTGAAGCCATCCTGCGCTTTTGCGGCCAGCTCCCAAAAAAGCGAGTTGTAAAATGGAGCTTCAGGGCACTGCAATTCACAAACCTGCAGAGTTATAAATGATAACTCTCGTCCACAAATATATTGAGGGAAGGCAAAGAAGAGGATTTGAAATCAAGGCAGAATTGCAGGAAACAGATTTCAGGAGGTAGATTCGAATCGCCTTTAAAGCACATGAAAAGCGGCAAAACGTTGACAATGATGCCCTTGGCCAAAAAGGGCGTATGCGTTTTTTCCTGAATATATTCAGGAAAAAACGCATACGCCCTTTTTGGCCAACCAAGCCACCTGGAAAGGCAAATCAGCGCTACAAAGAAGACTCGCTACCCATCGGTCAAAAGGGCCATGCTGAAAAAAGTCTCAAAACCAGAAATGCAGGACAGGCCATGGAGAAATGGGAGCCTTGCTACACTGATGGGCGGGATGTAAATTGCCAACAGCCACTCTGGAGAAGTGTACGGTGTGTCCAGAAACATCTAAAAAACACAGCTTAGAGAGCATAGCGCACTTCCACTCATGGGGGTATAAATTGGGAAAATGAAAAATCAGCAAGACACAAGCACCCCAAAGTTTAGGGCTGCTCTGTTGACAAGGACCTCCACTTCATTCCACCTTCAATATCCCAGGAAAGCGAAAAATGGATAAAGAAGTTGTGGTCCTTATGTACAATGGAATATCACTCAGCCATGAAATCAATGTCATAAGGCTAGTAGCAGCATGATGAGTGGATTTAGGTACGACGATTCTAAGTGAAATAAGTCACACAGAAAAGGACACTTCTCATAAGGTATCACTTATAGAGGGACTGTAAAAACCGTTACACTTGAACTGAATTACAAAACAGAACAGAGTCACACATGCAGAAAACACACTATGGCTGCTTAACGGGAAAGGTGAGGTGGGGTGATACATAAAACAAGGGTTTCAAATTAGCTCAGATACCGTTCCATAA
Source organism: Balaenoptera borealis (assembly GCF_965194805.1). Taxonomy (NCBI): domain Eukaryota; kingdom Metazoa; phylum Chordata; class Mammalia; order Artiodactyla; family Balaenopteridae; genus Balaenoptera; species Balaenoptera borealis. The sequence goes on from NW_028124009.1 coordinate 5,070,582, forward strand.
ACCCAATATGTAATAGACAAGACCTACTCCTTGCTCAGAGAACTGGACTCAACACGCCCTATTCACCGCACAAGAATATATCTGACTAGTAATAATCTTAAAACCTATGTATTGATATCTCTCTGTTAGTGTGTCAAGTGGGTGTAAAGCGGCATAAACACAGCAGTGAAAAGCAGCTAAACCCCATTATAAAAATAAATTACTTTGAAACACCCATGAAACAAAGACAGTGAAAGAGAGAGAAATTCTTACACAATGCGTTCAGGGGCTGTGATGCAACCTGGATTGACCATATCTAGACCCACAGCTGGATGAGACATAAGGGTGGACACTCTTGGGGCTGAGGGGTTTGGTGAGGTTGGGTGAGCAAACGCAGACCCATTAAAGTAATACTGCGTGGTACCCATCGCATGGGTCCCAAATCTCCAGGTTCAAGGGCATCTTCCTACATCGAAAACATGCATGAGAAAACAAAAAGATGGTACACCATGTGATGGGGAAAGGTTTCTAAAACGCACCTCATTTCTCTTCTCCTTGTGCCCGGGGTCGCCAATCCAGCCACTTTCCTAGCAATCTCCCTACTTGGAGCATCAGCACCTTTAAACTCCTGTTCCGTACAGGTTGCAATTTGTCCTGAGGATGAACGGGTAGACGGGGAACCAGTGAGAGACTAGCTCTTGTTGTTGGGACAGGCACAGGTCACTCTATTTTCCCATCAGGAAGAAGAATTAACCACAGGCTCATCCTCCCCCCCGGAACCAGAATAGGGACTGAAGCCATCCTGCGCTTTTGTGGCCAGCTCCCAAAAAAGCGAGTTGTAAAATGGAGCTTCAGGGCACTGCAATTCACAAACGTGCAGAGTTATAAATGATAACTTTCGTCCACAAATATATTGAGGGAAGGCAAAGAAGAGGACTTGAAATCAAGGCAGAATTGCAGGAAACAGATTTCAGGAGGTAGATTCGAATCGCCTTTAAAGCACATGAAAAGCGGCAAAACGTTGACAATGATGCCCTTGGCCAAAAAGGGCGTATGCGTTTTTTCCTGAATATATTCAGGAAAAAACGCATACGCCCTTTTTGGCCAACCAAGCAACCTGGAAAGGCAAATCAGCGCTACAAAGAAGACTCGCTACCCATTGGTCAAAAGGGCCATGCTGAAAAAAGTCTCAAAACCAGAAATGCAGGACAGGCCATGGAGAAATGGGAGCCTTGCTACACTGATGGGCGGGATGTAAATTGCCAACAGCCACTCTGGAGAAGTGTACGGTGTGTCCTGAAACATCTAAAAAACACAGCTTAGAGAGCATAGGGCACTTCCACTCATGGGGGTATAAATTGGGAAAATGAAAAATCAGCAAGACACAAGCACCCCAAAGTTTAGGGCTGCTCTGTTGACAAGGACCTCCACTTCATTCCACCTTCAATATCCCAGGAGGGAGAAAAATGGATAAAGAAGTTGTGGTCCTTATGTACAATGCAATATCACTCAGCCATGAAATCAATGTCATAAGGCTAGTAGCAGCATGATGAGTGGATTTAGGTACGACGATTCTAAGTGAAATAAGTCACACAGAAAAGGACACTTCTCATAAGGTATCACTTATAGAGGGAATGTAAAAACTGTTACACTTGAACTGAATTACAAAACAGAACAGAGTCACACATGCAGAAAACACACTATGGCTGCTTAACGGGAAAGGTGAGGTGGGGTGATACATAAAACAAGGGTTTCAAATTAGCTCAGATACCGTTCCATAAACCCAATATGTAATAGACAAGACGTACTCCTTGCTCAGAGAACTGGACTCAACACGCCCTATTCACCGCACAAGAATATATCTGACTAGTAATAATCTTAAAACCTATGTATTGATATCTATCTGTTAGTGTGTCAAGTGGGTGTAAAGCGGCATAAACACAGCAGTGAAAAGCAGCTAAACCCCATTAAAAAAATAAATTACTTTTACAAACCCATGAAACAAAGACAGTGAAAGAGAGAGAAATTCTTACACAATGCGTTCAGGGGCTGTGATGCAACCTGGATTGACCATATCTAGACCCACAGCTGGATGAGACATAAGGGTGGACACTCTTGGGGCTGAGAGGTTTGGTGAGGTTGGGTGAGCAAACGCAGACCCTTTAAAGTAATACTGCGTGGTACCCATCGCATGGGTCCCAACTCTCCAGGTTCAAGGGCATCTTCCTACATCGAAAACATGCATGAGAAAACAAAAAGATGGTACACCATGTGATGGGGAAAGGTTTCTAAAACGCACCTCATTTCTCTTCTCCTTGTGCCCGGGTTCGCCATTCCAGCCGCTTTACTAACAATCTCCCTACTTGGAGCATCAGCACCTTTAACCTCCTGTTCCATACAGGTTGCAATTTGTCCTGAGGATGAACGGGTAGACGGGGAACCAGTGAGAGACTAGCTCTTGGTGTTGGGACAGGCACAGGTCACTCTATTTTCCCATCAGGAAGAAGAATTAACCACAGGCTCATCCTCCCCCCGGAACCAGAACAGGGCCTGAAGCCATCCTGCGCTTTTGCGGCCAGCTCCCAAAAAAGCGAGTTGTAAAATGGAGCTTCAGGGCACTGCAATTCACAAACCTGCAGAGTTATAAATGATAACTCTCGTCCACAAATATATTGAGGGAAGGCAAAGAAGAGGATTTGAAATCAAGGCAGAAATGCAGGAAACAGATTTCAGGAGGTAGATTCGAATCACCTTTAAAGCACATGAAAAGCGGCAAAACGTTGACAATGATGCCCTTGGCCAAAAAGGGCGTATGCGTTTTTTCCTGAATATATTCAGGAAAAAACGCATACGCCCATTTTGGCCAACCAAGCAACCTGGAAAGGCAAATCAGGGCTACAAAAATACTCGCTACCCATCGGTCAAAAGGGCCATGCTGAAAAAAGTGTCAAAACCAGAAATGCAGGACAGGCCATGGAGAAATGGGAGCCTTGCTACACTGATGGGCGGGATGTAAATTGCCAACAGCCACTCTGGAGAAGTGTACGGTGTGTCCTGAATCATCTAAAAAACACAGCTTAGAGAGCATAGGGCACTTCCACTCATGGGGGTATAAATTGGGAAAATGAAAAATCAGCAAGACACAAGCACCCCAAAGTTTAGGGCTGCTCTGTTGACAAGGACCTCCACTTCATTCCACCTTCAATATCCCAGGAGGGAGAAAAAGGGATAAAGAAGTTGTGGTCCTTATGTACAATGGAATATCACTCAGCCATGAAATCAATGTCATAAGGCTAATAGCAGCATGATGAGTGGATTTAGGTACGACGATTCTAAGTGAAATAAGTCACACAGAAAAGGACACTTCTCATAAGGTATCACTTATAGAGGGACTGTAAAAACCGTTACACTTGAACTGAATTACAAAACAGAACAGAGTCACACATGCAGAAAACACACTATGGCTGCTTAACGGGAAAGGTGAGGTGGGGTGATACATAAAACAAGGGTTTCAAATTAGCTCAGATACAGTTCCATAAACCCAATATGTAATAGACAAGACCTACTCCTTGCTCAGAGAACTGGACTCAACACGCCCTATTCACCGCACAAGAATATATCTGACTAGTAATAATCTTAAAACCTATGTATTGATATCTCTCTGTTAGTGTGTCAAGTGGGTGTAAAGCGGCAGAAACACAGCAGTGAAAAGCAGCTAAACCCCATTATAAAAATAAATTACTTTGAAAAACCCATGAAACAAAGACAGTGAAAGAGAGAGAAATTCTTACACAATGCGTTCAGGGGCTGTGATGCAACCTGGATTGACCATTTCTAGACCCACAGCTGGATGAGACATAAGGGTGGACACTCTTGGGGCTGAGAGGTTTGGTGAGGTTGGGTGAGCAAACGCAGACCCTTTAAAGTAATACTGCGTGGTACCCATCGCATGGGTCCCAAATCTCCAGGTTCAAGGGCATCTTCCTACATCGAAAACATGCATGAGAAAACAAAAAAGATGGTACACCATGTGATGGGGAAAGGTTTCTAAAACGCACCTCATTTCTCTTCTCCTTGTGCCCGGGGTCGCCATTCCAGCCGCTTTACTAACAATCTCCCTACTTGGAGCATCAGCACCTTTAACCTCCTGTTCCGTACAGGTTGCAATTTGTCCTGAGGATGAACGGGAATACGGGGAACCAGTGAGAGACTAGCTCTTGTTGTTGGGACAGGCACAGGTCACTCTATTTTCCCATCAGGAAGAAGAATTAACCACAGGCTCATCCTCCCCCCCGGAACCAGAACAGGGCCTGAAGCCATCCTGCGCTTTTGCGGCCAGCTCCCAAAAAAGCGAGTTGTAAAATGGAGCTTCAGGGCACTGCAATTCACAAACCTGCAGAGTTATAAATGATAACTCTCGTCCACAAATATATTGAGGGAAGGCAAAGAAGAGGATTTGAAATCAAGGCAGAAATGCAGGAAACAGATTTCAGGAGGTAGATTCGAATCGCCTTTAAAGCACATGAAAAGCGGCAAAACGTTGACAATGATGCCCTTGGCCAAAAAGGGCGTATGCGTTTTTTCCTGAATATATTCAGGAAAAAACGAATACGCCCTTTTTGGCCAACCAAGCAACCTGGAAAGGCAAATCAGGGCTACAAAGAAGACTCGCTACCCATCGGTCAAAAGGGCCATGCTGAAAAAAGTCTCAAAACCAGAAATGCAGGACAGGCCATGGAGAAATGGGAGCCTTGCTACACTGATGGGTGGGATGTAAATTGCCAACAGCCACTCTGGAGAAGTGTACGGTGTGTCCTGAAACATCTAAAAAACACAGCTTAGAGAGCATAGGGCACTTCCACTCATGGGGGTATAAATTGGGAAAATGAAAAATCAGCAAGACACAAGCACCCCAAAGTTTAGGGCTGCTCTGTTGACAAGGACCTCCACTTCTTTCCACCTTCAATATCCCAGGAGGGAGAAAAATGGATAAAGAAGTTGTGGTCCTTATGTACAATGGAATATCACTCAGCAATGAAATCAATGTCATAAGGCTAATAGCAGCATGATGAGTGGATTTAGGTACGACGATTCTAAGTGAAATAAGTCACACAGAAAAGGACACTTCTCATAAGGTATCACTTATAGAGGGAATGTAGAAACCGTTACACTTGAACTGAATTACAAAACAGAACAGAGTCACACATGCAGAAAACACACTATGGCTGCTTAACGGGAAAGGTGAGGTGGGGTGATACATAAAACAAGGGTTTCAAATTAGCTCAGATACCGTTCCATAAACCCAATATGTAATAGACAAGACCTACTCCTTGCTCAGAGAACTGGACTCAACACGCCCTATTCACCGCACAAGAATATATCTGACTAGTAATAATCTTAAAACCTATGTATTGATATCTCTCTGTTAGTGTGTCAAGTGGGTGTAAAGTGGCATAAGCACAGCAGTGAAAAGCAGCTAAACCCCATTATAAAAATAAATTACTTTTACAAACCCATGAAACAAAGACAGTGAAAGAGAGAGAAATTGTTACACAATGCGTTCAGGGGCTGTGATGCAACCTGGATTGACCATATCTAGACCCACAGCTGGATGAGACATAAGGGTGGACACTCTTGGGGCTGAGAGGTTTGGTGAGGTTGGGTGAGCAAACGCAGACCCTTTAAAGTAATACTGCGTGGTACCCATCGCATGGGTCCCAAATCTCCAGGTTCAAGGGCATCTTCCTACATCGAAAACATGCATGAGAAAACAAAAAGATGGTACACCAAGTGATGGGGAAAGGTTTCTAAAACGCACCTCATTTCTCTTCTCCTTGTGCCCGGGTTCGCCATTCCAGCCGCTTTACTAACAATCTCCCTACTTGGAGCATCCGCACATTTAACCTCCTGTTCCGTACAGGTTGCAATTTGTCCTGAGGATGAACGGGTAGACGGGGAACCAGTGAGAGACTAGCTCTTGGTGTTGGGAAAGGCACAGGTCACTCTATTTTCCCATCAGGAAGAAGAATTAACCACAGGCTCATCCTCCCCCCCGGAACCAGAACAGGGCCTGAAGCCATCCTGCGCTTTTGTGGCCAGCTCCCAAAAAAGCGAGTTGTAAAATGGAGCTTCAGGGCACTGCAATTCACAAACCTGCAGAGTTATAAATGATAACTCTCGTCCACAAATATATTGAGGGAAGGCAAAGAAGAGGATTTGAAATCAAGGCAGAATTGTAGGAAACAGATTTCAGGAGGTAGATTCGAATCGCCTTTAAAGCACATGAAAAGCGGCAAAACGTTGACAATGATGCCCTTTTTGGCCAACCAAGCAACCTAGAAAGGCAAATCAGCGCGACAAAGCAGACTCGCTACCCATCGGTCAAAAGGGCCATGCTGAAAAAAGTCTCAAAACCAGAAATGCAGGACAGGCCATGGAGAAATGGGAGCCTTGCTACACTGATGGGCGGGATGTAAATTGCCAACAGCCACTCTGGAGAAGTGTACGGTGTGTCCTGAAACATCTAAAAAACACAGCTTAGAGAGCATAGGGCACTTCCACTCATGGGGGTATAAATTGGGAAAATGAAAAATCAGCAAGACACAAGCACCCCAAAGTTTAGGGCTGCTCTGTTGACAAGGACCTCCACTTCATTCCACCTTCAATATCCCAGGAAAGAGAAAAATGGATAAAGAAGTTGTGGTCCTTATGTACAATGGAATATCACTCAGCCATGAAATCAATGTCATAAGGCTAGTAGCAGCATGATGAGTGGATTTAGGTACAACGATTCTAAGTGAAATAAGTCACACAGAAAAGGACACTTCTCATAAGGTATCACTTATAGAGGGAATGTAAAAAGCGTTACACTTGAACTGAATTACAAAACAGAACAGAGTCACACATGCAGAAAACACACTATGGCTGCTTAACGGGAAAGGTGAGGTGGGGAGATACATAAAACAAGGGTTTCAAATTAGCTCAGATACCGTTCCATAAACCCAATATGTAATAGACAAGACCTACTCCTTGCTCAGAGAACTGGACTCAACACGCCCTATTCACCGCACAAGAATATATCTGACTAGTAATAATCTTAAAACCTATGTATTGATATCTCTCTGTTAGTGTGTCAAGTGGGTGAAAAGCGGCATAAACACAGCAGTGAAAAGCAGCTAAACCCCATTATAAAAATAAATTACTTTTACAAACCCATGAAACAAAGACAGTGAAAGAGAGAGAAATTCTTACACAATGCGTTCAGGGGCTGTGATGCAACCTGGATTGACCATATCTAGACCCACAGCTGGATGAGACATAAGGGTGGACACTCTTGGGGCTGAGAGGTTTCGTGAGGTTGGGTGAGCAAATGCAGACCCTTTAAAGTAATACTGCGTGGTACCCATCGCATGGGTCCCAAATCTCCAGGTTCAAGGGCATCTTCCTACATCGAAAACATGCATGAGAAACCCAGAAGATGGTACACCGTGTGATGTGGAAAGGTTTCTAAAACGCACCTCATTTCTCTTCTCCTTGTGCCCGGGTTCGCCATTCCAGCCGCTTTACTAACAATCTCCCTACTTGGAGCATCAGCACCTTTAACCTCCTGTTCCGTACAGGTTGCAATTTGTCCTGAGGATGAACGGGTAGACGGGGAACCAGTGAGAGACTAGCTCTTGGTGTTGGGACAGGCACAGGTCACTCTATTTTCCCATCAGGAAGAAGAATTAACCACAGGCTCATCCTCCCCCCCGGAACCAGAACAGGGCCTGAAGCCATCCTGCGCTTTTGCGGCCAGCTCCCAAAAAAGCGAGTTGTAAAATGGAGCTTCAGGGCACTGCAATTCCCAAACCTGCAGAGTTATAAATGATAACTCTCGTCCACAAATATATTGAGGGAAGGCAAAGAAGAGGATTTGAAATCAAGGCAGAATTGCAGGAAACAGATTTCAGGAGGTAGATTCGAATCGCCTTTAAAGCACATGAAAAGCGGCAAAACGTTGACAATGATGCCCTTGGCCAAAAAGGGCGTATGCGTTTTTTCTTGAATATATTCAGGGAAAAACGCATACGCCCTTTTTGGCCAACCAAGCAACCTGGAAAGGCAAATCAGCGCTACAAAGAAGACTCGCTACCCATCGGTCAAAAGGGCCATGCTGAAAAACGTGTCAAAACCAGAAATGCAGGACAGGCCATGGAGAAATGGGAGCCTTGCTACACTGATGGGCGGGATGTAAATTGCCAACAGCCACTCTGGAGAAGTGTACGGTGTGTCCTGAAACATCTAAAAAACACAGCTTAGAGAGCATAGGGCACTTCCACTCATGGGGGTATAAATTGGGAAAATGAAAAATCAGCAAGACACAAGCACCCCAAAGTTTAGGGCTGCTCTGTTGACAAGGACCTCCACTTCATTCCACCTTCAATATCCCAGGAAAGAGAAAAATGGATAAAGAAGTTGTGGTCCTTATGTACAATGGAATATCACTCAGCCATGAAATCAATGTCATAAGGCTAGTAGCAGCATGATGAGTGGATTTAGGTACAAAGATTCTAAGTGAAATAAGTCACACAGAAAAGGACACTTCTCATAAGGTATCACTTATAGAGGGAATGTAAAAAGCGTTACACTTGAACTGAATTACAAAACAGAACAGAGTCACACATGCAGAAAACACACTATGGCTGCTTAACGGGAAAGGTGAGGTGGGGAGATACATAAAACAAGGGTTTCAAATTAGCTCAGATACCGTTCCATAAACCCAATATGTAATAGACAAGACCTACTCCTTGCTCAGAGAACTGGACTCAACACGCCCTATTCACCGCACAAGAATATATCTGACTAGTAATAATCTTAAAACCTATGTATTGATATCTCTCTGTTAGTGTGTCAAGTGGGTGTAAAGCGGCATAAACACAGCAGTGAAAAGCAGCTAAACCCCATTATCAAAATAAATTACTTCGAAAAACCCATGAAACAAAGACAGTGAAAGAGAGAGAAATTCTTACACAATGCGTTCAGGGGCTGTGATGCAACCTGGATTGACCATATCTAGACACACAGCTGGATGAGACATAAGGGTGGACACTCTTGGGGCTGAGAGGTTTGGTGAGGTTGGGTGAGCAAACGCAGACCCTTTAAAGTAATACTGCGTGGTACCCATCGCATGGGTCCCAAATCTCCAGGTTCAAGGGCATCTTCCTACATCGAAAACATGCATGAGAAAACAAAAAGATGGTACACCATGTGATGGGGAAAGGTTTCTAAAACGCACCTCATTTCTCTTCTCCTTGTGCCCGGGTTCGCCATTCCATCCGCTTTACTAACAATCTCCCTACTTGGAGCATCAGCACCTTTAACCTCCTGTTCCGTACAGGTTGCAATTTGTCCTGAGGATGAACGGGTAGACGGGGAACCAGTGAGAGACTAGCTCTTGGTGTTGGGACAGGCACAGGTCACTCTATTTTCCCATCAGGAAGAAGAATTAACCACAGGCTCATCCTCCCCCCCGGAACCAGAACAGGGCCTGAAGCCATCCTGCGCTTTTGCGGCCAGCTCCCAAAAAAGCGAGTTGTAAAATGGAGGTTCAGGGCACTGCAATTCACAAACCTGCAGAGTTATAAATGATAACTCTCGTCCACAAATATATTGAGGGAAGGCAAAGAAGAGGATTTGAAATCAAGGCAGAATTGCAGGAAACAGATTTCAGGAGGTAGATTCGAATCGCCTTTAAAGCACATGAAAAGCGGCAAAACGTTGACAATGATGCACTTGGCCAAAAAGGGCGTATGCGTTTTTTCCTGAATATATTCAGGAAAAAACGCATACGCCCTTTTTGGCCAACCAAGCAACCTGGAAAGGCAAATCAGCGCTACAAAGAAGACTCGCTACCCATCGGTCAAAAGGGCCATGCTGAAAAAAGTCTCAAAACCAGAAATGCAGCACAGGCCATGGAGAAATGGGAGCCTTGCTACACTGATGGGCGGGATGTAAATTGCCAACAGCCACTCTGGAGAAGTGTACGGTGTGTCCTGAAACATCTAAAAAACACAGCTTAGAGAGCTTAGGGCACTTCCACTCATGGGGGTATAAATTGGGAAAATGAAAAATCAGCAAGACACAAGCACCCCAAAGTTTAGGGCTGCTCTGTTGACAAGGACCTCCACTTCATTCCACCTTCAATATCCCAGGAAAGAGAAAAATGGATAAAGAAGTTGTGGTCCTTATGTACAATGGAATATCACTCAGCCATGAAATCAATGTCATAAGGCTAATAGCAGCATGATGAGTGGATTTAGGTACGACGATTCTAAGTGAAATAAGTCACACAGAAAAGGACACTTCTCATAAGGTATCACTTATAGAGGGAATGTAAAACCCGTTACACTTGAACTGAATTACAAAACAGAACAGAGTCACACATGCAGAAAACACACTATGGCTGCTTAACGGGAAAGGTGAGGTGGGGTGATACATAAAACAAGGGTTTCAAATTAGCTCAGATACCGTTCCATAAACCCAATATGTAATAGACAAGACGTACTCCTTGCTCAGAGAACTGGACTCAACACGCCCTATTCACCGCACAAGAATATATCTGACTAGTAATAATCTTAAAACCTATGTATTGATATCTCTCTGTTAGTGTGTCAAGTGGGTGTAAAGCGGCATAAACACAGCAGTGAAAAGCAGCTAAACCCCATTAAAAAAATAAATTACTTTTACAAACCCATGAAACAAAGACAGTGAAAGAGAGAGAAATTCTTACACAATGCGTTCAGGGGCTGTGATGCAACCTGGATTGACCATATCTAGACCCACAGCTGGATGAGACATAAGGGTGGACACTCTTGGGGCTGAGAGGTTTGGTGAGGTTGGGTGAGCAAACGCAGACCCTTTAAAGTAATACTGCGTGGTACCCATCGCATGGGTCCCAAATCTCCAGGTTCAAGGGCATCTTCCTACATCGAAAACATGCATGAGAAAACAAAAAGATGGTACACCATGTGATGGGGAAAGTTTTCTAAAACGCACCTCATTTCTCTTCTCCTTGTGACCGGGTTCGCCATTCCAGCCGCTTTACTAACAATCTCCCTACTTGGAGCATCAGCACCTTTAACCTCCTGTTCCGTACAGGTTGCAATTTGTCCTGAGGATGAACGGGTAGACGGGGAACCAGTGAGAGACTAGCTCTTGGTGTTGGGACAGGCACAGGTCACTCTATTTTCCCATCAGGAAGAAGAATTAACCACAGGCTCATCCTCCCCCCGGAACCAGAACAGGGCCTGAAGCCATCCTGCGCTCTTGCGGCCAGCTCCCAAAAAAGCGAGTTGTAAAATGGAGCTTCAGGGCACTGCAATTCACAAACCTGCAGAGTTATAAATGATAACTCTCGTCCACAAATATATTGAGGGAAGGCAAAGAAGAGGATTTGAAATCAAGGCAGAAATACAGGAAACAGATTTCAGGAGGTAGATTCGAATCACCTTTAAAGCACATGAAAAGCGGCAAAACGTTGACAATGATGCCCTTGGCCAAAAAGGGCGTATGCGTTTTTTCCTGAATATATTCAGGAAAAAACGCATACGCCCTTTTTGGCCAACCAAGCAACCTGGAAAGGCAAATCAGGGCTACAAAGAAGACTCGCTACCCATCGGTCAAAAGGGCCATGCTGAAAAAAGTCTCAAAACCAGAAATGCAGGACAGGCCATGGAGTAATGGGAGCCTTGCTACACTGATGGGCGGGATGTAAATTGCCAACAGCCACTCTGGAGAAGTGTACGGTGTGTCCTGAAACATCTAAAAAACACAGCTTAGAGAGCATAGGGCACTTCCACTCATGGGGGTATAAATTGGGAAAATGAAAAATCAGCAAGACACAAGCACCCCAAAGTTTAGGGCTGCTCTGTTGACAAGGACCTCCACTTCATTCCACCTTCAATATCCCAGGAGGGAGAAAAATGGATAAAGAAGTTGTGGTCCTTATGTACAATGGAATATCACTCAGCCATGAAATCAATGTCATAAGGCTAATAGCAGCATGATGAGTGGATTTAGGTACGACGATTCTAAGTGAAATAAGTCACACAGAAAAGGACACTTCTCATAAGGTATCACTTATAGAGGGAATGTAAAACCCGTTACACTTGAACTGAATTACAAAACAGAACAGAGTCACACATGCAGAAAACACACTATGGCTGCTTAACGGGAAAGGTGAGGTGGGGTGATACATAAAACAAGGGTTTCAAATTAGCTCAGATACCGTTCCATAAACCCAATATGTAATAGACAAGACCTACTCCTTGCTCAGAGAACTGGACTCAACACGCCCTATTCACCGCACAAGAATATATCTGACTAGTAATAATCTTAAAACCTATGTATTGATATCTCTCTGTTAGTGTGTCAAGTGGGTGAAAAGCGGCATAAACACAGCAGTGAAAAGCAGCTAAACCCCATTATAAAAATAAATTACTTTTACAAACCCATGAAACAAAGACAGTGAAAGAGAGAGAAATTCTTACACAATGCGTTCAGGGGCTGTGATGCAACCTGGATTGACCATATCTAGACCCACAGCTGGATGAGACATAAGGGTGGACACTCTTGGGGCTGAGAGGTTTGGTGAGGTTGGGTGAGCAAACGCAGACCCTTTAAAGTAATACTGCGTGGTACCCATCGCATGGGTCCCAAATCTCCAGGTTCAAGGGCATCTTCCTACATCGAAAACATGCATGAGAAACCCAGAAGATGGTACACCGTGTGATGTGGAAAGGTTTCTAAAACGCACCTCATTTCTCTTCTCCTTGTGCCCGGGTTCGCCATTCCAGCCGCTTTACTAACAATCTCCCTACTTGGAGCATCAGCACCTTTAACCTCCTGTTCCGTACAGGTTGCAATTTGTCCTGAGGATGAACGGGTAGACGGGGAACCAGTGAGAGACTAGCTCTTGGTGTTGGGACAGGCACAGGTCACTCTATTTTCCCATCAGGAAGAAGAATTAACCACAGGCTCATCCTCCCCCCCGGAACCAGAACAGGGCCTGAAGCCATCCTGCGCTTTTGCGGCCAGCTCCCAAAAAAGCGAGTTGTAAAATGGAGCTTCAGGGCACTGCAATTCCCAAACCTGCAGAGTTATAAATGATAACTCTCGTCCACAAATATATTGAGGGAAGGCAAAGAAGAGGATTTGAAATCAAGGCAGAATTGCAGGAAACAGATTTCAGGAGGTAGATTCGAATCGCCTTTAAAGCACATGAAAAGCGGCAAAACGTTGACAATGATGCACTTGGCCAAAAAGGGCGTATGCGTTTTTTCCTGAATATATTCAGGAAAAAACGCATACGCCCTTTTTGGCCAACCAAGCAACCTGGAAAGGCAAATCAGCGCTACAAAGAAGACTCGCTACCCATCGGTCAAAAGGGCCATGCTGAAAAAAGTCTCAAAACCAGAAATGCAGCACAGGCCATGGAGAAATGGGAGCCTTGCTACACTGATGGGCGGGATGTAAATTGCCAACAGCCACTCTGGAGAAGTGTACGGTGTGTCCTGAAACATCTAAAAAACACAGCTTAGAGAGCTTAGGGCACTTCCACTCATGGGGGTATAAATTGGGAAAATGAAAAATCAGCAAGACACAAGCACCCCAAAGTTTAGGGCTGCTCTGTTGACAAGGACCTCCACTTCATTCCACCTTCAATATCCCAGGAAAGAGAAAAATGGATAAAGAAGTTGTGGTCCTTATGTACAATGGAATATCACTCAGCCATGAAATCAATGTCATAAGGCTAATAGCAGCATGATGAGTGGATTTAGGTACGACGATTCTAAGTGAAATAAGTCACACAGAAAAGGACACTTCTCATAAGGTATCACTTATAGAGGGAATGTAAAACCCGTTACACTTGAACTGAATTACAAAACAGAACAGAGTCACACATGCAGAAAACACACTATGGCTGCTTAACGGGAAAGGTGAGGTGGGGTGATACATAAAACAAGGGTTTCAAATTAGCTCAGATACCGTTCCATAAACCCAATATGTAATAGACAAGACGTACTCCTTGCTCAGAGAACTGGACTCAACACGCCCTATTCACCGCACAAGAATATATCTGACTAGTAATAATCTTAAAACCTATGTATTGATATCTCTCTGTTAGTGTGTCAAGTGGGTGTAAAGCGGCATAAACACAGCAGTGAAAAGCAGCTAAACCCCATTAAAAAAATAAATTACTTTTACAAACCCATGAAACAAAGACAGTGAAAGAGAGAGAAATTCTTACACAATGCGTTCAGGGGCTGTGATGCAACCTGGATTGACCATATCTAGACCCACAGCTGGATGAGACATAAGGGTGGACACTCTTGGGGCTGAGAGGTTTGGTGAGGTTGGGTGAGCAAACGCAGACCCTTTAAAGTAATACTGCGTGGTACCCATCGCATGGGTCCCAAATCTCCAGGTTCAAGGGCATCTTCCTACATCGAAAACATGCATGAGAAAACAAAAAGATGGTACACCATGTGATGGGGAAAGTTTTCTAAAACGCACCTCATTTCTCTTCTCCTTGTGAACGGGTTCGCCATTCCAGCCGCTTTACTAACAATCTCCCTACTTGGAGCATCAGCACCTTTAACCTCCTGTTCCGTACAGGTTGCAATTTGTCCTGAGGATGAACGGGTAGACGGGGAACCAGTGAGAGACTAGCTCTTGGTGTTGGGACAGGCACAGGTCACTCTATTTTCCCATCAGGAAGAAGAATTAACCACAGGCTCATCCTCCCCCCGGAACCAGAACAGGGCCTGAAGCCATCCTGCGCTCTTGCGGCCAGCTCCCCAAAAAGCGAGTTGTAAAATGGAGCTTCAGGGCACTGCAATTCACAAACCTGCAGAGTTATAAATGATAACTCTCGTCCACAAATATATTGAGGGAAGGCAAAGAAGAGGATTTGAAATCAAGGCAGAAATACAGGAAACAGATTTCAGGAGGTAGATTCGAATCACCTTTAAAGCACATGAAAAGCGGCAAAACGTTGACAATGATGCCCTTGGCCAAAAAGGGCGTATGCGTTTTTTCCTGAATATATTCAGGAAAAAACGCATACGCCCTTTTTGGCCAACCAAGCAACCTGGAAAGGCAAATCAGGGCTACAAAGAAGACTCGCTACCCATCGGTCAAAAGGGCCATGCTGAAAAAAGTCTCAAAACCAGAAATGCAGGACAGGCCATGGAGTAATGGGAGCCTTGCTACACTGATGGGCGGGATGTAAATTGCCAACAGCCACTCTGGAGAAGTGTACGGTGTGTCCTGAAACATCTAAAAAACACAGCTTAGAGAGCATAGGGCACTTCCACTCATGGGGGTATAAATTGGGAAAATGAAAAATCAGCAAGACACAAGCACCCCAAAGTTTAGGGCTGCTCTGTTGACAAGGACCTCCACTTCATTCCACCTTCAATATCCCAGGAGGGAGAAAAATGGATAAAGAAGTTGTGGTCCTTATGTACAATGGAATATCACTCAGCCATGAAATCAATGTCATAAGGCTAATAGCAGCATGATGAGTGGATTTAGGTACGACGATTCTAAGTGAAATAAGTCACACAGAAAAGGACACTTCTCATAAGGTATCACTTATAGAGGGAATGTAAAAACCGTTACACTTGAACTGAATTACAAAACAGAACAGAGTCACACATGCAGAAAACACACTATGGCTGCTTAACGGGAAAGGTGAGGTGGGGTGATACATAAAACAAGGGTTTCAAATTAGCTCAGATACCGTTCCATAAACCCAATATGTAATAGACAAGACCTACTCCTTGCTCAGAGAACTGGACTCAACACGCCCTATTCACCGCACAAGAATATATCTGACTAGTAATAATCTTAAAACCTATGTATTGATATCTCTCTGTTAGTGTGTCAAGTGGGTGAAAAGCGGCATAAACACAGCAGTGAAAAGCAGCTAAACCCCATTATAAAAATAAATTACTTTTACAAACCCATGAAACAAAGACAGTGAAAGAGAGAGAAATTCTTACACAATGCGTTCAGGGGCTGTGATGCAACCTGGATTGACCATATCTAGACCCACAGCTGGATGAGACATAAGGGTGGACACTCTTGGGGCTGAGAGGTTTCGTGAGGTTGGGTGAGCAAATGCAGACCCTTTAAAGTAATACTGCGTGGTACCCATCGCATGGGTCCCAAATCTCCAGGTTCAAGGGCATCTTCCTACATCGAAAACATGCATGAGAAACCCAGAAGATGGTACACCGTGTGATGTGGAAAGGTTTCTAAAACGCACCTCATTTCTCTTCTCCTTGTGCCCGGGTTCGCCATTCCAGCCGCTTTACTAACAATCTCCCTACTTGGAGCATCAGCACCTTTAACCTCCTGTTCCGTACAGGTTGCAATTTGTCCTGAGGATGAACGGGTAGACGGGGAACCAGTGAGAGACTAGCTCTTGGTGTTGGGACAGGCACAGGTCACTCTATTTTCCCATCAGGAAGAAGAATTAACCACAGGCTCATCCTCCCCCCCGGAACCAGAACAGGGCCTGAAGCCATCCTGCGCTTTTGCGGCCAGCTCCCAAAAAAGCGAGTTGTAAAATGGAGCTTCAGGGCACTGCAATTCCCAAACCTGCAGAGTTATAAATGATAACTCTCGTCCACAAATATATTGAGGGAAGGCAAAGAAGAGGATTTGAAATCAAGGCAGAATTGCAGGAAACAGATTTCAGGAGGTAGATTCGAATCGCCTTTAAAGCACATGAAAAGCGGCAAAACGTTGACAATGATGCCCTTGGCCAAAAAGGGCGTATGCGTTTTTTCTTGAATATATTCAGGGAAAAACGCATACGCCCTTTTTGGCCAACCAAGCAACCTGGAAAGGCAAATCAGCGCTACAAAGAAGACTCGCTACCCATCGGTCAAAAGGGCCATGCTGAAAAACGTGTCAAAACCAGAAATGCAGGACAGGCCATGGAGAAATGGGAGCCTTGCTACACTGATGGGCGGGATGTAAATTGCCAACAGCCACTCTGGAGAAGTGTACGGTGTGTCCTGAAACATCTAAAAAACACAGCTTAGAGAGCATAGGGCACTTCCACTCATGGGGGTATAAATTGGGAAAATGAAAAATCAGCAAGACACAAGCACCCCAAAGTTTAGGGCTGCTCTGTTGACAAGGACCTCCACTTCATTCCACCTTCAATATCCCAGGAAAGAGAAAAATGGATAAAGAAGTTGTGGTCCTTATGTACAATGGAATATCACTCAGCCATGAAATCAATGTCATAAGGCTAGTAGCAGCATGATGAGTGGATTTAGGTACAAAGATTCTAAGTGAAATAAGTCACACAGAAAAGGACACTTCTCATAAGGTATCACTTATAGAGGGAATGTAAAAAGCGTTACACTTGAACTGAATTACAAAACAGAACAGAGTCACACATGCAGAAAACACACTATGGCTGCTTAACGGGAAAGGTGAGGTGGGGAGATACATAAAACAAGGGTTTCAAATTAGCTCAGATACCGTTCCATAAACCCAATATGTAATAGACAAGACCTACTCCTTGCTCAGAGAACTGGACTCAACACGCCCTATTCACCGCACAAGAATATATCTGACTAGTAATAATCTTAAAACCTATGTATTGATATCTCTCTGTTAGTGTGTCAAGTGGGTGTAAAGCGGCATAAACACAGCAGTGAAAAGCAGCTAAACCCCATTATCAAAATAAATTACTTCGAAAAACCCATGAAACAAAGACAGTGAAAGAGAGAGAAATTCTTACACAATGCGTTCAGGGGCTGTGATGCAACCTGGATTGACCATATCTAGACACACAGCTGGATGAGACATAAGGGTGGACACTCTTGGGGCTGAGAGGTTTGGTGAGGTTGGGTGAGCAAACGCAGACCCTTTAAAGTAATACTGCGTGGTACCCATCGCATGGGTCCCAAATCTCCAGGTTCAAGGGCATCTTCCTACATCGAAAACATGCATGAGAAAACAAAAAGATGGTACACCATGTGATGGGGAAAGGTTTCTAAAACGCACCTCATTTCTCTTCTCCTTGTGCCCGGGTTCGCCATTCCATCCGCTTTACTAACAATCTCCCTACTTGGAGCATCAGCACCTTTAACCTCCTGTTCCGTACAGGTTGCAATTTGTCCTGAGGATGAACGGGTAGACGGGGAACCAGTGAGAGACTAGCTCTTGGTGTTGGGACAGGCACAGGTCACTCTATTTTCCCATCAGGAAGAAGAATTAACCACAGGCTCATCCTCCCCCCCGGAACCAGAACAGGGCCTGAAGCCATCCTGCGCTTTTGCGGCCAGCTCCCAAAAAAGCGAGTTGTAAAATGGAGGTTCAGGGCACTGCAATTCACAAACCTGCAGAGTTATAAATGATAACTCTCGTCCACAAATATATTGAGGGAAGGCAAAGAAGAGGATTTGAAATCAAGGCAGAATTGCAGGAAACAGATTTCAGGAGGTAGATTCGAATCGCCTTTAAAGCACATGAAAAGCGGCAAAACGTTGACAATGATGCACTTGGCCAAAAAGGGCGTATGCGTTTTTTCCTGAATATATTCAGGAAAAAACGCATACGCCCTTTTTGGCCAACCAAGCAACCTGGAAAGGCAAATCAGCGCTACAAAGAAGACTCGCTACCCATCGGTCAAAAGGGCCATGCTGAAAAAAGTCTCAAAACCAGAAATGCAGCACAGGCCATGGAGAAATGGGAGCCTTGCTACACTGATGGGCGGGATGTAAATTGCCAACAGCCACTCTGGAGAAGTGTACGGTGTGTCCTGAAACATCTAAAAAACACAGCTTAGAGAGCTTAGGGCACTTCCACTCATGGGGGTATAAATTGGGAAAATGAAAAATCAGCAAGACACAAGCACCCCAAAGTTTAGGGCTGCTCTGTTGACAAGGACCTCCACTTCATTCCACCTTCAATATCCCAGGAAAGAGAAAAATGGATAAAGAAGTTGTGGTCCTTATGTACAATGGAATATCACTCAGCCATGAAATCAATGTCATAAGGCTAATAGCAGCATGATGAGTGGATTTAGGTACGACGATTCTAAGTGAAATAAGTCACACAGAAAAGGACACTTCTCATAAGGTATCACTTATAGAGGGAATGTAAAACCCGTTACACTTGAACTGAATTACAAAACAGAACAGAGTCACACATGCAGAAAACACACTATGGCTGCTTAACGGGAAAGGTGAGGTGGGGTGATACATAAAACAAGGGTTTCAAATTAGCTCAGATACCGTTCCATAAACCCAATATGTAATAGACAAGACGTACTCCTTGCTCAGAGAACTGGACTCAACACGCCCTATTCACCGCACAAGAATATATCTGACTAGTAATAATCTTAAAACCTATGTATTGATATCTCTCTGTTAGTGTGTCAAGTGGGTGTAAAGCGGCATAAACACAGCAGTGAAAAGCAGCTAAACCCCATTAAAAAAATAAATTACTTTTACAAACCCATGAAACAAAGACAGTGAAAGAGAGAGAAATTCTTACACAATGCGTTCAGGGGCTGTGATGCAACCTGGATTGACCATATCTAGACCCACAGCTGGATGAGACATAAGGGTGGACACTCTTGGGGCTGAGAGGTTTGGTGAGGTTGGGTGAGCAAACGCAGACCCTTTAAAGTAATACTGCGTGGTACCCATCGCATGGGTCCCAAATCTCCAGGTTCAAGGGCATCTTCCTACATCGAAAACATGCATGAGAAAACAAAAAGATGGTACACCATGTGATGGGGAAAGTTTTCTAAAACGCACCTCATTTCTCTTCTCCTTGTGACCGGGTTCGCCATTCCAGCCGCTTTACTAACAATCTCCCTACTTGGAGCATCAGCACCTTTAACCTCCTGTTCCGTACAGGTTGCAATTTGTCCTGAGGATGAACGGGTAGACGGGGAACCAGTGAGAGACTAGCTCTTGGTGTTGGGACAGGCACAGGTCACTCTATTTTCCCATCAGGAAGAAGAATTAACCACAGGCTCATCCTCCCCCCGGAACCAGAACAGGGCCTGAAGCCATCCTGCGCTCTTGCGGCCAGCTCCCAAAAAAGCGAGTTGTAAAATGGAGCTTCAGGGCACTGCAATTCACAAACCTGCAGAGTTATAAATGATAACTCTCGTCCACAAATATATTGAGGGAAGGCAAAGAAGAGGATTTGAAATCAAGGCAGAAATACAGGAAACAGATTTCAGGAGGTAGATTCGAATCACCTTTAAAGCACATGAAAAGCGGCAAAACGTTGACAATGATGCCCTTGGCCAAAAAGGGCGTATGCGTTTTTTCCTGAATATATTCAGGAAAAAACGCATACGCCCTTTTTGGCCAACCAAGCAACCTGGAAAGGCAAATCAGGGCTACAAAGAAGACTCGCTACCCATCGGTCAAAAGGGCCATGCTGAAAAAAGTCTCAAAACCAGAAATGCAGGACAGGCCATGGAGTAATGGGAGCCTTGCTACACTGATGGGCGGGATGTAAATTGCCAACAGCCACTCTGGAGAAGTGTACGGTGTGTCCTGAAACATCTAAAAAACACAGCTTAGAGAGCATAGGGCACTTCCACTCATGGGGGTATAAATTGGGAAAATGAAAAATCAGCAAGACACAAGCACCCCAAAGTTTAGGGCTGCTCTGTTGACAAGGACCTCCACTTCATTCCACCTTCAATATCCCAGGAGGGAGAAAAATGGATAAAGAAGTTGTGGTCCTTATGTACAATGGAATATCACTCAGCCATGAAATCAATGTCATAAGGCTAATAGCAGCATGATGAGTGGATTTAGGTACGACGATTCTAAGTGAAATAAGTCACACAGAAAAGGACACTTCTCATAAGGTATCACTTATAGAGGGAATGTAAAACCCGTTACACTTGAACTGAATTACAAAACAGAACAGAGTCACACATGCAGAAAACACACTATGGCTGCTTAACGGGAAAGGTGAGGTGGGGTGATACATAAAACAAGGGTTTCAAATTAGCTCAGATACCGTTCCATAAACCCAATATGTAATAGACAAGACCTACTCCTTGCTCAGAGAACTGGACTCAACACGCCCTATTCACCGCACAAGAATATATCTGACTAGTAATAATCTTAAAACCTATGTATTGATATCTCTCTGTTAGTGTGTCAAGTGGGTGAAAAGCGGCATAAACACAGCAGTGAAAAGCAGCTAAACCCCATTATAAAAATAAATTACTTTTACAAACCCATGAAACAAAGACAGTGAAAGAGAGAGAAATTCTTACACAATGCGTTCAGGGGCTGTGATGCAACCTGGATTGACCATATCTAGACCCACAGCTGGATGAGACATAAGGGTGGACACTCTTGGGGCTGAGAGGTTTGGTGAGGTTGGGTGAGCAAACGCAGACCCTTTAAAGTAATACTGCGTGGTACCCATCGCATGGGTCCCAAATCTCCAGGTTCAAGGGCATCTTCCTACATCGAAAACATGCATGAGAAACCCAGAAGATGGTACACCGTGTGATGTGGAAAGGTTTCTAAAACGCACCTCATTTCTCTTCTCCTTGTGCCCGGGTTCGCCATTCCAGCCGCTTTACTAACAATCTCCCTACTTGGAGCATCAGCACCTTTAACCTCCTGTTCCGTACAGGTTGCAATTTGTCCTGAGGATGAACGGGTAGACGGGGAACCAGTGAGAGACTAGCTCTTGGTGTTGGGACAGGCACAGGTCACTCTATTTTCCCATCAGGAAGAAGAATTAACCACAGGCTCATCCTCCCCCCCGGAACCAGAACAGGGCCTGAAGCCATCCTGCGCTTTTGCGGCCAGCTCCCAAAAAAGCGAGTTGTAAAATGGAGCTTCAGGGCACTGCAATTCCCAAACCTGCAGAGTTATAAATGATAACTCTCGTCCACAAATATATTGAGGGAAGGCAAAGAAGAGGATTTGAAATCAAGGCAGAATTGCAGGAAACAGATTTCAGGAGGTAGATTCGAATCGCCTTTAAAGCACATGAAAAGCGGCAAAACGTTGACAATGATGCACTTGGCCAAAAAGGGCGTATGCGTTTTTTCCTGAATATATTCAGGAAAAAACGCATACGCCCTTTTTGGCCAACCAAGCAACCTGGAAAGGCAAATCAGCGCTACAAAGAAGACTCGCTACCCATCGGTCAAAAGGGCCATGCTGAAAAAAGTCTCAAAACCAGAAATGCAGCACAGGCCATGGAGAAATGGGAGCCTTGCTACACTGATGGGCGGGATGTAAATTGCCAACAGCCACTCTGGAGAAGTGTACGGTGTGTCCTGAAACATCTAAAAAACACAGCTTAGAGAGCTTAGGGCACTTCCACTCATGGGGGTATAAATTGGGAAAATGAAAAATCAGCAAGACACAAGCACCCCAAAGTTTAGGGCTGCTCTGTTGACAAGGACCTCCACTTCATTCCACCTTCAATATCCCAGGAAAGAGAAAAATGGATAAAGAAGTTGTGGTCCTTATGTACAATGGAATATCACTCAGCCATGAAATCAATGTCATAAGGCTAATAGCAGCATGATGAGTGGATTTAGGTACGACGATTCTAAGTGAAATAAGTCACACAGAAAAGGACACTTCTCATAAGGTATCACTTATAGAGGGAATGTAAAACCCGTTACACTTGAACTGAATTACAAAACAGAACAGAGTCACACATGCAGAAAACACACTATGGCTGCTTAACGGGAAAGGTGAGGTGGGGTGATACATAAAACAAGGGTTTCAAATTAGCTCAGATACCGTTCCATAAACCCAATATGTAATAGACAAGACGTACTCCTTGCTCAGAGAACTGGACTCAACACGCCCTATTCACCGCACAAGAATATATCTGACTAGTAATAATCTTAAAACCTATGTATTGATATCTCTCTGTTAGTGTGTCAAGTGGGTGTAAAGCGGCATAAACACAGCAGTGAAAAGCAGCTAAACCCCATTAAAAAAATAAATTACTTTTACAAACCCATGAAACAAAGACAGTGAAAGAGAGAGAAATTCTTACACAATGCGTTCAGGGGCTGTGATGCAACCTGGATTGACCATATCTAGACCCACAGCTGGATGAGACATAAGGGTGGACACTCTTGGGGCTGAGAGGTTTGGTGAGGTTGGGTGAGCAAACGCAGACCCTTTAAAGTAATACTGCGTGGTACCCATCGCATGGGTCCCAAATCTCCAGGTTCAAGGGCATCTTCCTACATCGAAAACATGCATGAGAAAACAAAAAGATGGTACACCATGTGATGGGGAAAGTTTTCTAAAACGCACCTCATTTCTCTTCTCCTTGTGAACGGGTTCGCCATTCCAGCCGCTTTACTAACAATCTCCCTACTTGGAGCATCAGCACCTTTAACCTCCTGTTCCGTACAGGTTGCAATTTGTCCTGAGGATGAACGGGTAGACGGGGAACCAGTGAGAGACTAGCTCTTGGTGTTGGGACAGGCACAGGTCACTCTATTTTCCCATCAGGAAGAAGAATTAACCACAGGCTCATCCTCCCCCCGGAACCAGAACAGGGCCTGAAGCCATCCTGCGCTCTTGCGGCCAGCTCCCAAAAAAGCGAGTTGTAAAATGGAGCTTCAGGGCACTGCAATTCACAAACCTGCAGAGTTATAAATGATAACTCTCGTCCACAAATATATTGAGGGAAGGCAAAGAAGAGGATTTGAAATCAAGGCAGAAATACAGGAAACAGATTTCAGGAGGTAGATTCGAATCACCTTTAAAGCACATGAAAAGCGGCAAAACGTTGACAATGATGCCCTTGGCCAAAAAGGGCGTATGCGTTTTTTCCTGAATATATTCAGGAAAAAACGCATACGCCCTTTTTGGCCAACCAAGCAACCTGGAAAGGCAAATCAGGGCTACAAAGAAGACTCGCTACCCATCGGTCAAAAGGGCCATGCTGAAAAAAGTCTCAAAACCAGAAATGCAGGACAGGCCATGGAGTAATGGGAGCCTTGCTACACTGATGGGCGGGATGTAAATTGCCAACAGCCACTCTGGAGAAGTGTACGGTGTGTCCTGAAACATCTAAAAAACACAGCTTAGAGAGCATAGGGCACTTCCACTCATGGGGGTATAAATTGGGAAAATGAAAAATCAGCAAGACACAAGCACCCCAAAGTTTAGGGCTGCTCTGTTGACAAGGACCTCCACTTCATTCCACCTTCAATATCCCAGGAGGGAGAAAAATGGATAAAGAAGTTGTGGTCCTTATGTACAATGGAATATCACTCAGCCATGAAATCAATGTCATAAGGCTAATAGCAGCATGATGAGTGGATTTAGGTACGACGATTCTAAGTGAAATAAGTCACACAGAAAAGGACACTTCTCATAAGGTATCACTTATAGAGGGAATGTAAAAACCGTTACACTTGAACTGAATTACAAAACAGAACAGAGTCACACATGCAGAAAACACACTATGGCTGCTTAACGGGAAAGGTGAGGTGGGGTGATACATAAAACAAGGGTTTCAAATTAGCTCAGATACCGTTCCATAAACCCAATATGTAATAGACAAGACCTACTCCTTGCTCAGAGAACTGGACTCAACACGCCCTATTCACCGCACAAGAATATATCTGACTAGTAATAATCTTAAAACCTATGTATTGATATCTCTCTGTTAGTGTGTCAAGTGGGTGTAAAGCGGCATAAACACAGCAGTGAAAAGCAGCTAAACCCCATTATAAAAATAAACTACTTGGAAAAACCCATGAAACAAAGACAGTGAAAGAGAGAGAAATTCTTACACAATGCGTTCAGGGGCTGTGATGCAACCTGGATTGACCATTTCTAGACCCACAGCTGGATGAGACATAAGGGTGGACACTCTTGGGGCTGAGAGGTTTGGTGAGGTTGGGTGAGCAAACGCAGACCCTTTAAAGTAATACTGCGTGGTACCCATCGCATGGGTCCCAAATCTCCAGGTTCAAGGGCATCTTCCTACATCGAAAACATGCATGAGAAAACAAAAAGATGGTACACCATGTGATGGGGAAAGGTTTCTAAAACACACCTCATTTCTCTTCTCCTTGTGCCCGAGATCGCCATTCCAGCCGCTTTACTAACAATCTCCCTACTTGGAGCATCAGCACCTTTAACCTCCTGTTCCGTACAGGTTGCAATTTGTCCTGAGGATGAACGGGTAGACGGGGAACCAGTGAGAGACTAGCTCTTGGTGTTGGGACAGGCACAGGTCACTCTATTTTCCCATCAGGAAGAAGAATTAACCACAGGCTCATCCTCCCCCCGGAACCAGAACAGGGCCTGAAGCCATCCTGCGCTCTTGCGGCCAGCTCCCCAAAAAGCGAGTTGTAAAATGGAGCTTCAGGGCACTGCAATTCACAAACCTGCAGAGTTATAAATGATAACTCTCGTCCACAAATATATTGAGGGAAGGCAAAGAAGAGGATTTGAAATCAAGGCAGAAATACAGGAAACAGATTTCAGGAGGTAGATTCGAATCACCTTTAAAGCACATGAAAAGCGGCAAAACGTTGACAATGATGCCCTTGGCCAAAAAGGGCGTATGCGTTTTTTCCTGAATATATTCAGGAAAAAACGCATACGCCCTTTTTGGCCAACCAAGCAACCTGGAAAGGCAAATCAGGGCTACAAAGAAGACTCGCTACCCATCGGTCAAAAGGGCCATGCTGAAAAAAGTCTCAAAACCAGAAATGCAGGACAGGCCATGGAGTAATGGGAGCCTTGCTACACTGATGGGCGGGATGTAAATTGCCAACAGCCACTCTGGAGAAGTGTACGGTGTGTCCTGAAACATCTAAAAAACACAGCTTAGAGAGCATAGGGCACTTCCACTCATGGGGGTATAAATTGGGAAAATGAAAAATCAGCAAGACACAAGCACCCCAAAGTTTAGGGCTGCTCTGTTGACAAGGACCTCCACTTCATTCCACCTTCAATATCCCAGGAGGGAGAAAAATGGATAAAGAAGTTGTGGTCCTTATGTACAATGGAATATCACTCAGCCATGAAATCAATGTCATAAGGCTAATAGCAGCATGATGAGTGGATTTAGGTACGACGATTCTAAGTGAAATAAGTCACACAGAAAAGGACACTTCTCATAAGGTATCACTTATAGAGGGAATGTAAAAACCGTTACACTTGAACTGAATTACAAAACAGAACAGAGTCACACATGCAGAAAACACACTATGGCTGCTTAACGGGAAAGGTGAGGTGGGGTGATACATAAAACAAGGGTTTCAAATTAGCTCAGATACCGTTCCATAAACCCAATATGTAATAGACAAGACGTACTCCTTGCTCAGAGAACTGGACTCAACACGCCCTATTCACCGCACAAGAATATATCTGACTAGTAATAATCTTAAAACCTATGTATTGATATCTCTCTGTTAGTGTGTCAAGTGGGTGTAAAGCGGCATAAACACAGCAGTGAAAAGCAGCTAAACCCCATTATAAAAATAAACTACTTGGAAAAACCCATGAAACAAAGACAGTGAAAGAGAGAGAAATTCTTACACAATGCGTTCAGGGGCTGTGATGCAACCTGGATTGACCATTTCTAGACCCACAGCTGGATGAGACATAAGGGTGGACACTCTTGGGGCTGAGAGGTTTGGTGAGGTTGGGTGAGCAAACGCAGACCCTTTAAAGTAATACTGCGTGGTACCCATCGCATGGGTCCCAAATCTCCAGGTTCAAGGGCATCTTCCTACATCGAAAACATGCATGAGAAAACAAAAAGATGGTACACCATGTGATGGGGAAAGGTTTCTAAAACACACCTCATTTCTCTTCTCCTTGTGCCCGGGATCGCCATTCCAGCCGCTTTACTAACAATCTCCCTACTTGGAGCATCAGCACCTTTAACCTCCTGTTCCGTACAGGTTGCAATTTGTCCTGAGGATGAACGGGTAGACGGGGAACCAGTGAGAGACTAGCTCTTGGTGTTGGGACAGGCACAGGTCACTCTATTTTCCCATCAGGAAGAAGAATTAACCACAGGCTCATCCTCCCCCCCGGAACCAGAACAGGGCCTGAAGCCATCCTGCGCTTTTGCGGCCAGCTTCCAAAAAAGCGAGTTGTAAAATGGAGCTTCAGGGCACTGCAATTCCCAAACCTGCAGAGTTATAAATGATAACTCTCGTCCACAAATATATTGAGGGAAGGCAAAGAAGAGGATTTGAAATCAAGGCAGAATTGCAGGAAACAGATTGCAGGAGGTAGATTCGAATCGCCTTTAAAGCACATGAAAAGCCGCAAAACGTTGACAATGATGCCCTTGGCCAAAAAGGGCGTATGCGTTTTTTCCTGAATATATTCAGGAAAAAACGCATACGCCCTTTTTGGCCAACCAAGCAACCTGGAAAGGCAAATCAGCGCTACAAAGAAGACTCGCTACCCATCGGTCAAAAGGGCCATGCTGAAAAAAGTCTCAAAACCAGAAATGCAGGACAGGCCATGGAGAAATGGGAGCCTTGCTACACTGATGGGCGGGATGTAAATTGCCAACAGCCACTCTGGAGAAGTGTACGGTGTGTCCTGAAACATCTAAAAAACACAGCTTAGAGAGCTTAGGGCACTTCCACTCATGGGGGTATAAATTGGGAAAATGAAAAATCAGCAAGACACAAGCACCCCAAAGTTTAGGGCTGCTCTGTTGACAAGGACCTCCACTTCATTCCACCTTCAATATCCCAGGAAAGAGAAAAATGGATAAAGAAGTTGTGGTCCTTATGTACAATGGAATATCACTCAGCCATGAAATCAATGTCATAAGGCTAGTAGCAGCATGATGAGTGGATTTAGGTACGACGATTCTAAGTGAAATAAGTCACACAGAAAAGGACACTTCTCATAAGGTATCACTTATAGAGGGAATGTAAAACCCGTTACACTTGAACTGAATTACAAAACAGAACAGAGTCACACAGGAAGAAAACACACTATGGCTGCTTAACGGGAAAGGTGAGGTGGGGTGATACATAAAACAAGGGTTTCAAATTAGCTCAGATACCGTTCCATAAACCCAATATGTAATAGACAAGACCTACTCCTTGCTCAGAGAACTGGACTCAACACGCCCTATTCACCGCACAAGAATATATCTGACTAGTAATAATCTTAAAACCTATGTATTGATATCTCTCTGTTAGTGTGTCAAGTGGGTGTAAAGCGGCATAAACACAGCAGTGAAAAGCAGCTAAACCCCATTATAAAAATAAATTACTTTGAAAAACCCATGAAACAAAGACAGTGAAAGAGAGAGAAATTCTTACACAATGCGTTCAGGGGCTGTGATGCAACCTGGATTGACCATATCTAGACCCACAGCTGGATGAGACATAAGGGTGGACACTCTTGGGGCTGAGAGGTTTGGTGAGGTTGGGTGAGCAAACGCAGACCCTTTAAAGTAATACTGCGTGGTACCCATCACATGGGTCCCAAATCTCCAGGTTCAAGGGCATCTTCCTACATCGAAAACATGCATGAGAAAACAAAAAGATGGTACACCATGTGATGGGGAAAGGTTTCTAAAATGCACCTCATTTCTCTTCTCCTTGTGCCCGGGTTCGCCATTCCATCCGCTTTACTAACAATCTCCCTACTTGGAGCATCAGCACCTTTAACCTCCTGTTCCGTACAGGTTGCAATTTGTCCTGAGGATGAACGGGTAGACGGGGAACCAGTGAGAGACTAGCTCTTGGTGTTGGGACAGGCACAGGTCACTCTATTTTCCCATCAGGAAGAAGAATTAACCACAGGCTCATCCTCCCCCCCGGAACCAGAACAGGGCCTGAAGCCATCCTGCGCTTTTGCGGCCAGCTTCCAAAAAAGCGAGTTGTAAAATGGAGCTTCAGGGCACTGCAATTCACAAACCTGCAGAGTTATAAATGACAACTCTCGTCCACAAATATATTGAGGGAAGGCAAAGAAGAGGATTTGAAATCAAGGCAGAAATGCAGGAAACAGATTTCAGGAGGTAGATTCGAATCGCCTTTAAAGCACATGAAAAGCGGCAAAACGTTGACAATGATGCCCTTGGCCAAAAAGGGCGTATGCGTTTTATCCTGAATATATTCAGGAAAAAATGCATACGCCCTTTTTGGCCAACCAAGCAACCTAGAAAGGCAAATTAGGGCTACAAAGAAGACTGGCTACCCATCGGTCAAAAGGGCCATGCTGAAAAAAGTCTCAAAACCAGAAATGCAGCACAGGCCATGGAGAAATAGGAGCCTTGCTACACTGATGGGCGGGATGTAAATTGCCAACAGCCACTCTGGAGAAGTGTACGGTGTGTCCTGAAACATCTAAAAAACACAGCTTAGAGAGCATAGGGCACTTCCACTCATGGGGGTATAAATTGGGAAAATGAAAAATCAGCAAGACACAAGCACCCCAAAGTTTAGGGCTGCTCTGTTGACAAGGACCTCCACTTCATTCCACCTTCAATATCCCAGGAAAGAGAAAAATGGATAAAGAAGTTGTGGTCCTTATGTACAATGGAATATCACTCAGCCATGAAATCAATGTCATAAGGCTAGTAGCAGCATGATGAGTGGATTTAGGTACGACGATTCTAAGTGAAATAAGTCACACAGAAAAGGACACTTCTCATAAGGTATCACTTATAGAGGGAATGTAAAACCCGTTACACTTGAACTGAATTACAAAACAGAACAGAGTCACACATGCAGAAAACACACTATGGCTGCTTAACGGGAAAGGTGAGGTGGGGTGATACATAAAACAAGGGTTTCAAATTAGCTCAGATACCGTTCCATAAACCCAATATGTAATAGACAAGACGTACTCCTTGCTCAGAGAACTGGACTCAACACGCCCTATTCACCGCACAAGAATATATCTGACTAGTAATAATCTTAAAACCTATGTATTGATATCTCTCTGTTAGTGTGTCAAGTGGGTGTAACGCGGCATAAACACAGCAGTGAAAAGCAGATAAACCCCATTAAAAAAATACATTACTTTTACAAACCCATGAAACAAAGACAGTGAAAGAGAGAGAAATTGTTACACAATGCGTTCAGGGGCTGTGATGCAACCTGGATTGACCATATCTAGACCCACAGCTGGATGAGACATAAGGGTGGACACTCTTGGGGCTGAGAGGTTTGGTGAGGTTGGGTGAGCAAACGCAGACCCTTTAAATTAATACTGCGTGGTACCCATCGCATGGGTCCCAAATCTCCAGGTTCAAGGGCATCTTCCTACATCGAAAACATGCATGAGAAAACAAAAAGATGGTACACCATGTGATGGGGAAAGTTTTCTAAAACGCACCTCATTTCTCTTCTCCTTGTGACCGGGTTCGCCATTCCAGCCGCTTTACTAACAATCTCCCTACTTGGAGCATCAGCACCTTTAACCTCCTGTTCCGTACAGGTTGCAATTTGTCCTGAGGATGAACGGGTAGACGGGGAACCAGTGAGAGACTAGCTCTTGGTGTTGGGACAGGCACAGGTCACTCTATTTTCCCATCAGGAAGAAGAATTAACCACAGGCTCATCCTCCCCCCGGAACCAGAACAGGGCCTGAAGCCATCCTGCGCTTTTGCGGCCAGCTCCCAAAAAAGCGAGTTGTAAAATGGAGCTTCAGGGCACTGCAATTCCCAAACCTGCAGAGTTATAAATGATAACTCTCATCCACAAATATATTGAGGGAAGGCAAAGAAGAGGATTTGAAATCAAGGCAGAAATGCAGGAAACAGATTTCAGGAGGTAGATTCGAATCACCTTTAAAGCACATGAAAAGCGGCAAAACGTTGACAATGATGCCCTTGGCCAAAAAGGGCGTATGCGTTTTTTCCTGAATATATTCAGGAAAAAACGCATACGCCCTTTTTGGCCAACCAAGCAACCTGGAAAGGCAAATCAGGGCTACAAAGAAGACTCGCTACCCATCGGTCAAAAGGGCCATGCTGAAAAAAGTCTCAAAACCAGAAATGCAGGACAGGCCATGGAGTAATGGGAGCCTTGCTACACTGATGGGCGGGATGTAAATTGCCAACAGCCACTCTGGAGAAGTGTACGGTGTGTCCTGAAACATCTAAAAAACACAGCTTAGAGAGCATAGGGCACTTCCACTCATGGGGGTATAAATTGGGAAAATGAAAAATCAGCAAGACACAAGCACCCCAAAGTTTAGGGCTGCTCTGTTGACAAGGACCTCCACTTCATTCCACCTTCAATATCCCAGGAAAGAGAAAAATGGATAAAGAAGTTGTGGTCCTTATGTACAATGGAATATCACTCAGCCATGAAATCAATGTCATAAGGCTAGTAGCAGCATGATGAGTGGATTTAGGTACGACGATTCTAAGTGAAATAAGTCACACAGAAAAGGACACTTCTCATAAGGTATCACTTATAGAGGGAATGTAAAACCCGTTACACTTGAACTGAATTACAAAACAGAACAGAGTCACACAGGAAGAAAACACACTATGGCTGCTTAACGGGAAAGGTGAGGTGGGGTGATACATAAAACAAGGGTTTCAAATTAGCTCAGATACCGTTCCATACACCCAATATGTAATAGACAAGACGTACTCCTTGCTCAGAGAACTGGACTCAACACGCCCTATTCACCGCACAAGAATATATCTGACTAGTAATAATCTTAAAACCTATGTATTGATATCTCTCTGTTAGTGTGTCAAGTGGGTGTAAAGTGGCATAAACACAGCAGTGAAAAGCAGCTAAACCCCATTATAAAAATAAATTACTTTGAAAAACCCATGAAACAAAGACAGTGAAAGAGAGAGAAATTCTTACACAATGCGTTCAGGGGCTGTGATGCAACCTGGATTGACCATATCTAGACCCACAGCTGGATGAGACATAAGGGTGGACACTCTTGGGGCTGAGAGGTTTGGTGAGGTTGGGTGAGCAAACGCAGACCCTTTAAAGTAATACTGCGTGGTACCCATCGCATGGGTCCCAAATCTCCAGGTTCAAGGGCATCTTCCTACATCGAAAACATGCATGAGAAAACAAAAAGATGGTACACCATGTGATGGGGAAAGTTTTCTAAAACGCACCTCATTTCTCTTCTCCTTGTGACCGGGTTCGCCATTCCAGCCGCTTTACTAACAATCTCCCTACTTGGAGCATCAGCACCTTTAACCTCCTGTTCCGTACAGGTTGCAATTTGTCCTGAGGATGAACGGGTAGACGGGGAACCAGTGAGAGACTAGCTCTTGGTGTTGGGACAGGCACAGGTCACTCTATTTTCCCATCAGGAAGAAGAATTAACCACAGGCTCATCCTCCCCCCGGAACCAGAACAGGGCCTGAAGCCATCCTGCGCTTTTGCGGCCAGCTCCCAAAAAAGCGAGTTGTAAAATGGAGCTTCAGGGCACTGCAATTCCCAAACCTGCAGAGTTATAAATGATAACTCTCGTCCACAAATATATTGAGGGAAGGCAAAGAAGAGGATTTGAAATCAAGGCAGAAATGCAGGAAACAGATTTCAGGAGGTAGATTCGAATCACCTTTAAAGCACATGAAAAGCGGCAAAACGTTGACAATGATGCCCTTGGCCAAAAAGGGCGTATGCGTTTTTTCCTGAATATATTCAGGAAAAAACGCATACGCCCTTTTTGGCCAACCAAGCAACCTGGAAAGGCAAATCAGGGCTACAAAGAAGACTCGCTACCCATCGGTCAAAAGGGCCATGCTGAAAAAAGTCTGAAAACCAGAAATGCAGGACAGGCCATGGAGTAATGGGAGCCTTGCTACACTGATGGGCGGGATGTAAATTGCCAACAGCCACTCTGGAGAAGTGTACGGTGTGTCCTGAAACATCTAAAAAACACAGCTTAGAGAGCTTAGGGCACTTCCACTCATGGGGGTATAAATTGGGAAAATGAAAAATCAGCAAGACACAAGCACCCCAAAGTTTAGGGCTGCTCTGTTGACAAGGACCTCCACTTCATTCCACCTTCAATATCCCAGGAGGGAGAAAAATGGATAAAGAAGTTGTGGTCCTTATGTACAATGGAATATCACTCAGCCATGAAATCAATGTCATAAGGCTAATAGCAGCATGATGAGTGGATTTAGGTACGACGATTCTAAGTGAAATAAGTCACACAGAAAAGGAAACTTCTCATAAGGTATCACTTATAGAGGGAATGTAAAAACCGTTACACTTGAACTGAATTACAAAACAGAACAGAGTCACACATGCAGAAAACACACTATGGCTGCTTAACGGGAAAGGTGAGGTGGGGTGATACATAAAACAAGGGTTTCAAATTAGCTCAGATACCGTTCCATAAACCCAATATGTAATAGACAAGACCTACTCCTTGCTCAGAGAACTGGACTCAACACGCCCTATTCACCGCACAAGAATATATCTGACTAGTAATAATCTTAAAACCTATGTATTGATATCTCTCTGTTAGTGTGTCAAGTGGGTGTAAAGCGGCATAAACACAGCAGTGAAAAGCAGCTAAACCCCATTATAAAAATAAACTACTTGGAAAAACCCATGAAACAAAGACAGTGAAAGAGAGAGAAATTCTTACACAATGCGTTCAGGGGCTGTGATGCAACCTGGATTGACCATTTCTAGACCCACAGCTGGATGAGACATAAGGGTGGACACTCTTGGGGCTGAGAGGTTTGGTGAGGTTGGGTGAGCAAACGCAGACCCTTTAAAGTAATACTGCGTGGTACCCATCGCATGGGTCCCAAATCTCCAGGTTCAAGGGCATCTTCCTACATCGAAAACATGCATGAGAAAACAAAAAGATGGTACACCATGTGATGGGGAAAGGTTTCTAAAACACACCTCATTTCTCTTCTCCTTGTGCCCGGGATCGCCATTCCAGCCGCTTTACTAACAATCTCCCTACTTGGAGCATCAGCACCTTTAACCTCCTGTTCCGTACAGGTTGCAATTTGTCCTGAGGATGAACGGGTAGACGGGGAACCAGTGAGAGACTAGCTCTTGGTGTTGGGACAGGCACAGGTCACTCTATTTTCCCATCAGGAAGAAGAATTAACCACAGGCTCATCCTCCGCCCCGGAACCAGAACAGGGCCTGAAGCCATCCTGCGCTTTTGCGGCCAGCTCCCAAAAAAGCGAGTTGTAAAATGGAGCTTCAGGGCACTGCAATTCACA
Organism: Balaenoptera borealis; assembly: GCF_965194805.1. Lineage (NCBI taxonomy): Eukaryota > Metazoa > Chordata > Mammalia > Artiodactyla > Balaenopteridae > Balaenoptera > Balaenoptera borealis. The sequence goes on from NW_028124009.1 coordinate 5,104,803, forward strand.
AACCTGCAGAGTTATAAATGATAACTCTCGTCCACAAATATATTGAGGGAAGGCAAAGAAGAGGATTTGAAATCAAGGCAGAATTGTAGGAAACAGATTTCAGGAGGTAGATTCGAATCGCCTTTAAAGCACATGAAAAGCGGCAAAACGTTGACAATGATGCCCTTTTTGGCCAACCAAGCAACCTAGAAAGGCAAATCAGCGCGACAAAGCAGACTCGCTACCCATCGGTCAAAAGGGCCATGCTGAAAAAAGTCTCAAAACCAGAAATGCAGCACAGGCCATGGAGAAATGGGAGCCTTGCTACACTGATGGGCGGGATGTAAATTTCCAACAGCCACTCTGGAGAAATGTATGGTGTGTCCTGAAACATCTAAAAAACACAGCTTAGAGAGCATAGGGCACTTCCACTCATGGGGGTATAAATTGGGAAAATGAAAAATCAGCAAGACACAAGCACCCCAAAGTTTAGGGCTGCTCTGTTGACAAGGACCTCCACTTCATTCCACCTTCAATATCCCAGGAAAGAGAAAAATGGATAAAGAAGTTGTGGTCCTTATGTACAATGGAATATCACTCAGCCATGAAATCAATGTCATAAGGCTAGTAGCAGCATGATGAGTGGATTTAGGTACAACGATTCTAAGTGAAATAAGTCACACAGAAAAGGACACTTCTCATAAGGTATCACTTATAGAGGGAATGTAAAAAGCGTTACACTTGAACTGAATTACAAAACAGAACAGAGTCACACATGCAGAAAACACACTATGGCTGCTTAACGGGAAAGGTGAGGTGGGGTGATACATAAAACAAGGGTTTCAAATTAGCTCAGATACCGTTCCATAAACCCAATATGTAATAGACAAGACCTACTCCTTGCTCAGAGAACTGGACTCAACACGCCCTATTCACCGCACAAGAATATATCTGACTAGTAATAATCTTAAAACCTATGTATTGATATCTCTCTGTTAGTGTGTCAAGTGGGTGAAAAGCGGCATAAACACAGCAGTGAAAAGCAGCTAAACCCCATTATAAAAATAAATTACTTTTACAAACCCATGAAACAAAGACAGTGAAAGAGAGAGAAATTCTTACACAATGCGTTCAGGGGCTGTGATGCAACCTGGATTGACCATATCTAGACCCACAGCTGGATGAGACATAAGGGTGGACACTCTTGGGGCTGAGAGGTTTGGTGAGGTTGGGTGAGCAAATGCAGACCCTTTAAAGTAATACTGCGTGGTACCCATCGCATGGGTCCCAAATCTCCAGGTTCAAGGGCATCTTCCTACATCGAAAACATGCATGAGAAACCCAGAAGATGGTACACCGTGTGATGTGGAAAGGTTTCTAAAACGCACCTCATTTCTCTTCTCCTTGTGCCCGGGTTCGCCATTCCAGCCGCTTTACTAACAATCTCCCTACTTGGAGCATCAGCACCTTTAACCTCCTGTTCCGTACAGGTTGCAATTTGTCCTGAGGATGAACGGGTAGACGGGGAACCAGTGAGAGACTAGCTCTTGGTGTTGGGACAGGCACAGGTCACTCTATTTTCCCATCAGGAAGAAGAATTAACCACAGGCTCATCCTCCCCCCCGGAACCAGAACAGGGCCTGAAGCCATCCTGCGCTTTTGCGGCCAGCTCCCAAAAAAGCGAGTTGTAAAATGGAGCTTCAGGGCACTGCAATTCCCAAACCTGCAGAGTTATAAATGATAACTCTCGTCCACAAATATATTGAGGGAAGGCAAAGAAGAGGATTTGAAATCAAGGCAGAATTGCAGGAAACAGATTTCAGGAGGTAGATTCGAATCGCCTTTAAAGCACATGAAAAGCGGCAAAACGTTGACAATGATGCCCTTGGCAAAAAAGGGCGTATGCGTTTTTTCCTGAATATATTCAGGAAAAAACGCATACGCCCTTTTTGGCCAACCAAGCAACCTGGAAAGGCAAATCAGCGCTACAAAGAAGACTCGCTACCCATCGGTCAAAAGGGCCATGCTGAAAAAAGTCTCAAAACCAGAAATGCAGCACAGGCCATGGAGAAATGGGAGCCTTGCTACACTGATGGGCGGGATGTAAATTGCCAACAGCCACTCTGGAGAAGTGTACGGTGTGTCCTGAAACATCTAAAAAACACAGCTTAGAGAGCTTAGGGCACTTCCACTCATGGGGGTATAAATTGGGAAAATGAAAAATCAGCAAGACACAAGCACCCCAAAGTTTAGGGCTGCTCTGTTGACAAGGACCTCCACTTCATTCCACCTTCAATATCCCAGGAAAGAGAAAAATGGATAAAGAAGTTGTGGTCCTTATGTACAATGGAATATCACTCAGCCATGAAATCAATGTCATAAGGCTAGTAGCAGCATGATGAGTGGATTTAGGTACGACGATTCTAAGTGAAATAAGTCACACAGAAAAGGACACTTCTCATAAGGTATCACTTATAGAGGGAATGTAAAACCCGTTACACTTGAACTGAATAACAAAACAGAACAGAGTCACACATGCAGAAAACACACTATGGCTGCTTAACGGGAAAGGTGAGGTGGGGTGATACATAAAACAAGGGTTTCAAATTAGCTCAGATACCGTTCCATAAACCCAATATGTAATAGACAAGACCTACTCCTTGCTCAGAGAACTGGACTCAACACGCCCTATTCACCGCACAAGAATATATCTGACTAGTAATAATCTTAAAACCTATGTATTGATATCTCTCTGTTAGTGTGTCAAGTGGGTGTAAAGCGGCATAAACACAGCAGTGAAAAGCAGCTAAACCCCATTATAAAAATAAATTACTTTGAAAAACCCATGAAACAAAGACAGTGAAAGAGAGAGAAATTCTTACACAATGCGTTCAGGGGCTGTGATGCAACCTGGATTGACCATTTCTAGACCCACAGCTGGATGAGACATAAGGGTGGACACTCTTGGGGCTGAGAGGTTTGGTGAGGTTGGGTGAGCAAACGCAGACCCTTTAAAGTAATACTGCGTGGTACCCATCGCATGGGTCCCAAATCTCCAGGTTCAAGGGCATCTTCCTACATCGAAAACATGCATGAGAAAACAAAAAGATGGTACACCGTGTGATGGGGAAAGGTTTCTAAAACACACCTCATTTCTCTTCTCCTTGTGCCCGGGATCGCCATTCCAGCCGCTTTACTAACAATCTCCCTACTTGGAGCATCAGCACCTTTAACCTCCTGTTCCGTACAGGTTGCAATTTGTCCTGAGGATGAACGGGTAGACGGGGAACCAGTGAGAGACTAGCTCTTGGTGTTGGGACAGGCACAGGTCACTCTATTTTCCCATCAGGAAGAAGAATTAACCACAGGCTCATCCTCCCCCCCGGAACCAGAACAGGGCCTGAAGCCATCCTGCGCTTTTGCGGCCAGCTCCCAAAAAAGCGAGTTGTAAAATGGAGCTTCAGGGCACTGCAATTCACAAAACTGCAGAGTTATAAATGATAACTCTCGTCCACAAATATATTGAGGGAAGGCAAAGAAGAGGATTTGAAATCAAGGCAGAATTGTAGGAAACAGATTTCAGGAGGTAGATTCGAATCGCCTTTAAAGCACATGAAAAGCGGCAAAACGTTGACAATGATGCCCTTTTTGGCCAACCAAGCAACCTAGAAAGGCAAATCAGCGCGACAAAGCAGACTCGCTACCCATCGGTCAAAAGGGCCATGCTGAAAAAAGTCTCAAAACCAGAAATGCAGCACAGGCCATGGAGAAATGGGAGCCTTGCTACACTGATGGGCGGGATGTAAATTGCCAACAGCCACTCTGGGGAAGTGTACGGTGTGTCCTGAAACATCTAAAAAACACAGCTTAGAGAGCATAGGGCACTTCCACTCATGGGGGTATAAATTGGGAAAATGAAAAATCAGCAAGACACAAGCACCCCAAAGTTTAGGGCTGCTCTGTTGACAAGGACCTCCACTTCATTCCACCTTCAATATCCCAGGAAAGAGAAAAATGGATAAAGAAGTTGTGGTCCTTATGTACAATGGAATATCACTCAGCCATGAAATCAATGTCATAAGGCTAGTAGCAGCATGATGAGTGGATTTAGGTACAACGATTCTAAGTGAAATAAGTCACACAGAAAAGGACACTTCTCATAAGGTATCACTTATAGAGGGAATGTAAAAAGCGTTACACTTGAACTGAATTACAAAACAGAACAGAGTCACACATGCAGAAAACACACTATGGCTGCTTAACGGGAAAGGTGAGGTGGGGTGATACATAAAACAAGGGTTTCAAATTAGCTCAGATACCGTTCCATAAACCCAATATGTAATAGACAAGACCTACTCCTTGCTCAGAGAACTGGACTCAACACGCCCTATTCACCGCACAAGAATATATCTGACTAGTAATAATCTTAAAACCTATGTATTGATATCTCTCTGTTAGTGTGTCAAGTGGGTGAAAAGCGGCATAAACACAGCAGTGAAAAGCAGCTAAACCCCATTATAAAAATAAATTACTTTTACAAACCCATGAAACAAAGACAGTGAAAGAGAGAGAAATTCTTACACAATGCGTTCAGGGGCTGTGATGCAACCTGGATTGACCATATCTAGACCCACAGCTGGATGAGACATAAGGGTGGACACTCTTGGGGCTGAGAGGTTTGGTGAGGTTGGGTGAGCAAATGCAGACCCTTTAAAGTAATACTGCGTGGTACCCATCGCATGGGTCCCAAATCTCCAGGTTCAAGGGCATCTTCCTACATCGAAAACATGCATGAGAAACCCAGAAGATAGTACACCGTGTGATGTGGAAAGGTTTCTAAAACGCACCTCATTTCTCTTCTCCTTGTGCCCGGGTTCGCCATTCCAGCCGCTTTACTAACAATCTCCCTACTTGGAGCATCAGCACCTTTAACCTCCTGTTCCGTACAGGTTGCAATTTGTCCTGAGGATGAACGGGTAGACGGGGAACCAGTGAGAGACTAGCTCTTGGTGTTGGGACAGGCACAGGTCACTCTATTTTCCCATCAGGAAGAAGAATTAACCACAGGCTCATCCTCCCCCCGGAACCAGAACAGGGCCTGAAGCCATCCTGCGCTTTTGCGGCCAGCTCCCAAAAAAGCGAGTTGTAAAATGGAGCTTCAGGGCACTGCAATTCCCAAACCTGCAGAGTTATAAATGATAACTCTCGTCCACAAATATATTGAGGGAAGGCAAAGAAGAGGATTTGAAATCAAGGCAGAATTGCAGGAAACAGATTTCAGGAGGTAGATTCGAATCGCCTTTAAAGCACATGAAAAGCGGCAAAACGTTGACAATGATGCCCTTGGCCAAAAAGGGCGTATGCGTTTTTTCCTGAATATATTCAGGAAAAAACGCATACGCCCTTTTTGGCCAACCAAGCAACCTGGAAAGGCAAATCAGCGCTACAAAGAAGACTCGCTACCCATCGGTCAAAAGGGCCATGCTGAAAAAAGTCTCAAAACCAGAAATGCAGGACAGGCCATGGAGAAATGGGAGCCTTGCTACACTGATGGGCGGGATGTAAATTGCCAACAGCCACTCTGGAGAAGTGTACGGTGTGTCCTGAAACATCTAAAAAACACAGCTTAGAGAGCTTAGGGCACTTCCACTCATGGGGGTATAAATTGGGAAAATGAAAAATCAGCAAGACACAAGCACCCCAAAGTTTAGGGCTGCTCTGTTGACAAGGACCTCCACTTCATTCCACCTTCAATATCCCAGGAAAGAGAAAAATGGATAAAGAAGTTGTGGTCCTTATGTACAATGGAATATCACTCAGCCATGAAATCAATGTCATAAGGCTAGTAGCAGCATGATGAGTGGATTTAGGTACGACGATTCTAAGTGAAATAAGTCACACAGAAAAGGACACTTCTCATAAGGTATCACTTATAGAGGGAATGTAAAACCCGTTACACTTGAACTGAATTACAAAACAGAACAGAGTCACACATGCAGAAAACACACTATGGCTGCTTAACGGGAAAGGTGAGGTGGGGTGATACATAAAACAAGGGTTTCAAATTAGCTCAGATACCGTTCCATAAACCCAATATGTAATAGACAAGATGTACTCCTTGCTCAGAGAACTGGACTCAACACGCCCTATTCACCGCACAAGAATATATCTGACTAGTAATAATCTTAAAACCTATGTATTGATATCTCTCAGTTAGTGTGTCAAGTGGGTGTAAAGCGGCATAAACACAGCAGTGAAAAGCAGCTAAACCCCATTAAAAAAATACATTACTTTTACAAACCCATGAAACAAAGACAGTGAAAGAGAGAGAAATTCTTACACAATGCGTTCGGGGGCTGTGATGCAACCTGGATTGACCATATCTAGACCCACAGCTGGATGAGACATAAGGGTGGACACTCTTGGGGCTGAGAGGTTTGGTGAGGTTGGGTGAGCAAACGCAGACCCTTTAAAGTAATACTGCGTGGTACCCATCGCATGGGTCCCAAATCTCCAGGTTCAAGGGCATCTTCCTACATCGAAAACATGCATGAGAAAACAAAAAGATGGTACACCATGTGATGGGGAAAGTTTTCTAAAACGCACCTCATTTCTCTTCTCCTTGTGACCGGGTTCGCCATTCCAGCCGCTTTACTAACAATCTCCCTACTTGGAGCATCAGCACCTTTAACCTCCTGTTCCGTACAGGTTGCAATTTGTCCTGAGGATGAACGGGTAGACGGGGAACCAGTGAGAGACTAGCTCTTGGTGTTGGGACAGGCACAGGTCACTCTATTTTCCCATCAGGAAGAAGAATTAACCACAGGCTCATCCTCCCCCCGGAACCAGAACAGGGCCTGAAGCCATCCTGCGCTTTTGCGGCCAGCTCCCAAAAAAGCGAGTTGTAAAATGGAGCTTCAGGGCACTGCAATTCACAAACCTGCAGAGTTATAAATGATAACTCTCGTCCACAAATATATTGAGGGAAGGCAAAGAAGAGGATTTGAAATCAAGGCAGAAATACAGGAAACAGATTTCAGGAGGTAGATTCGAATCACCTTTAAAGCACATGAAAAGCGGCAAAACGTTGACAATGATGCCCTTGGCCAAAAAGGGCGTATGCGTTTTTTCCTGAATATATTCAGGAAAAAACGCATACGCCCTTTTTGGCCAACCAAGCAACCTGGAAAGGCAAATCAGGGCTACAAAGAAGACTCGCTACCCATCGGTCAAAAGGGCCATGCTGAAAAAAGTCTCAAAACCAGAAATGCAGCACAGGCCATGGAGAAATGGGAGCCTTGCTACACTGATGGGCGGGATGTAAATTGCCAACAGCCACTCTGGAGAAGTGTACGGTGTGTCCTGAAACATCTAAAAAACACAGCTTAGAGAGCATAGGGCACTTCCACTCATGGGGGTATAAATTGGGAAAATGAAAAATCAGCAAGACACAAGCACCCCAAAGTTTAGGGCTGCTCTGTTGACAAGGACCTCCACTTCATTCCACCTTCAATATCCCAGGAGGGAGAAAAATGGATAAAGAAGTTGTGGTCCTTATGTACAATGGAATATCACTCAGCCATGAAATCAATGTCGTAAGGCTAGTAGCAGCATGATGAGTGGATTTAGGTACGACGATTCTAAGTGAAATAAGTCACACAGAAAAGGACACTTCTCATAAGGTATCACTTATAGAGGGAATGTAAAAACCGTTACACTTGAACTGAATTACAAAACAGAACAGAGTCACACATGCAGAAAACACACTATGGCTGCTTAACGGGAAAGGTGAGGTGGGGTGATACATAACACAAGGGTTTCAAATTAGCTCAGATACCGTTCCATAAACCCAATATGTAATAGACAAGACCTACTCCTTGCTCAGAGAACTGGACTCAACACGCCCTATTCACCGCACAAGAATATATCTGACTAGTAATAATCTTAAAACCTATGTATTGATATCTCTCTGTTAGTGTGTCAAGTGGGTGTAAAGCGGCATAAACACAGCAGTGAAAAGCAGCTAAACCCCATTATCAAAATAAATTACTTTGAAAAACCCATGAAACAAAGACAGTGAAAGAGAGAGAAATTCTTACACAATGCGTTCAGGGGCTGTGATGCAACCTGGATTGACCATTTCTAGACCCACAGCTGGATGAGACATAAGGGTGGACACTCTTGGGGCTGAGAGGTTTGGTGAGGTTGGGTGAGCAAACGCAGACCATTTAAAGTAATACTGCGTGGTACCCATCGCATGGGTCCCAAATCTCCAGGTTCAAGGGCATCTTCCTACATCGAAAACATGCATGAGAAAACAAAAAGATGGTACACCATGTGATGGGGAAAGGTTTCTAAAACACACCTCATTTCTCTTCTCCTTGTGCCCGGGATCGCCATTCCAGCCGCTTTACTAACAATCTCCCTACTTGGAGCATCAGCACCTTTAACCTCCTGTTCCGTACAGGTTGCAATTTGTCCTGAGGATGAACGGGTAGACGGGGAACCAGTGAGAGACTAGCTCTTGGTGTTGGGACAGGCACAGGTCACTCTATTTTCCCATCAGGAAGAAGAATTAACCACAGGCTCATCCTCTCCCCCGGAACCAGAACAGGGCCTGAAGCCATCCTGCGCTTTTGCGGCCAGCTCCCAAAAAAGCGAGTTGTAAAATGGAGCTTCAGGGCACTGCAATTCCCAAACCTGCAGAGTTATAAATGATAACTCTCGTCCACAAATATATTGAGGGAAGGCAAAGAAGAGGATTTGAAATCAAGGCAGAATTGTAGGAAACAGATTTCAGGAGGTAGATTCGAATCGCCTTTAAAGCACATGAAAAGCGGCAAAACGTTGACAATGATGCCCTTTTTGGCCAACCAAGCAACCTAGAAAGGCAAATCAGCGCGACAAAGCAGACTCGCTACCCATCGGTCAAAAGGGCCATGCTGAAAAAAGTCTCAAAACCAGAAATGCAGCACAGGCCATGGAGAAATGGGAGCCTTGCTACACTGATGGGCGGGATGTAAATTGCCAACAGCCACTCTGGAGAAGTGTACGGTGTGTCCTGAAACATCTAAAAAACACAGCTTAGAGAGCATAGGGCACTTCCACTCATGGGGGTATAAATTGGGAAAATGAAAAATCAGCAAGACACAAGCACCCCAAAGTTTAGGGCTGCTCTGTTGACAAGGACCTCCACTTCATTCCACCTTCAATATCCCAGGAAAGAGAAAAATGGATAAAGAAGTTGTGGTCCTTATGTACAATGGAATATCACTCAGCCATGAAATCAATGTCATAAGGCTAGTAGCAGCATGATGAGTGGATTTAGGTACGACGATTCTAAGTGAAATAAGTCACACAGAAAAGGACACTTCTCATAAGGTATCACTTATAGAGGGAATGTAAAACCCGTTACACTTGAACTGAATTACAAAACAGAACAGAGTCACACAGGAAGAAAACACACTATGGCTGCTTAACGGGAAAGGTGAGGTGGGGTGATACATAAAACAAGGGTTTCAAATTAGCTCAGATACCGTTCCATAAACCCAATATGTAATAGACAAGACGTACTCCTTGCTCAGAGAACTGGACTCAACACGCCCTATTCACCGCACAAGAATATATCTGACTAGTAATAATCTTAAAACCTATGTATTGATATCTCTCTGTTAGTGTGTCAAGTGGGTGTAAAGCGGCATAAACACAGCAGTGAAAAGCAGCTAAACCCCATTAAAAAAATAAATTACTTTTACAAACCCATGAAACAAAGACAGTGAAAGAGAGAGAAATTCTTACACAATGCGTTCAGGGGCTGTGATGCAACCTGGATTGACCATATCTAGACCCACAGCTGGATGAGACATAAGGGTGGACACTCTTGGGGCTGAGAGGTTTGGTGAGGTTGGGTGAGCAAACGCAGACCCTTTAAAGTAATACTGCGTGGTACCCATCGCATGGGTCCCAAATCTCCAGGTTCAAGGGCATCTTCCTACATCGAAAACATGCATGAGAAAACAAAAAGATGGTACACCATGTGATGGGGAAAGTTTTCTAAAACGCACCTCATTTCTCTTCTCCTTGTGACCGGGTTCGCCATTCCAGCCGCTTTACTAACAATCTCCCTACTTGGAGCATCAGCACCTTTAACCTCCTGTTCCGTACAGGTTGCAATTTGTCCTGAGGATGAACGGGTAGACGGGGAACCAGTGAGAGACTAGCTCTTGGTGTTGGGACAGGCACAGGTCACTCTATTTTCCCATCAGGAAGAAGAATTAACCACAGGCTCATCCTCCCCCCCGGAACCAGAACAGGGCCTGAAGCCATCCTGCGCTTTTGCGGCCAGCTCCCAAAAAAGCGAGTTGTAAAATGGAGCTTCAGGGCACTGCAATTCCCAAACCTGCAGAGTTATAAATGATAACTCTCATCCACAAATATATTGAGGGAAGGCAAAGAAGAGGATTTGAAATCAAGGCAGAATTGCAGGAAACAGATTTCAGGAGGTAGATTCGAATCGCCTTTAAAGCACATGAAAAGCCGCAAAACGTTGACAATGATGCCCTTGGCCAAAAAGGGCGTATGCGTTTTTTCCTGAATATATTCAGGAAAAAACGCATACGCCCTTTTTGGCCAACCAAGCAACCTGGAAAGGCAAATCAGCGCTACAAAGAAGACTCGCTACCCGTCGGTCAAAAGGGCCATGCTGAAAAACGTGTCAAAACCAGAAATGCAGGACAGGCCATGGAGAAATGGGAGCCTTGCTACACTGATCGGCGGGATGTAAATTGCCAACAGCCACTCTGGAGAAGTGTATGGTGTGTCCTGAAACATCTAAAAAACACAGCTTAGAGAGCATAGGGCACTTCCACTCATGGGGGTATAAATTGGGAAAATGAAAAATCAGCAAGACACAAGCACCCCAAAGTTTAGGGCTGCTCTGTTGACAAGGACCTCCACTTCATTCCACCTTCAATATCCCAGGAAAGAGAAAAATGGATAAAGAAGTTGTGGTCCTTATGTACAATGGAATATCACTCAGCCATGAAATCAATGTCATAAGGCTAGTAGCAGCATGATGAGTGGATTTAGGTACGACGATTCTAAGTGAAATAAGTCACACAGAAAAGGACACTTCTCATAAGGTATCACTTATAGAGGGACTGTAAAACCCGTTACACTTGAACTGAATTACAAAACAGAACAGAGTCACACATGCAGAAAACACACTATGGCTGCTTAACGGGAAAGGTGAGGTGGGGTGATACATAAAACAAGGGTTTCAAATTAGCTCAGATACCGTTCCATAAACCCAATATGTAATAGACAAGACCTACTCCTTGCTCAGAGAACTGGACTCAACACGCCCTATTCACCGCACAAGAATATATCTGACTAGTAATAATCTTAAAACCTATGTATTGATATCTCTCTGTTAGTGTGTCAAGTGGGTGTAAAGCGGCATAAACACAGCAGTGAAAAGCAGCTAAACCCCATTAAAAAAATAAATTACTTTTACAAACCCATGAAACAAAGACAGTGAAAGAGAGAGAAATTCTTACACAATGCGTTCAGGGGCTGTGATGCAACCTGGATTGACCATATCTAGACCCACAGCTGGATGAGACATAAGGGTGGACACTCTTGGGGCTGAGAGGTTTGGTGAGGTTGGGTGAGCAAACGCAGACCCTTTAAAGTAATACTGCGTGGTACCCATCACATGGGTCCCAAATCTCCAGGTTCAAGGGCATCTTCCTACATCGAAAACATGCATGAGAAAACAAAAAGATGGTACACCATGTGATGGGGAAAGTTTTCTAAAACGCACCTCATTTCTCTTCTCCTTGTGACCGGGTTCGCCATTCCAGCCGCTTTACTAACAATCTCCCTACTTGGAGCATCAGCACCTTTAACCTCCTGTTCCGTACAGGTTGCAATTTGTCCTGAGGATGAACGGGTAGACGGGGAACCAGTGAGAGACTAGCTCTTGGTGTTGGGACAGGCACAGGTCACTCTATTTTCCCATCAGGAAGAAGAATTAACCACAGGCTCATCCTCCCCCCCGGAACCAGAACAGGGCCTGAAGCCATCCTGCGCTTTTGCGGCCAGCTCCCAAAAAAGCGAGTTGTAAAATGGAGCTTCAGGGCACTGCAATTCACAAACCTGCAGAGTTATAAATGATAACTCTCATCCACAAATATATTGAGGGAAGGCAAAGAAGAGGATTTGAAATCAAGGCAGAAATGCAGGAAACAGATTTCAGGAGGTAGATTCGAATCACCTTTAAAGCACATGAAAAGCGGCAAAACGTTGACAATGATGCCCTTGGCCAAAAAGGGCGTATGCGTTTTTTCCTGAATATATTCAGGAAAAAACGCATACGCCCTTTTTGGCCAACCAAGCAACCTGGAAAGGCAAATCAGGGCTACAAAGAAGACTCGCTACCCATCGGTCAAAAGGGCCATGCTGAAAAAAGTCTGAAAACCAGAAATGCAGGACAGGCCATGGAGTAATGGGAGCCTTGCTACACTGATGGGCGGGATGTAAATTGCCAACAGCCACTCTGGAGAAGTGTACGGTGTGTCCTGAAACATCTAAAAAACACAGCTTAGAGAGCATAGGGCACTTCCACTCATGGGGGTATAAATTGGGAAAATGAAAAATCAGCAAGACACAAGCACCCCAAAGTTTAGGGCTGCTCTGTTGACAAGGACCTCCACTTCATTCCACCTTCAATATCCCAGGAGGGAGAAAAATGGATAAAGAAGTTGTGGTCCTTATGTACAATGGAATATCACTCAGCCATGAAATCAATGTCATAAGGCTAGTAGCAGCATGATGAGTGGATTTAGGTAAGACGATTCTAAGTGAAATAAGTCACACAGAAAAGGACACTTCTCATAAGGTATCACTTATAGAGGGAATGTAAAACCCGTTACACTTGAACTGAATTACAAAACAGAACAGAGTCACACATGCAGAAAACACACTATGGCTGCTTAACGGGAAAGGTGAGGTGGGGTGATACATAAAACAAGGGTTTCAAATTAGATCAGATACCGTTCCATAAACCCAATATGTAATAGACAAGACCTACTCCTTGCTCAGAGAACTGGACTCAACACGCCCTATTCACCGCACAAGAATATATCTGACTAGTAATAATCTTAAAACCTATGTATTGATATCTCTCTGTTAGTGTGTCAAGTGGGTGAAAAGCGGCATGAACACAGCAGTGAAAAGCAGCTAAACCCCATTATAAAAATAAATTACTTTTACAAACCCATGAAACAAAGACAGTGAAAGAGAGAGAAATTCTTACACAATGCGTTCAGGGGCTGTGATGCAACCTGGATTGACCATATCTAGACCCACAGCTGGATGAGACATAAGGGTGGACACTCTTGGGGCTGAGAGGTTTGGTGAGGTTGGGTGAGCAAATGCAGACCCTTTAAAGTAATACTGCGTGGTACCCATCGCATGGGTCCCAAATCTCCAGGTTCAAGGGCATCTTCCTACATCGAAAACATGCATGAGAAACCCAGAAGATGGTACACCGTGTGATGTGGAAAGGTTTCTAAAACGCACCTCATTTCTCTTCTCCTTGTGCCCGGGTTCGCCATTCCAGCCGCTTTACTAACAATCTCCCTACTTGGAGCATCAGCACCTTTAACCTCCTGTTCCGTACAGGTTGCAATTTGTCCTGAGGATGAACGGGTAGACGGGGAACCAGTGAGAGACTAGCTCTTGGTGTTGGGACAGGCACAGGTCACTCTATTTTCCCATCAGGAAGAAGAATTAACCACAGGCTCATCCTCCCCCCCGGAACCAGAACAGGGCCTGAAGCCATCCTGCGCTTGTGCGGCCAGTTCCCAAAAAAGCGAGTTGTAAAATGGAGCTTCAGGGCACTGCAATTCCCAAACCTGCAGAGTTATAAATGATAACTCTCGTCCACAAATATATTGAGGGAAGGCAAAGAAGAGGATTTGAAATCAAGGCAGAATTGCAGGAAACAGATTTCAGGAGGTAGATTCGAATCGCCTTTAAAGCACATGAAAAGCGGCAAAACGTTGACAATGATGCCCTTGGCCAAAAAGGGCGTATGCGTTTTTTCCTGAATATATTCAGGAAAAAACGCATACGCCCTTTTTGGCCAACCAAGCAACCTGGAAAGGCAAATCAGGGCTACAAAGAAGACTCGCTACCCATCGGTCAAAAGGGCCATGCTGAAAAAAGTCTCAAAACCAGAAATGCAGGACAGGCCATGGAGTAATGGGAGCCTTGCTACACTGATGGGCGGGATGTAAATTGCCAACAGCCACTCTGGAGAAGTGTACGGTGTGTCCTGAAACATCTAAAAAACACAGCTTAGAGAGCATAGGGCACTTCCACTCATGGGGGTATAAATTGGGAAAATGAAAAATCAGCAAGACACAAGCACCCCAAAGTTTAGGGCTGCTCTGTTGACAAGGACCTCCACTTCATTCCACCTTCAATATCCCAGGAGGGAGAAAAATGGAGAAAGAAGTTGTGGTCCTTATGTACAATGGAATATCACTCAGCCATGAAATCAATGTCATAAGGCTAATAGCAGCATGATGAGTGGATTTAGGTACGACGATTCTAAGTGAAATAAGTCACACAGAAAAGGACACTTCTCATAAGGTATCACTTATAGAGGGAATGTAAAAACCGTTACACTTGAACTGAATTACAAAACAGAACAGAGTCACACATGCAGAAAACACACTATGGCTGCTTAACGGGAAAGGTGAGGTGGGGTGATACATAAAACAAGGGTTTCAAATTAGCTCAGATACCGTTCCATAAACCCAATATGTAATAGACAAGACCTACTCCTTGCTCAGAGAACTGGACTCAACACGCCCTATTCACCGCACAAGAATATATCTGACTAGTAATAATCTTAAAACCTATGTATTGATATCTCTCTGTTAGTGTGTCAAGTGGGTGTAAAGCGGCATAAACACAGCAGTGAAAAGCAGCTAAACCCCATTATAAAAATAAATTACTTTGAAAAACCCATGAAACAAAGACAGTGAAAGAGAGAGAAATTCTTACACAATGCGTTCAGGGGCTGTGATGCAACCTGGATTGACCATTTCTAGACCCACAGCTGGATGAGACATAAGGGTGGACACTCTTGGGGCTGAGAGGTTTGGTGAGGTTGGGTGAGCAAACGCAGACCCTTTAAAGTAATACTGCGTGGTACCCATCGCATGGGTCCCAAATCTCCAGGTTCAAGGGCATCTTCCTACATCGAAAACATGCATGAGAAAACAAAAAGATGGTACACCATGTGATGGGGAAAGGTTTCTAAAACACACCTCATTTCTCTTCTCCTTGTGCCCGGGATCGCCATTCCAGCCGCTTTACTAACAATCTCCCTACTTGGAGCATCAGCACCTTTAACCTCCTGTTCCGTACAGGTTGCAATTTGTCCTGAGGATGAACGGGTAGACGGGGAACCAGTGAGAGACTAGCTCTTGGTGTTGGGACAGGCACAGGTCACTCTATTTTCCCATCAGGAAGAAGAATTAACCACAGGCTCATCCTCCCCCCCGGAACCAGAACAGGGCCTGAAGCCATCCTGCGCTTTTGCGGCCAGCTCCCAAAAAAGCGAGTTGTAAAATGGAGCTTCAGGGCACTGCAATTCCCAAACCTGCAGAGTTATAAATGATAACTCTCGTCCACAAATATATTGAGGGAAGGCAAAGAAGAGGATTTGAAATCAAGGCAGAATTGTAGGAAACAGATTTCAGGAGGTAGATTCGAATCGCCTTTAAAGCACATGAAAAGCGGCAAAACGTTGACAATGATGCCCTTTTTGGCCAACCAAGCAACCTAGAAAGGCAAATCAGCGCGACAAAGCAGACTCGCTACCCATCGGTCAAAAGGGCCATGCTGAAAAAAGTCTCAAAACCAGAAATGCAGCACAGGCCATGGAGAAATGGGAGCCTTGCTACACTGATGGGCGGGATGTAAATTGCCAACAGCCACTCTGGAGAAGTGTACGGTGTGTCCTGAAACATCTAAAAAACACAGCTTAGAGAGCATAGGGCACTTCCACTCATGGGGGTATAAATTGGGAAAATGAAAAATCAGCAAGACACAAGCACCCCAAAGTTTAGGGCTGCTCTGTTGACAAGGACCTCCACTTCATTCCACCTTCAATATCCCAGGAAAGAGAAAAATGGATAAAGAAGTTGTGGTCCTTATGTACAATGGAATATCACTCAGCCATGAAATCAATGTCATAAGGCTAGTAGCAGCATGATGAGTGGATTTAGGTACGACGATTCTAAGTGAAATAAGTCACACAGAAAAGGACACTTCTCATAAGGTATCACTTATAGAGGGAATGTAAAACCCGTTACACTTGAACTGAATTACAAAACAGAACAGAGTCACACATGCAGAAAACACACTATGGCTGCTTAACGGGAAAGGTGAGGTGGGGTGATACATAAAACAAGGGTTTCAAATTAGCTCAGATACCGTTCCATAAACCCAATATGTAATAGACAAGACGTACTCCTTGCTCAGAGAACTGGACTCAACACGCCCTATTCACCGCACAAGAATATATCTGACTAGTAATAATCTTAAAACCTATGTATTGATATCTCTCTGTTAGTGTGTCAAGTGGGTGTAAAGCGGCATAAACACAGCAGTGAAAAGCAGCTAAACCCCATTAAAAAAATAAATTACTTTTACAAACCCATGAAACAAAGACAGTGAAAGAGAGAGAAATTCTTACACAATGCGTTCAGGGGCTGTGATGCAACCTGGATTGACCATATCTAGACCCACAGCTGGATGAGACATAAGGGTGGACACTCTTGGGGCTGAGAGGTTTGGTGAGGTTGGGTGAGCAAACGCAGACCCTTTAAAGTAATACTGCGTGGTACCCATCGCATGGGTCCCAAATCTCCAGGTTCAAGGGCATCTTCCTACATCGAAAACATGCATGAGAAAACAAAAAGATGGTACACCATGTGATGGGGAAAGTTTTCTAAAACGCACCTCATTTCTCTTCTCCTTGTGACCGGGTTCGCCATTCCAGCCGCTTTACTAACAATCTCCCTACTTGGAGCATCAGCACCTTTAACCTCCTGTTCCGTACAGGTTGCAATTTGTCCTGAGGATGAACGGGTAGACGGGGAACCAGTGAGAGACTAGCTCTTGGTGTTGGGACAGGCACAGGTCACTCTATTTTCCCATCAGGAAGAAGAATTAACCACAGGCTCATCCTCCCCCCCAGAACCAGAACAGGGCCTGAAGCCATCCTGCGCTTTTGCGGCCAGCTCCCAAAAAAGCGAGTTGTAAAATGGAGCTTCAGGGCACTGCAATTCCCAAACCTGCAGAGTTATAAATGATAACTCTCGTCCACAAATATATTGAGGGAAGGCAAAGAAGAGGATTTGAAATCAAGGCAGAATTGCAGGAAACAGATTTCAGGAGGTAGATTCGAATCGCCTTTAAAGCACATGAAAAGCCGCAAAACGTTGACAATGATGCCCTTGGCCAAAAAGGGCGTATGCGTTTTTTCCTGAATATATTCAGGAAAAAACGCATACGCCCTTTTTGGCCAACCAAGCAACCTGGAAAGGCAAATCAGCGCTACAAAGAAGACTCGCTACCCATCGGTCAAAAGGGCCATGCTGAAAAAAGTCTCAAAACCAGAAATGCAGGACAGGCCATGGAGAAATGGGAGCCTTGCTACACTGATGGGCGGGATGTAAATTGCCAACAGCCACTCTGGAGAAGTGTACGGTGTGTCCTGAAACATCTAAAAAACACAGCTTAGAGAGCATAGGGCACTTCCACTCATGGGGGTATAAATTGGGAAAATGAAAAATCAGCAAGACACAAGCACCCCAAAGTTTAGGGCTGCTCTGTTGACAAGGACCTCCACTTCATTCCACCTTCAATATCCCAGGAAAGAGAAAAATGGATAAAGAAGTTGTGGTCCTTATGTACAATGGAATATCACTCAGCCATGAAATCAATGTCATAAGGCTAGTAGCAGCATGATGAGTGGATTTAGGTACGACGATTCTAAGTGAAATAAGTCACACAGAAAAGGACACTTCTCATAAGGTATCACTTATAGAGGGACTGTAAAAACCGTTACACTTGAACTGAATTACAAAACAGAACAGAGTCACACATGCAGAAAACACACTATGGCTGCTTAACGGGAAAGGTGAGGTGGGGTGATACATAAAACAAGGGTTTCAAATTAGCTCAGATACCGTTCCATAAACCCAATATGTAATAGACAAGACCTACTCCTTGCTCAGAGAACTGGACTCAACACGCCCTATTCACCGCACAAGAATATATCTGACTAGTAATAATCTTAAAACCTATGTATTGATATCTCTCTGTTAGTGTGTCAAGTGGGTGTAAAGCGGCATAAACACAGCAGTGAAAAGCAGCTAAACCCCATTATAAAAATAAATTACTTTGAAAAACCCATGAAACAAAGACAGTGAAAGAGAGAGAAATTCTTACACAATGCGTTCAGGGGCTGTGATGCAACCTGGATTGACCATATCTAGAACCACAGCTGGATGAGACATAAGGGTGGACACTCTTGGGGCTGAGAGGTTTGGTGAGGTTGGGTGAGCAAACGCAGACCCTTTAAAGTAATACTGTGTGGTACCCATCACATGGGTCCCAAATCTACAGGTTCAAGGGCATCTTCCTACATCGAAAACATGCATGAGAAAACAAAAAGATGGTACACCATGTGATGGGGAAAGGTTTCTAAAATGCACCTCATTTCTCTTCTCCTTGTGCCCGGGGTCGCCATTCCATCCGCTTTACTAACAATCTCCCTACTTGGAGCATCAGCACCTTTAACCTCCTGTTCCGTACAGGTTGCAATTTGTCCTGAGGATGAACGGGTAGACGGGGAACCAGTGAGAGACTAGCTCTTGGTGTTGGGACAGGCACAGGTCACTCTATTTTCCCATCAGGAAGAAGAATTAACCACAGGCTCATCCTCCCCCCCGGAACCAGAACAGGGCCTGAAGCCATCCTGCGCTTTTGCGGCCAGCTTCCAAAAAAGCGAGTTGTAAAATGGAGCTTCAGGGCACTGCAATTCACAAACCTGCAGAGTTATAAATGACAACTCTCGTCCACAAATATATTGAGGGAAGGCAAAGAAGAGGATTTGAAATCAAGGCAGAAATGCAGGAAACAGATTTCAGGAGGTAGATTCGAATCGCCTTTAAAGCACATGAAAAGTGGCAAAACGTTGACAATGATGCCCTTGGCCAAAAAGGGCGTATGCGTTTTATCCTGAATATATTCAGGAAAAAATGCATACGCCCTTTTTGGCCAACCAAGCAACCTAGAAAGGCAAATTAGGGCTACAAAGAAGACTGGCTACCCATCGGTCAAAAGGGCCATGCTGAAAAAAGTCTCAAAACCAGAAATGCAGGACAGGCCATGGAGAAATGGGAGCCTTGCTACACTGATGGGCGGGATGTAAATTGCTAACAGCCACTCTGGAGAAGTGTACGGTGTGTCCTGAAACATCTAAAAAACACAGCTTAGAGAGCATAGGGCACTTCCACTCATGGGGGTATAAATTGGGAAAATGAAAAATCAGCAAGACACAAGCACCCCAAAGTTTAGGGCTGCTCTGTTGACAAGGACCTCCACTTCATTCCACCTTCAATATCCCAGGAAAGAGAAAAATGGATAAAGAAGTTGTGGTCCTTATGTACAATGGAATATCACTCAGCCATGAAATCAATGTCATAAGGCTAGTAGCAGCATGATGAGTGGATTTAGGTACGACGATTCTAAGTGAAATAAGTCACACAGAAAAGGACACTTCTCATAAGGTATCACTTATAGAGGGAATGTAAAACCCGTTACACTTGAACTGAATTACAAAACAGAACAGAGTCACACAGGAAGAAAACACACTATGGCTGCTTAACGGGAAAGGTGAGGTGGGGTGATACATAAAACAAGGGTTTCAAATTAGCTCAGATACCGTTCCATAAACCCAATATGTAATAGACAAGACCTACTCCTTGCTCAGAGAACTGGACTCAACACGCCCTATTCACCGCACAAGAATATATCTGACTAGTAATAATCTTAAAACCTATGTATTGATATCTCTCTGTTAGTGTGTCAAGTGGGTGGAAAGCGGCATAAACACAGCAGTGAAAAGCAGCTAAACCCCATTAAAAAAATAAATTACTTTTACAAACCCATGAAACAAAGACAGTGAAAGAGAGAGAAATTCTTACACAATGCGTTCAGGGGCTGTGATGCAACCTGGATTGACCATATCTAGAACCACAGCTGGATGAGACATAAGGGTGGACACTCTTGGGGCTGAGAGGTTTGGTGAGGTTGGGTGAGCAAACGCAGACCCTTTAAAGTAATACTGCGTGGTACCCATCGCATGGGTCCCAAATCTCCAGGTTCAAGGGCATCTTCCTACATCGAAAACATGCATGAGAAAACAAAAAGATGGTACACCATGTGATGGGGAAAGTTTTCTAAAACGCACCTCATTTCTCTTCTCCTTGTGACCGGGTTCGCCATTCCAGCCGCTTTACTAACAATCTCCCTACTTGGAGCATCAGCACCTTTAACCTCCTGTTCCGTACAGGTTGCAATTTGTCCTGAGGATGAACGGGTAGACGGGGAACCAGTGAGAGACTAGCTCTTGGTGTTGGGACAGGCACAGGTCACTCTATTTTCCCATCAGGAAGAAGAATTAACCACAGGCTCATCCTCCCCCCGGAACCAGAACAGGGCCTGAAGCCATCCTGCGCTTTTGCGGCCAGCTCCCAAAAAAGCGAGTTGTAAAATGGAGCTTCAGGGCACTGCAATTCACAAACCTGCAGAGTTATAAATGATAACTCTCATCCACAAATATATTGAGGGAAGGCAAAGAAGAGGATTTGAAATCAAGGCAGAAATGCAGGAAACAGATTTCAGGAGGTAGATTCGAATCACCTTTAAAGCACATGAAAAGCGGCAAAACGTTGACAATGATGCCCTTGGCCAAAAAGGGCGTATGCGTTTTTTCCTGAATATATTCAGGAAAAAACGCATACGCCCTTTTTGGCCAACCAAGCAACCTGGAAAGGCAAATCAGGGCTACAAAGAAGACTCGCTACCCATCGGTCAAAAGGGCCATGCTGAAAAAAGTCTCAAAACCAGAAATGCAGGACAGGCCATGGAGTAATGGGAGCCTTGCTACACTGATGGGCGGGATGTAAATTGCCAACAGCCACTCTGGAGAAGTGTACGGTGTGTCCTGAAACATCTAAAAAACACAGCTTAGAGAGCATAGGGCACTTCCACTCATGGGGGTATAAATTGGGAAAATGAAAAATCAGCAAGACACAAGCACCCCAAAGTTTAGGGCTGCTCTGTTGACAAGGACCTCCACTTCATTCCACCTTCAATATCCCAGGAGGGAGAAAAATGGATAAAGAAGTTGTGGTCCTTATGTACAATGGAATATCACTCAGCCATGAAATCAATGTCATAAGGCTAGTAGCAGCATGATGAGTGGATTTAGGTAAGACGATTCTAAGTGAAATAAGTCACACAGAAAAGGACACTTCTCATAAGGTATCACTTATAGAGGGAATGTAAAACCCGTTACACTTGAACTGAATTACAAAACAGAACAGAGTCACACATGCAGAAAACACACTATGGCTGCTTAACGGGAAAGGTGAGGTGGGGTGATACATAAAACAAGGGTTTCAAATTAGCTCAGATACCGTTCCATAAACCCAATATGTAATAGAGAAGACCTACTCCTTGCTCAGAGAACTGGACTCAACACGCCCTATTCACCGCACAAGAATATATCTGACTAGTAATAATCTTAAAACCTATGTATTGATATCTCTCTGTTAGTGTGTCAAGTGGGTGAAAAGCAGCATAAACACAGCAGTGAAAAGCAGCTAAACCCCATTATAAAAATAAATTACTTTTACAAACCCATGAAACAAAGACAGTGAAAGAGAGAGAAATTCTTACACAATGCGTTCAGGGGCTGTGATGCAACCTGGATTGACCATATCTAGACCCACAGCTGGATGAGACATAAGGGTGGACACTCTTGGGGCTGAGGGGTTTGGTGAGGTTGGGTGAGCAAATGCAGACCCTTTAAAGTAATACTGCGTGGTACCCATCGCATGGGTCCCAAATCTCCAGGTTCAAGGGCATCTTCCTACATCGAAATCATGCATGAGAAACCCAGAAGATGGTACACCGTGTGATGTGGAAAGGTTTCTAAAACGCACCTCATTTCTCTTCTCCTTGTGCCCGGGTTCGCCATTCCAGCCGCTTTACTAACAATCTCCCTACTTGGAGCATCAGCACCTTTAACCTCCTGTTCCGTACAGGTTGCAATTTGTCCTGAGGATGAACGGGTAGACGGGGAATCAGTGAGAGACTAGCTCTTGGTGTTGGGACAGGCACAGGTCACTCTATTTTCCCATCAGGAAGAAGAATTAACCACAGGCTCATCCTCCCCCCCGGAACCAGAACAGGGCCTGAAGCCATCCTGCGCTTTTGCGGCCAGTTCCCAAAAAAGCGAGTTGTAAAATGGAGCTTCAGGGCACTGCAATTCCCAAACCTGCAGAGTTATAAATGATAACTCTCGTCCACAAATATATTGAGGGAAGGCAAAGAAGAGGATTTGAAATCAAGGCAGAATTGCAGGAAACAGATTTCAGGAGGTAGATTCGAATCGCCTTTAAAGCACATGAAAAGCGGCAAAACGTTGACAATGATGCCCTTGGCCAAAAAGGGCGTATGCGTTTTTTCCTGAATATATTCAGGAAAAAACGCATACGCCCTTTTTGGCCAACCAAGCAACCTGGAAAGGCAAATCAGCGCTACAAAGAAGACTCGCTACCCATCGGTCAAAAGGGCCATGCTGAAAAACGTGTCAAAACCAGAAATGCAGGACAGGCCATGGAGAAATGGGAGCCTTGCTACACTGATGGGCGGGATGTAAATTGCCAACAGCCACTCTGGAGAAGTGTACGGTGTGTCCTGAAACATCTAAAAAACACAGCTTAGAGAGCATAGGGCACTTCCACTCATGGGGGTATAAATTGGGAAAATGAAAAATCAGCAAGACACAAGCACCCCAAAGTATAGGGCTGCTCTGTTGACAAGGACCTCCACTTCATTCCACCTTCAATATCCCAGGAAAGAGAAAAATGGATAAAGGAGTTGTGGTCCTTATGTACAATGGAATATCACTCAGCCATGAAATCAATGTCATAAGGCTAGTAGCAGCATGATGAGTGGATTTAGGTACGACGATTCTAAGTGAAATAAGTCACACAGAAAAGGACACTTCTCATAAGGTATCACTTATAGAGGGACTGTAAAAACCGTTACACTTGAACTGAATTACAAAACAGAACAGAGTCACACAGGAAGAAAACACACTATGGCTGCTTAACGGGAAAGGTGAGGTGGGGTGATACATAAAACAAGGGTTTCGAATTAGCTCAGATACCGTTCCATAAACCCAATATGTAATAGACAAGACCTACTCCTTGCTCAGAGAACTGGACTCAAAACGCCCTATTCACCGCACAAGAATATATCTGACTAGTAATAATCTTAAAACCTATGTATTGATATCTCTCTGTTAGTGTGTCAAGTGGGTGTAAAGCGGCATAAACACAGCAGTGAAAAGCAGCTAAACCCCATTATAAAAATAAATTACTTCGAAAAACCCATGAAACAAAGACAGTGAAAGAGAGAGAAATTCTTACACAATGCGTTCAGGGGCTGTGATGCAACCTGGATTGACCATATCTAGACCCACAGCTGGATGAGACATAAGGGTGGACACTCTTGGGGCTGAGAGGTTTGGTGAGGTTGGGTGAGCAAACGCAGACCCTTTAAAGTAATACTGCGTGGTACCCATCGCATGGGTCCCAAATCTCCAGGTTCAAGGGCATCTTCCTACATCGAAAACATGCATGAGAAAACAAAAAGATGGTACACCATGTGATGGGGAAAGTTTTCTAAAACGCACCTCATTTCTCTTCTCCTTGTGACCGGGTTCGCCATTCCAGCCGCTTTACTAACAATCTCCCTACTTGGAGCATCAGCACCTTTAACCTCCTGTTCCGTACAGGTTGCAATTTGTCCTGAGGATGAACGGGTAGACGGGGAACCAGTGAGAGACTAGCTCTTGGTGTTGGGACAGGCACAGGTCACTCTATTTTCCCATCAGGAAGAAGAATTAACCACAGGCTCATCCTCCCCCCGGAACCAGAACAGGGCCTGAAGCCATCCTGCGCTTTTGCGGCCAGCTCCCAAAAAAGCGAGTTGTAAAATGGAGCTTCAGGGCACTGCAATTCACAAACCTGCAGAGTTATAAATGATAACTCTCATCCACAAATATATTGAGGGAAGGCAAAGAAGAGGATTTGAAATCAAGGCAGAAATGCAGGAAACAGATTTCAGGAGGTAGATTCGAATCACCTTTAAAGCACATGAAAAGCGGCAAAACGTTGAAAATGATGCCCTTGGCCAAAAAGGGCGTATGCGTTTTTTCCTGAATATATTCAGGAAAAAACGCATACGCCCTTTTTGGCCAACCAAGCAACCTGGAAAGGCAAATCAGGGCTGCAAAGAAGACTCGCTACCCATCGGTCAAAAGGGCCATGCTGAAAAAAGTCTCAAAACCAGAAATGCAGGACAGGCCATGGAGTAATGGGAGCCTTGCTACACTGATGGGCGGGATGTAAATTGCCAACAGCCACTCTGGAGAAGTGTACGGTGTGTCCTGAAACATCTAAAAAACACAGCTTAGAGAGCATAGGGCACTTCCACTCATGGGGGTATAAATTGGGAAAATGAAAAATCAGCAAGACACAAGCACCCCAAAGTTTAGGGCTGCTCTGTTGACAAGGACCTCCACTTCATTCCACCTTCAATATCCCAGGAGGGAGAAAAATGGATAAAGAAGTTGTGGTCCTTATGTACAATGGAATATCACTCAGCCATGAAATCAATGTCATAAGGCTAGTAGCAGCATGATGAGTGGATTTAGGTAAGACGATTCTAAGTGAAATAAGTCACACAGAAAAGGACACTTCTCATAAGGTATCACTTATAGAGGGAATGTAAAACCCGTTACACTTGAACTGAATTACAAAACAGAACAGAGTCACACATGCAGAAAACACACTATGGCTGCTTAACGGGAAAGGTGAGGTGGGGTGATACATAAAACAAGGGTTTCAAATTAGCTCAGATACCGTTCCATAAACCCAATATGTAATAGACAAGACCTACTCCTTGCTCAGAGAACTGGACTCAACACGCCCTATTCACCGCACAAGAATATATCTGACTAGTAATAATCTTAAAACCTATGTATTGATATCTCTCTGTTAGTGTGTCAAGTGGGTGAAAAGCGGCATAAACACAGCAGTGAAAAGCAGCTAAACCCCATTATAAAAATAAATTACTTTTACAAACCCATGAAACAAAGACAGTGAAAGAGAGAGAAATTCTTACACAATGCGTTCAGGGGCTGTGATGCAACCTGGATTGACCATATCTAGACCCACAGCTGGATGAGACATAAGGGTGGACACTCTTGGGGCTGAGAGGTTTGGTGAGGTTGGGTGAGCAAACGCAGACCCTTTAAAGTAATACTGCGTGGTACCCATCGCATGGGTCCCAAATCTCCAGGTTCAAGGGCATCTTCCTACATCGAAAACATGCATGAGAAACCCAGAAGATGGTACACCGTGTGATGTGGAAAGGTTTCTAAAACGCACCTCATTTCTCTTCTCCTTGTGCCCGGGTTCGCCATTCCAGCCGCTTTACTAACAATCTCCCTACTTGGAGCATCAGCACCTTTAACCTCCTGTTCCGTACAGGTTGCAATTTGTCCTGAGGATGAACGGGTAGACGGGGAATCAGTGAGAGACTAGCTCTTGGTGTTGGGACAGGCACAGGTCACTCTATTTTCCCATCAGGAAGAAGAATTAACCACAGGCTCATCCTCCCCCCCGGAACCAGAACAGGGCCTGAAGCCATCCTGCGCTTTTGCGGCCAGCTCCCAAAAAAGCGAGTTGTAAAATGGAGCTTCAGGGCACTGCAATTCCCAAACCTGCAGAGTTATAAATGATAACTCTCGTCCACAAATATATTGAGGGAAGGCAAAGAAGAGGATTTGAAATCAAGGCAGAATTGCAGGAAACAGATTTCAGGAGGTAGATTCGAATCGCCTTTAAAGCACATGAAAAGCGGCAAAACGTTGACAATGATGCCCTTGGCCAAAAAGGGCGTATGCGTTTTTTCCTGAATATATTCAGGAAAAAACGCATACGCCCTTTTTGGCCAACCAAGCAACCTGGAAAGGCAAATCAGCGCTACAAAGAAGACTCGCTACCCATCGGTCAAAAGGGCCATGCTGAAAAACGTGTCAAAACCAGAAATGCAGGACAGGCCATGGAGAAATGGGAGCCTTGCTACACTGATGGGCGGGATGTAAATTGCCAACAGCCACTCTGGAGAAGTGTACGGTGTGTCCTGAAACATCTAAAAAACACAGCTTAGAGAGCATAGGGCACTTCCACTCATGGGGGTATAAATTGGGAAAATGAAAAATCAACAAGACACAAGCACCCCAAAGTATAGGGCTGCTCTGTTGACAAGGACCTCCACTTCATTCCACCTTCAATATCCCAGGAAAGAGAAAAATGGATAAAGGAGTTGTGGTCCTTATGTACAATGGAATATCACTCAGCCATGAAATCAATGTCATAAGGCTAGTAGCAGCATGATGAGTGGATTTAGGTACGACGATTCTAAGTGAAATAAGTCACACAGAAAAGGACACTTCTCATAAGGTATCACTTATAGAGGGACTGTAAAAACCGTTACACTTGAACTGAATTACAAAACAGAACAGAGTCACACATGCAGAAAACACACTATGGCTGCTTAACGGGAAAGGTGAGGTGGGGTGATACATAAAACAAGGGTTTCAAATTAGCTCAGATACCGTTCCATAAACCCAATATGTAATAGACAAGACCTACTCCTTGCTCAGAGAACTGGACTCAACACGCCCTATTCACCGCACAAGAATATATCTGACTAGTAATAATCTTAAAACCTATGTATTGATATCTCTCTGTTAGTGTGTCAAGTGGGTGTAAAGCGGCATAAACACAGCAGTGAAAAGCAGCTAAACCCCATTATAAAAATAAATTACTTTGAAAAACCCATGAAACAAAGACAGTGAAAGAGAGAGAAATTCTTACACAATGCGTTCAGGGGCTGTGATGCAACCTGGATTGACCATATCTAGAACCACAGCTGGATGAGACATAAGGGTGGACACTCTTGGGGCTGAGAGGTTTGGTGAGGTTGGGTGAGCAAACGCAGACCCTTTAAAGTAATACTGTGTGGTACCCATCACATGGGTCCCAAATCTACAGGTTCAAGGGCATCTTCCTACATCGAAAACATGCATGAGAAAACAAAAAGATGGTACACCATGTGATGGGGAAAGGTTTCTAAAATGCACCTCATTTCTCTTCTCCTTGTGCCCGGGGTCGCCATTCCATCCGCTTTACTAACAATCTCCCTACTTGGAGCATCAGCACCTTTAACCTCCTGTTCCGTACAGGTTGCAATTTGTCCTGAGGATGAACGGGTAGACGGGGAACCAGTGAGAGACTAGCTCTTGGTGTTGGGACAGGCACAGGTCACTCTATTTTCCCATCAGGAAGAAGAATTAACCACAGGCTCATCCTCCCCCCCGGAACCAGAACAGGGCCTGAAGCCATCCTGCGCTTTTGCGGCCAGCTTCCAAAAAAGCGAGTTGTAAAATGGAGCTTCAGGGCACTGCAATTCACAAACCTGCAGAGTTATAAATGACAACTCTCGTCCACAAATATATTGAGGGAAGGCAAAGAAGAGGATTTGAAATCAAGGCAGAAATGCAGGAAACAGATTTCAGGAGGTAGATTCGAATCGCCTTTAAAGCACATGAAAAGTGGCAAAACGTTGACAATGATGCCCTTGGCCAAAAAGGGCGTATGCGTTTTATCCTGAATATATTCAGGAAAAAATGCATACGCCCTTTTTGGCCAACCAAGCAACCTAGAAAGGCAAATTAGGGCTACAAAGAAGACTGGCTACCCATCGGTCAAAAGGGCCATGCTGAAAAAAGTCTCAAAACCAGAAATGCAGGACAGGCCATGGAGAAATGGGAGCCTTGCTACACTGATGGGCGGGATGTAAATTGCCAACAGCCACTCTGGAGAAGTGTACGGTGTGTCCTGAAACATCTAAAAAACACAGCTTAGAGAGCATAGGGCACTTCCACTCATGGGGGTATAAATTGGGAAAATGAAAAATCAGCAAGACACAAGCACCCCAAAGTTTAGGGCTGCTCTGTTGACAAGGACCTCCACTTCATTCCACCTTCAATATCCCAGGAAAGAGAAAAATGGATAAAGAAGTTGTGGTCCTTATGTACAATGGAATATCACTCAGCCATGAAATCAATGTCATAAGGCTAGTAGCAGCATGATGAGTGGATTTAGGTACGACGATTCTAAGTGAAATAAGTCACACAGAAAAGGACACTTCTCATAAGGTATCACTTATAGAGGGACTGTAAAAACCGTTACACTTGAACTGAATTACAAAACAGAACAGAGTCACACATGCAGAAAACACACTATGGCTGCTTAACGGGAAAGGTGAGGTGGGGTGATACATAAAACAAGGGTTTCAAATTAGCTCAGATACCGTTCCATAAACCCAATATGTAATAGACAAGACCTACTCCTTGCTCAGAGAACTGGACTCAACACGCCCTATTCACCGCACAAGAATATATCTGACTAGTAATAATCTTAAAACCTATGTATTGATATCTCTCTGTTAGTGTGTCAAGTGGGTGTAAAGCGGCATAAACACAGCAGTGAAAAGCAGCTAAACCCCATTATAAAAATAAATTACTTTGAAAAACCCATGAAACAAAGACAGTGAAAGAGAGAGAAATTCTTACACAATGCGTTCAGGGGCTGTGATGCAACCTGGATTGACCATATCTAGAACCACAGCTGGATGAGACATAAGGGTGGACACTCTTGGGGCTGAGAGGTTTGGTGAGGTTGGGTGAGCAAACGCAGACCCTTTAAAGTAATACTGTGTGGTACCCATCACATGGGTCCCAAATCTACAGGTTCAAGGGCATCTTCCTACATCGAAAACATGCATGAGAAAACAAAAAGATGGTACACCATGTGATGGGGAAAGGTTTCTAAAATGCACCTCATTTCTCTTCTCCTTGTGCCCGGGGTCGCCATTCCATCCGCTTTACTAACAATCTCCCTACTTGGAGCATCAGCACCTTTAACCTCCTGTTCCGTACAGGTTGCAATTTGTCCTGAGGATGAACGGGTAGACGGGGAACCAGTGAGAGACTAGCTCTTGGTGTTGGGACAGGCACAGGTCACTCTATTTTCCCATCAGGAAGAAGAATTAACCACAGGCTCATCCTCCCCCCCGGAACCAGAACAGGGCCTGAAGCCATCCTGCGCTTTTGCGGCCAGCTTCCAAAAAAGCGAGTTGTAAAATGGAGCTTCAGGGCACTGCAATTCACAAACCTGCAGAGTTATAAATGACAACTCTCGTCCACAAATATATTGAGGGAAGGCAAAGAAGAGGATTTGAAATCAAGGCAGAAATGCAGGAAACAGATTTCAGGAGGTAGATTCGAATCGCCTTTAAAGCACATGAAAAGTGGCAAAACGTTGACAATGATGCCCTTGGCCAAAAAGGGCGTATGCGTTTTATCCTGAATATATTCAGGAAAAAATGCATACGCCCTTTTTGGCCAACCAAGCAACCTAGAAAGGCAAATTAGGGCTACAAAGAAGACTGGCTACCCATCGGTCAAAAGGGCCATGCTGAAAAAAGTCTCAAAACCAGAAATGCAGGACAGGCCATGGAGAAATGGGAGCCTTGCTACACTGATGGGCGGGATGTAAATTGCCAACAGCCACTCTGGAGAAGTGTACGGTGTGTCCTGAAACATCTAAAAAACACAGCTTAGAGAGCATAGGGCACTTCCACTCATGGGGGTATAAATTGGGAAAATGAAAAATCAGCAAGACACAAGCACCCCAAAGTTTAGGGCTGCTCTGTTGACAAGGACCTCCACTTCATTCCACCTTCAATATCCCAGGAAAGAGAAAAATGGATAAAGAAGTTGTGGTCCTTATGTACAATGGAATATCACTCAGCCATGAAATCAATGTCATAAGGCTAGTAGCAGCATGATGAGTGGATTTAGGTACGACGATTCTAAGTGAAATAAGTCACACAGAAAAGGACACTTCTCATAAGGTATCACTTATAGAGGGAATGTAAAACCCGTTACACTTGAACTGAATTACAAAACAGAACAGAGTCACACATGCAGAAAACACACTATGGCTGCTTAACGGGAAAGGTGAGGTGGGGTGATACATAAAACAAGGGTTTCAAATTAGCTCAGATACCGTTCCATAAACCCAATATGTAATAGACAAGACGTACTCCTTGCTCAGAGAACTGGACTCAACACGCCCTATTCACCGCACAAGAATATATCTGACTAGTAATAATCTTAAAACCTATGTATTGATATCTCTCTGTTAGTGTGTCAAGTGGGTGTAAAGCGGCATAAACACAGCAGTGAAAAGCAGCTAAACCCCATTAAAAAAATAAATTACTTTTACAAACCCATGAAACAAAGACAGTGAAAGAGAGAGAAATTCTTACACAATGCGTTCAGGGGCTGTGATGCAACCTGGATTGACCATATCTAGACCCACAGCTGGATGAGACATAAGGGTGGACACTCTTGGGGCTGAGAGGTTTGGTGAGGTTGGGTGAGCAAACGCAGACCCTTTAAAGTAATACTGCGTGGTACCCATCGCATGGGTCCCAAATCTCCAGGTTCAAGGGCATCTTCCTACATCGAAAACATGCATGAGAAAACAAAAAGATGGTACACCATGTGATGGGGAAAGTTTTCTAAAACGCACCTCATTTCTCTTCTCCTTGTGACCGGGTTCGCCATTCCAGCCGCTTTACTAACAATCTCCCTACTTGGAGCATCAGCACCTTTAACCTCCTGTTCCGTACAGGTTGCAATTTGTCCTGAGGATGAACGGGTAGACGGGGAACCAGTGAGAGACTAGCTCTTGGTGTTGGGACAGGCACAGGTCACTCTATTTTCCCATCAGGAAGAAGAATTAACCACAGGCTCATCCTCCCCCCGGAACCAGAACAGGGCCTGAAGCCATCCTGCGCTTTTGCGGCCAGCTCCCAAAAAAGCGAGTTGTAAAATGGAGCTTAAGGGCACTGCAATTCACAAACCTGCAGAGTTATAAATGATAACTCTCGTCCACAAATATATTGAGGGAAGGCAAAGAAGAGGATTTGAAATCAAGGCAGAAATGCAGGAAACAGATTTCAGGAGGTAGATTCGAATCACCTTTAAAGCACATGAAAAGCGGCAAAACGTTGACAATGATGCCCTTGGCCAAAAAGGGCGTATGCGTTTTTTCCTGAATATATTCAGGAAAAAACGCATACGCCCTTTTTGGCCAACCAAGCAACCTGGAAAGGCAAATCAGGGCTACAAAGAAGACTCGCTACCCATCGATCAAAAGGGCCATGCTGAAAAAAGTCTCAAAACCAGAAATGCAGGACAGGCCATGGAGTAATGGGAGCCTTGCTACACTGATGGGCGGGATGTAAATTGCCAACAGCCACTCTGGAGAAGTGTACGGTGTGTCCTGAAACATCTAAAAAACACAGCTTAGAGAGCATAGGGCACTTCCACTCATGGGGGTATAAATTGGGAAAATGAAAAATCAGCAAGACACAAGCACCCCAAAGTTTAGGGCTGCTCTGTTGACAAGGACCTCCACTTCATTCCACCTTCAATATCCCAGGAGGGAGAAAAATGGATAAAGAAGTTGTGGTCCTTATGTACAATGGAATATCACTCAGCCATGAAATCAATGTCATAAGGCTAGTAGCAGCATGATGAGTGGATTTAGGTAAGACGATTCTAAGTGAAATAAGTCACACAGAAAAGGACACTTCTCATAAGGTATCACTTATAGAGGGAATGTAAAACCCGTTACACTTGAACTGAATTACAAAACAGAACAGAGTCACACATGCAGAAAACACACTATGGCTGCTTAACGGGAAAGGTGAGGTGGGGTGATACATAAAACAAGGGTTTCAAATTAGCTCAGATACCGTTCCATAAACCCAATATGTAATAGAGAAGACCTACTCCTTGCTCAGAGAACTGGACTCAACACGCCCTATTCACCGCACAAGAATATATCTGACTAGTAATAATCTTAAAACCTATGTATTGATATCTCTCTGTTAGTGTGTCAAGTGGGTGAAAAGCAGCATAAACACAGCAGTGAAAAGCAGCTAAACCCCATTATAAAAATAAATTACTTTTACAAACCCATGAAACAAAGACAGTGAAAGAGAGAGAAATTCTTACACAATGCGTTCAGGGGCTGTGATGCAACCTGGATTGACCATATCTAGACCCACAGCTGGATGAGACATAAGGGTGGACACTCTTGGGGCTGAGAGGTTTGGTGAGGTTGGGTGAGCAAACGCAGACCCTTTAAAGTAATACTGCGTGGTACCCATCGCATGGGTCCCAAATCTCCAGGTTCAAGGGCATCTTCCTACATCGAAAACATGCATGAGAAACCCAGAAGATGGTACACCGTGTGATGTGGAAAGGTTTCTAAAACGCACCTCATTTCTCTTCTCCTTGTGCCCGGGTTCGCCATTCCAGCCGCTTTACTAACAATCTCCCTACTTGGAGCATCAGCACCTTTAACCTCCTGTTCCGTACAGGTTGCAATTTGTCCTGAGGATGAACGGGTAGACGGAGAATCAGTGAGAGACTAGCTCTTGGTGTTGGGACAGGCACAGGTCACTCTATTTTCCCATCAGGAAGAAGAATTAACCACAGGCTCATCCTCCCCCCCGGAACCAGAACAGGGCCTGAAGCCATCCTGCGCTTTTGCGGCCAGCTCCCAAAAAAGCGAGTTGTAAAATGGAGCTTCAGGGCACTGCAATTCCCAAACCTGCAGAGTTATAAATGATAACTCTCGTCCACAAATATATTGAGGGAAGGCAAAGAAGAGGATTTGAAATCAAGGCAGAATTGCAGGAAACAGATTTCAGGAGGTAGATTCGAATCGCCTTTAAAGCACATGAAAAGCGGCAAAACGTTGACAATGATGCCCTTGGCCAAAAAGGGCGTATGCGTTTTTTCCTGAATATATTCAGCAAAAAACGCATACGCCCTTTTTGGCCAACCAAGCAACCTGGAAAGGCAAATCAGCGCTACAAAGAAGACTCGCTACCCATCGGTCAAAAGGGCCATGCTGAAAAACGTGTCAAAACCAGAAATGCAGGACAGGCCATGGAGAAATGGGAGCCTTGCTACACTGATGGGCGGGATGTAAATTGCCAACAGCCACTCTGGAGAAGTGTACGGTGTGTCCTGAAACATCTAAAAAACACAGCTTAGAGAGCATAGGGCACTTCCACTCATGGGGGTATAAATTGGGAAAATGAAAAATCAGCAAGACACAAGCACCCCAAAGTATAGGGCTGCTCTGTTGACAAGGACCTCCACTTCATTCCACCTTCAATATCCCAGGAAAGAGAAAAATGGATAAAGGAGTTGTGGTCCTTATGTACAATGGAATATCACTCAGCCATGAAATCAATGTCATAAGGCTAGTAGCAGCATGATGAGTGGATTTAGGTACGACGATTCTAAGTGAAATAAGTCACACAGAAAAGGACACTTCTCATAAGGTATCACTTATAGAGGGACTGTAAAAACCGTTACACTTGAACTGAATTACAAAACAGAACAGAGTCACACATGCAGAAAACACACTATGGCTGCTTAACGGGAAAGGTGAGGTGGGGTGATACATAAAACAAGGGTTTCAAATTAGCTCAGATACCGTTCCATAAAACCAATATGTAATAGATAAGACCTACTCCTTGCTCAGAGAACTGGACTCAACACGCCCTATTCACCGCACAAGAATATATCTGTCTAGTAATAATCTTAAAACCTAGGTATTGATATCTCTCTGTTAGTGTGTCAAGTGGGTGTAAAGCGGCATAAACACAGCAGTGAAATGCAGCTAAACCCCATTATAAAAATAAATTACTTTGAAAAACCCATGAAACAAAGACAGTGAAAGAGAGCGAAATTCTTACACAATGCGTTCAGGGGCTGTGATGCAACCTGGATTGACCATATCTAGACCCACAGCTGGATGAGACATAAGGGTGGACACTCTTGGGGCTGAGAGCTTTGGTGAGGTTGGGTGAGCAAATGCAGACCCTTTAAAGTAATACTGCGTGGTACCCATCGCATGGGTCCCAAATCTCCAGGTTCAAGGGCATCTTCCTACATCGAAAACATGCATGAGAAACCCAGAAGATGGTACACCGTGTGATGGGGAAAGGTTTCTAAAACGCACCTCATTTCTCATCTCCTTGTGCTCGGGTACGCCATTCCAGCCACTTTACTAGCAATCTCCCTACTTGGAGCATCAGCACCTTTAACCTCCTGTTCCGTACAGGTTGCAATTTGTCCTGAGGATGAACGGGAAGACGTGGAACCAAAGAGAGACTAGCTCTTGGTGTAGGGACAGGCACAGGTCACTCTATTTTCCCATCAGGAAGAAGAATTAACAACAGGCTCAGCCTGCCCCCCGGAACCAGAACAGGGCCTGAAGCCATCTTGCGCTTCTGCAGCCATCTCCCAAAAAGGCGAGTTGTAAAATGGAGGTTCAGGGCACTGCAATTCACAAACCTGCAGAGTTATAAATGATAACTCTCGTCCACAAATATATTGAGGGAAGGCAAAGAAGAGGATTTGAAATCAAGGCAGAATTGCAGGAAACAAATTTCAGGAGGTAGATTCGAATCGCCTTTAAAGCACATGAAAAGCGGCAAAACGTTGACAATGATGCCCTTGGCCAAAAAGGGCGTAAGCGTTTTTTCCTGAATATATTCAGGAAAAAACGCATACGCCCTTTTTGGCCAACCAAGCAACCTGGAAAGGCAAATCAGCGCTACAAAGAAGTCTCGCTACCCATTGGTCAAAATGGCCATGCTGAAAAAAGTGTCAAAACCAGAAATGCAGGAAAGGCCATGGAGAAATGGGAGCCATGCTACACTGATGGGCGGGATGTAAATTGCCAACAGCCACTCTGGAGAAGTGTACAGTGAGTCCTGAAACGTCTAAAAAGCAAAGCTTAGAGAGCATAGGGCACTTCCACTCATGGGGGTATACATTGGGAAAATTAAAAATCAGCAAGAGACAAGCACCCCAAAGTTTAGGGCTGCTCTCTTGACAAGGACCTCCACTTCATTCCACCTTCAATATCCCAGGAAAGAGAAAAATGGATAAAGAAGTTGTGGTCCTTATATACAATGGAATATCACTCAGCCATGAAATCAATGTCATAAGGCTAGTAGCAGCATGATGAGTGGATTTAGGTACGACGATTCTAAGTGAAATAAGTCACACAGAAAAGGACACTTCTCATAATGTATCACTTATAGAGGGAATGTAAAAACCGTTACACTTGAACTGAATTACAAAACAGAACAGAGTCACACATGCAGAAAACACACTATGGCTGCTTAACGGGAAAGGTGAGGTGGGGTGATACATAAAACAAGGGTTTCAAATTAGCTCAGATACCGTTCCATAAAACCAATATGTGATAGACAAGACCTACTCCTTGCTCAGAGAACTGGACTCAACACGCCCTATTCACCGCACAAGAATATATCTGACTAGTAATAATCTTAAAACCTATGTATTGATATCTCTCTGTTAGTGTGTCAAGTGGGTGTAAAGCGGCATAAACACAGCAGTGAAAAGCAGCTAAACCCCATTATAAAAATAAATTACTTTGAAAAACCCATGAAACAAAGACAGTGAAAGAGAGCGAAATTCTTACACAATGCGTTCAGGGGCTGTGATGCAACCTGGATTGACCATATCTAGACCCACATCTGGATGAGACATAAGGGTGGACACTCTTGGGGCTGAGAGGTTTGGTGAGGTTGGGTGAGCAAACGCAGACCCTTTAAAGTAATACTGCGTGGTACCCATCGCATGGGTCCCAAATCTCCAGGTTCAAGGGCATCTTCCTACATTGAAAACATGCATGAGAAACCCAGAAGATGGTACACCGTGTGATGGGGAAAGGTTTCTAAAACGCACGTCATTTCTCATCTCCTGGTGCTCGGGTTCGCCATTCCAGCCACTTTACTAGCAATCTCCCTACTTGGAGCATCAGCACCTTTAACCTCCTGTTCCGTACAGGTTGCAATTTGTCCTGAGGATGAACGAGAAGACATGGAACCAATGAGAGACTAGCTCTTGGTGTTGGGACATGCAGAGGTCACTCTATTTTCCCATCAGGAAGAAGAATTAACCACAGGCTCAGCCTGCCCCCCGGAACCAGAACAGGGCCTGAAGCCATCCTGCGCTTTTGCGGCCATCTCCCAAAAAGGCGAGTTGTAAAATGGAGGTTCAGGGCACTGCAATTCACAAACCTGCAGAGTTATAAATGATAACTCTCGTCCACAAATATATTGAGGGAAGGCAAAGAAGAGGATTTGAAATCAAGGCAGAATTGCAGGAAACAGATTTCAGGAGGTAGATTCGAATCGCCTTTAAAGCACATGAAAAGCGGCAAAACGTTGACAATGATGCCCTTGGCGAAAAAGGGCGTATGCGTTTTATCCTGAATATATTCAGGAAAAAACGCATACGCCCTTTTTGGCCAACCAAGCAACCTGGAAAGGCAAATCAGCGCTACAAAAAAGTCTCGGTTCCCATCGGTTAAAAGGGCCATGCTGAAAAAAGTGTCAAAACCAGAAATGCAGGACAGGCCATGGAGAAATGGGAGCCTTGCTACACTGATGGGCGGGATGTAAATTGCCAACAGCCACTCTGGAGAAGAGTACGGTGTCTCCTGAAACATCTAAAAAACACAGCTTAGAGAGCATAGGGCACTTCCACTCATGGGGGTATAAATTGGGAAAATGAAAAATCAGCAAGACACAAGCACCCCAAAGTTTAGGGCTGCTCTGTTGACCAGGACCTCCACTTCATTCCACCTTAAATATCCCAGGAAAGAGAAAAATGGATAAAGGTGTTGTGGTCCTTATGTACAATGGAATATCACTCAGCCATGAAATCAATGTCATAAGGCTAGTAGCAGCATGATGAGTGGATTTAGGTACGACGATTCTAAGTGAAATAAGTCACACAGAAAAGGACACTTCTCATAAGGTATCACTGATAGAGGGAATGTAAAAACCGTTACACTTGAACTGAATTACAAAACAGAACAGAGTCACACATGCAGAAAACACACTATGGCTGCTTAACGGGAAAGGTGAGGTGGGGTGATACATAAAACAAGGGTTTCAAATTAGCTCAGATACCGTTCCATAAAACCAATATGTAATAGACAAGACCTACTCCTTGCTCAGAGAACTGGACTCAACACGCCCTATTCACCGCACAAGAATATATCTGACTAGTAATAATCTTAAAACCTATGTATTGATATCTCTCTGTTAGTGTGTCAAGTGGGTGTAAAGCGGCATAAACACAGCAGTGAAAAGCAGCTAAACCCCATTATCAAAATAAATTACTTTGAAACACCCATGAAACAAAGACAGTGAAAGAGAGAGAAATTCTTACACAATGCGTTCAGGGGCTGTGATGCAACCTGGATTGACCATATCTAGACGCACAGCTGGATGAGACATAAGGGTGGACACTCTTGGGGCTGAGAGGTTTGGTGAGGTTGGGTGAGCAAACGCAGACCCTTTAAAGTAATACTGCGTGGTACCCATCGCATGGGTCCCAAATCTCCAGGTTCAAGGGCATCTTCCTACATCGAAAACATGCATGAGAAACCCAGAAGATGGTACACCGTGTGATGGGGAAAGGTTTCTAAAACGTACCTCATTTCTCATCTCCTTGTGCCCGGGTTCGCCATAACAGCCGCTTTACTAGCAATCTCCCTACTTGGAGCATCAGCATCTTTAACCTCCTGTTCCGTACAGGTTGCAATTTGTCCTGAGGATGAACGAGAAGACATGGAACCAATGAGAGACTAGCTCTTGGTGTTGGGACATGCAGAGGTCACTCTATTTTCCCATCAGGAAGAAGAATTAACCTCAGGCTCATCCTGCCCCCCGGAACCAGAACAGGGCCTGAAGCCATCCTGCGCTTTTGCGGCCATCTCCCAAAAAGGCGAGTTGTAAAATGGAGGTTCAGGGCACTGCAATTCACAAACCTGCAGAGTTATAAATGATAACTCTCGTCCACAAATATATTGAGGGAAGGCAAAGAAGAGGATTTGAAATCAAGGCAGGATTGCAGGAAACAGATTTCAGGAGGTAGATTCGAATCGCCTTTAAAGCACATGAAAAGCGGCAAAACGTTGACAATGATGCCCTTGGCCAAAAAGGGCGTATGCGTTTTTTCCTGAATATATTCAGGAAAAAACGCATACGCCCTTTTTGGCCAACCAAGCAACCTGGAAAGGCAAATCAGCGCTACAAAGAAGTCTCGCTACCCATTGGTCAAAATGGCCATGCTGAAAAAAGTGTCAAAACCAGAAATGCAGGACAGGCCATGGAGAAATGGGAGCCTTGCTACACTAATGGGCGGGATGTAAATTGCCAACAGCCACTCTGGAGAAGTGTACGGTGAGTCCTGAAACGTCTAAAAAGCAAAGCTACAGAGCATAGGGCACTTCCACTCATGGGGGTATACATTGGGAAAATGAAAAATCAGCAAGACACAAGCACCCCAAAGTTTAGGGCTGCTCTGTTGACAAGGACCTCCACTTCATTCCACCTTCAATATCCCAGGAAAGAGAAAAATGGATAAAGAAGTTTTGGTCCTTATGTACAATGGAATATCACTCAGCCATGAAATCAATGTCATAAGGCTAGTAGCAGCATGATGAGTGGATTTAGGTACGACGATTCTAAGTGAAATAAGTCACACAGAAAAGGACACTTCTCATAATGTATCACTTATAGAGGGAATGTAAAAACCGTTACACTTGAACTGAATTACAAAACAGAACAGAGTCACACATGCAGAAAACACACTATGGCTGCTTAACGGGAAAGGTGAGGTGGGGTGATACATAAAACAAAGGTTTCAAATTAGCTCAGATACCGTTCCATAAAACCAATATGTAATAGATAAGACCTACTCCTTGCTCAGAGAACTGGACTCAACACGCCCTATTCACCGCACAAGAATATATCTGTCTAGTAATAATCTTAAAACCTAGGTATTGATATCTCTCTGTTAGTGTGTCAAGTGGGTGTAAAGCGGCATAAACACAGCAGTGAAAAGCAGCTAAACCCCATTATAAAAATAAATTACTTTGAAAAACCCATGAAACAAAGACAGTGAAAGAGAGAGAAATTCTTACACAATGCGTTCAGGGGCTGTGATGCAACCTGGATTGACCATTTCTAGACCCACAGCTGGATGAGACATAAGGGTGGACACTCTTGGGGCTGAGAGGTTTGGTGAGGTTGGGTGAGCAAACGCAGACCCTTTAAAGTAATACTGCGTGGTACCCATCGCATGGGTCCCAAATCTCCAGGTTCAAGGGCATCTTCCTACATCGAAAACATGCATGAGAAAACAAAAAGATGGTACACCATGTGATGGGGAAAGGTTTCTAAAACACACCTCATTTCTCTTCTCCTTGTGCCCGGGATCGCCATTCCAGCAGCTTTACTAACAATCTCCCTACTTGGAGCATCAGCACCTTTAACCTCCTGTTCCGTACAGGTTGCAATTTGTCCTGAGGATGAACGAGTAGACGGGGAACCAGTGAGAGACTAGCTCTTGGTGTTGGGACAGGCACAGGTCACTCTATTTTCCCATCAGGAAGAAGAATTAACCACAGGCTCATCCTCCCCCCCGGAACCAGAACAGGGCCTGAAGCCATCCTGCGCTTTTGCGGCCAGCTTCCAAAAAAGCGAGTTGTAAAATGGAGCTTCAGGGCACTGCAATTCACAAACCTGCAGAGTTATAAATGACAACTCTCGTCCACAAATATATTGAGGGAAGGCAAAGAAGAGGATTTGAAATCAAGGCAGAAATGCAGGAAACAGATTTCAGGAGGTAGATTCGAATCGCCTTTAAAGCACATGAAAAGCGGCAAAACGTTGACAATGATGCCCTTGGCCAAAAAGGGCGTATGCGTTTTATCCTGAATATATTCAGGAAAAAATGCATACGCCCTTTTTGGCCAACCAAGCAACCTAGAAAGGCAAATTAGGGCTACAAAGAAGACTGGCTACCCATCGGTCAAAAGGGCCATGCTGAAAAAAGTCTCAAAACCAGAAATGCAGGACAGGCCATGGAGAAATGGGAGCCTTGCTACACTGATGGGCGGGATGTAAATTGCCAACAGCCACTCTGGAGAAGTGTACGGTGTGTCCTGAAACATCTAAAAAACACAGCTTAGAGAGCTTAGGGCACTTCCACTCATGGGGGTATAAATTGGGATAATGAAAAATCAGCAAGACACAAGCACCCCAAAGTTTAGGGCTGCTCTGTTGACAAGGACCTCCACTTCATTCCACCTTCAATATCCCAGGAAAGAGAAAAATGGATAAAGAAGTTGTGGTCCTTATGTACAATGGAATATCACTCAGCCATGAAATCAATGTCATAAGGCTAGTAGCAGCATGATGAGTGGATTTAGGTACGACGATTCTAAGTGAAATAAGTCACACAGAAAAGGACACTTCTCATAAGGTATCACTTATAGAGGGAATGTAAAACCCGTTACACTTGAACTGAATTACAAAACAGAACAGAGTCACACATGCAGAAAACACACTATGGCTGCTTAACGGGAAAGGTGAGGTGGGGTGATACATAAAACAAGGGTTTCAAATTAGCTCAGATACCGTTCCATAAACCCAATATGTAATAGACAAGACCTACTCCTTGCTCAGAGAACTGGACTCAACACGCCCTATTCACCGCACAAGAATATATCTGACTAGTAATAATCTTAAAACCTATGTATTGATATCTCTCTGTTAGTGTGTCAAGTGGGTGAAAAGCGGCATAAACACAGCAGTGAAAAGCAGCTAAACCCCATTATAAAAATAAATTACTTTTACAAACCCATGAAACAAAGACAGTGAAAGAGAGAGAAATTCTTACACAATGCGTTCAGGGGCTGTGATGCAACCTGGATTGACCATATCTAGACCCACAGCTGGATGAGACATAAGGGTGGACACTCTTGGGGCTGAGAGGTTTGGTGAGGTTGGGTGAGCAAACGCAGACCCTTTAAAGTAATACTGCGTGGTACCCATCGCATGGGTCCCAAATCTCCAGGTTCAAGGGCATCTTCCTACGTCGAAAACATGCATGAGAAAACAAAAAGATGGTACACCATGTGATGGGGAAAGGTTTCTAAAACGCACCTCATTTCCCTTCTCCTTGTGCCCGGGTTCGCCATTCCATCCGCTTTACTAACAATCTCCCTACTTGGAGCATCAGCACCTTTAACCTCCTGTTCCGTACAGGTTGCAATTTGTCCTGAGGATGAACGGGTAGACGGGGAACCAGTGAGAGACTAGCTCTTGGTGTTGGGACAGGCACAGGTCACTCTATTTTCCCATCAGGAAGAAGAATTAACCACAGGCTCATCCTCCCCCCCGGAACCAGAACAGGGCCTGAAGCCATCCTGCGCTTTTGCGGCCAGCTCCCAAAAAAGCGAGTTGTAAAATGGAGCTTCAGGGCACTGCAATTCCCAAACCTGCAGAGTTATAAATGATAACTCTCGTCCACAAATATATTGAGGGAAGGCAAAGAAGAGGATTTGAAATCAAGGCAGAATTGCAGGAAACAGATTTCAGGAGGTAGATTCGAATCGCCTTTAAAGCACATGAAAAGCGGCAAAACGTTGACAATGATGCCCTTGGCCAAAAAGGGCGTATGCGTTTTTTCCTGAATATATTCAGGAAAAAACGCATACGCCCTTTTTGGCCAACCAAGCAACCTGGAAAGGCAAATCAGCGCTACAAAGAAGACTCGCTACCCATCGGTCAAAAGGGCCATGCTGAAAAAAGTCTCAAAACCAGAAATGCAGGACAGGCCATGGAGAAATGGGAGCCTTGCTACACTGATGGGCGGGATGTAAATTGCCAACAGCCACTCTGGAGAAGTGTACGGTGTGTCCTGAAACATCTAAAAAACACAGCTTAGAGAGCTTAGGGCACTTCCACTCATGGGGGTATAAATTGGGAAAATGAAAAATCAGCAAGACACAAGCACCCCAAAGTTTAGGGCTGCTCTGTTGACAAGGACCTCCACTTCATTCCACCTTCAATATCCCAGGAAAGAGAAAAATGGATAAAGAAGTTGTGGTCCTTATGTACAATGGAATATCACTCAGCCATGAAATCAATGTCATAAGGCTAATAGCAGCATGATGAGTGGATTTAGGTACGACGATTCTAAGTGAAATAAGTCACACAGAAAAGGACACTTCTCATAAGGTATCACTTATAGAGGGAATGTAAAACCCGTTACACTTGAACTGAATTACAAAACAGAACAGAGTCACACATGCAGAAAACACACTATGGCTGCTTAACGGGAAAGGTGAGGTGGGGTGATACATAAAACAAGGGTTTCAAATTAGCTCAGATACCGTTCAATAAACCCAATATGTAATAGACAAGACGTACTCCTTGCTCAGAGAACTGGACTCAACACGCCCTATTCACCGCACAAGAATATATCTGACTAGTAATAATCTTAAAACCTATGTATTGATATCTCTCTGTTAGTGTGTCAAGTGGGTGTAAAGCGGCATAAACACAGCAGTGAAAAGCAGCTAAACCCCATTAAAAAAATAAATTACTTTTACAAACCCATGAAACAAAGACAGTGAAAGAGAGAGAAATTCTTACACAATGCGTTCAGGGGCTGTGATGCAACCTGGATTGACCATATCTAGACCCACAGCTGGATGAGACATAAGGGTGGACACTCTTGGGGCTGAGAGGTTTGGTGAGGTTGGGTGAGCAAACGCAGACCCTTTAAAGTAATACTGCGTGGTACCCATCGCATGGGTCCCAAATCTCCAGGTTCAAGGGCATCTTCCTACATCGAAAACATGCATGAGAAAACAAAAAGATGGTACACCATGTGATGGGGAAAGTTTTCTAAAACGCACCTCATTTCTCTTCTCCTTGTGACCGGGTTCGCCATTCCAGCCGCTTTACTAACAATCTCCCTACTTGGAGCATCAGCACCTTTAACCTCCTGTTCCGTACAGGTTGCAATTTGTCCTGAGGATGAACGGGTAGACGGGGAACCAGTGAGAGACTAGCTCTTGGTGTTGGGACAGGCACAGGTCACTCTATTTTCCCATCAGGAAGAAGAATTAACCACAGGCTCATCCTCCCCCCGGAACCAAAACAGGGCCTGAAGCCATCCTGCGCTCTTGCGGCCAGCTCCCAAAAAAGCGAGTTGTAAAATGGAGCTTCAGGGCACTGCAATTCACAAACCTGCAGAGTTATAAATGATAACTCTCGTCCACAAATATATTGAGGGAAGGCAAAGAAGAGGATTTGAAATCAAGGCAGAATTGCAGGAAACAGATTTCAGGAGGTAGATTCGAATCGCCTTTAAAGCACATGAAAAGCGGCAAAACGTTGACAATGATGCCCTTGGCCAAAAAGGGCGTATGCGTTTTTTCCTGAATATATTCAGGAAAAAACGCATACGCCCTTTTTGGCCAACCAAGCAACCTGGAAAGGCAAATCAGGGCTACAAAGAAGACTCGCTACCCATCGGTCAAAAGGGCCATGCTGAAAAAAGTCTCAAAACCAGAAATGCAGGACAGGCCATGGAGTAATGGGAGCCTTGCTACACTGATGGGCGGGATGTAAATTGCCAACAGCCACTCTGGAGAAGTGTACGGTGTGTCCTGAAACATCTAAAAAACACAGCTTAGAGAGCATAGGGCACTTCCACTCATGGGGGTATAAATTGGGAAAATGAAAAATCAGCAAGACACAAGCACCCCAAAGTTTAGGGCTGCTCTGTTGACAAGGACCTCCACTTCATTCCACCTTCAATATCCCAGGAGGGAGAAAAATGGAGAAAGAAGTTGTGGTCCTTATGTACAATGGAATATCACTCAGCCATGAAATCAATGTCATAAGGCTAGTAGCAGCATGATGAGTGGATTTAGGTACGACGATTCTAAGTGAAATAAGTCACACAGAAAAGGACAC
The DNA here is from genome assembly GCF_965194805.1 of Balaenoptera borealis. NCBI lineage: Eukaryota > Metazoa > Chordata > Mammalia > Artiodactyla > Balaenopteridae > Balaenoptera > Balaenoptera borealis. The sequence goes on from NW_028124009.1 coordinate 5,149,287, forward strand.
TTCTCATAAGGTATCACTTATAGAGGGAATGTAAAACCCGTTACACTTGAACTGAATTACAAAACAGAACAGAGTCACACATGCAGAAAACACACTATGGCTGCTTAACGGGAAAGGTGAGGTGGGGTGATACATAAAACAAGGGTTTCAAATTAGCTCAGATACCGTTCCATAAACCCAATATGTAATAGACAAGACCTACTCCTTGCTCAGAGAACTGGACTCAACACGCCCTATTCACCGCACAAGAATATATCTGACTAGTAATAATCTTAAAACCTATGTATTGATATCTCTCTGTTAGTGTGTCAAGTGGGTGTAAAGCGGCATAAACACAGCAGTGAAAAGCAGCTAAACCCCATTATAAAAATAAATTACTTTGAAAAACCCATGAAACAAAGACAGTGAAAGAGAGAGAAATTCTTACACAATGCGTTCAGGGGCTGTGATGCAACCTGGATTGACCATTTCTAGACCCACAGCTGGATGAGACATAAGGGTGGACACTCTTGGGGCTGAGAGGTTTGGTGAGGTTGGGTGAGCAAACGCAGACCCTTTAAAGTAATACTGCGTGGTACCCATCGCATGGGTCCCAAATCTCCAGGTTCAAGGGCATCTTCCTACATCGAAAACATGCATGAGAAAACAAAAAGATGGTACACCATGTGATGGGGAAAGGTTTCTAAAACACACCTCATTTCTCTTCTCCTTGTGCCCGGGATCGCCATTCTAGCCGCTTTACTAACAATCTCCCTACTTGGAGCATCAGCACCTTTAACCTCCTGTTCCGTACAGGTTGCAATTTGTCCTGAGGATGAACGGGTAGACGGGGAACCAGTGAGAGACTAGCTCTTGGTGTTGGGACAGGCACAGGTCACTCTATTTTCCCATCAGGAAGAAGAATTAACCACAGGCTCATCCTCCCCCCCGGAACCAGTACAGGGCCTGAAGCCATCCTGCGCTTTTGCGGCCAGCTCCCAAAAAAGCGAGTTGTAAAATGGAGCTTCAGGGCACTGCAATTCCCAAACCTGCAGAGTTATAAATGATAACTCTCGTCCACAAATATATTGAGGGAAGGCAAAGAAGAGGATTTGAAATCAAGGCAGAATTGCAGGAAACAGATTTCAGGAGGTAGATTCGAATCGCCTTTAAAGCACATGAAAAGCGGCAAAACGTTGACAATGATGCCCTTGGCCAAAAAGGGCGTATGCGTTTTTTCCTGAATATATTCAGGAAAAAACGCATACGCCCTTTTTGGCCAACCAAGCAACCTGGAAAGGCAAATCAGCGCTACAAAGAAGACTCGCTACCCATCGGTCAAAAGGGCCATGCTGAAAAAAGTCTCAAAACCAGAAATGCAGGACAGGCCATGGAGAAATGGGAGCCTTGCTACACTGATGGGCGGGATGTAAATTGCCAACAGCCACTCTGGAGAAGTGTACGGTGTGTCCTGAAACATCTAAAAAACACAGCTTAGAGAGCTTAGGGCACTTCCACTCATGGGGGTATAAATTGGGAAAATGAAAAATCAGCAAGACACAAGCACCCCAAAGTTTAGGGCTGCTCTGTTGACAAGGACCTCCACTTCATTCCACCTTCAATATCCCAGGAAAGAGAAAAATGGATAAAGAAGTTGTGGTCCTTATGTACAATGGAATATCACTCAGCCATGAAATCAATGTCATAAGGCTAGTAGCAGCATGATGAGTGGATTTAGGTACGACGATTCTAAGTGAAATAAGTCACACAGAAAAGGACACTTCTCATAAGGTATCACTTATAGAGGGAATGTAAAACCCGTTACACTTGAACTGAATTACAAAACAGAACAGAGTCACACATGCAGAAAACACACTATGGCTGCTTAACGGGAAAGGTGAGGTGGGGTGATACATAAAACAAGGGTTTCAAATTAGCTCAGATACCGTTCCATAAACCCAATATGTAATAGACAAGACCTACTCCTTGCTCAGAGAACTGGACTCAACACGCCCTATTCACCGCACAAGAATATATCTGACTAGTAATAATCTTAAAACCTATGTATTGATATCTCTCTGTTAGTGTGTCAAGTGGGTGTAAAGCGGCATAAACACAGCAGTGAAAAGCAGCTAAACCCCATTATAAAAATAAATTACTTTGAAAAACCCATGAAACAAAGACAGTGAAAGAGAGAGAAATTCTTACACAATGCGTTCAGGGGCTGTGATGCAACCTGGATTGACCATTTCTAGACCCACAGCTGGATGAGACATAAGGGTGGACACTCTTGGGGCTGAGAGGTTTGGTGAGGTTGGGTGAGCAAACGCAGACCCTTTAAAGTAATACTGCGTGGTACCCATCGCATGGGTCCCAAATCTCCAGGTTCAAGGGCATCTTCCTACATCGAAAACATGCATGAGAAAACAAAAAGATGGTACACCATGTGATGGGGAAAGGTTTCTAAAACACACCTCATTTCTCTTCTCCTTGTGCCCGGGATCGCCATTCCAGCCGCTTTACTAACAATCTCCCTACTTGGAGCATCAGCACCTTTAACCTCCTGTTCCGTACAGGTTGCAATTTGTCCTGAGGATGAACGGGTAGACGGGGAACCAGTGAGAGACTAGCTCTTGGTGTTGGGACAGGCACAGGTCACTCTATTTTCCCATCAGGAAGAAGAATTAACCACAGGCTCATCCTCCCCCCCGGAACCAGAACAGGGCCTGAAGCCATCCTGCGCTTTTGCGGCCAGCTCCCAAAAAAGCGAGTTGTAAAATGGAGCTTCAGGGCACTGCAATTCCCAAACCTGCAGAGGTATAAATGATAACTCTCGTCCACAAATATATTGAGGGAAGGCAAAGAAGAGGATTTGAAATCAAGGCAGAATTGCAGGAAACAGATTTCAGGAGGTAGATTCGAATCGCCTTTAAAGCACATGAAAAGCGGCAAAACGTTGACAATGATGCCCTTGGCCAAAAAGGGCGTATGCGTTTTTTCCTGAATATATTCAGCAAAAAACGCATACGCCCTTTTTGGCCAACCAAGCAACCTGGAAAGGCAAATCAGCGCTACAAAGAAGACTCGCTACCCATCGGTCAAAAGGGCCATGCTGAAAAAAGTCTCAAAACCAGAAATGCAGGACAGGCCATGGAGAAATGGGAGCCTTGCTACACTGATGGGCGGGATGTAAATTGCCAACAGCCACTCTGGAGAAGTGTACGGTGTGTCCTGAAACATCTAAAAAACACAGCTTAGAGAGCTTAGGGCACTTCCACTCATGGGGGTATAAATTGGGAAAATGAAAAATCAGCAAGACACAAGCACCCCAAAGTTTAGGGCTGCTCTGTTGACAAGGACCTCCACTTCATTCCACCTTCAATATCCCAGGAAAGAGAAAAATGGATAAAGAAGTTGTGGTCCTTATGTACAATGGAATATCACTCAGCCATGAAATCAATGTCATAAGGCTAGTAGCAGCATGATGAGTGGATTTAGGTACGACGATTCTAAGTGAAATAAGTCACACAGAAAAGGACACTTCTCATAAGGTATCACTTATAGAGGGAATGTAAAACCCGTTACACTTGAACTGAATTACAAAACAGAACAGAGTCACACATGCAGAAAACACACTATGGCTGCTTAACGGGAAAGGTGAGGTGGGGTGATACATAAAACAAGGGTTTCAAATTAGCTCAGATACCGTTCCATAAACCCAATATGTAATAGACAAGACCTACTCCTTGCTCAGAGAACTGGACTCAACACGCCCTATTCACCGCACAAGAATATATCTGACTAGTAATAATCTTAAAACCTATGTATTGATATCTCTCTGTTAGTGTGTCAAGTGGGTGTAAAGCGGCATAAACACAGCAGTGAAAAGCAGCTAAACCCCATTATAAAAATAAATTACTTTGAAAAACCCATGAAACAAAGACAGTGAAAGAGAGAGAAATTCTTACACAATGCGTTCAGGGGCTGTGATGCAACCTGGATTGACCATATCTAGACCCACAGCTGGATGAGACATAAGGGTGGACACTCTTGGGGCTGAGAGGTTTGGTGAGGTTGGGTGAGCAAACGCAGACCCTTTAAAGTAATACTGCGTGGTACCCATCACATGGGTCCCAAATCTCCAGGTTCAAGGGCATCTTCCTACATCGAAAACATGCATGAGAAAACAAAAAGATGGTACACCATGTGATGGGGAAAGGTTTCTAAAATGCACCTCATTTCTCTTCTCCTTGTGCCCGGGATCGCCATTCTAGCCGCTTTACTAACAATCTCCCTACTTGGAGCATCAGCACCTTTAACCTCCTGTTCCGTACAGGTTGCAATTTGTCCTGAGGATGAACGGGTAGACGGGGAACCAGTGAGAGACTAGCTCTTGGTGTTGGGACAGGCACAGGTCACTCTATTTTCCCATCAGGAAGAAGAATTAACCACAGGCTCATCCTCCCCCCCGGAACCAGAACAGGGCCTGAAGCCATCCTGCGCTTTTGCGGCCAGCTTCCAAAAAAGCGAGTTGTAAAATGGAGCTTCAGGGCACTGCAATTCACAAACCTGCAGAGTTATAAATGACAACTCTCGTCCACAAATATATTGAGGGAAGGCAAAGAAGAGGATTTGAAATCAAGGCAGAAATGCAGGAAACAGATTTCAGGAGGTAGATTCGAATCGCCTTTAAAGCACATGAAAAGCGGCAAAACGTTGACAATGATGCCCTTGGCCAAAAAGGGCGTATGCGTTTTATCCTGAATATATTCAGGAAAAAATGCATACGCCCTTTTTGGCCAACCAAGCAACCTAGAAAGGCAAATTAGGGCTACAAAGAAGACTGGCTACCCATCGGTCAAAAGGGCCATGCTGAAAAAAGTCTCAAAACCAGAAATGCAGCACAGGCCATGGAGAAATAGGAGCCTTGCTACACTGATGGGCGGGATGTAAATTGCCAACAGCCACTCTGGAGAAGTGTACGGTGTGTCCTGAAACATCTAAAAAACACAGCTTAGAGAGCATAGGGCACTTCCACTCATGGGGGTATAAATTGGGAAAATGAAAAATCAGCAAGACACAAGCACCCCAAAGTTTAGGGCTGCTCTGTTGACAAGGACCTCCACTTCATTCCACCTTCAATATCCCAGGAAAGAGAAAAATGGATAAAGAAGTTGTGGTCCTTATGTACAATGGAATATCACTCAGCCATGAAATCAATGTCATAAGGCTAGTAGCAGCATGATGAGTGGATTTAGGTACGACGATTCTAAGTGAAATAAGTCACACAGAAAAGGACACTTCTCATAAGGTATCACTTATAGAGGGAATGTAAAACCCATTACACTTGAACTGAATTACAAAACAGAACAGAGTCACACATGCAGAAAACACACTATGGCTGCTTAACGGGAAAGGTGAGGTGGGGTGATACATAAAACAAGGGTTTCAAATTAGCTCAGATACCGTTCCATAAACCCAATATGTAATAGACAAGACGTACTCCTTGCTCAGAGAACTGGACTCAACACGCCCTATTCACCGCACAAGAATATATCTGACTAGTAATAATCTTAAAACCTATGTATTGATATCTCTCTGTTAGTGTGTCAAGTGGGTGTAACGCGGCATAAACACAGCAGTGAAAAGCAGCTAAACCCCATTAAAAAAATACATTACTTTTACAAACCCATGAAACAAAGACAGTGAAAGAGAGAGAAATTCTTACACAATGCGTTCAGGGGCTGTGATGCAACCTGGATTGACCATATCTAGACCCACAGCTGGATGAGACATAAGGGTGGACACTCTTGGGGCTGAGAGGTTTGGTGAGGTTGGGTGAGCAAACGCAGACCCTTTAAAGTAATACTGCGTGGTACCCATCGCATGGGTCCCAAATCTCCAGGTTCAAGGGCATCTTCCTACATCGAAAACATGCATGAGAAAACAAAAAGATGGTACACCATGTGATGGGGAAAGTTTTCTAAAACGCACCTCATTTCTCTTCTCCTTGTGACCGGGTTCGCCATTCCAGCCGCTTTACTAACAATCTCCCTACTTGGAGCATCAGCACCTTTAACCTCCTGTTCCGTACAGGTTGCAATTTGTCCTGAGGATGAACGGGTAGACGGGGAACCAGTGAGAGACTAGCTCTTGGTGTTGGGACAGGCACAGGTCACTCTATTTTCCCATCAGGAAGAAGAATTAACCACAGGCTCATCCTCCCCCCGGAACCAGAACAGGGCCTGAAGCCATCCTGCGCTTTTGCGGCCAGCTCCCAAAAAAGCGAGTTGTAAAATGGAGCTTCAGGGCACTGCAATTCACAAACCTGCAGAGTTATAAATGATAACTCTCGTCCACAAATATATTGAGGGAAGGCAAAGAAGAGGATTTGAAATCAAGGCAGAAATACAGGAAACAGATTTCAGGAGGTAGATTCGAATCACCTTTAAAGCACATGAAAAGCGGCAAAACATTGACAATGATGCCCTTGGCCAAAAAGGGCGTAAGCGTTTTTTCCTGAATATATTCAGGAAAAAACGCATACGCCCTTTTTGGCCAACCAAGCAACCTGGAAAGGCAAATCAGGGCTACAAAGAAGACTCGCTACCCATCGGTCAAAAGGGCCATGTTGAAAAAAGTCTCAAAACCAGAAATGCAAGACAGGCCATGGAGTAATGGGAGCCTTGCTACACTGATGGGCGGGATGTAAATTGCCAACAGCCACTCTGGAGAAGTGTACGGTGTGTCCTGAAACATCTAAAAAACACAGCTTAGAGAGCATAGGGCACTTCCACTCATGGGGGTATAAATTGGGAAAATGAAAAATCAGCAAGACACAAGCACCCCAAAGTTTAGGGCTGCTCTGTTGACAAGGACCTCCACTTCATTCCACCTTCAATATCCCTGGAGGGAGAAAAATGGAGAAAGAAGTTGTGGTCCTTATGTACAATGGAATATCACTCAGCCATGAAATCAATGTCATAAGGCTAATAGCAGCATGATGAGTGGATTTAGGTACGACGATTCTAAGTGAAATAAGTCACACAGAAAAGGACACTTCTCATAAGGTATCACTTATAGAGGGAATGTAAAAACCGTTACACTTGAACTGAATTACAAAACAGAACAGAGTCACACATGCAGAAAACACACTATGGCTGCTTAACGGGAAAGGTGAGGTGGGGTGATACATAAAACAAGGGTTTCAAATTAGCTCAGATACCGTTCCATAAACCCAATATGTAATAGACAAGACCTACTCCTTGCTCAGAGAACTGGACTCAACACGCCCTATTCACCGCACAAGAATATATCTGACTAGTAATAATCTTAAAACCTATGTATTGATATCTCTCTGTTAGTGTGTCAAGTGGGTGAAAAGCGGCATAAACACAGCAGTGAAAAGCAGCTAAACCCCATTATAAAAATTAATTACTTTTACAAACCCATGAAACAAAGACAGTGAAAGAGAGAGAAATTCTTACACAATGCGTTCAGGGGCTGTGATGCAACCTGGATTGACCATATCTAGACCCACAGCTGGATGAGACATAAGGGTGGACACTCTTGGGGCTGAGAGGTTTGGTGAGGTTGGGTGAGCAAACGCAGACCCTTTAAAGTAATACTGCGTGGTACCCATCACATGGGTCCCAAATCTCCAGGTTCAAGGGCATCTTCCTACATCGAAAACATGCATGAGAAAACAAAAAGATGGTACACCATGTGATGGGGAAAGGTTTCTAAAATGCACCTCATTTCTCTTCTCCTTGTGCCCGGGTTCGCCATTCCATCCGCTTTACTAACAATCTCCCTACTTGGAGCATCAGCACCTTTAACCTCCTGTTCCGTACAGGTTGCAATTTGTCCTGAGGATGAACGGGTAGACGGGGAACCAGTGAGAGACTAGCTCTTGGTGTTGGGACAGGCACAGGTCACTCTATTTTCCCATCAGGAAGAAGAATTAACCACAGGCTCATCCTCCCCCCCGGAACCAGAACAGGGCCTGAAGCCATCCTGCGCTTTTGCGGCCAGCTTCCAAAAAAGCGAGTTGTAAAATGGAGCTTCAGGGCACTGCAATTCACAAACCTGCAGAGTTATAAATGACAACTCTCGTCCACAAATATATTGAGGGAAGGCAAAGAAGAGGATTTGAAATCAAGGCAGAAATGCAGGAAACAGATTTCAGGAGGTAGATTCGAATCGCCTTTAAAGCACATGAAAAGCGGCAAAACGTTGACAATGATGCCCTTGGCCAAAAAGGGCGTATGCGTTTTATCCTGAATATATTCAGGAAAAAATGCATACGCCCTTTTTGGCCAACCAAGCAACCTAGAAAGGCAAATTAGGGCTACAAAGAAGACTGGCTACCCATCGGTCAAAAGGGCCATGCTGAAAAAAGTCTCAAAACCAGAAATGCAGCACAGGCCATGGAGAAATAGGAGCCTTGCTACACTGATGGGCGGGATGTAAATTGCCAACAGCCACTCTGGAGAAGTGTACGGTGTGTCCTGAAACATCTAAAAAACACAGCTTAGAGAGCATAGGGCACTTCCACTCATGGGGGTATAAATTGGGAAAATGAAAAATCAGCAAGACACAAGCACCCCAAAGTTTAGGGCTGCTCTGTTGACAAGGACCTCCACTTCATTCCACCTTCAATATCCCAGGAAAGAGAAAAATGGATAAAGAAGTTGTGGTCCTTATGTACAATGGAATATCACTCAGCCATGAAATCAATGTCATAAGGCTAGTAGCAGCATGATGAGTGGATTTAGGTACGACGATTCTAAGTGAAATAAGTCACACAGAAAAGGACACTTCTCATAAGGTATCACTTATAGAGGGAATGTAAAACCCATTACACTTGAACTGAATTACAAAACAGAACAGAGTCACACATGCAGAAAACACACTATGGCTGCTTAACGGGAAAGGTGAGGTGGGGTGATACATAAAACAAGGGTTTCAAATTAGCTCAGATACCGTTCCATAAACCCAATATGTAATAGACAAGACGTACTCCTTGCTCAGAGAACTGGACTCAACACGCCCTATTCACCGCACAAGAATATATCTGACTAGTAATAATCTTAAAACCTATGTATTGATATCTCTCTGTTAGTGTGTCAAGTGGGTGTAACGCGGCATAAACACAGCAGTGAAAAGCAGCTAAACCCCATTAAAAAAATACATTACTTTTACAAACCCATGAAACAAAGACAGTGAAAGAGAGAGAAATTCTTACACAATGCGTTCAGGGGCTGTGATGCAACCTGGATTGACCATATCTAGACCCACAGCTGGATGAGACATAAGGGTGGACACTCTTGGGGCTGAGAGGTTTGGTGAGGTTGGGTGAGCAAACGCAGACCCTTTAAAGTAATACTGCGTGGTACCCATCGCATGGGTCCCAAATCTCCAGGTTCAAGGGCATCTTCCTACATCGAAAACATGCATGAGAAAACAAAAAGATGGTACACCATGTGATGGGGAAAGTTTTCTAAAACGCACCTCATTTCTCTTCTCCTTGTGACCGGGTTCGCCATTCCAGCCGCTTTACTAACAATCTCCCTACTTGGAGCATCAGCACCTTTAACCTCCTGTTCCGTACAGGTTGCAATTTGTCCTGAGGATGAACGGGTAGACGGGGAACCAGTGAGAGACTAGCTCTTGGTGTTGGGACAGGCACAGGTCACTCTATTTTCCCATCAGGAAGAAGAATTAACCACAGGCTCATCCTCCCCCCGGAACCAGAACAGGGCCTGAAGCCATCCTGCGCTTTTGCGGCCAGCTCCCAAAAAAGCGAGTTGTAAAATGGAGCTTCAGGGCACTGCAATTCACAAACCTGCAGAGTTATAAATGATAACTCTCGTCCACAAATATATTGAGGGAAGGCAAAGAAGAGGATTTGAAATCAAGGCAGAAATACAGGAAACAGATTTCAGGAGGTAGATTCGAATCACCTTTAAAGCACATGAAAAGCGGCAAAACATTGACAATGATGCCCTTGGCCAAAAAGGGCGTAAGCGTTTTTTCCTGAATATATTCAGGAAAAAACGCATACGCCCTTTTTGGCCAACCAAGCAACCTGGAAAGGCAAATCAGGGCTACAAAGAAGACTCGCTACCCATCGGTCAAAAGGGCCATGTTGAAAAAAGTCTCAAAACCAGAAATGCAAGACAGGCCATGGAGTAATGGGAGCCTTGCTACACTGATGGGCGGGATGTAAATTGCCAACAGCCACTCTGGAGAAGTGTACGGTGTGTCCTGAAACATCTAAAAAACACAGCTTAGAGAGCATAGGGCACTTCCACTCATGGGGGTATAAATTGGGAAAATGAAAAATCAGCAAGACACAAGCACCCCAAAGTTTAGGGCTGCTCTGTTGACAAGGACCTCCACTTCATTCCACCTTCAATATCCCTGGAGGGAGAAAAATGGAGAAAGAAGTTGTGGTCCTTATGTACAATGGAATATCACTCAGCCATGAAATCAATGTCATAAGGCTAATAGCAGCATGATGAGTGGATTTAGGTACGACGATTCTAAGTGAAATAAGTCACACAGAAAAGGACACTTCTCATAAGGTATCACTTATAGAGGGAATGTAAAAACCGTTACACTTGAACTGAATTACAAAACAGAACAGAGTCACACATGCAGAAAACACACTATGGCTGCTTAACGGGAAAGGTGAGGTGGGGTGATACATAAAACAAGGGTTTCAAATTAGCTCAGATACCGTTCCATAAACCCAATATGTAATAGACAAGACCTACTCCTTGCTCAGAGAACTGGACTCAACACGCCCTATTCACCGCACAAGAATATATCTGACTAGTAATAATCTTAAAACCTATGTATTGATATCTCTCTGTTAGTGTGTCAAGTGGGTGAAAAGCGGCATAAACACAGCAGTGAAAAGCAGCTAAACCCCATTATAAAAATTAATTACTTTTACAAACCCATGAAACAAAGACAGTGAAAGAGAGAGAAATTCTTACACAATGCGTTCAGGGGCTGTGATGCAACCTGGATTGACCATATCTAGACCCACAGCTGGATGAGACATAAGGGTGGACACTCTTGGGGCTGAGAGGTTTGGTGAGGTTGGGTGAGCAAACGCAGACCCTTTAAAGTAATACTGCGTGGTACCCATCACATGGGTCCCAAATCTCCAGGTTCAAGGGCATCTTCCTACATCGAAAACATGCATGAGAAAACAAAAAGATGGTACACCATGTGATGGGGAAAGGTTTCTAAAATGCACCTCATTTCTCTTCTCCTTGTGCCCGGGTTCGCCATTCCATCCGCTTTACTAACAATCTCCCTACTTGGAGCATCAGCACCTTTAACCTCCTGTTCCGTACAGGTTGCAATTTGTCCTGAGGATGAACGGGTAGACGGGGAACCAGTGAGAGACTAGCTCTTGGTGTTGGGACAGGCACAGGTCACTCTATTTTCCCATCAGGAAGAAGAATTAACCACAGGCTCATCCTCCCCCCCGGAACCAGAACAGGGCCTGAAGCCATCCTGCGCTTTTGCGGCCAGCTTCCAAAAAAGCGAGTTGTAAAATGGAGCTTCAGGGCACTGCAATTCACAAACCTGCAGAGTTATAAATGACAACTCTCGTCCACAAATATATTGAGGGAAGGCAAAGAAGAGGATTTGAAATCAAGGCAGAAATGCAGGAAACAGATTTCAGGAGGTAGATTCGAATCGCCTTTAAAGCACATGAAAAGCGGCAAAACGTTGACAATGATGCCCTTGGCCAAAAAGGGCGTATGCGTTTTATCCTGAATATATTCAGGAAAAAATGCATACGCCCTTTTTGGCCAACCAAGCAACCTAGAAAGGCAAATTAGGGCTACAAAGAAGACTGGCTACCCATCGGTCAAAAGGGCCATGCTGAAAAAAGTCTCAAAACCAGAAATGCAGCACAGGCCATGGAGAAATAGGAGCCTTGCTACACTGATGGGCGGGATGTAAATTGCCAACAGCCACTCTGGAGAAGTGTACGGTGTGTCCTGAAACATCTAAAAAACACAGCTTAGAGAGCATAGGGCACTTCCACTCATGGGGGTATAAATTGGGAAAATGAAAAATCAGCAAGACACAAGCACCCCAAAGTTTAGGGCTGCTCTGTTGACAAGGACCTCCACTTCATTCCACCTTCAATATCCCAGGAAAGAGAAAAATGGATAAAGAAGTTGTGGTCCTTATGTACAATGGAATATCACTCAACCATGAAATCAATGTCATAAGGCTAGTAGCAGCATGATGAGTGGATTTAGGTACGACGATTCTAAGTGAAATAAGTCACACAGAAAAGGACACTTCTCATAAGGTATCACTTATAGAGGGAATGTAAAACCCATTACACTTGAACTGAATTACAAAACAGAACAGAGTCACACATGCAGAAAACACACTATGGCTGCTTAACGGGAAAGGTGAGGTGGGGTGATACATAAAACAAGGGTTTCAAATTAGCTCAGATACCGTTCCATAAACCCAATATGTAATAGACAAGACGTACTCCTTGCTCAGAGAACTGGACTCAACACGCCCTATTCACCGCACAAGAATATATCTGACTAGTAATAATCTTAAAACCTATGTATTGATATCTCTCTGTTAGTGTGTCAAGTGGGTGTAACGCGGCATAAACACAGCAGTGAAAAGCAGCTAAACCCCATTAAAAAAATACATTACTTTTACAAACCCATGAAACAAAGACAGTGAAAGAGAGAGAAATTCTTACACAATGCGTTCAGGGGCTGTGATGCAACCTGGATTGACCATATCTAGACCCACAGCTGGATGAGACATAAGGGTGGACACTCTTGGGGCTGAGAGGTTTGGTGAGGTTGGGTGAGCAAACGCAGACCCTTTAAAGTAATACTGCGTGGTACCCATCGCATGGGTCCCAAATCTCCAGGTTCAAGGGCATCTTCCTACATCGAAAACATGCATGAGAAAACAAAAAGATGGTACACCATGTGATGGGGAAAGTTTTCTAAAACGCACCTCATTTCTCTTCTCCTTGTGACCGGGTTCGCCATTCCAGCCGCTTTACTAACAATCTCCCTACTTGGAGCATCAGCACCTTTAACCTCCTGTTCCGTACAGGTTGCAATTTGTCCTGAGGATGAACGGGTAGACGGGGAACCAGTGAGAGACTAGCTCTTGGTGTTGGGACAGGCACAGGTCACTCTATTTTCCCATCAGGAAGAAGAATTAACCACAGGCTCATCCTCCCCCCGGAACCAGAACAGGGCCTGAAGCCATCCTGCGCTTTTGCGGCCAGCTCCCAAAAAAGCGAGTTGTAAAATGGAGCTTCAGGGCACTGCAATTCACAAACCTGCAGAGTTATAAATGATAACTCTCGTCCACAAATATATTGAGGGAAGGCAAAGAAGAGGATTTGAAATCAAGGCAGAAATACAGGAAACAGATTTCAGGAGGTAGATTCGAATCACCTTTAAAGCACATGAAAAGCGGCAAAACATTGACAATGATGCCCTTGGCCAAAAAGGGCGTATGCGTTTTTTCCTGAATATATTCAGCAAAAAACGCATACGCCCTTTTTGGCCAACCAAGCAACCTGGAAAGGTAAATCAGGGCTACAAAGAAGACTCGCTACCCATCGGTCAAAAGGGCCATGTTGAAAAAAGTCTCAAAACCAGAAATGCAGGACAGGCCATGGAGTAATGGGAGCCTTGCTACACTGATGGGCGGGATGTAAATTGCCAACAGCCACTCTGGAGAAGTGTACGGTGTGTCCTGAAACATCTAAAAAACACAGCTTAGAGAGCATAGGGCACTTCCACTCATGGGGGTATAAATTGGGAAAATGAAAAATCAGCAAGACACAAGCACCCCAAAGTTTAGGGCTGCTCTGTTGACAAGGACCTCCACTTCATTCCACCTTCAATATCCCAGGAGGGAGAAAAATGGAGAAAGAAGTTGTGGTCCTTATGTACAATGGAATATCACTCAGCCATGAAATCAATGTCATAAGGCTAATAGCAGCATGATGAGTGGATTTAGGTACGACGATTCTAAGTGAAATAAGTCACACAGAAAAGGACACTTCTCATAAGGTATCACTTATAGAGGGAATGTAAAAACCGTTACACTTGAACTGAATTACAAAACAGAACAGAGTCACACATGCAGAAAACACACTATGGCTGCTTAACGGGAAAGGTGAGGTGGGGTGATACATAAAACAAGGGTTTCAAATTAGCTCAGATACCGTTCCATAAACCCAATATGTAATAGACAAGACCTACTCCTTGCTCAGAGAACTGGACTCAACACGCCCTATTCACCGCACAAGAATATATCTGACTAGTAATAATCTTAAAACCTATGTATTGATATCTCTCTGTTAGTGTGTCAAGTGGGTGAAAAGCGGCATAAACACAGCAGTGAAAAGCAGCTAAACCCCATTATAAAAATAAATTACTTTTACAAACCCATGAAACAAAGACAGTGAAAGAGAGAGAAATTCTTACACAATGCGTTCAGGGGCTGTGATGCAACCTGGATTGACCATATCTAGACCCACAGCTGGATGAGACATAAGGGTGGACACTCTTGGGGCTGAGAGGTTTGGTGAGGTTGGGTGAGCAAACGCAGACCCTTTAAAGTAATACTGCGTGGTACCCATCGCATGGGTCCCAAATCTCCAGGTTCAAGGGCATCTTCCTACGTCGAAAACATGCATGAGAAAACAAAAAGATGGTACACCATGTGATGGGGAAAGGTTTCTAAAACGCACCTCATTTCCCTTCTCCTTGTGCCCGGGTTCGCCATTCCATCCGCTTTACTAACAATCTCCCTACTTGGAGCATCAGCACCTTTAACCTCCTGTTCCGTACAGGTTGCAATTTGTCCTGAGGATGAACGGGTAGACGGGGAACCAGTGAGAGACTAGCTCTTGGTGTTGGGACAGGCACAGGTCACTCTATTTTCCCATCAGGAAGAAGAATTAACCACAGGCTCATCCTCCCCCCCGGAACCAGAACAGGGCCTGAAGCCATCCTGCGCTTTTGCGGCCAGCTCCCAAAAAAGCGAGTTGTAAAATGGAGCTTCAGGGCACTGCAATTCCCAAACCTGCAGAGTTATAAATGACAACTCTCGTCCACAAATATATTGAGGGAAGGCAAAGAAGAGGATTTGAAATCAAGGCAGAAATGCAGGAAACAGATTTCAGGAGGTAGATTCGAATCGCCTTTAAAGCACATGAAAAGCGGCAAAACGTTGACAATGATGCCCTTGGCCAAAAAGGGCGTATGCGTTTTATCCTGAATATATTCAGGAAAAAATGCATACGCCCTTTTTGGCCAACCAAGCAACCTAGAAAGGCAAATTAGGGCTACAAAGAAGACTGGCTACCCATCGGTCAAAAGGGCCATGCTGAAAAAAGTCTCAAAACCAGAAATGCAGCACAGGCCATGGAGAAATAGGAGCCTTGCTACACTGATGGGCGGGATGTAAATTGCCAACAGCCACTCTGGAGAAGTGTACGGTGTGTCCTGAAACATCTAAAAAACACAGCTTAGAGAGCATAGGGCACTTCCACTCATGGGGGTATAAATTGGGAAAATGAAAAATCAGCAAGACACAAGCACCCCAAAGTTTAGGGCTGCTCTGTTGACAAGGACCTCCACTTCATTCCACCTTCAATATCCCAGGAAAGAGAAAAATGGATAAAGAAGTTGTGGTCCTTATGTACAATGGAATATCACTCAGCCATGAAATCAATGTCATAAGGCTAGTAGCAGCATGATGAGTGGATTTAGGTACGACGATTCTAAGTGAAATAAGTCACACAGAAAAGGACACTTCTCATAAGGTATCACTTATAGAGGGAATGTAAAACCCATTACACTTGAACTGAATTACAAAACAGAACAGAGTCACACATGCAGAAAACACACTATGGCTGCTTAACGGGAAAGGTGAGGTGGGGTGATACATAAAACAAGGGTTTCAAATTAGCTCAGATACCGTTCCATAAACCCAATATGTAATAGACAAGACGTACTCCTTGCTCAGAGAACTGGACTCAACACGCCCTATTCACCGCACAAGAATATATCTGACTAGTAATAATCTTAAAACCTATGTATTGATATCTCTCTGTTAGTGTGTCAAGTGGGTGTAACGCGGCATAAACACAGCAGTGAAAAGCAGCTAAACCCCATTAAAAAAATACATTACTTTTACAAACCCATGAAACAAAGACAGTGAAAGAGAGAGAAATTCTTACACAATGCGTTCAGGGGCTGTGATGCAACCTGGATTGACCATATCTAGACCCACAGCTGGATGAGACATAAGGGTGGACACTCTTGGGGCTGAGAGGTTTGGTGAGGTTGGGTGAGCAAACGCAGACCCTTTAAAGTAATACTGCGTGGTACCCATCGCATGGGTCCCAAATCTCCAGGTTCAAGGGCATCTTCCTACATCGAAAACATGCATGAGAAAACAAAAAGATGGTACACCATGTGATGGGGAAAGTTTTCTAAAACGCACCTCATTTCTCTTCTCCTTGTGACCGGGTTCGCCATTCCAGCCGCTTTACTAACAATCTCCCTACTTGGAGCATCAGCACCTTTAACCTCCTGTTCCGTACAGGTTGCAATTTGTCCTGAGGATGAACGGGTAGACGGGGAACCAGTGAGAGACTAGCTCTTGGTGTTGGGACAGGCACAGGTCACTCTATTTTCCCATCAGGAAGAAGAATTAACCACAGGCTCATCCTCCCCCCGGAACCAGAACAGGGCCTGAAGCCATCCTGCGCTTTTGCGGCCAGCTCCCAAAAAAGCGAGTTGTAAAATGGAGCTTCAGGGCACTGCAATTCACAAACCTGCAGAGTTATAAATGATAACTCTCGTCCACAAATATATTGAGGGAAGGCAAAGAAGAGGATTTGAAATCAAGGCAGAAATACAGGAAACAGATTTCAGGAGGTAGATTCGAATCACCTTTAAAGCACATGAAAAGCGGCAAAACATTGACAATGATGCCCTTGGCCAAAAAGGGCGTATGCGTTTTTTCCTGAATATATTCAGCAAAAAACGCATACGCCCTTTTTGGCCAACCAAGCAACCTGGAAAGGTAAATCAGGGCTACAAAGAAGACTCGCTACCCATCGGTCAAAAGGGCCATGTTGAAAAAAGTCTCAAAACCAGAAATGCAGGACAGGCCATGGAGTAATGGGAGCCTTGCTACACTGATGGGCGGGATGTAAATTGCCAACAGCCACTCTGGAGAAGTGTACGGTGTGTCCTGAAACATCTAAAAAACACAGCTTAGAGAGCATAGGGCACTTCCACTCATGGGGGTATAAATTGGGAAAATGAAAAATCAGCAAGACACAAGCACCCCAAAGTTTAGGGCTGCTCTGTTGACAAGGACCTCCACTTCATTCCACCTTCAATATCCCAGGAGGGAGAAAAATGGAGAAAGAAGTTGTGGTCCTTATGTACAATGGAATATCACTCAGCCATGAAATCAATGTCATAAGGCTAATAGCAGCATGATGAGTGGATTTAGGTACGACGATTCTAAGTGAAATAAGTCACACAGAAAAGGACACTTCTCATAAGGTATCACTTATAGAGGGAATGTAAAAACCGTTACACTTGAACTGAATTACAAAACAGAACAGAGTCACACATGCAGAAAACACACTATGGCTGCTTAACGGGAAAGGTGAGGTGGGGTGATACATAAAACAAGGGTTTCAAATTAGCTCAGATACCGTTCCATAAACCCAATATGTAATAGACAAGACCTACTCCTTGCTCAGAGAACTGGACTCAACACGCCCTATTCACCGCACAAGAATATATCTGACTAGTAATAATCTTAAAACCTATGTATTGATATCTCTCTGTTAGTGTGTCAAGTGGGTGAAAAGCGGCATAAACACAGCAGTGAAAAGCAGCTAAACCCCATTATAAAAATAAATTACTTTTACAAACCCATGAAACAAAGACAGTGAAAGAGAGAGAAATTCTTACACAATGCGTTCAGGGGCTGTGATGCAACCTGGATTGACCATATCTAGACCCACAGCTGGATGAGACATAAGGGTGGACACTCTTGGGGCTGAGAGGTTTGGTGAGGTTGGGTGAGCAAACGCAGACCCTTTAAAGTAATACTGCGTGGTACCCATCGCATGGGTCCCAAATCTCCAGGTTCAAGGGCATCTTCCTACGTCGAAAACATGCATGAGAAAACAAAAAGATGGTACACCATGTGATGGGGAAAGGTTTCTAAAACGCACCTCATTTCCCTTCTCCTTGTGCCCGGGTTCGCCATTCCATCCGCTTTACTAACAATCTCCCTACTTGGAGCATCAGCACCTTTAACCTCCTGTTCCGTACAGGTTGCAATTTGTCCTGAGGATGAACGGGTAGACGGGGAACCAGTGAGAGACTAGCTCTTGGTGTTGGGACAGGCACAGGTCACTCTATTTTCCCATCAGGAAGAAGAATTAACCACAGGCTCATCCTCCCCCCCGGAACCAGAACAGGGCCTGAAGCCATCCTGCGCTTTTGCGGCCAGCTCCCAAAAAAGCGAGTTGTAAAATGGAGCTTCAGGGCACTGCAATTCCCAAACCTGCAGAGTTATAAATGATAACTCTCGTCCACAAATATATTGAGGGAAGGCAAAGAAGAGGATTTGAAATCAAGACAGAATTGCAGGAAACAGATTTCAGGAGGTAGATTCGAATCGCCTTTAAAGCACATGAAAAGCGGCAAAACGTTGACAATGATGCCCTTGGCCAAAAAGGGCGTATGCGTTTTTTCCTGAATATATTCAGGAAAAAACGCATACGCCCTTTTTGGCCAACCAAGCAACCTGGAAAGGCAAATCAGGGCTACAAAGAAGACTCGCTACCCATCGGTCAAAAGGGCCATGCTGAAAAAAGTCTCAAAACCAGAAATGCAGGACAGGCCATGGAGTAATGGGAGCCTTGCTACACTGATGGGCGGGATGTAAATTGCCAACAGCCACTCTGGAGAAGTGTACGGTGTGTCCTGAAACATCTAAAAAACACAGCTTAGAGAGCATAGGGCACTTCCACTCATGGGGGTATAAATTGGGAAAATGAAAAATCAGCAAGACACAAGCACCCCAAAGTTTAGGGCTGCTCTGTTGACAAGGACCTCCACTTCATTCCACCTTCAATATCCCAGGAGGGAGAAAAATGGAGAAAGAAGTTGTGGTCCTTATGTACAATGGAATATCACTCAGCCATGAAATCAATGTCATAAGGCTAATAGCAGCATGATGAGTGGATTTAGGTACGACGATTCTAAGTGAAATAAGTCACACAGAAAAGGACACTTCTCATAAGGTATCACTTATAGAGGGAATGTAAAAACCGTTACACTTGAACTGAATTACAAAACAGAACAGAGTCACACATGCAGAAAACACACTATGGCTGCTTAACGGGAAAGGTGAGGTGGGGTGATACATAAAACAAGGGTTTCAAATTAGCTCAGATACCGTTCCATAAACCCAATATGTAATAGACAAGACCTACTCCTTGCTCAGAGAACTGGACTCAACACGCCCTATTCACCGCACAAGAATATATCTGACTAGTAATAATCTTAAAACCTATGTATTGATATCTCTCTGTTAGTGTGTCAAGTGGGTGTAAAGCGGCATAAACACAGCAGTGAAAAGCAGCTAAACCCCATTATAAAAATAAATTACTTTGAAAAACCCATGAAACAAAGACAGTGAAAGAGAGAGAAATTCTTACACAATGCGTTCAGGGGCTGTGATGCAACCTGGATTGACCATTTCTAGACCCACAGCTGGATGAGACATAAGGGTGGACACTCTTGGGGCTGAGAGGTTTGGTGAGGTTGGGTGAGCAAACGCAGACCCTTTAAAGTAATACTGCGTGGTACCCATCGCATGGGTCCCAAATCTCCAGGTTCAAGGGCATCTTCCTACATCGAAAACATGCATGAGAAAACAAAAAGATGGTACACCATGTGATGGGGAAAGGTTTCTAAAACACACCTCATTTCTCTTCTCCTTGTGCCCGGGATCGCCATTCTAGCCGCTTTACTAACAATCTCCCTACTTGGAGCATCAGCACCTTTAACCTCCTGTTCCGTACAGGTTGCAATTTGTCCTGAGGATGAACGGGTAGACGGGGAACCAGTGAGAGACTAGCTCTTGGTGTTGGGACAGGCACAGGTCACTCTATTTTCCCATCAGGAAGAAGAATTAACCACAGGCTCATCCTCCCCCCCGGAACCAGAACAGGGCCTGAAGCCATCCTGCGCTTTTGCGGCCAGCTCCCAAAAAAGCGAGTTGTAAAATGGAGCTTCAGGGCACTGCAATTCCCAAACCTGCAGAGTTATAAATGATAACTCTCGTCCACAAATATATTGAGGGAAGGCAAAGAAGAGGATTTGAAATCAAGGCAGAATTGCAGGAAACAGATTTCAGGAGGTAGATTCGAATCGCCTTTAAAGCACATGAAAAGCGGCAAAACGTTGACAATGATGCCCTTGGCCAAAAAGGGCGTATGCGTTTTTTCCTGAATATATTCAGGAAAAAACGCATACGCCCTTTTTGGCCAACCAAGCAACCTGGAAAGGCAAATCAGCGCTACAAAGAAGACTCGCTACCCATCGGTCAAAAGGGCCATGCTGAAAAAAGTCTCAAAACCAGAAATGCAGGACAGGCCATGGAGAAATGGGAGCCTTGCTACACTGATGGGCGGGATGTAAATTGCCAACAGCCACTCTGGAGAACTGTACGGTGTGTCCTGAAACATCTAAAAAACACAGCTTAGAGAGCTTAGGGCACTTCCACTCATGGGGGTATAAATTGGGAAAATGAAAAATCAGCAAGACACAAGCACCCCAAAGTTTAGGGCTGCTCTGTTGACAAGGACCTCCACTTCATTCCACCTTCAATATCCCAGGAAAGAGAAAAATGGATAAAGAAGTTGTGGTCCTTATGTACAATGGAATATCACTCAGCCATGAAATCAATGTCATAAGGCTAGTAGCAGCATGATGAGTGGATTTAGGTACGACGATTCTAAGTGAAATAAGTCACACAGAAAAGGACACTTCTCATAAGGTATCACTTATAGAGGGAATGTAAAACCCGTTACACTTGAACTGAATTACAAAACAGAACAGAGTCACACATGCAGAAAACACACTATGGCTGCTTAACGGGAAAGGTGAGGTGGGGTGATACATAAAACAAGGGTTTCAAATTAGCTCAGATACCGTTCCATAAACCCAATATGTAATAGACAAGACCTACTCCTTGCTCAGAGAACTGGACTCAACACGCCCTATTCACCGCACAAGAATATATCTGACTAGTAATAATCTTAAAACCTATGTATTGATATCTCTCTGTTAGTGTGTCAAGTGGGTGTAAAGCGGCATAAACACAGCAGTGAAAAGCAGCTAAACCCCATTATAAAAATAAATTACTTTGAAAAACCCATGAAACAAAGACAGTGAAAGAGAGAGAAATTCTTACACAATGCGTTCAGGGGCTGTGATGCAACCTGGATTGACCATTTCTAGACCCACAGCTGGATGAGACATAAGGGTGGACACTCTTGGGGCTGAGAGGTTTGGTGAGGTTGGGTGAGCAAACGCAGACCCTTTAAAGTAATACTGCGTGGTACCCATCGCATGGGTCCCAAATCTCCAGGTTCAAGGGCATCTTCCTACATCGAAAACATGCATGAGAAAACAAAAAGATGGTACACCATGTGATGGGGAAAGGTTTCTAAAACACACCTCATTTCTCTTCTCCTTGTGCCCGGGATCGCCATTCCAGCCGCTTTACTAACAATCTCCCTACTTGGAGCATCAGCACCTTTAACCTCCTGTTCCGTACAGGTTGCAATTTGTCCTGAGGATGAACGGGTAGACGGGGAACCAGTGAGAGACTAGCTCTTGGTGTTGGGACAGGCACAGGTCACTCTATTTTCCCATCAGGAAGAAGAATTAACCACAGGCTCATCCTCCCCCCCGGAACCAGAACAGGGCCTGAAGCCATCCTGCGCTTTTGCGGCCAGCTCCCAAAAAAGCGAGTTGTAAAATGGAGCTTCAGGGCACTGCAATTCCCAAACCTGCAGAGTTATAAATGATAACTCTCGTCCACAAATATATTGAGGGAAGGCAAAGAAGAGGATTTGAAATCAAGGCAGAATTGCAGGAAACAGATTTCAGGAGGTAGATTCGAATCGCCTTTAAAGCACATGAAAAGCGGCAAAACGTTGACAATGATGCCCTTGGCCAAAAAGGGCGTATGCGTTTTTTCCTGAATATATTCAGGAAAAAACGCATACGCCCTTTTTGGCCAACCAAGCAACCTGGAAAGGCAAATCAGCGCTACAAAGAAGACTCGCTACCCATCGGTCAAAAGGGCCATGCTGAAAAAAGTCTCAAAACCAGAAATGCAGGACAGGCCATGGAGAAATGGGAGCCTTGCTACACTGATGGGCGGGATGTAAATTGCCAACAGCCACTCTGGAGAAGTGTACGGTGTGTCCTGAAACATCTAAAAAACACAGCTTAGAGAGCTTAGGGCACTTCCACTCATGGGGGTATAAATTGGGAAAATGAAAAATCAGCAAGACACAAGCACCCCAAAGTTTAGGGCTGCTCTGTTGACAAGGACCTCCACTTCATTCCACCTTCAATATCCCAGGAAAGAGAAAAATGGATAAAGAAGTTGTGGTCCTTATGTACAATGGAATATCACTCAGCCATGAAATCAATGTCATAAGGCTAGTAGCAGCATGATGAGTGGATTTAGGTACGACGATTCTAAGTGAAATAAGTCACACAGAAAAGGACACTTCTCATAAGGTATCACTTATAGAGGGAATGTAAAACCCGTTACACTTGAACTGAATTACAAAACAGAACAGAGTCACACATGCAGAAAACACACTATGGCTGCTTAACGGGAAAGGTGAGGTGGGGTGATACATAAAACAAGGGTTTCAAATTAGCTCAGATACCGTTCCATAAACCCAATATGTAATAGACAAGACGTACTCCTTGCTCAGAGAACTGGACTCAACACGCCCTATTCACCGCACAAGAATATATCTGACTAGTAATAATCTTAAAACCTATGTATTGATATCTCTCTGTTAGTGTGTCAAGTGGGTGTAACGCGGCATAAACACAGCAGTGAAAAGCAGCTAAACCCCATTAAAAAAATACATTACTTTTACAAACCCATGAAACAAAGACAGTGAAAGAGAGAGAAATTCTTACACAATGCGTTCAGGGGCTGTGATGCAACCTGGATTGACCATATCTAGACCCACAGCTGGATGAGACATAAGGGTGGACACTCTTGGGGCTGAGAGGTTTGGTGAGGTTGGGTGAGCAAACGCAGACCGTTTAAAGTAATACTGCGTGGTACCCATCGCATGGGTCCCAAATCTCCAGGTTCAAGGGCATCTTCCTACATCGAAAACATGCATGAGAAAACAAAAAGATGGTACACCATGTGATGGGGAAAGTTTTCTAAAACGCACCTCATTTCTCTTCTCCTTGTGACCGGGTTCGCCATTCCAGCCGCTTTACTAACAATCTCCCTACTTGGAGCATCAGCACCTTTAACCTCCTGTTCCGTACAGGTTGCAATTTGTCCTGAGGATGAACGGGTAGACGGGGAACCAGTGAGAGACTAGCTCTTGGTGTTGGGACAGGCACAGGTCACTCTATTTTCCCATCAGGAAGAAGAATTAACCACAGGCTCATCTTCCCCCCGGAACCAGAACAGGGCCTGAAGCCATCCTGCGCTTTTGCGGCCAGCTCCCAAAAAAGCGAGTTGTAAAATGGAGCTTCAGGGCACTGCAATTCACAAACCTGCAGAGTTATAAATGATAACTCTCGTCCACAAATATATTGAGGGAAGGCAAAGAAGAGGATTTGAAATCAAGGCAGAAATACAGCAAACAGATTTCAGGAGGTAGATTCGAATCACCTTTAAAGCACATGAAAAGCGGCAAAACATTGACAATGATGCCCTTGGCCAAAAAGGGCGTATGCGTTTTTTCCTGAATATATTCAGGAAAAAACGCATACGCCCTTTTTGGCCAACCAAGCAACCTGGAAAGGCAAATCAGGGCTACAAAGAAGACTCGCTACCCATCGGTCAAAAGGGCCATGTTGAAAAAAGTCTCAAAACCAGAAATGCAGGACAGGCCATGGAGTAATGGGAGCCTTGCTACACTGATGGGCGGGATGTAAATTGCCAACAGCCACTCTGGAGAAGTGTACGGTGTGTCCTGAAACATCTAAAAAACACAGCTTAGAGAGCATAGGGCACTTCCACTCATGGGGGTATAAATTGGGAAAATGAAAAATCAGCAAGACACAAGCACCCCAAAGTTTAGGGCTGCTCTGTTGACAAGGACCTCCACTTCATTCCACCTTCAATATCCCAGGAGGGAGAAAAATGGAGAAAGAAGTTGTGGTCCTTATGTACAATGGAATATCACTCAGCCATGAAATCAATGTCATAAGGCTAATAGCAGCATGATGAGTGGATTTAGGTACGACGATTCTAAGTGAAATAAGTCCCACAGAAAAGGACACTTCTCATAAGGTATCACTTATAGAGGGAATGTAAAAACCGTTACACTTGAACTGAATTACAAAACAGAACAGAGTCACACATGCAGAAAACACACTATGGCTGCTTAACGGGAAAGGTGAGGTGGGGTGATACATAAAACAAGGGTTTCAAATTAGCTCAGATACCGTTCCATAAACCCAATATGTAATAGACAAGACCTACTCCTTGCTCAGAGAACTGGACTCAACACGCCCTATTCACCGCACAAGAATATATCTGACTAGTAATAATCTTAAAACCTATGTATTGATATCTCTCTGTTAGTGTGTCAAGTGGGTGTAAAGCGGCATAAACACAGCAGTGAAAAGCAGCTAAACCCCATTATAAAAATAAATTACTTTGAAAAACCCATGAAACAAAGACAGTGAAAGAGAGAGAAATTCTTACACAATGCGTTCAGGGGCTGTGATGCAACCTGGATTGACCATTTCTAGACCCACAGCTGGATGAGACATAAGGGTGGACACTCTTGGGGCTGAGAGGTTTGGTGAGGTTGGGTGAGCAAACGCAGACCCTTTAAAGTAATACTGCGTGGTACCCATCGCATGGGTCCCAAATCTCCAGGTTCAAGGGCATCTTCCTACATCGAAAACATGCATGAGAAAACAAAAAGATGGTACACCATGTGATGGGGAAAGTTTTCTAAAACGCACCTCATTTCTCTTCTCCTTGTGACCGGGTTCGCCATTCCAGCCGCTTTACTAACAATCTCCCTACTTGGAGCATCAGCACCTTTAACCTCCTGTTCCGTACAGGTTGCAATTTGTCCTGAGGATGAACGGGTAGACGGGGAACCAGTGAGAGACTAGCTCTTGGTGTTGGGACAGGCACAGGTCACTCTATTTTCCCATCAGGAAGAAGAATTAACCACAGGCTCATCCTCCCCCCGGAACCAGAACAGGGCCTGAAGCCATCCTGCGCTTTTGCGGCCAGCTCCCAAAAAAGCGAGTTGTAAAATGGAGCTTCAGGGCACTGCAATTCACAAACCTGCAGAGTTATAAATGATAACTCTCGTCCACAAATATATTGAGGGAAGGCAAAGAAGAGGATTTGAAATCAAGGCAGAAATACAGGAAACAGATTTCAGGAGGTAGATTCGAATCACCTTTAAAGCACATGAAAAGCGGCAAAACATTGACAATGATGCCCTTGGCCAAAAAGGGCGTATGCGTTTTTTCCTGAATATATTCAGGAAAAAACGCATACGCCCTTTTTGGCCAACCAAGCAACCTGGAAAGGCAAATCAGGGCTACAAAGAAGACTCGCTACCCATCGGTCAAAAGGGCCATGCTGAAAAAAGTCTCAAAACCAGAAATGCAGGACAGGCCATGGAGTAATGGGAGCCTTGCTACACTGATGGGCGGGATGTAAATTGCCAACAGCCACTCTGGAGAAGTGTACGGTGTGTCCTGAAACATCTAAAAAACACAGCTTAGAGAGCATAGGGCACTTCCACTCATGGGGGTATAAATTGGGAAAATGAAAAATCAGCAAGACACAAGCACCCCAAAGTTTAGGGCTGCTCTGTTGACAAGGACCTCCACTTCATTCCACCTTCAATATCCCAGGAGGGAGAAAAATGGAGAAAGAAGTTGTGGTCCTTATGTACAATGGAATATCACTCAGCCATGAAATCAATGTCATAAGGCTAATAGCAGCATGATGAGTGGATTTAGGTACGACGATTCTAAGTGAAATAAGTCACACAGAAAAGGACACTTCTCATAAGGTATCACTTATAGAGGGAATGTAAAAACCGTTACACTTGAACTGAATTACAAAACAGAACAGAGTCACACATGCAGAAAACACACTATGGCTGCTTAACGGGAAAGGTGAGGTGGGGTGATACATAAAACAAGGGTTTCAAATTAGCTCAGATACCGTTCCATAAACCCAATATGTAATAGACAAGACCTACTCCTTGCTCAGAGAACTGGACTCAACACGCCCTATTCACCGCACAAGAATATATCTGACTAGTAATAATCTTAAAACCTATGTATTGATATCTCTCTGTTAGTGTGTCAAGTGGGTGTAAAGCGGCATAAACACAGCAGTGAAAAGCAGCTAAACCCCATTATAAAAATAAATTACTTTGAAAAACCCATGAAACAAAGACAGTGAAAGAGAGAGAAATTCTTACACAATGCGTTCAGGGGCTGTGATGCAACCTGGATTGACCATTTCTAGACCCACAGCTGGATGAGACATAAGGGTGGACACTCTTGGGGCTGAGAGGTTTGGTGAGGTTGGGTGAGCAAACGCAGACCCTTTAAAGTAATACTGCGTGGTACCCATCGCATGGGTCCCAAATCTCCAGGTTCAAGGGCATCTTCCTACATCGAAAACATGCATGAGAAAACAAAAAGATGGTACACCATGTGATGGGGAAAGGTTTCTAAAACACACCTCATTTCTCTTCTCCTTGTGCCCGGGATCGCCATTCCAGCCGCTTTACTAACAATCTCCCTACTTGGAGCATCAGCACCTTTAACCTCCTGTTCCGTACAGGTTGCAATTTGTCCTGAGGATGAACGGGTAGACGGGGAACCAGTGAGAGACTAGCTCTTGGTGTTGGGACAGGCACAGGTCACTCTATTTTCCCATCAGGAAGAAGAATTAACCACAGGCTCATCCTCCCCCCCGGAACCAGAACAGGGCCTGAAGCCATCCTGCGCTTTTGCGGCCAGCTCCCAAAAAAGCGAGTTGTAAAATGGAGCTTCAGGGCACTGCAATTCACAAACCTGCAGAGTTATAAATGATAACTCTCGTCCACAAATATATTGAGGGAAGGCAAAGAAGAGGATTTGAAATCAAGGCAGAATTGTAGGAAACAGATTTCAGGAGGTAGATTCGAATCGCCTTTAAAGCACATGAAAAGCGGCAAAACGTTGACAATGATGCCCTTTTTGGCCAACCAAGCAACCTAGAAAGGCAAATCAGCGCGACAAAGCAGACTCGCTACCCATCGGTCAAAAGGGCCATGCTGAAAAAAGTCTCAAAACCAGAAATGCAGCACAGGCCATGGAGAAATGGGAGCCTTGCTACACTGATGGGCGGGATGTAAATTGCCAACAGCCACTCTGGAGAAGTGTACGGTGTGTCCTGAAATATCTAAAAAATACAGCTTAGAGAGCTTAGGGCACTTCCACTCATGGGGGTATAAATTGGGAAAATGAAAAATCAGCAAGACACAAGCACCCCAAAGTTTAGGGCTGCTCTGTTGACAAGGACCTCCACTTCATTCCACCTTCAATATCCCAGGAAAGAGAAAAATGGATAAAGAAGTTGTGGTCCTTATGTACAATGGAATATCACTCAGCCATGAAATCAATGTCATAAGGCTAGTAGCAGCATGATGAGTGGATTTAGGTACGACGATTCTAAGTGAAATAAGTCACACAGAAAAGGACACTTCTCATAAGGTATCACTTATAGAGGGAATGTAAAACCCGTTACACTTGAACTGAATTACAAAACAGAACAGAGTCACACATGCAGAAAACACACTATGGCTGCTTAACGGGAAAGGTGAGGTGGGGTGATACATAACACAAGGGTTTCAAATTAGCTCAGATACCGTTCCATAAACCCAATATGTAATAGACAAGACCTACTCCTTGCTCAGAG
This sequence comes from Balaenoptera borealis, assembly GCF_965194805.1. Taxonomy (NCBI): domain Eukaryota; kingdom Metazoa; phylum Chordata; class Mammalia; order Artiodactyla; family Balaenopteridae; genus Balaenoptera; species Balaenoptera borealis. The sequence continues at coordinate 5,177,595 of NW_028124009.1, forward strand.
AACTGGACTCAACACGCCCTATTCACCGCACAAGAATATATCTGACTAGTAATAATCTTAAAACCTATGTATTGATATCTCTCTGTTAGTGTGTCAAGTGGGTGTAAAGCGGCATAAACACAGCAGTGAAAAGCAGCTAAACCCCATTATAAAAATAAATTACTTTGAAAAACCCATGAAACAAAGACAGTGAAAGAGAGAGAAATTCTTACACAATGCGTTCAGGGGCTGTGATGCAACCTGGATTGACCATATCTAGACCCACAGCTGGATGAGACATAAGGGTGGACACTCTTGGGGCTGAGAGGTTTGGTGAGGTTGGGTGAGCAAACGCAGACCCTTTAAAGTAATACTGCGTGGTACCCATCACATGGGTCCCAAATCTCCAGGTTCAAGGGCATCTTCCTACATCGAAAACATGCATGAGAAAACAAAAAGATGGTACACCATGTGATGGGGAAAGGTTTCTAAAATGCACCTCATTTCTCTTCTCCTTGTGCCCGGGTTCGCCATTCCATCCGCTTTACTAACAATCTCCCTACTTGGAGCATCAGCACCTTTAACCTCCTGTTCCGTACAGGTTGCAATTTGTCCTGAGGATGAACGGGTAGACGGGGAACCAGTGAGAGACTAGCTCTTGGTGTTGGGACAGGCACAGGTCACTCTATTTTCCCATCAGGAAGAAGAATTAACCACAGGCTCATCCACCCCCCCGGAACCAGAACAGGGCCTGAAGCCATCCTGCGCTTTTGCGGCCAGCTTCCAAAAAAGCGAGTTGTAAAATGGAGCTTCAGGGCACTGCAATTCACAAACCTGCAGAGTTATAAATGACAACTCTCGTCCACAAATATATTGAGGGAAGGCAAAGAAGAGGATTTGAAATCAAGGCAGAAATGCAGGAAACAGATTTCAGGAGGTAGATTCGAATCGCCTTTAAAGCACATGAAAAGTGGCAAAACGTTGACAATGATGCCCTTGGCCAAAAAGGGCGTATGCGTTTTATCCTGAATATATTCAGGAAAAAATGCATACGCCCTTTTTGGCCAACCAAGCAACCTAGAAAGGCAAATTAGGGCTACAAAGAAGACTGGCTACCCATCGGTCAAAAGGGCCATGCTGAAAAAAGTCTCAAAACCAGAAATGCAGGACAGGCCATGGAGAAATGGGAGCCTTGCTACACTGATGGGCGGGATGTAAATTGCCAACAGCCACTCTGGAGAAGTGTACGGTGTGTCCTGAAACATCTAAAAAACACAGCTTAGAGAGCATAGGGCACTTCCACTCATGGGGGTATAAATTGGGAAAATGAAAAATCAGCAAGACACAAGCACCCCAAAGTTTAGGGCTGCTCTGTTGACAAGGACCTCCACTTCATTCCACCTTCAATATCCCAGGAAAGAGAAAAATGGATAAAGAAGTTGTGGTCCTTATGTACAATGGAATATCACTCAGCCATGAAATCAATGTCATAAGGCTAGTAGCAGCATGATGAGTGGATTTAGGTAAGACGATTCTAAGTGAAATAAGTCACACAGAAAAGGACACTTCTCATAAGGTATCACTTATAGAGGGAATGTAAAACCCGTTACACTTGAACTGAATTACAAAACAGAACAGAGTCACACAGGAAGAAAACACACTATGGCTGCTTAACGGGAAAGGTGAGGTGGGGTGATACATAAAACAAGGGTTTCAAATTAGCTCAGATACCGTTCCATACACCCAATATGTAATAGACAAGACGTACTCCTTGCTCAGAGAACTGGACTCAACACGCCCTATTCACCGCACAAGAATATATCTGACTAGTAATAATCTTTAAACCTATGTATTGATATCTCTCTGTTAGTGTGTCAAGTGGGTGTAAAGCGGCATAAACACAGCAGTGAAAAGCAGCTAAACCCCATTAAAAAAATAAATTACTTTTACAAACCCATGAAACAAAGACAGTGAAAGAGAGAGAAATTCTTACACAATGCGTTCAGGGGCTGTGATGCAACCTGGATTGACCATATCTAGACCCACAGCTGGATGAGACATAAGGGTGGACACTCTTGGGGCTGAGAGGTTTGGTGAGGTTGGGTGAGCAAACGCAGACCCTTTAAAGTAATACTGCGTGGTACCCATCGCATGGGTCCCAAATCTCCAGGTTCAAGGGCATCTTCCTACATCGAAAACATGCATGAGAAAACAAAAAGATGGTACACCATGTGATGGGGAAAGTTTTCTAAAACGCACCTCATTTCTCTTCTCCTTGTGACCGGGTTCGCCATTCCAGCCGCTTTACTAACAATCTCCCTACTTGGAGCATCAGCACCTTTAACCTCCTGTTCCATACAGGTTGCAATTTGTCCTGAGGATGAACGGGTAGACGGGGAACCAGTGAGAGACTAGCTCTTGGTGTTGGGACAGGCACAGGTCACTCTATTTTCCCATCAGGAAGAAGAATTAACCACAGGCTCATCCTCCCCCCGGAACCAGAACAGGGCCTGAAGCCATCCTGCGCTTTTGCGGCCAGCTCCCAAAAAAGCGAGTTGTAAAATGGAGCTTCAGGGCACTGCAATTCACAAACCTGCAGAGTTATAAATGATAACTCTCATCCACAAATATATTGAGGGAAGGCAAAGAAGAGGATTTGAAATCAAGGCAGAAATGCAGGAAACAGATTTCAGGAGGTAGATTCGAATCACCTTTAAAGCACATGAAAAGCGGCAAAACGTTGACAATGATGCCCTTGGCCAAAAAGGGCGTATGCGTTTTTTCCTGAATATATTCAGGAAAAAACGCATACGCCCTTTTTGGCCAACCAAGCAACCTGGAAAGGCAAATCAGGGCTACAAAGAAGACTCGCTACCCATCGGTCAAAAGGGCCATGCTGAAAAAAGTCTCAAAACCAGAAATGCAGGACAGGCCATGGAGTAATGGGAGCCTTGCTACACTGATGGGCGGGATGTAAATTGCCAACAGCCACTCTGGAGAAGTGTACGGTGTGTCCTGAAACATCTAAAAAACACATCTTAGAGAGCATAGGGCACTTCCACTCATGGGGGTATAAATTGGGAAAATGAAAAATCAGCAAGACACAAGCACCCCAAAGTTTAGGGCTGCTCTGTTGACAAGGACCTCCACTTCATTCCACCTTCAATATCCCAGGAGGGAGAAAAATGGATAAAGAAGTTGTGGTCCTTATGTACAATGGAATATCACTCAGCCATGAAATCAATGTCATAAGGCTAATAGCAGCATGATGAGTGGATTTAGGTACGACGATTCTAAGTGAAATAAGTCACACAGAAAAGGAAACTTCTCATAAGGTATCACTTATAGAGGGAATGTAAAAACCGTTACACTTGAACTGAATTACAAAACAGAACAGAGTCACACATGCAGAAAACACACTATGGCTGCTTAACGGGAAAGGTGAGGTGGGGTGATACATAAAACAAGGGTTTCAAATTAGCTCAGATACCGTTCCATAAACCCAATATGTAATAGACAAGACGTACTCCTTGCTCAGAGAACTGGACTCAACACGCCCTATTCACCGCACAAGAATATATCTGACTAGTAATAATCTTAAAACCTATGTATTGATATCTCTCTGTTAGTGTGTCAAGTGGGTGTAAAGCGGCATAAACACAGCAGTGAAAAGCAGCTAAACCCCATTATAAAAATAAATTACTTTGAAAAACCCATGAAACAAAGACAGTGAAAGAGAGAGAAATTCTTACACAATGCGTTCAGGGGCTGTGATGCAACCTGGATTGACCATTTCTAGACCCACAGCTGGATGAGACATAAGGGTGGACACTCTTGGGGCTGAGAGGTTTGGTGAGGTTGGGTGAGCAAACGCAGACCCTTTAAAGTAATACTGCGTGGTACCCATCGCATGGGTCCCAAATCTCCAGGTTCAAGGGCATCTTCCTACATCGAAAACATGCATGAGAAAACAAAAAGATGGTACACCATGTGATGGGGAAAGGTTTCTAAAACACACCTCATTTCTCTTCTCCTTGTGCCCGGGATCGCCATTCCAGCCGCTTTACTAACAATCTCCCTACTTGGAGCATCAGCACCTTTAACCTCCTGTTCCGTACAGGTTGCAATTTGTCCTGAGGATGAACGGGTAGACGGGGAACCAGTGAGAGACTAGCTCTTGGTGTTGGGACAGGCACAGGTCACTCTATTTTCCCATCAGGAAGAAGAATTAACCACAGGCTCATCCTCCCCCCCGGAACCAGAACAGGGCCTGAAGCCATCCTGCGCTTTTGCGGCCAGCTCCCAAAAAAGCGAGTTGTAAAATGGAGCTTCAGGGCACTGCAATTCCCAAACCTGCAGAGTTATAAATGATAACTCTCGTCCACAAATATATTGAGGGAAGGCAAAGAAGAGGATTTGAAATCAAGGCAGAATTGTAGGAAACAGATTTCAGGAGGTAGATTCGAATCGCCTTTAAAGCACATGAAAAGCGGCAAAACGTTGACAATGATGCCCTTTTTGGCCAACCAAGCAACCTAGAAAGGCAAATCAGCGCGACAAAGCAGACTCGCTACCCATCGGTCAAAAGGGCCATGCTGAAAAAAGTCTCAAAACCAGAAATGCAGCACAGGCCATGGAGAAATGGGAGCCTTGCTACACTGATGGGCGGGATGTAAATTGCCAACAGCCACTCTGGGGAAGTGTACGGTGTGTCCTGAAACATCTAAAAAACACAGCTTAGAGAGCATAGGGCACTTCCACTCATGGGGGTATAAATTGGGAAAATGAAAAATCAGCAAGACACAAGCACCCCAAAGTTTAGGGCTGCTCTGTTGACAAGGACCTCCACTTCATTCCACCTTCAATATCCCAGGAAAGAGAAAAATGGATAAAGAAGTTGTGGTCCTTATGTACAATGGAATATCACTCAGCCATGAAATCAATGTCATAAGGCTAGTAGCAGCATGATGAGTGGATTTAGGTACAACGATTCTAAGTGAAATAAGTCACACAGAAAAGGACACTTCTCATAAGGTATCACTTATAGAGGGAATGTAAAAAGCGTTACACTTGAACTGAATTACAAAACAGAACAGAGTCACACATGCAGAAAACACACTATGGCTGCTTAACGGGAAAGGTGAGGTGGGGTGATACATAAAACAAGGGTTTCAAATTAGCTCAGATACCGTTCCATAAACCCAATATGTAATAGACAAGACCTACTCCTTGCTCAGAGAACTGGACTCAACACGCCCTATTCACCGCACAAGAATATATCTGACTAGTAATAATCTTAAAACCTATGTATTGATATCTCTCTGTTAGTGTGTCAAGTGGGTGAAAAGCAGCATAAACACAGCAGTGAAAAGCAGCTAAACCCCATTATAAAAATAAATTACTTTTACAAACCCATGAAACAAAGACAGTGAAAGAGAGAGAAATTCTTACACAATGCGTTCAGGGGCTGTGATGCAACCTGGATTGACCATATCTAGACGCACAGCTGGATGAGACATAAGGGTAGACACTCTTGGGGCTGAGAGGTTTGGTGAGGTTGGGTGAGCAAATGCAGACCCTTTAAAGTAATACTGCGTGGTACCCATCGCATGGGTCCCAAATCTCCAGGTTCAAGGGCATCTTCCTACATCGAAAACATGCATGAGAAACCCAGAAGATAGTACACCGTGTGATGTGGAAAGGTTTCTAAAACGCACCTCATTTCTCTTCTCCTTGTGCCCGGGTTCGCCATTCCAGCTGCTTTACTAACAATCTCCCTACTTGGAGCATCAGCACCTTTAACCTCCTGTTCCGTACAGGTTGCAATTTGTCCTGAGGATGAACGGGTAGACGGGGAACCAGTGAGAGACTAGCTCTTGGTGTTGGGACAGGCACAGGTCACTCTATTTTCCCATCAGGAAGAAGAATTAACCACAGGCTCATCCTCCCCCCCGGAACCAGAACAGGGCCTGAAGCCATCCTGCGCTTTTGCGGCCAGCTCCCAAAAAAGCGAGTTGTAAAATGGAGCTTCAGGGCACTGCAATTCCCAAACCTGCAGAGTTATAAATGATAACTCTCGTCCACAAATATATTGAGGGAAGGCAAAGAAGAGGATTTGAAATCAAGGCAGAATTGCAGGAAACAGATTTCAGGAGGTAGATTCGAATCGCCTTTAAAGCACATGAAAAGCGGCAAAACGTTGACAATGATGCCCTTGGCCAAAAAGGGCGTATGCGTTTTTTCCTGAATATATTCAGGAAAAAACGCATACGCCCTTTTTGGCCAACCAAGCAACCTGGAAAGGCAAATCAGCGCTACAAAGAAGACTCGCTACCCATCGGTCAAAAGGGCCATGCTGAAAAAAGTCTCAAAACCAGAAATGCAGGACAGGCCATGGAGAAATGGGAGCCTTGCTACACTGATGGGCGGGATGTAAATTGCCAACAGCCACTCTGGAGAAGAGTACGGTGTGTCCTGAAACATCTAAAAACCACAGCTTAGAGAGCATAGGGCACTTCCACTCATGGGGGTATAAATTGGGAAAATGAAAAATCAGCAAGACACAAGCACCCCAAAGTTTAGGGCTGCTCTGTTGACAAGGACCTCCACTTCATTCCACCTTAAATATCCCAGGAAAGAGAAAAATGGATAAAGGTGTTGTGGTCCTTATGTACAATGGAATATCACTCAGCCATGAAATCAATGTCATAAGGCTAGTAGCAGCATGATGAGTGGATTTAGGTACGACGATTCTAAGTGAAATAAGTCACACAGAAAAGGACACTTCTCATAAGGTATCACTGATAGAGGGAATGTAAAAACCGTTACACTTGAACTGAATTACAAAACAGAACGGAGTCACACATGCAGAAAACACACTATGGCTGCTTAACGGGAAAGGTGAGGTGGGGTGATACATAAAACAAGGGTTTCAAATTAGCTCAGATACCGTTCCATAAAACCAATATGTAATAGACAAGACCTACTCCTTGCTCAGAGAACTGGACTCAACACGCCCTATTCACCGCACAAGAATATATCTGACTAGTAATAATCTTAAAACCTATGTATTGATATCTCTCTGTTAGTGTGTCAAATGGGTGTAAAGTGGCATAAACACAGCAGTGAAAAGCAGCTAAACCCCATTATAAAAATAAATTACTTTGAAAAACCCATGAAACAAAGACAGTGAAAGAGAGCGAAATTCTTACACAATGCGTTCAGGGGCTGTGATGCAACCTGGATTGACCATATCTAGACCCACAGCTGGATGAGACATAAGGGTGGACACTCTTGGGGCTGAGAGGTTTGGTGAGGTTGGGTGAGCAAACGCAGACCCTTTAAAGTAATACTGCGTGGTACCCATCGCATGGGTCCCAAATCTCCAGGTTCAAGGGCATCTTCCTACATTGAAAACATGCATGAGAAACCCAGAAGATGGTACACCGTGTGATGGGGAAAGGTTTCTAAAACGCACGTCATTTCTCATCTCCTGGTGCTCGGGTTCGCCATTCCAGCCACTTTACTAGCAATCTCCCTACTTGGAGCATCAGCACCTTTAACCTCCTGTTCCGTACAGGTTGCAATTTGTCCTGAGGATGAACGAGAAGACATGGAACCAATGAGAGACTAGCTCTTGGTGTTGGGACATGCAGAGGTCACTCTATTTTCCCATCAGGAAGAAGAATTAACCACAGGCTCAGCCTGCCCCCCGGAACCAGAACAGGGCCTGAAGCCATCCTGCGCTTTTGCGGCCATCTCCCAAAAAGGCGAGTTGTAAAATGGAGGTTCAGGGCACTGCAATTCACAAACCTGCAGAGTTATAAATGATAACTCTCGTCCACAAATATATTGAGGGAAGGCAAAGAAGAGGATTTGAAATCAAGGCAGAATTGCAGGAAACAGATTTCAGGAGGTAGATTCGAATCGCCTTTAAAGCACATGAAAAGCGGCAAAACGTTGACAATGATGCCCTTGGCGAAAAAGGGCGTATGCGTTTTATCCTGAATATATTCAGGAAAAAACGCATACGCCCTTTTTGGCCAACCAAGCAACCTGGTAAGGCAAATCAGCGCTACAAAAAAGTCTCGGTTCCCATCGGTTAAAAGGGCCATGCTGAAAAAAGTGTCAAAACCAGAAATGCAGGACAGGCCATGGAGAAATGGGAGCCTTGCTACACTGATGGGCGGGATGTAAATTGCCAACAGCCACTCTGCAGAAGAGTACGGTGTGTCCTGAAACATCTAAAAAACACAGCTTAGAGAGCATAGGGCACTTCCACTCATGGGGGTATAAATTGGGAAAATGAAAAATCAGCAAGACACAAGCACCCCAAACTTTAGGGCTGTTCTGTTGACCAGGACCTCCACTTCATTCCACCTTAAATATCCCAGGAAAGAGAAAAATGGATAAAGGTGTTGTGGTCCTTATGTACAATGGAATATCACTCAGCCATGAAATCAATGTCATAAGGCTAGTAGCAGCATGATGAGTGGATTTAGGTACGACGATTCTAAGTGAAATAAGTCACACAGAAAAGGACACTTCTCATAAGGTATCACTGATAGAGGGAATGTAAAAACCGTTACACTTGAACTGAATTACAAAACAGAACGGAGTCACACATGCAGAAAACACACTATGGCTGCTTAACGGGAAAGGTGAGGTGGGGTGATACATAAAACAAGGGTTTCAAATTAGCTCAGATACCGTTCCATAAAACCAATATGTAATAGACAAGACCTACTCCTTGCTCAGAGAACTGGACTCAACACGCCCTATTCACCGCACAAGAATATATCTGACTAGTAATAATCTTAAAACCTATGTATTGATATCTCTCTGTTAGTGTGTCAAATGGGTGTAAAGCGGCATAAACACAGCAGTGAAAAGCAGCTAAACCCCATTATAAAAATAAATTACTTTGAAAAACCCATGAAACAAAGACAGTGAAAGAGAGCGAAATTCTTACACAATGCGTTCAGGGGCTGTGATGCAACCTGGATTGACCATATCTAGACCCACAGCTGGATGAGACATAAGGGTGGACACTCTTGGGGCTGAGAGGTTTGGTGAGGTTGGGTGAGCAAACGCAGACCCTTTAAAGTAATACTGCGTGGTACCCATCGCATGGGTCCCAAATCTCCAGGTTCAAGGGCATCTTCCTACATTGAAAACATGCATGAGAAACCCAGAAGATGGTACACCGTGTGATGGGGAAAGGTTTCTAAAACGCACGTCATTTCTCATCTCCTGGTGCTCGGGTTCGCCATTCCAGCCACTTTACTAGCAATCTCCCTACTTGGAGCATCAGCACCTTTAACCTCCTGTTCCGTACAGGTTGCAATTTGTCCTGAGGATGAACGAGAAGACATGGAACCAATGAGAGACTAGCTCCTGGTGTTGGGACATGCAGAGGTCACTCTATTTTCCCATCAGGAAGAAGAATTAACCACAGGCTCAGCCTGCCCCCCGGAACCAGAACAGGGCCTGAAGCCATCCTGCGCTTTTGCGGCCATCTCCCAAAAAGGCGAGTTGTAAAATGGAGGTTCAGGGCACTGCAATTCACAAACCTGCAGAGTTATAAATGATAACTCTCGTCCACAAATATATTGAGGGAAGGCAAAGAAGAGGATTTGAAATCAAGGCAGAATTGCAGGAAACAGATTTCAGGAGGTAGATTCGAATCGCCTTTAAAGCACATGAAAAGCGGCAAAACGTTGACAATGATGCCCTTGGCGAAAAAGGGCATATGCGTTTTATCCTGAATATATTCAGGAAAAAACGCATACGCCCTTTTTGGCCAACCAAGCAACCTGGAAAGGCAAATCAGCGCTACAAAAAAGTCTCGGTTCCCATCGGTTAAAAGGGCCATGCTGAAAAAAGTGTCAAAACCAGAAATGCAGGACAGGCCATGGAGAAATGGGAGCCTTGCTACACTGATGGGCGGGATGTAAATTGCCAACAGCCACTCTGGAGAAGAGTACGGTGTGTCCTGAAACATCTAAAAAACACAGCTTAGAGAGCATAGGGCACTTCCACTCATGGGGGTATAAATTGGGAAAATGAAAAATCAGCAAGACACAAGCACCCCAAAGTTTAGGGCTGCTCTGTTGACCAGGACCTCCACTTCATTCCACCTTAAATATCCCAGGAAAGAGAAAAATGGATAAAGGTGTTGTGGTCCTTATGTACAATGGAATATCACTCAGCCATGAAATCAATGTCATAAGGCTAGTAGCAGCATGATGAGTGGATTTAGGTACGACGATTCTAAGAGAAATAAGTCACACAGAAAAGGACACTTCTCATAAGGTATCACTGATAGAGGGAATGTAAAAACCGTTACACTTGAACTGAATTACAAAACAGAACGGAGTCACACATGCAGAAAACACACTATGGCTGCTTAACGGGAAAGGTGAGGTGGGGTGATACATAAAACAAGGGTTTCAAATTAGCTCAGATACCGTTCCATAAAACCAATATGTAATAGACAAGACCTACTCCTTGCTCAGAGAACTGGACTCAACACGCCCTATTCACCGCACAAGAATATATCTGACTAGTAATAATCTTAAAACCTATGTATTGATATCTCTCTGTTAGTGTGTCAAATGGGTGTAAAGCGGCATAAACACAGCAGTGAAAAGCAGCTAAACCCCATTATAAAAATAAATTACTTTGAAAAACCCATGAAACAAAGACAGTGAAAGAGAGAGAAATTCTTACACAATGCGTTCAGGGGCTGTGATTCAACCTGGATTGACCATATCTAGACCCACAGCTGGATGAGACATAAGGGTGGACACTCTTGGGGCTGAGAGGTTTGGTGAGGTTGGGTGAGCAAACGCAGACCCTTTAAAGTAATACTGCGTGGTACCCATCGCATGGGTCCCAAATCTCCAGGTTCAAGGGCATCTTGCTACATCGAAAACATGCATGAGAAACCCAGAAGATGGTACACCGTGTGATGGGGAAAGGTTTCTAAAACGTACCTCATTTCTCATCTCCTTGTGCCCGGGTTCGCCATAACAGCCGCTTTACTAGCAATCTCCCTACTTGGAGCATCAGCATCTTTAACCTCCTGTTCCGTACAGGTTGCAATTTGTCCTGAGGATGAACGAGAAGACCTGGAACCAATGAGAGACTAGCTCTTGGTGTTGGGACATGCAGAGGTCACTCTATTTTCCCATCAGGAAGAAGAATTAACCTCAGGCTCATCCTGCCCCCCGGAACCAGAACAGGGCCTGAAGCCATCCTGCGCTTTTGCGGCCATCTCCCAAAAAGGCGAGTTGTAAAATGGAGGTTCAGGGCACTGCAATTCACAAACCTGCAGAGTTATAAATGATAACTCTCGTCCACAAATATATTGAGGGAAGGCAAAGAAGAGGATTTGAAATCAAGGCAGAATTGCAGGAAACAGATTTCAGGAGGTAGATTCGAATCGCCTTTAAAGCACATGAAAAGCGGCAAAACGTTGACAATGATGCCCTTGGCGAAAAAGGGCGTATGCGTTTTATCCTGAATATATTCAGGAAAAAACGCATACGCCCTTTTTGGCCAACCAAGCAACCTGGAAAGGCAAATCAGCGCTACAAAAAAGTCTCCGTTCCCATCGGTTAAAAGGGCCATGCGGAAAAAAGTGTCAAAACCAGAAATGCAGGACAGGCCATGGAGAAATGGGAGCCTTGCTACACTGATGGGCGGGATGTAAATTGCCAACAGCCACTCTGGAGAAGAGTACGGTGTGTCCTGAAACATCTAAAAAACACAGCTTAGAGAGCATAGGGCACTTCCACTCATGGGGGTATAAATTGGGAAAATGAAAAATCAGCAAGACACAAGCACCCCAAAGTTTAGGGCTGTTCTGTTGACCAGGACCTCCACTTCATTCCACCTTAAATATCCCAGGAAAGAGAAAAATGGATAAAGGTGTTGTGGTCCTTATGTACAATGGAATATCACTCAGCCATGAAATCAATGTCATAAGGCTAGTAGCAGCATGATGAGTGGATTTAGGTACGACGATTCTAAGTGAAATAAGTCACACAGAAAAGGACACTTCTCATAAGGTATCACTGATAGAGGGAATGTAAAAACCGTTACACTTGAACTGAATTACAAAACAGAACGGAGTCACACATGCAGAAAACACACTATGGCTGCTTAACGGGAAAGGTGAGGTGGGGTGATACATAAAACAAGGGTTTCAAATTAGCTCAGATACCGTTCCATAAAACCAATATGTAATAGACAAGACCTACTCCTTGCTCAGAGAACTGGACTCAACACGCCCTATTCACCGCACAAGAATATATCTGACTAGTAATAATCTTAAAACCTATGTATTGATATCTCTCTGTTAGTGTGTCAAATGGGTGTAAAGCGGCATAAACACAGCAGTGAAAAGCAGCTAAACCCCATTATAAAAATAAATTACTTTGAAAAACCCATGAAACAAAGACAGTGAAAGAGAGCGAAATTCTTACACAATGCGTTCAGGGGCTGTGATGCAACCTGGATTGACCATATCTAGACCCACAGCTGGATGAGACATAAGGGTGGACACTCTTGGGGCTGAGAGGTTTGGTGAGGTTGGGTGAGCAAACGCAGACCCTTTAAAGTAATACTGCGTGGTACCCATCGCATGGGTCCCAAATCTCCAGGTTCAAGGGCATCTTCCTACATTGAAAACATGCATGAGAAACCCAGAAGATGGTACACCGTGTGATGGGGAAAGGTTTCTAAAACGCACGTCATTTCTCATCTCCTGGTGCTCGGGTTCGCCATTCCAGCCACTTTACTAGCAATCTCCCTACTTGGAGCATCAGCACCTTTAACCTCCTGTTCCGTACAGGTTGCAATTTGTCCTGAGGATGAACGAGAAGACATGGAACCAATGAGAGACTAGCTCCTGGTGTTGGGACATGCAGAGGTCACTCTATTTTCCCATCAGGAAGAAGAATTAACCACAGGCTCAGCCTGCCCCCCGGAACCAGAACAGGGCCTGAAGCCATCCTGCGCTTTTGCGGCCATCTCCCAAAAAGGCGAGTTGTAAAATGGAGGTTCAGGGCACTGCAATTCACAAACCTGCAGAGTTATAAATGATAACTCTCGTCCACAAATATATTGAGGGAAGGCAAAGAAGAGGATTTGAAATCAAGGCAGAATTGCAGGAAACAGATTTCAGGAGGTAGATTCGAATCGCCTTTAAAGCACATGAAAAGCGGCAAAACGTTGACAATGATGCCCTTGGCGAAAAAGGGCATATGCGTTTTATCCTGAATATATTCAGGAAAAAACGCATACGCCCTTTTTGGCCAACCAAGCAACCTGGAAAGGCAAATCAGCGCTACAAAAAAGTCTCGGTTCCCATCGGTTAAAAGGGCCATGCTGAAAAAAGTGTCAAAACCAGAAATGCAGGACAGGCCATGGAGAAATGGGAGCCTTGCTACACTGATGGGCGGGATGTAAATTGCCAACAGCCACTCTGGAGAAGAGTACGGTGTGTCCTGAAACATCTAAAAAACACAGCTTAGAGAGCATAGGGCACTTCCACTCATGGGGGTATAAATTGGGAAAATGAAAAATCAGCAAGACACAAGCACCCCAAAGTTTAGGGCTGCTCTGTTGACCAGGACCTCCACTTCATTCCACCTTAAATATCCCAGGAAAGAGAAAAATGGATAAAGGTGTTGTGGTCCTTATGTACAATGGAATATCACTCAGCCATGAAATCAATGTCATAAGGCTAGTAGCAGCATGATGAGTGGATTTAGGTACGACGATTCTAAGAGAAATAAGTCACACAGAAAAGGACACTTCTCATAAGGTATCACTGATAGAGGGAATGTAAAAACCGTTACACTTGAACTGAATTACAAAACAGAACGGAGTCACACATGCAGAAAACACACTATGGCTGCTTAACGGGAAAGGTGAGGTGGGGTGATACATAAAACAAGGGTTTCAAATTAGCTCAGATACCGTTCCATAAAACCAATATGTAATAGACAAGACCTACTCCTTGCTCAGAGAACTGGACTCAACACGCCCTATTCACCGCACAAGAATATATCTGACTAGTAATAATCTTAAAACCTATGTATTGATATCTCTCTGTTAGTGTGTCAAATGGGTGTAAAGCGGCATAAACACAGCAGTGAAAAGCAGCTAAACCCCATTATAAAAATAAATTACTTTGAAAAACCCATGAAACAAAGACAGTGAAAGAGAGAGAAATTCTTACACAATGCGTTCAGGGGCTGTGATTCAACCTGGATTGACCATATCTAGACCCACAGCTGGATGAGACATAAGGGTGGACACTCTTGGGGCTGAGAGGTTTGGTGAGGTTGGGTGAGCAAACGCAGACCCTTTAAAGTAATACTGCGTGGTACCCATCGCATGGGTCCCAAATCTCCAGGTTCAAGGGCATCTTGCTACATCGAAAACATGCATGAGAAACCCAGAAGATGGTACACCGTGTGATGGGGAAAGGTTTCTAAAACGTACCTCATTTCTCATCTCCTTGTGCCCGGGTTCGCCATAACAGCCGCTTTACTAGCAATCTCCCTACTTGGAGCATCAGCATCTTTAACTTCCTGTTCCGTACAGGTTGCAATTTGTCCTGAGGATGAACGAGAAGACCTGGAACCAATGAGAGACTAGCTCTTGGTGTTGGGACATGCAGAGGTCACTCTATTTTCCCATCAGGAAGAAGAATTAACCTCAGGCTCATCCTGCCCCCCGGAACCAGAACAGGGCCTGAAGCCATCCTGCGCTTTTGCGGCCATCTCCCAAAAAGGCGAGTTGTAAAATGGAGGTTCAGGGCACTGCAATTCACAAACCTGCAGAGTTATAAATGATAACTCTCGTCCACAAATATATTGAGGGAAGGCAAAGAAGAGGATTTGAAATCAAGGCAGAATTGCAGGAAACAGATTTCAGGAGGTAGATTCGAATCGCCTTTAAAGCACATGAAAAGCGGCAAAACGTTGACAATGATGCCCTTGGCGAAAAAGGGCGTATGCGTTTTATCCTGAATATATTCAGGAAAAAACGCATACGCCCTTTTTGGCCAACCAAGCAACCTGGAAAGGCAAATCAGCGCTACAAAAAAGTCTCGGTTCCCATCGGTTAAAAGGGCCATGCTGAAAAAAGTGTCAAAACCAGAAATGCAGGACAGGCCATGGAGAAATGGGAGCCTTGCTACACTGATGGGCGGGATGTAAATTGCCAACAGCCACTCTGGAGAAGAGTACGGTGTGTCCTGAAACATCTAAAAAACACAGCTTAGAGAGCATAGGGCACTTCCACTCATGGGGGTATAAATTGGGAAAATGAAAAATCAGCAAGACACAAGCACCCCAAAGTTTAGGGCTGTTCTGTTGACCAGGACCTCCACTTCATTCCACCTTAAATATCCCAGGAAAGAGAAAAATGGATAAAGGTGTTGTGGTCCTTATGTACAATGGAATATCACTCAGCCATGAAATCAATGTCATAAGGCTAGTAGCAGCATGATGAGTGGATTTAGGTACGACGATTCTAAGTGAAATAAGTCACACAGAAAAGGACACTTCTCATAAGGTATCACTGATAGAGGGAATGTAAAAACCGTTACACTTGAACTGAATTACAAAACAGAACGGAGTCACACATGCAGAAAACACACTATGGCTGCTTAACGGGAAAGGTGAGGTGGGGTGATACATAAAACAAGGGTTTCAAATTAGCTCAGATACCGTTCCATAAACCCAATATGTAATAGACAAGACGTACTCCTTGCTCAGAGAACTGGACTCAACACGCCCTATTCACCGCACAAGAATATATCTGACTAGTAATAATCTTAAAACCTATGTATTGATATCTCTCTGTTAGTGTGTCAAATGGGTGTAAAGCGGCATAAACACAGCAGTGAAAAGCAGCTAAACCCCATTATAAAAATAAATTACTTTGAAAAACCCATGAAACAAAGACAGTGAAAGAGAGCGAAATTCTTACACAATGCGTTCAGGGGCTGTGATGCAACCTGGATTGACCATATCTAGACCCACAGCTGGATGAGACATAAGGGTGGACACTCTTGGGGCTGAGAGGTTTGGTGAGGTTGGGTGAGCAAACGCAGACCCTTTAAAGTAGTACTGCGTGGTACCCATCGCATGGGTCCCAAATCTCCAGGTTCAAGGGCATCTTCCTACATTGAAAACATGCATGAGAAACCCAGAAGATGGTACACCGTGTGATGGGGAAAGGTTTCTAAAACGCACGTCATTTCTCATCTCCTGGTGCTCGGGTTCGCCATTCCAGCCACTTTACTAGCAATCTCCCTACTTGGAGCATCAGCACCTTTAACCTCCTGTTCCGTACAGGTTGCAATTTGTCCTGAGGATGAACGAGAAGACATGGAACCAATGAGAGACTAGCTCTTGGTGTTGGGACATGCAGAGGTCACTCTATTTTCCCATCAGGAAGAAGAATTAACCTCAGGCTCATCCTGCCCCCTGGAACCAGAACAGGGCCTGAAGCCATCCTGCGCTTTTGCGGCCATCTCCCAAAAAGGCGAGTTGTAAAATGGAGGTTCAGGGCACTGCAATTCACAAACCTGCAGAGTTATAAATGATAACTCTCGTCCACAAATATATTGAGGGAAGGCAAAGAAGAGGATTTGAAATCAAGGCAGAATTGCAGGAAACAGATTTCAGGAGGTAGATTCGAATCGCCTTTAAAGCACATGAAAAGCGGCAAAACGTTGACAATGATGCCCTTGGCGAAAAAGGGCGTATGCGTTTTATCCTGAATATATTCAGGAAAAAACGCATACGCCCTTTTTGGCCAACCAAGCAACCTGGAAAGGCAAATCAGCGCTACAAAAAAGTCTCGGTTCCCATCGGTTAAAAGGGCCATGCTGAAAAAAGTGTCAAAACCAGAAATGCAGGACAGGCCATGGAGAAATGGGAGCCTTGCTACACTGATGGGCGGGATGTAAATTGCCAACAGCCACTCTGGAGAAGAGTACGGTGTGTCCTGAAACATCTAAAAAACACAGCTTAGAGAGCATAGGGCACTTCCACTCATGGGGGTATAAATTGGGAAAATGAAAAATCAGCAAGACACAAGCACCCCAAAGTTTAGGGCTGCTCTGTTGACCAGGACCTCCACTTCATTCCACCTTAAATATCCCAGGAAAGAGAAAAATGGATAAAGGTGTTGTGGTCCTTATGTACAATGGAATATCACTCAGCCATGAAATCAATGTCATAAGGCTAGTAGCAGCATGATGAGTGGATTTAGGTACGACGATTCTAAGTGAAATAAGTCACACAGAAAAGGACACTTCTCATAAGGTATCACTGATAGAGGGAATGTAAAAACCGTTACACTTGAACTGAATTACAAAACAGAACGGAGTCACACATGCAGAAAACACACTATGGCTGCTTAACGGGAAAGGTGAGGTGGGGTGATACATAAAACAAGGGTTTCAAATTAGCTCAGATACCGTTCCATAAAACCAATATGTAATAGACAAGACCTACTCCTTGCTCAGAGAACTGGACTCAACACGCCCTATTCACCGCACAAGAATATATCTGACTAGTAATAATCTTAAAACCTATGTATTGATATCTCTCTGTTAGTGTGTCAAATGGGTGTAAAGCGGCATAAACACAGCAGTGAAAAGCAGCTAAACCCCATTATAAAAATAAATTACTTTGAAAAACCCATGAAACAAAGACAGTGAAAGAGAGAGAAATTCTTACACAATGCGTTCAGGGGCTGTGATGCAACCTGGATTGACCATATCTAGACCCACAGCTGGATGAGACATAAGGGTGGACACTCTTGGGGCTGAGAGGTTTGGTGAGGTTGGGTGAGCAAACGCAGACCCTTTAAAGTAATACTGCGTGGTACCCATCGCATGGGTCCCAAATCTCCAGGTTCAAGGGCATCTTCCTACATTGAAAACATGCATGAGAAACCCAGAAGATGGTACACCGTGTGATGGGGAAAGGTTTCTAAAACGCACGTCATTTCTCATCTCCTGGTGCTCGGGTTCGCCATTCCAGCCACTTTACTAGCAATCGCCCTACTTGGAGCATCAGCACCTTTAACCTCCTGTTCCGTACAGGTTGCAATTTGTCCTGAGGATGAACGAGAAGACATGGAACCAATGAGAGACTAGCTCTTGGTGTTGGGACATGCAGAGGTCACCCTATTTTCCCATCAGGAAGAAGAATTAACCACAGGCTCAGCCTGCCCCCCGGAACCAGAACAGGGCCTGAAGCCATCCTGCGCTTTTGCGGCCATCTCCCAAAAAGGCGAGTTGTAAAATGGAGGTTCAGGGCACTGCAATTCACAAACCTGCAGAGTTATAAATGATAACTCTCGTCCACAAATATATTGAGGGAAGGCAAAGAAGAGGATTTGAAATCAAGGCAGAATTGCAGGAAACAGATTTCAGGAGGTAGATTCGAATCGCCTTTAAAGCACATGAAAAGCGGCAAAACGTTGACAATGATGCCCTTGGCGAAAAAGGGCGTATGCGTTTTATCCTGAATATATTCAGGAAAAAACGCATACGCCCTTTTTGGCCAACCAAGCAACCTGGAAAGGCAAATCAGCGCTACAAAAAAGTCTCGGTTCCCATCGGTTAAAAGGGCCATGCTGAAAAAAGTGTCAAAACCAGAAATGCAGGACAGGCCATGGAGAAATGGGAGCCTTGCTACACTGATGGGCGGGATGTAAATTGCCAACAGCCACTCTGGAGAAGAGTACGGTGTGTCCTGAAACATCTAAAAAACACAGCTTAGAGAGCATAGGGCACTTCCACTCATGGGGGTATAAATTGGGAAAATGAAAAATCAGCAAGACACAAGCACCCCAAAGTTTAGGGCTGCTCTGTTGACAAGGACCTCCACTTCATTCCACCTTAAATATCCCAGGAAAGAGAAAAATGGATAAAGGTGTTGTGGTCCTTATGTACAATGGAATATCACTCAGCCATGAAATCAATGTCATAAGGCTAGTAGCAGCATGATGAGTGGATTTAGGTACGACGATTCTAAGAGAAATAAGTCACACAGAAAAGGACACTTCTCATAAGGTATCACTGATAGAGGGAATGTAAAAACCGTTACACTTGAACTGAATTACAAAACAGAACAGAGTCACACATGCAGAAAACACACTATGGCTGCTTAACGGGAAAGGTGAGGTGGGGTGATACATAAAACAAGGGTTTCAAATTAGCTCAGATACCGTTCCATAAAACCAATATGTAATAGACAAGACCTACTCCTTGCTCAGAGAACTGGACTCAACACGCCCTATTCACCGCACAAGAATATATCTGACTAGTAATAATCTTAAAACCTATGTATTGATATCTCTCTGTTAGTGTGTCAAATGGGTGTAAAGCGGCATAAACACAGCAGTGAAAAGCAGCTAAACCCCATTATAAAAATAAATTACTTTGAAAAACCCATGAAACAAAGACAGTGAAAGAGAGAGAAATTCTTACACAATGCGTTCAGGGGCTGTGATGCAACCTGGATTGACCATATCTAGACCCACAGCTGGATGAGACATAAGGGTGGACACTCTTGGGGCTGAGAGGTTTGGTGAGGTTGGGTGAGCAAACGCAGACCCTTTAAAGTAATACTGCGTGGTACCCATCGCATGGGTCCCAAATCTCCAGGTTCAAGGGCATCTTGCTACATCGAAAACATGCATGAGAAACCCAGAAGATGGTACACCGTGTGATGGGGAAAGGTTTCTAAAACGTACCTCATTTCTCATCTCCTTGTGCCCGGGTTCGCCATAACAGCCGCTTTACTAGCAATCTCCCTACTTGGAGCATCAGCATCTTTAACCTCCTGTTCCGTACAGGTTGCAATTTGTCCTGAGGATGAACGAGAAGACCTGGAACCAATGAGAGACTAGCTCTTGGTGTTGGGACATGCAGAGGTCACTCTATTTTCCCATCAGGAAGAAGAATTAACCTCAGGCTCATCCTGCCCCCCGGAACCAGAACAGGGCCTGAAGCCATCCTGCGCTTTTGCGGCCATCTCCCAAAAAGGCGAGTTGTAAAATGGAGGTTCAGGGCACTGCAATTCACAAACCTGCAGAGTTATAAATGATAACTCTCGTCCACAAATATATTGAGGGAAGGCAAAGAAGAGGATTTGAAATCAAGGCAGAATTGCAGGAAACAGATTTCAGGAGGTAGATTCGAATCGCCTTTAAAGCACATGAAAAGCGGCAAAACGTTGACAATGATGCCCTTGGCGAAAAAGGGCGTATGCGTTTTATCCTGAATATATTCAGGAAAAAACGCATACGCCCTTTTTGGCCAACCAAGCAACCTGGAAAGGCAAATCAGCGCTACAAAAAAGTCTCGGTTCCCATCGGTTAAAAGGGCCATGCTGAAAAAAGTGTCAAAACCAGAAATGCAGGACAGGCCATGGAGAAATGGGAGCCTTGCTACACTGATGGGCGGGATGTAAATTGCCAACAGCCACTCTGGAGAAGAGTACGGTGTGTCCTGAAACATCTAAAAAACACAGCTTAGAGAGCATAGGGCACTTCCACTCATGGGGGTATAAATTGGGAAAATGAAAAATCAGCAAGACACAAGCACCCCAAAGTTTAGGGCTGTTCTGTTGACCAGGACCTCCACTTCATTCCACCTTAAATATCCCAGGAAAGAGAAAAATGGATAAAGGTGTTGTGGTCCTTATGTACAATGGAATATCACTCAGCCATGAAATCAATGTCATAAGGCTAGTAGCAGCATGATGAGTGGATTTAGGTACGACGATTCTAAGTGAAATAAGTCACACAGAAAAGGACACTTCTCATAAGGTATCACTGATAGAGGGAATGTAAAAACCGTTACACTTGAACTGAATTACAAAACAGAACGGAGTCACACATGCAGAAAACACACTATGGCTGCTTAACGGGAAAGGTGAGGTGGGGTGATACATAAAACAAGGGTTTCAAATTAGCTCAGATACCGTTCCATAAAACCAATATGTAATAGACAAGACCTACTCCTTGCTCAGAGAACTGGACTCAACACGCCCTATTCACCGCACAAGAATATATCTGACTAGTAATAATCTTAAAACGTATGTATTGATATCTCTCTGTTAGTGTGTCAAATGGGTGTAAAGCGGCATAAACACAGCAGTGAAAAGCAGCTAAACCCCATTATAAAAATAAATTACTTTGAAAAACCCATGAAACAAAGACAGTGAAAGAGAGAGAAATTCTTACACAATGCGTTCAGGGGCTGTGATTCAACCTGGATTGACCATATCTAGACCCACAGCTGGATGAGACATAAGGGTGGACACTCTTGGGGCTGAGAGGTTTGGTGAGGTTGGGTGAGCAAACGCAGACCCTTTAAAGTAATACTGCGTGGTACCCATCGCATGGGTCCCAAATCTCCAGGTTCAAGGGCATCTTGCTACATCGAAAACATGCATGAGAAACCCAGAAGATGGTACACCGTGTGATGGGGAAAGGTTTCTAAAACGTACCTCATTTCTCATCTCCTTGTGCCCGGGTTCGCCATAACAGCCGCTTTACTAGCAATCTCCCTACTTGGAGCATCAGCATCTTTAACCTCCTGTTCCGTACAGGTTGCAATTTGTCCTGAGGATGAACGAGAAGACATGGAACCAATGAGAGACTAGCTCTTGGTGTTGGGACATGCAGAGGTCACTCTATTTTCCCATCAGGAAGAAGAATTAACCTCAGGCTCATCCTGCCCCCCGGAACCAGAACAGGGCCTGAAGCCATCCTGCGCTTTTGCGGCCATCTCCCAAAAAGGCGAGTTGTAAAATGGAGGTTCAGGGCACTGCAATTCACAAACCTGCAGAGTTATAAATGATAACTCTCGTCCACAAATATATTGAGGGAAGGCAAAGAAGAGGATTTGAAATCAAGGCAGAATTGCAGGAAACAGATTTCAGGAGGTAGATTCGAATCGCCTTTAAAGCACATGAAAAGCGGCAAAACGTTGACAATGATGCCCTTGGCCAAAAAGGGCGTATGCGTTTTTTCCTGAATATATTCAGGAAAAAACGCATACGCCCTTTTTGGCCAACCAAGCAACCTGGAAAGGCAAATCAGCGCTACAAAGAAGTCTCGCTACCCATTGGTCAAAATGGCCATGCTGAAAAAAGTGTCAAAACCAGAAATGCAGGAAAGGCCATGGAGAAATGGGAGCCTTGCTACACTGATGGGCGGGATGTAAATTGCCAACAGCCACTCTGGAGAAGTGTACGGTGAGTCCTGAAACGTCTAAAAAGCAAAGCTACAGAGCATAGGGCACTTCCA
Organism: Balaenoptera borealis; assembly: GCF_965194805.1. Taxonomy (NCBI): domain Eukaryota; kingdom Metazoa; phylum Chordata; class Mammalia; order Artiodactyla; family Balaenopteridae; genus Balaenoptera; species Balaenoptera borealis. The sequence goes on from NW_028124009.1 coordinate 5,199,933, forward strand.
CTCATGGGGGTATACATTGGGAAAATTAAAAATCAGCAAGAGAGAAGAACCCCAAAGTTTAGGGCTGCTCTCTTGACAAGGACCTCCACTTCATTCCACCTTCAATATCCCAGGAAAGAGAAAAATGGATAAAGAAGTTTTGGTCCTTATGTACAATGGAATATCACTCAGCCATGAAATCAATGTCATAAGGCTAGTAGCAGCATGATGAGTGGATTTAGGTACGACGATTCTAAGTGAAATAAGTCACACAGAAAAGGACACTTCTCATAATGTATCACTTATAGAGGGAATGTAAAAACCGTTACACTTGAACTGAATTACAAAACAGAACAGAGTCACACATGCAGAAAACACACTATGGCTGCTTAACGGGAAAGGTGAAGTGGGGTGATACATAAAACAAGGGTTTCAAATTAGCTCAGATACCGTTCCATAAAACCAATATGTAATAGATAAGACCTACTCCTTGCTCAGAGAACTGGACTCAACACGCCCTATTCACCGCACAAGAATATATCTGTCTAGTAATAATCTTAAAACCTAGGTATTGATATCTCTCTGTTAGTGTGTCAAGTGGGTGTAAAGCGGCATAAACACAGCAATGAAAAGCAGCTAAACCCCATTATAAAAATAAATTACTTTGAAAAACCCATGAAACAAAGACAGTGAAAGAGAGCGAAATTCTTGCACAATGCGTTCAGGGGCTGTGATGCAACCTGGATTGACCATATCTAGACCCACAGCTGGATGAGACATAAGGGTGGACACTCTTGGGGCTGAGAGGTTTGGTGAGGTTGGGTGAGCAAACGCAGACCCTTTAAAGTAATACTGCGTGGTACCCATCGCATGGGTCCCAAATCTCCAGGTTCAAGGGCATCTTGCTACATCGAAAACATGCATGAGAAACCCAGAAGATGGTACACCGTGTGCTGGGGAAAGGTTTCTAAAACGCACGTCATTTCTCATCTCCTTGTGCTCGGGTTCGCCATTCCAGCCACTTTACTAGCAATCTCCCTACTTGGAGCATCAGCACCTTTAACCTCCTGTTCCGTACAGGTTGCAATTTGTCCTGAGGATGAACGGGAAGACGTGGAACCAAAGAGAGACTAGCTCTTGGTGTAGGGACAGGCACAGGTCACTCTATTTTCCCATCAGGAAGAAGAATTAACAACAGGCTCAGCCTGCCCCCCGGAACCAGAACAGGGCCTGAAGCCATCTTGCGCTTTTGCGGCCATCTCCCAAAAAGGCGAGTTGTAAAATGGAGGTTCAGGGCACTGCAATTCACAAAGCTGCAGAGTTATAAATGATAACTCTCGTCCACAAATATATTGAGGGAAGGCAAAGAAGAGGATTTGAAATCAAGGCAGAATTGCAGGAAACAGATTTCAGGAGGTAGATTCGAATCGCCTTTAAAGCACATGAAAAGCGGCAAAACGTTGACAATGATGCCCTTGGCCAAAAAGGGCGTATGCGTTTTATCCTGAATATATTCAGGAAAAAACGCATACGCCCTTTTTGGCCAACCAAGCAACCTGGAAAGGCAAATCAGCGCTACAAAGAAGTCTCGCTTCCCATCGGTTAAAAGGGCCATGCTGAAAAAAGTGTCAAAACCAGAAATGCAGGACAGGCCATGGAGAAATGGGAGCCTTGCTACACTGATGGGCGGGATGTAAATTGCCAACAGCCACTCTGGAGAAGAGTACGGTGTGTCCTGAAACATCTAAAAAACACAGCTTAGAGAGCATAGGGCACTTCCACTCATGGGGGTATAAATTGGGAAAATGAAAAATCAGCAAGACACAAGCACCCCAAAGTTTAGGGCTGCTCTGTTGACCAGGACCTCCACTTCATTCCACCTTAAATATCCCAGGAAAGAGAAAAATGGATAAAGGAGTTGTGGTCCTTATGTACAATGGAATATCACTCAGCCATGAAATCAATGTTATAAGGCTAGTAGCAGCATGATGAGTGGATTTAGGTACGACGATTCTAAGTGAAATAAGTCACACAGAAAAGGACACTTCTCATAAGGTATCACTGATAGAGGGACTGTAAAAACCGTTACACTTGAACTGAATTACAAAACAGAACGGAGTCACACATGCAGAAAACACTCTATGGCTGCTTAACGGGAAAGGTGAGGTGGGGTGATACATAAAACAAGGGTTTCAAATTAGCTCAGATACCGTTCCATAAAACGAATATGTAATAGACAAGACCTACTCCTTGCTCAGAGAACTGGACTCAACACGCCCTATTCACCGCACAAGAATATATCTGACTAGTAATAATCTTAAAACCTAGGTATTGATATCTCTCTGTTAGTGTGTCAAGTGGGTGTAAAGCGGCATAAACACAGCAGTGAAAAGCAGCTAAACCCCATTATAAAAATAAATTACTTTGAAAAACCCATGAAACAAAGACAGTGAAAGAGAGCGAAATTCTTACACAATGCGTTCAGGGGCTGTGATGCAACCTGGATTGACCATATCTAGACCCACAGCTGGATGAGACATAAGGGTGGACACTCTTGGGGCTGAGAGGTTTGGTGAGGTTGGGTGAGCAAACGCAGACCCTTTAAAGTAATACTGCGTGGTACCCATCGCATGGGTCCCAAATCTCCAGGTTCAAGGGCATCTTCCTACATTGAAAACATGCATGAGAAACCCAGAAGATGGTACACCGTGTGATGGGGAAAGGTTTCTAAAACGCACGTCATTTCTCATCTCCTGGTGCTCGGGTTCGCCATTCCAGCCACTTTACTAGCAATCTCCCTACTTGGAGCATCAGCACCTTTAACCTCCTGTTCCGTACAGGTTGCAATTTGTCCTGAGGATGAACGAGAAGACATGGAACCAATGAGAGACTAGCTCCTGGTGTTGGGACATGCAGAGGTCACTCTATTTTCCCATCAGGAAGAAGAATTAACCACAGGCTCAGCCTGCCCCCCGGAACCAGAACAGGGCCTGAAGCCATCCTGCGCTTTTGCGGCCATCTCCCAAAAAGGCGAGTTGTAAAATGGAGGTTCAGGGCACTGCAATTCACAAACCTGCAGAGTTATAAATGATAACTCTCGTCCACAAATATATTGAGGGAAGGCAAAGAAGAGGATTTGAAATCAAGGCAGAATTGCAGGAAACAGATTTCAGGAGGTAGATTCGAATCGCCTTTAAAGCACATGAAAAGCGGCAAAACGTTGACAATGATGCCCTTGGCGAAAAAGGGCATATGCGTTTTATCCTGAATATATTCAGGAAAAAACGCATACGCCCTTTTTGGCCAACCAAGCAACCTGGAAAGGCAAATCAGCGCTACAAAAAAGTCTCGGTTCCCATCGGTTAAAAGGGCCATGCTGAAAAAAGTGTCAAAACCAGAAATGCAGGACAGGCCATGGAGAAATGGGAGCCTTGCTACACTGATGGGCGGGATGTAAATTGCCAACAGCCACTCTGGAGAAGAGTACGGTGTGTCCTGAAACATCTAAAAAACACAGCTTAGAGAGCATAGGGCACTTCCACTCATGGGGGTATAAATTGGGAAAATGAAAAATCAGCAAGACACAAGCACCCCAAAGTTTAGGGCTGCTCTGTTGACCAGGACCTCCACTTCATTCCACCTTAAATATCCCAGGAAAGAGAAAAATGGATAAAGGTGTTGTGGTCCTTATGTACAATGGAATATCACTCAGCCATGAAATCAATGTCATAAGGCTAGTAGCAGCATGATGAGTGGATTTAGGTACGACGATTCTAAGAGAAATAAGTCACACAGAAAAGGACACTTCTCATAAGGTATCACTGATAGAGGGAATGTAAAAACCGTTACACTTGAACTGAATTACAAAACAGAACGGAGTCACACATGCAGAAAACACACTATGGCTGCTTAACGGGAAAGGTGAGGTGGGGTGATACATAAAACAAGGGTTTCAAATTAGCTCAGATACCGTTCCATAAAACCAATATGTAATAGACAAGACCTACTCCTTGCTCAGAGAACTGGACTCAACACGCCCTATTCACCGCACAAGAATATATCTGACTAGTAATAATCTTAAAACCTATGTATTGATATCTCTCTGTTAGTGTGTCAAATGGGTGTAAAGCGGCATAAACACAGCAGTGAAAAGCAGCTAAACCCCATTATAAAAATAAATTACTTTGAAAAACCCATGAAACAAAGACAGTGAAAGAGAGAGAAATTCTTACACAATGCGTTCAGGGGCTGTGATTCAACCTGGATTGACCATATCTAGACCCACAGCTGGATGAGACATAAGGGTGGACACTCTTGGGGCTGAGAGGTTTGGTGAGGTTGGGTGAGCAAACGCAGACCCTTTAAAGTAATACTGCGTGGTACCCATCGCATGGGTCCCAAATCTCCAGGTTCAAGGGCATCTTGCTACATCGAAAACATGCATGAGAAACCCAGAAGATGGTACACCGTGTGATGGGGAAAGGTTTCTAAAACGTACCTCATTTCTCATCTCCTTGTGCCCGGGTTCGCCATAACAGCCGCTTTACTAGCAATCTCCCTACTTGGAGCATCAGCATCTTTAACCTCCTGTTCCGTACAGGTTGCAATTTGTCCTGAGGATGAACGAGAAGACCTGGAACCAATGAGAGACTAGCTCTTGGTGTTGGGACATGCAGAGGTCACTCTATTTTCCCATCAGGAAGAAGAATTAACCTCAGGCTCATCCTGCCCCCCGGAACCAGAACAGGGCCTGAAGCCATCCTGCGCTTTTGCGGCCATCTCCCAAAAAGGCGAGTTGTAAAATGGAGGTTCAGGGCACTGCAATTCACAAACCTGCAGAGTTATAAATGATAACTCTCGTCCACAAATATATTGAGGGAAGGCAAAGAAGAGGATTTGAAATCAAGGCAGAATTGCAGGAAACAGATTTCAGGAGGTAGATTCGAATCGCCTTTAAAGCACATGAAAAGCGGCAAAACGTTGACAATGATGCCCTTGGCGAAAAAGGGCGTATGCGTTTTATCCTGAATATATTCAGGAAAAAACGCATACGCCCTTTTTGGCCAACCAAGCAACCTGGAAAGGCAAATCAGCGCTACAAAAAAGTCTCCGTTCCCATCGGTTAAAAGGGCCATGCGGAAAAAAGTGTCAAAACCAGAAATGCAGGACAGGCCATGGAGAAATGGGAGCCTTGCTACACTGATGGGCGGGATGTAAATTGCCAACAGCCACTCTGGAGAAGAGTACGGTGTGTCCTGAAACATCTAAAAAACACAGCTTAGAGAGCATAGGGCACTTCCACTCATGGGGGTATAAATTGGGAAAATGAAAAATCAGCAAGACACAAGCACCCCAAAGTTTAGGGCTGTTCTGTTGACCAGGACCTCCACTTCATTCCACCTTAAATATCCCAGGAAAGAGAAAAATGGATAAAGGTGTTGTGGTCCTTATGTACAATGGAATATCACTCAGCCATGAAATCAATGTCATAAGGCTAGTAGCAGCATGATGAGTGGATTTAGGTACGACGATTCTAAGTGAAATAAGTCACACAGAAAAGGACACTTCTCATAAGGTATCACTGATAGAGGGAATGTAAAAACCGTTACACTTGAACTGAATTACAAAACAGAACGGAGTCACACATGCAGAAAACACACTATGGCTGCTTAACGGGAAAGGTGAGGTGGGGTGATACATAAAACAAGGGTTTCAAATTAGCTCAGATACCGTTCCATAAAACCAATATGTAATAGACAAGACCTACTCCTTGCTCAGAGAACTGGACTCAACACGCCCTATTCACCGCACAAGAATATATCTGACTAGTAATAATCTTAAAACCTATGTATTGATATCTCTCTGTTAGTGTGTCAAATGGGTGTAAAGCGGCATAAACACAGCAGTGAAAAGCAGCTAAACCCCATTATAAAAATAAATTACTTTGAAAAACCCATGAAACAAAGACAGTGAAAGAGAGCGAAATTCTTACACAATGCGTTCAGGGGCTGTGATGCAACCTGGATTGACCATATCTAGACCCACAGCTGGATGAGACATAAGGGTGGACACTCTTGGGGCTGAGAGGTTTGGTGAGGTTGGGTGAGCAAACGCAGACCCTTTAAAGTAATACTGCGTGGTACCCATCGCATGGGTCCCAAATCTCCAGGTTCAAGGGCATCTTCCTACATTGAAAACATGCATGAGAAACCCAGAAGATGGTACACCGTGTGATGGGGAAAGGTTTCTAAAACGCACGTCATTTCTCATCTCCTGGTGCTCGGGTTCGCCATTCCAGCCACTTTACTAGCAATCTCCCTACTTGGAGCATCAGCACCTTTAACCTCCTGTTCCGTACAGGTTGCAATTTGTCCTGAGGATGAACGAGAAGACATGGAACCAATGAGAGACTAGCTCCTGGTGTTGGGACATGCAGAGGTCACTCTATTTTCCCATCAGGAAGAAGAATTAACCACAGGCTCAGCCTGCCCCCCGGAACCAGAACAGGGCCTGAAGCCATCCTGCGCTTTTGCGGCCATCTCCCAAAAAGGCGAGTTGTAAAATGGAGGTTCAGGGCACTGCAATTCACAAACCTGCAGAGTTATAAATGATAACTCTCGTCCACAAATATATTGAGGGAAGGCAAAGAAGAGGATTTGAAATCAAGGCAGAATTGCAGGAAACAGATTTCAGGAGGTAGATTCGAATCGCCTTTAAAGCACATGAAAAGCGGCAAAACGTTGACAATGATGCCCTTGGCGAAAAAGGGCATATGCGTTTTATCCTGAATATATTCAGGAAAAAACGCATACGCCCTTTTTGGCCAACCAAGCAACCTGGAAAGGCAAATCAGCGCTACAAAAAAGTCTCGGTTCCCATCGGTTAAAAGGGCCATGCTGAAAAAAGTGTCAAAACCAGAAATGCAGGACAGGCCATGGAGAAATGGGAGCCTTGCTACACTGATGGGCGGGATGTAAATTGCCAACAGCCACTCTGGAGAAGAGTACGGTGTGTCCTGAAACATCTAAAAAACACAGCTTAGAGAGCATAGGGCACTTCCACTCATGGGGGTATAAATTGGGAAAATGAAAAATCAGCAAGACACAAGCACCCCAAAGTTTAGGGCTGCTCTGTTGACCAGGACCTCCACTTCATTCCACCTTAAATATCCCAGGAAAGAGAAAAATGGATAAAGGTGTTGTGGTCCTTATGTACAATGGAATATCACTCAGCCATGAAATCAATGTCATAAGGCTAGTAGCAGCATGATGAGTGGATTTAGGTACGACGATTCTAAGAGAAATAAGTCACACAGAAAAGGACACTTCTCATAAGGTATCACTGATAGAGGGAATGTAAAAACCGTTACACTTGAACTGAATTACAAAACAGAACGGAGTCACACATGCAGAAAACACACTATGGCTGCTTAACGGGAAAGGTGAGGTGGGGTGATACATAAAACAAGGGTTTCAAATTAGCTCAGATACCGTTCCATAAAACCAATATGTAATAGACAAGACCTACTCCTTGCTCAGAGAACTGGACTCAACACGCCCTATTCACCGCACAAGAATATATCTGACTAGTAATAATCTTAAAACCTATGTATTGATATCTCTCTGTTAGTGTGTCAAATGGGTGTAAAGCGGCATAAACACAGCAGTGAAAAGCAGCTAAACCCCATTATAAAAATAAATTACTTTGAAAAACCCATGAAACAAAGACAGTGAAAGAGAGAGAAATTCTTACACAATGCGTTCAGGGGCTGTGATTCAACCTGGATTGACCATATCTAGACCCACAGCTGGATGAGACATAAGGGTGGACACTCTTGGGGCTGAGAGGTTTGGTGAGGTTGGGTGAGCAAACGCAGACCCTTTAAAGTAATACTGCGTGGTACCCATCGCATGGGTCCCAAATCTCCAGGTTCAAGGGCATCTTGCTACATCGAAAACATGCATGAGAAACCCAGAAGATGGTACACCGTGTGATGGGGAAAGGTTTCTAAAACGTACCTCATTTCTCATCTCCTTGTGCCCGGGTTCGCCATAACAGCCGCTTTACTAGCAATCTCCCTACTTGGAGCATCAGCATCTTTAACTTCCTGTTCCGTACAGGTTGCAATTTGTCCTGAGGATGAACGAGAAGACCTGGAACCAATGAGAGACTAGCTCTTGGTGTTGGGACATGCAGAGGTCACTCTATTTTCCCATCAGGAAGAAGAATTAACCTCAGGCTCATCCTGCCCCCCGGAACCAGAACAGGGCCTGAAGCCATCCTGCGCTTTTGCGGCCATCTCCCAAAAAGGCGAGTTGTAAAATGGAGGTTCAGGGCACTGCAATTCACAAACCTGCAGAGTTATAAATGATAACTCTCGTCCACAAATATATTGAGGGAAGGCAAAGAAGAGGATTTGAAATCAAGGCAGAATTGCAGGAAACAGATTTCAGGAGGTAGATTCGAATCGCCTTTAAAGCACATGAAAAGCGGCAAAACGTTGACAATGATGCCCTTGGCGAAAAAGGGCGTATGCGTTTTATCCTGAATATATTCAGGAAAAAACGCATACGCCCTTTTTGGCCAACCAAGCAACCTGGAAAGGCAAATCAGCGCTACAAAAAAGTCTCGGTTCCCATCGGTTAAAAGGGCCATGCTGAAAAAAGTGTCAAAACCAGAAATGCAGGACAGGCCATGGAGAAATGGGAGCCTTGCTACACTGATGGGCGGGATGTAAATTGCCAACAGCCACTCTGGAGAAGAGTACGGTGTGTCCTGAAACATCTAAAAAACACAGCTTAGAGAGCATAGGGCACTTCCACTCATGGGGGTATAAATTGGGAAAATGAAAAATCAGCAAGACACAAGCACCCCAAAGTTTAGGGCTGTTCTGTTGACCAGGACCTCCACTTCATTCCACCTTAAATATCCCAGGAAAGAGAAAAATGGATAAAGGTGTTGTGGTCCTTATGTACAATGGAATATCACTCAGCCATGAAATCAATGTCATAAGGCTAGTAGCAGCATGATGAGTGGATTTAGGTACGACGATTCTAAGTGAAATAAGTCACACAGAAAAGGACACTTCTCATAAGGTATCACTGATAGAGGGAATGTAAAAACCGTTACACTTGAACTGAATTACAAAACAGAACGGAGTCACACATGCAGAAAACACACTATGGCTGCTTAACGGGAAAGGTGAGGTGGGGTGATACATAAAACAAGGGTTTCAAATTAGCTCAGATACCGTTCCATAAACCCAATATGTAATAGACAAGACGTACTCCTTGCTCAGAGAACTGGACTCAACACGCCCTATTCACCGCACAAGAATATATCTGACTAGTAATAATCTTAAAACCTATGTATTGATATCTCTCTGTTAGTGTGTCAAATGGGTGTAAAGCGGCATAAACACAGCAGTGAAAAGCAGCTAAACCCCATTATAAAAATAAATTACTTTGAAAAACCCATGAAACAAAGACAGTGAAAGAGAGCGAAATTCTTACACAATGCGTTCAGGGGCTGTGATGCAACCTGGATTGACCATATCTAGACCCACAGCTGGATGAGACATAAGGGTGGACACTCTTGGGGCTGAGAGGTTTGGTGAGGTTGGGTGAGCAAACGCAGACCCTTTAAAGTAGTACTGCGTGGTACCCATCGCATGGGTCCCAAATCTCCAGGTTCAAGGGCATCTTCCTACATTGAAAACATGCATGAGAAACCCAGAAGATGGTACACCGTGTGATGGGGAAAGGTTTCTAAAACGCACGTCATTTCTCATCTCCTGGTGCTCGGGTTCGCCATTCCAGCCACTTTACTAGCAATCTCCCTACTTGGAGCATCAGCACCTTTAACCTCCTGTTCCGTACAGGTTGCAATTTGTCCTGAGGATGAACGAGAAGACATGGAACCAATGAGAGACTAGCTCTTGGTGTTGGGACATGCAGAGGTCACTCTATTTTCCCATCAGGAAGAAGAATTAACCTCAGGCTCATCCTGCCCCCTGGAACCAGAACAGGGCCTGAAGCCATCCTGCGCTTTTGCGGCCATCTCCCAAAAAGGCGAGTTGTAAAATGGAGGTTCAGGGCACTGCAATTCACAAACCTGCAGAGTTATAAATGATAACTCTCGTCCACAAATATATTGAGGGAAGGCAAAGAAGAGGATTTGAAATCAAGGCAGAATTGCAGGAAACAGATTTCAGGAGGTAGATTCGAATCGCCTTTAAAGCACATGAAAAGCGGCAAAACGTTGACAATGATGCCCTTGGCGAAAAAGGGCGTATGCGTTTTATCCTGAATATATTCAGGAAAAAACGCATACGCCCTTTTTGGCCAACCAAGCAACCTGGAAAGGCAAATCAGCGCTACAAAAAAGTCTCGGTTCCCATCGGTTAAAAGGGCCATGCTGAAAAAAGTGTCAAAACCAGAAATGCAGGACAGGCCATGGAGAAATGGGAGCCTTGCTACACTGATGGGCGGGATGTAAATTGCCAACAGCCACTCTGGAGAAGAGTACGGTGTGTCCTGAAACATCTAAAAAACACAGCTTAGAGAGCATAGGGCACTTCCACTCATGGGGGTATAAATTGGGAAAATGAAAAATCAGCAAGACACAAGCACCCCAAAGTTTAGGGCTGCTCTGTTGACCAGGACCTCCACTTCATTCCACCTTAAATATCCCAGGAAAGAGAAAAATGGATAAAGGTGTTGTGGTCCTTATGTACAATGGAATATCACTCAGCCATGAAATCAATGTCATAAGGCTAGTAGCAGCATGATGAGTGGATTTAGGTACGACGATTCTAAGTGAAATAAGTCACACAGAAAAGGACACTTCTCATAAGGTATCACTGATAGAGGGAATGTAAAAACCGTTACACTTGAACTGAATTACAAAACAGAACGGAGTCACACATGCAGAAAACACACTATGGCTGCTTAACGGGAAAGGTGAGGTGGGGTGATACATAAAACAAGGGTTTCAAATTAGCTCAGATACCGTTCCATAAAACCAATATGTAATAGACAAGACCTACTCCTTGCTCAGAGAACTGGACTCAACACGCCCTATTCACCGCACAAGAATATATCTGACTAGTAATAATCTTAAAACCTATGTATTGATATCTCTCTGTTAGTGTGTCAAATGGGTGTAAAGCGGCATAAACACAGCAGTGAAAAGCAGCTAAACCCCATTATAAAAATAAATTACTTTGAAAAACCCATGAAACAAAGACAGTGAAAGAGAGAGAAATTCTTACACAATGCGTTCAGGGGCTGTGATGCAACCTGGATTGACCATATCTAGACCCACAGCTGGATGAGACATAAGGGTGGACACTCTTGGGGCTGAGAGGTTTGGTGAGGTTGGGTGAGCAAACGCAGACCCTTTAAAGTAATACTGCGTGGTACCCATCGCATGGGTCCCAAATCTCCAGGTTCAAGGGCATCTTCCTACATTGAAAACATGCATGAGAAACCCAGAAGATGGTACACCGTGTGATGGGGAAAGGTTTCTAAAACGCACGTCATTTCTCATCTCCTGGTGCTCGGGTTCGCCATTCCAGCCACTTTACTAGCAATCGCCCTACTTGGAGCATCAGCACCTTTAACCTCCTGTTCCGTACAGGTTGCAATTTGTCCTGAGGATGAACGAGAAGACATGGAACCAATGAGAGACTAGCTCTTGGTGTTGGGACATGCAGAGGTCACCCTATTTTCCCATCAGGAAGAAGAATTAACCACAGGCTCAGCCTGCCCCCCGGAACCAGAACAGGGCCTGAAGCCATCCTGCGCTTTTGCGGCCATCTCCCAAAAAGGCGAGTTGTAAAATGGAGGTTCAGGGCACTGCAATTCACAAACCTGCAGAGTTATAAATGATAACTCTCGTCCACAAATATATTGAGGGAAGGCAAAGAAGAGGATTTGAAATCAAGGCAGAATTGCAGGAAACAGATTTCAGGAGGTAGATTCGAATCGCCTTTAAAGCACATGAAAAGCGGCAAAACGTTGACAATGATGCCCTTGGCGAAAAAGGGCGTATGCGTTTTATCCTGAATATATTCAGGAAAAAACGCATACGCCCTTTTTGGCCAACCAAGCAACCTGGAAAGGCAAATCAGCGCTACAAAAAAGTCTCGGTTCCCATCGGTTAAAAGGGCCATGCTGAAAAAAGTGTCAAAACCAGAAATGCAGGACAGGCCATGGAGAAATGGGAGCCTTGCTACACTGATGGGCGGGATGTAAATTGCCAACAGCCACTCTGGAGAAGAGTACGGTGTGTCCTGAAACATCTAAAAAACACAGCTTAGAGAGCATAGGGCACTTCCACTCATGGGGGTATAAATTGGGAAAATGAAAAATCAGCAAGACACAAGCACCCCAAAGTTTAGGGCTGCTCTGTTGACAAGGACCTCCACTTCATTCCACCTTAAATATCCCAGGAAAGAGAAAAATGGATAAAGGTGTTGTGGTCCTTATGTACAATGGAATATCACTCAGCCATGAAATCAATGTCATAAGGCTAGTAGCAGCATGATGAGTGGATTTAGGTACGACGATTCTAAGAGAAATAAGTCACACAGAAAAGGACACTTCTCATAAGGTATCACTGATAGAGGGAATGTAAAAACCGTTACACTTGAACTGAATTACAAAACAGAACAGAGTCACACATGCAGAAAACACACTATGGCTGCTTAACGGGAAAGGTGAGGTGGGGTGATACATAAAACAAGGGTTTCAAATTAGCTCAGATACCGTTCCATAAAACCAATATGTAATAGACAAGACCTACTCCTTGCTCAGAGAACTGGACTCAACACGCCCTATTCACCGCACAAGAATATATCTGACTAGTAATAATCTTAAAACCTATGTATTGATATCTCTCTGTTAGTGTGTCAAATGGGTGTAAAGCGGCATAAACACAGCAGTGAAAAGCAGCTAAACCCCATTATAAAAATAAATTACTTTGAAAAACCCATGAAACAAAGACAGTGAAAGAGAGAGAAATTCTTACACAATGCGTTCAGGGGCTGTGATGCAACCTGGATTGACCATATCTAGACCCACAGCTGGATGAGACATAAGGGTGGACACTCTTGGGGCTGAGAGGTTTGGTGAGGTTGGGTGAGCAAACGCAGACCCTTTAAAGTAATACTGCGTGGTACCCATCGCATGGGTCCCAAATCTCCAGGTTCAAGGGCATCTTGCTACATCGAAAACATGCATGAGAAACCCAGAAGATGGTACACCGTGTGATGGGGAAAGGTTTCTAAAACGTACCTCATTTCTCATCTCCTTGTGCCCGGGTTCGCCATAACAGCCGCTTTACTAGCAATCTCCCTACTTGGAGCATCAGCATCTTTAACCTCCTGTTCCGTACAGGTTGCAATTTGTCCTGAGGATGAACGAGAAGACCTGGAACCAATGAGAGACTAGCTCTTGGTGTTGGGACATGCAGAGGTCACTCTATTTTCCCATCAGGAAGAAGAATTAACCTCAGGCTCATCCTGCCCCCCGGAACCAGAACAGGGCCTGAAGCCATCCTGCGCTTTTGCGGCCATCTCCCAAAAAGGCGAGTTGTAAAATGGAGGTTCAGGGCACTGCAATTCACAAACCTGCAGAGTTATAAATGATAACTCTCGTCCACAAATATATTGAGGGAAGGCAAAGAAGAGGATTTGAAATCAAGGCAGAATTGCAGGAAACAGATTTCAGGAGGTAGATTCGAATCGCCTTTAAAGCACATGAAAAGCGGCAAAACGTTGACAATGATGCCCTTGGCGAAAAAGGGCGTATGCGTTTTATCCTGAATATATTCAGGAAAAAACGCATACGCCCTTTTTGGCCAACCAAGCAACCTGGAAAGGCAAATCAGCGCTACAAAAAAGTCTCGGTTCCCATCGGTTAAAAGGGCCATGCTGAAAAAAGTGTCAAAACCAGAAATGCAGGACAGGCCATGGAGAAATGGGAGCCTTGCTACACTGATGGGCGGGATGTAAATTGCCAACAGCCACTCTGGAGAAGAGTACGGTGTGTCCTGAAACATCTAAAAAACACAGCTTAGAGAGCATAGGGCACTTCCACTCATGGGGGTATAAATTGGGAAAATGAAAAATCAGCAAGACACAAGCACCCCAAAGTTTAGGGCTGTTCTGTTGACCAGGACCTCCACTTCATTCCACCTTAAATATCCCAGGAAAGAGAAAAATGGATAAAGGTGTTGTGGTCCTTATGTACAATGGAATATCACTCAGCCATGAAATCAATGTCATAAGGCTAGTAGCAGCATGATGAGTGGATTTAGGTACGACGATTCTAAGTGAAATAAGTCACACAGAAAAGGACACTTCTCATAAGGTATCACTGATAGAGGGAATGTAAAAACCGTTACACTTGAACTGAATTACAAAACAGAACGGAGTCACACATGCAGAAAACACACTATGGCTGCTTAACGGGAAAGGTGAGGTGGGGTGATACATAAAACAAGGGTTTCAAATTAGCTCAGATACCGTTCCATAAAACCAATATGTAATAGACAAGACCTACTCCTTGCTCAGAGAACTGGACTCAACACGCCCTATTCACCGCACAAGAATATATCTGACTAGTAATAATCTTAAAACGTATGTATTGATATCTCTCTGTTAGTGTGTCAAATGGGTGTAAAGCGGCATAAACACAGCAGTGAAAAGCAGCTAAACCCCATTATAAAAATAAATTACTTTGAAAAACCCATGAAACAAAGACAGTGAAAGAGAGAGAAATTCTTACACAATGCGTTCAGGGGCTGTGATTCAACCTGGATTGACCATATCTAGACCCACAGCTGGATGAGACATAAGGGTGGACACTCTTGGGGCTGAGAGGTTTGGTGAGGTTGGGTGAGCAAACGCAGACCCTTTAAAGTAATACTGCGTGGTACCCATCGCATGGGTCCCAAATCTCCAGGTTCAAGGGCATCTTGCTACATCGAAAACATGCATGAGAAACCCAGAAGATGGTACACCGTGTGATGGGGAAAGGTTTCTAAAACGTACCTCATTTCTCATCTCCTTGTGCCCGGGTTCGCCATAACAGCCGCTTTACTAGCAATCTCCCTACTTGGAGCATCAGCATCTTTAACCTCCTGTTCCGTACAGGTTGCAATTTGTCCTGAGGATGAACGAGAAGACATGGAACCAATGAGAGACTAGCTCTTGGTGTTGGGACATGCAGAGGTCACTCTATTTTCCCATCAGGAAGAAGAATTAACCTCAGGCTCATCCTGCCCCCCGGAACCAGAACAGGGCCTGAAGCCATCCTGCGCTTTTGCGGCCATCTCCCAAAAAGGCGAGTTGTAAAATGGAGGTTCAGGGCACTGCAATTCACAAACCTGCAGAGTTATAAATGATAACTCTCGTCCACAAATATATTGAGGGAAGGCAAAGAAGAGGATTTGAAATCAAGGCAGAATTGCAGGAAACAGATTTCAGGAGGTAGATTCGAATCGCCTTTAAAGCACATGAAAAGCGGCAAAACGTTGACAATGATGCCCTTGGCCAAAAAGGGCGTATGCGTTTTTTCCTGAATATATTCAGGAAAAAACGCATACGCCCTTTTTGGCCAACCAAGCAACCTGGAAAGGCAAATCAGCGCTACAAAGAAGTCTCGCTACCCATTGGTCAAAATGGCCATGCTGAAAAAAGTGTCAAAACCAGAAATGCAGGAAAGGCCATGGAGAAATGGGAGCCTTGCTACACTGATGGGCGGGATGTAAATTGCCAACAGCCACTCTGGAGAAGTGTACGGTGAGTCCTGAAACGTCTAAAAAGCAAAGCTACAGAGCATAGGGCACTTCCACTCATGGGGGTATACATTGGGAAAATTAAAAATCAGCAAGAGAGAAGAACCCCAAAGTTTAGGGCTGCTCTCTTGACAAGGACCTCCACTTCATTCCACCTTCAATATCCCAGGAAAGAGAAAAATGGATAAAGAAGTTTTGGTCCTTATGTACAATGGAATATCACTCAGCCATGAAATCAATGTCATAAGGCTAGTAGCAGCATGATGAGTGGATTTAGGTACGACGATTCTAAGTGAAATAAGTCACACAGAAAAGGACACTTCTCATAATGTATCACTTATAGAGGGAATGTAAAAACCGTTACACTTGAACTGAATTACAAAACAGAACAGAGTCACACATGCAGAAAACACACTATGGCTGCTTAACGGGAAAGGTGAAGTGGGGTGATACATAAAACAAGGGTTTCAAATTAGCTCAGATACCGTTCCATAAAACCAATATGTAATAGATAAGACCTACTCCTTGCTCAGAGAACTGGACTCAACACGCCCTATTCACCGCACAAGAATATATCTGTCTAGTAATAATCTTAAAACCTAGGTATTGATATCTCTCTGTTAGTGTGTCAAGTGGGTGTAAAGCGGCATAAACACAGCAATGAAAAGCAGCTAAACCCCATTATAAAAATAAATTACTTTGAAAAACCCATGAAACAAAGACAGTGAAAGAGAGCGAAATTCTTGCACAATGCGTTCAGGGGCTGTGATGCAACCTGGATTGACCATATCTAGACCCACAGCTGGATGAGACATAAGGGTGGACACTCTTGGGGCTGAGAGGTTTGGTGAGGTTGGGTGAGCAAACGCAGACCCTTTAAAGTAATACTGCGTGGTACCCATCGCATGGGTCCCAAATCTCCAGGTTCAAGGGCATCTTGCTACATCGAAAACATGCATGAGAAACCCAGAAGATGGTACACCGTGTGCTGGGGAAAGGTTTCTAAAACGCACGTCATTTCTCATCTCCTTGTGCTCGGGTTCGCCATTCCAGCCACTTTACTAGCAATCTCCCTACTTGGAGCATCAGCACCTTTAACCTCCTGTTCCGTACAGGTTGCAATTTGTCCTGAGGATGAACGGGAAGACGTGGAACCAAAGAGAGACTAGCTCTTGGTGTAGGGACAGGCACAGGTCACTCTATTTTCCCATCAGGAAGAAGAATTAACAACAGGCTCAGCCTGCCCCCCGGAACCAGAACAGGGCCTGAAGCCATCTTGCGCTTTTGCGGCCATCTCCCAAAAAGGCGAGTTGTAAAATGGAGGTTCAGGGCACTGCAATTCACAAAGCTGCAGAGTTATAAATGATAACTCTCGTCCACAAATATATTGAGGGAAGGCAAAGAAGAGGATTTGAAATCAAGGCAGAATTGCAGGAAACAGATTTCAGGAGGTAGATTCGAATCGCCTTTAAAGCACATGAAAAGCGGCAAAACGTTGACAATGATGCCCTTGGCCAAAAAGGGCGTATGCGTTTTATCCTGAATATATTCAGGAAAAAACGCATACGCCCTTTTTGGCCAACCAAGCAACCTGGAAAGGCAAATCAGCGCTACAAAGAAGTCTCGCTTCCCATCGGTTAAAAGGGCCATGCTGAAAAAAGTGTCAAAACCAGAAATGCAGGACAGGCCATGGAGAAATGGGAGCCTTGCTACACTGATGGGCGGGATGTAAATTGCCAACAGCCACTCTGGAGAAGAGTACGGTGTGTCCTGAAACATCTAAAAAACACAGCTTAGAGAGCATAGGGCACTTCCACTCATGGGGGTATAAATTGGGAAAATGAAAAATCAGCAAGACACAAGCACCCCAAAGTTTAGGGCTGCTCTGTTGACCAGGACCTCCACTTCATTCCACCTTAAATATCCCAGGAAAGAGAAAAATGGATAAAGGAGTTGTGGTCCTTATGTACAATGGAATATCACTCAGCCATGAAATCAATGTTATAAGGCTAGTAGCAGCATGATGAGTGGATTTAGGTACGACGATTCTAAGTGAAATAAGTCACACAGAAAAGGACACTTCTCATAAGGTATCACTGATAGAGGGACTGTAAAAACCGTTACACTTGAACTGAATTACAAAACAGAACGGAGTCACACATGCAGAAAACACTCTATGGCTGCTTAACGGGAAAGGTGAGGTGGGGTGATACATAAAACAAGGGTTTCAAATTAGCTCAGATACCGTTCCATAAAACGAATATGTAATAGACAAGACCTACTCCTTGCTCAGAGAACTGGACTCAACACGCCCTATTCACCGCACAAGAATATATCTGACTAGTAATAATCTTAAAACCTAGGTATTGATATCTCTCTGTTAGTGTGTCAAGTGGGTGTAAAGCGGCATAAACACAGCAGTGAAAAGCAGCTAAACCCCATTATAAAAATAAATTACTTTGAAAAACCCATGAAACAAAGACAGTGAAAGAGAGCGAAATTCTTACACAATGCGTTCAGGGGCTGTGATGCAACCTGGATTGACCATATCTAGACCCACAGCTGGATGAGACATAAGGGTGGACACTCTTGGGGCTAAGAGGTTTGGTGAGGTTGGGTGAGCAAACGCAGACCCTTTAAAGTAATACTGCGTGGTACCCATCGCATGGGTCCCAAATCTCCAGGTTCAAGGGCATCTTGCTACATCGAAAACATGCATGAGAAACCCAGAAGATGGTACACCGTGTGATGGGGAAAGGTTTCTAAAACGCACCTCATTTCTCTTCTCCTTGTGCTCGGGTTCGCCATTCCAGCCACTTTACTAGCAATCTCCCTACTTGGAGCATCAGCACCTTTAACCTCCTGTTCCGTACAGGTTGCAATTTGTCCTGAGGATGAACGGGAAGACTTGGAACCAATGAGAGACTAGCTCTTGGTGTAGGGACAGGCACAGGTCACTCTATTTTCCCATCAGGAAGAAGAATTAACCACAGGCTCAGCCTGCCCCCCGGAACCAGAACAGGGCCTGAAGCCATCCTGCGCTTTTGCGGCCATCTCCCAAAAAGGCGAGTTGTAAAATGGAGCTTCAGGGCACTGCAATTCACAAACCTGCAGAGTTATAAATGATAACTCTCGTCCACAAATATATTGAGGGAAGGCAAAGAAGACGATTTGAAATCAAGGCAGAATTGCAGGAAACAGATTTCAGGAGGTAGATTCGAATCGCCTTTAAAGCACATGAAAAGCGGCAAAACGTTGACAATGATGCCCTTGGCCAAAAAGGGCGTATGCATTTTTTCCTGAATATATTCAGGAAAAAACGCATACGCCCTTTTTGGCCAACCAAGCAACCTGGAAAGACAAATCAGCGCTAAAAAGAACTCTCCCTACCCATTGGTCAAAATGGCCATGCTGAAAAAAGTGTCAAAACCAGAAATGCAGGAAAGGCCATGGAGAAATGGGAGCCGTGCTACACTGATGGGCGGGATATAAATTGCCAACAGCCACTCTGGAGAAGTGTACGGTGAGTCCTGAAACGTCTAAAAAGCAAAGCTTAGAGAGCATAGGGCACTTCCACTCATGGGGGTATACATTGGGAAAATTAAAAATCAGCAAGACACAAGCACCCCAAAGTTTAGGGCTGCCCTGTTGACAAGGACCTCCACTTCATTCCACCTTCAATATCCCAGGAAAGAGAAAAATGGATAAAGAAGTTGTGGTCCTTATATACAATGGAATATCACTCAGCCATGAAATCAATGTCATAAGGCTAGTAGCAGCATGATGAGTGGATTTAGGTACGACGATTCTAAGTGAAATAAGTCACACAGAAAAGGACACTTCTCATAATGTATCACTTATAGAGGGAATGTAAAAACCGTTACACTTGAACTGAATTACAAAACAGAACAGAGTCACACATGCAGAAAACACACTATGGCTGCTTAACGGGAAAGGTGAGGTGGGGTGATACATAAAACAAGGGTTTCAAATTAGCTCAGATACCGTTCCATAAAACCAATATGTAATAGACAAGACCTACTCCTTGCTCAGAGAACTGGACTCAACACGCCCTATTCACCGCACAAGAATATATCTGACTAGTAATAATCTTAAAACCTATGTATTGATATCTCTCTGTTAGTGTGTCAAGTGGGTGTAAAGCGGCATAAACACAGCAGTGAAAAGCAGCTAAACCCCATTATAAAAATAAATTACTTTGAAAAACCCATGAAACAAAGACAGTGAAAGAGAGCGAAATTCTTACACAATGCGTTCAGGGGCTGTGATGCAACCTGGATTGACCATATCTAGACCCACAGCTGGATGAGACATAAGGGTGGACACTCTTGGGGCTGAGAGGTTTGGTGAGGTTGGGTGAGCAAACGCAGACCCTTTAAAGTAATACTGCGTGGTACCCATCGCATGGGTCCCAAATCTCCAGGTTCAAGGGCATCTTCCTACATCGAAAACATGCATAAGAAACCCAGAAGATGGTACACCGTGTGATGGGGAAAGGTTTCTAAAACGCACCTCATTTCTCATCTCCTTGTGCTCGTGTTCGCCATTCCAGCCACTTTACTAGCAATCTCCCTACTTGGAGCATCAGCACCTTTAACTTCCTGTTCCGTACAGTTTGCAATTTGTCCTGAGGATGAACGGGAAGACTTGGAACCAATGAGAGACTAGCTTTTGGTGTAGGGACAGGCACAGGTCACTCTATTTTCCCATCAGGAAGAAGAATTAACCACAGGCTCAGCCTGCCCCCCGGAACCAGAACAGGGCCTGAAGCCATCCTGCGCTTTTGCGGCCAGCTCCCTAAAAAGCGAGTTGTAAAATAGGAGCTTCAGGGCACTGCAATTCACAAACCTGCAGAGTAATAAATGATAAGTCTCGTCCACAAATATATTGAGGGAAGGCAAAGAAGAGGATTTGAAATCAAGGCAGAATTGCAGGAAACAGATTTCAGGAGGTAGATTCGAATCGCCTTTAAAGCACATGAAAAGCGGCAAAACGTTGACAATGATGCCCTTGGCCAAAAAGGGCGTATGCGTTTTTTCCTGAATATATTCAGGAAAAAACGCATACGCCCTTTTTGGCCAACCAAGCAACCTGGAAAGGCAAATCAGCGCTACAAAGAAGACTCGCTACCCATCGGTCAAAAGGGCCATGCTGAAAAACGTGTCAAAACCAGAAATGCAGGACAGGCCATGGAGAAATGGGAGCCTTGCTACACTGATGGGCGGATGTACATTCCCAACAGCCACTCTGGAGAAGTGTACGGTGTGTCCTGAAACATCTAAAAAACACAGCTTAGAGAGCATAGGGCACTTCCACTCATGGGGGTATACACTGGGAAAATGAAAAATCAGCAAGACACAAGCACCTCAAAGTTTAGGGCTGCTCTGTTGACAAGGACCTCCACTTCATTCCACCTTCAATATCCCAGGAAAGAGAAAAATGGATAAAGAAGTTGTGGTCCTTATGTACAATGGAATATCACTCAGCCATGAAATCACTGTCATAAGGCTAGTAGCAGCATGATGAGTGGATTTAGGTACGACGATTCTAAGTGAAATGAGTCAGACAGAAAAGGACATTTCTCATAAGGTATCACTTATAGAGGGAATGTAAAAACCATTACACTTGAACTGAATTGCAAAACAGAACAGAGTCACACATGCAGAAAACACACTATGGCTGCTTAACAGGAAAGGTGAGGTTGGGTGATACATAAAACAAGGGTTTCAAATTAGCTCAGATACCGTTCCATAAACCCAATATGTAATAGACAAGACCTACTCCTTGCTCAGAGAACTGGACTCAACACGCCCTATTCACCGCACAAGAATATATCTGACTAGTAATAATCTTAAAACCTATGTATTGATATCTCTCTGTTAGTGTGTCAAGTGGGTGTAAGGCGGCATAAACACAGCAGTGAAAAGCAGCTAAACCCCATTATAAAAATAAATTACTTTGAAAAACCCATGAAACAAAGACAGTGAAAGAGAGAGAAATTCCTATACAATTCGTTCAGGGGCTGTGATGCAACCTGGATTGACCATATCTAGACCCACAGCTGGATGAGACATAAGGGTGGACACTCTTGGGGCTGAGAGGTTTGGTGAGGTTGGGTGAGCAAACGCAGACCCTTTAAAGTAATACTGCGTGGTACCCATCGCATGGGTCCCAAATCTCCAGGTTCAAGGGCATCTTGCTACATCGAAAACATGCATGAGAAACCCAGAAGATGGTACACCGTGTGATGGGGAAAGGTTTCTAAAACGCACGTCATTTCTCATCTCCTTGTGCCCGGGTTCGCCATTCCAGCCGCTTTACTAGCAATCTCCCTACTTGGAGCATCAGCACCTTTAACCTCCTGTTCCGTACAGGTTGCAATTTGTCCTGAGGATGAACGGGAAGACCTGGAACCAATGAGAGACTAGCTCTTGGTGTTGGGACATGCAGAGGTCACTCTATTTTCCCATCAGGAAGAAGAATTAACCTCAGGCTCATCCTGCCCCCCGGAACCAGAACAGGGCCTGAAGCCATCCTGCGCTTTTGCGGCCATCTCCCAAAAAGGCGAGTTGTAAAATGGAGGTTCAGGGCACTGCAATTCACAAACCTGCAGAGTTATAAATGATAACTCTCGTCCACAAATATATTGAGGGAAGGCAAAGAAGAGGATTTGAAATCAAGGCAGAATTGCAGGAAACAGATTTCAGGAGGTAGATTCGAATCGCCTTTAAAGCACATGAAAAGCGGCAAAACGTTGACAATGATGCCCTTGGCGAAAAAGGGCGTATGCGTTTTATCCTGAATATATTCAGGAAAAAACGCATACGCCCTTTTTGGCCAACCAAGCAACCTGGAAAGGCAAATCAGCGCTACAAAAAAGTCTCGGTTCCCATCGGTTAAAAGGGCCATGCTGAAAAAAGTGTCAAAACCAGAAATGCAGGACAGGCCATGGAGAAATGGGAGCCTTGCTACACTGATGGGCGGGATGTAAATTGCCAACAGCCACTCTGGAGAAGAGTACGGTGTGTCCTGAAACATCTAAAAAACACAGCTTAGAGAGCATAGGGCACTTCCACTCATGGGGGTATAAATTGGGAAAATGAAAAATCAGCAAGACACAAGCACCCCAAAGTTTAGGGCTGTTCTGTTGACCAGGACCTCCACTTCATTCCACCTTAAATATCCCAGGAAAGAGAAAAATGGATAAAGGTGTTGTGGTCCTTATGTACAATGGAATATCACTCAGCCATGAAATCAATGTCATAAGGCTAGTAGCAGCATGATGAGTGGATTTAGGTACGACGATTCTAAGTGAAATAAGTCACACAGAAAAGGACACTTCTCATAAGGTATCACTGATAGAGGGAATGTAAAAACCGTTACACTTGAACTGAATTACAAAACAGAACGGAGTCACACATGCAGAAAACACACTATGGCTGCTTAACGGGAAAGGTGAGGTGGGGTGATACATAAAACAAGGGTTTCAAATTAGCTCAGATACCGTTCCATAAAACCAATATGTAATAGACAAGACCTACTCCTTGCTCAGAGAACTGGACTCAACACGCCCTATTCACCGCACAAGAATATATCTGACTAGTAATAATCTTAAAACCTATGTATTGATATCTCTCTGTTAGTGTGTCAAATGGGTGTAAAGCGGCATAAACACAGCAGTGAAAAGCAGCTAAACCCCATTATAAAAATAAATTACTTTGAAAAACCCATGAAACAAAGACAGTGAAAGAGAGAGAAATTCTTACACAATGCGTTCAGGGGCTGTGATTCAACCTGGATTGACCATATCTAGACCCACAGCTGGATGAGACATAAGGGTGGACACTCTTGGGGCTGAGAGGTTTGGTGAGGTTGGGTGAGCAAACGCAGACCCTTTAAAGTAATACTGCGTGGTACCCATCGCATGGGTCCCAAATCTCCAGGTTCAAGGGCATCTTGCTACATCGAAAACATGCATGAGAAACCCAGAAGATGGTACACCGTGTGATGGGGAAAGGTTTCTAAAACGTACCTCATTTCTCATCTCCTTGTGCCCGGGTTCGCCATAACAGCCGCTTTACTAGCAATCTCCCTACTTGGAGCATCAGCATCTTTAACCTCCTGTTCCGTACAGGTTGCAATTTGTCCTGAGGATGAACGAGAAGACATGGAACCAATGAGAGACTAGCTCTTGGTGTTGGGACATGCAGAGGTCACTCTATTTTCCCATCAGGAAGAAGAATTAACCTCAGGCTCATCCTGCCCCCCGGAACCAGAACAGGGCCTGAAGCCATCCTGCGCTTTTGCGGCCATCTCCCAAAAAGGCGAGTTGTAAAATGGAGGTTCAGGGCACTGCAATTCACAAACCTGCAGAGTTATAAATGATAACTCTCGTCCACAAATATATTGAGGGAAGGCAAAGAAGAGGATTTGAAATCAAGGCAGAATTGCAGGAAACAGATTTCAGGAGGTAGATTCGAATCGCCTTTAAAGCACATGAAAAGCGGCAAAACGTTGACAATGATGCCCTTGGCCAAAAAGGGCGTATGCGTTTTTTCCTGAATATATTCAGGAAAAAACGCATACGCCCTTTTTGGCCAACCAAGCAACCTGGAAAGGCAAATCAGCGCTACAAAGAAGTCTCGCTACCCATTGGTCAAAATGGCCATGCTGAAAAAAGTGTCAAAACCAGAAATGCAGGAAAGGCCATGGAGAAATGGGAGCCTTGCTACACTGATGGGCGGGATGTAAATTGCCAACAGCCACTCTGGAGAAGTGTACGGTGAGTCCTGAAACGTCTAAAAAGCAAAGCTACAGAGCATAGGGCACTTCCACTCATGGGGGTATACATTGGGAAAATTAAAAATCAGCAAGAGAGAAGAACCCCAAAGTTTAGGGCTGCTCTCTTGACAAGGACCTCCACTTCATTCCACCTTCAATATCCCAGGAAAGAGAAAAATGGATAAAGAAGTTTTGGTCCTTATGTACAATGGAATATCACTCAGCCATGAAATCAATGTCATAAGGCTAGTAGCAGCATGATGAGTGGATTTAGGTACGACGATTCTAAGTGAAATAAGTCACACAGAAAAGGACACTTCTCATAATGTATCACTTATAGAGGGAATGTAAAAACCGTTACACTTGAACTGAATTACAAAACAGAACAGAGTCACACATGCAGAAAACACACTATGGCTGCTTAACGGGAAAGGTGAGGTGGGGTGATACATAAAACAAGGGTTTCAAATTAGCTCAGATACCGTTCCATAAAACCAATATGTAATAGATAAGACCTACTCCTTGCTCAGAGAACTGGACTCAACACGCCCTATTCACCGCACAAGAATATATCTGTCTAGTAATAATCTTAAAACCTAGGTATTGATATCTCTCTGTTAGTGTGTCAAGTGGGTGTAAAGCGGCATAAACACAGCAGTGAAAAGCAGCTAAACCCCATTATAAAAATAAATTACTTTGAAAAACGCATGAAACAAAGACAGTGAAAGAGAGCGAAATTCTTGCACAATGCGTTCAGGGGCTGTGATGCAACCTGGATTGACCATATCTAGACCCACAGCTGGATGAGACATAAGGGTGGACACTCTTGGGGCTGAGAGGTTTGGTGAGGTTGGGTGAGCAAACGCAGACCCTTTAAAGTAATACTGCGTGGTACCCATCGCATGGGTCCCAAATCTCCAGGTTCAAGGGCATCTTGCTACATCGAAAACATGCATGAGAAACCCAGAAGATGGTACACCGTGTGCTGGGGAAAGGTTTCTAAAACGCACGTCATTTCTCATCTCCTTGTGCTCGGGTTCGCCATTCCAGCCACTTTACTAGCAATCTCCCTACTTGGAGCATCAGCACCTTTAACCTCCTGTTCCGTACAGGTTGCAATTTGTCCTGAGGATGAACGGGAAGACGTGGAACCAAAGAGAGACTAGCTCTTGGTGTAGGGACAGGCACAGGTCACTCTATTTTCCCATCAGGAAGAAGAATTAACAACAGGCTCAGCCTGCCCCCCGGAACCAGAACAGGGCCTGAAGCCATCTTGCGCTTTTGCGGCCATCTCCCAAAAAGGCGAGTTGTAAAATGGAGGTTCAGGGCACTGCAATTCACAAAGCTGCAGAGTTATAAATGATAACTCTCGTCCACAAATATATTGAGGGAAGGCAAAGAAGAGGATTTGAAATCAAGGCAGAATTGCAGGAAACAGATTTCAGGAGGTAGATTCGAATCGCCTTTAAAGCACATGAAAAGCGGCAAAACGTTGACAATGATGCCCTTGGCCAAAAAGGGCGTATGCGTTTTTTCCTGAATATATTCAGGAAAAAACGCATACGCCCTTTTTGGCCAACCAAGCAACCTGGAAAGGCAAATCAGCGCTACAAAGAAGTCTCGCTTCCCATCGGTTAAAAGGGCCATGCTGAAAAAAGTGTCAAAACCAGAAATGCAGGACAGGCCATGGAGAAATGGGAGCCTTGCTACACTGATGGGCGGGATGTAAATTGCCAACAGCCACTCTGGAGAAGAGTACGGTGTGTCCTGAAACATCTAAAAAACACAGCTTAGAGAGCATAGGGCACTTCCACTCATGGGGGTATAAATTGGGAAAATGAAAAATCAGCAAGACACAAGCACCCCAAAGTTGAGGGCTGCTCTGTTGACCAGGACCTCCACTTCATTCCACCTTAAATATCCCAGGAAAGAGAAAAATGGATAAAGGAGTTGTGGTCCTTATGTACAATGGAATATCACTCAGCCATGAAATCAATGTTATAAGGCTAGTAGCAGCATGATGAGTGGATTTAGGTACGACGATTCTAAGTGAAATAAGTCACACAGAAAAGGACACTTCTCATAAGGTATCACTGATAGAGGGACTGTAAAAACCGTTACACTTGAACTGAATTACAAAACAGAACGGAGTCACACATGCAGAAAACACTCTATGGCTGCTTAACGGGAAAGGTGAGGTGGGGTGATACATAAAACAAGGGTTTCAAATTAGCTCAGATACCGTTCCATAAACCCAATATGTAATAGACAAGACCTACTCCTTGCTCAGAGAACTGGACTCAACACGCCCTATTCACCGCACAAGAATATATCTGACTAGTAATAATCTTAAAACCTAGGTATTGATATCTCTCTGTTAGTGTGTCAAGTGGGTGTAAAGCGGCATAAACACAGCAGTGAAAAGCAGCTAAACCCCATTATAAAAATAAATTACTTTGAAAAACCCATGAAACAAAGACAGTGAAAGAGAGCGAAATTCTTACACAATGCGTTCAGGGGCTGTGATGCAACCTGGATTGACCATATCTAGACCCACAGCTGGATGAGACATAAGGGTGGACACTCTTGGGGCTAAGAGGTTTGGTGAGGTTGGGTGAGCAAACGCAGACCCTTTAAAGTAATACTGCGTGGTACCCATCGCATGGGTCCCAAATCTCCAGGTTCAAGGGCATCTTGCTACATCGAAAACATGCATGAGAAACCCAGAAGATGGTACACCGTGTGATGGGGAAAGGTTTCTAAAACGCACCTCATTTCTCTTCTCCTTGTGCTCGGGTTCGCCATTCCAGCCACTTTACTAGCAATCTCCCTACTTGGAGCATCAGCACCTTTAACCTCCTGTTCCGTACAGGTTGCAATTTGTCCTGAGGATGAACGGGAAGACTTGGAACCAATGAGAGACTAGCTCTTGGTGTAGGGACAGGCACAGGTCACTCTATTTTCCCATCAGGAAGAAGAATTAACCACAGGCTCAGCCTGCCCCCCGGAACCAGAACAGGGCCTGAAGCCATCCTGCGCTTTTGCGGCCATCTCCCAAAAAGGCGAGTTGTAAAATGGAGCTTCAGGGCACTGCAATTCACAAACCTGCAGAGTTATAAATGATAACTCTCGTCCACAAATATATTGAGGGAAGGCAAAGAAGACGATTTGAAATCAAGGCAGAATTGCAGGAAACAGATTTCAGGAGGTAGATTCGAATCGCCTTTAAAGCACATGAAAAGCGGCAAAACGTTGACAATGATGCCCTTGGCCAAAAAGGGCGTATGCATTTTTTCCTGAATATATTCAGGAAAAAACGCATACGCCCTTTTTGGCCAACCAAGCAACCTGGAAAGACAAATCAGCGCTAAAAAGAACTCTCGCTACCCATTGGTCAAAATGGCCATGCTGAAAAAAGTGTCAAAACCAGAAATGCAGGAAAGGCCATGGAGAAATGGGAGCCGTGCTACACTGATGGGCGGGATATAAATTGCCAACAGCCACTCTGGAGAAGTGTACGGTGAGTCCTGAAACGTCTAAAAAGCAAAGCTTAGAGAGCATAGGGCACTTCCACTCATGGGGGTATACATTGGGAAAATTAAAAATCAGCAAGACACAAGCACCCCAAAGTTTAGGGCTGCCCTGTTGACAAGGACCTCCACTTCATTCCACCTTCAATATCCCAGGAAAGAGAAAAATGGATAAAGAAGTTGTGGTCCTTATATACAATGGAATATCACTCAGCCATGAAATCAATGTCATAAGGCTAGTAGCAGCATGATGAGTGGATTTAGGTACGACGATTCTAAGTGAAATAAGTCACACAGAAAAGGACACTTCTCATAATGTATCACTTATAGAGGGAATGTAAAAACCGTTACACTTGAACTGAATTACAAAACAGAACAGAGTCACACATGCAGAAAACACACTATGGCTGCTTAACGGGAAAGGTGAGGTGGGGTGATACATAAAACAAGGGTTTCAAATTAGCTCAGATACCGTTCCATAAAACCAATATGTAATAGACAAGACCTACTCCTTGCTCAGAGAACTGGACTCAACACGCCCTATTCACCGCACAAGAATATATCTGACTAGTAATAATCTTAAAACCTATGTATTGATATCTCTCTGTTAGTGTGTCAAGTGGGTGTAAAGCGGCATAAACACAGCAGTGAAAAGCAGCTAAACCCCATTATAAAAATAAATTACTTTGAAAAACCCATGAAACAAAGACAGTGAAAGAGAGCGAAATTCTTACACAATGCGTTCAGGGGCTGTGATGCAACCTGGATTGACCATATCTAGACCCACAGCTGGATGAGACATAAGGGTGGACACTCTTGGGGCTGAGAGGTTTGGTGAGGTTGGGTGAGCAAACGCAGACCCTTTAAAGTAATACTGCGTGGTACCCATCGCATGGGTCCCAAATCTCCAGGTTCAAGGGCATCTTCCTACATCGAAAACATGCATAAGAAACCCAGAAGATGGTACACCGTGTGATGGGGAAAGGTTTCTAAAACGCACCTCATTTCTCATCTCCTTGTGCTCGTGTTCGCCATTCCAGCCACTTTACTAGCAATCTCCCTACTTGGAGCATCAGCACCTTTAACTTCCTGTTCCGTACAGTTTGCAATTTGTCCTGAGGATGAACGGGAAGACTTGGAACCAATGAGAGACTAGCTTTTGGTGTAGGGACAGGCACAGGTCACTCTATTTTCCCATCAGGAAGAAGAATTAACCACAGGCTCAGCCTGCCCCCCGGAACCAGAACAGGGCCTGAAGCCATCCTGCGCTTTTGCGGCCAGCTCCCTAAAAAGCGAGTTGTAAAATAGGAGCTTCAGGGCACTGCAATTCACAAACCTGCAGAGTAATAAATGATAAGTCTCGTCCACAAATATATTGAGGGAAGGCAAAGAAGAGGATTTGAAATCAAGGCAGAATTGCAGGAAACAGATTTCAGGAGGTAGATTCGAATCGCCTTTAAAGCACATGAAAAGCGGCAAAACGTTGACAATGATGCCCTTGGCCAAAAAGGGCGTATGCGTTTTTTCCTGAATATATTCAGGAAAAAACGCATACGCCCTTTTTGGCCAACCAAGCAACCTGGAAAGGCAAATCAGCGCTACAAAGAAGACTCGCTACCCATCGGTCAAAAGGGCCATGCTGAAAAACGTGTCAAAACCAGAAATGCAGGACAGGCCATGGAGAAATGGGAGCCTTGCTACACTGATGGGCGGATGTACATTCCCAACAGCCACTCTGGAGAAGTGTACGGTGTGTCCTGAAACATCTAAAAAACACAGCTTAGAGAGCATAGGGCACTTCCACTCATGGGGGTATACACTGGGAAAATGAAAAATCAGCAAGACACAAGCACCTCAAAGTTTAGGGCTGCTCTGTTGACAAGGACCTCCACTTCATTCCACCTTCAATATCCCAGGAAAGAGAAAAATGGATAAAGAAGTTGTGGTCCTTATGTACAATGGAATATCACTCAGCCATGAAATCACTGTCATAAGGCTAGTAGCAGCATGATGAGTGGATTTAGGTACGACGATTCTAAGTGAAATGAGTCACACAGAAAAGGACATTTCTCATAAGGTATCACTTATAGAGGGAATGTAAAAACCATTACACTTGAACTGAATTGCAAAACAGAACAGAGTCACACATGCAGAAAACACACTATGGCTGCTTAACAGGAAAGGTGAGGTTGGGTGATACATAAAACAAGGGTTTCAAATTAGCTCAGATACCGTTCCATAAACCCAATATGTAATAGACAAGACCTACTCCTTGCTCAGAGAACTGGACTCAACACGCCCTATTCACCGCACAAGAATATATCTGACTAGTAATAATCTTAAAACCTATGTATTGATATCTCTCTGTTAGTGTGTCAAGTGGGTGTAAGGCGGCATAAACACAGCAGTGAAAAGCAGCTAAACCCCATTATAAAAATAAATTACTTTGAAAAACCCATGAAACAAAGACAGTGAAAGAGAGAGAAATTCCTATACAATTCGTTCAGGGGCTGTGATGCAACCTGGATTGACCATATCTAGACCCACAGCTGGATGAGACATAAGGGTGGACACTCTTGGGGCTGAGAGGTTTGGTGAGGTTGGGTGAGCAAACGCAGACCCTTTAAAGTAATACTGCGTGGTACCCATCGCATGGGTCCCAAATCTCCAGGTTCAAGGGCATCTTGCTACATCGAAAACATGCATGAGAAACCCAGAAGATGGTACACCGTGTGATGGGGAAAGGTTTCTAAAACGCACGTCATTTCTCATCTCCTTGTGCCCGGGTTCGCCATTCCAGGCGCTTTACTAGCAATCTCCCTACTTGGAGCATCAGCACCTTTAACCTCCTGTTCCGTACAGGTTGCAATTTGTCCTGAGGATGAACGGGAAGACGTGGAACCAATGAGAGACTAGCTCTTGGTGTTGGGACAGGCACAGGTCACTCTATTTTCCCATCAGGAAGAAGAATTAACTACAGGTTCAGCCTGCCCCCCGGAACCAGAAGAGGGCCTGAAGCCATCCTGCTCTTTTGCGGCCTGCTCCCAAAAAAGCGAGTTGTAAAATGGAGCTTCAGGGCACTGCAATTCACAAACCTGCAGAGTTATAAATGATAACTCTCGTCCACAAATATATTGAGGGAAGGCAAAGAAGACGATTTGAAATCAAGGCAGAATTGCAGGAAACAGATTTCAGGAGGTAGATTCGAATCGCCTTTAAAGCACATGAAAAGCGGCAAAACGTTGACAATGATGCCCTTGGCCAAAAAGGGCGTATGCGTTTTTTCCTGAATATATTCAGGAAAAAACGCATACGCCCTTTTTGGCCAACCAAGCAACCTGGAAAGGCAAATCAGCGCTACAAAGAAGACTCGCTACCCATCGGTCAAAAGGGCCATGCTGAAAAATGTCTCAAAACCAGAAATGCAGGACAGCCCATGGAGAAATGGGAGCCTTGCCACACTGATGGGCGGGTTGTAAATTGCCAACAGCCACTCTGGAGAAGTGTACGGTGTGTCCTGAAACATCTAAAAAACACAGCTTAGAGAGCATAGGGCACTTCCACTCATGGGGGTATAAATTGGGAAAATGAAAAATCAGCAAGACACAAGCACCCCAAAGTTGAGGGCTGCTCTGTTGACAAGGACCTCCACTTCATTCCACCTTCAATATCCCAGGAAAGAGAAAAATGGATAAAGAAGTTGTGGTCCTTATGTACAATGGAATATCACTCAGCCATGAAATCAATGTCATAAGGCTAGTAGCAGCATGATGAGTGGATTTAGGTACGACGATTCTAAGTGAAATAAGTCACACAGAAAAGGACATTTCTCATAAGGTATCACTTATAGAGGGAATGTAAAACCCGTTACACTTGAACTGAATTACAAAACAGAACAGAGTCACACATGCAGAAAACACAGTATGGCTGCTTAACGGGAAAGGTGAGGTGGGGTGATACATAAAACAAGGGTTTCAAATTAGCTCAGATACCGTTCCATAAACCCAATATGTAATAGACAAGACCTACTCCTTGCTCAGAGAACTGGACTCAACACGCCCTATTCGCCGCACAAGAATATATCTGACT
Organism: Balaenoptera borealis; assembly: GCF_965194805.1. NCBI lineage: Eukaryota > Metazoa > Chordata > Mammalia > Artiodactyla > Balaenopteridae > Balaenoptera > Balaenoptera borealis. Next base: position 5,232,137 of record NW_028124009.1, read on the forward strand.
AGTAATAATCTTAAAACCTATGTATTGATGTCCCTCTGTAAGTGAATCAAGTGGGTGTAAAGGGGCATAAACACAGCAGTGAAAATCAGGTAAACCCCATTATAAAAATAAATTACTTAAAAATTCCAAAAAACAAAGACAGTGATAGAGGGAAAATTTTTACGTAATTCGTTCCGGGGCTGTGATGCAACCTGGTGTGACCATATCTAGACCCACAGCTGGATGAGAAATAAAGCTGGACACTCTTGGGGCTGAAGGTCTCTTTCCCTATTTACCAGATTAGGAACGTAGAAAGGCTGCCACCCTCTGGCCGTTACCTGCAAAAGCAGCTTTAAAACCTGTGCTAATGGTCACTTCATATGAACAAGTACTTCAGGGTTGTAAATGAAACGTGCCCTCAAAATGTCTTGAGGGAGGTAATGGCCAAAAATTTTCAAAATGTGACACTTACTTTAAGAAAACACTTTGAAGAACTGAGCTGTAATCACAGTTTGATAAATAAAAAGGGCATGCTTTAAAGCTCAATTTCAACAGATTATGGGACACATGCAAATTCAACCACAGATAGGCATCAGCTCGCACCCATTAGAATAACCATCAGCAAGAAAACTACAAACAATAAATATTGAAGGTGTTTTGGAGAAATGCATACCCTCAATTTTAAGTGGGACGTAACCTGGAAAGAGCCACTAATGAGAACTGAACGGTGGTGCCTTTAAAACATACACACTGAGCTACCATATGATACAGCAAGCCCACTGCTTGGCCTATAACATAAGAAGATATAACTGGAAAGACACAGGCAAGCAAATGTGCATTGCAGCAGTATTACAATAGCCAAGACATGGAGGCAACCAGAAAGTCCATCAAGAGGTGCGTGGCCAAAGAAGAACTGGTACACGTACAGATGGAATATTAGCCAGGGAAAAAAATGAAACAATGCCATTTGCAGCACCATGTATGATTCTTGAGGTAATCAGGCAAATTGTACTAAGTCAGAAAGCAAAAGACACATATCCTATAATATCACTTATAGGTCTTAGCTAAAAATTGATACCAATGAAAATATTTCCACAGAGAAATGCAATCACAGATTCATTAAACAAACTTATGGTTCACCAAATGGAAAGGTGTGAGGATTGGATACATTAGGATATTGGGGTTAAGATAGATATAGAAACACATGTGAAATATGTAATCACCAAAGACCTACGTAATACCAAGACAAGACTACTCAACATCGTGTCATAACCTACATGGGAAAATGATCCAAAGAAGAATAGATATATGTATATGTTTAAAAGAACCACATCTTTCACACCTAGAAGAAACAAAACATTTTAATTAAATTTGCTCTGACAAAAAATAAAAATTAAATTAAAAAAAGAACAAGAAGTAATGAGACATAAACTTAAGGGGCTATTTGCTGGCACATTGCATTCTAATTTACAACCAGAACATGACTTCCATTAAGGCTCTGTCATCACTAATAAAGCAGCTTTATAAGCAATGTTGAAGGTAGCTTAAAAGAAGTCTCACTAATTATTGATAGTAACAAGGAAACAAAGAAAAGTAAAAATCTCACTGCAAAAAGTATACATAGGGTAAGGATAGTAGATCAAACACTTATTAAACTTCTGTAGAGAATAAAAGACAACAGTAGTATGTTTTTTTTAAAAAGAGAGGGCCCAAATAAATCTGAAATGAAAGAGATGATGTTACAACAGACACCACAGAAATACAAAGTATCCTAAGATACACACAGGGTAACTCAGGGCTCAGACTGGACAGAGCCCACTCTCCAGTCCCCTGTACATGACTTACAGGAGCCTCAGGAACTGAGGAGGGGGTCCCTGAGGAGAGGCTCAAGATAGAATATGGTAGGCATTAACATGACTGCATTCATCTTAAACATGCCTGAACTACATTCACACGAGATGATTTTGTCCTGTATGTACATCGGCACCTCTAGTTGGAACTGCAGATCTTTGGCTTCAACACCTCTACTGACAACATTAGCGTCACCTGCTGTGGACCGTCTCCTATAGGATTTCTAGAATCACAAAACATCGAAGCTTCACAGGACCCAGAGTCTGTGCAACTCCACACAGAGTCTCAGAGTCTCAACTCCACTCAGATACTCCACTCTTGGAGGGCACACACAAAGTAGTGTGCACATCAGGACCCAGGGGAAGGAGCAGTGACCCTGTAGGAGAATGACCAGAACTACCTGCTACTTTTAGAGGGTCTCCTGCAGAGGCAGGTGGTGGCTGTGGCTGTGGCTCACCGTGAGGACAACGACACTGGCAGCAGAAGTTCTGGGAAATACTCCTTGGTGTGAGCCCTCCCAGAGTCCGCCATTAGCCCCACCAAGAGCAAGGTAGGCTCCAGGGCTGGGTCGCCTCAGGCCAAACAACCAACAGGGAGGGAACCCAGCCCCATGCATCAGCAGACAAGCGGATTAAACTTTTTATTAAAGTTTTATTTAATCCGTAGACAAGCGGATTAAAGCTCTGCCCACCAAAGCAACACCCAGCTCTACCCACCACCAGTCCCTCCCATCAGGAAGCTTGCACAAGCCTCTAAGATAGACTCATCCACCGGAGAGCAGACAGCAGAAGCAAGAAGAACTACAATTCTGCAGCCTGTGGAAGGAAAACCACATTCACAGAAAGATAGACAAAATGAAAAGGCAGAGGACTTTATACCAGATCAAGGAACAAGATAAAACCCCAGAAAAAAAATGAAATGAGGTGGAGATAGGGAACCTTCCAGAAAAAGAATTCAGAATAATGATAGTGAAGTTGAGCCAAGACCTTGGAAAAAGAAAGGAGGCAAAGATCGAGAAGATGCAAGAAATGTTTAACAAAGACCTAGAAGAATTAAGGAACAAACACCTAGAAGAATTAAAGAACAAACAAACAGAGGTGAACAATGGAATAACTGAAATGAAAAATACACTAGAAGGAATCAGTAGCAGAATAACTGTGGCAGAAGAACGGATAAGTGACCTGGAAGACAGAAAGGTGGAAATCACTGCCATGGAACAGAATAAAGAAAAAGAATGAAAATAAACGAAGATACCCCAAGAGTCCTCTGGGACAACTTTAAACGCAACAACATTCGCATTATAGGGGTCCCAGAAGGAGAAGAGAGAGAGAAAGGACCCGAGAATATATTTGAAGAGATTATGGTCAAAAACTTCCCTAGCATGGGAAAAGAAATAGCCACCCAAGTCCAGAAGCACAGAGTGTCCCAGGCAGGATAAACCAAAGGAGAAAAATGACAAGACACATAGTAATCAAATTGACAAAAATTAACGACAAAGAAAAATGATTGAAAGCAGCAAGGGAAAAATGACAAATAACATACAAGGGAACTCCCATAAGGATAACAACTGATTTCTCAGCAGAAAATCTACAAGCCAGAAGGAAGTGGCATGATAAATTTAAAGTGATGAAAGGGAAGAACCTACAACCAAGAGTACTCCACCCTGCAAAGAGCTCATTCAGATTTGATGGAGAAATCAAAAGCCTTACAGACAAGCAAAAGCTAAGAGAATTCAGCACCATGAAACCAGCTCTACACCAAATGCTAAAGGAACTTCTCTAAGTGGGAAACACAAGAGAAGAAAAGGACCCACCAAGACAAACCCATAACAATTAAGAAAATAGTAGTAGGAACATACATATCGATAATTACCTTAAACGTGAATGCACTACATGTTCCAACCAAAAGACACAGGCTCGCTGAATGGATACAAAAACAAGACCCATATATATGCTGTCTACAAGAGATCCATTTCAGACCTAGGGACACATACAGACTCAAAGTGAGGCGATGGAAAAATATATTCTATGCAAATGAAAATCAAAAGAAAGCTGGAGTAGCAATACTCATATCAGATAAAATAGACTTTAAAATAAAGAATGTTACAAGAGACGAGGAAAGGCACTACATAATGGTCAGGGGATCAATCCAAGAAGAAGATATAACAACTATAAATATATATGTACCCAAAATAGGAGCAGCTCAATGTATAAGGCAACTGCTAACAGCTATAAAAGAGGAAATCGACAGTAACACAATAATAGCGGGGGACTTTTACAGCTCACTTACACCAGTGGAGATCAGCCAGACAGACAATTAATAAGGAAACACAAGCTTTAAATGACACAATAGACCAGATAGAGTTAATTGATATTTATAGGACATTCCATCCAAAAACAGGAGATTACACGTTCTTCTCAACTGCACACGGAACATTCTCCAGGATAGATCACATCTTGGGTCACAGATAAAGCCTCAGTAAATTTAAAAAAACTGAAATCATATCAAGCAGCTGTTCCGACCACAATGCTATGAGATTAGAAATCAATTACACGGAAAAAACCGTAAAAAACACAAACACATGGAGGCTAAACAATACGTTACTAAATAACCAAGAGATCACTGAAGAAACCAAAGAGGAAATCAAAAACTACCTAGAGACAAATGACAACAAAAACACGATGATCCAAAACCTATGGGATGCAGCAAAAGGAGTTCTAAGAGGGAAGTTTATAGCAATACAAGCCTACCTCAAGAAACAAGAAAAATCTCAAATAAACAATCTAACCTTACACCTAGAGGAACTAGAGAAAGAAGAACAAAACCCAAAGTTAGTAGAAGGAAAGAAATCATAAAGATCAGAGCAGAAATAAATGAAATAGAAACAAAGAAAACGAAAGCAAAGATCAATAAAACTAAAAGCTAGTTCTTTGAGAAGATAAGCAAAAATGATCAACCTTTAGCCAGACTCCAGAAAAAGAGGGAGAGGACGCAAATCAACAAAATTAGAAGTGAAAAAGCAGAAGTTACAACAGACACCACAGGAATACAAAGCATCCTAAGAGACTACTACAAGCAACTCTAGGCCAATAAAATGGACAATCTGGAAGAAATGGACAAATTCTTAGAAAGGGATAACCTTCTAAGACTGAACCAGGAAGAAATAGAAAATATGAACAAACCTATCACAAGCAATGAAATTGAAACTGTGATTAAAAATCTTCCAACAAACAAAAGTCCAGAACCAGATGGCATCACAGGTGAATTCTATCAAACATTTAGAGAAGACCTAACACCCAACCTTCTCAAATTCTTCAAAACAATTGCAGGGGAAGGAACACTCCCAAACTCATTCTATGAGACCACCATCACCCTGATACCAAAATCAGACAGAGATACTACAAGGAAAGAAAATTATAGACCAATATCACTGATGAATATAGATGTAAAAATCCTCAACAAAATACTAGCAAACAGAATCGAACAACACATTAAAAGGATCATACACCATGATCAAGTGGGGTTTATCCCAGGGATGCAAGGATTCTTCAATATACACAAATCAATGTGATACACCATATTAACAAATTGTAGAATAAAAGCATATGATCATCTCAATAGAGGAAGGAAAAGATTTTGAGAAAATTCAACACTCATTTACGATAAAAACTCTGCAGAGTGTGGGCATAGAGGGAAACTACCTCAACATAATAAAGGCCATATATGACAAACCCACAGCAAACAGCATTCTCAATGGTGAAAAACTGAAAGCGTTTCCTCTAAGATCAGGAACAAGACGAGGATGTCCACTCTCACCACTGCTATTCAACATAGTTTTGGAAGTCCTAGCCATGGCAATCAGAGAAGAAAAAGAAATAAAAGGAATACAAAAAGGAAAAGAAGAAGTAAAATTGTCACTGTTTGCAGATGACATGATATCATAGAAAGAGAATCCTGAAGATGCCACCAGAAAACCACTGGAGCTAATCAATGAATTTGGTAAAGTTGCAGGATACAAAATTAATGCACAGAAATTGCTTGCATTCCTATACACTAACAATGAAAGATCAGAAAGAGAAATTAAGGAAACAATCCCATTACCACTGCTACAAAAAGAATAAAATACCTAGGAATAAACCTACCTAAGGAAGTAAAAGACCTGTACTCAGAAAACTATAAGACACTGATGAAAGAAATCAAAGATGATATAAACAGATGGAGACATATACCATGTTCTCGGATTAGAAGAATCAATATTGTGAAAATGACTATACTACCCAAAGCAATCTACAGATTCAATGCAATCCCGATCAAAATACATTTGGCATTTTCTACAAAACAAGAAAAAAAAATCTTAAAATTTGTAGGGAGACACAAAAGACCCTGGATAGCCAAAGCAGTCTTGAGGGGGGAAAAAAAAGAGCTGGAGGAATCAGACTTCCAGACTTCAGACTATATTGCAAAGCTACAGTAATCAAGATAATATGGTACTGACACAAAAACAGAAATATAGGTCAATAGAACAGGATAGAAAGCACAGAGATAAACCCACGTACCTATGGTTCACTAATCTATGACAAAGGAGGCAAGGGTATACAATGGAGAAAAGACAGTGTCTTCAGCAAGTGGTGCTGGGAAAACTGGACAGTTACATGTAAAAGAATGAAATTAGTACACTCCCTAACACCATACACAAAAATAAACTCAAAATGGATTAGAGACCTAAATATAAGACCAGCCACTATAAAACTCTTAGAGGAAAACATAAGCAGAACAGTCTATGACATAAATCACAGCAAGATCCTTTTTGACCCACCTCCTAGAGAAATGGAAATAAAAACAAAAATAAAAAAATGGGACCGAATGAAACATAAATTCTTTTGCACAGCAAAGGAAAACATAAGCAAGATGAAAAGACAACCATCAGAATGGGAGAAAATATTTTCAAATGAAGCAAATGGCAAAGGATTAATCTCCAAAAAGCAGCTCATGTAGCTCAATATCACAAAACCAAACAACCCAATCCAAAAATGGGCAGAAGACCTAAATAGACATTTCTCCAAAGAAGATATACAGGTTGCCAACAAACACATGAAAGGATGCTGAACATCACTAATCATTAGAGAAATGCAAATCAAAACTACAGTGAGGTATCACCTCACACCAGTCAGAATGGCCATCATCAAAAAATCTACCAACAATAAATGCTGGAGAGGCATTTATTGGAGCAAAGGGAACCCTCTTGCACTGTTGGTGGGAATGTAAATTGATATAGCCACTAGGGAGAAAGGTATGGGGGTTCCTTAAACACTAAAAATAGAACTACCATACAACCCAGCAAACCCACTCCTGGACATTTACCCTGAGAAAACCATAATTCAAAAAGAGTCATGTACCACAATGTTCACTGTAGCTCTATTTACAATAGCCAGGACATGGAAGCAACCTAAGTGTCCATCAACAGATAAATGGATAAAGAAGATGTGGCACATATATACAATGGAACATTATTCAGCCATAAAAAGAAACGAAATTGAGTTATTTTTAGTGAGGTGGATGGATCTAGAGTCTGTCCTACAGAGTGAAGTAAGTCAGAAAGAGAAAAACAAATACCGTATGCTAACACATATATATGGAATCTTAAAAAAAAAAATTTATGAAGAACCTAGGGGCAGGAAAGGATTAAGGACACAGACGTAGAGAAAGGACTTGAGGACATGGGGAGAGGGAAGGGTAAGCTGGGACAAAGTGAGAGAGTGGTATGGACATATATACACTACCAAATGTAAAATTGATAGCTACTGGGAAGCAGCCACATAGCACAGGGAGATCAGCTCTGTGCTTTGTGACCACCTAAAAGGGTGGGATAAGGGAGTGAGAGGGAGGTGCAAGAGGGAGGGGATATGGTGTTATATGTATACGCACAGCTGATTCACTTTTTTATACAGCAGAAACTAACACACAATTGTAAAGCAATTATACTCCAATAAAGATGTAAAAGAAAAAAAAAAGCCCAGAGATAAACCTACACACCTATGGCCCACTAATCTATGACAAAGGAGGCAAGGGTATACAAAGGAGAAAAGACAGTCTCTTCAATAAGTGGTGCTGGGAAAAATGGACAGCTACATGTAAAAGAATGAAATTAGAACACTCCCTAACACCATACACAAAAAATAAACTCAAAATGGTTTAGAGACCGAAATGTAAGACCGGACACTATAAAACTCTTAGAGGAAAACACAGGAAGAATACTCTTTGACATAAATCACAGCAAGATCTTTTTTGATCCACCTCCTAGAGTAATGGAATAAAAAAAAAATAAACATATGGGAGCAAATGAAACCTAAAAGCTTTTGCAAAGCAAAGGAAACTACAAACAAGACGAAAAGACAACCCTCACAATGGGAGAAAATATTTGCAAACGAATCAATGGACAAAGGATTAATCTCCAATGTATATAAACAGCTCATGCAGCTCAACAGTAAAAAAACAAACAACCCAATCCAAAAATGGGCAGATGACGTAAATAGACATTTGTCCCAAGAAGACATACAGATGACCAAGAAGCACATGAAAAGCTGCTCAACATCACTAATTATTAGAGAAATATAAACCAAAACTACAATGAGGTATCGCCTCACACGAGTTAGAATGGGCATCATCAGAAAATCTACAAGCAACAAATGCTGGAGAGGGTGTGGAGAAAAGGGAACCCTCTTACACTATTTGTGGGAATGTAAATTGATACAGTCACGATGGAGAACAGTATGGAGGTTCCTTAAGAAACTAAAAATAGAATTACCATATGACCCAGCAATCCCACTACTGGCCATATACCCAGAGAAAACCATAATTCAAAAAGACATATTCACCACAATATTCATTGCAGCACTGTTTACAATAGCCAGGTCATGGAAGCAACCTAAATGCCCATAGACAGACGAACAGAAAAGATGTGCTACATATATAAAATGGAATATTACTCAGCCATAAAAAGGAATGAAATTGGGTCATTTGTAGAGACGTGGATAGATCTAGAGACTGTCATACAGAGTGAAGTAAGTCAGAAAGAGAAAAACAAATATCGTATATTAACGCATACATGTGGAACCTAGAAAAATGGTAAAGATGAACCGGTTTGCAAGGCAGAAATAGAGACACAGATGTAGAGAACAAATGTATGGACACCAAGGGGGGAAAGTGGCAGGGTGGTGGTAGTGGGATGAATTGCGAGCCTGGGATTGACATATATACACTTATATGTATAAAATAGGTTACCAATAAGAGCCTGCTGTATAAAAAAATGAATAAAATAAATTCAAAAATTAAAAAATAAATCATACTTAAAAAAATAAAACAGAAAAAAAAGTTCTGTCCTTCCCATAGACGTATTTATATGAATGAATTATTTCCATGCTTATATCCATAAATACAAAAAGAGGAATAAAACTTACCTTGAACCAAAAAAGAAAAAAAAAAAAAAACAGAACCCACTGGTCATACAGAGGAAAACCCTATCAGGGCACTTGCTCCAGGGGTAAACAATTCTGAAGTTGGTCACAGGTGGGGAATCATCTCCCATGCAGCCAGCAGCCCCCACACGAGGAGCGTCCTCATTGCAAAGCTGGGGGACCGTGAGGAGGCGTCTCTGAGTAAACGTGAGCTGAGCCCCAGGCCAGCTGCTGCTGAACTTTTCCCACCCTTCCCAGGTAAAACACCTGAATGTGTGCAAAGACTTTAAAAACTAGAGGAAGGGGCTTGGAGTCACACCAGCGACAGCACGCAGGCCGACTTGGTGCCTGCAGGCCAGCCAGGATGGTCCTGGCCCCGGGCGCTCGTCTGGAAGCTTTCCATTTCCCTGCCTGAGGTACCCCTCCTGTCCCGGCCCCCACTGCTTTTTTCCTTCCTCACCTCTGCCTGGGGAGAAATTCCAGCAGCTAGTATGGGTGACACATCCTCTTCTTTAGCAGGTGGCAGCCCGGCAACTCCTGCAGAAAGTCCAGCAGAGCCCCAGTCACACTGGGCCACTCATAGAGCCGTGGGCCCTACTCCCTCCCACCAGCCCAACCCCGAGACTGCTGACGGGGCAGAGAATATGGCGTCAGGCACAGCTGCAGAGGCTTTTGCTGCCTGGAGGGGTGTTTATATTGACCTCAACCCAGGCACACCTGGGAAGGGCTGGCCGGCCGGGTCAGGCTGCCAGGTCAGCCAATCCTCGCCCCTCAGGGGCTCAGAGTTGCAGAAAATGGGCCTTGCTACACCAGCCAGATCCAAGGAACAGGTGTAGGGTCCCGAGAGTCAGGATAGATAAGGGGCGGCAGCCCTGGCTTGTTTTCGAATCATTTTATCTGGTCCATGAGTGGGAGACAACTTCAAGAAGACCCTCTGCTAATGAGAGGAACCCAGGAGTCAGGGAGAGGAGGGGTGGTGGGTGGAGACAGAGGCCTGGTGCCCCGGCTGCAGTGGAAGCCCCTGGAAGACCAGGCAGAGGGAGGCCGCACAGAGTGAAGCCTAGGGTCACAGACCTGTTGGAGCTGCTGTTTGTTAGTTCAAGCTCTGCTCTGAGGTGCTCTGTGTCAGCTCTGAGTGACAGGGGTGCTGGGGGTGCTCTGCAATGAGGGCTATGTGCACGGTTCCTGTGTGCCCAGCCCTGCCGGGGTACCTGTCCACGGGAGCTCCATATCCAGGGAGGGGCCTGCCCACGAGAGCCCCGTGGGCTGCTGCGTACCTGCCCAGGTGAGCTCCATATCTTGGGAGGGGCCTGACCACAAGAGCCCCGTGGGCTGCTGGGGACCTGGTAGAGGACGCCAGGACAGTCAGTGAAGCCACAGAGGATATACATCTAGTAGTTCCTAATTCCTACACCCTGCTGGTCATTCTACCATCCACCAGGACATGGCATTCTGTATTAGACTTCAATGATGCCTTCTTCTGTATTCCATTAGTCCCAGAGTCACAAGAAATTTTGGCCGTGAGTGGCAGGACTCAACCTACAACAAAAACAATACTGCTGGGCCGTCCTGCCCCAGGGGTTCAAAAATTCCCACACCATCTTTGGGGAAACGTTAGCTAAAGACCTAAAAGATCTACCTCTGGAGAAGGGAACCCTCCTTCAATATGCAGATGACATTCTGATCACCAGCCCGACTAAGGAGGCCTCTGAACTACCTAGCCAATAAAAGATAGAAGGTGTCCAAGGAAAAGGCTCAAATATCACAAACTAAGGTGGCCTTCCTGGGCTTCATTCGCACAGAAGGTCGGAGAAGCCCACCCCAGGAAAGGGAAGAAGCCATTTGCAGCCTCACCTTTCCTGAAACTAGAAGACAGCTTAGGGGTTCCTGGGGAGACCGGGGTTTGCTGCATCTGGATCCCTAACTACAGTCTAATAGTTAGACTGGGCCTCTATATGAAACACTGAAAGGAAAAGATGATGATCCTTTTGAATAGAATCCAGAAGGGGCCTTTCAAGAATGGAAAGAGCAGTCAATTCAGACCCTGGCCCTGGACCTCCCTAAGTTAGCTAAACCCTTTGACCTTTACATTCCTGGTCCAAGGCGAATCGCCCTTGGAGTATTAGTGCAAAAACTGGGACCACTTGAAATGGAACAATGCAAGAATGCCCTCCAGGCATTGGCCAGCCACCCCATCCGACCAGGATACTGGGGGTATCTAGAAACCTGGAAATCAGCAGCCCACAAGGCCAGCTCCCTCCTAAGGGAAAAGGACGCCACTTGGTGATCCTAACCACCCACCATGCCCTGAAGTTGCAGGGATTGCTCCGTGGGCACAATGACCTCGAGTGAGGAGGCCCTCCAACACCAACCTCCAGAGAGACAACCTGGGGCAATGGGCCCCCATGACGACTCGTGTGACCATCACTTGACCTGGAGCTTCTCTCAGAAAACAACAAGAGTGTGCCCCAAAAGAGCAGACTATTGCTTACAGGACTTACTGCACCCAGAGCGGAGCTAATAAACTTGGCAGGGGAACCGTAAATAACGCTGCCACCATAGAAAAGCCTACAGACACCGCAGTGACGGCGGCCAATGAGACCGGCTGTACTCCTGGCTACTTCAAAAGGCCGTTGACTGAGTGGCCGTCATGGTCCTGGATCACCACCGGCCCTGGACTGTCTGGGAGTTGAGCAAGCAGGGCTCTGACACCTGGTGCTGTTTGTACGTTAATTCAGTGGCCTAACTGAAGAAAGCACAGACTACTGGTCAGAGCATCTAGGCTGGCAGAAACCGTCAGCCTAAGGGGGCCGAACCAATGTGGAGCAGGGTAAAACCGCCCACCCCCCCAGCGTCTCTGCACATCTCTTTCCTGGACCCTTAAAGGTCATTAGAATCTATAAAACTTCCAATGCTGGTGCTCAGGCAGACGAGCAGTGAGGGAGGAGGCCTGCGGACAATCAACCTCACCTGGAGGCTGCTGGGGAGGAGTCCTGCCCCTCCCCCCGGGTATGAGGACACCCAACTCAGCATGAAGCATTTACAGAAGACGTGTCTGCACCCTCAGCGCCCCAAGAATGAGGAATGGGACAAAAGGCAGAGGAGGGCTTTGTCACTGGCAAAGCCCATTAAAAATTCCTGGGAGATAAAAATAGAATCTGGGCAATAAAATAAAGTCTAACCATTTTTTCCTTTGTGCTTTGTCTAATTTCACTTGCTCCTAGGTTTCCACATGAAGAGGTCCCACACCCGACACTTCAGACCCGATTTCCTCGTGCAAAATGGCTGGGCCGACACCTCAGCTCGTGGGGCCCCGTGCAGACTCTGCGACATAGAGCCTGAGCTCCAGCCAACCTGGCCCTCGAGAGCTCCGCCCCCTCCCTCCCGCTGATGCTGACAGGATCCCTACACAGCAGCCCGGCCCACAACCCGCAGGGGAGCACACACTCTCACCTCTCCATTCTCTGATCAAAATATAAAGTTTTCCTTTGCTTCTGAACCAAAGTCAGTCTCGATCTGTTGGCTCCAATGACACTGGGCAGGGAGACCCTTGTTGGGGCCCACTCTGCAGGATCAGTAACAGAATTTGAGAACATTGTAACTTCAATGAACAGATGTGTGAGCCAAACTGTAATTAACATAGAGCAGTGTATAAGGCTCGTGTAAAATAAGATGTTTCTAACACTTCCATTTGATATTTCCATCACTTTATTATAAGCAAGTTCAGTGGAGGGGATTGTCTTATTTGTCAGGTCAAGAGTAGAGAAATGCAGTGATTTCTTTCCAAGGATGTACATCTAATAATCTTGGTTGAAGTTTCAACCTTGTTTGGAATGATTTTCCATTGAAAATGATACCTCTCTTTCAGCTCCTAGATTTCTGAGAAGTATAAAATCTTATATTTTTTATTACCAAAGGGGAAAGGTGGGAGGAGGGATAAATTAACAGTTTCAGATTAACATATACACACTGCTATGTATAAAATATATCATCAACAAGGAACTACTGTATAGCACAGGGAACTATACTCAATATTTTGTAATGACCCCTGAGGGGAAATAATCTGAAAAACAATAGATATCTATATCGACATCATCTATCAACTACAGATAAAATGGAAACTAAAGGAGGCCGATGGTGAGCGTTTCTGAACCTGAAGACTTCAATCATCTAAAGTTCGGACTCTGCCTACGGCCCAAGTCCCTTAATGAACACACATGTACCAGTAGCTTAAAAATTCCCCAGATTGGAGTTCGGGGAGACACTGATTTGGAAAAATCCCTTGTGTTCTCCTTACATACACGGGACCTTTCCTACAGCTAAAACATGCCTGTGACACCCAGAAGATGGAACACGGTTGGATCAGGAAGATTTTGGAAAAGGCACCAAAACGCCTAATTTCCTGGTTGTTGGGTTCACCCCTCCAGCCTTTTTCCTTAAAATCTCCCCACTAGAGGATGTCAGCACCTTCAACATCCAGTTGCACAGAAATCGGAATTTGTGCAAAGGAAGAAGGGGAAGGAGGAGAAACAAGGAGAGCCAAGCCCTAGATGTTCGGAGAGGCACATGTCACTCTACTTTCCAGTCAGGAAGAAGAATTAAGCAAAGGCTTAGCTTGCCACCGGGAACCAGAGTAGGTCCAGAAGCAAACGAGCGGTTCTGCGGAAAGCTCCCAAAAAAGCGAGTTGACAAATGGAGCTCAGGGGCACTGCAATTCACAAACCTGCAGAATTATAAATGATAACTCTCGTCCACAAATATATTGAGGGAAGGCAACGAAGAGGATTTGAAATCAAGGCAGAATTGCAGGAAACAGATTTCAGGAGATAGATTCGAATCACCCCTAAAGCACATGAAAAGCGGCAAAACGTCGACAATGATGCACTTGGCCAAAAAGAGCATATGCGTTTTTTTCTGAATGAATTCAGGAAAAAACCCATAGGCCCTTTTTGGCCAACCAAGCAAGCCGGAAATGCAATTCAGCACTACAAAGAAGTCTGACTTCCCATCGGTCAAAATGGCCTTCCTAAAAAAGTGTAAAACAAGAAAAGCAGGAGAGGCCAGGGAGGCAAGGGAGCCTTGCTACACTGATGGGCGGGATGTAAATTGCCAACAGCCACTCTGGAGAAGTGTACGGTGTGTCCTGAAACATCTAAAAAACACAGCTTAGAGAGAATAGGGCACTTCCACTCATGGGGGTATAAATTGGGAAAATGAAAAATCAGCAAGACACAAGCACCCCAAAGTTTAGGGCTGCTCTGTTGACAAGGACCTCCACTTCATTCCACCTTCAATATCCCAGGAAAGAGAAAAATGGATAAAGAAGTTGTGGTCCTTATGTACAATGGAATATCACTCAGCCATGAAATCAATGTCATAAGGCTAGTAGCAGCATGATGAGTGGATTTAGGTACGACGATTCTAAGTGAAATAAGTCACACAGAAAAGGACACTTCTCATAAGGTATCACTGATAGAGGGAATGTAAAAACCGTTACACTTGAACTGAATTACAAAACAGAACAGAGTCACACATGCAAAAAACACACTATGGCTGCTTAAGGGGAAAGGTGAGGTGGGGTGATACATAAAACAAGGGTTTCAAATTAGCTCAGATACCGTTCCATAAAACCAATATGTAATAGACAAGACCTACTCCTTGCTCAGAGAACTGGACTCAACACGCCCTATTCACCGCACAAGAATATATCTGACTAGTAATAATCTTAAAACCTATGTATTGATATCTCTCTGTTAGTGTGTCAAGTGGGTGTAAGGCGGCATAAACACAGCAGTGAAAAGCAGCTAAACCCCATTATAAAAATAAATTACTTTGAAAAACCCATGAAACAAAGACAGTGAAAGAGAGAAAAATTCCTACACAATTCGTTCAGGGGCTGTGATGCAACCTGGATTGACCATATCTAGACCCACAGCTGGATGAGACATAAGGGTGGACACTCTTGGGGCTGAGAGGTTTGGTGAGGTTGGGTGAGCAAACGCAGACCTTTTAAAGTAATACTGCGTGGTACCCATCGCATGGGTCCCAATCTCCAGGTTCAAGGGCATCTTGCTACATCGAAAACATGCATGAGAAACCCAGAAGATGGTACACCATGTGATGGGGAAAGGTTTCTAAAACGCACCTCATTTCTCATCTCCTTGTGCCCGGGTTCGCCATTCCAGCCGCTTTACTAGCAATCTCCCTACTTGGAGCATCAGCACCTTTAACCTCCTGTTCCGTACAGGTTGCAATTTGTCCTGAGGATGAACGGGAAGACGTGGAACCAATGAGAGACTAGCTCTTGGTGTTGGGACAGGCACAGGTCACTCTATTTTCCCATCAGGAAGAAGAATTAACTACAGGCTCAGCCTGCCCCCCGGAACCAGAAGAGGGCCTGAAGCCATCCTGCGCTTTTGCGGCCAGCTCCCAAAAAAGCGAGTTGTAAAATGGAGCTTGAGGGCACTGCAATTCACAAACCTGCAGAGTTATAAATGATAACTCTCGTCCACAAATATATTGAGGGAAGGCAAAGAAGACGATTTGACATCAAGGCAGAATTGCAGGAAACAGATTTCAGGAGGTAGATTCGAATCGCCTTTAAAGCACATGAAAAGCGGCAAAACGTTGACAATGATGCCCTTGGCCAAAAAGGGCGTATGCGTTTTTTCCTGAATATATTCAGGAAAAAACGCATACGCCCTTTTTGGCCAACCAAGCAACCTGGAAAGGCAAATCAGCACTACAAAGAAGACTCGCTACCCATCGGTCAAAAGGGCCATGCTGAAAAAAGTGTCAAAACCAGAAATGCAGGACAGGCCATGGAGAAATGGGAGCCTTGCTACACTGATGGGCGGGATGTAAATTGCCAACAGCCACTCTGGAGAAGTGTACGGTGAGTCCTGAAACATCTAAAAAACACAGCTTAGAGAGCATAGGGCACTTCCACTCATGGGGGTATAAATTGGGAAAATGAAAAATCAGCAAGACACAAGCACCCCCAAGTTGAGGGCTGCTCTGTTGACAAGGACCTCCACTTCATTCCACCTTCAATATCCCAGGAAAGAGAAAAATGGATAAAGAAGTTGTGGTCCTTATGTACAATGGAATATCACTCAGCCATGAAATCAATGTCATAAGGCTAGTAGCAGCATGATGAGTGGATTTAGGTACGACGATTCTAAGTGAAATAAGTCACACAGAAAAGGACACTTCTCATAAGGTATCACTTATAGAGGGAATGTAAAAACCATTACACTTGAACTGAATTACAAAACAGAACAGAGTCACACATGCAGAAAACACAGTATGGCTGCTTAACGGGAAAGGTGAGGTGGGGTGATACATAAAACAAGGGTTTCAAATTAGCTCAGATACCGTTCCATAAACCCAATATGTAATAGACAAGACCTACTCCTTGCTCAGAGAACTGGACTCAACACGCCCTATTCGCTGCACAAGAATATATCTGACTAGTAATAATCTTAAAACCTATGTATTGATGTCCCTCTGTAAGTGAATCAAGTGGGTGTAAAGGGGCATAAACACAGCAGTGAAAATCAGGTAAACCCCATTATAAAAATAAATTACTTAAAAATTCCAAAAAACAAAGACAGTGATAGAGGGAAAATTTTTACGTAATTCGTTCCGGGGCTGTGATGCAACCTGGTGTGACCATATCTAGACCCACAGCTGGATGAGAAATAAAGCTGGACACTCTTGGGGCTGAAGGTCTCTTTCCCTATTTACCAGATTAGGAACGTAGAAAGGCTGCCACCCTCTGGCCGTTACCTGCAAAAGCAGCTTTAAAACCTGTGCTAATGGTCACTTCATATGAACAAGTACTTCAGGGCTGTAAATGAAACGTGCCCTCAAAATGTCTTGAGGGAGGTAATGGCCAAAAATTTTCAAAATGTGACACTTACTTTAAGAAAACACTTTGAAGAACTGAGCTGTAATCACAGTTTGATAAATAAAAAGGGCATGCTTTAAAGCTCAATTTCAACAGATTATGGGACACATGCAAATTCAACCACAGATAGGCATCAGCTCGCACCCATTAGAATAACCATCAGCAAGAAAACTACAAACAATAAATATTGAAGGTGTTTTGGAGAAATGCATACCCTCAATTTTAAGTGGGACGTAACCTGGAAAGAGCCACTAATGAGAACTGAATGGTGGTGCCTTTAAAACATACACACTGAGCTACCATATGATACAGCAAGCCCACTGCTTGGCCTATAACATAAGAAGATATAACTGGAAAGACACAGGCAAGCAAATGTGCATTGCAGCAGTATTACAATAGCCAAGACATGGAGGCAACCAGAAAGTCCATCAAGAGGTGCGTGGCCAAAGAAGAACTGGTACACGTACAGATGGAATATTAGCCCGGGAAAAAAATGAAACAATGCCATTTGCAGCACCATGTATGATTCTTGAGGTAATCAGGCAAATTGTACTAAGTCAGAAAGCAAAAGACACATATCCTATAATATCACTTATAGGTCTTAGCTAAAAATTGATACCAATGAAGATATTTCCACAGAGAAATGCAATCACAGATTCATTAAACAAACTTATGGTTCACCAAATGGAAAGGTGTGAGGATTGGATACATTAGGATATTGGGGTTAAGATAGATATAGAAACACATGTGAAATATGTAATCACCAAAGACCTACATAATACCAAGACAAGACTACTCAACATCGTGTCATAACCTACATGGGAAAATGATCCAAAGAAGAATAGATATATGTATATGTTTAAAAGAACCACATCTTTCACACCTAGAAGAAACAAAACATTTTAATTAAATTTGCTCTGACAAAAAATAAAAATTAAATTAAAAAAAGAACAAGAAGTAATGAGACATAAACTTAAGGGGCTATTTGCTGGCACATTGCATTCTAATTTACAACCAGAACATGACTTCCATTAAGGCTCTGTCATCACTAATAAAGCAGCTTTATAAGCAATGTTGAAGGTAGCTTAAAAGAAGTCTCACTAATTATTGATAGTAACAAGGAAACAAAGAAAAGTAAAAATCTCACTGCAAAAAGTATACATAGGGTAAGGATAGTAGATCAAACACTTATTAAACTTCTGTAGAGAATAAAAGACAACAGTAGTATGTTTTTTTAAAAAGAGAGGGCCCAAATAAATCTGAAATGAAAGAGATGATGTTACAACGGACACCACAGAAATACAAAGTATCCTAAGATACACACAGGGTAACTCAGGGCTCAGACTGGACGGAGCCCACTCTCCAGTCCCCTGTACATGACTTACAGGAGCCTCAGGAACTGAGGAGGGGGTCCCTGAGGAGAGGCTCAAGATAGAATATGGTAGACATTAACATGACTGCATTCATCTTAAACATGCCTGAACTACATTCACACGAGATGATTTTGTCCTGTATGTACATCGGCACCTCTAGTTGGAACTGCAGATCTTTGGCTTCAACACCTCTACTGACAACATTAGCGTCACCTGCTGTGGACCGTCTCCTATAGGATTTCTAGAATCACAAAACATCGAAGCTTCACAGGACCCAGAGTCTGTGCAACTCCACACAGAGTCTCAGAGTCTCAACTCCACTCAGATACTCCACTCTTGGAGGGCACACACAAAGTAGTGTGCACATCAGGACCCAGGGGAAGGAGCAGTGACCCTGTAGGAGAATGACCAGAACTACCTGCTACTTTTAGAGGGTCTCTTGCAGAGGCAGGTGGTGGCTGTGGCTGTGGCTCACCGTGAGGACAACGACACTGGCAGCAGAAGTTCTGGGAAATACTCCTTGGTGTGAGCCCTCCCAGAGTCCGCCATTAGCCCCACCAAGAGCAAGGTAGGCTCCAGGGCTGGGTCGCCTCAGGCCAAACAACCAACAGGGAGGGAACCCAGCCCCATGCATCAGCAGACAAGCGGATTAAACTTTTTATTAAAGTTTTATTTAATCCGTAGACAAGCGGATTAAAGCTCTGCCCACCAAAGCAACACCCAGCTCTACCCACCACCAGTCCTTCCCATCAGGAAGCTTGCACAAGCCTCTAAGATAGACTCATCCACCGGAGAGCAGACAGCAGAAGCAAGAAGAACTACAATTCTGCAGCCTGTGGAAGGAAAACCACATTCACAGAAAGATAGACAAAATGAAAAGGCAGAGGACTTTATACCAGATCAAGGAACAAGATAAAACCCCAGAAAAAAAAAACAAAATGAGGTGGAGATAGGGAACCTTCCAGAAAAAAAATTCAGAATAATGATAGTGAAGTTGAGCCAAGACCTTGGAAAAAGAAAGGAGGCAAAGAACGAGAAGATGCAAGAAATGTTTAACAAAGACCTAGAAGAATTAAGGAACAAACACCTAGAAGAATTAAAGAACAAACAAACAGAGGTGAACAATGGAATAACTGAAATGAAAAATACACTAGAAGGAATCAGTAGCAGAATAACTGTGGCAGAAGAACGGATAAGTGACCTGGAAGACAGAAAGGTGGAAATCACTGCCATGGAACAGAATAAAGAAAAAGAATGAAAATAAACGAAGACACCCCAAGAGTCCTCTGGGACAACATTAAACGCAACAACATTCGCATTATAGGGGTCCCAGAAGGAGAAGAGAGAGAGAAAGGACCCGAGAATATATTTAAAGAGATAATGGTCAAAAACTTCCCTAGCATGGGAAAAGAAATAGCCACCCAAGTCCAGAAGCACAGAGTGTCCCAGGCAGGATAAACCAAAGGAGAAAAATGACAAGACACATAGTAATCAAATTGACAAAAATTAACGACAAAGAAAAATGATCGAAAGCAGCAAGGGAAAAATGACAAATAACATACAAGGGAACTCCCATAAGGATAACAACTGATTTCTCAGCAGAAAATCTACAAGCCAGAAGGAAGTGGCATGATAAATTTAAAGTGATGAAAGGGAAGAACCTACAACCAAGAGTACTCCACCCTGCAAAGAGCTCATTCAGATTTGATGGAGAAATCAAAAGCCTTACAGACAAGCAAAAGCTAAGAGAATTCAGCACCATGAAACCAGCTCTACACCAAATGCTAAAGGAACTTCTCTAAGTGGGAAACACAAGAGAAGAAAAGGACCCACCAAGACAAACCCATAACAATTAAGAAAATAGTAGTAGGAACATACATATCGATAATTACCTTAAACGTGAATGCACTACATGTTCCAACCAAAAGACACAGGCTCGCTGAATGGATACAAAAACAAGACCCATATATATGCTGTCTACAAGAGATCCATTTCAGACCTAGGGACACATACAGACTCAAAGTGAGGCGATGGAAAAATATATTCTATGCAAATGAAAATCAAAAGAAAGCTGGAGTAGCAATACTCATATCAGATAAAATAGACTTTAAAATAAAGAATGTTACAAGAGACGAGGAAAGGCACTACATAATGGTCAGGGGATCAATCCAAGAAGAAGATATAACAACTATAAATATATATGTACCCAAAATAGGAGCAGCTCAATGTATAAGGCAACTGCTAACAGCTATAAAAGAGGAAATCGACAGTAACACAATAATAGCGGGGGACTTTAACAGCTCACTTACACCAGTGGAGATCAGCCAGACAGACAATTAATAAGGAAACACAAGCTTTAAATGACACAATAGACCAGATAGAGTTAATTGATATTTATAGGACATTCCATCCAAAAACAGCAGATTACACGTTCTTCTCAACTGCACACGGAACATTCTCCAGGATAGATCACATCTTGGGTCACAGATAAAGCCTCAGTAAATTTAAGAAAACTGAAATCATATCAAGCAGCTGTTCCGACCACAATGCTATGAGATTAGAAATCAATTACACGGAAAAAACCGTAAAAAACACAAACACATGGAGGCTAAACAATACGTTACTAAATAACCAAGAGATCACTGAAGAAACCAAAGAGGAAATCAAAAACTACCTAGAGACAAATGACAACAAAAACACGATGATCCAAAACCTATGGGATGCAGCAAAAGGAGTTCTAAGAGGGAAGTTTATAGCAATACAAGCCTACCTCAAGAAACAAGAAAAATCTCAAATAAACAATCTAAACTTACACCTAGAGGAACTAGAGAAAGAAGAACAAAACCCAAAGTTAGTAGAAGGAAAGAAATCATAAAGATCAGAGCAGAAATAAATGAAATAGAAACAAAGAAAACGAAAGCAAAGATCAATAAAACTAAAAGCTGGTTCTTTGAGAAGATAAGCAAAAATGATCAACCTTTAGCCAGACTCCAGAAAAAGAGGGAGAGGACGCAAATCAACAAAATTAGAAGTGAAAAAGCAGAAGTTACAACAGACACCACAGGAATACAAAGCATCCTAAGAGACTACTACAAGCAACTCTAGGCCAATAAAATGGACAATCTGGAAGAAATGGACAAATTCTTAGAAAGGGATAACCTTCTAAGACTGAACCAGGAAGAAATAGAAAATATGAACAAACCTATCACAAGCAATGAAATTGAAACTGTGATTAAAAATCTTCCAACAAACAAAAGTCCAGAACCAGATGGCATCACAGGTGAATTCTATCAAACATTTAGAGAAGAGCTAACACCCAACCTTCTCAAATTCTTCAAAACAATTGCAGGGGAAGGAACACTCCCAAACTCATTCTATGAGACCACCATCACCCTGATACCAAAATCAGACAGAGATACTACAAGGAAAGAAAATTATAGACCAATATCACTGATGAATATAGATGTAAAAATCCTCAACAAAATACTAGCAAACAGAATCGAACAACACATTAAAAGGATCATACACCATGATCAAGTGGGGTTTATCCCAGGGATGCAAGGATTCTTCAATATACACAAATCAATGTGATACACCATATTAACAAATTGTAGAATAAAAGCATATGATCATCTCAATAGAGGAAGGAAAAGATTTTGAGAAAATTCAACACTCATTTACGATAAAAACTCTGCAGAGTGTGGGCATAGAGGGAAACTACCTCAACATAATAAAGGCCATATATGACAAACCCACAGCAAACAGCATTCTCAATGGTGAAAAACTGAAAGCGTTTCCTCTAAGATCAGGAACAAGACGAGGATGTCCACTCTCACCACTGCTATTCAACATAGTTTTGGAAGTCCTAGCCATGGCAATCAGAGAAGAAAAAGAAATAAAAGGAATACAAAAAGGAAAAGAAGAAGTAAAATTGTCACTGTTTGCAGATGACATGATATCATAGAAAGAGAATCCTGAAGATGCCACCAGAAAACCACTGGAGCTAATCAATGAATTTGGTAAAGTTGCAGGATACAAAATTAATGCACAGAAATTGCTTGCATTCCTATACACTAACAATGAAAGATCAGAAAGAGAAATTAAGGAAACAATCCCATTACCACTGCTACAAAAAGAATAAAATACCTAGGAATAAACCTACCTAAGGAAGTAAAAGACCTGTACTCAGAAAACTATAAGACACTGATGAAAGAAATCAAAGATGATATAAACAGATGGAGACATATACCATGTTCTCGGATTAGAAGAATCAATATTGTGAAAATGACTATACTACCCAAAGCAATCTACAGATTCAATGCAATCCCGATCAAAATACATTTGGCATTTTCTACAAAACAAGAAAAAAAAATCTTAAAATTTGTAGGGAGACACAAAAGACCCTGGATAGCCAAAGCAGTCTTGAGGGGGGAAAAAAAAGAGCTGGAGGAATCAGACTTCCAGACTTCAGACTATATTGCAAAGCTACAGTAATCAAGATAATATGGTACTGACACAAAAACAGAAATATAGGTCAATAGAACAGGATAGAAAGCACAGAGATAAACCCACGTACCTATGGTTCACTAATCTATGACAAAGGAGGCAAGGGTATACAATGGAGAAAAGACAGTGTCTTCAGCAAGTGGTGCTGGGAAAACTGGACAGTTACATGTAAAAGAATGAAATTAGTACACTCCCTAACACCATACACAAAAATAAACTCAAAATGGATTAGAGACCTAAATATAAGACCAGCCACTATAAAACTCTTAGAGGAAAACATAAGCAGAACAGTCTATGACATAAATCACAGCAAGATCCTTTTTGACCCACCTCCTAGAGAAATGGAAATAAAAACAAAAATAAAAAAATGGGACCGAATGAAACATAAATTCTTTTGCACAGCAAAGGAAAACATAAGCAAGATGAAAAGACAACCATCAGAATGGGAGAAAATATTTTCAAATGAAGCAAATGGCAAAGGATTAATCTCCAAAAAGCAGCTCATGTAGCTCAATATCACAAAACCAAACAACCCAATCCAAAAATGGGCAGAAGACCTAAATAGACATTTCTCCAAAGAAGATATACAGGTTGCCAACAAACACATGAAAGGATGCTGAACATCACTAATCATTAGAGAAATGCAAATCAAAACTACAGTGAGGTATCACCTCACACCAGTCAGAATGGCCATCATCAAAAAATCTACCAACAATAAATGCTGGAGAGGCATTTATTGGAGCAAAGGGAACCCTCTTGCACTGTTGGTGGGAATGTAAATTGATATAGCCACTAGGGAGAAAGGTATGGGGGTTCCTTAAACACTAAAAATAGAACTACCATACAACCCAGCAAACCCACTCCTGGACATTTACCCTGAGAAAACCATAATTCAAAAAGAGTCATGTACCACAATGTTCACTGTAGCTCTATTTACAATAGCCAGGACATGGAAGCAACCTAAGTGTCCATCAACAGATAAATGGATAAAGAAGATGTGGCACATATATACAATGGAACATTATTCAGCCATAAAAAGAAACGAAATTGAGTTATTTTTAGTGAGGTGGATGGATCTAGAGTCTGTCCTACAGAGTGAAGTAAGTCAGAAAGAGAAAAACAAATACCGTATGCTAACACATATATATGGAATCTTAAAAAAAAAAATTTATGAAGAACCTAGGGGCAGGAAAGGATTAAGGACACAGACGTAGAGAAAGGACTTGAGGACATGGGGAGAGGGAAGGGTAAGCTGGGACAAAGTGAGAGAGTGGTATGGACATATATACACTACCAAATGTAAAATTGATAGCTACTGGGAAGCAGCCACATAGCACAGGGAGATCAGCTCTGTGCTTTGTGACCACCTAAAAGGGTGGGATAAGGGAGTGAGAGGGAGGTGCAAGAGGGAGGGGATATGGTGTTATATGTATACGCACAGCTGATTCACTTTTTTATACAGCAGAAACTAACACACAATTGTAAAGCAATTATACTCCAATAAAGATGTAAAAGAAAAAAAAAAGCCCAGAGATAAACCTACACACCTATGGCCCACTAATCTATGACAAAGGAGGCAAGGGTATACAAAGGAGAAAAGACAGTCTCTTCAATAAGTGGTGCTGGGAAAAATGGACAGCTACATGTAAAAGAATGAAATTAGAACACTCCCTAACACCATACACAAAAAATAAACTCAAAATGGTTTAGAGACCGAAATGTAAGACCGGACACTATAAAACTCTTAGAGGAAAACACAGGAAGAATACTCTTTGACATAAATCACAGCAAGATCTTTTTTGATCCACCTCCTAGAGTAATGGAATAAAAAAAAAATAAACATATGGGAGCAAATGAAACCTAAAAGCTTTTGCAAAGCAAAGGAAACTACAAACAAGACGAAAAGACAACCCTCACAATGGGAGAAAATATTTGCAAACGAATCAATGGACAAAGGATTAATCTCCAATGTATATAAACAGCTCATGCAGCTCAACAGTAAAAAAACAAACAACCCAATCCAAAAATGGGCAGATGACGTAAATAGACATTTGTCCCAAGAAGACATACAGATGACCAAGAAGCACATGAAAAGCTGCTCAACATCACTAATTATTAGAGAAATATAAACCAAAACTACAATGAGGTATCGCCTCACACGAGTTAGAATGGGCATCATCAGAAAATCTACAAGCAACAAATGCTGGAGAGGGTGTGGAGAAAAGGGAACCCTCTTACACTATTTGTGGGAATGTAAATTGATACAGTCACGATGGAGAACAGTATGGAGGTTCCTTAAAAAACTAAAAATAGAATTACCATATGACCCAGCAATCCCACTACTGGCCATATACCCAGAGAAAACCATAATTCAAAAAGACATATTCACCACAATATTCATTGCAGCACTGTTTACAATAGCCAGGTCATGGAAGCAACCTAAATGCCCATAGACAGACGAACAGAAAAGATGTGCTACATATATAAAATGGAATATTACTCAGCCATAAAAAGGAATGAAATTGGGTCATTTGTAGAGACGTGGATAGATCTAGAGACTGTCATACAGAGTGAAGTAAGTCAGAAAGAGAAAAACAAATATCGTATATTAACGCATACATGTGGAACCTAGAAAAATGGTAAAGATGAACCGGTTTGCAAGGCAGAAATAGAGACACAGATGTAGAGAACAAATGTATGGACACCAAGGGGGGAAAGTGGCAGGGTGGTGGTAGTGGGATGAATTGCGAGCCTGGGATTGACATATATACACTTATATGTATAAAATAGGTTACCAATAAGAGCCTGCTGTATAAAAAAATGAATAAAATAAATTCAAAAATTAAAAAATAAATCATACTTAAAAAAATAAAACAGAAAAAAAAGTTCTGTCCTTCCCATAGACGTATTTATATGAATGAATTATTTCCATGCTTATATCCATAAATACAAAAAGAGGAATAAAACTTACCTTGAACCAAAAAAGAAAAAAAAAAAAAAACAGAACCCACTGGTCATACAGAGGAAAACCCTATCAGGGCACTTGCTCCAGGGGTAAACAATTCTGAAGTTGGTCACAGGTGGGGAATCATCTCCCATGCAGCCAGCAGCCCCCACACGAGGAGCGTCCTCATTGCAAAGCTGGGGGACCGTGAGGAGGCGTCTCTGAGTAAACGTGAGCTGAGCCCCAGGCCAGCTGCTGCTGAACTTTTCCCACCCTTC
The DNA here is from genome assembly GCF_965194805.1 of Balaenoptera borealis. Lineage (NCBI taxonomy): Eukaryota > Metazoa > Chordata > Mammalia > Artiodactyla > Balaenopteridae > Balaenoptera > Balaenoptera borealis. The sequence goes on from NW_028124009.1 coordinate 5,258,434, forward strand.
CCAGGTAAAACACCTGAATGTGTGCAAAGACTTTAAAAACTAGAGGAAGGGGCTTGGAGTCACACCAGCGACAGCACGCAGGCCGACTTGGTGCCTGCAGGCCAGCCAGGATGGTCCTGGCCCCGGGCGCTCGTCTGGAAGCTTTCCATTTCCCTGCCTGAGGTACCCCTCCTGTCCCGGCCCCCACTGCTTTTTTCCTTCCTCACCTCTGCCCGGGGAGAAATTCCAGCAGCTAGTATGGGTGACACATCCTCTTCTTTAGCAGGTGGCAGCCCGGCAACTCCTGCAGAAAGTCCAGCAGAGCCCCAGTCACACTGGGCCACTCATAGAGCCGTGGGCCCTACTCCCTCCCACCAGCCCAACCCCGAGACTGCTGACGGGGCAGAGAATATGGCGTCAGGCACAGCTGCAGAGGCTTTTGCTGCCTGGAGGGGTGTTTATATTGACCTCAACCCAGGCACACCTGGGAAGGGCTGGCCGGCCGGGTCAGGCTGCCCAGGTCAGCCAATCCTCGCCCCTCAGGGGCTCAGAGTTGCAGAAAATGGGCCTTGCTACACCAGCCAGATCCAAGGAACAGGTGTAGGGTCCCGAGAGTCAGGATAGATAAGGGGCGGCAGCCCTGGCTTGTTTTCGAATCATTTTATCTGGTCCATGAGTGGGAGACAACTTCAAGAAGACCCTCTGCTAATGAGAGGAACCCAGGAGTCAGGGAGAGGAGGGGTGGTGGGTGGAGACAGAGGCCTGGTGCCCCGGCTGCAGTGGAAGCCCCTGGAAGACCAGGCAGAGGGAGGCCGCACAGAGTGAAGCCTAGGGTCACAGACCTGTTGGAGCTGCTGTTTGTTAGTTCAAGCTCTGCTCTGAGGTGCTCTGTGTCAGCTCTGAGTGACAGGGGTGCTGGGGGTGCTCTGCAATGAGGGCTATGTGCACGGTTCCTGTGTGCCCAGCCCTGCCGGGGTACCTGTCCACGGGAGCTCCATATCCAGGGAGGGGCCTGCCCACGAGAGCCCCGTGGGCTGCTGCGTACCTGCCCAGGTGAGCTCCATATCTTGGGAGGGGCCTGACCACAAGAGCCCCGTGGGCTGCTGGGGACCTGGTAGAGGACGCCAGGACAGTCAGTGAAGCCACAGAGGATATACATCTAGTAGTTCCTAATTCCTACACCCTGCTGGTCATTCTACCATCCACCAGGACATGGCATTCTGTATTAGACTTCAATGATGCCTTCTTCTGTATTCCATTAGTCCCAGAGTCACAAGAAATTTTGGCCGTGAGTGGCAGGACTCAACCTACAACAAAAACAATACTGCTGGGCCGTCCTGCCCCAGGGGTTCAAAAATTCCCACACCATCTTTGGGGAAACGTTAGCTAAAGACCTAAAAGATCTACCTCTGGAGAAGGGAACCCTCCTTCAATATGCAGATGACATTCTGATCACCAGCCCGACTAAGGAGGCCTCTGAACTACCTAGCCAATAAAAGATAGAAGGTGTCCAAGGAAAAGGCTCAAATATCACAAACTAAGGTGGCCTTCCTGGGCTTCATTCGCACAGAAGGTCGGAGAAGCCCACCCCAGGAAAGGGAAGAAGCCATTTGCAGCCTCACCTTTCCTGAAACTAGAAGACAGCTTAGGGGTTCCTGGGGAGACCGGGGTTTGCTGCATCTGGATCCCTAACTACAGTCTAATAGTTAGACTGGGCCTCTATATGAAACACTGAAAGGAAAAGATGATGATCCTTTTGAATAGAATCCAGAAGGGGCCTTTCAAGAATGGAAAGAGCAGTCAATTCAGACCCTGGCCCTGGACCTCCCTAAGTTAGCTAAACCCTTTGACCTTTACATTCCTGGTCCAAGGCGAATCGCCCTTGGAGTATTAGTGCAAAAACTGGGACCACTTGAAATGGAACAATGCAAGAATGCCCTCCAGGCATTGGCCAGCCACCCCATCCGACCAGGATACTGGGGGTATCTAGAAACCTGGAAATCAGCAGCCCACAAGGCCAGCTCCCTCCTAAGGGAAAAGGACGCCACTTGGTGATCCTAACCACCCACCATGCCCTGAAGTTGCAGGGATTGCTCCGTGGGCACAATGACCTCGAGTGAGGAGGCCCTCCAACACCAACCTCCAGAGAGACAACCTGGGGCAATGGGCCCCCATGACGACTCGTGTGACCATCACTTGACCTGGAGCTTCTCTCAGAAAACAACAAGAGTGTGCCCCAAAAGAGCAGACTATTGCTTACAGGACTTACTGCACCCAGAGCGGAGCTAATAAACTTGGCAGGGGAACCGTAAATAACGCTGCCACCATAGAAAAGCCTACAGACACCGCAGTGACGGCGGCCAATGAGACCGGCTGTACTCCTGGCTACTTCAAAAGGCCGTTGACTGAGTGGCCGTCATGGTCCTGGATCACCACCGGCCCTGGACTGTCTGGGAGTTGAGCAAGCAGGGCTCTGACACCTGGTGCTGTTTGTACGTTAATTCAGTGGCCTAACTGAAGAAAGCACAGACTACTGGTCAGAGCATCTAGGCTGGCAGAAACCGTCAGCCTAAGGGGGCCGAACCAATGTGGAGCAGGGTAAAACCGCCCACCCCCCCAGCGTCTCTGCACATCTCTTTCCTGGACCCTTAAAGGTCATTAGAATCTATAAAACTTCCAATGCTGGTGCTCAGGCAGACGAGCAGTGAGGGAGGAGGCCTGCGGACAATCAACCTCACCTGGAGGCTGCTGGGGAGGAGTCCTGCCCCTCCCCCCGGGTATGAGGACACCCAACTCAGCATGAAGCATTTACAGAAGACGTGTCTGCACCCTCAGCGCCCCAAGAATGAGGAATGGGACAAAAGGCAGAGGAGGGCTTTGTCACTGGCAAAGCCCATTAAAAATTCCTGGGAGATAAAAATAGAATCTGGGCAATAAAATAAAGTCTAACCATTTTTTCCTTTGTGCTTTGTCTAATTTCACTTGCTCCTAGGTTTCCACATGAAGAGGTCCCACACCCGACACTTCAGACCCGATTTCCTCGTGCAAAATGGCTGGGCCGACACCTCAGCTCGTGGGGCCCCGTGCAGACTCTGCGACATAGAGCCTGAGCTCCAGCCAACCTGGCCCTCGAGAGCTCCGCCCCCTCCCTCCCGCTGATGCTGACAGGATCCCTACACAGCAGCCCGGCCCACAACCCGCAGGGGAGCACACACTCTCACCTCTCCATTCTCTGATCAAAATATAAAGTTTTTCTTTGCTTCTGAACCAAAGTCAGTCTCGATCTGTTGGCTCCAATGACACTGGGCAGGGAGACCCTTGTTGGGGCCCACTCTGCAGGATCAGTAACAGAATTTGAGAACATTGTAACTTCAATGAACAGATGTGTGAGCCAAACTGTAATTAACATAGAGCAGTGTATAAGGCTCGTGTAAAATAAGATGTTTCTAACACTTCCATTTGATATTTCCATCACTTTATTATAAGCAAGTTCAGTGGAGGGGATTGTCTTATTTGTCAGGTCAAGAGTAGAGAAATGCAGTGATTTCTTTCCAAGGATGTACATCTAATAATCTTGGTTGAAGTTTCAACCTTGTTTGGAATGATTTTCCATTGAAAATGATACCTCTCTTTCAGCTCCTAGATTTCTGAGAAGTATAAAATCTTATATTTTTTATTACCAAAGGGGAAAGGTGGGAGGAGGGATAAATTAACAGTTTCAGATTAACATATACACACTGCTATGTATAAAATATATCATCAACAAGGAACTACTGTATAGCACAGGGAACTATACTCAATATTTTGTAATGACCCCTGAGGGGAAATAATCTGAAAAACAATAGATATCTATATCGACATCATCTATCAACTACAGATAAAATGGAAACTAAAGGAGGCCGATGGTGAGCGTTTCTGAACCTGAAGACTTCAATCATCTAAAGTTCGGACTCTGCCTACGGCCCAAGTCCCTTAATGAACACACATGTACCAGTAGCTTAAAAATTCCCCAGATTGGAGTTCGGGGAGACACTGATTTGGAAAAATCCCTTGTGTTCTCCTTACATACACGGGACCTTTCCTACAGCTAAAACATGCCTGTGACACCCAGAAGATGGAACACGGTTGGATCAGGAAGATTTTGGAAAAGGCACCAAAACGCCTAATTTCCTGGTTGTTGGGTTCACCCCTCCAGCCTTTTTCCTTAAAATCTCCCCACTAGAGGATGTCAGCACCTTCAACATCCAGTTGCACAGAAATCGGAATTTGTGCAAAGGAAGAAGGGGAAGGAGGAGAAACAAGGAGAGCCAAGCCCTAGATGTTCGGAGAGGCACATGTCACTCTACTTTCCAGTCAGGAAGAAGAATTAAGCAAAGGCTTAGCTTGCCACCGGGAACCAGAGTAGGTCCAGAAGCAAACGAGCGGTTCTGCGGAAAGCTCCCAAAAAAGCGAGTTGACAAATGGAGCTCAGGGGCACTGCAATTCACAAACCTGCAGAATTATAAATGATAACTCTCGTCCACAAATATATTGAGGGAAGGCAACGAAGAGGATTTGAAATCAAGGCAGAATTGCAGGAAACAGATTTCAGGAGATAGATTCGAATCACCCCTAAAGCACATGAAAAGCGGCAAAACGTCGACAATGATGCACTTGGCCAAAAAGAGCATATGCGTTTTTTTCTGAATGAATTCAGGAAAAAACCCATAGGCCCTTTTTGGCCAACCAAGCAAGCCGGAAATGCAATTCAGCACTACAAAGAAGTCTGACTTCCCATCGGTCAAAATGGCCTTCCTAAAAAAGTGTAAAACAAGAAAAGCAGGAGAGGCCAGGGAGGCAAGGGAGCCTTGCTACACTGATGGGCGGGATGTAAATTGCCAACAGCCACTCTGGAGAAGTGTACGGTGTGTCCTGAAACATCTAAAAAACACAGCTTAGAGAGAATAGGGCACTTCCACTCATGGGGGTATAAATTGGGAAAATGAAAAATCAGCAAGACACAAGCACCCCAAAGTTTAGGGCTGCTCTGTTGACAAGGACCTCAACTTCATTCCACCTTCAATATCCCAGGAAAGAGAAAAATGGATAAAGAAGTTGTGGTCCTTATGTACAATGGAATATCACTCAGCCATGAAATCAATGTCATAAGGCTAGTAGCAGCATGATGAGTGGATTTAGGTACGACGATTCTAAGTGAAATAAGTCACACAGAAAAGGACACTTCTCATAAGGTATCACTGATAGAGGGAATGTAAAAACCGTTACACTTGAACTGAATTACAAAACAGAACAGAGTCACACATGCAAAAAACACACTATGGCTGCTTAACGGGAAAGGTGAGGTGGGGTGATACATAAAACAAGGGTTTCAAATTAGCTCAGATACCGTTCCATAAAACCAATATGTAATAGACAAGACCTACTCCTTGCTCAGAGAACTGGACTCAACACGCCCTATTCACCGCACAAGAATATATCTGACTAGTAATAATCTTAAAACCTATGTATTGATATCTCTCTGTTAGTGTGTCAAGTGGGTGTAAGGCGGCATAAACACAGCAGTGAAAAGCAGCTAAACCCCATTATAAAAATAAATTACTTTGAAAAACCCATGAAACAAAGACAGTGAAAGAGAGAAAAATTCCTACACAATTCGTTCAGGGGCTGTGATGCAACCTGGATTGACCATATCTAGACCCACAGCTGGATGAGACATAAGGGTGGACACTCTTGGGGCTGAGAGGTTTGGTGAGGTTGGGTGAGCAAACGCAGACCTTTTAAAGTAATACTGCGTGGTACCCATCGCATGGGTCCCAATCTCCAGGTTCAAGGGCATCTTGCTACATCGAAAACATGCATGAGAAACCCAGAAGATGGTACACCATGTGATGGGGAAAGGTTTCTAAAACGCACCTCATTTCTCATCTCCTTGTGCCCGGGTTCGCCATTCCAGCCGCTTTACTAGCAATCTCCCTACTTGGAGCATCAGCACCTTTAACCTCCTGTTCCGTACAGGTTGCAATTTGTCCTGAGGATGAACGGGAAGACGTGGAACCAATGAGAGACTAGCTCTTGGTGTTGGGACAGGCACAGGTCACTCTATTTTCCCATCAGGAAGAAGAATTAACTACAGGCTCAGCCTGCCCCCCGGAACCAGAAGAGGGCCTGAAGCCATCCTGCGCTTTTGTGGCCAGCTCCCAAAAAAGCGAGTTGTAAAATGGAGCTTGAGGGCACTGCAATTCACAAACCTGCAGAGTTATAAATGATAACTCTCGTCCACAAATATATTGAGGGAAGGCAAAGAAGACGATTTGACATCAAGGCAGAATTGCAGGAAACAGATTTCAGGAGGTAGATTCGAATCGCCTTTAAAGCACATGAAAAGCGGCAAAACGTTGACAATGATGCCCTTGGCCAAAAAGGGCGTATGCGTTTTTTCCTGAATATATTCAGGAAAAAACGCATACGCCCTTTTTGGCCAACCAAGCAACCTGGAAAGGCAAATCAGCACTACAAAGAAGACTCGCTACCCATCGGTCAAAAGGGCCATGCTGAAAAAAGTGTCAAAACCAGAAATGCAGGACAGGCCATGGAGAAATGGGAGCCTTGCTACACTGATGGGCGGGATGTAAATTGCCAACAGCCACTCTGGAGAAGTGTACGGTGAGTCCTGAAACATCTAAAAAACACAGCTTAGAGAGCATAGGGCACTTCCACTCATGGGGGTATAAATTGGGAAAATGAAAAATCAGCAAGACACAAGCACCCCCAAGTTGAGGGCTGCTCTGTTGACAAGGACCTCCACTTCATTCCACCTTCAATATCCCAGGAAAGAGAAAAATGGATAAAGAAGTTGTGGTCCTTATGTACAATGGAATATCACTCAGCCATGAAATCAATGTCATAAGGCTAGTAGCAGCATGATGAGTGGATTTAGGTACGACGATTCTAAGTGAAATAAGTCACACAGAAAAGGACACTTCTCATAAGGTATCACTTATAGAGGGAATGTAAAAACCATTACACTTGAACTGAATTACAAAACAGAACAGAGTCACACATGCAGAAAACACAGTATGGCTGCTTAACGGGAAAGGTGAGGTGGGGTGATACATAAAACAAGGGTTTCAAATTAGCTCAGATACCGTTCCATAAACCCAATATGTAATAGACAAGACCTACTCCTTGCTCAGAGAACTGGACTCAACACGCCCTATTCGCTGCACAAGAATATATCTGACTAGTAATAATCTTAAAACCTATGTATTGATGTCCCTCTGTAAGTGAATCAAGTGGGTGTAAAGGGGCATAAACACAGCAGTGAAAATCAGGTAAACCCCATTATAAAAATAAATTACTTAAAAATTCCAAAAAACAAAGACAGTGATAGAGGGAAAATTTTTACGTAATTCGTTCCGGGGCTGTGATGCAACCTGGTGTGACCATATCTAGACCCACAGCTGGATGAGAAATAAAGCTGGACACTCTTGGGGCTGAAGGTCTCTTTCCCTATTTACCAGATTAGGAACGTAGAAAGGCTGCCACCCTCTGGCCGTTACCTGCAAAAGCAGCTTTAAAACCTGTGCTAATGGTCACTTCATATGAACAAGTACTTCAGGGCTGTAAATGAAACGTGCCCTCAAAATGTCTTGAGGGAGGTAATGGCCAAAAATTTTCAAAATGTGACACTTACTTTAAGAAAACACTTTGAAGAACTGAGCTGTAATCACAGTTTGATAAATAAAAAGGGCATGCTTTAAAGCTCAATTTCAACAGATTATGGGACACATGCAAATTCAACCACAGATAGGCATCAGCTCGCACCCATTAGAATAACCATCAGCAAGAAAACTACAAACAATAAATATTGAAGGTGTTTTGGAGAAATGCATACCCTCAATTTTAAGTGGGACGTAACCTGGAAAGAGCCACTAATGAGAACTGAATGGTGGTGCCTTTAAAACATACACACTGAGCTACCATATGATACAGCAAGCCCACTGCTTGGCCTATAACATAAGAAGATATAACTGGAAAGACACAGGCAAGCAAATGTGCATTGCAGCAGTATTACAATAGCCAAGACATGGAGGCAACCAGAAAGTCCATCAAGAGGTGCGTGGCCAAAGAAGAACTGGTACACGTACAGATGGAATATTAGCCCGGGAAAAAAATGAAACAATGCCATTTGCAGCACCATGTATGATTCTTGAGGTAATCAGGCAAATTGTACTAAGTCAGAAAGCAAAAGACACATATCCTATAATATCACTTATAGGTCTTAGCTAAAAATTGATACCAATGAAGATATTTCCACAGAGAAATGCAATCACAGATTCATTAAACAAACTTATGGTTCACCAAATGGAAAGGTGTGAGGATTGGATACATTAGGATATTGGGGTTAAGATAGATATAGAAACACATGTGAAATATGTAATCACCAAAGACCTACATAATACCAAGACAAGACTACTCAACATCGTGTCATAACCTACATGGGAAAATGATCCAAAGAAGAATAGATATATGTATATGTTTAAAAGAACCACATCTTTCACACCTAGAAGAAACAAAACATTTTAATTAAATTTGCTCTGACAAAAAATAAAAATTAAATTAAAAAAAGAACAAGAAGTAATGAGACATAAACTTAAGGGGCTATTTGCTGGCACATTGCATTCTAATTTACAACCAGAACATGACTTCCATTAAGGCTCTGTCATCACTAATAAAGCAGCTTTATAAGCAATGTTGAAGGTAGCTTAAAAGAAGTCTCACTAATTATTGATAGTAACAAGGAAACAAAGAAAAGTAAAAATCTCACTGCAAAAAGTATACATAGGGTAAGGATAGTAGATCAAACACTTATTAAACTTCTGTAGAGAATAAAAGACAACAGTAGTATGTTTTTTTAAAAAGAGAGGGCCCAAATAAATCTGAAATGAAAGAGATGATGTTACAACGGACACCACAGAAATACAAAGTATCCTAAGATACACACAGGGTAACTCAGGGCTCAGACTGGACGGAGCCCACTCTCCAGTCCCCTGTACATGACTTACAGGAGCCTCAGGAACTGAGGAGGGGGTCCCTGAGGAGAGGCTCAAGATAGAATATGGTAGACATTAACATGACTGCATTCATCTTAAACATGCCTGAACTACATTCACACGAGATGATTTTGTCCTGTATGTACATCGGCACCTCTAGTTGGAACTGCAGATCTTTGGCTTCAACACCTCTACTGACAACATTAGCGTCACCTGCTGTGGACCGTCTCCTATAGGATTTCTAGAATCACAAAACATCAAAGCTTCACAGGACCCAGAGTCTGTGCAACTCCACACAGAGTCTCAGAGTCTCAACTCCACTCAGATACTCCACTCTTGGAGGGCACACACAAAGTAGTGTGCACATCAGGACCCAGGGGAAGGAGCAGTGACCCTGTAGGAGAATGACCAGAACTACCTGCTACTTTTAGAGGGTCTCTTGCAGAGGCAGGTGGTGGCTGTGGCTGTGGCTCACCGTGAGGACAACGACACTGGCAGCAGAAGTTCTGGGAAATACTCCTTGGTGTGAGCCCTCCCAGAGTCCGCCATTAGCCCCACCAAGAGCAAGGTAGGCTCCAGGGCTGGGTCGCCTCAGGCCAAACAACCAACAGGGAGGGAACCCAGCCCCATGCATCAGCAGACAAGCGGATTAAACTTTTTATTAAAGTTTTATTTAATCCGTAGACAAGCGGATTAAAGCTCTGCCCACCAAAGCAACACCCAGCTCTACCCACCACCAGTCCTTCCCATCAGGAAGCTTGCACAAGCCTCTAAGATAGACTCATCCACCGGAGAGCAGACAGCAGAAGCAAGAAGAACTACAATTCTGCAGCCTGTGGAAGGAAAACCACATTCACAGAAAGATAGACAAAATGAAAAGGCAGAGGACTTTATACCAGATCAAGGAACAAGATAAAACCCCAGAAAAAAAAAACAAAATGAGGTGGAGATAGGGAACCTTCCAGAAAAAAAATTCAGAATAATGATAGTGAAGTTGAGCCAAGACCTTGGAAAAAGAAAGGAGGCAAAGATCGAGAAGATGCAAGAAATGTTTAACAAAGACCTAGAAGAATTAAGGAACAAACACCTAGAAGAATTAAAGAACAAACAAACAGAGGTGAACAATGGAATAACTGAAATGAAAAATACACTAGAAGGAATCAGTAGCAGAATAACTGTGGCAGAAGAACGGATAAGTGACCTGGAAGACAGAAAGGTGGAAATCACTGCCATGGAACAGAATAAAGAAAAAGAATGAAAATAAACGAAGACACCCCAAGAGTCCTCTGGGACAACATTAAACGCAACAACATTCGCATTATAGGGGTCCCAGAAGGAGAAGAGAGAGAGAAAGGACCCGAGAATATATTTAAAGAGATAATGGTCAAAAACTTCCCTAGCATGGGAAAAGAAATAGCCACCCAAGTCCAGAAGCACAGAGTGTCCCAGGCAGGATAAACCAAAGGAGAAAAATGACAAGACACATAGTAATCAAATTGACAAAAATTAACGACAAAGAAAAATGATCGAAAGCAGCAAGGGAAAAATGACAAATAACATACAAGGGAACTCCCATAAGGATAACAACTGATTTCTCAGCAGAAAATCTACAAGCCAGAAGGAAGTGGCATGATAAATTTAAAGTGATGAAAGGGAAGAACCTACAACCAAGAGTACTCCACCCTGCAAAGAGCTCATTCAGATTTGATGGAGAAATCAAAAGCCTTACAGACAAGCAAAAGCTAAGAGAATTCAGCACCATGAAACCAGCTCTACACCAAATGCTAAAGGAACTTCTCTAAGTGGGAAACACAAGAGAAGAAAAGGACCCACCAAGACAAACCCATAACAATTAAGAAAATAGTAGTAGGAACATACATATCGATAATTACCTTAAACGTGAATGCACTACATGTTCCAACCAAAAGACACAGGCTCGCTGAATGGATACAAAAACAAGACCCATATATATGCTGTCTACAAGAGATCCATTTCAGACCTAGGGACACATACAGACTCAAAGTGAGGCGATGGAAAAATATATTCTATGCAAATGAAAATCAAAAGAAAGCTGCAGTAGCAATACTCATATCAGATAAAATAGACTTTAAAATAAAGAATGTTACAAGAGACGAGGAAAGGCACTACATAATGGTCAGGGGATCAATCCAAGAAGAAGATATAACAACTATAAATATATATGTACCCAAAATAGGAGCAGCTCAATGTATAAGGCAACTGCTAACAGCTATAAAAGAGGAAATCGACAGTAACACAATAATAGCGGGGGACTTTAACAGCTCACTTACACCAGTGGAGATCAGCCAGACAGACAATTAATAAGGAAACACAAGCTTTAAATGACACAATAGACCAGATAGAGTTAATTGATATTTATAGGACATTCCATCCAAAAACAGCAGATTACACGTTCTTCTCAACTGCACACGGAACATTCTCCAGGATAGATCACATCTTGGGTCACAGATAAAGCCTCAGTAAATTTAAGAAAACTGAAATCATATCAAGCAGCTGTTCCGACCACAATGCTATGAGATTAGAAATCAATTACACGGAAAAAACCGTAAAAAACACAAACACATGGAGGCTAAACAATACGTTACTAAATAACCAAGAGATCACTGAAGAAATCAAAGAGGAAATCAAAAACTACCTAGAGACAAATGACAACAAAAACACGATGATCCAAAACCTATGGGATGCAGCAAAAGGAGTTCTAAGAGGGAAGTTTATAGCAATACAAGCCTACCTCAAGAAACAAGAAAAATCTCAAATAAACAATCTAACCTTACACCTAGAGGAACTAGAGAAAGAAGAACAAAACCCAAAGTTAGTAGAAGGAAAGAAATCATAAAGATCAGAGCAGAAATAAATGAAATAGAAACAAAGAAAACGAAAGCAAAGATCAATAAAACTAAAAGCTGGTTCTTTGAGAAGATAAGCAAAAATGATCAACCTCTAGCCGGACTCCAGAAAAAGAGGGAGAGGACGCAAATCAACAAAATTAGAAGTGAAAAAGCAGAAGTTATAACAGACACCACAGGAATACAAAGCATCCTAAGAGACTACTACAAGCAACTCTAGGCCAATAAAATGGACAATCTGGAAGAAATGGACAAATTCTTAGAAAGGGATAACCTTCTAAGACTGAACCAGGAAGAAATAGAAAATATGAACAAACCTATCACAAGCAATGAAATTGAAACTGTGATTAAAAATCTTCCAACAAACAAAAGTCCAGAACCAGATGGCATCACAGGTGAATTCTATCAAACATTTAGAGCAGAGCTAACACCCAACCTTCTCAAATTCTTCAAAACAATTGCAGCGGAAGGAACACTCCCAAACTCATTCTATGAGACCACCATCACCCTGATACCAAAATCAGACAGAGATACTACAAGGAAAGAAAATTATAGACCAATATCACTGATGAATATAGATGTAAAAATCCTCAACAAAATACTAGCAAACAGAATCGAACAACACATGAAAAGGATCATACACCATGATCAAGTGGGGTTTATCCCAGGGATGCGAGGATTCTTCAATATACACAAATCAATGTGATACACCATATTAACAAATTGTAGAATAAAACCATATGATCATCTCAATAGATGAAGGAAAAGATTTTGAGAAAATTCAACACTCATTTACGATAAAAACTCTGCAGAGTGTGGGCATAGAGGGAAACTACCTCAACATAATAAAGGCCATATATGACAAACCCACAGCAAACAACATTCTCAATGGTGAAAAACTGAAAGCGTTTCCTCTAAGATCACGAACAAGACGAGGATGTCCACTCTCACCACTGCTATTCAACATAGTTTTGGAAGTCCTAGCCATGGCAATCAGAGAAGAAAAAGAAATAAAAGGAATACAAAAAGGAAAAGAAGAAGTAAAATTGTCACTGTTTGCAGATGACATGATATCATAGATAGAGAATCCTAAAGATGCCACCAGAAAACCACTGGAGCTAATCAATGAATTTGGTAAAGTTGCAGGATACAAAATTAATGCACAGAAATTGCTTGCATTCCTATACACTAACAATGAAAGATCAGAAAGAGAAATTAAGGAAACAATCCCATTACCACTGCAACAAAAAGAATAAAATACCTAGGAATAAACCTACCTAAGGAAGTAAAAGACCTGTACTCAGAAAACTATAAGACACTGATGAAAGAAATCAAAGATGATATAAACAGATGGAGACATATACCATGTTCTCGGATTAGAAGAATCAATATTGTGAAAATGACTATACTACCCAAAGCAATCTACAGATTCAATGCAATCCCGATCAAAATACCTTTGGCATTTTCTACAGAACAAGAAAAAAAAAATCTTAAAATTTGTAGGGAGACACAAAAGACCCTGGATAGCCAAAGCAGTCTTGAGGGGGGAAAAAAAAGAGCTGGAGGAATCAGACTTCCAGACTTCAGACTATATTGCAAAGCTACAGTAATCAAGATAATATGGTACTGACACAAGAACAGAAATATAGGTCAATAGAGCAGGATAGAAAGCACAGAGATAAACCCACGTACCTATGGTTCACTAATCTATGACAAAGGAGGCAAGGGTATACAATGGAGAAAAGACAGTGTCTTCAGCAAGTGGTGCTGGGAAAACTGGACAGTTACATGTAAAAGAATGAAATTAGTACACACCCTAACACCATACACAAAAATAAACTCAAAATGGATTAGAGACCTAAATATAAGACCAGCCACTATAAAACTCTTAGAGGAAAACATAAGCAGAACAGTCTATGACATAAATCACAGCAAGATCCTTTTTGACCCACCTCCTAGAGAAATGGAAATAAAAACAAAAATAAAAAAATGGGACCGAATGAAACATAAATTCTTTTGCACAGCAAAGGAAAACATAAGCAAGATGAAAAGACAACCATCAGAATGGGAGAAAATATTTTCAAATGAAGCAAATGGCAAAGGATTAATCTCCAAAAAGCAGCTCATGTAGCTCAATATCACAAAACCAAACAACCCAATCCAAAAATGGGCAGAAGACCTAAATAGACATTTCTCCAAAGAAGATATACAGGTTGCCAACAAACACATGAAAGGATGCTGAACATCACTAATCATTAGAGAAATGCAAATCAAAACTACAGTGAGGTATCACCTCACACCAGTCAGAATGGCCATCATCAAAAAATCTACCAACAATAAATGCTGGAGAGGCATTTATTGGAGCAAAGGGAACCCTCTTGCACTGTTGGTGGGAATGTAAATTGATATAGCCACTAGGGAGAACGGTATGGGGGTTCCTTAAAAACTAAAAATAGAACTACCATACAACCCAGCAAACCCACTCCTGGACATTTACCCTGAGAAAACCATAATTCAAAAAGAGTCATGTACCACAATGTTCACTGTAGCTCTATTTACAATAGCCAGGACATGGAAGCAACCTAAGTGTCCATCAACAGATAAATGGATAAGGAAGATGTGGCACAAATATACAATGGAACATTATTCAGCCATAAAAAGAAACGAAATTGAGTTACTTTTAGTGAGGTGGATGGATCTAGAGTCTGTCCTACAGAGTGAAGTAAGTCAGAAAGAGAAAAACAAATACCGTATGCTAACACATATATATGGAATCTTAAAAAAAAAAAGTTTATGAAGAACCTAGGGGCAGGAAAGGATTAAGGACACAGACGTAGAGAAAGGACTTGAGGACATGGGGAGAGGGAAGGGTAAGCTGGGACAAAGTGAGAGAGTGGTATGGACATATATACACTACCAAATGTAAAATTGATAGCTACTGGGAAGCAGCCACATAGCACAGGGAGATCAGCGCTGTGCTTTGTGACCACCTAAAAGGGTGGGATAAGGGAGTGAGAGGGAGTTGCAAGAGGGAGGGGATATGGTGTTATATGTATACGCACAGCTGATTCACTTTTTTATACAGCAGAAACTAACACACAATTGTAACGCAATTATACTCCAATAAAGATGTAAAAGAAAAAAAAAGCCCAGAGATAAACCTACACACCTATGGCCCACTAATCTATGACAAAGGAGGCAAGGGTATACAAAGGAGAAAAGACAGTCTCTTCAATAAGTGGTGCTGGGAAAAATGGACAGCTACATGTAAAAGAATGAAATTAGAACACTCCCTAACACCATACACAAAAAATAAACTCAAAATGGATTAGAGACCAAAATGTAAGACCGGACACTATAAAACTCTTAGAGGAAAACATAGGAAGAATACTCTTTGACATAAATCACAGCAAGATCTTTTTTGATCCACCTCCTAGAGTAATGGAATAAAAAAAAAATAAACATATGGGAGCAAATGAAACCTAAAAGCTTTTGCAAAGCAAAGGAAACTACAAACAAGACGAAAAGACAACCCTCACAATGGGAGAAAATATTTGCAAACGAATCAATGGACAAAGGATTAATCTCCAATGTATATAAACAGCTCATGCAGCTCAACAGTAAAAAAACAAACAACCCAATCCAAAAATGGGCAGATGACGTAAATAGACATTTGTCCCAAGAAGACATACAGATGACCAAGAAGCACATGAAAAGCTGCTCAACATCACTAATTATTAGAGAAATATAAACCAAAACTACAATGAGGTATCGCCTCACACGAGTTAGAATGGGCATCATCAGAAAATCTACAAGCAACAAATGCTGGAGAGGGTGTGGAGAAAAGGGAACCCTCTTACACTATTTGTGGGAATGTAAATTGATACAGTCACGATGGAGAACAGTATGGAGGTTCCTTAAGAAACTAAAAATAGAATTACCATATGACCCAGCAATCCCACTACTGGCCATATACCCAGAGAAAACCATAATTCAAAAAGACATATTCACCACAATATTCATTGCAGCACTGTTTACAATAGCCAGGTCATGGAAGCAACCTAAATGCCCATAGACAGACGAACAGAAAAGATGTGCTACATATATAAAATGGAATATTACTCAGCCATAAAAAGGAATGAAATTGGGTCATTTGTAGAGACGTGGATAGATCTAGAGACTGTCATACAGAGTGAAGTAAGTCAGAAAGAGAAAAACAAATATCGTATATTAACGCATACATGTGGAACCTAGAAAAATGGTAAAGATGAACCGGTTTGCAAGGCAGAAATAGAGACACAGATGTAGAGAACAAATGTATGGACACCAAGGGGGGAAAGTGGCAGGGTGGTGGTGGTGGGATGAATTGCGAGCCTGGGATTGACATATATACACTTATATGTATAAAATAGGTTACCAATAAGAGCCTGCTGTATAAAAAAAATGAATAAAATAAATTCAAAAATTAAAAAATAAGTAATACTTAAAAAAATAAAACAGAAAAAAAGTTCTGTCCTTCCCATAGACGTATTTATATGAATGAATTATTTCCATGCTTATATCCATAAATACAAAAAGAGGAATAAAACTTACCTTGAACCAAAAAAGAAAAAAAAAAAAAACAGAACCCACTGGTCATACAGAGGAAAACCCTATCAGGGCACTTGCTCCAGGGGTAAACAATTCTGAAGTTGGTCACAGGTGGGGAATCATCTCCCATGCAGCCAGCAGCCCCCACACGAGGAGCGTCCTCATTGCAAAGCTGGGGGACCGTGAGGAGGCGTCTCTGAGTAAACGTGAGCTGAGCCCCAGGCCAGCTGCTGCTGAACTTTTCCCACCCTTCCCAGGTAAAACACCTGAATGTGTGCAAAGACTTTAAAAACTAGAGGAAGGGGCTTGGAGTCACACCAGCGACAGCACGCAGGCCGACTTGGTGCCTGCAGGCCAGCCAGGATGGTCCTGGCCCCGGGCGCTCGTCTGGAAGCTTTCCATTTCCCTGCCTGAGGTACCCCTCCTGTCCCGGCCCCCACTGCTTTTTTCCTTCCTCACCTCTGCCCGGGGAGAAATTCCAGCAGCTAGTATGGGTGACACATCCTCTTCTTTAGCAGGTGGCAGCCTGGCATCTCCTGCAGAAAGTCCAGCAGAGCCCCAGTCACACTGGGCCACTCATAGAGCCGTGGGCCCTACTCCCTCCCACCAGCCCAACCCCGAGACTGCTGACGGGGCAGAGAATATGGCGTCAGGCACAGCTGCAGAGGCTTTTGCTGCCTGGAGGGGTGTTTATATTGACCTCAACCCAGGCACACCTGGGAAGGGCTGGCCGGCCGGGTCAGGCTGCCCAGGTCAGCCAATCCTCGCCCCTCAGGGGCTCAGAGTTGCAGAAAATGGGCCTTGCTGCACCGGCCAGATCCAAGGAACAGGCGTAGGGTCCCGAGAGTCAGGATAGATAAGGGGCGGCAGCCCTGGCTTGTTTTCGAATCATTTTATCTGGTCCATGAGTGGGAGACAACTTCAAGAAGACCCTCTGCTAATGAGAGGAACCCAGGAGTCAGGGAGAGGAGGGGTGGTGGGTGGAGACAGAGGCCTGGTGCCCCGGCTGCAGTGGAAGCCCCTGGAAGACCAGGCAGAGGGAGGCCGCACAGAGTGAAGCCTAGGGTCACAGACCTGTTGGAGCTGCTGTTTGTTAGTTCAAGCTCTGCTCTGAGGTGCTCTGTGTCAGCTCTGAGTGACAGGGGTGCTGGGGGTGCTCTGCAATGAGGGCTATGTGCACGGTTCCTGTGTGCCCAGCCCTGCCGGGGTACCTGTCCACGGGAGCTCCATATCCAGGGAGGGGCCTGCCCACGAGAGCCCCGTGGGCTGCTGCGTACCTGCCCAGGTGAGCTCCATATCCTGGGAGGGGCCTGACCACAAGAGCCCCGTGGGCTGCTGGGGACCTGCTAGAGGACGCCAGGACAGTCAGTGAAGCCACAGAGGATATACATCTAGTAGTTCCTAATTCCTACACCCTGCTGGTCATTCTACCATCCACCAGGACATGGCATTCTGTATTAGACTTCAATGATGCCTTCTTCTGTATTCCATTAGTCCCAGAGTCACAAGAAATTTTGGCCGTGAGTGGCAGGACTCAACCTACAACAAAAACAATACTGCTGGGCCGTCCTGCCCCAGGGGTTCAAAAATTCCCACACCATCTTTGGGGAAACGTTAGCTAAAGACCTAAAAGATCTACCTCTGGAGAAGGGAACCCTCCTTCAATATGCAGATGACATTCTGATCACCAGCCCGACTAAGGAGGCCTCTGAACTACCTAGCCAATAAAAGATAGAAGGTGTCCAAGGAAAAGGCTCAAATATCACAAACTAAGGTGGCCTTCCTGGGCTTCATTCGCACAGAAGGTCGGAGAAGCCCACCCCAGGAAAGGGAAGAAGCCATTTGCAGCCTCACCTTTCCTGAAACTAGAAGACAGCTTAGGGGTTCCTGGGGAGACCGGGGTTTGCTGCATCTGGATCCCTAACTACAGTCTAATAGCTGGGCCTCTATATGAAACACTGAAAGGAAAAGATGATGATCCTTTTGAATAGAATCCAGAAGCGGCCTTTCAAGAATGGAAAGAGCAGTCAATTCAGACCCTGGCCCTGGACCTCCCTAAGTTAGCTAAACCCTTTGACCTTTACATTCCTGGTCCAAGGCGAATCGCCCTTGGAGTATTAGTGCAAAAACTGGGACCACTTGAAATGGAACAATGCAAGAATGCCCTCCAGGCATTGGCCAGCCACCCCATCCGACCAGGATACTGGGGGTATCTAAAAACCTGGAAATCAGCAGCCCGCAAGGCCAGCTCCCTCCTAAGGGAAAAGGACGCCACTTGGTGATCCTAACCACCCACCATGCCCTGAAGTTGCAGGGATTGCTCCGTGGGCACAATGACCTCGAGTGAGGAGGCCCTCCAACACCAACCTCCAGAGAGACAACCTGGGGCAATGGGCCCCCATGACGACTCGTGTGACCATCACTTGACCTGGAGCTTCTCTCAGAAAACAACAAGAGTGTGCCCCAAAA
The DNA here is from genome assembly GCF_965194805.1 of Balaenoptera borealis. NCBI lineage: Eukaryota > Metazoa > Chordata > Mammalia > Artiodactyla > Balaenopteridae > Balaenoptera > Balaenoptera borealis. The sequence continues at coordinate 5,277,410 of NW_028124009.1, forward strand.
GAGCAGACTATTGCTTACAGGACTTACTGCACCCAGAGCGGAGCTAATAAACTTGGCAGGGGAACTGTAAATAACGCTGCCACCATAGAAAAGCCTACAGACACCGCAGTGATGGCGGCCAATGAGACCGGCTGTACTCCTGGCTACTTCAAAAGGCCGTTGACTGAGTGGCCGTCATGGTCCTGGATCACCACCGGCCCTGGACTGTCTGGGAGTTGAGCAAGCAGGGCTCTGACACCTGGTGCTGTTTGTACGTTAATTCAGTGGCCTAACTGAAGAAAGCACAGACTACTGGTCAGAGCATCTAGGCTGGCAGAAACCATCAGCCTAAGGGGGCCGAACCAATGTGGAGCAGGGTAAAACCGCCCACCCCCCCAGCGTCTCTGCACATCTCTTTCCTGGACCCTTAAAGGTCATTAGAATCTATAAAACTTCCAATGCTGGTGCTCAGGCAGACGAGCAGTGAGGGAGGAGGCCTGCGGACAATCAACCTCACCTGGAGGCTGCTGGGGAGAAGTCCTGCCCCTCCCCCCGGGTATGAGGACACCCAACTCAGCATGAAGCATTTACAGAAGACGTGTCTGCACCCTCAGCGCCCCAAGAATGAGGAATGGGACAAAAGGCAGAGGAGGGCTTTGTCACTGGCAAAGCCCATTAAAAATTCCTGGGAGATAAAAATAGAATCTGGGCAATAAAATAAAGTCTAACCATTTTTTCCTTTGTGCTTTGTCTAATTTCACTTGCTCCTAGGTTTCCACATGCAGAGGTCCCACACCCGACACTTCAGACCCGATTTCCTCGTGCAAAATGGCTGGGCCGACACCTCAGCTCGTGGGGCCCCGTGCAGACTCTGCGACATAGAGCCTGAGCTCCAGCCAACCTGGCCCTCGAGAGCTCCGCCCCCTCCCTCCCGCTGATGCTGACAGGATCCCTACACAGCAGCCCGGCCCACAACCCGCAGGGGAGCACACACTCTCACCTCTCCATTCTCTGATCAAAATATAAAGTTTTCCTTTGCTTCTGAACCAAAGTCAGTCTCGATCTGTTGGCTCCAATGACACTGGGCAGGGAGACCCTTGTTGGGGCCCACTCTGCAGGATCAGTAACAGAATTTGAGAACATTGTAACTTCAATGAACAGATGTGTGAGCCAAACTGTAATTAACATAGAGCAGTGTATAAGGCTCGTGTAAAATAAGATGTTTCTAACACTTCCATTTGATATTTCCATCACTTTATTATAAGCAAGTTCAGTGGAGGGGATTGTCTTATTTGTCAGGTCAAGAGTAGAGAAATGCAGTGATTTCTTTCCAAGGATGTACATCTAATAATCTTGGTTGAAGTTTCAACCTTGTTTGGAATGATTTTCCATTGAAAATGATACCTCTCTTTCAGCTCCTAGATTTCTGAGAAGTATAAAATCTTATATTTTTTATTACCAAAGGGGAAAGGTGGGAGGAGGGATAAATTAACAGTTTCAGATTAACATATACACACTGCTATGTATAAAATATATCATCAACAAGGAACTACTGTATAGCACAGGGAACTATACTCAATATTTTGTAATGACCCCTGAGGGGAAATAACCTGAAAAACAATAGATATCTATATCGACATCATCTATCAACTACAGATAAAATGGAAACTAAAGGAGGCCGATGGTGAGCGTTTCTGAACCTAAAGACTTCAATCATCTAAAGTTCGGACTCTGCCTACGGCCCAAGTCCCTTAATGAACACACATGTACCAGTAGCTTAAAAATTCCCCAGATTGGAGTTCGGGGAGACACTGATTTGGAAAAATCCCTTGTGTTCTCCTTACATACACGGGACCTTTCCTACAGCTAAAACATGCCTGTGACACCCAGAAGATGGAACACGGTTGGATCAGGAAGATTTTGGAAAAGGCACCAAAACGCCTAATTTCCTGGTTGTTGGGTTCACCCCTCCAGCCTTTTTCCTTAAAATCTCCCCACTAGAGGATGTCAGCACCTTCAACATCCAGTTCCACAGAAATCGGAATTTGTCCAAAGGAAGAAGGGGAAGGAGGAGAAACAAGGAGAGCCAAGCCCTAGATGTTCGGAGAGGCACATGTCACTCTACTTTCCAGTCAGGAAGAAGAATTAAGCAAAGGCTTAGCCTGCCACCGGGAACCAGAGTAGGGCCAGAAGCAAACGAGCAGTTCTGCGGAAAGCTCCCAAAAAAGCTAGTTGAAAAATGGAGCTCAGGGGCACTGCAATTCACAAATATGCAGAGTTATAAATGATAACTCTCGTCCACAAATATATTGAGGGAAGGCAACGAAGAGGATTTGAAATCAAGGCAGAATTGCAGGAAACAGATTTCAGGAGTTAGATTTGAATCACCCCTAAAGCACATGAAAAACATCAAAACGTCGACAATGATGCACTTGGCCAAAAAGAGCATATGCGTTTTTTTCTGAATGAATTCAGGAAAAAACCCATAGGCCCTTTGTGGCCAACCAAGCAAGCCGGAAATGCAATTCAGCTCTACAAAGAAGTCTGACTTCCCATCGGTCAAAATGGCCTTCCTACAAAAGTGTAAAAACAAGAAAAGCAGGAGAGGCCAGGGAGTAAAGGGAGCCTTGTTACACTGATGGGTGGGGTGTAAATTGCCAATGATGACTCTGGAGAAGGGTATGGTGTTTCCTAAAACATCTAAAAAACACAGCTAGAGAGAAAGGGGCACATCGACTCATGGGCGTATAAATAGGGAAAACTAAAAATCAGCAAAACACAGGCACCCAAAACTTTAGGGCTGCTCTGTTGACAAGAACCTCCACTTAATTCCACCTTAAATATCCAAGGAAAGAGAAAAATGGATAAAGAAGTTGTGGTCCTTATGTACAATGGAATATCACTCAGCAATGAAATCAATGTCATAAGGGTAGTAGCAGCATGATGAGTGGATTTAAGTACAACGATTCTAAGTGAAATAAGTCACACAGAAAAAGACACTTCTCATAAGGTATCACTTATAGAGGGAATGTAAAAACCGTTACACTTGAATTGAATTACAAAACAGAACAAAGTCACACATGCCGAAAACACACTATGGCTGCTTAACGGGAAAGGTGAGGTGGGGTGATACATAAAACAAGGGTTTCAAACTAGCTCAGATACCGTTCCATAAACCCAATATGTAATAGACAAGACCTACTCCTTGCTCAGAGAACTGGACTCAACACGCCCTATTCACCGCACAAGAATATATCTGACTAGTAATAATCTTAAAACCTATGTATTGATATCACTCTGTTAGTGTGTCAAGTCGCTGTAAAGCGGCATAAACACAGCAGTGAAAAGCAGCTAAACCGCATTATAAAAATAAATTACTTTTAAAAACCCATGAAACAAAGACAGTGAAAGAGAGAGAAATTCTTACACAATTCGTTCAGGGGCTGTGATGCAAACTGGATTGACCATATCTAGACCCACAGTTGGATGAGACATAAGGGTGGACACTCTTGGGGCTGAGAGATTTGGTGAGGTTGCGTGAGCAAATGCAGACCCTTTAAAGTAATACTGCGTGGTACCCATTGCATGGGTCCCAAATCTCCAGGTTCAAGGGCATCTTCCTACATCGAAATCATGCATGAGAAACACAGAAGATGGTACACTGTGTGATGGGGAGAGGTTTCTAAAACGCACCTCATTTCTCATCTCCTTGTGCTCGGGTTTGCGATTGCAGCCACTTTACTAGCAATCTCCCTACTTGGAGCATCAGCACCTTTAAACTCCTCTGCCGTACAGGATGCAATTTGTCCGGAGGATGAACGGGAAGACGGGGAACCAATGAGAGACTAGCTCTTGGTGTTGGGACAGGCACAGGTCACTCTATTTTCCCATCAGGAAGAAGAATTAACCACAGGCTCAGCCTGCCCCGCGGAACTAGAACAGGGCCTGAAGCGATCCTGCGATTTTGCGGCCAGCTCCCTAAAAAGCGAGTTGTACAATGGAGCTTCAGGGCACTGCAATTCACAAACCTGCAGAGTTATAAATGATAACCCTCGTCCACAAATATATTGAGGGAAGGCAAAGAAGAGGATTTGAAATCAAGGCAGAATTGCAGGAAACAAATTTCAGGAGGTAGATTCGAATCGCTTTAAAGCACACGAAAAGCGGCAAAACGTTGACAATGATGCCCTTGGCCAAAAAGGGCGTATGCGTTTTTTCCTGAATATATTCAGGAAAAAAAGGATACGCCCTTTTTGGGCAACCAAGCAACCTGGAAAGGCAAATCAGTGTTACAAAGAAGTCTCGCTTCCCATCTGTCAAAAGGGCCATGCTGAAAAAAGTGTCAAAACCAGAAATGCAGGACAGGCCATGGAGAAATGGGAGCCTTGCTACACTGATGGGCGGGATGTAAATTGCCAACAGCCACTCTGGAGAAGTGTACGGTGTGTCCTGAAACATCTAAAAAACACAGCTTAGAGAGCATAGGGCACTTCCACTCATGGGGATATAAATTGGCAAAATGAAAAATCAGCAACACAAAAGCACCCCAAAGTTTAGGGCTGCTCTCTTGACAAGGACCTCCACTTCATTCCACCTTAAATATCCCAGGAAAGAGAAAAATGGATAAAGAAGTGGTGATCCTTATGTACAATGGAATATCACTCAGCCATGAAATCAATGTCATAAGGCTAGTAGCAGCATGATGAGTGGATTTAGGTACGACGATTCTAAGTGAAATAAGTCACACAGAAAAGGACACTTCTCATAAGGTATCACTGATAGAGGGAATGTAAAAACCGTTACACTTGAACTGAATTACCAAACAGAACAGAGTCACACATGCAGAACCAGAAATGCAGGAGAGGCCATGGAGAAATGGGAGCCTTGCTACACTGATGGGCGGGATGTAAATTGCCAACAGCCACTCTGGAGAAGTGTACGGTAAGTCCTGAAAAATCTAAAAAACACAGCTTAGAGAGCATAGGGCACTTCCACGCATGGGGGTATAAATTGGGAAAATGAAAAATCAGCAAGACACAAGCACGCCAAAGTTGAGGACTGCTCTGTTGACAAGAACCTCCACTTCATTCCACCTTCAATATCCCAGGAAAGAGAAAAATGGATAAAGAAGTTGTGGTCCTTATGTAAAATGGAATATCACTGAGCCATGAAATCAATGTCATAAGGCTAGTAGCAGCATGATGAGTGGATTTAGGTACGACGATTCTAAGTGAAATAAGTCACACAGAAAAGGACACTTCTCATAATGTATCACTGATAGGGGGAATGTAAAAACCGTTACACTTGAACTGAATTACAAAACAGAACAGAGTCACACATGCAGAAAACACACTATGGCTGCTTAACGGGAAAGGTGAGGTGGGGTGATACATAAAACAAGGGTTTCAAATTAGCTCAGATACCGTTCCATAAACCCAATATGTAATAGACAAGACCTACTCCTTGCTCAGAGAACTGGACTCAACACGCCCTATTCACCGCACAAGAATATATCTGACTAGTAATAATCGTAAAACATATGTATTGATATCTCTCTGTTAGTGTGTCAAGTGGGTGGAAAGCGGCATAAACACAGCCGTGAAAAGCAGCTAAACCCCATTATGAAAATAAATTACTTTGAAAAACCCATGAAAGAAAGACAGTGAAAGAGAGAGAAATTCTTACACAATGCGTTCAGGGGCTGTGATGCAACCTGGATTGACCATATCTAGACCCACAGCTGGATGAGACATAAGGGTGGACTCTCTTGGGGCTGAGAGGTTTGGTGAGGTTGGGTGAGCAAACGCAGACCCTTTAAAGTAATACTGCGTGGTACCCATCGCATGGGTTCCAAATCTCCAGGTTCAAGGGCATCTTCCTACATCGAAAACATGCATGAGAAACCCAGGAGATGGTACACCGTGTGATGGGGAAAGGTTTCTAAAACGCACCTCATTTCTCATCTCCTTGTGCCCGGGTTCACCATTCCAGCCGCTTTACTAGCAATCTCCCTACTTGGAGCATCAGCACCTTTAACCTCCTGTTCCGTACAGGTTGCAATTTGTCCTGAAGATGAACGGGAAGACGGGGAACCAACGAGAGACTAGCTCTTGGTGTCGGGACAGGCACAGGTCACTCTATTTTCCCATCAGGAAGAATAATTAACCACAGGCTCAGCCTGCCCCCCGGAACCAGAACAGGGCCTGAAGCCATCCTGCGCTTTTGCGGCCAGCTCCCAAAAAAGCGAGTTGTAAAATGGAGGTTCAGGGCACTGCAATTCACAAACCTGCAGAGTTATAAATGATAACTCTCATCCAGAAATATATTGAGGGAAGGCAAAGAAGACGATTTGAAATCAAGGCAGAATTGCACGAAACAGATTTCAGGAGGTAGATATGAATCGCCTTTAAAGCACATGAAAAGCGGCAAAACGTTGACAATGATGCCCTTGGCCAAAAAGGGCGTATGCGTTTTTTCCTGAATATATTCAGGAAAAAACGCATACGCCCTTTTTGGCCAACCAAGCAACCTGGAAAGGCAAATCAGCGCTACAGAGAAGTCTCGCTTCCCATCGGTCAAAAGGGCCATGCTGAAAAAAGTGTCAAAACCAGAAATGCAGGACAGGCCATGGAGAAATGGGAGCCTTGCTACACTGATGGGCGGGATGTAAATTGCCAACAGCCACTCTGGAGAAGTGTACGGTGTGTCCTGAAACATCTGAAAAACACAGCTTAGAGAGCATAGGGCACTTCCACTCATGGGGGTATAAATTGGGAAAATGAAAAATCAGCAAGACACAAGCACCCCAAAGTTGAGGGCTGCTCTGTTGACAAGGACCTCCACTTCATTCCACCTTAAATATCCCAGGAAAGAGAAAAATGGATAAAGAAGTTGTGGTCCTTATGTACAATGGAATATCACTCAGCCATGAAATCAATGTCATAAGGTTAGTAGCAGCATGATGAGTGGATTTAGGTACGACGATTCTAAGTGAAATAAGTCACACAGAAAAGGACACTTCTCATAAGGTATCACTGATAGAGGGAATGTAAAAACCGTTACACTTGAACTGAATTACAAAACAGAACAGAGTCACACATGCAGAAAACACACTATGGCTGCTTAACGGGAAAGGTGAGGTGGGGTGATACATAAAACAAGGGTATCAAATTAGCTCAGATACCGTTCCCTAAACCCAATATGTTGTAGACAAGACCTACTCCTTGCTCAGAGAACTGGACTCAACACGCCCTATTCACCGCACAAGAATATATCTGACTAGTAATAATCTTAAAACCTATGTATTGATATCTCTCTGTTAGTGTGTCAAGTGGGTGTAAAGCGGCATAAACACAGCCGTGAAAAGCAGCTAAATTCCCATTATGAAAATAAATTACTTTGAAAAACCCATGAAACAACGACAGTGAAAGAGATAGAAATTCTTACACAATGACTTCAGGGGCTGTGATGCAACCTGGATTGACCATATCTAGACCCACAGCTGGATGAGACATAAGGGTGGACACTCTTGGGGCTGAGAGGTTTGGTGAGGTTGGGTGAGCAAATGCAGAACCTTTAAAGTAATACTGCGTGGTACCCATCGCATGGGTCCCAAATCTCCAGGTTCAAGGGCATCTTCCTACATCGAAAACATGCATGAGAAACCCAGAAGATGGTACACCGTGTGATGGGGAAAGGTTTCTAAAACGCACCTCATTTCTCATCTCCTTGTGCCCGGGTTCGCCATTCCAGCCGCTTTACTAGCAATCTCCCTACTTGGAACATCAGCACCTTTAACCTCCTGTTCCGTACAGGTTGCAATTTGTCCTGAGGATGAACGGGAAGACGGGGAACCAACGAGAGACTAGCTCTTGGTGTCGGGACAGGCACTGGTCACTCTATTTTCCCATCAGGAAGAAGAATTAACCACAGGCTCAGCCTGCCCCCCGGAACCAGAACAGGGCCTGAAGCCATACTGCAATTTTGCGGCCAGCTCCCAAAAAAGCGAGTTGTAAAATGGAGGTTCAGGGCACTGCAATTCACAAACCTGCAGAGTTATAAATGATAACTCTCGTCCACAAATATATTGAGGGAAGGCAAAGAAGAGGATTTGAAATCAAGGCAGAATTGCAGGAAACAGATTTCAGGAGGTAGATTCGAATCGCCTTTAAAGCACATGAAAAGCGGCAAAACGTTGACAATGATGCCCTTGGCCAAAAAGGGCGTATGCGTTTTTTCCTGAATATATTCAGGAAAAAACGCATACGCCCTTTTTGGCCAACCAAGCAACCTGGAAAGGCAAATCAGCGCTACAGAGAAGTCTCGCTTCCCATCGGTCAAAAGGGCCATGCTGAAAAAAGTGTCAAAACCAGAAATGCAGGACAGGCCATGGAGAAATGGGAGCCTTGCTACACTGATGGGCGGGATGTAAATTGCCAACAGCCACTCTGGAGAAGTGTACGGTGTGTCCTGAAACATCTGAAAAACACAGCTTAGAGAGCATAGGGCACTTCCACTCATGGGGGTATAAATTGGGAAAATGAAAAATCAGCAAGACACAAGCACCCCAAAGTTTAGGGCTGCTATGTTGACCAGGACCTCCACTTCATTCCACCTTAAATATCCCAGGAAAGAGAAAAATGGATAAAGAAGTTGTGGTCCTTATGTACAATGGAATATCACTCAGCCATGAAATCAATGTCACAAGGCTAGTAGCAGCATGATGTGTGGATTTAGGTACGACGATTCTAAGTGAAATAAGTCACACAGAAAAGGACACTTCTCATAAGGTATCACTGATAGAGGGAATGTAAAAACCGTTACACTTGAACTGAATTACAAAACAGAACAGAGTCACACATGCAGAAAACACACTATGGCTGCTTAACTGGAAAGGTGAGGTGGGGTGATACATAAAACAAGGGTTTCAAATTAGCTCAGATACCGTTCCATAAACCCAGTATGTAATAGACAAAACCTACTCCTTGCTCAGAGAACTGGACTCAACACGCCCTATTCACCGCACAAGAATATATCTGACTAGTAATAATGTTAAAACTTATGTATTGATATCTCTCTGTTACTGTATCAAGTGGGTGTAAAGCGGCATAAACACAGCAGTGAAAAGCAGCTAAACCCCATTATGAAAATAAATTACTTTTAAAAACCCATGAAACAAAGACAGTGAAAGAGAGAGAAATTCTTACACAATGCGTTCAGGGGCTGTGATGCAACCTGGATTGACCATATCTAGACCCACAGCTGGATGAGACATAAGGGTGGACACTCTTGGGGCTGAGAGGTTTGGTGAGGTTGGGTGAGCAAACGCAGACCCTTTAAAGTAATACTGCATGGTACCCATCGCATTGGTCCCTAATGTCCAGCTTCAAGGGCATCTTCCTACATCGAAAACATGCATGAGAAACCCAGAAGATAGTACACCGTGTGATGGGGAAAGGTTTCTAAAACGCACCTCATTTCTCATCTCCTTGTGCCCGGGTTCGCCATTCCAGCCGCTTTACTAGCAATCTCCCTACTTGGAGCATCAGCACCTTTAACCTCCTGTTCCGTACAGGTTGCAATTTGTCCTGAGGATGAACGGGAAGACGGGGAACCAACGAGAGACTAGCTCTTGGTGTTGGGACAGGCACAGGTCACTCTATTTTCCCATCAGGAAGAAGAATTAACCACAGGCTCAGCCTGCCCCCCGGAACAAGAACAGGGCCTGAACCCATCCTGCGCTTTTGCAGCCAGCTCCCAAAAAAGCGAGTTGTAAAATGGAGGTTCAGGGCACTGCAATTCACAAACCTGCAGAGTTATAAATGATAATTCTCGTCCACAAATATATTGAGGGAAGGCAAAGAAGAGGATTTGAAATCAAGGCAGAATTGCAGGAAACAGATTTCAGGAGGTAGATTCGAATCGCCTTTAAAGCACATGAAAAGCGGCAAAATGTTGACAATGATGCCCTTGGCCAAAAAGGGCGTATGCGTTTTTTCCTGAATATATTCAGGAAAAAACGCATACGCCCTTTTTGGCCAACCAAGCAACCTGGAAAGGCAAATCAGCGCTACAAAGAAGTCTCGCTTCCCATCGGTCAAAAGGGCCATGCTGAAAAAAGTGTCAAAACCAGAAATGCAGGAGAGGCCATGGAGAAATGGGAGCCTTGCTATACTGATGGGCGGGATGTAAATTGCCAACAGCCACTCTGGAGAAGTGTACGGTGTGTCCTGAAACATCTGAAAAACACAGCTTAGAGAGCATAGCGCACTTCCACTCATGGAGGTATAAATTGGGAAAATGAAAAATCAGCAAGACACAAGCACCCCAAAGTTGAGGGCTGCTCTGTTGACAAGGACCTCCACTTCATTCCACCTTAAATATCCAAGGAAAGAGAAAAATGGATAAAGAAGTTGTGGTCCTTATGTATAACGGAATATCACTCAGCCATGAAATCAATGTCATAAGGTTAGTAGCAGCATGATGAGTGGATTTAGGAACGACGATTCTATGTGAAATAAGTCACACAGAAAAGGACACTTCTCATAAGGTATCACTTTTAGAGGGAATGTAAAAACCGTTACACTTGAACTGAATTACAAAACAGAACAGAGTCACACATGCAGAAAACACACTATGGCTGCTTAACGGGAAAGGGGAGGTGGGGTCATACATAAAACAAGGGTATCAAATTAGCTCAGATACCGTTCCATAAACCCAATATGTAATAGACAAGACCTACTCCTTGCTCAGAGAACTGGACTCAACACGCCCTATTCACCGCACAAGAATATATCTGACTAGTAATAATCTTAAAACCTATGTACTGATATCTCTCTGTTAGTGTGTCAAGTGGGTGTAAAGCGGCATAAACACAGCAGTGAAAAGCAGCTAAACCCCATTATAAAAATAAATTACTTTAAAACACCCATGAAACAAAGACAGTGAAAGAGAGAGTAATTCTTACACAATGCGTTCAGGGGCTGTGATGCAACCTGGATTGACCATATCTAGACCCACAGCTGGATGAGACATAAGGGTGGACACTCTTGGGGCTGAGAGGTTTGGTGAGGTTGGGTGAGCAAACGCAGACCCTTTAAAGTAATACTGCGTGGTACCCATCGCATGGGTCCCAAATCTCCAGGTTCAAGGGCATCTTCCTACATCGAAAACATGCATGAGAAACCCAGAAGATGGTACACCGTGTGATGGGGAAAGGTTTCTAAAACGCACCTCATTTCTCATCTCCTTGTGCCCGGGTTCGCCATTCCAGCCGCTTTACTAGCAATCTCCCTACTTGGAGCATCAGCACCTTTAATCTCCGGTTCCGTACAGGTTGCAATTTGTCCTGAGGATGAACGGGAAGACGGGGAACCAACGAGAGACTAGCTCTTGGTGTCGGGACAGGCACAGGTCACTCTATTTTCCCATCAGGAAGAAGAATTAACCACAGGCTCAGCCTGCCCCCCGGAACAAGAACAGGGCCTGAAGCCATCCTGCGCTTTTGCGGCCAGCTCCCAAAAAAGCGAGTTGTAAAATGGAGGTTCAGGGCACTGCAATTCACAAACCTGCAGAGTTATAAATGATAACTCTCGTCCACAAATATATTGAGGGAAGGCAAAGAAGAGGATTTGAAATCAAGGCAGAATTGCACGAAACAGATTTCAGGAGGTAGATACGAATCGCCTTTAAAGCACATGAAAAGCGGCAAAACGTTGACAATGATGCCCTTGGCCAAAAAGGGCGTATGCGTTTTTTCCTGAATATATTCAGGAAAAAACGCATACGCCCTTTTTGGCCAACCAAGCAACCTGGAAAGGCAAATCAGCGCTACAGAGAAGTCTCGCTTCCCATCGGTCAAAAGGGCCATGCTGAAAAAAGTGTCAAAACCAGAAATGCAGGACAGGCCATGGAGAAATGGGAGCCTTGCTACACTGATGGGCGGGATGTAAATTGCCAACAGCCACTCTGGAGAAGTGTACGGTGTGTCCTGAAACATCTGAAAAACACAGCTTAGAGAGCATAGGGCACTTCCACTCATGGGTGTATAAATTGGGAAAATTAAAAATCAGCAAGACACAAGCACCCAAAGTTGAGGGCTGCTCTGTTGACAAGGACCTCCACTTCATTCCACCTTAAATATCCCAGGAAAGAGAAAAATGGATAATAAAGTTGTGGTCTTTATGTACAATGGAATATCACTCAGCCATGAAATCAATGTCATAAGGTTAGTAGCAGCATGATGAGTGGATTTAGGTATGACGATTCTAAGTGAAATAAGTCACACAGAAAAGGACACTTCTCATAAGGTATCACTGATAGAGGGAATGTAAAAACCGTTACACTTGAACTGAATTACAAAACAGAACAGAGTCACACATGCAGAAAACACACTATGGCTGCTTAACGGGAAAGGGGAGGTGGGGTCATACATAAAACAAGGGTTTCAAATTAGCTCAGATACCGTTCCATAAACCCAATATGTAATAGACAAGACCTACTCCTTGCTCAGAGAACTGGACTCAACACGCCCTATTCACCGCACAAGAATATATCTGACTAGTAATAATCTTAAAACCTATGTACTGATATCTCTCTGTTAGTGTGTCAAGTGGGTGTAAAGCGGCATAAACACAGCAGTGAAAAGCAGCTAAACCCCATTATGAAAATAAATTACTTTGAAACACCCATGAAACAAAGACAGTGAAAGAGATAGAAATTCTTACACAATGAGTTCAGGGGCTGTGATGCAACCTGGATTGACCATATCTAGACCCACAGCTGGATGAGACATAAGGGTGGACACTCTTGGGGCTGAGAGGTTTGGTGAGGTTGGGTGAGCAAACGCAGACCCTTTAAAGTAATACTGCGTGGTACCCATCGCATGGGTCCCAAATCTCCAGGTTCAATGGCATCTTCCTACATCGAAAACATGCATGAGAAACCCAGAAGATGGTACACCGTGTGATGGGGAAAGGTTTCTAAAACGCACCTCATTTCTCATCTCCTTGTGCCCGGGTTCGCCATTCCAGCCGCTTTACTAGCAATCTCCCTACTTGGAGCATCAGCACCTTTAACCTCCGGTTCCGTACAGCTTGCAATTTGTCCTGAGGATGAACGGGAAGACGGGGAACCAACGAGAGACTAGCTCTTGGTGTCGGGACAGGCACAGGTCACTCTATTTTCCCATCAGGAAGAAGAATTAACCACAGGCTCAGCCTGCCCCCCGGAACAAGAACAGGGCCTGAAGCCATCCTGCGCTTTTGCGGCCAGCTCCCAATAATGCGAGTTGTAAAATGGAGGTTCAGGGCACTGCAATTCACAAACCTGCAGAGTTATAAATGATAACTCTCGTCCACAAATATATTGAGGGAAGGAAAAGAAGAGGATTTGAAATCAAGGCAGAATTGCACGAAACAGATTTCAGGAGGTAGATACGAATCGCCTTTAAAGCACATGAAAAGCGGCAAAACGTTGACAATGATGCCCTTGGCCAAAAAGGGCGTATGCGTTTTTTCCTGAATATATTCAGGAAAAAACGCATACGCCCTTTTTGGCCAACCAAGCAACCTGGAAAGGCAAATGAGCGCTACAGAGAAGTCTCACTTCCCATCGGTCAAAAGGGCCATGCTGAAAAAAGTGTCAAAACCAGAAATGCAGGACAGGCCATGGAGAAATGGGAGCCTTGCTACACTGATGGGCGGGATGTAAATTGCCAACAGCCACTCTGGAGAAGTGTACGGTGTGTCCTGAAACATCTGAAAAACCCAGCTTAGAGAGCATAGGGCACTTCCACTCATGGGGGTATAAATTGGGAAAATTAAAAATCAGCAAGACACAAGCACCCCAAAGTTGATGGCTGCTCTGTTGACAAGGACCTCCACTTCATTCCACCTTCAATATCCCAGGAAAGAGAAAAATGGATAAAGAAGTTGTGGTCCTTATGTACAATGGAATATCACTCAGCCATGAAATCAATGTCATAAGGTTAGTAGCAGCATGATGAGTGGATTTAGGTACTACGATTCTAAGTGAAATAAGTCACACAGAAAAGGACACTTCTCATAAGGTATCACTTTTAGAGGGAATGTAAAAACCGTTACACTTGAACTGAATTACAAAACAGAACAGAGTCACACATGCAGAAAACAGACTATGGCTGCTTAACGGGAAAGGGGACGTGGGGTGATACATAAAACAAGGGTATTAAATTAGCTCAGATACCGTTCCATAAACCCAATATGTAGTAGACAAGACCTACTCCTTGCTCAGAGAACTGGACTCAACACGCCCTATTCACCGCACAAGAATATATCTGACTAGTAATAATCTTAAAACCTATGTATTGATATCTCTCGGTTAGTGTGGCAAGTGGGTGTAAAGCGGCATAAACACAGCCGTGAAAAGCAGCTAAACCCCATTATGAAAATAAATTACTTTGAAAAACCCATGAAACAATGACAGTGAAAGAGATAGAAATTCTTACACAATGAGTTCAGGGGCTGTGATGCAACCTGGATTGACCATATCTAGACCCACAGCTGGATGAGACATAAGGGTGGACACTCTTGGGGCTGAGAGGTTTGGTGAGGTTGGGTGAGCAAACGCAGACCCTTTAAAGTAATACTGCGTGGTACCCATCGCATGGGTCCCAAATCTCCAGGTTCAATGGCATCTTCCTACATCGAAAACATGTATGAGAAACCCAGAAGATGGTACACCGTGTGATGGGGAAAGGTTTCTAAAACGCACCTCATTTCTCATCTCCTTGTGCCCGGGTTCGCCATTCCAGCCGCTTTACTAGCAATCTCCTTACTTGGAGCATCAGCACCTTTAACCTCCGGTTCCGTACAGGTTGCAATTTGTCCTGAGGATGAACGGGAAGACGGGGAACCAACGAGAGACTAGCTCTTGGTGTCGGGACAGGCACAGGTCATTCTATTTTCCCATCAGGAAGAAGAATTAACCACAGGCTCAGCCTGCCCCCCGGAACCAGAACAGGGCCTGAAGCCATCCTGCGCTTTTGCGGCCAGCTCCCAAAAATGCGAGTTGTAAAATGGAGGTTCAGGACACTGCAATTCACAAACCTGCAGAGTTATAAATGATAACTCTCGTCCACAAATATATTGAGGGAAGGCAAAGAAGAGGATTTGAAATCAAGGCAGAATTGCACGAAACAGATTTCAGGAGGTAGATACGAATCGCCTTTAAAGCACATGAAAAGCGGCAAAACGTTGACAATGATGCCCTTGGCCAAAAAGGGCGTATGCGTTTTTTTCCTGAATATATTCAGGAAAAAACGCATACGCCCTTTTTGGCCAACCAAGCAACCTGGAAAGGCAAATCAGCGCTACAGAGACGTCTCGCTTCCCATCGGTCAAAGGGGCCATGCTGAAAAAAGTGTCAAAACCAGAAATGCAGGACAGGCCATGGAGAAATGGGAGCCTTGCTACACTGATGGACGGGATGTAAATTGCCAACAGCCACTCTGGAGGAGTGTACGGTGTGTCCTGAAACATCTGAAAAACACAGCTTAGAGAGCATAGGGCACTTCCACTCATGGGTGTATAAATTGGGAAAATTAAAAATCAGCAAGACACAAGCACCCAAAGTTGAGGGCTGCTCTGTTGACAAGGACCTCCACTTCATTCCACCTTAAATATCCCACGAAAGAGAAAAATGGATAATAAAATTGTGGTCCTTATGTACAATGGAATATCACTCAGCCATGAAATCAAAGTCAAAAGGTTAGTAGCAGCATGATGAGTGGATTTAGGTACGACGATTCTAAGTGAAATAAGTCACACAGAAAAGGACACGTCTCATAAGGTATCACTTATAGAGGGAATGTAAAAACCGTTACACTTGAACTGAATTACAAAACAGAACAGCGTCACACATGCAGAAAACACACTATGGCTGCTTAACGAGAAAGGGGAGGTGGGGTGATACATAAAACAAGGGTATCAAATTAGCTCAGATACCGTTCCATAAACCCAATATGTAATAGACAAGACCTACTCCTTGCTCAGAGAACTGGACTCAACACGCCCTATTCACCGCACAAGAATATATCTGACTAGTAATAATCTTAAAACCTGTGTATTGATATCTCTCTGTTAGTGTGTCAAGTGGGTGTTAAGCGGCATAAACACAGCAGTGAAAAGCAGCTAAACCCCATTATGAAAATAAATTACTTTGAAAAACCCATGAAACAACGACAGTGAAAGAGAGGGAAATTCTTACACAATGCGTTCAGGGGCTGTGATGCAACCTGGATTGACCATATCTAGACCCACAGCTGGATGAGACATAAGGGTGGACACTCTTGGGGCTGAGAGGTTTGGTGAGGTTGGGTGAGCAAACGCAGACCCTTTAAAGTAATACTGCGTGGTACCCATCGCATGGGTCCCAAATCTCCAGGTTCAAGGGCATCTTCCTACATCGAAAACATGCATGAGAAACCCAGAAGATGGTACACCGTGTGATGGGGAAAGGTTTCTAAAACGCACCTCATTTCTCATCTCCTTGTGCCCGGGTTCGCCATTCCAGCCGCTTTACTAGCAATCTCCCTACTTGGAGCATCAGCACCTTTAATCTCCGGTTCCGTACAGGTGGCAATTTGTCCTGAGGATGAACGGGAAGACGGGGAACCAACGAGAGACTAGCTCTTGGTGTCGGGACAGGCACAGGTCACTCTATTTTCCCATCAGGAAGAAGAATTAACCACAGGCTCAGCCTGCCCCCCGGAACAAGAACAGGGCCTGAAGCCATCCTGCGCTTTTGCGGCCAGCTCCCAAATAAGCGAGTTGTAAAATGGAGGTTCAGGGAACTGCAATTCACAAACCTGCAGAGTTATAAATGATAACTCTCGTCCACAAATATATTGAGGGAAGGCAAAGAAGAGGATTTGAAATCAAGGCAGAATTGCACGAAACAGATTTCAGGAGGTAGATACGAATCGCCTTTAAAGCACATGAAAAGCGGCAAAACGTTGACAATGATGCCCTTGGCCAAAAAGGGCGTATGCGTTTTTTCCTGAATATATTCAGGAAAAAACGCATACGCCCTTTTTGGCCAACCAAGCAACCTGGAAAGGCAAATCAGCGCTACAGAGAAGTCTCGCTTCCCATCGGTCAAAAGGGCCATGCTGAAAAAAGTGTCAAAACCAGAAATGCAGGACAGGCCATGGAGAAATGGGAGCCTTGCTACACTGATGGGCGGGATGTAAATTGCCAACAGCCACTCTGGAGGAGTGTACGGTGTGTCCTGAAACATCTGAAAAACACAGCTTAGAGAGCATAGGGCATTTCCACTCATGGGGGTATAAATTGGGAAAATGAAAAATCAGCAAGACACAAGCACCCCAAAGTTGAGGGCTGCTCTGTTGACAAGGACCTTCACTTCATTCCACCTTAAATATCCCAGGAAAGAGAAAAATGGATAAAGAAGTTGTTGTCCTTATGTACAATGGAATATCACTCAGCCATTAAATCAATGTCATAAGGTTAGTAGCAGCATGATGAGTGGATTTAGGTACGACGATTCTAAGTGAAATAAGTCACACAGAAAAGGACACTTCTCATAAGGTATCACTTTTAGAGGGAATGTAAAAACCGTTACACTTGAACTGAATTACAAAACAGAACAGAGTCACACATGCAGAAAACAGACTATGGCTGCTTAACGGGAAAGGGGAGGTGGGGTGATACATAAAACAAGGGTATCAAATTAGCTCAGATACCGTTCCATAAACCCAATATGTAGCAGAAAAGACCTACTCCTTGCTCAGAGAACTGGACTCAACAAGCCCTATTCACCACACAAGAATATATCTGACTAGTAATAATCTTAAAACCTATGTATTGATATCTCTCTGTTAGTGTGTCAAGTGGGTGTAAAGCGGCATAAACACAGCAGTGAAAAGCAGCTAAACCCCATTATGAAAATAAATTACTTTGAAAAACCCATGAAACAACGACAGTGAAAGAGATAGAAATTCTTACACAATGAGTTCAGGGGCTGTGATGCAACCTGGATTGACCATATCTAGACCCACAGCTGGATGAGACATAAGGGTGGACACTCTTGGGGCTGAGAGGTTTGGTGAGGTTGGGTGAGCAAACGCAGACCCTTTAAAGTAATACTGCATGGTACCCATCGCATGGGTTCCAAATCTCCAGGTTCAAGGGCATCTTCCTACATCGAAAACATGCATGAGAAACCCAGAAGATGGTACACCGTGTGATGGGGAAAGGTTTCTAAAACGCACCTCATTTCTCATCTCCTTGTGCCCGGGTTCACCATTCCAGCCGCTTTACTAGCAATTTCCCTACTTGGAGCATCAGCACCTTTAACCTCCTGTTCCGTACAGGTTGCAATTTGTCCTGAAGATGAACGGGAAGACGGGGAACCAACGAGAGACTAGCTCTTGGTGTCGGGACAGGCACAGGTCACTCTATTTTCCCATCAGGAAGAATAATTAACCACAGGCTCAGCCTGCCCCCCGGAACCAGAAGAGGGCCTGAAGCCATCCTGCGCTTTTGCGGCCAGCTCCCAAAAAAGCGAGTTGTAAAATGGAGGTTCAGGGCACTGCAATTCACAAACCTGCAGAGTTATAAATGATAACTCTCGTCCACAAATATATTGAGGGAAGGCAAAGAAGACGATTTGAAATCAAGGCAGAATTGCACGAAACAGATTTCAGGAGGTAGATATGAATCGCCTTTAAAGCACATGAAAAGCGGCAAAACGTTGACAATGATGCCCTTGGCCAAAAAGGGCGTATGCGTTTTTTCCTGAATATATTCAGGAAAAAACGCATACGCCCTTTTTGGCCAACCAAGCAAC
Source organism: Balaenoptera borealis (assembly GCF_965194805.1). Classification (NCBI taxonomy): domain Eukaryota; kingdom Metazoa; phylum Chordata; class Mammalia; order Artiodactyla; family Balaenopteridae; genus Balaenoptera; species Balaenoptera borealis. Next base: position 5,296,238 of record NW_028124009.1, read on the forward strand.
CTGGAAAGGCAAATCAGCGCTACAGAGAAGTCTCACTTCCCATCGGTCAAAAGGGCCATGCTGAAAAAAGTGTCAAAACCAGAAATGCAGGACAGGCCATGGAGAAATGGGAGCCTTGCTACACTAATGGGCGGGATGTAAATTGCCAACAGCCACTCTGGAGAAGTGTACGGTGTGTCCTGAAACATCTGAAAAACCCAGCTTAGAGAGCATAGGGCACTTCCACTCATGGGGGTATAAATTGGGAAAATGAAAAATCAGCAAGACACAAGCACCCCAAAGTTGAGGGCTGCTCTGTTGACAAGGACCTCCACTTCATTCCACCTTAAATATCCCAGGAAAGAGAAAAATGGATAAAGAAGTTGTGGTCCTTATGTACAATGGAATATCACTCAGCCATGAAATCAATGTCATAAGGTTAGTAGCAGCATGATGAGTGGATTTAGGTACGACGATTCTAAGTGAAATAAGTCACACAGAAAAGGACACTTCTCATAAGGTATCACTGATAGAGGGAATGTAAAAACCGTTACACTTGAACTGAATTACAAAACAGAACAGAGTCACACATGCAGAAATCACACTATGGCTGCTTAACGGGAAAGGTGAGGTGGGGTGATACATAAAACAAGGGTATCAAATTAGCTCAGATACCGTTCCCTAAACCCAATATGTAGTAGACAAGACCTACTCCTTGCTCAGAGAACTGGACTCAACACGCCCTATTCACCGCACAAGAATATATCTGACTAGTAATAATCTTAAAACCTATATATTGATATCTCTCTGTTAGTGTGTCAAGTGGGTGTAAAGCGGCATAAACACAGCCGTGAAAAGCAGCTAAATTCCCATTATGAAAATAAATTACTTTGAAAAACCCATGAAACAACGACAGTGAAAGAGATAGAAATTCTTACACAATGACTTCAGGGGCTGTGATGCAACCTGGATTGACCATATCTAGACCCACAGCTGGATGAGACATAAGGGTGGACACTCTTCGGGCTGAGAGGTTTGGTGAGGTTGGGTGAGCAAATGCAGAACCTTTAAAGTAATACTGCGTGGTACCCATCGCATGGGTCCCAAATCTCCAGGTTCAAGGGCATCTTCCTACATCGAAAACATGCATGAGAAACCCAGAAGATGGTACACCGTGTGATGGGGAAAGGTTTCTAAAACGCACCTCATTTCTCATCTCCTTGTGCCCGGGTTCGCCATTCCAGCCGCTTTACTAGCAATCTCCCTACTTGGAACATCAGCACCTTTAACCTCCTGTTCCGTACAGGTTGCAATTTGTCCTGAGGATGAACGGGAAGACGGGGAACCAACGAGAGACTAGCTCTTGGTGTCGGGACAGGCACAGGTCACTCTATTTTCCCATCAGGAAGAAGAATTAACCACAGGCTCAGCCTGCCCCCAGGAACAAGAACAGGGCCTGAAGCCATCCTGCGCTTTTGCGGCCAGCTCCCAAAAATGCGAGTTGTAAAATGGAGGTTCAGGGCACTGCAATTCACAAACCTGCAGAGTTATAAATGATAACTCTCGTCCACAAATATATTGAGGGAAGGCAAAGAAGAGGATTTGAAATCAAGGCAGAATTGCACGAAACAGATTTCAGGAGGTAGATACGAATCGCCTTTAAAGCACATGAAAAGCGGCAAAACGTTGACAATGATGCCCTTGGCCAAAAAGGGCGTATGCGTTTTTTCCTGAATATATTCAGGAAAAAACGCATACGCCCTTTTTGGCCAACCAAGCAACCTGGAAAGGCAAATCAGCGCTACAGAGAAGTCTCACTTCCCATCGGTCAAAAGGGCCATGCTGAAAAAAGTGTCAAAACCAGAAATGCAGGACAGGCCATGGAGAAATGGGAGCCTTGCTACACTGATGGGCGGGATGTAAATTGCCAACAGCCACTCTGGAGAAGTGTACGGTGTGTCCTGAAACATCTGAAAAACCCAGCTTAGAGAGTATAGGGCACTTCCACTCGTGGGGATATAAATTGGCAAAATGAAAAATCAGCAAGACACAAGCACCCCAAAGTTGATGGCTGCTCTGTTGACAAGGACCTCCACTTCATTCCACCTTCAATATCCCAGGAATGAGAAAAATGGATAAAGAAGTTGTGGTCCTTATGTACAATGGAATATCACTCAGCCATGAAATCAATGTCATAAGGTTAGTAGCAGCATGATGAGTGGATTTAGGTACTACGATTCTAAGTGAAATAAGTCACACAGAAAAGGACACTTCTCATAAGGTATCACTTTTAGAGGGAATGTAAAAACCGTTACACTTGAACTGAATTACAAAACAGAACAGAGTCACACATGCAGAAAACAGACTATGGCTGCTTAACGGGAAAGGGGACGTGGGGTGATACATAAAACAAGGGTATCAAATTAGCTCAGATACCGTTCCATAAACCCAATATGTAGTAGACAAGACCTACTCCTTGCTCAGAGAACTGGACTCAACACGCCCTATTCACCGCACAAGAATATATCTGACTAGTAATAATCTTAAAACCTATGTATTGATATCTCTCGGTTAGTGTGGCAAGTGGGTGTAAAGCGGCATAAACACAGCCGTGAAAAGCAGCTAAACCCCTTATGAAAATAAATTACTTTGAAAAACCCATGAAACAATGACAGTGAAAGAGATAGAAATTCTTACACAATGAGTTCAGGGGCTGTGATGCAACCTGGATTGACCATATCTAGACCCACAGCTGGATGAGACATAAGGGTGGACACTCTTGGGGCTGAGAGGTTTGGTGAGGTTGGGTGAGCAAACGCAGACCCTTTAAAGTAATACTGCGTGGTACCCATCGCATGGGTCCCAAATCTCCAGGTTCAAGGGCATCTTCCTACATCGAAAACATGCATGAGAAACCCAGAAGATGGTACACCGTGTGATGGGGAAAGGTTTCTAAAACGCACCTCATTTCTCATCTCCTTGTGCCCGGGTTCGCCATTCCAGCCGCTTTACTAGCAATCTCCTTACTTGGAGCATCAGCACCTTTAACCTCCGGTTCCGTACAGGTTGCAATTTGTCCTGAGGATGAACGGGAAGACGGGGAACCAACGAGAGACTAGCTCTTGGTGTCGGGACAGGCACAGGTCATTCTATTTTCCCATCAGGAAGAAGAATTAACCACAGGCTCAGCCTGCCCCCCGGAACCAGAACAGGGCCTGAAGCCATCCTGCGCTTTTGCGGCCAGCTCCCAAAAATGCGAGTTGTAAAATGGAGGTTCAGGACACTGCAATTCACAAACCTGCAGAGTTATAAATGATAACTCTCGTCCACAAATATATTGAGGGAAGGCAAAGAAGAGGATTTGAAATCAAGGCAGAATTGCACGAAACAGATTTCAGGAGGTAGATACGAATCGCCTTTAAAGCACATGAAAAGCGGCAAAACGTTGACAATGATGCCCTTGGCCAAAAAGGGCGTATGCGTTTTTTTCCTGAATATATTCAGGAAAAAACGCATACGCCCTTTTTGGCCAACCAAGCAACCTGGAAAGGCAAATCAGCGCTACAGAGAAGTCTCGCTTCACATCGGTCAAAGGGGCCATGCTGAAAAAAGTGTCAAAACCAGAAATGCAGGACAGGCCATGGAGAAATGGGAGCCTTGCTACACTGATGGACGGGATGTAAATTGCCAACAGCCACTCTGGAGGAGTGTACGGTGTGTCCTGAAACATCTGAAAAACACAGCTTAGAGAGCATAGGGCACTTCCACTCATGGGTGTATAAATTGGGAAAATTAAAAATCAGCAAGACACAAGCACCCAAAGTTGAGGGCTGCTCTGTTGACAAGGACCTACACTTCATTCCACCTTAAATATCCCACGAAAGAGAAAAATGGATAATAAAATTGTGGTCCTTATGTACAATGGAATATCACTCAGCCATGAAATCAATGTCATAAGGTTAGTAGCAGCATGATGAGTGGATTTAGGTACGACGATTCTAAGTGAAATAAGTCACACAGAAAAGGACACGTCTCATAAGGTATCACTTATAGAGGGAATGTAAAAACCGTTACACTTGAACTGAATTACAAAACAGAACAGCGTCACACATGCAGAAAACACACTATGGCTGCTTAACGAGAAAGGGGAGGTGGGGTGATACATAAAACAAGGGTATCAAATTAGCTCAGATACCGTTCCCTAAACCCAATATGTAGTAGACAAGACCTACTCCTTGCTCAGAGAACTGGACTCAACACGCCCTATTCACCGCACAAGAATATATCTGACTAGTAATAATCTTAAAACCTATGTATTGATATCTCTCTGTTAGTGTGTCAAGTGGGTGTAAAGCGGCATAAACACAGCCGTGAAAAGCAGCTAAATTCCCATTATGAAAATAAATTACTTTGAAAAACCCATGAAACAACGACAGTGAAAGAGATAGAAATTCTTACACAATGACTTCAGGGGCTGTGATGCAACCTGGATTGACCATATCTAGACCCACAGCTGGATGAGACATAAGGGTGGACACTCTTCGGGCTGAGAGGTTTGGTGAGGTTGGGTGAGCAAATGCAGAACCTTTAAAGTAATACTGCGTGGTACCCATCGCATGGGTCCCAAATCTCCAGGTTCAAGGGCATCTTCCTACATCGAAAACATGCATGAGAAACCCAGAAGATGGTACACCGTGTGATGGGGAAAGGTTTCTAAAACGCACCTCATTTCTCATCTCCTTGTGCCCGGGTTCGCCATTCCAGCCGCTTTACTAGCAATCTCCCTACTTGGAACATCAGCACCTTTAACCTCCTGTTCCGTACAGGTTGCAATTTGTCCTGAGGATGAACGGGAAGACGGGGAACCAACGAGAGACTAGCTCTTGGTGTCGGGACAGGCACTGGTCACTCTATTTTCCCATCAGGAAGAAGAATTAACCACAGGCTCAGCCTGCCCCCCGGAACCAGAACAGGGCCTGAAGCCATACTGCAATTTTGCGGCCAGCTCCCAAAAAAGCGAGTTGTAAAATGGAGGTTCAGGGCACTGCAATTCACAAACCTGCAGAGTTATAAATGATAACTCTCGTCCACAAATATATTGAGGGAAGGCAAAGAAGAGGATTTGAAATCAAGGCAGAATTGCAGGAAACAGATTTCAGGAGGTAGATTCGAATCGCCTTTAAAGCACATGAAAAGCGGCAAAACGTTGACAATGATGCCCTTGGCCAAAAAGGGCGTATGCGTTTTTTCCTGAATATATTCAGGAAAAAACGCATACGCCCTTTTTGGCCAACCAAGCAACCTGGAAAGGCAAATCAGCGCTACAGAGAAGTCTCGCTTCCCATCGGTCAAAAGGGCCATGCTGAAAAAAGTGTCAAAACCAGAAATGCAGGACAGGCCATGGAGAAATGGGAGCCTTGCTACACTGATGGGCGGGATGTAAATTGCCAACAGCCACTCTGGAGAAGTGTACGGTGTGTCCTGAAACATCTGAAAATCACAGCTTAGAGAGCATAGGGCACTTCCACTCATGGGTGTATAAACTGGGAAAATTAAAAATCAGCAAGACACAAGCACCCAAAGTTGAGGGCTGCTCTGTTGACAAGGACCTCCACTTCATTCCACCTTAAATATCCAAGGAAAGAGAAAAATGGATAATAAAGTTGTGGTCTTTATGTACAATGGAATATCACTCAGCCATGAAATCAATGTCATAAGGTTAGTAGCAGCATGATGAGTGGATTTAGGTATGACGATTCTAAGTGAAATAAGTCACACAGAAAAGGACACTTCTCATAAGGTATCACTGATAGAGGGAATGTAAAAACCGTTACACTTGCACTGAATTACAAAACAGAACAGAGTCACACATGCAGAAAACACACTATGGCTGCTTAACGGGAAAGGGGAGGTGGGGTCATACATAAAACAAGGGTTTCAAATTAGCTCAGATACCGTTCCATAAACCCAATATGTAATAGACAAGACCTACTCCTTGCTCAGAGAACTGGACTCAACACGCCCTATTCACCGCACAAGAATATATCTGACTAGTAATAATCTTAAAACCTATGTACTGATATCTCTCTGTTAGTGTGTCAAGTGGGTGTAAAGCGGCATAAACACAGCAGTGAAAAGCAGCTAAACCCCATTATAAAAATAAATTACTTTGAAACACCCATGAAACAAAGACAGTGAAAGAGATAGAAATTCTTACACAATGAGTTCAGGGGCTGTGATGCAACCTGGATTGACCATATCTAGACCCACAGCTGGATGAGACATAAGGGTGGACACTCTTGGGGCTGAGAGGTTTGGTGAGGTTGGGTGAGCAAACGCAGACCCTTTAAAGTAATACTGCGTGGTACCCATCGCATGGGTCCCAAATCTCCAGGTTCAATGGCATCTTCCTACATCGAAAACATGCATGAGAAACCCAGAAGATGGTACACCGTGTGATGGGGAAAGGTTTCTAAAACGCACCTCATTTCTCATCTCCTTGTGCCCGGGTTCGCCATTCCAGCCACTTTACTAGCAATCTCCCTACTTGGAGCATCAGCACCTTTAACCTCCGGTTCTGTACAGCTTGCAATTTGTCCTGAGGATGAACGGGAAGACGGGGAACCAACGAGAGACTAGCTCTTGGTGTCGGGACAGGCACAGGTCACTCTATTTTCCCATCAGGAAGAAGAATTAACCACAGGCTCAGCCTGCCCCCCGGAACAAGAACAGGGCCTGAAGCCATCCTGCGCTTTTGCGGCCAGCTCCCAAAAAAGCGAGTTGTAAAATGGAGGTTCAGGGCACTGCAATTCACAAACCTGCAGAGTTATAAATGATAAATCTCGTCCACAAATATATTGAGGGAAGGCAAAGAAGAGGATTTGAAATCAAGGCAGAATTGCACGAAACAGATTTCAGGAGGTAGATACGAATCGCCTTTAAAGCACATGAAAAGCGGCAAAACGTTGACAATGATGCCCTTGGCCAAAAAGGGCGTATGCGTTTTTTCCTGAATATATTCAGGAAAAAACCCATACGCCCTTTTTGGCCAACCAAGCAACCTGGAAAGGCAAATCAGCGCTACAAAGAAGTCTCGCTCCCCATCGGTCAAAAGGGCCATGCTGAAAAAAGTGTCAAAACCAGAAATGCAGGACAGGCCATGGAGAAATGAGAGCCTTGCTACACTGATGGGCGGGATGTAAATTGCCAACAGCCACTCTGGAGAAGTGTACGGTGTGTCCTGAAACATCTGAAAAACACAGCTTAGAGAGCATAGGGCACTTCCACTCATGGGGGTATAAATTGGGAAAATGAAAAATCAGCAAGACACAAGCACCCCAAAGTTGAGGGCTGCTCTGTTGACAAGGACCTCCACTTCATTCCACCTTAAATATCCAAGGAAAGAGAAAAATGGATAAAGAAGTTGTGGTCCTTATATACAATGGAATATCACTCAGCCATGAAATCAATGTCATAAGGTTAGTAGCAGCATGATGAGTGGATTTAGGTACGACGATTCTAAGTGAAATAAGTCACACAGAAAAGGACACTTCTCATAATGTATCACTGATAGAGGGAATGTAAAAAGCGTTACACTTGAACTGAATTACAAAACAGAACAGAGTCACACATGCAGAAAACACACTATGGCTGCTTAACGGGAAAGGTGAGGTGGGGTGATACATAAAACAAGGGTATCAAATTAGCTCAGATACCGTTCCATAAACCCAATATGTAGTAGACAAGACCTACTCCTTGCTCAGAGAACTGGACTCAACACGCCCTATTCACCGCACAAGAATATATCTGACTAGTAATAATCTTAAAACCTATGTATTGATATCTCTCTGTTAGTGTGTCAAGTGGGTGTAAAGCGGCATAAACACAGCCGTGAAAAGCAGCTAAACCCCATTATGAAAATAAATTACTTTGAAAAACCCATGAAACAATGACAGTGAAAGAGATAGAAATTCTTACACAATGAGTTCAGGGGCTGTGATGCAACCTGGATTGACCATATCTAGACCCACAGCTGGATGAGACATAAGGGTGGACACTCTTGGGGCTGAGAGGTTTGGTGAGGTTGGGTGAGCAAACGCAGACCCTTTAAAGTAATACTGCGTGGTACCCATCGCATGGGTTCCAAATCTCCAGGTTCAAGGGCATCTTCCTACATCGAAAACATGCATGAGAAACCCAGAAGATGGTACACCGTGTGATGGGGAAAGGTTTCTAAAACGCACCTCATTTCTCATCTCCTTGTGCCCGGGTTCACCTTTCCAGCCGCTTTACTAGCAATCTCCCTACTTGGAGCATCAGCACCTTTAACCTGTTCCGTACAGGTTGCAATTTGTCCTGAGGATGAACGGGAAGACGGGGAACCAACGAGAGACTAGCTCTTGGTGTCGGGACAGGCACAGGTCACTCTATTTCCCCATCAGGAAGAAGAATTAACCACAGGCTCAGCCTGCCCCCCGGAACCAGAACAGGGCCTGAAGCCATCCTGCGCTTTTGCGGCCAGCTCCCAAAAAAGCGAGTTGTAAAATGGAGGTTCAGGGCACTGCAATTCACAAACCTGCAGAGTTATAAATGATAACTCTCGTCCACAAATATATTGAGGGAAGGCAAAGAAGAGGATTTGAAATCAAGGCAGAATTGCACGAAACAGATTTCAGGAGGTAGATACGAATCGCCTTTAAAGCACATGAAAAGCGGCAAAACGTTGACAATGATGCCCTTGGCCAAAAAGGGCGTATGCGTTTTTTCCTGAATATATTCAGGAAAAAACGCATACGCCCTTTTTGGCCAACCAAGCAACCTGGAAAGGCAAATCAGCGCTACAGAGAAGTCTCACTTCCCATCGGTCAAAAGGGCCATGCTGAAAAAAGTGTCAAAACCAGAAATGCAGGACAGGCCATGGAGAAATGGGAGCCTTGCTACACTGATGGACGGGATGTAAATTGCCAACAGCCACTCTGGAGAAGTGTACGGTGTGTCCTGAAACATCTGAAAAACAGCTTAGAGAGCATAGGGCACTTCCACTCATGGGGGTATAAATTGGGAAAATGAAAAATCAGCAAGACACAAGCACCCCAAAGTTGAGGGCTGCTCTGTTGACAAGGACCTCCACTTCATTCCACCTTCAATATCCCAGGAAAGAGAAAAATGGATAAAGAAGTTGTGGTCCTTATGTACAATGGAATATCACTCAGCCATGAAATCAATGTCATAAGGTTAGTAGCAGCATGATGAGTGGATTTAGGTACGACGATTCTAAGTGAAATAAGTCACAAAGAAAAGGACACTTCTCATAAGGTATCACTGATAGAGGGAATGTAAAAACCGTTACACTTGAACTGAATTACAAAAAAGAACAGAGTCACACATGCAGAAAACACACTATGGCTGCTTAACGGGAAAGGTGAGGTGGGGTGATACATAAAACAAGGGTATCAAATTAGCTCAGATACCGTTCCATAAACCCAATATGTAGTAGACAAGACCTACTCCTTGCTCAGAGAACTGGACTCAACACGCCCTATTCACCGCACAAGAATATATCTGACTAGTAATAATCTTAAAACCTATGTATTCATATCTCTCTGTTAGTGTGTCAAGTGGGTGTAAAGCGGCATAAACACAGCCGTGAAAAGCAGCTAAACCCCATTATGAAAATAAATTACTTTGAAAAACCCATGAAACAACGACAGTGAAAGAGATAGAAATTCTTACACAATGAGTTCAGGGGCTGTGATGCAACCTGGATTGACCATATCTAGACCCACAGCTGGATGAGACATAAGGGTGGACACTCTTGGGGCTGAGAGGTTTGGTGAGGTTGGGTGAGCAAACGCAGACCCTTTAAAGTAATACTGCGTGGTACCCATCGCATGGGTCCCAAATCTCCAGGTTCAAGGGCATCTTCCTACATCGAAAACATGCATGAGAAACCCAGAAGATGGTACACCGTGTGATGGGGAAAGGTTTCTAAAACGCACCTCATTTCTCATCTCCTTGTGCCCGGGTTCGCCATTCCAGCCGCTTTACTAGCAATCTCCCTACTTGGAGCATCAGCACCTTTAACCTCCTGTTCCGTACAGGTTGCAATTTGTCCTGAGGATGAACGGGAAGACGGGGAACCAACGAGAGACTAGCTCTTGGTGTCGGGACAGGCACAGGTCACTCTATTTTCCCATCAGGAAGAAGAATTAACCACAGGCTCAGCCTGCCCCCCGGAACCAGAACAGAGCCTGAAGCCATCCTGCGCTTTTGCGGCCAGCTCCCAAAAAAGCGAGTTGTAAAATGGAGGTTCAGGGCACTGCAATTCACAAACCTGCAGAGTTATAAATGATAACTCTCGTCCACAAATATATTGAGGGAAGGCAAAGAAGAGGATTTGAAATCAAGGCAGAATTGCACGAAACAGATTTCAGGAGGTAGATACGAATCGCCTTTAAAGCACATGAAAAGCGGCAAAACGTTGACAATGATGCCCTTGGCCAAAAAGGGCGTATGCGTTTTTTCCTGAATATATTCAGGAAAAAACGCATACGCCCTTTTTGGCCAACCAAGCAACCTGGAAAGGCAAATCAGCGCTACAGAGAAGTCTCACTTCCCATCGGTCAAAAGGGCCATGCTGAAAAAAGTGTCAAAACCAGAAATGCAGGACAGGCCATGGAGAAATGGGAGCCTTGCTACACTGATGGGCGGGATGTAAATTGCCAACAGCCACTCTGGAGAAGTGTACGGTGTGTCCTGAAACATCTGAAAAACACAGCTTAGAGAGCATAGGGCACTTCCACTCATGGGGGTATAAATTGGGAAAATGAAAAATCAGCAAGACACAAGCACCCCAAAGTTGAGGGTTGCTCTGTTGACAAGGACCTCCACTTCATTCCACCTTAAATATCCCAGGAAAGAGAAAAATGGATAAAGAAGTTGTGGTCCTTATGTACAATGGAATATCACTCAGCCATGAAATCAATGTCATAAGGTTAGTAGCAGCATGATGAGTGGATTTAGGTACGACGATTCTAAGTGAAATAAGTCACACAGAAAAGGACACTTCTCATAAGGTATCACTGATAGAGGGAATGTAAAAACCGTTACACTTGAACTGAATTACAAAAAAGAACAGAGTCACACATGCAGAAAACACACTATGGCTGCTTAACGGGAAAGGTGAGGTGGGGTGATACATAAAACAAGGGTATCAAATTAGCTCAGATACCGTTCCATAAACCCAATATGTAGTAGACAAGACCTACTCCTTGCTCAGAGAACTGGACTCAACACGCCCTATTCACCGCACAAGAATATATCTGACTAGTAATAATCTTAAAACCTATGTATTCATATCTCTCTGTTAGTGTGTCAAGTGGGTGTAAAGCGGCATAAACACAGCCGTGAAAAGCAGCTAAACCCCATTATGAAAATAAATTACTTTGAAAAACCCATGAAACAACGACAGTGAAAGAGATAGAAATTCTTACACAATGAGTTCAGGGGCTGTGATGCAACCTGGATTGACCATATCTAGACCCACAGCTGGATGAGACATAAGGGTGGACACTCTTGGGGCTGAGAGGTTTGGTGAGGTTGGGTGAGCAAACGCAGACCCTTTAAAGTAATACTGCGTGGTACCCATCGCATGGGTCCCAAATCTCCAGGTTCAAGGGCATCTTCCTACATCGAAAACATGCATGAGAAACCCAGAAGATGGTACACCGTGTGATGGGGAAAGGTTTCTAAAACGCACCTCATTTCTCATCTCCTTGTGCCCGGGTTCACCTTTCCAGCCGCTTTACTAGCAATCTCCCTACTTGGAGCATCAGCACCTTTAACCTCCTGTTCCGTACAGGTTGCAATTTGTCCTGAGGATGAACGGGAAGATGGGGAACCAACGAGAGACTAGCTCTTGGTGTCGGGACAGGCACAGGTCACTCTATTTTCCCATCAGGAAGAAGAATTAACCACAGGCTCAGCCTGCCCCCTGGAACCAGAACAGGGCCTGAAGCCATCCTGCGCTTTTGCGGCCAGCTCCCAAAAAAGCGAGTTGTAAAATGGAGGTTCAGGGCACTGCAATTCACAAACCTGCAGAGTTATAAATGATAACTCTCGTCCACAAATATATTGAGGGAAGGCAAAGAAGAGGATTTGAAATCAAGGCAGAATTGCAGGAAACAGATTTCAGGAGGTAGATTCGAATCGCCTTTAAAGCACATGAAAAGCAGCAAAACGTTGACAATGATGCCCTTGGCCAAAAAGGGCGTATGCGTTTTTTCCTGAATATATTCAGGAAAAAACGCATACGCCCTTTTTGGCCAACCAAGCAACCTGGAAAGGCAAATCAGCGCTACAAAGAAGTCTCGCTCCCCATCAGTCAAAAGGGCCATGCTGAAAAAAGTGTCAAAACCAGAAATGCAGGACAGGCCATGGAGAAATGAGAGCCTTGCTACACTGATGGGCGGGATGTAAATTGCCAACAGCCACTCTGGAGAAGTGTACGGTGTGTCCTGAAACATCTGAAAAACACAGCTTAGAGAGCATAGGGCACTTCCACTCATGGGGGTATAAATTGGGAAAATGAAAAATCAGCAAGACACAAGCACCCCAAAGTTGAGGGCTGCTCTGTTGACAAGGACCTCCACTTCATTCCACCTTCAATATCCCAGGAAAGAGAAAAATGGATAAAGAAGTTGTGGTCCTTATGTACAATGGAATATCACTCAGCCATGAAATCAATGTCATAAGGTTAGTAGCAGCATGATGAGTGGATTTAGGTACGACGATTCTAAGTGAAATAAGTCACACAGAAAAGGACACTTCTCATAAGGTATCACTGATAGAGGGAATGTAAAAACCGTTACACTTGAACTGAATTACAAAACAGAACAGAGTCACACATGCAGAAAACACACTATGGCTGCTTAACGGGAAAGGTGAGGTGGGGTGATACATAAAACAAGGGTATCAAATTAGCTCAGATACCGTTCCATAAACCCAATATGTAGTAGACAAGACCTACTCCTTGCTCAGAGAACTGGACTCAACACGCCCTATTCACCGCACAAGAATATATCTGACTAGTAATAATCTTAAAACCTATGTATTCATATCTCTCTGTTAGTGTGTCAAGTGGGTGTAAAGCGGCATAAACACAGCCGTGAAAAGCAGCTAAACCCCATTATGAAAATAAATTACTTTGAAAAACCCATGAAACAACGACAGTGAAAGAGATAGAAATTCTTACACAATGAGTTCAGGGGCTGTGATGCAACCTGGATTGACCATATCTAGACCCACAGCTGGATGAGACATAAGGGTGGACACTCTTGGGGCTGAGAGGTTTGGTGAGGTTGGGTGAGCAAACGCAGACCCTTTAAAGTAATACTGCGTGGTACCCATCGCATGGGTCCCAAATCTCCAGGTTCAAGGGCATCTTCCTACATCGAAAACATGCATGAGAAACCCAGAAGATGGTACACCGTGTGATGGGGAAAGGTTTCTAAAACGCACCTCATTTCTCATCTCCTTGTGCCCGGGTTCGCCATTCCAGCCGCTTTACTAGCAATCTCCCTACTTGGAGCATCAGCACCTTTAACCTCCTGTTCCGTACAGGTTGCAATTTGTCCTGAGGATGAACGGGAAGACGGGGAACCAACGAGAGACTAGCTCTTGGTGTCGGGACAGGCACAGGTCACTCTATTTTCCCATCAGGAAGAAGAATTAACCACAGGCTCAGCCTGCCCCCCGGAACCAGAACAGGGCCTGAAGCCATCCTGCGCTTTTGCGGCCAGCTCCCAAAAAAGCGAGTTGTAAAATGGAGGTTCAGGGCACTGCAATTCACAAACCTGCAGAGTTATAAATGATAACTCTCGTCCACAAATATATTGAGGGAAGGCAAAGAAGAGGATTTGAAATCAAGGCAGAATTGCACGAAACAGATTTCAGGAGGTAGATACGAATCGCCTTTAAAGCACATGAAAAGCGGCAAAACGTTGACAATGATGCCCTTGGCCAAAAAGGGCGTATGCGTTTTTTCCTGAATATATTCAGGAAAAAACGCATACGCCCTTTTTGGCCAACCAAGCAACCTGGAAAGGCAAATCAGCGCTACAGAGAAGTCTCACTTCCCATCGGTCAAAAGGGCCATGCTGAAAAAAGTCTCAAAACCAGAAATGCAGGACAGGCCATGGAGAAATGGGAGCCTTGCTACACTGATGGGCGGGATGTAAATTGCCAACAGCCACTCTGGAGAAGTGTACGGTGTGTCCTGAAACATCTGAAAAACACAGCTTAGAGAGCATAGGGCACTTCCACTCATGGGGGTATAAATTGGGAAAATGAAAAATCAGCAAGACACAAGCACCCCAAAGTTGAGGGTTGCTCTGTTGACAAGGACCTCCACTTCATTCCACCTTAAATATCCCAGGAAAGAGAAAAATGGATAAAGAAGTTGTGGTCCTTATGTACAATGGAATATCACTCAGCCATGAAATCAATGTCATAAGGTTAGTAGCAGCATGATGAGTGGATTTAGGTACGACGATTCTAAGTGAAATAAGTCACACAGAAAAGGACAATTCTCATAAGGTATCACTGATAGAGGGAATGTAAAAACCGTTACACTTGAACTGAATTACAAAAAAGAACAGAGTCACACATGCAGAAAACACACTATGGCTGCTTAACGGGAAAGGTGAGGTGGGGTGATACATAAAACAAGGGTATCAAATTAGCTCAGATACCGTTCCATAAACCCAATATGTAGTAGACAAGACCTACTCCTTGCTCAGAGAACTGGACTCAACACGCCCTATTCACCGCACAAGAATATATCTGACTAGTAATAATCTTAAAACCTATGTATTCATATCTCTCTGTTAGTGTGTCAAGTGGGTGTAAAGCGGCATAAACACAGCCGTGAAAAGCAGCTAAACCCCATTATGAAAATAAATTACTTTGAAAAACCCATGAAACAACGACAGTGAAAGAGATAGAAATTCTTACACAATGAGTTCAGGGGCTGTGATGCAACCTGGATTGACCATATCTAGACCCACAGCTGGATGAGACATAAGGGTGGACACTCTTGGGGCTGAGAGGTTTGGTGAGGTTGGGTGAGCAAACGCAGACCCTTTAAAGTAATACTGCGTGGTACCCATCGCATGGGTCCCAAATCTCCAGGTTCAAGGGCATCTTCCTACATCGAAAACATGCATGAGAAACCCAGAAGATGGTACACCGTGTGATGGGGAAAGGTTTCTAAAACGCACCTCATTTCTCATCTCCTTGTGCCCGGGTTCACCTTTCCAGCCGCTTTACTAGCAATCTCCCTACTTGGAGCATCAGCACCTTTAACCTCCTGTTCCGTACAGGTTGCAATTTGTCCTGAGGATGAACGGGAAGATGGGGAACCAACGAGAGACTAGCTCTTGGTGTCGGGACAGGCACAGGTCACTCTATTTTCCCATCAGGAAGAAGAATTAACCACAGGCTCAGCCTGCCCCCTGGAACCAGAACAGGGCCTGAAGCCATCCTGCGCTTTTGCGGCCAGCTCCCAAAAAAGCGAGTTGTAAAATGGAGGTTCAGGGCACTGCAATTCACAAACCTGCAGAGTTATAAATGATAACTCTCGTCCACAAATATATTGAGGGAAGGCAAAGAAGAGGATTTGAAATCAAGGCAGAATTGCAGGAAACAGATTTCAGGAGGTAGATTCGAATCGCCTTTAAAGCACATGAAAAGCAGCAAAACGTTGACAATGATGCCCTTGGCCAAAAAGGGCGTATGCGTTTTTTCCTGAATATATTCAGGAAAAAACGCATACGCCCTTTTTGGCCAACCAAGCAACCTGGAAAGGCAAATCAGCGCTACAAAGAAGTCTCGCTCCCCATCAGTCAAAAGGGCCATGCTGAAAAAAGTGTCAAAACCAGAAATGCAGGACAGGCCATGGAGAAATGAGAGCCTTGCTACACTGATGGGCGGGATGTAAATTGCCAACAGCCACTCTGGAGAAGTGTACGGTGTGTCCTGAAACATCTGAAAAACACAGCTTAGAGAGCATAGGGCACTTCCACTCATGGGGGTATAAATTGGGAAAATGAAAAATCAGCAAGACACAAGCACCCCAAAGTTGAGGGCTGCTCTGTTGACAAGGACCTCCACTTCATTCCACCTTAAATATCCAAGGAAAGAGAAAAATGGATAAAGAAGTTGTGGTCCTTATGTACAATGGAATATCACTCAGCCATGAAATCAATGTCATAAGGTTAGTAGCAGCATGATGAGTGGATTTAGGTACGACGATTCTAACTGAAATAAGTCACACAGAAAAGGACACTTCTCATAAGGTATCACTGATAGAGGGAATGTAAAAAGCGTTACACTTGAACTGAATTACAAAACAGAACAGAGTCACACATGCAGAAAACACACTATGGCTGCTTAACGGGAAAGGTGAGGTGGGGTGATACATAAAACAAGGGTATCAAATTAGCTCAGATACCGTTCCATAAACCCAATATGTAGTAGACAAGACCTACTCCTTGCTCAGAGAACTGGACTCAACACGCCCTATTCACCGCACAAGAATATATCTGACTAGTAATAATCTTAAAACCTATGTATTGATATCTCTCTGTTAGTGTGTCAAGTGGGTGTAAAGCGGCATAAACACAGCCGTGAAAAGCAGCTAAACCCCATTATGAAAATAAATTACTTTGAAAAACCCATGAAACAATGACAGTGAAAGAGATAGAAATTCTTACACAATGAGTTCAGGGGCTGTGATGCAACCTGGATTGACCATATCTAGACCCACAGCTGGATGAGACATAAGGGTGGACACTCTTGGGGCTGAGAGGTTTGGTGAGGTTGGGTGAGCAAACGCAGACCCTTTAAAGTAATACTGCGTGGTACCCATCGCATGGGTTCCAAATCTCCAGGTTCAAGGGCATCTTCCTACATCGAAAACATGCATGAGAAACCCAGAAGATGGTACACCGTGTGATGGGGAAAGGTTTCTAAAACGCACCTCATTTCTCATCTCCTTGTGCCCGGGTTCACCTTTCCAGCCGCTTTACTAGCAATCTCCCTACTTGGAGCATCAGCACCTTTAACCTCCTGTTCCGTACAGGTTGCAATTTGTCCTGAGGATGAACGGGAAGACGGGGAACCAACGAGAGACTAGCTCTTGGTGTCGGGACAGGCACAGGTCACTCTATTTTCCCATCAGGAAGAAGAATTAACCACAGGCTCAGCCTGCCCCCCGGAACCAGAACAGGGCCTGAAGCCATTCTGCGCTTTTGCGGCCAGCTCCCAAAAAAGCGAGTTGTAAAATGGAGGTTCAGGGCACTGCAATTCACAAACCTGCAGAGTTATAAATGATAACTCTCGTCCACAAATATATTGAGGGAAGGCAAAGAAGAGGATTTGAAATCAAGGCAGAATTGCACGAAACAGATTTCAGGAGGTAGATACGAATCGCCTTTAAAGCACATGAAAAGCGGCAAAACGTTGACAATGATGCCCTTGGCCAAAAAGGGCGTATGCGTTTTTTCCTGAATATATTCAGGAAAAAACGCATACGCCCTTTTTGGCCAACCAAGCAACCTGGAAAGGCAAATCAGCGCTACAGAGAAGTCTCACTTCCCATCGGTCAAAAGGGCCATGCTGAAAAAAGTGTCAAAACCAGAAATGCAGGACAGGCCATGGAGAAATGGGAGCCTTGCTACACTGATGGGCGGGATGTAAATTGCCAACAGCCACTCTGGAGAAGTGTACGGTGTGTCCTGAAACATCTGAAAAACACAGCTTAGAGAGCATAGGGCACTTCCACTCATGGGGGTATAAATTGGGAAAATGAAAAATCAGCAAGACACAAGCACCCCAAAGTTGAGGGCTGCTCTGTTGACAAGGACCTCCACTTCATTCCACCTTCAATATCCCAGGAAAGAGAAAAATGGATAAAGAAGTTGTGGTCCTTATGTACAATGGAATATCACTCAGCCATGAAATCAATGTCATAAGGTTAGTAGCAGCATGATGAGTGGATTTAGGTACGACGATTCTAAGTGAAATAAGTCACACAGAAAAGGACACTTCTCATAAGGTATCACTGATAGAGGGAATGTAAAAACCGTTACACTTGAACTGAATTACAAAAAAGAACAGAGTCACACATGCAGAAAACACACTATGGCTGCTTAACGGGAAAGGTGAGGTGGGGTGATACATAAAACAAGGGTATCAAATTAGCTCAGATACCGTTCCATAAACCCAATATGTAGTAGACAAGACCTACTCCTTGCTCAGAGAACTGGACTCAACACGCCCTATTCACCGCACAAGAATATATCTGACTAGTAATAATCTTAAAACCTATGTATTCATATCTCTCTGTTAGTGTGTCAAGTGGGTGTAAAGCGGCATAAACACAGCCGTGAAAAGCAGCTAAACCCCATTATGAAAATAAATTACTTTGAAAAACCCATGAAACAACGACAGTGAAAGAGATAGAAATTCTTACACAATGAGTTCAGGGGCTGTGATGCAACCTGGATTGACCATATCTAGACCCACAGCTGGATGAGACATAAGGGTGGACACTCTTGGGGCTGAGAGGTTTGGTGAGGTTGGGTGAGCAAACGCAGACCCTTTAAAGTAATACTGCGTGGTACCCATCGCATGGGTCCCAAATCTCCAGGTTCAAGGGCATCTTCCTACATCGAAAACATGCATGAGAAACCCAGAAGATGGTACACCGTGTGATGGGGAAAGGTTTCTAAAACGCACCTCATTTCTCATCTCCTTGTGCCCGGGTTCGCCATTCCAGCCGCTTTACTAGCAATCTCCCTACTTGGAGCATCAGCACCTTTAACCTCCTGTTCCGTACAGGTTGCAATTTGTCCTGAGGATGAACGGGAAGACGGGGAACCAACGAGAGACTAGCTCTTGGTGTCGGGACAGGCACAGGTCACTCTATTTTCCCATCAGGAAGAAGAATTAACCACAGGCTCAGCCTGCCCCCCGGAACCAGAACAGGGCCTGAAGCCATCCTGCGCTTTTGCGGCCAGCTCCCAAAAAAGCGAGTTGTAAAATGGAGGTTCAGGGCACTGCAATTCACAAACCTGCAGAGTTATAAATGATAACTCTCGTCCACAAATATATTGAGGGAAGGCAAAGAAGAGGATTTGAAATCAAGGCAGAATTGCACGAAACAGATTTCAGGAGGTAGATACGAATCGCCTTTAAAGCACATGAAAAGCGGCAAAACGTTGACAATGATGCCCTTGGCCAAAAAGGGCGTATGCGTTTTTTCCTGAATATATTCAGGAAAAAACGCATACGCCCTTTTTGGCCAACCAAGCAACCTGGAAAGGCAAATCAGCGCTACAGAGAAGTCTCACTTCCCATCGGTCAAAAGGGCCATGCTGAAAAAAGTGTCAAAACCAGAAATGCAGGACAGGCCATGGAGAAATGGGAGCCTTGCTACACTGATGGGCGGGATGTAAATTGCCAACAGCCACTCTGGAGAAGTGTACGGTGTGTCCTGAAACATCTGAAAAACACAGCTTAGAGAGCATAGGGCACTTCCACTCATGGGGGTATAAATTGGGAAAATGAAAAATCAGCAAGACACAAGCACCCCAAAGTTGAGGGTTGCTCTGTTGACAAGGACCTCCACTTCATTCCACCTTAAATATCCCAGGAAAGAGAAAAATGGATAAAGAAGTTGTGGTCCTTATGTACAATGGAATATCACTCAGCCATGAAATCAATGTCATAAGGTTAGTAGCAGCATGATGAGTGGATTTAGGTACGACGATTCTAAGTGAAATAAGTCACACAGAAAAGGACAATTCTCATAAGGTATCACTGATAGAGGGAATGTAAAAACCGTTACACTTGAACTGAATTACAAAAAAGAACAGAGTCACACATGCAGAAAACACACTATGGCTGCTTAACGGGAAAGGTGAGGTGGGGTGATACATAAAACAAGGGTATCAAATTAGCTCAGATACCGTTCCATAAACCCAATATGTAGTAGACAAGACCTACTCCTTGCTCAGAGAACTGGACTCAACACGCCCTATTCACCGCACAAGAATATATCTGACTAGTAATAATCTTAAAACCTATGTATTCATATCTCTCTGTTAGTGTGTCAAGTGGGTGTAAAGCGGCATAAACACAGCCGTGAAAAGCAGCTAAACCCCATTATGAAAATAAATTACTTTGAAAAACCCATGAAACAACGACAGTGAAAGAGATAGAAATTCTTACACAATGAGTTCAGGGGCTGTGATGCAACCTGGATTGACCATATCTAGACCCACAGCTGGATGAGACATAAGGGTGGACACTCTTGGGGCTGAGAGGTTTGGTGAGGTTGGGTGAGCAAACGCAGACCCTTTAAAGTAATACTGCGTGGTACCCATCACATGGGTCCCAAATCTCCAGGTTCAAGGGCATGTTCCTACATCGAAAACATGCATGAGAAACCCAGAAGATGGTACACCGTGTGATGGGGAAAGGTTTCTAAAACGCACCTCATTTCTCATCTCCTTGTGCCCGGGTTCACCTTTCCAGCCGCTTTACTAGCAATCTCCCTACTTGGAGCATCAGCACCTTTAACCTCCTGTTCCGTACAGGTTGCAATTTGTCCTGAGGATGAACGGGAAGATGGGGAACCAACGAGAGACTAGCTCTTGGTGTCGGGACAGGCACAGGTCACTCTATTTTCCCATCAGGAAGAAGAATTAACCACAGGCTCAGCCTGCCCCCTGGAACCAGAACAGGGCCTGAAGCCATCCTGCGCTTTTGCGGCCAGCTCCCAAAAAAGCGAGTTGTAAAATGGAGGTTCAGGGCACTGCAATTCACAAACCTGCAGAGTTATAAATGATAACTCTCGTCCACAAATATATTGAGGGAAGGCAAAGAAGAGGATTTGAAATCAAGGCAGAATTGCAGGAAACAGATTTCAGGAGGTAGATTCGAATCGCCTTTAAAGCACATGAAAAGCAGCAAAACGTTGACAATGATGCCCTTGGCCAAAAAGGGCGTATGCGTTTTTTCCTGAATATATTCAGGAAAAAACGCATACGCCCTTTTTGGCCAACCAAGCAACCTGGAAAGGCAAATCAGCGCTACAAAGAAGTCTCGCTCCCCATCAGTCAAAAGGGCCATGCTGAAAAAAGTGTCAAAACCAGAAATGCAGGACAGGCCATGGAGAAATGAGAGCCTTGCTACACTGATGGGCGGGATGTAAATTGCCAACAGCCACTCTGGAGAAGTGTACGGTGTGTCCTGAAACATCTGAAAAACACAGCTTAGAGAGCATAGGGCACTTCCACTCATGGGGGTATAAATTGGGAAAATGAAAAATCAGCAAGACACAAGCACCCCAAAGTTGAGGGCTGCTCTGTTGACAAGGACCTCCACTTCATTCCACCTTAAATATCCAAGGAAAGAGAAAAATGGATAAAGAAGTTGTGGTCCTTATGTACAATGGAATATCACTCAGCCATGAAATCAATGTCATAAGGTTAGTAGCAGCATGATGAGTGGATTTAGGTACGACGATTCTAAGTGAAATAAGTCACACAGAAAAGGACACTTCTCATAATGTATCACTGATAGAGGGAATGTAAAAAGCGTTACACTTGAACTGAATTACAAAACAGAACAGAGTCACACATGCAGAAAACACACTATGGCTGCTTAACGGGAAAGGTGAGGTGGGGTGATACATAAAACAAGGGTATCAAATTAGCTCAGATACCGTTCCATAAACCCAATATGTAGTAGACAAGACCTACTCCTTGCTCAGAGAACTGGACTCAACACGCCCTATTCACCGCACAAGAATATATCTGACTAGTAGTAATCTTAAAACCTATGTATTGATATCTCTCTGTTAGTGTGTCAAGTGGGTGTAAAGCGGCATAAACACAGCCGTGAAAAGCAGCTAAACCCCATTATGAAAATAAATTACTTTGAAAAACCCATGAAACAACGACAGTGAAAGAGATAGAAATTCTTACACAATGAGTTCAGGGGCTGTGATGCAACCTGGATTGACCATATCTAGACCCACAGCTGGATGAGACATAAGGGTGGACACTCTTGGGGCTGAGAGGTTTGGTGAGGTTGGGTGAGCAAACGCAGACCCTTTAAAGTAATACTGCGTGGTACCCATCGCATGGGTTCCAAATCTCCAGGTTCAAGGGCATCTTCCTACATCGAAAACATGCATGAGAAACCCAGAAGATGGTACACCGTGTGATGGGGAAAGGTTTCTAAAACGCACCTCATTTCTCATCTCCTTGTGCCCGGGTTCACCTTTCCAGCCGCTTTACTAGCAATCTCCCTACTTGGAGCATCAGCACCTTTAACCTCCTGTTCCGTACAGGTTGCAATTTGTCCTGAGGATGAACGGGAAGACGGAGATCCAACGAGAGACTAGCTCTTGGTGTCGGGACAGGCACAGGTCACTCTATTTTCCCATCAGGAAGAAGAATTAACCACAGGCTCAGCCTGCCCCCCGGAACCAGAACAGGGCCTGAAGCCATCCTGCACTTCTGTGGCCAGCTCCCAAAAAAGCGAGTTGTAAAATGGAGGTTCAGGGCACTGCAATTCACAAACCTGCAGAGTTATAAATGATAACTCTCGTCCACAAATATATTGAGGGAAGGCAAAGAAGAGGATTTGAAATCAAGGCAGAATTGCAGGAAACAGATTTCAGGAGGTAGATTCGAATCGCCTTTAAAGCACATGAAAAGCGGCAAAATGTTGACAATGATGCCCTTGGCCAAAAAGGGCGTATGCGTTTTTTCCTGAATATATTCAGGAAAAAATGCATACGCCCTTTTTGACCAACCAAGCAACCTGGAAAGGCAAATCAGCGCTACAGAGAAGTCTCGCTTCCCATCGGTCAAAAGGGCCATGCTGAAAAAAGTGTCAAAACCAGAAATGCAGGACAGGCCATGGAGAAATGAGAGCCTTGCTACACTGATGGGCGGGATGTAAATTGCCAACAGCCACTCTGGAGAAGTGTACGGTGTGTCCTGCAACATCTGAAAAACACAGCTTAGAGAGCATAGGGCACTTCCACTCATGGGGGTATAAATTGGGAAAATGAAAAATCAGCAAGACACAAGCACCCCAAAGTTGAGGGCTGCTCTGTTGACAAGGACCTCCACTTCATTCCACCTTAAATATCCAAGGAAAGAGAAAAATGGATAAAGAAGTTGTGGTCCTTATGTACAATGGAATATCACTCAGCCATGAAATCAATGTCATAAGGTTAGTAGCAGCATGATGAGTGGATTTAGGTACGACGATTCTAACTGAAATAAGTCACACAGAAAAGGACACTTCTCATAAGGTATCACTTTTAGAGGGAATGTAAAAAACGTTACACTTGAACTGAATTACAAAACAGAACAGAGTCAAACATGCAGAAAACAGACTATGGCTGCTTAACGGGAAAGGTGAGGTGGGGTGATACATAAAACTAGGGTATCAAATTAGCTCAGATACCGTTCCATAAACCCAATATGTAGTAGACAAGACCTACTCCTTGCTCAGAGAACTGGACTCAACACTCCCTATTCACCGCACAAGAATATACCTGACTAGTAATAATCTTAACACCTATGTATTGATATCTCTCTGTTAGTGTGTCAAGTGGGTGTAAAGCGGCATAAACACAGCAGTGAAAAGCAGCTAAACCCCATTATGAAAATAAATTACTTTGAAAAACCCATGAAACAACGACAGTGAAAGAGATAGAAATAATTACACAATGAGTTCAGGGGCTGTGCTGCAACCTGGATTGACCATATCTAGACCCACAGCTGGATGAGACATAAGGGTGGACACTCTTGGGGCTGAGAGGTTTGGTGAGGTTGGGTGAGCAAACACAGACCCTTTAAAGTAATACTGCGTGGTACCCATCGCATGGGTCCCAAATCTCCAGGTTCAAGGGCATCTTCCTACATCGAAAACATGCATGAGAAACCCAGAAGATGGTACACCGTGTGATAGGGAAAGGTTTCTAAAACGCACCTCATTTCTCATCTCCTTGTGCCCGGGTTCGCCATTCCAGCCGCTTTACTAGCAATCTCCCTACTTGGAGCATCAGCACCTTTAACCTCCTGTTCCGTACAGGTTGCAATTTGTCCTGAGGATGAACGGGAAGACGGGGAACCAACGAGAGACAAGCTCTTGGTGTCGGGACAGGCACAGGTCACTCGATTTTCCCATCAGGAAGAAGAATTAACCACAGGCTCAGCCTGCCCCCCGGAACCAGAACAGGGCCTGAAGCCATCCTGCGCTTTTGCGGCCAGCTCCCAAAAAAGCGAGTTGTAAAATGGAGGTTCAGGGCACTGCAATTCACAAACCTGCAGAGTTATAAATGATAAATCTCGTCCACAAATATATTGAGGGAAGGCAAAGAAGAGGATTTGAAATCAAGGCAGAATTGCACGAAACAGATTTCAGGAGGTAGATACGAATCGCCTTTAAAGCACATGAAAAGCGGCAAAACGTTGACAATGATGCCCTTGGCCAAAAAGGGCGTATGCGTTTTTTCCTGAATATATTCAGGAAAAAACCCATACGCCCTTTTTGGCCAACCAAGCAACCTGGAAAGGCAAATCAGCGCTACAAAGAAGTCTCGCTCCCCATCGGTCAAAAGGGCCATGCTGAAAAAAGTGTCAAAACCAGAAATGCAGGACAGGCCATGGAGAAATGAGAGCCTTGCTACACTGATGGGCGGGATGTAAATTGCCAACAGCCACTCTGGAGAAGTGTACGGTGTGTCCTGAAACATCTGAAAAACACAGCTTAGAGAGCATAGGGCACTTCCACTCATGGGGGTATAAATTGGGAAAATGAAAAATCAGCAAGACACAAGCACCCCAAAGTTGAGGGCTGCTCTGTTGACAAGGACCTCCACTTCATTCCACCTTAAATATCCAAGGAAAGAGAAAAATGGATAAAGAAGTTGTGGTCCTTATGTACAATGGAATATCACTCAGCCATGAAATCAATGTCATAAGGTTAGTAGCAGCATGATGAGTGGATTTAGGTACGACGATTCTAAGTGAAATAAGTCACACAGAAAAGGACACTTCTCATAAGGTATCACTGATAGAGGGAATGTAAAAAGCGTTACACTTGAACTGAATTACAAAACAGAACAGAGTCAAACATGCAGAAAACAGACTATGGCTGCTTAACGGGAAAGGTGAGGTGGGGTGATACATAAAACAAGGGTATCAAATTAGCTCAGATACCGTTCCATAAACCCAATATGTAGTAGACAAGACCTACTCCTTGCTCAGAGAACTGGACTCAACACTCCCTATTCACCGCACAAGAATATACCTGACTAGTAATAATCTTAACACCTATGTATTGATATCTCTCTGTTAGTGTGTCAAGTGGGTGTAAAGCGGCATAAGCACAGCAGTGAAAAGCAGCTAAACCCCATTATGAAAATAAATTACTTTGAAAAACCCATGAAACAACGACAGTGAAAGAGATAGAAATACTTACACAATGAGTTCAGGGGCTGTGATGCAACCTGGATTGACCATATCTAGACCCACAGCTGGATGAGACATAAGGGTGGACACTCTTGGGGCTGAGAGGTTTGGTGAGGTTGGGTGAGCAAACACAGACCCTTTAAAGTAATACTGCGTGGTACCCATCGCATGGGTCCCAAATCTCCAGGTTCAAGGGCATCTTCCTACATCGAAAACATGCATGAGAAACCCAGAAGATGGTACACCGTGTGATAGGGAAAGGTTTCTAAAACGCACCTCATTTCTCATCTCCTTGTGCCCGGGTTCGCCATTCCAGCCGCTTTACTAGCAATCTCCCTACTTGGAGCATCAGCACCTTTAACCTCCTGTTCCGTACAGGTTGCAATTTGTCCTGAGGATGAACGGGAAGACAGGGAACCAACGAGAGACAAGCTCTTGGTGTCGGGACAGGCACAGGTCACTCGATTTTCCCATCAGGAAGAAGAATTAACCACAGGCTCAGCCTGCCCCCCGGAACCAGAACAGGGCCTGAAGCCATCCTGCGCTTTTGCGGCCAGCTCCCAAAAAAGCGAGTTGTAAAATGGAGGTTCAGGGCACTGCAATTCACAAACCTGCAGAGTTATAAATGATAAATCTCGTCCACAAATATATTGAGGGAAGGCAAAGAAGAGGATTTGAAATCAAGGCAGAATTGCACGAAACAGATTTCAGGAGGTAGATACGAATCGCCTTTAAAGCACATGAAAAGCGGCAAAACGTTGACAATGATGCCCTTGGCCAAAAAGGGCGTATGCGTTTTTTCCTGAATATATTCAGGAAAAAACCCATACGCCCTTTTTGGCCAACCAAGCAACCTGGAAAGGCAAATCAGCGCTACAAAGAAGTCTCGCTCCCCATCGGTCAAAAGGGCCATGCTGAAAAAAGTGTCAAAACCAGAAATGCAGGACAGGCCATGGAGAAATGAGAGCCTTGCTACACTGATGGGCGGGATGTAAATTGCCAACAGCCACTCTGGAGAAGTGTATGGTGTGTCCTGAAACATCTGAAAAACACAGCTTAGAGAGCATAGGGCACTTCCACTCATGGGGGTATAAATTGGGAAAATGAAAAATCAGCAAGACACAAGCACCCCAAAGTTGAGGGCTGCTCTGTTGACAAGGACCTCCACTTCATTCCACCTTAAATATCCAAGGAAAGAGAAAAATGGATAAAGAAGTTGTGGTCCTTATGTACAATGGAATATCACTCAGCCATGAAATCAATGTCATAAGGTTAGTAGCAGCATGATGAGTGGATTTAGGTACGACGATTCTAAGTGAAATAAGTCACACAGAAAAGGACACTTCTCATAATGTATCACTGATAGAGGGAATGTAAAAAGCGTTACACTTGAACTGAATTACAAAACAGAACAGAGTCACACATGCAGAAAACACACTATGGCTGCTTAACGGGAAAGGTGAGGTGGGGTGATACATAAAACAAGGGTATCAAATTAGCTCAGATACCGTTCCATAAACCCAATATGTAGTAGACAAGACCTACTCCTTGCTCAGAGAACTGGACTCAACACGCCCTATTCACCGCACAAGAATATATCTGACTAGTAATAATCTTAAAACCTATGTATTGATATCTCTCTTTTAGTGTGTCAAGTGGGTGTAAAGCGGCATAAACACAGCCGTGAAAAGCAGCTAAACCCCATTATGAAAATAAATTACTTTGAAAAACCCATGAAACAACGACAGTGAAAGAGATAGAAATTCTTACACAATGAGTTCAGGGGCTGTGATGCAACCTGGATTGACCATATCTAGACCCACAGCTGGATGAGACATAAGGGTGGACACTCTTGGGGCTGAGAGGTTTGGTGAGGTTGGGTGAGCAAACGCAGACCCTTTAAAGTAATACTGCGTGGTACCCATCGCATGGGTCCCAAATCTCCAGGTTCAAGGGCATGTTCCTACATCGAAAACATGCATGAGAAACCCAGAAGATGGTACACCGTGTGATGGGGAAAGGTTTCTAAAACGCACCTCATTTCTCATCTCCTTGTGCCCGGGTTCACCTTTCCAGCCGCTTTACTAGCAATCTCCCTACTTGGAGCATCAGCACCTTTAACCTCCTGTTCCGTACAGGTTGCAATTTGTCCTGAGGATGAACGGGAAGATGGGGAACCAACGAGAGACTAGCTCTTGGTGTCGGGACAGGCAGAGGTCACTCTATTTTCCCATCAGGAAGAAGAATTAACCACAGGCTCAGCCTGCCCCCTGGAACCAGAACAGGGCCTGAAGCCATCCTGCGCTTTTGCGGCCAGCTCCCAAAAAAGCGAGTTGTAAAATGGAGGTTCAGGGCACTGCAATTCACAAACCTGCAGAGTTATAAATGATAACTCTCGTCCACAAATATATTGAGGGAAGGCAAAGAAGAGGATTTGAAATCAAGGCAGAATTGCAGGAAACAGATTTCAGGAGGTAGATTCGAATCGCCTTTAAAGCACATGAAAAGCAGCAAAACGTTGACAATGATGCCCTTGGCCAAAAAGGGCGTATGCGTTTTTTCCTGAATATATTCAGGAAAAAACCCATACGCCCTTTTTGGCCAACCAAGCAACCTGGAAAGGCAAATCAGCGCTACAAAGAAGTCTCGCTCCCCATCGGTCAAAAGGGCCATGCTGAAAAAAGTGTCAAAACCAGAAATGCAGGACAGGCCATGGAGAAATGAGAGCCTTGCTACACTGATGGGCGGGATGTAAATTGCCAACAGCCACTCTGGAGAAGTGTACGGTGTGTCCTGAAACATCTGAAAAACACAGCTTAGAGAGCATAGGGCACTTCCACTCATGGGGGTATAAATTGGGAAAATGAAAAATCAGCAAGACACAAGCACCCCAAAGTTGAGGGCTGCTCTGTTGACAAGGACCTCCACTTCATTCCACCTTAAATATCCAAGGAAAGAGAAAAATGGATAAAGAAGTTGTGGTCCTTATGTACAATGGAATATCACTCAGCCATGAAATCAATGTCATAAGGTTAGTAGCAGCATGATGAGTGGATTTAGGTACGACGATTCTAAGTGAAATAAGTCACACAGAAAAGGACACTTCTCATAAGGTATCACTTTTAGAGGGAATGTAAAAAACGTTACACTTGAACTGAATTACAAAACAGAACAGAGTCAAACATGCAGAAAACAGACTATGGCTGCTTAACGGGAAAGGTGAGGTGGGGTGATACATAAAACAAGGGTATCAAATTAGCTCAGATACCGTTCCATAAACCCAATATGTAGTAGACAAGACCTACTCCTTGCTCAGAGAACTGGACTCAACACTCCCTATTCACCGCACAAGAATATACCTGACTAGTAATAATCTTAACACCTATGTATTGATATCTCTCTGTTAGTGTGTCAAGTGGGTGTAAAGCGGCATAAACACAGCCGTGAAAAGCAGCTAAACCCCATTATGAAAATAAATTACTTTGAAAAACCCATGAAACAACGACAGTGAAAGAGATAGAAATTCTTACACAATGAGTTCAGGGGCTGTGATGCAACCTGGATTGACCATATCTAGACCCACAGCTGGATGAGACATAAGGGTGGACACTCTTGGGGCTGAGAGGTTTGGTGAGGTTGGGTGAGCAAACGCAGACCCTTTAAAGTAATACTGCGTGGTACCCTTCGCATGGGTCCCAAATCTCCAGGTTCAAGGGCATCTTCCTACATCGAAAACATGCATGAGAAACCCAGAAGATGGTACACCGTGTGATGGGGAAAGGTTTCTAAAACGCACCTCATTTCTCATCTCCTTGTGCCCGGGTTCACCTTTCCAGCCGCTTTACTAGCAATCTCCCTACTTGGAGCATCAGCACCTTTAACCTCCTGTTCCGTACAGGTTGCAATTTGTCCTGAGGATGAACGGGAAAATGGGGAACCAACGAGAGACTACCTCTTGGTGTCGGGACAGGCACAGGTCACTCTATTTTCCCATCAGGAAGAAGAATTAACCACAGGCTCAGCCTGCCCCCTGGAACCAGAACAGGGCCTGAAGCCATCCTGCGCTTTTGCGGCCAGCTCCCAAAAAAGCGAGTTGTAAAATGGAGGTTCAGGGCACTGCAATTCACAAACCTGCAGAGTTATAAATGATAACTCTCGTCCACAAATATATTGAGGGAAGGCAAAGAAGAGGATTTGAAATCAAGGCAGAATTGCAGGAAACAGATTTCAGGAGGTAGATTCGAATCGCCTTTAAAGCACATGAAAAGCGGCAAAACGTTGACAATGATGCCCTTGGCCAAAAAGGGCGTATGCGTTTTTTCCTGAATATATTCAGGAAAAAACGCATACGCCCTTTTTGGCCAACCAAGCAACCTGGAAAGGCAAATCAGCGCTACAAAGAAGTCTCGCTCCCCATCAGTCAAAAGGGCCATGCTGAAAAAAGTGTCAAAACCAGAAATGCAGGACAGGCCATGGAGAAATGAGAGCCTTGCTACACTGATGGGCGGGATGTAAATTGCCAACAGCCACTCTGGAGAAGTGTACGGTGTGTCCTGAAACATCTGAAAAACACAGCTTAGTGAGCATAGGGCACTTCCACTAATGGGGGTATAAATTGGGAAGATGAAAAATCAGCAAGACACAAGCACCCCAAAGTTGAGGGCTGCTCTGTTGACAAGGACCTCCACTTCATTCCACCTTAAATATCCAAGGAAAGAGAAAAATGGATAAAGAAGTTGTGGTCCTTATGTACAATGGAATATCACTCAGCCATGAAATCAATGTCATAAGGTTAGTAGCAGCATGATGAGTGGATTTAGGTACGACGATTCTAAGTGAAATAAGTCACACAGAAAAGGACACTTCTCATAAGGTATCACTGATAGAGGGAATGTAAAAAGCGTTACACTTGAACTGAATTACAAAACAGAACAGAGTCAGACATGCAGAAAACACACTATGGCTGCTTAACGGGAAAGGTGAGGTGGGGTGATACATAAAACAAGGGTATCAAATTAGCTCAGATACCGTTCCATAAACCCAATATGTAATAGACAAGACCTACTCCTTGCTCAGAGAACTGGACTCAACACGCCCTATTCACCGCACAAGAATATATCTGACTAGTAGTAATCTTAAAACCTATGTATTGATATCTCTCTGTTAGTGTGTCAAGTGGGTGTAAAGCGGCATAAACACAGCCGTGAAAAGCAGCTAAACCCCATTATGAAAATAAATTACTTTGAAAAACCCATGAAACAACGACAGTGAAAGAGATAGAAATTCTTACACAATGAGTTCAGGGGCTGTGATGCAACCTGGATTGACCATATCTAGACCCACAGCTGGATGAGACATAAGGGTGGACACTCTTGGGGCTGAGAGGTTTGGTGAGGTTGGGTGAGCAAACGCAGACCCTTTAAAGTAATACTGCGTGGTACCCATCGCATGGGTTCCAAATCTCCAGGTTCAAGGGCATCTTCCTACATCGAAAACATGCATGAGAAACCCAGAAGATGGTACACCGTGTGATGGGGAAAGGTTTCTAAAAAGCACCTCATTTCTCATCTCCTTGTGCCCGGGTTCACCTTTCCAGCCGCTTTACTAGCAATCTCCCTACTTGGAGCATCAGCACCTTTAACCTCCTGTTCCGTACAGGTTGCAATTTGTCCTGAGGATGAACGGGAAGACGGGGAACCAACGAGAGACTAGCTCTTGGTGTCGGGACAGGCACAGGTCACTCTATTTTCCCATCAGGAAGAAGAATTAACCACAGGCTCAGCCTGCCCCCCGGAACCAGAACAGGGCCTGAAGCCATCCTGCGCTTTTGCGGCCAGCTCCCAAAAAAGCGAGTTGTAAAATGGAGGTTCAGGGCAGTGCAATTCACAAACCTGCAGAGTTATAAATGATAACTCTCGTCCACAAATATATTGAGGGAAGGCAAAGAAGAGGATTTGAAATTAAGGCAGAATTGCAGGAAACAGATTTCAGGAGGTAGATTCGAATCGCCTTTAAAGCACATGAAAAGCGGCAAAATGTTGACAATGATGCCCTTGGCCAAAAAGGGCGTATGCGTTTTTTCCTGAATATATTCAGGAAAAAATGCATACGCCCTTTTTGACCAACCAAGCAACCTGGAAAGGCAAATCAGCGCTACAGAGAAGTCTCGCTTCCCATCGGTCAAAAGGGCCATGCTGAAAAAAGTGTCAAAACCAGAAATGCAGGACAGGCCATGGAGAAATGAGAGCCTTGCTACACTGATGGGCGGGATGTAAATTGCCAACAGCCACTCTGGAGAAGTGTACGGTGTGTCCTGAAACATCTGAAAAACACAGCTTAGAGAGCATAGGGCACTTCCACTCATGGGGGTATAAATTGGGAAAATGAAAAATCAGCAAGACACAAGCACCCCAAAGTTGAGGGCTGCTCTGTTGACAAGGACCTCCACTTCATTCCACCTTAAATATCCAAGGAAAGAGAAAAATGGATAAAGAAGTTGTGGTCCTTATGTACAATGGAATATCACTCAGCCATGAAATCAATGTCATAAGGTTAGTAGCAGCATGATGAGTGGATTTAGGTACGACGATTCTAAGTGAAATAAGTCACACAGAAAAGGACACTTCTCATAAGGTATCACTTTTAGAGGGAATGTAAAAAACGTTACACTTGAACTGAATTACAAAACAGAACAGAGTCAAACATGCAGAAAACAGACTATGGCTGCTTAACGGGAAAGGTGAGGTGGGGTGATACATAAAACAAGGGTATCAAATTAGCTCAGATACCGTTCCATAAACCCAATATGTAGTAGACAAGACCTACTCCTTGCTCAGAGAACTGGACTCAACACTCCCTATTCACCGCACAAGAATATACCTGACTAGTAATAATCTTAACACCTATGTATTGATATCTCTCTGTTAGTGTGTCAAGTGGGTGTAAAGCGGCATAAACACAGCCGTGAAAAGCAGCTAAACCCCATTATGAAAATAAATTACTTTGAAAAACCCATGAAACAACGACAGTGAAAGAGATAGAAATTCTTACACAATGAGTTCAGGGGCTGTGATGCAACCTGGATTGACCATATCTAGACCCACAGCTGGATGAGACATAAGGGTGGACACTCTTGGGGCTGAGAGGTTTGGTGAGGTTGGGTGAGCAAACGCAGACCCTTTAAAGTAATACTGCGTGGTACCCTTCGCATGGGTCCCAAATCTCCAGGTTCAAGGGCATCTTCCTACATCGAAAACATGCATGAGAAACCCAGAAGATGGTACACCGTGTGATGGGGAAAGGTTTCTAAAACGCACCTCATTTCTCATCTCCTTGTGCCCGGGTTCACCTTTCCAGCCGCTTTACTAGCAATCTCCCTACTTGGAGCATCAGCACCTTTAACCTCCTGTTCCGTACAGGTTGCAATTTGTCCTGAGGATGAACGGGAAAATGGGGAACCAACGAGAGACTACCTCTTGGTGTCGGGACAGGCACAGGTCACTCTATTTTCCCATCAGGAAGAAGAATTAACCACAGGCTCAGCCTGCCCCCTGGAACCAGAACAGGGCCTGAAGCCATCCTGCGCTTTTGCGGCCAGCTCCCAAAAAAGCGAGTTGTAAAATGGAGGTTCAGGGCACTGCAATTCACAAACCTGCAGAGTTATAAATGATAACTCTCGTCCACAAATATATTGAGGGAAGGCAAAGAAGAGGATTTGAAATCAAGGCAGAATTGCAGGAAACAGATTTCAGGAGGTAGATTCGAATCGCCTTTAAAGCACATGAAAAGCGGCAAAACGTTGACAATGATGCCCTTGGCCAAAAAGGGCGTATGCGTTTTTTCCTGAATATATTCAGGAAAAAACGCATACGCCCTTTTTGGCCAACCAAGCAACCTGGAAAGGCAAATCAGCGCTACAAAGAAGTCTCGCTCCCCATCAGTCAAAAGGGCCATGCTGAAAAAAGTGTCAAAACCAGAAATGCAGGACAGGCCATGGAGAAATGAGAGCCTTGCTACACTGATGGGCGGGATGTAAATTGCCAACAGCCACTCTGGAGAAGTGTACGGTGTGTCCTGAAACATCTGAAAAACACAGCTTAGTGAGCATAGGGCACTTCCACTAATGGGGGTATAAATTGGGAAGATGAAAAATCAGCAAGACACAAGCACCCCAAAGTTGAGGGCTGCTCTGTTGACAAGGACCTCCACTTCATTCCACCTTAAATATCCAAGGAAAGAGAAAAATGGATAAAGAAGTTGTGGTCCTTATGTACAATGGAATATCACTCAGCCATGAAATCAATGTCATAAGGTTAGTAGCAGCATGATGAGTGGATTTAGGTACGACGATTCTAAGTGAAATAAGTCACACAGAAAAGGACACTTCTCATAAGGTATCACTGATAGAGGGAATGTAAAAAGCGTTACACTTGAACTGAATTACAAAACAGAACAGAGTCAGACATGCAGAAAACACACTATGGCTGCTTAACGGGAAAGGTGAGGTGGGGTGATACATAAAACAAGGGTATCAAATTAGCTCAGATACCGTTCCATAAACCCAATATGTAATAGACAAGACCTACTCCTTGCTCAGAGAACTGGACTCAACACGCCCTATTCACCGCACAAGAATATATCTGACTAGTAGTAATCTTAAAACCTATGTATTGATATCTCTCTGTTAGTGTGTCAAGTGGGTGTAAAGCGGCATAAACACAGCCGTGAAAAGCAGCTAAACCCCATTATGAAAATAAATTACTTTGAAAAACCCATGAAACAACGACAGTGAAAGAGATAGAAATTCTTACACAATGAGTTCAGGGGCTGTGATGCAACCTGGATTGACCATATCTAGACCCACAGCTGGATGAGACATAAGGGTGGACACTCTTGGGGCTGAGAGGTTTGGTGAGGTTGGGTGAGCAAACGCAGACCCTTTAAAGTAATACTGCGTGGTACCCATCGCATGGGTTCCAAATCTCCAGGTTCAAGGGCATCTTCCTACATCGAAAACATGCATGAGAAACCCAGAAGATGGTACACCGTGTGATGGGGAAAGGTTTCTAAAAAGCACCTCATTTCTCATCTCCTTGTGCCCGGGTTCACCTTTCCAGCCGCTTTACTAGCAATCTCCCTACTTGGAGCATCAGCACCTTTAACCTCCTGTTCCGTACAGGTTGCAATTTGTCCTGAGGATGAACGGGAAGACGGGGAACCAACGAGAGACTAGCTCTTGGTGTCGGGACAGGCACAGGTCACTCTATTTTCCCATCAGGAAGAAGAATTAACCACAGGCTCAGCCTGCCCCCCGGAACCAGAACAGGGCCTGAAGCCATCCTGCGCTTTTGCGGCCAGCTCCCAAAAAAGCGAGTTGTAAAATGGAGGTTCAGGGCAGTGCAATTCACAAACCTGCAGAGTTATAAATGATAACTCTCGTCCACAAATATATTGAGGGAAGGCAAAGAAGAGGATTTGAAATTAAGGCAGAATTGCAGGAAACAGATTTCAGGAGGTAGATTCGAATCGCCTTTAAAGCACATGAAAAGCGGCAAAATGTTGACAATGATGCCCTTGGCCAAAAAGGGCGTATGCGTTTTTTCCTGAATATATTCAGGAAAAAATGCATACGCCCTTTTTGACCAACCAAGCAACCTGGAAAGGCAAATCAGCGCTACAGAGAAGTCTCGCTTCCCATCGGTCAAAAGGGCCATGCTGAAAAAAGTGTCAAAACCAGAAATGCAGGACAGGCCATGGAGAAATGAGAGCCTTGCTACACTGATGGGCGGGATGTAAATTGCCAACAGCCACTCTGGAGAAGTGTACGGTGTGTCCTGAAACATCTGAAAAACACAGCTTAGAGAGCATAGGGCACTTCCACTCATGGGGGTATAAATTGGGAAAATGAAAAATCAGCAAGACACAAGCACCCCAAAGTTGAGGGCTGCTCTGTTGACAAGGACCTCCACTTCATTCCACCTTAAATATCCAAGGAAAGAGAAAAATGGATAAAGAAGTTGTGGTCCTTATGTACAATGGAATATCACTCAGCCATGAAATCAATGTCATAAGGTTAGTAGCAGCATGATGAGTGGATTTAGGTACGACGATTCTAACTGAAATAAGTCACACAGAAAAGGACACTTCTCATAAGGTATCACTTTTAGAGGGAATGTAAAAAACGTTACACTTGAACTGAATTACAAAACAGAACAGAGTCAAACATGCAGAAAACAGACTATGGCTGCTTAACGGGAAAGGTGAGGTGGGGTGATACATAAAACAAGGGTATCAAATTAGCTCAGATACCGTTCCATAAACCCAATATGTAGTAGACAAGACCTACTCCTTGCTCAGAGAACTGGACTCAACACTCCCTATTCACCGCACAAGAATATACCTGACTAGTAATAATCTTAACACCTATGTATTGATATCTCTCTGTTAGTGTGTCAAGTGGGTGTAAAGCGGCATAAACACAGCAGTGAAAAGCAGCTAAACCCCATTATGAAAATAAATTACTTTGAAAAACCCATGAAACAACGACATTGAAAGAGAAAGAAATACTTACACAATGAGTTCAGGGGCTGTGATGCAACCTGGATTGACCATATCTAGACCCACAGCTGGATGAGACATAAGGGTGGACACTCTTGGGGCTGAGAGGTTTGGTGAGGTTGGGTGAGCAAACACAGACCCTTTAAAGTAATACTGCGTGGTACCCATCGCATGGGTCCCAAATCTCCAGGTTCAAGGGCATCTTCCTACATCGAAAACATGCATGAGAAACCCAGAAGATGGTACACCGTGTGATAGGGAAAGGTTTCTAAAACGCACCTCATTTCTCATCTCCTTGTGCCCGGGTTCGCCATTCCAGCCGCTTTACTAGCAATCTCCCTACTTGGAGCATCAGCACCTTTAACCTCCTGTTCCGTACAGGTTGCAATTTGTCCTGAGGATGAACGGGAAGACGGGGAACCAACGAGAGACAAGCTCTTGGTGTCGGGACAGGCACAGGTCACTCGATTTTCCCATCAGGAAGAAGAATTAACCACAGGCTCAGGCTGCCCCCCGGAACCAGAACAGGGCCTGAAGCCATCCTGCGCTTTTGCGGCCAGCTCCCAAAAAAGCGAGTTGTAAAATGGAGGTTCAGGGCACTGCAATTCACAAACCTGCAGAGTTATAAATGATAAATCTCGTCCACAAATATATTGAGGGAAGGCAAAGAAGAGGATTTGAAATCAAGGCAGAATTGCACGAAACAGATTTCAGGAGGTAGATACGAATCGCCTTTAAAGCACATGAAAAGCGGCAAAACGTTGACAATGATGCCCTTGGCCAAAAAGGGCGTATGCGTTTTTTCCTGAATATATTCAGGAAAAAACCCATACGCCCTTTTTGGCCAACCAAGCAACCTGGAAAGGCAAATCAGCGCTACAAAGAAGTCTCGCTCCCCATCGGTCAAAAGGGCCATGCTGAAAAAAGTGTCAAAACCAGAAATGCAGGACAGGCCATGGAGAAATGAGAGCCTTGCTACACTGATGGGCGGGATGTAAATTGCCAACAGCCACTCTGGAGAAGTGTACGGTGTGTCCTGAAACATCTGAAAAACACAGCTTAGAGAGCATAGGGCACTTCCACTCATGGGGGTATAAATTGGGAAAATGAAAAATCAGCAAGACACAAGCACCCCAAAGTTGAGGGCTGCTCTGTTGACAAGGACCTCCACTTCATTCCACCTTAAATATCCAAGGAAAGAGAAAAATGGATAAAGAAGTTGTGGTCCTTATGTACAATGGAATATCACTCAGCCATGAAATCAATGTCATAAGGTTAGTAGCAGCATGATGAGTGGATTTAGGTACGACGATTCTAACTGAAATAAGTCACACAGAAAAGGACACTTCTCATAAGGTATCACTTTTAGAGGGAATGTAAAAAACGTTACACTTGAACTGAATTACAAAACAGAACAGAGTCAAACATGCAGAAAACAGACTATGGCTGCTTAACGGGAAAGGTGAGGTGGGGTGATACATAAAACAAGGGTATCAAATTAGCTCAGATACCGTTCCATAAACCCAATATGTAGTAGACAAGACCTACTCCTTGCTCAAAGAACTGGACTCAACACTCCCTATTCACCGCACAAGAATATACCTGACTAGTAATAATCTTAACACCTATGTATTGATATCTCTCTGTTAGTGTGTCAAGTGGGTGTAAAGCGGCATAAACACAGCAGTGAAAAGCAGCTAAACCCCATTATGAAAATAAATTACTTTGAAAAACCCATGAAACAACGACATTGAAAGAGAAAGAAATACTTACACAATGAGTTCAGGGGCTGTGATGCAACCTGGATTGACCATATCTAGACCCACAGCTGGATGAGACATAAGGGTGGACACTCTTGGGGCTGAGAGGTTTGGTGAGGTTGGGTGAGCAAACACAGACCCTTTAAAGTAATACTGCGTGGTACCCATCGCATGGGTCCCAAATCTCCAGGTTCAAGGGCATCTTCCTACATCGAAAACATGCATGAGAAACCCAGAAGATGGTACACCGTGTGATAGGGAAAGGTTTCTAAAACGCACCTCATTTCTCATCTCCTTGTGCCCGGGTTCGCCATTCCAGCCGCTTTACTAGCAATCTCCCTACTTGGAGCATCAGCACCTTTAACCTCCTGTTCCGTACAGGTTGCAATTTGTCCTGAGGATGAACGGGAAGACGGGGAACCAACGAGAGACTAGCTCTTGGTGTCGGGACAGGCACAGGTCACTCTATTTTCCCATCAGGAAGAAGAATTAACCACAGGCTCAGCCTGCCCCCCGGAACCAGAACAGGGCCTGAAGCCATCCTGCGCTTTTGCGGCCAGCTCCCAAAAAAGCGAGTTGTAAAATGGAGGTTCAGGGCACTGCAATTCACAAACCTGCAGAGTTATAAATGATAACTCTCGTCCACAAATATATTGAGGGAAGGCAAAGAAGAGGATTTGAAATCAAGGCAGAATTGCACGAAACAGATTTCAGGAGGTAGATACGAATCGCCTTTAAAGCACATGAAAAGCGGCAAAACGTTGACAATGATGCCCTTGGCCAAAAAGGGCGTATGCGTTTTTTCCTGAATATATTCAGGAAAAAACCCATACGCCCTTTTTGGCCAACCAAGCAACCTGGAAAGGCAAATCAGCGCTACAAAGAAGTCTCGCTCCCCATCGGTCAAAAGGGCCATGCTGAAAAAAGTGTCAAAACCAGAAATGCAGGACAGGCCATGGAGAAATGAGAGCCTTGCTACACTGATGGGCGGGATGTAAATTGCCAACAGCCACTCTGGAGAAGTGTACGGTGTGTCCTGAAACATCTGAAAAACACAGCTTAGAGAGCATAGGGCACTTCCACTCATGGGGGTATAAATTGGGAAAATGAAAAATCAGCAAGACACAAGCACCCCAAAGTTGAGGGCTGCTCTGTTGACAAGGACCTCCACTTCATTCCACCTTAAATATCCAAGGAAAGAGAAAAATGGATAAAGAAGTTGTGGTCCTTATGTACAATGGAATATCACTCAGCCATGAAATCAATGTCATAAGGTTAGTAGCAGCATGATGAGTGGATTTAGGTACGACGATTCTAAGTGAAATAAGTCACACAGAAAAGGACACTTCTCATAATGTATCACTGATAGAGGGAATGTAAAAAGCGTTACACTTGAACTGAATTACAAAACAGAACAGAGTCACACATGCAGAAAACACACTATGGCTGCTTAACGGGAAAGGTGAGGTGGGGTGATACATAAAACAAGGGTATCAAATTAGCTCAGATACCGTTCCATAAACCCAATATGTAGTAGACAAGACCTACTCCTTGCTCAGAGAACTGGACTCAACACGCCCTATTCACCGCACAAGAATATATCTGACTAGTAATAATCTTAAAACCTATGTATTGATATCTCTCTGTTAGTGTGTCAAGTGGGTGTAAAGCGGCATAAACACAGCCGTGAAAAGCAGCTAAACCCCATTATGAAAATAAATTACTTTGAAAAACCCATGAAACAACGACAGTGAAAGAGATAGAAATTCTTACACAATGAGTTCAGGGGCTGTGATGCAACCTGGATTGACCATATCTAGACCCACAGCTGGATGAGACATAAGGGTGGACACTCTTGGGGCTGAGAGGTTTGGTGAGGTTGGGTGAGCAAACGCAGACCCTTTAAAGTAATACTGCGTGGTACCCATCGCATGGGTTCCAAATCTCCAGGTTCAAGGGCATCTTCCTACATCGAAAACATGCATGAGAAACCCAGAAGATGGTACACCGTGTGATGGGGAAAGGTTTCTAAAACGCACCTCATTTCTCATCTCCTTGTGCCCGGGTTCACCTTTCCAGCCGCTTTACTAGCAATCTCCCTACTTGGAGCATCAGCACCTTTAACCTCCTGTTCCGTACAGGTTGCAATTTGTCCTGAGGATGAACGGGAAGACGGGGAACCAACGAGAGACTAGCTCTTGGTGTCAGGACAGGCACAGGTCACTCTATTTTCCCATCAGGAAGAAGAATTAACCACAGGCTCAGCCTGCCCCCCGGAACCAGAACAGGGCCTGAAGCCATCCTGCGCTTTTGCGGCCAGCTCCCAAAAAAGCGAGTTGTAAAATGGAGGTTCAGGGCACTGCAATTCACAAACCTGCAGAGTTATAAATGATAACTCTCGTCCACAAATATATTGAGGGAAGGCAAAGAAGAGGATTTGAAATCAAGGCAGAATTGCAGGAAACAGATTTCAGGAGGTAGATTCGAATCGCCTTTAAAGCACATGAAAAGCGGCAAAATGTTGACAATGATGCCCTTGGCCAAAAAGGGCGTATGCGTTTTTTCCTGAATATATTCAGGAAAAAACGCATACGCCCTTTTTGACCAACCAAGCAACCTGGAAAGGCAAATCAGTGCTACAGAGAAGTCTCGCTTCCCATCGGTCAAATGGGCCATGCTGAAAAAAGTGTCAAAACCAGAAATGCAGGACAGGCCATGGAGAAATGAGAGCCTTGCTACACTGATGGGCGGGATGTAAATTGCCAACAGCCACTCTGGAGAAGTGTACGGTGTGTCCTGAAACATCTGAAAAACACAGCTTAGAGAGCATAGGGCACTTCCACTCATGGGGGTATAAATTGGGAAAATGAAAAATCAGCAAGACACAAGCACCCCAAATTGAGGGCTGCTCTGTTGACAAGGACCTCCACTTCATTCCACCTTAAATATCCAAGGAAAGAGAAAAATGGATAAAGAAGTTGTGGTCCTTATGTACAATGGAATATCACTCAGCCATGAAATCAATGTCATAAGGTTAGTAGCAGCATGATGAGTGGATTTAGGTACGACGATTCTAACTGAAATAAGTCACACAGAAAAGGACACTTCTCATAAGGTATCACTTTTAGAGGGAATGTAAAAAACGTTACACTTGAACTGAATTACAAAACAGAACAGAGTCAAACATGCAGAAAACAGACTATGGCTGCTTAACGGGAAAGGTGAGGTGGGGTGATACATAAAACAAGGGTATCAAATTAGCTCAGATACCGTTCCATAAACCCAATATGTAGTAGACAAGACCTACTCCTTGCTCAGAGAACTGGACTCAACACTCCCTATTCACCGCACAAGAATATACCTGACTAGTAATAATCTTAACACCTATGTATTGATATCTCTCTGTTAGTGTGTCATGTGGGTGTAAAGCGGCATAAACACAGCCGTGAAAAGCAGCTAAACCCCATTATGAAAATAAATTACTTTGAAAAACCCATGAAACAACGACAGTGAAAGAGATAGAAATACTTACACAATGAGTTCAGGGGCTGTGATGCAACCTGGATTGACCATATCTAGACCCACAGCTGGATGAGACATAAGGGTGGACACTCTTGGGGCTGAGAGGTTTGGTGAGGTTGGGTGAGCAAACACAGACCCTTTAAAGTAATACTGCGTGGTACCCATCGCATGGGTCCCAAATCTCCAGGTTCAAGGGCATCTTCCTACATCGAAAACATGCATGAGAAACCCAGAAGATGGTACACCGTGTGATAGGGAAAGGTTTCTAAAACGCACCTCATTTCTCATCTCCTTGTGCCCGGGTTCGCCATTCCAGCCGCTTTACTAGCAATCTCCCTACTTGGAGCATCAGCACCTTTAACCTCCTGTTCCGTACAGGTTGCAATTTGTCCTGAGGATGAACGGGAAGACGGGGAACCAACGAGAGACAAGCTCTTGGTGTCGGGACAGGCACAGGTCACTCGATTTTCCCATCAGGAAGAAGAATTAACCACAGGCTCAGCCTGCCCCCCGGAACCAGAACAGGGCCTGAAGCCATCCTGCGCTTTTGCGGCCAGCTCCCAAAAAAGCGAGTTGTAAAATGGAGGTTCAGGGCACTGCAATTCACAAACCTGCAGAGTTATAAATGATAAATCTCGTCCACAAATATATTGAGGGAAGGCAAAGAAGAGGATTTGAAATCAAGGCAGAATTGCACGAAACAGATTTCAGGAGGTAGATACGAATCGCCTTTAAAGCACATGAAAAGCGGCAAAACGTTGACAATGATGCCCTTGGCCAAAAAGGGCGTATGCGTTTTTTCCTGAATATATTCAGGAAAAAACCCATACGCCCTTTTTGGCCAACCAAGCAACCTGGAAAGGCAAATCAGCGCTACAAAGAAGTCTCGCTACCCATCGGTCAAAAGGGCCATGCTGAAAAAAGTGTCAAAACCAGAAATGCAGGACAGGCCATGGAGAAATGAGAGCCTTGCTACACTGATGGGTGGGATGTAAATTGCCAACAGCCACTCTGGAGAAGTGTACTGTGTGTCCTGAAACATCTGAAAAACACAGCTTAGAGAGCATAGGGCACTTCCACTCATGGGGGTATAAATTGGGAAAATGAAAAATCAGCAAGACACAAGCACCCCAAAGTTGAGGGCTGCTCTGTTGACAAGGACCTCCACTTCATTCCACCTTAAATATCCAAGGAAAGAGAAAAATGGATAAAGAAGTTGTGGTCCTTATGTACAATGGAATATCACTCAGCCATGAAATCAATGTCATAAGGTTAGTAGCAGCATGATGAGTGGATTTAGGTACGACGATTCTAAGTGAAATAAGTCACACAGAAAAGGACACTTCTCATAAGGTATCACTGATAGAGGGAATGTAAAAAGCGTTACACTTGAACTGAATTACAAAACAGAACAGAGTCACACATGCAGAAAACACACTATGGCTGCTTAACGGGAAAGGTGAGGTGGGGTGATACATAAAACAAGGGTATCAAATTAGCTCAGATACCGTTCCATAAACCCAATATGTAGTAGACAAGACCTACTCCTTGCTCAGAGAACTGGACTCAACACTCCCTATTCACCGCACAAGAATATACCTGACTAGTAATAATCTTAACACCTATGTATTGATATCTCTCTGTTAGTGTGTCATGTGGGTGTAAAGCGGCATAAACACAGCAGTGAAAAGCAGCTAAACCCCATTATGAAAATAAATTACTTTGAAAAACCCA
Organism: Balaenoptera borealis; assembly: GCF_965194805.1. Taxonomy (NCBI): domain Eukaryota; kingdom Metazoa; phylum Chordata; class Mammalia; order Artiodactyla; family Balaenopteridae; genus Balaenoptera; species Balaenoptera borealis. The sequence continues at coordinate 5,339,352 of NW_028124009.1, forward strand.
TGAAACAACGACAGTGAAAGAGATAGAAATACTTACACAATGAGTTCAGGGGCTGTGATGCAACCTGGATTGACCATATCTAGACCCACAGCTGGATGAGACATAAGGGTGGACACTCTTGGGGCTGAGAGGTTTGGTGAGGTTGGGTGAGCAAACACAGACCCTTTAAAGTAATACTGCGTGGTACCCATCGCATGGGTCCCAAATCTCCAGGTTCAAGGGCATCTTCCTACATCGAAAACATGCATGAGAAACCCAGAAGATGGTACACCGTGTGATAGGGAAAGGTTTCTAAAACGCACCTCATTTCTCATCTCCTTGTGCCCGGGTTCGCCATTCCAGCCGCTTTACTAGCAATATCCCTACTTGGAGCATCAGCACCTTTAACCTCCTGTTCCGTACAGGTTGCAATTTGTCCTGAGGATGAACGGGAAGACGGGGAACCAACGAGAGACAAGCTCTTGGTGTCGGGACAGGCACAGGTCACTCGATTTTCCCATCAGGAAGAAGAATTAACCACAGGCTCAGCCTGCCCCCCGGAACCAGAACAGGGCCTGAAGCCATCCTGCGCTTTTGCGGCCAGCTCCCAAAAAAGCGAGTTGTAAAATGGAGGTTCAGGGCACTGCAATTCACAAACCTGCAGAGTTATAAATGATAAATCTCGTCCACATATATATTGAGGGAAGGCAAAGAAGAGGATTTGAAATCAAGGCAGAATTGCACGAAACAGATTTCAGGAGGTAGATACGAATCGCCTTTAAAGCACATGAAAAGCGGCAAAACGTTGACAATGATGCCCTTGGCCAAAAAGGGCATATGCGTTTTTTCCTGAATATATTCAGGAAAAAACCCATACGCCCTTTTTGGCCAACCAAGCAACCTGGAAAGGCAAATCAGCGCTACAAAGAAGTCTCGCTCCCCATCGGTCAAAAGGGCCATGCTGAAAAAAGTCTCAAAACCAGAAATGCAGGACAGGCCATGGAGAAATGAGAGCCTTGCTACACTGATGGGCGGGATGTAAATTGCCAACAGCCACTCTGGAGAAGTGTACGGTGTGTCCTGAAACATCTGAAAAACACAGCTTAGAGAGCATAGGGCACTTCCACTCATGGGGGTATAAATTGGGAAAATGAAAAATCAGCAAGACACAAGCACCCCAAAGTTGAGGGCTGCTCTGTTGACAAGGACCTCCACTTCATTCCACCTTAAATATCCAAGGAAAGAGAAAAATGGATAAAGAAGTTGTGGTCCTTATGTACAATGGAATATCACTCAGCCATGAAATCAATGTCATAAGGTTAGTAGCAGCATGATGAGTGGATTTAGGTACAACGATTCTAAGTGAAATAAGTCACACAGAAAAGGACACTTCTCATAATGTATCACTGATAGAGGGAATGTAAAAAGCGTTACACTTGAACTGAATTACAAAACAGAACAGAGTCACACATGCAGAAAACACACTATGGCTGCTTAACGGGAAAGGTGAGGTGGGGTGATACATAAAACAAGGGTATCAAATTAGCTCAGATACCGTTCCATAAACCCAATATGTAGTAGACAAGACCTACTCCTTGCTCAGAGAACTGGACTCAACACGCCCTATTCACCGCACAAGAATATATCTGACTAGTAATAATCTTAAAACCTATGTATTGATATCTCTCTGTTAGTGTGTCAAGTGGGTGTAAAGCGGCATAAACACAGCCGTGAAAAGCAGCTAAACCCCATTATGAAAATAAATTACTTTGAAAAACCCATGAAACAACGACAGTGAAAGAGATAGAAATTCTTACACAATGAGTTCAGGGGCTGTGATGCAACCTGGATTGACCATATCTAGACCCACAGCTGGATGAGACATAAGGGTGGACACTCTTGGGGCTGAGAGGTTTGGTGAGGTTGGGTGAGCAAACGCAGACCCTTTAAAGTAATACTGCGTGGTACCCATCGCATGGGTTCCAAATCTCCAGGTTCAAGGGCATCTTCCTACATCGAAAACATGCATGAGAAACCCAGAAGATGGTACACCGTGTGATGGGGAAAGGTTTCTAAAACGCACCTCATTTCTCATCTCCTTGTGCCCGGGTTCACCTTTCCAGCCGCTTTACTAGCAATCTCCCTACTTGGAGCATCAGCACCTTTAACCTCCTGTTCCGTACAGGTTGCAATTTGTCCTGAGGATGAACGGGAAGACGGGGAACCAACGAGAGACTAGCTCTTGGTGTCGGGACAGGCACAGGTCACTCTATTTTCCCATCAGGAAGAAGAATTAACCACAGGCTCAGCCTGCCCCCCGGAACCAGAACAGGGCCTGAAGCCATCCTGCGCTTTTGCGGCCAGCTCCCAAAAAAGCGAGTTGTAAAATGGAGGTTCAGGGCACTGCAATTCACAAACCTGCAGAGTTATAAATGATAACTCTCGTCCACAAATATATTGAGGGAAGGCAAAGAAGAGGATTTGAAATCAAGGCAGAATTGCAGGAAACAGATTTCAGGAGGTAGATTCGAATCGCCTTTAAAGCACATGAAAAGCGGCAAAATGTTGACAATGATGCCCTTGGCCAAAAAGGGCGTATGCGTTTTTTCCTGAATATATTCAGGAAAAAACGCATACGCCCTTTTTGACCAACCAAGCAACCTGGAAAGGCAAATCAGTGCTACAGAGAAGTCTCGCTTCCCATCGGTCAAAAGGGCCATGCTGAAAAAAGTGTCAAAACCAGAAATGCAGGACAGGCCATGGAGAAATGAGAGCCTTGCTACACTGATGGGCGGGATGTAAATTGCCAACAGCCACTCTGGAGAAGTGTACGGTGTGTCCTGAAACATCTGAAAAACACAGCTTAGAGAGCATAGGGCACTTCCACTCATGGGGGTATAAATTGGGAAAATGAAAAATCAGCAAGACACAAGCACCCCAAATTGAGGGCTGCTCTGTTGACAAGGACCTCCACTTCATTCCACCTTAAATATCCAAGGAAAGAGAAAAATGGATAAAGAAGTTGTGGTCCTTATGTACAATGGAATATCACTCAGCCATGAAATCAATGTCATAAGGTTAGTAGCAGCATGATGAGTGGATTTAGGTACGACGATTCTAACTGAAATAAGTCACACAGAAAAGGACACTTCTCATAAGGTATCACTTTTAGAGGGAATGTAAAAAACGTTACACTTGAACTGAATTACAAAACAGAACAGAGTCAAACATGCAGAAAACAGACTATGGCTGCTTAACGGGAAAGGTGAGGTGGGGTGATACATAAAACAAGGGTATCAAATTAGCTCAGATACCGTTCCATAAACCCAATATGTAGTAGACAAGACCTACTCCTTGCTCAGAGAACTGGACTCAACACTCCCTATTCACCGCACAAGAATATACCTGACTAGTAATAATCTTAACACCTATGTATTGATATCTCTCTGTTAGTGTGTCATGTGGGTGTAAAGCGGCATAAACACAGCCGTGAAAAGCAGCTAAACCCCATTATGAAAATAAATTACTTTGAAAAACCCATGAAACAACGACAGTGAAAGAGATAGAAATACTTACACAATGAGTTCAGGGGCTGTGATGCAACCTGGATTGACCATATCTAGACCCACAGCTGGATGAGACATAAGGGTGGACACTCTTGGGGCTGAGAGGTTTGGTGAGGTTGGGTGAGCAAACACAGACCCTTTAAAGTAATACTGCGTGGTACCCATCGCATGGGTCCCAAATCTCCAGGTTCAAGGGCATCTTCCTACATCGAAAACATGCATGAGAAACCCAGAAGATGGTACACCGTGTGATAGGGAAAGGTTTCTAAAACGCACCTCATTTCTCATCTCCTTGTGCCCGGGTTCGCCATTCCAGCCGCTTTACTAGCAATCTCCCTACTTGGAGCATCAGCACCTTTAACCTCCTGTTCCGTACAGGTTGCAATTTGTCCTGAGGATGAACGGGAAGACGGGGAACCAACGAGAGACAAGCTCTTGGTGTCGGGACAGGCACAGGTCACTCGATTTTCCCATCAGGAAGAAGAATTAACCACAGGCTCAGCCTGCCCCCCGGAACCAGAACAGGGCCTGAAGCCATCCTGCGCTTTTGCGGCCAGCTCCCAAAAAAGCGAGTTGTAAAATGGAGGTTCAGGGCACTGCAATTCACAAACCTGCAGAGTTATAAATGATAAATCTCGTCCACAAATATATTGAGGGAAGGCAAAGAAGAGGATTTGAAATCAAGGCAGAATTGCACGAAACAGATTTCAGGAGGTAGATACGAATCGCCTTTAAAGCACATGAAAAGCGGCAAAACGTTGACAATGATGCCCTTGGCCAAAAAGGGCGTATGCGTATTTTCCTGAATATATTCAGGAAAAAACCCATACGCCCTTTTTGGCCAACCAAGCAACCTGGAAAGGCAAATCAGCGCTACAAAGAAGTCTCGCTACCCATCGGTCAAAAGGGCCATGCTGAAAAAAGTGTCAAAACCAGAAATGCAGGACAGGCCATGGAGAAATGAGAGCCTTGCTACACTGATGGGTGGGATGTAAATTGCCAACAGCCACTCTGGAGAAGTGTACTGTGTGTCCTGAAACATCTGAAAAACACAGCTTAGAGAGCATAGGGCACTTCCACTCATGGGGGTATAAATTGGGAAAATGAAAAATCAGCAAGACACAAGCACCCCAAAGTTGAGGGCTGCTCTGTTGACAAGGACCTCCACTTCATTCCACCTTAAATATCCAAGGAAAGAGAAAAATGGATAAAGAAGTTGTGGTCCTTATGTACAATGGAATATCACTCAGCCATGAAATCAATGTCATAAGGTTAGTAGCAGCATGATGAGTGGATTTAGGTACGACGATTCTAAGTGAAATAAGTCACACAGAAAAGGACACTTCTCATAAGGTATCACTGATAGAGGGAATGTAAAAAGCGTTACACTTGAACTGAATTACAAAACAGAACAGAGTCACACATGCAGAAAACACACTATGGCTGCTTAACGGGAAAGGTGAGGTGGGGTGATACATAAAACAAGGGTATCAAATTAGCTCAGATACCGTTCCATAAACCCAATATGTAGTAGACAAGACCTACTCCTTGCTCAGAGAACTGGACTCAACACGCCCTATTCACCGCACAAGAATATATCTGACTAGTAATAATCTTAAAACCTATGTATTGATATCTCTCTGTTAGTGTGTCAAGTGGGTGTAAAGCGGCATAAACACAGCCGTGAAAAGCAGCTAAACCCCATTATGAAAATAAATTACTTTGAAAAACCCATGAAACAATGACAGTGAAAGAGATAGAAATTCTTACACAATGAGTTCAGGGGCTGTGATGCAACCTGGATTGACCATATCTAGACCCACAGCTGGATGAGACATAAGGGTGGACACTCTTGGGGCTGAGAGGTTTGGTGAGGTTGGGTGAGCAAACGCAGACCCTTTAAAGTAATACTGCGTGGTACCCATCACATGGGTTCCAAATCTCCAGGTTCAAGGGCATCTTCCTACATCGAAAACATGCATGAGAAACCCAGAAGATGGTACACCGTGTGATGGGGAAAGGTTTCTAAAACGCACCTCATTTCTCATCTCCTTGTGCCCGGGTTCACCTTTCCAGCCGCTTTACTAGCAATCTCCCTACTTGGAGCATCAGCACCTTTAACCTCCTGTTCCGTACAGGTTGCAATTTGTCCTGAGGATGAACGGGAAGACGGGGAACCAACGAGAGACTAGCTCTTGGTGTCGGGACAGGCACAGGTCACTCTATTTTCCCATCAGGAAGAAGAATTAACCACAGGCTCAGCCTGCCCCCCGGAACCAGAACAGGGCCTGAAGCCATCCTGCGCTTTTGCGGCCAGCTCCCAAAAAAGCGAGTTGTAAAATGGAGGTTCAGGGCACTGCAATTCACAAACCTGCAGAGTTATAAATGATAACTCTCGTCCACAAATATATTGAGGGAAGGCAAAGAAGAGGATTTGAAATCAAGGCAGAATTGCACGAAACAGATTTCAGGAGGTAGATACGAATCGCCTTTAAAGCACATGAAAAGCGGCAAAACGTTGACAATGATGCCCTTGGCCAAAAAGGGCGTATGCGTTTTTTCCTGAATATATTCAGGAAAAAACGCATACGCCCTTTTTGGCCAACCAAGCAACCTGGAAAGGCAAATCAGCGCTACAGAGAAGTCTCACTTCCCATCGGTCAAAAGGGCCATGCTGAAAAAAGTGTCAAAACCAGAAATGCAGGACAGGCCATGGAGAAATGGGAGCCTTGCTACACTGATGGGCGGGATGTAAATTGCCAACAGCCACTCTGGAGAAGTGTACGGTGTGTCCTGAAACATCTGAAAAACACAGCTTAGAGAGCATAGGGCACTTCCACTCATGGGGGTATAAATTGGGAAAATGAAAAATCAGCAAGACACAAGCACCCCAAAGTTGAGGGCTGCTCTGTTGACAAGGACCTCCACTTCATTCCACCTTCAATATCCCAGGAAAGAGAAAAATGGATAAAGAAGTTGTGGTCCTTATGTACAATGGAATATCACTCAGCCATGAAATCAATGTCATAAGGTTAGTAGCAGCATGATGAGTGGATTTAGGTACGACGATTCTAAGTGAAATAAGTCACACAGAAAAGGACACTTCTCATAAGGTATCACTGATAGAGGGAATGTAAAAAGCGTTACACTTGAACTGAATTACAAAACAGAACAGAGTCACACATGCAGAAAACACACTATGGCTGCTTAACGGGAAAGGTGAGGTGGGGTGATACATAAAACAAGGGTATCAAATTAGCTCAGATACCGTTCCATAAACCCAATATGTAGTAGACAAGACCTACTCCTTGCTCAGAGAACTGGACTCAACACGCCCTATTCACCGCACAAGAATATATCTGACTAGTAATAATCTTAAAACCTATGTATTGATATCTCTCTGTTAGTGTGTCAAGTGGGTGTAAAGCGGCATAAACACAGCCGTGAAAAGCAGCTAAACCCCATTATGAAAATAAATTACTTTGAAAAACCCATGAAACAACGACAGTGAAAGAGATAGAAATTCTTACACAATGAGTTCAGGGGCTGTGATGCAACCTGGATTGACCATATCTAGACCCACAGCTGGATGAGACATAAGGGTGGACACTCTTGGGGCTGAGAGGTTTGGTGAGGTTGGGTGAGCAAACGCAGACCCTTTAAAGTAATACTGCGTGGTACCCATCGCATGGGTCCCAAATCTCCAGGTTCAAGGGCATCTTCCTACATTGAAAACATGCATGAGAAACCCAGAAGATGGTACACCGTGTGATGGGGAAAGGTTTCTAAAACGCACCTCATTTCTCATCTCCTTGTGCCCGGGTTCGCCATTCCAGCCGCTTTACTAACAATCTCCCTACTTGGAGCATCAGCACCTTTAACCTCCTGTTCCGTACAGGTTGCAATTTGTCCTGAGGATGAACGGGAAGACGGGGAACCAACGAGAGACTAGCTCTTGGTGTCGGGACAGGCACAGGTCACTCTATTTTCCCATCAGGAAGAAGAATTAACCACAGGCTCAGCCTGCCCCCCGGAACCAGAACAGGGCCTGAAGCCATCCTGCGCTTTTGCGGCCAGCTCCCAAAAAAGCGAGTTGTAAAATGGAGGTTCAGGGCACTGTAATTCACAAACGTGCAGAGTTATAAATGATAACTCTCGTCCACAAATATATTGAGGGAAGGCAAAGAAGAGGATTTGAAATCAAGGCAGAATTGCACGAAACAGATTTCAGGAGGTAGATACGAATCGCCTTTAAAGCACATGAAAAGCGGCAAAACGTTGACAATGATGCCCTTGGCCAAAAAGGGCGTATGCGTTTTTTCCTGAATATATTCAGGAAAAAACGCATACGCCCTTTTTGGCCAACCAAGCAACCTGGAAAGGCAAATCAGCGCTACAGAGAAGTCTCACTTCCCATCGGTCAAAAGGGCCATGCTGAAAAAAGTGTCAAAACCAGAAATGCAGGACAGGCCATGGAGAAATGGGAGCCTTGCTACACTGATGGGCGGGATGTAAATTGCCAACAGCCACTCTGGAGAAGTGTACGGTGTGTTCTGAAACATCTGAAAAACACAGCTTAGAGAGCATAGGGCACTTCCACTCATGGGGGTATAAATTGGGAAAATGAAAAATCAGCAAGACACAAGCACCCCAAAGTTGAGGGTTGCTCTGTTGACAAGGACCTCCACTTCATTCCACCTTAAATATCCCAGGAAAGAGAAAAATGGATAAAGAAGTTGTGGTCCTTATGTACAATGGAATATCACTCAGCCATGAAATCAATGTCATAAGGTTAGTAGCAGCATGATGAGTGGATTTAGGTACGACGATTCTAAGTGAAATAAGTCACACAGAAAAGGACACTTCTCATAAGGTATCACTGATAGAGGGAATGTAAAAACCGTTACACTTGAACTGAATTACAAAAAAGAACAGAGTCACACATGCAGAAAACACACTATGGCTGCTTAACGGGAAAGGTGAGGTGGGGTGATACATAAAACAAGGGTATCAAATTAGCTCAGATACCGTTCCATAAACCCAATATGTAGTAGACAAGACCTACTCCTTGCTCAGAGAACTGGACTCAACACGCCCTATTCACCGCACAAGAATATATCTGACTAGTAATAATCTTAAAACCTATGTATTGATATCTCTCTGTTAGTGTGTCAAGTGGGTGTAAAGCGGCATAAACACAGCCGTGAAAAGCAGCTAAACCCCATTATGAAAATAAATTACTTTGAAAAACCCATGAAACAACGACAGTGAAAGAGATAGAAATTCTTACACAATGAGTTCAGGGGCTGTGATGCAACCTGGATTGACCATATCTAGACCCACAGCTGGATGAGACATAAGGGTGGACACTCTTGGGGCTGAGAGGTTTGGTGAGGTTGGGTGAGCAAACGCAGACCCTTTAAAGTAATACTGCGTGGTACCCATCGCATGGGTCCCAAATCTCCAGGTTCAAGGGCATGTTCCTACATCGAAAACATGCATGAGAAACCCAGAAGATGGTACACCGTGTGATGGGGAAAGGTTTCTAAAACGCACCTCATTTCTCATCTCCTTGTGCCCGGGTTCACCTTTCCAGCCGCTTTACTAGCAATCTCCCTACTTGGAGCATCAGCACCTTTAACCTCCTGTTCCGTACAGGTTGCAATTTGTCCTGAGGATGAACGGGAAGACGGGGAACCAACGAGAGACTAGCTCTTGGTGTCGGGACAGGCAAAGGTCACTCGATTTTCCCATCAGGAAGAAGAATTAACCACAGGCTCAGCCTGCCCCCCGGAACCAGAACAGGGCCTGAAGCCATCCTGCGCTTTTGCGGCCAGCTCCCAAAAAAGCGAGTTGTAAAATGGAGGTTCAGGGCACTGCAATTCACAAACCTGCAGAGTTATAAATGATAAATCTCGTCCACAAATATATTGAGGGAAGGCAAAGAAGAGGATTTGAAATCAAGGCAGAATTGCACGAAACAGATTTCAGGAGGTAGATACGAATCGCCTTTAAAGCACATGAAAAGCGGCAAAACGTTGACAATGATGCCCTTGGCCAAAAAGGGCGTATGCGTATTTTCCTGAATATATTCAGGAAAAAACCCATACGCCCTTTTTGGCCAACCAAGCAACCTGGAAAGGCAAATCAGCGCTACAAAGAAGTCTCGCTACCCATCGGTCAAAAGGGCCATGCTGAAAAAAGTGTCAAAACCAGAAATGCAGGACAGGCCATGGAGAAATGAGAGCCTTGCTACACTGATGGGTGGGATGTAAATTGCCAACAGCCACTCTGGAGAAGTGTACTGTGTGTCCTGAAACATCTGAAAAACACAGCTTAGAGAGCATAGGGCACTTCCACTCATGGGGGTATAAATTGGGAAAATGAAAAATCAGCAAGACACAAGCACCCCAAAGTTGAGGGCTGCTCTGTTGACAAGGACCTCCACTTCATTCCACCTTAAATATCCAAGGAAAGAGAAAAATGGATAAAGAAGTTGTGGTCCTTATGTACAATGGAATATCACTCAGCCATGAAATCAATGTCATAAGGTTAGTAGCAGCATGATGAGTGGATTTAGGTACGACGATTCTAAGTGAAATAAGTCACACAGAAAAGGACACTTCTCATAAGGTATCACTGATAGAGGGAATGTAAAAAGCGTTACACTTGAACTGAATTACAAAACAGAACAGAGTCACACATGCAGAAAACACACTATGGCTGCTTAACGGGAAAGGTGAGGTGGGGTGATACATAAAACAAGGGTATCAAATTAGCTCAGATACCGTTCCATAAACCCAATATGTAGTAGACAAGACCTACTCCTTGCTCAGAGAACTGGACTCAACACGCCCTATTCACCGCACAAGAATATATCTGACTAGTAATAATCTTAAAACCTATGTATTGATATCTCTCTGTTAGTGTGTCAAGTGGGTGTAAAGCGGCATAAACACAGCCGTGAAAAGCAGCTAAACCCCATTATGAAAATAAATTACTTTGAAAAACCCATGAAACAATGACAGTGAAAGAGATAGAAATTCTTACACAATGAGTTCAGGGGCTGTGATGCAACCTGGATTGACCATATCTAGACCCACAGCTGGATGAGACATAAGGGTGGACACTCTTGGGGCTGAGAGGTTTGGTGAGGTTGGGTGAGCAAACGCAGACCCTTTAAAGTAATACTGCGTGGTACCCATCACATGGGTTCCAAATCTCCAGGTTCAAGGGCATCTTCCTACATCGAAAACATGCATGAGAAACCCAGAAGATGGTACACCGTGTGATGGGGAAAGGTTTCTAAAACGCACCTCATTTCTCATCTCCTTGTGCCCGGGTTCACCTTTCCAGCCGCTTTACTAGCAATCTCCCTACTTGGAGCATCAGCACCTTTAACCTCCTGTTCCGTACAGGTTGCAATTTGTCCTGAGGATGAACGGGAAGACGGGGAACCAACGAGAGACTAGCTCTTGGTGTCGGGACAGGCACAGGTCACTCTATTTTCCCATCAGGAAGAAGAATTAACCACAGGCTCAGCCTGCCCCCCGGAACCAGAACAGGGCCTGAAGCCATCCTGCGCTTTTGCGGCCAGCTCCCAAAAAAGCGAGTTGTAAAATGGAGGTTCAGGGCACTGCAATTCACAAACCTGCAGAGTTATAAATGATAACTCTCGTCCACAAATATATTGAGGGAAGGCAAAGAAGAGGATTTGAAATCAAGGCAGAATTGCACGAAACAGATTTCAGGAGGTAGATACGAATCGCCTTTAAAGCACATGAAAAGCGGCAAAACGTTGACAATGATGCCCTTGGCCAAAAAGGGCGTATGCGTTTTTTCCTGAATATATTCAGGAAAAAACGCATACGCCCTTTTTGGCCAACCAAGCAACCTGGAAAGGCAAATCAGCGCTACAGAGAAGTCTCACTTCCCATCGGTCAAAAGGGCCATGCTGAAAAAAGTGTCAAAACCAGAAATGCAGGACAGGCCATGGAGAAATGGGAGCCTTGCTACACTGATGGGCGGGATGTAAATTGCCAACAGCCACTCTGGAGAAGTGTACGGTGTGTCCTGAAACATCTGAAAAACACAGCTTAGAGAGCATAGGGCACTTCCACTCATGGGGGTATAAATTGGGAAAATGAAAAATCAGCAAGACACAAGCACCCCAAAGTTGAGGGCTGCTCTGTTGACAAGGACCTCCACTTCATTCCACCTTCAATATCCCAGGAAAGAGAAAAATGGATAAAGAAGTTGTGGTCCTTATGTACAATGGAATATCACTCAGCCATGAAATCAATGTCATAAGGTTAGTAGCAGCATGATGAGTGGATTTAGGTACGACGATTCTAAGTGAAATAAGTCACACAGAAAAGGACACTTCTCATAAGGTATCACTGATAGAGGGAATGTAAAAAGCGTTACACTTGAACTGAATTACAAAACAGAACAGAGTCACACATGCAGAAAACACACTATGGCTGCTTAACGGGAAAGGTGAGGTGGGGTGATACATAAAACAAGGGTATCAAATTAGCTCAGATACCGTTCCATAAACCCAATATGTAGTAGACAAGACCTACTCCTTGCTCAGAGAACTGGACTCAACACGCCCTATTCACCGCACAAGAATATATCTGACTAGTAATAATCTTAAAACCTATGTATTGATATCTCTCTGTTAGTGTGTCAAGTGGGTGTAAAGCGGCATAAACACAGCCGTGAAAAGCAGCTAAACCCCATTATGAAAATAAATTACTTTGAAAAACCCATGAAACAACGACAGTGAAAGAGATAGAAATTCTTACACAATGAGTTCAGGGGCTGTGATGCAACCTGGATTGACCATATCTAGACCCACAGCTGGATGAGACATAAGGGTGGACACTCTTGGGGCTGAGAGGTTTGGTGAGGTTGGGTGAGCAAACGCAGACCCTTTAAAGTAATACTGCGTGGTACCCATCGCATGGGTCCCAAATCTCCAGGTTCAAGGGCATCTTCCTACATCGAAAACATGCATGAGAAACCCAGAAGATGGTACACCGTGTGATGGGGAAAGGTTTCTAAAACGCACCTCATTTCTCATCTCCTTGTGCCCGGGTTCGCCATTCCAGCCGCTTTACTAACAATCTCCCTACTTGGAGCATCAGCACCTTTAACCTCCTGTTCCGTACAGGTTGCAATTTGTCCTGAGGATGAACGGGAAGACGGGGAACCAACGAGAGACTAGCTCTTGGTGTCGGGACAGGCACAGGTCACTCTATTTTCCCATCAGGAAGAAGAATTAACCACAGGCTCAGCCTGCCCCCCGGAACCAGAACAGGGCCTGAAGCCATCCTGCGCTTTTGCGGCCAGCTCCCAAAAAAGCGAGTTGTAAAATGGAGGTTCAGGGCACTGTAATTCACAAACGTGCAGAGTTATAAATGATAACTCTCGTCCACAAATATATTGAGGGAAGGCAAAGAAGAGGATTTGAAATCAAGGCAGAATTGCACGAAACAGATTTCAGGAGGTAGATACGAATCGCCTTTAAAGCACATGAAAAGCGGCAAAACGTTGACAATGATGCCCTTGGCCAAAAAGGGCGTATGCGTTTTTTCCTGAATATATTCAGGAAAAAACGCATACGCCCTTTTTGGCCAACCAAGCAACCTGGAAAGGCAAATCAGCGCTACAGAGAAGTCTCACTTCCCATCGGTCAAAAGGGCCATGCTGAAAAAAGTGTCAAAACCAGAAATGCAGGACAGGCCATGGAGAAATGGGAGCCTTGCTACACTGATGGGCGGGATGTAAATTGCCAACAGCCACTCTGGAGAAGTGTACGGTGTGTCCTGAAACATCTGAAAAACACAGCTTAGAGAGCATAGGGCACTTCCACTCATGGGGGTATAAATTGGGAAAATGAAAAATCAGCAAGACACAAGCACCCCAAAGTTGAGGGTTGCTCTGTTGACAAGGACCTCCACTTCATTCCACCTTAAATATCCCAGGAAAGAGAAAAATGGATAAAGAAGTTGTGGTCCTTATGTACAATGGAATATCACTCAGCCATGAAATCAATGTCATAAGGTTAGTAGCAGCATGATGAGTGGATTTAGGTACGACGATTCTAAGTGAAATAAGTCACACAGAAAAGGACACTTCTCATAAGGTATCACTGATAGAGGGAATGTAAAAACCGTTACACTTGAACTGAATTACAAAAAAGAACAGAGTCACACATGCAGAAAACACACTATGGCTGCTTAACGGGAAAGGTGAGGTGGGGTGATACATAAAACAAGGGTATCAAATTAGCTCAGATACCGTTCCATAAACCCAATATGTAGTAGACAAGACCTACTCCTTGCTCAGAGAACTGGACTCAACACGCCCTATTCACCGCACAAGAATATATCTGACTAGTAATAATCTTAAAACCTATGTATTGATATCTCTCTGTTAGTGTGTCAAGTGGGTGTAAAGCGGCATAAACACAGCCGTGAAAAGCAGCTAAACCCCATTATGAAAATAAATTACTTTGAAAAACCCATGAAACAACGACAGTGAAAGAGATAGAAATTCTTACACAATGAGTTCAGGGGCTGTGATGCAACCTGGATTGACCATATCTAGACCCACAGCTGGATGAGACATAAGGGTGGACACTCTTGGGGCTGAGAGGTTTGGTGAGGTTGGGTGAGCAAACGCAGACCCTTTAAAGTAATACTGCGTGGTACCCATCGCATGGGTCCCAAATCTCCAGGTTCAAGGGCATGTTCCTACATCGAAAACATGCATGAGAAACCCAGAAGATGGTACACCGTGTGATGGGGAAAGGTTTCTAAAACGCACCTCATTTCTCATCTCCTTGTGCCCGGGTTCACCTTTCCAGCCGCTTTACTAGCAATCTCCCTACTTGGAGCATCAGCACCTTTAACCTCCTGTTCCGTACAGGTTGCAATTTGTCCTGAGGATGAACGGGAAGACGGGGAACCAACGAGAGACTAGCTCTTGGTGTCGGGACAGGCAAAGGTCACTCTATTTTCCCATCAGGAAGAAGAATTAACCACAGGCTCAGCCTGCCCCCTGGAACCAGAACAGGGCCTGAAGCCATCCTGCGCTTTTGCGGCCAGCTCCCAAAAAAGCGAGTTGTAAAATGGAGGTTCAGGGCACTGCAATTCACAAACCTGCAGAGTTATAAATGATAACTCTCGTCCACAAATATATTGAGGGAAGGCAAAGAAGAGGATTTGAAATCAAGGCAGAATTGCAGGAAACAGATTTCAGGAGGTAGATTCGAATCGCCTTTAAAGCACATGAAAAGCGGCAAAACGTTGACAATGATGCCCTTGGCCAAAAAGGGCGTATGCGTTTTTTCCTGAATATATTCAGGAAAAAACGCATACGCCCTTTTTGGCCAACCAAGCAACCTGGAAAGGCAAATCAGCACTACAAAGAAGACTCGCTACCCATCGGTCAAAAGGGCCATGCTGAAAAAAGTGTCAAAACCAGAAATGCAGCACAGGCCATGGAGAAATGGGAGCCTTGCTATACTGATGGGCGGGATGTAAATTGCCAACAGCCACTCTGGAGAAGTGTACGGTGAGTCCTGAAACATCTAAAAAACACAGCTTAGAGAGCATAGGGCACTTCCACTCATGGGGGTATAAATTGGGAAAATGAAAAATCAGCAAGACACAAGCACCCCAAAGTTGAGGGCTGCTCTGTTGACAAGGACCTCCACTTCATTCCACCTTCAATATCCCAGGAAAGAGAAAAATGGATAAAGAAGTTGTGGTCCTTATGTACAATGGAATATCACTCAGCCATGAAATCAATGTCATAAGGTTAGTAGCAGCATGATGAGTGGATTTAGGTACGACGATTCTAAGTGAAATAAGTCACACTGAAAAGGACACTTCTCATAAGGTATCACTGATAGAGGGAATGTAAAAACCGTTACACTTGAACTGAATTACAAAACAGAACAGAGTCACACATGCAGAAAACACACTATGGCTGCTTAACGGGAAAGGTGAGGTGGGGTGTTACATAAAACAAGGGTATCAAATTAGCTCAGATACCGTTCCATAAACCCAATATGTAGTAGACAAGACCTACTCCTTGCTCAGAGAACTGGACTCAACACGCCCTATTCACCGCACAAGAATATATCTGACTAGTAATAATCTTAAAACCTATGTATTGATATCTCTCTGTTAGTGTGTCAAGTGGGTGTAAAGCGGCATAAACACAGCCGTGAAAAGCAGCTAAACCCCATTATGAAAATAAATTACTTTGAAAAACCCATGAAACAACGACAGTGAAAGAGATAGAAATTCTTACACAATGAGTTCAGGGGCTGTGATGCAACCTGGATTGACCATATCTAGACCCACAGCTGGATGAGACATAAGGGTGGACACTCTTGGGGCTGAGAGGTTTGGTGAGGTTGGGTGAGCAAACGCAGACCCTTTAAAGTAATACTGCGTGGTACCCATCGCATGGGTTCCAAATCTCCAGGTTCAAGGGCATCTTCCTACATCGAAAACATGCATGAGAAACCCAGAAGATGGTACACCGTGTGATGGGGAAAGGTTTCTAAAACGCACCTCATTTCTCATCTCCTTGTGCCCGGGTTCACCTTTCCAGCCGCTTTACTAGCAATCTCCCTACTTGGAGCATCAGCACCTTTAACCTCCTGTTCCGTACAGGTTGCAATTTGTCCTGAGGATGAACGGGAAGACGGGGAACCAACGAGAGACTAGCTCTTGGTGTCGGGACAGGCACAGGTCACTCTATTTTCCCATCAGGAAGAAGAATTAACCACAGGCTCAGCCTGCCCCCCGGAACCAGAACAGGGCCTGAAGCCATCCTGCGCTTTTGCGGCCAGCTCCCAAAAAAGCGAGTTGTAAAATGGAGGTTCAGGGCACTGCAATTCACAAACCTGCAGAGTTATAAATGATAACTCTCGTCCACAAATATATTGAGGGAAGGCAAAGAAGAGGATTTGAAATCAAGGCAGAATTGCACGAAACAGATTTCAGGAGGTAGATACGAATCGCCTTTAAAGCACATGAAAAGCGGCAAAACGTTGACAATGATGCCCTTGGCCAAAAAGGGCGTATGCGTTTTTTCCTGAATATATTCAGGAAAAAACGCATACGCCCTTTTTGGCCAACCAAGCAACCTGGAAAGGCAAATCAGCGCTACAGAGAAGTCTCACTTCCCATCGGTCAAAAGGGCCATGCTGAAAAAAGTGTCAAAACCAGAAATGCAGGACAGGCCATGGAGAAATGGGAGCCTTGCTACACTGATGGGCGGGATGTAAATTGCCAACAGCCACTCTGGAGAAGTGTACGGTGTGTCCTGAAACATCTGAAAAACACAGCTTAGAGAGCATAGGGCACTTCCACTCATGGGGGTATAAATTGGGAAAATGAAAAATCAGCAAGACACAAGCACCCCAAAGTTGAGGGCTGCTCTGTTGACAAGGACCTCCACTTCATTCCACCTTCAATATCCCAGGAAAGAGAAAAATGGATAAAGAAGTTGTGGTCCTTATGTACAATGGAATATCACTCAGCCATGAAATCAATGTCATAAGGTTAGTAGCAGCATGATGAGTGGATTTAGGTACGACGATTCTAAGTGAAATAAGTCACACAGAAAAGGACACTTCTCATAAGGTATCACTGATAGAGGGAATGTAAAAAGCGTTACACTTGAACTGAATTACAAAACAGAACAGAGTCACACATGCAGAAAACACACTATGGCTGCTTAACGGGAAAGGTGAGGTGGGGTGATACATAAAACAAGGGTATCAAATTAGCTCAGATACCGTTCCATAAACCCAATATGTAGTAGACAAGACCTACTCCTTGCTCAGAGAACTGGACTCAACACGCCCTATTCACCGCACAAGAATATATCTGACTAGTAATAATCTTAAAACCTATGTATTGATATCTCTCTGTTAGTGTGTCAAGTGGGTGTAAAGCGGCATAAACACAGCCGTGAAAAGCAGCTAAACCCCATTATGAAAATAAATTACTTTGAAAAACCCATGAAACAACGACAGTGAAAGAGATAGAAATTCTTACACAATGAGTTCAGGGGCTGTGATGCAACCTGGATTGACCATATCTAGACCCACAGCTGGATGAGACATAAGGGTGGACACTCTTGGGGCTGAGAGGTTTGGTGAGGTTGGGTGAGCAAACGCAGACCCTTTAAAGTAATACTGCGTGGTACCCATCGCATGGGTCCCAAATCTCCAGGTTCAAGGGCATCTTCCTACATCGAAAACATGCATGAGAAACCCAGAAGATGGTACACCGTGTGATGGGGAAAGGTTTCTAAAACGCACCTCATTTCTCATCTCCTTGTGCCCGGGTTCGCCATTCCAGCCGCTTTACTAACAATCTCCCTACTTGGAGCATCAGCACCTTTAACCTCCTGTTCCGTACAGGTTGCAATTTGTCCTGAGGATGAACGGGAAGACGGGGAACCAACGAGAGACTAGCTCTTGGTGTCGGGACAGGCACAGGTCACTCTATTTTCCCATCAGGAAGAAGAATTAACCACAGGCTCAGCCTGCCCCCCGGAACCAGAACAGGGCCTGAAGCCATCCTGCGCTTTTGCGGCCAGCTCCCAAAAAAGCGAGTTGTAAAATGGAGGTTCAGGGCACTGTAATTCACAAACGTGCAGAGTTATAAATGATAACTCTCGTCCACAAATATATTGAGGGAAGGCAAAGAAGAGGATTTGAAATCAAGGCAGAATTGCACGAAACAGATTTCAGGAGGTAGATACGAATCGCCTTTAAAGCACATGAAAAGCGGCAAAACGTTGACAATGATGCCCTTGGCCAAAAAGGGCGTATGCGTTTTTTCCTGAATATATTCAGGAAAAAACGCATACGCCCTTTTTGGCCAACCAAGCAACCTGGAAAGGCAAATCAGCGCTACAGAGAAGTCTCACTTCCCATCGGTCAAAAGGGCCATGCTGAAAAAAGTGTCAAAACCAGAAATGCAGGACAGGCCATGGAGAAATGGGAGCCTTGCTACACTGATGGGCGGGATGTAAATTGCCAACAGCCACTCTGGAGAAGTGTACGGTGTGTTCTGAAACATCTGAAAAACACAGCTTAGAGAGCATAGGGCACTTCCACTCATGGGGGTATAAATTGGGAAAATGAAAAATCAGCAAGACACAAGCACCCCAAAGTTGAGGGTTGCTCTGTTGACAAGGACCTCCACTTCATTCCACCTTAAATATCCCAGGAAAGAGAAAAATGGATAAAGAAGTTGTGGTCCTTATGTACAATGGAATATCACTCAGCCATGAAATCAATGTCATAAGGTTAGTAGCAGCATGATGAGTGGATTTAGGTACGACGATTCTAAGTGAAATAAGTCACACAGAAAAGGACACTTCTCATAAGGTATCACTGATAGAGGGAATGTAAAAACCGTTACACTTGAACTGAATTACAAAAAAGAACAGAGTCACACATGCAGAAAACACACTATGGCTGCTTAACGGGAAAGGTGAGGTGGGGTGATACATAAAACAAGGGTATCAAATTAGCTCAGATACCGTTCCATAAACCCAATATGTAGTAGACAAGACCTACTCCTTGCTCAGAGAACTGGACTCAACACGCCCTATTCACCGCACAAGAATATATCTGACTAGTAATAATCTTAAAACCTATGTATTGATATCTCTCTGTTAGTGTGTCAAGTGGGTGTAAAGCGGCATAAACACAGCCGTGAAAAGCAGCTAAACCCCATTATGAAAATAAATTACTTTGAAAAACCCATGAAACAACGACAGTGAAAGAGATAGAAATTCTTACACAATGAGTTCAGGGGCTGTGATGCAACCTGGATTGACCATATCTAGACCCACAGCTGGATGAGACATAAGGGTGGACACTCTTGGGGCTGAGAGGTTTGGTGAGGTTGGGTGAGCAAACGCAGACCCTTTAAAGTAATACTGCGTGGTACCCATCGCATGGGTCCCAAATCTCCAGGTTCAAGGGCATGTTCCTACATCGAAAACATGCATGAGAAACCCAGAAGATGGTACACCGTGTGATGGGGAAAGGTTTCTAAAACGCACCTCATTTCTCATCTCCTTGTGCCCGGGTTCACCTTTCCAGCCGCTTTACTAGCAATCTCCCTACTTGGAGCATCAGCACCTTTAACCTCCTGTTCCGTACAGGTTGCAATTTGTCCTGAGGATGAACGGGAAGACGGGGAACCAACGAGAGACTAGCTCTTGGTGTCGGGACAGGCAAAGGTCACTCGATTTTCCCATCAGGAAGAAGAATTAACCACAGGCTCAGCCTGCCCCCCGGAACCAGAACAGGGCCTGAAGCCATCCTGCGCTTTTGCGGCCAGCTCCCAAAAAAGCGAGTTGTAAAATGGAGGTTCAGGGCACTGCAATTCACAAACCTGCAGAGTTATAAATGATAAATCTCGTCCACAAATATATTGAGGGAAGGCAAAGAAGAGGATTTGAAATCAAGGCAGAATTGCACGAAACAGATTTCAGGAGGTAGATACGAATCGCCTTTAAAGCACATGAAAAGCGGCAAAACGTTGACAATGATGCCCTTGGCCAAAAAGGGCGTATGCGTATTTTCCTGAATATATTCAGGAAAAAACCCATACGCCCTTTTTGGCCAACCAAGCAACCTGGAAAGGCAAATCAGCGCTACAAAGAAGTCTCGCTACCCATCGGTCAAAAGGGCCATGCTGAAAAAAGTGTCAAAACCAGAAATGCAGGACAGGCCATGGAGAAATGAGAGCCTTGCTACACTGATGGGTGGGATGTAAATTGCCAACAGCCACTCTGGAGAAGTGTACTGTGTGTCCTGAAACATCTGAAAAACACAGCTTAGAGAGCATAGGGCACTTCCACTCATGGGGGTATAAATTGGGAAAATGAAAAATCAGCAAGACACAAGCACCCCAAAGTTGAGGGCTGCTCTGTTGACAAGGACCTCCACTTCATTCCACCTTAAATATCCAAGGAAAGAGAAAAATGGATAAAGAAGTTGTGGTCCTTATGTACAATGGAATATCACTCAGCCATGAAATCAATGTCATAAGGTTAGTAGCAGCATGATGAGTGGATTTAGGTACGACGATTCTAAGTGAAATAAGTCACACAGAAAAGGACACTTCTCATAAGGTATCACTGATAGAGGGAATGTAAAAAGCGTTACACTTGAACTGAATTACAAAACAGAACAGAGTCACACATGCAGAAAACACACTATGGCTGCTTAACGGGAAAGGTGAGGTGGGGTGATACATAAAACAAGGGTATCAAATTAGCTCAGATACCGTTCCATAAACCCAATATGTAGTAGACAAGACCTACTCCTTGCTCAGAGAACTGGACTCAACACGCCCTATTCACCGCACAAGAATATATCTGACTAGTAATAATCTTAAAACCTATGTATTGATATCTCTCTGTTAGTGTGTCAAGTGGGTGTAAAGCGGCATAAACACAGCCGTGAAAAGCAGCTAAACCCCATTATGAAAATAAATTACTTTGAAAAACCCATGAAACAATGACAGTGAAAGAGATAGAAATTCTTACACAATGAGTTCAGGGGCTGTGATGCAACCTGGATTGACCATATCTAGACCCACAGCTGGATGAGACATAAGGGTGGACACTCTTGGGGCTGAGAGGTTTGGTGAGGTTGGGTGAGCAAACGCAGACCCTTTAAAGTAATACTGCGTGGTACCCATCACATGGGTTCCAAATCTCCAGGTTCAAGGGCATCTTCCTACATCGAAAACATGCATGAGAAACCCAGAAGATGGTACACCGTGTGATGGGGAAAGGTTTCTAAAACGCACCTCATTTCTCATCTCCTTGTGCCCGGGTTCACCTTTCCAGCCGCTTTACTAGCAATCTCCCTACTTGGAGCATCAGCACCTTTAACCTCCTGTTCCGTACAGGTTGCAATTTGTCCTGAGGATGAACGGGAAGACGGGGAACCAACGAGAGACTAGCTCTTGGTGTCGGGACAGGCACAGGTCACTCTATTTTCCCATCAGGAAGAAGAATTAACCACAGGCTCAGCCTGCCCCCCGGAACCAGAACAGGGCCTGAAGCCATCCTGCGCTTTTGCGGCCAGCTCCCAAAAAAGCGAGTTGTAAAATGGAGGTTCAGGGCACTGCAATTCACAAACCTGCAGAGTTATAAATGATAACTCTCGTCCACAAATATATTGAGGGAAGGCAAAGAAGAGGATTTGAAATCAAGGCAGAATTGCACGAAACAGATTTCAGGAGGTAGATACGAATCGCCTTTAAAGCACATGAAAAGCGGCAAAACGTTGACAATGATGCCCTTGGCCAAAAAGGGCGTATGCGTTTTTTCCTGAATATATTCAGGAAAAAACGCATACGCCCTTTTTGGCCAACCAAGCAACCTGGAAAGGCAAATCAGCGCTACAGAGAAGTCTCACTTCCCATCGGTCAAAAGGGCCATGCTGAAAAAAGTGTCAAAACCAGAAATGCAGGACAGGCCATGGAGAAATGGGAGCCTTGCTACACTGATGGGCGGGATGTAAATTGCCAACAGCCACTCTGGAGAAGTGTACGGTGTGTCCTGAAACATCTGAAAAACACAGCTTAGAGAGCATAGGGCACTTCCACTCATGGGGGTATAAATTGGGAAAATGAAAAATCAGCAAGACACAAGCACCCCAAAGTTGAGGGCTGCTCTGTTGACAAGGACCTCCACTTCATTCCACCTTCAATATCCCAGGAAAGAGAAAAATGGATAAAGAAGTTGTGGTCCTTATGTACAATGGAATATCACTCAGCCATGAAATCAATGTCATAAGGTTAGTAGCAGCATGATGAGTGGATTTAGGTACGACGATTCTAAGTGAAATAAGTCACACAGAAAAGGACACTTCTCATAAGGTATCACTGATAGAGGGAATGTAAAAAGCGTTACACTTGAACTGAATTACAAAACAGAACAGAGTCACACATGCAGAAAACACACTATGGCTGCTTAACGGGAAAGGTGAGGTGGGGTGATACATAAAACAAGGGTATCAAATTAGCTCAGATACCGTTCCATAAACCCAATATGTAGTAGACAAGACCTACTCCTTGCTCAGAGAACTGGACTCAACACGCCCTATTCACCGCACAAGAATATATCTGACTAGTAATAATCTTAAAACCTATGTATTGATATCTCTCTGTTAGTGTGTCAAGTGGGTGTAAAGCGGCATAAACACAGCCGTGAAAAGCAGCTAAACCCCATTATGAAAATAAATTACTTTGAAAAACCCATGAAACAACGACAGTGAAAGAGATAGAAATTCTTACACAATGAGTTCAGGGGCTGTGATGCAACCTGGATTGACCATATCTAGACCCACAGCTGGATGAGACATAAGGGTGGACACTCTTGGGGCTGAGAGGTTTGGTGAGGTTGGGTGAGCAAACGCAGACCCTTTAAAGTAATACTGCGTGGTACCCATCGCATGGGTCCCAAATCTCCAGGTTCAAGGGCATCTTCCTACATCGAAAACATGCATGAGAAACCCAGAAGATGGTACACCGTGTGATGGGGAAAGGTTTCTAAAACGCACCTCATTTCTCATCTCCTTGTGCCCGGGTTCGCCATTCCAGCCGCTTTACTAACAATCTCCCTACTTGGAGCATCAGCACCTTTAACCTCCTGTTCCGTACAGGTTGCAATTTGTCCTGAGGATGAACGGGAAGACGGGGAACCAACGAGAGACTAGCTCTTGGTGTCGGGACAGGCACAGGTCACTCTATTTTCCCATCAGGAAGAAGAATTAACCACAGGCTCAGCCTGCCCCCCGGAACCAGAACAGGGCCTGAAGCCATCCTGCGCTTTTGCGGCCAGCTCCCAAAAAAGCGAGTTGTAAAATGGAGGTTCAGGGCACTGTAATTCACAAACGTGCAGAGTTATAAATGATAACTCTCGTCCACAAATATATTGAGGGAAGGCAAAGAAGAGGATTTGAAATCAAGGCAGAATTGCACGAAACAGATTTCAGGAGGTAGATACGAATCGCCTTTAAAGCACATGAAAAGCGGCAAAACGTTGACAATGATGCCCTTGGCCAAAAAGGGCGTATGCGTTTTTTCCTGAATATATTCAGGAAAAAACGCATACGCCCTTTTTGGCCAACCAAGCAACCTGGAAAGGCAAATCAGCGCTACAGAGAAGTCTCACTTCCCATCGGTCAAAAGGGCCATGCTGAAAAAAGTGTCAAAACCAGAAATGCAGGACAGGCCATGGAGAAATGGGAGCCTTGCTACACTGATGGGCGGGATGTAAATTGCCAACAGCCACTCTGGAGAAGTGTACGGTGTGTCCTGAAACATCTGAAAAACACAGCTTAGAGAGCATAGGGCACTTCCACTCATGGGGGTATAAATTGGGAAAATGAAAAATCAGCAAGACACAAGCACCCCAAAGTTGAGGGTTGCTCTGTTGACAAGGACCTCCACTTCATTCCACCTTAAATATCCCAGGAAAGAGAAAAATGGATAAAGAAGTTGTGGTCCTTATGTACAATGGAATATCACTCAGCCATGAAATCAATGTCATAAGGTTAGTAGCAGCATGATGAGTGGATTTAGGTACGACGATTCTAAGTGAAATAAGTCACACAGAAAAGGACACTTCTCATAAGGTATCACTGATAGAGGGAATGTAAAAACCGTTACACTTGAACTGAATTACAAAAAAGAACAGAGTCACACATGCAGAAAACACACTATGGCTGCTTAACGGGAAAGGTGAGGTGGGGTGATACATAAAACAAGGGTATCAAATTAGCTCAGATACCGTTCCATAAACCCAATATGTAGTAGACAAGACCTACTCCTTGCTCAGAGAACTGGACTCAACACGCCCTATTCACCGCACAAGAATATATCTGACTAGTAATAATCTTAAAACCTATGTATTGATATCTCTCTGTTAGTGTGTCAAGTGGGTGTAAAGCGGCATAAACACAGCCGTGAAAAGCAGCTAAACCCCATTATGAAAATAAATTACTTTGAAAAACCCATGAAACAACGACAGTGAAAGAGATAGAAATTCTTACACAATGAGTTCAGGGGCTGTGATGCAACCTGGATTGACCATATCTAGACCCACAGCTGGATGAGACATAAGGGTGGACACTCTTGGGGCTGAGAGGTTTGGTGAGGTTGGGTGAGCAAACGCAGACCCTTTAAAGTAATACTGCGTGGTACCCATCGCATGGGTCCCAAATCTCCAGGTTCAAGGGCATGTTCCTACATCGAAAACATGCATGAGAAACCCAGAAGATGGTACACCGTGTGATGGGGAAAGGTTTCTAAAACGCACCTCATTTCTCATCTCCTTGTGCCCGGGTTCACCTTTCCAGCCGCTTTACTAGCAATCTCCCTACTTGGAGCATCAGCACCTTTAACCTCCTGTTCCGTACAGGTTGCAATTTGTCCTGAGGATGAACGGGAAGACGGGGAACCAACGAGAGACTAGCTCTTGGTGTCGGGACAGGCAAAGGTCACTCTATTTTCCCATCAGGAAGAAGAATTAACCACAGGCTCAGCCTGCCCCCTGGAACCAGAACAGGGCCTGAAGCCATCCTGCGCTTTTGCGGCCAGCTCCCAAAAAAGCGAGTTGTAAAATGGAGGTTCAGGGCACTGCAATTCACAAACCTGCAGAGTTATAAATGATAACTCTCGTCCACAAATATATTGAGGGAAGGCAAAGAAGAGGATTTGAAATCAAGGCAGAATTGCAGGAAACAGATTTCAGGAGGTAGATTCGAATCGCCTTTAAAGCACATGAAAAGCGGCAAAACGTTGACAATGATGCCCTTGGCCAAAAAGGGCGTATGCGTTTTTTCCTGAATATATTCAGGAAAAAACGCATACGCCCTTTTTGGCCAACCAAGCAACCTGGAAAGGCAAATCAGCACTACAAAGAAGACTCGCTACCCATCGGTCAAAAGGGCCATGCTGAAAAAAGTGTCAAAACCAGAAATGCAGCACAGGCCATGGAGAAATGGGAGCCTTGCTATACTGATGGGCGGGATGTAAATTGCCAACAGCCACTCTGGAGAAGTGTACGGTGAGTCCTGAAACATCTAAAAAACACAGCTTAGAGAGCATAGGGCACTTCCACTCATGGGGGTATAAATTGGGAAAATGAAAAATCAGCAAGACACAAGCACCCCAAAGTTGAGGGCTGCTCTGTTGACAAGGACCTCCACTTCATTCCACCTTCAATATCCCAGGAAAGAGAAAAATGGATAAAGAAGTTGTGGTCCTTATGTACAATGGAATATCACTCAGCCATGAAATCAATGTCATAAGGTTAGTAGCAGCATGATGAGTGGATTTAGGTACGACGATTCTAAGTGAAATAAGTCACACTGAAAAGGACACTTCTCATAAGGTATCACTGATAGAGGGAATGTAAAAACCGTTACACTTGAACTGAATTACAAAACAGAACAGAGTCACACATGCAGAAAACACACTATGGCTGCTTAACGGGAAAGGTGAGGTGGGGTGTTACATAAAACAAGGGTATCAAATTAGCTCAGATACCGTTCCATAAACCCAATATGTAGTAGACAAGACCTACTCCTTGCTCAGAGAACTGGACTCAACACGCCCTATTCACCGCACAAGAATATATCTGACTAGTAATAATCTTAAAACCTATGTATTGATATCTCTCTGTTAGTGTGTCAAGTGGGTGTAAAGCGGCATAAACACAGCCGTGAAAAGCAGCTAAACCCCATTATGAAAATAAATTACTTTGAAAAACCCATGAAACAACGACAGTGAAAGAGATAGAAATTCTTACACAATGAGTTCAGGGGCTGTGATGCAACCTGGATTGACCATATCTAGACCCACAGCTGGATGAGACATAAGGGTGGACACTCTTGGGGCTGAGAGGTTTGGTGAGGTTGGGTGAGCAAACGCAGACCCTTTAAAGTAATACTGCGTGGTACCCATCGCATGGGTTCCAAATCTCCAGGTTCAAGGGCATCTTCCTACATCGAAAACATGCATGAGAAACCCAGAAGATAGTACACCGTGTGATGGGGAAAGGTTTCTAAAACGCACCTCATTTCTCATCTCCTTGTGCCCGGGTTCACCTTTCCAGCCGCTTTACTAGCAATCTCCCTACTTGGAGCATCAGCACCTTTAACCTCCTGTTCCGTACAGGTTGCAATTTGTCCTGAGGATGAACGGGAAGACGGGGAACCAACGAGAGACTAGCTCTTGGTGTCGGGACAGGCACAGGTCACTCGATTTTCCCATCAGGAAGAAGAATTAACCACAGGCTCAGCCTGCCCCCCGGAACCAGAACAGGGCCTGAAGCCATCCTGCGCTTTTGCGGCCAGCTCCCAAAAAAGCGAGTTGTAAAATGGAGGTTCAGGGCACTGCAATTCACAAACCTGCAGAGTTATAAATGATAACTCTCGTCCACAAATATATTGAGGGAAGGCAAAGAAGAGGATTTGAAATCAAGGCAGAATTGCACGAAACAGATTTCAGGAGGTAGATACGAATCGCCTTTAAAGCACATGAAAAGCGGCAAAACGTTGACAATGATGCCCTTGGCCAAAAAGGGCGTATGTGTTTTTTCCTGAATATATTCAGGAAAAAACGCATACGCCCTTTTTGGCCAACCAAGCAACCTGGAAAGGCAAATCAGCGCTACAGAGAAGTCTCGCTTCCCATCGGTCAAAAGGGCCATGCTGAAAAAAGTGTCAAAACCAGAAATGCAGGACAGGCCATGGAGAAATGGGAGCCTTGCTACACTGATGGGCGGGATGTAAATTGCCAACAGCCACTCTGGAGAAGTGTACGGTGTGTCCTGAAACATCTGAAAAACACAGCTTAGAGAGCATAGGGCACTTCCACTCATGGGGGTATAAATTGGGAAAATGAAAAATCAGCAAGACACAAGCACCCCAAAGTTTAGGGCTGCTCTGTTGACAAGGACCTCCACTTCATTCCACCTTAAATATCCCAGGAAAGAGAAAAATGGATAAAGAATTTGTGGTCCTTATGTACAATGGAATATCACTCAGCCATGAAATCAATGTCATAAGGTTAGTAGCAGCATGATGAGTGGATTTAGGTACGACGATTCTAAGTGAAATAAGTCACACAGAAAAGGACACTTCTCATAAGGTATCACTGATAGAGGGAATGTAAAAACCGTTACACTTGAACTGAATTACAAAACAGAACAGAGTCACACATGCAGAAAACACACTATGGCTGCTTAACGGGAAAGGTGAGGTGGGGTGATACATAAAACAAGGGTATCAAATTAGCTCAGATACCGTTCCATAAACCCAATATGTAGTAGACAAGACCTACTCCTTGCTCAGAGAACTGGACTCAACACGCCCTATTCACCGCACAAGAATATACCTGACTAGTAATAATCTTAAAACCTATGTATTGATATCTCTCTGTTAGTGTGTCAAGTGGGTGTAACGCGGCATAAACACAGCCGTGAAAAGCAGCTAAACCCCATTATGAAAATAAATTACTTTGAAAAACCCATGAAACAACGACAGTGAAAGAGATAGAAATTCTTACACAATGAGTTCAGGGGCTGTGATGCAACCTGGATTGACCATATCTAGACCCACAGCTGGATGAGACATAAGGGTGGACACTCTTGGGGCTGAGAGGTTTGGTGAGGTTGGGTGAGCAAACGCAGACCCTTTAAAGTAATACTGCGTGGTACCCATCGCATGGGTTCCAAATCTCCAGGTTCAAGGGCATCTTCCTACATCGAAAACATGCATGAGAAACCCAGAAGATGGTACACCGTGTGATGGGGAAAGGTTTCTAAAACGCACCTCATTTCTCATCTCCTTGTGCCCGGGTTCCCCTTTCCAGCCGCTTTACTAGCAATCTCCCTACTTGGAGCATCAGCACCTTTAACCTCCTGTTCCGTACAGGTTGCAATTTGTCCTGAGGATGAACGGGAAGACGGGGAACCAACGAGAGAGTACCTCTTGGTGTCGGGACAGGCACAGGTCACTCTATTTTCCCATCAGGAAGAAGAATTAACCACAGGCTCAGCCTGCCCCCCGGAACCAGAACAGGGCCTGAAGCCATCCTGCGCTTTTGCGGCCAGCTCCCAAAAAAGCGAGTTGTAAAATGGAGGTTCAGGGCACTGCAATTCACAAACCTGCAGAGTTATAAATGATAACTCTCGTCCACAAATATATTGAGGGAAGGCAAAGAAGAGGATTTGAAATCAAGGCAGAATTGCACGAAACAGATTTCAGGAGGTAGATACGAATCGCCTTTAAAGCACATGAAAAGCGGCAAAACGTTGACAATGATGCCCTTGGCCAAAAAGGGCGTATGCGTTTTTTCCTGAATATATTCAGGAAAAAACGCATACGCCCTTTTTGGCCAACCAAGCAACCTGGAAAGGCAAATCAGCGCTACAGAGAAGTCTCGCTTCCCATCGGTCAAAAGGGCCATGCTGAAAAAAGTGTCAAAACCAGAAATGCAGGACAGGCCATGGAGAAATGGGAGCCTTGCTACACTGATGGGTGGGATGTAAATTGCCAACAGCCACTCTGGAGAAGTGTACGGTGTGTCCTGAAACATCTGAAAAACACAGCTTAGAGAGCATAGGGCACTTCCACTCATGGGGGTATAAATTGGGAAAATGAAAAATCAGCAAGACACAAGCACCCCAAAGTTGAGGGCTGCTCTGTTGACAAGGACCTCCACTTCATTCCACCTTCAATATCCCAGGAAAGAGAAAAATGGATAAAGAAGTTGTGGTCCTTATGTACAATGGAATATCACTCAGCCATGAAATCAATGTCATAAGGTTAGTAGCAGCATGATGAGTGGATTTAGGTACGACGATTCTAAGTGAAATAAGTCACACAGAAAAGGACACTTCTCATAAGGTATCACTGATAGAGGGAATGTAAAAACCGTTACACTTGAACTGAATTACAAAACAGAACAGAGTCACACATGCAGAAAACACACTATGGCTGCTTAACGGGAAAGGTGAGGTGGGGTGATACATAAAACAAGGGTATCAAATTAGCTCAGATACCGTTCCATAAACCCAATATGTAATAGACAAGACCTACTCCTTGCTCAGAGAACTGGACTCAACACGCCCTATTCACCGCACAAGAATATATCTGACTAGTAATAATCTTAAAACCTATGTATTGATATCTCTCTGTTAGTGTGTCAAGTGGGTGTAAAGCGGCATAAACACAGCCGTGAAAAGCAGCTAAACCCCATTATGAAAATAAATTACTTTGAAAAACCCATGAAACAACGACAGTGAAAGAGATAGAAATTCTTACACAATGAGTTCAGGGGCTGTGATGCAACCTGGATTGACCATATCTAGACCCACAGCTGGATGAGACATAAGGGTGGACACTCTTGGGGCTGAGAGATTTGGTGAGGTTGGGTGAGCAAACGCAGACCCTTTAAAGTAATACTTCGTGGTACCCATCGCATGGGTCCCAAATCTCCAGGTTCAAGGGCATCTTCCTACATCGAAAACATGCATGAGAAACCCAGAAGATAGTACACCGTGTGATGGGGAAAGGTTTCTAAAACGCACCTCATTTCTCATCTCCTTGTGCCCGGGTTCGCCATTCCAGCCGCTTTACTAGCAATCTCCCTACTTGGAGCATCAGCACCTTTAACCTCCTGTTCCGTACAGGTTGCAATTTGTCCTGAGGATGAACGGGAAGACGGGGAACCAACGAGAGACTAGCTCTTGGTGTTGGGACAGGCACAGGTCACTCTATTTTCCCATCAGGAAGAAGAATTAACCACAGGCTCAGCCTGCCCCCCGGAACCAGAACAGGGCCTGAAGCCATCCTGCGCTTTTGCGGCCAGCTCCCAAAAAAGCGAGTTGTAAAATGGAGGTTCAGGGCACTGCAATTCACAAACCTGCAGAGTTATAAATGATAACTCTCGTCCACAAATATATTGAGGGAAGGCAAAGAAGAGGATTTGAAATCAAGGCAGAATTGCACGAAACAGATTTCAGGAGGTAGATTCGAATCGCCTTTAAAGCACATGAAAAGCGGCAAAATGTTGACAATGATGCCCTTGGCCAAAAAGGGCGTATGCGTTTTTTCCTGAATATATTCAGGAAAAAACTCATAGCCCTTTTTGGCCAACCAAGCAACCTGGAAAGGCAAATCAGCGCTACAAAGAAGTCTGGCTTCCCATCGGTCAACAGGGCTATGCTGAAAAATGTGTGAAAACCAGAAATGCAGGACAGGCCATGGAGAAATGAGAGCCTTGCTACACTGATGGGCGGGATGTAAACTGCCAACAGCCACTCTGGAGAAGTGTACGGTGTGTCCTGAAACATCTGAAAAACACAGCTTAGAGAGCATAGGGCACTTCCACTCATGGGGGTATAAATTGGGAAAATGAAAAATCAGCAAGACACAAGCACCCCAAAGTTTAGGGCTGCTCTGTTGACAAGGACCTCCACTTCATTCCACCTTAAATGTCCAACGAAAGAGAAAAATGGATAAAGAAGTTGAGGTCCTTATGTACAATGGAATATCACTCAACCATGAAATCAATGTCATAAGGTTAGTAGCAGCATGATGAGTGGATTTAGGTACGACGATTCTAAGTGAAATAAGTCACACAGAAAAGGTCACTTCTCATAAGGTATCACTTTTAGAGGGAATGTAAAAACCGTTACACTTGAACTGAATTACAAAACAGAACAGAGTCACACATGCAGAAAACACACTATGGCTGCTTAACAGGAAAGGTGAGGTGGGGTGATACATAAAACAAGGGTATCAAATTAGCTCAGATACCGTTCCATAAACCCAATATGTAGTAGACAAGACCTACACCTTGCTCAGAGAACTGGACTCAACACGCCCTATTCACCGCACAAGAATATATCGGACTAGTAATAATCTTAAAACCTATGTATTGATATCTCTCTGTTAGTGTGTCAAGTGGGTGTAAAGCGGCATAAACACAGCCGTGAAAAGCAGCTAAACCCCATTATGAAAATAAATTACTTTGAAAAACCCATGAAACAACGACAGTGAAAGAGATAGAAATTCTTACACAATGAGTTCAGGGGCTGTGATGCAACCTGGATTGACCATATCTAGACCCACAGCTGGATGAGACATAAGGGTGGACACTCTTGGGGCTGAGAGGTTTGGTGAGGTTGGGTGAGCAAACGCAGACCCTTTAAAGTAATACTGCGTGGTACCCTTCGCATGGGTCCCAAATCTCCAGGTTCAAGGGCATCTTCCTACATCCAAAACATGCATGAGAAACCCAGAAGATGGTACACCGTATGATGGGAAAAGGTTTCTAAAACGCACCTCATTTCTCATCTCCTGGTGCCCGGGTTCGCCATTCCAGCCGCTTTACTAGCAATCTCCCTACTTGGAGCATCAGCACCTTTAACCTCCTGTTCCGTACAGGTTGCAATTTGTCCTGAGGATGAACGGGAAGACGGGGAACCAACGAGAGACTAGCTCTTGGTGTCGGGACAGGCACAGGTCACTCTATTTTCCCATCAGGAAGAAGAATTAACCACAGGCTCATCCTCCCCCCCGGAACCAGAACAGGGCCTGAAGCCATCCTGCGCTTTTGCGGCCAGCTCCCAAAAAAGCGAGTTGTAAAATGGAGGTTCAGGGCACTGCAATTCACAAACCTGCAGAGTTATAAATGATAACTCTCGTCCACAAATATATTGAGGGAAGGCAAAGAAGAGGATTTGAAATCAAGGCAGAATTGCAGGAAACAGATTTCAGGAGGTAGATTCAAATCGCCTTTAAAGCACATGAAAAGCAGCAAAACGGTGACAATGATGCCCTTGGCCAAAAAGGGCGTATGCGTTTTTTCCTGAATATATTCAGGAAAAAACGCATACGCCCTTTTTGGCCAACCAAGCAACCTGGAAAGGCAAATCAGCGCTACAAAGAAGTCTCGCTTCCCATCGGTCAAAAGGGCCATGCTGAAAAAAGTGTCAAAACCAGAAATGCAGGACAGGCCATGGAGAAATGAGAGCCTTGCTACACTGATGGGCGGGATGTAAATTGCCAACAGCCACTCTGGAGAAGTGTACGGTGTGTCCTGTAACATCTGAAAAACACAGCTTAGAGAGCATAGGGCACTTCCACTCATGGGGGTATAAATTGGGAAAATGAAAAATCAGCAAGACACAAGCACCCCAAAGTTTAGGGCTGCTCTGTTGACAAGGACCTCCACTTCATTCCACCTTCAATATCCCAGGAAAGAGAAAAATGGATAAAGAAGTTGTGGTCCTTATGTACAATGGAATATCACTCAGCCATGAAATCAATGTCATAAGGTTAGTAGCAGCATGATGAGTGGATTTAGGTACGACGATTCTAAGTGAAATAAGTCACACAGAAAAGGACACTTCTCATAAGGTATCACTTTTAGAGGGAATGTAAAAACCGTTACACTTGAACTGAATTACAAAACAGAACAGAGTCACACATGCAGAAAACAGACTATGGCTGCTTAACGGGAAAGGTGAGGTGGGGTGATACATAAAACAAGGGTATCAAATTAGCTCAGATACCGTTCCATAAACCCAATATGTAGTAGACAAGACCTACTCCTTGCTCAGAGAACTGGACTCAACACGCCCTATTCACCACACAAGAATATACCTGACTAGTAATAATCTTAAAACCTATGTATTGATATCTCTCTGTTAGTGTGTCAAGTGGGTGTAAAGCGGCATAAACACAGCCGTGAAAAGCAGCTAAACCCCATTATGAAAATAAATTACTTTCAAAAACCCATGAAACAACGACAGTGAAAGAGATAGAAATTCTTACACAATGAGTTCAGGGGCTGTGATGCAACCTGGATTGACCATATCTAGACCCACAGCTGGATGAGACATAAGGGTGGACACTCTTGGGGCTGAGAGGTTTGGTGAGGTTGGGTGAGCAAACGCAGACCCTTTAAAGTAATACTGCGTGGTACCCATCGCATGGTTCCCAAATCTCCAGGTTCAAGGGCATCTTCCTACATCGAAAACATGCATGAGAAACCCAGAAGATGGTACACCGTGTGATAGGGAAAGGTTTCTAAAACGCACCTCATTTCTCATCTCCTTGTGCCCGGGTTCGCCATTCCAGCCGCTTTACTAGCAATCTCCCTACTTGGAGCATCAGCACCTTTAACCTCCTGTTCTGTACAGGTTGCAATTTGTCCTGAGGATTTACGGGAAGACGGGGAACCAACGAGAGACAAGCTCTTGGTGTCGGGACAGGCACAGGTCACTCTATTTTCCCATGAGGAAGAAGAATTAACCACAGGCTCAGCCTGCCCCCCGGAACCAGAACAGGGCCTGAAGCCATCCTGCGCTTTTGCGGCCAGCTCCCAAAAAAGCGAGTTGTAAAATGGAGGTTCAGGGCACTGCAATTCACAAACCTGCAGAGTTATAAATGATAACTCTCGTCCACAAGTATATTGAGGGAAGGCAAAGAAGAGGATTTGAAATCAAGGCAGAATTGCACGAAACAGATTTCAGGAGGTAGATACGAATCGCCTTTAAAGCACATGAAAAGCGGCAAAACGTTGACAATGATGCCCTTGGCCAAAAAGGGCGTATGCGTTTTTTCCTGAATATATTCAGGAAAAAACGCATACGCCCTTTTTGGCCAACCAAGCAACCTGGAAAGGCAAATCAGCGCTACAGAGAAGTCTCGCTTCCCATCGGTCAAAAGGGCCATGCTGAAAAAAGTGTCAAAACCAGAAATGCAGGACAGGCCATGGAGAAATGGGAGCTTGCTACACTGATGGGCGGGATGTAAATTACCAACAGCCACTCTGGAGAAGTGTACGGTGCATCCTGAAACATCTGAAAAACACAGCTTAGAGAGCACAGGGCACTTCCACTCATGGGGGTATAAATTGGGAAAAGTAAAAATCAGCAAGACACAAGCACCCCAAAGTTTAGGGCTGCTCTGTTGACAAGGACCTCCACTTCATTCCACCTTAAATGTCCAACGAAAGAGAAAAATGGATAAAGAAGTTGAGGTCCTTATGTACAATGGAATATCACTCAACCATGAAATCAATGTCATAAGGTTAGTAGCAGCATGATGAGTGGATTTAGGTACGACGATTCTAAGTGAAATAAGTCACACAGAAAAGGACACTTCTCATAAGGTATCACTTTTAGAGGGAATGTAAAAACCGTTACACTTGAACTGAATTACAAAACAGAACAGAGTCACACATGCAGAAAACACACTATGGCTGCTTAACGGGAAAGGTGAGGTGGGGTGATACATAAAACAAGGGTATCAAATTAGCTCAGATACCGTTCCATAAACCCAATATGTAGTAGACAAGACCTACTCCTTGCTCAGAGAACTGGACTCAACACGCCCTATTCACCGCACAAGAATATATCTGACTAGTAATAATCTTAAAACCTATGTATTGATATCTCTCTGTTAGTGTGTCAAGTGGGTGTAAAGCGGCATAAACACAGCCGTGAAAAGCAGCTAAACCCCATTATGAAAATAAATTACTTTGAAAAACCCATGAAACAACGACAGTGAAAGAGATAGAAATTCTTACACAATGAGTTCAGGGGCTGTGATGCAACCTGGATTGACCATATCTAGACCCACAGCTGGATGAGACATAAGGGTGGACACTCTTGGGGCTGAGAGGTTTGGTGAGGTTGGGTGAGCAAACGCAGACCCTTTAAAGTAATACTGCGTGGTACCCATCGCATGGGTCCCAAATCTCCAGGTTCAAGGGCATCTTCCTACATCGAAAACATGCATGAGAAACCCAGAAGATGGTACACCGTATGATGGGAAAAGGTTTCTAAAACGCACCTCATTTCTCATCTCCTGGTGCCCGGGTTCGCCATTCCAGCCGCTTTACTAGCAATCTCCCTACTTGGAGCATCAGCACCTTTAACCTCCTGTTCCGTACAGGTTGCAATTTGTCCTGAGGATGAACGGGAAGACGGGGAACCAACGAGAGACTAGCTCTTGGTGTGGGGACAGGCACAGGTCACTCTATTTTCCCATCAGGAAGAAGAATTAACCACAGGCTCAGCCTGCCCCCCGGAACCAGAACAGGGCCTGAAGCCATCCTGCGCTTTTGCGGCCAGCTCCCAAAAAAGCGAGTTGTAAAATGGAGGTTCAGGGCACTGCAATTCACAAACCTGCAGAGTTATAAATGATAACTCTCGTCCACAAATATATTGAGGGAAGGCAAAGAAGAGGATTTGAAATCAAGGCAGAATTGCAGGAAACAGATTTCAGGAGGTAGATTCAAATCGCCTTTAAAGCACATGAAAAGCGGCAAAACGTTGACAATGATGCCCTTGGCCAAAAAGGGCGTATGCGTTTTTTCCTGAATATATTCAGGAAAAAACGCATACGCCCTTTTTGGCCAACCAAGCAACCTGGAAAGGCAAATCAGCGGTACAAAGAAGACTCGCTACCCATCGGTCAAAAGGGCCATACTGAAAAAAGTGTCAAAACCAGAAATGCAGGACAGGCCATGCAGAAATGGGAGCCTTGCTACACTGATGGGCGGGATGTAAATTGCCAACAGCCACTCTGGAGAAGTGTACGGTGTGTCCTGAAACATCTAAGAAACACAGCTTAGAGAGCATAGGGCACTTCCACTCATGGGGGTATAAATTGGGAAAATGAAAAATCAGCAAGACACAAGCACCTCAAAGTTTAGGGCTGCTCTGTTGACAAGGACCTCCACTTCATTCCACCTTCAATATCCCAGGAGGGAGAAAAATGTATAAAGAAGTTGTGGTCCTTATGTACAATGGAATATCACTCAGCCATGAAATCAATGTCATAAGGCTAATAGCAGCATGATGAGTGGATTTAGGTACGACGATTCTAAGTGAAATAAGTCACACAGAAAAGGACACTTCTCATAAGGTATCACTTATAGAGGGAATGTAAAAACCGTTACACTTGAACTGAATTACAAAACAGAACAGAGTCACACATGCAGAAAACACACTATGGCTGCTTAACGGGAAAGGTGAGGTGGGGTGATACATAAAACAAGGGTTTCAAATTAGCTCAGATACCGTTCCATAAACCCAATATGTAATAGACAAGACCTACTCCTTGCTCAGAGAACTGGACTCAACACGCCCTATTCACCGCACAAGAATATATCTGACTAGTAATAATCTTAAAACCTATGTATTGATATCTCTCTGTTAGTGTGTCAAGTGGGTGTAAAGCGGCATAAACACAGCCGTGAAAAGCAGCTAAACCCCATTATGAAAATAAATTACTTTGAAAAACCCATGAAACAACGACAGTGAAAGAGATAGAAATTCTTACACAATGAGTTCAGGGGCTGTGATGCAACCTGGATTGACCATATCTAGACCCACAGCTGGATGAGACATAAGGGTGGACACTCTTGGGGCTGAGAGGTTTGGTGAGGTTGGGTGAGCAAACGCAGACCCTTTAAAGGAATACTGCGTGGTACCCATCGCATGGGTCCCAAATCTCCAGGTTCAAGGGCATCTTCCTACATCGAAAACATGCATGAGAAACCCAGAAGATGGTACACCGTATGATGGGAAAAGGTTTCTAAAACGCACCTCATTTCTCATCTCCTTGTGCCCGGGTTCGCCATTCCAGCCGCTTTACTAGCAATCTCCCTACTTGGAGCATCAGCACCTTTAACCTCCTGTTCCGTACAGGTTGCAATTTGTCCTGAGGATGAACGGGAAGACGGGGAACCAACGAGAGACTAGCTCTTGGTGTCGGGACAGTCACAGGTCACTCTATTTTCCCATCAGGAAGAAGAATTAACCACAGGCTCAGCCTGCCCCCCGGAACCAGAACAGGGCCTGAAGCCATCCTGCGCTTTTGCGGCCAGCTCCTAAAAAAGCGAGTTGTAAAATGGAGGTTCAGGGCACTGCAATTCACAAACCTGCAGAGTTATAAATGATAACTCTCGTCCACAAATATATTGAGGGAAGGCAAAGAAGAGGATTTGAAATCAAGGCAGAATTGCAGGAAACAGATTTCAGGAGGTAGATTCAAATCGCCTTTAAAGCACATGAAAAGCGGCAAAACGTTGACAATGATGCCCTTGGCCAAAAAGGGCGTATGCGTTTTTTCCTGAATATATTCAGGAAAAAACGCATACGCCCTTTTTGGCCAACCAAGCAACCTGGAAAGGCAAATCAGCGGTACAAAGAAAACTCGCTACCCATCGGTCAAAAGGGCCATACTGAAAAAAGTCTCAAAACCAGAAATGCAGGACAGGCCATGGAGAAATGGGAGCCTTGCTACACTGATGGGCGGGATGTAAATTGCCAACAGCCACTCTGGAGAAGTGTACGGTGTGTCCTGAAACATCTAAAAAACACAGCTTAGAGAGCATAGGGCACTTCCACTCATGGGGGTATAAATTGGGAAAATGAAAAATCAGCAAGACACAAGCACCCCAAAGTTTAGGGCTGCTCTGTTGACAAGGACCTCCACTTCATTCCACCTTCAATATCCCAGGAAAGAGAAAAATGGATAAAGAAGTTGTGGTCCTTATGTACAATGCAATATCACTCAGCCATGAAATCAATGTCATAAGGCTAGTAGCAGCATGATGAGTGGATTTAGGTACGACGATTCTAAGTGGAATAAGTCACACAGAAAAGGACACTTCTCATAAGGTATCACTTATAGAGGGAATGTAAAAAACGTTACACTTGAACTGAATTACAAAACAGAACAGAGTCACACATGCAGAAAACACACTATGGCTGCTTAACGGGAAAGGTGAGGTGGGGTGATACATAAAACAAGGGTTTCAAATTAGATCAGATACCGTTCCATAAACCCAATATGTAATAGACAAGACGTACTCCTTGCTCAGAGAACTGGACTCAACACGCCCTATTCACCGCACAAGAATATATCTGACTAGTAATAATCTTAAAACCTATGTATTGATATCTCTCTGTTAGTGTGTCAAGTGGGTGTAAAGCGGCATAAACACAGCAGTGAAAAGCAGCTAAACCCCATTAAAAAAATAAATTAGTTTTACAAACCCATGAAACAAAGACAGTGAAAGAGAGCGAAATTCTTACACAATGCGTTCAGGGGCTGTGATGCAACCTGTATTGACCATATCTAGACCCACAGCTGGATGAGACATAAGGGTGGACACTCTTGGGGCTGAGAGGTTTGGTGAGGTTGGGTGAGCAAACGCAGACCCTTTAAAGTAATACTGCGTGGTACCCATCGCATGGGTCCCAAATCTCCAGGTTCAAGGGCATCTTCCTACATCGAAAACATGCATGAGAAAACAAAAAATGGTACACCATGTGATGGGGAAAGGTTTCTAAAACGCACCTCATTTCTCTTCTCCTTGTGCCCGGGATCGCCATTCCAGCCCCTTTACTAACAATCTCCCTACTTGGAGCATCAGCGCCTTTAACCTCCTGTTCCGTACAGGTTGCAATTTGTCCTGAGGATGAACGGGTAGACGGGGAACCAGTGAGAGACTAGCTCTTGGTGTTGGGACAGACACAGGTCACTCTATTTTCCCATCAGGAAGAAGAATTAACCACAGGCTCATCCTCCCCCCCGGAACCAGAACAGGGACTGAAGCCATCCTGCGCTTTTGTGGCCAGCTCCCAAAAAAGCGAGTTGTAAAATGGAGCTTCAGGGCACTGCAATTCACAAACCTGCAGAGTTATAAATGATAACTTTCGTCCACAAATATATTAAGGGAAGGCAAAGAACAGGACTTGAAATCAAGGCAGAATTGCAGGAAACAGATTTCAGGAGGTAGATTCGAATCGCCTTTAAAGCACATGAAAAGCGGCGAAACGTTGACAATGACGCCCTTGGCCAAAAAGGGCGTATGCGTTTTTTCCTGAATATATTCAGGAAAAAATGCATACGCCCTTTTTGGCCAACCAAGCAACCTGGAAAGGCAAATCAGCGCTACAAAGAAGTCTCGCTTCCCATCGGTCAAAAGGGCCATGCTGAAAAAAGTGTCAAAACCAGAAATGCAGGACAGGCCATGGAGAAATGGGAGCTTGCTACACTGATGGGCGGGATGTAAATTACCAACAGCCACTCTGGAGAAGTGTACGGTGCATCCTGAAACATCTGAAAAACACAGCTTAGAGAGCACAGGGCACTTCCACTCATGGGGGTATAAATTTGGAAAAGTAAAAATCAGCAAGACACAAGCACCCCAAAGTTTAGGGCTGCTCTGTTGACAAGGACCTCCACTTCATTCCACCTTAAATGTCCAACGAAAGAGAAAAATGGATAAAGAAGTTGAGGTCCTTATGTACAATGGAATATCACTCAACCATGAAATCAATGTCATAAGGTTAGTAGCAGCATGATGAGTGGATTTAGGTACGACGATTCTAAGTGAAATAAGTCACACAGAAAAGGACACTTCTCATAAGGTATCACTTTTAGAGGGAATGTAAAAACCGTTACACTTGAACTGAATTACAAAACAGAACAGAGTCACACATGCAGAAAACACACTATGGCTGCTTAACGGGAAAGGTGAGGTGGGGTGATACATAAAACAAGGGTATCAAATTAGCTCAGATACCGTTCCATAAACCCAATATGTAGTAGACAAGACCTACTCCTTGCTCAGAGAACTGGACTCAACACGCCCTATTCACCGCACAAGAATATATCTGACTAGTAATAATCTTAAAACCTATGTATTGATATCTCTCTGTTAGTGTGTCAAGTGGGTGTAAAGCGGCATAAACACAGCCGTGAAAAGCAGCTAAACCCCATTATGAAAATAAATTACTTTGAAAAACCCATGAAACAACGACAGTGAAAGAGATAGAAATTCTTACACAATGAGTTCAGGGGCTGTGATGCAACCTGGATTGACCATATCTAGACCCACAGCTGGATGAGACATAAGGGTGGACACTCTTGGGGCTGAGAGGTTTGGTGAGGTTGGGTGAGCAAACGCAGACCCTTTAAAGTAATACTGCGTGGTACCCATCGCATGGGTCCCAAATCTCCAGGTTCAAGGGCATCTTCCTACATCGAAAACATGCATGAGAAACCCAGAAGATGGTACACCGTATGATGGGAAAAGGTTTCTAAAACGCACCTCATTTCTCATCTCCTGGTGCCCGGGTTCGCCATTCCAGCCGCTTTACTAGCAATCTCCCTACTTGGAGCATCAGCACCTTTAACCTCCTGTTCCGTACAGGTTGCAATTTGTCCTGAGGATGAACGGGAAGACGGGGAACCAACGAGAGACTAGCTCTTGGTGTGGGGACAGGCACAGGTCACTCTATTTTCCCATCAGGAAGAAGAATTAACCACAGGCTCAGCCTGCCCCCCGGAACCAGAACAGGGCCTGAAGCCATCCTGCGCTTTTGCGGCCAGCTCCCAAAAAAGCGAGTTGTAAAATGGAGGTTCAGGGCACTGCAATTCACAAACCTGCAGAGTTATAAATGATAACTCTCGTCCACAAATATATTGAGGGAAGGCAAAGAAGAGGATTTGAAATCAAGGCAGAATTGCAGGAAACAGATTTCAGGAGGTAGAT
Organism: Balaenoptera borealis; assembly: GCF_965194805.1. Taxonomy (NCBI): domain Eukaryota; kingdom Metazoa; phylum Chordata; class Mammalia; order Artiodactyla; family Balaenopteridae; genus Balaenoptera; species Balaenoptera borealis. The sequence goes on from NW_028124009.1 coordinate 5,380,573, forward strand.
TCAAATCGCCTTTAAAGCACATGAAAAGCGGCAAAACGTTGACAATGATGCCCTTGGCCAAAAAGGGCGTATGCGTTTTTTCCTGAATATATTCAGGAAAAAACGCATACGCCCTTTTTGGCCAACCAAGCAACCTGGAAAGGCAAATCAGCGGTACAAAGAAGACTCGCTACCCATCGGTCAAAAGGGCCATACTGAAAAAAGTGTCAAAACCAGAAATGCAGGACAGGCCATGCAGAAATGGGAGCCTTGCTACACTGATGGGCGGGATGTAAATTGCCAACAGCCACTCTGGAGAAGTGTACGGTGTGTCCTGAAACATCTAAGAAACACAGCTTAGAGAGCATAGGGCACTTCCACTCATGGGGGTATAAATTGGGAAAATGAAAAATCAGCAAGACACAAGCACCTCAAAGTTTAGGGCTGCTCTGTTGACAAGGACCTCCACTTCATTCCACCTTCAATATCCCAGGAGGGAGAAAAATGTATAAAGAAGTTGTGGTCCTTATGTACAATGGAATATCACTCAGCCATGAAATCAATGTCATAAGGCTAATAGCAGCATGATGAGTGGATTTAGGTACGACGATTCTAAGTGAAATAAGTCACACAGAAAAGGACACTTCTCATAAGGTATCACTTATAGAGGGAATGTAAAAACCGTTACACTTGAACTGAATTACAAAACAGAACAGAGTCACACATGCAGAAAACACACTATGGCTGCTTAACGGGAAAGGTGAGGTGGGGTGATACATAAAACAAGGGTTTCAAATTAGCTCAGATACCGTTCCATAAACCCAATATGTAATAGACAAGACCTACTCCTTGCTCAGAGAACTGGACTCAACACGCCCTATTCACCGCACAAGAATATATCTGACTAGTAATAATCTTAAAACCTATGTATTGATATCTCTCTGTTAGTGTGTCAAGTGGGTGTAAAGCGGCATAAACACAGCCGTGAAAAGCAGCTAAACCCCATTATGAAAATAAATTACTTTGAAAAACCCATGAAACAACGACAGTGAAAGAGATAGAAATTCTTACACAATGAGTTCAGGGGCTGTGATGCAACCTGGATTGACCATATCTAGACCCACAGCTGGATGAGACATAAGGGTGGACACTCTTGGGGCTGAGAGGTTTGGTGAGGTTGGGTGAGCAAACGCAGACCCTTTAAAGGAATACTGCGTGGTACCCATCGCATGGGTCCCAAATCTCCAGGTTCAAGGGCATCTTCCTACATCGAAAACATGCATGAGAAACCCAGAAGATGGTACACCGTATGATGGGAAAAGGTTTCTAAAACGCACCTCATTTCTCATCTCCTTGTGCCCGGGTTCGCCATTCCAGCCGCTTTACTAGCAATCTCCCTACTTGGAGCATCAGCACCTTTAACCTCCTGTTCCGTACAGGTTGCAATTTGTCCTGAGGATGAACGGGAAGACGGGGAACCAACGAGAGACTAGCTCTTGGTGTCGGGACAGTCACAGGTCACTCTATTTTCCCATCAGGAAGAAGAATTAACCACAGGCTCAGCCTGCCCCCCGGAACCAGAACAGGGCCTGAAGCCATCCTGCGCTTTTGCGGCCAGCTCCTAAAAAAGCGAGTTGTAAAATGGAGGTTCAGGGCACTGCAATTCACAAACCTGCAGAGTTATAAATGATAACTCTCGTCCACAAATATATTGAGGGAAGGCAAAGAAGAGGATTTGAAATCAAGGCAGAATTGCAGGAAACAGATTTCAGGAGGTAGATTCAAATCGCCTTTAAAGCACATGAAAAGCGGCAAAACGTTGACAATGATGCCCTTGGCCAAAAAGGGCGTATGCGTTTTTTCCTGAATATATTCAGGAAAAAACGCATACGCCCTTTTTGGCCAACCAAGCAACCTGGAAAGGCAAATCAGCGGTACAAAGAAAACTCGCTACCCATCGGTCAAAAGGGCCATACTGAAAAAAGTCTCAAAACCAGAAATGCAGGACAGGCCATGGAGAAATGGGAGCCTTGCTACACTGATGGGCGGGATGTAAATTGCCAACAGCCACTCTGGAGAAGTGTACGGTGTGTCCTGAAACATCTAAAAAACACAGCTTAGAGAGCATAGGGCACTTCCACTCATGGGGGTATAAATTGGGAAAATGAAAAATCAGCAAGACACAAGCACCCCAAAGTTTAGGGCTGCTCTGTTGACAAGGACCTCCACTTCATTCCACCTTCAATATCCCAGGAAAGAGAAAAATGGATAAAGAAGTTGTGGTCCTTATGTACAATGCAATATCACTCAGCCATGAAATCAATGTCATAAGGCTAGTAGCAGCATGATGAGTGGATTTAGGTACGACGATTCTAAGTGGAATAAGTCACACAGAAAAGGACACTTCTCATAAGGTATCACTTATAGAGGGAATGTAAAAAACGTTACACTTGAACTGAATTACAAAACAGAACAGAGTCACACATGCAGAAAACACACTATGGCTGCTTAACGGGAAAGGTGAGGTGGGGTGATACATAAAACAAGGGTTTCAAATTAGATCAGATACCGTTCCATAAACCCAATATGTAATAGACAAGACGTACTCCTTGCTCAGAGAACTGGACTCAACACGCCCTATTCACCGCACAAGAATATATCTGACTAGTAATAATCTTAAAACCTATGTATTGATATCTCTCTGTTAGTGTGTCAAGTGGGTGTAAAGCGGCATAAACACAGCAGTGAAAAGCAGCTAAACCCCATTAAAAAAATAAATTAGTTTTACAAACCCATGAAACAAAGACAGTGAAAGAGAGCGAAATTCTTACACAATGCGTTCAGGGGCTGTGATGCAACCTGTATTGACCATATCTAGACCCACAGCTGGATGAGACATAAGGGTGGACACTCTTGGGGCTGAGAGGTTTGGTGAGGTTGGGTGAGCAAACGCAGACCCTTTAAAGTAATACTGCGTGGTACCCATCGCATGGGTCCCAAATCTCCAGGTTCAAGGGCATCTTCCTACATCGAAAACATGCAAGAGAAACCCAGAAGATGGTACACCGTGTGATGGGGAAAGGTTTCTAAAACGCACCTCATTTCTCTTCTCCTTGTGCCCGGGATCGCCATTCCAGCCCCTTTACTAACAATCTCCCTACTTGGAGCATCAGCGCCTTTAACCTCCTGTTCCGTACAGGTTGCAATTTGTCCTGAGGATGAACGGGTAGACGGGGAACCAGTGAGAGACTAGCTCTTGGTGTTGGGACAGACACAGGTCACTCTATTTTCCCATCAGGAAGAAGAATTAACCACAGGCTCATCCTCCCCCCCGGAACCAGAACAGGGACTGAAGCCATCCTGCGCTTTTGTGGCCAGCTCCCAAAAAAGCGAGTTGTAAAATGGAGCTTCAGGGCACTGCAATTCACAAACCTGCAGAGTTATAAATGATAACTTTCGTCCACAAATATATTAAGGGAAGGCAAAGAACAGGACTTGAAATCAAGGCAGAATTGCAGGAAACAGATTTCAGGAGGTAGATTCGAATCGCCTTTAAAGCACATGAAAAGCGGCGAAACGTTGACAATGACGCCCTTGGCCAAAAAGGGCGTATGCGTTTTTTCCTGAATATATTCAGGAAAAAATGCATACGCCCTTTTTGGCCAACCAAGCAACCTGGAAAGGCAAATCAGCGCTACAAAGAAGTCTCGCTTCCCATCGGTCAAAAGGGCCATGCTGAAAAAAGTGTCAAAACCAGAAATGCAGGACAGGCCATGGAGAAATGGGAGCTTGCTACACTGATGGGCGGGATGTAAATTACCAACAGCCACTCTGGAGAAGTGTACGGTGCATCCTGAAACATCTGAAAAACACAGCTTAGAGAGCACAGGGCACTTCCACTCATGGGGGTATAAATTTGGAAAAGTAAAAATCAGCAAGACACAAGCACCCCAAAGTTTAGGGCTGCTCTGTTGACAAGGACCTCCACTTCATTCCACCTTAAATGTCCAACGAAAGAGAAAAATGGATAAAGAAGTTGAGGTCCTTATGTACAATGGAATATCACTCAACCATGAAATCAATGTCATAAGGTTAGTAGCAGCATGATGAGTGGATTTAGGTACGACGATTCTAAGTGGAATAAGTCACACAGAAAAGGACACTTCTCATAAGGTATCACTTATAGAGGGAATGTAAAAAACGTTACACTTGAACTGAATTACAAAACAGAACAGAGTCACACATGCAGAAAACACACTATGGCTGCTTAACGGGAAAGGTGAGGTGGGGTGATACATAAAACAAGGGTTTCAAATTAGATCAGATACCGTTCCATAAACCCAATATGTAATAGACAAGACGTACTCCTTGCTCAGAGAACTGGACTCAACACGCCCTATTCACCGCACAAGAATATATCTGACTAGTAATAATCTTAAAACCTATGTATTGATATCTCTCTGTTAGTGTGTCAAGTGGGTGTAAAGCGGCATAAACACAGCAGTGAAAAGCAGCTAAACCCCATTAAAAAAATAAATTAGTTTTACAAACCCATGAAACAAAGACAGTGAAAGAGAGCGAAATTCTTACACAATGCGTTCAGGGGCTGTGATGCAACCTGTATTGACCATATCTAGACCCACAGCTGGATGAGACATAAGGGTGGACACTCTTGGGGCTGAGAGGTTTGGTGAGGTTGGGTGAGCAAACGCAGACCCTTTAAAGTAATACTGCGTGGTACCCATCGCATGGGTCCCAAATCTCCAGGTTCAAGGGCATCTTCCTACATCGAAAACATGCATGAGAAAACAAAAAATGGTACACCATGTGATGGGGAAAGGTTTCTAAAACGCACCTCATTTCTCTTCTCCTTGTGCCCGGGATCGCCATTCCAGCCCCTTTACTAACAATCTCCCTACTTGGAGCATCAGCGCCTTTAACCTCCTGTTCCGTACAGGTTGCAATTTGTCCTGAGGATGAACGGGTAGACGGGGAACCAGTGAGAGACTAGCTCTTGGTGTTGGGACAGACACAGGTCACTCTATTTTCCCATCAGGAAGAAGAATTAACCACAGGCTCATCCTCCCCCCCGGAACCAGAACAGGGACTGAAGCCATCCTGCGCTTTTGTGGCCAGCTCCCAAAAAAGCGAGTTGTAAAATGGAGCTTCAGGGCACTGCAATTCACAAACCTGCAGAGTTATAAATGATAACTTTCGTCCACAAATATATTAAGGGAAGGCAAAGAACAGGACTTGAAATCAAGGCAGAATTGCAGGAAACAGATTTCAGGAGGTAGATTCGAATCGCCTTTAAAGCACATGAAAAGCGGCGAAACGTTGACAATGACGCCCTTGGCCAAAAAGGGCGTATGCGTTTTTTCCTGAATATATTCAGGAAAAAATGCATACGCCCTTTTTGGCCAACCAAGCAACCTGGAAAGGCAAATCAGCGCTACAAAGAAGTCTCGCTTCCCATCGGTCAAAAGGGCCATGCTGAAAAAAGTGTCAAAACCAGAAATGCAGGACAGGCCATGGAGAAATGGGAGCTTGCTACACTGATGGGCGGGATGTAAATTACCAACAGCCACTCTGGAGAAGTGTACGGTGCATCCTGAAACATCTGAAAAACACAGCTTAGAGAGCACAGGGCACTTCCACTCATGGGGGTATAAATTTGGAAAAGTAAAAATCAGCAAGACACAAGCACCCCAAAGTTTAGGGCTGCTCTGTTGACAAGGACCTCCACTTCATTCCACCTTAAATGTCCAACGAAAGAGAAAAATGGATAAAGAAGTTGAGGTCCTTATGTACAATGGAATATCACTCAACCATGAAATCAATGTCATAAGGTTAGTAGCAGCATGATGAGTGGATTTAGGTACGACGATTCTAAGTGAAATAAGTCACACAGAAAAGGACACTTCTCATAAGGTATCACTTTTAGAGGGAATGTAAAAACCGTTACACTTGAACTGAATTACAAAACAGAACAGAGTCACACATGCAGAAAACACACTATGGCTGCTTAACGGGAAAGGTGAGGTGGGGTGATACATAAAACAAGGGTATCAAATTAGCTCAGATACCGTTCCATAAACCCAATATGTAGTAGACAAGACCTACTCCTTGCTCAGAGAACTGGACTCAACACGCCCTATTCACCGCACAAGAATATATCTGACTAGTAATAATCTTAAAACCTATGTATTGATATCTCTCTGTTAGTGTGTCAAGTGGGTGTAAAGCGGCATAAACACAGCCGTGAAAAGCAGCTAAACCCCATTATGAAAATAAATTACTTTGAAAAACCCATGAAACAACGACAGTGAAAGAGATAGAAATTCTTACACAATGAGTTCAGGGGCTGTGATGCAACCTGGATTGACCATATCTAGACCCACAGCTGGATGAGACATAAGGGTGGACACTCTTGGGGCTGAGAGGTTTGGTGAGGTTGGGTGAGCAAACGCAGACCCTTTAAAGTAATACTGCGTGGTACCCATCGCATGGGTCCCAAATCTCCAGGTTCAAGGGCATCTTCCTACATCGAAAACATGCATGAGAAACCCAGAAGATGGTACACCGTATGATGGGAAAAGGTTTCTAAAACGCACCTCATTTCTCATCTCCTGGTGCCCGGGTTCGCCATTCCAGCCGCTTTACTAGCAATCTCCCTACTTGGAGCATCAGCACCTTTAACCTCCTGTTCCGTACAGGTTGCAATTTGTCCTGAGGATGAACGGGAAGACGGGGAACCAACGAGAGACTAGCTCTTGGTGTGGGGACAGGCACAGGTCACTCTATTTTCCCATCAGGAAGAAGAATTAACCACAGGCTCAGCCTGCCCCCCGGAACCAGAACAGGGCCTGAAGCCATCCTGCGCTTTTGCGGCCAGCTCCCAAAAAAGCGAGTTGTAAAATGGAGGTTCAGGGCACTGCAATTCACAAACCTGCAGAGTTATAAATGATAACTCTCGTCCACAAATATATTGAGGGAAGGCAAAGAAGAGGATTTGAAATCAAGGCAGAATTGCAGGAAACAGATTTCAGGAGGTAGATTCAAATCGCCTTTAAAGCACATGAAAAGCGGCAAAACGTTGACAATGATGCCCTTGGCCAAAAAGGGCGTATGCGTTTTTTCCTGAATATATTCAGGAAAAAACGCATACGCCCTTTTTGGCCAACCAAGCAACCTGGAAAGGCAAATCAGCGGTACAAAGAAGACTCGCTACCCATCGGTCAAAAGGGCCATACTGAAAAAAGTGTCAAAACCAGAAATGCAGGACAGGCCATGCAGAAATGGGAGCCTTGCTACACTGATGGGCGGGATGTAAATTGCCAACAGCCACTCTGGAGAAGTGTACGGTGTGTCCTGAAACATCTAAGAAACACAGCTTAGAGAGCATAGGGCACTTCCACTCATGGGGGTATAAATTGGGAAAATGAAAAATCAGCAAGACACAAGCACCTCAAAGTTTAGGGCTGCTCTGTTGACAAGGACCTCCACTTCATTCCACCTTCAATATCCCAGGAGGGAGAAAAATGTATAAAGAAGTTGTGGTCCTTATGTACAATGGAATATCACTCAGCCATGAAATCAATGTCATAAGGCTAATAGCAGCATGATGAGTGGATTTAGGTACGACGATTCTAAGTGAAATAAGTCACACAGAAAAGGACACTTCTCATAAGGTATCACTTATAGAGGGAATGTAAAAACCGTTACACTTGAACTGAATTACAAAACAGAACAGAGTCACACATGCAGAAAACACACTATGGCTGCTTAACGGGAAAGGTGAGGTGGGGTGATACATAAAACAAGGGTTTCAAATTAGCTCAGATACCGTTCCATAAACCCAATATGTAATAGACAAGACCTACTCCTTGCTCAGAGAACTGGACTCAACACGCCCTATTCACCGCACAAGAATATATCTGACTAGTAATAATCTTAAAACCTATGTATTGATATCTCTCTGTTAGTGTGTCAAGTGGGTGTAAAGCGGCATAAACACAGCCGTGAAAAGCAGCTAAACCCCATTATGAAAATAAATTACTTTGAAAAACCCATGAAACAACGACAGTGAAAGAGATAGAAATTCTTACACAATGAGTTCAGGGGCTGTGATGCAACCTGGATTGACCATATCTAGACCCACAGCTGGATGAGACATAAGGGTGGACACTCTTGGGGCTGAGAGGTTTGGTGAGGTTGGGTGAGCAAACGCAGACCCTTTAAAGGAATACTGCGTGGTACCCATCGCATGGGTCCCAAATCTCCAGGTTCAAGGGCATCTTCCTACATCGAAAACATGCATGAGAAACCCAGAAGATGGTACACCGTATGATGGGAAAAGGTTTCTAAAACGCACCTCATTTCTCATCTCCTTGTGCCCGGGTTCGCCATTCCAGCCGCTTTACTAGCAATCTCCCTACTTGGAGCATCAGCACCTTTAACCTCCTGTTCCGTACAGGTTGCAATTTGTCCTGAGGATGAACGGGAAGACGGGGAACCAACGAGAGACTAGCTCTTGGTGTCGGGACAGTCACAGGTCACTCTATTTTCCCATCAGGAAGAAGAATTAACCACAGGCTCAGCCTGCCCCCCGGAACCAGAACAGGGCCTGAAGCCATCCTGCGCTTTTGCGGCCAGCTCCTAAAAAAGCGAGTTGTAAAATGGAGGTTCAGGGCACTGCAATTCACAAACCTGCAGAGTTATAAATGATAACTCTCGTCCACAAATATATTGAGGGAAGGCAAAGAAGAGGATTTGAAATCAAGGCAGAATTGCAGGAAACAGATTTCAGGAGGTAGATTCAAATCGCCTTTAAAGCACATGAAAAGCGGCAAAACGTTGACAATGATGCCCTTGGCCAAAAAGGGCGTATGCGTTTTTTCCTGAATATATTCAGGAAAAAACGCATACGCCCTTTTTGGCCAACCAAGCAACCTGGAAAGGCAAATCAGCGGTACAAAGAAAACTCGCTACCCATCGGTCAAAAGGGCCATACTGAAAAAAGTCTCAAAACCAGAAATGCAGGACAGGCCATGGAGAAATGGGAGCCTTGCTACACTGATGGGCGGGATGTAAATTGCCAACAGCCACTCTGGAGAAGTGTACGGTGTGTCCTGAAACATCTAAAAAACACAGCTTAGAGAGCATAGGGCACTTCCACTCATGGGGGTATAAATTGGGAAAATGAAAAATCAGCAAGACACAAGCACCCCAAAGTTTAGGGCTGCTCTGTTGACAAGGACCTCCACTTCATTCCACCTTCAATATCCCAGGAAAGAGAAAAATGGATAAAGAAGTTGTGGTCCTTATGTACAATGCAATATCACTCAGCCATGAAATCAATGTCATAAGGCTAGTAGCAGCATGATGAGTGGATTTAGGTACGACGATTCTAAGTGGAATAAGTCACACAGAAAAGGACACTTCTCATAAGGTATCACTTATAGAGGGAATGTAAAAAACGTTACACTTGAACTGAATTACAAAACAGAACAGAGTCACACATGCAGAAAACACACTATGGCTGCTTAACGGGAAAGGTGAGGTGGGGTGATACATAAAACAAGGGTTTCAAATTAGATCAGATACCGTTCCATAAACCCAATATGTAATAGACAAGACGTACTCCTTGCTCAGAGAACTGGACTCAACACGCCCTATTCACCGCACAAGAATATATCTGACTAGTAATAATCTTAAAACCTATGTATTGATATCTCTCTGTTAGTGTGTCAAGTGGGTGTAAAGCGGCATAAACACAGCAGTGAAAAGCAGCTAAACCCCATTAAAAAAATAAATTAGTTTTACAAACCCATGAAACAAAGACAGTGAAAGAGAGCGAAATTCTTACACAATGCGTTCAGGGGCTGTGATGCAACCTGTATTGACCATATCTAGACCCACAGCTGGATGAGACATAAGGGTGGACACTCTTGGGGCTGAGAGGTTTGGTGAGGTTGGGTGAGCAAACGCAGACCCTTTAAAGTAATACTGCGTGGTACCCATCGCATGGGTCCCAAATCTCCAGGTTCAAGGGCATCTTCCTACATCGAAAACATGCATGAGAAAACAAAAAATGGTACACCATGTGATGGGGAAAGGTTTCTAAAACGCACCTCATTTCTCTTCTCCTTGTGCCCGGGATCGCCATTCCAGCCCCTTTACTAACAATCTCCCTACTTGGAGCATCAGCGCCTTTAACCTCCTGTTCCGTACAGGTTGCAATTTGTCCTGAGGATGAACGGGTAGACGGGGAACCAGTGAGAGACTAGCTCTTGGTGTTGGGACAGACACAGGTCACTCTATTTTCCCATCAGGAAGAAGAATTAACCACAGGCTCATCCTCCCCCCCGGAACCAGAACAGGGACTGAAGCCATCCTGCGCTTTTGTGGCCAGCTCCCAAAAAAGCGAGTTGTAAAATGGAGCTTCAGGGCACTGCAATTCACAAACCTGCAGAGTTATAAATGATAACTTTCGTCCACAAATATATTAAGGGAAGGCAAAGAACAGGACTTGAAATCAAGGCAGAATTGCAGGAAACAGATTTCAGGAGGTAGATTCGAATCGCCTTTAAAGCACATGAAAAGCGGCGAAACGTTGACAATGACGCCCTTGGCCAAAAAGGGCGTATGCGTTTTTTCCTGAATATATTCAGGAAAAAATGCATACGCCCTTTTTGGCCAACCAAGCAACCTGGAAAGGCAAATCAGGGCTACAAAGAAGACTCGCTACCCATCGGTCAAAAGGGCCATGCTGAAAAAAGTCTCAAAACCAGAAATGCAGGACAGGCCATGGAGAAATGGGAGCCTTGCTACACTGATGGGCGGGATGTAAATTGCCAACAGCCACTCTGGAGAAGTGTACGGTGTGTCCTGAAACATCTAAGAAACACAGCTTAGAGAGCATAGGGCACTTCCACTCATGGGGGTATAAATTGGGAAAATGAAAAATCAGCAAGACACAAGCACCCCAAAGTTTAGGGCTGCTCTGTTGACAAGGACCTCCACTTCATTCCACCTTCAATATCCCAGGAGGGAGAAAAATGGATAAAGAAGTTGTGGTCCTTATGTACAATGGAATATCACTCAGCCATGAAATCAATGTCATAAGGCTAATAGCAGCATGATGAGTGGATTTAGGTACGACGATTCTAAGTGAAATAAGTCACACAGAAAAGGACACTTCTCATAAAGTATCACTTATAGAGGGAATGTAAAAACCGTTACACTTGAACTGAATTACAAAACAGAACAGAGTCACACATGCAGAAAACACACTATGGCTGCTTAACGGGAAAGGTGAGGTGGGGTGATACATAAAACAAGGGTTTCAAATTAGCTCAGATACCGTTCCATAAACCCAATATGTAATAGACAAGACCTACTCCTTGCTCAGAGAACTGGACTCAACACGCCGTATTCACCGCACAAGAATATATCTGACTAGTAATAATCTTAAAACCTATGTATTGATATCTCTCTGTTAGTGTGTCAAGTGGGTGTAAAGTGGCATAAACACAGCAGTGAAAAGCAGCTAAACCCCATTATAAAAATAAATTACTTTGAAAAACCCATGAAACAAAGACAGAGAAAGAGAGAGAAATTCTTACACAATGCGTTCAGGGGCTGTGATGCAACCTGGATTGACCATTTCTAGACCCACAGCTGGATGAGACATAAGGGTGGACACTCTTGGGGCTGAGAGGTTTGGTGAGGTTGGGTGAGCAAACGCAGACCCTTTAAAGTAATACTGCGTGGTACCCATCGCATGGGTCCCAAATCTCCAGGTTCAAGGGCATCTTCCTACATCGAAAACATGCATGAGAAAACAAAAAGATGGTACACCATGTGATGGGGAAAGGTTTCTAAAACGCACCTAATTTCTCTTCTCCTTGTGCCCGTGTTCGCCATTCCAGCCGCTTTACTAACAATCTCCCTACTTGGAGCATCAGCACCTTTAACCTCCTGTTCCATACAGGTTGCAATTTGTCCTGAGGATGAACGGGTAGACGGGGAACCAGTGAGAGACTAGCTCTTGGTGTTGGGACAGGCACAGGTCACTCTATTTTCCCATCAGGAAGAAGAATTAACCACAGGCTCAGCCTGCCCCCCGGAACCAGAACAGGGCCTGAAGCCATCCTGCGCTTTTGCGGCCATCTCCCAAAAACGCGAGTTGTAAAATGGAGGTTCAGGGCACTGCAATTCACAAACCTGCAGAGTTATAAATGATAACTCTCGTCCACAAATATATTGAGGGAAGGCAAAGAAGAGGATTTGAAATCAAGGCAGAATTGCAGGAAACAGATTTCAGGAGGTAGATTCGAATCGCCTTTAAAGCACATGAAAAGCGGCAAAACGTTGACAATGATGCCCTTGGCCAAAAAGGGCGTATGCGTTTTTTCCTGAATATATTCAGGAAAAAACGCATACGCCCTTTTTGGCCAACCAAGCAACCTGGAAAGGCAAATCAGCGCTACAAAGAAGTTTCGCTACCCATTGGTCAAAATGGCCATGCTGAAAAAAGTGTCAAAACCAGAAATGCAGGAAAGGCCATGGAGAAATGGGAGCCATGCTACACTGATGGGCGGGATGTAAATTGCCAACAGCCACTCTGGAGAAGTGTACGGTGAGTCCTGAAACTTCTAAAAAGCAAAGATTAGAGAGCATAGGGCACTTCCACTCATGGGGGTATACATTGGGAAAATTAAAAATCCTCAAGACACAAGCACCCCAAAGTTTAGGGCTGCTCTCTTGACAAGGACCTCCACTTCATTCCACCTTCAATATCCCAGGAAAGAGAAAAATGGATAAAGAAGTTGTGGTCCTTATATACAATGGAATATCACTCAGCCATGAAATCAATGTCATAAGGCTAGTAGCAGCATGATGAGTGGATTTAGGTACGACGATTCTAAGTGAAATAAGTCACACAGAAAAGGACACTTCTCATAATGTATCACTTATAGAGGGAATGTAAAAACCGTTACACTTGAACTGAATTACAAAACAGAACAGAGTCACACATGCAGAAAACACACTATGGCTGCTTAACGGGAAAGGTGAGGTGGGGTGATATAAAACAAGGGTTTCAAATTAGCTCAGATACCGTTCCATAAAACCAATATGTAATAGATAAGACCTACTCCTTGCTCAGAGAACTGGACTCAACACGCCCTATTCACCGCACAAGAATATATCTGACTAGTAATAATCTTAAAACCTAGGTATTGATATCTCTCTGTTAGGGTGTCAAGTGGGTGTAAAGCGGCATAAACACAGCAGTGAAAAGCAGCTAAACCCCATTATAAAAATAAATTACTTTGAAAAACCCATGAAACAAAGACAGTGAAAGAGAGAGAAATTCTTACACAATGCGTTCAGGGGCTGTGATGCAACCTGGATTGACCATATCTAGACCCACAGCTGGATGAGACATAAGGGTGGACACTCTTGGGGCTGAGAGGTTTGGTGAGGCTGGGTGAGCAAACGCAGACCCTTTAAAGTAATACTGTGTGGTACCCATCGCATGGGTCCCAAATCTCCAGGTTCAAGGGCATCTTCCTACATTGAAAACATGCATGAGAAACCCAGAAGATGGTACACCGTGTGATGGGGAAAGGTTTCTAAAACGTACCTCATTTCTCATCTCCTTGTGCCCGGGTTCGCCATAACAGCCGCTTTACTAGCAATCTCCCTACTTGGAGCATCAGCATCTTTAACCTCCTGTTCCGTACAGGTTGCAATTTGTCCTAAGAATGAACGAGAAGACATGGAACCAATGAGAGACTAGCTCTTGGTGTTGGGACATGCAGAGGTCACTCTATTTTCCCATCAGGAAGAAGAAATAACCACAGGTTCATCCTGCCCCCCGGAACCAGAACAGGGCCTGAAGCCATCCTGCGCTTTTGCGGCCATCTCCCAAAAAGGCGAGTTGTAAAATGGAGGTTCAGGGCACTGCAATTCACAAACCTGCAGAGTTATAAATGATAACTCTCGTCCACAAATATATTGAGGGAAGGCAAAGAAGAGGATTTGAAATCAAGGCAGAATTGCAGGAAACAGATTTCAGGAGGTAGATTCGAATCGCCTTTAAAGCACATGAAAAGCGGCAAAACGTTGACAATGATGCCCTTGGCCAAAAAGGGCGTATGCGTTTTTTCCTGAATATATTCAGGAAAAAACGCATACGCCCTTTTTGGCCAACCAAGCAACCTGGAAAGGCAAATCAGCGCTACAAAGAAGTCTCGCTACCCATTGGTCAAAATACCCATGCTGAAAAAAGTGTCAAAGCCAGAAATGCAGGAAAGGCCATGGAGAAATGGGAGCCATGCTACACTGATGGGCGGGATGTAAATTGCCAACAGCCACTCTGGAGAAGTGTACGGTGAGTCCTGAAACGTCTAAAAAGCAAAGCTACAGAGCATAGGGCACTTCCACTCATGGGGGTATACATTGGGAAAATTAAAAATCAGCAAGAGACAAGAACCCCAAAGTTTAGGGCTGCTCTCTTGACAAGGACCTCCACTTCATTCCTCCTTCAATATCCCAGGAAAGAGAAAAATGGATAAAGAAGTTGTGGTCCTTATATACAATGGAATATCACTCAGCCATGAAATCAATGTCATAAGGCTAGTAGCAGCATGATGAGTGGATTTAGGTACGACGATTCTAAGTGAAATAAGTCACACAGAAAAGGACACTTCTCATAATGTATCACTTATAGAGGGAATGTAAAAACCGTTACACGTGAACTGAATTACAAAACAGAACAGAGTCACACATGCAGAAAACACACTATGGCTGCTTAACGGGAAAGGTGAGGTGGGGTGATACATAAAACAAGGGTTTCAAATTAGCTCAGATACCGTTCCATAAAACCAATATGTAATAGATAAGACCTACTCCTTGCTCAGAGAACTGGACTCAACACGCCCTATTCACCGCACAAGAATATATCTGACTAGTAATAATCTTAAAACCTAGGTATTGATATCTCTCTGTTAGTGTGTCAAGTGGGTGTAAAGCGGCATAAACACAGCAGTGAAAAGCAGCTAAACCCCATTATAAAAATAAATTACTTTGAAAAACCCATGAAACAAAGACAGTGAAAGAGAGCGAAATTCTTACACAATGCGTTCAGGGGCTGTGATGCAACCTGGATTGACCATATCTAGACCCACAGCTGGATGAGACATAAGGGTGGACACTCTTGGGGCTGAGAGGTTTGGTGAGGTTGGGTGAGCAAATGCAGACCCTTTAAAGTAATACTGCGTGGTACCCATCGCATGGGTCCCAAATCTCCAGGTTCAAGGGCATCTTCCTACATCGAAAACATGCATGAGAAACCCAGAAGATGGTACACCGTGTAATGGGGAAAGGTTTCTAAAACGCACCTCATTTCTCATCTCCTTGTGCTCGGGTTCGCCATTCCAGCCACTTTACTAGCAATCTCCCTACTTTGAGCATCAGCACCTTTAACCTCCTGTTCCGTACAGGTTGCAATTTGTCCTGAGGATGAACGGGAAGACGTGGAACCAAAGAGAGACTAACTCTTGGTGTAGGGACAGGCACAGGTCACTCTATTTTCCCATCAGGAAGAAGAATTAACAACAGGCTCAGCCTGCCCCCCGAACCAGAACAGAGCCTGAAGCCATCCTGCGGTTTTGCGGCCATCTCCCAAAAACGCGAGTTGTAAAATGGAGCTTCAGGGCACTGCAATTCACAAACCTGCAGAGTTATAAATGATAACTCTCGTCCACAAATATATTGAGGGAAGGCAAAGAAGAGGATTTGAAATCAAGGCAGAATTGCAGGAAACAAATTTCAGGAGGTAGATTCGAATCGCCTTTAAAGCACATGAAAAGCGGCAAAACGTTGACAATGATGCCCTTGGCCAAAAAGGGCGTAAGCGTTTTTTCCTGAATATATTCAGGAAAAAACGCATACGCCCTTTTTGGCCAACCAAGCAACCTGGAAAGGCAAATCAGCGCTACAAAGAAGTCTCGCTACCCATTGGTCAAAATGGCCATGCTGAAAAAAGTGTCAAAACCAGAAATGCAGGAAAGGCCATGGAGAAATGGGAGCCATGCTACACTGATGGGCGGGATGTAAATTGCCAACAGCCACTCTGGAGAAGTGTACGGTGAGTCCTGAAACGTCTAAAAAGCAAAGCTTAGAGAGCATAGGGCACTTCCACTCATGGGGGTATACATTGGGAAAATTAAAAATCAGCAAGACACAAGCACCCCAAAGTTTAGGGCTGCTCTCTTAACAAGGACCTCCACTTCATTCCACCTTCAATATCCCAGGAAAGAGAAAAATGGATAAAGAAGTTGTGGTCCTTATATACAATGGAATATCACTCAGCCATGAAATCAATGTCATAAGGCTAGTAGCAGCATGATGAGTGGATTTAGGTACGACGATTCTAAGTGAAATAAGTCACACAGAAAAGGACACTTCTCATAATGTATCACTTATAGAGGGAATGTAAAAACCGTTACACTTGAACTGAATTACAAAACAGAACGGAGTCACACATGCAGAAATCACACTATGGCTGCTTAACGGGAAAGGTGAGGTGGGGTGATACATAAAACAAGGGTTTCAAATTAGCTCAGATACCGTTCCATAAAACCAATATGTAATAGACAAGACCTACTCCTTGCTCAGAGAACTGGACTCAACACGCCCTATTCACCGCACAAGAATATATCTGACTAGTAATAATCTTAAAACCTATGTATTGATATCTCTCTGTTAGTGTGTCAAGTGGGTGTAAAGCGGCATAAACACAGCAGTGAAAAGCAGCTAAACCCCATTATAAAAATAAATTACTTTGAAAAACCCATGAAACAAAGACAGTGAAAGAGAGCGAAATTCTTACACAATGCGTTCAGGGGCTGTGATGCAACCTGGATTGACCATATCTAGACCCACAGCTGGATGAGACATAAGGGTGGACACTCTTGGGGCTGAGAGGTTTGGTGAGGTTGGGTGAGCAAACGCAGACCCTTTAAAGTAATACTGCGTGGTACCCATCGCATTGGTCCCAAATCTCCAGGTTCAAGGGCATCTTCCTACATCGAAAACATGCATGAGAAAACAAAAAGATGGTACACCATGTGATGGGGAAAGGTTTCTAAAACGCACCTCATTTCTCTTCTCCTTGTGCCCGGGATCGCCATTCCAGCCGCTTTACTAACAATCTCCCTACTTGGAGCATCAGCACCTTTAACCTCCTGTTCCGTACAGGTTGCAATTTGTCCTGAGGATGAACGGGTAGACGGGGAACCAGTGAGAGACTAGCTCTTGGTGTTGGGACAGGCACAGGTCACTCTATTTTCCCATCAGGAAGAAGAATTAACCACAGGCTCATCCTCCCCCCCGGAACCAGAACAGGGACTGAAGCCATCCTGCGCTTTTGTGGCCAGCTCCCAAAAAAGCGAGTTGTAAAATGGAGCTTCAGGGCACTGCAATTCACAAACCTGCAGAGTTATAAATGATAACTTTCGTCCACAAATATATTAAGGGAAGGCAAAGAAGAGGACTTGAAATCAAGGCAGAATTGCAGGAAACAGATTTCAGGAGGTAGATTCGAATCGCCTTTAAAGCACATGAAAAGCGGCAAAACGTTGACAATGATGCCCTTGGCCAAAAAGGGCGTATGCGTTTTTTCCTGAATATATTCAGGAAAAAATGCATACGCCCTTTTTGGCCAACCAAGCAACCTGGAAAGGCAAATCAGGGCTACAAAGAAGACTCGCTACCCATCGGTCAAAAGGGCCATGCTGAAAAAAGTCTCAAAACCAGAAATGCAGGACAGGCCATGGAGAAATGGGAGCCTTGCTACACTGATGGGCGGGATGTAAATTGCCAACAGCCACTCTGGAGAAGTGTACGGTGTGTCCTGAAACATCTAAGAAACACAGCTTAGAGAGCATAGGGCACTTCCACTCATGCGGGTATAAATTGGGAAAATGAAAAATCAGCAAGACACAAGCACCCCAAAGTTTAGGGCTGCTCTGTTGACAAGGACCTCCACTTCATTCCACCTTCAATATCCCAGGAGGGAGAAAAATGGATAAAGAAGTTGTGGTCCTTATGTACAATGGAATATCACTCAGCCATGAA
Organism: Balaenoptera borealis; assembly: GCF_965194805.1. Classification (NCBI taxonomy): domain Eukaryota; kingdom Metazoa; phylum Chordata; class Mammalia; order Artiodactyla; family Balaenopteridae; genus Balaenoptera; species Balaenoptera borealis. The sequence goes on from NW_028124009.1 coordinate 5,398,702, forward strand.
ATCAATGTCATAAGGCTAATAGCAGCATGATGAGTGGATTTAGGTACGACGATTCTAAGTGAAATAAGTCACACAGAAAAGGAAACTTCTCATAAGGTATCACTTATAGAGGGAATGTAAAAACCGTTACACTTGAACTGAATTACAAAACAGAACAGAGTCACACATGCAGAAAACACACTATGGCTGCTTAACGGGAAAGGTGAGGTGGGGTGATACATAAAACAAGGGTTTCAAATTAGCTCAGATACCGTTCCATAAAACCAATATGTAATAGACAAGACCTACTCCTTGCTCAGAGAACTGGACTCAACACGCCCTATTCACCGCACAAGAATATATCTGACTAGTAATAATCTTAAAACCTATGTATTGATATCTCTCTGTTAGTGTGTCAAGTGGGTGTAAAGTGGCATAAACACAGCAGTGAAAAGCAGCTAAACCCCATTATAAAAATAAATTACTTTGAAAAACCCATGAAACAAAGACAGAGAAAGAGAGAGAAATTCTTACACAATGCGTTCAGGGGCTGTGATGCAACCTGGATTGACCATTTCTAGACCCACAGCTGGATGAGACATAAGGGTGGACACTCTTGGGGCTGAGAGGTTTGGTGAGGTTGGGTGAGCAAACGCAGACCCTTTAAAGTAATACTGCGTGGTACCCATCGCATGGGTCCCAAATGTCCAGGTTCAAGGGCATCTTCCTACATCGAAAACATGCATGAGAAAACAAAAAGATGGTACACCATGTGATGGGGAAAGTTTTCTAAAACGCACCTCATTTCTCTTCTCCTTGTGCCCGGGTTCGCCATTCCAGCCGCTTTACTAACAATCTCCCTACTTGGAGCATCAGCACCTTTAACCTCCTGTTCCGTACAGGTTGCAATTTGTCCTGAGGATGAACGGGTAGACGGGGAACCAGTGAGAGACTAGCTCTTGGTGTTGGGACAGGCACAGGTCACTCTATTTTCCCATCAGGAAGAAGAATTAACCACAGGCTCAGCCTGTCCCCCGGAACCAGAACAGGGCCTGAAGCCATCCTGCGCTTTTGCGGCCATCTCCCAAAAACGCGAGTTGTAAAATGGAGGTTCAGGGCACTGCAATTCACAAACCTGCAGAGTTATAAATGATAACTCTCGTCCACAAATATATTGAGGGAAGGCAAAGAAGAGGATTTGAAATCAAGGCAGAATTGCAGGAAACAAATTTCAGGAGGTAGATTCGAATCGCCTTTAAAGCACATGAAAAGCGGCAAAACGTTGACAATGATGCCCTTGGCCAAAAAGGGCGTATGCGTTTTTTCCTGAATATATTCAGGAAAAAACGCATACGCCCTTTTTGGCCAACCAAGCAACCTGGAAAGGCAAATCAGCGCTACAAAGAAGTCTCGCTACCCATTGGTCAAAATGGCCATGCTGAAAAAAGTGTCAAAACCAGAAATGCAGGAAAGGCCATGGAGAAATGGGAGCCATGCTACACTGATGGGCGGGATGTAAATTGCCAACAGCCACTCTGGAGAAGTGTACGGTGAGTCCTGAAACTTCTAAAAAGCAAAGCTTAGAGAGCATAGGGCACTTCCACTCATGGGGGTATACATTGGGAAAATTAAAAATCAGCAAGACACAAGCACCCCAAAGTTTAGGGCTGCTCTCTTGACAAGGACCTCCACTTCATTCCACCTTCAATATCCCAGGAAAGAGAAAAATGGATAAAGAAGTTGTGGTCCTTATATACAATGGAATATCACTCAGCCATGAAATCAATGTCATAAGGCTAGTAGCAGCATGATGAGTGGATTTAGGTACGACGATTCTAAGTGAAATAAGTCACACAGAAAAGGACACTTCTCATAATGTATCACTTATAGAGGGAATGTAAAAACCGTTACACTTGAACTGAATTACAAAACAGAACAGAGTCACACATGCAGAAAACACACTATGGCTGCTTAACGGGAAAGGTGAGGTGGGATGATACATAAAACAAGGGTTTCAAATTAGCTCAGATACCGTTCCATAAAACTAATATGTAATAGACAAGACCTACTCCTTGCTCAGAGAACTGGACTCAACACGCCCTATTCACCACACAAGAATATATCTGACTAGTAATAATCTTAAAACCTATGTATTGATATCTCTCTGTTAGTGTGTCAAGTGGGTGTAAAGCAGCATAAACACAGCAGTGAAAAGCAGCTAAACCCCATTATAAAAATAAATTACTTTGAAAAACCCATGAAACAAAGACAGTGAAAGAGAGAGAAATTCTTACACAATGCGTTCAGGGGCTGTGATGCAACCTGGATTGACCATATCTAGACCCACAGCTGGATGAGACATAAGGGTGGACACTCTTGGGGCTGAGAGGTTTGGTGAGGTTGGGTGAGCAAACGCAGACCCTTTAAAGTAATACTGCGTGGTACCCATCGCATGGGTCCCAAATCTCCAGGTTCAAGGGCATCTTCCTACATTGAAAACATGCATGAGAAACCCAGAAGATGGTACACCGTGTGATGGGGAAAGGTTTCTAAAACGTACCTCATTTCTCATCTCCTTGTGCCCGGGTTCGCCATAACAGCCGCTTTACTAGCAATCTCCCTACTTGGAGCATCAGCATCTTTAACCTCCTGTTCCGTACAGGTTGCAATTTGTCCTGAGGATGAACGAGAAGACATGGAACCAATGAGAGACTAGCTCTTGGTGTTGGGACATGCAGAGGTCACTCTATTTTCCCATCAGGAAGAAGAATTAACCACAGGTTCATCCTGCCCCCCGGAACCAGAACAGGGCCTGAAGCCATCCTGCGCTTTTGCGGCCATCTCCCAAAAAGGCGAGTTGTAAAATGGAGGTTCAGGGCACTGCAATTCACAAACCTGCAGAGTTATAAATGATAACTCTCGTCCACAAATATATTGAGGGAAGGCAAAGAAGAGGATTTGAAATCAAGGCAGAATTGCAGGAAACAGATTTCAGGAGGTAGATTCGAATCGCCTTTAAAGCACATGAAAAGCGGCAAAACGTTGACAATGATGCCCTTGGCCAAAAAGGGCGTATGCGTTTTTTCCTGAATATATTTAGGAAAAAACGCATACGCCCTTTTTGGCCAACCAAGCAACCTGGAAAGGCAAATCAGTGCTACAAAGAAGTCTCGCTACCCATTGGTCAAAATGGCCATGCTGAAAAAAGTTTCAAAACCAGAAATGCAGGAAAGGCCATGGAGAAATGGGAGCCATGCTACACTGATGGGCGGGATGTAAATTGCCAACAGCCACTCTGGAGAAGTGTACGGTGAGTCCTGAAATGTCTAAAAAGCAAAGCTACAGAGCATAGGGCACTTCCACTCATGGGGGTATACATTGGGAAAACTAAAAATCAGCAAGAGACAAGCACCCCAAAGTTTAGGGCTGCTCTCTTGACAAGGACCTCCACTTCATTCCACCTTCAATATCCCAGGAAAGAGAAAAATGGATAAAGAAGTTGTGGTCCTTATATACAATGGAATATCACTCAGCCATGAAATCAATGTCATAAGGCTAGTAGCAGCATGATGAGTGGATTTAGGTACGACGATTCTAAGTGAAATAAGTCACACAGAAAAGGACACTTCTCATAATGTATCACTTATAGAGGGAATGTAAAAACCGTTACACTTGAACTGAATTACAAAACAGAACAGAGTCACACATGCAGAAAACACACTATGGCTGCTTAACGGGAAAGGTGAGGTGGGGTGATACATAAAACAAGGGTTTCAAATTAGCTCAGATACCGTTCCATAAAACCAATATGTAATAGATAAGACCTACTCCTTGCTCAGAGAACTGGACTCAACACGCCCTATTCACCGCACAAGAATATATCTGACTAGTAATAATCTTAAAACCTAGGTATTGATATCTCTCTGTTAGGGTGTCAAGTGGGTGTAAAGCGGCATAAACACAGCAGTGAAAAGCAGCTAAACCCCATTATAAAAATAAATTACTTTGAAAAACCCATGAAACAAAGACAGTGAAAGAGAGAGAAATTCTTACACAATGCGTTCAGGGGCTGTGATGCAACCTGGATTGACCATATCTAGACCCACAGCTGGATGAGACATAAGGGTGGACACTCTTGGGGCTGAGAGGTTTGGTGAGGTTGGGTGAGCAAACGCAGACCCTTTAAAGTAATACTGCGTGGTACCCATCGCATGGGTCCCAAATCTCCAGGTTCAAGGGCATCTTCCTACATTGAAAACATGCATGAGAAACCCAGAAGATGGTACACCGTGTGATGGGGAAAGGTTTCTAAAACGTACCTCATTTCTCATCTCCTTGTGCCCGGGTTCGCCATAACAGCCGCTTTACTAGCAATCTCCCTACTTGGAGCATCAGCATCTTTAACCTCCTGTTCCGTACAGGTTGCAATTTGTCCTGAGGATGAACGAGAAGACATGGAACCAATGAGAGACTAGCTCTTGGTGTTGGGACATGCAGAGGTCACTCTATTTTCCCATCAGGAAGAAGAATTAACCACAGGTTCATCCTGCCCCCCGGAACAAGAACAGGGCCTGAAGCCATCCTGCGCTTTTGCGGCCAGCTCCCAAAAAGGCGAGTTGTAAAATGGAGGTTCAGGGCACTGCAATTCACAAACCTGCAGAGTTATAAATGATAACTCTCGTCCACAAATATATTGAGGGAAGGCAAAGAAGAGGATTTGAAATCAAGGCAGAATTGCAGGAAACAGATTTCAGGAGGTAGATTCGAATCGCCTTTAAAGCACATGAAAAGCGGCAAAACGTTGACAATGATGCCCTTGGCCAAAAAGGGCGTATGCGTTTTTTCCTGAATATATTCAGGAAAAAACGCATACGCCCTTTTTGGCCAACCAAGCAACCTGGAAAGGCAAATCAGTGCTACAAAGAAGTCTCGCTACCCATTGGTCAAAAGGGCCATGCTGAAAAAAGTGTCAAAACCAGAAATGCAGGAAAGGCCATGGAGAAATGGGAGCCATGCTACACTGATGGGCGGGATGTAAATTGCCAACAGCCACTCTGGAGAAGTGTACGGTGAGTCCTGAAACGTCTAAAAAGCAAAGCTACAGAGCATAGGGCACTTCCACTCATGGGGGTATACATGGGGAAAATTAAAAATCAGCAAGAGACAAGAACCCCAAAGTTTAGGGCTGCTCTCTTGACAAGGACCTCCACTTCATTCCACCTTCAATATCCCAGGAAAGAGAAAAATGGATAAAGAAGTTGTGGTCCTTATATACAATGGAATATCACTCAGCCATGAAATCAATGTCATAAGGCTAGTAGCAGCATGATGAGTGGATTTAGGTACGACGATTCTAAGTGAAATAAGTCACACAGAAAAGGACACTTCTCATAATGTATCACTTATAGAGGGAATGTAAAAACCGTTACACGTGAACTGAATTACAAAACAGAACAGAGTCACACATGCAGAAAACACACTATGGCTGCTTAACGGGAAAGGTGAGGTGGGGTGATACATAAAACAAGAGTTTCAAATTAGCTCAGATACCGTTCCATAAACCCAATATGTAATAGACAAGACGTATTCCTTGCTCAGAGAACTGGACTCAACACGCCCTATTCACCGCACAAGAATATATCTGACTAGTAATAATCTTAAAACCTAGGTATTGATATCTCTCTGTTAGTGTGTCAAGTGGGTGTAAAGCGGCATAAACACAGCAGTGAAAAGCAGCTAAACCCCATTATAAAAATAAATTACTTTGAAAAACCCATGAAACAAAGACAGTGAAAGAGAGCGAAATTCTTACACAATGCGTTCAGGGGCTGTGATGCAACCTGGATTGACCATATCTAGACCCACAGCTGGATGAGACATAAGGGTGGACACTCTTGGGGCTGAGAGGTTTGGTGAGGTTGGGTGAGCAAACGCAGACCCTTTAAAGTAATACTGCGTGGTACCCATCGCATGGGTTCCAAATCTCCAGGTTCAAGGGCATCTTCCTACATCGAAAACATGCATGAGAAACCCAGAAGATGGTACACCGTGTAATGGGGAAAGGTTTCTAAAACGCACCTCATTTCTCATCTCCTTGTGCTCGGGTTCGCCATTCCAGCCACTTTACTAGCAATCTCCCTACTTGGAGCATCAGCACCTTTAACCTCCTGTTCCGTACAGGTTGCAATTTGTCCTGAGGATGAACGGGAAGACGTGGAACCAAAGAGAGACTAGCTCTTGGTGTTGGGACATGCAGAGGTCACTCTATTTTCCCATCAGGAAGAAGAATTAACAACAGGCTCAGCCTGCCCCCCGGAACCAGAACAGAGCCTGAAGCCATCCTGCGATTTTGCGGCCATCTCCCAAAAACGCGAGTTGTAAAATGGAGCTTCAGGGCACTGCAATTCACAAACCTGCAGAGTAATAAATGATAAGTCTCGTCCACAAATATATTGAGGGAAGGCAAAGAAGAGGATTTGAAATCAAGGCAGAATTGCAGGAAACAGATTTCAGGAGGTAGATTCGAATCGCCTTTAAAGCACATGAAAAGCGGCAAAACGTTGACAATGATGCCCTTGGCCAAAAAGGGCGTATGCGTTTTATCCTGAATATATTCAGGAAAAAACGCATACGCCCTTTTTGGCCAACCAAGCAACCTGGAAAGGCAAATCAGCGCTACAAAGCAGACTCGCTTCCCATCGGTCAAAAGGGCCATGCTGCAAAAAGTTTCAAAACCAAAAATGGAGGACAGGCCATGGAGAAATGGGAGCCTTGCTACACTGATGGGCGGATGTACATTCCCAACAGCCACTCAGGAGAAGTGTACGGTGTGTCCTGAAACATATAAAAAACACAGCTTAGAGAGCATAGGGCACTTCCACTCATGGGGGTATACACTGGGAAAATAAAAATCAGCAAGACACAAGCACCTCAAAGTTTAGGGCTGCTCTGTTGACAAGGACCTCCACTTCATTCCACCTTCAATATCCCAGGAAAGAGAAAAATGGATAAAGAAGTTGTGGTCCTTATGTACAATGGAATATCACTCAGCCATGAAATCACTGTTATAAGGCTAGTAGCAGCATGATGAGTGGATTTAGGTACGACGATTCTAAGTGAAATGAGTCACACAGAAAAGGACATTTCTCATAAGGTATCACTGATAGAGGGAATGTAAAAACCATTACACTTGAACTGAATTGCAAAACAGAACAGAGTCACACATGCAGAAAACACACTATGGCTGCTTAACAGGAAAGGTGAGGTTGGGTGATACATAAAACAAGGGTTTCAAATTAGCTCAGATACCGTTCCATAAACCCAATATGTAATAGACAAGACCTACTCCTTGCTCAGAGAACTGGACTCAACACGCCCTGTTCACCGCACAAGAATATATCTGACTAGTAATAATCTTAAAACCTATGTATTGATATCTCTCTGTTAGTGTGTCAAGTGGGTGTAAGGCGGCATAAACACAGCAGTGAAAAGCAGCTAAACCCCATTATAAAAATAAATTACTTTGAAAAACCCATGAAACAAAGACAGTGAAAGAGAGAGAAATTCCTATACAATTCGTTCAGGGGCTGTGATGCAACCTGGATTGACCATATCTAGACCCACAACTGGATGAGTCATAAGGGTGGACACTCTTGGGGCTGAGAGGTTTGGTGAGGTTGGGTGAGCAAACGCAGAACCTTTAAAGTAATACTGCGTGGTACCCATCGCATGGGTCCCAAATCTCCAGGTTCAAGGGCATCTTGCTACATTGAAAACATGCATGAGAAACCCAGAAGATGGTACACCGTGTGATGGGGAAAGGTTTCTAAAACGCACGTCATTTCTCATCTCCTTGTGCCCGGGTTCGCCATTCCAGCCTCTTTACTAGCAATCTCCCTACTTGGAGCATCAGCACCTTTAACCTCCTGTTCCGTACAGGTTGCAATTTGTCCTGAGGATGAACGGGAAGACGTGGAAGCAATGAGAGACTAGCTCTTGGTGTTGGGACAGGAACAGGTCACTCTATTTTCCCATCAGGAAGAAGAATTAACTACAGGCTCAGCCTGCCCCCCGGAACCAGAAGAGGGCCTGAAGCCATCCTGCTCTTTTGCGGCCTGCTCCCAAAAAAGCGAGTTGTAAAATGGAGCTTCAGGGCACTGCAATTCACAAACCTGCAGAGTTATAAATGATAACTCTCGTCCACAAATATATTGAGGGAAGGCAAAGAAGACGATTTGAAATCAAGGCAGAATTGCAGGAAACAGATTTCACGAGGTAGATTCGAATCGCCTTTAAAGCACATGAAAAGCGGCAAAACGTTGACAATGATGCCCTTGGCCAAAAAGGGCGTATGCGTTTTTTCCTGAATATATTCAGGAAAAAACGCATACGCCCTTTTTGGCCAACCAAGCAACCTGGAAAGGCAAATCAGCGCTACAAAGAAGACTCGCTACCCATCGGTCAAAAGGGCCATGCTGAAAAATGTCTCAAAACCAGAAATGCAGGACAGGCCATGGAGAAATGGGAGCCTTGCCACACTGATGGGCGGGTTGTAAATTGCCAACAGCCACTCTGGAGAAGTGTACGGTGTGTCCTGAAACATCTAAAAAACACAGCTTAGAGAGCATAGGGCACTTCCACTCATGGGGGTATAAATTGGGAAAATGAAAAATCAGCAAGACACAAGCACCCCAAAGTTTAGGGCTGCTCTGTTGACAAGGACCTCCACTTCATTCCACCTTCAATATCCCAGGAAAGAGAAAAATGGATAAAGAAGTTGTGGTCCTTATGTACAATGGAATATCACTCAGCCATGAAATCAATGTCATAAGGCTGGTAGCAGCATGATGAGTGGATTTAGGTACGACGATTCTAAGTGAAATGAGTCACACAGAAAAGGACATTTCTCATAAGGTATCACTTATAGAGGGAATGTAAAAACCATTACACTTGAACTGAATTGCAAAACAGAACAGAGTCACACATGCAGAAAACACACTATGGCTGCTTATCAGGAAAGGTGAGGTTGGGTGATACATAAAACAAGGGTTTCAAATTAGCTCAGATACCGTTCCATAAACCCAATATGTAATAGACAAGACCTACTCCTTGCTCAGAGAACTGGACTCAACACGCCCTATTCACCGCACAAGAATATATCTGACTAGTAATAATCTTAAAACCTATGTATTGATATCTCTCTGTTAGTGTGTCAAGTGGGTGTAAGGCGGCATAAACACAGCAGTGAAAAGCAGCTAAACCCCATTATAAAAATAAATTACTTTGAAAAACCCATGAAACAAAGACAGTGAAAGAGAGAGAAATTCCTATACAATTCGTTCAGGGGCTGTGATGCAACCTGGATTGACCATATCTAGACCCACAGCTGGATGAGACATAAGGGTGGACACTCTTGGGGCTGAGAGGTTTGGTGAGGTTGGGTGAGCAAACGCAGACCCTTTAAACTAATACTGCGTGGTACCCATCGCATGGGTCCCAAATCTCCAGGTTCAAGGGCATCTTGCTACATCGAAAACATGCATGAGAAACCCAGAAGATGGTACACCGTGTGATGGGGAAAGGTTTCTAAAACGCACGTCATTTCTCATCTCCTTGTGCCCGGGTTCGCCATTCCAGCCGCTTTACTAGCAATCTCCCTACTTGGAGCATCAGCACCTTTAACCTCCTGTTCCGTACAGGTTGCAATTTGTCCTGAGGATGAACGGGAAGACGTGGAACCAATGAGAGACTAGCTCTTGGTGTTGGGACAGGCACAGGTCACTCTATTTTCCCATCAGGAAGAAGAATTAACTACAGGCTCAGCCTGCCCCCCGGAACCAGAAGAGGGCCTGAAGCCATCCTGCTCTTTTGCGGCCTGCTCCCAAAAAAGCGAGTTGTAAAATGGAGCTTCAGGGCACTGCAATTCACAAACCTGCAGAGTTATAAATGATAACTCTCTTCCACAAATATATTGAGGGAAGGCAAAGAAGACGATTTGAAATCAAGGCAGAATTGCAGGAAACAGATTTCAGGAGGTAGATTCGAATCGCCTTTAAAGCACATGAAAAGCGGCAAAACGTTGACAATGATGCCCTTGGCCAAAAAGGGCGTATGCGTTTTTTCCTGAATATATTCAGGAAAAAACGCATACGCCCTTTTTGGCCAACCAAGCAACCTGGAAAGGCAAATCAGCGCTACAAAGAAGACTCGCTACCCATCGGTCAAAAGGGCCATGCTGAAAAATGTCTCAAAACCAGAAATGCAGGACAGGCCATGGAGAAATGGGAGCCTTGCCACACTGATGGGCGGGTTGTAAATTGCCAACAGCCACTCTGGAGAAGTGTACGGTGTGTCCTGAAACATCTAAAAAACACAGCTTAGAGAGCATAGGGCACTTCCACTCATGGGGGTATAAATTGGGAAAATGAAAAATCAGCAAGACACAAGCACCCCAAAGTTGAGGGCTGCTCTGTTGACAAGGACCTCCACTTCATTCCACCTTCAATATCCCAGGAAAGAGAAAAATGGATAAAGAAGTTGTGGTCCTTATGTACAATGGAATATCACTCAGCCATGAAATCAATGTCATAAGGCTAGTAGCAGCATGATGAGTGGATTTAGGTACGACGATTCTAAGTGAAATAAGTCACACAGAAAAGGACATTTCTCATAAGGTATCACTTATAGAGGGAATGTAAAACCCGTTACACTTGAACTGAATTACAAAACAGAACAGAGTCACACATGCAGAAAACACAGTATGGCTGCTTAACGGGAAAGGTGAGGTGGGGTGATACATCAAACAAGGGTTTCAAATTAGCTCAGATACCGTTCCATAAACCCAATATGTAATAGACAAGACCTACTCCTTGCTCAGAGAACTGGACTCAACACGCCCTATTCGCCGCACAAGAATATATCTGACTAGTAATAATCTTAAAACCTATGTATTGATGTCCCTCTGTAAGTGAATCAAGTGGGTGTAAAGGGGCATAAACACAGCAGTGAAAATCAGGTAAACCCCATTATAAAAATAAATTACTTAAAAATTCCAAAAAACAAAGACAGTGATAGAGGGAAAATTTTTACTTAATTCGTTCCGGGGCTGTGATGCAACCTGGTGTGACCATATCTAGACCCACAGCTGGATGAGAAATAAAGCTGGACACTCTTGGGGCTGAAGGTCTCTTTCCCTATTTACCAGATTAGGAACGTAGAAAGGCTGCCACCCTCTGGCCGTTACCTGCAAAAGCAGCTTTAAAACCTGTGCTAATGGTCACTTCATATGAACAAGTACTTCAGGGTTGTAAATGAAACGTGCCCTCAAAATGTCTTGAGGGAGGTAATGGCCAAAAATTTTCAAAATGTGACACTTACTTTAAGAAAACACTTTGAAGAACTGAGCTGTAATCACAGTTTGATAAATAAAAAGGGCATGCTTTAAAGCTCAATTTCAACAGATTATGGGACACATGCAAATTCAACCACAGATAGGCATCAGCTCGCACCCATTAGAATAACCATCAGCAAGAAAACTACAAACAATAAATATTGAAGGTGTTTTGGAGAAATGCATACCCTCAATTTTAAGTGGGACGTAACCTGGAAAGAGCCACTAATGAGAACTGAACGGTGGTGCCTTTAAAACATACACACTGAGCTACCATATGATACAGCAAGCCCACTGCTTGGCCTATAACATAAGAAGATATAACTGGAAAGACACAGGCAAGCAAATGTGCATTGCAGCAGTATTACAATAGCCAAGACATGGAGGCAACCAGAAAGTCCATCAAGAGGTGCGTGGCCAAAGAAGAACTGGTACACGTACAGATGGAATATTAGCCAGGGAAAAAAATGAAACAATGCCATTTGCAGCACCATGTATGATTCTTGAGGTAATCAGGCAAATTGTACTAAGTCAGAAAGCAAAAGACACATATCCTATAATATCACTTATAGGTCTTAGCTAAAAATTGATACCAATGAAAATATTTCCACAGAGAAATGCAATCACAGATTCATTAAACAAACTTATGGTTCACCAAATGGAAAGGTGTGAGGATTGGATACATTAGGATATTGGGGTTAAGATAGATATAGAAACACATGTGAAATATGTAATCACCAAAGACCTACGTAATACCAAGACAAGACTACTCAACATCGTGTCATAACCTACATGGGAAAATGATCCAAAGAAGAATAGATATATGTATATGTTTAAAAGAACCACATCTTTCACACCTAGAAGAAACAAAACATTTTAATTAAATTTGCTCTGACAAAAAATAAAAATTAAATTAAAAAAAGAACAAGAAGTAATGAGACATAAACTTAAGGGGCTATTTGCTGGCACATTGCATTCTAATTTACAACCAGAACATGACTTCCATTAAGGCTCTGTCATCACTAATAAAGCAGCTTTATAAGCAATGTTGAAGGTAGCTTAAAAGAAGTCTCACTAATTATTGATAGTAACAAGGAAACAAAGAAAAGTAAAAATCTCACTGCAAAAAGTATACATAGGGTAAGGATAGTAGATCAAACACTTATTAAACTTCTGTAGAGAATAAAAGACAACAGTAGTATGTTTTTTTTAAAAAGAGAGGGCCCAAATAAATCTGAAATGAAAGAGATGATGTTACAACAGACACCACAGAAATACAAAGTATCCTAAGATACACACAGGGTAACTCAGGGCTCAGACTGGACAGAGCCCACTCTCCAGTCCCCTGTACATGACTTACAGGAGCCTCAGGAACTGAGGAGGGGGTCCCTGAGGAGAGGCTCAAGATAGAATATGGTAGGCATTAACATGACTGCATTCATCTTAAACATGCCTGAACTACATTCACACGAGATGATTTTGTCCTGTATGTACATCGGCACCTCTAGTTGGAACTGCAGATCTTTGGCTTCAACACCTCTACTGACAACGTTAGCGTCACCTGCTGTGGACCGTCTCCTATAGGATTTCTAGAATCACAAAACATCGAAGCTTCACAGGACCCAGAGTCTGTGCAACTCCACACAGAGTCTCAGAGTCTCAACTCCACTCAGATACTCCACTCTTGGAGGGCACACACAAAGTAGTGTGCACATCAGGACCCAGGGGAAGGAGCAGTGACCCTGTAGGAGAATGACCAGAACTACCTGCTACTTTTAGAGGGTCTCCTGCAGAGGCAGGTGGTGGCTGTGGCTGTGGCTCACCGTGAGGACAACGACACTGGCAGCAGAAGTTCTGGGAAATACTCCTTGGTGTGAGCCCTCCCAGAGTCCGCCATTAGCCCCACCAAGAGCAAGGTAGGCTCCAGGGCTGGGTCGCCTCAGGCCAAACAACCAACAGGGAGGGAACCCAGCCCCATGCATCAGCAGACAAGCGGATTAAACTTTTTATTAAAGTTTTATTTAATCCGTAGACAAGCGGATTAAAGCTCTGCCCACCAAAGCAACACCCAGCTCTACCCACCACCAGTCCCTCCCATCAGGAAGCTTGCACAAGCCTCTAAGATAGACTCATCCACCGGAGAGCAGACAGCAGAAGCAAGAAGAACTACAATTCTGCAGCCTGTGGAAGGAAAACCACATTCACAGAAAGATAGACAAAATGAAAAGGCAGAGGACTTTATACCAGATCAAGGAACAAGATAAAACCCCAGAAAAATAATGAAATGAGGTGGAGATAGGGAACCTTCCAGAAAAAGAATTCAGAATAATGATAGTGAAGTTGAGCCAAGACCTTGGAAAAAGAAAGGAGGCAAAGATCGAGAAGATGCAAGAAATGTTTAACAAAGACCTAGAAGAATTAAGGAACAAACACCTAGAAGAATTAAAGAACAAACAAACAGAGGTGAACAATGGAATAACTGAAATGAAAAATACACTAGAAGGAATCAGTAGCAGAATAACTGTGGCAGAAGAACGGATAAGTGACCTGGAAGACAGAAAGGTGGAAATCACTGCCATGGAACAGAATAAAGAAAAAGAATGAAAATAAACGAAGATACCCCAAGAGTCCTCTGGGACAACTTTAAACGCAACAACATTCGCATTATAGGGGTCCCAGAAGGAGAAGAGAGAGAGAAAGGACCCGAGAATATATTTGAAGAGATTATGGTCAAAAACTTCCCTAGCATGGGAAAAGAAATAGCCACCCAAGTCCAGAAGCACAGAGTGTCCCAGGCAGGATAAACCAAAGGAGAAAAATGACAAGACACATAGTAATCAAATTGACAAAAATTAACGACAAAGAAAAATGATTGAAAGCAGCAAGGGAAAAATGACAAATAACATACAAGGGAACTCCCATAAGGATAACAACTGATTTCTCAGCAGAAAATCTACAAGCCAGAAGGAAGTGGCATGATAAATTTAAAGTGATGAAAGGGAAGAACCTACAACCAAGAGTACTCCACCCTGCAAAGAGCTCATTCAGATTTGATGGAGAAATCAAAAGCCTTACAGACAAGCAAAAGCTAAGAGAATTCAGCACCATGAAACCAGCTCTACACCAAATGCTAAAGGAACTTCTCTAAGTGGGAAACACAAGAGAAGAAAAGGACCCACCAAGACAAACCCATAACAATTAAGAAAATAGTAGTAGGAACATACATATCGATAATTACCTTAAACGTGAATGCACTACATGTTCCAACCAAAAGACACAGGCTCGCTGAATGGATACAAAAACAAGACCCATATATATGCTGTCTACAAGAGATCCATTTCAGACCTAGGGACACATACAGACTCAAAGTGAGGCGATGGAAAAATATATTCTATGCAAATGAAAATCAAAAGAAAGCTGGAGTAGCAATACTCATATCAGATAAAATAGACTTTAAAATAAAGAATGTTACAAGAGACGAGGAAAGGCACTACATAATGGTCAGGGGATCAATCCAAGAAGAAGATATAACAACTATAAATATATATGTACCCAAAATAGGAGCAGCTCAATGTATAAGGCAACTGCTAACAGCTATAAAAGAGGAAATCGACAGTAACACAATAATAGCGGGGGACTTTAACAGCTCACTTACACCAGTGGAGATCAGCCAGACAGACAATTAATAAGGAAACACAAGCTTTAAATGACACAATAGACCAGATAGAGTTAATTGATATTTATAGGACATTCCATCCAAAAACAGCAGATTACACGTTCTTCTCAACTGCACACGGAACATTCTCCAGGATAGATCACATCTTGGGTCACAGATAAAGCCTCAGTAAATTTAAAAAAACTGAAATCATATCAAGCAGCTGTTCCGACCACAATGCTATGAGATTAGAAATCAATTACACGGAAAAAACCGTAAAAAACACAAACACATGGAGGCTAAACAATACGTTACTAAATAACCAAGAGATCACTGAAGAAATCAAAGAGGAAATCAAAAACTACCTAGAGACAAATGACAACAAAAACACGATGATCCAAAACCTATGGGATGCAGCAAAAGGAGTTCTAAGAGGGAAGTTTATAGCAATACAAGCCTACCTCAAGAAACAAGAAAAATCTCAAATAAACAATCTAACCTTACACCTAGAGGAACTAGAGAAAGAAGAACAAAACCCAAAGTTAGTAGAAGGAAAGAAATCATAAAGATCAGAGCAGAAATAAATGAAATAGAAACAAAGAAAACGAAAGCAAAGATCAATAAAACTAAAAGCTAGTTCTTTGAGAAGATAAGCAAAAATGATCAACCTTTAGCCAGACTCCAGAAAAAGAGGGAGAGGACGCAAATCAACAAAATTAGAAGTGAAAAAGCAGAAGTTACAACAGACACCACAGGAATACAAAGCATCCTAAGAGACTACTACAAGCAACTCTAGGCCAATAAAATGGACAATCTGGAAGAAATGGACAAATTCTTAGAAAGGGATAACCTTCTAAGACTGAACCAGGAAAAAATAGAAAATATGAACAAACCTATCACAAGCAATGAAATTGAAACTGTGATTAAAAATCTTCCAACAAACAAAAGTCCAGAACCAGATGGCATCACAGGTGAATTCTATCAAACATTTAGAGAAGAGCTAACACCCAACCTTCTCAAATTCTTCAAAACAATTGCAGCGGAAGGAACACTCCCAAACTCATTCTATGAGACCACCATCACCCTGATACCAAAATCAGACAGAGATACTACAAGGAAAGAAAATTATAGACCAATATCACTGATGAATATAGATGTAAAAATCCTCAACAAAATACTAGCAAACAGAATCGAACAACACATTAAAAGGATCATACACCATGATCAAGTGGGGTTTATCCCAGGGATGCAAGGATTCTTCAATATACACAAATCAATGTGATACACCATATTAACAAATTGTAGAATAAAAGCATATGATCATCTCAATAGAGGAAGGAAAAGATTTTGAGAAAATTCAACACTCATTTACGATAAAAACTCTGCAGAGTGTGGGCATAGAGGGAAACTACCTCAACATAATAAAGGCCATATATGACAAACCCACAGCAAACAGCATTCTCAATGGTGAAAAACTGAAAGCGTTTCCTCTAAGATCAGGAACAAGACGAGGATGTCCACTCTCACCACTGCTATTCAACATAGTTTTGGAAGTCCTAGCCATGGCAATCAGAGAAGAAAAAGAAATAAAAGGAATACAAAAAGGAAAAGAAGAAGTAAAATTGTCACTGTTTGCAGATGACATGATATCATAGAAAGAGAATCCTGAAGATGCCACCAGAAAACCACTGGAGCTAATCAATGAATTTGGTAAAGTTGCAGGATACAAAATTAATGCACAGAAATTGCTTGCATTCCTATACACTAACAATGAAAGATCAGAAAGAGAAATTAAGGAAACAATCCCATTACCACTGCTACAAAAAGAATAAAATACCTAGGAATAAACCTACCTAAGGAAGTAAAAGACCTGTACTCAGAAAACTATAAGACACTGATGAAAGAAATCAAAGATGATATAAACAGATGGAGACATATACCATGTTCTCGGATTAGAAGAATCAATATTGTGAAAATGACTATACTACCCAAAGCAATCTACAGATTCAATGCAATCCCGATCAAAATACATTTGGCATTTTCTACAAAACAAGAAAAAAAAATCTTAAAATTTGTAGGGAGACACAAAAGACCCTGGATAGCCAAAGCAGTCTTGAGGGGGGAAAAAAAAGAGCTGGAGGAATCAGACTTCCAGACTTCAGACTATATTGCAAAGCTACAGTAATCAAGATAATATGGTACTGACACAAAAACAGAAATATAGGTCAATAGAACAGGATAGAAAGCACAGAGATAAACCCACGTACCTATGGTTCACTAATCTATGACAAAGGAGGCAAGGGTATACAATGGAGAAAAGACAGTGTCTTCAGCAAGTGGTGCTGGGAAAACTGGACAGTTACATGTAAAAGAATGAAATTAGTACACTCCCTAACACCATACACAAAAATAAACTCAAAATGGATTAGAGACCTAAATATAAGACCAGCCACTATAAAACTCTTAGAGGAAAACATAAGCAGAACAGTCTATGACATAAATCACAGCAAGATCCTTTTTGACCCACCTCCTAGAGAAATGGAAATAAAAACAAAAATAAAAAAATGGGACCGAATGAAACATAAATTCTTTTGCACAGCAAAGGAAAACATAAGCAAGATGAAAAGACAACCATCAGAATGGGAGAAAATATTTTCAAATGAAGCAAATGGCAAAGGATTAATCTCCAAAAAGCAGCTCATGTAGCTCAATATCACAAAACCAAACAACCCAATCCAAAAATGGGCAGAAGACCTAAATAGACATTTCTCCAAAGAAGATATACAGGTTGCCAACAAACACATGAAAGGATGCTGAACATCACTAATCATTAGAGAAATGCAAATCAAAACTACAGTGAGGTATCACCTCACACCAGTCAGAATGGCCATCATCAAAAAATCTACCAACAATAAATGCTGGAGAGGCATTTATTGGAGCAAAGGGAACCCTCTTGCACTGTTGGTGGGAATGTAAATTGATATAGCCACTAGGGAGAAAGGTATGGGGGTTCCTTAAACACTAAAAATAGAACTACCATACAACCCAGCAAACCCACTCCTGGACATTTACCCTGAGAAAACCATAATTCAAAAAGAGTCATGTACCACAATGTTCACTGTAGCTCTATTTACAATAGCCAGGACATGGAAGCAACCTAAGTGTCCATCAACAGATAAATGGATAAAGAAGATGTGGCACATATATACAATGGAACATTATTCAGCCATAAAAAGAAACGAAATTGAGTTATTTTTAGTGAGGTGGATGGATCTAGAGTCTGTCCTACAGAGTGAAGTAAGTCAGAAAGAGAAAAACAAATACCGTATGCTAACACATATATATGGAATCTTAAAAAAAAAAGTTTATGAAGAACCTAGGGGCAGGAAAGGATTAAGGACACAGACGTAGAGAAAGGACTTGAGGACATGGGGAGAGGGAAGGGTAAGCTGGGACAAAGTGAGAGAGTGGTATGGACATATATACACTACCAAATGTAAAATTGATAGCTACTGGGAAGCAGCCACATAGCACAGGGAGATCAGCTCTGTGCTTTGTGACCACCTAAAAGGGTGGGATAAGGGAGTGAGAGGGAGGTGCAAGAGGGAGGGGATATGGTGTTATATGTATACGCACAGCTGATTCACTTTTTTATACAGCAGAAACTAACACACAATTGTAAAGCAATTATACTCCAATAAAGATGTAAAAGAAAAAAAAAAAGCCCAGAGATAAACCTACACACCTATGGCCCACTAATCTATGACAAAGGAGGCAAGGGTATACAAAGGAGAAAAGACAGTCTCTTCAATAAGTGGTGCTGGGAAAAATGGACAGCTACATGTAAAAGAATGAAATTAGAACACTCCCTAACACCATACACAAAAAATAAACTCAAAATGGTTTAGAGACCGAAATGTAAGACCGGACACTATAAAACTCTTAGAGGAAAACACAGGAAGAATACTCTTTGACATAAATCACAGCAAGATCTTTTTTGATCCACCTCCTAGAGTAATGGAATAAAAAAAAAAAATAAACATATGGGAGCAAATGAAACCTAAAAGCTTTTGCAAAGCAAAGGAAACTACAAACAAGACGAAAAGACAACCCTCACAATGGGAGAAAATATTTGCAAACGAATCAATGGACAAAGGATTAATCTCCAATGTATATAAACAGCTCATGCAGCTCAACAGTAAAAAAACAAACAACCCAATCCAAAAATGGGCAGATGACGTAAATAGACATTTGTCCCAAGAAGACATACAGATGACCAAGAAGCACATGAAAAGCTGCTCAACATCACTAATTATTAGAGAAATATAAACCAAAACTACAATGAGGTATCGCCTCACACGAGTTAGAATGGGCATCATCAGAAAATCTACAAGCAACAAATGCTGGAGAGGGTGTGGAGAAAAGGGAACCCTCTTACACTATTTGTGGGAATGTAAATTGATACAGTCACGATGGAGAACAGTATGGAGGTTCCTTAAAAGACTAAAAATAGAATTACCATATGACCCAGCAATCCCACTACTGGCCATATACCCAGAGAAAACCATAATTCAAAAAGACATATTCACCACAATATTCATTGCAGCACTGTTTACAATAGCCAGGTCATGGAAGCAACCTAAATGCCCATAGACAGACGAACAGAAAAGATGTGCTACATATATAAAATGGAATATTACTCAGCCATAAAAAGGAATGAAATTGGGTCATTTGTAGAGACGTGGATAGATCTAGAGACTGTCATACAGAGTGAAGTAAGTCAGAAAGAGAAAAACAAATATCGTATATTAACGCATACATGTGGAACCTAGAAAAATGGTAAAGATGAACCGGTTTGCAAGGCAGAAATAGAGACACAGATGTAGAGAACAAATGTATGGACACCAAGGGGGGAAAGTGGCAGGGTGGTGGTGGTGGGATGAATTGCGAGCCTGGGATTGACATATATACACTTATATGTATAAAATAGGTTACCAATAAGAGCCTGCTGTATAAAAAAATGAATAAAATAAATTCAAAAATTAAAAAATAAATCATACTTAAAAAAATAAAACAGAAAAAATAGTTCTGTCCTTCCCATAGACGTATTTATATGAATGAATTATTTCCATGCTTATATCCATAAATACAAAAAGAGGAATAAAACTTACTTTGAACCAAAAAAGAAAAAAAAAAAAAAAAACAGAACCCACTGGTCATACAGAGGAAAACCCTATCAGGGCACTTGCTCCAGGGGTAAACAATTCTGAAGTTGGTCACAGGTGGGGAATCATCTCCCATGCAGCCAGCAGCCCCCACACGAGGAGCGTCCTCATTGCAAAGCTGGGGGACCGTGAGGAGGCGTCTCTGAGTAAACGTGAGCTGAGCCCCAGGCCAGCTGCTGCTGAACTTTTCCCACCCTTCCCAGGTAAAACACCTGAATGTGTGCAAAGACTTTAAAAACTAGAGGAAGGGGCTTGGAGTCACACCAGCGACAGCACGCAGGCCGACTTGGTGCCTGCAGGCCAGCCAGGATGGTCCTGGCCCCGGGCGCTCGTCTGGAAGCTTTCCATTTCCCTGCCTGAGGTACCCCTCCTGTCCCGGCCCCCACTGCTTTTTTCCTTCCTCACCTCTGCCCGGGGAGAAATTCCAGCAGCAAGTATGGGTGACACATCCTCTTCTTTAGCAGGTGGCAGCCCGGCAACTCCTGCAGAAAGTCCAGCAGAGCCCCAGTCACACTGGGCCACTCATAGAGCCGTGGGCCCTACTCCCTCCCACCAGCCCAACCCCGAGACTGCTGACGGGGCAGAGAATATGGCGTCAGGCACAGCTGCAGAGGCTTTTGCTGCCTGGAGGGGTGTTTATATTGACCTCAACCCAGGCACACCTGGGAAGGGCTGGCCGGCCGGGTCAGGCTGCCCAGGTCAGCCAATCCTCGCCCCTCAGGGGCTCAGAGTTGCAGAAAATGGGCCTTGCTGCACCGGCCAGATCCAAGGAACAGGTGTAGGGTCCCGAGAGTCAGGATAGATAAGGGGCGGCAGCCCTGGCTTGTTTTCGAATCATTTTATCTGGTCCATGAGTGGGAGACAACTTCAAGAAGACCCTCTGCTAATGAGAGGAACCCAGGAGTCAGGGAGAGGAGGGGTGGTGGGTGGAGACAGAGGCCTGGTGCCCCGGCTGCAGTGGAAGCCCCTGGAAGACCAGGCAGAGGGAGGCCGCACAGAGTGAAGCCTAGGGTCACAGACCTGTTGGAGCTGCTGTTTGTTAGTTCAAGCTCTGCTCTGAGGTGCTCTGTGTCAGCTCTGAGTGACAGGGGTGCTGGGGGTGCTCTGCAATGAGGGCTATGTGCACGGTTCCTGTGTGCCCAGCCCTGCCGGGGTACCTGTCCACGGGAGCTCCATATCCAGGGAGGGGCCTGCCCACGAGAGCCCCGTGGGCTGCTGCGTACCTGCCCAGGTGAGCTCCATATCCTGGGAGGGGCCTGACCACAAGAGCCCCGTGGGCTGCTGGGGACCTGCTAGAGGACGCCAGGACAGTCAGTGAAGCCACAGAGGATATACATCTAGTAGTTCCTAATTCCTACACCCTGCTGGTCATTCTACCATCCACCAGGACATGGCATTCTGTATTAGACTTCAATGATGCCTTCTTCTGTATTCCATTAGTCCCAGAGTCACAAGAAATTTTGGCTGTGAGTGGCAGGACTCAACCTACAACAAAAACAATACTGCTGGGCCGTCCTGCCCCAGGGGTTCAAAAATTCCCACACCATCTTTGGGGAAACGTTAGCTAAAGACCTAAAAGATCTACCTCTGGAGAAGGGAACCCTCCTTCAATATGCAGATGACATTCTGATCACCAGCCCGACTAAGGAGGCCTCTGAACTACCTAGCCAATAAAAGATAGAAGGTGTCCAAGGAAAAGGCTCAAATATCACAAACTAAGGTGGCCTTCCTGGGCTTCATTCGCACAGAAGGTCGGAGAAGCCCACCCCAGGAAAGGGAAGAAGCCATTTGCAGCCTCACCTTTCCTGAAACTAGAAGACAGCTTAGGGGTTCCTGGGGAGACCGGGGTTTGCTGCATCTGGATCCCTAACTACAGTCTAATAGTTAGACTGGGCCTCTATATGAAACACTGAAAGGAAAAGATGATGATCCTTTTGAATAGAATCCAGAAGGGGCCTTTCAAGAATGGAAAGAGCAGTCAATTCAGACCCTGGCCCTGGACCTCCCTAAGTTAGCTAAACCCTTTGACCTTTACATTCCTGGTCCAAGGCGAATCGCCCTTGGAGTATTAGTGCAAAAACTGGGACCACTTGAAATGGAACAATGCAAGAATGCCCTCCAGGCATTGGCCAGCCACCCCATCCGACCAGGATACTGGGGGTATCTAAAAACCTGGAAATCAGCAGCCCACAAGGCCAGCTCCCTCCTAAGGGAAAAGGACGCCACTTGGTGATCCTAACCACCCACCATGCCCTGAAGTTGCAGGGATTGCTCCGTGGGCACAATGACCTCGAGTGAGGAGGCCCTCCAACACCAACCTCCAGAGAGACAACCTGGGGCAATGGGCCCCCATGACGACTCGTGTGACCATCACTTGACCTGGAGCTTCTCTCAGAAAACAACAAGAGTGTGCCCCAAAAGAGCAGACTATTGCTTACAGGACTTACTGCACCCAGAGCGGAGCTAATAAACTTGGCAGGGGAACCGTAAATAACGCTGCCACCATAGAAAAGCCTACAGACACCGCAGTGATGGCGGCCAATGAGACCGGCTGTACTCCTGGCTACTTCAAAAGGCCGTTGACTGAGTGGCCGTCATGGTCCTGGATCACCACCGGCCCTGGACTGTCTGGGAGTTGAGCAAGCAGGGCTCTGACACCTGGTGCTGTTTGTACGTTAATTCAGTGGCCTAACTGAAGAAAGCACAGACTACTGGTCAGAGCATCTAGGCTGGCAGAAACCGTCAGCCTAAGGGGGCCGAACCAATGTGGAGCAGGGTAAAACCGCCCACCCCCCCAGCGTCTCTGCACATCTCTTTCCTGGACCCTTAAAGGTCATTAGAATCTATAAAACTTCCAATGCTGGTGCTCAGGCAGACGAGCAGTGAGGGAGGAGGCCTGCGGACAATCAACCTCACCTGGAGGCTGCTGGGGAGAAGTCCTGCCCCTCCCCCCGGGTATGAGGACACCCAACTCAGCATGAAGCATTTACAGAAGACGTGTCTGCACCCTCAGCGCCCCAAGAATGAGGAATGGGACAAAAGGCAGAGGAGGGCTTTGTCACTGGCAAAGCCCATTAAAAATTCCTGGGAGATAAAAATAGAATCTGGGCAATAAAATAAAGTCTAACCATTTTTTCCTTTGTGCTTTGTCTAATTTCACTTGCTCCTAGGTTTCCACATGAAGAGGTCCCACACCCGACACTTCAGACCCGATTTCCTCGTGCAAAATGGCTGGGCCGACACCTCAGCTCGTGGGGCCCCGTGCAGACTCTGCGACATAGAGCCTGAGCTCCAGCCAACCTGGCCCTCGAGAGCTCCGCCCCCTCCCTCCCGCTGATGCTGACAGGATCCCTACACAGCAGCCCGGCCCACAACCCGCAGGGGAGCACACACTCTCACCTCTCCATTCTCTGATCAAAATATAAAGTTTTCCTTTGCTTCTGAACCAAAGTCAGTCTCGATCTGTTGGCTCCAATGACACTGGGCAGGGAGACCCTTGTTGGGGCCCACTCTGCAGGATCAGTAACAGAATTTGAGAACATTGTAACTTCAATGAACAGATGTGTGAGCCAAACTGTAATTAACATAGAGCAGTGTATAAGGCTCGTGTAAAATAAGATGTTTCTAACACTTCCATTTGATATTTCCATCACTTTATTATAAGCAAGTTCAGTGGAGGGGATTGTCTTATTTGTCAGGTCAAGAGTAGAGAAATGCAGTGATTTCTTTCCAAGGATGTACATCTAATAATCTTGGTTGAAGTTTCAACCTTGTTTGGAATGATTTTCCATTGAAAATGATACCTCTCTTTCAGCTCCTAGATTTCTGAGAAGTATAAAATCTTATATTTTTTATTACCAAAGGGGAAAGGTGGGAGGAGGGATAAATTAACAGTTTCAGATTAACATATACACACTGCTATGTATAAAATATATCATCAACAAGGAACTACTGTATAGCACAGGGAACTATACTCAATATTTTGTAATGACCCCTGAGGGGAAATAATCTGAAAAACAATAGATATCTATATCGACATCATCTATCAACTACAGATAAAATGGAAACTAAAGGAGGCCGATGGTGAGCGTTTCTGAACCTGAAGACTTCAATCATCTAAAGTTCGGACTCTGCCTACGGCCCAAGTCCCTTAATGAACACACATGTACCAGTAGCTTAAAAATTCCCCAGATTGGAGTTCGGGGAGACACTGATTTGGAAAAATCCCTTGTGTTCTCCTTACATACACGGGACCTTTCCTACAGCTAAAACATGCCTGTGACACCCAGAAGATGGAACACGGTTGGATCAGGAAGATTTTGGAAAAGGCACCAAAACGCCTAATTTCCTGGTTGTTGGGTTCACCCCTCCAGCCTTTTTCCTTAAAATCTCCCCACTAGAGGATGTCAGCACCTTCAACATCCAGTTGCACAGAAATCGGAATTTGTCCAAAGGAAGAAGGGGAAGGAGGAGAAACAAGGAGAGCCAAGCCCTAGATGTTCGGAGAGCCACATGTCACTCTACTTTCCAGTCAGGAAGAAGAATTAAGCAAAGGCTTAGCTTGCCACCGGGAACCAGAGTAGGTCCAGAAGCAAACGAGCGGTTCTGCGGAAAGCTCCCAAAAAAGCGAGTTGACAAATGGAGCTCAGGGGCACTGCAATTCACAAACCTGCAGAATTATAAATGATAACTCTCGTCCACAAATATATTGAGGGAAGGCAACGAAGAGGATTTGAAATCAAGGCAGAATTGCACGAAACAGATTTCAGGAGATAGATTCGAATCACCCCTAAAGCACATGAAAAGCGGCAAAACGTCGACAATGATGCACTTGGCCAAAAAGAGCATATGCGTTTTTTTCTGAATGAATTCAGGAAAAAACCCATAGGCCCTTTTTGGCCAACCAAGCAAGCCGGAAATGCAATTCAGCGCTACAAAGAAGTCTGACTTCCCATCGGTCAAAATGGCCTTCCTAAAAAAGTGTAAAACAAGAAAAGCAGGAGAGGCCAGGGAGGCAAGGGAGCCTAGCTACACTGATGGGCGGGATGTAAATTGCCAACAGCCACTCTGGAGAAGTGTACGGTGTGTCCTGAAACATCTAAAAAACACAGCTTAGAGAGAATAGGGCACTTCCACTCATGGGGGTATAAATTGGGAAAATGAAAAATCAGCAAGACACAAGCACCCCAAAGTTTAGGGCTGCTCTGTTGACAAGGACCTCCACTTCATTCCACCTTCAATATCCAAGGAAAGAGAAAAATGGATAAAGAAGTTGTGGTCCTTATGTACAATGGAATATCACTCAGCCATGAAATCAATGTCATAAGGCTAGTAGCAGCATGATGAGTGGATTTAGGTACGACGATTCTAAGTGAAATAAGTCACACAGAAAAGGACACTTCTCATAAGGTATCACTTATAGAGGGAATGTAAAAACCGTTACACTTGAACTGAATTACAAAACAGAACAGAGTCACACATGCAAAAAACACACTATGGCTGCTTAACGGGAAAGGTGAGGTGGGGTGATACATAAAACAAGGGTTTCAAATTAGCTCAGATACCGTTCCATAAAACCAATATGTAATAGACAAGACCTACTCCTTGCTCAGAGAACTGGACTCAACACGCCCTATTCACCGCACAAGAATATATCTGACTAGTAATAATCTTAAAACCTAGGTATTGATATCTCTCTGTTAGTGTGTCAAGTGGGTGTAAGGCGGCATAAACACAGCAGTGAAAAGCAGCTAAACCCCATTATAAAAATAAATTACTTTGAAAAACCCATGAAACAAAGACAGTGAAAGAGAGAGAAATTCCTACACAATGAGTTCAGGGGCTGTGATGCAACCTGGATTGACCATATCTAGACCCACAGCTGGATGAGACATAAGGGTGGACACTCTTGGGGCTGAGAGGTTTGGTGAGGTTGGGTGAGCAAACGCAGACCTTTTAAAGTAATACTGCGTGGTACCCATCGCATGGGTCCCAATCTCCAGGTTCAAGG
This sequence comes from Balaenoptera borealis, assembly GCF_965194805.1. Taxonomy (NCBI): domain Eukaryota; kingdom Metazoa; phylum Chordata; class Mammalia; order Artiodactyla; family Balaenopteridae; genus Balaenoptera; species Balaenoptera borealis. The sequence continues at coordinate 5,424,960 of NW_028124009.1, forward strand.
GCATCTTGCTACATCGAAAACATGCATGAGAAACCCAGAAGATGGTACACCGTGTGATGGGGAAAGGTTTCTAAAACGCACCTCATTTCTCATCTCCTTGTGCCCGGGTTCGCCATTCCAGCCGCTTTACTAGCAATCTCCCTACTTGGAGCATCAGCACCTTTAACCTCCTGTTCCGTACAGGTTGCAATTTGTCCTGAGGATGAACGGGAAGACGGGGAACCAACGAGAGACTAGCTCTTGGTGTTGGGACAGGCACAGGTCACTCTATTTTCCCATCAGGAAGAAGAATTAACTACAGGCTCAGCCTGCCCCCCGGAACCAGAAGAGGGCCTGAAGCCATCCTGCGCTTTTGCGGCCAGCTCCCAAAAAAGCGAGTTGTAAAATGGAGCTTGAGGGCACAGCAATTCACAAACCTGCAGAGTTATAAATGATAACTCTCGTCCACAAATATATTGAGGGAAGGCAAAGAAGACGATTTGAAATCAAGGCAGAATTGCAGGAAACAGATTTCAGGAGGTAGATTCGAATCGCCTTTAAAGCACATGAAAAGCGGCAAAACGTTGACAATGATGCCCTTGGCCAAAAAGGGCGTATGCGTTTTTTCCTGAATATATTCAGGAAAAAACGCATACGCCCTTTTTGGCCAACCAAGCAACCTGGAAAGGCAAATCAGCACTACAAAGAAGACTCGCTACCCATCGGTCAAAAGGGCCATGCTGAAAAAAGTGTCAAAACCAGAAATGCAGGACAGGCCATGGAGAAATGGGAGCCTTGCTACACTGATGGGCGGGATGTAAATTGCCAACAGCCACTCTGGAGAAGTGTACGGTGAGTCCTGAAACATCTAAAAAACACAGCTTAGAGAGCATAGGGCACTTCCACTCATGGGGGTATAAATTGGGAAAATGAAAAATCAGCAAGACACAAGCACCCCCAAGTTGAGGGCTGCTCTGTTGACAAGGACCTCCACTTCATTCCACCTTCAATATCCCAGGAAAGAGAAAAATGGATAAAGAAGTTGTGGTCCTTATGTACAATGGAATATCACTCAGCCATGAAATCAATGTCATAAGGCTAGTAGCAGCATGATGAGTGGATTTAGGTACGACGATTCTAAGTGAAATAAGTCACACAGAAAAGGACACTTCTCATAAGGTATCACTTATAGAGGGAATGTAAAAACCGTTACACTTGAACTGAATTACAAAACAGAACAGAGTCAAACATGCAGAAAACAGACTATGGCTGCTTAACGGGAAAGGTGAGGTGGGGTGATACATAAAACAAGGGTTTCAAATTAGCTCAGATACCGTTCCATAAACCCAATATGTAATAGACAAGACCTACTCCTTGCTCAGAGAACTGGACTCAACACGCCCTATTCGCTGCACAAGAATATATCTGACTAGTAATAATCTTAAAACCTATGTATTGATGTCCCTCTGTAAGTGAATCAAGTGGGTGTAAAGGGGCATAAACACAGCAGTGAAAATCAGGTAAACCCCATTATAAAAATAAATTACTTAAAAATTCCAAAAAACAAAGACAGTGATAGAGGGAAAATTTTTACGTAATTCGTTCCGGGGCTGTGATGCAACCTGGTGTGACCATATCTAGACCCACAGCTGGATGAGAAATAAAGCTGGACACTCTTGGGGCTGAAGGTCTCTTTCCCTATTTACCAGATTAGGAATGTAGAAAGGCTGCCACCCTCTGGCCGTTACCTGCAAAAGCAGCTTTAAAACCTGTGCTAATGGTCACTTCATATGAACAAGTACTTCAGGGCTGTAAATGAAACGTGCCCTCAAAATGTCTTGAGGGAGGTAATGGCCAAAAATTTTCAAAATGTGACACTTACTTTAAGAAAACACTTTGAAGAACTGAGCTGTAATCACAGTTTGATAAATAAAAAGGGCATGCTTTAAAGCTCAATTTCAACAGATTATGGGACACATGCAAATTCAACCACAGATAGGCATCAGCTCGCACCCATTAGAATAACCATCAGCAAGAAAACTACAAACAATAAATATTGAAGGTGTTTTGGAGAAATGCATACCCTCAATTTTAAGTGGGACGTAACCTGGAAAGAGCCACTAATGAGAACTGAATGGTGGTGCCTTTAAAACATACACACTGAGCTACCATATGATACAGCAAGCCCACTGCTTGGCCTATAACATAAGAAGATATAACTGGAAAGACACAGGCAAGCAAATGTGCATTGCAGCAGTATTACAATAGCCAAGACATGGAGGCAACCAGAAAGTCCATCAAGAGGTGCGTGGCCAAAGAAGAACTGGTACAC